>NC_140775.1:159127211-169127211 GCF_044657685.1 Stegodyphus dumicola | reverse complement strand
AAATAATGACATTCGAAATAAACCATAAAATTACACATCTCAAATTTTTACGTTTGTATGTTATCTGATTCTTCATAATAAATAAAATAAAAGCACAAATGTAGAAAATAGATATTAAAATTGCGCGCCATAAATTTTTATAATAATACCAATGCAACGTAAAATTACACTCGCGTGCAAAATTAACAAAAAATTGCACATTACCTCGAATTTCTGAAACATGAATAGGTTTCAATGAAATTTGGTATGAATAAACATTTATAGCAGACAATGAGATGTACCATTCAAAATTCATTTTACATACGCATTATTATCAGTAAAGTTCATAGTGCAGGGCTGTATAAAATCCACGTTTTGGTATCGAACTGAAAATGAGACTAATGTGGGGCATGGTTAATATACAAGATGTGGCTATTAATTTTCAGGATTGCTATAATAACACCAGAACAGATGATATGAATAACGTAACCTTTTAATATGTTTCGAAGTAATCCCCATCTGCCATAATACACCACTTCTGTGCTCGGCTGTATAAGTTGTAGAAACAACTTTTAAAGTCCTCTTTCGGAAGGCTCTTCAATGTCGACGTCCCGTTCTTCTTGATGTCTTCAACATCCAAAAAGAGTGTTTCTTTATCACAGTTTTGAGTTTGGAACACAAAAAGAAGTCTCCAGGGGCCAAGTCAGAAGAGTATGGCGGATGATGCAGCTCCAAGAAAGCAAGGTCTGCGTCAGCGTTGTCGATGAGTTCACCACACGTGTCCATTCTGACTTGCTTCTGATCATCCGATAAACAGTGCGGGACAAATAAACAGTGCGTTTCCCTAGGTCTTGAGTCAGAATTTGACGAGCCACCTCTTTGTCGATGTTCAGTTCACTGGCCAGCATTCGAATAGTCAATCGCCGATCCGCTATTACAAGCTCGCGAACTTTCTCAATTGTTTCAGGCGTATGCACGGAAATCGGCCTTCCGGTGTGGGCGTCATCTTCAACACTTTCACGGCCGCCCTGAAAACGTCCATACCATTCAAATGTGCAGGAACGGGATAATGCTTGCTCACCATACACTTGTTTCAATATTGCATGAGTTTCTGTCGCACTTTTGCCCAGTTTAAAGCAGAATTTGATGTTCACCCATTGTTCCATTACAGCACTTCCATAACACCACTTTCCCACTTCGACAACAAAACTTCACCAAATACATTTCCACGCGTCTTTCCCATTCAAGTTCGTGTTTACAACTGACGCGCGCTGAGAGGAGGATGCGCATATGTACTACTTTCCAGATACCAGCAGTGCCTCTCTCGGGCGAATGATCGGTTTCATGCTGCGACGTGGGTCTTGGATATTAATAGCCTAACCTTGTACATTTATAACAGAGAAGGAGATGCATCATTCAAAAGTCTTTTTATAATTATCAGTAAAGTTCATAGTGTAGGGATGTTCCAAATCTATGTTGTGATATCTGAAGATGAATCTAATGTGGAGTATGGTCCAATCGCACAGCCAGACAGGTAACACAGCCTGACGGCTGTGTTACCTGTCTGGCTGGAGGCTACTGGACAAGAGGCAGTTGAGGAGTTCCTGTAGCAAGGCAGTTTTCAACCATAGAATGGCTCTAAGAGGTCGATAGCGGTATTAAATTGCCATCCCAAGAGCGTCCCAGACATGCTGTATAATGTTAAGGTCAAGAGATCTGGCTGACCAATCCATACGGCGAATATCCTCGCTTTCAAGGTAATCGTCGATCAGCTGAGCTGTATGTGGACGAGAGTTGTCCATTAACGGGAACCCAGGACCAACTGCGCCGCTGAAAAGTCGAACATAGGACTGTAAGATCTCTTCTCTACACCTTATAGCAGGCAGTGAGCCTTTGTCGAAGATATACAGGAATGTGCGGCCGTCCAACATAATGCCATTATACCTCCACTTCTGTAATGATCTTTTTCCCTTAAGAGGGAGGTTTGGTACTGTGTTCCAGGCTCTCCTCAGATACAGTACGCCGAGAATTAGTGCACAGGCTGAATTTGGACTCATCTGTAAAAAGCTCGGTACTCCACTGAAGTCTGGACTAAGGCGCATGTTGTCTGCACCATGATAAACATTGTTTTTACAAGTTGTCTAAATTTGCTCTTCTACTATTTTTGTAAACATTTATTAACTTAAGTATTACTAACCGTAAAATCTTTGTTAATTTCTTGCCTATGAGCCTTGTTTTGCTCAACACTCGCTAAGCTCAGAGATTTGTGCAAACTTTAAGGTAAGCGAAACAGTTTAAAACTAGGATGTAATAACCTTAACCAGGAGTTCAGCTGAATTTTTTAATAATACTTCTCATTTCATCAACAGTGAAAAATTCCTCTGATAATATCCTCTGATGTGGAGACGCTGATGATTTCTGCGTGTTTTGGTTCCAACGAAATCCCATCGCTTTAGCTGCAGTCTTTTTGTTCTCAAGTACTGCGATCATGTTGCAGAAGTCGCTTAGGAATTTGGAATTAGTTAAGCGTTTACAGAGTTCGGAAAGTTAGCTACCATAGTTCTAGTTCGGACCCGAAATGTATTAGATCTTAGCAGGTTTATAATGTTCTAATTATACTATAATTTTATCATAACAGAAAACAGCTGTTGTTCTCAATCGACAAAAAGTCTTATAACTCGATTAGCTCCTATTTTTAGCTGCACTACACACAAGTCGTGACTAATAAAGCTTTGCGTAGTCTTATCTTACGCACAGATAGTTAAGCACTAAGAGAGCCCAAAACTCGCTAGCCATTTGACATAACTTCTAGGATTAGCTTCTAGGTGTGACAATAAGTACGCTAGTGTTCAAAATTAAGAGAATTTGAAAATTACGTCTATTTTTACAAACCGCATTGAACAAAAGTACTAATTATCCCTCCGAAGAATTATACAAATATTCACAGTCGAATACGTAAGCACAATACGTGTATGCAGAACTGTGATTGTGTTAGCATAAATTTAAGTATTTTGCATAATGAAACTCAAAATCATAAAAGCGAACGTGCGTCAAGATATGTATTGGCGAGAGAAAGCGAAAGTTGGGGGCATTCGATTCTCGCCTTAGCTATTATACCTGGCCAAAGGTCTAATTCAGTTAGTGCTTTCTCTTTCAGGTACTGAATCAAAGTATGTTCGTGTTTCTCTTTTTTATTGCCAAAATAGGTAAGCCTGGTGATTTAGGACTGATGATGAATCTATGTAAGAATGTTTGTGAAGATTACATTTAATTGGTATTCTACTTGAGTTAAGCCGAATTCTCAGACTTGTTAAATAAAGATTTCGTAGCTATTTTGACTGATTCGTTTATTAAAACTGCGCTAAATAGAGGAAACGTACTCATGCATAATACAACAGTTGATTATGAGACTTAGTAAGTTAATAAGTTTGAGAAAATTGCCCAGTGAAAATTCTTCTAAAAACTGAAATTCTAGAATTGAAATATTCTAAGATTCCAGGGGCATATATTTTTGAAAATACTAGCTATAAGGTTTAAAAGTTTAGAAGTGCCGCCTACCATCACACGGCATATGTGGCAGAGATTACAGACCCTTGCATACTCGGACTGGATTTTCTAAGGAAATACAATTTTTTTCTTGGGCTTGAAAAATAAGGAACTGCACTCTGCCTCTGAGGACATAAACTTATTCGCAATTAATGATGAAGATGTTAAATCTAACCACAAAATCATAGCATAAGACAATGTCACAATACCAGCAAGAACATAATTTTTACTTCCTGGATCCGTAGCCGAAAACAGAAATTTTCGCTACGGCATCATGGAACATTCCAAGAATAACAGTCTGAAAGGAGTACTAGTAGCCTCAGCACTCGTCGACCTATCAAGGATCGTTATCCCGGTAAGAGTTGCCAACGTAACTGAAAAGGCGAGAGTTATTAAGAAAGGTGAAGTGGTTGCAGCATGTACTTCAGTGAGTAGCGTTAAACGAAACATTAAACACTCCATAATTCGTGTCTTCAGAGAGCATTACATCGGAGTTATTTAGAAAGCGCAATTAGACGATGAAGAGAGGAATGCTGCCGAACGTGTCATTCAAGATCTTCAAGATATTTTCTCTCGCTCGTCTTCTGACGTGTTTCGAACGAGGTTGAAACGCAATATAGAATCGATACTGGTTATCATCCACTAATCAAGCAACATCCAAGACGTCTACCGATTGCTAAACAGGAAGAGGTAAGAATAATTTTAAAGTGCATGCAAAGAAAGCGATGTTATCGAGCCTTCAAGCAAGTCCATGGGCATCTCCCATCGTCCTCGTCAGAAAGCAAGACGGTTCAACTAAATTTTGCGTTGACTATCGCCGGTTGAACGAGGCTACGAAAAACGACAGTTGCCCTCTTCCTAGAATTGACAACTTTTTGGACACTCTTTCTGGAAGCAAAAGGTTTTCGAGGCTTGATCTAAATATTGGCAAGTAGAGATACATCTTGATGACCGAGAAAAGACAGCATTTACTACGGAACAAGGAATTTGGCAGTTCAAGGTGATGCCGTTTAGACTGCGTAATGCACCGGCAACATTCGAACGCCTTATGGAGACTGTTTTGAAAGGGCTTTCCTAAGGAGCCTGTCTGATATACCTGGATGACATCATCATCAACGGAAAGAGTTTTGAAGAAATTCTAGGAAATCTTGAAAAGGTACTTCAGAAACTAAAAAAAGCCAACTTCAAGTTGAGTCTCGATGAATGCAAATTATTTAGACAGGAAGTGACTTATCTCGGAAATGGCGTCTCTGCTGAAGGTGTGTGCACGGATCCCAAAAAGGTGTCAGCCGCTAAAAACTGGGAACGTCCCGAAAATGTCCATCAGCTGAGAAGCTTCCTAAGCTAGTAGGTTTTGCACCTACTAGAGGAGATTCGTGAAGGACTTTTTTTCCATCGCAAGACCCCTTCACAAGCTGACAGAGAGCAAGCAAACGTTCTTTCGGATAAACGAATGTGAGGATGCAGTTAACAACTTGAAGGAAGCTTTAACATCTGCTCCGATCCTGACGTATCCTCAGCTCGACAAACTATTTATTTTCGGCCCGGACGAGAGCAATGAAAGTGTCGGTGCTGTTTTGTCCCAAGAAATAAACGACCAAGAACGTATAGTGGCTTACTGGAGCAAGTGCCTGTCTAAACTGGAGCGGAATTACTGTGTCACCAGGAAAGAGTTGCTCGCCATTGTTAAAACCATAGTACATTTCCATCATTATCTATACGGCAGAAAATTTCTACTCCGCACGGATCATGCATCATTACCCTGGCTTTTAAATTTCAAGAAACCTGAGTGTCAAATAGCCAGGTGGATACAGAGACTCCAAAAATAATACATCACTATCCGTCATTGGAAGGGATCATCACACGGAAACGCCGACCCCTATCTAGAAGACCTTGCCGAGACAGCTACCAATACTGTTTCAGGGTCGAAGCGAAATACGAGCTGTTGAGTCTAGTCGCACGAATAATTACAACATCAACATCGGCTGATCGAAACCCATGGAGTGATCAAGAAGTCAGGAAAGATCAGCTGAGAGATTGTGACATTAGACCCATAATTGACTTATGTAACATTAGACTCATAATTGACTTAATGGAGTCCTCAAAGAAAAAAAACCTACCTGGCAAAACATTTTCATTTATAGTCCTAGGACAATGGGCTCTCTAGGACACACTCCATATTCGAAACGACGTCTTATACCGGAAATTCGAATGAGACGATGGAAGGATATTCCGATGGCAGCTGATACTTCCAAGATCCCCGATCCCGAACGTCCTTAAAGAAGTACATAGCAGCCCTACAGGACTCCACTTCGGAATAACGAAGACTTTGTAAAGAGTTCGAGAGCGATTTTATTGGAGTAATGCAAAGGATGACGTGCAAACGTGGTGCCGATCTTGCGATGCTTGTGCGAGTCAGAAAGGATCGAAGAAACGCAGCCGAAGCAAGCTGCAATGGTACAATATAGTAGCATCTTTTGAACGTATCACGTTTGCTATAATAAGGTTGAAAAGATAAACAACTAAAATAGGTTGCTGTAGCAACGATCAGAATAACACGACTGACCTGTAGTGCCTATTGAGGGGTGAAGCAGGCGGAACAATAATAAATAAAATAAATCTTGGGACCTCTGACACGAACTTCTGATGGCAACAAATACATTCTCGTTGTCAATGATTACTTCACCAAGTGGCCTGAAGCATATCCTATTCCTAATCAAGAGGCTGTCACAGTAGCAGAGGTGATGATACAGCACTGGATTTCCAGGTTCGGAGTGCCTCTTCAGTTACATTCCGATGAAGGAAGAAATTTCACCTCGGCTGTAATCAAAGAACTCTGCAAGCTACTCGACACTGACAAAACCCAAACGACGCCTTTACATTTCCAGTCCGACGGCATGGTAGAGAGGTATAATCGAAACGTCCTTAACAACCTCTCATTAGTGGTTTCCAGAAACCAACAGGACTGGAATAAGAAGTTACTACTGTTTTTACTGGCTTACGCAGTGCTGTCCACGAAACTACCGGCTATTCTTCATTTCAGATGCTATTCGGTCGTGATCTTCGTCTGCCTTGTGATCTCTTGTTTGTTGTCTACCTCTGAATGCGCCTTCATCACCTGAGGAATGCATCCAAGATCTCCAGGCCCGGTTTGAAGTGATGCACGATTTTGTACGAGAGCGAGTCAACTTGCCGACGGAGAAGATGAAAACCCGATACGACGCCAGAGCTACTATACACCGCAAAGATGACATCGGTCCTAGCTCGTGCTGTACGGAATTGAACGTCATTTCTTCGGAAATCAATTACATTGGCATACAATGCCTGTTGTTCAGTTCATATTATTTTCTTTTGTTACAAGATATTTCGAATAGCACAGTATTACATATGAACATTCTTATAGCATAAATCAATACTATATATAAATGAAATTATATTGCATGTATACACATATATGCATTTGGCAGTGCATTAAATGAGTACTACATTTGGTGTATAAATAAGTAAAATGTGCTACGTTTAAGTGATGACAATCAATGTGGAAGAAAGATTTTTATACTACAGAAATATATAAATGACATTATGCAACATTGTTATTGGTATTTCATGTGTTAGATTGGCATATTTACTATATTGGAATGAACACTTGTATTACGAAAGTTAGATAACTGTATGTAACAATATATTACACCGGGTGAGTACAAATATTTGTGTATGTCAAGAAGTTGATTCGATAGAACAACGATTTTTATAACAAAAGAGTTAAATAATTATATATATATATACTTATATTACAGCAGCTGAAACAGTAATTTAACTATTTGGGGAATGACTGCGATGGGAGCTGTTTCAGCTTACATCATTTTTGCAGCGCAGTAGGTAGCGATAGCATGTAGTTTCGATAGAGTAACATTGTTATTTTGAATACACTGGTTATCATAAATTAAGGAAAAATCGAGATTACTGAAAAAGTTACATGTAGAGTTTAAAGAAACGTAGCCACAATATACAACACATAGTAAGGTATCGAATAACATAACAAAAAATTACCAAACAAATATGGTAGTATAGAAATTAGCACATGTATGAAATGAACAAATCGAAGGTGTCAGTTTGCTATAGGAACAGTACCTTCAATATGGAATAGGATCGCTTCTAGAGGCAATACAGCTCATACAGCGATGTGTGATGCTTTCAATTATACAGTCTACCAGTTCCATAGGAAGCGAGAGCCATATCTCTTACAAAGCAGTTGCAAGCGTGACAACGGTCTGAGGGGGCGAATTGAGAGAAGCCAGACGTCTCCCTAAAGCACCCCAAACGTGCTCGATAGGATTCAAGTCCGGGGATCGAGCTGGCCACTCCATGCGCATAATTGTTTCCTGTTAAGATAATCATCTACGATGCGAGCCCTGTGTGGTCTTGCGTTGTCGTCCTGTAACAAGAAAGCATCACCTATTGCACCGGCATATGGGTGCACATAAACATCAAGGATGTCATCTCCATAAACATGAGCATTCACGGTTCCCCTTGGAAAGACATGGAGGTCTGTGCGTCCACCCAAAGGGATGCCACCCCAAACACAGATACTGCCTCTTCCGTATGCATATCTTTCACGGATGTTTGACGGATGATAACGGGTTCTATGTTCTCTCCGTATCAAATAACGCATACTATCGCTTTCTAGACTAAACCTGAACTTATCCGTAAAGAGAACCGCCCTCCATTGATCAGGCGTCCAGTGGACATGTTGTCGTGCCCACTGAAAACGGTCCCTCCTGCGGCGTGACGTGAGCGGCACACAAATGGCTGGTCGCCTCGCATACAGATCACCTTCGTGACGCGTTCTACGCACAGTTGACGTTGACACGAACCTTCCGGTGGCTGCAGCAAAGGAGGATCTAAGTAGAGTCGGTGTAGCGGTTCTATTCCTGCGTGCACATAATGTCAAATATCGGTCATCGGCGCTCGGCGTAGCAGTTGGCCGTCCTTGGCTGAACCTTCTAGATGCCGAATCTGTGGTTTGAAATTGCCTCCAAAGTCTATGAACCATAGATGGACTCACATTTAGCCATCTGGCCACTTCTGTTTGACTTTGTCCTGCCTCTAGTCTCCCAATGACTCTCTATCGTAGTTCTGCAGGCAAATGATGCCTGGAGGTCATTGCTACGAATTGGTTATCTCAGATTTCTGATGTCACTATCACAGTGAAATATGCGGGCTTGCTCTCAAACATGGACTTTTATGCTAGTCGCAGATGACGTATTCCGAAAGCAGCGCCACTAATTTGCATATCGTAGTTTTACTCATCTAGTCTTACTTGACAACATATTCAAATTTTACACGGTTTGGCTTATTTTTGAGCGAGTTATCGCTATTTTTGTGATTTTTCCTTAATTTATGATAACCAGTGTTCCACTACGCTGCGCGAAACATGGGTGCTGGTATTTTTAGATGGAACTTCGCGGCGTTCAAAGTAATAATGGACTGCCCACTTTCTCACTGGACATCGATTCAACGAAGGGGACAAGATGCGGTTGTGGAATTCGACTCGACGGAAAGGATTCTATCCGAAATTACAGTCACTTTGGGATTGTCCGTACACAGTCCTAAGCTGGCTGAACGACGTCGTGATTCGGATCCGTAAGTCATCGAGCTCTAAGCCTAAAGTCGTTCATTGCGACCGGTTAGTTCTTTACTATGGCCATAGTAAGTAGTGTGTATATTTGTAAATAGTATAAGACCATCGTCCTTTTTGTTTCTAAATTTGTATTTAATTTGATTTGTATTTAGTATTTGATAGTATTTGATTTGTTTTAAGTTACTTATTGCAGTTATTGTTTATGTTGTTTGTTATTGTAATGTAATGTTTATTGCTGCATTGATGCCTTAGTAAGTTTGGCTTCTTGTGCAGGGATTTTACTGCCTAGGACGTGTAATGCTTGGGAAGGGGGCAGTGTTACGGTTTTCGCATTTAGTTTGCTATGTTTAGTAGAATTGTAATTAAAATTGTTTTATTTCCTCGTGCAACGCAGCGAAGGACGAGTTTTAAGAGAAAGCTACGACGAAAATTAAAAATATACGAGCACTTGCATTTAACATTTAATAAATAGATATCTCGAATTGTACTCTTTTGCTTTCCAGAAACGTCGAGAAAATACCAGAATGTTCTCTTGCATGATTAAAACGCTTATAAAAGCCGGAGTAAAACGTCTCAGTTCAGTTGTTTACTAAGATTTTGTTGTGAATTGTAGCGAATTCAAGGTGAGATCAGATTAGCTTTCTCTGCTTTTGAATTGCGTTCTATTTAATGTTTTAGTAGTTTAAAATATAGCTACTGTGAGATATTGTGATATTGTACGAATATCTGTGAAGAAAAGTTTTAAGAATTTTGTTTTATTTCTTGTGATAAGAATAAATTTTATTAACTATTTATCGAACCTATGCATTCAATTTATTACGAACCCTACTCACGCCACAATACTATAAATTTTGCCACTAGTTACTACAGGGGAATCATATAGTTAGATTTTGGCTTAGAACTTTATATATCCAACTATGTATATATAAACATAAAACTGTGATACTATATTTTCTAATATATCCATATAATGTTCTATTAGAATGTAATTTTATCAAAGCACGTCAATATTCATGTTTGAACATGCCTGTGCTAACGAAGGCTTAAATTTCGAGCAGATATATGAAGAATTTAATTTATTAGAAAGGGAACAGATATCTGGTAAGAACTTTACCGTAAAACTGGAGATTCGAAATTTACGCAGCTGAAACATTAGAAATATTGAAAATGATATATGGTGAGAACATAACTGGAAACAGCCTAACATAAAATTTAAAATTCAGTAAAAAAGCAACATTAGATTGGTGCAAAATTTGAATCAATGTTTATCGACATCGAAGGTGATTATGTCTTTTCCTTCGAAAGCAAAATGTTTTGTGGTTTAAGGGAAAAAAGATATTTTAGAAGGACATACATCTCATGCCCCCCCCCGCCGAAAATCGATACTGTTTTATTCAAAATCTCCGTCAGTTTTAAGTTATTTCTTTTGCATATTTTAACTGCGATGAAGGTGCCGTAAAATTTTGGAGTGATTTTGACTGACAAAAGAGATTCAAAGTCGGGCGACAATATGTGATGGATGACCAAAGAAGCAGACAGCCATAAACAATAATGTCAGACGTTCGTATTACCAGAGTGGAAGAAGCGATACGACCTCACAATCAATCACGTGTGAGACTTTTTTAAAAATAAATTGAAAAAAGTACTAATTTTAACTGAAGAATCTAGAAGAAAGAAGCATAAGAAAGATATCTATGAAATTTGTGTCACGCGCACAACATGGTACGCTTACTGGGAAAGAAAGCGAGACCAAAAAGCGCTTACTCGATTAAGTCTTCTTCCTCCTCAGATAAAATACTTTCTCTATGAGATTAATGATTACTAGAAAAATTAAAAGTTTCTCTGAAGGAAAGAATATTTTCTAATACCAGGTAATCCAAACATCAAATAACTTTAAATTAACGCAGAATTTTTTTTTAGCATTTTTCGAAGTCGTGAACACCAAACTTTTAAAAATCATGGAAATGAATAGAAAATTATTTCAATAGATGACCTCAATTTATTTTTACGATATATATCACCTGAAATTTCAATTGCAGTTTACGCTGTTAGCTTTAAAAACATTTCCTCCGCGCAAGACAGAGTTGAGTTATTTTTTCAAAGCAGAATGAATTTTTATGACTGAACATTATTTCGCAACACATAAATTTGATTGCTGTATCAAACTGTATAGGACTAGATACTCGTTGATAAGGGTATTTTAACATTTTAATAAGAGAAAAAAATGAATTTCAATGTAATAATTAGCGAAAATAAGTAAAACATTTTCACCGAGTTGGAACTTTGTTCAATATTATCAAAATATTGCTGTTACAATGATGAAGTCAAGTATTAACAGGTTTACAATATAGGTGTAATTTGATAAGCAACTTTGACAACGCCCAGCGAGAAGAAGCAACTCTTAAAAAACATTCCGTTTTTCGCTTCTTAGTTAGATATAATGGCAACCAAAGAATGGCGTGCTCCATGTCCAGTGGCGTACGCCATGTCCATTCTTTCTTTTGAAGAAAGGGAACGAGCTATTTTTATGAAACCTGCTTTGTGTTTCAAAATGTATTGAACTGTTTCAGAGATATGCCAGAAAGCATGTATCTGCCGAAAAATGTAGACTTCTCACTTCTAGCAGCTTCAGTTTAGAAATTAAACAATGCGTGTGGGGAGGTTTGTTTTAATTTACTTAACAGTTATTTTATGTTTAATCCGCTTTCCTATCGCGTTTGCTTTGAATTCATAGTTTCTTGATTCTCTAGCGATTAGATTTCTGTGGCGTTGAGTTCTTGCCATTAGGATAGTTAGCTTGCGCGATAGTTAAACTGTGAAGCCGCTAGGCTATGTTTAGCTTGTAGGGATTCATATTTATTTTAACTAAAGTTTAATTTCAGACTTTCCTATAAGCCTTCATTCTCTTAATTATCAGTGCCAGAATATTTAAATTTTGTAGCGGGCGTGGAGGAATGCAAAATTTTTACTTTGAAGAAAGTATTTAAAAGCCGAGTTTCAGTGGGAAAGAGAGGAAAGTCAGGCTACAACCACCACCTCTGCCTTAGATACGTTTGCTTATTGCTGGTTCACGTGGCTTAGTTGCATTCATTTGCTGCCACTAGTTTCGAAAGGGGTTTAAGTAACGGGATCTGGCTGAGCCCTGTAGTTTAGTTCTATCATTTGTTAATATCTTCAAATTTTAGTTTCGTTATTTGATTTTGAGTTACCGCCCAAGCAGAGGCGAAGTTTGTTAGCGTCGAGTTGACGCATTGTAAATTTTAAAGGTTTACTAAAGAGTACTTAAACCCTTCTCTTGTGTAGTTACTACTACTTCCAGTTTTCATACAGAAGTTTATCTGCTGGACTTTACAAGCTTCATCAATTTTAAGTTAGACATTACCTTTTGAGTTAAGCCGAAAGACTGGCTTTAGAAAGCAGGAGTTGGTGCCATCTGGGAAACTTGATTTGAGTTATTAAAGTGTTCTTTACACCCTTCTTCTGACTTTGTAGTACTTTAAAGAACTGGGTGATAATTCAGTAAACAGTCTTCAACGTCGAGTACATTTTATGTTAGCTTAGCAATACCAGACGTTATAAATGAAATACGAATACTGTCGATATAAAACGACCAATTAGAAAAGGAAACTTAGGGAACGAATATTTTACTTCTAAAGATTTATTTTTAAAGGAAACAGTATATATACGCATGACTATACCAGAATTCTACCTAAGCAGACAACACTAGATATACCTACTTCAAACATATCTGGGCCTATCAGCAGCCGAGCGGTAAAATCGCTGTACCCGAGTAAACTTCCATCCTATTCCATCCTATCCTATCCTATCCCGGATAGGATAGGATGGAATAGGATGGAATATTCCATCCTATCCTATCCTGGGGTCGATTCCAGGTGAACGACCTGGCTGCATGGTCTATTTTCGTGGTTTTATCCATACATAAAATATATACATATATATATATTGATATATATATCTATCTATCTATATATATATATATGAACCAGCCTTTCTCAGGAAGTCCTCCGCGAAAGCATCTCTCCTCTTCGGCAGATAACCCCAGTGTGCTTTGCCATAATCAACTATAACCAATTCTAACCTATATAATATTAGCGTATCCGCTGAAGAATATAGTTCTATTTTTCCCAGCATCTTTAGAAAACGTTAGAAAATTTAGAAATTGAATAAAAATATTGTTGAAATAAGAAGACTTCAAAGCTATGAATTTGTAAAACTATTTAATTAATTATTGATGCTTTTTCTGCTTCATACTCCTTGAAATCACGTGTACATTTTGTATTACACTGGATGACCCTCATGGAGAGCCGTCGTGCCTTCTTGATCACCATCTGGAGCTGCGTTAATGCAAAAATTATGAAATTACGTGAATAAAATGCTAAGTTCGATTATAGTTGTTTTTATTATTTCTACCAGGAGGAGCGCCCTAGCCTCCACTGAATTCCATCCTGGGAATTCAGTGATCCATAAGGGACCATTCTGGTTGTCCATAAACAGCAAGGACACCAAAAACGATCATCATACACGCACCACCGCACCAAGGCCCTGTCCGCATGATACATTAAAGAAGGCTTTTTGGTGCGCGTGTTTAAAGGCATTTGCACACCCCTGCTTTAAAATGTTATTAAATAAGAAATTTCTTATGCATAAACTCATTAATGCCTAAATGATACCTTCTGACGTTCTTTTACTGATTAAAAATGGAATCGCATATTTTTCCTAACAAATTGCTTTTATAATTGATGAGTTGGTGGAAGGAAGTGAGTAAGTATTCTTTGATTGTAAAGGGCAAAGTCTCTGCTAACTGAGTTGTTTGAACAGTCATCAATTTCTTTACTTAATAGGCAATTCATTAGTAAAGTAGGCTTTAATTTGTATCAACGTATGTTGTCTAGTCAGAAGTCTAGACGATTCTATTTGCTTTGTTATGCGCATATACATATGTAACACAAAAACTTTGACAAATTCTTAATCCCATTAATATTTTTTATTTAATGCTTGCTCTCTCTTCTATCTATTTCCTTATCTGTTGCTGTGTCTTTAACTCCTTATCTCATTCCTTAATAAACTGAATCATTTTTCTTTCAGCACATTTTCTCATTATATTTCTCAGGTGTAATTTAGTTATGTGGTTTCTTCAAACGTTGTGAATATTCTATCCAATATCGTTTCACATGTTAGTTTTACAGAAAACAAAATCATATAACCGTTATTCCGTATACAAAAAAGAATACAAAAAGAGAAATACATAAACTGGCAAGACTAAACAGTAAAATCTAACGAAAACTTTCTTTTATTTCACCGATTTTGATTACGAAATGTTTCTGACTCTGAATTTTAAGGTTACAGCCGAAAACATAGCACAGGAAACAAAGGCGAAAACATCGTGGTACAAAAAATCGTGGGGGAGAAGACAGCAAAGCGATAACATCGCAGCTCTGAAGCCTCGTGGTACAAAATACCGTCGTCGAAAATAAAGCGGATCAAAATCTTTGCAGTTTAAAAACATCGTCGTCGAAAATATCGTGGTAAAAGTAATTTGATAATTAACTAAGCAATTTTTATAGAGGTAACATCATGCAGTTATTTATTTTCCTTTTTCTAAACACTTTTAGTCTATTTTTCATAAAACATTATGAGTAAAACTTTGTAAAAAAGATTAATTTATTAATGACCTTCGTAAATTAGCTACGTAAATTTAAAATTCTCTTAAGTGCTATAATTTTCATTAATTTTCTACTCATTTTTAATCCTTAAATGCTTAAGTATCCCTCTTACCTTTTCAGTAAAAATTTATTAGTTCGTTCAAAAATATAAAATATAAAAGTAAAAATATCCCTTTTTCCTTCTTAGGCTGCCAAATCATTATGCGAAAATGCATTTACAGCTTTTAAAACCTGAAAAACGCATGTGTGCGATGTTATCGTCATGCGATGATTTGTAGGTACTTTATTTTTTACCAAAATTACTTTGGACGACGATGTTTTTAAACTGCGAAGCTTTTGAACCGCTTTATTTTCGATAACGAAATTTTGTACGAAGGTGCTTTAGAGCTACGGTGTTTCTCTATGCTTTCTTTTTTCCCACGATGTTTTGTAACACTACATTTTCGTCTCGCATTTTTTTCTCCGCGATGTTTTCGGCGGACACCAATTTTAACTGCATTGGGGGAAGCCTAGATCTGCAATATGCTTCAATGCAGAATGTATATTCTCAGTTATATCTTGATTGCCATATACATATGACAAAATTTAAGTATGAAAAATTTTTTTGCAAGCATAAAATGCTTTCTCATTAGAAAATATATTTATTTTCAACTGTGATGTACCATCACAACACCTATGATACGATCATTACCAAGTGATGTATGAGTTCCTAGAACCTATTTTAAATTCCTTCTTTATAATTTTAATTAAAATTTATTTGTTTACTGGCAGACGAAGCCTGCATCTCATTTTACCACCGATAACGGTAAGCACATATGGGACACTTAATATCCCATATGTGCTTAATAATGTTGAGGTATAAGAGGCATGTAGATCATTCAGTTAGATATCACCATTTCCAAGTGACTTCTTCATATCTTTCGTGCGATGAGGCATGGCGTTATCATAAATAAAATGCTTCGTCAACTGGACGATGGAGCTGTCGAATAGGGTATTGAATAACCCCTTTACAACATGGAAGATCCATCGTGGTCCATTGTCCAGAATCTATAGTTCAACAATCTAGCAGTCATAAATGACATCTCATAACATAACCGCAATACTACCACACATATTTCTTGTACACTTTCCTAATAACACGCGTCACCTCTTTCAAGCCAAATAAACTGATATCTGGAATCCAATTGCAAGCTGAATCGACTCTCATCGCAGATCAAGGCATTGACTCTGTCGTCTAATTGCCGGCTGCCGTATCGTTGGGTGATGATTCAAAACCTGGAGAATGCTTGGATATCAGTAAGTGCATAGAGTCGTACAGCATGGGAACACTTAAAATATTAGCGAACTAAATTCTTTTCAAGAGGTTTGCTGATAGGGATTGGAGAAGGAGAAGATCTTCGGATCCGGACCCCTCCCCCTCGGTGTTTTCAGGATATCGGGGAACACAATCATTAAATCTTACATCGCCTGTCATTTTTTATATATTTATTTATTTTAAAGGAATCGTAATGAAAAGTCTTACTTGCAGCCTTTAACCTAAAATAATTCCTGCTTTAGAAGACGCGGTTTTTGATGCTTGTTCGATAATTAAAACGGAAATATGTCAAACGTTTTGTTTCAGTGTTTCTGGCACAATTAAGCTTTATGTTAATAACAACGGCGGCATTTGGAATAAATTGGCATCACGTTTACAGCTTCTTGTATTTTCCTCACGAAAAGCTTAAAAATAAATCTATGAATGCTGAAACAGTGCATAACAGATGAATGTAGTAGTACAAATGAATAGGCACTCGAAAACGCAAAGGCATTTTATTGCCTGTGATAGTACACGACTGCCGCATGGCTGTGAGCCGAAATCTTAAATTTTGCGCTCAATAAAAACAGTATGATTGAGTTTAACACACAAGTACATCGTCTAAGTGTCTTTCAGAGAAAGTCGTATAGTATATTGCTTTCGGGAATTTTTCTAGCATTTACTATGGAACAAAAATATATTGTTTCGCAGGTCTATGCTCAAAAAATGTTCGGCCATATTAAATCCTCATTTAGAGCTATAAATATCGCAAATTTCTCAAGAATAGAAGTGAAAGTGTGGACTAGTGATCTTACCCCCATAGCACAAAACATCCTCAGGATGTCCTATTTAAGTCGCAATATCCCGGGACATACTTAGGATGTCCTAAGGATGTTGATTCTCAGATGTCCTGAGGAGATCGTAATTTAACATCCTGAGGATGTCTTATTTAAGTCGCTATGTCCCGGGATATGACAGGATGTCCTGAAGATGTTGATTCTCAAATGTCCTGAGGAGTTCACCAATTTCACATCCTGAGGACATTCATTCTGCATTGTCCGGAGGACTTTCGTTGTCAAATATTTTGAGGATATTTGTTCTCAAATTTACCAGTTTTAATTTTTTGACATTGCACATCTGAAACTTGCACATTATTTTATTTTTCATATGTATTTTACTAAGTTGTTTCTAAATGCTGTACATTAAAAATATTGATATGATTGATGATTTATTCTTGTTATTTTGTTATTAATTTTAACTGCTATTTTTTCTGACGTTTTTAAAAATTTATTTAGTCATGGAAAAGATTTTTTTCAATGGATTAGCATTTTCTAGAATATTTGCAAAATTCTAAATAACATATATTTTTTTTATAAAAAATAAATAAATTACATGTATAATTACTTACAGATTACAAACCCTACTACAAATATAGGTAAAATTAGATATATATATATTTAATTACGGAAACGAATTTTTTTTTTTTAAATTTGGGTATAGAGACATTAGGTATTTTTTTTTTGGAAGCAGGAAACATGAAAAATTAGCAACTGCCTTCGCCGGGAATCGAAGGACGGACCTCTGGAATATCGGCCCAGTGTGAAGAACCACTACACCACGAAGACACGCTAGGTGTGGTGGTGGTGTATTTAATTATGGCAAAGCACACTAGGGCTATCTGCCTAAGGAGAGGGATGTCTTGTTGAGGACTTTCTAAGGGAAACTGGCTCGTATACACGTTACACATGGGGAAAACCACGAAAACACCCATGCAGCCAGCCCGTTCGCGGGATTCGAACCTCGGATCGCATTACCAGGGTTCAGCGACTTTACCGCTCGGCCGCTGGTGGGCCGAAGACACGCTAGGAAAGCGGAAGAAATACCTTATATTACTTCTCTTTTTAAAGGCCGACTTTTTTTTAAGGGGATCCAATCACTAAATCCTGGGTGTGGATATACCTCATCCAACACCTTTTTAGTTCGGGCGCCACTGTAGAGACATTAGGATTTTTTGGGGAAGCCGTAGAGATGAAAAATTAGCAACCGCCTTCGCCGTGAATCGAACCACGGACCTCTGAAATACCGGCCCAGCGTGCAGAACTATTACACCACGAAGGCACGCTAGGAAAGCGGGAGAAATACCTCATAAGGAAAATTTTTTTCCTCTAATTACAGGACAGAAAATGTTTTTCAGTCGCGCGATCTGTTATTGATATTGAATTACAGTCGTGCGATAATTTCGCAGTAAAGATACATCTCTGATGACTATAAAAGATTCTAGAAACTTTGGTCTTATATAGAGATGGTCGTCTTATAGAAATAATGCTTAATATCAATATTTATTTATAATCTCAGAACTATTGGTCACTTTCAGAAGTGGTCGTTTGAGAGGCGATATTCTATAAATTTATTTACTGATACTCTCAGATTCCAAAATTTGTTTAATATTCTCAGAAATATTGGACGGAAGGTGGTCGTCCCATACATTAAAAATTTTACATTTCATTAAAAATGAATTCGGCATTATTTAACTATTTCCCTATTAATTAATTAATTAGATAAAGAAAAAATTAGGAAATAGTTCTGTTTATTACGGAATAATGTAGGAAGTTCTACAGAACTATATTCTTTCGCGTCATTGCACATTGTATCCGGCAAACTACTAGTTCCTCGTATTCTTCCGCAAATCCGTAAACATCTGTCTGATTTGAAACGAAGTCCAAAATGGCTGCGCCATGAGGTTAACTTGTATGGATATTTTTTGTTGCATGAAAGGTAAGTTCAGTTGCAATACTTGTATGTTTACTTTTTTTGCTTTTCGAATTTATGTCATTTTGACAGTTAAATGTTTCACAGCTTTATGAATTGTTACCATTCTGTCGTGAATTACGTGTATCTCAATGGCTGGCTGCCTTTTCAAATATCTAATTTGCCCTGCTATCCAAATGTTTATGACTGAATTTTTTTTAGTCTAGTTTATGCATTCAGTTTCAAAATAATATGTGTGATCAGATTGCTTATTATTTTATTGCAGCAATAAATTTATGTTAAATAGTTTGAACAATTGTATAAAAATAAGAGTTTGCATTGTTTTGTCCAAAATATGTATGGTTGAAACATTATCTTAATCTAGTTTGTAATTCAAGTTTTTTTGGGGGTACTGTTCTGTTATTGGGACCAGAATCGGAAATGTATGAACCTGTGTTCGTAAGTATGTGCATAGATGTTTGAATGTAGACACACACACATACAAATTTACAAGCATACATAAATACATTTCTGAACCCGGTCCTGATAACAGAACAGTACCTTTTTTAAATCTTTTTTGAATATTTTATAAAATGATTAAGCATTTTTCAAACTGCATATCATTTTAAGATTCGACTTGCAGGAAGACAAAATATGGTCATTCAATCAAATGCTTATGATTGCTTTTAACATTTTCTCATAAATATTGTTTGCATTTTTATTGTATTTTAGATACATTAGTTATGTAAAGTGAACATGAGAATATTAGGAAAGCTGAAGAATATGAATAGCTACCATAATACATGTATTTTTTCATCGAGCCCATTGTTTTAGAAACCAATGCACCATTATTATATGCTGGCTTATTTTATAGTTATATGCAGTTTAATTTTATGTTCATGTTACTGTAGTATTGTCATTATAATAAAAGTATTGATAATTTTTGTTGAATCTTGCAAGTTGCCTAACATTCAGAATTATTGCTACCGAATTTTACTGATAGGTTTTTTCGAGTTGACATAATCTGTCTGATAAATAAAATAAACTGGTGTTTAAATTATATGCATTTCTCTTAATGTTTCATTGAAAGTGAGATGGAAATACAAATGCTATCCAGAAAAGTGAATTCTTTTTGCCTGAAATAACAAACTGTACTAAATGATTAATGTTTATATCATTTTAGAAATGTCAATATTAAAGTTTCTCCCCCTTCTCTTCTTTGATTTTGAAATAATTTATAATAAAATAGTATATGCATAAGTGTAATTAATGTAAAGTGTCATTCAATGATATAATTTATTTTTGCTGATATTTTTATATTTCTTATCTGAGTTTTCTTTTGGTGTTAGAAGGAGGAAAAGACTGTAATGTTTTAATTAAGGAAATAATTAAAACATTACAGTCTTTTAAATAACACAGTTACAGTAATGTTTATTGAAGCAATCAGTACTGTGTGATTGAATAATGTTAAAATGCATTGTTCATAACGAAATTTGCTTATCTTTGTGTTATAGATTTTATTTTGACACAAGCTGAAATTTGAATTATTGGAAGCACTTTGAAAACCTGAATTATTTCCTGAATCATTAATCAGGCCAATATATAACATACAAATTTTCATACAAAATTATTTCTTTGAGCATATTATAAAGAGCTCATTTAATTTTATTATTTGTACAAATTTTAGACAAAAGTAGCATGTAACAGTTAAAGATTTATTGAAGCCTACTTGTTACTTGTGGTAACAAAGAAGTGTGAAAGATATTGCCACATTAGCGAACATGACGATCATTGATGCTTAGTTTAATAATATATTGAGAAATGCTGGGAACTTTCAGAAGTAGACATTTCGGAAATGATGGGCTTGATAAGAAATTTACATGGTTTTATTATTTATTCTTTAGTTAAGAATAGATTTTAGATGTTCATGTGAAAGAATTCTGTTTAATTAGTGAAAGAATTGTTAAAGTTTGGCATTTAAAAAAATGAATTAATAATATGCAATTATCTTTTTATTATACATATATTACTATATATTTCTAATGCGCTATGTAAATGTCAGTGCTAAACAATTGAGATACTATTGTCAGGGCAATCTTTTCTTATACATGAAAAATTCTGATACTTTCTTATCATCTACCCTCACAGCTTCAACTTAAGCTAAAACAGCAAGAGTATGCACACAATAATAGCAAACTATGAATATGCATACCACACACATGTATTTACATGCTTTATATTTAATCTTTATTTCTGAATAGAATTCCATTCGATGAAAAATATGTGAATATTGACCCAATATATATATTTTTGTGTGTGTGCATCCTAAAATTTCTTGTTTCTTATAAAGTGCTTATTTGAATTACTACTTGTGAACAGAGCAGTAGATATGAACCATAAAATAACCATTTTGCCAATTTTCACAGCTTTGCAGATAGTCAGAAAGCACCAAAATTTGTAATAATGTTAAGTTTAAATGATGTTCTATACTCTTGTGTTAATTTTTCTATTCTATTAATTCTAATACTGTGTTATCAAACTTTCTGCAGGAATTTCAACTGGTTGAGATGTTATTACCATATGGAGAAGAATTTGGTTTTCAAGCTAGAAAAAATTGCAGCTGAAGGATTTTGTAGAAGGTCAGTCAAACTGGTTTTAGTTAATTATAATTTAATTTTGGGTGAAGAATTCTCAAATTTATTTATCATAAGCGTCTAAAGGTCTTCTAACTTAAATTCTGCTTGTTTTTGAAATTTTTCATGACATTCATTCTTTGATTATTATTATTTTTTTTTTTTTAATTTACTAACTTATGTCCAGGCACATAATGTTGCATTTAATGCCATACCTTAAATATTGTAAAATGTTAAAATAATACATTTCACTTAAAAATGTGGTTGTGACAGTAAATTTTCTGTTACATTTAATCATATCTATAAACATTGGTATACATCATTTTTCAATAATCTGTATATTATTTTGTGCATTTCTTTTACATCCAAGGTCTGGCATATGACTTGCTTTTCAAACTGATAACATGGTGTAATAATGTAATCTAATGGTTAAAGTTTACTATGGAATGGGCCAAATTTAATAAATTATTCTTTGATAGAAATTTATTCATGTGTTCAGTGTGTCTCATCTCTTTAAATTGCTAAAGTAAATTTTATGTACTTGCATTTAGGAATTTTGACTGTATCAGAGTAATTTTATTTCAGTTATTATAACATGCAAGGGAAAAAATTCATTCATAGCTCCGTATTTAAAATTAGTTAATTAAAGTCCTTAATAAAGAGGGACATTTTGTTGTTTTTAATGTTGATAGAGTTTAATTCAAAAATATGCCACATTAAGGGTTACTTTTTAACCTAATTTAAAATTTTCATTACTTTAACATCTTTAACATGTCCAATAATTGTTATTTTAACTCCGATATTGTAATAATATCAAAATTCCTTACTTTTTGATAGGTAATCCAAATGTAAAACAAGAAAAGAAAAAATTAAAATCTAGAAGTATATTTATTTCATACCTCTAACAAATAAAAACAACTCAAGCACTTTTTACTATCTATCTGCATAGTGTGGCATGTCCCGTAAGACTGAGATTTGTATGGTCAAATCCATGTTTCAGTTAAAGGAAAATGTATGCACAGTCTTCTGATTTTCCCTTCGTTTAAGGATTCTGTATATACTAGCATAAGAAATATATTAGTTAATGCAGTGTTATACATCAATATTTATAGACAATTATTGTGGCTATGTTTATTATAATTTTGTTCACTGTAATGGCTGGAGTGCCTAAACCATCATGCTGTGTAAACAAAACTCAAATCTTCATCTCTGCATACTCCTCCACTAGTGTTTAAACCACTGAAATGGTGATTATGGTAGAACATCTTTGATAAAAATTTACTCTAATGTAACCCTTGGCGAATCGTTTCTTTTTTTTATATCAAGATCGTCACCTGAGAGGATCGGCACCAATTTCAAGGTGGCCGCTACACAAAACCAAAATAAGAAGTCAAAGACATACACAAACTCTGTGTCCATGTACACATCGACCTATTAAAACAGAGAACTGCACAAACTGGGCATTACGCACTGCCTTAACTTTGTCCATGTACACATTGATCTATTTTCACTTTAAGAAAATCAGAAAGTTAAAAATATCATAGTTACCAGAAAAAATTCGCTACTGCCTAACACACAGACAACCAAAAATACACAAACAGAGAGGAATAAGTTACCAAAATACATATTTCCTAACATAAAAACATTAAACAACAAATCTTCTAACAAAAATTAACACACAGAGACAAAAAAAATAAATGAAACATTTTTTTAACATACCTTTTTTTTTTCACATGCATATGTTTAGGCTTCCCACCACCATCCTCCAGGTAAGCAATTCAATTAAATTTTTCGTGTCTTAGTCACCTCAGACATACTCAAACAATGGTACCCACACCAAAATAATAAATAGCATGTTCAAAATACAAGACCATATCACTTCCGTGCAACCAAGCACAGCAATTGAAAAGAATGGTAAGAACCAAAACCCTGGGTCCGTACAAAAGGTTTACTGTTAAAAAAAGTAGCCCAAAACTAAATTTATCACAACACATTGGCAATATTTGCAGAAATAACTCCTTTTTATTAACAAAAAAAAAAGTTTTTTTTTTTTTTTTTTTCCAAAGGCTACTTTCGCCAACATTATCAACATTAGGGTTACTGAAAAACTTATTTGACGCAACGGGCTTCCACATTTCACAAACAACCAATACCACTTTGCGATTTTTTTTCAGACAGAAACCAAAGTGTACCATACAGTAAAGATTAGCCACATCTTCATTTACTACTGTTACAAGTACTTCTTTGGTAAATTTCTGCGGTTAAATTCAAAAGTTTAAAATTGCATTAACATGATCAGATTTTATTTTCTGCACGTAGCTAACAATTACTTATGAGTTGTCAGATAAATGTTACCAGATGCAGTTAATTATTTTTTACTTGCCAATCTCATGAGATAAGTTTTTTTTTGCTCCTGCAAGACTTTACTTTGTGTTGCAAAATAAATTCATTCTCACTCTTTTTGGACTTGCCTACACATTAAATTTAAAATAGTTTTATGAATAGGTAAGATGTGATTATCATAATTTTGTTTCTCTCTTTATCTTGGCAACTTTATATGTTGATTCAGTATCCAGGTTACCTACCAGTGGCTGATTGATAAAACTGCTCATATGTTCAGCTGGTGGTTTGAGTTTATTTTCTGACATAAAAAATTTTAAAAGGCATCCCCCATGTTTATTTTACTATAATCGAAAAATCAAATAATTACTACTCTGTTTATAGGTGCTAAATGTTAAAATATTTTAAATGCTTCCTTTATTTTGCATTCTAATAGTCATTTGTTTAAATTTAATTATGAATTATATTCACATATAGTAATTGTGAGTGTTTTTTTATTTTAGGTGCTGTGAAAGGCAATGACAGAGATCCAATTTATCAAGAGTTCTTATATACATAAGAATACATGGATATAAGATTGTTTTTCATGAATTCAAATAAAATGTGATAAATTGGATTAATAAAAACTATTTTGAATTTTGAAAAGTGTTTTTCCTCTGTTAATCATAATATAGTGCCATAAATTTCTGAATGTGTTTATTTTTCATCCAAATAAATAGCTTTACAAAAATTTGTCATATTAATAGATATTGCATAATTTAGCATTATTATACATATTTATTATAGCAGATTTAGCTGAACTACTTTTTTAGTCTCTCTGCAGATGAAGTCACAAAGGTAAGTGGTTAGATATTTTTCTGTATTCCCCATTAAGTAATTTTATCTGGTAAATTACCATTACTTATATACTAAAGGTGAAAGAATAAGCTTTCCTTGAAAATACAAAAATTTGCAGATATTTCAAAAAATTGGTATACGTAAAGTTCTTAAATTGCCACATATGCGAAACTGAAAATGTTATATATGAAATAGTTCATAAATATAAATATTTTCACTATTGTTTAACTATAATTCACTGCATTTGTTATATATAATCACAGTTTAAGGTAGCAGTGCTTTTCTCACTGTGATTTCTCACGTATTTTGATTCATAAATACACGTACATAAATCCACGTATTTTGATTTCTCTTTTGAGACCGAATAAAAAATGAACTAAACATTCTCGTTGACACTGAGAGTTGAATAAAAGCTCACCTCAAAATAAAATGAATTAATAAATTTATGGAAAATTTTACATAGCATATATTGAGCAGAAAGTGTAAACTGAATATACTTAATGGAATTAATAATTGGTGGAGTTGATTGCAGAATAAAATGCCTTAATTGCATGGTAAACAGTAGATCTTTTGAAGTTTTTCTATGTTGCCTAAAATGCAGATTTAAATTTTTGATATTGATTGTCATATAAATGGCAATTACTGTTTTATTTTGCTCTTAAATGAATGGTTAGTAATAAAATTATGGATGAAACAACCTTTAACATGCGCTAGAATTTACAAAGTTTAATTTGGTGCTGATTTCAACGGGTAAATTTCATTTTACTGAATTTTGCATAAAATAATACCAATGAACCATTGCAAATTATTTTCAGAACTTTTTTTAAATCTAAAAGGGCTATTAGTTTTGAAATGTGACTTCATATTGTCAATCGTAAACTTGTTTCGCTTTTCATTCAAGTCTTGCCATTTGGCAAAATTTAACATATTTACCTTTAAAGTCTAATATATTATTGACTAACAAGCCAAGCTATTTAAAAGCATTACACACAATTCTTAACAATGCTTTTTTTAATTTTTAATCTGATTGATTTAAAATGCATTTAATTCATGATATATCTAATTGAAAACATTTTAATATTTTTACATAATTACATGATATATTTCTTCATTTTTCAAATATATAGAAGATATATAACTTTCTGGTGTCAGTATCTTATAAAATGTTTTGCTATTTCCACTGCCCCATCTGTATTGATAATCTATGCATTCATAAACTTTTAGCCTCTTTGAGTGACTGCTAAAATCTGAGGCCTTTCAGATTTTGTTTTTAATTGTGTGAGCAGAAAGATAGAATATTAGAAGAGCTTCTTGAGTTACCTTTTGAATGATATAAAGAATTGTTAACATAATGTCAAATTTTTACAACTAAATATTAAATATATAAAAAAGCCTGCAGCATTCTCATGTTACGAAAATATATTTATTTATTCTGAGGCTAGGAATTGATTTAGTTTTAAAAATACAATTTATTTCTTTTAACAATTTCCCAACAGTGTCATCAAAACACTATAAATTCCTTACATGTTTTAAAGAAAGATGATTCATTTATGTAAAGATTATTAAATGGCTAATTTTATTATTCAGTTTTTAATACAAATTAACTGAAATTAGAAACTGATTTTGTAAAATAATTTAATTATGAATAATTCAATTTGGGGTCTATTGGATGTTTAAAAATGATCAAAAGATTTTTAATATCTTAAAAATAAAAGCAAAATTTTCAGTTTTAATATTTTGTATTAATAATTCATTTTAATTTCCTTGCTCAGTTTTAATATATTCACAAATTCAGATTTAAAAACAAAATAAGTTGTATAAATATTTTCAACATTTCTGATTTTTCCATAGCAACCATAGGAAAATTTGAGACTATCTGTGTAAAAAAAGTAGGTTTTAGATCATCACACCTTCACATACTTTCACTGGAATTTTCCTCTGTATATATACTGCGATGTGACACTAAGCAGTTGAGAGTATGTATTTAAGAGGTTAAAGGGATATTGTAACTAGTGTTTCAAATCCTGATAACATCCCATACGCTGTCGGTGAGACGTAAATAGGATGTCCTAAGGATATACTGAGATGTGACATTAAGTGCTCAAGAGGATGAGTTTAGGAGGAAATTGGGATATTACGGGATGTCCTGAGGATGTAGTAAGTAGGACTTTAAATCCTAATAACCTCCCATATGCTGTCGATGGGACATAGATAGGATGTTTTTAGGATATAATGGGATGTGCTTAGGAGGTTTGTGGGATGTCCTGAGGATGTAGTAAGGTAGGAGTTCATATCCTAATAACATCCCGCACGCTGTCGATGGGACTTGGTTAGGATGTCCTGAGGATATCCCGGGATGTGACATTAAGCACTCGGGAGGAGGTTCGCGGGATGTCCTAAGGATGTGCGCATATCCCGCGAGCAACATCCTTGGGATATCCCAAGGATGTTTTTGTGCTATGTGGGTAGTTTTTCTTATTTTAAGCCATTTTCTCTTTCATGTCGCAAATTTTAAAAGAAAGATAAAAAAGCGGGCTTCGCTCCTCCTTTAAATGGCTAACTCGCCTCTTTCTAACCACTATGGTGTCGCAAGTATAGTTTGAAGAGGTCAGTCGATGGTCATTTAATTTAAAAACAAAAAATCAGTGATCTTAAACCAAGATTGATGACTTTTCTACTCCAAAAAGGGAAAACAAGTTCATTCATTAAGTATTTTCTGAAATAAATAATGCATTCTATTTTTAGAAGAAGGAAAGCTTTCTCGAAAGATAAGTGTGAATTTCTCGTCGATAACATCTTTCAAAACAAAACATTTTATCGAATCAAGAAAGAACTTCAGGCTAGTCAAATAAACTTCTTGAGCGAGAAACTAATTTAACAGTTTCGCAACATACAGTTGTAGAGTAAATAGTCTTGCTCTTTAAAAAAAAAAAAAAAACTGGAATGTTTCAGATTTTAAATTACGTCCAAAGGGGCGTTTTTTAACATTTTGTGTGTTACCTTTCGTTATTAAATATCATGTTCCTCGCACTTAAACCATAAGATCCAGTGCAACAGCAATATCGCAAAATAGTTTTAAAACGAGCATATCTTTAGAATTTCCGATACAGAGACTCACGCGCTGGAGATAAAAATGTTTTTTCTGCACAACGTTGCCATTGCTCGCTTTGAAATCCTTGAGTTTGTTAATCAAAAATTCGTCAAAGTTTTAAAAAATAGGAAATCGATCATAAAACAAATTTCAAATTTCAAATTTGGTCTTCCACATGCTCATATTCGTTGGAGGATTACGTTATTCAAAATTCGATGACTCTATGTACCGTTATTTTATCACAATACGAGAAATATACATACATTTATGCAGATTTTTTATTATTTAATTTCTTCAAATATAATGCAGGACTCTAACATTTTGTGGCAACAGTTTGAAAAGTGAACCGACATTTATGAGTCCGACGCAAAATGCCAAAACGAAACTAATAGTCCTTCGTCGGGGTTCAAATCCCTTTGGACTAAAAAAAAAAAAAAAAAAAAGCAAAAATCCTGAAGAAATTTGCAATGCTCCCGCCGGTATTCGAAATTCGAACTTTGTACTTCTCGAATACGCGTCGAGTATACTTCCAATTACACCTCGAAGGCAAGCGGAAAAAAAGAAGGAGAAAACACTCTATATACTACACCTTTTAAAAGACGACTGGACATGAGGAGACACAATCGCCAGAGCCAGGTGGTGACGAATTAACCATCTTTTTTTTAGTTCGGGCGCCACTGTGTACAGTCATTAGGTTTATTTTATTTTATTTCTTTAAGCAGGAATTGAAGAAATCCTTAGTGCCATCGCCGGGATTCAAACCCTGGACCTCTCGAATACGCGTCCAATATGCTTCCAACAACAACACACAAATTTACAATTATTCCACGTGGAAAGGAGGAAGAAACCTTATACAGTATTTCATAATTTTTCACACACATTAAAGCTCAGTACGTAATAAACACAGAATTACAATGTCTTAATTCTAAAATTAGATCACCTTTCTTTTATAGTTGGGTACCTATATTAGCTTAAACATTTTTTACTATATTTTATCACAAGTTACAAAATGTTTTTTAGTTCTGTTACCAATTACGCCAAACTAAACGGCTGCAGTTTTTATCTTCTATTATTACGATATGAAATTATCCAAAATCTTCTCTTACGCAAGTTTCGGATATTTCTAATTTGTTTGTAATTAACGTTTTTACGAGAAGTAAATGTTATTGTTTTAAATCATATTAAATATGATGATGTTCTGCCACATAAGATAAGAAGGTTTAAGTACCATATTTTCAAACTGACCATCTCGTCTGCTCTTGATCTAATCTGGGATATAGAAAACGTATTGACTTGTGTTGTCATGGATACGAAACTGATAAAATGATCTTTTATAGCGTTGATTTCTTTTCCTTCAATCTGCAGTCGCAAGAACCAACTGTAAGATGAGCGAAGCATATTGTACGAGTATAAAAATTACGTACAATACGTATTGTACGAGTATAAAGTATGTAACAGACTGACCATTGATTGCAGTACAAACGTATTGTACGAGTATAAAGTATGTAACAGACGAATTTTTCAAACTGGCATACTGGACGCAATGTAAGCTTTAACAAAACGAGTCATTTTTTAAAGTTTAAAATTAGACTTATAGTTGTTTTATTTAGATTAAACTGCTTTTAGTGTTAATTGCAAAAACAGATTTAATTTTTGTGGCCATATGAATCATTTCTTCACATCTTGGTATTTCTTTGAAAAATATGTTAATGTTGTAGTCATAGGCTTTTTTTTAAGCAGGAGACGTAAAAAATGAGCAATGCTCTCGCGAGGTCTCGAACTTGGACTTCTCGAATACGCGCCGAGTGTGCTACCGTTACACCAGGAAGGCATGCTGGAAAGGAGGGAGAAAATTCCTTATAATGATATAATTACTCTAGAATTATCGAAAGAGAAAATTCATTGTAAAATATTTCAAAAAGAATTTGAATTAAAAATTCAATACACAGTGCGTCGACAAAATGACGAACATACCTTTACAACAAATTCCAGCAAACCTCTAGAACGATAACTGATAGCATTCATTACTATGATATTTTTATCAACTTACTTTTAATAAAATATTTACTTTCTTATGAATAGAATTTTCTATGCAGTTAATCGTTTACCCCAATGAGTATTTGTTGCCATGGGTTCGAAAGTTAAGCAAATATTGGCCATAAATTTTCATTCTAAAAAAGGAAACATAGCAACGGATACCCCTGAACTGTTACATAAAGCATATGGAGTTTCATTTTATTTTGGCTGGTGCAGACGATTTCGTGATGGGCGTGAAGATGTTAATGGTGGACCTGGGGAGTGTTCTCCCTTTTCGCACACGCCAAAGATAAAAACATCAAGAAAAAGTTCGACCATTACTGCTGAAAAAACTTCTGATATAATTTCGAATAATAGCTGATGTGCATCAGTAAAAATTTCGTGAAAGATCTAAAAAAAAAAAAAAAAAAATTCCGAACGCTTTCAGATTTTATGTTACGCCCAAAGGGACTTTTTTTTTTTTTCTTTTACACACATATACACGTTTCGACATCACTTGGGTCAATGTCCCTTAAAGCAAAAATATTTAAAAACAGAATACCTTTAGCACCTCCAATAGATAGTCTCGTGCACTGGAGATGAAAATGTTTTATTCCATACAGTATTGCCACTGCTCACTTTGAAATCATTGAGTTTTTAAATCAAAAATTCGTTTAAGTTTTACAAAATATGAAACAGATAACAAAATAAATTTAAAAAACTTCAGATATAATTTCGAAATTCGGGCATCTATTGCCCAAATTTGGGCGGAGGACTACGTTATTCAAAATTTGATGGCTCTAGATATCCTTGTTTTTTTACAATCCGAGAAATATATACACATTCAAGAAGATTCTTCTTTATTTAATTTCTTTAAATACAAGATCGAGAGGGAGATAATATTTGGTGGCAACAATTTGAAAAGTGATTTAACGCTTTTAGTGGTTCTACGCAAAATGCCGTTTCAAGACTAATAGCCCTTTTGGGCTAACGCCCTTTCGGACTAAAAAGAAAAAGGTATTTGTACTTGTTTTTCTTCATACACTGACAGACTGCCATTCTATCCTATTTTTGCATGTCATGATTCGATCCAAATGGCAGACATTAATCCTCATTTTTAAAAACAAACTGTGACTGGAGATGTAACTTGGTGCATTGCTTACGAGCCAGAGAGAAAACGGCAGTCATCTCTTTGAGTTGAAGAAGTTTCAGTACGGCTAACAGAAACTTTTTTTCTAAAAATCTGGAGTAACGATCATGTTTAAAATCATTTTCGCTTGAGAAGGAATAATTCACTAGGAATTTATTTCTGTGGAAAATACGTGTTTTACAAAGACGTAATGGGTACACTTCTGAAGAGAATTCAACCGTGATGCATCTGAAAATACTCCATCCATAACTGGCTTCTTTTACATGAGAATGCGCTGTAACATAATTCGATTCTCATCAAGTGATTTTTAGCGCAAACAAAAAGTTATAATTTTTAATCACCGCCCTTTATTTACCAAATTTCGCACATGCAAACTCCTTTTTCTTACCTAATCTGATGTCTTACCTAAGTCATTCTTTTAATAGCACCGAAGAGATTTCGGAAAACATTTTACCTTTACCTTCACTCGCATTTGGTACTAACTACAGTGAGTTATCACCAATAGATCAAGTATGCCTTAGACCTTTCACGTTTGTATCAAAAACAAGATGTACTATTGGCACATCTATCACCCAGAGGCGTAAAATGCATTCAAAAACTCTAAGGTTTGGAGTAATCTGGTCGTGGAGAAGCAAAAGTTTCCATAGATCTTAAGTTGTAAAGCAATCTTTTACAAATGGTCGCATTCAGTCTCTGCTAGATATTAATTCGGAGTCATTTAAGAAGAAGCATTCTTAATTGAGAGCACTTTGTCACAGGATAGGAAAACAGTTTAAGTTTGCGTTCAATTAATCAGTAATGTCCTTAACATGCACCGAAACGTTCAATCAGACTTTGGTAAAAAACACAAAGTTCATAAAAATTAGTAGAATTTACATTCACACACAATTGTCTTTGCTCAAAAACACAAAGTTGATAAAATTTTGTAGAATTTGCAGTCACTCAAAAGTCACATCACATGAATTCCCGAAAACCTTAGCGAAAGACCCTTTTATAGCATTCCAAAAGATAAAGTTTAGAAGGAATCAGGCAACTGGCATGAACGGTGCAAGGGATATATAGACAACGTTTTCATATTGAAACCTTGACAAAAAGGAATATTGTTTTCTTTGTATTTTTTATTAGCTTAATTCTAAAACATCGTAGACGAGCTGCGTAACTATATTTGAAAATTTTTACAGTAGCTTAAGTCAACATAAAAAAAAGTGTAAAAAATTGCAGACTGATCCTTCATATTGCAATTGAATACTAGAAAGCATCAAAAATGATATTCTTTTTGTGTGAAACCTATTAGTCCAACAATAAAGCAAAATTAATTTTTTCACAACGAGGAATATTTACTCGAACATACAAAATGTTACATTAACTGAAATAAAAGTTTCAGTCAATGTAACATTTCTGTATGATCCGCGCATGATTTGTTTACTGAGCAGAATACAATACCGAATTCTAAGACACGAATTTCATTGCACAGCAAAGTAACCGAAAATCGAACAAATAATTTTTTTACCTGTTTTATATAAAATAATTCACGCTGTAACCATCAAATACAGGCATACTTTTGCAATTAAAATAAAACTTGTAAAAAATCAAAAATACAGTTTTATTAATAGATGTTATTTTTCACTAAGAATGCAATATTTATATAGGCGAATTCGAAACGAATTCTCTTAACGAGGTTCAAAGTGCATGTTAATAGAAACATCTTTCGTTATTTCTATTAATCATATAAATGTTGAAACATGCTGCAGAATATTACTGAAAAACAATTACTAACTTTAAATGGTTCACTTAAAAATAATATTTTTATAAGTAAGAAAGTAAGGTGCTGTAATTTAGTTGAAAATAGGTTATTACGATATGTAGGTTGGCAACAGTTTCATTCTTTTCCACCTGGATTTCGTTTTTTCCAGGCATGGTTTTTTTACCATAAAATCAATCTATAATTTAAAAAAAAATCAATAACACCAGAAAAATTTTTCTTGAGTGTTCTTAACAATATAATAGATTCGAAATATTTCATTAATGATTAACTTATTGATATACGTTCCGCTTCTTATCCTCAGTTTTTTACAGTAAACATTGTACTGCATATATCGTGAAAGAAAATAACAATTGTTTTAAAACTGTTATAACTGCAACATCGACAGATTATTAATTTTAACAGTTCTTTTAAAATTCAAATCGAACTAAATATTCTTAAAATTTATACCTGATATTACAAGTTTCGCAAACAGATTCTGAAGATGAAGTGAAGTGAAAAAACTTTGCTCTGCATCTCCGGCAAAGTTCTAAACTGAATACTCCGATTTTATTTAAAGTACTTTTGAAAAACATTCATTTCTTACCTTTATATAGAATCCAGCAAGTTCTTTCGAACAGTCGCCATTTATTTTGCCGATGAAAGTTCTGAATACAGCAAGATCAACTGTTTTTTTTTTTTTTTTTTTTTTAGTGCGATTCTTATAATTTTTGCCCTACTGATGCACGATTTATAAAAAAGCTTGTTATCTCTACTTGCAAGTGCGTTTCTCAAGAGACTAAAACGCGTGTATTTAGCGCGATGACGTGCCACCAGAAATACCCGGATTATACGTGAGATCTCAGATCGTTCGGGCCTCCTGTATTGATTTTGGAAAACCGTGGTAATCGGAACTGCAACGATAGCGCCATCTATTATAACGTAAGTGAAACTTTTCGTATACATCAGAAATGTTTAAACGAACGAATGTTGTCGAAGTTTTCCCTTAACGATCATTTTTTTAACTTTGTGACACCGTATTTATCTTCCCTGTGTTTACGCAAAGTATTCAGAATTTTTTTCGAATTTTTTCTATGTGTTTTCTATTGAATTCATATTTCCAGTTGAAAAAAAAAACACTTGCCCTTTGGCGGTTAAATATGAAACAAGTGCAGAGCGCCGGAGGTAAAGAAGATGTTTGATGGGAAAAGAATTATGTTTGAGCTGGTAAAAAAAAATTAATAGAAAGAAAGTCAATGCTAAACTAACTATACATTGACGATTAAGTGGCAGTGAGCAACAGGAAATGAGGAAAAGAGACTCCTTGATATACGCAGCAACAGAGGCGTTGGCAGTACACAAGTAAGCTTTGTGAAAATATAAGACGTAGATATGCAAAGTACTTAAATAGGTGCAAACTTGGAGGTTGAAATAATATACAGAGTTGAAATTTTAAATACAGTATGGAAAATTAAATACACAGTGCTGGAGAATAATAATTCATTCTTAAATCATCAGATATACTCTTGTAGATACTATATACACTGTATATCAATAATTTAATCATGTTTGATGGGTTTCGTTCTTATTCTGTTTTTTCAATTAAAAAGAAAAACTGAAATCTTTCAGATTTTATATTACTCCCAAGGGGGCGTTTTCTTAACGTTTTGTGCGCTATCTTTATTTATTAAATGTCATGTTCTCCGCATTTAACTATAAAATTCAGTTCATCAGCAATATCACAAAATATTTAAAAAGGACATATCTTTAGAATTTTCAATTCATAGTCTCGCGCACTAGAGATAAAAATGTTTTTATTTCCGTACAGAGTTGCCACTGCTCGCTTTGAAATCGTTGAGTTTGTCAATCAAAAATTCATTAAAGGTTTACAAAATGTGAAGTAGAAAATAAAACAAATTCCAAATTTGGGTTTCTAGATGCCCATATTCGAGCGGAGGATTACGTTATTCAGAATTTGATGTCTCTAGGGAGCATTGTTTTTTCACGATGCGAGAAACATACATACATTCATGCAGATTCTTCATTATTTAATCTCTTTAAATATAATGCAGGGCTGTAATATTTGGTGGCAACAATTTGAAAAGTGAAACGCCGTTTTTTAGTGAAGGACACAAAATGCCAAAACGAAACTAATAGCCTTCTGAGTTAACGCTTCTCTGGCTAAATTAAGAAAATTAAGACAGTGAACTTGAAGACGATACAAGGTGATGTTAGAGATACAAGTCACCTGAAATTGAAACACTTGTGTCCTTTTTTTTTTTTTTTTTTTTTTTATTTATTTATTTATTTATTTACTTATTTTTATTATTTTTTTTATATTTTTATTTTTATTTATTTATTTATCTATTTTAAAGAAAATCGACATCGATGACTTTATACATATTTTTCATGATAGATATTAAAATGACTAAAATGAGGTTAAGACCTTTTCATCTTTTATATCGTTTAATAAGATTTTGTGTGAGAGCCAAAATTTAGTTTTCTGCTCTGTAAGTATCTGATCGCATATGGCATTTGAGAGGCAGAATGTTTATGAAGAAGTGACGGGAGAAAGCAGGTGTGACCGTCATTATTGAATCGGGTTTGGATTGAGGCCAAAAATCAGCTGATTCTGATATGGGTTGGGAATGATTTTTTCACGGAGCTCTCTGTGATTAACTAGTGTTCTTTACGTCTCAAATCATGCTTTAGAAGAGGGGTGTCGGAAAACGATTTTACATTCGATATTTTTAATATTTCTCAGTGCTTAAATAGCGCTGAAGCGCACCAAAGACCGGCTTCTCAGTTTTTAATTCTAGCAGGAGTATTCTAGCTTTTTTAATTCTAGCAGGAGTATCGTAATTCTAGCAGGAGTGCCTTGGAGTGCCTAAATAAAATGAGTTTCGGTGCTTCTTTTCGTATGAATTTGAGCCAACGTTTCAGCAGAAAGTTCTTTTGATCGAGTATCATTTTATTCTAGCAACAGGAAAGGCTTGGAAATGAATTCTAATTTTTGAATGTATGCTTATTTTTCCTTGGAAAACCAGCCCGTGGAGAGAAATTGAGAAATTAAAGGCGAGAGAAGACCTATCGAAACCTTACCCTATTCACGTGAGTTTGTTTGAAAACTGTAAATTTCCTATTCCCTAAAGTACTGATTTGTTATCGGTGGTACCAGTTCTTTTCTGTGTACGGTAGGATGTGGAAGGGGTACACCATAGTTTATGCTCATAGGTATAGGTATAGGTAACGGGGGGCACGGGCACTGTCCCTTTACCATAATGGTTAATCGGTATTGCACCGTGCCCACCACTGTCTAGAGCCAATGTGTAGGAGCCACATTTGCGCCCAGCACCAAAAGCCGAGGCCCAACGCTCAGACCATCCAGAGGGCAGTCAAACTGACCAAAAGCGCCCTCCACACAACACTCACCCAACCGTCCAGGCATTAGTACATATGATAGCAAATACTGAGATTCTCTGACGATTATAATACAATGTGCAATTAGTACATAATGAAATTGCAATTATAAATATACTGCATAATATAAGTCCAATAGTACAATATCAATGTAAAAAGTAAGATATAATTACAAATGCAAATATTTCGTGAACCATAAGTGCAAAATAATAGTAAGTTAAAGGACTACTGCTTCAAATATTAGTACATATGATAACAATACTGAAATTCTCTGACAATTATAATACAATGATCAATTGGTACATAAGGAGATTGTAAATATAAATAGACTGTATAATACAATACAAGTCCAACAGTACAATATAATGCAAACACGAGTATGTAATTACAAATGTTAATATTTCATGAACCATCAGTGCAAAACAATACTAAGTTAAAGGACTATGCATATCAATGCAAAACATAAAGTGTTAAAGAGTAGTAATATACAATGTTAGATATAGATATACTATACAAAAGAAAGTCATATTCTTACAACAGAATGGTATTGCGATTTAAATACCAACAGTATTAAAATATAATTATAATAATAAACTCAAATAAAAATCCGAACATATGACCAATACAAAAGAAAAATGTTATTCTTAAAATATCTATGCAATGCATATTCAAATACAGTCAGTAGATATATACTGATATAATTATACATGCATAACAAGTTAAAGACATATCGAGAAAACAACCCAATACAATCGATAAGATCTATACAATACAATTTCAAATACTAAAATAATCCAGATACTAATAGAAAAGTAAATGCATATATCAAATGGTACTTCTAACAAAGATAAAATATATATATATATACACACACACACACACACACATATATATATATATATATATATATAAACATTCTTACTGAACAAAATTCAACGAAGATTCAATGAGACAAATACCAATCCAAGCATGTGATAAGTTGACATATGGGGATAGTAGATTAACACTAACATGTATGCGTACAATATACTAAAATTGTAAATTATGTTACCAAGCACAAGTCAGTACCATAGGAATGAAGTATTTCCATAATTTTGATCAGTTTTAGTTTATGCTCATAAGTATACACCAAAGAACACATTGGGCCTAACATGCTAAGAAAAACGGCTCAAACACGTACAACTCTAGTGACTTGTCATGGAAAAGGGCCCTCCAATATTTTCTGAACAATATAACCAAATATGAAGGACCAGAATGGTTACTTATACCGAACCATACGTTTCTTAATTAAGATACAATAACATGCCGAACAAATATTAAATTAGCATACGTTTCTTCTTAGCTTACACATGAACTCTTGAATTCGGAACAGTCAGTCTTCCCAACACACATTCTACTTGATATTTGCAATTACATTGGCGAAGGATAGTGGTCAGGGAAGTGTTTGATTATTCCCTGCTTTTGTAATTACGCTTTTCGGCTATTTTTTCTCCCTTTATTCTCAGCTGTTTCTAGCATTTTGTGTATTCTCATTAATGGCAAATTCACCGTTTTACTTTTTTTCATTGGTGTGCTGAAAAAAGAACGATTCATGTTTTTACCACCCCTTGAAACAATGCATTTCACTGTTCAGCGCTTAAATTCAAAAGGAGTCCACCAAAACTCGACTTTGATAATTCAAATTTTTGACTGAAGTTGTAATTTCAGGATTCACCTTCAAATAAAATGAGATCTGGTATTGTATTTTATTATTTAATCAACTTATTAATGTTTTAGATGCCTCTTTATATTTATTTAATTTTAATTTAATAATTTTATTTATCTTTCCAGTCAGCCTTTTTTAGGGCTCTAATACTTCTTATTTTAGAAATTAAACCCTACTTTTTATTCATTCCTTCTACTCTTTAAGTAATGTTACGAATTTGTATTTACTTAGCTATTTTTAGTAGAATTTATAATTTAATTTGTTTTATATATTCCCGTGCAATGCAGCACGAGATTAATTTGAACAGAAAGCTACGCCGAAAAAAAATTAAAATACAAGGGCCCGCTCCTTTAACATTCTAATAAATAAATATCTCGTAATTGTACTCTTTTGCTATCCAGAAAAATCGATCTAATCTCGTGCATGATTAGAAAGCTTATAAAAGCCGGATCTAAACATCTCAGTTCAATTTTTTACTTAGTTCTTGTTGTTGACTGCATCGAATTCGCGGTGAGATAGGATTACCTTTTTTAATTGACTTCTATTTACCGTTTCAGTTGTTTAAAACATGACTACTGTGAGATATTGCCATATTTTACGAATTTCTCTGAGGAAATTTCAGCATTTTATTTTATTTCTTGGGAAAAGAATAAATTTTATTAACTTTTTATCTACTTGTGCATTCAATCCATTACGAACCCGTCCGCACGCAACAAGTTTTGGTATCAGGAGTTGGGTATGAATCAAAGAAGAGATGTATGTGCGCCAAAATTCCGTTAAAGAAGAGATGATGGTGGTTCAAGAGGAGATGAAAGCGAGTCAAGCCAAGATGGAAGCAATTCAAGAAGAAAGAAAAAGAGAAATTATCTGCATAATAGAAAACAAATTTAAGGCTATAGAAATCAGAATGTACGCGGTTGAAAATAAATTTGAACAAGTTGAAGAGAAAGTTTCTTCTGTCAAGGAACAAATAGAAAAGAAAGTTTCTGCCGTATAACAACAATTCGATTACAGAGTTGCTTCTGTGAAAGAACAAATAGAAGAAATCGTTTCTGCGGTGGATCAACAAATAGATGACTGGGTTTCTGCTGCCGTCGCCAAAGAAGTTGACACCTTAAAGAAGCGCATAGCGACAGCAGGAAACTTTACCGATGATTGCTCTTCCCTCTCTGAAACTACCTACATATGTTGGGAAGACCTCTTGGCAAGTGTATAAAACATAGTTTTATAGTGGCAGAAGCGAATAGATGGGATTCTCAAGCCAAAGCCTGCCCTCTCGCCGCTTCTCTGAGAGCAGACGCTGCGGGTATTCTACAAACACTTCCAGAAAATCGGAGACTAGACTTCGAAGCTCTATCTGGCGCGTTGGAGTTGCGCTTTGGCGAGAAATGTTTAAAAGACTACAGTAGGTTTCAATTAAAATCCCGCCAACAGAAGCCCACAGAAACACTCTAGGAGTTCATCACAGATGTTGAAAGGCTGTGTAACCTAGCCTTTACGGAGTGCGAGAGAGAAACAAGGGAAAACCTGTCCCTGCAGTAATTCATCGATGGCATTCGGATTCGGAAATACGGAAGGCTCTACAAATGGCGAATGTCAAGGATTTAAAAAGCACTCTAGTGTACGCCATGAAATGGCAGCCCAGCAAACAACTCGCAGAGATCGCCACTTAGTCAGAGCATCTGAAGTAGAAGAGCCAGTGGATCAACTGACTGCCCGTCTAAACGATTTAACTAGACAAGTCAATACCTTGGAGAGGAATAGGTATGACATGAAACAAACTGCTGGAACTGCAGGACTGAAGGCCAACATACGGAGAAACTGCAGAACTTCCCAGGGTACGGATGTTAAGAGCCTTTCCCAACAAGAAACAGGGAAACTAATTAGTGGCCATCTCGCGGGGCCGAGGTTGCCAGATGGTGAGAAGCACCATTTTAAAGCGCTACAGATTTCTGCCATGAGTGGCGGCAGGAATGGACTCTTCATCTCATGAGACATATCAACGGGATTGCTTGCAGTATGACCATCGATACAAGAGGCAGCGTTACCTCTATCAGAAAAGATTTGACTCAAGAAATGAAAGGTAAACGTTTTTGAACGCCGCCCTGCATTACTCTCCAGACTGTGTCCGACGAGACGATTTCGACGATATGCGATATTCCTTGCGTATTAAGTAAGATCTCCCTTTACCTCTCCCTTTCCTCCTTAAACTACGTTTTTATTTATCTTGTCTGAAAAAGCTGTTATTTTTTTAATAACTTTAAGTCTGAATTTTTATCTGCGCTTTATTATTTAAGCATATCTCTTCGAACCTGTGCCACACAATGATATAAATTGTGTCCCAAAATGTTTAACCTATTTCATGGTTCTGTTGGGTAAATAAAGGCCGCTTTTAAATGGGATTTTACGTCTGCAGTGTTTTTAAGGAATTAGGGAACAAATATATGACTAGAGAACTGGCAATAAATTGCAAATAGCGCACTTATGTTTTTGAACACGAAGATTACTTAAATTTCGATTTGTCTATTTTTTTTAATTTTACAGTAAATAATGCATGCTTAGTATGAAATTGTTCTTATTGTTCTTATTAAGTAGTAATTTATGTTTTCCAATGTCAGATTTAAGAAATTTTGAATAAATTCTTTTTGTGGGATATATTGTCCCAATCCTATATCCTATTGAACCGTGAGTTAATATGTACCATCAGTGATCAAATTACTACATGCTGATATATTATGTTTATATTTGTGAAACATACATGAAAATGTTTGAATATGAACCGGCGCATGTGGCAGAGTTTACGTTTTGTAATGTTCACATTATATATAACCACAAATTTTAGTTTTGTTTTCTGAGAAAGGGTAATATCCCAGACGATTGGGACAAATAGTCCCAGTTCGCAATATGATTGAGACATATTGTCACAGGAGATTTCCAGGAAACGGGAAAAGTTAAAAACTTTAAACTCATATTGCACTTCTTTTAGTGTGTCATAAATTAAACTACTTTTCATAGTTAAATTGTAATCATGTAAAAGTCGGGTCGAAAGGGTTAAAGCTGTTTCAGAAATTTAATCATAATAATGCATTTGTAAAGAATTAAGACATAACTCCTAACAAATCGAAAATCCTACAAAAAAGAAAATAGCCTTTTTTTTAAAAATTCTCAGCCTTAAATATACAGTGCTTGAAAGTCTATACTACGCTTGTCACATTCATACAAGCGTTGTATAGGTTTCACTGTCATACAGTACGCTTGTCAGCTTCTTAATTTTTCTTCGCAAAATCCAGTTTTCTACACTCTCATATACATGTTCATACAGGTCTGTTAGCTTCTTCGGAATGATCTTTGAGGTAAAGCTTCACTATAGGAAAGAGAAAGTAATATTCAAGAGCTAAATATGGTATAGAACAGGGTGGTTGAGATATGCGATACTTGTGTCTAGCTAGAACGTACTTGACGAGAATGAAGTTTGTGATAGCACATGCTCAATTATTCGAAAGATTGTTTTCTGACCTAATATTCCGAATTCTCTTTAGAAATCTCTCCATTAGGTCTTCATAAATCGTGGAGCTCATCTTCTGTTCTTTAAAAACACAAACCTTGGGAATTATTTCTTTTAATCAAAACATATGGCGAACATGATCTTTACTCGAGATTTCTGGAGCCAAAATTTCTTTGGTCGTAGTGAATGTTCACCATTTTGAGCAGAAGATTGCCGTTCTGCTTTAGGATCGTAAAAAAGGCTCCAGGTTTCATGTCTAGCCAAATTTGTTCGAAAATCAAGCAAAATCAAGATTTTTGCCTCTTAATACCAAACCTGTAATGGCTATTTTTTACTCATTTTCCGAAACCATAATATTAAATATTCACTGGATTAAAGCAAACGATCATCCACATAGAATTTTTTGCCTATAATCAGATTATATTTTACCTAAAACTAGTTGAGATTAATAAAAATAAATGGTGTATATTATCTTTAGCAGATTTGCTGGAATTCGTCTAAAATATTAGTCCTAAAATTTTGCAGACGCATTGTATGTTTAAAAACAACTAAATTTATGCAGGTATAACAGATGCAAATAGACAGAAATTCTTTTTCGGAGTTACTGAAGTCATCGTTAAGTATCATTCTCCAAGTTGCCCAATTTTCAAAAAAGGGTCCAGTTTCAAATGTCCTCTACAGCTCAAGTTTTTGCTGAGAATACATTTGCATTACTCATTATGCAAAAGCAAATTCATTATCCACAGTTCAATGATCTTTAATCGATACGCAGTTAGTTTCCTACTTTTTAAATACAACGACGCATTTCAAAGCGAATAAAAATTGCTGGCTTATTTTTGGAGCTATTGATGACTTATGTGCATTCTATGCATTCATAGAAGGAGTGGGTTTTAGCTTAGATGTCATTCACGTCATGAAAGGAGCCAATACTGAGCGTATTTAAACGAAAGAAACTTTATCCATTTAAAACGCTAATACTGCATAACTATGTTTGAAAGAATCTTTTGGCAGAATCTAGTAATATCTTCATACGAAGAGTAATATATTTTGAAAATACGCATTTCGAACTTTCAAAAGGTATTTTTCAATAGAGTGTAAGATTCTGAAGTTAAACTAACCAGTTATTATCACTTTAATCTATATTTTAACTTCTTTCCTCGCCAGAATGCAAATTAGCTTGTAGTGTATTTAAGTTGAGGATTTGTGAATCTTAGAGAGTTTGTAACGTTGTTAGAATTCTACCAGGTCTAGCTGAATGTAATTATCTTGTTTTTGCATGCTCCCGGAGCGGATACTTTAAACCTACGCACCGGTAAATTATTTGTTCTAGCTGGTAGCTTAGTTATTTAGCTGTGAAGTCTTAGACTACGGAATCAACGCTTAAATATATTTGACTGCTATTATTAAATTTGCATTAACACAAATGGTGGTTATTTGTAATAGGAGCTGTGCCCCGTTTCATTAAAATTTCAGTTTAATTAAAGGATTGTTTAAACGTGTGTAAATTTTGTTATGCTATTTTAAACATAGCGATAACTCATTGCTACTGTAGTACCTCCAGGATTAAAGTTCAGAACTTCCGCCCCAAGAGCAAAATTCCAGTATCAGACCTTGTAAGTTCAGTATTACAAAGTATTAGTTTGTATGACTTAATTATGGCAAAGCAGAGTAAGTTCTGAGTAGCGGTGGGTTGTCTTTCGGAAGATTTTATAATGGCAGAAGATTTCAATAAATAAGAAGGAATGAAATATTGCTTCAAAGACAAGCAGTTTGTGTCGCTTAAAAGAGAAACTTGAAATTAATCAACGATCAATTCTTTGTCGGTGCGTATCAGATGGGAAACTGGTATATGGCTGTGAACAAAGTAAAATAACACACAATATATCTGCTCCTCATAAATGAAAAAAATATTCAGGTAAATGTGTGACTTGACTAAATATACCACCTTGTTATTTTCATAACACATATGACTAATCTAGGCGTAGTGTCTAGTTAGTTAAACAAGTATGTAGCTAATCTAAACATAATATTTGGGTTTTCTCAACAAGTATGTGATTAATCTAGCCAAAACAACTAATCATTTTCAATACTTATGTGAATGATTTGGCCATAAAATATAGTAATTTTCTTCAATAATGTGATTACTATATTCTGGTTTACTTAAAAAAGGCTCGTACAGTCTTTTATTATTTGAGTATAAAGTGCTTGTATTTTTAAGGTTACTCTTTTATCTCACGATCTTTGTCCCTCTCTCCTTTTTTGAACTTTCCCACCTTCCTAGGAGGCTGGAATATAATAATGTACATAGATAATCTTAGAAGGTTCACTCTTCATCCATGTTGATGAACATAACTAAAAGAGTAACTGTAGAATCATTAGGTCGTTTAGAAGCAGGAAGCATGTAAAATGAGCAATTCCCTCGCCGGGATTCGAACCACGGACCTCTCGAATACGCGCCAAGAGTGCTAATCACTACACCACGAAGGCAGGCTAAGAAGGTGGAAGAAATACCTTTCACCCAATACTTCCCCTTTTGAAGGGCGACTGGAGATTAGTCGCCGAATCCTGGTTGTGGAGAATCATCATCCACCACCTTTTTTTAGTTCGGGCGCCGCTGTAGAGACATTAGATTATTTTGAAGCAGAAATCATGAAAAATGAGCAATGCCCTCGCCAGGACTCGAACCACGGACCTTTTGAATACACGCCGAGCGTACTGACCACTACACTACGAAGGCATGCTAAGAAGGCGGGAGAAATATCTTATAAAACTGTAGTCTCAAATTGAAGGGGCCTAGTAGAAACATGCGCGGCTAAATGTTTAAAAATCGGCACTTTCACGAGTATTGATCTGCAATACGTAAGACTGAAAATAATTTAAATTTGAGAGAGAGGATTAAAATTACAATGATAGGAATTCTTCCATCTCTGGAAAATGAGCCTGTATTCGTTTTAATTTCACGAACCCGTTACCAGAAACATTTCAAATACGCCTAGGCTTTTATTTAAATTAAGGAGAATGCAAGTAATGCTTACTCTGTCAAATGAAACAAATCTAACTTTTGATAAAATAAAGGAAGCGCTGATTTTGGCTTTAAAGGTTCTCTAAAAGAATGAATAATTCAAATTTATGCTGACGCTTCAGTCTTTCTTAACATTGATGGTGATGTTAATGCAGTATAAAAGGCTTTGCTGGTTCAGTATAATTAATGGTATGCAGAAACTCTATCTTTAGCGATATCAGCAGCCTTTGGAGTTAACTTAGTTGTTTTTTCAGACTGTACGAGAATAACTTTATTGCATTCGCAGAAAAATCTGTGGTCTTGAATATTGTTGTTAGCGGCCATTAAAATTTTAGCAACAAAGTTCATAAATTCAGCATCGATCTGACAAGGACGATAAAATGGTAGAGGCAGCACTATTAAGAATTAAATTAGTTTAAATAACAATCTTGCAAATTATTGCACGCGTTAACTTCGTAATTTTGGTTTCTGAAATATTGATTTAGAAGTTAATAAAGGAAATGAACAAATTTACAACAATTTAAAAAAATCTGATATGTGCACCACATAACTTCCTTGTACGGAATATTAAATTATATGAATTTTTTCTTCAATTTCATTTAAACTTATTGAATTAAATCTACTTCGTTGATAGAGCATAAACCACAGTAGAATAAATTAACTCTTTAAAATTCACTGTATTTGTTTACCATAGCGCCACTCTGGCGCTAGGTTCACTTAACAGCGTTACATTTCGTTCATATTATAACTCAGAACGCACAAAATTTATATCATTTGAAGAATTATCTAATCGTTGGCGCATGTTCTATTCAAATACTATAATAAATCTAAAACGATGTATAAAAGAAATTAAGCAAGCAAAACAAAATAGAAACCGTTTTTAACAGACGATTCAGTATTTCTCATTAAATTAGTTCAGTTCTCACTTCCGGACAAGGCAAAAATACATAAAAACTCAAAATATCTATATTAAAAATTACGAAGTAAATCTTAAGCACTTATTTCCTCGAATAAATTCCAGAATGAATTAAGCATGATTTAATTAGCAATAATAAAAGAAGGCGTTATCTTTGTTATTGCGAAGCTTAGTTTTCCTAGATTGGCAACAAATCCGCTATTTTGCCACGTTGGAAATGTAAGCAAAAATGTTCGCTATCGCAAAAATAATTAGGCTTAACTGCATTTAAATAGCTTTTAAGTTGTTGATAGCTCCACAAATATTTCATGCAGATTTACTAAAGGCATAAAAACCTTAACCGGAAGATAAAACAATATAATTCAATCATTTTTAAAGCAAAAAATGCGCAATTTACGAACGTATAAGAGTAAAGAAACTGAGCCGGGTAACAGAGTGGATATATATATATACGTTTGGTGCGGCCGATTGTAACCAAAATACGAGGTGCACATCTACATGTTATAGTCCTATATACAAAATTTCAACTTTCTGAGGCTACTCGTTTTTCAGTTATGCGAGATACGTACGTACAGACGCCACTAAAAATTCTCTTCAGAATTCATTTTATATAAGTTTTATAATTTTTTTGAGGGAAAAGCGTCTTTTATTCTGTCCTTACGCACAGATGTCACGTAAAAACATCGTTAAATTGCATTCGATAGCGATCAAAATGGATATTTTCGTTGAAATACGATGCCTGAAAATTTTCGCGATTACAATACTTCCTTTTTAATTACTTCCTTGTTCGAAGTAAAGAGGAAGTATTGTCGCTATGGTAAACATAGTATCGCTATGGTAAACAAATATAGTGAATTTTAAAGAGTGCATTTATTCTTCTGTTCTGGTTTATGCGCTCTCGACGAAGTAGATTTAATTCAATCAAATAAGTTTAAATGAAATGCAAGAAAAAATGCGTATAATTTAATATTCCGTACAAGGAAGTCATGTGGTATACACATCACATTTTTTATACAAGGAAGTAAAAATGCAAAGGGTTTTGAGGTAATTATACTATATCCATTGAATATAGGCCTATGGTTTATGATGCACTTTTATATATCATAACCTTACACCTATTTTCAAGTGTCATTCCATTAATACCCTGCATACTATTGCCAACAGAAATGCTTAATTATCGTTATAGTAACAAAAGTATAGAAATTTCATAGCATCAGATTTAATGTTTGTAACATAAACGTGGAAATTATTAATGCGATATGTACCGTTGCGCTGATATCGTAAACGCACAAGTAACTTGCATAAATAACATTCTTATACTTGAAACAAAGCACATTTTAAAAAGTAGCTTAAATTTCTCATTTTAAAGTCATAAGTTCGTTGCAAATCAGAAGTTTTGCTATCTATTTGAGTGTAACATGAAGTATCTATCTTACAAATGCCGATCACTTGACTGCTAAATCAATGCAATTGAAATGCAGTAATACTAAACACGAGTTCAAATGGTTAGCTGTCTTTGATAGTCTAGAAGTGTACATAACGTAAGCAGGAGAATCGGCTAATCCAAATCAATGAATGTAAATCTGGTAGGTAAACATGGCTCGTTGAAATTCTAAATTTTACGACAGCAGCATCCTTAGTAGAATTTCTCAAATAGTTTCATTACATACTCGCAATGACTGCCACCCAAACAATATAACGGCTAATGACGCTGACTGCTGTACCGGTGGGCCCGGTTTCAAATTCTAGAGGTTGGGTGGCTATACCGATTTGGCGGCTAAATATGTATATATATATTCCTTGTCTATTACCCGGCTGAATGAGCTTGGTGTTTTTATTCTTATATGCTGGTAAATTGCTCATTTTTTGCTTTAAAAGGGATTGGCTTATGTTGTTCTTATGTTCCGGTTAAGGTTTTTAATGCCGTTTGTTAATCTGCAAGCGATAGTTGTAGAATTATCAACAATTTAAAATGTTAAGTACAGAATTAAGCCTAACAAACCTCCATTTGGTAGCATTTGAAACTCAGTAGAATAATGAATTCAGCCAGTTTCTGAATCTTCAATGTCTTTTTTTTTTTTTTTTTTTGAGTTGGACCTAAAGTAAGCTTTCAGTTTAGTGCGCCGAAAAATTCGCCTTCTTGTCTGCTGGCCGAATTGCCTGTTTTTGATTTGAAACTCCAATTATAATTGTAAAAATTGTTTTTTTAATTGTTTTAACTGTATATGGTGTTTTATGTTTTTCTGTATTTTAAAATTTTCAATGAAGATGTTTTGCACTTTTATGTATTTTTACTTGAACTGAATAACTAATTAAATGCGAAATATATCTCTAAGAAATTTGAGGAAATAAGTTTAAATTAAATGCAGAAAAAAATTTCTGTAATTTAGTAGGCCATATATGTGGAAATTATGTGTTGTCCACATTATTATATTTTTTTTCATTGTTCAAAAGTAAATGCAGTCAAATTTTCCGTTTGCAAATTACCAAATAATGCGTGGGCTCATTCAGGACATAAAGATACGTAGATTATTAGAAACATAATCATGAACAGGCCTATTGCCACCTCATATTTAAATGAGTCCTATTACCACCTCAGTCGCGATGTTTTGCGCTAAGGTGGAATCCTAAGATCGTGGATGAGCTTTATACAGCAACTTCTCCAGGTGCCCGGCGATAGGTCGATTGTACCGGACACCAAAAAACAGAAAGAAACCGGACCAGCACAGAAAGTAACCAAACCGAATTTAGGCATTTCAACTGCCACCTTAACGGCCTCTAATCCATTTGAGTTGTATTATATCTTGAATAATTTGTTGCCACTACCTGATGAATAGCGCATTTTTTTTTTTTTTTTTTCCTGTGGTGACAAAAATATCTTTAAGTAACGCTAGACTGAACGTGTCATAAAAATTGACATTTTTAATTCCTTGTACGAATTAAAAAGGAAGTATTGTAATCGCGAAAAGTTTCAGGCAGCATAATTCAACGAAAATATCAATATTGACTGCAATCGATTGCAATTTAACGATGTTTTTGCGTGATATCTGTACGTAAGGACAGAATAAAATACTCTTTTCCTTCAAAAAAATTATAAAGCTGCTTTATAAGGAATTCTGAAGAGAATTTTTCGTTGCGTCTGTACGAACGTATGGACGTACGAACGTATGGACGTACGTGCGTACGTTCGTACGTACGTACGTATCTCGCATAACTCAAAAACGAGTAGCCTCAGAACGTTGAAATTTTGTATATAGGACTGCTATAACATGTAGATGTGCACCTCGTATTTTGGTTGCAATCGGCCGCACCAAACGTATATAAATATATTTATATAAATATCCACTCTGTTACCCGGCTCAGTAATCTCAGTTTCTTTACTCTTATATGTTTGTAAATTGTACATTTTTTGCTTTAAAAATGATTGAATTATGTTGTTCTTATCTTCCGGTTAAGGTTTTTATGCCTTTAGTAAATCTGAATGAAATATTTGTGGAGCTATAAACAATTTAAAAGTTGTTTAAGTGCAGCTAAGCCTAATACTTCTCTTGATGGCGGCCATTGTTTGTTTACGTTTGAAGCAGCAGGATAGTGGATTTGTTGCCAATCTAGAGAAACTTAGCTTCGCAACAACAAAGATAACGCCTTCATTTATTATTGCCAATTAAATCATGCGTAATCCTTTCTGGAATTTTTTCGATGAAATAAGTGTTTAAGAATTACTTCGTAATTTTTAATATATATATTTTGAGTTTTTATGTATTTTTACCTTCTCGCGAAGTGAGAACTGAATTAATTGAATGAGAAATACTCAGTCGTCTGTGAAAAACTGTTTCTTCTTTTTTCTTCTTTTTTTTTTTTTTTTTTGCTTAATTTCTTTTATACATCATTCTAGCTTTATTATAGTATTTGAATAGAACATGTGGTAGCGATTAGATAATTCTGTTCTTTAAATGATATAAATTTTGTGCATTCTGAGTTATAATATGAACGAAATATAATACTGTTAAGTGAACCTAGCGCCAGAGTGCCGCTATGGTAAACAAAGTAAATTTTAAAGAATGCATTTATTCTATTGTTGTTTATGCGCTGTCGGCGAAGTAGATTTAATTCAATCCAATAAGTTTAAATGAAATGCAAGAAAAATGTGTATAATTTAATATTCCGTACAAGGAAGTCATGTGGTGTACACGTCAGATTTTTTATTACGGTTTCGTGTTATTTTCTTTATGTGATTTCAATAAAAACAAGTAAGTTTAAAAGTCAAATTTGGAAATTTATTACATGGATTGAAAAATAAAGCTATCGACAGTTATTACGCGGGCTAAAATGAGCCATTTCTTTTTATCATAAAAACAAGAACTGATTGGGGTTTATTCGAAAAATATTATTAGACAAAACAACTTTTGTATAGTTAATTTCGAATAACGATAATTCTACAGTAATAACGTTATTGTATTTGTGTATATAATGTATATATATTTGTATAAAAATATAACTGTTTCGATATTTCTGATTTACATTCGACTAGAAACGACTGTATGTTTTTAATTTTTTTAATAACTTCTGAATTTTATTCAAATCTATGGAAGTAACCTGATATTTATGCAAGGCCTCATACATGAAAACTCATGAAACAAAAACATCAGCAACTCTGATCAAAAGATTGGCTAATTTAAGATGCAGTGACCGTTTCTCGTGCAAATTTGCTCTTTTAAAGCCTAATTTCTGCGATTAAGTAATATGATATTTCAGTCATATAAATTCAGTTCTCATAAAATTGATGAACAAATAGAATAAAAAGGAGGCACAACTTAGGTAATTAAAACTAAGTGGTAAGTTTCGTGAATCGATTTGCTTGACTAAAATTAACTGGCACACAAAAAAATCTGACTTTGTTTTCATTTTTCGCGTTTTGATAAGTTGTTCAAACAATCTTTAAGTCCTATAAATCTCTTTGTTGCATACAAATAATCTAGAGAAGTTAAACGAAAATGTTTGAAGTTTTGCACTTAAAATAACCTTACTAATATTTAAAAAAATATTGTTACAGTTAATCCACTACAGTGGACAGCATGCATATACATACATGCATACAAATCTCTTCCCAACGATTTACGGTCACTGCATTTCAAATAATTTTCTGTCTTGTTTGCGGTGACCAATACTATCTTCTAAAAGGTAAATCTACAACAGACGTATACACACAGGTCCCCCAAAATACCTCCATTTCGTCAAATGTGATTGAATTCACTTTGCTACGATTTTGTAACCAAAATCTATTGGATTCAACTGTCAAAGAAATTGCTTGCCATACCACAGTTTTAAGCATTTTTAATGGTGGTTTGGCTTGACAAGCAATACCTTTGGGTTTCAATTCACTCTTTTCGGTAGAGTGTTGAGAAAGATCTTTATCTGCCCATTACCAACGAATTTTCTTTTTCTCCTGCAAACAAGATTTCTTATTTTGCGCAGTTGATTTTATAAGTGAAATTGCTGTTTCTTCATTTTCTGGCTCATCATCAGAGTCATCATGGAGGGATTATATTCCTCTTCCTCACCATCACTTTCCCAAATCTTCATCATCACTGCTAATTGGAAAATCCTCATTCATGATCTTCTCAATTTCATCTTCAGTCGAAAACTTTTTCCATTCCAGATTTCTAATAAAATATGAGCTAAAACTAGATATAACTTTGTTTTATTATCTAATTAATTAATAGCATGCTTAAATCAAATTAATTATTTAAAATAAATTGCAGCCAAGAAACCCCTCCCCCCCTTCTGTTAGAAACTTAGAATTTGTTTCAAAATTCCTCCAGCCATAATGTCATAAAAAGCGTTAGATTTAGTTCATGATGTTCATTACAGTAAGACAGAGTAAAATTAGCTTGTATTCATGACGTCTACTGTAGTGGACAAAAGAAAAATTCCCCCATATTTCAATAAATTAGCTTCTCAACATTTTTTTCAAACTCACATTTAAACTAATACGTCTAACATTACTAATTATGAATAAAAATGGCAGTATAAGAAATTGTAAGTAATATTATATAATGTTTACTATGAAAAACTTTACTAACCTTGAAACAGAAGTAGCAGCCATTTTCCAAATATCAATGCTTTACTTAATGATGCTATGATGCCATCTATGATCGATAGCTGAAAGTTCTGATGACATAGAATGAATAAACACAGGACTGGAATTTGTTAAGGCATATACAGAAGAGTAACAAAAATTTAAACTTTTGTCTACTAGAGTGGACATGATGCAACATAGGGTTCATTGATAAATTATTTGTCTTCAGTTTTATTTTATTTTTATCCTTTTGTAGTGAGATTACAGTTTCTTTTTAAATCAGCCGTTGACTATAGACACAGGTCCTGTGCTTCATTTTGTATGCATGTAATCTATTATTATATTATGTTTTATAGGACTCAATTTTGTTTATGTTGTAATGCGCAATGTCCCATACTTCACGGAGAGTATCATTTGTCCTTCTGCATCAATTTTTCGGAAGATACCTGCGTTTATGAATATTTGCTGCAATTATTATCAAAATCAGAGAATGGATATCTGGTTAAGTACAGAAATTTGTGCTTTCCTCATATGCTTACATTTATTGATATTTCCTATACCTCCCATGGAAAAGTTAATATTTTAAATTAAGTTTCTTCTGTATCTTAGTACGTATGGTTGCGTTCATTCTAAAATATTTGTAGTCGTTTCACGACATTGTTGATTTTGGAAACTTTTTCTTGAGCCATTATTCACATTAGATTCTGGTCGCAATTCTTTCTATTCTTAAACAATATAAGATCTTGTAAAAGGTCATATCAGCAAATAAGTAGCCTGGGGCAACTGAAGTGCTCTTACAATGTATGTATTTGCAAGTCTCTACTATTTTTCAATATAAGAATCCTCTACATTCTCTTGCTTTATTGTTTGCTTACATTGCCTTGTAGGATTATTAAATTAGGTTTTCTTCCTATATGTGTTTAGCAAAAATCTTGTGTAGAATTTGCAAGTGAAAATGAAGTTGTAGTGACTATTTTAACTCTTTTGGGAGATAAGTAGGTAAAGCTTTTACTATTTCTGTTCGAAACTAAAGTTGCCGAAATTTCTGCTTACATACCTCTCTGTATTGCAAAGCTCCCCATTTGTTTTCAAGTTCGTGCATTCAATAGACTTTGAAATATATTAATTTGAATTACTTTTAATTTGAGTTAAATTTATTTAATTTCTCTCATAATGCCAATTATAGTAATTGTATATTCTCCTAACAAAGACTCCCAACAGTCTGCTTAATTACTTAATGCAATGTACCTAGTTATAATGAAGTTAATGCAAGCACCTTCATTCATCTCAGTTTTGCATATTTTAAAGTTATTGATTTACCTTGACAGTGAAATTTTGGTTCCTGAATTTCATTCCTGCCTGAAAGCCGTTCATCAACCGAAATATTGGTAAACTAAAATAATTTTTTTCCATAGGAATAAATGTAAAATGAATTAATTCGTTCCTACATCACAGATGATTGCTTGTTTAAATTTTGCAAATATTTCTTTATTTTCTACACACGTTCATAACCCCACACTAATGGAAATCAGTAAATATAAGCAAAACGATAAAAACTATGTAAAATGTATAAAATTCACGAAAACTTCATTTAATTTTACTGTACATTAGAACGTTTTAAGTGGAAAATTATGAGAAAGATATTATTCTTTGGATGAGAAATTCTCTTCCAATAAAATATTAGGACTTTAGGGCATCTTTTTATTGTTTGGATGCGAATTGTTCGTCCATAATAACATCGGGTAATTTTCTTTAGGGCCATTTTTTTATGCAAAAATCATTTCTTTGTCTCTGAGTACCACTCGAACTTTACTTGAGACGCATTGGATCTTTGGTTCACTCCTAATTTGTCCAATCTAATTTGCTGTTTCTCACGTTTCAAAATGCTCTTAAAATGAAAGAGCGTTTTCATTGAAATTATTTATGCTGTAGCTTCCTACTGCTTTCTTAGGATGCTATTGTTACGTGAAAACTTTGCATCTTATCCCATTATGCACAAAGTCATTTCACCTGAATTTCTTCCCATTACGACTTAGAGAATTGGGATCGTTTATTTCTATCCTTTTTCTGAAACCATTTCTTCCACAATCATTTTTTGCTGCTGTATCTTAAATTCTTATAGTTCTTCAGCTCTCTCATCTCTCTTCAACTCAAATAACTTAAGCTCAAATAAGTGCCAAAGCGCTCGAAGTATGTTCCTTCAACCCAATCTGGAAATGATTTATTCCAGACCGAATTCATGGTCTTGTAAGTCACTGCCAAGCTTTGTCATATGCTACTATCTTTGGTGTTCATAACTCGACAGACAGTTCTTAAGCCGAGATTTTTTTTAAAAGATAATTTGTTCGATAGTCGAAATGATCGTGAAGTGCGAGGCGTTAGTGATCCAAGGCTCCACTGTAGTTCCTGATAGTGGAGATCTTAGTATAGTGTACACTATGTGTGTTTCTCTGCAATAATTTGAACTAAGCAGTGAAGTTTAATACAAGGTTATTAACTACACTCTGTATCTGTGTTACCAAAATGAGAAATATTCGTTGCCAGAAATATTCTTGCACTCTCATTATCTCTGATATCTTTACAAATTCTGTTTCAGTGAGTTCCGTGACTTATGGCTTGTAATTCAATTCATTAATACATATAAGTTATGACGAAAATCTTTAAAATCATATAGCTATAGCTATAATCATATAGCTATAATCATAGATACATATAAGTTATGACGAAAATCTTTAAAATCATATAGCTAATTTCCCATTTCTTCTTTTAATTAATTCGCGGATAGTTTTACGTTTTTAGTTAATTTTTCATATCTAGTGTTAGATGCTTCCTCAAGTTTCGATGATTAATGCTGTCTTACTAATTCTTTTGAGTTCACGGTTTATTTTATTAATTCATTGTTTTTGCATTTCTTGGATTACTTTCAGTTAATTTTTAGTCTTTTTAATAATTGAATTTATATCATTTTATCGTATTCTGCTTACTAATAAAAGTTTCTAGCTTTCACGTTTAAATTTGTTTATGCTGTTTATTCAGAAATGCTTTGCTTATTCAGAAACTAACATTACTTTGTCTTTACAACTTCAATAAATCTAAAAAACGTATCGATATTTTTTCTTCTTTTTCGCTAAAATAATGTACACATAAGCGCTGATGCTTACGACATAAATCATTTCTAGACTCATCCTATATTAGGGAAAATGATGATTTACTAATTCTAGTTATTTTCAGAAATGCAGGTGAAATGACTTCATAAATGTATGCAATTTGCCCTGCGTAAGTGTAAAATCTCATTTGATGAATTTTGATGGCATTTCTTTATTAAAAATCCTCTCAAATGGCGATGGACTGCATGAACGTATATCAAGCAACTATGCAGAAAGTTTCAATTCAAACTGATTCTTTATTCTTTCAAATGCACCTTATGCTATTTTGTGACATAACTTGTTATGAATTTTGCTTGTGCTTTAGAGAAGTATGATCTTCATTAAATATGTTTCATGTACTTTCAGTTCACATTTATGTAGCTTGCAATAAGCTTTGGCTTATTTGCTTTCATTCTTTCTAGCCAGTTCTTAAACATGGGTCTTTTAAAATATACATTTGAAAAAATGGTTCCGAATTTTTCACGTTACTCATAATTCTCACTTTAGTTTGTAACGGTATAAAATATAAATAATTAGTTCGAAAGTAACTCACAATATTTTAATACTCATAATACTTTAATAATTATAAATGTTTACTTTGCATATTATTGTATTATCGTTTTTGGCAAAAGTTTTTATCTTTAGAATTCGATTTGTTTTTTAAAAGATAGAAGATGAGATTTTTGACTACTGAGCTGGTGAATAAAAAACTATATTTGATGTTGATATGGTAATCTTTTTATTTTATAGTAAGAATTTATTAGCATTGTATTATATTGGATCAACTGAAGATCCATAAAGGCGTACTGTTTATATTTGTTATAAGTTAATAGAGCAGCTATAATATAATATTATTACGGATTTTGTATTAGTTAGCTAATTTTAGTAGAATTGAAATTAAAATTGTTTTATTCCCCCTTGCAATGCAGCGCATGACGAATTTTAACAGAAAGATACGCCGAAAAAGTAAAAATACAGAAGCGCGAGCATTTAATATATAGATATCTCGTAATTTATATTTAAATTGAATGAATGCAATTGCGTATTAGCTGTAACTGTAATTCAACACTTTTGCTTTCCAGAAATCTCGAGAAAATAGAAGTTACCAGAATGTTCTCGTGCACGATTAAAAAGCTTTAAAAAGCCGGAGAAAAATATCTCAGTTCAGTTGTTTACTAAGTTGCTGTTGTTTACTTAGCTGCTGTAATTTTGAGATTGGATTAGCTTTCTCTGCTCTTTGAATTGTTCTATTTAACATTTTAGTAGTTTAAAATATGACTATCGTGTGATATTGTGATACTGTACGAATATCTGTAAGGAAAAATTTCAGCTTTTTGTTTTATTTCTTGTGATAAGAATAAATTTCATTAACTTTTCATTAGACTTGTGCATTCAGTCTATTACGAACCCGTACGCACGCAACAATATAATATGTAAGTCTACTCACATATCGCCAAAATAACAAACAAAGCAATCAGTCATCTTGTAGAGTTCATTTTTAAGTTTCCAGCCAGTTATTATACGTTTGCTTTCATTTCCATTTTCCTGCCAGAATGTATTTCGATCTCGCATGTTGTTCAAATGAGGTCGGAAGAACAGGCTATTTAAAGAAACGTTTTAGAGGGTAGAATCAAAGCGTGTCGTACCTGCTTGAAGACCACTTTGCTATTCGATTCTCTTGTGAATAATAATCTGCAGCGTTGAATTATTCTTGCCTTGTCGACTTTAGGTCACAGACAGCTTGCGCATTATTAAGTGTGCAGTCGCTAGGGTAACTTACTTTCTTAGTTTTAATTAATTTGCTGTTTTTGGTTTAAGCCTTAACTTTTGGGTTCTAAGCAGGAGTTGGTGCCGTCTGTTAACCATTGAGTTAAAAAAAGGATCCTTTACACCCTTTTCCTAAAATAATTACAAGGCATAGTGAAAAGTCATTAATGTATTTTAGAGTTAGAAGACCAAACTGTATAAACTACATGAAAAAACATCAGCGACTAGCGCTAAAATATTAGTGCACAAACGTTACGATCACAGGACTGCCACCTGTGAGGTCTAATTCCACTTTAAGCCTGCATAAATTATTATTTTTATCATAAATTAATTTCAATAGATACGGTATTTTAACATATATGCATTTTACAATGCATAAAAATTTTCTAAAATAGCTAAACATCTAGAACAAAGAAATGTTGGAATGGAAGAAAATTCGCAAAATCGCGTAGACGTAAATTTTAGTAGCAAAGATTTGTCAAAAATAACAAGTTTGCGAAAAATACCTCGATCTGGTAATACTGATTCCTAGCGTCTTTTGGTATAATATTATTATTTTTGCTATAGCATTAAATCATTATTATTTCCCCTCTTTGTATGATTTAACACAATCAGTATTGGTATGCCTATTTTCATTTTAAGTGTCCGCATAATTCATTACTCTTTTATGCAGTTCTTTAAATGTCTTTAATTATTGATGTAACGCTACTAGTAACTGATATATTTATATAATATATTAGTTATCAGCGCATTTAAGGGGTATCAGCAACCCCTATACTGACAATGTTGAACTGGCCATTTTCGATGTACCTTTTCTCAAAATCTGATGTAGATACACGCTTGAAATTTTTTGTGTAATTAAAGTATACCTATCTGATTATACTGAAATGAGCTTCTGAACCATTTTGAATTTTAGAGTAATTTACAGAATATTTTGTTAGGCATAGTAAAATTTAGCCCTTTTCTCACAAAAAAAAAAAAAAAAAAAAAAAAAAAAAACCTTAGTTTATCACAAAAAGCTCATTTCAGTAAATATTAGGAAACCTAATAAATAAGTTATAAAAATTTTATATACCTTTGAGTAGTTTCTGAGAAAAGGTACATCGAGTATAAAAAAAAATCACGTTTACAGAAAAACGCGTTTTTATGTAAAAATCTTCATTGATCAAAGCAGTCGATGACAAATTAAAACTAGATTTTTTACAGTTTTAATTTTCATAGAGATTAAAGAAAGGTATTTTTAGAAAGATAAAAGTGTAGAGAATTTGAAAATGGAAAAATCCGAAATCACAATTTTTTGAAGATTTTTGGGTTCTAACACTCCTTAAATTAGTTGTAAGTGTATTTATATGAATTTTATCAGTATCATCATTTAGTATAGTTATATGGTATATCCGTTGTGATTATATAGTTATCAGTGTAAAGTTGTTATTTGCTATCAGTCTGAATTCCAAGTTGTGTAATAATGTATTTAAAGAGCAAATTTTATGTCCAACAGTACGGTAGCAGGAAGATAGATTCATTCATATGCTCACGCTGTACTGTATAATGTATAGTATATAGTAATGTTAATCATACTGCATAATACATTGCGTTGCGTGTATTATCGTTGTATCATGCGCTTCTTTCTGGTTTCGAAGACTTCCGCAGTTTATAAACCTCTTTGTTTATGTTAATTTTTATCCTCCAAGAATTACAGTAATTTCTTTATCCTAAATAGCAATGTTTTAGTATACTTATTTTACCTTATTCTAATGCAAAGGATAATAATGACACCTCATAATTTTTGAGTACAGTACCAATTGTAGTACCAATTGATTCGGATAACTCCGTTATCCGAATCAATTGGGACTGGACACCATTCGGATAATCAAAACTTTGAATAACTGTATTTTTTCCTAAGAAAGGATCGACGTACACTTTAATTAACTATTGTGTACTGAGAAAAAAAACTGCTTTTAAAGAAAAAGAGTTTTTAATTAATTAAAATGAAAAGGCAGAACTTTTACGCATACGTTATACAGATTACTGTACACTACTTACAAGTTTTGAAAGTCACTGATTGCTGAGTTTGTCGGTTAAATTAAGCTTAAAATTTCTGAGCCAGTCGTTACTTGCTTTAAAGGATAAATAACGAAGCTTCTGAGCTAAGATCTAAACTTTTTCACAAAGAATCGGCGCCGAAATTGGGTTTCCAATAGAACATTGCTGAAAATACCACTTTAAAACGATATATTCTAAATTTTTGCTTGTTGCTGCTTTCATTGATTTTCTTGAAGAACTTTCGACTTCGTTTTTAGGCAGTGACACAAGGTTTAAAAGTGTAGGTTTGTTCCTTTTAATGTTTGAAATCGTTGACTGTCCAACACTACGCTTCCGTCTTAATTTTTTTTTTCTTAAATTCTGAAAACGACTCAAACGATCAGCGATTCGGATAGTCGGAGTTCGGATAATTGGAATTGTACTGTATTTCTATTTTAACTTTTTAGTGTCGAAGATAAAATATCAATTCAGTCAGCTAGCATACAAGATACCACAAAAACGTTCCGAAGCGCAAAGCAAACTCTGAGTTTCAGTGTAAAGAAGTCAAAAGACTAATAGTTTCAGTGAAGATACATTTACATTCATTCACACTTCTGAAAGGAAAAGAAAAATTAACAAAAAAGTATCAACAGACTTCTGAACTTACACTCAGTCATAAAACAGAAGCATAGACCAGTATCGCTATATTTTTTTTCTTACCTGGTCAACTTGATATGAACTAGTGTTAACTAGCCATAAATATTATAGTTCTTTTGCAACCAATTGAATCCCAAGATTAGACTCTAAGCCACACAGACTTCGCATCAAATATGCTAAAGCTATTAAAATATAATAAACCACATGCAAATACTGAAAAACAGAAACAAAGCGACAAACTGGAAAAAAAAAAAATTGGGACGGGCTGAGCAAAATATGCTAAAATGCAAAACGAAAATGAAATTTATCACTTTTGCTGCATTGTCATCAGGGTGCTGGTGCAACGAAAGAAGTAAATAAACAAGTAGTTTAATTAGTCCAAAGGGATTTGAATCCCGAAGGACTATTAGTTTCGTTTTGGCATTTTTCGTCGGACTCATAAATGTCGGTTCACTTTTCAAAATGTTACCACAAAATGTTAGAATCCTGCATTATATTTGAAGAAATTAAGTAATGAAAAATCTGCATAAATGTATGTATATTTCTCATATTGTGATAAAACAACGGTACATAGAGTCATCGAATTTTGAATAACGTAATCCTCCAACGAATATGAGCATGTGGAAGACCAAATTTGAAATTTGAAATTTGTTTTATGATCGATTTCCTATTTTTTAAAACTTTGACGAAATTTTGATTAACAAACTCAAGGATTTCAAAGCGAGCAATGGCAACGTTGTGCAGAAAAAACATTTTTATCTCCAGCGCGTGAGTCTCTGTATCGGAAATTCCAAAGATATGCTCGTTTTAAAACAATTTTGCTATATTGCTGTTGCACTGGATCTTATGGTTTAAGTGCGAGGAACATGATATTTAATAAAGAAAGGTAACACACAAAATGTTAAAAAACGCCCCTTTGGACGTAATTTAAAATCTGAAACATTTCAGATCTTTTTTTTTTTTAAATCAATTCCTACTTGTGAGAAGTTTCGCTACATAACTATTTATTACATCCGCTTCATCCAACTCTATAAAACTACAATTCATTAATTCCATACACTTTAAAAATCTTTAGAATTCTGTCTTACTGTTGCCACTTATTTTTGTTAAATATTACAATCCCATTTATCAGTCATGTACTATTATTTAGAAGTTGCTATGAAATTAATTTTTACAGCACGTGAGAATTCCTAATAAATGGTTATTATTTATTTGTAAGTCTTAATATGTGAAATTTTAAATATCTTTAATATGTGAAAAAACTGTATTAACATCAAGTGTCATCCACTACAAGGTTAAAAAAATGTATTTGAACTTGAGCGGATAAATTAAAAGTATTTTATTAACGATTGAAAATTTGAACAAGATATAAGGAGAGTGTGAGTTAATAGTAGGAATTTAACAAGTAATATAATTAAACACTCGGGTTCTGAAATAACAAAGGCACAAATTAAAATTTAAAATTTAAACAGTCTGAGTAATCTGTGTCTTTATCAGTCTAAACCCTACACGCCGGAATAAGCAGTGGGAAAATGTTATAGCATCAAAAACATAGATAAATTCAAAAACCTGAACAATAATAATCAAATTTTAAAAAAATACTTTGAGCAGATCGACTTTTAATATAATGCGTTGTATAATTAACTTTTTTATATTACAAATCCAACCATTGTGATATAATTCATCAGAATACCATTCGTCTGTATAAATAAACAAAAATCATTCATTGTGAACAAAAGTTTCATTGATAAAGACAAAACAAATTGCATCTATAAAGAAAATTGTTTTTGACATCAATAAAACTAAATTTTATAATTCATGAACCAATCTAGCCATTGTGATGAACAATGGAAATTTTTAAAACCATATTTTTAGAATTCCCGATCGGGGGTTAAATGTCGCTATACATTTTTTATTATTTTTTCAGCCTCTTTTCACTTTATTATATCAATGTTCAGCAAGATGACGTAGACAGCTTTTTAATCATTTTATCTTCATTATTAATCATCACTTTCTTCATACTTGGCCTACATAAAATTCAGCTACAAAATCATAAAAAACAATGTTTCTTTAGAACTCTTGATAGTTTTAAGTGTTGCCATACTTTTTTATATTCGCTATATTATCTTTTTAAAAATATATCAGGTTTTACACAAAAACTGAAAAATACATAAATTTAGAAGAAAAATAAAAAAATATCAGATGAAAATAATACAAAATATTCGGTTGTCACGTTATAAACATTTTAGGACTATGATATGAAGAAACGTAATATTTTTGCTAAGGCTGTTGTGCATACTGATGTGCTATTCTCACCTCTCGCAAAAAAAATAAATAAATAAATAAACAGAAAATATACTACTAATATCAACTTATAAATTATTATCATCATTTTACAAATTTTCTATTTGAAAAACAAAAATTTCAAAAATAATAGTTCAATACTTGAACTAAGCCATATGCCATTATTTTTAATCTGAAACTGGAAATAACAAAACTGTATGCAAATTTTGAAAATATTCAAAAGGAGATAAAAAAATAATAGCATAAATCATAAACAAGTGAAAAATCTTAAAAAAAAATTTTTAAAAATTAATATGAATGGACAGAGTCCAAAAACATGTAACACAAAAGTAATCCAAAATGTACAAAAATAAAAGAAATAAATGAAATTTTGATCGAAAAAATGTAAAATAAAAAATAAAGAAGTAAGTTCTTAAAATCTGTAACACAAGAGCAACATTGAAATGAAAGTATAATTTATATATATTTATATATATATATATACGCCCGTATAGCAGCAATCCCTAAAATGTGTTAAGTAACTGAAATTAGATAAACTACCTAATTTATACTGATTAAATAAAAATTATTAGAGAAAAAACTTTTGGTGAAACATAAAAAGGTAGAAGCAAAAATGAAAAACTGGAAGAAGGAAAAAAACATCAAGTTACCTAGATTAAGAATTTTTACATTACATTTATTCATTTATATATTGGAATGCTAAAGTGAGAGAAATTAGTAGAGGAGATATTAGTTAATTTAGCAGTCGTGAATGGAGTGTTAATGGCGTTATAATGTATAACGACGCAATCAACTGTAGTCATAATGAAGATGAAATATCCATTTTTAATTTTGAACGGAAACAATTCTTTGGAAGTACATTTTTTCTCTATTGGAAAATCTCGGTATGCTAAACACTCACGACAATTTTATATACGCAGTTACACTTTAAAACAATAGATGAAAACTAAAGAACGGCGACAACAGATGTTAGCTAAGCGACAGAAGAGTGAACAAGAGAGTGCACTCTTTGCTCATAGCCTTCACTCGCAATTTGGCCACAACTTCGATGAGTTTTTGCCAATAGTTCATTGTAGCCGTAGGCAGTTCGCGTTGATAATTAACTTAAAAGATGTACTTTAGGTACATCTATCGCCCGGATGCGTGAATAAATTCAGGACCTAAGTTTGGCAATACATGGTCGTGGGGTGGCTTAATTAGTGTGTCCATTAACGTTCATGCAATCAAAAATTCAAATGGCCGTATTCACTCTCTAAGAAGTTCTAAATAAGAGTTTGTTTGCTTGTGAAAAGTTGAGAGCACTTTGGTCACGTGATTTTAAGTAAAAAATTTTAAGTTTTCTATCTTAAGTACAAAGGAGTAATTTTCCCTGACATTACACAAAATAGTTACAGTTCATTCACACTAGCTTTGGTCAAAAACACAAAGTCCAGAAAATGATTATAAATTTGAGTAAAATTCGCAATTTTCACTAATTGTAAAGTCACATGATAAAGTCTTAACATGGGATTGAATAATGCATTCGTGGAGGTGTGACCTAACATTTCTTGAACTTTTTAGGCGAAAACTTTCCTATGTAAAATTTCCACAATACTTCGTGGTTAATATACAATAAAATATTGTGAGAAATAATATTCTTGTTTAAATAAAATAAATATTTACATAAGATAAATTACTAAAACAACTATTACTTGTCCTTTGCGCTTTGCCAAAAGTAAAATCCATGGAACCTGCTTTGAACAGGTGAGTTAACACAAAACTTGAAAAATTATATACATATATACAACTACCAAGAAGCATTGTGGTGAATAGCGCGAGGTTTTTTAACCACACTTTGGATCGTTGGATCATAGTCATACAAGCTTCTAATAGAAGCATAAGATGAATTTCGCAGGGTTTCGAAGAAATTGTTTTAAGTTATAAGTTTGCAATATCTACTTTGGACTAATAAGGGACTAAAAAGGGAATATCCTACCTAATAAGGAAATAGTGGATATTACCCATATGGATGGATTGGAGTAACGCTATTGGTTCTGCGAGTTTTGAGGGAACGGACGATTCTCCAGACTGAATCCGGTTGTAAGTTTATGTTTTCGAATAGGAAATCCCATTATTCGGAACGGTAATTTTGTATATCTAATTCAATTTTTCTGTTAAAGTAGTTCAAATGTCTTTTATTATTTGGGTTTCAGGAAAGGTGCCATTGTTTTCTAACACTATTTCTTTCTTTATCAAGTCTTTAATTCTTGTCAGAAGAGCAAGATGACTTTCGGAAATTTCTAGGATTTGAGGCCTTTTTTGATGCCATTCTGCATTTTATGTGTAAACAGATAAATTTGATTCTCAATATCACCGCAGTGATTGAAGGTATGATTACAGGGATAGTCTCTGAGCTGATCGGTGAAAGAATTCCAGTTAACTTTGTAGGTAATCTTTCTTAGTGGAGGGTAGATCCCATAAAAGTCGAAGTGTGCCGGTAAGTGATCCGACGATTCATATACTTCTAATAAGGGAGTAATGTTGATGTTTTTCAGCATAACAATATCCAAAATATCAACTTGACCATTTATATGGAAGCGGGTGGGTTTATAAGGTGCGATGAGTCTGACATCACTGTTTAATAAGTAATTATTTAAAATCCGTCCGTTTGCATTATCCGTTCTGATATTCCAGCCATGATATTTAGAGTTCAAATGTCCCGCAATTATCGTAGGGTAGTTTGAGAAAGTCAAAATGTTCAGATCCTGAGCTAGGAGAATTCTACGTGGAGGCAGATAAACTGCAATTAAAAGGTAAGCTTCGTTTGTGCTGCTATATACTAGAACTGCAGTATTTTCGATGGTAACTGGTTGATGGGAGAGGAAAGATAGAGTGCTTGATATGATTTTTGATGAGAATAGCGGTTCCACCTACTATCTTGTGACTCCTGTCGTTCCTGATGATCCAGGCGCCTTGAAGTTTAATTTTATCACTAACCCGCAAATGCGTCTCGTTCAGAAGCATAATATCAATTTGATGTTTATGGAGGTAGCCTGCTATTTCATGGATTCGACGCTTGATGCCGTTTGCATTAAAATAAGAAATTTTCATAAAGCCGACGTTGGCTGCTATCACTGAATTTAAACCATGATTTGTATTAAAATTCACAGTCGAGGTTAGCAAAGTAATTAAAGGCTTTCATGCCAACTTCTAATTTTGCATACCTATTTTTAGCCTGTTTGAATTCAGTAAATAATTCTTTCGCTTTCTGAAATTGAACTCTGAACCAATAAAAAAATGAGGGAGTGTTCTGACTGTTTGTTCCATGCCGATGTCAGTTTTGGGACTTCGTTTGACTTAAGAGGTTATCACACTTGGTTACAGTCCCGGTTAGACGGAACTTTTCTGAGAAACGGAATTCTGGAGGCACTGAATTAACCGGGAGGATTCCTAGAAAAAAGAGCCTCGCCTGAAACGAAGTCCCGCATAGCTACGGAAACGAGGTTGCGGTTACGCGGGATTTTTTCAAATCTCACTGAAAATGTCTCGGCTGGACCTCTGTCCTGGGTAGAGACAACCAATCAGACGAAAGTTCTGCTTCTGAAGCATCACGTGATTCCGATCTGAGCGATAATCAATTAGTGTTTGGCGTTCAAGTCTTTGTAGTAAATGAAAATGGTAACCTAGCTACGTGGGTTTCTTGGAATTGTGCGGATTCTGAGAATTGTCCCTTTCGACGTCAAGTCCCGCGTAGCAGAAGCATAATGTGATTGGGACATTAGCTTATGGAAGTGTGGGAAATTCATCTTCATTGAGTTTAAATTTTTTAGCTTTAGCTTCTGGTAATGTTTTACGGTTTTCGATGCTCTTTTTAATGTTTTCTGGGTGTTGAGGACAACCCTTGTAAGATGAAAGGTGCGGACCTCCGCAGGGGGCACAAATAGTAGGTTTTTGATTCCTAGTTAATTTGCAAACGTGCGTTTCATGAAAGTCTGCATATTTAATACAACGTGCTTTGTAACGACGTAAGGGCCGTGAGTGACCATAGCGTTGACACTTAGCCACTACGTGGGCCCTGGTCACGATTATATGTTTCAATATGAAAATCAAGTCCTCTCAAAGTTTTAATTTGATAATTTTTTTTACCTTCTATATTTCGTTTACATTCGGCCACAAATAGTGGTAGAAGAGTAACATTCCCGTCTTTGTAATTATTTAGCTGCCTAATTTTTAAGATGGGAATTCCTTGATCCTTAATTTCTTTAAAAACTAATTCTGTATTAGTATTTCTAGGATGTTTTCTTATTAACGTCTGGATATAACGTCTTTATAGGCTTTTCTGAGTTCATTAAGAAAGTATCAAAAGGGACTTCCTTTTCCTGTATCATTTTTGTGACTTGTCTATAGTCGTCTATTTCAAAAACTTTAATGTTAAGAGTATCGCCGTTTAGGTTACCTCGGACTTCGGACTGTTTTAATTCCTTTAGCTTCTATCTCTTCTTTAAGTTTCTCTCAGTTGGAGCTAAAATTTGCAAGTACTATGGGTGGAATATGTCCTGCTGTCTTTTTGAGTTGAACGAATTCATTTGTGTTTTCTGTGCCTTGATCCATGGTCGTCAATATTTAGGTTTTCAAAATTGTTTTTCTGGGTCGGAGCCTCGTAATCTGTGTTCGATCTAGTACGCTGATGCGTTAATCTCGGGGTAGTAAAACCTACAGCATCTGTCTGAACTTTTTTCTTTCGCGTTTTAGTACTAGAAGTTCTAACAACTTGAGATTGTGGTTGGGTCGGGTTTACATTTAAGATTTTCCATTTTATCTTTTGTTAATTGAGTATCCATACTTAGAGTTGCATCTTCAATTTCTTTAATTTCTGCAATAACTCTTGCGTCTTTCTCAGTTAAACCTATTCGTTTTGAATTTTTTGTTGCATAAAAACTTAAACGTTTGAATTTTATCATTAGTGTCTAAGTTACAAAACGTGCTCTCAATAAATTATGCATCTAAAATAGATACATCTTTTCCCATACTCCTTGAACATCGTATTCTATCCCTAATGTGAATGAGGTACTGGCATCCCGAAAATCAAGAAAGTTCTTACCATGCGATGCGAAGTATCCAAATCCGCCAGGAATCTTCTCCAAGGTCCGATGAGCTGTCCGCAGCTCCAAGAAAACACGACCTCCCCTGACAAGCTAAAGAGTCCGAATAATGAATGAATGATGCAATGTAATAGTAATCAGTGCACATCAAGTAGAGGATTATTTAAAATCTTGGTTCCTTACGTTCTGAATGATGATTTGATAAAAGCTCACAGCAACTCAGATATCTGCAGGGAAGAAATGACGTCAGTGCAGATGCTGTGGAGGGAATTGTATTTAAATTGAAATTAGAAATTAAAAGGCTATTGTTAATTTAGTAACTTGTTAATTATTTTTTTATATCTCACATACACACAGACAAACATACATATATACATTACGTTTCCCGATTAACTGCTTTCTTTTCCCTAGTCGTTAAAGGCTCACCAGCGGCCAAGCTGTAAGTTTGTTGAACACTGGTAGTTCGGCCCGAGGTTTGAATCCCGCGAACGGGTTGACTGTATAGGCTATTTCGCAGTTTTTCCCGTGTGTAACGTATATACGAGATAATTTTCCATAAAATGACCTCCACGAATGTATGTAACGTGCATACGAGCTAGTTTCCCATAAATAGTTTTGCACGAATTTTTTAAATATGTAGTGTTTATATATTTTTTGTATTCTGTCCTTTTATTTGCATTTTTAATCACTGGCCAGTAGCAGGATTCACCTTTGACCTTTCACTAGATGCTTTTGAAGGAGTAGATTTAGCGGCCATCTTGGATACATTTAAATTACTAATATTTGAAGTTACATTTCCACAATCATTTACAGTTTCAATATCCATACTTAGGTCAATATTTAGAGATTTACCTTGCCTTCTGGAACCTAGGGTAATGAATCCTTCGTTATCAATTTACTGGCCTCTGCGCTTTCGGGCGGAATTCGGCTTACCAACAGAAATACTGACAGACAGACAGACAGACAAAGTAGACAGATGTCTTTTGTTGCACCCGCTAAGTTATTCTGCACCAATGGGCGAAAAATCAAGCATAGGTGCGAAGGAAAGGTATATAGAAAGAGGGGCAATTTCGTATTTCAGAGCAGAGTAAAAAAGAACTTCGTATATTTTATACGAGTTCGAAAGGCCAGGAAGAAAAGATGGGACAAAATAAAGTAAAAAATAAATGGCCTAAAAGTAATGGAGAGAGAGAAAAAAATTATATTTATAATTTTAAAAAAAAAGGCCTGTAGAAAGAAAAGGAAAGGAAGTAAGAGAATTTTGTTAAAAAAAAAAAATAACACGATTGTGTCTATGAGTGTAGTCAAAGGAAGTTATTATCATTTACATTAAATAGAGTCTTCCAGGTGTGTGTAATGAGTGTGTTTTATAAAGCTGAATATATGTGAAGATGGGGGAAAATTAATAATAAAATATAAATATTGGGGGTCCAGTAACATAACTGTCTAGTTTAGAAGCTAACTTTTGCTATAACAGGGAAACTAAAATTTAAAAAATTTTAAATTAAACTTTTATTTTTTAACATGGGAAACAATATGCTAGCCTTTACCTTGAAACACAGTAACAGAAGACACATAAGATCAAGATGCATATAATATCATGCAAAATTATACATTAACCCATTAACGCCCAAATTACCAATTCTTGAAATTTTGCCTTGAAATTGATAGACATTGTTAGAAATGCATAAATTAAAAGTATTTCAAAAGCATTTTGAAAAATTTTAACTGCAACCATATTTTTTAAGCCGTCCTCATTTGAGGACACTGGGCGTTTGTATATAAAAATGTAAAATTTTTAAAAATCAAAATTTTTTACATAAAATGATTTAGTTTTAATATATAAACAAACTAATAGACAAAATAATGTTAAAAATCAAAATTTATTTTAAGACGTGTGTACGTATCCAAATGATCAGAAGGTTGTTTATGCTTGTTCCTTGATCACCAAGATATTTTACTGCACCAAGATATTTTACTGTACATTTATTTACAATTTATTTACAAGTCGTATGCCACCTGGCATGTTTACAAGCGTTATGCCTCCTGGCATGTACATGATAGACATATTCTGCCACCTGGCATGTGAATTAATACATCATATTAGTTTTCTGCCACCTGACAGATACGATGCAATTACCTCAATTAGCGGTAATACGCCCGACATTTTGGCGTGTCCGCTTCCCTTACGGTCTGTAACGCAAGTAACGTTTTGTGCGGTGCGCCCTCTGGGCACAAATCACCGCAATCACCGAGGAGGCCAAAACATCCTCCCCCCCCCGATGAATTACATTCATCTTAATACAATCTTCAATATATGCAAACAAGTAAATGAAAAATATAGAAATTGAAAACATACAAAAACCTTCAAAAAGTATAAAATTACATATGACACTTACCAATCTTCTAGCAAAACATCTTATATCTTACTATATTGAAACGTTAACTATGAGGGTTAAACTAGAACAAACAAATAAAATTATTAGTACAATAAGAAATGAAAAAAATAATAAAACATATTCAATATAAACCAAACACTTAAGTTAATGTTCTTCAACTGGTAAAAGACACAGTTTGGTAATAGGACGTTTAATGTCCCCGTGCACAGTTTTTAGTCTAACCACTCGGACATTATTGTCTCTTCCAGGAAACACTTCTATTACTCGCGCGAGTTTCCAACGTAATGAAGGCATATTATCTTCTTTAATGATAACCAAGTCATTTAGACGAATATTTCTGCTAGGCTGTCTCCATTTGCTACGCTGCTGTAGTTGGCACAGATACTCTTTAGACCACCGCTTCCAAAATCCTTGGAACATCTGCTGTGTTAGTTGCCATCTTTGCAATGGAGGCACTCGTACTTCGGTTAAATCTTGTTCCGGAACAGCTGTTAAAGAAGTCCCTATAATAAAGTGTCCAGGAGTCAAAGCTGTCAAATCATTGGGATCACTGGAGACCGGTGTTATTGGCCTCGAATTTAAGCATGCTTCAATTTGTGCAATTAGAGTTAGAAACTCTTCATAAGTCAAAATTTCAGTTCCAACACATTTCTTTAGATGCAGCTTCATAGATCTAACAGCTGCCTCCCATATACCACCTTATGTGGAGCAGCTGTCGGGTTGAATATCCACCTTATGTTTTCATTTTCTAACCACCTTTGAAATTCTGAGGTTGACTGGACAGATGAAACTGCTTCCTTGAGGATTTTATTTGAACCTATAAAATTAGTTCCACAATCACTTCTTATTTCTTGAGGTTTTCCTCGCCTCGAAGCAAATCGTTTTAGAGCAGCTAGGAATGCTTCACTTGATAAGTCGCTAGCAATCTCTAAATGGATAGCCTTTGTAACTAAACAAACGAAAATACAGATATAACATTTAATTGGTCTTATACCTCTTCCCCTTTCCATTTTCACAGAAAATGGGCCGGCATAATCAACGCCAACCTTTGAAAAGGTTCTACTTGGAATCACTCTACTTGCAGGTAGTTCTCCCATTAATTGAACAGATGTTACTGCTCGTACTCTGCAACATTTTATACATTTCCAAATGCATTTTTTAATTTCATTCTTTGCACTTATTATCCAGTATTTCTGTCTTATTGCGGATAACATTAAATGCAACCCTCCGTGTAAATGTTTTTCGTGATAATGCTGTATCATTAATTTTTTGAAGTGATTATTATTTGGCAATATAATGGGATGTTTACTTTCTCTGGTAATTTCTGCGTTTCTTAATCTACCTCCTACTCTTAAAATTTCGTTTTCATCTAGAAACGGATTAAGTGAAATGATTTTGCTTTTAGTTTTAATCGGTTGTTCTGTCTTTAAAGCCTTAATTTCTTCTGAAAATGCATTAAGTTGAACATTTCTTATAATAAATTCTGAAGCCTTCCGTAACTCATAGGCGGTAAGCACACCAGATTGCTTTTCACGAGCGGAATTACAGTTGTTCACGAAGCGCAGAACATAAGCCATTATTCCTAGTACTTTGGTTAAATTTCCGTACAGTTCAAGATTTAGTAACGGTTCTGTAGATTCCACAAGTGTTTTCAAAGTAACACATTTACGTTCTTCACTAACGTTTTGCAAGTCAGCTTCGGTATTCATTTCGTTTATGTGATGTCGAATATCTACTTCTGAAAGCCAGGGTGGCCCAGAAAACCAATCACTATCATTAATTAGAGCTTCAGCATCCATCCCCCTCGTAAGTTTATCAGCAGGGTTTGTCTTCCCACTGCAAAAGTACCAGTTGTTTAAAATTGTTTTCTCCTTGATTTCTACCACACGATTTCTAACAAATTGTTTCCACTCGTTGGCAGATCCCTTGATCCAGTGAATGCAAATTTGGGAATCAGTCCAGTAAAATATATTTCCCTTATCCAACTGCAGAAATATCGATTGCAAATACGAACCTAATCTTGCAGAAATTAATGTTCCCAAAAGTTCAAGCCTAGGGAGTGTTACCCTTTTTAATGGAGCCAAACAGGATTTCGACATTATGAAACTTGTTTTACATTTATTTTTCTTCTTAAATCTAAAATATGCTACGGCACCATAACACTTGGGACTGGCATCAGAAAATATGTGAACTTCTATAAACTTCCAACACATATCACTGAAGTATTGTCTGGGAATTTCGAAAAACTTTATTTTTTCAACTTCTTTTAACCATTCCTGAAATATGAATTCTGTATCAAGGGGAACACTTTCGTCCCATTGAATACCCTTTTCCCACATAGTTTGCATTAAGAGTTTAATTCGAACAGTAAATGGATTCATAATTCCTAAGGGATTAAAGAGCATACCACATGCTGCTAAAATGATGCGTTTAGTTACTTTGAGATTTTGTAACTTCTCAAACTGAGATACATCTATTTTCAAATTATCATTGACATTGTCCCAGATAAGACCTAAAACTTTCAACGGTACCAAAGAGTCTTCAGATGTTTCACGAGAGTCAATTCCATTAAGTTTCCATAGTTCATTCAGCTCAGGTGAGTTTGAAACCCATCTACGTAAATTCATACTGGCCTCGCTAAGAATGAAAATCATGTCCTTGCTTAAATGTAAGGCCTTTGCTACATTAACTGTCCCAGAAATTAAATCATCTAAGTAAAGCTCTTTTAACATACTGCATGCCTCTTCGTAGGCATCTTCATACTTTTTTAAATGCAGTCTTACTGTAGCTGTTAATAAATAAGGTGAGCACTTGACCCCGAAAGGAACTCGATTGTGTTGAAGAACTTGTAAGTTGGAATTACTGTGATCGAGATTTGACCCTTCTTCATTTATCCACAAAAACTTTAAAAATTCCCTATCTTCTTTAGCTAAGCCTACCTCTAAAAATGCACGCTGAATGTCGGCACAAAACGCAATTGAATGTACCCTGAATTTAATGATAATCTTTAGCAAATCAGGATTTAAATTAGATCTGCTTTCCAAACAATCATTAAGTGATAAATTTCCCTTACTTTTAGAAGAAGCGTCAAAAACTATTCGAACCTTTGTAGAATCCTTCTGCTCGCGCACTACCGCGTGATGAGGCATGTAATACCCCGTTTTCAAACTACTATTTAAATACGTATCTACCCGTTCCACTATACCATCTCTCAAGTGTTCATTAATTATCTCATTATATTTTAAATATAGCTCGCTATTTTTCTGAAATTTATTATTTAAAAATTGTAAACGCTGTTTCGCGATTTCATAATTGTTATTTAAACCTTCAACACCCTCTTTCCACAATAATCGAGTTTCATACCTTTTATTCTTGTAAGTTGTATTTCGTTCAAATGACTCTAAAATTTCTTTATCTGACAGAGATATTTCTTTATCCGAACTTATCCCAATTGCTTCTAATTCCCATAATTCTTTAACTCTTTCATAATCTAAGTCCTCATTTACAACGGTTATATGATTAACTCTTGCGTCCTTACACTTTGATCCTTCGTCCTTGCCTTGAATCACAAAACCGAAAGTGCTTTTTAAAGTTAATTTTTTACAAATCTTCACGTTTCGTTCTCCTAAAATTTCCCAAATATAATCCGAACCTATTAATACTTGAATTTCGTCACTCGTACCAGCATCTGCTAATTCTATTCCCTTCTCAAACGCCATCTTTCGTATCCACCGAGAAGGAACTTTTACTTGCCCTAGTGTTATAGAATCAATGACTATTGCGTTAATTTTTATCTTTTTACTGGGATGGCTTACATTTTGCAATACGATTTCTACGATATCATACAAGCGCTCTTTTGCATCTTTGCATCCAAATGTGAAAATAATAAGCGCTTCTTTATTAATAATTTTCAACCCCAGTGAATCAACCACTTCTCGTAAGATGAATGACTTTGTTGACCCTGAATCTAGCATACAACGTAATACCTTTTCGTTCCCCCCTTTACACCTAACTGTTGCTGTAAACGTCTGTAAAAGAACGGAAGTCGGTGGTTTAATTTTGTTATTATTTTCATTACATAAGAGCGAAAGAGAAGCTTCTGGGATTGGCGTTTGTTTTGTCTGATTGGAAATATCCGTCTCTAAACCTTTCGATGCGGCGTCACATATTAACGAATTATGTAAACCTTGGACATTGCACAGTCTGCATTTTTCATCTTTATGAGCACAGAAACGCCTTGGATGCCCTTTCGAAAAGCAAATAAAACATAAACCTCGATCCATTAATGCCTTTCGGCGAGCCTTTAAATCAAGTGCGCAATCATGATTCATATGACAAGCAGATAAACAAAATATGCAGACATTTTGATTCTCTTTCTTAGGCGGGGTAGAGAACTTTCGATTTGGATTAAAATGTGATTTTTGAAAGTGTTTAGAGGGAGTTTCGCTTCGACTAGTTAATACCGAAGCACCTTGCTTATTCGTACTGTAATCATTTCTTTTAGAATGCATGTAAGATTTATTTTGATAACCTTGATGGGAACTTTTGTTTCGTATTGATGTTACATTTACATCAAAATTCTTAGAACGCGTTAACATCATTGATGTTTCCTTACATTCCACTTCAGTTTTCAAGAACGTTAGTAGTTCATTAACATCGAAATTTTGTTTATCACTTCTTTTCCTAGTGAATTCTAGAGTTAAATTCTCGGGTATTAACTTTAACAAAATAGGGGATAATAAATGTCCATAAGAACCACTAGTAACATTTAAAGAATTTAAATTCCTTATTTGTATTTCTATATCGTCATAAAGCTTCCTCAAAGAAGCCGTATTTCCGGAATATTTTACAGGTTCTAAACTCAACAATTTATTCATATGCGCATTAATTAGCAGGTCATCTCTGCCGAAACGGTTTTTTAGTATATCAACAGCCACCGTATAGTTTTCACTAGTAAATGTTAATCCACTAATAGCATTTAAAGCTAAACCTTCCAAAAGCGATTTTAAATAACAAAACTTGTCAACCGAACTGAGACTTTCGTTTTGGTGAATGGAATTACTAAACTGATTCCAGAATTCAAGCCAAGAACAAGGATCACCGTAATATTTTGTAATCGTTAATTTTGGCAATTTTAAAGTATTAACTTCACAAGTTTTCAACTTCGGGGATATAGTTTCCTCACTAGAATTTCTAGATTCAACTTTACACGCGTTTTTTCTTAATTTTTCCTGAATTTTACATTTAAAACTTATAATTCTTTCCTGATATTCCTGCGCGGAAATTACTTCTGTTTCCAACTCCTGTTCCGTAATTATAAGTTTTTCAATCTCAGAACCGTATTGTTTCAACAACTGCGATTTTTCAAGTAACATTTCGAGTAATTCTTTTAATTTCTCATCCGCGGTTTCACCCTCTTCTAACAATGCAGAATCTATTTTACTCATCAACTTGGTAGTTAAGTTACGCGTCACCGTACGCAACTTCTCTGCCTTATTCATAGCCTCCATTTTACCATTAGAGTCTATCAACTATAATAATCACCAAGATTTTTATTCAACAATTCTATTAAAAACTGGAAAAATGAAAAAGGGCCTACCTCGAATTTCTTCGCATTAAATCCTGCCTTTTCAATCATGAACTCACTAATTTTCATGAACTCACTACTTTTCTTCGTCCATTCTTCATCTCCACAAATCACGTCCGGGTCACCAAAAAAAATGTTCGTATCCAAATGATCAGAAGGTTGTTGATGCTTGTTCCTTGATCTATTGCACCAAGATATTTTACTGTACATTTATTTACAATTTATTTACAAGTCGTATGCCACCTGGCATGTTTACAAGCGTTATGCCTCCTGGCATGTACATGATAGACATATTCTGCCACCTGGCATGTGAATTGATACATCATATTAGTTTTCTGCCACCTGACAGATACGATGCAATTACCTCAATTAGCGGTAATACGCCCGACATTTTGGCGTGTCCGCTTCCCTTACGGTCTGTAACGCAACTAACCTTTTGTGTGGTGCGCCCTCTGGGCACAAATCACCGCAATCACCGAGGAGGCCAAAACAACGTGTAAGAAAACTTTTTTTTTACATTTTTAAGATAGTTTTTTTTTATGGAAAAGAGGAAAGCATTGAATGCACAATGTTACATTGCATTTCATGCAATATGTTCTTGGCTTTGAGGCACAATTGTCATATTGACAACGCCTTTGTTTATCTCTTTTACCAATAACATGCTGTATTTTGTCGAATTTTATGTCAGGAAGCACGTTCGATCTGCATGTTATCCTCCTTTGTACTGGTCTTCCTAGGATTGCTTTTGAGTCGGCTCCTTTTTTCAAATAGGTTACTGCAATGTATCTCCTAAAATCTTTGATTGACATTGAACGATGGATTCTTTTATAAATGAGATAGGCATTTACAACAGCCATATCTATCATCCTAGTAATAAGACAAAAATACCATTTCTTTCCTCGTATGGCTATAGAATGTTTCTCAAGAAGCCAATCATGAAGGTCGACACCCCCCCATAAATGAGGTATAGGAACTTATAGCGTGAGGCTGATTTACTTTCACCTTTTCTTTTTTCTCTACACTCCATCTTTGTACTGAAGATAGCGTAGTCACATTATAATTCAATTTATTTTTCATTTCGTGAGCATATCGATTAGTTTCCTCTACGATCATATCATAAACACTTTCAGTAAAAAATTCTTCAAACAGCTCAACTGGACTCATATTATTAGTTTGCGCTGTCAATATATCAGAATTTCTCTTGGACAAATTTTCCAAATTCCCAAATGTGTAAGCCGGGCTTTCATTCGTCCATACAATTGACTCTCTTTTACGTTTACGGGAATTGTTTTCCTTTTTCTTATCCGAAATAATAGGGTTATCATTATCATCTGGCATTGTAATTTCTAATGTACCTGCAACATCTGATACAACTGGAGTACCCAAATTATCATCATCGAATTGCTCTTCATCTGTTAGATCATCCACATCCGGAGGCATCGATATAATATCTGCTTCTATTTCTTCAGAAAAAAGATAAGCAGTCGCCTCTTCTAAGCTTTTAAATATTTTATTTCTACTCATTTTTCAAGATTTATTTATAGTTTTTCTGCAACAAAAGTAACAAACACTTAAAAAATAAATCTGAATACTGCATAAAAACTATACCCAAACGCCCAGTGTCCTCAAACGAGGACGGATATGTTTTCCTGTTTATTACGGATATATTTACAACAATAAATATTAACAAACATGCTAATGACACAATATGGGCTATCTAGATTACATTTATAACAAATTGAAAGAATTTACCTCATAAATCCAGTGCCATACAGTGGAACATAAAATAAGCAACGCGATTACCAAAAAACGGGTAATTTATACTTTATCTTTCCCGCGCAATTTTACTTAGTTCCAAAATAATTGCACATCTCCCATTGTATGGTGGTGTCATCTATCGGACCAAATTGTACATATAAAAATTTTTTTTAATTTAATGCAGGGAATAACAATTTTTTACAGCGTCCTCAAATGAGGACACTGGGCGCTAAAGGGTTAACTTAAGTAACATCATCAATTTCGGTTTCCAACGTATTCATATACTCAGAAAACACCATCAGATAAAATCATAAATCTAAAACAAGGCGAGAACACATCAGCAAAAATAAATAAGTAAATAAATTACAGAGTTTTTTATTTTAATATTAATTTTTTTTAAATAAACATTTTATTCATTTATTAAGTTAATGGTTATAATTAATTATATGTGTACTATTTTATCAATTTGGGGCACACTGTATTAATATATGCTTTTAATTTAAATAGATAGGAAATATAGATTAAAGGAGCAAAAACTACAAATCTATACATTAATTGAGGCCCAAGATCGTGTTTTTTGCCTCTCGAGAAATTCCTCAAAGGAACCCCAATGGGTAACGCTAACAGACTACACTACTGATAAGGGCTACAGATAAGGATAGCGTCCCTCCGAGATGGTAGCCAAAAAACAAAAACAAAAAAAAGGAACCACATGATTTAAAGCAATTATTAAGTATTTAATGCCAGAACATAATAAAATGAGCATAATAATAATGTTACGAATTTGGTATTTAAAAACCTAATGTTACTTCAATTATAAATTAAATGGTTTTATTTCTCGCGCAGTGCAGCGCGTGACGAATATTAAAAGAAAGCTAGGCCGGAAAATTGAAAATACAAGAGCGCGTGCATTAAATAAATAAATATCTCTTTTTGATTTCGAGAAAGTACCGGAAAATTCTAGCGCGTGATTTTAAAATCTTATAAAAGGAGGAAAACATCTCAGTTTGTAGTAGATGCTTAGTTTGTTGTTGTTTAGAAAACTGCTCTTGTTGATTGTAGCGAATTCGCGGATTAGCGTTCTTTAGCTGTTTTGAATTACGTTCTATTGGACATTTGAGTAGTTAAAAGATAACTACTGTGAGATATTGTAATACTGCATGATAATTTGAGAAAATTTAAGCATTTTTGTTGTGATAATAATAAATTTTTGTTCATTTTTCATCGGACTTGTGCATTCATTTCATAACGAACCCGTACGCACGCAACAATTTTTGGTGGCAGCGGTGGGATTTGAATGCCAATAACAAGAGCGATGGAAGAGCAATTAAGGCAGTTAATATCAGGCTTTGCCTCATTTAAAGAAGAAATGAAATTGGGCCAGGAATCCGTTAAGGACGAAATGAAAGCCGTTCAAGCTGGTCAAGAAAAGATTGAAGCATGTCAAGAAGAAATGAAAAGAGAAATTACCTGCATAATAGAAAATAAATTTGAAGCTATGGAAGGCAGAATTGACACAGTTGAAAATAAAGTTGGACAAATTGAAGAAAAAGTTTCTTTCGTAAAAGATCAAATTGAAGAAAGAGTTTCTTCGGTGAAAGAATAGAAAAAAAAGTTTCTTCTGTAAAAGAACATATAGAAGGGAGAGTTTCGGCTGTGGAGGAACGAATTGAAGGAAGAGTTTGTGCCGTCCAACACCAAATCGAACAACAAATTGATGAGAGAGTTTCTGCAGTTGCCAAAGAAATGGAAACTCTAAAGAAATTCGTAGCGACGGCAGGGAGCAAGAGTGATGATTTTAAATTCTTACCGATGCCTGCTCGTCCATTTCTGAAGCTATCCACATATGATGGCAAGACATCCTGGCAAGTGTACAAGACCCAGTTTTCTATCGTTGCGGATGCAAATGGATGGGATTCCCCAGCTAAGGCCTGTCATCTCGCCGCTTCTTTAAGAGCCGACGCAGCGGATATTCTTCAGACTCTTCCCGAAAACAAAAGGTTAGATTTCGAAGCTCTGTCCGGCGCCTTGGAGCTGCGCTTTGGCGAGAAATGTTTAAAAGACTACAGCAGGCTTCAATTAAAATCCCGTCAACAGAAGCCCACTGAATCACTTCAGGAGCTCGCCACGGATGTTGAAAGGCTGTCACATCACGCCTTTTCGGAGTGCCCGACAGAAACAAGGGAAATCCTGTCCCTGCAATATTTCATCGATGGCATCCGGGATACTGAAATACAAAAAGCTCTACGAATGGCAGATGTAAAGGATGTAAAAAGCGCTCTGTTGTACGCCGTGAAATTGGAGGCAGCCCAGCAGGCAACTCTTAGAGATCGCTACCCAGTCAGAGCTGTGCGAGTCCACGACCCAGGGGCCCAACTGATGGCTCGTTTAGATGATTTATCCAGACAAGTCGATGCTTTGATACGGAGTAGCAGTGAGAACAAAGTGGCTGTAAGATGTTGGAGATGTGGTTCTGAAGGTCACCTACGACGGCATTGCAGAACACCCCAGGGCACGGATAATAAAACGGATGAGTTGACAAGACCAGTGAATGCTTTAAGACGGAATAGTGGTAAAACGAAACCGACTCTAAAGTGCTGGAATTGCGGTGTTGAAGGCCACCTACGAAGGAACTGCAGAACTCCACAGAGCACGGAAAATAAGGCATACGATTTAAGCAGACAATTAAATGCCACGGGAAGGAAAAGGACTGACAAGAAACCAAAGTGCTGGAACTGTGGAGCTGAAGGCCACGTACGAAAGAATTGCAGAACACCCCAGGGTACGAAAATTGAGACAATTTCTGAGCAACGACGCAGGAAACAAATTAATGACCATATCAAGGAACGGAGGTTGCCAGATAATGAAAAACCCTGTTTTAAAGCGCTTAAGATCTCTATAGTGAGTGGCAACAATAACGGACTGTCCATCAATGGGAATATCGATGGAGTTCCTTGCAATATGATCATTGACACAGGCGCTAATGTTACCATCATTAGGAAAGATTTAGCTGAGCATTTTAAAGATAAACTTATTTGGACGCCATCCTGTGTTACCCTTCAGACTGCGTCTGGTGACAAGATCGACATAACTGGGAAGTTAAACGTAAACATCACGTTTGGAAGTGTCGCCTACCATCACACGGCATATGTGGCGGATATTACAGATCCATGCATACTCGGATTGGACTTTTTAAGGAAATACAATTTTTCCTTAGATTTCCAAAACAATAAGCTGCTTTCAGCATCTGATGGCATGACTATCCATCCTCAAAAGGGATCCTCGCCTGGAAATGTCGACGCCTTGTCCGAAAGATCGAGCTCGGGAAGCTGCCGAAATCATACCAGGGTCGAAAAGAAACGCAAGACTATCAGCTATTCTCCATCTCAGAAGCTCTTCGGTCAAGACCTTCGTCTGCCTTGTGACCGCCTGTTCAGTCGCCCTGCGGATGCGCCTTCATCGCCTGAGGAACACATCCAAGATGCCCAGCCCCGGTTTGAGAGGATGCATCGTTCTGCACGAAAGCGAGTCAACTTGGCGACGGAGAAAATGAAGACCAGATGCGACACAAGAGCTACTAGACATAGATCCAACAAAGGAGACAAGGTGTGGTTGTGGAACCCGATTCAACGAAAAGGACTGAGTCCTAAATTACAGTCACCTTCGGATGGTCCATGTACAGTGCTGAACACGAATGACGTCGTGGTTCGGATCCGTGAGTCTTCGAACTCTTACGACAGGTTAGCTTATTACTATGGCCATAGTACGTAATGTAAATAATTGTAAATAGTGTAAGACCATGGTCCTTTTTGCTTCTAAATGTGTATTTAGTAATTGATTTGTATTTTGCATTTGATTTGTATTTTGTATTTGATTTGTTTTATTTATTGCATTTATTGTTCATGTTGTTTATTATTGTAATGTAATGCTTATTATTGCATTCATGCTTTAGTTGTAAGTTTAGCTTCCTGTCCAGGGATTGTACTGCCCGGGACGTGCAGTCCTTGGGAAGGGGGCAGTGTTACGAATTTGGTATTTAAAAACCTAATGTTACTTCAATTATAAATTAAATGGTTTTATTTCTCGCGCAGTGCAGCGCGTGACGAATATTAAAAGAAAGCTAAGCCGGAATATTGAAAATACAAGAGCGCGTGCATTAAATAAATAAATATCTCTTTTTGATTTCGAGAAAGTACTGGAAAATTCTAGCGCGTGATTTTAAAATCTTATAAAAGGAGGAAAACATCTCAGTTTGTAGTAGATACTTAGTTTGTTGTTGTTTAGAAAACTGCTCTTGTTGATTGTAGCGAATTCGCGGATTAGCGTTCTTTAGCTGTTTTGAATTACGTTCTATTGGACATTTGAGTAGTTAAAAGATAACTTCTGTGAGATATTGTAATACTGCATGATAATTTGAGAAAATTTAAGCATTTTTGTTGTGATAATAATAAATTTTTGTTCATTTTTCATCGGACGTGTGCATTCATTTCATAACGAACCCGTACGCACGCAACAATAATGATAATAATAAATAAATGAATTTAAAGGTACTTTCGTGACAGATATTTGATTTAGCTTAAAGAAAAGAAGTTCTACTTATCTGAATGTTTCGTCTTGGTGTTGTAAAAGATTGCAAGGAAGATAAGGCCTTCAGGAGAACTTTCGGTTTTGAGAACGAGACAATGTAGAGGATATTCGCGAAAATTTTTCTTAAATAAATGAATATTTTCTGGAAAACATCTTTGAAAATTTAGGAGCTCTTCTAAGATCCTGCCTCCATCGAATGTGATCACAGCGCCCCCTCCCCAAGACGAAAATCCAACAGAAATACTCTGTTTAAGTTTCCCAAGTCCCGCTGCTTCTTTCTCGAAAATATTAAAAAAAAAAAAAAAAAAAAATCTGAAATGTTTCAGATTTTAAATTACGTCCAAAGGGGCGTTTTTTAACATTTTGTGTGTTACCTTTCTTTATTAAATATCATGTTCCTCGCACTTAAACCATAAGATCCAGTGCAACAGCAATATCGCAAAATAGTTTTAAAACGAGCATATCTTTAGAATTTCCGATACAGAGACTCACGCGCTGGAGATAAAAATGTTTTTTCTGCACAACGTTGCCATTGCTCGCTTTGAAATCCTTCAGTTTGTTAATCAGAAATTCGTCAAAGTTTTAAAAAATAGGAAATCGATCATAAAACAAATTTCAAATTTCAAATTTGGTCTTCCACATGCTCATATTCGTTGGAGGATTACGTTATTCAAAATTCGATGACTCTATGTACCGTTGTTTTATCACAATACGAGAAATATACATACATTTATGCAGATTTTTCATTATTTAATTTCTTCAAATATAATGCAGGACTCTAACATTTTGTGGCAACAGTTTGAAAAGTGAACCGACATTTATGAGTCCGACGCAAAATGCCAAAACGAAACTAATAGTCCTTCGGGATTCAAATCCCTTTGGACTAAAAAAAAAAAAAAAAATCATTCCTGGTCGGAGGAGGGTGACAGCCACAGCAACAAATTTCATAGTCCTTTAATTTATACATGGATGGCATCATCTCAATGATCGGTGTTTATGTTTGTATTTAGAATTCACGGTCCGTGTTTGAATTAAAAGTGCGTTTAGTGGAAGAGGAGTAACGTCTTTAAAGAAATGTTTTAACAGTAAAGTTAATAGATTTAACTGCGAGCTGGTAAAACTTGGTTAGAAAATGAACATTCAAGAAGTTCTTATCACTGCAACAGATGAAGAAGAATTGGCTAAAAAAAGACGTCCATGCTCTGGTGTCAAAGAAAGATTAGTTCGTTGTATGATGGCTACGGATTGCGTTAGAATTGTATGTTTAAATTTAATAGCTTTTAAAAATTGTTAATTACGAATTAGGTCATAAATTTGTATAGTAGATTGTGGAATGCATGAAAATTTTAAAATTCTAATTTTTTATTTTTATTGAATGAAAGGGTTTATATGTAGAATGAAGAAATATTATATCTAATATACCATTGATTTAAAGTGACCCAAAGCCCCGAATGGTGCAAGAAGGTCTCCCTTCAGAAATATATTCAGTAATCAGGTTATCTTGTATTTTAGGAATGCACTGGAATTCACGAAAAAATTTGTTTGGGGAAAGAGTTTTTGTATGTCTATTTGAGCTGCATTTCATGCTTGGTAAATGGACAGTGACATTAAAGAAGATCACACATTAAAAATATTATAGGATGTGAAAAAGGCAGGAAAGTTTAATTTCCCGAAGAAAATATTTCGATAAAAGATAATTATCCGATAACAAATTGTTAAGTAGAATATTGTATTTAAAAAGATATGAAAATATTAAAAGAAAAATAAAATTATCCGAATATAAAACTGAAATGTAGAAAAATGAAATGACATTTTTTCATAATCGGAATGTTTCTTTCAAATCTGACATTAGTAAATGAATTTTGCTTACTGGGAATAATTAGAGAAAGGTATATTTTGATAATAAATAATGTGAAACCTCTTACATTGAGCATTTCTACTAATGGGCAGTATTTCTGAAAATATAAAAAAGCACTATTAATAAACTTTGCCAATAATCATATTCTCTAAGGTGACCACCTTCAAACACTGAAATAGTTTGGAACCATGAGACTATTTCAGTGTAATATGTAAACATTTAAAAAGGGGAAAGAAAAATTAACTATGTTAATTCATTGAAATAACATAACTCTGTGAAATGTAGACAAGTTACAAATGAGATTTTATGTTTAGTTATTTTAAAAAGTAGGAGTTTTATATTGCTGAAAAATTTCATGTTTTATTAAAAGTTTTATTTATTTTGATTAAATAATTTGCAAAATTTAGCAGAATAAAGATTGATGAGAAAATTAAACGTTCTGTTTGATAAGCAGTTTTGGTAAGTATGCGGTCTACTGCTTTTAGTTCAGCTATATATATTTTATATGGCACCACTAAAATGCTATTTTTAAATATGAAAATAAATATAGATAATTAAGAATACATAAATGAAAATTATTCCAGTAATTAATTTAATAACCTTTTTAAGTTTTCATTTCTATTAAATTCCTTCCAATTTTACAAAGCAGAAGCAAAAGTGGTCTGGCCCAAAAAGTTATCACTTTTATTAAAATATCTCCATCATGCTCCTGTATGATAACAAAGAATCACTTTTGGTGTAGTGCATCACATGTTGTGTACAATCATTAGCTTCAGAATCTCTCAGTATGATTCAATGTTTTGAGTATTAGTACCATCTGCAGGATTAGTAGATCAGTATGACGAACTAAAAGGGATAAATAACTAAGTTTGCATACTACATCATTACCATACCTTTTATGTTTATTACTGTACATGCTGCTTCTGCTGAGAAAAGCTGTATTCTTGAATTGAAAATTTCTGATGTATTATGTAGATAAAAGTAGAGTGACATTATAAAATCATCGTCATAATGAATTCAGGGTATTCTGTTATAGGGAGCGGATTTAAAATCTATATATGTATGTGCATTGTGCAAAAAAAAAGGGAAGGGACAGTTCTATATCTTCCATTCTACTGTGTTGATGGACGCAATTAAAATTGCGCTTCTTGTGTCTCAAAGTGTGACTTAGATATATATTAGATTTATATATAGCATTGTTCTAAAATAGGTATTTTTACACAAAATCGGACTTTTTCTGAAATAACATACCATTTTTTTTTTTATATTTCGATTCTACGACTCGCATTATGCCAGACATCCAAGTTTTGTAAAAATTGCACAAGTAGTTTTTAAAAAATTAGCTCTCCAAATTTTAGCTCCTCTATGTTAATTGAACTTGGTATATATTTATTAACATATCTTTTTTTTTTTTTTTTATTAAACTTATTTGATTCTTCCTTTCGTATTTTAAAATTCAGGTTCATTCCAAATAAAATTCACCCATTTTTTATGATTTGTTTTTAAAATTTGTATAATCTATAAAATTTTTACCAGCATCTTAAAGTAGATGTATTTCTAAGAATACATACAAAAAATTAAAGTTTTTTATTCAAAATTTCCAAAAATATATGTGAATTTATATATTGGTACATTTTGAAATTTCGTGTATTTGTTAAAAGTGCTAGTTATATCAAATGTGGTTTAGGCACTTTGTTAAAATTATTTGAAAGTAGGAACGATGTGACTTTTAAAGCTCATGCACGATGTAAAAATGTAGGAACGATGTGACTTTTTTTCTCTGCTCTTGCACAAGGGAAGGGAAAGGAAAATATGCTGCCATATGTATGACAACCTATTACTTAATATATATTAAGAAGTTTGCCAAGTGAATTATTATTATTGGCACAAACTGAGAAAAACATGCCAAGATAAATTTTTGAATTTCTCCGTAAATTTCGCACCAAATTTCACAAAATTTAATATTTAGTCATAATTTGAGTCATAGAATCGAAATACCGAAAAAAAATTGCCTTGCCATTTGAGAAAAGTATGATTTTTAGTTAACATACCTATGGTAGAACAATGCTATATATAAATGTAATACATATCCCAAGTCGCAGTTTTGAGACATGAAAAACGTTGAATTTTGTCAATCAGCCCGGTAGAACGAGATATAGAATTGTCCAATTTTTTTTTGCAGTGTACATATGTGTATATATATATATATATATATGTGTGTGTGTGTATATGTACATATATATATGCATACATGAACACATACATACACACATACATTTCTGAATCCTGTCCCAGTAACAGAAGAGTACCAAACTCAGTTTGCTTTAATCTGTCATAAAGCATGCTGATACTTTTTCCTCTCTAGGCAGTAGGTTTCGTAATATCAGTTGAAGATTGTTTTGTAAATATTTAAGGTAGTATGTATTCTGCTGAATAATGATTAAAGCATATGCCTATTTATTTGTATAATTTTTATATATTATTAAGCTACTTTTCAATTAAAGAGATACTGTATGGTTTACACATATGCTGGTGTCTCTTTAACAAAAAAGTATCATTACTTTTTAATGAAATCATTATTAATTTTACAAAATTTTTATTTCAGGAAAAGAAAACACTCAAGCAATGCTTGATCTCTAATCATCCTTCTGTCCCTGAAGAGTGTTATTCAATGCGAACGTTATACTTTGAATGCAAGCGATCATTGGTAGGAGTTTTACACTTTTGTATACCTGACTATTGTTTCATTAATTTAAGAATCCCTGTAGAGATAAAAATAATAATTTTGAATTATTTGAACTATTTTGAACATTTTAATCAATACTTTAGATAAAAATAATCTTTTAACCCCTTCTTTCTTGCTCCCGTCAAAATGGCAGGTTAAGGTTTCGCCCTTTATTTCTTCTGCCCGTGACATTTCTGTGCTAGAGTGTTCAAAAGCAATGTGCAAAAAAGATTAAAACATATTAATTTCTTTTCCCAGAAAAAGTTTTATTTCTCATTTTACACACCAGATGGCATTATCAGAATAATATTTTTTATGCAATTAGATATTTTATTTTAAACTAGATGTCAGCACTAATCAAACGTGTATTTATGATATGTATTTTATAATCTTACAGTTAGTCCAGTTACTTAGTTAGTCTCTTTGTGAATACTCGTGGTTCCTGTTTTGTGATATAATATACTTATTTTTTAATATTCTGTACATTATGGAGTCAGAGTCGGGCAGTGAATTGGATTATGATTTTAGTATAAGTGGATCTAAGAGTGATTCTGAAGTAACTGACGTTTATGAAAGTTCGGTTAGTGAATCTGAAAGCAGTAATGATGGATCTGTACTGTTGCCTGGACGAGTATGAACTAAAATTATATCTTCTTTAGTAGATTATGAACCCCCACGTTTTAAATTTTTGGTAACACCAAAGGTAAACATAAATTTTGATCCAACTTCATCCAACAATATTTCGAGTATTTTATAAATGACAATTTAGTGGCTCTCATCGTTTCGGAAACAAAAAGATATGCCAAACAATGCCAAAGTTCTCCAGGATTCCACCTGTTCAAAAATAGAAAACCGTAGATACCTGTCACAAAGGAAGAAATTTTTAAATTTCTCAGTACAGTTATTTTACAAGTTATTGTAAGAAAACCAGATACAAAAGTGTATTGGAGCAAAAAACATTCAATTTCAACACCTGTTTTTTCAGAAGCATAATGCCTTGTAATAGATTTTATGAAATGCACAAGTTTTCTGCATTTTGTATGAAACTTTTGATCGTAACACACATCCAAATCCTAATCTGTATAAAATCTGGCCAGTGTTAGAGCACCTGAATGTATTGTTTCAAAAATCTGTAACTCCTGGACGTGATATTGTAATTGATGAAACCCTCATGCTCTTCAAAGGTCATTTAGGATGGCGACGGTATCTGCCAAAAAGAGATCCTGTTTTGGAGCAAAATTGCATTTGTTATGTGAATCAAGTTTAGGTTATATATGATCACAAATTATATATACTGGAAAAGGTACAGTTTTCGATGCAAAATATAAAGATCTACCCCAATCAATTCAGGTTGTGATGTCACTTATCAAGCCTCTGCTAAAACAAGGATATTGTCTGATAACAGACAATTTTTATACCTCACCAAAATTGGCAGACATGCTTTTAAAATTTCAAATAGACACTTATGGAACTGTAAAAGAAAATCAAAAAGAAATTGATCAAGAATTGGTAAAAAAAGAAAATCGCAAAAGGTGAAAATGTTGCTTTTCGTTGAGGTAAAGTTCTTCTTGCCATGAAGTGGAAAGATGTTACCATGCTATCTACAGTCCATACAAATGCCATGGTAGATGTATGGTGTCATAACAAATTTGTCAAAAAACCTACAATTATCACAGATTACAGTAAAAATATGGAAGCAGTAGATACTGTACACCAATATCTTGGATATTACTCTATTGATCGAAAGGGGGAAAGAAATGATATAAGAAAATATTTTTTCATTTGTTAGATCGACCTATTTAGAACTCGTATCTTATTTACAAAAAACAAGGTGAAAAAGTCCCATTTGATGCTTCGTTTATCTTTAGTAGATGAACAGTCATCAGACACCATTTCAAAAGGAGGCCGGCTATGCTTGGAGAATAATCCAAATGGTTTGATTGAAAGGCATTTTATTAGACAGATAAGAAATGGCAACCATGAAAAGAATGGAAAGTTTGTTGTTCCAGAAGAGATGAAAACAATAAGAAGTGTAGGAAGGAAACTCCACTACTGTCTAGATTGGTCTACGTTGGCCTTTGTATATCATGCTTTGAAATTTATCACACAAGAAAAAATTACTAATCTTTGTTTGTATTATGCATAAGTAATAAAAATATTGGTACTATTCCGTTTTGAGGACCATAAAAAAATTGCAGCGAAAATGTTTGCGCAGAAGCGCCCATTTAACAGCACTCCAAATCTAATGTACACGCTGATTTCAAATTACATAAGTTTAGATAGTTCTATGTTAAGATGCCATTGAAAATACTAGTTTAATTTTTAAATCCTTTTTCAATAACACTGTGGATTTAACAATTTGAGAATTGCCCAATGACGAAAAGTCTGCAATAGAATTTTTTCAAAGAAAAGGCATCATTCATTATAGAAAATTATTTGAACAACCAGCGAGATGAATTAATGCTTTAGCGGTAACTCAGTAGTAAAATAGCGATGCAGGAATCCACTCAGTTATGTCTAGCCTTTTCTTAATGTAATTTGTAATAATGATCTGAAATAGTTATTTATTCTTATGCTTCCATTCAGTTATGTTTATCCTTTTTTATATAAATTATAATAAAGAGTATGATATGAAATTAACTTTTTATCTAAATTAAAACAAAATTAATCTTAGATAGTTATTTACTATTATACTTCCTTTCTTGCATTAGGGTTGCAGCAATTACTTTTGGCAGCATTGGCATCAACAATAGTTTGGCGATTTTTTACGGTCCTCAAAAGAGAATAAAACCAAAATATCTTTTAATGTTTAAAACATATTTCTTAAAATTTCCTGGCTTAATGGAAAACAACATTCAGTCATAATAACCTTGAATGTTTGCTTTTCCAAAAAAAAATTATTTATAATTAATACATGTTATCTAATCTGCGCAGTACAAAAAGGCGACTTATTTAGAAATTTCTGTGTCTTCGGTGTGTGGCTGACACAGTTCCTTAACAGCATTAAAAAACTGTTTAAAATTATCTGAACTAGAATCTGTATGTTGCCATTGCCATATAAATTCACAAAAGTAAGAATAAAAAATATCCTCCACAGACACTCGGTGGCATTTCTTTTAAATATCCCTTTTTATTACACCCTATATACTTTTCGATAGTGTTGATATGGTTTTCCTGCGACAGCCTCTAACAATCTTCCTATCTCGTTAGGATTATATTGCTATGAGATTTTAAGTCACTTAAGTATACCCAGAGCATGTGCAACTGGTGTGGCCACACCAGGGGTTAAAATTATTAGAATTTAGGAAAGAATCAGGCAGCAGAATTTTGTATTCATGACACTTGCACTAGGCGGCAGAATTTTGTATTCACGACACTTGCACCAGGCGGCAAAAAGTCTAGTGCCTACCCTGGATATTGTACCCTACCCATCCATCGAATTTCATACATTAAAAATTGCATAAAACAAACATCGGTGCTGTTGTTTTATTTATTGCCAAGTGGGTGTTTATTTATGGTAGCCCCTGAGTAGTTGAATGTTATGGAAACCCTATTATGATGTACTCGGTTGCATGATTCTGGTGAATTTGTAAGGGCTTGTCGTGTGTGCTTAGGGAAGTATATTGCTTGTTCTCTGATTTAGACAGTAAAATGGCTGAATGTGGTAAGATTAATTTGAAGTTTCTGTATGGTTTGTAAAGAAAGGGGGAACAGAGCATTACTTGACTGGTGGGTAAATGAAGGTTTACTTATTAGCCATTATTAAGTGTTCTGTTTGTAGGAAGAAAATACGTATGGTCGGACACTATGAAGGATATTTTTTACTCTTATTTTGTGAATTTATGTGGCAACGCCAGTATACAGATTCTAGTTCAGATAATTTTAGGAAGTTTTCGGATGCTGTTAAGGACTGTTTGACTGAAGACGTGTTAATTTGTAAATAAGGTAAGTAGATATTTCCTTTGTGTAGTGAAGATGAATTCCTTTTTTATGTTATTTCATTGTTTGATTTAAAATGTAGCTTATTGAGATTATATATTTTTTTGTTGGCTGCTCCTTTGACTTTTTGAGTGAATACAGTTCAATGTGTACATGGACAAAGTCAAGGGAGTGTCAATGCCAAGTTTGTGCAATTCTCTGATGTTTTTGTAAGTGAAAATAGGTTGGTGTGTACATGGATAAAGTCAGGGGAGTGTGCAATGGCAAGTTTGTGTAATTCTGGGATATTTTTTTAAAGTGAAAATAGATCGATGTGTGCATGAATACCGAATTTGCACAATTCTTTTTCTTGTTGTTCTTGTTGTTTCTTGTTGTAGCGGCAATTTTTGGCACAAAAATCCCCACTACACAAGCCAAAACAACAAGTCAAAGAATTGCACAAAGTTAGTAGGTAAGTGTACTGCCAAAAATCTCCAATTTTCGCCAAGGGGTACCTGCAAATATATGTTTACCCAGACTTCTCTCGTTTTCCAAAACAATTATCGTCAAAATAAAAGATTGGTGGGTACTGTTCTATTATCAGGGCCAGATTAAGAAATGTTTGCATGTGCATATATGTGTATATGTATACACACCCATACATTCATACATACATACATGAACACCTACATCCATCCATATATTTCTGAATCTGGTCCTGATACCGATTGGCGAAGTGAAGCCCTTTCAGTTCAGTGCTTGCTAATATGCGTGGGCACTCTTTTGAAGTCAAATAATCTCCCTTTGCACTTATTTTATAGCAATAAAGATTATTTAGAAAGCATTTTATCCATTATAAATTTCTGTTGATCCTTCCATTTAGTTAATTCTTGAAATTCTTAACTCCTTTTGCTGCTTTGACATTCTAGCAATATGCATTAAAAATCTGCACTAGATCTATCACACCAAGACTAGCATGCAGTTCAGTTTCAGCTTTACAGTAACAGTTGTAAACAGTAAACCTTTTTTATTTACTCCTTTCTTTTCCAAACTAAAGCTCAGCACTTTATTTTTTGCTTTTTTATTTATTTATTTATTTTAAAAGCTTATCTACAATGAAATTCGTTTAACACAAAACTGAGGGGACAGATATTTTTTCGTCTGGAAGGTTATTGCCAATATATATATATATATATATATAGTCAACAAAATTAAGTTCATTAGAGTACAATTTATTATAGCTATGTATATATGAATGTGTTTAATAAAAATCAGTGAAACAAAAACATCCACAACAACTTAATAAAAAATTTTAAAGTTTTTTGAAAAACAACATTTATTGAGTTTTTGGTAAATAATTTGATATTTTTCTTTGCATTGTCTTTTTTGACATCAAATTGTTAAATGTCGTCCATTTTGTTATTTGTTTCACCATTGAAATGTGCGTCTAAATAACTGCACATACTTTTCATGATGTTCCTCATAGGAGCTGCATTATTCATTTCATTTTCGGAATCTGCACCAGTGATATTTTTCTGAGCTTTGAACAAACTCTAAACTTTTTTTGTCTGCCATAATTGGACTGTACACACATTATCAACCTCTACTACAACGAATTCTTCCAGTGATACTGTAGGACAGTCCAATAACGCAGAAACTTTCTCAAACATTCCATTAAGTGTCGGCTCAGTTTCAATATCCTCCTTCTCCATTTCTTTGGGTGTGAACCAAACTCACTGATTTTTACACATACTGTAATGTATACGTCACCGAATTCCAAAGCTAACTGATGAGAGATGAGACATTTTTATGTTGCGTTTGTAGGGGTAGAGGGTGAAAGTAGCTTACATAAACAAAATTGACTTGTGTCACAGGCTATTCTGAGGGTATTTCAAAACCAAGTTAGCCTCTTTTCTACGAAAGATGTAAAACCACCTATCTTTCATTTCACACCCCTCTTAAATCTCGCCTGCACGACTGGTGTTTTCTATATTTTGTTCATTCCCAGAAAGGAAATCCTTTCATGTTAAGCAATTTTCATTTTGTGTTAAAAGAAAAAAAAAAAAAAAAAAAAAAAAATGCATGAAAATACATAGTAGCTTGTTGGGACCATTGTATTATTTCGTGTTAACCAATATTTCATCGTAAGCGATTTCACTGTGATTTGGAAAATGTGGAATGGGATGTCTTTACAGTTTTTTCTTCAGTCTTTATTTATAGGGGAATTAATTATTCTGAATGCAGGCTTTTACAAATATCCAATTTATGAACTACCGTATTTATCACTAATTTATGAACTACTGTATATATCAAGTTTATGATACTTTTAATGCAATTCACAATCATAAACATACATGTTTATGAGAAATTTTGGTAGTTTGTGAAATAGGAATACACACTATTTGAAAACTATTATCATTTATAAAAATTTTTCTTCTGTTAAAGAAAATTTTATCCAGAACCTTGAGCTAAAGCAAGCAATGAAAATGTCAATAACTTGTGAATGCACATTTATGTACAAATTATTAGCATGTCCTTAAAACACAGCTATACTATTAAAGGTCATAGAAAAGCTTGCAAAAGCTATTCTAAGGAGAAGGATGTCTTTGTGGAGTACGTTTCACCAAAAACAATCTATGTTTATGTTACGTATAAGGCAATCCATAAAATCTCTTATCCAGCTTTTTCATTGGAATTTGAACGTTGGTTGAACTATCAGTATTCAGTGGGTGAAACATAGCACTAAAATGGCAGGTAATTACTCTCAAATGTCTGTAATGAGATACTAGATAAAAGGAAGTTTACATGCTTAGGAATGATGAAATAAAAATGCAGAGCAGTGGCCAAACATCATGCTGATCAAATTCCTTTTTCTTACGGGTCGGGTGATTTGTTTTCTAATTTGGTAGTTACATTGCATAAAATCAGGACTGCCACTAGCCATGCAGTGCAACCTCTGTGAATCTCAAATTCATCTGCCTCATACCTCACTAAATTCTAAAAAATTTACTCTCAGTGCTTCCCCCAAATCATAAAAATTTTGCTGCTTCTCTAAAAATTTAACCTGGCTGCTTATTATTTACCAAACATAATAAAAAGAAATCAGCTAGATCGCCTCCATAATTACTTAACAGAAACTGAAGTAGTTAATACTAAGACCACAGCTCAAATTTTCTTAGTGCCTACCCTAGCACTGCTTAATTTGAGTAAGGTTAAAGCCAGACAACAAGTACCATTTCATTTTATGAGTATGATCAAATAGTCTCTCATTTAGGCAAATCAGTTGCAATAATCTCAGTACAACTGAATTCCTGATATCTTGCTCACAGAATAGCATATAATTCAAAATTGATTTATTGACTAATTTTTCAGTAGCAGCATGTGTGCTAGGAACTGTTAATTTTGGCATGATTGATGAAATTATATTGTATTAAAGATTTGTATATTTGTTGGTATCTAATTATGTATCATCAAAAACACAATCTCTGAAGCTACTCCAGATTATTCTTTAAAAAAGATTTTTATTAATGTTCTTCCTTCCTAAAAGAAGGCGAAATTGGCTTTTTTTTTTTATTTCACTATGGACTTCAGATTAATTAAAGCTACTACATATTTGCATTGCAACACTTTTCTTAACACATTCCCCGTTAAAAATTCTCAGAGCAACATTTGTTCATAATGTGTTAATTTTTAATGTATCTTGTATCATGCATTCTTTAGATTTGCTAAGAAATGAAGCAGAAGCAATCTATTATTTCCAGGTGTGCGGTATTTGATAAAAAAATCACAACAGTTCATATTCTTGTGTAATGCTGACTAGTCAAAAAAGGTTAGAACAGGAGTTAGGAACTGATTTGAGAAGCTGCATTCTTATTTAGCAAAGTTGATATTGAAGAGCTGTCAGAATTTCATACATCTGCATAAAATAAATAAAACTTTCATCAGTCTGCTAAAGTAAAAAATAAATATCATCACTAAAAAGTGGCAAGATAGTTGGTGGTGCATCAGTAGATATTAAACACAAGGATTGTATGAAACATATATGTAAGGATATCAATGTTTAAAATAGGGTGTTTATACTTTAGGAAAAGCACATTATTATTGAAAAAAACTGTGTACTGTTAAAGGAGAATAAATAAATTATAGTCCTTTCATTATCTAAATTTAATAAGTATGAATTGTTATAGAAAGTAGCAGGCAGAATCGAGGCACTCTTTTATACCTTTAAAATTTTTACTTCACAGTTTTGAAATCAGCTTAACTTGCCAGTTTTATTGACTTTGAATTTAATAATATTCTAGAAATTTTTAATACATAATAAAATAAAAGCTATGAATGCAGTAATATCTCTGTCTCTAATTAGCCATCGTAGAAAATATTCATTATTGCATTAACTTGAATAACTATTGCAGTATAGCATAATCTGCAATCAACATCGTGTGTTTTAGTTGTCTAATCTCAAAGAAGTTATTTCAATTATTATCACACTTTCTTAGAGACTTAATCGGATTTTGTTGATGCTTCACTACTTTACAATGCAAATAAACCTACCAAGTGAAGCATATACATTTATTTACTAGTCAGTTTAAGAAAAAGGTATTTTATTCTTATCTTTATACTCAGTATTTTTTGATCAGGAAAGGAAAAAATTGCATCAAAGAACATAAATCTTCAGCTAATCATAGTTTATCACTTAACCACAATTTCAACTTATATTCTGCAAAAATGCCATTGGTTACTTGGGTTTTCCCGAAGTCTTTTACATACATAAAAATGTATTATCTTTAAAAATGAAAGCCCTCGCTAACTTGTATGCTTAAAAATCTGAACCACCTGAAATGGCTTTCAAGATTCACAGCAATTTCCTCCCCTCCACATCCATTAATGCACAGAGGTGTGAATTTCTGCTTCCTAACAAATAAGGATCGAAACTACAAATAAATCCTTTTAAGACAAGCTGCTTGCAATTAACTGATACAATGCATTTGGGGAAACTGCACCTGCTATATTACCTTAAGGAAACAGAAGAAAACATCACTATCTGGGCCGTTTCAGGCGGTTGTGGTTGTTTGAATAAAAAGCAGTGAATGGTGTTTTGGTCTTCAAAGAGTTAATAAAAGACAATAATTCTGATCTATTTCTTCTCAAAGTTTTCAAAATTTTGATATCTTAGCTCTTTTATATTATTTTACTCTATATCTTGATAGGTAGTGCTGTATTGTTTTTCCTATAAATTTGCTGTTTTTTCTTTTACTTCTGGAAACTATTTTGCTCCTGAAGAAGGAGGCCTGTGTCAGATTGCTTTCAGAATTGACAGTCTCATTCAAATTTTATACCAGGTTAAGGTTGTACTTTTGCCAAATCTGAATTCTTATATTAGTTGATTTCATTCGTAATTACCTTAAAATATTCCAGTATTTTTATTGGAATGACATTCAGTTCATTTGGTTTTAGAGCTGGATATTCAAGGTATTGACGGAAAGATAGACTAGTAGACTGTACAATGAAACTAAAGACAAAATATGGCAGCATTGACTGATGGAGATTTCAGTAATGAAATATTTTTTATATTATATTTCGACCATTTCAAATGCAACCTTGGCATTATGCCAAAACACATAGACTCATCCAAAAAGGGCATTATTACTTACTGCAATGTAAAAGGTGAAGTGAAGACCTCTGGAAAGAAAGAATTTATATGCTGAAGGGAAAGAAAGTTCCCATTTTGAGAATAATTCGGTCCGAATGGCACATGCGTGTTTGCTCTCATGGTCACAGATGAGGCAGTATTCCATATGTAATGTTGCATTTGTGCAAAACTGAGTTTTTCTCAATTACTGTAATAAATAGAAGCATCATTTTACAATCAAAGTAGAGTAAGAAATGAGAGTGCGTTGTGACTTACCAGCGGATTACCTTAAAATATATTATATCACAAAATTTGCACATATTTAGTGTTTTTATGTAAATTTGTTATGTTAAAAATAATCTCAAAATTAATTGCAACAGTTAGGAAAGCTTGTGCCATGGAAAATTCTTGACACATATAAGTGTGCCTTGAATCCCACAAATGTGGAAACCATTGCCAAAGTGTATTTAATGCTGCTGTTGACTATTAAGCTATATGTGAAACAGTTTATTGCATCTTGAATATTGCTTTATTTACTCTTAAACTTTTTCCATCTTTTTCGTAAGCAAATTATCTAAACTTACCTGTTTATAAGTGAATTATTTGTATGTACGGTAAATATATTTTCTTCTGTATTTTTATTGATTATAACATATTTTCATAATTTAATTTCTTTTGCAGCTGGACAATAGGCAGAGGTTTCGTGGACGTAAAGGATACTGAATAAAAATTAAGTTCTTATGATGTTAAAAAAAATAGTTATTTTGATGTGTGTGAATTTGAAAAATATGCTAAATAAATTATAGTTTGTTTAAATATGAATATCAATCCATTTATCTAATTTTTAACATTTTAAAATTCAGTCTGGCATTTATATTTACATAATTAACTACAGAATTTAAAATTGCATTCCTAATTTTTGAAATTTATCTTTAAAACAAAATATAGTTTCATGATCATAATGCATATTTATCGTACCATTTAAATGCTAAATATTTCATTATTATGCTGATCTGCATTTGAGTGATAACCATACAGATAGTGAAATTCATTTAATTAAAAATAACTTTCCCTTAACTTATATGCCTCCAGTAATAAACAGGATTTTTTTTAAAGTAATGTGTTCTCTAGTTTTTTTTTTTTTTTTTAATCCTTACATGAAACTGAGACACAATCAATTTAAACAAATTTTATTAAAATGCTCTGAAGTCAAACAATTTACAATAAATATTTCCATTTAAATATCAAATATTTTTATTCCTTGCATAATAATTCTAATTCAGACTTCCAAATTTTGTGAAGTGCAGAAATTTGAAGTAAGCTATTAACAAGTAGATAGGGCTGCTTGGCATACCTAGAGAACACATCACTGTTACATAGGAAGTTTTTCCCCCATTCTTGTAAGAATTTCTTCCAGAATTTCTTTGTTAATTTCACAGAACTTCATCAACTTATCCAAGACCATGGTCTTCAAAAAATCCTTGTGGTGTCTCCTCCTATATAAGTGTAAATTTACCACTAATATTAGCACATTGTTAAGATAGGTAAAAAAAAAAAAAAATAAATAAATAAATAAATAAATAAAATAAAATAAAATAGAAATAAAAGTTCGGATATTGACTTGGCAAAGACTGTTTTGAGAATCTGTTTAATGCATTTAGATAGTAATACACATATTTTAAATACACATTTCCATGTATAAAAAAAGCAAAATACATTCACAAGTTCATGCTTCAAAAATTTTATTTAAAATATATGAAATGACTAGCACAATTTGTAGAATAAAAGGACAGCAGGAGGAGAAGTTTCCCATGAAATATCACAACATATTTATACCGCAATTTTGTCACAGTTGAACTAGGACAACACATACTTGCTAAGGGAAGACTACAAGATGATTTTTGAAAGTCTAATACATATTCATAAAACTTTAAAATATGTTAATCACATCAGGGAAAAACATATCACAAATTCATGAGAGAATATTTAATGAAGATTAAAAATACAATTAGCAAACCTAGCACCTGTATTGACAGTTTGAAATGGAAGAGTAAATTTTTAATACTATCAAACTCGTACATATTTTCTTGAATGTTATTAGTGAAATGATAAAAATAATGAAATAGTTCGTTATTCAAATTTAATATTAAATATGCATGAATTCATGTAGGTGTTAAAACTTTTACAGCTTAAAGTGAAAAGTTTTGTCGTTACACTAAAACAAAATTTTTTTTCCCTAGGAATTTTTATTTTTTTGACTACCAATGGGAGAAAATTTGAATAATGAAGTTGCTTAATAATTACACTTTGTTCTCCAAATAAGAAAATTAAGAAAAAAGGCAGTTTTTGTCATGACTATATTTTCATTTGCTTCTAAGATCAATCACATCTATCAGCAATTCATTTTGAATAAGATTGTGATTGACAAATCATGAAAGCATCAACAGATGGTGATATCATATAGATTCTAACATTCATTCATGCAATACATTATCCATGTAATTAAATATGGAAGCTTCATTAGCAGTACTTCATTTTCTTTGGTTTTGAAGGCAATCGAGAGCACCAGTAATTCATGAAATAATATGAAACAGAAAATGAGAACAATTTTTGCTAAAAACTTGATTTACAGATAAATGAAGTATACTTGTTACTCAAAAGAAATATATACATGTATAATAAACATTATCTGATAACACAAAATAATATTCTATACATTTATTTAGAACAATACGAGTAATGAAAATATACTGGTAAATGAAATTTTTTTACCCTTTAAGCACTATGAACTTGCATACAAGTTCTAAAAAATATGTTATTGTGCATGTGTCAAGCACAATGAACTTGCATACAGGTTCTAAAAAATATGTTTTTGTGCAAATATGTGTCCAGGCACAATGAGATTCATTCTGCACTATGAAATCATGTGCATTCAATATTAATAATTTGATATCTATTCCTATGTGGAGGAGGCCAAAAGAGGCATTTTTTTTATATTGCAGAATTAACAAAATTCTTCATTGGAGCTGTTCTTAACCCTTTAAATTTACAGAGCTGAGTGTGCATTTTGCAATACATGAATGGCAAATAGTACATGCTAGATTTTAGACACCTCAGGGATAAAAGGGTTCAAATCTAATGAGACCACCCCAGGTACTTGATAATACAGACATAAAAAAAAAGAAGTGGTAGCAAGATCAAATACATATTCAATTCTTAATCCCTTTTTTATCCAAAGAACATAGCAAATTTCAGTTTAAGAAAATATAACTCTTTCAATAAATTGGTTTCCATAAATTAAGGAAAAAATTAAAAACTGGAAATTTCAAAATTGTGTATATTATGTAAAACTGTATTTAATCTTAGCTTATCTTATGCAAAAGAGTAAATATTTGAGAAAATAATTTTAAAATCGTAATTATGATTGTAAAATATTATATGTGAATACATATGAAGAAATACTAGTTAATAAAAGGCCTTTCAAGATTAGGAGGAAATAACTCAAGTAAAAGAGCAATTCCATCATACAGACTTTGAAATAAATTTTTGAATTTTCAAACAGCTTCTCAAAAATACAAGGAAAAAATAAAGGAAGATCCTGGACAGCAAAGTAGATAAACAATATCTTCAGTTATTAGGCTAACAAATGAAGATAGGTACCTCAACCTTGCTAAAATCTGATCAAGTATATGAAGTGGCTAGCTTATTCCCCTGATTTGAATTCAATAGAATATGCTTGTGATGTATTAGGCAGACATGCTGCTGCTAGATCACAATTTTCAGTTGTAAAATTATCTGGAACTCCAAACCTAGTGAACCTCATCAAAACCTCATTAATTCAATGCCTTATAGATGTATAACTGCCTTACATATTTGAAATCACCACATGCCATATTAAACAGCTGACAAAAAGATCATCTATACATGTTTTTTCTTCTGTAAAAAAGTTGGCATTATTGACTTTTATACAGCATCAGGTATGTTGCTTGTAAAAATCTTTGTGTATATTAAAACATGATTTTTTTTACCTGTTTCGATTTTTTACTTTATTTTTCTTTTCATAAATATTTTTATATGGTGCTGCATATTTACCAGAATTGACTGTTCCACTGTGAAGATTTCATAATTAAATTTTAGTCATTTTCAGAGTACAAAATAGCAGAACAACCATTTTAAAATGGGCAAAGCTCCACAGCAGTCATACATGAGCAGTGGAACTCTGTTGTGTGCAGAATATCCCAATTTGTTTCACACAACAATTTGTGATGCACTGTGATTTGAAGAGAATGAACACACACTATCATTCTTCTTATTAGCTATGAAGAAGATATTTAGATTAGATACAATATCACTGTTTTGGATGGACATTTTATTAGGAATTTATCTGTGTGTCAAGGTAAAGAAAGGATATTGAAAAATATAACATCAAATTCTGCACCACATGTTGATTATTATGTAGAAGCCATAGATTTATTTCTAGAAAATGATCTTCATTTTCCTAGGCAGGTGAACTAAAATCTCAGAAAAAATCCTTTCCATATGAACTGACTTTTTTAATAACTTAAATACAACTGAGCATGAGATATATTGCTGTTGCAAAAACCTTATGGAATTTTGAAGAAATGACTTTCATCAAGTATAGCAAAGTACTAAGAGGGAATATTATGATCTTTAGCAAATTACGTACTTCATTTTCATGCTTTAATTTTTTTTTAAAATTATACAAATATTCATGTAAAATGTGGTTTGGAATTATAAGGTATGTTGCAGCATATACGTATTTTCACTAAAAACAAATTTTATTTCAACTTTGCAGAAAACCTTCAATATATTTATGTTGAATTCTTATGATTCTGTGACTGTTTCTTAATTTATGAAAACCAAAATAATTACAATAAATTAAAAATTGTGCCCCTTATAGTGACTAACAGAAACATCTAACACACAATGGAGTTTAATTATTTAAAATTACATGTTGCATTACACAGTTACAAATACTAGAAACACATGAATGAAAGAGAAAGGAGCGAATCACTGCATTTGACTAAGTAAAACTATGAAAAAACATTTATCACAACTTTATTGTTTTAAAAATGAAAAAAACTCACAAATTAAAATTTTTTCTCAAAAATTTAGAAATATATAAAACATAAAATTGAAAGAAATAGAAAAGTTTTACATTAACTATGAATTCCATAATTTACTTATCTGATGACAAGCAAAAAGGCTTTTCAGAAGAGATCACAGCAGATTAAATGATTTCAAAACTTGATGTATTCAAATGGAAAATTACTTTTAACCCTGAAAACAACTATTGCAATTTTACTGTTGTTGGACATATTAGCATTTTTTTTTAAAGTCAAAGAATAAAACTTCCATATTCTTGTAAATAAAAAATGTGTGAATGAAACAATGAAATCCATATCGTAAAATATGCTAGATATTGATTTCAGGTTTTAATGCAATCAAATTTACATTGATAATAAATACTCTTGGCCATTTAACAAAAGGTGCTTTGTTTATTATAAAGAAAGATGACTGTATATTACATGCAGAAAAAAAATAGGTGTCCTCTCGCACTTTTATCCCCACGCCTGTTAAATCGAGAAGAAATGTTGACCACTATGCATCAGACTTTAAATCAAATTTGCCAATTTGGAGTCCTTTTGAAGTCATGTGACAAGAAGCCCTCTGAATTTGTAATATTTCAAAGCAGTTATGATTTTATACTGTGATGTGGCAATATTCACTACTTCTTTTCCCATATCCTGTGATGTGTTTGTTCTAATGTTAAATTATACCATGTGTTATATGCATTTGCATTCTTATCCTAAAACGTAAGCTGAAAAGCATTAACATTTTTCAAGTTTCGATCCCCTACAGGTTGCTATAAAGTAACCATCTAACCAAATTATTCTGCATCTGGGAAATAAATTCTAGACTAGATTTCAAGTGTTTCCATTTTACCATTACTAAGCCAGTTAGTCTATGAAAGATTTTTTAAACATAATTTAGAATATGGTTTTTATGCAATGCATATACACCGAAAAGAAAAAAAAAAAAAAAAAAAAAAAAATTAACTTTTCATTTATAGCTGCCTCTTAACCCTTTAAATACTAGCTCAACGAAATGAATTTCATTCTGCAGTGATAAACAGTTACAGTAAAAAGCAGTCTGACAAATTTTGTTGCTTCCTTCAAATATAGTTATTTTTTCTGCATGACACTGTATTTTTCCTCTCTGTAAAGATTTTTGGTTACTTTTTAAAAGCTTTCTCAGCTTTTTAAAAATTGCATAAAATAGCCAAGTTACAAAATTAGTGACAATAATTTGCAAATCTGAAGTGAAAAGTTTTCAACATGCAAGCAGTACACAGTTACAAAAGTAAATTTATGAAATTCATGAATTCCATCTGATTAAACATAAAATGAATAATTATCATAATTTATTTTTTAGATAACAAAGTTTCAAATGGTCTAAGTTATAGCAGTTTATATGTTAACAGAGATTTTTAATATTGCATTTAATTAACTACATCATGTAAAACATGAGTAAAATGTAATGATATAAAGTAATACATGACTAACTGAAATATTTGATCTTGTTTGTTTTAACAAACATACATAATATACTTTTAGGTATTACACAGCATAATAAAAAAATGTATATAAATTCTATAACAGTAATACATGTAAAATCTAAAAAATACAAAAAAATAAAAATATACAACTATAAAACATTAAACATCTTCCATTAAATTGGAAACTGGTAAACTTCTTTGTATACATGAAATAAACAGTATGTGATGTTTGCTAATAATTTGAGATTGTATTTGTTTAGTACATTTCCACATGACAAATAAGAAACAAAAAAGAAAATTGGCACTAAAACAACATGAATTTTTCACAGAAATACATTACAATTGTGTCTTAAATATTAAACCACATTAGATCTTTGCCTTGAGAAATTAGACTAATCCAAATTCCTTGAGAGCACCTTCAACAGCTTCATCCTTATAAGTTAAACAAGAAAGGGAAAGAATTTAATTTTATATATATTTTTTCATTTATATATGCTTTAGTGCTGATTTTAGATTAGTTGTATTTCAAAAGAAATTTGAAAATACATTATTATATTTGCAGTTAATCCGTAATGATAGTAACGCAAAAAATTAGAAAAAGTGAAATATTCTAAAGCAGATAGTTGTCAGGACTGTTCTCTATACTTTTGCTTTCTACGAAAAGAAAATGACTTGAACGAAATTCAATGTCAACAACAACAGTGGCAGATACAGATAAAACAGTCATATCATTACAGTGTGTCCCCCGAAAAAACACAGCAAACGTGTGATACTATTACAGGGTACTTCCTCCCAAGAAAGTGTGATACTATTACAGGGTACCCCCCTAAAAAACACAGTAATATTATTTAGCCTATATTGCACTTTAAAAGAAACAAAATGGCATTTCAATATTTTTGATACACAGCCTCATTTGGCAGACTTCAAAATCCTGTGATGTCACTTACCATCAGATGAATGAATGAACAGCAATGATGATGCAGTTTCAAATTTCCAGTATGAAACAATATACCAGCCTTCCAGTATGAACATATGTACAGATATACATTGCATTTAAATGTATGAAATGTCTACAGTACAGTATGTGGTAAGCTACACAGGCACACGGGAAACGGAAGCAAATAAGTAAAGTAATGGCATCTAGAAAATGCATTTCTATCTGTCAATACCTGTGTCTGAGGCACAAATGTGTGGCTACATGGTTGGCAAACAGAGCTCCTGAGAGTACAAAGTTAAATAATGATGTATGCATATTAACCCCTTAACTGCTGCAGGCGTATATATACGCCTTGCTCAGCCGATGCGTTAACTGCCACGGCATATATATATATGCCCTTCCTATCATTTGCTTTGTGCTGCTACCTGTAAAATTATTCGCAAAGCTTTGGAATGCAACACCATGATGACCTTGACAAAGTATGCAAAGGAGGATACTATTTCAAAGGGTGGGAATTGGAGAGGAGGATGTTTGCCATAAAAGTAATGACTGCGGTATTGGTTGGTGTTTGAGTAAAATGTATTTTTTTTATTCTCTGTCCTCTGTTTTCATTTACTTTTTGTAGTAAGTTCCAGGAATAAAGAAAGATATAACGGATGTTTATAACCCATTTATCTTTTGATGAACTGGTTGGGCTTCATATTGTTACTGAAACTAACCATTTTGTAGACGAGTATATGAACCAACACCTTGCAAACGAAAATTCAAGAACAAAATCGTGGCATTCAACCAGTTCAGAAGAAATATGTGTTTTTTTAGGCATACTGATTTCACAAGGTATCTCACTGAAACCTGATATTACACTTTACTGGTCTAAAAATGAATTGATTGAAACTCCATTTTAGCAATCTTTTTTATTATAAAAACATCACTTTTATTATACTTCCATCTTTTTATTATACTTTTACTCAAAACATTAGATTTTGTACATTAATTTTTTTTTTCTTTTATTCTTTATTTTGTGAGAGTAAACAGTTTTTCGAAAGCAAAACTTACACTTATTTCCCCCCTAATACATTGCATAACTACACGTGCCTGAAAAACCGTGGCACTGGGAAGTGAATCTTGTACATTTTCCCCGGCAATTAAGGGGTTAAACAGATCACAAAAGAATCTTTTCTATGCACAATGAAAAATGCAGTACATTATGGTTATTATAATATTGTTACGAAATGTACAGGCGCGGTGATCTAGCTTCCTCGCAAAGCAGGTTTAAGGTTGCCATAAAATGGCAAGGGAAGGCACGGTTGTCACATTTGTTGACAAAATTGGCGATATGCCACGGACAGATGGAGAACCTTCTGGGACTAATTCTTACCGGTTTAGCCCAGAATGTTCTCGAACACAAGCCGAAAGCTATATAAACCCTGCTAGGTCCGCAGTCAGTTAGTGTGCCTTGTGAGGGCGAGATAGTGTCTCGAGTTAGTCAGTCCGTGCGAAGTCGATTGAGTTAACAGCCGGGCAGTGAGTGCTGAATGGGTTGTCAAGTGCATCGAAAAGTCTCTTAGTGTATCACAGTTAGTCCATCGTTGAGAGAGTGTGTTAAGCTCCGGGAACGACTGAACCAAAGAGTCAGGAGCCGTGCTCTGTGTGTTGTCCAATGCATCGCAAGTTGTAGCATGGAGAGTCTTGAGAGTACGTGGAGTTCTGAGAACGACCGAGCAGTCGGGAGCTGTACTCTGGTGCTTTGCAGTGAAGCTGTCTCCACTGTTATTGCCTAACAGTGTGAAGTCTGTGTCGCTGATTGTTCCAGCATGTTTATAGTAGATCTCCGACGACTGTGAAAGTGTTTTGGAGCTGTTCTGATTAATATTGGTATATAAAGTGTGTTTGAATACTTCATAAAGTGTCATTGTTATTCACTCCAAATCCACAAAAACCCCATATGAACGTGAAGGAAGAAAATAACGTAACAACTGGTGTCAGAAAAAAAAAAAAAAAAAAAAAAAAACGTAATATTTATTACTTTATTTACAAAGCGAGGAAGACAATTTATCGATGGATCTTGCACACTGGAATACATGATATATCTGACACAGCTCAAATTGCCAACTGATGACAAACAATTAGACTAAATGGCATTGTGTCATTGAATTAAAGATTTCCAACAAATTCAGTGATGCTTGATACTGTCTGAATGCTGTTAAAGGCTCGTTAAGTGAACACAATAAGTTTCTCTGTTATACGTCACAATTTCTCATGTACAAATGATTTCATATGACCCCATAAAAGAAGAAGGTACTTATATAGGAATTTCTGAAGGAACTTTCGCTTTTTATCTAATTAACAACCAGCATTTGACCCACTTTTTTTTTTTCTAAACCAGCTGTAAATGAACCGAATGCAGTCACAAATTTGATTTTACAGCACTTAAACCATGTTCCTTTTTAAATGGATATTACCGCTGCACAATTTCTTTTTTTTTAATGTTAGCATTGCCACTGTTTATCAGTTTAAAAATAATAAAGTACCACCTCATGTTCATTAATACAACTTTTCTTTTTTTGATGACAGGATTCAATAACTTTGAAAACAATCTACTACTTGCTATTCTGTAGATGGTTGGTTCTAAATGGCAGGTCCCAAATTTTAATAATTTTTTTTTTTTAAATACAAGGAAAAAATACAGCAATAACAGTTAATTTATATCCTTATTCATAACAAAAGTGCAGACATTATAAGTATGCTGTTATATCAATTCTTATCCAAAACTGGAGCTAAATCATGCATGCAGCTTGGCAACAGTTTTATAACTGATGGGATAACACATAATTTTTTGTTTTTCATTTATTTTTTTTCATAATGGGGTTTCTATTTTGGTGATCTGCAGACAAAGAGAACACCACCACGAATAAATCACGGTAGCTTTCCATTTGCCCAGCTAGACATGACACCTCAGGGCTTCAAATGCTGCATATTTCCTAAATAAAGCATTCCACTGAGAATCATTCTATTTGGATTTTACTTTTCCTAAATTGCCAAATAAACAATAATATTACAGTTTTTCAGAAATACCCTGCACATTAACCAGATGTTTGGGAAGAAATTTTAACAAGCGAACACAGGAAACATTTGGTTAAGACTTATTATTTCATGTCATTCCTTACAGCCAGACTTCAAACCAAATTAAATCATTAAAAAATTACGGAAAATTTTCCATTAATAGATTTGTTCTCAAGTAAGTTATATAGACTTGATCTGGTATTTTAAGAGTCAACTCTATAGAATGCCATCATCATGCAAAACTCAAAACAGATCACAGTAAGATTTATTAACAATGAGAAGATTATAATAAGATTAGAGATTGCAATAATGTTAAATACATCCCACTTCATATACTGTTTTTCACACACACACACACACACACACAAAAACCTCTATTAATAAACATGTCCATATTTTATTTTAAAAAGCTAAGATGATTCATTTAATTATTTTATTCAACTCTCATACAATCATATTATTTTAATTCTTTTATTTAACCTAAATTGTTTTATTTAAGATAATATTGGAAATAATACAGAGATAATTTTAAAACATAAAAATGACATATATGAGTGCAACATTTTCATGCATGCTCTGTATTATTTACAGTACAAATAGCAAACTGTTTTTGAAATATCAATATTTATTTATTTATCAGCTAATAGTTCTTTTCACAATAACTGTTATTATGAAAAAAGATAAATAGGAAGGTAAGCACACCTGCCCACAAATATTTTGTTCCATTTTCACCAGCCAAACTGGAGACTCAAATTATTTTGAAATTTGATTTTTGGATGTGATTAGGTAATTAGACTAGTTCATAAACTCATTATGCTACATTTTTATTCAATATTGTTTTTTCATATTAAATACTGAATATCAATAAATTCTTGCTCTATTCCATTACAAATTATATTTAATTGCCATTTTTTGATTATTTGCACTGACGTAAAAAGTTGCCAACTAACTAGCAACACTGTGAATTGGTGAAAAACATTTATTTGGTTATTTTTACAAAGATACTGTTCAGTTTATAATTTATTAATTAGAAAACATTTTATAAGAAACAAGAAATTTTGTGAAGAAAAAAATTTAATATGGCCATGTTTATATTTTTATAGCAAGTGAATACTGTACTAGTTAAAAAAAAATGATCCCATATGTACTGAGACACATGCATAGCACTGCCACATGTGTAGTATACATGTAAAGTATTAACACAAGTATATTTGAAAATGAGCAAAAATCATCGTAATTCTAGAAAATGTTGAAATTACGAATACAGATAATCAGAAAATATTATTTAAACAAAATTCTTCATTTAATTCATTAAGCTTATAATTGCAAAAGATTATACTACATTTTACACATTCAAGAAAAAAAAAACTAAGATCAAAGATGGAAAACTATCAAAGTAAATTCATACATATAAATGAACTTCATTAAAAAAAAGCAAAATAAAACAAAGAGGAAACTTACTTCTTGAAGAAGATCTTGAGCTGCTATAGCCTTTAGGACATTTTTCTTACTGGTTTCTTGAACTTCACCACCAAGTAATAATTCGTCAAGTATAAAATAGGCTTTCTCAAAATTAAAAATTATATCCAATTCACATACCTGAAATAGGTTAATAAAATATGGAAAAATTAGTTGTAGTCAGCTAGCTAGTATTAGTTGTTATTTTTTAATTTTGCGTTCTGGAAAATGCTAAAGAATTAATACTATTTTTCTTACGAGCAATTACACATAGGATGATTTTTGATAATCTGATTTACATTCAATTTCATAAGCAAAGCATTTTCGTTTCAGCTGCATAAAGACCTAAGATACATATGAAAGTATCGTGAAATATTATTTGGAATTTTAATTACCAGTTTTGCAAGACGCACAAAATTTCAAATCAGGTCTTTCTTTCCTTTGATGTAACATTTTAAAAAGAGGAAATAAGTCAAGAAGGGAACAATTATTACAACTTAAAGGATTCATCTTGAAATTTAAATTATACCAAAGTTTGTCTTTGGAATTTATAGACAATTCTGGGAATTTTATAACAAAAATGAAAAGGGGAAAGAAAGTATCAGTATTGCAGCTGCTTTCAGTGAGAAAGTGAATTATAATAACTTTGTAGAGACATTAGAAGCAGGAGTTTCAAAGTTTGAAGCAGGAGACATGAAAAATGAGCAATGCCCTCGCCGAGAATCGAACCACGGACCTCTCGAATATGCGCCGAGCGTGCTGACCACTACACCACGAAGGCAGGAGAAATACCTTATAACTTATTATCTTCTTAAACTTCACAGATACCAAAAAGAGAGATATCCCCGTCTATAGCTCCAGCTTTTGACAATGATTTTCTAAGTAACAGAAAATGGTTAGCAAAAAACATAAAAATATAGGGTTCTTTCTGATTATCTGCAGCTCTCCGATCTGCATTTATGAGACAATGCACTTCATCATCAAAATATACAACCCATGACATTTCATAAAAATGTATTTAAGCAGCAATCTATGCATTTGTGTACACACAGTAGACCAAATGCAGATTCCCACCTTCAAATTCAATGGTCATTTTTCTGATTAGTGTCTGCTTTTGCATTTCTTTTCCTTGCACACAATCATACTGGGAATTTTCTGGCTGATAAAAAAGAAAATGTTGCATTTCTTCAAAAATATTGAATTTTACCCAGCAGAATAAAATAATAAACTACAATAATTCGCATATCATGAAGTCTTACTTCTTAAGTGATTGAATTTTAAAGGATCAAAATTTGTGCAATTTTCTAACGTTCTTTTAGGCGATAACAGAATGCTGTGAACATGGGAAGAATAGTGCAAAAAATTTACATAAGGATTTCTTGATGAAAATAAGAGTTTTATTACAATTGTTTCTTGCTTTTTTTTAAATTTTATTGATTCACTACCCTTATTTTGAAATTCTTAGTCATGAATCACCAAATACACTTTGGCATAAAAATATATACAGTGGCTCCCCAAAATGTTCATACACTTATGATTTTCATTGAAATAGGGCTCCATCCATTAATTAAAAGTAAACTTTCTGAATGAGATTTTAATAAAAATATCTATAATCTATTCATAACAAAATTATATGAAATATATTTTAAATATAGCAAAACTTCATTTCTAAGAAATTAATAATCAAAAAATGGCAAACATTTCATCTCACAAAAGTCTTCATACACTCTTAAAAAAAAAAAAAAAAAAAAAAAAAAAAAACTTGACATATTAGTAAATATTTTCATTTTTCATTAAATTAATATTTAGTAGGATATCCTTTAGCATCCACAACAGCTTTTAAGCGTCTGGGAATAGATTTTACTAGTTTTTTTGATAATTTCTGCATCAATGTTCATCCATTCTCCCCATCACGACTGTTTTGAGTTCACTTTTCATTTTGATGTTGTGTTTTCGTACTCTAACCCCCAGTTCTTTCCAAATGTTTTCTATGGGATTTAAATCTGGCAACTGAGGGGGTGTTTTCAAAACCTGTGGAAATTTATAGAGACACCACAGGTGAACGTTGAGAGCCGTATGCTTAATATCGTTATCATGATTAAAAATAAAGTTGTTTCCAATACCCAAATTTTGGGCTGATAATTTTAAATTGTCTCTTAAAATATTTAAATAAAGAGATAGATTCATTATGCCATCAATAAATACTAAATTACTTAGTCCTGATGCTCCATGCACCCCCATACAAGAACACCTTCACCGCCATGCTCAACTGTTCCAACTAAGTTCTTAGAATGAAATTCTTCATTTTTTCTTCTCCATGCAGTTATTCGACCATCGGAGCCCAAAATGTTAAATCTGCTTTCGTCAGCAAATAGGACATTATTCCAGTACATTTCGGGTGTATTTATCATTGATTTAGCGAATGAAAGCCTAAGCTTTCTGTTTTTCTCACTAACAAAAAATTTTTTTACAGGCAGAACGCTCATGCAATACAGCTTCTCTGAGAACTCGTCGAACAGTTTCAGGTGAAATTGAAGTAGAAAACTTTGCATTTAATTCTGCAGAAATTAAGCACTCAATAAATTAAGCACAGCACTCAATTTTTCACAAATTTTCTAATAATAAATATCTCATCACATTTAGTTAACTTTCTCGATCGACCTTTTCTTTCCTTGTTTTCAATCCGATTTTCTTCTTTAAAGCGTTTTATGACATACTGCACTGTAGAATGGGATAAATGAACTAATTTAGCGATATTTCGAATTGATTTACCACTACTATGGTAAAAAATTATCAACTTTCGAATGCTTTTACTAATTTCTTTATGACAGCGACCCATTTTTCAATAATAAATAGAATATTATGAAATAAACAATAAAAAATTAAAGCAAACAATTTTTTAAATGCCACCATAATGCAAAAATTAAAAAAAGCGGCAAACAATAATTCTAATTTTGATTTTATCCAAAAATATTTCAGTGTACGAAGACTTTTGTGAGATAAAATGTTTGCCATTTTTTTACTATTAATTTCTTTAAAATAAAGTTTCGCTATATTTAAAAAATATTTCATGTTATTTTTTATGAATAAATTATAGATCTTATTATTAAAATCTCATTCAGAAAGTTTACTTTTAATTAACGGATACAGCACTATTTCAATGAAAATTATAAGTGTACGAACACTTTTGGGAGCCACTGTATACACCCAAAAGAAATCGAGCTGCAATCAGGAAACTAGGCAGGAATGTAATCTAGTAAGAGACATGCAAATGAGTTAAATTTCAACGCAAACAAATGAGACAAGGGTAAGCACGCTATGTGCACATGAGATGCACAGCTGGGAGAGTTTAAAAGCATGATTGCTTGTGCTACAGAGCTATGCAAACGAATCTGTTGTCTTGGATGGATGGCACTGTGACTAGTGATGCCTCCGAGACACAGCAGCAGTATGAACAAATGTCGGACTTTGAGAAGGGGTGTATAGTAGGTCTCAGAGAAGCAGGTTCGTTGAATGGGCATATTGGCCATGACCTCAGTAGGAGCGATATGGTAGTTTCTTGGTGCTGGGGACAATGAATCACAGAATGGATAGGCTACCATCGCAGAAGGTCAGGGCTTCCCAGGAACACAAATGAGAATGATAATTGCACAATCATTAAAGCAGCCATGTCTGCACCAACAACATCGCTAGCACCTATTCGATGCCATTTACCACTTTTAGGCATCCAGTGGTATAGAGGGAAACCATTTGGAGATGACTTGCCGAAGCTGGTATATGCTGCCGATGTCCATTAAGATGCCTACTACTGACGCCATACACAAATGTTTTGCCGAAATCAAACAAACTTTCTTTATGAATTTTCATTACCAGTATTTAGCATTTTAATTTGGCATCACTGTTATAAAATAAAACATATAACTATAAATAAATCTGTATTGTTTTGATAAATAGCAGAAGTAACTGAACAAGCTTGAAACTTACACTTCCAAAATACTTATCAAGGAGTTCCACATATCGATGGATGATTTCCAAAGTAAGAAGCTCATTATCACATTGCTCAACAGCACAACAAAAATACAAGCTTGCATACCTAAAAAAATTTTCCAAAATTATTGTGTTGCTCATATCATCTAAAAATATGGGATAAAATAAAGTTGATCTTTAGATTAAATATGTACTGAATGAAGACATAAAATCTATGTAATACCATGGGCAATACAGAATAACAATTACTTATCATTAAATCAAATGCAATATATATATGTAATATATAGGCATGGGGTGTAATAATTCTGTAAATAACTTGAGGATTAGACGATAGGTGCATAGATACATAAGATGATATAATGGAGAAGAAAAGCTTTCAGAGGCACCATAGTAGATTAAAAAAAGTTTCATTTTGTAATAAAGAAAGCCTTGATAAGCACAAACAGGTTCACATATCATGATTATGGACACAATATGCACCTCACAATTCTGTAAAGCTTACATCTTCAGACAATGAACAATAAACAGTAGAACCAAGCAATGTATGTTAGCAGCAACAAACAAAGTGAGAAAAAAGGCAATTAGTAGCAATGATTTTTACAGAGTTGGTTCTTTGTTGAAATTTTGATCAGTAACTGGATTACATGAGGATTATATTAGCAAGTACGAAAGGGATTAATTTTGGAAGATGCAGTACAGAAAGTTATTACAAACAATTTCAACATTTCAGATAGAAAGGGGACACAGCCAAATTAAAATGAGGAATTAAAAAGATCAATGCCAAATTAAAGTTATTAGTTTTGTCAAGAAATACAAGGAGAAAGACTTTAAATTAATGAATTTCAAAATTTATTTTAAAAGGGCTTAAAAAGTAAAATCCTATCGCTGCAAGGATTAAAAATTTAATTTAAAAGAATATATAAATGAAAAATTATCGCCTAGGAAATGTGAAGTAAAATTCAGGTAGTAAATGTGTACTATTGTCGAAATAAAAACTTAGAATTTCAATTAATTAAACTAAAGTTGGTAATTAAAATGATTGATTAATTAATAAAAAATTTCAAACAATAAAAACAAGAGAATCATTGTTGATTTCATAGAAAAGTTGGGATCTTGAAAAGTCAAACAAAATTAAGCAAGATATGCAGCCTCTTGAAATGTCAGCATCTTTATATGGAATCTCCAGTTTTAAATTTACTATCTAAATTTTACTTCACATTTCCTAGAAGATAATTTTTCATTTAAATAATCCCTATTAAATTACACAGTGGTTGCTTATTAATTTGAATTCAGTTTATTCGAACTAATTAAAAAGGACCTCAAAACTTGTAATGGAATTAATTTTAAAAGTATCTTAATTAATTTGAACTAAATTTTATCACTTTGGTTAATTTCAAACTAGAAATTTGACAAAAAAAAAAAAAAAAAAAAAAAACTTCTTTTTCCTTATTTAATGGAAAAATATATGCCATATTTATTATTTTATGTGTCAAAATTATCTGCATTTCTTTCCTGTGTATAGCGGCACATGTCTGTATCTCTAGACTATTGCATTTCAGCTAGCATTAGTGGCTACTGTCCATATCTTATCAATGCTTAATGGACAAAGCTCCCTGGCCTAACCTGTTTCCTTGGGTTCATTTTGAACCCTTTATGATGGGTTGGGGTACAGAAGAATCATTTGCTTATTCGCAATCAAATTTCTCAGAATTTCAAAAAAATTCTTTACTATAAATTTTAGAGGTCCGTGTTAGTTATTCCTGCAGTGCAGACAAGTTAATGTGCTCTAGTTTTTTTCCTTCAGAGTGTAGTGTGACGTGTGAAAATTCAAGATGCCTATATGCGGAAAGTACAAAACTTTACCTTTGAAGAAAAAAGTAGAAATTTTAAAGAAAATAAAGAATGGCTAATGTATGTTGTTAATGAAGTTGTAATTAATAAAGTTGGCAGTTCACTATTGAATTAAAAAAATACCTTGTGAACTTATTTGAAAAAACAAGGAATCAATTTCAGATTTATGGGAAAAATCTAAATTTGCTAGAGCAAGGAAACGGATGAGAAATGTGTTCCAAGAAAATCTAGAAAAAGCTCTACTGCTATGGATCCAGTAGGCTAGAACTCGAAATTTTCCAATAAATAGACTCCTATCACAGGCGAAGGCTCATGAATTGGCAAATCGAATGGGTACTGAAGATTTTTAAATGCACTGATGGATAGCTAGCTATCTGAGTTTAAGTCAAGGCACGATACTTTTTATCAAATTGTATGTGGCCAAAGCTCTGATGTAAACAAAGACGCATGCACACTTTTGGTAGAAAACTGTCAGGGCTTTTCTTTACTTACCTGCTGAAAGATATTTTTAATGCAGACGAAACTGCATTTTTTTTATAACCTCTTGCCAAACAAGACACCACATTTTAAAAGAGATGTTTGCGGAGGCAAAAGCAGTAAACAATGAATTTCAGTTTTAGACTGTTAATATGGATGCAAGTGAAAAGCTTAAATTATTAGTGATTGGAAAGTCCAAGAATCCACTGTGTTTTAAAGGAATTCGAACACTGCCAGTTGATTATGTATCCCATATAAAAGCATGAATGACATGAGACATCTTCAGTAATTGGTTAAAAGGAATAGATAAGCATTTTTTGAGGGAAAAGTATCAAATTATCTTATTAGCAGATAGCACAACCTATTACAATGACCTTCCAGAACTGAGTTTCATACAGGTTGAATAATTGCAGTCAAAAACAATTGCGACGGATCAAGGAAACATCCAGAATCTTAAAGCAAATTATCATAAGAGACTCTTACAGTAATTCTCATTTCTTTAGATTATGGTGAAAACTCAACATTACTCTGCTGACAGCTATAAATGATCTTTATGCCATAATGGATGCTGTTAAAGAAAGCACAATTAATAATTGCTTAGTAAAGGGTTATATTTATCACTAAATTTTGCTTTCTTCGATAATGTCTGTTTACTTTACCATAGATGTAGATAGTTTGGCAATCTTTAAATAAGTCACTAAAATCACCAATTTGCATCCGATAAATAACTTTTACCCCATAACCTTGAGATTATCAATAAACTGCCAATTAATATCACAAACCAGCACCATATACTAACAGTTCTAACCATGGGTCTTTCACCCAGTAAAACCATACATTTATTATTGTATCTTTTATTATATTTATTCTATCCTTTTCTCAAATACTGTTAACAGTTTTTGATTTATCAAGAAAAAGGGAAGATGCTACAGACTGCTGGCTGTTTGGTGATGGTTTGTGACATAGTCTAGTTATTTATTGATCATATTAGAAACATTTAAATAATACGAGTTGTAATATCTCATTTTTCGTTAGGTTTTAATTCAATAGCAGTACTTATCAATGCATTAACACTACGCAAAATATGACCATATTATAACAACTCCAACTATGTGCTGCATAATTTAACAATTTCCTCTTATCCACATATCCTTAGAATAAACTGGTTCATTTTGATTTTAAATCTCAAAAACTAAGTTCTTTCAGTGGTTGGATTTTAAGTAAATTCAATTCACTTTTTAGTATTGATATTGTTCTTATATTATGGCAATAATTTTAATTATGATAGGTAAAATGCTTACACTTTCCAGTATGCTGTCAATTGATATGCTAAACACACAAATTCAAAATGTACACTGAATGCATAGAATAGTATTATGAACAAATTCAAAATTCAATCGGAATGTATTTGTATCTTAAACAAATCTCTGATACCTAATCATAGCTGGAAATTTAATCACAATTTTGACTTGGGGTTTATGAAAAACATCTGTAAAGCTTCTTCAGTTGGTGAAGCTTTTAACATTCAAAAAACTTTATCTTGGTTAGTTAATGATATTAATTCTGGTCCTTCCTAATGCTTTTAATATTCTAATATCTTAATTTTTCATGTTTCTTTACTATTACCTTGGACAGATGGCACTACATTAATTTTCATTTTGCTCAGATTTGTCATGACACACTAGTTTTAAAATTAGGATGTTAAAGTAAATAAAAGAAATACTTTTTTTGTTTTATTTATAGTGAGAAAAAAAAACATTAGAAGGTTATACATGTAACATAATATATTATGTAATACAATCATCACATGTGACATATAAAATAATTAACAACTGTCCAATATTGATATTAACCCCCCCCCCGAGTATATTACCAGATTTATTTGATCATGAGATTTTTTGTGACTTTATATTAGTGTATAATTAAAGGTATTTTGCTTTCTTAGTTTTTTTTTTAATACATAAATGCCATCGGCTAATCTTTGGAATATGGTAACAGGTAGTTTGGCGATATTTTGGTAAGGCGATAAAGGTTACTAGCTAGGACTTTAGCAGTGTACATGGATAAAGTCAAGAGTGTGCGTAATGCCATTTTTGTGCAATTCTGGGATGTTTTTTTAGGTGAAAATAGGTCGACGTATACATGGATGATACCGTGTATGTGCAATTCTTAAAAACGCGGCAAGCAGTGGGCGATTCTGCACTTTCTCCCAATTTCGCCCCTAATCTTTGTCATGATTAAGCACTTTTGTTCCATAAAAGTTTGAGGATAAGCGTAATTCGGCTAGCAGATTGTTGAAAAAAAAAAAAAAGCCTTTACTTCGTGAAAACAAAATGGCGTCCAGAAAAAAACTAGCAGGTTGCTGTAGCAGGGTTGGTTGCCAAAAAATCTCCAAGTTACCATAATCCAAAGATTAACCATGCCATCTTAATGAATGTAAGTTTATGATAAAGTAAATAACATACTTGCCAACCTATGACACTCAAAAATCAGGAGATTTTTCACAATGTTAAAAAGACTTTTTAAATGATAAAAATATAGTTTTTAATAATGAATTAACTTTAAATAGTTACTAAGTCTTAAATGCAAGCAAAACAAAAATACCTTAGACATTAAAAACATTTTCATTACTTTCATCGTTTAAAAAAAAAAATAAATAAATAAATAAATAAATAAAAAAAGGGCACTTTAATCAGTTTTCATACAAATGTTATGGACAGTGGCAGATTTTGCTCTCGTTAAGAAAGAAATTTCATAATTTTGTTCATAGCAATTGCCACGTAAGCCTGCTTTCGCTAATAAAAGTTTTTCTAATGTGTCATCACTAATATTAGATCTAAATTTAGTTCTCATTTTCGCAACAACACTGAAAATCCTCTCACACTCTGCATTACTATGGGGAACTGTCAAGATGGCCAACATAATTCTAGAGAGTTCACTATATTTTAAAATTCCATCAGCACCTTTCAATTTTCCAATTAACCTCCACTGGGTGTCAATCCTAGCTGATTTTATAACTTCATCCAAGTTTTCTAATTGTAAACTGCAAAACTGTGACTGAAGTATATCAGTAGCAACATCAATATCATCATCTTTCATGACTAAACGAAGTAACACAGGAAATCTGTTCAAAAAGTACCTTATATCAGAAAAAGATGCATTTGCTAGAGCAGAAATATCAGCAACTTTAGCATGCAAAATCACTTCATCGTTGACTAGAAATTTATGTAGTGTGTAATCACATACTCGACAGAAGTAACTTCTAACATGAAGATAAAACTTACTTTTGTTTTCTTCTGAAAGTTCTTCCACTACTTTTGTAGTTGCAGCTCCTATTACCAAATCTTCATCTTTCTTCCGATTTTCTGTTTCACCATAAATCACATCATATATAGAATTACAAGACAAAACACAGACTGGTTTTACAAACTTTGATAAAATGTCTTTAAACAGATCATAAATCATTGATTGCAAAACATGAATTAATGGAATTCTGCTTTGTAGAATTGTGTTCAGAACATCGAATGCTGGCAAAATGAATTGTAAAAAAAAGCAAAAAGCTTTGTTAAGGTCCGAAGAAAAAACATAAATATTCGTTCTTCACAAGATAAACTTACAGTAATCGGAAAATGTTTCGTGTGTTGAGCAATTTTTTTTTTTATTTTGAGAGAAATTTGTATCAGCTTTACGCTTATATTTTGCAGTATTATTTTGAGAACTGCCAGTTGAATTGCTGATTGATGCAGAAATTACTTTATTTTTCTCAAACCCATTTTTAACAACGGAAGTAGTAACTACATCTTCATTTACTTTAGGTACTTATAACTTTCAATAGAGCCTTTTATCTTAACTCTCAAAGCATTTACTTCTTCTTTAAAAAATGCAAGAAGTGGGTTCCATTGATCGAGGATTCTAGATAAGCATTTCTTTAAAGACAACCAGCGTGTACACACATGTTTCAAAATTTTTCTCATTTCAGTATTATGCAGCTGTTGGAACTGTTTCAATTTTTCCTTTCTTTTAGAACTCCTTTCAAGATAATAATAAATATCAACAATGTGTTCATCCACATTTAATGGTAAAGAAGCTGCCCTTTTTTCAGCTGCTAAATTTAAGAGGTGACAGGTGCACCTCATAATCTGCAAATCTGAATTTGCCTTTCTTAAAATGCCTGCAACACCAGTCATCAAGCCTACCATTACTGGTGCATTATCGGCACCAAGTGCTAAGCAATTATTGAGAGGGACTGCATTTTCTTTTAAATTTTAATAATTAGCTGTGCTATATTAAAGCCTGTCAAATGTCCTTCTAAAGTGGGGACAGAAAGTAAACTGCACTCAATTTCTGAAGAAAAGAAACAACAATTGGATACAGTTTTGAATTGGTATTATTGCTTCCATCCGTAGAGAGGCAGAACGGAGCTGTTTTAATGCAATCAAGCATCACCCATCTGTGGCTGACGCTAGACTTTCCGTTTAGACCACGTCAGCCATCTGTGACTGACACTAGACTTTCCATTTAGGCAGCGTCAGCCATCTGTGACTTGACGCTAGACTTTCCGTTTAGGCCTCGTCAGCCATCTGTGACTGACACTAGACTTTCCGTTTAGGCCGCGTCAGCCATCTGTGGCTGACACTAGACTTTCCGTTTAGGCCTCGTCAGCCATCTGTGGCTGACACTAGATTTTCTGTTTAGGCCACGTCGACCGCTGCTGGCTGACAGTGTGTAACATGATATATAACTATACAATTTACCCTGTTTTATGGAATTACAGAAAAATTATTTAAAATTTACTTAATTTCGATTCATTACAGGACTAATGGATTTTATTGAAACACAGTAAGCATAAAAACGATTCTCCATTACAGCTATTACAAATTGTGACAACTGTCTTAGTGTTTTTTTCTGGCCATTACTCTGCCAGCTTCAGTTGCATTTTTATCATAACATAATTTACGATATTTCCATACTTCAGAGGCTTTTCCCAGTTTTCTTTGGAGTTTATGCTGTCGTTTTTTAGATATTCTTGCATTTCTGTTCGATGGAATATCTTCTTCTTCACAACTTGTAAGGGATAGCGCAAATTCTTTCCGGACTTCAGTAATGCTAATTTTCTGCTTCGTAATATCTTTCTATAGAATGTAACTATTTACAAAACAGACTTTGTGTTGAATGAATGCTTATAGGAATCACGCTCCGAATGTAAACTATCTTCTACTGCGATAAGAATTGCTGCCCTACAATACCAGCACTTTTAAGTGGTGAGCGTGGCCTGAACAGGTTGGCGGTCAATGTGTTAATAGCGCTTCTGAGCTAATGCAACTTTGGGCTAATAATATACAGATATTTAAAACTTGTTTGCTTAAAATGAATAATTAAAACAGAAACTAAAAACTCATAAACTGAAACTGTCATATTCACTTTAAAATATTTGCAGGATAGAAATTTAAAATTAAACTTTTTTGTCACTCCTGGCCTTAGGTTACATTTTGGTGGGCTCCATTAAAATAAAATCCTTTTGGAAATTTGTTTTATTTCATAATAATTTCACAATTTCTACAAAAACTGGATAAATAAATAGTCTGGACCATGAATAAAAAAAATAAACCTGCTTGTCCATATGAAAACTAGCCAGGTTGCAACAGTGTTTTTGCTTCACCCTTTGCAGAACTTTTTTATTCCTGATGAAGAGGGATCTGTACTTATTTATGCTTGAAATCTATAGTTTTAGTTAAAATCTATGCCAAATACAATGTTGTTCTTTTGCCTAATTTTAAGATATTTATTCTTTAATACTGTTTTTATTATTTAATACATAGGATACTATATATGATATCATTAGTGACAATTAAAACAGTATGAGATGTATTCAACAATGGCTCATTATGCTTACTTTCTGAACTCACACGAGTGAAAATGAAACTGTGAGAAATTATTTGAACAGAACTTTGGGCCATTTAAACTCTAAAGTTCTAGACAATTAGGATCTATACATCATAAATGCCATATTTTGGTATTATTAATTTACATCCTACTATGCATTATGAAATTTTTGACTTTCTTTCATTTAAATTTACCTGTTTTTGAAGGAATTCTTTCTTAAGCAGCAATTAAACAAAATAATGATGAATCATCATCTCTCATAATATAATTTAGCATACATAATTTTCCTATTATATGAACTAATTTACACAATCGCTATAAATATTAATTTTTTAATATGTTCAAGAAATCATAGATACAGTTTCATCTGTCATATAAAAGAAACCTTAATATAGAGAAACTATTAAAAATGCAGTCTAAAATGAAGTAAGGGAAAACCTGATACTGTTATTATTTTTATCTGCAACAAAGACTGAAAACCGTCCTAAAATCCTCACTCAGACTTTTTTTTTAATAGGCGGTATATTTTATATACATGATTTTTTAGAAGATATAGAGACTAAATTCTGAATTTTAACTATTATTTACAAGCAAACTGTAAGTTAAAATTTCTTTACCTCTTGTAAACAACTTTTAATTCTTTCCATTCAAGGAAAGAACACATCTTTGGCTTGCGGGCAAGGATTGTTGTGACAAGTTCTCTAGTTATTTTTTTCTTCAGTTTATCTGGATGAGCTACATACCACTTTTGAAGCCGCAATTTGCCTTGTCGGCTAAACAATAGCATAAATTGCATCTAAATTGGAAATAAAATAACTTAATATCATAAAAATACAATAATTAACAGCTACAAGTCATAGTAAACTGTATAAACGGAAATTCAGAGTTGCAAGATAATCAACATGGATATAAAAACTAGAACACAAAATCAGTAGTTTTACAATAGCTTTCAAAACATTGATTGCATCATTAAAACAGAGATAAATGATGAAAAAAAATGCGAAAAACTTTTATTTTTTAATTTGTTGAAATTACTAATACCATTTTGACAACCAGGAATGAATACACGGTAGGAATTCCTAACACTTAAATATGCAAAACTTGTTTGTTAGAAAACAAAACCACATTATTTTTATTACACAGCTTGTTCACATCATCATTATCCCTTGATTTCCTAACTTTTTTTCGCTTGAGAAATGATACTTTTAACTCATTAATAAATTTTATAGTCTCAGAAAACGCGTGTTATAGTTCATCCTAATAAAAAAAAGAAATGCTTTCAAGAAAATTAATAATGGGCGATCGAAGTAACACTACGGAAACGGATATATTTTTAAACACAGTCTTTAACTACGATCGGCAACACTTGTATTATGTCTGTGGCGGGAAAAATTGTCCTGTTTCTGATGTATTGTGTTGAAGAATAAGAGTATTAAAGTTGCGAGAAGTATTACAAAAATGAGTCTTTGGGTAGACAAACATCGCCCTAAACAGTTGTCACATCTCGACTATCACAAGGAACAAGCTTGTCATCTAAAAAAATTAGTGAGTTTTAAAGTTGATTGCTTTAAAAGTCTTTGGGTTTGCAAATTTTTACTTTCTTTTTTTTACATCTATTTATTGAATTTGAAATAGGATTGTAACAGTTTCTTTACCCCTCTCCAAAAATTAGTTATTGAAAGCGTGAGTAGAACAACTCTGATATATATATATATATATATTAAAATTTAGTGAATATTGAATTTAATAAGGAACTTTCTGATGAGCGTTTCTTTTATAAATTTTATTTATTCAGGGAAATTCTTAGGCTCAGCAAAAATCACTGGTTATGCACATATTAGAAATGCATTAGTAAAAGCGTTTGACTTAAATAATTTGAATGATTTTATGTATTATTGGTTTAATTTGTATATTAATAATTTTATATATCAATAGATTTCTGTTTCAGAATTAAAAAGAAATTCAAGAAGCAAAATTATCACTTAATTTTCCATAATTTGAACACAACAAGAGTATGAAACAAGAAAAAAGAAATTCGACTTTTGGTACAAGTCTTTTTTTTCCACTTTCTCTTATATTTAACTCCATTGTACATTGCTCCCCAAAATTAAAAGGTTATCTGAAAAAATTTGCTTATTAAGTTTTCAGTTAACGTCCACTATTGTAATTATGTGTATTATCTGTAATTGAACATATATGTAAATTACACGACAGATAGTGTATTGTGCAATGGATGAATGTTTGAATTGAAGTGTGCAATGTTTAAAATTATGCTGGCTTCTGAGAGATATCAGTATCTACAAGTTATGACGATTAGAGTAGACTTTAAGGTACCCCTTATATTATAGCGAAGTTGTTGTTTCATTTATGGTAGCCTGAGTAGTTGAATGTTATAGAAACCCTATTGTGACATAATTGGGTGCATGATTCTGGGAAATTTTGAATTGTGGGATATTTTGTAAGTGCTTTTGTGGTGTATGTTGTTTTTATTGTTTAGACGGTAGAATGGCTGAATATAGTAAGATTAATTTGAAGCTTCTGTACAATTTGGAACAAAAGGAGAAAAGAACGTTGAGTGGTGTGTAAATGAAGGTTTACTTAGTAGCCTTTATAAGTGTCCTGTTTATAGGAAGGTTATGCGTCTAGTCGAATGTAAAAACCGTTTAGATGGATTTGTAGGAAGAAAGGTTCGGATGTGACGCCGCCGATATACGGATTAAGTTCAGATAATTTTAGGAAGTTTTGGATACTGTTAAGGAATTTTGTGTGCCACAGACTAAAGACGAAGAAACTTCTAAATCAGGGTTCGTACGGTCCTTAAAAGTCCTTAATTTTTTCAAAAATGATTTTTGGTTCTTAAAAGTCCTTAATTTTGGCCAAAATGAATAAACGGTCCTTAATTTTGCTCATTTGACATTTCTTATCATTTCTAATGATTGCCATTCTAAGTGTGAATTACGATTTCTCATGAATATGGAATTAAAATTACACGGCTCTTAACCAATCTGTTGGCGGATTTGCGTTGCAAACGATTAAAAAAAAAAAAAAAAAATTAGCAATTAGCTACCCGAACGAAAGTATCGGTGTCTGATTGGCTATTCACCCAATCTTTTGAAACAGGTGTTATCCATAAATTTAGGCAGATTGTGACGAAAGCGTGAAGCCGGAAGTTCTTCAAGAGGCGAAAGTGATGATGAAGGTGCTTGAGAGAAAAAAAAAGGGGGGATTCTAAAAATATTTGCCAAAATGAGAGCAATTCCAACCTGGAAGGCCACAACCCTTCCGACGCCAATAGGAACGAGATGCCTGGAAAGTGCATTTTCAATAAACTGTGGCTTCATCAAGCTGACTACAAAGACTGGATATTGATGGATGGCAATCTTTAAATGTGGTCTTTATCTGAAACAAATTGAAATTTCTAGAATGGGAGAGTCAGCGCTGAAAATTCACATGAAAATTAAGTTTCGTTTTATCATTTCAATTTGTTTTTACACGGTTTTGCTTAGCTTAATTTCTGTGTTTGTTTCAATTAAGCCATAAATTAATTTTTTATCACCTTCTACGGAGTTTATTCTCTTTTGCACATACTATATGTATTGGATATCGGGATTATGAGTTTATTTCTGCAGAGGGTCTGTTCAAATTTCTAGAATGGGAGAGTCAGCGCTGAAAATTTACATGAAAATTAAGTTTCGTTTTATCATTTAAATTTGTTTTTACACGGTTTTGCTTAGCTTAATTTCTGTGTTTGTTTCAATTAAGCCATAAATTAATTTTTTATCACCTTCTACGGAGTTTATTCTCTTTTGCACATACTATATGTATTGGATATCGGGATTATGAGTTTATTTCTGCAGAGGGTCTGTTATTGATTTCGTGGGAAATCTGTTAGCTTCATTTTGATTTTAGGTCGCCAAGGGCAAATTCGGTAACGCTAGCCGAGAAAAAGTGAAGTTCGGAAATACGTTTTGAAGCTTCAATAAACGATTAAGTATTTGGTTTAAACCTATGTTGTTGATAGTAATGCATAATTTTTGCTAATGGCGATACAATTATTATTTGAAAATAACTAACTAATTAAAAAATTTTTAATATTTTTAAAGCTGAAAACAACTAATTGAAACTAATTTTCCTGAATTAACTAGACGGAAAATTAACTTTCATGAATTACTAAAGTTATTGGGTAGAAGTTTAACTGAAAATATACATTCCGTATTATATATATATTTATACAGTACAAAGTCCGAGGTCTGGACTCGTCGGGACTTCGGCGATCCCAGATTTGAGATTTTTCCGAATATTAGATCATTTTAAATCTACTAAGATGGCACGTAGAAATTATAAAATTGAAAATATGAAATCGTGATTTATGAAATAATGAAGCATTTATGATTTAAAGGGTATCAAAATTTACAAAAGAAAAGAGCTTAATATTTATATGTTTACTTTATTAAACATTTCTTTCAATGTGAGTTGTTTGATTTGTTTTCTCTGCTAATACTTTAGACTAATACTATAGACATATAATTTCTTGTTCAGTTATTAAGTTCCATGGCTCAAGTCCTGTAATTGCTGTGTCGAGAATTCCGAATAACTTGTCAATCAAAATTTTTTCTCGTTCAGTAACCTCTCTGTTACTTTCTTCACTATCGGTAGCTGTATTTTCTGGATTTAGAACCATACTACAGATTTCGCCCTCTGTTATTTGATTGATGATTGGGCATTGTCATCGCAATGAAAAACTTCTGTTTAACTTCACTAAATTCTGCCGCCTGGTGCGGCCATGTGAGATCTGGCGCTGGTTCTGGCTTTATGTGAATAACAAATCAGTTATTCTTAATTCAGATAGCACTAAATATAATCGTTTGTCCTCTGAGTATCATTAACAAAATCTATTTTTAGCATAAGGAAAGAAATTTCTGCTAAATCTCCCCTTGTCAACATTTTAGCCCATTAAACTTAAATCTGTAATCGGATGATACTCTGTTATTTGGCGTCGCTGCATGATTCATCACTCAAGTTGTCATCCATTGATAAACATGCGGTGATGAAAGCAAAATACAATAAATAATGATTCGCGATTTCGGCATCAAGGATATAAAATATTAGTTGGTGTAAAATTAACAAATGTTTCGGTATGAGATTATGCCAAGCAGATACGCAGCTATGGAGTCAAGTTACTAATCACACAAATTTATGCTAAAATAATTATTACTTCAATAATGAGATATTTTATTGGTTGATCTTTACATTACGGTAACTGGTAGTTTGGCGACATTTTGGAGGCGATAAAGGTTACTACCTGGGACTTTGGTAATAATGTGAGCAGTACTGAGTTCCGATTACGCATTATTTTGTGTGGGGGAAATGAGAGATCATGGGATATGTCATGTGATATTAATGGACGAATTACGGTTCTTTAATCGGAAAAGGGGGGAAATCGGGAAAAAATCTGGAAATTTTGTATTTGGCTTTATTCTGTGTTGTGTGAAATAGTGTTTGTGAATTTTTGGATCCCATGGCCGTAAGTAAAGTGAATTCGAAATGGGTATTTAGTGGTATTGAAAAGGATAGTAAGAAATGTTTTTTAAGGTTGTGTGAGAGAGAAATAAACATGTTTTATTATGTTATTTATTTTACCTGGTATCTTGCTTTGAAAGATAAGTATGATTTTAAAGATTCTGAAAGAGAATGAAGAAAAGTGTATCCGCCACGTAATGAAGATTCTGAAGGAGATTAGGTAAGTTAGTATTTTTAATTATTTTTATGCATTGTTGGAAATGTAAGGTGGAAAGGAATTTGGTATTATTGGGAAAATTGTTATTAGCAATGATTTAGTTTAAAGTAATTAGGATTGTAAGGTAGTTTTTATTAATTGAATGTATGTGCTTATGTATATTTTAAGTGGTGTTTTTGAATTTAATTATATTTTAATGAAATGATAGTTATTTTGTGAATTTTATACTTGTAGGAATTTGGTGTATGTTTAAGTTGAAATAAATGTGCATGGAAATAATTTAAATATTTGATAATAAATATTTGTAATGCTTCATGTATGAATTCGTTGGTGACGTGTATAATGTAATAGATGATTTAGAGGTAAAAGTTTTTGGATATTTTATTTATTTTATATGTGGAAATGTTCATATTTGTAAAGGGTAAATACTTTTTCGCGATCATGTAATTTCATATATGTTCTTTTTACCGGGTTTAAAGATTGAGAAAATTGTCATGTATTTTCGTGAAATTTTTTTAATTTATGAGATAAAAGCAGTGTACATGGATATAGTGAAGAGTGTGCGCAATGCCATTTTTGTGCAATTCTGGGATGTTTTTTTAAGTAAAAATAAGTCGACGTGTACATGGTTCAGTGATATTTTAATGAAATGATAGTTATTTTGTGAATTTTATGCTTGTAGGAATTTGGTTTACGTTTAAGTTGAAATAAACGTGCATGGAAATAATTTAAATATTTGATACTAAATATTTGTAATGCTTCATGTATGAATTCGTTGGTGACGTGTATAATGTAATAGATGATTTAGAGTAAAAGTTTTTGGATATTTTATTTATTTTATATGTGGAAATGTTCATATTTGTAAAGGGTAAATACTTTTTCGCGATCAGGTAATTTCATATATGTTTTTTTTACCGGGTTTAAAGATTGAGAAAATTGTCATGTATTTTCGTGAAATTTTTCGAATTTATGAGAAAAAAGCAGTTTACATGGATATAGTGAAGAGTGTGCGCAATGCCATTTTTGTGCAATTCTGGGATGTTTTTTTAAGTAAAAATAAGTCGGCGTGTACATGGTTTATGTGTATGTGTTATTTTGAAAAACGCATAAGGTGTATGGTATTGTGCACTTTTCCGAATTTTGCAGTGAATATTTGTCATGATTAAGCAGTTTTGTTTGATAAAATTTCTAGCATAAGTGTAATTCGGCTAGTAGATTGTTGGAAGAAGTGTTCAGTAGATAAGAAGAAAAGAAACATGTCTTTACTTCGTGAAGACAAAATGGCGGCGGGGAAAAAAAAATAGGGGGTTGCTGTAGGGGAGTTGGTCCCCAAATTTTCGCCAAAAAATCGCCAAGTTACCGTAATGTAAAGATCAACCATTTTATTTAGCGCCAAACTGAGATTAAGAATCGGGATTTCCAATATGTTTTTTTATGATGAGGAAAAAATTCTAATGCGCGTGCGTAAAGCATACCCCTTCCCTTCAAAAAAGGCGTAAAAAATTGGTTGGTGGTGGCTTTGAGGTCCGGATTTTAGATCATTGAATGTCCGGATCTCGGACTTTGTACTGTATAATATATATATACATCTTTCAAAATATAACTTACCAGTATGGATTCACTCTTTTAAAATAATTCTACTTTAATTAAACTTAGGAGATAATATAATCAATTAATCAATATTGTTTAGGAAATAAATTATATATATATATAGTAAAAAATGTATATTTTCACTATTCAAGTATTCACTGTGACAAGTATTCTTATCTTGTCACATGAACAGGCCTCTGTGGAAAGGGGCTTCTCTGTAAATAAAGCAATTGAAATTGAAAATTTAAGTGACTCATCATACATTTTTCAACGCACAGTATTTGATTACATAAAATTTTCTGGAGGTGTTCTTAATATCGAAATTAACAAAGAAATGAGATCAGCAGCAGAGTCTGCAAGAAGTGGAGTTCATTATTTAAAAGTTCAGTATTTAGAAAAACAAAAATCTTTAACTAAATCTGAAAATTCAAAAAGGAAAAGAAATATTATTGAGGAAGAAATTGATTATATGAAACAGAAGAAAAAATTTCTTCAAAGGGACATTAAAGATATTAATGAAGAAGTAGATGCTTTAGCAGATGAAGCTGAGACCAGCAGGAACATTGATTTGTTTATCAAAGCAAATGAACATAGAAGAATAGTTAAAGAAAAGGAAATAGACATAAATAAATTAGATGTTAAAATAGCTGAAAAGATTTCCGATTTAAAAAAAGCACAAATGTTTTGTATCTTTTATTGTACAGTTTATTATTCTAGTATCTTTCAAAAAGCCAAGGAAATAAATTGTATGTTTACAAATCAGTTATTTTAATCTGCAAAATATTTTTACATTGTGATTATAATAGTAGTTGACTGTGTTTAAATAAATATCAAATAAGTTAAATAATAATCATGTAAATCTCTAAAATAGTGACTATTATTAGTGTAAAATACACTTATACATGTTTTTCAAGAAATTATGTTCCTAATTTAATGTTATCTACTTCATAACTTGTAGGGAGTTAGTTTAATTTTCAAAATTGTTTTATGGTAAGTATTAAATTGAATTTAATAATAGTGCATAATACACACTTCTGTTAGTTTCTTAAAGTGAAATTACAAACATGAAGTCGGTTGTATGGATAATTGCTTTATTCTATTCATTATTTTGTTTGCTGATAGGTCTTTAATTTTTTTCTTTGATGGTGCTTAAAAGTCCTTAATTTTCATGTAAGGAAATATGTACGAACCCTGTAAATAGGGTAAGTGGATATTTGCTTTTTGTAGTGCTTAAATGTATAACATGTTTTTCCTTTTTTATTTTATTTTATTGTTTGGCTTAAAATGTAATTTATTGAGATTATGTATTTTTTGTTTGCCTGTATTGTAGAATTGAGTGCTCCTTTGACTTTTTAAATGAAAATATATCGATGTGTACATGAACAAAGTGAAGTAGTGCGCAATGCCATTTTTGTGCAATTTGGGAATTTTTTTTAAGTGAAAATAGGTTGATGTGTACATGGATACCGAGTTTGTGCAATTCTTTGTCTTGTTATTTTGGCTTTGTGTAGCGGCAATTTTTGGCACAAAAATCGCCGTTATGCAAGCCAAAATAATAAGTCAAAGAATTGCACAAACTCGGTATCCATGTACCACCAAAAAATGCCAAGGGGTACCCTAAAATATACTTTTACCGTTATGACTATTAATGAGCTATGACAATTTTCGTACAGCTCTATTTTGGGGATCAGTTTCAGATATCGCCAGAAGTTGATCTGGCAAAAAAATTCTAAGCATAAAAATAATCATCAGAATATTTGTGATATGGTTAAGCTGAAGAAAAGTTGAGGAAAAATAACATAACAGATATTCGTAAAATTAGAAATTTGTAATGTAAATTTAACAATTTGCAGAAGAAATCAGAAGGGGATAAAAAAAATAAAAAAAAAAAGAATAGGTTACAGTAAAGAGAAGGGTACTCCTTGTATTATTGCAAAGTTGTTTCATTTATCACCAAGTGGTGGTTTATTTATGGCAGCCCGAGTTGTTGAATGTTATGGAAACCCTATTATAATGTAATCGGTTGCATGATTGCAGTGAATATGTAAGGGCTTGTCATGTGTGTTGGTTAGGAAGTACATTGCTTGTTTTCTGGTTTAGATGGTAAAATTGCTGAATGGGGTAAGATTAAATTGAAGTTTCTGTTCGATTTGGAAAGAAAGGGGAAAAGAGCATTACTTGACTGGTGTGTAAATGAAGGTTTACTTAGTAGCCATTATTATTAGTAGCCTGTTTAGGAAGAAGTCTTAGTAGCTTGTTTGTAGGAAGGAAATGAGTATGGCTGGATGATACGGCACTACAGAGGATATTTTTTACTCTTATTTTTTTAATTTATGTGGCTATGCCAGTATACAGATTCTAGTTCAGATAATTTTAGGAAAATTTTGGATGCTGTTAAGATATTTTGTGTGACTAAAGACGTATTAATTCGTAAATAAGGTAAGTGGATATTTTCTTTGTGTAGTGCAAAGATGATTTTCCTTTTTTATGTTATTTCTTTGTTTGATTTAAAATGTAGTTTATTGAGATTATATATTTTTTAGTTGGCTGCTCCTTGACATTTTAAGTGAGTGTAGTTCGATGTGTACATGGACAAAGTCAAAGGAGTGTGCAATGCCTAGTTTTGTGCAATTCTCTTATTTTTCAAGTGAAAATAGGTTGATGTGTACATGGATAAAGTCAAGAGAGGCGCAATGCCAAGTGTGTGCAATTCTGGGATTTTTTTTCAAGTGAAAATAGGTCAATGTGCACATGGATACCCAGTTTATGCAATTCTTTGTCTTGTTATTTTGGCTTCGTGTAGCAGTGTTTTTTGGCACTAAAGCACCGCTACACAAGCTAAGTTTATTTTGTTGGCGTGTATTGTAGAATTGGGTGCTTCTTTTACTTTTAAAGTGAAAATAGGTCGATGTGCACATAGATAAAGTAAAGGGTGTGTGCAGTGCCATTTTTTTTGCAATTCTGGGATTTTTATTTAAGTGAAAAATAGGTCGATGTGTACATGGATACCGAGTATGTGCAATTCTTTAAAATGCGTCAAGAAGTGAAATTTACCCAAAATTCTCTTGCAGCCTTTTCGTCATAGGCAATTCCCAAATTGTTAAATCCATAGACTATCAAAAAAGGATTTAAAATCAATAAAGGATTTGAAGATTAAACTAGTATTTGAATGGCATCTTAAGAAATATAGAACTATATAAACTTACACAGTCTGAAATCAGCGCGTACGCTAGATTTGGCGGGCTGTTAAATAGGCATGTGTGCTAGATTTGGCGCCTTTGCGCATACATTTTCACTGCAATTTTTTTACAGTCCTCGAAACGGAATAGTACCTATTTTAGTAATCATTATATAATATAATAATTTTATCCTTTGGGAAATGCTGAAGATTAAATTGCTTGTGATTGCTGCTTCATTTATTGGATAAGTAGAACAACTTAGTAATATAAGCAATTTTGAATTTCAAAGCACACATTCTGATTTATTAGAGAAAATATTTATAGTCAAAAATCACTTTTTTTAAAGTACATTGACCATTATGCTATATCATTTTTATTTTTGTGTTTTTATCTATTCATTATATATCAGAATGAAATTCTTGCCCAGATTGGGAAGTTTAAAAATATGCAATGGTAGGGAATATTTACTGCTTAATTTTTATACAATGTCACTGGTGGAAAGCTTTTTATGCTATTATTAATAATTTAATTCTAATAAATAATTTTATGAAATATTGTTTCTTTCTTTATTCCTTTTCCTTAGGTTAATAATGGAGATTTTCCTCATATGTTGTTGTACGGCCCTCCAGGTGCCGGGAAGAAAACTAGAGTAATATGCTTACTTCGTGAGCTTTATGGTGCTGGTGTTGAAAAAATGAAAATTGAGCATCAAATCTTCGAAACACCATCAAAAAGAAAAGTAGAAATTATAACAATTGCAAGCAATTATCACATTGAAGTCAATCCAAGGTAAATTTTTTAAAATTTTGTTTGCTAGTTCCATAGTCTCTTGATATTTCTCAATACAGATGCTCCCCACCTTACAAATGAATTACATTCCAAATGACTGTCCATATCACGAATTTGTTTTAAAAATGTTATTAGGTTTGCTACACGTACTTCCCAACAATGTTAATGAGATAAGACTTATAAGTAGTATTAAATGAACAATAAAAATATTAAAATAAATAATACATTTTAAATATAGTATATTATGAATAAAATATTACTTTACTGTATGGTATGTACTTTGGATTGTTGTCTGTGAGGTATGTATATGGATGGGGTGAGGGTGAGGCTAGTAGATCTTTATACTGGTAAGAGTGAATTAACATGATACACTTCCTAAAAATCTCATCAGCAAATAAAAGGGACATTTGTGATGAGGAGGCTGTATGAGAGGTGATAAGAAATGCAAGGGGCCCAGTAACATCAATTTCTGAAGTATGTTTCTTAAAGCAATAAGCATCTAAACTTTTCTGAGGTTTTCTTTTCTTTTACTTTCCGATGTAAAAAATGATGATAGACAAAATGGCATCATATACAGCCATTTGTTTATTTTCTTTCTGGCTCTGAGAAAATTTTAGTCCGAGAACAGAACATTGTAAAGTAGGAAGTGTCTGTATTTTGTAGTTAAAGGTTTTAATCAGATGTCTCAAGGTCTATGGCATTGACACAAATTACTTAAAGGATTTTGCATCATATTATATTTTACTCAATTCTGCAGAACATTGTCTTTTGAATGAATAATATATGATGTGCAATTGGTTATAAATTTAGTTTAAGAATAGTAAAGTAAATAAAGTAAATTTTGAGTATTATTGAGTTTTTAGATTTATTAATAGTTTTTGTCTGAAGTTTTCTTAAATGACATATTACCAGTTATAAACATAAAGTGTTAGTTAATCATTTTCAAATATGGATATCAATTAGTGTGAAGTGTGGGTTTTAGTTTTGTATGCAACTTAAAACTGTTCTAAGAATGCTTGGTACTTTTCCGTTTTGCTGCCACAAATCTCACCAAGCAGGCTTTATTGGCGACAACATATACATTATACGCATATAAAATGTTAACGAATGTTAGTTCTAAAAATTTTTTATTTTGAAGGCATAAACATTTTAATATCATTTAAAAATTTTTAAAAAGCCAATAAGTAAAGACAATAAATTTGTAAAAAGACATTAATTTTAAGAGTTTACTATGCTTTCATGGTTCAACATCATGGTGATTTGTCAGTTCATATCACATGACCCCAAGTGATCTCATCTCATGTAAACTATGCTGCAAAAATCTAATTCTTTCAATAATTATCTATGTTAATTTCAAATTAAATCTTAATTTGTAATACCAGTTAAAAATGCAAGAATTATTTCAATTCGTACGATTAGCTTACTCAGTTATGTGTAAACCGCAGTGCTTTACTTCACTAGTGCATTCTCATTAGAATTGATGAATTTAACCCTTGACTTTGCCTTTTCTGTATTTTCGCTTTTGGGTGAGTGGTGTGATTGCATCCTAATTGACTTAATTACCGCGAATGGCCTTATGGCATAAAACTGAACTATCTGGTAAAATTTCTATGTAATTAATTGTATGCCCATATTGAAAAAAACAATCAATCTGATAAGAAATGGCTGCGACTTGTTTTGAAAATGAAGCGTAAAAGGTTACCAAGGAGGATATTCTGTTTAGCATCAGTTGTACCATTATTGAAGACTTTATCGCCTGCGGCGGCTAAACGGAAAAGTACCAAATGCTTTTGTGAATTATATTTATATATTTTTGATAAGCAAAAAGAAAAAAAAATAATAATCCAGAGAATTAGTTTTATTTACTCTTGTCAAATTAAAACAAGGAAACCCTTACCAGTCTAATGTATCTTTTCAAAATCATTACCTACAAAAATTGTCAGCTCAGCATGAATTAGAAATCACACAAATATTTCTTTACATTAAGAGTTGAAAGCATTGGGAAGAATTTCTAAAATAAATATTTTATTCAAGGACTTTCTTATCTCATGTTATATAGAGCAAAACAACTTCATTGTTTTGATTCAATATTCAATATAATTAATATATAATTATATAAAATTTTGTAAATTTTGATTTCATTTCCTTGTCCATGTTTTGCTCTTTTTTTCCTCATATTTTTCTTGCGAGGTATTTTTTCCCCATTTATTTCTTCACTTTTATCTAACTTCATGTATTTTGCTTTAGTGTTATTATAGCTTTTTAGATGTCTTTAGATGCTTTATTTATTTTGTTTTAATATAGTTTTAAATGACTTTTTTAGTGATGTTGGCATTTATGATCGTGTGGTGATTCAAGAACTTATCAAAACAGTTGCTCAGACTCATCAGCTTGACAGTCACACTCAAAGAGAATTCAAAGGTTTTTTTTTTTTTTTTACATATCTATATATTTCCGTGGCCATTCAGCTATTGCTGTCTGTTCTTGTGCTGTTGTTATATGTTACATATCTGAATTTACATAGATTTATCTGTATGTATTTATGTAGAAAAAATAAAAGTGGAATCATCAAACACCTAAATGTTTTTTACTTGTTTCTTTTTTTCTTTTTTTTTCCCTTTTTTTCCTTTTTTTTTTCTTTCTTTTTTTTTCTTTTTCTTTTCTTTTTTTTTTTTTTTTTTTTTTTTTTTTTTTGTCTTTTAAAGGGGTTTTTTACTTTCAAGTAACTTTTATGAATTAGCCGGCATTTCTTATGCATGTATGTGTAAAAATGATAACTGTTGTTTTTCTATAAATGCATGAAATTTTTATTTATGTAAAAAATGATTAAAAAAAGAAATAGAATTTAAGTAAAAAAGTATATTTTCTTTATGAGCTTAAAAATCTTGAAAATACTACCTATAGTCTGGATGTAATATTTAAGGAATACCTTTTTATTTGGAATAAATTTATTGCTTAAATTAATTCAATATTTTTTTTATTCTTAGATGCAATTGAAAATTTTTATTTCCATTTTATTCAATGCAGCTCGGTCATATTTTAATTTTCAGTTTATTTCATATTTGACTTTATTTCCACTCTTATTTTATGCAGCTTAGCAATAATTTATTTCAGTTTTGATTCAGTTTATGTAGTATGTGATTATTAAACGTATACTTATTTGTTTAAAAAATTAATTGGGACACGCAGTTAAAATGAAGTTAATAAACGTACAAAAGCTTTTGTAGACAAGTCATCTGCAAAATCTCCTGTACTTTTTATTTCATTTTAATTGTAGTTTGAGCTTGTCAACTAGGCTATTTTCTCTTTATTAACTTCATATATTTATAAGTAACAGAAATGTTTGCAATTTTCCTGTTTATGCTATGATTACATTTAATTTTACTATTCTTAATTATAAAAAAAATGTGATAATCTTCACCGTATCATTGAATCAACAAAGTTAATTTTTATATTTATTTGTATAAATTAATATACACAATCTCTCTCACTTACTCTTTTTTTTTTTTTTTTTCTGTAATAAAATCAAAGACAATTTTTTTAGTTGCACAGAATAAAATCTGTAATGTATTTTATTGCTTTTAACCGCTTGGTTTGTTAATCAGCAACAGATTGTGCATGGATGATAAAAGTATTTTATTTTAGGCAGTGGCAAAATATTGTTTATAAATAGCATACCTGCCAACTTTTACAAATTTTTCGTAATTTTTACGAAAATGCGTTTGTCTTTACGATTTTACGATCGTAATCCATTTTTTACGATTTTTTCCTTTTTCAAGTGTTTTTAGTGATTTTTGTCGAAATTTTTGAATTTTTCGCCAATTCAGCGATTTTCACCAATTGCATCGTGTTTTACCGCCAACTACCGACTACTTCGAATCCAGTACCCTGCGGTTTCTCCAACTCGCTGCTTAACCAGCCAATACAATGCGCTGAACTTGTTTCTCCCACTCTTTTCTTTGTGGGCGGCAGATTATTTTTTTAGCTTGGATTGTCGCATTCTGTTTTTTTTTTTTTTTTGTTTGCACGTGCTACGAATTTTCTTAATACGTCGTTGTTACGAAATGAGTTAAAAAAAACCGTATTCTCAATATTTTCGGCCTGCCTACAAAGCCGAATTTCCAACAATTAAAGAATCCTTCAAAGGAAATAACTATGCATTTTGCAATGTCTGCATGTGTGACTTCATAATAAGTCACGGTGAAAGAAGCGACATTGTGAAGCATGTTAAGTCTAAAAAGCATGAAGTTAATGCTTCGGCTTCGACAACGTCAAAGAAAGTGGATGATTTTTTTTTTCAAATTCGGCTATGAATTCGGATGCCGATGTCATTTTGGTAGAGTGTTTGTTTACTGCATTCCTCATCGAACACAACGTGCCGCTAAGCGCTGCTGATCACGCCGGTCAACTTTTCAGATGGATGTTTCCCGACTCCAAGATTGCTCAGAAATATGCTTGTGCTCGCACGAAAACATCTTCTATTTGAAAGAAATTGCTTGCGATGCACAAAGTAAAACGATAGCTGCACTCCAGAATTCAGCATTTTCGGTGTCAATCGATGGCAGCAACGGCAGCGATTGGAAGCTTTACCCCATCGTTGTCACATATTTCTGTGATGTTTGTTTCTAATGAAATGAAAACTCATCTTTTGCGTCTTCCATTGTTAACGGGGGAAAATATTGCCTCCTTGGTAATTAATGAGTTGAAACAACTTAACATTCCAATATCAAACTGCATTTCATTTGGTGCAGATAATGCTCATGTCATGGTGGGTGACAAAAAGGGTGTAGCCTCTTTCCTAAAAAAAAAGAACAAAATGAATTAATTGTTATTGGATGCCCATGCCACTTAATTAATTTGGCAGCAGAAAAAGCTGCAGCTGCTTTACCATTAAATATTGAACAGCTTCTCATTGATGTGTTTTTCTATCTGGAAAAAAGTGTAAAAAGGAAAGAAAACCTAAAGAATTTCCAGGAACTGTGCTCTGGTGAAACGAGAAAAATTCTGAAACATGTATGCACGAGATGATTATCCTTAGGCAGAGCGCTAGGAAGGTTTATTGAACAGTGGGATGCATTGCTAAAATATTTCCACGAAGAGACCAAAGCGAAACCACAGATCCCATCAAATTTGTCGGCATATAAGATTCCGAAAACCAACTTTGCTTCTAATCAAAATGCTTTAAAAGGGAAAAGCCAACACACAGAATTAAACCCTTTAAAATGAAAATGCTTAGAAGACTCCTCAAAGGTCAACTTTGTTAAAGAAGTTGAAGGGAAGAAGAAACAGTCTTGTATTAGCCGGGAGGAAAGGATTTTCTATCTTCTTTCTTCGGATTTGAACAAAGCATATTGTAGTTTTGTGTTAAGTACCATTAAGATTTTTGAAAGTGTAAATACCCTTCTACAATCAGCTTCGCCAAAATCTTCCTGCTTATCCAAATTCTTAATGATATTTGGAAAGAACTTTATACTAAGTTTGTAAAACCGTTTGTTGTGAAAAACAGTGTGTTGATTCGTGTTGCCTATAATAGTTTGGCAAATCAAAAGGATGACAATGATCTTATAATTGGAAATCAAACCAGGGAACTTGTAAATTCTTTGAAAGATCATGAGAAAAAAGAATTTTTTCAATGTGTTAGAAAGTACTTTTCCTCAGCCTGTGATTACATTGTAAGGAAGTTTCCTTTGCAAAATGAAGTTCTTTTAAATGCTGAAGTGGCAAATTTGAAACAAAGTGAAAATTCGTCTTATGAAAAGTTTTTTTATTGATAAATTTCCATTTTTGTTAACAATTAAAGAAAATAAATGCCATAATGATGATTTAGATGAACTACAGAACCAATTTTCTGCTGCACAGTTTGAAGACTTTGCCAGTTCTGGAGAAGATAGACTTGATATCCTCGTTGGTACCTTAAAAAGAATAAAAAGAACTGATGGAACACCAAAATATGATAGACTAGCAAGAGTTTTATGTGCTATTCTCGTAATTCCACACAGTAATGCTGAGTGTGAGAGAGTCTTCAGTATTATGAAGAAAAACAAAACTATGTTTCGTTCTTCAATTTCACCAAAAACTCTAGAAAACATTTTAATTGCTAAATGTTATGAGGAAACTAATTGTTATGACAGGAAATTTTCCAAAGAATTTTTGGCTAAAGCCAAAAAATGCACTCTTAATTCATTGCAATAATTTTTTTGTGTAACATTAAGTTCTTGTTTTACGTTTCCTAATAAATTTCTTAGTTACTACTTAATTGAGATTTACTAATGTAAGTACAATTTTTCTTTTTCTATTTGTATAAATTGTTATTTTTTTAATATCATGATATTAATTCTTCGTGTTCTTCTGAATTTTGGAGAAATCTTCTGAATTTGGGGGAGAAATCATCTGAATTTTTATCTTTAGAGGTTGGCAGGTATGAAATAGTCTAATTTGTTGATTAAAAGTGAAAAATAAATATTGTACATTTTACTGAATGGCAACAGTTTGGCTTGCTTGAGGTAAAAATGTTTTATTTCAAGAACTGCTCACCTTTAACTGGCTGAGTTTCTTAATAAAAAAAATAAATTAATTAAGTTTGTACAAAAAATAAAATAAATAAAAAAAAATCTAAATTTGAGCTTCAAGGAGCACACATTTCGAAGCAGGGCTACATGTATTCAAAATCTGGTGGCCCTGGATCTGTCGATTTTCTACAATGTGAGGAACTACATATATACATACAGATTCTTCATTATTTAACCCTCTGGCTGATCATCCCACGATTTCCGCAGGCATATGTTTTTCTTCCTTTATTGAGCAGTGCAACCCGTTTTTTTTTCCTCGTTTAACCATTGAAATAAATTATATACAGTATTAGGCGTTTAGTTTAGGTTTTTGGCCACCAAATATCGTTAGTAGTCCACTAAATTGCAGCATTTGAAGGCACGTGGTATTAGCGCTCAAACTTCACTTTTTGCCGCTTTATTCTTACAGAAATGTCTGCTAGAAAATGTTCGGCGATTATATTGATTATTTAATTAAATTATTAATTAGATTTATTGAATCTGGTGCCAAAACTATGAAGTTTGAACTCTGTCATACTAAACTGCATTTTTAAGGTATTTTCCCCTCAGCGCTTTATATTTTCTTAAATTTTATACATTTTACTTTTTTATACAAGTATTATGCAATAAATAGAAATTAACTGTAATTTGACTGAAATTTATTTAAAAAAAGTTTTTTTGTGATAACATTTGAAATTGGTTTTTCTGGCAACTTAGTTTCTCGTGATAAAAATCTGTATACAAAATATTTCTAGAAAGAAAAAGTGCATTTTTTAATTCTCTATATATAGAGATTTAAAATATTGGGGGGGGGGGGTAAATGCAATTTTGAAAGCGATTTTGGTCCACAAATTGAGCAGTTGGAGGGTTAATAATACATGTTGTGCTTTTAAAAGAAATGTGTTTTTTAATTATTAATTAAACCAATGAGAAAATTAGGAATACTAAATAAATTAGATGTAAAATTAATTTGACAAACAGTTCAAATAGCTGAATTCTATTGTGCATGTTTTAAGGAAACTCCCCCCCTTTTCATCATTTAAGAAATTGTATTTATTCTAACAGTGTAATATTTTCATGAAGTATGATAAATTAATGTAATGCAGATTTATCCTTTTAAAGTGGTAGTTTTGATGGAAGTTGACAAGCTCACAAAAGATGCACAGCATGCTCTGAGACGTACTATGGAAAAATATATGGCAACATGCCGCATTATACTTTGCTGCAACTCAAGTAGTAAAGTCATTCCTGCAATTCGAAGTCGTTGCTTGGGTGTTCGTGTGGCTGCACCTACACACAGTGAGGTATATTTATATTCTAAAAATATTGATATTTTATAATAATTTTTTAGCTTCAAAAGCTTTTTTTACTTATATTTCCAAACCTGAAAGCTATAATGCATAAAAAGTAATTTTTAAGTAATCTGAAGGTTGTAAGACTGATTCAGAAGAACATATTTTCTAATATATTTTTCGTATTATTAGTTATATTATAAGGTATTTTCTCCCTCCTTCCTGCATGCTTTCATAGTGTAATGGTAGCACACTCGGTATGTATTTGAGAGGTTCAGGTTCGAGTCCCGGCGAGGGCATTGCTAATTTTTCATGTCTTCTGTTTCAAAATAACCTAATGACTACAGTGGTGCCTGAATTAAAAGGTGGTAGATGATGATTCTTCACTACCAGGATTTGACGACTGGTCCCCTTATTCCCTGTCGCCCTTTAAAAAGCGAAGTATATAAGGTATTTTCTCCTTCCTTTCTACATGCCTTCATGGTGTAATGATAGCACACCCTATTCAAGAGGTTCAGGTTCGAGTCCCAGTGAGGACATTGTTCATTTTTCATGTCTTCTGCTTCAAAATAACCTAATGACTCTACAATATCTTGTTTAAGAGATTTTAAACTTAACATAAATTAAAACAAGAAATTTCTTCATCGTTGTTATAGTGTTCATATTTTCGTGGCCTGTATATATCTAATCAATATATATGCTATCAACTTGAAGAAAAATGTACTTGATAAAAATAATTAATATGCATTCTTTGTAAATAAACCCATAGGAATAGGATTTTAGATTTTATATTAAAAAAAATTGTTATGAGAATTTATTAGAAATGTCAAAATTATTAAGTTGTTACTTATTTTATTTATTTACCTTTTTAAGTGATTAATTCTTTGCAGAATAGTATAGTAATGTGTAAATATTCTCTAAAATCTCAGGGTGAATGTTTTTAAATTTTAAAAATAGGCTTTTACTGTACATACTCAATTAACCCTTCCTTTTTGGATTTTGCGACAAGTGTAGTTAAACTTTGAAAATATTGGTATAAATTTTGTACGTAGGTCGGTAATTTTAGTGCAATTATATGTAAAATGTTGTATTTTTCTGTGTAATGTAACAAGAAAAATCTAAATAGAAAATATGCCAGAAAAGTAAGAATACAGGGGTAAGTCCTTTTAACATTGAGTAAATGGGTATCCCAGTAATTTGGCTAGATATCGCCAAGCTGACAATAGTTTTGGCAACTAAATTTCATCTCCAAATTTGGCGAGAAATCGCCAAAAGTCTTCAGACTTGGCAACATTTTTATCCGGTCCCTGTATCACCATAATAGGTATTGTAATTGGTCACTGTATTAGCTGCAACTGTAATTCGACTCTCATATTGCTTTCCAGTAATTTCGAGAAGCAGAAAGTACTAAAAATATCTCGACAGTCAGTTGAAAACTATATAAGGCTGGAGAGATCATCCGCTCTCATTTATTGTTGTGGCGAGTTGTTCAGTGTGAATTGAGATATCTTCAGATTAGCTTTTTCTTTAGATGCACTTTGCATTGCATTGTGTAATGTTCTTAGTAGTTTGAAGTGGAACTACTGATTGTACTCCATGATACTGTGAACACCTGTAAGAGAATTTTTTTGAAAATTCCAGAACTTTGAAGTGTTTCTTTTGATAAAAATAAATTTTATTATCATTGAACTTGTCTGCATTCAGTCTATTATGAACCCATATGCACACAACAATACTTATGAATGTTTTCCATACAGTTTCTATTTTAGAGGTATAATTTTGATTTGTTATTATATAAATTTACTGAAAATTTTTTGTTGTTGTTTAGATTATAGGGATACTGCAGCATATTTGTCGCAAAGAATGCCTTTCAATACCTGTAGAACTTGCAAACAGAATTGCAGAGAAAAGTAACCGTAATTTAAGAAGAGCAATATTAATGTGTGAAGCATGCCGTGTTCAACAGTAAGTCATTTAGTTTTTATATCATTTCACTCTGTGGAAAGTAAAATATTCATTTTAGATATATTTTTGTTATAATGTTTTGCTTTAATTTAAGACCAAAGCCATACTTCAAGAATTAACACTGCATTTTTTGAAATAATGAAGACATACAAGCATTCCATGTATACCTTTTCAACATATTCTAATGAAGTCCTCTGCTGTTTTCCTGTAGACTATTATTTATGCCTTTGGTTCCTTGAAAAGAGCTCTTTCGAAGTACAAACCCACCACGATTGATGGATTCTGGAAAGTAGCGAGATAAGAATGAAAATCAGTATCCTTGGAAATTTTATGAAAAACTCTTCCATCATGGAAATCATGACGCATACTTATATTAAAAAAAATGGTATCAGATTGAACATTTTAAAATACTCTTTACATTAGACATTAATTAGAAGATCCTGAAATCATTCTAAAAATGTGTAAACATCCTCTGTATATGTATCAAGCATTGATGCATAAAGATCATGTGGAAAGTTGAGTTTCTGCAGCTCTGTTACTATGATCCGCTGCACACTATTAATGCTCTTATACTATTCATGGGTATCATTTTTAGTCCAAAGGGATTTGAATCCCGAAGGACTATTAGTTTCGTTTTGGCATTTTGCGTCGGACTCATAAATGTTGGTTCACTTTTCAAACTGTTGCCACAAAATGTTAGAGTCCTGCATTATATTTGAAGAAATTAAATAATGAAAAATCTGCATAAATGTATGTATATTTCTCGTATTGTGATAAAACAACGGTACATAGAGTCATCAAATTTTGAATAACGTAATCCTCCAACGAATATGAGCATGTGGAAGACCAAATTTGAAATTTGAAATTTGTTTTATGATTGATTTCCTATTTTTTAAAACTTTGACGAATTTTTGATTAACAAACTCAAGGATTTCAAAGCGAGCAATGGCAACGTTGTGCAGAAAAAACATTTTTATCTCCAGCGCGTGAGTCTCTGTATCGGAAATTCTAAAGATAGGCTCGTTTTAAAACTATTTTGCGATATTGCTGTTGCACTGGATCTTATGGTTTAAGTGTGAGGAACACGATATTTAATAAAGAAAGGTAACACACAAAATGTTAAAAAACACCCCTTTGGACGTAATTTAAAATCTGAAACATTTCAGATTTTTTTTTTTTTTTTTTTCAAATCACAGATCATATAATTGCAAAATGCTCTAAATATGACATAAAAATTTCTGTTCACGAAAGAGTTAACTGTTCATAAAAATGTCAGGATGTTTAGAAGGATTTCTTGCAATCAGGGCCGTCATTTATCACCCTGGTTGCAAGTATTTTGATATCAATCACAGTATTTGATATTCTCGAGAATTCCATCATCACTTCAAACAATCCAAGAGGTGCAGCAAGAACTTCCAGAAGCCCATATTTACATCATTTAAAAAGTAGTGAAACACGTTTCAAATGGAAAGAAATGCTGCATTCTAAACAGTCATTTCAGTGACCAGTTTGCCTGCAATGTGTGATTACTCTCTTTTGGACATTAAGTAATTTTAATTAGCCATATTTCATCATACATATACTTAATTTGCATAAGAACCATACCACTTGCCTGTGAGAGCTGCATGCAGCTCACTGTGCTGCAGCTACTCTTGCTATATTTGATCCAAAGTTAACAATGGATACCATATGTATATCTTTTTCATTGCACATATGAATTTTCCATTTCATTTTCAGATATCCATTTTCCCCAGATCAAGAAATTGTGGAGCCAGACTGGGAAGTCTTTCTTCGAGATACAGCTAATTTCATTGTTCAAGAACAAAGTCCTAAGAGGTAAGTGTCATAGAAAAAAGAATGACAAGTAGTTTGTATACATACTTAGTATAATAATTGATTTTCTATATTAATACTATATCAACCATTTGCACTGAGAGAGTTATTTTATGATGTATAGCAATTTACATTCATTCCTAAACGTTTTTATCCCATGACTTTTAGTGCTAAAGCAGTTTCTTTTTTAATCGTAATTTTCTGTAATGTATTGTTCTCCACTATTGGGGCTTATAATTGATGAAGAGTTAAAAGAAAAAGTTACTGAAAAAGTTTCTTTCTTGGCTCAGTTCCTGGTGATGGACTGAGATGCTTTAACATAGAACAGTAGTGGCATTGGTGGATTTATGATCTTTGATATCTGGTTGCTATAGTGGCACATGTGCTTTGCAGGAGATTTAGACTCATGAGTATATTGTTAATTATACAGATTTTTAAATAAATGTTAGGGACAAATCACATTTGAGTTATGAAAATATAAGACTGAAAAGAAAGAATTTTTATTTTAGGCCTTTTTTTTTTAATTTTAAAAAAGTGGTAATATAAGTAGATTTTTTTATATAAACATTCCAAAATTCTATTGGGAAGATATTCTTCTTTTGAGAGACAGAGTGTATTAGATTTTTATGAAATCAAAAACTAAAATAATTTTCACTAAAAGAGACAAATCTCAAATATGAATATTTATACATTTTTTTTACTAAATCTAAGGATAGTATGTTATACAGAGAATATTATTTTATAATATTATGTTAAATGTGATACATTAGATGATGTTTAACGAAATTAAATGTAGTACAATAGAGAATTTTTCACTTTTGATAATGCGTTTATTTTTTGAAGGAACTACTATTAACATACTTTTTTAAAAATCTTTTAAATAAAAATTTTACTAATGCTTATTTTGAAACCTTCGTTTTCTACTTTCAATATAAACATTTTCAACTCATTTGTCAACCAATAAGTATGCAATAAATTATTCTAGTGCTTTTTTAATGACTATGAGAATTGCTATGTATTTTAGTTTTAAGTTGATGTATTGATATGATCATAAGACCAACATGGTAGAGAGATTGTAAACATTTTTAATAAATAAATGTTTTTAAAGTTAATGCACAGCATGGTGAGCTAGAGAAGTCCCTCAATAGAATAATAAAAATCAGCTAAATATATATCAATTCATTTGCATTTTCTTTTGAATTGATAAGTGTTTCAGATACAGATCAATTATGATGCTGATATTGAAATATAAAATATTTGGTTTTTCTTAAGTCTAAATATTGCAGTTTGCTGGTGATAAAAGCAGTAAGTCTAGACTACTTAATAGCTTTGCATGACTGGAGGTTTTGACCAAAATTAAATGCACTACCCTGTTTTGTGGTGAAGCAATTCTGTTTTTTGGTGACTTATTCGTGAATCAGTGAAATCAGTAGAATGAAATCAATGAAAACAAATAGTAGCTATTTTCTTGGACATTTCACTTAAAGTAGCCTAAAATTTTTTTAATAAATCTATCATTAGGAATTATTTATTGTAAATGTAGTTCTTTTCTATCTAAAGCATTGACATGATAATTTGTTTTCTGTAGTTTTTATTCTTTTAGCATTACAACTGTTAGAGAGTGAGATCCGTCGAAAGAATAATGGACTGTAATCAGTTTTAAAGGTTTATTCATCGATAGAAAGGTACATGGGCCTTAAGGATCAGAGCTGTATGCTCATGCTAGCGCTGATGGCTATTACAAAAGATGGTGTAGGAGCCTAAAGAAACAACCACTCTGTTCGTGGTCTACAGAGGTTCCGCTGCTTAAGAGGGGGGCGTCGCAGCACCCTTTAGTGAGATGAATGTTACAACAATAGGATAGAACAGAACAACCACTGAATGTCAATGATATAGTTATAATAATTAAGAACAAAGACATGACTCGTCATTATAAATATTTTTTATATGCCTCTGAATGCCAATTGTTTAGTTATAATGATTAAGAACAAAGATATGACTCAGCATTACAATTATTCTTGGTATAATTTTTTATTAACAATGGCAACTATTATAATCAAGCTACCATAAAATTTTTACTGAGGGATACTTTTTCACAGGATAGAATTTTGAAAACTAAATTGTATTGGCAACAGAATATTTCTAACTACCTCTTGCTGGCATATTAAATTTCTTTAGCTGATGATAACTTTTTCTTAAAAACATAGTTTACAAAACAGTAATTTTTATGCATGAACCTCTTCAAACCAAAGAAAAGTTAAGTAATTTAATTCTTTCTATGCCTGAAAAATTTAATGTTTTGCTTACTTTTAGTATTTTAAAATACACTCTATAACAAAAAAATCGACGCGCCAAGAAGGAGTTGTCCGATGGAGACAAAAATTGGTGGGTAGGAAAATTATGTACAGAATAGAAAATTATTAAAATTTCAGAACAATTGAATGATTTATTTCAGAGGTACGTAGTTACAAAAATAATGAGCTCAATAAGGTGTTCATCCAAATCTAGCCTTGATGCAAGCTGCCACACGGTGTGGCATAGACTGATAAAGCTCCCTGATGGTTTCCTGCGATATTTCTTGGCAAATTTGCTTCAATTGTCAGGCTAGGTCATCAACATTCATTGGTAGATGCAGTCGCCTTTCTGTCATATCCCAGATGCAGTCGCCTTTCTGTCATATCCCAGACGGGCTCGATGGGAGAGAGATCTGGTGATCTGGCTAGCCGAGGAAGTGTTTGACAAGCTGTAAGACAGTTCATAACAACATTTACTGTATGTGGTCTGGCATTATCTTGCTGAAAAATAAGGCCAGGGTACTGCAAAAGGAACGGTAGCAAAACAGGTCTCAGAATGACATTCAACTGTGCTGTAAATGTGCCTCTAATGACGACCAAAGGGGTCCGGCTATCAAGGGAAATGGCACCCCAGACCATAACTCCTGGATGAGGGCATGCAGTAGTGAAAGCAATATCGGCATGCTGCTCTGGGCATCTCCAGACACGTCTTTGATGATTGTCACAACACATTTGGAAGCGGGATTCGTCGCTAAAGACTATACATCCCCACTCAGCATCATTCCAACCTGATCGAGCCAAGCACCACTGTAATCTGTCTCGACAGTGTGCAGGCGTGAGTTGCAGGTGAACCGAAATTTTTAACAATAGTTCAAGAACAGCTCCTTATATACATCTGCTGGAGATTGCACTATTCGTTCATTGTACACCAAATTTTAATCATTTGCATTATAATGGTCAAAACATTTATGCATACAGAATTTCAAAGTAATCGGATGATTCCTTCTTGGTGCTTCGATTTTTTTGTTATAGATTGTAATTTTCTTTTCATTCCTTTAAGAACTTTTTGTATCAAATCAAAATCTCTAGCATATTAATTAAAAATTAACACTTGCATATTAGTGTGACAATTTTCGCATTGTTTAAAATTTTTTTACAAAAGAAAAAGAATGATCACTGAAATTGCAAAAAATTCTTTCTGATATATGTGCATTTTTATGTTTTAATTAAATGTTTATCTGAAAAGTTAATTAGTAAACCTACTTGCATGCAGCTTTTTGTTTCTTTCATTCTGGTAGAAATTTTGGGGCAGTCAGTAAAAAAAGATTTAAAAAAAATGTTCCAGTTAACACTTTTTCAGCAAAACATTGTATTCCTACAGAAGTTTTACTGCAGTTTCTTACTTTGAGGGCAAATCCTAAATACACATATTTTAAAATTAAGGTGTGGGGGAACTGCAATTTGTCTACTAAAGATGTTCGAATTTGGAATACAACAAAAAGAATGCTAATGAAAATGGTGACATTGTTTTATAAAAATGGAAGAACTGTTTTGTGTACAACTGCTAGAATTTATCACATTCTGAAAATTTAGTGACTTCTATAAAGGTGGTCGAGCTAATATGTAAATATCTAAAAATTAAATAAAATAATCTTTTACAAATCGTCTGCGATAAAACATTAACATTTTTATAAAATTATTCTTGCAAAACATTTTGATTACTCATCATGCAATTTATTTTTAAATTTAGACTTTCCGAAGTCCGTGGTAGGATTTATGAATTAATCTCCCATCTTATACCTACAGATGTCATATTTAAAGTAAGATTTTTTAACCTTTTTATTAAAAAGAGAATTTATTTAACAAAATGTATTCTTATTCACCTTTTGTTCTTTTCTTTCTAGGGCTTATTAAAGGAACTTGTAAATAACTGTGATGGGCAACTAAAAGGAGAAGTGACTGAACTGGCTGCGTTTTTTGAGCATCGATTGCAACAAGGAAGCAAAGCTATATATCACATTGAAGCATTTGTTGCAAAATTCATGGCTTTGTACAAAAAATTTCTAGAAGTTAATATGGCAGACGTTTATTAAAAATGTATAAATGATAGATTTATAATATTTTTTTGAAGTATGGCCATAATTTTCCTTTTGTAAATTTGTATTTTTTTTTTTTTTTTTTTCAATTTACATTAAATCTGGATAAAGTATGTTAAATATAACAATAATTTAAAATGAATTAATTATAAAATAGTTTTGAAACAGCTATAGACTACCATTGCTGCATAAAAACCAAACATATAGTGAATTTGTTTCAAATTATTCTAAAGCAGAATATGTAATTTATTAAAGAATGCTATAAAATTAGGCAAAGCAACAACCTTCTGCTTGGTGTATATTTTAACCAAGACTCTATCAAATTTAAGCATGAACAATTGCTTGTCCCTCATCACCAGGAGAAAAGAGATTCTGCAAAGAAGGGAATTGTTCTTATACAAAAATAAAACTATCATAAAAAATAAAGCAAACGAGATCTTTTTCACTTTACTTTTGGTATAAATACAACTCCTTTCTTTGCAGAATTTCATTTCTCTTGACCTGCACCTGCTTGCCCTCGAAATTGATAATCTTGGTTAAAACATAAACAAAGCAACAACCTTTAGTTTGGTGTAATTTTATTTTTTACTTAGTGTCTTCTCTCTTGAAAAAATGTTATATTAATGTCTCATTAATCACATATGTTTTAAGTATGTAACTTTATCTAATAACAGTAAATTAAAATATACTAGTATCCAAAATTATCTCTTTATTTTCAGAAAACCATGAATGTCTGAAAAATTCTTGAATGAATTTATAAACATAGGACATAAATACAAATTGTAAAAACAAATTTAAATTAGTACACAATATAAAACATTGTAAAAATGCAGATAACTGCATTTACTGTAAAGTAAATTGAAATATATGGCAGTACATTTGAAATATAAACATCTAAAATGCAAGTGCACATTTCTGATTTAATTAGAATATAGGTCTCCCATAAATTGTATATACAGATCACAGTTTGATTTTATATTCTCACTAAAGTGGTTAACTAAAAATTTGGAGGAATAAGTTACAGTCCTGCATCAATGATGTCTTGAAGACGTTCAGATTTCAAACAAGAGTATCGTGCATCAACATCATTATGTATTAGCTATTCCAGTGATGTCATTTAAATGTGTGATTCAAATAAGTATATCTGGCTTGCCATTATTCACTTGATGTTTTTAATTTCAAGAAATTAATCAAACAGCTTTGCTGAATGTAGGCACACGTTTATCTTCCATAAAGTAAAAATTCCAGATCACCTGTAAAAAACTTTGCATAGAATTGTGAGAATTCATCCCAAAGTCTTTGGCCAACCTTGTATTCTCTCAAACATATACAAAGAAAACAAAAGAGAAAACTACTGATCATGATTTCTTTCCCATGCCATCATGTTTGCACCACTATAATGATTGTATGGTCTAAAGTTGGAAGAGATATTCTACATTCTTGTCTACCTTTGGATATAAATGTAGTTAAATTAAACCTTGTCACTGAAGAGAATATCTGCCTATTATTTTAGACTACAGCTATATCTACATCAACTCTGGCAGGATCTTTTCTGTGAAATCAGTGAAGGATAAACCATTGGCATAAAGGCTTTCCTTTTTGAGCCTTCTGGGTATAGTTTGCTGTAGTAAATGTCAGTTCATAAATTGAGCAGTTGAGAACTCACGTTTTCTGTTATGGTAAGTAGTAATGGTTAATAACATCAGAAGTTGCCAAAGAGGGACAAGAAAGAAATTTATTGCTCTCTGTTACAAATATATTTCATGCCTTAAATGTGAGTAATGATTTTATTCTCTCACAATCAGTGAAACGCATGTGATGGAGTTGTGTCGTGATTTATCTAATTTATCTAGTAGTAACATAAGTCTACAAATTTTATCATGGAGTACAGGATTATATCTGTTACTGGCATGGGCCTTGAGCAGTTTATAGGTAACAATATAACTTTGCTCATGCCCCAATTTTGAAGGAGAATTTACTGGGACGTGGGTTTAAAGGTTTCTCACCTGTTTTTCTGTACTGTCAAACCACTCAAGAGAACTTAACATTTATTTTAAATGCCCTCGTGACACAAAGACATTTTATGTTTACAAACATCCAAGCCCATCAGTATGGCAGCCAGCATAGCTCAACACCATACAAACTAGGGCATGATGTAACAGAGTACACTTTTTACAATATATCTTTTAATGTGATGGAATATATTGTAACGTATATTCTAGTATCTCAGAAACAACCGTGATAAGTAGCTGCATATTTATTATAGGGAAGTATAATATCCATACAGCTTGTAAGCTAAGGATTTGCAGATTTTAGATCACAAATAAAAAAAATATTTAGATTTTAAAAATGCAAAATAAATAAAAAGAGTATGAAAACTGACATAGATAAGACCACAACATATTGCTAGTTTGTCCCAGGTTTAATTAGTACAGTTGAACTGGCAGACAGCTAGGTGTTTCTGGTGGTGTGGTTAGCAACGTTGACTGCTAGATATTTCTGGTATTGTAGGTAGCAATGCTGACTACTGTATTGATGGGCTTGGGTTCCAATCCTGGAAAAGGCATGGATGTTTGTGAGCATATAGTATTCGTGCAGCAAAAGGGCACTCAAAATACATGGCGAGCTGAAAAAGGTTAGTGATAGAGGAAGAGATCAGGGGTGGGAGACCTTTAGACTGTTCATTGGTGTGTTGTCCTTCAAAATTGGGGAAGAATTGCAAAGGTAGTGCAGAGGAACTGTACCTGTATGACCAATGGTGAATTTATGGTGTCCTGCCCTAAGGTTTGCCTGTACTTGTCAAACCATAACATTCTCCTCTCATTAGTATACAGTGGTGGCCAAAATTGTGGACACTTTTGGAAATTTTTATGTTTTTGAACTTTGTATGCTTATAGAAAATGTTACGTTTCGCAAAATGCAAACTTGTATATATCATTTTAAAGAGAATTTATTACTGAATTCAATACAAAGCACAAAATTCAATTATTTGCAATACAAAAAAAGTTATATGTACTTTAATATAAATAAAAAACACAGTTATGAAGTGGTTTATAATGTCTAGCTTTCCTGGCCAATCACTCTTCTTGTTCTGAGAATCAGTCAAATGTTAGTAACTGCCAGTAGAAGCTGACATGTTTACACTTGAAACAATTCATTATTTTGCTTTGTTCTGTAGAAGGAGAACCGGTTTCTTATACACTGCAATTACAAGTAGGAATTTTTGTAAAAATTTTTAATATTTAGTCAAGAAGCAATGACATCAAATAAAAGAGTAGATTGGACACCTAGAAAGAGATGTAATATTATTGTGTTACGAGAAAGTGGTCTTTCCTATGCTGAAATTGCAAGACAGGTGGGTGGTTCAGTGACTACATCCAGACTCCGAAAGTTTTGTTTACGATATCAGGAGACAAATTCAATAAAAAATAAAGAAGGAAAAGGCCGAAAAAGCTGCACCACATCTATTGATGACAGAAGAATAAAAAGACTATATGTCTCCAAGATAGAAAAATGTCATCAGTGGCCATCAGAAGTGGTCTGAATGATGCTGGTGTTTTTGTCAGTTCAAGAACAATCAGGAGAAGATTAACAGATGTTGGACTGAGAGGTAGAATTCCACAAAAAAAGCCTTATCTTAATTTTCAGCAACGAAAAAAAAAAAAAAAAAAAGACTACAGTGGGCAAAGGAACACATTAATTGGACAGATGATCAGCGGTCACAAGTTATATAGAGTGATGAAACTAAGATATCGTTATTCGGTAGTGATGGGTGAAAATATGTAAGACATAGAATAGGAGAAGAGCTACATCCTGACTGCATTCAAGCAACTGTGAAGAATCCAGTTAGTGTTATGATTTGGTCATGCATGTCAGCAGATGGTATTGGTCGCCTTCATGTCATCGATGGGACACTGAATGCCAGAAAATACATTGACACTATTCTAGAACCAAAACTTCTACCTTCCATCAGAGATAACTTTCTCAACAATGCTTTGTTTATTTTTCAGCAGGATTCTGCTCCTTGCCACACAGCCAAAATATCGAAAGAGTGGTTTCGTACAAAGAGCATTAAATTGTTGTCATGGCCAGGAAACAGTCCTGACCTCAATCCTATCGAAAATTTGTGGCACCGTTTGAAAACTCTTGTCCGAATGAGGCGCCCATCAAATAAAAGGTAACTAATTGAGGCTATAATTGTTTCCTGGCATGTAATAACGAAAGAAGAGCTTAAAACTCTTGTCAGCTCAATAAACGTCAATGTGAAGCTGTAATAAAAAATAAAGGGTACCCTACTAAGTACTGATAACTCACTGCAATCATGACTACGTAATGTATATCGATAACTATTATCGTTTAACTTTTTTGTATTGCAAATAATTGAATTTTGTGTTTTGTATTGAATTCAGTAATAAATTCTCTTTAAAACGATATATACAAGTTTGCATTTTGTGAAATGTAACATTTTCTATAAGCATACAAAGTTCAAAAACATAAAAATTTCCAAGTGTCCACAATTTTGCCAGCATTGTATATAGAAATTCTATTGCATGTAGTCAAATTATGCTGATAAGAAGGTGATATTGCTATTGCATGGTGTGCTAAAAATGTTAGGTAATATGTGTTGCATGTTGAAGATAACATCCATATGCAAAATGCAGGCATGAAATCGCTGGTTGAAATGAAATTTGTTGTCAATGAAGGTACATAATCAAGCAAAATTTACAGGCATTAAATATAGTACTATGATGATGAGACTACTGGCTGTAATGAAATATCTGAATGTTGCAAATAATTTAAAAATAAATATGCAATGTTGCAAAATTACCATTGAAATACGGTCTATCAACTTGCTACAATCATTTCCAAATACATAAGTTCATGCATTATTAACCATTAATGGTGATAGCTGCAGTTAAATTCTAAGATTTAAATAATGCTTTTAAGAGGAAAGGGAGAGAAGCTTCCTTTGTTATAAAGTGCTTACTGACTCATACCTTGAGATTAGACCAGGTGGATAGAGATTACACCAGGTGGCAAAATGCTTACTCTTGTAGACATGCAGTGACATACAACATGAATCTTTTAAATTATCAGTTTTCAATTTTATAAATAGAAAATTCCATTCTACAGATGCTTGTCCACTTGACAAAATTAGAACAGCTTTTGCAACTTTCCACCCTGTGTTTAGTGAAAAGATGAGAAAATAATGTGAAGATAAACATGTTATGAGAAGGATTTTCTAGGATCAAAAGTAGAAAATTGAAATAACTGTTTTCACTGTTCTTACAAAAATTTTTTCCTCTGAAACCCATTCATTATATGTTAACGCAATGAAGACATTTTTTATTTTGTCACATATTTTTATAAATCTTGCTTTTAAATCTTTCTAAACCTTCCAAGGTGCCAGGTCTAAAAATTATCCTGCTCTATATGAACAAAAGACCAGAAAAATTTGAATAAAAAATTAAGGAAAGAAAAGTGTAAAATGAATTTTTTAAAGAAAACTAATACACATTTGAATATTCCAAAATAATTACATGGGAGAAAACATAAAAGAAGGCAGATGAAATTAATTTTTAAATAATTAATTAGCTTTTGCTAAAAGTGCTACTAAACTGCATTTGTTATCTCATCTATTTTTCAGAATAAAAATATTGTCAAGATACCAAAATGGAAAGCAATTTCATTTTAAAAATTGGCATGTGAAAATAAAAATGCTTTATTTTGATGCTATTTCTTAATTAAAACGTAATCATTATTTTCATGATATATATCAATTTTATTATGTTTGTAAAAAAAAAAAAAAAAAATTGAAAACTTCACAAATTTGTGGAAAAATTTTGTTTTCAAATTAATCTTGAGTTAAACCAAAATGTTGATGAGCCGCTAAGTTTAGCACCACATAATAAAAGAAATCATATCTCAAAAAGGGAAAGTTGTTTTGATGTAATATTTTATTAACTCAAAAAAGAAATAATTTTTAGATGTTTTTATAAAGGCAGGACCTCAGGCCCCAAAATTCGGGAATCTCAATTACAAAGTAGAAAAGAATTCAAACGGCAACCCATTAAATACATATTTGTCAATGAATCACCAAAACATTTCCTCAAAAATGTTAACACTCAAGATGGCAGTCGTAAAAAAGAAATGTCATATGGCTAAAATTAAGGACCTTTGGCCAATTTTTACCATAATCAAGGACCAAAAATCATTTCCAAAAAATCCTAATGGCTTGTAAGGACCCTATGTTGTAATTATGTGATGCAAGCAGTCTTGTCATAGCTCTGGCATATTAAGAAATTTTTCAATGCTAATACAGTCCGTATCAAAATGCTGAGATAGGTACACTGTGGGAGGAAAAAAGTTCTATATATCCCCTTCTACATACCAGTGCTGAAATCTAACTTGCATTTTTCATTCCTTGAAAACGTGACTTACGATATACAGTCAAAAGTCGTTAATCCGGACCTCAAAGGTACAAACTTTCTGCGCATGCGTTCACGCATGCGCATAAGCGTTTACGTATGAATGTAATAATTTTACGCATGTGCATAATACGTTTACGCATGCGCGTTTAATGTATAATGGACGCTATAAGCTAAGCTAAAATTATTTCAGTTAATGTTGCAGATTGCGTTGTTCCTTAATCTTCGAATTGGATCCGGCTTATTTTTTGCAGACTGTTAGAGCAATTTATAAAAGTAAGCTTGAACTTTCGATTATGTCAAATAGAATTACGATATATATTTACTAATATGTAAAGGATCTACAAAGAGAAAGTATGATTCGATGTCCATCAAACAAAAAGTGGAATTGCTGTAAAAAAATGGATAAAAACATATCCTTTGTTTCTCTAACCATTCCGAAATCTTGTAAGGATTACGTTAATTTTATTAACAGTTAAATTTTAAGTTAAAGTTTCTTTCCTGTCAAATTCTTAACTTCAACTTACTACTTCCCGCCAGAACGTAGTTTTGGAATTTGCTGAATATTTAATGAGAAGGAGCGGTATTTAAACCACGAAGTTACTTACTGAGTCAGAGAGAATCAGAGTTTCTGATTTATGCGCGTCTGCCTTTTTGGCCACTCTCCCTCTCAAAGCTGTTATTACGCACGGCCGTATTCAGGCCCTTTGCTAAGCTTCGTAGTCAATTAAGTTAAGGGGCCAGCTCAATCTGAGCCTTGATAGCTTCGGCTATACTTCTTTTAGTTAATCTTAGTTTTAGTTTAATTCTTAGTCTTTTAAGTTCAAGTAAAAGTGCGGGCTTTGCTTGTACACTCCCAGGCGGAGTTTTGTTAAATCTTATTGAAATAATAAAGGGTTAGTTACCCTTCTATCTTGTTGTTTCTTGTCACCGAACTCTAGCGATTATTCGCTTATCAGCTCTTAGATTCCTCACTTCCAACATTAACTTAGAATTCCAAAGTGAGAAACTCTACAATCTGTTTATCAATTCCACGCTGCTCTCCGGGGGGGGGGGGGGGACATCGCGGCGCGCAATGAACTAGAAGTTGATCTGTCAGCACTATCCTTATCTTCAGGGCAGATGTTTTTATTTTATTCAGCTTATAATTCCTTACTAAATGTAGTATTTCATCTCGATGTATTCCGTCTTTGATATGATTTAAATCAAATTCCTTATCATTATAAATATCACGAGTACACATCAAATAGTTTTCTGGTTGCAATTTTCTAATTTCGACTATGCGTAATGTGTGCTTTATGCACGCGCGCGTTGAAAGAAATATTTAATAAAGTAAACAAATAAATATTAAGCTTTTCCTTTTAAAAATTTTGATACCCTTTAGATCATAATTGCTCTTTATTTCATAAATGACGGTTTCATATTTTTAATTTTATAATTTCTGCATGCCATCTTACCAGATTTAAACTGATGATCTATAATCCGGAAGAATCGATAATCCGGAATCGCCGAAGTCCCGACGAGTCCGGATTAAAGACTTTTGACTGTATATTAGATTTATATATAGCATTGCTCTAACAGGTATTCTGACACAAAATCAGAATTTTTTCCTGCAATGACACACCTACTTTTTTCTATATTTCAATTCTAGAACTCAAATTATGCCAAAGTGCCAAATTTTGTAAAAATTGTGCAGTTTTGAAAAAAGTTGCTTTAAGAATTTCAGCTCCTCGATGTTAATTAATTTTGTGTATATTTATTAATATCTCTTTTTTTATTACACTCACTTGATTCCTTCTTTCACAATTTAAAATTTAGATTCAATCCAAATAAAATTTGCAGCTATTTGCTTATTTGTTCTTAAAATCAATACTTTTTAGTGATTTTTATAAAATTTTAATAATAACCTATAAAATTTTTACCACCACCTTAAAGTAGATGTATTTTTAGGCACACCTGCAAAAATTAGAGCTTTTTATTCAAAATTTTAAAAGATATATGTGAATTAATATATTGCGTATTTTGAAATTTGGCATATTTCTTATAAGCGATAATAATGCTAAAGGTGGTTTATGTACCTTGTTAAAATTATTTGAAAGATTGAAGGATGCAACATTTTTTCTGCTTGTGCATAGTGAAAAAGTGAAAGGAAAATAGATTACTATAAATTAAGAATTTTATAAAGTGAATTATTCTTAGTGCAATATGAAAAAACGTGTGCCAAGATAAATTTTAAAATTTCTCATTATATTTTATAAAATTTAGTATTTGGACATAATTTGAATTGTACAATCAAAATATAAAAAAAAAAAAAAAAAAAAAAACAATAGGTATATCATTCCAGAAAAAGTACAATTTTGTGTCAGAATGCATAAATTAGAACAGTGTTATATATAAATCTAATATATATCTCCTAAGTTGCACTTTTGAGACATGAAAAACTTAGTTAAATTCTTAGTGAAAACTTAGATAAACTTAGTGAAAGTTCATTTTCATTGATCAGCTCAGTAGAATGGGAAGTATATAAAATTGTTCCAGTTTTTGATGCAGAGTGTACCCAAAGAAATAAAAATAATTTTCTGAAACACGTAGTAGTTTGAAGCAATGCGATATTAATACTGAACATCGTAAAGAACATCCATGGCAATTACAATTGTAAAAACAATTATGATATACACTGGTGTGCAAAAATTAAGGATGAAGTCGAAAAATTAGCATATCAGCTGAACGAAGAGGCAGAGCGGACAGAAAGACCAATCAGGAGATTAAGTAAGGTGATGTACGGTAGCACATGCGCAGATATGCAGGTAGACGTAATGGGGGAGTGTCTGAGTAGTATAAAGCATGTTGTCGGTGTAAGATCAGTATTTCTGGCAAAGAGATTGCATGCCATATAGCAGTTAAAATCACACCGAGTTGCTGCCTCAGCGAGAAATGGCGAATAATCAATCTGTTAGACGACATCTGGGTGCTTTTACCCGAGGTCGAATCATTGGGAAGTTGGAGGAAGGCCGCAGTGTGACAAGTGTGGCTGCAGAGTTCGGAATTGCTCACAGCATCGTTTCACGACTTTGGAGACAATTTCAAACTACAGGAACAGCTATCCGGGGGTTTAGTAGTGGTCGTCCACGAGAAACCACACCCGCAGATGACCGGTATATTGCCTTACAGGCCAGAAGAAACAGGCGGCAGACAGCGGGAGAAATCGCTAGACACACGACACAGGTGACTGGACGACCGATATCGCGTTTTACCGTGGCCAGAAGACTGCACGGTGGTGGTCTGTTTGCACGACGCCCCGTACGGTGTGTTCCTCTGCCTGCCCATCGGAGAAGGGGTTCTCTGTGGAATTGGAGAGACAATGAATGGGGACGAGTACTCTTGACAGATGAGAGCAGATTCAGTCTGAGTAGCGATTCTCATCGCATACTCATCTGGAGAGAGCGGGGAAGCCGCAATCATCCCTCGAACATCATTGAAAGGGACAGGTATGGAGGTGGCGGTGTTTTCGTTTGGGGAGGCATCATGCTTGGTAGTCGTACAGACCTTACATCTTCGACGCAGGTTCAGTCAACGGGACCTGTTATTGTAACGAGATTCTTCTTCCATATGTGCGTCTTTTTAGAGGCGCTATGGATCCGCAGTTCTTTTTCATGGACGACAATGCACCATGTCATCGCACAGTAACTGCCGAACAGCTCTTAGAGAGTGAGGATATTGAATGTATGGATTGGCCGGCACAATCTCCGGATCTCAATCCCATCCAGCACGTATGGGATTTTCTAGGCAGACTCTTGGCAGCTCGTACCTTACCACCAGTAACGATTCCGGAGCTTCGATTGGGGCTGCAAGACGAATGGGCAGCAATGCCTCAACAACTCATTGACACCCTCATTCTCAGCATGGGCAGATGCTGTGAAACCTGCCTAGCAGTCAGGGGAGATCATATCCCCTATTAAGACCGGATGTTTCTTGCTGGACACCCATCACAGGGATGTTTCGGTCTTTAGTCGCATTGCGCTCCATGCTACTTTTTCAATAAAGCTTCTTTTTATCCCTCTGATTTCTCTTTTAGTAAGTGTTGCTTACATTACTCATGTCCTTACGTATTGGGGATCTTACGGTATTAAATGTGTTGATTTGGAAAGCTTTTGTACAAAGTTATATTGAAAAAACCGTCTCGTCCTTAATTTTTGCACATCAGTGTAATATTTGAAAATATAAGATTGTAGATTTAGGTAGCTATTTTCATCAGAACACAATTTGTAAATGGAAACAATTTCAATAAAATTCCTTTTAGTATTAAAAAAAGGATTTAATATAATAAATTGTAATACAAAATATATATAGCAATCGCTTAAAATCAATTTTACTTATACATACATTCAATAATGAATATTCACTTCAGAGTTCTAGTAAAAGCAAATTGTGTTAGCTTGTTCACTGTTGTCTGGGAAAGCTTTTCTTCATTATTCTTAACTTTCTTTACTTTCTGTGTTTTATCATTTTCTGCATCATCAGAGTTTTCTTTCCTTTTCTTGGATACTACTTTTTCAGAATCTTTTAGAACTTCTGTCTGGTCTTTTGAAACTGCAGAATTGTTTATGTCTGGAACTTCACCATTCGTAGTTTTATTTGTGGATTCTTTATTAGCTGCTGAAGTATATTTCTAAATATGATAGAACATAGATTTTTAGCATGGAATGTAAAACCCTTGGCTTAAATAAATTTATGTCAGTTAAATAATATAATGTTGAATTTTATATGGGTGGTATCAGTTATTTAAATTTTTGTCATGAAAATTTCTGCTGCTTCTCTTATCTAATATAATAAAGAAATAGATAAACTTGCATATGAACAATATTTGTAGTAATTTTTGATCACATGTAATAAACCTGATGTTTTATCAAATAGCAAGCACATTAAAAAAAAAAAAAATCTGATGTATACACCACATCACTTCCTTGTTTGGAATATTAAATCATATGCAAATTTTCCTGCATTTCATTTAAACATACTGAATTGAATGAGTTAACGAATTTTGAATTAAATCTACTTCGTCGATAGCGCATAAACCACAATATAGGGTTCGTACACATTTCTGCACATGGAAATTAAGTACTTTTAAGGACCATTAAAGAAAAAAATTAAGGACTTATAAGTAAATATGAACTGAATAAATTCAATTAAAATTATTATCTATCCCTGAACTTCACATTTGTAATACCATCCTAAAAATAAAATAGATAAGTAGGATGCATTATTATTAAACATAATAAGTTTGAGAATAAAATAAACTTTATGAAATTAACTAAGTAGCATTAAATATTTTACACTCATAATAGTTGGAAATATTTGAAAGAAGATAAGTGATATTTTATTTACGCTTTACTAACAGTTAGCTGTATGTTGATTTTTTTTAAATGTCTCATTTTGTCACATACTTGCTCAGTCTAGAAGTTTAGTAAATAGCAGGTAGATTTTATGTCAAGCAGCATAGGCTGAAATGAGAAGTAAGATCATAATCAGCATGATTCATAATAAAAGACTGGATTTTGTCACCGCTGCTGTTTGCCTGCAGAGAGACCTGCTGATTGGAACAAACTTGAAAGGCCTGATGTAGGCACGGTTGGCAAGAGTTGAAAGTTAGTCAAGCTCTGTTTGATGCAGTTAGTGTCAAGTTCCAGGGGTTCTAACCCAGTTAATATACTTTAAGGTTCCAATAAGCCATTAAAGCACCAGAGGTGATAAGTTCTTTTATATTATTTTAAGTCTCACTAGGTGCAAAGAATAAGTTTTACTTGAATTTTTACATTTTTGTGTTTTATCTTGTAACCACAGTGAGTATTAATGAAAGGCAATAACTCGCTTTAATATGTAGAGATAATTTTTAAGGGTAAGCAGTTAGTTATAAATAATTAAAATAATTAAATTGGGTAGTTTGATAATCTAGTCATTATGGATTTACATGGCCACTATTAAATTTTATTTTAATATTTTTTTTAAAAAGTTCTATTAAAATCGAAATCTAATAAAATTTCACAGTTTAAAATACATGTAATTTATGACATTGATTCTTAAACGATATTAGGATAATTACAGATTAAGAGCTACAAAACATTTATGTTTTGTAACAACAACACTGAACAAAATATTTATGTGTCTTTTTAATTTGAAGCCTTCCCAGACATTTTGGCTAATTTATATTGATTTACTTCTCTTTAAGCATCTTTTCTAACAATCAGAAATTTGTCTCAATATGCAAACCTAGTGTTCTCACTAGTTTTTGGATGCTCTATCTCCTAACTTGTCAACCTCTCCACAATGTACCTATGAGGGTTTACTTGATCTGGTAAAAGTTAAATAGTCCCAAACCCCCTGAGAGACATGAAGCAAATTATGTCTGAAAGTAACTTCAATGTCAGACAAAGGTTTAAATAAGCCTCTTATTTAAAAAGAACTTAAACATAAAATGTTCTGATGCAAACAAAATTAATTACAGCTCATGGTGATATAATTAAACAATAACAGTCAAATTCAAACTAAAAATGCGGACTAGTGGTCATTCATTGTGTATAGAAAGAGATCATCATGACGCATGTGGACATAGTGGTCAAAGACTATGCAATTTAATTTAAATTTAAGCTGGCTCAATAACTCTATCATATGAGGAAACAGAAATGGGAAATTATAGTAAAGACTGCAATCATAAATAACAGGATAATTTACATAATAACAACTGTACATATCTTTGAAGAATAATTTTCTTTATGTATTCAGTTTTCTTTCTTCAATAGTTTCTTCCTTTCCATTTTAGAATTTTCAGATATAAATAAGGCTTTCTGTTATTCTAAAAAATGCATTTAGAATGTACAGAAAAAGCTGATAATTTTATATCTTTAGTAATATGAACATTCAGACGAAGTATGAAATATATATGGTAAGGGTCGGTTACAGAGCTGGTGTGGCAAAATGTTTAGGATTTAGAGACACACTGAGCAACATAATCTAGAAATGGCAAAACTTTAGAATTTAGAGCAGGCATTGGAAGCAAAATTTAGAAAGGCACTAGGCAGCAGAATTTAGGATCCACAGTGATTGCATCCGGCAGGAAAATCCCTAGTTCTAGCTCTGTGTATGATGCATTAAAACATATCAGATGAATCTTTTAAATTGTAAGTTTTCAATTTTTTATTCCACACCTGTTCATGTGATAAATTAGAAGCATTTTTTTTTTTATATTTTCCATGCTTGTGTCTAATGGAAAGTAGAGAAATAAACGGACTATAAACATGTTAAGATAAAGATTCTAGTATTATAAGTAAAACAGTCAAATATTACGTTTTCATTTTTCTTCAGGACGTTCTCCAAAAAGTAAGAAATTCATCACAAACTTTCTGTAAAATACATATATTACATGCTGATACCATGGAGACATTTTCCATTTTGTCACATATTTCTTGAATCTTCTAGAATCGTGGTTCTATAAATCTAGCCTTCAAATCCTCCTAAACTTTCCAGGCTGCAATGTCTAAAGTCCCAAAGAAAAATTATCCCTACCAATTCTGTAACAGGAAAAACATAGAAATACTTTGAAAAAAAGGGAAAATGTGTAAAATTAATTTTATGGAGAAAACTGATGCATAATCTGAGAACTCTGAATATTCTGAGAAAATTACATGGAAAAAACACTTACTGTGAAAAAATTAGGAAGAAGATATTTTTAATTCATTACATAGCTAATGTTGCTTTTACTAAAAACTGTTTGGTAAATTGTACTTTATAGCATCATACCTTGTTTATTTTTCAGATTCAAAATATTGTATAATAAGTTGCCAAAATAGAACTTTATAACATGACAGAGAAAAATAAAAATGTTTTATTTTAATGTTATTTTTTAAATATAATTTCAATACATTACCGTTATTTTAATGATATTCATCCATGCTACAATATTTTAAAAAAATCGTCGAAAAATTTCCAGATCTCGGAATTAAAAATTTTCTATAGACACTGATTTTAAAATCGCCAAAATGTTGATAAGTCACCAAATTTAGAACCGTTTAAGAATTCACATCCCCAAAAGCGAAAAGTTGTTTAAGAGCTCTTCATTAGGAAAAATGAATTTCGAAATGGTTATTGTTTCACTTCTTGCTTAGAAACTTGAGTATACCACCGTTTATATTAGAAATAGAAACAAATTATTACCTACTTAAAAGCTAACTATATATGTCAGTGAATCACCAAAAAATGTTCCTTCAAAATACTAATTCACATTCAAAATAGCAGTCGTAAAAACAGACAGAAATTTCAGATGATTAAAATTAAGGAACTTCTGCCGATTTTGGCCAAAATAATCAGAATTCCAAAAAACTTAAGGACCATACAAACCCTGATTACAGAATATTTCACTAAATTGTTAAATGATAAAAATGTTTTCCTACACCTGAAAAAGGTTCCCACTGTTTAAAATACACATTTACACTATTTCTAATAACTTACTTGCTTATCAGAAGCAGGAAGCTCCTTATAAAGCTTCATGGCGGTTCGAACAATTTCAGCTTCGCTGAGTTCTGATTCAGCTGAGGTTCTTATTTTTTCTCGATTTTCATCTAAGAACAACTGGAAACCAACTTTTGGTTTTACAGATTCTTGATGTTGAGTCTTTTCTTTCTTATGGTCACTAAACCTAGATTTCTTTGATGGCTGTATGGATAAATTTAATATAAATTACATACACGCAAATATATATATATATATAGAGAGAGAGAGAGAGAGATCAAAGTAAATTTAAAACATGATAAAATAAAAGTAAAAATAAATTTATGTAGTACAGTGTGGATAAACTTAGTAATGCACCATTTATTGGCGTAAAACAAAATGAAATACAATATTAACTGATTAAAAATGGGTTGAATTTTCACAAAAAATTCTACAGATGTCTATAGTAGATTAAGACAGCTCAGATCAAATAAAATTTAGGAAAAAAAAAAAAAAAAAAAATGCTTAAGTGGTGGGGAAATGGAATTTGCACAATTTAAGTAATAAAAATTAAACCAATTCCATTTATTGCAGGGAAACATTTTTCTTAGCAAAGGCTTCAGGTGCTTCATTTTTATGCTAATATTTTCTCTTTAATTCTAAAAAAATAAATAAAGCAAATTAAAGATATTCTTCTTAAAATTCTCTATAGACAGACATAACTTCTTGTTCAGTCACAAAGTTCCATTGCTTACATCTTATAATTGCCATGTCAAGAATTTTCACTAAATTGTATGTCAAAATTTTTTTGTTCTCATCAACCATCATTTTCTTCACTATCAGTAGTGATATTTTCTGGGTTTAGAACTATACTAAAAGGTTTCGGCTGTTCTATTAGTTGATTGATGACTGGGGTACTGTCATGACAATGATAAAGTTCTATTATATCATTTGCATTTATTACCACTTCTCCACATTCCATTAAATGGAAAATTTCACCTTTTGTTTGCAATATTCAAAATCTTCAAATTTATGGATATTAGCATAAAGCTTAGCTAGCATGTGCTATACACTATTGGCAACATATGATGAGATTGGCAGTCACATAATAAAATCACTCAATTTTCTCTTTTTCCTATTGTATGCTGAGGAAGTTAGGCGAAAATTACATAGTTATTTATTACACTTATTATTTATCTATTTCTCATATATGCTTTAAGTTTATTTGAGTCCTGCATACATTTATGGTTTATTTGAATTATAAATCAGTTATTAATTCAAACAGCAAAAAAATGTAATCTTTTGACAATTGGCAATCATTTACAAAACTTATTTTTTCCACACGGAAAAAAATTTCAGTTAAATTTCTCCTCACTTAACACTCTGCAACCCAGTTATCACAGGTCTGCAATAATCAGCAAGCATAATGTCAACATAAAAAGTTACCACACTATTTAGTATTCAATTACTACTATTTAAAAAAAAAAAAAAAAAAAAAAAAATTTTAGACTTCATTATACGAATCAATTTTCAAGCTGCCATTCAATGCTAGTTATGTAGTGTTGAAAGCAAAAAATAATAAATAATATTTCACTAAGTTGGCATCAGGGATGTAAATTATTCAGCAGATGTAAAATGATGTTTTGATGTAGAATGTTTCAGTTTGAGATGGATAGCAAGCAAAACGATGTAGCTACAAAGTTAAAATATCAAATGCACACACATAAAGCATACAAAAAAAGGGGGACATAAAATTTTTGCTGGCTGTACGGAAGTCTGGATTTCAGATCATTCCAGATATTGGATGACATTTTTGGACCTCACACTGAATTGATTTTTGGTTTAAATGTATGTATACAATATTATGCTGCCTTCTTTTAGAAAAAATCCCAAATGATAAATAGTAAAGTTATCAAACTTTTGCCAAAAGTAAGTCATAGGAATACTAAAAAATGACTCAACTTAAAACAGCCAATGCGAACTAAAGGAATCTTCCATTGAGAACTAATGCTACACCTCCTATTAGACACTGGTATTTTTACATGAGTTTTAAATTAAAAAGATGCACAAAATATGATTGGAAAATTTCTCATAATTTCTTCCAAAGAAATTTTATAGATTTATTTATAAGCTGTGCCCAAATGAAAAGGGCACAACAATTATATGTAAAGAAATTTTAATAATGATATTACAATTGCAGTTCATGTGGCACAGTAAAATTATAAATAATTGCCGTTGACCTTGGAACACTGATCTCAGTACATAAAAAATAAGTAGATAGCTTCAGTGTAAAAATTCCTGTTTTGCTGATGGATCCCCTTTACAGCATCTTGCACTTCCTTGTAACAGGTCAGCTTCTAACTTTTCAGATATTTTCTTTAAGGGGGTAAAGATATGCAGTCACATGGGGAGGTAATGAGGTTGTAAGGATGATGTTGCAGGACCTTCCATCGAAATTTTTCCAGGAGCTTGAGATTCGTCATGGCCACATGTAGCTTAGCATTGTCCCGGAGAAGCACTATCCCAATCAGGAGCTTGGTCCTGCATTTGTTCTTGATGGTCTGTTTGAGCTTCAGCAACATGATGAAATAATGCTCAAGCATTAACTGTTGCACCTCATTGTAGCCAGTCAATGAGTAGAGGTCCTTCTTCATTGAAAAAGAAACTTGGCATCACTTTTTTGGCCTTCTGGGTAGAGTGGGCTTTGTTGGGATGAGGGTAGTCGAGATGCCACTACTCCATGCTCCCTCGTTTAGAGGCAGGGTCTAAATGGTGACACAATTTCATTACATGCAACAATCTTGCAACGAAATCCACTCCTTGCTCCACGAATTTCAACAAATAGGTAAGGCAAACACCCATTTTTGTCATATTCCGATTCTCTGATAGATGCTTGGGCATCAGTTGTTCATAAACTTTGCTATAACAAAGTTGCGCAGGGTGTAGCAAGTCCTTGATGTTTATGTGCCCTATTTCATAATGCTGACACCTCCAAAATATGGTCTACCATGCGAGATACTGCTCTCCATATGTCTCTTTCACCCTGCAATAAATTTTACTCTTTGTAGTGATCTGGAAGAATCCATCGTACAATGAAATGCCAAAAAACTCACAAAAATGAGGATAGTGATGTGAAGCTGTTAACTAAACATGTGCATTTGAGAATACAACCATACCATCTATCGGCTAACACATTAACTCAGTAAGATTAGATACAACACCGCTACAGCTAAGGAGTCCTTTTCATTTGGGCACACCTTATAGTTTATAATATAATTATGGTAAACTGTTTATGAAATAATTGGAAAAGAATTCAAATATAAGAATTTGAAATGTAAAGTCTTCCATTTGCTGTTAAAGACACTAAACATTTAAAGGTCGTTTTGTATTTCTGTTTAATAAATACAATAAATATTACTTTTTCGTCCTTTGGTGTATGAGAGTTTGCTTTAGCTGCCAAGGTTTTCATGCTGTTTTGAAAAATGTCATCAATGCCATTTTGACGACTAAGTTCTTCCTTTCTAAGTTCCTTCCCTTTGCTACTACTCTGCAGACAAACAAAAAACAAAACAGATAAATATAACCTAAAACTTAACATCAAAATACTCCTGATTTTTTTACTAATTTTTCACTATAACACATAATTAATAAAAGATCTTTAAATATTTACCTTGAAAGGGTTGGACACTGGAGAGCTTTTAGAAACAGTATCCTTCATCAAATCAGACACTTCACTTGATTTTATGTCTAGAAAGAAGGAAAAGAGAAATATTTGATTATAAAAATTAAATATTTTAATAATTTCAGCGTTACTGTATTTTATATTTAAAATTCCTTTCAAGGACAAAGCAATATTACTTTTAAATTACAAATAGTGTGTTCTTTTATTTTAAATCATAGTCATTCTATTATGTGAAAATTCTTCATTTTGGTAACTTATAAGGATTTCTTTTACCCTATTTTAATTCCATATTTACAAATCCAAAATCTCCTCATATCATGTTAAATAATTTGGCATTAGTTCAATAATGGTATGTATTTTTTTTTTTTTTTCAAAGGTTAGGAATAAAGAGTGTGATAGAGTGCCAAGTATCACATCCTTATTATATTAGTTTAGAAACTAGAGCCCCATGTTTGGTCAGCAAACAATTTTCATATTTATGATTCAAGTATTAAAATCTCTGTTATTTCTAATATGAATTTTATTCATTGCTTAATAACAAGTCTGTAAAAAATTAGGTGCAGAAAGCTACAAATATATAATCTTTCAGAACATCTTTAAAAGTTTTTTATTCCTAATAAAAAAAATATACAAAGTATGATTTTAAATGCCCACTCCAAAATATTTCTGATTTTGCTATTTAGCACTTCCATGCAAGCATTCAGTCTTTAGAAAATGAGTTGCAGTACCTGAATCCATGAAACTGTATTTATTATTTTCTTTGAAATGTTCAAATCTAGCTTTGTTGCAGAGTATGATTTCCAAAAATTGGAACATATAATGGTTTCCTTATTTATATTTTTGGTGGTTATTGCTATTGAATGATTAGGTATTTGAAGATGAAAGCATTTATTGATTGCTTGGCAGATATTGCTTAATAGCCACTGCTGAGGAAAGATAAGTCAAGATTGGCTTTCACATTGTTGAGTTTTATGTTAATTAACCAGTTATTGTTTTGTTTGCATTTTCACTTTTAATTTCATAGTTTCCCATCAGGATATAATGTGGTTAATGTATTTAAGTTAGTTAAGAGTTTTGGCAGTTGTCAGTGACTGTCAATCTTTTCCCTTCAACTGAATTATTTGGACTGGCTTTAGCCTTTTTAGCTGCAATCACTGCATGACAGACTAGGGTCTGAGCTTAGTATATATATATATATATATATAAAGTGCTTAGATGCACTTTATTTTATATTTAATATTTTAATTTCTCTTGAATATTTGTTCTGATTTTCTGTAATTAAACAGAAAGTGTAACCATCAGGCTGATGAGTAAATAAAATTTATTTGAAACCTTCTTTTGAATCGATATTATTCTACTTATAAGCTGCAAGGCTGATGAGTAAATAAAGTTCATTTTAAATCTTCTTTTGAATTGATATTATTCTACTTATAAGCTGCAATAGATGATAAGTTTGGAACTGTTTTGAAAGTTCCAGAAGTAAACGTTTACAGTAGTGGGGGACTCTTCAACAAATAACGAACATACTTTTGCCCATCAACTTGTTGGCTTTTCTGTACAGATGTACTTGAATTTGATGTAAATAATTAGTCCAATCTATTACTGTAATATTTCACATTTCAAGCTTTTTTTTTTTTTTTTTTCACTACTTTATTAAGCTAATTCTTTGGGTTCAAAACTATCACAATATCAGAACTATAAGGTAGGACACAGCTTACTTATCACAGGATTTATCACAATCAAGATAATTCCAAAAGATATTGCTATATCTGGATGATTAACTGTATCACCATCAATGGGGTGTTGATGAATGAAATACAGTACAAAGTCAGAGATCCGGATGTTCAATATCCAGAATGATCTAAAGTTCGGACCTCAAAGCGACAAACTTTTTTTTCTTGTATGCTTTATGCATGTGCATTTGATTCCCATTCCCATAATAAAACATGTGGAGAATCCCGATTCTTAATTTCACTTAGGCACTAAATAAAATACCTCATTATTGAAGAAAGAATCCTTTAAGCATAAAATTGTGAGATTAATAATTTGGCTCCATAGCTGCTTATCTGCTTGGCATACATCTCCATTGCACCTACTAGTATTTTATATCCCTGATGCCGACCTGGTGAATCATTACTCATTATATTTTGCTTTCCTCACTGCATGTTTAATCAATACATGATAACTTGAGTAATGACTCATGCAGCGATGTCTAAATTTTTGAAAAAAAAATATTAGTTTAATGCACTAAGAAATGTTGACGAGGAAAAATTTAACAAAAATTTCCTTTCTTATGCTAAAAATAGATTTTGTTAATGAAACTCATAGGCCAAAAGATTGCATTCAGTACTATTTGAGTTAAGAATAACTGATACATTATTCACATAAACCCAGAACTGGTATGACTGCCCCGTGTGGTAGAATTTAGGAAAGGCTAAAATTTTTGGAATTTGGAGAAGCACCGAGCAGCAAAATTAAGGGATGACAAAATGTTTATAATGTAGGAAAAGCAGGTGATATAAAGTTTAGGAGCAGCAAAAATTTAGAAATTAGGAAGGCACTTTGTAGCAGAATTTAGGACCCGCAAAGACTGCATCAGGCGGTATCTAGCGTCTGCCCTAGATAAGCCTTAAGTATATGTGGGAGTTTATTTATTCAGGATTCAGATTAGCCTTAAGCATGTGCAAGAAATAGATATAGGTATAGTAAATAATTAAACCTAAACAAGAGGCTTAATTCAGTACATGATAGAAGCAAGGCAAAATTTAGTGGAACAACTTGTTTTTCATTTCCAATCTTATGATGCATAGCCAATAATGTATAGCAGACAGTATTAAACTAGGCTAAAATAATCTTTACTGATTCTAAGGAATTTCAGTTAATGCAGCAGACTGTGCTGCTCTTTAATCTTCTAATTTCATCCAACTTATTATTTTTTGCACACTGTTATTATTACAGCAATTTTATAAAAATTAAAGCTTGAACTTTCGATATTTCGAAAAGAGTTTCTAATTCTGGAGCTGCAAAAGAATCTACAAAGTGAAAGCATGTTTCAATGTCCATTAAATAAAAAGTGCAATTGCTGCAAAAAATGAATAAAGGCATATGCATTTAAAAATTATGTGAGTATGGCATTGAAAAGTCAACTGTATATATATGACATAAGAAAAAAGAACTTTTTGAATTTTTTGTGGATTTTGTCACCCCACTTGCAATGAATAACAGAAAAATTGTTCATTATGCTAAAAGTGATGATTGAATGGGTCAGACATTCAATGAGTCACAGAGAGGGTGTGCCATTGACAGGTCCAATGTTAATGGCTCAAGCCAAAATATTTCATGAAGAAATGAACTTCAAAACTGAGTGCACATATTCAACAGGTTGGTTAGCCAAATTTAAAAATCGCCATTGTATGAGGCAACTAAGAATTTCAGGTGAAAAAGCTTCAGCTGATACTGAAGCTGCTGAACTATTTGCAGATGAACTCATTGAACTCATTATGAGTGAAAAATTATCTCCAGAACAAATTTACAATGCTGATGAAACAGGTCTTTTCTGGCAATATGTACTGCGAAATATCTTGGCAACCTCTACAGAAGAGACACCATCTGGTGTCAAAGATTCCAAAGCAAGACTAATAATTTTAGCTTGCACAAATGCTGTAGGAACACAGAAGTGCAAACTTTTCGTAATCGGAAAGCATACATGACCCTGAGCATTTAAAGGAGTATCGGTCTTCCCCGCTATATATTGTGCAAATAAAAGAGCGTTAATGAATGATTGGTTTGAAAATCATTTTATACTCGAGGCTTGGTAACATTTGAATTCGTTTGGTTTACCTGATGACATAAAAATAGTCGTGATTGTAGACAAGTGTTTGGCTCATATTTCACTTCAAGTTTTAGTGAAAAATAATGTATCTGTATTATTCTTTCCTCCAAATTCTACGTTCGTCATTCAGCCTATGGATATGAAGACTAGTGTGTACACTGAAATGCAAATATAAAGTAGCATTTTTAAAATCCATGTTAAATTTTTTGAATAATGGCAAGACTATTCACGAATTTTTGAAAAATTTTAGCATAAAATCTGCTCAGTGGAGCATCGCAAGATTGTGGGAGGATGTGTCTCCAGTTACTTTTAAAAATGCGTGGCATAATTTATGGCCAGGTACCATATTTCATGGTGAAGATGATGAAGATGATAGCTGCGAATATGAAGGCTTTCGGATTTTGAAATTTTACAGTTAATGAATTTTGTAAAGAAATGTGAAGAAGCAGTAATAAATAAAGATGATATAACAGAAGTTTTTCATTGCAATGACAGTGCCCAAACATCAATAATTAATGGACCTCAAAATCTGTAGTATGGTTCTAGATGCAGAAAATGCCCCTACTGATAGTGAAGAAAGTGACAGAGAGGTTACTGAAAATGAAAAAAATTTTGATTGACAAGTTATTCTCAAGAAATTCTCGATGCAGCAATTACAGGACTTGAACAGTGGAACTTTGTAACTGAACAAGAAATTATGTCTGTTCATAGAATTAAAGAGAAAGTATTAGCAATAAAAATGAAGCAACTTAAACAACTTACATTGAAAGTAATGTTTAATAAAGTAAACAAATAAATATTATTATTTTTTTTTGTTGTTGTTGTAAATTTTGATACCCTTTAGATCATAAATGCTCTTTATTTCATAATTTCAGTTCTATAATTTCTGCATGCCATCTTACTAAATTTAAACTTATGATTTAATATGGGGAAAAAACCCAAATCTGGAATTGCTGAAGTCTCGATGAGTCCGGATCTTGGACTTTGTTATGTATAATGCAATTTAGTGACTATTTTCACAGTACCTGTCCAGTGCCCAAATTCTTTTTTCTCAAAAAAGTTTCTTCTTCAGAAAAAGGTAAATTTAAAATTTTCATCCTTAAAAAAATGTAACCCTTTGCACTAGAGTGGCGCCGATTTGAAGTGTCAACTTGAGCAGCGCCTGAGTGATTTGAAGTCTTAAATCGAGCAACGCTGCTACAATGTATGGTCTTCTGTAACTCAATCTCCTTAATTACAATGAGCAATAAGATATTTTTCTCGGAAGTACTTTTGTGGACTAGACTCTGCTAACATTGTAGCCAAATCTTAGCTCAGTTTAGTTAGTCTCAGCGTAGCATTTGCTTGCAACAGCCTTGGAAGTAAATATAGTAACTAAAAATTGGCCCTAAAAACACGGAGGAAGATCAGCTCGAGTTCAGACGAATTCTATTTTACCGCTTTGGATGATGAACGTCGCGAAATGAACAAATCCAGTGGAGAAGACAGTGATGCAGTAAGAGGTGTGAGACGATGGAAAATTAGAATTACAGAGAATTAGAATTATAAATGGAAAGTTTCACATAATACTAAAAGGGCCAAAAAAGGACTGCAAGGTTTGTTCTGACCGTAACACGCCTGGAGGTAAGTGAGAAATTTCGTATTATTGTGATAAGTGTCCTGACAGACCTAGGATGCATCTTGGATATTGTTTTACGAAATATCACACCAAAACTAATTACAGAGTGTAATATTTAGCAAACTTTGTTGTTTTTGATATATAAATGAATAAACTGGTAAATTTTATTATTTGCATATGTTTTTTGTTTATAAATGTTTTTAAAGTACTTGTAAAGTGTTTGTCAAATTTGGCCGAAATCAACTCGAGTAGCTGGTTCGCGCAAGCGAAAAAGGCCTCGAGTGCTAAGAGTTAACCTAACAATGGTTTTGCACACAAAAATGGTTATTTGAAAGAGGTAATGAATTTAAACTAATATTTGTATGTTAATGGGATTACTAAGTTAGTAGCTTTTGATATCTTGACAATGTCGTAATCACCAGTGTATGAAATACCATTTACCATTTCGAATAATATTTCAAAAAAGAAAGAGGGTGTGTGTGACTTAGAAATTTTAAATAACAATGGTTAAATATAGTTGTGAGAAATAAATTTAAACAACTGGACAATAAAAGTTAATTAAATATTCATGTTTAGAGAGAATTACTAAATTGGCAGCTTTTGATTTCTTGCTAATATGGCAGCTGTGAGTGCATACATTACTATCATTTTTACCGTAATTGAACGAGTACCAATAATTTTTGCCCTTCCTTTAAAACAGACAAACTTTCCTGCAAAACTAGTTCCATTCAAAAACTCGTTAAATTTTAGGAGGTATGTCTTGTTTGACTTTTAAGCAGTTACTTTCCTGTTATTTATTATACTTAAGTATTTTATTTTTATCATACTTTTCATAAATTTGGGTATTTGTATCTTATGTTAGGAAATCCAGATGGTAACAAGTTAACTTTGATGGTGGTCTTGATACCAGATCTTAATTGCTATTTTGAATAACAAGGATTTCAATTCATTGTCTTTTTCAGTAGTTGTAAGCTTTTTAAACATAATCCTTTTTAACTATAAATTTTACTTCTCCTTATAAACTTCATTTTCACAAAATGTGACTGATGTAAACACCTTTTCAATAAAATATAAATCAAATTATTGCTTGAAATATAACACAGTTTCATTCAAACAAATGGCTTAGTACATTTTATTAGTAACTGCAGATTTTAATGTTGCATATTCACTATACATTTTCTATAGAAATTAGGACATTTTCAACTTTTTGCAATATTTCATGATTTTTAAAAACAGTCATGCCTTTTATTTAATTATCACTCAAATCCTACACACCAAGAAAAAATCAACAAAATGCAAAAAATATTAATGATAATACAAGAATCATCATATGGCTTATGCAAGGACAATGTTCCAACAGGTATTTCTTGCTATGTCATACCAACTATTCTTCCTGGCAGAAAGTAAAACATAAACAACAAATCCTATTATTTCTGGTTCCTTTAGAATTTTTTTCTTTTCAAAAATAGGCTTCTGCAATGCTAGGATTTAGAATTAAATCGCTGACAGATTTAAAAGTTATATTTTGTCATATAATGCTAAAGCAAAGGTATTTTGAAGGATGCACCAAACTTACAATGTATAAGGTGTAACTTATAACGTACAAGGCACTTTTGCACAATTTATAACATATAAGGCAGAAGCTTTTACTAGACTTCCAAATAATTCTTTGTTTATTATTTTCTACACGTCTCTATTTATTATAAACTTATGATCATTTTTATGACCTAATGCAAAATATATAATGTTTGACATTGTCATTAAAGTAGGATTTGCGTTAGAGATTTAATTAACCAAGTTCAGTTACTGATAATCGTTTATGCTTATGTGCAGACATTTAATTCAGATAGCATATCAGACTTTAGATCCTTTACTATAAAATTACTAAAAAAGAATAGCTAAGGCAGATCATTCTCCTTTACAGAATTATTAATCAATAATCAACACATAAAAAAAAAATCAGATATCAGAAATAACAAAATCCCCAGAAAAGAATGTACTGAAAACAGATATATTGCAGAAAGACTAAAGGCAAAACTTCACCATTAAAAAAGTGTTGCTCCAGCAAATCTGTGAAACAATTTAACTCATACCAATATAATTTTTTGGGGGAGGGGGCTGTTTGTGCTTGTTGAATGTTTTCAGCATTTTTATATATCTATAAAAATTATATTTTATATAAAATTTTAAAATATATAACATGTGGGATATCCTATATAACCGTAACTAATTAAACAATTACAACTTCTGATTGAATAAACTTGCAATATATTTTTTGCAGAACATTTTTAAACAAATGAAGCTTATTGTAGGGCAATGCAAAATATTCTTTTGTGAACAAATATGATTAACTGAAAACCAAGCAATAATAAAATGAAAAATATTTACTTCCACATTCCATACTTTCTTCAAAACTTTCAGATTTCGATGATTCGTTTCTAACATGAGAAAGTGGTTTAGGCTTTAATATGACATCATCTTCTTCATTATAGTTGCGAGAACTATAAAATATATGTAAGATAATTAACTCACAGTGTTCTTTTTACTATTATGAAACTATTTCTGAGCTACTAAGTAACAGTATAACAATCAGTATAACAACAAATTAATAATTCTAACAAAAAATAGAGAATAAGTCTGCCCCCCAGCAAAACTATGCATTGCCGTTATAAAACTCTAAAGCAAATTGAAAATAACTTATAAAAAATAATTTTAAAAGTAGCAATAATTATCACAACTGAAAGATTCTTTGATGTAATAAATACCTACTTCTTCTAATTTTTTAAAACTTTAAATATATGTTAATTTTTGTAGCTGAACAACAAAAACTTTAATAACATAAAATGCTTGCATAGTCACCGATGTTTTATATGGGGTAGTTCTGGAGATACAAAAGACTTTTCTGGTGATGATAATTCTAGTTCATCATCTTCAATTCTAGTACTTTCAAGAAGTTTTTCATTCATAACTTCACTAAGGCGCTCAGCAAGAGTAATCTTATGACGCTGAGTGGCATATCTAATTGCCCCTTGAATTATAACAGTGTTAGGCATTAATCGTGCAATATCCAGAGCTCTGCAGTCACGATCCATTCTAGTGGCTAACTAAACAAAAAGAAGGAAAAGCATATATTTACAAAAATTTTCAATATTCATTTAATTAAATTTTTTTAACACTCATTATTTGTCTTAATATTTTGATAAGGGGGAAAAAATCAGTTAGTTGATTAGTCAAAAGAGCTAGGTTTCTAAAATACAAACATAAGACACTAAATTTTTATTGTGAGAAATTTACAAATCAATTTCTTTTATTAAAATTCTAAAATTTATTGCAATGACTCTACATATAACAGCAGTATAATGCATATTGCATAAATGCCAACTAAGCAGCAATAAATACAAAATGTACTGAAAAGTGTCATATTTATAGACTATAATCACTGAAAACTCTATTTCTTATTACCTAGAACTACAATTTGTAATGATGCTTAAAACATACTATGCTCACACACACATCACAGAGGGGTTGAAAATGAATTTTTATGCTGTTGTTCAGAATCTAGACAAGAAAATTTTTGTCTCAAGGAATATGCTAAAACATGACTATAGTGTGTCTGTGGAGACAGATACACTAAACTACAGTCATTTCCAACACAAGATGTAAGCAAAATATGTCTCAAAATTGTGTACATTTATTTTTTTTCTGAAAAGAACATTTTAAATTAAACACCATGTATAGGAGAACGAATGGAAGAGAATACTACTTCCAAAAGGAATCACCAGAAATAGTTAGAAAATCAGTTATAAAAATGCGAACTGACTTTTGTGTCAAAATATTTTTATAGATACAACAAGCAAGTCAGCTGCCTGCCACCCCCCCCAGATAAAAAACAAGACTTTGGGTAACTTGTTTCACTTATGAAAGGAATTCTCAAATTAAAAGTTATTAATGCACTTCTAAATAGCAAATGTGTTTAAAAAACAACAATTTTTTTTTTTTTTTTTTTTTTTTTTAAAAGTTTTGCAACAGACTTCATCTTTAAATGGAAAAGTAATACATCAGCTTTAAAACTGAGCAAATTTCAACCCTAGATTTGTCTTTCAGGAAACAACACAAGTATATCATCTTTTGAGAAGCAAATATTTTCTAATCTGTTTTATTAGAAAAACATCTGTTCCATAAATAAAGTGAAACAAACTAACAAAAAAATTCAACAAGTAATTAACAATTTTTACTTATTGTCATATTTCAGGCAAATTGCTGTCAAATATTTTGCATCAAAACCTCTATCAGTTTTGGAATCTTGTCTAGAATATTTCTATAAAACTAATAGCAGTACAAAGATAAATTTTGAATAGTTTAATATTTCATCTCATTCAAAATAATTAAGTTCTCATTAATTAGATACTAATTAAAACTAATTGGTGTATATTTTGTACATTTTTAAAACTAATTGATGTATATTTTGTACATTTTTATTAAGCTGCTATCAGATCTAGTAGCTATCTTCAAAAGCATGTTGAAAGCAGCATTTCCAAAAATATTTGCTTCCAGGATATTTAATTGGTTGACTTCCAGCATATTTAGATGGTTGATTTAATTGATAAAATACTCAAGGCTGACATCTTAGAATCATATTTAGTGTATTATTAATCGAGAAATTTCTGAATCAAAATGATCAGTACAAATTTTTTAAGGTAATCACGCAGCATGCAAAAGCACTAAGCAATATTTGAGTGGGACATGCTATGTATATATGGTATTTTTGAATAGGAAAAAAAAAAAAAAAATGTATTAGTTATGTATTGGAGCCTAAAATTTAAGAATTATCTGATATTTAAATATAAGAAAAGTATAATGTAACTTATTTAAAAACAGATATTGTTATAGAACAAGCCACACAATTTATCCAATCCTTATACATGGATGCTCAAACAACTAAGATATGAATAATAAATAACAATAATATAATCCTATGAAAATTGTGCTCAGTGTCTAGGTCTTGTCAAAAATATTAAATTATGGAAACATAAAATACAAAATAATAAACTTAACATGAAAATTTCAATAAAAGTACATGAACTTATGCATATAATTTAAAATTTATAAATAAGAATATAGGCTTCGATCACTAAATTAAAAATCCTTACAGCAAACATTTTTAGGAGGACATCCATCCACTGTTTTTCAATAGCTCGATATTCAGTATCGAGATCAAAACCTTCTTTTAGTAAACTTTGAATACTCTTGTGCATTAAAGAGCACCTTGCATTTTCTTCCTAGTAAAGAAATATATGCAAAAACATATTTAAATACACATGAAACTAATTTGCTCTTAAAATACTGACTTCTGCAATTTGCAGTACAAGATAGCATGATATAAATATTAATACAACAAGCAGACTTACAAAATGAAAATCAAATATTGTAAATATAAGAGTATGAGTGAAATATTTTTTTAAAAAAATAACAAATATATTTTAAAATACAAATACTAAATACCAGAAAACATTTTGTTCAATGATGAATTCATTTTTTCTGTTGAAATAAATAAATGAACTACACAGTTAATTTAACCCTGTTTAGTTTTTTAAAATTTAAATCAACACAAATTAGAGATATTTAAGATTTTTTATTATGTAATGCATTTCATTTCTGAATCAACTCTGGATATGAAGTTATAAAGACAGTGACATCTCATTTTCTATGTGCACGTGAGTATTTAGGCTTACAAGCTAAATCTTCCATATCAAGGGTTCTCAACCGGTGGTATGCAGAGAAGCAAGATATTTTTAACGATTACATTCAAAAATTAAAATTCCAACATCTTGATTGAGGTTTCTCTTGAATACTCGTAAATTTATGTGATCTGAGCTTTGTTCAAGAGTGGTGTTGGTGGTATATTGAAGAGGTGATGCTAAAGGTTTTCAATTTTTATTTAGATGGTATGTGTTAGTCAAAAGGTTGAGGATCGCTGTTCTATATGGTAAAAAAAAAAAAAAAAAAAAAAAAAAAAAAAAAAAAAAAAACCTTAAAGTGAATTTTTTAGGAATGCTTCTTTTAGCCAAACAAGTCTTTACATCACAAGGTCAGACATTCTGTTGTATACGAGTATAAAATACACTCACTTCCAAAAGTTCGTGGAGAGGAAAATGCTAATTTCTGGAAGCCAATCAGAATTGAAGAGGATGCAATTCGCTGCAGAGGTACATGGAAGTATGCAAATATGTTAGGTAACAGCCAATCATGCTTTCATGTCAAGAAATATGCAAAAAAGGCAGTCTTATAAGAAGCCAGCTTTATGAAGGGTTACAGAAGTTGATTGTAAGTGCTGATAGAACGTGTTTAAAACTTTTGTACAATTTCAAGACATATGTGTTTCTATGACTTCCAGAAGACGAATGGAAGATTCTGAGCATTGGCGTGCTGTGGGGCACATTGAAGCAGAACAGTCGATCACAGATGTTGCTCTTTTCTTCGGCGTTTATCATTTTGTAATTTCACATTTATGGAAACAATTCCAAACCACACAGACAGTTGTCCGAAGGTTTGTAGCCGGTCGCCCAAGGGTAACAAACCCCGCTGTTACAGTTTATGTACCTGGCCACGAGATTGCGCAGCGTTTTTTACTTTTAGCTTGTTATATTTTTCTTACTGCATTGCGGGTTTTTGAGATAGATGTAGTGGCAACCAGAAAAACATGATGAATGTTCTAATGTAAGCATACAATTCTTGTACATAGCTGTAAATAAAACTTCTGTGTGATAAAAATGAAAAGGAATTCCAAGCGTTCCTGTGGATATTTATTAAGAAAGGTAAGCAAACTTTCACTTATCGATGTTATTAAATGTAAATAATAAGAATAAGAAAAAAAAAAAAAGATCATAAGTTACAACACCCGCGAAGATCGATATATTGCTACTGTAGCCAAGAGGAATCGCAGAGCGACTTCCACACGTGTGAAATCTATGGTTACAGCGTCCATTGGTAAGGCGATATCTGCATCTACTGTATGCCGAAGATTACATATGAGTGGACTGTATGCCTGGGTACCTCGAGTTTGTGTTCCTCTATCCATCCAATCAAGAGGGGCACGGTTACAGTGGTGCCGGGAACATGCCAACTGGAATGTGTTTGACTGGGGCAATGTCATGTTTACTGATTTGTCAAGATTTGCTCTGGTGCCAGATGACAAGCGTATAAGGATATGGAGTAAACAACAAACACGCAATCAGTCCCAAAACATCATCGAACATCACGCATTCCGAGGTGGAAGCATTGTGGTGTGGGCAGGGATTTCATTAGGATACTGCACCGACCTGCACATCTTTAAACGGGGTTCTTTGACAGCTGTCCGTTATCGAGATGAAGTCCTAGAACCCATTGTGAGATTGTACGCTGCAGTAGTTGGCCCTAATTTTGTTTTAATGGACGATAACACATGTCCCCATAGAGTATACATTGTCGATGACTACCTGGAGAGTGAAGGGATTGCGCGTATGGCGTGGCCAGCATATTCACCCGACCCTAATCCCATTGAAAATCTTTCGGATGCTCTCAGCCATACTGTATCTTTACATTTCCCACCTCCAGCCGCTCTTAATGAGCTGGAAACTGCTCTACAAGAAGAATGGCCATTGCTTAATTCTGCGGTGGTTGACCACCTAATTGAAAGCATGGGCACAAGGTGTAAACTTTGTATACAGATAAGGGGGGAATCACATACCCTATTAATGTCCTTTTTTTCATTGTATGCTGTTTATTTTCAATTTATACATAATTCTCCAGTATGTCATTATCTGATAACTTACACAAATTTAATAATTATAATTGTTTTCATTTCTGTACATAACTATTGATTTTGTTTTATGTATAAATATATATGCTACTTTCCTGCCGAATTTTGTGTCAATCAAGGCAGTATTTCTTGATTTTTTTGAATTTTACATCTTCATGCTTAACTTTTGGAAGTGAGTGTAAATGTGCACAGTGGACAAAGGTTATTTTGCACTTCTGGAGACAACTGCTCGTCTTGTAGAAATGAGCTCTTGATTAGCAGTGTTAGATGATAGTGTGTTAAAGACGTTTCTTTGATGATTTTGATTGTTAAGAGTTTTCATTAAATTTTAATCAGCAAATAAAAATTTTATGCCTTTACATTTGCAGTTCTGATATTCACGTAGTCTGTGATACTACAGTGCCATAAAGACTTTTTTCAAATTTTAAATAAAGCATGCTTTTTCATAACAAGTATTATAGTTCTTCCTATCAATATATTTCTGGAAATAAATGAATAAATATTTTAGCATACCTTTCAATTATTTTGCTGTATTAATAATTGATAAGATTATTTAACTCACTAATTCTTTGCTGCGTCACAATATTTATTTAAGTAAATATGGAAGTTAAAAATATCATTTTAAAAGTTTAAATAAAGTTAACTATTTCTCTTTTAGTAAAGATTTTGAAGGCAGTCTCTTTAAGGTATTTACTGTTTTGAGTTCCTGGATATGATCCTGGCAAAATAAAAAGTATAGCCACTTGAGAGTAATATTTATTACAAATCTTGAATAGTTGAATCTTCTCTTTATTAAATAAGTGCATGCATATATACATAGACCTTTTTTTTTTTTTTGAGATAATTGAGTGCCAACATATATCTTCAAAGCTGTGCAAAATCTATTTTGTCAGCAAGTGAGAAAATATTACATTAGTCAGAAAAGCTGAGAACTTACTTCAAGTTTTCCTCTGTCTGTATCTATTTCACAGAATGGTAATGAAAATGGAATGACAGAAATTATAGGTCTCGGCAACAGAGCAGGATATTTTGAACCCTTGCATAATATACATCTGGAAGAGGAGAAAAAATTATTGATATCATTGATCACCCACCTCATAAAAAAAAGTAATCAATTCTCAATGTAAGAAAACTGAAAATAAAAATATTTGTTTATTATAACCACAAAAGAAAACAGGTTCAGAGTGGAAGAACTTTTAGGTTATTTTAATAAACAAATTAAAGTACAGTAGACTCCCAATTATCCACGGGCAGATTATCCACACCTGCTGCACAAACGACTTTTTTTTTTTTTTTTTTTACAAGCATAAAGCAAAGAAAATAAAAATGTTCACAGAACTGAGCAAAACGTTAAATTTGCTAACATCATGCTTATTTATAGCAAAAATATCCCAGGCCTTCTTGGAACCTTCCCCTCTGATGAGTAGTTGATTTCTTACTCACCCTTGCAGTGCCCGCTCCACCGCCCTCTCTCGTCTTAATCTTACTGACACGTCCACTTCCTCCCACTCGCCATTGTTAGTTTAAGCCTGATAGTGTTTGCGAACCAGTCGCAGTTAATTTCTTATCTTTTATTGTGTTCAGTGCTTGTGCTTTTTAGTTTTTCGTTACCAATTTAAAATGTCAGAAAAACGAAAAAAGGTTGTGTTGACGATTGCACAAAAACTAGAATTAATTTCCAAAGTAGCAAACAGCACTACAAGGCAGCAGATGGAATTGGATTGCAGAATCACGAAAACAACAGTGCATGACATTCTAAAGCAAAAAGACAAACTGGTGAACTTTGCATCAATGTAGACAGTGCTTTTGCAATGAAAACACGAAAAACTATGAAGGGTTCTACCTTTGATGAGGTAGGCACGGCATTGACAGAGTGGTTAGCTCAAGTTTGAAAAGAGGGTACTCCTGTAAATGGTCTTATCATTGTGGCAAAGGCAAAAACCTTTTTGAGTTGTTAGGCCTGAAAGGAAATTTTGATGCGTCTTCTGGCTGGTTGACTCGTTTTAAGCAGCAACATGGAATTCGAGAAATTGGACTTCATGGGAAGAAACTTAGTGGTCACGGACAAGCAGCCGACGATTTCCACCATGAATTTGAAGAATTTGTTTTAAAAGAAGAGCTTTCTTTTGAACAAATTTACAATGCCGATGAATCGGGACTTTTGTCGAAATGTCTTCCCACTCGCACTTTAGCATTTGAAAGTGAAAGTAAAGCGGCGGATCATAAAAGCAGCAAGGAAAGGATCACTATCATGTCTTGCAGTAACGCTATCAGTGGACACAAATTTAGACTTGTTGTCATTGGAAAGTAAAAAAAAAACCAAAATCTTTCAAAGACACAAGGATAGAAAATTTGCCCATTGATTACTTTAACCAAAAAAAAAAAAAAAAAAAAAAAAAAAAAAAAAAAAAAAAAAAAAGATGGATGAGCCGAAACATTTTTCAAGAATGGTTTAAAAAAATCTTTGTTCCTCAAGTGCGTAAACATCTTAAATCGAAAAACCTGCCTGAAAAAGCTGTGCTATTGATCGACAACGCACCTTCTCACCCAGCAACAAGCGTGGTAAAGTCTTCTGATGAACAAATTTTTGCAAAGTTTCTCCTCCCATACATTACTGCGCTAATCCAACACATGGACCAAGCAGTCATTGCATCAATGAAGAGAACATACCGAACCAAGCTGCTAATGGCCAAAATTAAAGAAGGTTATGATCTGAAAGATTTCTGGAAACACTATGCAATCTTGGACAGCATCTACGATATTGCATCTGCATGGGATTCAGTGAAACCGTCAACCTCATAAAATCATGGAGAAAACTCATGCCTAATGTTGAAGCCAACAACAATCTAACCCCTTTATAGTTGTGAAGATGAAGACATGCCCACAGTAACTCTTGCCGATATGGTGAAAACAGTTCCGGGTGGTGAGAACGTCGATGCTGAAAACATTAACGAGTGGTTGGAGTGTGACGTCAATGAACCTGGCTTCGAACACTTGACAGATGACGAAACTGTGAAGAAAGCAAGGGGAGAGACTGAGAATGAAGGACAGCGAAGTGAAGGCGAAGAAGAACCCACTGTGCAGATGCAGAAGACTCACGAAGTGGCTTTGCAACAAGTCGATGGACTGCTGAGCTATTTGGACGACACGGAGTTGGCCGAGAAACTTATGCTATGAAAAATGCAATCTCAGATCAAGAGAAAATGCTTTCAAAACAAGAAGCAAACACAAATGACTGATTTCTTCAAAAAGGTGTAGTTTTACAGTTATGCTTTTGTAATTACATAATACATTATGGTATTAAAACAGTACATATGTATTAATTTTTCTGTGTATCTTTGATGCCTCTTGTAAGTACAAAGCACTTTTCTGCTTTCATTAACAAAATGCATTTTAGGTTAGTTTTGAGTGATATACTAAAATATTAAGTGTTAGTTAAACATTTCCTGTTGTTTATTTTACGTTTTATTGTACATAAAACGATTTTTCAAAGTTGGAATGACCGTTTTCTCTTTTGCTATACCCATTTTTAGCTTTTTTTCAGATTATCCGCAATTTTTGTTATCCACGGCGACTGCGCCACCCAATTCCGCAGATAATCGGGAGTGTATTGTACATAATTTTTATTTGAAAAACAAATTTTAAAGGATGCCTGTTTTTTTCAACACTAATTACCATCACAAGAATTTTACAATTCTCAAATCCAACATTGTTCTTTTGCAATTTCTTGGACCATCAATATAAATGCAACACACTTTCTCATTTTTTGTATCATCTATAAAATTTTCATTTTTGTAGAAAATTGAGATGACAAAAAATTTGCTTCTTTACTGCTGCTTTTTCTTGCATGAATGTCCTTTGCATGACAGAACCTTCTCAAATCCTGAAGAAATTGCTCGATCACTAAACCCCTGTAGTTTTCTTGGGTGATGGTAAGAGCATTGTCTTCCTCATCTTTAACGAAATGGGGGCCTAATAAATCATGTGCTGAGATGGCACATCATATTGTCACACGTGCACTATACAGCGGTTTCTGGACAATAACATCTGGCCAATCAAAACCAAGGCAGTGAGTTGTCTGGCGATTGATGTAGCCGTTCAAGTGAATGTGACTTTCGTCAGAGAACCACAAATTCTTCAAAAAATTTGAATCCTAGTACACCATGGCCAAAAATGTTTAAAAACCATCCTGGCTCACATATCTGGCTTTGTCAAGCGTTATCCAATCTGTATCCGGTATGAAAATCCATCTATGTCCTTAAACACTTGCGAACAGATGTACAGCTGACATTCAGTTTCAAGGCCGTTTGTTGTAGATTTCGTCGGGATGAATGCAGCATCTGCTGGAGAACACGTGCGTAATTTCTCATTTGTTAAAACAGTTACTGGTCGACAAGACTTCCTCTCTCTGTTGACACAGTACACTATCAGAACAGCAAAATTTCATAACAATGGACAGCATAACTGTATTACTTGGTGTCGTCTTATTAAACTCCTCCAGGAATTGTTCTGCCACTTTTTTCAAACTTGGTCCACCTTCACGAACACTTCCATATGAGCGTAAATAAGGCTCAACTACAAATACTTTTTTCCTCCATCTAAAGAGACCCATTTCCAACATCAACAACTGCACAGCACAGCTTCCTTTTCGCTACTGAGAACACGTGCAGCTGGAGCTATGCCCCTTTGACAAACGCACACACGTGTTCGAGATGCGAGAGTTTCAGTACTGTACATTTTGGTGTATACTGTAAATAGTTTCAAAAGCAGAAATATAAGCATTACTCAATAAAATTAATTAAGCCACCTAAATTGCTTCTCAGAATAGAATGTACAAACAAGTGAAATCCTTTCCTTCATTTCCAAATGTCTAAAGTAAAATATGTTCATTGGCATTCATGTAAAGAGATGGCAAAAATATTTCACTGTCCTTACATTCTTGGAAAATAAAACCAGTCAATGGATAAATTGTGATGAACTATATAAGCTGCTAAATTACTTTTTCTTGAAATCTCAAAGATAAATAACAAGATAACTAATTAAGTACTCTTTTTGCCTAGCACATGACTTATAAATTTTACCTTGCTGTCTTATAAGCAATATTTATCAACATTTATTTAGTTAAACATCACTGACAACTTATTTTGGTGTTTAAAGCAATGAGCTACCGATACTAAAACTTCTTATAAAACAGACTTAAGTGAGGTACTGAGAATATACAAAAAGATATATTTTGAAAATTAATGAAAGACATAATTATTCAGATAAGCCATTCAACGTAATTAAATATATAAAATTAGTAATATAAATATAAAAAATAATTAACTTTGAAGTTTAATCATGTGATTTTATTTTTGATTAATAGCAAACAATATTTGAACTGAGTTTAGATAACTAATTTATTTTTTCCTTAAATTTGAAATATGCTTTTTTTTTTTTTTTTTTTTTTTTTTTTTTTTTTTTTTTAGCATACTCTGACAGTGACATAACACTGAGTATCTTTAAGCAATATATTAAGAAAATTTGAATTAAACAAATAAATAATGAATATATATATATAATGGAAATGAGTAAACAATCAGCCAAAACATTAAAACCAGGCTATCAGCTTACTTCTGGCCATGAGTGCAGCCAGGTTAGAAAACTTCAATCAGTTATCGTATTACACACAAACTATCATCCACATGATGTACTAAAAAATGAAATTTATTTACTTGGTGACTTCCTACTTCTCAGTAATCCCGTGTATTTGTCTAAGTGTCCACAGCATGCATTTAAGATGATGAACAGAAGTGAGTACAGGCATGTAAATGGGCTGATGGCTTAGAAGTCGTATAGACAATATTGCACAATGAACTGTTATGTTCTGGCGCATTCCTTGCCATCTTTATTAAAGTCTTTGGAAATGGCAATTACTATAGCATGCTTATGTGCACAAACAAGCCAACAAAGTTTCTACTCGCCTATGCTATTAGTACCATTTTAAGTCAGACCTTTTTACCTTTTGAAATACCAGTACCATTTTAAGCCAGTCAGACAACCTTTTTTACTCTTGCACCCCTTTCACCATCCTAGATCAATTTCCTGCCTTTCTTCCCCCAAACCTGAAAATGCATATAAGTTAAACAACAAAAAGTATAGAAAATGTTGGCAAATACCAAACCTTGAATAAAAGTACAGTATATTTCTGAATATAAGTGATTTGGATTAAGCAGAGAGTGTCTTTTTTCGCTTCAAAAATAAAATCAAAAGTTCAAAATCCATATATAAGCCAAAATTTCATTCTGGTTACTCTATATGAAGCTAACACATTTATTTTATTCATTTGTTGTCTTGTATACAATCTATGATATCTGTGCTAATCTTATTTTTTGTCTGAAAGATGAGCAGGAAGAGAAATTCTTATACAGCAAATTTCACACAGCAGGTGATTGTATTGCTAGCATAATAATTCTAACAACAGTATGGCCATTCAGCATTTCTCTGCAAATGAGAATGCTCGAGAGCGAAGAAAGTCGAGCGCAAATTTTGAAAACACCCGATCTTTTGTAAACCAGCCTTATAAACAATATCGAAAATAAAACAAGTTATTTTCATAAAACAAATAACTCATTTCATTTAAAATAAATCTTTTACAGAAGAAATAAAAAAGAGCAATATTTTGGGATTTATCCCTTATGCCCTGCTAGCAGAAGGGTAACTATGTTTTTTTCAAGATCAGAGGATCGATATATAAGCCGACCCCCAAAAATTATTGGCTTATACAGTACAAAGTCCGAAATCTAGACTCAATGGGACTTCGGCAATTCCGGATTTGGGATTTTTCTGAATATTAGATCATCAATTTAAGTCTGGTAAGATGGCATGCAGAAATTATACAATTAAAAATATGAAATTGTAATTTATCAAATAAAGAACAATTGTGATCTAAAGGGTATCAAAATTTACAAAAAAAAAAAAAAAAAAAAAAAAAAAAAAGCTTAATATTTATTTGTTTACTTTATCAAACATTTCTCTCAATGTAAGTTGTTTAAGTTGCTTCCACAAAAAATTCAAAAAGTTCCCTTTTCTTTTTTCTTTATGTCATATACAGTTGAGTTTCCAATGAAATACTCCTCGCATAATTTTGAGACAGATTGAAGATCCTTTGGCAGCTCCAGAATTGGAAACTCTTTCCGACATAATCGAAAGTTCAAGATTAATTTTTATGAAATTGCCATAATAATAACAGTCTGCAAAAAATAATAAGCTGGATTTAATTAGAAGATTATGCAGCAGTGCAGTCTGCTACTTCTAGAAACTTTCTACATTAACTGTGCTTTAGAATTAGTAAAGATAATTTTAGCCTAGCTTAATAGCATCCGTTATACATTATTGGCTGTGTATCACAAGATTGGCGATTAAAGCCAAGTTGTTTTGCTAAATTTTGTTTTGCTCCTATTGCGTACTGAATTAAGCCTGAATTGTATTATTTTATTATTTACTATACCTACGTTTATTTCTTGCACATGCTTAAAACTAATCCGAGTCCTGAATAAATAAACTCCCATATATACTTAAGGCTTTATCTAGGGCAGGCTCTAGATATCGCCTGGTATAGTTTCTACGGGTCCTAAATTCTGCTACAAAGTGCCTTCGTAAGTTCTAAATTTTCACTGTGCCTAAACTTTGGATCCCAGTGCATAATAATCATAAAAAAATCATAAAAAATTTCTCATCCCTTAATTTTGCCACTTGATGCCTCCCCAAATTCCAAAAATGTCGTCTTCCCTAAATTCTACCATCCGGTGGTGACATATTCTGCCACCGCTTCTGGGTTTATGGTGAATAACATATAAGTTATTCTTAACTGAAATAGCACTAAATTTAATCTTTTAGCCTATGAGTTTACTAACAAAATCTATTTTTAGCATATGAAAAGAAATTTTTGCTGAACTTTTCCTCGTTAACATTTCTTAGAGCATTTAAAAATCTAGAATCATCGCCAAGCGTAATGTTAGCATAAAAGGTTGCCATACTCTTGCTATTCAATTCCTAATATATAAAAAAAGTTTAGACATTGCTGCATGAGTTATTACTGAAGCTGTCATGTATTAATAAACATGCGGTGATGAAATCAAAATATAATAAATAATGACTCGCCAGGTAGCACCGGGGATGTAAAATAGGTGAATGTTTGGGTTTGAGATGTATGCCAAGCAGTATACTCAGCTATGGAGCCAAATTATTAAGCTCATAAATTTATGCTTACATCATTGATTTTCCATAATGAGGTATTTTATTTAGTGCGTAAGTGAAATTAAGAATCAGAATTTTTAAGTGAAGATCTTTACATGTTTTATTATGGAAAGAAAAATCAAATGCGCAGTTTGACTTTGATGTTCGGATAATGGACGTCCGGATTTTGGACTTTGTACTGTATATATAAATGTAAGGTAGTTTATAAGCATTAAATACTCCACATCATAAACAGTTGATAAGAATTATAACTTCCAAAAATTTAATCAGGTAAATCCTTAGCTTTGCCTAATATAAGCTACTGCTTGACACTGCATGGTCTCAAAAATTTATTTCCAAGCTTCCCTTTCATTTGGTTGGCTTTGCAGAAACATCATCTGCATAATGTACAGCTGGTTTGAATGTTTTGACTGATCAATGTTCATTTCATTGCTAAATTAAGAGTTGAGCTTAAACAGTTCTATTTTAAATTTTCCATTCATTCTACACAAAAATAAAAAAAAGTACCTTATTTCTTGCTTTATTTCTGAAAGTCCAATTACAAAGTATGTATCTGACCTCCCTTTTAACTAAAAATCATAAAATATAAATAATTAAAAATTATAATAAAATAAAAAAATCCATGCAAAATTTTGTCTTTTTTTAAATATGCCAATGAAAAAGTGAATCATAATTTTGATATGTTTGAAAATTCTTTGAAATATTTTTTATGACTTGTTTCATATGTCTTTTATCATGAATTAATGATATATTAAGAGAAAAGCAAAACTGAATTCTTTCCTTAATTTAATGAAATTTAATTATTTTCATTAAATGGGAAAGACATGAACTAGAGCTAAGTAAAAAATTATAATTTGAACTATAGTATTAATACTGGCTTAAATATTTTCTTTTGAAATTATTTCAAAAATATTTTAAGAATAAAATGAAAAATGTCTAATATTAAAGAGGATATTTACTAAAGCTGATTAAAAACATTTAAAAAATAAAATGGAAAATGTCTAATAATAAAGTTGAAATTTACTTTTCCCCCAAAAAACTCCGTTTAATATTATTAATTTCAATTTTAGTTTAGTTACATGAATTCCTAAAATGTATATTACAATTTTAAGGAGTTAAATTATTTTTAAGGATGAATGAATTACACAATTTATAAAAAATCCCAGCTATGACTCCTATATTCAGTACCTTCAGTTAATTGCAGTTCAAAGAAAATTTTCTTTAAAGAAAAGTACAGAAAGAAATAGGTTATAAAACTCAATCCAAGCAAAATTTAAGTATAACAAGCTGAAATATCTCTAGCATTTACCTATATCTTTCCTATGGCACTTCCCATAATCAGCACCAATAAACACACAGACTCACATTTCATTATAATGCAGGACTTTAGAGGAAAGAGCAACTGTTATTCTGTGAAACTACATAATATAGTACTGTACAAATACAGTTATTTTCTCATCGCTCAGTTTTTTTTAATATGAGAGAGAAAAAAGTACAGTGAAAATATGCAATAAAGTCACTCTAATTTAAGATTAGTAGAAGCTTTTATATAATTTATTGACTAATTTTGCTAGATTCATGCATATAACATAAATATATATGATATTATGGTGTTTAGTATTATATATAATTTTCAGTAAACTATAGTCTTCGATTGCAATATGTGCAAAAGCTCTTGGTGCTATTATCTATATATAAAAAGCCATTATTACATATTCTTTAGAGATTATTTCTTAAAATTAAATTATAATTTTAAATAGTTCAATCATTTTTTAGACTAAATTCTATAACTTAGAAAATTGCATTCTTAGAAGTTTTTTATATACAGTTCATATGAAAGGCTTAAAAAGTAAAATATCAGATTATTTGAATCATTTACTCTTTGAACTCTCTTCTACTTCTAACAAATAAAGATCGAAACCACAAATAAATCCTTTTAGGGCAAACTGTCTGCAATAAACTGATACAATGCATTTGGGGAAACTTTTTTGTGTGTTTTAAAACTGCTACTACATACCTTAGGGGAGGGAAGAAAACAACATAGGAATTTTGGCTGTTTGGGTCAGTGATGGGCATTCGAATAAACGGCAGTCTGGGGGCATTATGGTCTTCAAAGAATTAAAGACCACTCTTTTATTTGTAAAATGTAACTGAAATGCATATGAATAGAAATATGTATGGCAATAAATGGCAAAATAAATTTATAAGCTAATTCAGTATCTATTTCAGTAACATTTGTAATTAACAGTGAATCATACAATATTTATAAGATTAATTAAATATAGTAAATTAAATACATCACCATAACATATATATGTTAAAGAATTGTGAAATTTAAATAATTATGTGTATATTTCAAATTTATACATAATCATTATAATATTTTGTTGATGTGTTACAGTAAATTTCTTTTCAATCAAATAATTATTTAAAGCTATTAGAAAGCTGAAATGAATGCAACTGCTTCAATTTCTGTAAATGATATTGCACTTTATTCAAAATTATATCCAGGGAATCCTTATGATAACAAATTATCACCATCATAAAACTATATTATAATGAATATTAAATCCAGCTTAAATAGAACAACTATTTAAAAATCTTTATAAAAATAAGACATACATTTTGAGCAGTATTTGCAACAGGTATCCATTTAGATCCACAACTTGGATTTAAAAGACTAATTATTCCTGCAGTGTCAACTATGCATGGATGACCTTCATCTGTATAGCTAAATAAGGGGGCAAAAAGCAGTTATTATAATATTGTTGAAATATTTTAATGTAGAAATCTCTCAATAGTTATCATGTTATTCTATTTTCATTAGAATTCATTCATAACATGGTAAATTTATGAAAAAAAAAAAAATTCAGACTACAGCATCATTTTCAATTCAAATTTTAAACTTTATAATGCAGAAACCTGGGGGGGGGAGGAAACCCACTTTTTCTTCTTTTTCATTAATTGAATGAACTTTTTACTTCACATGAATAGCTTCTTTTAAATAAATAAATAAATATGTAAAAAGTATCTAATTATTTTAAAATTTTGAACCAACAAATATTTAATATGTTAACAGAATATTAAATTTCCCAGACATCTCAAGAAGACAAACTTTATCCTGGTAATACGAAAAAACACAAATCTTTATAGAATCAATATTTCCCACCTCTTCCAATGGTTTCTTTTTGTGATGCAAAAATAAAATGCTACACAACTACAGCAAGTCAATTATAATTTTTTAATGTTTTGACTTTAACACCGAAAGATGTGAAAGAAATATTAACTATCTAGTTAAATATAGTCTACAGAAAATTCTATTTGATGAATTATGGTTAGAAATCTTGCTTTTTTTCTGAAGCACTTCTATATTTTTGCTACACCTTCTGACTTTGAATTAATTTGCAATGGTTTTAACCACACCTAAAAATTTAGTACAGTATTATGACTTCAAATGATTAACGGTTAATGACATTCTATTGTTATCAAATTGTCAAAGTTTTGTCCATTTAAGTACAAAATCATGAAAAATACATTCCTTATTGTGATTTATAATTTGGCTAATATGACCAAAATATTACAGAATGAATTTTTAAAACTGATGTAAAATCACCAATTAAGAACAAAACAGAATATAAGGATTTGCCAAAGTAATAGAGAAATATTAGCAAGTAAGAGATTAAATCACCTAACAGCTTGATTTCAATTTTAATCTACCACTTAAAATTATACGGAAAAAAAGAAATTAATTTGGCATAGATTTTTAATAACTATTGATTTCAAAGATCAGACACAAGTCTCTCTTCTTCAGCAGGAGAAAAAAAAAAAAAAAAAAAAAAAAAAAAAAAAAAAACTGAAACCTTTCAAATTCTTCCCCTCTTTTTATTCCAATTCTTTCAATTTAATAATATTTTAGCATTTTGCTTGGTTATGCTGTACATAATTTCCTCTTCTATGCATTTCAAAACCTGCTTTATTCATGGAAAAATGCCATAATTCCTTCTGCACTTTTTTGACAATGGCTTCTTTTCACTTCTATCATTTGTGTATTTTTCTTTTTTCTTTTCTTTTCTTTTCTTTTTTTTTTTTTTTTTTGTAATTCTCCCATTCTTGATCATACTTTTGCAGTTTTTTAAATCTTTATAACAATAAATTTTGATCAAAGAAATGTGATGTAAGTGACAGCATATTAGCAGAAAGACAAATGAGAAAAGAATGTATAGATTTTAATTTAAATTAAACTGATTAGACTGATTCAATTTTAGTTTCACTTCATTTTGATTAGCTGGGAATGGTTACAGTTTGCAAGTTTTTTGGATGAAGTATAATGTAAGCACCAGCATCATTAATATTCCATAAAAATGATGTGATATGGATTAATTTTGAAATGATGCAGTTTTATAGATAAAATAAATTTTATATTTAACTATATATGCATATATATTCATAATTCTAAAATATGTAAAGAAAAATTTTCAAATTATTAATAATGAATAAAACTTAGCTGAAGAAAATAAACAGATGTAAAAAAGTTACCCAAGCCAACTTAGAAATGCTTTTGAAGTTAGAGGGACAGAATAGTCTTTAATTCTAGAATTTCCACCAAGTTCCACATCAACAAGTAACAAATTGAAACATTGATTATCTTCAACACCTATGGTAATTAAGGCATAGAAATTTTCATGTAGCATTTTATAAAATAAATAATGAAGGAAAAAAGCACAGTATTGAACTGAATATTTAATCTAATATTCACATCATTGAATCACATCTAATATCACATGATATTCAACTTAATAAAAAATGCATGAAATCTCTAAATTGATGTAAAAATATTAAACAAAAATGTGGAATTTATTATTATTATGGCCCTCATTAATTAATCAGTGCTCCAGTATGTCATAAACTTTTACTAAATGGCAGCAGTCATAACCACGGTTACTTATAATCTATCCACCATGAGAATTCTCATCACAGTTGCCTCTTTTGAGATGTTCATTAATAAGAGGGATAGTATATGTTACATGGTAGAAATCTTTTTGGAACAAGGAAACCTTTTTATGCTATATTAAAAGTAATCACAGAAACGTGACAACCACAAACTCTACATGGAATATAAGCATGCTTTTTGTATAAGTTCGTCATGAAAACTTGGCGATAATCTTGGTGTTATTAAAATAACCGAAGCTATAATAACAAAGAAGTCTCCAAAAAGTCAATAAAGTCTATAACAGATTTCTGGAAGAAATATTTTACGATCCTCAGTACTAAAGAATAAAAATCCCTCCTTCCTTTATGAATGAAGATAGCAGAATTTAATCAGACAGAATTAAAACATGGCCATAAAATATTTAAAAAAATTGTTAAAAGCTTATAAACAAAATGTACTAATTTGGCAACACATCCCCTCCCTTTTGAAGAAAGTTCTACCTCAGTTAATAAAAAACCCAACAGTTTTACATAAAATTCACATTTATTTATTTACCTATTTTGTGGCAAGGTTAATTTTGATTTTTTATTGGTGTGTCTTTCACAAAATTTTATGAGATTCAACTAGATAATGAAAAAATATAAATAGCTGAGCATCAAAATGTAGGAAAAGCAAAAATGAATATGCAAATTAAGAATCTAGAAATCAGCAGCTTTTCCAAAAAAATAGTGTTAAATGACTGGTACCTATATAAAATTATACATTAGTATGTGTATTTGCTTTATTTATTGAATGACTGCAAAATTTCTTGCTTGATCTCCATAAGTGGCAGAAATCTAATCATAAGGCAGTAACAAGGGCTTATTTAATGACTATGTGATGCACCTACAGATAGATAAGGTACATGATGACTTACTCATTATTACTGCATTATTAACTGTCATTATTAACTGCATGAGACAGTCATTATTAACTGCATGAGAGGAATGGAAAAAGAGAAGTTAAATTTGGTTCTTGTAATGGCAAAGCAAAAATTGAATTTTTTAATTTTCGTAAGGAATGAGAATTGGTAATATAACAAAATTCCAGGGTTATTTGTAAACTCAAACTACAGCAAAGTGCGTAAGTGGATGAGAGTTTTCAAGGAAAGATGGAAAAGCATCCTTGATGAACTGAGATCAGACCAACTATCTATCAGCGACCACAGAAGATTTGGTCAAAGCCGTGGATGAAAAGATTCATGAAGACTGGCGATTCACAATTTCAGCCTTAGAATTGGAACTTTCGAATGTGGGTAGAGCAACTTTGCACAAAATTCTCTATAAAAAGTTGCAGTTTCACAAATAGTGTGCATGTTGGGTTTCCAGACTATTTACTGAGGAACAAAAAAATAATTTATTTCCTTTATTATAGGCTGACAAAGAGCCATTAAATCGATTGATTACTTTGTATTTTGATTTTTGGGACTGATTTTATAAGGAAGGTGATAAATTTTTAGAAAGGATTGTCACAGGGAAAATGATATGAGTTTCTCACACAATCTCAGGGTCTAAACATCAGTCAATGGAATGGCATTACACAGGATCATCAGTCACAGTCAAGGTGAAGCAGATAATCTCAATTTGCAAGGTTATAGAAACCGTGTTTTGAGATAGATATAAAGTCTTGTTAAGTTTATGCAGCAAGAGACAACAATAAATGCAGCCACTTACTGCACTAACCTGATTAAACATAGACGTGCAATACAGGATAAGCGACATGGCCTTCTGACACCTCAAGTTTTGTTGCTAGAAGAGAATGCCAGATCCCATTCTGCCATTCACAAGCAAAATCTAATCAGATCTTTTGGATGGGAACAGATTGACCACCTATCATGCAGTCCAGACTTGGTGCCCAGAGATTTTCACTTGTTCCACTACCTAAAGGAGTTTTTCAGCAGCAACCACTTCGCCGCAGATGAGGAGGTGAAAAATGCAGTTAAAGACTGGTTATCCTCTCAGGTGGCATACAAAAGCTTATTGAACATAATGACAAATGGTTAAATAAATATGGAAACTATATAGAAAAATACAGAAACATGTAAGGAATTAAATAAAAACAGTTTCTTGAGAAAAAAATGTGATGGTTTACGTTTTATCAGAAATTGAACCTTACTTTCCGAATAAGCTACATACTTAATGTGGTTCTCCTCTTAGCACAATAAATATTTAGTTTCACGTACTTCCAAAAGGCAATTTTAATTTGTATGATAAACCCTGCTTTGCACAACCTTCTTGTATGCTTTAGTGAAATATAACCCAAGAATTACGACTGAGAAGATTGCTGAGAGGATTGTCAAGTCATAATTCATTTGCATTTCACCCCTTACAGAAAATTAGACTCACTTCCAGGCTAAGTATATGAGTTATGTATGGCTTGATATAAAGATTAGCTTGGACCATATAGCTAATGTAATGTGGCTCAATGCCATGAAAAATAACTATTTTTGGATCAATTCATAGCAAGTGGATTCTGCACAAGAACCTACACTGATAAAGGACTTGAAAACAAGCAGGTGAAGTTGCAAAAACCCGTAACAGCTGCCTTTCTTCTAATGAAAATACTGCTGCCTGATTGTAGGAGAATAATTTTCTTCAACATTTTTGTATGAGGTGCATCATGACAGCAAAAGTACTGTGAACAATGCAACAAATTCAGTGTGGAATTTCATCAAAAACATTTAGTTTTTGTTGCTTGAAAGGACATCATCATCAATGATGACAATGCCAGATTGTATGCTGCTCAAATTGATGCTATAAAAATTGAAGGACTTAAAATAAAAATTTCTTAAGCAGTCACATTATTCTCCAAGCCTTTTTAGATTTTTATCCACTACAATTTCTGCAAAACATAAATAACATGCAGGTGAAGTTGCAAAAAAGACTATGGAAGCCATCAAAAACTATTTTATAATATTCTTTGCAGAAAAATTCCAAAGTTTCTGAAAAGAGCTCCATCCACAAGCTTGTCAGCCATCAAAAGAATAATTCCAGAAAATGACAGTGACTATATCACATGCAAAGAAAATTGTTCCCCCAGATGTGTCTGCTTTTGCTACATTTTCAAATCAGGCATGGAGTTTCGTGATCATTCAATATTAGCAAAATAATAAATAGTTAGAATATCATTTTAAAATAAGTTAGATAACTTAATATATAGTTTATCATTGCAAAAATATGGAAAATAAATATGGTACAAAATCTAAAATCTGTACATTCAATTTTCTGAATGATCTAATATCCAGACCTTTGGACCATGAGCAATTTTTTGCTCTTAAGAATTCTCTCCCTCTTCAATGTCTAGGAATGAAAAATATAAATACTCAAAAAGCAAGCATGCCATAATTTTTTTTTTTTTTTTTTTTTTTTTTTGTCCTCACTAACTGAGAAATCCGCATGTCACTTCTAACCATGTGTTGACTACGGAAATGCATCATGGCCAATGACAATATGCTGATTTTGATGTTGCACTGATGTTGTCCATGATTATACTTTTGGCCCTTGAGTAACTGTGAGAGGTTAGCATTTTTCGATCTAACTTAAACAATAAATAAAGCCCCAAGGCCTATTTGTTTGGAATGGGATGCTGCTCATACTGACTTTTTTTCATTAATATAACATCAGGGAAGAGATAAAGATTCTGAGGAATTTAAGTACAATTAACATAACTAAATGCCTTAACTTTGATTTGATCAAGCTTATTTGATTTGATCAATCAAGCTATTATTATTACAGCTGTCTTATCAAAATGAATATTTGAATTTTGATTATGGACAAGGTTTTTTTTTTGGGGGGGGGTGTAATTTTGATTTTCTTAAGACCATGCATGCTTTATTATTTCATGTTTTTAATTTTATAATATTTACATACCATCTTATTAGATTTAAACTGATGATCTAAAATCCGTAATCACCAAAGTCCCAATAATTTTGGATCTAAAACTCTTTACTGTAATTTCCTAACTTTTCTTAGCTCCAATATTTGCAAAGTATGTTTCAACATCAGTTAAAAAAAAAATAAATAAATAAATAAAATAAAAGATTAAAAAGAGAGAGAGACAGAAGTGTGGCAAAAAATATATATCCATTTCAAAATTACATGAAGAACATAATAAAACCATATAAAGTATTTTCTCCCTCCTTTCTATATGTATTTGTGGTGTAACTGGAAGGATGTTAAATGCATATTCGGGAAGTCTTAAATTCGAAATCCTAGCAAGGAATTGCAGATTTCTTCAGTTTTCTCACATCGAAAAAATGTATATGTAAAAAAGTGGTGCTCAAACTAAAAGGAGGTGGATGATAATTCATCACCGCTAGGATTTGGCAACTGGGTTCTCTAATCCTCAGTTGCTCTTTAAAAGGGGGAGTATATAAGGTATTTTCTCTCTCCTTTCCGCATGCCTTCATGGTGTAAATGGATGCTCAATGTGCATTCGAGAAGTCTGGATTTCGAATTCCGGCGAAAGAACTATGATTTGCTTTAGTTTCATGATCTAAAAAATTTTAATCTATAAACAGAAAAATAATTTTTTGGGGTTTCTAACACCCACTCACAATAAATAACAGAAAAATCATACATTATGCTGAAGATAAAATCTATATATATGAAATATATGAAATATATGATATATGAAAGATAAAATCATGACAAACTGATAATTGAATGGGTGAGACAGCATCACAATGAGAGCATGCCACTGACAGTTCCAGTTCTAATGATTCAATGCTAACTATTTCATGGGAAAATGGATTTAAAAAATCTGAGTGCATATATTTGATTGACCAAAGTTAAAACTGCTATAAGGCAGTTAGAAATTTTTAGGCAAAATACCTTAAGCTGATATAGGAGCACATGACCAACTTTTAGATGAACCTCCAGAATAAATGTATAATGGTCTTTACTGTTAAGATGTACTCTAAAAACCTTGGTAACCTCCCCAGAGAAAGTTCCAACTAGTGTTAAACATTCCAATGCGAAATTAACAGTATTGTCATATATAAATGCTGCAGAAATGCACAAATGTAAACTTTTCACAATAATAAAAACACAATCTCAGGCATATAAAGAAAGATTTTTTCCCCCATAACCAATCATTTAAATAAATCAGCATGGACGATACAAACATCATTATTGAATGTTTTCAAAATAATTTCATGTCCAAGGCTGAAAAAAAAAAAAAAATGAAATCAGTTTATTTGTTGGATGATGCAAAAATAACCCTGATTACAGACAACTTTCTGCCTCATACTTCCCTCAAAATTTCAGGAACAGATAACAACTCTGTCTGATTCCTCCAAAGTATATATCTATCATTCTGCCAATGGATATTGGAGTGGTGCACATGCTGAAATGTAGATATAAAGTAGCCTTTTTAAAATCTATGCTAAATTTTCTGAGCACTGCAAGACCATTCAAGAATTTTTGAAATATTTTAGCATAAAATCTGCCTTGTTGAGTAGCGCAAGGTCATGGAAGAGTATGACTGCAGATATTTTGTTAAATACTTGGCGTAATTTATGACTTGCTACCATATTTCGCGGTGATGAGAATGATAATGTTAGGTGCTAATTTGAAAATTTTTTATCATCACAAATAAAAGGAAAATGTTCAATTAAAATTTGTGAAATGGTGTGCAGAAGTATAAATGGAGATGATATAACAGAAATTTTTCATTGCAATGACAATGCCCCAATCATTAAACAACTAATGGATTGTGAAATCTGAAATATGGTTTCAAATTCAGAAAATGTCACGGCTGGAAGTGAAGAAAGTGACAAGGTGTTCTTTGAGAATGAAAGGATTTTGAAATATAGTTTAGTGGGAATTCCTGACATAGCAATCATAAGACCTTGAACAATGTAAGTTTATAGCAGAACAAGAAATTATGTCTGTCTATAAAATTAAAGGGAAAGTATTAGTACAAAAAAGGAAACAGCTTTAACAACTTAAATTGAAAGAATTGATTAATAAAACAGAAACAAGTTTTTTTGGGGGAAGGTGTAATTTTGATTTCCTTAAAACCATGCATGCTTTATTATTTCATGTTTTTAATTTTATAATTTTTACATACCATCTTATTAGATTTAAACTGATGATCTAAAATCCGTAAGTCAGAATAATTTTGGATCTCAAACTCTTTACAGTAATTATTTTCCTGATGTGCAAACACTTTCAGCTTTTCCTTCAGTGCTGTTAGTAATGATTGATAAAAGAAATTAGTGCATATTTTATTTCTTATATTTATAACCAAGTTATACTTAATTTTAAAAATTATTTTTGCTTTCACTAATTTGGAACTACCAGCCACTTAGAGATAAATAATTAAAAAAAAAAAATACTATTAAATTTTTATATTTTTTGAAATACTATTTTTTAACACATTTTGGGCAAATAGAAGCTACATTAAATTTTTTTTGCAGAATGGGAAGAACAAAATTTGAGTACCTGAGCCTTTGTGGTAAACAACAGAAAGTTGTTTGTTTCGAGCAGAGCAACATACAACAGCCCCAGGAATTGAGAAAACTTCACATTGAACACCACTAATAGTGAACAAATGTACTAGCCTTTTATCTGTCACACAAGCAGCCCAATCATCACTCACAGCAATAGCCTAAATATGAAATTTAATTCTGATGAACTTAGTATATAATAATTATGTTCAATATGTAAAGATAAAAAATTAGAGCTGCAAATTTTTAGCAGATGCAATAAAATTTTAACTTTACATTGAGTAATTTCTTATCATTAAGACATGAGACTTATACACAAAACAGTTAACTGAAAGAATTATGATAAATATCTAATTAACAATAGCAAAATATGTAATACTTAAAGAATGAGTAAGATGTAAAAGAAATTAAAAATTTGCAAAAATGTAAGAATGTAAGGAAAATCTTAATTTTTAATTAAATGATAATAAAATGTGTGATTACTAATCCAATAATAATAATCATGGGCTTTCCCATGGAAACATCATATCTGCCAACCTTGAAGTATGAAAACCAGGAAGTTCGTCAACCGAAAAGTGGTACTTTCCAATAGATATTCGTGTTGTGGAGCAGCACCATTTTAAAAGAACTCAATATTTATTTAATTTTGCTATAAACAGTTTATTCAATTACTTATATAATGATTCTGATGTAGAATATATTAATTACATATTCTAACGATTGTGTTTTTTTGGATAATTTCCTTTTATAATTTTCTTATACTTTTATAATGTGAAAATTATGAGTAGGAAAGGAAAGCTTCAGTTTATCAAATTACTTTAGAACATCGTAAAAATAAAATAAATTATTAATGCGCATACTATCAAGAAGATAAATTTAGTAATTTTAAAGAGACTTTCTTCCTGCTTAATGCGATCCCTCATGAAGTAATTGGAAGCACATCCCATTAGCAATCAGGAGGTTTGGATTTCGAATCCCGGAACTGCACATTTTTTATTTTTATTGCTTCTAAAAAAATAAAAATATCACTCTACAGTGGCACAAACTAAAATGTAGTAGACATTAAGTTGTCACCACTAGGATCTGGTGATTAGATCCAAAGCCCCCTATGCCTTCATGGTGCAATTATGAAGCACGTCCAGTTAGCAATTGGATTATCCAGGATTTGAATACCGGTGAAGGTACAGCATATTTTTCATATTTCCTGTTCCAAAATGGACATAAGACGTTACATATTGATTAAAATAAAATTAAATGCTAATATTATTTACTGATTAAATACTTGGTTGGATTTTTATATAAAGTTCTATAATCCCCCCCCCCCCCAAATGGCAGGCACTTGCCTATAACGGCATTGGCCACTACTAAGGCCAGAAATGGTGGCCCTTTTATTGTAGAGGCACTTTTACCTCCTATAAAGGGACAGAAAATTTTACATCCATGCTTTCTCTGGGATTCAAAATCGGGCCCTTCGGTATAGCAATCAGGCTCATCTAACCACTATGCCATCTGGGCAGCAGTTCTATAAAAGTCTGCAAAAGATTAAGACAATTTAGATCAAATAAATTAATGTAATACGAAAAATTATGCTTAAGATCACTAGGAATCGAGAAATGAAATTTACACAATTTCCACTAATTCAATAATGAAACTTAAACTGTACAAATTTTATTTGCAGAAATTAATTTTATTGCTGAAAAATACTTATTCAGAAGTGTTCTTCATTAAGAAAATGCTCATTAATATTCAACTTTATTGCTGAAAAACTCTAAATTTTACAGGTAAAAAGGTTAAAAATTAAAAACAGGGAGATTTGATCATCTACAGGGGAAATGAACAATGTACTGAAAAATCAGAAGAGCTGACAGCTATGAAACACTCATACAGCAGAAATAAACACCAGCCCATTTTCCTCATAAAATCTGTAGAAAGGTGTCTCTTCCTTAAGGTATATAGCCTTATATGTTTTACCATAACCACACAACCCAACCCAATCCAAACTATGGGAGCAAAGCTTTTATCTATTAATAAAGAGCGTCTGCTGAAGAAGAATGCTATGTCTGAAAAAGGATTTATTTTATGCATAAAATATTTATAGCTTTGGTAATATACATATATATATATAATTAACAATGGCAAAATGAACTTGAAAATGAATAAATATAATACAAAAATATATAAAACAAATGAAATAAAGCTTACTACCTTTAATAAAGGAAATATAGCAAGATAGATGCATATAAAAATTTCATTTGTTATTTAAAGGCTTCAGGATAGTTCTTGGTATTTTTGCAATATTGCTTATTATTCACCCGCCAGTTTTTATGTCTAGAGTTCTTTATATATCTTCTTCTTCACTTGATTTTGTTGTATGGAAATTTTCATCATTATTTCAGACATTATCCAGGCTGACTTGTTGTTTTCTCATTGCACACATTTACAAGGATTTTGTGATATAACATTACTATCAATCATTTTCTGAAGCCTTGCTGCCAATGCATTTTAATTCTTTAAGTACACATTTTGGACAATATTCTAAAGAGTACACAGGTTTCATCCAGGCTGTAAATGTCTTTGGGATGAAAATTCGAACATAAGTTTTCAAATTACATAATACACTGAGTCACCAATTCAGGATTTATTGCTTAACTACAAACTGATTTATATGCTAACCTTGAAATTTTCTAACTATTCAAACCTTTAAAGTTTAATTTTCATAACAAAAGTAGGGAACTGAGTCTGATTTTCCTACTTCTCCAGCTTTCTATTCTAAAATCCTCATTATTATGTCAACTTAGAGGAATACTTTTTGCATGTACAGAAAAAAAAAAAAAAAAACCAATTAAAGACAACCAAATCCATAATATTACCTTCATCAGTTTCCCTGATTTTGCATTTTCTTCATTTCTGCAAATCTAGTTTCTTTTATTACTTTTTTATTTTTGAGTGTGTCTGATATGTATTTTTCCAACTAAAAAGCCTTTTGAAAGGTTTCATAAATCTGCTTTATCTTTTTTAATATTACTCTTTTGATTTTATATTATATTATTTCCTTGACAACTGATAAAGCTATGAAAAATATGATATTTGATGAAAAAGTATATATTATTTTTGGTAACTAATTATACTATGAAAAATATGAATTTATTCATATTCATGCCAGAAAATCCATGGAAGGAGAGAAATAGGTTATTCATAATCTATGGCATCTGATTGATTTTAAAGATAGACTGGAATCTCAATATTAATTATTCAAAACTATACAAGGAATGCAAAACACTAGTAGATGCATATCTTCACAAATTTCAGAGAAAAAGGTTTAAAATTCATGGGCATATTTTGGAGAACTCACCTTACCATTACTTGCAACATTTTCATTTTGCATACCCCTTTATGCTTCAAATTCTTTCTTACATTCATCCTCTTGAATTTCAGAGTTAATCTTCTGAAGCAATGCATTATAAAAAGAAACGCTTAGCCACCCAACCGGGATAAAGGTTAGCGATGCTGACTGCTGTACCTAAGAGACCCGGTTTAAATCCTGCGGAAAGAATGAATGTTTGTAAATGTATAGTGTCTGTGTGGTATAAGGGCATTCTAAATATGCAATGAGCCGACAGTCCTCTGGAGAGGTTTCTGGTAGGGAAAGAGGGGTGGGAGATATTCAGACCCCACTTCCCCCCAGTGTGCTTTCCATCAAAAATTGGGGCAGAACTGAGCAAAATTGTACTGTCATGGTAAGGTGCTCAAGGTTTTTGCTAATGACAGGTACAATGTTGCATTCCTTACCACAATGAATTTCAAGGGCTTGTTCTGATGTTAATGTCAGACAACTGAGATAAGTCACTACAACAAAAAAGAAATGCTGCTTTCAGATGTTTTGCCTAAAACCAGCCAATCCAAAAGAAAGTTTTGAAGTCATCTCTTTTCTTTCTAGTACCAAGAGTTTCAGTTATTAGAGGGCGAAGCAAACTGATAGCCCTTTTGGGGGGGGGGCTATGGATTCTTTCCAGACTTTATCTTTTCGTTACCCCTTCTTGCAATCCTCTGAGTATTTCAAATTTTCTAAAATCCTCATTATTATCCACTTTACGAAGCAATTATTCGTAAGTACACTCAAGTAAACTATAAAATATAATGAATATATTTAATAAAAAGATGTAAATTTGTATCTCTTAAAATTACATTACCTCTATTTCTTCATTTTTAGGCATTTCTAAAGTCCAGTCTTTATTTGAATCCCACGATCCAAAATGCATGCATTCTAATTTGCTGCAATTTAATTACACTTATTAATATAATACAGTTATAAAAAAAGTCACCTACCCCCCAAAAAATGCAAGACATAAACTCCATTTTAAGGTGCTCATAACTGAATTTAAAAATTCTACATAAATGTTTGCATTATTATCATACAAGATCTGCATATATTTTAATTCAAGCAAATAAATGAATAAAAATTCATATGGAATATAGTTCAAAAGCAAGCAAAAGAAATGAAGAAAGAGTTTAACTTCCAAGGAAATGAATATATATTAATTTAACTCAAAGGATAAAGATTGAACAAATAATATACACACTATACTTACAGAAGTTGATTTTTACTGACTAGATAACATAAAAGTAACTGACATATTTTTAAAAGACCCTAATTTTTTTTATAAGGACCTTGAGATTGTAAACAAAGCAGTATTTTGTTTATGATCCCAAGATCCTTTTTTCTTGGGCTTTTCTTTTATTCCACTTTCCTTTATAAAATTTAGTTCAAAGGCATAACAAAATGTACATCATAATGTATTTGAAAGAAGGCATATTATGGATGCCCTATCATTTACCATGTTCACAAAAATTTTGATAAAGTTTAAAATTCAGCACAAAAGCAACTTTCAGTTGGCACAGATTTTGAATAAAACTCATCAAAAATTAAGTTTTATTCAAAATCTACACCAAGCTAAGGTTGCCTTTTTGCATAATTTAAAATTTTTATATTGGCCTATTTTTCTTCAAGTCAGATTTACAAAATTTTGGGGAACATTAAAAACTGCTGTATCTAGAATCATGACAGAATACAGTGTTTATTGAAAAATGTTGCTTTTGAAAGAACTATGTTTGGAAAATGACACAAGCCTGAGGATATTAAAAAGAAGCTTAAAGATAAGTCCTTCTTAATATTCTTATACCAAAGATTGGAATCTCAATAGTAACTGAGACCCTAAATTAAACTAAATTAATATTAATATTATAATGATTAACCTAAATTAATACTGAAGTTCATACTATTATTTACCATAACATTAATTTAGAAATAAGTCTTTTAATATAGTTAAGCATTTGAAGACCACGGAAGTAACCAGAGGTCAACCTTCATCATTTAATCTCAAAATTAAGTTTCTATGCAAATAATATGAAGGGAAGTGCATAAAAATATTAATGAAAAACAACTTTATAAATTCTTTAGCATATCAAGTGTATCGGGGTGGGGTGGGGTGGGGTGCCAAAAGCACAAAATTGCATCTATTCTCTAATTCAAAAATATTATTTGGTCCGATGAATCAAATTTCAAATCATTCTGTATTACAGGTATGTTTATATGCAAAGCACACTTTCAAAATCATATCAACCAAAATGTCTTCTTCCAACATTGAAGCCTAGTGAAGAAGCTGCCACACTGCAGCTTTTATCAGATAGTTTTGAGGGTAGGAGAAAACTGGTTGGGGCTAAATTATTTTGGCCATTCATTGAATTCAGTACAAGTACCCTACTTTTTGGTAATGTCAGCTTTCAGACCATAATGCAGCCAATTCTTTGAGCTAAAAATTACTTAGTCGTGGTTTGGCAACATAATGATGAACTTTCCCTGATTTTTGTAATTGCAAGATTTAAACAACATCGATCCACTGACATCTGTGCTGCAAAACATAAGATTCTATTACATTCTACCAGCCATTCTGAAGGAATTAAAGTTTCTGAAAATAGTGTAGCATTTTGTTACATACACAGAGATTTGCAAGCGTAATTCAGAAGTGGATTCAAGCATTTTAAATGGCAAACATGGTTTCACAGTCTATTAGGTATCTAATAGACTACTGTCTAAACTAGATATTTACATGACTTTATTTAATCCATAAATTTTTTATGGTGCAAAATATGATAATGAAGTAAAAAATTAAGAAAAAAAGCTTCAATAACTGTAAATCTCAAACATTACAATTGCAACAAAATTTTCATGTTCATCTAATGGAAATTTATCATCCAAATAAGTTAGATTTAATTCTATTATATTGATTGTTTCTCTAATAAAATTCTACTGCATTAAACCAGTTTTACTAGTTCTTGAGAACAATCAGATTTAAGAGACTTAATAAACGAAAATTTCAAACTAATAATATACACAGTTTGTAAATAAAATTAATGATGTAATAAGTAAAACTATTCTAAACACAGAGACAATATCCAAATTCAGTATATTTAATTAAAATAAAAGTCATGGCAAAAGCTTACCTAGAGTTATCATCTATCTTCGGGGAAGCAAGTAACAAGGCTTCATTAGATAATGCAGCCATTGTATGATTTTTTACATTATTTAAATGCAAAGGATGGTGAATGTTACTATCATGAAATTCCACATCAATTGAATTCTCTTCGTCTGTATTGTAACAACGGACAATTCCAACAGAGTTCCAAAGCTGTCAAAAAGAAAATGGAAGATATTTTAGTTTCAGTGCTGAAATGTTTACTAAAGCACAACATAATAAGGAGTATAACACACACATTTTAACTTGTAGACTAACCTACGAATGTGAGAAAGGAAAAGGTTAATTCATAAAACAGGTTAATAAATTTAGGAAATGGCACTTCCTCAATAACTATAATTTCAACATCTCTCCTTATTAAAATCTCAATTTTTTAAATGCCTTAATATTAGAACAGCATGCAGATCGGCTCTCCATTCAAGAAATATTACAAACAAATACCAACACAAGAACCAGTTGTCAGGAGAAAGAGAGTTAAGTATAAAAAGGATTATGTCACAAACACACTGTACCTATTTCTGAGATTATACAGTGAGAAATAAAACAGCATATAAGAACAATATTCTAGAAAATTACTGACAGATAAGCACAGTATAAAAAGACATATAAAGATTTGCTAATAATGGCATCATAGAAGAATATAATTCATCTTTTATCAAGTGTATCAATTAGAGTTCACATTGATAAAAATAATTAGAATAAGACTAAATATATAAGCAATTTAATTTATCCGTAAAAATGTTATTGTGAGGTTAAACTGAAATTAAAGCTTGGGCATATTATAAAAGATTCCATTTACCCTGTCATTTATATGGTCATTCTGAAATATAATAACCACCATAAATTTTATTATACAACTATTTTGATTCTAATTACCATGGGTAATATCAGTACTAACAGGGGGAAGAAAAAACTGGAACCACAAAGGGGAGATACATCTTTGAAATTTCAACAAATAAAGTAGACAAAATCTCAAACTCTCAAAATCTCCAACAAAAACTTTTTATGTTTCTAGTTTGAGCCCCCCTTTTTTTATTAATATGTGAACTCGGAGTTTGAAAGTTTTCCATATACTAATAAGTTCCTAATAATAATATCAATAGCAATTTCCGTAACCTAATAATAATATCAAGTTCTACTATGATTAGAGCAAAAATAATTTTTCTTAGTCACTCTGAACCACGATACTAAATCAATAGGTATGGAAGCATGGTTGTATTTTGTGACTGCAAAACATTAATTTTGGACAAACTATGAACACTACTTATTAAGTTGTTGCTATTTTGCAAATAAAGGCAATGAATATTCAATATACATAAATGAAAAAAAAAATTACAAGTTAATGAACTTACCATGAAACGTCGTTCTAAACTGACTGGAGTTGAACTTGGTTGAAATGCAGTCTGAACAGGTGCTTTAGGAGCTTCTATAATTTTTATTTTTGGTTCAACAACTTCACTTTTGACAGATTCATTGTCAACAATATTATCTGTACCAAATATTTTTGGTTCTAAAGTAGCTTTGATTGCACCAATATCAAATTCTAAAATTTGAAAATGTTCAGTTTAGTGATTTATTTTATCAGCACAAAATGAAAAGATATAATCAAATACTACAATAAAATATGACTACTATTTATTATTATATTTAAAGATAAAGATTTTGCCCAACAGAGAATATTTTAAATGTAAGTTATAGCTTGATTTGCAAAATAGTTTTACTACTACAAAAATAATTTATAGAATTCCAATAATCATAATACTATACATACGCTGATCTTTATGATATTCTAAAATAAGCATTGTTCTTGTCATTCATATCAATGAATACATATATTTAAAATAACAATGCTGGTTTTAAAATACTTCTCACTAAAAATTGCCCAAAATAAAGAATTTTTTTCAGTATTAGGTTGGTAAGATTCTGTAAATACTGACTAAATGTTTTAGATTAACTTTTGCACAATACCCATAAAGAAAAAAAATAAAATTAAAAAAAAAAATAAATAAAATATTCATTAGGCTTTAATAAATCAAATAGCACCATACCCCATAGTACCATACTTTTAAACCTAAATTTTGAGATTTTTTATGAAAGGATTTATGGACTGAGATCACTTTTTCATGCCTATTATTAAATAATTTTGATTAGATTTTGAATAAATTTATGGAGAAATTGAATAGGCAGAGAACGCAATTAATTTTATAGCTGGCCCCAATAAACTGTTTCTGAAAACATCATACATAAAATGCATGGAATGTAGTTTTTAACCTAATAAAGTACTATGAATATTTTATTAGTCAAACATTTTCTCTACAGTAGATATTAAAAAAGTCAAATTTTGTTTTTACAGAAATCTCTTATTCCCAATACTGGAATTTTTTATGTTTTTGACTTAGAAAACATAAGATTATACTTTGCAGTATTTTGAAAAATTCTGAAAATGGAAGTACAGGTCTAAAATCAATCTTAAGGAAGTAAAAGATGTAGTTATCTTTTTCAAAATACCTTGTTTGCATATGTAATGATACTTTTTGTGTGATGATGTACAATATGATGGAGCTGATAGTTGCAATAACAGCCAGCTGAGCATTTCTACATTCATAAAATTTTTTAATAAAAAATACAAGCTTAGTTGGCATAAACATGTGCTCATTCCTCAATAATCACACTCATATTTTTCACATGTTTACATCTGAAGCAAGAAAAAGAAACCACAGACAACATTTTAGCGAAAGAGAATGCACAAATTATGATATTGAAATTAGACTAGTAGCAAAATAACAGTTCTATTTTATTAGGTTGAATGAAGTTTTGGTTTTCAAATTTAAGATTATTGCTGGCTAAAAGAAAAAAAGTATGTTACTAGTTTTAGGACAGGAAAGAAAAAGATCTAAATTAAAAGAAAACTTAAGATACTATACAATTTACAGCCAGAATTTTTTTTATGTATTCTATAAGTCCATACAGGGTTTCTGTATATATTTCTATTCAAAACATTTTACAGCCTTATCTGTGGGCCAGAAATGTACTAATTAAGAACATATTTATAATTAAATAGTATACTTATTAACATACAGGGAAGAAATTTATGAGGAGAAAAATTCCACAAGTCACTCAGGAGGGAATATATTGCACTCTGTGATACATGGAGTAAAATTAAAAATTCAAGGGAAAAACTAATAATAAAGACTGCCCTGCAGTTAAAGAACAGTTTTATGCTTTATATAAATACACAAAAAATTTACTGCATAAATACAGGGATCAGAAGACTGTATAAAAAGCCAGATCTTTTACTACCCACAAAATTAATTTAAATTTAAAAGTGCCGAATTTGAATATTTGCATCATTTAAAACTTTTTGGAAATGGAAGTACATGTCTATGAAAAACAGTTGCAAAAGTAAGGACTGTAACATGATTTTTATGCACACAGTGCATAAAGGGGTGAGAAACATCATAGTAATTCCCTTTATAATATCCACAGTAGACGTGAACCCATAATTTAGAATACTAAGACAACTGAATAACATACATAAATTAAATTTCACAACTAGCATAACTTAGGCTTTGTGTTGCTGAAAGATGTAAAGTATTTATCTCTGTTTATAACAGGAACTGCTATGTCACAAGTACAATATTTAAATAACTTAACTAGTCTAGCAGATCTGCATAAAAAATTTAAATCTACTCAAAATACACTATAGTCCAAAATAAGTTGTATCTAGATACATGTTGGTATTGGATTGTGGCAACATGATAACCAAAACATTTTGCCTTAACATACTTTTCTAAGAAATTAACTACACATGTTAGTAATAATCATTTGCACATAAAACTGCTTTAAAATAAACCTAGACATAATTTGAATTTGCTCTTCTTAAGTAAAAAATAATAAAGAAACAAAAAAACAGAAGAGAATTGCTTTATAGTTTATGTTTTATGAAGAATTATATTGATTCATTGAATATAAAAGAATCCAAATAAATGTAAATAGTAATAAAATCCATACATTTATTTAATATTTAAAATAAAATAAAAAGAAGCTAGGAAAGAAATTATACAAAATAAAAGAATTCCCCCCCCCCTGAAAGGAAAACAAGAAGAGAGTCTGATGAATATTCATCCTAATTTATAACAACAAAAATTTAATCAACTAACCACTTTCATCTTCACCATCATCATCACCAAAATTAATCTCATCTGCAGCAGAATCAATAAAATCTTGTCCTTCTGTTTCCTACATTGGAAAATAAGCCCATATAAATAAATACATTTCTTTTTTAAATAACAGCCTGGAAGAAAAATTTTTTAAGCATAAGGAAGTTTCAAATTTCAAATTATAAAAATAAATTATTTTAGTCTTCTAAGGAAAAAGATAATAAATATAATGATAACTATGAAAGGAAAATGTTAAATTATTCTCACATTTCCTCCCTTATAAATGATGCATTTGTCTTACATATAAGAAGTAAAAAATGTATATAAAAATAAATGATTAATTGTGAAACTAATTTTAATATTTTTTAGATTAAAATCACAACAATTTTTTACATAGTTATAGACCATCATAATAACAATTACATGCATTTGCTTTAAGATGCTGAAAAAAAGTTTCATCAAGACAATAAATAAATAGTATTGTGTACATTCATTAAATGTCTTTAGGATTAAATATAATTATAGATTATATAAATATAAAACATAAATGTTAGTAAGAAACAGCAAACAATAGTATATCCTTTAAAAAATAGGATAAATAAATTTAAAAAACAGAATTAAAAAAAAGTTCAACAACTTATGATCCAATATCATTGAAAATTTATTTAAAAAAAAATTAAAATATAAGTCACATTAAAGCTGACTGCAATTTACCACATCTCAAATGTAAATAAATTGCTCTAAATCAGGGATGTCAAACTCATAGGTACACTTGGGCCAAACAAACAAGGTTTAACTTTAGGCGGGCCGCAAAAAAAAAAAAAAAAAAAAAAAAAAAAAAAAAAAAAATAATAATATCCATAGAAACGTAGATTTATTTCGAATAATACAATAATAAACATATATATATATTTATATAGAAAAGAACAAGAAAAATTTAATGTTTACGTCCTGATACTTGACATCACTTCTCTGCTATTATCTTTCCTATTTCGGGAGAAATTTTGTTTGCAGTGATATCTTTCAACTTTCAACGCTGACCCAAGGTGAGCATCATTAATACGGTTTCTAATATGAGACTTATTACCTTTCATGACTGAAAATAACTGCTCGCACCGATAAGTGCTACCAAACATGGAAATAATTTCATATGCGAATTTTCGAGTATTTTCAAACCTGGCTGGTAAATATTTGTAAAATTCAGGCAGGCCCACTTCAATGAATTTTGCTTTCAAATTTGAGTTGCATTGAATCTCGATCACCTCCATTTGCATATGGCTGGGTACTGAGTCAATACTTATTGAGAAAATCGAAGAAAACAAAAAAAAAATTGTCTTAGAGGGAACTAAAATCATTAAACCTCGTTTCAAATTCAATTGTTAAATTTGCAATTTTTTCTGCGTATTTTTGATACGAACAAGTATCATCTAAACTTGATTTGTTCATGCTGCACATCGGGAAGTGCGTCAAATCTTCATTTTTAAGTTGTTTTTCCCAAAGAACTAGTTGACATTTGAATGCTTTAATTATGTCAAACATGTTTGTAATGATATGATCTTTTCCTTGTAACGATAAATTTAAGTCGGTTAAGTGTTTGGTTATATCAACCAAGAAAGATAAATCTTGTATCCATATTGGATCGTAAAACAAACTTACATCTTGATTTTTCGTTTTTAAAAACTGACATATTTCTTCTTTCAAATCCCAGAATTGTTTGAGAATCTTGGAGCAAGATAACCAACGTACCTTGGTATAGTAGGTCAAACACGAATATTCACTATCTAACTCGCTTAAGAAAGCAGTGAATTGACGCTGATTTAAACCTCGAGATCTTATAAAATTTACAACTTTTTTTATATATGACAAAACATTCTCCATATTTATTACTTTCGTACATAGAACTTCTTGATGTATAATACAATGCATATGATGAATGTTTGAACCGTGAATTTCACTAAGTTTTTTTCTTAGTAATGCTACAAAGCCCTTGTTCTTCCCGGTCATTGATGGAGCGCCATCTGTAGCTACAGAATTTAATTTTGCCAAAGGTAGATTGTATTTCTGCAGAAGTCCAAAAACACAAGTAAATATATCTTATCCTGTGGTACTACCAGGCATCGGTATTAGTTCCAGTAATTCCTCAAAAATGTTAAAATTCTTGTCACAAGAACGAAGAAACACTGCTAATTGAGCTTTGCCACTAATGTCCGTGCTCTCGTCCCAGGCAATGGAGAAACTTTCGAAACTAGATGATTTTGCTTTCATCTGATCACTTAAATTCGCGGCTAAATCAGTAACTCTTTCCGCAACTGTATTTCGAGACAATGAAATTGATTGAAAAGCCTTCACATTTCCAGGACAAACAATTTCTCCAGCTTTCATTAGGCATTCCTTGGTGAAATCACCGTCAGTAAAAGGCTTCGAATGTTTAGCTATCAACTCGGACAAGACGTAGCTTGCATGTACCGCCGCTTCACTTTCTTGCAATACTTTACTAAACATGGACTGTTGCTTTTTCACTCCTAACTTGAGCTCTTTCAACTTTTCTTCTCTCATTAATCCTTCGTAATTGTTATATTTCGATTTGTGTTGTTCGTAATCACGTTTAATATTATATAACTTTGGTACATTAATAGTATTATTACATATCAAGCAGATTATTTTATCTTTTATTTCACAGCAAAAATATTCTAATTCCCATTTTACTTGGAATATTCTATGTTCGTCAGCGATTTTTTGTTTAATTTTACTGCCACTTGGTTTTGATATAGACATACTGAATACAAAGGGCTGGAATAAACACGGTTAACGTTAAAAAGTTAAAAAATTTATTCTTTCCACAAGAGATAAATCAAAATGCTGAAATATTTCTTCAAAAATATTCTAACAATATCACAAAATGTCAAACGTTTAGCAAAAATTAATTCAAAACAGAGAAACTAATTCTATCTCACAGCGAAATCGCTACAAATCAATCACAGCATTAAGTAAACAAACAATTCGCTAGAACTACAGCTACTACCGAGATGAGTTGTTTGTTCTCGGCTTTTATAAGCTTTATAATTAATTTCTTGAATATACTGGAAACATCTATAAGTATCTGGATTTTTGTGGATGGCAACAGCAATTATGAGATAATTATTTATTAGGTATTAAATGTACGCGCTGTTCTATTTTTAACTTTCCAATGCAGCTGTCTTTTCAAAAATCATCTGCGTTGCTAAGCCAACATGAAGCAAATCTAATTACAATTCTAAATAAAAAAAACTAACTAAATAACTATGAAATCCGTAACAATATGAATTAAGTAATAATTAATAATAAAGGAAAGTGCATGCACATGCATGCACCAATATATCGTACAAAACTATGATTGGAAAACTGAGAACATGAGTTCGGCCACATTTGGCCATCGGGGAATGCGTTCAAGTTCTGAGTGCACGTGTTCCCCAAAAGCCGAAGGTAGCTGAACGCAAGCTATTCACACGCATTTGTAATCATTTGTAATTTAAGTAGTGTGTGTGTGTCAGCTCGCTGTGAGTAATCTAACAACACTGAATAAATTATCGCTAATTACTTAGCAGTAAACATTTAATTTTTTTCTTCGTCGATATGTTATTTTATTATTATATATTATTATTTGTCGATATATTGGCCGGGCTGCAAAAAATATTTGTTGCGGGCCGCGAGTTTGACATCCTTGCTCTAAATCAAAATTTTTGGAACAGGCTTTAATTTAGATAATTAAAATTATCTTGAAATATATTTAATTTTAGTTGAAATTAAGAATAACCAGATGTTGTTTCTTATATATTATTGCAATAGAGTTTTTCTTTACTCAAGACATTTAATCAATTTGTTACATTCAGTATCATTACTATGTAATTTCAATTTATGTCCAGCACACAGCTTCCAAAATTTGCCGTTTCAGCTTTTGCATGAAGAAGATTTATCTAATTTTGATTACTGCTAAATTCTTTGTTCATAAAAAGTTGCCATTTGACACATTGCTATTTCCCACCTTCTGAATTTAAAGTAAAACTGAAGAGGAAGGGCATCAAAACTACAAAATTACTTCAAATTTCAAGTTCTCACATGAAAAGTTCCATTCTCACTATATAAACTTTTGAACGGGAACACTAAATTGAGGAGGAAAAGAAAATAAATAAGTGCAACTTTTTGATTGATTAACCATATAAGTTCCCTCATAATAATACTGATACTATCAAATCATGTAAAATTATAAATTTATTGTTATGATTTACCATTAATAATTATATGACTTAAATAAATGTGATGCTGAAACTATATAATAAAAGAAACTTATCATTTCCAGAACTTAACATTCTATCAAACTGCATTATCATACTTAGTTTAGTGATCCACAGCAAAACTATGCATGTATGGCTCTAAAAATATCGACACTGTTTAGTAAATTGAAAGTCGTGTTGCTTGCATTAAATGTAATTAAATAAATTAATTTAAAAAATAAAACTTTAAATCAGTTGATCTGAGAGATCACATATGAGAGGTTTTCAAAAGCAGAGGAAGAGGGCATAGTTTTTTCAAAACACACCTTTTCAGAGGATGAGAGAGGTGCTTCATAAAGACCAAGATGTCCCTAAAAAGTTCAATAAAAATTATTCATGTAAATAATTCATAACTAATCATAATAAATATTTTAAAATATTTTTTTAACCAACTGACTGTATCTATACATTACATTAGGGGGGAAAGCTTATTACAGACAAAAAGTAGAAATTTTAAATGTGTAAATAAACTTGAAGTGTAAAAACTATAATAACAAAACTTAAGTAGCAGATGTAATGCCTTTCTTTATATATACATACACACACATATATATAAGTAATAATGTCTTTTTTTGGAACTACTCTTATATGAGCCCTCAAGTCACCAAATTTCTCGCCAAACATTTTTGGTGAGAAACTCCGGTACTATATTACTATGTGAATTTTTTGTCTACATTTCAAACTTTAAGTCTAAAGTGTCTTCAAAAACGTGGTTTTCACACATGCAAAAACCCCGTTTTGAACACACAATTTAAGCTAAAAATCCGAAACAAAAACAAAAAAATTAAATAGCAAAAATGTAAAGTTTCTAACCAAAAATATTTGACAAGAATCCATGTACACAGTGATATGTTTTAACTTAAAAAAACATCAAAGAATTGCACAATCTAGACATGCGAAAGAATCAACGAACTATGCACGCCTCGCTTTAATAAATTAACATAACAACAATAAATTTAAAAAAATACCATGTACATAGTGTTCTGTTTCAACTTTAAAAAACATCTATGAATTGCACAATCTAGGCAGCGAAAGAATCTACGAACTACGTATACCTAACTCTAATAAATTAACATAACAACAATAAATTTCAAAGAATACCATGTACACAGTGTTCTGTTTCAACTATACATACCTCACTTTAATAAATTAACATAACAACAATAAATTTCAAAGAATACCATATACACAGCGTTCTGTTTCAACTTTAAAAAACATCTACGAATTGCACAATCTAGGCACTACGCACTAATCAACAAAATAAACTAAAATAAATTTCAAACAATTCAAAAAAACAACAATAAAGACAGAAATTCATACTAAAAAAACAATGAACATTCTACAAAATAAGAACAAGAATAAAATAAAATGTACTTACCATGAATGAATGTTTTTTCGAACAGCAGAAATACCAATTTCATGACGCCTAAAGGCGGCACATAATCACTATCGTATTTATATGACAGCCAGACACACTATCCAGAAAATTCATACTATGCTTCACAAATAAATGTACAAAACCTTTTCCTAAATCCTTGTAAGATTTCCAGCCATCCAAAAAAATAGTTGTACAACGCTCAATCTACTTTTTAATACACTGCATCTGCATTACCTTAATTCTATCATGCACAGCACTAAAAGTAATCTCCCAGACCCTCTTGCAACCACATCTCTCATTGTAACATAGGCTATTTCAAAACACGCACGACACGAACCAATGAGTAACTAAAACACTGCAGCAAAAGAGTTTTCAACGTCAAAAGGCTTGCCATACAACACGAAATCGCGCCAATATATAAGTAGTAATGCCTTTTTCTTTATATATATATAATATATACACATACACATATATATGTATACTGTATAAAAGAGGTAATTTTAGGTTTCAAAATATTTCAGAGCTTTCATTTTCAGTTTCTTTTTAATGATTTTCATTATTCATCAGCATATTTTATGCAGAAACATGTAATCCAGACCAAATGAAAAAAATTAAATTTAAAATAGCTGTATAAAATGTTTTAAATATGAAAATAACATGCAGAATCTTTTGTCTTTTTTATCTACATATATTTTTCTTAAAGCATATAAATGTTAATACTAGACTTCTACAAGAATTATCTGCCACAAAACAAACAGCTGCTTATATATAAAGATACTCAGCTTTATACTTATATATTATTTAAATCTTATTATTTTACAGAGCTTTTTATGAAAGTAATTAGAAATGTAAATTGAGTGAAATATTAATGATATCTATCAGCAAATGGAACAGGCTTTTGCAAGAACCTAATAAAATATAATATAAGCTCAGCTATCAAGAAAGCTTGAAAAATGCTGAATGCCAGATACATTAAAAATTTCATATAACTGAGTGTACTAACAAATGAAATTTAATGGTACATATCTTACTTTAATTCCAGTATAAAATTATTTGTGTCTCCATATCTTATCCTGGTCTAAAATTAAAGAAATAATCATCTTTAAATTAGAATATCAAAAGTCAACATTAAAACTGCACAGGATTTTGGAGATAAAAATGCATTTCATATATAAAAGCTGAAGTATTCCATAGGCCTTAAACATAGTAAAACATCTTATCCAATTGTGAAATTCCATTGATCATGTAAGTTGCTGACAACTTTAACCAATTATTCTAGCAGAAGTTTAAAAAGAACAGATTGTTCTTTTTTCAGTTACATAATCAATGGATTGAAATTTTAGACATAACATATAAAAAACTGAAATTCTGCATCCTCTAGTTTTTCGCATTGCATTGGCCCTGTTTATCCATTTTTATATCCTGCCCATTAATTAATCTTGATGTAAGGATCCCTTAACATTAAGAATACCCCACTGCATGCTGTTCCATAGAAGGAAAATAGGAAATTTAATAAGTTTTTCAAAATATGAGAATAAAGCAGAAAAACAGCAGTTAACTTATATCATTCTTTTATAAAAGACAGGCTTACCAAAAATTAATCAGGTTTGTATAAAACCAATGCAATGATCTTATTATGATTTCATTGCAATATCACACTTATTTTATCACCCTTATCATACAATGGCATATTATTGGCAACTGTGTCCTATATGTGCTTTATAATGGTTTCAAGTCTGTCAGTTGCTTGATTTTGGGGGAGAATTTTTTTTTTTTTTTTTTTTTTTTAAATTCTGAAACATTCTGGTTACTTGAGCTTTTTGGCTATGGTTTGCAGTTTGCTTTTGGTTCGGTGAATACAAGATAGTTGGGCTTTTGCCATATTTTCAGCCTGTTTATAAAGCAAGAAAACAAAACATGATGCATATAAAAAAGTAATAACCTCAACATCACAAAATGCAAGATCTTTTCCAGATGGATGCCACTTCAGACCACTTATAGCAACTTCGTTTTCAAGTTTCTTTCTGAAATAAAATATATTTTCAAAATGCTTAAAATTATCTATTTCTGTCAGAAATGACTAATTACAAATGTAATGATTATGAAAATATTTTTCAAAATGCTTAAAATTACCTATTTCTCTCAGAAATGACTAATTACAAATGTAATGTTTATGAAAATATTAAAAACTTGAGATAAAGACACAAGACTGAATAAAAGTAAAAAAGAAATTACAGATACAAAATTTGTAGGAAATAATAATCTTTTAACCTAGAAACGGTAGTTTTTTTCTCTACATCCCAAACAAGCATTTGACCATTTATAGCACCAGCAGCAATGTAGTTTCCAAATGGGGAGTATGTAACAAGAGATAAATGCTGAAACAAAGAGTTAATTGGTAAAAAAGATTTTAAAAAAAGGTAAACAAAAATTTTAATAAATTATTTTAACCACATATATTCACTATACATCTCAATTTATAAAACTGAACCTTCACTTAGATGTGTGCTCAAAATTTTTTATGATATACATACCTATATTATGTATATCATATTAATTTAATTATAGTTACCAATATAATTTCACAAAAGCATAATATTAGTTTATAAAAATAGCAGCTTCCTATTACTTAACAAACAAACAAAAATAAATAAATAAACTTAGTTTGGAAATTAAATAAAAGATTTATTTAGAAAACAAATGAAAGTTCAACTCAATATAAAAAACTATAAAATGTTTATCATGTTTAATCATCATCCTCTGATGTTGAAATGTCATCTTCACTATTCTTTATTTTGAAATAGATCATTAATTCATGTTCATTCTAAATTTCACACATTTTTAAGGATTTTATTACAATTTTAACTCCGATTTTTAATCATGCATTGAAAACAAATTGACATAAGGTATCTAGTGATGAAGATTGCATAGCTCCAAATTTTGTATATAATTTTTCACCTTAAAACATCCAGTTATTCCATTCTTCTCATATATGATCTTTAAATGGTTTACTGAGAGAGATAGCTAACAGTTGAAAAATAAGAGTTGATCCTCCAGGTATTAATGTGCCATGGTTTTATTTTCTTTCAATACTGGTTTTGCTTTATCAGTTACAAGACTGTGAAACATGTTCTATACTAATAAAGTTATTCAACATACCATTTTGTCGTTTTCTCCGCACATTTCGCATGCTTAAATTTATTCCTTTTTCATTCGTCGGACCCTTTTCATAAATAGCCACTTAGATAATGGAAGGTAACATAACTTTTGGTTTTCTTTTTCTTTTAAATATTACTATCAGAGTCAAATTTGCGATCTGCTAAACATGACAGCAACACTATACACTAGTTAATACTGAATATGAAAAACCAGAAGAGTTTTTCACTGCACAGCAAAGCAACTTCAAAGGAACTTCAGTCATAAATTTAATTTAAAATTGCTTCACAATGCATAATTTAAGTCATTAAATAAATTATAACATGATTTTGATGCAAGATATAAGATTTAGACTTAACTTGAAATGTGAAGTTGAAGACATTGAACTGTTGCTACACCAAAATTCTAGTGAACTAATCAATGATAAGTTTTCGACTGAAATAAGAAAGAACTGAAGAAGAGAAGATGAAGAAATTGCAATAGAAAAATAATTTTTCATAGTTAGTTTATCTGAATGCTTTACAATGCTAAATAAGCTTGTTACTAATTTGGAAGAAATGCAAGAAAACTTCAAGATATTTATCAAAATTTAAAAAAACGTCAAATGATGTTTTATGTCTTTATTGTGGAATCTGCGAAGAAAAGGAAGGGAAAAAGCAGTTCAAACAAAACTATGATGTTTATGAAAATGCCAAAGTAATAAAGTGCTTTCACAGTAAAAATCATAACTGATGACAGTCAGGCTTCTGCTGTATTTTATATTATTTTAAAATAGGCATTTCAAGGCATTTCCGAACCATATCTCATTTGCAACTGCAATATATAGTGCACAGCACTTATTTTCTCCATTCCATTTGAGATTGCAGTTAAAGTCAGCTTTCATCTGTAGACCTTTCATGAAGTGAAACACACTTAACAGAAATGAAATGGGGGGGGGGAACGACAACTGGGGACTTGACCATTTGCTGCAGCTGTCATTAGCACAGTTACGAGAGAAGCCATACAAAGCAAGAATTACCTTGAAGCACCTATTTTAAATCAAAGTGCAAACAATTCAGAATAGAATTTTCTGTGTTGTACTTTGCAAAATCTTTTTATTTCCTTTTTTTCAATTACTTTTGACTGAGATTGTGATACAACTGAATTGACTTATATCCAGCCAGTCAAAAACAAACACTGTCATTAAGTCGACAAGCCCCCTTAATGTGTTTATAATCACATAGATAAACTTAGATATATACCATTTATAAAGCAAAATTAAATATAAATATTTACCTATTAATGCTTTGTCAGTTTTCATAAACTCCTTTGTAATGTATTGGGTTAAAACAGTTCAGACAAAATAGAAAATCATCAGAAAAATATGTTGAAAATCATTTGGGGGCGACAAATTGCACAATTTGAGTTCCATTTACAAATGACAGTGTCATTGCATTAACCATGTTTATTTCTAAGAAAATTTCACCATTTTTTTTTTTTTTTTTCCCACAGCATTTCTTTTTTCTTCAGAACAGGGAAATGTGGTGAAAAGTCAAGGAATCTTCAGGTTTTGCCCAGAGGATTGGCTGATCTGCCACAGTAAATGTATCTTCTAATGACCTGTATCCTGTGCCAGAATCAATTCTGCACATTTGTTACTAAAATTACTGATGTACATAAAAGTTCACCCATACATAATACTTACTCCTCCTGTTAATATATCAAAGAAAATTTAATATCTTATCCTCAAGATCAACAGGAAGCTTCTGTACTATTTTTATTTCTTTCATTTAACACTAAACTGTATTCATAGAACAGAAGAACAAATAATTTCTTTTTCTACTTAACAACTTCTAATTTTATAATAGATGTCATATTTTCATATGTCCAATGTACATGAAAAATGCTGTCATAATAAACGTGTAGCACAATAGTAAATAAACAACAGTGCAAACATTATTCAGCACAGAATGGGTATTAGCTTGATTATCCCTGTAGCCAGCACATATAATATATATATAATTACATAGGCTTTTCAGGGTATTAGTTTATGATATTAAATTTTCATATGCCTGACATTATAAAATTTAATAGATATGGTAAAATCAATCTAGATTTATATCCAAGTATATACAGTACAAAGTCCGTAATCCGGACTCATCAAGACTTCGGCGATTCCGGATTAAGGGTTTTCCGGATTATAGATCCTCAATTTAAATCTGGTAAGATGGAATGCAGAAATTATACAATTAAAAATATGAAACTGTAATTTATGAAATAAAGAGCAATTATGATCTAAAGGGTATAAAAATTTACAAAAAAAAAAAGCTTAATATTTATTTGTTTACTTTATTAAACATTTCTTTCAATGTAAATTATTTAAGTTGCTTCGTTTTTTGTCCTAAACGTACATGCGTAAACATTAAACGTGCATGCGTAACATTAAACGTGCATGCGTAACATTAAACGCACATGCGTAAATGCATTACGTGTATGTGTAGAGCATACAAAAAAAAAGTTTGTGGCTTTGAGGTCTGGATTATAGATCATTCCGGATAATTGACGTCTCGATTACAGACTTTGTACGTAGCATATTCAGAAACTACGTACTGTTTCATTCTAGCGCCCTCGCAGCGCTGTGGTAGGCATCCCGCGCATGCGCACTAGTCTTTCTTGTTCACTGACTTTCAATTGTCGCCATTTTGGTTGCTCTATGTTGTGTTTTCAGTTTGCTATGCACATTCAAAATGTTTAAGACAATTAGTTCTCCCGCTGACTGTGAGATTCGTGCCGTGATTAAATTTCTGAACGTGAGGAATATTAAACTGGCCGAAATTTATCGTCAAGTGACAGAAGTTTCCAGCGAATACGTGATAAGTGATGGAATGGTGAGAAATTGGGTAAGAATGTTTAATGCAGGTCGAACAAATGTCCACGCCGAGGCTCGGAGTGGTCGGCCTTCTGTTGTCACCGATGATTTGGTAAGGAAAGTTGATGAAGCAATTCATGAGAACAGATGCTTCACAATGACAACTCTTTCAGAGGCATTTCCACAAATTTCACGTACTGTTTTGTTCGAAATTGTGTCTGACCGCTTGAATTATTGCAAACTGTGTTCCCGATGGGTTCCAAAAATGCTCACTGATGTTCACAAAACAAAGCAACTTGGCAGTGCCCTAACATTTCTCATGCGGTACAGTGATGAGGGAGAAAACTTTTTAAATCAAATTGTGACAGGTGATGAAACTTGGGTGTGTCATTTCACACCAGAATCGAAACAACAATCGATGGAGTGGAGACACACTCATTCTCCGAAAAAACAAAAGTTCAAACTGACAATGTCATCACAAAAAATCATGTGTACTGTCTTCTGGGATAGGAAAGGCATTTTGCTTACTGAATTTCTTCCCAGAGGTGAAACCATTAATGCGGCACGATATTGTGAGACTTTAACAAAACTAAGGCATGCCATACAAAACAAACGAAGAGGAATGCTCAGTAAAGGAATTGTGTTGCTCCATGACAATGCTCGGCCCCATACTGCTGGTGTCACTCAATCGTTAATTCGACAATTTCTTTGGGAGCAGTTCGATCACCCGCCGTACAGCCCGGACTTGGCGCCGTTCGACTATCACTTGTTCCTGCACATGAAGCGCGAGCTTGGTGGCAAGCACTTTGGATCTGACGATGACACGAAAAATGCAGTGGAGTTGTGGTTATCGAAACTGGCGGGAAGTTTCTTTGACGATGGTATACAAAAACTGATCACCCGCTATGACAAGTGTTTGATCATTGGCGGAAACTATGTTGAAAAATAGTTTAAGACATGTATTTTCATGTAAAAATAAAATTGGATTCAAAAAAATTGTTTTACTATTTTTTTTTTCAAAACGGTACTTAGTTTCCGAATACGCCTCGTGTTGTATAGCAATTCAAATATTCCAAAATAAAACAAATATAACAATAACAAATGCAAAACAAATGCAAATTTCCATATTTAATGATGCTTAAAAGCATAAAAATACCATAAGTACTAAAATAACAGTCTTGAAAAGGATTATTGATTCTTAAAAGTGCAATTTCAGTACACTGACTAGAATTTAGCAGTGGATAACAATAAAGTGTGATTTAAAATACTATCCCCAACTATTTCTTTCTTTCTTTCTTCTTTTTAAGGATCTGATTTTGTAACAAAAATTTTCTTACAGATAACATGCTCTTTTGCATGTTAGCTGTATAGAAGCATGTCTTTTGCATGTTAGCATTAGAAGCAATTCCAATACATTGAAGGGCCTTTTAGAGGTGGACACTTAGTCCTTGTGTGCTTTTCTGCATCCACATAACCTAATTATCCAAGCATTGCAATAACAATACCATTTTCAGTTACAAATAGCATTTATTTTCAGTAATCAGAAAAGTTTTGTTCTAGTGTTAAAAAACATATCAGAAATAACACAATTATAAAAATATACAACATGTATAGATCACATTAATGAAACAAACATAAATAATAAGTATAAAAATAAATAATATAAAAAATAAATAAGTATAAAATTTATAAAATATGTAGAATAATTAGAAAAATGGTGAAGAAAATATTACTGTTTAAACTTAATTTAGACTTTTGATTTAGAAAATATTGATAAATTAAACTCCTTTGAACTTTTTAACATAAAACTGCTTCCATTATAATGGTTCAAAATTAAACACAGCTTCTTGAAATTCTTCTAGCTTATTTCCAACATAAACCAAAATAAATTCCCTTCTCAATAAGAAATACTGTAAGTCATTTCTAATATTGCCATTCATAGTTTCAAATGATATTAGACTTCCCTAAAGGGCAGTTCAATACCAGTGTTTAAGTTTTAAGAAATACACCACTTTTAGAGGTGGCCATCTTAGAGAAGTAATTGTAATAATAGGTTGTCTGTATTGTAGCAGTGAATTGTAATTTACATGAAGAAAAAAATTTGCATATTAACTTCACTAAAACTTATTTCATTGTTATCATTAACAGATGACATAAAATGAATTATTAATTGAAGATATGACTACAAAATAAAGACTATGAAAAGCAAGTTTTTGGTTGCATTTAAATGACCGAACATTTCAAAAGTTTGCATGTGTATAAAAAATAAATATTAAGTTATTACTAATAAAATTACTAAACATCAATGTTATATTATTATTATATTAATGTAATAATTACAGATTACAAATATAAGTCTACCTTTTCTAAACATGGATCAGTAAGAGAAAACACACACTCCCATGTATTTCTCGTATAAAAGCAAACTTTTATATCAACAGGAACTGCAAGAAACTGAAAAATAAAAAAATAAAAAAACATTACATGAATATTGGAATTCATATTTATTATAATAAAATAACAATATGTTACTATCACTGCAAAAACGCAAATGATTCTTAAAAATAGAAATATATATATTTTAATACATTGAAGGGCCATTACATTATGACTACCCTGTTAATAACATGTACGACCCCCTCTGAAACCAAATGCTCAACAACTGGTCCTGCAATTTCTGCACATTGGGAGGGGGTAGAGTGGCAGCACAAATTTGATTTTCCAGGTGGGACCACAAATGCTTTATTGCAGTGGTTCTCAACCTTTTGACTAAAGCGTACCATCTAAGCAAAAAATGAAAACCTTTAGTACTACCACTACAATGTACTACAATGTACCACAACCACTCTTGAACAAAGCTCAGATCGCATAAATTTACAAGTTTCAGACAAAAAAACTCAATCAGGATATTGGGGTTTTAATTTTTGAATTTAATAGTTAACAATACTTTGCTTCTTTACATATCACATATTTTTCTCTTGCGTACCACCAGTTCAGAACCCCTGCTCTATGGGATTAATGTCAGGTGAATTGTGGGCCAAGACATGACTTGAAAGTCACCACAATGTTCCTCAAACCACTCCTTGATGATTCGACCCTTAGGACACGGTGTAATATCCTGTTGGTAAATGCCATCCCCACCGGAAATACTGTTGTTATGAATGGGTGAACCTGATCTGCAACGATGTTCACGTAGAGCACAGATGTCAGGGATTGTTCTGTGTGGATTATGGGTCCTAATGTGTTCCATAAAAATATTGCCCACACCATAATATCCTTGCCACCGTCTTTTCTGCACCCAATTGCGCATCCGGGAGTCGGGATTTCATTTGGAAATCAGCGTTTAGCACACACCTTTCAATGTGATGAACCAGAAAACATGATCCGATGGACCATGCAACTTTCTTCTATTCTTCTAATGTCCAATTCCATTGTAGATGCAGATGGTGATGACGTATTGTCAGTGCAGGGACATGCTTTGACCTATGGCTGCATAGGCCCATACGCAGCAATGTATGCTACACACAGTGTTCAGAAGCATTGTCTGAGTCGCCACTGTTGTAGCTCTTCGGTCATGCCGAACAATGTGTAGCAATCTCAGCTCTCCTCTGGAATCAATGCGCAGTTGATGACATACTGCTGGCCAGCAACTTGTTGTTTCACCATCCATACAATACTTTCAATATTTGCTCACAACAACTGCATGTGAACAGCCCACTAAATGCATCATTTCTGATATTGATGTTCCCAGTCGGCGAGGCATAACGATTTGACGTTTACTGAAATCTGCTACATCAGCTGCTTTTCTCATTATGTTGCTAATCGTGCTATTTTTGGAAAAAATCAAATAGAATCTTAATATTCCGCGAGTATCGTGCAGAGCACGACGTGTCTGGATCAATGACACATACTTCCATAAAGGCAGATAACATAAATACAGTCATGATAAGTAGGACCTGGAAGGGAGTAGCAGTGAGTGAAGGCAAAGGGTTGCAAGAGGATCATAAAATGATGCGACATTGCAAATAAGAAAGGGCTGGAGTATATATGAAGAAGCAAGTCAATAACTGTAGTAAAATATTACTGGCAGTGGTTTAAAGTAAGAAAATCTCCTCATAGTGTAAAAGAAAACAATGCAAAACAAGTACAATGAATAACAAAACAAATGCAGGAACAATATGGAAAAAAGTAAAAAGTGAATAGGTGATAAGATCTCTCACACACAGTGGTTTTGTACCTGGGCGAGCCCATTGTTATAACTGTATTGTGGTCATAATGTAATAGCTCTTCAGTATATATATATATATGTATATAAATGAAATTTATTATACATTATGAATACTGAAATTCACACATAATAAAATTTCACTGAAATGAGCTTTTGTTTTAATAAGTTGCAATATTTTAAAATTACTTCTCCATTTGGACTCCAGTCAAGTCGGCATAACGAAGTTGCTGTGCTGAAAATTTAAATAAATTCAACTTAATATATAATTAAAATATGCATTTTAAAGATCACTTAAATACAATAAAAATTTCAAATACAGTGAAATCTCTAACACAATTACTCCCAATTCCAAATAATTTTTGTCATCTGCTAAACGGTTATTTTAGAAAACAATTACTGATCATGAAAATTACAGAACTGCATAACAGCTTCATAAAAATAAAAATAAAAAAAAGATAAAAGTAGTATTACAAAGATAAGCAACAAATAATGCAGTAATAAAAATAGGTTAAAAAATGTTCCTTGTGGTTACTTCTAAAATACTCTATGTGAATAACATTTTAAAATAGAGAACACAGATCTTATGAGTAAAAGGAAGAATGAAGTCTCCTTATTCAAATTTGATCAATCACTTCCCACTTTAGTTTTTGATTAATCATTAAAACTCAATAAACTAAATCAAGTGCCTTAATATTCTACATTATGGTATAACATCTTGCTTACATAATTTAGAATTTCTTTTAAGAGAACAGTCGACTCTGCATCATTCTTTAGAGGCATTTGCAAACATTTTAAATATGGCTTTCTCTCAATCACTCATCAACACATATTCATATAAAAGTGAAAACTTAGAAATAAACATGACTGTTTGCCATAATGTTAGAACAGTTGACAGGAGAGACATTAACATGTATTTAAAAAAATTTTTTTTCTTAAAAATCTGCATCTCAATATTATTTAGGATCTTTCAAGTTCATATTGATATTAACACAAATATTAGCTAATTAGTTTCTATGATTTTACAGTGCTGATATTGAAGTTTAAGATATTTGAGAGTTTTGAGCCCCAAACACCTATTTTTATTTTGAAGATCCAGATTTACTGGTTATATTAGCAGGAAAAAACAGCAGATAATTATTCCTTCGTGATAATCATCTTTTGGAATCATATGGCATTGTCAAAAAATAACAATATTTTTCTTCTTTTTTTTTAATTAAGGTTTTTTTCAACCTATGCTGAAAATAATGCCTGTCATTACCTACTCAGGAAGACCTTGGTTTAATGCGCCAATTACGACCGTATCATTTAATTTTAGACTCACAGAACATTTCAGTTTTTCTCTAAAATATTTTTCAATGTTATTGAATTTAGAATAATTAATGCTAAGAAAAACACTAAAATTAATGATTTCCGCACGGGCAAAATACATAAGAAATTTATCCTTTACCTGTTTCCATTTTAACACACCACATTTGCAAAGTATAAATACCAGAGCTTTGCCACGTAGACACTCTTAAAACAGTAGACTTATCATTGTCATGTATGTTCTAAAGCCTGGCATTTTTCTCAAACAATAAGAAAAATTTGTCAATGGGGATATTTTTGGAGCCATCAAAAATTGCACACTGAAATTTATCCACACTGATTGTTGCAGTTTAAATTTTTTGTTCATTTGCTTTTGATTGAGATCAAGCTTCCATTATTAATTTTTACTTTTTTCTGATAAAACTCGTACCAATATTATAAAAAAAAATTGAAGCACAATATTGAATGAAAAATTTCACATCACTAGAATTTTTCACATTTAAAAAACGCCATATTTAAAGATTTTACAGCACACTCGAAGACACTTTTTTCATTACAAACACTGTTGAGATCGACATCAGATTTTAGCAAAGATACTACCATGAGCAGAATTAATCACTTGAAATTTTCATTGCAAAACATCACGTACCTGGCGAAAAAGATGAAAGAGTAAACACAGCCTTCATCAAGTTGCAGAGATAGATAACTTTGAACACATGGCATTAAATCAAATTTCTAATTTCTTTCTTTCGCAGTCCAGTCACTGGAAATTTTTGGGAGCTCATTGGAGTATTCACCGCTCTAAACAATAATCTTGTGTTGATTTTTAATTATATGTAATGCTTTTGAAACACAGAAGAGGAATCAGCTTGCAGTCATTGTGGCTTATAGTGAAGGCTTACAGATGAAGATAACAAAACACGAACTTGAAGAATTTCCAATCTTTATTTTCATGTATATAAAATCCTTTTCATGGATATTTATCCAATCATAATGAAATCCGATACATTTCTATGATTCTGTCATAATGAAATATGATAAATTTCTCTGTACTTTGGTTTTTAACAAGAAATGACGCAGACATTTTACAGAAGCAAAGCAAGGAGATATTAGCAAGGTAGAAGCTAGCAGAGTAATGATGTAATTAGCTTGTCAAAGGTATTTATACAAAAGCAGGTGCGATTCTAGAGACAAGCTATGATTGGTTAATATTAGTTTTAGTTGCCCTTTTCCAATAGTGTTACATAACATAGAAAAATCTCGAATTTAGGGGGAGATCACCAAATCTAGAATGTCAATTTTAAGATTGCCAATCATTTTTAATTTAATTTAAGCAGCTATCGTATTTTGTTGCATCTTACACACACACATATATATCTATATATAAACTTAAATAATCAAACTTAAAGTTAAAAGTAAACTGGTGTCAAAGCACGGTAATTTCTCAACAATATTAATAATTGTATTCTTGTATGAGAGGTTTAACACATTATCGAAACAATTCAAAATAAAAATGATCATAGTAGTACGAACTAAAAAACTAAAAATGCAAAAGGGGAAATATATACATGATAATAAAAATATAAAAATTAATCTCCCTTTTTTGAAAATCCAATTCAGAACTCTACCGCAGTATATATATATATATATATATAAAATCTTAAAACGTTAAGGAATTAAAAACCTATAAAAAGCCATTAAAATACTTGAAGATAACATATCTTTTTTCCAGAAACACATTGCAAAAAGAAAATACTTAACAATAATACAATTTATGAACTAAAAATTTTTTTACAACAGGAAAATTGGAAATATAAGAGTACACAAAATTTTGTTAGTCTCCTTTGTTCAAAGCTTCAAACAGAACTTGTCAAGGGAAAAGTGTTTTGAAGACTCAAACCAAGTTGATTAACAAGACCAACTAAAACAAGTTTCATTCCAACAAATTCACCGAGACTTCAAAAGGTATAATCTAATGTAAAATTCTTAAGAACCCGAACTAATTAACAGCCTCATTAAATTTGACTCTTTTCTGACTTGCTTCAGTTGTCTAAGCTACTACTACAAATTAGTATAGTAATTGCTTTCAGCACTTTTGTACTTAAGTGATAACAATGTTTATTTATTTATGTTCTTAGAAATAACTTTCATATCTTATCTTTGACTTTCATATCTTATAGAGACAATTTCTAGTTCACTGTATACTGAAATGCAATAATCAAAAATACACTCCAGAATTTAAAGAAGATTTAAAGAAAAAATCAAATTATTATTTTGTTATTTGTTTTAAATACAAATACATTACATAACACGAATTAGTTTGTATGACATTAAAATTTAAAACTGCTTAAATATTAAAGTGCTTTAAATTGTGAATAATGTATAAGTTTTTTATTATTATTTTAAATAACATAAACTTCAAGTAAAAGAAAAAAGTGTTAAATAAAACTGCACATTAAATATAGAATAAAAAGCTAAAAAAACAAAAACAAATCATGGCTTACCAAAAATCATTACATTTCTTAAATAAATTAAGAGTTTTAATACATTCTTGATCACTTAAATTCCATATTTTCAGAGTTCCATCACAGCTAGAAGATGACTGAAAAATGAAATAGTCGTACAAGATTAATAATATCAACAATAATGGTTGTAATAAGTTGCCTTGAAATTTTGCAAATTATAATTAAATTGCATTTTAAACAAAGATCACAAATTTCACCAATTATTATTTTTTATAACCAACCATAGTTATATTCATGAATGAACCACAACAAAGAAACATTCAGATTTCAATAAAAATATAACAATATTTTCATCAATATTTAAAAAGTATAGTTACAATTTTTATACATAAATTTAGAAATTTTATTCTATGTACCAGGGTTTCTTAACTGATAGGGAATTTACTTCTAAGGGATCGGGAGAATTTGCGAAGCAAATTTTTTACTTCAGAATGACAAGACACAAACTATACCATAAATTCATTGGCAAAAAAAAAAAAAAAAAAAAAAAATGTTAATGTTTAGTCAAGGTCAAGTTACACAAAAGAGTTAAAAAATTTAACTTAAGTAACACTTTAAGTGCAGCAAAATCGAGAAATATTTTAGCTATATTTATGAAATATTATACTAAGTTAAATAAGAATAAACATATAAAATTTATTAAAATAACAAACCTGATATTTATATGTATGTACCTTTACAGAACATTAAAATAAGAGCTTTAGATCTTAAATTTTATTTATTACTTAATATGCACTACTTAAATCATTTTAAAATAAAACTAGGCTGAATGTGACATTTTGACATATGATGAGAAAGATAGAATGATGAAACAAAGACTGACAGCTACTACTATATACATTTGTTACTTAGACCAATTTACCATTATGCATTTTAGGGAGAAAATAAAGAATAAAAATAGTAAAAAGTATTGGGTTAGTGCAAAAGTTATAGTGTTTTGTTATACAATGAAAACACTGTATTTCCAAGAATTTGTTTTCCATTATCAATGCTTAGTTTGTAATTTTATGAGTTTGAGTGGATTTTTTCAGTTTTGTAGATCAAACAAGACAGAATGTTAACTGAACAAAGTTCAGCACTTCTAGTACATTTTGCTTTTTTAAGTTTAGCTGAAGATCAAGTGTTGCAAAAGAAGTGAAAACAATCTATGCTTTATACAGAACTAATGCCCATGAAGAAAGCATGGCGAGAAAATAGCTCTCTCAGTTATTGTGCATGCAACTTAACTCATTTGATGATTCATATTTAGGAAGATCAACAGATTTAAACCAAGATCACTTAAATCAGTATCCCTTTCAGCCCGACTTACGAAATATAAAGATTTATTACAGAATAATGTGTATAATTTAATGGGTGTACAAGGAAGTCATGTGATGTCCACATCAGATTTAATAATTCAACTGTTGTGTGCTATTTGCACTTGGTCTGTAAGATTTAAACCATAACAAAACAATATAAATTGATCCACTGACTTAATATTTTGAAAATTCTCAGGTCAGTCATCAAAAAGCTTAAAATATTGAATAAAAAAAAAAGCAGTTTTTCGGATTTATTTATTTTGTATCAACTTTTATTTTTTGCTGCACTGAGCATTACACTTTTATAATGCTAAAATTAAATGAAAGATCTTATTCACCATCCATTAGCTACAATCTCTATTTATGAAGAATATGAATGTTTTACTAACTGGAAACAATAATACCTCTTAAGATGAAGGAAAAATTAAATACAAGTTTATGAAAAGATGATTATAATTATACATAATTGCAAAATGTTAGTCAGATATTTATTGACAGGTTATTGCTAACAAAAAGAGAATTCTGCAATGCCTGGCAGTTTACTACCTCAAGAAATCACAGGAACCATTAATAACATGCAAATACTAATAATCTGCTCTCTTGCAATATAAATATATCAAAACAGTTTTGGGATTATCTCCTAGGAATAGAAAGGAAATTAGGAAACTAGAAAAAGAAATCAAACTAAGGAAGTATGTATATATATATATATATACACATATATATGTGTGTGTGTGTGTGAGTGTGTATGTATGTGCGTGTATAATTCAACTGTTAATAATTAAACTGTTGTGTGCTATTTGCACTTGCTCTGTAAGATTTAAACCATAACAAAACAATATAAATTGATCCACTGACTTAATATTTTGAAAATTCTCAGGTCAGTCATCAAAAAGCTTAAAACATTGAATAAAAAAAAAAAGCAGTTTTTCGGATTTATTTATTTTGTATCAACTTTTATTTTTTTGCTGCACTGAGCATTACACTTTTATAATGCTAAAATTAAATGAAAGATCTTATTCACCATCCATTAGCAACAATCTCTATTTATGAAGAATATGAATATTTTACTAACTGGAAACAATAATACCTCTTAAGATGAAGGAAAAATTAAATACAAGTTTATGAAAAGATGATTATAATTATACATAATTGCAAAATGTTAGTCAGATATTTATTGACAGGTTATTGCTAACAAAAAGAGAATTCTGCAATGCCTGGCAGTTTACTACCTCAAGAAATCACAGGAACCATTAATAACATGCAAATACTAATAATCTGCTCTCTTGCAATATAAATATATCAAAACAGTTTTGGGATTATCTCCTAGGAATAGAAAGGAAATTAGGAAACTAGAAAAAGAAATCAAACTAAGGAAGTATGTATATATATATATATATACACATATATATGTGTGTGTGTGTGTGAGTGTGTATGTATGTGCGTGTATAATTCAACTGTTAATAATTCAACTGTTGTGTGCTATTTGCACTTGCTCTGTAAGATTTAAACCATAACAAAACAATATAAATTGATCCACTGACTTAATATTTTGAAAATTCTCAGGTCAGTCATCAAAAAGCTTAAAACATTGAATAAAAAAAAAAAGCAGTTTTTCGGATTTATTTATTTTGTATCAACTTTTATTTTTTTGCTGCACTGAGCATTACACTTTTATAATGCTAAAATTAAATGAAAGATCTTATTCACCATCCATTAGCAACAATCTCTATTTATGAAGAATATGAATGTTTTACTAACTGGAAACAATAATACCTCTTAAGATGAAGGAAAAATTAAATACAAGTTTATGAAAAGATGATTATAATTATACATAATTGCAAAATGTTAGTCAGATATTTATTGACAGGTTATTGCTAACAAAAAGAGAATTCTGCAATGCCTGGCAGTTTACTACCTCAAGAAATCACAGGAACCATTAATAACATGCAAATACTAATAATCTGCTCTCTTGCAATATAAATATATCAAAACAGTTTTGGGATTATCTCCTAGGAATAGAAAGGAAATTAGGAAACTAGAAAAAGGAATCAAACTAAGGAAGTATGTATATATATATATATACATATATATATGTGTGTGTGTGAGAGTGTATGTATGTGCGTGTATACATGAACACGTATTCAGGATAGAATGCTAACTTGATTTTGTGATCTTCATAGATGTATGAAAGAATAATGATCAAGACTTCTCATCAAAATGGAAACAGAAACATCTTTTTCATATTCATAAAAAAAGCAAATATTAATAGATTTTATAAAATACTAAATTACATACCTGGTGATTATAATTAAAGTTCACATTTCAAAATGGTCTGAAATAAGAACCAATTAATAGAATGACTTCGAATTTTGCCTGAATACTCATAAAAGCAGTAGAATTTGTTTTGGTGTAATAAAATAATAATAATAATTTTCAAAGTATCCATTAAATGGAATATACTTTAAATATCCCCAAAGCCTCAAAACCAGATGGGGTTCACATCTGCTGAACATGCTAACCATGTCCCATGAAAATGGCAGTTGATTATTCATTGATTTTTGAAATGATAGCTAAGCAGCCACTTCACTGGTATAGTGATATGTAATAAAACCACACCTTGAATTAAAATTAGTGACAGTCAGGCAATGAAAGAAAGATTCATAATGATGACCACTGACAGAATAGCTATGGGGATATTCAGGGCCCCAACTTTCTCAAGGAGGGGAAGAGAAAGGTCAACTATAAATGCTACTATAAAAGTACACCATAAAATGATTTTTGGAGTATGAAGAATTACTTGAACTAACACATGCAGAATTTCAGTTGATCAAATTCTGAAATTCTGCATATTAACTATACCCATGTTAATGTGTTTTGCCATTCCACAAAATATTCCACAGCCATTCATCATGGACTTCTATCTGAGTAATAAACAGATGCATGGACAATTCTCAAGCTTTCTCATCCAAATATAACAGTTCTTGAACATGCACAGATCCCAACTTTTAAATATGAAAAATTGGGAGGTTCACCCTCCCAAAACTGTGAATTTTTTTAAAGGCTTAAGTACTGCACAGCAGCACCATTTTAAAAGACCTCAGCTTACAAAATTCTGAGTAGGAAAAGAACAATTTACTTTTAAACATATTAAAAATAAAATTAATAACTAATGTACATAATATTGTATGGATAAACTTAGTAATGTACCATATATTTGTAAGATACTTTCTTTTTTGTTATTGCATGTCTTTGTGTTGTTAATTGGAAGCACATTCGGTAACAATCAGGTAGCCCAGGGTTTGAATCCCAGAAAGGGCATTGCACATTTATATCATCTGCTCTAAAAAATAAATGACATCCTACAATGGCACATCTAAAGCGATAATTTGTCATCATCAGGCTTTCGCAACTAGGTCAAAGTCCCCAATGCTTTAATGGTGTAATTAGAAGCATATTCCAGCTAGCAGTCGGAAGGTCCGGAGTTCGAATTCCAGTGTAGGCAATGCATTTCCTGTTTCCTCTTCCTAAATGAACCTAATGACTCTATAGATTTATTAAAACAAAATTAAATTCAAATATTTACCAATTAAACATTGGTTTGAATCATCATATAAAGACCTATATAAGTCTACAGTAGATTATGACAATTCAGATCAAATAAAATTTAATGCGTAGCTGCTTTAATTACGCTGAAGATAACTAGGGATCAGACAATGAAAATTTGTACAAAGTTTCATCAATTCAGTAAAGAAACTTAAACTGTGCAACTTAAATTTATTGTTCAAAAACACTTTCTTTAGTAAAATCTAAATATTAAAAACTGGGAGAACCGACAGTAATGAACATGAGTAGTTTTGAAATTATAGAGGGGGGGGGGGAAGCCAGAATTTTCACAAACAATGGAAAGCACATTCTGTGGTTCTTCTTACATAAATGTCTGTGATATGTGTGTATTACATGTAATTTTCAGCTTTTAATACCATCCGTACACCACAGTGTCTGCTAATAGAAAAAGTTGAACTATTTTTTTTTCCCTAAGCAAAACTCTCACGCTTCGCAAATATTCATGTAAAATTTCAAGACATTTCTGACAGTGATTCTTATTTCAAGCCAATTTAGAATGAGAATTACAATTACAGATACATTATTAATGAATAATTTTTTATTCATATAACCTCTATATTTCACTAAATAACAAAATAAAGAAATTACATGCTAACCTTAATCATGTTTACTATCTTTTCTTCTTTTCTTTTTTTTTTTTTCATTTTAAATGTGCATTTTAAATAAAAATACACAAATAAGCTTTTCAATCACTTTGTATTATCATTTTAAACTTATCCAGTTAGCATAGTAAAATACAGAAAACAATAAAATTTTATACAATGGAGTTTTATCAAAAATAAATGAAGTTAAATATGTACACATAAATAAGAATAATAACATCTAGAGCTACCAAATATTTTTGCTCCGGGTCAAAGCACAAGCTCAGTATTGGACCATCATGACCTCTGAAAGCAATCAAAGTCTTCTCTGCTGTATCAAATACTTTTATTGAAAAATCCCTATGGATATATAAAATATATATATAAGTATTTACTACAAAAAAAAAAAAAAAAATCAATGCCGTTTTAATAAGCAGTAAACACAGCCTCACTAAATAAAGAAAGTTAGAGAGGTATTGTTTCATGTTAATGTTTCCTCAGTTTTGCATAAACAAGCTAGATAAGAAGAAAACTTAATCTACATCGCAACTGAAAGCAATAATTTTTTATAAATAAAATAAATAAAAGGATAAAGCAAAGAAATAAAGAAAATAAAAGCATAAAAATATCTTAAGCAGAATCCAAAGGTATTGTTATAATTTTTCTTCATTGAAATAACAGCAAATTCAGCTCCGAGAAAATGGGATCATTACAGTAGAAAACGCATAATTTTTTAGCTTAAAAAATGCACTCACTGAGCAAAAGGTAAAAAATATGATCTCAGTTTACAAACAGATTATGCTGTCTTTACATTAATTAGAGGGCTTCTTACAGCCTTCTGTTTAAACTCTTTTAGCAGCAACATTTCAAAGATGTTAGTTATTTCCTCACACATGTGTACACACAACAAATATCTCAGCCATGAAGTCCTTCATAGAGTCAACTGGATTTTCGCAAAAGAGGGCTTTTAAATGTACCCATAAAAAGTAAGCACTAAATTATTGATAAATCAAGTTAGCAGGTTAGCCAACAGACTGGTCTACTACAATAACCCATAGTGGAAATATGCCAAAAAAGTCTGATTCCTGTTTAAGGAAGAAAGGGATGTTTTTCCTCGTGTCTTAAAAATGAATTATTATAATTTTCCAACTTATAAAAATTTTCTATTCCAGGATTTTATTATTAGTTTTAGATAGAAAATAGGTTTTAGGAAATTCAAAAATTGCAGTCAAAAGAAATCAATCCAAGAAATTTGTGGATCAGTTTATTCTCCTGATCCCACACTCTTTCTTCAATTATTTTCCCTTCTTGCTTCATCGTTGCGCACTATCTTTGATTCACTCTCCATCCCACTTTTATCAAGGTTATTATCAATGAGTGCCAGATTGTAAAAATGAGCCAATTCAGTTTAGAAAGTAAAAGATTATGATCTGATTACATAAGAGAGCAGTTTTGCACACCTCTATTCATAAAATCCACTCATATGTCCACAAAGAATCACTCTTAGAATGTATGTGTAGCATGTTGTGCCTACACATGACAACTGAGCATACTAAAAATACCTCTGAATATAAAAATAGTTTCATCAGTGCACATAAGGTAAGAAATTTGGTCACAGTGAACTCTGCTACAAAAATCATTGATAGAATCTGTACACAGAATAGCTAATAAATCAAGCATAAACTTTAGATTTTGAAGCTTGATTTTTCTGAAAAGGGAATGAATGTAATTTTCCAAATGGTGGGCCGAACCCATCTACGGTGGTTCTCTTTCCCACAATGTTAAGACAATGTTTATATATCGTGCAGCTCTTGGTTGACACATTTCTTGCCTACTAACACTGAAAGAACTACTTTCAGAAAGTTGGTTGTGATCCAGAATGCATATATTGAGAAAGCAATTCTATAAATTGATAATGCTCTTCTCCCATAACCATTTGCAGCATGAGTATTTGCTACATGTCTACCTTCTTGGCAATTGTAAAATCTCTCATAATGGGTAACAATCATATTCATATAACCTCTATATTTCATCAGTTAAATGTTAAAGGTCTTTTAAATTACATGAGATTTATACAACACATTTGAAAAATTATGAAGCATAAAGAATAGCATCTCACCCTCCTCCACAAGCAACTAATTTTCCATCACTGCTACAAACAATATGATACACAGCTGTATTAAACTGAGCTACAATTCTTTCAAATGTAATACTGGGAAATGCATAAGAAGAAACTGAAAAAGCATCCGATGCTACATAAAGTGTGCCATTCTAAAAATAAAAAAAAGAAGTAAACATAACACACATTTACAATATAATTTTATAAATTACTTCACTAAAAGACAAATACAAAATTTAGTGACATAAATAAAGATTTGCTATGCTTTTTTACAATTTTATTTAATGGTAAATGTACAACGTTATTAACATTATACTATACATAACTACTCAAACTTTATTACATTAATGTACGATTTATTAAAATATTAACTATAGAGATATTACATATAGTTTACTCAAATTGGATTAAATACTGTCATAAAAATTGCTGAATAGAGAATTTAATAATGCAATATATTAACATGTTATTGCGAGGATAACTGGAAAAGCACGATTTCCAGTGAAGGCAGACACTATCTACATGTTTGTCGTGAAAGTTTATTTTGTGAAATGCATAAATTGATTTGAGAGTATAGTGCTATTCAGACTATACTGAGAATATTAAACACTAAGGCAATAAAATTGCTAAATGTCAATGGCATTTAATTTCAATTCAATTTCTAATATGCTTCTGTTATCACAGTATTATGTAAGTCAGAGCAGTTTGGCTCATATTTATGTCAGGCCAAATTTACTACATAAATATGAGACAAAATTCTTAGAAAATCTTCAACAAAGCAACATGGGCAAACGTATATATTCTGGCTAAAGTGAATTATCAGGTTGAAGCCAAATTTGGCATTTCTGTGGTTAGATATTGATTTTATTCTCACAATCTTACTTTTTTGATTGTTAGGTAATGATTTTATCCTGGCAACCTTACTTTTTTTAATATCTTAAATGAGTGTGATATTTCTCTCACGGTCATACGCCTTTCTCTGAATGCAATTTATTATTTTTAAAACAGTTTATTTGGAGCGAAAACAGAAATGTTTTTGTTCCAGCAGTGCATGGAAATGGATGTAATAGCTAATAATGTGAATGTTTTATGTGTGATGATGAGATGTGTTTAATAAATAGCTGGCATGCACTGTCAAATGCTTTTGTAAGTCAAAACTAATCGCTGTATATATGAAGAGAAGCACAGTGAGAAAAAAAAAAAAAAGTCGCAGAATTTCATGAAAAACGTCTTTTATTTTTCAAGGTAATCCTTGTTTAATAATTACAATTTGTATTTTATATTGCTAAAGTACGTGGTACTTACGTATTAACGCAACCAGGCCAAAATTCGCATAAATTGCCAAATTTGGTGACCCTACTTACAGCAACCCTACGTGTTATGCGTAGTTTTGTAAAAAGAGCATGTGGAGATTCACAAAATTTTCCTGCATTTTCGTGCAAATTTTTGTAATTTATGAGAAAATATCAGTGTACATGGATAAAGTCGAGGGTGTGCACAATGCCATTTTTGTACAATTCTGGGATGTTTTTTTAAGTAAAAATAAGTCGACGTGTACATGGTTATCGCAAATACGGTTTTCAATCAGTGCTAAAAGCAATAGCCAAAAGATTTCCGCCGAAAAAATAATTCTGCAACTTATTAAGCCCTTCCGGTTTTGAATTTCAATAAGTTGCAGAATTATTTTTTCGGTGGAAATCTTTTGGCTATTGCTTTTAGCACTGATTGAAAACCATATTTGCCATAACCATGTACACGTCGACTTATTTTTTCTTAAAAAAACATCCCAGAATTGCACAAAAATGGCATTGCGCACACTCTTGACTTTATCCATGTACACTGCTATTTTCTCATAAATTACAAAAATTTGCACGAAAATGCAGGAAAATTTTGTGAATCTCCACATGCTCTTTTTACAAAACTACGTATAACACGTAGGGTTGCCGTAAGTAGGGTCTAAAGCCGTAAGTAGGGTTCAACTTATTCAAATTCGAAACCGGAAGGGTTTAATTGCTATTTTATATTTTAAAACAAAATAATATAAAAAACTGTATTAAAAATTATCTGTAATTAATAAATGTACATTTTCTTTCTATTCATACTTTTTTACTCAAAGTTACAAATAGCACCAATCTGGTTGCGATAATACGTAAGTACCAAGTACGTTTTCTTTTGTTATACTGCTATTGCTTCCTGATTTTCTGTAAGTGAAAACAGGTTGCTGTATATTGTATCTAATACTTCTCATATATAATCCAAAAATAAATCAAATTGTTTAAATCATGAAATTTAATCCAAAAACATAAAATTTAAAAAAATGTAAAATATTAAACAGTATAACAAATTAAGCAGTTTAAAATTTACTTTGAATGCAATGGATGACACTTGATCACCAATATGGTGAGAAACAGGATCATCATCATCAAATCCCTCCCACATCCTGACATCCCCATCAGTGCCATGGGTGAAAAGATATCTAAAAAATAAATACAAATTAAAAGAAATCGTTCTAATTTCAAATTCATGTGCATTTAATATTAGTCCACCGACTAAAAATTATTACTTATATGTAAAAAAATATGCAACAAAAGTGACAAAGCCACTTAATTGAGTACTTACTGGCCGCTGTCATCGTAGCAAACATCAGTGTGACCTTCATTATGAGCGTATCTCAATGAAGAATCTTCCATTATAAAAATAAAGACGATAAAAATGGGAAATTCTATTCTTACGATATACGTACCACAAAGTTGAATAAAGAAGTATTAAAGAGCTTAATATAATTTCGCGGGTAAAAATTCAGGAAGGTACAGTTACAGGTAATAGGAGAGAAAAACGAATAATAAATACGAAAACGAACGAGGAGTCATAAATATTTTAAACCAATTTTCAATGCAAAATTATACAGAAATATAAAACAGGAATTATGCTATTATCTGTAGAAATTATAACATTTATAGTCTAAATATAGATTAAGAAAAGCTATTAACAGAAACATTCCTTCATTAGCTGTGTTATTTTCCTCAAGTTTTATAATATAAGAAATCCGTAATTATCAGTTATTTTCATGTTTTTCTTTTATACCTATTTTAGGAATATGAATATCATTTGAAGTTCCTCAAAAATATTCATATTAAATTGCATTATGGCAACAGTAACGCTTGCAACCTTTGATTGTGTGTCTACTTGTTTTGAAAAGGAATCGAAAATAGTTCCAGATGATATATTACTTTTCATTTATATAAGTATGTCACAAATTACCGTTGGCATTGGTAGATAAAATGCCGTTGTTTTATGTTCTTAATTTTGACAGAACTTGACATCTTTCTGTAAAATGAAACTGTTTTATTCATGAAATTCGATTTTAAAATAATTGAACGTACTTTCAGTTTATATGTTGTTTTAACTAGTATATTTCTTTTGCAAAACTATATTGAACACAAAATTTATTCAAGCACAAAATTAATGTCCTTAAATATTTTTTCATAATTTCATTTCTTTTTAAAAATGTAAGTGAGGCCAGTCATTGAAAAGATAAATGCGAATATTCATAATCACATTTTTGAAACACCACACTTGGCTTAAGTGCAGAATCGTCCACTTATTTGTTTGGCACTTTTTGCAAGAGGAATAAGAATTGGGTTTTAGTCAATTTTCTTTGAATTTTTAAGTGAAAATAGGTCGATGGTCGAATAAAGTCAAGGAAGTGCACAATGCCATTTTTGTGCAATTCTGGGATGTTTGAGTGAAAATAGGTCGATGCGTACATGGATACCGAGTATGTGCAATTCTTAAAAACGCGCCAAGCAGTGGGCGATTCTGCGCTTTCCCCTAAAGACAATTAATAACATTTTGTAATGTATATTCACTTCTTAAAAATCATATAATAATATTAACATGTTCCATTCGTTGTGAAAAATGTTTGTCTTAATTTTTTTTTTAATATCCTCTCTAGCATTTTATTGTGCTATATATCAAGTCATTGAAGAGATATATGCGAATATTCATAATCACACCTCTAAAACATAACACATCTTCTGGAAAGACAATAATATTTTGTAATACGTATTCACTTATTGAAAATAATATCATATTAACATATTCCATTCGTTGTGAAAAATTTATCTCTTTATTTATTATTTTTTTTTAAATTTTCTCTAGCATGTTATAATTTGCTATATATGTGTGATTAGAACAGGATTTATTCATCTGATAATTTAGGTGTATATTTTGCATACCACTTATTTCTATTTATTTAATTTCCTCTTTAGTATCTTACCATGTGCTGCATATGTGTAACTGCAGCAGGATTTATTCTACTGATCACTTAGGTGCATATTTTGTAAACTACTTCCATAAACATTCTACAAAGAATTGCTAGGTAATGCACAATCTTATTTATACACGTCTTTCTTTTTCTGAATTTTTACATTTATTATTATAAACTTATTTGTAAAACAAATACTTATCTATTCAAACTGATAATTCATTTTTAATTTTATGACATTTTATACCATTGCTAATAATTACAAGTTGCCATATGTTAATGACCTAAATTGCTTTCAGCAGATAGTTGATATAGTTATATAGTCCAAGTAAAGTTTATTAGCTTTTGTTTTGTAATGCAATTAATGTTATGAAAATTTATGCATCAAATAATGAGATTATTAAATGATCTATGTAATCTGGTGGATCGTTTGTTTTTTATAATTGCCATAGGATTCAATTTTCTGGAAAAATATTTTTTGTTATAATCCTTCATATTAAGATTTGTGAACCTAAATGTTAAAAGATTTTCTGAACTTTTACATATCTGCTTAATATTCAGGTCCTTGTTTATCTAGTCTTGGAATTTGCGAATTTACTTATGACTTATCCAAAATAAAAGTAAAGTTTTTGCTGTTTAATGCATTTGTATAATAACATTGGCAATTACGTATTATCCCATAGACTGTAAAAGATGGCATAGATTCCATGAAAGTTGCATCAGTCATTCGTTTGTTAACAACATTTAGGAAATACCATTCATAAAATACCGTTGTTTAATTGCCGTTTTTGAAGGAAATAACGTTTCTTTATTTAGTTAGAGTAGACTGAAAGGTCTACCCCTTGTATTTATCAAAGTTGTTGCTTCATTTATGGGAACCTGAGTAGTTGAATGTTTCGTAAATATACTTTTACCTAGAATTGGGTGCAGTGGCGTAGTTAGGGTGGGGGTTAAGGGGAGACATCTGTCCCCGAGTGCAACATCCAGGGAGCACCAAATTGATGTGAAACTTTAAAATGAAATGTTTTCCATTCCTGGAACACACAGAAGAGCGCAAAATCTTTTGTTGTTCCCGGGCACTGAAAACCCTAGGTACGCCTCTGATTGGGTGCTCCTTTGAAGTGAAAATATATCGATGTGTACACGGATAAAGTCAAGGGAGTGTGCAAATCTCTGATATTTTTTTAAGTGAAAATAGGTCGACGTGTGCATGGATACTGAGTTTGTGCAATTCTTGTTATTTTGGCTTTGTGTAGCGGCAATTTTTGGCGAAAAATTCGTGAATTTTCGCCAAGGGGTACCCTTAAATATACTTTTACTCACATTTTTGGTTGATCTTTACAGTATGGTAACTGGTAGTTTGGCGACATTTTGGAGGCGATAAAGGTTACTACCTGGGACTTTGGTAATAATGCGAGCAGTACTCAGTTCCGATTACGCATTATTTTGTGTGAGGGAAATGAGAGATCATGGGATATGTCATGTGATATTAATGGACGAATTACGGTTCTTTAATCGGAAAAGGGGGGAAATCGGGAAAAAATCTGGAAATTTTGTATTTGGCTTTATTCTGTGTTGTGTGAAACAGTGTTCGTGAATTTTTTGATCCCATGGCCGTAACTAAAGTGAATTCGAAATGGGTATTTATGTATGTATTAATTTAATGTATGTGCTCATTTATATTTTAAGTAGTGTTTTTGAATTTAATTATATTTTAATTAAATGATAGTTATTTTGTGAATTTTATGTTTGTAGGAGTTTGGTATACGTTTTAGTTGAAGTAAACGTGCATGGAAATAATTTAAATATCTGACACTAAGTATTTGTAATGGTTGCGGTATGAATTCGTTGGTGACGTGTATAATGTAATAGATGATTTAGAGGTAAAAGTTTTTGGATATTTTATTTATTTTATATGTGGAAATGTTCATATTTGGAAAGGGTAAATACTTTTTCGCGATCAGGTAATTTCATATATGTTCTTTTTACCGGGTTGAAAGATTGAGAAAATTGTCATGTATTTTCGTGAAATTTTTCTAATTTATGAGAAAAAAGCAGTGTACATGGATATAGTGAAGAGTGTGCGCAATGCCATTTTTGTGCAATTCTGGGATGTTTTTTTAAGTAAAAATAAGTCGACGTGTACATGGTTTAGTGATATTTTAATTAAATGATAGTTATTTTGTGAATTTTATGTTTGTAGGAATTTGGTACACGTTTAAGTTGAAGTAAACGTGCATGGAAATAATTTAAATATTTGATACTAAGTATTTGTAATGCTTGCGGTATGAATTCGTTGGTGACGTGTGTAATGTAATAGATGATTTAGAGGTAAAAGTTTTTGGATATTTTATTTATTTTATATGTGGAAATGTTCATATTTGGAAAGGGTAAATACTTTTTCGCGATCAGGTAATTTGATATATGTTCTTTTTACCGGGTTTAAAGATTGAGAAAATTGTCATGTATTTTCGTGAAATTTTTCTAATTTATGAGAAAAAAGCAGTGTACATGGATACAGTGAAGAGTGTGCGCAATGCCATTTTTGTGCAATTCTGGGATGTTTTTTTAAGTAAAAATAAGTCGGCGTGTACATGGTTTATGTGTATGTGTTATTTTGAAAAACACGTAAGGAGTATGGTATTGTGCACTTTTTCCCAATTTTGCAGTTTTGTCATGATTAAGCAGTTTTGTTAGATAAAATTTCTAGCATAAGTGTAATTCGGCTAGTAGATTGTTGGAAGAAGTGTTCAGTAGATAAAAAGAAAAGAAACATGTCTTTACTTCGTGAAGACAAAATGGCGGCGGAAAAAAAAAAATAGAGGGTTGCTGTAGGAGAGTTGGTCGCCAAAAAAACGCCAAGTTACCCTAATGTAAAGATCAACCACATTTTTCTTAAAGACATAGCATTTTCCTCACTTCTCAGTAAATCAATCGGCTAATCTTTATAATATGGTAACGGGTAGTTTGGCGACATTTTGGTAAGGCGATAAAGGTTACTAGCTAGGACTTTAGCAATAATCTGAGAAATACACAGTTCAAATCACAGAGTATTTTGTCTTAGAGAAAGGAGAGATCATGAGACATGTAATATGACATTTTCCGGAAAATTCCAATGGGGATTTTAGCTAATAAGCACTTAGAAACAATTTCGCTGCTAAAGTGCAGAATCGCCCACTTATTTGTTTGGCGCTTTTTACAAGAGTAAAAGGAATTGGATTTTTGTCAATTTTCTTTGACATTTTAAGTGAAAATAGGTTGATGTGTACATGTAAAGTCAAGAATGTACGCAATGCCATTTTTGTCCAATTCTGGGATTTTTTTTTAAGTGAAAATAGGTTGACGTGTACATGGACACTGTGTATATGCAATTCTTAAAAACGCGGCAAGCAGTGGGCGATTCTACACTTTCTCCCAATTTTGTACCTAATCTTCGTCTTGATTAAGCACTTTTGTTCCATAAAAGTTCTAGCATAAGTGTAATTCGGCTAGTAGATTGGTGTGGAAAAAATGTTGAGTAAAAAAAAAAAAAAAAAAAAAAAATGCCTTTACTTTGTGAAAACAAAATGGCGTCCAAAAAAAAAAAAAAAAAACCAGCAGGTTGTTCGCCAAAGTTTCGGCAAAAAATCGCCAAGTTATCATAATCTTAAGATTCACCAATCAAGCATTAGCGTAAAAAAAAAAAAAAAAAAAAAGAAAGCACATTGCCACATGCAATATTCAGAGCTCTTCTCATGACTACGGAATTATGAGTGATCTTAAATTGCTATCATTTATGCAAAAAAATTAAAATAGGATAACGTGTCCTTGGAGTTCTTTTCTTCAGAAGCAACGATTGTTGTTAGAATCACGAATGATTTGAAGATAGTAAGTAGTAAATTAGTAATTTTTAGTTAGTAATTTTTTGACAATCTGGGTGCCGTTTACAAAACAGGGCCATAATAATAAACAATAGTTTGGCAATTTTTTTATGGTCCCAATAACAAAATTTTATCTTATAATGTTATGTATTTGTTATGCTTGTCAAAAGCAGTTAAAAAATTCATTTGATAAATTTAATAATTTATAAATTTGAAACTGTATATAATCTTTTTTATCACAGTGAAAATTACTTATTTATAGTTCGTAAGCTGAAACAGTTATCTATAAATTTTGCCATTATACACCAAAAGTAGTTCTTTTTGCACCTTCTTATTATTCTTTTAATAGCATTTAATTTTTAATATGTTTCATTGTATGTAAACTCAGAATTCTTTCATTCAAAAAAAGAGAAAAGGATTTTAAAAATAACATCCTGTTTCAAAATCTATAATTTGCTCCAGAAGTAACTTAAGTTTACATATTTCTAGGTTTTATCAGTCATGGCTTGCACATGTATTTTCTTTTAAAAAGGAAATATTAGAAAGAAGAATTGCATCATTTATAGATTCATAAACAGTATAAAAATTTTGAAGTACTAAAAGCTTAAATTTGTTGCTTAGGCTTCCATCTGATATTTGACTGGTTGAATATCAAAGCACTATAGAAAACCAGAAATTATTGAAATGTGAACACATCCTTTGTTTTAATGTACAATTGCTTTTTGGCAGCTGAAAGTTTAAATAATTACTAATATCTCTACTTCACTATTAAAGTCGGTACTGCATATGCTTTGGTGACATTAACATTAGTTTGGCAAATACACTACCTGACATTGAAAATGCAACACCAAGAAGGAGAGGTTAGAAAGTGATGAAACTCGGCAAACAGAGAGAGAGACAGCAATGAACAAAAGTGATCTTTATTTCAAAATGATATGCATAATACAGAGTGAGAACAGCATTGGCTCGGTAGGTTCTTTTGCATGAATGATGGCATTCACTCAGATTTGCCTCTAGGATAGGGAAATTTCACATAATTATTAGAAAATTCTCAATCAGTCTCTGATATTAAGAAATTTGATTAAATCATTTGAATTTGGTTCGATTCAAATAAATTTTTTGGTTAATCTTTGGATTATGATAACTTGGCGATTTTTGGCGAAAATTTGGCAACCAACCCTGCTACAGCAACCTTCTACTTTTTTTTCGCCGCCATTTTGTCTTCATAAAGTAAAGACAGGTTTCTTTTTTTTTTTTTTTTTTTTTTATTTATTCAGCATTTTTTTGAACAATCTGCTAGCCGAATTACTCTTATGCTAGAAATTTTATGGAACAAAAGTGCTTAATCATGACGAATATTAACTGCAAAATTGGGAGAAAGTGCAGAATCACAAACTCCTTGCCGCGTTTTTCAGAATGGCACATACACGGTAACCATGTACACATCGACCTATTTTTACTTAACATCCCAGAATTGCACAAAAATGGCATTGCGCACACTCTTTATCCATGTACACTGCTTTTTTCTCATAAATTAGAAAAATGTGCACGAAAATGCAGGAAAATTTTGTGAATCTTTAAAGTTGGTAAAAAGGACATATATGAAATTACTTGATCGTGAAAAAGTATATACCCTTTCCAAGGATGAACATTTGCATGTATAAAAAAAATAAAATATCCAAAAACTTTTCCCTGTAAATTATCTATTATAAACGTCACCTGCGAATTTATAACGCAAACATTAAAAATGGTTGCAAATACTTATATACGTCAAATATTTAAATTATTTCCATGCATGTTTACTTCTACTGAAATGTATTCCAAAATGCTACAAACATATAATTAACAAAATAACTATCATTTAATTAAAATATAATTAAATTAAAAAACACTACTTAAAATATAAATAAACACATACATTAAATTAATAAAAATTAGCTTAAAATCTTAATTACTTTAAACTAATTCATTGCTAATATTAATTTATTTATTCCTTATATTTAGAACAATGCATAAAAATAATATCCTTAAATGATTAAAAATACTAACTTACCTAATCTTCTACAAAATCTTGAGTGCATGGCGGATCACAAAATGTCCATTTTCACCAGATTTCTTGCACAGCCATTCAAACTTATCTGTAATATCCTTCCTTTCACACAATCTCATTTCATTCCCACATGTTGGACATTCATACTTATCCGCAATTAATCCTACACTCATACACCATTCAAGCAATTCTTTTGGATTATCAGATAAATGCAATAAAAATTTCAAATTCACTTTAGATAGGGCCATGGTATCCAAAAATTAAGCAACACTGTTTCACACAACACAGAATGAAGCTAAATACAAAATGCTATAAAGTACTGCAGATATTTTTCCAAATTTCCCCCCTTTTCCGATTAAAGAGCTATCATTCGTTCATAAATGTCACATGGCATATCTCATGATCTCTCATTTCTCTCAGGCAAAATAATCCGTAATTGGAACTGGGTACTTCTCATATTATTGCCAAAGTCCTAGGTAGTAACCTTTTTCACCTACCAAAATGTCGCCAATCTGCCTGTTACCGTATTCCAAAGATTAGCCAACTTTTTTCTGTTATTCGCCCTATAATAACATTTTTGTTATCGAATTATTTGTAAATAATTTTGAACTCGTATGTATATAAGCAAATCCTCAAACTTGAATATAATTTGGCCTCCGTAACCAGACACATAAACATGCATGTGCAATTCAAACCGAGTTACCTATAAAACTGGGTAAACTGACATGTAATTGAAATTTGTTCCATCTTTACTTCTGTCCACAATGTTCAATGAGTGCAGAATAAGAAAATTGGGTACTATTTGGTTTCGAGGGCCGTAAAAAGTTGCCAAACTATCGTTGATGCCAGTGTTGCCAAAAGTAATTGGGGCAACCCTAACGCTAGAAAGGAAGTATAATAGTAAATAACTGTCTAAGTATTGATGTTTTAATTTAGATGAAAGGTTAATTTCATATAATATTTCGCTACCGAGTTATCGTTAAAGCATAATGTCATCTCGTTGGTTGTTCAAACATAATTTTCTATAATGAATGATGCCTTTTCTTTGAAAACATTTTCGGTAAAGTGCAGAATCGCCCGCTTATTTCTTTGCTGCTTTTTACAAGGGTAAAAACAATTGGAATTTTGTCAATTTTCTTTTACTTTTTAAGTGACAGTAGGTCGATGTGTACATAGATAAAGTCAAGGGTGTGCACAGTGCCATTTTTGTGCAATTCTTGGATTTTTTTTAAGTAGAAATAAGTCGATGTGTACATGGATACCAAGTATGTGCAATTCTTAGAAACGTGTCAAGCAGTGGGTGATTCTGCAATTTACCCAAAATTCTATCGCTGACTTTTCATCATAGGCTATTCCCAAATTCTTAAATCCATAGATATCAAAAAAGGAATTAAAAATTAAACTAGTATTTCAATGGTATCTTAAGAAATATAGAACTATATAAACTTATGCAATCTGAAATCAGCGCGTATGCGAGATTTGGCACGCTATTAAATATGAGTGTGTTTGCTAGATTTGCCGCTTTTGCGCGTACATTTTCGCTGCAATTTTCGAAATGGCCTTCAAAATCGAATAGTACCGAAAATTATTATTTTTGAATAATCTAAATTTATATGTATTATATACATTATATAGATCATCATTCATAATTCATTACAAACATCGTGTTTAGTTTTATATATTTGTAGGACCACCTTGGATGGTGATACACGAAGCAACTTGTCTAGGTACAAAGTCAGTGAGACTAGGGATGGTGTCTTTAGGAATGGCTGTCCATTCCCTATCAACCATTTGCCACAGTTCGTCTTCTGAACGCAACAGTGGCAGGGTCTGCAAATGGTGTCCAATCACATCTTAAGTGTGTAAATTTGGTTAGATATTAGGAGAGAGTGGTGGCCAGGGAAGCATCTGTACTATTTTAGAGCTTGTTTGCTTATGTGAGTAGTGTGTAGTTGGTCATTATCCTGCTGATAAACGGCATTAGGAAGCATCCAATGCCATAGAATGTAGGGGGGTGTCACCAGCTGCAGCACATCATCTAGGTATCCTTGGGCCATAATAGTGGCCTGACTACGAACTAGTGATGACCTGTAATCGTATGCAATTGCACCCCAACCATGATGCTGTGTTGTACGTTCCACAGTTGATGCCGGATTGGACCTGTCTCCATATTGATGCCACCCATGTGTACATGGCGACTATCATTGGAAAAATAGAAATGTGACTCATCCGAGAACACAGCACTGTGCCATTTCGTGTCCACATAGCTCGAGCCCAGAACCATTACAGACGTTGTTGTCTATAATGTGGGGTAAATGGCAGTCTTCTTAATGGATGCTACGAGCGCAGGCTACTAACCGCCAATCGACAGCAAATGTTTCTGGTCGATATGGGAAAGTCTAGGGTGTCTTAAACATGCTGCAGAATAGAAGAGAAAGTGGCTTGCAGGTGCGCCACCGCTAATCGCAGATGCGTTAATCCACTCATACTGACATTACTCTGTCTGCATCGGCACCCCTCGAACTTGCCACGTTTCCTTGTTCCAACAATCATCACCTCAGCACCATCGGTGCACTGCGGATGCGTCCAGGTGTGTGTCAGCTGATGTTTGCCGTAAAGACCAACCTGTCCTTCTCAGTCTGATCACCATGCCCCTCGTAAAATCATCTGTCTGCTGAAAGTGCGTCCGTTGACACTGGCTTGGCATTCTCTGCTGTTACACTCATCCTCTGGGACAAGAAAACATTTTCTACAATGATTTCTCTAGCAAAAATAATGGCATGAAAATTGAATATTCTGCAAGTTTCTTGTACCTTCTCCAAAGTGCATTGGAGAGCTGTGCATTTCACATTATTTGCATAACTCAATGACGTGTCTACCCTGAAATTTACATAATTTTCGGCTCACTCCTCTTTGCTGTTGCATTTTCAATATTGGGTAGTGTATTAGAAAAGTGTATTAGAAAACACTATGGGAACTTTAAAAAATCGTAAAACTGTAATATGGGAGCATATTAAATAACATTTATTTACATTTGTAGAAGCTATAATTCAGCAGTTATTGCTGTAGTAGAATAAAATATTTTTTCTTCCCTACATATTGTATATGTATTTCTTCCCTACATAAATTCTCCTAAATATGAAACCAACCGAGCCATTCCTCTTCATCTTTTGTTTTGCTGTTTAGCTGTAACCCAGAGATGTTCCATTTCCTGAGTATTTGGATTTACAAAGTGTATTTATGATTCATTGTGAAATGTTGAAAACCAGCCTTTTCTAATCTTCACTTTGATAAACACACAAACAGTTGGAATATGTATATATCATTTCCATTTGTTATGTCGTGGAGCAAAAACAATTTTACTTTACACCTGACTGCCACTGGCTCCGACATAGCAATGTGAATACTCTACATCTAAAATTTTAAAACACCATTCCAGAATTTTAAATGTTTATTTAATAGAATTCTATTCGTATATTCGCAAGTTATACACTATAAACACAATAAACAAAATTTGAACTTATCTGCACCAGCGTGAATAAGCCTGGCATAATATTCTGAACTCGACGCAACTTTAGCAGGAAAAATACCGCAAATTCAAACACAAGGTTTCATCCTTTCCAACGCAGCTAATTTTCTAAATATATTTTACTAATATCCGCAGCGGGACAGCGGATTCATTTCATTCACCCAAAACTCAAATGTTTTTACGCAATAGTATCGCAAAGGAAAACGTCGACTCAAAATCAAAATATTAAAATCTATAGAATATCATCCACTGTTGCCATTCCAGTACTGCCAAGTTTTTCTTCCTGCAGCTGTTGCCAGACTTATCCTCGCTGTATGATGAGAGGTACAACATCCTCCCACCCTGATTTTCTCAAAATCAGACATTGCACAAAGTTTTCTAACATTGCGAATAAAACAAAACAGTACTATGTATTAGTTTAGAAAATGCATAAAAGAAACTCGGTTAACATACAATATATATGCATACTTGCCAACCTATGACACTCAAAAATCAGGAGATTTTTTTAAGAAATCAGGAGATTTTTCACAATGTTAAAAAGACTTTTTAAATGATAAAAATATAGTTTTTAATAATGAATTAACTTTAAATAGTTACTAAGTCTTAAATGCAAGCAAAACAAAAATACCTTAGACATAAAAAACATTTTTATTACTTTCATCGTTTAAAAAAAAAAAAAAAAAGGCACTTTAATCAGTTTTCATACAAATGTTATGGACAGTGGCAGATTTTGCTCTCGTTAAGAAAGAAGCTTCATAATTTTGTTCATAGCAATTGCCACGTAGGCCTGCTTTTGCTAATAAAAGTTTTTCTAATGTGTCATCACTAATATTAGATCTAAATTTAGTCCTCGTTTTCGCAATAACACTGAAAATCCTCTCACACTCTGCATTACTATGGGGAACTGTCAAGATGGCCAACATAATTCTAGAGAGTTCACTATATTTTAAAATTCCATCAGCACCTTTCAAATTTCCAATGAACCTCCACTGGGTGTCAATCCTAGCTGATTTTATAACTTCATTCAAGTTTTCTAATTGTAAACTGCAAAATTGCGACTGCAGTATATCAGTAGCGACATCAATATCATCATCTTTCATGACTAAACGAAGTAACACAGGAAATCTGTTCAAAAAGTACCTTATATCAAAAAAAGATGCATTTGCTAGAGCAGAAACATCAGCAACTTTAGCATGCAAAATCACTTCATCGTTGACTGGAAATTTATGTAGTGTGTAATCACATACTCGACAGAAGTAACTTCTAACATGAAGATAAAACTTATTTTTGTCTTCTTCTGAAAGTTCTTCCACTACTTTTGTAGTTGCAGCTCCTATTACCAAATCTTCATCTTCCTTCTGATTTTCTGTTTCACCATAAATCACATCATATATAGAATTACAAGACAAAACACAGACTGGTTTTACAAACTTTGATAAAATGTCTTTAAACAGATCATAAATCATTGATTGCAAAACATGAATTAATGGAATTCTGCTTTGTAGAATTGTGTTCAGAACATCGAATGATGGCAAAATGAATTGTAAAAAAAAAAAGCAAAAAGCTTTGTTAAGGTCCGAAGAAAAAAACATAAATATTCGTTCTTCACAAGATAAACTTACAGTAATCGGAAAATGTTTCGTGTGTTGAGCAATTTTTTTTTTATTTTTTTTTATTTTGAGAGAAATTTGTATCAGCTTTACGCTTATATTTTGCAGTATTATTTTGAGAACTGCCAGTTGAATTGCTGAATGATGCAGAAATTGCAAAAAATCAAAATTTTTCTCATTTCAGTATTATGCAGCTGTTGGAACTGTTTCAATTTTTCTTTTCTTTTAGAACTCCTTTCAAGATAATAATAAATATCAACAATGTGTTCATCCACATTTAATGGTAAAGAAGCTGCCCCTTTTTCAGCTGCTAAATTTAAGAGGTGACAGGTGCACCTCATAATCTGCAAATCTGAATTTGCCTTTCTTAAGATGCCTGCAACACCGGTCTTCCAGCCTACCATTACTGGTGCATTATCGGCACCAAGCGCTAAGCAATTATCCAGAGGGACTGCATTTTATTTTAAAGTTTTAATAATTAGCTGTGCTATATTAAAGCCTGTCGAATGTCCTAAAGTGGGAACAGAAAGTAAACTGCACTCAATTTCTGAAGACTCTGGATTAAAAAAAGGAACAACAATTGGATACAGTTTTGAATTGGTATTATTGTTTCCATCCGTAGAGAGGCAGAACGGTGCTGTTTTAATGCAATCAATAACTGAAGATTTATTTTTCAAACCCATTTCTTTAACAATTGCACCTGTTTTGGTCCTTGCACTTGAGTATTTCTTAGCGATTTCACAATCGGGAAACATTTTTCTAAATAAAGCTGCAGCGTGATCCGATGCATTCAGTGGCAGGGTGTGCTCCAGTAAAAAGGCAGAGAACAGACATTCTGCATTAATCACTTTTTGGTCTCTTGTTTCCGAAGAAAAATTTAATTTTTCGTTTTTTCAAAACAACTCATGTTGTCCTTGTGTTTTTGTGTACGCACATGTTTGAGAACATCTGCCGTTCCACCAAGCGAAATCGCAACGACAGATGGTACACCTCGCAAATTTATTACATTTCCTTGAAGAAATAATGGAAGGAAAGTCAACTGTGTACGATTTTTGAAACGTGCACGAGTATTTCACCTTTCTCGCAGACATATCAAAAGACGATAATTTTTAAAACTATTTCCTAAAGGCACGTGTACTCACACAACTCAGGACAAGATGAACGAAATAGCGAAAGAACATCCAAAGAACGGCCAACGGCCTTGAGCTTGCTTTGTGCTCATTGGCTAATATATGCCAGATGACACGCAGTGGAGCTCGAAGCCCATTGGACAACTGGAGAATGAAGTTTCTGGATACGTATGCTGTCAATCACAAAGCAGAAATTCTCATCTGATTCGTAAGGTTTCATTTTAGATATAATCTAGAGAAAATTCAGTTGCTTTCAGACGTCCAAAATCACTTTTTTTTTGTTCATATAACGAAGTATTAAGCCAAGTTCCATAAAAATCGTGAGAAATATTAAGAATGAGAAAAAGTCGGGAGAAATATATTGTAAATCGGGTTGGCGGGAGAGCGGTCGAAAATCGAGAGAGTTGGCAACTCTGTATATGACAGATGATACTAAAAATGAGATCAATAAAGAATAAACTTCTAATTAAAGTTATTGCTAAAGAAAAGAGGATATAAGTCCAAAACGTCTATATTGTACATTATGTCTAAGAGCATGTCCTTGGTTTTAAGAGTCTACCGTATCTAGATCTGTTTTCAGTTGCCAGAGCAGGATCACTGGTAGTTGAAACTTCTAGTGGATACAGTTTTTTGATTGGTCTTACCAAATATCCACTGCTTGTTTTTACCTGTACCTTTCTGGTAGCTCCATCTCTACTACTGAATATTTTTACAATTTTGCCCATTGGCCACATTACACGTTTTTTATTGTCTAGTTCTATGAGGACTACATCCCACACCTTTAGGTTTTGACATGAAACACTTGCCTTCTGCACCAGTTGAGCCAGATATTCCTTGCGGAAGCGACTTCTCAGTTCTTATCTCAACGTATTGCAGTAATTTACACGCACATTCAGTTTATGAAAATCGATGTAATCCAGATCTGATACCCCCACTTGTTTTATGTCTTGCAAAAACAGGGAAGGTGTCAGAGGTACGAGCTCTTCCGAATCATCATAGATGTACGTTAAAGGATGGTTGTTTAATGTGGATTCAACATCACACAGGACAGTCAGTAACTCCTCGAAATTCACCGACGACCTCCCTAGAATTCGCACGAAAAGAGTCTTGGTGGAACAAACTAAGCGTTCCCACCATCCCCCCACCATGCAGCCATAGGGGGATGAATTTCCATTTTATTGGAAAACACTCGCTTTCTGTGATTTTTCTCCAATCCAGGCATCTCGGAGCATTGTCTGCTCCGGTAAAATTGGTTCTGTTATCTGAATACACTGTCGCAGGACGGCTTCGTCTGGCAATAAACCGTCTCAGAGTCTGTAGAAATGTTTCGGTACTCAGAGAGGTGATAGGCTCCAGGTGAATTGCCCGGTATACGGCGCAGGTGAACAAGACGATCCAAGCTTTACTCTTTGGTCTCAGAAGTAAAGGTCCACAAAGATCGACTCCAGTTGTTTCAAAAACTGCCAAATCTCTTATTCTGTCAAGGGGTAACTGGATCGGAGGGGTAGATAAAGCCTTAGCGGTAAATCTCCTACATACTACACATCGACTTACTCAAGATCTTATATTACGTGTCGACGAAATGATCAGTATCACTCTCTTAACTTAGCAGCTAATATCTGCACTCCCGCATGACAGTTCTTTTCACGATACTCTCTTATGAGGCATTCAGTTAAATAATGCTTGGACAGAAGCAACAGGGGATAAAGGAAGCAGAATTCATCATCATGTTCAATGATTTTAGTTTTAACTCTGAGGACTCCATCGTTGTCTTTCACTACCAACAATCCATGGATGGAATCTCCTTTCTCTTGAAAGTGCTTCCTTTGCTCTAAACTCCACAAAAATGTTTCGGCGTTAGTTTTTTCTTCTACTGTTAAAGTATCCGAAGAATACGAGGGCTTCTTTAGGAGTTTATTAGTAAAGCGTAGAACCCAGCAGAATACTCGAACTATTTTAGAAAAACTCAAAAACCGTTTGTACCACTCAGAATCTTCTAATTTTATACTCAAATTGACAATCACTCCCTTCTTAATTTCTGCTGCAACAGAATTTTCGTTTGGAGTAAACTCAAAGTCTGGCCATTCTTTCGGAGAGCTTTTCAGAAATTCGGGGCCCTCCCACCAATTGCATTGCCGCAAATGTTCAGGCATACAGCCACGAGATGCCACATCTGCCGGATTCAATTTCCCAGGGATATGTCTCCAACATTCCTGCTTCGAGAGTTTCCGAATCTCCTTTACTCTATTATTCACAAATACTCCCCAGTTTTCCTTTCGTTGTATCCAGCTAAGAGCCACAGTAGCGTCTGTCCAGTAATATAGCGGGACATCGACTAAGCACAGGATTTCAACAGTATACCTTGCCAAGCGTGCACCTAGAATACAGGCTAGCAACTCCAAACCCGGAATAGTTATTTTCTTTAAGGGCGATACCCATGATTTTGCTATGACGAATTTCATGAAAACTTTGTCTTCTTCCTTACTTCGTAAGTAAATGACAGTTGCATAAGCAGCTTGACTGGCATCGCAAAAGACGTGTAGAGTCCATGAATCCTTAATTCCATGACCCATGTGACGAGGTAATTTAAGGCTGGAAAGACTAGGCAACCTTCATACCATCTCTCAAATCTTGTTTGAAGTTCATCCGGTAATGGTTTATCCCAGGTCGATTTTGTTGCCCAAGCCTCTTGAAGAATTAATTTCGCAGATAATATGACGGGCACAAAGAAACCTAGCGGTTCAAAAACAGCATGGATTAGAGAAAATAGTCTCCTTTTTGATAAGTCTCTTTTGATGATTTCTCTTTGGACGGATATTGTAAGGCTGTCATCTCGTCGGTCCCACTGCAAGCCTAGAACTGTGGAGACTGGATCACTATCTTCAGCTGCTAGCTCTTGATGACCATATTGATTAAAAGTCCACATTCGAAGATCCATTTTGGCTTCTGCCATAATAGTAATCGACTGGCTCATAAAAACCTTTAGCTCTTCGTTATCATCGACTGACGTAACACAATTATCAACAAAAAATGATTTGGCAAGTTTTTTCGCAACAGCTTTGAATTCAGGTGAAACATGGGACAAATGAAATGAAATCACAGCTGCCAATAAATAGGGGCTACTAGTTAACCCAAAAACAACCCTCTTGTGACGAAACACTTCAATTCTATTATTTACCCACCACAAAAACTTTAAGTAATTTTGATCCTCACGCTCTACCTCAATCTGTAAAAAGGCCCGCCTAATATCGGATGTTACACCAATTGCCCTTTCCCTAAACTGCATTAGAATGGCTGAGATTTCTTCTACAAGGTTTGGACCTTTTATCAAGCAATCATTTAGCGAAAGCGAACCAATGACTTGACACATCGAATACAGGCCTAATCTTGGTAGTGAGGCTACCTAATTTTATTACTGGATGGTGTGGTAAATAATGCCCTCCGTCATTCTTTACTGATTTTGGGACAATTTCTATGACATCTTCTGCTAGCCATTCGTTAAATACTGTACTATACTCATCAAATTTATTTAATTTTCTCGTAGTAGCAAAAAACCTCTTTTCTGCAATATGCCAGTTAGAGGGAATTTTAGAGCCCAAGGTAAACTCACGCAATATCTACCATCTCCGGTTCTGCGAAGGCCCCTAAGAAACTGCTCTTTCGCTGCTTGATCTTCTGCGACCCTGGAAATGCTTTGCGCATCATCTGCAATGCTGATAGTTTCTAACTTCCACATAAAGGAAGGTTCCATGTCTTGAATAAGAAGATTAGTTACTAACATAGATGGGGTACCCTCAAAACTTTGCATAATCGTTCCTTTTGATTCCCCGCACAGCGTCCATCCCAGTTTAGTATTTATGGCTGTCAAACCACCCTCAAGCTGAATTACTTCACCAGTAAGTATTTGCCCATAAATATCACTCCCTATGAGGATTTCTATTTCCGGGTGACCCTAACCGACATCTGAAATCCAAATTCTGTGTCTTTTTAATTCCTTCAATAACAGTCCTTTAGGTATACGTAGTATGCCTCCACAAATGGTATTTTGATCCAGAAAACTAAATTGGTACACTTTGTTTTTCCCAACCGGGCTCAGACCTATAGAATATCTCTTGTGAATTTTTGACTCAGTCCTTGTTCCGCCAAATAACGCGTGAGTTAAAGTCTCAGAGGAAGTGCTTTTCAAATTTAAAGCTTCAACTGTGGATTGTAAAATGTAAGATCGTTGGGATCCACAATCCAAGAGGCACCTGACCACCTTCTTTACATTACCTACAACTATTTCAACCATTAACGTCATAAGAGTGACTTCATTCATACATAAGGGAGAGGACATTGTACTTTGTACCATTACTGACTCGTTTCATTTTCCCTTATTGTAAGCATTGTTTTCATTGTTTATTGTAAGCATTGTTCTGTTACCTCCGGGCATAAAATTATAGGGTGAGATCGCCTACACAAATAGCATTGAATAAACTGTGGACACTTCTTCGCAAAACGCCCTGGTTTAAGACAGCGGAGGCAGCATTTTAATTCTCTTAATTTGTCTAATCTTTCCTTTAAGCTCATAGATCGAGCTGTAAAACATTCTTTGCTTTCGTGAGATTTTCCGCAAAAAAACACATTTTTGTTCTTTGACAGCAACTAGACTTGCTGCGCTACCGATTGGGTTTTTGGTCTTAACTTTTACATCTTTAGAATGTTCATTGCGCAAAGTAGAAGAAATTTCAAATCCAGACCTGGCTAGTTTAACTCTCTGCTCTCCTTCGACCTCTTTACGCAAAAATTCCGGGAGATTTGTGAGACGTGATCCTTCTTTATTGAACAAAACGCTTCTCTGTCATACTCGAAGCATCTCTGCAGACAGACAAGACTCGACCATGGGATATAACCAGGAAACATTAGTATCCAGTGCTAAGCCTGAAGACTCTAGAGATCTGAGATGGGATTCGATTTTGTCAAACAGTGACACTAACGGCAACCGATCCTTTCCTTGTAAGTGTACATTTTGGATAATTAATTTTAACAATTCCCTCACATATATCTCAGTTAAAATTTGCTTGTTTCCAAAACGCAGAAATGGCTTTCAGGTAATTTTCAGCCGTTAAAGGATAACTATCTAGAAACTCACTAGCCCGAGTTCCGGGTAACATTGATTGAGCTAAATAATGGAATTTGTCAACGTCATTAAGCTCCTTATCCTCATGGATCCTTTTAAATTGACCCCAAAATGTAAGGTAACTTAATAATTGTCCATCGAATTTTTTAATTTGAATTTTCGGCAACTTGTACCGTTTTTCATTAGAAGCACTTATGCTACTATCTGTGTTAGAACTCGTATTGACACTACGGTCAACCACATTATCTATATTCTCTTTCACCCGACAATTAAGCGTGATAAACTCATCTGAATATTCTTCGCAGCCTATGACCTCTGTTTCCAGATCATCTTCAGCGGCTTTTCCCTTAATCATTGAATCTAGTATTTCTGAATCGCAAGATTTCAGCTCAGCAATTATCATCTGCAACTTCAAAATTTTGTCTTTCAATACATCTCTATCCGCTTGAACATCTTTACAAAGTTCGGTTTTTAGAATCTTAGCCGTCCTAGTAAAGGCACTGCGTGCTATTGCACGCTTTTTCTTCAACATATCAACATCCATTTTATCTTTAAATGCAGACCCACTTAAAACTCAAAATCTGTAATGTTATCATCAATCCGATAAATCCTCAAAAACGTCTTTACTCAGCAATTCCAAAAATATAACTCAATATAATAAAAATGAATAACAATATGTCATAACATTCATAATACAGCAAAACAAAATTATTTTGAATATCACAGCAGAAGATTTAACGCATAACCTTTTCTACGTTTACACTGCAGACGATTTAACGCATAACATTCCGATTGAAAATTGAAACTAATTCGAATACAAATACGAAATTCAACATTGCAGACGATAAAAACGCATTACGTTTCCAAATAACACTTAAATTACTATTTACTTCTACAATAATATAATATAGCAAACACAATACTTTCTCAACTATATTAATATAATAATCCCAACACATTCGAATCAGGATTGCAATCCTGGCAAGCTCGCCATTTTGTTATGTCGTGGAGCAAAAACAATTTTACTTTATACCTGACTGCCACTGGCTCCGACGTAGCAATGTGGATACTCTACATCTAAAATTTTAAAACACCATTCCAGAATTTTAAATGTTTATTTAATAGAATTCTATTCGTATATTTGCAAGTTATACACTATAAACACAATAAACAAAATTTGAACTTATCTGCACCAGCGTGAATAAGCCTGGCATAATATTCTGAACTCGACACAACTTTAGCAGGAAAAATACCGCAAATTCAAACACAAGGTTTCATCCTTTCCAACGCAGCTAATTTTCTAAATATATTTTACTAATATCCGCAGCGGGACAGCGGATTCATTTCATTCACCCAAAACTCAAATGTTTTTACGCAATAGTATCGCAAAGGAAAACGTCGACTCAAAATCAAAATATTAAAATCTATAGAATATCATCCACTGTTGCCATTCCAGTACTGCCAAGTTTTTCTTCCTGCAGCTGTTGCCAGACTTATCCTCGCTGTATGATGAGAGGTACAACATTATTAAAGTTTTGGCACATCTCTTTGGAATTTAACAAGGAAACATACATTTCCCTCTAGATTTCTCCAACCTCCCCCTTTTTTATTCTGTCTTTATTGTACTTTTCATTTAATGAACAGATTTTCATTAGTCTATAATTTTTCCAGGTCTACATTGAAACCAGGCATGTAGCTTTTTTTACATACTTGTTCCAATTAGTACTGCTTTTTAATTCATATTTATGTCTGTTGCTTCATCTTATGGAAACTAGTTCTTGAGCTCAACAGTATATAAAGCACAGAGCAGTAAGAAAGGGAATCCTGAAACTACGAAACCAGTTATTGGCCCGATGATCTTTTTTTTAATCCCCCTGGAGGTTTTGGCATTACATCTCTGAATACTTTTGCTTCCATATAAGTAACATCATTTGGTAGCCACTTTTACATTTTCACTCAGTATGCAAAATTCTATGTTGTTGGAAGAAAACCACTGCTTCTTTCTCAGTTGATGGTGAGTTAAATATAGTTAACATTTTGGAAGAAAAATTAATAATGAATAATTTGAAAGGACAAATGATATTATGTATTTAATACTTATTTTCAAACTAATGAAAAATTAGAAGTTGTCTGATATTATGTGGTCAGAATAAATTTGTGAAAATCAAGACAAAAAAAAGTTACTTTTCCATTTGCTGGTGCAGGCGATAAAGTCGCCAAAAATTGTACAACCTATGCCAAACAGAATATCTTCACTGGTGACTTTTTACACCTCATTTTCAAAACAAATCACAGCCATTTCTTATCAGATTGATTGTTTCTTTCCATACTGGCATACAAATACATAGAATTTTTACCAAATAGTTCAATTTTATGCTCTAAGGCCATTCACGGTAAGTCAATTAAGATGCAATCACACTGCACATCCGAAGGCGAAAATATAGAAAAGGCAAAGTAAAGGGTTAAATTCATCAATTCTAATGAGAATGCACTAGCAAAGTAAAGCACTGCAGTTTTACATAATTTCTGAGTAAGTTATTCGTGTGAATTAAAATTATTCTTGCATTTTAACTTCTATTGCATATTAAGATTTAACTTGAAATGAATGTAGATAATTAGATTTTTGTAGCGTAGTTTATGCGAGATGAGATCTCTTGGGGTCATGTGATATGAACTGGTGAATCAGGATGCTGTACCATGAAAGCATAGAAAATTCTTAAAATGATGTCTTTTTACAAAATTATAAATGACATTAAAATGTTTAGCCTTCAAAATAAAAAATTCTTAGAATTTACATTTGTTAATATTTTTTATGTGTATGCTGTGTGTTGTCACCAATAAAATCTGCTTGAGATTTGCACTGGCAAAACGGAAAAGTACCAAAAAAAGAAATACTGTCCCCCCCCATTGATTTTAAGTTAAAAATGCTGAACATTTTAGAGGGAAAAAGTACTGAATCGATGATGTTATGTAGGCAATTGGCTAATGTGCATATTTTAATCCTGAAGTACCCTAATATCACTTATGTGTGCAAAGTTAAGTAACATATCTTATGTAGAGGTATTTTTAAAGTATTTGTCTTTAATTTGCAAGATGTGAGGAAATATGTTGAAGCAGCAGATTACATGTAATGTAAATACTGACTTCAAATAAAATTCTTAAAAAAAAAAAAAAAAAAAAAAAATCATATGCTGACTTAAGTATGTCCCCACTATATGCAACTTAGGAATTCTGGCCTAAAGGTGCTGGCATTGCTGTGGAAGTGTAAAAGTGCTGGCGTATTTTTGCTGAGGTAGTAGTTTGCACTTGATTTCTCATTATGACAATATTCACTTCACTTATCTATGATATCTGACTTAAAAGTATGTTTTGCAGATAACAATGGGTGATCGTAAAAGAAATAAGAGAGATCAGGGACCTCCTCCAAGGTGGTTACATTGTCCAAGAAAAGGATCTCTTATTGCTGGTATGTTCTACTTTCTTCATTTTCTCTCCTTTAGCTATTATCTATTGATCAGTTTTATCTTAATGCAGTTATTTCCCCTTCCTTAAATTTATATTTAAAATGAATTATTATATAAAATAAATATATAATAAGAGTTCATTTGTGTTCACATTCAAATTTCACTTTTGAGCACAGTTTAGGTGGATTGTAACTCTTCACTTAACCTAATTTCTTAGTTTAATTCTTTTTCCACCTGAAATTTATATGAAAACAGAACTATTTATACAGTCAAAAGTCGTTAATTCGGACACCCATAATTCGGAATGATCTGTAATCCGGACCTCAAAACTAAAAACTTTCTGCGCATGCGCCGCGTTGACACATGCGCAGAGGCATTTACGCGTGCGCGTAAGACCTTTTACGACTGCGCATATGAGTGTGCGCAAGTGCAGAATACGTTTTCGCGTGCGCATTTTATGTATAATAGACGTATAAGCTAAAATTACCTAATTATCTATTTCAGTTAATGTTGATGATTGCGTTGTTCCTTAATTTTCGAATTGCATCCAGCTTATTATTTTTTGCAGACTGTAAGAGCAATTTTATAAAAGTAAGCTTAAACTTTCGATTATATCAAATAGAATTTCCGATATATATTTGTTAATATGTAAAGGATCTAAAGCGAAAGTATGTTTTAAAATCCGAAATCTGTTTATCAATTTCACGCTGCTCGGCGGGGGGAACGCCGCGGCGGGTGGGTAATGAATTGGAAGTTGATTTGTCAGCACTATCCTTATCTTCAGCGCAGATGTTTTTATTTTATTTGGCTTATAATTCCTTACCAAATGTAGTATTTCATCTCGATATGCTCTGTCTTTGATATGATTTAAAACAAGTTCCTCCTCATTATAATTCGCTTCCCATAGCGAAGAAAAGTGACAGAGGTTATTGAAAACGAAAAAATTTCGATTGACAAATTAGTCGGTGTTCTTGACACAGCAATTATAGGACTTGAACGGTGGAACTTTGTAACTGAACAAGAAATTATGTCTGTTTAATAGAATTAAAGAGAAAGTATTATCGCATGAAACGAAGCAAAACTTAAACAACTTACATTGAAAGAAATGTTTAATAAAGTAAACAAATAAATATTAAGCTTTTTCTTTTTGCAAATTTTGATGCCCTTTAGATCATAATTGTTCTTTATTTCATAAATTACGGTTTCATATTTTTAATTTTAGAATTTCTGCATGCCATCTTACGAGATTTAAACTGATGATCTATAATCCGGAATCGCCGAAGTCCCGACGAGTCCGGATTAACGACTTTTGACTGTATTAAATAATAATGAGAAGACAATTTGTGTTCACCTCATATTCAAGTTTTACTTTTGAATACAAATAGGTTAACTCTTCATTTAACCTTCTCTCTTAGATACATAAGCTCTGGAAATGTGGCAAGACTTACATAGTAAAGTTGATACTAAAATTATTTATCAACAGCAGCTTAAAAAGTGAATAATAAAATAAGAGTACAAAATATGGTAAAGAAAATGAAATTACATTAAATACTGACTGAGAATAGTAGGTGAAGTGTTCATTGATGTCCAGATAACACATTGATGAAAGTATAGTCTCAATAGCAGCATAAAAAGTTATTTTCAATTTCTTTAGCTATATAGTTTTTTTATGGGTACTCTTCTGTTATGAAGACCAGATTCCAAAATGTTTATTTTAATGGCTGTATGTATGGATGGATAGATGTGTTCTTGTATGTGTTATTTTCAATTTCTTTAGAAATTTAAATTTTTATGTTGCTTTGTTCATAAATGTGTGCATATTATTTTAATATAAAACAATAAAACATGCTAGTAAATGCTGCCAGCTCAATATCAAAATCACAAATCTGCATTTTTCTGTGGTTCTCTTCAATATTAATATCTTTTGATAGATATTTTCAAAACTGCCAATTTTTATGCATTTTTGCAGATTATGGAGTCTTCCTATTTTTAATTTTTAGCTTTGTGCCAACAATAAATGAAATTTAATGAACTACTGAAGCTTAAATTGTGTGAATTGCATCCCCATTCCTTTTGATTATTAGTATTTTTTAGTCCAAAGGGGCATTGTCCCTGAAGGACTATTGTTTTCGTTTTGCCATTTTGCGTCAGAACCCTATAAACAGCATATCACTTTTTAAATCATTGCCGCCAAATACTAGCACCCTGTATTATATTTGAAGAAATTAAATAATTAAGAATCTGCATAAATGTATGTATGTTTCTCGCATTGTGATAAACAACAGTACTTAGAGCCATTCAATTTTCAATGACGTAATCCTACTGCGAATATGGGTAACATCTGAAAGCCCAAATTTGAAATTTGGAATTTCTTTTATTATCGATTTCATATTTTGTAAAACTTTAACGAATTTTTTATTAACAAACTCGACGATTTAAAATCGAGCAACGGCAACACTCTACGGGGGGAGGAGGGGAGAGGCTTTTTTTCTCCAGTGTGCGGAACTGTGTATCGGAAATTCTAAAGATGTGCTCATTTTAAATTTTTTTTGCGGTATTTCTGTTGAACTGAATTTTATGGTTTAAATGCAAAGAACATGATGTTTAATAAATAAACACACAAAATGTTAAAAAAAGGCCCCTTTGGACGTAATTTAAAATCTGAAACCTTTCAGATTTTTGTTTTTGTTTATTAAATTTTATTTGATCTGAATCTTGTGGTTGTCTTATGTTCAGCGGCGTGGGCCACTAGCTGATATCACATTGTTTCGTAATAGCTGCTGCCCACACCACTGGCTGACCCCACACATTGCTTTTCTGTAAAATTCGAGTATCGTTTAGTAGCTACTGTGTTTTTATGAAATAGTTGTGTTGAAAAGTTGATTGTTTAAGCACCAGGATTAGCAACATATGTGAAATTTTTAGGATGATTCAGCCAATAGTTAAAAAATGGAAATAAATGTAATCAGTTATTATTTGTATTTAATTTTGCTTTACATCAATAATTGGTACATTACGATGTTTAACCACACAGTAGTAGCTACGTTAATTTAACTTTCATTGTATTTTAAAGTACTTATGCTTAATAAAAGCTTATTTTCCCTACTAAGAATTTTCTGGATATAAAATGCAAGAAAATTATAAAATGAAATTAGCCAAAGAACATAATATTTAGAATATGTAATTAGTTAGTAATACATTTTACATCAAAATCATGTTATAAATGGTTCAGTAAGCTGATTCATATATTATAAAATGAATTTAAATCAATTTGACTCTTTTTAAAATGGCATATTGCACAACAACCTTCCCCAAAACTCCCAGTTTTATTATAAGAAACCCCTCTGGAAAGTAAAATGTGCATGGAAAAGATTTAATATGGTCTGGACATGTGTATTTAGCAATATTAACTGAGAATTAAGTTATACATTATAGATTTAGGTGATTAATTTTGGAAGCTAATTGTTATAGCTACTTTAATAAGAAAGTACCAAGAATTGTTATTTGGAAATCATAATTTAATTAAAATAATATATACAGTCAAATACCGAAAATCCGTCGACCTGAAATCCGCCAACTCCTGAAATCTGCGTTGCCTCTCAGAATATAAACATTCAGTTTATAGGTTCCGGAAACCGCAACATTGAGTATGAAATATTGAAAAAAAAAATACTTACTGAATAAATGACGTCATAATTACTGAATAACAAGTCAAAATGGAAATAACAAATTATTGACATAAAAAAGTTTAAAAAAATAAGATAAAATAAATAAGATAAGTTTCTTTTTCCTTCTAATCTGCATTGAGGTAAAAAAGCAGACTATTCACTCAACTCTTTGTTCAAGTTCACGATTCACGTTGTTGTATTTTCTGAGCTTTGTTATTTCATTTCACGAGATTGTTTAGTGCTGCCTTTTTTTTATCCGGATATTTTGTGGATAAATTAAGAATATTTTTAGTTTCAGCCCTTTTTCATACAATGACAGATAAGAAATGCACTCGTGATTTTACTGCTTGCAACGTTGAAAAACGTAAACATGTTGAATTGACGGTAATGCAAAAAGTGCAAATTCTGCAAAAGATGGAAGCAGGTGCTATGGCTCGATTCATAGCAGAATGGTATGGAATTGCGACCCGATTGTGTAAGATATACGGAAAAATAAAGAAAAGCTGTTGAAATTTTACAGCAACAGTGATTCTAACACCAGAATCCGAAACCAGAAATCTTTGCATGAGGCAAAATCGGCAAATCTCGATGCTGTGTGCATATAATACATTGAATAATATAATCAATTTATATATGTAATAATAATTTAATGCATATGATAACTTATTGCAATAATGTATATAATAATTTAATTAAATATATCTAATATGCCTTATTCATTTTGCACTTTTAGTCCGAATATTATGCTTTATCTTTTCTGTCCTGAAATCTGCAAAATCCTAAAATCCGCACAACTTCTGGTCCCAAGCTTCTCGGATTTCTGGAATTTTACTTTATTGGCATATATTATATCATGATCCCTCTTGCCCCAAAATCGGGCTTTTGATTTGCTGTCAACAATAGAGCAATAGTTGCTGATCGCACTATAAGACTGCATCAATATTTTCTCTGACTGGGCTGTCTAAAGCTAATAATTGTGGGTATACTTCCTTGTTAAAATGGCCACTGCACCTAGTCAACAAAACTGGAAAATTTAACAGTCCATTCTGTGAAGTGAAAATGTCAGATGTCAACAAAGGTTTATGCAGTGACTGCTTTAGCAAGGAAACACCTCAATTTTTTTTTTATATAAAATCAGTGATATTTAAATTGAAATATTATTTAGCACTTTTTTGGTGAAGATTGATGAGAGATTTGGCATTTTTCAGTTTTTATAATTTTCAGAATAAAGAGTTTGGTGAATCGTTTGTGTATGGATACTAGTTTTTACAAGTTTATGTATAAGTTTTGACTACAGTTGGAGAAATTTTTAATTTGTCATCATTTTATCTTTGAAGAGTTTTTTTTTTTTTCTTTAACAGCTGAGCACCTGTTAGTTAAACTTTCATTGGAAAATTTGTAATCCTGCCCAACAACTGGGCACTTGCTAGTTAATTTTTCGACCAAAAATTTGGATTCCAATGCCTCTTCTTGTGACACCAATTTCTTTCAGCTGAACAGTATTTTAAGTGGCCAATGCTGTAATTTATACACTTAGAAACGTATGTTCCTTCTCTGAGGTTGAGGGCCCACCAGCGGCCGAGCGGTAAAGTCGCTGAACACTGGTAGTTCGGTCCGAGGTTCGAATCCCGCGAACGGGCTGGCTGCATGGGCGTTTTCGTGGTTTTCCCCATGTGTAACGTGTATACGAGCCAGTTTCCCTTAGAAAGTCCTCCACGAAAGGCACCCCTCCTCTTAGGCAGATAGCCCTAGTGTGCTTCGCCATAATTAAATACACCACCACACCATCTCTGAGGTTGAACTCAAGGCCAAGGCTAAGGCAGATGCTACCCTACTGCCATGACATTTGTATACAATTAAATTATATACTGTTGTCAATAAAAATAATTTGTAAATACTGTGATATTATCTGCTGTACCTGGTTTTATTCCCTGCATTTTGTTTTGGTTTTCATATTTTGTTTTGGTTGCGTAGAAATTTATTTCATTCTGATGATGCGTAATAGTAATTTTTTATCATTTCACATGCACACTCATATCTGTAATATATGAACATAAATCAGTGGCCGTAGGTTTAAATGAAAGACAATATTCAATCACAGAATGCTGTTAAGTTTAAATATGAGTTTTAATGTAAATAAACTTCATCTTCTTAAGGCACACTTAAACTGTAACACCTGGTTAACTTGGAGTTGACCTTAACTGTATTCTGTGACTCTATATTTTCTTTCTTTTAAACCTATGGCCACTGATGTTCACTTCTTAGAGATATGTATGTGTGTGTGTGTGTGTGTGTGTGTGTAAATATATATATATTTACACACACACAGATTATAGGTATAGCAGATTTGATAAATAGGTATAGCAGATTTGATAAATGCAACTGTAAGACATGATAGAACATGGCAGAAGTAACAACTTTCATAATACATAGTGTGTTGAAATGTGAATAGGAAACTACTAAAATACTATTTTAGTCAATTATATAATAATTTTAGTCATACTAAAATTTAATATTCATTGAATATTTTCTTGTTAGATAAATTCATTCCTTTCAAAACTCCATTGGATGAAAGGTATGACTCCCAGGTTCCTGAAGAATGCACATTTACACCATCAATGTTTATTGCCTCCTTGTCTAGCAATAAGGTCAGAGATTATTATTGTTATTATTATTACTTTAACTCTTTATTTGTCATGCAATTGAAATATGGATTTATTTTTTGTTTTATGATATTTATATATTATGCAGTTAAAGCTTGGTTTGTGGATTGATTTAACGAATACGACTCGATTTTATAATAAGAATGAAATTGAAGATCATGGAATAAAGTATGTCAAACTCCAGTGTCGAGGGTATGTTATTTATCATTTAGGCTTGAAATTCTTTTCAAGTGTTTTTCATTTATTTTGAATTTTATGAAAGTTTTGTACCACTTTCTGCTTGTAGTACCTTAGTAATATTGTTAATGTTAATTAATCTTTTCTGACAAGTGATCATAATTTTTATTTTTTAGCAGCACAGTGTAATTATTCTGGAAAAACATCTGTATATATTGGTAATGGAAAATCATATATGTTGCAAATCTTTTCCTTACATTGCATATCTGTTTTAAGGCAGCAAATTTTAAAATTTTTTTTGTTAAAATTATTAGAAAATCTCATTTTATACATTTCTAAGGCAACTATGTGAATATTATGTAGAGTGAATGTAACAGGTCTTACTTTTTAGTGATTAGAATGACACTCTATTAACTGGTACTACTTTAAAGTGTTCAGTTTAAATTTTTTATATTAAAATGCCTTGTGTATGTGTGTGTGCGAGTGAGTGAGAGAAAAAAGAAAAGGAAACTACTAACTTTAATTTAGCAATAATCTTTTAATTTGGCTACAACCCTTTCCTGGAATCTAAAATACGTCATATGGAAGACTAATCTGCATATATCATCATATTTATCTTGCAATGTGGTAGACTCTTGTCAAATCACAATCGAAAATTTAAACAAAGAAGTCGACTAAGTACCCTTTGCTGAAATGCACACTCATTTTTCCTGCCTTCCTATTACAGTGCTAATGTATGTTGCTTACTTCTCCACTTAGTGATGCGATTCATTATATAAAAGTATGGAGAGTGTTTATCTTGCCCAAAATGGTGTATGTTTGAGAATATGTGTCCTAAAAAATTATTCGTCAAGAAATAAAATTATGTTATGAATCTACAGTTACTTTTGATCTCCAAATTTCATCCTTCTATAACAAAACCTATAACTATCTCAGGCATGACTAAAAATATATATATATATGTATAATAATGTTTTAAGATGTTTGACATTTATAACTAATAATAAATCTCAAAACATCCTTATTATATACATATACTGTACAAAGTCAGAGATCTGGACTCGTCGGGACTTCCACGATTTCGGATTTGGAATTTTTCCGGATATTAGATAATCAGTTTAAATCTAGTAAGATGGCATGTAGAAATTATAAAATTTAAAATATTAAATGGTAATTTCTGAAATAAATGCTTCAAAATTACAAAAAAGAGGTATCAAAAATTACAAAAAAAAAAAAAAAAAAAAAAAAAAGGCTTAATATTTATTTGTTTACTTATTAAACATTTCTTTCAATGTAAGTTGTTTAAATTGCTTCATTTTTTGTGCTAATTCTTTCTCTTTAATTCTGCAGACAGATATAATTTCTTTTTTAGTTACATTGCTGAAGTCCTGTAATTGCTGTGTCAAAAATTTCAACTAACTTGTCAATCGAATTTTTTTCATTTTCAGTAAACTCTGTCACTTTCTTCACTATCAGTGGTACTACTTTCTGGATATAGAACCATGCTAGAGTTTTTGCCATCCATTAATTGATTGATGATTGAGGACCATTGTAATCACAATGAAAAACTTCTTTCATATCATCTTCATTTATTACTGCTTCTCCACATTCCTTTGTAAAATTCTTTAATTAAAAAATTTCACCTTTGGATTGTGATATCCAAAAACCTTTAAAATTCGCGGCTGTGATCATAAAGTTTAGCTATCGTTCACTATACATATTTGGCTATGCATCATGAGATTGACGACTAAAGACAAGTTGCTCCATTAAATTTTATCTGGCTTCTATTGCGCTCTGAGACAATTAAGCCTTAATTGTATTAGTTTAGTTATTTATTATACTTGTGTCTATTTCATGCACATGCTGAAGGCTAAGTGCTGAATAAATAAGTTCCCAACTATACTTAAGCCTTATTGAGGGTTGGTGCTAGGTATCTTAACCACCTGATGCAGTCTCCTGTGAGTCCTAAATTCTGCTACCAAGTGCCTCCTTTTGTCTTCCTAAATTCTGCCGCCCGGTGTGGCTGTACAAGCCCTGGCACTGGTTCTGGGTTTATGTCAGGGGTTCTCAACTAGTGGTATGCAAGAGAAAAATAGGTAGTACGCGAAGAAACAAAGTATTTTTAACTATTAAATTTAAAAATTAAAACCCCAACATCCTGATTGAGTTTTCTCTCTAACAATCATAAATTTATGCGATCTGACCTTTGTTCAAGAGTGGTAGTGCTTTCTAGTGGTGGTACTACACGTTTTCAATTTTTGCTTAGATGGTACGCATTAGACAAAAGGTTGAGAACCACTGGTTTATGTGAATAACAAAACAACTATTCTTAATTCAAATAGCTCTAAATGTAATCATTTGGCCTATGAGTATCATTAAGAAAATCTATTTTTAGCATATGGAAAGAAATTTTTGTTAAAATTTTCCTCGTCAACATTTCTTGCACATTTAACTTAAATCTGTAATTATCGCCAAGATTAATATCAATGTAAAAGGTTACCATACTCTTTATTATTTGATTACTAACATAAAAAACTTTTTAGGCTTCGCTACATGAGTCATTACTCAAGTTGTCATGTGTTGATAAATATGGGTTGAGGAAGGCAAAATATATTAAATAATTATTCTCCATGTTGGCATCAGGGATGTAAAATATTAATAGGTGTAAAATAAACAATGTATCTATGTACGAGGGTTGGAACTTTAATAGTGGCAATACAGCTGAAAAAACGCTACGCAACAAAACCAAAGATTATTGCATATACCACACATAAACTACATACCTACCTTACCTCTCAGCAAAAAGACTCGTCCTGCCTACGTCACGCGCATGCGGAATGACACGAAGAATGAATCCTTGTATTAGCTCGCGATCTAGGTAAGTGTTGTCAGGATGTTTTCAAAACAAGAACAACGAAGTTGGATAAAAATTGAATGTGCCAGAGGTTGTATAGCACGACAGTGTCATCAAGGGCTTCAAGAGGCTTGCGGGGAATCTGCATTGCTGTACAGAACCGTAGCAAGATGCGTGAAAGCATTCAATGAAGGACGCCAAAACGTGGCAGACATGCTGTGGCCAGGTCGTCCGAGTGTCAGCGATGCAGACGTGCAAGCTGTTGGCGCACTAATGGACAGTGATCGCCACCAAACGATTTGTCAGCTGGCCGGACAAACAAGATTAGCACATACGACTGTGCTGCACATTCTGAAGGAATGCCTGTTCATGAGAAAAATTGCTTCACGATGGATTCCACATCAGTTGACGGAAATACAGAAATGGCTTACGATACGATGCTGCTCGAACCCACTTGGAGGGCTATGAGCGCGAAGGAGATGCTTTTTTACGCCGTATCATTATGCTGGATGAGACTTGGGCCCGATTGTACCAGCCAAAGCTGAAACGCCAATCAAACGAATGGCGTCATCTCGGGTCACCACGACGTTCGAAATTTCGTCAGAACCCCAGCAATGTGAAAGTTATGGTGATTCTTGTGTATGACTGTGATGGTGTCATCCTAATGCATACAATTCCCCCACAGCAGACCATCACTGCGCAGTATTACTGCTTATTTTTGGAGCACAATCTCCGACCAGCTTTGAGAAAAAAACAGCAACACTTTCTGCAGAACGCTTCTCTCATTTTGCATGACAAGGCTTGGCCGCATGCAGCGCAAGCTGTGACTGATTTGTTCAAGCGATGGGGCTGGGAAGTGCTTTACCATCAACCATACTCCCCAGATCTAAGCCCTTGTGACTATGACTTAATTCCTAAGATGAAGGAACCACTTCGTGGCACTCGCTTCCAAACTGTTCCTGAGGTTCTTGCGGCAGTAGACCAGTCCATTCAAACTATCAACAAAACAGGCGCTGCTACAGGTATTCTGCGACTTCCACATCGTTGGAAACGGGTTGTACACAGTGCTGGCGACTGACTATATTGAAGGACTGTAAAACATGGTGACATGAATCACTTTTGTATTCCTTGTAAATAAATAGTTGCCACTATTAAAATTCCAACCCTCGTAGAATGTTTCAGTTTGACATGTATACCAAGCAGATATAGATTGGAGCCAATTTCTTGATCATACAAATTTATGCAAAAATTATTGTTCCTTCAAGAATGAGGCATCCTATTTAGTGCCGAAGTGAAATTATGAATCCAGACTCACCACGTGTTTTATTATACTCTGGGAAGGGAATCAAATATAAATGCGTAAAGCATGCCAAAAAAAAAAAAAAAAATTAAAGTTGTTGGTGTCATTGAGGTCTGGATGTTGGATGTCCGGATCTCGAACTTTGCACTGGATTACACTTGAGACATAATATTTTATCATTATACAGTTTCTTTGCTTATGTAAAATAAAGTAATCCTTAAGGAATGAAGGAATGCTTTTGAAAATCATTTTATCAGACATAATTTTGAAACTCAGTATTGTCATATTTGTGAGTTTAAAACTGAGAGTTGTTTGTGAGTTTTATCAGATATCTTGAAATCAGATTTCTTTTAATGTTTATTATTCCAGACATGGTGAATGTCCTTCTGTTGAACAGACAACCTTTTTTATTGAGATCTGCCAAAGGTTCATTTCTCGGAATCCTCTAGAAGTTATTGGTAATCTTTTTTAGATTTTTATATCTTATTTGTATTCTAATTGATCTTTACTGTGATAAGCTTTGTCCACTTCTAAGTGACACTGGTAATCTGCATGGGTTCTTATCCTGCTTGTTAGTTAGGCTTGATACATAATGATTTCATGGATTTTCTTGTGTGTGATCTAGATATAAGCCAGCTTCATACAGAAGCATCCCTGCTCTTAAATAAATAATGCTGATATGTTTTTTTAATATTAAAAAAACCAACATAATACTTAAATAATTTTGTTTATATTTATTTTTGAAGTTGCAAACTATGTTATTTCTTTGAGGTTATTTTTTTAAAAATATATTTATAGTTGTTTGTGGGTTGATCTAACATATTTGTACAGAGATGAATGTAAAAGTGTGCTTCATTTGGGGGAGAAAAAAATAATTTAATGTCATTTATTTGCTATTTATCATTTCATAAAATTGATATTTTTCGTTTTTTAAAATATTCTTTTGGACTGAATATAAGGCAACCTTACATGTAAGGTGACTTTGCACATATTAAAGTATAATTAAAAGAAAAAAATATGCATGTCAGAGAAAATTTGAACAAGTATTACAATACGATGGTTAAATGATCTAAATATCTTATCATTAGCTAAAAACTAAGTAACTGCATTTTCTTTTCAAGCCATAAATTATAGGATCAGCTTTCCTTTGGGGGGGGCATTAAATTTACGATTTATTAGCTTGTCATTTTGATATCTTATTGAATTAATTAAAATATTTCATTCAGTTGTGAATTTATGTTTCATCATGGGATACATAAAAACAGATTTAGCTTGACTTTTTTTCATGTTGTCCTTATATTATAGTGTTATATAAATCAAAATAATTTTATTATTTAAAGGTGTCCATTGTACTCATGGTTTCAATCGCACAGGTTTCCTCATAATTGCATATTTAATTGAAAGTCTGTCATGGAGGTAAATATTTTGCATGTTGTTATTAAATGTGTATTTTCAGATGAAAACTTTTGATAACTCTTGTATTATTACTTGTATTATTCCTTTTCTAATATTTTTATTATACATACTGTATATTTGGTGTATATCATGCACCTATAATTTCAAACTCCATTTTTAAATTTTTAAGTATTTGCTGCATAATGCTTACCCCTTTCTTTAGGAAGAAACCTTAAAGATATATTTCCAATGCTCTTATCTTTTGGAGTCATTCATTTGAAGATTTTCCTCCGACTTTCTAATAATGGTATACTGAAATAACAAGCAATAAGGGGAGCAATATGTGTGTAGGCTAAATGCTTGAGGGAGTAAATAATTCTTCAAAGAGGGCAAGTTGTATTCAATGCAGCTGTGCACAAGATTGTTATTCTAGGGTTTTGAGAAAAGAGGGACATAATTTGGGATAAGTATGCATTTCCAACCTGCATGAATTTGTGGAATTAGGAGTCAAATGTTCCCTTTTAGCAGTATATATGGCTCCAGCCAAACGAGAGAAATACAGTGTGGTTTTAAATGCAAAGTCATTCCGTTTGTGAAAGAAATTGGAAAACATGTTGTGACGAGGATGGTTGGTGTTATAAAAAGCTCCATACGTGAGTGGAAGAAAAGTGAAACCACAATGATTAATGTATCAAAGAAAAAAAATTTCTCTGTGTAAATGTTTAAGGAAATTTCCTGTCCTAGAAGAAAGTGTCGCAAACTGAGTCTAAGAAAATAACTAGAATAGATTAATTGTTACAAGAAACAGCATATGTTTATTTACCTTGAGTAAAACCTTTACTTTATGAAAACTTTAAAAGTGGGTGAAGTCATTTATGACACAGTATAATTTAGTTGTATCAGGAAAAACAAGTTTTGCAGAGGCTTCCAGAAAATTTGGACAACAAACTGATAGGTTTCCAAAAGTATGTTATTGATCTACAAAAGCAAAAATCAAAAAAAAAAAAAAAGTAAATATGTATATATATTGTCACTTATAGGCATATGGATAATACTGCAGTAATGTGTGATATGATAGGAAATAAAACGATGTGAAAGAAACAGAAATTGTTCACATCAAAGCAACAGGTCATGAAAAATCTTACTTCACCATAGTGCTTTCCTGCTTAATAGGCGGTACAAAACTAAAACCCATGGTTATGTTTAAAAGAAAGATGATGTCAAAATGTGATTTCCCAAATGGTATTTTCATTCATTTTTCATGAAAAAGGCTGGATGGATGAAAACGGTATGAAATTGTGAATAAGAAATGTTTGGCAAAAGTGTCCTGTAGCCTTAAAGAATCCAGAGAGTCCTTTGATTTGGGACATGTTCAGATCCCATCTAATGGAAAATACAAAGGAATTGTTGAAAGAGTGTAAAACAAACATGGCAGTTATTACAGGCTTTAATGTCATTTTTTCATTCTTTAGATATTTATATCAATAAATCATTGAAGGAAAATTTAAAACAGTGAAATATTTAGATCTTAGAAGGTAAAAAACATTTGCCAAAGGAGAGCCAAATGTGTTATGCCAGTCTAGAAATAGTGTATGAGTGGATAATAAAAGCATGGAATGAAATAAAATCAGATTTAAAATAATATATTTGACAAGTTAGATAGAATGGAATATGATTATTTATTTATGGATCCAGACTAACAGTGATGGTGAAGATGAAACAGAATAGTATGATGTACTCGAAGCTATCATGAAAGTTAACTGTGAAGAATTTTCATGTTATCTGATAATGAAAAATTTTAAGACAACAAGGATGACATTTATTTTAAATAAACATTACTTAGATACGTGTAGAAATCTAATTTTTATATGCCCATCTTTTCTGTATTTTTAAATCTTATCATTTTTATATTTAGTGCATAACACTCATCCATAAATTTTGATTTTATTTTTTGTATTAAAAGTGTGTGTTATATGCCAGAATATACAATAGTATAGTCAACAAAATATTTTGAGTTGTCATAAGCAATTGAATTTTTACTGTTAAGCTTTAAATCAAATATGGGATACTTATTCACACATGCTTAACTTTGAAAGTCAAAATAAAAACACAGTATGTACTTGTCTTTTGTGTCAGCCTTGGTGAAAGAAAACATTGTTAGTACAAGTCAGGCTTTAGGTAGTATTATTTATTGTCAAATACCATAAACATTAAAGAATGCAAAATTGACAGTAAACAATAAACTGACAATGCATTCATATCTGTAAAACATAAGAAATTTTACATATTCATATAAAAGAATTCATTTTAGATTTGTATTTATTGTGGTATTTAAAATAAAACCACAATTCCATAGAACTTAATGTATAAATTATTCATTGTATATAACAATTATGTAAGCAAATTTTCAAAAAAAAAAAATCATATATAAACATTTATTTTCTACAGATTTTCCTGTTTGCCATAGTTCAACAGTTGCTGCTAATAATACCTCAAATACAAATTATATCTTCTTGTCCCATTAAAGGAATGTTAAAAATTGTAAGGAGATAATAAGCATTTTACAGCAAAACTATTATATATTAACACAATTGAATTACAAAGAACCAGATAGGTCAGTAATAATTCTTTCTTGCACATGTGCAGATCAATAATTGTCTCTGCTCAGTGCAGTAAAGTGCCAAATCCACTTTATCATCAAGGCTGCTACAGAACACAAGTATAAAACTGTGGAATATATACCATCTCTATAAAAGTTCTCATGCTGCCTTTATTTTTGCAACCATTGGCTAACGTATAATTCCAATTACAAAAATGCTTTAGGAAAAAACATTTTATGGAATTTTTTAAATACCAGTTTTGTAAAAATTATGAAATCTAATTTTTTATATGGCTCTCCAGCCCCTATAAATATATTTAGAAAAGTTTATACTCTTTCAAAAAAAAAAAAAAAAAAAAAGAGCAGAAAATTTTTGACTCACAAATTAGAAAAATTGATGAAGATGAAAATTTTAAACTTTGAGATCATGTTCAGTAGTCATACGCATGTTGAAGAAAGAAGTGTTTACATTTATATAACTAGAAATGAAATACCGATTTAGAAAAAGATTTATATTTGCATAAACTAGAAATGAAAAATTTACTAATTTAATTCTTTGGAGGGATATGATTTATATCAAACTAATAAAACTGCATGAAAATACGAGGGTTGGGGCAAAAGTCATGGCAACTATTTTTTTCTTGTAGATATGTGAACGGATCACAAAATGTATATGTGTCGTGTGGAAGTTCTGCAGGCATAGTATGTATGCAGAATAACAGATGGCTCTGTGATAGCTGGCTCTATGCTAGCGAGAGCTCTGAAATCAGTCAGGTAGTGAGTGTTGTGCAAGATGGAAAGTAACCCATGTTGAACAGCGCGCTTACATCATAATAGCCGTTCTCTGAGAGAGAAATGCGATGGAATGTCACAGTGAATTAGTAGAAGCCCTTGGTAATAATGCCCTACCATATTGTACAGTAGCACAGTGAGTAGGAAAGTTTCAGCAAGGACGTGTGTCAACCAGTGATGAGCAACGTTCGGGACGACCGGTGAGTGTATAGACCGACTTGCACCTGCCGTCATCAAGCACCTCATGGATGAAGACAGACGATGGACGTTACTAGAGTTAGAGAGGGCAAGTGGCATCGAAACACGCACCGGATATTGCTCACAGGATATTGAGTAATGAGCTAGCATCAGAATCCTTCCCCAGTCAAATTGATGGTGATCGTCGCGTATGATGTTAGGGGTGTCATTGTTTGCCACTTCATTCCTCTTGACAGAACAGTGACCGCACAGTACTACAGGGACTTCCTGGTGCGACAGGTACGACGTGGCATTCGGGATAAACGTGCGGATCTTGTGGACTGCAATAATTCTGCACGACAATGCAAGACCACATAAAGCAGAGTGTGTATGGCAGCTACTCCGACATTGGGGATGGAAAGAATTGGAACACCCACCAGTACTCTCCTGACCTTTTGCCCTGTGACTTTGATCTCATTCCCAAGATTAAGAAACCAATACGAGGTAAGCAGTTTGCAACACGAGAGGACATTGCTAATGCTGAGCGTCAGCAGATGACCCGATTTACACATGGTGCGGCAAATGCTGAGGCTGATGGTATTCAGCACCTCCATCGTTGGCAGCATGTGGTGACAATAGCAGGGAACTACATTGAGGGTCTTTAGGCTCAGGTTTGTCACGTCAACTTTATGTGTATTGTGTTATCATTCTTTTGCACGGTGAAGACCATATTGCCCTGTATACTACCATAATAAATTCATGTGTTACGATATTTCAGTGCTATTCATTGTTCACATATGTAGTTTAAGACCTTGTTCTTTCGTCTGTATATGTCGCATTTTCCAAACGGACTGGTATCTTCAAGAAAAAGAATAGTTGCCATGACTTTTGCCCCAACCTACGTATTAATAACATATTTTTAGCATTTGAAATTTTTCTTGTGTGAAAATTCTTTTGGTATACTGTAAGTTGTAAATTATTGATTAAAGAGTGTTACAAACCAGGAAATCACAAAAGAATATTACCAAGTGATATTAAAGAGGGAAAAATAAACCTTGAATTACTCTGACTTAACTTTTTAACTGATCACAAAAGAAAGCCCTCAAAAATATTCCACACATAAAAAACAAACTTTGAAATTAAATATTTTAGTCAATTTTTGTTACATCTAAGTCAAATTTGTTACTTTTTATTTTTTTAGAAATGAGTATAAATTCACATGAAATATGACTATAAATACCAGGGGATCATATAAAAATTAAATTAATTTTTTAATATTAATTTTTAAAATTTTAAAATGCTAGTATGAATGGTTGCATAGCCTAAAATAGTTTTGTAAATGAAAGTATATGTTTACAACCATCAGTTGTAAAAATAAACAGAACACAAGGACTTTAATAGACACCGTAATGAACCAATACGATATATACATGCATCTGTTTTAAAGATAACTAAGTTTCACGAATACATAGATTATTTTAAAATTAATGGAGCAAAATTTAAGGGGTGTTAGAATATGTTGAAACAACCTTCTTTTGTCATAGAATGCAGATTGCATGTTAAGCAATATGGGATTGGAGGGAGATTTCTTTTTTCAAGATCCCTCTTTTACAGAGCAAAAATAGGTGACGATGTTGGCTTTCACCTTCATTTTACTCATTCATTTCAAGACACTAATGATGGTGCATGAATCATTAACATGGTGATTTATTTATGAATACTGCACAAATTAAGGTATGTCCACCTTAGTGAAAATAAGATTCATTAAAGACACATCATGATATTAAGTGTAGAGCTGAGAATCATTCTAAGATGATGATAGCAGAATCATGTAACGAAGTAGGACCAGTTTTTTTAGCCAAGAGTTATTTGGAAAAACTTTGAATTAAAAACATGGGAAATAAAAGCTATTAATTGAGAAAGGGAGCATGTCACAGTGGAATAGTTCACACAAACAAAATGCATAATAGAAAAGCAAAAATAAAACAGATATGGAAAGAATAATAATTATGCATCTGAAGAGCTCTGTTCTTTATATTTTTCTATGAAAGAACCTGCTGCATAGGTAAATGGAAAGTTCCTTTCAGTGCCAAATGACTTAACCTTCTGATTGACAAGAGTTTTTTGATTCTACTCGGGAAAACCTGCATTGAAACTGTGTTTAATAGCTACATTTGTATAATTACTTATTTTAATTTCTGTTTTCATAAACTTGCAATCATTTTACATCATTAAAGAAAGTAAGCAAACAAAATATTTTAAATTATAAACTAACATACAACAGGAGCCAAAAAAAAAAAAAAAATATGACCGGATAAAGGTGGTCATGCCATTCAGGAGATTAATGTCTGATGATGCACTATATAATGAAAAGGGTTCATTTATTGTGTTTCATCATTGCGGAATATTTTTACCAATAGTTCTAACACATTCTCTGTACATGGAAACAGTCAGGTTATATTTGTGCTATAAATAATGTTGTGTTACATTTGTGAAAAATATATATGAATATTGTATTTTAGTGTAAATTTAAATTAATATTATGTTTTAAAACTAGTTTGTTTCATTAATAAGAAATCAGCCATCAGTACAATGAATGAAAGGATTTAAATTTGGCTGTCTTGTTGAGTAGAAATGTTAACTGCATTTCAGTATTAAATTTATTTATTCTCATGTTATGAAGTACTTGAAGCTCTGTTTGAAGCATTTGATAGAATTTATTCCATAAAATTTCTTATATTATCAATGCTATGCCAAAATCATGAATTTAATTTTTTTTTTTTTTTTTTTTTTTTTTAGTATTTTTAGTTATTTCCTGTTATTGATTTTGAAGTTTTATTGCATGCTGAAAGTTTTTGTAACCTACTGCACCTAATCAATAGATGCCAGATATAATTCATCTCAGCTCATGTTAGGAGAACGGGATGCATGTTCAGTGATAATGAATATTTTAGAATCATTAAGTGATTTTTCTTAGAACTAAGTTTATGCTGAATATTTTTCTCAGAGCAGTGAGTTACTTAGCTGATTCTTTGTGTAACTACCAATGCTGTATTCTTTAATGATAAGAAAATATTTTAAAACTATGCGGAACTAATTTTATCATATTATTGGATAAGATAAATAACTTTAGTTTTAAAGAAGAAATTGCAAAAATATTTGCATGGTTTAGTTTCAAAACAATTCATTTCTTATGTCAGAATGAACAGTTATTATGTTAAACAAAGCACTGCATTGATCTAGAGTTATACTTGCTGTATTGTAACCCGAGTGAATACTGCAATTGTAATAAATCTGGGCTAATCTTTGGAATATGGTAACAGGTGGTTTGGCGACATTTTGGTAAGGCGATAAAGGTTACTAGCTAGGACTATAGCAGTGTGCATGAATAAAGTCAAGAGTGTGTGCAATGCCATTTTTGTGCAATTCTGGGATTTTTTTTAAGTGAAAATAGGTCGACATGTACATGGATGATACCGTGTATGTGCAGTTCTTAAAAACGTGGCAAGCAGTTTGGGATTCTGCACTTTCTCCCAATTTCGCATCTAATCTTCGTAATGATTAAGCACTTTTGTTCCATAAATGTTCTAGCGTAAGCATAATTCGGCTATCAGGATTGTTGGAAAAAATGTTGAGTAAAAGAACAACAACAAAAAAAAAATGCCTCTACTTCATGAAAACAAAATGGCGTCGAAACAAAAACTAGCAGGTTGCTGTAGCAGGGTTGGTCGCCAAAAAATCGCCAAGTTACCATAATCCAAAGATTAACCTAAATCTGTTACAGAAAATATCTATTGTTAATTTGTTTTTAAGATCTTTTCAGAAATATGTACTTTTATAAATATATTTAACTGTGCGGCACAGAAATTCCTGCCTCAGTTTAATGTAAAATTTAATGTTAAAACATTGAAAATGCAGTTAAGTTGTTGAACTGAATATGGTTTTAATTCTACTTTTGAATGTTTATCTTATATTGAAATAGTACTTTCTTTTTGCTGTGAAGTATTCTATTAGGTGTTATGCATTGGTTAATTTAGCATTATGCTTGTTGCACCATTTCTTTGAAATTACTTTTTGAAGTATATACTTGTCAATTTAAAATACTAGAAGTTTTATATGAAACATTGAGCCAGAATAGAAACTTAATATGAAATTGTTAAAAAAATGGGTACTTTTTCGTTTTGCCGGCACAGGCAATAAAGTCGCTAATAATGGTACAACTGATATGAAACAGAATATCCTTGCTGGTAACCTTTTATGCCTCATCTTCAAAACAATTTGCAGCCATTTCTTATCAGATTGCTTATTTCTTTCAATACTGGCATAACAATTACATAGAATTTTTACCAGATAGTTCAATTTTATGCCCTAAGGCTATTCGCGCAATTAAAATGCAATCAAACCGCTCACCCAAAGGCAAAAATATAGAAAAACTACAGTCAAGGCTTAAATTCATCAATTCTAATGAGAATGGACTAGCAAAGTACAGCATTTTACATAATTTCTGAATAAGCTATTCGTACTAATTGAAATAATTCTTGCATTTAAACTTGTATTCCAAATTAAAATTTAACTTGAAATTAATTGAGATTATTACTGACAGGATTAGATTTTTGTAGCGTAGTTTACATGAGATGAGATCACTTGGGGTCATGTGATATGAACCGGTGAATCTGGATGTTGAACCAAGAAAACATAGTAAATTTTTAAATTAATGTCTTTTTACAAATTTATTGTCTTTATTTTTGGCTTTTTACAAATTTATTGTCTTTATTTTTTTAAACGATATTAAAATATTTATGCCTTCAAAATAAAAAAATTCCTAGGACTAACATTTGTTAAAATTTTTTACATGTGTACAGTATGTTATCGCCAATAAAGTCTGCTTGGCGAGATTTGCGCTGGCGAAACGGAAAAGTACCAAAAAATGCTAGTTTAATTTTCAGTATTTAGGCTACAATTGGAAATTTTTTTAATTCCGTTTATTTAAAAACCCATAAGAGTGAAGCATTTTTGATTGATTAACTCTGAAATGCATAAGTTTTTCATGAATTGATAAAGCAGATACTTTTACATACAGATTTAATAGATACTGAGTTATCTATTAAATATTTTTTGTTATGTAGTTGTATGATAAAAGGTTAAAAACAGCAGTGTCTTTTTAGAAATCTGTGTAAAATTATTTATACCATCTTAATATCTATAATAGTAGTTTTAATGTTTTGTTTTGATTCTTTCTTTTTTTTTTTTTTTTTTGTTTTTGGTAATAATAGTACTTTTATTTCAGTGTTGATGCTGCTGTGCGTTGTTTTAGTCTAGTAAGTACATTAATTAAATAAAATTACTTAATTCTTTTAAAATGAATTATAATTTTCTTCGATTTTTAGACCTTCTTTTAGTGGGATTTTAATTATCTCTTGTTCTTCTATTTAATTGATATTCAAAGCTGAACACTTATAAGTTTTATAGCATCAGAAAATCAAAATGCTTGACATTTAATTCTCTAAATCAAAATGGTTTTCACTTCTAGAAACAGGATTACATCCTTAGACTGCTTTGACCTTTTTTCTATATATTTATTGAAATTAAGGGCTGTAACCAATCCTTTAACATAAACTGTTGGACTAACTGTGACAACAAGGCTGCCCTCTGGTGAGTAACTAGAGAAGTACTTCAGTGAAAGCCAAGCATCCCACTTAATAAGTTATATCAGACTCATGCTCTGTAATTTTCTTAAAGTTAAATGTAATGTCTGTGTGTAACTTAAACCTGTTAATAAATACTTGTGAACTATATAAGACTCATATATGACCCTATCTAAAACAACCCCCACCAAAGTGACGCCTAATGTTAAGGTTTAGCTTTAAGAATTTTCCTTGGCTTGGCTTTTGCTCACTTTCTTTTTCAGAAACAGTACTTGCAGCCACACCCAATGGATATAAGTCCTAAAACTTTAGGAAAAGAGATACCTCGCCCGTCAGGTATGAATTTTTTTGTGAGTGTGTGCCACTCCAATACCTTATCAGCAACAAATAATTGTCGTTAATGATATGAGTTGTTTTGCATTTAAACACTAATATTTTATAATATGTTAACCCTTAATGGTGAAAATATTTAAATATGAAAACGTAAAAATACTTTACTGTGTTCTTAAAGTATATTTGTATATCTTTTATGAATATTGTATTATCTTGAAGTGATTAAGAAATTCTTTCATTTTGTTTACACATAATGAGTTCTCAAGAACTGCATAATCATAATATTCAGTTTTGTTTCGAAATGGTAAATGTGGTAAAACATAAAAAGGTATAATATATTCGAAGCGAGGCATCTTAAGAGTAACATTCTGTATTAGAAATTGTTATTATAATATGCTGAATGTATTCAATCTTATAAACATAGTTTCGATTTGAGCTTAACTTGACAAACCAGTGGCAATGACATGTTTTTGTGTGATGGTCATTTTAGATAGGGTCATTGAAGAGTCCTGTATAGTGTAACAAGTATTTATTAACAGGTTTAAGTTACACACAGACATTACATTTAACTTTAAGAAAAAGAGCATGAGTCTGATACAACTTATGGGACGCTTGGCTTTTACTGAAGTACTTCTCTGGCTGCTCACCAGAGGGCAGTCTTGTTGTCACAGTTAGTCCAACAGTTTATGTTAAAGGATTGGTTACAAAGCCATATATAAATATTAAGTTTTATCATTTATTAAATACCAAACAGATTACAATGTATTTTGTAGTTTTTATTTTGTTAGTGTCTAAAAATATATTAGTATCGTGCATTATCGCTGTTTTGCAATAAAAATTGTGGAAGTTACATATTGATTATTTCAGAATGTGTGTCAAAATATTACACATTTATAAGGAAAATTTAGCAAAGAGCAAAAAGGCAATTATGTACTTTTCCTTTATCCTGAAAAAATCATTACCACATTTGTGCCATCCATTCTGGTGAAAGTTTCAAGAGAAAAAAAAAATCAGTCTTTGTTTAGTTAGATAATGAATAGATGCAAGTTTTATGTATAACATAAAAAAATATAAAAGAAATTAAATCATCTGTCACAATATTTCACATTGCAATTTTTGCAACACATATCCTTTGTTAAAAACAGTAAACTGGCTTAATGAAGATTGATTAGGATTCTATATAGCGCAAGTGAAGTTATTATGAGCATGTTATGAAATAATGTTTATTTGTTATTGGAACTAAATAACACTGTTTAATGATAGTTTTTCTTTAATGAAAATGGTTTAAAATATATAATTATAGCTAAATATAAAATTACTGCTAAATATAAAATTACATTCAAATTCCATGCTCATGAGATTTATATTTTTTCATTTAGCTAAAAGTAAATGCTGTTGTACAAGATTTTTTTTTTTTATGGGGGATACGGTTGATCTTAATTTAAGCTTCACTGATAAATGTTTAATAACAGCTGTTTCTCAATTTGTGGTCCTCCTAGATTTCCAAAAAGGCAAAAAGTAAAAGTCAAACTAACTACATATATACCAGTCGTCGTCAACCCTTAGAACTTCACAGACTACTACATGTATAATTTTATATTTGGCGGACTACTAATATGAATTATCTAGGGGAAAAAAACCTTAAAATCAGACCTTAAAAACAACATATTAATATGCAAAACAATGTTCAACTTTCCAATACATGTAATTCTAATTTTCATTTGTTAATGTAATTTTCGAAACATTTGGTGTTCTGCAGCATGCCTTTATGGAAATTCAGGGTATGTCCCTGATTATGAGTAACATTTCAAACACTATTAACATCTCACTGATACACATATTTTGTTCACATTGAAAAATTATATGAAAAGTATAAAAGTCTTACCTTCTTATACATAAAGTTTCACATTTCCATATCACTGAAGAGGAATTTAATGAAAAGCAAGAACAAACCGGCAAGCACAAAGCAATATCAGTAAACTGAAAGTGTTATGCTGCCAATTTTTAATTATTGTAAACATAATAATCATCGCTTATTCCACAATGGTGCCATTGATCAACAGTTAGACCCAAAAAAAAATGAAACTTTTAGTGATGCAATTATAAACAAGAATGCAGATGGTTCTCATAAAAATCCATCAAGTTGCCTATTGACACCAAGAAAAACTGTGTTATTATTGACTTCAATAGCATATGTTTGTAATTCAAAAGGAAAGAGAATTCCATTATTGATAACAGCAGCATATCCATGGATACCAACTCTCCAATTCAATTGTTGCTACATACATTTGCAAAAATAGCTAAAAGTCACTAAATTCAGAAAGAATTTTGCTAAAAGTAGTAGCTAAAATTAAAAAGAGGTATAATCCATATTCCATTATAGGTTTTGTTACTCGTTATTTTTTAAACGGAATCTTCATTAAAATATAAATAATGTCCCAATTTTTCTCCGGACCATCAAAAAGTTTTTACAGACCACCGGTTGGCGAACGTTGATATATACCACACCGTAGGTGAAATTTTGAGAGTTCAGAAATTGCACATGACAATCATCTGTGATTTTTTTCTCCCGACTGATATTTTGTGAAATTTGTTACCAGTTATATACTTACAAACTTCTAACTCTAATCTTAGCAACAAAGAAGGAATTTAAACCATTCTAACTGATGCTTCTTATCAATAATTACAGAATGATTGTGATCCATCTCATCAACATTTATTGAATTTTTCAGCTAGTACGATAAAGAATAAATACAATAAATATTAAATACAAAACTGTGATAGCCTAGGATTATTAAAAAATATAAAATTGCTTCTCTTAATTTAATTAGTACCATAATAAATTTGAATAAATTTTAATTAATAATATTTTTTAAATATATGTGTTTTGGTAGTAATCTATCTTAAAAAAATAGCTATCGAAGGGTATAAGAGTGGAAAGTGCACAGAGCATTCTACTTTATAAAGTAGAATTTGAATTGCTTTCAAGAGAACACTTAGAAGTTCTGTTTTATAGTAATCAATATTACTATTTTTATAACTGAAGTATTTTATCACAATTTTAATAAATAAATTACTTTTTAGCATCCATTGTTATTTACTCTTTAGCATTCATTGTTATTATATGAATAATGGTTAACTTTGGAAAAATTGTATTTTTGATAATTTCAGGCCCGTCCACCAGGAATATACAAAGAGGATTATATTGAAGAGTTATTTAGAAGGTATGATGACATAAATGGTGTGATGCCTGCTCCTCCTCTTCCAGACTGGTGCAATGGTATGAAAGCATATAATTGTTTTAAATGTTAAGAATGAGAGCTAATAAAAGTTAAACTGAACAACAATATGTACTAGGAACCATATATTCTAGAAATGTGCAGATTCTGGCATATCTTGACTAGAATAAAGTAATCAATGTAGGTTAAGTTTTTTTTTTTTTTTTTTTTTTTTAGTTCGAAGCATAATTTTTTTAATGTCTGTAATAGTAAACATGCTTCTTTGAAGGTGATTACCTGAAAATATATACATATCAGTGAAGTAGTGACCATTGATAATGTTCAGTACTTGTATTTTCTGAAATACAGTCCACTGTGATAGAAAGTCACTATGAGAGATTTGTTAATTATATTTATTGAAATACATGATGTGTTGCTGAAATTGTTTCCAATAAGTGGAGAAATAAAGCTAGTTATTAATATTACATGTTTGTTATGGGGAAAAAGTTGCTCTAATATTACATGCTTGTGACAAAAAAGTTGCTCTTATTTCATTCAGTTTCAGCTTCTCATTTGGACAGTTAATTAATTTTGAGGCATTTCATATCTCTGTAAATGTGATATATCTTCTATGAATAATTTTTTGTCTGATACTTTTCCTTTGTGAAAGTATTAATTTCTTTTCATGTCATGCAATATTAAAAATCCACATTATGAAATATATTCAAAAGATGAACCACTTAAAATTCTTCTGATGATTTTCCTTTTTTAAAGCATAAAGTGCAGCTGGGATAGAAATCCAAAAATTCTTTTACACATTATTTTTAAGCCTAGATAATAATTTTATGGGCTGTACAAGTTCTCTAAAGCATACGGTAAAATATCAGTTATCTGTAAAGCTCAAGAAATGTTGAATGCTTGATACATGAAAATTCTGACCTTGGAAGTATATAAAAAAAGCAATACAGTAGAAAAGCTAACTGAGTAGAAGAAGTTTTTGTTCAAAAATAATAAAAAAAGTCCTTTTACTTGTGATCAGCTGGAATGTTGAAAGCCAACATTTAAAATTATGCAAGATTTCAGTTGAAAATGCATTTCAATTGTAAGAGGCAACATAAGCTTTAAACTCATAAAAGTGAAACATCTTATCTGATTATGGAATCCCATTGATCAAGTTAGTGGCAACTTGCAAACAAATGTGCACCGGTCATTTCAGCAAAAGTTGAAATAAGTAAATCTTTTTTTAGTCCAAAGGGATTTGAATCCCGAAGGACTATTAGTTTCGTTTTGGCATTTTGCGTCGGACTCATAAATGTCGGTTCACTTTTCAAACTGTTGCCACAAAATGTTAGAGTCCTGCATTATATTTGAAGAAATTAAATAATGAAAAATCTGCATAAATGTATGTATATTTCTCGTATTGTGATAAAACAACGGTACATAGAGTCATCGAATTTTGAATAACGTAATCCTCCAACGAATATGAGCATGTGGAAGACCAAATTTGAAATTTGAAATTTGTTTTATGATCGATTTCCTATTTTTTAAAACTTTGACGAATTTTTGATTAACAAACTCAAGGATTTCAAAGCGAGCAATGGCAACGTTGTGCAGAAAAAACATTTTTATCTCCAGCGCGTGAGTCTCTGTATCGGAAATTCTAAAGCTATGCTCGTTTTAAAACTATTTTGCGATATTGCTGTTGCATTGGATCTTATGGTTTAAGTGCGAGGAACATGATATTTAATAAAGAAAGTAACACACAAAATGTTAAAAAACGCCCCTTTGGACGTAATTTAAAATCTGAAACATTTAAGTTTTTTTTTTTTTTTTTTTTTCCTGTCTTTCTTTGTTCTTTTTCTTTTTCTTTTTTTTTTTTTTTAAATCTAGTTAGGTAATCAACAAGTGCAAGTTACAGCTAGAGCGTACAAAAAAAAAAAAAAAAAAAAAACTTAAATATCTTATAATTATTCATGTTGCATCTTCGTTGTTCATCTGTTTTCAAATAAAGTTACATGTCATGCTCATACATACTTCTCATGATGTCAGGTTCTTATAACTTTGAAAATACTTCTGTATGTTCTGTTGTGTAGACGACAGGTTCCATATTTTAACATTATTTTCTTTTTTTTTTTTTTTTTTTTTTTTTTTTTTTTTTTTTTTTTTAATGTGAGGGAAAAACAGTTAAATGTCTGTTAACTTATTTCCTTCTTTACAAAAATTAAAATGGCTTATCGACAATTACTCAGGTTTACGCCTGGCGAGCCTTATATTTGGTGGCTGGGGAGAAACTTTTCACTGCCGATGTTCCCTATATGATGTACTTTGGTGACATGTATATCGTACATGCTATATGGTGGTTTCCTTTGCTTAATTTTTCTGGCAGGAAAAAAAAAAAAGTTTCTAAGTATTCTAATTGGCTGATTGCAGGCTTGTCGTGCTTTTACTGTATCGAGAAAGCATGATTATGTAATTATTAGACATTTTTAATGGTACAAAATCATCTTTGGCTGTACGGAGTGACATTAGTAAAATTAATTTCAACTATATTAACAAAATTTGGGAATATTTATAGTAAAATGGGTTATTTTAGGCATCATATTGTGAAACAGCGCATTGCATTGAAATGTGGAATTGTCCTATGTAGTCCAGGATATTTGATCACTTTTGATTAGACATTTGTTGGCTGATTTTGAAGTTTACTTTGGATATTGGTTAGTTGTTGACAGGTGTTAGTTTTAGTTGTTAAAATCTACATAGTTACATCATCTAATAAATTTTATGGAATTTGATCTCTGTGTTAAAGCAGATGATGTCATCTGTCATGTAAAATAGCTATTTTTTTATACTTTATGAATTGGTAATTTCAGAGCCTGAAGATGTAGATGATGATGGCAAAACTCTGAATGAAGCAGAAAAAGATAAATCAAATTACAGGCCTCCTTTGAAGAAACGAAAAGAGTTTCATAAAAAGGTAATATCTAAATTGTTTATCTGTATTTTATTTAGTGTAAATTTGACAAATTGAAAAAAAAAGTTTTTATTTATTTATTAATTAGTATTACTTTAATCTAGAATCCTGTTTTTATGGAAGGTGTACCTGGTGTAACACCTGTTACTGACCACAGCCTTTTAAATTCAATTCAACAAAAATGTCAGCACATGTGTGGTTGGAAAAAGTATGATAATAATATGCTTTAATAAAGTATTTTTCTATATTGAACTTCTGCAGTGCAAAAATTTTTTCTTCATATTATTTATTTTTATTTAACTTGTATTTAAGTATTATTTGCAACCACTATAATAGAAATTGCCATATTTTCACTGCACCAAACATTGACAACCATGTGCATAACAGGTTTTATGTTTTGATAAGCAGTACTGCCATTTTTGTTTACATCGTTTTTGTTGTATTCTAAATTCAAGTTTTTATGCTCAGATTATTATATTTTTTAATCATAAATTCAATTTTAAAAGTTCCTGAGGAATATTCATGCAGTGGAAGAAGGTGCACTATACAATTATTTTTTTTTTAAGGCTGGTGATTTTTGCATGGGACAACGTCTGATGCATTTCATTAAATGTTTTGCATAATGAATGAACAGTTTTTCAATACCTGTCATAACGTGTTCTCTTCTTTCTTCATTTGGATCAATATCCATTATAAAAGCAGACAGTGCCTGTGCCTTTTTTAAAATTTGTTTAATTCCTTGTGCATTGAAGTCCTATAGCTGCTGTTACCATTGGCTTGTGTTATAAGATCGTCTAGCTCTTCATTTTTCATTTCATGATCCTCATTTTGGATTATTATTTTTATTTCTCCTTCTACCATATCTGAAAATCTTTGCCACTTATTGCTTTTACATATTTTGTCTTTCTTGACTTCATTTTCAGTTGATGGAAATCCTTTGACAACTTCTGGCCAGAGCTGATACCTGCAAACATTCATTGTTGTTAAATTCACTTGTTCCCATGCGAGTTTAATGATTTCTCTGCAGTGTCTTAAAGTTCTTTCAAAATGCCATTAGTATCATGCTTACTTCTTTTATTGCTTTATTTGCAGAGATGTAAGCTTGTCTGACATAATAGGCTGTGGATTGTTTCATGATTCCTTGATCCATTAGTTGGATTAAAAACATCTACATTTGAATACAATGATGTGAAAGCTTTAGTATTGTGTCCTGAATGCAAGAAATTATTGAGAATTTTAAATGTCGGGTTTTGCTGTTTTAAGAAATGTTTCTTGAATGAATTTTAAAATTTTTATTGTTTATTTAAAGATGATTATTGCAATGTGACTGGTGCTTTCCAGTATGTGCAATATAATTGAAATTCTCAAATGAATTAGATGGAGAGAGTTATAATGCATGTGTGCAAAATCGTGTTTTGCATGTTCATATTCAGCCAAGGTTTATTTTGTGCAATAAAAATTTTTTTTTATAATTATAAATCATCATTCTTTTTCTTCTTTAACAAAATAAAATTGTACCAATGTGGTTGTGCTAATACTTAAGTACCTTTATATTTATTCGTAATGTTTTTCTGTATTAGAATAATGCAAAGAACTTGTGAAAACAGAAAGTAATTGTAACCATTTTTAGTTCTGGATTTCCTGGTTCTCAGCCTGTGTCCATGGATATCCGTAATCTAAAATTATTACACGAGAAACCATACAAAGTGAGCTGGAAGGCGGATGGTACAAGGTATGTTATCAATTTATGCTAGAGTTGATCTTTTTGCAAATATTAAATATTAGCAATTTAGGATTTTAGATCTGTCATGAAGACCAGTATTAAAACAGCATTTATTAATTAAATTTGTATAATTATTTTATTCTCTATTTTCATAAACTTAATTCATTAAGATGATAGTTACATTATTAAAGAAAGCAAAATATCTTAAATTATAAGCTAATATATGCCAACTAACAAAACTTCTCATGACCGGATAAAACCGGTCATGGTGCTCAGAGGGTTAATATTAAATATTATACATTTTCAACTATACAAGTCACACCATTTGATTTCAGTTTAAACAGTTGTGGGAGAGAGACACTGAATTTTAAAAAATGTTGAGGTTCACTGAATTCCTTACATTTCTAGGAATTAAAATAATTTTTACTTGTAAATTATGTAAAGGCTAAATGCCATAACATAGCAACTAAAAAAATTAGGCTCCTGTAAACACTTCTAGCATTAACCCCTTCGAGCCGGGTAGTGAAAACGTGCGCTTATCGCGGAGGCCAGCAGTGTCTTCCGCGAGCATCTCTCCAGGGCCGGGGGCTTTGCTGCTACTAAGCCTAAATCCATGAAATCTCCGAAGTATCAACACATTGTTTAATAATGCTCTATAGAGTATTTAAACAGCTTATGCTTTAAAGATATTTTTATATATATACTTTAATTACCTTATTTCTTGTTTAAATGCATATTTTACACATTTTATTTTAATTACTCACCATTTTATGACTTTTAACATTATACATTTGAAAACTAAATATATTACTAAAAATTCTCTTTTCGTATGAAAAATTTGAAAACAGGGAACTACACACAGTCCTACGTTACATTCCTTGAACTCGTAATAACTCATTTGCTGTTTTGGAGGATTTTTCCGGGAATGTGAACAAACGAAGCATCATCGTCTCATTTTCTTATCAGTCTCTTCTCAACAAAGTTTTGGAAAATGTCTTTCAGTTAATCTTTCAGAATCAATATCAGAATTTCAGAATCAATATCTGAAATATTTTGCATCATTTCTGCTATTTCATGCTCTGTTAAACATTTTCGACGATTCGACATTGAAACGGTAAAAACAGAAAGAATTCACGTCTAACAAGATCTAATTATTTTCTAGCATTAACCAATGCCTTATATCATAAATGCCTTATATTTATTTTCTAGCATTAACCAATGCCTTATATCATGAATGCCTTATATTTATTTTCTAGCATTAACCAATGCCTTATATCATGAATGGTAAACCGAAATACTCAACGCTTTAGCGCATATAAAACTTCTACTTACAATAAACAACTACCACGTGCGAATAAAGTGCGATTTAAAGAGACGTCATAAATCACGCCATTCGGAAACATTTAGTTCCCCGTTTGTTTATATAATCAAAAACACGTGTATCTGAGTCATGCTTCTCTCATTTCGAGTAGAAGGTCTAATGTACATGTATCTGAAACCATATGGACATACAGTGCCATCTTGTGGCAGAAATTATAGTTTGAAAAACGTTCCAAGGTACTGGCACAAATACGTGACATTCGGTAGTAAACGCAACAATGCTCTGGCACGCCTGCGTGTCGGCTGGTAGATAAGTGTGTTTGTTGCTGGCACGTATACGTGACAGTCGGCGCGAAGGGGTTAAAAAAACATGTTTCTAGTTTACCTGAGTAAATTATATCTTTCTGAAGTAATTGAATGATACCATCTTTTATAATGTTGTTGTACTGAATTGATGTGCTTATTAATAATCAGAAAATATAGTAAATCTTCCTTTAATTAATTAATCTTATTGTCGTAGAATAATTGTTGCCAACCATCACTGTAAACTGTGTTGCTGAGAGAACTTCAAAAAAAGGGGGGGAGAATTGAAAGTTAAGAGACAGGTGATAGAAATTATCAGACAACATGGTTACTTTTCTTCTCAATACACTTCTTACATAATTGCTGTGAAAGAGAACTATCATTAATACCTTGATTCCATCAGGAAAAGTATTTTTTATTTGTTCTTGGCAAACTAGACTTCTCAGAAATTTGTAAAGGATCCAAACATGCTGTGATCATAAGAAGACAGCGTCTTAACTGTAGAATTTGTGATATAAGGCATTGGTTTTTAAACTTTCTTGTTGTATGCACTCCTTTCACCCCTATTAGATGATCATTCTTCTCCCTTCCTTTCTAAAATTCGAAAAATACATACACATTTATTTAAATTAAGATAATGTTTTAGTGTGTTTTATAAATTAAACAATGAAAAGTACAGAAAACATATACCAAAACTTGAATAAAAGTTGTTTTTTAGATTCATAAACTAAAACTATAAATACTTAACAGGTAAATCTGTTGAATTCCTTCCTGGTTGAGAACCATAAGTATAAGGTTTCAAATCACAGTATCTTTAGAGTGACAAAAATAGCTGTCTTGTCTACTTAGTGTAAACTCACTTATCAGTACCTAATATGGAATTTTAAGAGGTGCAACATTAGATACAGTTGTATTAAGATTTTCATAAAGTAGAATACTGGCTAACTAACAGATCTTCGACTCAATAATTAGAAATCTCAGCAGCTGTGCCACAGTGTTATTATTGTTTGATTGCAGTAAAGACTAGATGGATGAACCCTTTTATTTCTGATGTGACTAGCAGCTTTTCATAGTCATCACTAGCAAAGGCATATTGGAAATACATTGGCTTCCAAAAGTTAAGTACATAGTACAAACTAGCAATTTTCAAAAGCATAATTGAATTTGAGTGTGTGAAAATAGCTGTGGATGCAAATAGCAACATGCTAGTATCATATGTAATAGTCAATCATGATTCACTATCCAAACATATTCTAATTAGGAAGTTGTGGAAGACACCAGCATTCTGAAGGGTTTGAGGTGATGTATTGAAATGCTGATACAAAGTGTTTATGACTGTCATAAGATAATTTTTGCTGATATTCCACAAGTTTCTATGGCTAAAAGAAGACAGATGTCAGGTAACGAGCACTAGCATGAAGTTGGATGCATTGAAGCAAGATAGTCAACGATGTAGCTCTGTTCTTTGACATTGATCATTCGGTAATTTCTTGAATGTGGAAAGAAGTCAAAGAGTCGTTTGGAGTTTTGTGCCTTGCCAACCTAGGATTCCAGCTCCTTTTGAAGACTGGTATATTGCTGTAGTAGTCTAGTTTAATTTATGACTGACTTGTACAACTGTTACATCCATAGTTGCAGTGGCACTTTTTAAGACAATGTTTGCAAGTACTGTGAGCCGAAGGCTTCACCTGAAGAGGCTGTATACTCGAGTGCTAAATGCTTGTATTCCACTATCTATTCAGTCCAGAGGAGTAAGTTTAAAGTGGTGACATCAACAACTCAATCGGACTGTCTCAGATTGGCATAATATACTGTTCACAGATTTGCCCTGCCATCCAATGTTAAACCTGCTAGGATCTGAAGAGAACAAGGCATAAAGAATCAGACCCAAAACATTATGAATTCAGAGATGGCAGCATCATGGTATGGGCTGCAATTTCAATAGGGTGTTACACCTGGCTGTACATCTTTAAAGATGGTTCAACAATGGCTGCACGGTAAACCCCGCTGTAATGTAGAAAATGTACACTGCAACAGTTGATCTTCATTTCCTCATTATGGATAATAATGCCCATTCCCATCTAGCCAGCATAACTAACGAGTACTTGAAGAATGACAACATTTCTTGTATGGAGTGGCCACTGTATTTCCTCAACCTTAATCCTGCTGAAAATCCTTGGAATGCCGTCAGGCATGCTGTCTTTGTGCATTTACGTCCTCTAGCCAGTCTCAGATCAGTTGAAAACTGTCCAAATTGAGTACTGACCATTGCTAGCATCTGCAGTGTTTGATCACCTCATTGAAGACATGGAACCATTACGGTAAAGTTTTATGAAGGTCCAATTTAGCCACATAGCTTATTGGTGTTAAGTTTTGTTTGTTTTTAGCTTTAAACATCAATTTGTTATGACCTAAATGTGATGTTGTCACGGAATTTATAAAAATTAAATATTGTTTTCATTTTTGTTCAAAATGCTTTTTTCCCCCCATGCATAAACACATCTCTCCCTTTATGTGCAATCTTTTGTTAATCAAAGCTTTACTTTTCAAATTTAGTTGATTTTATTATTACATGCTTAATTTTTTGAATCCATTTTGTGTCAGTAAGTGTTTACTGGTTGTATAAAAGCAAGACTGGTTGAGTCTGAGAATGGTAACAGTCATCCAGAGGGACCATCATATGCAGTTCAATTTTAGTGCTTTTCAAGCTGTCACACCATGTAGCAGTGGTTTTCATATTTTGTTAACTGAACTCTTAGAACTATAAGGTTTTTTGAGGGAACTGCCATCCCAGCCTTAGAAAAATATATTTTAAAATACTATTTAAAGTAGATCATTATACTGTAGGTTCTTTAATGTAGAAACAATTAAAGAAAATATTATATTCTTATTAAAAATTTTAACATAAAATAAATGTCATTTACTCATTAATAGCATTAATGCATTTCATGTTCTGCATTTAATTTGTTTATATTTTGTTTTTGTTGCCATGTACATTGAAAGAGATTTTAACTTAAATATGTTATTCCAAATTCCATTAAAATGTTTATAGCTATGTGGAAACTTCTAAGTATTCTTCATGAATCTGCAACAAAAAATTTAGGTGCTGTTCTTGCTTAAATTTAGATTTTAATGCCAAATCTGTTGATATATTGATAAGTTGTTCCCATTCCTTTAGTGATAGGCCTTCTGATTTATTGTAGTACTTCAATGGATTTTTTATCCAATCATACTTTTCTAATCTAGGAAATATTCTCTTTAGTTTTCTTCTGTTGGAAAAGGTGCTTCGCTGTAAAATTTTTAGCACTGTAGTCTAAATGTAATTCATTTTCCATTATTAAACTGTTTTGCAAACCACTGCATGTCATTTTCTTTGACATATGTCATATATCACGTTTTTATTTTGATTCGCAGAACTCAGTTTGAAGACCACTGCCATTTAGTATCACTGCATTCTATAGTTTGGTAGTCATCAGCATTTGTTTTTTAAATTCAGCTGGACCATAGTATGACCATAGCTGACCATAGTATTTTAAAATTTTCCAGGGGAAATTTAATTTCAGCTGAAAATATCTTCTCATTCTCGTAAAAAAATCGGTGTAATCCTAATATAGAGTATCATGGATGTCAGAATGTATGTACATGTATATGGAGGCTATTCTAACATCCTAACACATGGGATTTGGCGACAATTTTCAAAATTGTGCCAAGGCTGTAGTGTATACTAGGATTGTACCACAGAAATTTTTTAAATACTTTTTTTTTTTTTTCTTGTTTGGCAAGTTTGCTGGCTTTTGAAGATTTCTTCCCTAATTTGGCAACAAAAATTAATCTCCAAAACATTCTCCAGCTTGGCAATATCATGCCAATTTAGCGAGATAGCCATTTACTAAATATTAAATAGACTTCCCTTTGTAATCTTATTTTTCCAGCAGAGCTTTGACTCTTTCAAGCATTTCATGCTACCTTATACAAAAGGTACTACAATTTCATATATAATTTCACTAAAAGTATTTACATATATACAAATTTTGTAACCATACATAATATAAAATTATTATGATGTACTTTTCTGGCATAGAAGAAAATAAATAAAGTGCTGCTGCAGGAATTTTAGAGTCATATTCAGTCACTCAATATTATTAATAATTTCTTTAAAATTGTATAAAAGTACGGTGTTTTACAGTGAGCCAATATGCTTAGTATTTTTGTATTTCTTAATGACAATAAATTGTTAACAAAAGTTCTTCTATTTGAAGAGCATTTCTTCTGCAACAGTTTCATTGTTATCTGTATAGTTATTTATTTCCCTCACTCAAATGCCTTCACCTAAAAATGGAGGAAAGAAACACATATGTAATTTAGATGATCACAAAAACCTTACTGAGGCATGGTAAAATATCATAAAATAAAATGAAAATTTAGGTTTCTGACATATAAATATTTTTAACAAGATCTGTTTAAAATTATTTATCTTGTGCTTTATTTTATATTTATATCTTATGTCTGTTTTTATTTTATATCTGTTTTATTGTGCTTTATTTTATTTATGGTTCTTTCTTATACACATTTTAACTAATATTTTCTGTTGTTAGGTACATGATGCTTATAGATAAGGAAGATAAGATCTATTTCATTGATCGGGATAACTGTGTCTTTAAAGTAGATGGTTTATGGTTTCCCCGTAGGAAAGAACCTGACAAGCACTTGTTTAATACACTTTTAGATGGGGTAATTTAAATTGTCTGCTTCTGCATTTCTGTCTAATTTTGTTTTACTCATTATTCTTATTATTTATACAAATGACAATTATGTCAGTAATTGCTTTAAGAAGTGGCTCCTGGCTTTGGCTATGCAAGCAGTAAATTTTTATAGAATGATAACATAGTTTTATTTCTATATAGAAGAAATCCGTTGTGTCTGTTTCATTAATTTGTGATTTATAATATTGCATATATATGTAACACATTGTCATTTCTGCTATAAACTATCACCACCATTGTAACGAATTTACATGTTTGCAATTTAAAATGAATTTTTAAACTTTATTTCAAATGAAAATAAAATTAAAATAAAAAAAAAAAAAAAAATAAGATCCCTTAAAGATTAGTTTCCTAGGCTTTTTATGTGAGTTTTCCTCCTCTTTTATATTGTTTGAGACATATAATGCAAGAAAAATATAAAATAACAACGTAATAAATAAATAGCACCTGATAGATTAAAAAAATAGGTCACAATAAATAGGCACCTTGTGATGAATAAGTTGAATAGCCACATTTTAGATCAATCCATTACTTTTCATTATGAAATAATAGTGTGTTCTGTATTAAGATAATGCAGATTTCCATTTATATATTCACTGTTTATATTCATCTCTATTTATATATTCACTGATCAAATATCAAGAATTCAAACTGTTACAAGGTATATGTTCTATAAATTTTTATTAATGTACATACGTGACAGGGGCCAACTTTAAAGATTTCGCCTCTGTGGGTCCTAAACTCTGCTGCCCGACACTTCTTAAATGAAAAACATTTTGCTTCTGGTATTAAATTCTGCCACCCAGTCCAGTGTCTTCCCTAAATTCTAGAAATGTGCCGTCTTTGAATTTTTCTGATTGTTGCACTGTAAAGTCTAAAAAATTTCTGCCCATAAATTCTGTGCTTTCGTGCTAAGCATTTTGTCCCCACAAAACAGCCATTTCAGTTATCTGATTTTTAAAGTATGGGGGAAGTTACAAAGCCATAAATTACTTATTCAGGTGCACCGAATAGTAATAAGTAATAAAATATACATGTAGTGCTTTAAAAGAAAGATCAATAAAAACTTTCTACATTTGATTTTCTCTTCAATACTCTTACATAGAGTAACTTTTCCAGGTATGTGTTTACTAATCATAAAATATGTTAATTTAATCTCATTAAAATAAAAATTTTGAAGAAGTGTCTTATGCTTAAGCATTTAATTTATGTAACAGAATGAACATGCTTATCAATATTGTCCCTGAGGATTATTCTCATGAGATTCTGTGCAAAGTATATTTCGCTGCTGTTTGTTTGGTTTTATTAGTAAATAATACTCTCATTGAAGGAAATGTAATTGTAACCATATAATATTTTCTGGCACTTGAAATTTCTGACAGAAGTTAATTTTTAGTACTTTATCTTCCTGATAAAAGGTTAAAAAAATTATTTTTTTAGTTATTGGGGTATTGTGTGGAACTAAATGTAAATGTTGGGCAAAATCTTGTAAGAGCAGGAATGACAACTCTAAAGATGTACATATCTTCATGAAAAAAAGGGTGGCTTTATGAAATTTAAAATAAATGTAATAAATGCAGAAATTTGGAGATAAAAAAGCATATAATAATTCCAGTTAACAACTATGCACTGATTCATTCTCAGTTACTGTCATCAGTATTTGTGTGATAAGACCATTGATCACTGGCAATTTGGTAAGGGTTCATATCCTTTGAATTGGATTGGATGCATGAGAATTTTACTATTTTCTCCATGTCTAACATAAGCATAAATAAATTTTCCTTTAAAAGTCCTCCACAAAGATTTATCTTTAATGAAATGGATAAACTTACTTTAAAGTACTTTGCTATGATTTAGCCATGTAACCTCTTGATATCATAAGTACATAAACTAAATACCTATTAGGAAAGGAATGCGTGAACTTTCGAACCAGTATCCACTCTATAAATCTTTCTTTACTGTGGCACAGTTTTCTGCTGCAGTGCCATTTGATGCTTCAGTAGCACTAAATTGCAATTTTATTTTGTAGTTTTCTGAACTAAGTCTTTCATAAGCATGCATGATATCTTGAAAGAATTTAGCAGTTGTTTAGAATATTTAGTACATGCTAAATCAAGTACTCTATATTGATAGAAAAATTCAGCACTTCAACATAACCCAAAAATCTCTGATGGAAAATCACTAGATTGATGTTCATTATTCCTGCTTATTCTCAGTGATGCACTTGTTCATATTTTTTACAACTAGCATTCTTTTTAACTGAAAAGTAACCCCCATCTATTGATGTAAAACTAATTTTCTTTTACATTTATAAATACATTGATTAACGTATCCATACAATAGTATTCATATTAATTATTAATTTTATTTTCATGACGTTCAAAAAGTGCCTTTGTAAATAAAGGCTTTGTGCTGGGTTTTGTCAGCATAAAAGGTTAAGAAAATTACAAACTGAAATAAAATTAGCACAAAAACATAAAATTAGAACATTCAATATTAGTATAATTTATATCAGATTCACTATATAAATAGTTCAATAACCTGAATCATATATTTTAAAGTGAATTTAAGTCAGTTTGAAGTTTTTTTAGAAATTATATTGTACATTTAATATTAATATAATCCAAATCAGAATCACTAAATAAATAGTTCAGAAACCTCAATCATGTATTTTAAAGTAAATTTAAGTCAGTTTAGAAATTATATTGATGCACAGCACCAAAGCTTCTGAGAATCTCCCATTTTTTCATATTTCAAGGTTGTTGTCTATGATTAGGTTTCAAGTACATCAGACATTGTTTTCCGTTATATATGTTTCTCTTAATTAATAAGATAAGACTTACTATTTACATAGTGTTAATGCATTAATTTTGAACTGCTGTTTTTTAATTTTAATTTTCTTATTTAGGAAATGATAATTGATAAAGTTGATGGGCATGATGTTCCAAGATACCTTGCATATGACATTGTGAAGTTCGAGGTTAGTTCTAATAAATTACCTGTAACAAAACTACTTTATATTGAAAAATATGTACGTTAAAACATTGTTCAACTGAACTTTACTGAACTAAAATCCTAAATCAACCCTGCGAAGTAAAACTAAATTGAATCAATAAGCCTGAAAACCAGTCTTTTCTTCTTTTCAAAAATAAATATGTATTCTGTAATGTCAAAAATTGATTAGAGAGAAATGTATTTACTTGCGTATTTTCTCTTATCTTTTTTAGAGTGAGGTTCTGAAAACTTTTTAAATAGTTACATAATTTTCTTTTTCCTCAAAACATTAAGTAAGCGAGGTCCCCTAAATTTTATAATAAATTCGTTCACATAGTGGTTGTTTTTGTCTTAACTAACTGATTTACTTGGGGATTTTGGATGCATAGGCTCTGAGTAATGAAATATTTATTATGAAGAGCTTTAAAAAATAGGAATATCTAATGCTGTTCATAGTTCTTGAAAATCATTGGACTGAAGACTGAACAGTGATGAAGACAGTAACAACAGTGATGTTGACAACAACCTGTAAGCTGTAGCAGACAACACAGATAGCAGTTGTAGCAGCATTGAGTCTTAGAAAATAGCTGTGACAGCAATAAGAACAGCTGAGATTCAAAACACAGGGAAGCAGTTCTTTTAAGTAAATAATATTGTCATGGTTACTGGTGGTTTATCCAATGAAGTCTTTTCAATTGTTATGTTTTTACTGTAACCCTTTCCTTCAGAAATTAAATTATTTATATAGTGTTTCTCTTTTGATTTTACTATGATCAAATTAGTCAAGAAAGGAGGAAAGTATGCTAGCAAATATTGTATGTGTGTGCAGAATTGTGAGCTGTGAAATCTTTGTTCTTGAGATGATACTGATTTTCAGTCATGGATTGTATAAATGAAATGTATTTCTTTAAGAAGAAATAAATTACCAAAAATTGAAGTGGCAAAAATTTCAGTAATTAATAAGAAGCAAGTATTACTTGTGAAGAGAATTTTTGATAGCCATTGATGATACTAGTGATACTTCATGAGAAATAGCTCTTTTTTGGAAGCCATTTAAAAGTTACTGAGTGCTGCCTACCTGAACCTATCTTAAAAATTAAACTTTTTAAAAATTATATAATATTATTTCCTTTGTGAAATTTGCATAAAAGTAACTTTAAAAGTTTATATTCTTTGTGTATTCCAGAATGAAATTATCAATATATATATATATATATGTACATGTGCAAAAAGTAGCTTAGGAAAACAAAACTAATCATGGATTACCCCTCTCTTCAGAAATGTTATCTGAAATTGCATAACCCAAATTAAATTTGAATAATATTCTGCTTCTGTAGATATATGTTATTAGTGGTTAGCATTGTTTGTTTCACTTAAAGAAACTCTCAGATCAATTAATAATCAGGATCCTAATGAAAAGCATGATCAAATCAGTGATTTGAGAAATCTTGTCATTAATTTTCTTATGTGGGTGTATAGTCCCTGTGGCAGTTACTGAAAGCTGCATTTTGAGGACTGAAGTGCCTTTTTAGACAAACAGGAGGCTATGCTATTACTGTTCATGTTAAACACGGGGTAAAATTTACTTTAAAGCAGGGATGTCAAACTCATAGGTACACTTGGGCCAAACAAACAAGGTTTAACTTTAGGCGGGCCGCAAAAAAAAAAGAAAAAGAAAAATATCAATATCCATAGAAACGTAGATTTATTTCGAATAATACAATAATAAACATATATATATATTTATATAGAAAAGAGCAAGAAAAATTTAATGTGTATGTCCTGATACTTGACATCTCTTCTCTGCTATTATCTTTCCTATTTCGGGAGAAATTTTGTTTGCAGTGATATCTTTCAACACTGACCCAAGGTGAGCATCATTAATACGGTTTCTAATATGAGACTTATTACCTTTCATGACTGAAAATAACTGCTTGCACTGATAAGTGCTACCAAACATGGAAATAATTTCATATGCGAATTTTCGAGTATTTTCAAACTTGGCTGGTAAATATTTGTAAAATTCAGGCACGCCCACTTCAATGAATTTTGCTTTCAAATTTGAGTTGCATTGAATCTCGATCACCTCCATTTGCATATGGATGGGTACTGAGTCAATAAAACAATGAACAAAACTATGATTGGAAAACTGAGACCATGAGTTCCGCCACATTCGGCTATCAGGGGATGTGTACAAGTTCTGAGTGCACGTGTCCCCCAAAAGCCGAAGGTAGCTGAACGCAAGCTACTCACACGCATTTGTAATTTAAGTAGTGTGTGTGTCAGCTCGCTGTGAGTAATCTAACAACACTGAATAAATTATCGTTAATTACTTAGCAGTAAACATTTCATTTTTTTTCTTCGATATGTTATTTTATTATTATAGTCTCAAAAAAGTGATGGGACACTTGTGCTTTACAAAAGGAAACTGCAATAAAATAAATTTAAAAAACATGTAAACTTTTTTGTGGGTGCGTTTCATACTTAAATTTAGTAACAATTATTACATAACATACATTTTCTCAAAATATTAAAATATTAATTTAATAAAAAATACAATTGTTTAGAACGGAGCAGAAAATGGCTCACATAAGTGATGGGACACTTACTTTTCCATCAAATATTTATCCAAAAATTTTACTTTTTAAAAGGTTTTAATATTTTGTTGGATTTCCTTTTACTTTTAAAACATGATTTAATCTTCTTGGGATGGATTCGACTAATTTTTTTGTGATTTCTGGAGTAATTTTACCCCATTCTTCTTGAAGCACCGATTTTAATTGTTGTTTTGAAGAAATGGTGTGTTTGCGAATTCTTGATTCCGATTCTTGCCAAATATTCTCTATGGGATTTAATTGTGGAGATTGTGAGGGTGTTTTTATTATTTCAGGACAGCAGCCAGAGTCTAACGTTCAAAGCACTGTGCTTGGGGTCATTGTCCTGGTAGAATTTAAAATGGTTATGAAGGTTCAATTTTCGTGCTGAAGATTTCAAATTTTGATTTAAAATGTCAATATACTTGTACTGATCCATTATACTGTCAATAAAAACAAGCTTACCAACTCCAGCGGACGACATACACCCCCATACCATAACTCCTCATCCACCATGTTTTACTGTTGGCACCAAGTTCTGTTTGCGAAATTCTTCCCTGGGTTTTCTGCACACCAAGATTCTACCGTCAGAACCAAATATATTAAATTTACTCTCATCAGCAAATATAACTTCATTCCAGCAATCAGAATTCTTATTTATGTTGGATTTTGTGAAAGCCAGTCTGAGTTTTCTATTCTTTTCACTTACGAAGAATTTTTTCCTGGCTGCTCTACCGTGATATCCAGTAGATCGAATTACTCTTCTAATAGTCCCAGAATTAACAATTACTCCATATAATGCTGGTAAATCAGCAGCAACTTTAGGAGCACTCATTCTTGGATTTTTTTTAAATATTTCGAACGATAATTCGCTTTATTCCATTGGATAGCTTTGATGGTCGGCCAGGTCTTCTTTTATCCTGAATCATATGATTCTTTTTATATCATTTAATGATATTGAAAACTGTTGAATGACTGAAGTTAACTGTTTCAGTAGTTTCTCTAATAGATTTTCCATGTTCAATATGCAAATTAATAACTAATTTTCGAATTCCAGGCAAAGTTTCTTTTCGTTTTCATAGCTGCACAGAGCTAAAAAACACAAAAATTCCAAAATAAACTGGAGAGAAATACTGCAGACGATTTTATAAATTATAGCAATTGCTTTTGAGTAAAAATAAATAACCCAAAAGATATTTTTATTGCTTACTTCAGACGATTTTTGTTGCATAGTACGTAGTGTCCCATCACTTAAGTGAGCCATTTTCTGCTCCGTTCTAAACAATTGTATTTTTATTAAATTAATATTTTAATATTTTGAGAAAATGTATGTTATGTAATAATTGTTACTAAATTTAAGTATGAAACACACCCACAAAAAATTTTACATGTTTTTTAAATTTATTTTATTGCAGTTTCCTTTTGTAAAGCACAAGTGTCCCATCACTGTTTTTGAAACACTGTATATTATTATTTGCCGATATATTGGCTGGGCCGCAAAAATATTTGTTGTGGGCCGCGAGTTTGACATCCTTGCTTTAAAGCATTGCTAAATTAGTGATAAATTTTTAATATACAAGATTAATCTGCAGGTTTTCATTCTTTTGTTGTGCTGTTATCATCATGTTTGGCATGCTTTATCAGCAAGGACCTTTGTAATAAAATTAAAAAAAAGGAAACATTAATTAAAAACTGAAAGAATAATGCTTCAGCTAACATTATAACTCCTAAAGGTTTCCTACTTTGAAGCAATTCATTATTAGGACTGTAATTAATGAAATCCTTAGATTTCATGGCATAGATAATTATTATGTCTTTCATATTTTGGTCAGCTAGTGTAGGATAATATGATACTTTCATACATTTTATGGCATATGTTTGTTATTGTGGCTTAGAAGAAGTTAGTGAAGGAAAAGGTTCATGTACCAGGGAATAAGTATAATTTGAAACATCTCATCGTGTAGCTATGTTTGCTGTTTACAATAGGTGATGTAATTGTAGAAAGGTGTAAAAGATGATACAAATTTCAATTTAAAAATCTTATAGACAGACAGCTCCTGATTAAATAAAAGATGGTGCAAAGAAGAACATCTAGATTTATGTAGTTTTGTGATAACAGTTTTAAAGGATAATATGAATTTTAGTTAAGACATGCATCAGATTTACATAATACCCCTCCGTGTAGTATATAATCTTCAGAATCTTGTTCACATATCAATAATAATTTAAGAAGTAAAGCAGAAAAGAAAATTTTCATAAAAAATATTCCTTCTGGCCATAACGAAGAAAAAATTTTATTCGTATAATGCTGCATTATAAAATTTAAAAGCCTTTAACAAAATTTCATATGATGTGTTAAGAGTATAGTTAAAAACTTTATTGTTATTATTTGCTATATTTTTCAAGTTTCTTTTAATTCAGAAATTAGCTTTTTCATAATTAATGCCCTTCACAAGGGGAAAAAAACATTTTGGGGGTTTTGATAAATAATTTGTAAAAATTTAGTCCTAAAACTGCAGTTTTATTGTATACCTTTTTAGGGTATTGATGTTGGGAAAACAGACTTTGATCGACGATTGCTGTGCATTAATAAAGAGATCATCTATCCACGCAGGCAAGCAATGACTGAAGGAAGAATTGATCGTATGAAAGAACCTTTCAGCGTGAGAGCAAAAGATTTCTGGGATATTACCTCAGCAAGACAGGTAATTAGGGCAAACTTATTATTTATTTTACTGAGTTACTTATTAATGTACTTTAATAATATCTAAAATGGCAACCTGGAAAAAAGTCAGTAAGTATAATCAATTGTCTGTAAACACTGATAAAACTCTCTAGTAAAGCTTTTTTAATTCACTTTCTGAAATGAATAAAAAATGTATTTTAATTATCATGCACGTAATTAATTTATCTAATTAAGATGGATTATGGTCACTTCTAATAAAACTCAGCTATTTCTGTTATATTTTCAAGTAAAATATGTCCTTTTTTGGGGGGGGGTCTTTGGGAAAGAGTCCTTTTTTGGGGGGAAGGCGAAATTTTTATGTATTTCATTTTATTATGTATGATGGATTATCTTATTTTTATGCTCTCTAGTCACCTTGAACTAAAAGGAGTAAGCTTTGTAGACAAACTTTATTCATGTTCTAAAAATATGAAATATTATATAACAAAAAAGTGCCTGCAGCACAGTGCAGCTAAGAAAAGTATTCCATATCAAAAGAATAAACATTAAAAAAAAATAATGTTGTTCAAAAACAGTTACCTTATACTAAGGAATCAAGGTTTTTTGATATAATGTACTTAAGCATCCCTCAACCATCAGCAAGCTAGTACACTGGTTTTGTTGAAGAGGACATACATGCCAATTAATCATCAAAATATTATTGCATTATATTACTATGTTTTTGTATTAAAATTTCTATTTTATTAAATATGTGTATCCACAATAAGAACTTCTTATTCAATTAATCATAAATTGAGTATTATATTTCCACATAAAATTTCATAGATCAATCTGTATTATAATGGAAATATTTTCATTAACAAAAATTTGAACAACTTTTGTTGAACATTTGTTTACTTTGTAAAAATATTTGAACATTTACTTTGTGGAACTATTTTCGTCAAGAGACTACAAAAATTTACATTGGACTTTTTAACAACTTGAGGACTTTAAAAATTATAGTTATGTTAATTTGTTTAGTTTCATTTAGAAATTATATTGTTATTGTAATAGTTTTAAATTATATATTTAAGTATTTCATAATCTGTATGTGAGAAGGGTCATGAACAATGATGGGGCACAGGAAAACCTACAGGCTATGTTCTTGATGCTTCCTCTTGTCTTCCCTCATATGGCAAACTTTTTCTTCCCTAATATACTAATGCTTTTTCTTCAATCATGCTCTCCCAACCTTTCTTTGAAAGGGGGATATGTAAGATATAAGAATAATAAATAATAATAAAATAATAATGTTCTAAAAACATGAAATATTTTTATAACAGAAAAGTGCCTGCAACACAATGTGGCTAAGAAAACTATTCCATATCAAAAGAATAAACATAAAATGTAAATGAATAATATTGTTGCCATTCACACAAATTCAGTAGTAAAACATGTTGCCAGTAACAAGATTATCATATATTAATGATAACATAGAATTAAATACTGAGAAATCTGTATGTGAGAGGCCTAAAAAAATTGCAAATATTGAATCCTTATCTAAACATTCTCATTAGATTCACTCTGAGTTTTGTGAATTTTCCATGTAACTCTATTTACATGTTGTTAATATCAAAAAGGGAGTTTGTCTGTATAATTTTGATATTTATATATCCTTTCAGTGCATTAATACACACAAATTGTAGCTATTATAATTTTAATATTTTAGTTTATTTGCTTTTTAAAAAATAAGCTGCATGGTTTGAAAATATGTATCATATTTTCAAATATGATTTGTCTTTTTGTCTTAGCCACTGATGTGTGTATTTGCAGAAGGTCATTTTAGCTGTACTAAGTCTGTTCTGAAAGAATTCCTAATTATTATTACCTCACTATTAAAGAATTCATTCTGTTATTTAATGTAGTCTTTAATCTTATAGTGAAATTTCTCTGCTGAACATGCCCAAAATTTCTAGTATTAAGTTTCTTTTTGCTAGTCAGTTGAAAAGGTATATTTGTGTGAAGGTTAAAGGTATATTTGTGTGAAGGTTAAACTATGGAATAAAGAAGAATTCATTTTGATGTAAGCTGTTTCTTCACTAATGGTGCTGTTGGAATTTTTTTTTATTGGAGGGGGGAGTAAAAATAATCTATCAAACAAATCATTTTTAATAATCATATATTTCATTTTCTGGTATCCAAAATATTTTACGTACATAGACTAATTTTTACTTTTATCGAAGAGTAACCATGTTGTCCCTTAGATTTCAACTATCTTCACCTCTTGTTTAGTAAATGCTGAAAAGTTGCTTAATTTTACAGTTATTAAACATATATTTTTCTCCCAGAAAATGTTCATATGAAAAATTATGTTAGGAACATTTTTGTGACCTTCTTTAATAACTTATATATTTTACTTATCTTCTGGTTTATCCAGTTGTATATTATATACATTTTAGAGATTTTAATAAGCATTGATTTGGCAGGGGATTCTGTATGACTGAACAACAACATTATTTTACATTTATAGAAAAGATTTTTTTTAAGATTCTCTCAAAATTCTTAAAACTTTTCTGTTTTAAAGCTAAAATCAGTGCTAACTTGGGGCTTAAAATTGCCTAGTTTTAAATTTGCATATTGTTTATTGTTTAAAAATGAAATTGGTTTAAACATATTTTAAAACTTGAGTTTGGAACTTAAATTATTTAAATAGATAGAATTTAAATAATTGCTAATATATATTTAATTTTATTACAGATTCTAGGAGAGAAATTTAAAAAAGATATGTCTCATGAAGTTGATGGTCTGATTTTTCAACCTGTGCCTGATGTAAGAAGTCCTTTATGTATATTCTGTATGTGTATATACTTTTAATAGGGAGAAAAGAAAAATAATAGCTATGAGAAAGCTTTTAGATAATAATCTCAGATTAAATATAACTAAACATTAATATAGTACAAAGTTTGAGATCAGGATTTCAGCGATTTCAGATTTGGGATTTTTCCGGATATTAGATCATCAGTTTAAATCTCCTCAGATGACATGTAAAAATTATAAAATTAAAAATATGAATTGTTGATTTATGAAATAATGAAGCATTTATGATCTAAAGGGTATCAAATTGTACAAAAAAAATAATATTTATTTACTTTATTATACTTAATGTTTATTTATTTTATTAAACATTTATTCAGTGTAAGCTGTTTAAGTTGCTTTGTTTTTTGTACTAATACTTTCTCTTTAATTCTATAGATAGATCTAATTTCTTATTCAAGGTCCTATGATTGCTGTGTTGAGAATTCCGACTAACTTGCCATTTGGAATTTTTTTCGTTTTCAATAATCTCTCTGTCACTTTCTTCACTACTGGTACTGGTATTTTCCGGATCTAGGACCAAACTATAGATTTTGCCATCCGTTGATTGATTGATTGATGACTGCGGCATAGTTATCACAATGAAAAACTTCAGTTATGTCATCTTCATTTATTACCACTTCTTCACATTTCTGTACAAAATCCATTGATTGGAAAATTTCACATTTTTATTTGCAATATTCGAAAACCTTCAAATTCGCAGCTATCGTCTTCACCAGCCTTACCATAAAATATGATAGCTGGCCAGTAAATTTTCCCAACCATTTTTTAAAGTATCTGGAGACACATTCTCCTACTGTCTTGCAATGCTCCACACAACAGATTTTATGCTAAAATATTTCAAAAATTCTTGAATAGTCTTGCCATTATTCAAGAAATTTAACATGGCATCTAAAAATGCTACTTTATATTTGCATTTTGCAGCTTGTGCACTATTCCAATATTTGTAAACTTAATAATGGGCATTCGATTTGGAGGAAAAAGTAGTGCGGATACATAATCTTTCGCTAAAACTTTTTTAAGTATGAGCCGTGTGCTACAATCGGCAAAATTTTTGCATCATCAGGTAAACCAACAAATTCAAATATTTCCGAGCCTCGGGCATGAAATGATTTTCAAAGCAATCATTCTTTAATGCTTGTGTCATCCATGCTGTTTTATTTTCCCGATATAAAACAGAAAAAATCTTTACCCCTTTAAATGCTTGAAGTCATATAATTTTTCCGATTGCGAAAGGCTTACACTTGTGCATTGCTGTAGCATTTGCGCATGCTAAAATTTTTAGTTTCGCTTTGAAATCTTTGACACCAGCTTTTCATCATTAGTGAATTTAATAAATTCATTTGCAAACTGTTCAGCAGCTTCAGTATCAGCTATCATCACATTGGCGACTGAAGGAACTGTTTCACTAAATTTTGTCTTGCTTCTATCGCACGCTGAGATAATTAAGCCTGAATAGTATTTATTTATTATACTTACGTTTGTTAGGCGTATCGTAGTCCTGAATATATAAATTTCCATGTATACATATGGCTAATCAAGGGTAGGTGCTTTACATCTTACCGTCTGATTCTCTAAATTCCAAAATTTTTGTCTTCCATAAATTCTGTCTCCCGGTGCGGCTATACGAGCTCTGGCGCTGGATCTGGGTTTATGTGAATAACAGATCAGTTGTTCTTAATTTAAATAGCACTAAATGTAATCTTTTGGCCTATGAGTATCATTAATAAAATCTATTTTTAGCATACGGGAAGAATTTTTTTAAAAATTTTACCTCATCAACTTTCTTAGTGCATTTAGCTTAAATCTGTAATCATCACCAGGGGTAATGTAATGTCAACAGAAAAGATTACCATACTCTTTGTTATTCAATTAAAAATTGTTTACACATCACTGCATGAGTGATTACACAAGTTGTCATGCGTTGAAAGCCAAATATAATAAATAATGATTTGCCATGTTGACTTCGGGATATAAAATACTAGTTGGTGTAAAATGTGTTTTTTTTGTGAACGATGTTTCTATGTAGAATGTTTTGGTTTGAGATTTATGCCAAGCAAATACGCAGCTACGGAGTGAAATTATCGATCACACAAATTTATTCTAAAATGATTGTTTCTTCAGTAACAAGGTATTTTATATAGTGGCAAAGTGAATTAAGAATAGGGACTCTCCACATGTTTTATTATGGTGAGAAAAATCAAATGCCTGTGCATAAAGCATACAAAAGTAACAAAACAAAAAAACGGTTGTTGGTGGCTTTGAGGTCCAGATTTTAAATCATTCTGGATATTGGAAATCTGGATCTATGACTTTGTACTGTATGTCAAAAATAACCCTACTTTTGTACAGGATTTATGCAGTCCTTAAGAGTCTTTAGGTTTTTTGCAATCGATTTTTGCTGCAGAAGGTCCTTAAATTCAAAAACCTAATCTTCTGAAATTTCTATCTCTTTTTACGACTGCCATTTTGAGTATGAATTAGCATTTTGGAGGAATATTTTTGCCAATTCACTGACAAATATGTATTTTAAAGATTATTGTTTGAATTTGTTCCTGTTTCTAATGTTAACGGTGCAATACTCGAGTTTCTGGGCAAGAAGTGAAGCATAAGCATTTTGAAATTCTTTCTTTCTTCTCTTAAACAACCTTTCTCGTTTAGGGATGTGAATTCTTTTATTAAATGGCTCTAAATTTAGAGACTTAATCAACATGTTGGTAATTTTAAGATTAATTTGTATACAAAATCTTTTAATTCTGACATTTGGGAATTTTTCGACAATTTTTTAAAAATATTATAACATTGATAAATTTCATTAAAGTAATGGTAATATATTAAAATTATTTTAGAAATAACATTAAAATTTTTATTTTCATTTTTCCTTGTTGTATTATTAAGTGATATTCCTTATTTTTTCATGGTTAAAGTTTTTCCCCATGTAATTGTCTCAGAATATTCAGAATTCTCAAAATGTGCATCAGTTTTCTCTATAAAATTAATTTTGCACTTTTCTCAGAATTTTTTTTTTTTAAATATTACTGGCTTTTTGCCATTACGGAAATGGTAGGGATAATTTTTCTTTCGGATTTTAGAGATTGCACCTTGGAAAGTTTAGAAAGATTTGAAGGCAAGATTTATAGATCTAATATTCCAGAAAAATGTGACAAAATGAAAACTGTTTTCATGGTATTAACACTTAATGGATGTATTTAACAGGAAGTTTGTGATGAATTTCTTACTTTTTAGAAAATTTTTCGAAGAATAATCAAAACATAATTATTTGAATTTTCTGCTTCTGATTCTAAAAGTCTTTCTCTTAACATGTTTATCTTCCCTCTATTTACTCCTTCTTTTCACTAGACTCAAGCAGGTAAAATATCAAAAATACTTCTAATCTTGTCACATGGATAAACATCTGCAGAAAGAAATTTTTTCGATTAGTAAAGAAATTGAAAACTGACAATTTAAAAGTTTCATCTTATATAGCTCAATGCATCATACAGGGTGTGAATCAGAAGTTTCAAGACTGGTTCGTTTCTGAGTAGGAGAGCGCACGCGGACCATTTCCGCTAGGTGATAGGGGTCTCAGGGAACGATCTGATGCTGCGGCAGTTGCCTCTGGAACCCTGGAGAGTGCGCATCGCTTGCAGCATGAGTGCATGTCATTGACCTCGGTCGAAAAGTGGGAGAGGCGAAAATGGAGCAGCAATTGGAGCAACATTATGCGATTAAGTTTTGTGTGCGACTGAACAAAACTGCCACATAGACTCTCGGTATGATTCAAGAGGCCTATAAGTAAGAAGTCGTGTCCCATGCAATGGTTTTCATGTGGTACAAACATTTCAAAGATGGTCGTGGGAATGTTGAAGACGACGACCGCTCTGGGAGGTCATCATCAATTTGAACGGTTCAAAATGTGCAGAGAGTGTGGGAACTTGTAAACAATGACTGTCGTCTTAGTACTAGATTAATTGCGGATGAGCTGGGACTCAGTCAGAGTATGGTGTGGAGGATTGTGATGGAGAATTTGATGATGCGAAAAGTGTGTGCCAAACTGGTGCCAAAAGTTTGGTCGGTGGATCAAAAGAAATGGCACATGACTGTTTGCCAGGAAATGCTCCAACAGTTGAATGTTGATCCAAACTGGAGAAAGTGATTATTGGTGATGAGAGCTGGGTCTACGAGTACGATCCTAACTTGAAGCATCGAAGCTCAGAATGGCACACTGCTTCCTCGCGGAAGCCCAAAAAAGCTTGCATGAGCAAGTCGCATGTGAAATGCATGCTTTTTTTTTTTTTATGGTAAAGGAGTGATTCACAAGGAGTTTGTTGCTCGTGGACAGACTGTCACAGGTGACTTTTACGCTGGAGTGCTCCGCCGCTTGGGGGATCGAGTCTGTCAGGCAATCAAGGGCAATTGGATTCTCCACCATGACAACGTGCCCGCTCACACATTGCGCACCGCCACTGAAGTTTTGGTTGAGTTCAACGTGACAAGTTCAGTACTGCCGCAGCCACCTTCCAGCCCTGACTTGGCTCCAAGTGATTTTTTCCTCTTCCCTCGAATCAAAACAGGCCTAAAAGGGAACAGATTCGACGCCATCCAGCAGGCTTCGATGAGAGCCCTTGACAGCATGACCCCACGAGGCCTTCCAGAAGGGCTATGAACAGTGGAAGATGCGCTGACAGCACTGTGTTGATGATAAAGGATCATATTTTAAAGAATTTTAGTTTGCTGTACTTAAATGTGCAATAAATTTATAGTTCTGATGTAAGTCTTGAAAGTTTTGAATCGCACCTTGTACACAGGACTAGCTCTAGGCATTTTCCCACCTGATGTAATATCTGTGGCTTCTGAATTCTGCTATCTAGTGCTGTCCTAAATTCTAAAAATGTTTGCCATGTCTAAATTTTGTTGCTCTGTGTATCACTAAATTCTAAAATTTCTGCCACACTTGCTCTGTAATTGTCCCTGATTGTATATCCAGAGTCATTTCTAGGGCATTGGCTGCCAAGGTACTTTCCTAGGATTGCCGCCCCAAAATTGGGAAAAAAAATAAACAAACAAATAAAAACTGTTCAATGATTAATAAAATTTTTATTTTATATTCACTAAGTACTTACATATGACAAATTGTATAAAAGGCTGCCCCTGATTTTCGGTGCCCACATACTTTAACGCGTTGCCCCTCTGCTAGGAATGGCCCTATGTATATCATTTCATATTTATTCTCAGTGTTCATGCTGCTAAAGTAATAAAATTAGCAGCTTCTTCTATACGTTCCAAATACATGTAGTTTTTAGAAAAACAAATCTCTTATTAAATCCAAAAATTCTAAAATGAAGAGGAAATTTATTGAGGAGTGAAACTGAATATGTAAAGAGAAAGAAAATTATTTTTCAAAGATATGTACATATATTATTATGTAAATTAGCCATTTATTTATAATTTCAGCCTTTGCTATAACCTCTCCTTTCCATTTCCTCACCAGAATGCAAATTGATTAGATAGTATTTAAACTGAGGTTTTTGGATTGTAAGACAGATATGTTTCCTGCCTCCGCTTGCATGCTGCATTAGTTCCTGTCAACTCTGATGATTTGTAATTATTCGGCTTTGTGTTATCACTGCCAACATGAGTTACTGAGCCAACTTATAAATTGAGTAGTCTTTGACTCACATTTTTAATTTGGATTTGACTTTTCCTGTTAAGTTACATCACCACGAGCTTTAGTTGATTTTGTTAGCATAAGAATGTGCGGTTTATCTTCTAAGTTCTGTTTAAATAACAAAGTTTATTTAAACCTTTATCCTACTCTGTAGTTAATTTCAGACATGGCTATAATTTGCTTCACGTTTGTCAGGTGTTTTGGACTACATAAAGTTTACCACATCAAGTGAAACCTCATAGGTTTATTATGCTATAGTTAAATTATATCTGCATGTTAAAGCAAGTTATCGCCTTTCTTTGATCCTTACTGTCATCACAAGATGCCATACAAAAATGTAAAAATTAACGTAAAACTTATTGCTTACAACTTGTGAGACTTATAATAATACAAAACAACTTATCACCTGTGTTGCTTTAGAGTCTTATTGGAACCTTAATGTATATAAATTTATTACAACTCTAGGAACTCTATACAAAGCTATAATACTAACAATGTCAGACAGGCAAAGCCTAACTAACGTTCAAAATTTACCAACCATGCCAGTACGAGGTGTTCAGGTCTGTTTTGATTAGCTGGTCTCTCTCTAAAGCAGTAGCGGTGGCAACAGCCAGTCTTCTGTTACATATCATGCTTATTATGATTTTATTTCTTATTTTAACCTATGCTGTTTGACATAAAATCTGCCTGCCATTTATTAAAACTCTAGACTGAATAAGTAGTGCATGACAAAATGAAACATAAAAGAAAAAAATCAAGATGAAGCTGATGGTTTTTAAAACTTAATATAAAATAAATAAAATGTCTCTAATATTCTTTAAAATATGCTCAACTATTATACACTGCTCGACATTGAAAATGCAACACCAAGAAGGAGTGGTCAGAAAGTGATGGAATTTGGAAAAATGACAGAGCAAGCAGCAATAAGTGATCTTTATTTCAAAATGATAGTCAGAATACCTGTTAGTCAGAATGGCGTCGGCTCATTAGTCAGAATGTAGGACCACCACGGACAGCGATGCACGAAGAAACACGTCTAGGCATAGAGTCAATAAGAGTGCGGATGGTGTCCTGAGGGATGGCTCTCCATTCCCTTTCAACCATTTGCCACAGTTCATTTTCTGAACAAAGCAGGGGCAGAGTCTGCAAACGTGTCCAATCACATCCCACACATGTTCGATTGGTGACAGGTCAGGAGAGTATGGTGGCCAGGGAAGCATCTGTATACCTTGCAGAGCATGTTGGCAGATGCAAGCACTGTGTGGTCAGGCATTATCCTGCTGAAAAATTGCATTAGGCAGCCCCTGAAGGTAGGGGATTGCCACTGGCCACATTATCCAAGTATCGTTGGGCCATCATAGTGCCCTGAATATGAACTAGAGGTGACCTGGAATCGTCGGCAATAACGCCCCAAACAATTATGCCACATTGTTGCGTGGTGGGTCGTTCCACAGTTACTGCCGGATTAGTTGTCTCCATGTCAATGCCACACATGTATGTGGCGACTGTCATTGCCAACCATGTTCGCCATAGCCGATGCACTGTACTTGCATCCATGTGGGTATCAGCTGCAATTTGACGTAAGGACCAACCCGCCGTTCTCGGTTCGATCGTCATGTCCCTCGTAAAATCGTCTATCTGGTGGAAGTACCTTTGTTGACGGTGGCCTGGCATTCTCTCTTATTACACATATCCTTTGGGACAAAAACCAACTTTCTTCGATAATTCATCTGGCAGAAATAACGACACGAATATTGCCCATTCTTCACATGTCTTCCCTTATATATTACTTCACATGCACCGGAGAGCTGCGCATTTCACATCATTCACATAACTCAGTGACATGCGTCTACTCTAAAATTTGTGTAAATTTCTGACCACTCCTTCTTGGTGTTGCATTTTCAGTGTCGAGCAGTGTAAGTATGACATATTTATGTTATTTGATAAATTTTACAAAATTGATGTTATTATCAAATTTGTTTCATAATTAATTTATTAAATTAAGTTTAATATAATGCATCCTACTTACAGATGTGTTTTATTCTTAGGATGGTATTACAAAAGTGAAGTTCAGGCATAGATGATATCTTTAATTGAATTATTCAGTTCCATTTTTGATAGGTTCCTGATTTTATTCATTAATGGTTGTTAAAAGTACTAATTTCCATGTGCAAAAATGTGTACGAACCCTGACGTACTGTTTTCTTTTTAGGTTATTCACCCTTACTTTAACCATCATCAGTTGTTTTTCATGTAAGCAAATGGTTGGTTGTGTGAATCAAATTATAGTTTTCTCATAGTTCATAATTTCTTCTTTTTGATATTACTAAAATATGAATGTTGTGTAAATAAAGGTTAATATGCCTTCAATTGTTCCATTTTATCTGTTTCTTTATTTTATTTCATTCATCCTCACGTCTGGTTCATCACTACTTCTGGTTTGCAGTTCTGTTGGGTAGTTCTTTTGTGAATCAGAACAGGGATATTTTTAATTTCATATCTTTTATATTGTCCATCTGGAAAGTTTTTATTTCTTTTAATTTTATTATAATATATTTCTCTTTATTACTGGATAGATTTCTTTTAATGAAGATGTTATTATTTATTGTAGAAGATGTGGGCCTATAGGGAGTGAGTGTTTGGGAATTATGGTTAATTTTTATTGTAGAAGATGGGAATGTATAGGGTAGTTAGCATATATGTGAGTGATGTATATAGCAGTGAGAATTCTTGTGCCTTGATCATAGCTCTATTTTCATACATCTTTAAAAACTACATTCTCATTGCAATGTTTTGAATTTAATATGCAGTTTAAGCTTTTAAGTTATGTATAAGTACTCTTTAAGTCACACAGAACATCAGTGTCTTGCTTAATCCCAATAATTTTCGATTTTCAGAACTGTAACTGTTATGTATGGTTGATGTGCAATTCTTTTTTGCCAATAGGCATGAATCAAATGAATCTTTTTTCTTATGAAGTTTAAAAATCCTTAATACTAATATTCCTTCATTCTTGAAATATTATGTCTGGTTCTTTCTTTCTTCTATGTAATTTAATTTTCAATTAAATTATAATTGTCTGTCATCGTTGTATTTTTAAAGTTCATTTCTTGTATGTGATGTTTAAAATTGTAGGACTTAAAAATTTTCTAAATGCTGTAGTAGAATGTGACATAATGTTATGATTTTTGCTTTATATAGTCATCATTAGTTAATCTTTCATAATTTTTATTATATGATGAAAATAAAAAATCCAAATGATTCAACAACTATTTTAATTATATTATTACGAACAGGCGCAGTAAGATATCTTCCTCGCAAAGCAGATTTAGGGTTGCCATAAACTAGCATTTGGCGAGAATTGCCCATTTGCATAGACGCCAACTACTACGGATTCTCCATAGTTTCTGTGGAAATTCATGATAAACTACGAGCTACGAAAAGTATGAAAAAATCTACGGATTTTACAGAAACATAGTAGGAGAACCAGTACGCAAAACGGAACCAACTAATTTATCCGATGATTGGCTGAATACTTGTGTCATCATATATCACGTGTTGAGTGCATTGCTGGTTTTGAAGAATAGCCAATCGTAGATCAATAACTCCAACCTTTAATTACTGGTCGATAGTCCCCCTCCTATGTTCGTTGCTACTGCGTGATTATCTTGCCTTCAGCTCCATTGCTTGTATTACGGCGAGAGCTTAGCGTGTATCTTGTGAACTGGGATTCATGTGGAAGTTTTTTAATAATGCTACCTCAAACAAAAAAGCCAAAATTATCAAAGCAGAAATTTAAAGATTCATATTCTTCAGAATTCCCATGCATTAAAAGCATTCGTAATTTCTGTGAATCACGCACACTGCAGTGTATGCAACAAAGACTTCTCAGTTGCACATGGCGGAAAATATGACTGTAAACGGCATATTTTTTCTCAAAAACATATAGAAGTTGGCACTGTAAAATCTAAAGAAATAACGAATTTCTTATTGCAGAAAGTGCTGTTGCCGATATTATAAAATCAATGTGCAATACATCGTTTTCTATAAGTACTGATGGAAGTAATGATAACAAACTGTATCCATTGATTATAACATATTACAGTAAAGAAAAGGGAGTGATAATTACGTCATTGATTTCTATTTTAGAGTGCACGAATAATACCGGAGAAGGTATTTTTAATTGTATAAATGAAAATTTTAAAAGCAAAGGTTTAGAATGGAAAAATTGCATATCATTTTCTTCAGATAATGCTAGTAATATGATTGGAAAGTTTAAAGATGTAGCATCATTTATCAAACTGCATCAACCAAGTATAATCATCCGAGGTTGTCCATGCCACCTCTTGCATATAGCTGCAAAAAAGGCTACTGAAAAATTAATTGACTCAGAAATCAAAATGTTGTTAATAGATATATATTTTTATTTGGAGAAAAGTTCAAAACGGAAGCATAGCTTCAAAGTTGCTCAACAAATTTTGGGACAGAACGCAAAATCTCATAAAATTCTGAAATATTGCAGTACGAGATGGTTGTCTCTTTTAGAATCTATAACAAGGATTTTGGAACAGTGGGATGCTGTGATAAATTTTTTTGGGAAATCAACCAGATAACAGTGAAAATGAAGGAAAAAGATTGCAGAACATTAAAAAAATTTTACAATCACCTACCAGCAAATTGTACTTGTTATTTTTTAAAAATACTTTGTTTATAACAGTAAATATTAATTTGCAGCAACAAGCTCCTTATATACATAAATTGAGAAGAGAACTTGTTGAACTTTTAATGAATTTATGTGTTAGATTTGTAAAACCATCAGTAATTTCTAAAGAAACTGAAGATTTTACTCTAACATCTCTTTCATTTCAAAAGTATAGTAAACAAAAAGAAAATGAAAATTTAGTGATTGGTGCGGAAACAAGACTATATTTAAAAAATGCCAACTTGAATGAAAGTAAAATCATTTTTTCAATTCTGTGCGAGCTGTTTTTGTAACTGCATGTTCATATATAATAGATAAATTTCTACTAAGTGAACCATTTCTAAAACATGCTGAAGTTGCTGACATCAACTTGAGGACTGAAGTTTCATTTTCATCTGTTCTTTACTTGATGAATATTTTTCCATCCATTATTGATGAAAAATATCTTAATCAAGTGGAAATTGAATTTTCCATGTATCATGTAGATGATTTGAAAGAAATTGTAGATTTGCGTATTAATATAGCATGGGGAGAAATTGCCAAATTAAAAAATATGAATGGGTGTATTAAATACGAAGTATTGCTTACTGTAATGCTTGCTTTCTTAATAATACCTCATTCAAATGCAGCTTGCGAAAGAATTTTTCCAATTGTTAAAAAAAAATCGGACGGAATTTCGACCAAATTTAGGTCCTAAAACTCTCGAAGCAATTTTGATTGAAAAAATAAGTATGCAAGCAAATAAAGAACTGTGTTATAAAAAAACATTCTCAAAATCAGAACTTAAGCATGCTACATGTAAATCTTTGCATTTGTAAATTATAAGTTCTTTTTTTAATACTAATATGTATTACTTTTGGTTATTTAAATTTTATTTCCCTGCAGAAATCAAATCCAGAATAAAGATGTATGATTTATGGATTCTGAGTTTTTCTGATTAGTAGTGATTTAAAATACAGTCAAAAGTTGTTAATTCGGACACCCATAATTCGGAATGATCTATAATCCGGACCTCAAAACTAAAAACTTTCTGCGCATTCGCCACATTGACACATGCGCATAGGCGTTTACGCGTGCGCGTAAGACCTTTTACGACTGCGCATATGAGTGTGCGCAAGTGCAGAATACGTTTTCGTGTGCACGTTTTATGTATAATGGACGTGTAAGCTAAAATTATCTAATTATCTATTTCAGTTAATGTTGATGATTGCGTTGTTCCTTAATTTTCGAATTGGATCCGGCTTATTATTTTTTGCAGACTGTAAGAGCAATTTTATAAAAGTAAACTTAAACTTTCGATTATATCAAATAGAATTTCCGATATATATTTGTTAATATGTAAAGAATCTAAAGCGAAAGTATGTTTGAAATCCGAAATCTGTTTATCAATTTCACGCTGCTCGGCGGGGGGAACGCCGCCGTGGGCGCGTAATGAACTGGAAGTTGATCTGTCAGCACTATCCTTATCTTCAGGGCAGATGTTTTTATTTTATTTGGCTTATAATTACTTACCAAATTAGTATTTCATCTCGATGTGCTCCGTCTTTGATATGATTTAAAACAAGTTCCTCGTCATTATAATTCGCTTCCGATAGCGAAGAAAGTAACAGAGGTTAGTGAAAACGAAAAAATTTCGATTGACAAATTAGTCGGTGTTCTCGACACAGCAATTATAGGACTTGAACAGCGGAACTTTGTAACCGAACAAGAAATTATGTCTGTTTAATAGAATTAAACAGAAAGTATTATCACATGAAACGAAGCAAAACTTAAACAACTTACATTGAAAGAAATGTTTAATAAAGTAAACAAATAAATATTAAGCTTTTTCATTTTGCAAATTTTGATACCCTTTAGATCATAATTGTTCTTTATTTCATAAATTACGGTTTCATATTTTTAATTTTAGAATTTCTGCATGCCATCTTATGAGATTTAAACTGATGATCTATAATCCGGAATCGCCGAAGTCCTGACAAGTCCGGATTAACGACTTTTGACTGTACTTTCTTTTTTCATATAATAGTAGATTTAGTAAGGAGTTAAATGAAAATTTCTAATTAAATGTTCATATACTTTACAAGTACATATAATTTTTAATTATTCAGTTTTACATGTATATGGATTTTAAATGTAACAGAATTGATTACAATTATTAATTAAAAATTAATGAATGGAGAGCGAGTGAGTTAGTCGGCGCGGAGCCGAGTTGATAGTCAGTGAGTGCCGAGTTGGTCGTTGAGTGCACTGAAAGAAGTCTCTTAGTGTATCGTGGTTAGTGCATTGTCGAGAGAGTGTGTTGAGCTCCAGGAATGACTGAACTAAGGAGTCGGGAGCTGTACTCTAGTGTATCATCGAGTGCATCGCAAGTTGTAGCGTTGAGAATCTCGAGAATATGTGGAGCTCTGAGAATGACCGAGCAGACTCGGGAGCTGTACTCTGGTGCTTTGCAGTGAAGCTGTCTCCACCGTGATAGCGTGAAGGCTGTGTTGCTGATTGTTCCAGCGTGTTTACAGTAGATCTTTGACAACTGTAAAAGTGTTTTGGAGCTGTCCTGATTAATATTGGTAAATAAAATGTGTTTCGATATTTCAACAAGTCCTGTTATCGTTATTCACTCCAAATCCACGCAAACCCCGTACGAACATGAAAAGAAGAAAAATAACGTAACAATATTATGCAGGACAAAGTCCGAAATCCAGATGTCCAGTATCCAGAATGGTTTAAAATACAAACCATGGGATTATCAGCCAACACAAACTTGCTTAATGCTTAATGCTTACACATTTGATATTTTTTCATAATAAAAATATGGTAGGTCCTAGGTTTTGGCTCTGGTGTCAACCTGACAAGTCATTATTTATTATTTTTTTGCTTTCTGACTGCATGATTATCAATACACTGCAGCTTGAGAAATAATTCACTCAGCAGCAGTGTATGAAGCTTTGTTTAATTTTAATAACTGAATATAAAGGATCATGGTAACATTTTATGTTGACATTACACTTGGTAATGATTACGGCTCACTCTGCTCCGAAGGGCTCAGTTTGTTGACAAGCAGAAATTTAACAGAAATTCTTTTCGATGTGGAAAAAAACAGGTATTGGAAATGATACTCATAGATGAAAAGATTACATTTAGGGCTGTTTGAACTGAGAATAACTGATTTTTTATCAAGCCCAGGATCATTGTCAGAGCTGGTACAGCCGCACTAAATGGCAGAATTTAGGCTAGGCAATTTTTTTTTTTTTAATTTAGAAAAGCACCAAGTGACAAAATTAAGAGATGGCAAAATCTTTAAAATTTAGTGAAGGCACTGGGAAGCAAAACTTTTAGAATTTAGGGAGGTGCTTAGCAGTAGAATTTAGCGACTGCCAAAATGTCTATCACCATCTCTAAATAAGCATTAAGCGTATGTGGGAATTTATGTATTCAGTACTCAGAGAAGTTTTTAAGCATGTTCAAAAAGTAATCATATATATAGCAAATAACTAAACTAATATAATTCAGGCTTAACTTCATCAGCTTGCAATAGAAGCAAGACAACATTTAGCAGAACATGTCTTTAGTTGCCAATCTTATGATACATTGGCAGTAGTGTGTAACAGAGGCTAGCTAAGCTTCATAATAGCAGATACAAATGAAAAGGTTTCTAGATATCGCAAACAAAAAGTGAAATTTTCCAATTAGTGGAATTTGTGAAGAAATGTGGAGAACTGGTAATAAATGAAGATGATATAACAAAAGTTCTTCATTACAATGACAGTGTTCCAATTTATCAGTCAAGTAACAGATGGTCAAATCTGTAGTATGGTTCTGAATCCAGAAAATATTGTTGCCAAGAGTGAAGAAATTAATAGAATGTTAAGAATGCAAAATTTTTTATTGGCAGTTTAGTGAAGATTCTCCATGCAGCAACTGCATGACTTAGACATTAGAAGTTTGTAACGTAATTATATCTGTTATAGAATTAAAGAAGAACATATTAGCAAAAAATGAAGCAAATTAAATAGCTTACATTGAAAGAAATGTTTAATAAAACAAACTAAATATTAAGCTTCTCTCTCTCTCTTTCCTTTTTTTTTTTTTTTTTTTTTTTTTTGTAAATTTTGAATGTTTTAAAATCATAAATTACTATTGGTGTTTTTAATTTTATAATTTCTACATCCGTCCTTACCAGATTTAAACTGATCATGTAATATTCAGAAAAATTCCAAATCGAAGTCCAGTTGTGTGGGAAACTCAGATTTTGCACTATACAGTGTTATTAGTGTATCATAATGCAATCCTCATATCCAGTGCATAAACAGAAGTCCCCTTTAATCAGTTGGCTAATCAATTTTAATGTAGATATAAAAATATTTGAATTTTACTATTTAGTTGATCCAAATATTATTGCATCTTGATATTTAGCATCAGAAATTAAAAAAGTTTTCTTCTTTAATTTATAATTTTTGTTTTGACAATCATAGAATGATGTAGAAATGAATGGTATTTATACTTTAAGAAAATTTGTTTTTAAATATTATCTGTTTACTAATTTCTTAAACAGAATTTTTTTTTATTATGTAAGCATAAATTTCTTTTTTTACATAGCATGTATATAGAAATAAAACTAGCATGAATCTTCTTCCCTTTCACAGTGATTGAATAGAAACTTGTTTAATATTCCATGCTTTGAATATTTGAGTTACTTGATTTTGGCATTTTGTTTTGCTTATTATGTGGCATTTTTTATATCTGTATATTCGTTTTTCAGCCTTATATTTGTGGACGTTGCAAAGATGTACTTAAGTGGAAACCAGCTAACTTAAACTCAGTGGATTTTAAACTTGTGATACAGCAAGAAAGAGGTGAAGGGTAAGTTATTTTATGTACAGTTAGTTGCTTAGTGCAGTGTACAAAATATATTGCATTCCAAGCATAAGCTTGAAGCGTTTTATGAGCTGTATAATTTCTTCAAATACTGTTAACAGGGTTTGTACAGTCCTTAAGAGTCCTTAAAAGTCCTTAGAATTTTTGGTCCTTAAAAGTCTTTAATTTTGGCCAAACTCAGCAGAAGGTCCTTAATTTTAATCATCTGAAATTTCCGTCTATTTTTATGACTGCCATTTTGAGTGTGAATTAGCATTTTGGAGGAACATTTTGGGCGATTAACTGAAATATATGGTTATTTTTTGAATGGGTTCATGGGTTATAATTTGTTTCTATTTCAAATATCAATCGTCAGGTCTCTCTCTAAACAAGCAGCAGCGGTGACAACATTCAGTCTTTTGTTATGAATCATGCTGATTGTGATCTTACTTCTCATTTTAACCTATGCCGTTTGACATAAAATGTACCTGCTATTTACTAAACCTCCAGACTGTGCAAGTATGTGACAAAATGAGACAAAAAAATCAACATAAAGCTAACTGTTAGTAAAACGTAAATGTCACTTATCTTCTTTCAAATATGTCCAACTATTATAAGTGTAAAGTATTTAATGCTACTTGATAAATTGCTTAAAGTTTATTTTATTCTCAAACTTATTAATAATTATGCAAATTAATTCATGTTTAGTAATAATGCATATTACTTAGGGATCTATTTTATTTTTAAGATGGTATTACAAAAGTGAAATTCAAGCATAGATAATATTTTTAATTGAATTTATTCAGTTTGCATTTGCTCATAGGTCCTTAATTTTTTTCATTAATGGTCCTTAAAAGTCCTTAGAAGTACTTAATTTCTGTGTGGCAAAATGTGTACGAACCCTGTGTTAAGGAAAATAATCTTCTCCTGCTGAAAAATTGAATATTCCAAAGAGTTTGGGGCAGTATCTTTTAACTAATTGTAGAAAGAAATGAATTTATTCTGTTCATTTAATTTATTTTGTTTTCCATTACTTATGTGTGTCTTGTGTGAAGCAACTACTAATATTTCAAAATTTGTTTAACTTGAGAAATATACTGAAAAATCCATCTAACATTGAGAAAGTTCGTTAAGTGTCTTTAAGCATCAGTTTGATTTTTAAAGGGACAAAGTAGTTTAAAACTGCATGTTGACTAAAAAGTCCTACTTGTTTTTACTTCCCTCATAAAAAAAAAAGAAAAAAAGAAAAAAAAAAAAAAAAAAAGTAAGCAGAATTTATATGATGTAAAGATAAATTTAGTATTTGTTTATCTGTTAAAAAATTTGCTCTGTGTATTTACTGAAGACAGTAAGCGTGTACTTTCAGCCACCATATAATGAGACAATTTTGCAGCATGATTTAGCTGTAACACAATTCAAGAATTGGACAAGGTTCCCGTTTCCCACAATATGGCGTTCCTACCAAACTGTTTCTCTTTAAAGTTGTTTGACCAAGACAAAAGAAATTCCCATCCCTGTTGTTATGAATTTTGATTCAGATAGCTAATTTTAGCAGAATTATAATTAAAATTGTATTTCCCCATGCAATGCTGCACGAGACAAATTTAAGATAAAGCTATGCCAGAAAAATAAAAATACAGGTGCACATGCATTTAACAGTGAATAAATGAATATCTCGGTAGTTTGTATTCAAATTGAATAAATGTATTTGACCACTATGTAAGCTGTAACCATAATTCCATCCTCTTATTGTGTTCCAGAAATCTCGAGAAGTGGAAATTACTAGAAATATATTGTGACCACTTGAAGTCTATAAAAAGCCATGGAGAGAACATCTCAGCTCTGTTTAGTTAGTTGCTTAGTTAATGTTATTGCAATTTGTTTAGTTTTGCATGAGCCAAGATATCGGATTTAGCTTTCTCTTTAGATGTGCCTTGTATTACTTTGTATTTTAAGTTTTTTTTAGTAGTTTGAAGTATAACTACTGATCAAATTGCCTGCTATTGTGAACACTTGTACGAATATCTCTGAGGAAAATTCCAGAGTTCTGATATATTTCTGTTGATGAGAATAAATTTTATTAACTTATTATCATACTTGTGCATTCAATCTATTACAAACCAATACGCACAGAACAGTTTTTGTAGTAGAAGTGAGATTGAGTGCCAGTGCCAAGAGCGATGGAAGAGCAGTTAAGGCAGCTGGTGGGAGCCTTTGCTGCAGTTAGAAAAGAGGTGAAAACTGTTCAAGAGAAGATGGAAGCTTGTCAAGAAATGATTGAAGCAGGTCAAAGATAAATTACCTGCATAATAGAAAAGAAATTTGAGGCTATGGAAGAATAGCCATGGTTGAAAATGAAGTTTGAAAAATTGAAGAAACATTTTCTTCCATCAAAGAACAAATGGAAGGAAGAGGTTTTGCTGTCCAACAACAAATTGATGACACAGTTTCTGCAGCAACCAGAGAACTACTGCCAAAGAACAAATCGATTACGTAGTTTCTTCTGCCAAATAACAAATTGAAGGAAGAGTTTCTGCTATCCAGCAACAAACTGATGACAGGTTTTCTCCACTAGCCAAAGAAATTGATACTTTAAAGAAATTTGTAGCAACAGCAGGGAGCAATTCTAATGGTTTTAAAGTTTTACCCTCTCCTGCTCATCCCTCTCTGAACCTATCCATGTATGATGGGAAGATCTCCTGGCAAGTATAAGTAAGACACAATTTTATATCGTGTCGGATGTGAATGTATGCAATTCCCAAGATAAGGCCTGTCATCTCGCTGCTTCTCTGAGAGCATATGCTGTGGATATTATGCAAATTCTTGCAGAAAACCAAAGACTAGATTTGAAAGTTCCATCCGGTGTGTTGGAGTTTCCCTTTCGCGAAAAGTGCTTAAAAGATTACAGCAGGCTTCAGTTAAAATCCCATCTGCAGGAGCCCATGGAAACACTTTAGGAACTTGTCACAAATGTTGAAAGGCTGTCTCATTTCGGCTTTTCAGAATGCCCAATAGAAACAAGTGAAATCCTGTCCCTGGAATACTTCATCACCGGGATCCTGAAATACAGAAAGCTCTGCAAATGGTGGATGTCAAAGGTTTGAAAAGCATTCTAGTGTGCACCATGAAATTTGAGAAACTCAACAGGCAACTTGCAGGGACCGCTACCCAATCAGAGCTGCTCAAGTTCAAGAACCTGTGGATCAAGTAACTGCTCATCTAGATGATTTAACCAGACAACTGAATGTCTTGAGACTGAATATTAGTGACAAGAAATTGACCCTAAAGTGCTGAAGGCCACATATGAATGAACTGTAGAATAACCTAGGACATGGAAGTTAAAACCGCTCCTAGGAAGAAAGAGGGAAAATAACTGAACAGCTGGAAGGTATTTGGTCACCGCCCTGCATTACCTTCCAGACTGTGTCCAGTGAGAAGATCGACATTGAGGAAAAATTAAGCGTTAACATCATGCTTGGAAGTGCAATCTACTAACACAACAAACATTCAACATAACCTTGTTTGGCGACAATCCAGGCTTTGAAGTCATTTGTGGAAGGTCACCAGCCTTTGACTATGATCGCTTACATTTGATATCCTTGTACTTCACCCATTTTTCATGGCCTGTGATGATTCGCTTCAAGTGACTTCATGTGGCACCCAAACATAAAGCTTTTTTTATAGCCTGCTCTTTTCAAATGATTCCAGACTGTCAGGCGGTTGATGTTCTGTGCCTCTGCTATTTCCTAACATCTTGCAGGCCACTCTTGCCCCACCAGCTGCAAAATTTCATCAACTTTTTCAGTGACTGGTTGACCAGAGTGAGGTGCATCTTTAACATCGAAATTTCTGGAACGGAATCGAGCAAACCACTCCTGGGTCCTTCATTCACTCACAGCATTCTCACTATACACTTCACAAATTTTTTGGCATGTTTTTGCAGTGTTTTTACCCTTTTTATAGTAAAAAAGCATAACGTAGCATATTTCTTAAGCTATTTAACTCATTTTCAAATCAGTATAACGTTTTACACAAGCAACAAATTAGAAAACTATTTGAACAAACAATGGAAGCTGAATATCACCTTTTAAGCACATGTTTGTTTGAGACAATCGGGTGAGTGTTGCTGGATATATATAGACATCAAGCACCATCTAGTGGCAAAAAACCGGTGGAGACTTTTTATATGACCCAATATTATGTGTATCTGTCGTCTCAGTCGTTCTTTCTTTGTTTTATACAAGGTGTTAAGTGGTTTTTTTTTTTTTTTTTTTTTTTTTTTTTTTTTTTTAATATATATATATATATATATATATATATATTATCTATTTAATTGAAACTTTCTTAACATCTGAAATTTTTTAGATGAGGCCAAATTAGGATGCTGTGAAGAGAAAAATGCATTTTATAAGGGAGATCATAAATTAATAAATCCATATCAGTACAAATATCTTTTATAGTTCAAGCTATTTATTTTTTCCTTCTCTGCTCATGATCTGTGGATACAATTTTGTTATTTATTGACTGACTGTATTTATTAGTTTCTTCCTCTGCTTAAATCCCATATTTTTATAGGCTTCTTCCTACTAAAGTTGGTTTACTGTATGTTGGTGGTTACAGTGAACCTTTTGCTAAAATCAAGGTAAGTACTCTTTTAAAATGCTGTTCTCCAAATTTAAGCTTTAAGGTAGCAGGCGCATTTTCATTCTCATAAAAATTATTTTAAGAATGTTTATTGGAAGTGATTTACTAACATTCAAACTAAATTCCATTGCAGGTTACAAAAGCTATAAAAAACTTAGACAAGAAAATTATTGAATGTAAATTTGAAAACAACCAATGGGTGTTCATGAGAGAAAGGACTGATAAATCTTTTCCTAATGCACGTAAAACAGCAATGGGTAAGTTTTTTTTTTTAATGTATAAAATGAGATTTATAAAAATATCTTTTATATATACAGTACAAAGTCTGAAATCCGGACGTCCAGTATCTGGAATGATCTAAAATCCGGACCTCAAAACCACCAGCAACATTTTTCTTGTGCGTAAAGCCTATGATTTGATTATCCCCCCTCTGCGTATAATAAAACATCTGGAGAATCCCGATTTTTAATTTCACTTCAACACTAAATAAAATACCTTGTTATTGAAGAAACAATCATTTTAGCATAAATTTGTACCATCAGTAATTTGGCTATGTTGCTGCATATCTGCTTGGCTCACATCTCAAACCAAAACATTCCACATAGATACATCATTGACGCCAACCTGGCTAATCATTATTTATTATATTTTCCTTTCATCACCGCATGTTTATCAATACATGACAACTTGAGTATATGACACATGTAGCGATGCCTAAACAATTTTTTATGTTAGTAATTGAATAATAAAGTAGTATGGTAACCTTGTATGTTGACATTACACTTGGCAAAGATTACAGATTTAAGTTAAATGTGCTAAAAAATGTTGACAAGGAAAACTTTTTTTTAAATTTCTTTTCATATGATAAAAGTAGAGTTTGTTGATGATACTTGTAGACCCAAAGATTACATTTTGGGCTATTTGAATTAAAAATAACTGATGTTTTATTCTCATGAACCCAGAACTGTGCCAAGGTTCACATGGCAGCACCAGGCTAGAATTTTGGACCCAGGGAGACTGCATCAGGCAGTAAGATATCTAGCACTGGCCCTCGTTAAGTATATGTTGGAATTTATTTATTCAAAACTGTGATAAGCTTTAAGCATGTGCAAGAAATAGACATAAGTATAATAAATAACTAAACTAATACAATTCAGGCTTAATTGTCTCAGTGCGTGATAGAAGCAAGATAAAATTTAATGGAACAACTTGTCGTTAGTCGCCAAGCTCGTGATGCATAGCCAAATATTTGTAGTGAACGTTAGCTAAATTTGATGATGATAGCCATGAATTTTTAAGGTTTTTGGATTTCACAAAATAAAGGTAAAATTTTCCAATTAATGGATTTTGTAAAGAAATGTGGAAAAGCGGTAATAAATGAAGATGATATAAAAGAAGTTTTTCATTATGATGACAATGTTTCTCAATCATCAATCAATTAATGAATTGCGAAATCTGTAGTATGGTTCTAGATCCAGAATATACCGCTACCAATAGTGAAGAAAGTGACAGAAGTTACTAAAAACAAAAAAATTTCGATTGACAAGTTAGTAGGAATCCTCGACACAACAGATACAGGACTTTTTCAGCAATGTAACTGAAGAAGAGATTATGTCTGTCTACAGATTTAAAGAGAAAGTATTAGCACACACACAACAAAAAAAAGAAAAAACCCGAAGCAACTTAAACAACTTACATTGAAAGAAATGTTTAATAAGGTAAATAAATAAATATGAATCTCTTTTTGCCTAATTTTAAATTTTTATGTAGTCAAATTTGCTGTAGGCATACATTTAAATATTTTTTAATTACGTGATCCTATTCCATGTTCTCTTAGTCCTTTAAAAATGCTTTTTCATAAAATCTCTGTGTGTATTTTTGAATTCAATAATATATTATCAAAAGATTTTGCAAAAGCTAATTTCTGATATGTATTTCAATCGTGTTTTGTTTCAGGTGTTTGGGAAAGCATCCGGAATCCTGTTACTACAGAAATGCTTTTTCAACAGATCGATTGTTTTCGGTGGCGTCCTCCAAAAAAGCCATAATCACAAATATCTATACTCATGGTTCTAATTTTCGCCATAAATGTCACCAAATTTTGCCAAAGTGCTAGTGGTGACCCCTTTAACCAGAAAGTACCAACAATTTTTATATAAAGAGAAACACACCAAAATAAAACATAAAATCAAAGCAATAGCCTTGTGTTTGGCATAGATTTTTAGTCAAGACTCTTATCAGTTTCAAAGGCAAACAGGTCCAATCTGTAGAGATCTGCTAATACATTCACAATATTCAGCCATGTATTTTCAAATATATATAAGATATTAGATGAAATTTTATTATTTTTAAATAAAAAGACATGTTGGACATATAGAAGCATTCAGTATAGGAGTGTGTTCTGTGACATTCACAAAGAGAATGATTCAGCTTTATGGTTACTTTTGAAAATAATATTTTTAGTTTTTCATGATGAATTATTTCTTATAATTATGTTTGTAATGTGTATAGTCACTGAGTGAACAACTGTAACTTTTAGTTCAAGGTTCTGCTTCCACAGTCTAAAGCAAAGAGAAATTTTGAACTGTTCACAAAATCAATCATGAGATTGAAAAATCAAAGTATCTCTTTTAGAGATTAGATTGGGAAGTACATGTATATTTGTACATATATGTACATAACATACACAATCATACTATGTAAGTTTCAGTTTAATGCAAATATTGTTACTTTCAAAACATTGTATCAGAATTTTTCTCTCATATTCTCAGCTCTAAAATTTTTATTTATGTTTTTTATTATGTGTAAATAAAATTTTGAGATGTGTGAATATAGTAGAGATATAAAAATCAAATGGAAGATATTAGCAGGTATATATTTTTTCTGGTGTTGCTAATTTAAGCCTATGAATATGATTGTGATTTAGGAAATTTTTAATTTATGCTGATTTTAAAATTTTCCATTATTTATTTTTCATCTTTATTTTGGCCTGTATTCTTTAACATAATTTTATGAAACTAGTGGGAAAATGATTCACATTTTGTTCTTTTAATGTGTTTCAAAAACATATTAAATGTCAGCAACCAGATGCTATTAGCTATGTTCACTTATAGTGGATATTAATTAGTATATACTGAAAAAGATCATTTTTCATGTAAGTTGTTTTTGATCAAGTGTTTTAAATAAAATATATCTTCATATGCCTCTGTCTTTTATTTTGGTATTTTTGATGATTAGTTGTTGTTGAAACTATTTTAAAATTAAAACTAGATACATGATCATGAGTAGCTTTTTTTTTTTTTTTTTTTTTTTTTTTTTTCAAAATGTAATTCTTATGTTTACTCTACACCTTGGAGGCTGATTCCATTAACCCAGTTTTCCCCCAAAGTGTGGTATGTTTACCCCCAGGGGTATGGGAAGAGTTTGGTGGGAATATGCACTGCACCATGCTTAGCTGTGCCTAATTCTACGTTCTTATGAGTCAAGACAGTCTTGTGAGGCATGAGATGGTCTGGTGTGACATGGCGAGAATATACCGCACTTTGTTACAGAGACAACTTACTCTGTTAATAGTTAGTGGTTTCTCTAGGCACCTGTGTATTTTTAGATTTTGTGCGGTTTTTCTTATAAGAAATGATTTGTTATGTGCTTTAGTAAGCCCCACTGATTTTGATTATTTTTATAAAATATAATTGTTATCACTAACGTAGGTTATGGATCGCTGGTTGAAATCTGGAACTACTGCACTGAAAGAAAGTAATGATTATAGTAGCAATCAACTAACAGGAAATAATGAAATTAATGATGAATGAACTTCAATTCTGAAAGAACCTGTTAAGAAAAAAACAAGGAAAACTTGCAAGTACAACAAACAATATTCAGTACAAAGATTTTAAATCAGTCTCGAAAAGTAATGCGGAGTTTGATAGGAGGTGACAATAAAAAAATACTAGAAACTTTGTATCGTGTGTCACTTTTAATTGTCAAATGTAGTGCAACAGAAACCATTGGCGAAATTTTAAACAAGCCTGCAGCCAAGATAATGGTAAAAGTATTGATAGGAATTACAGCAAGACAAACTTTTTACCGTGTTTCTCTCAAAAATAATACAGTTCATCCATGAATCATTGATATGTCTATTAATGTGAAACACATATTATTATCTGATATTTCTCAAAGTCGTTAGTTATTATGCATTGCAAGTCAATGAGTCCACTGATATTGCAAATTTTGAAAATATTATCGCATTTGTTAGATACAAAAAAAATCAAGAAATTCATGACGACTTTGTATTTTTCCAGCCTTTACTAGGTCACACAATAGGAGAAGATATCTTTAATGTTATGAATAAATTTATGCAAGAGAACAAAATTGATTGGAATAGATGTGTTGGAATAAGCACAGATGGTGCAAAAATGTATGGTCGGAATTAATAAAGGACTCATTGCAAGAATTCAAAATGTTGCATCTACGCAGTTACATACACAGAGAGGCATTAGCAACACGTAAAATGCCTATTCATCTCCAGAAAGTTCTGAATGAAAGCGTGAAAATTGTTAACTACATTAAATACTGTAGTTTGAATGCATAACTTTTTTCGTAAATATGTGAAGAAATAGGCAGTAGTCATACCCAGCTTCTGTTTCATACCGATGTTCATTGACATCTCCAGTAAAAATTCTAAATCGATTGTTTGAACTTGGACATGAACTTCAGTGTTTTCTTAATGAGAGATTTCAGTTGAGAAATTGCCTACATGACTGGAAATGACTTTGTGAACTAGCATGCTTAGCAGATATATTCTTTATTTTAAATTGCCTCAACTTATCGTTACAAGGCAAAGAAATTTCATTATTTCATTTTCAAGGAAACAATGCCATCGCAAAATTAAATTTATGGCAAAAGAGAGTTGGTAATGGAGAAGTAGACTCTCCATTACCAACTCCTCTCTTCATGAGTTTATAAGAAGTTCGACTATTAAAACTGATGCTGATATTCTGAAATACATAACACAACATTTGGAGAGTTTACATGTGGTCATGAAAAACTATTTCCCTGGTTTAAACAAAAATATTGAATGGATAAGATGTCCATTTAACATTAACACAACATCCATGCCAGAAGACTTGTCGCATGCGGAAAAAGAAAAATTGTTGTAATTGTCTTCTGACGGATTCTTCAAAAGTAAACATAAGGAGTGTATTTTAACATCATTCTGGTTACACATTGTTGCATTTTTTCTGAAATACATCTTCTCTTTTCCAACATCATATTTATGTGAAGTTGCTTTTTCAGCATTTGTAGACATTAAGACAAAAAAAATGAAACAGACTATTGGATGTGGAACTGCATCTCGGATTAAAATTAACAACTAGGGAACCAAATATGACAATCTCTAATCTCATCACAAACAGTTTCATCTTTCTCATTAATCCAAATAAATGTTATTTATACACTGGTTATCATAAATTAAGGAGAAATCACTATTACTGAAAAAGTTACATGTAGAATTTAATGAAACTTACCCACAATATACAACACATAGTAAGGTATCAAATAACATAAAAAGAAATTACCAGACAAATATGGTAGTATAGAAATTAGCACATGTATAAAATGAACAAATCGAAGGTGTCAGTTTGCTATAGGAAAAGTACCTTCAATATGGTATATGATCGCCTCTAGAAGCAATGCAGCGATGTGTGATGCTTTTAATTATGCGGTCTATCAGTTCCATAGGAAGCGAGAAACATTGCTCTTGCAAAGCAGTTGCTAGCGCGGCAAGGGTATAAGGGGGCAGCTTGAGAGCTGCTAAACGTCTCCATAAAGCATTCCAAACGTGCTCGATAGGATTCAAGTCTGGGGATCGAGCTGGCCACTCCACGTGCATAATTGTTTCCTGTTGAAGATAATCATATATGATGCGAGCGATGTGTGGCCTTGCATTGTCGTCCTGTAACAGAAGCAATACAGCACATTCAGCGATGTGTGAGGCTTTCAATTATGCGGTCTATCAGTTCCATAGGAAGCGAGAGCCATTGCTCTTGCAAAGTTGCAAGCGGGACAAGGGTTTGAGGAGGCGGATTGAGAGCAGCTAGACATCTCCCTAAAGCATCCCAAACGTGCTCGATAGGATTCAAGTCCGGAGATTGAGCTGGCCACTACATGCGCATAATTGTTTCCTGTTGAAGATAATATCTATGATGCGAGCCCTTGTGTAGCCGTCCTGTAACAGGAAAGCATCCCCTATAGCCCCTGCATATGGGCGCACATAAACATCAAGGATGCCATCTCTATAAATCTGAGCATTCACGGTTCCCCTTGGAAAAACATGGAGGTCTGTGCTTCCACCCAAAGAGATGCCACCCGAAACACATACACTGAACCTTCCATATGCATCTCTTTCACGGATGATAATGGGTTCTGTGTTCTCTCCATATCAAATAATGCCTACTATCGCTTTCTATACTAAACCTGGACTCATCCGTAAAGAGAACCGCCATCCATTGATCAGGCGTCCAGTGGACGTGTTGTCGTGACCACTGAAAACGGTCCCTCCTATGGCGTGACGTGAGTGGCACACAAATGGCTGGTCGCCTCACATACAGACCACCTTCGTGAAGACTTCTACGCACAGTTGACATTGACACGAGCCTTCCAGTGGCTGCAGCAAGGAAGGATCTAAGAAGAGTCGGAGTAGCGGTTCTTTTCCTGTGTGCACATAATGTCAAATATCGGTCATCGGCACTCTTCGTAGCAGTTGGCCGTCTTTGGCTGAACCTCCTAGATGCTGAATCTGTGGTTTGAAATTGCCTCCAAAGTCTATGAACCACAGAAGGACTCACATTTAGCCATCTGGCCACTTCTGTTTGACTTTGTCCTGCCTCTGGTCTCCCAATGGCTCTCCATCGCAGTTCTGCACGCAAATGATGCCTGGAGGTCACTGTTATGAATTGGCTACCTCAGATTTCTGATGTCACTGTCACAATGAAATATGTGGGTTTGCTCTCAAACATGGATTTTTATGCTCCTCGCAGATGACGTATTCCGAAAGGAGCGCCACTAATTTGCATATTGCAGTTTTACTCAGGTACTCTTACTTGGCAGCATATTCAAATTGTACACAGTTTGGCTTATTTTTTAGGGAGTTATCGCTATTTTTGTGATGTTTCCTTAATTTATGATAACCAGTGTAATATAACTTTTATTTATATTTTATTATGAATAATTTTAATTCTCTTTTCTTATTATTTTGCGTGTGTCACAAAAAAGAAAAAAATATATTTTGATTGTTATTAAAATATATCCTTTTTTTAAGGGGTGCACATATGTCAAAAGTTTGGGAAACACTGCATTAGCCTTTTATTCTGTTGATGCAGTGAAACGTTTCCCTCCTGTTTTAGGTATTTTGTCAGAGAAAGTGATCTCCACAGAGAATATGGTTATCGTTGGTGCTTAATGGCACAATTTAGTAATATCTTTGGAAATACAAGTCACTTTCAAAGGTGCTCAAGTTAGGAAGATGGTTACTATCAAAGGTTTCTTTCTAACTAAACTAGAATAATTGCCTTATATATATAATTTTTTTTTTTTTTTTCATAAAGGTTTGATAAATAAGCATTTTTGAGTGTGTATACACTTTTTTTTTTTTTCATATGATGCCTATTTTAAGATGTCAAGTATATACCTTAGTTAGTTATAAGGTCAGGTATGTACATTAGGCTGATATTTCAAGTGCTACTACTACTATAATTATTTTTATAAAACATTTATATAGTATGTATACACATTACATATGTAAGTATATGGCATGTTTACTCTCATTTTCCACCGTTTTCCTAGTAATTTTACTGCTTGAAAACCAAGAGGGGATGGGGAATATGCTTTTTTATACTATTTCTAAAGAGACCTTAAATGTTAAACACACTACATTATAAATATACAGTAATAGCACCTATAAAGATACATTAATATTATACTTGTTGTGTATAGACAGGCTCATAATAAACTAAATGCATACCGGCCCAATGATAGGTTAATACAATTCATTTAATCAATAGAAACACTTCAGAGTTCCGAAATTTTCCACAGAAGTTCTCATACAGGTGCTTACAGTATCACAAAGTACAATCAGTAGTTACACTTTTAACTACTAAGAATGTCAAACACAGCGCAATACAAATCTAAAGAGAAAGCTCATTCGGAACTAACAGCTTGCAACAACAATAACTTAGCAACTGAGAGCAGATGCTCTCTCTTCGACCTTATATAGTTTCCAATCGGGCGTCGAGATATTTCTAATACTTTCTGCTTCACAAAATTTCTGGAGAGTAATGTGATGGTCGAATTATAGTTGTAACTAATATAATAATCAATTACTTTTATTCAATAGCAATACCTCTTACGGTCATACAGGGACCGAACTAAAACTGATTTTGATTATCGTATCGGGTCTTAATCTTCTCCGTCGCCAAGTTGACTCGGTCTCGTGCATCAGTTCGAATTGTGCCTGGAAACCTTTGGTGTACTCCTCAGGCGATGAAGACGCATCTGGAGAGCAACCAAATAAGATCACAAACCAAAACCAAGGTTATGACTGAAGAGCATCTGGGATGGGGAATAACCGATAGTCTTGTGGCAGCTCTGCGATAAGCTAGTACAAACAGACGCAACTTCTTATCCCAGTCCTGGTTTCTGGAAACCACCAACTAGAGGTTATTAACCTTTTCATGACCAGCGTCGCATATGCGCGACGCAACGATTCCACTCTTACAAGCCCAGCGTCGCGTACACGCGAAGAGCTCCGACCAATCTCTTCAGCCCAGTGCCACGTATACGTAACTTGAAAACGGATCGACATTTTTGAATTTTTAAATGGCAGTAGATGGTGCTAAACGGTAACGGTTTTCACATCGGCTAAGTCACCTGGATTTTAAGCTTCGTGTACGAGCATCAGTTTCTGGGTCTGTTCGTCTGATTTTGATAGATTTATTGGTGTAAAGAAACTGGGAATCACAGCTCTTTAAGTTAAATGAACACCTGCGCGTTTGTTTATTTCGTTAGAAATTCCTTTTCTTTTTCCTCTTCATTTTAATTCTTTTCGTTTTTTGTTATTAGAATGTAAGGAAATGCATCCAGCTGAATGTTTTCCTTTTTTTTTTTTTTTTTTTTTTTTTTTTTTTTTTTTGTTAGGAAAAGAGGGAAAACGCATCTAGCTGACTATAGCGGGTGTAACGTCGCCGAACTTCCATGATGGAAAAACTCAGACCAGTTGTCATATTTTATATTTATTTTAAAACTTAACATAGACTTTCTTGGTTAATTAAAAAGTAACTTTACAGCATTATTATTATTATTATTATTATTTTAGAGCAGGTTTCTCGATGCGTGATGCATCTTATTTGTTCGGCGAAAGAAGCAGTCGTTGTCCTGTGTGTCGATTCTCGTTTTGAATTATTCCACTCACAGCAGAATTATTAAATGGGAATTTAATTACCTACAGTTAATTATTAATTCTGAAGTCAAACAACAAAATTCAGCGTTATATTTTCAAATTTTCACAGGACTAGTTTCGATGGTTTTACCGAACCACTATCGTCAGCTGCAAAAGCGGAAATGAACGAAATAGGATATAATGATCAGATAACATAAGGAAGCCTGGACAGAAAATAAGCTAGTGGCGCCATCTGTTGGTGAAACCAGAACTAAAACATAATTTCTTTAAAGGCCGAAGGCAAAGATGGATTGGAATTAGGATCGTTAACTAGAACAGAAAGATTTTTTTTGAATGTGAAATGCCTCTAGAAAATCCAGTTCTCCAATGGAAGATGTTTTTTGAATAATTTTGGCAGCAGAAAAATTGAAAATGTGATTTTCGGACCAACAATGTTGAGCAACAGAAGACTTCTGTGTTTCCTTTTTTCTAACATATGCCTCATGTTCTCTGACGCGAAATTTTAAGGCTCTCTTAGTTTGGCCAATGTAAATTAAACCACACTGGAAAGGAATCCTATAAATACCCCAGGAATTCATATCCGGAATGGGGTCCTTGAGTATAGAAGTCGGAATTTTATTGATGGGAGAATAAACAACCCGAAAGTTAAATTTCTGCAAAATATGTGCAACTTTATAGCTAATTGATGGAAAGAAGGGAACGACAACAGAATTTTTATAATCTCCTAAAATAAGAGTGTGGCTTTTAGTGTGTTGAGATGAGAATTTTTTAACTGCTTGATTAATAATGTTGGGTGAAAAGCCCCTGTCAACAGCTTTTGCTTTTAAATAATTTAGTTCTTCATCAAGGGATAGTTTGGAGGAGCAAACTTGAAGAGCACGGAAAACATAGGAATAAAATGAAGCTAACTTTTGTTTAGTCGGATGACATGATTTAAAGTGTGGTGGAAAGCAAACCGATGAAGGTTTACAGTAAACCGTAGTACTGAAGTTGAGCCTTAGTTAATTATTGCTTAATTTTCTTTCACATTTCATATATGTAATTTTGTTTTCATGTGTATAGTATTTGTTTTCATCTTATAGTTATAATTTTAGTGTTTCGCGTTTTTCATTTATTTCTATTAATGTGATATTCTTTATATAAATAAATAATAATAATTAATATTAAGTACGTAACTTCAAAAATTGAGGTCATTATATTAGAATGTTGATTTTATATGAATTTGTTTTTAGAAGTATGCTTAACTGCTCATAATGCATGGCCGGCTGCGACGTTCCATTTCCGGGGGTTCGGTCCCGTGGCTGAGCTTTGTTCTCCGCGCGCTGGTCCTCAAGGGGTTAAGGAGGGTTCTATTAAACCACTCTACCAAGATGTCTGACTGTCTGACTGGGATGTAAATGTGTCGTTATGGATTTGTCAATACTGAGTAGCCTGCAGTGTCCTTTAATTACAGCCAAAGCAAAATTTCTTCCATGATTTTAATAACTGAAGAGGCACTCAGAACCTGGAAACCAGAAAATCCAGTGCTGTATCATTACCTCTAACTACTGTGACAGCCAGGAATAGGATAGGCTTCAAGTCACTTGGTGAAGTAATCAGTGACAACGAGGATATATTTGTTGACATCAGCAGTATGGCAGAAGTCCCAGGATGCCAAAGGCGCTCCTACATTGTAATGTTGCAGCTTCATTTTGCTGCGTTTCTTTCGTCCTTTCCGATCCACACAACCATCGAAAAATTGGCACCAGTTTTGCATGTCTTCCCTTGCATTACTCCAATAGAAGCGCTCTCGGACTTTATGTAACGTCTTCATTATTACGAAATGGCTTCCTGTTGGAATGCTGTGTATTTCTTTAACTACGTCCGGGATCTTGAAAGTATCACTTACCATCGGAATGTCTTTCCATCATATAATTTAAATATCCCATACAAGACGCGTTTCGAATGTGAAGTCACTCTCGGAGAGCCCAATATTGTTTTGTCGTAGGACTTTAGATCGAAATGTCCTCCCGATTCCTGTTTGAAGATTCCATTAAATCAATTGTTGGTTGAATGTCGTCGTCTTCCAATTGGTTTTTAATGACTTCTTCATTACTCGGTGGGCCTCAATCAGCCGATATTATAGTTATAACTTATCGTGGGATGGGACCGGATTCAGCAACTCGTATTTCTCTTCGATCCTGGAACAATATTTTCAGATTTCTGACTAAGATCTTCTAGACAGGGCGTCGGCATTTCCATGGGATGATGATTCCTTCCGATAACGGATAGTTGTGTCATATTCCTGGAGGCTTTGTGTCCACAGGGCTATTTGGCCTTCGAGGTTCTTGAATTTTAATATCCAGGGAAACAATGTATGATCTGTGCGGAACAGGAATTTTCTGCCGTAGAGATAATGATGGAAATGCTCTGTGGCTTTAACTATGCGAGCAACTCTTTCTTGTTACACAGTAATTTCTCTCCGGTTTAGATAGACACTTACTCCAGTAGGCCACGACTCGTTCTTGACAGTTTATTTCTTGGATCAAAAGAGCACCGACACTCTCATTGCTCGCATACGTGTCGAGAATTAATGGTTTGTCGAGCTGAGGATACATCAGGATTGGAGCAGGTGTTAAAGTTTCGTTTATGTTGAATCCATTCTCACATTCTTTTGTCCACAAGATTTTTGCTTCCTCTCTCTAAGTTTGTGAAGGGGTCTTTTTATGGAAGAGAAGTCCTCTACATATCTCCTATGGAAGATACAAAGCCCCAGGAACCTTCTCATTTTATGTGCATTTTCGGAGCTTTTTTCTGATTTGTACGCACACTTTCGGCAGGGATGACAAGGCTAAGATAAGTCCCTTCTGGTCTGAGTAGTTTACATTTAGCGAAGCTCAATTTTAGATTGACTTCTTTCAGTTTCTGAAACACCTCTCTAAGATTTTCTAGATTTTCTAAACTTTTCCCAATGGATGATGATGTCATGCACGTATATTAAGCAGGCTTCGTAAGATAGACCTCGAAACAGTTTCTATGAGGCGTACTAATGTTTTCGGTGCATTACATAGTCCAAACGGCATCCTCTTGAACTGTCAAAGTCTTTGTCCTAGAAAAGGCTGTCTTTTCTCATCATCAGGATCTGCCAGTATCCACTCTTTACTCTATAAGGTGCTTCTCCCACTTTCCTAGAGTGCCTTCGTGGTGTAGTGGTTCTGAACGCTGGGCCGGTATTCCAGAGGTCCTTGGTTCGATTCCCGGCAAAAGCGGTTGCTATTTTTCATCTTTCCTGCTTCCAAAAATGTACCTAATGTCTCTATAGCGGCATCCAACTAAAAGGGTGTTGGATGAGGATTCTCCACACCAAGGATTTGGCGACTGGGACCCTTAAAAAGCCTAGTCGTCCTTTAAAAGGGGAGTATATAAAGTATTTCTCAAACTTTCCTAGCGTGCCTTCGTGGTGTAGTGGTTCTGCTCGCTGGGTCGGTATTCCAAAGGTCCTTGGTTCGATTCCCGGCGAAGGCGGTTGCTATTTTTCATCTTTCCTGCTTCCAGAAATATACCTAATGTCTCTACAACTCATTATATTAAGCGTTGAAAGCCCCTTGCTTCCATAGAGAATGTTTTCAGTTCTAGGAAAAGAGTAGTTGTCTTTCTTCGTAAGCTCGTTCAATCGGCTATAGTCAACGCATAATCTAGTCGAAACGGCTTTCTTTCTTGCCAGGACGATGCGAGATGCCCGTGGACTTGCTGAAGGCTTCATAACATCACCTTCTTGCATGTTCTTTAGAAGTTTCCCTACATTTTCCTGTTTAGCAATTGTTTAGCGTCTTGGATATTGCTTAATTGATGGATGATCCAGACTATCAATTCTATGTTGTGTCAAACCGGTTCAACTCACTTTGAAGACCAGCAGGAGAAATTTTCTTGAATGACACGTTCAGAAGCATTTCTTTCTCTGTCTCTTAATTGTGCATTCTGCAATAACTCCGATGTAATTCTCTCCGAAGACGGATTCTGGAGGGTTACTATTTTGCTTAATGTTGGCCATGGAGTACATTGTATTTCCTTAGAAAGTCCAATCCGTGTATTCAAGGACCTGTAATCTCTGACACATATGCCTTGTGATAGTAGGTCGCACTTCCAAATTTAACGTTTTAACGTTTCCATATTAACGTTTAATTTTCCTTCAATGTTGATCTTCTCACCGGACACAATCTAGAAAGTAGCGCAGGGCAGCGTCCAGATAACTTTACCTTCAAGATGTTGAGCCAAAACTTTTCGGATGATGGTAAGGTTGACTCCTGTATTGATCGTCATATTGTAGGAAACTCCATTGATATGTCCCATGATGAGGAGTCCATTTACTGCCGCCACTTCTTGCAGAAAATGGAAGCACATTAAACCGAGGCTTTTCATTATCTGGCAAGCACCGCCTCTCGAGATAACCGTTAACTCTGCAATTATCATCCAATAAGCAGCGAAGATAATAAAGATTTCCATTCTAAGTCTCATGAATTTTTTCAGACATGTGTATAAGTGTTAGAATGATATTCAGCCAACAGCATTAAGCAGGCGCATAATTTAGCTCTGTTGGTGCATCGAAGATGAAATATAAGTCACTTTCTCCTTTCCAGTCTCTAGTCATAATCTGTTGGATGAGAAAGTGACCATCGCACTAGCTAATTTAATTCCATTCGCTGAATCCCTTAGTAAAGTAGGCGATCTGAACACTCCATGTTGACTCAAATTATTATATCTTATTATTGAGGAATGTAGAGAATTGAAACGTTATGTTCTATTCACTTGGTTTTCCATGTTCAGAATGTCTGTTATGATGGTCGTATGAAATGTCGTCGCCTGGTATGATGTCAGAACGTCGGAATGTTGTCTGTTGTGATGGTTTTGTATGGAAGCATATTGTTGAGCTTATCATTTAAAGGCCTTCTTAGACATAAATACATTCCCACTTATAATATAATGTAAGGTAATTTTACGCTAAGCAGTTGATTTTATCTTAAAGAGGTGCCTATTAAAGAATTAAAAATATTTATATATATTTTGTATTGTGTTTATATTTAGCTTCATTTTCACCTAGCCAAAGGTAGATGAAACGCTTTCCATGAGAGTGTAAGGTAAACATGATTTTCTGTGCTTTGCACTGATAAAACTAGGAAAACGTAAAGGATTATGTTTATGTTTTTGTATGACAAGAAACCGAAAAGAAAATATTTATTTGAATATTTATGGCAGCGGTAATTTAGTGTTCGTTCTTTTGCCCACTTTTCTTCCGCTTCCACTTTTATCCAAAAAATAGCAAAAACCAGAGATATTAATTAAAATTTCTTAAAACGCTAATTTTTGTCGTAATCTTTCCGATTGGCAACAGTTTTGATACAATCAACAATGACAACAGTGATACAACAGCATTATTGCTGATATAATGAGAGAGGATTTTCGAATAATGCGATTTCATCAAAAACCATAACATAAAAAAACTCATTCCAATTTTGACAAACTCGCTTCGAAGTACATTGGCTTTTGCCTAGATGCACCTATGTACTAAATTCGTAGCCCTAGGTCTATTAGCTTACACGCAGCATGAACGAAAGACACACACACAGAAACTTCCTTTTTTATTATAAGTGGAGTTATATATCAGATATTCTTTCATTGCTACATAGTCAAAGAATCCTTTTAATAAGATTTGTAACAATCAAGTTACCAATAATTGTTTTTGGGCTTTTGTTGATTTACAACAAAGTTAATGAATACTTTTTAACAATGCTTATAAACTATAATCATTAGAGATATCAAATCTAGTGGTGCTAAAATCTTACGTGTGGATCTTATTTGCTTAAATTTGTTATTTTTACTGCTAAAATCGAATTCGGCCCATTTTTAGAAATGGGCTTCTTTTTGTTGACAGTGTTGTGTTACGTTTTTATACCAACACCGCTTATCAACAGCCTATTGGGCATACTTATTTGTGTTGCGACTGCCTTCATTTTGTTTCCTCGAAAAGAAGAGAAAACTCGAAAAAGTAACGATGAAAACACCATTAACCGTAATGAACAGAACTTTAATGCCGGAAAGGAGGTACATAATATAGATTTCCTTGATTCATATGCTGATATTAATGAATTTAATGCCGATTCCTTTGATGTGGATATAGACAATGACACCGATTTTGTCCAAGTTTCTAACGATCCTTTTGACAATAAGCTTCTTAATTTGCATATTGATTGTGACACTGACCACATCGACCTTTTTGCCAAAGATTTCGATAACAATCCCACTGATGTGTACCTTATCAGTGATAAAAATCAATTTAATTACCTCCATCAAGAAACAGAAGAGAATTTTGATTTTCCAAAACCTGATAACTCAGGTAATCAAACAGGCATGAATACCAGTATATCCATCTTCAACCAGGAAGAACTCAGTTTGAATGCCTCTATTAAATCATTGGATGCTGAATGCATTGTATCGCATAACGATCTTGGAGCACAAGGGGACATCGATTTCGGCAATTTCATCAACACAAATAATGAACCAGAAATAAATGGCAAAATGGATCAAATAGACAGAATAGAAGTGAATCCAATTCAAGAATTTCAAGAACGCCTTATTGATATCGTCGTTGATACCGTCGCTGTTATCTACGTTGATGACGAGAATACTCAACATCCTTCATCACATCCTAGCAGGCGTTTCACAATTTCAAACATAAGAAAAGCGTTACTGAAATATTTTTGCTTTAAAAAAATTAAAAATAAACATAACAGTTTAAAGTATCATATCAAGATCTGAGCTAAGTTTAAATAATTTCAGTTTATGTTCGTCATAAATTTGTTCGAAATGACACCAATCTTATTGACTGGCAAAACATTGGACACTGACTGACCAGTGAGTGACTAAGTGACGATTTCATAACCTAACCAGTGACTGAATAAAAATAGAACATTGACTGGGCAGTGACTAACTAAGTGACGATCCCATTTATTGACTAAGAATTGGACATGGACTAAATAAGTGACTAAATAAGTAACGATCTTGTTGACTGACAAAAATTTGACTTCAGTGACTGGCTAAAAATTGCACGTTGACTGACTACTGAGTGTTTAAGTGATGATCTCCTTGACAGACCGCAGACTCACTAAAAAAATTGAGCTCATAAGCGGAACTTAAATTTTTTTAATAAAAAAGAGATTAAGTGGGGAGCCAAGGAAACGACTTGAATGTGACTAAACTGTGCATTTTAGCCAAAATTAAAGCTTAAGAATTTTTTTATGTATATTTTTGCATTTATTGCATTTTTTACTATCTTTATATCGTATTCCCTTTTTAATGCTATTTTATTTTTACTTGTTTGTTTATTAATATTTTCTTTTATGTTTTTTGTATTTTCTTATTGTTACTTTTTACAATTTATATTTATTTCTTCTTAATATTTTACTTTGCTTATCATTAATTTTATTATTATTAATATCATTACTATTATTATTATATTTTTAAATTTGATTTACTTATTTCTAAATTTTTGATTTTATTTTTTATTACAATTTCATTTATTATTATCATTTCAAAAAATTTCGAACGCGTTATAAAGTTTAGACTTTTATTAAAAATTAAATGTAAATTTAACACATTTGGCTCTCCAATAAAATTTTAATTATTCGCCCCTTTTGATCTCATTTGTATCAAGCACTGTCGTTTATTATTATTTATTTATGATTTATTATAATATTCAAAGCTTTATTTTTGAAAAACTGCATGAATCATAAAATATTGGCCTTTCAGGCAAAACTACGAGACTTTCAGACTCCGCCCTAAGGGTTTCCATTTCCTCGTAATGCATAAGTATATCCAGATCCCAGAGAATGATTTTAATTATTTTCCCTCTCTTGTTAGGAGGGGTCTTAATTTCCGTGCCCTAGGGTATTCTACAGTTCATTCGTATTTGGCCTTCAGCCCCGCAGGTTCAGTGTTTTGAGGCTGGTTTCCTTCACTCCTGTTGCATCTGAAGATTCTGACTTGTCTGGTTAAATCGTCTAGAAGAACAATCACTTGATCCATTGGTTCTTGAACTTGAGACCAATAGACGTTCAGTAAGACGTAGCCGTCTCAACGACTTGCCTACTTTGCTGCTTCGAATTTTATGGCGTACACTACAGCACTTTTTAAATCTTTGACATCCGCCATTCGCAGAGCTTTCTGTATTTCAGGATTCCAGATGCTGTGTATGAAGTACTGCAAGGACAAAATTTCAATTGTTTCTATCGGGCACTCCGAAAAGGCGAAATGAGACAGCATTTCAACGTTCGTGACAAGTTCCTGGAGTGTCTCCGTAGCCTCCCGTTGACTTGATTTTAGTTGAAACGTGCTATAATCTTTCAAACACTTCTCTCCAAGGCGCCGGACAGAGCTTTGAAGTCTATCCTCTGGTTTTCGGGAAGAGTTTGAAGGAAGGCGTAATGAGCAAGTGGCTGCGTCTTCTCTCAGAGATGAGGCAAGACAGCAGGCCTTAGCTAGGGAATCCCAACCATTCGCGTCCATAACTAGAGAAAATTATGTATTATACACTTACCAAGAGGTCTTCTCATTCTTACCAAGAGGTGAATAGCTTTAGTGAAGGACGAGAAGGCATGGGTCAAAATTTAAAACCATCAAAATTGCTTCCTGCTTGTCACTATGAATTTATTTAAGGTGTGAACTTCGTTCGTAACGGCAGCAGAAACCATATCTTCAATTTGTTGTTGGACAGCACGACAGAAACCCTTCCTTCGATTCGTTGCTCCGCAGCAGAAACTATCTCATTTATTTGTTCTTTCATAGAAGAAACTCTTTCTTCACTGTGTACAACTTTATTTTAACAGAATCTTTTCTACCTTCCATAGCTTCAAATTTGTTTTCCAATATGCAGGGAATTTCTCTTCTCATTTCCTTTCGGCCAGTTTCAATCTTTGCTTTCATCTCATCTTTAACGGATTCTTGGCTAGCTTCCATATTATGTTGAGCAGCTTTCATCTATTTTTAATGGAATCTTGACTCGCTTACATTTCTTCTTTGAATGCTGAAAAGGCTTCCAAAAGCTCTTTTAACTGATTCTCCATTGCTGTTGTCACTGGTATTCAATCTGACCTCTGACACCAAAATTGTTGCTTGCGTAGGTGTTCGTAATGGATTGAATGTACACAGGTCCGCTGATAGATTAATAAAATTAATTTTATGAACAGAAATACTTCAAAGATCTGGAATTTTCTAAAAATAAAAAAACGCTAGTAAAGGTACTCACAGGAACACAGAGTAGAATCAATAGTTACGCTTCAAACTACTAAGAACGTTAAACACAAAACAATGCAAAGCGCAACTAAAGAGAGAGCTAACCCGGAAATATCTCTGATCTCAGGCTGAACTAAAAACTCGTAACAATAACAGCAACTAACTGAGAGCAGATGCTCTCGCCAGCCCGATATAATATTCAACCGACCGCCGAGATATTTCTCGTACTTTCTGCTTCTCGAAATTACTTGAAAGTAGTGTGAGGGTGGAATTACAGTTGCAGCTAATATAGGGATTAATTATATTTATCCAATTACAATATTGCGCTTGACACAAGAACCGGACTATAATGTCGATTAACGACCATATGGCGACAAAATAAGTCACCAAAACCGTTGTCAGCTTGGCGATATCTAGCCAGATTATCAAGACACCCGTTTATTCAATGTTAAATGGATTTGAAACTGTATTTTTACTTCTCCTGCACAACGTATCTTTTTCTTATGTTACATTGCACAGCAAAATCAAAAAATTTCACATACAACTGCACTAAAATCATCTGTCTATGCTAAAAAATTCGTAACAACATTATTAGGAATCAACAACTTAAGGAATTCATGAAACTTGGCACCAGATTCGGAATTAACTTCTATTCTGGTGACAGTATTTGTCTGATAATGATTAAACACTCTATACCCCCAGCTACAAACAGAGCTGTCAGCTAAACTCCTTTTCAGAATGGGAGCATCATGTTGAAAATGGCATTAAAAATTATATTAATCAACTGCAACTAAATAATATTAATAACATCAGTTTTAACTACAAAGAACTTATGAAAAGTACTTTAGCGTTTACCCAGTTTATTATTACCACTGCCAATAAAGCTAACAACAATTGTTGAATTATTCCTGAAAAGTTTTGTTAAAATATTATTAACAATATACCTAATAATAAGATTACTTACCAGATCTCAATGTTAAGAAAACTCACTTATTAACAGATTTAAATCTTTTCACAATATACTTAAAATTACAGGTAAACTATATTATAATAAATTCTCCAGTTTATGTTACTTCCAAACTTTCATAAATCTTTCTTGAAATCAAATTAAGATTTATTGTTAATGAAGTAAATAAATGATTACTAAAATGGAATCACCAACATTCTCAAAATATTTGTATTCAGGTCCAGAAGCAAACTAATACTGAAATACATAACAACCGGATTAACAACAATAAGTAGAAAGTCATTAAAACTATTAATAACTTTACAATATTTATTGCTGCTATTTCGAGAACTTTTAAACCACTTTGAAATCTACAATAATTTAATTGAGCTCTGCTCTATTACCTATCTCCCAACATTAAAATCTTAACTAATTTCGACGAATGGCACACTTATCATAATTGTACACCTTTACACGATTTTATTAACTGCCAAAAGGAAAATTTTCTACAAATTAGTGGTATTCCTCTGGGAGCAAACTATTCTCCTGCAATATGTAATCTGCTTCCCTTCGTTCAGGAATATAATTTTATTAAAAATTTACCGTAAACCAGAATTTTTAAGTTTACCTACAGGTACACTGAGGAAAAAAAAAGACAGTTCTATATCTGCCGTTTTAGTGGGCCGATCGGCGAAAATTCAACTTGCGTTTTTCATGTCTCGAAAGCGCGACTTAGGATATGTATTAGATTTATACACAGCATCGTTTTAATATAGGTACTTTGAAACAAAATCGGACTTTTCTGAAATGGCATGCTAATTTTTTTCCATATTTCAATTCTACGACTCAAATTATGGCAAACTGCCAAATATTGTAAAAATCGCATGAGTATTTTTTAAAAATTACCTCTCCAAATTTTTGCTTATCATCAATGTTAATTGAATTTCATATATATTTATTAATATCTCTTTCTTTATTAAACGCACTTGATTCCTTATTTCAGAATTCGAAATTTAGGCTTAATCCAAATATAATTCGCACATATTTTATTATTTATTTCAAAAATTTGTATTTTTAAATATTTTTTATAAATTTTTCGAAAACATTTTTGTAATGTAACCTATAAAATTTTTAACATCAACTTGTGAAGTATATCTGCAAAAAATTAGGGTTTTGTATTCAAGATTTCCTAAGATATACGTCCTGTTTTGGAATTTGGTGTATTTTGTATAAGCGATAATAACGAAAACGTGGCTTACGCACTTTGTTAAAATTATTTGAAAGATTAAACGATGGACCTTTTTCTCTCTCGTGCATCAATGAAAAATAAGGAAAGTAAGTAGGTTACTATAAATTAAGATTTTCGTCAAGTGAAATATTCTTGGCACAAACTGAAAAAAATCCACCAAGGTAAATTTTTAAATTTCTCCATAAATTCCCCACCAAAAATTACAAAATTTTATATCTAGGCGTAATTTGAGTCGTAGAATCGAAATTTGGAAAAAAATTGATATGTTATTTCAGAAAAAGTCCGCTTTTTTTGTCAAATTACCTATATTGGAATAATTCTATGTATATGTCTAATATATATCCTAAGTCGCTGTTTGGAGACATGAAAAACTCAATTTGAATTTCGTCGATCGGCCCATTGAAACGAGAGATACAAAACTGTCCCATTTTTTTTCGTAGTGTACATGATGACATCATTTCCATTAATAATAGCAATGAAATTAAAATCAAAGCTATCCGTTCTAAATGCTTTTAACAAAGAAGTCACTGAAGCAGATTATCTTGACCTACAAATTTACAGTTTCAACAGTAATGTGTTGGAAAATACGATCGTTCACTTTCATTAAATAAATCTCTACCGAATCATGTTACCTGACAAGAAAAAATACTCTTTATAAGAATAATAGAAGCATAAATTTATTTACAGGGAAGGTTGCAGGTTCGTTACAGGTTACGGTTTCACATACCTCTATCTTACGAGAGGTGAATAGAGCACACTATTCGTGGATCGTGGTGCTGCAAAAGCATTTAGCCACTGTGGGCTTTAGTCTGTCTTTTGCAATCCTCTGCTGCTTACAAACAATAATTTTATAAGTTCAGTCACTTGGGAGTCTTCATCTCACTACCATATGCAGATCATTTTGGTAGAGCCTCTCAAAGTTCATTAACATTTTCTGTTGCCTTTTGGCTCTCATCACTTTTAACCGGAACTAAGTCTTTTATTACTTCAGAAGTATCTTGATGTCGCACGATTTCCAACGGACCGATTCTTTGCATTGATCCTAACAATATTGCCTATGCTGTCTTGACACGTACAATTCTCACTTTACCTTCGTAGCTTCGGATAGAGCTCTGTCATAAAGGCATAAGCTCTTTTATTTTCGCAAGTGGCCAATCTAAACAGTTTTTATTTTCTACTTTTTACACCGTAAACGTTGAAGCTTGGATAGTATGACAACCACCCTAAGGTCCAATAATGCTGAGAACTGTTTTCATCTGAGTACCCCAGTGTGATGAGTTAAAATTTGTATCAAAAATAGTCTGAAAACAATAGCAATGTTGTTAGGTAAAACAGCTGAATGCCGAAAATCCTTCGTAACTTCTCGATGAGAGATCTTCGTTCTTAATTGTGAGACACCATCTTCGTCAACACAGGGCAGTAAATTCTATAATCTAGAATCGTTCAAACCAGAAAAAGAGTCCCTTTGAGTTAGTTGTAATAATTTGTTTTCACTTGCTATATATTCTTCAAATTCGCTGGACAAATCAGCATAGATACGTTGATCTTTTGGAATTTTATTATTCTTCCTGAATCGTAACATCCAAATCAACATACGTACTATGCCAATGTACTTCAAGAAATGTTTATAATACTAGTTTCTATTTTCTAGTTGAGCACTCATCAATGAAGATTCAAACCATTTTCACTTTTTTTTACTGAGACTTCTTGTACGTTTGTTGGATTTTGGCTAAGATTCCGTATATTCTTTTAGTCACTCCGGACATTATCATCATCAGGATTTTATCAACTGTTTTGATGCACATCATCGAGAAAATAAATTAGTAGGATTCTGATCACTTGGTACATGTTTCCATAAGTCTAAGGAAGTCAGTTTTTTTGGTTCTATTAATCTGTTACGAACAAAACTGACCATTGGTCCAAGTGTCTAAGTAAGAACCGTGGTTGAGTCTATCAGGTTCAATGTTCCGTCTTACCTTCTTCGGGAACATGCAAGGACCTGACTCGGAACAGAGAGCTTACTAAAGCTATGTTCAAAACGGTGGGAAGTAAACAGGATACACAAGAAGGGTATACAAAACCCTTTATTTTTCTCTATTTACAATAACTTCCGTACTTCGGAATACACAGACCCGCTACTTGGGGTCTAACGTAAAGATATAAAAATAGAACTAACTTCTAAGTTAACTTTAAAATAATAAACGTGGAAGATTGGCCTTATATTAACAGGAAGCCGTATGTAGTACAGAGAACTGTGAACACTACAATACGTTTAAAAATTATCAAGAGGATTAAAACCTCTGGCCTGGAAGGCAAACAGCAACTGAGTAAAACTTCTAAGGTAAGCGGCCTGCTTCGACTAACTGCTTCCTCTCTCTTGCTTGGCTAAAAGCCACAACTTAAATACTTGGCGTTCGCCAGACAAACTTTGCATAAATACTTTAACGCTTATAATTCTGGCCGGAAGTAGAAAATAAGAAGTGATAGTAAAGATTTAAAATAAAATAAACGTTAGTAAAACTTAAGATCCTTACATACTTCCCTCCAGAGTTAATTAGTTTGAAACTGAGGTCTAAAACGACCTTGTTGAAAACTTTTAGCTCTAGAATCTAACGCGAGGCCAATCTTTTACAAACATTTTTCGCTAGAAACTAGAAATTTAAAAGAAAGAAATTTGTTTTTACAATAGCAGCTCCCAGGACACACAGTTTTTTTCATCTGTACTGCATCTAATTAGGAGCTCTTATTCAAATCTGGTTCCTTCCAGAGATCTGGAAGGAAAACTAGTTTAATGAAATGTTACACAATGAAATGGCAAGTAACATGTATAATTATATTTCTCTTAACATTCTTATTTTATTCATGACTATTTTAATTATCTCTCCCCGTGCTCTCTGACATGTGTTGTAAAAGAACACCAAACACGAATGTGTTTATGTCTATGTGTTCAACACTTCCTCCTACAATCAAAACACTAACGTGTTAAAATTCAACATACCAAGACCTCGTAACACACCCTAATTTCAACTCTAAACCCTGAGGTACTATTCTGAAAGTGGCTAAATCTGAAGTGTAGCGTCAGAGAGCCTAACTACATAATTCAACCTTTAACACATATTCACCATGATTTAGTCTTTTTACAGTCACACGAATAAAAAAAATTTTAACATTACTTGCACTTTTACCATATCACGGTATTTCTTAACATTTAAAATAACAGTTCACATTGTATATAAGAACATATTAACATGCCGTTAATTTTACACATTTGAAAACATACATTAGTAGTACATTGTTAACTTCTATTCTTTTCAAAGCAAGTCCCAATTCTTTCTACATTGAAATACTACATTTCAAAAAGTCTTTCAGACTAAAACTTCTTTCTTGCCAGAATGTTTTAAATAATATTTATACAATAACTTTTTACCATATTTAAGTCTTTACACAACGCTATTATACATCAACTTTAGTTTTACGCGCGAGTAATTGAAAAACATAATACCAAAATCGGTAACAACTCATTTCTCGCCCTTTTGGCGATAAAGGTAGACCTCGCATGAGGTAAAACTTCTTGAAATCTGCCACTTGCAGTAAGAATGAAAGATTAACTTAAGTTTGCAAAGTAACATAAAATTTTACTTATCTTTGTGATATTCGAACATTCTTCTCTGGGCCCAGTCCTTAAAGGTAGTGCAGATAGTTGTTTGATTTATCCTTCTTCTTGTACGGGCTCGCCCTTCAGTGCCTTCCTCTAGATGCTTTCTTTTTTCTCCAGTTCGGTCACCCTTGAATACCTTCTTTTTCGCTTCTGCCTGTGGTCTTGGTCGTTTGATGGCAGCTGGTCTTGGCGAAACCGGGAAACTTCTTTCGTGTTCCTGCTTGGACCTCGTTGCTGGCCGTTCAAATTTTCCTTGTAACTTTTCCTCCGCCGCTGGTGGCCCTTCCACAGTTCGGCGACATTTGCTGCGGAGAGTCCTGTCGGATGAGTAGATCTTCCGTTTTAGAGCCGGGTTATAGTTGCCGTCATTTCTCCTGGTTCTCTTTGCATACGTCGTCCTTCTCCCTTCTTCATTCTGGGGGTGTTCGTGAACTCTCTTTTCTGGACGGTGGAACGGCTTCTTTTTCTTGCTACCTTCAATTTTTCCGCGGGGAAACTTTCTTTTCACTTGCTCCTGCCTCTTAATGGCTTGCCCTTGTATTTGTCGTTTTTCCACCTCTGGAGCTTGTGCCTGCGGTCTCTGCCGTGCCGGATCCTCCAAAAGATCTAAAATATTTGCATTTTATTACGATCATAGTAGGGTTTGATTTGATCAATGTTTGCGGAGCAGGTTTCACCATTTCTCGCTTTTAACACTACTACAGCGTGAGTTATTTTTTCTATAACATATGGTCCTTCAAATCGTGGAAAAAATTTGGAAGTTTTATCTTCTAGTGCTGAAGAAAGTGAATGCTTAATTTTTAAAACTTCATCCCCTACTTTATAAGTTACTCCCCGTCGTTTCAAGTCGTAATACAGTTTTTGTTTTCTCTGCGCTACTTCAGTATTCTTCTTTGCTTCCTTAATTAGTTTTTCTATATCACCCATTTTAAATTCTGGGGCTCTTTGTTGCACATAAAATAATTTATCTAACGGCGTCATAATCTTTCTGCCTAAAAATAACTCAGCAGGAGTTTTGCCCGTTGTATCATGTTTTGCGGTCCTAAGGGCGAAAGCAAATTCATTGACATAGTTATCCCAGCTTTTATGAAAATTTTTAACATAACTACGGATAATTTTCACTATATTTCTATTGACCCGTTCCGCTATATTTGATTGCGGCCGATACGGGACCATTTTTAAATGACGTATGCCCAGTTTTTGGCACATGTCTTCAAATATATTACTTACAAATTGTGGACCATTATCCGATATAACTTTTAGGGGCGCCCCGTATTTTAAAATATATTTATTTAAAATAGAATCAGTAACTAATTTCGCGGAGGCTCGTTTTAAGGGAACAATTTCGGTCCACTTACTAAAATGATCAACCATAACAAGGAGATAGCGACTTTTATTTAACTGACTTTTTGGGAAAGGGCCCAATAAATCGATGCCAATTATTTCATTTGGAAATTCGGATTTAATACTATTTAGAAACCCGGCCGGGCGGAAATTAATATAATTAACGGGCGGAAATTAAATTATATTGCTTGACATGTTGGGCAGGACTGGACATACGCCCTTGTTAACTTTTGCAGTTCAGGAAAGTAGACTGCCTCGCGTACGCGTTGAGTAGTTTTTCGAATACCAGCATGAGAAGCTAAAGAGCTGTCATGGAGCTCCTGCAGGATATTTAATCTAAGACTAGCTGGGATAACAGGTCGAAATTCGTTGTTGGAATTCGTAGTTTTTGTATAGAATAATAGACCATCTATTAGTTCGTAATGGGCCGCCCTATTTCTTATCGCCACAATATCTTGGTGGCTAAAATTTTCAGGATCCTTTAAATACTCATAAATGCTTCCAAACTCAGGATCCTTACCCAGTTCGGTTATTACAGTTTCTCGGGAATTTATTGTACATGCTGTGAGCATTGCCACCTTTACAGTATTACCTTGTTTATCTATTTTAATTCTTGATAGGGCATCTGCTACGATATTTTCCTTTCCGGGGGTATGCTTGATTACCAGATTATATTCTTGTAGCTTGAGTGCCCATCTTATTAACCTTGGGGATAAGTTTTTCCCTGAGTACAATCTAGTTACCGCCGCATGATCAGAGAACACTGTTATTTGCGCCTTTCCAAAATAGACTCGGAACTTTTGCACTGCTAACAGAACTGCAAGTGCCTCTCTCTCGGTCGCGGAACAGTTTCTTTGTGTTTGATTTAAAGTTCGGCTAAAAAATGCCACGGGCTGCTGAATTTGCGAAAGTACCGCTCCTACCGCATAATCCGAAGCATCCGCTGAAATTTCTAAATTCTCATCCTTTTCAGGAAATTTCAACACAGGGGCTTGCGTTAATGCTTGTTTTAATTTTTCGAAAGCACTATTGGCTTCGGCCGTCCACGAGAATCTTGCCTTTTTCCTTTTTAATTTTAACAATGGCTCAGCGATAGCTGCAAAATCTTTTATAAAGGACCTATAATATGAACAAAGTCCTAGAAAAGAAGAGAGCTTCTTTGCCGTGTTTGGAGTCGGATACTTTTGTACAGCGATTATTTTTGATTCGTCTGTCTCTATTCCTTTCTGAGATATCTTGTAACCTAAATATTTTAATTCAGGGGCTGCAAATTTGCACTTTTCGACATTAACTTTTAGACCGGCCTCATTTAATAAAGAAAACACCTGTCTTAAATCCTGTACATGTTGGTCGAGATTATCACTAGTAATAATGATATCGTCTAAATAGATAAATGTGGATTTTCCAAGAACAGGTCTTAACACAATGTCCATACATCGCTGAAATGTTGCCGGCGCCCCTGAAAGGCCAAACGGCATACGCAAAAATGCATAAGTGCCAGACTTGGTTATAAAAGCAGTCTTAGGCACGTCCTCAGGCCTAACCCCTATTTGAAAATAACCAGTCGTCAAGTCTAAAGTCGTCATATATTTGGTGGATGTTATGTTCCTTAGAATCTCCTCAATAATAGGTAACGGATATACCGGATATTTAGTTATGGAGTTTAATTTACGGTAATCAATTGCGAATCTCCACCTTTTTGGATGTGGCAACGGATCGTCATTATTTTTCTTACATAAAACCACCGGGCTAGCATAACTACTTGAGATGGGCGTTATGATCTTTTTACGTAGCATATCGGTGATATGCCATTCTATAATTTTTTCCTTATTCTTATCATACCGGTATGCTTTGTGGCGAACTAGCATTGAATCTCCGGTGTCAATACTATGATTAGTAACCTGAGTAAATCCTGGAATATCACTAAATAACGAAGCAAATTCACTTAGTCGGATTCTTCCTTGCTCGTCATTAGGCAGGTGGTCAAGATTTAACATCGGCGGTTCAGCCTTTTCTGCACGAACGGGTTTCATTGTCAGCTTAAGGGACGCTTCATTAAAATCCAGCGTTGCTTGTGCTTCTGAAAGAAAATCTATTCCTAAGATTATATGTGCTTGCAGATTCTTTACTATAAAAAACATCACCTTTACTTGTTCGTCCTTGATACGGACATACAGCGGTACTTTACCTATACACTTACATTTTTCTCCTTGCGCCGCTAACGCTGTCGTATTATCCGAATTATATATGCGGTATTTCCGAAAATACTTCCTAAAAAATTCTTCTGCCACACAGGAACACTGCGCGCCTGTATCCAGGAGTGCGGTGGCTGGGATATTATTCACCAACACTTCAATCTTCGGAAGAGTCAAATTTTTCACCATTACTGTATTTAACTTGAAGGAAGAGGGGTTTTCTTGGCCTTCGGTTTTCCGCACCCTCCCGTCAGCGGAAATCCGTTTTAGTTTAACTTATTTTTCATTTCCGTGCTTTCCTTCTTTTTCCAGTGGCCTTGAGACTTTTTTCCTGGATTGCTATTGAACTGTCAACGTTCGCCGGCTGTTTTTGAATGCTCGGGTTTCCTTGCCCACTGATTCGCTTTGCTTCCGTAGCCGTGTGCTTGAGTTTGCTATAGTCTTGGCGCACCAAATTGGTTTCGCTGTTGATATTGGCGTCTTCTTTCGACGTCCGCCGTTCTTCTACTTTCAAACTGGATTGCTAGCTCAAATAACTTTTCCAGTGTAGTCGGATTTCTTAATTCAATAAAGTCTTGCACTTGGGGCAGTAACCTCGGCAAAATCACTTGAATTATCTCAGGATCCGGACGGTTTCCATACAAGAGTTTGAAGACGTGAATTTTTCTTAAAATAAAGCTTGAGAGGTTTTCGATTCTTTGTTGATATATACTAAAAAGTTCCGTTTCTAATTTCGCACGATCCCTTACGACAGGGAAGGCTTTTAGTAGGGCAGTCTTGAAATTTTCGTAAGTATAGGTGGGACTTCCTGCTTGACCCAAGAGACTTCTGCCTATACACTTGAACCAGTTAAGCGCTTGGCCCCTCAAAGCGCTGGTAGCTAAGGTAACTTTTTGAAATTCATGCACGGGGTAGAGCATGAAGTGGTCATCCAAGTTTTCCAAAAAACTGGTTACCGGTGAGTTTCCATTAAATGTTGCTTCTGGTTTCATCGAAGCGCGCACGGTCTGGACGATGTAACCAAATCCTTCCAGGGCGGCAGCTGGCATTTCTGGATTCTGAGCCGCTTCTCCAGGCAGCACAGGTTCTTCTTGAAACTCGGCCAGGGTTATTCTTCTTCGTTGGGCGCCACTATCAGGTTCAATGTTCCGTCTTACCTTCTTCGGGAACATGAAAGGACCTGACTCGGAACAGAGAGCTTACTAAAGCTATGTTCAAAACTGTGGGAAGTAAACAGGATACACAAGAAGGGTATACAAAACCCTTTATTTTTCTCTATTTACAATAACTTCCGTACTTCGGAATACACAGACCCGCTACTTGGGGTCTAACGTAAAGATATAAAAATAGAACTAAACTCTAAGTTAACTTTAAAATAATAAACGTGGAATATTGGCCTTATATTAACAGGAAGCCGTATGTAGTACAGAGAACTGTGAACACTACAATACGTTTAAAAATTATCAAGAGGATTAAAACCTCTGGCCTGGAAGGCAAACAGCAACTGAGTAAAACTTCTAAGGTAAGCGGCCTGCTTCGACTAACTGCTTCCTCTCTCTTGCTTGGCAAAATGCCACAACTTAAATACTTGGCGTTCGCCAGACAAACTTTGCATAAATACTTTAACGCTTATAATTCTGGCCGGAAGTAGAAAATAAGAAGTGATAGTAAAGATTTAAAATAAAATAAACGTTAGTAAAACTTAAGTTCCTTACAAGTCTGCTAAGAAAAGAGTCTGTATTTTAAAATTTAAGAGCTTCCTTCACTGACTTATGCAGCCTAACTCCCGCTGCGTCTGTTAGCCTAGTATGGTAATCTTCATAGGAATAATCCTTGACTGGGGTTGTATTAACTGTACTGATATCCCATGCTTTGATTCAAATCTGTTAAATACAGCGGCAGCATATGCTAGTTGAATTGCATCACAGAAAGTATGTAGACTCAATTTTACCTCTTTACTCTCACCAAATCATCTGGATACTTTTATATTGGCTAAATATGGTAAGTCTTTCGTCCAATTGCAAAATCGCTATCTTTGCATCATTATTCACTTCAGGATCTCGTGTTTCCTTTTTCTTCCAAGTTGATTACAACAGAAGTTTAGGACATAACGTTACGGGGTACGTAGACCCTGTAGGATCGAAAATTTGATAAAGATCCGACAGGGTTTTTTCCTTAGTCTCCACTTCATCTTCTATAATTTCCAAGCCTTCTGGACTAATCTCTAGAGTAATAGCTTCTCTACTCCTTAGTAATCCCAAAACTTTTGACTTGTTCATTTCAAGTACAGAAGTTTGTCAACTACTATGTTCTTAACCTTTCAGACCAAACTGTGCCTTTTCATAAGTCGTGAAGTTGCTGTTATTTACATTTCTTCTATTCGGACTTCTAGAAACTTTTCCCATTGATGTTCAGCTTAATTTAGTTTCCATGGCAATTAAACCTCCTATAAGTTCTTTTCTTTTACCTGGAAAGAGTTTTACAGGGACATCTAATCCAATTCATATTTCAATAGGACTTGGTATGCCATTATAATAATACTAGCTGAAATACCCGATGCCAGTTAAGTTAGACTGAGAGTAATGCATCTAACCACTGAGAGAACGATACCGCGGTAATCCTTCTCTAATAATGATGGAAAAGATACGATTCATTGTCATACATTTTTTAGTCTGCTGATTAAAGTCTTACGAAGATGGTAATAGCCGAAATGTTTTCCCACGAATTTTTGGAATCCCAAATAATGTATTTAATGTTTGACAATGCTATATTTATTTCATTGTAAAACTTTATAAATTTTTTATTTACAAACTCTCGGATATGAAAGCGAGCAGTGAAAACTTTCGAAATAAAGCAGATTTTTGTATCCAGCTTGCGAGACTGTTGCCACTCGGAAAAATGAGGACGAAATATCTCTGCTTTTAGGTTTTTCTTTTTCTTTTTCTTTTTTTTTTTTTTTGAAAAAAGTCGACGTCTATCTTTTCCAGGAAATCACCTCATATGCGGTCAGGTCGTAAATTTAGAACCCCTTTTTTCACGGAGGGGGGCTGAAAAGGAGAGGATAATCTTGCTCGTTGTCTTGAGAAAACGTGGGGGTCGTTTAAACATCTAACTTCTCTACATTCAGTTTATATACAGAGGAAAATACAAATTGAATTCTTCGAATGAATGCAATTTTGTACAATTAAAATGTATTATTGAACTATAAACTGTAAGGCAAATAACATCTTTTTTTAAAGTAGAAGTACAGATATTTGTTACATCAATGAATTTGTAGTAAATATTGAATTTTTCATTTTGAATATGCGAAGTAGCTGAGTATCTGAGAAAATAGTCTTAACCCAAATGGCTTTCAACCTTTTAACGTCTAAGGACTGTTTTTCAATTACATTGTGGTCGCTGTTTTTTGGTTAATTTTCTAATGACATATAAACATTAAATTGTTTTTGATTTGAGACATATGAATAAAATAACGCAAACTAGACTGCAGAAAACTCTTCAGAATGAAGTTAATACTGAAAAATACATTTATCCTATTATTCAATTTTACAATAAATCTTTTAAAAAGTGTGGAATTAGCAGTGCACTAGGTGGAAAGATTTTAGCAACAGTAATGGCGAATTTCTGGGATTCTAAGAAACGCTGACGTATTTGCTAATTTTTTAATGCAACAGTTCCGTTTTCGTTGTATTAAGTGTTATCATTAAAATAGGTACTTAATCCTTTTCTGTCTAAGTATTTTTCGCAAGTTTTAACCTGATAAACCACTGCGCGTCTTACAGGCCAGATTGAGAATTGAGATATAGTATAAATCGCCTTTCATTTCGTATCAGTGCCGACGATTTCGATGAAAAAGGGTACCTTTTTTAAAAACGAACTTCTTAATGAAGAAAAGCTGTTTTATGTACAGCATAATGTCTAAAAATACCGTCAAATTAAACAGTAATCTTTAATGCTTTTGTATGCATTTCTTGAATTGATTAATAAATGTAAATTTGTAATTTAAAAAAATGTATAATATTTTCTTTAGTTACATGCTAGTTATGTGTGTTATTGCTTCGTTTCTGGTATAGACCATCCCCCTTCGCAGAAAAAAGCGTTTTGCTCCTCGATCGCAAAATTTTCTCGATTTTCCATTACTTAACTAGTGGAATTTCTTTATCCCCCCCAATAAAATTGCAGCTTTGCGACAACAACTGAGTGAAATATTTTCAGCTCTCTACACATAAATTGAATGTTTATTTAAAAATAAAATATTTCCTAATTTTTATATCCTTTTCTAGTTTATATGAAATTTCAAAATTTAACGTTATCAGTTAATGAAATACTTGCAAGTAATATAATGGTTCTGCGAAATATATTCTTGATTCCAAATCCTTACTGTTAGGCATCAGCCCATCGCTTTTAGAATACATTATTAGTCCAAAGGGGCAATTTGCCCAGGATTATTAATTTCATTTTGGCATTTTGCGTTGAAAATATAAACGGCGAATCACTTTTCAAATTGTTGCCACCAAATATTATCGCCCTGTATTATATTTAAAGAAATAAAATAATGAAGAGTCTGCATGAATATATATATGTTTCTCGCTTATGATAAAACGACGGTACCTAGAACTATCAAAATTTGAATAACGTAATCTTCCATAGAATATCAGCGTGTGGAAGCCCTAATTTGAATTTAAAATTTGTTTTATTATCGATTTCATATTTTATAACACTTCAACGAATTTTTGATTAACGAACTCAGCGATTTCAAAGCGAGCAATGGCAACACTGTACGAAAAAAAAAAAAAACGTTTTTATCTCCTGCGAGCGATATATATTCTTGATATACTGATACTGAGTGAGGCCTAAAAACACTTTTCTTTTAAAATATATCTTCCCTTATGATCCCTAACACAGCCGTTTACTTTCCCCTTCCGTAATTAACGTCAGTCTCCTGCTCTTGACCGCATTTGCAAAGCCACCCTTTTCCAGAACCCAGAAAAGAATTGTAGAAAGTTTGGTGACGATAGCTGTAGTAGTGACTGAGTTATTTTAGAGGACAAATAAATATACATGGCACTCACTCAGTGTTTTTGCACGTGAAATCCGAATTGAATATATGATGAATTTTAAACGTACTTTTTATTTATATTTTTTTAATATTTATTTTTGCATTATACACAAATATATATATAACCAGCAATAAGTTCTAATAAACCAATAGCTAAATTATGCATTGAAATCTGCTGCAATTTAATGATAATCAATTAAAATTAAAATCAAATCAGAAAAAAAATATTCAGTTACAACAAAATAGAAGCTCCTCCTTAATTTTTTTTTAAGTACACTGAATTGAACACGTTTTTACGAGTTCAATTCAGTGTAAACAACCACTTCGTAAAACAGAAAAGTGACAAACGAATTTTTTTTTAAGTTAAATAATTTTGTAATACTAATTATATATACAAAAATAATGAAATTGCATTTCAACATAGAAGAAGTCACCTTTGCATGTCAGAATTTGATGAAAAAAGAATCTGTATATTTAGGAGGTGCTCACAATTCATCAAAGACTGCTGATGGGCACTTAGGGAATGGAGACAACTATCATCTATATGATCTTGTTATTCATTTTCAGCGCCCCATAATTTATAAGTATCTGTTTTCTGTTATATGCTCATAGACAAATTCGAGCTCAAAATCTGAAGTAACATGTAGTAGTTCAGTTTATAAAGGCTATGTGTATTTAAAAAGGGGTCAATGTGAGAGTGCAAGCTAGTATGGTTTGGTAATTTTTCAGTAACACTAATTTTTTATTTTACGTGTAGTTTTTTTTTATAGTAACTTTTAGTTCCAGCAATAAAATTATTATTAAGGGTTTAATTTATTATTAAGGGTTTTGATATGTGAGCATACTAAAATTTTTACCATTTGAAAAATATTTTAAGGTATTTTTATTGGAATGTCTATGAAAGCTTTAGACTTTCCTATGACAAAAATTGACCGAGATATTTAATTTCAAAATTTGCTAAATTCGATGTTAACTTGAATTTGTATTGAGAGGTCGGTTAATAAGTAAATTAGAATAATTCGAGATTAACGTTTTCTTCTTAAATGCCATTAAATGATATTATTTGTGATCTACTTGTGTTTTCAATTTAAAATTTGTTACATTTAATACACCGAAAGGATTTTCATATGAGTAATTTATACGATTTCAAAATCTAAAAAATCTTTTATTCATAGTCTCATCAAGATTCATTACTTTAAAATCATAGTCTGGTAATTCCATAAAAATTTCATTAAAGTAAAAATGTCTTAATTTTTAATTAAGTCAAGTAATATTACGAAATGGCTATGGGCCAATACTGAAACAGCCTGCCAATGTTTTCTAGAATACGAATTCCATAAGATTCTGCAAATAAGTTTTCCATTTCGGAAAAAAATTATATTAATCAATATTTTCCTCTTAAGAAAAATATATTCATGAAACGAATATTTAGCTAAATGGTATACAGAGAAAGAAGAGATATAACTGCGTAATTTTTTGTCTCAGTTTAAATGCTTGACTATATTTTTGGAAACTTTTATCCCATAAAGTCTATGATTTACTGACCTGAAATTTTATAATAATATGTGAATATCAGAAATTATGCATCTCTCTGTTTTAGAATACAGCTGAAAGAAAGAACAAAAAGAATCTGAAAACTTTCAGATTTTATATTGTGCCCAAAGGGCGTTTTTTTAATGTTTTGTGTGTTACCTTTATGTATTAAATATCATGTTCCTCGCACATAAACCATAAAATTCAATTCAACATCAATATCACATAATTTTTAAAAGAACATATCTTTAAAATTTTCGATACATAGTCTCGCGCGCTGGAGATAATTTTTTTATTTCCCGTATAGTGTTCCCGCTGCTCTCTTTGAAATCCTTGAGTTTCTTAATCAGAAACTCATTAATGCTTTACATAATATGGAATAGATAATAATATAAATTCCAGATTCCGAATTTGGGACTCCATATGCCCATATTTGGGTGGAGATGTACGTTATTCAAAATTGGATAGCTGTAGGTACTGTTGTTTTATCACAGTGCGAGAAACATACATTTATGCATATTCTTCATTATTTTGTTTCTTTACGGGCCTCTAAGTTTTGGTGTCAACAATTTAAAAGTTATTCCTCGAAGCGCAAATGCCGAAACGAAATAATTAGCCCTTCCGGGAAAAATTGGCCCTTTGGGATAAAAATCTCACAAAGGACATATATATTTTGTAATAATAAAATTCCATAGTCAAGAATACACTTAAAATTCTAACTGTATGTTCTTTTCATTTTTTAATGGCGACGGTCTCTTATTTGGAAGTACGTGGAATTAAATTCACAGCCCCGTAGTCAAGTTGTTTTTCCCGCCTTTTCTATACGTAAAGTTATAGAATGTTCTGGAGATATTTAAAGCGAACTGGATTGGCTGACGAGGCTGACTTCATTTCTTTGAAGCTCCGCCTTTCCAGAGGCTATAAAAGGACTCGCAAAGGAATATCGGGGCTTTTTCTTTAATGTAATGATGCAATAAACTTCATAAAAAAGGTTTTTAGTAATTCTTTTTTATTTACTCTGGATGTCTGATTTTGTAACCTATTTTCTCCTGAAATATAATAAATGAATCCTATTTTTTAAATTTATCGTCTGATAATTTAAGCTACGACTACATCTATGATTCTTCACGAATCTATTTATTCCGGACAAAAGCTGGTACATCATATTATCATATGTCCTTTGTGATATATATGAAAAAAGTGCAAGGAATATTGGTTCTTGATCTGGTCATGATGCCAATGATATAATTTGAAATAGTTGTGATACAAGATCTTGACGTACAGGTTTTGGTGTAAACAAATGAACATAATTATCTCAAAGCCTGTAATAAGATAAGGTCAATAATTTTAAAGAAATTCATCTGGTAATAAAAATAAAATAACTCAGCAAAACTTAATTTGTCGCACTTAGCGAAATTAAATTTTATTAACATCGATACGTTTAATGCAGGCATCTTCAAAGGTACACAGGAAAAAAAAAACTTTATTCTTTAATGGCACTGACAAAGCGGGAGGACAATGAATTGTATCCCCTTTAAAAGTGTTATTATCCATGAAATTATCCATTTCGGAATAATGGCCTAGTTGATATCGATTTGGAAGTGAAAAGTACCTGTAACACTTACTTTTGGTAAGCAACGCATGGCTGAATAAAGTAATTCAAATATGAGACATAGCTGCTGTACTAGCAACAGTTGCGATAAGTTCATGAAATAAGTAAGTACCATAAAAAAGTTAGTCTCTTTTAAACTGTCATCAAAAGAATCAAATACTCGCATTAGGTCAAGTTTTGCTTTCAGTAATCACTTATCAGGTTTCTGTAGTTCTTTCTAATTACCGACTTTTCATTTTAAGGTGACTACAGGAAACTGTAATAAATTATTTTGTTGCTTAAGATGCTTAACACAGCTTGGATCTAAGATCTAATCATTAGTTTTACAATTAGTTGTGGAATCGTGAACTCTGTTGACAGATTTTTATCAATTAATTTGTTAACACATTTTTGAAATGCAATGAAAGACTTTCGACCTCATGAAACTGGATACAGATAATATTCTTATAAAAATTTAACCATTGTTCTTGAGTATCACAAGATTAAAAATTACCATAAATATGAATCGAAAAATTGAATCACCATACAAGGCTGTAGTTATGCTCTTTTACGTAAGTGGAATATTTAATACCAAACTCATTTCCAAAGATGGGAAATTAATCTGTATTTTCAAACGTATATTGCAAGTGACATCGTATTTCACAGATTTAATTCACATTATTCTTATAGTAGCCCTTTCTATATATTTAGGTAATCCTCTAAAATCAGCAATTCATGCATCAGTGAGTGTTTTAACTACAATGCATAAGATTGTTTTATTCTTCAAAATGAGCCGGTTAGAATTAGTAATGAATGGTGTCAGTCAATTATGTTCTAAACCTGCTAATAAGGTAAAGTATTGCGTGTATATATGGATATTTGTAACCATCTTAATGCAGCTTGTTCTTATTATTTGTTCATTTGGTGATTCAAATAATTTGAATCAAATTTTCTGCAGCATATTCTTATTACCTAAAGAAAGTATAATAATACAAGTAACAAGGTTACTCACTGAAATAGCGCTAACAATTTTTGCATATTTGCCAATCCACACGTTCGCTATGTACTATGGCTTAATTTGTTACCAATTAAAAGAAGCAATACAAAACTTGGCACAACTTATGAGACAGGAATATTGCATTACTAATGAGCAGACGATAAGCAGTTATAATTTATTGAAAGAATCAGCCGAGCAGTTGGATGATGAACTATCTTTTAGTACATTTTTGGTCATACTTTACACCTCCGCAATGATGTTTTTCCAAGTATCAGAGAATGAAATCAGTAATATCGAAATGACTGTCCTGACTTCAGTTCACTTTGCATCAAGCTTTTTATCATTCCTTATCATAACGGTAACGGGGTCATTAGTATTTGAAGCATCTCTTGATGTCTGTTCTGCAGCAAAAAAAATTCAGCAAAAGAGTTTACGGCCATATGGAACTCTTCAGAGATATCGTGCAAGTACAGAAGATAATATTGAGTTAACAATGTGGAAGATGCTTCCCATTAAGAGAAGTTTTATTCTGGCAACCATGGGCACAATCTTTACCTATGTTATGCTTCTTACTAGTTTTCAGCCGGAGAGTGTGAAAGGAGGTAGATGAGAAAAAAAAAAAAATTCTGAGGGCTTACTGACTCATGGAACTGGTTTAGTCTAATGGCTAACCAGTTAGGATCAGTAACAATAACAACAAAAATATCTGGAATTCTATACAGAAATTTCGTTGTTTCTTTAGCCCGCTATATTTTGCGGATATTCGATAAGAGCTTAAAAGCTCTTAAAACTCATTCCGCTTAGTGAAATATTCGTACATTCTTACCGATCACTATTTTGTTTATCATTTATAACATTGTCAGTTGAAAAATTCATGTATTAATAATAATATCTGTTTCTATCTAAAGTACTTAAAAAAGTATAGGAAGTAAAAAAAAAATGTTCGCACGCTATATCTAATGACTCACTTAGAATTTAAATTAGAGTGAAACTTTTCACGGTGAAATGCTAGATATTAAAACAACATTCTCTGGAAGTGACCATTACTTTGAAAACGTAATTAAGCGTACGTAGTGCATATTTTCAATAGTCAAGTTGTAGAAAATTAAGATTTAACATTAAGATTGCAACAGGAAACGTGAAGAATGAGCAATGCGGTCGCCGGTATTTGAACTCTAGACCTCCAGGAACCGGACGTCCTCCAATTACACCACAAAGGCATGTGGGAAGGATAGAGAAAAATCCCTTGCATTTATTCCCATTTTAAAGGTGACCGAGGAAGTAGAGTTTTATTTATTTTGATTATGGTAAAGCACTTGAGGTCTACCTGCTTAAGGGAAGGGAGACCTTCATGGAGGACTTTTCTGAGGGATACACGTTGAATACGGAGGATACTCTGAAAACGCCCATGCGGCCAGCACTTCGGGATTCGAACCTCTAACCGAACTACCAATGTTCAGCGACTTTACGGCTAGGCCGTTGGTCCTCCCCCCCGCCCGAGGAGATAGAGACTCAATTGAAAAATGCTGGCAGTGACGAATTATTGTTTACCAAATTTTATTTTGAGAGTCCCTGTAGATTCATTAGGATTTTTATTAGAACAGCAAGCGCGAAAATGGACAGATTCCTTCACCGTAATTCGAACGGCTGATCTCCCGATGCTAGCCGAATTTGTTTTCAATCACGCCACGAAGGTACGCGGAAATGAAGAACGTCTCTTAGAAAGATTAGTCTGTGCATACAACCAAAACAGAAAAACAAAATCGTCTGGAACCGGAGTTGTTTATCGGGAGCATTTCCTCTGTATTCTGCTGTTGCAAAGAAAAACTAAATGATTGAAGAGAATCCTTTAGAATTTTATTAGGAACAATTTATGCAAATCTGACACGGTACTATGAAATTTCATAAAGCAAATCATTCGAGATTATTTTATTAGAAGACAATAATTTATCGATTAACAATCGACGAGAAAGTCAAGAACCTAAAATTTTCCTCAGGTTGAAGCGGTTTTTTCAGGCCTGAGAAGTCAGGAAAAGAAAGGGGGCGACCAACATCTAATAACTAATGCGAGACTATGCTGTTAAAGAAACATTTCAAATAATATGAATATTATCAAGACAGGCTATTAATATGAAAGAACTCTTTTATCAGCAATCAAAGAGACAATTTTTCAATTTGCAAAAAGAAGTAAGCCATTGGGCTTTAGAAACTGCAATATCAAGTCAAAATAGTATAATCTTCCAGGTATTGATATAAGAGTTACAGTTTGATGAAATTCAGATGGGCATTTACTAACAAAATATTTAAGTGGAACATGGCAGTAAGAAACGTGAAGATATTGCAAACACTGCCCTATTAGGAAGTTTGAAGCTTATTGAAGATAAGACGATTAAGTAAATGTAATGGACATTTTAGAAGTAGAACACACATGTGTTCACCCACGAACATTTTGAAACCAGTAACACACAAGTGTTAAGAAATTAAGCTCTGTAAAAGTTGTTAATTTTACAATAAGATAGTAAATGAAACATACAGGAAGGATAAAGAAGAGTAGAAACTGAGGAAACATCGAGGGGGACTGGTGACTTGATCGACCCAATAGAGGAAATCTATCCACTTTCTTAGTCCAATGATGATAAATCTTAGTTGGCTTGTTCACGCCGTTCAGTTTCGCTGATTTGGTCAAACTTTTGGATTTTTTTCCTCGCTTTAATACCCTGAGAGAGATTAAATGGTTTTGCAAACTGAGCATATTTTATTAATTCGTTTTCTTTTCACTTTCTGTGGACTGTCTGGAGCCTCATTTTTAGTGGATTCCTTTGTAACTTTAAGTTGGACAGCATCATCATCAGATTGAAAACCCATAGTTCATGAAATGAAATAATTTGTTTCACAATTCTTGACCACTTCTAGACCAGAACTGTCAAACTGTTCTATGAATTGTCCAGCAAAAGAAGCAACCATTTGAAGAATTTTCAAACTGGCTTGCGATTTTTAAATTTCATGATTTGGATCGACTTCTACATCCGTTAAAATTGCTTACAAGGAACATTCAATGGAATATATCCTATAGTCATCCCGAAAGCGAAAACAAGTTAGTAAAACCGAAGCTTCTAAAACATGCGTACCCTGAGAGAGATTAAATACCCTAAGAGAGATTAAATGGTTTTGCAATCTGAGCAGATTTATTAATTTGTTTTCTTTTCACTTTCTGTGGACTGTCTGGAGCCTCATTTTTAGTTGATTCCTCTGTAACGTGAAATTGGACAGCACCATCATTAGATGGAAAAACCATAGTTCGTGAAATGAAATAATTTGTTTCACAATTCTTGACCACTTCTAGACCAGAACTGTCAAACTGTTCTATGAATTGTCCAGCAAAAGAAGCAACCATTTGAAGAATTTTCAAACTGGCTTGCGATTTTTAAATTTCATGATTTGGATCGACTTCTACATCCGTTAAAATTGCATACAAGGAACATTCAATGGAATATATCCTATAGTCATCCCGAAAGCGAAAACAAGTTAGTAAAACCGAAGCTTCTAAAACATGCGTACCCTGAGAGAGATTAAATACCCTAAGAGAGATTAAATGGTTTTGCAATCTGAGCAGATTTATTAATTTGTTTTCTTTTCACTTTCTGTGGACTGTCTGGAGCCTCATTTTTAGTTGATTCCTCTGTAACGTGAAATTGGACAGCACCATCATCAGATGGAAAAACCATAGTTCGTGAAATGAAATAATTTGTTTCACAATTCTTGACCACTTCTGGACCAGAACTGTCAAACTGTTCTATGAATTGTCCAGCAAAAGAAGCAACCATTTGAAGAATTTTCAAACTAGCTTGCGATTTTTAAATTTCATGATTTGGATCGACTTCTACATCCGTTAAAATTGCATACAAGGAACATTCAATGGAATATATCCTATAGTCATCCCGAAAGCGAAAACAAGTTAGTAAAACCGAAGCTTCTAAAACATGCGTCGTCGCACAGTGACGTCATACTGTGATAACATTCTCACTCAAACTCCTCAATCAGTTATTACTCCAGAAAAATCATGATAATCAGTTCTTTCAAATTTAATTAAAAGAATTGAGCTGTTTAAAAGACAACAACGCTCTCAAATTTTTAACCAATAATTCGACCCAATTTTCCAAATTTAATCTCTTCATAACATCACAACCCTCAGTAAGGTCTTCCTCACTCCTCGATAAATCAAATAATTTATTCACTGTTTGGGAAGAGTAAATACGTTAATACGTGAAATTTTCAGAGCTGTTCACCTAACGAGACATAATTATGAGTGATGGTAAATTGCTAACACATATATATGAAAAAAAAGAAAGAAAGAAAAGAACGTTAACAAGTGGTTTACTCCGACATCTTCTTGTCACAAGCAAACTATGAATGATAATCATTAGGACTGCCGGTCACTTGAAAATGACTTGCAATAATATTAGTGTCGTTGAATAAAACGGGAAGGCTAATAATAATAAAGATATGCCCTTTTCCTCACCCCAAATATACAAAAGATTTTGGCATGTTCCTGTTTCAGGTTATAATTGTGGTAACCGACGGCAGGTTGCGCTGATGACTCCAAATAAGGATTAGTAACCGACTAAGTTGTTATTTGTTTAGTACATTTATTAAGGCTGCGTGTTATCTACTGCATTTCGAATGCACAATATATTTATTACAAATTTATGAGAAGATCCTACATAACATGGAAAGCACAGAACAAGTATCGTGGGTAAGATTACCATCATCGTTATGCGAGGATTTTGCCAACGGCCAGTCCAGAGTTCCAGAGCATCCCGGCGTGTTGTTCCGTTGGAAACAATCTGCAGACTGAATTAGTCACGCTTCCTTAATCTTTCAGTTGTATATTAAATCCTCTGATTCGTTATATCTGGAACGGTATCAGAAGAAAAGCAAGATCATTAGTTTGTCAGCTTTCCTGAAATCGAGAGGCTTTGACAGACTCAGTGCTAAAATCTCTTAACACTGGTCGTGAAGTTATATCTCTTGTACTATCAACCGGGACGAATCTGCGATATCAGACCATGTCGTCTCACACATTGTAACAGCTTGAAAACAGTGGCTTGTGGGGGAACGCATACATTATTTTCTCATCTCTGTGTGGTCCGCTGTATGATCATAAATGCTAATTTGAGTTAAAAGTGCAAATGGATGCTAATTATTGAATATTTTGCCCTCTTTTTGTTCGCAATACTTCATGCTTATGATTATAATCTTATAACAAACAGCGTTATTTCTAAACGAAAGTATAAAAATTTACTAGAGTGTTAACATAAGATTCAATTCAATTATTGGAAGACATTAAATAATTGTATTGAATTTTATACGTAGAAATGCATTTTAATTGTATATTTGCAGTGCATTACCTGCTGTTTAAACATGGATGTTCAACTCTTAGAAGTTTCTGAGAAATATCGTGTAAAATGAAATTAAAACATTGGTCAGCTTTTCCCTTTATTCAGTTCTGTATTTTGTAAAGTAACATCTGCGCAGAGATATTTATATTTTCAAGCTGCGTTAACTTAAAAGAAAATCGTGTCTGAAGCATTTTGTAATATACTTAGAACTCTGTGGTTCGAAAACAAGTGTTACAGACGATAAGACATATGAACTGACAGAAAGATAAGAAACGTGTGTTTCAGATTATAAAAGAAAGTCGTAAATCTGCTAAGTATTGACAGTTTTACTTATCGTTAGTCTGTTAGCTTTAGTTTATCGAATCGCTGCTAATCTTTTGACCACATATTTAAATGTTTCATTGCAAAAATTATTCGAGAAGTATTGGGAAGAAACGGGATGAATCTCAAATTTTCCCGAATCTGAATCCCGAAAGGTTCTTGAATCTTTCGAATCTCAAATTTTGCACATAAGAAATAATAATACTAGTTGACAAGGTTTTTGCCACATGTGTGAAACTAAGCGATTTTAATTAGTTTTGATGTGTGATTAAAGAATATGATTATGAATATATCCCATCGCCCTTCAGTTTACAGAAATCATTTAAAATCTCTGTCATGTTATTACTAATCAAAATTAAACATAATTCCTGAATCTACACCAAGATATATTGCGTGCTAATGAATCTTACGTTGGTTTATTTGCAATGAAACTCGGAAATCGGTGGACTATGAGATAATGGAATAGAGATACAGATCAATTTATCAGAATAAAATAAATTCTTGATAATATCAGAAAACAGCGAATTTCATGTAATTCCTAAGTAGTTCATTTATTCCGAATTTTGGCAACACATCGATAAGGAAGAGTTGCAGTTTCGGATTTAGAGCATTAAAAATAATTTTATTTTGGCACTAATAAATGTGAAAAATTTCAGACGCATCAAAGAGGTTAGTTACAAAAGAACATACGAAAAAAAAATTGTTTTTTTGAAAGATTGAGCGGTTGGAAACTCTTGTTTTCTAAACACACACACACACACACACATGCTTAACAATCGAAACATTTATCAAAATAAAGTAGGCCCACCACTAGCCGAGCGGTAAAAGCTGCTGAGTACCAGTAGTTGTAGTAAAATGTAATTCGTAGCGCAATGTATATTATCTTTCTTTTCTAGATATATTAAAAAAATATTTAAAGTTTATGACTGTACGAAAAAATTCCAAGCCTATTGTAGAGTATCTTTTAATTTACTAACCCATTATTTTAAGTACCTTTCCATTCAATTCTCATTTCATTTCCCTGCCAGAATGCAAATTTCCAGCACGCGCGGTATTCAAATTAGGTAGGAGAAAGGAAGTATTTAAAGGAAGGTTTTTTGGAAAGTAGAAAGCGAGAAAGACTGCAAAAAACGTCAGGTGTTACAAAATAAGGCTCTTAGAATTATCACAGTTGTCCCGTACTGTATAAGGAACAGAAGCCTGCAATCGGATCTAAAAATAGAATCAAAAATTTCACTACATGGAATTAATAGAAGACTATATGAGGGAAATTTAAGAAACAACCCAGAAAATTTCGCAGAAATCCTGGATGGGCTCGTTAATAGCTCAGGTTTACTCATAATTAAAATAAACCATTCAATGGACTGTATATAAAAAGTTATTAATTACTCAAAAAAGCCGCATAATAGAATTAGTTCACATTTCTCGGCGGCGTCTCAGAGCACACTCAAAACTCAATACAAGTGGCCACAAGGTGGCGCTATAAACAAGCATCTGCCTCATCTCTTTAGAAGACAAATATTATACATATTTTCACAGATGGCGCCCCTGGCGTCAACAACGACATTCTCGAGGAAGATAGATTTTTAGGCCTTACGCTGCGCATTTGCTGCGCATTACACTGAACAATCAGACTGAGGAATGAGAAAGCAGATTTCCCCAGTGATTTTAATATTCAGTTTGATACTGTGTCATCACAAATGCGTGAATTCTGAGAGACTACCAGCATCGACATCGACCAGTCTCCAAATCCCTACGGTCTTCAATTGTAGAAGCAAAACCCTGCAATCCGTTCTCTCCCCGTCAGGTACTTATCTCTTTCGGAGAATATTCTTTACGGCTGCATCACAAGTCAGGCCCTAATTGGACTCTTTCAGTAACTGACAAGACCATGGAACACATATCGCCTGCTGCAGGCTAGTATATTGACTAAGTATCAAAGATGAAATCATTCTTTGACGCGGAACGATACCGGTGGCAGTATTCATAAAAAGAAAACTTTACTGAATCTGAAAGTTACTATCAGAAGATTTAGAACAAGCAAAAATTTGATGATTTGTTTCCCTGCGAAAAAATTTAGATGCGGACAAATCTTCTGCAACAATTCCCCGAAGTGTTTGAAGTGTGAGACAAACCATCCTACTTACATTTGAAGAAAGAAGATAAACCGACTTGTTTTAGATGCCAACAAAGGTCATGTATCTTTGAAATTTAAATCCTAAAGATAAACCTGCTGCTAAGTGGACTTTGGAACCTGTTAAAAAGACTCCTAAACATAGGAAGGCTTCTCGAAGCTAGCTCTTCTGCGCATATATGAACGCTCCAGACAAGAATTCCAAGACAGATATTTCTGCTGGAAATTTTATAGATAAGTTTGCTGAATTCTTCAGTAAATTTCTGGAATTTATTACCGAGTTTAAGAAACTGAAATCTCCAGAAGAGGAACAAATGTTAGCACTATATTTAGTAGAATATTTTGATGACCTGGAACTTTAATTTTCCTAGAAAGATGATTTGTTTTTAATCACGCTTAGGCTCGCTAGATGGCGCCACCATCCTTACTGCGGAGTGTATCTCAACTTCATTAACTGCTTTCTTTCCCGGCCTGTTTAAGTTTCGGCCCCTTTTATTTTTCACTTTATGATTCTCTTTTGAGTATTTTATGTTATGATTGTTTCACTTTCAGCGCCATTAAGGCACATGTACTTCAACTGTACTTCTGCCTGCCCGATGACCAGCTAATTTTGATTTTCTAGCAATTAGAATTCTACGTTGTTGAGTTATTCTTGCCATTAGGCTGATTTACGCTGACTTCGAGTCAGAGACAGCTTGTGCGATAGTTAAACCATTAAATTTAAGTTAAATGCTTTTTACAGTGGAGCTTTGATAACATCGAATTCATTTGGCAGGTATTTTCCATTGCTTTTGTACAAGTCCAATGCTTCGCCTCGCAATGTAGAGGTTGCTACAGAAACATTTCTGAACTTCTCTAACCGGGTGTAATAGGATATGGCTATTTAAACTTCCGATGAAAATTGAAACTGAACTTCTACCGTCGAAGCTATTAGACGGCTTCATAAATTGTCGCATTGCATCTAAAATATACCCAAACTCTTCCGTTCTTTACAGTCTGGCCCTAGTTATAGGGTCTTAATTGTGTAATAATAACCAAAATGCCCCAAATGTCCTTCAGATCTTAGAGGGCTGGCAAACGAGTTACCATTCTTTTTAATGTTAATACAACAACGTCTTAAGAGGGTTTAGTTGGCCTTTTTATTTAACTTGAAGTTAAACAGAAGACACCACTTATGCGTACAAACTAAACTCCCTTATTCGGGCGGAAGTGCTCGCATCATCTCTGCATCTTAAACATTCAAATCCTCGCTTTAAATACTATTTAACATAATTTGCATTCTAGTGAGGTCTAACCGAAAGGAGAAGTTGGGGTAAAGTTTGAATCATAAAACTTTGTCAAACGAAAATTTCAAGTTGAAGCCTCACAACGAAAAATTCAAGTTACTTAAAGATTTACGGAATGTATTACGTACATAACTTGTATAACAAACGATATCATTAAGACACAATAACACGCCGAATAAATACTAATTCAGAAATCAAACAACAAAAATCAGCGTTATATTTACAAAGTTTTCACAGGACTAGTTTCGATGGTTTTACCGAACCACCATCTTCAGCTGCAAAACCGCAAATGAACAAGATAGGAAATAATGATTAGATAAGATAAGAAAGCCTGGACAAGAATAAGCAAGTGGCGACATCTGTTGGCAAAACCAGAACTAAAACATAATTTCTTTAAAGGCCGAAGGCAAATTTGGATTGGAATTAGGATCGTTAACTAGAACAGAAAGATTTTTATGAATGTGAAATGCCTCTAGAAAATCCAGTTCTCCAATGGAGGATGTTTTTTGAATAATTTTGGCAGCAGAAAAACTGAAAGTGTGGTTTTCGGACCAACAATGTTGAGCAACAGAAGACTTCTGTGTTTCCTTTTTTGTAACATATGCCTCATGTTCCTTGACGCGAAATTTTAAGGCTCTCTTAGTTTGGCCAATGTAAATTAAACCACACTGGCAAGGAATCCTATAAATACCCCAGGAATTCATATCCGGAATGGGGTCCTTGAGTATGGAACTCGGAATTTTATTGATGGGAGAATAAACAACCCGAAAGTTAAATTTCTGCAAAATATGTGCAACTTTATAGCTAATTGATGGAAAGAAGGGAATGACAACAGAATTTTTATAATCTCCTAAAACAAGATTGTGCCTTTTAGTGTGTTGAGATGAGAATTTTTTAACTGCTTGATTAATAATGTTGGGTGGAAAGCCCCTGTCAATAGCTATTGCTTTTAAATAATTTAGTTCTTCATCAAGGGCTAGTTTGGAGGAGCAAACTTGAAGAGCACGGAAAACATAGGAATAAAATGAAGCTAACTTTTGTTTAGTCGGATGACATGATTTAAAGTGTGGTGGAAGGCAAACCGATGAAGGTTTACGGTAAACCGTAGTACTGAAGTTGGATGTGTTACGTGTGACCAGAATGTCGAGAAACGGAAGAGAATTGCAAGTCTCAAGTTCAAAAGTGAACTGAATAGCAGGATCAATAGAATTCATTGTTGAAAGAACTTTATTTAAATCATCTTTATTACCTTCAAACAGAGTAAAAGTATATCCCATCCTGGCTGATATCTACATGCATTATTATGAATCAAAATTGTTTGAAACTTTAAACTTCCCGGCATGGTTTCGCTACGTAGACGATACTTTTACCCTGTTTGAAGGTAATAAAGATGATTTAAATAAAGTTCTTTCAACAATGAATTCTATTGATCCTGCTATTCAGTTCACTTTTGAACTTGAGACTTGCAATTCTCTTCCGTTTCTCGACATTCTGGTCACACGTAACACATCCAACTTCAGTACTACGGTTTACCGTAAACCTTCATCGGTTTGCCTTCCACCACACTTTAAATCATGTCATCCGACTAAACAAAAGTTAGCTTCATTTTATTCCTATGTTTTCCGTGCTCTTCAAGTTTACTCCTCCAAACTAGCCCTTGATGAAGAACTAAAGTATTTAAAAGCAATAGCTATTGACAGGGGCTTTCCACCCAACATTATTAATCAAGCAGTTAAAAAATTCTCATCTCAACACACTAAAAGGCACAATCTTGTTTTAGGAGATTATAAAAATTCTGTTGTCATTCCCTTCTTTCCATCAATTAGCTATAAAGTTGCACATATTTTGCAGAAATTTAACTTTCGGGTTGTTTATTCTCCCATCAATAAAATTCCGAGTTCCATACTCAAGGACCCCATTCCAGATATGAATTCCTGGGGTATTTATAGGATTCCTTGCCAGTGTGGTTTAATTTACATTGGCCAAACTAAGAGAGCCTTAAAATTTCGCGTCAAGGAACATGAGGCATATGTTACAAAAAAGGAAACACAGAAGTCTTCTGTTGCTCAACATTGTTGGTCCGAAAACCACACTTTCAGTTTTTCTGCTGCCAAAATTATTCAAAAAACATCTTCCATTGGAGAACTGGATTTTCTAGAGGCATTTCACATTCATAAAAATCTTTCTGTTCTAGTTAACGATCCTAATTCCAATCCAAATTTGCCTTCGGCCTTTAAAGAAATTATGTTTTAGTTCTGGTTTTGCCAACAGATGGCGCCACTTGCTTATTCTTGTCCAGGCTTTCTTATCTTATCTAATCATTATTTCCTATCTTGTTCATTTGCGGTTTTGCAGCTGAAGATGGTGGTTCGGTAAAACCATCGAAACTAGTCCTGTGAAAACTTTGTAAATATAACGCTGATTTTTGTTGTTTGATTTCTGAAACGATATCATAATTAAGCAGTTAACAAGGAAAGTTAACTGTCTTCTGAAAAAGAAAAAAAGTCTGCAGCTAGGCGGTATTGGTGATCTACGTACTATTAAAATTGTAACAATCGCATTCTTTTTTTAACGAACTTTTTTTTTTTCGGAATTACAATACTTAACAATTTGGTAGACAATCATTCGAAAGATTCGAACAGCGAAAAAGGTGTCATGATTCAAGTTTTCGATTCTCGAATTATTTTTCAATATTTTCGTAACTTGAATGTTCTAAAATACATGCTTTATTTGCTTAGTATTTCTTTTTTAAGCTTTCTTTTTCTACAAGAATCTCCTCACGTACACACATTTTTATACACAATTTCACTTTTGCCATCTATTATTAATTATTCAGAATAAAAAGCGCTGTCGATTTATATCCACTTTTCTGTGCACGCAGACTTTCTTTCAAAAGCTCTTTTGCTTTAAACATAAATTTATTAGTTTCTAATTACCGCCGACTCTTTCAAATATGGTATGCTTCAGCTAGCTATAATGATGATGTCGTATCTATGACAAAGTGCAATTATATAGCTTCGAAGCTGTCAAAGACAGCTTTTGCAACCTCGGCAGCTCTATCAGTATAAAGTAGGTCCACTGGGTCTTCAATGCCGATGTTAAACAGTCTGGCCTGGATTGCTGGGCAGCTGAAGATGTGATGGCGAGACAGTGGGATGTCGTCTGGGCAATGAGGACAAATGTTGTTGTAACTACGCTGTCCGTCTGCAGAAATCCTCATCCCTTTTAAGTGATTTGTCTTAAGTCTGGTTATGATGGTCAATATGGCTCGGTCACAGTTGAATTCCGGGATGAAGTAACTTTTAACTTGACCGATTAGTCTTTGGCTGGCAACTGCATTTGCATCAACGAGGGTTAGGCAGTTGGATGTCTGAGGAGAATCACGGGATGCCTTTGCAAGCTCATCGGCCTTCTCATTACCAAAAATATTTACATGAGCCGGTATCCATTGTAAGATGCAGGATCTTTGGGCAGCAATGATTTTGTTTGTGAGCTCAAAGATCTGATGACTGAGTTGACATTTGCCCTTCTGGATCGCTTGCAATGCTGATCTGCAGTCAGAGAAGATGATGATGCCCTTGGAACTCTAGTCTTCTTTAGAGAGATAAATCTCCAGAGCACTTTTGATGGCGACAAGCTCGCATGTATAGTTGGAGGCAATTTTCCCAACATGAATACTGTGGTTGTAATGTAATGTAGCTAGCTATAATGTAAATGTAATTAAAATGTATTGGTCACATATAAAAACTGCTTGCAGATATTTCACCATTATTAGCCATCGTGTGAATAAAACTATTGGTTACTTTTGCTAAGCTAGTTAGTTACCTTTCTACAGTTGTCTGTAGATACTTAGCTCATTATAGGTAATAATAATGAAAAAAGGTAAAAACGAGTTTTGGTTTTTCATCGTCATCAAACATGCCGTTAAAACAAGACTGATAAAAAGTATTATCTAGACGTCTTTTCAGAATTTTCAACCCTATTGCCGAGAAGGGCTATTAATTTCGTTTTCGTATTTTGCGTCGTTCACTGTAAAACGGCGTTTCACTTTTCGAATTGTTGTCACCAAATATTAGAGCTTTGCATTATATTTAAAGAAACTGAAAAATGAAGAAATCTGCATGAATGTATATATGTTTCTCGCGTTGTGATATAACAATGGTACCCAGAACCATAAAATTTTGAATAACATAAATAACCACTGAATATGGGCATCTGGAAGCCCAAATTTGGAATTTGTTTAATTATCCACTTCATATTTTGTAAAACGTTAACGAATTTTTAATTAACAAACTCAACGATTGCAAAGCCAGCAATGGCAACACTGTACTCGAGCGATCGAGACTGTGTATCGGAAATTCTAAAGATATGCTCTTTTTAAACAATTTGTGATATTGCTTTTGAACTGAAATTTATGGTTTAAGTGGGAAGAACATGATATTTACTCAATAAGGGTAACACAAAAACGCTGAGAAAACAAACGCCCCTTTTGGGCGTAATATAAAATCTGGAAGGTTTCAGATTTTTACTTTTAACTAATTCTCGATTAATTTAAGCATGTTTTTTAAACTACTGCCGTTTTTATAATTTTTTTTTTCAACTCTCTGATGGTGCTTATTGCTACAATCAAAACTTTTAAATCGGCTTTTCAAATTATCTCCAAATTAGCTATCCAGCTCAAATTTTGTACACACAATCAGTGCGGATGACAATATAATGTGGTGTAGTGATACGTTTTTCAAAATTCGTCGGAATGTTTTTTTAAAATTTAATACCGAAGGATTTTTTGCACATATCTTTGTTCAACGAGCGGGCTAAAATTCTCAGAATTTTACTATTTGTGCTACATAAGTAAAAAAAATCTTTTAAAGGAAGGTGATATCAAACTTTTAATATAATTTCTGATTTTCTGTCGAATTATCAGAAACCGTTCTATTTTACTGCTCATTTGACGTAACAGAAATGTTGGAAGTAAAAGTATGACTTTTCATTGATGAAAAATGATTTTTAAGCTCAATAATTCAATTGACAATGTGCCATTAAGGCTAAAAAGACGAAAATAAAATAAAATGAAAAAGTTATAAAATTAGATAAAAAAAGTTTTTATAAAATAAGCTTTTATTTAAACCACACAAAATAATTAGCGGCTTGAAAGAAGAAAAATAATTTATATAGTAACATGGGAAGTAGAGATTAAATAATTCTCTTCACAAAATTCATATACAATTTTATATAAGCTTGAGTTCCGAAATAACGAAATCTATCAATCGAATTGCATTGTCAAAAGTATAAGCCATTACCGTTATAAATTTATTAAAGGCGCCTCACGCTTTTACTGTTCGTGATATGAAATTGTAAATGAACTCTGCAAAGTTATTTATTTTATTTAAGTTTATAAAGAATATTATTATTCCTACTTTAAACGAATGACAAATTACTGTTCTTCTTTCAGTCCATTCATTATTTTAAGCGTTTTATACAAAAGCATAGTTTATGAAGCACTTTTTACTTCCTTGTAAGAAGCAAAGGAACTATATTGCAATTGGGAAAAATTTCGGGTATTATACTTCAACAAGAATATCCATTTTCACCGCTCTTGAATCCATTGAAGGATGCTTTTGCGCGATTATCAGTCCGTACAGGCAGAATAGAGGACTCTTTTTTTTTTTTTTTTTTTTTTTTTTTTTTTTTTTTTTTAACGGATTCGAAAATGAATTTAAAATAGTTTTAGAAGAGATTTTTTTCGTGATGGCGGTACGTAGATATGTAGGTATCTCAAGTCAAAAACGAGTAGCCCCAGAACTTTGGAATTTTGTATATGCGACTGCTACAACATGCAGCTGTGCATCTTATGTTTTCGTTGCAATTGTATATAAGTATATAAATATGTATATATACCCACTCTGTTACCCGCCTCGGTAAGCTCAGTTTTTTTTTTTTTTTTTTTAATTCTTGTATGTTGATAAATTATGCAATTTTGCCTTTAAGAGTAATTGAATTATGTTGTTCTTATGTCCCGGTTAAGGTTTTTATGCCTTTAGTAATCTGCATGCGATAGTTGTAGAATTATTAACAGTTTAAAAATTGTTTAAGTGCTACAAAGCTTGACGAAGCAACCATTTGTTTACATTTGAAACTTTTAGCAGAACAGTTAAATTAGTCGACTTGAATAGTTGCTGAAATAGTTTTAGTGTCTTTCCGTCCACTGGAGTCGAAAGTTAACTTTTAAATTTGTGCACAGGAAATTTTGTATTCCTGCCTGCTAGCCGAATTGCTTTTTATTTTTTGGCGTACAAACTATAATTTTAATTGTAAAAATTATTTTTAACTGTTTTGAATAACGGTGTTTTAGGTGTTTCTGTATTTTACAATTTTCAATGAAGATATTTTGAGATTTTATGTACTTTTCCCTTGCCGCGAAGTGAGAATCTTGAATGAGAATTCTCTAATGAAATTTGAGGAAATAAGTTTAAATGAAGTGCAGCGAACTATGTGTATAATTTAATAGGCCGGTACAGTCATGTGGTGTCCACATCAGATATTTTTACTTTTATTAGCCCAAAATGTCTACTAATTTCGTTTTGGCGTTTTGCATTGAAAACATTAAATGCCGGTGCATTTTTCAAACTGTTGCCACCAAATATTACAGCACTGTATTATATTTAACGAAAATAAATAATGAAGAATCTGCATATAAATGTATGTATCTTTCTTGCATTGTGATAAAACGATGGTACCTAGAGCCATCAAATTCTGAATAACGTACGTTTCCACCCGAATATGGGCATCTGGAAACACAAATTTGGAATCTGGAATTTGTTTTATTATCTATTTCATAGTTTGTAAAATTTAAAAAAATTTTTGATCAACAAACTCAACGATTTCAAAGCGAGCAATGGCAACACTGAACAGGAAAAAAATAATAACTCCAGCCTGCGATACTGTGTATCGGAAATTCTAAAGATATGCTCATTTTTAACTATTTTGCGATATTGCTGTTGAACTGAATTTTATGTTTTAAGTGCAAAGAACATGATATTTAATAAATAAAGGCAACCCTCAAAATATTTTAAAAAAACCACCCCTTTGGGCGTAATGTAAAATCTGAAAGCTTTCAGATTTTTTTTTTATTTGTAACATAGCTTAAACTTTTCAGTCTTTTTTAATTTATGAAATTAAGCTTAAATCCCTCATAAATCACAAACGTTTAGGCAGAGCAATGAACTCAAAAGACTAAAAAAAAAAAAAAAAAAAAAAATTAAGCAGATTATTATTACATAATATGTCTTATATAAAATAACACTATGTAGGTTAAAGGTTACTCGAAAATACTATGTTAAAGCTATATGTACCCTACGTAGAAAAGCGTATCTTGAGTTCATTAGCAGAGTGAGCATTCAGAGGTTAGTTTGAGAGCTATCGATCAGGTCGGAAATTGTATTTTAGTGCTTTGCCGTGAAGCTGTCTTCACCTTTATAGCTCGAAGGCTGTGCTGTTGATGGTTTCAGCGCGTTCATTGTTGTTTTTCGACGACTCTAAGCGTGTCTTTGGAATTGTCCTGTATAACTGGCGAATAATTTGTGTTTTGATTCTTCATCAAGTGTTGTCCTCAATCACACCATATCCACGAACCGTGGAACGCAACAATTCATGCTGTAATATAAAATTTATTGAAATGTTTGAAGATACAAATTTGATTAACTTTTATTCGTCCTTGTCAAATTATAAATATCCTCTATTAAGAATTTTTTCGATAAGAGAAATCGTTTTGTTTTGGAGCATGTTTGCTTGTGAACAATTTTTTCCATAGTTGAAAATTATTAAGAAAGAACCAGAATGCCGAAGAGTATCTATAATTGCTGATGAAGATAATTTCTGGCAAATTTTCCTTAAGGTTCCAAACTTTATCATAATCGAAACGCCTTAAAGGCTGAAAGTTATAAGAAATAAAAATTTATAATTATTTACATATAAGTATATATTTTTTTCGGTATGCATCATAGCAAAATATAGTACATGAAAAAAGATAACAGGTTATTATTATTTATTGTACAGGTTTCTTCTGATAGAAACTGTTTATTTTTAGTTTACGCTATTTAGTGGTTACTTCAATATATTAAAACTGTTTGAATAAGTGTCAGTTTGAAATGGACTTGAATTACAAACTGCTATAACTAGCACTAGTTTTCAACTTATTTTCAGTTTTTGAATGCTTAAATTTCCTTCTTATATTTCAGCAAAAATTTATTTGTTAACTCAAAAAGATTAATTATGAAAGTAAAAATATTCCACAATACTTCTTGCACTCACAAATCATTATGCGAATATGCGAATTTTTAAAGCCTGAAAAATGCATGTCTGCGAAGTTATCATCATGCGATGATTTTTAGGTGCTTTTTTATTTACGATGATATTTCCGACGACGATGTTTTTAGACTGCGAAGTTTTTTTACCGCCTTTTTTTCCGATGACGATGCTTTTTACCACGTTTTAAAATTGCTGCTTAAATTAATTTTCTGCTTGCTTTCTTTTTTCCCACGATGACGTTTTCACCTTGTGCTATTGTCTCCGCGACGTTTTCAATGTATTTGTGGCGATGCTTTCTGCGGGCACCCTATGATTCTGAAAAACCGAAGATGCTAATAAATCGACTGACATTGCGAAGGGGCTGCAATCGATTAATAAAATAAGAGAAAAACATTTATGTATGGTATATATTTCACCCACTGCTTTTGCATTTTAGTATTAAACATTATTATAATAATAACAATAGGATTTTTTTTAAGTAAGAACGCATAAATTATTTCCCTTTATTTCTGACTGCAAAAATTTGTGTTAATATACGTTGTGTTTTCTACAACTGGAATTTAAAAGCATAAATGTCGGGGATAAGATTATTCTTTTGCTGAGAGTATTTATACGGCTGGTGATGGTAATAGGAAAGGCTAAATCTCTTATCCATATATCATGGTTTTTATTTTTCTGCATTATGAAAATTTTTATTTCATTTATTTAATCAAAGACATTTTAATACTGTTCCAGCACTTTACTACCTCACTTTGTGGTAGGAAATTTCTCCGTAATCATTTTCTATTTCAAGCTATGCGACTCATTCTCATCGATTCAGAGCTTGTACATGAACAAAGTTCACGCTTTTATCTACATTTTGTATAGCAAAACCCATCTGTGAACGTTTGTCACAAAGTTGCTTCTTGGTGTATAGTGTAATCTATAAACGTAGAAATTATTGTGAAATTTTTTACCTTCAATATATTTCTTAATTTTACCATTATTGCATTATTTTATCAACCCTAGCAGCTGCACTATCACTTGAAGAATCCAACCAAACATAATTTATAATGGTCGATTATAATTTAATTTATAATTATCGATTATAAATTAAATTTCACTTATTATAAATGAGTTATATTTCAGAAAAAAAAATGAATTAGAATGAGAATTATCTATTATAAATGAGGTTTATTTTGTTCACTAATATTTTCTTTCATAGAAATTATTTTCATTAATTCCTCAATTACTTCAAATTCATAATCAACATTTTGTGCGAAAATGGCAAGTTGTGTTATATCTGTGATTTTAGCACCCTCAATCAACTGTTTCTGAGAATGTTGGGAAATTTATAATTATTTCTTTCAACTGACATGGTAAATCACAAATTTCAAGGTGAAATTCAATAACCTGAGTCATGAATCATAAAGTGAATTCAATTTAGAGTTTTCTCCAACGACGGCGCCTCATCGCTCAAAACCTTTCATCAAGGTCAAAGTTTTTCAGCAAGAAACACTCCAAAATATTTGGAATTAAAAAGAAAAGAAAAAATATCTGAAAAGTTTCAGATTTTATATTACGGCCAAAATTGCGTTTTCTTAACGTTTCGTGTTTTACCTTTATTTATTATATATCATGCTCTTCGCACTTACACCACATACAATTCAATTCAACAACAATATCATAAAATATTTAAAAACATCATATCTTTAGAATTTCCAATACGCAGCTTCGCGCGCTGGAGATAAAAATGTTTTTTCCCGTACAGTGTTACATTACTCGCTTTGAAATCGCTGAGTTTGTTAATCAAAAGTTCGGTAAAGGTTTACAAAATTTGAAATAGGTAATAAAATAAGTTCGAAATTCAAAATTCGGGCCCATGTTCGTTTGGAGGATTACGTTATTCAAAATTTGATGACTCGAGGTACCGTTGTTTTTTCACAATGCGATAAACATTCATACATTCATGATGATTCGTCATTATTTAGTTTCTTTAAATATAATACATGGCGATAATATTTTGTGGCAACAGTTTGAAAAGTGAATCAACGCGGAGAGTGAAACGACGCAGTATGCCGTTTTGAAACTAATAGCCCTTTGGGTATACCGCCCTTTTGGCAGAACTTCCTAAATAATTTTAAAATTATTCCTTCGAAGCTTACAAAATATCATCAAGGGAGTTTTGGAAATAAAAATACACAATGAAATTTCTGAACGACCTAGAAGCTTCGAAAATGTATTTCTCCGAAGGTCCCAGAACGTCACCAAGTTACAATCTTACAGATAAATTAAAAGAGAAATCTTGTATGACAATATGTTGCGAATTAAGTTCTGTGTTCTTCAGGCAAAGTATTTCATATGAAATTTGAGAACAATATCCGAAAATCAATGTTTTTTCCCTTCTTTAGAACAGAAAAAAAAAATTAAGCTTGATGTTGATGTATTTATGTGGTTTTAATTTTTTCATTAAACCAAATTCATATCGGTAACTCCAAAAATCTACATTCTGCTTTTATTTACCTGGATCTAACCAAAGCTTTTGACTCATTATGGTGGCCATCTGTACTTGAAGCATTAAGAAAAGCAAATTGTCCAAAAAATATATTTAACTTACTACAAGATTATCTATGTGAAAGAAAAGGTGTTATAATATACAACAATACAGGGGTTGGACAAAAATATGGAAACACCTTTAAAAAAACATGTTTCTTTGCTTAATATGGTGTAGGAAACCCGTTGGCATCCAAAACAGCTTGCAGTCTTCTCGAAATGGATAAATACAGTTCCTGTATGTTTGCCAAGGGAATATTATACCATTCTTCCTGCAAAACGGTGGCAAGTTCAGATAACGATGTTGGCGGTGAATAACGAGAACACACTTTCCGTTCCAATGTAGACCACAAAGGTTCGATAATATTCAGGTCTGGTGACTGTGGTGGCCAGGGGAGATGGAACAACTCATCCTCGTGCTCAGAAAACTAGTCCTAGACAATGTGAGCTGTGTGAACAGGGGCTTTGTCGTCTTGGAAGACACCATCACCATCGGGGAACAACGTTTGTACCATGGGATGAACTTGATCGACAAAATGTTCTTATAAGTCTTGGCAGTCATGTCCCCTGACACAGTTATCATGGGGCTAGCAGAGAACCACGATATGGCTGCCCAAACATAACAGAACCTCCGCCATGTTTCACTCTTGGCAACAAGCAGTCTGTATTATAGGCTTGAGATGGCGTTCTCCAGACGTAAACTCGCCAGAAGGGGGAAACAATGTGAAAGAAGACTCGTCAGACCATATTACTCGCTTCCACTGCTCTATAGTCGAAGCTTTATGACTTAAACACCACCTTTTCCTGTTACGGGCATTAGCATCACTGATGAGTGGCTTCTCAATTGCAGCACGGCCAGCAAGTCCCTGTTTATGAAGCTCCCTTCTAATTGTTTTGGTACTCACAGGGTTCGGTAACACAACATTCATTTCAGCAGTAACTTTTGCAGTTGTGGTATTCTTATTTTTCGTCACAATTGCCCTTAATGATCGTCTGTCACGATCACTCAGGACACACTTTCGTCCGCGCTGTCATTTAGCAGATGATGTTTTTCCGCTTTTCAAATATGTGGAATAAATCTTCGATACAGTACCTCTTGAAACACGAAACACCTCGGCTACCTTGCTTACGGAAGCACCTACCATACGTGCTCCAACAATTTGCCCACGTTCGAAGTCTGTTAACTTTGACATAATGCAATGACAACCTCACATAACAGTACTCCGACAACAACTGAACTGTTTAGCACATTTACGAAGTTTTATAGGTGGCGTCAGTAGTCAAAAACGCCAGCACCACCTACATATTTCATTAAAATTAATCTTTCTTTTCAAACATGCATTTCACAAGGTGTTTCCATATTTTTGTCCATCCACTGTAAGAATAATAGAATATACTCAACAAAGAGGTTGCCCACATGGTTCCTGCCTTAATGCTGACCTTTGGAACCTTACTTTTAGCTCAGTAAGTGAAGAAAAATCAAAAGCTGTAATTTTCCGTAAGAAATCTAAAAAAATCACTTGTCTACCAAAATTTTCAATAGAAAATAATAGAATAAAAATAGTTCCAAAACTTAAATTTCTAGGCATAAGCATTGACAAAAACCTCAACTGGATTGAGCATCTCACATATATCAGAACTAAAACACAAAAAGTAGCAAACAACTTACGTTATGTCCAAGGACTAAATCCTCATATTCAAAAAATATTGTTCAATACAGTAATAACAAAAATAGTCTTATACAATGCAGAAATGTGGGCGCAACCTATGACTGTTCGGAAACAAAAGCAACTGTAATCCTTTTACAGGCGGTGGTAAATATTTTACCACTAAGCAATTTGTTTTCTAGCAGCATACGAAAAATTATTTACCAACGCCCGATATCAGGAATTTTCCTCTGGAACCAGAGGTTCACATTTTTTTGTAATAGATGGCTGTAGAGGCCAAGTAAACCGCAACATTTCTGCATTCAATCCAGTTTTCAAGCCAAATGGAGTCACATGCTTTTGTAATAGATGGCTGTAGAGGCCAAGTAAACCGCAACATTTCTGCATTCAATCCAGTTTTCAAGCCAAATGAAGTCACATTTTTTTGTAATAGATGGCTGTAGAGGCCAAGTAAACCGCAACATTTCTGCATTCAATCCAGTTTTCAAGCCAAATGGAGAGGGTAAGCACGGATTCTTTTCTTATTTTATTGTGTAATGATATATAAAAATACGTTAAAACCTATATATTCATATATTTTGTATCTTAAAGGTTTGATAGCTAAATTGTATTAGGCATTTAAAAAATATAGCGAAATATTTTTTTTATACATATTTGAATTTGGTAGTAAGATATTAACCACGGCACGCTTAGTGATTTTAGAGGTGGTAAATAATTTACCACTGCCTGATCGAAATACAGTTTTACTAATATGTTTCGCTTTAGAAATAGCATTTTGTTTGGCATGGTACTTGATTTCTGTGTATATCTAATACTTTTATATTAGCATTTCGGTAATTAATTATTATAAATATTATGGAAAATATTTTAGCGTTTATTTAGGATTACATAAATATTTATGTATTTAGAGATTAGAATTAAAATATTACTTTAGAATGCTATAAAGGTAATATTTTGATCAGTATGTTCAAGTTATTTCAAAATATAAGTAACTAATTAAATGTAATGAATATTATTTTAGGTAAACGCATTGAAGAAAAAGAAAAAAAAATAATCACCGAGGAAGCTGTAGAGCTTTATTTTGCACTGCCTTCAGATCCTGAAGATTCCGAAAAAGGACTCCCTCACGCAAGAACTGCAGGCTTTTTGGGAAATCCTAATTATGAAGAGAATCAATAAATTACCTTAGATTTTTACTGGTCTTCTGACTCTTTTTTTCAATAATCAAGAAATCTTGTCAATAATGCCAGCAAAGAGATTAAAAAAAATATAGACTTTAGGATCGAAATGGACTTAGGAGTTGGCTGTGCATGTATAATGCAAATAGATCAAACCCAGAAAATAACTCTCCAAAATCGACTCGCATTGGAAACTAGTATCTTCCAAGCAGCAGCTACACGCAATTCGAATGGGAATAGAATACTCAATCGATAACAATTTACAAAAAATCAATATTTTCTCAGATAGTCAATCCGCAATACTAGCTCTTCAAAATCCCAAACGCACATATGAAATAATTCAAGATATTTTTAATAAAATTATTCAATATCCTCAAACATTTATTGGATTAAAGGCTCTGGTAACGAAGAAGCCGATTCAGCAGCCAAATCAGCTAATACCACCAATAATATCCCTTCAAGAAAAATCTCCTGGCCGAAATCATACCTCAAGAAATATCTACATAAAATCAGCCTCCAAACGTGGGAAGAAGAATGGACAACAATAAATACAGGAAGACAATTACATCAAATAGCACCTCTTGTAAATGATACGTGTACAATGGTCAATCGTTATATAAACCGCTTTTTAACTGGACATGAACCTTTTCCCACATACTTCTTCAGAATAAACATCTCAAACTGTGAGCAATGTGTATATGGGAATAAAGGTGACACAATCCATTATATTACTCAATGTCCCTAAACAAAGTCAACTCATATTAAATTGCCTAATTCAAATATCAATGCCTTCCTTCGTTTTGCAATTAACAACAAACATTTAAAAAATAAAATAGAAAATACAATCAAATATTTATCTTCAATAGGCAAAACTTTATGTGAGCACTAACGTAATTAAGGTCAAAATTCATTTTTGAAGCTGCAATTCATCTAATATTAGATAATTATCTTAAAACAAATCCATGCAATAATAATGATATAGTAAAAAAGAGAAAGAAGGTACGGATTCATATAATAAACTTTATCTCAAGGAACTATTCTGAACTGTTATAAATCATGACTGTTAGCCTACTATTATTATACCTATTATAACTACTATAATTATATCTAATAGATATGATATCAATCATAATGTCAATATACTATTATATGTACTATTAGGTATTAACTTTAAAAATAAACCGAAGTGTAGTGAGACTATACCTACATTACTTATAGTAAACATTGGGTGTCCCACTACACTTCCACCTGAACCTGAACCTGTTTTCTACTATTCTCGTAACCTGTTGCACGGTGGAAAATCCTGGTTTGAACCCGAACTGGTAGTCTTTTGTGAGTTTTTTATTTTCTATAATTTCTTTAATCTTGGGGACTATGATTCTCTCAAAAACCTTCGCTAAGGCAGGGAGCAAGCTTATTGGACGATAATTGCACCTGACCGTGCCTTCCTTCCCAGATTTCTTAATTACTGCGTGTAGTTCGGAAATAATTTACTTTGAAACAAGCATTGAAAAATTTCATTATGAGAACTATGCTTTTTCTATTCAAAAGTTTAAGAGCTCTGTTTCCGATGCCATCATAACACTCACGAACGCTTAAAACCGCTGCTTAAATACCGCTTCCAAACTCACTTCGAATTTGCATACACGTCATTAAAATTTACATTCTGGCAGGAAACTGAAATCAGAAGAGAAAGGAAAGTTTCACGAACTAAAAATAATTGTTTAGAATAAAATAAAGTCTTTATAAAGCAAATGATAAATAGAAGCTGAAGTTTAGCATCGATGATTCAAGTTTAGATGAAAATTCTCCTTTTCATAAACGACAAATGGATCTGTTCATAAGTCATATGCATTGTAGCTAGTAAGAGTTATTTAGCCCTAACAATAATTTAAATAAACTTAACATCACACTGACGCTGCAATAGATTAGTTATACGTTAAAGCTACTTAAAGAGGTTGTAAAATATCAATATTACAGGAACTTTATGTTGTGGATAATAAAATTCGGGGAATCGCGAGGTAATTTCACATTTTCTGTGATGATAAGAATTTTCCTCAAATGACAGTTACTCTCTTTCCTAAAATTCCAGCAATGCTTTTGTATGCCTTGCCAAATATTTGCTGATTAAAATGTTAATTAATAATAAATGCACCGTTCTTGTTCAAGTGCATTTTCCTCCAAGTGATGATTTGAATGAATATCTCCACGTTATTAATAATGTTATTGTCTCAAATGATGAATCTGAAATAATTATTTGTGGAGAATTTTTAACGCTACGCATTCTCTCTGGTGATCTTATGAGCACTCTCCAGTCTCAAGAGATAAAGCTATCACTGAATTTTTTCAATGATTAATTTGAATTGGCTGAACAGCCTCATAGTTCGGCTACGTTCTCCGGCGCCAGAGGCAAAAGTAGGATAGTATGACATTTGTGAAATTAACATTTATTTTGAATTTGTCAGTTTCCACGGATATCTCATGTAGCCATCATTACTATATCAATCTCGATATAGCAATGATAAGTGATAGGTGACGGAGGGCACGGGCACTGTCCCTTTACCATTAGTTTAATTTGTCCTAAACCGAATGGTAAAGGGACAGTGCCCGTGTCCCCCGTCACCTATCACCTATCACCTATCATTGCTACATCGAGATTGATTTTGATATAACTCTTTTAGGATAGATAATTTTAATATATTCGAATTAAAATTTTTCTTCAAAAATAAACGTAAATTATTTCCCTATATGTCACTTTTTTAGTTATTTGTACACAACATATTTTTATACATAATTTATAACTATAATTTATATTTAGGTACTAAAATCTTTTTGGTAACATGTAGTACTACATTACTATGACTATTATTACACTGAAGTGTAACAATGTTTTAATAATGAGAGTTTCTTCATGAAACAGTACTTCTTAATCTATTATTAAAAAATAATAATTGTTTATCTGCAAACTTAACAAAATACATGAATTAATTGTTTATAGCACAGTTCATCCACTTTATATTGTTAAAGAGATACTGTTTGCTATTATAATTTTCTTTTATACTGTTTGATGCGTACATACAGGCATGCGTGTATATATAGCCAGAGAAAAATTTAGTAGAATTTTGCAGTAATTTATTGGTTAGCTGATATTTCTGCTTTGAAAATAAAGTGTCTTAATTTTACTCCAACTGATAATTGCATAAAGGTTAGTCAAAGACTAAGTGGCCTCGTGAATGAATAATTATAAAAATATTCTGTTAATAAATTTATTTATCAGATTATAAATAAGTTAATTCGGAAACAGGAGAATGAATCATTCTCTTGGCGGACCACAGATCTAACCATTTACACCACGAGAGAATGCATGGGGGGATTTTGAAAATTCTTTACATTTTGCCTAAAGGGCGACTAGGAAAAGCCATTAACTTTATTCGACCAAGTTTGTTCGAGTTAGTTTTTTTTTTTAGTTCGAGTGCTACTGTTAATTTTTTTTGTCAGATCCATAATGTGAAAAACAATGGGTATTGTGAGAAGAATTATCTAAATAAAAATTATTTAAAAAGTATTTTAGAATAAAAAGTCCTTATTTTGCATGTAAAAAGCATTTAAAAGCTATAATTGTCTACGCATTTAAGAAATCCTTCTTTCTGACTACATTATGGAAACTTGAGCAATCAAGTAAACTTCTACGATGCCATTGAAAATTTTCAGAATAAAATAAAATGAAAAAAAAAAAAAAAAAAAAAACAGCAAACTAATTCGATAACTTTAAAGTATTAGAATTAAAACTTTTCTTAAAAAATAAACGTAAATTATTTCTCTATATGTCATTTTTTTTTTTTTTTTTTTTTTTTTTATAGTTATTTGTTGGTAAACCAAGAACGGCGGTAAATTGAGGGATCGCTCCTAGCCGCAAAATCTCTAGCTACGCCACTGACCTGTCCACAGGGAAGCGATGTTAGATGGTCATTTGCGTAAAAGGTTTACGTCTTGTGACGGTCTTTACCAGTCTAAGTTTCCTTGACCCTTATGACATTAGAAGATAGAAAAAATACAAATCTAGACAAGTAGAAAGTATCGTAGAGATACAGTCGTCTCCTAGAGAAATTAAAGTGGGGCGCCTGCATGTGGCGCCATCTGTTTTCGATTGATGTAAGCAATAGCAATGGCGTATCTCTATGATATTTGTAGTAGATACATAGTACCTTTCTGAAGTAAGCAATTTTTGTGAATAAGGCAATTACGTGTGGGAAAACGCACGCAAATCTGAAGACTTGTCTTCTCTCAATGACGTCAAATGCTAAGATTGATTGGTTTACCGCGTATGGCATATCAACTGAGGACCACAGAACGGTTTTCTAGGTAAATCTTTCGGTGGCAAACGATACCGTTTTTTTTTTTTTTTTTTTTCTTTTTCCCATAAGGGCTATAAATTTCGTTTTGGCATTTTGCGTCTATTCACTATAAACGGCGAATCACTTTCCGAATTGTTGCCACCAAATATTATAGCCCTGTGTTATATTTAAATAAATTAAATAATGAAGAATCTGCATAAATGTATTTTTCTCTCCTAATGATAAGACAACGGTGCATAGAAGAATCAAATTTTGAATAATGTTATCGTCCAACAAATATGGGCATCTGGAAGCCCTAATTTGGAATTTCTTTTAATATCGATTTCATATTTTTGTAAGACTTTAACGAATTTTTTATTAACAAAATCAACGATTTCAAAGCGAGCAATGGCAACACTGTACGGGGGGGGCGAAAAACATTTTTATCTCTAGCGCAAGAGACTGTGTATGAGATATATATGTATGTATATTGCTCTTAAACTGAATTTTATGGTTTAAGTGCGAAGAAAATGATATTTAATAAATAAAGGTCACACACAAAACCTTAAAAAAATCGCCCCATTGGGCATATAAAAAATCTGAATGCTTTCAGATTTTTTTTTTTTTTTTTTTCTGTAGCCGAAAGTAGCGTTAGCTCAGAAGGGCTATTAATTTCGTTTTGGTATTTTGCGTCGATTCACTAACAGCGAATTACTTTTGAAATTGTTGCGACTAAACATTATAAAGAAATTAAATAAGAAGAATCTGCATAAAAGCATGTATCTTTCTCTCACTGTGATAAAACAACGGCACCTAAAGCCATCAAATTTTGCACAACGTACGTCTCCACCAGAAATATGGGCATCTGGAAGGCTAAATTTGGATTTTGTTTTATTATTTAGTGCATATTTTGTAAAGCATTTATGAGTTTTTAATTAAGAAATTCAACGACTTCAAAGCGAGCAATAGCAATACTGTACGAAAAAAAGAAAAAAAGAATTATCTCCAGCGCGCGAGCCTGCATATCGGAAATTCTAAAGATATGATCTTTTAAATATATTTTGCGATATGGCTGTTTAACTGAATTTTTTGGTTTAAGTACGAAGAACATGATAAATAAAGGTAACACACAAAACGTTAAAAACACGCTCCTTTGGGTGTAATGTAAAATCTGAAAGATTTCAGATTTTTGTTTGTTGAGTCAAAACTGTAAGCGCTATAGTAGATGAGATCCAGTGATCGTAGAGTATTCGCTCTGGTTTTCGGGCCGAATTTGAAGAATACCCGCTGCGAAGAGCAGTAAAATGAAAGATCATAGTTTCGGAATCTCATCTATTTGCATTTTGGTACTATAGAGAGGTGAGTTCTGATCATACGTGGATATGTTTCAGGAGAGTTTCTCATCAAACGTAGATAGGTTTAGAGGTAGTCGCTAAGATATAAGTAGGAATTTAAAGTCGTCAGAATTGTTTTTTGCCGTCACTATGGATTTCTTTTAGCTGTCAACTTCGTTTTCGACAACAGAAATTCTGTCACCGATTTGTCGTCAGATAGCATAAATATTTCTTCGATTTGTTATTTGACAGCAAAAATTCTTTTTTTTTTTTTTTTTTTTTTTTTTGTGTGTGTGTGTGTGTGTGTGTTAGTCAGCAAAGACTTTTTTCAATTTTTCCAGCCTTATCTTCAACCGTGTCTGTTCTGCCTTCCATAGGTTCGAATTCGTTTTCCTTATGGCAGTAATATTTCATTTCATTTAAGTTTGTTATATCCGCATAGATAAACAACTTAACTTTATTTATCACCTCCTGAAGACGCAGAAAAGGACAATTCGAATCGCTAATAACTTAAAAAATACACTTAAAATATAGAAAGACACTTTTAACTTCAAAACATGCAGGGCAGCAATTGGAGACACAGAGGGGTAATATCGAGTATAGTTAATTATGGGGTTGCAATCTGGGCGGACAACATGACAGAAAGAAAGAAAAGGAAACTCTTCACCATTCAGAGACTTTTCCTCTTGAATATCTACAATGGCTATACAACGACAGCTAATTACTCTTTATGCATTCTTAGTGGGATATGTCCTCTGCATTTAATTGGGACAAAGGAACCTACAAACGTCAACGTGCTCCAGTTGAAAGAAGATGCTTTTACTTGAACGGCAGCACCATTTTTCAAAATACGAGTCTTCGGCCATTCCACTTGCTTACCATCATGCAAAGTATTTTAACTTAACAATCAACGCGAAAGCATCGTCGGCTTATGGTCAAGGCTGCCTAAGAGCATATACGGTCGGCTCTAAAATTTATGGGTAGAAGTAGGAATAGCCTTCATAATCTACTCAGCTTCACTATTCAATCAATCAATATAGCGAGGAAAAATTATCTTCAGAAATTTCGGTTTACCAGACCAAGCTTTCAGCAATACAATTTGCAGTGAAGAAAGACGTCTAAATTATTTCAGGACAAGGGTAATATTTTCAGATAGTTATACCCTGAAGGACAGAAACAATAAGAATCAACTTTTCAAGAAATTCAAAACATCCAAAGCGCCTACCCTGGAATCAAATTTCCGCACACTAAGTTGAAAACCCACATTGGGAACTACAGCAACAAGGCGGCTAACTTATTTGCAGAGAATGTTGCGACTAACATCAGCAGTGAGGTGATCAAAGTCCTGTGGTTGAATTCCTATATTAAATTTACGTAATTGCCCTCATCGATTCAAAGTAGCAACAAGAATAGGATTCTGCATCGCAAGGCAGAAAAGTTCAAGAATTCTACCTAAGAATCGACAAAGAGGCACTTCACTATCACCACGTTCTAAATCAGTATATCACACGACATGGCCCTTTTCACACCTACTTCCACGACAAAGGCATGTGCTCCACGGATATCTGAGTTTGTGGGGAAAGGGATTACCCTAAGTATTACATTTTAATGTGATCTGACAGAGGGTATTCACCCGAGAAAGCCATGCGATAATCTAAGTCCCTTTTAAAAACATGCAATAAAGAACTGCCATCTTAGGACGAAGATCCGAGACATTCTTCTAAATATCCAGAGACTCTAACTGCATATCTGTCATATCTAATGTGCTGCATCTCTATCATTTTATTAAAATGTGTTCATTTCGAATGCTTCAACTATTTCCCTTTCTTTCGGGAAATGCAATTGGGTACAAATTGTCTCCTATATTTTTGCCATAAAAGATAATTTGCGGCGATTCACCAACTCCATAATACGAAGCCGATGGGAGTACTTTCAACGACTTTACACCTTCCGCCTCAGAAAGTTCATTTGAACGAATATTTTGATTTCTGGACGCCACAGTTGCCCATGTTTCCAAGGAGCATCTTTTTTCTATATTTTTTGACTAGCTACGATGATCAACGTCGCTCAGCCCATACAGGTTCAGGTTGTAGTGCAGCCGGACACCCATTGTTTAACCTTTGGTAATGTGGGTTAACCATTGGTAATGTGGGTATTGTCCAACTGCACTATATTTATTTTTACATTATTATTTTTTTGAAGAATTTTGACACATTTACAATTTTTACGTACAGTTGCGATGTAATTATGACATATGGTGCCTTTCGTACTCGAATACATAATAGTAAATATAGAACATAATTCTAAATATAGAACATAATGGTAAATACAGAACACAAAGGTAAATATTTAATATATTAATGTTAAATGGATTTGCCCTTGTATTCTTACTTTTCCGGTATAGCTTCTCTCTCTAGAGTTTTTTTATATTACATTACACTGAACCGAATATTCATTAATGTACTTAGTGGCTGCAGTGTTTATCTTTTCAGCTAATTCTCTGACAGACTGGTTACATTTTTGAGATATGTTTGAAAATTTTTGCTGAATAACCTGAAAAGATTCAACTTCAGCAAATTTCTCTCTTAGTAATTTCCCTAAAATTTCAGATTCATTTTCCCTGGTTGCTTTTGGGTTATTGACCAAGAAATCTAGAGCTTTATCCCGACATTTAATTTTTAGAATAATCAGCTTTTTCTCATTGGGCCATTTTTCAAGTTCTGCTACACTATTTATCTGATCTAAGAAGAAGTTGACATTTTTCGAAATATTACCACTAAATGTGGGCAGAGCAGATGATAAGGAAGTAGTCATTATGGTAGTTGACTTAAATTTTGATTTTGGCATAGATGAACTATAGTGTTACTTATCTTTTATACATTACAACATTCAATTTCAAATACATTAAGATAAACATAAATTTTTTGACATAAATACTTAATGCTAAATTTTGTAACATACATAAATTTACTTATCAACATGCATAATTATGTCAATTATCACTGTAAGGATAACAAAGTTTTGATAATTTCTTAATCAATTATTATATGCTTCAACACATTTTACCACATGTATGAACTCAATCAGTGCAATAAGAATCGATCAAACATTTTTTTTTTAAATTTGTATTTAGATACTTAGTATCACACTATACTTATCAAATACACCACAATCCAATGTTACATTATTGAAATTTAGTTCTGGTTTAAATACGTATATTACATATATCTTAAAATGCATTTAAATATCATTCATTAATTTAAGTCACATACATGTGCAGCAAATAATAATAGATCACACACTTCATCTCAAGTTCACAACGTGAATTGAAAAAATTATGCTTCTTTAATTATTTAAAGTATTCAGATTCTTAAACTTATTATTTTTTTTTAATTTTGGAACGGCATCAAAATGTAAGAAAATATGAGGTGCGCAATAAGCTAATCTATTATTATTTGCAGGATGAAATGTGGGATCTGAAAGGAATATAAAATTTAAGTAACTTACCCCCAAAGGATGAAAATTCAAATAATGTAAATTAAGTAATATTTATTATATCTTGACATCATTAAATTTTGAATCAGTACCAGCATAAATTAAGTAAATATTCGCCAGACAGAAGAAGATCAGTCGTGATCGTATAGAGGCCGAAAGTCTCAGTCCTACCATTTTTAAATCCTAACCTTTCGTACAAGAAATGCGTAATATTCCAATCCAAGTAGATCTCCTTTCATCATCGTCTAGCAAAGTTCCGTGATAAAAAAATCAAATTTTATAACGATGGAAATTGAGTTGACTGCTTATTTCAATATATTTTTGGAGAAACACAAGGCGAATAATCATATCATCCGGAAAGTGGATCAGGTGCACATTAAGTCCTTTCGAGGATTTTTTAATTGTAGAACATCGTCAATTTACGGCAGTAGTTAGTCTCTTGATTATTTTAGTTGAATCTTCAGTACCAATTTCTTTACTAGGAGGAATATATTGCTCTGCATACAGCACAGAGGTAGCAGTCTAAAAAGGAACGAAAAAGAACAAAAATGGCGCACGCGTTATCCTGGGTGAAGACCGCCAGAAAACCGTCCTATACCTTCGGAGCCCAGCAGCAGAAGAAGGAGAAACCGGTTGTAACAGTCAGTTTCGCTCTGTCATTGAGCGGTCGCAGTGAACAGACTTGAAGTTGAATAAATGTGGATGCTTGCCTGCACAACTGAGAATCAAAAGTGTTTTGTCTGGATCCTCGATCAAGAGCAGTTAGCAATAGTATGCAGGAATGTTTGATATCCTGAGAAATGATATTAAGAGATGCGTAAATTACCAGCAATATTATTCGCAAATTACAATATTTTCAACAATTCATTCTGCAGACCATATTTCCCCAAACTGATGCTTTCTTAATTGATAAATTTTCTGTTTGTTTCAATACTAGCCCTAAATTAGATGTGATTAGATTTGTAATAATCGTGTAAGTTTTGGTTAAGTAGCTGCTCCAGCAGCTGTAACTCTGCATGTATAATGTTTTTTAATGTGAGCACTAGTCCATTTTTTTAAACTTTCACCACTATACTAAGGTCAGAAATGGAGGTCATTTCATTATGGAGGCACCTAATAAGAGGCCACCGTTACCTTCCAATGAGGGAACAGACAGTTTTCCTCCATGTCTTCTCCAGGATTAGAACCCGGGCCCTTCGATACCGCAATCGGCTCCTGTAACCACTATACTGTCTGGGCGACTGTATGTTTAAATTGAGTGATAGGATTGGAAACTAAGCTGTCTTTATTACTGAGCCATGTTAAAACAAACTATGAAAAAAATGTTAAATTGATAAAATGAAAAATGATCCGTGATATCTCCAGCACAACCTCTTACGGTTTAGCAAATCAGAAATGTCATCGATAATTTTTCCTCTTATTAATGAAATGAAGGAGTTGTAAGGCTGTCCTTCCGAGACGGTTAAATCAAAGTCGAGAAAATTCTTCTTGAAGGCAACATATTGACGTTCTTATTCTTTGACATTACTAAAGTCTTGAGTCATCATTAGCGGTCACGACACAGATTAGATTCAAAGATAGATTAGCAACAGTTCCGATAAGATTCTAGATATTCTGGTCGAAATCTTTTATGCAAACTTTCACCCACTTTCTGTAAATACAGATGTCTTTTATGCATATAGGAAACATCAATATTACCATAATTTGAAAAATCAGAAAGAAGATGGAGGTTTGTTTATTTTCAATTTGGTACTGCTAAAAAAGTTGAAACATAATGAAGAAAAAGAATTTTTTACATCTGCTTGACAATATTTTCAAATTATATGTAACTACAGTATTCGAAATTTCCTATTGAAAAGGAAAATATTACGTCATGAAAAAGTTGACAATTTAAAAGAAAATGAAAATTCTTTTTTTTAATAATTTTTGATGTTGTGTGGATAAATTCCCATATCTGCTCGCAATCAAAGATTGAGAGAACAATGCATATAGCATGGAATGAATAGCAGAAACAATTTACAACACACCTGTGTGAGACATTTGAATTTTTTACGATCTGACGATGGATGCTTTGGTTAGTTTCATATGAAAGATGTGTGCAGTAGATGGAATTCCTAAACATGACAGGATCTCGAAAATTCTGAAAGTTATATTAACCACACGTCACAAACAAGGATGGATATCAATGTATTTTATAGTTGTTCTCCCCCTTCCAAATAAGACCCAACACAACCCTTCTGTGATAACACAAATTCTTAAGATCATCTTCACCTTCAAATATATTATGAAAGGAGAATAAGTTATGAATTTTCTGATTCCTTCTAAAAAAATCAAGATCAATTACTTTGAGCATGTTAAAAAAATGAAATTTTTCTTTTTCTTTAACAGGAATTTGTTTCTAATTATGTTTCAGATACATACGAATTTTTTCTTCAAATTTTGCATTTCGTATATCGTTTGAATTTTTTCCGGAAATTTAATTTTTGCTGTCACAAGGTTGGCAGCTGTAACTGTAATATCATGCATGTTTTAAAAGGATTTTCATTAGTGCAAATTCGATTACTTAAAGCTGCGTCATTAGTCAAAATTCATTTTTGAAGAGTTTCTTTTTTGTTTATTATGTTTATTTAAGTTTTTTGCTTTACTTATAATAGAACAAAACTTATCCAATACCCATTACAATTTTAATATGAATGCTCATGAATCTTAAGCTCGAATTCACAAAGCCCAAAATAATAAGAATCTCTTTTATAAGCTTCTAAGTTTACACGTATTCATTGCATAGTCAAAAGTTTCTGATTGATTCCTAATAACCTATCGTGTTCAAATTTTGTTCGTGTATGATACTGCAACGTAGTGAAGTGACTATTTCAAAATATTTTTCAGACTTTTGAAATTTAATTTTAAAACTAGGTTTCGGATATATTCTGTTTAACGAACAAACTAAAAATCTCAGAAATTTATAGTTTTCACCATCAGATTGAGAAAACAAAAGTCTTTTCAATAAAATTTGTATCACATTTTTAGTGTCATTTCTGACCTTTTGGCAATTTTTCGAAAATGGCTCGATTTTCTTTCGACTGTATGACGTCTATAATATTGTTACGTTTTTTTTTCTTCCCTCACGTTCGTGAGGGGTTCGTAGATTTGGAGTGAATAACGACGACACTTGATGAAGTATCGAACCACACTTTATTTAGCCAATATTAATCAGGACAGCTCCAATAACACTTTTTACAGTCGTCGAAAATCTACTATAAACATGCTGGAACAATCAGCGACACAGCCTTCACACTGTCAGGCAATGACGGTGGAGATAGCTTCACTGCGAAGCATCAGAGTACAGCTTCCGACTCTGTTTGGTCGTTCTCGGAACTCCACGTACTCCCGAGACTTTCCACGCGATGCACTCGACGATATACAAGAGTATAACTCTCGGCTCAGCACAGTCTAAGACAAAACTCGACGATGCACTAAAAGACTCTCTCGATGCACTCGACGACCACCTAGACTTCGAGACACTCGCACAATGATTGATGAAGCACACTCTAACTGACTGCGGACCAGCAGGGTTTATATAGCTTTCGCTTGTGTTCGAGAACATTCTGGGCTAAACCGGTGAGAATTCGTTCCAGAAGGTTCTCCATCCGTCCATGGCATATTGCCAATTTTGCCGCCAAATATCACAAAATGGGTGATTTCTCGCCAAATGTGTCAACCCCACCTTCCCTTGTCATTTTATGGCAACACTAAAACTGCTTTGCGGGGAAGCTATCTTACCGCACCTGTACATTTCGTAACAATATTAATATAATTTCTATAACCATATAGTTTCGACATCTAAATATGTATCTGTTAGAAAGTTTGGAAATGACTTTAGATTATGAAACAAATTTTTCGCCCTCTTTTAAAGCAAGAATAAAGAACAGATATTTAATTCCCAGTTTTTTAACATTAAAAAAGTGTGATAGAATATGAAACAGAAGAGGGGATGGATGGCTTCTTCCTTTTGCAGGGTTATAATTTCATTACGTCACGCTGTTCTTGCCTCCGCCACTCTTTATTAATCTCAAAAACAACAGGCTTAATTAACGTTTACAATAATTTGCAATGAAATCTCCTGCTTCATTTTCAAGTGTCTTCGCAAGTTTATATATTTTATGTTCCTTTATGGGACTGTAAAATTCTTACTCCAGAGTGTATCTGACTTAAGTATTTGAAATTTTGAAACGTTATAAAGCAAACTCTTCACTCTCGTTTAAAATAAGAATAATAATAATAAAAAATATTGTTACGAATTTTGTACACAGTAGATAACTTTAGTGAAGTTATATATGAAATTGTTGCATTTTTCTGTAACATGAAAAACCGATAGAATTGATGCTTTGCCGGAAAAATAAGGATACAGGGGCAAGTCTATTTAACATTCAGTAAATGGCTCTCTCTCTCTCTAATTTGGAGAGGTATATGCAAGCTGGTAACTGTTTTGGTGACCAATTTTTGTTGTTAAATTTGGCGAGAAATTTCCAAAGCCGCCAAATTTGGCAACCATTTGGGTACATTTTGGTCCGGGCCCTTTATAACTGTTTTGAGTAATATAATTGAATAACTGCAATTACTCTATGTATGAAACTAACCGTATCCCACCTCATATGACTTCAAGTAACTTCAAGCAGCAGTACTAGAAATAACTTCGCGGCTGAAAAAAAAAAAAAAACTGTATAAGACCGACGAGAGCATCAATTCCTAAGTTGTTAGATGTTAGTTCAGCCTGAGTTTGGAGTACTGAGATATCTCTGGGTTAGTTTCGTTCTTTGAATGAGCTTTGCATTGCGTTGTGTTTAACGGTTTTAGTACTTTGAAGTGTAACAACTGATTATAGTGATTCTGTGCAGAGCTGTACGACTATCTTTGTGAAAAGTTCCAGAACTGTGAAGTGCTTTCATTGATAAAAAGAATTTTATCAACTTATCATTGAACCTGTGTGCATTCAATTCATTAAGAACCTGTATACACGCAATAATATCAGTGAATGAATTTTCTGATTTTTTTTTTTTTTAACTGGCCGCGCTTTTATAAGCTTTCATTTAAGTAGCTTGTGATTTTTACTGTGTTTAAACTTTCCTATGTAATTTTAGACAAAAGTTGATAAGCAATCGAGTTCCCATTTTGTACATACGCTCAATGTGGAGGACCAAAATGTGATGTTGACTCTGATTTACATTTTTTAAAAATTTAAAGTAGAAACGTCTTCTGGCATGCATCTTCGTTTAATGAACAAAATAAAATTCTCAGAATTTTACTCAATAGTTAATTGAGATGCAGCGGAAGCTTGACTTTAACGTGGATAGAGCGGAAAAATATTTTATTATTCGTAACATAAAACTTCAGATGAATTTTATAAATAGAGATATGCAACTCTTTGTTCCTGTTAAATTATATGATAAACTAATTTTCTCCTCTTAATTCGTTAAGGACTTTATGAATTTTAAATCATAGCTTATAATTTTTTACATATTTTTATCTACAATGTATGGAAGATTTTTATGTATTTCTTTTATCATCAAATGCCATTTTCAGTGCGACTCTACATGATTATGAGTCACACCCATTTTTTGGGGGGGGCAACGAAGAAAATACTGATTGATTGCTTATTTGGGCGAGTCTTGGACGCGCCAATTAGTGTGAAATAAAAAAGAACGAGGCTGTCCAATAAATCGTTGTACTTACAGAATCAATTCCCCGTGACATGATTACCTTCAGAATAGTTCCCTTCAGCATTCACACACTTCGGCGTTCGGTGCTGCCATTGCTGGTAACAGTTCTGGAACGAGGGATTTAAAAGGCCCTTCAGGAGATTCTTCGTTTTTGCCCGAAGCACTTCAGCTGAGGTAAAATGGGTTCTCTTTAAAAAAAATTAACTTTATGAAATAAATAAAATCGCATGGAGCCAAACCATTTGAGTAAGGAGGAAGCTCTGTCACAATAATGTTTTTGCTGGTCAGGAACTGCTTGACAGATAGGGCCGTGTGAGCAGGTGCATTGTCCTCGTGCAATATCCATCACTCCACAACTGTGGCCCTTTTTCCCCCAATTTTTTCTTTTTAGTACGTCAATATAGTAGTATTGATTAATAGTCTGATCACTGAGAACCCATTCGATCATGATGAACATGCTGGGCGCGTGAACGTGCATCTTCCACACTGTTCCTTCCTCCTAAAAACCGCTTTTGCCATTCCCACACACGTGCATGAGACAGTTTCATCACTATAAGCTTCGACTAACATTTGAAATGTTTCCTCCGTGGCTGATTTCTTAAATTTACATTAAACATTTTCCCGGCAGAATGCAGTTGCACATGTTCACTCAATGACGCAGTACTCCCCACTGGCATGGTTGGTTATGTTGAAACTGGCCGCATGGAGAGAAAAGATGTGTGGCAACAAGTCACCAAAACAGTTGTTGCCAGCTTGACTCTGCTTTCAAGCTACACATTTAGTCTCGTTTTCTCCGTGTCACACCTCGTATTTCATGCTAGTGCTATATTCGAAAAGTGCGAAAGTGCTATATTCCATTAGTATTAGAAAAATATGTATTAGATACAGATAAGGATTTAAGTTATTTTATTATTATTATTATTATTATTATTATTATTATTTTTTGAAATAGCCCAACGCTCGTGGTTGCGTAGTATGCAGTAATCCAAATATTAAGATTTGATTTTGGTGTGCTTTAATAGCCCACAACTGGATAAAAGATAAACCTTGACTTACCCATGTAATACTGCCAAAAAGAAAAATATAATATCTACATCTGAGTCATACATTTTTTCAGAACATGGTTGCGTGGAACATGGAAAGGTTGCAATGGAAATTTAGATACATATTCAATCACAAAGAAATTCACATGAACACCAATTACATAACGACACTCGCGAATTCTTCGTTGAAGAACAGTAAACAGTAGAAAGTTTATTTTTTTAATCTAATGGCGGGCACGTGCCTATTCGACACTGGCCACTCCTAAGTGGCAGCCGCTTTAGTTTGGAGGCACCTAACAGAGGACCAGTATTGCCTCCTATGAAGGGACGTACATGACTTTTCTGGGATTCGAACCTCCGGTATCAACCACTATATTGTCTAGACGTCTAAACAGTACAAGTAAATCATGAAAAGAGTCATTAGTTAATTTTAGCCATAAGGTTTATGAAATTTCACAGGATTTGGCAGGAATGAAAAATGTCTAGCAATTTTTTACCGAAATATGCACTGCTTGGTCAACTTCGTGACTCGAAGCAAAAATGGCATAAGCCTCTGAATTCAGTTCTGAATTTACGAACTGTTCTTCATCTAGCAGGGCGTTCGACGACAAAAAATAACCTCTTGATGGACAAATATGAAAGACGCTCACAGGAAAGATATTACAAGATAACACTTAAGGATTATGTTAATTTTATTAACAGTTAAATTTTGAGATAAACTCCTTTCCTATCAAATTCTTAACTTCAACTTACTACTTCCGGCCAGAACGTAGTTTTAGAATCACGTCTGAATACATAATGAGGAAGAGCGGAGTTTAACCGCGAAGTTCTACTTGCTGAGTGAGAGAGAATCAGAAACTCTGATTCGTGCGCGTCCGCCTTGTTGGCTACTCTCTCTCAAAGCTGTTATTACACTCGGCCGTACTCAGGCCTTTGATAACTTCGCAGTCAATTAGCGTTAAGGGGCCAACTCGGTTGGAATCTTGATAGCTTCGGCTATATCTCTTTAGTTTAGATTAGTTTTAGTTTATTTCTTAGCCTTTTAAGTTCAAGCCCAAGCGTCGGCTTTTATTGTACACTCCAAGACGAAGTTCTGTTAAATCTTATTTGAATAATAAAGGGTTATTTACCCTTCCATCTTGTTGTTTCTTGTCACACGAACTTGAGCGATTATTCGCTTAGCAGTTCTTAAGATTCTTCACGTTTAATTATAAATCAGCATTTAGAAAGTGAGAAACCCTACAGCCCAAAGAAGCGCGAACACTTGCTAATGAAAATTGTCGCCGTGAAAAACAGGTCGCCAGACATGTCTTGCAGTCAGCATACACGCTAGCTTCTCAGAGGGTAAACGTTTAAAGAGTCCAAGGGTAAGACGGCAGCAAGTCCTAAAACCAGACTATTTATAGTCAACGTGCGATGCCGCAATTCCAAATGCAAACTGGAACTTGGAATGAAAAATGCGAGGGCTTCCCTTCACAATAAGCAGTTATCGAACGCTTTCTTTCTGACTTGATCTTCGAAGACAGAAACTATGTTTCACTTTTGATATCTTCTCTTCATCCTCAATTTACTGACTTAAAAAAATCATAGCAATCAATTTATTCTACGCTTCGATTAGTTCTATTTAAACCTATGTTTCGCTCCCTCACCCTAATACTTTTCTGAGGCAGGATTAAATAAGGATATAGCATAAAAGCATATTTAAGGGGTCTCCAGTATCTCAAGTCTCACTTTATGTCTATGTCGTACTGTTTGGCTCTGTATCATTTAAATTCAATAAATTACTCAAAATTAAGCTTGAACTGTCTGAAGACAGTTTTAAGTTAAAGCGGAGGAAGAGAGGAATGGACTCAGGATACCTCTCATACATAAACTTTCAACTGTGGCTTGAGAAAATACTGCATTTCATCCTCGCGTGGAATATCTGAATCGTTATAAATTTATTAAAATTGACTATAGAACCTGAACCACTGCTTGATTCAGTTTCAGTAAGTTTAAAGTTTAGATTTTGCACCTATGTCATGGAAAATACTGTTTTTACCCAAATAAGTACTATTTTCCATTTTGAGCTTTACTTCGATTTTGCATATACCTTTCAATTACATATATCACGCCCATCGCACTTTCTATCAAATTCATCTTAAGAAGAGTTAGAATTATCAAATAAAAATTATAAAATATTTTTTCTTACTAAATCAAGCTCCCGATACATTTATTCGTATTGCGTCATAAGAATTTCAGTTTTTTTTCTGGATCATATATTTCCTCTTCTAAATAATCTTCTATTTTGATATTCTTATCATTCGCAATGAATCTGATTTCAGCACTACTGTTTACCGTAAATCCTTTTCTGTTTGTTTACAGTCCCATGCTAAGTCATGTAACCCGGCTAAGCGAAAAATGGAATCTGTTTACTATTACGTATTCCGCGTCCCCTGTCTTCAGAACCTTTGCTAGCTGATGAACTTAATTATTTAATATTAGTTGCCATTGACCGAGGATTTTTTAATGCCATTATAGGCTAGTGCCCTCCATTGAAAAAAAAAGATGATTATAAACCGTGGTCATTGATAAAGCCTTTAAAAGATTTTCCGCTTATCATCAAAACGACATTCCGCTATTAAAAATAATATTAATAATTTTGTTGTGCTTCCATTTTGTCTTTCTGTCAGTCGTAAAATTGCACGGATTCTCCAGAAGTTCAATTGTTAAGTCATTTTTCTCCTATCAATAAAATCCATTGTTACATCCAAATATTGGTCCGGCGAATTCTAAATGGACTGTAACTCTTAATTAAACTAATTAACAAACTGCTCTGTAACATATCTTTATTATACTAATTTTTGAGAGACGCTCAGGCTCCCACAATCACTCTCTGCTTCGCCATTGAAGCCAACTCGTAAGTAATTAACATTCTTTTTGTAAACAGTAACGATGGCAGCGCCATCTGGCTTCAGAGGGACTTAACACTCCCCGGATTGAGATTACAAAATTTCAAGAAATTATACAATCATTCTTAAAACAAAATCATTATACTTATAAACAATATAATACTATTACTATAACTACAGCTATTACAATACTATAACAATACAATACATATGCAATAATATCAGTTCAGTTTTCTATCGGAAGCACAGCGATCTTTGTTATCACTCTTAATTCTCCTGATTTTGTTTTGATTTTAACCGTTCTTATTTTATGTTCAGATCCATGATAGACTTTAATAACCCGACCTAATATCCATTTGCAAATTGGCAGATAATCCTCCTTGACGAGTACCATTGTACTAACAGAAATATTGTCCTTCTCTATCATCCACTTGTTTCTCTGCTGCAGAGTTCCTAAACAGTCATTTGACCATTTCTTCCAAATAATTTGAACTATTTTCGTTGTTCTCTGCCACCGGCTTAACCGATTTTCATTTACGTCTATTATCATTGGCTCCGGAATCATCTGTATTGATCTCCCTATTAAGAAATGACCTGGGGTCAAGACGTCATAACAATCAAAATCATTGGAAATAGGTGTAAGCGGTCTCGAATTTAGTATTCCTTCTACCTGCACAATTATAGTTTCAAACTCCTCATATGTAAAACGTCGGCTTCCCATAGCCCTCCAAAATGAGGGAACTTGGGAGGTATAAAATTCCAGTCTATTCTTTCGGACGTGAAATATGAGGCCAAAGTTTATCAGGAAAATTAATTACATTGTAAAATTTCTTCAACAGAGTATTTGCTCCTACAAAATTAGGGGCATTATCAGTGAATATTTTCGCACATTTGCCACGTCTGGCCATGAAACGCTTAAGAGTGGCAATTAAAGCACTAGAAGTTAAATCAAACAAAGGCTCAAGATGAATAGCTCGTGTCACAAAACATATACATACACAAATGCAAATTTTATTTAGCACGCCCTTTCTCTGATGCTTGTAACTCTCATAAAAGGGACCGCATAGATCCAAACCTGAAACACTAAATGGGGGTGATCTATTAACTCTCTCGTATGGTAAATTGCCCATAATCTGTGAAGACAAAATCGGTTTGTATTTAAAGCATGTCACACAAAGATGTACTGTTTTTCGCGCCAAATCTCTACCCCCTAATGGCCAAAATTTTAAACGTACTGCATTCAATAATCCTTGGGGACCATTATGTAATAATCTTCTCTGCACACTAGAAAAATAAATCTTACTTAGCTTAGAATATTTTGGTAGGATTGCAGGATATTTCTGAGAAAATGGTAAAGAAGCCTTTTCAAGACGGCCACCAACACGAATTATTCCTTTACGATCAACAAAGGGATGTAAATTTTTTAATTTACCTGTTATGTCTTTTTTACAAAATAGAACCCTCTGCTCCTGTTTAATGAGAGTTTCCTCAGCTATTCTTACCTCATCTAGTTGAAGAGGGCCTACCTTTCTTGATCCACCTTTCCTGCAATAACAAATAAACCTAAAAATATAAGAAAGAACATTATTCATTCTATAATAATTGTTACTAATATTCAAGAGTTCGTCTAAAACGTTACAGTTCATGTCAATCAACATAGTTCTCTCAGAAATGTCATTAATGTCACTAGAACTTTTGCTTTCTTGTACAAAGGATTCCCTTTCACTGTTTCAGTGTTAGGTTCTCAACCTCTGGAACTATTGGTTGTAAGCACTTGTAGGGAAGATGCGGCTCTGTAAAAAATTCTGCACACGTCCACCACTTAGAATTGTTCACTAGAGAAGAGGCACTAACTCCACGCGTTAGAAGATCGGCTGGATTGTCCTTGGTTGAACAATAAAACCACGAATCTGGATTAGTCAACTTCTGAATCTCGTCAACGCGATTTTGAACGAAAGACTTCCATCTTCTGCTTGATCCTTTGATCCAATACAGTGTGAATTTAGAATCACTCCAAAAAAAGATATCAGATGAACCTTTACGATCTAGAGCTTTTTTAACTTCCGTTCCCAATCTTGCAGCAATCAGTGCACCCAGCAATTCAAGTCGAGGCAAGGAAACTTTTTTGACAGGTGAAACTCTGCTCTTGGAAGCCAGCAAATTCACAGAAAATTTTCCTCGATTCTGTACTTTTACGTAAACGGCTGCACCATACAGCTTTTGAATTGAGTCAGAAAAAACATGGATATCTATATTTTCATCACATGAATCCAAAACAAATCTTGGAACACTAATGTTACTAAGTTCTGAAAGCTCGCTACACCACTGAGACCACTCGTCGTTCAAATCAGAAGGAAGCTCTTCATCCCATGGTAATTTACGTAACCATAGCTTTTGTAGTAAAAGTTGTATTCTAACAAGTGAATGGTGTGATGAGTCCAAGAGGATCATATATTTTTCCAGCCGTTTGGAGGATGAAGCGTTTGGTACTTTTCTTTCTCCTCGAAATTTCCGTCAAACAAGAAGTCTCTATACTCAAACTATCTTCCTGAATGTTCCATTGAATTCCTAATACCTTCAGTATCCTTTCATGTGAGCTTAGGTGATGAATGTCGAAGTTTTCTTCTTCCCATTTTTTAGCTAAACGATAATCATTCGTCACCCATTTGCGTAGATTCGTCCCAGCTCCTCGTATAATTTCCTTTGCTTCCCTTGAAGTTTTTAAGGCTTCTGATACATCATCTGCTCCTGTAACAAGATCATCAACATACATACATGTATCAAGAATTTGAAAGGTATCGGGATACACATTTCTGTACTTTTGGATATGCAACTTTATAGTTGCCGCTAACAAAAAAGACTGGAATTAACACCAAAGAGCACACGCTTAAATCTATACACCTCTAGCTGATCCTCGGTATTCTGCAAAGGTGTATCAATATTCTTAACAAATAAAAATCTAACTGCATCTCGATCTTTCTCAGCTAACACGATCTGTAAAGATGCCTTTTCGATATCTCCTAAGATTGCAACTCTATTAAGTCTAAAATATATCAGCAAGTGAAATATATTTTGATTCAGATTAATACCTGGCCACAAACAATCATTTAGGGACAAACTACCTATTTCATGTGAGCTCAAATCAAATACAATACGCATTTTTGTCGTAATGCTTTCTTCTCTATAAACTGCCTGATGCGGCATATAAAAACCTGGCTTGTTTACTGATTTCGTAGAAACTAGTACTCTTTCTATTATCCCTTGATTTATGTACTCTTCTAAAGTTTCTCTATATTTTAAGTATAATGCATTATCATGCTGCATTTTCCTCTTCAGGATCTTTATTCTTTTTTCTACGACACCAAAATTGTCGCCTAGATGTTCCCAACTTTTCTTCCAAGGCAGGCTAACAATATACCGACCATCTATGAAACTAACAGTTTTGTTGAATATCTCTAATGCTTTATCTTCATCGTAAGAATTGGGATCATCTCTAATACCAATTGATTCCAAATCAAAAAACTTCTTCAACTGTGCTTCGACATTGTCATAAATTAACCCACAATGCATTAATTGTTTCTCATGTGGTAAATCTTCAATGCTACCGCCTACCAAATACCCAATTGCTGAGATTTGTAACACTAAATTTGTATTTGGTACATAAATTTGCCCGGATCTTATCAAAATGGAAAAATATTTCAGACCCTAGAGGTAACTGAATTTTACCCGGTTTGTGAAAGTCTGGATCAGCTAACGTAACTCCTTGTGGAATTTCAATATCACAGACATCAATTTGTCTAGAAGGCATCAAATGACTAATTTTCGGAATTACGAAAAAATCTAGTTTACGACTGTATGTGTTTCTTCTATTTAAAATAACCGCACTAATTTTTGATTTAAATAATAACATCCTACTGATACGTTTACATTTTCTCTTTGCAAATGAAGCTTTTCAGCTAATTCCGATGAACAAAGATGAATCATACTTCCACTGTCAAGCAAAGTTCTGGCTGGAAATATTTCTCCTCCATTTCCCTTAATATAAACAATCGCTGTCGATAGTAGGACTTTATTGACTGCATTAAAATTTTTATTTACATTAGCTGTCATAAAACACTCGCTATCCTTATTTATAAATGGCTTTGCGTGACAGTTCAGTTTCGCTACTTCCGTAGACATACTGGCGTCGTACTTTTGATACGACGGAGACGCGATTTCGCAACTGTCTCTGTTTTGGGAAATCGAAACTTTTTCTCTCTCATAACACAACAACGAATTGTGCTTTTTTCTGCATAGCCTACAAAAGTAATTTGAAGGGCAATATCTCACTCCATGATTTCCAAAACAGCAGAAACATAAGTTGTGCTTTTTAACATACTCGACTCTATCCTTTAAGCTGGATTTTTTAAATTTAGGGCATTTAAATAATTTATGTTCCACATTACACAGTTTACAAATTCTAGCACGTTTCTCAGTCACACATGAAACCATTGAAGAAACCTTTAGTTGACTTACTGAAACTTTTGATTTAGACATTACTGGAATTCTAGAAGCGTTTAATGTCCTCGCGTGATCCTTTAGAAATTCTAATAACTCTGTAATGTTCGGTATTTTTTCTTTCTTTAAGTTCCTTTCCCACCATAACTTAGTATTCTGATCAAGTTTCTGGCTAAGAATAAAAGCAAATATAGCGGATGAAACCCCATCTAACTTTTGTTCTAAACATTCTAACGATCTTACAACTTCACTTGTAACATCAATTAAATTTAGAATCGCAGAAGCTGACTCGTTTTGAATAACGGGAATTCTCATAAATCTTTTAAGATGAGCATACACTTGTTCTCTAGGATTCGAGTATCTTTCTTCAAGGAGAGACCACACTAACTTATAATTATTATCCGTTATAGCTATCGTTTGGATAATTTTAAAGGCATCTCCTTTAAGCGCTGATTTCAAATATTGCTATTTTACAGCATCTGATAAATTTGGGTTTTGATCAATACTTGCTTTAAAAATATCCTTAAAGGAAAGCCAAGAATGCATTTCTCCTGAAAATGTCGGTAACGAAATCTTAGGTAAACGCACAACAGTATTTTCAGAAATTACTGCATTTTCTACTTTATTTTCTTTAACAACGTTCGACAATCTATTATTTAGTTCAAATTCTATATCAATAATACTACTGTTGATTTCCTCTTGCTCACTGAAGATTTTTTCGATATTTTCTTCACTACTTAATTTGATAATAGAATCAAAAATATTATCCAATTCATTTTGCAGATTGTTAAATTTAGTTTTTAACAATTCTAAATCACTAACACTTAAATCTGGCTCACAAAATTTCTTTTGCAACTTCGATAAGATAGTTTTTTGAGTTCTCTTTTTAGTGAGAACATCTTTCAGTTTCGTAGCCATTTTCGCTACACTTATCAGTAACAAATTATCACACAAACTTAATTCAGAATTTACTAAATGCAACAGTTAATAATGAATAGAGTGTCAAGGGGTTTTTACTTACCCCTTTCTTTCAGCAACTGGCTATAATTCACAAACACAAATTCCATAGAAACAAAATGGCAAACTCACTGTTTTACACTAGATTATTTACTTAGCTGATATCTCTGCGTCTCTACTGGACCACTCAAATGGTCCGGCGAATTTTAAATGGACTGTAACTCTTAATTAAACTAATTAACAAACTAGTCTGTAACATATCTTTATTATACTAATTTTTGAGAGACGCTCAGGCTCCCACAATCACTCTCTGCTTCGCCATTGAAGCCAACTCTTAAGTAATTACAATTCTTTTTGTAAACAGTAACGATGGCGGCGCCATCTGGCTTCAGAGGGACTTAACAAAGATTTCATTTCCGACTTTAATTCTTGGGGAGTTTATAGCATATCGTGTCAGTGTGATTTGAGATATATCGTCCAAACTAAAAAAATCATTAAAGTTTCGTATCAAGGAACACAGATCTTATGCCCGAAAAGGCGAAATTAACAAGACTTTGTAGCTAATGATAGTTGGAAATTTAATCATGATTCTGACTTCTGGTCTGCAAAAATTATTCAAAAAGCATCTTTAACTGGCGAATTGAATTTTCTGAAAGCTTTTCGCATTCACTAAGATTTATCTTGGTTAGTTAATGAATTTAAGTCCAATATCTAATCAACACTTTTAAATTCTATTAGCTTAATTTTTGAATTTCTTTACTATTTTTATCGACAGATGGCACTACCTACTTGTTCGCTTTACTGCCGTAAGGTATAAATACGGTCGTTGCTTCCACTGCTTTCCAGTCTTTCAGATTTCTTTGCTGCTGATGAGGAGGGACCTGTACTTGTTTGCCCTGGAAATCAATTGAGTTATTAAATAAATCTACGCCAGACACAAGGCAATTGCGTTGCTAATTTTATTAGGTGTTTTCGTGAAGTAAGACTTCTATAATAGAGTTCTTAAATGGTCTTAATATTATTTTAATACAATAGATAAACTCTTCAAGCGCTCCGGCTATCTGCTAATGTCTGCCAGCACACTAGGGGAAAAACTAAAAACAAATCTGGGTAGATAAACCTTACATTTGTTCTTCTTCAGAGCCTTGGAAAGATTTTTTTCAATGGCCTTCATTAAACGAAAAGGAATTGAGCTCGATAAATTTTATTATTGGAATAAATTTATCTCTATATCAAGACAGAAGCAAAAGTATTTTAATAGTACTAAATTGTTTCCAAAATGTTTAAAACAAAAGGAGTATTACAAAATGCGCTCATCATTTCGGTTTCAGTTGGTTCGTGATTCCACTTTCCCCTCCCCCCGATTTATTTTCGTCTTGACTTCACTTCCGTTCGTTCAGGCGTAGCAACCGGATGAAAAATATGAAAGGCTCGATTAGCAGAGACAATAATCGTGGCCAGTGTTCAATTATTAATATTACGAGCTACTGGTGTGTAGATATGTCTTTTCAAATAAATCACTCCAGAGAAGCTGGAAGAAACCGACAATTTATTGCAGTTAAGTAAAATCGTTTAGCGCAATAAATAGCTCTAATTATCTCAAGGTTAAAGTAGATAGATATTGGGGAGATCTTTCTTAGTGCACCAAAAATGTCTCTAATTATTGATATATTTTACGGAATAACGTCTAAAACGCGATTCAGCCAAGACTTTGAACAGCAGTTTTTCTGAAGCAGTCAAAGTCAAATCAGAATTGATAAAATAAATGACTCATCCTTACTCTCAAACCAGCATTGATATTGTGTTGCACGGGTATCTGGAAGCGTCTGGAAAAATCGGTTCTAGAGCATCGAAAATGCGTTTTCCTGAAACTCTCAGTAAATCTCTAAGATTTTAAGTTAAAAATAATTGCTCCCAAGGTCCGTGAGAAACATTTTTGCTCATATCTCGTGTTCTATTTTGATGTTTTGTTTGATTTGTATGATTTTGTTAATTACAATAAACTGTCAGTTTCTTCCTTTAGTGATTATTCTAAACAGTCATTTCGTGCATGAGTAAGAAGATCGCAAGTGTTGTCTGAACTCGGACAAGCTAATACAGAAGCATATGTTCAGAGCTCTAAATCAGTAGTCATAAATTCAAATTGCATGGGAGCCGAATTTACAGTCTGAGAGCATCTGAAGGACCGAAAGTTTTTTAACAAGGCAAAAATTTTTTGGGCAAAATTTAAAATTTTGCTTACTATATATTTGTCAAAATATACAGGGTGTTTTATAGATCATGGGACAAACTTGGAGGGGTTCATTGGAGCGTACTAAAACATGCATTTTTTGTATAGGAATGTAGGGTCTAAAGTGACGGGTTAAGGCAGGAATGCAAGAAAACGGTAGCAGACAGTTCGTAGCTGAGGCTATTTATTTATTTTTGAGACGGTATAGTGGTTAAGGAAGCCGACTGCGATAATTACGATAATTAAGGGCTCGGGTTCGAATCCCCTAGAAGGTATGAATGTAAATTGTCTCTCTATCATAGGTGGCTGCCTATTAGATGCCTCCATAATATATAATGACCACCACTAAATTTACATACTCTGGCATGTAAATTTGTATATGACGATGAGTATGTATGTAACGATGAGTATGTATGAGTTGTATATGACGATGAGTATATTTGTATATGACGATGAGTATGTTACGAAATGAGTATGTAAATGACGAGCCTAAAAATGACGAGTAATGACGAAAGCCTAAAAATGGCTAGTGTCCCCCTTTAAAAAAATTATCTTGTAGGGTTTATATTTATTTTAACTAACATTTATTTTAAGTTTAAACTATCTTTCCTGTCAAGCCTTACTTTTCCCTGGAACTGCCAATGCCAGAGTATGTAAATTTTAGTAGAACGCGCAAGGATTCAAATTATCAGCGGAAGTATTCTGAGTTAAATAGAAAGGAAACGAGTTCGAGGTGTGCTGTTCTTACTTCACGAGCGCGGAGGTAGTTAGCCATAAATTGAAGAACCCCGCGTTTCGGCCAGTGTGCTTGCCTCGGAGAATTGTTAATTGTTCAACGTGATATTCAAAGTTTGCTGAATTAGCAGCGGTATTGTAAAACGCGGTGAGGTTAATTACTTTTAGAGAGCCTCGTAGTTAGAGACTTGTTATTATTTCTTTTCAGGTTCTTATTTTTATTTTACCGCCGGGTCGGCGTAGTTTGTGAGCGTCAAGAGCACGCAATTGTAATTTCTTAAGTTGAATGAAAAGGGACTTAAACCCTTAGCAAGACTCTGTCTATTTTCCAGTTTCAACTGTCACCTCTTGGTTGCGTGCAGGTTGGAGGCGCGCAACTCTACAATCTTTCAAAAAACACGAAAAAAAGTTAATCAACTTTGCATCTCCAAACCTTTCCATAAGTTTTATATCGCAGTGTATACTAATAAGCTCCATTTTTTTTATTTTCTAGAGCGTTGCTCACGTTTTTTACTTCCTTGTACGAAGAAAAAAGTATAAATGAAATGCAGCTACAAATACGTATAATTTAATATTCCTTACAAGGAAGTCATGTGGTGTCCGCATTAGATATTTTCACAATAATGTAATTAATTTAGAGTAAACGTATTAGTGGGCCATTTAAAATTATTTTTAAATTATTCAAGACCGTTGCTTTAAATGCTTCTACCTTCTCACAGGCCCATGAAAGTTTTAGTTTTGCTTCTATCAGGCCTTGCGTTTAAAAAAAAAGTAAAATCTGTAATATGTCATCACTAGTGATTAACTTCTTAACTTCTAACATCTTGAAAGTGACACCAGTCTTAGGACCTGTGAATACACATTCGGCGGAGATAATACGTCCAAGATAACTAACCTTTCGGCGGAATATTTTACAATGTCGAAAGAAGGAGCTTTTAGTTATCTTCTGTGAGTTTCTATAGTACATTTTTGATGTTTCTCAAATATTTCTCTAAAGTGTATCCGATTATAATAATGTCATCAAAATAGTAGAGACAAGCTTTATATGACAAGCTTTTCAAAACTGTCTCAGTTGGACATTCAAATGCCGCTTGAATGTTGGGTAGTTCGAAAGTTATTTGTATAAATTGCCAAAGTTCTTGGCTGGTAGTGAATGCAGTCTTCCCAGAATCTTTGCGATCTATTTTCATAAACTTGTAACTCGCACCTATTGTTAAATTATCCGAGAAAATGTTTTTCGTGATTTTCCATGTATATATATGTATGTGTGTATGTGATTATAGCAAAGCCTCGAGGGCTATCTGCCTAAGAGGAGGGATGACTTCGTGGAGGACTTTCTAAGGGAAACTGGCATATATATATATATTGTGCATGTTCGAATTTATATATTTATTGTGCATGTACGAATTGGTTTCTTGCATACTTTCTGCTAAAAGATTCCCAGGAACATAGCCCTCAAGCATATTTTTATATGTTATGAAATATTTTTCTCAAAAATTTGATAACCTCAGAAATTCGCATTGAAAGAAAGAGATTTTCTTTCAGAAGCTAAAAACCTCTTTGCAAAACAAAATAACTGATTACTGCTTTCAATCATTATTAAGAACAAATTCATACCAAATTGTATAAATAGAAATAAATTGCAGAACGCTAGCTGTAGTAGCATTTTTCAGCATTGCATTTAAGTAGTAAAGATATCATAACTCATAAGCTGTACATATTATAATATTACTGCTACTACTAATAATATGCAGTAGAAAGTCTGAAATTCGGACATCCAATAGCGAAACTATCTATTAACCGGAATTCTCATAAAGCGTTTTTTAACTTCTTTTTCAGAAACTGTGTAGGAAAGAATAATATGATACTGAAGCAAGAGAAAGTGCACGGTAATTCTACTTTTGTTCCGATCAGTTTTTTCCATCAATAATCTATATTATCTCCCGCGTTAATATTGAATCATCTTGCATGTTTTTTTCGGCTCAAACACCTGCCGGTTAGCCTATCACATATCCACTTTTGGCTCTCGAATGGTTAATTGTGTGTGTGGGGGGGGGGAGCTACGCATATTTTATCATGTCTATTCCAGTATGCATTACGTGAACGCCGAAGAACAATGCTTGTTTATATTGGGAATGTTCTACATACCGGTTTCTTTCTGTTGGCATAACCACGAACAAGAAAAGAATTTGATTCTGATTAACTAAAGCTCAGCTAGCACTGCACATTGCGTTTCTCCTTAAATTTATCATTTAATCCAGCTTATTAGTCCAAAGGGGCAATTTGCCCAGAAGGACTATTAATTTCGCTTTGGCATTTTGCGTCGATTCACTACAGGCGTTGTTTCACTTTTCAAATTCTTGCCACTAAATATTACAACCCTGTATTATATTTAAAGAAATTAAATAATGAAGAATCTGCATAAATGTATGTATGTTTCTCGCATTGTGATAAAACGACGGTACCTAGAGCTATCAAATTTTGAATAACGTAATCCTCCTGCGAATATGGGCATCTGGAAGCCCAATTTTGAAATTTGGAATTTTTTTTATTATGGATTTCATATTTTGTTAAAATTTAACGAATTTTTGCTTAACAAACTCAAGGATTTCAAAGCGAGGAATGGCAACGTTGTACAGAAAAAACTTTTTTATCTTCAGCGAGATTGTGTATGGGGAATTCTAAAGATATGCTCATTTTAAATATATTTTGCTCTTGAACTGAATTTTATGGTTAAATTGCAAAGAACATGATATTTAATAAATAAAGGTAACACACAAAATGGTAAAAAAACGCCTTCTTAGACATAATGTAAAATCTGAAACCTTTCATTTTTTATTTTTTTAAAATTTTATTTAGTCTTTACTATTAGTGTTGTCAAAATGAAATTTTTAGTAAAAAATTTCTATTTCACTCTTGCCTCGAAAGTTTATATCCATCAATCAGCCAAAGGATATCCAAATTTTAGCGCGCCTGCAATACATATGTAAAAGTAGCTTTTGTAGAATCGATGCAGCAGTAAGACCAGTTTAAAATACTTGAAGCATTCTAACACCAAATTTGCTAACACAATTTGCTACTTCCTAGTTGCTTCTAAATTTTTCTTGGCATGAGAAGACAAGTATGCAGGAATTTTTAATAATAGTTCCATAGGCATGGGGACATAGGGAACTAGCTGCCTATGGAGACGATATTTGAAGGACATCTGTTAAGCTGTTCTCATACGTGGCAGTTAAAAAAGTATATCTTTCTTTGATTATGAATACATTGAGGCGTCAACCGTATCAAACTCCTAGGATGCCGAGAGTACTGGAGCCGGATCTGCTTACGCTCCAGTTATCATACATTATGAAGAAGATAATGGCGATGATAGCCACGAATTTCAAGATTTTTCTGATAATACCATAAGTGAAAATGTAATTTTTTTTTTTTTTGGATAACAATGCCCTTATCATCAATCAAAAAGGAGACTGCGAAACCCGTAGTATACATTTATATACACAGTTTAGGTGCTTCCTTTGTTCCTAAAAGAGAGGTATCCCTTCTCCAGTGTGCACATACTCAAAAAATGTAATTTAATTAGAAATTCAGGTTGTATCAAGCTTTACGTAAAATAAGTAACATAGTCAGAGAGGTATTTATTTGAATATGAAGTTAAAACTGAAAATCCTCATTTTAAAAAGTCTATTTATGAGAAAATTGTATGAAATGGACAACAGAGTTTAGAATTTACAGACATTTTTTAAAATTAATCCGTTACACGGGTTTATAAGAAAGTCTTCTTTGCTAGCATTTTTTCCCAAGTGGATATTAAACTCAATGACGGTCAGGACGAGTAAGTCCTTCACTGTCGCTAACGGTTATCGTGAACGGTTTTAATGGGAGGTATATTTTAAGGCATCTGTATAGTTTTTTATGTCACAATTTTCGTCTGAATCTTCATCTTCTTCACGGCTTTCCAAGCGAATTTTGTTAAAGCTCTCATCAACTACAGCTGATTTAATGCCGTCATTGATATCTTCCGTACATAAGGTTTCGTCAATTTCTAAATATTTTTACATTTGAGCATTGTCACTGATTTTGACAAACTCAAGCAATTAATTTTCACCAATAGTATTTTCACCGAGTGTACTGGAAAGTAGAATTTCAAAGCCTGCTTCCTTAAGAGAGAGCTAAACACAACTTGCAATAAGAATTTAATAGATTTTGCTATCTACTGAATGACACTGACACACTTTTCGAGCTGACTGCTGTTTCCACAAGCAGCTTGACATTAAACCTGCCGTAAAAACAGTTTTCTGTAATAACTTTGAAGAGCTTATTATAGTTTGAAGCTTATTATAGCTCTGAAGATTTATAATTGTACATCTTCATTATCAGATGTTGCATTAGGTGGGAAAAACACTAATTTCACCAATTTCTGTTTTACGTTTTTTAGGTCGGTTGGCGAAGTGTCAAAAAAGAGCAGAATCTTCCTCTTTCTTCTAGACATTGTTTCATGAAGACCAAACAACCATTTTATCATTATGCTCTTCTTTATCCATGACTTTTTATTGCAATGCCAATGGATTGATTTAACTTTTGGATTGATGCGTCTGAAGCATCTTCGATTTTTTGGTCTTTCCAGTTACAAGTGATTGTGCAAAATCTCTTCCCATATTACAACAATGTAACACAGCGAAATGTTCCTTGAAGCTTTTACCACCACAGCACTTTTCTCCTTGAAGAACAGAGTTTTATTAGGCAAAATTCGATAAAATAACCCAGCTTCTTCCGCATTATCAATAGTTTTAGCTTCCCATACTTCAGAAATTCTCTTTAGCATTTTTATCTCTTGCGTTAGATGTTGCATATTTACTGATTTTTCTTCACCACAAATAGTCTTAAAAGACTACAGAGTCTTTGCTTAAATTTTTACTACCCAATGAGTTAGTGCTTTAAAGTCATGTAGTCTTAGACTTTCCGAAACTTCTTTTGCTTTTTCTTGCAATAATTCACCGCTTACAGGAATATTGTTTTCTTTTACAGAATAAAACCAATTCAACATTATCAAATTCACAAGCTTCAGTTTTTCTAAATTTTATAGTCCTGGTATATCCATTTGATTAGTAATCCATTAATTTTTTTATTTTTTCCTTTAACACATATTTTCTTGGCTTTTACTTCATCCAAATTTCTGCCCTAAATCTCCTAAACTAAGCTTTTCACTTTCAGTTCTGTTACATGAATTACACGATTACATGAACTTTTTATTTTAATGTTAATTTTTTCTTCTTTGAAGTCCTTCTAGATAACGTACATAAGAATAACACAAATGTATAATACTATACTTATTTTGGTCCCGACTCCTAGCAAGAACTAAGAATGATGGAAAATGTTCACTGTATCCACAATGTGAGATCCACGTACCTTGATAGGTGATCCAGTCATCTCACCATCTTTTATCTCCCATTGATCCCTGTCCTGAATTACCTTACAATTTGCTAACACTCCTTTCGTTTTCCTACTGAAAACTATAGCAAGAAAAAGCTGGATTTTGAATTCTGTGAATGTGAAATATCCCTTTGATTGCACCGTAATATGCTTTTTCAAAATCTACAGTTGTCCTTTTCCATACTGAAAAGCAGTTTCTAAAAGACAGGGATTAACTTTTCATTTATTATTCCTTTGTCACAAAACTATCTTTCATTGAGCACAAGCTTACCTATGGCACCCTAAAAAACGATTAACAAAGCGTATTTCTATTTATATTTATTTCTCTACTTTTGCCTTATTTTTGAAAAATAAGACGTATACAAAGTTCCCTATTCAAAGATCCCCGCACCACCCGAATAGTCCGTTAAATAGAGGTCGTCCTTACAAGAGGTAGTTCTAACCTCCTGTAAGAGAAGGAATATTTTGGGGGGGACTTGTAGTAATTTTTTTCTTTTTTTTTCCAAATAGTGTTATAAATTAGTAAACAAAAATCTAGTACATTTTGCTGTGGTATTATCATCAACTCTCTCTGCATAATTTAAAAAGTTTCAGTTAATTAGCATTCATTTAAATCTTCTATTGCATTAAACAACAACATTATGTTACTTGTTAGTCTTGCTAACTGGCACAAAGTCTTCGCACACATTGTCTTTAAGGAAAATTTGTCTTTGCTAAATTTGTACTAAAAGCGGATACCTTTAAATGTCATTAAAAGTATTTATATAGATAAAAAAATTTGTATATTTAGGCTTTTCAAATTCTGGAACATTTACTGTTTGTGTATAATAGAATAATTTGAGAGCAGCCTCCGGTACTTATTGTTATTCACCTGTCATTTCACTGTATTTTAAACAATAAATAACACCGAATGCCTTGTTCAAATCATTTATTTGGTGACGTAATGGCGACATAAGATTACTTCCCCACTCATTCAATAGCAACAATGGTAGGCTGCAGATTAGACAGCCTTCAAATTTAGTAAAAATAGTAAGTTGGAGAGTAGCAGACTGGAAAATATCAACTGTATGAGCAATAACTTAAAGGAGTGCATACATCGCACTAAAAGTAAAATTGTCAGAACAGACAATGTCATCGTACAAGAAATATCATGAACGTTCTAAACGTCACACCATTGCTGGAACTACCACGAAAGAAGGACAGTTACTCTTCTTGATACAAAAGTTAGTAAAAACACAACAATTAGTGGCACGAAACGAGCGACAGATGACCACAATCATAGCTTTCGGGAAGAGAAAATAACTTAGAAGATAAAGAGGAAGACTTTTTGGGAGGATCTTTTAAAACTGTTGTCAATAATAAAGTAGCAAAGGAGTAAGCTTCTGAATGAAAAGACAAACAGCCAAAGCATGTCCTCTTTCTTAAAGAAAACATCGAAACACGCACGCAAGACAGTGCTAAAACACAACTGATGTAAAATGTTAAGCTCCAGAAGTTGGAATCATGCAAGGGCTTCCAACACGATCAGAAGAGTTGCTCATCCAATGTAGCGAGAAAGCTCATTTACAAAGCCTTAATAAAGGCCCTTGAGAAACCCCTTCGCTAGTAAACACACTCAACAACAGAATGCCGAAACCAAAAAGGCGCTCAGCCATTGTGTTTGGTGTGCCACGAGACCCAACGGAGGAAGAAATTTCTGAAGCTTTTGCACAACTTGTGTTTTATGAGTCCCAAGGGAAGTAACCTTTTCTAGGATCTTTCTTTCTCTAGATCAGATGGTACATCTACTTTATTGTGAACTGATCCGTTCAGTATTGTGAACATCTCCTGTATTATGAATTTTATATTATTTACACAAGTGACCTGATTTTAGTGGAGACGCTACTAACATTCTGGCCTATTACGCCAACGATACGGCTCTCGCGTCAAATCGAGAAGTCCAAACCATGCTTTAGCAAGAATGCAGAATAAAATTCCAGATATCGAGAGATGGTGCAGCAGGTGGAAGACGTGCATTCAACAAGAAAAATAAAAAATGCTGCTAATAAGGAAATATAAGAAGAGGGTCTCTATCACATCGGAAGTTAAGCTCTTCGGAGCCCATGAATTCTTCTACCTATCTGTGTGTTACCTTCAACATAAATTTCACCTGATCTGACCATATGTACGGAGTATGTGGCAAAGGTTATGGCACTGTATGCAGATTTTTTCCACTACCAAAAAGCAAACATCTTTCTCTTAATTTGAAAAAAAGACTGCATACTTCCATCTTTCGGATGATTATTACTTACGCGTCCCCTGCATGGGCGAACGCCAGTGAAAACGAAATTAAACAACTTCAGACTCTTCAAAGCAAGGTTTTACGTTTCATCACCAATACTCCCTACTTTGTCAGGAATTGAAGTCTTCACTCGGACCTTAAACTGGAAACAATACAAGATTTTATCAATAGACTGAATGAAAAATTTTACCATAGGATTATGAGTAATAACCCTGCAAATTTTTCGAATGTTCTAGCCTGCGAAATGTTTCAAGAGGATAAGAAAATCGTTCGCTGCACATGTTTTGCAATATAATATCCGTGACCAACCAACCAATCAAAAAGCGGAACTTCACTAACTGACTTCCCTCAACCGTACATTTCATTTTCTCATTTTTTACTCATTCTAGAAATTCATTCAGTACTTCAACACTCAGACTATAATTTTGCGATCAAATGTTCCGGATTCGTCAGTCTTCCTCGTGTGAGTACCAGACTGCTATCTGGACCTCTCCTTGCGTGGCACTTCAGTTAGGCATCTTCTCTAAAAGAAGCAAGGCGCTTCATTCTTTTTGCTCCATCTTATTTCTGTTTCCTCTGCATAAAAGGTCGTCGATGTTCTTCACCTCCGCCAAGCCTGTTTGGGACTTATTAAGGAACTGGTAAGAGCAGGAAATCTCCTGCTATGGACCGGTATGATGCAAAAGTATCAAAGATTGTGCCTAAAGCTTGCTTACAAATAGAAGAATCGATAGAATTGAGCTCCTTTAAAGCATAATACAAGATCTTGTGCTTCTATAAATGGAATAAAGGCGGAAATCACAGTTGAAAAGGTAAACCTCACCTTGATCTGCAAAAATGTAGCATCGGCCATGCGTCGCAAAAATGAAACGAGGAAACAGGAAGCTGCATAACTGCAAGCAATCAAATAAGGATAAAGAAACTTCATTTGAAATCAGCCATCAAGGCCGTTCTTCGAAAATCTCCCTGCTATAAGGATGAATTAGCACGACTTAGCAAGGCATTCTTCCTTGTAAAACCATATAATATAAGTTATTTTTATAATGAAATATTCAGAAAGTACTTTGGTGACAATATATGTGATAAAATTTATAACTAGAGCATATATTTATGTAGTACTGCTTCATGATGTTTGATTTCTTTGTAATATGTCAGGAAGATTAATTTTACAATATCTGCGTTATACTCACTAAACGTATTTGTAGAGCTTATTAGGTTTTTAGAAGCAGGAAATAAGAAAATGTGCAAAGCCCTCGCCGCGATTCGAACCCAAGACGTTCCGACTGCTTGCCAAACGTGCAACTGCACTACGAAAGCCCACGGTCGGGAAGGGGAAAATACCTTGCAATTTAAGGACTAATGTGTATCTACACATTGTGTAGATTGAAGTTCCGCTTTCTGATTTCCTAGTGGGCAGTAAAATTAATTATGATGTAATTAGTAATGAATTATATAAATAATAATAGTGAGTTTTTGAGCATATTATGTATTGTATGTGTAAACATGTAAACAATCAATTATGTAACGTGCCTAACTTTAGTAATCTACTGGTTTAAGAAACTGTTGTCAACAACAGTATCTAAGCTGCAGCATTTAATGTTGAGCTGGTATTATAAGGTATTTTCTCCCTTCTTCCAGCATGCCATATGTGCCTTCGTGGTGTAACGGCAGCACACCCGGCGCGCATTTGAGAGGCCCAAATTCAAGTCCCGGGGAAGGCATTGCTCATTTTTCATGTACTCCTGTTCAAAATAACCTAATGACTCTACAGTATAACAAACTGAATGCTGTATTGCTTTTATGTAGAATTGCGGTTGTGAATATTATATGCTGTTGAATATTATGTAAACTGAATTTTGCTATTTAATATTGTATTTTATTGCCAGTCTGATGTTTACTATTGTGAATTATTGGTATTCCCAATATTTACTGGTTTTGCTAAAATATGGATACATGAAATTTCTGTTATTTTTTATTGTGAATGAATATTATATATGATATTGTGTGATTGGACATTGTATTTGCTAATGCATATTTCTAGTATAATTGCTATTCTGATTGAATACAACAAATAGTCTTTGATATTGATATTAATAATAGTAATAGATTGGAAATAATAAGTGATAAAATATAAGAAATACTGGATATAGCAAATAGCCTTTATTTGCCTTTGATTAATGGAGTTGTATAGAGTAGCATGTTTCATGATTACAGACATTTGAAGGGCAACTGAAATTTATAACTGCATTTAATTTTGAGGCGTATATGTCGGTATGCTTAATTGGTAATATGCAACCACCCGGCTCAAAAGCATTATTGACCTGGTGTGCAGATAAATACTGTTAACATAGGCAGTGAAAATGGATATGAGGGATAGCCCATTTGTAACTGTACGAAGATTATAGAAAGTTAGAATGTTCCATGTCTATGACAGTATATTTTTACTGTGCTCTGGTACGATACACTCTATAATGCATTTGCAACTGAACGTGCCTTGTAATATATCAATAATTGTATTATATATTGGTAATTATATATTTGAAATTACACATTAATATTGGCATTTGTAAGAGTCTTATAACATTTTAGCAATTGTGTAGATAATTATTTAGTTGTTTTTTGGCATTAGTCCGAGGTTGCGTTGTAAGGTACAATAACTGTATAAGTATGGCAATTGTATAATTGTATAATCTACTGGACTTGTAATAACTGTATAATGTATTGGATTTTGTAAGATGGGAATCTGTATTTGTGTAATGTTTAAGTTTATGCCAAGAAATGGTAACTCAACAAAATATTAGTATGTAATCAGGATCGTATCTATTTAAGTTATATGCTGATGAAATATTGTGCACAGTAATTGTATAATGTAACAGCGATTATAATATGTGCTAGATATTGTAAGATGCAATTATCTAGTAATGTATGGGTATTTAAACAATAAGTGGGTAATAAACATCATAACTGTATTTGTTAAATAATACACTTCTGCCATTTATCCGTATATGTACTAGTTGTAACATACTTGCAATTGTATCAAATATTGGTAATTATGTAATGTACTGGTACAGGGGTTGGACAAAAATATGGAAACACCTTTAAAAAAACATGTTTCTTTGCTTAATATGGTGAAGGAAACCCGTTATTATCCAAAACAGCTTGCAGTCTTCTCGGAATGGATAAATACACTTCCTGTATGCTTGCCAAGGCAATATTATACCATTCTTCCTGCAAAACGGTGGCAAGTTCAGATAACGATGTTGGCGGTGGATAACGAGAACGCACTTTCCGTTCCAATGTAGACCACAAAGGTTCGATAATATTCAGGTCTGGTGACTGTGGTCGCCAGGGGAGATGGGACAACTCATCCTCGTGCTCAGAAAACCAGTCCTGGACAATGTGAGCTGTGTGAACAGGGGCTTTGTCATCTTGGAAGACACCATCACCATCGGGGAACAAAGTTTGTACCATGGGATGAACTTGATCGGCCAAAATGTTCACATAAGTCTTGGCAGTCATGTGCCCTGACACAGTTATCATGGGGCTAGCAGAGAACCACGATATGGCTGCCCAAAACATAACAGAACCCCCGCCATGTTTCACTCTTGGCAACAAGCAGTCTGTATTATAGGCTTGAGATGGCGTTCTCCAGACGTAAACTCTGCCAGAAGTGGGAAACAATGTGCAAGAAGACTCGTCAGACCCTATTACTCGCTTCCACTGCTCTATAGTCCAGGCTTTATGACTTAAACACCACCTTTTCCTGTTACGGGCATTAGCATCACCGATGAGTGGCTTCTCAATTGCAGCACGGCCAGCAATTCCCTGTTTATGAAGCTCCCTTCTAATTGTTTTGGTACTCACAGGGTTCGGTAACACAACATTCATTTCAGCAGTAACTTTTGCAGCTGTGGTCTTCTTATTTTTCGTCACAATTGCCCTTAATGAAAGTCTGTCACGATCACTTAGGACACACTTTCGTCCGCGCTGTCATTTAGCAGATGATGTTTTTCCGCTTTTCAAATATGCGGAATAAATCTTCGATACAGTACCTCTTGAAACACTAAACACCTCGGCTACCTTGCTTACGGAAGCACCTACCATACGTGCTCCAACAATTTGCCCACGTTCGAAGTCTGTTAACCCTGACATAATGCAATGGCAACCTCACATAACAGTACTCCGACAACAACTGAACTGTTTAGCACATTTACGAAGTTTTATAGGTGGCGTCAGTAGTCGAAAACGCCAGCGCCACCTACATATTTCATTAAAATCAATCTTTCTTTTCAAACATGCATTTCACAGGGTGTTTCCATATTTTTGTCCATCCACTGTATAACATCTTTGTATAATGTACTTGCTACTTTTTTTGCATTATATGCGATAATATTGTAAATTATAGGTGTTTGAATAAAGTACTATATATTGCAAGGTAAATTTCCACGTGTGTGTGGGGGGTAATGTATCACTATTTGAATTAAGTTTTAGTGTTTACTCAGGAAAGCAAAAGCACTCGTTAAGAAAGTAGATAAAGTTCTGTTCCGTTTGCCGTTACCGCCGCGTCTAGCTTTCAAAGTTGCACGCTGTACACCGTTTATCTTCATTTGGTTGTTTCATATAGCGATGCAGAGACAGAAATGCCTGAGTCCTGGTGACACGATATAATGCATAAAATACAAATTTTTCTCATAAACTGGAAGTCTATATACACAATATTTACAACCATTTGTTTTGCATTAAATGAGTGATAAGAATGAAGTTAGAATCATGCTTTAAACACATATTCAGCTGAGATTTGGGGCAGAAGTAGATAAAGCATTGTACTTGTACCTGGTGTATAATGCATTATATGTAAAAATACTGGTAAAGAAGTAGATTGATAATGCATTGTTTTAATACACGTCGTTAATGCGTTTCTATGTAATAATATGATACAAGTTATCGGTCTATCAAGTATTGGTAAATTTATAGTGTATAGGTATAAAGTTACATTTGTTTCATAAGATGTAATCAATTTTGTATAATTTTTTTAAAACTTAGTTATGCTCTAGTATTTATTCAAGAATGTAATATGTATTGTTACGAATTTGCTATTTAAAAAGCTAATGTTAGTTCAATTATAAATTAAATGGTTTTATTTCTCGCGCAGTGCAGCGCGTGACGAATATTAAAAGAAAGCTAAGCCGGAAAATTGAAAATACAAGAGCGCGTGCATTAAATAAATAAATATCTCTTTTGGATTTCGAGAAAGTACTGGAAAATTCTAGCGCGTGATTTTAAAATCTTATAAAAGGAGGAAAACATCTCAGTTCGTAGTAGTTGCTGCTTAGTTTGTTGTTGTTTAGAAAACTGCTCTTGTTGATTGTAGCGAATTCGCGGATTAGCTTTCTTTAGCTGTTTTCAATTACGTTCTATTGGACATTTGAGTAGTTAAAAGATAACTACTGTGAGATATTGTAATACTGCATCATAACTTGAGAAAATTTAAGCATTTTGTTGTGATAATAATAAATTTTGTTCATTTTTCATCGGACTTGTGCATTCTTTTCGTAACGAACCCGTACGCACGCAACAATTTTTGGCGTCAGGAGTGGGGTTCGAACCCACGCCCACATTCGTGGACCAGAATTCGTAACACTGCCCCCTTCCCAAGGACTGCACGTCCCGGGCAGTACAATCCCTGGACAGGAAGCTAAACTTACAACTGTGGCATAAATTCATTTTAAGCATTACATTACAATATGAAGCGGAACATTATGTTATAAACGTAAAACACAAGAGCTCAATTAAAATAGTGATTAGAGGATTACACATCGATATAGACAAGAATGAAGAAGAATATAGACAAGAAATTTTAGCTTCTCAAGGCTACAAAGTGCACAAAGTTGTGCAACTCACAAGCATAGAACTAGAACTCAATAGAACTAGAGAACCAAAGGCACTTTTCAAGTGTAACTTACATCCACAAACTAATATTGAAAACATCTATAAAATTACGCATACTGAACTTCTCATTGACAAAAAAAATTGTTGCGAGCGTACGGGTTCGTTACGAAAAGAATGCACAAGTCCGATGAAAAATGAACAAAATTTATTATTATCACAACAAAATGCTTAAATTTTCTCAAGTTATGATGCAGTATTACAATATCTCACAGTAGTTATCTTTTAACTACTCAAATGTCCAATAGAACGTAATTTAAAACAGTTAAAGAAAGCTAATCCGCAAATTCGCTACAATCAACAAGAGCAGTTTTCTAAACAACAACAAACTAAGCAGCAACTACTACGAACTGAGATGTTTTCCTCCTTTTATAAGATTTTAAAATCACGCGCTAGAATTTTCCAGTACTTTCTCGAAATCAAAAAGAGATTTATTTATTTAATGCACGCGCTCTTGTATTTTCAATTTTCCGGCTTAGCTTTCTTTTAATATTCGTCACGCGCTGCACTGCGCGAGAAATAAAACCATTTAATTTATAATTGAACTAACATTAGCTTTTTAAATAGCAAATTCGTAACACTATGTATATTATGTAATTGCATCACATTTTTGGATTTATATTTTATATTGTATTATGCATTAGTAAGTATGCACGTATTATGAACGATGGGTAAGAGTTTCGGCTTCCCAAGAAACACAGTGCAAGTAATATCTTCAAGGGCCTTAAACTGCTGAGTTGGTAACCAGTTCTGTACGGACTATGTAATACTCTGGGACGGAAGCCAACTCAGCGGATTTCAGGATTTCAGGTATGCTTATTTTACTAATATTTGCGTTATATCGAATGAATTATTATTCTTTGCATTTGAGGTTAAAGGGTAATTTTTTCAGTGAGTAAAATGAACAATAAAAATCAATTATATTGTAATCAGTAATGTAGAATAGTGGATTCTGAATTGTTTAAACAACATTAGCGAATTTTTGAATGCATTAGATAAGCATATAATATGCACATGTTTAGTATGTATAATTATGCGAACAGTCAACAGTATAGTATATATGTCTATTGGTTTAAAGAAATTATACTTAACAACAGTATTCAAGCTGCAGTATTAAGTGTTCTGAAATATTAAGAACTGGACAAGTATAGCAAAGTGAATATTGTATTTCCGTCGTATATGAATATATTGTTTCGAATTGTACACATATGTAAGTAAGTTTAGTAAAATTTTATGTATATTTATTATTTCTGTATAATGTAACGTGAAACGCTTGAAAGAGACGTAGCTTTGCGGGATAAATAAGATTATCGGGACAAGTCTTTTTAACATTGAGGTAAATCTCTATTGCGCTAAACTGTCGCAATATCGCCAAATTGACAGTGTTTCTGGCGTTTAATTTTTATCGCCAAATCTGGAGAGAAGTCCGTCATAGTCTCCAAACTTGGTGACCATTTGGCGACATTTTGGTACGGATCCTGTGTAACTGTAAGTGGTATTATAATTGAATAACTGTAATTGAGCCCTATATGTAAATGTAACCGCATCTGGCCCTCATATGCCTCGGCGGCCACTACTCCACGAAGCCATTCTAAGAAGGCGGGAGAAATACCTCATAACTGGATTAAAAATAATGTAATAAAGTTAATTGTCACGAGACTCTACCTGAGTTTTGTTCATTTAGTCGGTACCCCATTAAAAGAAACAATAAAGAGAGATTATAGCTAAGTAATACGGGAAATCCACTCAATTAATTCACTATAAAATAGGCAATACACCTTAATGCAAAATCATGTTGCATTTTTTTATTCTAAAACATAAAAACGATACAATGTTGCCAAACCGTAAAATGTAACATTTAAAGAAATTACATTTATACAATCGTTGAGTTGCTCGCAACATCTCTTCTTATTCACAAGCGTTCGTTTACATACGTACATTTGCTTTTATGAAAGACCTTTTTTAATACCTTTATCAGTTAACGAAAGAAGTATGAAGAGCATTTTTCTTTTCTGGTAAAAGACATAAAACTAAACTGTCGTTCAGTCGATTGCTCAGGAAATGATTTTAGTTATATTCGGCTTTTGATTTTGAAAATACGCATGGGTTTGATGTAGTTTTGCGAGTGCTTTGATTTCCTACGAAGTAGTCTGGACAGGAACATTGTGCCAGATTACTGCTGCCATTTCAGATCTCTACTTTCAACCTTATGTCAGTAAAAAAGTAGAAGTCATCGACATTCGTGACCCTTACGAATACAAGTTATGACGGTGGGATATGAATAGGTAATCTCTTCCCATACCTTTATCCCTATATCTCCCGCTACAGAATCATTACTGAATCGTTAGTGATAATCTTAATTCCCCATCGTCGCTTCTATCATTTTTAGAGCCCTCGATGTTTTCTATTTTGGGAAGGTAAAACTACATTCAGTATACGTTAAGTTTTTCTTTATATATTTCTTACTGTGTATGTATCATACTATTCTTTCTTATTTTATTACTTTAATTTTATTTAAATGTTTTTTTTACCAACAAAATCAAAATAAAATAAAAACAAATGATTCATTATTAGCCCAAAGGCTCAATTGGCCCAGAAGGTCTATTAATTTTGTTTTGGCATTTTGCGTCGTCTACTATAAAACGGGGTTTCACTTTTCAAATTGTTGCCACCAAATGTTAGATCCCGGCATTATATTTAAAGAAATTAAATAATGAAGAAACATCATGAATCTATGTATGTTTCTCGCATTGTGAAAAAAGCAACGGTACCTAGAGACATCAAATTTTGAATAACGTAGTTCTCCCCTCGAATATGGGCATCTGAAAGCACAAATTTGGTATCTGGGATTTCTTTTATTATCTATTCTACATTTTGTAAAGATTAACGAATTTCTTATTAACAAAGTCAACGATTTCAAAGCGAGCATTGGCAACACTGTACGAAAAAGAAGGAAACATTTTGTATCTGCAGCGCGCGAGACTGTGTATCGAAAATTCTAAAAATATGCTCTTTTTAAATAATTTTGATATTGTTGTTGAATTGAATTTTATGGTTTAAGTCCGAAGAACAGGATATTTAATAAATAAATATAACACAAAATACGTTAAAAATCGCCCCTTTGGACGCAATGCAAAATCTGAAAGCTTTGAGATTTTTTTTAAAAAATGTGTTTTTAATTTTTGTTTTTTATTTTTCAGCTGATGAAGGTTGGAAAAAATTGATTGAAAATCTAATTTTAATTAATATTACCACTTTTTGTGTCGATTTATTTGAAAGACTGTATAGTTTGGATGATAGCAACAACAATCCAATGATAGTATTTGGATTATTTAATTATGGCGAAGCACACGAGAGCTATCTGCCTAAAGGGAGGGATGCCTTTGTGGAGGACTTTCTAAGGGAAACTGGCTCGTATACACGTCACACATGGGGAAAACCACGAAAATGCCCATGCAGCCAGCCCGTTCGCGGGATTCGAACCGAACTACCAGTGTTCAGCGTCTTTACCGCTCGGCCGCTGGTGGGCCCTTTAATGATAGTAAAACTGTGCTATATTTCCACTTTAAACATGCGTACACCAGTCGTGGGTATCTTCTTTATTTACCAGGTGTCTATCGGAAGATTGAAACTACTACATTTTTAAGTTCTTTAAAATCGACTGTTCACAAAAAAGTTAATAAATTTGTCAAGAAAATGTCAAAGATGTATGCTAAATTTATGCAAATATTTTGTTTCATACTGAATTTTTAACGTTTCTTTTGGAAAGTGTTGTCTGTGGGGGGGGGATAATCCAAATGTTGTTTTATGGAGCTTTTTCAATGAAATGCGTTCTGAATACAAAACGCATTATTTATTAATACAAATAATATTTTTTTATCTTGTAAAAGTTACATATATTAGCAACATTTTTTTCATGAATTAAAGAAATAACAGCGGTCTCAATTTAAATATAGAGTAGCTAGTCACTTTATGTTGACAGCTTTTTGTCAGAAACGTTCTCTATTTCTGCTCTAAAAATTAATTTTTGAAGAAACTCGTTTAAATAAAAAAAAAAAAAAAAAAAAAAAAAAAAAAATGTAAATGTAATTCTTTCTATTTCGCTACTTTATGAGGGAATAAAATTTAAAAAAGAAATTCGAAATGTATATATCAACGCTTTTCAAGGCCATCGGTTAGTGATGAATTGAGTGATGGTGAAGAGATGTTCTATTTTCATTCGTAAGTGGGCTGTGTATTAGATACAATCCAAAGTACACGAAGAAGTGTGTAAGTTGCAAATACTATTATACATATTTAATTAGAACCAAGAATGTTAGTATTATAAGACGTTTCATATGCTGTGCTTTAAAAACACCTCTTTCTCAGTGTATGAAAGGAAAAAAAAATATTATTACCTAATGTAATCTTAAATCATGAATTTCAGAAAATAAAAATGTATGGTCAAACATTAATTTTAAATAATATTTTCATTTTAAATTTGATATTAAGTATACTATTTCTGTAATTTTGATTGACTAAAGTTTGAGAAATATGTTATGTTTAGTATAAAACTTGTAAAATAAATCTTCGAATACGTGTTTTGTGATTTTGATCAATTACCATTTTCACCAAATATTTATTTAATTTTGTATGGGGTAAAATGCATCATTAATTTGGAATCCTATTGCTGCTTATTCAAATTGGCACTAAATTCATTGAAATACCGTTCTAAATACAAAACCATATACTTAAGTTCAAAATCTATGTATTACCTATTGTCATAATTAATTTTCATTTCAGCTTTCAATTACAAAGTAATGAAATTTTTTTATGCAATATAGTTAACGAATATAATTTATGAAAGAGTTAACAAAATATATTTTATGAAATATAGTACAGAATATAGTTTTATGAAATATAGTTTTAGAAATATAGTTTTAGGAATATAGTTTTTATGAAATATAGTCGTTAGTAATTAATACAAACACCTTTCTAAATGTACCACTTTATTAAGGTGTTGTTGAGTAGATAAATGATGAAGGTAAGATTTTAATCCAGAAACAATACATATAATGATCGAAAAGTAAGCAGTTTGCATGACCAACACAATATTCTCTTGTGTTTTAATTTTGTGCAAATCTATATGATTCCGTTTTCTTTAAGATATTTTCGAAGAACCTGAAATTAGAAATACATGCATATTTTGAGCAGATATCCGAATTTGTTTCAAGCTTTACTTTGACTGATGTGTTAAAAGAATGGTGAATGGCAGGCGATAATGCGGTAATAAGTATTGCAGATATAATCATTGGAATTGCGCTTCCCGACTATGTGAAAATCTGCAATATTTAAGGTACTTATATAGTTAAGACTATAATCGCAATATGCATCGACATACATACTTGTATAACGTTATACTGTAAATAATTCGTGCTTCATAACTGCAATGGAGAAATATTTCGCACTGATTCCATCTGTATCTGTATTTCATTTATACACTGAATTCGTCTGTACCTGTATATATACACTCATTTTATACGTACCTGTACATCAGCAATATCCCTTTGTATACTTGTATGCCCAGCATTACTGTAATACTGAAAAGCACCTAAATGTGTGCTGCATTAATAGAATCATGTAACATATTTCAAATTTGCAAAGCTTGTTTTTATTCAGCATCTACAGCCTCTCACACACGATGTTCTCTCCAAGTCACTGTTTCCAAGCTTTTATAACGTGCCAGATGACATAGTCTGAATCGCAGACGCAATAATTAGTTGCAGTTGAGAGTGTGAGAGACGTAACTTCAAGACTAGTGTTAAGAGATTTTAGCGTTCTGCACTATATGCCTTGTCATCAAAGCCTTTCGATTTCAGGAGGGCTGATGAACCAATGATCTTGTTTTTTATCCTCTAATATTGTGCAAAATATAACGATTCAAAGGATATAAAATACTACTGGAAAATTAAGGATGCGTGGATAAATCAGTCTGAAAACTTTTTCTATCGAAAGAAGACCTCAGAATGCTCTTGAACTCTCGGCTAGAGAGATCCTTGCTGGCCAGCTCCTTACGTCACGAGGTCTATAATTCACTTTAGTAACAATTCTAAACTCTTCGTCAATTATATATATTTATAAAGAGCTTCTCGAAATTGTAATAAATGTATTTTGAGTTCAATAATGCAATAAGTATTATCCAACCTCACAAATGTACTAATCATTAATAGTCAGATGCGCTACCACCCGCCAACTCCACCACAATTTATATAAATGATATTCTGTGTATAACTGTGTGTATACTGAACTAGACGAAGTCATTCTGTGCAACATGAAATTTTCAGTGAGTGCCCCTTGCAGGAAACACCAATTTATTCCTATCCGAGATAAGCTGTCATCAGCACTTTGCTTGTAGTCTCAAGCAATAGTGATCCTATTACAGTATATTTTTCGTCCTACCTTTGATCCTTCTCTCAGCATTCCGCCCTCACGTTGATAAGTTCCAAAGGACATTTCGCTTGGCTCTAGTTTGTTTATTCCATCGATGGGACACAAGAGACTAATGAGAACCTTACCCAGTGGACCAGCTATTCTGACGATGGCGAAAAGAAAGAAATGAAACAAGTTAGTATGATTGTTAAGACTTCTGGCAACTGAGTATGTACTGTTTTATTGAAATGGTTTCATTAAGCATACAGACTTTTGTTGAATATTACAATAACTTAACGACCAGGAATTTGCAGCCATAGTGACAAAGGGAAAAATCAGAATTTCCTAGAAGTGCTGAATGGCAATTTAGCAACTAGAATTGTGAATCAGATTTCATGGAAAATATAAGATACTGTGCTTTCATAAGTACCCACAAGCAGTCAAGTGGTCAAGGACCACTTCGAGTTCAGCTTGGATTCGATTCCAAACAAACAGGCTGGCGTTTTCGTGTTTTTTTTTTACAAATGTGATGTGCATTTGAGCCAGTTTCCCTTAGAAATCCACCATGCAGCCAGCCCTGTTTTTCAGAGACAAACTATAAAACTAGGACAAACTAACCGCATTCAGCAGTCTTTAACCTCTTGGCTACTGGTGGTTATCTCTTAAATGGTTATCTCTTGGTGCGTATCTCTTAAATAATTCATTTGTACAGAGGCTGTTCGCACATTTTTTAGACGATTTTGGTAAGCGGTAATAAAACATCGTTTGCTGAAAATGAAGTAATTGCAATTGTACTATATTTTTAAAAGTTAAAATTATCGTCTGTGGCTTGAAAGTTTTGTTTTTATTCAAAATGGCGAATTTAACAAAGCAGTGGTTCGAAAGCTACATTTACGCTCTTTCCGAAGAGAAATATGCATACTCCGTTATCCAGAAACGATGTGAGAATCATGGTTTTGAGATATCTAAAGCGTCGATAGGCAATATCATCAACAAGAAAGGAAAAAAACGTCCAATTGGAGCCTCAAGGGGGACAAAAATTCCAAACAAGTATCCAAAGAAATAACGGACATCTTCGACTATTGCAAAGGTACGTTGTTTAATGTTAAAAGAAAATCTCTTTAGTCAAAGGACAGTTGCAAAATCATTAAAATGCTCGGCTTCCACTGTAAACAAAATGATAAACGTTGATTTAAATCTTAAGAAAGCGAAAAAACGCAATGTGGATTGTCTTCTTCCAAAGCATATCGCTCAGCGCAGGACACGCTGCAGAATTCTACATGAGAAACACTTATCCAAAGAAAAATGGAAAACAATTGTCACAATAGATGAAGCATGGGTGTATTTAAATGATTGTAACAAAAAAAAAAAGGGCCATTTATTATCATAAAAGAGGAGAAAAAAATTTAAGTACATGGTTCAAAGAATCGAAAGTAAGTTTTTCTAAGGGATTCATGATTGTTGCTGGTTTTTCTTATAATGGCAAGTTAAAAATAAAGAGAGCGCAAAAAAATGTCAAGATTAACTCCAAATACTATCAGGAACGTATTTTATCGCCAATTTTTCTGAATGAAATACCATCGCTTTACCCACAGTGCCATCAATATGTGAGACTCCATCAGGACAAAGCTAGCAGTCACACATCAAAATCCACTGTAAATTTCCTAAACGAAATGGAACAGAAAACTGGTATCAAGGCCATACCCTTCACTGATATTCCTACTAAATCTCTCGATGTGTCACCTATGGATTTTTGGGCTTTCAGACTTTTAAAAACTGCATTATCCAAACGTTGTCCAAAAACTCTAACAGGGCTTTGGAAAGCTGTTCTGGAGGAATGGGATAGAATACCTCTTCTGCCACTTCAAAAGGCATTATTATCCTGAAAATTGCAGTGTTGAAAGATAGTTCAGAATAAGGGATGTCAAATAGATCATTTAAAACACAAGAATTTTATGTAATTTAGTTTTGTGAATACAATATGCATCGTTTAAAAATTGTGTGAACAGCCTCTGTAAGCTCTCTGTTTGTATTTCCAAAAATGAACCAAATATACATGCTATCAGAAAGAATATTCTTTTTTCACATCACTTCTTTTAATAAACAATTAAAAAATTTAGTTTTTTCTGAATTCTTAACATATAATATATTATTTAAATATAAATCTGGTAATGCTATTGAAAATAGTAATTTGAAAAAATGAACAAAACTTATATGATTCATTTCATATTTTCCCGAAAATTGCATTATCCAAACGTTGAATTTGGAATCAGCATTTGAAAGCTTCGAACGCAATTGCTTTCTGAACTGTACAGTTGTAAATGTCGCTGAATATTTAAATATCCTTGATTGCATTATTGTTTCTGTTTATTATTGTAATAACGTGTATTGTTTTTTCTTAATTTGTTGCTTTTAGAGTTTATTTTGTGTTTAATAAAATATGTGGCCACATGTTTCGTATTTAAATTTTTATTTCTTATACAGAATTGTCGATCTTTCAACTGAGTTCAAATGCTTTTAAATTGTAAAAATATATGAATGAGAATGAGAATGAGAGCAGAATGAGAGATGTGAGCATACATATGTTTCTTACAAACCCTTAAATGACGTTTGTTTCACCGAGCTGTCAAAATTTACCAATTTTCATTGCCTTGGTGACTTTCCGATAGTTTTGAGGAAAAACATTTTCAAAGTCTTACAGCCGATTCTTCCCAAAGCCTCTAGAAGCCCATAGTGCAATGTGTAATACAACCTGTGTGTTAGTTCTTAATCAGTTTGAGATTTAGTGAATGGATGATTTGCAATTTACACTTCAATATGCTGGGATTGCTTACTAACCACTTCTCGTTGAGCTATTTCCAGCTTTATACGATGCAGTATGTCTTGAATTTTTATAATACATTGCCAATTTCGCCCTGCTTATTTGGAGTGATTATTTAAAGGGAAATCAGAAAACGCTTAGCTCGTAAAAATGTCAATACATTATTCCCAAAAATTTTAATTGAAATCATACATTTTAATTGCAAAGGTTTCTCTCAGTGACACACCTCTCTTATGAGAACGGTAAAAAATTATATTTCATGTATTTTTATTCAAGGTATTTTAAAATGGTCAGTGGAATGGTGGAGTAAAAAGCGTTAAATTCAAAAACTAAACAACTGCCCATTTTTTAAATGAAACTTCCTCATTATTTAATTCCTAACAGATAAATACGTTTATTATAGCAGTTTTAGATTATTTTCTATTCATATTTATGTATTGCTGCTTCCGTACGTGTTCGTAATGGATTGAATGCACACAGAATCAATGATAGCTTCATAAATTTTATTTTGTCAATAGAAATACTCTACACATCTGGAACATTCTACAAAAACACTCGTATAACTCTCCTCGGAATCACAGAGTACAATCAGCAGTTATACTTCAGACTAGTGAGAATGTTAAACAAAGTTCGCACAGAGATTTCAATACTGCAATGTCAGCTCTGAACTAAAAATTAACTAATACTCTCTCAGGACTTATATAATTTTAATTTATATAATTCAACAGAAAAATGTTACACGTAATAAAAATGGTGCCAGGAAACCTAATGGGTCGAACAAATAGTACCAGTTACCTTTAATATATTTCTTTTTGTGGCGTTTCTACAACTATTTAATGCTTCGCACAAGTTATCTATGTTCAAGAAAATTACATCTATACTCATACTTCAATTAAGCCCTAACACATCTAAGGAGTTATTTTGTTCATTCTCTGACTTAATTATTCCATCATCTCAAAATTTTTTGAGTTCTGAATTTGTATTAAACTGACGCAAATTCATTCCAGCATCTCTAAGCACGCTATAGGCTCAAGTACTTAACTTAAAAGCCTGTTCCACGGAATCTTCCCCATAGAAAACATCATCTATGTTGATCGAACCATTCAACATCTAAACAATATCTGGGTTTTCTACCGCTGTTTACTTTATATGTTTTTTATAGTGCACGCCAGTATGAAAAGGCTGCCTGACACACCGAAAGGAACGTGAGTCATTCTGTAATGTTTCCAATTGTAGTTATTACAAAAGTATAAAAACGTAACACATCTCTATCAATTTCTGAAATTCTGATTTGGCCTTTTCATTATCGCCTGAAAACGCATGTTTGTGTTGTCAAAACTGCAATATCAAGTTCAAAGCAGAAGGATTCAAATTTGGACCAGGCATCAAATAAAAATTCAAAGATACCTCATTGTTACACTTCGAAGATGCGTGAAACACGATACGGACTTGATGAATTTTTTCTGATCACTAGAGAATGTGGCATGAAGCATATTTTATTACTGTCAAGACAATTTCGCACTCGTCAATTATTTCCTTTTTTAACTGTTCGTTTTATTATGCTATCATAATTCTCCCTAAGCCATTCATCATTTTTTAGTTTATTAACTAAAGTCAATAGACGTCGTTTGACATTTTCTAAATTTATTACCCAAGTTTTCATGATGTGATTTTCATAACACACGAGCTAAATATCTACCATTAGTGAAATGCAATTCTTTTTCAAATTTCTCATTGACTGATTTATCATCAGGATTCTCCTTCCCGCCTAACCCAAGCGGTCTAAAGTCTAAAACCTTATTAAAGAGACATTCATTGATTTATTATCTTCCTTCAAGCAATGAGAAGCTGCAGTTATAAACATAAAGGCACTAGGCTGATCACCTTCCAATGATCCAACCAAGGACCAAACAAATATAGCAAGAAACTGGAAATAATTTCATACTTACTTTTTTATTTTCGATTGTTTTGCACTTCCCAGCATGAATCAGATCCCTACAAAATTTCTATTTCAGCTGCCTGACCATTATTGGCTAATTTAAAATGTTCTGATTTTAATATTTCCAAAATGTTTTTCGAGGGAATATTCATGATCGCTCCAGAAACAGTGCCTGTAACAAGATCTTCAACTTTGATTGAATCATTAGGGCAATGTATACCTTTCAGGGTAATTTGAACAATATTATATTCCAAAAGTCTACCTTAGATATACCTAAAGGAATAAATATATAATCTATCTTTCCTTAAAGTCTTTAATTTTAGTTCTTGAGCTAAATCAGATCTCATAAATGACTTCTGTGACTCACCATCAATTAGGATTTTTACTGTTTGGCTACTTGTATCATCTGCATCTGAAGCGCAAACATTGCAAGTTTGTAAATATACACCTTTATCAGCAGTTTCAGAAACAGTCTTAGAGTTAAATGATAGGGATGCAACAACATTCTACTTAGAATTTGATAATGCGACTACTTTCTGTTTAACATATAATGTTCCTCACTATTTTGCCTATACTAAACGCAGAGGAACCTAGAGAACAGTGTAGAGACTTATCACTGAGTTCCAGTTTTAACGACAGAGTCCAGAGAAGAGTTAAAATACCCTTTTATTCACTCAAAGAAATAATCACAGATAGCCCCTTCTCGGGCGTACATGAAAGTCTCCACTTGGGCTTTTAAATCAAAATAAAAAACTAATCTAATACTAAACTAAACTAACTTAGCAGAAGCTCGACACCAATACCTAACGGAGCTGGCCCTTAATTTAGCCGGCGATTAATAAGAGGCACGTACAATACGGCCGAGCGTAGTAAGTTTAATAACAAACTAGCCTGAAGGGAAATGCGCGCCACTAACGACTCCTAAGCTCTCCTAGTGAAGTAAGCTGATCCTTCCAGCTCATTTGCATACAACGCGATACTGAAAGCTCATTCTGCTAGGGAATAGTAGGCGGGAAACGACAATGAACAGTAAAGCATGTTTAAACTTAAAAATAACTGTTAGAAACTTAAAGTAACGACTACAAATATCTGAAATGGTTTCAGATTCAGGAACAATGTTCTTACAAAGTAACTTTTTTAAAATATTACACAACTTAAACATTTGATATTTCATTTTACATCTAGACGATACATCTTCTTTCCTAAAACATTTGTAACAACGTTCCTGTTTTTTTAATATCGCTCTTTCTTGTAATTTGTGTCCCTTTTCTTTGAGTTTATTAAACTAGAAGTTTCTCAAATCTCAGGTTCTAGTCTAATGAATTCGAAAAGTTTTGTTAGGCTATACCGTTGCTTAGAATTCTGTTTTGTATTGAATTGAAATTCATATCATCCAGTAAAAGCTTTAAAATAACCGGTCCTAAAAGGCTCCCATAGGCTTTCCACACAATACCGAAAAAATTTACACTTTTTATATTGATTTGACAGGAATCATGAAGGGTTCTTATTGCTTTCACAATAGACAAACTTCTAACAGGTTCAAGTTTCAAGAGTTTGTTCGTGTGAGGAGATATAACCAAATCTAATCGTCTAAACCTTTTTTCATTAAACTTAAAGAAGCGTCATAATTTTAATCAGATAGTGAGAGCCCAGATACTCTACTTAAAACAGGTTCTGCGAGCAAGTATTTAAGATAGGTAATCTTCTAGACCTTTGTTATCTCATTATTGTTACCAGTTTTTCAAAATAATTATAAAATTCCAAAAATAAACTAGGATAAGCCTAATACTTAGGTATCGAAATTTTAGGTAACCGAATGTTAGTTTTGTTTTCGAGCTTAACAGCAGCAGTGTGGTCACTGGTGGATTGGACTTCAATGTTTACAATCTGAGAATTTAAATTACTAAGTTTCCTTTTAACCCTAAAAATACATAAACTACTTTTTTCATCTTCATGTAACGCAGTATTATATTCCTTTTCTATTTCGGACTGATTCCCTTTAAAACAATCAAGTTTTTTCATTAATTTCTTTTAACTCAGATTGTTTAGAAGTAAGTAAAAACAAATTTTCCTCTACCATATTTTTATCCCATACGTCATTTTTAATTTCATGTTCTAAAACATTTATTATTTTGGAAATATCTTGTCTCATAGTTTTTCTGCCTTAATAACAGCAAAATAATTTTATTCGCTTACCAGGTGCAGCCTTTTACGATATAATCTTAAACTCACACTCCAACGTCAAGCAATCATAAATATTCTGAATCTCTATGCTTGTTTATGTAAATCATTCTGTCCCGTTTATTGCGAAGGAATAATTTTTCAACTACATGGCTGAATCATCATGGATACTGCTTCATTTAGGGTCAGCGACCGCTTCAATAATGCATTCTGAAATTTCACAAAGTCTGTTCGTGCACAACCCCTAGGCGACAAAATTATATTAGAAATGGTAAAATGTAAAAGTTTCATGTGAGCGGGGTTCAAGAAATGCCATTTTAAATTCAAAATAAAGAATTGTCAAAAGGCAAAGAACACACCTATCAGGTTTTAAGCTTCAAAGGTTTATTCAATTCCGACACACACTCCCTTTTTCCCCCGTTGCCAGATCTCAGATACAAACACATGCATCATGAAGCATGTACGCCCTCTATAGGCACTTAAATTACATTTTTCAAAAAAAATTTCTTACAAGAACTATTATCGAAAGGAAATTAGCCAGTTCCATATTTTTTTTATAAAAATTAGCCCCTGACCTAACACATCGAAATACAGTGGCTACTGTACTACAGTTAATGAATGAAATATACGTCAAATGCATACGTGTCCAACTTCACGAATGAGTTACTTTCTGAACGACCGTTTGTACTGTGAATTTGTTCCTAAAATGTTGCAAGGTTTGCTACGAATATCTTCTGACAATGTTCGTTAGACAAGATCTATAATAAATAAACTATTAAAACATTAAAACAAATAAATAATACATTTTAAATAAAGTACATTATGACTAAAAAGTTATAAGTTTATGAAGAATTAGTTTACCATACGGTATATAACTTGCACTGTCGTCTTTGAGGCTAATATGTTGTGGTGAGGATGAGTCTAGTAGAACTTTATGTGGGTGGTGGAAAGCCAGTGTCTGACTTGAGGGCAAGTAAAAAGAAAATTTGTGATGAGGAGGCTGCATCAGAAGTAGTTTTTAGAATAGTAAGTTTTAATTTAATATGGATTGGTAAGTTAAATTAAAACTTACTATTTACTTGCTTTTTTAGTATTATTTTAGTATTTTTTATAGATTGTATATAGTTTATTTTTTGATTTACATATATAATACGTGTCGGGGAATCTTCCAAATAGGCAAATGTTTCTAAATTACTTTGGTTTTCTTGAAACCTTTGATTTTCTACTCTTTTTACATTGGCAATTTTATTTAAATTTTGATTCTTTATAAATTTGCTTTCTAAATTTTTCAAAATTCCTTTTTTTAAATGTTTTTAGTAATTCACTACTTTTGATTTACTTTTGGTTTTACATACTATACCCAAGCCTATATGGATGACGAAACACGAATTGAGTAATTGAAGTAAGAGTTAGGTTTGGAGGCAACTTTCCCTTGATAAGATCTGTCTCCTGCCTGCTCAACAATTATTCACTGAGCAAATTAATTTATTGGAAATTTTTTATAAAAATTTTTGGAGTAATATTTTTTGGAATATTCTATATTTATTTATGGATTTTGATACTTGCACTTAATTTACAAATGCTCTCAGAATTTAAAATGATATTAGTTAATAAAAAATAATAGATTAGTTCCCAGCAATAATTAATCATTTATTTGTTTGCAATTAAAATTTCATAATTTAAAATTCAAATTTTAATTAACTTTAAATCTGCTTTATACGAATAGAGAATGTTTGTTAAATTCGAATTTTAAACTTCTCCGAACATGTTTACCTTTTCTTTTGTCATCAATAAAACGATGGCACTGTTTGGCATCACGCGCAACCGTTTATTTCTCAATTAATGTTTTCCGCCCTTGACAAATTTCATTCTTTCAGAATAGGTTTAATCGTACGCAAAATTTCGTAAAATTCACTAAAATTTGTGAATATATATTACAGATATATCTGATGCAATAATTTCCATCACTGAGATTCAAAAATTAAAATGTTTAGAATGATAAAAAATAATATACAACATTTTCTATATATGATAATTTTTAAGAACATAAAACACTTATTTTTCTACATTATATGTAATTAATTAATTAATTAAAGTCATAATTTCATTCTTATAATTTATTTATTTACGAACTTTAATAATTTTTTGTCTTCGAATTGATGTCTTTAATAATTCTTATCTTTCTAACGAGACTGTATTTTCCAAACAGCAACATTTATCTTGTACCATTAGTAGAAACCCATCTACATTTTCCTTATTTCATATCTCATATATTTGCAGTCTTTTTTAAAATTCTTAGTGGTGGTACATATCCTAAATACTATTCATTTGGTTCTTAATGCGTATTATCTTTTTATTAGTGCAAAGGGGCTTTGTCCCTCAGGAACTGTTGTTTTCGTTTTGTGATTTTGCGTCGAATCACTCTGAATGTCCGTTTCACTTTTCAAAATGTTGCCACCAAATGTTATCGCCCTGTACTATATTCGAAAAAAAAAAACAATGAAGAATCTCCATAAATGTATGTATGTCTCTCCCATTGTGATAAAATAACGGTACCTAGAGGCATCCAATTTTGAATTACGTAATCCTGCTGCGAATATGGGCATCTGGAAGCCGAAATTTGAAATCTGTAATTTGTTTTTAGTCCAAAGGGATTTGAATCCCGAAGGACTATTAGTTTCGTTTTGGCATTTTGCGTCGGACGGATAAATGTCGGTTCACTTTTCAAACTGTTGCCATAAAATGTTAGAGTCCTGCATTATATTTGAAGAAATTAAATAATGAAAATCTGCGTAAATGTATGTATAATTCTCACATTGTCATAAAATAACGGTATATAGAGTCATCGAATTTTGAATAACGTAATCCTCCAACGAATATGAGCATGTGGAAGACCAAATTTGAAATTTGTTTTATGATCGATTTCCTATTTTTTAAAACTTTGACGAATTTTTGATTAACAAACTCAAAGATTTCAAAGCAAGCAATAGCAACGTTGTGCAGAAAAAACATTTTTATCTCCAGCGCATGAGTCTCTGTATCGGAAATTCTAAAGATATGCTCGTTTTAAAACTATTTTGCGATATTGCTGTTGCACTGGATCTTATGGTTTAAGTGCGAGGAACATGATATTTAATAAAGAAAGGTAACACACAAAATGTTAAAAAACGCCCCTTTGGACGTAATTTAAAATCTGAAACATTTCAGATTTTTTTTTATTATTGGTTTCATATTTTGTAAAATTTTAACGGATTTTTGATTAACAAACTCAAGGATTTCAAAGCGAGCAATGGCAACGTTGTACAGAAAAAACATTTTTATCTCCAGCGCATGAGATTGTGTATCGGAATTCTAAAGATATGCTCAATTTAAAACTATTTTGCGATATTCCTCTTAACTGAATTTTATGGTTGAAGTAAGAAGAATATGATATTTAATAAATAAAGGTAACACACAAAATGTTAAAAAAAGGCCCCTTTGGACGTAATTTAAAATCTAAAACATTTCAGAATTTTTTTTTATTCGCTATTATTTCTTTTGATTCTTAATATTTACATCCGGTCAACTTATTTACACAGATAACGGTATATGGTATTTTCTCCCTTTGCAGCATTAATTCACGCGCAAGAACACTGAATGCAACTGGATATTCAATAGATTCAAACGACGCCCAGATTTGGCTAAGCAAGATGGTTACCATTTACATTTCCTTTATCTTATGTGCAAAACTAACAGAAAACAGCTCATACTGCCGTTATGAAGGATACCGCGAACTGGAATTCTTTTTTCTGAATTACACTGCTAATAACACATTTTTTCTCCGTGTCTAAATACAACTTGATTGGTTTTTATTTAGATTTAGAGCCATCTACATTATTTTTTATAATCTCGTCAATCTATGTTTTCCTTTTTGTTTCGTCTAAACTGTATATCTTCACGTGATACAGAGTAAAACGAGGCGCTGCTTTCTGAAACTCAAATTTACTATATGTTCTTAGTAACTGTTGATCGATGGCGTCATTTCTGAGCAGGCGATAGATTAATGAATGGTTTTCACGGCATTCGGAATATTTTCCGTTCGGTCTAAAATAGAAAAATACGATTAGAAGGAAATAAATCAGTGTATCAAGCTGAAGCGATTGCAATTAGAGAGGCACTGCGGTGGAGTTATAAAAATTTGAAACAGTACTTTACAATACGTATTTATTCTGATTTTCTCTCGGTTCTAAAAGGCTTAGAGAATCCGGAACAAACAAAATAGACTTCTTTTGAATATAAAAAACATTTATAATAAAATAAGAGAGAAAAATGGTATATAGTTTCATTGAGTCAAGGCACATATTGGTGTTACCGAGAATGAGAGGGCGGATATGCTAGCTAAAGAAGCAGCCCTGGGAGAGGGTGATATTTATGACGATATTAATGATTCCAGAAGCATTACATTGAGCAAAAATTAAAGCAAGTATAATTGAGAAATGGGCTCGGGAATGGAATGGTTCAAATAAAAGTAAGGGTTACTCGAAAATTTTGACTATAAAAGGAAACGTGGATCTATTTAATAATATAGATACTATTCAAGTTATCACGGATCATGGTAGATTCCCGGCCTATTTAAAACGTTTTAATCTCCAGGGCAATGATCAATGCTTGGCTTGTTTGAAGTTCGGAAATGCAACTCATTTTATGGAAGAACCGGGAGTGTGAGGACAAGATTTGGAAAAATAAATGAACAGAATCTAATTGAAAAAAGAAAATTCTTGAATAGCTATACAAAAGAAAAAGTTATGAGGATTGTGAATGAAAACAAGACTATCATAGTGAAAGGACATTAAATATTTTAGTTTTTCTTTTGTTTACGAGTTTATGTGTTGGGTGAGTGAGTTATGTGTCGTCTTACTATTTTTTGTTTTCTAACCGATTATGCTTATGATTTTCCTTATTTTGTATTGTGTGAGTGTATTTTTAAAGACACACAATCTGTTTAATCTGTGTTTTAATCTTTTGTTTTTATCTTGTAACTGTATTTTTGTTTGTCTGCATCGGGTGTGCTGCGTTAACCATGAGCACGATTATTATCGGCTAGGAGGATTGCAGCACACTCGTAAACTAAACTAAACTAAACTAAACTAAACGGCATTCGGAACATCTTAACTTCAATTTACATTTTGGGATTAAGTAATAAATTTTTTAAATTCTTTTTACAATGATGTCTCTCTGCCTGTGTGCGTGTACGTGCGTGACAAATTTTTTCGTCCATATCAAAAACTTTCTGACCTCCATTTTTAAGCTTTTCTTTTCAGCATATAAAAGAAAATATAAAGAGTTAATATATTTTTCAGCATATAAAAGAAACTATAAAGAGTTAATATATTTTTCAGCACATAAAAGAAAATATAAAGAGTTAATATATTTTTCAGCATATAAAAGAAAATATAAAGAGTTAATATATTTTTCAGCATATAAAAGAAAATATAAAGAGTTAATATATTTTTCAGCATATAAAGAGCTGATCAGATTTTTATTGAAACAGGACAACCGGGAGGGGTACTGTACTTCAAGCACAGACTATAAGAATTTTTAATTAAAAACTGCATTAAAATGTAATCCGAAACTTTGCAATTTTAGTACTTAAAACTTTTATATCAGTACGAACAAAGTAGTATTAGATTTTACCTAAAACGGATAAACAAGATGTGATACTTTAAACTCTGAAGAGATTTTCGAAACGAAATATACTATGACATAATGCAAGACTTCTCATGTTTAGTATTTAAAACTCATATATACATATGCAGCCATGACTGAAAACAACATATTAGGTTATAACTATGCATGATAAACCGGAAGTGGTACTGTATTTAAAACTATTAACAGATTTTCGTGGAAAAATATATAATCCCTGTAATAAAAGTTTAATCTGAAGTATTGTAGCACATTATAAGGTTATTTCTGTTATATTTAGACGTGATACTTATTTATATCAAGCCATAGGAAGGATTTTTAAAACATCGTTCCAGATTTCAGAGCTTCAAAACTCTCGCATATGCAGGCAGGCATGTTACCAAGAAATGCTCTTGTTATTCTCTTTCTCTGTTGGTGATGACGAGGCACAAGAGTAAACAGTAAATTTAGAAACACCTGTTGCTTTAATTATCACTGATCTGGAAACGCGCCGTAGTCACTATTCAGCCGCAATTCCAAAGCTACTGAGCATTGTTATCTGATATTTAAGTATCGCGGGATTTACGTATAGAATAGAATTAATTTAGGTTTATTGATGATGAAGAAATAACATAGAAGGAAATTAAACCATTACACTTAATTCCTCTAAACAAAAATCTATTAAATTATGTAAGTAACTGACCAATAAAATAGAATTTTTAATGAAAAAAAGGGACGGGGAACGAACATTTGATTACATTGATATAAATTTAGAAAAAAACAATTTTTTATACATGGTCAATTATACCAAATAAAATAGCATCCAGAATTTCTTATTACAGCATTTCTATTTGTTGGAACAATAAATTAGATTTTGTTTGCAAGCAATCAACCGGAAGTGATACTTTATTTAGAGCTCGTTGCTATTTAAAACACAGGATTGGCGGCGGGAAATCACATCCTAGAAAGAACAGGTTTTTTTTTTTTTTTTTTTTTTTTTTTTTTTCAGTTGGAACATAATTTTATTCCTGCCTGTATTTCGCTGCAAAATTTAAAATGTTGTTCTTGAATAAGGCCAATATTTGGGAGTTGATAGCTCTGATTTCCTCTTTTGTTTTACCTGCTGCTTTCATATCTGTTGTTCTCTACTAATACCGTGCTCATTTTGAATTATTTTCTTTAACTCGTCTACGTATGAAATAAATGGTAATTACATATTTACGTCCTTAGTACAGGTTGGCCAACTTTAAAATATAACTGTGATAATATTTTGCGTAAAAGGTTTTAGTTTCTCCTACTTTTAATTCATTGTACAGCAACAAATATATTTTTATTGAGACAGAAATCTATTGGAAGGAATTTTCATTGTAATATATAATCAAATAGCATGAGAATTAGTTTTTATAACTGTATGATTTAACCTCTTTTACTATCATTATAATAATTTTCGAAGTACTTCTACTACATCACCGAAAGTTTCCTTAAATGTTGAATGTGCGCCAATTTTAAGAAAAGCGCTCAGAAAAAAAATATACAGTTCTGGTTTTATGCTAGAATTTATTCATGTTAGATCGCTGTATCTTAATTTAGATTTTTACAGATGGAAAATTCCTCTAAAACGATATTATGTACATTCGTAGTTTATATATTTGATAAAATTATATAAAATTATGGTTGTATATAATTTTCTGTTGCTTAAAATATTTAATTTTAATTTTGGGTACTATTTTAGCTAAAACTTAGGAAAAAGAATGTAATTTTCTTCGAACAAATCTTCACAGAAATAGTCCCTGATTTACATGTTATGGAACTGTTGGTTATTCTTGAAAGACAAATGGAAAGCATAAGACTTAATGCCTCTCTGAAACAATGCTAATGTAAAATTCCCACTAAGTGAGTGAGTGTTATATTTATTTCTCAGTTGATTATAATACTGTATTCGTAATAGAAAAAATGTTAAATTATATTTGATGATTACTTTTATGAGACCGTAAAATATAATTGTTGTTATATATCCAAAGGAAAATATTTAATCGTATGATTTATTACATTGCAAAATTAAAGAATTTATCATGATATGATATTTGATAGGTGTTCGCTTACGCGTCAAAATAAACTATTACACTACCAGCGTATCACGGATTCTAAGAGACTACTAAAAATATTCTAAAGTCATTTATTACTTAAGTAAAACATCACTCATGTAAATAACATGTCATTCTTCTTTAATAAGCCTGACTACAGAAACATATTTTCCTAATTCTATAAATTGTTTTGTTGCCATTTCTAAGAAACTAAACTAACAATAATTATTAGTGGCCAAACGAAATTAAATAAAATATTAAAGGAAAGTAGGTAAAGTTAAATTGAAGCATGTATAAAATGAAAACTACGTTCATTTGAAATCCAACAATAGGTACAAAATTTAGATTAAAATTTTAAAATCTATATTATTAAAATCTGTGCGCGTCTGTCTGTCTGTTTGTGGCATCATCTCCTCCGGAACATAATGAAGTTAAGTTTCGGGAGAGGATACTATCGGATTCCAAAAATTCGTGGGAAGCCATTTCGGCCATTCTCATCTTCATACGTCTTTAATCTGCCAAGATATTAATTAAAAACCCTCAAAATGCTTTCACACTCATTTTTCTGAATGGCCCCACTCTCGCTCGCTGAAGATAAAAATCTGCGTTATTTTGAGAAGTGTTGCCACTGCTTACTTTCAAATCGTAGAATTTTTAATAAAAATTTGTATATTTTACAAAATATGAAATAAAAATAGCATTACCAAGCATTAAATTAACTATTATTGTATAAGATCATATTCTGACAAGAACGAGATTGCATGCGAATTCGTTGTATACCGAAAATTTTTCATTAATGTCTAATTAAATAGCTGCTTTTGGCAACGTTTTTGCTTTAGATTAGGATAACTGACTGCCACTTTAATTCTTTTATTGATGTTCAGAAAAATTTGTTATGCTGCATTAAATTAAATCATGATGTCATACGTATTGAACTGAAGTTTAAAATTTTTTGTTTCCTAGTTTTTTTTTTTTTTTTTTTAATTGAAAATTTTAAATCCTTGTGCACCACATAGTATTACACAAGGCTTACAAAGGTAAGTAAAAAAGCAAATAAATACAACACAACACAAAATAAAATAAACTTACAAATTCACAGATGACACGTAAGAGATAAATTTACAGAAGAAAGAGAAAGCCATTTTATGTTGGACAAATACGTGAAGAGGGGGAGGAAATGTAATATTCACAGAGTTTAACATAGAAATGAGTTCCTTTCGTCCTTCCTTGAGCTTTGAACAATAGAACAACAAATGTTCGACATTTTGCTCTCCCCTGAAACTGCCTGAACACAAGTCTGTACTAGATAATTTAAATCTCTTCAGATATGAATTGAATTTACCATGCCCAGTTAGAAATTGAGTAACTTCAAAATTGCAGAAAAAGTGTTTATTATTCAGTCTGTGAGGAATGGAAAGAAAATATAGTTTAAAGAGGCAGTGGTAGAATTCCTGTATAGTTCATTCCGCTTGAGTATTGTATCATCCCTACTTTTGTTCTTGTAAAATGACTTGGGAAGTATCATTGGAGTAATTACTTGAAGGTGTGTAGCTTGTTTTGCCAACGAATCAGCCCTTTCATTTCTTAGATTGCCAGTGTGGCCGTGTACATGAGAAAAGATAACATCAACACCTTTATTAAAGTCTTTAAGAAGAGCATGGGAATAGACAATTAATTTATTATATGAGAAGACATTCCTAAGAGAATACAAAGATGAAAGAGAATAAGTGCGAATAAGAAATTTAGCACTTAGCGAACAGTTGTTAGATATCCACTTAATTGACTCACAGTAATTCGGCTTGGAAAACACTGCATTCATTGGGAATTCTAAAGAGTTTGTATTCCAGTTCAGAACCATGATGGAAAACGACATAAGCTAATCCAACTCGATTATTAATTTTACTGCCATCTGTATAATACACAACAAGGAAATTATCATCAACAGAATTGTCATAAATGATAGTTTGAATTGGCAAACGATTGGCAGGATGAGGAAGATCTTCAAACAACACCTTGGTATCGAACATAAATTTGCTGATGGTATCTTTAAACTTTTTGTCATTTAAAACATGATGATCAATCGGAGGAAATCCTGAAATTGCGAAACAGGCTTCATAGCTAATTGTTCTGTAGCCACGCACAACTCTTAGTAAAATTCTTCTTTGAATTCTGCGAAGTATACGGGAGTTAATCTTCTTTAAGCTGTTCCCCCACATTCTAGAAACATAGCAAAAAAAGGGGACAATACCCTGCTTATAAATCATATCAATAACATTAGATTTTAAACCAAAAGTATTGCAAGAGACACGATTAAGTCCTCTAAGCATATTTTTACACTTATTGGATAAATACATAATATGATAATTCCAACAAAACTTATGATCAAGAATAACGCCTAAATATTTAGTTTCATTCACCGTTTCGAGTAAGGTATTATTTAAGTACAGTTGTTGGTTTGAATAGCTGACATGCTTTCTTTTAACTATCATAATTTTAGATTTATTACGATTGAATTCCAATTTCTGTTCTCTGGACCAACTGGAAATAATATTAAGGGTGTTCTGAGCCGTATTAAAGAGAGTAATGGGACACTTCTCTTGAAACAAATTAGTAGATCATCAGCAAAAGCAATTGTTTTACAACTCGGACAATGTGAGAGTCTATTGAGTAGATCATTCATAATTAAATTCCACAATAAAGGTCCGGAAACCGAGCCTTGAGGGCAACCGCTTTCCAAAATGCAGGAGGAAGAAACGTGGCCAAGGGAGAGCAATGCAGATCTGTCAGGCACAAAATATTTAATAAGGCGGAAAATATTACACGGAATACCAGCGTTCCTTAAAAAACAAGTATCCCAGGCCACCAGGCGTGTCAAAAGCATCTTTAATATCAAGAAACACTAAAACTGTGTGCAAATTTCTCTTCTTACCTTCGTCCGCTATGCCTTTTAAATAGAAAAGAGCATCTTCACAATTCTTATGACGGGTAAAACCAAACTGCGCTTTGTTTAGCAGTTTTTTATTATGCAAGAACCATGTAATTCTATTAGCAAACAGCTTTTCTAGGCATTTTCCTAAACTGGGAAGAAGATTAATGCATCTCAAGTTATCTAAATGCGAGATACGAGGGATTATCTAAATGCGGATGTTTCCTGGTCTGGCAACAAAAATTTATTTGCGAATTAGTTGTTGCTTGGAAAGAATGAACTGATTTTATTCATATTGAAATGTTCTTATGCATTTTCTTTTCAGGTGTACATTAATTATAAATACTAATTATACATAATTATATTGTACAGGTATACATAATTATATTGTACAGGTATACATAATTATAAATTTTCTCTTGGCCGCAGCCCGTCAATAATATAAAAGTGCATATCAAGTGCCCATTCAGATTAATTCTGTATCTAAGGCTAAAAAGAAATGAATGTGAGATCCATTTGAAATACGTAGCCTAGAGAAGAGTATGCAATTTATCCGTACGGAGATAAGAAAGAAGGAAATTATGTCAGTGACACGTTTTCACTAGCTTCAGAAATAAGAGCTGACCCATAATGGAAACAAACAAATGCGAAAATATTCCACGGAAATACGAAGAGAATACATGTTAATTGGAAAATCAAAGTAAAAAATTTTTTTTAATAAAAGTTTCTTAATTTTTCTGTTAAACAATATACAAAAATGTCCGTGGAAACACGTAACAAGGTGGTTTATCTATAAGTATTAAATAATAATATTAGAATATTTTTAAGATGTGTAAAAATGATGAAGAACATACAGAAAGTGTTTCTCCAAACACTGGAACATTGGAACGTTCTCCAAACATTGGAGATCAATTCATTTATATTCTTTATATTTTTGGTATCAAATAAATTCTAGATTTCTATCTTGCATTTTCTGAAACTGCAAGTCCGAAATCTCCCTCTCTATGTCCCAGAACATGCACTCTAAGTTACATTATATCTCTAAAACTTGCAGATGCTATTCAACTTCTTAAAGATGCTGTAGATAAAAATGTATTCAATTGTTTGAATTACCCATAAACAACTACTAAATTAAAAAAATGAATCTCTTTGTTAAAAACGTTCTTCCAAGTGATAGAAAAACTGATACGGAAACAAGACTTCTTCTGAGTATTTTCGAAGAGCATATCCAAATTGAGACATTTTATACAAAACAATTCAAAGAGGATTATGATTGTTTGGGAGAAATACTTTGTGGGGAAAAAAAGCATTAGAAAAAGTATTTTCGAAGAGCATATTCAAATTGAGACATTTTATACAAAACAGTTCAAAGAGGATTATGGTTGTTTGAAAGAAATATTTTGTTGAAGAAAAAAATAATATTAGGAGAACTATTTTCAATAAAATAACATTCGAAGATAGGAAAATGATGAATCAGAATATAAAATGTCAAACATTTTATATTTTTGAGAAAAAAAAAAAAAAAAAGAGATGTGGCAGAGATAACATAAACGCGAAAAGAATTGTCAAATAAAAGTATGAAAAAAAAAATAAAACATCAAAAATAAATTTATGTTTGCAGCCAAAAAAAAAAAAAAAATACTAAAGATTATGAAAAGTTTTACGAAATTACGCGCACAGTGAAAATGATATAATTTCGAGATTTAAGATAAAATTCGAAAAAGGAAAATAAAATACGAAAATAAATTTACACCTGAAAAATTGTTAAAATTCATAAACATAGGTTTCAAATAAAATTTTGTTCTTGGTGCAATAAGTAGCAAAAAGCCTTAAAAACACTAGCCTTAAAAATACATTAAAGAGTAAAATTCTGACTGACGTAATAGGAAGAAAATTCTACCAACTCGGTATTATATCCTTTTTAGAATATCTATAGAAATCTGTATTATATTCAATATATATATTTAGAGCAGGAAAGTTTAGAAAAGTGTGAGAAAATAATTAAATTACATTACTGTGAAACACAAACGAAATGAAAATTTTATTACATAAATCTTGCAAAGAAGAGAATGCATAAATAGCAGGGAAATTATGAACTTTTCAAAATGTTCCATGTCCAATTAATATTTTAAGTTTCACAATTTATTACGAAAACTACAATGTTCATTTTTAGGAGCTATTCTTTTAAAATGCCTTATCTTGTCAAAGCGAAAAGCTTCCTGATATCTTTTTTAACATGTTGACTGCCACACGAGATTGTAAGAAAATCTCCTTTAGGCCTCGAGCAATGCTATATCTTGCGTCAACTGTTTCCGATTGTAGGAGTTAAGAAATTCTAGAACGAAACATTTCGGCCCATACATTCAGTTTAAAATCTTTGTTCAAGAACGAAGAATCCAAGAAAGGGTGTTATATTCGAAAATTATTTCTTCTGTTTCAAATATGTTTTTTGTAGTGGCTAATGGTTGAAGTTTTTTTGTGTTAAAAGAGTTGCACAAACTTCTGCATTGTCTAAGAAAAAAAAATGAAAAATAAATTTGTAAGTGAATCATATAGCAGAGGAGAAGAATCCTCTTATGAGGTTTACAAAAATTCGAATGGTAGCGATGAGGAACAGTCGGGTTTTATCAGAAAGATAATTAAAACCAAAATTACATTTTCGAATTCTGATTTCTGATCCGAATACTGATAAATGCAGTGATAAAAAATCTGATGTGTACACCACATGACTTCCTTGTACGGAATATTAAATTATACGCTATTTTTTCTTGAATTTCATTTAAATTGATTGGGTTGTATTAAATCTACTTCATCGACAGCGCATAAAAAACAATAGAATAAATGCACTCTTTAAAATTCACTATACTTGTTTACTATAACGACACTTTGAATGCACAAAATGTATATCATTTGAAGAATTATCGTTGCCACACTATTCAAATACTATAATAAAGCTAAAACGATGTATGAAAGAAATTAAGCAAACAAAACAGAAAAGAAACAGTTTTTCACAGTCGATTTAGTATTTCTTATTCAATCAATTCAGTTCTCATTTTGCGAGAAGGCAAAAATACATAAAAACTTAAAATATCGGCATTAAAAATTACGAAGTAAATCTTAAACACTTATTTCCTCGAAAACATTCCAGAAAGAATTAAGCATGATTTAATTCGCAATAATAAATGAAGACGTTATTTTTGTGTTGCGAAGCTTAGTCTCTCTAGATTGGCAACAAATCTACAATTCTGCTGTTTCAAATGTAAACAAATACCGCCATGTTATTTAAAATTTAACCGCACTTAAATAGCTTTTAAATTGTTGTTAATTGTACAAATATTGCTTCCAGAATTACGAAAGGCATAAAAACCTTAACCGGAAGATAAAAACAATAATTCAATCATTTTTAAAGCAAAAAATATACAATTTACAAACATATAAGAGTAAAGAAACTGAGATCACTAAGCCGGGTAAAAGAGTGGATATATATATAAATATATTTATATACATTTGGTGAGGCCGATTGCAACCAAAATACGAGGTGCACATCTACATGTTATAGCAGTCCTATATACAAAATTTCAACGTTCTGAGGCTACTCGTTTTTGAGTTATGCTAAATACGTACGTACATACGTTCGTACAGACACCACGAAAAATTCTCTTCAGAATTCATTTTAAAGCAGTTTTTAGTTTTTTTTTGGATTAAAAGAGTCTTTTATTCTGTCCTTACGTACAGATATCACGCATAAACGTCGTTAAATTGCATTCGATAGCGGTCAAAATGGATATTTTAGTTGAAATATGTTACCTGAAACTTTTCTCGATTACAATACTTCCTTTTTACTTCGTACAAGGAAGTAAAAATGCGGTATAGATACTACTGATCATATTTTATAAAAATAGGTTATTTAGGAAGGGAAAAAAGTTGGTACCGAAGAAAACACAGTTCAGTTTTGTGGAACGCGATGAATTTAGATGTCGGCAACAATCAATTTAGTTTCTTTCTTTGAAAAAAAAAAAAAAAAAAACATTTTGTGAAATACCTACCTAGTAAGTATTCAAGGAACTACCACACGAATACGGATGAAGCGACCTAATCAGAACTTTTGTCCTCACCTGAATACAGGTAACGCGGCAGTCAAAGCGTTAATATAAGTAGACATCTCCATATGTTTCTTTTTGGCATTCTAGTGTGAAAGGAAATTCAAGATACGCATATGACTTTCTGAGGTATTAAATAGTTTAAAGAAAGCTACAATCTAGAAGAAGAATTTTTAAACTGAAGGCAACATATCGTATTAAAGTACTATAATACAGAATTATAAAGTATTATAATTTGCACACTTTTAGACAATTTTGCTTTGTTATAAAAAATCGTCTGCTTAAAAAATTTTGTTTTAACGACAGCTATATTTTTGAAAGTATAAATTAACCTCTGCTGCTCAATAGGTTGGTTTCCTTGCGAAATGGGGCTTTTAAAGAAGTAGTGGATGGAAAGCCATACTTCCGCTCTTTCGGAAGAAATTTATTCGTATCTAATTATTAAAAAGTTCTGTGAAAGCCATGAGTTTTCGATATCTAAAGCTATGATAGGTAATATTGTAAACAAGACAGGAAAAAGACGTCAAAGTTTGGCTTCAAGGTAAAATTATTCCAAACACATATCAAAGGAAAAACGGAACATTTCGAACGTTGCAAAGGTAAGATCTTTAATGATAAACAAAAATCCGCAAAGTCGAAGGACAGTTGAAAAATTATTAAAAAGCTACGTGCGAACAATACAGAAAGTGATTAATGCTGATTTGAATCTTAAAAAAGTCGAAAAAAACATAACGTGCGTCGTTTTTCACCATGGCATATCGCCGAACGCAGAACGAGCTGAAGAATTCTTTATCACAAACATTTATCCGGACAAAAATGGAAAAATGTTGTCATAATAGATGAATCGTGGGTGCATTTAAATGACTAAAATACAACGAGATCCAGTTATTATCATCAAAGAGGAGGAAAAAAATCTGAAAACATGATTCAAAGAATCTAAGGAAAGGTTTTCAAACGGATTTATGATTGTTGCTAGTTTTTCACATAGTGCAAATTAAAAATAAAATGAGTGGAGAAAAATGTTAAGATCAATTTCATATCTTATCAGAAACATATTTTATACCTAATTTTCAAATATGAAGTACCTTTTCTTTATCCACAGTGGGATCAATAAGTAAGGATGCATTAAGACAAAGCAAGCGGCCACGCGTTAAATTGTCCTGGAAGAAAATGGAGCAAGAAATCGGTTTTTAAGCCATACCCTTCACTCATATCCTTACAAAATCTCCTGATATATCCCCCATAAATTGTTGCTCTTTTGGACCTTTACAAAGTAGATTTCCCAAACGTCGATAAAAGTATTCAAGTGTCCGTGGCCTTCCTTAAATTTGGAAAGCTGTTTAAGAGAAATGGGATAAAGTTCCTCTTCTGATACAAAAGTCTTTACTGTCTTGGAAATTGCAGTGCAGAAAGATAATAAAGAGTAAGGATTATCAAATAGAACATTTAAAAACAAACATTTTAGGTAAAATATTTGTTTAAATATTATGAAAATCATCTAAAACTTGTGTGAAAAGCCTCTGTAAGTTTAGCGGTCTACCTAACTGCGTCAACACATTTTCCCTGAACATAATCTTTTAATTGTTCACAAGGCTGCTTTTCCATTTTGATGTTTACATTTGATGTTATTTCTAAACGTCTACTAAAGTAGACGCTTAGAAATAATGTCTTAATTTGTCCAACATCATAATAAATGAGATCTCGGATTATTTTCATAATTTTAGCATTTTGAAAGCTGAGAGGAATTACAGACAAGATTTTAAATAACCTCAAATTTACTTCCGTGACGGATTTTGAGGTAAAACACTTTATTATTATAGCCTTGCTTGTGTATGGATGTATTCTCGTTCTTGGAAGAGATAAATTTTAATTTCATTTCACTTGAGTGTTTGAGAAAATGTTAATTTTATCTCATCTAGAAGATTAAGCGATTTCACAGCAGGAAGCATTTTATCGTTTTTTAGTAAAATCTTATCTACTAATCTGAAATTTTTTTCAGCATTTTAAGTTCTGCTACCGATATTTTACTGAAAAGCAGCCATATGAAATTTTTAGGTACCATCAAAATATGTGCGCTTTTTAGTTGTCAATGAAATTGATTTATGTTTATCGACTGTTGCGTCTGAATGTGCTGCCTTGTAATACATATTCCCAGACAGAAAATTTCGTATATTATTAAATTCTGCAATTGAAGTAGAGAATACTTAATGTTATCCTAAAATCTTGTCTATAAATTTGTACGAGTTTTGAATAAACTTTTTTATAATTCCTAGCTTTCACGAAGTTTAGAAATATTTTGTATCAAATGTACCAAATTTTCTGTGAGGTTTAAAAATGTTCAGTGCCAGTATCATTTTTGTTTTGGAAGGACGTAATGCGTATTATACGTTTTTCGTGAAAACTAGTTACAATTTCAAAAACATCCAGGGGATTCCTATTAAATTCTTTAAAGTTTTCCCCGCCATGGAAAGAAACATTTCAAAACCAATTAAAAAATTTTAGGTTTTATAAAATTTATGATTTTATCAGTAACCATGGTTTTAGGGAAATTCACCTTCTACAGTAACTCTCAGATATACATTTTTCTACTTGCTAATAGTACAAATTAATGAATTTTCGGATTTCTTTCCCGAATATTTCTGTGTAATGCTTCAAATAAATGCAAAAGTAATTTACTAATGAAATACGCTGCATAGTTTACTAAAGTTATTATGTGTTTGAAAGATCTAGAATTCATTCTGCTCATATGAATGATATCAATATTTTTTCTTCAAATGTTATTGCTTTATTACATGGCTACAACATTGTCATTTACCATTTTGTTATTAAAAGCTCCTGAGATCAAGTATTCCAAATTTCCATTTACACTTGTAACTTTTCTTCATTATTGAGAATAAGAATCGAATAGTTTACATCAGCCTTTCTGGACTTTTCTCAAGTGGAGATTGCTTTTATAAATTAGAATATTCTTCGGAGTACCTTATTATTCACCTTCTAAAGCAGTTTTTTAGCATGTGTTATTGCTAGTATACTTATAATTTTAAAAAGCAGCTAATTAAAATTAATTTAATTTTATATTGGTATTAATCAATCAAGTTAATGGAAGAAAAGTTTTATATATTTTTAATAGTTCAAAGTTATTAGAGTTTGGATAATCTTATTAACGAAAAGTTAAATAAATGTTGGTACTCTAATTAATTACATGGCTAAACCTACCAATTCTTGCACAGCTGTTTCTTAATTGGATTTATGCTGTCTAAGATGGTAACCTTAAGTCTAAGACTGGCATATGCATCAAGTCGATTTCAGTATTTTGTGTTTATTTCAGTTAGTGATGAAAACCTTTACACCCATAGATACGAAGAAGCAGACTGAACTAAAATTTTTACAGCAGCATACAGTTGACTATATTTTGTTTTCACTGGTAATGAGGTCCAGAAATTTATTTCATGTTCTGTTTGAAATTTCCTTTAAAGTCCGATATCATTAGAGAATTCAATCAATTGTTCTCGTGCATGCAATGTTAGTGTGACATTTTCAAAAATCACTATGGGAAGGACCAAGTATATATAATGAATTTTTTTTAGTTCTTGAACTAAAAAATTCATTATATATATACTACTTAGAAAATAAGTTTCAGACTCTGATCTTGGAGTTCGGAGATGAAGACCACGGGAACATCAGAAGTTTTAAATCAAACTTTAGTGAGCACTTGATGATTTTGATGCTTTTCAATCGAATAGAAAAAAATAGAATCAACCTCAAATGCTAATGAAAACGTACTGGAAGAAAGACATTTAATGAACGATGCGTGGGAAAACCTTACATCAACATGTATTACCAGTTGCTTTCGCAAAGCTGGACTAGACGTTTCTCAAGAGGGGAAAATTACCGAGGAAAAAGAAAAATTTGTAAATGAGTCTTGGAAAATTTGTAAATGAGTAGAGAAGAATTTGGTAATTATGTATCTGTTGACGCCATTATTGTCACTTCCGAGATACCTACTCTCGAGAGTATTATAACTGAAATTCAAGTTAAAGCAGATGAGAAAAACAATGAAAGAAGCGATGATAGCTATGAATGTGAATAATTTCAAGTGGAACCGCCGCCAGTACTTAATTGTTTTTGAGAAAACTTCAAATTGTTTTTGAAGCCAGGGGTGCAAATGATGATGTTTTTCGGGCCATGAATCTTTTTCGAAGAACAATAACACAAGAAAGAGACAGTACGGCAATTCAAAGCAAATTAACCAACTTCTTTTGTATTGTATAGAAATAAAAAATGAATAAAGTCTTTATAATATAGAAAGTAGGTATGAATGTTTCACGAACCCATTTTTTACAAGCACTTGTTATAAGCGATTTCGACTCTATTATGTTCTGCTTATTTCTAAAGTAAAATTAAGACTATTTTGTAAGACAAATTAAGACTAATTTGCTTGAGGCCAAACATTCATTGAAAACCTCTATCCAAAAATTTGCATTGGAACTTGATTGGGTGACTCTCTATTTTGAAGGAAACTAGTGACCCATACAATCCCTGACTGACATGTGACTCTGCTGTGAACAAAAATTCAAACCAGGAAGTCATATTACTCGAACGTTCAATAAATCATTTTGGGAAAATCACTAGAACAATCAATAGTTCATTTATAAATTAAATTTATATTAGCAATGTAAATATAAATTATTATTTATTATATAAAGCATATGAGTTAAAGCACTAAATCAAAATGAGACGATATTAATAGGCAGAAACTGCTGGGACGACGATGTATAAGAAAAGTGAAAAACAAAATTCTACGTTCAGTTTACAAAAATAATTAAACACTGGATTTTTGTTTTTTAAAAAGTTAAGAAAAATTTTAATGATGAATGCGAACAAAAAAAGTTAGATTTCAAGTGAAAGAAATGGAGAATCAAAAGGAATAATAAAGAATATAAGAACCAAAAGAATAATATTAATAGTATGGAACGCCAGAAGATTTAGAAAACCCATCAAATGTAGAAAGCATGAAAACAAACAGGGAAAAAACATACGGTGTTTTTATAACGACACATGAAATTTTTTTCTGTTCAAAAAATAAATCATCCTAAAAAAAAAAAAAAAAAAAAAAAAAAAAAAACTAAAATTACAACTTTAGTTCATTGATGCCAAAAAAAGTTATTAGGAAGTGTTGTTAACATTATTATTATCATTTTAAACAATATTTTAAATTTCTAAATCTACATGAAGGAAATCATTGCTTTAGGTACATCTATAATATGCATTTGAAACTGTGCAAGAAAACAGTTTTAGGAATTTAGATTTACCTCATAAAGACTGCAAAGAGTGCCAAGGAAGTTCGCTTGAATGGTAACGAAAAATATGCCACTTTTTTCTTTTGCCATTTTCAAAAACATGTTTACTTGTTTACTGTCCAATAAGACTCCCTCCTATGTCTAACCACTCCTCCTCGGGAACCCCGCCTCTTCTTCCCTGTCTGAGTTCCCTCCCCCAGCGAGAACTTATTTTTACCCTATTAATATTTCATTTCTTATTATTAAAAAATGCGAAAATGCTTTAATATAATATTTTTGCTAAGAATTAAATTTCATTTAAAAAAGTGTCAAGTATTAAATGTCTAAAAATACAGAAGAAGTATGAGATCATTAAGAATTTTATATTTCATAAAATGTTTAATAATGCTAAAATAAAAATTAATGTGAAAATGAGAATTTAAAATTTTTATAATATAGAATACCAGAACCGCTAGAACTTATATTTATAATATTCACATTACATATATTTAGAACATTTTTAATACAAAAAAATAAAAAAAAATCTGAAATTTTTCAGATTTTAAATTACGTCCAAAGGGGCGTTTTTTTAACGTTTTGAGTGCTACCTTTATTTATTAAATATCATGTTCTTTGCACTTAAACCATAAAATTCAGTTCAAGAGCAATATCGCAAAATAATGTTAAATTAAGCATATCTTTAGAATTTCCGATATACACAGTCTCGCGACTGGAGATAAAAGTATTTTTTTTTTTCTATATAACGTTGCCATTTCTCGCTTTTAAAGCATTGAGTTTGTAAATCAAAAATTCGTTAAAGTTTTACAAAATATAAAATCTATAATAAAACAAATTCCAAATTTGGGATTTCAGATGCCCATATTCGCAGTAGGATTTCGTCATTCAAAATTCGATGGCTCTATGTACCATTCTTTTATCACAATGCGAGAAATAGACAATCATTTATGCAGATTTTTCATTATTTAATTTCTTCAAATATAATGCAGGACTCTAACATTTTGTGGCAACAGTTTGAAAAGTGAACCGACGTTTATGAGTCCGACGCAAAATGCCAAAACGAAAGCAATAGTCCTTCGGGACTGAAATCCCTTTGGACTAAAAATATCTTAATTATCAAATTTAAGTAGATTTATAATATTATATAGATTTAAATAATAAAAAATATTTAAACAGCTAAATTTAAAATAAAAGAAGATTTCTGGAAGTTCATAAACATATTCATTTTTAGCTTTCACCTCGGTTTCAAAACACTAATAGTTCCGTAATTTTGAGAGTATATTCCGTTTACCGATCATCTCAATTTACTTTCCAATTACCTTTTTTCCCATGCAAATTTATATTTATTCAATAATTGAATTTTCATTTAAACTTTTCGCACTCTTGTAAATAAAATATCTGATGTGTACACATGACTTCCTTGTACGGAATATTAAATCACACGCACTTTTTGCTGATTTTCATTTAAACTTATTTCCTCGAATTTCATTAGAGATATATTTCTCATTCAATTATTTCAGTTCTCACTTCGTGACAAGGCAAAAAAAAAAAAAAAAAAAAAAAAAAAATTCAAAATATCTATATTAAAAATTGAAAAATACAGAGAAACATAAAACACCAAATGCAGTTAAAACAATTAAAACTTACTGTTACAATTAAAATTGCAGTTTCTACGCAAAAATGTCCAAGCCGGCCAGGCGGCAAGAAGGCAGATTTTTCGGTGAACAAAACTGAAAGTTTACTTTTGGTCTCACTCGGCAAAAAGATACTGAGGGCGACGAAACTGACTTAAATTGTCGTGGACGCTGTGCTGAGTCAATACATGGGATAGTTGAATAACTTAAATGATAATTCCAGAATGGATTAAGCATAATTAAATTCGCAATAATAAAAGTAGACGTTACTTTGATGTTGCGAAGCTAAATTTCTCTAGATTGGCAACAAATCCACTATTCTGCTTAGTTTCAAATGTAAACAAATACAGCTGTTGTGGTAAAAAATTTATGCTTAGTCGCACTTAAACAACTTTTAAATTCTTGATAATTTTACAATTGTAACACGCAGGTTAATTAAAGGCATAAAAACCTTAACCGGGAGATAAGAACAACATAATTAAATTATTTTTAAAGTACAAAATACACAATTTGCAAACATATAAAATTAAAGAAACTGAGCTCACTGAGCCGAGTAACAGAGTGTATATATATATACATATAAATATTTATATACTTTTGGTACGGTCGGGATTGCAACCAAAAAGGGAAATGCACATATACCATGTTATAACAGTCTCACATTCAAAATTTCAACGCTCGATTTTGGAATGTGGGAGATACGTACATACATACGTACGCGCATACGTATAGAAGCCACAAAAAAACTCTTCTGAATCCATTTTAAATCAGTTTTATAATTCGTAATTCGTTTGGGAAAAAATAGTCCTTTATTTTATCTTTACGTACAGATGTCACGCCAAAACATCGTTAAATTGCATTCGATCGTGGCCAAAATGGAGATTTTCGTTGAAATATGGTATCCGGAATTTTTCGTGTTTGCAATACTTCCTTTGCTTCGTACAAGGAAGTAAAAATTGATATAAGCGTGGTTGTAATGCTTTGTAACATGCCTACATACGAGGTGCGTCGGCTGTGCTGCGTTAACCATGAGGCCGATTATTGTCGGCCAGGAGGGTTGCAGCATACTCGTAAACTAAACTAAACTAAACTAAACTAAACCTACATACGAGGAAAATGAAATTATCCATATCTTATCTCTATACTGCATAAACGAGGATGAGGATACATAATCTGTTCGTATATTTTTCAGACGATTTTGCTTTGTTACTAAAAAAAATGTCATCTGCTTGGCAATTTTCTTTTAACCTCAACTATCTTTTTGAAAGTACGAATTATCTCGTGCTACTTAACAGTTTTATTTTCAGATGGCGCTTTTAAGGAAGCAATGAATAGAAAGCTATAATGATTCGTATCTAGTTATTGAAAAAACGCTGTAAAAACCATGGTTTTTCGATATCTAAAGCTGCGATAGAGAATATTGTTAACAAGAAAGGGGAAAAAAAAAAAAAAAAAAAAAAAAAAAACCCACCAAAGTTTAGATTCAAATGGAAAAAGTTTCTAAATAAATACCCAAGGAAATAACGGAATGTTTCGAATGTTGCACATGTAAATGCTAAAAGAAAATCCCCCAAGTTAAATAAATGACAGTTGAAATCATAAAAATGCACAGTGTCTACCACAAACGAAGTCATTAATTCTGATTTGAATTTTAAAAAGGAGTAAAAACATGATGTGCATCATCTTTCTCCCCGACATATCGCCAAACGCAGAACTCTTTTAGAATTATTTTTGAGAAACTTTTATCCTGACCAACATGGAAAAATATTGTCAAGATACATGAATCTTACGTATATTTAAATGACTGTAAAAAAAAGGAGATCCATTTATTACCATCAAGGAGGGTAAAATAAAGAGAGTAGATAAAAGGTTAAGATCAGCTCCACATATTATCAGGAAGATGTTTTGTACCCAATTTTCAAATATGAATTACCTTGTGTTTACCCAAAACGTGATCAATTAGTAGAACTGCATTAAGACCAAACAAGCAGCCACAAGTCAAAATCAACTGTAAATTTCCTTCAAAAAAGGGAACAAGAAACGGGGTACCCCTTCACTCATATCCCTACAGAATCTCCTGATCACCCATAGATTTTTGCACATTTGATCTTTTAAAAACAGATTGTCCAAACTTTGATGTGTAGCCTTCCTTGGACATTGGAAAGCTCTTCGAGAGGAATGGGATTCCGATACTACAAAAGGCTTTATTGTCTTGAAAATTACGGTGGAAAAATTATGAAGAATAAAGGTCACCAAATAGTATATTTATATTTTTTATACTGTTGCGATAGGAAGAGAGCGGCGAGGCAGTGTCTTAGCAAGAACAGAGGTAGAAGGAAAAGTGCGAAGTTATCCAATATGGAAGCTGACCTAGGGAAAGTTTCAGTTCTTACAATTTTCAGTTTAAATACCCAATTAGCAGTAACACCAGAGTTATGCAAGATATATGATATAGATGGATCTAGAAATAACGCATTAAAGAAATAGTTATTACTGTTTTTTAGAATGAAGAAGGAAAATACTCAAATTAAAAAGAGGAATTAAGTGGCTATTGTTAATTTAAATTATAATTTTGATTTACATAATTTTTTAATCTTACATATCCCCCTTCAAAGAGGAAAAGGCGACAGGAAAGCCTTTGTAAAATCACTGATGTACAGGTAGCCTTCCTACAACACGTCATCCTGCAACACGGTTCCGCTATAACGCGATTCATAAATTGCCCTCCTACAACAGGGTTTTTCTATAACACGGAGCGAATTGCTCAAGCAATCCGAAGAAATTTAATGAACTGCGCACGAAGATTTACCATAGAGAGCAAAGCACCCATATATTCATTAAACAGATAAGAATCCTCGTTTCGTAATTTCTGCCAGTTGTCTTCGAGGTGCTGCGTCTGGGCGTCTGGTGCGAGTCTCACGTGTGGCCTTATTCTGACCTTGCTCTGGATATTGGAGGACGTGGCGCTAAACCAATTAACCATAACGATAAAGGGATGGTGCCCACGTCCCCCGTTTCTAATCCTAATCCAAGATCCGGTACCCGTAAGAACAACTGGGAGACCAGCTACGTGGTAGAGAACGACCGTTGAATTCTTAATCGATAACGGGGGAATATCGTTTCCTTCCATAACCTTCAAAGCACAATTGCACAACAGAAACAGTACCCAGTTTCAAGAGAGCACAAACACCAGATAACAATGAAAAAACTTGCTGTCGCAGAAGGTGAACAATAAGAGGTCACAATAAGAGGAATGGGAAATGCTCTGAAATGCACAACCTGCACGTTTGGCTTCCAAAATTCGAATCCTCATCTCCGTGGCCTGAAAACAAAAGTGTCTCACGCTGCTGGTCGGCAGTCTGCGTCTAGCCATAGTATGTTAAAGAATAACTTTTTCATCTTTAAGACTTTAAGTTTCAGCCTCCAAGACTTGTATAATAAAGATGAAAAACAATGTTTAACACTTTGACTACCAAGCCAAAATTGCAAATGTTCACCACGGGGCCAAACTTTTTTTTTTTTTTTTTGTGTAATTTGTATTTTTTTCAACCTAAAACTATATATAAAAACAATATTTTTCAATCTGACTCATTTTGTAACACATGGGGAGATTTTCATCCTGGCTACCAAAAATGATAGCCAAAGCACACCACGAAAGTTAGTGTAAATTCTTCCATGCGTGGCCATGGCTATCTTATTTGATAGCCAGCTAAATTCGTCATTTATCAATAAACTTTTTTATTTAGATTTATGTTTCTGTAGTAGAATATCTTAAATTCAAATATATGAAAGAATGAGCTTAAAAGATTATAGTTTCAGGTTTTTTTTATTATTTTATTTATATGATTTTATTTCTATTATTTTGTTTAGGTTAGAATTATTTGAATTTTTATTATAGTGAGCAAGAGAAAGTTAATTTTGGAAGAAATTGAAGCTGCGGCTATGAGATGCTATGATTCATGGGATGATGAAGACTTTGATTTATTTGATTCTGACGCGGATCCTGCATATTCCCCTGAAAGCTCATCTGACGAAACTGATATGGACGATGATATTGATAATGTTATTGAAGACGTTATTCAAGCTGTGCTATCTGATGAAGAATTTGAGGATTTGACAGACCTACCCGACAGTTATGACCAGGAGAATAATATAATCACCACCTATGGATGGACAGAATATGTGGGCAGACAAAAAGTGTTTGAGTTTATCGGAAAGCATGGTTTGCAATCAGACATTTCACAACAAAGCACACCATTGGATATATTTTTACTACTTGTTGATGAAGAGATCATTAACCACATTGTTGTTGAAACAAACAGATATGCAGGGCAAATTATTTCATCACAACCAAAATTGAAGCATTCCAGGATAAATCGGTGGAATGAAACAAATCATGAAGAAATGAAAAAATTCTTAGGATTGATGATTTGGATGGGTTTGGTACCACTAGGTCGTTTGGAAGACTATTGGTCACAAAATGGAGTCTACAACATGACAATTCCACGTGCGATAATGTCACGAAATCGTTTTCAGATATTACTAACTATGCTTCATTTTGATAACAATGAAACGAGCGATACCAGTAACAGGCTGCGAAAAATACAGCACCTAGTTGACATGCTACAACAAAAGTTCAAAGCCCTATTTTACCCTGGAGAAGATTTCGTTATAGATGAAACTCTTGTTCCATGGAGAGGGCGCCTAATTTTCAGGCAATATATTCCAAATAAATCCCATCGTTATGGAGTCAAACTGTTCAAGCTGTGTTCAGTTGATGGATATACATGGGGTCTTAAAGTCTATACTGGAAAGTCTGCATCTGGAGAGCGTGAAACCGGATTAGCAAAAAGTGCGTGTTTGGAACTAGCGGAATTACTTCTCAATCAAGGCAGAACTCTCTATATAGACAATTTTTATACTAGTTATGATTTGGCAAAGTGTTTGCTAGATAAAAAAACGCATGTTGTTGGAACACTAAGAGCAAATAAAAGAGATATCCCAAAGGAAGTCCTCCAAGCAAACTTAAAGAAAGGAGAAATGATTTCCAGAGAAGACGAGAATGGCATTGTTGTGTTAAAATGGAAGGACACCCGTGATGTTCGGATATTGAGCACAAAACATGCACCTATATTTGTTCCAGTTGCACCTAGGAAAAAACGAGCATTGCAAATGGAGCAAGGGAAAAATACAAATCAACATGCTGCAACTACTTCAACAAGCCTTCTACAAAGCATGCCATCAACCAGCGCAAATCAATTTGCAGTCATACCCTCAACCAACATATTATCTGAACAACCATCTACCAGCACAAAAACAAATAGACAATATCGAAGGGCTTTAGAAAAACCTGAAGCCATATTGGCATACAATAAAGGCAAAGCTGGCATAGATTTGTCAGATCAGATGGGGGCTTATGCCACAACACTAAGAAAAGGTGTTAAGTGGTACAGAAAACTAGGATTAGAATTGTTGTTAGGCGTTGCAGTAGTTAACGCATGGGTTGTATATCGACATGTAAAAAAATCCAAAATGAAAATTCGTAAATTTAGAGAGAGATTAGTTTTCCAGTTGCTTGGTATGGCTATAGATCCTAATCGTAATGAGCAAACAAGTAAAAAAACGCACCACCTGATTGATAGGATCCATGAAAATGGTAAAAAGGTACGACGTAAATGCCATATATGCTATATCAATATTTCTAAGACATAGGGTCGTGAACAAGCCAGAAAAAAAGCAAAGCTAATTTCCACATACTGTGACAATTGTCCTGACCAGCCTCAAATGTGTCGTAATTGCTTCAATGCTAAACACTGAATGTAACTTTATCCTGAAATAAAGGCAATAACATGATGTATTTATATTCTTTTTACTTTCACAAATTGCAAATATATGTATTTATCATATATTTTATATATATATTTATCACATACTCTCTCTCTATTTATATATATTCCCTTTTTTGTTGCATGTTCCAAATATTTAATTTTTCATAAAACTTAGCTCATAAAATCGTCACATATACCAATTTGCGCAAACCACGTATACCTAACACATCGTAGGGCGCCCAACAATCAAGCTCCAATACGACTTTCATGTAACTGATAACATATTTGATAGCCATGGCCTGAAGTGTTGAAACACCATGGCTATCATATCGGATAGCCAGTGTCTCAACGGAAATATCACTGGATATCACATATGATAGCCATGGCAGTCAAAGTGTTAAGAGGAAATTCATTTCTTTAGAAGTAAAGATGCAAATTTATTCGCAAAACGTGGAGTTCACCTCTCCCCCTGGAGCGCCAATGATTGAGAAGATGGAAAAGGCACTTGGCATTTGGATTGAAGGTAGCTGTCAAAAAAGAATTCCGTTGGATGTTAATATCAATAAACAAAAAGCATTCAAACTTTTCATGCACCTTAAAGAACATGGAGAATCCTCAATCAACCCAGATTTTCTGGCAAGTAAAGGTTGATTCGAAAACTTCAAAAAACGTCTTTCAACTCACAGCATAAGAATTCAAGGAGAATATGCATCGGCTGATTATGAAGCTAAAGCCTGGCTTTTAAATTGTTTTGCGCCAGACGCTGAACGTTATTTAAAGCAGAGAAATTTGAGCTTTAAGGCTCTGTTACTATTAGATAATGCTCCATGTCACCCACAAGATTTGAATCATCTCAACGTCAAAATACTGTTCCTACCACCTAACACTACTTCGTTACACCAACCATTGGATCAAGGTATTATTTATACCTTTAAAACATATTATATAAGAAAAGCATTACAGTGGATTTTAAACGCAACCGATTCGAAATGTATTAAGGAAGCCTGGAATACATTTTCAATCAAGCACTGCATCGACGTCGTATCTTTGTCTCTGCAAGAGCTGAAAGTATCAACGTTAAATGCATGTTAGAAGAAGATATGTCTTCAGTTGAAATAGAAAACGTGCTTGCATCGCCAGAAAATGAAATTGGTGGCTTATTAGAACTTGCTAATCAGTCCGAGGCGAGGGTTTCGTCGACATGGCTATTGAGGGCGTATAAGATTTATTAGCGGATGAAGAAATCGACGAAGCAGATTTGATGGAAATGGCATCCGAAGCCGTTACTCAAATCGATTTTGAGGACCCTAGCACTGATGAAGATAATACAGGTAATAATTTAACATAAAAAAATTAAAAGAACGCCTTAGATGAAAATCTCGAATAATTTTTCTTGAGTACAGACCCGCTGAAATAAGCCGAAAACTCAAAAGGGAGCTGCAAAACTGTCTAGCTCCATATCGAGAAATTTACATTGACCCGGTAAGAACTAGTAAGCAAATAAAATTAGAGATTTTTTTAAACAGGGAAAAAAATGCCATAACTTTAAATGAAGAAAGAAATTCGGAAAGTGAAATCGATCTCATTCCACCGAAAAAACATTTTGGGTTGATTATGCTGAGCAGTGACAATGAAGAAATTTATTAAACTAAAGTTGCGTTGAATTAAAATATGTAATATGTTTTGTTTTGTGTTGTACATACATATATATGTTTAATAAAAATTAAGTTGTTTATGTATAATTAAAAAAAAACATTTGTTTTTCCTAAGTTTTCGGAACGTAACCCCCTTTTTTATACTAGTCCTGGGTGTCATACAACATGGTTTCACACAACACGGCATTTTCTAGGAACCTATCTACCGTCTTATACGAGGATTGCCTGTATTAATTCATGAATGATTAAGGGTTGCTCGAGTTCTTACTTATAAAGGCTCCCGTTTCTTACATAAGGTAACAGACTTTCGTAAACTTCACTAAAACATTCCATTGCGCATAAAAAAATTAAAACTACGCTCCATTATATATTAAAAATAAAAATAATAATTATGTATGAAAAAATTATAATGTGGGAGCCTGCGAAGTTTATTTTGTATGCGGAGGGTAAAAGAAACAATTATTCAGGGGTAATTATAGGCCTCTATTTCTGAACCAGTGCTCTATACTTTACATTCAATTATTCATTACGTATTTGTAACATTCATCCACCATAACTTGAAATAACGCTTTTCTTATCCCTTTCATATTTTATTAGATTAAGCATATGAATTTCGTTACAGTTATTTAATTTTTAAAGTATTAAGACTTTTAATATTCATTACGATAATGTTGAAAGTTACACTTTTTGTATTTTCTATATTATTTATTCAAAACGCATTTATTTATCATTTTCCTATACCAATATTCAAAATTATTGAACTTACATACTATATTTACTTGATTCTCAGAATAATTATAAAATTCTTAACACTATTTTAAAAATTTTCACAATAGTTCAAAGAAATAATGATTAATCACAAAACACTTCAGTAAACTTCCCTGAAAAATTCAATTCAAATTTAAATAAAAAATACTTATTTAAATACATATTTCTAACATCCTAAAGATTTTATTTTCATTTTCATAAATTCGCTTACAAAATCATTTAAAGAAAAAAAAAAAAGCTTGTTACATTTTACTTATTTTGACTAGCAATTAATAAATATGCTTATTCGAAATTGCGAAAGCAAAGGTATAAGATTTTAATTTAAATCGAAGGCATCATGCTAAGTTGAAAACTCATAATACTTTTATAAATTCCGTATTACTAAAAAGACACAGTTTGGCGCGATATAAGCCTTCCTGCATTAGCAGAGAGATGCGAAGCCCAGCTATCGTGCTGTTAGTAATTTACGGCGTCTTGCAGCTAGCGACCGCTGCCATTGCTCTAATCTTCCGCCGTACAAAACCACGTGATCTGCAGGGGTTTTGATCCCTTTGGCAACGAATCCACAGCCCATTGATGCCATTACGATGCCTTTAGCTCTATCACAATAGCGGATTGTCTTGCACCAACTTGCTACATCTCAGCAGCCCTCCAAAGCATTTCATCATGGAAATGGTGTCTTTGGCTCATGCTTTCTGCTTAACTATCTCGGATTATAAGAAACTATCGCTGCTTGCGAACTGACGCTTATGTCAGACAAGGGCCCGACTTAGTCTAATTGGAGTCCGGGGCAAAAACTTCTTTGAACGGCCCCCTCTGCTTCAGTACTGAAGAACTGAACTTTATGAGATATTTAACTTTTTCGCCTCATTATAGATATATAACAAGAAAATCAACTAGAACCTAAAATAGCTATAAAGTCCTCGCCCAGTTGTCAGACGAAATATCGTTCTGTCCATTTTATTGATTTTCTGACAGTTCTATATCCATCATTAAAAGGATATAGCACATCTGAAGTGCCAAAATTTGACAAAACTGCTATTTAAATTTATAATTAGAAAATGTAAAGACTTTTTTAGCAATTTGAATTAATTAACGAAAAATATCATGGACAAGTCCTATGCACTTAGAGAATAGGCTAAAAGGCTTTTTTCGATGTATGCCGCATCGTCTTGATAAACTAGTTAACAATCATATCGCTGCAGATTGTGAACTTTTCAGAAGTTTCCGAAATGCAGTTTCCTGATTGTTAAATTTGTCATTTACTTGTGAAATATTCATATCCTTGCTGAAATTAGGGCGGAATTCATCTAAATTTTCGCAATTATATGATGGCTCAATTAAGCCAATCAGAAGCCCGTATTTTTGTAAACATATCGCATTTTGCGATATGTAAAATACAGGCTTTTGATTAACCAAATTTGTCCATCGTAATTGCGAAAATTTAGCTGAACTCCGCGGTAGAAAGATATGGATTTACGGAATATAGTTTTTTTTTTTTTGTGTTCATACGGTAGATTAATGAAGAAGCTGACAGATTTTACACTGTACTGTGTTTAAAAAAAGTTCATTATAAAAGGAAACGTAAATAAACTTTTTATTCGATTTGGGAACCCTCTGATGTTGGGGGCCCAGGGCAACTGCCCCGTATGCCCCAGCCTCATTCAGGCTCTGGCTCTGGCATGCCCATTTTTAAGGCTTTGTGGCCTGACTGCGGGATTGCATTTGATGTTCATTTTGGTCACCTATTTGCATTCGGTGATGCAACCTGTACTTCATGTATAAATCGTGTGTTTTAATTCTTCTTTTTATATTCGTACCTTTTTTCTTTATGTTTGTTGCTTATTTTTTTTAGCACGAGTGTAATTGAGATGAATATGTGTGACATGAAGAGTGGCCTTCAATACGGTGGTGAATGCATACACGTAAACATGAATGAAAAAAATGCTTTGAACTAGAATTCTATTATAGTTAAGATTTTCATCCTTTTTCGCACCATGCACACCTTTCACCATTACTAAACGATCATTCCTCTACCCTTCCTTTCAAAAACACCGAAAAATGCATGTACGTTTATTTAAATGTAGATTATTTTTTATGTGTTTTCTATTTTAAACAAGAAAAAGTATAGAAAATGCTGACGAATACAAAAACTTGAATACAAGAAGATTTTATATTCATAAACTAAAACTAAATGTTTAATAAAGAAATTTCTCCTCTTGGTGAACTCACACCTGGTTGAGAAACCCTGGTATATATGTTATTATTGTAAGTTAGTACTTACCTCCGGTATTATTTTGCTTAGTTTACACCCTTTGTTACTGCTTACTATTCATAAGTAGTACTTTCCGAAAAATAAACAAAAATACATTTTGCGATAACATCAAATTCCTCTCCAGGTCACGAATGATGTTTTCTCTTGTAATAAAGTACAGCTTCAGTAATTAATATTTGATTAGCATTCTGGCTAATGGAAAATTCCGATAAATATTGTAATCTTGACGAATTTTAGAATTAATAATTCTAAATAACTCTGATGAATGACTACTTTTTCAAAGTTTGAAAAATGTCATTTTTTCTCAAAACTTGAAGTGCGATACATTTTCATCTAGATAATTTGTAATCTTCGAATTATAGCAAACATGTAATTACTTGGAAACTTTTAAGGAAAATGGTTCTTAAGTATTGTTTGTAAAATCGATGAATTTATTTACCATTTAGCCGCCTCATTATCGACAGCGTTGTCTGCAGAGGTTAAATCGACATTGCACCCGGAATAAGGGAAAAGGATGTACACAAACTAAGCCTTAGGCGAGATTCGAACCCGCATATTGGAGGGCAGATTAGTAGACAGCCTGCGCTAGCTAACTACTGTACCATACAGGACGGCGAAAATGTCAATCTCATACCAGGATTTTTTTGTATAAAATAATTGGCTTGTCTTCCCAGTTTCCGAATATTTAAAATTCTAAGCGAACTGGAGGGAAAAACATAACAGGAGATTGTGCTGATTATTTTAATTCATTTTTGTCCAATTTAGAAACAAGATATCGCTTTAAACTGCAAAAAGAGTTCTGCAATTTTTATTTCTGAAAATAATGCACAGATATTTTCAATTTCAATAACACGAGAGAGGTTTTAAACACGAATTATTTCTCACACGAGTTATTAACACAAGTCAAATTTATTTGATCAGGACAATTCTGGTATTAAAAATTTCCATTTTCTACTCACAAATAAAATACATGTTTTTAGTCTTAATAAAACCATTTTATATCTTTGCTTCTCATCCGAATAAATTTTCTAAATAAACGCATTTCAGACATAAAACTGAACAACAAACACAGGATTTATGAAGTTAAAACAGCATAAAAATGAATGTAATGCCATAAAACTATGGTTTCTAAAATTCTAAGTGGCTATCCTAACAGATTTGAGAAGATTATGCAGTTTTTATCATTAGATTAATCATTAATAACTTTTACGTTAGAAAATATATTACCTTTTGCTTTATATAGTAATATGAGAAACTAGTTAAATTAGAATTTGTAAAGAATTGTGTGTTAATGGTACTGTTTATTATGTATTGTCGTGCTGCTGGTAGTCTTAATTTCTTTACGTTCAGGTTTTCGGTGATGGTGAGTTTGTATGTTATGTGTTTGTTTAAAGTATGTCCTCGTCCCTTTTCCTTCATTCATAAATTTTACTAACGTACAATATATTTATTATTATTTCTTTTCTCGCCGCCCAGACGGTATGGTGGTCAGTGAAGCTGACTGCGATGCCGAAGGGCCTGGGTTCGAATCCTAGAGAAGGCATGGTTGTAACTGTCCGTCCCTTCATAGGAAAAACGATGGTGGCCACCTATTAGGTGCCTCCATAATAAAGAGATCACCACATCCGGTCTTGTGTAAATTAATGGACTGGGTTACATTTGTAATTATTCACAATCTGCCGTTGGGGGAAAAATTTGTTTCTCTGTTTTTCCTTTTGTAACGTGATAATCCAGCCAATTTTCAAGTCGGAGTTTACGATTGGCTTAACGTTTTAGCCACTCTGATATCAGAACCTAGGGTTTTGATTAAGCAAAATTTAATCTATCTTTGTGTCTTTCATCTAGGCCTCTGATCGTTCTCGTTTGCGGTTGGTGTTATGATCTAGATAGAGTATAGATATCTAGATAGAGATCTTATTATCTACATAGAGTCGGTAGTCTTATGCTCTAAAAACCTACTTAAGAGTCAGGTAGGCAGACTGGGCTCTGTCCCTTTTCTTGATTGAAATGATTTTTGCGCCTGTTATGTTAACATTATTCAGCTTATCAAATACAAGTTTCTAAAATTAACTAGAAAACTCAGTTAAATGAACGTTCATTAAAGGAAAATTCTGATTTTTTTTTTCTTTTTTGGGCAAAGGGGCGTTAGAATCAAAGGGCTACTAGTCTCAAAACGGCATTTGCATCATTTCACTTTCTGCGGTGAATCACTTTTCAAACTGTTGCCACCAAATATTGTCGCCATGTATTATGTTTAAAGTAACTAAGCAACGAAAAATCTGCATTGAATGCATGAATTTTTCTCGCATTATGAAAGAGAAACGACACTTTAAGCCGTCAAATTTTGAATAACGTAGTCCTCCAACCAAACATGGGCCCAAATTTTGAATATCGAATTTGTTTTATTATTCATTCAATATTTTTTAAACTTAAACAAATTTTTGATAAACAAACTCAATGATTTCAAAGCGAGCAATGGAAACACTGTACGGAGTATTTTTATCTTCAGCGAGCGAAATTGTATATCGGAAAGATTAGCTGTTTTTAAATATTTTGTGATAGTGCTGTTGAGTTGAATTTTATGTGGTTTAAGTGCGATGAGCATGATATTTAATTACCAAAGGTAACACACAATAAAATAACGCCTTCTTGGGAGTACTTTAAAATCTGAAACCTTTCCCATTTTCTTGTTTCATTATTAGCCCAAAGGACGTTTGCTCAGAAGGGCTATGAATTTCGTTTTGGCATTTTGCGTTGAAAACTTTAAATGCCGGCTCACTTTTCAATTTGTTGCCACCAAATATTACCCTGTATTATATTTAAAGAAATTAAATAATGAACAATCTGCATAAATGTGTATATGTTTATCGCATTGTGATAAAACGATGTTACCTAGAGCCATCGAATTTTGAATAACGTAATCCTGTACCGAACATGGGCATCTGGAAGCCCAGATTTGGAATTTGTTTTATTACAGCCCTAAGATATTTCATAAGATAAGATTTGCAGCCCTATTTCATATTTTGTAAAACTTTAACGGTTTTTTTTTATTAACAAGCTCAACAATTGCAAAGCGAGCAATGGCAACACTGTAGGTAAAAGGGGAAAAAAAAACATTTTTATTTCCAGCTCGCGGAACTATGTTTGTTTTAAAATTATTTTGCGATATTGCTGTTGAACAGAATTTTATGGTTTAAGTGCGAGGAACATGATATTTAATAAATAAACATAACCCACAAAACCCTTTAGTCGTAATGTAAAATCTGAAATCTTTTAGATATTTTTTAATTTAATATACTTTTTTAAATTTTGTTTATTTCTGAAAAGGAACTGCTAACAGTTCGTGAAATTGGGTTTTCTGCTGTGTCTAAAATGTCTAATCCCCTTGTTAGCCGTAGGTTTAAAATCCCGGCGAATGAGCGGGTAACCTGAGAGTTTTTGTGATTTTCCCTATATCCATGATACGAACCCCGTGTAATATGGCACTAAGCAATTTCTTATAAAACATCCTCCACAAAGGCCTCCCTCCTCTTAGAGAGATGGCCTTAGAGGTGCTTTACCTTGATGAATTATTCTAACCTAAATTTGTTCTTGTCCGAACAGTCATTTTGTATTGAAGACTGTTGTAGTTGAACCGCGGCAAAAGGAAAAGGGAAACGACAAGTCCGAAATCAGCATATTTCGTTGGATTTAATAGGGGCAAATAAGGTTCATCTTACCTGAAATTTCGATTTAAAGGAATATGGAGAAACAACGTGGCAGAAATCTTTGATTTAAAAAAGCTGGGAAAAAAAAAAAAAAAAAAAAAAAAAAGGTAAAAAGACGATGTGGCGCCATCATTTACACCTGCGTACACTGAAGAATTTAGAAAGCGTGTTTTGCGTGCTACACATACGCAAAAATCTTATCCAAAGCTAAGAAAGAGGAGAAGTTTCAGATCCCAAAAAAACAGGTGTATCCTCTTAGAATCACGAATCTGCTATGGATTTGCATTTTGTTTTCGAGCGAAGCTTCTCGAAACTTAGGTATTCATAAGAAAGCAGTGCGTTGACGTCAATAAGTAAACTCTCCAGCAGTTCAAAAGCAAACTTTATGTGTCGAAAGAAACGAGAACAAGGACAAATTTGGTAGTATTCTAAAATTACAGAAGTTTATGGCAAACATATTTTACGCCAAAAATCAACGCCAAGTCCAAAATTAGTGTTTATAAATTTAAACAATTAATTAAAATTTAACTTGACTCTAATTTAAAAATCCTTTATTTTTCGACTTCATATGGTCTCTTTTTGGACAAGAATCAGTCTCTTGCGCGGCCATCCGCGTTGTTAAATACTTCTTATAAAAATGAAAAAATATGTAATGATTTTAGTGATTCTAACTAACCTCTTGGGCTCATCTATTTATTAATAATAATAAAGATGAAGACTTGGGTTTATTTCTTTTAAATATCTTAACCAATAGCAGACAGATTAAATTTGAAAGAAAAAAATTAAAGAGGTTACGTTTTGTCGAACTTAAGCTCATGCGAAATAAAAAATGTGAATAAATTTGAAAGACAAATATATTTCGTTTTGTCGAGTGGCAATACATTCCTCTTAAATCGGCTAATTTATTATTAACTCATAAAGGCTATTAGTCTAAAAACGCGATTTTGCATTGTTTCACTTTAATGCTTTGTTGCACTTTTCATTCGAGTCTGTTGCCGTTCCGGAAAATGTAACATATTATTCTTTCAGATTCAATCTGTCTGTCATTAACAAACTAAACTATTTAAAACCAATAGATGCAGTTCTTGAGATTATTATTATTTTTTTTACATTTTAATCTCATTCATTTAAATAAAAAATTGATGTGTACACCACGACTTCCTTGTACGGAATATTAAATTATACGCACTTTTTCTTGCATTTCATTTACACATATTGGATTGAATTAAATCTACTTCTTCGATAGAGCATAAACAACAATAGAATAAATGCACTCTTTAAAATTCACTGTATTTGTTTACCATAGTGACACTCTGGCGCTAGGTTCATTTAAGAGTGTTACATTTCATTCATTTTATAACTCAGAATACACAAAATTTATATCATCTGAAGAACTATTTAATCGTTGCCACATGTTCTATTCAAATACTATAATAAATCTAAAACGATGTAAAATAGAAAGTAAACAAACAATAAATAAAATAGACAACAAATCTGAAAAGTTTCAGATTTTAAATTACGTCCAAAGGGGCGTTTTTTTAGCGTTTTGTGTGTTACGTTTATTTATTAAATATCATGTTGTACGTACTCAAACTATAAAATTCTGTTCAACAGCAATATTGCAAATTAATTTTAAAATGAGCATACTTTTAGAATTTCCGATACAGAGTCTCGAGCATTTGAGATAAAAATGTTTTTCTTCGTACAGTGTTGCCATGGCTAACTTTGAAATCGTTTAGATTTTTTATCGAAAATTCATTGAATTGTTACAAAATCTGAAATCGATAATAAAACAAATTTCAGATTCAAATTAGAGTTTCCACACAACAATATTCTATGAAAGATTACGTTATTCAAATTTTGATGGTTCTAGGTATCGTTGTTTTACCACAATGCGAGAAACATACATACATTTATGCAGATTTTTCATCATTCAGTTTCTTTAAATATAAGACAGGGTGATAATATATGGTGGCATCGATTTGAAAAGTGATACACCCTATTAAAGTTTTCGACGCAAAATGCCAAAACGAAATTAATAGCCCTTGAGGGCAAATTGCTCCTTTGGACTAAATAAAAGAAACAGTTTTTCACAGACGATTCTGTATTTCTCATTCAATTAGTTCAGTTCTCACATTGCGACAATTCAAAAATACATGAAAACTCAAAATATCTATAATAACAATTATGAAGTAAATCTTAAACACTTATTTCCTCTAATAAATTTCAGAATGAATTAATCATGATTTAATTCTCAATAATTAATGAAGGCGTTATCTTTGTTGTTGAGCAGCTTAGTGTCTCTAGGTTAGCAACAAATCCATCATTCCGCTAAGATTCAAATGTAAACATACATGGCCGCCATGTTACGTAGGCGTAGACGCACTTAAACAATTTTTAAATTGTTGATAATTCTACAAATATTGCATGCATATTTACTAAAGGCATAAAAACCTTAACCAGAAGATAAGAATGACATAATTCAATCATTTTTTAAGCCAAAAATGCACAATTTACAAACATATAAGAGTAAAGAAACTGAGACGGGAAACAGACTGGATATATATATATATATATATACGTTCGGTGTGGCTGATTGCAAACTAAATGCACATCTACATGTTATAGCAGTCCTATATACAAAATTTCAACGTTTTGAGGTTACTCGTTTTTGAGGTATGCGAGATACGTACGTACGCACAAAAAATTCTCTTCAGAATTCATTTTAAATTAGTTTTATAATTTTTTTGGGGAAAATGAGTCTTTTATTCTATCCTTATGTGCAGATGTCATGCATAAACATCGTTAAATTGCATTCGATAGCCGTCAGAATGGATATTTTTGTTGAAATACGATTCCCGAAATTTTTTGCGACTACAATATTTCCTTTTGACTTCGTACAAGGAAGTAAAAATGAATTTAATTCATGATACATCTAATAAAAAGCATTAAATAGTTTTATTGAAATGTATTATATATTTTTTATTTTTTAAATATACCGGAGATGTATAACATTTGCGAGTTAGTTAAGATGCATATTCATAATAATATCCTATAAAATGTTTCACTATTCCACCTGAGCCATATCTATTGATGAATCATATTAAAATGTAAAAGAGCCATTTGGCTGTTGTTATAATCTGAGCGTTTCAGATTTTTTTTAATTGAATTAATTTTGAACCGGATATGAAATGGATAAAAAATTTCAAAATTCATATATGGGTTTCGAGGTTCGCATATCCTATTCGAGAAGTACTTGCGTTCGAGATTTGGTGGTTCTAGGTACCGCCATTTTGCCACAGTGCTGGGAACTTAAATAGAAGCACATATACATATTCTTCATTATCTAATAATAGAAAATTATTCTTTTATTTTTGCTGTTATTGGGTGTGAGGAAGTGCTAAATTAATTTAGCGAAGAAAGAAATATACAGAGCCAGAAGTTTAATAATAGAGCAGTTTTAAAAAAACTAATGATTTACTCTGAGAACAACACTTGAAATATATTCTGCAATATAAATTTGTGTTCAGCTTTAGAATGCCCTAGATTTCTTCATTGCAATTCTAACAGCTTTTGATACATGATGTCCACAAAGTCCCTAAGTAACTCTACCCTATTATTATGAGCACCCAGTGAGGCTGTACATTTTTATAGTGTTGTTACAAGTATATCAGAGTTTTTTCCCAAACAATTTGTACACATATACAAAATGTGAGGCTATGGAGATCTGAGAATCATCATGCCACAAGGAAGTTAAAGTGAAAGGGAGTATTTGGTGTGGGATGATGCATAACAGGATTTTAGGAACTTTTTCTGAACAATAACAGCCGAAGCTTACCTCGATACATTGATTAATTAATTTTGCCAACAGCTGGAGGAATAAAGTACTTTTTCATTAATTTTGTATATATTTAAAGCATTTTTGTAACTGGAAGTATATGTCTACGACCAAGGTTGGGGAAATATATGTTGGATAAGGACATTTATAGCTACGGTATATAATATTCCATTGGAGACACTTTAAATCTGTCAGTCTAAAATGAAATGTAGGTATTGGTGGTAAACAAAACGGGGTGCGTAACATTCTGATTTCATCATTTGAAGCATTTGTGATCAAAACCTCTAACAAAACCATACTTCTTGTAACGTCAAGTAGTCATGTAAACCAAGAAAGAGAGGCAACGTTCATGTTAGCAACGACTATTACTGAAGTTGTTTCGATAGCAGTACGACCAGATCAAAGGAAACGAAACCAGAACTTGTTTATGTACCTATTTTTATGATCTTACAAATTAAAAAAACTATTTTATTGCTATATGAAATAACGGGCGTTATAGGACTACAGGATTTCCTTTCGCATGTTATCATATGCAAGACACAGGCTAAACTGATATGTTATCAGAATGTACAGGAAGGAAACATCAGAAATGTCCTTCAGGAATCGAACTCATGCACGTTAGTAAAGAAAATTTCAGCCTATCTCCAATGCAGTTGATAATTCAAAAGGGTTGTGAACAAATGAAATTTAAAATGAAACGCGAAAAGCCGTCCTGAAATACGGAGACCACAGCCTGCAAGTGCAAAGTAACAGAAATGGATGGTATTTAACAGTTAAAGGCGAATTTCTGTAAGACGTAAGGGTGTAAATGTATCAACTCTAAATTTTAAAAATTAACGAATGCAAAACAGAAATTTAAGACAAAGAAAGTTTTAAAACATCAATCATTTGTTTCCTAAGTTTGTTTTAGACGCATAATAAAATATGCATAAAAAAAACTGTTTACGTAATATTGTCGTTGAAAAATAAAAAAATATTAAATATTAAATACAAAAAAAATCTATCACCTTTTGAGTTGCAAATCACAAAATTTCCATTTCTCATAAAGTGTAGTATCTGTGCAACATAATAAACGAACGAGCAATAAAATGAGACATGCTTGTAATAAAAGACTTTTGTGAACTCCTGTGAATATAGCTAAATTTTAAAAATAGTTTAAAGTGTTTCCACTACTATAGCTACGATGTATAATATTCCAAAATTTGTAGAGCTGTCCGTTACCTAAGTACTATTAAATAGTTTACTCTGACCATTAAGAATGTAACACCATGAAGAACAGGATTTGCCAAAGCCATACTTATTGGACAGGTAGTACACTGACTACCAATAAGTATTTGGACACCTGTGATAGAAAAGAAAAACTAACTTTATTCAAAATCAATAGTTGGTAGAGCCTCCACGAGAGGTAATTACAGCGTGGACCCTCCGGGGCATACTTTCCACAAGTCTTTGTATGACAGCTAGTGGTATTTTCTTACACTCGGCTTGGAGAAGACATTGAAGTTCCTTCACCGATTTTGCACGGGTAGTGCACCCCTGAATTCCGCGATGCAACTCGTCCCAGAGGTTCTCGATAGGGTTCAGGTCTGGACTCTGGGCAGGCCAGTCCATTCGATGAACTCCATTGGCACCATAAAGTCTTGGTTAACGTCGAAACATGACAACTGGCATTGTCGTTCTGAAAGTAACAGGGGTCCAACCCGTAAAACTGCCACAACGTAGGAAGCACATTGTCATCCAAAATAGTGTAGTAGGCATCGTAGTTGAGCTTACCATGAAATGGGAGCCAAGGGTCCCAGCCGATACCAGGAAAAACACCCCCAGACCATAATTCCACCTCCGCCGAACTTGACTGTTGGCATAATGCATTCTGGCAGGAGACGTTCTCCAGGTAGACGCCAGACCCAGACCCTGCCATCCGAACGGTAAAGGGTGAACCTTGATTCGTCACTCCAAAGAAGATCTACGGTTCAATTTCGATGTACTTTGCACCACATTAACCGAGCAGCGCGGTTGGACTTTGTGATCAAAGGATTATGAGCAGCAGCACGACCATGAAAACCAAGCAGATGTGTTTCCTTACGGATGGTATTCATTGAAACAATACTCCCGGATGCCTGTTGAAACTCCTCGCAGATAAGGGCCATCATTTGGGTGCGGTTCTTCTGAATTTCTCTGGACAGCACTCGTCGATCTCTATTTCCCAGTTTCTTTGGTCTGCCGACTCGGGGCACATTCCGACAATCACCGCTCACCTTACACTTCTCAATCACATAGACCACTGTCGATTTTGGGTACTTCAGACCGCTAGATATGTCCCTTAAGGATCGGCCTCATTTGTGATACCCTATAATTATAGGTGACAGGTGACGGGGGGCACGGGCACTGTCCCTTAACCATTAAGTTAATCGGTTTAGCACCGTGCTCACCCCCATCTAGAGCCATATTTATTGAATATCAAAACAACAAATACACGGCCAAACAAGGGCTGGAATGATTATATATGAGTTTACATACTGCCATGAAAGGATTACATTTTCATAAATAAACAGAAATAAGCGACTGTAACAGGCATGATAAGTTGTACATAACATAAAACAGTACTACAAACCATTTAAATATTAAATAACTAACTGAAAGAGCAAATGGTACTGGACTCGATTGTATAATTACAATATCTACACAAAGAAAATAATGCAGTATAATAGTAGATTTACATAACAGTACCATACAAAATTATTACAGTATGATGCGAGACTTTTATAATTGCACAAGATAAATTATCTTTATGTGACTGAAAAGACAATATGTTGCCAATTTGAGAAAACTATAAAGACATAAATAGTTGCAGTTGCAGTATTTCTAAATTACACAACCCTATTGAAGAATGATGAATACTACAGAGCATTATGCTATGTTGATAATACCGTACTATACCAAAATATATTACAATACAATATATAAAATACAAAAGAATGCCATGCAGATATTACAATATATGCCATTCTATGTTTGCATGCTATACAATAGTAATTAAATATATAATTTGCACAAGATTATGATACTATACAATAAAATATACTATACAATACACAAAATTATACTATACACAAGATATACTATACATAAGATTATGATACTATACTATACAAGAATTCTAGGCTATTAAATTGTGCGGTACTTAATTACATGATACTAACACAATTTCTAAACAAAGAGTACAGCACGATATGAAAATAGGTTTATATAATAATGCCATACCAGTATAGTGCAATGTGTTTATATAGTTGCACTAGGATAGTTATCTACATGTAAATAAGATACAGTATGTGGTCATTAAAATAGATTACATTCAAACAGAGAAGACAATAAAAAGGTGCATTTGCAGTATTTCTAAATTACATGACCTTGTTAAGAGAAGATGAGTGTACAATTCAGTATTATATCAGAATACATTACAATACTTTATATGATTGCCAATAAGAAAGATTACCATCATACGGTAGAAATATAAGTAAATGCAATTGAAACATTTCTCGAGTACTGAATCCAATTGTTAAAATGATTTTGTATAAATTTTACAAAATATGCCATACATTATTTACATACAATACAGGAAGATTTAATATATAAGATTTGCATGAGATTATAGTACCACATAATAGATCTAGGGTATTAGATTATACTATTCCGGACTAAATGATTTCAATACATTTTCAATACAGATAATATTATGCAGTATGGAAATAGATTTACATAATAGTACCCTATTAATGAGTTAACAATCAATCAAGAAGGACATAAGTAATTGCTATTGCAGTATTTCAAAATTACATAACACTATTAAAGAGTGATGAAAACTATATAGAACATTACTCTATGTTAATATTACCGCACTATACCAGGATAAATTATAATGTAAGATATAAGAACACAGAATGATGCCATGCAGATTATATAATATATGCCATACAATGTTTGCATACAATAGTAATAAAATAGTAATAAAATATAACGTACACAAGATTATGATACTATACAATACACAAATTATACTATACGGAAGATATACTATTACAATAATTCTAGGCTGTTACCTTTCTCGAAATCAGAGAGCTCCGAACCGGCGGAGTCCGTGAAATACCTTAGGACCGCAGATATCGTTATTGGCATAGGTGTCCAAATACTTATTGGTAGTCAGTGTATAATATACTAGCGTGAAGCTGATTAAAATTAGAGCCGTATTCAAACTACGGAACACGAAATGTAGACGCCAGGCCTACTGATAACTCCTGACTCGTGCCCCCCTTAGTATTGAAAGAATGTTTTTGATGTATGCTTTGGGCATGTTAGACCATGCTGTTTCTATACGTTGACAAAGTTCATCGCGAGTATTCTTGGACTGTATCTGCTAGGCCACTCTTTTTCCGGTCATCGATCAGACCCATCTGGTATAATGTGACGAATGGAAAATTTATAAACGTTTCATGCCTCTGTACTACACTACTTTGTTGAAAATTGACGGCAAGCAAATCTTGAAGGTAACAGAAGACTGTCGTCTCCAAAAGCAAGAAATTATGCCTTCAGAAGTGTAGTGGTAGCTGTTGAGTGTGTGGGAATTGAGTATTAGGCGGATGTGGTAATAATCTTCAAATCATAAATTACAATATTTTACGTAGAATAGAGAATCGTCTGAAAAGACATTGGTCTGCCATTTGTTTTCCATATCCAGCTTCTAAACCGCCATTTTGCCTGCATATGCCATAACGTAAACCTTCAGGGCATACTTCTGGTCATCGATCAGACCCATCTGGTATGATGTGACCAATGGAAAATTGATTTAATGTTGCATGCCTCTGTAGTCACACACTACTTTGTTGAAAATTGACGGCAAGCAAATCTTGAAGGTAACAAAGGACAGTCGGCTCTAAAAGCAAGAAGTTATGCCTTCAGAAGTGTAGTGGTAGCCACTGAGTGTGTGGGAACTGAGTATTAGGCGGATGCGGTAGCAATCTGATAGCACTCCGAATTATAACCAGAGCCGCGCCTACATATTTTTTCACCTGAGGCAAAGCGGTAACTGTGCGCCCCCTGTATACAATAGAAGATTATTTATTTACCTATTTGCGTGTGGGGGGGGGAGAATAAATAAATAATACTAAATGATATTTGAAAACATAACATTATACAATACTCATTATATACTCATTTATTAGATTATTTGAAATTTATTAATTATGAATTTCAAAAATGTTCGTCTTTGTAAAACATTAGCTCTAAATTTCTTACTTTATGTCTTTAATATATATATATGATTACTGCATTTATATACATATAATCGTACATATAGAACAAATTAACTATATTTATATTATAACTATATTATATTAACTATATTTACATATATTTTATGCTTATTAAAAGTAACTATTTCTAGTGAAAATACAATAGCTCTTACGGTAATATTTAATTATAACTTTGTATATTCCACAAAGTGAAACATATATAATGATTAACAATTTTGAAATGGAAAACTTTAAAAATAAAATTTTTGGAAAATGACAAATAATATTAAGTATAAACATCTGCTCAAAAATTTATGGCATTAACCTTTCAATTTAATGGCACATTTAAGTTCTCTTGCTTTTAAAGAGGCAAAATCATCAGTAATTTTTTCAAAATCTATTTGATTACTTAACTGAAGTTCTATAGAGAGAATGGCCATGTTTGAACGTTTTTCTTGGTCAAGTGAAGATCTCGTATAGTTCTTTATTATTTTAAGTTTGCTAAAGCTTCTTTCGCCACTAGCTACAGCAACTGGCAACGTTCAAACAATTTTTAACGCTGCTTCCAAATGCGGATAGGACTGAACTAAATTATAATCTTATATTATTTTTAAAAGTTCTAGCATGGTTTTTAAAACTAGGTATTTCAGGCTGAATTTCTTCAGCGTTCATATCATTCGAATATTTAAGTACTAAATGATAAGCTGCTGCCATTAAATTACTTAAATCTAATGACATTATTGGTTGACAAGTTAGAAACTGAGAATCGGAAGAGATTTCATTAAACATTTCGTATCACCATTTCAATTGTGAAATTAAAACGTCGAACACTTCGTCAGTTTCTGTAAAAATATTTTTTTTTCTGAGAAACTACAATTTATATCAAGTGATTCTTCACGATTTGATTTATTAACTTTTCGTTTTCGTTTCTCTTCAAATTCTGGTAATATATTCATCTCTAAGCTGAAGTTTAGCATTTTTCAAAAATGCATTGAAAAATATTTTCTCTCATTTCCTGTAATGAAAGACATAGTCTCTCTATTAAGTTTGCGGCTTTATAGACAGTTATAGTTTTTGACTGCAAGGCTTTATTTATTTTTTCGATATCTTGGAGTACTAAATTCCACGCAGATAGCAAAGATAAATATTTAAAATTGATTTGCTTCCAAATGCTGTTATTTTCAGCCCATTGCAAAGATTTGTGATTTAATGCCATATCTTTGAATAATTTATGTACTTCTGTTATTTGTAGATCTAATTCCTTAAAAGCATTTGCTTTTGATGATCATCGTGTATCCGTATGATCTTTTAATGTTGTTTTTCGAAACGGACATCCTATCTACTCGTTGGATACAAAAAATGAAAAAAAAAAATTAGAAATACTCTCAAAAGTGCCAAAAAATATTAACATTCTTGAATTTGTTGAAGCGGTTGATTTGTTGGGAAAAAAAAAATCTGAAAGGTTTCAGATTTTAAATTGAGCATATCTTTAGAATTTCCTATACACAGCCTCACGGGCTGGAGATAAAAATGTTTTTTCTGTACATTGTTGCGATTGCTCGCTTTGACAGCCTTCAGTTTGTTAATCAAAAATTCGCTAATATTTTACAAAGTATGAAATCGGTAATAAAACAAATTCCAAATTTCAAATTTGGGTTTCCACATGCCCGTATTCGGAATAGGATTACGTCATTCAAAATTCGATGGCTCTGTGTACCGCTTTTTTTATCACAATACGAGAAATATACATACATTTATGCAGCCTTTTCATTATTTAATTTCTTCAAATACTATAATGCATTCTAATATAACTAACATTTGGTGCCCACGGTTTGAAAAGTCAAACGGACATTTATAGTGAACCAACGCAAAATCGCAAAACAAAAACAATAGTCCTTCAGGAACAAAGGCCCTTTGGACTAATACAAATTTGGGGATGTTTCAAATTTCTTAAAACTCTTACTCCCGAGGAGACGTTCTATTCATTTACACACACATTCACGTTCCAACAGCATTTGGGCTAATACCCCTTCCGGCTGAAGTATATAAACACAGCGCATCTTTAGAATATCCGCTGGACAGTTTCAATTTCTGATGTACAGCTGGGAGTTATAAATCTTTTTTTTATATACAGTGTTGCCATTTCTCGCTTTGAAATCGCTCAGTTTCTTAATCAAGGTTGGTGTATTTAATTATCGCAAAGCACACGAGGGCTATCTGCCTTTCGTGGAGGACTTTCTAAGGGAAACTGGCTCGTATACACGTTACACATGGGGAAAACCACGAAAACCACATGGGGAAAACCCGTTCGCGGGATTCGAACCTCGGACTGAACTACCAGTGTTCAGCGACTTTACCGCTCAGCCGCTGGTGGGCCTCTTAATCAAGAATATGTTAAAATTAAAAAATATATATATATGAAATAGATAATATAACAAATTCCAAATTCGGGCTTTCAAGTGCACATATTCGGTTGGAGGACTACGTTATTCAAAATTTGATGATTCTACGTACTGTTATTTTATCTCAATGTGAGAAACATACATGCATTAACACAGTTTCTTCATTATTTAATTGCTGTAAATGTAATACTGGGCAATAATTACTATTTGAGTCTAACACTATGAAACGTGAAACGGACATTAATAGTGAATTGACGCAAAATGCCCTCCGGAGGCTTCTGGATTAATGACCCTTTGGACTAATAATAGTAGTAATAAAAGAACTTCGATTCCTAGCGAAGAGTGGATTTTTCTGGGCATTAAGAAAGTTGCATGCCATCACGAGGAAAGTAATCATGGCAAGGAATGGATAAGTACGTATATAGAATCATGCTTACATTATAGGAAATTTTCACTTTCCCCCGTGTGTGCTGTCGAGCTGAACCGGGTAGCACGCCCTGCTAGCATCGGAAGATCCCTAGAATCTCAGCAAAGGCAATTACTGATTTTTCAGGTTTTCTGCTCCGAAAAAATTTTAGTAGCTCTGTAGATTTTCGAAGAAAATTTAGAAACTGATTATGGAAGGGCAATTCTCCGTTTGAATCTAAAATTACAAAAATGGAACTAATTTTGTTTCGCATGAAAACAGCAGAAACTTAGTATTGTTGTGAAAGCTTATCCTCCAAAAAGGAATGTAAATATAAAAACAAAAAACATACATTCATGTTTACTAAAAATTCTTAATTTCACATAATACAATTCATATATTTTACGGGAGCTTATCTCACTAGGTATAGTAATATTTCTGATTTCATTGTATGTTTTCTGCAATATAGCTTTTCGTGTTCAACTATATTGTTGCCTAAAAGAGAAGCTTTTTTTCTGATGCAATGCTTTTATAGCATTGCTTCACTGATTGGAGCATTGATTGCGGTTTGATCACCAAAAACTAATGGCATCAATTTCCATATATTTCAAATCATCTTTTTATTCATATCATTATGAATGTTAAAATTTGTTTCATAACTTTATCCACTGAGTTCAGTTCAAAAATAAGCTTTAAAAATTATGCAGTGTATCTTAAAATGGCTTTTTCCTGCATCAAGAAATTATCCATGAGGTATTACATTAGGATGCCTCTTCTAGCACTTTTGGCGCTTTCCCGGCCTTTTCAAGAGATTAAATTGTTAATAAAATTAAGCATATTTATTTAAAATATGCTTAATTTTGAACACATACGAAAAAAGCATCACCCCAATCCTTTAAAAACTCGAAAAACACATATATACATTAATTTGGCTTTCAAATACTTTCTAACGTGTTTTATAAATTCCACAACAAAAAGTATAGAATGTTGGTAAAGAACAAAACCTTGAATAAAAGTAGTTTTTTACACTCATAAACTAAAATTGAATACTTAACAGCTACATAAAACGTTGACGGTGTTTGAAGAACCCCTGCTTTAAAATCATAATCTAATATATTTGCTATACCTGCGAAAAAATCCTCAAATTAAAATTATTTTTACTTTAATGCAAATGATGTTTTAAGTTGGCATGTACGAAAACTTAAGCCTGCCCTGAACACGAATTCTATAACATTATATATAATAAATCTCCATTTTGGAAAACATATATCAAACATATGTAAAATATATATCAATACATTTCACGTTAACCTCCATAGAAATGTTTGCCTCTTTATCAATTAACAACTCTTCTCTTAACTGATATTGTATTTTTAGTTACCTACAAATGCAAACACTTCGATCCTCGATTTGTATGCGAACCTTGAATATGATTTTCAAATTTAATTGCAAATATCTGCTCGAGCTTTTCTCTAATTGGCATTTTATATTTCACAAAAAAGTTCAAAATTTTCCTAAATAAATAGAGAGAGACAATTTAAAGTTATATTTCGTAATTTGCACAAATTATACGACCAGTGGTTTCGGATGTAAAGGTCGGTAAGATATTTTATAAGCACGAAGTATGTTATGAAAACTTAAAATATCTTACGGAAAAATTTGTCTCAGTTTCATTATAATATTTTCGCTAACATATATTCTGAATTCTGTCTTTTCCCCGCGAAATTTTCTGATTCTAATCTGAGACAAACCTAAGAGAAAAAATAACAGAAAAAGATAATCACAGGAAACATTTAGTAATATCCTACGGTTTTACAATGAATTTAATAATCCTAACAATATCGCGGATAGGCAGATAAGTATACTGAATATCAACGATATTAATTATAAACAAGATTAAAATCAAGTTAAGAAAATTACGCATTAATATATACAGCAAAATCAAAAGCAAATTTTCGGATCACTTTGTATTGAATTAAAATATTTTATAGTCCTCTTAACTCTTGAGGTTCGCAATAATACATAATTAAACTTGGGAAATGTTCTTCTGAACATCGAAGAGTTTATAAAGAGAAAGATTGTATTATGTATTCTGGTTGCGATATCAACATGCAAATCTGAAAATAAGCAGACATTTTCTGATAATTATAGTTTCTGATAGTACTTTAATTTAAATACGCAATGCAATACAGTATTACCCAAAACATTTGCTCGGAAAACGTAAATGAAAATTAAGGTATAATATCTCGTGTGGGATAATTCTTAGTTTTTAAAGGAAGTAAAACATTCCTTTGCAAATGATGTTAACCGTCAGGGCAGATGACTTATAGACACGTTAACTGATTATTATTAATTGATTATTATAGGAAGTTAAATTTTGTAATAAAATTCTTTCAGCTAAGTTTGAAAAAGTAATAAAATTTAGCGATAAATATTTCAAAATGGTTAGCCCGAATATTCTACCTACGCATTGCGCCAGATGAAACTTCTGACGCATCAAAAGCAGCTGCGTCTTGGTATTCAAGCCCCGCCTGAGACACCGAGAAGGCTCCAGAGAAACATGTGACGAAATTGTTGAATTAGCTGCACTTGAGTCACGCCAATGAGAATCAAAGTCACGATTTTCGGTGTATAAAAGATGCGGTTTCTGGACTGGAGATCACACATTCGAGAACAACCCAAAGCGATTATTAGCCATGGGGTGGATAACTCGACTCACCTTCGTACTTTTCTTCACCTGCACGCAGATTTACTCTGCTTTAGGAGCTTCAGCTGACGTATGGGGAAATCCTGGAACGGCAGAAGGTCTCCTTCAGGCATTTACTCAACAACTGCAAATGTCTGGGGCATTTTCGTATGACCAAATGGACGACATATCATCCATCAGCGATACCATTATGGACGCCATCGAGAGAAGTGCTCGTTCGAATAAAAGCTCCAAATCCAAGCTACAAGCTCTGAACATGGCTTTCGCCTCTTCAGTAGCAGAAATAGCCGCCTCTGGAGAAGGAGGACAACCGCTGTCAGTCAAAACTGGAGCAATAATGGATGCATTGGCAAGTGCATTTATGCAGACCACAGGCATGGTAGATCAAGTATTCTTAAATGAAATGAATGAATTGATAACCATGTTTACTCAAGTCAGCGCAAACGAAATCTCCAGTTCAGGTGCTGCCGCTTCTGCTGCCGCCGCTTCCGCCGCTGGGGCAGGAGGTATGCTTTTTATTTCAGTTTTGATTTTAAAAACATATTTGAATTTTTTGAATATTAATTTTCATTTAAATGTGATATCTGTAAAGAATCGGGCAATGAAGAGATTACGTGGAAACATATTAATATTTTACTGATATCGGGAACGAGTTTAAGTAAAATGATGTTTTTAATATATGTGATATTTTAAATGATTTTAAAAGACTGAAAACATTTGCCAGGAAAACGATGGCGAGGATTAATCATAATAAGCTTGCAGTAGGGTATTTAATTTGAATTTTGGCTTTTAGTTATATTCTTTATGTCTGTTGAAGGTGATGTTTCTGGCTTGCTCTGGCGCAGTCCGCAAAAAGGCCATAGGGCGACGTAAAGTCTGCCAGGAGGGTCGGCCTGCGTCCCTCATTTCATATCCTATTTAATTGCTGCAAACGTATTCAGGGTAGTCTTCTAATCATGTCTATAACGAAAGCAATTTTCTGAGCTGTCTGGCTGTAATAGTTGAAAAAATTTCATACAAACGTTTCTGACAACTCGATCACCATTAACGCAATTGAATGTTATTATTTTAGTTGAGGTTTAAAATGCTAATTTAAAAATTATCTTTTATTTTATTTGTATTTCATGCCATTTGCTTTCATGCACGGAAGTTGAAAACTTTGCGCTATCCACGATATATTTTTTCTCGGTGCGAAGCATTTTGTACTTCTTCAGCAGTTTTCTCTGCTTTAGGTCTCAACATTTCGTTCCATTGCGAAGCATTTTGTGCATGATTTTGATTGCATTTCGTTTTGATGAACGAGGGTTTCATTAGAATTTTTTTTACGTTCTTGACTGTAAAATAAGTCATCTAAGTTTAAGATCTAAAACATAAATGAGTTAGTATGTATCACCACGTGAAGATAAACATATTAGACACGATCATGCTTTCGAACTGATGTAAGACAGGAACGAAATGTCTAGAAGCAACTCTTGGTTAGTGTTGCCACCGCACAAAATGTAATAACATTGTTTTTAATTCTACGTGTCTTTGCGCGTATTTGAGTCTTAGAATGCTGCCATTCAGAAAGGTATAAATTTTTTCATTTGTACTTCGAATTGAATATTTGTTTTTTATTAATAAATTCAGCAATTTTAAGTGTATACTGTCAGGCGGCGAAACAGAGAGTTTTTGATATGTCTATCAAACAGCCGCCTGCTTGCTAGACATACAGACCTGCTTGTCGATACTAAGGAAACTACCATTCGACAAATATAGCATCTTTAATGTAACTATCAGATTTAATGAGTTGTTAGTGATTAATAAACTGAACGATTAAAATCAGCATACTGACAATGTGTGAAACATAAGCCTATATATAACATTTTATGCACATAAATAATTCTCAAAATATTGCCGTTCGCCAAAGTATAAACGTTTTAAGTTCTATCTTCCAAGATTAATTCGTTTGTTGTGGATGTATAAACTAAAAGAAACAAAGGAAGGTCTTAAAATTTAAAACTCTAGTTTGCTTTCTTATTTATTTCTTATCTATATAAATTAAAATATATTTTTTTTATAATAAACTGATGATTTTTATGCATGTGCACTATTCTAATTTATAAAAACGTGTTTGTAACTTTATGCATTGCGTTCCTCGATATTAGGAATGTGCATTCCCACGTTGGGAATCTCTCCACATTAGGAATGTGCATTCCCACGTTGGGAATCTCTCCACATTAGGAATGTGCATTCCCACGTTGGGAATCTCTCCACATTAGGAATGTGCATTCCCACCTGACTGACTACGATTAGCTACATTGTTACTTAGTCACTTCTCAGTCATATAGTTCAAGAAAACTATAATATCCCCTTATAAGCTATAAGATCCAAGATCCTATAAGATCCAAGAAAACTATAAGATCCAGAACACAGGAAGTACATTTACGATATCCATATTAGAACGTGTAGTTCATTTAATTCTAGAGGGGAATATTTTCATAAAAAGAATATTTCCACTTTAGAGCTAATAGTTTAGAGCCCTTATAATTTACAGCTTGGTCAGTGTATGTACATATAAGTCACTGTCGTACCTATACACGTAGGGCATCTAAAAAAACTCGAAATCATGGTTTACGTAAACAGTAATATGTACTACAAGAGGAGCATCCGTTTGCTCACGTATATGGGAAAATTAGATTCAGATCTCTAAAACAGGTGTAAAACTTACCACAGGTTTACACTTTTCAGTCTTTCACGGAACATTTCTAGGAAATTTAATAATTTAAATATCACATATATTTCCCCGTGATTATTAAAAAACTTAACTGCTTTCATATTATCTTTTCTTTCTGTCTTAAAGCACAAGTTTAAATGTATACCATAAGATTAATATGGAGCTACAGTTTGATTAATTCAAATTTGATTTCTTTATTTATGTATTATATGAATCATAACAAATTTAACTTTTCAATTTCTCAAGATAATGCTTTAAATAATTCGTTGCCTTAGGTTAGATATTTAGATCTTTCAAGGGATTTCAAATATGCTATTAAATCAAATTGTTTATTTACTTGTAGCAGGAATATTCAACATCTCATTTAAAAAATCGTATAGGTAAAATAATATTCACAGATGTTTTACATATTCAAGCGTCATTAATTACATGCAGTATGGATCAGATAGAGTACATTTTCAAAGAGTAAGTCATATTTTAAGATAGAAACACATCAGAGTTGAAATCTAGAATGAAATCTTTGCTATGCACATAACAGTGTTTTTCACGAGTAAACATTAAAAACTGTAAAGTTTAGAACACCTCAAGTATTTTTATAGCAAGAACTAGAAACTTTATTATGAAAATAATAAATAGAAACTTTATTATTCTCGCAATGTGATGCTGAAACATCACTCATAAACCTATAATATTCTAATATTTTATACTGTTAAAATATGCTGTCAACGCGTTGCCAAAACTTTATTTAAAATATAACATGTGTATTTCTGCAAGGCTATGGAGGTAGAGGATATGGTGGTGGATACGGAGCTAGTGGTGCTGGAGCTGCTGCCGCATCTGCTGCCGCAGCAGGAGCTGGTGCAGGACCACAAAGACAACGCCAAGGAGCTGCTGCTGCTTCTGCTGCTGCCGCCGCTGGCGCTCAAGGTTACGGAGATAGAGGTGGATACGGAGAAAGTTCTAGTGCTGCTGGAGCTGCTGCTGCTGCTGGGGCAGGATCTGGTGCTGGACCACAAAGACAAGACCAAGGGGCTGCTGCCGCTGCTGCTGCCTCTGCTGCAGGAGGTATGTTATATGTCCTTAATCTCTTTTATATTTAGAAATTTCTAGAAATTATGACACCGTATGGTTTGTCGATCACAGTATGGTACAGAAAGAGGCGCAGCCCCCCATCCACCTAATCGATTTGATTTTATGACTTTTCCAGGGGGGCGTCAAGTTAAAAACCACATAATAAAATACACCCATTATGATATAACCTAATGGACCTTAACGGCACAATAATAATTAAAATAAATAGAATGGTTAGAAACTAACTAAACAAAAGGACAAAACACAAGACACAGACAATGCTCTATCATAAAAACACTAAACACATGTTAAATCAAAATTCCGACATTAACATGATTATTATTAATAAAATTCATTAATTCCCTAGCAAATTCAAATTCAGTGTTTTTCCCAGTAAATGTATTAATATGTCCGAACTTTTGTCTTATATCATAAGTTAAATCACATTCTTTTACAAAATGTTTAACTGAACCCGTAACTCCACAATTATTATATAACTCATTTTCTTGTAGACCGAATCTCTTTAGGTACTCCGGGAAGCGTCCATGTCCTTAAGATCCAGGCAGCATGAAATACATTTATTATAAGTAGGGATCAAATTATAACTGTGATCCTTTTTTCTATCAGACTCATTCCAAACCTTTTTCCACATATCAATATAAAATTGTTTTATTTTATTTACAAGAATTCTTCTGGATGGTTGGACAATGGAACACTCCCCGGATTCGCCCAAAACTGCCTCCTTGACCAACACATCGGCCCTTTCGTTACCCAAAATCCCAACGTGGGACTTAACCCATTTAAATTTCACAACATGAATTTTGGTGATTTCTTCATAGAGACATTTAATATCAACAATTAATGAGTTTTTACATTCGTAATTTTTAAGGCCTGGAGACCAGACAGACAATCACTATAAATTGATATTTTATAATAGATAAATAAGTTATCCTTTATCCATCTCAAAGCATAAAAAATAGTTGTCAATTCTGCCTGGAACACTGAATTAAAATTTTCCAATTTAATTTTATCATTGTAAATTTCAGTACCATAGTAATATACAACATAAGAAAAACCTATCTTACCATCGATTCCAGAACCATCTGTAAAAATGTCAATTTCACCAAATTCAACAAAATGAAATTCATAATCAATAATAACTCTTTTAGCAGGGTGTATACAATAAGGATCAAAGTTATAAAAAGCAGTACAACAAGGAAAAAATTCTTCATAATGAATAAAATCAATCTTATTAGTAGATAATAAAAATTTATCGTAATAATACCTATAAAATATAGAAAGAGGCGGTGTGCCGGCCAAGATGCAGAGAATTTCGGATGGAGTAGTTTTGAAACACATAGTCAGTGACAGAAGCCAGGGCCGCTGAATTGTTATTAACTTATTCCTTACTCTTTGGAGTTCCGCCGCCCTAGAGCCCCAACTACCTATTCCATACATTATTATAGATATGACAACAGCATTATAAATCATTCTGAGTATATTTCTTTTAGTAATCAATATTTTTTTTTGGAAAATTTCTTTTATAAAATAATAAAATTGCATCAGATTTCTTCTGAATTTCTTTAAAATGAAGTTCGAAATTTAATTTATCTTCTATAATTTCACCCAAATATTTCATGTGATCTACTCTTTTCAACAGGGTACCATAAAATCTTAGCCTGGGTGGTCTAGTATTTTTCCCGGCCCTAGGGAAAAACATATATGAAGTCTTTCGCAAATTAAAAATCAACTTCTCATCCTCGGCCCAGTTCTTTAGAATATCACTCACCAGTTGAAAACGCTGTTCTAATTTTTCTAAAGATACATCATATACTACATATAAAATATCGTCTGCATAGCAGATCACATTTACGTATTCAGGAAGAGAAACATTTAATAACTTAAAAATAACGGTGCTCCAGAGCAGCAGAGCACTAGGCGAGCCCTGAGGGCATCCTTTATACACATTTTTAAAAATTTTTAAATCAGCATCATAAGAAAATACAACATTTCTGTTATTAAAATAATTACACAAAATTGCAAAAATATTTTTAGGTATTTTAAAATTCTCAAGGGTGGAGAACAATGAATTCCATATAACAGAATCAAAAGTCTTTGAAACGTCGAAAGAAACAATTATCACATGAAAATCTTTCTTCTTTTGAACTATAGTGTTTGTTAAATCATAAAGTGCATCATTTGTTGACCATCCCGAAACAAAACCGAACTGTCTATTTGAAATAAAATTATTCTCCAAGAAAAAATGATATAACCTGTTGGTAAGCAATTTGTCCAGAACTTTTCGAAAGAATTTCAATAAACAAATAAATAGGTCTAACTGCCTGGTCACCCTTTGGAATGAATATTACTCTTGAGATCTTCCACACTCTCGGAAAAATCGACAAACTAAAACATTTATTATAAAGTAGAACGAAAAATTTCTCAAAATTTTTAAATAAACATTTAACCATAACAGCATGTATACAGTCAATTCCAGGAGCACTTTTATTTCTCAATTTTCCCACAACATAACGAATCTCATCTATAGAAAATAAAACATCATCAGCACCACAGTTTGGAGATGTTACAAGTTCATCTTTAACAATACCATCCTCAGGATTTCCACAATCAAAGTTTCCATAAAATAATCCCTAATAACATCAGAAAATTCATCAGTACTCTGCTCATCTTTCCTTATAATCATTTGGGAAGGTCTAGATTTACGTGTTGCCGATCGAAAGTAGCAATCATAGTAGTCGTTATTATCCAAAAAATGCTTCATCTTATATTCATATTTTGTCTTTTTAATCTTTTTTCGATAGAGAGCCATTTCCTTTTTATATAATATTTTTCTTTCTCTTCGAGTGTCTTCATCAATTTGTCTAACTTGATAATGTTTTCTTTAAGCCCATATTCTTCGTTTACATCTCTGTAAATCAGCGTTCCACCAATATGTCATCTCTACTTTCCTTTTACGTAAAATTAGATGTTTCTTAGCATTCTTTAAGTTTTCAAATTCCTCAACAAATTCATCAAGGATAACAGGATCATAAATTCCATCCAATCTTTTTCTCATCTGATCTATATTTGGTTTTAGTTTTCAGCAAAATTTATTCAGTCTATAAATATTCTTTGTGAACACAATATTTTTATAATATATTGGCTGGACATCACAAATTTCAAAAGAGACATACCGGTGATCGCTTAAACTTTCCTCTTTATAAATCTTCAGTTCGGTATTAAATGTCGATAATGAGGAAGAACCTAGGATTAAATCTGTCCAATCCTCCCCAACAGCAGATACAAAAGTTGGTAAAGAGTCCATTTGATTAAATAAAATCATACCATTCTGTATTATAAAATCCATAGTTAAAGATCCCCGATTATCAACTATTCTTGCCCCCCAGTTAAAATTTTTGGAATTAAAATCACCAATAATAATAAAATACTTATACATTTCCAAAACCTGTTCCAACCTTGTTAAATGTAAATGTAGATTTTCTGCAGGGGAGAAATAAACGGACACAATTCCTAAAACAAATTGATCCATCCTTAAAGAAATGGCTATAATTTCATTCATTTTACAATCGACAATAAATTCACTTTCATCATTTGTGACAATAATGGCTGATCTGCCTTTCTCATCATATACCGCTCACCACCCTTTATTTAAATATGGAATCTTATCATTTATAAAATAAGGCTCTTGCACTGTAATCAAATCAAAATTTTTATCTAAAATATTTTCAACCGCGGCCAACTGGCAAGCTGCCACCGCACAGTGATTCAGATTAATATTTAATATTTTCATATCCAAGGGAATAATAAAAAATAAAACAATTACAAATATAAAATTACATGCCATAAAAACAGATAAAGCAGTTAAAATAATGACAAGCACAGAAAAAAAAAACAGCCCAATCGCAGTTATAGTTAATTAAAATCCAAAACAATACTATTCCAATAGACGCAAATGTTCAGAAATAAATTTAATCTCACGCTTATAAAGTTCACAATCCCTTGCCAAAACATGATGATGCACATCAAAACGAGTACCATATTTCAAATTCGAATCCTTACAGTTAGCACATATTTCCTTTTCTTTAATACAATTTCTAACTACATGAGATTCTGAACACTTGATACAAGTAACATCATTTTTACAATGTTTAGTGGTGTGTCCAAATTTGAAGCAACGTAAACATCTCTTTGGCCTAAGATAAAGTTTTGCTACATAGGCCTTCCATCCCACACGAACTCTGTTATCCTCTAAAATTGAGGATTGACACTGGGGATCCACACGAAAAACTCTATGAGTAACTTCACTTGATTCCTTACATTTTATCCTAAATAATGGACGCACACAGTCGCCAGAACAACCACACTCACTCCTCATTTTATCAGCAATTTCATCATCTTCTACATAGTTGCACACATTATATACAATAAGTTTTGGCTGTATAAATCTTTTTTTCTGTGTATACAACTTATCTTTTAATTTTTCTTTAGAATCAATTACATTTTGAACCATATCAACTTGTTTACTCTCTTTAAGTCTCATAACTAAATCACCGTTTCTTTTAACAAAAGAACTCATAATCTGTGCATCCATATCATCAGGTTTTACATTCACAATTAATTCATCATAGACATCAATTCCAGGCATCGCTGGTCTAACAACTAATCCATTTTCTTTCCAATTCTTATTATCCATAAATCTATTCTTTTTATTCTCTTGTTTATGTGGATTTTCCCGAAGAGTACTTTTAATCTCATCGATGCCCCGTTTAATGTTCAATAAAACATCCGTCTTCAAATGTATAAAATTATCTTCAATACTTCTTAAATTCTGTGCAACAAGTAATTCAACAACTTTGTCGATTCCCCCTGCCAATCCTTCAGTAATCTCACGTGAGACCCTTCTAACTTTTAATTTATCAACAAATTCATAGAGGGCCCTAACAGCAGAAAGGACGCTTCCCAATTTCTCATCATCATTTAATTTTTCATTATCACAATCCATCTTTTCTTTCGTTATATCAGAACCATCTAATATTTCACTATCAACACCTGTAAATTCTTTCTCAACATCATTTTTCAGTCGACTCATTATAACAAAACAAATAAATATCAAGATTACAATACTGCGACAGGGTTGTATATAAAATATTCAGAATTAAAACATATTTACAAATCTAAAATACAAAGTAAATATATTTAAAAACAATATAAATCACAAAAATGGTCTGTATCACACAAAATTCAGGTTTGCAATCTTTTAAAATTCACAAAACAGCAGAAAAAACATTAAATTTTAAAATATAAATGTTCTGCGCCAAATAAATAAATCGACCAACGGGCCAAAAATTACATTCAATAATGCACCAAAAGATCGATCAGTTATTCCTGGTAATATTCATAAACTCAGATCAAGTTTTTTATCAATTGGCCAAAAGTCTTAAGTAGGAAGTGCAAAACACGAAGCCCTCAAAGGTAAACAAATAGCGGCCACATTAAGCCTAACGTCACTCAAAAAGTTTAAGTGCAGATATTAAATTAAATATTCAATCAATCACTATGCTTTTAACCATGGACTTAAAGTAAGTAATAAAGAGTCTAAAACATAAATCAGAAGTCATTTGCGCTGTAAATCCATGAAATAATAAGCAAAAATCTATTCATCGTATGCTAATGATCCGGCTAGCACTCGCAGAAATTCAAAGTCCGTGAATCTTCAAAAATACGACTTCTAGTTCGAAATAAAGTTATAAAACACAGATCGGAACACAAAACAAGTCAGAAAAATGCACTTTAACTCACTTAATTCAAATATTTACCAAGACATAAGCATTTCATTTCTCCACTCAAACAACACCATGCATCATGGCTGCAAGCATGCGTAGTCACCCCGATCACAGTATTATCGGATTTAAGACACGGTATCGGTCAATAAAATGGTACTTATCGATAATACTCTGCATACTAGTATGGCGATTCTCTATAATTTTCATTTTGTACCGGAAAGAATGCGATGGAGATGATGGTGATTTTACGCTGGATGAAATTGGAATGAGAATTTCACAGTTAAGCATCGGGAGTTCCGCTGAAGTTTGTCGGAAATCATGCCTTCATTCTTAAATCGTTATATTAACGTTATCCTCAGCTTTTTTCATATTTCATATAATGCATATCTTCATCTTTTTCCGGGGGGTGCTGCCTCTGAAACCATTTGCGTTTTGTCTACGATTCTAAAGTTGTTCATAGGAAAACTGATTATATTTTAAATTATTTATAAAAGACCTGTACAGTTCATTCAGGCAAAAATACTATTTTCAGAGATATTTATCAAAATGTTGTGGTTTCTCGGCCATGAACAGAGTAAGAGGATGGGTTCGCCCAGAAGAGCAGCTTGATTGCGTTCTAAACTTATTTCGATCCAGAGGGCTTGGATTTTAAGATTTACTAGATGCTTCCGAACTGTCTCTACTGAGGTTGCTTGCGTTTTGGCTCTGCGAATTGTTTTATTTTTATTATTGTAATTACCTTCTTAGAACTGCAAGCAAGGAATTAATTATTTATAATGACAATATTGTCTCCCGCTATGACTTTTAAAGGTTTATTATTAATTATATTTACCCAGCTAAGAGAATATCTATTCGTCATCAAACTAATATCTCACAAGATGGTTAAACAGATATTTATAACTGACGGGTTCAGGACGGGAGAAAATATTTCATTTGCATTTGTTATTTTATATTATAGAAAGGAAGTAGAAACTGCTAAATATAAATTAAGTTTCTATAATACTATATTATCCCGAATATGAAGCACCATAGCTGAAGATGTTAACAACACGTTTTAAAGCCTACTTGTTAACCATCTGATCCTGTATCAATAGGCACCTCATTAAGAGAAAGTTTTATATACGTTAGATAACATTTACACACGATTTACGCATTGCAGCGCGAGTACTTATATCCAAAATGTAATACTTATTGAAACCTTTTAAACAGAGAGTAATATTTTAACATTCAGACACATTCCTCTTGATCGCGGCATGAAACCGGTGCTATATTCAAAAGAGTGGCTTGCTTGGCCAAAAATAAATATCGTAAAGTTTTAAAGTTCTCAATTTTCTCCGATGTATGAAGCAAATATTAGCTTCTAAAACTGTACTGAATTTTGACAAGGTTCTGAAGAATCAATAAAACGTGTAGAATCTTGTCTTCTTCTATTTAGTTGTAATATATTGTAACCGAAATACCGAGTGTTTATTTAAATCATAACATTTCTAATTTCTCAAGGTTATGGAGGTAGAGGATACGGTGGTGGATACGGAGGTCGTGGAGCTGGAGCTGGTGCCGCATCTGCTGCTGCTGCAGGAGCTAGTGCAGGACAAGAAGAACAAGACCAAGGAGCTTCTGCCGCTGCCGCCGCCGCTGCTGCTGCCGCCGCTGCTGCCCAAGGTTATGGAGGTAGAGGTGGTTACGGACAAGGTGCTGGTGCTGCGGGCGCTGCTGCTGCTGCTGCTGGAGCAGGAGCTGGTGCAGGGCAACAAAGACAAGACCAGGGAGCTGCTGCCGCCGCTGCTGCCGCTGCCGCTGCTGCCCAAGGTTATGGAGGTAGAGGAGGATACGGACGTGGTGCTGGTGCTGCGGGCGCTGCAGCTGCTGCTGCTGGAGCAGGAGCTGGTGCAGGACAACAAGATCAAGACCAACAAGCTGCTGCCGCCGCCGCCGCTGCTGCTGCCGCTGCTGCAGGAGGTATGTTATTTGTCCTTTACATTTGCAGTAATTTTCCGAAATAGAACATAACACGAGAGTTTTGAAAGTGTCTACAGATACAGAACCCAGTCTGAATATTTCGGACATAGAAGCCTCAATTCTTGTTTGCGTTTCTAGGATATTAAATATTCATCTGTCGGTAAAGAATATATAAATTACGAAATGGGAAATATTCTTTCTCTTACACTCAAGGTTCGTAACAGAACTTTGCCAATAGCGTTTAATTAGATTTCACTAAATTCTAAGTTGAATTCCGAATTCAATTTAACTTTCAGTCATTATTCCGCGAATTTCTTAGATATGTTGTGATCGAAAAGCTTTTGTCTATCAAATATTTTACTTCCACTTAAATTGCAGAATGTACATTTAACTCTGAATCTGAACTGTTCAAAACTAATGGAAACGTACAAGGACATTCCATTGATCATTTGCTGTAATTGGAACCTTGCTGCAGTTTCAAATGCTAACACATATGATTTGTTTTGCTTTGTTTTGCTTTATACGGGCTCAGCCCTTCCGCCTGATTTGTTGAACCTTATGAAGAAAAGCGGGCGAATCCCTTCTAACAACAAACGACACGAGCCAGCGAGTGGGCCGTGTCCAAGTAAAACTAAAATTAATTTAGCAGCTTAACAAAAAATAAATAAATAAATAAATAAATAGAATAAAATATAAAAACTAGCAGAAAAAAACACATTTAAAGAACGTCCAGGAAAGCCAAGCCTGGGAACTGAGTAACATAAACATTAGGATAATGCAAAAATAACGAAATTATAAAAACGACCGTGAGAACTCTTCTCTACGAATCTCAAGACATCACAGAATATAAATAATAAAATCAAAGAAAATTGGGTTAGTAAAGTAAAGAGAATAACACGGCACATAAAAACACATTACCCGAGGAAATATTATGTACTAAGACATATGTATGTAATAATTCCTCGGGTATCCGACGAAAATTCTGAAAAGCTTTCAATTTTACGAATTCCTATTAATCTGTAATTTTGAGAACAGCTCTCTATAATGAAACACAAAAAATCCTGAAAGATACATACAGCAGAACGCGTAGCTCATTTATTTTTACATAAGAACACTTTCAATAAAACGAATATTCGAATTCAATGATATTTATTTAGTTTCGCTGTATTTTCATTCGTTGCGAACGCCGTATTTTCTAAGTCACTGTCCTACTCATGTCATTATTAGTAATAAAAAAATTCATTTTTTTCGGACGACTGTAATACGACATCAGAAGCACTTTGTATTTCTTCCTTTACAAAACACAAATAATCTACGATATCTAAAGGTGCCGTAAAAACTTAGCAAGGACATCCCATATTGTTTGTTTTTGCCAAGAATCTAAAAACGATTAGTAGCTTCGATTCATTCTTTGTTTCATATGACGAATCAATGATCTGAAATTATTTTCAAGTTTAGTAAAGAGATACATATTTTTAATACCAATTATACGTCCACTTTTATCTATTCATAAAATCATAACTAATTAACTTTAGAAATTCCCAAGGTTAACACGTAGATCAGATGCATTCGATACATTATGTGTTTAGGTAACTGAAGACGTAGACAACACATTTTCATATGTATTTTTTAATCATCTAATACTGTATCACCAGGCACCTCATTAAGAGAAAGTTTTACATACCTAGGATAATATTTACAGACGCTTTACGGATTGGAGCGAGAGTAGTTATATCGAATATGTAATAATTATTGCAGCCTTTTAAACGGAGAGTACTATTTTAAAATTAAGACAGTTTCCTCTTAAACGCGGTACGAATTCTCTGCTATACTCAAAAGAGTGGTTTGCTTGGCCAAACATAAAAATTTTAAGGTACGAAACTTCTCAATTTTCTTTGATGTACGAAGCAAATATTAGCTTCTAAAACTGTACTGAATTTTTATAATGTTCTGAAGAATCACTAAAAAGTGTAGAATCTTGTCTTCTTCTATTTAGTTGTAATATATTGTAACCGAAATACCGAGTGTTTATTTAAATCATAACATTTCTATTTTCTCAAGGTTATGGAGGTAGAGGATACGGTGGTGGATACGGAGGTCGTGGAGCTGGAGCTGGTGCCGCATCTGCTGCTGCTGCGGGAGCTGGTGCAGGACAACAAGGACAAGACCAAGGAGTTTCTGCCGCTGCCGCCGCCGCTGCTGCTGCCGCCGCTGCTGCCCAAGGTTATGGAGGTAGAGGTGGTTACGGACAAGGTGCTGGTGCTGCGGGCGCTGCTGCTGCTGCTGCTGGAGCAGGAGCTGGTGCAGGGCAACAAAGACAAGACCAGGGAGCTGCTGCCGCCGCCGCCGCTGCTGCCGCTGCTGCCCAAGGTTATGGAGGTAGAGGAGGATACGGACGTGGTGCTGGTGCTGCGGGCGCTGCTGCTGCTGCTGCTGGAGCAGGAGCTGGTGCAGGACAACAAGATCAAGACCAACAAGATGCTGCCGCCGCCGCCGCTGCTGCTGCCGCTGCTGCAGGAGGTATGATATTTTTCCTTTACATTTGCAGTAATTTTCCGAAATAGAACATAACACGAGAGTTTTGAAAGTGTCTACAGATACAGAACCCAGTCTGAATATTTCGGACATAGAAGCCTCAATTCTTGTTTGCGTTTCTAGGATATTAAATATTCATCTGTCGGTAAAGAATATATAAATTACGAAATGGGAAATATTCTTTCTCTTACACTCAAGGTTCGTAACAGAACTTTGCCAATAGCGTTTAATTAGATTTCACTAATTTCTAAGTTGAATTCCGAATTAAATTTAACTTTCAGTCATTATTCCGCGAATTTCTTAGATATGTCGTGATCGAAAATCTTTTGTCTATCAAATATTTTACTTCCACTTAAATTGCAGAATGTACAATTAACTCTGAATTTGAACTGTTCAAAACTAATGGAAACGTACAAGGACATTCCATTTATCATTTGCTGTAATTGGAACCTTGCTGCAGTTTCAAATCCTAACACATATGATTTGTTTTGCTTTGTTTTGCTTTATACGGGCTCAGCCCTTCCGCCTGATTTGTTGAACCTTATGAAGAAAAGCGGGCGAATCCCTTCCAACAACAAACGACACGAGCCAGCGAGTGGGCCGTGTCCAAGTAAAACTAAAATTAATTTAGCAGCTTAACAATAAATAAATAAATAAATAAATAAATAGAATAAAATATAAAAACTAGCAGAAAAAAAACACATTTAAAGAACGTCCAGGAAAGCCAAGCCTGGGAACTGAGTAACATAAAAATTAGGATAATGCAAAAATAACGAAAATTTAAAAACGACCGTGAGAACTCTTCTCTACGAATCTCAAGACATCACAGAATATAAATAATAAAATCAAAGAAAATTGGGTTAGTAAAGTAAAGAGAATAACACGGCACATAAAGACACATTACCCGAGGAAATATTATGTACTAAGACATATGTATGTAATAATTCCTCGGGTATCCGACGAAAATTCTGAAAAGCTTTCAATTTTACGAATTCCTATTAATCTGTAATTTTGAGAACAGCTCTCTATAATGAAACACAAAAAATCCTGAAAGATACATACAGCAGAACGCGTAGCTCATTTAGTTTTACATAAGAACACTTTCAATAAAACGAATATTCGAATTCAATGATATTTATTTAGTTTCGTTGTATTTTCATTCGTTGCGAACGCCGTATTTTCTAAGTCACTGTCCTACTCATGTCATTATTAGTAATAAAAAAATTCATTTTTTTCGGACGACTGTAATACGACATCAGAAGCACTTTGTATTTCTTCCTTTACAAAACACAAATAATCTACGATATCTAAAGGTGCCGTAAAAACGTAGCAAGGACATCCCATATTGTTTGTTTTTGCCAAGAATCTAAAAACGATTAGTAGCTTCGATAAATTCTTTGTTTCATATGATGAATCAATGATCTGAAATTATTTTCAAGTTTAGTAAAGAGATACATATTTTTAATACCAATTATACGTCCTCTTTTATCTATTCATAAAATCATAACTAATTAACTTTAGAAACTCCGAAGGTTAACACGTAGATCAGATGCATTCGATACATTATGTGTTTAAGTAACTGAAGACGTAGACAACACAATTTCATATGTATTTTTTAATCATCTAATCCTGTATCACCAGGCACCTCATTAAGAGAAAGTTTTACATACCTCGGATAATATTTACAGACGCTTTACGGATTGGAGCGAGAGTACTTATATCGAATATGTAATAATTATTGCAGCCTTTTAAACGCAGAGTAATATTTTAAAATTAAGACAGTTTCCTCTTAAACGCGGTACGAATTCTCTGCTATACTCAAAAGAGTGGTTTGCTTGGCCAAACATAAAAATTTTAAGTTACGAAACTTCTCAATTATTGTTTGATGTATGAAGCAAATATTAGCTTCTAAAACTGTACTGAATTTTGATAATGTTCTGAAGAATCACTAAAAAGTGTAGAATCTTGTCTTCTTCTATTTAGTTGTAATATATTGTAACCGAAATACCGAGTGTTTATTTAAATCATAACATTTCTATTTTCTCAAGGTTATGGAGGTAGAGGATACGGTGGTGGATACGGAGGTCGTGGAGCTGGAGCTGGTGCCGCATCTGCTGCTGCTGCAGGAGCTGGTGCAGGACAACAAGGACTAGACCAAGGAGCTTCTGCCGCTGCCGCCGCCGCTGCTGCTGCCGCCGCTGCTGCCCAAGGTTATGGAGGTAGAGGTGGTTACGGACAAGGTGCTGGTGCTGCGGGCGCTGCTGCTGCTGCTGCTGGAGCAGGAGCTGGTGCAGGGCAACAAAGACAAGACCAGGGAGCTGCTGCCGCCGCCGCTGCTGCTGCTGCCGCTGCTGCCCAAGGTTATGGAGGTAGAGGAGGATACGGACGTGGTGCTGGTGCTGCGGGCGCTGCTGCTGCTGCTGCTGGAGCAGGAGCTGGTGCAGGACAACAAGATCAAGACCAACAAGCTGCTGCCGCCGCCGCCGCTGCTGCTGCCGCTGCTGCAGGAGGTATGTTATTTGTCCTTTACATTTGCAGTAATTTTCCGAAATAGAACATAACACGAGAGTTTTGAAAGTGTCTACAGATACAGAACCCAGTCTGAATATTTCGGACATAGAAGCCTCAATTCTTGTTTGCGTTTCTAGGATATTAAATATTCATCTGTCGGTAAAGAATATATAAATTACGAAATGGGAAATATTCTTTCTCTTACACTCAAGGTTCGTAACAGAACTTTGCCAATAGCGTTTAATTAGATTTCACTAATTTCTAAGTTGAATTCCGAATTAAATTTAACTTTCAGTCATTATTCCGCGAATTTCTTAGATATGTTGTGATCGAAAATCTTTTGTCTATCAAATATTTTACTTCCACTTAAATTGCAGAATGTACATTTAACTCTGAATTTGAACTGTTCAAAACTAATGGAAACGTACAAGGACATTCCATTTATCATTTGCTGTAATTGGAACCTTGCTGCTGTTTCAAATCCTAACACATATGATTTGTTTTGCTTTGTTTTGCTTTATACGGGCTCAGCCCTTCCGCCTGATTTGTTGAACCTTATGAAGAAAAGCGGGCGAATCCCTTCCAACAACAAACGACACGAGCCAGCGAGTGGGCCGTGTCCAAGTAAAACTAAAATTAATTTAGCAGCTTAACAATAAATAAATAAATAAATAAATAAATAGAATAAAATATAAAAACTAGCAGAAAAAAACACATTTAAAAAACGTCCCGGAAAGCCAAGCATGGGAACTTAGTAACATAAAAATTAGGATAATGCAAAAATAACGAAATTATAAAAACGACCGTGAGAACTCTTCTCTACGAATCTCAAGACATAACAGAATATAAATAATAAAATCAAAGAAAATTGGGTTAGTAAAGTAAAGAGAATAACACGGCACATAAAAACACATTACCCGAGGAAATATTATGTACTAAGACATATGTATGTAATAATTCCTCGGGTATCCGACGAAAATTCTGAAAAGCTTTCAGTTTTACGAATTCCTATTAATCTGTAATTTTGAGAACAGCTCTCTATAATGAAACACAAAAAATCCTGAAAGATACATACAGCAGAACGCGTAGCTCATTTAGTTTTACATAAGAACACTTTCAATAAAACGAATATTCGAATTCAATGATATTTATTTAGTTTCGTTGTATTTTCATTCGTTGCGAACGCCGTATTTTCTAAGTCACTGTCCTACTCATGTCATTATTAGTAATAAAAAAATTCATTTTTTTCGGACGACTGTAATACGACATCAGAAGCACTTTGTATTTCTTCCTTTACAAAACACAAATAATCTACGATATCTAAAGGTGCCGTAAAAACGTAGCAAGGACATCCCATATTGTTTGTTTTTGCCAAGAATCTAAAAACGATTAGTAGCTTCGATAAATTCTTTGTTTCATATGATGAATCAATGATCTGAAATTATTTTCAAGTTTAGTAAAGAGATACATATTTTTAATACCAATTATACGTCCTCTTTTATCTATTCATAAAATCATAACTAATTAACTTTAGAAACTCCGAAGGTTAACACGTAGATCAGATGCATTCGATACATTATGTGTTTAAGTAACTGAAGACGTAGACAACACAATTTCATATGTATTTTTTAATCATCTAATCCTGTATCACCAGGCACCTCATTAAGAGAAAGTTTTACATACCTCGGATAATATTTACAGACGCTTTACGGATTGGAGCGAGAGTACTTATATCGAATATGTAATAATTATTGCAGCCTTTTAAACGCAGAGTAATATTTTAAAATTAAGACAGTTTCCTCTTAAACGCGGTACGAATTCTCTGCTATACTCAAAAGAGTGGTTTGCTTGGCCAAACATAAAAATTTTAAGTTACGAAACTTCTCAATTATTGTTTGATGTATGAAGCAAATATTAGCTTCTAAAACTGTACTGAATTTTGATAATGTTCTGAAGAATCACTAAAAAGTGTAGAATCTTGTCTTCTTCTATTTAGTTGTAATATATTGTAACCGAAATACCGAGTGTTTATTTAAATCATAACATTTCTATTTTCTCAAGGTTATGGAGGTAGAGGATACGGTGGTGGATACGGAGGTCGTGGAGCTGGAGCTGGTGCCGCATCTGCTGCTGCTGCAGGAGCTGGTGCAGGACAACAAGGACTAGACCAAGGAGCTTCTGCCGCTGCCGCCGCCGCCGCCGCTGCTGCTGCCGCCGCTGCTGCCCAAGGTTATGGAGGTAGAGGTGGTTACGGACAAGGTGCTGGTGCTGCGGGCGCTGCTGCTGCTGCTGCTGGAGCAGGAGCTGGTGCAGGGCAACAAAGACAAGACCAGGGAGCTGCTGCCGCCGCCGCTGCTGCTGCTGCCGCTGCTGCCCAAGGTTATGGAGGTAGAGGAGGATACGGACGTGGTGCTGGTGCTGCGGGCGCTGCTGCTGCTGCTGCTGGAGCAGGAGCTGGTGCAGGACAACAAGATCAAGACCAACAAGCTGCTGCCGCCGCCGCCGCTGCTGCTGCCGCTGCTGCAGGAGGTATGTTATTTGTCCTTTACATTTGCAGTAATTTTCCGAAATAGAACATAACACGAGAGTTTTGAAAGTGTCTACAGATACAGAACCCAGTCTGAATATTTCGGACATAGAAGCCTCAATTCTTGTTTGCGTTTCTAGGATATTAAATATTCATCTGTCGGTAAAGAATATATAAATTACGAAATGCGAAATATTCTTTCTCTTACACTCAAGGTTCGTAACAGAACTTTGCCAATAGCGTTTAATTAGATTTCACTAATTTCTAAGTTGAATTCCGAATTAAATTTAACTTTCAGTCATTATTCCGCGAATTTCTTAGATATGTTGTGATCGAAAATCTTTTGTCTATAAAATATTTTACTTCCACTTAAATTGCAGAATGTACATTTAACTCTGAATTTGAACTGTTCAAAACTAATGGAAACGTACAAGGACATTCCATTTATCATTTGCTGTAATTGGAACCTTGCTGCAGTTTCAAATCCTAACACATATGATTTGTTTTGCTTTGTTTTGCTTTATACGGGCTCAGCCCTTCCGCCTGATTTGTTGAACCTTATGAAGAAAAGCGGGCGAATCCCTTCCAACAACAAACGACACGAGCCAGCGAGTGGGCCGTGTCCAAGTAAAACTAAAATTAATTTAGCAGCTTAACAATAAATAAATAAATAAATAGAATAAAATATAAAAACGAGCAGAAAAAAAAAACACATTTAAAAAACGTCCCGGAAAGCCAAGCCTGGGAACTTAGTAACATAAAAATTACGATAATGCAAAAATAACGAAATTATAAAAACGACCGTGAGAACTCTTCTCTACGAATCTCAAGACATAACAGAATATAAATAATAAAATCAAAGAAAATTGGGTTAGTAAAGTAAAGAGAATAACACGGCACATAAAAACACATTACCCGAGGAAATATTATGTACTAAGACATATGTATGTAATAATTCCTCGGGTATCCGACGAAAATTCTGAAAAGGTTTCAGTTTTACGAATTCCTATTAATCTGTAATTTTGAGAACAGCTCTCTATAATGAAACACAAAAAATCCTGAAAGATACATACAGCAGAACGCGTAGCTCATTTAGTTTTACATAAGAACACTTTCAATAAAACGAATATTCGAATTCAATGATATTTATTTAGTTTCGTTGTATTTTCATTCGTTGCGAACGCCGTATTTTCTAAGTCACTGTCCTACTCATGTCATTATTAGTAATAAAAAAATTCATTTTTTTCGGACCACTGTAATACGACATCAGAAGCACTTTGTATTTCTTCCTTTACAAAACACAAATAATCTACGATATCTAAAGGTGCCGTAAAAACGTAGCAAGGACATCCCATATTGTTTGTTTTTGCCAAGAATCTAAAAACGATTAGTAGCTTCGATAAATTCTTTGTTTCATATGATGAATCAATGATCTGAAATTATTTTCAAGTTTAGTAAAGAGATACATATTTTTAATACCAATTATACGTCCTCTTTTATCTATTCATAAAATCATAACTAATTAACTTTAGAAACTCCGAAGGTTAACACGTAGATCAGATGCATTCGATACATTATGTGTTTAAGTAACTGAAGACGTAGACAACACAATTTCATATGTATTTTTTAATCATCTAATCCTGTATCACCAGGGACCTCATTAAGAGAAAGTTTTACATACCTCGGATAATATTTACAGACGCTTTACGGATTGGAGCGAGAGTACTTATATCGAATATGTAATAATTATTGCAGCCTTTTAAACGCAGAGTAATATTTTAAAATTAAGACAGTTTCCTCTTAAACGCGGTACGAATTCTCTGCTATACTCAAAAGAGTGGTTTGCTTGGCCAAACATAAAAATTTTAAGGTACGAAACTTCTCAATTTTCTTTGATGTATGAAGCAAATATTAGCTTCTAAAACTGTACTGAATTTTGATAATGTTCTGAAGAATCACTAAAAAGTGTAGAATCTTGTCTTCTTCTATTTAGTTGTAATATATTGTAACCGAAATACCGAGTGTTTATTTAAATCATAACATTTCTATTTTCTCAAGGTTATGGAGGTAGAGGATACGGTGGTGGATACGGAGGTCGTGGAGCTGGAGCTGGTGCCGCATCTGCTGCTGCTGCAGGAGCTGGTGCAGGACAACAAGGACTAGACCAAGGAGCTTCTGCCGCTGCCGCCGCCGCTGCTGCTGCCGCCGCTGCTGCCCAAGGTTATGGAGGTAGAGGTGGTTACGGACAAGGTGCTGGTGCTGCGGGCGCTGCTGCTGCTGCTGCTGGAGCAGGAGCTGGTGCAGGGCAACAAAGACAAGACCAGGGAGCTGCTGCCGCCGCCGCTGCTGCTGCTGCCGCTGCTGCCCAAGGTTATGGAGGTAGAGGAGGATACGGACGTGGTGCTGGTGCTGCGGGCGCTGCTGCTGCTGCTGCTGGAGCAGGAGCTGGTGCAGGACAACAAGATCAAGACCAACAAGCTGCTGCCGCCGCCGCCGCTGCTGCTGCCGCTGCTGCAGGAGGTATGTTATTTGTCCTTTACATTTGCAGTAATTTTCCGAAATAGAACATAACACGAGAGTTTTGAAAGTGTCTACAGATACAGAACCCAGTCTGAATATTTCGGACATAGAAGCCTCAATTCTTGTTTGCGTTTCTAGGATATTAAATATTCATCTGTCGGTAAAGAATATATAAATTACGAAATGGGAAATATTCTTTCTCTTACACTCAAGGTTCGTAACAGAACTTTGCCAATAGCGTTTAGTTAGATTTCACTAATTTCTAAGTTGAATTCCGAATTAAATTTAACTTTCGGTCATTATTCCGCGAATTTCTTAGATATGTTGTGATCGAAAATCTTTTGTCTATCAAATATTTTACTTCCACTTAAATTGCAGAATGTACATTTAACTCTGAATTTGAACTGTTCAAAACTAATGGAAACGTACAAGGACATTCCATTTATCATTTGCTGTAATTGGAACCTTGCTGCAGTTTCAAATCCTAACACATATGATTTGTTTTGCTTTGTTTTGCTTTATACGGGCTCAGCCCTTCCGCCTGATTTGTTGAACCTTATGAAGAAAAGCGGGCGAATCCCTTCCAACAACAAACGACACGAGCCAGCGAGTGGGCCGTGTCCAAGTAAAACTAAAATTAATTTAGCAGCTTAACAATAAATAAATAAATAAATAAATAAATAGAATAAAATATAAAAACGAGCAGAAAAAAAAACACATTTAAAAAACGTCCCGGAAAGCCAAGCCTGGGAACTTAGTAACATAAAAATTACGATAATGCAAAAATAACGAAATTATAAAAACGACCGTGAGAACTCTTCTCTACGAATCTCAAGACATAACAGAATATAAATAATAAAATCAAAGAAAATTGGGTTAGTAAAGTAAAGAGAATAACACGGCACATAAAAACACATTACCCGAGGAAATATTATGTACTAAGACATATGTATGTAATAATTCCTCGGGTATCCGACGAAAATTCTGAAAAGCTTTCAGTTTTACGAATTCCTATTAATCTGTAATTTTGAGAACAGCTCTCTATAATGAAACACAAAAAATCCTGAAAGATACATACAGCAGAACGCGTAGCTCATTTAGTTTTACATAAGAACACTTTCAATAAAACGAATATTCGAATTCAATGATATTTATTTAGTTTCGTTGTATTTTCATTCGTTGCGAACGCCGTATTTTCTAAGTCACTGTCCTACTCATGTCATTATTAGTAATAAAAAAATTCATTTTTTTCGGACGACTGTAATACGACATCAGAAGCACTTTGTATTTCTTCCTTTACAAAACACAAATAATCTACGATATCTAAAGGTGCCGTAAAAACGTAGCAAGAACATCCCATATTGTTTGTTTTTGCCAAGAATCTAAAAACGATTAGTAGCTTCGATAAATTCTTTGTTTCATATGATGAATCAATGATCTGAAATTATTTTCAAGTTTAGTAAAGAGATACATATTTTTAATACCAATTATACGTCCTCTTTTATCTATTCATAAAATCATAACTAATTAACTTTAGAAACTCCGAAGGTTAACACGTAGATCAGATGCATTCGATACATTATGTGTTTAAGTAACTGAAGACGTAGACAACACAATTTCATATGTATTTTTTAATCATCTAATCCTGTATCACCAGGGACCTCATTAAGAGAAAGTTTTACATACCTCGGATAATATTTACAGACGCTTTACGGATTGGAGCGAGAGTACTTATATCGAATATGTAATAATTATTGCAGCCTTTTAAACGCAGAGTAATATTTTAAAATTAAGACAGTTTCCTCTTAAACGCGGTACGAATTCTCTGCTATACTCAAAAGAGTGGTTTGCTTGGCCAAACATAAAAATTTTAAGGTACGAAACTTCTCAATTTTCTTTGATGTATGAAGCAAATATTAGCTTCTAAAAGTGTACTGAATTTTGATAATGTTCTGAAGAATCACTAAAAAGTGTAGAATCTTGTCTTCTTCTATTTAGTTGTAATATATTGTAACCGAAATACCGAGTGTTTATTTAAATCATAACATTTCTAATTTCTCAAGGTTATGGAGGTAGAGGATACGGTGGTGGATACGGAGGTCGTGGAGCTGGAGCTGGTGCCGCATCTGCTGCTGCTGCAGGAGCTGGTGCAGGACAACAAGGACTAGACCAAGGAGCTTCTGCCGCTGCCGCCGCCGCTGCTGCTGCCGCCGCTGCTGCCCAAGGTTATGGAGGTAGAGGTGGTTACGGACAAGGTGCTGGTGCTGCGGGCGCTGCTGCTGCTGCTGCTGGAGCAGGAGCTGGTGCAGGGCAACAAAGACAAGACCAGGGAGCTGCTGCCGCCGCCGCTGCTGCTGCTGCCGCTGCTGCCCAAGGTTATGGAGGTAGAGGAGGATACGGACGTGGTGCTGGTGCTGCGGGCGCTGCTGCTGCTGCTGCTGGAGCAGGAGCTGGTGCAGGACAACAAGATCAAGACCAACAAGCTGCTGCCGCCGCCGCCGCTGCTGCTGCCGCTGCTGCAGGAGGTATGTTATTTGTCCTTTACATTTGCAGTAATTTTCCGAAATAGAACATAACACGAGAGTTTTGAAAGTGTCTACAGATACAGAACCCAGTCTGAATATTTCGGACATAGAAGCCTCAATTCTTGTTTGCGTTTCTAGGATATTAAATATTCATCTGTCGGTAAAGAATATATAAATTACGAAATGGGAAATATTCTTTCTCTTACACTCAAGGTTCGTAACAGAACTTTGCCAATAGCGTTTAATTAGATTTCACTAATTTCTAAGTTGAATTCCGAATTAAATTTAACTTTCAGTCATTATTCCGCGAATTTCTTAGATATGTTGTGATCGAAAATCTTTTGTCTATCAAATATTTTACTTCCACTTAAATTGCAGAATGTACATTTAACTCTGAATCTGAACTGTTCAAAACTAATGGAAACGTACAAGGACATTCCATTTATCATTTGCTGTAATTGGAACCTTGCTGCAGTTTCAAATCCTAACACATATGATTTGTTTTGCTTTGTTTTGCTTTATACGGGCTCAGCCCTTCCGCCTGATTTGTTGAACCTTATGAAGAAAAGCGGGCGAATCCCTTCCAACAACAAACGACACGAGCCAGCGAGTGGGCCGTGTCCAAGTAAAACTAAAATTAATTTAGCAGCTTAACAATAAATAAATAAATAAATAAATAAATAGAATAAAATATAAAAACTAGCAGAAAAAAAAAACACATTTAAAAAACGTCCCGGAAAGCCAAGCCTGGGAACTTAGTAACATAAAAATTACGATAATGCAAAAATAACGAAATTATAAAAACGACCGTGAGAACTCTTCTCTACGAATCTCAAGACATAACAGAATATAAATAATAAAATCAAAGAAAATTGGGTTAGTAAAGTAAAGAGAATAACACGGCACATAAAAACACATTACCCGAGGAAATATTATGTACTAAGACATATGTATGTAATAATTCCTCGGGTATCCGACGAAAATTCTGAAAAGCTTTCAGTTTTACGAATTCCTATTAATCTGTAATTTTGAGAACAGCTCTCTATAATGAAACACAAAAAATCCTGAAAGATACATACAGCAGAACGCGTAGTTCATTTAGTTTTACATAAGAACACTTTCAATAAAACGAATATTCGAATTCAATGATATTTATTTAGTTTCGTTGTATTTTCATTCGTTGCGAACGCCGTATTTTCTAAGTCACTGTCCTACTCATGTCATTATTAGTAATAAAAAAATTCATTTTTTTCGGACGACTGTAATACGACATCAGAAGCACTTTGTATTTCTTCCTTTACAAAACACAAATAATCTACGATATCTAAAGGTGCCGTAAAAACGTAGCAAGGACATCCCATATTGTTTGTTTTTGCCAAGAATCTAAAAACGATTAGTAGCTTCGATAAATTCTTTGTTTCATATGATGAATCAATGATCTGAAATTATTTTCAAGTTTAGTAAAGAGATACATATTTTTAATACCAATTATACGTCCTCTTTTATCTATTCATAAAATCATAACTAATTAACTTTAGAAACTCCGAAGGTTAACACGTAGATCAGATGCATTCGATACATTATGTGTTTAAGTAACTGAAGACGTAGACAACACAATTTCATATGTATTTTTTAATCATCTAATCCTGTATCACCAGGGTCCTCATTAAGAGAAAGTTTTACATACCTCGGATAATATTTACAGACGCTTTACGGATTGGAGCGAGAGTACTTATATCGAATATGTAATAATTATTGCAGCCTTTTAAACGCAGAGTAATATTTTAAAATTAAGACAGTTTCCTCTTAAACGCGGTACGAATTCTCTGCTATACTCAAAAGAGTGGTTTGCTTGGCCAAACATAAAAATTTTAAGGTACGAAACTTCTCAATTTTCTTTGATGTATGAAGCAAATATTAGCTTCTAAAAGTGTACTGAATTTTGATAATGTTCTGAAGAATCACTAAAAAGTGTAGAATCTTGTCTTCTTCTATTTAGTTGTAATATATTGTAACCGAAATACCGAGTGTTTATTTAAATCATAACATTTCTAATTTCTCAAGGTTATGGAGGTAGAGGATACGGTGGTGGATACGGAGGTCGTGGAGCTGGAGCTGGTGCCGCATCTGCTGCTGCTGCAGGAGCTGGTGCAGGACAACAAGGACTAGACCAAGGAGCTTCTGCCGCTGCCGCCGCCGCTGCTGCTGCCGCCGCTGCTGCCCAAGGTTATGGAGGTAGAGGTGGTTACGGACAAGGTGCTGGTGCTGCGGGCGCTGCTGCTGCTGCTGCTGGAGCAGGAGCTGGTGCAGGGCAACAAAGACAAGACCAGGGAGCTGCTGCCGCCGCCGCTGCTGCTGCTGCCGCTGCTGCCCAAGGTTATGGAGGTAGAGGAGGATACGGACGTGGTGCTGGTGCTGCGGGCGCTGCTGCTGCTGCTGCTGGAGCAGGAGCTGGTGCAGGACAACAAGATCAAGACCAACAAGCTGCTGCCGCCGCCGCCGCTGCTGCTGCCGCTGCTGCAGGAGGTATGTTATTTGTCCTTTACATTTGCAGTAATTTTCCGAAATAGAACATAACACGAGAGTTTTGAAAGTGTCTACAGATACAGAACCCAGTCTGAATATTTCGGACATAGAAGCCTCAATTCTTGTTTGCGTTTCTAGGATATTAAATATTCATCTGTCGGTAAAGAATATATAAATTACGAAATGGGAAATATTCTTTCTCTTACACTCAAGGTTCGTAACAGAACTTTGCCAATAGCGTTTAATTAGATTTCACTAATTTCTAAGTTGAATTCCGAATTAAATTTAACTTTCAGTCATTATTCCGCGAATTTCTTAGATATGTTGTGATCGAAAATCTTTTGTCTATCAAATATTTTATTTCCACTTAAATTGCAGAATGTACATTTAACTCTGAATCTGAACTGTTCAAAACTAATGGAAACGTACAAGGACATTCCATTTATCATTTGCTGTAATTGGAACCTTGCTGCAGTTTCAAATCCTAACACATATGATTTGTTTTGCTTTGTTTTGCTTTATACGGGCTCAGCCCTTCCGCCTGATTTGTTGAACCTTATGAAGAAAAGCGGGCGAATCCCTTCCAACAACAAACGACACGAGCCAGCGAGTGGGCCGTGTCCAAGTAAAACTAAAATTAATTTAGCAGCTTAACAATAAATAAATAAATAAATAAATAAATAGAATAAAATATAAAAACGAGCAGAAAAAAAAACACATTTAAAAAACGTCCCGGAAAGCCAAGCCTGGGAACTTAGTAACATAAAAATTACGATAATGCAAAAATAACGAAATTATAAAAACGACCGTGAGAACTCTTCTCTACGAATCTCAAGACATAACAGAATATAAATAATAAAATCAAAGAAAATTGGGTTAGTAAAGTAAAGAGAATAACACGGCACATAAAAACACATTACCCGAGGAAATATTATGTACTAAGACATATGTATGTAATAATTCCTCGGGTATCCGACGAAAATTCTGAAAAGCTTTCAGTTTTACGAATTCCTATTAATCTGTAATTTTGAGAACAGCTCTCTATAATGAAACACAAAAAATCCTGAAAGATACATACAGCAGAACGCGTAGCTCATTTAGTTTTACATAAGAACACTTTCAATAAAACGAATATTCGAATTCAATGATATTTATTTAGTTTCGTTGTATTTTCATTCGTTGCGAACGCCGTATTTTCTAAGTCACTGTCCTACTCATGTCATTATTAGTAATAAAAAAATTCATTTTTTTCGGACGACTGTAATACGACATCAGAAGCACTTTGTATTTCTTCCTTTACAAAACACAAATAATCTACGATATCTAAAGGTGCCGTAAAAACGTAGCAAGGACATCCCATATTGTTTGTTTTTGCCAAGAATCTAAAAACGATTAGTAGCTTCGATAAATTCTTTGTTTCATATGATGAATCAATGATCTGAAATTATTTTCAAGTTTAGTAAAGAGATACATATTTTTAATACCAATTATACGTCCTCTTTTATCTATTCATAAAATCATAACTAATTAACTTTAGAAACTCCGAAGGTTAACACGTAGATCAGATGCATTCGATACATTATGTGTTTAAGTAACTGAAGACGTAGACAACACAATTTCATATGTATTTTTTAATCATCTAATCCTGTATCACCAGGGTCCTCATTAAGAGAAAGTTTTACATACCTCGGATAATATTTACAGACGCTTTACGGATTGGAGCGAGAGTACTTATATCGAATATGTAATAATTATTGCAGCCTTTTAAACGCAGAGTAATATTTTAAAATTAAGACAGTTTCCTCTTAAACGCGGTACGAATTCTCTGCTATACTCAAAAGAGTGGTTTGCTTGGCCAAACATAAAAATTTTAAGGTACGAAACTTCTCAATTTTCTTTGATGTATGAAGCAAATATTAGCTTCTAAAAGTGTACTGAATTTTGATAATGTTCTGAAGAATCACTAAAAAGTGTAGAATCTTGTCTTCTTCTATTTAGTTGTAATATATTGTAACCGAAATACCGAGTGTTTATTTAAATCATAACATTTCTAATTTCTCAAGGTTATGGAGGTAGAGGATACGGTGGTGGATACGGAGGTCGTGGAGCTGGAGCTGGTGCCGCATCTGCTGCTGCTGCAGGAGCTGGTGCAGGACAACAAGGACTAGACCAAGGAGCTTCTGCCGCTGCCGCCGCCGCTGCTGCTGCCGCCGCTGCTGCCCAAGGTTATGGAGGTAGAGGTGGTTACGGACAAGGTGCTGGTGCTGCGGGCGCTGCTGCTGCTGCTGCTGGAGCAGGAGCTGGTGCAGGGCAACAAAGACAAGACCAGGGAGCTGCTGCCGCCGCCGCTGCTGCTGCTGCCCAAGGTTATGGAGGTAGAGGAGGATACGGACGTGGTGCTGGTGCTGCGGGCGCTGCTGCTGCTGCTGCTGGAGCAGGAGCTGGTGCAGGACAACAAGATCAAGACCAACAAGCTGCTGCCGCCGCCGCCGCTGCTGCTGCCGCTGCTGCAGGAGGTATGTTATTTGTCCTTTACATTTGCAGTAATTTTCCGAAATAGAACATAACACGAGAGTTTTGAAAGTGTCTACAGATACAGAACCCAGTCTGAATATTTCGGACATAGAAGCCTCAATTCTTGTTTGCGTTTCTAGGATATTAAATATTCATCTGTCGGTAAAGAATATATAAATTACGAAATGGGAAATATTCTTTCTCTTACACTCAAGGTTCGTAACAGAACTTTGCCAATAGCGTTTAATTAGATTTCACTAATTTCTAAGTTGAATTCCGAATTAAATTTAACTTTCAGTCATTATTCCGCGAATTTCTTAGATATGTTGTGATCGAAAATCTTTTGTCTATCAAATATTTTACTTCCACTTAAATTGCAGAATGTACATTTAACTCTGAATCTGAACTGTTCAAAACTAATGGAAACGTACAAGGACATTCCATTTATCATTTGCTGTAATTGGAACCTTGCTGCAGTTTCAAATCCTAACACATATGATTTGTTTTGCTTTGTTTTGCTTTATACGGGCTCAGCCCTTCCGCCTGATTTGTTGAACCTTATGAAGAAAAGCGGGCGAATCCCTTCCAACAACAAACGACACGAGCCAGCGAGTGGGCCGTGTCCAAGTAAAACTAAAATTAATTTAGCAGCTTAACAATAAATAAATAAATAAATAGAATAAAATATAAAAACGAGCAGAAAAAAAAACACATTTAAAAAACGTCCCGGAAAGCCAAGCCTGGGAACTTAGTAACATAAAAATTACGATAATGCAAAAATAACGAAATTATAAAAACGACCGTGAGAACTCTTCTCTACGAATCTCAAGACATAACAGAATATAAATAATAAAATCAAAGAAAATTGGGTTAGTAAAGTAAAGAGAATAACACGGCACATAAAAACACATTACCCGAGGAAATATTATGTACTAAGACATATGTATGTAATAATTCCTCGGGTATCCGACGAAAATTCTGAAAAGCTTTCAGTTTTACGAATTCCTATTAATCTGTAATTTTGAGAACAGCTCTCTATAATGAAACACAAAAAATCCTGAAAGATACATACAGCAGAACGCGTAGCTCATTTAGTTTTACATAAGAACACTTTCAATAAAACGAATATTCGAATTCAATGATATTTATTTAGTTTCGTTGTATTTTCATTCGTTGCGAACGCCGTATTTTCTAAGTCACTGTCCTACTCATGTCATTATTAGTAATAAAAAAATTCATTTTTTTCGGACGACTGTAATACGACATCAGAAGCACTTTGTATTTCTTCCTTTACAAAACACAAATAATCTACGATATCTAAAGGTGCCGTAAAAACGTAGCAAGGACATCCCATATTGTTTGTTTTTGCCAAGAATCTAAAAACGATTAGTAGCTTCGATAAATTCTTTGTTTCATATGATGAATCAATGATCTGAAATTATTTTCAAGTTTAGTAAAGAGATACATATTTTTAATACCAATTATACGTCCTCTTTTATCTATTCATAAAATCATAACTAATTAACTTTAGAAACTCCGAAGGTTAACACGTAGATCAGATGCATTCGATACATTATGTGTTTAAGTAACTGAAGACGTAGACAACACAATTTCATATGTATTTTTTAATCATCTAATCCTGTATCACCAGGGTCCTCATTAAGAGAAAGTTTTACATACCTCGGATAATATTTACAGACGCTTTACGGATTGGAGCGAGAGTACTTATATCGAATATGTAATAATTATTGCAGCCTTTTAAACGCAGAGTAATATTTTAAAATTAAGACAGTTTCCTCTTAAACGCGGTACGAATTCTCTGCTATACTCAAAAGAGTGGTTTGCTTGGGCAAACATAAAAATTTTAAGGTACGAAACTTCTCAATTTTCTTTGATGTATGAAGCAAATATTAGCTTCTAAAAGTGTACTGAATTTTGATAATGTTCTGAAGAATCACTAAAAAGTGTAGAATCTTGTCTTCTTCTATTTAGTTGTAATATATTGTAACCGAAATACCGAGTGTTTATTTAAATCATAACATTTCTATTTCCTCAAGGTTATGGAGGTAGAGGATACGGTGGTGGATACGGAGGTCGTGGAGCTGGAGCTGGTGCCGCATCTGCTGCTGCTGCAGGAGCTGGTGCAGGACAACAAGGACTAGACCAAGGAGCTTCTGCCGCTGCCGCCGCCGCTGCTGCTGCCGCCGCTGCTGCCCAAGGTTATGGAGGTAGAGGTGGTTACGGACAAGGTGCTGGTGCTGCGGGCGCTGCTGCTGCTGCTGCTGGAGCAGGAGCTGGTGCAGGGCAACAAAGACAAGACCAGGGAGCTGCTGCCGCCGCCGCTGCTGCTGCTGCCGCTGCTGCCCAAGGTTATGGAGGTAGAGGAGGATACGGACGTGGTGCTGGTGCTGCGGGCGCTGCTGCTGCTGCTGCTGGAGCAGGAGCTGGTGCAGGACAACAAGATCAAGACCAACAAGCTGCTGCCGCCGCCGCCGCTGCTGCTGCCGCTGCTGCAGGAGGTATGTTATTTGTCCTTTACATTTGCAGTAATTTTCCGAAATAGAACATAACACGAGAGTTTTGAAAGTGTCTACAGATACAGAACCCAGTCTGAATATTTCGGACATAGAAGCCTCAATTCTTGTTTGCGTTTCTAGGATATTAAATATTCATCTGTCGGTAAAGAATATATAAATTACGAAATGGGAAATATTCTTTCTCTTACACTCAAGGTTCGTAACAGAACTTTGCCAATAGCGTTTAATTAGATTTCACTAATTTCTAAGTTGAATTCCGAATTAAATTTAACTTTCAGTCATTATTCCGCGAATTTCTTAGATATGTTGTGATCGAAAATCTTTTGTCTATCAAATATTTTACTTCCACTTAAATTGCAGAATGTACATTTAACTCTGAATCTGAACTGTTCAAAACTAATGGAAACGTACAAGGACATTCCATTTATCATTTGCTGTAATTGGAACCTTGCTGCAGTTTCAAATCCTAACACATATGATTTGTTTTGCTTTGTTTTGCTTTATACGGGCTCAGCCCTTCCGCCTGATTTGTTGAACCTTATGAAGAAAAGCGGGCGAATCCCTTCCAACAACAAACGACACGAGCCAGCGAGTGGGCCGTGTCCAAGTAAAACTAAAATTAATTTAGCAGCTTAACAATAAATAAATAAATAAATAAATAAATAGAATAAAATATAAAAACGAGCAGAAAAAAAACACATTTAAAAAACGTCCCGGAAAGCCAAGCCTGGGAACTTAGTAACATAAAAATTACGATAATGCAAAAATAACGAAATTATAAAAACGACCGTGAGAACTCTTCTCTACGAATCTCAAGACATAACAGAATATAAATAATAAAATCAAAGAAAATTGGGTTAGTAAAGTAAAGAGAATAACACGGCACATAAAAACACATTACCCGAGGAAATATTATGTACTAAGACATATGTATGTAATAATTCCTCGGGTATCCGACGAAAATTCTGAAAAGCTTTCAGTTTTACGAATTCCTATTAATCTGTAATTTTGAGAACAGCTCTCTATAATGAAACACAAAAAATCCTGAAAGATACATACAGCAGAACGCGTAGCTCATTTAGTTTTACATAAGAACACTTTCAATAAAACGAATATTCGAATTCAATGATATTTATTTAGTTTCGTTGTATTTTCATTCGTTGCGAACGCCGTATTTTCTAAGTCACTGTCCTACTCATGTCATTATTAGTAATAAAAAAATTCATTTTTTTCGGACGACTGTAATACGACATCAGAAGCACTTTGTATTTCTTCCTTTACAAAACACAAATAATCTACGATATCTAAAGGTGCCGTAAAAACGTAGCAAGGACATCCCATATTGTTTGTTTTTGCCAAGAATCTAAAAACGATTAGTAGCTTCGATAAATTCTTTGTTTCATATGATGAATCAATGATCTGAAATTATTTTCAAGTTTAGTAAAGAGATACATATTTTTAATACCAATTATACGTCCTCTTTTATCTATTCATAAAATCATAACTAATTAACTTTAGAAACTCCGAAGGTTAACACGTAGATCAGATGCATTCGATACATTATGTGTTTAAGTAACTGAAGACGTAGACAACACAATTTCATATGTATTTTTTAATCATCTAATCCTGTATCACCAGGGTCCTCATTAAGAGAAAGTTTTACATACCTCGGATAATATTTACAGACGCTTTACGGATTGGAGCGAGAGTACTTATATCGAATATGTAATAATTATTGCAGCCTTTTAAACGCAGAGTAATATTTTAAAATTAAGACAGTTTCCTCTTAAACGCGGTACGAATTCTCTGCTATACTCAAAAGAGTGGTTTGCTTGGCCAAACATAAAAATTTTAAGGTACGAAACTTCTCAATTTTCTTTGATGTATGAAGCAAATATTAGCTTCTAAAAGTGTACTGAATTTTGATAATGTTCTGAAGAATCACTAAAAAGTGTAGAATCTTGTCTTCTTCTATTTAGTTGTAATATATTGTAACCGAAATACCGAGTGTTTATTTAAATCATAACATTTCTAATTTCTCAAGGTTATGGAGGTAGAGGATACGGTGGTGGATACGGAGGTCGTGGAGCTGGAGCTGGTGCCGCATCTGCTGCTGCTGCAGGAGCTGGTGCAGGACAACAAGGACTAGACCAAGGAGCTTCTGCCGCTGCCGCCGCCGCTGCTGCTGCCGCCGCTGCTGCCCAAGGTTATGGAGGTAGAGGTGGTTACGGACAAGGTGCTGGTGCTGCGGGCGCTGCTGCTGCTGCTGCTGGAGCAGGAGCTGGTGCAGGGCAACAAAGACAAGACCAGGGAGCTGCTGCCGCCGCCGCTGCTGCTGCTGCCGCTGCTGCCCAAGGTTATGGAGGTAGAGGAGGATACGGACGTGGTGCTGGTGCTGGTGCTGCTGCTGCTGGAGCAGGAGCTGGTGCAGGACAACAAGATCAAGACCAACAAGCTGCTGCCGCCGCCGCCGCTGCTGCTGCCGCTGCTGCAGGAGGTATGTTATTTGTCCTTTACATTTGCAGTAATTTTCCGAAATAGAACATAACACGAGAGTTTTGAAAGTGTCTACAGATACAGAACCCAGTCTGAATATTTCGGACATAGAAGCCTCAATTCTTGTTTGCGTTTCTAGGATATTAAATATTCATCTGTCGGTAAAGAATATATAAATTACGAAATGGGAAATATTCTTTCTCTTACACTCAAGGTTCGTAACAGAACTTTGCCAATAGCGTTTAATTAGATTTCACTAATTTCTAAGTTGAATTCCGAATTAAATTTAACTTTCAGTCATTATTCCGCGAATTTCTTAGATATGTTGTGATCGAAAATCTTTTGTCTATCAAATATTTTACTTCCACTTAAATTGCAGAATGTACATTTAACTCTGAATCTGAACTGTTCAAAATTAATGGAAACGTACAAGGACATTCCATTTATCATTTGCTGTAATTGGAACCTTGCTGCAGTTTCAAATCCTAACACATATGATTTGTTTTGCTTTGTTTTGCTTTATACGGGCTCAGCCCTTCCGCCTGATTTGTTGAACCTTATGAAGAAAAGCGGGCGAATCCCTTCCAACAACAAACGACACGAGCCAGCGAGTGGGCCGTGTCCAAGTAAAACTAAAATTAATTTAGCAGCTTAACAATAAATAAATAAATAAATAGAATAAAATATAAAAACGAGCAGAAAAAAAAAACACATTTAAAAAACGTCCCGGAAAGCCAAGCCTGGGAACTTAGTAACATAAAAATTACGATAATGCAAAAATAACGAAATTATAAAAACGACCGTGAGAACTCTTCTCTACGAATCTCAAGACATAACAGAATATAAATAATAAAATCAAAGAAAATTGGGTTAGTAAAGTAAAGAGAATAACACGGCACATAAAAACACATTACCCGAGGAAATATTATGTACTAAGACATATGTATGTAATAATTCCTCGGGTATCCGACGAAAATTCTGAAAAGCTTTCAGTTTTACGAATTCCTATTAATCTGTAATTTTGAGAACAGCTCTCTATAATGAAACACAAAAAATCCTGAAAGATACATACAGCAGAACGCGTAGCTCATTTAGTTTTACATAAGAACACTTTCAATAAAACGAATATTCGAATTCAATGATATTTATTTAGTTTCGTTGTATTTTCATTCGTTGCGAACGCCGTATTTTCTAAGTCACTGTCCTACTCATGTCATTATTAGTAATAAAAAAATTCATTTTTTTCGGACGACTGTAATACGACATCAGAAGCACTTTGTATTTCTTCCTTTACAAAACACAAATAATCTACGATATCTAAAGGTGCCGTAAAAACGTAGCAAGGACATCCCATATTGTTTGTTTTTGCCAAGAATCTAAAAACGATTAGTAGCTTCGATAAATTCTTTGTTTCATATGATGAATCAATGATCTGAAATTATTTTCAAGTTTAGTAAAGAGATACATATTTTTAATACCAATTATACGTCCTCTTTTATCTATTCATAAAATCATAACTAATTAACTTTAGAAACTCCGAAGGTTAACACGTAGATCAGATGCATTCGATACATTATGTGTTTAAGTAACTGAAGACGTAGACAACACAATTTCATATGTATTTTTTAATCATCTAATCCTGTATCACCAGGGTCCTCATTAAGAGAAAGTTTTACATACCTCGGATAATATTTACAGACGCTTTACGGATTGGAGCGAGAGTACTTATATCGAATATGTAATAATTATTGCAGCCTTTTAAACGCAGAGTAATATTTTAAAATTAAGACAGTTTCCTCTTAAACGCGGTACGAATTCTCTGCTATACTCAAAAGAGTGGTTTGCTTGGGCAAACATAAAAATTTTAAGGTACGAAACTTCTCAATTTTCTTTGATGTATGAAGCAAATATTAGCTTCTAAAAGTGTACTGAATTTTGATAATGTTCTGAAGAATCACTAAAAAGTGTAGAATCTTGTCTTCTTCTATTTAGTTGTAATATATTGTAACCGAAATACCGAGTGTTTATTTAAATCATAACATTTCTATTTCCTCAAGGTTATGGAGGTAGAGGATACGGTGGTGGATACGGAGGTCGTGGAGCTGGAGCTGGTGCCGCATCTGCTGCTGCTGCAGGAGCTGGTGCAGGACAACAAGGACTAGACCAAGGAGCTTCTGCCGCTGCCGCCGCCGCTGCTGCTGCCGCCGCTGCTGCCCAAGGTTATGGAGGTAGAGGTGGTTACGGACAAGGTGCTGGTGCTGCGGGCGCTGCTGCTGCTGCTGCTGGAGCAGGAGCTGGTGCAGGGCAACAAAGACAAGACCAGGGAGCTGCTGCCGCCGCCGCTGCTGCTGCTGCCGCTGCTGCCCAAGGTTATGGAGGTAGAGGAGGATACGGACGTGGTGCTGGTGCTGCGGGCGCTGCTGCTGCTGCTGCTGGAGCAGGAGCTGGTGCAGGACAACAAGATCAAGACCAACAAGCTGCTGCCGCCGCCGCCGCTGCTGCTGCCGCTGCTGCAGGAGGTATGTTATTTGTCCTTTACATTTGCAGTAATTTTCCGAAATAGAACATAACACGAGAGTTTTGAAAGTGTCTACAGATACAGAACCCAGTCTGAATATTTCGGACATAGAAGCCTCAATTCTTGTTTGCGTTTCTAGGATATTAAATATTCATCTGTCGGTAAAGAATATATAAATTACGAAATGGGAAATATTCTTTCTCTTACACTCAAGGTTCGTAACAGAACTTTGCCAATAGCGTTTAATTAGATTTCACTAATTTCTAAGTTGAATTCCGAATTAAATTTAACTTTCAGTCATTATTCCGCGAATTTCTTAGATATGTTGTGATCGAAAATCTTTTGTCTATCAAATATTTTACTTCCACTTAAATTGCAGAATGTACATTTAACTCTGAATCTGAACTGTTCAAAACTAATGGAAACGTACAAGGACATTCCATTTATCATTTGCTGTAATTGGAACCTTGCTGCAGTTTCAAATCCTAACACATGTGATTTGTTTTGCTTTGTTTTGCTTTATACGGGCTCAGCCCTTCCGCCTGATTTGTTGAACCTTATGAAGAAAAGCGGGCGAATCCCTTCCAACAACAAACGACACGAGCCAGCGAGTGGGCCGTGTCCAAGTAAAACTAAAATTAATTTAGCAGCTTAACAATAAATAAATAAATAAATAAATAAATAGAATAAAATATAAAAACGAGCAGAAAAAAAAACACATTTAAAAAACGTCCCGGAAAGCCAAGCCTGGGAACTTAGTAACATAAAAATTACGATAATGCAAAAATAACGAAATTATAAAAACGACCGTGAGAACTCTTCTCTACGAATCTCAAGACATAACAGAATATAAATAATAAAATCAAAGAAAATTGGGTTAGTAAAGTAAAGAGAATAACACGGCACATAAAAACACATTACCCGAGGAAATATTATGTACTAAGACATATGTATGTAATAATTCCTCGGGTATCCGACGAAAATTCTGAAAAGCTTTCAGTTTTACGAATTCCTATTAATCTGTAATTTTGAGAACAGCTCTCTATAATGAAACACAAAAAATCCTGAAAGATACATACAGCAGAACGCGTAGCTCATTTAGTTTTACATAAGAACACTTTCAATAAAACGAATATTCGAATTCAATGATATTTATTTAGTTTCGTTGTATTTTCATTCGTTGCGAACGCCGTATTTTCTAAGTCACTGTCCTACTCATGTCATTATTAGTAATAAAAAAATTCATTTTTTTCGGACGACTGTAATACGACATCAGAAGCACTTTGTATTTCTTCCTTTACAAAACACAAATAATCTACGATATCTAAAGGTGCCGTAAAAACGTAGCAAGGACATCCCATATTGTTTGTTTTTGCCAAGAATCTAAAAACGATTAGTAGCTTCGATAAATTCTTTGTTTCATATGATGAATCAATGATCTGAAATTATTTTCAAGTTTAGTAAAGAGATACATATTTTTAATACCAATTATACGTCCTCTTTTATCTATTCATAAAATCATAACTAATTAACTTTAGAAACTCCGAAGGTTAACACGTAGATCAGATGCATTCGATACATTATGTGTTTAAGTAACTGAAGACGTAGACAACACAATTTCATATGTATTTTTTAATCATCTAATCCTGTATCACCAGGGTCCTCATTAAGAGAAAGTTTTACATACCTCGGATAATATTTACAGACGCTTTACGGATTGGAGCGAGAGTACTTATATCGAATATGTAATAATTATTGCAGCCTTTTAAACGCAGAGTAATATTTTAAAATTAAGACAGTTTCCTCTTAAACGCGGTACGAATTCTCTGCTATACTCAAAAGAGTGGTTTGCTTGGGCAAACATAAAAATTTTAAGGTACGAAACTTCTCAATTTTCTTTGATGTATGAAGCAAATATTAGCTTCTAAAAGTGTACTGAATTTTGATAATGTTCTGAAGAATCACTAAAAAGTGTAGAATCTTGTCTTCTTCTATTTAGTTGTAATATATTGTAACCGAAATACCGAGTGTTTATTTAAATCATAACATTTCTAATTTCTCAAGGTTATGGAGGTAGAGGATACGGTGGTGGATACGAAGGTCGTGGAGCTGGAGCTGGTGCCGCATCTGCTGCTGCTGCAGGAGCTGGTGCAGGACAACAAGGACTAGACCAAGGAGCTTCTGCCGCTGCCGCCGCCGCTGCTGCTGCCGCCGCTGCTGCCCAAGGTTATGGAGGTAGAGGTGGTTACGGACAAGGTGCTGGTGCTGCGGGCGCTGCTGCTGCTGCTGCTGGAGCAGGAGCTGGTGCAGGGCAACAAAGACAAGACCAGGGAGCTGCTGCCGCCGCCGCTGCTGCTGCCGCCGCTGCTGCCCAAGGTTATGGAGGTAGAGGTGGTTACGGACAAGGTGCTGGTGCTGCGGGCGCTGCTGCTGCTGCTGCTGGAGCAGGAGCTGGTGCAGGACAACAAGATCAAGACCAACAAGCTGCTGCCGCCGCCGCCGCTGCTGCTGCCGCTGCTGCAGGAGGTATGTTATTTGTCCTTTACATTTGCAGTAATTTTCCGAAATAGAACATAACACGAGAGTTTTGAAAGTGTCTACAGATACAGAACCCAGTCTGAATATTTCGGACATAGAAGCCTCAATTCTTGTTTGCGTTTCTAGGATATTAAATATTCATCTGTCGGTAAAGAATATATAAATTACGAAATGGGAAATATTCTTTCTCTTACACTCAAGGTTCGTAACAGAACTTTGCCAATAGCGTTTAATTAGATTTCACTAATTTCTAAGTTGAATTCCGAATTAAATTTAACTTTCGGTCATTATTCCGCGAATTTCTTAGATATGTTGTGATCGAAAATCTTTTGTCTATCAAATATTTTACTTCCACTTAAATTGCAGAATGTACATTTAACTCTGAATTTGAACTGTTCAAAACTAATGGAAACGTACAAGGACATTCCATTTATCATTTGCTGTAATTGGAACCTTGCTGCAGTTTCAAATCCTAACACATATGATTTGTTTTGCTTTGTTTTGCTTTATACGGGCTCAGCCCTTCCGCCTGATTTGTTGAACCTTATGAAGAAAAGCGGGCGAATCCCTTCCAACAACAAACGACACGAGCCAGCGAGTGGGCCGTGTCCAAGTAAAACTAAAATTAATTTAGCAGCTTAACAATAAATAAATAAATAAATAAATAAATAAATAGAATAAAATATAAAAACTAGCAGAAAAAAAAACACATTTAAAAAATGTCCCGGAAAGCCAAGCCTGGGAACTGAGTAACATAAAAATTAGGATAATGCAAAAATAACGAAATTATAAAAACGACCGTGAGAACTCTTCTCTACGAATCTCAAGACATAACAGAATATAAATAATAAAATCAAAGAAAATTGGGTTAGTAAAGTAAAGAGAATAACACGGCACATAAAAACACATTACCCGAGGAAATATTATGTACTAAGACATATGTATGTAATAATTCCTCGGGTATCCGACGAAAATTCTGAAAAGCTTTCAGTTTTACGAATTCCTATTAATCTGTAATTTTGAGAACAGCTCTCTATAATGAAACACAAAAAATCCTGAAAGATACATACAGCAGAACGCGTAGCTCATTTAGTTTTACATAAGAACACTTTCAATAAAACGAATATTCGAATTCAATGATATTTATTTAGTTTCGTTGTATTTTCATTCGTTGCGAACGCCGTATTTTCTAAGTCACTGTCCTACTCATGTCATTATTAGTAATAAAAAAATTCATTTTTTTCGGACGACTGTAATACGACATCAGAAGCACTTTGTATTTCTTCCTTTACAAAACACAAATAATCTACGATATCTAAAGGTGCCGTAAAAACGTAGCAAGGACATCCCATATTGTTTGTTTTTGCCAAGAATCTAAAAACGATTAGTAGCTTCGATAAATTCTTTGTTTCATATGATGAATCAATGATCTGAAATTATTTTCAAGTTTAGTAAAGAGATACATATTTTTAATACCAATTATACGTCCTCTTTTATCTATTCATAAAATCATAACTAATTAACTTTAGAAACTCCGAAGGTTAACACGTAGATCAGATGCATTCGATACATTATGTGTTTAAGTAACTGAAGACGTAGACAACACAATTTCATATGTATTTTTTAATCATCTAATCCTGTATCACCAGGGTCCTCATTAAGAGAAAGTTTTACATACCTCGGATAATATTTACAGACGCTTTACGGATTGGAGCGAGAGTACTTATATCGAATATGTAATAATTATTGCAGCCTTTTAAACGCAGAGTAATATTTTAAAATTAAGACAGTTTCCTCTTAAACGCGGTACGAATTCTCTGCTATACTCAAAAGAGTGGTTTGCTTGGCCAAACATAAAAATTTTAAGGTACGAAACTTCTCAATTTTCTTTGATGTATGAAGCAAATATTAGCTTCTAAAAGTGTACTGAATTTTGATAATGTTCTGAAGAATCACTAAAAAGTGTAGAATCTTGTCTTCTTCTATTTAGTTGTAATATATTGTAACCGAAATACCGAGTGTTTATTTAAATCATAACATTTCTAATTTCTCAAGGTTATGGAGGTAGAGGATACGGTGGTGGATACGGAGGTCGTGGAGCTGGAGCTGGTGCCGCATCTGCTGCTGCTGCAGGAGCTGGTGCAGGACAACAAGGACTAGACCAAGGAGCTTCTGCCGCTGCCGCCGCCGCTGCTGCTGCCGCCGCTGCTGCCCAAGGTTATGGAGGTAGAGGTGGTTACGGACAAGGTGCTGGTGCTGCGGGCGCTGCTGCTGCTGCTGCTGGAGCAGGAGCTGGTGCAGGGCAACAAAGACAAGACCAGGGAGCTGCTGCCGCCGCCGCTGCTGCTGCTGCCCAAGGTTATGGAGGTAGAGGAGGATACGGACGTGGTGCTGGTGCTGCGGGCGCTGCTGCTGCTGCTGCTGGAGCAGGAGCTGGTGCAGGACAACAAGATCAAGACCAACAAGCTGCTGCCGCCGCCGCCGCTGCTGCTGCCGCTGCTGCAGGAGGTATGTTATTTGTCCTTTACATTTGCAGTAATTTTCCGAAATAGAACATAACACGAGAGTTTTGAAAGTGTCTACAGATACAGAACCCAGTCTGAATATTTCGGACATAGAAGCCTCAATTCTTGTTTGCGTTTCTAGGATATTAAATATTCATCTGTCGGTAAAGAATATATAAATTACGAAATGGGAAATATTCTTTCTCTTACACTCAAGGTTCGTAACAGAACTTTGCCAATAGCGTTTAATTAGATTTCACTAATTTCTAAGTTGAATTCCGAATTAAATTTAACTTTCAGTCATTATTCCGCGAATTTCTTAGATATGTTGTGATCGAAAATCTTTTGTCTATCAAATATTTTACTTCCACTTAAATTGCAGAATGTACATTTAACTCTGAATTTGAACTGTTCAAAACTAATGGAAACGTACAAGGACATTCCATTTATCATTTGCTGTAATTGGAACCTTGCTGCAGTTTCAAATCCTAACACATATGATTTGTTTTGCTTTGTTTTGCTTTATACGGGCTCAGCCCTTCCGCCTGATTTGTTGAACCTTATGAAGAAAAGCGGGCGAATCCCTTCCAACAACAAACGACACGAGCCAGCGAGTGGGCCGTGTCCAAGTAAAACTAAAATTAATTTAGCAGCTTAACAATAAATAAATAAATAAATAAATAAATAGAATAAAATATAAAAACTAGCAGAAAAAAAAACACATTTAAAAAATGTCCCGGAAAGCCAAGCCTGGGAACTGAGTAACATAAAAATTAGGATAATGCAAAAATAACGAAATTATAAAAACGACCGTGAGAACTCTTCTCTACGAATCTCAAGACATAACAGAATATAAATAATAAAATCAAAGAAAATTGGGTTAGTAAAGTAAAGAGAATAACACGGCACATAAAAACACATTACCCGAGGAAATATTATGTACTAAGACATATGTATGTAATAATTCCTCGGGTATCCGACGAAAATTCTGAAAAGCTTTCAGTTTTACGAATTCCTATTAATCTGTAATTTTGAGAACAGCTCTCTATAATGAAACACAAAAAATCCTGAAAGATACATACAGCAGAACGCGTAGCTCATTTAGTTTTACATAAGAACACTTTCAATAAAACGAATATTCGAATTCAATGATATTTATTTAGTTTCGTTGTATTTTCATTCGTTGCGAACGCCGTATTTTCTAAGTCACTGTCCTACTCATGTCATTATTAGTAATAAAAAAATTCATTTTTTTCGGACGACTGTAATACGACATCAGAAGCACTTTGTATTTCTTCCTTTACAAAACACAAATAATCTACGATATCTAAAGGTGCCGTAAAAACGTAGCAAGGACATCCCATATTGTTTGTTTTTGCCAAGAATCTAAAAACGATTAGTAGCTTCGATAAATTCTTTGTTTCATATGATGAATCGATGATCTGAAATTATTTTCAAGTTTAGTAAAGAGATACATATTTTTAATACCAATTATACGTCCTCTTTTATCTATTCATAAAATCATAACTAATTAACTTTAGAAACTCCGAAGGTTAACACGTAGATCAGATGCATTCGATACATTATGTGTTTAAGTAACTGAAGACGTAGACAACACAATTTCATATGTATTTTTTAATCATCTAATCCTGTATCACCAGGGTCCTCATTAAGAGAAAGTTTTACATACCTCGGATAATATTTACAGACGCTTTACGGATTGGAGCGAGAGTACTTATATCGAATATGTAATAATTATTGCAGCCTTTTAAACGCAGAGTAATATTTTAAAATTAAGACAGTTTCCTCTTAAACGCGGTACGAATTCTCTGCTATACTCAAAAGAGTGGTTTGCTTGGCCAAACATAAAAATTTTAAGGTACGAAACTTCTCAATTTTCTTTGATGTATGAAGCAAATATTAGCTTCTAAAAGTGTACTGAATTTTGATAATGTTCTGAAGAATCACTAAAAAGTGTAGAATCTTGTCTTCTTCTATTTAGTTGTAATATATTGTAACCGAAATACCGAGTGTTTATTTAAATCATAACATTTCTAATTTCTCAAGGTTATGGAGGTAGAGGATACGGTGGTGGATACGGAGGTCGTGGAGCTGGAGCTGGTGCCGCATCTGCTGCTGCTGCAGGAGCTGGTGCAGGACAACAAGGACTAGACCAAGGAGCTTCTGCCGCTGCCGCCGCCGCTGCTGCTGCCGCCGCTGCTGCCCAAGGTTATGGAGGTAGAGGTGGTTACGGACAAGGTGCTGGTGCTGCGGGCGCTGCTGCTGCTGCTGCTGGAGCAGGAGCTGGTGCAGGGCAACAAAGACAAGACCAGGGAGCTGCTGCCGCCGCCGCTGCTGCTGCCGCCGCTGCTGCCCAAGGTTATGGAGGTAGAGGTGGTTACGGACAAGGTGCTGGTGCTGCGGGCGCTGCTGCTGCTGCTGCTGGAGCAGGAGCTGGTGCAGGACAACAAGATCAAGACCAACAAGCTGCTGCCGCCGCCGCCGCTGCTGCTGCCGCTGCTGCAGGAGGTATGTTATTTGTCCTTTACATTTGCAGTAATTTTCCGAAATAGAACATAACACGAGAGTTTTGAAAGTGTCTACAGATACAGAACCCAGTCTGAATATTTCGGACATAGAAGCCTCAATTCTTGTTTGCGTTTCTAGGATATTAAATATTCATCTGTCGGTAAAGAATATATAAATTACGAAATGGGAAATATTCTTTCTCTTACACTCAAGGTTCGTAACAGAACTTTGCCAATAGCGTTTAATTAGATTTCACTAATTTCTAAGTTGAATTCCGAATTAAATTTAACTTTCGGTCATTATTCCGCGAATTTCTTAGATATGTTGTGATCGAAAATCTTTTGTCTATCAAATATTTTACTTCCACTTAAATTGCAGAATGTACATTTAACTCTGAATTTGAACTGTTCAAAACTAATGGAAACGTACAAGGACATTCCATTTATCATTTGCTGTAATTGGAACCTTGCTGCAGTTTCAAATCCTAACACATATGATTTGTTTTGCTTTGTTTTGCTTTATACGGGCTCAGCCCTTCCGCCTGATTTGTTGAACCTTATGAAGAAAAGCGGGCGAATCCCTTCCAACAACAAACGACACGAGCCAGCGAGTGGGCCGTGTCCAAGTAAAACTAAAATTAATTTAGCAGCTTAACAATAAATAAATAAATAAATAAATAAATAGAATAAAATATAAAAACTAGCAGAAAAAAAAACACATTTAAAAAATGTCCCGGAAAGCCAAGCCTGGGAACTGAGTAACATAAAAATTAGGATAATGCAAAAATAACGAAATTATAAAAACGACCGTGAGAACTCTTCTCTACGAATCTCAAGACATAACAGAATATAAATAATAAAATCAAAGAAAATTGGGTTAGTAAAGTAAAGAGAATAACACGGCACATAAAAACACATTACCCGAGGAAATATTATGTACTAAGACATATGTATGTAATAATTCCTCGGGTATCCGACGAAAATTCTGAAAAGCTTTCAGTTTTACGAATTCCTATTAATCTGTAATTTTGAGAACAGCTCTCTATAATGAAACACAAAAAATCCTGAAAGATACATACAGCAGAACGCGTAGCTCATTTAGTTTTACATAAGAACACTTTCAATAAAACGAATATTCGAATTCAATGATATTTATTTAGTTTCGTTGTATTTTCATTCGTTGCGAACGCCGTATTTTCTAAGTCACTGTCCTACTCATGTCATTATTAGTAATAAAAAAATTCATTTTTTTCGGACGACTGTAATACGACATCAGAAGCACTTTGTATTTCTTCCTTTACAAAACACAAATAATCTACGATATCTAAAGGTGCCGTAAAAACGTAGCAAGGACATCCCATATTGTTTGTTTTTGCCAAGAATCTAAAAACGATTAGTAGCTTCGATAAATTCTTTGTTTCATATGATGAATCAATGATCTGAAATTATTTTCAAGTTTAGTAAAGAGATACATATTTTTAATACCAATTATACGTCCTCTTTTATCTATTCATAAAATCATAACTAATTAACTTTAGAAACTCCGAAGGTTAACACGTAGATCAGATGCATTCGATACATTATGTGTTTAAGTAACTGAAGACGTAGACAACACAATTTCATATGTATTTTTTAATCATCTAATCCTGTATCACCAGGGTCCTCATTAAGAGAAAGTTTTACATACCTCGGATAATATTTACAGACGCTTTACGGATTGGAGCGAGAGTACTTATATCGAATATGTAATAATTATTGCAGCCTTTTAAACGCAGAGTAATATTTTAAAATTAAGACAGTTTCCTCTTAAACGCGGTACGAATTCTCTGCTATACTCAAAAGAGTGGTTTGCTTGGCCAAACATAAAAATTTTAAGGTACGAAACTTCTCAATTTTCTTTGATGTATGAAGCAAATATTAGCTTCTAAAAGTGTACTGAATTTTGATAATGTTCTGAAGAATCACTAAAAAGTGTAGAATCTTGTCTTCTTCTATTTAGTTGTAATATATTGTAACCGAAATACCGAGTGTTTATTTAAATCATAACATTTCTAATTTCTCAAGGTTATGGAGGTAGAGGATACGGTGGTGGATACGGAGGTCGTGGAGCTGGAGCTGGTGCCGCATCTGCTGCTGCTGCAGGAGCTGGTGCAGGACAACAAGGACTAGACCAAGGAGCTTCTGCCGCTGCCGCCGCCGCTGCTGCTGCCGCCGCTGCTGCCCAAGGTTATGGAGGTAGAGGTGGTTACGGACAAGGTGCTGGTGCTGCGGGCGCTGCTGCTGCTGCTGCTGGAGCAGGAGCTGGTGCAGGGCAACAAAGACAAGACCAGGGAGCTGCTGCCGCCGCCGCTGCTGCTGCTGCCGCTGCTGCCCAAGGTTATGGAGGTAGAGGAGGATACGGACGTGGTGCTGGTGCTGCGGGCGCTGCTGCTGCTGCTGCTGGAGCAGGAGCTGGTGCAGGACAACAAGATCAAGACCAACAAGCTGCTGCCGCCGCCGCCGCTGCTGCTGCCGCTGCTGCAGGAGGTATGTTATTTGTCCTTTACATTTGCAGTAATTTTCCGAAATAGAACATAACACGAGAGTTTTGAAAGTGTCTACAGATACAGAACCCAGTCTGAATATTTCGGACATAGAAGCCTCAATTCTTGTTTGCGTTTCTAGGATATTAAATATTCATCTGTCGGTAAAGAATATATAAATTACGAAATGGGAAATATTCTTTCTCTTACACTCAAGGTTCGTAACAGAACTTTGCCAATAGCGTTTAATTAGATTTCACTAATTTCTAAGTTGAATTCCGAATTAAATTTAACTTTCAGTCATTATTCCGCGAATTTCTTAGATATGTTGTGATCGAAAATCTTTTGTCTATCAAATATTTTACTTCCACTTAAATTGCAGAATGTACATTTAACTCTGAATTTGAACTGTTCAAAACTAATGGAAACGTACAAGGACATTCCATTTATCATTTGCTGTAATTGGAACCTTGCTGCAGTTTCAAATCCTAACACATATGATTTGTTTTGCTTTGTTTTGCTTTATACGGGCTCAGCCCTTCCGCCTGATTTGTTGAACCTTATGAAGAAAAGCGGGCGAATCCCTTCCAACAACAAACGACACGAGCCAGCGAGTGGGCCGTGTCCAAGTAAAACTAAAATTAATTTAGCAGCTTAACAATAAATAAATAAATAAATAAATAAATAGAATAAAATATAAAAACTAGCAGAAAAAAAAACACATTTAAAAAATGTCCCGGAAAGCCAAGCCTGGGAACTGAGTAACATAAAAATTAGGATAATGCAAAAATAACGAAATTATAAAAATGACCGTGAGAACTCTTCTCTACGAATCTCAAGACATAACAGAATATAAATAATAAAATCAAAGAAAATTGGGTTAGTAAAGTAAAGAGAATAACACGGCACATAAAAACACATTACCCGAGGAAATATTATGTACTAAGACATATGTATGTAATAATTCCTCGGGTATCCGACGAAAATTCTGAAAAGCTTTCAGTTTTACGAATTCCTATTAATCTGTAATTTTGAGAACAGCTCTCTATAATGAAACACAAAAAATCCTGAAAGATACATACAGCAGAACGCGTAGCTCATTTAGTTTTACATAAGAACACTTTCAATAAAACGAATATTCGAATTCAATGATATTTATTTAGTTTCGTTGTATTTTCATTCGTTGCGAACGCCGTATTTTCTAAGTCACTGTCCTACTCATGTCATTATTAGTAATAAAAAAATTCATTTTTTTCGGACGACTGTAATACGACATCAGAAGCACTTTGTATTTCTTCCTTTACAAAACACAAATAATCTACGATATCTAAAGGTGCCGTAAAAACGTAGCAAGGACATCCCATATTGTTTGTTTTTGCCAAGAATCTAAAAACGATTAGTAGCTTCGATAAATTCTTTGTTTCATATGATGAATCAATGATCTGAAATTATTTTCAAGTTTAGTAAAGAGATACATATTTTTAATACCAATTATACGTCCTCTTTTATCTATTCATAAAATCATAACTAATTAACTTTAGAAACTCCGAAGGTTAACACGTAGATCAGATGCATTCGATACATTATGTGTTTAAGTAACTGAAGACGTAGACAACACAATTTCATATGTATTTTTTAATCATCTAATCCTGTATCACCAGGGTCCTCATTAAGAGAAAGTTTTACATACCTCGGATAATATTTACAGACGCTTTACGGATTGGAGCGAGAGTACTTATATCGAATATGTAATAATTATTGCAGCCTTTTAAACGCAGAGTAATATTTTAAAATTAAGACAGTTTCCTCTTAAACGCGGTACGAATTCTCTGCTATACTCAAAAGAGTGGTTTGCTTGGCCAAACATAAAAATTTTAAGGTACGAAACTTCTCAATTTTCTTTGATGTATGAAGCAAATATTAGCTTCTAAAAGTGTACTGAATTTTGATAATGTTCTGAAGAATCACTAAAAAGTGTAGAATCTTGTCTTCTTCTATTTAGTTGTAATATATTGTAACCGAAATACCGAGTGTTTATTTAAATCATAACATTTCTAATTTCTCAAGGTTATGGAGGTAGAGGATACGGTGGTGGATACGGAGGTCGTGGAGCTGGAGCTGGTGCCGCATCTGCTGCTGCTGCAGGAGCTGGTGCAGGACAACAAGGACTAGACCAAGGAGCTTCTGCCGCTGCCGCCGCTGCTGCCCAAGGTTATGGAGGTAGAGGTGGTTACGGACAAGGTGCTGGTGCTGCGGGCGCTGCTGCTGCTGCTGCTGGAGCAGGAGCTGGTGCAGGGCAACAAAGACAAGACCAGGGAGCTGCTGCCGCCGCCGCTGCTGCTGCTGCCGCTGCTGCCCAAGGTTATGGAGGTAGAGGAGGATACGGACGTGGTGCTGGTGCTGCGGGCGCTGCTGCTGCTGCTGCTGGAGCAGGAGCTGGTGCAGGACAACAAGATCAAGACCAACAAGCTGCTGCCGCCGCCGCCGCTGCTGCTGCCGCTGCTGCAGGAGGTATGTTATTTGTCCTTTACATTTGCAGTAATTTTCCGAAATAGAACATAACACGAGAGTTTTGAAAGTGTCTACAGATACAGAACCCAGTCTGAATATTTCGGACATAGAAGCCTCAATTCTTGTTTGCGTTTCTAGGATATTAAATATTCATCTGTCGGTAAAGAATATATAAATTACGAAATGGGAAATATTCTTTCTCTTACACTCAAGGTTCGTAACAGAACTTTGCCAATAGCGTTTAATTAGATTTCACTAATTTCTAAGTTGAATTCCGAATTAAATTTAACTTTCAGTCATTATTCCGCGAATTTCTTAGATATGTTGTGATCGAAAATCTTTTGTCTATCAAATATTTTACTTCCACTTAAATTGCAGAATGTACATTTAACTCTGAATTTGAACTGTTCAAAACTAATGGAAACGTACAAGGACATTCCATTTATCATTTGCTGTAATTGGAACCTTGCTGCAGTTTCAAATCCTAACACATATGATTTGTTTTGCTTTGTTTTGCTTTATACGGGCTCAGCCCTTCCGCCTGATTTGTTGAACCTTATGAAGAAAAGCGGGCGAATCCCTTCCAACAACAAACGACACGAGCCAGCGAGTGGGCCGTGTCCAAGTAAAACTAAAATTAATTTAGCAGCTTAACAATAAATAAATAAATAAATAAATAAATAGAATAAAATATAAAAACTAGCAGAAAAAAAAACACATTTAAAAAATGTCCCGGAAAGCCAAGCCTGGGAACTGAGTAACATAAAAATTAGGATAATGCAAAAATAACGAAATTATAAAAACGACCGTGAGAACTCTTCTCTACGAATCTCAAGACATAACAGAATATAAATAATAAAATCAAAGAAAATTGGGTTAGTAAAGTAAAGAGAATAACACGGCACATAAAAACACATTACCCGAGGAAATATTATGTACTAAGACATATGTATGTAATAATTCCTCGGGTATCCGACGAAAATTCTGAAAAGCTTTCAGTTTTACGAATTCCTATTAATCTGTAATTTTGAGAACAGCTCTCTATAATGAAACACAAAAAATCCTGAAAGATACATACAGCAGAACGCGTAGCTCATTTAGTTTTACATAAGAACACTTTCAATAAAACGAATATTCGAATTCAATGATATTTATTTAGTTTCGTTGTATTTTCATTCGTTGCGAACGCCGTATTTTCTAAGTCACTGTCCTACTCATGTCATTATTAGTAATAAAAAAATTCATTTTTTTCGGACGACTGTAATACGACATCAGAAGCACTTTGTATTTCTTCCTTTACAAAACACAAATAATCTACGATATCTAAAGGTGCCGTAAAAACGTAGCAAGGACATCCCATATTGTTTGTTTTTGCCAAGAATCTAAAAACGATTAGTAGCTTCGATAAATTCTTTGTTTCATATGATGAATCAATGATCTGAAATTATTTTCAAGTTTAGTAAAGAGATACATATTTTTAATACCAATTATACGTCCTCTTTTATCTATTCATAAAATCATAACTAATTAACTTTAGAAACTCCGAAGGTTAACACGTAGATCAGATGCATTCGATACATTATGTGTTTAAGTAACTGAAGACGTAGACAACACAATTTCATATGTATTTTTTAATCATCTAATCCTGTATCACCAGGGTCCTCATTAAGAGAAAGTTTTACATACCTCGGATAATATTTACAGACGCTTTACGGATTGGAGCGAGAGTACTTATATCGAATATGTAATAATTATTGCAGCCTTTTAAACGCAGAGTAATATTTTAAAATTAAGACAGTTTCCTCTTAAACGCGGTACGAATTCTCTGCTATACTCAAAAGAGTGGTTTGCTTGGCCAAACATAAAAATTTTAAGGTACGAAACTTCTCAATTTTCTTTGATGTATGAAGCAAATATTAGCTTCTAAAAGTGTACTGAATTTTGATAATGTTCTGAAGAATCACTAAAAAGTGTAGAATCTTGTCTTCTTCTATTTAGTTGTAATATATTGTAACCGAAATACCGAGTGTTTATTTAAATCATAACATTTCTAATTTCTCAAGGTTATGGAGGTAGAGGATACGGTGGTGGATACGGAGGTCGTGGAGCTGGAGCTGGTGCCGCATCTGCTGCTGCTGCAGGAGCTGGTGCAGGACAACAAGGACTAGACCAAGGAGCTTCTGCCGCTGCCGCCGCCGCTGCTGCTGCCGCCGCTGCTGCCCAAGGTTATGGAGGTAGAGGTGGTTACGGACAAGGTGCTGGTGCTGCGGGCGCTGCTGCTGCTGCTGCTGGAGCAGGAGCTGGTGCAGGGCAACAAAGACAAGACCAGGGAGCTGCTGCCGCCGCCGCTGCTGCTGCTGCCGCTGCTGCCCAAGGTTATGGAGGTAGAGGAGGATACGGACGTGGTGCTGGTGCTGCGGGCGCTGCTGCTGCTGCTGCTGGAGCAGGAGCTGGTGCAGGACAACAAGATCAAGACCAACAAGCTGCTGCCGCCGCCGCCGCTGCTGCTGCCGCTGCTGCAGGAGGTATGTTATTTGTCCTTTACATTTGCAGTAATTTTCCGAAATAGAACATAACACGAGAGTTTTGAAAGTGTCTACAGATACAGAACCCAGTCTGAATATTTCGGACATAGAAGCCTCAATTCTTGTTTGCGTTTCTAGGATATTAAATATTCATCTGTCGGTAAAGAATATATAAATTACGAAATGGGAAATATTCTTTCTCTTACACTCAAGGGTCGTAACAGAACTTTGCCAATAGCGTTTAATTAGATTTCACTAATTTCTAAGTTGAATTCCGAATTAAATTTAACTTTCAGTCATTATTCCGCGAATTTCTTAGATATGTTGTGATCGAAAATCTTTTGTCTATCAAATATTTTACTTCCACTTAAATTGCAGAATGTACATTTAACTCTGAATTTGAACTGTTCAAAACTAATGGAAACGTACAAGGACATTCCATTTATCATTTGCTGTAATTGGAACCTTGCTGCAGTTTCAAATCCTAACACATATGATTTGTTTTGCTTTGTTTTGCTTTATACGGGCTCAGCCCTTCCGCCTGATTTGTTGAACCTTATGAAGAAAAGCGGGCGAATCCCTTCCAACAACAAACGACACGAGCCAGCGAGTGGGCCGTGTCCAAGTAAAACTAAAATTAATTTAGCAGCTTAACAATAAATAAATAAATAAATAAATAAATAGAATAAAATATAAAAACTAGCAGAAAAAAAAACACATTTAAAAAATGTCCCGGAAAGCCAAGCCTGGGAACTGAGTAACATAAAAATTAGGATAATGCAAAAATAACGAAATTATAAAAATGACCGTGAGAACTCTTCTCTACGAATCTCAAGACATAACAGAATATAAATAATAAAATCAAAGAAAATTGGGTTAGTAAAGTAAAGAGAATAACACGGCACATAAAAACACATTACCCGAGGAAATATTATGTACTAAGACATATGTATGTAATAATTCCTCGGGTATCCGACGAAAATTCTGAAAAGCTTTCAGTTTTACGAATTCCTATTAATCTGTAATTTTGAGAACAGCTCTCTATAATGAAACACAAAAAATCCTGAAAGATACATACAGCAGAACGCGTAGCTCATTTAGTTTTACATAAGAACACTTTCAATAAAACGAATATTCGAATTCAATGATATTTATTTAGTTTCGTTGTATTTTCATTCGTTGCGAACGCCGTATTTTCTAAGTCACTGTCCTACTCATGTCATTATTAGTAATAAAAAAATTCATTTTTTTCGGACGACTGTAATACGACATCAGAAGCACTTTGTATTTCTTCCTTTACAAAACACAAATAATCTACGATATCTAAAGGTGCCGTAAAAACGTAGCAAGGACATCCCATATTGTTTGTTTTTGCCAAGAATCTAAAAACGATTAGTAGCTTCGATAAATTCTTTGTTTCATATGATGAATCAATGATCTGAAATTATTTTCAAGTTTAGTAAAGAGATACATATTTTTAATACCAATTATACGTCCTCTTTTATCTATTCATAAAATCATAACTAATTAACTTTAGAAACTCCGAAGGTTAACACGTAGATCAGATGCATTCGATACATTATGTGTTTAAGTAACTGAAGACGTAGACAACACAATTTCATATGTATTTTTTAATCATCTAATCCTGTATCACCAGGGTCCTCATTAAGAGAAAGTTTTACATACCTCGGATAATATTTACAGACGCTTTACGGATTGGAGCGAGAGTACTTATATCGAATATGTAATAATTATTGCAGCCTTTTAAACGCAGAGTAATATTTTAAAATTAAGACAGTTTCCTCTTAAACGCGGTACGAATTCTCTGCTATACTCAAAAGAGTGGTTTGCTTGGCCAAACATAAAAATTTTAAGGTACGAAACTTCTCAATTTTCTTTGATGTATGAAGCAAATATTAGCTTCTAAAAGTGTACTGAATTTTGATAATGTTCTGAAGAATCACTAAAAAGTGTAGAATCTTGTCTTCTTCTATTTAGTTGTAATATATTGTAACCGAAATACCGAGTGTTTATTTAAATCATAACATTTCTAATTTCTCAAGGTTATGGAGGTAGAGGATACGGTGGTGGATACGGAGGTCGTGGAGCTGGAGCTGGTGCCGCATCTGCTGCTGCTGCAGGAGCTGGTGCAGGACAACAAGGACTAGACCAAGGAGCTTCTGCCGCTGCCGCCGCCGCTGCTGCTGCCGCCGCTGCTGCCCAAGGTTATGGAGGTAGAGGTGGTTACGGACAAGGTGCTGGTGCTGCGGGCGCTGCTGCTGCTGCTGCTGGAGCAGGAGCTGGTGCAGGGCAACAAAGACAAGACCAGGGAGCTGCTGCCGCCGCCGCTGCTGCTGCTGCCGCTGCTGCCCAAGGTTATGGAGGTAGAGGAGGATACGGACGTGGTGCTGGTGCTGCGGGCGCTGCTGCTGCTGCTGCTGGAGCAGGAGCTGGTGCAGGACAACAAGATCAAGACCAACAAGCTGCTGCCGCCGCCGCCGCTGCTGCTGCCGCTGCTGCAGGAGGTATGTTATTTGTCCTTTACATTTGCAGTAATTTTCCGAAATAGAATATAACACGAGAGTTTTGAAAGTGTCTACAGATACAGAACCCAGTCTGAATATTTCGGACATAGAAGCCTCAATTCTTGTTTGCGTTTCTAGGATATTAAATATTCATCTGTCGGTAAAGAATATATAAATTACGAAATGAGAAATATTCTTTCTCTTACACTCAAGGTTCGTAACAGAACTTTGCCAATAGCGTTTAATTAGATTTCACTAATTTCTAAGTTGAATTCCGAATTAAATTTAACTTTCAGTCATTATTCCGCGAATTTCTTAGATATGTTGTGATCGAAAATCTTTTGTCTATCAAATATTTTACTTCCACTTAAATTGCAGAATGTACATTTAACTCTGAATTTGAACTGTTCAAAACTAATGGAAACGTACAAGGACATTCCATTTATCATTTGCTGTAATTGGAACCTTGCTGCAGTTTCAAATCCCAACACATATGATTTGTTTTGCTTTGTTTTGCTTTATACGGGCTCAGCCCTTCCGCCTGATTTGTTGAACCTTATGAAGAAAAGCGGGCGAATCCCTTCCAACAACAAACGACACGAGCCAGCGAGTGGGCCGTGTCCAAGTAAAACTAAAATTAATTTAGCAGCTTAACAATAAATAAATAAATAAATAAATAAATAGAATAAAATATAAAAACTAGCAGAAAAAAAAACACATTTAAAAAATGTCTCGAAAAGCCAAGCCTGGGAACTGAGTAACATAAAAATTAGGATAATGCAAAAATAACGAAATTATAAAAACGACCGTGAGAACTCTTCTCTACGAATCTCAAGACATAACAGAATATAAATAATAAAATCAAAGAAAATTGGGTTAGTAAAGTAAAGAGAATAACACGGCACATAAAAACACATTACCCGAGGAAATATTATGTACTAAGACATATGTATGTAATAATTCCTCGGGTATCCGACGAAAATTCTGAAAAGCTTTCAGTTTTACGAATTCCTATTAATCTGTAATTTTGAGAACAGCTCTCTATAATGAAACACAAAAAATCCTGAAAGATACATACAGCAGAACGCGTAGCTCATTTAGTTTTACATAAGAACACTTTCAATAAAACGAATATTCGAATTCAATGATATTTATTTAGTTTCGTTGTATTTTCATTCGTTGCGAACGCCGTATTTTCTAAGTCACTGTCCTACTCATGTCATTATTAGTAATAAAAAAATTCATTTTTTTCGGACGACTGTAATACGACATCAGAAGCACTTTGTATTTCTTCCTTTACAAAACACAAATAATCTACGATATCTAAAGGTGCCGTAAAAACTTAGCAAGGACATCCCATATTGTTTGTTTTTGCCAAGAATCTAAAAACGATTAGTAGCTTCGATAAATTCTTTGTTTCATATGATGAATCAATGATCTGAAATTATTTTCAAGTTTAGTAAAGAGATACATATTTTTAATACCAATTATACGTCCTCTTTTATCTATTCATAAAATCATAACTAATTAACTTTAGAAACTCCGAAGGTTAACACGTAGATCAGATGCATTCGATACATTATGTGTTTAAGTAACTGAAGACGTAGACAACACAATTTCATATGTATTTTTTAATCATCTAATCCTGTATCACCAGGGTCCTCATTAAGAGAAAGTTTTACATACCTCGGATAATATTTACAGACGCTTTACGGATTGGAGCGAGAGTACTTATATCGAATATGTAATAATTATTGCAGCCTTTTAAACGCAGAGTAATATTTTAAAATTAAGACAGTTTCCTCTTAAACGCGGTACGAATTCTCTGCTATACTCAAAAGAGTGGTTTGCTTGGCCAAACATAAAAATTTTAAGGTACGAAACTTCTCAATTTTCTTTGATGTATGAAGCAAATATTAGCTTCTAAAAGTGTACTGAATTTTGATAATGTTCTGAAGAATCACTAAAAAGTGTAGAATCTTGTCTTCTTCTATTTAGTTGTAATATATTGTAACCGAAATACCGAGTGTTTATTTAAATCATAACATTTCTAATTTCTCAAGGTTATGGAGGTAGAGGATACGGTGGTGGATACGGAGGTCGTGGAGCTGGAGCTGGTGCCGCATCTGCTGCTGCTGCAGGAGCTGGTGCAGGACAACAAGGACTAGACCAAGGAGCTTCTGCCGCTGCCGCCGCCGCTGCTGCTGCCGCCGCTGCTGCCCAAGGTTATGGAGGTAGAGGTGGTTACGGACAAGGTGCTGGTGCTGCGGGCGCTGCTGCTGCTGGAGCAGGAGCTGGTGCGGGACAACAAGATCAAGACCAAGGTGCTGCTGCTGCCGCTGCTGCTGCAGCTGCCGCCGCCGCGGCTGCACAAGGTTATGGAGGCAGAGGTGGATACGGATCTGGTGCTGGTGCTGCAGGTGCTGCTGCTGCTGGTGCAGGAGCTGGTGCAGGAGAACAAGGACGAGGCTATGAGTTCCTTGCCGATGCCGCTGCTTTAGCGTCTGCTGCTGCTTCTGCTTTCGGTGCCGGAGGTTACGATCGCAGAGGACCTGCAGCTGCTTCCAGCGCTGCTGCCGCGGCTTCGGCTGCTAGTAGTTCTTCTGTGAGTTCAACAGTTTATTCCACTATATCACGATTGTCATCATCTTCGTCTTCGTCTAGAGTTTCTTCTGCTGCTTCTGCTCTCGCATCGGGTGGTTATTTCAATGCTAACGCATTGTCTTCAGTTATTTCTAGTTTGGCGTCCCAAGTTCGCTCCACATCTGCAGATCTCTCTGGGTGTGAAGTTCTCGTGCAAGTGCTCTTAGAAATTTTATCTGCCCTTGTTCACATACTAAATTCTTCAAATATTGGTCAAGTTGATTTGAGTTCTGTTAGTTCTGCTTCTAATCTTGTTTCTAACTCACTTTATGGTTTAGCTTAAAGATAATTTTTAAGCATTTGTTTATCTAATTAATGTATAATTTTTCTTGGAAAATAAATTTCTGTCTTGCAAAGGTTAATAGTGTGTCTTTATTTTTATGTGAGTGTTCTTAATCTTTCTTATTTTTAAACATTATGCAAATGTTAACCACATAGAATTGCAATTCGTAATGGTATTATTCATTGCTAGTAAGAAATAAGCTTATGCTCTTTGATTAGTTTGTGTATGTGCCAAATTCTATACAATGATAATTTTAATTATTGACTGAGGACACAGAATATTGGGGAACGCTGGATTAGCATAAAGAAGGTGACCAGTGCATCCGCTTTTCTTTAGTACACTTTTTATATTCCATTCAAAATATTAACTGTATATATCGCGCAATTGTAGTTATGATTAGATCAATTTTCATTTCTTTCGTTTTTTTCCTTTCTTTCTTTTTTGTTTTGTTTTGTTTTTGCCGTGAGGGGGAACATTAGCAATTTATCCAGAAATTTTTAATTCTTACTTACACTAAACTTTATGTGATGTTTAGATAGAGTTTGTTTTTACGTACACTGCACATAAAAGAAAAAAAATGACATTTTTATATCCCCCGTGCTACCGGACCGATTGACGAAATTCAAATTGCGCTCTTCATGTCTCAATAGCGCGACTAAGAATATATATATATATATATATAACATTGCTGTAACTTAATGAGACTTAACTTAATTGGAAAAAAATGGGACTTTTCTGAACTAATATACCATTTTTATACATATTTTGATTCTACGATCCAAATTTTGCGAAAATTCTAAATTTTGTAAAATATGGTGCGAAATTTACGTAGAAATTCAAAAATTTATCTTTGCGCAATTTTTTCAGTTTGTGCCAGGAATAATTCACTTGGAGAACTTCTTAATATACTGTAATCTATTTTCCTTTTCCTTCCATTGTGCAGGAGCGAAAAAAAGTTACATCGTTTCTACGATTTCACATTGTGGATGAGCGAGAAAAAGTCAAAACGTTCTTATTTTCAAATAATTTTAACAAAGTGCCTTAACCACATTTTCTGTTACTATCGTACTCACCAACTATCCCAAATTTCGAAACTCGGCAATATAATAAATTCAGGTACTTCTTCGGCAATTTTGAATAACAAATTCTGGTACTATTCGGTTTTGAGGGCAGTAAAAAATCGCCAAACTATTGTCGATGCCAATGCTGCCAAAAATAATTGCGGCAACCCTAACACAAGAAAGGAAGTATAATAGTAAATAACTATTTAAGATTGATGTTTTAATTTAGATAAAAAGTTACTTTCATATAGTACTTTATTATTATTATTATTTATATAAAAAAGGCTAAAATAACTGAATGGAAACATAATAGTAAATAACTATTTCTGATTTTTATTTTAATTTAGATGAGACGTTAATTTCATATAATACAATTTTGTATTACTTTATGAAAAAAATCTGATATGTACACCACATGACTTCCTTGTACGGAATATTAAATTATACGCATTTTTCCTTGCATTTCATTTAGACTTATTGGATTGAATTAAATCTTCTTCGCCGACAGCGCATGAACCACAATAGAATAAACGCATTCTTTAAAATTCACTCTAGTATTTGTTTACCATAGCGACACTCTGGCGCTAGATTCACTTAACAGTATTATACACTGCTGAAAACAATTAAAAGATATTGCGGTTTTAGGTGGATCTTATGGCTGGGAAACTTTTTAGCTGATTGATACATGGTCGACAGACGTAGTAGGTTATATGAGAATAAATTACACATGTTTGGCAGAAAAAAATGCATTTTATTGCGCATTTGTGTACAAAAGGAAAAAAACACAATTTGTGCATATGAAAAAAAAAAAGAATAAGAAAAGGTGTTTTCTTCAAAGGAAATCATTTTCAGTAGGGGGTATGGTTTCCACGGACGGCCAGCAACGTTGAACACCTTTGAGTCATGGAGTCAATGAGGCTATTAATCACAAGTTGGGGTATTCTGTCCCACTCTTCCAGAAGAGCTCTTTCCAGTTCTTGGAGAGTTTGTGAGGGTTGTTGGCGGCCAGCAACTCATCTTCCTAGAGCGTCCCAAATGTGCTCTATTGGATTCATGTCTGGAGAACAGACATTCTCTGGCCATTCCATTCGTACGATTCCTTCCTCGAAAAGGAAATCCTCCACCAGGTTAGCACGATGTGGCCTGCAGTTATCATCCATTAAAATGAAGTCATCTCCGATTGCTGCAGCGTATGGGACTACAATAGGTCTGAGGATCTCATCCCTATATCGGCGACCAGTCAGAGGTCCATCTCGAATGATGTAGAGGTCTGTGCGCCCGTCAATGGAGATGCCACCATACACCAATACTCGCCCACAGCCAAATCTGACACTTTCGTGCACGAACGCAGGATTATTCCTACTGCCACGGTCTCTCCAGATGAAAATACGCCTATTATCAGGATGAACAGAAAAACGGGACTCGTCAGAAAAAAGAACATTGCTCCATTCATTTCTCCTCCAGTTCACATGGTCTGTTGCCCACTCCCTGCGGTCGCGACGATGCCTTGATGTTATTCTAACACATACCATCGGTCGGCGAGCATACAGACCTACACCTTTGAACCGGTTTCGGACAGTCTGAGTTGAAACCGTGGTGCCAGTAGCCGAGCGCAGGTGTTGTTGGAGAAGATTAGCATTCATATTTCGGTGTCTCCGAGCCATTAACAGTAAATAACAATCTTCATTGGCCCTTGTTGCCCGTCTACGACCTTGCCCTGGTCTTCGGCCTGCACTTCCAGTTTCCAAAAAACGGTTTCAGATCCTGGAAATCACACTTTGTGACACTCCAATGGCTTGCGCTACTTCGGCTTGACTTTGGCCCCCTTCTAAACTACCAACAACTCTATAAGCTTCTGAATCGGTCAAAAGACTTCGCTGAGACATCGTACTCATCGAAACAAAGCAGTCACTGAAAGCCGATCATCCTTGTCTTCATTGTCTTTTATTCAGTTGAAAGTCAAATTTCATTCGCTGCCACTGACGTTTTAGACGTCGAACTCAAAATTAGCATACTCCACAGTTTGAAAACCAGAAAAATTTGCCTTTGTGATTCTCTTCTTCCATTTTCGGAAAAAAAAAATCCGCTTAGATCTTTATTTTATATAAAACTTACAATATCCTTTAATTGTTTTGAGCAGTGTATTTCGTTCATATTATAACTCATAATGCACAAAATGTATGTCATTTAAAGAATAGAAATATCTAATCGTTGCCACATGTTCTATTCAAATGCTATAATAAATCTAGAATGATGTATAAGGGAAATTAAGCAAACAAAACAAAAAAGAACCAGTTTTTCACAGACGATTGAGTATTTCTCATACAATTAATTCAGCTCTCACTTCGCGAGAAGGCAAAAATACATAAAAACTCAAAATATATGTATCAAAAATTACGAAGTAAATCTTAAACACTCATTTCCTCGAAAAAATTCCAGAAAGGATTAAGCATGACTTAATTGGCAATAATAAAAGGAGGTGTTATCTTTGTTGTTGCGAAGCAAAATTTCTCTAGATTGGAAACAAATCCACTAGTCTGCTGTTTCAAATGTAAACAAGCAATGGCCGCCGTAAAAAAAAAGGTTAACCAACTTTAAAATTGTTGATAATTCTAAAAATATTGCATACAGATTTACTAAAGGCATAAAAACCTTAACCGGAAGATAAAAACAACATAATACAATCATTTTTAAAGCAAAAAATGTACAATTTACAAACATATAAGAGTAAAGAAACTGAGATCACTGACCCGGGGAACAGAGTGGATATATATATAAATATATTTATATACGTTTGGCGAACCGGATTACAACCAAAATACAAGGTGCACATCTACATGTTATAGCAGTCCTATATAAAAAATTTCAACGTTCTGAGGCTACTCCTTTTTGAGTTATGCGAGATACATACGTACGTACGTACATACGTTCGTACAGAAGCCACGAAAAATTCTCTTCAGAATTAATTTTAAAGCAGTTTTGTAATTTTTTCGACGAAACGAGTCTTTTATTCTGTTCTTACGTACAGATATCACGCGAAAACATCGTTAAATTGCATTCGATAGCGGTCAAAATGGATATGTTCGTTGAAATATGCTGCCTGAAAATTTTCGCCATTACAATATTTCTTTTTTACTTCGTACAAGGAAGTAAAAAAGCTAAATATACTTGCAATTAAACGGGTGGCATAAAATGTTTTATGTCTTCCAACATAGCAGAAAAAATTTCAGTTTTCTTGTGCAAACGTCTGTATATAAACTCGGACAAGTAATAATCAAAATGCTGTCGAGCAGTGCCCCGATGGCGGTTATTACCCCATTTAGCACTGCCCCACAGCCGTTGTACTGTTTGTGTATGACACCCACTTTCCGGGTCCACAAAATTTTAGTTTTGTTTGACAGTAAAGTGTTCAAAACCGGTGTCATTTCTAAAATGCATAATTCTATTTGGGAGAGCTTTCGATTTCTATATTCGATTCAAATCACTACTACAATTTGTCTAATGACTTTTATTTACACACATCTTTTATATTACAATATATACATAATTCGAGATTAATTTCAAATCAAAAGATGGGGATTATTCCCCCTTCGTATCAATTCTATCGAGAGAATAGCGAGTGAGCGACCTCTCTCTTCCAAGTTTGTTTTTCGACTCCTCGTTGCCACTGGCAGAAGAGAAACTTTCGCTCATTTCGCGTTCGAGTTGTAACATTTCTCCCACCTTTTGATTTTTGACAAAGTATGAAAAAATAAAAACAATTGTGAAATGAAAATTGAAATTACCAAAATCAACAATTTTATCTAGGCGTAACAAATATCTTGAATATTTTAAACTTACTTAATATTCTGCAAACTTACATTCTTTAAACAACAGGCAAAAAATTGTTTTCTGAAAAATACTAGCAAAGAGATTAATTCACTAAACTGGAAAATCAAATTGTATACAAATTTTAAATTCAAAGAAAGAAATAAGGCAAACAAATAATAGTGGTACTGAAAACAAAATTAAACTAATTAAAGTTCTTTGGTTTCACAATTTTTCTGCCATATCTACTAAACTGAATGTTTTTATCAGACTTTTCGAATTCAAAGTCTTCGGTATCAATTACTAAATCATTCATCTTACCAGTATTTCTTGAAGATGTGGATAATTCAGTAGTTTTAATCTCGAAGATAGATTCTTTATTGTCTATCTCCATTGGAAATACTCTTTGAACTGGTCTTAACAGTTCACCATTAGATGTTTTTACTTTCACCACTCTGATGTTTTCTTTTCCTGGGTATGTTTCGATCACACGACCCATAGGCCAGTCTGTTCTTTTCCTTTTATCGTCCTCTACAAACACAAAATCACCTTTCTTGATAGTTCGCGAAGGTACAGAAAGAGGCGCAGCCCCCCATCCACCTAATCGATTTGATTTTATAACTTTTCCAGGGGGGCGCCAAGTTAAAAACCACATAATAAAATACGCCCATTAGGATATAACCTAATGGACCTTAACGGGAAAATAATAATTAAAATAAATAGAATCAATGGTTAGAAACTAACTAAACAAAAGGACAAAACACAAGACACAGACCATGCTCTATCATAAAAACACTAAACACATGTTAAATCAAAATTCCGACATTAACACGATTATTATTAATAAAATTCATTAATTCCCTAGCAAATTCAAATTCAGTTTTTTTTCCAGTAAATGTATTAATATGTCCAAACTTTTTTCTTATATCATAAGTTAAATCACATTTATTTACAAAATGTATAACTGAACCCGTAACTCTACAATTATAACATAACTCATTTTCTTGTAGACCGAATCTCTTTAGGTACTCCGGGAAGCGTCCATGTCCTTAAGATCCAGGCAGCATGAAATACATTTATTATAAGTAGGGATCAAATTATAACTGTGATCCTTTTTTCTATCAGGCTCATTCCAAACCTTTTTCCACATATCAATATAAAATTGTTTTATTTTATTTACAAGAATTCTTCTGGATGGTTGGACAATGGAACACTCCCCGGATTCGCCCAAAACTGCCTCCTTGACCAACACATCGGCACTTTCGTTACCCAAAATCCCAACGTGGGACTTAACCCATTTAAATTTCACAACATGAATTTTGGTGATTTCTTCATAGAGACATTTAATATCAACAATTAATGAGTTTTTACATTCGTAATTTTTAAGGCCTGGAGACCAGACAGACAATCACTATAAATTGATATTTTATAATGGATATATAAGTTATCCTTTATCCATCTCAAAGCATTAAAAATAGCTGTCAATTCTGCCTGGAACACTGAATTAAAATTTTTCAATTTAATTTTATCATTGTAAATTTCAATACCATAGTAATATACAACATAAGAAAAACTTATCTTACCATCGATTCCAGAACCATCTGTAAAAATGCCAATTTCCCCAAACTCAACAAAATGAAATTCATAATCAATAATAACTCTTTTAGCAGGGTGTATACAATAAGGATCAAAGTTATAAAAAGCAGTACAACAAGCAAAAAATTCCTCATAATGAATAAAATCAATCTTATTAGTAGATAATAAAAATTTACCGTAATAATACCTATAAAATATAGAAAGAGGCGGTGTGCCGGCCAAGATGCAGAGAATTTCGGATGGAGTAGTGGAGTAGTTTTGAAACACCTAGTCAGTGACAGAAAGCCAGGGCCGCTGAATTGTTAAAACTTATTCCTTATTCTTTGGAGTTCCGCCGCCCTAGAGCCCCAACTACCTATTCCATACATTATTATAGGTATGATAACAGCATTATAAATCATTCTGAGTATATTTCTTTTAGTAATCAATATTTGTTTTGGATAATGTCTTTTATAAAATAATAAAATGGTATCAGATTTCTTCTGAATTTCTTAAAATAAAGTTCAAAATTCAATTTATCATCCATAATTACACCTAAATATTTCATGTGATCTACTCTTTTCCACAAGGTACCATAAAATCTTAGCCTGGGTGGTCTAGTATTTTTGCCGGTCTTAGGGAAAAACATATATAAAATCTTTCGCAAATTAAAAATCAACTTCTCATCCTCGGCCCAGTTCTTTAGAATATCACTCACCAGTTGAAAACGCTGTTCTAATTTTTCTAAAGATACATCATATATTACATATAAAATATCGTCTGCATAGCTGATCACATTTACGTATTCAGGAAGAGAAATATTTAATAACTTAAAAATAACGGCATAAATCGGTGGAATCTTCTGACTCGTATGTTAATGGTCTGGAGTTGATATTTGCTTCTGCATCACATAGGATAGCTAACATTTCTTCATATGAAAGTAATGCTTTTCCCAGGACTCTTCTCAATAATTTCTTGATCATTTGAACCAGTCTCTCCCACCAGCCGCCCCACCATGCTGCGGTTGGTGGATTTAACTTCCACTGAATTTTCATTTTCGAAGTACTTCTGATAATTTGGTTCCAGTCAACAGATCGGAGCAAATTCCTTGCCCCTACAAAATTTGTGCCGTTATCGCTGTATACTACTCTAAGCCGTCCTCTTTATGCTATGAATCTTCTAAATCCGAGAAAAAAATGGATTAGTCGATAAGCTTTCAATTAATACTAAATGAACCGCACGATAAACTCCACAAGTAAAAAGCAAGATCCAAGCTTTTCTATTTTCTTTTAAATAAAGTGGTCCTGCTACATCAACACCTGTCACCTCAAATGCATAAGCATCTCTGAATCGATCTTCTGGGAGAGGACAAGGCAATGTATCAAGAGCTTTCGCCGAGTGTCTCTTGCACCGAACGCACTTCGATATGACTCCTTGTACTGTTTTTCTTCCTTTTATTATCCAAAATTTTTGACGAATATTGGTTAAAAGAACTTGAGTACCAGCATGTAAAAGTTGTAAATGGTAGTCTTGTATCATTCTTTCTACTAATTCATGTTTGGATGGAAGTACAATGGAGCACCGGAAGTTTTCATCATCATGTCTTCTCAAAATCTTCGTTTTCAATCTTATAATCCCTTCTTCATCTCTGAACGTAAAATGTCCCTTCAACTGTTCTTCACTAGAGAATACTTCTTGTTGAACGATCTTCACTAATTTCTTCTCAGCAATGTCAAATTCTTCAACACTCAGGGTTTTGCCATAATTTCTTCCTCCATGTCTACAATTATTTATGAACTTTAGAATCCAAGAAATCATTCTCACAATTTTAAAGTAACTTGAAAAGTAAATCAGATACCATTCTTCAGCGGTGATATTAGCCAAAGTCGAAATAATGTTCTTTCGCTTTCCTTTCATAATTTTTTCTTCGTTAGTAATCACTTCACTAATTGGCCACTCTTCATCGTTCTTCATAAGCCATTCTGGCCCTTGCTACCAGCGAGATTTCACAAAACTCTTAATCGAACACCCTCGTGATGGTATATCTGCTGGATTCGAATTTATAGAATGTGATGCCATTCAGATTCCGATGACAATTTTCGTATCTCTTTTACTCTATTTGCGACAAATGGCGCCCAATGGTCATCTCTTTGGATCCAAGAAAGAGCAATACTCGAATCTGTCCAATAGTTCCTTGGAACGTTGTCTAATTTGAGTGTTTGTAAAGTAAGAGCTGCGAGTCTGACTCCTATACAGCAGGATAATAAATCTAGACGATTTATGGTCATTTTTCTTAATGGACTCACTCTACTTTTAGCTAGAAGAAAATACACCGATACATTTTCACTTGTTTCTTTTCTTAAATAAATCGCACATCCATAGGCTTGTTTACTTGCGTCATAGAACGTATGAAGACTAAGACTTTCATTTCCATTTATATCTAAAGCCCTTGGAATTCTAACACTGGATAAAATTGACAAATCATCAATCCACGAATAGAACTCTTTTCCTAAGTCTTCGGGTATATTTGTATCCCAACCAATTTTTAACAACCATGTCTTTTGTATGAGTAGTTTAGGTGTTAGCGTATAGGGCAGAGAAAACCCATGGGGTCGAAAATGCAATGTACCGCAGACAATATATTTCTTCTAGTAAGATTCACTGGTTTGTAGGTATCAGTCTTCACCTCACAGAAAAGGCTATCATCTTCCTTATCCCACAAAATTCCCAATACAGGAGTAGGTTCTATACTGCCTTCAGATTTCAAAAGAGAAGTGTGCTCCCACCCTCTTAGATCGATTGACGCAGATTCTAATATTTGTTTCGATTCCTCGATGAATCGCGTAAGTGTCTCTTCATCAGGAACAGATGTAATGCAATTATCTACGTAGAATGATTCTTTTAAATTTTCCGCTGTTTCAGGATATTTAGACGAATTTAGATCAATGTGATGGCTTAATACAGTAGCCAATAAAAAGGGACTGCAATTCAATCCAAAAAAACGCGTTTATGTCTAAAAACTCTAAGTTCCTTATTGTCAAAGTCTTTCCACCATAAAAATCGTAAGAAATCTCGATCACTCTTATTCACTGACATTTGCAAAATCGCCTTTCTTATGTCTGAAATAACTCCTATTCTATTCTTGCGAAATCTTAAAATTATAGGAATAATTTGTTCCAGCAAATTTGGACCGTTTTCTAGGCAATCATTAAGTGAGCGCGAATTTTTGTCTTTACAGGAAGCATCAAATACCGGTCGCAATTTCGTGGTCGAAGTTTCTTTGAATACCACTTTACGTGGTAAATAGTGACACTGATTATTCATTTCGTGTTCAGGGACTTCTTCTATAATTCTTTCCTTTAACCAATCTGTGAAAACATTTTCGTAATCCTCGAATTTGCCCTTTTGTATCAACCGGTGTGTCGTACTGTTTAAACGCTGTCTAGCAATACCGAAATTTTGACTTAAACAGTCCTTTTCTCTTACCCAAGGCAACTGAACCTCATATCTTCCCTCTTTAAAGGTAACAGTTTCGTTAAAATGATTTAATGCGGCAATTTCCATTTCCTTTCTACATTTTGTTTCAACAGGATCTCGAATTCCCAATAAATGTAATTTCCACAAATTTTCAATCTTCGATGTGTGAATTAATAAAGAAGTCACTGCGACGGCATTAGTTACATTTTCCTTATCTTCAATACGATCAAATTGTTTTCCCATTAAAATCCAACGCATTTTAGTTTCCATTGTAACTAATGTTGAGTTCAAACGTTCAATTTTGTCTTTTACTAATTTCCAATAATTGTCAGCTCCAATGAGTAAAGATACGTTGTTGTTATCTAAAGATTCGTGATCAACATCCGCTAAAATTATTCCCCTATCTTTCAACAACTCCCGAATATTTTCCGGAGGATAGTCTAGCTCAGCACTCGATATTTCATCAGTCTCTAAAACCTGAATAATTAATTCCTGGTTATCGAAAATGTTTTACATTTTTACTTCTAGTCGCGCACAGTTCTGTTTGGTAGGTACTTGATATCCGAAATTATGAATCATTATTTCTTCCCTTCCCACGACTTTTAATCCCAGTTGTTTAGACAGACGTTTCTGAATATACGAGCGTTGACTAGCGCTGTCAAATAAAGAACGAACTAATTTATTGCGTGACCTACATTTAAGTTCGACTGTAGCCGTCTGTAAAAATATTTTATTCCTACCAATGCTAATGTGTTTGCACGCTGAATTTTCTACACCTTTTGTTTGCGATGCTTCGGGTTTTTTCTCATTTTTGTAACAAATGGTTGCATTATGTTTTTCTGTGGCAGTATACACGAGACGTTTTCTCAGAACAATCGGAAAATTGATGAGCTTGAGCCAGACAAACATAACATCCAGCTTGTAATTTCAGAACATTTCGTTTTTCATTTACACTCATATTACACTTTTCACTATTATGTGTGTTATTTTTGCAAAAAATACAGTTTTCTTCTTGTACGGGAGCTAATAATTCTGCCGCCGACGAGGGGTTAACTTTAGAGTTAAACTTATTGTTTATGTATTTATAATTACTTTTGTGCTTGTCGAAGTGTTTATTCTTTCCGTTCAATGGAACGAATTTCGGTTCCGGTTTGTTAACTGCGTATGTTTGTTCGCGGCATTCAATTTCGTTTTTCAAAAAAGCAATTAAACCTGTAACATCAGATTCCTCTTTTGGATCACGCTTTCGATGATATTCGAGAATCAAATCATGAGGCAATAATTTCAATAATATCGGATTTAACAAGTGTCTGTACGAACCTGAAGTTACTCCTAAATTACTTAAGATTCGAACGTTTATTTCACAATCGTCGTGTAATCTTCTTAGTGCATTTAAGTTAGAAGAATTTTTAACTAGTTCTATGTCTAAAAGATTATTCATATGTGATTTTATAATTTTCTCTGGTTTCCCAAAGCGTTCTTTTAAAAGTTCTAAGCACGAATCATAATTGTGTTCGTTTAATTGAAATCCCTCAACGACATTATATGCTTGACCTAACAATAATGATTTCAAGTATACGAATTTTTCAATCTTGGTTAACGCTTTGTTCTGATCAATCGCAGCTAGAAAACTGTTGAAAAATTCTAACCATTTTCCTGCATCTCCTGAGAATTTTGGTATATTTAACTTTGGCAATTTCATAGCCGATGACGATACATTTATTTCAAAAACAGAAGTGTTCAAAGAATTTGCATCTGATGCATTTTTGACAGACAAATTTTCATTACATTTATTTAATCTTATTTTAATTCTAAACTTTGCAGACATAATTTGTGCATTGTATTTATCACTTGCAGTAATATCTTTTTCAAATTCTTTGGCATCTTTTAACTGAGTTTCGATTTGTGAATTCAACATTTTCAACGTGTTTTCTCTTTCGAGAATTGTTTCATTCATCTCCTGCAATTCCTCAATGTTTGTGTTTTCGATATTTTCTGATAACAAAGATTCTATTTTTGTAATTAATTTCTTAACGCTACTGCGTTCATTCGTACGTTTCTGCTTCAGTTTGCCTAAAGCTTCCATGTTTAAAATTGACTAATCACAATATTGAAACTCAGTTTTTTTCCAAATTTTCAAAGAAAACGGAATTGCTTACTTGTAAACAGGTAATCCATATGCTAATTTTCGAAATTCTAATCCAAACGTCCGTTGGTGAAGGCACAACTAAAATATGTCATTTCTAAAATCCATAGTTCTATTTGGGAGAGCTTTCGATTTCTATATTCGATTCAAATCACTACTTCAATTTGTCTAATGACTTATTTACACACATCTTTTATATTTGAATATTGTTGCGTGCGTATGGGTTCGTTATGAAATGAATGCACAAGTCCGAGGAAAAAAACGAAAAAATTTATTATTATCACAACAAAAATGCTTAAATTTTCTCAAATTATCATGAAGTATTACAATATCTCACAGTAGTTATCTTTTAACTACTCAAATGTCCAATAGAATGTAATTCAAAACAGCTAAAGAACGCTAATCCGCGAATTCGCTACAATCAACAAGAGCAGTTTTCTAAACAACAAACAACTAAGCAACTACTACAAACTCAGATGTTTTCCTCCTTTTATAAGATTTTAAAATCACGCGCTAGAATTTTCCAGTACTTTCTCGAAATCAAAAAGAGATATTTATTTATTTAATGCACGCGCTCTTGTATTTTCAATTTTCTGGCTTAGCTTTTTTTAATATTCGTCACGCGCTGCACTGCGCGGGAAATAAATTCATTTAATTTACAATTCAACTAACATTAGCTATTTAAATACCAAATCCGTAACACTGCCCCATTCCCAAGGACTGCACGTCCCGGGCAGTACAATCCCTGGAAAGGAAAGCCAAACTTACAGCTAAAGCATAAATACAATAATAAGAATTGCAAAACAATAGTAAACAACATGAACAATAAATGTAATAAATAAAACAAATCAAATGCTATCAAATACAAATCAAATACAAAATACAAATCAAATACTAAATACAAATCAAATCAAAGACACATTTAAAAACAAAATGGACATGGTCTTACACTATTTACAATTATTTACATTGTGTACTACGGCCATTGTGGTGAGCTAACATGTCGTAATGAACGATTTTAGGTTTAGAGTTCGAAGACTTACGGATCATGACGTCGTTCAGTCTCTTCAGGACTGTATATGGACCATCCGAAGGTGACTGTAATTTAGAACTGAGTTCTCTTCGTTGAATCGGGTTCCACAACCACACTTTGTCTCCTTGTTTGAATCTATGTCCAGTAGCTCTCGTGTTGTGTCTGGACTTCACTTTCTCCGTCGCCAAGTTCACTCGCTTTTGTGCGGAACGGTGCATCACTTCAAAACGGGCCTTGACATCTTGGATGTGTTTCTCAGGCGATGAAGGCGCATCCGTACGGCGATGAAACAGGCGGTCACAAGGCAGACGAAGGTCTCGACCGAAGAGCATCTGAGATGGAGAATAGCTGGTAGTCTGGTGTTTCTTTTCGACCCTAGCATGATTTCGCCAGTTTCTCGGGCTGGTTCTTTCGGACAAAGCGTCGGCATTTCCAGGTGAGGATTCCTTCTTAGAATGGATAGTCATGTCTTCAGATCCTGAAAGCAGTCTGCTGTTTTTCAAGTCTAAGGAAAAATTGTATTTCCTTAAAAAGTCCAATCCGAGTATGCATGGATCTGTGATATCCGCCACATAAGCCGTGTGATGGTAGGCGGCATTTCCAAACGTGATGCTTACGTTTAACTTCCCAGTTATGTCGATCTTATTACCAGACGCAGTCTGAAGGGTAACACATGATGGCGTCCAAATAAGTTTATCTTTAAACTGTTCAGCTAAATCTTTCCTGATGATGGTAACATTAGCTCCTGTGTCAATGATCATATTGCAAGGAACTTCATCAATATTCCCATTAATGGACATTCCGTTACTGTTGCCACTCACTGTATAAATTTTAAGCGCTTTAAAACAAGGTTTTTCATTATCTGGCAACCCCCGTTCCTCGATATGGTCACTAATTTGTTTACTGCGTCGTTTCTGGGAAATGGTCTTATTTTCCGTATCTCGGGGTGTTTTGCAGTTTCTTCGTATGTGGCCTTCAACTCCGCAGTTCCAGCACTTTAGAATTAGTTTCTTTTCACTTCTGTTCCGTCTCAAGCCACTGACTTGTCTGGTAAAATCATCTGCTTTATATTCCGTACCCTGGGGTGTTCTGCAATTCCGTCTTAGGTGACCTTCACTACCACATCTCCAACACCTTAGAGCCACTTTCTTCTCGCTCCTACTTCGTATCAAAGCGTCGACTTGTCTGGCTAAATCATCTAAACGAGCCATCAGTTGATTCACTGGCTGATGGACTCGCACAGCTCTAACTGGGTAGCGATCTCTACTAGTTGCTTGCTTGGCTGCCTCGAACTTCATGGCGTACAACAGAGCGCTTTTTATGTCCTTTACATCTGCCATTCGAAGAGCTTTCTGTATTTCAGGATCCCGGATGCCTTCGATGAAATATTGCAGCGACAGGATTTCTCTTGTTTCTGTCGGGCACTCCGAAAAGGCGTGATGTGACAGCCTTTCAACATCCGTGGCGCGCTCCTGAAGTGTTTCGGTGGGCTTCTGCTGATGGGATTTTAGATGAAGCCTGCTGTAGTCTTTCAAACACTTTTCACCAAAGCGCAGCTCCAAGGCGCTGCAAATTGCAAGAAACTGCAACAATATTTTGAAATATGTGATTTCAATTATATTGCAATTGTAGTTAGCTTCGCAATTACAATTAGAAAGTAAGTACTTTTTAAATGCAACAATAATGTATGTAATTGCATTTTAATTCTTAAGTCTTAGAATTACAATGCAATGATAATCACAAACATTATAATTATATAATCTAATTACAATTGCAAATTTTATTGCATCTAATCACAACTACGGTAATATTAGCTAATTACAACGTAATTTTAACTGCAATTGCAGTAGGTAATTATAACTACGTAATTAGGAAAGTAATTGTCTCTGATAAGTAGAATTACTTAACATAGTGAAATTACGATCATAATTGTAATTCTAAGTGTAGTATGCAATTGTAATAAAATTATGCAATTTCTAAGTAGTTATGTTAAAAAGTAGCTGTTTTTTTAATTACAATTACAATTTACGTAATTTCATTTAAATTACAATTACTCTATATTTGTGAAATCCAATTTCACATTCAATGCAACTGCAATCATATAATCTAATTAAAATTACACTGTAATTGTAACTCTAGTAAGTAATTATAATAATGTAATTAGGATAGGAATTGTTTCTGATAAAAGCAGTTACGTAGCCCAGGAAAATCATGATCTTAATTGCAAATGTAATTTCAGAATGCAATTGAAAACACATAGTAATTGGAATAATATTATGCAATTATCTTGTAATTACAATGTAACAATTTTTAATTACATATACAATTTACTCAAATGCATTTTAATTGTGAAATCTAATTGAATAAACAGTATAACTGTAATTATATAATCTAATAAAAATTACAATGCAATTGTAATGACCTCTTAATTAAAATTGCTCAGCAGATGATTGTAACTATTTAATCAGAAAAACAACTTATATTATAATATAAGTTAATTATATATAATATAATTAAGTTATAATTTCAGTGACATAGGCTAAGGAAATCGTGATAATATTTGAAAATTATAGTCAATAATATTATATTCGAAATGTTTCTGCATTTTGGATAATGAGTTTTTAAATAATACAACGGGATAATCACCTATAAGAAAAATATTAATATTTTCTGTCATGTCTTCTGAATCATCTTACATATATTGTAGTTTGTGGTACCAGCATAAATAGGAGTTTATTTAAAGGAAATATTTTATATAGACCGAAATGCACATAACGTTAGTAAGCAAATATGTATGTTTATGATCTTCGATATACATGTGAACTTAAATTACAAGATTAAGGGAAAGCAAGCAAAGAGTTTATGCCAGTGCAAAGGGATGTTTTCGCAAAGGATTTGTTACGGGACGCTTGTCTTGTTTACATTACACAAGAAATAAATCATAAAAATTACATTTATCCTTTTCTTTTCAGAAAGGAGATCATCAAGGACTAAACTAAGTCTGATAATTTTATCCAACCTATTGCTTTAGCTGGTAAAAAAGGATTCTAATCAGCAATCAGTATGCTTAATTGCTGTGTGTATTAGACATTTTACTAAATCCATTTATTATGAATTACCGTCCAGACAGTAAAGCGGTTCGTGACTCTGGTTGCCGTACCGAAGAGCCTGGGTTCGAATCCCAGATAGGGCATGAATGTAATTTGTTCGTCCTCTTCATAGGTGGCAACGGTGGCCCAAGTATTAGTTCCCTCCTTAATAACATGACCGGCCTTAGTACTGATCAATGTCTATAAACGGCTACTACCTGCCATTGGAAAAAAAAATTACGAATTGGTCTTTTATTCAACATAACACACATTTTGAATAAATAGTTAAAATGCATTATTCAGTTTCAAGGTAAAGTACTTGCATGAACTATTTTCCATCATTGTTTCACGTAAGAACAAATAAAAGTACAATTTTCTTATGCACCTGTGACTGTCATATTATTTGGATTACGGTAAAGACTGCAAAGATGCTTCTGTGGAGGACTTTCTAAGGGAAACTGGCTCATGTTCATATCACCCGTTAATAAAAGCAGGAAAAGATCTTTATTTAATTGAATGCAACGAAACGTTTAAGAAGAATGATGTACTCATAGAGAACTTTCTAAAATAAAATGATTTGTATTCATGTTACACATAAGGAAATCCACGGAGCTATCTAAACATTTAGATTGTTTGCCAAAATGGGCATCCGATTTGAACTAGTAGTATTCAAAAGACGACTTATTACTCTGCTGAGCGAAAAATCTAATTGCTTTTGAAGTTATATTGTAATTCGAACAATCATTGTATTACAATTATTATTATTTTTTTATTTTTATTTTTTCCCAATGGCAGATTGGGAACAGTTACAATGCAACACAGTCCATTAGTCTATACAAGGCCAGAAGTTGCAGTCACTTTATTATGGAGGCATCTAATATGTGGGCCACCATCGCCTCCTATGAAAGGACGAACAGTTAAAGCCATACCTTCTCCGGGATTCGAACCCAGGCCCTTCGTTATCGCAGTCAGGCTTCCCTAACCACTATACCATCTGGGCGGCACAATTACAATTATAACTGCATTAGTTGTAGTTTTAACTACAAAGTAACTACAATGAATTACCAGCTTTTCTCAGTCAATAACAGATAGCTTAAACTTTAAAGATAAATGGAAGGTCTTATAATTTGTCGAATGGCAATATTCTAAGAAAGTGTAGTCTCCAGGATGGTCGAAGTTTAATTACAGTCTTACATTTCGCATACTCGCAGCACTTGCCCAAACGCTGTCCCAAGATTATTTCTGTTCACCTCATCCATTAATTTTGGAGACAGAATCATGTCTAGAGACATTTTTTTCTGAGGACAGTATTTTATATAATAGAAAAAAAAAATAATAATGCGTCTCCCTCAAGGTGCAGGAAACAACGAGTACTGATAAATTTAATTGAAATTACAATTATAATTCTAGTTAATACAAATACAATGTTACTTTAACGGTTAGAATTACATTATAGTTCTAATGGCAAAAATATCAAATGAGTGTTATATTAGTATACTTTTACTTATCACAATATTAAACTTTTAATACCGTTTTATTTTCTTTAGCTTATCACAATATTGAGCTTTTTAATACCGTCGGTACTGAAAAAATGTTTTACTACTGTCATGAAATGTATATTCGATAATAGTTTCTCATTGATGTTTTTCTTATATATTTTTCTGCATAATTCATAAATGTTTGCAATGGAAATAATTCTGAGGCTTTTATAATACTTCTAAATTTTCATGAAATAAAGTTCTATTAAGGTTTACTTGAAGCAGACTCTCAGTGCAAGCACTCGAAAAGAAGTTATGCTACATTTACATATTATGAAATGTTTGAATGTACAGTATATACTTGTAACAGCAGTGCTCAATATATCGCGTTTTCTGAAAGAATGCATATGTTGCCTAAAACCGAATTTAAATCACTATAATCAGAATAATTGGCTAAAGTATTAATTTTTACAGCATCAATCGAATTCGTGGAGTTTATTGAAGATAAAAATGTGTTGATATTGACAAGCTATATTAGTTTTTGTACTATAATGAATGCTAGCTAGTAGCTATATGAATATAATGAATGTACTATAATGAATGCTACCTAGTAGCTACTCTAGCTAATAGCTAGAGTAATTCAGTAAAAATCAGAAAAATAGTACCATACTTATAACAAAGCAGGTTATCTCAGTAAATGAAGGGAATTAAGTACCGGGGATGGCAAGATTTTCCCATGGTTTGAAGACTAAGTAATTTATTCCTTTCAGAAAATTTTCTCGGAAAGCAAATCATCACTTACGGATAGAAGAATGTTCTAAGAACTACTGGATAAATTTATAATGGGAATAAAAGAATGAAAGAAATCAGAAACTCTTTTCTAGTAATCATCTTACTCCTCGATATGGTAACTCAGGATATGATAACATTAAATAAATAAATAAATAAAATTTTAAAAAAAAGAAGAAGCAGAAAACGAAAGCGAAAAGGAACTGAATACATTCGGAAAGAGAAGGCTTACTATGGTGAAACATTAGAAACGTGTAGACAAAGTGTTAATACTATATGTGAGAAAATACTAAGGATAAATTGAAATACATCATAGCTACGTTTGGTGCTTTCTATATTATTTGTATCAATATTAATATAAGTACCGAAAAATACTTAAAAAATAGGTATTTTCGAAAATTTAAAGGAACAAAATTGCAGTCTGAAAATTTATAGCAGCGGAACTTTTGAAGTAATTTGATGCCTTCTGAAGGTCGCCATGAACATAACAATTTATAACTGTCAGCTTTTACAACTAGGAATCAGATAAACTCTATTGTTTGGTAAACCGGACTGTCTAGTAATGTGTTCGGTACTGTCTAGTTTCCGGGAATGGCGATGTATTCAAGCTTTTTCCTCTTTCTGCCCTAAGAATAAACAGCTCATAGGGGAATTCTGAAAAATATATAACCCTTTCATATATGTACTTATACCCTCATATTCACAATAGCGTTTCTTTATTTAGATAGTTTTGAGCATGCAAATTCAGTAAAAATCAGAAAACAAGTACCATACGTATAACAAAGCAGGTTATCTCAGTAAATGAAGGGAATTAAGTACCGGCGATGGCAAGATTTTCCCATAGTTTGAAGACTAAGTAATTTATTCCTTTCAGAAAATTTTCTCGGAAAGCAAATCATCACTTACGGATAGAAGAATGTTCTAAGAACTACGGGGTAAATTTATAATGGGAATAAAAGAATGAAAGAAATCGGAAACTCTTTTCTAGTAACCATTTTACTCCTCGAAAGTTGGTTTCTGTACCACCTTTTTAAGGAAATGACACATGAAATGGATTTCAGAAACTGAATCTCGAAATCATCAATAACTATCCAATATTCTGCATTTGTAAATATTTATTTAATTTGCATTTCAACCAAATGTTGAAAACAAAGCGGAAAAAAATATCCTTACAAAAGAAAAAGAAAAAAAAAAAAAAAAAAAGATTCCCATTCTTTTACAGTGATATTCCATTAAATTATATCAGAAAATCATATCACTGTTGGATGCAATAAATACTAATTTCAAACATGTTGCCTGTTTATGTTGTTAACTCTCTTTTGCAAATGAACACTGGTAGTTTTGCCTAAGTTTGAATTCCGGAGAATGCGTTCGTTGCTTGGTATTTTGGTGAATTTTAGGTTGAATATACCAAACCAGTTTCCCTGAAAAAGTCATCTACAAACGCATCCTTTTCCTCAAGCAGGTGCCCATCGTATGCTGCCTGACGAATGTGCAAGAATTTTTCTTCTTTTACACAGCTTTCATAATCATATATTACCCACCAGCGGCCGAGCGGTAAAGACGCTGAACACTGGTAGTTCGGTCCGAGTTTCGAATCCCGCGAACTGGATGGCTGCATGGTCGTTTTCGTGGTTCTCCCCATGTGTAATGTGTACGAGCCAGTTTCCCTTAGAAAGTCCTCCACAAAGGCATCCCTCCATTTAGGCAGATAACCCTCGTATGCTTTGCCTTGAATAGTACCATACCAATAATACCATAATCACATATTATATTATTGAACATTTTTAATTTGCAAAACTATAAGTTATGGAAAACTCAATGACATATTTATTTAGATTAATAAAAAGATAAAAATTAAATGCGCCATCGGCATCATTTTGTTAGTAAATATCATTATATAATCTATTGTACTTTTTTTTTTTTTTTTTTTTTTTCTAGTGTACTGGGGAATTAAAGAAAATTTCTCAAAAGTATCATCATGTTTTCGTAAACTGATATATAGTGTTAATTTATTATATTAAATTTCAGTTTATTACAGCAGAAATCGTAAATAGCTGATTATGTATAGCTCTTGCTTCACTGAGCTTTCGGAAGTTAATCTGCGTCCATCCGCATAATCGAGAAGCAGGTCGATTTGTTTCTCAGTGCAATCGCTGTGGGATCTTAATTCTACTCACCGATGTTCTATAAATTTATAAGATTTTGCCCTGCCTAAATTATGTAGCTCTCTACATTCTAAAACTTTTGCCGTTGTCAAGTGCCAAATTCTTAGAATTTCGCCATCCTTAATTTTCTTGTTCGATGCCTTTTAAATTCTGAGAATTTTTCAGCCATTAATCTGCCTCCCGGTCAGACGTGTTTTTCGATGCCACATATGGCACTGAAAACAATTGAAAAATCGGAATTTTAAAAGTAAACTTCCTACTTTTGATCAAATAAATTTTATCGATTAGCAGTGCTATGGAAGCATTAAAACATTTATGTAATAAATACACAAATACTTCAGAAACATTTTTTTCTCTCTACTGAAGAAAGGCCTGTCTCTGACTACCTGCGAATTTGATTAAGTTTTATCCATAATCTACGTCAAAGCGTTTCTTTCTGGCCTAATATTAAATTTTACATTGGCATGTTCCTGTCCCTGCTTGATGTTGACAAGATTTATTGAAAACTTACTGTTCTTATTTTTTATTTTAAAACAAACAATTTAAATGGAAATTCTCAGCTTGCTTTTATTTATTTAAATAATAACATTTGATAATGTGAATTGAGATCTGTAAGTAATTTGCGTATTTGAACCCAAAAAAATGTTAAACACCAATTTTGAAGCTTTCGTTTTGGTTTGCTTTATTTTTCCTTTAAAGCACGCGAGAGCTATCTGCCTAAAGGGAGGAATGCCTCCGTGGAGGACATTCTAAGAAAAACTTACTCGCGCACACATTATGCACAGAGAAAACCACAAAAATTCCACTTTGAAAGGTAAAAGTGTCTAATTTTTTAGAGCGACATTTTCCAAACAATGAATTTTAGCAATTTAATACAAGTGCTATATGTAATTAAGAATTAAAACAATGTTCTTTTGTGATTTACGTAAGGTAACTTTTTTTGTCAAAAATAATCATATAAAAATGCACCGAATTTCAGTACCATGTAATTTAGTTCGGAAACTTAGAGGTATCTGTGACATCTTGTCTATATATAGAAAATTTTTAATAAGGTTATTATGACTGAAATTTGTTTCAAAATATTCAATATTTCATAACTTCTATCAACCAATAAATGCGATAAAGGTAAACTCCCCTTTTATAAATATGAAACAAGGTAAACGAAATAAATTTGTGGTAAAATGAATTACAAACATTATGTCGAAATGACTGACACTGAGCATGTGTTTGTTATTTTAATAGTAATTTAATTATCAATTACATGTAGCTTTCAATAGGAATTAGGTATTTTAAGCCTCTTATAAATTTTTTCTTAGCGTTAAAGCTCGATAACATGAATCAAAAGCAAAAAATTAGTTAAACAACACTGTCTCACTAGTAGTCAGTGGCGGAGCTGGGGTGGGGCAAGGGGGGACATCTGTCTCCGGGCGCAGTATTCAGGGGGTGCCAAATTGATGTTACGAAATTTTAAAATGAAATGTTTTCCGTTCTTGGCACAGAGAAAGGGGCGCAAAATCTTCAGTCGTCCCCGGGCGCTGAAAACACTAGCTACGCTTCTGCTAGTCGTAAGATTATATTACTGAAATATGCATATAAAAACAAATTAACATTCTATAAACGTACATTAAAATACCGAAACGCAATAAAAATCAATAACATTTATACTTAAAAAGCAACAAAGCCGGGTACATGTGAATCACTAGAAGAGGCGCCAAATTGGCTATACGAATTCGAAAATTACTTTAATTATTAGGGGAAATAGGCTTCGTCAAACCTAAATTATAAAACAAACCAAAAAGTTGCAAGAAAACCTGGAAATTAATGCAATATGCATTTCAGTGTTATTTCTTATTTATCGAAAACGAATTTTTTAACGTTTTCATTTGAAAATTATAAATAATTGGCTACATTATTTCTCTGAATTTATAAAACTACGATTAAAAAATACTTTAAGAATTATGGTATAATTATGCTATAAGAGTTATGACATTTTGATTTAATACAATTACTTTTGCTTAATAAAAGTATAGCTATTTTTATATTTATATGGACGCGCATTGACCTTTCTGCCTTAGGTGAAAAAATATCTTGGCACTGATATGATTCTGATAAGCAATTAAGATTAGAAATATGCGCAAAATTAGTAACAAGGCAATACAAAACTTCCTTTTCTGTTTTGGATTTCCAGAAAAAAGTACCTTTTTTCGTCTAACCAAAGCATGGACACAAAACGTGTAAGGGCAAAAGCAGCCCATCTGCTTAATCGCCTCTAGGCGGTAATCAAAAGACAGTAGGTTTCCTACTTAAGTTTCCTACTTAAGTTCCATCACTTAAGTGAAATGACTTGTTGATCGCCCTACAAGGCATGGAGGTAGGAAAGGGAGGAGGGGCCATTCCGCGCTAGAAGTGAAGCACTGCTTTGAAGCTTGGGTCACCAGACGGGGTGTTCTTTGTCTACATTCAGAAGCTCGCTTGACAAGATTCTGATAGTATTTCGACACATGACAGTTCCATAGAAATCGAAAAAGGGACACTCTCGCATGAAAGAAACATTCGTAGTGTAATGGATAATAGCAATTTGTATAGTTTACTGACATTTACGCAAAAATCACATCTTGGTTATTTTTCGATAACTAACAACAGCGATTTTGATTATGAATTTGTTTTATAAAGTTCTAAGCTGTTGCACTACATAAATATAGATTTTAAGAAAATTGCTAAAAGAGATCTGCCAAAATTTATTTCCTAGAAGATTTGAAAAGTTTGAAACTTGATGGCTAAATGTAAATATAAAATTATGTATGTTAAAATATTTGCAATTAGGCACATAGGTCAGATTAAGTTTTTATTAAATACAGTAACGCATGCAAGGGCTATCTGCCTAAAGAGAGAGATGCCATCGTGGAGGAATTTTGAAGAAAAACTGAACTTTGAGTGGGTATTAAAAATAATACTTATAATTTTCATTCAAATTATATTCATATATATTTTTTATGTAAAACTTTCGGGTGTATGCTAAATTAGTGTAAATTACTTTACACGAAAAATATAGTGAATGCACAGAAATTAAAGATTTACACATGCCGGAAATGATAAATAGGAAATATGTATGGGTATTTATGCATGTGTTTGCAAAAAGCATGTATCTGCCTTTGACAAAATACTTAAATATTCATTAAATTATTTATAAATGTATTTGAAATGAAGAATTTATTCACTTATAAACAACTGTGAAAGTTCTGTGAAGAAATCTAATTATTAAATGTATCTAATTTATAATGATTATAAATGTTATCTAAATATATAATAACCTTAATATTGAATTGTAAACATAAATTGAAATCCTGTTGACAAATACGTTATAAAACTATTTAAGCAAGAATTGTTCGTATTGGAAAGCAATCTGTTAAAAGGTATTGTAAAGCAAATGCTATGAGATGCGCACTAAGAACGTAATAAAGAGTTTTGGAATATGTATTGTTGAAATGAAGGGTAAAAAAAAAATCTGATAACTATAATTAAAAGAATTATTCCCTTTACATTTTATAATAACTCAGTTACAAGTTTTAAATAATACTTAAAAAAAAAACTTATTTTATTCCCTTTCAGAAATGTTCAGAGAAAGTCAAATACTATTTAATACCTATTTAATTATTAGGAATTAGCGAAATACTTATTTAAAGTATTTCGCTAATTCCTAATAATTCTCTAATTTAAAATGAATCGAATAGAGCATTAATTATAAATTGACTTACATTTTTCGATTTAAAAGAAGCCAAAAAATCATGTCATATTTAAGAAAGTATTTTAGGAAGAAGCTCTATAAATAGAAAAGAAATAATGCATAATTTTAATATTAATAATACAATAAACTTAGATCTTAATTTTTGTACCTTAACCGAATAAAATCGAATTACCTTAATTTTTTTTCTAATGTAATTAACGAAAACTTGTGAAAATATTTCATTCAAATTAAACCATTCTGAGAAAACTGTCCTGTGAAAAGTATAGCATTTAATTCCGTTCAGAATGAAATGTTGTTTAAAAATATGTTGTTTTCACATACTTAGGACTCTGAAGTGTTGTATAAAAAGAAAATATATACATTTATATGTATGTTTGCGACGTAATTACAAAATATTTACACCCGAACGCGTCAAATCCCATAGAACTCAATGGTAAATGACCCAATATTTTGGTCACCACGTAAGGATCGTCGGTGCTTCAGAGCAGGGTACGGAGAAACTTGTTTAGGGCGACTCCATCTTACTTCCTACCTCCATGCTACAAGGAGGGGGAAAGAAAATCTAACAAAGGCATGGAGGTAGGATAGGGAGGAGGGGCCAACCCGCGCTAAAAGTGAAACACTGCTTTGAAGCTTGGGTCACCAGATGGAGTGTTCTTTGTTTACATTCAGAAGGTCGCTTGACAAGATTCTGATAATATTTCGACGCACGACAGTTCCATAGAAATCGAAAAAGGGACACTTTCGCATGAAAGAAACATTCATAGTGTGATGGATAATAGCAATTTGTATAGTTTAGTGACATTTATGCAAAAATCACATCTTGGTTATTTTTCGATAACTAACAACAGCGATTTTGATTCTGAATTTGTTTTATAAAATTATAAGCTGTTGCACTACAAAAATATAGATTTTAAGAAAAATGTTATGCTTAAAGAATGAAAAATACCTTACGGTACATTTAAAATTCTATACGTCTTTCGATACCCTTGATAGAGTATTCGCTACTTTTATTTTATTTTCCAAACGTGAAAATGTTTTAAATAAAACAAATTTTTTTCACATCCATATATTATTGTAACATGTACCTTTCAAAATTTTTTAGAGGAGAGGCTTTACTGCTGCTCATTTTAAACCCATCGTTTTAATTTTATATATCTGAAAAATAATCACTTTGGGCTTACACGTTTTATAAATATAAAATTATGTATGTTAAAATATTTGTAATTAGGCACATATGTCAGATTAAGTTTTTATTAAATAGAGTAACGCATGCAAGGGCTATCTGCCTAAAGAGAGAGATGCCATCGTGGAGGAATTTTGGAAAAAAAAAAAAACTGACCTTTGAGTGGCTATTAAAAATAATACTTATAATTTTCATTCAAATTATATTTATATATATTTTTTATGTAAAACTTTCGTTTGTATGCTAAACTAGTGTAAATTACTTTACAGGAAAAATATAGTGAATGCACAGAAATTAAAGATTTGCACATGCCGGAAATGAAAAATAGGAAATATGTATGGTTATTTATGCATGTGTTTGCAAAAAGCATGTATCTGCCTTTGACAAAATACTTAAATATTCATTAAATTATTTATAAATGTATTTGAAATGAAGAATTTATTCACTTATAAACAACTGTGAAAGTTCTGTGAAGAAATCTAATTATTAAATGTATCTAATTTATAATGATTATAAATGTTATCTAAATATATAATAACCTTAATATTGAATTGTAAACATAAATTGAAATCCTGTTGACAAATACGTTATAAAACTATTTAAGCAAGAATTGTTCGTATTGGAAAGCAATCTGTTAAAAGGTATTGTAAAGCAAATGCTATGAGATGCGCACTAAGAACGTAATAAAGAATTTGGGAATATGTATTGTTGAAATGAAGTGTTAAAAAAAAAATCTGATAAGTATAATTAAAAGAATTATTTCCTTTACATTTTATAATGAGTCGGTTACAAGTTTTAAATAAGACTTAATTATAATAATTTTAAATGAAAAAAAAAAAAAACTTATTTTATTCCCTTTCAGAAATGTCCAGTCTCTGAACTATTTAATTATTTATTTAAATTAAGTGTTGTAGAAAAAGAAAATATATACATTTATATGTATATTTACGACGTAATTACAAAATATTTACATCCGAACGCGTCAAATCCCATTGAACTCAATGGTAAATGACCCAATGTTTTGGTAACCACGTAGGGATCGCCGGTGCTTCAGAGCAGGGTACGGGAGAAACTTGTTTAGGGCGACTCCATCTTACTTCCTACCTCCATGAACAAAGGCCGTTTTCAGGACAATTTTGGTTCACTCTAAATGAAAAAAAAAAAAAAAAAATTGTAAACATGGTTAATTTTTACTGCAGTTTTCGAGACGTAAATAGATTTGAATGCGAGCCGCCCGGTGGGTTAAATACAGTAAGTGAATTGTAACAGTTATTAAAACTGTAAACAACGTCGCAGTCTCTCATACAGGGTGAATATTTTTAAGCTTTAGTATTTATACAAATAAAAACAGATTTTTTTAAATTTTAATTTCATATTGCGGAACATTTTAACTTTATCATCTTTACAAAATTACCTTATTGCTACGTAACGACACTATCTCTTACATACTAGTAAGTAAACGATCTTCATTATTTTCTAAAAATTTTTAAGCTTTATATTAATAAAAAAAGGGAAAATATTTATTATTGAATATCAACATCATACACAGCTTTCATTTCCATGTTTCTTAAATTCCTAAACCACGTTCTATACTTTGCTATCAGAATTCTACACATTAATAAATTTAAAAAATCTAATTTCTCACAAAGAAAGAAAATTAAGAAAATATTAAAAATAAGCAATTTTAAAAAGAAAAAATATTTTCACTTACCTTTTTCAGGAAAATAAAAAGTCTTTTTGACAATGACGGCACGTTTCCCTTGCATTTCCAATAAAGTAATAACTTTACATGTACATTCACTCACCTCTCTCAGCATCACAGATAAATCCATAGCGGTTGTTTATTTAACGAAATATATGCAGAAAAATGGCAAAAACACACAGATAAAACCACTCGATTGATAACTACCACATAAGAATACTCAAACGGCAAATGAATTAACTTCTCAAATTACGAAGTAAAAATTCCAAAAGAAATCGTCTGCTTGGAAATTCTTTTTAACTGCAAGTTAAGTTTTGAAAGCATAAATTATCGTCTGCTAATTGACAATTTGTCTTCGGACATTTGTGATCTCTCCGAAGAAATTTATTCGTATCTAGTTATTAAAAAGCGCTGTAAAAGCCATGGCTATTCGATATCTAAAGCTACGATAAGTAATATTGTCAACGATAGGAAATTTGAAAAAAAAAAAAAAATATAATGAAATTAAAAAACAAAATAACATCTGAAATTTAAGATTTTACATTACGCCCCAAAGGTGCATTTTTTTAACAATTTGCGTGTTACCTTTATTAATTAAATATCATGTTCTTCGCACTTAAACCGCAAAAATTCAGTTCAACAGCAATATCACAAAATAATTTTAAAATAAGCATATCTTTAGATTTTCCGATACACAGTCTCGCGCGCTGGAGATAAAAATGTTTTTATCTGTAGAGCATTGTCATTGCTTGCTTGAAATTCCTCAGTATGTTAATCAAAAATTCGTTAAAGTTTTACAAAATATGAAAACGATAATAAAACAAATTCCAAATTTCAAATTTGGGCTTCCAGATGCCCATATTCGAGGAGAATGACGTTATTCTAAATTTGATGTTTCTAGGTACCGTTGTTTTATCAAAATGAGGGAAACATACATATATTTACAAAGATTTTTAATCGTTTAATTCCTTTAAATGTAATACAGGGCGATAACATTTGTTGGCCACAATTTGAAACATTGGCTACATTGGCTTTTCCCATGTACACATCGATCTATTTTCACTTAAAAAAAATCCCAGAATTGCACAAACACGGCATTGCGCATCACATTGGATTTGCCCATGTGCACATCGATTTATTTTCACTTAAAAAAATCCCAGAAGTGCACAAACTCGGCATTGCGCACCACATTGGCTTTGCCCATGTGCACATCGATCTACTTTCACTTAAAAAAATCCCAGAATTGCACAAACTCGGCATCGCGCACAACCTCGGCATTGCGCACCACTTTGCCAATGTGCACATCGATCTATTTTCACTTAAAATAACATCCCAAAATTGCACAAACTCGGCATCGCGCACAACCTCGGCATTGCGCACGACATTGGCTTTGCCCATGTGCACATCGATCTATTTTCACTTAAAAAAATCCGAGAATTCCACAAACTCGGCATCGCGCACAACCTCGGCATTGCGCACCACATTGGCTTTGCCTATGTGCACATCGATCTATTTTCACTTAAAACAAAATCCCAGAATTGCACAAACTCGGCATCCAGCACAAACTCGGCATTGCGCACTACATTGGCTTTGCCCATGTGCACATCGATCTATCTTCACTTAAAAAAAGCACACCAGCGGCCGAGCGGTAAAGTCGCTGAACACAGGTAGTTCGGTCCGAGGTTCGAATCCCGCGAACGGGCTGGCTGCATGGGCGTTTTCGTGGTTTTCCCCATGTGTAACGTGTATACGAGCCAGTTTCTCTTAGAAAGTCCTCCACGAAGGCATCCCTCCCCTTAGGCAGATAGCACTCGAGGCTTTTCCATAATCACACACACACTTCACTTAAAAAAATCCCAGAATTGCACAGACTCAGCATCGCGCAGAACCTCGGCATTGCGCACCACATTGGCTTTTCCCATATGCCCATCGATCTATATTCACTTAGAAAGCATCCCAGAAATGCACAAACTCGGCATCGCGCACAACCTCGGCATTGCGCACCACATTGGCTTTGCCCATGTGCACATCGATCTATTTTCACATAAAATAAACATCCCAGAATTGCACAAACTCGGCATCGCGCAAAACCTCGGCATTGGGCACCACAATGGCTTTGCCCATGTGCACTTCGATCTATTTTCTCTTAAAAAACATCCCAGATTTGCACAAACTCTGTATTGCGCACGACATTGGCTTTGCGCATGTGCACATCGATGTATTTTCACTTAAAAAAATCTCAGAATTGCACAAACTCGGCATCTTGCACAACGTCGGCATTGTGCACTGCATTGGCTTTGCCCATGTACATATCGATCTATTTTCATTAAAAAAACATCCCAGAGTTGCTCAAACTCGGCATTGCGCACAACATTGGCTTTGCCCATGTGCACATCGATCTATTTTCACTTAAAAAATATCCCAGAATTCCACAAACTCGGCATTGCGCAACACACTGGCTTTGCCCATGTGCACATCGATCTATTTTCACTTAAAAAACATCCCAGAATTCCACAAACTCGGCATCGCGCACAACCTAGGCATTGCGCACGACATCGGCTTTGCCCATGTGCACATCGATCTATTTTCACTTAAAATAAACATCCCAGAATTGCACAAACTCGGCATCGCGCACAACCTCGGCATTGCGCACCACATTGGGTTTGCCCATGTGCACATCGATCTATTTTTACTTATAAAACATCCCAGAATGGCACAAACTCGGGATTGCGCACCACATGGCTTTGCCCATGTGCACATCGATCTATTTTCACTTAAAAAAATCATCTCAGAATTGCACAAGCTCGGCATCGCGCACAACGTCGGCATTGCACACTGCATTGGCTTTGCCCATGTACATATCGATCTATTTTCATTAAAAAGAAAACATCAGAGAATTGCACAACGTTAGCTTTTCCAATCTTCTAGGATTGAGCCAAAAAGAAATACAAAATATTAAAATAAGCAACTTTAAAACGAACCATACAAGAAAAATTTTTTCATTTACCCTTTTCAAGAAAAATGTCTTTTTGAGGGGTTTTATATATGAATTTATTTCAGGGGGAAACCCTTTCGGATCCCCCCTCATCTTTGAATAAATTTACAAACGTTTATACGCCATTTCCGTAATATATGCAGAAAAAAGGCGAAAACCCACAGGGGGGAAAACACTCTATTAAAAAAAGAAACCACATAAGAACATTCAAACCGCAACAGAATTAACAAGTAAAAAATAATTAAATAAATAAAATAAAAATAATGAAAACTGTTAGATTTTACATTACGCCCAAAGGGCGTTTTTTTTTTAACGTTTTGTGGGTTACATTTCTTTATGATATAATGTTCTTTACACTTAAACCATAAAATTCAGTTCAACAGCAATATCACAAAATAATTATAAAATGAGCATATCTTTAGAATTTCCGATACACAATTTTGCGCTCTGCACGTAAAAATGTTTTTTTTTTTTTTTTTTTTTTTTTTTTCGTACTGTGTTGCAGTTGCTCGCTTTGAAATCTTTGAGTTTGCTAATAAAAATTTCGTTCAAGTTTTACAAAATATCAATCAGATAATAAAAAAAATTCCAAGTTTGGGCTTCCAGATGCCCATATTAGGTTGGAAACGTATGTTATTCAAAATTTGATGGCTCTAGGTACCGTTTTTTATCACAATGCGAGAAACATTTATGCAGATTTTTCAATATTTAATTTCTTTAAATATAACATTGGGCGATAACATTTGGTGGCAACAGAATACCAACACAGCTTCAAAACATCGGGTTAGCCATGTGGCGCGTTTATTGCCCATTGAAAAACAATCGCCAAGCAGTGGGCTAAACCGCATTTTAACCCCAGGGGAGTCAATCGAAGGCGTCTTCAAAATTGGTGAGTACCTTTTTTGTGATTTTGGAGAAGTTATGCCAGTTATTCGAGACTAGGCTTATTTTGGATATAGTGCAGGAAAAGGTTGCCTCTTAATTAGCATTTTCGGTAAAAGCGCAGAATAGGCTGCATCAACAAAGTTCAGTAGGAGGAACTTCGTGACGTCATTAAATAGGTGGGACTGAGCTTATGACCTCACAATGTAGTCTCGCATTTACACTATGTGTACTTTCTATTTTCTGTTAAAAATAACAATAATAAATTGTTTATTATTGTAAATTAATATCAAATTCTTTACTTTTAATTTACATTTATAACATTTAAGCTTAGGCGTTACTGTTAATAAGTATAACAAATTGTTTATATTTAAAATTACCATGATACAGTGAGCGAATTCTACCAGTTATTAAAACGATAAACAACGTCGCAGTCTCTAATAGTTGTAGAGCTTCAATATTTTCAAAGATTTTTATTAAATTATTATTATTTTTTTATTAATACAAATAAACTATTTTTTTAAAATTTAAATTCATATTGTGGAACATTTCAATTTTATCATTTTTACAAATTACCTTCTTGCTACGTAACGACATAATTCCTTACATACCAATAATTAGACAATTTTTATTATTTCTAAAAATTTTAAACTTTACATTAATAAAAAAAGAAGAATATTTTTATTGCATATGAACATCATTACACAGATTTCATATCAGTTTATAAAACTACTAAATCACGCCATATTCTGTGTAGGCATGCTAGAATTCTACGCATTAATAAATAAAAAAATATAATTTCTCAGAATGAAAGAAAATAATATAATAAAATAAATACTACAAACTTGGAACACTAAGCAATGCTTCATATACGCACACACACACATATTATCAATGAACTCATATTATCAAGTGCAATTACGATACCAAACACAACGTAAACGTTAGTTCAAGAGTTAAAGTTTACAGTTTTGCTACTGTTGAGTCGATCGTCGGAATATCCATATATATCGTAAGTCGGAAAGCGTTATAAACATATTAAAAAACAAAAAATTAAAAATACAATTTAAATGAAAAATTATGTCTTACATATGTATAATTCACAATTAAAACAACAATACAAATTTAAAATGCACAAGCGATATGTTAAACATTGCACATAAATAAAGTTACATTACTCCTCCACATCACGCACAATCACAACGATCGGTATTCGCTCGAAAAACATCAAAGAATTCCACAAACTCGGTGTCCATGTGCTCATTTTGTAAGGATCTTAAGTTTTACTAACGTTTATTTTATTTTAAATCTTTACTATCACTTCTTATTTTCTACTTCCGGCCAGAATTATAAGCGTTAATGTATTTATGCAAAGTTTGTCTGGCGAACGCCAAGTATTTAAGTTGTGGCTTTTTGCCAAGCGAGAGAGAGGAAGCAGTGAATCGAAGCAGGCCGCTTACCTTAGAAGTTTTACTCAATTGCTGGTTGTCTTCCAGGCCAGAGGTTTTAATCCTCTTGATAATTTTTAAACGTATTGTAGAGTTCACAGTTCTCTGTACTACATACGGCTTCCTGTTAATATAAGGCCAATCTTCCACGTTTATTATTTTAAAGTTAAATTAGAGTTTAGTTGTATTTTTATATTTTTACGTTAGACCACAAGTAGCGGGTCTGTGTATTCCGAAGTACGGAAGTTATTGTAAATAGAGAAAAATAAAGGGTTTTGTATACCCTTCTTGTGTATCCTGTCTACTTCCCCACAGTGATTGAACATAGCTTTAGTAAGCTCTCTGTTCCGAGTCAGGTCCTTGCATGTTCCCGAAGAAAGTAAGACGGAACATTGAACCTGATAATTTATCTATTTTCACTTAAAGAAAAATCAGAGAATTGCTCAAACTCGGCATTGCGCACCACATTGGCTTTGCCCATGTGCACATCGATCTATTTTCACTTAAAAAAACATCCCAGAATTGCACAAACCCGATATTGCGCACAACATTGTCTTTGCCCATGTGCACATCGACCTGTTTTCACTTAAAAAAACATCCCAGAATTGCACAAACTCGGCATTGCGCACTACATTGGCTTTGCCCATGTGCACCTAGTACTATTTGCGAACTTTGTTATGCACTTATGAGCTTCAATATTAAATAGTATTCTTTAGTTACTCACTATTAATCGTTATTAATGTATCTCGGTATCATTCATTTACTTACCTATTGAAATTTGCAATGTTCTGCATTCGCGTATTTAATTATTTATCTTATAATCCTATATATTATGTAAGCGCATATTATGAAACGCATATATTATGTAATATGTAAATAACGTGTGGCTGCTAGGACCTATTTAATGTTTATAATATTCTGTGTGCACAGCTACTAATGAGTACAATATTTGTGCGGATAGTAAGTTATATAATTTGTTCATTGTACTCAGTTCATTGAGCCAAACAGTAATAATGTTTGATGCTATGTATATTTTTTAATGCTATGTGTAATTTTTAGTGCTATGTATAATCTTCATGCTATGTATATCATCATGCTATGTATGTATGTACGGTATGTCCTTAGTATGTGACACGGACAGATACGCAGCATAGATTAAGTTAAGTTCACCAATAATGACTTGTAGTAAAGTCCGAACACTTTACTAACTCAATGTACTAAATTTCATGCAGTGCTCTTAACCCATTACTGCCGATGGAACATTACACAATCAGAGCAATTGTAATTGTAAAAAAATGTACACGCGCGTATGAATAATACTCAGCTCAGTGCAGCACTTACATCTTTTCATGTAGCAGACAACGTCTGCAAAGGTGCTGTTGTAACAACCATTACTGTGAATCGGTAACTTCTGACTTAGACTCAATAAATGCCGCTGGTTTGCGGGGCTCGCCCTGGCAGTGGCCGAAGTAGATAATAGATAATTTCTACAGGTCAGGTACTATTCCGATTGGTTATACCTGAGGCCGGAAGCCTGGTCTGTAGTGCTCTGCCCATGTGCACATCCATCTATTTTCACTTAAAAAAATATCCCAGAATTGCACAAACTCGGCATCGGGCACAACCTCGGCATTGCGCACCATATTGGCTTTACCCATGTGAACATCGATCTATTTTACTTAAAAAAAATCAGACATTAAATAAATTCTCCATTGCTCATATACTCAGAAATTTGCTTTCACTTAAAGAAATCAGAGAATTGCAGAAACTCGACTCCATTGATTCGAGTTGCAAAAAAATGTGTCCAGGAAAATGATACAAAACAAAAATTAAGCTGCTAGAATAAACAACTACCAAACATCCAAACTGCCATATTAGAAAAGCACCCAATATTTTACTTAAGTCAATAATAATAAATGAAATTTACCTTCAGTCCTCTCCTTTTGCAGAATATATGGCTGTGATCTCACTGAGAAATATACGCATCAGTTGGCTGGCGTCGGATTTCTTGTATTTCCTTCTCCAAATATATTCCGCAAGATAGGAATCAAACTGTCCTTTTGCCTTACTAGAGCCACGGAAACTTCTTTTGATTGCCGCCCAAGTTCCTTCAATACTATTGGTATGCGCACCTGTTTCTGGATTTTTAAAACTCAAGCTATGATTGACTTTCAGGTGCGCATACCTTTCGAACTCGAGACAGTCGTACGCTTTCCAACAATCGGATATAATAATCGATCCTGGTAGAACATTCTCTTTAATGATTTCTAGCAATGTTTCGGCACCTCTGTTTTCAACAACTCTAAAGACGCATTTATCTGTTCCTCTCTCAACCAAACCAAAAAACCATTTTCCTTCGACTCTTTTCCCTCTATGATACTTTTGCTTGCCAAACTTGCTTTCGTCGATTTCGACAATGACACCTTCCCCACCCAACTTAACATTCTCCTTCAAACATAACTCCATGCATACTTCTCTACAAAAACTTTTCCAATCTGTCACCGTATTTTTAGCAATACGTAATTCCGTTCGTATAAAATCTTTCCCGCACTTACCCAACCACATATAGGAAACTCGCAAAACATCACACATGCTCAATTTACTCTTCGCAAACCAGGAGTTCTTTCGAACTGACCTTGAAATTCGATGCCTACATTCGCCTCCAGTAACTCTGCACATCCACTCAAAACCGTCTATACGGTTTTTTCGCTCTACTAGTTTCATATTTGTTCCACAAATCGGGCACTTATACGATATTGCAATCAAACCTTTCTCCATACACCACTCAAAAACGCATTTTTTATCTCTTCGCTCCAACTGATAAAAGAAATCCAGATTCAGATACTCATCCATTCTGCAGTAAGCACCGAATTAGACACACTCATGAATAATCAAAACATTCTTTGAGCAAAATTCTTTTCTGTATTTTCAGAAGTTACGGTTATAATTTTTAATTCATGCATTCAATATTTTCAATCGTTTGCTAATGATCGTTTTCAATCGTTTGGTATCTTAATAATACATTTGTGAGAGATAATTCGTTGCGTTAAATACTAACAATACCACAAAACATACAAAAGTAGATTTATAATTTAAAAAATCTCGCACAGAACATTATAAACCTACCATTTCAACTCAGTTAAAATATAATTTAAGTTTTCTTTAAATACGAAGCTATAGCATACTTATAACTTGTTTTGAAGAAGAGGCGTAACCAATATTACGTCATAAAAAGGCGTGTCCAAGCATAAGAGAAGTAAACACAACATCGACTCATGCAGCCTATTCTGCGATTTAGCCGCATTTTTTTATATACGCTTTGTTTGTAGGCATAGGTATTATCATTAAGTGTTGTAAGGCAATTTGTGTTCAGAATTGTTAGGGAATTATTCAGTTTTGGAGAGATAGACCTGTTGTTGTTTATGTGTTATTGTATTTCGGGGTAGGTTATTTTTCTTTAATTTTCCATATTGGGTGAGTTTATGAGGAAATTTACTAAAACTCTGCTATTGGAGTTAGCGGAGGAGTTTGAAACAAATGTGTCTCAGGCAAATAGAGTTGTTGTTTTGTTTTTGTTTTTGCTAGAACGCCCCAACCCGCCTGATCACAAAGTGATCTTATGGTCCAAAAAGGGGGCGTCCCGTTCACACCACATTCCGAGTAACTAAAAATGTTAGTATAATCAACTAAAGAAAATAATAATTATACATCCAGCAAGGTTGCCATACGACTATATAATTTATTTTATTTTTATTTATTAATTTTTTTTAAATGGCTGGATTAACGACACAATAGGAAAGAAGAAACCAAAAATAACTAAATCAAGAAAACTGTATTAGTAAAAATGATAGCATAAAATAAGGAAGGAAAACACACATAAAACACACAACGAAAATATGACATACAGTCACACATATCATCAAAACACGCGGAAAATACATCCTAAAATAAACACATTGAAAATAAAATGAACTTAGTTAAAAACCCCAATCGCATGTCTATTGCCATTAATAAAGACCATCAATTCTCTTGCATATAATTTCAAATGTTTAAAATCAAAATTCAATAAATCAAAATGTAAATCACAAAAACTTCGTCTAATAAAATCAGTCAATTGCAGGCAAATAGAGTAGTTAGTTGATAGTTGACGGGGGACGTGTGCACCATCCCTTTACCGTAATGGTTAATTGGCATATGCAACATGTCTACCTCTATCTTGAGCCAGATGGGCCACACAGGCGCCTCGCACCATACACCGAAACACAGCGACCAGGCCATCCAGGTGGCAGTCCAAAAGACCAAAGAAGCCCCCAGAAGCATGTTCACACCAACCGCCCGGGCCTAGTATTTATTGAGTCAAAGTTCAACAAATACATGGCCAGACAAGGGCTCAAAAAAAAAAAAAATAAATAGATAAATAAAGGGTACATTTTTAGTACAATTTTTAGTAGTTTGACAAAGCATAAGATTACAAAGGTGCAAGTGCCAGTTTTGAATAAATACTATAATCACATAGACATAATTAGAACAAAACACATACAGATAGCGATAACAATAGAAAACCAAAGGAGTAAACACCATTACAAAACTACTACTGCTACATACTACAATACTACAAAACTACTACTAGAATATTTACAAACAGTACTACAAACTGATACAATGCTAAATATTACAAAACTGCTACTGCTGCTATATACTAGGCTGATAATAATGCTGATGGTATGATATCGGTGATGTAATGATCTTAATACTGATGGTAATACAATAGTTAGTGTACAAAGCAAGGATACAATACATAAAAACATTATGCAACTATATAAATACCAATACAAGGTAAATAGGATACATTATACAACTATATATACACTGTCACATTCTTGCCACTAGGTGGCGGGCATCTCTTCCTTTACTTTTGCTGTAATTAAGTTCCGAGAAGCAGTCGAGATTGGAACCGCTCTGAGGAGCGTAAAGACTCAGAACTAAAAATGTACTGTTTTAAAATAATTATCACCTACCTTGTAAATAGTGTATATTAGCTTTTTATTCCAATAAATAATTAAAAGACAAGATGGCCTGCTAATTGTAATAGAAACTCTTACTGGAAAACGTGATTATTAGAAGCCTGGCGTCGAGAACACTGAAGATGCAGCAGGTAAGGAATTTTACATTAATTTTATTGTAAATAGAAGAACCTGATGCAACATTTTTATGGCGCCCGAACAGGGACGCCAGGTTTTTTGAAAAGTTCTAATAAAGTGAATTCAAAAGCTGAATATTAAAATTGAAGATTTTAATACTTGTTCTTGAAGTATTCAGCAGAAGAATAATTTTGTTTTCTAAGTAAGAGTTAAATATTTGTTTTTCATGAGACGTATATTTTTTGTGTAAGTGTTTGAATCTAAGAAAGATAATGGCTGAAGTAGATAAATTAAAAAAGAAAAGAAGTATCTTAAGAACTGCCGTTACAAAACTATTTAAGAAAATCGAAAGTGAATTAAATAAATCTGAATGTAGTATTAATGAGCTCGAAGAATTGTTAGAACAGCTTAATGCTAAAACCGAAACGCTATCTAATGCCGATGTGGAAGTTGAACCAATTCTGAGTGTAGATGAATTCGAAAATGAATCCGAAATTACAGAACAATATCGCGAGAAGATAACGTTATGGAAATTCAGGCTTAAGAAACGGATTAAGGAACTTAATCATGACTTAAATGCACCGAACACACAGCAAAATATAAAAGATACACCTAATGTTAAATTACCAAAACTTTCGATTCCCGTATTTTATGGGAACAGTAGTCAATGGCTTACTTTTTGGAATAGTTTTGAGTCCTCAATACATAATAACGAATCATTGAACAAAGTAGACAAATTTAATTACCTGAAAGCATATTTAGGAGGAACAGCTGCTAGCTGCGTTCAAGGATTTCCGTTATCGCCAAAACATTATGATTCAGCAATTCAAATCTTACACGACCGTTTTGGAAGGAGAGACACTCTTATTAATGCGCACATGAATAATTTGCTGAATATTGAATCATTAAAAAATGCGAATGACATAAAAACATTTCGTAACCTGTATGATAAAGTACAAACACAGATTAGATGTCTCGAAGCGTTAGATGTTGTATCGGAATCTTACAGCGCTTTGCTGTGTCCGATGATTTTGAAGTTATTGCCTTCAGAATTAACGCTTGAATTTCATAGAACACAAAATGTTGGCACAGATTATAACATAAAAGATTTAATGTCATTTTCACACGCAGAACTTTCATCCCGCGAACGCACAAGGTCAACGGTTTCGCAACAGCAAAAAGTATCCGATCGGCGACAGTTCTTTCCCCCCTGCAACGAAAAGCGCATATGGTTTCTCAAATAGACATAATAAACCAAAGATTCCGACCGCTACAGATTTGTTTACAAAATCTGAATGCAGGGAGGAAGATATGAACTGCGTATTCTGTAATCAATTCCACAAGATTCATGACTGTAGTTTCGTTTCCGGCTTATCATTACAAGAAAAAAGGGACATTTTAAAAAGAAAATGTGCTTGCTATAAATGCCTAAAATTACACCATTTGGCTCAAAACTGCAGAACAAAAATAACTTGTTCCATTTGTAAAAAACAACATGCAACTATTATGTGTAATAAACAAAATCCTTCTGTCGAAGTTTCGGAAATTAAAAAAGACAAACAGATAGAAAATAAAGTACTTTCAAATCAAGCAGGATGTTCAGAAGTATATTTGCAAACTTTAGTTGTTCGCATATATGGAAGAGGGAATAACCAATTTGTTCGAGCGATAATTGACACCGGAAGTCAAAACTCATACATAAGCAGGTATGCAGCAGAAAGGTTACAATTAAGAAGCTTAGGTGAACAAAGTGTAACCCACGGACGTTTCGGTGGCATAGAAGTTTCGGAAAAACATAAACGTTATAGAATAAAATTGGGTAGCGTAGATAAACGGTATAATTGCGAAATCAATGTATTGGATGAAAGAAAAATATGTTCTTCGGTCCCTAAAATCAAAAATATACACTGGATTAGGGAACTTAGAAGAAGAGGAATTTACGTCAGTGATGTTTTTGAAAATTGCAGATTATTTCAGGAGAACCCCCAAGAGATTCATTTGTTGTTAGGGGAAGATGTTGCTGCAAATTTATTTACAGGTAAAATCGAAGTTCTTCCTTGGGGAAGATTAGTTGCTGTAAGTACAAGACTTGGGTGGACAGTCATGGGGAAAGCGAACACTGACAATTATGAAATAGAAAATTCCTTTTCCACGCTTTCGTTATCTTTACATATTTCTGATGCCACTCTGTCAGAACTGTGGAGGCTTGATGTTATCGGAATAACAGATCCAGTTACAAAGAAGGCTAGAGAGGAAAGGGATTTGCAATCAAAATTGCAATTCGAAAATTCTGTATCTCTAAACGAAGAGGGGCGTTATGCAGTCGCACTTCCATGGGCGGAGAATCATGTACCACTTTCCACCCACAAGGATTTAGCTTTGAAACGTCTACAATCTACCACCCAGAAACTTTTATCTCAAAATTTATTTTCTTCATACAATGCAGTTTTTAATGACTGGTGTAACTTAGGAGTGATCGAAGAAGTTAAAGAAAATATTGCGGTTGACTATGGACATTATTTACCGCATAGACCGGTGATCAAAGAAAATAGCTCAACACCAATTCGACCGGTGTTTGATGCGTCTGCGAGGAAACAATCGTCTCCTTCTCTAAATCAGTGTTTGGAGTGTGGACCAAATTTGATAGAACTAATTCCATCTCTTTTGCTGAGATTTCGGGAAGGCAAGTTTGCTGCTATAGCAGACATTGAAAAGGCTTTCTTACAGATCAGTGTAAGGCCTCAAGATAGAGACTGGCTTCGGTTTTTCTGGTGGAATGATGTGGAAGAAAGGAAAACGAAAATATTTCGTCATACTAGGGTAGTATTTGGGGTTAAGAGTAGTCCTTTCCTTTTGGCAGCTGTTATAGAATTCCATCTACAAAAGTACATGAAAAATTCTTCATATGATACGGAGATAATAGCTAAACTCTTGCGTAGCTTCTACGTAGATAACGTTGTTGCCAGTTTTGACAAAGAATCCGAGATGATTCAGTTCATCGAAAAATCTCGAGAAATAATGAATGAAGGAAAGTTTAATCTTCGAGGTTGGTTACATAATGGAGATAACCTGAAACAGGAAACTATTTCACCCGTATTGGGTCTGTTATGGAACTGTCAGAAAGATAATTTAACTTTGAATCTGAATTGGCTAGAAGATTTTGAAATGGGTATAATAACGAAGAGAACAATTCTCGCTGTAACACACAAAATATTTGATCCTATTGGTATTGTGAGTCCTGTTCTCTTGTATCCTAAAATATTGTTGCAGAACCTATGGAAAACAGGAATTTCTTGGGATACTGAAGTTGACGAGAGTACAAAACAAAATTTTGTGAATTGGTATAAAAGCCTTTTTCTCTTAAAAGAAATATCCCTCCTACGTTGGATACATTCCAGCAAGGACAATAGGAAGTTCTGCAGCATTCACACATTCTGTGATGCCAGTAGTAATGCGTATGTTGCTGCAGTTTTCTTGAGAACTGTGACGAATTCTGGAGTTGAAGTTCATCTGTTGGCATCGAAGTCTAGAGTAGCTCCCGTAAAATCTATTACGATCCCTCGTCTGGAATTGATAGCTGCCATGATAGGTGCCAGACTATGCTCTTCTGTTTTAAATGGTTTGCAATGGCAAAATATGGAAACGCATTTTTGGACGGATTCTACAACAGTTTTGACATGGATTCAAAGGGAAGAGATTGTCTGGGCTGTCTTTGTGGAAAACAGAGTCAGGGAGATTAGGAAACTGACGGATCCAAAAACGTGGAAACATATTGCTGGAACAAAAAATCCAGCTGACCTCCCATCAAGAGGTTGCACCGCTAAACAACTTTTAGTAGTTAGATGGTGGGAGGGCCCCGACTGGCTGAAGGAAAATCAGGAAGAATGGCCTAGACAAAGGGAAATACCGGATATGGAAATAGTAAATTCAGAAAAAAGGAAATCAGTCATTTCTGCACTAAATACGCAAAGGGTAGAACATTTTTTTGAGAAATATTCATCTTACCATAAAATGTTAAGAATAACTGCTTGGATATGCAGATTTATCAACAACTGCAGAAGACCAGATTCTAAACAATCAGGAGAACTCACGGTCCCTGAAATAGAAACTGTAGAAGAAGAAAATTTTCTCTGTCCAATTGTATTGCCCTCAAATCATGACTTAGTTCATAGGTTAATTTTAGATTACCATTTGCGACTATCCCACGCTGGTGTGCAATTCGTACTAGCCAATATTCGACAGAAATTCTGGGTCCTGAGAGGAAGAAAAACAGTACGTAAAGTTCTTATGAAGTGTGTTCGCTGTAGAAGATATAGCGCAAAGAATATAGAGACTGTTCCAGCACCTCTTCCTGAAGATCGAGTTCGAGATGCTCTGGTGTTTGAAGTGACCGGAGTCGATGTAGCCGGTCCTCTTTATTTAAGAAAAGAAAAAAAGGCATGGATCTTGCTCTTTACTTGCGCAGTCTATCGCGCGATACATCTTGAGCTGATAGAAAGTTTATGACAAATGCGTTCATCTTAGGATTAAGGAGATTTATTGCCAGAAGAGGTCGTCCAGGTATTATTTACAGCGACAATGGCACTAATTTCGTTGGAACTGAAAATCTGTTAAGATCGATAGATTAGAAAGAAATAGAATGTCATTCAAGTATGAGAATACAGTGGAAGTTTAATCCCCCAACTGCTTCATGGTGGGGCGGTTGGTGGGAGAGGTTGGTACAAACAGTCAAGAAGATGTTGAGAAATGTTCTCGGCAAGTCCTGTGTCTCTTACGAGGAAATGTTGACTATACTTTGTGATATCGAATCAGTAATCAACTCAAGACCCCTTACGTACCTTTCAGAAGATCCAAATGATCTTACGGCACTAACTCCTTCAATGTTTCTACAAGATGTGCACGACGTCGGAGTACCAGACTTAGACTACCTGGATACCATCAATCTGACAAAAAGATACAAGTTCTTGCAGAACTTAAGAGAACATTTTCGCAAAAGATTTCGTGATGAATATTTAGCTATCCTAGTGCAAAAACCATGTAAACGATCTACTCGGACTATCAACAAAAATGACTTGGTGTTTGTCGGCAGCGACAACAAGAAGAGAATAGATTGGCCAATAGGTCGTGTTGTAGAACTATATCCTGGGAAAGACAACGAAGTACGTGTTGTCAAAGTGAAAACTGCAACGGGTGAACTCCTAAGACCTGTGAAACGTATTTATCCTCTCGAACTTGATAGACCTAACTTGTTTAGTGACTTCACCATGAACAGAAAAAACTCTGCCGATAAGTGTGACAGTGATATGAACTATCAAACTAGATATGGACGTAAAACTGTAAACCCTGTTACATATTTTTAAATTGCTATACTAATTTTTGTTTCTTTTCAGTATTTTAGAAATTTAATTGTCCTAACAGTAGTCAATTGGAACATGTTATCTGGATATGGTATGAATGTAATGCAGAAAATGTTTAGATGTGTAATCCTTCTTTGTAAGTATTAATTTTAGAGCATTAGTTACTTTTCATATTTGTGAAAGTTGTACTTGAACTTTTGTTTGATTATTGATAAATTTTGTTTTGATTTTCCCATTTTATCGAGGTAAAATCAAAAGGTGGGAGGATGTCACATTCTTGCCACTAGGTGGCGGGCATCTCTTCCTTTACTTTTGCTGTAATTAAGTTCCGAGAAGCAGTCGAGATTGGAACCGCTCTGAGGAGCGTAAAGACTCAGAACTAAAAATGTACTGTTTTAAAATAATTATCACCTACCTTGTAAATAGTGTATATTAGCTTTTTATTCCAATAAATAATTAAAAGACAAGATGGCCTGTTAATTGTAATAGAAACTCTTACTGGAAAACGTGATTATTAGAAGCCTGGCGTCGAGAACACTGAAGATGCAGCAGGTAAGGAATTTTACATTAATTTTATTGTAAATAGAAGAACCTGATGCAACATACACACATATATATACACTATATATATATATATGTAATAATATAAGCAAAGAAAAAAAAGACGGAACACTGTAGATGCTTGCTTAGATCCATATTGAAGAATAATTTTGATTGCGTAGTATTTAAAGAACTTGGCAGTCGAAGCAGTTTCAATTCCATTTTTATTTCCAATTGATATTTGTGGCCACAATCACTTGGCACTCTAGTCGTGCCTTTCCACAGAAGATTTACATTTTTGATATTGCTGAGATAGAAAGCAAGCCAGCGAAATTACATCTTAGGAAAGTAGAGAGCAAAAGCTGAAAGTGCGTAGTTATGCAAGATGGAGGCACGCGAAGAGAAAAGTTTTGGTTTACAAGGACAGTTTCAGTTCTTAATTATTTCGTCATCAGAGTTGCGCCGATCATAGAGTGATCTAGAAATGACGCAATGCAAAGAAGTTATTACGATTTTAGAATAGAGAGGAAGATTTAATGTTTATAGTTTAATCTATAATTTTGATTCATATATTTTTATCTTACATAAAAATACAATGGCTTTGCTCTTTGCGAAACAGCAACCTTTAATTACTTTTCTGCAATTCAGGATCGTCCCCTAACCCAGTACCTGCTAGAACATTCACGCCTATTACATATCCTCCTCATATAAATGCTGCGTCATAAGTTTTTCTACATTTTTCTAGAAGCTACTCTGTTACATAACCATTCATATAAATGCTGAGTCATAAGTTCTCCTAGACAGATGCCTTCTCGCCTTCGTCCTGCTAACGCTTCCGCTATGCTCCTCTTTCTTTGTTAGAACGTTATGATGTATTAAAGTTTAAAGTCAGTCGTATCTAATAGTTTAATTACTGAATAAGTTATTTGATTAACTTCATCTGGAAAAAGTCATCTGCTATAAATTAAAATAAAGATATGCTTGCTGTTAAAAGTGAAAAGTCCTGAGTCGTCATTTTACTCCGTGTTTCAATCACCCCAGCTTCGTTAACCATCTGCCAGAACGTGTAATGGAATAGCCTCACCATTCGCCCACGATGTGTTGGAATAACTGAAAACATTACAGTTATTAATTAGCCGGTAGGATTTATCCTCTACGTGGGAAAAAAGCTCCTGGATTTATTTATAACGCGCTTCTAAATTCAACAGTGGGTCAAGGACAGTGTGTGATCGTCTGATGCTTGTGCTTCTTTTCCGGCGATTCTTAAGTACTTTCCCTCGTCTCCAAAGTTATGCGTTTTATCAAGTGCTTCTAAAGTGATTTATTTAGTGTTCAAATTGATGTGTATGCGAAGTCTTAAATTCAAGATTTTGTGATTGGAATGTTAACACGCTCAAAAACGGCAAAAATGTCAACTGATAAGAAAGAATCCGTAGCTATTGTGGATACAATAAAATTCCAATTTCCTATTTTTGATGGCACAAGTACAAATTTTCCAATAGACAAATATCTTCTATTGTTTGAAAAGAAATGTGCCGCAAAGAACATTCCAGAAAAGGAAAAGAAATTTGTTTTCTCAGAGTGTATTAGAGGAGAGGCTTTAGCCCTCTATTTACGTGATCGTTTAGATAAATACTGGGACAACATAAAGGCTATTTTCGAGACATACTTCACAACATCGGAATCTGTTACTTTTAGTGATTTTGTGTCTTTAAAATACGAGAAATTTAATAATATTGATGTTTATTTTCGTAATAAGTTGAAATTAGGAGTCAGCTTGAAACTAACAGATTCCACAATGGTGGAAGCACTTACGGAAGGGCTTCCTGAACCTCAAAGAATGCTGTTAACAGTGCAAAAAATAGACCTATTTTAACTTTGTTTAATCCTAAATATCCCTGTCATGTATTTGTTGATGCGTCCAAAGAAGCTGAAAGTGCGTAGTTATGCAAGATGGTGGCACGCGAAGAGAAAAGTTTTGGTTTACAAGGACAGTTTCAGTTCTTAATTATTACGTCATCAGAGTTGCGCCGATCATAGAGTGATCTAGAAATGACGCAATGCAAAGAAGTTATTACGATTTTAGAATAGAGAGGAAGATTTAATGTTTATAGTTTAATCTATATTTTTGATTCATATATTTTTATCTTACATATATATACACACATACACACATATATACATACATACACATATACAGATATATACCAATACAAGGTAAAACGATACTAATGATTCTGTACGAGATGCAAGACAAGATAGATAATTCAATGTAAGATCAATAAGCCATTTTGTTCAATACAATAGTTAATGCAAAGTTAATAAAACACTATTTATATTACTATACCAACTGTATATTTCCTATATTAGTGCAATTTTATACGACGCATATCTATACGATGCTCACAATTTAATATATATTACACAGTACTGTATTGCAGGGAACTTATAATTCAATTTTATACAAGATGATACATATCTATACTATGCTCACAATTTAATGTATATATTATATAATACAGTATACAGTACAACTAATACGTAAGATAATGGATGCTATATCATTCAATTACAAAAGTTAATGCAAAATTAATGATACATTATTTATATTACGATACCAACTACACATTTCCTGTATTTCAGGGGACTTATAGTGCAATTTTATTATGTATATGATGCTCACAACATTGCACTTTCATATAAGATGATACATATCCATACGAAGCTCACAATTTAATATATATATTATACAATACGGTTATACGATATAATATAATGTACTGCATATACGTAAGATATGTGATACAATAGGTAAATTAACATGCTTACAGGGTTAGTATACAAGACACAACAATAGGTACAATACAATACTAAGAGTAAATAAATAGAGTATGTGACAGTATATAGACAAATGCAATGTAGAAAAATACATATTGTCAAGTAATTGGTAATAAATCTATGCAATATGCAATACAAGACATATGATACAGTATAAAATCGATAAGCTACGTCTATGATACTATTTATAATTTAATGGAATATTTAAAGCAAAATGAGACCAAAATACTACTTTAACTTTCATACAGTATTTTAACACAATTGCTAGTTGAGTAAAATAATTAATACAATATTTAATTCAGTACGTATCTCAGGGTATAAAAAGAAGTGCAATATATATATTCTTAATAGTATGATGCCTATAAGGCAATGTTCTTAATAACTAAAGCGAATTAATTGCAATACTTTGTATACAATACACATGAGCAACACTTCAGTACAATACTGAGGATAAAAAGACATATTTTGCAACAGTATAAATATACAAATGCAATGTATAAAAATACCTATGATCAATTCAATATTATTAATTCTGTGCAATATCCGATACAATGCAACAATATAGTTATACCAATATAATGTATAAAAATACTTATGATCAATTCAATATTAATAATTCTGTGCAATATGCAATACACGACATATAATTCAATATAATCAATAAACTAAATCTAAAATCTAAAGTCTAAAATTCTGCATGTAATTCAATAAAATAGTTAATGCCAAGTTGAATCAAGACTACTTATTATAAATATGCTAATAATCCAGCTAATAATCCAATTTCTGTATTGCAAAGAATTTAATTTACAGTTCCATACTAAAGCATACATAGCGATACGATGTTCATAATTTCAATATGTTGCATCACATATTCTTAGGGTAGAGCTTATAACTCAACATAATATTACATAACTACCAACTTAATACAATAATTAATGCAAGAATTAAAATAATAAGTAAATTAAGTTAATAGACTAGTTAGAATATAATGCAGTACTTAGGGTGCAAATATTGTATATTGTAATTATAATGAAATATGATACAATGCTAATAGTTTGATACAATAGTTATTACAATGCTCGATACAATATTTTTTATATATAACCAGATTAGAATACTTAATATGTAGCTTGTAATTCAGTAAGATAGTAATACCATATCTGTAGTTTGAGACTGCGAGTATAATACTTATTGTGAAATATCTTATAGTGCATTTAAAATACAATACAATTTTTAATAATATTTGTAACAATACTGGGACTATTAAAAAGAAAGAATATAGTTATAATATGTAAATAGACAAGAATGCAACTGGAATGTACAAAAATACAATTGTATTATGAAAACACTATATAAACAGACAAGAATGCAACTGGAGTGTACAAGATTACAGTTGTATTATGAAAACAGGACAAAACCATTAACATTAGACAACTTGACATAGATCAGATCCATAACTGTGGAGAATGTCCATAATTTTTGAGAGTTTTCTGATAAGGTACTTCTTAATTAAAAATTTACTAAATGCTAGTTGATTATCCACAGGGAAAGGAATGTGAAATTCCTCCGTTAACGGGCATGTAGTAATATAATGTTCAGGTATGCCTAGAGTTCCGCAGACACAATATTCACTATTTGCAATTCCATGCTTGTAAAAGTAGCTTGGAAATGGACCACGCCCCGAAATATATCTTACTAGTTGATGATTTGTTATCTGACGACATTGATCCACATACGTAATATGATTGTACGTTCGTCGACCGGTTTCATCAGTATCCCATTCTAGTTGCCATTGGGATATAACTTTTAAAAGAAGAGCTCGTTTTAAGTGAGATGTTGGCCACTTAAGAATCACTTCTTCAGCCTCGGCATCGGTATTTTCGGCAGCTGATTTGGCTAACTTATCTGCCAAAGTATTACCGTGATCCCCAGCATGACCCTTAGTCCAAGCTAGCGTGATGTTATTTCCCACTTGATTACGAAGTTCACATTGGATATCCGAGATAAGCGAAGAAGAATGTCTAGGGTTTTGAATCGCTTGAAGCGACGAATGACTATCAGTGATAATTATTGCCTCCATAGCACCACTTGTTTTACAGTGTTGAACTGCTTTGAGGATGGCTAAGGCCTCCGCTTGAAATACACTATTATTTCCATGGAGATGACCCAGCCACTGATAAATTGACTGACCATTATGAAAGGCTACAAGGGCACAGCCTGTCTGTTGATCTATTTTAGATCCATCAGTGTAATATGGAATGCTTGGGATAGGTGGCAGTGTTACGTCTTTAAGGAAAATCCGAAGTCCTGTTCCTTGAAGGATTGGATGCACATCCAAATGTTGTGAGAGTTTTTCATAGTGCAATGGTGTGAAAAGTTCATCAAATAGGATGAAAGGTTTTTTCAAAACCTTGACGGATTGTATTGCTGCTTCCTGCAGAATACGTAGATGAAGAGGGATGACATTTAATGCACTGGATGAGGTAGTACGAAACGCCCTAGTTATCTGTAAGGCAAATTGACGCTGGAGACTTTGCAGGTGGCGCACTTTGCGACCCTGCATGGGTTCAGCCCATATAGCAGCCGCATAGGTGACCATTCTCTCGATAACGGTGAGATAAAGAACCTTTTGTATATAGGGTCTAATTCCCCATCCACGACCCAGGATTTGACGCAATTTACATGCAATTATAACAGTTCGTGTCTTTAGTTCCAAAACATGCGGCATCCAGTTCAGTTTCTCGTCAAAGATAACGCGGAGAAATTTGAGCTCCGGTTTGATAGGTATACGTGTACCATGAACGGTGATTCGAGGCCGTCGAACCAAAGATCCTCCTTTTTTAGGGATTAATAAAATTTGCGATTTTGGTTCGGAAATTGTTAATTTAATTCTAGAACATAAGTTATAAAAGAGATCACAGGTTTCAATAGCATTTCTTTGCAACTCTTCTCGAGTTCGTCCTTGAATGATAAAAACTGTATCATCTGCATACGCATATGCCCGGGTATGTGTTGGCCAGTTTGCGGCAATAACAGAATTAAATGTTATATTCCATAAATCAGGGCCAGCACAAGAACCCTGCGGACAGCCTCTGTTTTGTTGTCTTGTAATAATGCCATGATTAGTGGAGTAGATAATTTTTCTTTCCGACAAGTAACTTTGAAATGCAAGGAATAAATTCTGAGGACAATCAGCTTGTCGAAGTGCCTCCAGTATTGCAGGCCACCACAGTGAGTCAAGAGCATTTTTAAGATCTATACTGATGAAAGCACTGTGGTGACCATTGTTGAGATTACGATGTATATCTTCTGTAATTTTTGATAATACTTGTAGGGTAGACCCACGTGGTCTACAGCCATATTGGTGATCACTTAAAAAGTGAATTTTGTGAAGATAATGTTTTAAACGGTAGACAATATTTCTTTCATAAACTTTCCCCAGAGCAGATAATAGACATATAGGTCGATAAGATGTGGAAAATTGCGGATCTTTGCCTTTTTTGAGAAAAAGAACCACTCTTCCAGCTTTGAAGATACGAGAAAATACACCATTAAGAAATAACTTATTAAAATAATCACAGAAGAAGAAGATGTGGGAATTAATGATTACACGAATTATAGAATAGTCAATCCCGTCGGGGCCTGGGGCCCGTTTTTTTGGAATATTTCGAAGAGTGGTTTTAATTTCTGTAATTGTAATCTGTGGATCATCCTCTGTGTTAGGAATAGAAGTTTGCTGCCTAATTGACAAGTGCTCTGGGGAGTCATCTGTAATATCATCCTGAGGAAGAACTGATGCTAGAATATCATTAATAGTATTTTGTATTTTGCTAGACCCAGCAAGTGATGATTCTGAAAGATACGTTGATGCAGGCTGGAAAAGCTTATCTCGAGCGATCTTATAGGGTAAGCCAAATATTTCTCTATTTGATGTGCAGTATTTTCTCCAGGCTTCTATTTTGCTCTGCATAATCATCCGTTTATACAGAGCACGCTCTCTTTGAAAAACTTGAAGAGTATTAGATGTTATTCCATTGCGTCGTTCAGATTTTAATCGTCGCCTAAGCGCACGACACTTCCGCTGCTGTATGCGAAGATCAGAGTTCCACCAATGTAAAGTATGGAGCTGCTTGGTAGTTCGCTTTGGAAGTATTTCGTGATAAATATCTTGAAGATTTTGCATTAAGGACTCTGAAAAACGTTCAATATCTTCAGATATGGTTAAAGAGTTGATTTGGTGAAGAAGACGATTAAGAGTTCCACGAACTTTTCGACTAAACTGATTAATTTTCCTGCCAGGAAGATTATAACGAGGTAAGATAAGTAAAGAACTATGTTGTGTTACTTCAAAAGTGATATATTTATGGTCAGATAATGAAATCTCATCTCTGACCGTCCAATTACTTGTTAAGTGAGACGTATTGGCGGATTTAAAGGTCAGGTCCGACCAACCCACAGCATATAATCTGTCGAAAGTAGGAATTGTATTCGTGGCATTGAGTAATACATAATTTTTAGAAGATAAGAAGTCTTCTAACAGACGGCCTTTGGGGTCTGTTGTTCGATAGCCCCAAGCAACAGAGTGAGCGTTAAAATCGCCGCTGATAATCTGATGTTTATTACCAAGAACTCTTGTATAGTGTTCCAGGAAAGAGATTGTAGTGCTGATATCATCTGAGGGACTGGAGTAGATCGAAAATAATGCTATAGTAAAATTTTCTAATTCTAATAAAAGTGCTACTTGATCTTTAGTAATAGTAATAATTGATGGAGAGAATTGAGGGTTACAATTAATTATTGCTGAGCGTGGAGGATCTTCTGAATTTTCTTGATGATATACAGTCCATAATAAAGGAAAACCAACCACTTTGCCATGTCTAGTATATGGCTCTTGAACGAGAAGAAAATCAATTTTGTTGCTTAACGCAAACTCTATTGCCTGGGCAGTTGCAACTTGAGCTTTCTGAAGATTAATTTGCAAGAATTTGATGTTAGGAACAGAATTACATGAAACATTATACTGGGCATCTCTACTCATAGGTGGTCATGCTTCGGATTCTGTCAATATTACTTTGGTAGCAGTAACAGGTGTTGGAGTTTGCTGCGTGGTCAATCGGGACTTGATATCTGCTGCCGTTGTTATAATCGATGCAATTGATGCATGCTGCTGTATCGGCATCGGCCGAACAGTCCTTGGTATCGTGTTGTCCAGCACACAATGCGCAATAGTGGACGCTGCGGCAGTCTTTTTGCAGGTGCCCAAAACGTTGGCACTTGAAACATCTTTTGACATTAAAGTGCTCAGTGATAAGGTGGCCTTGCCAGCCGATGTAGATGCGAGGGTTGCACATGAAGGTTTGATATGCCCTTGGGCTGCACTCGGCACCCCACTTGACATTGCGTCGCTGCTTTAGACGAAATATAAGTTTAACTTCGTCACTAGTGAGGCCAAAGTCTTCTTGTATGGTCGCTGCTTTAGACATTGCGTCGCTGCTTTAGACGAAATATAAGTTTAACTTCGTCACTAGTGAGGCCAAAGTCTTCTTGTATGGTAAGCTGTAAATCCTCCTGTGTCAGATCTGGGGATAAATTATGAATTGCAATAAGGGGTTTTTTGTTGTGGGATTCTTTACGTTAACAAATGTAGCTGCGTGATCAGACGTTAAAGTAGCTGCTAATTTTTTCCGATCTTCTTCCGACTGGCAGACCACCGCCAATCCACCCCGTTGGATAGGTTTGATCCGTTTAACTTGGACTCCAAGTTTCGGCGAAGGAAATTCCTGGGAAAGTTTATCTCTAAGCTTCCTGCTAGTTGTGTTCTCTTTTGGATATATTAGTAAAGTAGGTGTAAGAGCTGGCGGAAGGGATTGCTGTAATGCAGTTCCGTAAGAGTGTCCAGGAGCTGGAGAAGGCAAAGCAGAGGGATTTGGAACTAAAGGAACTTGCTGCAGAGATGAAATAATAGGTGGGTTATGAATAACTTCACAGCAGACCACTGTTGATGTATTCACCCCAGCCTCAACTGTGGCTGGTTTCGGGATGTAATCCGGGCCCTGAAGAGCCAATTGCCGTAACGCATCCAATGAATGGAGCAATTTTTCTCGTGGTTCGAAAGGAAGTGTATACTTTCCTCCTCGATAGAGAGTTGCAATGGCACGAATACGATCGTATAACAAATTAACTTTGTCACTATAATTGTTATCAGTTGCAAGCAATGCAGTAGGATCAAAGTTATCATTCACTGAGTCATCCGTAAACGAAACTGATTGTTGAGGCATAGCGATGCGTGAATATTACATAAGCTCACACTAGGTAATTAATTTCCCATAAGAAACAGACTGGTATAATATAATTACAAACGACGTTAATATGCTTTATATTAGTAAAACATAATGAATGTTCAATATAAACAGAGAAATAACATATTATTATATAAAATAATATATAATCAATCAAAAATATGTATACGATATGTAAAGGCACACAGAAAAGGCTCAGAAAGATATAACACAGTTAAAATAACAGTAAACAGTCTTAAAAACTATGGAGAATACACTGTAAGGAGTTTGTCGAAATTGCCCTCGACGACGTGAAGGAGTTGTGTCGAAATTCACAACGTTTCGACAAAATCAAGTATGTTTAAACTAGTATTCCGAGCCCAATGAACAGACCCTTTGGGGTTACTAGCATATTTTATAAAGTTTCAGACAGCAATCAGAAAATTAAGTTTATTTGGGTCCAGATTTTAGCTAGGTTCCAGAAAAAGGTTAGTCTTAAAATACTAATATCGAAGATAATGCAGTTATAGCCATATTGAAAATATAATATAATAGTATATGAACAACTTACCAATTTGCCGAAAACCCGGTAATCCTAAGTGCATTAATTACGAAGATATTGATTTTTGAAAAGAAATCACAGATTTCGGGACTTAGAATTTTTTCGACGGACTTAAGCCTAGTACGGCAACCACGTGGTGGCCGGGCGGCACCCTTCCGTTACAAGGACGGCATATGAGGTGAACAAAATTACTGAACAGACTTTTTCACAAATTTTTTGAAAACTACGATGCACACATACTAATGCGACGTATCCTTGGATTCAGCACACATTCACGCACAATTTGATTTATCACACGCACTTCGCACTGTGAAATTTCCACTTGAAAAATCGAAAAACAGCAGGAGCGCAACGCAGCGTGGTCTTCACAGGTCGACTGACCAAACCGGCTCAGGCAAATAGAGTAAGAGAAATTAGGCAGGCTATTCTAAATGCCGAGTACTATGAAGAAGAAGCTGCGAAAGAATACGCGGCAAGAATTTGGGCTGCGGCTGAGCAGAGAAAAGCAGAAGAAATAGCCGAACAAGAGAGAGCAGAACGGGAAAAAGAGAGAGCAGAGCGGGAACGTGAACAAGAGAGAGCGGAACGGGAGCGGGAGCGCGTTTTTGAATTGGAAAGGTTAAAATTGATGAATGTTGTTCAGACTAATAGCCTAGGTTCCGCGGTTTCGAAAGTTGAACAATCTAGAGAAAAAAAAGGTTAATTTGAAAGATCTAGTACCGTGTTTTGAACCGAGTAATATGGATATTTCATTATTCTTTATGCTATTTGAGAAAACAAGCTCAAAAAGAGAACGTTAATGAGATTGATTGGGTCTCGCAATTAATTCCTTTATTACCTCACGATGTAGCCCAGTTATTAGTGAAAGAACCAGCGGATAAATGGGATGATTATCAGCATGTTAAGAAATTACTCATGCAGAGATTCAAGCTTAGTTCTTGGGCACTAAAAACAAAATTTGAAGAACATTCCAGAAAAAACGGAATGTTATGGGTGGATTTAGTGTATGAATTGAGAGTGTATTTAGAGAATTGGTTGGATTCAGTAGAAGTTCAAGATTTTGAAAGTCTTAAGGAACTTATGCTCACTGAGCAAATTAAGCGGCGAGTCCCTCTAGAAATAAGAGAGCACTACTTAGACAATTGGGAAGAATTTAAAACAGCTTCCATTTTAGGAGAGAAATGCCACAAGTATGAGGCTTTGCGAAGAGATATGAGGAAGTTAGAACAGAGAGCGGGGTTAAAGAAACCATTTGAGAAAGATAGAGAGCGGTATGTAAATTCTAACTGTAGTTATAATCAGAAAAGTAGTGGTCATCAAAGAATTAAATCAGAGGAGCATAGAAAAGTGGAGGCTCCTAAAAAAAATCAAGTTTTCAATGAAGCAGTTTTCGAGAAACCGCGGAAAATAAGGTGTTACCAATGTGGAAAGGACGGACATATCCGACCTAACTGTCCATCGCTGGAAAAGAATAAGGCTAATCTGGTGAATAATCTAGGAACGGAGAGTTTAGGAAAATGTTTTGAGCCGTATTTCAAGAAAGCAGTAATTATGGGATAGAGAGAGAATATTTGAGAGATACTGGAGCTGGTATAGATCTGTGTAATAGTACATGGATTAATACTAGTGACTTATTAGGGGAAACTGTATGGGTGAAACAGCCTTTGGACACAGAGTGTAAATGTTTGCCTTTGGCGAAAGTCACCATTGAAGGTGATTTTGGTGTGGTCACCACAAAGGCAGCGGTTACTCCGGTAGAGTTAGATAAAGAGTACTATTTGTTAGGGAATAAAACTGCACAGTTGATTGAGGAAATTAGGGAACAACCGGTTCTCTTGAATGCTGTGGAGACTCGTAGTCAGGCGCATGCGCGCAGGAGTTTAGAGAGAGCGAGTGCAAAAGACTTAGATTCCAGATCGGAAGAAAAGAAAGAAATAGAAAGTGAAAGGGCCGTCAATAATGAGCATTCGGAAGAAAGGAAGTTAACCAGTATACGGAGGAGAAGATAAAAATTCCAGACATTAGTTTAGAGGAAAGGGCTATCCTTGCGGATGTTTCGCCAGCAGAATTCTCGGAAGCACAAGCAACAGAAACTCATGATGATGTTCAACACCAAACAAAATTTATTATATCGCTTACTGAAGGAACACAAGATCTGCAGAATTCGATATTCGAAAAACCCACTTTATGAAGACGTTTTCTTCTGAGAAATTGCTTCCAAATAACCTTGCTGTAAAAATGATGTTCAATTATAATGCTGAATCAACTGCATATGCTATATGGCGTGCAATGTATAAGGAGACATTACAAGCCATTGGCGAGTTTTCTTTGGATGAACTGACAAATCATAAAGTCAGAAAAAAGAAATTTGGACCTCATCCAAATATAGTTGTAAATGTTGAAGAGTGTCCTATCTCAGTGATTGATTATTCGAGATCAGATATACGGACAGTAGGAACTTTAGCATATGAAGTATATGGAGGAGCCAATCATTTTTGTTCTGTAAACTGTTGCTTGAAAAATGATTTTTGTAGCGTTTTGGAATTATATTTTTGTAGATTTAAATTTGTTTGCATAGTGTGTTTCATTTCCAAAATCTTTCAACAGATAAATCTGAGAGCACCAATTATCCCATTTTTTCTTCAAGTCAGTTGATAGCTCATCATCCCATCCTAAACCAAGTTCCCATATTTCTCGCATTAATAATTTTATGAGAACAATAAAAGGTGATGCAATTCCCAGAGGATCAAATAACTTCGAAGCTGTTTGAAGTACACTACGTTTTGAATTCTTCTTATCACAGGTCATGTCCAGTAGAGTTTTCGCATCTAACTTAAAAGTATCTTCTTCGGTGTTCCATATTATGCCTAAAACCGTCAAAGGACGTTCTTTAGTTTCTGTCACATCAGACAAACCTCGTTCACTCCATAAATTTCTCAATTCATCCGAATTAGTATTAAATTTTCTTAAATTCATGTTCGCATCTTTAAGAATTTTTACAGCGCTCTGTGAGAGCTCTAAAGTTTTCTCTATTGTATTTGCTCCGTAAAAAAGATCATCTACATAAAGTGCCGAGTCAAGCATTTCACAAGTTTCGCTTTGTTCAAGTTTATATTTTCTAATGTGGTATTTGATAGTCGCAGCAAGGATAAATGGGCTTGATGTCACTCCAAATGGAACGCCAGTCATTCGTAAAATTTTGTAAGTTTTTGAATCACTTTCATCTGGAAACCAGAAAAAACGTAAATAGTCTCTATCCTCTTCCGCTATTCCTATTGTCAAAATTGCTTCCTGAATATCACAGCTAAATGCATATTCATATTCGCGAAATCGCAAGATTACATCCAAAATTCTGGGATTCAACGGTGGCCAGCATTCAAGCATTCATTAAGAGATTTGCACCCATTACCTTTTGACGATGCATCGAAAACCAATCTGACTTTCGTAGTGTCCCTATCCGATCTTACTACAGCTGAATGAGGCATATAATAAGAATTCTCTTCTAAGCCGAAAGGACTTCAACAATATTCAGTTTTAATTGCTCCTTAACTATATTTTTATATTCATTATAAACTCAATCATTTTCTTTCATTTTTACACTTAAGTTACGAAATCTTCGTTTTGCTACCGCGAAATTGTTAGACAAGTTTTCTGGTTTACCGTCCCAGAATAATTTAGTTGTATACATTCCATTTTCATATTTTAAATTACTTTCGAATTGAGAAATAAATTCCTCTTTAAATTTAAAATCTCCACTGTGAGTATCATTTATCCCCATTGAATCTAACTGCCAAAACTGCGTTAGTTTTTCATTTAATGCGGCGCAACATTCAATTTTCATAATAGAAATATCCCGATTCGCATTTAAATCTGATGGAGGGATTCGACCTTCAACAACCCTTCCAAACAAGTATCAATCAAACACAAAGATTTATTTAAACGCTGTTTTTCTCCCGTATGAATATCCCCAAAATACTGTGCTCCAATAAGTAGAGACAACTCATTTCCTGAAGATTTACTTATGTTTGACAATTGAATGTTCTTCCTCGAAAGTAGTTGCATTAATTTGTTATGCGATACTTTAAACTGCGATTCAGAAATACAGTCAGTCAAAAGTGCTTCAATCGTTATTTTCTTTTCCGAATCACATAAATTACAAAGTGAAAACCGAACTACGTCATACGTTTTTTGTATTGGCACTCTAGAGCCGAAAGCGTAAACAGCTAGACTTTCTTGTCTAATTATGGGTAGTTTCATTTCTACGGCTACTTCTTTTCTCAAAAAACATCTCTGTGACGCATTATCTAACAAAATACTAATCTCTTTGCTTTTATTACTGCCTATTAATACTGCCGAGCAAGTTTCAAGTAGTATGTCGCAACCATCGGATTCATTTACACATGCTACGGAAGACACAACATTTAATTTATTCGCGTCGACGTTCTGACGAGACTCCAGAGGGGGGGGGGAAAGAATAAACATTGGGTTGATCGCAAATCAATTCGTGATGCATAAAACGTTTACAAATTCCACGAATAGATTTCTTTTCACACTGCTTTTGGACGTGACCACTTTCGAAAGGCAAGCATAACATATACCATATTTTCTAAGAATTAATTTTCTCTGTTCTACCGATAAGGGACAAGAGGTAGAATCGTGCTCTATTTTCGGTTTTTTACAAAATATACATTTTTCACATCAACAATAAATGCAGATGTAGTAGGAATGTTCGAATTTAATTTATTTTTCCCTTTACATTCAATTTTGGTTTTATTAAATCTCCCATACTTTTCATTAGGTTTTTGTACAGGATTAAATTTAGTTTCCAATCGCTAATCTGAAGTGTTTAAATTAAAAGTCTCTACTTAAGTACTCGTTACGTTCACGACACTAAATTTCAATCTTTAAAAATTCCAATAAATCAGATATTTTGTTTTCACTTTCCGAATGTGTTTTAAGAGAAAATTCTAAGTACAAATATTTGGGTATCGATTTTAACAACACTGGATACAATAGACAACTGTAACTATTAGGAATAATTCCGTTATTTTCTAATCCTCGAATATGTGTTTCGCATTCTGAGTAAAGTCTACGCAACGCTACAATGTCATATGATTTTCGTACTGGACTTAAGTTTAAAAGTCTTGCCATAAGCGCATCGATAATAATATCTTTTCGACCAAAGCGTTCTTTTAATATGTTCAAGGCAATTTCATAGTTTTCAGAGCTTAATGCTAAACCTCGTAGAGCTACCTCAGCTTCGTCTGTTAAGTAAAATTTTAAATAACTAAACTTCGCTACATTACTAAGAGTCACATTTTTATGGATAGCTACTTCAAACTGAGAATAAAATTCGTTAAACCTTAATATATTGCCATCGTATTGAGGTATCTGCAAGCGAGGAAGTTTTACTGTATTCTGTTGCTCACTTCTGGTTTCTACAACATTCGTTCTTTCAGTTTCGCGAACAACTTCGCTTTCTTTCATTTTCAGGATTCTATTCTCGCGAATTTTCCAAGTAATAATATTATCTTTATATTCTTGCTGTTGTTCAATTTCCTTTTCTATTTCTTCCGTTTTGCACAGTTTTAGAATTTCATCGTTAAGATACTTTAAATTAGCTTCTTTATCTAAAAATTTCGCTAAAAGTTCATCAATTAAATCAACTGATCTTTCCTGTTTGTTTATTTCAGTTTCTAACAGTTTCATAGTGTCAGTTGCCGCGCGTCTGACAGGTGCTCTAATCTTTTTTAAAGCTTCAATATCCATCATAACAATTTAAATTATTCAATTCGCTAAATACGTTTTTCAGTATTCAATTCGCAATTTACTTTATCTAAAGGTCTCTCCGGGATTATCGGCACCAAAAAGATTTGTAAATACGCATATACATTCTTTGTCGCTAAAACTCAATTCAAATCAAAATATAAAGAAATCTCACTTACCTGTCAGACGCATTTCGCCTTTTATCATTTTCTCAATATTTTATTGACGATACAATTAAATACATTTACAACAAAGAGAAGCACATATAAACTTTCGTTAATGTTTCGCGATGGTGTTACATCTTTCGCAATCATCAAGGTTCTGAACTAGTTCGAAGAATTCAAGCGCACACAGCGCCATCTGGTGCAATACAGTTTCTACAACAAGTCTTTAAGGACCTTCTTCCAAGTCTGCTAAATTCTGGCATCGGCAATTGTAGGGATTTATATTTGTTTTGACTCATATTTTAAAGTTTTATTTGAAACTTTCCTATAAGCCTTCATTCCCCTAATTGTGAGTGCCAGAATAGTTAAATGTTGTAGCGCGCGTGAACGAATGCAAATTTTCTATTTGGAAGGAAGAAGTTAAAAGCCGAGTTTCAGTAGGCTAAAGGAGGAGTTAGGCTCTAGCTGCCGTCTCTGCCGTAGGAGCATTTGCTCATTGCTGGTTCATGTGACTTAATTGCACTTTCTATTCTAAAAGAAGAAATATTTTAACACACACGTTTCACTTTTGTATGCTAATACTAAATCTTTCTGAAGGGTATTATTTCAAAAATTTATCCTTGTCGTATGATTTTTATGAGGTGATTAATGACGCAGGCATTTTTATAACGGCAAAAAGTAAAAGCGCGCATGTTAATCTAATAATCTTTGAAAATTACTTATACAGAAACGCATTATTAACCAATAGAAATAAAGTATGTACTATGTATTCTTAATCAGGTACCTGTGTGGGGGAATCTTCCCATTTCTTACGCTTTTGTTTTTGTCTTGAGACATGATGTCTGTATTTTACTTTTCTCTTCTCAATTTTATTCATGAGAATGTAAATCTGTAATTGTAAAATTGTGGTCATATTCTAGTCTTCTCCACGTGGGGGATCATAATACGTAGTTGGGTAAGATTTATCGAAGAAGAAGTACCAAATTCTCAACAATCAGTTTCTCTTATATAATTAAGTAATACATTTTCAATGCCTCCTAACAAATTTCACCTATTTATTAACTTTTAAAGAGCCATTGTACAAATGCAACTAATTAACTCGTACAGCCCTAATGACTCATTAATTATTTACTCATACATAATTAATTGTTGCTTAACAAGTAAATCATAGGTTCGAAAATCTGAGCCGACACTTTTTAAAAACACCAACATTTACTTTCACGACATTTTTAATTCTACAAAATCTTAAGTGCAACTAACTATCAAACAGAAAAGCAGACGTAGACGTAATGATGCATCATCTGGGCACGTGATCCTCGTGACAGACGAATTCTTTAGGGTTGCCACAGAAAGGCAGTGTGTCGCCACAATTCTCCCACCTTTTGAGTGGATGGCTATACACTCAAAACTTAAAACTTACATCAATATAAATGATGGTTATATAACAAAGAAAATTACTTAATACTTAAATCATATTACTTGAGAACAAAATTAATACTGACGAATAATACAACAATAATAGCACAAAAATTAATCATAATAACTCAAAGACATAAATTACATTATTCGTGATTTTACAACTCTACCACTACTGGTGGTGAAAGGAACTTGCTCATTTTGAGTATTATCTATTATATTATCCAGTTCCAATCTAAACAATCTCTGTATTGGTCTCAAGAACTCTGAATTATTACTTTTTAAAAGAGCAACTCTTATGTTGCCATCTCGACCAGGGATCACTCGAATAACGCGTGCTAAATTCCAATATGCACGGTTTTTATTTTGATCATCCAGCAAGACAATTTCTCCTACAGAGAGAGGTTTATTTTTGTAATTTCTGGTAGACTGCTGTCTTAACTGCCCTAGATACTCAGAGCGAAATCTCACTCTTAACAATTCTCTCATTCTCTGGAGATACTTCGCTCTTCTACTCAATTTTTCTTTGTCCACATTGTCAATATCAGGTACACCCGACTGTGGAGTTTCATGCAGAAATTTTTCTGGAGTTAAAGACAAGGGATCTTCAATATCGTCAGACACGTACCTAAGTGGTCTTGAGTTGACAATTCTTTCACAATCACACAAGACGGTGAGTAACTCTTCATAACCAAGAGAAGCACGACCTAAAATTTTTCTTAATATTTGTTTTACAATTTGTATTAAACGCTCCCACCATCCACCCCACCAAGCGGCGGATGGAGGATTAAATTTCCATTGTATTCTCTTTTCAGCAGCCTTAGAGCAGAGGCTGTCCCAGTCAATGGTTTGCAGAACTCTCTCTGCACCCACAAAATTTTTCCCATTATCGGAATATATGGTGGTAGGGCGTCCACGACGTGCGATAAGACGTCTTAAAGCTTGAAAAAATGATTCAGTTGTTAATGAGGTAACCAGTTCCATATGGATAGCACGATAAACCGCACAGGTGAAGAGCACAATATACGATTTTCGTCCATCCTTTAAATGCAAGGGTCCTGCAAGATCACACCCTACGATTTCAAAAATGGCTGAATCACGAACCCTATCATTTGGTAAAACACCTGGGACTGTCTCACCTCTTTTAGCCTTAAATCTCTGACATGTTACACATTTTCTTATACAGTTCCTTATAGTTTTACCTGATTTTAAGATCCAGTATCTTTCTCTTAAATGCGACATCAATAATGTAGTACCTGCATGCAACAAATCTTTGTGTGCACTTAATATCAATAATTTGACTACTGGATGCTCAGAAGGTAATATGATGGGGAACTTAAAGCTGCTAGAGTCGTCACGATAAGCAACATTAGACTTAGCTCTTATTAGACCCTCTCTATCGACAAATGGTCTGAGTCGTCTTAGCTTATCATCTGTTTCACCATTAAATGACTCTTTTTGTATTAATAACATTAAAGCTATTTCTCCCCTTTCTATTTCAGATACAGTCAAATCCTTAGAATGGTTATTATTATTATTCTTACGTACATTATTATAAAATCTGAATATCCATGATAACATTCTTACAATTTTCTTAAATGATGAGAAATACTTATAGTTCCATCCAATACAATTATCACTCTTTGCCAACGTAACAATAACTGTCTTACGTATTTCTGAATTAACCAAATCCTCATCTGGTTCATCATTAGATTTAGGCCAATTTGCCTCATCTTCCCGTAACCAATCAGGTCCCTCCCACCATTTTCGTTCTATTAATTGATCTGCATAACAACCTCTAGAAAGTAGGTCAGCAGGATTGAGACTACCAGGGACATGTCGCCATACAGTGGGGGAGGTCAACGACCTGATTTCCTGTACACGATTAAAAACGAATGCTCCCCAACGTTGATTTCGCCGTATCCAACTTAAAGCCGTCGAGGAGTCAGTCCAACAATGAATACGAACTTCATGTAGGCCAATATCATTAATAACTGAAGACAATAACCTAGAACCAATATTACAAGCAAGAAGTTCTAATCGAGAAATCGTAATAGGTTTTAAAGGAGCTACTCTCGATCTTGCGTGTATCAAACTAACCTTCACCTTTTTGCCACTCTGTACTCTTAAAAAGACGCATGCACCATACGCACTTTTACTACTGTCACAAAAGAGATGTATACTCACAGCTTCATTAATAGATTTGAGACCTACCCATCTAGGTATTTGGATACTGGATAGCAAGTACAACTTTTTAAGCCAAAACCTAAACTTTTTGGTTAATTCATCGGGAAGAACATCGTCCCATTGAAGCCTTAAATTCCAAGTTTCCTGTAAAATTAGTTTTGGAATCAACATTACAGGAGCCGTATACCCTATAACGTCAAACACCTGATGAGCTACTGCTAAAACTAGTCTTTTAGTAACTGGGTCATCCAATTTTATATCTTGACTTATTTTGCAAGATAAGGTATCTGTAACTGTATGCCATACAAGGCCCAAAACAGACACATCTCCTTCCGTGGAGGAATCTTCCTCTGGCACAACACTTCTTATATTGGATTTCCAGAATCTTAAATTAAAGTGACCCGAAGCCATAATTATTTGTGATTCATTTACAAACTTTCTCATTTCTATTTCTGAATCCATACTAGCCACACAGTTATCTAAGTAAAAGGATGTTTTCAAAATCTCCGCTGTATGACTTAAGCTTTCGGGAACTACACTCAAATGATATTGTATTGTAGCGGCCAATAAATACGGACTACACGTAATACCAAAAACTACCCTTCCATGCCGATACAGTTCAACTTGTTCTTGATTATCCCTACTGAACCACATAAATCTCAAAAAGTCTCGATCTTTTTCCCTTATAGATATTTGCAAGAACGCTTTTTCTATATCTGAAGTGATACCAACGTAATTCTTGCGAAACCGATTAAGAATCGAAGGTATAATTTCTATTAAATTTGGTCCAGTAGATAAACTATCGTTCAATGATGGGTAACCAGGCGAATGAGAACTTGCATTAAACACCGGTCTTATACTCGTGCTACTATTTTCTTTAACAACTGCTCTATGAGGTAAATAATGTACACCCTTATATTTATTCTTATCCGGTACGTTTTCAATTATCCCGAGTGCTAACCAATTCTGGAAAACGTCTCCGTAAGCTTCAAAATTTCCCGTAGTCATTAATTTCCTTTTAGTACTTACAAGACATTTTTCTGCTATCACTTCGTTTTCGGGTAAAAGCGAGCTATCCAACACCCAAGGTAATGCTACTTCGTACCTTCCCTCTGAATTTACCGTAAGAGTCTCTTCAAAATATTTTTGAGGCCCACCAGCGGCCGAGCGGTAAAGTCGCTGAACACTGGTAGTTCGGTCCGAGGTTCGAATCCCGCGAACGGGCTGGCTGCATGGGTGTTTTCGTGGTTTTCCCCATGTGTAACGTGTATACGAGCCAGTTTCCCTTAGAAAGTCCTCCACGAAAGGCATCCCTCCCCTTAGGCAGATAGCCCTAGTGTGCTTTGCCGTAATTAAAATACACAAAATACAAAATATTTTTGCGTATCCTCCTGTAACTGAGTTTTGGTTTTACTTACGGAAGGTTCACCAATACCCAAAACATCTAACTTCCAGAGATCACTTATACATTGACCCTTCACTAACAGAGAAGAAATTAGGAGGGATGCAGTATTTATCGTAGTTGGCTCAGTGCCAGTAAATTTACCCATAACAGTCCAGCCTAATTGCGTATGCACCGCGCTGACGCCGCACGTAAGGGGAACAATTTTTCCAGTTAGCAACTTACCAGCAAAATCCGCACCAATTAGTAATTTTATCTCTTTTTCTACCTTATATGTACCATTTTCTAAATCACTTAATTTGATACCATGTGACTTAAGTTCGCGTAACCACGAACCAGATGGGAGTTGCTTAATTTCAGAACAAATTTTGTTTTGACCAAGTACTTCTAATTTACACTTATATTTACTATATATATTGCTTACTTCAATAACATAGTTTTTATATACATTTTCTGAAGTCTCAACTCCACCAAAAAGAAATTGCTTAATTTTTGATTCACCAATACACTTACAATTTAATCTTTGAGCAACATCATTACATAAATATGATTTCATAGAACCACTATCATAAATTGCTCGTACAAACATTTCTTTAGAACCATTCTGAATTTTTACAATTAAAGTTTGAAGATATACATCTGATACCTTAACATAGTTATTAAGAATGCCTGTTTTGTTTTCTTCATTCCCTAACTTTGTGACACTTTTTGTTTTGTTAGAAGGCAAATCAGGGCACATAATCACAAAATGTCGATTTTTACATAAGGTACACCTATGTTTAGCTGTGCACTGATTTGCTCTATGGTTTTCCTTAAGGCACACAAAACAAACATTATTTTTCTTAATAATATCTTTCTTACATTCTAAACTCATTAAAGATGCATCTTTACAACTTTCAGACAGATGGGATTTTTCACAAAAAATACAAGTATCAGACTTTTTATACTTTTGAAAATTATCATTACACTTACTACTATTTGCATTAATTAGTTCACATGCAGTTGGAACAACAGGTTTTATGTCAAAAAACGTATTTTTCTTATTACTTACTTTATCAGAACCCAAAACATCACGGGTAAGTTTAACTCTAAATTCAGTTTCTACTTCCCTCTTTAGAAAATCAATTAATGACTCTAAATCACTCTTACCTGTTGTTTCAGGAGACATACCTCGTTGTCTTTCCCAAATTTGTATTAAATCAGCAGGAAGTGCTGATTCCACTAAAGGAAATAAAACAACTGCAAATTTATTACACTCGGTTAAACCGAGTGTTTCCAATGCGCGTAACTCGGTTAAACACTCGGTTAAACACTCGGTTAACACTCGGTTAAACCGAGTGTTTCCAATGCGCGTAGTTGAGTTTGCAACTTGTCATAAAGAGTTAATAAGTCTATCTTTTGTTTGTCATTGATTACCAGTTTTAATAGCTCTCTAACATAAATTTGAATTAAAACATTTACGTTTCCAAATCGTTCTTTGAGATACTCCACGGCCTTTTCGTAATTTTCTTCCGTAGCAGGAAAACTCTCCACTATTGCTCTAGGCGCAGTCCCAGGTTTCGTAGATTGCAGCAGATAATGAAACTTGTCTCTCTTGTCGATGCGAGTATCTTCATGTATTTTACTAAACCTTGTCCAAAACGTCAACCACTTTCGGGAGTCTCCATCGAACTTCACCAGTTCGATCTCTGGCAATTTCTGTTTTGCGGTTGTAACTATTCCTGATGAAGAACCGCTATTCGTTGACCCAGTAGAAGGCTGTGAACACTTATCCTTTTTCCTGTTGGCTTTTACTTTCAACGTAGATAATTTATCGTAATATTCTTGAGCTGCACTAAATACTCTTTCGTATTCTTCTTCAGTACAGCCTTTTTTCTGTAGAAGTTCCAAAAAAGAGTCATCCGTATTTCGTAAAGTTTTATACTTCTCTGAAATTTGATCTAAATAAATTTCTAAATCGTCCAAATCCGGAGAATCTGATCGTATCACTTCATCTAACTTATTAGCTGTTTTCGTAAATACACTCCTAATTGCTTTCCGCTTCTGTTTTAGTGTTTCTAAATCATCCATGTTTGCACCTAGTAACTTCTCTTATTTTCGTAAATTATCAAGTGTCGAAATCGATAATGTCACCCTGTGACATTCATCCTGGCTGGCTCGCCAAATTTGTTGCTTAACAAGTAAATCATAGGTTCGAAAATCTGAGCCGACACTTTTTAAAAACACCAACATTTACTTTCACGACATTTCTAATTCTACAAAATCTTAAGTGCAACTAACTATCAAACAGAAAAGCAGACGTAGACGTAATGATGCATCATCTGGGCACGTGATCCTCGTGACAGACGAATTCTTTAGGGTTGCCACAGAAAGGCAGTGTGTCGCCACATTAATAAATCAAGGATCTGCGATAATCTGGAATTATTTAAATGCATTGCACAGTACTCCCTATTTAATTGGTGTTATGTAAGTGACAAAGTATTTTGCAAGTTACTGATCTTAAGACTTCGTAACTGACCTAAGACTTCGTAATATAATGGCTCCTTACAATCGAATTTTATTTTGAATCACGTTGTAACCCTTGTGATGTCTTGTAGGAGTATCAAAAGTTTTATACCAGTGGTTTTCAAGAAGGGAATTCCTTCCTTGGGAAGAATTTTAAGGTTTCAAAGGCGGATGTGGTCAGTGGTTGTTTCCTTGATCATTGCGGCTTCCTTTCCGCCGACCACTGGTGAAACTCTGGGCCTTGAGGTTGCATTGTAGATCGTAGCGACTCTCTTTCCGCCGACCGCTGGTGGCAACCTTGTTGTTTGCTTGCCTGGCTTTGAAGACTTTGTGCTACTCTTTTTCTCTTTTCATTAGCTCCTTCCTCTGGCCCCTTGCTCATTTTCTTTCTTTTTTCCAGCGTTGGCTTTATGCCTCTTATGCTGCTTGGCTACAGTTCCGTTGGCACATCTGGTAACAGTGTCTGGGTTGCAGCTGGTTGTTTATGACAGTCGGCATCATTGGAACTCTGTAATAAATCTTTACGAAGGGTCATCTCACAACGATCGTAATATTTTTTATTCTGATATAATTATAATATTAATATTGGCTTTTGATTCTTCGCCATTGGCATTTTTAAAAATTACTATAGTTTCTTGAATATTTTTATTATAAATGGCCCCTCAAATTTACTGTTGAACTTTGCTATCTTTCCATCGGGAGCACGGGCTACGTTATGTTTTAATTTTAACTCTATTCCCCCTGCTTTTAAATTTTCTTCTCTCCGCCTTTTATCGTAATGTAATTTTTGCTTATTTCTTGCCATATCAGAAGATTTAATGGCCTCATCGACTAATTTTCTTATACCCGACATCTGAAACTCCGAAGCACGCTTTTGAACGAAAAATAGTCTATCGAGGTGTGTCATTATTTTCCTTCCTAGAAATAATTCAGCAGGGGTTTTCCAGTGGTTTCATGTATCATTGTGCGTAATGAAAACGCGAGCTGATCAAACTAATCATCCCAACGTCTGTGATAGTTCTTTTAATTGAGTATGGATAATTTTAACGATATTGCAGTTGGCTCTTTCTGCAATATTAGATTGTGGTCAATAAGGGACCGTCTTCAAGGGGCGTGTGTCAAGCTCTTCACATAGATCATCGAATATCTGAATGAGGAATTTGGGACCGTTTTCTGATATAATTTTTAATGGTGCATCATATTTTAAAATAAATGTATTTTAAAGGGAATAACTAAATGACTTTAGCTTGCAAATTTTTGATAACAAAGAAGGTAACTTTTAGTTGCTCACCTTTTTATCGGCACATATATTCCAATTTTTCAATGCAAGCATACTCCTTGGGTTGCAATCGTTGTACTCGTATAAACTATAACGTCGGAAATTCTGCCTAAAACATTTCCCCCCAAAGAAACCTATTCTGTGCTTCCGTGTCAAATAATGCAATTGCCGGTACGTTTAAAAGATGGGTTGTTTAAAAGATTTTTTACTTCTAGTAATTCTACGCTTTTAGCCACTACGGTATTTAGATGTATTTATGAGGAATTTTGCCCTTCCCGGGGCTGCAGACCTCCCATTCTTCCAGCGCCCCTCAGAAGTTTAACTGCTTGGCCTTTGTCTCTTCCTTCCGCTGCTTATCTGCCTTTTAATAATTTCTCTTCGAAAACTCTTTCTTGTGGCTGAAATTGTGCTACGGTTCTCCATCTGGCTGAGGCGTGCCGAAATTTCTGCAATCTAGCCTACACATTTTCGTGCGTTTTGTTGCTGAAAATGCGGCGGCTTTCGTATTTTGTGGCCAGCTCAAATAGAGCTTCCAAGGTCGATGGGTTTCCTATTTCTATAATATCTTACGCTGGTGAGAGTAACTTCCGCAACATGATTTGAATTATTTCACCTTGTGGGTTTCTTCGATACAATAGTTTAACAACTTAAATTTTTCGTATAATAAAATTTGTGAGATCTTCCCCGTTCATTTGGTGCCCGGCTGTATAATTCAGCTTCTAACTGCGTGCATTCTTTACGAATGGAAAGACATTTAGAAGGGCGGACATGTATGTTGGTGTACAAGGGCTATCCAAGTAGGAATTTTCTGAAGCCTGTATACCAACTCAAGGTTTGGCCTCAAAGAACTGAATTTGAAATTGACGTTTTCTGGATTTCGCCCACTGTACAAAATGTGTGTGTGTGTGTGATTATGGCAAAGCCGCGAGGGCTATCTGCCTAAGAGGAGGGATGCTTTCGTGAAGGACTTTCTAAGGGAAACTGGCTCGTATACACGTTACACATGGGGAAAACCACGAAAACGACCATGCAGCCAGCCCGTTCGCGGGATTCAAACCTCGGACCGAACTACCAGTGTTCAGCGATTTTACCGCTCGGCCGCTGGTGGGCCTGGACAAAATGAGGTGGTCATTCAGATAGTCCATGACTGCTGCTGTTGAACCTTTTCCATCAAATAGGCACTGGGGCGTTCCTGAAGCTCTCATGAGAGTCTACAATGTGAGCCAAATCCTTCCATAGTGTTGGCTTGAATTCGCTGCTGTGGACATGGTTGGGTCCAAGCCGGCTGTGATGTTTTCCAATGTTCTAAATTGTTTTGGGCGCCAGTTATAGAGTCGGTGTCTTCTTTTTGGTAGCATACAAAGTGTACGTAGAAGACGAAGTAGCGAATGTTTGCTATGTGTTTGAAGAATAAATATTACAGAAGAAAATTTAAAATAATCTTTTTATTTAAACTAAAGTAAACACATTCACGCACTTTGTGCTCCCAATTCACCATCACTTTTGGTTACCTAAATTAGCAGAAAAAAAAATAAAAATGTAAAATGCGCATTCAATTAAGACTGCTAACGACTGGCTCGTTAGTTTAATTAAACGCTAAATCAGCTGCGCACAAGAAAAGCGAGCCTAGAAATATCATTATAAACTGAAAAGTATCTAACACAAGTTAGAGAGCTAATGTCCAACATGCAGCATAAACTCGGAATTAACTCCGCTACTACTCCTACGAATTCCTGAAACGCAGCTTAAATACTGCTTCTGAAACACGTTTAAATTAGAATATTACGTCATTTAAAAGTTCCATTCCGCCAGGAAACTGAAATCAAGAGGAAAAGTAAAACTAAAAATAATTGGTTAGACTAAAAGAAGGTCCTTACAACGTCACTTACGTCACGTGTCTTTATCTACATTTGCTTATGATATATTATATCTTGTATTTTAATTATTATTTCTCACAAATTTTGCATAACTAAGGAATAATATTAGATGAAGAAATGGTATATCTGATGAGGAAACACCTTAGAGGCCTGTGATGCTCTGCGTCCTCCCTCCTTTCCCACACCACTACTCTCACCCTCACTGTTACGTCTCTTACGGGCCTTAATTAATGAAGCCGAAACGCATCGCATCAACTGTGCGATATATCCGGCATAAGGTTGAACATGGAACTTGGATCTTTCTCTGCCTAACTTGCTAGCTAAAGAAGTCACTTGCTTGGCTGTTTCTATTAAAAATGTAATGCGCCATTATTAAAATTGTGGGGTATAGATTGTCCCCATCGAGCATGTAGAGTATTTGTCTAATGTATCGTATGTCTCTAACCATAAATCCTTCCAGAATTGTATAACTGTAACTATACAAAATCGAAATGCATAAAATTCGTACAATGTACCAAATGTAGTGTATGCACCGTAACATATGTAAATAATGTAATGCAAGTCTCTAATGAAGTACTGCTTGTTCCTAATGTAGTGTATTTATCCAATATATTGTTTGTCTCTAATGTAACCATGAATCCTTGCAGAATTGTTTAACTCTAATTATCCAAGATCGAAATGCATAATATCCGTACAATGCACCAATGTAGTGTACGCAACGAAACATATGTAAAGCATGCACCACACGCCTCTAATGAAAGTATTTACATTAAGTATTATGGGTACTCAGTATATTTCCGCATAGTGCTTCTGCTTTACGCACACCTTACTATGTCTCATATGTTTCTTATATGTGCAATATTTCCATTTGTGTGCTCTATGTGTCTCCGTATGTATTCTACGAGTATGTGTCGTGTTAGATATTCTCGTGCGTGTTTTTATGTCTTTATGTTATGTAATTATGAGTGTGTTTTTATGTTTATTTTTGTGTATCTAAGTGTCTCAGCTTATATGTGTGATTTCGTGTTTTAATGCTATCCTTTATATGCTTTTTAAGTTACTTTGTCTTATAAACAACGTCTTATGTAACATCTACTTGACATCTAGCCCCTGTATGGCCATGCAAAACCCGGTGCAGCCTCATGGGGCTCCAGGGAGTTGTTGCTTCGAGATAGTGGTGGACGTGGGACATATGCCTGTTTAACTATGCTATACACCAGGCGTCCCCGTCCTCTGTCACCTGTCACCTCCCCCATCATGATGTACCATGCCATAGAGAAAGTTTCTTAATTTGTAGAGACCATTGTGCATTTTATTTCTTAACCAGGTCACTTCCACAAACGTCATCAGAAGGTACAAATTCCCAAGAAGAAAAACTTCGCATCTTCGCCAACACCATACGCACCAAAATTAACGATATCGAACAACTGTTATAGCAAGCCCATAGAAGAAAAGACATGGAGTCCCTTACTAACTTGCTCATGCTTACAATACGCCAAACGTGTGACGAGCACACCGACACGCACTACCAAGAAACTACAGGCCATCAATTGATGGACAAGCGACCTCAGAACCCAGCGGAAAAAGCGCAGAGCCCTACGCAGACGCATAAAGCAAAGCAAATTTAATAACAATTAAAAGTCCTCTACGCCTTGGCAATGCGTTTCATTCTCAGTCTATAATGCCAACTATTTTCTTTTCGTTAATCACTTTTTTAGTCAGTTAATCATCATCAGTTATGCTTTGTTCTTTTCATTATAAATCTGATTCATCATCAATAACATTAAAGTGATCTAAGTAGAATTTTATTAATTTGTATTACTACCTTTCCTTATAAAGAACTAGAAAAAAAGAAGTTGTAAAGCAATCAGAAAGTCGATTGCTGAACGATAGTTGGTTGACCATAAGCGACAGAGGACATTTCAACATGAAAATGCAACTTAGATTATCCATCAAATAATGACTTGAAAAACAAAATTAATAAATAAATGAAAAAAATAATCATCTGAATGTTTAAGATTTTATATTACGCCCAAAGGGGCGTTTTTTAACGTTTTGTGTGTTACCATCATTTATTAAATATCATGTACTTCGCACTTAAACCATAAAATCCAATTCAAAAGCAGTATCGCAAAGTAATTTTAAAAAAGCTGATGTGTACACCGCATGAATTCCTTGTCCGGAGTATAAAATTATACCCTTTTTTCCCTGCAGTTCATTTAAAATTATTTCCTCGAAGTTGATTACAGATGTATTTCTCATTCAATTAATTCAGTTCTCACTTCGCGGCAAAGCAAAAATACATAAAAACTTAAAAGGTTTCCATTAAAAATTAAAACATAAAACACCAAATACAGTTAAAACAATTTAAAAGAATATTTATAATTAAAAGTATTTTCTTCTCAAAAACAAGCAGTTCGGTCGCTTCACCTTTTCTTTCTGCATGCCTTCGCGGTGTATAACAGTAGCACACCGGTGGTGGTGTATTTAATTATAGCAAAGCACACTAGGGCTATATGCCTAAGGAGAGGGATGCGTTCGTGGAAGACTTTGTAAGGGAAACTGGCCTAAGGGCACGTTAGAATACACGTTACGAGCCAGTGACAAATGGAGAAAACCACGAAAACGCCCATGCAGCCAGCCCGTTCGCGGGATTCGAACCTCGGACCGAACTACCAGTGTGCAGCGACTTTACCGCTCGCCCGCTGGTGGGCAGAGCACACTGGACATTCGAGAGGACGAGGTTCGAGTTCTGGCGAGGGCATTGCTCATTTTTCCTGTCCTTCAGCTTAAATAAAAGACTTAATGAATATAAAAAGTTAAATAAAGTGACTAAGTAGAAATAGATTTCAGCAACGATTTCATGATTCATTGCCTGGGAAGAAAGTTTTACTCATGAGCAAGCTCAAGAATGTGTAAATGTAAATGATGAAATTTAGCTTAGGAATTTAGCGTTCCCTACACATTTTACATCGAAGTTACTTTAGAATTGCAGTTTAAGAAACAAGATAATAATTGAAAGGAGCAGTAACATCAATGCAAACAAAACAAAACTTATGCGCTAATAAAACTTTTGCTATAGAACAATTTCAGCCGCTTTTCTAAGTTTTCTAAGTATATCCGATCACCTACACAATATTATAATTATCATATTGAAAAATTATAATTATCATATTGAAAAATTATAATTATCATATTGAAAAATTATAATTATCATATTGAAAAATTATAATTATATTGAAAAATTATAATTATCATATTGAAAAATTATAATTATCATATTGAAAAATTATAATTATCATATTGAAAAATTATAATTATCATATTGAAAAATTATAATTATCATATTGAAGATAATTATAATTATCATATTGAAAAATTATAATTATCATATTGAAAAATTATAATTATCATATTGAAAAATTATAATTATCATATTGAAAAATATGTTGCAGAAATTAACATACGTTTTGGAAAAAGTTATCTGTCTCTTCCTTTAGGAAAAGGTATCACAACGAAAATATGTTTTCATGATTTTAGGAAATTCATAACATAAAAGTCAGTTTTTTGAGGTACAGAGGAAAAATTAATAAAAAATTAAAGATTTTCAGGAAAGTAAATTAATAATAGTAGCAACTTAATGAAATTTTGCACGGAGGAATTACAGTTTATATTAAAATACGCGATGAAAAATTGAATTCTTTGAATTACTTTAATAAAGCAATTTATTTTTACAAATTTAATTTATCTATTATAATATTTCAAAAGGGATGCTTAGTCGGATTGCAGAGCTTTAAAGGATAATTTGAAAATGTAATTGATTTCTTTTCAGCCAAATATGTTGAGTAAATTAAGTTTGCGTTTGGTCGTAGCATGACACATGAGATTTTTAAATACGGAACCATTTTTTGGTTTTTAACTCTACATTTCATTAGTATTTCTGTAAAAAATTCAAGAAATAATTCTGTAAAAAAATTATATATTATTTTTTGTTAGTAGTATTTTAAGTTGCTCTAATTCATATTTTTAATTTCTGTATTTCATGATCTTCTTTCTATAGTAGTTTTCTTTACTATTTTATCATAAACTATTACATTAAAATAATGGGTTTATGAACTTTGTATTCTTCATTGAACAGAGAAAATATAATGCCATTGGATTTAGATGTTGGTAGGTTGGAATCCAATATTTAAATACCTGAAGGATTTCAATTCTGAAGACGTTCATTAAAAAGATATGGTTTTAAAAATTACACATATAAGGTATTTCTTCCACCTTCTTGGCTTCCACCTTCGTGATGTGGTGGTCTGCACACTGGGCGCGTATTGCAGAGGTCCCTTGTTCGATTCCTGGCGAAGGCGTTGCTCCTTTTTCATCTTGCGTGCTTCCAAAAATACCTAATGTCTCCACACACAACCATAGCAATTCTGGAAAATAAACACATATAGCTATACGATCTTCTAAGGATAATACACAAATAGAATTTCAGCTACACAGAGCAAATTAATGCAGCTATGTCTAAATTCGAAAACCATGTTAAGGATATTTAAAAAAATTTCCAATCACTTTTATTAACGTATAAGAAAAATCGGTACACTTAAAATAGAAGAAATAAAGATTTTGATTTGGTCAAAAAAGTAACTGTCAAGCACTGGTATTCTCTGTAGACCATGAGTTAATTAATGAAGTAAATTACGAAAACGTTTTGGTGAATTTTCTCTTATAACGGCAAGAAATTTAAGGTTTAAAATAACGGTTTACAAATTAACATCTTTCTGTTATTTAATATTTATTATTTTCAAACTCATTTTGGTTGAACCATCAAAAGTGAAATAAATGTTTTTTTTAGTCCAAAGGGATTTGAATCCCGAAGGACTATTAGTTTCGTTTTGGCATTTTGCGTCGGACTCATAAATGTCGGTTCACTTTTCAAACTGTTGCCACAAAATGTTAGAGTCCTGCATTATATTTGAAGAAATTAAATAATGAAAAATCTGCATAAATGTATGTATATTTCTCGTATTGTGATAAAACAACGGTACATAGAGTCATCGAATTTTGAATAACGTAATCCTCCAACGAATATGAGCATGTGGAAGACCAAATTTGAAATTTGAAATTTGTTTTATGATCGATTTCCTATTTTTTAAAACTTTGACGAATTTTTGATTAACAAACTCAAGGATTTCAAAGCGAGCAATGGCAACGTTGTGCAGAAAAAACATTTTTATCTCCAGCGCGTGAGTCTCTGTATCGGAAATTCTAAAGATAGGCTCGTTTTAAAACTATTTTGCGATATTGCTGTTGCACTGGATCTTATGGTTTAAGTGCGAGGAACATGATATTTAATAAAGAAAGGTAACACACAAAATGTTAAAAAACGCCCCTTTGGACGTAATTTAAAATCTGAAACATTTCAGATTTTTTTTTTTTTTTTTTACATTTTGTTTATTATTTTCTGGATCTGAAAAGCCGTGATTAAAATCTGCTGTGGTATTACGATTTAAAATAGTTATGATTATTGAATAAAAAATGAATTATATTAACGTGCACTGTATGTAGAGGTGAGCATTAACCCTATTGTCTGAAGTGAAAAAGTACCTACGCTTAACTCTGTGAGAAATAATATGCTGCAAGGCCAAACTATATGTTTTTGAAGCAAGAAATGCATTGCTAAATATATTAAACATATCTGAAAATTAGATTATTAAAATCACTTGTTTTAAGACTAACAACATTAAAACCCATTTTAAAAACATTTATGTCATTTTATTTTGTTCATTGAATTAAATAATATGGAAACATAGCGCAGCGCATTACAGATTTTATGTGTGCTTTTTATGTGCACTCCTGCTAAAAAAAGCAACAAAGGTAATGCACGGAATCAAACAATTATTTAAAGGATATAAGTGAAACTGATTCAAGAAAACGCACACAAACTAAGCCTTAGGCGAGATTCGAACCCGCATATTGGAGGGCAGATTAATAGACAGCCTGCTCTAACTGCTGTACCATACAGGGCGACGAAAATGACAATCTCATACCAGGATTTTTTGTATAAAATGATAGGCTTGTCTTCCCAGTTTCCGAATGTTTGAAATTCTAAACTAACTGGAGGGAAAAACATAACAGGAGATTTCGCTGATTATTTTAATTTATTTTTCTCCAATTTAGAAACAAGATATCACTTTAAACTGCAAAAAGAATTATGCAATTTTTATTTCTGAAAATAATGCACAGATACTTTTCAATTTCAATAACACGAGAGAGGTTCTAAACATTAATTATATCTCACACGAGTTATTAATACAAGTCAAAGTTATTTGATCAGGACAATTCTGGTATTAAAAATTTCCATTTTCTACACACATATAAAATGCATGTTTAGTTTTAATAAAACCATTTTATATCTTTGCTTCTCATCCGAATAAATTTTCTAAATAAACACATTTCAGACATAAAATTGAATAACAGACACGGGATTTCTGAAGTTAAACAGCATAAAAATGTATGTTATGCCATGAAACTATGGTTTCTAAAGTTCTAAGTGGCTATACTAACAGATTTGAGAACATTATTCAGTTTTTATCATTAGATTAATCAGTAATAACTTTTACGTTAGATAATATATTTCCTGTTGCTTGATATAATAATATGAGAAACTAATTAAATCAGAATTTGTAAAAAATTGTGTGCTAATGGTACGGTTTATTATGTAATGTCATGCTGATGGTCGTCTTAATTTCTTTAGTTTCCGCTTTTAGGTGATGATGGGTTTGTTTGCATGCTGTGTGTTTGTATAAAGTAATTCCTTGTCCATTATCCTTAATTCATGGTTTTTACGAACGTACAATGTATTTAGTTTTATTTGCTTTCTTTGTCTTTCCTTTTGCAACGTGATAATCCAGCAAATTTTCAAGTCGGGGTTCACGATTGGTTGTGCTGAATGTATTTCATGATTTCATTAAGTTTCGTTATATTAACGTTTTAGTTACTCAGATATTATAGCGTAGGTTTTCTGAAGAAAACTTTAATCTATCCGTATCTGATATCGTGTCTAATCTAATTGTGGCTTTCCCCTCAGACACGGCTGGGCATCAGATCGTTCTCGTTTGTGGTTGCTCTTACAATCTAAAACCGACTAAGGGTCATATAAGCAGGCTGTGCTCTGCCCTGATATTTCTGCCGCCTATTATATTATTATAACTCAGCTTATCAAATGCAAAATTCCAGAATTAACTGGAAACTCAGTTTGTTCATTGACCATCAATTATAATAAAATCGTGACCATTTTTTTTAATTTATGCTTATTTTTTAAACTGGAAAAGAACTGTTAAAATCCATAACATTTGATGTTGTTACTAATGTCTCCTTTCTACAAAAAGTCTAATACTCTTGTTAGCCTTAGGTTTAGAATCCCAGCGAATAGGCTTGTTGCATGAGTGTTTTGGTGATTTCTCCCAATGCATGATACGAACGCCGTGTAATATGGCACGAAGCAATTTCTCATGAAATATTCTTCAAAAAGGCCTCCCTCCTCATAGGTTAATAAACGTAGAGTTAGTTGCTTTACCTTGATTAATTAATCTAACCTAAATCTGTTCTTGTCCGAACAATAATTTTGTACTGAAGACTGAAAAGTCAGAAATCAGCATATTTCGTTGGATTTAATAGGGGTAGATAAGGTTCATCTTACCTGAAATTACGATTTAAAGAAATATGGAGAAAAAACGTGGCAGAAATCTGTGATTCAATACTACTGGGGCAAAGAAAAGGTGGCAAGAACCTGGCACCACCATTTACACCTGCGTACACTCAAGAATTTAGAAAGCATGTTTTGCGTGCCATACGTGTGCAAAAATCTTGCCTAAAGCTAAGAAACACGAGAAGTTTCAAGTCTAAAAAAACAGGTGTATCCTCTTAGACTCACGAATCTGCGATGGATTTGCATTTTGTTTTCTAGCGAAGCTCCTCGCTACTTAGGTAGTCATGCGAAAGCAGTGCGTTGACGTCAGTAAGTCACCTCTCCAGTGTCTCAAAAGCAAACTTTATGTGTCGAAAGAAACGAAAACAAGTACATATTTGGTAGCAATCTGAAGTTACACAGGTTTATAGCAAACATGTTTTACGCCAAAAATTAACGCCAAGACCAAAATTAGACTTTATAAATTTAAACAATTAATTAAAATTGAATTAATTGAAAAATTCTAATTGAATCTAGTTATTTCTAAAATTAATCTAATGGAAAAATTTCTTTATTTTTAAACTTCAGTTTTATACTTTATGGTTTCTTTTTTGTTTGACAAAAATGAGTCACTTGCGCGGCCAGCCGTGTTGTTAGATACTTCTTATAAAAATGGAAAAGTATATAATTATGTTAATTGTTTTAACTAATAACTTCTTGGGCTCAGCTGTTAGTTCATAATAATAATCATGAAGAACCTCTTTCATTGCTTTTAGAAAGCTTTAACACTAACAGACAGATTAAATTTGAAAGAAAAAAAATAAATAAATAAGTTACGATTAGTCGAACTGTAGTTCACTGGCGCACGCGAAATAAAAATGTTTTATTTAAATAATAACACTATACAATACACATATCTTTTAAATCTCCGAGTTTGTTGAATAAATTTGAAGGAAAAATATATTACGCTATGTCGAGTGGCAGCACATTTATCCTAAATCGCTGAATTTATTATTAGCCGGAAAGGACTATTAATCTCAAAACGCGATTTTGCGTTGTTTCACTTTAATGCTTTGTTTGACTTTTCATTCGAGTCTGTTGCCATTCGTGAAAATGTAAGATGTTATTCCTTCAAATTCAGTTTGTCTGTCATTAATTAGCAAACTAAGTTATTTAAAAGCAATAGATGCAGTTCTTGAGAATAATATTTGTTTAAATTTTAATCTCATTCATTTAAATAAAAATGCGTCTAATTCATGATGTATCTAATTAAAAGCATTAAATATTCTTATAGAATTACATTATGTAGTTTCACTTTTTATACATATAGAAGATATATAATTTATATATATTAATATTAGTTATATTAATATATATAAATTATATACCTATATTAGTTAAAATACATATTCATATAATATCCTATAAAATGTTTCATTAATCAACCAGAGCCATTTCTTTCGATGAACCATATTAAACTTCGAAAGAGTCATTTGGCCATCTTTGAGTTAATATCTGAACCTTTCAGATATTTTTGAAATGGAATATTTTTAAACCGAATATGAAACTAATAAAAAACAGTTTTAAAATTTTTAAAATTTGGTGGCTGTAGTTGCTGCTGTTTTCCACAATGGCAGGAACATAAATACAAACGCACACACAGATACTTCACTATCTAATAACAGATAATCATTTTTTTTATTTTTGATCTTATTGCCTTCGCAGAAGTTTTAAGTTAATTTACCGAAGAAAAAACATGTACAGAACCAGATGTTTAATATAAACCAGTTTGAAAAAAACTGTGTTTTACTATCAGAGCAACGCGTGAAACGTATTCTGCAATATAAATTTTTTTCCAGCTTTAGAATGTCCTAGATTTCTTTATTTCAATTCTATCAGCTTTTAATGTAGGATGTCCATAAAGTTCCCAAGCAACTTTACCCTAGTATTATGAGCATTTAATGAAGCTGTAAATTTGTATAGTGTTATTACAAGTATATCAAAGTTTTTTCCCAATATTTGTATACATATGCATAATGTGAGAATTTGGAGATCTGAAATTCCTCATGTCACAAGGAAATTAAAGCGAAAGGTGTTTGGTGTGGGATGATGCATCACAAGATTTTAGGAACTTTTTCTCCAGTGAACGACCAATAACAGCCCGAAGTTTACCTCAATACATTGATTAATTAATTTTACCTGTAACTGGAGGAGTAAAGTATTATTGTATTAATTTTTATACATTTAAGGTACTTTTGTAACTGGAAGTACATGTCTACGAACAAGATCGCGAAAATGTACGCTAGATAAGAAATTTTGTGGATGCAGTGTATTATGCTCGCTTGGAGACATTTCAAATATGTCAGTCTAAAATCAAATGTAGGTGTTGGTGGTAAACAAAAAAGGGGTGCATGATCTTCTGATCTCATTGTCTGAAGCATTTGTGATCAAAATCGAACTTCCTGTGACGTGAAGTAGCCATGTAAACGAAGAAACTTTGATGTTAGCAACAACTGTTAAGTTGTTTCGATAGCAATATGACCACATCAATGGGAAAAAGGAACCACAACTTGTATATGTATCTATTTTACGATCTTACAAGTTGAAAACCTGATTTATTACTATTTGAAATAAGGGGTATTATAGCACATATGAAATGGCTTTCTCTGGAAAAACATCAATTATGTCCTTCAGGAATCGAACCCAAGAACGTTTGTAAAGTATATTTCAGCCTATTACCAATGGAGTTGTTAGTAGTTGACAATTGAAAAGGGTTGCAAACAAATGAAGTTTGAGATGAAACTCGAAAACCCTTCTGGAATCCGGAGTTCGCAACTAGCAAGTGCAAAGTAAGAGAAATTTATAGCATTTAACAATTATTGGCCAATTTCTGTAAGACGTACGGCTGTAAATGTATCATCTTTGAATTGTATAAATTAATAAATGTAAAACTGAAATTTATGTCGAGGGAAGGTTAAAAAAATCAATCATTTGTTCCATAAGTTTGTTTAGACTCATTATAAAATGTATATAAAAATTAGACTGTTTAGATAACATTGTCGAAGAAAACTTTTTAAAAAAATTGTTTATCATCATTTTAGTTGCCAATCACAAAAATTCCATTTCAGATAAGGTGTCATTAGAAAGTATCATTAAATCTGTGAAACATAATAAACGAACGAGCGATAAAACAAGGCATGTTTTTATTAAACGACTTTTGTGAACTCCTGTGAATATAGTTAAATATTTGAAACAATCTGAAGTGTTTCTAAAATTTGTGGAAGTATCTGTTACGTTGTACTCTTAAATAGTTTGCTGACCATCTAAAATGCTACACCATGAAGAACAAGATATGGCAAAGTCATACTTATTGGAGAAATCGTATAATATACCAGCCTGAAACTGATTAAAATTAGAGCTGTATTCAAATTACGGAACACGAAATGTAGCCACATGCGTACTGATAACTGCTATATCAAGCCGCCCCCCCCTTAGAAGAAGGTTGAAAGAAGAAGGTTTTTGATGTATGCTTTGGGTATGTTAGGCCATGCTGTTTCTATGTGTTGTCGAAGATCATCGCAAGTATTCTCGGTTTGTATATGTTAGGCCACTCTTTTACCGATCATCGATCAGGCCCATCTGGTATGATGTGACTAATGGAAAATTGATTAACGTTGCATGCTTCTGTAGTCACACACTACTTTGTTGAAAATTGACGGCAAGCAAATCTTGAAGGTAACAGAGGACATTCGGCTCCAAAAGCAAGAAGTTATGCCTTCAGAAGTGTAGTGGTAGCTGTTGAATGTGTTGGAATTGAGTATCAGGCGAATGTGATAGTAATCTCCAAATCATAATTGAAGATGACGCACTACTACAGCAATGCATATTCTAAAGATCATACTTACTGTCAATACAAGACTGATGTACGACCATTACAATATTTTACGTAGAATAGAGAATCGTCTGAAAGGACATTGGTCTGCAATTTGTTTTCCGTATCCAGCTTCTAAACCGTCATTTTACCTCCATAGGCCTGTAGTGCTCAGCTTGCAAAGATACGTCCCGCCTCTTTAGATAACTTCTATTAGTACATCCTGACACAGATAATTATACAAGACACTCTAATTCTTGCGCTATGATTCTTGATTTTGCTGTTTGATCCTTCATTATTACTACATGCTTGACATTCGCCAATGCTTGTAGATAATGAGCACAAAGTGCCTGAGCTCACATTCGATGGTATGACGAGATTTATGCAATTGTTCTCGCCGATCTGCCCGTCTCATCTGCACACACAAATTCCGTATTCTCATCACTACGGTATTATTTTGTTCAACATGAGCATTGATTTCTTGGAAAGATAATCAGCTGCCTGTATAAGACACAAGTATTTCTCTGTCAAACATGGAAATATGTTCGAATGATTGTAATCATTTTCGCCCGCAAGCATCCCATGCAAAACAACATAGAAAAAACGCACAATTACAAGTCATAAAATTGTTCTTTTTTAATAGTCTTCCTGAAGGATTTATCGCTGTTATGTCTGCCGATTACCAATGGGTTTTGCAGCCACCAGTGACCATTAATTTTGGAAAACATTTTCATTTAGTTTCATTTAATTTTAGTAATTTTCAATATTTTTTACATAGTGAAACATCTGTAACCTAACAGACTGGCGGCGGCAACCATGGGTCACAGATGGCCTACTGCTGTCACCGATATCCATGGCTAAATTTACTTCATAGCCTCTCTTTTGTTACTTATTGGTCCAAGGGTGCATTAATTTTCATTTAATATTATATTGATGTATAATATAGGTTTATAATGATTACAGGTACCGTCAACTCATAGATCACCAGTGACCCACAGCCTTCAACTGCATTGTGCTTCTACTTAATTTTGATTTAAAAGATCTATCTGAATGTATGTCTGTGACCCGCATCGGTGATCGATGGGTTAGCAGCATCTAACTCTTAATTCGTAGACGATTGTGTTTCGATATAATGTCAAAAATGTATCTGAAGTTATTTAGCCACCTCACACCCGTCATCTGTATAGGTTGATCGTAACTGAACGGCAATCTGCAATTCACAAGCTGCTAACAATCTTTACAGTTGGCACTTTTGCTTAAGTTAGAAATCTGTCCACATTAACTACAGCATTTCATAACCTTGACTTAAAAGTTAACGGCCAATAACTGCCAACCTATAGTTGAATGGTGACCATCAAAGTCACCTGTGCGCTTCGAGTCAACTTTAATTTTAAAATGTATCACAGTCTACTGCATTGCCGCATATCGGTGACCGAGAGTGACCCTTAACCGCTATGTAATGTCTTGACAGATCCAGTGGCATTGCCTAAGTCATCAAGAGTACGACTCAAGATTTTAAATTTGGAGAAATTCGGATCATTAGAACGAAAGATACCAAATTTTTCTCAATTATTTGAACTTGGAAAATCTCCGGTGTTGTGTTGTTCTAAAGTGCAGTGTGATTAGTGTGTGTTAATTTACCCGTTAATTACTAATATTTATTTACAACTTATGTTATTATCTGTCTTATAATTGCTTGCTAATATTTATTTACAACTTATGTTATTATCTGTCTTATAACTGCTCTGCATCATATGTTTCAATTAGTATAACATATGCAATGTTACATGCGTGCTTTATATCTGGTATGCACCATGTGTTTTCACTAGTATCACAGCTTTATCTCTGCTCTGCATCCTGTGATCTTATCAGTATTATCACGCGTTTTTATATATCACATAATATGACATCTGCTCTGCATTGTATGTTTTAACAACATTATATGAATGCATTATTTGTGCTCTAGTTGGTAGTCTGTGAGTATCTTATGTGCATTTTAAGAGTTTTTATGTGTACTGTATGTCCTAAATGTTATAAGTGTTATGTGTTTCAGGTTATTCAATGTTGTTTTGTGTATTATGTCTTATATTGTTATGTCCCCTATGTTTTTTTCATTCTTTCTTTTTTATTCTCTGTAACCACTGTAATACTAAAACTTTCAAATGTCGTACACATCAGTCGTAATGTAGACTATGTCAACTGCCCTTGTATGGCCATGTAACTTTCTCATTAAGATCCAAATAAACTCCCGAGGCAGCCTCATGAGGCTCCAGGGAGTTGTTGCCTTTAGATAGTGGAGGACGCGGGGCATATGCCTGTTTACTTATGTTAAACATCAGGCACCCTCGTCCTCCGTCACCTGTCTAATGTCTTTGGTAATCACCGTTGTGCTTTAATTCAATGTTACTATTAACATCTACCTGAATATACTAAATTACTGCACAGCAACGACCTATGGATAGACCCAAACGTTGTCCTCAGCATTGAGGTGAATAAGATCCTTGAATGTCAGCTATATGCATCATTTTAACTTTAGTACACTCGCCTTTGGAAATGTCACTATATACAACTTTGCATCGCCTCACAGTGGTGACTCACAGACTACAGTCACCCATAACAAAATTCTTCTTTTCGTTAATTTTATGGACGACGTTTGTTACACTACAAGTTTTGCTAATCTATGACATCACTGACTCACGGTTTGCTCGAATGCAAATAATCCCTACTCTCCTTGTGCTTTCGTTTCTCCCACTTTTGTAAGTGAGACTAAGTTATTGAACTCAAGCGTCGTAAAAGCTTGTTTGCCTGTTCCCTTGTGCTTTCGTTTCTCCCACTTTTGTAAGTCAGACGGAGTTATTGAACTCAAGCGTCGTAAAAGCTTGTTTGCCTGTTGACCTTGAATTGACTAAAAACCGTGACTGTCACCAAAGTTCTCTGGTTTATTTTAATTTTAAATTTTCTCTACAGCCTAACAGGTGAACTATTGGTTGACCTACTAATTGTCTGAACCTCTAGTGACAGACATCAACCGCGATCAAAAATTTTCAAGGGGAATGGTATCTTTTGGTCAAATTATAAATTCAAAGAGGATTTTCATTTCACTGTAAAAGATGAAGAACGAAATTACGCTTCAGATATTGTAGTTTTATGCAAGCAATTTCATGAAAATAGACGTCATTTGTAATGAAAGCAAGCATGTTTAGGTCTGCTTCGCAAGTTACTTCATTACCTAGTAAGAATTCGATAGTAACAAGATTCTATCAATCCTGGCAATTCAGCATATTATCAGTATACAAGCGTTTTCACTGATACTCAAAATTAAGAGAATTCTCACATTTGGTCGATTGTCTCCGGAACTAACGAACTATTGAAATTTGGTATGGATCTAGGTTCTTATAATGCAAAATGATATACCATATAACAGTCATGCTATACCTGCATAATATTACATAACGGCCATTGGCGCAGGAAGTCTAAGACAAACGTTTCAAGATCAAAAACAATGACTAACTGTGAGGATGATTCCTTCTAACCGTCATAAAGCTCTGACGATGTGAGTTCATACTTGGGATGAGACAATTTGTGAGTGTGAAACAGAAGTGGCCAAAAGGTTCCAGTCTTGCAGCAGCATTGTTTTCTTCTGAAAATTTCTGGGAGGAGTAAGGCGAATTGCAACTGTTCTCCTAAGGGAAGTTCATTCTTGTTTCTAAAGGATTTAGGTATGGAGATTTGACCAAGCCATGTGGCTAATACTTTGCAGAAAACATCCACTAGAATTGCTTTATACAGACAAGCGCAGTCATCCATAAAATGAATCGACAGTGAACTACGCTTTTGTTAAATATAAGATTATAAGATCTGGTCTGTTTTAAGAAGACCTGAAGTTTGCCAATCCTTATTTCTGCGCATAAGCAAATCGTTTAGCATATTGCAGAGAACTTCGTCTTTTGCTGTTGTCTTTAGTGAATTTTAGTAATTGTTTTGGTTTCTTGTCAAAATTATTTTCTGTATTCCCAATTTTTGCATTCCCATATCCCCTAGCTGTCAGATTCTTACTCACAGCGCCTTTTCATGTTATTTTCAAACGATCTGATCCCGCGGACACTTAATGTTATTAGTACAGTTCATTATAACATTGTATCCCCAGTATTTATTATATTTATCTCATTATGTCTATCTCTTATTTTTGTTGCATAAAAGTGTGTCCTAAGTTTAATTCATGAATTTCAAATTGTACTGAAATTATATTGTAATTTCTTTTTGCCGTAACTTATTATTTTTAATACATAATGGATATAGAGTCTATGGTGGGAATGCACGATGTACCATTATAGGTAAACTCTGGATCCTCTAGAAAGCTTCAAATGCTCATCTCCTCAACCTTTCTTTGTAAAAACGTATAAAGCTCGTAATTGTCTTAAAGTTAGTTATATATCTCCTGGTTTCGCCTATTCATCGATTCAGCTTAACCACTGATTTGGGAGAGAACCAGAAATCCACTTTCTATTCTCGAATACGGAAGAAATGCACCAGATTGGCAGCGAAGGTTTGATGCGGATATCATGTTGGCCGAGCGCACAGCCTTTCGTGTTTATGGTTAATGTGGTGCTTGATTTTCTGAAAAGGGAGGATGTTAATCGGAGGAATCGGCCAAACATATCTGCAGATATAAACCCTGTAGAAGATGTCTGGGGTGCTCTTGGGAGGGCAATTTTAACTCACCTTTCGCTTACCAGAATCCTCCACGATTTGAAAATAGCGTTCTTGTAAAGTAGGCTAGACTACAAGATCTCTTTTCCAGTATGAGGTTAAATTATGAGAGCTCTACGATTGTTAGGTAGGACCACATAACCGATTAGCGTTCTTTTTCATGGTTTTGAAACCTCTGTTTCAGATCTTCTTCCACGATTAAGACTTATGCACGATTATCTTGAATGTTACGACTGATGTATACTATATATTTTGCATTATATAAAACTGTCCATACAAAATTTCGTTAAAATCTGTCTAATAGGTCGAGAGATAATAGAACAAATCCGAAATTTTTTTGAATTTTAAACTTAAGTATCACATAAAATGGAACATCTCAACTATCAAAGAAGCTCGAATGAGGAACTAAAATTAGTTACCTGAGAAAGACGAACAATTATGTATACTAGTTCGCATCTTCGCATTTTCCACCTTTCTACGAATGGCTCAGTTCAACATATTATTGTCTCTACGTTTATTTCTAGCATTTGCAAGGTGTTCACTGTCTTAATTTTGAAAGATGAGGTGAATGTGTACAACAAATATTTCTTTTGTTAATTCACGCTGGGCATTTACCTTATCATTCTTCCTTTAAATTTTACTTTGTGGTTTGAGATTTATGGTATAATTTGATAAATTTTTCGGAAGAATGTTAACGCTCCAATCTCTTCCTAAGTCGATTATATGCAATATTGCATCAGTTCCAATGCATTCGTCCCATGTACGATTGTTCAAAATGATTTTTAATGCAACTTCTTCTTTTTTCAATGCACTTTGATGAGTTTGGTATAAGGGAAAAAATCATCAGAAATAATGGGCAATTTGGTGCAGCAAACATAAAGAGCAATCTAGCAAAAAATAATTAGATTCCAATAGATTTGCTTTATAAAAGTGTGTGGTAGAATTAACCCACGGTGTCTAAATGGGATTGAAGGAAATGAAATTTGGGGGGATATATTGTAGGTGAGGACTTTATAGAAGGACATATATTCCTCTGCATAATCAATTTAATTTTCATATTTTTGTTGCCCATAAACGTTTCTCACTTGAGTAACAGCTTAAACTCATCCATCGTTTTCGACTATTTGGATTTCAATAAATCTGCATAAATTAAAAAATCATTATTGAAATTAACGCAGCATGCTTTAAAATGTTTATTTTTTAAAAAATTTTATTGCTTAAGACTTTTAAAAGTTATTAAAGAAAACTGACTGCTTCTGTAAATAGGTATTTCAAACTCAAAAATTTCAGTTGCAGTAAATGTCATCGTAGGTATTCTGCATTTGTTTTTGGAAGGTTACGTTGTATCGTATAAAGGTTCCATTTATGTAATCAAATGGGCTCTGGAGGCTTTATTGCAGAGGAACGTTATCACAGAAGGTAACACTTAACCTTGTCTTACTTCAAAAAATGAAAATCAATAAAAATCTAGAGAATTTTGTTGTCAGATTTCATAAAATCCTTCAGATTTTATATTACTCTCAAAGGGGCGTTTTATTCATTTACACACACACATTTACGTTTCGAGAGCATTTGGGGTAACGCCCCTTCCGGCTAAAATATATAAACACAGCATATTAGAATTTCCACAGAACAGTTTCAATTCCCGAAGTACCTCTGGGAGTTAAAAAAGCTTTTTTTTCGTACTGTGTTGCCATTCCTCGCTTTGAAATTGCTGAGTTAAAAAAGTTTTTTTTTTTCGTACAGTGTTGCAATTCCTCGCTTTGAAATTGCTGAGATAAAAAAGTTTTTTTTTTCGTACAGTGTTGCCATTCCTCGCTTTGAAATTGCTGAGTTTGTTAATCAAGAATTTGTTAAAGTTTAAAATAATATGAAATAAATAATAAAACAAATTCCAAATTCGGGCTTCCAGGTGCCCATATGCGGTTGGAGGATTACGTTATTCAAAATTTGATGATTCTTAGTACTGTGGTTTTATCACAAGAATGCATTAATCTAGTTTCTTCATTATTTAATTCTTTTAAATGTAATACGGGGCAATACTATTTGTTGAAAAAAGTATAAAAAGTGAAACGGACATTTATAGTGAATCGACGCAAAATCTCATTTCGAGGCTAATAGCCCTTCTGGACTAATGACACTTCGAGCTTGTAATAGTAGTAATAAAAAAACTTCGATTCCTAGCGAAGATTGGATATTTCTAGGCATTAAGAAATTTGTATGACATCATAATGAAGATAATCATTGCAAGTAATGGATAAGAATATTAAAAATCATGCTTAGTATGTTATATGGAATTTTCACTTTCCTCCGTGTGTGCTGTGATGGTTAAACTTGTAGCACGCCCGGCTAGCATCGGAAGATCCCTAGTCTGAATCTCAGCAATGACATCATTGATTTTCAGGTTTGAAAAATGTTAGTAATTATGTAGATTTTCGCAGAAAATTTAGAAACTGATTATGGAAATGAAATCTTTCGTTTTAATTGAAAATTACCCAGAAAAAAAAAAAAAAAAAAAAAAAAAAAAGAACTTTGTTTCGCATGAAAACAGCAGAAACTTAGTATTGTTATAAAGCTTATCCTACGAAAAGAATGTAAGTATGAAAACAAGAAACAAACATTCATGTTTACTAAAAATTCTTAATTTCACATGATACAATTCATATATTTTACGGGAGCTTATCTCACTACGTATAGTAATAGTTCTGATTTGATTGTATGTTTCTGCAATATAGCTTTTCGTGTTCAATTATATTGTTGCCTAAAAGAGAAGCTTTTTTTTCTTATGCAATGCTTTTATAGCATTGCTCCACTGATTGGAGCATTGATTGCGGTTTGATCACCAAAAACTAACGGCATCGATTTCCATATATTTCAAATCATCATCTTTTTATTCATATCATTATGAGTGTTAAAATTTGTTTCATAAATTTATCCACTGAGTTCAGTTCAAAAATAAGCTTTAAAAATTATGCAGTGTATCTTAAAATGGCTTTTTCCTGCATCAAGAAATTATCCATGAGGTATTACATTAGGATGCCTCTTCTAGCACTTTTGGTGCTTTCCCGGCCTTTTCAAGAGATTAAATTGTTAATAAAATTAAGCATATTTATTTAAAACTACAAAAAAAGCATCCCCCATTCCTTTTCAAAACTCGAAAAACACACATATACATTAATTTGGCTTTCAAATATTTTCTAACGTGTTTTATAAATTCCACAACAAAAAGTACAGAATGTTGGTAAAGAACAAAACCTTGAATAAAAGTAGTTTTTTACACTCATAAACTAAAATTGAATACTTAACAGCTACATAAAACATTGACCATGTTTTCAGCTTTTCTTTATTGGCATTTTATTTTTCACAAAAAAGTTCAAAATTTTTCCTAAATATATATAGAGAGAGAATTTAAAGTTATATTTCGTAATTTGCACAAATTATACGACCAGTGGTTTCGGATGTAAAGGTCGGTGAGATATTTTATAAGCACGAAGTATGTTATGAAAACTTAAAATATCTTACGGAAAAAATTGTCTCAGTTTCATTATAATATTTTCGCTAACATATATTCTGAATTCTGTCTTTTCCCCGCGAAATTTTCTGATTCTAATCTGAGACAAACCTAAGAGGAAAAATAAAAGAAAAAGATAATCACAGGAAACATTTAGTAATATCCTACGGTTTTACAATGAATTTAATAATCCTAACAATATCGCGGATAGGCAGATAAGTATACTGAATATCAACGATATTAATTATAAACAAGATTAAAATCAAGATAAGAAAATTAAGCATTAATATATAAAGCAAAATCAAAAGCAAATTTTCGGATCACGTTGTATTGAATTAAAATATTTTATAGTCCTCTTAACTAATGAGGTTCGCAATAATACATAATTAAACTTGGGAAATGTTCTTCTGAACATCGAAGAGTTTATAAAGAGAAAGATTGTATTGTGTATTCTGGTTGCGATATCAACATGCAAATCTGAAAATAAGCAGACATTTTCTGATAATTATAGTTTCTGATAGTACTTTAATTTAAATACGCAATGCAATACAGTATTACCCAAAACATTTGCTCGGAAAACGTAAATGAAAATTAAGGTATACTATCTCGTGTGGGATAATTTAGTTTTTAAAGGAAGTAAAACATTCATTTGCAAATGGTGTTAACCGTCAGGGCAGATGGCCTATAGACACGTTAACTGATTATTATTAATTGATTATTATAGGAAGTTAAATTTTGAAATAAAACTCTTGCAACTAAAAGTATAAGTTTGAAAAAGTAATAAAATTTAGCGATAAATATTTGAAAATGGTTAGCCCGAATATTCTACCTACGCATTGCGCCAGATGAAACTTCTGACGCATCAAAAGCAGCTGCGTCTTGGTATTCAAGCCCCGCCTGAGACACCGAGAAGGCTCCAGAGAAACATGTGACGAAATTGTTGAATTAGCTGCACTTGAGTCACGCCAATGAAAAGCAAAGTCACGATTTTCGGTGTATAAAAGATGCGGTTTCTGGACTGGAGATCACACATTCGAGAACAACCCAAAGCGATTATTAGCCATGGGGTGGATAACTCGACTCACCTTCGTACTTTTCTTCACCTGCACGCAGATTTACTCTGCTTTAGGAGCTTCAGCTGACGTATGGGGAAATCCTGGAACGGCAGAAGGTCTCCTTCAGGCATTTACTCAACAACTGCAAATGTCTGGGGCATTTTCGTATGACCAAATGGACGACATATCATCCATCAGCGATACCATTATGGACGCCATCGAGAGAAGTGCTCGTTCGAATAAAAGCTCCAAATCCAAGCTACAAGCTCTGAACATGGCTTTCGCCTCTTCAGTAGCAGAAATAGCCGCCTCTGGAGAAGGAGGACAACCGCTGTCAGTCAAAACTGGAGCAATAATGGATGCATTGGCAAGTGCATTTATGCAAACAACAGGCATGGTAGATCAAGTATTCTTAAATGAAATGAATGAATTGATAACCATGTTTACTCAAGTCAGCGCAAACGAAATCTCCAGTTCAGGTGCTGCCGCTTCTGCTGCCGCCGCTTCCGCCGCTGGGGCAGGAGGTATGCTTTTTATTTCAGTTTTGATTTTAAAAACATATTTGAAATTTTTGAATATTAATTTTCATTTAAATGTGATATCTGTAAAGAATCGGGCAATGAAGAGCATTACGTGGAAACATATTAATATTTTACTGATATCAGGAGCGAGTTTAGTAAAAGGATGTTTTTAATATATATGATATTTTAAATGATTTTAAAAGACTGAAAACATTTGCCAGGAAAACGATGGCGAGGATTAATCATAATAAGCTTGCAGTAGGGTATTTAATTTGAATTTTGGCTTTTAGTTATATTCTTTATGTCTGTTGAAGGTGATGTTTCTGGCTTGCTCTGGCGCAGTCCGCAAAAAGGCCATAGGGCGACGTAAAGTCGGCCAGGAGGGTCGGCCTGCGTCCCTCATATCATATCATATTTAAATGCTGCAAACGTATTCAGAGTGGTCTTCTAATCATGTCTATAACGAAAGCAATGTTCTGAGCTGTCTGGCTGTAATAGTTGAAAGAATTTCATACAAACGTTTCTGACAACTCGATCACCATTAACGCAATTGAATGTTATTATTTTATTTGAGGTTTAAAATGCTAATTTAAAAATTATCTTTTATTTTATTTTTATTTCATGCCATTTGCTTTCATGCACGGAAGTTGAAAACTTTGCGCTGTCCACAATATATTTTTTCTCGCTGCGAAGCATTTTGTACTTCTTCAGCAGTTTACTCTGCTTTAGGTCTCAACATTTCGTTTCATTGCGAAGCATTTTGTGCATGATTTTGATTGCATTTCGTTTTGATGAACGAGGGTTTCATTAGAATTTTTTTTACGTTCTTGACTGTAAAATAAGTCATCTACGTTTAAGATCTAAAATATAATTGAGTTACTATGTATCACCACGTGAAGATAAACATATTAGACACGATCATTCTTTCGAACTGATGTAAGACAGGAACGAAATGTCTAGAAGCAACTCTTGGTTAGTGTTGCCACCGCACAAAATGTAATAACATTGTTTTTCATTCTACGTGTCTTTGCGCGTATTTGAGTGTTAGAATGCTGCCATTCAGAAAGGTATAAATTTTTCGATTTGTACTTCGAATTGAATATTTGTTTTTTATTAATAAATTCAGCAATTTTAAGTGTATACTGTCAGGCGGCGAAACAGAGAGTTTTTGATATGTCTATCAAACAGCCGCCTGCTTGCTAGACATACAGACCTGCTTGTCGATACTAAGGAAACTACCATTCGACAAATATAGCATCTTTAATGTAACTATCAGATTTAATGAGTTGTTAGTGATTAATAAACTGAACGATTAAAATCAGCATACTGACAATGTGTGAAACATAAGCCTATATATAAAATTTTATGCACATAAATAATTCTCAAAATATTGCCGTTCGATAAAGTATAAAGGTTTTAAGTTCGATCTTCCAAGATTAAGTCGTTTGTTGTGGATGTATAAACTAAAAGAAACAAAGGCAGGTCTTAAAATTTAAAACTCTAGTTTGCTTTCTTATTTATTTCTTATCTATATAAATTAAAATATATTTGTTTTATAATAAACTGATGATTTTTATGAATGTGCACTATTCTACGTTCCTCCATATTAGGAATGTGCAATCCCACGTTGGGAATCTCTCCACATTAGGAATGTGCATTCCCACCTGACTGACTACGATTAGCTACATTGTTACTTAATCACTTTTCAGTCATATAGTTCAAGAAAGCTATAATATCCACCTATAAGCTATAAGATCCAAGAAATATCTTATAGCTTATAGATCCAAGATACTATAAGATCCAAGAAAACTATAAGATCCAGAACACAGGAAGTACATTTACGATATCCATATTAGAACGTGTAGTTCATTTAATTCTAGAGGGGAATATTTTCATAAAAAGAATATTTCCACTTTAGAGCTAATAGTTTAGAGCCCTTATAATTTACAGCTTGGTCAGTGTATGTACATATAAGTCACTGTCGTACTCATACACGTAGGGCATCTAAAAAAACTCGAAATCATGGTTTACGTAAACAGTAATATATACTACAAGAGGAGCATCCGTTTGCTCACGTATATGGGAAAATTAGATTCAGATCTCTAAAACAGGTGTAAAACTTACCACAGGTTTACACTTTTCAGTCTTTCACGGAACATTTCTAGGAAATTTAATAATTTAAATATCACATATGTTTCCCCGTGATTATTAAAAAACTTAACTGCTTTCATATTATCTTTTCTTTCTGTCTAAAGCACAAGTTTAAATGTATACCATAAGATTAATATGGAGCTACAGTTTGATTAATTCAAATTTGATTTCTTTATTTATGTATTATATAAATCATAAAACATTTAACTTTTCAATTTCTCAAGATAATGCTTTAAATAATTCGTTGCCTTAGGTTAGATATTTAGATCTTTCAAGGGATTTCAAATATGCTATTAAATCAAATTGTTTAATTACTTGTAGCAGGAATATTCAACACCTCATTTAAAAAATCGTATAGGTAAAATAATATTCACAGATGTTTTACATATTCAAGCGTCATTAATTACATGCAGTATGGATCAGATAGAGTACATTTTCAAAGTCATATTTTAAGATAGAAACACATCAGTGTTGAAATCTAGAATGAAATCTTTGCTATGCACATAACAGTGTTTTTCACGAGTAAACATTAAAAACTGTAAAGTTTAGAACACCTCAAGTATTTTTATAGCAAGAACTAGAAACTTTATTATGAAAATAATAAATAGAAACTTTATTATTCTCGCAATGTGATGCTGAAACATCACTCATAAACCTATAATATTCTAATATTTCATACTGTTAAAATATGCTGTCAACGCGTTGCCAAAACTTCATTTAAAATATAACATGTGTATTTCTGCAAGGCTATGGAGGTAGAGGATATGGTGGTGGATACGGAGCTAGTCGTGCTGGAGCTGCTGCCGCAGCAGGAGCTGGTGCAGGACCACAAAGACAAGGCCAAGGAGCTGCTGCTGCTTCTGCTGCTGCCGCCGCTGGCGCTCAAGGTTACGGAGATAGAGGTGGATACGGAGAAAGTTCTAGTGCTGCTGGAGCTGCTGCTGCTGCTGGGGCAGGATCTGGTGCTGGACCACAAAGACAAGACCAAGGGGCTGCTGCCGCTGCTGCTGCCTCTGCTGCAGGAGGTATGTTACATGTCCCTAATCTCTTTTTATATTTAGAAATTTCTAGAAATTATGACACCGTATGGTTTGTCGATCACAGTATGGTACAGAAAGAGGCGCAGCCCCCCATCCACCTAATCGATTTGATTTTATGACTTTTCCAGGGGGGCGCCAAGTTAAAAACCACATAATAAATTACACCCATTATGATATAACCTAATGGACCTTAACGGCACAATAATAATTAAAATAAATAGAATGGTTAGAAACTAACTAAACAAAAGGACAAAACACAAGACTCAGACCATGCTCTATCATAAAAACATTAAACACATGTTAAATCAAAATTCCGACATTAACATGATTATTATTAATAAAATTCATTAATTCCCTAGCAAATTCAAATTCAGTGTTTTTCCCAGTAAATGTATTAATATGTCCGAACTTTTGTTTTATATCATAAGTTAAATCACATTCTTTTACAAAATGTTTAACTGAACCCGTAACTCCACAATTATAACATAACTCATTTTCTTGTAGACCGAATCTCTTTAGGTACTCAGGGAAGCGTCCATGTCCTTAAGATGCAGGCAGCATGAAATACATTTATTATAAGTAGGGATCAAATTATAACTGTAATCCATTTTTCTATCAGACTCATTCCAAACCTTTTTCCACATATCAATATAAAATTGTTTTATTTTATTTACAAGAATTCTTCTGGATGGTTGGACAATGGAACACTCCCCGGATTCGCCCAAAACTGCCTCCTTGACCAACACATCGGCCCTTTCGTTACCCAAAATCCCAACGTGGGACTTAACCCATTTAAATTTCACAACATGAATTTTGGTGATTTCTTCATAGAGACATTTAATATCAACAATTAATGAGTTTTTACATTCGTAATTTTTAAGGCCTGGAGACCAGACAGACAATCACTATAAATTGATATTTTATAATAGATAAATAAGTTATCCTTTATCCATCTCAAAGCATAAAAAATAGTTATCAATTCTGCCTGGAACACTGAATTAAAATTTTCCAATTTAATTTTATCATTGTAAATTTCAGTACCATAGTAATATACGACATAAGAAAAACCTATCTTACCATCGATTCCAGAACCATCTGTAAAAATGTCAATTTCACCAAATTCAACAAAATGAAATTCATAATCAATAATAACTCTTTTAGCAGGGTGTATACAATAAGGATCAAAGTTATAAAAAGCAGTACAACAAGGAAAAAATTCTTCATAATGAATAAAATCAATCTTATTAGTAGATAATAAAAATTTATCGTAATAATACCTATAAAATATAGAAAGAGGCGGTGCGCCGGCCAAGATGCAGAGAATTTCGGATGGAGTAGTTTTGAAACACCTAGTCAGTGACAGAAGCCAGGGCCGCTGAATTGTTATTAACTTATTCCTTATTCTTTGGAGTTCCGCCGCCCTAGAGCCCCAACTACCTATTCCATACATTATTATAGATATGACAACAGCATTATAAATCATTCTGAGTATATTTCTTTTAGTAATCAATATTTTTTTTGGAAAATTTCTTTTATAAAATAATAAAATTGCATCAGATTTCTTCTGAATTTCTTTAAAATGAAGTTCGAAATTTAATTTATCATCTATAATTACACCCAAATATTTCATGTGATCTACTCTTTTCAACAGGGTACCATAGAATCTTAGCCTGGGTGGTCTAGTATATTTGCCGGCCCTAGGGAAAAACATATATGAAGTCTTTCGCAATTTAAAAATCAACTTCTCATCCTCGGCCCAGTTCTTTAGAATATCACTCACCAGTTGAAAACGCTGTTCTAATTTTTCTAAAGATACATCATATACTACATATAAAATATCGTCTGCATAGCAGATCACATTTACGTATTCAGGAAGAGAAACATTTAATAACTTAAAAATAACGGCACTCCAGAGCAGCAGAGCACTAGGCGAGCCCTGAGGGCATCTTTTATACACATTTTTAAAAATTTTAAAATCAGCATCATAAGAAAATACAACATTTCTGTTATTAAAATAATTACACAAAATTGCAAAACAATTTTTAGGTATTTTTAAATTCTCAAGGGTGGAGAGCAATGAATTCCATATAACAGAATCAAAAGCCTTTGAAAGGTCGAAAGAAACAATTATCACATGAAAATCTTTCTTCTTTTGAAGTATAGTGTTTGTTAAATCATAAAGTGCATCATTTGTTGACCTTCCCGAAACAAAACCGAACTGTCTATTTGAAATAAAATTATTCTCCAATTAAAAATGATATAACCTGTTGGTAAGCAATTTGTCCAGAACTTTTCCAAAGAATTTTAATAAACAAATGGGTCTAACTGCCTGGTCACCCTTTGGAATGAATATTACTCTTGAGATCTTCCACACTCCCGGAAAAATCGACAAACTAAAACATTTATTATAAAGTAGAACGAAAAATTTCTCAAAATTTTTAAATAAACATTTAACCATAACAGCATGTATACAGTCAATTCCAGGAGCACTTTTATTTCTCAATTTTCCCACAACATAACGAATCTCATCTATAGAAAATAAAACATCATCAGCACCACAGTTTGGAGATGTTAAAAGTTCATCTTTAACAATACCATCCTCAGGATTTCCACAATCAAAGTTTTCCATAAAATAATCTCTAATAACATCAGAAAATTCATCAGTACTCTGCTCATCTTTCCTTATAATCATTTGGGAAGGTCTAGATTTACGTGTTGCCGATCGAAAGTAGCAATCATAGTAGTCTTTATTATCCAAAAAATGCTTCATCTTATATTCATATTTTGTCTTTTTAATCTTTTTTCGATAGAGAGCCATTTCCTTTTTATATAATATTTTCCTTTCTCTTCGAGTGTCTTCATCAATTTGTCTAACTTGATAATGTTTTCTTAAAGCCCTTATTCTTCGTTTACATCTCTGTAAATCAGCGTTCCACCAATATGTCATCTCTACCTTCCTTTTACGTAAAATTAGATGTTTCTTAGCATTCTTTAAGTTTTCAAATTCCTCAACAAATTCATCAAGGATAACAGGATCATAAATTCCATCCAATCTTTTTCTCATCTGATCTATATTTGGTTTTAGTTTTCAGCAAAATTTATTCAGTCTATAAATATTCTTTGTGAACACAATATTTTTATAATATATTGGCTGGACATCACAGATTTCAAAAGAGACATACCGGTGATTGCTTAAACTTTCCTCTTTATAAATCTCCAGTTCGGTATTAAATGTCGATAATGAGGAAGAACCTAGGATTAAATCTGTCCAATCCTCCCCGACAGCAGATACAAAAGTTGGTAAAGAGTCCATTTGATTAAATAAAATCATATCATTCTGTATTATAAAATCCATAGTTAAAGATCCCCGATTATCAACTATTCTTGCCCCCAGTTAAAATTTTTGGAATTAAAATCACCAATAATAATAAAATACTTATATATTTCCAAAACCTGTTCCAACCTTGTTAAATGTAAATGTAGATTTTCTGCAGGGGAGAAATAAACGGACACAATTCCTAATGTGTCCATCCTTAAAGAAATGGCTATAATTTCATTCATTTTACAATCGACAATAAATTCACTTTCATCATTTGTGACAATAATGGCTGATCTGCCTTTCTCATCATATACCGCTCACCACCCTTTATTTAAATATGGAATCTTATCATTTATAAAATAAGGCTCTTGCACTGTAATCAAATCAAAATTTTTATCTAAAATATTTTCAACCGCGGCCAACTGGCAAGCTGCCACCGCACAGTGATTCAGATTAATATTTAATATTTTCATATCCAAGGGAATAATAAAAAATAAAACAATTACAAATATAAAATTACATGCCATAAAAACAGATAAAGCAGTTAAAATAATGACAAGCACAGAAAAAAAAAACAGCCCAATCGCAGTTATAGTTAATTAAAATCCAAAACAATACTATTCCAATAGACGCAAATGTTCAGAAATAAATTTAATCTCACGCTTATAAAGTTCACAATCCCTTGCCAAAACATGATGATGCACATCAAAACGAGTACCATATTTCAAATTCGAATCCTTACAGTTAGCACATATTTCCTTTTCTTTAATACAATTTCTAACTACATGAGATTCTGAACACTTGATACAAGTAACATCATTTTTACAATGTTTAGTGGTGTGTCCAAATTTGAAGCAACGTAAACATCTCTTTGGCCTAAGATAAAGTTTTGCTACATAGGCCTTCCATCCCACACGAACTCTGTTATCCTCTAAAATTGAGGATTGACACTGGGGATCCACACGAAAAACTCTATGAGTAACTTCACTTGATTCCTTACATTTTATCCTAAATAATGGACGCACACAGTCGCCAGAACAACCACACTCACTCCTCATTTTATCAGCAATTTCATCATCTTCTACATAGTTGCACACATTATATACAATAAGTTTTGGCTGTATAAATCTTTTTTTCTGTGTATACAACTTATCTTTTAATTTTTCTTTAGAATCAATTACATTTTGAACCATATCAACTTGTTTACTCTCTTTAAATCTCATAACTAAATCACCGTTTCTTTTAACAAAAGAACTCATAATCTGTGCATCCATATCATCAGGTTTTACATTCACAATTAATTCATCATAGACATCAATTCCAGGCATCGCTGGTCTAACAACTAATTCATTTTCTTTCCAATTCTTATTATCCATAAATCCATTCTTTTTATTCTCTTGTTTATGTCGATTTTCCCGAAGAGTACTTTTAATCTCATCGATGCCCCGTTTAATGTTCAATAAAACATCCGTTTTCGAATGTATAAAATTATCTTCAATACTTCTTAAATTCTGTGCAACAAGTAATTCAACAACTTTGTCGATTCCCCCTGCCAATCCTTCAGTAATCTCACGTGAGACCCTTCTAACTTTTAATTTATCAACAAATTCATAGAGGGCCCTAACAGCAGAAAGAACGCTTCCCAATTTATCATCATCATTTAATTTTTCATTATCACAATCCATCTTTTCTTTCGTTATATCAGAACCATCTAATATTTCACTATCAATACCTGTAAATTCTTTCTCAACATCATTTTTCAGTCGACTCATTATAACAAAACAAATAAATATCAAGATTACAATACTGCGACAGGGTTGTATATAATATATTCAGAATTAAAAAATATTTACAAATCTAAAATACAAAGTAAATATATTTAAAAACAATATAAATCACAAAAATGGTCTGTATCACACAAAATTCAAGTTTGCAATCTTTTAAAATTCACAAAACAGCAGAAAAAACATTAAATTTTAAAATATAAATGTTCTGCGCCAAATTAATAAATCGACCAACGGGCTAAAAATTACATTCAATAATGCACCAAAAGATCGATCAGTTATTCCTGGTAATATTCATAAACTCAGATCAAGTTTTTTATCAATTGGCCAAAAGTCTTAAGTAGGAAGTGCAAAACACGAAGCCCTCAAAGGTAAACAAATAGCGGCCACATTAAGCCTAACGTCACTCAAAAAGTTTAAGTGCAGATATTAAATTAAATATAGGAGGATACGGACGTGGTGCTGGTGCTGCGGGCGCTGCTGCTGCTGCTGCTGGAGCAGGAGCTGGTGCAGGACAACAAGATCAAGACCAACAAGCTGCTGCCGCTGCTGCAGGAGGTATGTTATTTGTCCTTTACATTTGCAGTAATTTTCCGAAATAGAACATAACACGAGAGTTTTGAAAGTGTCTACAGATATAAGAACCCAGTCTGAATATTTCGGACTTAGAACCCTCAATTCTTGTTTGCTTTTCTAGGATATCAAATATTCATCTGTCGGTAAAGAATATATAAATTACGAAATGGGAAATATTCTTTCTCTTACACTCAAGGTTCGTAACAGAACTTTGCCAATATCGTTTAATTAGGTTTCACTAATTTCTAAGTTGAATTCCGAATTCAATTTAATTTTCAGTCATTATTCCGCGAATTTCTTAGATATGTTGTGATCGAAAATCTTTTGTCTATCAAATATTTTACTTCCACTAAAATTGCAGAATGTACAATCAACTCTGAATTTGAACTGTTCAAAACTAATGGAAACGTACAAAGACATTCCATTGATCATTTGGTGTAATTGGAACCTTGCTGCAGTTTCAAATGCTAACACATATGATTTGTTTTGCTTTATACGGGCTCAGCCCTTCCGCCTGATTTGTTGAACCTTATGAAGAAAAGCGGGCGCATCCCTTTCAACAACAAACGACACGAGCCAGCGAGCCGGTCGTGTCCAAGTAAAACTAAAATTAATTTAGCAGCTTAACAATAAATAAATAAATAAATAAATAAATAGAATAAAATATAAAAACTAGCAGAAAAAAACACATTTAAAGAACGTCCCGGAAAGCCAAGCCTGGGAACTGAGTAACATAAAAATTAGGATAATGCAAAAATAACGAAATTATAAAAACGACCGTGAGAACTCTTCTCTACGAATCTCAAGACATCACAAAATATAAATAATAAAATCAAAGAAAATTGGGTTAGTAAAGTAAAGAGAATAACACGGCACATAAAAACACATTACCCGAGGAAATATTATGTACTAAGACATATGTATGTAATATTTCCTCGGGTATCCGACGAATATTCTGAAAAACCTTCAATTTTACGAATTCCTATTAATCTGTAATTTTGAGAACAGCTCTCTATAATGAAACACAAAAAATCCTGAAAGAAACATACAGCAGATCGCGTAACTCATTTATTTTTACATAAGAACACTTTCAATAAAACCAATATTCGAATTCAATGATATTTATTTAGTTTCGCTGTATTTTCATTCGTTGCGAACGCCGTATTTTCTAAGTCACTGTCCTACTCATGTCATTATTAGTAATAAAAAAATTCATTTTTTTCGGACGACTGTAATACGACATCAGAAGCACTTTGTATTTCTTCCTTTACAAAACACAAATAATCTACGATATCTAAAGGTGCCGTAAAAACTTAGCAAGGACATCCCATATTGTTTGTTTTTGCCAAGAATCTAAAAACGATTAGTAGCTTCGATAAATTCTTTGTTTCATATGATGAATCAATGATCTGAAATTATTTTCAAGTTTAGTAAAGAGATACATATTTTTAATACCAATTATACGTCCTCTTTTATCTATTCATAAAATCATAACTAATTAACTTTAGAAACTCCCAAGGTTAACACGTAGATCAGATGCATTCGATACATTATGTGTTTAGGTAACTGAAGACGTCGACAACACATTTTCATTTGTATTTTTTAATCATCTAATCCTGTATCACCAGGCACCCCATTAAGAGAAAGTTTTACATACCTCGGATAATATTTACAGACGCTTTACGGATTGGAGCGAGAGTACTTATATCGAATATGTAATAATTATTGCAGCCTTTCAAACGGAGAGTAATATTTTAAAATTAAGACAGTTTCCTCTTAAACGCGGTACGAATTCTCTGCTATACTCAAAAGAGTGGTTTGCTTGGCCAAACATAACAATTTTAAGGTACGAAACTTCTCAATTTTCTTTGATGTATGAAGCAAATATTAGCTTCTAAAACTGTACTGAATTTTGATAATGTTCTGAAGAATCACTAAAAAGTGTAGAATCTTGTCTTCTTCTATTTAGTTGTAATATATTGTAACCGAAATACCGAGTGTTTATTTAAATCATAACATTTCTATTTTCTCAAGGTTATGGCGGTAGAGGATACGGTGGTGGATACGGAGGTCGTGGAGCTGGAGCTGGTGCCGCATCTGCTGCTGCTGCAGGAGCTGGTGCAGGACAACAAGGACAAGACCAAGGAGCTTCTGCCGCCGCCGCTGCTGCTGCCGCCGCTGCTGCCCAAGGTTATGGAGGTAGAGGTGGTTACGGACAAGGTGCTGGTGCTGCGGGCGCTGCTGCTGCTGCTGCTGGAGCAGGAGCTGGTGCAGGGCAACAAAGACAAGACCAGGGAGCTGCTGCCGCCGCTGCTGCCGCTGCCGCTGCTGCCCAAGGTTACGGAGGTAGAGGAGGATACGGACGTGGTGCTGGTGCTGCGGGCGCTGCTGCTGCTGGAGCAGGATCTGGTGCAGGACAACAAGATCAAGACCAACAAGCTGCTGCCGCCGCCGCCGCTGCTGCTGCCGCTGCTGCAGGAGGTATGATATTTGTCTTTACATTTGCAGTAATTTTCCGAAATAGAACATAACACGAGAGTTTTGAAAGTGTCTACAGATACAGAACCCAGTCTGAATATTTCAGACATAGAAGCCTCAATTCTTGTTTGCGTTTCTAGGATATTAAATATTCATCTGTCGGTAAAGAATATATAAATTACGAAATGGGAAATATTCTTTCTCTTACACTCAAGGTTCGTAACAGAACTTTGCCAATAGCGTTTAATTAGATTTCACTAATTTCTAAGTTGAATTCCGAATTCAATTTAACTTTCAGTCATTATTCCGCGAATTTCTTAGATATGTTGTGATCGAAAATCTTTTGCCTATCAATTATTTTACTTCCACTTAAATTGCAGAATGTACAATTAACTCTGAATTTGAACTGTTCAAAACTAATGGAAACGTACAAGGACATTCCATTGATCATTTGCGGTAATTGGAACCTTGCTGCAGTTTCAAATGCTAACACATATGATTTGTTTTGCTTTGTTTTCCTTTATACGGGCTCAACCCTTCCGCCTGATATGTTGAACCTTATGAAGAAAAGCGGGCGCATCCCTTCCAACAACAAACGACACGAGCCAGCGAGCCGGCCGTGTCCAAGTAAAACTAAAATTAGTTTAGCAGCTTAACAATAAATAAATAAATAAATAGAATAAAATATAAAAACTAGCAGAAAAAACACAATTAAAGAACGTCCCGAAAAGCCAAGCCTGGGAACTGAGTAAGATAAAAATTAGGATAATGCAAAAATAACGAAATTATAAAAACGACCGTGAGAACTCTTCTCTACGAATCTCAAGATATCACAGAATATAAATAATAAAATCAAAGAAAATTGGGTTAGTAAAGTAAAGAGAATAACACGGCACATAAAAACACATTACCCGAGGAAATATTATGTACTAAGACATATGTATGTAATATTTCCTCGGGTATCCGACGAATATTCTGAAAAACCTTCAATTTTACGAATTCCTATTAATCTGTAATTTTGAGAACAGCTCTCTATAATGAAACACAAAAAATCCTGAAAGAAACATACAGCAGAACGCGTAGCTCATTTATTTTTACATAAGAACACTTTCAATAAAACGAATATTCGAATTCAATGATATTTATTTAGTTTCGCTGTATTTTCATTCGTTGCGAACGCCGTATTTTCTAAGTCACTGTCCTACTCATGTCATTATTATTAATAAAAAAATTCATTTTTTTCGGACGACTGTAATACGACATCAGAAGCACTTTGTATTTCTTCCTTTACAAAACACAAATAATCTACGATATCTAAAGGTGCCGTAAAAACTTAGCAAGGACATCCCATATTGTTTGTTTTTGCCAAGAATCTAAAAACGAGTAGTAGCTTCGATAAATTCTTTGTTTCATATGATGAATCAATGATCTGAAATTATGTTCAAGTTTAGTAAAGAGATACCTATTTTTAATACCAATTATACGTCCTCTTTTATCTATTCATAAAATCATAACTAATTAACTTTAGAAACTCCCAAGGTTAACACGTAGATCAGATGCATTCGATACATTATGTGTTTAGGTAACTGAAGACGTCGACAACACATTTTCATTTGTATTTCTTAATCATCTAATCCTGTATCACCAGGCACCTCATTAAGAGAAAGTTTTACATACCTCGGATTATATTTACAGACGCTTTACGGATTGGAGCGAGAGTACTTATATCGAATATGTAATAATTATTGCAGCCTTTTAAACGGAGAGTAATATTTTAAAATTAAGACAGTTTCCTCTTAAACGCGGTACGAATTCTCTGCTATACTCAAAAGAGTGGTTTGCTTGGCCAAACATAAAAATTTTAAGGTACGAAACTTCTCAATTTTCTTTGATGTATGAAGCAAATATTAGCTTCTAAAACTGTACTGAATTTTGATAATGTTCTGAAGAAACACTGAAAAGTGTAGAATCTTGTCTTCTATTTAGTTGTAATATATTGTAACCGAAATACCGAGTGTTTATTTAAATCATAACATTTCTATTTTCTCAAGGTTATGGAGGTAGAGGATACGGTGGTGGATACGGAGGTCGTGGAGCTGGAGCTGGTGCCGCATCTGCTGCTGCTGCAGGAGCTGGTGCAGGACAACAAGGACAAGACCAAGGAGCGTCTGCCGCTGCCGCCGCCGCTGCTGCTGCCGCCGCTGCTGCCCAAGGTTATGGAGGTAGAGGTGGTTACGGACAAGGTGCTGGTGCTGCGGGCGCTGCTGCTGCTGCTGCTGGAGCAGGAGCTGGTGCAGGGCAACAAAGACAAGACCAGGGAGCTGCTGCCTCCGCCGCCGCTGCTGCCGCCGCTGCCGCTGCTGCCCAAGGTTATGGAGGATACGGACGTGGTGCTGGTGCTGCGGGCGCTGCTGCTGCTGGAGCAGGAGCTGGTGCAGGACAACAAGATCAAGACCAACAAGCTGCTGCCGCCGCCGCCGCTGCTGCTGCCGCTGCTGCAGGAGGTATGTTATTTGTCTTTACATTTGCAGTAATTTTCCGAAATAGAACATAACACGAGAGTTTTGAAAGTGTCTACAGATACAGAACCCAGTCTGAGTATTTCAGACATAGAAGCCTCAATTCTTGTTTGCCTTTCTAGGATATTAAATATTCATCTGTCGGTAAAGAATATATAAATTACGAAATGGGAAATATTCTTTCTCTTACACTCAAGGTTCGTAACAGAACTTTGCCAATAGCGTTTAATTAGATTTCACTAATTTCTAAGTTGAATTCCGAATTCAATTTAACTTTCAGTCATTATTCCGCGAATTTCTTAGATATGTTGTGATCGAAAATCTTTTGCCTATCAAATATTTTACTTCCACTTAAATTGCAGAATGTACAATTAACTCTGAATTTGAACTGTTCAAAACTAATGGAAACGTACAAGGACATTCCATTGATCATTTGCGGTAATTGGAACCTTGCTGCAGTTTCAAATGCTAACACATATGATTTGTTTTGCTTTGTTTTCCTTTATACGGGCTCAACCCTTCCGCCTGATATGTTGAACCTTATGAAGAAAAGCGGGCGCATCCCTTCCAACAACAAACGACACGAGCCAGCGAGCCGGCCGTGTCCAAGTAAAACTAAAATTAGTTTAGCAGCTTAACAATAAATAAATAAATAAATAAATAAATAGAATAAAATATAAAAACTAGCAGAAAAAACACAATTAAAGAACGTCCCGAAAAGCCAAGCCTGGGAACTGAGTAAGATAAAAATTAGGATAATGCAAAAATAACGAAATTATAAAAACGACCGTGAGAACTCTTCTCTACGAATCTCAAGATATCACAGAATATAAATAATAAAATCAAAGAAAATTGGGTTAGTAAAGTAAAGAGAATAACACGGCACATAAAAACACATTACCCGAGGAAATATTATGTACTAAGACATATGTATGTAATATTTCCTCGGGTATCCGACGAATATTCTGAAAAACCTTCAATTTTACGAATTCCTATTAATCTGTAATTTTGAGAACAGCTCTCTATAATGAAACACAAAAAATCCTGAAAGAAACATACAGCAGAACGCGTAGCTCATTTATTTTTACATAAGAACACTTTCAATAAAACGAATATTCGAATTCAATGATATTTATTTAGTTTCGCTGTATTTTCATTCGTTGCGAACGCCGTATTTTCTAAGTCACTGTCCTACTCATGTCATTATTATTAATAAAAAAATTCATTTTTTTCGGACGACTGTAATACGACATCAGAAGCACTTTGTATTTCTTCCTTTACAAAACACAAATAATCTACGATATCTAAAGGTGCCGTAAAAACTTAGCAAGGACATCCCATATTGTTTGTTTTTGCCAAGAATCTAAAAACGAGTAGTAGCTTCGATAAATTCTTTGTTTCATATGATGAATCAATGATCTGAAATTATGTTCAAGTTTAGTAAAGAGATACCTATTTTTAATACCAATTATACGTCCTCTTTTATCTATTCATAAAATCATAACTAATTAACTTTAGAAACTCCCAAGGTTAACACGTAGATCAGATGCATTCGATACATTATGTGTTTAGGTAACTGAAGACGTCGACAACACATTTTCATTTGTATTTCTTAATCATCTAATCCTGTATCACCAGGCACCTCATTAAGAGAAAGTTTTACATACCTCGGATTATATTTACAGACGCTTTACGGATTGGAGCGAGAGTACTTATATCGAATATGTAATAATTATTGCAGCCTTTTAAACGGAGAGTAATATTTTAAAATTAAGACAGTTTCCTCTTAAACGCGGTACGAATTCTCTGCTATACTCAAAAGAGTGGTTTGCTTGGCCAAACATAAAAATTTTAAGGTACGAAACTTCTCAATTTTCTTTGATGTATGAAGCAAATATTAGCTTCTAAAACTGTACTGAATTTTGATAATGTTCTGAAGAAACACTGAAAAGTGTAGAATCTTGTCTTCTATTTAGTTGTAATATATTGTAACCGAAATACCGAGTGTTTATTTAAATCATAACATTTCTATTTTCTCAAGGTTATGGAGGTAGAGGATACGGTGGTGGATACGGAGGTCGTGGAGCTGGAGCTGGTGCCGCATCTGCTGCTGCTGCAGGAGCTGGTGCAGGACAACAAGGACAAGACCAAGGAGCGTCTGCCGCTGCCGCCGCCGCTGCTGCTGCCGCCGCTGCTGCCCAAGGTTATGGAGGTAGAGGTGGTTACGGACAAGGTGCTGGTGCTGCGGGCGCTGCTGCTGCTGCTGCTGGAGCAGGAGCTGGTGCAGGGCAACAAAGACAAGACCAGGGAGCTGCTGCCTCCGCCGACGCTGCTGCCGCCGCTGCCGCTGCTGCCCAAGGTTATGGAGGATACGGACGTGGTGCTGGTGCTGCGGGCGCTGCTGCTGCTGCTGGAGCAGGAGCTGGTGCAGGACAACAAGATCAAGACCAACAAGCTGCTGCCGCCGCCGCCGCTGCTGCTGCCGCTGCTGCAGGAGGTATGTTATTTGTCTTTACATTTGCAGTAATTTTCCGAAATAGAACATAACACGAGAGTTTTGAAAGTGTCTACAGATACAGAACCCAGTCTGAGTATTTCAGACATAGAAGCCTCAATTCTTGTTTGCGTTTCTAGGATATTAAATATTCATCTGTCGGTAAAGAATATATAAATTACGAAATGGGAAATATTCTTTCTCTTACACTCAAGGTTCGTAACAGAACTTTGCCAATAGCGTTTAATTAGATTTCACTAATTTCTAAGTTGAATTCCGAATTCAATTTAACTTTCAGTCATTATTCCGCGAATTTCTTAGATATGTTGTGATCGAAAATCTTTTGCCTATCAAATATTTTACTTCCACTTAAATTGCAGAATGTACAATTAACTCTGAATTTGAACTGTTCAAAACTAATGGGAACGTACAAGGACATTCCATTGATCATTTGCGGTAATTGGAACCTTGCTGCAGTTTCAAATGCTAACACATATGATTTGTTTTGCTTTGTTTTCCTTTATACGGGCTCAGCCCTTCCGCCTGATATGTTGAACCTTATGAAGAAAAGCGGGCGCATCCCTTCCAACAACAAACGACACGAGCCAGCGAGCCGGCCGTGTCCAAGTAAAACTAAAATTAGTTTAGCAGCTTAACAATAAATAAATAAATAAATAAATAAATAGAATAAAATATAAAAACTAGCAGAAAAAACACAATTAAAGAACGTCCCGAAAAGCCAAGCCTGGGAACTGAGTAAGATAAAAATTAGGATAATGCAAAAATAACGAAATTATAAAAACGACCGTGAGAACTCTTCTCTACGAATCTCAAGATATCACAGAATATAAATAATAAAATCAAAGAAAATTGGGTTAGTAAAGTAAAGAGAATAACACGGCACATAAAAACACATTACCCGAGGAAATATTATGTACTAAGACATATGTATGTAATATTTCCTCGGGTATCCGACGAATATTCTGAAAAACTTTCAATTTTACGAATTCCTATTAATCTGTAATTTTGAGAACAGCTCTCTATAATGAAACACAAAAAATCCTGAAAGAAACATACAGCAGAACGCGTAGCTGATTTATTTTTACATAAGAATACTTTCAATAAAACGAATATTCGAATTCAATGATATTTATTTAGTTTCGCTGTATTTTCATTCGTTGCGAACGCCGTATTTTCTAAGTCACTGTCCTACTCATGTCATTATTATTAATAAAAAAATTCATTTTTTTCGGACGACTGTAATACGACATCAAAAGCACTTTGTATTTCTTCCTTTACAAAACACAAATAATCTACGATATCTAAAGGTGCCGTAAGAACTTAGCAAGGACATCCCATATTGTTTGTTTTTGCCAAGAATCTAAAAACGAGTAGTAGCTTCGATAAATTCTTTGTTTCATATGATGAATCAATGATCTGAAATTATGTTCAAGTTTAGGAAAGAGATACCTATTTTTAATACCAATTATACGTCCTCTTTTATCTATTCATAAAATCATAACTAATTAACTTTAGAAACTCCCAAGGTTAACACGTAGATCAGATGCATTCGATACATTATGTGTTTAGGTAACTGAAGACGTCGACAACACATTTTCATTTGTATTTCTTAATCATCTAATCCTGTATCACCAGGCACCTCATTAAGAGAAAGTTTTACATACCTCGGATTATATTTACAGACGCTTTACGGATTGGAGCGAGAGTACTTATATCGAATATGTAATAATTATTGCAGCCTTTTAAACGGAGAGTAATATTTTAAAATTAAGACAGTTTCCTCTTAAACGCGGTACGAATTCTCTGCTATACTCAAAAGAGTGGTTTGCTTGGCCAAACATAAAAATTTTAAGGTACGAAACTTCTCAATTTTCTTTGATGTATGAAGCAAATATTAGCTTCTAAAACTGTACTGAATTTTGATAATGTTCTGAAGAAACACTGAAAAGTGTAGAATCTTGTCTTCTATTTAGTTGTAATATATTGTAACCGAAATACCGAGTGTTTATTTAAATCATAACATTTCTATTTTCTCAAGGTTATGGAGGTAGAGGATACGGTGGTGGATACGGAGGTCGTGGAGCTGGAGCTGGTGCCGCATCTGCTGCTGCTGCAGGAGCTGGTGCAGGACAACAAGGACAAGACCAAGGAGCGTCTGCCGCTGCCGCCGCCGCTGCTGCTGCCGCCGCTGCTGCCCAAGGTTATGGAGGTAGAGGTGGTTACGGACAAGGTGCTGGTGCTGCGGGCGCTGCTGCTGCTGCTGCTGGAGCAGGAGCTGGTGCAGGGCAACAAAGACAAGACCAGGGAGCTGCTGCCGCCGCCGCCGCTGCTGCCGCCGCTGCCGCTGCTGCCCAAGGTTATGGAGGATACGGACGTGGTGCTGGTGCTGCGGGCGCTGCTGCTGCTGCTGCTGCTGGAGCAGGAGCTGGTGCAGGACAACAAGATCAAGACCAACAAGCTGCTGCCGCCGCCGCCGCTGCTGCTGCCGCTGCTGCAGGAGGTATGTTATTTGTCTTTACATTTGCAGTAATTTTCCGAAATAGAACATAACACGAGAGTTTTGAAAGTGTCTACAGATACAGAACCCAGTCTGAGTATTTCAGACATAGAAGCCTCAATTCTTGTTTGCGTTTCTAGGATATTAAATATTCATCTGTCGGTAAAGAATATATAAATTGGGAAATATTCTTTCTCTTACACTCAAGGTTCGTAACAGAACTTTGCCAATAGCGTTTAATTAGATTTCACTAATTTCTAAGTTGAATTCCGAATTCAATTTAACTTTCAGTCATTATTCCGCGAATTTCTTAGATATGTTGTGATCGAAAATCTTTTGCCTATCAAATATTTTACTTCCACTTAAATTGCAGAATGTACAATTAACTCTGAATTTGAACTGTTCAAAACTAATGGGAACGTACAAGGACATTCCATTGATCATTTGCGGTAATTGGAACCTTGCTGCAGTTTCAAATGCTAACACATATGAATTGTTTTGCTTTGTTTTCCTTTATACGGGCTCAGCCCTTCCGCCTGATATGTTGAACCTTATGAAGAAAAGCGGGCGCATCCCTTCCAACAACAAACGACACGAGCCAGCGAGCCGGCCGTGTCCAAGTAAAACTAAAATTAGTTTAGCAGCTTAACAATAAATAAATAAATAAATAAATAAATAGAATAAAATATAAAAACTAGCAGAAAAAACACAATTAAAGAACGTCCCGAAAAGCCAAGCCTGGGAACTGAGTAAGATAAAAATTAGGATAATGCAAAAATAACGAAATTATAAAACCGACCGTGAGAACTCTTCTCTACGAATCTCAAGATATCACAGAATATAAATAATAAAATCAAAGAAAATTGGGTTAGTAAAGTAAAGAGAATAACACGGCACATAAAAACACATTACCCGAGGAAATATTATGTACTAAGACATATGTATGTAATATTTCCTCGGGTATCCGACGAATATTCTGAAAAACTTTCAATTTTACGAATTCCTATTAATCTGTAATTTTGAGAACAGCTCTCTATAATGAAACACAAAAAATCCTGAAAGAAACATACAGCAGAACGCGTAGCTGATTTATTTTTACATAAGAATACTTTCAATAAAACGAATATTCGAATTCAATGATATTTATTTAGTTTCGCTGTATTTTCATTCGTTGCGAACGCCGTATTTTCTAAGTCACTGTCCTACTCATGTCATTATTATTAATAAAAAAATTCATTTTTTTCGGACGACTGTAATACGACATCAGAAGCACTTTGTATTTCTTCCTTTACAAAACACAAATAATCTACGATATCTAAAGGTGCCGTAAGAACTTAGCAAGGACATCCCATATTGTTTGTTTTTGCCAAGAATCTAAAAACGAGTAGTAGCTTCGATAAATTCTTTGTTTCATATGATGAATCAATGATCTGAAATTATGTTCAAGTTTAGGAAAGAGATACCTATTTTTAATACCAATTATACGTCCTCTTTTATCTATTCATAAAATCATAACTAATTAACTTTAGAAACTCCCAAGGTTAACACGTAGATCAGATGCATTCGATACATTATGTGTTTAGGTAACTGAAGACGTCGACAACACATTTTCATTTGTATTTTTTAATCATCTAATCCTGTATCACCAGGCACCTCATTAAGAGAAAGTTTTACATACCTCGGATTATATTTACAGACGCTTTACGGATTGGAGCGAGAGTACTTATATCGAATATGTAATAATTATTGCAGCCTTTTAAACGGAGAGTAATATTTTAAAATTAAGACAGTTTCCTCTTAAACGCGGTACGAATCCTCTGCTATACTCAAAAGAGTGGTTTGCTTGGCCAAACATAAAAATTTTAAGGTACGAAACTTCTCAATTTTCTTTGATGTATGAAGCAAATATTAGCTTCTAAAACTGTACTGAATTTTGATAATGTTCTGAAGAAACACTGAAAAGTGTAGAATCTTGTCTTCTATTTAGTTGTAATATATTGTAACCGAAATACCGAGTGTTTATTTAAATCATAACATTTCTATTTTCTCAAGGTTATGGAGGTAGAGGATACGGTGGTGGATACGGAGGTCGTGGAGCTGGAGCTGGTGCCGCATCTGCTGCTGCTGCAGGAGCTGGTGCAGGACAACAAGGACAAGACCAAGGAGCGTCTGCCGCTGCCGCCGCCGCTGCTGCTGCCGCCGCTGCTGCCCAAGGTTATGGAGGTAGAGGTGGTTACGGACAAGGTGCTGGTGCTGCGGGCGCTGCTGCTGCTGCTGCTGCTGGAGCAGGAGCTGGTGCAGGGCAACAAAGACAAGACCAGGGAGCTGCTGCCGCCGCTGCTGCCGCTGCCGCTGCTGCCCAAGGTTACGGAGGTAGAGGAGGATACGGACGTGGTGCTGGTGCTGCGGGCGCTGCTGCTGCTGCTGCTGGAGCAGGATCTGGTGCAGGACAACAAGATCAAGACCAACAAGCTGCTGCCGCCGCCGCCGCTGCTGCTGCCGCTGCTGCAGGAGGTATGTTATTTGTCTTTACATTTGCAGTAATTTTCCGAAATAGAACATAACACGAGAGTTTTGAAAGTGTCTACAGATACAGAACCCAGTCTGAATATTTCAGACATAGAAGCCTCAATTCTTGTTTGCGTTTCTAGGATATTAAATATTCATCTGTCGGTAAAGAATATATAAATTACGAAATGGGAAATATTCTTTCTCTTACACTCAAGGTTCGTAACAGAACTTTGCCAATAGCGTTTAATTAGATTTCACTAATTTCTAAGTTGAATTCCGAATTCAATTTAACTTTCAGTCATTATTCCGCGAATTTCTTAGATATGTTGTGATCGAAAATCTTTTGCCTATCAAATATTTTACTTCCACTTAAATTGCAGAATGTACAATTAACTCTGAATTTGAACTGTTCAAAACTAATGGAAACGTACAAGGACATTCCATTGATCATTTGCGGTAATTGGAACCTTTCTGCAGTTTCAAATGTTAACACATATGATTTGTTTTGCTTTGTTTTCCTTTATACGGGCTCAGCCCTTCCGCCTGATATGTTGAACCTTATGAAGAAAAGCGGGCGCATCCCTTCCAACAACAAACGACACGAGCCAGCGAGCCGGCCGTGTCCAAGTAAAACTAAAATTAGTTTAGCAGCTTAACAATAAATAAATAAATAAATAGAATAAAATATAAAAACTAGCAGAAAAAACACAATTAAAGAACGTCCCGAAAAGCCAAGCCTGGGAACTGAGTAAGATAAAAATTAGGATAATGCAAAAATAACGAAATTATAAAAACGACCGTGAGAACTCTTCTCTACGAATCTCAAGATATCACAGAATATAAATAATAAAATCAAAGAAAATTGGGTTAGTAAAGTAAAGAGAATAACACGGCACATAAAAACACATTACCCGAGGAAATATTATGTACTAAGACATATGTATGTAATATTTCCTCGGGTATCCGACGAATATTCTGAAAAACTTTCAATTTTACGAATTCCTATTAATCTGTAATTTTGAGAACAGCTCTCTATAATGAAACACAAAAAATCCTGAAAGAAACATACAGCAGAACGCGTAGCTCATTTATTTTTACATAAGAACACTTTCAATAAAACGAATATTCGAATTCAATGATATTTATTTAGTTTCGCTGTATTTTCATTCGTTGCGAACGCCGTATTTTCTAAGTCACTGTCCTACTCACGTCATTATTATTAATAAAAAAATTCATTTTTTTCGGACGACTGTAATACGACATCAGAAGCACTTTGTATTTCTTCCTTTACAAAACACAAATAATCTACGATATCTAAAGGTGCCGTAAAAACTTAGCAAGGACATCCCATATTGTTTGTTTTTGCCAAGAATCTAAAAACGAGTAGTAGCTTCGATAAATTCTTTGTTTCATATGATGAATCAATGATCTGAAATTATGTTCAAGTTTAGTAAAGAGATACCTATTTTTAATACCAATTATACGTCCTCTTTTATCTATTCATAAAATCATAACTAATTAACTTTAGAAACTCCCAAGGTTAACACGTAGATCAGATGCATTCGATACATTATGTGTTAAGTAACTGAAGGCGTCGACAACACATTTTCATTTGTATTTTTTAATCATCTAATCCTGTATCACCAGGCACCTCATTAAGAGAAAGTTTTACATACCTCGGATTATATTTACAGACGCTTTACGGATTGGAGCGAGAGTACTTATATCGAATATGTAATAATTATTGCAGCCTTTTAAACGGAGAGTAATATTTTAAAATTAAGACAGTTTCCTCTTAAACGCGGTACGAATTCTCTGCTATACTCAAAAGAGTGGTTTGCTTGGCCAAACATAAAAATTTTAAGGTACGAAACTTCTCAATTTTCTTTGATGTATGAAGCAAATATTAGCTTCTAAAACTGTACTGAATTTTGATAATGTTCTGAAGAATCACTAAAAAGTGTAGAATCTTGTTTTCTTCTATTTAGTTGTAATATATTGTAACCGAAATACCGAGTGTTTATTTAAATCATAACATTTCTATTTTCTCAAGGTTATGGAGGTAGAGGATACGGTGGTGGATACGGAGGTCGTGGAGCTGGAGCTGGTGCCGCATCTGCTGCTGCTGCAGGAGCTGGTGCAGGACAACAAGGACAAGACCAAGCAGCGTCTGCCGCTGCCGCCGCCGCTGCTGCTGCCGCCGCTGCTGCCCAAGGTTATGGAGGTAGAGGTGGTTACGGACAAGGTGCTGGTGCTGCGGGCGCTGCTGCTGCTGCTGCTGGAGCAGGAGCTGGTGCAGGGCAACAAAGACAAGACCAGGGAGCTGCTGCCGCCGCTGCTGCCGCTACCGCTGCTGCCCAAGGTTACGGAGGTAGAGGAGGATACGGACGTGGTGCTGGTGCTGCGGGTGCTGCTGCTGCTGCTGCTGGAGCAGGATCTGGTGCAGGACAACAAGATCAAGACCAACAAGCTGCTGCCGCCGCCGCCGCCGCTGCTGCTGCCGCTGCTGCAGGAGGTATGTTATTTGTCTTTACATTTACAGTAATTTTCCGAAATAGAACATAACACGAGAGTTTTGAAAGTGTCTACAGATACAGAACCCAGTCTGAATATTTCAGACATAGAAGCCTCAATTCTTGTTTGCGTTTCTAGGATATTAAATATTCATCTGTCGGTAAAGAATATATAAATTACGAAATGGGAAATATTCTTTCTCTTACACTCAAGGTTCGTAACAGAACTTTGCCAATAGCGTTTAATTAGATTTCACTAATTTCTAAGTTGAATTCCGAATTCAATTTAACTTTCAGTCATTATTCCGCGAATTTCTTAGATATGTTGTGATCGAAAATCTTTTGCCTATCAAATATTTTACTTCCACTTAAATTGCAGAATGTACAATTAACTCTGAATTTGAACTGTTCAAAACTAATGGAAACGTACAAGGACATTCCATTGATCATTTGCGGTAATTGGAACCTTGCTGCAGTTTCAAATGCTAACACATATGATTTGTTTTGCTTTGTTTTCCTTTATACGGGCTCAGCCCTTCCGCCTGATATGTTGAACCTTATGAAGAAAAGCGGGCGCATCCCTTCCAACAACAAACGACACGAGCCAGCGAGCCGGCCGTGTCCAAGTAAAACTAAAATTAGTTTAGCAGCTTAACAATAAATAAATAAATAAATAGAATAAAATATAAAAACTAGCAGAAAAAACACAATTAAAGAACGTCCCGAAAAGCCAAGCCTGGGAACTGAGTAAGATAAAAATTAGGATAATGCAAAAATAACGAAATTATAAAAACGACCGTGAGAACTCTTCTCTACGAATCTCAAGATATCACAGAATATAAATAATAAAATCAAAGAAAATTGGGTTAGTAAAGTAAAGAGAATAACACGGCACATAAAAACACATTACCCGAGGAAATATTATGTACTAAGACATATGTATGTAATATTTCCTCGGGTATCCGACGAATATTCTGAAAAACTTTCAATTTTACGAATTCCTATTAATCTGTAATTTTGAGAACAGCTCTCTATAATGAAACACAAAAAATCCTGAAAGAAACATACAGCAGAACGCGTAGCTCATTTATTTTTACATAAGAACACTTTCAATAAAACGAATATTCGAATTCAATGATATTTATTTAGTTTCGCTGTATTTTCATTCGTTGCGAACGCCGTATTTTCTAAGTCACTGTCCTACTCATGTCATTATTATTAATAAAAAAATTCATTTTTTTCGGACGACTGTAATACGACATCAGAAGCACTTTGTATTTCTTCCTTTACAAAACACAAATAATCTACGATATCTAAAGGTGCCGTAAAAACTTAGCAAGGACATCCCATATTGTTTGTTTTTGCCAAGAATCTAAAAACGAGTAGTAGCTTCGATAAATTCTTTGTTTCATATGATGAATCAATGATCTGAAATTATGTTCAAGTTTAGTAAAGAGATACCTATTTTTAATACCAATTATACGTCCTCTTTTATCTATTCATAAAATCATAACTAATTAACTTTAGAAACTCCCAAGGTTAACACGTAGATCAGATGCATTCGATACATTATGTGTTTAGGTAACTGAAGACGTCGACAACACATTTTCATTTGCATTTTTTAATCATCTAATCCTGTATCACCAGGCACCTCATTAAGAGAAAGTTTTACATACCTAGGATAATATTTACAGACGCTTTACGGATTGGAGCGAGAGTACTTATATCGAATATGTAATAATTATTGCAGCCTTTTAAACGGAGAGTAATATTTTAGAATTCAGACAGTTTCCTCTTAAACGCGGTACGAATTCTCTGCTATACTCAAAACAGTGGTTTGCTTGGCCAAACATAAAAATTTTAAGGTACGAAACTTCTCAATTTTCTTTGATGTATGAAGCAAATATTAGCTTCTAAAACTGTACTGAATTTTGATAATGTTCTGAAGAATCACTAAAAAGTGTAGAATCTTGTCTTCTTCTATTTAGTTGTAATATATTTTAACCGAAATACCGAGTGTTTATTTAAATCATAACATTTCTATTTTCTCAAGGTTATGGAGGTAGAGGATACGGTGGTGGATACGGAGGTCGTGGAGCTGGAGCTGGTGCCGCATCTGCTGCTGCTGCAGGAGCTGGTGCAGGACAACAAGGACAAGACCAAGGAGCGTCTGCCGCTGCCGCCGCCGCTGCTGCTGCCGCCGCTGCTGCCCAAGGTTATGGAGGTAGAGGTGGTTACGGACAAGGTGCTGGTGCTGCGGGCGCTGCTGCTGCTGGAGCAGGAGCTGGTGCAGGGCAACAAAGACAAGACCAGGGTGCTGCTGCCGCCGCTGCTGCCGCTGCCGCTGCTGCCCAAGGTTACGGAGGTAGAGGAGGATACGGACGTGGTGCTGGTGCTGCGGGCGCTGCTGCTGCTGCTGCTGGAGCAGGATCTGGTGCAGGACAACAAGATCAAGACCAACAAGCTGCTGCCGCCGCCGCCGCTGCTGCTGCCGCTGCTGCAGGAGGTATGTTATTTGTCTTTACATTTGCAGTAATTTTCCGAAATAGAACATAACACGAGAGTTTTGAAAGTGTCTACAGATACAGAACCCAGTCTGAATATTTCGGACATAAAAGCCTCAATTCTTGTTTGCGTTTCTAGGATATTAAATATTCATCTGTCGGTAAAGAATATATAAATTACGAAATGGGAAATATTCTTTCTCTTAAACTCAAGGTTCGTAACAGAACTTTGCCAATAGCGTTTAATTAGATTTCACTAATTTCTAAGTTGAATTCCGAATTCAATTTAACTTTCAGTCATTATTCCGCGAATTTCTTAGATATGTTGTGATCGAAAATCTTCTGTCTATCAAATATTTTACTTCCACTTAAATTGCAGAATTTACAATTAACTCTGAATTTGAACTGTTCAAAACTAATGGAAACGTACAAGGACATTCCATTGATCATTTGCGGTAATTGGAACCTTGCTGCAGTTTCAAATGCTAACACATATGATTTGTTTTGCTTTGTTTTCCTTTATACGGGCTCAGCCCTTCCGGCTGATTTCTTGAACCTTATGAAGAAAAGCGGGCGCATCCCTTCCAACAACAAACGACACGAGCCAGCGAGCCGGGCGTGTCCAAGTAAAACTAAAATTAATTTAGCAGCTTAACAAAAAATAAATGAATAAATAAATAAATAGAATAAAATATAAAAGCTAGCAGAAAAAAAACACATTTAAAGAAGGTCCCGGAAAGCCAAGCCTGGGAACTGAGTAACATAAAAATTAGGATATTGCAAAAATAACGAAATTATAAAAACGACCGTGAGAACTCTTCTCTACGAATCTCAAGACATCCCAGAATATAAATAATAAAATCAAAGAAAATTGGGTTAGTAAAGTAAAGAGAATAACACGGCACATAAAAACACATTACCCGAGGAAATATTATGCACTAAGACATATGTATGTAATAATTCCTCGGGTATCCGACGAAAATTCTGAAAAACTTTCAATTTTACGAATTCCTTTTAATCTTTAATTTTGGGAACAGCTCTCTATAATGAAACACAAAAAATCCTGAAAGATACATAAAGCAGAACGCGTAGCTCATTTATTTTTACATAAGAACACTTTCAATAAAACGAATATTCGAATTCAATGATATTTATTTAGTTTCGCTGTATTTTCATTCGTTGCGAACGCCGTATTTTTTAAGTCACTGTCCTACTCATGTCATTATTAGTAATAAAAAAATTCATTTTCTTCGGACGACTGTAATACGACATCAGAAGCACTTTGTATTTCTTCCTTTACAAAACACAAATAATCTACGATATCTAAAGGTGCCGTAAAAACTTAGCAAGTACATCCCATATTGTTTGTTTTTGCCAAGAATCTAAAAACGATTAGTAGCTTCGATAAATTCTTTGTTTCATATGATGAATCAATGATCTGAAATTATGTTCAAGTTTAGGAAAGAGATACCTATTTTTAATACCAATTATACGTCCTCTTTTATCTATTCATAAAATCATAACTAATTAACTTTAGAAACTCCCAAGGTTAACACGTAGATCAGATGCATTCGATACATTATGTGTTTAGGTAACTGAAGACGTCGACAACACATTTTCATTTGCATTTTTTAATCATCTAATCCTGTATCACCAGGCACCTCATTAAGAGAAAGTTTTACATACCTAGGATAATATTTACAGACGCTTTACGGATTGGAGCGAGAGTACTTATATCGAATATGTAATAATTATTGCAGCCTTTTAAACGGAGAGTAATATTTTAGAATTCAGACAGTTTCCTCTTAAACGCGGTACGAATTCTCTGCTATACTCAAAAGAGTGGTTTGCTTGGCCAAACATAAAAATTTTAAGGTACGAAACTTCTCAATTTTCTTTGATGTATGAAGCAAATATTAGCTTCTAAAACTGTACTGAATTTTGATAATGTTCTGAAGAAACACTGAAAAGTGTAGAATCTTGTCTTCTATTTAGTTGTAATATATTGTAACCGAAATACCGAGTGTTTATTTAAATCATAACATTTCTATTTTCTCAAGGTTATGGAGGTAGAGGATACGGTGGTGGATACGGAGGTCGTGGAGCTGGAGCTGGTGCCGCATCTGCTGCTGCTGCAGGAGCTGGTGCAGGACAACAAGGACAAGATCAAGGAGCGTCTGCCGCTGCCGCCGCCGCTGCTGCTGCCGCCGCTGCTGCCCAAGGTTATGGAGGTAGAGGTGGTTACGGACAAGCTGCTGGTGCTGCGGGCGCTGCTGCTGCTGCTGCTGGAGCAGGAGCTGGTGCAGGGCAACAAAGACAAGACCAGGGAGCTGCTGCCGCCGCTGCTGCCGCTGCCGCTGCTGCCCAAGGTTACGGAGGTAGAGGAGGATACGGACGTGGTGCTGGTGCTGCGGGCGCTGCTGCTGCTGCTGCTGGAGCAGGATCTGGTGCAGGACAACAAGATCAAGACCAACAAGCTGCTGCCGCCGCCGCCGCTGCTGCTGCCGCTGCTGCAGGAGGTATGTTATTTGTCTTTACATTTGCAGTAATTTTCCGAAATAGAACATAACACGAGAGTTTTGAAAGTGTCTACAGATACAGAACCCAGTCTGAATATTTCAGACATAGAAGCCTCAATTCTTGTTTGCGTTTCTAGGATATTAAATATTCATCTGTCGGTAAAGAATATATAAATTGGGAAATATTCTTTCTCTTACACTCAAGGTTCGTAACAGAACTTTGCCAATAGCGTTTAATTAGATTTCACTAATTTCTAAGTTGAATTCCGAATTCAATTTAACTTTCAGTCATTATTCCGCGAATTTCTTAAATATGTTGTGATCGAAAATCTTTTGCCTATCAAATATTTTACTTCCACTTAAATTGCAGAATGTACAATTAACTCTGAATTTGAACTGTTCAAAACTAATGGAAATGTACAAGGACATTCCATTGATCATTTGCGGTAATTGGAACCTTGCTGCAGTTTCAAATGCTAACACATATGATTTGTTTTGCTTTGTTTTCCTTTATACGGGCTCAGCCCTTCCGCCTGATATGTTGAACCTTATGAAGGAAAGCGGGCGCATCCCTTCCAACAACAAACGACACGAGCCAGCGAGCCGGCCGTGTCCAAGTAAAACTAAAATTAGTTTAGCAGCTTAACAATAAATAAATAAATAAATAAATAAATAGAATAAAATATAAAAACTAGCAGAAAAACACAATTAAAGAACGTTCCGAAAAGCCAAGCCTGGGAACTGAGTAAGATAAAAATTAGGATAATGCAAAAATAACGAAATTATAAAAACGACCGTGAGAACTCTTCTCTACGAATCTCAAGATATCACAGAATATAAATAATAAAATCAAAGAAAATTGGGTTAGTAAAGTAAAGAGAATAACACGGCACATAAAAACACATTACCCGAGGAAATATTATGTACTAAGACATATGTATGTAATAATTCCTCGGGTATCCGACGAAAATTCTGAAAAACTTTCAATTTTACGAATTCCTATTAATCTGTAATTTTGGGAACAGCTCTCTATAATGAAACACAAAAAATCCTGAACGATACATAAAGCAGAACGCGTAGCTCATTTATTTTTACATGAGAACACTTTCAATAAAACGAATATTCGAATTCAATGATATTTATTTAGTTTCGCTGTATTTTCATTCGTTGCGAACGCCGTATTTTCTAAGTCACTGTCCTACTCATGTCATTATTAGTAATAAAAAAAATTCATTTTTTTCGGACGACTGTAATACGACATCAGAAGCACTTTGTATTTCTTCCTTTACAAAACACAAATAATCTACGATATCTAAAGGTGCCGTAAAAACTTAGCAAGTACATCCCATATTGTTTGTTTTTGCCAAGAATCTAAAAACGATTAGTAGCTTCGATAAATTCTTTGTTTCATATGATGAATCAATGATCTGATATTATGTTCAAGTTTAGTAAAGAGATACCTATTTTTAATACCAATTATACGTCCTCTTTTATCTATTCATAAAATCATAACTAATTAACTTTAGAAACTCCCAAGGTTAACACGTAGATCAGATGCATTCGATACATTATGTGTTTAGGTAACTGAAGACGTCGACAACACATTTTCATTTGTATTTTTCAATCATCTAATCCTGTATCACCAGGCACCTCATTAAGAGAAAGTTTTACATACCTCGGATTATATTTACAGACGCTTTACGGATTGGAGCGAGAGTACTTATATCGAATATGTAATAATTATTGCAGCCTTTTAAACGGAGAGTAATATTTTAAAATTAAGACAGTTTCCTCTTAAACGCGGTACGAATTCTCTGCTATACTCAAAAGAGTGGTTTGCTTGGCCAAACATAAAAATTTTAAGGTACGAAACTTCTCAATTTTCTTTGATGTATGAAGCAAATATTAGCTTCTAAAACTGTACTGAATTTTGATAATGTTCTGAAGAAACACTGAAAAGTGTAGAATCTTGTCTTCTATTTAGTTGTAATATATTGTAACCGAAATACCGAGTGTTTATTTAAATCATAACATTTCTATTTTCTCAAGGTTATGGAGGTAGAGGATACGGTGGTGGATACGGAGGTCGTGGAGCTGGAGCTGGTGCCGCATCTGCTGCTGCTGCAGGAGCTGGTGCAGGACAACAAGGACAAGACCAAGGAGCGTCTGCCGCTGCCGCCGCTGCTGCTGCCGCCGCTGCTGCCCAAGGTTATGGAGGTAGAGGTGGTTACGGACAAGGTGCTGGTGCTGCGGGCGCTGCTGCTGCTGCTGCTGGAGCAGGAGCTGGTGCAGGGCAACAAAGACAAGACCAGGGAGCTGCTGCCGCCGCCGCCGCTGCTGCCGCCGCTGCCGCTGCTGCCCAAGGTTATGGAGGATACGGACGTGGTGCTGGTGCTGCGGGAGCTGCAGCTGCTGCTGGAGCAGGAGCTGGTGCAGGACAACAAGATCAAGACCAACAAGCTGCTGCCGCCGCCGCCGCTGCTGCTGCCGCTGCTGCAGGAGGTATGTTATTTGTCTTTACATTTGCAGTAATTTTCCGAAATAGAACATAACACGAGAGTTTTGAAAGTGTCTACAGATACAGAACCCAGTCTGAATATTTCGGACATAAAAGCCTCAATTCTTGTTTGCGTTTCTAGGATATTAAATATTCATCTGTCGGTAAAGAATATATAAATTACGAAATGGGAAATATTCTTTCTCTTAAACTCAAGGTTCGTAACAGAACTTTGCCAATAGCGTTTATTTAGATTTCACTAATTCCTAAGTTGAATTCCGAATTCAATTTAACTTTCAGTCATTATTCCGCGAATTTCTTAGATATGTTGTGATCGAAAATCTTCTGTCTATCAAATATTTTACTTCCTCTTAAATTGCAGAATTTACAATTAACTCTGAATTTGAACTGTTCAAAACTAATGGAAACGTACAAGGACATTCCATTGATCATTTGCGGTAATTGGAACCTTGCTGCAGTTTCAAATGCTAACACATATGATTTGTTTTGCTTTGTTTTCCTTTATACGGGCTCAGCCCTTCCGGCTGATTTCTTGAACCTTATGAAGAAAAGCGGGCGCATCCCTTCCAACAACAAACGACACGAGCCAGCGAGCCGGGCGTGTCCAAGTAAAACTAAAATTAATTTAGCAGCTTAAAAAAAATAAATGAATAAATAAATAAATAGAATAAAATATAAAAGCTAGCAGAAAAGAAACACAATTAAAGAAGGTCCCGGAAAGCCAAGCCTGGGAACTGAGTAACATAAAAATTAGGATATTGCAAAAATAACGAAATTATAAAAACGACCGTGAGAACTCTTCTCTACGAATCTCAAGACATCACAGAATATAAATAATAAAATCAAAGAAAATTGGGTTAGTAAAGTAAAGAGAATAACACGGCACATAAAAACACATTACCCGAGGAAATATTATGCACTAAGACATATGTATGTAATAATTCCTCGGGTATCCGACGAAAATTCTGAAAAACTTTCAATTTTACGAATTCCTTTTAATCTGTAATTTTGGGAACAGCTCTCTATAATGAAACACAAAAAATCCTGAAAGATACATAAAGCAGAACGCGTAGCTCATTTATTTTTACATAAGAACACTTTCAATAAAACGAATATTCGAATTCAATGATATTTATTTAGTTTCGCTGTATTTTCATTCGTTGCGAACGCCGTATTTTCTAAGTCACTGTCCTACTCATGTCATTATTAGTAATAAAAAAATTCATTTTTTTCGGACGACTGTAATACGACATCAGAAGCACTTTGTATTTCTTCCTTTACAAAACACAAATAATCTACGATATCTAAAGGTGCCGTAAAAACTTAGCAAGTACATCCCATATTGTTTGTTTTTGCCAAGAATCTAAAAACGATTAGTAGCTTCGATAAATTCTTTGTTTCATATGATGAATCAATGATCTGATATTATGTTCAAGTTTAGTAAAGAGATACCTATTTTTAATACCAATTATACGTCCTCTTTTATCTATTCATAAAATCATAACTAATTAACTTTAGAAACTCCCAAGGTTAACACGTAGATCAGATGCATTCGATACATTATGTGTTTAGGTAACTGAAGACGTCGACAACACATTTTCATTTGTATTTTTCAATCATCTAATCCTGTATCACCAGGCACCTCATTAAGAGAAAGTTTTACATACCTCGGATTATATTTACAGACGCTTTACGGATTGGAGCGAGAGTACTTATATCGAATATGTAATAATTATTGCAGCCTTTTAAACGGAGAGTAATATTTTAAAATTAAGACAGTTTCCTCTTAAACGCGGTACGAATTCTCTGCTATACTCAAAAGAGTGGTTTGCTTGGCCAAACATAAAAATTTTAAGGTACGAAACTTCTCAATTTTCTTTGATGTATGAAGCAAATATTAGCTTCTAAAACTGTACTGAATTTTGATAATGTTCTGAAGAAACACTGAAAAGTGTAGAATCTTGTCTTCTATTTAGTTGTAATATATTGTAACCGAAATACCGAGTGTTTATTTAAATCATAACATTTCTATTTTCTCAAGGTTATGGAGGTAGAGGATACGGTGGTGGATACGGAGGTCGTGGAGCTGGAGCTGGTGCCGCATCTGCTGCTGCTGCAGGAGCTGGTGCAGGACAACAAGGACAAGACCAAGGAGCGTCTGCCGCTGCCGCCGCTGCTGCTGCCGCCGCTGCTGCCCAAGGTTATGGAGGTAGAGGTGGTTACGGACAAGGTGCTGGTGCTGCGGGCGCTGCTGCTGCTGCTGCTGGAGCAGGAGCTGGTGCAGGGCAACAAAGACAAGACCAGGGAGCTGCTGCCGCCGCCGCCGCTGCTGCCGCCGCTGCCGCTGCTGCCCAAGGTTATGGAGGATACGGACGTGGTGCTGGTGCTGCGGGAGCTGCTGCTGCTGCTGGAGCAGGAGCTGGTGCAGGACAACAAGATCAAGACCAACAAGCTGCTGCCGCCGCCGCCGCTGCTGCTGCCGCTGCTGCAGGAGGTATGTTATTTGTCTTTACATTTGCAGTAATTTTCCGAAATAGAACATAACACGAGAGTTTTGAAAGTGTCTACAGATACAGAACCCAGTCTGAATATTTCGGACATAAAAGCCTCAATTCTTGTTTGCGTTTCTAGGATATTAAATATTCATCTGTCGGTAAAGAATATATAAATTACGAAATGGGAAATATTCTTTCTCTTAAACTCAAGGTTCGTAACAGAACTTTGCCAATAGCGTTTATTTAGATTTCACTAATTCCTAAGTTGAATTCCGAATTCAATTTAACTTTCAGTCATTATTCCGCGAATTTCTTAGATATGTTGTGATCGAAAATCTTCTGTCTATCAAATATTTTACTTCCTCTTAAATTGCAGAATTTACAATTAACTCTGAATTTGAACTGTTCAAAACTAATGGAAACGTACAAGGACATTCCATTGATCATTTGCGGTAATTGGAACCTTGCTGCAGTTTCAAATGCTAACACATATGATTTGTTTTGCTTTGTTTTCCTTTATACGGGCTCAGCCCTTCCGGCTGATTTCTTGAACCTTATGAAGAAAAGCGGGCGCATCCCTTCCAACAACAAACGACACGAGCCAGCGAGCCGGGCGTGTCCAAGTAAAACTAAAATTAATTTAGCAGCTTAAAAAAAATAAATGAATAAATAAATAAATAGAATAAAATATAAAAGCTAGCAGAAAAGAAACACAATTAAAGAAGGTCCCGGAAAGCCAAGCCTGGGAACTGAGTAACATAAAAATTAGGATATTGCAAAAATAACGAAATTATAAAAACGACCGTGAGAACTCTTCTCTACGAATCTCAAGACATCACAGAATATAAATAATAAAATCAAAGAAAATTGGGTTAGTAAAGTAAAGAGAATAACACGGCACATAAAAACACATTACCCGAGGAAATATTATGCACTAAGACATATGTATGTAATAATTCCTCGGGTATCCGACGAAAATTCTGAAAAACTTTCAATTTTACGAATTCCTTTTAATCTGTAATTTTGGGAACAGCTCTCTATAATGAAACACAAAAAATCCTGAAAGATACATAAAGCAGAACGCGTAGCTCATTTATTTTTACATAAGAACACTTTCAATAAAACGAATATTCGAATTCAATGATATTTATTTAGTTTCGCTGTATTTTCATTCGTTGCGAACGCCGTATTTTCTAAGTCACTGTCCTACTCATGTCATTATTAGTAATAAAAAAATTCATTTTTTTCGGACGACTGTAATACGACATCAGAAGCACTTTGTATTTCTTCCTTTACAAAACACAAATAATCTACGATATCTAAAGGTGCCGTAAAAACTTAGCAAGTACATCCCATATTGTTTGTTTTTGCCAAGAATCTAAAAACGATTAGTAGCTTCGATAAATTCTTTGTTTTATATGATGAATCAATGATCTGAAATTATTTTCAAGTTTAGGAAAGAGATACATATTTTTAATACCAATTATACGTCCTCTTTTATCTATTCATAAAATCATAACTAATTAACTTTAGAAACTCCCAAGGTTAACACGTAGATCAGATGCATTCGATACATTATGTGTTTAGGTAACTGAAGACGTCGACAACACATTTTCATTTGTATTTTTTAATCATCTAATCCTGTATCACCAGGCACCTCATTAAGAGAAAGTTTTACATACCTCGGATTATATTTACAGACGCTTTACGGATTGGAGCGAGAGTACTTATATCGAATATGTAATAATTATTGCAGCCTTTTAAACGGAGAGTAATATTTTAAAATTAAGACAGTTTCCTCTTAAACGCGGTACGAATTCTCTGCTATACTCAAAAGAGTGGTTTGCTTGGCCAAACATAAAAATTTTAAGGTACGAAACTTCTCAATTTTCTTTGATGTATGAAGCAAATATTAGCTTCTAAAACTGTACTGAATTTTGATAATGTTCTGAAGAAACACTGAAAAGTGTAGAATCTTGTCTTCTATTTAGTTGTAATATATTGTAACCGAAATACCGAGTGTTTATTTAAATCATAACATTTCTATTTTCTCAAGGTTATGGAGGTAGAGGATACGGTGGTGGATACGGAGGTCGTGGAGCTGGAGCTGGTGCCGCATCTGCTGCTGCTGCAGGAGCTGGTGCAGGACAACAAGGACAAGACCAAGGAGCGTCTGCCGCTGCCGCCGCCGCCGCTGCTGCTGCCGCCGCTGCTGCCCAAGGTTATGGAGGTAGAGGTGGTTACGGACAAGGTGCTGGTGCTGCGGGCGCTGCTGCTGCTGCTGCTGGAGCAGGAGCTGGTGCAGGGCAACAAAGACAAGACCAGGGAGCTGCTGCCGCCGCCGCCGCTGCTGCCGCCGCCGCTGCCGCTGCTGCCCAAGGTTATGGAGGATACGGACGTGGTGCTGGTGCTGCGGGAGCTGCTGCTGCTGCTGCTGCTGGAGCAGGAGCTGGTGCAGGACAACAAGATCAAGACCAACAAGCTGCTGCCGCCGCTGCCGCTGCTGCTGCCGCTGCTGCAGGAGGTATGTTATTTGTCTTTACATTTGCAGTAATTTTCCGAAATAGAACATAACACGAGAGTTTTGAAAGTGTCTACAGATACAGAACCCAGTCTGAATATTTCGGACATAAAAGCCTCAATTCTTGTTTGCGTTTCTAGGATATTAAATATTCATCTGTCGGTAAAGAATATATAAATTACGAAATGGGAAATATTCTTTCTCTTAAACTCAAGGTTCGTAACAGAACTTTGCCAATAGCGTTTAATTAGATTTCACTAATTTCTAAGTTGAATTCCGAATTCAATTTAACTTTCAGTCATTATTCCGCGAATTTCTTAGATATGTTGTGATCGAAAATCTTCTGTCTATCAAATATTTTACTTCCACTTAAATTGCAGAATTTACAATTAACTCTGAATTTGAACTGTTCAAAACTAATGGAAACGTACAAGGACATTCCATTGATCATTTGCGGTAATTGGAACCTTGCTGCAGTTTCAAATGCTAACACATATGATTTGTTTTGCTTTGTTTTCCTTTATACGGGCTCAGCCCTTCCGGCTGATTTCTTGAACCTTATGAAGAAAAGCGGGCGCATCCCTTCCAACAACAAACGACACGAGCCAGCGAGCCGGGCGTGTCCAAGTAAAACTAAAATTAATTTAGCAGCTTAAAAAAAATAAATGAATAAATAAATAAATAGAATAAAATATAAAAGCTAGCAGAAAAGAAACACAATTAAAGAAGGTCCCGGAAAGCCAAGCCTGGGAACTGAGTAACATAAAAATTAGGATATTGCAAAAATAACGAAATTATAAAAACGACCGTGAGAACTCTTCTCTACGAATCTCAAGACATCACAGAATATAAATAATAAAATCAAAGAAAATTGGGTTAGTAAAGTAAAGAGAATAACACGGCACATAAAAACACATTACCCGAGGAAATATTATGCACTAAGACATATGTATGTAATAATTCCTCGGGTATCCGACGAAAATTCTGAAAAACTTTCAATTTTACGAATTCCTTTTAATCTGTAATTTTGGGAACAGCTCTCTATAATGAAACACAAAAAATCCTGAAAGATACATAAAGCAGAACGCGTAGCTCATTTATTTTTACATAAGAACACTTTCAATAAAACGAATATTCGAATTCAATGATATTTATTTAGTTTCGCTGTATTTTCATTCGTTGCGAACGCCGTATTTTCTAAGTCACTGTCCTACTCATGTCATTATTAGTAATAAAAAAATTCATTTTTTTCGGACGACTGTAATACGACATCAGAAGCACTTTGTATTTCTTCCTTTACAAAACACAAATAATCTACGATATCTAAAGGTGCCGTAAAAACTTAGCAAGTACATCCCATATTGTTTGTTTTTGCCAAGAATCTAAAAACGATTAGTAGCTTCGATAAATTCTTTGTTTTATATGATGAATCAATGATCTGAAATTATTTTCAAGTTTAGGAAAGAGATACATATTTTTAATACCAATTATACGTCCTCTTTTATCTATTCATAAAATCATAACTAATTAACTTTAGAAACTCCCAAGGTTAACACGTAGATCAGATGCATTCGATACATTATGTGTTTAGGTAACTGAAGACGTCGACAACACATTTTCATATGTATTTTTTAATCATCTAATCCTGTATCACCAGGTACCTCATTAAGAGAAAGTTTTACATACCTCGGATAATATTTACAGACGCTTTACGGATTGGAGCGAGAGTACTTATATCGAATATGTAATAATTATTGCAGCCTTTTAAACGGAGAGTAATATTTTAAAATTAAGACAGTTTCCTCTTAAACGCGGTACGAATTCTCTGCTATACTCAAAAGAGTGGTTTGCTTGGCCAAACATAAAAATTTTAAGGTACGAAACTTCTCAATTTTCTTTGATGTATGAAGCAAATATTAGCTTCTAAAACTGTACTGAATTTTGATAATGTTCTGAAGAAACACTGAAAAGTGTAGAATCTTGTCTTCTTCTATTTAGTTGTAATATATTGTAACCGAAATACCGAGTGTTTATTTAAATCATAACATTTCTATTTTCTCAAGGTTATGGAGGTAGAGGATACGGTGGTGGATACGGAGGTCGTGGAGCTGGAGCTGGTGCCGCATCTGCTGCTGCTGCAGGAGCTGGTGCAGGACAACAAGGACAAGACCAAGGAGCGTCTGCCGCTGCCGCCGCCGCTGCTGCTGCCGCCGCTGCTGCCCAAGGTTATGGAGGTAGAGGTGGTTACGGACAAGGTGCTGGTGCTGCGGGCGCTGCTGCTGCTGCTGCTGGAGCAGGAGCTGGTGCAGGGCAACAAAGACAAGACCAGGGAGCTGCTGCCGCCGCTGCTGCCGCTGCCGCTGCTGCCCAAGGTTACGGAGGTAGAGGAGGATACGGACGTGGTGCTGGTGCTGCGGGCGCTGCTGCTGCTGCTGCTGGAGCAGGATCTGGTGCAGGACAACAAGATCAAGACCAACAAGCTGCTGCCGCCGCCGCCGCTGCTGCTGCCGCTGCTGCAGGAGGTATGTTATTTGTCTTTACATTTGCAGTAATTTTCCGAAATAGAACATAACACGAGAGTTTTGAAAGTGTCTACAGATACAGAACCCAGTCTGAATATTTCAGACATAGAAGCCTCAATTCTTGTTTGCGTTTCTAGGATATTAAATATTCATCTGTCGGTAAAGAATATATAAATTACGAAATGGGAAATATTCTTTCTCTTACACTCAAGGTTCGTAACAGAACTTTGCCAATAGCGTTTAATTAGATTTCACTAATTTCTAAGTTGAATTCCGAATTCAATTTAACTTTCAGTCATTATTCCGCGAATTTCTTAAATATGTTGTGATCGAAAATCTTTTGCCTATCAAATATTTTACTTCCACTTAAATTGCAGAATGTACAATTAACTCTGAATTTGAACTGTTCAAAACTAATGGAAATGTACAAGGACATTCCATTGATCATTTGCGGTAATTGGAACCTTGCTGCAGTTTCAAATGCTAACACATATGATTTGTTTTGCTTTGTTTTCCTTTATACGGGCTCAGCCCTTCCGCCTGATATGTTGAACCTTATGAAGGAAAGCGGGCGCATCCCTTCCAACAACAAACGACACGAGCCAGCGAGCCGGCCGTGTCCAAGTAAAACTAAAATTAGTTTAGCAGCTTAACAATAAATAAATAAATAAATAAATAAATAGAATAAAATATAAAAACTAGCAGAAAAAACACAATTAAAGAACGTTCCGAAAAGCCAAGCCTGGGAACTGAGTAAGATAAAAATTAGGATAATGCAAAAATAACGAAATTATAAAAACGACCGTGAGAACTCTTCTCTACGAATCTCAAGATATCACAGAATATAAATAATAAAATCAAAGAAAATTGGGTTAGTAAAGTAAAGAGAATAACACGGCACATAAAAACACATTACCCGAGGAAATATTATGTACTAAGACATATGTATGTAATAATTCCTCGGGTATCCGACGAAAATTCTGAAAAACTTTCAATTTTACGAATTCCTATTAATCTGTAATTTTGGGAACAGCTCTCTATAATGAAACACAAAAAATCCTGAACGATACATAAAGCAGAACGCGTAGCTCATTTATTTTTACATGAGAACACTTTCAATAAAACGAATATTCGAATTCAATGATATTTATTTAGTTTCGCTGTATTTTCATTCGTTGCGAACGCCGTATTTTCTAAGTCACTGTCCTACTCATGTCATTATTAGTAATAAAAAAAATTCATTTTTTTCGGACGACTGTAATACGACATCAGAAGCACTTTGTATTTCTTCCTTTACAAAACACAAATAATCTACGATATCTAAAGGTGCCGTAAAAACTTAGCAAGTACATCCCATATTGTTTGTTTTTGCCAAGAATCTAAAAACGATTAGTAGCTTCGATAAATTCTTTGTTTCATATGATGAATCAATGATCTGAAATTATGTTCAAGTTTAGTAAAGAGATACCTATTTTTAATACCAATTATACGTCCTCTTTTATCTATTCATAAAATCATAACTAATTAACTTTAGAAACTCCCAAGGTTAACACGTAGATCAGATGCATTCGATACATTATGTGTTTAGGTAACTGAAGACGTCGACAACACATTTTCATTTGTATTTTTTAATCATCTAATCCTGTATCACCAGGCACCTCATTAAGAGAAAGTTTTACATACCTCGGATTATATTTACAGACGCTTTACGGATTGGAGCGAGAGTACTTATATCGAATATGTAATAATTATTGCAGCCTTTTAAACGGAGAGTAATATTTTAAAATTAAGACAGTTTCCTCTTAAACGCGGTACGAATTCTCTGCTATACTCAAAAGAGTGGTTTGCTTGGCCAAACATAAAAATTTTAAGGTACGAAACTTCTCAATTTTCTTTGATGTATGAAGCAAATATTAGCTTCTAAAACTGTACTGAATTTTGATAATGTTCTGAAGAAACACTGAAAAGTGTAGAATCTTGTCTTCTATTTAGTTGTAATATATTGTAACCGAAATACCGAGTGTTTATTTAAATCATAACATTTCTATTTTCTCAAGGTTATGGAGGTAGAGGATACGGTGGTGGATACGGAGGTCGTGGAGCTGGAGCTGGTGCCGCATCTGCTGCTGCTGCAGGAGCTGGTGCAGGACAACAAGGACTAGACCAAGGAGCGTCTGCCGCTGCCGCCGCCGCTGCTGCTGCCGCCGCTGCTGCCCAAGGTTATGGAGGTAGAGGTGGTTACGGTCAAGGTGCTGGTGCTGCGGGCGCTGCTGCTGCTGCTACTGGAGCAGGAGCTGGTGCAGGGCAACAAAGACAAGACCAGGGAGCTGCTGCCGCCGCCGCCGCTGCTGCCGCTGCCGCTGCTGCCCAAGGTTACGGAGGTAGAGGAGGATACGGACGTGGTGCTGGTGCTGCGGGCGCTGCTGCTGTTGCTGCTGGAGCAGGATCTGGTGCAGGACAACAAGATCAAGACCAACAAGCTGCTGCCGCCGCCGCCGCTGCTGCTGCCGCTGCTGCAGGAGGTATGTTATTTGTCTTTACATTTGCAGTAATTTTCCGAAATAGAACATAACACGAGAGTTTTGAAAGTGTCTACAGATACAGAACCCAGTCTGAATATTTCAGACATAGAAGCCTCAATTCTTGTTTGCGTTTCTAGGATATTAAATATTCATCTGTCGGTAAAGAATATATAAATTGGGAAATATTCTTTCTCTTACACTCAAGGTTCGTAACAGAACTTTGCCAATAGCGTTTAATTAGATTTCACTAATTTCTAAGTTAAATTCCGAATTCAATTTAACTTTCAGTCATTATTCCGCGAATTTCTTAAATATGTTGTGATCGAAAATCTTTTGCCTATCAAATATTTTACTTCCACTTAAATTGCAGAATGTACAATTAACTCTGAATTTGAACTGTTCAAAACTAATGGAAATGTACAAGGACATTCCATTGATCATTTGCGGTAATTGGAACCTTGCTGCAGTTTCAAATGCTAACACATATGATTTGTTTTGCTTTGTTTTCCTTTATACGGGCTCAGCCCTTCCGGCTGATTTCTTGAATCTTATGAAGAAAAGCGGGCCCATCCCTTCCAACAACAAACGACACGAGCCAGCGAACCGGCCGTGTCCAAGTAAAACTAAAATTAATTTAGCAGCTTAACAAAAAATAAATGAATAAATAAATAAATAGAATAAAATATAAAAGCTAGCAGAAAAAAAAACACATTTAAAGAAGGTCCCGGAAAGCCAAGCCTGGGATTTGATTAACATAAAAATTAGGATAATGCAAAAATAACGAAATTATAAAAACGACCGTGAGAACTCTTCTCTACGAATCTCAAGACATCACAGAATATAAATAATAAAATCAACGAAAATTGGGTTAGTAAAGTAAAGAGAATAACACGGCACATAAAAACACATAACCCGAGGAAATATTATGTACTAAGACATATGTATGTAATATTTCCTCGGGTATCCGACGAAAATTCTGAAAAAATTTCATTTTTACGAATTCCTATTAATCTGTAATTTTGAGAACAGCTCTCTATAATGAAACACAAAAAATCCTGAAAGAAACATACAGTAGAACGCGTAGCTCATTTATTTTTACATAAGAACACTTTCAATAAAACGAATATTCGAATTCAATGATACTTATTTAGTTTCGCTGTATTTTCATTCGTTGCGAACGCCGTATTTTCTAAGTCACTGTCCTACTCATGTCATTATTAGTAATAAAAAAATTCATTTTTTTCGGACGACTGTAATACGACATCAGAAGCACTTTGTATTTCTTCCTTTACAAAACACAAATAATCTACGATACCTAAAGGTGCCGTAAAAACTTAGCAAGGACATCCCATATTGTTTGTTTTTGCCAGGAATCTAAAAACGATCAGTAGCTTCGATAAATTCTTTGTTTCATATGATGAATCAATGATCTGAAATTATTTTCAAGTTTAGTAAAGAGATACATATTTTTAATACCAATTATACGTCCTCTTTTATCTATTCATAAAATCATAACTAATTAACTTTAGAAACTCCCAAGGTTAACACGTAGATCAGATGCATTCGATACATTATGTGTTTAGGTAACTGAAGACGTCGACAACACATTTTCATATGTATTTTTTAATCATCTAATCCTGTATCACCAGGTACCTCATTAAGAGAAAGTTTTACATACCTCGGATAATATTTACAGATGCTTTACGGATTGGAGCGAGAGTACTTATATCGAATATGTAATAATTATTGCAGCCTTTTAAACGGAGAGTAATATTTTAAAATTAAGACAGTTTCCTCTTAAACGCGGTACGAATTCTCTGCTATACTCAAAAGAGTGGTTTGCTTGGCCAAACATAACAATTTTAAGGTACGAAACTTCTCAATTTTCTTTGATGTATGAAGCAAATATTAGCTTCTAAAACTGTACTGAATTTTGATAATGTTCTGAAGAATCACTAAAAAGTGTAGAATCTTGTCTTCTTCTATTTAGTTGTAATATATTGTAACCGAAATACCGAGTGTTTATTTAAATCATAACATTTCTATTTTCTCAAGGTTATGGAGGTAGAGGATACGGTGGTGGATACGGAGGTCGTGGAGCTGGAGCTGGTGCCGCATCTGCTGCTGCTGCAGGAGCTGGTGCAGGACAACAAGGACAAGACCAAGGAGCTTCTGCCGCTGCCGCCGCCGCTGCTGCTGCCGCCGCTGCTGCCCAAGGTTATGGAGGTAGAGGTGGTTACGGACAAGGTGCTGGTGCTGCGGGCGCTGCTGCTGCTGGAGCAGGAGCTGGTGCAGGGCAACAAAGACAAGACCAGGGAGCTGCTGCCGCCGCAGCCGCTGCTGCCGCTACCGCTGCTGCCCAAGGTTATGGAGGTAGAGGAGGATACGGACGTGGTGCTGGTGCTGCGGGCGCTGCTGCTGCTGCTGCTGGAGCAGGATCTGGTGCAGGACAACAAGATCAAGACCAACAAGCTGCTGCCGCCGCCGCCGCTGCTGCTGCCGCTGCTGCAGGAGGTATGTTATTTGTCCTTTACATTTGCAGCAATTTTCCGAATTAGAACATAACACGAGAGTTTTGAAATTGTCTACAGATACAGAACCCAGTCTGAATATTTCGGGCATAGAAGCCTCAATTCTTTTTTGCGTTTCTAGGATATTAAATATTCATCTGTCGGTAAAGAATATATAAATTACGAAATGGGAAATATTCTTTCTCTTACACTCAAGGTTCGTAACGGAACTTTGCCAATAGCGTTTAATTAGATTTCACTAATTTCTAAGTTGAATTCCGAATTCAATTTAACTTTCAGTCATTATTTCGCGAATTTCTTAGATATGTTGTGATCGAAAATCTTTTGTCTATCAAATATTTTACTTCCACTTAAATTGCAGAATGTACAATTAACTCTGAATTTGAACTGTTCAAAACTAATGGAAACGTACAAGGACATTCCATTGATTATTTGCGGTAATTGGAACCTTGCTGCAGTTTCAAATGCTAACACATATGATTTGTTTTGCTTTGTTTTCCTTTATACGGGCTCAGCCCTTCCGGCTGATTTCTTGAACCTTATGAAGAAAAGCGGGCCCATCCCTTCCAACAACAAACGACACGAGCCAGCGAACCGGCCGTGTCCAAGTAAAACTAAAATTAATTTAGCAGCTTAACAAAAAATAAATGAATAAATAAAAAAATAGAATAAAATATAAAAGCTAGCAGAAAAAAAAACACATTTAAAGAAGGTCCCGGAAAGCCAAGCCTGGGAACTGATTAACATAAAAATTAGGATAATGCAAAAATAACGAAATTATAAAAACGACCGTGAGAACTCTTCTCTACGAATCTCAAGACATCACAGAATATAAATAATAAAATCAACGAAAATTGGGTTAGTAAAGTAAAGAGAATAACACGGCACATAAAAACACATAACCCGAGGAAATATTATGTACTAAGACATATGTATGTAATATTTCCTCGGGTATCCGACGAAAATTCTGAAAAAATTTCATTTTTACGAATTCCTATTAATCTGTACTTTTGAGAACAGCTCTCTATAATGAAACACAAAAAATCCTGAAAGATACATACAGTAGAACGCGTAGCTCATTTATTTTTACATAAGAACACTTTCAATAAAACGAATATTCGAATTCAATGATACTTATTTAGTTTCGCTGTATTTTCATTCGTTGCGAACGCCGTATTTTCTAAGTCACTGTCCTACTCATGTCATTATTAGTAATAAAAAAATTCATTTTTTTCGGACGACTGTAATACGACATCAGAAGCACTTTGTATTTCTTCCTTTACAAAACACAAATAATCTACGATACCTAAAGGTGCCGTAAAAACTTAGCAAGGACATCCCATATTGTTTGTTTTTGCCAAGAATCTAAAAACGATCAGTAGCTTCGATAAATTCTTTGTTTCATATGATGAATCAATGATCTGAAATTATTTTCAAGTTTAGTAAAGAGATACATATTTTTAATACCAATTATACGTCCTCTTTTATCTATTCATAAAATCATAACTAATTAACTTTAGAAACTCCCAAGGTTAACACGTAGATCAGATGCATTCGATACATTATGTGTTTAGGTACATGAAGACGTCGACAACACATTTTCATATGTATTTTTTAATCATCTAATCCTGTATCACCAGGCACCTCATTAAGAGAAAGTTTTACATACCTCGGATAATATTTACAGACGCTTTACGGATTGGAGCGAGAGTACTTATATCGAATATGTAATAATTATTGCAGCCTTTTAAACGGAGAGTAATATTTTAAAATTAAGACAGTTTCCTCTTAAACGCGGTACGAATTCTCTGCTATACTCAAAAGAGTGGTTTGCTTGGCCAAACATAACAATTTTAAGGTACGAAACTTCTCAATTTTCTTTGATGTATGAAGCAAATATTAGCTTCTAAAACTGTACTGAATTTTGATAATGTTCTGAAGAATCACTAAAAAGTGTAGAATCTTGTCTTCTTCTATTTAGTTGTAATATATTGTAACCGAAATACCGAGTGTTTATTTAAATCATAACATTTCTATTTTCTCAAGGTTATGGAGGTAGAGGATACGGTGGTGGATACGGAGGTCGTGGAGCTGGAGCTGGTGCCGCATCTGCTGCTGCTGCAGGAGCTGGTGCAGGACAACAAGGACAAGACCAAGGAGCGTCTGCCGCTGCCGCCGCCGCTGCTGCTGCCGCCGCTGCTGCCCAAGGTTATGGAGGTAGAGGTGGTTACGGACAAGGTGCTGGTGCTGCGGGCGCTGCTGCTGCTGCTGCTGGAGCAGGAGCTGGTGCAGGGCAACAAAGACAAGACCAGGGAGCTGCTGCCGCCGCTGCTGCCGCTGCCGCTGCTGCCCAAGGTTACGGAGGTAGAGGAGGATACGGACGTGGTGCTGGTGCTGCGGGCGCTGCTGCTGCTGCTGCTGGAGCAGGATCTGGTGCAGGACAACAAGATCAAGACCAACAAGCTGCTGCGGCCGCCGCCGCTGCTGCTGCCGCTGCTGCAGGAGGTATGTTATTTGTCCTTTACATTTGCAGCAATTTTCCGAATTAGAACATAACACGAGAGTTTTGAAATTGTCTACAGATACAGAACCCAGTCTGAATATTTCGGGCATAGAAGCCTCAATTCTTTTTTGCGTTTCTAGGATATTAAATATTCATCTGTCGGTAAAGAATATATAAATTACGAAATGGGAAATATTCTTTCTCTTACACTCAAGGTTCGTAACGGAACTTTGCCAATAGCGTTTAATTAGATTTCACTAATTTCTAAGTTGAATTCCGAATTCAATTTAACTTTCAGTCATTATTTCGCGAATTTCTTAGATATGTTGTGATCGAAAATCTTTTGTCTATCAAATATTTTACTTCCACTTAAATTGCAGAATGTACAATTAACTCTGAATTTGAACTGTTCAAAACTAATGGAAACGTACAAGGACATTCCATTGATTATTTGCGGTAATTGGAACCTTGCTGCAGTTTCAAATGCTAACACATATGATTTGTTTTGCTTTGTTTTCCTTTATACGGGCTCAGCCCTTCCGGCTGATTTCTTGAACCTTATGAAGAAAAGCGGGCCCATCCCTTCCAACAACAAACGACACGAGCCAGCGAACCGGCCGTGTCCAAGTAAAACTAAAATTAATTTAGCAGCTTAACAAAAAATAAATGAATAAATAAAAAAATAGAATAAAATATAAAAGCTAGCAGAAAAAAAACACATTTAAAGAAGGTCCCGGAAAGCCAAGCCTGGGAACTGATTAACATAAAAATTAGGATAATGCAAAAATAACGAAATTATAAAAACGACCGTGAGAACTCTTCTCTACGAATCTCAAGACATCACAGAATATAAATAATAAAATCAACGAAAATTGGGTTAGTAAAGTAAAGAGAATAACACGGCACATAAAAACACATAACCCGAGGAAATATTATGTACTAAGACATATGTATGTAATATTTCCTCGGGTATCCGACGAAAATTCTGAAAAAATTTCATTTTTACGAATTCCTATTAATCTGTACTTTTGAGAACAGCTCTCTATAATGAAACACAAAAAATCCTGAAAGATACATACAGTAGAACGCGTAGCTCATTTATTTTTACATAAGAACACTTTCAATAAAACGAATATTCGAATTCAATGATACTTATTTAGTTTCGCTGTATTTTCATTCGTTGCGAACGCCGTATTTTCTAAGTCACTGTCCTACTCATGTCATTATTAGTAATAAAAAAATTCATTTTTTTCGGACGACTGTAATACGACATCAGAAGCACTTTGTATTTCTTCCTTTACAAAACACAAATAATCTACGATACCTAAAGGTGCCGTAAAAACTTAGCAAGGACATCCCATATTGTTTGTTTTTGCCAAGAATCTAAAAACGATCAGTAGCTTCGATAAATTCTTTGTTTCATATGATGAATCAATGATCTGAAATTATTTTCAAGTTTAGTAAAGAGATACATATTTTTAATACCAATTATACGTCCTCTTTTATCTATTCATAAAATCATAACTAATTAACTTTAGAAACTCCCAAGGTTAACACGTAGATCAGATGCATTCGATACATTATGTGTTTAGGTAACTGAAGACGTCGACAACACATTTTCATATGTATTTTTTAATCATCTAATCCTGTATCACCAGGTACCTCATTAAGAGAAAGTTTTACATACCTCGGATAATATTTACAGATGCTTTACGGATTGGAGCGAGAGTACTTATATCGAATATGTAATAATTATTGCAGCCTTTTAAACGGAGAGTAATATTTTAAAATTAAGACAGTTTCCTCTTAAACGCGGTACGAATTCTCTGCTATACTCAAAAGAGTGGTTTGCTTGGCCAAACATAACAATTTTAAGGTACGAAACTTCTCAATTTTCTTTGATGTATGAAGCAAATATTAGCTTCTAAAACTGTACTGAATTTTGATAATGTTCTGAAGAATCACTAAAAAGTGTAGAATCTTGTCTTCTTCTATTTAGTTGTAATATATTGTAACCGAAATACCGAGTGTTTATTTAAATCATAACATTTCCATTTTCTCAAGGTTATGGAGGTAGAGGATACGGTGGTGGATACGGAGGTCGTGGAGCTGGAGCTGGTGCCGCATCTGCTGCTGCTGCAGGAGCTGGTGCAGGACAACAAGGACAAGACCAAGGAGCTTCTGCCGCTGCCGCCGCCGCTGCTGCTGCCGCCGCTGCTGCCCAAGGTTATGGAGGTAGAGGTGGTTACGGACAAGGTGCTGGTGCTGCGGGCGCTGCTGCTGCTGGAGCAGGAGCTGGTGCAGGGCAACAAAGACAAGACCAGGGAGCTGCTGCCGCCGCAGCCGCTGCTGCCGCTACCGCTGCTGCCCAAGGTTATGGAGGTAGAGGAGGATACGGACGTGGTGCTGGTGCTGCGGGCGCTGCTGCTGCTGCTGCTGGAGCAGGATCTGGTGCAGGACAACAAGATCAAGACCAACAAGCTGCTGCCGCCGCCGCCGCTGCTGCTGCCGCTGCTGCAGGAGGTATGTTATTTGTCCTTTACATTTGCAGCAATTTTCCGAATTAGAACATAACACGAGAGTTTTGAAATTGTCTACAGATACAGAACCCAGTCTGAATATTTCGGGCATAGAAGCCTCAATTCTTTTTTGCGTTTCTAGGATATTAAATATTCATCTGTCGGTAAAGAATATATAAATTACGAAATGGGAAATATTCTTTCTCTTACACTCAAGGTTCGTAACGGAACTTTGCCAATAGCGTTTAATTAGATTTCACTAATTTCTAAGTTGAATTCCGAATTCAATTTAACTTTCAGTCATTATTTCGCGAATTTCTTAGATATGTTGTGATCGAAAATCTTTTGTCTATCAAATATTTTACTTCCACTTAAATTGCAGAATGTACAATTAACTCTGAATTTGAACTGTTCAAAACTAATGGAAACGTACAAGGACATTCCATTGATTATTTGCGGTAATTGGAACCTTGCTGCAGTTTCAAATGCTAACACATATGATTTGTTTTGCTTTGTTTTCCTTTATACGGGCTCAGCCCTTCCGGCTGATTTCTTGAACCTTATGAAGAAAAGCGGGCCCATCCCTTCCAACAACAAACGACACGAGCCAGCGAACCGGCCGTGTCCAAGTAAAACTAAAATTAATTTAGCAGCTTAACAAAAAATAAATGAATAAATAAAAAAATAGAATAAAATATAAAAGCTAGCAGAAAAAAAACACATTTAAAGAAGGTCCCGGAAAGCCAAGCCTGGGAACTGATTAACATAAAAATTAGGATAATGCAAAAATAACGAAATTATAAAAACGACCGTGAGAACTCTTCTCTACGAATCTCAAGACATCACAGAATATAAATAATAAAATCAACGAAAATTGGGTTAGTAAAGTAAAGAGAATAACACGGCACATAAAAACACATAACCCGAGGAAATATTATGTACTAAGACATATGTATGTAATATTTCCTCGGGTATCCGACGAAAATTCTGAAAAAATTTCATTTTTACGAATTCCTATTAATCTGTACTTTTGAGAACAGCTCTCTATAATGAAACACAAAAAATCCTGAAAGATACATACAGTAGAACGCGTAGCTCATTTATTTTTACATAAGAACACTTTCAATAAAACGAATATTCGAATTCAATGATACTTATTTAGTTTCGCTGTATTTTCATTCGTTGCGAACGCCGTATTTTCTAAGTCACTGTCCTACTCATGTCATTATTAGTAATAAAAAAATTCATTTTTTTCGGACGACTGTAATACGACATCAGAAGCACTTTGTATTTCTTCCTTTACAAAACACAAATAATCTACGATACCTAAAGGTGCCGTAAAAACTTAGCAAGGACATCCCATATTGTTTGTTTTTGCCAAGAATCTAAAAACGATCAGTAGCTTCGATAAATTCTTTGTTTCATATGATGAATCAATGATCTGAAATTATTTTCAAGTTTAGTAAAGAGATACATATTTTTAATACCAATTATACGTCCTCTTTTATCTATTCATAAAATCATAACTAATTAACTTTAGAAACTCCCAAGGTTAACACGTAGATCAGATGCATTCGATACATTATGTGTTTAGGTAACTGAAGACGTCGACAACACATTTTCATATGTATTTTTTAATCATCTAATCCTGTATCACCAGGTACCTCATTAAGAGAAAGTTTTACATACCTCGGATAATATTTACAGATGCTTTACGGATTGGAGCGAGAGTACTTATATCGAATATGTAATAATTATTGCAGCCTTTTAAACGGAGAGTAATATTTTAAAATTAAGACAGTTTCCTCTTAAACGCGGTACGAATTCTCTGCTATACTCAAAAGAGTGGTTTGCTTGGCCAAACATAACAATTTTAAGGTACGAAACTTCTCAATTTTCTTTGATGTATGAAGCAAATATTAGCTTCTAAAACTGTACTGAATTTTGATAATGTTCTGAAGAATCACTAAAAAGTGTAGAATCTTGTCTTCTTCTATTTAGTTGTAATATATTGTAACCGAAATACCGAGTGTTTATTTAAATCATAACATTTCCATTTTCTCAAGGTTATGGAGGTAGAGGATACGGTGGTGGATACGGAGGTCGTGGAGCTGGAGCTGGTGCCGCATCTGCTGCTGCTGCAGGAGCTGGTGCAGGACAACAAGGACAAGACCAAGGAGCTTCTGCCGCTGCCGCCGCCGCTGCTGCTGCCGCCGCTGCTGCCCAAGGTTATGGAGGTAGAGGTGGTTACGGACAAGGTGCTGGTGCTGCGGGCGCTGCTGCTGCTGGAGCAGGAGCTGGTGCAGGGCAACAAAGACAAGACCAGGGAGCTGCTGCCGCCGCAGCCGCTGCTGCCGCTACCGCTGCTGCCCAAGGTTATGGAGGTAGAGGAGGATACGGACGTGGTGCTGGTGCTGCGGGCGCTGCTGCTGCTGCTGCTGGAGCAGGATCTGGTGCAGGACAACAAGATCAAGACCAACAAGCTGCTGCCGCCGCCGCCGCTGCTGCTGCCGCTGCTGCAGGAGGTATGTTATTTGTCCTTTACATTTGCAGCAATTTTCCGAATTAGAACATAACACGAGAGTTTTGAAATTGTCTACAGATACAGAACCCAGTCTGAATATTTCGGGCATAGAAGCCTCAATTCTTTTTTGCGTTTCTAGGATATTAAATATTCATCTGTCGGTAAAGAATATATAAATTACGAAATGGGAAATATTCTTTCTCTTACACTCAAGGTTCGTAACGGAACTTTGCCAATAGCGTTTAATTAGATTTCACTAATTTCTAAGTTGAATTCCGAATTCAATTTAACTTTCAGTCATTATTTCGCGAATTTCTTAGATATGTTGTGATCGAAAATCTTTTGTCTATCAAATATTTTACTTCCACTTAAATTGCAGAATGTACAATTAACTCTGAATTTGAACTGTTCAAAACTAATGGAAACGTACAAGGACATTCCATTGATTATTTGCGGTAATTGGAACCTTGCTGCAGTTTCAAATGCTAACACATATGATTTGTTTTGCTTTGTTTTCCTTTATACGGGCTCAGCCCTTCCGGCTGATTTCTTGAACCTTATGAAGAAAAGCGGGCCCATCCCTTCCAACAACAAACGACACGAGCCAGCGAACCGGCCGTGTCCAAGTAAAACTAAAATTAATTTAGCAGCTTAACAAAAAATAAATGAATAAATAAAAAAATAGAATAAAATATAAAAGCTAGCAGAAAAAAAACACATTTAAAGAAGGTCCCGGAAAGCCAAGCCTGGGAACTGATTAACATAAAAATTAGGATAATGCAAAAATAACGAAATTATAAAAACGACCGTGAGAACTCTTCTCTACGAATCTCAAGACATCACAGAATATAAATAATAAAATCAACGAAAATTGGGTTAGTAAAGTAAAGAGAATAACACGGCACATAAAAACACATAACCCGAGGAAATATTATGTACTAAGACATATATATGTAATATTTCCTCGGGTATCCGACGAAAATTCTGAAAAAATTTCATTTTTACGAATTCCTATTAATCTGTACTTTTGAGAACAGCTCTCTATAATGAAACACAAAAAATCCTGAAAGATACATACAGTAGAACGCGTAGCTCATTTATTTTTACATAAGAACACTTTCAATAAAACGAATATTCGAATTCAATGATACTTATTTAGTTTCGCTGTATTTTCATTCGTTGCGAACGCCGTATTTTCTAAGTCACTGTCCTACTCATGTCATTATTAGTAATAAAAAAATTCATTTTTTTCGGACGACTGTAATACGACATCAGAAGCACTTTGTATTTCTTCCTTTACAAAACACAAATAATCTACGATACCTAAAGGTGCCGTAAAAACTTAGCAAGGACATCCCATATTGTTTGTTTTTGCCAAGAATCTAAAAACGATCAGTAGCTTCGATAAATTCTTTGTTTCATATGATGAATCAATGATCTGAAATTATTTTCAAGTTTAGTAAAGAGATACATATTTTTAATACCAATTATACGTCCTCTTTTATCTATTCATAAAATCATAACTAATTAACTTTAGAAACTCCCAAGGTTAACACGTAGATCAGATGCATTCGATACATTATGTGTTTAGGTACATGAAGACGTCGACAACACATTTTCATATGTATTTTTTAATCATCTAATCCTGTATCACCAGGCACCTCATTAAGAGAAAGTTTTACATACCTCGGATAATATTTACAGACGCTTTACGGATTGGAGCGAGAGTACTTATATCGAATATGTAATAATTATTGCAGCCTTTTAAACGGAGAGTAATATTTTAAAATTAAGACAGTTTCCTCTTAAACGCGGTACGAATTCTCTGCTATACTCAAAAGAGTGGTTTGCTTGGCCAAATATAACAATTTTAAGGTACGAAACTTCTCAATTTTCTTTGATGTATGAAGCAAATATTAGCTTCTAAAACTGTACTGAATTTTGATAATGTTCTGAAGAATCACTAAAAAGTGTAGAATCTTGTATTCTTCTATTTAGTTGTAATATATTGTAACCGAAATACCGAGTGTTTATTTAAATCATAACATTTCTATTTTCTCAAGGTTATGGAGGTAGAGGATACGGTGGCGGATACGGAGGTCGTGGAGCTGGAGCTGGTGCCGCATCTGCTGCTGCTGCAGGAGCTGGTGCAGGACAACAAGGACAAGACCAAGGAGCGTCTGCCGCTGCCGCCGCCGCTGCTGCTGCCGCCGCTGCTGCCCAAGGTTATGGAGGTAGAGGTGGTTACGGACAAGGTGCTGGTGCTGCGGGCGCTGCTGCTGCTGCTGCTGGAGCAGGAGCTGGTGCAGGGCAACAAAGACAAGACCAGGGAGCTGCTGCCGCCGCTGCTGCCGCTGCCGCTGCTGCCCAAGGTTACGGAGGTAGAGGAGGATACGGACGTGGTGCTGGTGCTGCGGGCGCTGCTGCTGCTGCTGCTGGAGCAGGATCTGGTGCAGGACAACAAGATCAAGACCAACAAGCTGCTGCCGCCGCCGCCGCTGCTGCTGCCGCTGCTGCAGGAGGTATGTTATTTGTCCTTTACATTTGCAGCAATTTTCCGAATTAGAACATAACACGAGAGTTTTGAAATTGTCTACAGATACAGAACCCAGTCTGAATATTTCGGGCATAGAAGCCTCAATTCTTTTTTGCGTTTCTAGGATATTAAATATTCATCTGTCGGTAAAGAATATATAAATTACGAAATGGGAAATATTCTTTCTCTTACACTCAAGGTTCGTAACGGAACTTTGCCAATAGCGTTTAATTAGATTTCACTAATTTCTAAGTTGAATTCCGAATTCAATTTAACTTTCAGTCATTATTTCGCGAATTTCTTAGATATGTTGTGATCGAAAATCTTTTGTCTATCAAATATTTTACTTCCACTTAAATTGCAGAATGTACAATTAACTCTGAATTTGAACTGTTCAAAACTAATGGAAACGTACAAGGACATTCCATTGATTATTTGCGGTAATTGGAACCTTGCTGCAGTTTCAAATGCTAACACATATGATTTGTTTTGCTTTGTTTTCCTTTATACGGGCTCAGCCCTTCCGGCTGATTTCTTGAACCTTATGAAGAAAAGCGGGCCCATCCCTTCCAACAACAAACGACACGAGCCAGCGAACCGGCCGTGTCCAAGTAAAACTAAAATTAATTTAGCAGCTTAACAAAAAATAAATGAATAAATAAAAAAATAGAATAAAATATAAAAGCTAGCAGAAAAAAAACACATTTAAAGAAGGTCCCGGAAAGCCAAGCCTGGGAACTGATTAACATAAAAATTAGGATAATGCAAAAATAACGAAATTATAAAAACGACCGTGAGAACTCTTCTCTACGAATCTCAAGACATCACAGAATATAAATAATAAAATCAAAGAAAATTGGGTTAGTAAAGTAAAGAGAATAACACGGCACATAAAAACACATAACCCGAGGAAATATTATGTACTAAGACATATATATGTAATATTTCCTCGGGTATCCGACGAAAATTCTGAAAAAATTTCATTTTTACGAATTCCTATTAATCTGTACTTTTGAGAACAGCTCTCTATAATGAAACACAAAAAATCCTGAAAGATACATACAGTAGAACGCGTAGCTCATTTATTTTTACATAAGAACACTTTCAATAAAACGAATATTCGAATTCAATGATACTTATTTAGTTTCGCTGTATTTTCATTCGTTGCGAACGCCGTATTTTCTAAGTCACTGTCCTACTCATGTCATTATTAGTAATAAAAAAATTCATTTTTTTCGGACGACTGTAATACGACATCAGAAGCACTTTGTATTTCTTCCTTTACAAAACACAAATAATCTACGATACCTAAAGGTGCCGTAAAAACTTAGCAAGGACATCCCATATTGTTTGTTTTTGCCAAGAATCTAAAAACGATCAGTAGCTTCGATAAATTCTTTGTTTCATATGATGAATCAATGATCTGAAATTATTTTCAAGTTTAGTAAAGAGATACATATTTTTAATACCAATTATACGTCCTCTTTTATCTATTCATAAAATCATAACTAATTAACTTTAGAAACTCCCAAGGTTAACACGTAGATCAGATGCATTCGATACATTATGTGTTTAGGTACATGAAGACGTCGACAACACATTTTCATATGTATTTTTTAATCATCTAATCCTGTATCACCAGGCACCTCATTAAGAGAAAGTTTTACATACCTCGGATAATATTTACAGACGCTTTACGGATTGGAGCGAGAGTACTTATATCGAATATGTAATAATTATTGCAGCCTTTTAAACGGAGAGTAATATTTTAAAATTAAGACAGTTTCCTCTTAAACGCGGTACGAATTCTCTGCTATACTCAAAAGAGTGGTTTGCTTGGCCAAATATAACAATTTTAAGGTACGAAACTTCTCAATTTTCTTTGATGTATGAAGCAAATATTAGCTTCTAAAACTGTACTGAATTTTGATAATGTTCTGAAGAATCACTAAAAAGTGTAGAATCTTGTCTTCTTCTATTTAGTTGTAATATATTGTAACCGAAATACCGAGTGTTTATTTAAATCATAACATTTCTATTTTCTCAAGGTTATGGAGGTAGAGGATACGGTGGTGGATACGGAGGTCGTGGAGCTGGAGCTGGTGCCGCATCTGCTGCTGCTGCAGGAGCTGGTGCAGGACAACAAGGACAAGACCAAGGAGCTTCTGCCGCTGCCGCTGCCGCCGCCGCTGCTGCCCAAGGTTATGGAGGTAGAGGTGGTTACGGACAAGGTGCTGGTGCTGCGGGCGCTGCTGCTGCTGCTGCTGGAGCAGGAGCTGGTGCAGGGCAACAAAGACAAGACCAGGGAGCTGCTGCCGCCGCTGCTGCCGCTGCCGCTGCTGCCCAAGGTTACGGAGGTAGAGGAGGATACGGACGTGGTGCTGGTGCTGCGGGCGCTTCTGCTGCTGCTGCTGGAGCAGGATCTGGTGCAGGACAACAAGATCAAGACCAACAAGCTGCTGCCGCCGCCGCCGCCGCTGCTGCTGCCGCTGCTGCAGGAGGTATGTTATTTGTCTTTACATTTGCAGTAATTTTCCGAAATAGAACATAACACGAGAGTTTTGAAAGTGTCTACAGATACAGAACCCAGTCTGAATATTTCGGACATAGAAGCCTCAATTCTTGTTTGCGTTTCTAGGATATTAAATATTCATCTGTCGGTAAAGAATATATAAATTACGAAATGGGAAATATTCTTTCTCTTACACTCAAGGTTCGTAACAGAACTTTGCCAATAGCGTTTAATTAGATTTCACTAATTTCTAAGTTGAATTCCGAATTCAATTTAACTTTCAGTCATTATTCCGCGAATTTCTTAGATATGTTGTGATCGAAAATCTTTTGTCTATCAAATATTTTACTTCCACATAAATTGCAGAATGTACAATTAACTCTGAATTTGTCTGTTCAAAACTAATGGAAACGTACAAGGACATTCCATTGATCATTTGCTGTAATTGGAACCTTGCTGCAGTTTCAAATGCTAACACATATGATTTGTTTTGCTTTGTTTTGCTTTATACGGGCTCAGCCCTTCCGTCTGATTTGTTGAACCTTATGAAGAAAAGCGGGCGCATCCCTTCCAACAACAAACGGCACCAGCCAGCGAGCCGGCCGTGTCCAAGTAAAACTAAAATTAAATTAACAGCTTAACAGAAAATAAATAAATAAATAAATAAATAGAATAAAATATAAAAACTAGCAGAAAAAAAACACATTTAAAGAACGTAACGGAAAGCCAAGCCTGGGAACTGAGTAACATAAAAATTAGGATAATGCAAAAATAACGAAATTATAAAATCGACCGTGAGAACTCTTCTCTACGAATATCAAGACATCACAGAATATAAATAATAAAATCAAAGAAAATTGGGTTAGTAAAGTAAAGAGAATAACACGGCACATAAAAACACATTACCCGAGGAAATATTATGTACTAAGACATATGTATGTAATATTTCCTCGGGTATCCGACGAAAATTCTGAAAAACTTTCAATTTTACGAATTCCTATTAATCTGTAATTTTGGGAACAGCTCTCTATAATGAAACACAAAAAATCCTGAAAGATACATAAAGCAGAACGCGTAGCTCATTTATTTTTACATAAGAACACTTTCAATAAAACGAATATTCGAATTCAATGATATTTATTTAGTTTCGCTGTATTTTCATTCGTTGCGAACGCCGTATTTTCTAAGTCACTGTCCTACTCATGTCATTATTAGTAATAAAAAAATTCATTTTTTTCGGACGACTGTAATACGACATCAGAAGCACTTTGTATTTCTTCCTTTACAAAACACAAATAATCTACGATATCTAAAGGTGCCGTAAAAATCCCATATTGTTTGTTTTTGCCAAGAATCTAAAAATGATTAGTAGCTTCAATAAATTCTTTGTTTTATATGATGAATCAATGATCTGAAATTATTTTCAAGTTTAGGAAAGAGATACATATTTTTAATACCAATTATACGTCCTCTTTTATCTATTCTTAAAATCATAACTAATTAACTTTAGAAACTCCCAAGGTTAACACGTAGATCAGATGCATTCGATACATTATGTGTTTAGGTAACTGAAGACGTCGACAACACATTTTCATATGTATTTTTTAATCATCTAATCCTGTATCACCAGGCACCTCATTAAGAGAAAGTTTTACAAACCTCGGATAATATTTACAGACGCCTTACGGATTGGAGCGAGAGTATTTATATCGAATATGTCATAGTTATTGCAGCCTTTTAAACGGAGAGTAATATTTTAAAATTAAGACAGTTTCCTCTTAAACGCGGTACGAATTCTCTGCTATACTCAAAAGAGTGGTCTGCTTGGCCAAACATAAAAATTTTAAGGTACGAAAATTCTCAATTTTCTTTGATGTATGAAGCAAATATTAACTTCTAAAACTGTACTGAATTTTGATAATGTTCTGAAGAATAACTAAAAAGTGTAGAATCTTGTCTTCTTCTATTTAGTTGTAATATATTGTAACCGAAAAACCGAGTGTTTATTTAATTCATAATATTTCTATTTCCGCAAGGCTATGGAGGTAGAAGATACGGTGGTGGATACGGAGGTCGTGGAGCTGGAGCTGGTGCCGCATCTGCTGCTGCTGCAGGAGCTGGTGCAGGACAACAAGGACAAGACCAAGGAGCTTCTGCCGCCGCCGCTGCTGCTGCCGCCGCTGCTGCCCAAGGTTATGGAGGTAGAGGTGGTTACGGACAAGGTGCTGGTGCTGCGGGCGCTGCTGCTGCTGCTGCTGGAGCAGGAGCTGGTGCGGGACAAGATCAAGACCAAGGTGCTGCTGCTGCAGCTGCCGCCGCTGCGGCTGCACAAGGTTATGGAGGCAGAGGTGGATACGGATCTGGTGCTGGTGCTGCAGGTGCTGCTGCTGCTGGAGCAGGAGCTGGTGCAGGAGAACAAGGACGAGGCTATGAGTTCCTTGCCGATGCCGCTGCTTTAGCGTCTGCTGCTGCTTCTGCTTTCGGTGCCGGAGGTTACGATCGCAGAGGACCTGCAGCTGCTTCCAGCGCTGCTGCCGCGGCTTCGGCTGCTAGTAGTTCTTCTGTGAGTTCAACAGTTTATTCCACTATTTCACGATTGTCATCATCTTCGTCTTCGTCTAGAGTTTCTTCTGCTGCTTCTGCTCTCGCATCGGGTGGTTATTTCAATGCTAACGCATTGTCTTCAGTTATTTCTAGTTTGGCGTCCCAAGTTCGCTCCACATCTGCAGATCTCTCTGGGTGTGAAGTTCTCGTGCAAGTGCTCTTAGAAATTTTATCTGCCCTTGTTCACATACTAAATTCTTCAAATATTGGTCAAGTTGATTTGAGTTCTGTTAGTTCTGCTTCTAATCTTGTTTCTAACTCACTTTATGGTTTAGCTTAAAGATAATTTTTAAGCATTTGTTTATCTAATTAATGTATAATTTTTCTTGGAAAATAAATTTCTGTCTTGCAAAGGTTAATAGTGTGTCTTTATTTTTATGTGAGTGTTCTTAATCTTTCTTATTTTTAAACATTAAGCAAATGTTAACCACATAGAATTGCAATTCGTAATGGTATTATTCATTGCTAGTAAGAAATAAGCTTATGCTCTTTGATTAGTTTGTGTATGTGCCAAATTCTATACAATGATAATTTTAATTATTGACTGAGGACACAGAATATTGGGGAACGCTGGATTAGCATAAAGAAGGTGACCAGTGCATCCGCTTTTCTTTAGTACACTTTTTATATTCCATTCAAAATATTAACTGTATATATCGCGCAATTGTAGTTATGATTAGATCAATTTTCATTTCTTTCGTTTTTTTCCTTTCTTTCTTTTTTGTTTTGTTTTGTTTTTGCCGTGAGGGGGAACATTAGCAATTTATCCAGAAATTTTTAATTCTTACTTACACTAAACTTTATGTGATGTTTAGATAGAGTTTGTTTTTACGTACACTGCACATAAAAGAAAAAAAAGGACATTTTTATATCCCCCGTGCTACCGGACCGATTGACGAAATTCAAATTGCGCTCTTCATGCTTCAAAAGCGCGACTAAGAATATATATATATATATACATATATATATATATATATATATATATATATATATATATATATATATATATATATCATTGCTGTAACTTAATGAGACTTAACTTAATTGGAAAAAAAACGGGACTTTTCTGAACTAATATACCATTTTTATACATATTTTGATTCTACGATCCAAATTTTGCGAAAATTCTAAATTTTGTAAAATATGGTGCGAAATTTACGTAGAAATTCAAAAATTTATCTTTGCGAATTTTTTTCAGTTTGTGCCAGGAATAATTCACTTGGAGAACTTCTTAATATATTGTAATCTATTTTCCTTTTCCTTCCATTGTGCAGGAGCGAAAAAAAGTTACATCGTTTCTACGATTTCACATTGTGGATGAGCGAGAAAAAGTCAAAACGTTCTTTTTTTCAAATAATTTTAACAAAGTGCCTTAACCACATTTTCTGTTACTATCGTACTCACCAACTATCCCAAATTTCAAAACTCACCAATATAATAAATTCAGGTATTTCTTCGGCAATTTTGAATAACAAATTCTGGTACTATTCGGTTCTGAGGGCAGTAAAAAATCGCCAAACTATAGTCGATGCCAATGCTGCCAAAAATAATTGCGGCAACCCTAACACAAGAAAGGAAGTATAATAGTAAATAACTATTTAAGATTGATGTTTTAATTTAGATAAAAAGTTACTTTCATATAGTACTTTTTTATTATTATTATTTATATAAAAAAGGCTAAAATAACTGAATGGAAACATAATAGTAAATAACTATTTCTGATTTTTATTTTAATTTAGATGAGACGTTAATTTCATATAATACAATTTTGTATTACTTTATGAAAAAAATCTGATGTGTACACCACATGACTTCCTTGTACGGAATATTAAATTATACGCATTTTTCTTGCATTTCATTTAGACTTATTGGATTGAATTAAATCTTCTTCGCCGACAGCGCATGAACCACAATAGAATAAACGCATTCTTTAAAATTCACTCTAGTATTTGTTTGCCATAGCGACACTCTGGCGCTAGATTCACTTAGCAGTATTATACACTGCTCAAAACAATTAAAGGATATTGCGGTTTTAGGTGGATCTTGTGGCTGGGAAACTTTTTAGCTGATTGATACATGGTCGACAGACGTAGTAGGTTATATGAGAATAAATTGCACATGTTTGGCAGAAAAAAATGCATTTTATTGCGCATTTGTGTACAAAAGGAAAAAAAACACAATTTGTGCATATGAGAAAAAAGGAATAAGCAAAGGTGTTTTCTTCAACGGAAATCATTTTCAGTAGGGGGTATGGTTTCCACGGACGGCCAGCAACGTTGAACACCTTTGAGTCATGGAGTCAATGAGGCTATTAATCACAAGTTGGGGTATTCTGTCCCACTCTTCCAGAAGAGCTCTTTCCAGTTCTTGGAGAGTTTGTGAGGGTTGTTGGCGGCCAGCAACTCATCTTCCTAGAGCGTCCCAAATGTGCTCTATTGGATTCATGTCTGGAGAACACTCTGGCCATTCCATTCGTACGATTCCTTCCTCGAAAAGGAAATCCTCCACCAGGTTAGCACGATGTGGCCTGCAGTTATCGTCCATTAAAATGAAGTCATCTCCGATTGCTGCAGCGTATGGGACTACAATAGGTCTGAGGATCTCATCCCTACATCGGCGACCAGACAGAGGTCCATCTTGAATGATGTAGAGGTCTGTGCGCCCAGCCAATGGAGATGCCACCATACACCAATACTCGCCCACAGCCAAATCTGACACTTTCGTGCACGAACGCAGAATTATTCCTACTGCCACGGTCTCTCCAGATGAAAATACGCCTATTATCAGGATGAACAGAAAAACGGGACCCGTCAGAAAAAAGAACATTGCTCCATTCATTTCTCCTCCAGTTCACATGCTCTGTTGCCCACTCCCTGCGGTCGCGACGATGCCTTGATGTTATTCTAACACATACCATCAGTCGGCGAGCATACAGACCTACACCATTGAACCGGTTTCGGACAGTCTGAGTTGAAACCGTGGTGCCAGTAGCCGAGTGCAGGTGTTGTTGGAAAAGAGTAGCATTCATATTTCGGTGTCTCCGAGCCATTAACAGTAAATAACAATCTTCACTGGGCGTTGTTGCCCGTCTACGGCCTTGCCCTGGTCTTCGGCCTGCACTTCCAGTTTCCAAAAAACGGTTCCAGATCCTGGAAATCACACTTTGTGACACTCCAATGGCTTGCGCTACTTCGGCTTGAGTTTGGCCATCTTCTAACCTACCAACAACTGTATAAGCTTCTGAATCGGTTAAAAGACTTCGCTGAGACATCGTACTCATCGAAACAAAGCAGTCACTGAAAGCCGATCATCCTTGTCTTCATTGTCTTTTATTCAGTTGAAAGTCAAATTTCATTCGCTGCCACTGACGTTTTAGACGTCGAACTCGAAATTAGCATACTCCACAGTTTGAAAACCAGAAAAATTTGCATTTGTGATTCTCTTCTTCCATTTTCGGAAAAAAAAAAATCCGCTTAGATCTTTATTTTATATAAAACTTACAATATCCTTTAATTGTTTTCAGCAGTGTATTTCGTTCATATTATAAATCATAATGCACAAAATGTATATCATTTAAAGAATAGAAATATCTAATCGTTGCCACATGTTCTATTCAAATGCTATAATAAAGCTAGAATGATGTATAAGGGAAATTAAGCAAACAAAACAAAAAAGAACCAGTTTTTCACAGACGATTGAATATTTCTCATTCAATTAATTCAGCTCTCACTTCGCGAGAAGGCAAAAATACATAAAAACTCAAAATATATGTATCAAAAATTACGAAGTAAATCTTAAACACTCATTTCCTCGAAAAAATTCCAGAAAGGATTAAGCATGACTTAATTGGCAATAATAAAAGAAGGCGTTATCTTTGTTGTTGCGAAGCAAAATTTCTCTAGATTGGAAACAAATCCACTAGTCTGCTGTTTCAAATGTAAACAAGCAATGGCCGCCGTAAAAAAAAAGGTTAACCAACTTTAAAATTGTTGATAATTCTAAAAATATTGCATACAGATTTACTAAAGGCATAAAAACCTTAACCGGAATATAAAAACAACATAATACAATCATTTTTAAAGCAAAAAATGTACAATTTACAAACATATAAGAGTAAAGAAACTGAGATCACTGAGCCGGTGAACAGAGTGGATATATATATAAATATATTTATATACGTTTGGTGAACCGGATTACAACCAAAATACAAGGTGCACATCTACATGTTATAGCAGTCCTATATAAAAAATTTCAACGTTCTGAGGCTACTCCTTTTTGAGTTATGCGAGATACATACGTACGTACGTACATACGTTCGTACAGAAGCCACGAAAAATTCTCTTCAGAATTAATTTTAAAGCAGTTTTGTAATTTTTTCGACGAAACGAGTCTTTTATTTTGTTCTTACGTACAGATATCACGCGAAAACATCGTTAAATTGCATTCGATAGCGGTCAAAATGGATATGTTCGTTGAAATATGCTGCCTGAAAATTTTCGCCATTACAATATTTCTTTTTTACTTCGTACAAGGAAGTAAAAAAGCTAAATATACTTGCAATTAAACGGGTGGCATAAAATGTTTTATGTCTTCCAACATAGCAGAAAAAATTTCAGTTTTCTTGTGCAAACGTCTGTATATAAACTCGGACAAGTAATAATCAAAATGCTGTCGAGCAGTGCCCCGATGGCGGTTATTACCCCATTTAGCACTGCCCCACAGCCGTTGTACTGTTTGTGTATGACACCCACTTTCCGGGTCCACAAAATTTTAGTTTTGTTTGACAGTAAAGTGTTCAAAACCGGTGTCATTTCTAAACTGCATAGTTCTATTTGGGAGAGCTTTCGATTTCTATATTCGATTCAAATCACTACTACAATTTGTCTAATGACTTTTATTTACACACATCTTTTATATTACAATATATACATAATTCGAGATTAATTTCAAATCAAAAGATGGGGATTATTCCCCCTTCGTATCAATTCTATCGAGAGAATAGCGAGTGAGCGACCTCTCTCTTCCAAGTTTGTTTTTCGACTCCTCGTTGCCACTGGCAGAAGAGAAACTTTCGCTCATTTCGCGTTCGAGTTGTAACATTTCTCCCACCTTTTGATTTTTGACAAAGTATGAAAAAATAAAAACAATTGTGAAATGACAATTGAAATACGAATATAAGATCAGTAATTTAAATCTTACCAAAATCAACAATTTTATCTAGGCGTAACAAATATCTTGAATATTTTAAACTTACTTAATATTCTGCAAACTTACAATCTTTAAACAACAGGCAAAAAATTGTTTTCTGAAAAATACTAGCAAAGAGATTAATTCACTAAACTGGAAAATCAAATTGTATACAAATTTTAAATTCAAAGAAAGAAATAAAGCAAACAAATAATAGTGGTACTGAAAACAAAATTAAACTAATTAAAGTTCTTTGGTTTCACAATTTTTCTGTCATATCTACTAAACTGAATGTTTTTATCAGACTTTTCGAATTCAAAGTCTTCGGTATCAATTACTAAATCATTCATCTTACCAGTATTTCTTGAAGATGTGGATGATTCAGTAGTTTTAAGCTCGAAGATAGATTCTTTATTGTCTATCTCCATTGGAAATACTCTTTGAACTGGTCTTAACAGTTCACCATTAGATGTTTTTACTTTCACCACTCTGATGTTTTCTTTTCCTGGGTATGTTTCGATCACACGACCCATAGGCCAGTCTGTTCTTTTCCTTTTATCGTCCTCTACAAACACAAAATTACCTTTCTTGATAGTTCGCGAAGGTACAGAAAGAGGCGCAGCCCACCATCCACCTAATCGATTTGATTTTATGACTTTTCCAGGGGGGGCGCCAAGTTAGAAACCACATAATAAAATACGCCCATTAGGATATAACCTAATGGACCTTAACGGAACAATAATAATTAAAATAAATAGAATCAATGGTTAGAAACTAACTAAACAAAAGGACAAAACACAAGACACAGACCATGCTCTATCATAAAAACACTAAACACATGTTAAATCAAAATTCCGACATTAACACGATTATTATTAATAAAATTCATTAATTCCCTAGCAAATTCAAATTAATTTTTTTTCCAGTAAATGTATTAATATGTCCAAACATTTTCTTATATCATAAGTTAAATCACATTCTTTTACAAAATGTTTAACTGAACCCGTAACTCTACAATTATAACATAACTCATTTTCTTGTAGACCGAATCTCTATAGGTACTCCGGGAAGCGTCCATGTCCTTAAGATCCAGGCAGCATGAAATACATTTATTATAAGTAGGGATCAAATTATAACTGTAATCCTTTTTTCTATCAGACTCATTCCAAACCTTTTTCCACATATCAATATAAAATTGTTTTATTTTATTTACGAGAATTCTTCTGGATGGTTGGACAATGGAACACTCCCCGGATTCGCCCAAAACTGCCTCCTTGACCAACACATCGGCCCTTTCGTTACCCAAAATCCCAACGTGGGACTTAACCCATTTAAATTTCACAACATGAATTTTGGTGATTTCTTCATAGAGACATTCAATATCAACAATTAATGAGTTTTTACATTCGTAATTTTTAAGGCCTAGAGACCAGACAGACAATCACTATAAATTGATATTTTATAATGGATATATAAGTTATCCTTTATCCATCTCAAAGCATAAAAAATAGCTGTCAATTCTGCCTGGAACACTGAATTAAAATTTTTCAATTTAATTTTATCATTGTAAATTTTAATACCATAGTAATATACAACATAAGAAAAACCTATCTTACCATCGATTCCAGAACCATCTGTAAAAATGTCAATTTCACCAAATTCAACAAAATGAAATTCATAATCAATAATAACTCTTTTAGCAGGGTGTATACAATAAGGATCAAAGTTATAAAAAGCAGTACAACAAGCAAAAAATTCCTCATAATGAATAAAATCAAGCTTATTAGTAGATAATAAAAATTTATCGTAATAATACCTATAAAATATAGAAAGAGGCGGTGTGCCGGCCAAGATGCAGAGAATTTCGGATGGAGTAGTGGAGTAGTTTTGAAACACCTAGTCAGTGACAGAAGCCAGGCCCGCTGAATTGTTAAAACTTATTCCTTATTCTTTGGAGTTCCGCCGCCCTAGAGCCCCAACTACCTATTCCATACATTATTATAGGTATGATAACAGCATTATAAATCATTCTGAGTATATTTCTTTTAGTAATCAATATTTTTTTTGGAAAATGTCTTTTATAAAATAATAAAATGGTATCAGATTTCTTCTGAATTTCTTAAAATTAAGTTCAAAATTCAATTTATCATCCATAATTACACCCAAATATTTCATGAGATCTACTCTTTTCCACAGGGTACCATAAAATCTTAGCCTGGGTGGTCTAGTATTTTTGCCGGCCTTAGGGAAAAACATATATAAAGTCTTTCGCAAATTAAAAATCAACTTCTCATCCTCGGCCCAGTTCTTTAGAATATCACTCACCAGTTGAAAACGCTGTTCTAATTTTTCTAAAGATACATCATATATTACATATAAAATATCGTCTGCATAGCAGATCACATTTACGTATTCAGGAAGAGAAACATTTAATAACTTAAAAATAACGGCATAAATCGGTGGAATCTTCTGACTCGTATGTTAATGGTCTGGAGTTGATATTTGCTTCTGCATCACATAGGATAGCTAACATTTCTTCATATGAAAGTAATGCTTTTCCCAGGACTTTTCTCAATAATTTCTTGATCATCTGAACCAGTCTCTCCCACCAGCCGCCCCACCATACTGCGGTTGGTGAATTTAACTTTTACTGAATTTTCATTTTCGAAGAACTTCTGATAATTTGGTTCCAGTCAACAGATCGGAGCAAATTCCTTGCCCCTACAAAATTTGTGCCGTTATCGCTGTATACTACTCTAAGCCGTCCTCTTTATGCTATGAATCTTCTAAATCCGAGAAAAAACGGATTAGTCGATAAGCTTTCAATTAATACTAAATGAACCGCACGATAAACTCCACAAGTAAAAAGCAAGATCCAAGCTTTTCTATTTTCTTTTAAATAAAGTGGTCCTGCTACATCAACACCTGTCACCTCAAATGCATAAGCATCTCTGACTCGATCTTCTGGGAGAGGACAAGGCAATGTATCAAGAGCTTTCGCCGAGTGTCTCTTGCACCGAACGCACTTCGATATGACTCATTGTACTGTTTTTCTTCCTTTTATTATCCAAAATTTTTGACGAATATTGGTTAAAAGAACTTGAGTACCAGCATGTAAAAGTTGTAAATGGTAGTCTTGTATCATTCTTTCTACTAATTCATGTTTGGATGGAAGTACAATGGAGCACCGGAAGTTTTCATCATCATGTCTTCTCAAAATCTTCGTTTTCAATCTTATAATCCCTTCTTCATCTCTGAACGTAAAATGTCCCTTCAACTGTTCTTCACTAGAGAATACTTCTTGTTGAACGATCTTCACTAATTTCTTCTCAGCAATGTCAAATTCTTCAACACTCAGGGTTTTGCCATAATTTCTTCCTCCATGTCTACAATTATTTATGAACTTTAGAATCCAAGAAATCATTCTCACAATTTTAAAGTAACTTGAAAAGTAAATCAGATACCATTTTTCAGCGGTGATATTAGCCAAAGTCGAAATAATGTTCTTTCGCTTTCCTTTCATAATTTTTTCTTCGTTAGTAATCACTTCACTAATTGGCCACTCTTCATCGTTCTTCATAAGCCATTCTGGCCCTTGCTACCAGCGAGATTTCACAAAACTCTTAATCGAACACCCTCGTGATGGTATATCTGCTGGATTCGAATTTATAGAATGTGATGCCATTCAGATTCCGATGACAATTTTCGTATCTCTTTTACTCTATTTGCGACAAATGGCGCCCAATGGTCATCTCTTTGGATCCAAGAAAGAGCAGTACTCGAATCTGTCCAATAGTTCCTTGGAACGTTGTCTAATTTGAGTGTTTGTAAAGTAAGAGCTGCGAGTCTGACTCCTATACAGCAGGATAATAATTCTAGACGATTTATGGTCATTTTTCTTAATGGACTCACTCTACTTTTAGCTAGAAGAAAATACACCGATACATTTTCACTTGTTTCTTTTCTTAAATAAATTACACATCCATAGGCTTGTTTACTTGCGTCATAGAACGTATGAAGACTAAGACTTTCATTTCCATTTATATCTAAAGCCCTTGGAATTCTAACACTGGATAAAATTGACAAATCATCAATCCACGAATAGAACTCTTTTCCTAAGTCTTCGGGTATATTTGTATCCCAACCAATTTTTAACAACCATGTCTTTTGTATGAGTAGTTTACGTGTTAGCGTTATAGGGCAGAGAAAACCCATGGGGTCGAAAATGCAATGTACCGCAGACAATATATTTCTTCTAGTAAGATTCACTGGTTTGTAAGTATCAGTCTTCACCTCACAGAAAAGGCTATCATCTTAATTATCCCACAAAACTCCGATACAGGAGTAGGTTCTATACTGCCTTCAGATTTCAAAAGAGAAGTGTCCTCCCACCCTCTTAGATCGATTGACGCAGATACTAATATTTTTTTCGATTCCTCGATGAATCGCGTAAGTGTCTCTTCATCAGGAACAGATGTAATGCAATTATCTACGTAGAATGATTCTTTTAAATTTTCCGCTGTTTCAGGATATTTAGACGAATTTAGATCAATGTGATGGCTTAATACAGTAGCCAATAAAAAGGGACTGTAAATCAATCCAAAAAACGCGTTTATGTCTAAAAACTCTAAGTTCCTTCTTGTCAAAGTCTTTCCACCATAAAAATCGTAAGAAATCTCGATCACTCTTATTCACTGACATTTGCAAAATCGCCTTTCTTATGCCTGAAATAACTCCTATTCTATTCTTGCGAAATCTTAAAATTATAGGAATAATTTGTTCCAGCAAATTTGGACCGTTTTCTAGGCAATCATTAAGTGAGCGCGAATTTTTGTCTTTACAGGAAGCATCAAATACCGGTCGCAATTTCGTGGTCGAAGTTTCTTTGAATACCACTTTACGTGGTAAATAGTGACATTGATTATTCATTTCGTGTTCAGGGACTTCTCCTATAATTCTTTCCTTTAACCAATCTGTGAAAACATTTTCGTAATCCTCGAATTTGCCCTTTTGTATCAACCGGTGTATCGTACTGTTTAAACGCTGTCTAGCAATATCGAAATTTTGACTTAAACAGTCTTTTTCTCTTACCCAAGGCAACTGAACCTCATATCTTCCCTCTTTAAAGGTAACAGTTTCGTTAAAATGATTTAATGCGGCAATTTCCATTTCCTTTCTACATTTTGTTTCAACAGGATCTCGAATTCCCAATAAATGTAATTTCCACAAATTTTCAATCTTCGATGTGTGAATTAATAAAGAAGTCACTGCGACGGAATTAGTTACATTTTCCTTATCTTCAATACGATCAAATAGTTTTCCCATTAAAATCCAACGCATTTTAGTTTCCATTGTAACTAATGTTGAGTTCTAACGTTCAATTTTGTCTTTTACTAATTTCCAATAATTGTCAGCTCCAATGAGTAAAGATACGTTGTTGTTATCTAAAGATTCGTGACCAACATCCGCTAAAACTATTCCCCTATCTTTCAACAACTCCCGAATATTTTCCGGAGGATAGTCTAGCTCAGCACTCGATATTTCATCAGTCTCTAAAATCTGAATAATTAATTCCTGGTTATCGAAAATGTTTTTTATTTTTACTTCTAGTCGCGCACAGTTCTGTTTGGTAGGCACTTGATATCCGAAATTATGAATCATTATTTCTTCCCTTCCCACGACTTTTAATCCCAGTTGTTTAGACAGACGTTTCTGAATATACGAGCGTTGACTAGCGCTGTCAAATAAAGAACGAACTAATTTATTGCATGACCTACATTTAAGTTCTACTGTAGCCGTCTGTAAAAATATTTTATTCCTACCAATGCTAATGTGTTTGCACGCTGAATTTTCTACACCTTTTGTTTGCGATGCTTCGGGTTTTTTCTCATTTTTGTAACAAATGGTTGCATTATGATTTTTGTGGCAGTATACACGAGACGTTTTCTCAGAACAATCGGAAAATCGATGAGCTTGAGCCAGACAAACATAACATCGAGCTTGTAATTTCAGAACATTTCGTTTTTCATTTACACTCATATTACACTTTTCACTATTATGTGTGTTATTTTTGCAAAAAATACAGTTTTCTTCTTGTACGGGAGCTAATAATTCTGCCGCCGACGAGGGGTTAACTTTAGAGTTAAACTTATTGTTTGCGTATTTATAATTACTTTTGTGCTTGTCGAAGTGTTTATTCTTTCCGTTCAATGGAACGAATTTCGGTTCCGGTTTGTTAACTGCGTATGTTTGTTCGCGGCATTCAATTTCGTTTTTCAAAAAAGCAATTAAACCTGTAACATCAGATTCCTCTTTTGGATCACGCTTTCGATGATATTCGAGAATCAAATCATGAGGCAATAATTTCAATAATATCGGATTTAACAAGTGTCTGTACGAACCTGAAGTTACTCCTAAATTACTTAAGATTCGAACGTTTATTTCACAATCGTCGTGTAATCTTCTTAGTGCATTTAAGTTAGAAGAATTTTTAACTAGTTCTATGTCTGAAAGATTATTCATATGTGATTTTATAATTTTCTCTGGTTTCCCAAAGCGTTCTTTTAAAAGTTCTAAGCACGAATCATAATTGTGTTCGTTTAATTGAAATCCCTCAACGACATTATATGCTTGACCTAACAATAATGATTTCAAGTATACGAATTTTTCAATCTTGGTTAACGCTTTGTTCTGATCAATCGCAGCTAGAAAACTGTTGAAAAATTCTAACCATTTTCCTGCATCTCCTGAGAATTTTGGTATATTTAACTTTGGCAATTTCATAGCCGATGACGATACATTTATTTCAAAAACAGAAGTGTTCAAAGAATTTGCATCTGATGCATTTTTGACAGACAAATTTTCATTACATTTATTTAATCTTATTTTAATTCTAAACTTTGCAGACATAATTTGTTCATTGTATTTATCACTTGCAGTAATATATTTTTCAAATTCTTTGGCATCTTTTAACTGAGTTTCGATTTGTGAATTCAACATTTTCAACGTGTTTTCTCTTTCGAGAATTGTTTCATTCATCTCCTGCAATTCCTCAATGTTTGTGTTTTCGATATTTTCTGATAACAAAGATTCTGATTTTGTAATTAATTTCGTAACGCTACTGCGTTCATTCGTACGTTTCTGCTTCAGTCTGCCTAAAGCTTCCATGTGTAAAATTGACTAATCACAATATTGAAACTCAGTTTTTTTCCAAATTTTCAAAGAAAACGGAATTGCTTACCTGTAAACAGGTAATCCATCTGCTAATTTTCGAAATTTTAATCCAAACGTCCGTTGGTGAAGGCACAACTAAAATATGTCATTTCTAAAATCCATAGTTCTATTTGGGAGAGCTTTCGATTTCTATATTCGATTCAAATCACTACTTCAATTTGTCTAATGACTTATTTACACACATCCTTTATATTTCAATATTGTTGCGTGCGTATGGGTTCGTTATGAAATGAATGCACAAGTCCGAGGAAAAAAGAACAAAAATTTATTATTATCACAACAAAAATGCTTAAATTTTCTCAAATTATCATGAAGTATTACAATATCTCACAGTAGTTATCTTTTAACTACTCAAATGTCCAATAGAACGTAATTCAAAACAGCTAAAGTACGCTAATCCGCGAATTCGCTACAATCAACAAGAGCAGTTTTCTAAACAACAAACAACTAAGCAACTACTACAAACTCAGATGTTTTCCTCCTTTTATAAGATTTTAAAATCACGCGCTAGAATTTTCCAGTTTTTTCTCGAAATCAAAAAGAGATATTTATTTATTTAATGCACCGCTCTTGTATTTTCAATTTTCTGGCTTAGCTTTCTTTTAATATTCGTCACGCGCTGCACTGCGCGAGAAATAAAACCATTTAATTTATAATTGAACTAACATTAGCTTTTTAAATACCAAATTCGTAACATTGCCCCCTTCCCAAGGACTGCACGTCCGGGGCAGTACAGTCCCTGGACAGGAAGCTAAACTTACAACTGTGGCATAAATGCATTAATAAGCATTACATTACAATAATAAACAACATGAACAATAAATGCAATACATAAAACAAATCATGCTATCAAATACAAATCAAATACTAAATGCAAATCAAATACTAAATACAAATCAAATCAAAGACACATTTAAAAACAAAATGGACATGGTCTTACACTATTTACAATTATTTACATTATGTACTACGGCCATTGTAGTGAGCTATCATGTCGTAATGAACGACATTAGGTTTAGAGTTCGAAGACTTACGGATCATGACGTTATTCAGTCTCTTCAGGACTGTATATGGACCATCCGAAGGTGACTGTAATTTAGAACTTAGTTCTCTTCGTTGAATCGGGTTCCACAACCACACCTTGTCTCCTTGTTTGAATCTGTGTCCAGTAGCTCTCGCGTTGTATCTGGACTTCACTTTCTCCGTCGCTAAGTTCACTCGCTTTTGTGCGGAACGGTGCATCACTTCAAAACGGGCCTTGACATCTTGGATGTGTTTCTCAGGCGATGAAGGCGCATCCGTACGGCGATGAAACAGGCGGTCACAAGGCAGACGAAGGTCTCGACCGAAGAGCATCTGAGATGGAGAATAGCTGGTAGTCTGGTGTTTCTTTTCGACCCTAGCATGATTTCTGCAGTTTCTCGGGCTGGTTCTTTCGGACAAAGCGTCGGCATTTCCAGGTGAGGATTCCTTCTTAGGATGGATAGTCATGTCTTCAGATCCTGAAAGCAGTCTGCAGTTTTTCAAGTCTAAGAAAAAATTGTATTTCCTTAAAAAGTCCAATCCGAGTATGCATGGATCTGTGATATCCGCCGCATAAGCCGTGTGATGGTAGGCGGCATTTCCAAACGTGATGCTTACGTTTAACTTCCCAGTTATGTCGATCTTATTACCAGACGCAGTCTGAAGGGTAACACAGGATGGCGTCCAAATAAGTTTATCTTTAAACTGTTCAGCTAAATCTTTCCTGATGATGGTAACATTAGCTCCTGTGTCAATGATCATATTGCAAGGAACTCCATCGATATTCCCATTAATGGACATTCCGTTACTGTTGCCACTCACTGTATAAATTTTAAGCGCTTTAAAACAATGTTTTTCATTATCTGGCAACCCCCGTTCCTCGATATGGTCACTAATTTGTTTACTGCGTCGTTGCTGGGAAATGGTCTTATTTTCCGTACCTCGGGGTGTTTTGCAGTTTCTTCGTATGTGGCCTTCAACTCCGCAGTTCCAGCACTTTAGAATTAGTTTCTTTTCACTTCTGTTCCGTCTCAAGCCACTGACTTGTCTGGTAAAATCATCTGCTTTATATTCCGTACCCTGGGGTGTTCTGCCATTCCGTCTTAGGTGACCTTCACTACCACATCTCCAACACCTTAGAGCCACTTTCTTCGCGCTCCTACTCCGTATCAAAGCGTCGACGTGTCTGGCTAAATCATCTGAACGAGCCATCAGTTGATCCACTGGCTCATGGACTCGCACAGCTCTAACTGGGTAGCGATCTCTACTAGTTGCTTGCTGGGCTGCCTCGAACAACAGAGCGCTTTTTATGTCCTTTACATCTGCCATTCGAAGAGCTTTCTGTATTTCAGGATCCCGGATGCCTTCGATGAAATATTGCAGCGACAGGATTTCTCTTGCTTCTGTCGGGCACTCCGAAAAGGCGTGATGTGACAGCCTTTCAACATCCGTGGCGCGCTCCTGAAGTGTTTCGGTGGGCTTCTGCTGACGGGATTTTTAGATGAAGCCTGCTGTAGTCTTTCAAACACTTTTCACCAAAGCGCAGGACAGAACTTCGAAATCTAACCTTTTGTTTTCGGGAAGAGTCTGAAGGATATCCGCTGCGTCGGCTCTTAAAGAAGCGGCGAGATGATAGGCCTTAGCTTGGGAATTCCATCCATTCGCATCCGCCACGATAGTAAATTGTGTCTTATACATATGCCAGGAGGTCTTCCCATCATATGTCGATAGCTTCAGAGAGGGACGAGCAGGCATGGGTAGAAATTTTAAACCATCCGAACTGCTCCCTGCCGTCGCTACGAATTTCTTTAAAGTGTCAACTTCTTTGGCGACGACAGCAGAAATTCTGTCTTCGATTTGTTGTTCAATATGTCCTTGCACGGTAGAAACACTGCCTTCGATTTGTTGTTCAATATGTCCTTGGACGGCAGAAACTCTTTCTTCAATTTGTTGTTGGAAGGCCGAAACTCTTCCTTCGACTCGTCGCTCCACAGCGGACACTCTATCTTCTATTTCATCTTTGACAGAAGAAACCTTTTCTTCAATTTGCCCAACTTTATTTTCAAGCACATCTATTCTACCTTACATAGCATCGAATTTGGTTTCTATTATGCAGGCAATTTCTCTTTTCATTTCGTATTGACTTTCTTCAATCTTTACTTGTACGGCTTTTATTTCGTCTTTAAAAGTTAATTGATCAGCTTGAATGGCCTTCATCTCTTCCTTAACGGATTTTTGGCCGAATTTCATCTCGCCATTAATTTCTTCTTTAACGGAGTTGACGGCTCCTTCCATCTTTTCTTGGAAAACAGCAAATGCAGTCATCATTTGCCTGAATTGTTGTTCCACCGCTCTTGTTATTGGCATTCAAATCTCACCGCTGCCACCAAAAATTGTTGCGTGCGTACGGGTTCGTTATGAAATGAATGCACAAGTCCGAGGAAAAATGAACAAAAATTTATTATTATCACAACAAAAATGCTTAAATTTTCTCAAATTATCATGCAGTATTACAATATCTCACAGTAGTTATCTTTTAACTACTCAAATGTCCAATAGAACGTAATTCAAAACAGCTAAAGAACGCTAATCCGCGAATTCGCTACAATCAACAAGAGCAGTTTTCTAAACAACAAACAACTAAGCAACTACTACAAACTGAGATGTTTTCCTCCTTTTATAAGATTTTAAAATCAAGCGCTAGAATTTTCCAGTACTTTCTCGAAATCAAAAAGAGATATTTATTTATTTAATGCACGCGCTCTTGTATTTTCAATTTTCTGGCTTAGCCTTCTTTTAATATTCGTCACGCGCTGCACTGCGCGAGAAATAAAACCATTTAATTTATAATTGAACTAACATTAGCTTTTTAAATACCAAATTCGTAACAATATATACATAATTCGAGATTAATTTCAATTCAAAAGATGGGGATTATTCCCCCTTCGTATCAATTCTATCGAGAGAATACCGAGTGAGCGACCGCTCTCTTCCAAGTTTGTTTTTGACTCCTCGTTGCCACTGGCAGAAGAGAAACTTTTGCTCATTTCGCGTTCGAGTTGTAACAACCGGCATCTTGCAGTTCATCCGACTTGTATGATCAGCAGTCAGTATAAATAACGTTTCCTTCTGCGATATTATCCTTTATGATGTTCAGGTGACAGGTGACAGGTGACGGAGGACGGGGACGCCTGGTGTTTAACGGAGGTAAACAGGCATATGTCCCACGCCCTCCCCTATATAGATACAAGAACTCCCTGGGGTCTCACAAGGGCGCACCTGGAGTTACTGAGCCTTCATGAAAAAGTTTACATGGCCATACAAGGGCTATTCCAGTTTGACATTGGTTCTGTACAGATTCTTATGTTAATGGTTGACCTGGGTGTTCATAGGCCATAATGCATACATGAAACATAACATTACATACATGATATGACATGACATTAAACTTATACATAGTACTTGCATGAATTAGTACATACATACTTACACTTCACATGACATTAGACTACACATACATAATGCATGACATTAATCTACACTTATTAGAGTTATAACCTGACTGTATACTACGTTAAGCTAATGGTATTGCGAACTTGCTAAGTTACTTTATAACTGGATTACTTATAGTTTACATTATTGCTATTACTTCTTAAATGACATTATGATATATAACAAGATAGGCACACATACTTTGCCTTATAATCATATATGCGTTACTTAAAATAATACACATGGGGCACGCGCTAATGACTACATTACCGATTACGTTATGTTAAAAGTACACATAGTATGACGTATTACACTCATTGATTAAATTACTTACATTACACTATTACTTACATTACTTACATTACACAGATTACTTATACACTTACATATTTACAATTTTAGACATAACACCTGCTAAGTTACAATAGAGACATAGAATTATTGCGCTGTGTATGTTATTATTCCTATGATGGTTGGCAGACATCCTGCCCTAGAGCGCTCAGCTGCTGTATAATTTTACATATATTTCTTATCGCAGGTGCGTGTTTGATGATGAACCTCTTGTAAGGTACTATATCCGTAGTGGGATATGGTAGGTGATGGCTCGTCGTGAGGCTACAGTTGAACACGTAGTGGTCGGGGGAGCCAATTTCCCCACACACACACGCTTCTGTCATGGAAATAGCACGCTTATAAAAGAAGGTGGGAAAAGGGCCATGCCCCGTGATATAGTTTACTAAACGGGGTATGGCCTGTAAGCGTTCTTTATCTACTACAGGGTAGAACTCGAAAGTCCTTCTGCCGGTATCTCCATTCTCCCATTCGTGTTGCCATTGTTTATTCCCTATGTCTCGTAGTTGTCTTTTTAAAAATGACGGCGGGATTAGTGCTGAGACAGCCTGTGCATTATTGTTGATTGCTGCCTCATTGGCCAGTTGATCTGCCATCTCATTGCCTGCGATCCCAGAGTGGCCTCTTACCCATTTGAGCTTGATGTTAGATTGCTGGTTGCTATGCAATGTCTGTTGGATTTGCAGGATTATGGGAGATGTGTGATGATGATTCTTTAATGCCTGCAGCACTGACATGCTGTCTGTGCAGATTTCTGTTCGTGCAAGTTGTATGTCATGTGCGTACTGTATTGCCGCTTCAATTGCTATGGCCTCCGCCTGGAAGATACTGTTGTGAGCTGCAAGATGACCTTTCCATTGACTGTGAAGTGTACCATGCTCATAATAAGCATAAGCACAACCCACTCCGTTATCATGTTTGGAGCCATCTGTGTAGAATTGCGAGGCGATTGGTACATCCTCTATTCGCGGCGTAGATCTCTTTGCTATTTTGACGTGTATGCCCGAGTTTTTATGTGCTGGGTGCACGTGCTGTGTGCTGCCTGGTGTTTCGTACTGCAGCGTGCTGAAGACTGTGGTGTCGAGTGCAGCATTCTCCTTTAATCTCATTACCCGCTCATATATTGCTTCTAACTTGGCCCTGATGTGAAGGGGTGTGAGCCCGGTAAGCACAAGTGCTGCATTTGTCGCGGTTGTTCTATATGCCTTGCTAATGTTGAGAGCAAAAGGTCTTTGAATTGCTGACAGGGCTTTTATTTTACGGCTGCTCATTGGTAGTGCCCAAATAGCTGAGGCATAGAGTACAATCCTTTCTGCAACCGTCAAGTAGAGCAGTTTTTGAATGTAAGAGTTCTGCCCCCAGTTTTGTCACCGAAACTGCCTGGCTTTCTTTGCAATGTTAGCTGTTCTGACTTTGACTTCTTGTAGATGTGGTAGCCATGTCAAGCCTTGGTCCCACGTGACTCCAAGGTATTTCAACGTTTTGGTGATTTTCAAGTTTCTGCCCATTAGCTTAATACAAGGTCGTCTCGTGGGGTTTGTACCTGGACGCGGTATGACCATGGCCGTAGATTTCTGGGCTGAGATAACGAGTTTCAGCTTTTGGCACGTGTCATAGAATTTGGAGCAAGTGGCGGAGCCGTTCCTCTCCAGTTCGTCTCGCGTACGGCCAGTAACTAGTAGTGCCGCATCATCGGCATACGCCACTACTTTGGTGTGGTCAGGCCAATTGAGTTGCAGTAGCGCATTGAACGTAATTATCCAAAGCAGGGGCCCCGCGCAAGAGCCTTGTGGGCAACCCCTCTCCTGCTTCTTTGTATAGACACCACTATTGTTTGCGATTATGAGACTTCTTGAGTCCAGATAATCGTTGAAGATGTTATATAGATTCCTGGGGCACTTTGCCTCCCTGAGGGCCTGCTTGATTGCAGGCCACCAGAGGGAGTCAAAGGCACTCTGAAGATCTAGTGATATAAATGCCGTGTGCCGGTTATTGGCTCTATTATCGTTAATGTGGCTTCTGATCTTATCTAGAGCGTGTACTGTAGAGAGGCCAGTTCTGAACCCATATTGGTTATTGCTAAGGAATTTGGTACGGTGAAGGTGGTACTTTAGCCTATTCACCAGAAGTTTCTCGTAAACCTTCCCCAGCGCAGACAATAAACATCGGTCTGTAGGAGCTGGGGTCTTCTGGTGATTTATTCTTTTTAAGAAAGAATACGACTTGGCCCTTTTTGAAGGCCGATGGAAATATCTGCTGTCTTAGCAATTTATTAAAGAAGGCCTTGAAGTATGTTGGGCAGGCAGTGTATGCGACCCTGATGATTGCATAGTCCAGTCCGTCAGGGCCTGGCGCTTTCTTGAGCGGAAGATATTTGAAGACTTGCTTAATCTCCTCCGTTTCGAAAGGGATATCATCCGGGGTATCTGGGACGTCTTGACAGTCTCTTGTTAGTCTTTGTTGTGGCGTGTCATCCTCTGGGTTATCTTCCCTGAAGGCTGCATTCAGATATGTGGTAGCAGTATCTTCTGCTATGTTGCCGGTGGAGGGTGGATTTGTGGTCTTGGCGTACAGATGATCCGGCTTGAAGACTTTGGAGATTGCTAGTTTGTGCAGTATTCCATATGGATTTGAGTTCTCCGTACAGAACTTCCGCCAGCTGGCGATCTTCGCCTTTAGGAGGTTAATCTTGTACGCTGCTCTTTCCTTTCTGAATGCTGCGAGGATTGTAATCTTTGCTTCCTCGTCTGTCGTAGAGCGTAGACGGCGTCTTAACGCCCTGCACTTCTGCCGTTGTTGGCGCAGTTCTTTCGTCCACCACGCAATACCCTGTAGTCGTTTTGCAGTCCTGGTGGGCAGGTATTGATCACATATGCATCGAATGGTGTCTAGAAGTTGTTCTGTATGGTCATTAAGGTCATTCTGATTATTGCATAAATCCAACGCTTGCTCCTTTTGTTGAAGCGCCTGCGAAAAGGCCCTTGTGAGTGCCTGTATTCTATTCTTTGGTAACTTAAATCTCCTGAGTATGCTAATGCTCGTATCACCTTCTATATTGAAGTAAATATATCGGTGGTCCGAACAACTTTCGTCTTCGGCCACCTGCCAGTCATGGACATTATTGGCGATGTCCTGGGTAGTGATAGTGATATCCGGCCAGCCCTGATGGTAGGTATTATCAAAGGTTGGCTGTGCATGAGGTGCATTGATAATTTGAAGGCCGTTAGAATTCAGGAAATCTTCTAGCAGTTGCCCTTTAGGGGTGGTGGTGGGATACCCCCATATGGTACTATGGGCATTGAAATCACCACCGAGTAAGTGCGGGATCGATGGGTACTTAAAGCTAATGTCCTCAATGCTTGAAATAGTCTCTTGAATGTCATCTGGAGGGGGGCTGTAAATTGAAGAGATAATTAACTGCATCCTCGCAAAACTTAATAGTATTGCTACGTGGTCTCGCTGTTGCTTTATAATGAGAGGCGACCAGGCTGTGTTGCAGCAAACTATTGCAGTTCTTGGTGCAGGTTCATTTGCTGCGGCTTTGCACTGGTAAATCTTCCAGGCAATTGGTAGGCATGCCACCTCTCCAGTTCTGCAGTACGGCTCCTGTATTAAGAGTATATCTGGCTTATGGGTTACTGCGTGCTGTGCAAGATGCGCCGTTGCGGCTTCTGCCTTCTGCAGGTTTATTTGAATACATTTTATAGATTCTCCTGGGGTACGCGATGCTGTCAGTTGTTGATCAGGCGGTTGCGGCTCAGTCATATTTTGTGCCTCTTCTGATTGTAGCAACGTACCTGCCGTACGACGGGCAGTTGACATCGTAGGCAGGGTAGTTACAAGAGATGCTTCTGCCGGTCCTGTAGTTGTAGTCCGCGCAGTTAATGCAAGCAGGTCGTTGTGCACAGCAGTTTCGCACTTCGTGGTCGTCTGTACAGAACGCGCAGTAGTTTCTATTTTTGCAGTTTTTCTGGACGTGGCGAAATTCCTGACACTTATAACACCGCTTGGTGTTAAAAAACTCCGAGATTCTATAGACTCGCCAGCCAATGTAAAGTCTTGGGGTCTGCAGGAGGCGTTTGAAGATAGATGGTTGACACTCAATGACCCACTTGACAGTGTTCCATCTGTCCCGGAGTTTGTAGAGGATTCTGGCTGTCGCTTTGGTGGCATTGAATTCTGATGCTAAAGTACGTTCCAATTCTGTCTCCTGTATATCAACTGAGACTCCGTGTATGGCAATTCTTGGTAGGCGTGTGGCCGGAGCTTTTATGTCCACTAACTCTTGGCCTTTATCACTTGTCAGTGAGCTTTGCAGCTTATTAAGATCGTTCTCTGAGTGGCAGTCAACTGCCAGTCCTCCTTTTTGTATATTTCTTATAGCCGCGACCTTTACTCCTAGCTTTGGCAGTGGGAACACCTCGCTGAGTTTAGTTTTGAGTTCCTGGCTCGTAGAGCAGGTGGCCTCCTTCGGATATATTAGTAGCGTGTGACTTGGCGCTGCCACTTGGTGTTGACTTTTTATCTTCGCTGTAACTGCCGCGTAGGTTGTCTGCTGCTATACGTGCCGTTGCTGCGACTCCTCGTGTATGCTGTTGTCCTGTTGCACTGTGCTCGGACTGCTGCCGTGTGCGAGATCACAACACAGCACTGTTGAAGTGTTTGTACTTGCTTCGGTTGTTGGTGGCTTGACTATAGGGGTTGGACCCTCGAGGGCTAACTTTCGCAGAGCTTCTAACGCCTGTAGTAAGTCCTCTCTAAGATTGGTGGGCAGACAGTACTTACCACCTCTATACGTAAGTACTCCGCTTTTGATATGTTCGTGAACTGTATCCACTTTACTCTCGTAGGTAAGGTCAGAGGTCAGTAACACTGTTAAATTTGTGCAGCTGGGAGTTACGTCCCCGTCAATTGGTAGAACAGCTTGACGTGGCATGATGCATTTAATTGGCCTGTATTCACTGGCGTTGTCTCTCAGGTAGTCTCTGTTGCCACTTAGAGACACTGAGTACGTGATAATATAGTACTTAGTACTGAAATACACTATACACGGAACACACAAAAACACTGGTTCATTAAATTGCACTTATCACTACTGCACTGGATTATGTTACTGATGCACAGCACTAATACGCTTAGCATTAATATGCACTATACATGGGAACACACAGAATATGCTGTTTCACATATGAAGCACAATGCACGGTAGCACGCACCTGTAGAAATATTAAGGCACTATGCAAAAAACACAAAAATGGTGGTTCACGGAAACCACTATGCACAGTAGCACTTTAGATGTTAGAAATTCACTTCACTATCGCTTAAAAGGCCTTTAACATAATTGCACAATTCACTTCAAAACTCAATCACTATGTGCACTTCACAAAGGCAAATTTGCACATTTCGCGACTAATTTTAACTTTCACAATAACGCTTATGCGCTTGTTGCACTTATCACTTGCACTGATAGCACTCACTATATCACTTATGCACTATTTGCATTTAACATAATTTGTACAATTCACTTAAAGGCTTATTCACTATGCGCAATTCACAAAGGCAGATTGCACACTTCGCGATTAACTTCCACTTCACTATATCACGTAAGCACTTGTTGCACTTCACTGACTGCACTTCATTTGTGCATTATTTGCTCGTACACTTATTGCACTTCTCTTATTAGCACCTCAATAACACAATACAGACTTAAAGTACAAATAATTGTGCTGAACCCTGAATAATGGATATATACTGAGTAGTTGAACCAAACAAGAGCACATTAACACTGAGAAGTATCACTATGAAAAATTATTGCAAATACAGAGTAAGTATACAAGGGAATCCACAAAAATTAAAACATAATGTAAGCATACTATACATTCAATAAAATATAAGCATTCAATAACAACAGAACCTGTGTTCAATAAGAATCGCATCTGTAATTAATCTAATTAATTTACAAATTCAGTTACTGCGATTGAGATGCTCATACCGATTAGAGTTGAAAGTTATCAGATGCTGAAAGACACTTATATGAAAACACACAAGGTATTTTTAAATGTCTGTATATGCAATTAACCTAATTAAAAATACCAAAAACAAGTAGTTGCAACTTGTAAGATCAGCTAGACAAATTAGGGAGAAAAATCAGATGAAAAACACATATGAAGGCACATTATGTAATCAATATCTCCGAAATCAATTAATCAGTAGCTGCATTCAACAATTCATTGTCTGTAATTAGCCAACAGTTATTGACAGTTATTGCTGCTTTACTACTCGTGCCAGTTAGGATAAGATGTTCAATAAGGTTTTCGCCGATCGAGCTGAAACAGCGACTAAGAAACATTCATTTGATTCTCTGTATAATCCGCCGAAAACCCATTGTGGCGGAGGAACACGTCCAACATTGTTCTTTCTTTTACTCTATAGGTTACTAGCAGCTTCGCTGCCAGCGTACGTCATGTTTTTAAATGTACCGGAAAAATGGCTGAAGGGAACACCTTTAGTAATTTTTCCGGTTACGTTAAATTTAAAAACGTTATATTAAACGTTATTATTTAAAAATTAATTATTATTTAAAAAACGTTAAATTTAAAAACTGCGAATAGAATTTTACTCTGCAGAATACCTTCATAAAAAAAAAGTTATTACGTATAACAAAATTACAATGAAATAAGCAATATCCCTTAATGCAGTGTTTCTCAACCTTTTAGTATTCACGGCCCAATTTTCAATCATAATTTTCATTGCGCCCCCCTCCATACCGCATACAATAAAATGTATGCAATAATAATGTATTTTGACTATTTTGGCGCTAAACCTACACTACAACCTTAATTTTAAACTTTACAAATTACCCAGAATACGGAAATGTATTGACATTTTGCAACACCGATCCTCAGCATTCAAAAATCAAGAATCCTATGCCTTTTTATTGCTCTTGCGTCCCGCCATGTCGGCCATTCTCACGGTTTCGCGTGAAGTTTCGATTTGTCTGGAATTTGTCTGGTCAGCTTAAAAGTTAAGTTAGAAGCGTGCGCAGATGTGAACAAGTGTTTTCTCATAGGGAGAAGGAGAAAGTTCTATGACGCCAATTTCAATTCCAGACCTCATTCGAGTTGATCCTTCTATCGCTATTGAATCTTTTCTGAATGTGTATGTTATCTATATTTTCGTGTAATTGCAATTCACCGTATCAAATATTTACGGCAGCAGACTTATGCAGAATCATGCATAAATTTTTAAGCGGGCGTAAGCGAGCATTAGACGATAGACAAGCATCAAACACAATTGTACACAGACGAGCGTGGTTACGAGAATAAAATCAAGAAAATATTCTCAAGAATACTTAAATTTTGGGTTCACTAGTACTGAAGTAAATGAATAAAGGCCCATGTGTATCATTTGCTCAAAAATGTTGGTGGCAGACAGCATGAAACCTAATAAACTTAAACGACATTTGGAAACGCTTCATAATGAGTACGTAAACAAACCCAGAGAATTCTTCGAATTAAAATTAAAATCATGAAAAGCAAAAATCATTGTTTAAAGAAACTCTGTCTGTGAATGAAAAAGCTTTAATTGCCTCTTACAAAGTTTCATACAAAATAGCCATATGTAAAAGGCCTCACACCATCGGTGAAGAGCTTATTTTGCCAGCCGCAGTTGAGATTGTAGAAATTATGTTTGGAGATAATTTTGCAAAACAATTGCAGTCTATTCCTCTTTCAAATGATACTGTTGCCCGTCGAATTGCTGATATAGCTGAATATGGAGAGTGTCAGCTTTTGTCGAAGTTACGTGACAAATTGTTTTCAATACAACTCGATGAGGCAACAGATAGTAATAAAGATGCTCATATCATTGCCTATGTTAGATTTTGTGATGATTTATCAGTAGTAGAAGAATTACTTTTCTGCAAACCAATAGAGCTCAAAGCAACAGCACTCGCATTATTTGCTATCTTAAATGATTTTATGAACGAGGCAAACATAGAATGGAAAAATTGCGTCGGAATATGCACCGATGGTTCCCGTTCTATGTCCGGAAGATTCCAAAGTATTCAAGCACTTGTGAAACGAAAATTGCCACAGTGCGTCTGGACACATTGCATGATCCACGGAGAAGCTTTGGCTTCCAAAGAAATGAGTCCTGGTTTGAATATTGTGTTAACTACGGTTGTAACCGTAGTAAATTATATAAAAATGAGACTACTGAAATCAAGAATCTTTTCCGCACTTTGTAAAGACATGGGTGCAGTACATTCAGCGTTACTATTTTATTGCGAGGCAAGATGTTTATCACGAGGGAAATTTTTGCAACGTGTTTATGAATTAAGAGAAAAAATCGCCGTTTTCCTAGAAGAGGAAAACAGACCGGAAGCTGAGAATTTTCGCGATAGTTTATTTGTGATGAAATTGAGCTACATGGTCGACATATTCGAGAAATTAAATAACTTGAATCTTCAACTGCAAGGAGCAAATACACATATTTTGGATACGAGTGATAAAGTTAATTCTTTTTGTAGGAAATTGGAATTGTGGAGCAGAAATTTAAAGCAAGAAACTTAACAATGTTTACAGATTTGAATGATTGTATTAAAATTTACAAGGCTGAAGAACGACATGTAAAAGCTGTTTTTGTAACCATTGAAAATCATTTAGCAATGCTAGCAAAGAATTTTAAAAATACTTTCTTGCTGACGACAAACTGATATCAAGTTACAAGTGGGTGAGGGATCCATTTCAAAATACTCCCGAAGGACTCTCAATTGAAGAGGAAGAAACCTTCATAGACTTCACAGCAAGTGGCAAAACCAAAAGACAATTTAGTAATAAATCACTCTTTGAATTTTGGGCAGGAGTGGATGATGAGTTTTCTGCACTAAAAACAAGGGCATTTCGCATTCTACTACCATTTTCAACATCTTACCTTTGTGAAACTGTATTTTCTGCGGTGGCTACTTTGAAGACAAAATATAGATCTCAGCTAAATATAGAAAAAGAACTGAAAGTGTCTATTTCTAATATTAAATCTTCCTTCGGTAAACTTTGCTCTGCAAGACAGGCCCAAGGAAGTCACTAATAATTATTAAACTTGTTTTTAATTTAGTAAGTTGTTTTTATTTAATAAGTTAATTGTTAAATATGTCGAAAATTATATTGTTTTGTATGTGTGTGTGTGTTCTTTCCTTTCAGTTACTTAATCAATTTTTTAAATAACATTTTCTCTTGGATATGCTCGCGCCCCCGTAGAGGGGTGCGCCCCACAGGTTGAGAATCACTGCCTTAATGTAAATATTAATTATCCTAATAAATAAATTAACCAACTTCCCTTTGCAAAATCTGAAGAACTCAAATGGTATAAAGGAAGTTAAGAATTTTGTTTCCTAAAAAAATCACTCAAATCTTTTCAATATCTTAAAAACAGTGAAATGAGCAATAAATAGCATAAAAGAATAAAAAAACAAAAAATTCTGCAAAGCAAAGTATAAATAATGATATTTTATCTTATATTTTCAAGAGAAACAAATTACAATGAAATAAGCTATATCCCTTAATACAAATATTAATTATCCTAATAAAAAATTTAACCAACTTTCCGTTGAAGAAAAAAAGATCATATAAAATTTTTCAATATCTTACAAACAGTGAAATAAGCAAAAAATAACATGAAAGCAACTCAAAAAACATAAAATTCCACGCAGAATTTTACTCTGCAGAATAACTTTATTAAAAAAATCAATAAAAATGTATTATATATATATATATATATATATATATATATATATATATATAAAAGACAATGAAATATGTTAATCTCTTAAAAACAGTGACATAAAAAATACGATGAAAAATTTTTGCCATATTTCTAAAAGAATGAAACTATTCAAAATAATGCGATTTCATCAAAAATCTATCAACAACAATAAGACAGGAAAATTGTTGCCAAAATCACATTTTTAAAGATGTGAGATGTGAGAAGTGTACTCGGAAGCTTCATTTAAAAATTTTTTTAAAAATACAAAATATTATCATTTTTCCAAAATTCTTTTTGTAAAAGCAGTGGCAAATATGAAAGTTTAACGTGTCCAGAAATCAAAGGAAAAAAAAAACTGTACATTTTTAAAAATGAACGTTTTTAGAAAAAATCCCGTTGAAAAGGTGTTAAGCTCCCTTTGTTAAATAAATTCGTATTTAATCGATTTATTGAAACACGAAATTTATTTTAAGTTCGTAAAATAGCTAAGTGTCTACGTTTCAAGAGGATGTGAAAATGGAGTGTGTAGAGTAAAATCTCGCTCTCCTATAGCCCATTTTGTCTCAAAATGAGGCGATTTCGTCACAAAACCTAAAATTAAAAAAATTCGAATTCGAATTGCCAAAAAATCGCTTCGAGGTGCACTGGCGCTTGTCTAGATGCACCTATGCACCAAATTTCGTAGCCTTGGGTCTATTAGCTTACGCGTAGCACGAACAAAAGACACACACAGAGAGAGACTCTTTCTTTTATTATATGTAGAGATATTTCAAAATGTTTTTCGAAAAATTTATAAAAATTAAATAAAAAATACAAATTTTGAAAATAAAACATAAAAATGGGCGACGAATGTTATTTGGAATCAACCTAAATTTCGAAATCTGGAGAGTGAAATAAATTTAATAAAAAAAGAGATATCTATATATATATAAGCGAAATACCACTGACTCATCACGAAATCTCCGAAACTACACATCCGATTGACTTTGCATAGTTACTCATTCCACGATGCAGACGCGCACTAAGAATGGGTTTTGCGAAAATCCTGTCCAAAATGGATTTTTGTTATACAATAGAAGTTTTTCAGACATTTGGTTTTCAAATCAAAGTTCAGAATTTTCTTTTACTGTTGCCAAAACTTTAAGGTTGTAAGGATCTTAAGTTTTACTAACGTTTATTTTATTTTAAATCTTTACTATCACTTCTTCTTTTCTACTTCCGGCCAGAATTATAAGCGTTAATGTATTTATGCAAAGTTTGTCTGGCGAACGCCAAGTATTTAAGTTGTGGCTTTTTGCCAAGCGGAGAGAGGAAGCAGTTAGTCGAAGTAGGCCGCTTACCTTAGAAGTTTTACTCAGTTGCTGGTTGCCTTCCAGGCCAGAGGTTTAATCCTCTTGATAACTTTAAACGTATTGTAGTGTTCACAGTTCTCTGTACTACATACGGCTTCCTGTTAATATAAGGCCAATCTTCCACGTTTATTATTTTAAAGTTAAATTAGAGTTTAGTTTTATTTTTATATTTTTACGTTTAGACCACAAGTAGTGGGTCTGTGTATTCCGAAGTACGGAAGTTATTGTAAATAGAGAAAAAAAAAGGGTTTTGTATACCCTTCTTGTGTATCCTGTCTACTTACCACAGTTATTGAACATAGCTTTAGTAAGCTCTCTGTTCCGAGTCAGGTCCTTGCATGTTCCCGAAGAAAGTAAGACGGAACATTGAACCTGATAAGGTTAATAATCACATTTATATTCAACTGTTAGCATGAGTTTCATGAAAATAAATGTTAAGAGAAATAATTTATTGTGATGAAAATTAAAAATGTTGCTGATATTTACAAAAATTGCCATACATAAAAAATCAAGGACAAGTAATTATAATTGATTAAAAAATTTTGAAAATATAAACCTTAGTTTTATGTTGCCAATTTTTCCTGGTGTAGGCCTACTGGGGATCTGACCACATTAGCTAATGGAAACGCATCTCAATAAACAGTACCTCATGGGTGATGTGCAAATCTGTGTATGACAGATTAACTGACTGGCATTATATTTCCCGACTTTAAATTTAAAATATTTACATTAATTATCAATGCATACTTCACAACGGCACGGCAAGCTGGCAATAGAGTCGGTGATCGCTTGTTGTGGCATTAGTTTTCATTCCTGTTGTAATGCAAGTAGGAGCTCGTGAAGGGTGCCTGCTGGCACATTGCGACCTGCTGTCCATTGGCCTAACATGTCCCACACATGCTCTGATAATCTAGCAGGCTATGGCAGATGTGGAATGGTTAGTGTTGGGGCGCCAACACCAATACACCTTATTGATAAGGCTTTATGACCCACAGATTTGCACCAAAAATAACCAGAAACGAGTATGTCCAGCGACCCGTCCATGCCTCAATAAAACATAACATGAGATAAATAACGTAAGCGAAGCATTTAAGGTGCGTGAGACCAAAGAATAGGTTAACGGGTTCCGAGTAACATAAAGCATATATAAAGAAAATAAAAGTATTAAAAGAATACGACCATCAGCATAAAACCTGATGGACTTAAACTGCACAATAGGAAAGTAAGAAAAGATAATAAGAATTCGAGAAAAGACCATATTAATAACAAACAAAATAAATGGAAATGGACAAAAACTCATATAAACTAAACATGCAAATTAAGAAACCTAAAACATTTCTAAATCAAAATACCAAGAATTAAACAGTTACTGTTCAAAAAACATACTACTAATTCCCTTGCAAAAATAAGTTCTAGTTCCTTACCAGTAAATGTTGTAATGAAATCAAATCTTCTTCTGACGTGATAAGTTAGTGGACAGTCTTCGACGAAGTGTCTTGCATTGCCAATTTTATTAGAATTCGGGCATAATTCATTATTTTGCAATTTAAATAATTATTCCGGGAAGCTTATGTGTCCAGTAATAACCTGATTAAAATCGATGCCACTAGAAAATGGCTTATTTAATATCAGTTCAAAAAAGCAACATATTTTCTCTTTCTATCTGATTCGTTCCAGTTCTGATTCCATTAATCAATATCTTCATACAAGTATTTAATATCCAATACCAATATGTTCTTACAATCATAATTTGATAAAACTTATAAACCGGATAAACAGTCACTATATATTGTAATGAAATAACTCTTAAACAAATTACCTTTTATCGATCTTAGTGCATGTTAAATGCTGCCAAGCTCTGCTTGAAACACTAAGATAAATTTTCAAGTTTGAATTTGTCATGATGAAATTCGACACCATAGTAATAGACCACATATGCTGAGCCAATTATGGCTAGTAGAAATGACGAAGGCTTGAAAATTGTTCATATAAATTTACATCACGCTGAAGCTGCGACATATCAATTATATATTAAAGCTACTGAAAGATGCTACAAAAATGCCTTGATTGAAGAACCTTACGTAGTGGATAATAAAGTTCGAGGAATCCCTATGATTTAAGAACCATGCGTAGTGGATAATAAAGTTCGAGGAGTCCCGATGAAATTTCGGACATTTTATGACAACATTTATCCACAAGCAAGCGGCAATCGTTCTGTTTGACAGTTTTCCAGCAATGCTTTCGTAGGCTTTCTTAAATATAGTAGAGTGGAAATTAAAATGATCTTTAATAACAGAAACTTAGTTTGTGTTTCAGTGTATTGCCCACCTAATGACGCCTTGAGTGATGATTTATAATGTATTAACAGTATTATTGTTTCGCATCAAGACTCAGATATAATTATTTGCGGAGATTTCAATATCGAGAGTCCTCTATGGGGTTCTTATGATCAACCAATAGATCCAAGAGGTAAAGCTATAATCGAATTCCGCTGGACAAACAAGTTGAACGTTCTGTTATCCCGACTACGTTTCCCGGTGGCAGAGGCGAAAGCTGGATAGACCTTACCAATGTAAGACCTTTTTTCTCCTCAATTGGTCTTATCTATTGATATCTTAAGTACCGATCATCACTTCATTAAGACTGGACTTTTTTTAAACAGCTCTCTTAGAAAGAAGACATGTGAACGTTTTTATATTTGGAATTTGAATTGGCTAAATCTTCGTACAGAAGTGCATAACTTTATAAAAGAAGTTTCCGAAGAAATTTTAGAAAATATTTATGATTTAAATATTTATATTAAAGATCTTACTAAGTCAATAGTCGATATCTGTAAGAAAAATAAGAAGACTGACAAATTCAAACAGAGCAACGCTCTGGGTAAACAAGTGTGTTGCAGGTCCGAAATCTGGCTATTTAAGGAGTCAAGTTCGAATCTCTCGAAGAAAGTTTTCGAGATGTTGCAATCACACCGAGAAAAAATTGTTAAAGATTCAATAGAAAGAAAATAGCTGAATATAAACTAGAAATCAACATTAGTAAAAATTCCGTTTGCAAACAACTACGTGACACTTTGAATATTTATCAGCCTTTTGGCATTCCTTACTATATTGCTGTTAATAAACATAAACCAGCTTCACACATTTCCTCTTTAAAAAAACAAGATGGATCTTGTGCTAAGAATATTGAAGAAACAGTCAATTACCTCTTACAAATATCACTTTCCTTGTGATAGTACTTACGGTGATCTATCATTTCATTATGAAGTTAGATAAGGCTGTAGGATATCTTCTGAGACATTAAATGATTATGATTTTATTTTGTATGAAGTGGAATTTATTCTTAAAAAGTTAAATAAAGGTTAAACTCCTGGTAAAAATAGCATGACAATGCAAATTATTTTAGAAACATTTGAATGTAATAAAAAGCTCTTTGTAGCTATTCTGAATAAATGATTTCGGAGGGGAATACTTCCCGAATGTTGGAAAGAGGCTGCTTTAGTTTTGTTCAACAAAGAAAGAAAGGATAAAAAGATCCTTCCTCTTTTTGCCTTATTTGTTTATTGCCTTTCTGGGGCAAGATGCTGGATAAACTCACGATGTTACGAAGAACACATAAAATATATAAATAAAATCTGTTCAAAACAGTTCATTCAATTGCGGGCTGCCTCTACCCGAGGCTGGGTGCATTATGAATAAGGACAAAAAATCTTGATAAGGCAACACTTCTTTATTTTCATCATAACAGTCTTTTTTCTCTTCCAAGATCAGTTTTCAACTCTGTCTACAGGGAAAAAAAACTCAAAATAATCATCACGCAGGCTGACGTCATGAACAGCAGCGCATCGCGCATGTTATTACTTCAGCTCATTTCGCAACACATCAAACAAAGATACAATATTATTTATTATCAAATAATCTTCTAAATAAAACTCAGTTTGGTTTTTTGCCGTGTAGAAGTACGGCCCAGGCTACAGATAATTTAATTTCTGATATCCTTCGAAATAGAAGGAATGGCAAACATTTTGAAATTTTATCCTTGGATGTAGAGAGCGCATTCAATACCGTTTGTTGGCCAATTTTATTAAAAGAATTAAAAGACATGAAATGTCCAAGAAAATCTTTTTATTGATATTCAATTCTTTGAATGAAAGAAAAGTTTCCCTAAATGATGGTAATAAGTGGCATCACAGAAATTATCAAAGGAATTCTCCCCAAGGATCAATTCAGCCTGTTCAGAACTGTGTACGAACCATCCCAAGGTGACGGTCATTTCGGACAGAGTCCTTTCCGTAGAGCCGGATTCCACAACCTTACTTTGTCTCCTTCGTGGAATTGATGTCCAGCAGTTCTCTTGCCGTATCTGGTCATCACCTTTTCCGTCGCAAAGTTGACTCGCTCTACATCACTTCAAACCGGGCCTGAAGATCTTGGATGTCTTCCTCAAGGTGCAACTGGAGGGCGACCAAACAAAGGATCACATGGAAGACGAAGGTCACGACCGATGGGCATCTGGAGATGGAGAATAGCTGGTAATCTTGTGTTTCGTTTCGACCCTAGTATGATTTCGGCAGCTTTCTGAGCTGGATCTCTCACACAAGGCGTCGGCATTTCGAGGTGAGGATCACTTCTGAGGATGGATAGTCATGTCCTCAGACGCTGAAAAAGATGAAGCATTTTTTTGAAGTCTAAGGAAAAATAGTACTTCCTTAAAAAGTCCAATCCGAGTATGCATGTATCTGTAATATCCGCCACATATGCCGTATGATGAAAGGGGGCACTTCCAAAAGTGATGTTCACGTTTAACTTCCCAGCTATATCGATCTTATCAGCAGACGCAGTCTGAAGAGTAACACAGTGCAAATAAATTTATCTTTAAACTGTTGAGCTAAATCTCCCCAAATGATGGTGACATTATCTCCTGTGTCAATGATCATATTGCAAGGAACTCCATCGATATGCCCATTGATGGAAAGTCCATTGCTGCTGCCACTCAATGCAGTAATTTTGAGCGCTTTAAAGCGGTGTGTTTCAATCTCTGACAACCTCCGTTCCTCGATATGGTCATTCATTTGTTTCCTCCGTCGTTGCCGCGAAATGGTCTTATTTTTCGTACCCTGGGGCTTCTGCAATTCCTTCGTACGTGGCCTTCAGCTCTACAGTTCCGGCACTTTGGTCTCTTGTCACTGATTTTTCGTCCGATGTCATTTAATTGTCTTATTTTCTGTGCTATGGGGTTTTCTGCCGTTCCTTCGTATGTGAGCTTTAACACAACAGTTCCAGCACATTAGAATTGATTTCTTTTTACTTCTGTTCAGTTTCAAGCCACTGGCCTGTCTGATGAAATCATCTGTTTTATTTTCCGTACGCTGGGTTGTTCTGCAATTCCGTCTTAGCTGACCTTCACTACCACATTTCCAACACCTTAGAGCCACTTTGTTCTCACTCCTACTCCGTATCAAAGCATTGACTTCTCTGGCTAAATCATCTAAACGAGCCATCAACTGATACACAGGCTCGTGGACTCACAAAGCTCTGACTGAGTAGCGATCTCTACGAGTAGCTTGCTGCGCTGCCTCGAGTTTCACGACGTACAACAGAGCGCTTTTTATGTCCTTCATGTCCGCCATTCGCAGTGCTTTCTGCATTTCAGGATCCTGGATGCCATCGATAAAGTATTGCAGGCACATGATTTCTCTTGTTTCTGTCTGGCAGTCCGAAAAGGCGAGAGACAGGATAGTCTTTCAACATCTGTGGCGAGTTCCTGGAGTGTTTCCGTGGCTACTGTAGGCGGGATTGTAATTGAAGCCTACTATAGTCTGTCAATCACTTTTCCCCAAAACGCAGCTCCAATGCGCCGGACAAAGTTTCGAAGTCTAATATCTGGTTTTCGGTAAGAATCTGCAGGATATCCGCTGCGTCTGCTCTCAGAGAAAAGGCGAGATGGCAGGCATTAGCTTGGGAATACCATCCATTCCCTTCCGCCACTATATAAAATTGTATTTTATACAGTTGCCAAGAGACATTGCCTTTTATACACTTTCCATAATATGTAATAACTTCAGAGAGATACGAGCAGGCATGGGTACAAATTTAAAACTATCAGAATTGCACCCTGCCGACGCTACGATCTTCTTTAATGTATCAACTTCTTTCGAAACTGCTGAAACACTATCATCAATTTGTTGTTGGAAGACAAAAACTCTCTCTTCTACGTGTTCTTTCACCGAAGAAACTCTTTCTTTAATTCGATCTTTTACAGAAAAAACTTTTTCTTCAATTTTCCCAACTTTACTTTCAATAATGTTTATTCTGTTTTCCATAGCCTCAAATTTGTTTTCTATTATGCAGGTAATTTCTTTTTTGCTTTCTTGTCGACCTGCTGCAATCTTTTCTTGACCCCCTTGAACGCCTTTCGTTTCTTCCTTAACGGATTCTTTGCCAGGATCCATCTTGTCTTTGACAGATTTCATCTCAGTTTTAACTGATTTCATCTTATCTTTAACAGAAATCATCTCATCCTTAACAGAATCTTTCATCTCTCTTTAAACGAGGCTTAGCCAGCTTCCATTTTTTTCTTGGAATGAAGCAAAAGCAGTAATGAGCTGCCTCAATTGTTCCTCTATCGCTGTAGTAATAGGCATTCAAATCCCACTTCTGACACCAAAAAGTGTTGCTTGCGTGCGAGTTCGTCTGAACTGAATGCGCAAGTCCGATCAAAAATGAAAAAAAAATTATTACTATCACAACAAATAAAACAAAGTGCTTCAATTTCCTCAGATATTAGTACAGTATTCCAATATTTCACAGTAGTTATCTTTTAACTACTCAAACGTTCAACAGAATTTAAATAAAAACAGCTACAGAAAGCTAATCCGCGAATTCGCTACAGTTAACAAGAGCAGTTTCCTAAAAATCTCTTAAAATAACTAACTAATTAACGAATTGAGATGTGTCCATGTCCATGTCTTATCTCTTAGGACAGTCGGACATTAACGGCCTTTACCAATGTATTATACTTTACTTTTAAATGCGTGAAGAGTCGAATAAGTTGTATCCAATAATATGGAACTACTTGTGCACATGCTGTGCTACAACTCAGAGATCACTAGTGGCGGAGGCTCCTGTGCCGCCGTCCTAGAATAAGTGAACTTTGAAGAAACAAATTGAGAGGTTCTCGTGCCGCTTATATAAGCTTTTCTTAAATGCGCAAGAATTTTCTGGTATTTTCTCGAAATCAAAAAGAGATATTTATTTATTAAATGTTAAATGCACGTGATGTTGTATTTTTAATTTTCCGGCTTAACTTTCTCCTAATATTCGTCACACGCAGCACTGCACAGGGAATAAAACAATTTAATTTATAATTCTACCAAGATTAGCCATTTAACCACTTCACCGTTTGCCCCGATAGAGTATCGTCAGTTTGAAATGTTTATTTAACCGTCAGCGACGGCAGACTATCGTCGAGGTGAAATTTGGCATGAACCGTGACCCCCGAGAGAGATTCGACGCTTCTTATTTTTCCTACCCCTCAGTACCAGTCGAAAAGGAAAAGAAGTGATTGATGGCTTAATTGACCAGACTCACTCCACAGATTGTACCTGAAAAGCAAACGACGGGAGATCGCTTTTTCCGAGGGAATAATCCCCCTTAACACAGATTTCGAGAGATGCACAACAATTCACACACCTTCCCATTAACTGACAAACAAGTCTGAAGGTTTTAAATGCTATCCTTTCAAATCCGAACGTGGCCTTTTTTTTTTTTTTTTTTGAGTACATACACTGTATACTCTGAACTCTTTCTGAAGTAATAAGAATTTCGCATAGAAATAATTCCCTTACCCCTTCATGATTAACTTAGTATAAATAAAATATTTTCTGTTTTAATTTTGATTCCTTGAAGAATTTTTTTTTTTTTTAACTTTTTGAATGTAGAGAAAAGAATTCACTTTGAAAACGTACCACTTTTTCATGTTATTTGGCTGTTTTTTAGTTGAAGTGATTGTATTCGCTTTTGTTTTATTTTATTACTGTGAGAAGTAAAGGAAGTTTATAAGCGCGAAAATTTTTGGGGTTCATATTTCATCGGAAATATCTATTTTGCCCGTTCCCAAATCCATTTTCACAATCCTTTTCCAACTGTGCGTACGGACAGAATAAAGAAGTCATTTTTTCTTAAATGGGTAGTTAAACAGTAAAATAGATTCAAAATAGATTTTTTTTCCTGACATCTGTATGGTACGTACATACGTATGTATGTATCTCGCATAACTCAAAAACGATTAGTCCTATAACAATGAAATTTTGTATGCTGGGCAGCTATAACATCTAGTTGTGCACTTCTCTTTTTTATTGCAATCGGCAGTACCAAATATATATATATATATATATATATACTGCCCCTTACCAGCTTAAATGTTTTTACACGGCTTTTATTTTATTTTCTCAATCTTTGGTGGTAGTCATGTATATCCAATTATGAAAGTATTATAAATGATGAAAATATGCATGTTTTGACAATGTCAAATTAAAAGAAAAAAAATTATTTGGATAAATATTGAAATCTATCTTTCAATGTGTTCTTCAGGTTCCCATGCCTATTTAGGCTAGTTCTGTACTCGTTATGAAAAAAAAAAAAAGTTACAAGAAGCTTGACATCTGCACGATAAAAAATTCCCGGGATATTCAGTGCTATTTTTCGTCTCATTTTCAACTTGCATGAGGGATCGGTTAATTAGAATAATTCGAAAAAATAAGTTTAAATGAAACGCAAAAAAAATATGTATGATGTAAATAAGTCGTCTTGTGGTGTTCACATCAGTTTTTTTTTTTATTCTTCTTTTTGTTCATTCCCCAAAGTATTTCGGTTTGGTTTAGATGTATACGGCAAAGCATTCGAGGGCTATCTGCATAAGAGGAGGGATGCCTTCGTAGAGGCCTTTGTAAGGGAAACTGGCTCGTATACATGTTACAAATCGGAAAACAACAAAAGCGCCCATGCAGCCAGCCTCTCCGCAGGGATTCGAACCCCAGACCAAACTACCAGTTTTCAGCGAGTTTCAGCGAGCAAAAGGGCAATTTTAATTTTTTTTATTTTCAAATTTTTTATTTTTCATTTTTCATTTTTTATTTTCATTTCTTATTTTCATTAGAATTCCCGATGCAGTGTTAACTTTTGCCATATATTTTTCTACTGTATTCAGTCTTTTTTTATTTCATAACATTAATATTTAGTTTTCTTAGTAAGATGGCTTGCAAAACATTTTTTTCTTTTTATTACTAAATTTTCGTATGTTAAATTTTTTTAATAATTTTTTCGAATTGTGTTGCCACTGTTTTCAAATCGTTGAGTTTGCTAGTCGGAAATGAATTAGAGTTTTACGAAATATGAAAAAAGATAATAATAAAAAAAAAAAAAAAAAAAAAAATCTGAAATTTTTCAGATTTTAAATTACGTCCAAAGGGGCGTTTTGTTAACGTTTTGAGTGTTACCTTTATTTATTAAATATCATGTTCTTTGCACTTAAACCATAAAATTCAGTTCAAGAGCAATATCGCAAAATAATGTTAAATTAAGCATATCTTTAGAATTTCCGATATACACACTCTCGCGAGCTGGAGATAAAAGTTTTTTTTTTTTATATATAACGTTGCCATTTCTCGCTTTTAAAGCATTGAGTTTGTAAATCAAAAATTCGTTAAAGTTTTACAAAATATAAAATCTATAATAAAACAAATTCCAAATTTGGGATTTCAGATGCCCATATTCGCAGTAGAATTTCGTCATTCAAAATTCGATGGCTCTATGTACCATTGTTTTATCACAATGCGAGAAATAGACAATCATTTATGCAGATTTTTCATTATTTAATTTCTTCAAATATAATGCAGGACTCTAACATTTTGTGGCAACAGTTTGAAAAGTGAACCGACGTTTATGAGTCCGACGCAAAATGCCAAAACGAAAGCAATAGTCCTTCGGAACTGAAATCCCTTTGGACTAAAAATAAAAAAACAAATTCGAAATTCAAAATTCGTGCTTTCGGGGCACATGTTCGCGTGAAGGATTACTTTATTCAAAATTTCATAGCTCTGTGTAGCATCGTTTTTTCACAATCTATGCAGATTTTTCATTATTTAATTTCTTTAAATATAATGCAGGGAGATAGCATATTTTGTGGCAACAATTTGAAAAGTGATACAGACAGAAAAATGACACAACGCAAATTTTCAATGGCGATGGTAAAACTGAGACTAATAGTCCTTTTGGGCTAAAAAAAAATCTGAAAATTTTAAGATTTTAACGGTCAACTAACGGATTTGATAGAGTATCTTAACACTCTCACTGAGTCCTTAGTCTCTATTGCACTCATTCCTGCTAACCCATTTTTGTTTGTATTCTTAGCTTTAATATTAAGTATCGCTTTCATCGCGCATACAGTTCAACAGCAAAATCACAGCTTTTTTAAAAGCAGCCTATTTTTTGAATTCCCGATGCAGTTTTAAATGCTGCAATATATTTTTCTATTTTATTCAGTCTTTTCTCATTTCATAATACCAATCCTCAGTTTTCTTAATAAGATGGCTTAGAGAACTTTTCTTTTTTGTTTCTTTTTATTACTAAGTTTTCGTATGTGAATTTTATTTATTAAATATAAACTTTCGCTACATAAAATTCTATTCAGCAGCAAAATGACAAAATATTTGATAATGAAAGAGAAATATCTTATTTTTTTTCCGAATGGCAACAGTCTCGCGAGTCGGAGATAAAAAATGTTTTATTTGGAATAGTGTTGCCACTGCTCGCTTTCCGATCTTTGAGACTGTTAACTAATAATTAATTAAAGTATTACAAAATATGAAAAAATAATAAAACAAATTCGAAATTAAAATTTGTGCTTTCAGGTGCACATGTTTGCATGAAAATTACATTATTCAAAATTTGACGGTTGTATCTACCATCATTTTTTCACAATACATGCAGATTCTTCATTATTTAATTTCTTTAAAAATAATGCAAGGTGATAACATACTTGGTGGGAACAATTTAAAAATGATTCAGACATTTAAAGTGACAGGACGAAAATTCCCGATATGAGATTAATAGCGCTTTTGGGCTAATAATTAAATGTATGAAAATATATGAGAAGTAATTCGAGCGTGTTTTATTACAGTGCATTAAGAAAAATAGTAGCAAAAGATTATTTATAGCTATTTCAAATAAGCAAATATACTGATTTTTGCTTTAATTAACAAAGCATTTATTTCACAATCAAAAATGGCATTTGCATTTGAATAACTTTCAATCGATTTTACTCTTCTTACTAATTATCAGATGCAAATCGAAAAGTCCTAAAATGCATAGCATTAGATGAGACGGATGCGAGTTTTTAACACGTTTTATCATCACATCATTACCCCGAATACACACACACATTTATATATATATATATATATATTATATAAGATATTAAGATATTTTATTTATTTTTATGTAAGATTTTTAATTTGGGAATATTTCGTACGAATATAGTTTTATTATTTATAAAATGATGTATGATATATAACACTTTAAAATTATTCCTATATTTAAAATAATTATAAAAACAGATTTCCAGGGACGACATAGCTTGGTCTTAAATGGTAGTGTGGTCAAAGCTGATAATATCTCCTCTACGAGGTACCAGCTTTTGTGTTCGATGGTCGCCTTTATGGGGTTGTCACTGACGTCCTTGAGTGTGACAAGTACGGGGTTCAGGTTCATTTCAATAGAATTTCTCAATAGACCTCACAGGTAGTGGAAGGGGGAAGGAAATATTTCTCTCGTTAACTGAGCTAAATTTCAGACACAAAATGTTTACCTTTGGAAGAGAAAAATGGTACAAAATATAGAAGTTTTGCTCGCCGGTGAAGTGGTTAAATGCCAAATCCGTTATAATATGTTAAGAGGAAAAGAATATGTTGTCTTTAAATAACTTATTATCTTAAAATTAAAAGCTGGTTGCTTCAGTGAGGTCTCTTCAGCTAGAGATTTTGACTTTGAGAAAGGAGTAGACTATCAAGCGGCTTTATTGAAAAGGCTTTATTGAATTGGCATAAAGGTGTCCATAATATGACAAGCTCTACAGGTTTTACAGACGGATCTAAATTAAATAGTCATGTGGGGGCAGCCTTTTCTGTGTTCTCACACGAGAAACTAAGCATACAATGGAAATATAGATTTTCTGATAATCAGGCAGAGTTAGTGGCTCTGCGGGAGGCCTTATACTGGCTTATTTCTAATTCTACGCAAGATCCTGTAGAAATGTATAGAGACTGCGAGAGTGCAATTTTTTTAATTACGGATGTTTGTCCAAGTAACGGTTTAATTAAACAGATAAAAGCTCATTTTTTTACCGCTTTCAGATATATTAAACTCTTTTCGACGAATTGTGATATTGGAACTATTGATAACGAATTAGCAGATAAATTGTCAAAGGCTTCCACTGAAAATAAAATTATTGAATTTGAAGTAAAGACTTCCTTTGATTGTTTGAAATCCTTGTTGAAAAGAAGAAGTTTGACTCTTTGGCAAGCAAAGTGGATATGATCCATATTCTAAAGGAAGATTCACGTATAATTTAATCTCAAGTAAAAGTGATAGAAGATGCCTAAATGTCAAGTATCTTAACCAAACCCTAACTAATCATAGACATTTTCCACTTTATTATAATAGGTTTTCGATTAAAAATCGTGCCTGTTCTTGTGTCATGAGCAATGTTGACCTTGAATACCTGCTATTTACATGTTCTCTTGTTAAAAATATTGTTCTAAGATTTATCCAGATATTGTCAAATTGGTGCTAATTTCGTAGACGGTTGCACGGACATTTGGCAATTTTTTGGGGCGAGCGATATGACTTATGGTAAACCCATTGCTGGACAAGTCATTTATGGTAACCCATACATTTTATTTAAAAAATAATGCGTTTTATTATGCATAAATTCCGCGTTTTCAATATTATTTATGGCTTCTAAATATTAAAAATATTTGCATTTTTATTTAAAATAAAAATTTTATTGTTTATGATAATTTATATAATGTTATATTGTGGATGATGTGATCAGTGTATTCACCTTACTTTAAAAGTAATCGGTATTAACATCTATAAATTTAATCGGTAATTTTTCCGTTTTGCCGGCGCAAACGATTACGTCTCCAATAATGGTACAAATGATGCCAAACGGAATATTTTCACTGGTAACCTTTTACGCTTCATTTTCAAAAGAAGTCGTAGCCATTTCTTATCAGTTTGATTGTTTCTTTCAATACTGGCATACAATTACATAGAAATTTTACAAGATAGTTTAATTTTATGCCCTGAGCGATTATCATTCGCGATAATTAAGTGAATAAGGATACAATCACACCGCTTACCAGAAGGCAAAAATTTAGAAAACGGAAAGCCAAGGGTGAAATTCATCAATTCTAATGAGAGTGCACTAGCGAAGTAAAGCACTGCGGTTTTAATTTCTGAGTTAGCCATTCGTACGAATCGGAATAATTCTTGCATTTAAAATTGAATTCCAAATTAAGATTTAACTTGAAATTAATGTAGATAATTACTGAGAAAATTAGATTTTTGTAGCGTAGTTTATTTGAGATGAGATCACTTAAGGTCACGTGATTAGAACCGACGAATCAGGATATTGAAACATGAAAGCATAGTAAATTCTTAAATTAATGTCTTTTTACAAATTTACTGTATTTTTACAAAATTTATAACCCTATTAAAATGTTTATGCCTTCGAAATAAAAAATTCTTAGAACTAACATTTGTTAACATTTTTTATGTTTATATTGTCGCCAACAAAGTCTGCTTGGCGAGATTTGCATCGGCGAAACGGAAAAGTACCATTTAATCTAATGATTTGAACATTATTTATGTCCCTTCAATATTAAAATTAAAATTTTCATTTTTTTAAAAATGATGTTATCATGTATGATTATTTAAATAATTTTAATTCTATGCGTGATGTAATCAGCTCCCTGATTGGTTACCGAATATTTAAGCATTACGGCGCCATTTTAAAATTTTAAAATTTTATTATTCAACTCTCCGATTTCTTTAGCTTTCATAGGGAACGGATATGTCTCTTTCAAAGATTAATGTTGTTATTGGTAAGTACCAAGAATTATTAGTATCGGAATAAAGAAATTGTCCTTTGAGACCTCGTTTTGGCCACCCTGGCTTTCCTAATCAAAGATTTACTTATTCATATGGGCATATCGATGGAATTCCTTGCAATATGATCATTGACACAGGAGCTAATGTTACCATCATTAGGAAAGATTTAGCTGAACAGTTTAAAGATAAACTTATTTCGATACCATCCTGTGTTACTCTTCAGAGTGCATCTGGTGATAAGATCTACATAGCTGGGAAGTTAAACTTGAGCTTCATGTTGGGAAGTCCGTCGTGATCATACGATGGACTTCCCAACCATCATACGGCTTATAGGGCGGATATTACAGATCCATGCATACTCGGACTGGACTTTTTAAGGCAATACAATTTTTCCTTAGACTTCAAAAACAACAAACTGCTTTCAGCATCTGAGGACATGACTATCGATCGTCAGAAAGGAATTTTCACCAGGAAACGCCGAAGCCTTGTCTGAAAGACCCAGCTTAGAAACCTGCCGAAATCATACTAGAGTCGGAGAGAAAGACCAGAGTACCGGCTATTCTCCATTCCAGATGCTTTTCGGTCGATACCTTCGTGAGCCTTTTGACCGCCTGTTTGCTCGCCCTACGGATGCGCCTTCATCGCCTGAGGAATACATCCAAGATGTCCAGGCCCGTTTTAAACTGACGCACCGCTCCGCAAGAAAGCGAGTCAACCTGGCGACGGAGAAAGTGAAGACCCGGTACAACACAAGGGCTACTGAACATCAATTCAAAGAGGGAGACAAGGTGTGGTTGTGGAACCCGATTCAACGAAAAGAACTCTATTCTAAATTACAGTCACCTTCGGATGGTCCATATACAGTCTTGAAGAGACTGAATGACGTCATGATCCGTAAGTCTTCGAACTCTAAACCTAACGTCGTTCATTACGACAAGTTAGCTCACTACAATGGCCATAGTACGTAATGTAAATAATTGTAAACAGTGTAAGACCATGGTCCTTTTTGTTTCTAAATGTGTATTTAGTATTTGATTTGTGTTTTGTATTTGATAGCATTTGATTTGTTTTATTTATTACATTTATTGTTCATGTTGTTTACTATTGTTTTGCAATTCTTATTATTGTATTTATGCTTTAGCTGTAAGTTTGGCTTCCTGTCCAGGGATTGTACTACCCGGGACGTGCAGTCCTTGGGAATGGGGCAGTGTTACGGATTTGGTATTTAAATAGCTAATGTTAGTTGAATTGTAAATTAAATGAATTTATTTCCCGCGCAGTGCAGCGCGTGACGGATATTAAAAGAAAGCTAAGCCGGAAAATTGAAAATACGAGAGCGCGTGCATTTAACATTTAATAAATAAATATCTCTTTTAGATTTCGAGAAAGTTCCAGAAAGTTCTCCGCAATTTAAAAATCTTATAAAATGGAGGAAAAGCTCTCAATGTAGTAGAACGCTGGAAAGTCCGCATTAATGCACAAAAATCCCAACTCCTCATTGTCAGAAAAAGAAAGAGGAATGTCCCCCTTAAAAAGGAACTGTTACTGTTTAACGAACCAGTGCCAATTGTCAATAAAGTGAAATATCTTGGCATAACTATCAATAATCGACTTACCTGGACTGCACATATTGAGAATGTTCGTAACCATGCACTAAGAGTCATGAAATGTCTCTTCGCAATTATAGGAAAATTTTCAAAATTGGATCTGTATAAGAAAAGACTAATTTATCTTAGTACCGTCAGACCAATTATGACATATGCGGCGCCGGCCTGGGCTACCGCCACTGAAAAAGATATAAAGAAACTCCAGAAAGTGGAGAACAAGTTCCTTAGGATTAGCACAAATGCCCACTGTTATGTCAGAAACGAAGTATTGCATAGAGACATGAAAATTGAACCACTAAATAAATATATTCGCAAGATTAATGCAAGTTTCTTCAATGGTGCGGTAAATTGTGAACATCTTATGAACTTTAACTTCTTCCACTACGAGATACTTGCTGAAGATAGGTTTTTAATTATAAATCTACTTTTGTGCGGTGTGTGGTAGTGTTAGCATTTAACGCAACGAATTATCTCTGACAAATGTATTAGTAAGATACCAAACGACTGAAAACGATCATTACCAAACGATTGAAAATATTGAAAGCATGAGTTAAAAATTATAACCGTATTTTCTGAAAATACAGAAAAGAATTCTTTTGCTTAAAGAATGTTTTGATTATTGATGAGTGTGTCAAAATCGGTGCTTGCTGCAGAATGGATGAGTATCTGAATCTGGATTTTTTTAATCAGTTGGAGCGAAGAGGCAAAAAGAGCGTTATTGAGTGGTGTATGGAGAAAAGTGTGATTGCAATATCGTATAAGTGCTCAATTTGTGGAAAAAATATGAAACTAGTAAAGAGATGGTTTTGAGACGTATAGACGATTTTGAGTGGTGCGCAATGCCGAGATTGTGCAACTCTGAGATGTTTTTATAAGTGAAAATTGATCGATGTGCACATTAACAAAGCCAATGCTGTGCGCGATGCCGAGGTTGTGCAATTCTGGGATGTTTTTGTTAAGTGAAAATAGATCGATGTGCACATGGGCAAAGCCAGTGTGGTACGCAATGCCGAGTTTGTGCAATTCTGCGACTTTTTAAGGGAAAATAGATCGATGTGTACATGGGCAAAGCCAATGTGGTGCGCAAAGCCGAGGTTGTGCGCGATGCCGAGTTTGTGCAATTCTGGGATGTTTTTTAAGTGAAAATAGATCAATGTGCACATGGGCAAAGCCAATGCGGTGAGCAATGCCGAGTTTGTGCAATTCTGGGATGTTTTTTGGAGTGAAAATAGATCGATGTGCACATGGGCAAAGCCAGTGTGGTACGCAATGCCGAGTTTGTGCAATTCTGCGACTTTTTAAGGGAAAATAGATCGATGTGTACATGGGCAAAGCCAGTGTGGTGCGCAAAGCCGAGGTTGTGCGCGATGCCGAGTTTGTGCAATTCTGGGATGTTTTTTAAGTGAAAATAGATCAATGTGCACATGGGCAAAGCCAATGCGGTGAGCAATGCCGAGTTTGTGCAATTCTGGGATGTTTTTTGGAGTGAAAATAGATCGATGTGCACATGGGCAAGCCAATGTGGTGCGCAATGCCGAGGTTGTTAGCGATGCCGAGTTTATGCAATTCTGGGATGTTTTTTAAGTGAAAATTGATCGATGTGCACATGGGCAGAGCACTACAGACCAGGCTTCTGGCCTCAGGAATAACCAATCGGAATAGTGCCTGACCTGTAGAAATTATGTACTACCTACTTCCGCCACTGCCAGGGCGAGCGCTGCAAACCAGCGGCATTTATTGAGTCTAAGTCAGAAGTTACCGATTCACAGTAATGGTTATTACAATGGCACCTTTGCAGACGTTGTCTGCTTCATGAAAAGATGTAAGTGCTGTACTGAGCTGAGTATTATTCATACGCGAATGTAATTACAATTGCTCTGATTGTGTAATGTTCCATCGGCAGTAATGGGTTAAGAGCACTGCGTGAAATTTAGTACATTGAGTTAGTAAGGTGTCCGGACTTCACTACAAATCATTATTGGTGAACTTGGCTTAATCTGTGCTGCGTATCTGTCCGTGTCACATACTAAAGACATACTGTACATACATACATAGCATGATGATATACATAGCATGAAGATTACATACATAGCATGAAGATTATACATAGCACCAAAAATTACACATAGCATTAAAAAAATATACATAGCATCAAACATTATTACTGTTTTGCTCAATGAACAAATTATATAACTTACTATCCGCACAAATATTGTACTCATTAGTAGCTGTGCACACAGAATATTATAAACATTAAATAGATCCTAGCAGCCGCATGTTATTTACATATTACATAATATATGCGTTTCATAATATGCGCTTACATAATATATAGGATTATAAGATAAACAATTAAATACTCGAATGCAGAACATTGCAAATTTGAATAGGTAAGTAAATGAATGATACTGAGATACATTAATAACGATTAATACTGAGTAACTAAAGAATAGTATTTAATACTAAAGCTCATAAGTGCATAACAAAGTTCGCAAATAGTACTATAAGTTTCAAAATTTCTTAATTTAATGCAAAACATACAGCTGTGTTTAGGAATTTTGTGCAGAAATCGAAATGATGCAACTATCTTATAACTATTAATACTAAGTAAGCGCATGATAAATTCTACATTAGATGTGCTTGCTTAGTAGGTTACACGATTTGAAATAAGGCATAATTACACAGCAGTAAAATAATAAAGAATATAGGGAAGTGCTATGGCTGACATGACTTAGTGCGCATTTTGAGTACATGACACTTCTTGGTAATATGCAATAAAAACATAAGAGATAAAAATGACAACATACTGAGATGAATGAGTACTAAGAATGAAGTTCTGAGTACAGTAAGCAAAGCACAGAATACTATGGTACAATAATTAAACAAGCATGAAATTTTGTACAACTGGCAACACATATTATTGATACGCATACAGGATCTTGCTTACATTACTTATGGAAATGCTTAAATATACATAATATAACACATTCTTAAGATAATTTGCTTATGAAACATACTTATAAGAGTGTCAGTTCATTACTTAATGCTGATAGGAGTCCACTTACATATATACGTTGGATTATGTATTTACTACATTCAATTTAAGTGGAAGGCATAAGATTACGAATATAATGATTAAATTAATATATTAGACACGTTAAGGTGTTGTCAACATATACTGTAGTTACAACATTCAGATTAAAATGAAAGCATATGATATCAATTACAATAATTAAGTTAATACCATAAACATATCGAGGATGATTATTACAGTCAAGTAAATGTCACATAAAGTGTAGTATTTAAGGTAATACGTTAAATGCATCTAACGAATAGGATAAGAGTATGATGAAAATAATATGGACATAACAGTAGTAAACAGATCTTACTTATCTGGTAGCAGGGTTATGCGCTGAGAGGTATTAGGTAAAAAATGAAAAGTGTACCCTGCAGAACTTGATGATCTTGTGAAGCTTAAAGCACGCACCCCTCCGTTCTATTAGCACTTTTGTCCATTCCCTCCAATATCTGTCTGCAGGAGGACGCATGTGGTGCGCCTCTGTCAATTTGCATGTAAATGTATAATGGTCTAGCGTTCCGACTAGTCCACATTCACAGAGATCATAGTCTCTAAGTCCAAATCTGTGTAGGTAATCAGGAAACGGGCCGTGTCCAGAGAGGAAAGTAGTCAATGAAGATGAGTTGGAGAAGACAAGGTCTGTAACTTTTGGGATAATTATACGTCCTTCGACCTATCCGGGAAGTATCCCATCTCTGCTGCCATTCTGCGTAAAGGTCGCCGCGTGTAATCTTTTTGAGATAAGAGGAAGGCAGAGGTATAGCACGTTCTGGCAGGAAGATACCCGAAGCCGCTTGTTTTGTCTATTCATCCGCCAGCTCGTTGCCGACTACACCTGTGTGCGCTGGTACACAGCTAATGATGGGACGTTAATTGAGTGGGAGGTTGACTAATGCCCTTTGTATGTTGAGTACGAAGGGGTCTCGGCTGGCTGGTCCTTCTATGGCGGCTATGCTCGACAGTGAGTCACTATAGATATAGACAGTTTCTTGGTGACTATATGAGAGATCGATTGCTTTTTTAATAGCTCACAATTCAGCTTGGTAAACTGTGTTGTTCGGATTGAGTCTACGTTTCCAGCGGTATTTGATTTCTCCATCGATCATTGTGCATAAGCCGCATCCAGTGCCATCCTTTGTTTTACAACCATCCGTGTAGATGGCTATTGAGTTTTGCCGACAGAGAAGTGTCTGCGTGTATATATTTTCCGCGAGGTTATGCTGGGATGGGTGGCAGGGATAGTCAAAGGTCTTGTGCATATACTCCGAGGTATCCAAGTTCCTGTTCCAGAGTTTATAGTCTTTCCCAAGTCGGAGAGTATTGGAGATGGCCGCCTCTCGCTCTGCCACAAAGTCCAGTGGTGGTATCCCTGTTAGGACTTCCAGTGCCGCTGTTGAAGTTGTTCTGTATCCTCTGCTTATTTGCAAAAGGTGTGGGCGTTGGAGTGAGTTAAGTAGGCGCCTCTCTTGTACCGTTACATGTTTTGCCCAAATGCCGTATCCGTATAAAACTATGGCCTGAGTAACGGTGAGATACCAATGTTGAAGCAGTGTCGATGAAATGCCCCAGGTTGGAGCCGCTGTTATCTGCATGTAATTTTTAAGACTGCCTGTTTTATTTTTAGATACTGAAGATACGGAAGCCAGAATAACCTTGAGTCAATGATTAAGCCCAAGTATTTGAATTGTTTAATTATCTTGATGGGGTTGCCATAAAGTTTGATGTACGGATTCCTTTTGAGAGGTCTTTTGGCGCCTATGAGCAAAGCTTCGGATTCTGAGGCAGAGATCGTGATCTTGTGGTCCGTTGCCCAGAAGTTAAACTTGTCGAGGTAGAATTGCGCTGTCATTTCTAATTTGGATCTTCCATGGACTATAATCAAGAAGTCGTCCGCGTACGCCAGTATGTAACAGTCCTGGCAATTGTCATCAAATTCCTTGAAGACTGAGTTGGCAACTATCGACCAAAGTACTGGTCCAAGCCATGAGCCCTGAGGGCATCCTTTCTGTAGGTGATGTCTGACTATACCATCGTTCGCTGTATACTGGAGTGTGCGATCGCTGAGGTAACTATGAATTAGCCCTTGTAGTTCTGCCGGGCAGTTCATCTGAGATAAAGCCTGTATAACGTCTGGCCACCATAGGGAGTCAAATGCTCCCTGGATGTCCAGACTAATGATCAAGGAGTGGTGCCACTTGCTTCTGTTGCACTCTATCAAGTTCATTAACTTGGAGATGGCGTGTTCTGTAGAAAGTCCTCCTCGGAAGCCAAATTGCCTGGGGTCTATGGAATTGTTTCTTTGTAGTAAAAAATTTAGTCTTCCAAGTACTACCCTTTCTAGCAGCTTGCCAAACGAGGGGATGAAGCCAATGCTGTGCGCGATGCTGAGTTTGTGCAATTCTGGGGTGTTTTTTTAAGTAAAAATAGATCGATGTGCACATGGGAAAGCCATGTGCACATCGATCTATCAGTGGGTGCGCAATGCCGAATTTGTGCAATTCTGGGTTTTTTTAGTGAAAATAGATCGATGTGTACATGGGCAAAGCCAATGTGGTGCGCAATGCCGAGGTTGTGCGCGATGAAGAGTTTGTGCATTTCTGGGATGCTTTTGATGTGAAAATAGATCGATGTGCACATGGGGAAGCCAATTTGGTGCGCAATGCCGAGGTTGAGCGCGATGCCGAAGTTGAGCGCTATGCCGAGTTTGTGCAATTCTGGGATATTTTTTGAAGTGAAAATAGATCGGTGTGCACATGGGCAAAGCCGATGTGGTGCGCAATGCCGAGGCTGGGAACGATGCCAAGTTTGTGAAACTCTGGGATGTTTTTTGAAGTGAAAATAGATTGATGTGCACATGGGCAAAGCCAATGTGGTGCGCAATGCCAAGGTTGTGCGCGATGCTGAGTTTGTGCAACTCTGGGATGTTTTTTTAAGTAAAAATAGATGGATGTGCTCATGGGCAAAGCCAATGTCGTGCGCAATGCCGAGGTTGTGCGCGATGCCGAGTTTGTGCAATTCTGAGATGTTTTTTCAAGTGAAAATAGATCCATGTGCACATAGGCAGAGCAGAGCAGAGCACTACAGACCAGGCTTACGGCCTCAGGTATAACCAATCGGAATAGTGCCTGACCTGTAGAAATTATCTACTATCTACTTCCGCCACTGCCAGGGCGATCCCCGCAAACCAGCGGCATTTATTGAGTCTAAGTCAGAAGTTACCGATTCACAGTAATGGTTGTTACAATGGCACCTTTGCAGACGTACAAGACGTTGTCTGCTACATGAAAAGATGTAAATGCTGTACTGAGCTGAGTATTATTCATACGCGAGTGTAATTACAATTGCTCTGATTGTGTAATGTTCCATCGGCAGTAATGGGTTAAGAGCACTGCATGAAATTTAGTACATTGAGTTAGTAAGGTGTCCGGACTTCACTACAAATCGTTATTGGTGAACTTGGCTTAATCTATGCTGCGTATCTGTCCGTGTCACATACTAAAGACATACTGTACATATATACATACATAGCATGATGATATACATAGCATGAAGATTACATACATAGCATGAAGATTATACATAGCACTAAAAATTACACATAGCATTAAAAAAAATATACATTGCATCAACATTATTACTGTTTTGCTCAATGAACAAATTATATAACTTACTATCCGCACAAATATACTCATTAGTAGCTGTGCACACAGAATATTATAAACATTAAATAGGTCCTAGCAGCCACACGTTACTTACATATTACATAATATATGCGTTTCATAATATGCGCTTACGTAATATATAGGATTATAAGATAAATAATTAAATACTCGAATGCAGAACATTGCAAATTTGAATAGGTAAGTAAATGAATGATACTGAGGTACTTTAATAACGATTAATAGTGAGTAACTAAAGAATAGTATTTAATACTAAAGCTCATAAGTGCATAACAAAGTTCGCAAATAGTACTATAAGTTTCAAAATTTCTTAATTTAATGCAAAACATACAGCTGTGTTTCAGGAATTTTGTGCGGAAATCGAAATGATGCAACTATCTTATAACTATTAATACTAAGTAAGCGCATGATAAATTTTAGATTAGATATGCTTGCTTAGTAGGTTACACGATTTGCAATAAGGCATAATTACATAGCAGTAAAATAATAAAGAATATAGGGAAGTGCTATGGCTGACATGACTTAGTGCGCATTTTGATTACATGACACTTCTTGGTAATATGCAATAAAAACATAAGAGATAAAATTGGCAACATACTGAGATGAATGAGTACTAATAATGAAGTTTCTGAGTACAGTAAGCAAAGCACAGAATACCATGGTACAATGATTAAACAAGCATGAAATTTTGTAAAACTGGCAACACATATTATTGATACGCATACAGGATCTTGCTTACATTACTTATGGAAATGCTTAAATATACATAATATAACACATTCTTAAGATAATTTGCTTATGAAACATACTTATAAGAGTGTCAGTTCATTACTTAATGCTGATGGGAATCCACTTACATATATATACGTTGGATTATGTATTTACTACATTCAATTTAAGTGGAAGGCATAAGATTACGATTATAATGATTAAATTAATATATTAGACAAGTTAATGTGTTGACAACATATACTGTAGTTACAAAATTCAGATTAAAATGAAAGCATATGATATTAATTATAATAATTAAGTTAATACTATAAACACATCGAGGATGATTATTACAGTCAAGTAAAAGTCACATAAAGTGTAGTATTTAAGGTAATACGTTAAATGCATCTAACGAATAGGATAAGAGTATGATGAAAATAATATGGACATAACAGTAGCAAACAGATATTACTTATCTGGTAGCAGGGTTATGCGCTGGGAGGTATTAGGTGACAAATGAAAAGTGTACCCTGCAGAACTTGATGATCTTGTGAAGCTTAAAGCACGCACCCCTCCGTTCTAGTAACACTTTTGTCCATTCCCTCCAATATCTATCTGAATGAGGACGCATGTGGTGCGCCTCTGTCAAACTGCATGTAAATGCATAATGGTCTGGCGTTCCGATTAGTCCACATTCACAGAGATCACAGTCTCTAAGTCCAAATCTGTGTAGGTAATCAGGAAACGGGCTGTGCCCAGAGAGGAAAGTAGTCAATGAAGATGAGTTGGAGAAGACAAGGTCTGTAACTTTTGGGATAATTATACGTCCTTCGACCTATCCGGGAAGTATCCCATCTCCGCTGCCATTCTGCGTAAAGGTCGCCGCGTGTAATCTTTTTGAGATAAGAGGAAGGCAGAGGTATAGCATGTTCTGGCAGGAAGATACCAGAAGCCGCTTGTTTTGTCTGTTCATCCGCCAGCTCGTTGCCGACTACACCTGTGTGCGCTGGTACACAGCTATTGATGGGACGATAATTGAGTGGGAGGTTGACTAATGCCCTTTGTATTTTGAGTACGTAGGGGTCTCGGCTGGCTGGTCCTTCTATTGCGGCTATGCCCGACAGTGAGTCACTATAGATATAGACAGTTTCTTGGTGACTATATGAGAGATCGATTGCTTTTTTAATAGCTAACAATTCAGCTTGGTAGACTGTGTTGTTCGGATTGAGTCTACGTTTCCAGCGGTATTTGATTTCTCCATCGATCATTGTGCATAAGCCGCATCCAGTGCCATCCTTTGATTTGGAACCATCCGTGTAGATGGCTATTGAGTTCTGCCGACAGAGAAGTGTCTGCGTGTATATATTTTCCGCGAGGTTATGCTGGGCTGGGTGGCAGGGATAGTCAAAGATCTTGTGCATATATTCCGAGGTATGCAAGTTCCTGTTCCAGAGTTTATAGTCTTTCCCAAGTCGGAGAGTATTGGAGATGGCCGCCTCTCGCTCTGCTACCAAGTCTAGTGGTGGTCTCCCTGTTAGGACTTGCAGTGCTGCTGTTGAAGTTGTCCTGTATCCTCTGCTTATTTGCAAAAGGTGTGGGCGTTGGAGTGAGTTAAGTAGGCGCCTCTCTTGTACCGTTAGATGTTTTGCCCAAATGCCGGATCCGTATAAAACTATGGCCTGAGTAACGGTGAGTTACCAATGTTTTAGCAGTTTCGATGAAATGCCCCAGGTTGGACCCGCTGTTCTCTGCATGTAATTTTTAAGACTGTCTGTTTTTATTTTTAGATACTGAAGATACGGAAGCCAGGATAACCTTGAGTCAATGATTAAGCCCAAGTATTTGAGTTGTTTAACTATCTTGATGGGGTTGCCATAAAGTTTAATGGATGGATTCCTTTTGAGAGGTCTTTTGGCGCCTATGAGCAAAGCTTGGGATTTTGAGGCAGAGATCGTGATCTTGTGGTCCCTTCCCCAGAAGCTAAACTTGTCAAGGTAGAATTGCGCTGTCATTTCTAATTTGGATCTTCCATGGACTATAATCAAGAAGTCGTCCGCGTAGGCCAGTATGTCACAGTCCTGGCAATTGTCATCAAATTCCTTGAAGATTGAGTTAGCAACTATCGACGAAAGTACTGGTCCAAGGCATGAGCCCTGGGGGCATCCTTTCTTTAGGTGATGTCTGACTATACCATCGTACGCTGTATACTGGAGTGTGCGATCGCTGAGGTAACTATGAATTAGCTCTTGTAGTTCTGCCGGGCAGTTCATCTGAGAGAAAGCCTTTATAACGTCTGGCCACCACAGGGAGTCAAATGCTCCCTGGATGTCCAGACTAATGATCAAGGAGTGGTGCCCCTTGTTTCTGTTGCACTCTATCAAGTTCATTAACTTGGAGATGGCGTGTTCTGTAGAAAGTCCTCCTCGGAAGCCAAATTGCCTGGGGTCTATGGAATTGTTTCTTTGTAGGAAAAAATTTAGTCTTCCACTAAAGACACCTTTCTAGACTACCCTTTCTAGCAGCTTGCCAAACGAGGGGATGAGACATATTGGCCTGTAGGATGTGGGTTGTTGTGGATCTTGCCCGTTTTATGGAAGAGTGCTACCTCTGCATTTTTGGTCGATTTCGGAAAGTGTCTATTCTTCCAACAGGCACCGATGTACTCTTCGACTAGGTCAGGCGCAAAAGCATAAATCATGCGTATTACGGCACTGTCTAGCCCGTCCGGGCCTGGTGCCTTCTTTGTGTTTATGTGTTTGACGATAGCCTCTATCTCCTGCCTAGTAGGAGGGGGTTCCAAAGAAGTCTGATATCTGGTGAAGTTATTGAATGAAGTTCTTATCTCTGATTGCGCAAGGTTGTCATCTGTCGGTGGGTCTTCTTCGAAGAGTGACTTAAGTATGTAGCTGATTGCTTCGGTTGCACTAGTGGCTGTTGGAGCTATTGACAGGGGGATTTGTGTTGGTCTAAAGACCTTGTTGGTTGCAATCTTGAAAACCTTGTCGTATTTCCCAACGGTGCGAGAGCAGTATTCGCGCCAGGAGTCTTGCTTGGCTATAGAGATCTGTCGCTTATATTGCGCTTGTTGTATTTTGTAACGGGCGAAGAGTGTCCTGCGGACCATTGGCTCCTGTGTGGATTGAGCTTGCCGTCTCAGTTTTCTGAGTTTGCTCCGTTCCTGTGACAATTGGGGTGTCCACCATGAGGCTGATGTCCGAATTTTAATTTTTTTTTGTCTTGAAAGTCTTGCGGCAGGCATCAGTGCATTGGTCAATTAATTGGTCATAGGCTTTGTCTAGAGCTGCTCTGGTCGTGCTATTCTGAAGTGCTGTTTTAATAGAGGGGATGAAGGGAGAAAGGTGTTCCAGTTTTTGTGTCCCACCATATGCCGTCTTAAATCTTTGTTTAATTACAATGCTGCGTGGGGATTGCAAGTTAAACATGATAGCTTGATGGTCACTAAGAGAAGGGAAGTCTGCTACTGTCCAGGCTGCAATATGTGAGGATAGCTGTGGTGTTGCCAAAGAGAGATCAGGCCAGCCTCTGGCACGTATTGTGTCAAAGGTGGGAGGGGAGTCGCTTTTATTGAGGATGACCAATCCATGAGAACTTATGAAATCTATGACAGGAAAGGAGCGAGGACTGTCTGTTGGTGAGCCCCAAAGGCGGTTAGCAGCGTTAAAATCTCCGCAGATCAGGATGTGGGTTAGAGGAGTATGGTGTAAGAAGTCAAGTTCAGTTAGGAGGTCGTTGATACTGAGACTAGGGGGAAAGTAGCATGAAATGACCATGAGGCTTCCCTCTATTGAGTCCAGAATGATGGCAATTGTGTGGTTTGTCGTTCTCCAGACCATGGGATTCATTGCACCGTTATAGACGATCATAGCTAGCTTGTTATGGGAAAGAAAAATTTGTGTGAAGTTGAGCCAACTGGAAGACCTTCTTTAGTAATATAAACCTCTTGAAAGATACCTAAGTCCGCCTGCTGTTGGAATTGGACATGCAGCATGTGACTTGTGGCTACTGAGGATCTTTGTAAGTTACATTGTATGACTTTGAGAACTGGAATTCTTGATCTTTGGGTGTTATCTAATGTTGTCCTGCTGCCCGCAGGAGTTTCTGTGCACATAGGTAAAGCCAATGTGTCGCGCAATGCCGAGGTTGTGCGCGATGGCGAGTTTGTGCAACTCTGGGATGTTTTTTTTAAGTGAAAATAGATCAATGTGCACATGGTCAAAGTCAATGTGGTGCGCAATGCCTAGTTTGAGCAATTCTCTGTGTTTTCTTTAAGGGAAAATAGATGGATGAACACACATGGACATTGAGTTTGTGGAATTCTTTGATGTTTTTCGAGCGTTGTGTAGAAGAGAAAACGAGGTTGTGTGTGATGCGGAGCAGTAATGTAACTTTATTTATGTGCAATGTTTAACATATCGTAAGTATATTTTAAATTTGTATTGTTTTAATTGTGAATTATATTTAAGACGTCATTTTTCATTTAAGTGTCATTTTTCATTTAATTTTTTGGCTTTGATATGTTTATAACGCTTTCCGACTTACGACATATATCGATATCCCGACGATCTATTCAACACTGCCAAAATTGTTAACTTTAAGTCTTGAAGTAACGTTTACCTCATATTTTAATACGTAGCGTTTGGTATCGTAATTGCACTTGATAATATGAGTTCATTGATAATATGTGTGTGTGTGCGTATGTGAAGCATTGCTTAGTGTTCCAAATTTGTAGTATTTATTTTCCTCGGCTAATACAAGCACAAATGAAGAACGGTGAAGTTTAGCGGCAAGGTAGGCTAGCTTAATTAGTTCATATCTTATCGACAGATTATTTATCCGGTTGGAACTACCTGTTTATCTTCCAATAGCTCTCATAACTTGTAATTATGTGTTCTTGTATGTTTTAATATCCTACGAATACTTAAAATAACTGAACTACCTAAGACTTTTGCAATTAATGAACCATTAATAGCTACAGAGTAATCTAGCACAGTTGTGCCTAACTCATTTTCATAATTTTTAGCTAGTACCAGACCACATCCTTCCGGTTCAGTTAACTAAATCGCAATAGCATGTTCTATGATGTTTTATGATTAATTAAGCTAATTAATTAATTACTGATGTTGTTGTTTATATCTGATGCAGAGTAAACAAAAAGGTCACTCTTTCTGTTAGTGACTGTAGCTGTCTTTTCCACTGTATGTTTCCAGGTTCCGAGTAATGTTTTCCATTAATTGTTCCTAATTAAAGTACTATTTTAATTATCTTTGTGATAATATTGTATGCAAATTCTGCCAACTGATATGCATATACGTAAGCCAGTACAGACAGGCGTAAACTCTATATAGTATGCAGCTCATAGGTATTGAACTCAGTGACATGCAATTTTAATTATTGACCTAATTGGTGATTCTATGCTCATTGTCTAATTAGTTCTATAGAAGTGCATTTGGTCTTCAAGCTGCTCATGTTTATTATGCGCATGCAATTTATCATTTCCAACGGTCTGTTCTCTCACTCCTTTCATTATGTTTTATGCTAATTACGTGTTATTTCTCTGTTTTATTTATCTGTGTATATGTTACAGTGAAACACCGAAATCTGGAGAATGTCGACTTTCACCGGTGAATATCAACATTCACATAGTCTCTTGGTGTATGTCTGAAATATTTTCCAAATACTGTTATTTCTGACTTACACCGGTCAATGTCGACATTCACCATGTACTAATGGTGAATGTTGAACATATAAAATATTATACTTTCTTCTCCGTAATTCAGTCGCGAATAAACGCACTTGAGACTTGAAATAAAAACTTAAGAACATGAGAACCTAAAACACACAATACATTCAAAATGAGAAAGGAATATAATAGAAGTTAACTTACTTAATTACACAGTACATTCTAAATGAGAAAATAAAATAACAGTAATAAAAAACTTACTAAATTATGTGATTCAAATCTTATTTATTGCAACAACTTAAACTGCTATGGCACTTTATGACCTGTCTTTTCGACTTTCACCAGAGCATATCTGTGTTTGTCGACATACACCGGTGAGGGTCTGAATATACAAGAATGCAGTGAAATATTCGATCTTTCACTGACGTATTTGGTGAATGTTGATATTCTCCGGTGAAAGTCGACATTCTCCAATTTCGGTCTTTCACGGTAACATATACATTCTGTGTCATAGCAAGAATCTGCTGAATCTGCCACATATTACATTCATCCGAATCCCCACAGCGTAAGCTTCAAAAAGACATCCCACAGTATACTTCTTAAATTCCTAATAATCTCCCCATTTTAGGCCAACTTTAACTCCTCTTAGTAGATTTAAGTTCAGCAGGTCCTACGCTGTCCTTTTACATCAATTCTATTACTCTATAATTCAACTTTATGATTTTTATAATGTTTAGCTCATTCTATATTCAATATACATGAGTTCCGCATTCAATGCTTACATTCCACACTAGCAGAGCTCAATAAGTGAAAGTGTAACCAATAGTGTTCCTAGTGATTATAATAAGGTTTTTCACAAAGGATATTTCAGTGATAGATGTTCTATCCATACCTACAGTGTGATAAGTTATTTACACCTTCAGCGTTCCAAAGTGCACGCGATACATTAAGTACATTCATGTTCTATTAACCTTTTGAGGCCGGGGCTTTGGTAGCAGTAAAAGCTGCCAAAGGACGGGGAATCTTGAACCTAATGCTTTCCCCCTTTAAGAAATCACCTCCTATTTGCAACAAAGATTCTTGTGTGTAATTTAATGAATTCTCAGAGTCGTAAAAGGAAGACCTTTGAAAGAGATAAGTGGTTAAAACCCTAGGGACGTCAAGTTTGACATTTCACCCCACTTTTCAGACTAGAAAATGGGGGAAAGAGACATGGCCACTAAAGTGGACAACACCGTGTTTTCAAAGAGAGGACTCTATGGCCAATATAATGGCCATCCCGTCTTCAAAAGGTTAAAGTGTGCTTCATCGAGTGATACACAAAAGTGCTCATTAAGTGATTTACAAAATTTCATATCTCCTCTGCTTCCAGTGAAATACGTTATTTACACCTTTAGTGCTCAACATGTTCACGTGTCCTTTATAAAATTGCACAAAGTGTTTCAAGTGATTTAACAAGCTATCTTACTGTGACGTATAGTGATCAGTGATTCTTAATGATAGTGAGTGATACATAGGTGCTTCATAAAGTGACCCATAGTGACGTGCAGGTGTCAAGTGATTCACAATTTCAGCTTCCATAGGAGTGCAGTGCTAATTACACCTGTTCAGGAACTTGACAGTGCAAGCCTACACAGTGATTCCCGGTTAATGCAAAATGCCAGATCGGGACAACTCGGCTTACGAAGGTGACTTAGCCCTCCAGTCCTTGCTATCCTCAACCGAAATTGCTTTTGCCGGTAACGTTACCACAGTGTTTAACGAGTGTGTAGCCATCGCGACAGTAGAAAGAGGCAGGAGACACTTATTGCCATTGCACTTGCGACATAGGCTATTGGTCGCCTTAGAAGCCTTCAAGGAACTTTCATTCATAGGCCCTGAAGGAACACATCCACCAACTACTGCAGACAGTACAACTAACACTGAAATTGCGACAGTAGCGGACGTTGCTACCGCCATTGACAACAGGGCAATAGGACAGACTCCAGCCGCACAGACTAGCAGCTCACAGGAGCCTATACTGCAGAGCCTTCCAAGAACTAAGAGGTACGCAGAGATCACACGCAGGCGCACAAGACCAAGTCTGCTGATTCAACCTAAACGGGATACAACACCTACCTCCCTGAGGGAACAGTTAAAAGAAAGATCCCGATCTCTAAAGTACAAGTGCGCATTGATAAGATCGTTCCAACTCGTCAAGGCGGATACCAAGTCTTCTGCAATTCAGCCGATGACGTCGGGGAGCTGGAGACAGAGCTGCGAAAGGCAGCCAAACCTGCAGAAATTAAGAGACGCAGCGAAGACTACAACGCTGTGCAGTACACAATGTCCCAGCGCATACACAGCCAAAGGATATCATCGATGAGCTCAGCGCCATCACCAGCTCTCCCAGTAGTCATTTCTAAGCGCTCTCTCGTCTCAAGGAACGACGAGGCGATAGAGTTAAGTGGATCATCGAATGTCAGCTTCGCGGCAACAATGAAGCAAAGACGTCTCTTTCTGGGATGGAATGCGCATTCCGTATCAGAATACTACGGCATCACAAGATGCTACCGATGCCAAAGGCTAGGTGGGCTGGGGCTGCGCCCATGATTATGACCGATGCCAAAGGCTGGGGCACACCCAGGCCAACTGCCATAGTCAGAAGCAATTCTGCGCGTACTGCGCAGGGAAGCACAGTGTGCGAGACTGCAGATCTTAGCGCCCGGCATGCATTAACTGTGGAGATGCCATCCACCGCTATGGAGCAAGACGTGATCACAAGCACCTAGCCTATCACAGAGACTGCCCAGAGTATAAGCTGGCAGTCCAGAAGTATCGCGACACTGTTGAATACTAATATAAGCTCTAACGAACGTTGTCAGGATCCCTCAGCGAGCAACACAAGCCCGAAAATACCAAAGTGCATAGTAAACGAAATTAAGCTGCGTGACACCAACCCGATAAGATACCTGCAGATAAACTTGCAAAAGGCACGTGCAGCTGCAGAAAATGCCATTGCCTACGCTCTGGAAAGCAGTACAGACGTAATCTTTCTACAGGAACCATACACCAGAGATAAGTGATAAGTGACGGAGGGCGTGGGCACCATCCCTCTACCATGATGATCAATTGGTATAGCGCCACGTCCTCCCTTATCTAGAGTCCGGCTACACCATACGCAACAGATGGTAAAGTGGTCGGGTAAAGTGGCTTTTTCCAGAGGGAAGATCCAGAATCCACACCAAGAGCAACTATCACCATCTGTAATCCTGCATGGACACCAAGCATCATCTACCTAGAGCGCGACCATGTAGCGGTTCTACTAGAAATCCATGACATGAAACTAGTCCTAGCTTCCATTTATTCACCACCCGCAGAGGTAGCCGACCACACCACAGAATTCATGTCTAAAGTGCTCGAAGATTTTCGAAATTATGGCGTTGTATTCGCCGGAGACTTTAACGCTCACAATGTGTGCTGGGGCTATGCTGACACCGATGTTAAATTCAGACATCTGGAGGATTATATATCAGCCAACAATCTAGTAATCCATAACTCAACTGATGCACCCCCTACTTTTGACAGGATCTACGACAAGGGGTGGCCGGATTTGGCTATTTCAACCACTCGTGTCGCTCCTCTGGTACAGGAATGGGAGGTAGTAGAAGATATAAGTGTGTCCGACACAAAAATTAAATAAATTCACCACAAATATTAAAAAATATGGTGAAATAAAATTCACCATAGCATGTGAGACTATTACTTCTATCATTCGACGCTACAACTTACCCGGAAGCAAGGTAAAGCAATTCACCAGGCGATGTAAGACCCACCTGGATAGAATGCGTACCTGGGTAGTTAAGGATTCTACACAGACGGAGTTAGAAAAACTCATTGAAGACGTCGTTAGCGCAATACAGGATGCATGCGAGGAAACTCTTCCAGCGAGATCAACTAAAAGATTACAAATACTGAGCTGGTGGATCAGTGACCTCAGAGTTTAACAGAAGAAATGCCGGGCCCTCCGACGTCGACTCAAACGAGAACGGCAGAGGAGCAACGGCACCGAGACGTCTATTCTCACAACATTTCAAAGAGAAAGGGCACATTATAAAAGAATGATTCTTCAGGCAAAACTAAACGCATGGAGAGCCTTCTGTGCAGACAGTACAGCCCCATACGGTATAATTACGGGGCGCAGCCCCCCAGCCCACCTAACCAGGACAAGCCTGGTCATATGACTTTACATGGGAGCAAGCCCGTCCAACAACAAACGACGAGCCAGCGATCCAGCCGTGCTCAAAACACTCAACAAGAAAACAAGAAAAACAAAAGAAAAACTACAAGCCCCGGGAAACCAAACATCAGGAACCGAGTAACAAAAAAGTTAGTATAAGGAAAACATAAAGAAATAATAAATACGACCAGGGAAATTCACTTTATCCCTGGACCTAAGACATTCATACAAACGCACAGAACCAAATAATAATAATAACTGTTAGAAACAAAAAATAAGCCCCATACGGTATCCACCACAAGCTGGCCACCGGAAAAAGGTTCATGCCAACCAACTTCCATCTTCTACCAGCAACAGGGAATAACAACGACAATCCCACAGTGTACACTTTAAATGGTATCCTGGATTCGGTCTTCCCGCAAGATAATGAGGATGAGAACACAACAAAGCATTACTCCTTGTGGAACACAGCCCTGGATACCCACCACCCAAACAATCAGCAATTCACCTCTCATGAGATTCAGCAAGTGTTGCGTCAGCTACCTCGCAAAAAGCACCGTGTCCGGACGGTGACAACAATAAGATCATTAAGGTGGGGATACGCACCAATATTGTATTCTTCAGGACCCTCTTCAATAGCCTGTATGACACAGGCACATTTCCAAGATGCTTTAAAATAGCCCAAGGGGTTTTCTTTTTAAAGAAGAGTAGAGACCTTACCAACCCGGACTCGTACAGGCCAATTTGCCTGTTGTCCGCATTGGGAAAGGTCTACGAAAAGCTCTTAATGAACAGGCTGCGGCATCACCTCCATTATACGGACTACCTAAGCCCCCAACCAGTTTGGGCTCAGAACAGGAAAATCAGCAGTCCATACGCTAACAGAGGTGTAGAATGAAATACTTGCAAACAAGGGAAGCGGCCACCACACGGCATTCATCAGTCTAGACCTGAAAAATGCCTTCGACTCGTTGTGGTGACCCGCCGTCCTAAACTCATTAGCGGATGCCAGATGCCCATCCAACCTATACCACACTATTCGACACTACTTATCAGACAGAAGCACGAGCATAGTGCACAATGGTGGTATTGTGGATGTCCACAGGGTTCGTGCATGTCCCGTGGATGTCCACAGGGTTCGTGCATGGGCCCTTACTTGCGGAACATTACTTTTAACCGCATAATAGCAGAACAGTGGCCATCACATACTAAAGTAATAGACTACGCAGATGAAGCTGCCTTTATTTTAAAAGGACGTACAAGAAGAGAACTCCAATTGCATCGAAACCTGCTCCATCTTCAACACCAGATGCAGCACTTATATACTCAGAGATCAAATCACAGATAGTGCTGTATCCCAAAAAAGGTGGTTCTCTCCCGCGTCAACCGCGCATCACGCTAAATAACCAGCGGATAAAGATTGTTTCTCAGCTGAAATATTTGGGACTCATCTTCTATAAACTCAGCTGGGTCCCTCATATAATGGATTTAAAAAAACGCAAACTGGCTATCGCTAAGTACTTGCGCCATATGCAAGGTTACAGATGGGGCCTTAACCCCCATATACATAAGATCCTGTATCAGACTGTAACAGAAAAAATGGTAACATATGGTGCGGCTGTGTGAGCGCATCCGATGCAGGGCAGAAAGGTCCGGCACCTGCTCAGCATTCAACGACAGTTCGCTCTTAATATAAAGAGGGCATTTCGCACAACGGGGACGAATGTGCTGAACGTTCTAGCAGGACTCGTTCTCCTACACATCAGCATGAAACGGGAAGCAGTTCTACAGCAAATCAAACAGCTCAATGTGCCAGCATCTTCTGAGGGTACGACGTACTGGCCGAGCGACTATGACTGCGGTGATCCTGGACAAGCAACCGGCCGAACAATGCATAGGTATAAACGTCAGCATCAAAGAACACTCTCTCGAGACCCATAGGTACAATACCTATGCTTATACCGACGGTTCAAAGATGAACGGACAGCCAGAAGATACACAAATGTTCAATACCCGCATCTTCACTGATGGATCCAAAATGGACCACAATGTGGGATGCGCGTTCGTAACGTTTCAAGGCCAGGAGCAAGTCACGCAATGCAAGGGCCATCTTCATCGGAACAACAGCGTCTTTCAAGGGGAGGCAGTTGCTATCCAAAACGCAGTGCAATATACTGCCAGCAACAACATCAAAAAAGCTGTCATAGTATCCGTTAGTATGTCAGCTCTGCGAGCCTTTCAAAATCCGGCACACTCCTCCTCAATAGTCCAGGAAATTCAAAGCCTCTTACAACAGTTAAACATCTGGAAGCCCGTCTGACATGGACGAAAGCTCATGCAAGCAATATGGGAAATGAGGCAGCAGACCTCCTTGCGAAAGACGCTGCGCTAAATAAGGACGCCGAGGAGCTAACAATATCGTGGCCACACTTTAAGTTAAAAAGAATGCTCCAGCTGCAAGCACTCTCAAACGGGCAGGCTGAGTGGGACATTTCTTAGACAGGGAGACGTACTCATTATAATCTTTTGTATGTTAATCCAGTCAGGCTCTACTCTAACCCGGACCTGGTCCGTTATGTTACAGGCCATGGACCCTTCCCAGAGTACTTTGCCAGGCACGGCACGACTGACACAGACCGATGCAGCTGCGGTCACCTGGGTACTCCGGAGCATTACGTCACAACCTGCTCTCTGACAAACGGAATACACATACGTATTCCCACAACAAACACACAGGCATTCTGTAAGCTCAGGGTCAAACAGAAGCACCTCTGCCGGCAGCTCATCAAAATTATGGAGAAGTTAGTCAGTCTCGGCACAGACCTCTGCGCAGCAGAATAAATGACCCTGGAGTGACAGTTACAACAGAAAGTATCCTCTTTTAATGGCAACAACTGGAATAGTAATCGATAGCACTTTACAGGCAATCATTATATCTTTCTCAAATGCTTCTCCCTATTGGTTTATAGTAAGCTCTGCAGTATCTGGCTTTTCAGGAGGTCTTGTCAGAGTCCTATCTTCAGCATACAGTTACATGTCTAATATTACGGATGAAAGATCCAGAAATGTTCGATTTGCCATTTTGGAATTCTTTACTATTATGGCGACACCTACGGGATCTTTTGTGGGAGGCCAAGTTTACCATAAATATGGTTACTTGCCTGTGATGCTCATAGCTCAGTGTTCCCTCGCTTTAGCTCTGTTGTGGGTGAGATTATATGTATTGGACACGTCAGTGGGACCGTCCTCGGGATACACCGGACGCTGGGTTTCGGCGCCCAGTGCGAGACTCTCGTGTGGCCCTCAAGTTCGACTATAGATACTGGTGGACGTGGCGCTACACCAATTAACCATATGGTAAAGGGATGGTGCCCACGTCCTCCGTCGCATGTCGCATGTATTGGAAACGAAACCGAAAAGATTTGACATCACAAAGAAAGAAACGTTTATGGATGTGCTTCGATATGATAACATGAAAAAGAGTTTTAAAACCTTCATAAAAGAAAGACCTGGAAACTTGAGAATGCAGATATGGTTATTGTTATTTACTAGTTTTCTCTTCGACTTATTGACATGGGATCAATAGATATTGGATTTTCTTACACAGGGAAAGTATTTATATGGAAAGTTACCCGTTATTCCTACACGAGAGCAACGTATATTCTTCTGAATGCTACGGCTACATTAGCAATAGTACCTTTTTTTAAATCGGAAATTACTGGTACATGAAGCAGCAGTGGGACTTGTAGGAGTACTCTCGCTTCTGGCTAGAAGGACTCTCATGTCAGTGCCAATAACTGAAGGCCTCATTTTTTTATTGTACGTATAACGGCGGAACTCAAATATTTTCACATTTTGGTCTTCTTTGTATTATACATGTAAATACTAAATTTTTACTGCCAAGGTATACTACAATTGCTTGTAGCCAATCATTCATTTACAATTATGTTCTCACGTATTTGAATTAGTATTGTCTTAAGGGTTCTTTAGATCATGGTGGATGTGGTGCTATACTAATTAACCGTATGGCAGAGTCATAGTGCCCACGACCCCCGTTCCTTCTTAATATTGTTCATAAATTTATTACTGTAGTCCGGTCGAGAGAGTGCCTGCAGAGCCGAGTAAGCATCAGAATATGTATGGACAGAACATTTGAAATTCAAAGTCTTTTTAATCCAGATCTTGTAAGCTCTGTTTAGGGCATACAGTTCAGATTGATATACCGAATTCTGGTGATTAAATACAAATTTTTCACTGTGGATTTCTAATCCATAAAAATAAACAACAAAGGCTCCAACGACACCCCCTCGAATCCGGAACCATCAGCGATGATATATTCGCCAGTAGACAACGTCCTACAGAGAAAAATGATACCAGATCTATTTCTTGGATGGACTAAATTATTGTCCATAACAGTAAGAGCACGCGCATCCTCTTGAACATAATTAAGCCAAAGATGTTTCTCAATAGAATATTACAGTAAACGTTTATCGTATTAATATTTATGGTAGTAATATTATTAGTCCCGAGGGATTTGTCCCTGAAGGACTATTGTTTTCGTTTTGTGATTTTGCGCCGATTCACTACAAGCGGCGAATCACTTTGCAAGCTGTTGCCACAAACTATTGTCCCCTGTCTTATATTTAAAGAAATTAATGAACGAAAAATCTGCATAAATGTATGTATATTTTTCGCATTGTAATAAAACAACGGTACATATAGCCATCGAATTTTGAATGACTTAATTCTCCTAAGAAAATTGGCATGTGGAAAACAATATTTGAAGTTTGGAATTAATTTTATTATTGATTTCCTATTTTGTAAAGCTTTAACTAATTTTTGGTTAACAAACTCAGGAATTTCAAAGCGAGCAATGTCAACGTTCTACAGAAAAAACATTTATATTTCGAAGGCGTGAGTCTCTGTATCGGAAATTCTAAAGATATGGTCATTTTAAAACTATTCTGCGATATTGCTATGGAACTGAATTTTATGGTTTATGTGCGAAGAACGTGATATTTAATAAATAAAGGTAACACACAAAATGTTAAAAGAACGCCCCTTTGAACGTAATTCAAAATCTGAAACACTTCAGATTTCCTTTTCTTTATTTATTTTATATTATTCATTTCTCTGTGGATTTCTAATCCACAGTAATGCACACACACATGTATATATATGCGACATGCGACGGAGGACATGGGCACCACCCCTTTATCATATGGTTAATTGGTATATATATATAGAAGGCCGCAGCCCCCGTCCACCTAATCGACTTGATTTAATGACTTTTTAGGGAAGCGCCAAGTCATAACCACAAACGAGGACATCCAGCAGCCCAGCCATGTTCCCATTAGCAGGCAGAAGAATAAAATTAACAAACAATAAATTAAAACATCTAAACCAGAATGAATTTAAACATTAAATCAATTCTGGGAAACCAACAAAATGTTAGGGGGCTTCGAGTAACTAAAAACACTTACAATAAAATAAATAAAATACTAATAGACGACCATTAGAATATAACCTAATGGACCTTAACGGCACAAAAAGAAAGTGAGAAGAAATAAAAATAAGTAAAATAAATAAAATCAAATGTTAATAATTAACATAACAAAAGGAAAGGACAAAACACAAAATACAAACCACATTTCCAAAACAGAGAACACAAACATGTATCAAATTAAAATTCCAACATTCATTCGATTGTTATTAATAAAATTCATTAATTCCCTAGCAAATTAAAATTCAATATTTTTTCCAGTAAATGAATTTATGTGATTAAACTTTTATCTTATTTCATAGGTTAGACCCCATTTATCTACGAAATATCTAACAAAGCCTATAACTCCAGAATTGTAATACAACTCATTTACTTGTAATCCAAATTTCTTTAAGTACTTCGGGAAGCGTCCATGTCCTGTAGTAATAATTTGATTAAGATCTAAACAACATGAAATAAATTTATGATATATGGGAACCAAATTATAACTGTAATCCCTTTTTTTATCGAAAACATTCCAATCCTGTTTCCATTTGTTAATATAGAATTGTTTTATTTTATTTATGAGAATTCTTCTAGATGGTTGGACAATGGAACACTCCCCGGATTCACCCAAAACTGCTTCTTTGACTAGCATGTCCGCTCTTTCGTTACCCAAAATACCAAAATGGGACTTAACTCATTTAAATTTTACAATATGAATTCTAGTTATTTCCTCATAAATACATTTAGTATCTACAATCAATGAATTTTTGCATTCGTAACTTTTTAGGGCATGAAGACCAGACAGACAGTCACTATAAATTGTAATTGAATAACATTTAAACATGTTATCTCTTATCCATTTCATAGCATAAAAATAGCTGTCAGTTCTGCCTGGAACACTGAATTGAAACTTTCCAATTTTATTTTATCACTATAAATTTCAGTGCCATAATAATATATAACAAAAGAGAAACCTATCTTAGCTTTAATTCCAGAGCCGTCTGTAAAAATATCAATTTTACCAAATTCAATAAAATCAAATTCATAATCAATAATAATTCTTTTTGCAGGATGTATACGATAAGGATTTAGATTATAAAAAGCAGTACAACAAGCAAAATAATCTTCATATTAAATAAAATCAATCATATTAGTAGATAATAAAAATTTATCATAATGGAACTTATAAAAAGAAGCGGCGTGCCAGCCAAAATGCAAAGAATCTCAGATGGAGTCGTTTTAAAACACCTGGTCAGGGACAGAAGCCAGTGCCGCTGAATTGTTAATAACTTATTCCTTATTCTTTGAAGCTCCGCCGCTTTGAAGCCCCAGCAACCTATTAAATACATCACTATAGGTATTATAACAGCATTATAAATCATTTTAAGAATGTTTCTTTTATTAATTAACACATCTTTTGGATTTTTTTTTTTTTTTTTTTTTTTTTTTTTTTTTTGTAAAATAATAAAATTGCGTCAGTTTTTTTCTGTATTTCCCTAAAATAAAGTTCAAAGTTCACTTTACCATCTATAAAGGCACGTAGATATTTTATGTGGTCTACTCCTTTCAGCAAAGTTCCCTGGAATCTTAATTTGGGAGACCTAGGTTTTCTGCCACCCTTAGGAAGAAACATATATAAGGTCTTTCGCAGATTAAAAATCAAATTCTCTTCCTCAGCCCAGTTCTTCAGAATATCACATACCAATTGAAAGCGTTGTTCTAACTTTTCCAGAGATACGTCATGTACCACATATAAAATATCGTCTGCGTAGCAGCTCACATTTACACATTCAGGCAAAGAAACATTTAATAATTTAAATATAACAGCGCTTCAGAGCAGCGGAGCACTAGACGATCCTTGTGGGTTTACCCAAAAGGGTATGTATAAATATTATTAAATGTATATAAGACTCACTTATATACATTTTTAAATATTTCAAAATCAGCATCGTAAGAAAATACCACTTTCCTATTATCAAAGTAACTACACAAAATTTCAAACACATTTTTAGTTATTATGAAATTCTGTAGGGTGGAGAGAGCAGTGAATTCCATATTACAGAGTGAAAAGCCTTTGAAACATCAAAGGAAATAATTGTCACATGATAATCTATTTTCTTTTGGACTATAGTATTTATTAAATCACATAATGCATCGTTAGTTGACCTTCCCGAGACGAAACCAAATTGTCTGTCTGATATGAGATTATTCACTAAGAAAAAATTATAAAGTCTATTGGTAAGTAATTTGTCCAGGACTTTTCTAAAAAACTTCACTGCTCTGGTATCCAACTGCGAAGTTCAGAGACCCAATTCAACCGGGTTGCTACATACGATGAGGGCAAAGGAACACAAACCACAGGTCGTCGGGCGTGCTGCCCATATTCATGCAGTCCACACGACACAGTTTGGGGCGATTTGGGCCGTTCTGCAGCAGCAGAGAAATACGACGCGAGCTGTCGTGCTATTAGTAATCTACGGCTTCTTGCACATAGCAACCCTTACCTTCGTTTCTATCATCCGGCATCCAAATACACATCGGTTTCATTGTAGAAGGTGCTAGCGCCAGAGTACCTAGTTGACCTTCCCGAGACGAAACCAAATTGTCTGTCTGATATGAGATTATTCACTAAGAAAAAATTATAAAGTCTATTGGTAAGTAATTTGTCCAGGACTTTTCTAAAAACCTTCACTGCTCTGGTATCCAACTGCGAAGTTCAGAGACCCAATTCAACCGGGTTGCGACATACGATGAGGGCAAAGGAACACAAACCACAGGTCGTCGAGCGTGCTGCCCATATTCATGCAGTCCACACGACACAGTTTTGGGCGATTTGGGCCGTTCTGCAGCAGAAGAGAAATACGACGCGAGCTGTCGTGCTATTAGTAATCTACGGCTTCTTGCACATAGCAACCGTTACCTTCGTTTCTATCATCCGGCATCCAAATACACATCGGTTTCATTGTAGAAGGTGCTAGCTCCAGAGTACCTAGTTGACCTTCCCGAGACGAAACCAAATTGTCTGTCTGATATGAGATTATTCACTAAGAAAAAATTATAAAGTCTATTGGTAAGTAATTTGTCCAGGACTTTTCTAAAAAACTTCACTGCTCTGGTATCCAACTGCGAAGTTCAGAGACCCAATTCAACCGGGTTGCGACATACGATGAGGGCAAAGGAACACAAACCACAGGTCGTCGGGCGTGCTGCCCATATTCATGCAGTCCACACGACACAGATTGGGGCGATTTGGGCCGTTCTGCAGCAGCAGAGAAATACGACGCGAGCTGTCGTGCTATTAGTAATCTACGGCTTCTTGCACATAGCAACCGTTACCTTCGTTTCTATCATCGGGCATCCAAATACACATCGGTTTCATTGTAGAAGGTGCTAGCGCCAGAGTACCTGGGCCGAAACCCCAACCCCTCATCGAACAATTTGGGTATTTTTTTAATTTTGCAAAACATAAAGTGAATAAAATAATGTAAACAATGATTAAAATTCCTTGAAGTTGAGAAAGTGCTAGAAATTTAGAATAAACATTTACTATGCGTGAAACCAGTTGAAAAGGTGAAAATGCCAGAGCATCTGGGAAATTGTTGGAGCTGGTGACTTGAGATGCTGTAAGAGAGTTATTTAATACATGAAGGATAAAGAGAGTACAGAAGCATTCGGTGAGATACAAGTTAGGAATCAGATTATGTTAATTAATTAAATATTCTAGATAAAGACACTGGTAATGTAACTATAGTTTTAAGGAGGGAAATAAATTTACTGAAATTCGTAAGGTGAATATCATAATCTATGATAATTTACATGAGCGAAAAACCAATAACCAGCCAAGAATATAAAAGGTTATTTGCCCGTTGTTACAGAACATTGATGCATATTCAGCTGTATCGCAACAGCCCCCCCCAGGGGGTTGACTCAGGCGAATGCCTGGGAAGTACTGGCTAGGATCTGTACCTTGGCAGTCTCAACCACGGGGGTATACAAATTATCTTCACAGGACTAGAACCCGAGTTTATACTCAGGTAGGTTCAGGCTTGGCAGGGACCGTACTGGTACTGTCGTGTCCGTTCCTTCGGCTGTTGTGGAGCTGGCAAGTGGATGAAGTTGGGCCTTTTGATGGATGTTCAGAATCCTCAGTCTTCGTAGCGGGGACTGACATGGCAAGGAGGAGCACCGATTTACTTACAACGATTTCTGCTGAGGGAGTGGTGCCCCGAGGCAAAGGTGTCCTAGCGTACGTTTTTGCAAGCGGTGAATTTTTGTTCCTCTGGGGCTTTGTATAAAGCCGGGCAGAGACTGTGGGGCCTGCACAGCCACTAAGATGTCTTCTACGACCTTGAATATATCTTGTATGGCGTACTGGGTAAGAGTCCTGGAAGTAGTGAATCTGTATCGCAACAGCGGATTGTCTTGCATCTAATACCAACATCCCGACAGCCCTCTAAAGCCTTTCATCGTGCAAATGGTGTCTTGGGCTCATGCTTTCCGGTTTGGCTAATTCGAAATACACAGAATTATCGTTGCTTGCGAAATGACGTGTCGAACCGGCAAGGCCCATTTTAAGGCGCTGTAGCGTGATTGCGGGATTGCGTTTTATGCTAATTTTTGTTGCCTGTTTATATTCGCCTAAGCAATCTCTACATCATAAGTAAAATGCGTGTTTAAATTCTTTTTATATTTATACATTTCATTTAGCATTTGTTGCTTATTTTTTAACACCTCTCCACAACGCCAAAGTTCAGAATCATCGAGTATTTAAACAGTACTGAGTGCTAATTACAGTATAGTGCTGAGTACTAATTAATTACAGTAAAACAGATTAATTATTTTGTAGGGATTTATATTTATTTTAACTAATATTTTAAAGTTTCATTTGAAACTTTCTTATAAGCCTTCATTCCCCTAATTGTCAGTGTCAGAATAGTTAAATGTTGTAGCGCTCGTGAACGAATGCAAATTTTCTATTTGGAAGGAAGCAGTTAAAAGCTGAGTTTCGGTAGGGTAACGGAAAGGTTAGGCTCTAGCTGCCGTCTCTGTCGCAGGTACGTTTGCTCATTGCAGGTTCAAGTGGCTTAATTGCATTGCTTTGCTGCCACTAGCTTAGAAGGGGGTTGACGTTCGAGATCTCGCTGAGCTCTGTAGACTAGTTTATGACTTGTTAAACATTTCAACTTTTAATTTCAGTTACTTGACTTTCTTTTACCGCCAAAGTAGAGATGAAGTTTGTTAGCGTCGAGTTGACGCATTGTAAATTTTAAAGAGTTAATAAAGGGTACGTGTAGTTCCTTTATTAACTCTTTAAAATCTGTTAAATTTATTAACTCTTTTTAATCTCCTGTGTAGTTTCCTACTACTCCAGTGTGCAGGTAAAAGTTAACCCACCTGTACTATACATTGGCGCCCGAATTAATACGAACCAACAAGAAAATGGCCAAGGAAGAAGTATCTCCACAAGGCTCAGAAGTGACAGGCCCTATGGTGACCTCCCTGTTAGATGGATTTGGCTTCGTAATACAAACAATGAGGGCAGAAATTAAACAAGCAGTGGTGTTCGACGGAAAGAACTCCATTGCCTCATTTCTGGAAGGCCTTGAGACGCACTTCCAATTGTGTCCGGCACCGGAAAGGCAAAAAGTAGCTATTGCCTTGAGTGCCCTCCGAGGGTAGGCGGAGGCTTGGTAGAAAGGAATTGGGAAATTCCTACTTGGCGAATTTGAATCTCTGACCTATACATTCGAAAATTCCAAAGAGGTACTCGTAAAAGCGTTCCCGATAGTTAAAGATCGTGCCAAGCTTGAAGACGAATTATATAGCTTTTACCAACGAAGGAAAGAAGAACTAACCGCATTTATCCTACGAAAAATCGAGCTAGTGAACATGCTATACGGTAGAAAACCCGTCAGTGCAATTATCGAAATCATACAGCCAAGATTATTTTTCTTATATGGAGGACTTAAGCACCATACCCTTACCATTATGGTTAATCGGTTTTGCGCCACATCTTGCTTTGTCGAGTGAAACCCTCCAATAAAATACTGGAGGGTCAAGCCATCATCCCTCGCCCTTCGTCTTGAATTTATTGTTTATTACCAAGATTATTACCCTCCGTTCAGGACTTCGTGGAACTCTGAAATCCTCAAACGCTGCAACCATTAGTTGGAGTTAGCCGTAAAATTTCAAAATCGGCGGATAGCAGAAGAATCAAGATTTCTAGTCCAGAGATTTAATCAGAAATTCTCCCGACAGCCGGCCGCGGAAAGAAATAAGTACAACGGAGGAAAACAGTTTTCAGCTAAGCCGTCATCGAGCAAAAAGATATGGATGTAGCCAAACCCACCAGCGTACCCAGAAAACATCAGGAGTAAAATCGCCTTTAAACGAATAGTGGGACCTGAGAATTTGAGGGTTCAGACTCCTTGGGCATCAAAAACTCCCTCTAAAATGCACTCTGCAATACTGTGGTCGTGAAAAATTCCCAATTACCTATAATACAGGTTCTTTTAGATAATGTTTCCGTAGAAGCACTCGTGGAAACCTGAGCAGAGATGAACATCTTAAATAAAAATTTTTATTACAGATATTTTAGAAAAGTAAAATTATTTAAAAGTAACACGACGGAAATAATAACCGCTCAAGGGAAGGTGTGCGAATGTATCGGGAAATTGTCGCTTAAGGTGTAGGTTAAAGAAGAAAATCTAAAAATCATGTTTTTCGTGGTGAAAAATTTACAAAATAAAGTCATTCTGGGAACTTAATTCCTTAGGGCTGCAAATGCAAGAATTGATTTTTCAAGTAATTCAGTTACGTTGGATATGGAGCGAAGGTTGGTGGAAGATGCTGAAAAATTCTAGAAATCGATCTCCAGCATTTAAAGCAAGATGAAAGAGCAGAGATGCAAGAAATCGTAAGTAGATTTTCTTCATTATTTTCTGATAAGCCAAGGAACACCCAGATAGTAACTCATTCTATTGAATTAAAATCAACTGAACCTTGTAAAGCGAAACCGTACAGGTATGACATGCGACATGCGACGGAGGACGTGAGCACCACCCCTTTACCATATAGTTAAGTGGTGTAGCTTCACGTCCACCAGTATGTATAGTCGAACTTGAGGGCCACACGAGGGTATCGCACGGGGCGCCGAAACCCAGCTCCCGGTGTTACCGAAGGACGGTCTCACTGACCAAAAGCGTACTCCGGGAATATTCTCCCATGCGCTTGTCCGAGCCTCTGCATTTGGTGTTGTATATACAGAAAATTACATGGCATAACAAGGGTCATCACTGCATTTGCAAGCTGGGAAAGTCTAAGGCAGTATTGATAATGTCATTATTACATATTGTTGACAAACTATTGCTGCGTACCAATGACATAAATTATACATTTTACGTGCATTGTACATACATTATATATACATTACATATACATTAATCATAATTACATTAAATAGTATTACATTATTACATTCATTTGTACCCTTATTGGGACCCAAATTACTTAAATTGAATTACTTAATTAGAGAGTATTCAGGTGCATTATTGCATATCGTTCTTACATTGCATGTAAATCTTTGCGTTACTCACGTTTGAGCCCATTACAGTCATAAGTTAGGTCTTAATTCAGTTACATAAATATCAAGGACGCGGACGCTAGGTGCGTTAGATTTCACTTATTGCGCAACACTGGCGTATGATAAAATATTATATGGTACAAGGTTATATACATGCAGGGCTAGGATATGGAAACAGTAAGATGATAATGCATAAAACGATTATATGTGGAGACATGCTGAAATTTAAAATACCAGCACAGATATCATAGATATATTACACATACGTTACATGAAAATCAATAACTAACATACTACTATACCTACATTAATCAAACATTACCTAAATATCAAGGACTGAGGCACTAGTTGAATTAAATTTCACTTATTACTCCACACAGGGGCGCTTTAAAATATTCTATGGTACATAGTTATTTACATGCAGGGATAAAACATGGAAAAAGTTACTTAACAATTATTAACACAATATCATAAATACATTAAACTTTTGTTACGTAAACATTAGTGACTTGGATACTATGTTTACATTGGAAAGACATTACATAGATATCGCAGACTCAGACGCTGTGCATTAAGCTTCACTTATTGCGCTACACAGCCACATATTAAAGTATTCTATGGTACAAGGTTATATATGTGCAGGGGTAAGTAAGGCATAGAAAACAGTTAGATAATAATGCATAAGACAATCATATGTGGAGACATGCTGAATTATAAGATACAAACACAGATATCATAGATACATTACACATACGTTACATGAAAATATCTTAGATACATTACACATACGTTACGGGAAAATTAATGTCTAAAATACTATACCTACATTAATCACGCGTAGCCTAAATATCAAAAACTGAAGGCACTGGTTGCATTAAATCTTCACTTACTGCGCCACACAGAGGCGTGTTAAAATAATCTATGTACATAGTTATTTACATGCAGGGGTGAAACTTGTACAGAGTTACATAACGATTATGGACACAACATTATACATACATTAAACATATGTTACAAAAAAATTAGTGACTGAGATACTATGTTTACATTAAACAGACGTATATCAGAGACTCAGATGCTGGGTGCAATAACTTCACTTATTGCGCTACTCATGCGCATGCTAAAATATTCCATGGTACATAGCCATATACATGCAGGGGTAAAGCATGGAAAACAGTTACATATTAATGCATAATACAGTCATATGTAGAGACATGCTTAAATATAAAATATAAAATACAAACACAAATATCTATACACTGGTTATCATAAATTAAGGAAAAATCACAAAAATAGCACTAACTCCCTCAAACATAAGCCAAAACGTGTAAAATTTCAATATGTTGCCAAGTAAGAGTATCTGAGTAAAACTGCAATATGCAAATTAGTGGCGCTGCAATCGGAATACGCCATCTGCGAGGAGAATAAAAGTCCACGTTTAAGAGCAAGTCCACATATTTGACTGTGATAGTGACATCAGAAATCTGAGATAGCCAATTCTTAACAATGACCTCGTAACAATGCCTGCAGAACTACGTTGGGAGACTAGCGGCAGGATAAAGTCAAACAGAAGTGACCAGATGGCTAAATGAGAGTTCTTCTGTGGTACAAAGACTTTGGAGGCAATTCCAAACCACAGATTTGGCATTTAGGAAGTTCAGCCAAGGATGGTGAACTGCTACGACGAGCGCCGATGACCAATATTTGACATTATGTGTCCGCAGGAATAGAACAGCTACTCCGACTCTTCTTAGATTCTCCCTTGCTGAAGCCACCGAAAGGTTCGTGTCAACGTCAATTGTGCGTAGAAGGCTTCACGAAGGTGGTTTGTATGCGAGACGACTAGTCGTTTGCGTGCCGCTCACGTCACGCTATAGGAGGGACCATTTGCAGTAGACACGACAACATGTCCACTGGACGCCTGATCAGTGGAGGGCTGTTCACTTTACTGATGAGTCCAGGTTTCGTCTAGAAAGCGATAGTAGGCGTTATTTGATATGGAGAGAACCTGGGAACCGTTATCTTCCGTCAAACATCCGTTAAAAAGTTGCATACGGAAGAGGCAGCGTCTGTGTTTGGGGTGGCATCTCTTTGGGTGGACGCACAGACCTCCATGTCCTTCCAAAGGAAACCGTGAATGCTCCGATTTATAGAGATGATATCCTTAATGCTTATGTTCGCCCATGTGCCGGGGCAATAGGTGATGCTTTCCTGTTTTAGGACGACAACGCAAAACCACACAGGGCTCGCATCGTAGATGATTATCTTCAACAGGAAGCAATTATGGAGTGGCTAGCTCGATCCCTGGACTTGAATCCGATCGAGCACGTTCGGGATGCTTAAGAGATGTCTAGCTGCTCTCAGTCTGCCCCCTCAGACCGTTGCGACGCTTGCAACTTCTTTGCAAAAGCAATGGCTCTTGCTTCCTATGGAACTGATAGACAGCATAATTGAAAGCATCACGCGTCTCTGTATTGCTCCTAGAGGCAACCATATTCTATATTGAAGGCACGTTTCCTATAGCAAACTGACACCTTCGATTTGCTCATTTTATACATATGCTAATTTCTATACTGCCATAAATGTCTGGTAATTTATTTTTATGTTATTGAATACCTTACTATGTGTTGTATATTGTGGGTAAGTTTCATAAAATTCTACATGTAACTTTTTCAGTAATCATGATTTTCGTGTTTTTTCCTTAATTTATGATAACCAGTGTATATACATTGCACATACATTACATGAAAATCAATGACTGAGTTACTTTGTCTACATTAAACAGACATTATAGATATATCAAAGACTGAAACTCTGGTTGCATTAAAACTTCACTTACTGCGCCTCACAGGCGCGTGTTAGAATATTCTATGGAACATAGTTATATACATGCAGGGGTAAGGCATGTAAGACAGTTACACAAAATTGCATAGGATAATCATATGTGGAAGCATGCTACAATATAAAATACAGACCCATGATATCATGGGTACAGTAAGCATATATTACATAAAATCGGTACAATAAACCATTGGCCAGTTATATGAAGAAACCATGCTAAAATATAAAAACATACACAAATATCATAAATATAAATACATATACTGAGTACAATCAATGGTTTAGACACTATAATTACATTAAGCACACGTTACATATAAATCAATGACTGGAACACTGGTTGCATTATAGCTTCGCTTACTATGTTGGAGTTACATCAATACATTTGAACTGTAGTGTAGTACAATTTGTCTTAAACACACATACACACATTTTGCAATTTACATATTACATTTGGAACAAACTTACAAGTACTATTGCATTTTAATATTACATGTGACTATATGGTTTCCATATTGGGTGTAAAATCAGACACAGAGTTTAGGCGTCCATTCATTACACATTTCACAGTATTTGTAACATTATGCAGTTCATATGGAATTGAGTATATGCAAGTGTGCTTAGGCTGCGCGGACTGCTGTATTTGGCATAAGTCTGTGTTTAGGTCTGCCAGCTTGTCCATCATACGTCCAATTTTTTGGATTAGGTGGCGCTGCTTAATAAGGAATTTAAAAAATGACTGTTTGTCGTTGGTATAGGAATATGTTGTCCCTCTGTGAGTGGACAAGAAGTTAGGTAGTGTTCCGGGAAGCCTGTATGTCCACACGTACATTCATCTGAGGGACAGATGCCAAATCGGTAGAAGTATACCGGAAAAGGTCCATGTCCCGAAATGTACATAACCAGCTGTGAATTGGCAATGTTCCGTTCTGTGTCCACATAGCTGATGTGGCAGTGGACACGTCTTCCAGTGGTACTGTTCTTCCATTCTTGTTGCCACTTGCCAATAGCTTTGTTGTAGTGACTTCTTTAGAAAGGTGACCGGCCATGGGGTATTGAACTGCAAATCTTTCGGGCCTAACGCCGCTTCTTTGGCAAGTTGGTCCTCTATTTCGCTTCCGAGATGCTTCGCATGTGCTTTGATCCATTCAAGCTTGATGTGCAGGTTGCATTGGCGCAGATTTACTTGAATTCCCTGTATTATTTTATTGGCATGATTGAGGTTCATGATGGCATGCAACGACGACAATCTGTCGGTTTTGATGGGGGCCTTATGGATGTTAGAAGAGAGTAAACAGTTAACTGTTTGGACAATTGCTAGCACTTCTCCTTGAAAAACACTGTTATGCTGCCGCAGTTGTGCCTTCCATCTTGCTTGAATTGTATCATGTCACATGACTATGTATGACATCGTGCTTTTTCATCGATTTTGGAGCCATCGGTGAAGATGTTAAAGAGTATGTGGGAATTAGTCGTAGAGGGGTTGATGGTGACTTTGACACCAGAGCCTTTGTTTGCTGGGTAGACATGCAGTGGTCGATCAATGACTTCATATTCTTCCGGATGGAAGTATTCCTCGTCATACACAGTTGGCTTTTAGAGTTCCAGTATAATCTACTGGTCGCCTCTTCTTCAACTCCTATGTGTAGTGGGAGTAGACGAGCTAATACATTAAGAGCATCCGATGAGGTTGTACGGAAGGCCTTTGTAATGCCCAATGCGAAAGGCCATTGTATGGTAAAAAGATGTTTAATCTTCCTGCCCTGCAATGGGTGGCACAAAACTGTTGCTGTGTATATAAAATAATATATAATCTTTTCCACTACTGTCGTACATAACACTTTTTGTATGTGTGGATTCAGCCCCCACTTATAACCATAAAACTGGCGCATTTGCTTAAGTATAGCACTTGTTCTTAGCTTGAGATCTTGAATGTAGGGGATCCACGTCATTTTAGTATCAAATGTCACACCCAGATATTTCAAGGTCTTCACAATTTTAATTCTCTGCCCATTTAGTTTGATCGCAGGGCGTCCTGCAAGCGATCTGCCTTTCTTAGGGGTCAAGAGGATTTTAGATTTATGATCTGCTATTTTTAGTTTAAGATTAGTGCATTTGACATAAAGGAGGTGACACACTTCGTTACAGTTTGTCTGGAGAACCTTCCTAGTGCGTACCTTGACGACCATTGCAGGACAGGAAAAAGTGCAGGAGGGCACCACGACATCGTCATAGACAAAAAAGATATTGTCTTACTGCGCTAACCTTTTCTGGCATTTATTAAGAGAAAAGATTACATTTCAGGTCATTACATTACGCAGTTGACATAATAAATTACATTAAAGTAACAAGTTATTTACATAGGAAGAACAATTATACAGATAAACTGGGGTACAGGTAATCGAGGTAAAGATATATTGGTATACAGGAATCAATATGCAGATAACATGTTACAATTAGAATTACAGAAGAGGGGAAAAGCCTGAAAAATGTTGCTTGAAGGATACGTTTGAATATTTTATATCACTAAATTCTCTATACTGTGACAAATGAATATAGATAGCTCTGATTACTTCGCTTATTTTTCAGTATAAAACCTATGTGCAAGTTTAAAATGTTATTTTAACCAAAAATGAACAAAATTGTCTAGTTGTAGCATAAAACATTTCGTCTGAAAATAAAACAATAAATTGCGTTTTGTGGGAAAACTGCATACAGCTACCTGCAGTGTGAAAGCGATTAGAATACTTCCCTCTTTCTAAAGCCTAGAGCTTTGGAGCTAGACCGAAAAGGAATACTGACCGTTTCTCTGCCTGCCAACAAAAGAGCACTAATCACCTCGTTATTAAGACTCGATTTGAAAAATTTTCCACCCTTTCTATAACCGCTGAGCGTAGAGCCCCCGGTGAAAGAACACAACTATTTTTCGTGCCCACGTGAAAAGGTTAAATCAGAGTTGTTATACAAGTGTTGTGCATCTCCAGTATTTCTGTCTGCTGATTTTGACGTTCTTAACATTACCGTTCCTGCGTTATCTACCTCTTGTTCGGACGCGGGGATGGCCTGTTGGTGTATTTGGTGTATTAAATTATGGCAAAGCACACTAGGGCTATCTGCCTAAGGGGAGGGATGCCTTCGTGGAGAACTTTCTAAGGGAAACTGGCTCGTATACACATTACACATAGTGAAAACTACGAAAACACCCATGCAGCCAGCCCGTTCGCGGGATTCGAACCTCAGACTGAACTACCAGATGGCCTGTTGGACTTGGGTGGTATGCGCGCATACTGCTCTAGTAGTCGAAGTTACCTCGGATGTTAGCAACCGTTCGCTGATAAATTGGACAGTCCGAGGCAAAGGCGGGCTGCTGGAAGTTAAGTTTTGTTCCAAGTGGTAGTTGGAATCCCTACAGTTAATGCAGGAAGAGATTTCCGCCGTGCACTCCTTTGTGGGGTGGTGTCCGGAAAGTAAGCACAAAATATCTTCTTGGAGTGCAGCAGTCTTGAGCATGGCCAAACTGCTAGCATTTATAGCATCTTCTGATGCCCAAGAACTCCATGATGTTATGCGACTGCCAGGAGGTGAACATCTCTTTTGTTGCGAATGGCTGCAGCAAATCCTTCTGAAGAACATTCAAATACCCATTTGACCCTTTTGGGTCTCCTTTCTCGTACTCTCAAAAGGGCCTTAAATTGTTTGGCGGAAACTCCTGCTGTCGAGCTAATTTCAGTAATGAGTTCTTCTGGCGCCACGTTTTCTGGGACATTGTGGACCGCGCATCTGGGGCGTCGTCATTTGCGTTGCTGGACATCGACATCTAGCTGTGCTTTTTGGATATGGACTTGAAGTTCTTCGATATCTTTTGAGATTTGGCAGAAAACCTCTAGGCCTCCTTGAGATGTGGGCGAAATACGTTCTACTGTTGCTGAGATATTAGAAAGTAGAACTTTCTCCTGTAATGTTTTCCTGAGTTCACCTACTGGTTGCTAGGAGAGCGGTTTTATGATTAGGCTCGGCTTATTTGTCTTCCGGAGGACTTCAGCAAAAGACAGAGTGGGTTTGGCTGGTCCGGGCAGTGGTAATCTTTCACTATTGATGTGTTCAGTTGGAGATAGGGGTGGCTGCATATGTACCGTTGGCATATATAGATGTAAGTAGAGGTGTTCGTGCCAACGTGTGCTTGGTCTGGCCTAGGCTCGTATGCAGGACCTTGTAACGCTAACTCCTTAAGAGCATCTAAAGAGACTTGAAGTCGGTCTCTAAGATCTTTAGGCAGACAGAATTTATTACTCCTGAAAGCTGTAGCAGCCTGTCTAATGTCCTCGTAAAGGGTTGCAACTCTTTGCCCGTATGTCAAGTCCGTGGTTAGTACTGCAGTAGGGTCAACAAGGCCTTGAGCACCCGTATTATCTATTTCCGTTGGTAACACAGAAGAGCGGGACAAGGCATAAAAGAAGCAGTTCTCACTAGTTTTCATAATTACTCGTGGAAGGAGTGTGTTGGAACACTAATCAGAAATTGCTCAAGTTCACAAACACTAAATACTTTCTGTGATGTACTGTAATACTTTGACAATGCAACACGAAATCGCAATTTATGCACTTTATCACACCGTAATCTTACTAATTTGTAAGTGCACATGAAACACTTCACTGAGAAACTTCAGAATTGCACTATATTCACACGATCACCTATCACATGATCACTAATCACTTGAACACTGATCGTATTTACCCTGATCACCAAGATTACTTATCACTTGATTACTATTCACAAAATCGCTGAGCACTGATCACTTGTATACTAATCACAAGATCACTAATCACTTTAACACTGATCACTTAATCACTTTATCACTTACGCACTGATCACTTGTTTACTAAACACAAGATCGCTAATCACTTAGCACTTAGGCACTACTATTTAGAATTGCAGTTCTATCACGTCAATTTTAGACACTGAAAGAAGTCAAGTAATATTTTTCTCATTTTATTCTCTAGTATGCTAAAAGTATGTGATCGTAAAATGTGAAAGTATCTATTGTGCTAAGGTAAATTACTCGTAAATGCATATTTAAATTCTATAGAAATTAGGATAATTATGTAGTGCGAAAAGTCGAAGCACGTATGAAAAGTTAATGTAACAAAATCTTGAAGTGTAAAAGTTAAATGAAACAAAATCGTAAATTTAAGAAATTTTAGTCAAATTAAGTCATACGTTTCCGAGCGAAAGCTTGCATGTTTCAAAAGACCGAATGTGGGAAAGGATTAGTGTTGTATGGATAGGTTTTGTAGGGCTATCCACTAACACTCCAGTTATTTTTCATATTTATTAGCTCATGGAGAATTTAAGAATTTGAATTAGGGAGTGTCTTAGAAGGTTGGTATGTGTAACTATTGTGTGTTTAGGGCCCGAGTTGTTCACGTTGACATAAAGCACTTGCGTTTTTGTACCACATATTGTGGAGAGTCAAACAGGGGATTAAGCTAAAATTAAGCATGAATATGTATGCATACTTGTGTCCCTTAAAAACCGCAATGTTTGGTAACTTTGAAAAAATTACATAAAAGTTAGAAACTCGAAAAAGAGTTAGAAACTCAATAAAAGGAGGAAAGCTTGTAAATATAAAATTTTATGTATTGTATGTTTAGAAACATGTGTTCATACTTATTCCTTCCAGGAGGCTGGAAGCACAAGACTGATTGCCCTAATGATCAAGAACGATGGATTCTACAACGAAACATTTAGATGAAAACGAATTATTTGTGTAGTAATGAAATCAAAGTTCAGTTCTTGTATGTAAACGGGGCTCAGGGCTGTTTATCTAGAATTTAACAGTTTGTAACAAGTCTTTAAGGACCTTCTTCCAAGTCTGCTAAATTCTGGCATCGGCAACTGTAGGGATTTATACTTATTTTAACTAATATTTTAAAGTTTTAATTGAAACTTTCCTATAAGCCTTCATTCCGCTAATTCTTAGTGCCAGAATAGTTAAATGTTGCAGTGCGTGTAACGAATGCAAATTTTCTATTTGGAAGGAAGTAGTTGAAAGCCGAGTTTTGGTAAGGAAAAGGAGGAGTTAGGCTCTAGCTGCCGTCTCTGCCCTAGGTACGTTTGCTCATTGCTGGTTCAAGTGGCTTAAATGCATTGATTTGCCGCCACCAGCTTAGAAGGGGGTTGAAGTTCGGGATATCGCTGAGCCCTGCAGGCTAGTTTATCACTTGTTAAACATTTCAACTATCTGACTTTCAGTTACCGCCCAAGTAGAGGCGAAGTTTGTTAGCGTCGAGTTGACGCATTGTAAATTTTAAAGAGTTAATTAAGGGTACATGAACCCTTCTCCTATGTAGTTTCCTGCTACTCCAGTGTACAGATAGAAGTTAACCCACCTGGACTCTACAATTTAATTAATTAAACTACAATTACAGCTATTGTATAATTATAACTATAGTTTTAATTATATTGTAGTTGTATTCAAGGGTAACGGCAGAAGTTTTGGCTCTTGCCTGCGAATTCAGAAATGGCACCTTCGAGAAAATTTTGATTTTTCGCTTTCTTTATGAATTGTATGAGATTGTATAGAGGGAATAATCAAAACAACTATGCTGAGGAAAAATCTGTTAATCAAATTTTTGTGGGAATACTTTTATATATCTAATACGGCATACATGTATTTATCATTGACCCAGTAAAGATTTACACCCTTTTTTGTTCGCAAGCGTTGTCGTATTTGGGATTAATTTGTATATTTGGTTTTGAAAATGATCATTCTTCGGTTGAAATATCAACAAGTTAATGCAAGAATATTTTAAACTTAATCGCTAAACTAGAAATGAAGAATAAGTTGACAAGTTCTCTTGAATATTTTCATTTGTACTTTTCATAGCTCTTTAACCTCGCATGTGATGGTAAATTTCAGTATAACCTATGTCTTTTCAGCTGCGATATTTTTCAGTAGAATTTAATTTTTACTTACTGGTAACAATACAAACATATCAGCATTTATTGCTCAAAAATGTCAGTTTAAGTGCATAAAATATCAAAATTCAATTCAAATAGGCTACTTTACATTTATCTATAGTTTTTGTGTTGTGATTTGTCATTATGTTTGACTGAAGCTGTTCTGTCTTAAGTTTCATTCGAATCTCAGTTGCAAAATTAAATTCTAGTTATCTTCATTAGATTTCCTTTTTCTCATAATTTTTAAGCATAATCTATAGAATGCATCTATTATCTGTTCTAATAAATCATTTTAAACATTTAAATGTTTAAAACAAAAATTAATTTTTAAACTTGATTAAAATCCATTTATATTAAACAAGTTTAATATAAATTTATTTTAATCAAGTTTAATCTCCATACTTTATCTTAGAAGGGATTCTTGACTATTTTCACCACTATAATTGCACAGTGTCAAATTATAAGATAGTGTAACAGCTTTAAATAATATTATAATCTTGTAGATTAAATAATTTAATTACATGAACATTAAGGTATTTGTGAATGGCAATATTTGAATCCAGACTCGAGTGCCTCGTGCGACTCTCGCACGAAGAATTTAAATTATTTTTAAATGATAGAATATGTTTTCTCTTCTTGTTTGTATGTCGCCATTTTTTTTTTTTGAGTGTTAGATAAAAGTTATTGCTGTGTTCCATCATTGGAGTTGCTTCATATCGCCAAAGAAGTATTACAGTCTTAATTATTTTGGACGCACCGACCAAGATCGAATAATCGTGCGTATTTTTATTTTATTAGTTCATCACTGAACATAATATTAGTGATACCAGATTATTACTTCCTGTTCATATAGAATTGCTTTATTTTATTAGTTCATCACTGAACGCAATATTAGCGATACCAGATTATTATTTCCTGTTAATATTAAATTGTCTTATTTTATTACCGTATTTGATATTATATTTAATATTCATTTTAGTTGTGCAGACGGTAGATATATATATTGCTCTATGTTATTATTCTTATTTTAATCACAATTAATGTGGTAGAGAGAATGAACTTCATATAATTTAAATATTTCATTTTTGAGGTATACGTACTTAACAAAGTGCATTTAATTTCGTGATTCCTGACTGCATTAATTAATTAAAGTAATTGAATTGAGCTATTTTGAGGAAATATAAAGAAAACAGTGTTCGTTAATTTTAAACATAGAAACAATGTCCTACTTAGGAAGAGCTCGTAAGGAAGATTTGCAAAATCTCGCGGCTGAACTGGGAGTTCATGTGACTGCAGATTTGAAAATAGTCGATTTAAAACAGAAAATTGTTGAAAGTAGAGATTATGATGAAGTATTCGTCAAAGGAGTCTTAGACACAATAATAGAAGAACGGAAAGTGAGGGAGGAAAGGGAAGAACGGAAAGAGAGGGAGGAAAGAGAAGAACGGAAAGAGAGGGAGGAAAGGGAAAGAGAAGAACGGAAAGAGAGGGAGGAAAGGGAAAGAGAAGAACGTAGGAGACAGGAAGAAGCGGAAGAGCGGAGAAGGAAAGAACAGTATGAATTAGAGAGATTAAGACTTGAAGCAGAGACAAAGTCTCAAAATACCGGACAGATCCGGCCGAAAACGGAGCTGCGTCACCTTATGCAGAAATTCGATGACAAGAAAGGAGATATCAGTCTATATTTGCTATTGTTTGAAAGGCAAGCAGAATGGGCTAAAATTGATAAAGAAGAATTTGTATCTCATTTACTAGGACTACTTCCTTACGAAGTAACCCAGTTAATAGCTAGAGAACCCTCCGATAAAGCTAAAGACTATGAACACGTGAAGAATTTATTGTTAAGACGGTTTAAACTAAGCCCGGAAAAGTTTAGGCAGAAATTTATGAAACATCAAAAGAGTACCGAATCCACATGGGCGGATTTCAATTATGAAATAGAAAATTATTGCAAGGAATGGGTGACTGGTCTAGGAGTTAAGACTTTTGATCAGTTGCTAGATTTGATGGTGATTGACCAACTTAAGCGTCGAGTTCCTCCTGAAATTCGAGATCATTTTCTTGATGAGTGGGTAGAGATGATTTCATCAAAAAAATTAGCTGAAAAACTTGATGCCTATGAAAACGTTTGCGGAACCTTTAAAAAAAACCTGTAGTGGATAGGCAGAAAGAAAGATACAATGCACTAACTCAAGGTAAATTGAGTTCAGACAATAAAAATAAAACTGAAAACAAAATGTCATCAGGATTTAATACGCAAAGCTTGTTTCATAGACCTCGTCCACGTCCAGATGATAAATATGAAAACCGAAAGACGCCACAACGCTATCAGTGTGGGTCCTATCAACATTTAAGGCCCCAATGTCCAAAACTTAAGAATAGTACTGAATCTCCTGCTAATCTTAACAGAATTAGTGCAAAACCAGACGATAAATTTCTATTACCTTATACTAGTATGGGTTACGTAAATGGGCATAAAATTCCTATATTAAGGGATTCAGGTGTTAGTATTGATATAGTTTGTCGCAAATACATCACGCCGGAAATGCTGACAGGTGAAAATGTGTGGGTGCAACAGCCATTAGACTTGAATCCAACCTGTTTACCATTGGCTGAGATCGAACTAAATTGCGATCTTGGGCGAGTAATAACTAAGGCTGCCATTATTAGAAATGAACTCGACAAAGGAAGGTATTTATTAGGCAATCGAACTTTTGCACTGTTGAATAAACAAGGAAAGGAGCCTGATAGTTGTCCTCACCAGGTTAATGCTGTCTCTACTAGAGCTCAAAGGAAAAGAGAAATAGCTGAAGAGAAGCTCTTGGAACCGATGAAGGAAGAAAATAAAGCATCCAGAGATGTTTTTGAAGAAGAAGATAATTTACCGGAACTAAATACGGAAGATGAAGCTCTCATGAAACTGGTAAAAATTGACTCAGAAGAAATTGCACAACTTCAGCTTGCTGATAAGGAACTGTCTAAAATCATCCGAGAAGTTAAAGAAGGTACTTGCAAAAATGAGAACTATAGTCTGACAGGAAAAGAACTTTTAGTTAAAAAAACGACGGATAAAATGGGCTTTGAAAGACAGCTTGTCGTTATACCTGAAAAACTCAAGCCGTCAATTATAAAGATGTGCCACGAAGGAACTTCTGGTCATTTGGGTGTAAAAAAGACCAAAGACAGACTTGCTAGATATTTTTACTGGACGAGGTGTTACAAAGAAACTGAAGATTTTGTAAGAGCCTGTGATGCTTGTCAGCGCGCTGGAAAAGGAAATGACAAAAAGAACGCTCCAATGACATTAGTACCAGTAATTTCCGAAATATTCACTAAAATAAATGCCGATGCCGTTGGTCCGCTACCTATTTCGAAGACTGGAAAAAATATATTATTACAGCTCTATGTATGTCGTCCAAATATCCAGATGCTGTAGCGGTGACAGACATTTCTTCGCCATCTGTGATTGATGCTTTCTTACAGATTTTCAGTCGTATGGGTTTCCCAAAAGTGATCCAAACAGATCAGGGGACCTCTTTCGTCAGTGCTTTGACAGAGGAATTTTTGGAGCGTTTCGGCATTAAACATGTAAGAAGCTCTGTGTATCATCCGCAGAGTAATCCCGTTGAGCGAGTCCATAGAACGCTAAAAAGGGTGTTAAGAGTCGTATGTATAGGAGCGACTTCGGATTGGGAGAATTATCTACCATCAGTTCTTTTTGCTCTCAGAACAGTCACACACGAAAGCACTGGTTTTACACCAGCAGAATTAGTTCATGGCAAAAACCTACGAACGCCAGTCACTTTACTTTATGAGCAGTGGCTAGAACCGATTGAAGAAAGTAATAATGTCAGTTACGTTTTCGAACTTATTAATCGAATGAAGAAATGCCAAGAACTTGCCGTGGAAAACATGAAAGAAGCTCAACAACGGAGGAAAACATGGTACGATCGAAACGCAGTGAAAAGAGAATTTGCTAGAGGAGATTTAGTTCTTGTTTTATCAACGAATCGTCAAAATAAACTAGAAGTACAGTGGAAAGGACCTGGAAAAATAGAGCAGAAAATTTCAGAAACCAATTATATTGTAAGTTTCGAGGAACAAAATGAGCCAAATCAAGTATATCACATTAACATGCTTAAACCATATTACAAAAGACCAGAAATGATTAATATGATAACTGAAGTGGAAGGAGACTTAGAAATGGACATTCCTCGTTTACCTTCCAATCCAAGTATATTAAATTTCTCGGACATCATAGAGGAGAATGAACTCGAGAAAAGGTTGAAATCTGAGCAAATAGAAGATTTACGAAAGATTTTATGGAAATATTCTGGTTGTTTTTCAAATAATCCTGGACTAACAAACTTAGTTTGTCACGATATTGAGCTATTAAATAACGAACCAATACAAATAAAGCCATACAGACTGTCACCCCGACAGACTGAAATTCTCAAAAAGGAAATACAGAAAATGCTCGATCTTAAAATTATAGAGCCGGGAGAATCGGACTATACATCTCCCATGATTTTGATAGAATCTTCATCAAAGGATCCTCGGCCTTGTATTGATTATCGTAAACTCAATGCTGTTACTAAAACTGAATACTATCCTTTGCCTAATATTGAAGAACGTATCGAAACTGTAGCAAAAGCAAAATATATTACCCTATTAGATTTATCTAGAGGCTACTGGCAAATTCCGTTAACAGAAAGAGCCCAAAGATATGCAACGTTTGTAACTAGTTTTGGAAGTTTCAGGCCTCTACGTTTACCCTTTGGATTAAAAAATGCCCCATATTTTTTTAGCAAAGTTATGACTAAAGTCCTGGCTGGATGCGAAGGTTTCGCTTTACCATACCTGGATGACATTGCCATTTACTCAGAAACCTGGGAAGAGCACCTTAAAAACTTAACTTCTGTTCTAGAAAGAATACAGAAAGCAAATTTACGACTAAAACCATCAAAATGTAAATTTGCACAAGATCAAGTGAGATACCTAGGCCATGTTGTGGGACAAGGACAACGAACCCCGGATGAAGTAAAGATCCTGGCTGTAAAGGAGTATCCTACACCTAAAACCAAAACAGAAGTACGTGCTTTCTTAGGACTGGTAGGGTATTATCGCCAGTACATACCGAGATTTTCGGAAATTGCTTCACCCCTCACGGACGCTTTGAAGGGGGTAACAAAAAAAGGAAATATACAATGGTCTGAAATATGTGACAGAGCTTTTAAAAATTTAAAAGAGTTGCTATGCAAGAAACCAATTCTGTATGCTCCCGATTTTGATAAAAGGTTTATTATACAAACCGATGCCTCAGACAATGGCATGGGTATAGTACTATGCCAATTAGATGATGAACAACGTGAACATCCTATCTTGTATATAAGCAAAAAATTTACTAAGTTTGAAAAGAATTATTGTACTACTGAAAAGGAGTGCGCTGCTATCATCTACGCTATCAAGAAACTGCACTTTATCTGGATGGTCAGCAAGAATTCTTGATTCAAACTGATCATAATCCTTTGGTCTGGCTACAATCCAAGGCCAAATGTAACTCTAGATTGATGCGCTGGGCACTCTCATTACAACCTTACAATTTTAAGGTCATTCATCGCAAAGGATCTTTGCACAAGAACGTAGATGTTCTGAGTAGAATTAAGTAATGTAACTCTTAGTGTATGTAACCACATTTAGAATTAATTTTATTGTTTAATGTATGCTCAACTAATGTATTTGAACGTTCTCCATTTCTTTCTTTTTAAATGTGGTGTAAAAGTATTGTTTAAAACTTAAAATTTTTTGGCCTGAAATTTAGAAATTTATAAGAGAAATAACCTTTTCTCTTTAAGCAATCGAGCAAGCCGTGCTTATAAACTTTCGAAATTTACAGAACTTTTCCCTTCGGTAAAAGTCTCTCCGTTGGGGGAGAGGTTGTAACAGCTTTAAATAATATTAAAATCTTGTAGATTAAATAATTTAATTAGATGAACATTAAAGTATTTGTGAATGGCAATATTTGAATCCAGACTCGAGTGCCTCGTGCGACTCTCGCACGAAGAATTTAAATTATTTTTAAATGATAAAATATGTTTTCTCTTCTTGTTTGTATGTCGCCATTTTTTTGAGTGTTAGATAAAAGTTATTGCTGTGTTCCATCATTGGAGTTGCTTCATTTCGCCAAAGAAGTATTACAATAGGATATTCATTTAAAATCTCCTGCTTTAATGGAAATATTTTGCTTTTCATGTTATGATTTTAATTAAAATTGTCTTAATTCATAGTTTTATATAGAGCTTCATATAAATTTCACCTAGGTAGTATCGAGAGAGTTTAACTGATTCAACTTTCCTTTCCTGTGGGGTATATAATATTTGCTTCAGATTCTAAAAAAAAAATTCCAAACGTCTCAGAAAAGAAAGAATGCTAGTGAAATTTTTGACTTTTGTTGTGTCATATATTGCTAAACTTAGAATATTTAAATATATTGCTAAATTTAGAAATTTAAAACACAAACAGCACGAAAAACAGAAATGCCTTTAAATTTATTTTTCCAGGCAATATTTAAAGTTGATGGTTTTTCTCCTTTCTTATTCACTGAACTATCATCAGAGAAGGCATATATCTTTAAATTTTGAAGTCTTTACGATTATGAGAAGTATTAAAATTTATCGTCGAAAGATTTAGTGACACGAAGTAGGTTTAATAAAAACGTTAGATCTGTTCAAAATCATTGCGTGTTTTATACATGCAGTATGTTTGTAAATACTCAGTGTTTTATAAACAGTCTGGCAACAGAAAATCGAATTTCACATTTCGGCATGACTAAATCCTTCCCGAACATCGACACGTAGTGATAACCGCGAACGATGTCTATGCATGGATTAATTATATAAAGCTATAAGGTATTTTTCCCACTTTCTTGGCGAGCCTTCGTGGTGTAGTGGTTCTGCACACTGCGCTGGTATTTTAGCGTCTGCGGTTCGATTCCCGGCAAAGGCGATTGCTAATTTTTTATCTTTTCTGTTTCCCAAAAAATCCTAATGTCTCTAGAGTGGCGTCCGAACTAAAAGGGTCGTGGATGATGAATCTCCACACCCAGGATTTGACGATTGGGTCCGCTAAAAACCCCGGTCGCCCTTTAACCCATTAACCGCCAAAACTACAAGGAATGTTTCTTTTCTCATGAAAATAATAACAAATATTAAATTAAGCATTTATAACATAAATTTACATTGACAATTAAAAAAATGCTCTTAATGTGGAAAACGCGAGTGTTGCGTTCGCGCAACGTCAGCGGAATAAGACTATGGATGTTTAGTGAGTAGGATTGTACTCGCAGGATGTTTCTTTTGAGTGGAGCGCAGGATTACTTTTCAGCTGTATAATGTTTTATAAATCTACAAATCACTTTACGTGTAATTAATTTAATATTAAAATATACATTGTATTTCTTTTACAAATACAGATTATTTCAATTGAAAGATTCAAGCATGAAAAGCTTGATTACAATCATGATGTAAAGCTACATTACATACTTTGCATCTATAAACAGTCTGGCTATGGTACTCTTTACAACAAAGTTATTTGTTATCAACGGACTTTACGATAAAATGTCTACCATCTCCATGCAATGGTTTATGAATGCTGAATTTACTAGGTCTTCCTGTTGCTGATCTATTTCTGGCTGATTCTACACTCTCAATAGGAGTTTGCAAAAGGAATAATGCATTCTCGCGTCTGAAATCTAAAAGAGACTTTATATTTTCAGTAGTAAAAAGTGGTGATATTTAGTAAGTTTAGATATGGTCTCACCTCATATAATTTATCAGCATTGTCAATTTGACTATTGTCAAATGCAAATTCTGATTCATATTCCTGTACTGCAAACGTGATATCGATTGTCGTACAACAGGAACAGAAATGTCCTTATCAAAAGACCAATACATTTTTTCTTGAGGTAAATAATGATATCCTGTAAGCAATAATATTCCAATAAATCTTATATAGGCTTCGAATGCAATAAATTCTGGGCGTTTTTTTTTTTTTTTTTTTTTTTTTTTTTTTTCACTGAGCGTATATATTTATCTGTTCAACGAGAAGAGAGTAAATGTCTAAACCAAAACGAAAATCGAAAATCTGTGCACTAGTTTAACTTGTATTTTGTCTTTTATAATTTCTCTTCTATCTCTTTCTTCATGTTCTTCCTGAGACATAACTAACAGTTCCTTTTTTATCCACTTCAAGATTTCAGTCTTCTGCTTTTTAAACTTTTTAGCATGACTATAACTGCTTTTAGAAGGCTGAAACTTACTTCTTACTTCTTACGTAAATTTAAACTTCCCCAGCAGTATCATTTGGTAAAATATCATTATCATTATTTAAAACATTGCCATTCCTTTCTTCTTCGTCACTAGATTCTGAAATTTCTGGGGGGCAACAGCAATATCAGTTTCATTTTGGTCATTATTAACATTATCATCATCTGTTTCTTCATCAAAAAATCTTTGAAGGGCTTCTTCTAATGCAAGATACCTCGTTCTAGGCATTTTTAAACAGCCAGAACATGAAACAGAACATCGAAAGGAATGAGTGAAAAAGGAGGTTGACTACCCGTTTCCTGCTGACGTTGCGTCAGCGCAACACGCAACACCTGTTTTCTCTCCTTTCCCAACACAAATATAAACATCTGACTGATGTAATGTTCTGATAAACGGGGACCTTGACTAAAAATAGATCACTCATAAAGACGGCGATTCTTTCGTTAAATATTTGCAGCAAAAATACCCGGTCGAAAATTTTGCTTAAATTTTGCTTAAAGTATGAGAATAATTATTATAAATAAAATGATTGTTGAGGGCAAATATTGTTTTACAGAAATAATCTTCATAATATTCCCTACACAAAATCATCTGCTGGTATAAAATATCTTAGGTAGTTATATTTATATACGCATTTATTTTGACCGTTGCGTCAACGCAACAACCATATTTTTAAGCATGAGTATTTTTGGAGATTTACTGATTTTAAATCGAAGATCCTTAATAGAAATACCGTTCACTTTTTACCAGTTTTTGACGTTATAATGAAACTAATCTCAGTCAAATTGACAGAAAAAAATAATATTATCAAAATATCAAATATCTAATATCATCAAAATTATGTAACATTATCAAAGTGTTACAAATGAATTCCTTAATTTTAAAATAACGTAAAATATAAATTTTAAAAAATCATTACGTGTTTACGAGTTCGTAATGGATGGAATGCACACAGAACTGATGAGAGCTTGATGAAATTTATTTTTCCAAATATAACACTTTATAGTTCTGGACGTACAGCTCTTATCCGTATGACAGGACAATCAATATTTACCACTTCAAACTATTAAGAGCTTTGGAATACAAGACAGCGTAAAATGAAAGCTCCCACTATGATCTATCAATAAAACTTGGGTATCAAAACAGACGATCAAAGTCGGGTCTTATATATTTTTCTCGTGTTTTATATATATATTTTTTATTTTCATAGAATGACGCTATACATTACTTATTTGATATTTTGTAAAACGCTTTTTCATTAACAAACTCAACTCTTTGAAAGCGATCGGTGGCAACATTGTACGGAGTAAAACATTTTATCACCACTGCGCAAGACTTTCTGTTGGAAATTCTAAACATATGCTGTATTTAAATGGTTTGTTATTTTGCAGGTGAACTGAATATTATGCCTAAGTGCGGGGAACATAATCTCTACATATAATAAAAGAAAGAATCTCTGTGTCTTTCATTCGTGCTGCGCGTAAGCTAATAGACCCAAGACAAGAGCCAGGGCACCTCAAAACGATTTTTTTTTTAAAATTCGAATAAGATTTTTTAAATTTTCTGAGTAAAATTCTGCGCATATTTAAATTTAACGTTTGGTGTTCCTTTCCTGGTACATTTAAAAGCCAGACGAAGGCTGGCAATGTATCCCAAGTAGCACAGCAACGTCGTAACGACGTTGCAAACTCGTCGCGCATGTCGTTGCAAAAACGTCGCAATATGTCAGCTTTAAGACGTCCAGATGTTCGCGAAGCTCTACTTTTTTGCAACCGTTGTAAAGACGGCTTTATTACATCTTTGCAGATGAGGTTTTTGTCGCATAGACGTCGTTATTGCGTCTTCGGCAGGTGATATTTTGGTTGTGAAAGCATCGTATCACGACGTCTTAACGAAGCCTGAATGTTACCAAAATTCCATCTTTTTGCAACAGTTGTGAAAATGTCGTTATTATGTCCTTGTATTACATATTGATTCATGCAGAAAAATAAGATTAATAATTAATATATTTTTCTTCTTTTTTTTAAATTTTGTATTCCTAATACTTTTCTGAAGTTTAAATATTTTATCATTTCCTGAAAACCAGGAGATAATACAATTTTTTCTCTTTAGACTAAACATGCATAATTAATAATAGCCTTAATTATTTTCAGTACTTTAAACTAAAGATTCAAAATTTCTGTTTAGATTAAACATGCATAATTAATAACCGCCTTAATTATTTTCAGTGCTTTAAACTATATTTTTTAAATAACTTAAATTCTAAGTTACGATTACTTAAGATTCCATCATTTTTGTTTTCTTAAGTGAAAGTTATAATGAAAGTGGTTATTATAAATATATAACATTAATAATAGGTTTTAAGCAAATAAAACTGAATTATTAGACATAAATCAATTAGACATAAATAAAGACAAACTCAATTAGACATAAATAAAAGTAAAGATATATATGTTTGTAAAAAAAGAGCGTTTGGTAACAGCACTATCACATTTATTTCTGTTAAATCTCAGAGACATTCAAAACTGCCCCTGTCATGATAAATTAGGAAGCGGTTCTTAAGGTAACATAATTAGTATTTTACCTGAATTCAAATATAAATAAATTTATTCGCGTTTCACAGTAAAATATATAACCATTAACTTCTATATCTCCAAGATATGCAAATGAAAGACAGTATAAAGTAGTTAATAAATGTGATCAAAAATATTTCCTAAATATTTTTTATTAGATATATACCTAAATCTAATAACTTCCCACATTCATATCTAAAATGAAATAATAACTTAACAAACAACATACACTGTTTAAGAAAAAAATATGAACTAGTAGTGTTTGAAAGTGTAAATAGCAGAAGAAAGGTAACAAAACTAAAATTTCCAATTAATAAAAGATATTTGTCATTTTTAAATAGTAAGCAATTAACAGTACAATAATTATGGATTGCAGTATTTACTAGTAATACTGATGTTTCTTAATACCATTTCTATCGATCATACGTTGATGTATTTACTTATTTTTAGTCTCTACATTTTAGAATAGTGGTAGATTACAATGATTATTTCATGCACTTTTTATAATCGATATCTTTCCTTTTGTTACTGTACAGGAATAATTGAAATAATATAGTATACGATAGTAAGCTAAGTACTTTAAAATAAGCTCTTCGTTAAATAGCACACGATGAAACGTTTTGTTTCTATTTATTATGAATTTCTTTGCATCACAAGAACATAAAATGTAAGCGAAGAAAATAAAATACACTAAAATTTAATAAAAAAATAAAACCTGATTTCCAACATTCATTTATTGATATAATATAATAACCATATATAACGACAATATAATAGACTTAATAATAAAAAATAAAACCTAATTTACAACATTCATATATTGAAATAATCTAATAAACATACATAACGGCAATATTTAAAAAATCGCGAATTACACAGTGCTTGGGAGAATAGATACCAAAAGAAAAGTAATGAAACTTCAATTTGCAATCAATAGCTAATGTTCCCTTAACACTATTTTTTCGATCATACATTTCGTACACTTTAAAATCATTAACCTTTTCTGTATACTATACAAAAGGCAACATACTTATAAAATGTGCATTATTATTAATTTTAATATATTTCTTCTTGCTATTACATATTTCTAATTGATCTTCAGCAGTCACATTAAGTACTGGTACCATTCCAATAATTTTATTGTATTTTGAAAATAATGAGCATACCATAACAGCCTGAATTGTTGTTGCTTCTGTATAGATTGCGTTTTCAGCAAAACCAGAAAGTGCCTTACCGTTGTAAGTTATTTTTGGTTTTATACGAATGAAATCTGAGAATCAACCTTTCAATATGAACGCAATAATCGATTAATATGAATGATATACGATATAGCACTTAGGACGTTATAACCGAAGCACAAATCTAATAAGGGTATCGAAATATCGCACCGCTAGAACCACAGCGCTTGGAGACAGACACTGTTTCCACGGAGACACTATTTCACGAAACCTATATTCCACAGACCACTATAGACCACAGAGACACTCTTTCACGAAGACTAGATTCACGATTATCATTGTAGCATTTCTTGTATAGCAGATACTCACAAACAAAATAAGCACAAATTCAGCATTCTCAAGAAGATTTATTCTCAATTCAGAGGCTTCCAAACAGGATCTCACAGCAATGGAATTCCACTCGCTGAAGGCAGTTGAAGAAGAAAAAATAAGAATTAAATAATGACTCCACGTGGGCTTGTAGTTCAAGCGCATGTGGAGTTCACCTCATAAGAATCATACCATGTGGAGTTCACATGAATAAAATTGATTATTTTTGTTCATCGAGTATGAGTTCAACCCCATGTGGAGGCTTTGCTGTACGCCCTGAGAAAGGGGCGGACTGTTAAATCTTTATTTGGAGAAAATAAAGTGTAATTAATATGATACTATCTTCTTTTTACATTAAAAAATAAATTATAACTATGAATATTTAATGTCATAAATTTTTGTGATTTGCTATAATGTATCGAAATAAGTATGAAGTATGCAAAAGTAGCATTCAATTTGTTGTATATTTTGATAAAAACGAAAAATATATGAAAAGTCTTCCTTAAAAGGCCTTCGTAATTAGAATGAGCTTTTCAAAAAACAAGGATATTTTGAAAAATTGTATTGAAGGTTGAAATTTCTGTGGAACTCTAAGAATTTTATTTATTTATTAAAATGTGATGCTCGAAGTTTTTATTTTATAGCTTTAGAAATCCCATTTCAGCTGCAGGTTTGATAGTCCATATTTTCCAAGCAATTATATTTTCATTTTCTACAGCTTCTAAAAAAATCTATTTTACAGCTTCTATTTTCTCTTCTAAAGAAAGGATGTTTTAAACCAAGTCATTTTTTCTTAAAGAGGATCTATGTAAGATTTATCTTACATTTCACCTCGCTACCCTCTTTCACCTTGCTACTTTCTTTCACCTCGCTACTCTTTAGAAGGTAAAGAATATATGATAAAATTCTAAATTTAGCTTGTAATAGCCTTGAAATCTTATTGTTATTTCCTCTTTCTATTCTAAAAGAAGAAATATTTTAACACACACGTTTCACTTTTGTATGCTAATGCTAAATCTTTCTGAAGGGCATTATTTCAAAAATTTATCCTTGTCGTATGATTTTAATGAGGTGATTAATGACGCAGGCATTTTTATACCGGCAAAAAGTAAAAGCGCGCATGTTAATTTAATAATCTTTGAAAATTACGTATACAGAAACGCATTATTAACCAACAGAAATAAAGTATGTACTATGAATTTGTATTCTTAATTAGGTATCTGTGTGGGAAATCTTCCCATTTCTTACGCTTTTGCCTTTGTCTTGAGACATGATGTCAGTAATTTTTACTTTTCTCTTCTCAAATTTATTCATGTGGATGTAAATCTGTAATTGTAAACCAGTGATCATATTCTAGTCTTCTCCCCGTGGGGGATCATAATACGTAGTTGGGTAAGATATATCGAAGAAGAAGTACCAAATTCTCAACAATCAGTTTCTCTTATATAATTAAGTAATACATTTTCAATGCCTCCTAACAAATTTCACCTATTTATTAACTTTTAAAGAGCCATTGTACAAATGCAAGTAATTAACTCGTACAGCCCTAATGACTCATTAATTATTTACTCATACATAATTAATAAATCAAGGATCTGCGATAATCTGGAATTATTTAAATGCATTGCACAGTACTCCCTATTTAATTGGTGTTATGTAAGTGACAAAGTATTTTGCAAGTTACTGATCTTAAGACTTTGTAATTGACCTAAGACTTCGTAATATAATGGCTCCTTACAATCGAATTTTATTTTGAATCACGTTGTAACCCTTGTGATGTCTTGTAGGAGTATCAAATGTTTTATACCAGTGGTTCTCAAGAAGGGAATTCCTTCCTTGGGAAGAATTTTAAGGTTGAAACCTTAGATGGATGTGGTCAGTGGTTGTTTCCTTGATCATTGCGGCTTCCTCTCCGCCGACCGCTGGTGGAACTCTGGGCCTTGAGGTCGCATCGTTGATCGTTGCGACTCTCTTTCCGCCGACCGCTGGTGGCAACCTTGTTGTTAGCTTGCCTGGCTTTGAAGACTTTGTGCTACTCTTTTTCTCTTTTCATTAGCTCCTTCCTCTGGCCCCTTGCTCATTTTCTTTCTTTTTTCCAGCGTTGGCTTTATGCCTCTTATGCTGCTTGGCTACAGTTCTGTTGGCTTTCCTCTTAGGCACATCTGGTAACAGTGTCTGGGTTGCAGCTGGTTGTTTTTAGCTCGGAGCTTTATGACAGTCGGCATCATTGGAACTCTGTAATAAATCTTTACGAAGGGTCATCTCACAACGATCGTAATATTTTTTATTCTGATATAATTATAATATTAATATTGGCTTTTGATTCTTCGCCATTGGCATTTTTAAAAATTACTATACTTTCTTGAATATTTTTATTATAAATGGCCCCTCAAATTTACTGTTGAACTTTGCTATCTTTCCATCGGGAGCACGGGCTACGTTATGTTTTAATTTTAACTCTATTCCCCCTGCTTCTAAATTTTCTTCTCTCCGCCTTTTATCGTAATGTAATTTTTGCTTATTTCTTGCCATATCAGAAGATTTAATGGCCTCATTGACTAATTTTCTTATATCCGACATCTGATACTCCGAAGCACGCTTTTGAACGAAAAATAGTCTATCGAGGTGTGTCATTATTTTCTTTCCTAGAAATAATTCAGCAGGGGTTTTCCAGTGGTTTCATGTATCATTGTGCGTAATGCAAACGCGAGCTGATCAAACTAATCATCCCAACGTCTGTGATAGTTCTTTCACTTGAGTATGGATAATTTTAACGATATTGCGGTTGGCTCTTTCTGCAATATTAGATTGTGGTCAATAAGGGACCGTCTTCAAGGGGCGTGTGTCAAGCTCTTCATATAGATCATCGAATATCTGACTGAGGAATTTGGTACCGTTATCTCATATAATTTTTAATGGTGCATCATATTTTAAAATAAATGTATTTTAAAGGGAATAACTAAATGACTTTAGCTTGCAAATTTTTGACTACAAAGAAGGTAACTTTTAGTTGCTCACCTTTCTATCGGCACATATATTCCAATTTTTCAATGCAAGCACACTCCTTGGGCTGCAATCGTTGTATAACCTATAACGTCAGAAATTCTGCCTAAAACATTTCCCCCCAAAAAACCTATTCTGTGCTCCCGTGTCAAATAATGCGATTGCCGGTACATTTAAAAGATGGTTTGTTTAAAAGAATTTTACTTCTAGTTATTCTACACTTTTAGCCACTACGGTATTTAGATGTATTTATGAGGAATTTTGCCATTGCCGGAGCTGCTGATCTCTCATTTTTGCAGCGCCCCTCAGACGTTTAACTGCTTGGCCTTTGTCTCATCCTTCGGCTGCTTATCTGCCCTTTAATAATTTCTCTTCGAAAACGCTTTCTCGTGGCTGAATTTGTGCTGAGGTCCTTCATCTCGCTTAGGCGTGCCGAAATTTCTGCAATCTTGCCTACACATATTCGTGCGTTTTGTTGTCGAAAATGCGGCGGCTTTCGTACTTTGTGGCCAGCTCACATAGTATCCAATTATCGATGTGTTTCTTATTTCTATAATATCTTACGCTTTTTATGTGCACTCCCGCTAAAATATAAGCAACAAAGGTAATGCACGGAATGAAACAGCAATTATTTAATGGATATAAGTGAAACAGATTCAAGAAGACGCACACAAACTAAGCCTTAGGCGACATTCGAACCCGCATATTAGAGGGCAGGTTAATAGACAGCCTGCGCTAGCTGCTGTACCATACAGAGCGACAAAAATGTCAATCTCATACCAGGATTTTTTTTATAAAATGATTGGCTTGTCATCCCAGTTACCCAATATTTGAAATACTAAAATAACTGGGGGGAAAACATAACAGGAGATTGCGCTGATTATTTTAATTCATTTTAGTCCAATTTAGAAGCAAGATTTTGCTTTAAACTGCAAAAAGAGTTCTGAAATTTTTACTTCTGAAAATAATGCACAGCTGTTTTCAATTTCAATAACACGAGAGAGGTTTTAAACACGAATTATTTCGTACACTACTTATTAACACAAGTCAAAGTTATTTGATCAGGACAATTCTGGTATTAAAAATTTCTATTTTCTACTCGCATATAAAATACATGTTTAGTCTTAATAAAACCATTTTATATCTTCGCTTCTCATCCAAATAAATTTTCTAAATAAACAAATTTCAAACAAAAATTGAATAACAAACACGGGATTTCTGAAGTTAAATAGCATAAAAGTGAATGTTATGCCATGAAACTATGGTTTCTAAAGTTCTAAGTGGCTATACTAACAGATTTGAGAACATTATTCAGTTTTTATCATTAGATTAATCAGTAATAACTTTTACGTTAGATAATATATTTCCTGTTGCTTGATATAGTAATATGAGAAACTAATTAATCAATTGTCGATGTGTTTCTTATTTCTATAATATCTTACGCTTTTTTTGTGCACTCCCGCTAAAATATAAGCAACAAAGATAATGCACGGAATGAAACAGCAATTATTTAATGGATATAAGTGAAACAGATTCAAGAAGACAAACTAAGCCTTAGGCGACATTCGAACCCGCATATTAGAGGGCAGGTTAATAGACAACCTGCGCTAGCTGCTGTACCATACAGAGTGACAAAAATGTCAATCTCATACCAGGATTTTTTGTATAAAATGATTGGCTTGTCATCCCAGTTACCCAATATTTGAAATTCTAAAATAACTGGAGGGAAAAACATAACAGGAGATTGCGCTGATTATTTTAATTCATTTTTGTCCAATTTAGGAGCAGGATTTTGCTTTAAACTGCAAAAAGAGTTCTGAAATTTTTACTTCTGAAAATAATGCACAGCTATTTTCAATTTCAATAACACGAGAGAGGTTTTAAACACGAATTGTTTCGTACACGAGTTATTAACACAAGTCAAAGTTATTTGATCAGGACAATTCTGGTATTAAAAATTTCTATTTTCTACTCGCATATAAAATACATGTTTAGTCTTAATAAAACCATTTTATATCTTTGCTTCTCATCCAAATAAATTTTCTAAATAAACAAATTTCAAACAAAATTGTCGATGTGTTTCTTATTTCTATAATATCTTACGCTTTTTATGTGCACTCCCGCTAAAATATAAGCAACAAAGGTAATGCACGGAATGAAACAGCAATTATTTAATGGATATAAGTGAAACAGATTCAAGAAGACAAACTAAGCCTTAGGCGACATTCGAACCCGCATATTAGAGGGCAGGTTAATAGAGAGCCTGCGCTAGCTGCTGTACCATACAGAGTGACAAAAATGTCAATCTCATACCAGGAGTTTTTGTATAAAATGATTGGCTTGTCATCCCAGTTACCCAATATTTGAAATTCTAAAATAACTGGAGGGAAAAACATAACAGGAGATTGCGCTGATTATTTTAATTCATTTTTGTCCAATTTAGGAGCAGGATTTTGCTTTAAACTGCAAAAAGAGTTCTGAAATTTTTACTTCTGAAAATAATGCACAGCTATTTTCAATTTCAATAACACGAGAGAGGTTTTAAACACGAATTATTTCGTACACGAGTTATTAACAGAAGTCAAAGTTATTTGATCAGGACAATTCTGGTATTAAAAATTTCTATTTTCTACTCGCATATAAAATACATGTTTAGTCTTAATAAAACCATTTTATATCTTTGCTTCTCATCCAAATAAATTTTCTAAATATACAAATTTCAAACAAAATTGTCGATGTGTTTCTTATATCTATAATATCTTACGCTTTTTATGTGCACTCCCGCTAAAATATAAGCAACAAAGGTAATGCACGGAATGAAACAGCAATTATTTAATGGATATAAGTGAAACAGATTCAAGAAGACAAACTAAGCCTTAGGCTACATTCGAACCCGCATATTAGAGAGCAGGTTAACAGACAGCCTGCGCTAGCTGCTGTACCATACAGAGCGACAAAAATGTCAATCTCATACCAGGATTTTTTGTATAAAATGATTGGCTTGTCATCCCAGTTACCCAATATTTGAAATTCTAAAATAAATGGAGGGAAAAACATAACAGGAGATTGCGCTGATTATTTTAATTCATTTTTGTCCAATTTAGAAGCAAGATTTTGCTTTAAACTGCAAAAGGAGTTCTGCAATTTTTATTTTTGAAAATAATGCACAGCTATTTTCAATTTCAATAACACGAGAGAGGTTTTAAACACGAATTATTTCGTACACGAGTTATTAACACAAGTAAAATTTGTTTGATCAGGACAATTCTGGTATTAAAAATTTCTATTTTCTACTCGCATATAAAATACATGTTTAGTCTTAATAAAACCATTTTATATCTTTGCTTCTCATCCAAATAAATTTTCTAAATAAACAAATTTCAAACAAAAAATTGAATAACAAACACGGGATTTCTGAAGTTAAATAGCATAAAATTGAATGTTATGCCATGAAACTATGGTTTCTAAAGTTCTAAGTGGCTATACTAACAGATTTGAGAACATTATTCAGTTTTTATCATTAGATTAATCAGTAATAACTTTTACGTTAGATAATATATTTCCTGTTGCTTGATATAGTAATATGAGAAACTAATTAATCAATTGTCGATGTGTTTCTTATTTCTATAATATCTTACGCTTTTTTTGTGCACTCCCGCTAAAATATAAGCAACAAAGATAATGCACGGAATGAAACAGCAATTATTTAATGGATATAAGTGAAACAGATTCAAGAAGACAAACTAAGCCTTAGGCGACATTCGAACCCGCATATTAGAGGGCAGGTTAATAGACAACCTGCGCTAGCTGCTGTACCATACAGAGTGACAAAAATGTCAAACTCATACCAGGATTTTTTGTATAAAATGATTGGCTTGTCATCCCAGTTACCCAATATTTGAAATTCTAAAATAACTGGAGGGAAAAACATAACAGGAGATTGCGCTGATTATTTTAATTCATTTTTGTCCAATTTAGGAGCAGGATTTTGCTTTAAACTGCAAAAAGAGTTCTGAAATTTTTACTTCTGAAAATAATGCACAGCTATTTTCAATTTCAATAACACGAGAGAGGTTTTAAACACGAATTATTTCGTACACGAGTTATTAACACAAGTCAAAGTTATTTGATCAGGACAATTCTGGTATTAAAAATTTCTATTTTCTACTCGCATATAAAATACATGTTTAATCTTAATAAAACCATTTTATATCTTTGCTTCTCATCCAAATAAATTTTCTAAATAACCAAATTTCAAACAAAATTGTCGATGTGTTTCTTATTTCTATAATATCTTACGCTTTTTATGTGCACTCCCGCTAAAATATAAGCAACAAAGGTAATGCACGGAATGAAACAGCAATTATTTAATGGATATAAGTGAAACAGATTCAAGAAGACAAACTAAGCCTTAGGCTACATTCGAACCCGCATATTAGAGAGCAGGTTAATAGACAGCCTGCGCTAGCTGCTGTACCATACAGAGTGACAAAAATGTCAATCTCATACCAGGATTTTTTGTATAAAATGTTTGGCTTGTCATCCCAGTTACCCAATATTTGAAATTCTAAAATAACTGGAGGGAAAAACATAACAGGAGATTGCGCTGATTATTTTAATTCATGTTGTTCATGTTAATTGTTCAATTTAAGAGCAGGATTTTGCATTAAACTGCAAAAAGAGTTTTGAAATTTTTACTTCTGAAAATAATGCACAGCTATTTTCAATTTCAATAACACGAGAGAGGTTTTAAACACGAATTATTTCGTACACGAGTTATTAACACAAGTCAAAGTTATTTGATCAGGACAATTCTGGTATTAAAAATTTCTATTTTCTACTCGCATATAAAATACATGTTTAGTCTTAATAAAACCATTTTATATCTTTGCTTCTCATCCAAATAAATTTTCTAAATAAACAAATTTCAAACAAAATTGTCGATGTGTTTCTTATTTCTATAATATCTTACGCTTTTTATGTGCACTCCCGCTAAAATATAAGCAACAAAGGTAATGCACGGAATGAAACAGCAATTATTTAATGGATATAAGTGAAACAGATTCAAGAAGACAAACTAAGCCTTAGGCTACATTCGAACCCGCATATTAGAGAGCAGGTTAATAGACAGCCTGCGCTAGCTGCTGTACCATACAGAGTGACAAAAATGTCAATCTCATACCAGGATTTTTTGTATAAAATGATTGGCTTGTCATCCCAGTTACCCAATATTTGAAATTCTAAAATAACTGGAGGGAAAAACATAACAGGAGATTGCGCTGATTATTTTAATTCATGTTGTTCATGTTAATTGTTCAATTTAGGAGCAGGATTTTGCTTTAAACTGCAAAAAGAGTTCTGAAATTTTTACTTCTGAAAATAATGCACAGCTATTTTCAATTTCAATAACACGAGAGAGGTTTTAAACACGAATTATTTCGTACACGAATTATTAACACAAGTCAAAGTTATTTGATCAGGACAATTCTGGTATTAAAAATTTCTATTTTCTACTCGCATATAAAATACATGTTTAGTCTTAATAAAACCATTTTATATCTTTGCTTCTCATCCAAATAAATTTTCTAAATAAACAAATTTCAAACAAAATTGTCGATGTGTTTCTTATTTCTATAATATCATACGCTTTTTATGTGCACTCCCGCTAAAATATAAGCAACAAAGGTAATGCACGGAATGAAACAGCAATTATTTAATGGATATAAGTGAAACAGATTCAAGAAGACAAACTAAGCCTTAGGCTACATTCGAACCCGCATATTAGAGGGCAGGTTAATAGACAGCCTGCGCTAGCTGCTGTACCATACAGAGCGACAAAAATGTCAATCTCATACCAGGATTTTTTTTATAAAATGATTGGCTTGTCATCCCAGTTACCCAATATTTGAAATACTAAAATAACTGGGGGGAAAACATAACAGGAGATTGCGCTGATTATTTTAATTCATTTTAGTCCAATTTAGAAGCAAGATTTTGCTTTAAACTGCAAAAAGAGTTCTGAAATTTTTACTTCTGAAAATAATGCACAGCTATTTTCAATTTCAATAACACGAGAGAGGTTTTAAACACGAATTATTTCGTACAGGAGTTATTAACACAAGTCAAAGTTATTTGACCAGGACAATTCTGGTATTAAAAATTTGTATTTTCTACTCGCATATAAAATACATGTTTAGTCTTAATTAAACCATTTTCAAGCTTTTTATGTGCACTCCCGCTAAAATATAAGCAACAAAGGTAATGCACGGAATGAAACAGCAATTATTTAATGGATATAAGTGAAACAGATTCAAGAAGACGCACACAAACTAAGCCTTAGGCGACATTCGAACCCGCATATTAGAGGGCAGGTTAATAGACAGCCTGCGCTAGCTGCTGTACCATACAGAGCGACAAAAATGTCAATCTCATACCAGGATTTTTTTTATAAAATGATTGCCTTGTCATCCCAGTTACCCAATATTTGAAATACTAAAATAACTGGGGGGAAAACATAACAGGAGATTGCGCTGATTATTTTAATTCATTTTAGTCCAATTTAGAAGCAAGATTTTGCTTTAAACTGCAAAAAGAGTTCTGAAATTTTTACTTCTGAAAATAATGCACAGCTATTTTCAATTTCAATAACACGAGAGAGGTTTTAAACACGAATTGTTTCGTACACGAGTTATTAACACAAGTCAAAGTTATTTGATCAGGACAATTCTGGTATTAAAAATTTCTATTTTCTACTCGCATATAAAATACATGTTTAGTCTTAATAAAACCATTTTATATCTTTGCTTCTCATCCAAATAAATTTTCTAAATAAACAAATTTCAAACAAAATTGTCGATGTGTTTCTTATTTCTATAATATCTTACGCTTTTTATGTGCACTCCCGCTAAAATATAAGCAACAAAGGTAATGCACGGAATGAAACAGCAATTATTTAATGGATATAAGTGAAACAGATTCAAGAAGACAAACTAAGCCTTAGGCTACATTCGAACCCGCATATTAGAGAGCAGGTTAATAGACAGCCTGCGCTAGCTGCTGTACCATACAGAGTGACAAAAATGTCAATCTCATACCAGGATTTTTTGTATAAAATGATTGGCTTGTCATCCCAGTTACCCAATATTTGAAATTCTAAAATAACTGGAGGGAAAAACATAACAGGAGATTGCGCTGATTATTTTAATTCATGTTGTTCATGTTAATTGTTCAATTTAGGAGCAGGATTTTGCTTTAAACTGCAAAAAGAGTTTTGAAATTTTTACTTCTGAAAATAATGCACATCTATTTTCAATTTCAATAACACGAGAGAGGTTTTAAACACGAATTATTTCGTACACGAGTTATTAACACAAGTCAAAGTTATTTGATCAGGACAATTCTGGTATTAAAAATTTCTATTTTCTACTCGCATATAAAATACATGTTTAGTCTTAATAAAACCATTTTATATCTTTGCTTCTCATCCAAATAAATTTTCTAAATAAACAAATTTCAAACAAAATTGTCGATGTGTTTCTTATTTCTATAATATCTTACGCTTTTTATGTGCACTCCCGCTAAAATATAAGCAGCAAAGGTAATGCACGGAATGAAACAGCAATTATTTAATGGATATAAGTGAAACAGATTCAAGAAGACAAACTAAGCCTTAGGCTACATTCGAACCCGCATATTAGAGAGCAGGTTAATAGACAGCCTGCGCTAGCTGCTGTACCATACAGAGTGACAAAAATGTCAATCTCATACCAGGATTTTTTGTATAAAATGATTGGCTTGTCATCCCAGTTACCCAATATTTGAAATTCTAAAATAACTGGAGGGAAAAACATAACAGGAGATTGCGCTGATTATTTTAATTCATGTTGTTCATGTTAATTGTTCAATTTAGGAGCAGGATTTTGCTTTAAACTGCAAAAAGAGTTCTGAAATTTTTACTTCTGAAAATAATGCACAGCTATTTTCAATTTCAATAACACGAGAGAGGTTTTAAACACGAATTATTTCGTACACGAGTTATTAACACAAGTCAAAGTTATTTGATCAGGACAATTCTGGTATTAAAAATTTCTATTTTCTACTCGCATATAAAATACATGTTTAGTCTTAATAAAACCATTTTATATCTTTGCTTCTCATCCAAATAAATTTTCTAAATAAACAAATTTCAAACAAAAAATTGAATAACAAACACGGGATTTCTGAAGTTAAATAGCATAAAAGTGAATGTTATGCCATGAAACTATGGTTTCTAAAGTTCTAAGTGGCTATACTAACAGATTTGAGAACATTATTCAGTTTTTATCATTAGATTAATCAGTAATAACTTTTACGTTAGATAATATATTTCCTGTTGCTTGATATAGTAATATGAGAAACTAATTAATCAGTTGTCGATGTGTTTCTTATTTCCATAATATCTTACGCTTTTTTTGTGCACTCCCGCTAAAATATAAGCAACAAAGATAATGCACGGAATGAAACAGCAATTATTTAATGGATATAAGTGAAACAGATTCAAGAAGACAAACTAAGCCTTAGGCTACATTCGAACCCGCATATTAGAGAGCAGGTTAACAGACAGCCTGCGCTAGCTGCTGTACCATACAGAGCGACAAAAATGTCAATCTCATACCAGGATTTTTTGTATAAAATGATTGGCTTGTCATCCCAGTTACCCAATATTTGAAATTCTAAAATAAATGGAGGGAAAAACATAACAGGAGATTTCGCTGATTATTTTAATTCATTTTTGTCCAATTTAGAAGCAAGATTTTGCTTTAAACTGCAAAAGGAGTTCTGCAATTTTTATTTCTGAAAATAATGCACAGCTATTTTCAATTTCAATAACACGAGAGAGGTTTTAAACACGAATTATTTCGTACACGAGTTATTAACACAAGTAAAAGTTTTTTGATCAGGACAATTCTGGTATTAAAAATTTCTATTTTCTACTCGCATATAAAATACATGTTTAGTCTTAATAAACCATTTTATATCTTTGCTTCTCATCCAAATAAATTTTCTAAATAAACAAATTTCAAACAAAAAATTGAATAACAAACACGGGATTTCTGAAGTTAAATAGCATAAAAGTGAATGTTATGCCATGAAACTATGGTTTCTAAAGTTCTAAGTGGCTATACTAACAGATTTGAGAACATTATTCAGTTTTTATCATTAGATTAATCAGTAATAACTTTTACGTTAGATAATATATTTCCTGTTGCTTGATATAGTAATATGAGAAACTAATTAATCAATTGTCGATGTGTTTCTTATTTCTATAATATCTTACGCTTTTTATGTGCACTCCCGCTAAAATATAAGCAACAAAGGTAATGCACGGAATGAAACAGCAATTATTTAATGGATATAAGTGAAACAGATTCAAGAAGACAAACTAAGCCTTAGGCTACATTCGAACCCGCATATTAGAGAGCAGGTTAATAGACAGCCTGCGCTAGCTGCTGTACCATACAGAGTGACAAAAATGTCAATCTCATACCAGGATTTTTTGTATAAAATGATTGGCTTGTCATCCCAGTTACCCAATATTTGAAATTCTAAAATAACTGGAGGGAAAAACATAACAGGAGATTGCGCTGATTATTTTAATTCATGTTGTTCATGTTAATTGTTCAATTTAGGAGCAGGATTTTGCTTTAAACTGCAAAAAGAGTTTTGAAATTTTTACTTCTGAAAATAATGCACATCTATTTTCAATTTCAATAACACGAGAGAGGTTTTAAACACGAATTATTTCGTACACGAGTTATTAACACAAGTCAAAGTTATTTGATCAGGACAATTCTGGTATTAAAAATTTCTATTTTCTACTCGCATATAAAATACATGTTTAGTCTTAATAAAACCATTTTATATCTTTGCTTCTCATCCAAATAAATTTTCTAAATAAACAAATTTCAAACAAAATTGTCGATGTGTTTCTTATTTCTATAATATCTTACGCTTTTTATGTGCACTCCCGCTAAAATATAAGCAGCAAAGGTAATGCACGGAATGAAACAGCAATTATTTAATGGATATAAGTGAAACAGATTCAAGAAGACAAACTAAGCCTTAGGCTACATTCGAACCCGCATATTAGAGAGCAGGTTAATAGACAGCCTGCGCTAGCTGCTGTACCATACAGAGTGACAAAAATGTCAATCTCATACCAGGATTTTTTGTATAAAATGATTGGCTTGTCATCCCAGTTACCCAATATTTGAAATTCTAAAATAACTGGAGGGAAAAACATAACAGGAGATTGCGCTGATTATTTTAATTCATGTTGTTCATGTTAATTGTTCAATTTAGGAGCAGGATTTTGCTTTAAACTGCAAAAAGAGTTCTGAAATTTTTACTTCTGAAAATAATGCACAGCTATTTTCAATTTCAATAACACGAGAGAGGTTTTAAACACGAATTATTTCGTACACGAGTTATTAACACAAGTCAAAGTTATTTGATCAGGACAATTCTGGTATTAAAAATTTCTATTTTCTACTCGCATATAAAATACATGTTTAGTCTTAATAAAACCATTTTATATCTTTGCTTCTCATCCAAATAAATTTTCTAAATAAACAAATTTCAAACAAAAAATTGAATAACAAACACGGGATTTCTGAAGTTAAATAGCATAAAAGTGAATGTTATGCCATGAAACTATGGTTTCTAAAGTTCTAAGTGGCTATACTAACAGATTTGAGAACATTATTCAGTTTTTATCATTAGATTAATCAGTAATAACTTTTACGTTAGATAATATATTTCCTGTTGCTTGATATAGTAATATGAGAAACTAATTAATCAGTTGTCGATGTGTTTCTTATTTCCATAATATCTTACGCTTTTTTTGTGCACTCCCGCTAAAATATAAGCAACAAAGATAATGCACGGAATGAAACAGCAATTATTTAATGGATATAAGTGAAACAGATTCAAGAAGACAAACTAAGCCTTAGGCTACATTCGAACCCGCATATTAGAGAGCAGGTTAACAGACAGCCTGCGCTAGCTGCTGTACCATACAGAGCGACAAAAATGTCAATCTCATACCAGGATTTTTTGTATAAAATGATTGGCTTGTCATCCCAGTTACCCAATATTTGAAATTCTAAAATAAATGGAGGGAAAAACATAACAGGAGATTTCGCTGATTATTTTAATTCATTTTTGTCCAATTTAGAAGCAAGATTTTGCTTTAAACTGCAAAAGGAGTTCTGCAATTTTTATTTCTGAAAATAATGCACAGCTATTTTCAATTTCAATAACACGAGAGAGGTTTTAAACACGAATTATTTCGTACACGAGTTATTAACACAAGTAAAAGTTTTTTGATCAGGACAATTCTGGTATTAAAAATTTCTATTTTCTACTCGCATATAAAATACATGTTTAGTCTTAATAAACCATTTTATATCTTTGCTTCTCATCCAAATAAATTTTCTAAATAAACAAATTTCAAACAAAAAATTGAATAACAAACACGGGATTTCTGAAGTTAAATAGCATAAAAGTGAATGTTATGCCATGAAACTATGGTTTCTAAAGTTCTAAGTGGCTATACTAACAGATTTGAGAACATTATTCAGTTTTTATCATTAGATTAATCAGTAATAACTTTTACGTTAGATAATATATTTCCTGTTGCTTGATATAGTAATATGAGAAACTAATTAATCAATTGTCGATGTGTTTCTTATTTCTATAATATCTTACGCTTTTTATGTGCACTCCCGCTAAAATATAAGCAACAAAGGTAATGCACGGAATGAAACAGCAATTATTTAATGGATATAAGTGAAACAGATTCAAGAAGACAAACTAAGCCTTAGGCTACATTCGAACCCGCATATTAGAGAGCAGGTTAATAGACAGCCTGCGCTAGCTGCTGTACCATACAGAGTGACAAAAATGTCAATCTCATACCAGGATTTTTTGTATAAAATGATTGGCTTGTCATCCCAGTTACCCAATATTTGAAATTCTAAAATAACTGGAGGGAAAAACATAACAGGAGATTGCGCTGATTATTTTAATTCATGTTGTTCATGTTAATTGTTCAATTTAGGAGCAGGATTTTGCTTTAAACTGCAAAAAGAGTTTTGAAATTTTTACTTCTGAAAATAATGCACAGCTATTTTCAATTTCAATAACACGAGAGAGGTTTTAAACACGAATTATTTCGTACACGAGTTATTAACACAAGTCAAAGTTATTTGATCAGGACAATTCTGGTATTAAAAATTTCTATTTTCTACTCGCATATAAAATACATGTTTAGTCTTAATAAAACCATTTTATATCTTTGCTTCTCATCCAAATAAATTTTCTAAATAAACAAATTTCAAACAAAATTGTCGATGTGTTTTTTATTTCTATAATATCTTACGCTTTTTATGTGCACTCCCGCTAAAATATAAGCAACAAAGGTAATGCACGGAATGAAACAGCAATTATTTAATGGATATAAGTGAAACAGATTCAAGAAGACAAACTAAGCCTTAGGCTACATTCGAACCCGCATATTAGAGAGCAGGTTAATAGACAGCCTGCGCTAGCTGCTGTACCATACAGAGTGACAAAAATGTCAATCTCATACCAGGATTTTTTGTATAAAATGATTGGCTTGTCATCCCAGTTACCCAATATTTGAAATTCTAAAATAACTGGAGGGAAAAACATAACAGGAGATTGCGCTGATTATTTTAATTCATGTTGTTCATGTTAATTGTTCAATTTAGGAGCAGGATTTTGCTTTAAACTGCAAAAAGAGTTCTGAAATTTTTACTTCTGAAAATAATGCACAGCTATTTTCAATTTCAATAACACGAGAGAGGTTTTAAACACGAATTATTTCGTACACGAGTTATTAACACAAGTCAAAGTTATTTGATCAGGACAATTCTGGTATTAAAAATTTCTATTTTCTACTCGCATATAAAATACATGTTTAGTCTTAATAAAACCATTTTATATCTTTGCTTCTCATCCAAATAAATTTTCTAAATAAACAAATTTCAAACAAAAAATTGAATAACAAACACGGGATTTCTGAAGTTAAATAGCATAAAAGTGAATGTTATGCCATGAAACTATGGTTTCTAAAGTTCTAAGTGGCTATACTAACAGATTTGAGAACATTATTCAGTTTTTATCATTAGATTAATCAGTAATAACTTTTACGTTAGATAATATATTTCCTGTTGCTTGATATAGTAATATGAGAAACTAATTAATCAGTTGTCGATGTGTTTCTTATTTCCATAATATCTTACGCTTTTTTTGTGCACTCCCGCTAAAATATAAGCAACAAAGATAATGCACGGAATGAAACAGCAATTATTTAATGGATATAAGTGAAACAGATTCAAGAAGACAAACTAAGCCTTAGGCTACATTCGAACCCGCATATTAGAGAGCAGGTTAACAGACAGCCTGCGCTAGCTGCTGTACCATACAGAGCGACAAAAATGTCAATCTCATACCAGGATTTTTTGTATAAAATGATTGGCTTGTCATCCCAGTTACCCAATATTTGAAATTCTAAAATAAATGGAGGGAAAAACATAACAGGAGATTTCGCTGATTATTTTAATTCATTTTTGTCCAATTTAGAAGCAAGATTTTGCTTTAAACTGCAAAAGGAGCTCTGCAATTTTTATTTCTGAAAATAATGCACAGCTATTTTCAATTTCAATAACACGAGAGAGGTTTTAAACACGAATTATTTCGTACACGAGTTATTAACACAAGTCAAAGTTATTTGATCAGGACAATTCTGGTATTAAAAATTTCTATTTTCTACTCGCATATAAAATACATGTTTAGTCTTAATAAAACCATTTTATATCTTTGCTTCTCATCCAAATAAATTTTCTAAATAAACAAATTTCAAACAAAATTGTCGATGTGTTTCTTATTTCTATAATATCATACGCTTTTTATGTGCACTCCCGATAAAATATAAGCAACAAAGGTAATGCACGGAATGAAACAGCAATTATTTAATGGATATAAGTGAAACAGATTCAAGAAGACAAACTAAGCCTTAGGCTACATTCGAACCCGCATATTAGAGAGCAGGTTAACAGACAGCCTGCGCTAGCTGCTGTACCACACAGAGCGACAAAAATGTCAATCTCATACCAGGATTTTTTGTATAAAATGATTGGCTTGTCATCCCAGTTACCCAATATTTGAAATTCTAAAATAACTGGAGGGAAAAACATAACAGGAGATTGCGCTGATTATTTTAATTCATTTTTGTCCAATTTAGGAGCAGGATTTTGCTTTAAACTGCAAAAAGAGTTCTGAAATTTTTACTTCTGAAAATAATGCACAGCTATTTTCAATTTCAATAACACGAGAGAGGTTTTAAACACGAATTGTTTCGTACACGAGTTATTAACACAAGTAAAATTTGTTTGATCAGGACAATTCTGGTATTAAAAATTTCTATTTTCTACTCGTATATAAAATACATGTTTAGTCTTAATAAAACCATTTTATATCTTTGCTTCTCATCCAAATAAATTTTCTAAATAAACAAATTTCAAACAAAAAATTGAATAACAAACACGGGATTTCTGAAGTTAAATAGCATAAAAGTGAATGTTATGCCATGAAACTATGGTTTCTAAAGTTCTAAGTGGCTATACTAACAGATTTGAGAACATTATTCAGTTTTTATCATTAGATTAATCAGTAATAACTTTTACGTTAGATAATATATTTCCTGTTGCTTGATATAGTAATATGAGAAACTAATTAATCAATTGTCGATGTGTTTCTTATTTCTATAATATCTTACGCTTTTTTTGTGCACTCCCGCTAAAATATAAGCAACAAAGATAATGCACGGAATGAAACAGCAATTATTTAATGGATATAAGTGAAACAGATTCAAGAAGACAAACTAAGCCTTAGGCGACATTCGAACCCGCATATTAGAGGGCAGGTTAATAGACAACCTGCGCTAGCTGGTGTACCATACAGAGTGACAAAAATGTCAATCTCATACCAGGATTTTTTGTATAAAATGATTGGCTTGTCATCCCAGTTACCCAATATTTGAAATTCTAAAATAACTGGAGGGAAAAACATAACAGGAGATTGCGCTGATTATTTTAATTCATTTTTGTCCAATTTAGGAGCAGGATTTTGCTTTAAACTGCAAAAAGAGTTCTGAAATTTTTACTTCTGAAAATAATGCACAGCTATTTTCAATTTCAATAACACGAGAGAGGTTTTAAACACGAATTGTTTCGTACACGAGTTATTAACACAAGTCAAAGTTATTTGATCAGGACAATTCTGGTATTAAAAATTTCTATTTTCTACTCGCATATAAAATACATGTTTAGTCTTAATAAAACCATTTTATATCTTTGCTTCTCATCCAAATAAATTTTCTAAATAAACAAATTTCAAACAAAATTGTCGATGTGTTTCTTATTTCTATAATATCTTACGCTTTTTATGTCCACTCCCGCTAAAATATAAGCAACAAAGGTAATGCACGGAATGAAACAGCAATTATTTAATGGATATAAGTGAAACAGATTCAAGAAGACAAACTAAGCCTTAGGCGACATTCGAACCCGCATATTAGAGGGCAGGTTAATAGACAGCCTGCGCTAGCTGCTGTACCATACAGAGTGACAAAAATGTCAATCTCATACCAGGAGTTTTTGTATAAAATGATTGGCTTGTCATCCCAGTTACCCAATATTTGAAATTCTAAAATAACTGGAGGGAAAAACATAACAGGAGATTGCGCTGATTATTTTAATTCATTTTTGTCCAATTTAGGAGCAGGATTTTGCTTTAAACTGCAAAAAGAGTTCTGAAATTTTTACTTCTGAAAATAATGCACAGCTATTTTCAATTTCAATAACACGAGAGAGGTTTTAAACACGAATTGTTTCGTACACGAGTTATTAACACAAGTCAAAGTTATTTGATCAGGACAATTCTGGTATTAAAAATTTCTATTTTCTACTCGCATATAAAATACATGTTTAGTCTTAATAAAACCATTTTATATCTTTGCTTCTCATCGAAATAAATTTTCTAAATAAAAAAAATTCAAACAAAATTGTCGATGTGTTTCTTATATCTATAATATCTTACGCTTTTTATGTGCACTCCCGCTAAAATATAAGCAACAAAGGTAATGCACGGAATGAAACAGCAATTATTTAATGGATATAAGTGAAACTGATTCAAGAAGACAAACTGAGCCTTAGGCTACATTCGAACCCGCATATTAAAGTGCAGGTTAATAGACAGCCTGCGCTAGCTGCTGTACCATACAGAGCGACAAAAATGTCAATCTCATACCAGGATTTTTTGTATAAAATGATTGGCTTGTCATCCCAGTTACCCAATATTTGAAATTCTAAAATTACTGGAGGGGAAAACATAACAGGAGATTGCGCTGATTATTTTAATTCATTTTTGTCCAATTTAGGAGCAGGATTTTGCTTTAAACTGCAAAAAGAGTTCTGAAATTTTTACTTCTGAAAATAATGCACAGCTATTTTCAATTTCAATAACACGAGAGAGGTTTTAAACACGAATTATTTCGTACACGAGTTATTAACACAAGTCAAAGTTATTTGATCAGGACAATTCTGGTATTAAAAATTTCTATTTTCTACTCGCATATAAAATACATGTTTAGTCTTAATAAAACCATTTTATATCTTTGCTTCTCATCCAAATAAATTTTCTAAATAAACAAATTTCAAACAAAATTGTCGATGTGTTTCTTATTTCTATAATATCATACGCTTTTTATGTGCACTCCCGATAAAATATAAGCAACAAAGGTAATGCACGGAATGAAACAGCAATTATTTAATGGATATAAGTGAAACAGATTCAAGAAGACAAACTAAGCCTTAGGCTACATTCGAACCCGCATATTAGAGAGCAGGTTAACAGACAGCCTGCGCTAGCTGCTGTACCACACAGAGCGACAAAAATGTCAATCTCATACCAGGATTTTTTGTATAAAATGATTGGCTTGTCATCCCAGTTACCCAATATTTGAAATTCTAAAATAACTGGAGGGAAAAACATAACAGGAGATTGCGCTGATTATTTTAATTCATTTTTGTCCAATTTAGGAGCAGGATTTTGCTTTAAACTGCAAAAAGAGTTCTGAAATTTTTACTTCTGAAAATAATGCACAGCTATTTTCAATTTCAATAACACGAGAGAGGTTTTAAACACGAATTGTTTCGTACACGAGTTATTAACACAAGTAAAATTTGTTTGATCAGGACAATTCTGGTATTAAAAATTTCTATTTTCTACTCGTATATAAAATACATGTTTAGTCTTAATAAAACCATTTTATATCTTTGCTTCTCATCCAAATAAATTTTCTAAATAAACAAATTTCAAACAAAAAATTGAATAACAAACACGGGATTTCTGAAGTTAAATAGCATAAAAGTGAATGTTATGCCATGAAACTATGGTTTCTAAAGTTCTAAGTGGCTATACTAACAGATTTGAGAACATTATTCAGTTTTTATCATTAGATTAATCAGTAATAACTTTTACGTTAGATAATATATTTCCTGTTGCTTGATATAGTAATATGAGAAACTAATTAATCAATTGTCGATGTGTTTCTTATTTCTATAATATCTTACGCTTTTTTTGTGCACTCCCGCTAAAATATAAGCAACAAAGATAATGCACGGAATGAAACAGCAATTATTTAATGGATATAAGTGAAACAGATTCAAGAAGACAAACTAAGCCTTAGGCGACATTCGAACCCGCATATTAGAGGGCAGGTTAATAGACAACCTGCGCTAGCTGGTGTACCATACAGAGTGACAAAAATGTCAATCTCATACCAGGATTTTTTGTATAAAATGATTGGCTTGTCATCCCAGTTACCCAATATTTGAAATTCTAAAATAACTGGAGGGAAAAACATAACAGGAGATTGCGCTGATTATTTTAATTCATTTTTGTCCAATTTAGGAGCAGGATTTTGCTTTAAACTGCAAAAAGAGTTCTGAAATTTTTACTTCTGAAAATAATGCACAGCTATTTTCAATTTCAATAACACGAGAGAGGTTTTAAACACGAATTGTTTCGTACACGAGTTATTAACACAAGTCAAAGTTATTTGATCAGGACAATTCTGGTATTAAAAATTTCTATTTTCTACTCGCATATAAAATACATGTTTAGTCTTAATAAAACCATTTTATATCTTTGCTTCTCATCCAAATAAATTTTCTAAATAAACAAATTTCAAACAAAATTGTCGATGTGTTTCTTATTTCTATAATATCTTACGCTTTTTATGTCCACTCCCGCTAAAATATAAGCAACAAAGGTAATGCACGGAATGAAACAGCAATTATTTAATGGATATAAGTGAAACAGATTCAAGAAGACAAACTAAGCCTTAGGCGACATTCGAACCCGCATATTAGAGGGCAGGTTAATAGACAGCCTGCGCTAGCTGCTGTACCATACAGAGTGACAAAAATGTCAATCTCATACCAGGAGTTTTTGTATAAAATGATTGGCTTGTCATCCCAGTTACCCAATATTTGAAATTCTAAAATAACTGGAGGGAAAAACATAACAGGAGATTGCGCTGATTATTTTAATTCATTTTTGTCCAATTTAGGAGCAGGATTTTGCTTTAAACTGCAAAAAGAGTTCTGAAATTTTTACTTCTGAAAATAATGCACAGCTATTTTCAATTTCAATAACACGAGAGAGGTTTTAAACACGAATTGTTTCGTACACGAGTTATTAACACAAGTCAAAGTTATTTGATCAGGACAATTCTGGTATTAAAAATTTCTATTTTCTACTCGCATATAAAATACATGTTTAGTCTTAATAAAACCATTTTATATCTTTGCTTCTCATCGAAATAAATTTTCTAAATAAACAAAATTCAAACAAAATTGTCGATGTGTTTCTTATATCTATAATATCTTACGCTTTTTATGTGCACTCCCGCTAAAATATAAGCAACAAAGGTAATGCACGGAATGAAACAGCAATTATTTAATGGATATAAGTGAAACTGATTCAAGAAGACAAACTGAGCCTTAGGCTACATTCGAACCCGCATATTAAAGTGCAGGTTAATAGACAGCCTGCGCTAGCTGCTGTACCATACAGAGCGACAAAAATGTCAATCTCATACCAGGATTTTTTGTATAAAATGATTGGCTTGTCATCCCAGTTACCCAATATTTGAAATTCTAAAATTACTGGAGGGGAAAACATAACAGGAGATTGCGCTGATTATTTTAATTCATTTTTGTCCAATTTAGGAGCAGGATTTTGCTTTAAACTGCAAAAAGAGTTCTGAAATTTTTACTTCTGAAAATAATGCACAGCTATTTTCAATTTCAATAACACGAGAGAGGTTTTAAACACGAATTATTTCGTACACGAGTTATTAACACAAGTCAAAGTTATTTGATCAGGACAATTCTGGTATTAAAAATTTCTATTTTCTACTCGCATATAAAATACATGTTTAGTCTTAATAAAACCATTTTATATCTTTGCTTCTCATCCAAATAAATTTTCTAAATAAACAAATTTCAAACAAAATTGTCGATGTGTTTCTTATTTCTATAATATCATACGCTTTTTATGTGCACTCCCGATAAAATATAAGCAACAAAGGTAATGCACGGAATGAAACAGCAATTATTTAATGGATATAAGTGAAACAGATTCAAGAAGACAAACTAAGCCTTAGGCTACATTCGAACCCGCATATTAGAGAGCAGGTTAACAGACAGCCTGCGCTAGCTGCTGTACCACACAGAGCGACAAAAATGTCAATCTCATACCAGGATTTTTTGTATAAAATGATTGGCTTGTCATCCCAGTTACCCAATATTTGAAATTCTAAAATAACTGGAGGGAAAAACATAACAGGAGATTGCGCTGATTATTTTAATTCATTTTTGTCCAATTTAGGAGCAGGATTTTGCTTTAAACTGCAAAAAGAGTTCTGAAATTTTTACTTCTGAAAATAATGCACAGCTATTTTCAATTTCAATAACACGAGAGAGGTTTTAAACACGAATTGTTTCGTACACGAGTTATTAACACAAGTAAAATTTGTTTGATCAGGACAATTCTGGTATTAAAAATTTCTATTTTCTACTCGTATATAAAATACATGTTTAGTCTTAATAAAACCATTTTATATCTTTGCTTCTCATCCAAATAAATTTTCTAAATAAACAAATTTCAAACAAAAAATTGAATAACAAACACGGGATTTCTGAAGTTAAATAGCATAAAAGTGAATGTTATGCCATGAAACTATGGTTTCTAAAGTTCTAAGTGGCTATACTAACAGATTTGAGAACATTATTCAGTTTTTATCATTAGATTAATCAGTAATAACTTTTACGTTAGATAATATATTTCCTGTTGCTTGATATAGTAATATGAGAAACTAATTAATCAATTGTCGATGTGTTTCTTATTTCTATAATATCTTACGCTTTTTTTGTGCACTCCCGCTAAAATATAAGCAACAAAGATAATGCACGGAATGAAACAGCAATTATTTAATGGATATAAGTGAAACAGATTCAAAAAGACAAACTAAGCCTTAGGCGACATTCGAACCCGCATATTAGAGGGCAGGTTAATAGACAACCTGCGCTAGCTGGTGTACCATACAGAGTGACAAAAATGTCAATCTCATACCAGGATTTTTTGTATAAAATGATTGGCTTGTCATCCCAGTTACCCAATATTTGAAATTCTAAAATAACTGGAGGGAAAAACATAACAGGAGATTGCGCTGATTATTTTAATTCATTTTTGTCCAATTTAGGAGCAGGATTTTGCTTTAAACTGCAAAAAGAGTTCTGAAATTTTTACTTCTGAAAATAATGCACAGCTATTTTCAATTTCAATAACACGAGAGAGGTTTTAAACACGAATTGTTTCGTACACGAGTTATTAACACAAGTCAAAGTTATTTGATCAGGACAATTCTGGTATTAAAAATTTCTATTTTCTACTCGCATATAAAATACATGTTTAGTCTTAATAAAACCATTTTATATCTTTGCTTCTCATCGAAATAAATTTTCTAAATAAACAAAATTCAAACAAAATTGTCGATGTGTTTCTTATATCTATAATATCTTACGCTTTTTATGTGCACTCCCGCTAAAATATAAGCAACAAAGGTAATGCACGGAATGAAACAGCAATTATTTAATGGATATAAGTGAAACTGATTCAAGAAGACAAACTGAGCCTTAGGCTACATTCGAACCCGCATATTAAAGTGCAGGTTAATAGACAGCCTGCGCTAGCTGCTGTACCATACAGAGCGACAAAAATGTCAATCTCATACCAGGATTTTTTGTATAAAATGATTGGCTTGTCATCCCAGTTACCCAATATTTGAAATTCTAAAATTACTGGAGGGGAAAACATAACAGGAGATTGCGCTGATTATTTTAATTCATTTTTGTCCAATTTAGGAGCAGGATTTTGCTTTAAACTGCAAAAAGAGTTCTGAAATTTTTACTTCTGAAAATAATGCACAGCTATTTTCAATTTCAATAACACGAGAGAGGTTTTAAACACGAATTATTTCGTACACGAGTTATTAACACAAGTCAAAGTTATTTGATCAGGACAATTCTGGTATTAAAAATTTCTATTTTCTACTCGCATATAAAATACATGTTTAGTCTTAATAAAACCATTTTATATCTTTGCTTCTCATCCAAATAAATTTTCTAAATAAACAAATTTCAAACAAAATTGTCGATGTGTTTCTTATTTCTATAATATCATACGCTTTTTATGTGCACTCCCAAAAAATATAAGCAACAAAGGTAATGCACGGAATGAAACAGCAATTATTTAATGGATATAAGTGAAACAGATTCAAGAAGACAAACTAAGCCTTAGGCTACATTCGAACCCGCATATTAGAGAGCAGGTTAACAGACAGCCTGCGCTAGCTGCTGTACCACACAGAGCGACAAAAATGTCAATCTCATACCAGGATTTTTTGTATAAAATGATTGGCTTGTCATCCCAGTTACCGAATATTTGAAATTCTAAAATAACTGGAGGGAAAAACATAACAGGAGATTGCGCTGATTATTTTAATTCATTTTTGTCCAATTTAGGAGCAGGATTTTGCTTTAAACTGCAAAAAGAGTTCTGAAATTTTTACTTCTGAAAATAATGCACAGCTATTTTCAATTTCAATAACACGAGAGAGGTTTTAAACACGAATTGTTTCGTACACGAGTTATTAACACAAGTAAAATTTGTTTGATCAGGACAATTCTGGTATTAAAAATTTCTATTTTCTACTCGTATATAAAATACATGTTTAGTCTTAATAAAACCATTTTATATCTTTGCTTCTCATCCAAATAAATTTTCTAAATAAACAAATTTCAAACAAAAAATTGAATAACAAACACGGGATTTCTGAAGTTAAATAGCATAAAAGTGAATGTTATGCCATGAAACTATGGTTTCTAAAGTTCTAAGTGGCTATACTAACAGATTTGAGAACATTATTCAGTTTTTATCATTAGATTAATCAGTAATAACTTTTACGTTAGATAATATATTTCCTGTTGCTTGATATAGTAATATGAGAAACTAATTAATCAAGTGTCGATGTGTTTCTTATTTCTATAATATCTTACGCTTTTTTTGTGCACTCCCGCTAAAATATAAGCAACAAAGATAATGCACGGAATGAAACAGCAATTATTTAATGGATATAAGTGAAACAGATTCAAGAAGACAAACTAAGCCTTAGGCGACATTCGAACCCGCATATTAGAGGGCAGGTTAATAGACAACCTGCGCTAGCTGGTGTACCATACAGAGTGACAAAAATGTCAATCTCATACCAGGATTTTTTGTATAAAATGATTGGCTTGTCATCCCAGTTACCCAATATTTGAAATTCTAAAATAACTGGAGGGAAAAACATAACAGGAGATTGCGCTGATTATTTTAATTCATTTTTGTCCAATTTAGGAGCAGGATTTTGCTTTAAACTGCAAAAAGAGTTCTGAAATTTTTACTTCTGAAAATAATGCACAGCTATTTTCAATTTCAATAACACGAGAGAGGTTTTAAACACGAATTGTTTCGTACACGAGTTATTAACACAAGTCAAAGTTATTTGATCAGGACAATTCTGGTATTAAAAATTTCTATTTTCTACTCGCATATAAAATACATGTTTAGTCTTAATAAAACCATTTTATATCTTTGCTTCTCATCCAAATAAATTTTCTAAATAAACAAATTTCAAACAAAATTGTCGATGTGTTTCTTATTTCTATAATATCTTACGCTTTTTAAGTCCACTCCCGCTAAAATATAAGCAACAAAGGTAATGCACGGAATGAAACAGCAATTATTTAATGGATATAAGTGAAACAGATTCAAGAAGACAAACTAAGCCTTAGGCGACATTCGAACCCGCATATTAGAGGGCAGGTTAATAGACAGCCTGCGCTAGCTGCTGTACCATACAGAGTGACAAAAATGTCAATCTCATACCAGGAGTTTTTGTATAAAATGATTGGCTTGTCATCCCAGTTACCCAATATTTGAAATTCTAAAATAACTGGAGGGAAAAACATAACAGGAGATTGCGCTGATTATTTTAATTCATTTTTGTCCAATTTAGGAGCAGGATTTTGCTTTAAACTGCAAAAAGAGTTCTGAAATTTTTACTTCTGAAAATAATGCACAGCTATTTTCAATTTCAATAACACGAGAGAGGTTTTAAACACGAATTGTTTCGTACACGAGTTATTAACACAAGTCAAAGTTATTTGATCAGGACAATTCTGGTATTAAAAATTTCTATTTTCTACTCGCATATAAAATACATGTTTAGTCTTAATAAAACCATTTTATATCTTTGCTTCTCATCCAAATAAATTTTCTAAATAAACAAATTTCAAACAAAATTGTCGATGTGTTTCTTATTTCTATAATATCATACGCTTTTTATGTGCACTCCCGCTAAAATATAAGCAACAAAGGTAATGCACGGAATGAAACAGCAATTATTTAATGGATATAAGTGAAACAGATTCAAGAAGACAAACTAAGCCTTAGGCTACATTCGAACCCGCATATTAGAGAGCAGGTTAACAGACAGCCTGCGCTAGCTGCTGTACCACACAGAGCGACAAAAATGTCAATCTCATACCAGGATTTTTTGTATAAAATGATTGGCTTGTCATCCCAGTTACCCAATATTTGAAATTCTAAAATAACTGGAGGGAAAAACATAACAGGAGATTGCGCTGATTATTTTAATTCATTTTTGTCCAATTTAGGAGCAGGATTTTGCTTTAAACTGCAAAAAGAGTTCTGAAATTTTTACTTCTGAAAATAATGCACAGCTATTTTCAATTTCAATAACACGAGAGAGGTTTTAAACACGAATTGTTTCGTACACGAGTTATTAACACAAGTAAAATTTGTTTGATCAGGACAATTCTGGTATTAAAAATTTCTATTTTCTACTCGTATATAAAATACATGTTTAGTCTTAATAAAACCATTTTATATCTTTGCTTCTCATCCAAATAAATTTTCTAAATAAACAAATTTCAAACAAAAAATTGAATAACAAACACGGGATTTCTGAAGTTAAATAGCATAAAACTGAATGTTATGCCATGAAACTATGGTTTCTAAAGTTCTAAGTGGCTATACTAACAGATTTGAGAACATTATTCAGTTTTTATCATTAGATTAATCAGTAATAACTTTTACGTTAGATGATATATTTCCTGTTGCTTGATATAGTAATATGAGAAACTAATTAATCAATTGTCGATGTGTTTCTTATTTCCATAATATCTTACGCTTTTTTTGTGCACTCCCGCTAAAATATAAGCAACAAAGATAATGCACGGAATGAAACAGCAATTATTTAATGGATATAAGTGAAACAGATTCAAGAAGACAAACTAAGCCTTAGGCGACATTCGAACCCGCATATTAGAGGGCAGGTTAATAGACAACCCTCGCTAGCTGCTGTACCATACAGAGTGACAAAAATGTCAATCTCATACCAGGATTTTTTGTATAAAATGATTGGCTTGTCATTCCAGTTACCCAATATTTGAAATTCTAAAATAACTGGAGGGAAAAACATAACAGGAGATTGCGCTGATTATTTTAATTCATTTTTGTCGAATTTAGGAGCAGGATTTTGCTTTAAACTGCAAAAAGAGTTCTGAAATTTTTACTTCTGAAAATAATGCACAGCTATTTTCAATTTCAATAACACGAGAGAGTTTTTAAACACGAATTATTTCGTACACGAGTTATTAACACAAGTCAAAGTTATTTGATCAGGACAATTCTGGTATTAAAAATTTCTATTTTCTACTCGCATATAAAATACATGTTTAGTCTTAATAAAACCATTTTATATCTTTGCTTCTCATCCAAATAAATTTTCTAAATAAACAAATTTCAAACAAAATTGTCGATGTGTTTCTTATTTCTATAATATCTTACGCTTTTTATGTGCACTCCCGCTAAAATATAAGCAACAAAGGTAATGCACGGAATGAAACAGCAATTATTTAATGGATATAAGTGAAACAGATTCAAGAAGACAAACTAAGCCTTAGGCTACATTCGAACCCGCATATTAGAGAGCAGTTTAATAGACAGCCTGCGCTAGCTGCTGTACCATACAGAGTGACAAAAATGTCAATCTCATACCAGGATTTTTTGTATAAAATGATTGGCTTGTCATCCCAGTTACCCAATATTTGAAATTCTAAAATAACTGGAGGGAAAAACATAACAGGAGATTGCGCTGATTATTTTAATTCATGTTGTTCATGTTAATTGTTCAATTTAGGAGCAGGATTTTGCTTTAAACTGCAAAAAGAGTTCTGAAATTTTTACTTCTGAAAATAATGCACAGCTATTTTCAATTTCAATAACATGAGAGAGGTTTTAAACACGAATTATTTCGTACACGAGTTATTAACAGAAGTCAAAGTTATTTGATCAGGACAATTCTGGTATTAAAAATTTCTATTTTCTACTCGCATATAAAATACATGTTTAGTCTTAATAAAACCATTTTATATCTTTGCTTCTCATCCAAATAAATTTTCTAAATATACAAATTTCAAACAAAATTGTCGATGTGTTTCTTATATCTATAATATCTTACGCTTTTTATGTGCACTCCCGCTAAAATATAAGCAACAAAGGTAATGCACGGAATGAAACAGCAATTATTTAATGGATATAAGTGAAACAGATTCAAGAAGACAAACTAAGCCTTAGGCTACATTCGAACCCGCATATTAGAGAGCAGGTTAACAGACAGCCTGCGCTAGCTGCTGTACCATACAGAGCGACAAAAATGTCAATCTCATACCAGGATTTTTTGTATAAAATGATTGGCTTGTCATCCCAGTTACCCAATATTTGAAATTCTAAAATAAATGGAGGGAAAAACATAACAGGAGATTGCGCTGATTATTTTAATTCATTTTTGTCCAATTTAGAAGCAAGATTTTGCTTTAAACTGCAAAAGGAGTTCTGCAATTTTTATTTTTGAAAATAATGCACAGCTATTTTCAATTTCAATAACACGAGAGAGGTTTTAAACACGAATTATTTCGTACACGAGTTATTAACACAAGTAAAATTTGTTTGATCAGGACAATTCTGGTATTAAAAATTTCTATTTTCTACTCGCATATAAAATACATGTTTAGTCTTAATAAAACCATTTTATATCTTTGCTTCTCATCCAAATAAATTTTCTAAATAAACAAATTTCAAACAAAAAATTGAATAACAAACACGGGATTTCTGAAGTTAAATAGCATAAAAGTGAATGTTATGCCATGAAACTATGGTTTCTAAAGTTCTAAGTGGCTATACTAACAGATTTGAGAACATTATTCAGTTTTTATCATTAGATTAATCAGTAATAACTTTTACGTTAGATAATATATTTCCTGTTGCTTGATATAGTAATATGAGAAACTAATTAATCAATTGTCGATGTGTTTCTTATTTCTATAATATCTTACGCTTTTTTTGTGCACTCCCGCTAAAATATAAGCAACAAAGATAATGCACGGAATGAAACAGCAATTATTTAATGGATATAAGTGAAACAGATTCAAGAAGACAAACTAAGCCTTAGGCGACATTCGAACCCGCATATTAGAGGGAAGGTTAATAGACAACCTGCGCTAGCTGCTGTACCATACAGAGTGACAAAAATGTCAACCTCATACCAGGATTTTTTGTATAAAATGATTGGCTTGTCATCCCAGTTACCCAATATTTGAAATTCTAAAATAACTGGAGGGAAAAACATAACAGGAGATTGCGCTGATTATTTTAATTCATTTTTGTCCAATTTAGGAGCAGGATTTTGCTTTAAACTGCAAAAAGAGTTCTGAAATTTTTACTTCTGAAAATAATGCACAGCTATTTTCAATTTCAATAACACGAGAGAGGTTTTAAACACGAATTATTTCGTACACGAGTTATTAACACAAGTCAAAGTTATTTGATCAGGACAATTCTGGTATTAAAAATTTCTATTTTCTACTCGCATATAAAATACATGTTTAGTCTTAATAAAACCATTTTATATCTTTGCTTCTCATCCAAATAAATTTTCTAAATAAACAAATTTCAAACAAAATTGTCGATGTGTTTCTTATTTCTATAATATCTTACGCTTTTTATGTGCACTCCCGCTAAAATATAAGCAACAAAGGTAATGCACGGAATGAAACAGCAATTATTTAATGGATATAAGTGAAACAGATTCAAGAAGACAAACTAAGCCTTAGGCTACATTCGAACCCGCATATTAGAGAGCAGGTTAATAGACAGCCTGCGCTAGCTGCTGTACCATACAGAGTGACAAAAATGTCAATCTCATACCAGGATTTTTTGTATAAAATGTTTGGCTTGTCATCCCAGTTACCCAATATTTGAAATTCTAAAATAACTGGAGGGAAAAACATAACAGGAGATTGCGCTGATTATTTTAATTCATTTTTGTCGAATTTAGGAGCAGGATTTTGCTTTAAACTGCAAAAAGAGTTCTGAAATTTTTACTTCTGAAAATAATGCACAGCTATTTTCAATTTCAATAACACGAGAGAGTTTTTAAACACGAATTATTTCGTACACGAGTTATTAACACAAGTCAAAGTTATTTGATCAGGACAATTCTGGTATTAAAAATTTCTATTTTCTACTCGCATATAAAATACATGTTTAGTCTTAATAAAACCATTTTATATCTTTGCTTCTCATCCAAATAAATTTTCTAAATAAACAAATTTCAAACAAAATTGTCGATGTGTTTCTTATTTCTATAATATCTTACGCTTTTTATGTGCACTCCCGCTAAAATATAAGCAACAAAGGTAATGCACGGAATGAAACAGCAATTATTTAATGGATATAAGTGAAACAGATTCAAGAAGACAAACTAAGCCTTAGGCTACATTCGAACCCGCATATTAGAGAGCAGTTTAATAGACAGCCTGCGCTAGCTGCTGTACCATACAGAGTGACAAAAATGTCAATCTCATACCAGGATTTTTTGTATAAAATGATTGGCTTGTCATCCCAGTTACCCAATATTTGAAATTCTAAAATAACTGGAGGGAAAAACATAACAGGAGATTGCGCTGATTATTTTAATTCATGTTGTTCATGTTAATTGTTCAATTTAGGAGCAGGATTTTGCTTTAAACTGCAAAAAGAGTTCTGAAATTTTTACTTCTGAAAATAATGCACAGCTATTTTCAATTTCAATAACATGAGAGAGGTTTTAAACACGAATTATTTCGTACACGAGTTATTAACAGAAGTCAAAGTTATTTGATCAGGACAATTCTGGTATTAAAAATTTCTATTTTCTACTCGCATATAAAATACATGTTTAGTCTTAATAAAACCATTTTATATCTTTGCTTCTCATCCAAATAAATTTTCTAAATATACAAATTTCAAACAAAATTGTCGATGTGTTTCTTATATCTATAATATCTTACGCTTTTTATGTGCACTCCCGCTAAAATATAAGCAACAAAGGTAATGCACGGAATGAAACAGCAATTATTTAATGGATATAAGTGAAACAGATTCAAGAAGACAAACTAAGCCTTAGGCTACATTCGAACCCGCATATTAGAGAGCAGGTTAACAGACAGCCTGCGCTAGCTGCTGTACCATACAGAGCGACAAAAATGTCAATCTCATACCAGGATTTTTTGTATAAAATGATTGGCTTGTCATCCCAGTTACCCAATATTTGAAATTCTAAAATAAATGGAGGGAAAAACATAACAGGAGATTGCGCTGATTATTTTAATTCATTTTTGTCCAATTTAGAAGCAAGATTTTGCTTTAAACTGCAAAAGGAGTTCTGCAATTTTTATTTTTGAAAATAATGCACAGCTATTTTCAATTTCAATAACACGAGAGAGGTTTTAAACACGAATTATTTCGTACACGAGTTATTAACACAAGTAAAATTTGTTTGATCAGGACAATTCTGGTATTAAAAATTTCTATTTTCTACTCGCATATAAAATACATGTTTAGTCTTAATAAAACCATTTTATATCTTTGCTTCTCATCCAAATAAATTTTCTAAATAAACAAATTTCAAACAAAAAATTGAATAACAAACACGGGATTTCTGAAGTTAAATAGCATAAAAGTGAATGTTATGCCATGAAACTATGGTTTCTAAAGTTCTAAGTGGCTATACTAACAGATTTGAGAACATTATTCAGTTTTTATCATTAGATTAATCAGTAATAACTTTTACGTTAGATAATATATTTCCTGTTGCTTGATATAGTAATATGAGAAACTAATTAATCAATTGTCGATGTGTTTCTTATTTCTATAATATCTTACGCTTTTTTTGTGCACTCCCGCTAAAATATAAGCAACAAAGATAATGCACGGAATGAAACAGCAATTATTTAATGGATATAAGTGAAACAGATTCAAGAAGACAAACTAAGCCTTAGGCGACATTCGAACCCGCATATTAGAGGGAAGGTTAATAGACAACCTGCGCTAGCTGCTGTACCATACAGAGTGACAAAAATGTCAACCTCATACCAGGATTTTTTGTATAAAATGATTGGCTTGTCATCCCAGTTACCCAATATTTGAAATTCTAAAATAACTGGAGGGAAAAACATAACAGGAGATTGCGCTGATTATTTTAATTCATTTTTGTCCAATTTAGGAGCAGGATTTTGCTTTAAACTGCAAAAAGAGTTCTGAAATTTTTACTTCTGAAAATAATGCACAGCTATTTTCAATTTCAATAACACGAGAGAGGTTTTAAACACGAATTATTTCGTACACGAGTTATTAACACAAGTCAAAGTTATTTGATCAGGACAATTCTGGTATTAAAAATTTCTATTTTCTACTCGCATATAAAATACATGTTTAGTCTTAATAAAACCATTTTATATCTTTGCTTCTCATCCAAATAAATTTTCTAAATAAACAAATTTCAAACAAAATTGTCGATGTGTTTCTTATTTCTATAATATCTTACGCTTTTTATGTGCACTCCCGCTAAAATATAAGCAACAAAGGTAATGCACGGAATGAAACAGCAATTATTTAATGGATATAAGTGAAACAGATTCAAGAAGACAAACTAAGCCTTAGGCTACATTCGAACCCGCATATTAGAGAGCAGGTTAATAGACAGCCTGCGCTAGCTGCTGTACCATACAGAGTGACAAAAATGTCAATCTCATACCAGGATTTTTTGTATAAAATGTTTGGCTTGTCATCCCAGTTACCCAATATTTGAAATTCTAAAATAACTGGAGGGAAAAACATAACAGGAGATTGCGCTGATTATTTTAATTCATGTTGTTCATGTTAATTGTTCAATTTAAGAGCAGGATTTTGCTTTAAACTGCAAAAAGAGTTTTGAAATTTTTACTTCTGAAAATAATGCACAGCTATTTTCAATTTCAATAACACGAGAGAGGTTTTAAACACGAATTATTTCGTACACGAGTTATTAACACAAGTCAAAGTTATTTGATCAGGACAATTCTGGTATTAAAAATTTCTATTTTCTACTCGCATATAAAATACATGTTTAGTCTTAATAAAACCATTTTATATCTTTGCTTCTCATCCAAATAAATTTTCTAAATAAACAAATTTCAAACAAAATTGTCGATGTGTTTCTTATTTCTATAATATCTTACGCTTTTTATGTGCACTCCCGCTAAAATATAAGCAACAAAGGTAATGCACGGAATGAAACAGCAATTATTTAATGGATATAAGTGAAACAGATTCAAGAAGACAAACTAAGCCTTAGGCGACATTCGAACCCGCATATTAGAGAGCAGTTTAATAGACAGCCTGCGCTAGCTGCTGTACCATACAGAGTGACAAAAATGTCAATCTCATACCAGGATTTTTTGTATAAAATGATTGGCTTGTCATCCCAGTTACCCAATATTTGAAATTCTAAAATAACTGGAGGGAAAAACATAACAGGAGATTGCGCTGATTATTTTAATTCATGTTGTTCATGTTAATTGTTCAATTTAGGAGCAGGATTTTGCTTTAAACTGCAAAAAGAGTTCTGAAATTTTTACTTCTGAAAATAATGCACAGCTATTTTCAATTTCAATAACATGAGAGAGGTTTTAAACACGAATTATTTCGTACACGAGTTATTAACAGAAGTCAAAGTTATTTGATCAGGACAATTCTGGTATTAAAAATTTCTATTTTCTACTCGCATATAAAATACATGTTTAGTCTTAATAAAACCATTTTATATCTTTGCTTCTCATCCAAATAAATTTTCTAAATATACAAATTTCAAACAAAATTGTCGATGTGTTTCTTATATCTATAATATCTTACGCTTTTTATGTGCACTCCCGCTAAAATATAAGCAACAAAGGTAATGCACGGAATGAAACAGCAATTATTTAATGGATATAAGTGAAACAGATTCAAGAAGACAAACTAAGCCTTAGGCTACATTCGAACCCGCATATTAGAGAGCAGGTTAACAGACAGCCTGCGCTAGCTGCTGTACCATACAGAGCGACAAAAATGTCAATCTCATACCAGGATTTTTTGTATAAAATGATTGGCTTGTCATCCCAGTTACCCAATATTTGAAATTCTAAAATAAATGGAGGGAAAAACATAACAGGAGATTGCGCTGATTATTTTAATTCATTTTTGTCCAATTTAGAAGCAAGATTTTGCTTTAAACTGCAAAAGGAGTTCTGCAATTTTTATTTTTGAAAATAATGCACAGCTATTTTCAATTTCAATAACACGAGAGAGGTTTTAAACACGAATTATTTCGTACACGAGTTATTAACACAAGTAAAATTTGTTTGATCAGGACAATTCTGGTATTAAAAATTTCTATTTTCTACTCGCATATAAAATACATGTTTAGTCTTAATAAAACCATTTTATATCTTTGCTTCTCATCCAAATAAATTTTCTAAATAAACAAATTTCAAACAAAAAATTGAATAACAAACACGGGATTTCTGAAGTTAAATAGCATAAAAGTGAATGTTATGCCATGAAACTATGGTTTCTAAAGTTCTAAGTGGCTATACTAACAGATTTGAGAACATTATTCAGTTTTTATCATTAGATTAATCAGTAATAACTTTTACGTTAGATAATATATTTCCTGTTGCTTGATATAGTAATATGAGAAACTAATTAATCAATTGTCGATGTGTTTCTTATTTCTATAATATCTTACGCTTTTTTTGTGCACTCCCGCTAAAATATAAGCAACAAAGATAATGCACGGAATGAAACAGCAATTATTTAATGGATATAAGTGAAACAGATTCAAGAAGACAAACTAAGCCTTAGGCGACATTCGAACCCGCATATTAGAGGGAAGGTTAATAGACAACCTGCGCTAGCTGCTGTACCATACAGAGTGACAAAAATGTCAACCTCATACCAGGATTTTTTGTATAAAATGATTGGCTTGTCATCCCAGTTACCCAATATTTGAAATTCTAAAATAACTGGAGGGAAAAACATAACAGGAGATTGCGCTGATTATTTTAATTCATTTTTGTCCAATTTAGGAGCAGGATTTTGCTTTAAACTGCAAAAAGAGTTCTGAAATTTTTACTTCTGAAAATAATGCACAGCTATTTTCAATTTCAATAACACGAGAGAGGTTTTAAACACGAATTATTTCGTACACGAGTTATTAACACAAGTCAAAGTTATTTGATCAGGACAATTCTGGTATTAAAAATTTCTATTTTCTACTCGCATATAAAATACATGTTTAGTCTTAATAAAACCATTTTATATCTTTGCTTCTCATCCAAATAAATTTTCAAAATAAACAAATTTCAAACAAAATTGTCGATGTGTTTCTTATTTCTATAATATCTTACGCTTTTTATGTGCACTCCCGCTAAAATATAAGCAACAAAGGTAATGCACGGAATGAAACAGCAATTATTTAATGGATATAAGTGAAACAGATTCAAGAAGACAAACTAAGCCTTAGGCTACATTCGAACCCGCATATTAGAGAGCAGGTTAATAGACAGCCTGCGCTAGCTGCTGTACCATACAGAGTGACAAAAATGTCAATCTCATACCAGGATTTTTTGTATAAAATGTTTGGCTTGTCATCCCAGTTACCCAATATTTGAAATTCTAAAATAACTGGAGGGAAAAACATAACAGGAGATTGCGCTGATTATTTTAATTCATGTTGTTCATGTTAATTGTTCAATTTAAGAGCAGGATTTTGCTTTAAACTGCAAAAAGAGTTTTGAAATTTTTACTTCTGAAAATAATGCACAGCTATTTTCAATTTCAATAACACGAGAGAGGTTTTAAACACGAATTATTTCGTACACGAGTTATTAACACAAGTCAAAGTTATTTGATCAGGACAATTCTGGTATTAAAAATTTCTATTTTCTACTCGCATATAAAATACATGTTTAGTCTTAATAAAACCATTTTATATCTTTGCTTCTCATCCAAATAAATTTTCTAAATAAACAAATTTCAAACAAAATTGTCGATGTGTTTCTTATTTCTATAATATCTTACGCTTTTTATGTGCACTCCCGCTAAAATATAAGCAACAAAGGTAATGCACGGAATGAAACAGCAATTATTTAATGGATATAAGTGAAACAGATTCAAGAAGACAAACTAAGCCTTAGGCGACATTCGAACCCGCATATTAGAGGGCAGGTTAATAGACAACCCTCGCTAGCTGCTGTACCATACAGAGTGACAAAAATGTCAATCTCATACCAGGATTTTTTGTATAAAATGATTGGCTTGTCATCCCAGTTACCCAATATTTGAAATTCTAAAATAACTGGAGGGAAAAACATAACAGGAGATTGCGCTGATTATTTTAATTCATTTTTGTCGAATTTAGGAGCAGGATTTTGCTTTAAACTGCAAAAAGAGTTCTGAAATTTTTACTTCTGAAAATAATGCACAGCTATTTTCAATTTCAATAACACGAGAGAGGTTTTAAACACGAATTATTTCGTACACGAGTTATTAACACAAGTCAAAGTTATTTGATCAGGACAATTCTGGTATTAAAAATTTCTATTTTCTACTCGCATATAAAATACATGTTTAGTCTTAATAAAACCATTTTATATCTTTGCTTCTCATCCAAATAAATTTTCTAAATAAACAAATTTCAAACAAAATTGTCGATGTGTTTCTTATTTCTATAATATCATACGCTTTTTATGTGCACTCCCGCTAAAATATAAGCAACAAAGGTAATGCACGGAATGAAACAGCAATTATTTAATGGATATAAGTGAAACAGATTCAAGAAGACAAACTAAGCCTTAGGCTACATTCGAACCCGCATATTAGAGGGCAGGTTAATAGACAGCCTGCGCTAGCTGCTGTACCATACAGAGCGACAAAAATGTCAATCTCATACCAGGATTTTTTTTATAAAATGATTGGCTTGTCATCCCAGTTACTCAATATTTGAAATACTAAAATAACTGGGGGGAAAACATAACAGGAGATTGCGCTGATTATTTTAATTCATTTTAGTCCAATTTAGAAGCAAGATTTTGCTTTAAACTGCAAAAAGAGTTCTGAAATTTTTACTTCTGAAAATAATGCACAGCTATTTTCAATTTCAATAACACGAGAGAGGTTTTAAACACGAATTATTTCGTACAGGAGTTATTAACACAAGTCAAAGTTATTTGACCAGGACAATTCTGGTATTAAAAATTTGTATTTTCTACTCGCATATAAAATACATGTTTAGTCTTAATTAAACCATTTTCAAGCTTTTTATGTGCACTCCCGCTAAAATATAAGCAACAAAGGTAATGCACGGAATGAAACAGCAATTATTTAATGGATATAAGTGAAACAGATTCAAGAAGACGCACACAAACTAAGCCTTAGGCGACATTCGAACCCGCATATTAGAGGGCAGGTTAATAGACAGCCTGCGCTAGCTGCTGTACCATACAGAGCGACAAAAATGTCAATCTCATACCAGGATTTTTTTTATAAAATGATTGCCTTGTCATCCCAGTTACCCAATATTTGAAATACTAAAATAACTGGGGGGAAAACATAACAGGAGATTGCGCTGATTATTTTAATTCATTTTAGTCCAATTTAGAAGCAAGACTTTGCTTTAAACTGCAAAAAGAGTTCTGAAATTTTTACTTCTGAAAATAATGCACAGCTATTTTCAATTTCAATAACACGAGAGAGGTTTTAAACACGAATTGTTTCGTACACGAGTTATTAACACAAGTCAAAGTTATTTGATCAGGACAATTCTGGTATTAAAAATTTCTATTTTCTACTCGCATATAAAATACATGTTTAGTCTTAATAAAACCATTTTATATCTTTGCTTCTCATCCAAATAAATTTTCTAAATAAACAAATTTCAAACAAAATTGTCGATGTGTTTCTTATTTCTATAATATCTTACGCTTTTTATGTGCACTCCCGCTAAAATATAAGCAACAAAGGTAATGCACGAAATGAAACAGCAATTATTTAATGGATATAAGTGAAACAGATTCAAGAAGACAAACTAAGCCTTAGGCTACATTCGAACCCGCATATTAGAGAGCAGGTTAATAGACAGCCTGCGCTAGCTGCTGTACCATACAGAGTGACAAAAATGTCAATCTCATACCAGGATTTTTTGTATAAAATGATTGGCTTGTCATCCCAGTTACCCAATATTTGAAATTCTAAAATAACTGGAGGGAAAAACATAACAGGAGATTGCGCTGATTATTTTAATTCATGTTGTTCATGTTAATTGTTCAATTTAGGAGCAGGATTTTGCTTTAAACTGCAAAAAGAGTTTTGAAATTTTTACTTCTGAAAATAATGCACAGCTATTTTCAATTTCAATAACACGAGAGAGGTTTTAAACACGAATTATTTCGTACACGAGTTATTAACACAAGTCAAAGTTATTTGATCAGGACAATTCTGGTATTAAAAATTTCTATTTTCTACTCGCATATAAAATACATGTTTAGTCTTAATAAAACCATTTTATATCTTTGCTTTTCATCCAAATAAATTTTCTAAATAAACAAATTTCAAACAAAATTGTCGATGTGTTTCTTATTTCTATAATATCTTACGCTTTTTATGTGCACTCCCGCTAAAATATAAGCAACAAAGGTAATGCACGGAATGAAACAGCAATTATTTAATGGATATAAGTGAAACAGATTCAAGAAGACAAACTAAGCCTTAGGCTACATTCGAACCCGCATATTAGAGGGCAGGTTAATAGACAGCCTGCGCTAGCTGCTGTACCATACAGAGCGACAAAAATGTCAATCTCATACCAGGATTTTTTTTATAAAATGATTGGCTTGTCATCCCAGTTACCCAATATTTGAAATACTAAAATAACTGGGGGGAAAACATAACAGGAGATTGCGCTGATTATTTTAATTCATTTTAGTCCAATTTAGAAGCAAGATTTTGCTTTAAACTGCAAAAAGAGTTCTGAAATTTTTACTTCTGAAAATAATGCACAGCTATTTTCAATTTCAATAACACGAGAGAGGTTTTAAACACGAATTATTTCGTACAGGAGTTATTAACACAAGTCAAAGTTATTTGACCAGGACAATTCTGGTATTAAAAATTTGTATTTTCTACTCGCATATAAAATACATGTTTAGTCTTAATTAAACCATTTTCAAGCTTTTTATGTGCACTCCCGCTAAAATATAAGCAACAAAGGTAATGCACGGAATGAAACAGCAATTATTTAATGGATATATGTGAAACAGATTCAAGAAGACGCACACAAACTAAGCCTTAGGCGACATTCGAACCCGCATATTAGAGGGCAGGTTAATAGACAGCCTGCGCTAGCTGCTGTACCATACAGAGCGACAAAAATGTCAATCTCATACCAGGATTTTTTTTATAAAATGATTGCCTTGTCATCCCAGTTACCCAATATTTGAAATACTAAAATAACTGGGGGGAAAACATAACAGGAGATTGCGCTGATTATTTTAATTCATTTTAGTCCAATTTAGAAGCAAGATTTTGCTTTAAACTGCAAAAAGAGTTCTGAAATTTTTACTTCTGAAAATAATGCACAGCTATTTTCAATTTCAATAACACGAGAGAGGTTTTAAACACGAATTGTTTCGTACACGAGTTATTAACACAAGTCAAAGTTATTTGATCAGGACAATTCTGGTATTAAAAATTTCTATTTTCTACTCGCATATAAAATACATGTTTAGTCTTAATAAACCATTTTATATCTTTGCTTCTCATCCAAATAAATTTTCTAAATAAACAAATTTCAAACAAAAAATTGAATAACAAACACGGGATTTCTGAAGTTAAATAGCATAAAAGTGAATGTTATGCCATGAAACTATGGTTTCTAAAGTTCTAAGTGGCTATACTAACAGATTTGAGAACATTATTCAGTTTTTATCATTAGATTAATCAGTAATAACTTTTACGTTAGATAATATATTTCCTGTTGCTTGATATAGTAATATGAGAAACTAATTAATCAGTTGTCGATGTGTTTCTTATTTCCATAATATCTTACGCTTTTTTTGTGCACTCCCGCTAAAATATAAGCAACAAAGATAATGCACGGAATGAAACAGCAATTATTTAATGGATATAAGTGAAACAGATTCAAGAAGACAAACTAAGCCTTAGGCTACATTCGAACCCGCATATTAGAGAGCAGGTTAACAGACAGCCTGCGCTAGCTGCTGTACCATACAGAGCGACAAAAATGTCAATCTCATACCAGGATTTTTTGTATAAAATGATTGGCTTGTCATCCCAGTTACCCAATATTTGAAATTCTAAAATAAATGGAGGGAAAAACATAACAGGAGATTTCGCTGATTATTTTAATTCATTTTTGTCCAATTTAGAAGCAAGATTTTGCTTTAAACTGCAAAAGGAGTTCTGCAATTTTTATTTCTGAAAATAATGCACAGCTATTTTCAATTTCAATAACACGAGAGAGGTTTTAAACACGAATTATTTCGTACACGAGTTATTAACACAAGTAAAAGTTATTTGATCAGGACAATTCTGGTATTAAAAATTTCTATTTTCTACTCGCATATAAAATACACGTTTAGTCTTAATAAACCATTTTATATCTTTGCTTCTCATCCAAATAAATTTTCTAAATAAACAAATTTCAAACAAAAAATTGAATAACAAACACGGGATTTCTGAAGTTAAATAGCATAAAAGTGAATGTTATGCCATGAAACTATGGTTTCTAAAGTTCTAAGTGGCTATACTAACAGATTTGAGAACATTATTCAGTTTTTATCATTAGATTAATCAGTAATAACTTTTACGTTAGATAATATATTTCCTGTTGCTTGATATAGTAATATGAGAAACTAATTAATCAATTGTCGATGTGTTTCTTATTTCTATAATATCTTACGCTTTTTATGTCCACTCCCGCTAAAATATAAGCAACAAAGGTAATGCACGGAATGAAACAGCAATTATTTAATGGATATAAGTGAAACTGATTCAAGAAGACAAACTGAGCCTTAGGCTACATTCGAACCCGCATATTAGAGTGCAGGTTAATAGACAGCCTGCGCTAGCTGCTGTACCATACAGAGCGACAAAAATGTCAATCTCATACCAGGATTTTTTGTATAAAATGATTGGCTTGTCATCCCAGTTACCCAATATTTGAAATTCTAAAATTACTGGAGGGGAAAACATAACAGGAGATTGCGCTGATTATTTTAATTCATTTTTGTCCAATTTAGGAGCAGGATTTTGCTTTAAACTGCAAAAAGAGTTCTGAAATTTTTACTTCTGAAAATAATGCACAGCTATTTTCAATTTCAATAACACGAGAGAGGTTTTAAACACGAATTATTTCGTACACGAGTTATTAACACAAGTCAAAGTTATTTGATCAGGACAATTCTGGTATTAAAAATTTCTATTTTCTACTCGCATATAAAATACATGTTTAGTCTTAATAAAACCATTTTATATCTTTGCTTCTCATCCAAATAAATTTTCTAAATAAACAAATTTCAAACAAAATTGTCGATGTGTTTCTTATTTCTATAATATCATACGCTTTTTATGTGCACTCCCGATAAAATATAAGCAACAAAGGTAATGCACGGAATGAAACAGCAATTATTTAATGGATATAAGTGAAACAGATTCAAGAAGACAAACTAAGCCTTAGGCTACATTCGAACCCGCATATTAGAGAGCAGGTTAACAGACAGCCTGCGCTAGCTGCTGTACCACACAGAGCGACAAAAATGTCAATCTCATACCAGGATTTTTTGTATAAAATGATTGGCTTGTCATCCCAGTTACCCAATATTTGAAATTCTAAAATAACTGGAGGGAAAAACATAACAGGAGATTGCGCTGATTATTTTAATTCATTTTTGTCCAATTTAGGAGCAGGATTTTGCTTTAAACTGCAAAAAGAGTTCTGAAATTTTTACTTCTGAAAATAATGCACAGCTATTTTCAATTTCAATAACACGAGAGAGGTTTTAAACACGAATTGTTTCGTACACGAGTTATTAACACAAGTAAAATTTGTTTGATCAGGACAATTCTGGTATTAAAAATTTCTATTTTCTACTCGCATATAAAATACACGTTTAGTCTTAATAAACCATTTTATATCTTTGCTTCTCATCCAAATAAATTTTCTAACTAAACAAATTTCAAACAAAAAATTGAATAACAAACACGGGATTTCTGAAGTTAAATAGCATAAAAGTGAATGTTATGCCATGAAACTATGGTTTCTAAAGTTCTAAGTGGCTATACTAACAGATTTGAGAACATTATTCAGTTTTTATCATTAGATTAATCAGTAATAACTTTTACGTTAGATAATATATTTCCTGTTGCTTGATATAGTAATATGAGAAACTAATTAATCAATTGTCGATGTGTTTCTTATTTCTATAATATCTTACGCTTTTTTTGTGCACTCCCGCTAAAATATAAGCAACAAAGATAATGCACGGAATGAAACAGCAATTATTTAATGGATATAAGTGAAACAGATTCAAGAAGACAAACTAAGCCTTAGGCGACATTCGAACCCGCATATTAGAGGGCAGGTTAATAGACAACCCTCGCTAGCTGCTGTACCATACAGAGTGACAAAAATGTCAATCTCATACCAGGATTTTTTGTATAAAATGATTGGCTTGTCATCCCAGTTACCCAATATTTGAAATTCTAAAATAACTGGAGGGAAAAACATAACAGGAGATTGCGCTGATTATTTTAATTCATTTTTGTCGAATTTAGGAGCAGGATTTTGCTTTAAACTGCAAAAAGAGTTCTGAAATTTTTACTTCTGAAAATAATGCACAGCTATTTTCAATTTCAATAACACGAGAGAGTTTTTAAACACGAATTATTTCGTACACGAGTTATTAACACAAGTCAAAGTTATTTGATCAGGACAATTCTGGTATTAAAAATTTCTATTTTCTACTCGCATATAAAATACATGTTTAGTCTTAATAAAACCATTTTATATCTTTGCTTCTCATCCAAATAAATTTTCTAAATAAACAAATTTCAAACAAAATTGTCGATGTGTTTCTTATTTCTATAATATCTTACGCTTTTTATGTGCACTCCCGCTAAAATATAAGCAACAAAGGTAATGCACGGAATGAAACAGCAATTATTTAATGGATATAAGTGAAACAGATTCAAGAAGACAAACTAAGCCTTAGGCTACATTCGAACCCGCATATTAGAGAGCAGTTTAATAGACAGCCTGCGCTAGCTGCTGTACCATACAGAGTGACAAAAATGTCAATCTCATACCAGGATTTTTTGTATAAAATGATTGGCTTGTCATCCCAGTTACCCAATATTTGAAATTCTAAAATAACTGGAGGGAAAAACATAACAGGAGATTGCGCTGATTAATTTAATTCATTTTTGTCCAATTTAGGAGCAGGATTTTGCTTTAAACTGCAAAAAGAGTTCTGAAATTTTTACTTCTGAAAATAATGCACAGCTATTTTCAATTTCAATAACACGAGAGAGGTTTTAAACACGAATTGTTTCGTACACGAGTTATTAACACAAGTAAAATTTGTTTGATCAGGACAATTCTGGTATTAAAAATTTCTATTTTCTACTCGTATATAAAATACATGTTTAGTCTTAATAAAACCATTTTATATCTTTGCTTCTCATCCAAATAAATTTTCTAAATAAACAAATTTCAAACAAAAAATTGAATAACAAACACGGGATTTCTGAAGTTAAATAGCATAAAAGTGAATGTTATGCCATGAAACTATGGTTTCTAAAGTTCTAAGTGGCTATACTAACAGATTTGAGAACATTATTCAGTTTTTATCATTAGATTAATCAGTAATAACTTTTACGTTAGATAATATATTTCCTGTTGCTTGATATAGTAATATGAGAAACTAATTAATCAATTGTCGATGTGTTTCTTATTTCTATAATATCTTACGCTTTTTTTGTGCACTCCCGCTAAAATATAAGCAACAAAGATAATGCACGGAATGAAACAGCAATTATTTAATGGATATAAGTGAAACAGATTCAAGAAGACAAACTAAGCCTTAGGCGACATTCGAACCCGCATATTAGAGGGCAGGTTAATAGACAACCCTCGCTAGCTGCTGTACCATACAGAGTGACAAAAATGTCAATCTCATACCAGGATTTTTTGTATAAAATGATTGGCTTGTCATCCCAGTTACCCAATATTTGAAATTCTAAAATAACTGGAGGGAAAAACATAACAGGAGATTGCGCTGATTATTTTAATTCATTTTTGTCGAATTTAGGAGCAGGATTTTGCTTTAAACTGCAAAAAGAGTTCTGAAATTTTTACTTCTGAAAATAATGCACAGCTATTTTCAATTTCAATAACACGAGAGAGTTTTTAAACACGAATTATTTCGTACACGAGTTATTAACACAAGTCAAAGTTATTTGATCAGGACAATTCTGGTATTAAAAATTTCTATTTTCTACTCGCATATAAAATACATGTTTAGTCTTAATAAAACCATTTTATATCTTTGCTTCTCATCCAAATAAATTTTCTAAATAAACAAATTTCAAACAAAATTGTCGATGTGTTTCTTATTTCTATAATATCTTACGCTTTTTATGTGCACTCCCGCTAAAATATAAGCAACAAAGGTAATGCACGGAATGAAACAGCAATTATTTAATGGATATAAGTGAAACAGATTCAAGAAGACAAACTAAGCCTTAGGCTACATTCGAACCCGCATATTAGAGAGCAGTTTAATAGACAGCCTGCGCTAGCTGCTGTACCATACAGAGTGACAAAAATGTCAATCTCATACCAGGATTTTTTGTATAAAATGATTGGCTTGTCATCCCAGTTACCCAATATTTGAAATTCTAAAATAACTGGAGGGAAAAACATAACAGGAGATTGCGCTGATTATTTTAATTCATGTTGTTCATGTTAATTGTTCAATTTAGGAGCAGGATTTTGCTTTAAACTGCAAAAAGAGTTCTGAAATTTTTACTTCTGAAAATAATGCACAGCTATTTTCAATTTCAATAACATGAGAGAGGTTTTAAACACGAATTATTTCGTACACGAGTTATTAACAGAAGTCAAAGTTATTTGATCAGGACAATTCTGGTATTAAAAATTTCTATTTTCTACTCGCATATAAAATACATGTTTAGTCTTAATAAAACCATTTTATATCTTTGCTTCTCATCCAAATAAATTTTCTAAATAAACAAATTTCAAACAAAATTGTCGATGTGTTTCTTATTTCTATAATATCTTACGCTTTTTATGTGCACTCCCGCTAAAATATAAGCAACAAAGGTAATGCACGGAATGAAACAGCAATTATTTAATGGATATAAGTGAAACAGATTCAAGAAGACAAACTAAGCCTTAGGCTACATTCGAACCCGCATATTAGAGAGCAGGTTAATAGACAGCCTGCGCTAGCTGCTGTACCATACAGAGTGACAAAAATGTCAATCTCATACCAGGATTTTTTGTATAAAATGTTTGGCTTGTCATCCCAGTTACCCAATATTTGAAATTCTAAAATAACTGGAGGGAAAAACATAACAGGAGATTGCGCTGATTATTTTAATTCATGTTGTTCATGTTAATTGTTCAATTTAGGAGCAGGATTTTGCTTTAAACTGCAAAAAGAGTTCTGAAATTTTTACTTCTGAAAATAATGCACAGCTATTTTCAATTTCAATAACATGAGAGAGGTTTTAAACACGAATTATTTCGTACACGAGTTATTAACAGAAGTCAAAGTTATTTGATCAGGACAATTCTGGTATTAAAAATTTCTATTTTCTACTCGCATATAAAATACATGTTTAGTCTTAATAAAACCATTTTATATCTTTGCTTCTCATCCAAATAAATTTTCTAAATAAACAAATTTCAAACAAAATTGTCGATGTGTTTCTTATTTCTATAATATCTTACGCTTTTTATGTGCACTCCCGCTAAAATATAAGCAACAAAGGTAATGCACGGAATGAAACAGCAATTATTTAATGGATATAAGTGAAACAGATTCAAGAAGACAAACTAAGCCTTAGGCTACATTCGAACCCGCATATTAGAGAGCAGGTTAATAGACAGCCTGCGCTAGCTGCTGTACCATACAGAGTGACAAAAATGTCAATCTCATACCAGGATTTTTTTTATAAAATGATTGGCTTGTCATCCCAGTTACCCAATATTTGAAATACTAAAATAACTGGGGGGAAAACATAACAGGAGATTGCGCTGATTATTTTAATTCATTTTAGTCCAATTTAGAAGCAAGATTTTGCTTTAAACTGCAAAAAGAGTTCTGAAATTTTTACTTCTGAAAATAATGCACAGCTATTTTCAATTTCAATAACACGAGAGAGGTTTTAAACACGAATTATTTCGTACAGGAGTTATTAACACAAGTCAAAGTTATTTGACCAGGACAATTCTGGTATTAAAAATTTGTATTTTCTACTCGCATATAAAATACATGTTTAGTCTTAATTAAACCATTTTCAAGCTTTTTATGTGCACTCCCGCTAAAATATAAGCAACAAAGGTAATGCACGGAATGAAACAGCAATTATTTAATGGATATAAGTGAAACAGATTCAAGAAGACGCACACAAACTAAGCCTTAGGCGACATTCGAACCCGCATATTAGAGGGCAGGTTAATAGACAGCCTGCGCTAGCTGCTGTACCATACAGAGCGACAAAAATGTCAATCTCATACCAGGATTTTTTTTATAAAATGATTGCCTTGTCATCCCAGTTACCCAATATTTGAAATACTAAAATAACTGGGGGGAAAACATAACAGGAGATTGCGCTGATTATTTTAATTCATTTTAGTCCAATTTAGAAGCAAGATTTTGCTTTAAACTGCAAAAAGAGTTCTGAAATTTTTACTTCTGAAAATAATGCACAGCTATTTTCAATTTCAATAACACGAGAGAGGTTTTAAACACGAATTGTTTCGTACACGAGTTATTAACACAAGTCAAAGTTATTTGATCAGGACAATTCTGGTATTAAAAATTTCTATTTTCTACTCGCATATAAAATACATGTTTAGTCTTAATAAAACCATTTTATATCTTTGCTTCTCATCCAAATAAATTTTCTAAATAAACAAATTTCAAACAAAATTGTCGATGTGTTTCTTATTTCTATAATATCTTACGCTTTTTATGTGCACTCCCGCTAAAATATAAGCAACAAAGGTAATGCACGAAATGAAACAGCAATTATTTAATGGATATAAGTGAAACAGATTCAAGAAGACAAACTAAGCCTTAGGCTACATTCGAACCCGCATATTAGAGAGCAGGTTAATAGACAGCCTGCGCTAGCTGCTGTACCATACAGAGTGACAAAAATGTCAATCTCATACCAGGATTTTTTGTATAAAATGATTGGCTTGTCATCCCAGTTACCCAATATTTGAAATTCTAAAATAACTGGAGGGAAAAACATAACAGGAGATTGCGCTGATTATTTTAATTCATGTTGTTCATGTTAATTGTTCAATTTAGGAGCAGGATTTTGCTTTAAACTGCAAAAAGAGTTTTGAAATTTTTACTTCTGAAAATAATGCACAGCTATTTTCAATTTCAATAACACGAGAGAGGTTTTAAACACGAATTATTTCGTACACGAGTTATTAACACAAGTCAAAGTTATTTGATCAGGACAATTCTGGTATTAAAAATTTCTATTTTCTACTCGCATATAAAATACATGTTTAGTCTTAATAAAACCATTTTATATCTTTGCTTCTCATCCAAATAAATTTTCTAAATAAACAAATTTCAAACAAAATTGTCGATGTGTTTCTTATTTCTATAATATCTTACGCTTTTTATGTGCACTCCCGCTAAAATATAAGCAACAAAGGTAATGCACGGAATGAAACAGCAATTATTTAATGGATATAAGTGAAACAGATTCAAGAAGACAAACTAAGCCTTAGGCTACATTCGAACCCGCATATTAGAGGGCAGGTTAATAGACAGCCTGCGCTAGCTGCTGTACCATACAGAGCGACAAAAATGTCAATCTCATACCAGGATTTTTTTTATAAAATGATTGGCTTGTCATCCCAGTTACCCAATATTTGAAATACTAAAATAACTGGGGGGAAAACATAACAGGAGATTGCGCTGATTATTTTAATTCATTTTAGTCCAATTTAGAAGCAAGATTTTGCTTTAAACTGCAAAAAGAGTTCTGAAATTTTTACTTCTGAAAATAATGCACAGCTATTTTCAATTTCAATAACACGAGAGAGGTTTTAAACACGAATTATTTCGTACAGGAGTTATTAACACAAGTCAAAGTTATTTGACCAGGACAATTCTGGTATTAAAAATTTGTATTTTCTACTCGCATATAAAATACATGTTTAGTCTTAATTAAACCATTTTCAAGCTTTTTATGTGCACTCCCGCTAAAATATAAGCAACAAAGGTAATGCACGGAATGAAACAGCAATTATTTAATGGATATAAGTGAAACAGATTCAAGAAGACGCACACAAACTAAGCCTTAGGCGACATTCGAACCCGCATATTAGAGGGCAGGTTAATAGACAGCCTGCGCTAGCTGCTGTACCATACAGAGCGACAAAAATGTCAATCTCATACCAGGATTTTTTTTATAAAATGATTGCCTTGTCATCCCAGTTACCCAATATTTGAAATACTAAAATAACTGGGGGGAAAACATAACAGGAGATTGCGCTGATTATTTTAATTCATTTTAGTCCAATTTAGAAGCAAGATTTTGCTTTAAACTGCAAAAAGAGTTCTGAAATTTTTACTTCTGAAAATAATGCACAGCTATTTTCAATTTCAATAACACGAGAGAGGTTTTAAACACGAATTGTTTCGTACACGAGTTATTAACACAAGTCAAAGTTATTTGATCAGGACAATTCTGGTATTAAAAATTTCTATTTTCTACTCGCATATAAAATACATGTTTAGTCTTAATAAAACCATTTTATATCTTTGCTTCTCATCCAAATAAATTTTCTAAATAAACAAATTTCAAACAAAAAATTGAATAACAAACACGGGATTTCTGAAGTTAAATAGCATAAAAGTGAATGTTATGCCATGAAACTATGGTTTCTAAAGTTCTAAGTGGCTATACTAACAGATTTGAGAACATTATTCAGTTTTTATCATTAGATTAATCAGTAATAACTTTTACGTTAGATAATATATTTCCTGTTGCTTGATATAGTAATATGAGAAACTAATTAATCAGTTGTCGATGTGTTTCTTATTTCCATAATATCTTACGCTTTTTTTGTGCACTCCCGCTAAAATATAAGCAACAAAGATAATGCACGGAATGAAACAGCAATTATTTAATGGATATAAGTGAAACAGATTCAAGAAGACAAACTAAGCCTTAGGCTACATTCGAACCCGCATATTAGAGAGCAGGTTAACAGACAGCCTGCGCTAGCTGCTGTACCATACAGAGCGACAAAAATGTCAATCTCATACCAGGATTTTTTGTATAAAATGATTGGCTTGTCATCCCAGTTACCCAATATTTGAAATTCTAAAATAAATGGAGGGAAAAACATAACAGGAGATTTCGCTGATTATTTTAATTGATTTTTGTCCAATTTAGAAGCAAGATTTTGCTTTAAACTGCAAAAGGAGTTCTGCAATTTTTATTTCTGAAAATAATGCACAGCTATTTTCAATTTCAATAACACGAGAGAGGTTTTAAACACGAATTATTTCGTACACGAGTTATTAACACAAGTAAAAGTTATTTGATCAGGACAATTCTGGTATTAAAAATTTCTATTTTCTACTCGCATATAAAATACACGTTTAGTCTTAATAAACCATTTTATATCTTTGCTTCTCATCCAAATAAATTTTCTAAATAAACAAATTTCAAACAAAAAATTGAATAACAAACACGGGATTTCTGAAGTTAAATAGCATAAAAGTGAATGTTATGCCATGAAACTATGGTTTCTAAAGTTCTAAGTGGCTATACTAACAGATTTGAGAACATTATTCAGTTTTTATCATTAGATTAATCAGTAATAACTTTTACGTTAGATAATATATTTCCTGTTGCTTGATATAGTAATATGAGAAACTAATTAATCAATTGTCGATGTGTTTCTTATTTCTATAATATCTTACGCTTTTTATGTCCACTCCCGCTAAAATATAAGCAACAAAGGTAATGCACGGAATGAAACAGCAATTATTTAATGGATATAAGTGAAACTGATTCAAGAAGACAAACTGAGCCTTAGGCTACATTCGAACCCGCATATTAGAGTGCAGGTTAATAGACAGCCTGCGCTAGCTGCTGTACCATACAGAGCGACAAAAATGTCAATCTCATACCAGGATTTTTTGTATAAAATGATTGGCTTGTCATCCCAGTTACCCAATATTTGAAATTCTAAAATTACTGGAGGGAAAAACATAACAGGAGATTGCGCTGATTATTTTAATTCATTTTTGTCCAATTTAGGAGCAGGATTTTGCTTTAAACTGCAAAAAGAGTTCTGAAATTTTTACTTCTGAAAATAATGCACAGCTATTTTCAATTTCAATAACACGAGAGAGGTTTTAAACACGAATTATTTCGTACACGAGTTATTAACACAAGTCAAAGTTATTTGATCAGGACAATTCTGGTATTAAAAATTTCTATTTTCTACTCGCATATAAAATACATGTTTAGTCTTAATAAAACCATTTTATATCTTTGCTTCTCATCCAAATAAATTTTCTAAATAAACAAATTTCAAACAAAATTGTCGATGTGTTTCTTATTTCTATAATATCATACGCTTTTTATGTGCACTCCCGATAAAATATAAGCAACAAAGGTAATGCACGGAATGAAACAGCAATTATTTAATGGATATAAGTGAAACAGATTCAAGAAGACAAACTAAGCCTTAGGCTACATTCGAACCCGCATATTAGAGAGCAGGTTAACAGACAGCCTGCGCTAGCTGCTGTACCACACAGAGCGACAAAAATGTCAATCTCATACCAGGATTTTTTGTATAAAATGATTGGCTTGTCATCCCAGTTACCCAATATTTGAAATTCTAAAATAACTGGAGGGAAAAACATAACAGGAGATTGCGCTGATTATTTTAATTCATTTTTGTCCAATTTAGGAGCAGGATTTTGCTTTAAACTGCAAAAAGAGTTCTGAAATTTTTACTTCTGAAAATAATGCACAGCTATTTTCAATTTCAATAACACGAGAGAGGTTTTAAACACGAATTATTTCGTACACGAGTTATTAACACAAGTAAAAGTTATTTGATCAGGACAATTCTGGTATTAAAAATTTCTATTTTCTACTCGCATATAAAATACACGTTTAGTCTTAATAAACCATTTTATATCTTTGCTTCTCATCCAAATAAATTTTCTAAATAAACAAATTTCAAACAAAAAATTGAATAACAAACACGGGATTTCTGAAGTTAAATAGCATAAAAGTGAATGTTATGCCATGAAACTATGGTTTCTAAAGTTCTAAGTGGCTATACTAACAGATTTGAGAACATTATTCAGTTTTTATCATTAGATTAATCAGTAATAACTTTTACGTTAGATAATATATTTCCTGTTGCTTGATATAGTAATATGAGAAACTAATTAATCAATTGTCGATGTGTTTCTTATTTCTATAATATCTTACGCTTTTTATGTCCACTCCCGCTAAAATATAAGCAACAAAGGTAATGCACGGAATGAAACAGCAATTATTTAATGGATATAAGTGAAACTGATTCAAGAAGACAAACTGAGCCTTAGGCTACATTCGAACCCGCATATTAGAGTGCAGGTTAATAGACAGCCTGCGCTAGCTGCTGTACCATACAGAGCGACAAAAATGTCAATCTCATACCAGGATTTTTTGTATAAAATGATTGGCTTGTCATCCCAGTTACCCAATATTTGAAATTCTAAAATTACTGGAGGGAAAAACATAACAGGAGATTGCGCTGATTATTTTAATTCATTTTTGTCCAATTTAGGAGCAGGATTTTGCTTTAAACTGCAAAAAGAGTTCTGAAATTTTTACTTCTGAAAATAATGCACAGCTATTTTCAATTTCAATAACACGAGAGAGGTTTTAAACACGAATTATTTCGTACACGAGTTATTAACACAAGTCAAAGTTATTTGATCAGGACAATTCTGGTATTAAAAATTTCTATTTTCTACTCGCATATAAAATACATGTTTAGTCTTAATAAAACCATTTTATATCTTTGCTTCTCATCCAAATAAATTTTCTAAATAAACAAATTTCAAACAAAATTGTCGATGTGTTTCTTATTTCTATAATATCATACGCTTTTTATGTGCACTCCCGATAAAATATAAGCAACAAAGGTAATGCACGGAATGAAACAGCAATTATTTAATGGATATAAGTGAAACAGATTCAAGAAGACAAACTAAGCCTTAGGCTACATTCGAACCCGCATATTAGAGAGCAGGTTAACAGACAGCCTGCGCTAGCTGCTGTACCACACAGAGCGACAAAAATGTCAATCTCATACCAGGATTTTTTGTATAAAATGATTGGCTTGTCATCCCAGTTACCCAATATTTGAAATTCTAAAATAACTGGAGGGAAAAACATAACAGGAGATTGCGCTGATTATTTTAATTCATTTTTGTCCAATTTAGGAGCAGGATTTTGCTTTAAACTGCAAAAAGAGTTCTGAAATTTTTACTTCTGAAAATAATGCACAGCTATTTTCAATTTCAATAACACGAGAGAGGTTTTAAACACGAATTGTTTCGTACACGAGTTATTAACACAAGTAAAATTTGTTTGATCAGGACAATTCTGGTATTAAAAATTTCTATTTTCTACTCGTATATAAAATACATGTTTAGTCTTAATAAAACCATTTTATATCTTTGCTTCTCATCCAAATAAATTTTCTAAATAAACAAATTTCAAACAAAAAATTGAATAACAAACACGGGATTTCTGAAGTTAAATAGCATAAAAGTGAATGTTATGCCATGAAACTATGGTTTCTAAAGTTCTAAGTGGCTATACTAACAGATTTGAGAACATTATTCAGTTTTTATCATTAGATTAATCAGTAATAACTTTTACGTTAGATAATATATTTCCTGTTGCTTGATATAGTAATATGAGAAACTAATTAATCAATTGTCGATGTGTTTCTTATTTCTATAATATCTTACGCTTTTTTTGTGCACTCCCGCTAAAATATAAGCAACAAAGATAATGCACGGAATGAAACAGCAATTATTTAATGGATATAAGTGAAACAGATTCAAGAAGACAAACTAAGCCTTAGGCGACATTCGAACCCGCATATTAGAGGGCAGGTTAATAGACAACCCTCGCTAGCTGCTGTACCATACAGAGTGACAAAAATGTCAATCTCATACCAGGATTTTTTGTATAAAATGATTGGCTTGTCATCCCAGTTACCCAATATTTGAAATTCTAAAATAACTGGAGGGAAAAACATAACAGGAGATTGCGCTGATTATTTTAATTCATTTTTGTCGAATTTAGGAGCAGGATTTTGCTTTAAACTGCAAAAAGAGTTCTGAAATTTTTACTTCTGAAAATAATGCACAGCTATTTTCAATTTCAATAACACGAGAGAGTTTTTAAACACGAATTATTTCGTACACGAGTTATTAACACAAGTCAAAGTTATTTGATCAGGACAATTCTGGTATTAAAAATTTCTATTTTCTACTCGCATATAAAATACATGTTTAGTCTTAATAAAACCATTTTATATCTTTGCTTCTCATCCAAATAAATTTTCTAAATAAACAAATTTCAAACAAAATTGTCGATGTGTTTCTTATTTCTATAATATCTTACGCTTTTTATGTGCACTCCCGCTAAAATATAAGCAACAAAGGTAATGCACGGAATGAAACAGCAATTATTTAATGGATATAAGTGAAACAGATTCAAGAAGACAAACTAAGCCTTAGGCTACATTCGAACCCGCATATTAGAGAGCAGTTTAATAGACAGCCTGCGCTAGCTGCTGTACCATACAGAGTGACAAAAATGTCAATCTCATACCAGGATTTTTTGTATAAAATGATTGGCTTGTCATCCCAGTTACCCAATATTTGAAATTCTAAAATAACTGGAGGGAAAAACATAACAGGAGATTGCGCTGATTATTTTAATTCATGTTGTTCATGTTAATTGTTCAATTTAGGAGCAGGATTTTGCTTTAAACTGCAAAAAGAGTTCTGAAATTTTTACTTCTGAAAATAATGCACAGCTATTTTCAATTTCAATAACACGAGAGAGGTTTTAAACACGAATTATTTCGTACACGAGTTATTAACACAAGTCAAAGTTATTTGATCAGGACAATTCTGGTATTAAAAATTTCTATTTTCTACTCGCATATAAAATACATGTTTAGTCTTAATAAAACCATTTTATATCTTTGCTTCTCTTCCAAATAAATTTTCTAAATAAACAAATTTCAAACAAAATTGTCGATGTGTTTCTTATTTCTATAATATCTTACGCTTTTTATGTGCACTCCCGCTAAAATATAAGCAACAAAGGTAATGCACGGAATGAAACAGCAATTATTTAATGGATATAAGTGAAACAGATTCAAGAAGACAAACTAAGCCTTAGGCTACATTCGAACCCGCATATTAGAGAGCAGGTTAATAGACAGCCTGCGCTAGCTGCTGTACCATACAGAGCGACAAAAATGTCAATCTCATACCAGGATTTTTTGTATAAAATGATTGGCTTGTCATCCCAGTTACCCAATATTTGAAATTCTAAAATAAATGGAGGGAAAAACATAACAGGAGATTGCGCTGATTATTTTAATTCATTTTTGTCCAATTTAGAAGCAAGATTTTGCTTTAAACTGCAAAAGGAGTTCTGCAATTTTTATTTCTGAAAATAATGCACAGCTATTTTCAATTTCAATAACACGAGAGAGGTTTTAAACACGAATTATTTCGTACACGAGTTATTAACACAAGTAAAAGTTATTTGATCAGGACAATTCTGGTATTAAAATTTTCTATTTTCTACTCGCATATAAAATACATGTTTAGTCTTAATAAACCATTTTATATCTTTGCTTCTCATCCAAATAAATTTTCTAAATAAACAAATTTCAAACAAAAAATTGAATGACAAACACGGGATTTCTGAAGTTAAATAGCATAAAAGTGAATGTTATGCCATGAAACTATGGTTTCTAAAGTTCTAAGTGGCTATACTAACAGATTTGAGAACATTATTCAGTTTTTATCATTAGATTAATCAGTAATAACTTTTACGTTAGATAATATATTTCCTGTTGCTTGATATAGTAATATGAGAAACTAATTAATCAATTGTCGATGTGTTTCTTATTTCTATAATATCTTACGCTTTTTTTGTGCACTCCCGCTAAAATATAAGCAACAAAGATAATGCACGGAATGAAACAGCAATTATTTAATGGATATAAGTGAAAGAGATTCAAGAAGACAAACTAAGCCTTAGGCGACATTCGAACCCGCATATTAGAGGGCAGGTTAATAGACAACCTGCGCTAGCTGCTGTACCATACAGAGTGACAAAAATGTCAATCTCATACCAGGATTTTTTGTATAAAATGATTGGCTTGTCATCCCAGTTACCCAATATTTGAAATTCTAAAATAACTGAAGGGAAAAACATAAAAGGAGATTGCGCTGATTATTTTAATTCATTTTTGTCCAATTTAGAAGCAAGATTTTGCTTTAAACTGCAAAAGGAGTTCTGCAATTTTTATTTTTGAAAATAATGCACAGCTATTTTCAATTTCAATAACACGAGAGAGGTTTTAAACACGAATTATTTCGTACACGAGTTATTAACACAAGTAAAAGTTATTTGATCAGGACAATTCTGGTATTAAAAATTTCTATTTTCTACTCGCATATAAAATACATGTTTAGTCTTAATAAACCATTTTATATCTTTGCTTCTCATCCAAATAAATTTTCTAAATAAACAAATTTCAAACAAAAAATTGAATAACAAACACGGGATTTCTGAAGTTAAATAGCATAAAAGTGAATGTTATGCCATGAAACTATGGTTTCTAAAGTTCTAAGTGGCTATACTAACAGATTTGAGAACATTATTCAGTTTTTATCATTAGATTAATCAGTAATAACTTTTACGTTAGATAATATATTTCCTGTTGCTTGATATAGTAATATGAGAAACTAATTAATCAATTGTCGATGTGTTTCTTATTTCTATAATATCTTACGCTTTTTTTGTGCACTCCCGCTAAAATATAAGCAACAAAGATAATGCACGGAATGAAACAGCAATTATTTAATGGATATAAGTGAAACAGATTCAAGAAGACAAACTAAGCCTTAGGCGAAATTCGAACCCGCATATTAGAGAGCAGGTTAACAGACAGCCTGCGCTAGCTGCTGTACCATACAGAGCGACAAAAATGTCAATCTCATACCAGGATTTTTTGTATAAAATGATTGGCTTGTCATCCCAGTTACCCAATATTTGAAATTCTAAAATAACTGGAGGGAAATACATAACAGGAGATTGCGCTGATTATTTTAATTCATTTTTGTCCAATTTAGAAGCAAGATTTTGCTTTAAACTGCAAAAGGAGTTCTGCAATTTTTATTTCTGAAAATAATGCACAGCTATTTTCAATTTCAATAACACGAGAGAGGTTTTAAACACGAATTATTTCGTACACGAGTTATTAACACAAATAAAAGTTATTTGATCAGGACAATTCTGGTATTAAAAATTTCTATTTTCTACTCGCATATAAAGTACATGTTTAGTCTTAATAAAACCATTTTATATCTTTGCTTCTCATCCAAATAAATTTTCTAAATAAACAAATTTCAAACAAAAAATTGAATAACAAACACGGGATTTCTGAAGTTAAATAGCATAAAAGTGAATGTTATGCCATGAAACTATGGTTTCTAAAGTTCTAAGTGGCTATACTAACAGATTTGAGAACATTATTCAGTTTTTATCATTAGATTAATCAGTAATAACTTTTACGTTAGATAATATATTTCCTGTTGCTTGATATAGTAATATGAGAAACTAATTAATCAATTGTCGATGTGTTTCTTATTTCTATAATATCTTACGCTTTTTATGTGCACTCCCGCTAAAATATAAGCAACAAAGGTAATGCACGGAATGAAACAGCAATTACTTAATGGATATAAGTGAAACAGATTCAAGAAGACAAACTAAGCCTTAGGCTACATTCGAACCCGCATATTAGAGAGCAGGTTAATAGACAGCCTGCGCTAGCTGCTGTACCATACAGAGCGACAAAAATGTCAATCTCATACCAGGATTTTTTGTATAAAATGATTGGCTTGTCATCCCAGTTACGCAATATTTGAAATTCTAAAATAACTGGAGGGAAATACATAACAGGAGATTGCGCTGATTATTTTAATTCATTTTTGTCCAATTTAGAAGCAAGATTTTGCTTTAAACTGCAAAAGGAGTTCTGCAATTTTTATTTATGAAAATAATGCACAGCTATTTTCAATTTCAATAACACGAGAGAGGTTTTAAACACGAATTATTTCGTACACGAGTTATTAACACAAGTAAAAGTTATTTGATCAGGACAATTCTGGTATTAAAAATTTCTATTTTCTACTCGCATATAAAATACATGTTTAGTCTTAATAAACCATTTTATATCTTTGCTTCTCATCCAAATAAATTTTCTAAATAAACAAATTTCAAACAAAAAATTGAATAACAAACACGGGATTTCTGAAGTTAAATAGCATAAAAGTGAATGTTATGCCATGAAACTATGGTTTCTAAAGTTCTAAGTGGCTATACTAACAGATTTGAGAACATTATTCAGTTTTTATCATTAGATTAATCAGTAATAACTTTTACGTTAGATAATATATTTCCTGTTGCTTGATATAGTAATATGAGAAACTAATTAATCAATTGTCGATGTGTTTCTTATTTCTATAATATCTTACGCTTTTTTTGTGCACTCCCGCTAAAATATAAGCAACAAAGATAATGCACGGAATGAAACAGCAATTATTTAATGGATATAAGTGAAACAGATTCAAGAAGACAAACTAAGCCTTAGGCGAAATTCGAACCCGCATATTAGAGAGCAGGTTAACAGACAGCCTGCGCTAGCTGCTGTACCATACAGAGCGACAAAAATGTCAATCTCATACCAGGATTTTTTGTATAAAATGATTGGCTTGTCATCCCAGTTACCCAATATTTGAAATTCTAAAATAACTGAAGGGAAAAACATAAAAGGAGATTGCGCTGATTATTTTAATTCATTTTTGTCCAATTTAGAAGCAAGATTTTGCTTTAAACTGCAAAAGGAGTTCTGCAATTTTTATTTTTGAAAATAATGCACAGCTATTTTCAATTTCAATAACACGAGAGAGGTTTTAAACACGAATTATTTCGTACACGAGTTATTAACACAAGTAAAAGTTATTTGATCAGGACAATTCTGGTATTAAAAATTTCTATTTTCTACTCGCATATAAAATACATGTTTAGTCTTAATAAACCATTTTATATCTTTGCTTCTCATCCAAATAAATTTTCTAAATAAACAAATTTCAAACAAAAAATTGAATAACAAACACGGGATTTCTGAAGTTAAATAGCATAAAAGTGAATGTTATGCCATGAAACTATGGTTTCTAAAGTTCTAAGTGGCTATACTAACAGATTTGAGAACATTATTCAGTTTTTATCATTAGATTAATCAGTAATAACTTTTACGTTAGATAATATATTTCCTGTTGCTTGATATAGTAATATGAGAAACTAATTAATCAATTGTCGATGTGTTTCTTATTTCTATAATATCTTACGCTTTTTTTGTGCACTCCCGCTAAAATATAAGCAACAAAGATAATGCACGGAATGAAACAGCAATTATTTAATGGATATAAGTGAAACAGATTCAAGAAGACAAACTAAGCCTTAGGCGAAATTCGAACCCGCATATTAGAGAGCAGGTTAACAGACAGCCTGCGCTAGCTGCTGTACCATACAGAGCGACAAAAATGTCAATCTCATACCAGGATTTTTTGTATAAAATGATTGGCTTGTCATCCCAGTTACCCAATATTTGAAATTCTAAAATAACTGGAGGGAAATACATAACAGGAGATTGCGCTGATTATTTTAATTCATTTTTGTCCAATTTAGAAGCAAGATTTTGCTTTAAACTGCAAAAGGAGTTCTGCAATTTTTATTTCTGAAAATAATGCACAGCTATTTTCAATTTCAATAACACGAGAGAGGTTTTAAACACGAATTATTTCGTACACGAGTTATTAACACAAATAAAAGTTATTTGATCAGGACAATTCTGGTATTAAAAATTTCTATTTTCTACTCGCATATAAAGTACATGTTTAGTCTTAATAAAACCATTTTATATCTTTGCTTCTCATCCAAATAAATTTTCTAAATAAACAAATTTCAAACAAAAAATTGAATAACAAACACGGGATTTCTGAAGTTAAATAGCATAAAAGTGAATGTTATGCCATGAAACTATGGTTTCTAAAGTTCTAAGTGGCTATACTAACAGATTTGAGAACATTATTCAGTTTTTATCATTAGATTAATCAGTAATAACTTTTACGTTAGATAATATATTTCCTGTTGCTTGATATAGTAATATGAGAAACTAATTAATCAATTGTCGATGTGTTTCTTATTTCTATAATATCTTACGCTTTTTATGTGCACTCCCGCTAAAATATAAGCAACAAAGGTAATGCACGGAATGAAACAGCAATTACTTAATGGATATAAGTGAAACAGATTCAAGAAGACAAACTAAGCCTTAGGCTACATTCGAACCCGCATATTAGAGAGCAGGTTAATAGACAGCCTGCGCTAGCTGCTGTACCATACAGAGCGACAAAAATGTCAATCTCATACCAGGATTTTTTGTATAAAATGATTGGCTTGTCATCCCAGTTACGCAATATTTGAAATTCTAAAATAACTGGAGGGAAATACATAACAGGAGATTGCGCTGATTATTTTAATTCATTTTTGTCCAATTTAGAAGCAAGATTTTGCTTTAAACTGCAAAAGGAGTTCTGCAATTTTTATTTTTGAAAATAATGCACAGCTATTTTCAATTTCAATAACACGAGAGAGGTTTTAAACACGAATTATTTCGTACACGAGTTATTAACACAAGTAAAAGTTATTTGATCAGGACAATTCTGGTATTAAAAATTTCTATTTTCTACTCGCATATAAAATACATGTTTAGTCTTAATAAACCATTTTATATCTTTGCTTCTCATCCAAATAAATTTTCTAAATAAACAAATTTCAAACAAAAAATTGAATAACAAACACGGGATTTCTGAAGTTAAATAGCATAAAAGTGAATGTTATGCCATGAAACTATGGTTTCTAAAGTTCTAAGTGGCTATACTAACAGATTTGAGAACATTATTCAGTTTTTATCATTAGATTAATCAGTAATAACTTTTACGTTAGATAATATATTTCCTGTTGCTTGATATAGTAATATGAGAAACTAATTAATCAATTGTCGATGTGTTTCTTATTTCTATAATATCTTACGCTTTTTTTGTGCACTCCCGCTAAAATATAAGCAACAAAGATAATGCACGGAATGAAACAGCAATTATTTAATGGATATAAGTGAAAGAGATTCAAGAAGACAAACTAAGCCTTAGGCGACATTCGAACCCGCATATTAGAGGGCAGGTTAATAGACAACCTGCGCTAGCTGCTGTACCATACAGAGTGACAAAAATGTCAATCTCATACCAGGATTTTTTGTATAAAATGATTGGCTTGTCATCCCAGTTACCCAATATTTGAAATTCTAAAATAACTGGAGGGAAATACATAACAGGAGATTGCGCTGATTATTTTAATTCATTTTTGTCCAATTTAGAAGCAAGAATTTGCTTTAAACTGCAAAAGGAGTTCTGCAATTTTTATTTCTGAAAATAATGCACAGCTATTTTCAATTTCAATAACACGAGAGAGGTTTTAAACACGAATTATTTCGTACACGAGTTATTAACACAAATAAAAGTTATTTGATCAGGACAATTCTGGTATTAAAAATTTCTATTTTCTACTCGCATATAAAATACATGTTTAGTCTTAATAAACCATTTTATATCTTTGCTTCTCATCCAAATAAATTTTCTAAATAAACAAATTTCAAACAAAAAATTGCATAACAAACACGGGATTTCTGAAGTTAAATAGCATAAAAGTGAATGTTATGCCATGAAACTATGGTTTCTAAAGTTCTAAGTGGCTATACTAACAGATTTGAGAACATTATTCAGTTTTTATCATTAGATTAATCAGTAATAACTTTTACGTTAGATAATATATTTCCTGTTGCTTGATATAGTAATATGAGAAACTAATTAATCAATTGTCGATGTGTTTCTTATTTCTATAATATCTTGCGCTTTTTATGTGCACTCCCGCTAAAATATAAGCAACAAAGGTAATGCATGGAATGAAACAGCAATTATTTAATGGATATAAGTGAAACAGATTCAAGAAGACAAACTGAGCCTTAGGCTACATTCGAACCCGCATATTAGAGTGCAGGTTAATAGACAGCCTGCGCTAGCTGCTGTACCATACAGAGCGACAAAAATGTCAATCTCATACCAGGATTTTTTGTATAAAATGATTGGCTTGTCATCCCAGTTACCCAATATTTGAAAATCTAAAATTACTGGAGGGGAAAACAAAACAGGAGATTGCGCTGATTATTTTAATTCATTTTTGTCCAATTTAGGAGCAGGATTTTGCCTTAAACTGCAAAAAGAGTTCTGAAATTTTTACTTCTGAAAATAATGCACAGCTATTTTGAATTTCAATAACACGAGAGAGGTTTTAAACACGAATTATTTCGTACACGAGTTATTAACACAAGTCAAAGTTATTTGATCAGGACAATTCTGGTATTAAAAATTTCTATTTTCTACTCGCATATAAAATACATGTTTAGTCTTAATAAAACCATTTTATATCTTTGCTTCTCATCCAAATAAATTTTCTAAATAAACAAATTTCAAACAAAAAATTGAATAACAAACACGGGATTTCTGAAGTTAAATAGCATAAAAGTGAATGTTATGCCATGAAACTATGGTTTCTAAAGTTCTAAGTGGCTATACTAACAGATTTGAGAACATTATTCAGTTTTTATCATTAGATTAATCAGTAATAACTTTTACGTTAGATAATATATTTCCTGTTGCTTGATATAGTAATATGAGAAACTAATTAATCAATTGTCGATGTGTTTCTTATTTCCATAATATCTTACGCTTTTTTTGTGCACTCCCGCTAAAATATAAGCAACAAAGATAATGCACGGAATGAAACAGCAATTATTTAATGGATATAAGTGAAACAGATTCAAGAAGACAAACTAAGCCTTAGGCGACATTCGAACCCGCATATTAGAGGGCAGGTTAATAGACAGCCTGCGCTAGCTGCTGTACCATACAGAGTGACAAAAATGTCAATCTCATACCAGGATTTTTTGTATAAAATGATTGGCTTGTCATCCCAGTTACCCAATATTTGAAATTCTAAAATAACTGGAGGGAAAAACATAACAGGAGATTGCGCTGATTATTTTAATTCATTTTTGTCCAATTTAGGGGCAGGATTTTGCTTTAAACTGCAAAAAGAGTTCTGAAATTTTTACTTCTGAAAATATTGCACAGCTATTTTCAATTTCAATAACACGAGAGAGGTTTTAAACACGAATTATTTCGTACACGAGTTATTAACACAAGTCAAAGATATTTGATCAGGACAATTCTGGTATTAAAAATTTCTATTTTCTACTCGCATATAAAATACATGTTTAGTCTTAATAAAACCATTTTATATCTTTGCTTCTCATCCAAATAAATTTTCTAAATAAACAAATTTCAAACAAAAAATTGAATAACAAACAAGGGATTTCTGAAGTTAAATAGCATAAAACTGAATGTTATGCCATGAAACTATGGTTTCTAAAGTTCTAAGTGGCTATACTAACAGATTTGAGAACATTATTCAGTTTTTATCATTAGATTAATCAGTAATAACTTTTACGTTAGATGATATATTTCCTGTTGCTTGATATAGTAATATGAGAAACTAATTAATCAATTGTCGATGTGTTTCTTATTTCCATAATATCTTACGCTTTTTTTGTGCACTCCCGCTAAAATATAAGCAACAAAGATAATGCACGGAATGAAACAGCAATTATTTAATGGATATAAGTGAAACAGATTCAAGAAGACAAACTAAGCCTTAGGCGACATTCGAACCCGCATATTAGAGGGCAGGTTAATAGACAGCCTGCGCTAGCTGCTGTACCATACAGAGTGACAAAAATGTCAATCTCATACCAGGATTTTTTGTATAAAATGATTGGCTTGTCATCCCAGTACCCAATATTTGAAATTCTAAAATAACTGGAGGGAAAAACATAACAGGAGATTGCGTTGATTATTTTAATTCATGTTGTTCATGTTAATTGTTCAATTTAGGAGCAGGATTTTGCTTTAAACTGCAAAAAGAGTTCTGAAATTTTAACTTCTGAAAATAATGCACAGCTATTTGCAATTTCAATAACACGAGAGAGGTTTTAAACACGAATTATTTCGTACACGAGTTATTAACACAAGTCAAAGTTATTTGATCAGGACAATTCTGGTATTAAAAATTTCTATTTTCTACTCGCATATAAAATACATGTTTAGTCTTAATAAAACCATTTTATCTTTGCTTCTCATCCAAATAAATTTTCTAAATAAACAAATTTCAAACAAAATTGTCGATGTGTTTCTTATTTCTATAATATCTTACGCTTTTTATGTGCACTCCCGCTAAAATATAAGCAAAAAGGTAATGCACGGAATGAAACAGCAATTACTTAATGGATATAAGTGAAACAGATTCAAGAAGACAAACTAAGCCTTAGGCTACATTCGAACCCGCATATTAGAGAGCAGGTTAATAGACAGCCTGCGCTAGCTGCTGTACCATACAGAGCGACAAAAATGTCAATCTCATACCAGGATTTTTTGTATAAAATGATTGGCTTGTCATCCCAGTTACCCAATATTTGAAATTCTAAAATAAATGGAGGGAAAAACATAACAGGAGATTGCGCTGATTATTTTAATTCATTTTTGTCCAATTTAGAAGCAAGATTTTGCTTTAAACTGCAAAAGGAGTTCTGCAATTTTTATTTTTGAAAATAATGCACAGCTATTTTCAATTTCAATAACACGAGAGAGGTTTTAAACACGAATTATTTCGTACACGAGTTATTAACACAAGTAAAATTTGTTTGATCAGGACAATTCTGGTATTAAAAATTTCTATTTTCTACTCGCATATAAAATACATGTTTAGTCTTAATAAAACCATTTTATATCTTTGCTTCTCATCCAAATAAATTTTCTAAATAAACAAATTTCAAACAAAAAATTAAATAACAAACACGGGATTTCTGAAGTTAAATAGCATAAAAGTGAATGTTATGCCATGAAACTATGGTTTCTAAAGTTCTAAGTGGCTATACTAACAGATTTGAGAACATTATTCAGTTTTTATCATTAGATTAATCAATAATAACTTTTACGTTAGATAATATATTTCCTGTTGCTTGATATAGTAATATGAGAAACTAATTAATCAATTGTCGATGTGTTTCTTATTTCCATAATATCTTACGCTTTTTTTGTGCACTCCCGCTAAAATATAAGCAACAAAGATAATGCACGGAATGAAACAGCAATTATTTAATGGATATAAGTGAAACAGATTCAAGAAGACAAACTAAGCCTTAGGCGACATTCGAACCCGCATATTAGAGGGCAGGTTAATAGACAGCCTGCGCTACCTGCTGTACCATACAGAGTGACAAAAATGTCAATCTCATACCAGGATTTTTTGTATAAAATGATTGGCTTGTCATCCCAGTTACCCAATATTTGAAATTCTAAAATAACTGGAGGGAAAAACATAACAGGAGATTGCGCTGATTATTTTAATTCATTTTTGTCCAATTTAGGGGCAGGATTTTGCTTTAAACTGCAAAAAGAGTTCTGAAATTTTTACTTCTGAAAATATTGCACAGCTATTTTCAATTTCAATAACACGAGAGAGGTTTTAAACACGAATTATTTCGTACACGAGTTATTAACACAAGTCAAAGATATTTGATCAGGACAATTCTGGTATTAAAAATTTCTATTTTCTACTCGCATATAAAATACATGTTTAGTCTTAATAAAACCATTTTATATCTTTGCTTCTCATCCAAATAAATTTTCTAAATAAACAAATTTCAAACAAAAAATTGAATAACAAACACGGGATTTCTGAAGTTAAATAGCATAAAAGTGAATGTTATGCCATGAAACTATGGTTTCTAAAGTTCTAAGTGGCTATACTAACAGATTTGAGAACATTATTCAGTTTTTATCATTAGATTAATCAGTAATAACTTTTACGTTAGATAATATATTTCCTGTTGCTTGATATAGTAATATGAGAAACTAATTAATCAATTGTCGATGTGTTTCTTATTTCCATAATATCTTACGCTTTTTTTGTGCACTCCCGCTAAAATATAAGCAACAAAGATAATGCACGGAATGAAACAGCAATTATTTAATGGATATAAGTGAAACAGATTCAAGAAGACAAACTAAGCCTTAGGCGACATTCGAACCCGCATATTAGAGGGCAGGTTAATAGACAGCCTGCGCTAGCTGCTGTACCATACAGAGTGACAAAAATGTCAATCTCATACCAGGATTTTTTGTATAAAATGATTGGCTTGTCATCCCAGTTACCCAATATTTGAAATTCTAAAATAACTGGAGGGAAAAACATAACAGGAGATTGCGCTGATTATTTTAATTCATTTTTGTCCAATTTAGGGGCAGGATTTTGCTTTAAACTGCAAAAAGAGTTCTGAAATTTTTACTTCTGAAAATATTGCACAGCTATTTTCAATTTCAATAACACGAGAGAGGTTTTAAACACGAATTATTTCGTACACGAGTTATTAACACAAGTCAAAGATATTTGATCAGGACAATTCTGGTATTAAAAATTTCTATTTTCTACTCGCATATAAAATACATGTTTAGTCTTAATAAAACCATTTTATATCTTTGCTTCTCATCCAAATAAATTTTCTAAATAAACAAATTTCAAACAAAAAATTGAATAACAAACAAGGGATTTCTGAAGTTAAATAGCATAAAACTGAATGTTATGCCATGAAACTATGGTTTCTAAAGTTCTAAGTGGCTATACTAACAGATTTGAGAACATTATTCAGTTTTTATCATTAGATTAATCAGTAATAACTTTTACGTTAGATGATATATTTCCTGTTGCTTGATATAGTAATATGAGAAACTAATTAATCAATTGTCGATGTGTTTCTTATTTCCATAATATCTTACGCTTTTTTTGTGCACTCCCGCTAAAATATAAGCAACAAAGATAATGCACGGAATGAAACAGCAATTATTTAATGGATATAAGTGAAACAGATTCAAGAAGACAAACTAAGCCTTAGGCGACATTCGAACCCGCATATTAGAGGGCAGGTTAATAGACAGCCTGCGCTAGCTGCTGTACCATACAGAGTGACAAAAATGTCAATCTCATACCAGGATTTTTTGTATAAAATGATTGGCTTGTCATCCCAGTTACCCAATATTTGAAATTCTAAAATAACTGGAGGGAAAAACATAACAGGAGATTGCGTTGATTATTTTAATTCATTTTTGTCCAATTTAGGGGCAGGATTTTGCTTTAAACTGCAAAAAGAGTTCTGAAATTTTTACTTCTGAAAATATTGCACAGCTATTTTCAATTTCAATAACACGAGAGAGGTTTTAAACACGAATTATTTCGTACACGAGTTATTAACACAAGTCAAAGATATTTGATCAGGACAATTCTGGTATTAAAAATTTCTATTTTCTACTCGCATATAAAATACATGTTTAGTCTTAATAAAACCATTTTATATCTTTGCTTCTCATCCAAATAAATTTTCTAAATAAACAAATTTCAAACAAAAAATTGAATAACAAACAAGGGATTTCTGAAGTTAAATAGCATAAAACTGAATGTTATGCCATGAAACTATGGTTTCTAAAGTTCTAAGTGGCTATACTAACAGATTTGAGAACATTATTCAGTTTTTATCATTAGATTAATCAGTAATAACTTTTACGTTAGATGATATATTTCCTGTTGCTTGATATAGTAATATGAGAAACTAATTAATCAATTGTCGATGTGTTTCTTATTTCCATAATATCTTACGCTTTTTTTGTGCACTCCCGCTAAAATATAAGCAACAAAGATAATGCACGGAATGAAACAGCAATTATTTAATGGATATAAGTGAAACAGATTCAAGAAGACAAACTAAGCCTTAGGCGACATTCGAACCCGCATATTAGAGGGCAGGTTAATAGACAGCCTGCGCTAGCTGCTGTACCATACAGAGTGACAAAAATGTCAATCTCATACCAGGATTTTTTGTATAAAATGATTGGCTTGTCATCCCAGTTACCCAATATTTGAAATTCTAAAATAACTGGAGGGAAAAACATAACAGGAGATTGCGTTGATTATTTTAATTCATTTTTGTCCAATTTAGGGGCAGGATTTTGCTTTAAACTGCAAAAAGAGTTCTGAAATTTTTACTTCTGAAAATATTGCACAGCTATTTTCAATTTCAATAACACGAGAGAGGTTTTAAACACGAATTATTTCGTACACGAGTTATTAACACAAGTCAAAGATATTTGATCAGGACAATTCTGGTATTAAAAATTTCTATTTTCTACTCGCATATAAAATACATGTTTAGTCTTAATAAAACCATTTTATATCTTTGCTTCTCATCCAAATAAATTTTCTAAATAAACAAATTTCAAACAAAAAATTGAATAACAAACACGGGATTTCTGAAGTTAAATAGCATAAAAGTGAATGTTATGCCATGAAACTATGGTTTCTAAAGTTCTAAGTGGCTATACTAACAGATTTGAGAACATTATTCAGTTTTTATCATTAGATTAATCAGTAATAACTTTTACGTTAGATAATATATTTCCTGTTGCTTGATATAGTAATATGAGAAACTAATTAATCAATTGTCGATGTGTTTCTTATTTCCATAATATCTTACGCTTTTTTTGTGCACTCCCGCTAAAATATAAGCAACAAAGATAATGCACGGAATGAAACAGCAATTATTTAATGGATATAAGTGAAACAGATTCAAGAAGACAAACTAAGCCTTAGGCGACATTCGAACCCGCATATTAGAGGGCAGGTTAATAGACAGCCTGCGCTAGCTGCTGTACCATACAGAGTGACAAAAATGTCAATCTCATACCAGGATTTTTTGTATAAAATGATTGGCTTGTCATCCCAGTTACCCAATATTTGAAATTCTAAAATAACTGGAGGGAAAAACATAACAGGAGATTGCGCTGATTATTTTAATTCATTTTTGTCCAATTTAGGGGCAGGATTTTGCTTTAAACTGCAAAAAGAGTTCTGAAATTTTTACTTCTGAAAATATTGCACAGCTATTTTCAATTTCAATAACACGAGAGAGGTTTTAAACACGAATTATTTCGTACACGAGTTATTAACACAAGTCAAAGATATTTGATCAGGACAATTCTGGTATTAAAAATTTCTATTTTCTACTCGCATATAAAATACATGTTTAGTCTTAATAAAACCATTTTATATCTTTGCTTCTCATCCAAATAAATTTTCTAAATAAACAAATTTCAAACAAAAAATTGAATAACAAACAAGGGATTTCTGAAGTTAAATAGCATAAAACTGAATGTTATGCCATGAAACTATGGTTTCTAAAGTTCTAAGTGGCTATACTAACAGATTTGAGAACATTATTCAGTTTTTATCATTAGATTAATCAGTAATAACTTTTACGTTAGATGATATATTTCCTGTTGCTTGATATAGTAATATGAGAAACTAATTAATCAATTGTCGATGTGTTTCTTATTTCCATAATATCTTACGCTTTTTTTGTGCACTCCCGCTAAAATATAAGCAACAAAGATAATGCACGGAATGAAACAGCAATTATTTAATGGATATAAGTGAAACAGATTCAAGAAGACAAACTAAGCCTTAGGCGACATTCGAACCCGCATATTAGAGGGCAGGTTAATAGACAGCCTGCGCTAGCTGCTGTACCATACAGAGTGACAAAAATGTCAATCTCATACCAGGATTTTTTGTATAAAATGATTGGCTTGTCATCCCAGTTACCCAATATTTGAAATTCTAAAATAACTGGAGGGAAAAACATAACAGGAGATTGCGTTGATTATTTTAATTCATGTTGTTCATGTTAATTGTTCAATTTAGGAGCAGGATTTTGCTTTAAACTGCAAAAAGAGTTCTGAAATTTTAACTTCTGAAAATAATGCACAGCTATTTGCAATTTCAATAACACGAGAGAGGTTTTAAACACGAATTATTTCGTACACGAGTTATTAACACAAGTCAAAGTTATTTGATCAGGACAATTCTGGTATTAAAAATTTCTATTTTCTACTCGCATATAAAATACATGTTTAGTCTTAATAAAACCATTTTATCTTTGCTTCTCATCCAAATAAATTTTCTAAATAAACAAATTTCAAACAAAATTGTCGATGTGTTTCTTATTTCTATAATATCTTACGCTTTTTATGTGCACTCCCGCTAAAATATAAGCAAAAAGGTAATGCACGGAATGAAACAGCAATTACTTAATGGATATAAGTGAAACAGATTCAAGAAGACAAACTAAGCCTTAGGCTACATTCGAACCCGCATATTAGAGAGCAGGTTAATAGACAGCCTGCGCTAGCTGCTGTACCATACAGAGCGACAAAAATGTCAATCTCATACCAGGATTTTTTGTATAAAATGATTGGCTTGTCATCCCAGTTACCCAATATTTGAAATTCTAAAATAAATGGAGGGAAAAACATAACAGGAGATTGCGCTGATTATTTTAATTCATTTTTGTCCAATTTAGAAGCAAGATTTTGCTTTAAACTGCAAAAGGAGTTCTGCAATTTTTATTTTTGAAAATAATGCACAGCTATTTTCAATTTCAATAACACGAGAGAGGTTTTAAACACGAATTATTTCGTACACGAGTTATTAACACAAGTAAAATTTGTTTGATCAGGACAATTCTGGTATTAAAAATTTCTATTTTCTACTCGCATATAAAATACATGTTTAGTCTTAATAAAACCATTTTATATCTTTGCTTCTCATCCAAATAAATTTTCTAAATAAACAAATTTCAAACAAAAAATTGAATAACAAACACGGGATTTCTGAAGTTAAATAGCATAAAAGTGAATGTTATGCCATGAAACTATGGTTTCTAAAGTTCTAAGTGGCTATACTAACAGATTTGAGAACATTATTCAGTTTTTATCATTAGATTAATCAATAATAACTTTTACGTTAGATAATATATTTCCTGTTGCTTGATATAGTAATATGAAAAACTAATTAATCAATTGTCGATGTGTTTCTTATTTCCATAATATCTTACGCTTTTTTTGTGCACTCCCGCTAAAATATAAGCAACAAAGATAATGCACGGAATGAAACAGCAATTATTTAATGGATATAAGTGAAACAGATTCAAGAAGACAAACTAAGCCTTAGGCGACATTCGAACCCGCATATTAGAGGGCAGGTTAATAGACAGCCTGCGCTAGCTGCTGTACCATACAGAGTGACAAAAATGTCAATCTCATACCAGGATTTTTTGTATAAAATGATTGGCTTGTCATCCCAGTTACCCAATATTTGAAATTCTAAAATAACTGGAGGGAAAAACATAACAGGAGATTGCGCTGATTATTTTAATTCATTTTTGTCCAATTTAGGGGCAGGATTTTGCTTTAAACTGCAAAAAGAGTTCTGAAATTTTTACTTCTGAAAATATTGCACAGCTATTTTCAATTTCAATAACACGAGAGAGGTTTTAAACACGAATTATTTCGTACACGAGTTATTAACACAAGTCAAAGATATTTGATCAGGACAATTCTGGTATTAAAAATTTCTATTTTCTACTCGCATATAAAATACATGTTTAGTCTTAATAAAACCATTTTATATCTTTGCTTCTCATCCAAATAAATTTTCTAAATAAACAAATTTCAAACAAAAATTTGAATAACAAACAAGGGATTTCTGAAGTTAAATAGCATAAAACTGAATGTTATGCCATGAAACTATGGTTTCTAAAGTTCTAAGTGGCTATACTAACAGATTTGAGAACATTATTCAGTTTTTATCATTAGATTAATCAGTAATAACTTTTACGTTAGATAATATATTTCCTGTTGCTTGATATAGTAATATGAGAAACTAATTAATCAATTGTCGATGTGTTTCTTATTTCCATAATATCTTACGCTTTTTTTGTGCACTCCCGCTAAAATATAAGCAACAAAGATAATGCACGGAATGAAACAGCAATTATTTAATGGATATAAGTGAAACAGATTCAAGAAGACAAACTAAGCCTTAGGCGACATTCGAACCCGCATATTAGAGGGCAGGTTAATAGACAGCCTGCGCTAGCTGCTGTACCATACAGAGTGACAAAAATGTCAATCTCATACCAGGATTTTTTGTATAAAATGATTGGCTTGTCATCCCAGTTACCCAATATTTGAAATTCTAAAATAACTGGAGGGAAAAACATAACAGGAGATTGCGCTGATTATTTTAATTCATTTTTGTCCAATTTAGGGGCAGGATTTTGCTTTAAACTGCAAAAAGAGTTCTGAAATTTTTACTTCTGAAAATATTGCACAGCTATTTTCAATTTCAATAACACGAGAGAGGTTTTAAACACGAATTATTTCGTACACGAGTTATTAACACAAGTCAAAGATATTTGATCAGGACAATTCTGGTATTAAAAATTTCTATTTTCTACTCGCATATAAAATACATGTTTAGTCTTAATAAAACCATTTTATATCTTTGCTTCTCATCCAAATAAATTTTCTAAATAAACAAATTTCAAACAAAAATTTGAATAACAAACAAGGGATTTCTGAAGTTAAATAGCATAAAACTGAATGTTATGCCATGAAACTATGGTTTCTAAAGTTCTAAGTGGCTATACTAACAGATTTGAGAACATTATTCAGTTTTTATCATTAGATTAATCAGTAATAACTTTTACGTTAGATAATATATTTCCTGTTGCTTGATATAGTAATATGAGAAACTAATTAATCAATTGTCGATGTGTTTCTTATTTCCATAATATCTTACGCTTTTTTTGTACACTCCCGCTAAAATATAAGCAACAAAGATAATGCACGGAATGAAACAGCAATTATTTAATGGATATAAGTGAAACAGATTCAAGAAGACAAACTAAGCCTTAGGCGACATTCGAACCCGCATATTAGAGGGCAGGTTAATAGACAGCCTGCGCTAGCTGCTGTACCATACAGAGTGACAAAAATGTCAATCTCATACCAGGATTTTTTGTATAAAATGATTGGCTTGTCATCCCAGTTACCCAATATTTGAAATTCTAAAATAACTGGAGGGAAAAACATAACAGGAGATTGCGTTGATTATTTTAATTCATGTTGTTCATGTTAATTGTTCAATTTAGGAGCAGGATTTTGCTTTAAACTGCAAAAAGAGTTCTGAAATTTTTACTTCTGAAAATAATGCACAGCTATTTTCAATTTCAATAACACGAGAGAGGTTTTAAACACGAATTATTTCGTACACGAGTTATTAACACAAGTCAAAGTTATTTGATCAGGACAATTCTGGTATTAAAAATTTCTATTTTCTACTCGCATATAAAATACATGTTTAGTCTTAATAAACCATTTTATATCTTTGCTTCTCATCCAAATAAATTTTCTAAATAAACAAATTTCAAACAAAAAATTGAATAACAAACACGGGATTTCTGAAGTTAAATAGCATAAAAGTGAATGTTATGCCATGAAACTATTGTTTCTAAAGTTCTAAGTGGCTATACTAACAGATTTGAGAACATTATTCAGTTTTTATCATTAGATTAATCAGTAATAACTTTTACGTTAGATAATATATTTCCTGTTGCTTGATATAGTAATATGAGAAACTAATTAATCAATTGTCGATGTGTTTCTTATTTCCATAATATCTTACGCTTTTTTTGTGCACTCCCGCTAAAATATAAGCAACAAAGATAATGCACGGAATGAAACAGCAATTATTTAATGGATATAAGTGAAACAGATTCAAGAAGACAAACTAAGCCTTAGGCAACATTCGAACCCGCATATTAGAGGGCAGGTTAATAGACAGCCTGCGCTAGCTGCTGTACCATACAGAGTGACAAAAATGTCAATCTCATACCAGAATTTTTTGTATAAAATGATTGGCTTGTCATCCCAGTTACCCAATATTTGAAATTCTAAAATAACTGGAGGGAAAAACATAACAGGAGATTGCGTTGATTATTTTAATTCATGTTGTTCATGTTAATTGTTCGGAGGCCCACCAGCGGCCGAGCGGTAAAGACGCTGAACACTGGTAGTTCGGTCCGAGGTTCGAATCCCGCGAACGGGCTGGCTGCATGGGCGTTTTCGTGGTTTTCCTCATGTGTAACGTGTATACGAGCCAGTTTCCCTTAGAAAGTCCTCCACGAAAGGCATCCCTCCCCTTAGGCAGATAGCCCTAGTGCGCTTTGCCATAATTAAATACACACACACACATGTTAATTGTTCAATTTAGGAGCAGGATTTTGCTTTAAACTGCAAAAAGAGTTCTGAAATTTTTACTTCTGAAAATAATGCACAGCTATTTTCAAATTCAATAACACGAGAGAGGTTTTAAACACGAATTATTTCGTACACGAGTTATTAACACAAGTCAAAGTTATTTGATCAGGACAATTCTGGTATTAAAAATTTCTATTTTCTACTCGCATATAAAATACATGTTTAGTCTTAATAAAACCATTTTATCTTTGCTTCTCATCCAAATAAATTTTCTAAATAAACAAATTTCAAACAAAATTGTCGATGTGTTTCTTATTTCTATAATATCTTACGCTTTTTATGTGCACTCCCGCTAAAATATAAGCAACAAAGGTAATGCACGGAATGAAACAGCAATTACTTAATGGATATAAGTGAAACAGATTCAAAAAGACAAACTAAGCCTTAGGCTACATTCGAACCCGCATATTAGAGAGCAGGTTAATAGACAGCCTGCGCTAGCTGCTGTACCATACAGAGCGACAAAAATGTCAATCTCATACCAGTATTTTTTTTATAAAATGATTGCCTTGTCATCCCAGTTACCCAATATTTGAAATACTAAAATAACTGGGGGGAAAACATAACAGGAGATTGCGCTGATTATTTTAATTCATTTTAGTCCAATTTAGAAGCAAGATTTTGCTTTAAACTGCAAAAAGAGTTCTGAAATTTTTACTTCTGAAAATAATGCACAGCTATTTTCAATTTCAATAACACGAGAGAGGTTTTAAACACGAATTATTTCGTACACTACTTATTAACACAAGTCAAAGTTATTTGATCAGGACAATTCTGGTATTAAAAATTTCTATTTTCTACTCGCATATAAAATACATGTTTAGTCTTAATAAAACCATTTTATCTTTGCTTCTCATCCAAATAAATTTTCTAAATAAACAAATTTCAAACAAAATTGTCGATGTGTTTCTTATTTCTATAATATCTTACGCTTTTTATGTGCACTCCCGCTAAAATATAAGCAACAAAGGTAATGCACGGAATGAAACAGCAATTACTTAATGGATATAAGTGAAACAGATTCAAGAAGACAAACTAAGCCTTAGGCTACATTCGAACCCGCATATTAGAGAGCAGGTTAATAGACAGCCTGCGCTAGCTGCTGTACCATACAGAGCGACAAAAATGTCAATCTCATACCAGGATTTTTTGTATAAAATGACTGGCTTGTCATCCCAGTTACCCAATATTTGAAATTCTAAAATAAATGGAGGGAAAAACATAACAGGAGATTGCGCTGATTATTTTAATTCATTTTTGTCCAATTTAGAAGCAAGATTTTGCTTTAAACTGCAAAAGGAGTTCTGCAATTTTTATTTTTGAAAATAATGCACAGCTATTTTCAATTTCAATAACACGAGAGAGGTTTTAAACACGAATTATTTCGTACACGAGTTATTAACACAAGTAAAATTTGTTTGATCAGGACAATTCTGGTATTAAAAATTTCTATTTTCTACTCGCATATAAAATACATGTTTAGTCTTAATAAAACCATTTTATATCTTTGCTTCTCATCCAAATAAATTTTCTAAATAAACAAATTTCAAACAAAAAATTGAATAACAAACACGGGATTTCTGAAGTTAAATAGCATAAAAGTGAATGTTATGCCATGAAACTATGGTTTCTAAAGTTCTAAGTGGCTATACTAACAGATTTGAGAACATTATTCAGTTTTTATCATTAGATTAATCAGTAATAAATTTTACGTTAGATGATATATTTCCTGTTGCTTGATATAGTAATATGAGAAACTAATTAATCAATTGTCGATGTGTTTCTTATTTCCATAATATCTTACGCTTTTTTTGTGCACTCCCGCTAAAATATAAGCAACAAAGATAATGCACGGAATGAAACAGCAATTATTTAATGGATATAAGTGAAACAGATTCAAGAAGACAAACTAAGCCTTAGGCGACATTCGAACCCGCATATTAGAGGGCAGGTTAATAGACAGCCTGCGCTAGCTGCTGTACCATACAGAGTGACAAAAATGTCAATCTCATACCAGGATTTTTTGTATAAAATGATTGGCTTGTCATCCCAGTTACCCAATATTTGAAATTCTAAAATAACTGGAGGGAAAAACATAACAGGAGATTGCGTTGATTATTTTAATTCATGTTGTTCATGTTAATTGTTCAATTTAGGAGCAGGATTTTGCTTTAAACTGCAAAAAGAGTTCTGAAATTTTTACTTCTGAAAATAATGCACAGCTATTTTCAATTTCAATAACACGAGAGAGGTTTTAACCACGAATTATTTCGTACACGAGTTATTAACACAAGTCAAAGTTATTTGATCAGGACAATTCTGGTATTAAAAATTTCTATTTTCTACTCGCATATAAAATACATGTTTAGTCTTAATAAAACCATTTTATCTTTGCTTCTCATCCAAATAAATTTTCTAAATAAACAAATTTCAAACAAAATTGTCGATGTGTTTCTTATTTCTATAATATCTTACGCTTTTTATGTGCACTCCCGCTAAAATATAAGCAACAAAGGTAATGCACGGAATGAAACAGCAATTATTTAATGGATATAAGTGAAACAGATTCAAGAAGACAAACTAAGCCTTAGGCGACATTCGAACCCGCATATTAGAGGGCAGGTTAATAGACAGCCTGCGCTAGCTGCTGTACCATACAGAGTGACAAAAATGTCAATCTCATACCAGGATTTTTTGTATAAAATGATTGGCTTGTCATCCCAGTTACCCAATATTTGAAATTCTAAAATAACTGGAGGGAAAAACATAACAGGAGATTGCGCTGATTATTTTAATTCATTTTTGTCCAATTTAGGGGCAGGATTTTGCTTTAAACTGCAAAAAGAGTTCTGAAATTTTTACTTCTGAAAATATTGCACAGCTATTTTCAATTTCAATAACACGAGAGAGGTTTTAAACACGAATTATTTCGTACACGAGTTATTAACACAAGTCAAAGATATTTGATCAGGAGAATTCTGGTATTAAAAATTTCTATTTTCTACTCGCATATAAAATACATGTTTAGTCTTAATAAAACCATTTTATATCTTTGCTTCTCATCCAAATAAATTTTCTAAATAAACAAATTTCAAACAAAAAATTGAATAACAAACAAGGGATTTCTGAAGTTAAATAGCATAAAACTGAATGTTATGCCATGAAACTATGGTTTCTAAAGTTCTAAGTGGCTATACTAACAGATTTGAGAACATTATTCAGTTTTTATCATTAGATTAATCAGTAATAAATTTTACGTTAGATGATATATTTCCTGTTGCTTGATATAGTAATATGAGAAACTAATTAATCAATTGTCGATGTGTTTCTTATTTCCATAATATCTTACGCTTTTTTTGTGCACTCCCGCTAAAATATAAGCAACAGAGATAATGCACGGAATGAAACAGCAATTATTTAATGGATATAAGTGAAACAGATTCAAGAAGACAAACTAAGCCTTAGGCGACATTCGAACCCGCATATTAGAGGGCAGGTTAATAGACAGCCTGCGCTAGCTGCTGTACCATACAGAGTGACAAAAATGTCAATCTCATACCAGGATTTTTTGTATAAAATGATTGGCTTGTCATCCCAGTTACCCAATATTTGAAATTCTAAAATAACTGGAGGGAAAAACATAACAGGAGATTGCGTTGATTATTTTAATTCATGTTGTTCATGTTAATTGTTCAATTTAGGAGCAGGATTTTGCTTTAAACTGCAAAAAGAGTTCTGAAATTTTTACTTCTGAAAATAATGCACAGCTATTTTTAATTTCAATAACACGAGAGAGGTTTTAAACACGAATTATTTCGTACACGAGTTATTAACACAAGTCAAAGTTATTTGATCAGGACAATTCTGGTATTAAAAATTTCTATTTTCTACTCGCATATAAAATACATGTTTAGTCTTAATAAAACCATTTTATCTTTGCTTCTCATCCAAATAAATTTTCTAAATAAACAAATTTCAAACAAAATTGTCGATGTGTTTCTTATTTCTATAATATCTTACGCTTTTTATGTGCACTCCCGCTAAAATATAAGCAACAAAGGTAATGCACGGAATGAAACAGCAATTACTTAATGGATATAAGTGAAACAGATTCAAGAAGACAAACTAAGCCTTAGGCTACATTCGAACCCGCATATTAGAGAGCAGGTTAATAGACAGCCTGCGCTAGCTGCTGTACCATACAGAGCGACAAAAATGTCAATCTCATACCAGGATTTTTTGTATAAAATGATTTACTTGTCATCCCAGTTACCCAATATTTGAAATTCTAAAATAAATGGAGGGAAAAACATAACAGGAGATTGCGCTGATTATTTTAATTCATTTTTGTCCAATTTAGAAGGAAGATTTTGGTTTAAACTGCAAAAGGATTTCTGCAATTTTTATTTCTGAAAATAATGCACAGCTATTTTCAATTTCAATAACACGAGAGAGGTTTTAAACACGAATTATTTCGTACACGAGTTATTAACACAAGTAAAAGTTATTTGATCAGGACAATTCTGGTATTAAAAATTTCTATTTTCTACTCGCATATAAAATACATGTTTAGTCTTAATAAACCATTTTATATCTTTGCTTCTCATCCAAATAAATTTTCTAAATAAACAAATTTCAAACAAAAAATTGAATAACAAACACGGGATTTCTGAAGTTAAATAGCATAAAAGTGAATGTTATGCCATGAAACTATGGTTTCTAAAGTTCTAAGTGGCTATACTAACAGATTTGAGAACATTATTCAGTTTTTATCATTAGATTAATCAGTAATAACTTTTACGTTAGATAATATATTTCCTGTTGCTTGATATAGTAATATGAGAAACTAATTAATCAATTGTCGATGTGTTTCTTATTTCCATAATATCTTACGCTTTCTTTGTGCACTCCCGCTAAAATATAAGCAACAAAGATAATGCACGGAATGAAACAGCAATTATTTAATGGATATAAGTGAAACAGATTCAAGAAGACAAACTAAGCCTTAGGCGAAATTCGAACCCGCATATTAGAGGGCAGGATAATAGACAACCTGCGCTAGCTGCTGTACCATACAGAGTGACAAAAATGTCAATCTCATACCAGGATTTTTTGTATAAAATGATTCACTTGTCATCCCAGTTACCCAATATTTGAAATTCTAAAATAACTGGAGGGAAAAACATAACAGGAGATTGCGCTGATTATTTTAATTCATTTTTGTCCAATTTAGGAGCAGGATTTTGCTTTAAACTGCAAAAAGAGTTCTGAAATTTTTACTTCTGAAAATAATGCACAGCTATTTTCAATTTCAATAACACGAGAGAGGTTTTAAACACGAATTATTTCGTACACGAGTTATTAACACAAGTAAAAGTTATTTGATCAGGACAATTCTGGTATTAAAAATTTCTATTTTCTACTCGCATATAAAATACATGTTTAGTCTTAATAAAACCATTTTATATCTTTGCTTCTCATCCAAATAAATTTTCTAAATAAACAAATTTCAAACAAAATTGTCGATGTGTTTCTTATTTCTATAATATCTTACGCTTTTTATGTGCACTCCCGCTAAAATATAAGCAACAAAGATAATGCACGGAATGAAACAGCAATTATTTAATGGATATAAGTGAAACAGATTCAAGAAGACAAACTAAGCCTTAGGCTACATTCGAACCCGCATATTAGAGAGCAGGTTAATAGACAGCCTGCGCTAGCTGCTGTACCATACAGAGCGACAAAAATGTCAATCTCATACCAGGATTTTTTGTATAAAATGATTGGCTTGTCATCCCAGTTACCCAATATTTGAAATTCTAAAATAAATGGAGGGAAAAACATAACAGGAGATTGCGCTGATTATTTTAATTCATTTTTGTCCAATTTAGAAGCAAGATTTTGCTTTAAACTGCAAAAGGAGTTCTGCAATTTTTATTTCTGAAAATAATGCACAGCTATTTTCAATTTCAATAACACGAGAGAGGTTTTAAACACGAATTATTTCGTACACGAGTTATTAACACAAGTAAAAGTTATTTGATCAGGACAATTCTGGTATTAAAAATTTCTATTTTCTATTCGCATATAAAATACATGTTTAGTCTTAATAAAACCATTTTATATCTTTGCGTCTCATCCAAATAAATTTTCTAAATAAACAAATTTCAAACAAAAAATTGAATAACAAACACGGGATTTCTGAAATTAAATAGCATAAAATTGAATGTTATGCCATGAAACTATGGTTTCTAAAGTTCTAAGTGGCTATACTAACAGATTTGAGAACATTATTCAGTTTTCATCATTAGATTAATCAGTAATAACTTTTACGTTAGATAATATATTTCCTGTTGCTTGATATAGTAATATGAGAAACTAATTAATAAATTGTCGATGTGTTTCTTATTTCTATAATATCTTACGCTTTTTTTGTGCACTCCCGCTAAAATATAAGCAACAAAGGTAATGCACGGAATGAAACAGCAATTATTTAATGGATATAAGTGAAACAGATTCAAGAAGACAAACTAAGCCTTAGGCGACATTCGAACCCGCATATTAGAGGGCAGGTTAATAGACAGCCTGCGCTAGCTGCTGTACCATACAGAGTGACAAAAATGTCAATCTCATACCAGGATAAAATGATTGGCTTGTCATCCCAGTTACCCAATATTTGAAATTCTAAATCAACTGGAGGGAAAAACATAACAGGAGATTGCGCTGATTATTTTAATTCATTTTTGTCCAATTTAGGAGCAGGATTTTGCTTTAAACTGCAAAAAGAGTTCTGAAATTTTTACTTCTGAAAATAATACCAGGATAAAATGATTGGCTTGTCATCCCAGTTACCCAATATTTGAAATTTTTAAATAACTGGAGGGAAAAACATAACAGGAGATTGCGCTGATTATTTTAATTCATGTTGTTCATATTAATTGTTCAATTTAGGAGCAGGATTTTCTTTAAACTGCAAAAAGAGTTCTGAAATTTTTACTTCTGAAAATAATGCACAGCTATTTTCAATTTCAATAACACGAGAGAGGTTTTAAACACGAATTATTTCGTACACAAGTTATTTACACAAGTCAAAGTTATTTGATCAGGACAATTCTGGTATTAAAAATTTCTATTTTCTACTCGCATATAAAATACATGTTTAGTCTTAATAAAACCATTTTATCTTTGCTTCTCATCCAAATAAATTTTCTAAATAAACAAATTTCAAACAAAATTGTCGATGTGTTTCTTATTTCTATAATATCTTACGCTTTTTATGTGCACTCCCGCTAAAATATAAGCAACAAAGGTAATGCACGGAATGAAACAGCAATTATTTAATGGATATAAGTGAAACAGATTCAAGAAGACAAACTAAGCCTTAGGCTACATTCGAACCCGCATATTAGAGTGCAGGTTAATAGACAGCCTGCGCTAGCTGCTGTACCATACAGAGCGACAAAAATGTCAATCTCATACCAGGATTTTTTGTATAAAATGATTGGCTTGTCATCCCAGTTACCCAATATTTGAAATTCTAAAATAAATGGAGGGAAAAACATAACAGGAGATTGCGCTGATTATTTTAATTCACTTTTGTCCAATTTAGAAGCAAGATTTTGCTTTAAACTGCAAAAGGAGTTCTGCAATTTTTATTTCTGAAAATAATGCACAGCTATTTTCAATTTCAATAACACGAGAGAGGTTTTAACACGAATTATTTCGTACACGAGTTATTAACACAAGTCAAAGTTATTTGATCAGGACAATTCTGGTATTAAAAATTTCTATTTTCTACTCGCATATAAAATACATGTTTAGTCTTAATAAAACCATTTTATCTTTGCTTCTCATCCAAATAAATTTTCTAAATAAACAAATTTCAAACAAAATTGTCGATGTGTTTCTTATTTCTATAATATCTTACGCTTTTTATGTGCACTCCCGCTAAAATATAAGCAACAAAGGTAATGCACGGAATGAAACAGCAATTATTTAATGGATATAAGTGAAACAGATTCAAGAAGACAAACTAAGCCTTAGGCGACATTCGAACCCGCATATTAGAGGGCAGGTTAATAGACAGCCTGCGCTAGCTGCTGTACCATACAGAGTGACAAAAATGTCAATCTCATACCAGGATTTTTTGTATAAAATGATTGGCTTGTCATCCCAGTTACCCAATATTTGAAATTCTAAAATAACTGGAGGGAAAAACATAACAGGAGATTGCGCTGATTATTTTAATTCATTTTTGTCCAATTTAGGGGCAGGATTTTGCTTTAAACTGCAAAAAGAGTTCTGAAATTTTTACTTCTGAAAATATTGCACAGCTATTTTCAATTTCAATAACACGAGAGAGGTTTTAAACACGAATTATTTCGTACACGAGTTATTAACACAAGTCAAAGATATTTGATCAGGACAATTCTGGTATTAAAAATTTCTATTTTCTACTCGCATATAAAATACATGTTTAGTCTTAATAAAACCATTTTATATCTTTGCTTCTCATCCAAATAAATTTTCTAAATAAACAAATTTCAAACAAAAAATTGAATAACAAACAAGGGATTTCTGAAGTTAAATAGCATAAAACTGAATGTTATGCCATGAAACTATGGTTTCTAAAGTTCTAAGTGGCTATACTAACAGATTTGAGAACATTATTCAGTTTTTATCATTAGATTAATCAGTAATAAATTTTACGTTAGATGATATATTTCCTGTTGCTTGATATAGTAATATGAGAAACTAATTAATCAATTGTCGATGTGTTTCTTATTTCCATAATATCTTACGCTTTTTTTGTGCACTCCCGCTAAAATATAAGCAACAAAGATAATGCACGGAATGAAACAGCAATTATTTAATGGATATAAGTGAAACAGATTCAAGAAGACAAACTAAGCCTTAGGCGACATTCGAACCCGCATATTAGAGGGCAGGTTAATAGACAGCCTGCGCTAGCTGCTGTACCATACAGAGTGACAAAAATGTCAATCTCATACCAGGATAAAATGATTGGCTTGTCATCCCAGTTACCCAATATTTGAAATTCTAAATCAACTGGAGGGAAAAACATAACAGGAGATTGCGCTGATTATTTTAATTCATTTTTGTCCAATTTAGGAGCAGGATTTTGCTTTAAACTGCAAAAAGAGTTCTGAAATTTTTACTTCTGAAAATAATACCAGGATAAAATGATTGGCTTGTCATCCCAGTTACCCAATATTTGAAATTCTAAAATAACTGGAGGGAAAAACATAACAGGAGATTGCGCTGATTATTTTAATTCATGTTGTTCATATTAATTGTTCAATTTAGGAGCAGGATTTTCTTTAAACTGCAAAAAGAGTTCTGAAATTTTTACTTCTGAAAATAATGCACAGCTATTTTCAATTTCAATAACACGAGAGAGGTTTTAAACACGAATTATTTCGTACACAAGTTATTTACACAAGTCAAAGTTATTTGATCAGGACAATTCTGGTATTAAAAATTTCTATTTTCTACTCGCATATAAAATACATGTTTAGTCTTAATAAAACCATTTTATCTTTGCTTCTCATCCAAATAAATTTTCTAAATAAACAAATTTCAAACAAAATTGTCGATGTGTTTCTTATTTCTATAATATCTTACGCTTTTTATGTGCACTCCCGCTAAAATATAAGCAACAAAGGTAATGCACGGAATGAAACAGCAATTATTTAATGGATATAAGTGAAACAGATTCAAGAAGACAAACTAAGCCTTAGGCTACATTCGAACCCGCATATTAGAGTGCAGGTTAATAGACAGCCTGCGCTAGCTGCTGTACCATACAGAGCGACAAAAATGTCAATCTCATACCAGGATTTTTTGTATAAAATGATTGGCTTGTCATCCCAGTTACCCAATATTTGAAATTCTAAAATAAATGGAGGGAAAAACATAACAGGAGATTGCGCTGATTATTTTAATTCACTTTTGTCCAATTTAGAAGCAAGATTTTGCTTTAAACTGCAAAAGGAGTTCTGCAATTTTTATTTCTGAAAATAATGCACAGCTATTTTCAATTTCAATAACACGAGAGAGGTTTTAACACGAATTATTTCGTACACGAGTTATTAACACAAGTCAAAGTTATTTGATCAGGACAATTCTGGTATTAAAAATTTCTATTTTCTACTCGCATATAAAATACATGTTTAGTCTTAATAAAACCATTTTATCTTTGCTTCTCATCCAAATAAATTTTCTAAATAAACAAATTTCAAACAAAATTGTCGATGTGTTTCTTATTTCTATAATATCTTACGCTTTTTATGTGCACTCCCGCTAAAATATAAGCAACAAAGGTAATGCACGGAATGAAACAGCAATTATTTAATGGATATAAGTGAAACAGATTCAAGAAGACAAACTAAGCCTTAGGCGACATTCGAACCCGCATATTAGAGGGCAGGTTAATAGACAGCCTGCGCTAGCTGCTGTACCATACAGAGTGACAAAAATGTCAATCTCATACCAGGATTTTTTGTATAAAATGATTGGCTTGTCATCCCAGTTACCCAATATTTGAAATTCTAAAATAACTGGAGGGAAAAACATAACAGGAGATTGCGCTGATTATTTTAATTCATTTTTCTCCAATTTAGGGGCAGGATTTTGCTTTAAACTGCAAAAAGAGTTCTGAAATTTTTACTTCTGAAAATATTGCACAGCTATTTTCAATTTCAATAACACGAGAGAGGTTTTAAACACGAATTATTTCGTACACGAGTTATTAACACAAGTCAAAGATATTTGATCAGGACAATTCTGGTATTAAAAATTTCTATTTTCTACTCGCATATAAAATACATGTTTAGTCTTAAGAAAACCATTTTATATCTTTGCTTCTCATCCAAATAAATTTTCTAAATAAACAAATTTCAAACAAAAAATTGAATAACAAACAAGGGATTTCTGAAGTTAAATAGCATAAAACTGAATGTTATGCCATGAAACTATGGTTTCTAAAGTTCTAAGTGGCTATACTAACAGATTTGAGAACATTATTCAGTTTTTATCATTAGATTAATCAGTAATAAATTTTACGTTAGATGATATATTTCCTGTTGCTTGATATAGTAATATGAGAAACTAATTAATCAATTGTCGATGTGTTTCTTATTTCCATAATATCTTACGCTTTTTTTGTGCACTCCCGCTAAAATATAAGCAACAAAGATAATGCACGGAATGAAACAGCAATTATTTAATGGATATAAGTGAAACAGATTCAAGAAGACAAACTAAGCCTTAGGCGACATTCGAACCCGCATATTAGAGGGCAGGTTAATAGACAGCCTGCGCTAGCTGCTGTACCATACAGAGTGACAAAAATGTCAATCTCATACCAGGATTTTTTGTATAAAATGATTGGCTTGTCATCCCAGTTACCCAATATTTGAAATTCTAAAATAACTGGAGGGAAAAACATAACAGGAGATTGCGTTGATTATTTTAATTCATGTTGTTCATGTTAATTGTTCAATTTAAGAGCAGGATTTTGGTTTAAACTGCAAAAGGATTTCTGCAATTTTTATTTCTGAAAATAATGCACAGCTATTTTCAATTTCAATAACACGAGAGAGGTTTTAAACACGAATTATTTCGTACACGAGTTATTAACACAAGTAAAAGTTATTTGATCAGGACAATTCTGGTATTAAAAATTTCTATTTTCTACTCGCATATAAAATACATGTTTAGTCTTAATAAACCATTTTATATCTTTGCTTCTCATCCAAATAAATTTTCTAAATAAACAAATTTCAAACAAAAAATTGAATAACAAACACGGGATTTCTGAAGTTAAATAGCATAAAAGTGAATGTTATGCCATGAAACTATGGTTTCTAAAGTTCTAAGTGGCTATACTAACAGATTTGAGAACATTATTCAGTTTTTATCATTAGATTAATCAGTAATAACTTTTACGTTAGATAATATATTTCCTGTTGCTTGATATAGTAATATGAGAAACTAATTAATCAATTGTCGATGTGTTTCTTATTTCCATAATATCTTACGCTTTTTTTGTGCACTCCCGCTAAAATATAAGCAACAAAGATAATGCACGGAATGAAACAGCAATTATTTAATGGATATAAGTGAAACAGATTCAAGAAGACAAACTAAGCCTTAGGCTACATTCGAACCCGCATATTAGAGAGCAGGTTAATAGACAGCCTGCGCTAGCTGCTGTACCATACAGAGCGACAAAAATGTCAATCTCATACCAGGATTTTTTGTATAAAATGATTTACTTGTCATCCCAGTTACCCAATATTTGAAATTCTAAAATAAATGGAGGGAAAAACATAACAGGAGATTGCGCTGATTATTTTAATTCATTTTTGTCCAATTTAGAAGCAAGATTTTGGTTTAAACTGCAAAAGGATTTCTGCAATTTTTATTTCTGAAAATAATGCACAGCTATTTTCAATTTCAATAACACGAGAGAGGTTTTAAACACGAATTATTTCGTACACGAGTTATTAACACAAGTAAAAGTTATTTGATCAGGACAATTCTGGTATTAAAAATTTCTATTTTCTACTCGCATATAAAATACATGTTTAGTCTTAATAAACCATTTTATATCTTTGCTTCTCATCCAAATAAATTTTCTAAATAAACAAATTTCAAACAAAAAATTGAATAACAAACACGGGATTTCTGAAGTTAAATAGCATAAAAGTGAATGTTATGCCATGAAACTATGGTTTCTAAAGTTCTAAGTGGCTATACTAACAGATTTGAGAACATTATTCAGTTTTTATCATTAGATTAATCAGTAATAACTTTTACGTTAGATAATATATTTCCTGTTGCTTGATATAGTAATATGAGAAACTAATTAATCAATTGTCGATGTGTTTCTTATTTCCATAATATCTTACGCTTTCTTTGTGCACTCCCGCTAAAATATAAGCAACAAAGATAATGCACGGAATGAAACAGCAATTATTTAATGGATATAAGTGAAACAGATTCAAGAAGACAAACTAAGCCTTAGGCGAAATTCGAACCCGCATATTAGAGGGCAGGTTAATAGACAACCTGCGCTAGCTGCTGTACCATACAGAGTGACAAAAATGTCAATCTCATACCAGGATTTTTTGTATAAAATGATTCACTTGTCATCCCAGTTACCCAATATTTGAAATTCTAAAATAACTGGAGGGAAAAACATAACAGGAGATTGCGCTGATTATTTTAATTCATTTTTGTCCAATTTAGGAGCAGGATTTTGCTTTAAACTGCAAAAAGAGTTCTGAAATTTTTACTTCTGAAAATAATGCACAGCTATTTTCAATTTCAATAACACGAGAGAGGTTTTAAACACGAATTATTTCGTACACGAGTTATTAACACAAGTAAAAGTTATTTGATCAGGACAATTCTGGTATTAAAAATTTCTATTTTCTACTCGCATATAAAATACATGTTTAGTCTTAATAAAACCATTTTATATCTTTGCTTCTCATCCAAATAAATTTTCTAAATAAACAAATTTCAAACAAAATTGTCGATGTGTTTCTTATTTCTATAATATCTTACGCTTTTTATGTGCACTCCCGCTAAAATATAAGCAACAAAGGTAATGCACGGAATGAAACAGCAATTATTTAATGGATATAAGTGAAACAGATTCAAGAAGACAAACTAAGCCTTAGGCTACATTCGAACCCGCATATTAGAGAGCAGGTTAATAGACAGCCTGCGCTAGCTGCTGTACCATACAGAGCGACAAAAATGTCAATCTCATACCAGGATTTTTTGTATAAAATGATTGGCTTGTCATCCCAGTTACCCAATATTTGAAATTCTAAAATAAATGGAGGGAAAAACATAACAGGAGATTGCGCTGATTATTTTAATTCATTTTTGTCCAATTTAGAAGCAAGATTTTGCTTTAAACTGCAAAAGGAGTTCTGCAATTTTTATTTCTGAAAATAATGCACAGCTATTTTCAATTTCAATAACACGAGAGAGGTTTTAAACACGAATTATTTCGTACACGAGTTATTAACACAAGTAAAAGTTATTTGATCAGGACAATTCTGGTATTAAAAATTTCTATTTTCTATTCGCATATAAAATACATGTTTAGTCTTAATAAAACCATTTTATATCTTTGCGTCTCATCCAAATAAATTTTCTAAATAAACAAATTTCAAACAAAAAATTGAATAACAAACACGGGATTTCTGAAATTAAATAGCATAAAATTGAATGTTATGCCATGAAACTATGGTTTCTAAAGTTCTAAGTGGCTATACTAACAGATTTGAGAACATTATTCAGTTTTCATCATTAGATTAATCAGTAATAACTTTTACGTTAGATAATATATTTCCTGTTGCTTGATATAGTAATATGAGAAACTAATTAATCAATTGTCGATGTGTTTCTTATTTCTATAATATCTTACGCTTTTTTTGTGCACTCCCGCTAAAATATAAGCAACAAAGGTAATGCACGGAATGAAACAGCAATTATTTAATGGATATAAGTGAAACAGATTCAAGAAGACAAACTAAGCCTTAGGCGACATTCGAACCCGCATATTAGAGGGCAGGTTAATAGACAGCCTGCGCTAGCTGCTGTACCATACAGAGTGACAAAAATGTCAATCTCATACCAGGATAAAATGATTGGCTTGTCATCCCAGTTACCCAATATTTGAAATTCTAAATCAACTGGAGGGAAAAACATAACAGGAGATTGCGCTGATTATTTTAATTCATTTTTGTCCAATTTAGGAGCAGGATTTTGCTTTAAACTGCAAAAAGAGTTCTGAAATTTTTACTTCTGAAAATAATACCAGGATAAAATGATTGGCTTGTCATCCCAGTTACCCAATATTTGAAATTCTAAAATAACTGGAGGGAAAAACATAACAGGAGATTGCGCTGATTATTTTAATTCATGTTGTTCATATTAATTGTTCAATTTAGGAGCAGGATTTTGCTTTAAACTGCAAAAAGAGTTCTGAAATTTTTACTTCTGAAAATAATGCACAGCTATTTTCAATTTCAATAACACGAGAGAGGTTTTAAACACGAATTATTTCGTACACAAGTTATTTACACAAGTCAAAGTTATTTGATCAGGACAATTCTGGTATTAAAAATTTCTATTTTCTACTCGCATATAAAATACATGTTTAGTCTTAATAAAACCATTTTATCTTTGCTTCTCATCCAAATAAATTTTCTAAATAAACAAATTTCAAACAAAATTGTCGATGTGTTTCTTATTTCTATAATATCTTACGCTTTTTATGTGCACTCCCGCTAAAATATAAGCAACAAAGGTAATGCACGGAATGAAACAGCAATTATTTAATGGATATAAGTGAAACAGATTCAAGAAGACAAACTAAGCCTTAGGCTACATTCGAACCCGCATATTAGAGTGCAGGTTAATAGACAGCCTGCGCTAGCTGCTGTACCATACAGAGCGACAAAAATGTCAATCTCATACCAGGATTTTTTGTATAAAATGATTGGCTTGTCATCCCAGTTACCCAATATTTGAAATTCTAAAATAAATGGAGGGAAAAACATAACAGGAGATTGCGCTGATTATTTTAATTCACTTTTGTCCAATTTAGAAGCAAGATTTTGCTTTAAACTGCAAAAGGAGTTCTGCAATTTTTATTTCTGAAAATAATGCACAGCTATTTTCAATTTCAATAACACGAGAGAGGTTTTAAACACGAATTATTCCGTACACGAGTTATTAACACAAGTCAAAGTTATTTGATCAGGACAATTCTGGTATTAAAAATTTCTATTTTCTACTCGCATATAAAATACATGTTTAGTCTTAATAAAACCATTTTATATCTTTGCTTCTCATCCAAATAAATTTTCTAAATAAACAAATTTCAAACAAAATTGTCGATGTGTTTCTTATATCTATAATATCTTACGCTTTTTATGTGCACTCCCGCTAAAATATAAGCAACAAAGGTAATGCACGTAATGAAACAGCAATTATTTAATGGATATAAGTGAAACAGATTCAAGAAGACAAACTAAGCCTTAGGCTACATTCGAACCCGCATATTAGAGTGCAGGTTAATAGACAGCCTGCGCTAGCTGCTGTACCATACAGAGCGACAAAAATGTCAATCTCATACCAGGATTTTTTGTATAAAATGATTGGCTTGTCATCCCAGTTACCCAATATTTGAAATTCTAAAATTACTGGAGGGAAAAACATAACAGGAGATTGCGCTGATTATTTTAATTCATTTTTGTCCAATTTAGGAGCAGGATTTTGCTTTAAACTGCAAAAAGAGTTCTGAAATTTTTACTTCTGAAAATAATGCACAGCTATTTTCAATTTCAATAACACGAGAGAGGTTTTAAACACGAATTATTTCGTACACGAGTTATTAACACAAGTCAAAGTTATTTGATCAGGACAATTCTGGTATTAAAAATTTCTATTTTCTACTCGCATATAAAATACATGTTTAGTCTTAATAAAACCATTTTATATATTTGCTTCTCATCCAAATAAATTTTCTAAATAAACAAATTTCAAACAAAATTGTCGATGTGTTTCTTATTTCTATAATATCATACGCTTTTTATGTGCACTCCCGCTAAAATATAAGCAACAAAGGTAATGCACGGAATGAAACAGCAATTATTTAATGGATATAAGTGAAACAGATTCAAGAAAACAAACTAAGCCTTAGGCTACATTCGAACCCGCATATTAGAGAGCAGGTTAACAGACAGCCTGCGCTAGCTGCTGTACCATACAGAGCGACAAAAATGTCAGTCTCATACCAGGATTTTTTGTATAAAATGATTGGCTTGTCATCCCAGTTACCCAATATTTGAAATTCTAAAATAAATGGAGGGAAAAACATAACAGGAGATTGCGCTGATTATTTTAATTCATTTTTGTCCAATTTAGAAGCAAGATTTTGCTTTAAACTGCAAAAGGAGTTCTGCAATTTTTATTTCTGAAAATAATGCACAGCTATTTTCAATTTCAATAACACGAGAGAGGTTTTAAACACGAATTATTTCGTACACGAGTTATTAACACAAGTAAAAGTTATTTGATCAGGACAATTCTGGTATTAAAAATTTCTATTTTCTATTCGCATATAAAATACATGTTTAGTCTTAATAAAACCATTTTATATCTTTGCGTCTCATCCAAATAAATTTTCTAAATAAACAAATTTCAAACAAAAAATTGAATAACAAACACGGGATTTCTGAAATTAAATAGCATAAAATTGAATGTTATGCCATGAAACTATGGTTTCTAAAGTTCTAAGTGGCTATACTAACAGATTTGAGAACATTATTCAGTTTTCATCATTAGATTAATCAGTAATAACTTTTACGTTAGATAATATATTTCCTGTTGCTTGATATAGTAATATGAGAAACTAATTAATCAATTGTCGATGTGTTTCTTATTTCTATAATATCTTACGCTTTTTTTGTGCACTCCCGCTAAAATATAAGCAACAAAGGTAATGCACGGAATGAAACAGCAATTATTTAATGGATATAAGTGAAACAGATTCAAGAAGACAAACTAAGCCTTAGGCGACATTCGAACCCGCATATTAGAGGGCAGGTTAATAGACAGCCTGCGCTAGCTGCTGTACCATACAGAGTGACAAAAATGTCAATCTCATACCAGGATAAAATGATTGGCTTGTCATCCCAGTTACCCAATATTTGAAATTCTAAATCAACTGGAGGGAAAAACATAACAGGAGATTGCGCTGATTATTTTAATTCATTTTTGTCCAATTTAGGAGCAGGATTTTGCTTTAAACTGCAAAAAGAGTTCTGAAATTTTTACTTCTGAAAATAATACCAGGATAAAATGATTGGCTTGTCATCCCAGTTACCCAATATTTGAAATTCTAAAATAACTGGAGGGAAAAACATAACAGGAGATTGCGCTGATTATTTTAATTCATGTTGTTCATATTAATTGTTCAATTTAGGAGCAGGATTTTGCTTTAAACTGCAAAAAGAGTTCTGAAATTTTTACTTCTGAAAATAATGCACAGCTATTTTCAATTTCAATAACACGAGAGAGGTTTTAAACACGAATTATTTCGTACACAAGTTATTTACACAAGTCAAAGTTATTTGATCAGGACAATTCTGGTATTAAAAATTTCTATTTTCTACTCGCATATAAAATACATGTTTAGTCTTAATAAAACCATTTTATCTTTGCTTCTCATCCAAATAAATTTTCTAAATAAACAAATTTCAAACAAAATTGTCGATGTGTTTCTTATTTCTATAATATCTTACGCTTTTTATGTGCACTCCCGCTAAAATATAAGCAACAAAGGTAATGCACGGAATGAAACAGCAATTATTTAATGGATATAAGTGAAACAGATTCAAGAAGACAAACTAAGCCTTAGGCTACATTCGAACCCGCATATTAGAGGGCAGGTTAATAGACAGCCTGCGCTAGCTGCTGTACCATACAGAGTGACAAAAATGTCAATCTCATACCAGGATAAAATGATTGGCTTGTCATCCCAGTTACCCAATATTTGAAATTCTAAATCAACTGGAGGGAAAAACATAACCGGAGATTGCGCTGATTATTTTAATTCATTTTTGTCCAATTTAGGAGCAGGATTTTGCTTTAAACTGCAAAAAGAGTTCTGAAATTTTTACTTCTGAAAATAATACCAGGATAAAATGATTGGCTTGTCATCCCAGTTACCCAATATTTGAAATTCTAAAATAACTGGAGGGAAAAACATAACAGGAGATTGCGCTGATTATTTTAATTCATGTTGTTCATATTAATTGTTCAATTTAGGAGCAGGATTTTGCTTTAAACTGCAAAAAGAGTTCTGAAATTTTTACTTCTGAAAATAATGCACAGCTATTTTCAATTTCAATAACACGAGAGAGGTTTTAAACACGAATTATTTCGTACACAAGTTATTTACACAAGTCAAAGTTATTTGATCAGGACAATTCTGGTATTAAAAATTTCTATTTTCTACTCGCATATAAAATACATGTTTAGTCTTAATAAACCATTTTATATCTTTGCTTCTCATCCAAATAAATTTTCTAAATAAACAAATTTCAAACAAAAAATTGAATAACAAACACGGGATTTCTGAAGTTAAATAGCATAAAAGTGAATGTTATGCCATGAAACTATGGTTTCTAAAGTTCTAAGTGGCTATACTAACAGATTTGAGAACATTATTCAGTTTTTATCATTAGATTAATCAGTAATAACTTTTACGTTAGATAATATATTTCCTGTTGCTTGATATAGTAATATGAGAAACTAATTAATCAATTGTCGATGTGTTTCTTATTTCCATAATATCTTACGCTTTCTTTGTGCACTCCCGCTAAAATATAAGCAACAAAGATAATGCACGGAATGAAACAGCAATTATTTAATGGATATAAGTGAAACAGATTCAAGAAGACAAACTAAGCCTTAGGCGAAATTCGAACCCGCATATTAGAGGGCAGGTTAATAGACAACCTGCGCTAGCTGCTGTACCATACAGAGTGACAAAAATGTCAATCTCATACCAGGATTTTTTGTATAAAATGATTCACTTGTCATCCCAGTTACCCAATATTTGAAATTCTAAAATAACTGGAGGGAAAAACATAACAGGAGATTGCGCTGATTATTTTAATTCATTTTTGTCCAATTTAGGAGCAGGATTTTGCTTTAAACTGCAAAAAGAGTTCTGAAATTTTTACTTCTGAAAATAATGCACAGCTATTTTCAATTTCAATAACACGAGAGAGGTTTTAAACACGAATTATTTCGTACACGAGTTATTAACACAAGTAAAAGTTATTTGATCAGGACAATTCTGGTATTAAAAATTTCTATTTTCTACTCGCATATAAAATACATGTTTAGTCTTAATAAAACCATTTTATATCTTTGCTTCTCATCCAAATAAATTTTCTAAATAAACAAATTTCAAACAAAATTGTCGATGTGTTTCTTATTTCTATAATATCTTACGCTTTTTATGTGCACTCCCGCTAAAATATAAGCAACAAAGGTAATGCACGGAATGAAACAGCAATTATTTAATGGATATAAGTGAAACAGATTCAAGAAGACAAACTAAGCCTTAGGCTACATTCGAACCCGCATATTAGAGAGCAGGTTAATAGACAGCCTGCGCTAGCTGCTGTACCATACAGAGCGACAAAAATGTCAATCTCATACCAGGATTTTTTGTATAAAATGATTGGCTTGTCATCCCAGTTACCCAATATTTGAAATTCTAAAATAAATGGAGGGAAAAACATAACAGGAGATTGCGCTGATTATTTTAATTCATTTTTGTCCAATTTAGAAGCAAGATTTTGCTTTAAACTGCAAAAGGAGTTCTGCAATTTTTATTTCTGAAAATAATGCACAGCTATTTTCAATTTCAATAACACGAGAGAGGTTTTAAACACGAATTATTTCGTACACGAGTTATTAACACAAGTAAAAGTTATTTGATCAGGACAATTCTGGTATTAAAAATTTCTATTTTCTATTCGCATATAAAATACATGTTTAGTCTTAATAAAACCATTTTATATCTTTGCGTCTCATCCAAATAAATTTTCTAAATAAACAAATTTCAAACAAAAAATTGAATAACAAACACGGGATTTCTGAAATTAAATAGCATAAAATTGAATGTTATGCCATGAAACTATGGTTTCTAAAGTTCTAAGTGGCTATACTAACAGATTTGAGAACATTATTCAGTTTTCATCATTAGATTAATCAGTAATAACTTTTACGTTAGATAATATATTTCCTGTTGCTTGATATAGTAATATGAGAAACTAATTAATCAATTGTCGATGTGTTTCTTATTTCTATAATATCTTACGCTTTTTTTGTGCACTCCCGCTAAAATATAAGCAACAAAGGTAATGCACGGAATGAAACAGCAATTATTTAATGGATATAAGTGAAACAGATTCAAGAAGACAAACTAAGCCTTAGGCGACATTCGAACCCGCATATTAGAGGGCAGGTTAATAGACAGCCTGCGCTAGCTGCTGTACCATACAGAGTGACAAAAATGTCAATCTCATACCAGGATAAAATGATTGGCTTGTCATCCCAGTTACCCAATATTTGAAATTCTAAATCAACTGGAGGGAAAAACATAACAGGAGATTGCGCTGATTATTTTAATTCATTTTTGTCCAATTTAGGAGCAGGATTTTGCTTTAAACTGCAAAAAGAGTTCTGAAATTTTTACTTCTGAAAATAATACCAGGATAAAATGATTGGCTTGTCATCCCAGTTACCCAATATTTGAAATTCTAAAATAACTGGAGGGAAAAACATAACAGGAGATTGCGCTGATTATTTTAATTCATGTTGTTCATATTAATTGTTCAATTTAGGAGCAGGATTTTGCTTTAAACTGCAAAAAGAGTTCTGAAATTTTTACTTCTGAAAATAATGCACAGCTATTTTCAATTTCAATAACACGAGAGAGGTTTTAAACACGAATTATTTCGTACACAAGTTATTTACACAAGTCAAAGTTATTTGATCAGGACAATTCTGGTATTAAAAATTTCTATTTTCTACTCGCATATAAAATACATGTTTAGTCTTAATAAAACCATTTTATCTTTGCTTCTCATCCAAATAAATTTTCTAAATAAACAAATTTCAAACAAAATTGTCGATGTGTTTCTTATTTCTATAATATCTTACGCTTTTTATGTGCACTCCCGCTAAAATATAAGCAACAAAGGTAATGCACGGAATGAAACAGCAATTATTTAATGGATATAAGTGAAACAGATTCAAGAAGACAAACTAAGCCTTAGGCTACATTCGAACCCGCATATTAGAGTGCAGGTTAATAGACAGCCTGCGCTAGCTGCTGTACCATACAGAGCGACAAAAATGTCAATCTCATACCAGGATTTTTTGTATAAAATGATTGGCTTGTCATCCCAGTTACCCAATATTTGAAATTCTAAAATAAATGGAGGGAAAAACATAACAGGAGATTGCGCTGATTATTTTAATTCACTTTTGTCCAATTTAGAAGCAAGATTTTGCTTTAAACTGCAAAAGGAGTTCTGCAATTTTTATTTCTGAAAATAATGCACAGCTATTTTCAATTTCAATAACACGAGAGAGGTTTTAAACACGAATTATTTCGTACACGAGTTATTAACACAAGTCAAAGTTATTTGATCAGGACAATTCTGGTATTAAAAATTTCTATTTTCTACTCGCATATAAAATACATGTTTAGTCTTAATAAAACCATTTTATATCTTTGCTTCTCATCCAAATAAATTTTCTAAATAAACAAATTTCAAACAAAATTGTCGATGTGTTTCTTATATCTATAATATCTTACGCTTTTTATGTGCACTCCCGCTAAAATATAAGCAACAAAGGTAATGCACGTAATGAAACAGCAATTATTTAATGGATATAAGTGAAACAGATTCAAGAAGACAAACTAAGCCTTAGGCTACATTCGAACCCGCATATTAGAGTGCAGGTTAATAGACAGCCTGCGCTAGCTGCTGTACCATACAGAGCGACAAAAATGTCAATCTCATACCAGGATTTTTTGTATAAAATGATTGGCTTGTCATCCCAGTTACCCAATATTTGAAATTCTAAAATTACTGGAGGGAAAAACATAACAGGAGATTGCGCTGATTATTTTAATTCATTTTTGTCCAATTTAGGAGCAGGATTTTGCTTTAAACTGCAAAAAGAGTTCTGAAATTTTTACTTCTGAAAATAATGCACAGCTATTTTCAATTTCAATAACACGAGAGAGGTTTTAAACACGAATTATTTCGTACACGAGTTATTAACACAAGTCAAAGTTATTTGATCAGGACAATTCTGGTATTAAAAATTTCTATTTTCTACTCGCATATAAAATACATGTTTAGTCTTAATAAAACCATTTTATATATTTGCTTCTCATCCAAATAAATTTTCTAAATAAACAAATTTCAAACAAAATTGTCGATGTGTTTCTTATTTCTATAATATCATACGCTTTTTATGTGCACTCCCGCTAAAATATAAGCAACAAAGGTAATGCACGGAATGAAACAGCAATTATTTAATGGATATAAGTGAAACAGATTCAAGAAAACAAACTAAGCCTTAGGCTACATTCGAACCCGCATATTAGAGAGCAGGTTAACAGACAGCCTGCGCTAGCTGCTGTACCATACAGAGCGACAAAAATGTCAATCTCATACCAGGATTTTTTGTATAAAATGATTGGCTTGTCATCCCAGTTACCCAATATTTGAAATTCTAAAATAAATGGAGGGAAAAACATAACAGGAGATTGCGCTGATTATTTTAATTCATTTTTGTCCAATTTAGAAGCAAGATTTTGCTTTAAACTGCAAAAGGAGTTCTGCAATTTTTATTTCTGAAAATAATGCACAGCTATTTTCAATTTCAATAACACGAGAGAGGTTTTAAACACGAATTATTTCGTACACGAGTTATTAACACAAGTAAAAGTTATTTGATCAGGACAATTCTGGTATTAAAAATTTCTATTTTCTATTCGCATATAAAATACATGTTTAGTCTTAATAAAACCATTTTATATCTTTGCGTCTCATCCAAATAAATTTTCTAAATAAACAAATTTCAAACAAAAAATTGAATAACAAACACGGGATTTCTGAAATTAAATAGCATAAAATTGAATGTTATGCCATGAAACTATGGTTTCTAAAGTTCTAAGTGGCTATACTAACAGATTTGAGAACATTATTCAGTTTTCATCATTAGATTAATCAGTAATAACTTTTACGTTAGATAATATATTTCCTGTTGCTTGATATAGTAATATGAGAAACTAATTAATCAATTGTCGATGTGTTTCTTATTTCTATAATATCTTACGCTTTTTTTGTGCACTCCCGCTAAAATATAAGCAACAAAGATAATGCACGGAATGAAACAGCAATTATTTAATGGATATAAGTGAAACAGATTCAAGAAGACAAACTAAGCCTTAGGCGACATTCGAACCCGCATATTAGAGGGCAGGTTAATAGACAGCCTGCGCTAGCTGCTGTACCATACAGAGTGACAAAAATGTCAATCTCATACCAGGATAAAATGATTGGCTTGTCATCCCAGTTACCCAATATTTGAAATTCTAAATCAACTGGAGGGAAAAACATAACAGGAGATTGCGCTGATTATTTTAATTCATTTTTGTCCAATTTAGGAGCAGGATTTTGCTTTAAACTGCAAAAAGAGTTCTGAAATTTTTACTTCTGAAAATAATACCAGGATAAAATGATTGGCTTGTCATCCCAGTTACCCAATATTTGAAATTCTAAAATAACTGGAGGGAAAAACATAACAGGAGATTGCGCTGATTATTTTAATTCATGTTGTTCATATTAATTGTTCAATTTAGGAGCAGGATTTTGCTTTAAACTGCAAAAAGAGTTCTGAAATTTTTACTTCTGAAAATAATGCACAGCTATTTTCAATTTCAATAACACGAGAGAGGTTTTAAACACGAATTATTTCGTACACAAGTTATTTACACAAGTCAAAGTTATTTGATCAGGACAATTCTGGTATTAAAAATTTCTATTTTCTACTCGCATATAAAATACATGTTTAGTCTTAATAAAACCATTTTATCTTTGCTTCTCATCCAAATAAATTTTCTAAATAAACAAATTTCAAACAAAATTGTCGATGTGTTTCTTATTTCTATAATATCTTACGCTTTTTATGTGCACTCCCGCTAAAATATAAGCAACAAAGGTAATGCACGGAATGAAACAGCAATTATTTAATGGATATAAGTGAAACAGATTCAAGAAGACAAACTAAGCCTTAGGCTACATTCGAACCCGCATATTAGAGGGCAGGTTAATAGACAGCCTGCGCTAGCTGCTGTACCATACAGAGTGACAAAAATGTCAATCTCATACCAGGATAAAATGATTGGCTTGTCATCCCAGTTACCCAATATTTGAAATTCTAAATCAACTGGAGGGAAAAACATAACCGGAGATTGCGCTGATTATTTTAATTCATTTTTGTCCAATTTAGGAGCAGGATTTTGCTTTAAACTGCAAAAAGAGTTCTGAAATTTTTACTTCTGAAAATAATACCAGGATAAAATGATTGGCTTGTCATCCCAGTTACCCAATATTTGAAATTCTAAAATAACTGGAGGGAAAAACATAACAGGAGATTGCGCTGATTATTTTAATTCATGTTGTTCATATTAATTGTTCAATTTAGGAGCAGGATTTTGCTTTAAACTGCAAAAAGAGTTCTGAAATTTTTACTTCTGAAAATAATGCACAGCTATTTTCAATTTCAATAACACGAGAGAGGTTTTAAACACGAATTATTTCGTACACAAGTTATTTACACAAGTCAAAGTTATTTGATCAGGACAATTCTGGTATTAAAAATTTCTATTTTCTACTCGCATATAAAATACATGTTTAGTCTTAATAAACCATTTTATATCTTTGCTTCTCATCCAAATAAATTTTCTAAATAAACAAATTTCAAACAAAAAATTGAATAACAAACACGGGATTTCTGAAGTTAAATAGCATAAAAGTGAATGTTATGCCATGAAACTATGGTTTCTAAAGTTCTAAGTGGCTATACTAACAGATTTGAGAACATTATTCAGTTTTTATCATTAGATTAATCAGTAATAACTTTTACGTTAGATAACATATTTCCTGTTGCTTGATATAGTAATATGAGAAACTAATTAATCAATTGTCGATGTGTTTCTTATTTCCATAATATCTTACGCTTTTTTTGTGCACTCCCGCTAAAATATAAGCAACAAAGATAATGCACGGAATGAAACAGCAATTATTTAATGGATATAAGTGAAACAGATTCAAGAAGACAAACTAAGCCTTAGGCTACATTCGAACCCGCATATTAGAGAGCAGGTTAATAGACAGCCTGCGCTAGCTGCTGTACCATACAGAGCGACAAAAATGTCAATCTCATACCAGGATTTTTTGTATAAAATGATTTACTTGTCATCCCAGTTACCCAATATTTGAAATTCTAAAATAAATGGAGGGAAAAACATAACAGGAGATTGCGCTGATTATTTTAATTCATTTTTGTCCAATTTAGAAGCAAGATTTTGGTTTAAACTGCAAAAGGATTTCTGCAATTTTTATTTCTGAAAATAATGCACAGCTATTTTCAATTTCAATAACACGAGAGAGGTTTTAAACACGAATTATTTCGTACACGAGTTATTAACACAAGTAAAAGTTATTTGATCAGGACAATTCTGGTATTAAAAATTTCTATTTTCTACTCGCATATAAAATACATGTTTAGTCTTAATAAACCATTTTATATCTTTGCTTCTCATCCAAATAAATTTTCTAAATAAACAAATTTCAAACAAAAAATTGAATAACAAACACGGGATTTCTGAAGTTAAATAGCATAAAAGTGAATGTTATGCCATGAAACTATGGTTTCTAAAGTTCTAAGTGGCTATACTAACAGATTTGAGAACATTATTCAGTTTTTATCATTAGATTAATCAGTAATAACTTTTACGTTAGATAATATATTTCCTGTTGCTTGATATAGTAATATGAGAAACTAATTAATCAATTGTCGATGTGTTTCTTATTTCCATAATATCTTACGCTTTCTTTGTGCACTCCCGCTAAAATATAAGCAACAAAGATAATGCACGGAATGAAACAGCAATTATTTAATGGATATAAGTGAAACAGATTCAAGAAGACAAACTAAGCCTTAGGCGAAATTCGAACCCGCATATTAGAGGGCAGGTTAATAGACAACCTGCGCTAGCTGCTGTACCATACAGAGTGACAAAAATGTCAATCTCATACCAGGATTTTTTGTATAAAATGATTCACTTGTCATCCCAGTTACCCAATATTTGAAATTCTAAAATAACTGGAGGGAAAAACATAACAGGAGATTGCGCTGATTATTTTAATTCATTTTTGTCCAATTTAGGAGCAGGATTTTGCTTTAAACTGCAAAAAGAGTTCTGAAATTTTTACTTCTGAAAATAATGCACAGCTATTTTCAATTTCAATAACACGAGAGAGGTTTTAAACACGAATTATTTCGTACACGAGTTATTAACACAAGTAAAAGTTATTTGATCAGGACAATTCTGGTATTAAAAATTTCTATTTTCTACTCGCATATAAAATACATGTTTAGTCTTAATAAAACCATTTTATATCTTTGCTTCTCATCCAAATAAATTTTCTAAATAAACAAATTTCAAACAAAATTGTCGATGTGTTTCTTATTTCTATAATATCTTACGCTTTTTATGTGCACTCCCGCTAAAATATAAGCAACAAAGGTAATGCACGGAATGAAACAGCAATTATTTAATGGATATAAGTGAAACAGATTCAAGAAGACAAACTAAGCCTTAGGCTACATTCGAACCCGCATATTAGAGAGCAGGTTAATAGACAGCCTGCGCTAGCTGCTGTACCATACAGAGCGACAAAAATGTCAATCTCATACCAGGATTTTTTGTATAAAATGATTGGCTTGTCATCCCAGTTACCCAATATTTGAAATTCTAAAATAAATGGAGGGAAAAACATAACAGGAGATTGCGCTGATTATTTTAATTCATTTTTGTCCAATTTAGAAGCAAGATTTTGCTTTAAACTGCAAAAGGAGTTCTGCAATTTTTATTTCTGAAAATAATGCACAGCTATTTTCAATTTCAGTAACACGAGAGAGGTTTTAAACACGAATTATTTCGTACACGAGTTATTAACACAAGTAAAAGTTATTTGATCAGGACAATTCTGGTATTAAAAATTTCTATTTTCTATTCGCATATAAAATACATGTTTAGTCTTAATAAAACCATTTTATATCTTTGCGTCTCATCCAAATAAATTTTCTAAATAAACAAATTTCAAACAAAAAATTGAATAACAAACACGGGATTTCTGAAATTAAATAGCATAAAATTGAATGTTATGCCATGAAACTATGGTTTCTAAAGTTCTAAGTGGCTATACTAACAGATTTGAGAACATTATTCAGTTTTCATCATTAGATTAATCAGTAATAACTTTTACGTTAGATAATATATTTCCTGTTGCTTGATATAGTAATATGAGAAACTAATTAATCAATTGTCGATGTGTTTCTTATTTCTATAATATCTTACGCTTTTTTTGTGCACTCCCGCTAAAATATAAGCAACAAAGGTAATGCACGGAATGAAACAGCAATTATTTAATGGATATAAGTGAAACAGATTCAAGAAGACAAACTAAGCCTTAGGCGACATTCGAACCCGCATATTAGAGGGCAGGTTAATAGACAGCCTGCGCTAGCTGCTGTACCATACAGAGTGACAAAAATGTCAATCTCATACCAGGATAAAATGATTGGCTTGTCATCCCAGTTACCCAATATTTGAAATTCTAAATCAACTGGAGGGAAAAACATAACAGGAGATTGCGCTGATTATTTTAATTCATTTTTGTCCAATTTAGGAGCAGGATTTTGCTTTAAACTGCAAAAAGAGTTCTGAAATTTTTACTTCTGAAAATAATACCAGGATAAAATGATTGGCTTGTCATCCCAGTTACCCAATATTTGAAATTCTAAAATAACTGGAGGGAAAAACATAACAGGAGATTGCGCTGATTATTTTAATTCATGTTGTTCATATTAATTGTTCAATTTAGGAGCAGGATTTTGCTTTAAACTGCAAAAAGAGTTCTGAAATTTTTACTTCTGAAAATAATGCACAGCTATTTTCAATTTCAATAACACGAGAGAGGTTTTAAACACGAATTATTTCGTACACAAGTTATTTACACAAGTCAAAGTTATTTGATCAGGACAATTCTGGTATTAAAAATTTCTATTTTCTACTCGCATATAAAATACATGTTTAGTCTTAATAAAACCATTTTATCTTTGCTTCTCATCCAAATAAATTTTCTAAATAAACAAATTTCAAACAAAATTGTCGATGTGTTTCTTATTTCTATAATATCTTACGCTTTTTATGTGCACTCCCGCTAAAATATAAGCAACAAAGGTAATGCACGGAATGAAACAGCAATTATTTAATGGATATAAGTGAAACAGATTCAAGAAGACAAACTAAGCCTTAGGCTACATTCGAACCCGCATATTAGAGTGCAGGTTAATAGACAGCCTGCGCTAGCTGCTGTACCATACAGAGCGACAAAAATGTCAATCTCATACCAGGATTTTTTGTATAAAATGATTGGCTTGTCATCCCAGTTACCCAATATTTGAAATTCTAAAATAAATGGAGGGAAAAACATAACAGGAGATTGCACTGATTATTTTAATTCACTTTTGTCCAATTTAGAAGCAAGATTTTGCTTTAAACTGCAAAAGGAGTTCTGCAATTTTTATTTCTGAAAATAATGCACAGCTATTTTCAATTTCAATAACACGAGAGAGGTTTTAAACACGAATTATTTCGTACACGAGTTATTAACACAAGTCAAAGTTATTTGATCAGGACAATTCTGGTATTAAAAATTTCTATTTTCTACTCGCATATAAAATACATGTTTAGTCTTAATAAAACCATTTTATATCTTTGCTTCTCATCCAAATAAATTTTCTAAATAAACAAATTTCAAACAAAATTGTCGATGTGTTTCTTATATCTATAATATCTTACGCTTTTTATGTGCACTCCCGCTAAAATATAAGCAACAAAGGTAATGCACGTAATGAAACAGCAATTATTTAATGGATATAAGTGAAACAGATTCAAGAAGACAAACTAAGCCTTAGGCTACATTCGAACCCGCATATTAGAGTGCAGGTTAATAGACAGCCTGCGCTAGCTGCTGTACCATACAGAGCGACAAAAATGTCAATCTCATACCAGGATTTTTTGTATAAAATGATTGGCTTGTCATCCCAGTTACCCAATATTTGAAATTCTAAAATTACTGGAGGGAAAAACATAACAGGAGATTGCGCTGATTATTTTAATTCATTTTTGTCCAATTTAGGAGCAGGATTTTGCTTTAAACTGCAAAAAGAGTTCTGAAATTTTTACTTCTGAAAATAATGCACAGCTATTTTCAATTTCAATAACACGAGAGAGGTTTTAAACACGAATTATTTCGTACACGAGTTATTAACACAAGTCAAAGTTATTTGATCAGGACAATTCTGGTATTAAAAATTTCTATTTTCTACTCGCATATAAAATACATGTTTAGTCTTAATAAAACCATTTTATATATTTGCTTCTCATCCAAATAAATTTTCTAAATAAACAAATTTCAAACAAAATTGTCGATGTGTTTCTTATTTCTATAATATCATACGCTTTTTATGTGCACTCCCGCTAAAATATAAGCAACAAAGGTAATGCACGGAATGAAACAGCAATTATTTAATGGATATAAGTGAAACAGATTCAAGAAAACAAACTAAGCCTTAGGCTACATTCGAACCCGCATATTAGAGAGCAGGTTAACAGACAGCCTGCGCTAGCTGCTGTACCATACAGAGCGACAAAAATGTCAATCTCATACCAGGATTTTTTGTATAAAATGATTGGCTTGTCATCCCAGTTACCCAATATTTGAAATTTAAAATAAATGGAGGGAAAAACATAACAGGAGATTGCGCTGATTATTTTAATTCATTTTTGTCCAATTTAGAAGCAAGATTTTGCTTTAAACTGCAAAAGGAGTTCTGCAATTTTTATTTCTGAAAATAATGCACAGCTATTTTCAATTTCAATAACACGAGAGAGGTTTTAAACACGAATTATTTCGTACACGAGTTATTAACACAAGTAAAAGTTATTTGATCAGGACAATTCTGGTATTAAAAATTTCTATTTTCTATTCGCATATAAAATACATGTTTAGTCTTAATAAAACCATTTTATATCTTTGCGTCTCATCCAAATAAATTTTCTAAATAAACAAATTTCAAACAAAAAATTGAATAACAAACACGGGATTTCTGAAATTAAATAGCATAAAATTGAATGTTATGCCATGAAACTATGGTTTCTAAAGTTCTAAGTGGCTATACTAACAGATTTGAGAACATTATTCAGTTTTCATCATTAGATTAATCAGTAATAACTTTTACGTTAGATAATATATTTCCTGTTGCTTGATATAGTAATATGAGAAACTAATTAATCAATTGTCGATGTGTTTCTTATTTCTATAATATCTTACGCTTTTTTTGTGCACTCCCGCTAAAATATAAGCAACAAAGGTAATGCACGGAATGAAACAGCAATTATTTAATGGATATAAGTGAAACAGATTCAAGAAGACAAACTAAGCCTTAGGCGACATTCGAACCCGCATATTAGAGGGCAGGTTAATAGACAGCCTGCGCTAGCTGCTGTATCATACAGAGTGACAAAAATGTCAATCTCATACCAGGATAAAATGATTGGCTTGTCATCCCAGTTACCCAATATTTGAAATTCTAAATCAACTGGAGGGAAAAACATAACAGGAGATTGCGCTGATTATTTTAATTCATTTTTGTCCAATTTAGGAGCAGGATTTTGCTTTAAACTGCAAAAAGAGTTCTGAAATTTTTACTTCTGAAAATAATACCAGGATAAAATGATTGGCTTGTCATCCCAGTTACCCAATATTTGAAATTCTAAAATAACTGGAGGGAAAAACATAACAGGAGATTGCGCTGATTATTTTAATTCATGTTGTTCATATTAATTGTTCAATTTAGGAGCAGGATTTTGCTTTAAACTGCAAAAAGAGTTCTGAAATTTTTACTTCTGAAAATAATGCACAGCTATTTTCAATTTCAATAACACGAGAGAGGTTTTAAACACGAATTATTTCGTACACAAGTTATTTACACAAGTCAAAGTTATTTGATCAGGACAATTCTGGTATTAAAAATTTCTATTTTCTACTCGCATATAAAATACATGTTTAGTCTTAATAAAACCATTTTATCTTTGCTTCTCATCCAAATAAATTTTCTAAATAAACAAATTTCAAACAAAATTGTCGATGTGTTTCTTATTTCTATAATATCTTACGCTTTTTATGTGCACTCCCGCTAAAATATAAGCAACAAAGGTAATGCACGGAATGAAACAGCAATTATTTAATGGATATAAGTGAAACAGATTCAAGAAGACAAACTAAGCCTTAGGCTACATTCGAACCCGCATATTAGAGTGCAGGTTAATAGACAGCCTGCGCTAGCTGCTGTACCATACAGAGCGACAAAAATGTCAATCTCATACCAGGATTTTTTGTATAAAATGATTGGCTTGTCATCCCAGTTACCCAATATTTGAAATTCTAAAATAAATGGAGGGAAAAACATAACAGGAGATTGCGCTGATTATTTTAATTCACTTTTGTCCAATTTAGAAGCAAGATTTTGCTTTAAACTGCAAAAGGAGTTCTGCAATTTTTATTTCTGAAAATAATGCACAGCTATTTTCAATTTCAATAACACGAGAGAGGTTTTAAACACGAATTATTTCGTACACGAGTTATTAACACAAGTCAAAGTTATTTGATCAGGACAATTCTGGTATTAAAAATTTCTATTTTCTACTCGCATATAAAATACATGTTTAGTCTTAATAAAACCATTTTATATCTTTGCTTCTCATCCAAATAAATTTTCTAAATAAACAAATTTCAAACAAAATTGTCGATGTGTTTCTTATATCTATAATATCTTACGCTTTTTATGTGCACTCCCGCTAAAATATAAGCAACAAAGGTAATGCACGTAATGAAACAGCAATTATTTAATGGATATAAGTGAAACAGATTCAAGAAGACAAACTAAGCCTTAGGCTACATTCGAACCCGCATATTAGAGTGCAGGTTAATAGACAGCCTGCGCTAGCTGCTGTACCATACAGAGCGACAAAAATGTCAATCTCATACCAGGATTTTTTGTATAAAATGATTGGCTTGTCATCCCAGTTACCCAATATTTGAAATTCTAAAATTACTGGAGGGAAAAACATAACAGGAGATTGCGCTGATTATTTTAATTCATTTTTGTCCAATTTAGGAGCAGGATTTTGCTTTAAACTGCAAAAAGAGTTCTGAAATTTTTACTTCTGAAAATAATGCACAGCTATTTTCAATTTCAATAACACGAGAGAGGTTTTAAACACGAATTATTTCGTACACGAGTTATTAACACAAGTCAAAGTTATTTGATCAGGACAATTCTGGTATTAAAAATTTCTATTTTCTACTCGCATATAAAATACATGTTTAGTCTTAATAAAACCATTTTATATATTTGCTTCTCATCCAAATAAATTTTCTAAATAAACAAATTTCAAACAAAATTGTCGATGTGTTTCTTATTTCTATAATATCATACGCTTTTTATGTGCACTCCCGCTAAAATATAAGCAACAAAGGTAATGCACGGAATGAAACAGCAATTATTTAATGGATATAAGTGAAACAGATTCAAGAAAACAAACTAAGCCTTAGGCTACATTCGAACCCGCATATTAGAGAGCAGGTTAACAGACAGCCTGCGCTAGCTGCTGTACCATACAGAGCGACAAAAATGTCAATCTCATACCAGGATTTTTTGTATAAAATGATTGGCTTGTCATCCCAGTTACCCAATATTTGAAATTCTAAAATAAATGGAGGGAAAAACATAACAGGAGATTGCGCTGATTATTTTAATTCATTTTTGTCCAATTTAGAAGCAAGATTTTGCTTTAAACTGCAAAAGGAGTTCTGCAATTTTTATTTCTGAAAATAATGCACAGCTATTTTCAATTTCAATAACACGAGAGAGGTTTTAAACACGAATTATTTCGTACACGAGTTATTAACACAAGTAAAAGTTATTTGATCAGGACAATTCTGGTATTAAAAATTTCTATTTTCTATTCGCATATAAAATACATGTTTAGTCTTAATAAAACCATTTTATATCTTTGCGTCTCATCCAAATAAATTTTCTAAATAAACAAATTTCAAACAAAAAATTGAATAACAAACACGGGATTTCTGAAATTAAATAGCATAAAATTGAATGTTATGCCATGAAACTATGGTTTCTAAAGTTCTAAGTGGCTATACTAACAGATTTGAGAACATTATTCAGTTTTCATCATTAGATTAATCAGTAATAACTTTTACGTTAGATAATATATTTCCTGTTGCTTGATATAGTAATATGAGAAACTAATTAATCAATTGTCGATGTGTTTCTTATTTCTATAATATCTTACGCTTTTTTTGTGCACTCCCGCTAAAATATAAGCAACAAAGGTAATGCACGGAATGAAACAGCAATTATTTAATGGATATAAGTGAAACAGATTCAAGAAGACAAACTAAGCCTTAGGCGACATTCGAACCCGCATATTAGAGGGCAGGTTAATAGACAGCCTGCGCTAGCTGCTGTACCATACAGAGTGACAAAAATGTCAATCTCATACCAGGATAAAATGATTGGCTTGTCATCCCAGTTACCCAATATTTGAAATTCTAAATCAACTGGAGGGAAAAACATAACAGGAGATTGCGCTGATTATTTTAATTCATTTTTGTCCAATTTAGGAGCAGGATTTTGCTTTAAACTGCAAAAAGAGTTCTGAAATTTTTACTTCTGAAAATAATACCAGGATAAAATGATTGGCTTGTCATCCCAGTTACCCAATATTTGAAATTCTAAAATAACTGGAGGGAAAAACATAACAGGAGATTGCGCTGATTATTTTAATTCATGTTGTTCATATTAATTGTTCAATTTAGGAGCAGGATTTTGCTTTAAACTGCAAAAAGAGTTCTGAAATTTTTACTTCTGAAAATAATGCACAGCTATTTTCAATTTCAATAACACGAGAGAGGTTTTAAACACGAATTATTTCGTACACGAGTTATTAACCCAAGTAAAAGTTATTTGATCAGGACAATTCTGGTATTAAAAATTTCTATTTTCTACTCGCATATAAAATACATGTTTAGTCTTAATAAAACCATTTTATCTTTGCTTCTCATCCAAATAAATTTTCTAAATAAACAAATTTCAAACAAAATTGTCGATGTGTTTCTTATTTCTATAATATCTTACGCTTTTTATGTGCACTCCCGCTAAAATATAAGCAACAAAGGTAATGCACGGAATGAAACAGCAATTATTTAATGGATATAAGTGAAACAGATTCAAGAAGACAAACTAAGCCTTAGGCTACATTCGAACCCGCATATTAGAGAGCAGGTTAATAGACAGCCTGCGATAGCTGCTGTACCATACAGAGCGACAAAAATGTCAATCTCATACCAGGATTTTTTGTATAAAATGATTGGCTTGTCATCCCAGTTACCCAATATTTGAAATTCTAAAATAAATGGAGGGAAAAACATAACAGGAGATTGCGCTGATTATTTTAATTCATTTTTGTCCAATTTAGAAGCAAGATTTTGCTTTAAACTGCAAAAGGAGTTCTGCAATTTTTATTTCTGAAAATAATGCACAGCTATTTTCAATTTCAATAACACGAGAGAGGTTTTAAACACGAATTATTTCGTACACGAGTTATTAACACAAGTCAAAGTTATTTGATCAGGACAATTCTGGTATTAAAAATTTCTATTTTCTACTCGCATATAAAATACATGTTTAGTCTTAATAAACCATTTTATATCTTTGCTTCTCATCCAAATAAATTTTCTAAATAAACAAATTTCAAACAAAAAATTGAAAAACAAACACGGGATTTCTGAAGTTAAATAGCATAAAAGTGAATGTTATGCCATGAAACTATGGTTTCTAATGTTCTAAGTGGCTATACTAACAGATTTGAGAACATTATTCAGTTTTTATCATTAGATTAATCAGTAATAACTTTTACGTTAGATAATATATTTCCTGTTGCTTGAAAAGTAATATGAGAAACTAATTAATCAATTGTCGATGTGTTTCTTATTTCTATAATAACTTACGCTTTTTTTGTGCAATCCCGCTAAAATATAAGCAACAAAGATAATGCACGGAATGAAACAGCAATTATTTAATGGATATAAGTGAAACAGATTCAAGAAGCCAAACTAAGCCTTAGGCTACATTCGAACCCGCATATTAGAGAGCAGGTTAATAGACAGCCTGCGCTAGCTGCTGTACCATACAGAGCGACAAAAATGTCAGTCTCATACCAGGATTTTTTGTATAAAATGATTGGCTTGTCATCCCAGTTACCCAATATTTGAAATTCTAAAATAAATGGAGGGAAAAATATAACAGGAGATTGCGCTGATTATTTTAATTCATTTTTGTCCAATTTAGAAGCAAGATTTTGCTTAAAACTGCAAAAGGAGTTCTGCAATTTTTATTTCTGAAAGTAATGCACAGCTATTTTCAATTTCAATAACACGAGAGAGGTTTTAAACACGAATTATTTCGTACACGAGTTATTAACACAAGTAAAAGTTATTTGATCAGGACAATTCTGGTATTAAAAATTTCTATTTTCTACTCGCATATAAAATACATGTTTAGTCTTAATAAAACCATTTTATATCTTTGCTTCTCATCCAAATAAACTTTCTAAATAAACAAATTTCAAACAAAATTGTCGATGTGTTTCTTATTTCTATAATATCTTACGCTTTTTATGTGCACTCCCGCTAAAATATAAGCAACAAAGGTAATGCACGGAATGAAACAGCAATTATTTAATGGATATAAGTGAAACATGTTCAGAAAGAAAAACTAATCCTTAGGCGACATTCGAACCCGCATATTAGAGGGCAGGTTAATAGACAGCCTGCGGTAGCTGCTGTACCATACAGAGTGACAAAAATGTCAATCTCATACCAGGATTTTTTGTATAAAATGATTGGCTTGTCATCCCAGTTACCCAATATTTGAAATTCTAAAATAACTGGAGGGAAAAACATAACAGGAGATTGCGTTGATTATTTTAATTCATTTTTGTCGAATTTAGGAGCAGGATTTTGCTTTAAACTGCAAAAAGAGTTCTGCAATTTTTACTTCTGAGAATAATGCACAGCTATTTTCAATTTCAATAACACGAGAGAGGTTTTAAACACGAATTATTTCGTACACGAGTTATTAACACAAGTAAAATTTGTTCGATCAGGACAATTCTGGTATTAAAAATTTCTATTTTCTACTCGCATATAAAATACATGTTTAGTCTTAATAAAACCATTTTATATCTTTGCTTCTCATCCAAATAAATTTTCTAAATAAACAAATTTCAAACAAAAAATTGAATAACAAACACGGGATTTCTGAAGTTAAATAGCATAAGAGTGAATGTTATGCCATGAAACTATGGTTTCTAAAGTTCTAAGTGGCTATACTAACAGATTTGAGAACATTATTCAGTTTTTATCATTAGATTAATGAGTAATAACTTTTACGTTAGATAATATATTTCCTGTTGCTTGATATAGTAATATGAGAAACTAATTAATCAATTGTCGATGTGTTTCTTATTTCCATAATATCTTACGCTTTTTTTGTGCACTCCCGCTAAAATATAAGCAACAAAGATAATGCACGGAATGAAACAGCAATTATTTAATGGATATAAGTGAAACAGATTCAAGAAGACAAACTAAGCCTTAGGCGACATTCGAACCCGCATATTAGAGGGCAGGTTAATAGACAGCCTGCGCTAGCTGCTGTACCATACAGAGTGACAAAAATGTCAATCTCATACCAGGATAAAATGATTGGCTTGTCATCCCAGTTACCCAATATTTGAAATTATAAAATAACTGGAGGGAAAAACATAACAGGAGATTGCGCTGATTATTTTAATTCATTTTTGTCCAATTTAGGAGCAGGATTTTGCTTTAAACTGCAAAAAGAGTTCTGAAATTTTTACTTCTGAAAATAATACCAGGATAAAATGATTGGCTTGTCATCCCAGTTACCCAATATTTGAAATTCTAAAATAACTGGAGGGAAAAACATAACAGGAGATTGCGCTGATTATTTTAATTCATGTTGTTCATATTAATTGTTCAATTTAGGAGCAGGATTTTGCTTTAAACTGCAAAAAGAGTTCTGAAATTTTTACTTCTGAAAATAATGCACAGCTATTTTCAATTTCAATAACACGAGAGAGGTTTTAAACACGAATTATTTCGTACACGAGTTATTAACACAAGTAAAAGTTATTTGATCAGGACAATTCTGGTATTAAAAATTTCTATTTTCTACTCGCATATAAAATACATGTTTAGTCTTAATAAACCATTTTATATCTTTGCTTCTCATCCAAATAAATTTTCTAAATAAACAAATTTCAAACAAAAAATTGAATAACAAACACGGGATTTCTGAAGTTAAATAGCATAAAAGTGAATGTTATGCCATGAAACTATGGTTTCTAATGTTCTAAGTGGCTATACTAACAGATTTGAGAACATTATTCAGTTTTTATCATTAGATTAATCAGTAATAACTTTTACGTTAGATAATATATTTGCTGTTGCTTGAAAAGTAATATGAGAAACTAATTAATCAATTGTCGATGTGTTTCTTATTTCTATAATATCTTACGCTTTTTTTTGTGCAATCCCGCTAAAATATAAGCAACAAAGATAATGCACGGAATGAAACAGCAATTATTTAATGGATATAAGTGAAACAGATTCAAGAAGACAAACTAAGCCTTAGGCTATATTCGAACCCGCATATTAGAGAGCGGGTTAATAGACAGCCTGCGCTAGCTGCTGTACCATACAGAGCGACAAAAATGTCAGTCTCATACCAGGATTTTTTGTATAAAATGATTGGCTTGTCATCCCAGTTACCCAATATTTGAAATTCTAAAATAACTGGAGGGAAAAATATAACAGGAGATTGCGCTGATTATTTTAATTCATTTTTGTCCAATTTAGAAGCAAGATTTTGCTTAAAACTGCAAAAGGAGTTCAGCAATTTTTATTTCTGAAAGTAATGCACAGCTATTTTCAATTTCAATAACACGAGAGAGGTTTTAAACACGAATTATTTCGTACACGAGTTATTAACACAAGTCAAAGTTATTTGATCAGGACAATTCTGGTATTAAAAATTTCTATTTTCTACTCGCATATAAAATACATGTTTAGTCTTAATAAAACCACTTTATATCTTTGCGTCTCATCCAAATAAATTTTCTAAATAAACAAATTTCATACAAAAAATTGAATAACAAACACGGGATTTCTGAAATTAAATAGCATAAAAGTGAATGTTATGCCATGAAACTATGGTTTCTAAAGTTCTAAGTGGCTATACTAACAGATTTGAGAACATTATTCAGTTTTTATCATTAGATTAATCAGTAATAACTTTTACGTTAGATAATATATTTCCTGTTGCTTGATATAGTAATATGAGAAACTAATTAATCAATTGTCGATGTGTTTCTTATTTCTATAATATCTTACGCTTTTTTTGTGCACTCCCGCTAAAATATAAGCAACAAAGGTAATGCACGGAATGAAACAGCAATTATTTAATGGATATAAGTGAAACAGATTCAAGAAGACAAACTAAGCCTTAGGCGACATTCGAACCCGCATATGAGAGGGCAGGTTAATAGACAGCCTGCGCTAGCTGCTGTACCATACAGAGTGACAAAAATGTCAATCTCATACCAGGAGTTTTTGAATAAAATGATTGGCTTGTCATCCCAGTTACCCAATATTTGAAATTCTAAAATAACTGGAGGGAAAAACATAACAGGAGATTGCGCTGATTATTTTAATTCATTTTTGTCCAATTTAGGAGCAGGATTTTGCTTTAAACTGCAAAAAGTGTTCTGAAATTTTTACTTCCGAAAATAATGCACAGCTATTTTCAATTTCAATAACACGAGAGAGGTTTTAAACACGAATTATTTCGTACACGAGTTATTAACACAAGTCAAAGTTATTTGATCAGGACAATTCTGGTATTAAAAATTTCTATTTTCTAGTCGCATATAAAATACATGTTTAGTCTTAATAAAACCATTTTATATCTTTGCTTCTCATCCAAATAAATTTTCTAAATAAACAAATTTCAAACAAAATTGTCGATGTGTTTCTTATTTCTACAATATCATACGCTTTTTATGTGCACTCCCGCTAAAATATAAGCAACAAAGGTAATGCACGGAATGAAACAGCAATTATTTAATGGATATAAGTGAAACAGATTCAAGAAGACAAACTAAGCCTTAGGTTACATTCGAACCCGCATATTAGAGAGCAGGTTAACAGACAGCCTGCGCTAGCTGCTGTACCATACAGAGCGACAAAAATGCCAATCTCATACCAGGATTTTTTGTTTAAAATGATTGGCTTGTCATCCCAGTTACCCAATATTTGAAATTCTAAAATAAATGGAGGGAAAAACATAACAGGAGATTGCGCTGATTATTTTAATTCATTTTTGTCCAATTTAGAAGCAAGATTTTGCTTTAAACTGCAAAAGGAGTTCTGCAATTTTTATTTTTGAAAATAATGCACAGCTATTTTCAATTTCAATAACACGAGAGAGGTTTTAAACACGAATTATTTCGTACACGAGTTATTAACACAAGTAAAATTTATTTGATCAGGACAATTCTGGTATTAAAAATTTCTATTTTCTACTCGCATATAAAATACATGTTTAGTCTTAATAAAACCATTTTATATCTTTGCTTCTCATCCAAATAAATTTTCTAAATAAACAAATTTCAAACAAAAAATTGAATAACAAACACGGGATTTCTGAAGTTAAATAGCATAAAAGTGAATGTTATGCCATGAAACTATGGTTTCTAAAGTTCTAAGTGGCTATACTAACAGATTTGAGAACATTATTCAGTTTTTATCATTAGATTAATCAGTAATAACTTTTACGTTAGATAATATATTTCCTGTTGCTTGATATAGTAATATGAGAAACTAATTAATCAATTGTCGATGTGTTTCTTATTTCCATAATATCTTACGCTTTTTATGTGCACTCCCGCTAAAATATAAGCAACAAAGGTAATGCACGGAATGAAACAGCAATTATTTAATGGATATAAGTGAAACAGATTCAAGAAGACAAACTAAGCCTTAAGCTACATTCGAACCCGCATATTAGAGTGCAGGTTAATAGACAGCCTGCGCTAGCTGCTGTACCATACAGAGCGACAAAAATGTCAATCTCATACCAGGATGTTTTGTATAAAATGATTGGCTTGTCATCCCAGTTACCCAATATTTGAAATTCTAAAATTACTGGAGGGAAAAACATAACAGGAGATTGCGCTGATTATTTTAATTCATTTTTGTCCAATTTAGGAGCAGGATTTTGCTTTAAACTGCAAAAAGAGTTCTGAAATTTTTACTTCTGAAAATAATGCACAGCTATTTTCAATTTCAATAACACGAGAGAGGTTTTAAACACGAATTATTTCGTACACGAGTTATTAACACAAGTCAAAGTTATTTGATCAGGACAATTCTGGTATTAAAAATTTCTATTTTCTACTCGCTTATAAAATACATGTTTAGTCTTAATAAAACCATTTTATATCTTTGCTTCTCATCCAAATAAATTTTCTAAATAAACAAATTTCAAACAAAATTGTCGATGTGTTTCTTATTTCTATAATATCATACGCTTTTTATGTGCACTCCCGCTAAAATATAAGAAACAAAGGTAATGCACGGAATGAAACAGCAATTATTTAATGGATATAAGTGAAATAGATTCAAGAAGACAAACTAAGCCTTAGGCGACATTCGAACCCGCATATTAGAGGGCAGGTTAATAGACAGCCTGCGCTAGCTGCTGTACCATACAGAGTGACAAAAATGTCAATCTCATACCAGGATTTTTTGTATAAAATGATTGGCTTGTCATCCCAGTTACCCAATATTTGAAATTCTAAAATAACTGGAGGGAAAAACATAACAGGAGATTGCGTTGATTATTTTAATTCATGTTGTTCATGTTAATTGTTCAATTTAGGAGCAGGATTTTGCTTTAAACTGCAAAAAGAGTTCTGAAATTTTTACTTCTGAAAATAATGCACAGCTATTTTCAATTTCAATAACACGAGAGAGGTTTTAAACACGAATTATTTCGTACACGAGTTATTAACACAAGTCAGAGATATTTGATCAGGACAATTCTGGTATTAAAAATTTCTATTTTCTACTCGCATATAAAATACATGTTTAGTCTTAATAAAACCATTTTATATCTTTGCTTCTCATCCAAATAAATTTTCTAAATAAACAAATTTCAAACAAAAAATTGAATAACAAACACGGGATTTCTGAAGTTAAATAGCAGAAAAGTGAATGTTATGCCATGAAACTATGGTTTCTAAAGTTCTAAGTGGCTATACTAACAGATTTGAGAACATTATTCAGTTTTTATCATTAGATTACTCAGTAATAACTTTTACGTTACATAATATATTTCCTGTTGCTTGATATAATAATATGAGAAACTAATTAATCAATTGTCGATGTGTTTCTTATTTCTATAATATCTTACGCTTTTTTTGTGCACTCCCGCTAAAATATAAGCAACAAAGGTAATGCACGGAATGAAACAGCAATTATTTAATGGATATAAGTGAAACAGATTCAAGAAGACAAACTAAGCCTTAGGCTACATTCGAACCCGCATATTAGAGAGCAGGTTAACAGACAGCCTGCGCTAGCTGCTGTACCATACAGAGCGACAAAAATGCCAATCTCATACCAGGATTTTTTGTTTAAAATGATTGGCTTGTCATCCCAGTTACCCAATATTTGAAATTCTAAAATAAATGGAGGGAAAAACATAACAGGAGATTGCGCTGATTATTTTAATTCATTTTTGTCCAATTTAGAAGCAAGATTTTGCTTTAAACTGCAAAAGGAGTTCTGCAATTTTTATTTTTGAAAATAATGCACAGCTATTTTCAATTTCAATAACACGAGAGAGGTTTTAAACACGAATTATTTCGTACACGAGTTATTAACACAAGTAAAATTTATTTGATCAGGACAATTCTGGTATTAAAAATTTCTATTTTCTACTCGCATATAAAATACATGTTTAGTCTTAATAAAACCATTTTATATCTTTGCTTCTCATCCAAATAAATTTTCTAAATAAACAAATTTCAAACAAAAAATTGAATAACAAACACGGGATTTCTGAAGTTAAATAGCATAAAAGTGAATGTTATGCCATGAAACTATGGTTTCTAAAGTTCTAAGTGGCTATACTAACAGATTTGAGAACATTATTCAGTTTTTATCATTAGATTAATCAGTAATAACTTTTACGTTAGATAATATATTTCCTGTTGCTTGATATAGTAATATGAGAAACTAATTAATCAATTGTCGATGTGTTTCTTATTTCCATAATATCTTACGCTTTTTATGTGCACTCCCGCTAAAATATAAGCAACAAAGGTAATGCACGGAATGAAACAGCAATTATTTAATGGATATAAGTGAAACAGATTCAAGAAGACAAACTAAGCCTTAAGCTACATTCGAACCCGCATATTAGAGTGCAGGTTAATAGACAGCCTGCGCTAGCTGCTGTACCATACAGAGCGACAAAAATGTCAATCTCATACCAGGATGTTTTGTATAAAATGATTGGCTTGTCATCCCAGTTACCCAATATTTGAAATTCTAAAATTACTGGAGGGAAAAACATAACAGGAGATTGCGCTGATTATTTTAATTCATTTTTGTCCAATTTAGGAGCAGGATTTTGCTTTAAACTGCAAAAAGAGTTCTGAAATTTTTACTTCTGAAAATAATGCACAGCTATTTTCAATTTCAATAACACGAGAGAGGTTTTAAACACGAATTATTTCGTACACGAGTTATTAACACAAGTCAAAGTTATTTGATCAGGACAATTCTGGTATTAAAAATTTCTATTTTCTACTCGCTTATAAAATACATGTTTAGTCTTAATAAAACCATTTTATATCTTTGCTTCTCATCCAAATAAATTTTCTAAATAAACAAATTTCAAACAAAATTGTCGATGTGTTTCTTATTTCTATAATATCATACGCTTTTTATGTGCACTCCCGCTAAAATATAAGAAACAATGGTAATGCACGGAATGAAACAGCAATTATTTAATGGATATAAGTGAAACAGATTCAAGAAGACAAACTAAGCCTTAGGCGACATTCGAACCCGCATATTAGAGGGCAGGTTAATAGACAGCCTGCGCTAGCTGCTGTACCATACAGAGTGACAAAAATGTCAATCTCATACCAGGATTTTTTGTATAAAATGATTGGCTTGTCATCCCAGTTACCCAATATTTGAAATTCTAAAATAACTGGAGGGAAAAACATAACAGGAGATTGCGTTGATTATTTTAATTCATGTTGTTCATGTTAATTGTTCAATTTAGGAGCAGGATTTTGCTTTAAACTGCAAAAAGAGTTCTGAAATTTTTACTTCTGAAAATAATGCACAGCTATTTTCAATTTCAATAACACGAGAGAGGTTTTAAACACGAATTATTTCGTACACGAGTTATTAACACAAGTCAGAGATATTTGATCAGGACAATTCTGGTATTAAAAATTTCTATTTTCTACTCGCATATAAAATACATGTTTAGTCTTAATAAAACCATTTTATATCTTTGCTTCTCATCCAAATAAATTTTCTAAATAAACAAATTTCAAACAAAAAATTGAATAACAAACACGGGATTTCTGAAGTTAAATAGCAGAAAAGTGAATGTTATGCCATGAAACTATGGTTTCTAAAGTTCTAAGTGGCTATACTAACAGATTTGAGAACATTATTCAGTTTTTATCATTAGATTACTCAGTAATAACTTTTACGTTAGATAATATATTTCCTGTTGCTTGATATAATAATATGAGAAACTAATTAATCAATTGTCGATGTGTTTCTTATTTCTATAATATCTTACGCTTTTTTTGTGCACTCCCGCTAAAATATAAGAAACAAAGGTAATGCACGGAATGAAACAGCAATTATTTAATGGATATAAGTGAAACAGATTCAAGAAGACAAACTAAGCCTTAGGCTACATTCGAACCCGCATATTAGAGAGCAGGTTAATAGACAGCCTGCGCTAGCTGCTGTACCATACAGAGCGACAAAAATGTCAATCTCATACCAGGATTTTTGTATAAAATGATTGGCTTGTCATCCCAGTTACCCAATATTTGAAATTCTAAAATAACTGGAGGGGAAAACATAACAGGAGATTGCGCTGATTATTTTAATTCATTTTTGTCCAATTTAGGAGCAGGATTTTGCTTTAAACTGCAAAAAGAGTTCTGAAATTTTTACTTCTGAAAATAATGCACAGCTATTTTCAATTTCAATAACACGAGAGAGGTTTTAAACACGAATTATTTCGTACACGAGTTATTAACACAAGTCAAAGTTATTTGATCAGGACAATTCTGGTATTAAAAATTTCTATTTTCTACTCGCATATAAAATACATGTTTAGTCTTAATAAAACCATTTTATATCTTTGCTTCTCATCCAAATAAATTTTCTAAATAAACAAATTTCAAACAAAAAATTGAATAACAAACACGGGATTTCTGAAGTTAAATAGCATAAAAGTGAATGTTATGCCATGAAACTATGGTTTCTAAAGTTCTAAGTGGCTATACTAACAGATTTGAGAACATTATTCAGTTTTTATCATTAGATTAATCAGTAATAACTTTTACGTTAGATAATATATTTCCTGTTGCTTGATATAGTAATATGAGAAACTAATTAATCAATTGTCGATGTGTTTCTTATTTCTATAATATCTTACGCTTTTTTTGTGCACTCCCGCTAAACTATAAGCAACAAAGGTAATGCACGGAATGAAACAGCAATTATTTAATGGATATAAGTGAAACAGATTCAAGAAGACAAACTAAGCCTTAGGTTACATTCGAACCCGCATATTAGAGAGCAGGTTAACAGACAGCCTGCGCTAGCTGCTGTACCATACAGAGCGACAAAAATGCCAATCTCATACCAGGATTTTTTGTATAAAATGATTGGCTTGTCATCCCAGTTACCCAATATTTGAAATTCTAAAATAAATGGAGGGAAAAACATAACAGGAGATTGCGCTGATTATTTTAATTCATTTTTGTCCAATTTAGAAGCAAGATTTTGCTTTAAACTGCAAAAGGAGTTCTGCAATTTTTATTTTTGAAAATAATGCACAGCTATTTTCAATTTCAATAACACGAGAGAGGTTTTAAACACGAATTATTTCGTACACGAGTTATTAACACAAGTAAAATTTATTTGATCAGGACAATTCTGGTATTAAAAATTTCTATTTTCTACTCGCATATAAAATACATGTTTAGTCTTAATAAAACCATTTTATATCTTTGCTTCTCATCCAAATAAATTTTCTAAATAAACAAATTTCAAACAAAAAATTGAATAACAAACACGGGATTTCTGAAGTTAAATAGCATAAAAGTGAATGTTATGCCATGAAACTATGGTTTCTAAAGTTCTAAGTGGCTATACTAACAGATTTGAGAACATTATTCAGTTTTTATCATTAGATTAATCAGTAATAACTTTTACGTTAGATAATATATTTCCTGTTGCTTGATATAGTAATATGAGAAACTAATTAATCAATTGTCGATGTGTTTCTTATTTCCATAATATCTTACGCTTTTTATGTGCACTCCCGCTAAAATATAAGCAACAAAGGTAATGCACTCAATGAAACAGCAATTATTTAATGGATATAAGTGAAACAGATTCAAGAAGACAAACTAAGCCTTAGGCTACATTCGAACCCGCATATTAGAGTGCAGGTTAATAGACAGCCTGCGCTAGCTGCTGTACCATACAGAGCGACAAAAATGTCAATCTCATACCAGGATTTTTTGTATAAAATGATTGGCTTGTCATCCCAGTTACCCAATATTTGAAATTCTAAAATTACTGGAGGGAAAAACATAACAGGAGATTGCGCTGATTATTTTAATTCATTTTTGTCCAATTTAGGAGCAGGATTTTGCTTTAAACTGCAAAAAGAGTTCTGAAATTTTTACTTCTGAAAATAATGCACAGCTATTTTCAATTTCAATAACACGAGAGAGGTTTTAAACACGAATTATTTCGTACACGAGTTATTAACACAAGTCAAAGTTATTTGATCAGGACAATTCTGGTATTAAAAATTTCTATTTTCTACTCGCTTATAAAATACATGTTTAGTCTTAATAAAACCATTTTATATCTTTGCTTCTCATCCAAATAAATTTTCTAAATAAACAAATTTCAAACAAAATTGTCGATGTGTTTCTTATTTCTATAATATCATACGCTTTTTATGTGCACTCCCGCTAAAATATAAGAAACAAAGGTAATGCACGGAATGAAACAGCAATTATTTAATGGATATAAGTGAAACAGATTCAAGAAGACAAACTAAGCCTTAGGCGACATTCGAACCCGCATATTAGAGGGCAGGTTAATAGACAGCCTGCGCTAGCTCCGGTACCATACAGAGTGAAAAAAATGTCAATCTCATACCAGGATTTTTTGTATAATATGATTGGCTTGTCATCCCAGTTACCCAATATTTGAAATTCTAAAATAACTGGAGGGAAAAACATAACAGGAGATTGCGTTGATTATTTTAATTCATGTTGTTCATGTTAATTGTTCAATTTAGGAGCAGGATTTTGCTTTAAACTGCAAAATGAGTTCTGAAATTTTTACTTCTGAAAATAATGCACAGCTATTTTCAATTTCAATAACACGAGAGAGGTTTTAAACACGAATTATTTCGTACACGAGTTATTAACACAAGTCAGAGATATTTGATCAGGACAATTCTGGTATTAAAAATTTCTATTTTCTACTCGCATATAAAATACATGTTTAGTCTTAATAAAACCATTTTATATCTTTGCTTCTCATCCAAATAAATTTTCTAAATAAACAAATTTCAAACAAAATTGTCGATGTGTTTCTTATTTCTATAATATCATACGCTTTTTATGTGCACTCCCGCTAAAATATAAGAAACAAAGGTAATGCACGGAATGAAACAGCAATTATTTAATGGATATAAGTGAAACAGATTCAAGAAGACAAACTAAGCCTTAGGCTACATTCGAACCCGCATATTAGAGAGCAGGTTAATAGACAGCCTGCGCTAGCTGCTGTACCATACAGAGCGACAAAAATGTCAATCTCATACCAGGATTTTTGTATAAAATGATTGGCTTGTCATCCCAGTTACCCAATATTTGAAATTCTAAAATAAATGGAGGGAAAAACATAACAGGAGATTGCGCTGATTATTTTAATTCATTTTTGTCCAATTTAGAAGCAAGATTTTGCTTTAAACTGCAAAAGGAGTTCTGCAATTTTTATTTTTGAAAATAATGCACAGCTATTTTCAATTTCAATAACACGAGAGAGGTTTTAAACACGAATTATTTCGTACACGAGTTATTAACACAAGTAAAATTTATTTGATCAGGACAATTCTGGTATTAAAAATTTCTATTTTCTACTCGCATATAAAATACATGTTTAGTCTTAATAAAACCATTTTATATCTTTGCTTCTCATCCAAATAAATTTTCTAAATAAACAAATTTCAAACAAAAAATTGAATAACAAACACGGGATTTCTGAAGTTAAATAGCATAAAAGTGAATGTTATGCCATGAAACTATGGTTTCTAAAGTTCTAAGTGGCTATACTAACAGATTTGAGAACATTATTCAGTTTTTATCATTAGATTAATCAGTAATAACTTTTACGTTAGATAATATATTTCCTGTTGCTTGATATAGTAATATGAGAAACTAATTAATCAATTGTCGATGTGTTTCTTATTTCCATAATATCTTACGCTTTTTATGTGCACTCCCGCTAAAATATAAGCAACAAAGGTAATGCACTCAATGAAACAGCAATTATTTAATGGATATAAGTGAAACAGATTCAAGAAGACAAACTAAGCCTTAGGCTACATTCGAACCCGCATATTAGAGTGCAGGTTAATAGACAGCCTGCGCTAGCTGCTGTACCATACAGAGCGACAAAAATGTCAATCTCATACCAGGATTTTTTGTATAAAATGATTGGCTTGTCATCCCAGTTACCCAATATTTGAAATTCTAAAATTACTGGAGGGAAAAACATAACAGGAGATTGCGCTGATTATTTTAATTCATTTTTGTCCAATTTAGGAGCAGGATTTTGCTTTAAACTGCAAAAAGAGTTCTGAAATTTTTACTTCTGAAAATAATGCACAGCTATTTTCAATTTCAATAACACGAGAGAGGTTTTAAACACGAATTATTTCGTACACGAGTTATTAACACAAGTCAAAGTTATTTGATCAGGACAATTCTGGTATTAAAAATTTCTATTTTCTACTCGCTTATAAAATACATGTTTAGTCTTAATAAAACCATTTTATATCTTTGCTTCTCATCCAAATAAATTTTCTAAATAAACAAATTTCAAACAAAATTGTCGATGTGTTTCTTATTTCTATAATATCATACGCTTTTTATGTGCACTCCCGCTAAAATATAAGAAACAAAGGTAATGCACGGAATGAAACAGCAATTATTTAATGGATATAAGTGAAACAGATTCAAGAAGACAAACTAAGCCTTAGGCGACATTCGAACCCGCATATTAGAGGGCAGGTTAATAGACAGCCTGCGCTAGCTCCGGTACCATACAGAGTGAAAAAAATGTCAATCTCATACCAGGATTTTTTGTATAATATGATTGGCTTGTCATCCCAGTTACCCAATATTTGAAATTCTAAAATAACTGGAGGGAAAAACATAACAGGAGATTGCGTTGATTATTTTAATTCATGTTGTTCATGTTAATTGTTCAATTTAGGAGCAGGATTTTGCTTTAAACTGCAAAATGAGTTCTGAAATTTTTACTTCTGAAAATAATGCACAGCTATTTTCAATTTCAATAACACGAGAGAGGTTTTAAACACGAATTATTTCGTACACGAGTTATTAACACAAGTCAGAGATATTTGATCAGGACAATTCTGGTATTAAAAATTTCTATTTTCTACTCGCATATAAAATACATGTTTAGTCTTAATAAAACCATTTTATATCTTTGCTTCTCATCAAAATAAATTTTCTAAATAAACAAATTTCAAACAAAAAATTGAATAACAAACACGGGATTTCTGAAGTTAAATAGCAGAAAAGTGAATGTTATGCCATGAAACTATGGTTTCTAAAGTTCTAAGTGGCTATACTAACAGATTTGAGAACATTATTCAGTTTTTATCATTAGATTAATCAGTAATAACTTTTACGTTAGATAATATATTTCCTGTTGCTTGATATAATAATATGAGAAACTAATTAATCAATTGTCGATGTGTTTCTTATTTCTATAATATCTTACGCTTTTTTTGTGCACTCCCGCTAAAATATAAGCAACAAAGGTAATGCACGGAATGAAACAGCAATTATTTAATGGATATAAGTGAAACAGATTCAAGAAGACAAACTAAGCCTTAGGCTACATTCGAACCCGCATATTAGAGAGCAGGTTAATAGACAGCCTGCGCTAGCTGCTGTACCATACAGAGCGACAAAAATGTCAATCTCATACCAGGATTTTTGTATAAAATGATTGGCTTGTCATCCCAGTTACCCAATATTTGAAATTCTAAAATAACTGGAGGGGAAAACATAACAGGAGATTGCGCTGATTATTTTAATTCATTTTTGTCCAATTTAGGAGCAGGATTTTGCTTTAAACTGCAAAAAGAGTTCTGAAATTTTTACTTCTGAAAATAAGGCTCAGCTATTTTCAATTTCAATAACACGAGAGAGGTTTTAAACACGAATTATTTCGTACACGAGTTATTAACACAAGTCAAAGTTATTTGATCAGGACAATTCTGGTATTAAAAATTTCTATTTTCTACTCGCATATAAAATACATGTTTAGTCTTAATAAAACCATTTTATATCTTTGCTTCTCATCCAAATAAATTTTCTAAATAAACAAATTTCAAACAAAAAATTGAATAACAAACACGGGATTTCTGAAGTTAAATAGCATAAAAGTGAATGTTATGCCATGAAACTATGGTTTCTAAAGTTCTAAGTGGCTATACTAACAGATTTGAGAACATTATTCAGTTTTTATCATTAGATTAATCAGTAATAACTTTTACGTTAGATAATATATTTCCTGTTGCTTGATATAGTAATATGAGAAACTAATTAATCAATTGTCGATGTGTTTCTTATTTCTATAATATCTTACGCTTTTTTTGTGCACTCCCGCTAAACTATAAGCAACAAAGGTAATGCACGGAATGAAACAGCAATTATTTAATGGATATAAGTGAAACAGATTCAAGAAGACAAACTAAGCCTTAGGTTACATTCGAACCCGCATATTAGAGAGCAGGTTAACAGACAGCCTGCGCTAGCTGCTGTACCATACAGAGCGACAAAAATGCCAATCTCATACCAGGATTTTTTGTATAAAATGATTGGCTTGTCATCCCAGTTACCCAATATTTGAAATTCTAAAATAAATGGAGGGAAAAACATAACAGGAGATTGCGCTGATTATTTTAATTCATTTTTGTCCAATTTAGAAGCAAGATTTTGCTTTAAACTGCAAAAGGAGTTCTGCAATTTTTATTTTTGAAAATAATGCACAGCTATTTTCAATTTCAATAACACGAGAGAGGTTTTAAACACGAATTATATCGTACACGAGTTATTAACACAAGTAAAATTTATTTGATCAGGACAATTCTGGTATTAAAAATTTCTATTTTCTACTCGCATATAAAATACATGTTTAGTCTTAATAAAACCATTTTATATCTTTGCTTCTCATCCAAATAAATTTTCTAAATAAACAAATTTCAAACAAAAAATTGAATAACAAACACGGGATTTCTGAAGTTAAATAGCATAAAAGTGAATGTTATGCCATGAAACTATGGTTTCTAAAGTTCTAAGTGGCTATACTAACAGATTTGAGAACATTATTCAGTTTTTATCATTAGATTAATCAGTAATAACTTTTACGTTAGATAATATATTTCCTGTTGCTTGATATAGTAATATGAGAAACTAATTAATCAATTGTCGATGTGTTTCTTATTTCCATAATATCTTACGCTTTTTATGTGCACTCCCGCTAAAATATAAGCAACAAAGGTAATGCACTCAATGAAACAGCAATTATTTAATGGATATAAGTGAAACAGATTCAAGAAGACAAACTAAGCCTTAGGCTACATTCGAACCCGCATATTAGAGTGCAGGTTAATAGACAGCCTGCGCTAGCTGCTGTACCATACAGAGCGACAAAAATGTCAATCTCATACCAGGATTTTTTGTATAAAATGATTGGCTTGTCATCCCAGTTACCCAATATTTGAAATTCTAAAATTACTGGAGGGAAAAACATAACAGGAGATTGCGCTGATTATTTTAATTCATTTTTGTCCAATTTAGGAGCAGGATTTTGCTTTAAACTGCAAAAAGAGTTCTGAAATTTTTACTTCTGAAAATAATGCACAGCTATTTTCAATTTCAATAACACGAGAGAGGTTTTAAACACGAATTATTTCGTACACGAGTTATTAACACAAGTCAAAGTTATTTGATCAGGACAATTCTGGTATTAAAAATTTCTATTTTCTACTCGCTTATAAAATACATGTTTAGTCTTAATAAAACCATTTTATATCTTTGCTTCTCATCCAAATAAATTTTCTAAATAAACAAATTTCAAACAAAATTGTCGATGTGTTTCTTATTTCTATAATATCATACGCTTTTTATGTGCACTCCCGCTAAAATATAAGAAACAAAGGTAATGCACGGAATGAAACAGCAATTATTTAATGGATATAAGTGAAACAGATTCAAGAAGACAAACTAAGCCTTAGGCCACATTCGAACCCGCATATTAGAGGGCAGGTTAATAGACAGCCTGCGCTAGCTCCGGTACCATACAGAGTGAAAAAAATGTCAATCTCATACCAGGATTTTTTGTATAATATGATTGGCTTGTCATCCCAGTTACCCAATATTTGAAATTCTAAAATAACTGGAGGGAAAAACATAACAGGAGATTGCGTTGATTATTTTAATTCATGTTGTTCATGTTAATTGTTCAATTTAGGAGCAGGATTTTGCTTTAAACTGCAAAACGAGTTCTGAAATTTTTACTTCTGAAAATAATGCACAGCTATTTTCAATTTCAATAACACGAGAGAGGTTTTAAACACGAATTATTTCGTACACGAGTTATTAACACAAGTCAGAGATATTTGATCAGGACAATTCTGGTATTAAAAATTTCTATTTTCTACTCGCATATAAAATACATGTTTAGTCTTAATAAAACCATTTTATATCTTTGCTTCTCATCAAAATAAATTTTCTAAATAAACAAATTTCAAACAAAAAATTGAATAACAAACACGGGATTTCTGAAGTTAAATAGCAGAAAAGTGAATGTTATGCCATGAAACTATGGTTTCTAAAGTTCTAAGTGGCTATACTAACAGATTTGAGAACATTATTCAGTTTTTATCATTAGATTAATCAGTAATAACTTTTACGTTAGATAATATATTTCCTGTTGCTTGATATAATAATATGAGAAACTAATTAATCAATTGTCGATGTGTTTCTTATTTCTATAATATCTTACGCTTTTTTTCTGCACTCCCGCTAAAATATAAGCAACAAAGGTAATGCACGAAATGAAACAGCAATTATTTAATGGATATAAGTGAAACAGATTCAAGAAGACAAACTAAGCCTTAGGCTACATTCGAACCCGCATATTAGAGAGCAGGTTAATAGACAGCCTGCGCTAGCGGCTGTACCATACAGAGCGACAAAAATGTCAATCTCATACCAGGATTTTTGTATAAAATGATTGGCTTGTCATCCCAGTTACCCAATATTTGAAATTCTAAAATAACTGGAGGGGAAAACATAACAGGAGATTGCGCTGATTATTTTAATTCATTTTTGTCCAATTTAGGAGCAGGATTTTGCTTTAAACTGCAAAAAGAGTTCTGAAATTTTTACTTCTGAAAATAATGCACAGCTATTTTCAATTTCAATAACACGAGAGAGGTTTTAAACACGAATTATTTCGTACACGAGTTATTAACACAAGTCAAAGTTATTTGATCAGGACAATTCTGGTATTAAAAATTTCTATTTTCTACTCGCATATAAAATACATGTTTAGTCTTAATAAAACCATTTTATATCTTTGCTTCTCATCCAAATAAATTTTCTAAATAAACAAATTTCAAACAAAAAATTGAATAACAAACACGGGATTTCTGAAGTTAAATAGCATAAAAGTGAATGTTATGCCATGAAACTATGGTTTCTAAAGTTCTAAGTGGCTATACTAACAGATTTGAGAACATTATTCAGTTTTTATCATTAGATTAATCAGTAATAACTTTTACGTTAGATAATATATTTCCTGTTGCTTGATATAGTAATATGAGAAACTAATTAATCAATTGTCGATGTGTTTCTTATTTCTATAATATCTTACGCTTTTTTTGTGCACTCCCGCTAAACTATAAGCAACAAAGGTAATGCACGGAATGAAACAGCAATTATTTAATGGATATAAGTGAAACAGATTCAAGAAGACAAACTAAGCCTTAGGTTACATTCGAACCCGCATATTAGAGAGCAGGTTAACAGACAGCCTGCGCTAGCTGCTGTACCATACAGAGCGACAAAAATGCCAATCTCATACCAGGATTTTTTGTATAAAATGATTGGCTTGTCATCCCAGTTACCCAATATTTGAAATTCTAAAATAAATGGAGGGAAAAACATAACAGGAGATTGCGCTGATTATTTTAATTCATTTTTGTCCAATTTAGAAGCAAGATTTTGCTTTAAACTGCAAAAGGAGTTCTGCAATTTTTATTTTTGAAAATAATGCACAGCTATTTTCAATTTCAATAACACGAGAGAGGTTTTAAACACGAATTATTTCGTACACGAGTTATTAACACAAGTAAAATTTATTTGATCAGGACAATTCTGGTATTAAAAATTTCTATTTTCTACTCGCATATAAAATACATGTTTAGTCTTAATAAAACCATTTTATATCTTTGCTTCTCATCCAAATAAATTTTCTAAATAAACAAATTTCAAACAAAAAATTGAATAACAAACACGGGATTTCTGAAGTTAAATAGCATAAAAGTGAATGTTATGCCATGAAACTATGGTTTCTAAAGTTCTAAGTGGCTATACTAACAGATTTGAGAACATTATTCAGTTTTTATCATTAGATTAATCAGTAATAACTTTTACGTTAGATAATATATTTCCTGTTGCTTGATATAGTAATATGAGAAACTAATTAATCAATTGTCGATGTGTTTCTTATTTCCATAATATCTTACGCTTTTTATGTGCACTCCCGCTAAAATATAAGCAACAAAGGTAATGCACGGAATGAAACAGCAATTATTTAATGGATATAAGTGAAACAGATTCAAGAAGACAAACTAAGCCTTAGGCTACATTCGAACCCGCATATTAGAGTGCAGGTTAATAGACAGCCTGCGCTAGCTGCTGTACCATACAGAGCGACAAAAATGTCAATCTCATACCAGGATTTTTTGTATAAAATGATTGGCTTGTCATCCCAGTTACCCAATATTTGAAATTCTAAAATTACTGGAGGGAAAAACATAACAGGAGATTGCGCTGATTATTTTAATTCATTTTTGTCCAATTTAGGAGCAGGATTTTGCTTTAAACTGCAAAAAGAGTTCTGAAATTTTTACTTCTGAAAATAATGCACAGCTATTTTCAATTTCAATAACACGAGAGAGGTTTTAAACACGAATTATTTCGTACACGAGTTATTAACACAAGTCAAAGTTATTTGATCAGGACAATTCTGGTATTAAAAATTTCTATTTTCTACTCGCTTATAAAATACATGTTTAGTCTTAATAAAACCATTTTATATCTTTGCTTCTCATCCAAATAAATTTTCTAAATAAACAAATTTCAAACAAAATTGTCGATGTGTTTCTTATTTCTATAATATCATACGCTTTTTATGTGCACTCCCGCTAAAATATAAGAAACAAAGGTAATGCACGGAATGAAACAGCAATTATTTAATGGATATAAGTGAAACAGATTCAAGAAGACAAACTAAGCCTTAGGCGACATTCGAACCCGCATATTAGAGGGCAGGTTAATAGACAGCCTGCGCTAGCTCCGGTACCATACAGAGTGAAAAAAATGTCAATCTCATACCAGGATTTTTTGTATAAAATGATTGGCTTGTCATCCCAGTTACCCAATATTTGAAATTCTAAAATAACTGGAGGGAAAAACATAACAGGAGATTGCGTTGATTATTTTAATTCATGTTGTTCATGTTAATTGTTCAATTTAGGAGCAGGATTTTGCTTTAAACTGCAAAACGAGTTCTGAAATTTTTACTTCTGAAAATAATGCACAGCTATTTTCAATTTCAATAACACGAGAGAGGTTTTAAACACGAATTATTTCGTACACGAGTTATTAACACAAGTCAGAGATATTTGATCAGGACAATTCTGGTATTAAAAATTTCTATTTTCTACTCGCATATAAAATACATGTTTAGTCTTAATAAAACCATTTTATATCTTTGCTTCTCATCAAAATAAATTTTCTAAATAAACAAATTTCAAACAAAAAATTGAATAACAAACACGGGATTTCTGAAGTTAAATAGCAGAAAAGTGAATGTTATGCCATGAAACTATGGTTTCTAAAGTTCTAAGTGGCTATACTAACAGATTTGAGAACATTATTCAGTTTTTATCATTAGATTAATCAGTAATAACTTTTACGTTAGATAATATATTTCCTGTTGCTTGATATAATAATATGAGAAACTAATTAATCAATTGTCGATGTGTTTCTTATTTCTATAATATCTTACGCTTTTTTTGTGCACTCCCGCTAAAATATAAGCAACAAAGGTAATGCACGGAATGAAACAGCAATTATTTAATGGATATAAGTGAAACAGATTCAAGAAGACAAACTAAGCCTTAGGCTACATTCGAACCCGCATATTAGAGAGCAGGTTAATAGACAGCCTGCGCTAGCTGCTGTACCATACAGAGCGACAAAAATGTCAATCTCATACCAGGATTTTTGTATAAAATGATTGGCTTGTCATCCCAGTTACCCAATATTTGAAATTCTAAAATAACTGGAGGGGAAAACATAACAGGAGATTGCGCTGATTATTTTAATTCATTTTTGTCGAATTTAGGAGCAGGATTTTGCTTTAAACTGCAAAAAGAGTTCTGAAATTTTTCTTCTGAAAATAATGCACAGCTATTTTCAATTTCAATAACACGAGAGAGGTTTTAAACACGAATTATTTCGTACACGAGTTATTAACACAAGTCAAAGTTATTTGATCAGGACAATTCTGGTATTAAAAGTTTCTATTTTCTACTCGCATATAAAATACATGTTTAGTCTTAATAAAACCATTTTATATCTTTGCTTCTTATCCAAATAAATTTTCTAAATAAACAAATTTCAAACAAAAAATTGAATAACTAACACGGGATTTCTGAAGTTAAATAGCATAAAAGTGAATGTTATGCCATGAAACTATGGTTTCTAAAGTTCTAAGTGGCTATACTAACAGATTTGAGAACATTATTCAGTTTTTATCATTAGATTAATCAGTAATAACTTTTACGTTAGATAATATATTTCCTGTTTCTTGATATAGTAATATGAGAAACTAATTAATCAATTGTCGATGTGTTTCTTATTTCTATAATATCTTACGCTTTTTTTGTGCACTCCCCCTAAAATATAAGCAACAAAGGTAATGCACGGAATGAAACAGCAATTATTTAATGGATATAAGTGAAACAAATTCAAGAAGACAAACTAAGCCTTAGGCGACATTCGAACCCGCATATTAGAGGGCAGGTTAATAGACAGCCTGCGCTAGCTGCTGTACCATACAGAGTGACAAAAATGTCAATCTCATACCAGGATTTTTTGTATAAAATGATTGGCTTGTCATCCCAGTTACCCAATATTTGAAATTCTAAAATAACTGGAAGGAAAACCATAACAGGAGATTGCGCTGATTATTTTAATTCATTTTTGTCCAATTTAGGAGCAGGATTTTGCTTTAAACTGCAAAAAGAGTTCTGAAATTTTTACTTCTGAAAATAATGCACAGCTATTTTCAATTTCAATAACACGAGAGAGGTTTTAAACACGAATTATTTCGTACACGAGTTATTAACACAAGTCAAAGTTATTTGATCAGGAAAATTCTGGTATTAAAAATTTCTATTTTCTACTCGCATATAAAATACATGTTTAGTCTTAATAAAACCATTTTATATCTTTGCTTCTCATCCAAATAAATTTTCTAAATAAACAAATTTCAAACAAAAAATTGAATAACAAACACGGGATTTCTGAAGTTAAATAGCATAAAAGTGAATGTTATGCCATGAAACTATGGTTTCTAAAGTTCTAAGTGGCTATACTAACAGATTTGAGAACATTATTCAGTTTTTATCATTAGATTAATCAGTAATAACTTTTACGTTAGATAATATATTTCCTGTTGCTTGATATAGTAATATGAGAAACTAATTAATCAATTGTCGATGTGTTTCTTATTTCTATAATATCTTACGCTTTTTTTGTGCACTCCCGCTAAACTATAAGCAACAAAGGTAATGCACGGAATGAAACAGCAATTATTTAATGGATATAAGTGAAACAGATTCAAGAAGACAAACTAAGCCTTAGGTTACATTCGAACCCGCATATTAGAGAGCAGTTTAATAGACAGCCTGCGCTAGCTGCTGTACCATACAGAGCGACAAAAATGCCAATCTCATACCAGGATTTTTTGTATAAAATGATTGGCTTGTCATCCCAGTTACCCAATATTTGAAATTCTAAAATAAATGGAGGGAAAAACATAACAGGAGATTGCGCTGATTATTTTAATTCATTTTTGTCCAATTTAGAAGCAAGATTTTGCTTTAAACTGCAAAAGGAGTTCTGCAATTTTTATTTTTGAAAATAATGCACAGCTATTTTCAATTTCAATAACACGAGAGAGGTTTTAAACACGAATTATTTCGTACACGAGTTATTAACACAAGTAAAATTTATTTGATCAGGACAATTCTGGTATTAAAAATTTCTATTTTCTACTCGCATATAAAATACATGTTTAGTCTTAATAAAACCATTTTATATCTTTGCTTCTCATCCAAATAAATTTTCTAAATAAACAAATTTCAAACAAAAAATTGAATAACAAACACGGGATTTCTGAAGTTAAATAGCATAAAAGTGAATGTTATGCCATGAAACTATGGTTTCTAAAGTTCTAAGTGGCTATACTAACAGATTTGAGAACATTATTCAGTTTTTATCATTAGATTAATCAGTAATAACTTTTACGTTAGATAATATATTTCCTGTTGCTTGATATAGTAATATGAGAAACTAATTAATCAATTGTCGATGTGTTTCTTATTTCTATAATATCTTACGCTTTTTTTGTGCACTCCCGCTAAACTATAAGCAACAAAGGTAATGCACGGAATGAAACAGCAATTATTTAATGGATATAAGTGAAACAGATTCAAGAAGACAAACTAAGCCTTAGGTTACATTCGAACCCGCATATTAGAGAGCAGTTTAATAGACAGCCTGCGCTAGCTGCTGTACCATACAGAGCGACAAAAATGTCAATCTCATACCAGGATTTTTTGTATAAAATGATTGGCTTGTCATCCCAGTTACCCAATATTTGAAATTCTAAAATTACTGGAGGGAAAAACATAACAGGAGATTGCGCTGATTATTTTAATTCATTTTTGTCCAATTTAGGAGCAGGATTTTGCTTTAAACTGCAAAAAGAGTTCTGAAATTTTTACTTCTGAAAATAATGCACAGCTATTTTCAATTTCAATAACACGAGAGAGGTTTTAAACACGAATTATTTCGTACACGAGTTATTAACACAAGTCAAAGTTATTTGATCAGGACAATTCTGGTATTAAAAATTTCTATTTTCTACTCGCTTATAAAATACATGTTTAGTCTTAATAAAACCATTTTATATCTTTGCTTCTCATCCAAATAAATTTTCTAAATAAACAAATTTCAAACAAAATTGTCGATGTGTTTCTTATTTCTATAATATCATACGCTTTTTATGTGCACTCCCGCTAAAATATAAGAAACAAAGGTAATGCACGGAATGAAACAGCAATTATTTAATGGATATAAGTGAAACAGATTCAAGAAGACAAACTAAGCCTTAGGCGACATTCGAACCCGCATATTAGAGGGCAGGTTAATAGACAGCCTGCGCTAGCTCCGGTACCATACAGAGTGAAAAAAATGTCAATCTCATACCAGGATTTTTTGTATAAAATGATTGGCTTGTCATCCCAGTTACCCAATATTTGAAATTCTAAAATAACTGGAGGGAAAAACATAACAGGAGATTGCGCTGATTATTTTAATTCATTTTTGTCCAATTTAGGAGCAGGATTTTGCTTTAAACTGCAAAAAGAGTTCTGAAATTTTTACTTCTGAAAATAATGCACAGCTATTTTCAATTTCAATAACACGAGAGAGGTTTTAAACACGAATTATTTCGTACACGAGTTATTAACACAAGTCAGAGATATTTGATGAGGACAATTCTGGTATTAAAAATTTCTATTTTCTACTCGCATATAAAATACATGTTTAGTCTTAATAAAACCATTTTATATCTTTGCTTCTCATCAAAATAAATTTTCTAAATAAACAAATTTCAAACAAAAAATTGAATAACAAACACGGGATTTCTGAAGTTAAATAGCATAAAAGTGAATGTTATGCCATGAAACTATGGTTTCTAAAGTTCTAAGTGGCTATACTAACAGATTTGAGAACATTATTCAGTTTTTATCATTAGATTAATCAGTAATAACTTTTACGTTAGATAATATATTTCCTGTTGCTTGATATAATAATATGAGAAACTAATTAATCAATTGTCGATGTGTTTCTTATTTCTATAATATCTTACGCTTTTTTTGTGCACTCCCGCTAAAATATAAGCAACAAAGATAATGCACGGAATGAAACAGCAATTACGAGGGCCATCCAGGAAGTAGATTACGTTTCCGTCTGTGTCCGCTAGGGGCGGGGCTAGCGCGGCCATCTTGGGGTCAGAGCGTTGCGCAGCTCAGTCTGCATCTAGCCGTGCTAGTGAGAGGTTCGTGCTGTGCTCCGTTCAGATACTGTGACGGTTTGAAATGTCTGCGTTAATTGAAAATCCCGCGAGCTGCGAGGTGCGCTCAGTAATAAGGTTTCTGACTGCAAAAAACTGTAAACCGATAGAAATCTATCGGCAGCTTCGTGAAGTGTATGGGGACAACATTATCACTGAAGGTGGAGTGCGTCAGTGGGTCATAAGATTTCAAAATGGCCGAACCAATGCTCACGACGAAGATCGAAGTGGGAGACCCAGCATAGTGACCGCCGAACTTCTCGAAAAAGTCGATGCTAAAGTCCGTGAAAATCGAAATTTCACAATAATGGAACTTTCTTTGAGTTTTCCACAAATTTCGCGAAGTTTGTTGCACGAAATCATCAGCGAAAAGCTTGGTTACCACAAGTTTTGTGCAAGATGGATTCCAAAAATCTTGACAGAGGACCACAAAAATCAGCGAATGGCTGCAGCGTTGAACTTTTTGGACGCTTACCATAAGGATGGTGACTCTTTACTCGATCGCATCGTTACTGGTGACGAAACATGGGTGAAACATGTGAACTGTGAAACGAAATTGCAATCAATGCAGTGGGGGCACACAAGTTCTCCCCAAAAACCCAAGAAATGCATGCAAACAATGTCGGCAAGGAAGATGATGGCGACTGTTTTTTGGGACAGAAAAGGTGTAATTTTGGTGGACTTCCTGGAAAGAGGCACTACAATAAACTCTCAAAGGTATTGCCAAACTCTCCAAAAACTCAGAAGAGCAATTCAAAACAAGCGCAGAGGAATGTTGAGCTCTAAGATCTTGTTGATTCACGACAACGCCCGGCCCCACACGGCAAATGTCACTCGTAAAGTTCTTGAATCTTTTAAGTGGGAGTTGTTTCCTCATCCGCCGTACAGTCCCGACCTGGCACCGAGCGACTTCCACCTATTCCCAGCAATGAAGAAGTGGCTGGCTATGCAGCGTTTTGATGACGACGCACAGCTGCAAGAAGAGGTAACGAAGTGGTTGAAGGCGCAGGCGGCCGAATTTTTCGACGAAGGAATTTCCAAGCTCGTACATCGCTACGATAAATGCCTTAATTTGTATGGTGACTATGTAGAAAAGTAGTATTTGAGTGTGGCTTTCATCTGTATATAATAAAATTTGTTTCCTATACTTTGTTTATTTTTTTATTCCAAAACGTAATCTACTTTCTGGATAGCCCTCGTATTTAATGGATATAAGTGAAACAGATTCAAGAAGACAAACTAAGCCTTAGGCTACATTCGAACCCGCATAATAGAGAGCAGGTTAATAGACAGCCTGCGCTAGCTGCTGTACCATACAGAGCGACAAAAATGTCAATCTCATACCAGGATTTTTGTATAAAATGATTGGCTTGTCATCCCAGTTACCCAATATTTGAAATTCTAAAATAACTGGAGGGGAAAACATAACAGGAGATTGCGCTGATTATTTTAATTCATTTTTGTCGAATTTAGGAGCAGGATTTTGCTTTAAACTGCAAAAAGAGTTCTGAAATTTTTACTTCTGAAAATAATGCACAGCTATTTTCAATTTCAATAACACGAGAGAGGTTTTAAACACGAATTATTTCGTACACGAGTTATTAACACAAGTCAAAGTTATTTGATCAGGACAATTCTGGTATTAAAAATTTCTATTTTCTACTCGCATATAAAATACATGTTTAGTCTTAATAAAACCATTTTATATCTTTGCTTCTCATCCAAATAAATTTTCTAAATAAACAAATTTCAAACAAAAAATTGAATAACAAACACGGGATTTCTGAAGTTAAATAGCATAAAAGTGAATGTTATGCCATGAAACTATGGTTTCTAAAGTTCTAAGTGGCTATACTAACAGATTTGAGAACATTATTCAGTTTTTATCATTAGATTAATCAGTAATAACTTTTACGTTAGATAATATATTTCCTGTTGCTTGATATAATAATATGAGAAACTAATTAATCAATTGTCGATGTGTTTCTTATTTCTATAATATCTTACGCTTTTTTTGTGCACTCCCGCTAAAATATAAGCAACAAAGGTAATGCACGGAATGAAACAGCAATTATTTAATGGATATAAGTGAAACAGATTCAAGAAGACAAACTAAGCCTTAGGCTACATTCGAACCCGCATATTAGAGAGCAGGTTAATAGACAGCCTGCGCTAGCTGCTGTACCATACAGAGCGACAAAAATGTCAATCTCATACCAGGATTTTTGTATAAAATGATTGGCTTGTCATCCCAGTTACCCAATATTTGAAATTCTAAAATAACTGGAGGGGAAAACATAACAGGAGATTGCGCTGATTATTTTAATTCATTTTTGTCGAATTTAGGAGCAGGATTTTGCTTTAAACTGCAAAAAGAGTTCTGAAATTTTTCTTCTGAAAATAATGCACAGCTATTTTCAATTTCAATAACACGAGAGAGGTTTTAAACACGAATTATTTCGTACACGAGTTATTAACACAAGTCAAAGTTATTTGATCAGGACAATTCTGGTATTAAAAGTTTCTATTTTCTACTCGCATATAAAATACATGTTTAGTCTTAATAAAACCATTTTATATCTTTGCTTCTTATCCAAATAAATTTTCTAAATAAACAAATTTCAAACAAAAAATTGAATAACTAACACGGGATTTCTGAAGTTAAATAGCATAAAAGTGAATGTTATGCCATGAAACTATGGTTTCTAAAGTTCTAAGTGGCTATACTAACAGATTTGAGAACATTATTCAGTTTTTATCATTAGATTAATCAGTAATAACTTTTACGTTAGATAATATATTTCCTGTTTCTTGATATAGTAATATGAGAAACTAATTAATCAATTGTCGATGTGTTTCTTATTTCTATAATATCTTACGCTTTTTTTGTGCACTCCCCCTAAAATATAAGCAACAAAGGTAATGCACGGAATGAAACAGCAATTATTTAATGGATATAAGTGAAACAAATTCAAGAAGACAAACTAAGCCTTAGGCGACATTCGAACCCGCATATTAGAGGGCAGGTTAATAGACAGCCTGCGCTAGCTGCTGTACCATACAGAGTGACAAAAATGTCAATCTCATACCAGGATTTTTTGTATAAAATGATTGGCTTGTCATCCCAGTTACCCAATATTTGAAATTCTAAAATAACTGGAAGGAAAACCATAACAGGAGATTGCGCTGATTATTTTAATTCATTTTTGTCCAATTTAGGAGCAGGATTTTGCTTTAAACTGCAAAAAGAGTTCTGAAATTTTTACTTCTGAAAATAATGCACAGCTATTTTCAATTTCAATAACACGAGAGAGGTTTTAAACACGAATTATTTCGTACACGAGTTATTAACACAAGTCAAAGTTATTTGATCAGGAAAATTCTGGTATTAAAAATTTCTATTTTCTACTCGCATATAAAATACATGTTTAGTCTTAATAAAACCATTTTATATCTTTGCTTCTCATCCAAATAAATTTTCTAAATAAACAAATTTCAAACAAAAAATTGAATAACAAACACGGGATTTCTGAAGTTAAATAGCATAAAAGTGAATGTTATGCCATGAAACTATGGTTTCTAAAGTTCTAAGTGGCTATACTAACAGATTTGAGAACATTATTCAGTTTTTATCATTAGATTAATCAGTAATAACTTTTACGTTAGATAATATATTTCCTGTTGCTTGATATAGTAATATGAGAAACTAATTAATCAATTGTCGATGTGTTTCTTATTTCTATAATATCTTACGCTTTTTTTGTGCACTCCCGCTAAACTATAAGCAACAAAGGTAATGCACGGAATGAAACAGCAATTATTTAATGGATATAAGTGAAACAGATTCAAGAAGACAAACTAAGCCTTAGGTTACATTCGAACCCGCATATTAGAGAGCAGTTTAATAGACAGCCTGCGCTAGCTGCTGTACCATACAGACCGACAAAAATGCCAATCTCATACCAGGATTTTTTGTATAAAATGATTGGCTTGTCATCCCAGTTACCCAATATTTGAAATTCTAAAATAAATGGAGGGAAAAACATAACAGGAGATTGCGCTGATTATTTTAATTCATTTTTGTCCAATTTAGAAGCAAGATTTTGCTTTAAACTGCAAAAGGAGTTCTGCAATTTTTATTTTTGAAAATAATGCACAGCTATTTTCAATTTCAATAACACGAGAGAGGTTTTAAACACGAATTATTTCGTACACGAGTTATTAACACAAGTAAAATTTATTTGATCAGGACAATTCTGGTATTAAAAATTTCTATTTTCTACTCGCATATAAAATACATGTTTAGTCTTAATAAAACCATTTTATATCTTTGCTTCTCATCCAAATAAATTTTCTAAATAAACAAATTTCAAACAAAAAATTGAATAACAAACACGGGATTTCTGAAGTTAAATAGCATAAAAGTGAATGTTATGCCATGAAACTATGGTTTCTAAAGTTCTAAGTGGCTATACTAACAGATTTGAGAACATTATTCAGTTTTTATCATTAGATTAATCAGTAATAACTTTTACGTTAGATAATATATTTCCTGTTGCTTGATATAGTAATATGAGAAACTAATTAATCAATTGTCGATGTGTTTCTTATTTCTATAATATCTTACGCTTTTTTTGTGCACTCCCGCTAAACTATAAGCAACAAAGGTAATGCACGGAATGAAACAGCAATTATTTAATGGATATAAGTGAAACAGATTCAAGAAGACAAATTAAGCCTTAGGTTACATTCGAACCCGCATATTAGAGAGCAGTTTAATAGACAGCCTGCGCTAGCTGCTGTACCATACAGAGCGACAAAAATGTCAATCTCATACCAGGATTTTTTGTATAAAATGATTGGCTTGTCATCCCAGTTACCCAATATTTGAAATTCTAAAATTACTGGAGGGAAAAACATAACAGGAGATTGCGCTGATTATTTTAATTCATTTTTGTCCAATTTAGGAGCAGGATTTTGCTTTAAACTGCAAAAAGAGTTCTGAAATTTTTACTTCTGAAAATAATGCACAGCTATTTTCAATTTCAATAACACGAGAGAGGTTTTAAACACGAATTATTTCGTACACGAGTTATTAACACAAGTCAAAGTTATTTGATCAGGACAATTCTGGTATTAAAAATTTCTATTTTCTACTCGCTTATAAAATACATGTTTAGTCTTAATAAAACCATTTTATATCTTTGCTTCTCATCCAAATAAATTTTCTAAATAAACAAATTTCAAACAAAATTGTCGATGTGTTTCTTATTTCTATAATATCATACGCTTTTTATGTGCACTCCCGCTAAAATATAAGAAACAAAGGTAATGCACGGAATGAAACAGCAATTATTTAATGGATATAAGTGAAACAGATTCAAGAAGACAAACTAAGCCTTAGGCGACATTCGAACCCGCATATTAGAGGGCAGGTTAATAGACAGCCTGCGCTAGCTCCTGTACCATACAGAGTGAAAAAAATGTCAATCTCATACCAGGATTTTTTGTATAAAATGATTGGCTTGTCATCCCAGTTACCCAATATTTGAAATTCTAAAATAACTGGAGGGAAAAACATAACAGGAGATTGCGCTGATTATTTTAATTCATTTTTGTCCAATTTAGGAGCAGGATTTTGCTTTAAACTGCAAAAAGAGTTCTGAAATTTTTACTTCTGAAAATAATGCACAGCTATTTTCAATTTCAATAACACGAGAGAGGTTTTAAACACGAATTATTTCGTACACGAGTTATTAACACAAGTCAGAGATATTTGATGAGGACAATTCTGGTATTAAAAATTTCTATTTTCTACTCGCATATAAAATACATGTTTAGTCTTAATAAAACCATTTTATATCTTTGCTTCTTATCCAAATAAATTTTCTAAATAAACAAATTTCAAACAAAAAATTGAATAACTAACACGGGATTTCTGAAGTTAAATAGCATAAAAGTGAATGTTATGCCATGAAACTATGGTTTCTAAAGTTCTAAGTGGCTATACTAACAGATTTGAGAACATTATTCAGTTTTTATCATTAGATTAATCAGTAATAACTTTTACGTTAGATAATATATTTCCTGTTTCTTGATATAGTAATATGAGAAACTAATTAATCAATTGTCGATGTGTTTCTTATTTCTATAATATCTTACGCTTTTTTTGTGCACTCCCCCTAAAATATAAGCAACAAAGGTAATGCACGGAATGAAACAGCAATTATTTAATGGATATAAGTGAAACAAATTCAAGAAGACAAACTAAGCCTTAGGCGACATTCGAACCCGCATATTAGAGGGCAGGTTAATAGACAGCCTGCGCTAGCTGCTGTACCATACAGAGTGACAAAAATGTCAATCTCATACCAGGATTTTTTGTATAAAATGATTGGCTTGTCATCCCAGTTACCCAATATTTGAAATTCTAAAATAACTGGAAGGAAAACCATAACAGGAGATTGCGCTGATTATTTTAATTCATTTTTGTCCAATTTAGGAGCAGGATTTTGCTTTAAACTGCAAAAAGAGTTCTGAAATTTTTACTTCTGAAAATAATGCACAGCTATTTTCAATTTCAATAACACGAGAGAGGTTTTAAACACGAATTATTTCGTACACGAGTTATTAACACAAGTCAAAGTTATTTGATCAGGAAAATTCTGGTATTAAAAATTTCTATTTTCTACTCGCATATAAAATACATGTTTAGTCTTAATAAAACCATTTTATATCTTTGCTTCTCATCCAAATAAATTTTCTAAATAAACAAATTTCAAACAAAAAATTGAATAACAAACACGGGATTTCTGAAGTTAAATAGCATAAAAGTGAATGTTATGCCATGAAACTATGGTTTCTAAAGTTCTAAGTGGCTATACTAACAGATTTGAGAACATTATTCAGTTTTTATCATTAGATTAATCAGTAATAACTTTTACGTTAGATAATATATTTCCTGTTGCTTGATATAGTAATATGAGAAACTAATTAATCAATTGTCGATGTGTTTCTTATTTCTATAATATCTTACGCTTTTTTTGTGCACTCCCGCTAAACTATAAGCAACAAAGGTAATGCACGGAATGAAACAGCAATTATTTAATGGATATAAGTGAAACAGATTCAAGAAGACAAACTAAGCCTTAGGTTACATTCGAACCCGCATATTAGAGAGCAGTTTAATAGACAGCCTGCGCTAGCTGCTGTACCATACAGACCGACAAAAATGCCAATCTCATACCAGGATTTTTTGTATAAAATGATTGGCTTGTCATCCCAGTTACCCAATATTTGAAATTCTAAAATAAATGGAGGGAAAAACATAACAGGAGATTGCGCTGATTATTTTAATTCATTTTTGTCCAATTTAGAAGCAAGATTTTGCTTTAAACTGCAAAAGGAGTTCTGCAATTTTTATTTTTGAAAATAATGCACAGCTATTTTCAATTTCAATAACACGAGAGAGGTTTTAAACACGAATTATTTCGTACACGAGTTATTAACACAAGTAAAATTTATTTGATCAGGACAATTCTGGTATTAAAAATTTCTATTTTCTACTCGCATATAAAATACATGTTTAGTCTTAATAAAACCATTTTATATCTTTGCTTCTCATCCAAATAAATTTTCTAAATAAACAAATTTCAAACAAAAAATTGAATAACAAACACGGGATTTCTGAAGTTAAATAGCATAAAAGTGAATGTTATGCCATGAAACTATGGTTTCTAAAGTTCTAAGTGGCTATACTAACAGATTTGAGAACATTATTCAGTTTTTATCATTAGATTAATCAGTAATAACTTTTACGTTAGATAATATATTTCCTGTTGCTTGATATAGTAATATGAGAAACTAATTAATCAATTGTCGATGTGTTTCTTATTTCTATAATATCTTACGCTTTTTTTGTGCACTCCCGCTAAACTATAAGCAACAAAGGTAATGCACGGAATGAAACAGCAATTATTTAATGGATATAAGTGAAACAGATTCAAGAAGACAAATTAAGCCTTAGGTTACATTCGAACCCGCATATTAGAGAGCAGTTTAATAGACAGCCTGCGCTAGCTGCTGTACCATACAGAGCGACAAAAATGTCAATCTCATACCAGGATTTTTTGTATAAAATGATTGGCTTGTCATCCCAGTTACCCAATATTTGAAATTCTAAAATTACTGGAGGGAAAAACATAACAGGAGATTGCGCTGATTATTTTAATTCATTTTTGTCCAATTTAGGAGCAGGATTTTGCTTTAAACTGCAAAAAGAGTTCTGAAATTTTTACTTCTGAAAATAATGCACAGCTATTTTCAATTTCAATAACACGAGAGAGGTTTTAAACACGAATTATTTCGTACACGAGTTATTAACACAAGTCAAAGTTATTTGATCAGGACAATTCTGGTATTAAAAATTTCTATTTTCTACTCGCTTATAAAATACATGTTTAGTCTTAATAAAACCATTTTATATCTTTGCTTCTCATCCAAATAAATTTTCTAAATAAACAAATTTCAAACAAAATTGTCGATGTGTTTCTTATTTCTATAATATCATACGCTTTTTATGTGCACTCCCGCTAAAATATAAGAAACAAAGGTAATGCACGGAATGAAACAGCAATTATTTAATGGATATAAGTGAAACAGATTCAAGAAGACAAACTAAGCCTTAGGCGACATTCGAACCCGCATATTAGAGGGCAGGTTAATAGACAGCCTGCGCTAGCTCCGGTACCATACAGAGTGAAAAAAATGTCAATCTCATACCAGGATTTTTTGTATAAAATGATTGGCTTGTCATCCCAGTTACCCAATATTTGAAATTCTAAAATAACTGGAGGGAAAAACATAACAGGAGATTGCGCTGATTATTTTAATTCATTTTTGTCCAATTTAGGAGCAGGATTTTGCTTTAAACTGCAAAAAGAGTTCTGAAATTTTTACTTCTGAAAATAATGCACAGCTATTTTCAATTTCAATAACACGAGAGAGGTTTTAAACACGAATTATTTCGTACACGAGTTATTAACACAAGTCAGAGATATTTGATGAGGACAATTCTGGTATTAAAAATTTCTATTTTCTACTCGCATATAAAATACATGTTTAGTCTTAATAAAACCATTTTATATCTTTGCTTCTCATCAAAATAAATTTTCTAAATAAACAAATTTCAAACAAAAAATTGAATAACAAACACGGGATTTCTGAAGTTAAATAGCATAAAAGTGAATGTTATGCCATGAAACTATGGTTTCTAAAGTTCTAAGTGGCTATACTAACAGATTTGAGAACATTATTCAGTTTTTATCATTAGATTAATCAGTAATAACTTTTACGTTAGATAATATATTTCCTGTTGCTTGATATAATAATATGAGAAACTAATTAATCAATTGTCGATGTGTTTCTTATTTCTATAATATCTTACGCTTTTTTTGTGCACTCCCGCTAAAATATAAGCAACAAAGATAATGCACGGAATGAAACAGCAATTACGAGGGCCATCCAGGAAGTAGATTACGTTTCCGTCTGTGTCCGCTAGGGGCGGGGCTAGCGCGGCCATCTTGGGGTCAGAGCGTTGCGCAGCTCAGTCTGCATCTAGCCGTGCTAGTGAGAGGTTCGTGCTGTGCTCCGTTCAGATACTGTGACGGTTTGAAATGTCTGCGTTAATTGAAAATCCCGCGAGCTGCGAGGTGCGCTCAGTAATAAGGTTTCTGACTGCAAAAAACTGTAAACCGATAGAAATCTATCGGCAGCTTCGTGAAGTGTATGGGGACAACATTATCACTGAAGGTGGAGTGCGTCAGTGGGTCATAAGATTTCAAAATGGCCGAACCAATGCTCACGACGAAGATCGAAGTGGGAGACCCAGCATAGTGACCGCCGAACTTCTCGAAAAAGTCGATGCTAAAGTCCGTGAAAATCGAAATTTCACAATAATGGAACTTTCTTTGAGTTTTCCACAAATTTCGCGAAGTTTGTTGCACGAAATCATCAGCGAAAAGCTTGGTTACCACAAGTTTTGTGCAAGATGGATTCCAAAAATCTTGACAGAGGACCACAAAAATCAGCGAATGGCTGCAGCGTTGAACTTTTTGGACGCTTACCATAAGGATGGTGACTCTTTACTCGATCGCATCGTTACTGGTGACGAAACATGGGTGAAACATGTGAACTGTGAAACGAAATTGCAATCAATGCAGTGGGGGCACACAAGTTCTCCCCAAAAACCCAAGAAATGAATGCAAACAATGTCGGCAAGGAAGATGATGGCGACTGTTTTTTGGGACAGAAAAGGTGTAATTTTGGTGGACTTCCTGGAAAGAGGCACTACAATAAACTCTCAAAGGTATTGCCAAACTCTCCAAAAACTCAGAAGAGCAATTCAAAACAAGCGCAGAGGAATGTTGAGCTCTAAGATCTTGTTGATTCACGACAACGCCCGGCCCCACACGGCAAATGTCACTCGTAAAGTTCTTGAATCTTTTAAGTGGGAGTTGTTTCCTCATCCGCCGTACAGTCCCGACCTGGCACCGAGCGACTTCCACCTATTCCCAGCAATGAAGAAGTGGCTGGCTATGCAGCGTTTTGATGACGACGCACAGCTGCAAGAAGAGGTAACGAAGTGGTTGAAGGCGCAGGCGGCCGAATTTTTCGACGAAGGAATTTCCAAGCTCGTACATCGCTACGATAAATGCCTTAATTTGTATGGTGACTATGTAGAAAAGTAGTATTTGAGTGTGGCTTTCATCTGTATATAATAAAATTTGTTTCCTATACTTTGTTTATTTTTTTATTCCAAAACGTAATCTACTTTCTGGATAGCCCTCGTATTTAATGGATATAAGTGAAACAGATTCAAGAAGACAAACTAAGCCTTAGGCTACATTCGAACCCGCATAATAGAGAGCAGGTTAATAGACAGCCTGCGCTAGCTGCTGTACCATACAGAGCGACAAAAATGTCAATCTCATACCAGGATTTTTGTATAAAATGATTGGCTTGTCATCCCAGTTACCCAATATTTGAAATTCTAAAATAACTGGAGGGGAAAACATAACAGGAGATTGCGCTGATTATTTTAATTCATTTTTGTCGAATTTAGGAGCAGGATTTTGCTTTAAACTGCAAAAAGAGTTCTGAAATTTTTACTTCTGAAAATAATGCACAGCTATTTTCAATTTCAATAACACGAGAGAGGTTTTAAACACGAATTATTTCGTACACGAGTTATTAACACAAGTCAAAGTTATTTGATCAGGACAATTCTGGTATTAAAAATTTCTATTTTCTACTCGCATATAAAATACATGTTTAGTCTTAATAAAACCATTTTATATCTTTGCTTCTCATCCAAATAAATTTTCTAAATAAACAAATTTCAAACAAAAAATTGAATAACAAACACGGGATTTCTGAAGTTAAATAGCATAAAAGTGAATGTTATGCCATGAAACTATGGTTTCTAAAGTTCTAAGTGGCTATACTAACAGATTTGAGAACATTATTCAGTTTTTATCATTAGATTAATCAGTAATAACTTTTACGTTAGATAATATATTTCCTGTTGCTTGATATAGTAATATGAGAAACTAATTAATCAATTGTCGATGTGTTTCTTATTTCTATAATATCTTACGCTTTTTTTGTGCACTCCCCCTAAAATATAAGCAACAAAGGTAATGCACGGAATGAAACAGCAATTATTTAATGGATATAAGTGAAACAAATTCAAGAAGACAAACTAAGCCTTAGGCGACATTCGAAACCGCATATTAGAGGGCAGGTTAATAGACAGCCTGCGCTAGCTGCTGTACCATACAGAGTGACAAAAATGTCAATCTCATACCAGGATTTTTTGTATAAAATGATTGGCTTGTCATCCCAGTTACCCAATATTTGAAATTCTAAAATAACTGGAGGGAAAAACATAACAGGAGATTGCGCTGATTATTTTAATTCATTTTTGTCCAATTTAGGAGCAGGATTTTGCTTTAAACTGCAAAAAGAGTTCTGAAATTTTTACTTCTGAAAATAATGCACAGCTATTTTCAATTTCAATAACACGAGAGAGGTTTTAAACACGAATTATTTCGTACACGAGTTATTAACACAAGTCAAAGTTATTTGATCAGGACATTTCTGGTATTAAAAATTTCTATTTTCTACTCGCATATAAAATACATGTTTAGTCTTAATAAAACTATTTTATATCTTTGCTTCTCATCCAAATAAATTTTCTAAATAAACAAATTTCAAACAAAAAATTGAATAACAAACACGGGATTTCTGAAGTTAAATAGCATAAAAGTGAATGTTATGCCATGAAACTATGGTTTCTAAAGTTCTAAGTGGCTATACTAACAGATTTGAGAACATTATTCAGTTTTTATCATTAGATTAATCAGTAATAACTTTTACGTTAGATAATATATTTCCTGTTGCTTGATATAGTAATATGAGAAACTAATTAATCAATTGTCGATGTGTTTCTTATTTCTATAATATCTTACGCTTTTTTTGTGCACTCCCGCTAAAATATAAGCAACAAAGTTAATGCACGGAATGAAACAGCAATTTTTTAATCGATATAAGTGAAACAGATTCAAGAAGACAAACTAAGCCTTAGGCTACATTCGAACCCGCATATTAGAGAGCAGGTTAATAGACAGCCTGCGCTAGCTGCTGTACCATACAGAGCGACAAAAATGTCAATCTCATACCAGGATTTTTGTATAAAATGATTGGCTTGTCATCCCAGTTACCCAATATTTGAAATTCTAAAATTACTGGAGGGAAAAACATAACAGGAGATTGCGCTGATTATTTTAATTCATTTTTGTCCAATTTAGAAGCAAGATTTTGCTTTAAAATGCAAAAAGAGTTCTGAAATTTTTACTTCTGAAAATAATGTGCAGCTATTTTCAATTTCAATAACACGAGAGAGGTTTTAAACACGAATTATTTCGTACACGAGTTATTAACACAAGTCAAAGTTATTTGATCAGGACAATTCTGGTATTAAAAATTTGTGTTTTCTACTCGCATATAAAATACATGTTTAGTCTTAATAAAACCATTTTATATCTTTGCTTCTCATCCAAATAAATTTTCTAAATAAACAAATTTCAAACAAAATTGTCGATGTGTTTCTTATTTCTATAATATCTCAAGCTTTTTATGTGCACTCCCGCTAAAATATAAGCAAAAAGGTAATGCACGGAATGAAACAGCAATTATTTATTGGATATAAGTGAAACAGATTCAAGAAGACAAACTAAGCCTTAGGCGACATTCGAACCCGCATATTAGAGGGCAGGTTAATAGACAGCCTGCGCTAGCTGCTCTACCATACAGAGTGACAAAAATGTCAATCTCATACCAGGATGTTTTGTATAATATGATTGGCTTGTCATCCCAGTTACCCAATATTTGAAATTCTAAAATAACTGGAGGGAAAACATAACAGGAGATTGCGCTGATTATTTTAATTCATTTTTGTCGAATTTAGGAGCAGGATTTTGCTTTAAACTGCAAAAAGTGTTCTGCAATTTTTACTTCTGAAAATAATGAACAGCTATTTTTAATTTCAATAACACGAGAGAGGTTTTAAACACGAATTATTTCGTACACGAGTTATTAACACAAGTCAAAGTTATTTGATCAGGACAATTCTGGTATTAAAAATTTCTATTTTCTACTCGCATATAAAATACATGTTTAGTCTTAATAAAACCATTTTATATCTTTGCTTCTCATCCAAATAAATTTTCTAAATAAACAAATTTCAAACAAAAAATTGAATAACAAACACGGGATTTCTGAAGTTAAATAGCATAAAAGTGAATGTTATGCCATGAAACTATGGTTTCTAAAGTTCTAAGTGGCTATACTAACAGATTTGAGAACATTATTCAGTTTTTATCATTAGATTAATCAGTAATAACTTTTACGTTTGATAATATATTTCCTGTTGCTTGATATAGTAATATGAGAAATTAATTAATCAATTGTCGATGTGTTTCTTATTTCTATAATATCTTACGCTTTTTTTGTGCAGTCCCGCTAAAATATAAGCAACAAAGGTAATGCACAGAATGAAACAGCAATTATTTAATGGATATAAGTGAAACAGATTCAAGAAGACAAACTAAGCCTTAGGCGACATTCGAACCCGCATATTAGAGTGCAGGTTAATAGACAGCCTGCGCTAGCTGCTGTACCATACAGAGTGACAAAAATGTCAATCTCATACCAGGATGTTTTGTATAAAATGATTGGCTTGTCATCCCAGTTACCCAATATTTGAAATTCTAAAATAACTGGAGGGAAAAACATAACAGGAGATTGCGCTGATTATTTTAATTCATTTTTGTCGAATTTAGGAGCAGGATTTTGCTTTAAACTGCAAAAAGAGTTCTGAAATTTTTACTTCTGAAAATAATGAACAGCTATTTTCAATTTCAATAACACGAGAGAGGTTTTAAACACGAATTATTTCGTACCAGAGTTATTAACACAAGTCAAAGTAATTTGATCAGGACAATTCTGGTATTAAAAATTTCTATTTTCTACTCGCATATAAAATACATGTTTAGTCTTAATAAAACCATTTTATATCTTTGCTTCTCATCCAAATAAATTTTCTAAATAAACAAATTTCAAACAAAAAATTGAACAACAAACACGGGATTTCTGAAGTTAAATAGCATAAAAGTGAATGTTATGCCATGAAACTATGGTTTCTAAAATTCTAAGTGGCTATACTAACAGATTTGAGAACATTATTCAGTTTTTATCATTAGATTAATCAGTAATAACTTTTACGTTAGATAATATATTTCCTGTTGCTTGATATAGTAATATGAGAAACTAATTAATCAATTGTCGATGTGTTTCTTATTTCTATAATATCTTACGCTTTTTTTGTGCAGTCCCGCTAAAATATAAGCAACAAAGATAATGCACGGAATGAAACAGCAATTATTTAATGGATATAGGTGAAACAGATTCAAGAAGACAAACTAAGCCTTAGGCGACATTCGAACCCGCATATTAGAGGGCAGGTTAATAGACAGCCTGCGCTAGCTCCTGTACCATACAGAACGACAAAAATGTCAATCTCATACCAGGATTTTTTTTATAAAATGATTGGCTTGTCATCCCAGTTACCCAATATTTGAAATACTAAAATAACTGGGGGAAAAACATAACAGGAGATTGCGCTGATTATTTTAATTCATTTTTGTCCAATTTAGGAGCAGGATTTTGCTTTAAACTGCAAAAAGAGTTCTGAAATTTTTACTTCTGAAAATAATGCACAGCTATTTTCAATTTCAATAACACGAGAGAGGTTTTAAACACGAATTATTTCGTACACGAGTTATTAACACAAGTCAAAGTTATTTGATCAGGACATTTCTGGTATTAAAAATTTCTATTTTCTACTCGCATATAAAATACATGTTTAGTCTTAAAAAAACCATTTTATATCTTTGCTTCTCATCCAAATAAATTTTCTAAATAAACAAATTTCAAACAAAAAATTGAATAACAAACACGGGATTTCTGAAGTTAAATAGCATAAAAGTGAATGTTATGCCATGAAACTATGGTTTCTAAAGTTCTAAGTGGCTATACTAACAGATTTGAGAACATTATTCAGTTTTTATCATTAGATTAATCAGTAATAACTTTTACGTTAGATAATATATTTCCTGTTGCTTGATATAGTAATATGAGAAACTAATTAATCAATTGTCGATGTGTTTCTTATTTCTATAATATCTTACGCTTTTTTTGTGCACTCCCGCTAAAATATAAGCAACAAAGTTAATGCACGGAATGAAACAGCAATTATTTAATCGATATAAGTGAAACAGATTCAAGAAGACAAACTAAGCCTTAGGCTACATTCGAACCCGCATATTAGAGAGCAGGTTAATAGACAGCCTGCGCTAGCTGCTGTACCATACAGAGCGACAAAAATGTCAATCTCATACCAGGATTTTTGTATAAAATGATTGGCTTGTCATCCCAGTTACCCAATATTTGAAATTCTAAAATTACTGGAGGGAAAAACATAACAGGAGATTGCGCTGATTATTTTAATTCATTTTTGTCCAATTTAGAAGCAAGATTTTGCTTTAAAATGCAAAAAGAGTTCTGAAATTTTTACTTCTGAAAATAATGTGCAGCTATTTTCAATTTCAATAACACGAGAGAGGTTTTAAACACGAATTATTTCGTACACGAGTTATTAACACAAGTCAAAGTTATTTGATCAGGACAATTCTGGTATTAAAAATTTGTGTTTTCTACTCGCATATAAAATACATGTTTAGTCTTAATAAAACCATTTTATATCTTTGCTTCTCATCCAAATAAATTTTCTAAATAAACAAATTTCAAACAAAATTGTCGATGTGTTTCTTATTTCTATAATATCTCAAGCTTTTTATGTGCACTCCCGCTAAAATATAAGCAAAAAGGTAATGCACGGAATGAAACAGCAATTATTTATTGGATATAAGTGAAACAGATTCAAGAAGACAAACTAAGCCTTAGGCGACATTCGAACCCGCATATTAGAGGGCAGGTTAATAGACAGCCTGCGCTAGCTGCTCTACCATACAGAGTGACAAAAATGTCAATCTCATACCAGGATGTTTTGTATAATATGATTGGCTTGTCATCCCAGTTACCCAATATTTGAAATTCTAAAATAACTGGAGGGAAAACATAACAGGAGATTGCGCTGATTATTTTAATTCATTTTTGTCGAATTTAGGAGCAGGATTTTGCTTTAAACTGCAAAAAGTGTTCTGCAATTTTTACTTCTGAAAATAATGAACAGCTATTTTCAATTTCAATAACACGAGAGAGGTTTTAAACACGAATTATTTCGTACACGAGTTATTAACACAAGTCAAAGTTATTTGATCAGGACAATTCTGGTATTAAAAATTTCTATTTTCTACTCGCATATAAAATACATGTTTAGTCTTAATAAAACCATTTTATATCTTTGCTTCTCATCCAAATAAATTTTCTAAATAAACAAATTTCAAACAAAAAATTGAATAACAAACACGGGATTTCTGAAGTTAAATAGCATAAAAGTGAATGTTATGCCATGAAACTATGGTTTCTAAAGTTCTAAGTGGCTATACTAACAGATTTGAGAACATTATTCAGTTTTTATCATTAGATTAATCAGTAATAACTTTTACGTTTGATAATATATTTCCTGTTGCTTGATATAGTAATATGAGAAATTAATTAATCAATTGTCGATGTGTTTCTTATTTCTATAATATCTTACGCTTTTTTTGTGCAGTCCCGCTAAAATATAAGCAACAAAGGTAATGCACGGAATGAAACAGCAATTATTTAATGGATATAAGTGAAACAGATTCAAGAAGACAAACTAAGCCTTAGGCGACATTCGAACCCGCATATTAGAGTGCAGGTTAATAGACAGCCTGCGCTAGCTGCTGTACCATACAGAGTGACAAAAATGTCAATCTCATACCAGGATGTTTTGTATAAAATGATTGGCTTGTCATCCCAGTTACCCAATATTTGAAATTCTAAAATAACTGGAGGGAAAAACATAACAGGAGATTGCGCTGATTATTTTAATTCATTTTTGTCGAATTTAGGAGCAGGATTTTGCTTTAAACTGCAAAAAGAGTTCTGAAATTTTTACTTCTGAAAATAATGAACAGCTATTTTCAATTTCAATAACACGAGAGAGGTTTTAAACACGAATTATTTCGTACCAGAGTTATTAACACAAGTCAAAGTAATTTGATCAGGACAATTCTGGTATTAAAAATTTCTATTTTCTACTCGCATATAAAATACATGTTTAGTCTTAATAAAACCATTTTATATCTTTGCTTCTCATCCAAATAAATTTTCTAAATAAACAAATTTCAAACAAAAAATTGAACAACAAACACGGGATTTCTGAAGTTAAATAGCATAAAAGTGAATGTTATGCCATGAAACTATGGTTTCTAAAATTCTAAGTGGCTATACTAACAGATTTGAGAACATTATTCAGTTTTTATCATTAGATTAATCAGTAATAACTTTTACGTTAGATAATATATTTCCTGTTGCTTGATATAGTAATATGAGAAACTAATTAATCAATTGTCGATGTGTTTCTTATTTCTATAATATCTTACGCTTTTTTTGTGCAGTCCCGCTAAAATATAAGCAACAAAGATAATGCACGGAATGAAACAGCAATTATTTAATGGATATAGGTGAAACAGATTCAAGAAGACAAACTAAGCCTTAGGCGACATTCGAACCCGCATATTAGAGGGCAGGTTAATAGACAGCCTGCGCTAGCTCCTGTACCATACAGAACGACAAAAATGTCAATCTCATACCAGGATTTTTTTTATAAAATGATTGGCTTGTCATCCCAGTTACCCAATATTTGAAATACTAAAATAACTGGGGGGAAAACATATCAGGAGATTGCGCTGATTATTTTAATTCATTTTTGTCCAATTTAGAAGCAAGATTTTGCTTTAAAATGCAAAAAGAGTTCTGAAATTTTTACTTCTGAAAATAATGTACAGCTATTTTCAATTTCAATAACACGAGAGAGGTTTTAAACACGAATTATTTCGTACACGAGTTATTAACACAAGTCAAAGTTATTTGATCAGGACAATTCTGGTATTAAAAATTTGTGTTTTCCACTCGCATATAAAATACATGTTTAGTCTTAATAAAACCATTTTATATCTTTGCTTCTCATCCAAATAAATTTTCTAAATAAACAAATTTCAAACAAAATTGTCGATGTGTTTCTTATTTCTATAATATCTCAAGCTTTTTATGTGCACTCTCGCAAAAATATAAGCAAAAAGGTAATGCACGGAATGAAACAGCAATTATTTAATGGATATAGGTGAAACAGATTCAAGAAGACAAACTAAGCCTTAGGCTACATTCGAACCCGCATATTAGAGGGCAGGTTAATAGACAGCCTGCGCTAGCTCCGGTACCATACAGAGTGACAAAAATGTCAATCTCATACCAGGATTTTTTGTATAAAATGATTGGCTTGTCATCCCATTACCCAATATTTGAAATTTTAAAATAACTGGAGGGAAAAACATAACAGGAGATTGCGCTGATTATTTTATTCATTTTTGTCCAATTTAGGAGCAGGATTTTGCTTTAAACTGCAAAAAGAGTTCTGAAATTTTTACTTCTGAAAATAATGCACAGCTATTTTCAATTTCAATAAGACGAGAGAGGTTTTAAACACGAATTATTTCGTACACGAGTTATTAACACAAGTAAAAGTTATTTGATCAGGACAATTCTGGTATTAAAAATTTCTATTTTCTACTCGCATATAAAATACATGTTTAGTCTTAAGAAAACCATTTTATATCTTTGCTTCTCATCCAAACAAATTTTCTAAATAAACAAATTTCAAACAAAAAATTGAATAACAAACACGGGATTTCTGAAGTTAAATAGCATAAAAGTGAATGTTATGCCATGAAACTATGGTTTCTAAAGTTCTAAGTGGCTATACTAACAAATTTGAGAACATTATTCAGTTTTTATCATTAGATTAATCAGTAATAACTTTTGCCTTAGATAATATATTTCCTGTTGCTTGATATAGTAATATGAGAAATTAATTAATCAATTGTCGATGTGTTTCTTATTTCTATAATATCTTACGCTTTTTTTGTGCAGTCCCGCTAAAATAAAAGCAACAAAGATAATGCACGGAATGAAACAGCAATTATTTAATGGATATAGGTGAAACAGATTCAAGAAGACAAACTAAGCCTTAGGCGACATTCGAACCCGCATATTAGAGGGCAGGTTAATAGACAGCCTGCGCTAGCTCCTGTACCATACAGAACGACAAAAATGTCAATCTCATACCAGGATTTTTTTTATAAAATGATTGGCTTGTCATCCCAGTTACCCAATATTTGAAATACTAAAATAACTGGGGGGAAAACATATCAGGAGATTGCGCTGATTATTTTAATTCATTTTTGTCCAATTTAGAAGCAAGATTTTGCTTTAAAATGCAAAAAGAGTTCTGAAATTTTTACTTCTGAAAATAATGTACAGCTATTTTCAATTTCAATAACACGAGAGAGGTTTTAAACACGAATTATTTCGTACACGAGTTATTAACACAAGTAAAAGTTATTTGATCAGGACAATTCTGGTATTAAAAATTTCTATTTTCTACTCGCATATAAAATACATGTTTAGTCTTAAGAAAACCATTTTATATCTTTGCTTCTCATCCAAATAAATTTTCTAAATAAACAAATTTCAAACAAAAAATTGAATAACAAACACGGGATTTCTGAAGTTAAATAGCATAAAAGTGAATGTTATGCCATGAAACTATGGTTTCTAAAGTTCTAAGTGGCTATACTAACAAATTTGAGAACATTATTCAGTTTTTATCATTAGATTAATCAGTAATAACTTTTACGTTAGATAATATATTTCCTGTTGCTTGATATAGTAATATGAGAAACTAATTAATCAATTGTCGATGTGTTTCTTATTTCTATAATATCTTACGCTTTTTTTGTGCACTCCCCCTAAAATATAAGAGACAAAGGTAATGCACGGAATGAAACAGCAATTATTTAATGGATATAAGTGAAACAGATTCAAGAAGACAAACTAAGCCTTAGGCGACATTCGAACCCGCATATTAGAGTGCAGGTTAATAGAAAGCCTGCGCTAGCTGCTGTACCATACAGAGTGACAAAAATGTCAATCTCATACGAGGATGTTTTGTATAAAATGATTGGCTTGTCATCCCAGTTACCCAATATTTGAAATTCTAAAATAACTGGAGGGAAAAACATAAGAGGAGATTGCGCTGATTATTTTAATTCATTTTTGTCGAATTTAGGAGCAGGATTTTGCTTTAAACTGCAAAAAGAGTTCTGCAATTTTTACTTCTGAAAATTATGAACAGCTATTTTCAATTTCAATAACACGAGAGAGGTTTTAAACACGAATTATTTCGTACACGAGTTATTAACACAAGTCAAAGTTATTTGATCAGGACAATTCTGGTATTAAAAATTTGTGTTTTCCACTCGCATATAAAATACATGTTTAGTCTTAATAAAACCATTTTATATCTTTGCTTCTCATCCAAATAAATTTTCTAAATAAACAAATTTCAAACAAAATTGTCGATGTGTTTCTTATTTCTATAATATCTCAAGCTTTTTATGTGCACTCTCGCTAAAATATAAGCAAAAAGGTAATGCACGGAATGAAACAGCAATTATTTATTGGATATAAGTGAAACAGATTCAAGAAGACAAACTAAGCCTTAGGCTACATTCGAACCCGCATATTAGAGTGCAGGTTAATAGAAAGCCTGCGCTAGCTGCTGTACCATACAGAGTGACAAAAATGTCAATCTCATACCAGGATGTTTTTTATAAAATGATTGGCTTGTCATCCCAGTTACCCAATATTTGAAATTCTAAAATAACTGGAGGGAAAAACATAAGAGGAGATTGCGCTGATTATTTTAATTCATTTTTGTCGAATTTAGGAGCAGGATTTTGCTTTAAACTGCAAAAAGAATTCTGCAATTTTTACTTCTGAAAATAATGAACAGCTATTTTCAATTTCAATAACACGAGAGAGGTTTTAAACACGAATTATTTCGTACACGAGTTATTAACACAAGTCAAAGTTATTTGATCAGGACAATTCTGGTATTAAAAATTTCTATTTTCTACTCGCATATAAAATACATGTTTAGTCTTAATAAAACCATTTTATATCTTTGCTTCTCATCCAAATAAATTTTCTAAATAAACAAATTTCAAACAAAAAATTGAATAACAAACACGGGATTTCTGAAGTTAAATAGCATAAAAGTGAATGTTATGCCATGAAACTATGGTTTCTAAAGTTCTAAGTGGCTATACTAACAAATTTGAGAACATTATTCAGTTTTTATCATTAGATTAATCAGTAATAACTTTTACGTTAGATAATATATTTCCTGTTGCTTGATATAGTAATATGAGAAACTAATTAATCAATTGTCGATGTGTTTCTTATTTCTATAATATCTTACGCTTTTTTTGTGCACTCCCCCTAAAATATAAGAGACAAAGGTAATGCACGGAATGAAACAGCAATTATTTAATGGATATAAGTGAAACAGATTCAAGAAGACAAACTAAGCCTTAGGCGACATTCGAACCCGCATATTAGAGTGCAGGTTAATAGAAAGCCTGCGCTAGCTGCTGTACCATACAGAGTGACAAAAATGTCAATCTCATACGAGGATGTTTTGTATAAAATGATTGGCTTGTCATCCCAGTTACCCAATATTTGAAATTCTAAAATAACTGGAGGGAAAAACATAAGAGGAGATTGCGCTGATTATTTTAATTCATTTTTGTCGAATTTAGGAGCAGGATTTTGCTTTAAACTGCAAAAAGAGTTCTGCAATTTTTACTTCTGAAAATAATGAACAGCTATTTTCAATTTCAATAACACGAGAGAGGTTTTAAACACGAATTATTTCGTACACGAGTTATTAACACAAGTCAAAGTTATTTGATCAGGACAATTCTGGTATTAAAAATTTGTGTTTTCCACTCGCATATAAAATACATGTTTAGTCTTAATAAAACCATTTTATATCTTTGCTTCTCATCCAAATAAATTTTCTAAATAAACAAATTTCAAACAAAATTGTCGATGTGTTTCTTATTTCTATAATATCTCAAGCTTTTTATGTGCACTCTCGCTAAAATATAAGCAAAAAGGTAATGCACGGAATGAAACAGCAATTATTTATTGGATATAAGTGAAACAGATTCAAGAAGACAAACTAAGCCTTAGGCTACATTCGAACCCGCATATTAGAGTGCAGGTTAATAGAAAGCCTGCGCTAGCTGCTGTACCATACAGAGTGACAAAAATGTCAATCTCATACCAGGATGTTTTGTATAAAATGATTGGCTTGTCATCCCAGTTACCCAATATTTGAAATTCTAAAATAACTGGAGGGAAAAACATAAGAGGAGATTGCGCTGATTATTTTAATTCATTTTTGTCGAATTTAGGAGCAGGATTTTGCTTTAAACTGCAAAAAGAATTCTGCAATTTTTACTTCTGAAAATAATGAACAGCTATTTTCAATTTCAATAACACGAGAGAGGTTTTAAACACGAATTATTTCGTACACGAGTTATTAACACAAGTCAAAGTTATTTGATCAGAACAATTCTGGTATTAAAAATTTCTATTTTCTACTTGCATATAAAATACATGTTTAGTCTTAATAAAACCATTTTATATCTTTGCTTCTCATCCAAATAAATTTTCTAAATAAACAAATTTCAAACAAAAAATTGAATAACAAACACGGGATTTCTGAAGTTAAATAGCATAAAAGTGAATGTTATGCCATGAAACTATGGTTTCTAAAGTTCTAAGTGGCTATACTAACAGATTTGAGAACATTATTCAGTTTTTATCATTAGATTAATCAGTAATAACTTTTACGTTAGATAATATATTTCCTGTTGCTTGATATAGTAATATGAGAAACTAATTAATCAATTGTCGATGTGTTTCTTATTTCTATAATATCTTACGCTTTTTTTGTGCAGTCCCGCTAAAATATATGCAACAAAGATAATGCACGGAATGAAACAGCAATTATTTAATGGATATAGGTGAAACAGATTCAAGAAGACAAACTAAGCCTTAGGCGACATTCGAACCCGCATATTAGAGTGCAGGTTAATAGAAAGCCTGCGCTAGCTGCTGTACCATACAGAGTGACAAAAATGTCAATCTCATACCAGGATGTTTTGTATAAAATGATTGGCTTGTCATCCCAGTTACCCAATATTTGAAATTCTAAAATAACTGGAGGGAAAAACATAAGAGGAGATTGCGCTGATTATTTTAATTCATTTTTGTCGAATTTAGGAGCAGGATTTTGCTTTAAACTGCAAAAAGAGTTCTGCAATTTTTACTTCTGAAAATAATGAACAGCTATTTTCAATTTCAATAACACGAGAGAGGTTTTAAACACGAATTATTTCGTACACGAGTTATTAACACAAGTCAAAGTTATTTGATCAGGACAATTCTGGTATTAAAAATTTCTATTTTCTACTCGCATATAAAATACATGTTTAGTCTTAATAAAACCATTTTATATCTTTGCTTCTCATCCAAATAAATTTTCTAAATAAACAAATTTCAAACAAAAAATTGAATAACAAACACGGGATTTCTGAAGTTAAATAGCATAAAAGTGAATGTTATGCCATGAAACTATGGTTTCTAAAGTTCTAAGTGGCTATACTAACAGATTTGAGAACATTATTCAGTTTTTATCATTAGATTAATCAGTAATAACTTTTACGTTAGATAATATATTTCCTGTTGCTTGATATAGTAATATGAGAAACTAATTAATCAATTGTCGATGTGTTTCTTATTTCTATAATATCTTACGCTTTTTTTGTGCAGTCCCGCTAAAATATATGCAACAAAGATAATGCACGGAATGAAACAGCAATTATTTAATGGATATAGGTGAAACAGATTCAAGAAGACAAACTAAGCCTTAGGCGACATTCGAACCCGCATATTAGAGGGCAGGTTAATAGACAGCCTGCGCTAGCTGCTGTACCATACAGAACGACAAAAATGTCAATCTCATACCAGGATTTTTTTTTATAAAATGATTGGCTTGTCATCCCAGTTACCCAATATTTGAAATACTAAAATAACTGGGAAGAAAACATATCAGGAGATTGCGCTGATTATTTTAATTCATTTTTGTCCAATTTAGAAGCAAGATTTTGCTTTAAAATGCAAAAAGAGTTCTGAAATTTTTACTTCTGAAAATAATGTACAGCTATTTTCAATTTCAATAACACGAGAGAGGTTTTAAACACGAATTATTTCGTACACGAGTTGTTAACACAAGTCAAAGTTATTTGATCAGGACAATTCTGGTATTAAAAATTTGTGTTTTCCACTCGCATATAAAATACATGTTTAGTCTTAATAAAACCATTTTATATCTTTGCTTCTCATCCAAATAAATTTTCTAAATAAACAAATTTCAAACAAAATTGTCGATGTGTTTCTTATTTCTATAATATCTCAAGCATTTTATGTGCACTCTCGCAAAAATATAAGCAAAAAGGTAATGCACGGAATGAAACAGCAATTATTTAATGGATATAGGTGAAACAGATTCAAGAAGACAAACTAAGCCTTAGGCTACATTCGAACCCGCATATTAGAGGGCAGGTTAATAGACAGCCTGCGCTAGCTCCGGTACCATACAGAGTGACAAAAATGTCAATCTCATACCAGGATTTTTTGTATAAAATGATTGGCTTGTCATCCCAGTTACCCAATATTTGAAATTCTAAAATAACTGGAGGGAAAAACATAAGAGGAGATTGCGCTGATTATTTTAATTCATTTTTGTCGAATTTAGGAGCAGGATTTTGCTTTAAACTGCAAAAAGAGTTCTGCAATTTTTACTTCTGAAAATAATGCACAGCTATTTTCAATTTCAATAAGACGAGAGAGGTTTTAAACACGAATTATTTCGTACACGAGTTATTAACACAAGTAAAAGTTATTTGATCAGGACAATTCTGGTATTAAAAATTTCTATTTTCTACTCGCATATAAAATACATGTTTAGTCTTAAGAAAACCATTTTATATCTTTGCTTCTCATCCAAATAAATTTTCTAAATAAACAAATTTCAAACAAAAAATTGAATAACAAACACGGGATTTCTGAAGTTAAATAGCATAAAAGTGAATGTTATGCCATGAAACTATGGTTTCTAAAGTTCTAAGTGGCTATACTAACAAATTTGAGAACATTATTCAGTTTTTATCATTAGATTAATCAGTAATAACTTTTACGTTAGATAATATATTTCCTGTTGCTTGATATAGTAATATGAGAAACTAATTAATCAATTGTCGATGTGTTTCTTATTTCTATAATATCTTACGCTTTTTTTGTGCACTCCCCCTAAAATATAAGAGACAAAGGTAATGCACGGAATGAAACAGCAATTATTTAATGGATATAAGTGAAACGGATTCAAGAAGACAAACTAAGCCTTAGGCGACATTCGAACCCGCATATTAGAGTGCAGGTTAATAGAAAGCCTGCGCTAGCTGCTGTACCATACAGAGTGACAAAAATGTCAATCTCATACGAGGATGTTTTGTATAAAATGATTGGCTTGTCATCCCAGTTACCCAATATTTGAAATTCTAAAATAACTGGAGGGAAAAACATAAGAGGAGATTGCGCTGATTATTTTAATTCATTTTTGTCGAATTTAGGAGCAGGATTTTGCTTTAAACTGCAAAAAGAGTTCTGCAATTTTTACTTCTGAAAATAATGAACAGCTATTTTCAATTTCAATAACACGAGAGAGGTTTTAAACACGAATTATTTCGTACACGAGTTATTAACACAAGTCAAAGTTATTTGATCAGGACAATTCTGGTATTAAAAATTTGTGTTTTCCACTCGCATATAAAATACATGTTTAGTCTTAATAAAACCATTTTATATCTTTGCTTCTCATCCAAATAAATTTTCTAAATAAACAAATTTCAAACAAAATTGTCGATGTGTTTCTTATTTCTATAATATCTCAAGCTTTTTATGTGCACTCTCGCTAAAATATAAGCAAAAAGGTAATGCACGGAATGAAACAGCAATTATTTATTGGATATAAGTGAAACAGATTCAAGAAGACAAACTAAGCCTTAGGCTACATTCGAACCCGCATATTAGAGTGCAGGTTAATAGAAAGCCTGCGCTAGCTGCTGTACCATACAGAGTGACAAAAATGTCAATCTCATACCAGGATGTTTTGTATAAAATGATTGGCTTGTCATCCCAGTTACCCAATATTTGAAATTCTAAAATAACTGGAGGGAAAAACATAAGAGGAGATTGCGCTGATTATTTTAATTCATTTTTGTCGAATTTAGGAGCAGGATTTTGCTTTAAACTGCAAAAAGAGTTCTGCAATTTTTACTTCTGAAAATAATGAACAGCTATTTTCAATTTCAATAACACGAGAGAGGTTTTAAACACGAATTATTTCGTACACGAGTTATTAACACAAGTCAAAGTTATTTGATCAGGACAATTCTGGTATTAAAAATTTCTATTTTCTACTCGCATTTAAAATACATGTTTAGTCTTAATAAAACCATTTTATATCTTTGCTTCTCATCCAAATAAATTTTCTAAATAAACAAATTTCAAACAAAAAATTGAATAACAAACACGGGATTTCTGAAGTTAAATAGCATAAAAGTGAATGTTATGCCATGAAACTATGGTTTCTAAAGTTCTAAGTGGCTATACTAACAGATTTGAGAACATTATTCAGTTTTTATCATTAGATTAATCAGTAATAACTTTTACGTTAGATAATATATTTCCTGTTGCTTGATATAGTAATATGAGAAACTAATTAATCAATTGTCGATGTGTTTCTTATTTCTATAATATCTTACGCTTTTTTTGTGCAGTCCCGCTAAAATATATGCAACAAAGATAATGCACGGAATGAAACAGCAATTATTTAATGGATATAGGTGAAACAGATTCAAGAAGACAAACTAAGCCTTAGGCGACATTCGAACCCGCATATTAGAGGGCAGGTTAATAGACAGCCTGCGCTAGCTGCTGTACCATACAGAACGACAAAAATGTCAATCTCATACCAGGATTTTTTTTATAAAATGATTGGCTTGTCATCCCAGTTACCCAATATTTGAAATGCTAAAATAACTGGGGGGAAAACATATCAGGAGATTGCGCTGATTATTTTAATTCATTTTTGTCCAATTTAGAAGCAAGATTTTGCTTTAAAATGCAAAAAGAGTTCTGAAATTTTTACTTCTGAAAATAATGTACAGCTATTTTCAATTTCAATAACACGAGAGAGGTTTTAAACACGAATTATTTCGTACACGAGTTATTAACACAAGTCAAAGTTATTTGATCAGGACAATTCTGGTATTAAAAATTTGTGTTTTCTACTCGCATATAAAATACATGTTTAGTCTTAATAAAACCATTTTATATCTTTGCTTCTCATCCAAATAAATTTTCTAAATAAACAAATTTCAAACAAAATTGTCGATGTGTTTCTTATTTCTATAATATCTCAAGCTTTTTATGTGCACTCTCGCTTAAATATAAGCAAAAAGGTAATGCACGGAATGAAACAGCAATTATTTATTGGATATAAGTGAAACAGATTCAAGAAGACAAACTAAGCCTTAGGCTACATTCGAACCCGCATATTAGAGGGCAGGTTAATAGACAGCCTGCGCTAGCTCCGGTACCATACAGAGTGACAAAAATGTCAATCTCATACCAGGATGTTTTGTATAAAATGATTGGCTTGTCATCCCATTACCCAATATTAGAAATTCTAAAATAACTGGAGGGAAAAACGTAACAGGAGATTGCGCTGATTATTTTATTCATTTTTGTCCAATTTAGGAGCAGGATTTTGCTTTAAACTGCAAAAAGAGTTCTGAAATTTTTACTTCTGAAAATAATGCACAGCTATTTTCAATTTCAATAAGACGAGAGAGGTTTTAAACACGAATTATTTCGTACACGAGTTATTAACACAAGTAAAAGTTATTTGATCAGGACAATTCTGGTATTAAAAATTTCTATTTTCTACTCGCATATAAAATACATGTTTAGTCTTAATAAAACCATTTTATATCTTTGCTTCTCATCCAAATAAATTTTCTAAATAAACAAATTTCAAACAAAAAATTGAATAACAAACACGGGATTTCTGAAGTTAAATAGCATAAAAGTGAATGTTATGCCATGAAACTATGGTTTCTAAAGTTCTAAGTGGCTATACTAACAGATTTGAGAACATTATTCAGTTTTTATCATTAGATTAATCAGTAATAACTTTTACGTTAGATAATATATTTCCTGTTGCTTGATATAGTAATATGAGAAACTAATTAATCAATTGTCGATGTGTTTCTTATTTCTATAATATCTTACGCTTTTTTTGTGCACTCCCCCTAAAATATAAGCAACAAAGGTAATGCACGGAATGAAACAGCAATTATTTAATGGATATAAGTGAAACAGATTCAAGAAGACAAACTAAGCCTTAGGCGACATTCGAACCCGCATATTAGAGTGCAGGTTAATAGAAAGCCTGCGCTAGCTGCTGTACCATACAGAGTGACAAAAATGTCAATCCCATACCAGGATGTTTTGTATAAAATGATTGGCTTGTCATCCCAGTTACCCAATATTTGAAATTCTAAAATAACTGGAGGGAAAAACATAAGAGGAGATTGCGCTGATTATTTTAATTCATTTTTGTCGAATTTAGGAGCAGGATTTTGCTTTAAACTGCAAAAAGAGTTCTGCAATTTTTACTTCTGAAAATAATGAACAGCTATTTTCAATTTCAATAACACGAGAGAGGTTTTAAACACGAATTATTTCGTACACGAGTTATTAACACAAGTCAAAGTTATTTGATCAGGACAATTCTGGTATTAAAAATTTCTATTTTCTACTCGCATTTAAAATACATGTTTAGTCTTAATAAAACCATTTTATATCTTTGCTTCTCATCCAAATAAATTTTCTAAATAAACAAATTTCAAACAAAAAATTGAATAACAAACACGGGATTTCTGAAGTTAAATAGCATAAAAGTGAATGTTATGCCATGAAACTATGGTTTCTAAAGTTCTAAGTGGCTATACTAACAGATTTGAGAACATTATTCAGTTTTTATCATTAGATTAATCAGTAATAACTTTTACGTTAGATAATATATTTCCTGTTGCTTGATATAGTAATATGAGAAACTAATTAATCAATTGTCGATGTGTTTCTTATTTCTATAATATCTTACGCTTTTTTTGTGCAGTCCCGCTAAAATATATGCAACAAAGATAATGCACGGAATGAAACAGCAATTATTTAATGGATATAGGTGAAACAGATTCAAGAAGACAAACTAAGCCTTAGGCGACATTCGAACCCGCATATTAGAGGGCAGGTTAATAGACAGCCTGCGCTAGCTGCTGTACCATACAGAACGACAAAAATGTCAATCTCATACCAGGATTTTTTTTATAAAATGATTGGCTTGTCATCCCAGTTACCCAATATTTGAAATGCTAAAATAACTGGGGGGAAAACATATCAGGAGATTGCGCTGATTATTTTAATTCATTTTTGTCCAATTTAGAAGCAAGATTTTGCTTTAAAATGCAAAAAGAGTTCTGAAATTTTTACTTCTGAAAATAATGTACAGCTATTTTCAATTTCAATAACACGAGAGAGGTTTTAAACACGAATTATTTCGTACACGAGTTATTAACACAAGTCAAAGTTATTTGATCAGGACAATTCTGGTATTAAAAATTTGTGTTTTCTACTCGCATATAAAATACATGTTTAGTCTTAATAAAACCATTTTATATCTTTGCTTCTCATCCAAATAAATTTTCTAAATAAACAAATTTCAAACAAAATTGTCGATGTGTTTCTTATTTCTATAATATCTCAAGCTTTTTATGTGCACTCTCGCTTAAATATAAGCAAAAAGGTAATGCACGGAATGAAACAGCAATTATTTATTGGATATAAGTGAAACAGATTCAAGAAGACAAACTAAGCCTTAGGCTACATTCGAACCCGCATATTAGAGGGCAGGTTAATAGACAGCCTGCGCTAGCTCCGGTACCATACAGAGTGACAAAAATGTCAATCTCATACCAGGATGTTTTGTATAAAATGATTGGCTTGTCATCCCATTACCCAATATTAGAAATTCTAAAATAACTGGAGGGAAAAACGTAACAGGAGATTGCGCTGATTATTTTATTCATTTTTGTCCAATTTAGGAGCAGGATTTTGCTTTAAACTGCAAAAAGAGTTCTGAAATTTTTACTTCTGAAAATAATGCACAGCTATTTTCAATTTCAATAAGACGAGAGAGGTTTTAAACACGAATTATTTCGTACACGAGTTATTAACACAAGTAAAAGTTATTTGATCAGGACAATTCTGGTATTAAAAATTTCTATTTTCTACTCGCATATAAAATACATGTTTAGTCTTAATAAAACCATTTTATATCTTTGCTTCTCATCCAAATAAATTTTCTAAATAAACAAATTTCAAACAAAAAATTGAATAACAAACACGGGATTTCTGAAGTTAAATAGCATAAAAGTGAATGTTATGCCATGAAACTATGGTTTCTAAAGTTCTAAGTGGCTATACTAACAGATTTGAGAACATTATTCAGTTTTTATCATTAGATTAATCAGTAATAACTTTTACGTTAGATAATATATTTCCTGTTGCTTGATATAGTAATATGAGAAACTAATTAATCAATTGTCGATGTGTTTCTTATTTCTATAATATCTTACGCTTTTTTTGTGCACTCCCCCTAAAATATAAGCAACAAAGGTAATGCACGGAATGAAACAGCAATTATTTAATGGATATAAGTGAAACAGATTCAAGAAGACAAACTAAGCCTTAGGCGACATTCGAACCCGCATATTAGAGTGCAGGTTAATAGAAAGCCTGCGCTAGCTGCTGTACCATACAGAGTGACAAAAATGTCAATCCCATACCAGGATGTTTTGTATAAAATGATTGGCTTGTCATCCCAGTTACCCAATATTTGAAATTCTAAAATAACTGGAGGGAAAAACATAAGAGGAGATTGCGCTGATTATTTTAATTCATTTTTGTCGAATTTAGGAGCAGGATTTTGCTTTAAACTGCAAAAAGAGTTCTGCAATTTTTACTTCTGAAAATAATGAACAGCTATTTTCAATTTCAATAACACGAGAGAGGTTTTAAACACGAATTATTTCGTACACGAGTTATTAACACAAGTCAAAGTTATTTGATCAGGACAATTCTGGTATTAAAAATTTCTATTTTCTACTCGCATATAAAATACATGTTTAGTCTTAATAAAACCATTTTATATCTTTGCTTCTCATCCAAATAAATTTTCTAAATAAACAAATTTCAAACAAAAAATTGAATAACAAACACGGGATTTCTGAAGTTAAATAGCATAAAAGTGAATGTTATGCCATGAAACTATGGTTTCTAAAGTTCTAAGTGGCTATACTAACAGATTTGAGAACATTATTCAGTTTTTATCATTAGATTAATCAGTAATAACTTTTACGTTAGATAATATATTTCCTGTTGCTTGATATAGTAATATGAGAAACTAATTAATCAATTGTCGATGTGTTTCTTATTTCTATAATATCTTACGCTTTTTTTGTGCAGTCCCGCTAAAATATATGCAACAAAGATAATGCACGGAATGAAACAGCAATTATTTAATGGATATAGGTGAAACAGATTCAAGAAGACAAACTAAGCCTTAGGCGACATTCGAACCCGCATATTAGAGGGCAGGTTAATAGACAGCCTGCGCTAGCTGCTGTACCATACAGAACGACAAAAATGTCAATCTCATACCAGGATTTTTTTTTATAAAATGATTGGCTTGTCATCCCAGTTACCCAATATTTGAAATACTAAAATAACTGGGAAGAAAACATATCAGGAGATTGCGCTGATTATTTTAATTCATTTTTGTCCAATTTAGAAGCAAGATTTTGCTTTAAAATGCAAAAAGAGTTCTGAAATTTTTACTTCTGAAAATAATGTACAGCTATTTTCAATTTCAATAACACGAGAGAGGTTTTAAACACGAATTATTTCGTACACGAGTTATTAACACAAGTCAAAGTTATTTGATCAGGACAATTCTGGTATTAAAAATTTGTGTTTTCTACTCGCATATAAAATACATGTTTAGTCTTAATAAAACCATTTTATATCTTTGCTTCTCATCCAAATAAATTTTCTAAATAAACAAATTTCAAACAAAATTGTCGATGTGTTTCTTATTTCTATAATATCTCAAGCTTTTTATGTGCACTCTCGCTAAAATATAAGCAAAAAGGTAATGCACGGAATGAAACAGCAATTATTTATTGGATATAAGTGAAACAGATTCAAGAAGACAAACTAAGCCTTAGGCTACATGCGAACCCGCATATTAGAGGGCAGGTTAATAGACAGCCTGCGCTAGCTCCGGTACCATACAGAGTGACAAAAATGTCAATCTCATACCAGGATTTTTTGTATAAAATGATTGGCTTGTCATCCCATTACCCAATATTTGAAATTCTAAAATAACTGGAGGGAAAAACATAAGAGGAGATTGCGCTGATTATTTTATTCATTTTTGTCCAATTTAGGAGCAGGATTTTGCTTTAAACTGCAAAAAGAGTTCTGAAATTTTTACTTCTGAAAATAATGCACAGCTATTTTCAATTTCAATAACACGAGAGAGGTTTTAAACACGAATTATTTCGTACACGAGTTATTAACACAAGTAAAAGTTATTTGATCAGGACAATTCTGGTATTAAAAATTTCTATTTTCTACTCGCATATAAAATACATGTTTAGTCTTAAGAAAACCACTTTATATCTTTGCTTCTCATCCAAATAAATTTTCTAAATAAACAAATTTCAAACAAAAAATTGAATAACAAACACGGGATTTCTGAAGTTAAATAGCATAAAAGTGAATGTTATGCCATGAAACTATGGTTTCTAAAGTTCTAAGTGGCTATACTAACAGATTTGAGAACATTATTCAGTTTTTATCATTAGATTAATCAGTAATAACTTTTACGTTAGATAATATATATCCTGCTGCTTGATATAGTAATATGAGAAACTAATTAATCAATTGTCGATGTGTTTCTTATTTCTATAATATCTTACGCTTTTTTTGTGCACTCCCGCTAAAATATAAGCAACAAAGGTAATGCACGGAATGAAACAGCAATTATTTAATGGATATAAGTGAAACAGATTCAAGAAGACAAACTAAGCCTTAGGCTACATTCGAACCCGCATATTAGAGAGCAGGTTAATAGACAGCCTGCGCTAGCTGCTGTACCATACAGAGCGACAAAAATGTCAATCTCATACCAGGATTTTTGTATAAAATGATTGGCTTGTCATCCCAGTTACCCAATATTTGAAATTCTAAAATAACTGGAGGGGAAAACATAACAGGAGATTGCGCTGATTATTTTAATTCATTTTTGTGGAATTTAGGAGCAGGATTTTGCTTTAAACTGCAAAATAGTTCTGAAATTTTTACTTCTGAAAATAATGCACAGCTATTTTCAATTTCAATAACACGAGAGAGGTTTTAAACACGAATTATTTCGTACACGAGTTATTAACACAAGTCAAAGTTATTTGATCAGGACAATTCTGGTATTAAAAATTTCTATTTTCTACTCGCATATAAAATACATGTTTAGTCTTAATAAAACCATTTTATATCTTTGCTTCTCATCCAAATAAATTTTCTAAATAAACAAATTTCAAACAAAAAATTGAATAACAAACACGGGATTTCTGAAGTTAAATAGCGTAAAAGTGAATGTTATGCCATGAAACTATGGTTTCTAAAGTTCTAAGTGGCTATACTAACAGATTTGAGAACATTATTCAGTTTTTATCATTAGATTAATCAGTAATAACTTTTACGTTAGATAATATATTTCCTGTTGCTTGATATAGTAATATGAGAAACTAATTAATCAATTGTCGATGTGTTTCTTATTTCTATAATATCTTACGCTTTTTTTGTGCACTCCCGCTAAAATATAAGCAACAAAGGTAATGCACGGAATGAAACAGCAATTATTTAATGGATATAAGTGAAACAGATTCAAGAAGACAAACTAAGCCTTAGGCTACATTCGAACCCGCATATTAGAGAGCAGGTTAATAGACAGCCTGCGCTAGCTGCTGTACCATACAGAGCGACAAAAATGTCAATCTCATACCAGGATTTTTGTATAAAATGATTGGCTTGTCATCCCAGTTACCCAATATTTGAAATTCTAAAATAACTGGAGGGGAAAACATCACAGGAGATTGCGCTGATTATTTTAATTCATTTTTGTGGAATTTAGGAGCAGGATTTTGCTTTAAACTGCAAAATAGTTCTGAAATTTTTACTTCTGAAAATAATGCACAGCTATTTTCAATTTCAATAACACGAGAGAGGTTTTAAACACGAATTATTTCGTACACGAGTTATTAACACAAGTCAAAGTTATTTGATCAGGACAATTCTGGTATTAAAAATTTCTATTTTCTACTCGCATATAAAATACATGTTTAGTCTTAATAAAACCATTTTATATCTTTGCTTCTCATCCAAATAAATTTTCTAAATAAACAAATTTCAAACAAAAAATTGAATAACAAACACGGGATTTCTGAAGTTAAATAGCGTAAAAGTGAATGTTATGCCATGAAACTATGGTTTCTAAAGTTCTAAGTGGCTATACTAACAGATTTGAGAACATTATTCAGTTTTTATCATTAGATTAATCAGTAATAACTTTTACGTTAGATAATATATTTCCTGTTGCTTGATATAGTAATATGAGAAACTAATTAATCAATTGTCGATGTGTTTCTTATTTCTATAATATCTTACGCTTTTTTTGTGCACTCCCGCTAAAATATAAGCAACAAAGGTAATGCACGGAATGAAACAGCAATTATTTAATGGATATAAGTGAAACAGATTCAAGAAGACAAACTAAGCCTTAGGCTACATTCGAACCCGCATATTAGAGAGCAGGTTAATAGACAGCCTGCGCTAGCTGCTGTACCATACAGAGCGACAAAAATGTCAATCTCATACCAGGATTTTTGTATAAAATGATTGGCTTGTCATCCCAGTTACCCAATATTTGAAATTCTAAAATAACTGGAGGGGAAAACATCACAGGAGATTGCGCTGATTATTTTAATTCATTTTTGTGGAATTTAGGAGCAGGATTTTGCTTTAAACTGCAAAAAGAGTTCTGAAATTTTTACTTCTGAAAATAATGCACAGCTATTTTCAATTTCAATAACACGAGAGAGGTTTTAAACACGAATTATTTCGTACACGAGTTATTAACACAAGTCAAAGTTATTTGATCAGGACAATTCTGGTATTAAAAATTTCTATTTTCTACTCGCATATAAAATACATGTTTAGTCTTAATAAAACCATTTTATATCTTTGCTTCTCATCCGAATAAATTTTCTAAATAAACAAATTTCAAACAAAAAATTGAATAACAAACACGGGATTTCTGAAGTTAAATAGCATAAAAGTGAATGTTATGCCATGAAACTATGGTTTCTAAAGTTCTAAGTGGCTATACTAACAGATTTGAGAACATTATTCAGTTTTTATCATTAGATTAATCAGTAATAACTTTTACGTTAGATAATATATTTCCTGTTGCTTGATATAGTAATATGAGAAACTAATTAATCAATTGTCGATGTGTTTCTTATTTCTATAATATCTTACGCTTTTTTTGTGCACTCCCCCTAAAATATAAGCAACAAAGGTAATGCACGGAATGAAACAGCAATTATTTAATGGATATAAGTGAAACAGATTCAAGAAGACAAACTAAGCCTTAGGCGACATTCGAACCCGCATATTAGAGTGCATGTTAATAGACAGCCTGCGCTAGCTGCTGTACCATACAGAGTGACAAAAATGTCAATCTCATACCAGGATGTTTTGTATAAAATGATTGGCTTGTCATCCCAGTTACCCAATATTTGAAATTCTAAAATAACTGGAGGGAAAAACATAACAGGAGATTGCGCTGATTATTTTAATTCATTTTTGTCGAATTTAGGAGCAGGATTTTGCTTTAAACTGCAAAAAGAGTTCTGCAATTTTTACTTCTGAAAATAATGAACAGCTATTTTCAATTTCAATAACACGAGAGAGGTTTTAAACACGAATTATTTCGTACACGACTTATTAACACAAGTCAAAGTTATTTGATCAGGACAATTCTGGTATTAAAAATTTCTATTTTCTACTCGCATATAAAATACATGTTTAGTCTTAATAAAACCATTTTATATCTTTGCTTCTCATCCAAATAAATTTTCTAAATAAACAAATTTCAAACAAAAAATTGAATAACAAACACGGGATTTCTGAAGTTAAATAGCATAAAAGTGAATGTTATGCCATGAAACTATGGTTTCTAAAGTTCTAAGTGGCTATACTAACAGATTTGAGAACATTATTCAGTTTTTATCATTAGATTAATCAGTAATAACTTTTACGTTAGATAATATATTTCCTGTTGCTTGATATAGTAATATGAGAAACTAATTAATCAATTGTCGACGTGTTTCTTATTTCTATAATATCTTACGCTTTTTTTGTGCAGTCCCGCTAAAATATATGCAACAAAGATAATGCACGGAATGAAACAGCAATTATTTAATGGATATAGGTGAAACAGATTCAAGAAGACAAACTAAGCCTTAGGCGACATTCGAACCCGCATATTAGAGGGCAGGTTAATAGACAGCCTGCGCTAGCTGCTGTACCATACAGAACGACAAAAATGTCAATCTCATACCAGGATTTTTTTTATAAAATGATTGGCTTGTCATCCCAGTTACCCAATATTTGAAATACTAAAATAACTGGGAAGAAAACATATCAGGAGATTGCGCTGATTATTTTAATTCATTTTTGTCCAATTTAGAAGCAAGATTTTGCTTTAAAATGCAAAAAGAGTTCTGAAATTTTTACTTCTGAAAATAATGTACAGCTATTTTCAATTTCAATAACACGAGAGAGGTTTTAAACACGAATTATTTCGTACACGAGTTATTAACACAAGTCAAAGTTATTTGATCAGGACAATTCTTTTATTAAAAATTTCTATTTTCTACTCACATATAAAATACATGTTTAGTCTTAATAAAACCATTTTATATCTTTGCTTCTCATCCAAATAAATTTTCTAAATAAACAAATTTCAAACAAAAAATTGAATAACAAACACGGGATATCTGAAGTTAAATAGCATAAAAGTGAATGTTATGCCATGAAACTATGGTTTCTAAAGTTCTAAGTGGCTATACTAACAGATTTGAGAACATTATTCAGTTTTTATCATTAGATTAATCAGTAATAACTTTTACGTTAGATAATATATTTCCTGTTGCTTGATATAGTAATATGAGAAACTAATTAATCAATTGTCGATGTGTTTCTTATTTCTATAATATCTTACGCTTTTTTTGTGCACTCCCCCTAAAATATAAGCAACAAAGGTAATGCACGGAATGAAACAGCAATTATTTAATGGATATAAGTGAAACAGATTCAAGAAGACAAACTAAGCCTTAGGCGACATTCGAACCCGCATATTAGAGGGCAGGTTAATAGACAGCCTGCGCTAGCTCCGGTACCATACAGAGTGACAAAAATGTCAATCTCATACCAGGATTTTTTGTATAAAATGATTGGCTTGTCATCCCAGTTACCCAATATTTGAAATTCTAAAATAACTGGAGGGAAAAACATAACAGGAGATTGCGCTGATTATTTTAATTCATTTTTGTCCAATTTAGGAGCAGGATTTTGCTTTAAACTGCAAAAAGAGTTCTGAAATTTTTACTTCTGAAAATAATGCACAGCTATTTTCAATTTCAATAACACGAGAGAGGTTTTAAACACGAATTATTTCGTACACGAGTTATTAACACAAGTCAAAGTTATTTGATCAGGACAATTCTGGTATTAAAAATTTCTATTTTCTACTCGCATATAAAATACATGTTTAGTCTTAATAAAACCATTTTATATCTTTGCTTCTCATACAAATAAATTTTCTAAATAAACAAATTTCAAACAAAAAATTGAATAACAAACACGGGATATCTGAAGTTAAATAGCATAAAAGTGAATGTTATGCCATGAAACTATGGTTTCTAAAGTTCTAAGTGGCTATACTAACAGATTTGAGAACATTATTCAGTTTTTATCATTAGATTAATCAGTAATAACTTTTACGTTAGATAATATATTTCCTGTTGCTTGATATAGTAATATGAGAAACTAATTAATCAATTGTCGATGTGTTTCTTATTTCTATAATATCTTACGCTTTTTTTGTGCACTCCCCCTAAAATATAAGCAACAAAGGTAATGCACGGAATGAAACAGCAATTATTTAATGGATATAAGTGAAACAGATTCAAGAAGACAAACTAAGCCTTAGGCGACATTCGAACCCGCATATTAGAGGGCAGGTTAATAGACAGCCTGCGCTAGCTGCTGTACCATACAGAGCGACAAAAATGTCAATCTCATACCAGGATCTTTTGTATAAAATGATTGGCTTGTCATCCCAGTTACCCAATATTTGAAATTCTAAAATTACTGGAGGGAAAAACATAACAGGAGATTGCGCTGATTATTTTAATTCATTTTTGTCCAATTTAGGAGCAGGATTTTGCTTTAAACTGCAAAAAGAGTTCTGAAATTTTTACTTCTGAAAATAATGCACAGCTATTTTCAATTTCAATAACACGAGAGAGGTTTTAAACACGAATTATTTCGTACACGAGTTATTAACACAAGTAAAAGTTATTTGATCAGGACAATTCTGGTATAAAAAATTTCTATTTTCTACTCGCATATAAAATACATGTTTAATCTTAATAAAACCATTTTGTACCTTTGCTTCTCATCCAAATAAATTTTCTAAATAAACAAATTTCAAACAAAAAATTGAATAACAAACACGGGATTTCTGAAGTTAAATAGCATAAAAGTGAATGTTATGCCATGAAACTATGGTTTCTAAAGTTCTAAGTGGCTATACTAACAGATTTGAGAACATTATTCAGTTTTTATCATTAGATTAATCAGTAATAACTTTTACGTTAGATAATATATTTCCTGTTGCTTGATATAGTAATATGAGAAACTAATTAATCAATTGTCGATGTGTTTCTTATTTCTATAATATCTTACGCTTTTTTTGTGCAGTCCCGCTTAAATATAAGCAACAAAGGTAATGCACGGAATGAAACAGCAATTATTTAATGGATATAGGTGAAACAGATTCAAGAAGACAAACTAAGCCTTAGGCGACATTCGAACCCGCATATTAGAGGGCAGGTTAATAGACAGCCTGCGCTAGCTGCTGTACCATACAGAGCGACAAAAATGTCAATCTCATACCAGGATTTTTTGTATAAAATGATTGGCTTGTCATCCCAGTTACCCAATATTTGAAATACTAAAATAACTGGGGGGAAAACATATCAGGAGATTGCGCTGATTATTTTAATTCATTTTTGTCCAATTTAGAAGCAAGATTTTGCTTTAAAATGCAAAAAGAGTTCTGAAATTTTTACTTCTGAAAATAATGTGCAGCTATTTTCAATTTCAATAACACGAGAGAGGTTTTAAACACGAATTATTTCGTACCCGAGTTATTAACACAAGTCAAAGTTATTTGATCAGGACAATTCTGGTATTAAAAATTTCTATTTTCTACTCGCATATAAAATACATGTTTAGTCTTAATAAAACCATTTTATATCTTTGCTTCTCATCCAAATAAATTTTCTAAATAAACAAATTTCAAACAAAATTGTCGATGTGTTTCTTATATCTATAATATCTTACGCTTTTTATGTGCACTCCCGCTAAAATATAAGCAACAAAGGTAATGCACGGAATGAAACAGCAATTATTTAATGGATATAAGTGAAACAGATTCAAGAAGACAAACTAAGCCTTAGGCTACATTCGAACCCGCATATTAGAGTGCAGGTTAATAGACAGCCTGCGCTAGCTGCTGTACCATACAGAGCGACAAAAATGTCAATCTCATACCAGGATTTTTTGTATAAAATGATTGGCTTGTCATCCCAGTTACCCAATATTTGAAATTCTAAAATTACTGGAGGGAAAAACATAACAGGAGATTGCGCTGATTATTTTAATTCATTTTTGTCCAATTTAGGAGCAGGATTTTGCTTTAAACTGCAAAAAGAGTTCTGAAATTTTTACTTCTGAAAATAATGCACAGCTATTTTCAATTTCAATAACACGAGAGAGGTTTTAAACACGAATTATTTCGTACACGAGTTATTAACACAAGTCAAAGTTATTTGATCAGGACAATTCTGGTATTAAAAATTTCTATTTTCTACTCGCATATAAAATACATGTTTAGTCTTAATAAAACCATTTTATATCTTTGCTTCTCATCCAAATAACATTTCTAAATAAACAAATTTCAAACAAAATTGTCGATGTGTTTCTTATATCTATAATATCTTACGCTTTTTATGTGCACTCCCGCTAAAATATAAGCAACAAAGGTAATGCACGGAATGAAACAGCAATTATTTAATGGATATAAGTGAAACAGATTCAAGAAGACAAACTAAGCCTTAGGCTACATTCGAACCCGCATATTAGAGTGCAGGTTAATAGACAGCCTGCGCTAGCTGCTGTACCATACAGAGCGACAAAAATGTCAATCTCATACCAGGATTTTTTGTATAAAATGATTGGCTTGTCATCCCAGTTACCCAATATTTGAAATTCTAAAATTACTGGAGGGAAAAACATAACAGGAGATTGCGCTGATTATTTTAATTCATTTTTGTCCAATTTAGGAGCAGGATTTTGCTTTAAACTGCAAAAAGTGTTCTGAAATTTTTACTTCTGAAAATAATGCACAGCTATTTTCAATTTCAATAACACGAGAGAGGTTTTAAACACGAATTATTTCGTACACGAGTTATTAACACAAGTAAAAGTTATTTGATCAGGACAATTCTGGTATAAAAAATTTCTATTTTCTACTCGCATATAAAATACATGTTTAATCTTAATAAAACCATTTTGTACCTTTGCTTCTCATCCAAATAAATTTTCTAAATAAACAAATTTCAAACAAAAAATTGAATAACAAACACGGGATTTCTGAAGTTAAATAGCATAAAAGTGAATGTTATGCCATGAAACTATGGTTTCTAAAGTTCTAAGTGGCTATACTAACAGATTTGAGAACATTATTCAGTTTTTATCATTAGATTAATCAGTAATAACTTTTACGTTAGATAATATATTTCCTGTTGCTTGATATAGTAATATGAGAAACTAATTAATCAATTGTCGATGTGTTTCTTATTTCTATAATATCTTACGCTTTTTTTGTGCAGTCCCGCTTAAATATAAGCAACAAAGGTAATGCACGGAATGAAACAGCAATTATTTAATGGATATAGGTGAAACAGATTCAAGAAGACAAACTAAGCCTTAGGCGACATTCGAACCCGCATATTAGAGTGCAGGTTAATAGACAGCCTGCGCTAGCTGCTGTACCATACAGAGCGACAAAAATGTCAATCTCATACCAGGATTTTTTGTATAAAATGATTGGCTTGTCATCCCAGTTACCCAATATTTGAAATTCTAAAATTACTGGAGGGAAAAACATAACAGGAGATTGCGCTGATTATTTTAATTCATTTTTGTCCAATTTAGGAGCAGGATTTTGCTTTAAACTGCAAAAAGAGTTCTGAAATTTTTACTTCTGAAAATAATGCACAGCTATTTTCAATTTCAATAACACGAGAGAGGTTTTAAACACGAATTATTTCGTACACGAGTTATTAACACAAGTCAAAGTTATTTGATCAGGACAATTCTGGTATTAAAAATTTCTATTTTCTACTCGCATATAAAATACATGTTTAGTCTTAATAAAACCATTTTATATCTTTGCTTCTCATCCAAATAACATTTCTAAATAAACAAATTTCAAACAAAATTGTCGATGTGTTTCTTATATCTATAATATCTTACGCTTTTTATGTGCACTCCCGCTAAAATATAAGCAACAAAGGTAATGCACGGAATGAAACAGCAATTATTTAATGGATATAAGTGAAACAGATTCAAGAAGACAAACTAAGCCTTAGGCTACATTCGAACCCGCATATTAGAGTGCAGGTTAATAGACAGCCTGCGCTAGCTGCTGTACCATACAGAGCGACAAAAATGTCAATCTCATACCAGGATTTTTTGTATAAAATGATTGGCTTGTCATCCCAGTTACCCAATATTTGAAATTCTAAAATTACTGGAGGGAAAAACATAACAGGAGATTGCGCTGATTATTTTAATTCATTTTTGTCCAATTTAGGAGCAGGATTTTGCTTTAAACTGCAAAAAGTGTTCTGAAATTTTTACTTCTGAAAATAATGCACAGCTATTTTCAATTTCAATAACACGAGAGAGGTTTTAAACACGAATTATTTCGTACACGAGTTATTAACACAAGTAAAAGTTATTTGATCAGGACAATTCTGGTATAAAAAATTTCTATTTTCTACTCGCATATAAAATACATGTTTAATCTTAATAAAACCATTTTGTACCTTTGCTTCTCATCCAAATAAATTTTCTAAATAAACAAATTTCAAACAAAAAATTGAATAACAAACACGGGATTTCTGAAGTTAAATAGCATAAAAGTGAATGTTATGCCATGAAACTATGGTTTCTAAAGTTCTAAGTGGCTATACTAACAGATTTGAGAACATTATTCAGTTTTTATCATTAGATTAATCAGTAATAACTTTTACGTTAGATAATATATTTCCTGTTGCTTGATATAGTAATATGAGAAACTAATTAATCAATTGTCGATGTGTTTCTTATTTCTATAATATCTTACGCTTTTTTTGTGCAGTCCCGCTTAAATATAAGCAACAAAGGTAATGCACGGAATGAAACAGCAATTATTTAATGGATATAGGTGAAACAGATTCAAGAAGACAAACTAAGCCTTAGGCGACATTCGAACCCGCATATTAGAGGGCAGGTTAATAGACAGCCTGCGCTAGCTGCTGTACCATACAGAGCGACAAAAATGTCAATCTCATACGAGGATTTTTTGTATAAAATGATTGGCTTGTCATCCCAGTTACCCAATATTTGAAATACTAAAATAACTGGGGGGAAAACATATCAGGAGATTGCGCTGATTATTTTAATTCATTTTTGTCCAATTTAGAAGCAAGATTTTGCTTTAAAATGCAAAAAGAGTTCTGAAATTTTTACTTCTGAAAATAATGTGCAGCTATTTTCAATTTCAATAACACGAGAGAGGTTTTAAACACGAATTATTTCGTACCCGAGTTATTAACACAAGTCAAAGTTATTTGATCAGGACAATTCTGGTATTAAAAATTTGTGTTTTCTACTCGCATATAAAATACATGTTTAGTCTTAATAAAACCATTTTATATCTTTGCTTCTCATCCAAATAAATTTTCTAAATAAACAAATTTCAAACAAAATTGTCGATGTGTTTCTTATTTCTATAATATCTCAAGCTTTTTATGTGCACTCCCGCTAAAATATAAGCAAAAAGGTAATGCACGGAATGAAACAGCAATTATTTATTGGATATAAGTGAAACAGATTCAAGAAGACAAACTAAGCCTTAGGCTACATTCGAACCCGCATATTAGAGGGCAGGTTAATAGACAGCCTGCGCTAGCTCCGGTACCATACAGAGTGACAAAAATGTCAATCTCATACCAGGATTTTTTGTATAAAATGATTGGATTGTCATCCCATTACCCAATATTTGAAATTCTAAAATAACTGGAGGGAAAAACATAACAGGAGATTGCGCTGATTATTTTATTCATTTTTGTAGAATTTAGGAGCAGGATTTTGCTTTAAACTGCAAAAAGTGTTCTGAAATTTTTACTTCTGAAAATAATGCACAGCTATTTTCAATTTCCATAACACGAGAGAGGTTTTAAACACGAATTATTTCGTACACGAGTTATTAACACAAGTAAAAGTTATTTGATCAGGACAATTCTTTTATTAAAAATTTCTATTTTCTACTCGCATATAAAATACATGTTTAGTCTTAATAAAACCATTTTATATCTTTGCTTCTCATCCAAATAAATTTTCTAAATAAACAAATTTCAAACAAAAAATTGAATAACAAACACGGGATTTCTGAAGTTAAATAGCATAAAACTGAATGTTATGCCATGAAACTATGGTTTCTAAAGTTCTAAGTGGCTATACTAACAGATTTGAGAACATTATTCAGTTTTTATCATTAGATTAATCAGTAATAACTTTTACGTTAGATAATATATTTCCTGTTGCTTGATATAGTAATATGAGAAACTAATTAATCAATTGTCGATGTGTTTCTTATTTCTATAATATCTTACGCTTTTTTTGTGCACTCCCCCTAAAATATAAGCAACAAAGGTAATGCACGGAATGAAACAGCAATTGTTTAATGGATATAAGTGAAACAGATTCAAGAAGACAAACTAAGCCTTAGGCGACATTCGAACCCGCATATTAGAGGGCAGGTTAATAGACAGCCTGCGCTAGCTGCTGTACCATACAGAGCGACAAAAATGTCAATCTCATACCAGGATTTTTTTTATAAAATGATTGGCTTGTCATCCCAGTTACCCAATATTTGAAATACTAAAATAACTGGGGGGAAAACATATCAGGAGATTGCGCTGATTATTTTAATTCATTTTTGTCCAATTTAGAAGCAAGATTTTGCTTTAAAATGCAAAAAGAGTTCTGAAATTTTTACTTCTGAAAATAATGTGCAGCTATTTTCAATTTCAATAACACGAGAGAGGTTTTAAACACGAATTATTTCGTACCCGAGTTATTAACACAAGTCAAAGTTATTTGATCAGGACAATTCTGGTATTAAAAATTTGTGTTTTCTACTCGCATATAAAATACATGTTTAGTCTTAATAAAACCATTTTGTATCTTTGCTTCTCATCCAAATAAATTTTCTAAATAAACAAATTTCAAACAAAATTGTCGATGTGTTTCTTATTTCTATAATATCTCAAGCTTTTTATGTGCACTCTCGCTAAAATATAAGCAAAAAGGTAATGCACGGAATGAAACAGCAATTATTTATTGGATATAAGTGAAACAGATTCAAGAAGACAAACTAAGCCTTAGGCTACATTCGAACCCGCATATTAGAGGGCAGGTTAATAGACAGCCTGCGCTAGCTCCGGTACCATACAGAGTGACAAAAATGTCAATCTCATACCAGGATTTTTTGTATAAAATGGTTGGCTTGTCATCCCATTACCCAATATTTGAAATTCTAAAATAACTGGAGGGAAAAACATAACAGGAGATTGCGCTGATTATTTTATTCATTTTTGTAGAATTTAGGAGCAGGATTTTGCTTTAAACTGCAAAAAGAGTTCTGAAATTTTTACTTCTGAAAATAATGCACAGCTATTTTCAATATCCATAACACGAGAGAGGTTTTAAACACGAATTATTTCGTACACGAGTTATTAACACAAGTAAAAGTTATTTGATCAGGACAATTCTTTTATTAAAAATTTCTATTTTCTACTCGCATATAAAATACATGTTTAGTCTTAATAAAACCATTTTATATCTTTGCTTCTCATCCAAATAAATTTTCTAAATAAACAAATTTCAAACAAAAAATTGAATAACAAACACGGGATTTCTGAAGTTAAATAGCATAAAAGTGAATGTTATGCCATGAAACTATGGTTTCTAAAGTTCTAAGTGGCTATACTAACAGATTTGAGAACATTATTCAGTTTTTATCATTAGATTAATCAGTAATAACTTTTACGTTAGATAATATATTTCCTGTTGCTTGATATAGTAATATGAGAAACTAATTAATCAATTGTCGATGTGTTTCTTATTTCTATAATATCTTACGCTTTTTTTGTGCACTCCCCCTAAAATATAAGCAACAAAGGTAATGCACGGAATGAAACAGCAATTATTTAATGGATATAAGTGAAACAGATTCAAGAAGACAAACTAAGCCTTAGGCGACATTCGAACCCGCATATTAGAGGGCAGGTTAATAGACAGCCTGCGCTAGCTGCTGTACCATACAGAGTGACAAAAATGTCAATCTCATACCAGGATTTTTTGTATAAAATGATTGGTTTGTCATCCCAGTTACCCAATATTTGAAATTCTAAAATAACTGGAGGGAAAAACATAACAGGAGATTGCGCTGATTATTTTAATTCATTTTTGTCCAATTTAGGAGCAGGATTTTGCTTTAAACTGCAAAAAGAGTTCTGAAATTTTTACTTCTGAAAATAATGCACAGCTATTTTCAATTTCAATAACACGAGAGAGGTTTTAAACACGAATTATTTCGTACACGAGTTATTAACACAAGTCAAAGTTATTTGATCAGGACAATTCTGGTATTAAAAATTTCTATTTTCTACTGGCATATAAAATACATGTTTAGTCTTAATAAAACCATTTTATATCTTTGCTTCTCATCCAAATAAATTTTCTAAATAAACAAATTTCAAACAAAATTGTCGATGTGTTTCTTATATCTATAATATCTTACGCTTTTTATGTGCACTCCCGCTAAAATATAAGCAACAAAGGTAATGCACGGAATGAAACAGCAATTATTTAATGGATATAAGTGAAACAGATTCAAGAAGACAAACTAAGCCTTAGGCTACATTCGAACCCGCATATTAGAGTGCAGGTTAATAGACAGCCTGCGCTAGCTGCTGTACCATACAGAGCGACAAAAATGTCAATCTCATACCAGGATTTTTTGTATAAAATGATTGGCTTGTCATCCCAGTTACCCAATATTTGAAATTCTAAAATTACTGGAGGGAAAAACATAACAGGAGATTGCGCTGATTATTTTAATTCATTTTTGTCCAATTTAGGAGCAGGATTTTGCTTTAAACTGCAAAAAGAGTTCTGAAATTTTTACTTCTGAAAATAATGCACAGCTATTTTCAATTTCAATAACACGAGAGAGGTTTTAAACACGAATTATTTCGTACACGAGTTATTAACACAAGTAAAAGTTATTTGATCAGGACAATTCTTTTATTAAAAATTTCTATTTTCTACTCGCATATAAAATACATGTTTAATCTTAATAAAACCATTTTATATCTTTGCTTCTCATCCAAATAAATTTTCTAAATAAACAAATTTCAAACAAAAAATTGAATAACAAACACGGGATTTCTGAAGTTAAATAGCATAAAAGTGAATGTTATGCCATGAAACTATGGTTTCTAAAGTTCTAAGTGGCTATACTAACAGATTTGAGAACATTATTCAGTTTTTATCATTAGATTAATCAGTAATAAATTTTACGTTAGATAATATATTTCCTGTTGCTTGATATAGTAATATGAGAAACTAATTAATCAATTGTCGATGTGTTTCTTATTTCTATAATATCTTACGCTTTTTTTGTGCAGTCCCGCTAAAATATAAGCAACAAAGATAATGCACGGAATGAAACAGCAATTATTTAATGGATATAGGTGAAACAGATTCAAGAAGACAAACTAAGTTTTAGGCGACATTCGAACCCGCATATTAGAGGGCAGGTTAATAGACAGCCTGCGCTAGCTGCTGTACCATACAGAACGACAAAAATGTCAATCTCATACCAGGATTTTTTTTATAAAATGATTGGCTTGTCATCCCAGTTACCCAATATTTGAAATACTAAAATAACTGGGAAGAAAACATATCAGGAGATTGCGCTGATTATTTTAATTCATTTTTGTCCAATTTAGAAGCAAGATTTTGCTTTAAAATGCAAAAAGAGTTCTGAAATTTTTACTTCTGAAAATAATGTACAGCTATTTTCAATTTCAATAACACGAGAGAGGTTTTAAACACGAATTATTTCGTACACGAGTTATTAACACAAGTAAAAGTTATTTGATCAGGACAATTCTTTTATTAAAAATTTCTATTTTCTACTCGCATATAAAATACATGTTTAGTCTTAAGAAAGCCATTTTATATCTTTGCTTCTCATCCAAATAAATTTTCTAAATAAACAAATTTCAAACAAAAAATTGAATAACAAACACGGGATTTCTGAAGTTAAATAGCATAAAAGTGAATGTTATGCCATGAAACTATGGTTTCTAAAGTTCTAAGTGGCTATACTAACAGATTTGAGAACATTATTCAGTTTTTATCATTAGATTAATCAGTAATAACTTTTACGTTAGATAATATATTTCCTGTTGCTTGATATAGTAATATGAGAAACTAATTAATCAATTGTCGATGTGTTTCTTATTTCTATAATATCTTACGCTTTTTTTGTGCACTCCCCCTAAAATATAAGCAACAAAGGTAATGCACGGAATGAAACAGCAATTATTTAATGGATATAAGTGAAACAGATTCAAGAAGACAAACTAAGCCTTAGGCTACATTCGAACCCGCATATTAGAGTGCAGGTTAATAGACAGCCTGCGCTAGCTGCTGTACCATACAGAGCGACAAAAATGTCAATCTCATACCAGGATTTTCTGTATAAAATGATTGGCTTGTCATCCCAGTTACCCAATATTTGAAATTCTAAAATTACTGGAGGGAAAAACATAACAGGAGATTGCGCTGATTATTTTAATTCATTTTTGTCCAATTTAGGAGCAGGATTTTGCTTTAAACTGCAAAAAGAGTTCTGAAATTTTTACTTCTGAAAATAATGCACAGCTATTTTCAATTTCAATAACACGAGAGAGGTTTTAAACACGAATTATTTCGTACACGTGTTATTAACACAAGTAAAAGTTATTTGATCAGGACAATTCTTTTATTAAAAATTTCTATTTTCTACTCGCATATAAAATACATGTTTAATCTTAATAAAACCATTTTATATCTTTGCTTCTCATCCAAATAAATTTTCTAAATAAACAAATTTCAAACAAAAAATTGAATAACAAACACGGGATTTCTGAAGTTAAATAGCAAAAAAGTGAATGTTATGCCATGAAACTATGGTTTCTAAAGTTCTAAGTGGCTATACTAACAGATTTGAGAACATTATTCAGTTTTTATCATTAGATTAATCAGTAATAAATTTTACGTTAGATAATATATTTCCTGTTGCTTGATATAGTAATATGAGAAAGTAATTAATCAATTGTCGATGTGTTTCTTATTTCTATAATATCTTACGCTTTTTTTGTGCAGTCCCGCTAAAATATAAGCAACAAAGATAATGCACGGAATGAAACAGCAATTATTTAATGGATATAGGTGAAACAGATTCAAGAAGACAAACTAAGCCTTAGGCGACATTCGAACCCGCATATTAGAGGGCAGGTTAATAGACAGCCTGCGCTAGCTGCTGTACCATACAGAACGACAAAAATGTCAATCTCATACCAGGATTTTTTTTATAAAATGATTGGCTTGTCATCCCAGTTACCCAATATTTGAAATACTAAAATAACTGGGAAGAAAACATATCAGAAGATTGCGCTGATTATTTTAATTCATTTTTGTCCAATTTAGAAGCAAGATTTTGCTTTAAAATGCAAAAAGAGTTCTGAAATTTTTACTTCTGAAAATAATGTACAGCTATTTTCAATTTCAATAACACGAGAGAGGTTTTAAACACGAATTATTTCGTACACGAGTTATTAACACAAGTCAAAGTTATTTGATCAGGACAATTCTGGTATTAAAAATTTCTATTTTCTACTCGCATATAAAATACATGTTTAGTCTTAATAAAACCATTTTATATCTTTGCTTCTCATCCAAATAAATTTTCTAAATAAACAAATTTCAAACAAAATTGTCGATGTGTTTCTTATTTCTATAATATCTCAAGCTTTTTATGTGCACTCTCGCTAAAATATAAGCAAAAAGGTAATGCACGGAATGAAACAGCAATTATTTATTGGATATAAGTGAAACAGATTCAAGAAGACAAACTAAGCCTTAGGCTACATTCGAACCCGCATATTAGAGGGCAGGTTAATAGACAGCCTGCGCTAGCTCCGGTACCATACAGAGTGACAAAAATGTCAATCTCATACCAGGATTTTTTGTATAAAATGATTGGCTTGTCATCCCATTACCCAATATTTCAAATTCTAAAATAACTGGAGGGAAAAACATAACAGGAGATTGCGCTGATTATTTTATTCATTTTTGTCCAATTTAGGAGCAGGATTTTGCTTTAAACTCCAAAAAGAGTTCTGAAATTTTTACTTCTGAAAATAATGCACAGCTATTTTCAATTTCAATAACACGAAAGAGGTTTTAAACACGAATTATTTCGTACACGAGTTATTAACACAAGTCAAAGTTATTTGATCAGGACAATTCTGGTATTAAAAATTTCTCTTTTCTACTCGCATATAAAATACATGTTTAGTCTTAATAAAACCATTTTATATCTTTGCTTCTCATCCAAATAAATTTTCTAAATAAACAAATTTCAAACAAAAAATTGAATAACAAACACGGGATTTCTGAAGTTAAATAGCATAAAAGTGAATGTTATGCCATGAAACTATGGTTTCTAAAGTTCTAAGTGGCTATACTAACAGATTTGAGAACATTATTCAGTTTTTATCATTAGATTAATCAGTAATAACTTTTACGTTAGATAATATATTTCCTGTTGCTTGATATAGTAATATGAGAAAGTAATTAATCAATTGTCGATGTGTTTCTTATTTCTATAATATCTTACGCTTTTTTTGTGCAGTCCCGCTAAAATATAAGCAACAAAGATAATGCACGGAATGAAACAGCAATTATTTAATGGATATAGGTGAAACAGATTCAAGAAGACAAACTAAGTTTTAGGCGACATTCGAACCCGCATATTAGAGGGCAGGTTAATAGACAGCCTGCGCTAGCTGCTGTACCATACAGAACGACAAAAATGTCAATCTCATACCAGGATTTTTTTTATAAAATGATTGGCTTGTCATCCCAGTTACCCAATATTTGAAATACTAAAATAACTGGGAAGAAAACATATCAGGAGATTGCGCTGATTATTTTAATTCATTTTTGTCCAATTTAGAAGCAAGATTTTGCTTTAAAATGCAAAAAGAGTTCTGAAATTTTTACTTCTGAAAATAATGTACAGCTATTTTCAATTTCAATAACACGAGAGAGGTTTTAAACACGAATTATTTCGTACACGAGTTATTAACACAAGTCAAAGTTATTTGATCAGGACAATTCTGGTATTAAAAATTTCTATTTTCTACTCGCATATAAAATACATGTTTAGTCTTAATAAAACCATTTTATATCTTTGCTTCTCATCCAAATAAATTTTCTAAATAAACAAATTTCAAACAAAATTGTCGATGTGTTTCTTATTTCTATAATATCTCAAGCTTTTTATGTGCACTCTCGCTAAAATATAAGCAAAAAGGTAATGCACGGAATGAAACAGCAATTATTTATTGGATATAAGTGAAACAGATTCAAGAAGACAAACTAAGCCTTAGGCTACATTCGAACCCGCATATTAGAGGGCAGGTTAATAGACAGCCTGCGCTAGCTCCGGTACCATACAGAGTGACAAAAATGTCAATCTCATACCAGGATTTTTTGTATAAAATGATTGGCTTGTCATCCCATTACCCAATATTTGAAATTCTAAAATAACTGGAGGGAAAAACATAACAGGAGATTGCGCTGATTATTTTATTCATTTTTGTCCAATTTAGGAGCAGGATTTTGCTTTAAACTCCAAAAAGAGTTCTGAAATTTTTACTTCTGAAAATAATGCACAGCTATTTTCAATTTCAATAACACGAGAGAGGTTTTAAACACGAATTATTTCGTACACGAGTTATTAACACAAGTAAAAGTTATTTGATCAGGACAATTCTTTTATTAAAAATTTCTATTTTCTACTCGCATATAAAATACATGTTTAGTCTTAATAAAACCATTTTATATCTTTGCTTCTCATCCAAATAAATTTTCTAAATAAACAAATTTCAAACAAAAAATTGAATAACAAACACGGGATTTCTGAAGTTAAATAGCATAAAAGTGAATGTTATGCCATGAAACTATGGTTTCTAAAGTTCTAAGTGGCTATACTAACAGATTTGAGAACATTATTCAGTTTTTATCATTAGATTAATCAGTAATAAATTTTACGTTAGATAATATATTTCCTGTTGCTTGATATAGTAATATGAGAAAGTAATTAATCAATTGTCGATGTGTTTCTTATTTCTATAATATCTTACGCTTTTTTTGTGCAGTCCCGCTAAAATATAAGCAACAAAGATAATGCACGGAATGAAACAGCAATTATTTAATGGATATAGGTGAAACAGATTCAAGAAGACAAACTAAGCCTTAGGCGACATTCGAACCCGCATATTAGAGGGCAGGTTAATAGACAGCCTGCGCTAGCTGCTGTACCATACAGAACGACAAAAATGTCAATCTCATACCAGGATTTTTTTTATAAAATGATTGGCTTGTCATCCCAGTTACCCAATATTTGAAATACTAAAATAACTGGGAAGAAAACATATCAGAAGATTGCGCTGATTATTTTAATTCATTTTTGTCCAATTTAGAAGCAAGATTTTGCTTTAAAATGCAAAAAGAGTTCTGAAATTTTTACTTCTGAAAATAATGTACAGCTATTTTCAATTTCAATAACACGAGAGAGGTTTTAAACACGAATTATTTCGTACACGAGTTATTAACACAAGTCAAAGTTATTTGATCAGGACAATTCTGGTATTAAAAATTTCTATTTTCTACTCGCATATAAAATACATGTTTAGTCTTAATAAAACCATTTTATATCTTTGCTTCTCATCCAAATAAATTTTCTAAATAAACAAATTTCAAACAAAATTGTCGATGTGTTTCTTATTTCTATAATATCTCAAGCTTTTTATGTGCACTCTCGCTAAAATATAAGCAAAAAGGTAATGCACGGAATGAAACAGCAATTATTTATTGGATATAAGTGAAACAGATTCAAGAAGACAAACTAAGCCTTAGGCTACATTCGAACCCGCATATTAGAGGGCAGGTTAATAGACAGCCTGCGCTAGCTCCGGTACCATACAGAGTGACAAAAATGTCAATCTCATACCAGGATTTTTTGTATAAAATGATTGGCTTGTCATCCCATTACCCAATATTTCAAATTCTAAAATAACTGGAGGGAAAAACATAACAGGAGATTGCGCTGATTATTTTATTCATTTTTGTCCAATTTAGGAGCAGGATTTTGCTTTAAACTCCAAAAAGAGTTCTGAAATTTTTACTTCTGAAAATAATGCACAGCTATTTTCAATTTGAATAACACGAGAGAGGTTTTAAACACGAATTATTTCGTACACGAGTTATTAACACAAGTAAAAGTTATTTGATCAGGACAATTCTGGTATTAAAAATTTCTATTTTCTACTCGCATATAAAATACATGTTTAGTCTTAAGACAACCATTTTATATCTTTGCTTCTCATCCAAATAAATTTTCTAAATAAACAAATTTCAAACAAAAAATTGAATAACAAACACGGGATTTCTGAAGTTAAATAGCATAAAAGTGAATGTTATGCCATGAAACTATGGTTTCTAAAGTTCTAAGTGGCTATACTAACAGATTTGAGAACATTATTCAGTTTTTATCATTAGATTAATCAGTAATAACTTTTACGTTAGATAATATATTTCCTGTTGCTTGATATAGTAATATGAGAAACTAATTAATCAATTGTCGATGTGTTTCTTATTTCTATAATATCTTACGCTTTTTTTGTGCACTCCCGCTAAAATATAAGCAACAAAGGTAATGCACGGAATGAAACAGCAATTATTTAATGGATATAAGTGAAACAGATTCAAGAAGACAAACTAAGCCTTAGGCTATATTCGAACCCGCATATTAGAGAGCAGGTTAATAGACAGCCTGCGCTAGCTGCTGTACCATACAGAGCGACAAAAATGTCAATCTCATACCAGGATTTTTGTATAAAATGATTGGCTTGTCATCCCAGTTACCCAATATTTGAAATTCTAAAATAACTGGAGGGGAAAACATAACAGGAGATTGCGCTGATTATTTTAATTCATTTTTGTCGAATTTAGGAGCAGGATTTTGCTTTAAACTGCAAAAAGAGTTCTGAAATTTTTACTTCTGAAAATAATGCACAGCTATTTTCAATTTCAATAACACGAAAGAGGTTTTAAACACGAATTATTTCGTACACGAGTTATTAACACAAGTCAAAGTTATTTGATCAGGACAATTCTGGTATTAAAAATTTCTATTTTCTACTCGCATATAAAATACATGTTTAGTCTTAATAAAACCATTTTATATCTTTGCTTCTCATCCAAATAAATTTTCTAAATAAACAAATTTCAAACAAAAAATTGAATAACAAACACGGGATTTCTGAAGTTAAATAGCATAAAAGTGAATGTTATGCCATGAAACTATGGTTTCTAAAGTTCTAAGTGGCTATACTAACAGATTTGAGAACATTATTCAGTTTTTATCATTAGATTAATCAGTAATAACTTTTACGTTAGATAATATATTTCCTGTTGCTTGATATAGTAATATGAGAAACTAATTAATCAATTGTCGATGTGTTTCTTATTTCTATAATATCTTACGCTTTTTTTGTGCACTCCCCCTAAAATATAAGCAACAAAGGTAATGCACGGAATGAAACAGCAATTATTTAATGGATATAAGTGAAACAGATTCAAGAAGACAAACTAAGCCTTAGGCGACATTCGAACCCGCATATTAGAGGGCAGGTTAATAGACAGCCTGCGCTAGCTGCTGTACCATACAGAGTGACAAAAATGTCAATCTCATACCAGGATTTTTTGTATAAAATGATTGGCTTGTCATCCCAGTTACCCAATATTTGAAATTCTAAAATAACTGGAGGGAAAAACATAACAGGAGATTGCGCTGATTATTTTAATTCATTTTTGTCCAATTTAGGAGCAGGATTTTGCTTTAAACTGCAAAAAGAGTTCTGAAATTTTTACTTCTGAAAATAATGCACAGCTATTTTCAATTTCAATAACACGAGAGAGGTTTTAAACACGAATTATTTCGTACACGAGTTATTAACACAAGTCAAAGTTATTTGATCAGGACAATTCTGGTATTAAAAATTTCTATTTTCTACTCGCATATAAAATACATGTTTAGTCTTAATAAAACCATTTTATATCTTTGCTTCTCATCCAAATAAATTTTCTAAATAAACAAATTTCAAACAAAATTGTCGATGTGTTTCTTATATCTATAATATCTTACGCTTTTTATGTGCACTCCCGCTAAAATATAAGCAACAAAGGTAATGCACGGAATGAAACAGCAATTATTTAATGGATATAAGTGAAACAGATTCAAGAAGACAAACTAAGCCTTAGGCTACATTCGAACCCGCATATTAGAGTGCAGGTTAATAGACAGCCTGCGCTAGCTGCTGTACCATACAGAGCGACAAAAATGTCAATCTCATACCAGGATTTTTTGTATAAAATGATTGGCTTGTCATCCCAGTTACCCAATATTTGAAATTCTAAAATTACTGGAGGGAAAAACATAACAGGAGATTGCGCTGATTATTTTAATTCATTTTTGTCCAATTTAGGAGCAGGATTTTGCTTTAAACTGCAAAAAGAGTTCTGAAATTTTTACTTCTGAAAATAATGCACAGCTATTTTCAATTTCAATAAGACGAGAGAGGTTTTAAACACGAATTATTTCGTACACGAGTTATTAACACAAGTAAAAGTTATTTGATCAGGACAATTCTGGTATTAAAAATTTCTATTTTCTACTCGCATATAAAATACATGTTTAGTCTTAAGAAAACCATTTTATATCTTTGCTTCTCATCCAAATAAATTTTCTAAATAAACAAATTTCAAACAAAAAATTGAATAACAAACACGGGATTTCTGAAGTTAAATAGCATAAAAGTGAATGTTATGCCATGAAACTATGGTTTCTAAAGTTCTAAGTGGCTATACTAACAGATTTGAGAACATTATTCAGTTTTTATCATTAGATTAATCAGTAATAACTTTTACGTTAGATAATATATTTCCTGTTGCTTGATATAGTAATATGAGAAACTAATTAATCAATTGTCGATGTGTTTCTTATTTCTATAATATCTTACGCTTTTTTTGTGCACTCCCCCTAAAATATAAGCAACAAAGGTAATGCACGGAATGAAACAGCAATTATTTAATGCATATAAGTGAAACAGATTCAAGAAGACAAACTAAGCCTTAGGCGACATTCGAACCCGCATATTAGAGGGCAGGTTAATAGACAGCCTGCGCTAGCTGCTGTACCATACAGAGTGACAAAAATGTCAATCTCATACCAGGATTTTTTGTATAAAATGATTGGCTTGTCATCCCAGTTACCCAATATTTGAAATTCTAAAATAACTGGAGGGAAAAACATAACAGGAGATTGCGCTGATTATTTTAATTCATTTTTGTCCAATTTAGGAGCAGGATTTTGCTTTAAACTGCAAAAAGAGTTCTGAAATTTTTACTTCTGAAAATAATGCACAGCTATTTTCAATTTCAATAACACGAGAGAGGTTTTAAACACGAATTATTTCGTACACGAGTTATTAACACAAGTCAAAGTTATTTGATCAGGACAATTCTGGTATTAAAAATTTCTATTTTCTACTCGCATATAAAATACATGTTTAGTCTTAATAAAACCATTTTATATCTTTGCTTCTCATCCAAATAAATTTTCTAAATAAACAAATTTCAAACAAAATTGTCGATGTGTTTCTTATATCTATAATATCTTACGCTTTTTATGTGCACTCCCGCTAAAATATAAGCAACAAAGGTAATGCACGGAATGAAACAGCAATTATTTAATGGATATAAGTGAAACAGATTCAAGAAGACAAACTAAGCCTTAGGCTACATTCGAACCCGCATATTAGAGAGCAGGTTAATAGACAGCCTGCGCTAGCTGCTGTACCATACAGAGCGACAAAAATGTCAATCTCATACCAGGATTTTTGTATAAAATGATTGGCTTGTCATCCCAGTTACCCAATATTTGAAATTCTAAAATAACTGGAGGGGAAAACATAACAGGAGATTGCGCTGATTATTTTAATTCATTTTTGTCGAATTAAAGAACAGGATTTTGCTTTAAACTGCAAAAAGAGTTCTGAAATTTTTACTTCTGAAAATAATGCACAGCTATTTTCAATTTCAATAACACGAAAGATGTTTTAAACACGAATTATTTTGTACACGAGTTATTAACACAAGTCAAAGTTATTTGATCAGGACAATTCTGGTATTAAAAATTTCTATTTTCTACTCGCATATAAAATACATGTTTAGTCTTAAGAAAACCATTTTATATCTTTGCTTCTCATCCAAATAAATTTTCTAAATAAACAAATTTCAAACAAAAAATTGAATAACAAACACGGGATTTCTGAAGTTAAATAGCATAAAAGTGAATGTTATGCCATGAAACTATGGTTTCTAAAGTTCTAAGTGGCTATACTAACAGATTTGAGAACATTATTCAGTTTTTATCATTAGATTAATCAGTAATAACTTTTACGTTAGATAATATATTTCCTGTTGCTTGATATAGTAATATGAGAAACTAATTAATCAATTGTCGATGTGTTTCTTATTTCTATAATATCTTACGCTTTTTTTGTGCACTCCCCCTAAAATATAAGCAACAAAGGTAATACACGGAATGAAACAGCAATTATTTAATGGATATAAGTGAAACAGATTCAAGAAGACAAACTAAGCCTTAGGCGACATTCGAACCCGCATATTAGAGGGCAGGTTAATAGACAGCCTGCGCTAGCTGCTGTACCATACAGAGCGACAAAAATGTCAATCTCATACCAGGAGTTTTTGTATAAAATGATTGGCTTGTCATCCCAGTTACCCAATATTTGAAATTCTAAAATAACTGGAGGGAAAAACATAACAGGAGATTGCGCTGATTATTTTAATTCATTTTTGTCCAATTTAGGAGCAGGATTTTGCTTTAAACTGCAAAAAGAGTTCTGAAATTTTTACTTCTGAAAATAATGCACAGCTATTTTCAATTTCAATAACACGAGAGAGGTTTTAAACACGAATTATTTCGTACACGAGTTATTAACACAAGTCAAAGTTATTTGATCAGGACAATTCTGGTATTAAAAATTTCTATTTTCTACTCGCATATAAAATACATGTTTAGTCTTAATAAAACCATTTTATATCTTTGCTTCTCATCCAAATAAATTTTCTAAATAAACAAATTTCAAACAAAATTGTCGATGTGTTTCTTATATCTATAATATCTTACGCTTTTTATGTGCACTCCCGCTAAAATATAAGCAACAAAGGTAATGCACGGAATGAAATAGCAATTATTTAATGGATATAAGTGAAACAGATTCAAGAAGACAAACTAAGCCTTAGGCTACATTCGAACCCGCATATTAGAGTGCAGGTTAATAGACAGCCTGCGCTAGCTGCTGAACCATACAGAGCGACAAAAATGTCAATCTCATACCAGGATTTTTTGTATAAAATGATTGGCTTGTCATCCCAGTTACCCAATATTTGAAATTCTAAAATTACTGGAGGGAAAAACATAACAGGAGATTGCGCTGATTATTTTAATTCATTTTTGTCCAATTTAGGAGCAGGATTTTGCTTTAAACTGCAAAAAGAGTTCTGAAATTTTTACTTCTGAAAATAATGCACAGCTATTTTCAATTTCAATAACACGAGAGAGGTTTTAAACACGAATTATTTAGTACACGAGTTATTAACACAAGTCAAAGTTATTTGATCAGGACAATTCTGGTATTAAAAATTTCTATTTTCTACTCGCATATAAAATACATGTTTAATCTTAATAAAACCATTTTATATCTTTGCTTCTCATCCAAATAAATTTTCTAAATAAACAAATTTCAAACAAAAAATTGAATAACAAACACGGGATTTCTGAAGTTAAATAGCATAAAAGTGAATGTTATGCCATGAAACTATGGTTTCTAAAGTTCTAAGTGGCTATACTAACAGATTTGAGAACATTATTCAGTTTTTATCATTAGATTAATCAGTAATAACTTTTACGTTAGATAATATATTTCCTGTTGCTTGATATAGTAATATGAGAAACTAATTAATCAATTGTCGACGTGTTTCTTATTTCTATAATATCTTACGCTTTTTTTGTGCAGTCCCGCTTAAATATAAGCAACAAAGGTAATGCACGGAATGAAACAGCAATTATTTAATGGATATAGGTGAAACAAATTCAAGAAGACAAACTAAGCCTTAGGCGACATTCGAACCCGCATATTAGAGGGCAGGTTAATAGACAGCCTGCGCTAGCTGCTGTACCATACAGAGCGACAAAAATGTCAATCTCATACCAGGATTTTTTTTATAAAATGATTGGCTTGTCATCCCAGTTACCCAATATTTGAAATACTAAAATAACTGGGGGAAAAACATATCAGGAGATTGCGCTGATTATTTTAATTCATTTTTGTCCAATTTAGAAGCAAGATTTTGCTTTAAAATGCAAAAAGAGTTCTGAAATTTTTACTTCTGAAAATAATGTGCAGCTATTTTCAATTTCAATAACACGAGAGAGGTTTTAAACACGAATTATTTCGTACACGAGTTATTAACACAAGTCAAAGTTATTTGATCAGGACAATTCTGGTATTAAAAATTTGTGTTTTCTACTCGCATATAAAATACATGTTTAGTCTTAATAAAACCATTTTATATCTTTGCTTCTCATCCAAATAATATTTCTAAATAAACAAATTTCAAACAAAATTGTCGATGTGTTTCTTATATCTATAATATCTTACGCTTTTTATGTGCACTCCCGCTAAAATATAAGCAACAAAGGTAATGCACGGAATGAAACAGCAATTATTTAATGGATATAAGTGAAACAGATTCAAGAAGACAAACTAAGCCTTAGGCTACATTCGAACCCGCATATTAGAGTGCAGGTTAATAGACAGCCTGCGCTAGCTGCTGTACCATACAGAGCGACAAAAATGTCAATCTCATACCAGGATTTTTTGTATAAAATGATTGGCTTGTCATCCCAGTTACCCAATATTTGAAATTCTAAAATTACTGGAGGGAAAAACATAACAGGAGATTGCGCTGATTATTTTAATTCATTTTTGTCCAATTTAGGAGCAGGATTTTGCTTTAAACTGCAAAAAGAGTTCTGAAATTTTTACTTCTGAAAATAATGCACAGCTATTTTCAATTTCAATAACACGAGAGAGGTTTTAAACACGAATTATTTCGTACACGAGTTATTAACACAAGTAAAAGTTATTTGATCAGGACAATTCTGGTATTAAAAATTTCTATTTTCTACTCGCATATAAAATACATGTTTAGTCTTAAGAAAACCATTTTATATCTTTGCTTCTCATCCAAAACAATTTTCTAAATAAACAAATTTCAAACAAAAAATTGAATAACAAACACGGGATTTCTGAAGTTGAATAGCATAAAAGTGAATGTTATGCCATGAAACTATGGTTTCTAAAGTTCTAAGTGGCTATACTAACAGATTTGAGAACATTATTCAGTTTTTATCATTAGATTAATCAGTAATAACTTTTACGTTAGATAATATATTTCCTGTTGCTTGATATAGTAATATGAGAAACTAATTAATCAATTGTCGATGTGTTTCTTATTTCTATAATATCTTACGCTTTTTTTGTGCACTCCCGCTAAAATATAAGCAACAAAGGTAATGCACGGAATGAAACAGCAATTATTTAATGGATATAAGTGAAACAGATTCAAGAAGACAAACTAAGCCTTAGGCTACATTCGAACCCGCATATTAGAGAGCAGGTTAATAGACAGCCTGCGCTAGCTGCTGTACCATACAGAGCGACAAAAATGTCAATCTCATACCAGGATTTTTGTATAAAATGATTGGCTTGTCATCCCAGTTACCCAATATTTGAAATTCTAAAATAACTGGAGGGGAAAACATAACAGGAGATTGCGCTGATTATTTTAATTCATTTTTGTCGAATTTAGGAGCAGGATTTTGCTTTAAACTGCAAAAAGAGTTCTGAAATTTTTACTTCTGAAAATAATGCACAGCTATTTTCAATTTCAATAACACGAAAGAGGTTTTAAACACGAATTATTTCGTACACGAGTTATTAACACAAGTCAAAGTTATTTGATCAGGACAATTCTGGTATTAAAAATTTCTATTTTATACTCGCATATAAAATACATGTTTAGTCTTAATAAAACCATTTTATATCTTTGCTTCTCATCCAAATAAATTTTCTAAATAAACAAATTTCAAACAAAAAATTGAATAACAAACACGGGATTTCTGAAGTTAAATAGCATAAAAGTGAATGTTATGCCATGAAACTATGGTTTCTAAAGTTCTAAGTGGCTATACTAACAGATTTGAGAACATTATTCAGTTTTTATCATTAGATTAATCAGTAATAACTTTTACGTTAGATAATATATTTCCTGTTGCTTGATATAGTAATATGAGAAACTAATTAATCAATTGTCGATGTGTTTCTTATTTCTATAATATCTTACGCTTTTTTTGTGCACTCCCCCTAAAATATAAGCAACAAAGGTAATGCACGGAATGAAACAGCAATTATTTAATGGATATAAGTGAAACAGATTCAAGAAGACAAACTAAGCCTTAGGCGACATTCGAACCCGCATATTAGAGTGCAGGTTAATAGACAGCCTGCGCTAGCTGCTGTACCATACAGAGCGACAAAAATGTCAATCTCATACCAGGATTTTTTGTATAAAATGATTGGCTTGTCATCCCAGTTACCCAATATTTGAAATTCTAAAATTACTGGAGGGAAAAACATAACAGGAGATTGCGCTGATTATTTTAATTCATTTGTGTCGAATTTAGGAGCAGGATTTTGCTTTAAACTGCAAAAAGAGTTCTGAAATTTTTACTTCTGAAAATAATGCACAGCTATTTTCAATTTCAATAACACGAGAGAGGTTTTAAACACGAATTATTTCGTACACGAGTTATTAACACAAGTAAAAGTTATTTGATCAGGACAATTCTGGTATTAAAAATTTCTATTTTCTACTCGCATATAAAATACATGTTTAGTCTTAATAAAACCATTTTATATCTTTGCTTCTCATCCAAATAAATTTTCTAAATAAACAAATTTCAAACAAAAAATTGAATAACAAACACGGGATTTCTGAAGTTAAATAGCATAAAAGTGAATGTTATGCCATGAAACTATGGTTTCTAAAGTTCTAAGTGGCTATACTAACAGATTTGAGAACATTATTCAGTTTTTATCATTAGATTAATCAGTAATAACTTTTACGTTAGATAATATATTTCCTGTTGCTTGATATAGTAATATGAGAAACTAATTAATCAATTGTCGACGTGTTTCTTATTTCTATAATATCTTACGCTTTTTTTGTGCAGTCCCGCTTAAATATAAGCAACAAAGGTAATGCACGGAATGAAACAGCAATTATTTAATGGATATAGGTGAAACAAATTCAAGAAGACAAACTAAGCCTTAGGCGACATTCGAACCCGCATATTAGAGGGCAGGTTAATAGACAGCCTGCGCTAGCTGCTGTACCATACAGAGCGACAAAAATGTCAATCTCATACCAGGATTTTTTTTATAAAATGATTGGCTTGTCATCCCAGTTACCCAATATTTGAAATACTAAAATAACTGGGGGAAAAACATATCAGGAGATTGCGCTGATTATTTTAATTCATTTTTGTCCAATTTAGAAGCAAGATTTTGCTTTAAAATGCAAAAAGAGTTCTGAAATTTTTACTTCTGAAAATAATGTGCAGCTATTTTCAATTTCAATAACACGAGAGAGGTTTTAAACACGAATTATTTCGTACACGAGTTATTAACACAAGTCAAAGTTATTTGATCAGGACAATTCTGGTATTAAAAATTTGTGTTTTCTACTCGCATATAAAATACATGTTTAGTCTTAATAAAACCATTTTATATCTTTGCTTCTCATCCAAATAATATTTCTAAATAAACAAATTTCAAACAAAATTGTCGATGTGTTTCTTATATCTATAATATCTTACGCTTTTTATGTGCACTCCCGCTAAAATATAAGCAACAAAGGTAATGCACGGAATGAAACAGCAATTATTTAATGGATATAAGTGAAACAGATTCAAGAAGACAAACTAAGCCTTAGGCTACATTCGAACCCGCATATTAGAGTGCAGGTTAATAGACAGCCTGCGCTAGCTGCTGTACCATACAGAGCGACAAAAATGTCAATCTCATACCAGGATTTTTTGTATAAAATGATTGGCTTGTCATCCCAGTTACCCAATATTTGAAATTCTAAAATTACTGGAGGGAAAAACATAACAGGAGATTGCGCTGATTATTTTAATTCATTTTTGTCCAATTTAGGAGCAGGATTTTGCTTTAAACTGCAAAAAGAGTTCTGAAATTTTTACTTCTGAAAATAATGCACAGCTATTTTCAATTTCAATAACACGAGAGAGGTTTTAAACACGAATTATTTCGTACACGAGTTATTAACACAAGTAAAAGTTATTTGATCAGGACAATTCTGGTATTAAAAATTTCTATTTTCTACTCGCATATAAAATACATGTTTAGTCTTAAGAAAACCATTTTATATCTTTGCTTCTCATCCAAAACAATTTTCTAAATAAACAAATTTCAAACAAAAAATTGAATAACAAACACGGGATTTCTGAAGTTGAATAGCATAAAAGTGAATGTTATGCCATGAAACTATGGTTTCTAAAGTTCTAAGTGGCTATACTAACAGATTTGAGAACATTATTCAGTTTTTATCATTAGATTAATCAGTAATAACTTTTACGTTAGATAATATATTTCCTGTTGCTTGATATAGTAATATGAGAAACTAATTAATCAATTGTCGATGTGTTTCTTATTTCTATAATATCTTACGCTTTTTTTGTGCACTCCCGCTAAAATATAAGCAACAAAGGTAATGCACGGAATGAAACAGCAATTATTTAATGGATATAAGTGAAACAGATTCAAGAAGACAAACTAAGCCTTAGGCTACATTCGAACCCGCATATTAGAGAGCAGGTTAATAGACAGCCTGCGCTAGCTGCTGTACCATACAGAGCGACAAAAATGTCAATCTCATACCAGGATTTTTGTATAAAATGATTGGCTTGTCATCCCAGTTACCCAATATTTGAAATTCTAAAATAACTGGAGGGGAAAACATAACAGGAGATTGCGCTGATTATTTTAATTCATTTTTGTCGAATTTAGGAGCAGGATTTTGCTTTAAACTGCAAAAAGAGTTCTGAAATTTTTACTTCTGAAAATAATGCACAGCTATTTTCAATTTCAATAACACGAAAGAGGTTTTAAACACGAATTATTTCGTACACGAGTTATTAACACAAGTCAAAGTTATTTGATCAGGACAATTCTGGTATTAAAAATTTCTATTTTATACTCGCATATAAAATACATGTTTAGTCTTAATAAAACCATTTTATATCTTTGCTTCTCATCCAAATAAATTTTCTAAATAAACAAATTTCAAACAAAAAATTGAATAACAAACACGGGATTTCTGAAGTTAAATAGCATAAAAGTGAATGTTATGCCATGAAACTATGGTTTCTAAAGTTCTAAGTGGCTATACTAACAGATTTGAGAACATTATTCAGTTTTTATCATTAGATTAATCAGTAATAACTTTTACGTTAGATAATATATTTCCTGTTGCTTGATATAGTAATATGAGAAACTAATTAATCAATTGTCGATGTGTTTCTTATTTCTATAATATCTTACGCTTTTTTTGTGCACTCCCCCTAAAATATAAGCAACAAAGGTAATGCACGGAATGAAACAGCAATTATTTAATGGATATAAGTGAAACAGATTCAAGAAGACAAACTAAGCCTTAGGCGACATTCGAACCCGCATATTAGAGTGCAGGTTAATAGACAGCCTGCGCTAGCTGCTGTACCATACAGAGCGACAAAAATGTCAATCTCATACCAGGATTTTTTGTATAAAATGATTGGCTTGTCATCCCAGTTACCCAATATTTGAAATTCTAAAATTACTGGAGGGAAAAACATAACAGGAGATTGCGCTGATTATTTTAATTCATTTGTGTCGAATTTAGGAGCAGGATTTTGCTTTAAACTGCAAAAAGAGTTCTGAAATTTTTACTTCTGAAAATAATGCACAGCTATTTTCAATTTCAATAACACGAGAGAGGTTTTAAACACGAATTATTTCGTACACGAGTTATTAACACAAGTCAAAGTTATTTGATCAGGACAATTCTGGTATTAAAAATTTCTATTTTCTACTCGCATATAAAATACATGTTTAGTCTTAATAAAACCATTTTATATCTTTGCTTCTCATCCAAATAAATTTTCTAAATAAACAAATTTCAAACAAAATTGTCGATGTGTTTCTTATATCTATAATATCTTACGCTTTTTATGTGCACTCCCGCTAAAATATAAGCAACGAAGGTAATGCACGGAATGAAGCAGCAATTATTTAATGGATATAAGTGAAACAGATTCAAGAAGACAAACTAAGCCTTAGGCTACATTCGAACCCGCATATTAGAGTGCAGGTTAATAGACAGCCTGCGCTAGCTGCTGTACCATACAGAGCGACAAAAATGTCAATCTCATACCAGGATTTTTTGTATAAAATGATTGGCTTGTCATCCCAGTTACCCAATATTTGAAATTCTAAAATTACTGGAGGGAAAAACATAACAGGAGATTGCGCTGATTATTTTAATTCATTTTTGTCGAATTTAGGAGCAGGATTTTGCTTTAAACTGCAAAAAGAGTTCTGAAATTTTTACTTCTGAAAATAATGCACAGCTATTTTCAATTTCAATAACACGAGAGAGGTTTTAAACACGAATTATTTCGTACACGAGTTATTAACACAAGTAAAAGTTATTTGATCAGGACAATTCTGGTATTAAAAATTTCTATTTTCTACTCGCATATAAAATACATGTTTAGTCTTAATAAAACCATTTTATATCTTTGCTTCTCATCCAAATAAATTTTCTAAATAAACAAATTTCAAACAAAAAATTGAATAACAAACACGGGATTTCTGAAGTTAAATAGCATAAAAGTGAATGTTATGCCATGAAACTATGGTTTCTAAAGTTCTAAGTGGCTATACTAACAGATTTGAGAACATTATTCAGTTTTTATCATTAGATTAATCAGTAATAACTTTTACGTTAGATAATATATTTCCTGTTGCTTGATATAGTAATATGAGAAACTAATTAATCAATTGTCGACGTGTTTCTTATTTCTATAATATCTTACGCTTTTTTTGTGCAGTCCCGCTTAAATATAAGCAACAAAGGTAATGCACGGAATGAAACAGCAATTATTTAATGGATATAGGTGAAACAGATTCAAGAAGACAAACTAAGCCTTAGGCGACATTCGAACCCGCATATTAGAGGGCAGGTTAATAGACAGCCTGCGCTAGCTGCTGTACCATACAGAGCGACAAAAATGTCAATCTCATACCAGGATTTTTTGTATAAAATGATTGGCTTGTCATCCCAGTTACCCAATATTTGAAATACTAAAATAACTGGGGGGAAAACATATCAGGAGATTGCGCTGATTATTTTAATTCATTTTTGTCCAATTTAGAAGCAAGATTTTGCTTTAAAATGCAAAAGGAGTTCTGAAATTTTTACTTCTGAAAATAATGTGCAGCTATTTTCAATTTCAATAACACGAGAGAGGTTTTAAACACGAATTATTTCGTACACGAGTTATTAACACAAGTCAAAGTTATTTGATCAGGACAATTCTGGTATTAAAAATTTGTGTTTTCTACTCGCATATAAAATACATGTTTAGTCTTAATAACACCATTTTATATCTTTGCTTCTCATCCAAATAAATTTTCTAATTAAACAAATTTCAAACAAAATTGTCGATGTGTTTCTTATTTCTATAATATCTCAAGCTTTTTATGTGCACTCCCGCTAAAATATAAGCAAAAAGGTAATGCACGGAATGAAACAGCAATTATTTATTGGATATAAGTGAAACAGATTCAAGAAGACAAACTAAGCCTTAGGCTACATTCGAACCCGCATATTAGAGGGCAGGTTAATAGACAGCCTGCGCTAGCTCCGGTACCATACAGAGTGACAAAAATGTCAATCTCATACCAGGATTTTTGTATAAAATGATTGGCTTGTCATCCCATTACCCAATATTTGAAATTCTAAAATAACTGGAGGGAAAAACATAACAGGAGATTGCGCTGATTATTTTATTCATTTTTGTCCAATTTAGGAGCAGGATTTTGCTTTAAACTGCAAAAAGAGTTCTGAAATTTTTACTTCTGAAAATAATGCACAGCTATTTTCAATTTCAATAACACGAGAGAGGTTTTAAACACGAATTATTTCGTACACGAGTTATTAACACAAGTCAAAGTTATTTGATCAGGACAATTCTGGTATTAAAAATTTCTATTTTCTACTCGCATATAAAATACATGTTTAGTCTTAATAAAACCATTTTATATCTTTGCTTCTCATCCAAATAAATTTTCTAAATAAACAAATTTCAAAAAAAATTGTCGATGTGTTAATTATTTCTATAATATCTCAAGCTTTTTATGTGCACTCCCGCTAAAATATAAGCAAAAAGGTAATGCACGGAATGAAACAGCAATTATTTAATGGATATAAGTGAAAAAGATTCAAGAAGACAAACTAAGCCTTAGGCTACATTCGAACCCGCATATTAGAGGGCAGGTTAATAGACAGCCTGCGCTAGCTCCGGTACCATACAGAGTGACAAAAATGTCAATCTCATACCAGGATTTTTTGTATAAAATGATTGGCTTGTCATCCCATTACCCAATATTTGAAATTCTAAAATAACTGGAGGGAAAAACATAACAGGAGATTGCGCTGATTATTTTATTCATTTTTGTAGAATTTAGGAGCAGGATTTTGCTTTAAACTGCAAAAAGAGTTGTGAAATTTTTACTTCTGAAAATAATGCACAGCTATTTTCAATTTCAATAACACGAGAGAGGTTTTAAACACGAATTATTTCGTACACGAGTTATTAACACAAGTAAAAGTTATTTGATCAGGACAATTCTTTTATTAAAAATTTCTATTTTCTACTCGCATATAAAATACATGTTTAGTCTTAATAAAACCATTTTATATCTTTGCTTCTCATCCAAATAAAATTTCTAAATAAACAAATTTCAAACAAAAAATTGAATAACAAACACGGGATTTCTGAAGTTAAATAGCATAAAAGTGAATGTTATGCCATGAAACTATGGTTTCTAAAGTTCTAAGTGGCTATACTAACAGATTTGAGAACATTATTCAGTTTTTATCATTAGATTAATCAGTAATAACTTTTACGTTAGATAATATATTTCCTGTTGCTTGATATAGTAATATGAGAAACTAATTAATCAATTGTCGATGTGTTTCTTATTTCTATAATATCTTACGCTTTTTTTGTGCAGTCCCGCTAAAATATAAGCAACAAAGGTAATGCACGGAATGAAACAGCAATTATTTATTGGATATAAGTGAAACAGATTCAAGAAGACAAACTAAGCCTTAGGCTACATTCGAACCCGCATATTACAGGGCAGGTTAATAGACAGCCTGCGCTAGCTCCGGTACCATACAGAGTGACAAAAATGTCAATCTCATACCAGGATTTTTTGTATAAAATGATTGGCTTGTCATCCCATTACCCAATATTTGAAATTCTAAAATAACTGGAGGGAAAAACATAACAGGAGATTGCGCTGATTATTTTATTCATTTTTGTCCAATTTAGGAGCAGGATTTTGCTTTAAACTGCAAAAAGAGTTCTGAAATTTTTACTTCTGAAAATAATGCACAGCTATTTTCAATTTCAATAACACGAGAGAGGTTTTAAACACGAATTATTTCGTACACGAGTTATTAACACAAGTCAAAGTTATTTGATCAGGACAATTCTGGTATTAAAAATTTCTATTTTCTACTCGCATATAAAATACATGTTTAGTCTTAATAAAACCATTTTATATCTTTGCTTCTCATCCAAATAAATTTTCTAAATAAACAAATTTCAAACAAAATTGTCGATGTGTTAATTATTTCTATAATATCTCAAGCTTTTTATGTGCACTCCCGCTAAAATATAAGCAAAAAGGTAATGCACGGAATGAAACAGCAATTATTTAATGGATATAAGTGAAAAAGATTCAAGAAGACAAACTAAGCCTTAGGCTACATTCGAACCCGCATATTAGAGGGCAGGTTAATAGACAGCCTGCGCTAGCTCCGGTACCATACAGAGTGACAAAAATGTCAATCTCATACCAGGATTTTTTGTATAAAATGATTGGCTTGTCATCCCATTACCCAATATTTGAAATTCTAAAATAACTGGAGGGAAAAACATAACAGGAGATTGCGCTGATTATTTTATTCATTTTTGTAGAATTTAGGAGCAGGATTTTGCTTTAAACTGCAAAAAGAGTTGTGAAATTTTTACTTCTGAAAATAATGCACAGCTATTTTCAATTTCAATAACACGAGAGAGGTTTTAAACACGAATTATTTCGTACACGAGTTATTAACACAAGTAAAAGTTATTTGATCAGGACAATTCTTTTATTAAAAATTTCTATTTTCTACTCGCATATAAAATACATGTTTAGTCTTAATAAAACCATTTTATATCTTTGCTTCTCATCCAAATAAAATTTCTAAATAAACAAATTTCAAACAAAAAATTGAATAACAAACACGGGATTTCTGAAGTTAAATAGCATAAAAGTGAATGTTATGCCATGAAACTATGGTTTCTTAAGTTCTAAGTGGCTATACTAACAGATTTGAGAACATTATTCAGTTTTTATCATTAGATTAATCAGTAATAACTTTTACGTTAGATAATATATTTCCTGTTGCTTGATATAGTAATATGAGAAACTAATTAATCAATTGTCGATGTGTTTCTTATTTCTATAATATCTTACGCTTTTTTTGTGCAGTCCCGCTAAAATATAAGCAACAAAGGTAATGCACGGAATGAAACAGCAATTATTTATTGGATATAAGTGAAACAGATTCAAGAAGACAAACTAAGCCTTAGGCTACATTCGAACCCGCATATTACAGGGCAGGTTAATAGACAGCCTGCGCTAGCTCCGGTACCATACAGAGTGACAAAAATGTCAATCTCATACCAGGATTTTTTGTATAAAATGATTGGCTTGTCATCCCATTACCCAATATTTGAAATTCTAAAATAACTGGAGGGAAAAACATAACAGGAGATTGCGCTGATTATTTTATTCATTTTTGTCCAATTTAGGAGCAGGATTTTGCTTTAAACTGCAAAAAGAGTTCTGAAATTTTTACTTCTGAAAATAATGCACAGCTATTTTCAATTTCAATAACACGAGAGAGGTTTTAAACACGAATTATTTCGTACACGAGTTATTAACACAAGTCAAAGTTATTTGATCAGGACAATTCTGGTATTAAAAATTTCTATTTTCTACTCGCATATAAAATACATGTTTAGTCTTAATAAAACCATTTTATATCTTTGCTTCTCATCCAAATAAATTTTCTAAATAAACAAATTTCAAACAAAATTGTCGATGTGTTAATTATTTCTATAATATCTCAAGCTTTTTATGTGCACTCCCGCTAAAATATAAGCAAAAAGGTAATGCACGGAATGAAACAGCAATTATTTAATGGATATAAGTGAAAAAGATTCAAGAAGACAAACTAAGCCTTAGGCTACATTCGAACCCGCATATTAGAGGGCAGGTTAATAGACAGCCTGCGCTAGCTCCGGTACCATACAGAGTGACAAAAATGTCAATCTCATACCAGGATTTTTTGTATAAAATGATTGGCTTGTCATCCCATTACCCAATATTTGAAATTCTAAAATAACTGGAGGGAAAAACATAACAGGAGATTGCGCTGATTATTTTATTCATTTTTGTAGAATTTAGGAGCAGGATTTTGCTTTAAACTGCAAAAAGAGTTGTGAAATTTTTACTTCTGAAAATAATGCACAGCTATTTTCAATTTCAATAACACGAGAGAGGTTTTAAACACGAATTATTTCGTACACGAGTTATTAACACAAGTAAAAGTTATTTGATCAGGACAATTCTTTTATTAAAAATTTCTATTTTCTACTCGCATATAAAATACATGTTTAGTCTTAATAAAACCATTTTATATCTTTGCTTCTCATCCAAATAAAATTTCTAAATAAACAAATTTCAAACAAAAAATTGAATAACAAACACGGGATTTCTGAAGTTAAATAGCATAAAAGTGAATGTTATGCCATGAAACTATGGTTTCTAAAGTTCTAAGTGGCTATACTAACAGATTTGAGAACATTATTCAGTTTTTATCATTAGATTAATCAGTAATAACTTTTACGTTAGATAATATATTTCCTGTTGCTTGATATAGTAATATGAGAAACTAATTAATCAATTGTCGATGTGTTTCTTATTTCTATAATATCTTACGCTTTTTTTGTGCAGTCCCGCTAAAATATAAGCAACAAAGGTAATGCACGGAATGAAACAGCAATTATTTAATGGATATAGGTGAAACAGATTCAAGAAGACAAACTAAGCCTTAGGCGACATACGAACCCGCATATTAGAGGGCAGGTTAATAGACAGCCTGCGTTAGCTGCTGTACCATACAGAACGACAAAAATGTCAATCTCATACCAGGATTTTTTTTATAAAATGATTGGCTTGTCATCCCAGTTACCCAATATTTGAAATACTAAAATAACTGGGGGGAAAACATATCAGGAGATTGCGCTGATTATTTTAATTCATTTTTGTCCAATTTAGAAGCAAGATTTTGCTTTAAAATGCAAAAAGAGTTCTGAAATTTTTACTTCTGAAAATAATGTACAGCTATTTTCAATTTCAATAACACGAGAGAGGTTTTAAACACGAATTATTTCGTACACGAGTTATTAACACAAGTCAAAGTTATTTGATCAGGACAATTCTGGTATTAAAAATTTCTATTTTCTACTCGCATATAAAATACATGTTTAGTCTTAATAAAACCATTTTATATCTTTGCATCTCATCCAAATAAATTTTCTAAATAAACAAATTTCAAACAAAAAATTGAATAACAAACACGGGATTTCTGAAGTTAAATAGCATAAAAGTGAATGTTATGCCATGAAACTATGGTTTCTAAAGTTCTAAGTGGCTATACTAACAGATTTGAGAACATTATTCAGTTTTTATCATTAGATTAATCAGTAATAACTTTTACGTTAGATAATATATTTCCTGTTGCTTGATATAGTAATATGAGAAACTAATTAATCAATTGTCGATGTGTTTCTTATTTCTATAATATCTTACGCTTTTTTTGTGCACTCCCGCTAAAATATAAGCAACAAAGGTAATGCACGGAATGAAACAGCAATTATTTAATGGATATAGGTGAAACAGATTCAAGAAGACAAACTAAGCCTTAGGCGACATACGAACCCGCATATTAGAGGGCAGGTTAATAGACAGCCTGCGCTAGCTGCTGTACCATACAGAACGACAAAAATGTCAATCTCATACCAGGATTTTTTTTATAAAATGATTGGCTTGTCATCCCAGTTACCCAATATTTGAAATACTAAAATAACTGGGGGGAAAACATATCAGGAGATTGCCCTGATTATTTTAATTCATTTTTGTCCAATTTAGAAGCAAGATTTTGCTTTAAAATGCAAAAAGAGTTCTGAAATTTTTACTTCTGAAAATAATGTACAGCTATTTTCAATTTCAATAACACGAGAGAGGTTTTAAACACGAATTATTTCGTACACGAGTTATTAACACAAGTCAAAGTTATTTGATCAGGACAATTCTGGTGTTAAAAATTTCTATTTTCTACTCGCATATAAAATACATGTTTAGTCTTAATAAAACCATTTTATATCTTTGCTTCTCATCCAAATAAATTTTCTAAATAAACAAATTTCAAACAAAATTGTCGATGTGTTTCTTATTTCTATAATATCTCAAGCTTTTTATGTGCACTCCCGCTAAAATATAAGCAAAAAGGTAATGCACGGAATGAAACAGCAATTATTTAATGGATATAAGTGAAAAAGATTCAAGAAGACAAACTAAGCCTTAGGCTACATTCGAACCCGCATATTAGAGGGCAGGTTAATAGACAGCCTGCGCTAGCTCCGGTACCATACAGAGTGACAAAAATGTCAATCTCATACCAGGATTTTTTGTATAAAATGATTGGCTTGTCATTCCATTACCCAATATTTGAAATTCTAAAATAACTGGAGGGAAAAACATAACAGGAGATTGCGCTGATTATTTTATTCATTTTTGTAGAATTTAGGAGCAGGATTTTGCTTTAAACTGCAAAAAGAGTTGTGAAATTTTTACTTCTGAAAATAATGCACAGCTATTTTCAATTTCAATAACACGAGAGAGGTTTTAAACACGAATTATTTCGTACACGAGTTATTAACACAAGTAAAAGTTATTTGATCAGGACAATTCTTTTATTAAAAATTTCTATTTTCTACTCGCATATAAAATACATGTTTAGTCTTAATAAAACCATTTTATATCTTTGCTTCTCATCCAAAAAAATTTTCTAAATAAACAAATTTCAAACAAAAAATTGAATAACAAACACGGGATTTCTGAAGTTAAATAGCATAAAAGTGAATGTTATGCCATGAAACTATGGTTTCTAAAGTTCTAAGTGGCTATACTAACAGATTTGAGAACATTATTCAGTTTTTATCATTAGATTAATCAGTAATAACTTTTACGTTAGATAATATATTTCCTGTTGCTTGATATAGTAATATGAGAAACTAATTAATCAATTGTCGATGTGTTTCTTATTTCTATAATATCTTACGCTTTTTTTGTGCAGTCCCGCTAAAATATAAGCAACAAAGGTAATGCACGGAATGAAACAGCAATTATTAAATGGATATAGGTGAAACAGATTCAAGAAGACAAACTAAGCCTTAGTCGACATACGAACCCGCATATTAGAGGGCAGGTTAATAGACAGCCTGCGCTAGCTGCTGTACCATACAGAACGACAAAAATGTCAATCTCATACCAGGATTTTTTTTATAAAATGATTGGCTTGTCATCCCAGTTACCCAATATTTGAAATACTAAAATAACTGGGGGGAAAACATATCAGGAGATTGCGCTGATTATTTTAATTCATTTTTGTCCAATTTAGAAGCAAGATTTTGCTTTAAAATGCAAAAAGAGTTCTGAAATTTTTACTTCTGAAAATAATGTACAGCTATTTTCAATTTCAATAACACGAGAGAGGTTTTAAACACGAATTATTTCGTACACGAGTTATTAACACAAGTCAAAGTTATTTGATCAGGACAATTCTGGTATTAAAAATTTGTGTTTTCTACTCGCATATAAAATACATGTTTAGTCTTAATAAAACCATTTTATATCTTTGCTTCTCATCCAAATAAATTTTCTAAATAAACAAATTTCAAACAAAATTGTCGATGTGTTTCTTATTTCTATAATATCTCAAGCTTTTTATGTGCACTCTCGCTAAAATATAAGCAAAAAGGTAATGCACGGAATGAAACAGCAATTATTTATTGGATATAAGTGAAAAAGATTCAAGAAGACAAACTAAGCCTTAGGCTACATTCGAACCCGCATATTAGAGGGCAGGTTAATAGACAGCCTGCGCTAGCTCCGGTACCACACAGAGTGACAAAAATGTCAATCTCATACCAGGATTTTTTGTATAAAATGATTGGCTTGTCATCCCATTACCCAATATTTGAAATTCTAAAATAACTGGAGGGAAAAACATAACAGGAGATTGCGCTGATTATTTTATTCATTTTTGTCCAATTTAGGAGCAGGATTTTGCTTTAAACTGCAAAAAGAGTTCTGAAATTTTTACTTCTGAAAATAATGCACAGCTATTTTCAATTTCAATAACACGAGAGAGGTTTTAAACACGAATTATTTCGTACACGAGTTATTAACACAAGTCAAAGTTATTTGATCAGGACAATTCTGGTATTAAAAATTTTTATTTTCTACTCGCATATAAAATACATGTTTAGTCTTAATAAAACCATTTTATATCTTTGCTTCTCATCCAAATAAATTTTCTAAATAAACAAATTTCAAACAAAAAATTGAATAACAAACACGGGATTTCTGAAGTTAAATAGCATAAAAGTGAATGTTATGCCATGAAACTATGGTTTCTAAAGGTCCAAGTGGCTATACTAACAGATTTGAGAACATTATTCAGTTTTTATCATTAGATTAATCAGTAATAACTTTTACGTTAGATAATATATTTCCTGTTGCTTGATATAGTAATATGAGAAACTAATTAATCAATTGTCGATGTGTTTCTTATTTCTATAATATCTTACGCTTTTTTTGTGCAGTCCCGCTAAAATATAAGCAACAAAGGTAATGCACGGAATGAAACAGCAATTATTTAATGGATATAAGTGAAACAGATTCAAGAAGACAAACTAAGCCTTAGGCGACATTCGAACCCGCATATTAGAGTGCAGGTTAATAGACAGCCTGCGCTAGCTGCTGTACCATACAGAGTGACAAAAATGTCAATCTCATACCAGGATGTTTTGTATAAAATGATTGGCTTGTCATCCCAGTTACCCAATATTTGAAATTCTAAAATAACTGGAGGGAAAAACATAACAGGAGATTGCGCTGATTATTTTAATTCATTTTTGTCGAATATAGGAGCAGGATTTTGCTTTAAACTGCAAAAAGAGTTCTGCAATTTTTACTTCTGAAAATAATGAACAGCTATTTTCAATTTCAATAACACGAGAGAGGTTTTAAACACGAATTATTTCGTACACGAGTTATTAACACAAGTCAAAGTTATTTGATCAGGACAATTCTGGTATTAAAAATTTCTATTTTCTACTCGCATATAAAATACATGTTTAGTCTTAATAAAACCATTTTATATCTTTGCTTCTCATCCAAATAAATTTTCTAAATAAACAAATTTCAAACAAAAAATTGAATAACAAACACGGGATTTCTGAAGTTAAATAGCATAAAAGTGAATGTTATGCCATGAAACTATGGTTTCTAAAGTTCTAAGTGGCTATACTAACAGATTTGAGAACATTATTCAGTTTTTATCATTAGATTAATCAGTAATAACTTTTACGTTAGATAATATATTTCCTGTTGCTTGATATAGTAATATGAGAAACTAATTAATCAATTGTCGATGTGTTTCTTATTTCTATAATATCTTACGCTTTTTTTGTGCAGTCCCGCTAAAATATAAGCAACAAAGGTAATGCACGGAATGAAACAGCAATTATTTAATGGATATAGGTAAAACAGATTCAAGAAGACAAACTAAGCCTTAGGCGACATTCGAACCCGCATATTAGAGGGCAGGTTAATAGACAGCCTGCGCTAGGTGCTGTACCATACAGAACGACAAAAATGTCAATCTCATACCAGGATTTTTTTTATAAAATGATTGGCTTGTCATCCCAGTTACCCAATATTTGTAATACTAAAATAACTGGGGGGAAAACATATCAGGAGATTGCGCTGATTATTTTAATTCATTTTTGTCCAATTTAGAAGCAAGATTTTGCTTTAAAATGCAAAAAGAGTTCTGAAATGTTTACTTCTGAAAATAATGTACAGCTATTTTCAATTTCAATAACACGAGAGAGGTTTTAAACACGAATTATTCCGTACACGAGTTATTAACACAAGTCAAAGTTATTTGATCAGGACAATTCTGGTATTAAAAATTTGTGTTTTCTACTCGCATATAAAATACATGTTTAGTCTTAATAAAACCATTTTATATCTTTGCTTCTCATCCAAATAAATTTTCTAAATAAACAAATTTCACACAAAATTGTCGATGTGTTTCTTATTTCTATAATATCTCAAGCTTTTTATGTGCACTCCCGCTAAAATATAAGCAAAAAGGTAATGCACGGAATGAAACAGCAATTATTTAATGGATATAAGTGAAACAGATTCAAGAAGACAAACTAAGCCTTAGGCGACATTCGAACCCGCATATTAGAGTGCAGGTTAATAGACAGCCTGCGCTAGCTGCTGTACCATACAGAGTGACAAAAATGTCAATCTCATACCAGGATGTTTTGTATAAAATGATTGGCTTGTCATCCCAGTTACCGAATATTTGAAATTCTAAAATAACTGGAGGGAAAAACATAACAGGAGATTGCGCTGATTATTTTATTCATTTTTGTCCAATTTAGGAGCAGGATTTTGCTTTAAACTGCAAAAAGCGTTCTGAAATTTTTACTTCTGAAAATAATGAACAGCTATTTTCAATTTCAATAACACGAGAGAGGTTTTAAACACGAATTATTTCGTACACGAGTTATTAACACAAGTCAAAGTTATTTGATCAGGACAATTCTGGTATTAAAAATTTCTATTTTCTACTCGCATATAAAATACATGTTTAGTCTTAATAAAACCATTTTATATCTTTGCTTCTCATCCAAATAAATTTTCTAAATAAACAAATTTCAAACAAGAAATTGAATAACAAACACGGGATTTCTGAAGTTAAATAGCATAAAAGTGAATGTTATGCCATGAAACTATGGTTTCTAAAGTTCTAAGTGGCTATACTAACAGATTTGAGAACATTATTCAGTTTTTATCATTAGACTAATCAGTAATAACTTTTACGTTAGATAATATATTTCCTGTTGCTTGATATAGTAATATGAGAAACTAATTAATCAATTGTCGATGTGTTTCTTATTTCTATAATATCTTACGCTTTTTTTGTGCACTCCCGCTAAAATATAAGCAACAAAGGTAATGCACGGAATGAAACAGCAATTATTTAATGGATATAAGTGAAACAGATTCAAGAAGACAAACTAAGCCTTAGGCGACATTCGAACCCGCATATTAGAGTGCAGGTTAATAGACAGCCTGCGCTAGCTGCTGTACCATACAGAGTGACAAAAATGTCAATCTCATACCAGGATGTTTTGTATAAAATGATTGGATTGTCATCCCAGTTACCCAATATTTGAAATTCTAAAATAACTGGAGGGAAAAACATAACAGGAGATTGCGCTGATTATTTTAATTCATTTTTGTCGAATTTAGGAGCAGGATTTTGCTTTAAACTGCAAAAGGAGTTCTGCAATTTTTACTTCTGAAAATAATGAACAGCTATTTTCAATTTCAATAACACGAGAGAGGTTTTAAACACGAATTATTTCGTACACGAGTTATTAACACAAGTCAAAGTTATTTGATCAGGACAATTCTGGTATTAAAAATTTCTATTTTCTACTCGCATATAAAATACATGTTTAGTCTTAATAAAACCATTTTATATCTTTGCTTCTCATCCAAATAAATTTTCTAAATAAACAAATTTCAAACAAAAAATTGAATAACAAACACGGGATTTCTGAAGTTAAATAGCAGAAACGTGAATGTTATGCCATGAAACTATGGTTTCTAAAGTTCTAAGTGGCTATACTAACAGATTTTAGAACATTATTCAGTTTTTATCATTAGATTAATCAGTAATAACTTTTACGTTAGATAATATATTTCCTGTTGCTTGATATAGTAATATGAGAAACTAATTAATCAATTGTCGATGTGTTTCTTATTTCTATAATATCTTACGCTTTTTTTGTGCACTCCCCCTAAAATATAAGCAACAAAGGTAATGCACGGAATGAAACAGCAATTATTTAATGGATATAAGTGAAACAGATTCAAGAAGACAAACTAAGCCTTAGGCGACATTCGAACCCGCATATTAGAGTGCAGGTTAATAGACAGCCTGCGCTAGCTGCTGTACCATACAGAGTGACAAAAATGTCAATCTCATACCAGGATGTTTTGTATAAAATGATTGGCTTGTCATCCCAGTTACCCAATATTTGAAATTCTAAAATAACTGGAGGGAAAAACATAACAGGAGATTGCGCTGATTATTTTAATTCATTTTTGTCGAATTTAGGAGCAGGATTTTGCTTTAAACTGCAAAAAGAGTTCTGCAATTTTTACTTCTGAAAATAATGAACAGCTATTTTCAATTTCAATAACACGAGAGAGGTTTTAAACACGAATTATTTCGTACACGAGTTATTAACACAAGTCAAAGTTATTTGATCAGGACAATTCTGGTATTAAAAATTTCTATTTTCTACTCGCATATAAAATACATGTTTAGTCTTAATAAAACCATTTTATATCTTTGCTTCTCATCCAAATAAATTTTCTAAATAAACAAATTTCAAACAAAAAATTGAATAACAAACACGGGATTTCTGAAGTTAAATAGCATAAAAGTGAATGTTATGCCATGAAACTATGGTTTCTAAAGTTCTAAGTGGCTATACTAACAGATTTGAGAACATTATTCAGTTTTTATCATTAGATTAATCAGTAATAACTTTTACGTTAGATAATATATTTCCTGTTGCTTGATATAGTAATATGAGAAACTAATTAATCAATTGTCGATGTGTTTCTTATTTCTATAATATCTTACGCTTTTTTTGTGCAGTCCCGCTAAAATATAAGCTACAAAGGTAATGCACGGAATGAAACAGCAATTATTTAATGGATATAGGTAAAACAGATTCAAGAAGACAAACTAAGCCTTAGGCGACATTCGAACCCGCATATTAGAGGGCAGGTTAATAGACAGCCTGCGCTAGCTGCTGTACCATACAGAACGACAAAAATGTCAATCTCATACCAGGATTTTTTTTATAAAATGATTGGCTTGTCATCCCAGTTACCCAATATTTGAAATACTAAAATAACTGGGGGGAAAACATATCAGGAGATTGCGCTGATTATTTTAATTCATTTTTGTCCAATTTAGGAGCAGGATTTTGCTTTAAAATGCAAAAAGAGTTCTGAAATTTTTACTTCTGAAAATAATGTACAGCTATTTTCAATTTCAATAACACGAGAGAGGTTTTAAACACGAATTATTTCGTACACGAGTTATTAACACAAGTCAAAGTTATTTGATCAGGACAATTCTGGTATTAAAAATTTATGTTTTCTACTCGCATATAAAATACATGTTTAGTCTTAATAAAACCATTTTATATCTTTGCTTCTCATCCAAATAAATTTTCTAAATAAACAAATTTCAAACAAAATTGTCGATGTGTTTCTTATTTCTATAATATCTCAAGCTTTTTATGTGCACTCTCGCTAAAATATAAGCAAAAAGGAAATGCACGGAATGAAACAGCAATTATTTATTGGATATAAGTGAAAGAGATTCAAGAAGACAAACTAAGCCTTAGGCTACATTCGAACCCGCATATTAGAGGGCAGGTTAATAGACAGCCTGCGCTAGCTGCTGTACCATACAGAGTGACAAAAATGTCAATCTCATACCAGGATTTTTTGTATAAAATGATTGGCTTGTCATCCCATTACCCAATATTTGAAATTCTAAAATAACTGGAGGGAAAAACATAACAGGAGATTGCGCTGATTATTTTATTCATTTTTGTCCAATTTAGAAGCAAGATTTTGCTTTAAACTGCAAAAAGAGTTCTGAAATTTTTACTTCTGAAAATAATGCACAGCTATTTTCAATTTCAATAACACGAGAGTGGTTTTAAACACGAATTATTTCGTACACGAGTTATTAACACAAGTCAAAGTTATTTGATCAGGACAATTCTGGTATTAAAAATTTCTATTTTCTACTCGCATATAAAATACATGTTTAGTCTTAATAAAACCATTTTATATCTTTGCTTCTCATCCAAATAAATTTTCTAAATAAACCATTTTCAAACAAAAAATTGAATAACAAACACGGGATTTCTGAAGTTAAATAGCAGAAAAGTGAATGTTATGCCATGAAACTATGGTTTCTAAAGTTCTAAGTGGCTATACTAACAGATTTTAGAACATTATTCAGTTTTTATCATTAGATTAATCAGTAATAACTTTTACGTTAGATAATATATTTCATGTTGCTTGATATAGTAATATGAGAAACTAATTAATCAATTGTCGATGTGTTTCTTATTTCTATAATATCTTACGCTTTTTTTGTGCACTCCCCCTAAAATATAAGCAACAAAGGTAATGCACGGAATGAAACAGCAATTATTTAATGGATATAAGTGAAACAGATTCAAGAAGACAAACTAAGCCTTAGGCGACATTCGAACCCGCATATTAGAGTGCAGGTTAATAGACAGCCTGCGCTAGCTGCTGTACCATACAGAGTGACAAAAATGTCAATCTCATACCAGGATGTTTTGTATAAAATGATTGGCTTGTCATCCCAGTTACCCAATATTTGAAATTCTAAAATAACTGGAGGGAAAAACATAACAGGAGATTGCGCTGATTATTTTAATTCATTTTTGTCGAATTTAGGAGCAGGATTTTGCTTTAAACTGCAAAAAGAGTTCTGCAATTTTTACTTCTGAAAATAATGAACAGCTATTTTCAATTTCAATAACACGAGAGAGGTTTTAAACACGAATTATTTCGTACACGAGTTATTAACACAAGTCAAAGTTATTTGATCAGGACAATTCTGGTATTAAAAATTTCTATTTTCTACTCGCATATAAAATACATGTTTAGTCTTAATAAAACCATTTTATATCTTTGCTTCTCATCCAAATAAATTTTCTAAATAAACAAATTTCAAACAAAAAATTGAATAACAAACACGGGATTTCTGAAGTTAAATAGCATAAAAGTGAATGTTATGCCATGAAACTATGGTTTCTAAAGTTCTAAGTGGCTATACTAACAGATTTGAGAACATTATTCAGTTTTTATCATTAGATTAATCAGTAATAACTTTTACGTTAGATAATATATTTCCTGTTGCTTGATATAGTAATATGAGAAACTAATTAATCAATTGTCGATGTGTTTCTTATTTCTATAATATCTTACGCTTTTTTTGTGCAGTCCCGCTAAAATATAAGCTACAAAGGTAATGCACGGAATGAAACAGCAATTATTTAATGGATATAGGTGAAACAGATTCAAGAAGACAAACTAAGCCTTAGGCGACATTCGAACCCGCGTATTAGAGGGCAGGTTAATAGACAGCCTGCGCTAGCTGCTGTACCATACAGAACGACAAAAATGTCAATCTCATACCAGGATGTTTTGTATAAAATGATTGGCTTGTCATCCCAGTTACCCAATATTTGAAATTCTAAAATAACTGGAGGGAAAAACATAACAGGAGATTGCGCTGATTATTTTAATTCATTTTTGTCGAATTTAGGAGCAGGATTTTGCTTTAAACTGCAAAAAGAGTTCTGCAATTTTTACTTCTGAAAATAATGAACAGCTATTTTCAATTTCAATAACACGAGAGAGGTTTTAAACACGAATTATTTCGTACACGAGTTATTAACACAAGTCAAAGTTATTTGATCAGGACAATTCTGGTATTAAAAATTTCTATTTTCTACTCGCATATAAAATACATGTTTAGTCTTAATAAAACCATTTTATATCTTTGCTTCTCATCCAAATAAATTTTCTAAATAAACAAATTTCAAACAAAAAATTGAATAACAAACACGGGATTTCTGAAGTTAAATAGCATAAAAGTGAATGTTATGCCATGAAACTATGGTTTCTAAAGTTCTAAGTGGCTATACTAACAGATTTGAGAACATTATTCAGTTTTTATCATTAGATTAATCAGTAATAACTTTTACGTTAGATAATATATTTCATGTTGCTTGATATAGTAATATGAGAAACTAATTAATCAATTGTCGATGTGTTTCTTATTTCTATAATATCTTACGCTTTTTTTGTGCACTCCCCCTAAAATATAAGCAACAAAGGTAATGCACGGAATGAAACAGCAATTATTTAATGGATATAAGTGAAACAGATTCAAGAAGACAAACTAAGCCTTAGGCGACATTCGAACCCGCATATTAGAGTGCAGGTTAATAGACAGCCTGCGCTAGCTGCTGTACCATACAGAGTGACAAAAATGTCAATCTCATACCAGGATGTTTTGTATAAAATGATTGGCTTGTCATCCCAGTTACCCAATATTTGAAATTCTAAAATAACTGGAGGGAAAAACATAACAGGAGATTGCGCTGATTATTTTAATTCATTTTTGTCGAATTTAGGAGCAGGATTTTGCTTTAAACTGCAAAAAGAGTTCTGCAATTTTTACTTCTGAAAATAATGAACAGCTATTTTCAATTTCAATAACACGAGAGAGGTTTTAAACACGAATTATTTCGTACACGAGTTATTAACACAAGTCAAAGTTATTTGATCAGGACAATTCTGGTATTAAAAATTTCTATTTTCTACTCGCATATAAAATACATGTTTAGTCTTAATAAAACCATTTTATATCTTTGCTTCTCATCCAAATAAATTTTCTAAATAAACAAATTTCAAACAAAAAATTGAATAACAAACACGGGATTTCTGAAGTTAAATAGCATAAAAGTGAATGTTATGCCATGAAACTATGGTTTCTAAAGTTCTAAGTGGCTATACTAACAGATTTGAGAACATTATTCAGTTTTTATCATTAGATTAATCAGTAATAACTTTTACGTTAGATAATATATTTCCTGTTGCTTGATATAGTAATATGAGAAACTAATTAATCAATTGTCGATGTGTTTCTTATTTCTATAATATCTTACGCTTTTTTTGTGCAGTCCCGCTAAAATATAAGCTACAAAGGTAATGCACGGAATGAAACAGCAATTATTTAATGGATATAGGTGAAACAGATTCAAGAAGACAAACTAAGCCTTAGGCGACATTCGAACCCGCGTATTAGAGGGCAGGTTAATAGACAGCCTGCGCTAGCTGCTGTACCATACAGAACGACAAAAATGTCAATCTCATACCAGGATGTTTTGTATAAAATGATTGGCTTGTCATCCCAGTTACCCAATATTTGAAATTCTAAAATAACTGGAGGGAAAAACATAACAGGAGATTGCGCTGATTATTTTAATTCATTTTTGTCGAATTTAGGAGCAGGATTTTGCTTTAAACTGCAAAAAGAGTTCTGCAATTTTTACTTCTGAAAATAATGAACAGCTATTTTCAATTTCAATAACACGAGAGAGGTTTTAAACACGAATTATTTCGTACACGAGTTATTAACACAAGTCAAAGTTATTTGATCAGGACAATTCTGGTATTAAAAATTTCTATTTTCTACTCGCATATAAAATACATGTTTAGTCTTAATAAAACCATTTTATATCTTTGCTTCTCATCCAAATAAATTTTCTAAATAAACAAATTTCAAACAAAAAATTGAATAACAAACACGGGATTTCTGAAGTTAAATAGCATAAAAGTGAATGTTATGCCATGAAACTATGGTTTCTAAAGTTCTAAGTGGCTATACTAACAGATTTGAGAACATTATTCAGTTTTTATCATTAGATTAATCAGTAATAACTTTTACGTTAGATAATATATTTCCTGTTGCTTGATATAGTAATATGAGAAACTAATTAATCAATTGTCGATGTGTTTCTTATTTCTATAATATCTTACGCTTTTTTTGTGCAGTCCCGCTAAAATATAAGCAACAAAGGTAATGCACGGAATGAAACAGCAATTATTTAATGGATATAGGTAAAACAGATTCAAGAAGACAAACTAAGCCTTAGGCGACATTCGAACCCGCATATTAGAGGGCAGGTTAATAGACAGCCTGCGCTAGCTGCTGTACCATACAGAACGACAAAAATGTCAATCTCATACCAGGATTTTTTTTATAAAATGATTGGCTTGTCATCCCAGTTACCCAATATTTGAAATACTAAAATAACTGGGGGGAAAACATATCAGGAGATTGCGCTGATTATTTTAATTCATTTTTGTCCAATTTAGGAGCAGGATTTTGCTTTAAAATGCAAAAAGAGTTCTGAAATTTTTACTTCTGAAAATAATGTACAGCTATTTTCAATTTCAATAACACGAGAGAGGTTTTAAACACGAATTATTTCGTACACGAGTTATTAACACAAGTCAAAGTTATTTGATCAGGACAATTCTGGTATTAAAAATTTATGTTTTCTACTCGCATATAAAATACATGTTTAGTCTTAATAAAACCATTTTATATCTTTGCTTCTCATCCAAATAAATTTTCTAAATAAACAAATTTCAAACAAAATTGTCGATGTGTTTCTTATTTCTATAATATCTCAAGCTTTTTATGTGCACTCTCGCTAAAATATAAGCAAAAAGGAAATGCACGGAATGAAACAGCAATTATTTATTGGATATAAGTGAAAGAGATTCAAGAAGACAAACTAAGCCTTAGGCTACATTCGAACCCGCATATTAGAGGGCAGGTTAATAGACAGCCTGCGCTAGCTGCTGTACCATACAGAGTGACAAAAATGTCAATCTCATACCAGGATTTTTTGTATAAAATGATTGGCTTGTCATCCCATTACCCAATATTTGAAATTCTAAAATAACTGGAGGGAAAAACATAACAGGAGATTGCGCTGATTATTTTATTCATTTTTGTCCAATTTAGAAGCAAGATTTTGCTTTAAACTGCAAAAAGAGTTCTGAAATTTTTACTTCTGAAAATAATGCACAGCTATTTTCAATTTCAATAACACGAGAGTGGTTTTAAACACGAATTATTTCGTACACGAGTTATTAACACAAGTCAAAGTTATTTGATCAGGACAATTCTGGTATTAAAAATTTCTATTTTCTACTCGCATATAAAATACATGTTTAGTCTTAATAAAACCATTTTATATCTTTGCTTCTCATCCAAATAAATTTTCTAAATAAACCATTTTCAAACAAAAAATTGAATAACAAACACGGGATTTCTGAAGTTAAATAGCAGAAAAGTGAATGTTATGCCATGAAACTATGGTTTCTAAAGTTCTAAGTGGCTATACTAACAGATTTTAGAACATTATTCAGTTTTTATCATTAGATTAATCAGTAATAACTTTTACGTTAGATAATATATTTCATGTTGCTTGATATAGTAATATGAGAAACTAATTAATCAATTGTCGATGTGTTTCTTATTTCTATAATATCTTACGCTTTTTTTGTGCACTCCCCCTAAAATATAAGCAACAAAGGTAATGCACGGAATGAAACAGCAATTATTTAATGGATATAGGTAAAAAAGATTCAAGAAGACAAACTAAGCCTTAGGCGACATTCGAACCCGCATATTAGAGGGCAGGTTAATAGACAGCCTGCGCTAGCTGCTGTACCATACAGAACGACAAAAATGTCAATCTCATACCAGGATGTTTTGTATAAAATGATTGGCTTGTCATCCCAGTTACCCAATATTTGAAATTCTAAAATAACTGGAGGGAAAAACATAGCAGGAGATTGCGCTGATTATTTTAATTCATTTTTGTCGAATTTAGGAGCAGGATTTTGCTTTAAAATGCAAAAAGAGTTCTGAAATTTTTACTTCTGAAAATAATGTACAGCTATTTTCAATTTCAATAACACGAGAGAGGTTTTAAACACGAATTATTTCGTACACGAGTTATTAACACAAGTCAAAGTTATTTGATCAGGACAATTCTGGTATTAAAAATTTGTGTTTTCTACTCGCATATAAAATACATGTTTAGTCTTAATAAAACCATTTTATATCTTTGCTTCTCATCCAAATAAATTTTCTAAATAAACAAATTTCAAACAAAATTGTCGATGTGTTTCTTATTTCTATAATATCTCAAGCTTTTTATGTGCACTCTCGCTAAAATATAAGCAAAAAGGTAATGCACGGAATGAAACAGCAATTATTTATTGGATATAAGTGAAACAGATTCAAGAAGACAAACTAAGCCTTAGGCTACATTCGAACCCGCATATTAGAGGGCAGGTTAATAGACAGCCTGCGCTAGCTCCGGTACCATACAGAGTGACAAAAATGTCAATCTCATACCGGGATTTTTTGTATAAAATGATTGGCTTGTCATCCCATTACCCAATATTTGAAATTCTAAAATAACTGGAGGGAAAAACATAACAGGAGATTGCGCTGATTATTTTATTCATTTTTGTCCAATTTAGGAGCAGGATTTTGCTTTAAACTGCAAAAAGAGTTCTGAAATTTTTACTTCTGAAAATAATGCACAGCTATTTTCAATTTCAATAACACGAGAGAGGTTTTAAACACGAATTATTTCGTACACGAGTTATTAACACAAGTCAAAGTTATTTGATCAGGACAATTCTGGTATTAAAAATTTCTATTTTCTACTCGCATATAAAATACATGTTTAGTCTTAATAAAACCATTTTATATCTTTGCTTCTCATCCAAATAAATTTTCTAAATAAACAAATTTCAAACAAGAAATTGAATAACAAACACGGGATTTCTGAAGTTAAATAGCATAAAAGTGAATGTTATGCCATGAAACTATGGTTTCTAAAGTTCTAAGTGGCTATACTAACAGATTTGAGAACATTATTCAGTTTTTATCATTAGATTAATCAGTAATAACTTTTACGTTAGATAATATATTTCCTGTTGCTTGATATAGTAATATGAGAAACTAATTAATCAATTGTCGATGTGTTTCTTATTTCTATAATATCTTACGCTTTTTTTGTGCAGTCCCGCTAAAATATAAGCAACAAAGGTAATGCACGGAATGAAACAGCAATTATTTAATGGATATAGGTGAAACAGATTCAAGAAGACAAACTAAGCCTTAGGCGACATTCGAACCCGCATATTAGAGGGCAGGTTAATAGACAGCCTGCGCTAGCTGCTGTACCATACAGAACGACAAAAATGTCAATCTCATACCAGGATTTTTTTTATAAAATGATTGGCTTGTCATCCCAGTTACCCAATATTTGAAATACTAAAATAACTGGGGGGAAACATATCAGGAGATTGCGCTGATTATTTTAATTCATTTTTGTCCAATTTAGAAGCAAGATTTTGCTTTAAAATGCAAAAAGAGTTCTGAAATTTTTACTTCTGAAAATAATGTACAGCTATTTTCAATTTCAATAACACGAGAGAGGTTTTAAACACGAATTATTTCGTACACGAGTTATTAACACAAGTCAAAGTTATTTGATCAGGACAATTCTGGTATTAAAAATTTGTGTTTTCTACTCGCATATAAAATACATGTTTAGTCTTAATAAAACCATTTTATATCTTTGCTTCTCATCCAAATAAATTTTCTAAATAAACAAATTTCAAACAAAATTGTCGATGTGTTTCTTATTTCTATAATATCTCAAGCTTTTTATGTGCACTCTCGCTAAAATATAAGCAAAAAGGTAATGCACGGAATGAAACAGCAATTATTTATTGGATATAAGTGAAAGAGATTCAAGAAGACAAACTAAGCCTTAGGCTACATTCGAACCCGCATATTAGAGGGCAGGTTAATAGACAGCCTGCGCTAGCTGCTGTACCATACAGAGTGACAAAAATGTCAATCTCATACCAGGATTTTTTGTATAAAATGATTGGCTTGTCATCCCATTACCCAATATTTGAAATTCTAAAATAACTGGAGGGAAAAACATAACAGGAGATTGCGCTGATTATTTTATTCATTTTTGTCCAATTTAGAAGCAAGATTTTGCTTTAAACTGCAAAAAGAGTTCTGAAATTTTTACTTCTGAAAATAATGCACAGCTATTTTCAATTTCAATAACACGAGAGAGATTTTAAACACGAATTATTTCGTACACGAGTTATTAACACAAGTCAAAGTTATTTGATCAGGACAATTCTGGTATTAAAAATTTCTATTTTCTACTCGCATATAAAATACATGTTTAGTCTTAATAAAACCACTTTATATCTTTGCTTCTCATCCAAATAAATTTTCTAACTAAACAAATTTCAAACAAAAAATTGAATAACAAACACGGGATTTCTGAAGTTAAATAGCATAAAAGTGAATGTTATGCCATGAAACTATGGTTTCTAAAGTTCTAAGTGGCTATACTAACAGATTTGAGAACATTATTCAGTTTTTATCATTAGATTAATCAGTAATAACTTTTACGTTAGATAATATATTTCCTGTTGCTTGATATAGTAATATGAGAAACTAATTAATCAATTGTCGATGTGTTTCTTATTTCTATAATATCTTACGCTTTTTTTGTGCACTCCCCCTAAAATATAAGCAACAAAGGTAATGCACGGAATGAAACAGCAATTATTTAATGGATATAAGTGAAACAGATTCAAGAAGACAAACTAAGCCTTAGGCGACATTCGAACCCGCATATTAGAGTGCAGGTTAATAGACAGCCTGCGCTAGCTGCTGTACCATACAGAGTGACAAAAATGTCAATCTCATACCAGGATGTTTTGTATAAAATGATTGGCTTGTCATCCCAGTTACCCAATATTTGAAATTCTAAAATAACTGGAGGGAAAAACATAACAGGGGACTGCGCTGATTATTTTAATTCATTTTTGTCGAATTTAGGAGCAAGATTTTGCTTTAAACTGCAAAAAGAGTTGTGCAATTTTTACTTCTGAAAATAATGAACAGCTATTTTCAATTTCAATAACACGAGAGAAGTTTTAAACACGAATTATTTCGTACACGAGTTATTAACACAAGTCAAAGTTATTTGATCAGGACAATTCTGGTATTAAAAATTTCTATTTTCTACTCGCATATAAAATACATGTTTAGTCTTAATAAAACCATTTTATATCTTTGCTTCTCATCCAAATAAATTTTCTAAATAAACAAATTTCAAACAAAAAATTGAATAACAAACACGGGATTTCTGAAGTTAAATAGCATAAAAGTGAATGTTATGCCATGAAACTATGGTTTCTAAAGTTCTAAGTGGCTATACTAACAGATTTGAGAACATTATTCAGTTTTTATCATTAGATTAATCAGTAATAACTTTTACGTTAGATAATATATTTCCTGTTGCTTGATATAGTAATATGAGAAACTAATTAATCAATTGTCGATGTGTTTCTTATTTCTATAATATCTTACGCTTTTTTTGTGCAGTCCCGCTAAAATATAAGCAACAAAGGTAATGCACGGAATGAAACAGCAATTATTTAATGATATAGGTGAAACAGATTCAAGAAGACAAACTAAGCCTTAGGCGACATTCGAACCCGCATATTAGAGGGCAGGTTAATAGACAGCCTGCGCTAGCTGCTGTACCATACAGAACGACAAAAATGTCAATCTCATACCAGGATTTTTTTTATAAAATGATTGGCTTGTCATCCCAGTTACCCAATATTTGAAATACTAAAATAACTGGGGGGAAAACATATCAGGAGATTGCGCTGATTATTTTAATTCATTTTTGTCCAATTTAGAAGCAAGATTTTGCTTTAAAATGCAAAAAGAGTTCTGAAATTTTTACTTCTGAAAATAATGTACAGCTATTTTCAATTTCAATAACACGAGAGAGGTTTTAAACACGAATTATTTCGTACACGAGTTATTAACACAAGTCAAAGTTATTTGATCAGGACAATTCTGGTATTAAAAATTTGTGTTTTCTACTCGCATATAAAATACATGTTTAGTCTTAATAAAACCATTTTATATCTTTGCTTCTCATCCAAATAAATTTTCTAAATAAACAAATTTCAAACAAAATTGTCGATGTGTTTCTTATTTCTATAATATCTCAAGCTTTTTATGTGCACTCTCGCTAAAATATAAGCAAAAAGGTAATGCACGGAATGAAACAGCAATTATTTATTGGATATAAGTGAAAGAGATTCAAGAAGACAAACTAAGCCTTAGGCTACATTCGAACCCGCATATTAGAGGGCAGGTTAATAGACAGCCTGCGCTAGCTGCTGTACCATACAGAGTGACAAAAATGTCAATCTCATACCAGGATTTTTTGTATAAAATGATTGGCTTGTCATCCCATTACCCAATATTTGAAATTCTAAAATAACTGGAGGGAAAAACATAACAGGAGATTGCGCTGATTATTTTATTCATTTTTGTCCAATTTAGAAGCAAGATTTTGCTTTAAACTGCAAAAAGAGTTCTGAAATTTTTACTTCTGAAAATAATGCACAGCTATTTTCAATTTCAATAACACGAGAGAGGTTTTAAAGACGAATTATTTCGTACACGAGTTATTAACACAAGTCAAAGTTATTTGATCAGGACAATTCTGGTATTAAAAATTTCTATTTTATACTCGCATATAAAATACATGTTTAGTCTTAATAAAACCATTTTATATCTTTGCTTCTCATCCAAATAAATTTTCTAAATAAACAAATTTCAAACAAAAAATTGAATAACAAACACGGGATTTCTGAAGTTAAATAGCAGAAAAGTGAATGTTATGCCATGAAACTATGGTTTCTAAAGTTCTAAGTGGCTATACTAACAGATTTGAGAACATTATTCAGTTTTTATCATTAGATTAATCAGTAATAACTTTTACGTTAGATAATATATTTCCTGTTGCTTGATATAGTAATATGAGAAACAAATTAATCAATTGTCGATGTGTTTCTTATTTCTATAATATCTTACGCTTTTTTTGTGCACTCCCCCTAAAATATAAGCAACAAAGGTAATGCACGGAATGAAACAGCAATTATTTAATGGATATAAGTGAAACAGATTCAAGAAGACAAAATAAGCCTTAGGCGACATTCGAACCCGCATATTAGAGTGCAGGTTAATAGACAGCCTGCGCTAGCTGCTGTACCATACAGAGTGGCAAAAATGTCAATCTCATACCAGGATGTTTTGTATAAAATGATTGGCTTGTCATCCCAGTTACCCAATATTTGAAATTCTAAAATAACTGGAGGGAAAAACATAACAGGAGATTGCGCTGATTATTTTAATTCATTTTTGTCGAATTTAGGAGCAGGATTTTGCTTTAAACTGCAAAAAGAGTTCTGCAATTTTTACTTCTGAAAATAATGAACAGCTATTTTCAATTTCAATAACACGAGAGAGGTTTTAAACACGAATTATTTCGTACACGAGTTATTAACACAAGTCAAAGTTATTTGATCAGGACAATTCTGGTATTAAAAATTTCTATTTTCTACTCGCATATAAAATACATGTTTAGTCTTAATAAAACCATTTTATATCTTTGCTTCTCATCCAAATAAATTTTCTAAATAAACAAATTTCAAACAAAAAATTGAATAACAAACACGGGATTTCTGAAGTTAAATAGCATAAAAGTGAATGTTATGCCATGAAACTATGGTTTCTAAAGTTCTAAGTGGCTATACTAACAGATTTGACAACATTATTCAGTTTTCATCATTAGATTAATCAGTAATAACTTTTACGTTAGATAATATATTTCCTGTTGCTTGATATAGTAATATGAGAAACTAATTAATCAATTGTCGATGTGTTTCTTATTTCTATAATATCTTACGCTTTTTTTGTGCAGTCCCGCTAAAATATAAGCAACAAAGGTAATGCACGGAACGAAACAGCAATTATTTAATGGATATAGGTGAAACAGATTCAAGAAGACAAACTAAGCCTTAGGCGACATTCGAACCCGCATATTAGAGGGCAGGTTAATAGACAGCCTGCGCTAGCTGCTGTACCATACAGAACGACAAAAATGTCAATCTCATACCAGGATTTTTTTTATAAAATGATTGGCTTGTCATCCCAGTTACCCAATATTTGAAATATTAAAATAACTGGGGGGAAAACATATCAGGAGATTGCGCTGATTATTTTAATTCATTTTTGTCCAATTTAGAAGCAAGATTTTGCTTTAAAATGCAAAAAGAGTTCTGAAATTTTTACTTCTGAAAATAATGTACAGCTATTTTCAATTTCAATAACACGAGAGAGGTTTTAAACACGAATTATTTCGTACACGAGTTATTAACACAAGTCAAAGTTATTTGATCAGGACAATTCTGGTATTAAAAATTTGTGTTTTCTACTCGCATATAAAATACATGTTTAGTCTTAATAAAACCATTTTATATCTTTGCTTCTCATCCAAATAAATTTTCTAAATAAACAAATTTCAAACAAAATTGTCGATGTGTTTCTTATTTCTATAATATCTCAAGCTTTTTATGTGCACTCTCGCTAAAATATAAGCAAAAAGGTAATGCACGGAATGAAACAGCAATTATTTATTGGATATAAGTGAAAGAGATTCAAGAAGACAAACTAAGCCTTAGGCTACATTCGAACCCGCATATTAGAGGGCAGGTTAATAGACAGCCTGCGCTAGCTGCTGTACCATACAGAGTGACAAAAATGTCAATCTCATACCAGGATTTTTTGTATAAAATGATTGGCTTGTCATCCCATTACCCAATATTTGAAATTCTAAAATAACTGGAGGGAAAAACATAACAGGAGATTGCGCTGATTATTTTATTCATTTTTGTCCAATTTAGAAGCAAGATTTTGCTTTAAACTGCAAAAAGAGTTCTGAAATTTTTACTTCTGAAAATAATGCACAGCTATTTTCAATTTCAATAACACGAGAGAGGTTTTAAAGACGAATTATTTCGTACACGAGTTATTAACACAAGTCAAAGTTATTTGATCAGGACAATTCTGGTATTAAAAATTTCTATTTTATACTCGCATATAAAATACATGTTTAGTCTTAATAAAACCATTTTATATCTTTGCTTCTCATCCAAATAAATTTTCTAAATAAACAAATTTCAAACAAAAAATTGAATAACAAACACGGGATTTCTGAAGTTAAATAGCAGAAAAGTGAATGTTATGCCATGAAACTATGGTTTCTAAAGTTCTAAGTGGCTATACTAACAGATTTGAGAACATTATTCAGTTTTTATCATTAGATTAATCAGTAATAACTTTTACGTTAGATAATATATTTCCTGTTGCTTGATATAGTAATATGAGAAACAAATTAATCAATTGTCGATGTGTTTCTTATTTCTATAATATCTTACGCTTTTTTTGTGCACTCCCCCTAAAATATAAGCAACAAAGGTAATGCACGGAATGAAACAGCAATTATTTAATGGATATAAGTGAAACAGATTCAAGAAGACAAAATAAGCCTTAGGCGACATTCGAACCCGCATATTAGAGTGCAGGTTAATAGACAGCCTGCGCTAGCTGCTGTACCATACAGAGTGGCAAAAATGTCAATCTCATACCAGGATGTTTTGTATAAAATGATTGGCTTGTCATCCCAGTTACCCAATATTTGAAATTCTAAAATAACTGGAGGGAAAAACATAACAGGAGATTGCGCTGATTATTTTAATTCATTTTTGTCGAATTTAGGAGCAGGATTTTGCTTTAAACTGCAAAAAGAGTTCTGCAATTTTTACTTCTGAAAATAATGAACAGCTATTTTCAATTTCAATAACACGAGAGAGGTTTTAAACACGAATTATTTCGTACACGAGTTATTAACACAAGTCAAAGTTATTTGATCAGGACAATTCTGGTATTAAAAATTTCTATTTTCTACTCGCATATAAAATACATGTTTAGTCTTAATAAAACCATTTTATATCTTTGCTTCTCATCCAAATAAATTTTCTAAATAAACAAATTTCAAACAAAAAATTGAATAACAAACACGGGATTTCTGAAGTTAAATAGCATAAAAGTGAATGTTATGCCATGAAACTATGGTTTCTAAAGTTCTAAGTGGCTATACTAACAGATTTGAGAACATTATTCAGTTTTTATCATTAGATTAATCAGTAATAACTTTTACGTTAGATAATATATTTCCTGTTGCTTGATATAGTAATATGAGAAACTAATTAATCAATTGTCGATGTGTTTCTTATTTCTATAATACCTTACGCTTTTTTTGTGCAGTCCCGCTAAAATATAAGCAACAAAGGTAATGCACGGAATGAAACAGCAATTATTTAATGGATATAGGTGAAACAGATTCAAGAAGACAAACTAAGCCTTAGGCGACATTCGAACCCGCATATTAGAGGGCAGGTTAATAGACAGCCTGCGCTAGCTGCTGTACCATACAGAACGACAAAAATGTCAATCTCATACCAGGATTTTTTTTATAAAATGATTGGCTTGTCATCCCAGTTACCCAATATTTGAAATACTAAAATAACTGGGGGGAAAACATATCAGGAGATTGCGCTGATTATTTTAATTCATTTTTGTCCAATTTAGAAGCAAGATTTTGCTTTAAAATGCAAAAAGAGTTCTGAAATTTTTACTTCTGAAAATAATGTACAGCTATTTTCAATTTCAATAACACGAGAGAGGTTTTAAACACGAATTATTTCGTACACGAGTTATTAACACAAGTCAAAGTTATTTGATCAGGACAATTCTGGTATTAAAAATTTGTGTTTTCTACTCGCATATAAAATACATGTTTAGTCTTAATAAAACCATTTTATATCTTTGCTTCTCATCCAAATAAATTTTCTAAATAAACAAATTTCAAACAAGAAATTGAATAACAAACACGGGATTTCTGAAGTTAAATAGCATAAAAGTGAATGTTATGCCATGAAACTATGGTTTCTAAAGTTCTAAGTGGCTATACTAACAGATTTGAGAACATTATTCAGTTTTTATCATTAGATTAATCAGTAATAACTTTTACGTTAGATAATATATTTCCTGTTGCTTGATATAGTAATATGAGAAACTAATTAATCAATTGTCGATGTGTTTCTTATTTCTATAATATCTTACGCTTTTTTTGTGCAGTCCCGCTAAAATATAAGCAACAAAGGTAATGCACGGAACGAAACAGCAATTATTTAATGGATATAGGTGAAACAGATTCAAGAAGACAAACTAAGCCTTAGGCGACATTCGAACCCGCATATTAGAGGGCAGGTTAATAGACAGCCTGCGCTAGCTGCTGTACCATACAGAACGACAAAAATGTCAATCTCATACCAGGATTTTTTTTATAAAATGATTGGCTTGTCATCCCAGTTACCCAATATTTGAAATACTAAAATAACTGGGGGGAAAACATATCAGGAGATTGCGCTGATTATTTTAATTCATTTTTGTCCAATTTAGAAGCAAGATTTTGCTTTAAAATGCAAAAAGAGTTCTGAAATTTTTACTTCTGAAAATAATGTACAGCTATTTTCAATTTCAATAACACGAGAGAGGTTTTAAACACGAATTATTTCGTACACGAGTTATTAACACAAGTCAAAGTTATTTGATCAGGACAATTCTGGTATTAAAAATTTGTGTTTTCTACTCGCATATAAAATACATGTTTAGTCTTAATAAAACCATTTTATATCTTTGCTTCTCATCCAAATAAATTTTCTAAATAAACAAATTTCAAACAAAATTGTCGATGTGTTTCTTATTTCTATAATATCTCAAGCTTTTTATGTGCACTCTCGCTAAAATATAAGCAAAAAGGTAATGCACGGAATGAAACAGCAATTATTTATTGGATATAAGTGAAAGAGATTCAAGAAGACAAACTAAGCCTTAGGCTACATTCGAACCCGCATATTAGAGGGCAGGTTAATAGACAGCCTGCGCTAGCTGCTGTACCATACAGAGTGACAAAAATGTCAATCTCATACCAGGATTTTTTGTATAAAATGATTGGCTTGTCATCCCATTACCCAATATTTGAAATTCTAAAATAACTGGAGGGAAAAACATAACAGGAGATTGCGCTGATTATTTTATTCATTTTTGTCCAATTTAGAAGCAAGATTTTGCTTTAAACTGCAAAAAGAGTTCTGAAATTTTTACTTCTGAAAATAATGCACAGCTATTTTCAATTTCAATAACACGAGAGAGGTTTTAAAGACGAATTATTTCGTACACGAGTTATTAACACAAGTCAAAGTTATTTGATCAGGACAATTCTGGTATTAAAAATTTCTATTTTATACTCGCATATAAAATACATGTTTAGTCTTAATAAAACCATTTTATATCTTTGCTTCTCATCCAAATAAATTTTCTAAATAAACAAATTTCAAACAAAAAATTGAATAACAAACACGGGATTTCTGAAGTTAAATAGCAGAAAAGTGAATGTTATGCCATGAAACTATGGTTTCTAAAGTTCTAAGTGGCTATACTAACAGATTTGAGAACATTATTCAGTTTTTATCATTAGATTAATCAGTAATAACTTTTACGTTAGATAATATATTTCCTGTTGCTTGATATAGTAATATGAGAAACAAATTAATCAATTGTCGATGTGTTTCTTATTTCTATAATATCTTACGCTTTTTTTGTGCACTCCCCCTAAAATATAAGCAACAAAGGTAATGCACGGAATGAAACAGCAATTATTTAATGGATATAAGTGAAACAGATTCAAGAAGACAAAATAAGCCTTAGGCGACATTCGAACCCGCATATTAGAGTGCAGGTTAATAGACAGCCTGCGCTAGCTGCTGTACCATACAGAGTGGCAAAAATGTCAATCTCATACCAGGATGTTTTGTATAAAATGATTGGCTTGTCATCCCAGTTACCCAATATTTGAAATTCTAAAATAACTGGAGGGAAAAACATAACAGGAGATTGCGCTGATTATTTTAATTCATTTTTGTCGAATTTAGGAGCAGGATTTTGCTTTAAACTGCAAAAAGAGTTCTGCAATTTTTACTTCTGAAAATAATGAACAGCTATTTTCAATTTCAATAACACGAGAGAGGTTTTAAACACGAATTATTTCGTACACGAGTTATTAACACAAGTCAAAGTTATTTGATCAGGACAATTCTGGTATTAAAAATTTCTATTTTCTACTCGCATATAAAATACATGTTTAGTCTTAATAAAACCATTTTATATCTTTGCTTCTCATCCAAATAAATTTTCTAAATAAACAAATTTCAAACAAAAAATTGAATAACAAACACGGGATTTCTGAAGTTAAATAGCATAAAAGTGAATGTTATGCCATGAAACTATGGTTTCTAAAGTTCTAAGTGGCTATACTAACAGATTTGACAACATTATTCAGTTTTCATCATTAGATTAATCAGTAATAACTTTTACGTTAGATAATATATTTCCTGTTGCTTGATATAGTAATATGAGAAACTAATTAATCAATTGTCGATGTGTTTCTTATTTCTATAATATCTTACGCTTTTTTTGTGCAGTCCCGCTAAAATATAAGCAACAAAGGTAATGCACGGAACGAAACAGCAATTATTTAATGGATATAGGTGAAACAGATTCAAGAAGACAAACTAAGCCTTAGGCGACATTCGAACCCGCATATTAGAGGGCAGGTTAATAGACAGCCTGCGCTAGCTGCTGTACCATACAGAACGACAAAAATGTCAATCTCATACCAGGATTTTTTTTATAAAATGATTGGCTTGTCATCCCAGTTACCCAATATTTGAAATATTAAAATAACTGGGGGGAAAACATATCAGGAGATTGCGCTGATTATTTTAATTCATTTTTGTCCAATTTAGAAGCAAGATTTTGCTTTAAAATGCAAAAAGAGTTCTGAAATTTTTACTTCTGAAAATAATGTACAGCTATTTTCAATTTCAATAACACGAGAGAGGTTTTAAACACGAATTATTTCGTACACGAGTTATTAACACAAGTCAAAGTTATTTGATCAGGACAATTCTGGTATTAAAAATTTGTGTTTTCTACTCGCATATAAAATACATGTTTAGTCTTAATAAAACCATTTTATATCTTTGCTTCTCATCCAAATAAATTTTCTAAATAAACAAATTTCAAACAAAATTGTCGATGTGTTTCTTATTTCTATAATATCTCAAGCTTTTTATGTGCACTCTCGCTAAAATATAAGCAAAAAGGTAATGCACGGAATGAAACAGCAATTATTTATTGGATATAAGTGAAAGAGATTCAAGAAGACAAACTAAGCCTTAGGCTACATTCGAACCCGCATATTAGAGGGCAGGTTAATAGACAGCCTGCGCTAGCTGCTGTACCATACAGAGTGACAAAAATGTCAATCTCATACCAGGATTTTTTGTATAAAATGATTGGCTTGTCATCCCATTACCCAATATTTGAAATTCTAAAATAACTGGAGGGAAAAACATAACAGGAGATTGCGCTGATTATTTTATTCATTTTTGTCCAATTTAGAAGCAAGATTTTGCTTTAAACTGCAAAAAGAGTTCTGAAATTTTTACTTCTGAAAATAATGCACAGCTATTTTCAATTTCAATAACACGAGAGAGGTTTTAAAGACGAATTATTTCGTACACGAGTTATTAACACAAGTCAAAGTTATTTGATCAGGACAATTCTGGTATTAAAAATTTCTATTTTATACTCGCATATAAAATACATGTTTAGTCTTAATAAAACCATTTTATATCTTTGCTTCTCATCCAAATAAATTTTCTAAATAAACAAATTTCAAACAAAAAATTGAATAACAAACACGGGATTTCTGAAGTTAAATAGCAGAAAAGTGAATGTTATGCCATGAAACTATGGTTTCTAAAGTTCTAAGTGGCTATACTAACAGATTTGAGAACATTATTCAGTTTTTATCATTAGATTAATCAGTAATAACTTTTACGTTAGATAATATATTTCCTGTTGCTTGATATAGTAATATGAGAAACTAATTAATCAATTGTCGATGTGTTTCTTATTTCTATAATATCTCAAGCTTTTTATGTGCACTCCCGCTAAAATATAAGCAAAAAGGTAATGCACGGAATGAAACAGCAATTATTTAATGGATATAAGTGAAAAAGATTCAAGAAGACAAACTAAGCCTTAGGCTACATTCGAACCCGCATATTAGAGGGCAGGTTAATAGACAGCCTGCGCTAGCTCCGGTACCATACAGAGTGACAAAAATGTCAATCTCATACCAGGATTTTTTGTATAAAATGATTGGCTTGTCATTCCATTACCCAATATTTGAAATTCTAAAATAACTGGAGGGAAAAACATAACAGGAGATTGCGCTGATTATTTTATTCATTTTTGTAGAATTTAGGAGCAGGATTTTGCTTTAAACTGCAAAAAGAGTTGTGAAATTTTTACTTCTGAAAATAATGCACAGCTATTTTCAATTTCAATAACACGAGAGAGGTTTTAAACACGAATTATTTCGTACACGAGTTATTAACACAAGTAAAAGTTATTTGATCAGGACAATTCTTTTATTAAAAATTTCTATTTTCTACTCGCATATAAAATACATGTTTAGTCTTAATAAAACCATTTTATATCTTTGCTTCTCATCCAAAAAAATTTTCTAAATAAACAAATTTCAAACAAAAAATTGAATAACAAACACGGGATTTCTGAAGTTAAATAGCATAAAAGTGAATGTTATGCCATGAAACTATGGTTTCTAAAGTTCTAAGTGGCTATACTAACAGATTTGAGAACATTATTCAGTTTTTATCATTAGATTAATCAGTAATAACTTTTACGTTAGATAATATATTTCCTGTTGCTTGATATAGTAATATGAGAAACAAATTAATCAATTGTCGATGTGTTTCTTATTTCTATAATATCTTACGCTTTTTTTGTGCACTCCCCCTAAAATATAAGCAACAAAGGTAATGCACGGAATGAAACAGCAATTATTTAATGGATATAAGTGAAACAGATTCAAGAAGACAAAATAAGCCTTAGGCGACATTCGAACCCGCATATTAGAGTGCAGGTTAATAGACAGCCTGCGCTAGCTGCTGTACCATACAGAGTGGCAAAAATGTCAATCTCATACCAGGATGTTTTGTATAAAATGATTGGCTTGTCATCCCAGTTACCCAATATTTGAAATTCTAAAATAACTGGAGGGAAAAACATAACAGGAGATTGCGCTGATTATTTTAATTCATTTTTGTCGAATTTAGGAGCAGGATTTTGCTTTAAACTGCAAAAAGAGTTCTGCAATTTTTACTTCTGAAAATAATGAACAGCTATTTTCAATTTCAATAACACGAGAGAGGTTTTAAACACGAATTATTTCGTACACGAGTTATTAACACAAGTCAAAGTTATTTGATCAGGACAATTCTGGTATTAAAAATTTCTATTTTCTACTCGCATATAAAATACATGTTTAGTCTTAATAAAACCATTTTATATCTTTGCTTCTCATCCAAATAAATTTTCTAAATAAACAAATTTCAAACAAAAAATTGAATAACAAACACGGGATTTCTGAAGTTAAATAGCATAAAAGTGAATGTTATGCCATGAAACTATGGTTTCTAAAGTTCTAAGTGGCTATACTAACAGATTTGAGAACATTATTCAGTTTTTATCATTAGATTAATCAGTAATAACTTTTACGTTAGATAATATATTTCCTGTTGCTTGATATAGTAATATGAGAAACTAATTAATCAATTGTCGATGTGTTTCTTATTTCTATAATACCTTACGCTTTTTTTGTGCAGTCCCGCTAAAATATAAGCAACAAAGGTAATGCACGGAATGAAACAGCAATTATTTAATGGATATAGGTGAAACAGATTCAAGAAGACAAACTAAGCCTTAGGCGACATTCGAACCCGCATATTAGAGGGCAGGTTAATAGACAGCCTGCGCTAGCTGCTGTACCATACAGAACGACAAAAATGTCAATCTCATACCAGGATTTTTTTTATAAAATGATTGGCTTGTCATCCCAGTTACCCAATATTTGAAATACTAAAATAACTGGGGGGAAAACATATCAGGAGATTGCGCTGATTATTTTAATTCATTTTTGTCCAATTTAGAAGCAAGATTTTGCTTTAAAATGCAAAAAGAGTTCTGAAATTTTTACTTCTGAAAATAATGTACAGCTATTTTCAATTTCAATAACACGAGAGAGGTTTTAAACACGAATTATTTCGTACACGAGTTATTAACACAAGTCAAAGTTATTTGATCAGGACAATTCTGGTATTAAAAATTTGTGTTTTCTACTCGCATATAAAATACATGTTTAGTCTTAATAAAACCATTTTATATCTTTGCTTCTCATCCAAATAAATTTTCTAAATAAATAAATTTCAAACAAGAAATTGAATAACAAACACGGGATTTCTGAAGTTAAATAGCATAAAAGTGAATGTTATGCCATGAAACTATGGTTTCTAAAGTTCTAAGTGGCTATACTAACAGATTTGAGAACATTATTCAGTTTTTATCATTAGATTAATCAGTAATAACTTTTACGTTAGATAATATATTTCCTGTTGCTTGATATAGTAATATGAGAAACTAATTAATCAATTGTCGATGTGTTTCTTATTTCTATAATATCTTACGCTTTTTTTGTGCAGTCCCGCTAAAATATAAGCAACAAAGGTAATGCACGGAACGAAACAGCAATTATTTAATGGATATAGGTGAAACAGATTCAAGAAGACAAACTAAGCCTTAGGCGACATTCGAACCCGCATATTAGAGGGCAGGTTAATAGACAGCCTGCGCTAGCTGCTGTACCATACAGAACGACAAAAATGTCAATCTCATACCAGGATTTTTTTTATAAAATGATTGGCTTGTCATCCCAGTTACCCAATATTTGAAATATTAAAATAACTGGGGGGAAAACATATCAGGAGATTGCGCTGATTATTTTAATTCATTTTTGTCCAATTTAGAAGCAAGATTTTGCTTTAAAATGCAAAAAGAGTTCTGAAATTTTTACTTCTGAAAATAATGTACAGCTATTTTCAATTTCAATAACACGAGAGAGGTTTTAAACACGAATTATTTCGTACACGAGTTATTAACACAAGTCAAAGTTATTTGATCAGGACAATTCTGGTATTAAAAATTTGTGTTTTCTACTCGCATATAAAATACATGTTTAGTCTTAATAAAACCATTTTATATCTTTGCTTCTCATCCAAATAAATTTTCTAAATAAACAAATTTCAAACAAAATTGTCGATGTGTTTCTTATTTCTATAATATCTCAAGCTTTTTATGTGCACTCTCGCTAAAATATAAGCAAAAAGGTAATGCACGGAATGAAACAGCAATTATTTATTGGATATAAGTGAAAGAGATTCAAGAAGACAAACTAAGCCTTAGGCTACATTCGAACCCGCATATTAGAGGGCAGGTTAATAGACAGCCTGCGCTAGCTGCTGTACCATACAGAGTGACAAAAATGTCAATCTCATACCAGGATTTTTTGTATAAAATGATTGGCTTGTCATCCCATTACCCAATATTTGAAATTCTAAAATAACTGGAGGGAAAAACATAACAGGAGATTGCGCTGATTATTTTATTCATTTTTGTCCAATTTAGAAGCAAGATTTTGCTTTAAACTGCAAAAAGAGTTCTGAAATTTTTACTTCTGAAAATAATGCACAGCTATTTTGAATTTCAATAACACGAGAGAGGTTTTAAACACGAATTATTTCGTACACGAGTTATTAACACAAGTCAAAGTTATTTGATCAGGACAATTCTGGTATTAAAAATTTCTATTTTATACTCGCATATAAAATACATGTTTAGTCTTAATAAAACCATTTTATATCTTTGCTTCTCATCCAAATAAATTTTCTAAATAAACAAATTTCAAACAAAAAATTGAATAACAAACACGGGATTTCTGAAGTTAAATAGCAGAAAAGTGAATGTTATGCCATGAAACTATGGTTTCTAAAGTTCTAAGTGGCTATACTAACAGATTTGAGAACATTATTCAGTTTTTATCATTAGATTAATCAGTAATAACTTTTACGTTAGATAATATATTTCCTGTTGCTTGATATAGTAATATGAGAAACAAATTAATCAATTGTCGATGTGTTTCTTATTTCTATAATATCTTACGCTTTTTTTGTGCACTCCCCCTAAAATATAAGCAACAAAGGTAATGCACGGAATGAAACAGCAATTATTTAATGGATATAAGTGAAACAGATTCAAGAAGACAAAATAAGCCTTAGGCGACATTCGAACCCGCATATTAGAGTGCAGGTTAATAGACAGCCTGCGCTAGCTGCTGTACCATACAGAGTGACAAAAATGTCAATCTCATACCAGGATGTTTTGTATAAAATGATTGGCTTGTCATCCCAGTTACCCAATATTTGAAATTCTAAAATAACTGGAGGGAAAAACATAACAGGAGATTGCGCTGATTATTTTAATTCATTTTTGTCGAATTTAGGAGCAGGATTTTGCTTTAAACTGCAAAAAGAGTTCTGCAATTTTTACTTCCGAAAATAATGAACAGCTATTTTCAATTTCAATAACACGAGAGAGGTTTTAAACACGAATTATTTCGTACACGAGTTATTAACACAAGTCAAAGTTATTTGATCAGGACAATTCTGGTATTAAAAATTTCTATTTTCTACTCGCATATAAAATACATGTTTAGTCTTAATAAAACCATTTTATATCTTTGCTTCTCATCCAAATAAATTTTCTAAATAAACAAATTTCAAACAAAAAATTGAATAACAAACACGGGATTTCTGAAGTTAAATAGCATAAAAGTGAATGTTATGCCATGAAACTATGGTTTCTAAAGTTCTAAGTGGCTATACTAACAGATTTGAGAACATTATTCAGTTTTTATCATTAGATTAATCAGTAATAACTTTTACGTTAGATAATATATTTCCTGTTGCTTGATATAGTAATATGAGAAACTAATTAATCAATTGTCGATGTGTTTCTTATTTCTATAATATCTTACGCTTTTTTTGTGCAGTCCCGCTAAAATATAAGCAACAAAGGTAATGCACGGAATGAAACAGCAATTATTTAATGGATATAGGTGAAACAGATTCAAGAAGACAAACTAAGCCTTAGGCGACATTCGAACCCGCATATTAGAGGGCAGGTTAATAGACAGCCTGCGCTAGCTGCTGTACCATACAGAACGACAAAAATGTCAATCTCATACCAGGATTTTTTTTATAAAATGATTGGCTTGTCATCCCAGTTACCCAATATTTGAAATACTAAAATAACTGGGGGGAAACATATCAGGAGATTGCGCTGATTATTTTAATTCATTTTTGTCCAATTTAGAAGCAAGATTTTGCTTTAAAATGCAAAAAGAGTTCTGAAATTTTTACTTCTGAAAATAATGCACAGCTATTTTCAATTTCAATAACACGAGAGAGGTTTTAAACACGAATTATTTCGTACACGAGTTATTAACACAAGTCAAAGTTATTTGATCAGGACAATTCTGGTATTAAAAATTTGTGTTTTCTACTCGCATATAAAATACATGTTTAGTCTTAATAAAACCATTTTATATCTTTGCTTCTCATCCAAATAAATTTTCTAAATAAACAAATTTCAAACAAAATTGTCGATGTGTTTCTTATTTCTATAATATCTCAAGCTTTTTATGTGCACTCTCGCTAAAATATAAGCAAAAAGGTAATGCACGGAATGAAACAGCAATTATTTAATGGATATAAGTGAAACAGATTCAAGAAGACAAAATAAGCCTTAGGCGACATTCGAACCCGCATATTAGAGTGCAGGTTAATAGACAGCCTGCGCTAGCTGCTGTACCATACAGAGTGACAAAAATGTCAATCTCATACCAGGATGTTTTGTATAAAATGATTGGCTTGTCATCCCAGTTACCCAATATTTGAAATTCTAAAATAACTGGAGGGAAAAACATAACAGGAGATTGCGCTGATTATTTTAATTCATTTTTGTCGAATTTAGGAGCAGGATTTTGCTTTAAACTGCAAAAAGAGTTCTGCAATTTTTACTTCCGAAAATAATGAACAGCTATTTTCAATTTCAATAACACGAGAGAGGTTTTAAACACGAATTATTTCGTACACGAGTTATTAACACAAGTCAAAGTTATTTGATCAGGACAATTCTGGTATTAAAAATTTCTATTTTCTACTCGCATATAAAATACATGTTTAGTCTTAATAAAACCATTTTATATCTTTGCTTCTCATCCAAATAAATTTTCTAAATAAACAAATTTCAAACAAAAAATTGAATAACAAACACGGGATTTCTGAAGTTAAATAGCATAAAAGTGAATGTTATGCCATGAAACTATGGTTTCTAAAGTTCTAAGTGGCTATACTAACAGATTTGAGAACATTATTCAGTTTTTATCATTAGATTAATCAGTAATAACTTTTACGTTAGATAATATATTTCCTGTTGCTTGATATAGTAATATGAGAAACTAATTAATCAATTGTCGATGTGTTTCTTATTTCTATAATATCTTACGCTTTTTTTGTGCAGTCCCGCTAAAATATAAGCAACAAAGGTAATGCACGGAATGAAACAGCAATTATTTAATGGATATAGGTGAAACAGATTCAAGAAGACAAACTAAGCCTTAGGCGACATTCGAACCCGCATATTAGAGGGCAGGTTAATAGACAGCCTGCGCTAGCTGCTGTACCATACAGAACGACAAAAATGTCAATCTCATACCAGGATTTTTTTTATAAAATGATTGGCTTGTCATCCCAGTTACCCAATATTTGAAATACTAAAATAACTGGGGGGAAACATATCAGGAGATTGCGCTGATTATTTTAATTCATTTTTGTCCAATTTAGAAGCAAGATTTTGCTTTAAAATGCAAAAAGAGTTCTGAAATTTTTACTTCTGAAAATAATGCACAGCTATTTTCAATTTCAATAACACGAGAGAGGTTTTAAACACGAATTATTTCGTACACGAGTTATTAACACAAGTCAAAGTTATTTGATCAGGACAATTCTGGTATTAAAAATTTGTGTTTTCTACTCGCATATAAAATACATGTTTAGTCTTAATAAAACCATTTTATATCTTTGCTTCTCATCCAAATAAATTTTCTAAATAAACAAATTTCAAACAAAATTGTCGATGTGTTTCTTATTTCTATAATATCTCAAGCTTTTTATGTGCACTCTCGCTAAAATATAAGCAAAAAGGTAATGCACGGAATGAAACAGCAATTATTTATTGGATATAAGTGAAAGAGATTCAAGAAGACAAACTAAGCCTTAGGCTACATTCGAACCCGCATATTAGAGGGCAGGTTAATAGACAGCCTGCGCTAGCTCCGGTACCATACAGAGTGACAAAAATGTCAATCTCATACCAGGATTTTTTGTATAAAATGATTGGCTTGTCATCCCATTACCCAATATTTGAAATTCTAAAATAACTGGAGGGAAAAACATAACAGGAGATTGCGCTGATTATTTTATTCATTTTTGTCCAATTTAGGAGCAGGATTTTGTTTAAACTGCAAAAAGAGTTCTGAAATTTTTACTTCTGAAAATAATGCACAGCTATTTTCAATTTCAATAACACGAGAGAGGTTTTAAACACGAATTATTTCGTACACGAGTTATTAACACAAGTAAAAGTTATTTGATCAGGACAATTCTGGTATTAAAAATTTCTATTTTCTACTCGCATATAAAATACATGTTTAGTCTTAATAAAACCACTTTATATCTTTGCTTCTCCTCCAAATAAATTTTCTAACTAAACAAATTTCAAACAAAAAATTGAATAACAAACACGGGATTTCTGAAGTTAAATAGCATAAAAGTGAATGTTATGCCATGAAACTATGGTTTCTAAAGTTCTAAGTGGCTATACTAACAGATTTGAGAACATTATTCAGTTTTTATCATTAGATTAATCAGTAATAACTTTTACGTTAGATAATATATTTCCTGTTGCTTGATATAGTAATATGAGAAACTAATTAATCAATTGTCGATGTGTTTCTTATTTCTATAATATCTTACGCTTTTTTTGTGCAGTCCCGCTAAAATATAAGCAACAAAGGTAATGCACGGAATGAAACAGCAATTATTTAATGGATATAGGTGAAACAGATTCAAGAAGACAAACTAAGCCTTAGGCCACATTCGAACCCGCATATTAGAGGGCAGGTTAATAGACAGCCTGCGCTAGCTGCTGTACCATACAGAACGACAAAAATGTCAATCTCATACCAGGATTTTTTTTATAAAATGATTGGCTTGTCATCCCAGTTACCCAATATTTGAAATACTAAAATAACTGGGGGGAAACATATCAGGAGATTGCGCTGATTATTTTAATTCATTTTTGTCCAATTTAGAAGCAAGATTTTGCTTTAAAATGCAAAAAGAGTTCTGAAATTTTTACTTCTGAAAATAATGCACAGCTATTTTCAATTTCAATAACACGAGAGAGGTTTTAAACACGAATTATTTCGTACACGAGTTATTAACACAAGTCAAAGTTATTTGATCAGGACAATTCTGGTATTAAAAATTTGTGTTTTCTACTCGCATATAAAATACATGTTTAGTCTTAATAAAACCATTTTATATCTTTGCTTCTCATCCAAATAAATTTTCTAAATAAACAAATTTCAAACAAAATTGTCGATGTGTTTCTTATTTCTATAATATCTCAAGCTTTTTATGTGCACTCTCGCTAAAATATAAGCAAAAAGGTAATGCACGGAATGAAACAGCAATTATTTATTGGATATAAGTGAAACAGATTCAAGAAGACAAACTAAGCCTTAGGCTACATTCGAACCCGCATATTAGAGGGCAGGTTAATAGACAGCCTGCGCTAGCTCCGGTACCATACAGAGTGACAAAAATGTCAATCTCATACCAGGATTTTTTGTATAAAATGATTGGCTTGTCATCCCATTACCCAATATTTGAAATTCTAAAATAACTGGAGGGAAAAACATAACAGGAGATTGCGCTGATTATTTTATTCATTTTTGTCCAATTTAGGAGCAGGATTTTGTTTAAACTGCAAAAAGAGTTCTGAAATTTTTACTTCTGAAAATAATGCACAGCTATTTTCAATTTCAATAACACGAGAGAGGTTTTAAACACGAATTATTTCGTACACGAGTTATTAACACAAGTAAAAGTTATTTGATCAGGACAATTCTGGTATTAAAAATTTCTATTTTCTACTCGCATATAAAATACATGTTTAGTCTTAATAAAACCACTTTATATCTTTGCTTCTCCTCCAAATAAATTTTCTAACTAAACAAATTTCAAACAAAAAATTGAATAACAAACACGGGATTTCTGAAGTTAAATAGCATAAAAGTGAATGTTATGCCATGAAACTATGGTTTCTAAAGTTCTAAGTGGCTATACTAACAGATTTGAGAACATTATTCAGTTTTTATCATTAGATTAATCAGTAATAACTTTTACGTTAGATAATATATTTCCTGTTGCTTGATATAGTAATATGAGAAACTAATTAATCAATTGTCGATGTGTTTCTTATTTCTATAATATCTTACGCTTTTTTTGTGCAGTCCCGCTAAAATATAAGCAACAAAGGTAATGCACGGAATGAAACAGCAATTATTTAATGGATATAGGTGAAACAGATTCAAGAAGACAAACTAAGCCTTAGGCCACATTCGAACCCGCATATTAGAGGGCAGGTTAATAGACAGCCTGCGCTAGCTGCTGTACCATACAGAACGACAAAAATGTCAATCTCATACCAGGATTTTTTTTATAAAATGATTGGCTTGTCATCCCAGTTACCCAATATTTGAAATACTAAAATAACTGGGGGGAAAACATATCAGGAGATTGCGCTGATTATTTTAATTCATTTTTGTCCAATTTAGAAGCAAGATTTTGCTTTAAAATGCAAAAAGAGTTCTGAAATTTTTACTTCTGAAAATAATGTACAGCTATTTTCAATTTCAATAACACGAGAGAGGTTTTAAACACGAATTATTTCGTACACGAGTTATTAACACAAGTCAAAGTTATTTGATCAGGACAATTCTGGTATTAAAAATTTGTGTTTTCTACTCGCATATAAAATACATGTTTAGTCTTAATAAAACCACTTTATATCTTTGCTTCTCATCCAAATAAATTTTCTAACTAAACAAATTTCAAACAAAAAATTGAATAACAAACACGGGATTTCTGAAGTTAAATAGCATAAAAGTGAATGTTATGCCATGAAACTATGGTTTCTAAAGTTCTAAGTGGCTATACTAACAGATTTGAGAACATTATTCAGTTTTTATCATTAGATTAATCAATAATAACTTTTACGTTAGATAATATATTTCCTGTTGCTTGATATAGTAATATGAGAAACTAATTAATCAATTGTCGATGTGTTTCTTATTTCTATAATATCTTACGCTTTTTTTGTGCAGTCCCGCTAAAATATAAGCAACAAAGGTAATGCACGGAATGAAACAGCAATTATTTAATGGATATAGGTGAAACAGATTCAAGAAGACAAACTAAGCCTTAGGCGACATTCGAACCCGCATATTAGAGGGCAGGTTAATAGAGAGCCTGCGCTAGCTGCTGTACCATACAGAACGACAAAAATGTCAATCTCATACCAGGATATTTTTTATAAAATGATTGGCTTGTCATCCCAGTTACCCAATATTTGAAATACTAAAATAACTGGGGGGAAACATATCAGGAGATTGCGCTGATTATTTTAATTCATTTTTGTCCAATTTAGAAGCAAGATTTTGCTTTAAAATGCAAAAAGAGTTCTGAAATTTTTACTTCTGAAAATAATGTACAGCTATTTTCAATTTCAATAACACGAGAGAGGTTTTAAACACGAATTATTTCGTACACGAGTTATTAACACAAGTCAAAGTTATTTGATCAGGACAATTCTGGTATTAAAAATTTGTGTTTTCTACTGGCATATAAAATACATGTTTAGTCTTAATAAAACCATTTTATATCTTTGCTTCTCATCCAAATAAATTTTCTAAATAAACAAATTTCAAACAAAATTGTCGATGTGTTTCTTATTTCTATAATATCTCAAGCTTTTTATGTGCACTCTCGCTAAAATATAAGCAAAAAGGTAATGCACGGAATGAAACAGCAATTATTTATTGGATATAAGTGAAAGAGATTCAAGAAGACAAACTAAGCCTTAGGCTACATTCGAACCCGCATATTAGAGGGCAGGTTAATAGACAGCCTGCGCTAGCTGCTGTACCATACAGAGTGACAAAAATGTCAATCTCATACCAGGATTTTTTGTATAAAATGATTGGCTTGTCATCCCATTACCCAATATTTGAAATTCTAAAATAACTGGAGGGAAAAACATAACAGGAGATTGCGCTGATTATTTTATTCATTTTTGTCCAATTTAGAAGCAAGATTTTGCTTTAAACTGCAAAAAGAGTTCTGAAATTTTTACTTCTGAAAATAATGCACAGCTATTTTCAATTTCAATAACACGAGAGAGGTTTTAAACACGAATTATTTCGTACACGAGTTATTAACACAAGTCAAAGTTATTTGATCAGGACAATTCTGGTATTAAAAATTTCTATTTTATACTCGCATATAAAATACATGTTTAGTCTTAATAAAACCATTTTATATCTTTGCTTCTCATCCAAATAAATTTTCTAAAGAAACAAATTTCAAACAAAAAATTGAATAACAAACACGGGATTTCTGAAGTTAAATAGCAGAAAAGTGAATGTTATGCCATGAAACTATGGTTTCTAAAGTTCTAAGTGGCTATACTAACAGATTTGAGAACATTATTCAGTTTTTATCATTAGATTAATCAGTAATAACTTTTACGTTAGATAATATATTTCCTGTTGCTTGATATAGTAATATGAGAAACAAATTAATCAATTGTCGATGTGTTTCTTATTTCTATAATATCTTACGCTTTTTTTGTGCACTCCCCCTAAAATATAAGCAACAAAGGTAATGCACGGAATGAAACAGCAATTATTTAATGGATATAAGTGAAACAGATTCAAGAAGACAAACTAAGCCTTAGGCGACATTCGAACCCGCATATTAGAGTGCAGGTTAATAGACAGCCTGCGCTAGCTGCTGTACCATACAGAGTGACAAAAATGTCAATCTCATACCAGGATGTTTTGTATAAAATGATTGGCTTGTCATCCCAGTTACCCAATATTTGAAATTCTAAAATAACTGGAGGGAAAAACATAACAGGAGATTGCGCTGATTATTTTAATTCATTTTTGTCGAATTTAGGAGCAGGATTTTGCTTTAAACTGCAAAAAGAGTTCTGCAATTTTTACTTCTGAAAATAATGAACAGCTATTTTCAATTTCAATAACACGAGAGAGGTTTTAAACACGAATTATTTCGTACACGAGTTATTAACACAAGTCAAAGTTATTTGATCAGGACAATTCTGGTATTAAAAATTTCTATTTTCTACTCGCATATAAAATACATGTTTAGTCTTAATAAAACCATTTTATATCTTTGCTTCTCATCCAAATAAATTTTCTAAATAAACAAATTTCAAACAAAAAATTGAATAACAAACACGGGATTTCTGAAGTTAAATAGCATAAAAGTGAATGTTATGCCATGAAACTATGGTTTCTAAAGTTCTAAGTGGCTATACTAACACATTTGAGAACATTATTCAGTTTTTATCATTAGATTAATCAGTAATAACTTTTACGTTAGATAATATATTTCCTGTTGCTTGATATAGTAATATGAGAAACTAATTAATCAATTGTCGATGTGTTTCTTATTTCTATAATACCTTACGCTTTTTTTGTGCAGTCCCGCTAAAATATAAGCAACAAAGGTAATGCACGGAATGAAACAGCAATTATTTAATGGATATAGGTGAAACAGATTCAAGAAGACAAACTAAGCCTTAGGCGACATTCGAACCCGCATATTAGAGGGCAGGTTAATAGACAGCCTGCGCTAGCTGCTGTACCATACAGAACGACAAAAATGTCAATCTCATACCAGGATTTTTTTTATAAAATGATTGGCTTGTCATCCCAGTTACCCAATATTTGAAATACTAAAATAACTGGGGGGAAAACATATCAGGAGATTGCGCTGATTATTTTAATTCATTTTTGTCCAATTTAGAAGCAAGATTTTGCTTTAAAATGCAAAAAGAGTTCTGAAATTTTTACTTCTGAAAATAATGTACAGCTATTTTCAATTTCAATAACACGAGAGAGGTTTTAAACACGAATTATTTCGTACACGAGTTATTAACACAAGTCAAAGTTATTTGATCAGGACAATTCTGGTATTAAAAATTTGTGTTTTCTACTCGCATATAAAATACATGTTTAGTCTTAATAAAACCATTTTATATCTTTGCTTCTCATCCAAATAAATTTTCTAAATAAACAAATTTCAAACAAGAAATTGAATAACAAACACGGGATTTCTGAAGTTAAATAGCATAAAAGTGAATGTTATGCCATGAAACTATGGTTTCTAAAGTTCTAAGTGGCTATACTAACAGATTTGAGAACATTATTCAGTTTTTATCATTAGATTAATCAGTAATAACTTTTACGTTAGATAATATATTTCCTGTTGCTTGATATAGTAATATGAGAAACTAATTAATCAATTGTCGATGTGTTTCTTATTTCTATAATATCTTACGCTTTTTTTGTGCAGTCCCGCTAAAATATAAGCAACAAAGGTAATGCACGGAACGAAACAGCAATTATTTAATGGATATAGGTGAAACAGATTCAAGAAGACAAACTAAGCCTTAGGCGACATTCGAACCCGCATATTAGAGGGCAGGTTAATAGACAGCCTGCGCTAGCTGCTGTACCATACAGAACGACAAAAATGTCAATCTCATACCAGGATTTTTTTTATAAAATGATTGGCTTGTCATCCCAGTTACCCAATATTTGAAATATTAAAATAACTGGGGGGAAAACATATCAGGAGATTGCGCTGATTATTTTAATTCATTTTTGTCCAATTTAGAAGCAAGATTTTGCTTTAAAATGCAAAAAGAGTTCTGAAATTTTTACTTCTGAAAATAATGTACAGCTATTTTCAATTTCAATAACACGAGAGAGGTTTTAAACACGAATTATTTCGTACACGAGTTATTAACACAAGTCAAAGTTATTTGATCAGGACAATTCTGGTATTAAAAATTTGTGTTTTCTACTCGCATATAAAATACATGTTTAGTCTTAATAAAACCATTTTATATCTTTGCTTCTCATCCAAATAAATTTTCTAAATAAACAAATTTCAAACAAAATTGTCGATGTGTTTCTTATTTCTATAATATCTCAAGCTTTTTATGTGCACTCTCGCTAAAATATAAGCAAAAAGGTAATGCACGGAATGAAACAGCAATTATTTATTGGATATAAGTGAAAGAGATTCAAGAAGACAAACTAAGCCTTAGGCTACATTCGAACCCGCATATTAGAGGGCAGGTTAATAGACAGCCTGCGCTAGCTGCTGTACCATACAGAGTGACAAAAATGTCAATCTCATACCAGGATTTTTTGTATAAAATGATTGGCTTGTCATCCCATTACCCAATATTTGAAATTCTAAAATAACTGGAGGGAAAAACATAACAGGAGATTGCGCTGATTATTTTATTCATTTTTGTCCAATTTAGAAGCAAGATTTTGCTTTAAACTGCAAAAAGAGTTCTGAAATTTTTACTTCTGAAAATAATGCACAGCTATTTTTAATTTCAATAACACGAGAGAGGTTTTAAACACGAATTATTTCGTACACGAGTTATTAACACAAGTCAAAGTTATTTGATCAGGACAATTCTGGTATTAAAAATTTCTATTTTATACTCGCATATAAAATACATGTTTAGTCTTAATAAAACCATTTTATATCTTTGCTTCTCATCCAAATAAATTTTCTAAATAAACAAATTTCAAACAAAAAATTGAATAACAAACACGGGATTTCTGAAGTTAAATAGCAGAAAAGTGAATGTTATGCCATGAAACTATGGTTTCTAAAGTTCTATGTGGCTATACTAACAGATTTGAGAACATTATTCAGTTTTTATCATTAGATTAATCAGTAATAACTTTTACGTTAGATAATATATTTCCTGTTGCTTGATATAGTAATATGAGAAACAAATTAATCAATTGTCGATGTGTTTCTTATTTCTATAATATCTTACGCTTTTTTTGTGCACTCCCCCTAAAATATAAGCAACAAAGGTAATGCACGGAATGAAACAGCAATTATTTAATGGATATAAGTGAAACAGATTCAAGAAGACAAAATAAGCCTTAGGCGACATTCGAACCCGCATATTAGAGTGCAGGTTAATAGACAGCCTGCGCTAGCTGCTGTACCATACAGAGTGACAAAAATGTCAATCTCATACCAGGATGTTTTGTATAAAATGATTGGCTTGTCATCCCAGTTACCCAATATTTGAAATTCTAAAATAACTGGAGGGAAAAACATAACAGGAGATTGCGCTGATTATTTTAATTCATTTTTGTCGAATTTAGGAGCAGGATTTTGCTTTAAACTGCAAAAAGAGTTCTGCAATTTTTACTTCCGAAAATAATGAACAGCTATTTTCAATTTCAATAACACGAGAGAGGTTTTAAACACGAATTATTTCGTACACGAGTTATTAACACAAGTCAAAGTTATTTGATCAGGACAATTCTGGTATTAAAAATTTCTATTTTCTACTCGCATATAAAATACATGTTTAGTCTTAATAAAACCATTTTATATCTTTGCTTCTCATCCAAATAAATTTTCTAAATAAACAAATTTCAAACAAAAAATTGAATAACAAACACGGGATTTCTGAAGTTAAATAGCATAAAAGTGAATGTTATGCCATGAAACTATGGTTTCTAAAGTTCTAAGTGGCTATACTAACAGATTTGAGAACATTATTCAGTTTTTATCATTAGATTAATCAGTAATAACTTTTACGTTAGATAATATATTTCCTGTTGCTTGATATAGTAATATGAGAAACTAATTAATCAATTGTCGATGTGTTTCTTATTTCTATAATATCTTACGCTTTTTTTGTGCAGTCCCGCTAAAATATAAGCAACAAAGGTAATGCACGGAATGAAACAGCAATTATTTAATGGATATAGGTGAAACAGATTCAAGAAGACAAACTAAGCCTTAGGCGACATTCGAACCCGCATATTAGAGGGCAGGTTAATAGACAGCCTGCGCTAGCTGCTGTACCATACAGAACGACAAAAATGTCAATCTCATACCAGGATTTTTTTTATAAAATGATTGGCTTGTCATCCCAGTTACCCAATATTTGAAATACTAAAATAACTGGGGGGAAACATATCAGGAGATTGCGCTGATTATTTTAATTCATTTTTGTCCAATTTAGAAGCAAGATTTTGCTTTAAAATGCAAAAAGAGTTCTGAAATTTTTACTTCTGAAAATAATGCACAGCTATTTTCAATTTCAATAACACGAGAGAGGTTTTAAACACGAATTATTTCGTACACGAGTTATTAACACAAGTCAAAGTTATTTGATCAGGACAATTCTGGTATTAAAAATTTGTGTTTTCTACTCGCATATAAAATACATGTTTAGTCTTAATAAAACCATTTTATATCTTTGCTTCTCATCCAAATAAATTTTCTAAATAAACAAATTTCAAACAAAATTGTCGATGTGTTTCTTATTTCTATAATATCTCAAGCTTTTTATGTGCACTCTCGCTAAAATATAAGCAAAAAGGTAATGCACGGAATGAAACAGCAATTATTTATTGGATATAAGTGAAACAGATTCAAGAAGACAAACTAAGCCTTAGGCTACATTCGAACCCGCATATTAGAGGGCAGGTTAATAGACAGCCTGCGCTAGCTCCGGTACCATACAGAGTGACAAAAATGTCAATCTCATACCAGGATTTTTTGTATAAAATGATTGGCTTGTCATCCCATTACCCAATATTTGAAATTCTAAAATAACTGGAGGGAAAAACATAACAGGAGATTGCGCTGATTATTTTATTCATTTTTGTCCAATTTAGGAGCAGGATTTTGTTTAAACTGCAAAAAGAGTTCTGAAATTTTTACTTCTGAAAATAATGCACAGCTATTTTCAATTTCAATAACACGAGAGAGGTTTTAAACACGAATTATTTCGTACACGAGTTATTAACACAAGTAAAAGTTATTTGATCAGGACAATTCTGGTATTAAAAATTTCTATTTTCTACTCGCATATAAAATACATGTTTAGTCTTAATAAAACCACTTTATATCTTTGCTTCTCATCCAAATAAATTTTCTAACTAAACAAATTTCAAACAAAAAATTGAATAACAAACACGGGATTTCTGAAGTTAAATAGCATAAAAGTGAATGTTATGCCATGAAACTATGGTTTCTAAAGTTCTAAGTGGCTATACTAACAGATTTGAGAACATTATTCAGTTTTTATCATTAGATTAATCAGTAATAACTTTTACGTTAGATAATATATTTCCTGTTGCTTGATATAGTAATATGAGAAACTAATTAATCAATTGTCGATGTGTTTCTTATTTCTATAATATCTTACGCTTTTTTTGTGCAGTCCCGCTAAAATATAAGCAACAAAGGTAATGCACGGAATGAAACAGCAATTATTTAATGGATATAGGTGAAACAGATTCAAGAAGACAAACTAAGCCTTAGGCCACATTCGAACCCGCATATTAGAGGGCAGGTTAATAGACAGCCTGCGCTAGCTGCTGTACCATACAGAACGACAAAAATGTCAATCTCATACCAGGATTTTTTTTATAAAATGATTGGCTTGTCATCCCAGTTACCCAATATTTGAAATACTAAAATAACTGGGGGGAAAACATATCAGGAGATTGCGCTGATTATTTTAATTCATTTTTGTCCAATTTAGAAGCAAGATTTTGCTTTAAAATGCAAAAAGAGTTCTGAAATTTTTACTTCTGAAAATAATGTACAGCTATTTTCAATTTCAATAACACGAGAGAGGTTTTAAACACGAATTATTTCGTACACGAGTTATTAACACAAGTCAAAGTTATTTGATCAGGACAATTCTGGTATTAAAAATTTGTGTTTTCTACTCGCATATAAAATACATGTTTAGTCTTAATAAAACCACTTTATATCTTTGCTTCTCATCCAAATAAATTTTCTAACTAAACAAATTTCAAACAAAAAATTGAATAACAAACACGGGATTTCTGAAGTTAAATAGCATAAAAGTGAATGTTATGCCATGAAACTATGGTTTCTAAAGTTCTAAGTGGCTATACTAACAGATTTGAGAACATTATTCAGTTTTTATCATTAGATTAATCAGTAATAACTTTTACGTTAGATAATATATTTCCTGTTGCTTGATATAGTAATATGAGAAACTAATTAATCAATTGTCGATGTGTTTCTTATTTCTATAATATCTTACGCTTTTTTTGTGCAGTCCCGCTAAAATATAAGCAACAAAGGTAATGCACGGAATGAAACAGCAATTATTTAATGGATATAGGTGAAACAGATTCAAGAAGACAAACTAAGCCTTAGGCGACATTCGAACCCGCATATTAGAGGGCAGGTTAATAGAGAGCCTGCGCTAGCTGCTGTACCATACAGAACGACAAAAATGTCAATCTCATACCAGGATATTTTTTATAAAATGATTGGCTTGTCATCCCAGTTACCCAATATTTGAAATACTAAAATAACTGGGGGGAAACATATCAGGAGATTGCGCTGATTATTTTAATTCATTTTTGTCCAATTTAGAAGCAAGATTTTGCTTTAAAATGCAAAAAGAGTTCTGAAATTTTTACTTCTGAAAATAATGTACAGCTATTTTCAATTTCAATAACACGAGAGAGGTTTTAAACACGAATTATTTCGTACACGAGTTATTAACACAAGTCAAAGTTATTTGATCAGGACAATTCTGGTATTAAAAATTTGTGTTTTCTACTGGCATATAAAATACATGTTTAGTCTTAATAAAACCATTTTATATCTTTGCTTCTCATCCAAATAAATTTTCTAAATAAACAAATTTCAAACAAAATTGTCGATGTGTTTCTTATTTCTATAATATCTCAAGCTTTTTATGTGCACTCTCGCTAAAATATAAGCAAAAAGGTAATGCACGGAATGAAACAGCAATTATTTATTGGATATAAGTGAAAGAGATTCAAGAAGACAAACTAAGCCTTAGGCTACATTCGAACCCGCATATTAGAGGGCAGGTTAATAGACAGCCTGCGCTAGCTGCTGTACCATACAGAGTGACAAAAATGTCAATCTCATACCAGGATTTTTTGTATAAAATGATTGGCTTGTCATCCCATTACCCAATATTTGAAATTCTAAAATAACTGGAGGGAAAAACATAACAGGAGATTGCGCTGATTATTTTATTCATTTTTGTCCAATTTAGAAGCAAGATTTTGCTTTAAACTGCAAAAAGAGTTCTGAAATTTTTACTTCTGAAAATAATGCACAGCTATTTTCAATTTCAATAACACGAGAGAGGTTTTAAACACGAATTATTTCGTACACGAGTTATTAACACAAGTCAAAGTTATTTGATCAGGACAATTCTGGTATTAAAAATTTCTATTTTATACTCGCATATAAAATACATGTTTAGTCTTAATAAAACCATTTTATATCTTTGCTTCTCATCCAAATAAATTTTCTAAAGAAACAAATTTCAAACAAAAAATTGAATAACAAACACGGGATTTCTGAAGTTAAATAGCAGAAAAGTGAATGTTATGCCATGAAACTATGGTTTCTATAGTTCTAAGTGGCTATACTAACAGATTTGAGAACATTATTCAGTTTTTATCATTAGATTAATCAGTAATAACTTTTACGTTAGATAATATATTTCCTGTTGCTTGATATAGTAATATGAGAAACAAATTAATCAATTGTCGATGTGTTTCTTATTTCTATAATATCTTACGCTTTTTTTGTGCACTCCCCCTAAAATATAAGCAACAAAGGTAATGCACGGAATGAAACAGCAATTATTTAATGGATATAAGTGAAACAGATTCAAGAAGACAAACTAAGCCTTAGGCGACATTCGAACCCGCATATTAGAGTGCAGGTTAATAGACAGCCTGCGCTAGCTGCTGTACCATACAGAGTGACAAAAATGTCAATCTCATACCAGGATGTTTTGTATAAAATGATTGGCTTGTCATCCCAGTTACCCAATATTTGAAATTCTAAAATAACTGGAGGGAAAAACATAACAGGAGATTGCGCTGATTATTTTAATTCATTTTTGTCGAATTTAGGAGCAGGATTTTGCTTTAAACTGCAAAAAGAGTTCTGCAATTTTTACTTCTGAAAATAATGAACAGCTATTTTCAATTTCAATAACACGAGAGAGGTTTTAAACACGAATTATTTCGTACACGAGTTATTAACACAAGTCAAAGTTATTTGATCAGGACAATTCTGGTATTAAAAATTTCTATTTTCTACTCGCATATAAAATACATGTTTAGTCTTAATAAAACCATTTTATCTCTTTGCTTCTCATCCAAATAAATTTTCTAAATAAACAAATTTCAAACAAAAAATTGAATAACAAACACGGGATTTCTGAAGTTAAATAGCATAAAAGTGAATGTTATGCCATGAAACTATGGTTTCTAAAGTTCTAAGTGGCTATACTAACAGATTTGAGAACATTATTCAGTTTTTATCATTAGATTAATCAGTAATAACTTTTACGTTAGATAATATATTTCCTGTTGCTTGATATAGTAATATGAGAAACTAATTAATCAATTGTCGATGTGTTTCTTATTTCTATAATATCTTACGCTTTTTTTGTGCAGTCCCGCTAAAATATAAGCAACAAAGGTAATGCACGGAATGAAACAGCAATTATTTAATGGATATAGGTGAAACAGATTCAAGAAGACAAACTAAGCCTTAGGCGACATTCGAACCCGCATATTAGAAAGCAGGTTAATAGACAGCCTGCGCTAGCTGCTGTACCATACAGAACGACAAAAATGTCAATCTCATACCAGGATTTTTTTTATAAAATGATTGGCTTGTCATCCCAGTTACCCAATATTTAAAATACTAAAATAACTGGGGGGAAACATATCAGGAGATTGCGCTGATTATTTTAATTCATTTTTGTCCAATTTAGAAGCAAGATTTTGCTTTAAAATGCAAAAAGAGTTCTGAAATTTTTACTTCTGAAAATAATGTACAGCTATTTTCAATTTCAATAACACGAGAGAGGTTTTAAACACGAATTATTTCGTACACGAGTTATTAACACAAGTCAAAGTTATTTGATCAGGACAATTCTGGTATTAAAAATTTGTGTTTTCTACTCGCATATAAAATACATGTTTAGTCTTAATAAAACCATTTTATATCTTTGCTTCTCATCCAAATAAATTTTCTAAATAAACAAATTTCAAACAAAATTGTCGATGTGTTTCTTATTTCTATAATATCTCAAGCTTTTTATGTGCACTCTCGCTAAAATATAAGCAAAAAGGTAATGCACGGAATGAAACAGCAATTATTTATTGGATATAAGTGAAACAGATTCAAGAAGACAAACTAAGCCTTAGGCTACATTCGAACCCGCATATTAGAGGGCAGGTTAATAGACAGCCTGCGCTAGCTCCGGTACCATACAGAGTGACAAAAATGGCAATCTCATACCAGGATTTTTTGTATAAAATGATTGGCTTGTCATCCCATTACCCAATATTTGAAATTCTAAAATAACTGGAGGGAAAAACATAACAGGAGATTGCGCTGATTATTTTATTCATTTTTGTCCAATTTAGGAGCAGGATTTTGTTTAAACTGCAAAAAGAGTTCTGAAATTTTTACTTCTGAAAATAATGCACAGCTATTTTCAATTTCAATAACACGAGAGAGGTTTTAAACACGAATTATTTCGTACACGAGTTATTAACACAAGTAAAAGTTATTTGATCAGGACAATTCTGATATTAAAAATTTCTATTTTCTACTCGCATATAAAATACATGTTTAGTCTTAATAAAACCACTTTATATCTTTGCTTCTCATCCAAATAAATTTTCTAACTAAACAAATTTCAAACAAAAAATTGAATAACAAACACGGGATTTCTGAAGTTAAATAGCATAAAAGTGAATGTTATGCCATGAAACTATGGTTTCTAAAGTTCTAAGTGGCTATACTAACAGATTTGAGAACATTATTCAGTTTTTATCATTAGATTAATCAGTAATAACTTTTACGTTAGATAATATATTTCCTGTTGCTTGATATAGTAATATGAGAAACTAATTAATCAATTGTCGATGTGTTTCTTATTTCTATAATATCTTACGCTTTTTTTTGTGCACTCCCCAACAACAAAGGTAATGCACGGAATGAAACAGCAATTATTTAATGGATATAAGTGAAACAGATTCAAGAAGACAAACTAAGCCTTAGGCGACATTCGAACCCGCATATTAGAGAGCAGGTTAATAGACAGCCTGCGCTAGCTGCTGTACCATACAGAGTGACAAAAATGTCAATCTCATACCAGGATGTTTTGTATAAAATGATTGGCTTGTCATCCCAGTTACCCAATATTTGAAATTCTAAAACAACTGGAGGGAAAAACATAACAGGAGATTGCGCTGATTATTTTAATTCATTTTTGTCGAATTTAGGAGCAGGATTTTGCTTTAAACTGCAAAAAGAGTTCTGCAATTTTTACTTCTGAAAATAATGAACAGCTATTTTCAATTTCATTAACACGAGAGAGGTTTTAAACACGAATTATTTCGTACACGAGTTATTAACACAAGTCAAAGTTATTTGATCAGGACAATTCTGTTATTAAAAATTTCTATTTTCTACTCGCATATAAAATACATGTTTAGTCTTAATAAAACCATTTTATATCTTTGCTTCTCATCCAAATAAAGTTTCTAAATAAACAAATTTCAAACAAAAAATTGAATAACAAACACGGGATTTCTTAAGTTAAATAGCATAAAAGTGAATGTTATGCCATGAAACTATGGTTTCTAAAGTTCTAAGTGGCTATACTAACAGATTTGAGAACATTATTCAGTTTTTATCATTAGATTAATCAGTAATAACTTTTACGTTAGATAATATATTTCCTGTTGCTTGATATAGTAATATGAGAAACTAATTAATCAATTGTCGATGTGTTTCTTATTTCTATAATATCTTACGCTTTTTTTTGTGCACTCCCCAACAACAAAGGTAATGCACGGAATGAAACAGCAATTATTTAATGGATATAAGTGAAACAGATTCAAGAAGACAAACTAAGCCTTAGGCGACATTCGAACCCGCATATTAGAGAGCAGGTTAATAGACAGCCTGCGCTAGCTGCTGTACCATACAGAGTGACAAAAATGTCAATCTCATACCAGGATGTTTTGTATAAAATGATTGGCTTGTCATCCCAGTTACCCAATATTTGAAATTCTAAAATAACTGGAGGGAAAAACATAACAGGAGATTGCGCTGATTATTTTAATTCATTTTTGTCGAATTTAGGAGCAGGATTTTGCTTTAAACTGCAAAAAGAGTTCTGCAATTTTTACTTCTGAAAATAATGAACAGCTATTTTCAATTTCATTAACACGAGAGAGGTTTTAAACACGAATTATTTCGTACACGAGTTATTAACACAAGTCAAAGTTATTTGATCAGGACAATTCTGGTATTAAAAATTTCTATTTTCTACTCGCATATAAAATACATGTTTAGTCTTAATAAAACCATTTTATATCTTTGCTTCTCATCCAAATAAATTTTCTAAATAAACAAATTTCAAACAAAAAATTGAATAACAAACACGGGATTTCTGAAGTTAAATAGCAGAAAAGTGAATGTTATGCCATGATACTATGGTTTCTAAAGTTCTAAGTGGCTATACTAACAGATTTGAGAACATTATTCAGTTTTTATCATTAGATTAATCAGTAATAACTTTTACGTTAGATAATATATTTCCTGTTGCTTGATATAGTAATATGAGAAACTAATTAATCAATTGTCGATGTGTTTCTTATTTCTATAATATCTTACGCTTTTTTTGTGCACTCCCCCTAAAATATAAGCAACAAAGGTAATGCACGGAATGAAACAGCAATTATTTAATGGATATAAGTGAAACAGATTCAAGAAGACAAACTAAGCCTTAGGCGACATTCGAACCCGCATATTAGAGTGCAGGTTAATAGACAGCCTGCGCTAGCTGCTGTACCATACAGAGTGACAAAAATGTCAATCTCATACCAGGATGTTTTGTATAAAATGATTGGCTTGTCATCCCAGTTACCCAATATTTGAAATTCTAAAATAACTGGAGGGAAAAACATAACAGGAGATTGCGCTGATTATTTTAATTCATTTTTGTCGAATTTAGGAGCAGGATTTTGCTTTAAACTGCAAAAAGAGTTCTGCAATTTTTACTTCTGAAAATAATGAACAGCTATTTTCAATTTCAATAACACGAGAGAGGTTTTAAACACGAATTATTTCGTACACGAGTTATTAACACAAGTCAAAGTTATTTGATCAGGACAATTCTGGTATTAAAAATTTCTATTTTCTACTCGCATATAAAATACATGTTTAGTCTTAATAAAACCATTTTATCTCTTTGCTTCTCATCCAAATAAATTTTCTAAATAAACAAATTTCAAACAAAAAATTGAATAACAAACACGGGATTTCTGAAGTTAAATAGCATAAAAGTGAATGTTATGCCATGAAACTATGGTTTCTAAAGTTCTAAGTGGCTATACTAACAGATTTGAGAACATTATTCAGTTTTTATCATTAGATTAATCAGTAATAACTTTTACGTTAGATAATATATTTCCTGTTGCTTGATATAGTAATATGAGAAACTAATTAATCAATTGTCGATGTGTTTCTTATTTCTATAATATCTTACGCTTTTTTTGTGCAGTCCCGCTAAAATATAAGCAACAAAGGTAATGCACGGAATGAAACAGCAATTATTTAATGGATATAGGTGAAACAGATTCAAGAAGACAAACTAAGCCTTAGGCGACATTCGAACCCGCATATTAGAAAGCAGGTTAATAGACAGCCTGCGCTAGCTGCTGTACCATACAGAACGACAAAAATGTCAATCTCATACCAGGATTTTTTTTATAAAATGATTGGCTTGTCATCCCAGTTACCCAATATTTAAAATACTAAAATAACTGGGGGGAAACATATCAGGAGATTGCGCTGATTATTTTAATTCATTTTTGTCCAATTTAGAAGCAAGATTTTGCTTTAAAATGCAAAAAGAGTTCTGAAATTTTTACTTCTGAAAATAATGTACAGCTATTTTCAATTTCAATAACACGAGAGAGGTTTTAAACACGAATTATTTCGTACACGAGTTATTAACACAAGTCAAAGTTATTTGATCAGGACAATTCTGGTATTAAAAATTTGTGTTTTCTACTCGCATATAAAATACATGTTTAGTCTTAATAAAACCATTTTATATCTTTGCTTCTCATCCAAATAAATTTTCTAAATAAACAAATTTCAAACAAAATTGTCGATGTGTTTCTTATTTCTATAATATCTCAAGCTTTTTATGTGCACTCTCGCTAAAATATAAGCAAAAAGGTAATGCACGGAATGAAACAGCAATTATTTATTGGATATAAGTGAAACAGATTCAAGAAGACAAACTAAGCCTTAGGCTACATTCGAACCCGCATATTAGAGGGCAGGTTAATAGACAGCCTGCGCTAGCTCCGGTACCATACAGAGTGACAAAAATGGCAATCTCATACCAGGATTTTTTGTATAAAATGATTGGCTTGTCATCCCATTACCCAATATTTGAAATTCTAAAATAACTGGAGGGAAAAACATAACAGGAGATTGCGCTGATTATTTTATTCATTTTTGTCCAATTTAGGAGCAGGATTTTGTTTAAACTGCAAAAAGAGTTCTGAAATTTTTACTTCTGAAAATAATGCACAGCTATTTTCAATTTCAATAACACGAGAGAGGTTTTAAACACGAATTATTTCGTACACGAGTTATTAACACAAGTAAAAGTTATTTGATCAGGACAATTCTGATATTAAAAATTTCTATTTTCTACTCGCATATAAAATACATGTTTAGTCTTAATAAAACCACTTTATATCTTTGCTTCTCATCCAAATAAATTTTCTAACTAAACAAATTTCAAACAAAAAATTGAATAACAAACACGGGATTTCTGAAGTTAAATAGCATAAAAGTGAATGTTATGCCATGAAACTATGGTTTCTAAAGTTCTAAGTGGCTATACTAACAGATTTGAGAACATTATTCAGTTTTTATCATTAGATTAATCAGTAATAACTTTTACGTTAGATAATATATTTCCTGTTGCTTGATATAGTAATATGAGAAACTAATTAATCAATTGTCGATGTGTTTCTTATTTCTATAATATCTTACGCTTTTTTTTGTGCACTCCCCAACAACAAAGGTAATGCACGGAATGAAACAGCAATTATTTAATGGATATAAGTGAAACAGATTCAAGAAGACAAACTAAGCCTTAGGCGACATTCGAACCCGCATATTAGAGAGCAGGTTAATAGACAGCCTGCGCTAGCTGCTGTACCATACAGAGTGACAAAAATGTCAATCTCATACCAGGATGTTTTGTATAAAATGATTGGCTTGTCATCCCAGTTACCCAATATTTGAAATTCTAAAACAACTGGAGGGAAAAACATAACAGGAGATTGCGCTGATTATTTTAATTCATTTTTGTCGAATTTAGGAGCAGGATTTTGCTTTAAACTGCAAAAAGAGTTCTGCAATTTTTACTTCTGAAAATAATGAACAGCTATTTTCAATTTCATTAACACGAGAGAGGTTTTAAACACGAATTATTTCGTACACGAGTTATTAACACAAGTCAAAGTTATTTGATCAGGACAATTCTGTTATTAAAAATTTCTATTTTCTACTCGCATATAAAATACATGTTTAGTCTTAATAAAACCATTTTATATCTTTGCTTCTCATCCAAATAAAGTTTCTAAATAAACAAATTTCAAACAAAAAATTGAATAACAAACACGGGATTTCTTAAGTTAAATAGCATAAAAGTGAATGTTATGCCATGAAACTATGGTTTCTAAAGTTCTAAGTGGCTATACTAACAGATTTGAGAACATTATTCAGTTTTTATCATTAGATTAATCAGTAATAACTTTTACGTTAGATAATATATTTCCTGTTGCTTGATATAGTAATATGAGAAACTAATTAATCAATTGTCGATGTGTTTCTTATTTCTATAATATCTTACGCTTTTTTTTGTGCACTCCCCAACAACAAAGGTAATGCACGGAATGAAACAGCAATTATTTAATGGATATAAGTGAAACAGATTCAAGAAGACAAACTAAGCCTTAGGCGACATTCGAACCCGCATATTAGAGAGCAGGTTAATAGACAGCCTGCGCTAGCTGCTGTACCATACAGAGTGACAAAAATGTCAATCTCATACCAGGATGTTTTGTATAAAATGATTGGCTTGTCATCCCAGTTACCCAATATTTGAAATTCTAAAATAACTGGAGGGAAAAACATAACAGGAGATTGCGCTGATTATTTTAATTCATTTTTGTCGAATTTAGGAGCAGGATTTTGCTTTAAACTGCAAAAAGAGTTCTGCAATTTTTACTTCTGAAAATAATGAACAGCTATTTTCAATTTCATTAACACGAGAGAGGTTTTAAACACGAATTATTTCGTACACGAGTTATTAACACAAGTCAAAGTTATTTGATCAGGACAATTCTGGTATTAAAAATTTCTATTTTCTACTCGCATATAAAATACATGTTTAGTCTTAATAAAACCATTTTATATCTTTGCTTCTCATCCAAATAAATTTTCTAAATAAACAAATTTCAAACAAAAAATTGAATAACAAACACGGGATTTCTGAAGTTAAATAGCAGAAAAGTGAATGTTATGCCATGATACTATGGTTTCTAAAGTTCTAAGTGGCTATACTAACAGATTTGAGAACATTATTCAGTTTTTATCATTAGATTAATCAGTAATAACTTTTACGTTAGATAATATATTTCCTGTTGCTTGATATAGTAATATGAGAAACTAATTAATCAATTGTCGATGTGTTTCTTATTTCTATAATATCTTACGCTTTTTTTGTGCACTCCCCCTAAAATATAAGCAACAAAGGTAATGCACGGAATGAAACAGCAATTATTTAATGGATATAAGTGAAACAGATTCAAGAAGACAAACTAAGCCTTAGGCGACATTCGAACCCGCATATTAGAGTGCAGGTTAATAGACAGCCTGCGCTAGCTGCTGTACCATACAGAGTGACAAAAATGTCAATCTCATACCAGGATGTTTTGTATAAAATGATTGGCTTGTCATCCCAGTTACCCAATATTTGAAATTCTAAAATAACTGGAGGGAAAAACATAACAGGAGATTGCGCTGATTATTTTAATTCATTTTTGTCGAATTTAGGAGCAGGATTTTGCTTTAAACTGCAAAAAGAGTTCTGCAATTTTTACTTCTGAAAATAATGAACAGCTATTTTCAATTTCAATAACACGAGAGAGGTTTTAAACACGAATTATTTCGTACACGAGTTATTAACACAAGTCAAAGTTATTTGATCAGGACAATTCTGGTATTAAAAATTTCTATTTTCTACTCGCATATAAAATACATGTTTAGTCTTAATAAAACCATTTTATATCTTTGCTTCTCATCCAAATAAATTTTCTAAATAAACAAATTTCAAACAAAAAATTGAATAACAAACACGGGATTTCTGAAGTTAAATAGCATAAAAGTGAATGTTATGCCATGAAACTATGGTTTCTAAAGTTCTAAGTGGCTATACTAACAGATTTGAGAACATTATTCAGTTTTTATCATTAGATTAATCAGTAATAACTTTTACGTTAGATAATATATTTCCTGTTGCTTGATATAGTAATATGAGAAACTAATTAATCAATTGTCGATGTGTTTCTTATTTCTATAATATCTTACGCTTTTTTTGTGCAGTCCCGCTAAAATATAAGCAACAAAGGTAATGCACGGAATGAAACAGCAATTATTTAATGGATATAGGTGAAACAGATTCAAGAAGACAAACTAAGCCTTAGGCGACATTCGAACCCGCATATTAGAGGGCAGGTTAATAGACAGCCTGCGCTAGCTGCTGTACCATACAGAACGACAAAAATGTCAATCTCATACCAGGATTTTTTTTATAAAATGATTGGCTTGTCATCCCAGTTACCCAATATTTGAAATACTAAAATAACTGGGGGGAAAACATATCAGGAGATTGCGCTGATTATTTTAATTCATTTTTGTCCAATTTAGAAGCAAGATTTTGCTTTAAAATGCAAAAAGAGTTCTGAAATTTTTACTTCTGAAAATAATGTACAGCTATTTTCAATTTCAATAACACGAGAGAGGTTTTAAACACGAATTATTTCGTACACGAGTTATTAACACAAGTCAAAGTTATTTGATCAGGACAATTCTGGTATTAAAAATTTGTGTTTTCTACTCGCATATAAAATACATGTTTAGTCTTAATAAAACCATTTTATATCTTTGCTTCTCATCCAAATAAATTTTCTAAATAAACAAATTTCAAACAAAATTGTCGATGTGTTTCTTATTTCTATAATATCTCAAGCTTTTTATGTGCACTCTCGCTAAAATATAAGCAAAAAGGTAATGCACGGAATGAAACAGCAATTATTTATTGGATATAAGTGAAAGAGATTCAAGAAGACAAACTAAGCCTTAGGCTACATTCGAACCCGCATATTAGAGGGCAGGTTAATAGACAGCCTGCGCTAGCTGCTGTACCATACAGAGTGACAAAAATGTCAATCTCATACCAGGATTTTTTGTATAAAATGATTGGCTTGTCATCCCATTACCCAATATTTGAAATTCTAAAATAACTGGAGGGAAAAACATAACAGGAGATTGCGCTGATTATTTTATTCATTTTTGTCCAATTTAGAAGCAAGATTTTGCTTTAAACTGCAAAAAGAGTTCTGAAATTTTTACTTCTGAAAATAATGCACAGCTATTTTCAATTTCAATAACACGAGAGAGGTTTTAAACACGAATTATTTCGTACACGAGTTATTAACACAAGTCAAAGTTATTTGATCAGGACAATTCTGGTATTAAAAATTTCTATTTTATACTCGCATATAAAATACATGTTTAGTCTTAATAAAACCATTTTATATCTTTGCTTCTCATCCAAATAAATTTTCTAAATAAACAAATTTCAAACAAAAAATTGAATAACAAACACGGGATTTCTGAAGTTAAATAGCAGAAAAGTGAATGTTATGCCATGAAACTATGGTTTCTAAAGTTCTAAGTGGCTATACTAACAGATTTGAGAACATTATTCAGTTTTTATCATTAGATTAATCAGTAATAACTTTTACGTTAGATAATATATTTCCTGTTGCTTGATATAGTAATATGAGAAACAAATTAATCAATTGTCGATGTGTTTCTTATTTCTATAATATCTTACGCTTTTTTTGTGCACTCCCCCTAAAATATAAGCAACAAAGGTAATGCACGGAATGAAACAGCAATTATTTAATGGATATAAGTGAAACAGATTCAAGAAGACAAACTAAGCCTTAGGCGACATTCGAACCCGCATATTAGAGTGCAGGTTAATAGACAGCCTGCGCTAGCTGCTGTACCATACAGAGTGACAAAAATGTCAATCTCATACCAGGATGTTTTGTATAAAATGATTGGCTTGTCATCCCAGTTACCCAATATTTGAAATTCTAAAATAACTGGAGGGAAAAACATAACAGGAGATTGCGCTGATTATTTTAATTCATTTTTGTCGAATTTAGGAGCAGGATTTTGCTTTAAACTGCAAAAAGAGTTCTGCAATTTTTACTTCTGAAAATAATGAACAGCTATTTTCAATTTCAATAACACGAGAGAGGTTTTAAACACGAATTATTTCGTACACGAGTTATTAACACAAGTCAAAGTTATTTGATCAGGACAATTCTGGTATTAAAAATTTCTATTTTCTACTCGCATATAAAATACATGTTTAGTCTTAATAAAACCATTTTATATCTTTGCTTCTCATCCAAATAAATTTTCTAAATAAACAAATTTCAAACAAAAAATTGAATAACAAACACGGGATTTCTGAAGTTAAATAGCATAAAAGTGAATGTTATGCCATGAAACTATGGTTTCTAAAGTTCTAAGTGGCTATACTAACAGATTTGAGAACATTATTCAGTTTTTATCATTAGATTAATCAGTAATAACTTTTACGTTAGATAATATATTTCCTGTTGCTTGATATAGTAATATGAGAAACTAATTAATCAATTGTCGATGTGTTTCTTATTTCTATAATATCTTACGCTTTTTTTGTGCAGTCCCGCTAAAATATAAGCAACAAAGGTAATGCACGGAATGAAACAGCAATTATTTAATGGATATAGGTGAAACAGATTCAAGAAAACAAACTAAGCCTTAGGCGACATTCGAACCCGCATATTAGAAAGCAGGTTAATAGACAGCCTGCGCTAGCTGCTGTACCATACAGAACGACAAAAATGTCAATCTCATACCAGGATTTTTTTTATAAAATGATTGGCTTGTCATCCCAGTTACCCAATATTTGAAATACTAAAATAACTGGGGGGAAACATATCAGGAGATTGCGCTGATTATTTTAATTCATTTTTGTCCAATTTAGAAGCAAGATTTTGCTTTAAAATGCAAAAAGAGTTCTGAAATTTTTACTTCTGAAAATAATGTACAGCTATTTTCAATTTCAATAACACGAGAGAGGTTTTAAACACGAATTATTTCGTACACGAGTTATTAACACAAGTCAAAGTTATTTGATCAGGACAATTCTGGTATTAAAAATTTGTGTTTTCTACTCGCATATAAAATACATGTTTAGTCTTAATAAAACCATTTTATATCTTTGCTTCTCATCCAAATAAATTTTCTAAATAAACAAATTTCAAACAAAATTGTCGATGTGTTTCTTATTTCTATAATATCTGAAGCTTTTTATGTGCACTCTCGCTAAAATATAAGCAAAAAGGTAATGCACGGGATGAAACAGCAATTATTTATTGGATATAAGTGAAACAGATTCAAGAAGACAAACTAAGCCTTAGGCTACATTCGAACCCGCATATTAGAGGGCAGGTTAATAGACAGCCTGCGCTAGCTCCGGTACCATACAGAGTGACAAAAATGTCAATCTCATACCAGGATTTTTTGTATAAAATGATTGGCTTGTCATCCCATTACCCAATATTTGAAATTCTAAAATAACTGGAGGGAAAAACATAACAGGAGATTGCGCTGATTATTTTATTCATTTTTGTCCAATTTAGGAGCAGGATTTTGTTTAAACTGCAAAAAGAGTTCTGAAATTTTTACTTCTGAAAATAATGCACAGCTATTTTCAATTTCAATAACACGAGAGAGGTTTTAAACACGAATTATTTCGTATACGAGTTATTAACACAAGTAAAAGTTATTTGATCAGGACAATTCTGGTATTAAAAATTTCTATTTTCTACTCGCATATAAAATACATGTTTAGTCTTAATAAAACCACTTTATATCTTTGCTTCTCATCCAAATAAATTTTCTAACTAAACAAATTTCAAACAAAAAATTGAATAACAAACACGGGATTTCTGAAGTTAAATAGCATAAAAGTGAATGTTATGCCATGAAACTATGGTTTCTAAAGTTCTAAGTGGCTATACTAACAGATTTGAGAACATTATTCAGTTTTTATCATTAGATTAATCAGTAATAACTTTTACGTTAGATAATATATTTCCTGTTGCTTGATATAGTAATATGAGAAACTAATTAATCAATTGTCGATGTGTTTCTTATTTCTATAATATCTTACGCTTTTTTTTGTGCACTCCCCAACAACAAAGGTAATGCACGGAATGAAACAGCAATTATTTAATGGATATAAGTGAAACAGATTCAAGAAGACAAACTAAGCCTTAGGCGACATTCGAACCCGCATATTAGAGAGCAGGTTAATAGACAGCCTGCGCTAGCTGCTGTACCATACAGAGTGACAAAAATGTCAATCTCATACCAGGATGTTTTGTATAAAATGATTGGCTTGTCATCCCAGTTACCCAATATTTGAAATTCTAAAATAACTGGAGGGAAAAACATAACAGGAGATTGCGCTGATTATTTTAATTCATTTTTGTCGAATTTAGGAGCAGGATTTTGCTTTAAACTGCAAAAAGAGTTCTGCAATTTTTACTTCTGAAAATAATGAACAGCTATTTTCAATTTCAATAACACGAGAGAGGTTTTAAACACGAATTATTTCGTACACGAGTTATTAACACAAGTCAAAGTTATTTGATCAGGACAATTCTGGTATTAAAAATTTCTATTTTCTACTCGCATATAAAATACATGTTTAGTCTTAATAAAACCATTTTATATCTTTGCTTCTCATCCAAATAAATTTTCTAAATAAACAAATTTCAAACAAAAAATTGAATAACAAACACGGGATTTCTGAAGTTAAATAGCAGAAAAGTGAATGATATGCCATGATACTATGGTTTCTAAAGTTCTAAGTGGCTATACTAACAGATTTGAGAACATTATTCAGTTTTTATCATTAGATTAATCAGTAATAACTTTTACGTTAGATAATATATTTCCTGTTGCTTGATATAGTAATATGAGAAACTAATTAATCAATTGTCGATGTGTTTCTTATTTCTATAATATCTTACGCTTTTTTTGTGCACTCCCCCTAAAATATAAGCAACAAAGGTAATGCACGGAATGAAACAGCAATTATTTAATGGATATAAGTGAAACAGATTCAAGAACACAAACTAAGCCTTAGGCGACATTCGAACCCGCATATTAGAGTGCAGGTTAATAGACAGCCTGCGCTAGCTGCTGTACCATACAGAGTGACAAAAATGTCAATCTCATACCAGGATGTTTTGTATAAAATGATTGGCTTGTCATCCCAGTTACCCAATATTTGAAATTCTAAAATAACTGGAGGGAAAAACATAACAGGAGATTGCGCTGATTATTTTAATTCATTTTTGTCGAATTTAGGAGCAGGATTTTGCTTTAAACTGCAAAAAGAGTTCTGCAATTTTTACTTCTGAAAATAATGAACAGCTATTTTCAATTTCAATAACACGAGAGAGGTTTTAAACACGAATTATTTCGTACACGAGTTATTAACACAAGTCAAAGTTATTTGATCAGGACAATTCTGGTATTAAAAATTTCTATTTTCTACTCGCATATAAAATACATGTTTAGTCTTAATAAAACCATTTTATATCTTTGCTTCTCATCCAAATAAATTTTCTAAATAAACAAATTTCAAACAAAAAATTGAATAACAAACACGGGATTTCTGAAGTTAAATAGCATAAAAGTGAATGTTATGCCATGAAACTATGGTTTCTAAAGTTCTAAGTGGCTATACTAACAGATTTGAGAACATTATTCAGTTTTTATCATTAGATTAATCAGTAATAACTTTTACGTTAGATAATATATTTCCTGTTGCTTGATATAGTAATATGAGAAACTAATTAATCAATTGTCGATGTGTTTCTTATTTCTATAATATCTTACGCTTTTTTTTGTGCACTCCCCAACAACAAAGGTAATGCACGGAATGAAACAGCAATTATTTAATGGATATAAGTGAAACAGATTCAAGAAGACAAACTAAGCCTTAGGCGACATTCGAACCCGCATATTAGAGTGCAGGTTAATAAACAGCCTGCGCTAGCTGCTGTACCATACAGAGTGACAAAAATGTCAATCTCATACCAGGATGTTTTGTATAAAATGATTGGCTTGTCATCCCAGTTACCCAATATTTGAAATTCTAAAATAACTGGAGGGAAAAACATAACAGGAGATTGCGCTGATTATTTTAATTCATTTTTGTCGAATTTAGGAGCAGGATTTTGCTTTAAACTGCAAAAAGAGTTCTGCAATTTTTACTTCTGAAAATAATGAACAGCTATTTTCAATTTCAATAACACGAGAGAGGTTTTAAACACGAATTATTTCGTACACGAGTTATTAACACAAGTCAAAGTTATTTGATCAGGACAATTCTGGTATTAAAAATTTCTATTTTCTACTCGCATATAAAATACATGTTTAGTCTTAATAAAACCATTTTATATCTTTGCTTCTCATCCAAATAAATTTTCTAAATAAACAAATTTCAAACAAAAAATTGAATAACAAACACGGGATTTCTGAAGTTAAATAGCATAAAAGTGAATGTTATGCCATGAAACTATGGTTTCTAAAGTTCTAAGTGGCTATACTAACAGATTTGAGAACATTATTCAGTTTTTATCATTAGATTAATCAGTAATAACTTTTACGTTAGATAATATATTTCCTGTTGCTTGATATAGTAATATGAGAAACTAATTAATCAATTGTCGATGTGTTTCTTATTTCTATAATATCTTACGCTTTTTTTTGTGCACTCCCCAACAACAAAGGTAATGCACGGAATGAAACAGCAATTATTTAATGGATATAAGTGAAACAGATTCAAGAAGACAAACTAAGCCTTAGGCGACATTCGAACCCGCATATTAGAGAGCAGGTTAATAGACAGCCTGCGCTAGCTGCTGTACCATACAGAGTGACAAAAATGTCAATCTCATACCAGGATGTTTTGTATAAAATGATTGGCTTGTCATCCCAGTTACCCAATATTTGAAATTCTAAAATAACTGGAAGGAAAAACATAACAGGAGATTGCGCTGATTATTTTAATTCATTTTTGTCGAATTTAGGAGCAGGATTTTGCTTTAAACTGCAAAAAGAGTTCTGCAATTTTTACTTCTGAAAATAATGAACAGCTATTTTCAATTTCAATAACACGAGAGAGGTTTTAAACACGAATTATTTCGTACACGAGTTATTAACACAAGTCAAAGTTATTTGATCAGGACAATTCTGGTATTAAAAATTTCTATTTTCTACTCGCATATAAAATACATGTTTAGTCTTAATAAAACCATTTTATATCTTTGCTTCTCATCCAAATAAATTTTCTAAATAAACAAATTTCAAACAAAAAATTGAATAACAAACACGGGATTTCTGAAGTTAAATAGCAGAAAAGTGAATGTTATGCCATGATACTATGGTTTCTAAAGTTCTAAGTGGCTATACTAACAGGTTTGAGAACATTATTCAGTTTTTATCATTAGATTAATCAGTAATAACTTTTACGTTAGATAATATATTTCCTGTTGTTTGATATAGTAATATGAGAAACTAATTAATCAATTGTCGATGTGTTTCTTATTTCTATAATATCTTACGCTTTTTTTTTTTTGTGCACTCCCCCTAAAATATAAGCAACAAAGGTAATGCACGGAATGAAACACCAATTATTTAATGGATATAAGTGAAACAGATTCAAGAAGACAAACTAAGCCTTAGGCGACATTCGAACCCGCATATTAGAGGGCAGGTTAATAGACAGCCTGCGCTAGCTGCTGTACCGTACAGAGCGACAAAAATGTCAATCTCATACCAGGATTTTTTTTATAAAATGATTGGCTTGTCATCCGAGTTACCCAATATTTGAAATACTAAAATAACTGGGGGGAAAACATATCAGGAGATTGCGCTGATTATTTTAATTCATTTTTGTCCAATTTAGAAGCAAGATTTTGCTTTAAAATGCAAAAAGAGTTCTGAAATTTTTACTTCTGAAAATAATGTACAGCTATTTCCAATTTCAATAACACGAGAGAGGTTTTAAACACGAATTATTTCGTACACGAGTTATTAACACAAGTCAAAGTTATTTGATCAGGACAATTCTGGTATTAAAAATTTGTGTTTTCTACTCCCATATAAAATACATGTTTAGTCTTAATAAAACCATTTTATATCTTTGCTTCTCATCCAAATAAATTTTCTAAATAAACAAATTTCAAACAAAATTGTCGATGTGTTTCTTATTTCTATAATATCTTACGCTTTTTATGTGCACTCCCGCTAAAATATAAGCAACAAAGGTAATGCACGGAATGAAACAGCAATTATTTAATGGATATAAGTGAAACAGATTCAAGAAGACAAACTAAGCCTTAGGCTACATTCGAACCCTCATATTAGAGAGCAGGTTAATAGACAGCCTGCGCTAGCTGCTGTACCATACAGAGCGACAAAAATGTCAATCTCATACCAGGATTTTTTGTATAAAATGATTGGCTTGTCATCCCAGTTACCCAATATTTGAAATTCTAAAATAAATGGAGGGAAAAACATTACAGGAGATTGCGCTGATTATTTTAATTCATTTTTGTCCAATTTAGAAGCAAGATTTTGCTTTAAACTGCAAAAGGAGTTCTGCAATTTTTATTTCTGAAAATAATGCACAGCTATTTTCAATTTCAATAACACGAGAGAGGTTTTAAACACGAATTATTTCGTACACGAGTTATTAACACAAGTCAAAGTTACTTGATCAGGACAATTCTGGTATTAAAAATTTCTATTTTCTACTCGTATATAAAATACATGTTTAGTCTTAATAAAACCATTTTATATCTTTGCTTCTCATCCAAATAAATTTTCTAAATAAACAAATTTCAAACAAAAAATTGAATAACAAACACGGGATTTCTGAAATTAAATAGCATAAAAGTGAATGTTATGCCATGAAACTATGGCTTCTAAAGTTCTAAGTGGCTATACTAACAGATTTGAGAACATTATTCAGTTTTTATCATTAGATTAATCAGTAATAACTTTTACGTTAGATAATATATTTCCTGTTGCTTGATATAGTAATATGAGAAACTAATTAATCAATTGTCGATGTGTTTCTTATTTCTATAATATCTTACGCTTTTTTTGTGCACTCCCGCTAAAATATAAGCAACAAAGGTAATGCACGGAATGAAACAGCAATTATTTAATGGATATAGGTGAAACAGATTCAAGAAGACAAACTAAGCCTTAGGCGACATTCGAACCCGCATATTAGAGGGCAGGTTAATAGACAGCCTGCGCTAGCTGCTGTACCATACAGAGTGACAAAAATGTCAATCTCATACCAGGATGTTTTGTATAAAATGATTGGCTTGTTATCCCAGTTACACAATATTTGAAATTCTAAAATAACTGGAGGGAAAAACATAACAGGAGATTGCGCTGATTATTTTAATTCATTTTTGTCCAATTTAGGAGCAGGATTTTGCTTTAAACTGCAAAAAGAGTTCTGAAATTTTTACTTCTGAAAATAATGCACAGCTATTTTCAATTTCAATAACACGAGAGAGGTTTTAAACACGAATTATTTCGTACACGAGTTATTAACACAAGTCAAAGTTATTTGATCAGGACAATTCTGGTATTAAAAATTTGTGTTTTCTACTCGCATATAAAATACATGTTTAGTCTTAATAAAACCATTTTATATCTTTGCTTCTCATCCAAATAAATTTTCTAAATAAACAAATTTCAAACAAAATTGTCGATGTGTTTCTTATTTCTATAATATCTTACGCTTTTTATGTGCACTCCCGCTAAAATATAAGCAACAAAGGTAATGCACGGAATGAAACAGCAATTATTTAATGGATATAAGTGGAAAAGATTCAAGAAGACAAACTAAGCCTTAGGCTACATTTGAACCCGCATATTAGAGAGCAGGTTAATAGACAGCCTGCGCTAGCTGCTGTACCATACAGAGCGACAAAAATGTCAATCTCATACCAGGATTTTTTGTATAAAATGATTGGCTTGTCATCCCAGTTACCCAATATTTGAAATTCGAAAATAAATGGAGGGAAAAACATAACAGGAGATTGCGCTGATTATTTTAATTCATTTTTGTCCAATTTAGAAGCAAGATTTTGCTTTAAACTGCAAAAGGAGTTCTGCAATTTTTATTTCTGAAAATAATGCACAGCTATTTTCAATTTCAATAACACGAGAGAGGTTTTAAACACGAATTATTTCGTACACGAGTTATTAACACAAGTCAAAGTTACTTGATCAGGACAATTCTGGTATTAAAAATTTCTATTTTCTACTCGTATATAAAATACATGTTTAGTCTTAATAAAACCATTTTATATCTTTGCTTCTCATCCAAATAAATTTTCTAAATAAACAAATTTCAAACAAAAAATTGAATAACAAACACGGGATTTCTGAAATTAAATAGCATAAAGGTGAATGTTATGCCATGAAACTATGGCTTCTAAAGTTCTAAGTGGCTATACTAACAGATTTGAGAACATTATTCAGTTTTTATCATTAGATTAATCAGTAATAACTTTTACGTTAGATAATATATTTCCTGTTGCTTGATATAGTAATATGAGAAACTAATTAATCAATTGTCGATGTGTTTCTTATTTCTATAATATCTTACGCTTTTTTTGTGCACTCCCGCTAAAATATAAGCAACAAAGGTAATGCACGGAATGAAACAGCAATTATTTAATGGATATAGGTGAAACAGATTCAAGAAGACAAACTAAGCCTTAGGCGACATTCGAACCCGCATATTAGAGGGCAGGTTAATAGACAGCCTGCGCTAGCTGCTGTACCATACAGAGTGACAAAAATGTCAATCTCATACCAGGATGTTTTGTATAAAATGATTGGTTTGTCATCCCAGTTACCCAATATTTGAAATACTAAAATAACTGGGGGGAAAACATATCAGGAGAATGCGCTGATTATTTTAATTCATTTTTGTCCAATTTAGAAGCAAGATTTTGCTTTAAAATGCAAAAAGAGTTCTGAAATTTTTACTTCTGAAAATAATGTACAGCTATTTTCAATTTCAATAACACGAGAGAGGTTTTAAACACGAATTATTTCGTACACGAGTTATTAACACAAGTCAAAGTTATTTGATCAGGACAATTCTGGTATTAAAAATTTGTGTTTTCTACTCGCATATAAAATACATGTTTAGTCTTAATAAAACCATTTTATATCTTTGCTTCTCATCCAAATAAATTTTCTAAATAAACAAATTTCAAACAAAATTGTCGATGTGTTTCTTATTTCTATAATATCTCAAGCTTTTTATGTGCACTCTCGCTAAAATATAAGCAAAAAGGTAATGCACGGAATGAAACAGCAATTATTTATTGGATATAAGTGAAAGAGATTCAAGAAGACAAACTAAGCCTTAGGCTACATTCGAACCCGCATATTAGAGGGCAGGTTAATAGACAGCCTGCGCTAGCTGCTGTACCATACAGAGTGACAAAAATGTCAATCTCATACCAGGATTTTTTGTATAAAATGATTGGCTTGTCATCCCATTACCCAATATTTGAAATTCTAAAATAACTGGAGGGAAAAACATAACAGGAGATTGCGCTGATTATTTTATTCATTTTTGTCCAATTTAGAAGCAAGATTTTGCTTTAAACTGCAAAAAGAGTTCTGAAATTTTTACTTCTGAAAATAATGCACAGCTATTTTCAATTTCAATAACACGAGAGAGGTTTTAAACACGAATTATTTCGTACACGAGTTATTAACACAAGTCAAAGTTATTTGATCAGGACAATTCTGGTATTAAAAATTTCTATTTTATACTCGCATATAAAATACATGTTTAGTCTTAATAAAACCATTTTATATCTTTGCTTCTCATCCAAATAAATTTTCTAAATAAACAAATTTCAAACAAAAAATTGAATAACAAACACGGGATTTCTGAAGTTAAATAGCAGAAAAGTGAATGTTATGCCATGAAACTATGGTTTCTAAAGTTCTAAGTGGCTATACTAACAGATTTGAGAACATTATTCAGTTTTTATCATTAGATTAATCAGTAATAACTTTTACGTTAGATAATATATTTCCTGTTGCTTGATATAGTAATATGAGAAACAAATTAATCAATTGTCGATGTGTTTCTTATTTCTATAATATCTTACGCTTTTTTTGTGCACTCCCCCTAAAATATAAGCAACAAAGGTAATGCACGGAATGAAACAGCAATTATTTAATGGATATAAGTGAAACAGATTCAAGAAGACAAACTAAGCCTTAGGCGACATTCGAACCCGCATATTAGAGTGCAGGTTAATAGACAGCCTGCGCTAGCTGCTGTACCATACAGAGTGACAAAAATGTCAATCTCATACCAGGATGTTTTGTATAAAATGATTGGCTTGTCATCCCAGTTACCCAATATTTGAAATTCTAAAATAACTGGAGGGAAAAACATAACAGGAGATTCCGCTGATTATTTTAATTCATTTTTGTCGAATTTAGGAGCAGGATTTTGCTTTAAACTGCAAAAAGAGTTCTGCAATTTTTACTTCTGAAAATAATGAACAGCTATTTTCAATTTCAATAACACGAGAGAGGTTTTAAACACGAATTATTTCGTACACGAGTTATTAACACAAGTCAAAGTTATTTGATCAGGACAATTCTGGTATTAAAAATTTCTATTTTCTACTCGCATATAAAATACATGTTTAGTCTTAATAAAACCATTTTATATCTTTGCTTCTCATCCAAATAAATTTTCTAAATAAACAAATTTCAAACAAAAAATTGAATAACAAACACGGGATTTCTGAAGTTAAATAGCATAAAAGTGAATGTTATGCCATGAAACTATGGTTTCTAAAGTTCTAAGTGGCTATACTAACAGATTTGAGAACATTATTCAGTTTTTATCATTAGATTAATCAGTAATAACTTTTACGTTAGATAATATATTTCCTGTTGCTTGATATAGTAATATGAGAAACTAATTAATCAATTGTCGATGTGTTTCTTATTTCTATAATATCTTACGCTTTTTTTGTGCAGTCCCGCTAAAATATAAGCAACAAAGGTAATGCACGGAATGAAACAGCAATTATTTAATGGATATAGGTGAAACAGATTCAAGAAAACAAACTAAGCCTTAGGCGACATTCGAACCCGCATATTAGAAAGCAGGTTAATAGACAGCCTGCGCTAGCTGCTGTACCATACAGAACGACAAAAATGTCAATCTCATACCAGGATTTTTTTTATAAAATGATTGGCTTGTCATCCCAGTTACCCAATATTTGAAATACTAAAATAACTGGGGGGAAACATATCAGGAGATTGCGCTGATTATTTTAATTCATTTTTGTCCAATTTAGAAGCAAGATTTTGCTTTAAAATGCAAAAAGAGTTCTGAAATTTTTACTTCTGAAAATAATGTACAGCTATTTTCAATTTCAATAACACGAGAGAGGTTTTAAACACGAATTATTTCGTACACGAGTTATTAACACAAGTCAAAGTTATTTGATCAGGACAATTCTGGTATTAAAAATTTGTGTTTTCTACTCGCATATAAAATACATGTTTAGTCTTAATAAAACCATTTTATATCTTTGCTTCTCATCCAAATAAATTTTCTAAATAAACAAATTTCAAACAAAATTGTCGATGTGTTTCTTATTTCTATAATATCTGAAGCTTTTTATGTGCACTCTCGCTAAAATATAAGCAAAAAGGTAATGCACGGAATGAAACAGCAATTATTTATTGGATATAAGTGAAACAGATTCAAGAAGACAAACTAAGCCTTAGGCTACATTCGAACCCGCATATTAGAGGGCAGGTTAATAGACAGCCTGCGCTAGCTCCGGTACCATACAGAGTGACAAAAATGTCAATCTCATACCAGGATTTTTTGTATAAAATGATTGGCTTGTCATCCCATTACCCAATATTTGAAATTCTAAAATAACTGGAGGGAAAAACATAACAGGAGATTGCGCTGATTATTTTATTCATTTTTGTCCAATTTAGGAGCAGGATTTATTTTAAACTGCAAAAAGAGTTCTGAAATTTTTACTTCTGAAAATAATGCACAGCTATTTTCAATTTCAATAACACGAGAGAGGTTTTAAACACGAATTATTTCGTATACGAGTTATTAACACAAGTAAAAGTTATTTGATCAGGACAATTCTGGTATTAAAAATTTCTATTTTCTACTCGCATATAAAATACATGTTTAGTCTTAATAAAACCACTTTATATCTTTGCTTCTCATCCAAATAAATTTTCTAACTAAACAAATTTCAAACAAAAAATTGAATAACAAACACGGGATTTCTGAAGTTAAATAGCATAAAAGTGAATGTTATGCCATGAAACTATGGTTTCTAAAGTTCTAAGTGGCTATACTAACAGATTTGAGAACATTATTCAGTTTTTATCATTAGATTAATCAGTAATAACTTTTACGTTAGATAATATATTTCCTGTTGCTTGATATAGTAATATGAGAAACAAATTAATCAATTGTCGATGTGTTTCTTATTTCTATAATATCTTACGCTTTTTTTGTGCACTCCCCCTAAAATATAAGCAACAAAGGTAATGCACGGAATGAAACAGCAATTATTTAATGGATATAAGTGAAACAGATTCAAGAAGACAAACTAAGCCTTAGGCGACATTCGAACCCGCATATTAGAGTGCAGGTTAATAGACAGCCTGCGCTAGCTGCTGTACCATACAGAGTGACAAAAATGTCAATCTCATACCAGGATGTTTTGTATAAAATGATTGGCTTGTCATCCCAGTTACCCAATATTTGAAATTCTAAAATAACTGGAGGGAAAAACATAACAGGAGATTCCGCTGATTATTTTAATTCATTTTTGTCGAATTTAGGAGCAGGATTTTGCTTTAAACTGCAAAAAGAGTTCTGCAATTTTTACTTCTGAAAATAATGAACAGCTATTTTCAATTTCAATAACACGAGAGAGGTTTTAAACACGAATTATTTCGTACACGAGTTATTAACACAAGTCAAAGTTATTTGATCAGGACAATTCTGGTATTAAAAATTTCTATTTTCTACTCGCATATAAAATACATGTTTAGTCTTAATAAAACCATTTTATATCTTTGCTTCTCATCCAAATAAATTTTCTAAATAAACAAATTTCAAACAAAAAATTGAATAACAAACACGGGATTTCTGAAGTTAAATAGCATAAAAGTGAATGTTATGCCATGAAACTATGGTTTCTAAAGTTCTAAGTGGCTATACTAACAGATTTGAGAACATTATTCAGTTTTTATCATTAGATTAATCAGTAATAACTTTTACGTTAGATAATATATTTCCTGTTGCTTGATATAGTAATATGAGAAACTAATTAATCAATTGTCGATGTGTTTCTTATTTCTATAATATCTTACGCTTTTTTTGTGCAGTCCCGCTAAAATATAAGCAACAAAGGTAATGCACGGAATGAAACAGCAATTATTTAATGGATATAGGTGAAACAGATTCAAGAAAACAAACTAAGCCTTAGGCGACATTCGAACCCGCATATTAGAAAGCAGGTTAATAGACAGCCTGCGCTAGCTGCTGTACCATACAGAACGACAAAAATGTCAATCTCATACCAGGATTTTTTTTATAAAATGATTGGCTTGTCATCCCAGTTACCCAATATTTGAAATACTAAAATAACTGGGGGGAAACATATCAGGAGATTGCGCTGATTATTTTAATTCATTTTTGTCCAATTTAGAAGCAAGATTTTGCTTTAAAATGCAAAAAGAGTTCTGAAATTTTTACTTCTGAAAATAATGTACAGCTATTTTCAATTTCAATAACACGAGAGAGGTTTTAAACACGAATTATTTCGTACACGAGTTATTAACACAAGTCAAAGTTATTTGATCAGGACAATTCTGGTATTAAAAATTTGTGTTTTCTACTCGCATATAAAATACATGTTTAGTCTTAATAAAACCATTTTATATCTTTGCTTCTCATCCAAATAAATTTTCTAAATAAACAAATTTCAAACAAAATTGTCGATGTGTTTCTTATTTCTATAATATCTGAAGCTTTTTATGTGCACTCTCGCTAAAATATAAGCAAAAAGGTAATGCACGGAATGAAACAGCAATTATTTATTGGATATAAGTGAAACAGATTCAAGAAGACAAACTAAGCCTTAGGCTACATTCGAACCCGCATATTAGAGGGCAGGTTAATAGACAGCCTGCGCTAGCTCCGGTACCATACAGAGTGACAAAAATGTCAATCTCATACCAGGATTTTTTGTATAAAATGATTGGCTTGTCATCCCATTACCCAATATTTGAAATTCTAAAATAACTGGAGGGAAAAACATAACAGGAGATTGCGCTGATTATTTTATTCATTTTTGTCCAATTTAGGAGCAGGATTTATTTTAAACTGCAAAAAGAGTTCTGAAATTTTTACTTCTGAAAATAATGCACAGCTATTTTCAATTTCAATAACACGAGAGAGGTTTTAAACACGAATTATTTCGTATACGAGTTATTAACACAAGTAAAAGTTATTTGATCAGGACAATTCTGGTATTAAAAATTTCTATTTTCTACTCGCATATAAAATACATGTTTAGTCTTAATAAAACCACTTTATATCTTTGCTTCTCATCCAAATAAATTTTCTAACTAAACAAATTTCAAACAAAAAATTGAATAACAAACACGGGATTTCTGAAGTTAAATAGCATAAAAGTGAATGTTATGCCATGAAACTATGGTTTCTAAAGTTCTAAGTGGCTATACTAACAGATTTGAGAACATTATTCAGTTTTTATCATTAGATTAATCAGTAATAACGTTTACGTTAGATAATATATTTCCTGTTGCTTGATATAGTAATATGAGAAACTAATTAATCAATTGTCGATGTGTTTCTTATTTCTATAATATCTTACGCTTTTTTTTGTGCACTCCCCAACAACAAAGGTAATGCACGGAATGAAACAGCAATTATTTAATGGATATAAGTGAAACAGATTCAAGAAGACAAACTAAGCCTTAGGCGACATTCGAACCCGCATATTAGAGAGCAGGTTAATAGACAGCCTGCGCTAGCTGCTGTACCATACAGAGTGACAAAAATGTCAATCTCATACCAGGATGTTTTGTATAAAATGATTGGCTTGTCATCCCAGTTACCCAATATTTGAAATTCTAAAATAACTGGAGGGAAAAACATAACAGGAGATTGCGCTGATTATTTTAATTCATTTTTGTCGAATTTAGGAGCAGGATTTTGCTTTAAACTGCAAAAAGAGTTCTGCAATTTTTACTTCTGAAAATAATGAACAGCTATTTTCAATTTCAATAACACGAGAGAGGTTTTAAACACGAATTATTTCGTACACGAGTTATTAACACAAGTCAAAGTTATTTGATCAGGACAATTCTGGTATTAAAAATTTCTATTTTCTACTCGCATATAAAATACATGTTTAGTCTTAATAAAACCATTTTATATCTTTGCTTCTCATCCAAATAAATTTTCTAAATAAACAAATTTCAAACAAAATTGTCGATGTGTTTCTTATTTCTATAATATCTCAAGCTTTTTATGTGCACTCTCGCTAAAATATAAGCAAAAAGGTAATGCACGGAATGAAACAGCAATTATTTATTGGATATAAGTGAAAGAGATTCAAGAAGACAAACTAAGCCTTAGGCTACATTCGAACCCGCATATTAGAGGGCAGGTTAATAGACAGCCTGCGCTAGCTGCTGTACCATACAGAGTGACAAAAATGTCAATCTCATACCAGGATTTTTTGTATAAAATGATTGGCTTGTCATCCCATTACCCAATATTTGAAATTCTAAAATAACTGGAGGGAAAAACATAACAGGAGATTGCGCTGATTATTTTATTCATTTTTGTCCAATTTAGAAGCAAGATTTTGCTTTAAACTGCAAAAAGGGTTCTGAAATTTTTACTTCTGAAAATAATGCACAGCTATTTTCAATTTCAATAACACGAGAGAGGTTTTAAACACGAATTATTTCGTACACGAGTTATTAACACAAGTCAAAGTTATTTGATCAGGACAATTCTGGTATTAAAAATTTCTATTTTCTACTCGCATATAAAATACATGTTTAGTCTTAATAAAACCATTTTATATCTTTGCTTCTCATCCAAATAAATTTTCTAAATAAACAAATTTCAAACAAAAAATTGAATAACAAACACGGGATTTCTGAAGTTAAATAGCAGAAAAGTGAATGTTATGCCATGAAACTATGGTTTCTAAAGTTCTAAGTGGCTATACTAACAGATTTGAGAACATTATTCAGTTTTTATCATTAGATTAATCAGTAATAACTTTTACGTTAGATAATATATTTCCTGTTGCTTGATATAGTAATATGAGAAACAAATTAATCAATTGTCGATGTGTTTCTTATTTCTATAATATCTTACGCTTTTTTTGTGCACTCCCCCTAAAATATAAGCAACAAAGGTAATGCACGGAATGAAACAGCAATTATTTAATGGATATAAGTGAAACAGATTCAAGAAGACAAACTAAGCCTTAGGCGACATTCGAACCCGCATATTAGAGTGCAGGTTAATAGACAGCCTGCGCTAGCTGCTGTACCATACAGAGTGACAAAAATGTCAATCTCATACCAGGATGTTTTGTATAAAATGATTGGCTTGTCATCCCAGTTACCCAATATTTGAAATTCTAAAATAACTGGAGGGAAAAACATAACAGGAGATTGCGCTGATTATTTTAATTCATTTTTGTCGAATTTAGGAGCAGGATTTTGCTTTAAACTGCAAAAAGAGTTCTGCAATTTTTACTTCTGAAAATAATGAACAGCTATTTTCAATTTCAATAACACGAGAGAGGTTTTAAACACGAATTATTTCGTACACGAGTTATTAACACAAGTCAAAGTTATTTGATCAGGACAATTCTGGTATTAAAAATTTCTATTTTCTACTCGCATATAAAATACATGTTTAGTCTTAATAAAACCATTTTATATCTTTGCTTCTCATCCAAATAAATTTTCTAAATAAACAAATTTCAAACAAAAAATTGAATAACAAACACGGGATTTCTGAAGTTAAATAGCATAAAAGTGAATGTTATGCCATGAAACTATGGTTTCTAAAGTTCTAAGTGGCTATACTAACAGATTTGAGAACATTATTCAGTTTTTATCATTAGATTAATCAGTAATAACTTTTACGTTAGATAATATATTTCCTGTTGCTTGATATAGTAATATGAGAAACTAATTAATCAATTGTCGATGTGTTTCTTATTTCTATAATATCTTACGCTTTTTTTGTGCAGTCCCGCTAAAATATAAGCAACAAAGGTAATGCACGGAATGAAACAGCAATTATTTAATGGATATAGGTGAAACAGATTCAAGAAAACAAACTAAGCCTTAGGCGACATTCGAACCCGCATATTAGAAAGCAGGTTAATAGACAGCCTGCGCTAGCTGCTGTACCATACAGAACGACAAAAATGTCAATCTCATACCAGGATTTTTTTTATAAAATGATTGGCTTGTCATCCCAGTTACCCAATATTTGAAATACTAAAATAACTGGGGGGAAACATATCAGGAGATTGCGCTGATTATTTTAATTCATTTTTGTCCAATTTAGAAGCAAGATTTTGCTTTAAAATGCAAAAAGAGTTCTGAAATTTTTACTTCTGAAAATAATGTACAGCTATTTTCAATTTCAATAACACGAGAGAGGTTTTAAACACGAATTATTTCGTACACGAGTTATTAACACAAGTCAAAGTTATTTGATCAGGACAATTCTGGTATTAAAAATTTGTGTTTTCTACTCGCATATAAAATACATGTTTAGTCTTAATAAAACCATTTTATATCTTTGCTTCTCATCCAAATAAATTTTCTAAATAAACAAATTTCAAACAAAATTGTCGATGTGTTTCTTATTTCTATAATATCTGAAGCTTTTTATGTGCACTCTCGCTAAAATATAAGCAAAAAGGTAATGCACGGAATGAAACAGCAATTATTTATTGGATATAAGTGAAACAGATTCAAGAAGACAAACTAAGCCTTAGGCTACATTCGAACCCGCATATTAGAGGGCAGGTTAATAGACAGCCTGCGCTAGCTCCGGTACCATACAGAGTGACAAAAATGTCAATCTCATACCAGGATTTTTTGTATAAAATGATTGGCTTGTCATCCCATTACCCAATATTTGAAATTCTAAAATAACTGGAGGGAAAAACATAACAGGAGATTGCGCTGATTATTTTATTCATTTTTGTCCAATTTAGGAGCAGGATTTTGTTTAAACTGCAAAAAGAGTTCTGAAATTTTTACTTCTGAAAATAATGCACAGCTATTTTCAATTTCAATAACACGAGAGAGGTTTTAAACACGAATTATTTCGTATACGAGTTATTAACACAAGTAAAAGTTATTTGATCAGGACAATTCTGGTATTAAAAATTTCTATTTTCTACTCGCATATAAAATACATGTTTAGTCTTAATAAAACCACTTTATATCTTTGCTTCTCATCCAAATAAATTTTCTAACTAAACAAATTTCAAACAAAAAATTGAATAACAAACACGGGATTTCTGAAGTTAAATAGCATAAAAGTGAATGTTATGCCATGAAACTATGGTTTCTAAAGTTCTAAGTGGCTATACTAACAGATTTGAGAACATTATTCAGTTTTTATCATTAGATTAATCAGTAATAACTTTTACGTTAGATAATATATTTCCTGTTGCTTGATATAGTAATATGAGAAACTAATTAATCAATTGTCGATGTGTTTCTTATTTCTATAATATCTTACGCTTTTTTTTGTGCACTCCCCAACAACAAAGGTAATGCACGGAATGAAACAGCAATTATTTAATGGATATAAGTGAAACAGATTCAAGAAGACAAACTAAGCCTTAGGCGACATTCGAACCCGCATATTAGAGAGCAGGTTAATAGACAGCCTGCGCTAGCTGCTGTACCATACAGAGTGACAAAAATGTCAATCTCATACCAGGATGTTTTGTATAAAATGATTGGCTTGTCATCCCAGTTACCCAATATTTGAAATTCTAAAATAACTGGAGGGAAAAACATAACAGGAGATTGCGCTGATTATTTTAATTCATTTTTGTCGAATTTAGGAGCAGGATTTTGCTTTAAACTGCAAAAAGAGTTCTGCAATTTTTACTTCTGAAAATAATGAACAGCTATTTTCAATTTCAATAACACGAGAGAGGTTTTAAACACGAATTATTTCGTACACGAGTTATTAACACAAGTCAAAGTTATTTGATCAGGACAATTCTGGTATTAAAAATTTCTATTTTCTACTCGCATATAAAATACATGTTTAGTCTTAATAAAACCATTTTATATCTTTGCTTCTCATCCAAATAAATTTTCTAAATAAACAAATTTCAAACAAAAAATTGAATAACAAACACGGGATTTCTGAAGTTAAATAGCAGAAAAGTGAATGATATGCCATGATACTATGGTTTCTAAAGTTCTAAGTGGCTATACTAACAGATTTGAGAACATTATTCAGTTTTTATCATTAGATTAATCAGTAATAACTTTTACGTTAGATAATATATTTCCTGTTGCTTGATATAGTAATATGAGAAACTAATTAATCAATTGTCGATGTGTTTCTTATTTCTATAATATCTTACGCTTTTTTTGTGCACTCCCCCTAAAATATAAGCAACAAAGGTAATGCACGGAATGAAACAGCAATTATTTAATGGATATAAGTGAAACAGATTCAAGAAGACAAACTAAGCCTTAGGCGACATTCGAACCCGCATATTAGAGTGCAGGTTAATAGACAGCCTGCGCTAGCTGCTGTACCATACAGAGTGACAAAAATGTCAATCTCATACCAGGATGTTTTGTATAAAATGATTGGCTTGTCATCCCAGTTACCCAATATTTGAAATTCTAAAATAACTGGAGGGAAAAACATAACAGGAGATTGCGCTGATTATTTTAATTCATTTTTGTCGAATTTAGGAGCAGGATTTTGCTTTAAACTGCAAAAAGAGTTCTGCAATTTTTACTTCTGAAAATAATGAACAGCTATTTTCAATTTCAATAACACGAGAGAGGTTTTAAACACGAATTATTTCGTACACGAGTTATTAACACAAGTCAAAGTTATTTGATCAGGACAATTCTGGTATTAAAAATTTCTATTTTCTACTCGCATATAAAATACATGTTTAGTCTTAATAAAACCATTTTATATCTTTGCTTCTCATCCAAATAAATTTTCTAAATAAACAAATTTCAAACAAAAAATTGAATAACAAACACGGGATTTCTGAAGTTAAATAGCATAAAAGTGAATGTTATGCCATGAAACTATGGTTTCTAAAGTTCTAAGTGGCTATACTAACAGATTTGAGAACATTATTCAGTTTTTATCATTAGATTAATCAGTAATAACTTTTACGTTAGATAATATATTTCCTGTTGCTTGATATAGTAATATGAGAAACTAATTAATCAATTGTCGATGTGTTTCTTATTTCTATAATATCTTACGCTTTTTTTTGTGCACTCCCCAACAACAAAGGTAATGCACGGAATGAAACAGCAATTATTTAATGGATATAAGTGAAACAGATTCAAGAAGACAAACTAAGCCTTAGGCGACATTCGAACCCGCATATTAGAGTGCAGGTTAATAGACAGCCTGCGCTAGCTGCTGTACCATACAGAGTGACAAAAATGTCAATCTCATACCAGGATGTTTTGTATAAAATGATTGGCTTGTCATCCCAGTTACCCAATATTTGAAATTCTAAAATAACTGGAGGGAAAAACATAACAGGAGATTGCGCTGATTATTTTAATTCATTTTTGTCGAATTTAGGAGCAGGATTTTGCTTTAAACTGCAAAAAGAGTTCTGCAATTTTTACTTCTGAAAATAATGAACAGCTATTTTCAATTTCAATAACACGAGAGAGGTTTTAAACACGAATTATTTCGTACACGAGTTATTAACACAAGTCAAAGTTATTTGATCAGGACAATTCTGGTATTAAAAATTTCTATTTTCTACTCGCATATAAAATACATGTTTAGTCTTAATAAAACCATTTTATATCTTTGCTTCTCATCCAAATAAATTTTCTAAATAAACAAATTTCAAACAAAAAATTGAATAACAAACACGGGATTTCTGAAGTTAAATAGCATAAAAGTGAATGTTATGCCATGAAACTATGGTTTCTAAAGTTCTAAGTGGCTATACTAACAGATTTGAGAACATTATTCAGTTTTTATCATTAGATTAATCAGTAATAACTTTTACGTTAGATAATATATTTCCTGTTGCTTGATATAGTAATATGAGAAACTAATTAATCAATTGTCGATGTGTTTCTTATTTCTATAATATCTTACGCTTTTTTTTGTGCACTCCCCAACAACAAAGGTAATGCACGGAATGAAACAGCAATTATTTAATGGATATAAGTGAAACAGATTCAAGAAGACAAACTAAGCCTTAGGCGACATTCGAACCCGCATATTAGAGAGCAGGTTAATAGACAGCCTGCGCTAGCTGCTGTACCATACAGAGTGACAAAAATGTCAATCTCATACCAGGATGTTTTGTATAAAATGATTGGCTTGTCATCCCAGTTACCCAATATTTGAAATTCTAAAATAACTGGAGGGAAAAACATAACAGGAGATTGCGCTGATTATTTTAATTCATTTTTGTCGAATTTAGGAGCAGGATTTTGCTTTAAACTGCAAAAAGAGTTCTGCAATTTTTACTTCTGAAAATAATGAACAGCTATTTTCAATTTCAATAACACGAGAGAGGTTTTAAACACGAATTATTTCGTACACGAGTTATTAACACAAGTCAAAGTTATTTGATCAGGACAATTCTGGTATTAAAAATTTCTATTTTCTACTCGCATATAAAATACATGTTTAGTCTTAATAAAACCATTTTATATATTTGCTTCTCATCCAAATAAATTTTCTAAATAAACAAATTTCAAACAAAAAATTGAATAACAAACACGGGATTTCTGAAGTTAAATAGCAGAAAAGTGAATGTTATGCCATGATACTATGGTTTCTAAAGTTCTAAGTGGCTATACTAACAGATTTGAGAACATTATTCAGTTTTTATCATTAGATTAATCAGTAATAACTTTTACGTTAGATAATATATTTCCTGTTGCTTGATATAGTAATATGAGAAACTAATTAATCAATTGTCGATGTGTTTCTTATTTCTATAATATCTTACGCTTTTTTTGTGCACTCCCCCTAAAATATAAGCAACAAAGGTAATGCACGGAATGAAACAGCAATTATTTAATGGATATAAGTGAAACAGATTCAAGAAGACAAACTAAGCCTTAGGCGACATTCGAACCCGTATATTAGAGTGCAGGTTAATAGACAGCCTGCGCTAGCTGCTGTACCATACAGAGTGACAAAAATGTCAATCTCATACCAGGATGTTTTGTATAAAATGATTGGCTTGTCATCCCAGTTACCCAATATTTGAAATTCTAAAATAACTGGAGGGAAAAACATAACAGGAGATTGCGCTGATTATTTTAATTCATTTTTGTCGAATTTAGGAGCAGGATTTTGCTTTAAACTGCAAAAAGAGTTCTGCAATTTTTACTTCTGAAAATAATGAACAGCTATTTTCAATTTCAATAACACGAGAGAGGTTTTAAACACGAATTATTTCGTACACGAGTTATTAACACAAGTCAAAGTTATTTGATCAGGACAATTCTGGTATTAAAAATTTCTATTTTCTACTCGCATATAAAATACATGTTTAGTCTTAATAAAACCATTTTATATCTTTGCTTCTCATCCAAATAAATTTTCTAAATAAACAAATTTCAAACAAAAAATTGAATAACAAACACGGGATTTCTGAAGTTAAATAGCAGAAAAGTGAATGTTATGCCATGATACTATGGTTTCTAAAGTTCTAAGTGGCTATACTAACAGATTTGAGAACATTATTCAGTTTTTATCATTAGATTAATCAGTAATAACTTTTACGTTAGATAATATATTTCCTGTTGTTTGATATAGTAATATGAGAAACTAATTAATCAATTGTCGATGTGTTTCTTATTTCTATAATATCTTACGCTTTTTTTTTTTGTGCACTCCCCCTAAAATATAAGCAACAAAGGTAATGCACGGAATGAAACACCAATTATTTAATGGATATAAGTGAAACAGATTCAAGAAGACAAACTAAGCCTTAGGCGACATTCGAACCCGCATATTAGAGGGCAGGTTAATAGACAGCCTGCGCTAGCTGCTGTACCGTACAGAGCGACAAAAATGTCAATCTCATACCAGGATTTTTTTTATAAAATGATTGGCTTGTCATCCGAGTTACCCAATATTTGAAATACTAAAATAACTGGGGGGAAAACATATCAGGAGATTGCGCTGATTATTTTAATTCATTTTTGTCCAATTTAGAAGCAAGATTTTGCTTTAAAATGCAAAAAGAGTTCTGAAATTTTTACTTCTGAAAATAATGTACAGCTATTTTCAATTTCAATAACACGAGAGAGGTTTTAAACACGAATTATTTCGTACACGAGTTATTAACACAAGTCAAAGTTATTTGATCAGGACAATTCTGGTATTAAAAATTTGTGTTTTCTACTCCCATATAAAATACATGTTTAGTCTTAATAAAACCATTTTATATCTTTGCTTCTCATCCAAATAAATTTTCTAAATAAACAAATTTCAAACAAAATTGTCGATGTGTTTCTTATTTCTATAATATCTTACGCTTTTTATGTGCACTCCCGCTAAAATATAAGCAACAAAGGTAATGCACGGAATGAAACAGCAATTATTTAATGGATATAAGTGAAACAGATTCAAGAAGACAAACTAAGCCTTAGGCTACATTCGAACCCTCATATTAGAGAGCAGGTTAATAGACAGCCTGCGCTAGCTGCTGTACCATACAGAGCGACAAAAATGTCAATCTCATACCAGGATTTTTTGTATAAAATGATTGGCTTGTCATCCCAGTTACCCAATATTTGAAATTCTAAAATAAATGGAGGGAAAAACATAACAGGAGATTGCGCTGATTATTTTAATTCATTTTTGTCCAATTTAGAAGCAAGATTTTGCTTTAAACTGCAAAAGGAGTTCTGCAATTTTTATTTCTGAAAATAATGCACAGCTATTTTCAATTTCAATAACACGAGAGAGGTTTTAAACACGAATTATTTCGTACACGAGTTATTAACACAAGTCAAAGTTACTTGATCAGGACAATTCTGGTATTAAAAATTTCTATTTTCTACTCGTATATAAAATACATGTTTAGTCTTAATAAAACCATTTTATATCTTTGCTTCTCATCCAAATAAATTTTCTAAATAAACAAATTTCAAACAAAAAATTGAATAACAAACACGGGATTTCTGAAATTAAATAGCATAAAAGTGAATGTTATGCCATGAAACTATGGCTTCTAAAGTTCTAAGTGGCTATACTAACAGATTTGAGAACATTATTCAGTTTTTATCATTAGATTAATCAGTAATAACTTTTACGTTAGATAATATATTTCCTGTTGCTTGATATAGTAATATGAGAAACTAATTAATCAATTGTCGATGTGTTTCTTATTTCTATAATATCTTACGCTTTTTTTGTGCACTCCCGCTAAAATATAAGCAACAAAGGTAATGCACGGAATGAAACAGCAATTATTTAATGGATATAGGTGAAACAGATTCAAGAAGACAAACTAAGCCTTAGGCGACATTCGAACCCGCATATTAGAGGGCAGGTTAATAGACAGCCTGCGCTAGCTGCTGTACCATACAGAGTGACAAAAATGTCAATCTCATACCAGGATGTTTTGTATAAAATGATTGGCTTGTTATCCCAGTTACACAATATTTGAAATTCTAAAATAACTGGAGGGAAAAACATAACAGGAGATTGCGCTGATTATTTTAATTCATTTTTGTCCAATTTAGGAGCAGGATTTTGCTTTAAACTGCAAAAAGAGTTCTGAAATTTTTACTTCTGAAAATAATGCACAGCTATTTTCAATTTCAATAACACGAGAGAGGTTTTAAACACGAATTATTTCGTACACGAGTTATTAACACAAGTCAAAGTTATTTGATCAGGACAATTCTGGTATTAAAAATTTGTGTTTTCTACTCGCATATAAAATACATGTTTAGTCTTAATAAAACCATTTTATATCTTTGCTTCTCATCCAAATAAATTTTCTAAATAAACAAATTTCAAACAAAATTGTCGATGTGTTTCTTATTTCTATAATATCTTACGCTTTTTATGTGCACTCCCGCTAAAATATAAGCAACAAAGGTAATGCACGGAATGAAACAGCAATTATTTAATGGATATAAGTGGAAAAGATTCAAGAAGACAAACTAAGCCTTAGGCTACATTTGAACCCGCATATTAGAGAGCAGGTTAATAGACAGCCTGCGCTAGCTGCTGTACCATACAGAGCGACAAAAATGTCAATCTCATACCAGGATTTTTTGTATAAAATGATTGGCTTGTCATCCCAGTTACCCAATATTTGAAATTCGAAAATAAATGGAGGGAAAAACATAACAGGAGATTGCGCTGATTATTTTAATTCATTTTTGTCCAATTTAGAAGCAAGATTTTGCTTTAAACTGCAAAAGGAGTTCTGCAATTTTTATTTCTGAAAATAATGCACAGCTATTTTCAATTTCAATAACACGAGAGAGGTTTTAAACACGAATTATTTCGTACACGAGTTATTAACACAAGTCAAAGTTACTTGATCAGGACAATTCTGGTATTAAAAATTTCTATTTTCTACTCGTATATAAAATACATGTTTAGTCTTAATAAAACCATTTTATATCTTTGCTTCTCATCCAAATAAATTTTCTAAATAAACAAATTTCAAACAAAAAATTGAATAACAAACACGGGATTTCTGAAATTAAATAGCATAAAGGTGAATGTTATGCCATGAAACTATGGCTTCTAAAGTTCTAAGTGGCTATACTAACAGATTTGAGAACATTATTCAGTTTTTATCATTAGATTAATCAGTAATAACTTTTACGTTAGATAATATATTTCCTGTTGCTTGATATAGTAATATGAGAAACTAATTAATCAATTGTCGATGTGTTTCTTATTTCTATAATATCTTACGCTTTTTTTGTGCACTCCCGCTAAAATATAAGCAACAAAGGTAATGCACGGAATGAAACAGCAATTATTTAATGGATATAAGTGAAACAGATTCAAGAAGACAAACTAAGCCTTAGGCGACATTCGAACCCGTATATTAGAGTGCAGGTTAATAGACAGCCTGCGCTAGCTGCTGTACCATACAGAGTGACAAAAATGTCAATCTCATACCAGGATGTTTTGTATAAAATGATTGGCTTGTCATCCCAGTTACCCAATATTTGAAATTCTAAAATAACTGGAGGGAAAAACATAACAGGAGATTGCGCTGATTATTTTAATTCATTTTTGTCGAATTTAGGAGCAGGATTTTGCTTTAAACTGCAAAAAGAGTTCTGCAATTTTTACTTCTGAAAATAATGAACAGCTATTTTCAATTTCAATAACACGAGAGAGGTTTTAAACACGAATTATTTCGTACACGAGTTATTAACACAAGTCAAAGTTATTTGATCAGGACAATTCTGGTATTAAAAATTTCTATTTTCTACTCGCATATAAAATACATGTTTAGTCTTAATAAAACCATTTTATATCTTTGCTTCTCATCCAAATAAATTTTCTAAATAAACAAATTTCAAACAAAAAATTGAATAACAAACACGGGATTTCTGAAGTTAAATAGCAGAAAAGTGAATGTTATGCCATGATACTATGGTTTCTAAAGTTCTAAGTGGCTATACTAACAGATTTGAGAACATTATTCAGTTTTTATCATTAGATTAATCAGTAATAACTTTTACGTTAGATAATATATTTCCTGTTGTTTGATATAGTAATATGAGAAACTAATTAATCAATTGTCGATGTGTTTCTTATTTCTATAATATCTTACGCTTTTTTTTTTTGTGCACTCCCCCTAAAATATAAGCAACAAAGGTAATGCACGGAATGAAACACCAATTATTTAATGGATATAAGTGAAACAGATTCAAGAAGACAAACTAAGCCTTAGGCGACATTCGAACCCGCATATTAGAGGGCAGGTTAATAGACAGCCTGCGCTAGCTGCTGTACCGTACAGAGCGACAAAAATGTCAATCTCATACCAGGATTTTTTTTATAAAATGATTGGCTTGTCATCCGAGTTACCCAATATTTGAAATACTAAAATAACTGGGGGGAAAACATATCAGGAGATTGCGCTGATTATTTTAATTCATTTTTGTCCAATTTAGAAGCAAGATTTTGCTTTAAAATGCAAAAAGAGTTCTGAAATTTTTACTTCTGAAAATAATGTACAGCTATTTTCAATTTCAATAACACGAGAGAGGTTTTAAACACGAATTATTTCGTACACGAGTTATTAACACAAGTCAAAGTTATTTGATCAGGACAATTCTGGTATTAAAAATTTGTGTTTTCTACTCCCATATAAAATACATGTTTAGTCTTAATAAAACCATTTTATATCTTTGCTTCTCATCCAAATAAATTTTCTAAATAAACAAATTTCAAACAAAATTGTCGATGTGTTTCTTATTTCTATAATATCTTACGCTTTTTATGTGCACTCCCGCTAAAATATAAGCAACAAAGGTAATGCACGGAATGAAACAGCAATTATTTAATGGATATAAGTGAAACAGATTCAAGAAGACAAACTAAGCCTTAGGCTACATTCGAACCCTCATATTAGAGAGCAGGTTAATAGACAGCCTGCGCTAGCTGCTGTACCATACAGAGCGACAAAAATGTCAATCTCATACCAGGATTTTTTGTATAAAATGATTGGCTTGTCATCCCAGTTACCCAATATTTGAAATTCTAAAATAAATGGAGGGAAAAACATAACAGGAGATTGCGCTGATTATTTTAATTCATTTTTGTCCAATTTAGAAGCAAGATTTTGCTTTAAACTGCAAAAGGAGTTCTGCAATTTTTATTTCTGAAAATAATGCACAGCTATTTTCAATTTCAATAACACGAGAGAGGTTTTAAACACGAATTATTTCGTACACGAGTTATTAACACAAGTCAAAGTTACTTGATCAGGACAATTCTGGTATTAAAAATTTCTATTTTCTACTCGTATATAAAATACATGTTTAGTCTTAATAAAACCATTTTATATCTTTGCTTCTCATCCAAATAAATTTTCTAAATAAACAAATTTCAAACAAAAAATTGAATAACAAACACGGGATTTCTGAAATTAAATAGCATAAAAGTGAATGTTATGCCATGAAACTATGGCTTCTAAAGTTCTAAGTGGCTATACTAACAGATTTGAGAACATTATTCAGTTTTTATCATTAGATTAATCAGTAATAACTTTTACGTTAGATAATATATTTCCTGTTGCTTGATATAGTAATATGAGAAACTAATTAATCAATTGTCGATGTGTTTCTTATTTCTATAATATCTTACGCTTTTTTTGTGCACTCCCGCTAAAATATAAGCAACAAAGGTAATGCACGGAATGAAACAGCAATTATTTAATGGATATAGGTGAAACAGATTCAAGAAGACAAACTAAGCCTTAGGCGACATTCGAACCCGCATATTAGAGGGCAGGTTAATAGACAGCCTGCGCTAGCTGCTGTACCATACAGAGTGACAAAAATGTCAATCTCATACCAGGATGTTTTGTATAAAATGATTGGCTTGTTATCCCAGTTACACAATATTTGAAATTCTAAAATAACTGGAGGGAAAAACATAACAGGAGATTGCGCTGATTATTTTAATTCATTTTTGTCCAATTTAGGAGCAGGATTTTGCTTTAAACTGCAAAAAGAGTTCTGAAATTTTTACTTCTGAAAATAATGCACAGCTATTTTCAATTTCAATAACACGAGAGAGGTTTTAAACACGAATTATTTCGTACACGAGTTATTAACACAAGTCAAAGTTATTTGATCAGGACAATTCTGGTATTAAAAATTTGTGTTTTCTACTCGCATATAAAATACATGTTTAGTCTTAATAAAACCATTTTATATCTTTGCTTCTCATCCAAATAAATTTTCTAAATAAACAAATTTCAAACAAAATTGTCGATGTGTTTCTTATTTCTATAATATCTTACGCTTTTTATGTGCACTCCCGCTAAAATATAAGCAACAAAGGTAATGCACGGAATGAAACAGCAATTATTTAATGGATATAAGTGGAAAAGATTCAAGAAGACAAACTAAGCCTTAGGCTACATTTGAACCCGCATATTAGAGAGCAGGTTAATAGACAGCCTGCGCTAGCTGCTGTACCATACAGAGCGACAAAAATGTCAATCTCATACCAGGATTTTTTGTATAAAATGATTGGCTTGTCATCCCAGTTACCCAATATTTGAAATTCGAAAATAAATGGAGGGAAAAACATAACAGGAGATTGCGCTGATTATTTTAATTCATTTTTGTCCAATTTAGAAGCAAGATTTTGCTTTAAACTGCAAAAGGAGTTCTGCAATTTTTATTTCTGAAAATAATGCACAGCTATTTTCAATTTCAATAACACGAGAGAGGTTTTAAACACGAATTATTTCGTACACGAGTTATTAACACAAGTCAAAGTTACTTGATCAGGACAATTCTGGTATTAAAAATTTCTATTTTCTACTCGTATATAAAATACATGTTTAGTCTTAATAAAACCATTTTATATCTTTGCTTCTCATCCAAATAAATTTTCTAAATAAACAAATTTCAAACAAAAAATTGAATAACAAACACGGGATTTCTGAAATTAAATAGCATAAAGGTGAATGTTATGCCATGAAACTATGGCTTCTAAAGTTCTAAGTGGCTATACTAACAGATTTGAGAACATTATTCAGTTTTTATCATTAGATTAATCAGTAATAACTTTTACGTTAGATAATATATTTCCTGTTGCTTGATATAGTAATATGAGAAACTAATTAATCAATTGTCGATGTGTTTCTTATTTCTATAATATCTTACGCTTTTTTTGTGCACTCCCGCTAAAATATAAGCAACAAAGGTAATGCACGGAATGAAACAGCAATTATTTAATGGATATAGGTGAAACAGATTCAAGAAGACAAACTAAGCCTTAGGCGACATTCGAACCCGCATATTAGAGGGCAGGTTAATAGACAGCCTGCGCTAGCTGCTGTACCATACAGAGTGACAAAAATGTCAATCTCATACCAGGATGTTTTGTATAAAATGATTGGTTTGTCATCCCAGTTACCCAATATTTGAAATTCTAAAATAACTGGAGGGAAAAACATAACAGGAGATTGCGCTGATTATTTTATTCATTTTTGTCCAATTTAGGAGCAGGATTTTGCTTTAAACTGCAAAAAGAGTTCTGAAATTTTTACTTCTGAAAATAATGCACAGCTATTTTCAATTTCAATAACACGAGAGAGGTTTTAAACACGAATTATTTCGTACACGAGTTATTATCACAAGTCAAAGTTATTTGATCAGGACAATTCTGGTATTAAAAATTTCTATTTTCTACTCGCATATAAAATACATGTTTAGTCTTAATAAAACCATTTTATATCTTTGCTTCTCATCCAAATAAATTTTCTAAATAAACAAATTTCAAACAAAATTGTCGATGTGTTTCTTATTTCTATAATATCATACGCTTTTTATGTGCACTCCCGCTAAAATATAAGCAACAAAGGTAATGCACGGAATGAAACAGCAATTATTTAATGGATATAAGTGAAACAGATTCAAGAAGACAAACTAAGCCTTAGGCTACATTCGAACCCGCATATTAGAGAGCAGGTTAATAGCAGCCTGCGCTAGCTGCTGTACCATACAGAGCGACAAAAATGTCAATCTCATACCAGGATTTTTTGTATAAAATGATTGGCTTGTCATCCCAGTTACCCAATATTTGAAATTCTAAAATAAATGGAGGGAAAAACATAACAGGAGATTGCGCTGATTATTTTAATTCATTTTTGTCCAATTTAGAAGCAAGATTTTGCTTTAAACTGCAAAAGAAGTTCTGCAATTTTTATTTCTGAAAATAATGCACAGCTATTTTCAAATTCAATAACACGAGAAAGGTTTTAAACACGAATTATTTCGTACACGAGTTATTAACACAAGTCAAAGTTACTTGATCAGGACAATTCTGGTATTAAAAATTTCTATTTTCTACTCGCATATAAAATACATGTTTAGTCTTAATAAAACCATTTTATATCTTTGCTTCTCATCCAAATAAATTTTCTAAATAAAAAAATTTCAAACAAAAAATTGAATAACAAACACGGGATTTCTGAAGTTAAATAGCATAAAACTGAATGTTATGCCATGAAACTATGGTTTCTAAAGTTCTAAGTGGCTATACTAACAGATTTGAGAACATTATTCAGTTTTTATCATTAGATTAATCAGTAATAACTTTTACGTTAGATAATATATTTCCTGTTATTTGATATAGTAATATGAGAAACTAATTAATCAATTGTCGATGTGTTTCTTATTTCTATAATATCTTACGCTTTTTTTGTGCACTCCCGCTAAAATATAAGCAACAAAGGTAATGCACGGAATGAAACAGCAATTATTTAATGAATATAGGTGAAACAGATTCAAGAAGGCAAACTAAGCCTTAGGCGACATTCGAACCCGCAGATTAGAGGGCAGGTTAATAGACAGCCTGCGCTAGCTGCTGTACCATACAGAGTGACAAAAATGTCAATCTCATACCAGGATGTTTTGTACAAAATGATTGGCTTGTCATCCCAGTTACCCAATATCTGAAATTCTAAAATAACTGGAGGGAAAAACATAACAGGAGATTGCGCTGATTATTTTAATTCATTTTTGTCCAATTTAGGAGCAGGATTTTGCTTTAAACTGCAAAAAGAGTTCTGAAATTTTTACTTCTGAAAATAATGCACAGCTATTTTCAATTTCAATAACACGAGAGAGGTTTTAAACACAAATTATTTCGTACACGAGTTATTAACACAAGGCAAAGTTATTTGATCAGGACAATTCTGGTATTAAAAATTTCTATTTTCTACTCGCATATAAAATACATGTTTAGTCTTAATAAAACCATTTTATATCTTTGCTTCTCATCCAAATAAATTTTCTAAATAAACAAATTTCAAACAAAATTGTCGATGTGTTTCTTATTTCTATAATATCTTACGCTTTTTATGTGCACTCCCGCTAAAATATAAGCAACAAAGGTAATGCACGGAATGAAACAGCAATTATTTAATGGATATAAGTGAAACAGATTCAAGAAGACAAACTAAGCCTTAGGCTACATTCGAACCCGCATATTAGAGAGCAGGTTAATAGACAGCCTGCGCTAGCTGCTGTACCATACAGAGCGACAAAAATGTCAATCTCATACCACGATTTTTTGTATAAAATGATTGGCTTGTCATCACAGTTACCCAATATTTGAAATTCTAAAATAAATGGAGTGAAAAACATAACAGGAGATTGCGCTGATTATTTTAATTCATTTTTGTATAATTTAGAAGCAAGATTTTGCTTTAAACTGCAAAAGGAGTTCTGCAATTTTTATTTCTGAAAATAATGCACAGCTATTTTCAATTTCAATAACACGAGAGAGGTTTTAAACACGAATTATTTCGTACACGAGTTATTAACACAAGTCAAAGTTATTGATCAGGACAATTCTGGTATTAAAAATTTCTATTTTCTACTCGCATATAAAATACATGTTTAGTCTTAATAAAACCATTTTATATCTTTGCTTCTCATCCAAATAAATTTTCTAAATAAACAAATTTCAAACAAAAAATTGAATAACAAACACGGGATTTCTGAAGTTAAATAGCATAAAAGTAAATGTTATGCCATGAAACTATGGTTTCTAAAGTTCTAAGTGGCTATACTAACCGATTTGAGAACATTATTCAGTTTTTATCATTAGATTAATCAGTAATAACTTTTACGTTAGATAATATATTTCCTGTTGCTTGATATAGTAATATGAGAAACTAATTAATCAATTGTCGATGTGTTTCTTATTTCTATAATATCTTACGCTTTTTTTGTGCACTCCCGCTAAAATATAAGCAACAAAGGTAATGCACGGAATGAAACAGCAATTATTTAATGGATATAGGTGAAACAGATTCAAGAAGACAAACTAAGCCTTAGGCGATAATCGAACTCGCATATTGGAGGGCAGGTTAATAGACAGCCTGGGCTAGCTGCTGTACCATACAGAGTGACAAAAATGTCAATCTCATACCAGGATTTTTTGTATAAAATGATTGGCTTGTCATCCCAGTTACCCAATATTTGAAATTCTAAAATAACTGGAGGGAAAAACAGAACAGGAGATTGCGCTGATTATTTTAATTCATTTTTGTCCAATTTAGGAGCAGGATTTTGCTTTAAACTGCAAAAAGAGTTCTGAAATTTTTACTTCTGAAAATAATGCACAGCTATTTTCAATTTCAATAACACGAGAGAGGTTTTAAACACGAATTATTTCGTACACGAGTTATTAACACAAGTCAAAGTAATTTGATCAGGACAATTCTGGTATTAAAAATTTCTATTTTCTACTCGCATATAAAATACATGTTTAGTCTTAATAAAACCATTTTATATCTTTGCTTCTCATCCAAATAAATTTTCTAAATAAACAAATTTCAAACAAAATTGTCGATGTGTTTCTTATTTCTATAATATCTTACGCTTTTTATGTGCACTCCCGCTAAAATATAAGCAACAAAGGTAATGCACGGAATGAAACAGCAATTATTTAATGGATATAAGTGAAACAGATTCAAGAAGACAAACTAAGCCTTAGGCTACATTCGAACCCGCATATTAGAGAGCAGGTTAATAGACAGCCTGCGCTAGCTGCTGTACCATACAGAGCGACAAAAATGTCAATCTCATACCAGGATTTTTTGTATAAAATGATTGGCTTGTCATCCCAGTTACCCAATATTTGAAATTCTAAAATAAATTGAGTGAAAAACATAACAGGAGATTGCGCTGATTATTTTAATTCATTTTTGTCCAATTTAGAAGCAAGATTTTGCTTTAAACTGCAAAAGGAGTTCTGCAATTTTTATTTCTGAAAATAATGCACAGCTATTTTCAAATTCAATAACACGAGAAAGGTTTTAAACACGAATTATTTCGTACACGAATTATTAACACAAGTCAAAGTTACTTGATCAGGACAATTCTGGTATTAAAAATTTCTATTTTCTACTCGCATATAAAATACATGTTTAGTCTTAATAAAACCATTTTATATCTTTGGTTCTCATCCAAATAAATTTTCTAAATAAACAAATTTCAAACAAAAAATTGAATAACAAACACGGGATTTCTGAAGTTAAATAGCATAAAACTGAATGTTATGCCATGAAACTATGGTTTCTAAAGTTCTAAGTGGCTATACTAACAGATTTGAGAACATTATTCAGTTTTTATCATTAGATTAATCAGTAATAACTTTTACGTTAGATAATATATTTCCTGTTATTTGATATAGTAATATGAGAAACTAATTAATCAATTGTCGATGTGTTTCTTATTTCTATAATATCTTACGCTTTTTTTGTGCACTCCCGCTAAAATATAAGCAACAAAGGTAATGCACGGAATGAAACAGCAATTATTTAATGGATATAGGTGAAACAGATTCAAGAAGACAAACTAAGCCTTAGGCGACATTCGAACCCGCATATTAGAGGGCAGGTTAATAGACAGCCTGCGCTAGCTGCTGTACCATACAGAGTGACAAAAATGTCAATCTCATACCAGGATGTTTTGTACAAAATGATTGGCTTGTCATCCCAGTTACCCAATATCTGAAATTCTAAAATAACTGGAGGGAAAAACATAACAGGAGATTGCGCTGATTATTTTAATTCATTTTTGTCCAATTTAGGAGCAGGATTTTGCTTTAAACTGCAAAAAGAGTTCTGAAATTTTTACTTCTGAAAATAATGCACAGATATTTTCAATTTCAAGAACACGAGAGAGGTTTTAAACACGAATTATTTCGTACACGAGTTATTAACACAAGTCAAAGTTATTGATCAGGACAATTCTGGTATTAAAAATTTCTATTTTCTACTCGCATATAAAATACATGTTTAGTCTTAATAAAACCATTTTATATCTTTGCTTCTCATCCAAATAAATTTTCTAAATAAACAAATTTCAAACAAAAAATTGAATAACAAACACGGGATTTCTGAAGTTAAATAGCATAAAAGTGAATGTTATGCCATGAAACTATGGTTTCTAAAGTTCTAAGGGGCTATACTAACAGATTTGAGAACATTATTCAGTTTTTATCATTAGATTAATCAGTAATAACTTTTACGTTAGATAATATATTTCCTGTTGCTTGATATAGTAATATGAGAAACTAATTAATCAATTGTCGATGTGTTTCTTATTTCTATAATATCTTACGCTTTTTTTGTGCACTCCCGCTAAAATATAAGCAACAAAGGTAATCCACGGAATGAAACAGCAATTATTTAATGGATATAAGTGAAACAGATTCAAGAAGACAAACTAAGCCTTAGGCGACATTCGAACCCGCATATTAGAGGGCAGGTTAATAGACAGCCTGCGCTAGCTGCTGTACCATACAGAGTGACAAAAATGTCAATCTCATACCAGGATTTTTTGTATAAAAGGATTGGCTTGTCATCCCAGTTACCCAATATTTGAAATTCAAAATAACTGGAGGGAAAAACATAACAGGAGACTGCGCTGATTATTTTAATTCATTTTTGTCTAATTTAGGAGCAAGATTTTGCTTTAAACTGCAAAAGGAGTTCTGCAATTTTTATTTCTGAAAATAATGCACAGCTATTTTCAATTTCAATAACACGAGAGAGGTTTTAAACACGAATTATTTCGTACACGAGTTATTAACACAAGTAAAAGTTATTTGATCAGGACAATTCTGGTATTAAAAATTTCTATTTTCTACTCGCATATAAAATACATGTTTAGTCTTAATAAAACCATTTTATATCTTTGCTTCTCATCCAAATAAATTTTCTAAATAAACAAATTTCAAACAAAATTGTCGATGTGTTTCTTATTTCTATAATATCTTACGCTTTTTATGTGCACTCCCGCTAAAATATAAGCAACAAAGGTAATGCACGGAATGAAACAGCAATTATTTAATGGATATAAGTGAAACAGATTCAAGAAGACAAACTAAGCCTTAGGCGACATTCGAACCCGCATATTAGAGGGCAGGTTAATAGACAGCCTGCGCTAGCTGCTGTACCATACAGAGTGACAAAAATGTCAATCTCATACCAGGATTTTTTGTATAAAATGATTGGCTTGTCATCCCTGTTACCCAATATTTGAAATTCTAAAATAAATGGAGTGAAAAACATAACAGGAGATTGCGCTGATTATTTTAATTCATTTTTGTATAATTTAGAAGCAAGATTTTGCTTTAAACTGCAAAAGGAGTTCTGCAATTTTTATTTCTGAAAATAATGCACAGCTATTTTCAATTTCAATAACACGAGAGAGGTTTTAAACACGAATTATTTCGTACACGAGTTATTAACACAAGTCAAAGTTATTGATCAGGACAATTCTGGTATTAAAAATTTCTATTTTCTACTCGCATATAAAATACATGTTTAGTCTTAATAAAACCATTTTATATCTTTGCTTCTCATCCAAATAAATTTTCTAAATAAACAAATTTCAAACAAAAAATTGAATAACAAACACGGGATTTCTGAAGTTAAATAGCATAAAAGTAAATGTTATGCCATGAAACTATGGTTTCTAAAGTTCTAAGTGGCTATACTAACCGATTTGAGAACATTATTCAGTTTTTATCATTAGATTAATCAGTAATAACTTTTACGTTAGATAATATATTTCCTGTTGCTTGATATAGTAATATGAGAAACTAATTAATCAATTGTCGATGTGTTTCTTATTTCTATAATATCTTACGCTTTTTTTGTGCACTCCCGCTAAAATATAAGCAACAAAGGTAATGCACGGAATGAAACAGCAATTATTTAATGGATATAGGTGAAACAGATTCAAGAAGACAAACTAAGCCTTAGGCGATAATCGAACTCGCATATTGGAGGGCAGGTTAATAGACAGCCTGGGCTAGCTGCTGTACCATACAGAGTGACAAAAATGTCAATCTCATACCAGGATTTTTTGTATAAAATGATTGGCTTGTCATCCCAGTTACCCAATATTTGAAATTCTAAAATAACTGGAGGGAAAAACAGAACAGGAGATTGCGCTGATTATTTTAATTCATTTTTGTCCAATTTAGGAGCAGGATTTTGCTTTAAACTGCAAAAAGAGTTCTGAAATTTTTACTTCTGAAAATAATGCACAGCTATTTTCAATTTCAATAACACGAGAGAGGTTTTAAACACGAATTATTTCGTACACGAGTTATTAACACAAGTCAAAGTTATTTGATCAGGACAATTCTGGTATTAAAAATTTCTATTTTCTACTCGCATATAAAATACATGTTTAGTCTTAATAAAACCATTTTATATCTTTGCTTCTCATCCAAATAAATTTTCTAAATAAACAAATTTCAAACAAAATTGTCGATGTGTTTCTTATTTCTATAATATCTTACGCTTTTTATGTGCACTCCCGCTAAAATATAAGCAACAAAGGTAATGCACGGAATGAAACAGCAATTATTTAATGGATATAAGTGAAACAGATTCAAGAAGACAAACTAAGCCTTAGGCTACATTCGAACCCGCATATTAGAGAGCAGGTTAATAGACAGCCTGCGCTAGCTGCTGTACCATACAGAGCGACAAAAATGTCAATCTCATACCAGGATTTTTTGTATAAAATGATTGGCTTGTCATCCCAGTTACCCAATATTTGAAATTCTAAAATAAATTGAGGGAAAAACATAACAGGAGATTGCGCTGATTATTTTAATTCATTTTTGTCCAATTTAGAAGCAAGATTTTGCTTTAAACTGCAAAAGGAGTTCTGCAATTTTTATTTCTGAAAATAATGCACAGCTATTTTCAAATTCAATAACACGAGAAAGGTTTTAAACACGAATTATTTCGTACACGAATTATTAACACAAGTCAAAGTTACTTGATCAGGACAATTCTGGTATTAAAAATTTCTATTTTCTACTCGCATATAAAATACATGTTTAGTCTTAATAAAACCATTTTATATCTTTGGTTCTCATCCAAATAAATTTTCTAAATAAACAAATTTCAAACAAAAAATTGAATAACAAACACGGGATTTCTGAAGTTAAATAGCATAAAACTGAATGTTATGCCATGAAACTATGGTTTCTAAAGTTCTAAGTGGCTATACTAACAGATTTGAGAACATTATTCAGTTTTTATCATTAGATTAATCAGTAATAACTTTTACGTTAGATAATATATTTCCTGTTATTTGATATAGTAATATGAGAAACTAATTAATCAATTGTCGATGTGTTTCTTATTTCTATAATATCTTACGCTTTTTTTGTGCACTCCCGCTAAAATATAAGCAACAAAGGTAATGCACGGAATGAAACAGCAATTATTTAATGGATATAGGTGAAACAGATTCAAGAAGACAAACTAAGCCTTAGGCGACATTCGAACCCGCATATTAGAGGGCAGGTTAATAGACAGCCTGCGCTAGCTGCTGTACCATACAGAGTGACAAAAATGTCAATCTCATACCAGGATGTTTTGTACAAAATGATTGGCTTGTCATCCCAGTTACCCAATATCTGAAATTCTAAAATAACTGGAGGGAAAAACATAACAGGAGATTGCGCTGATTATTTTAATTCATTTTTGTCCAATTTAGGAGCAGGATTTTGCTTTAAACTGCAAAAAGAGTTCTGAAATTTTTACTTCTGAAAATAATGCACAGATATTTTCAATTTCAAGAACACGAGAGAGGTTTTAAACACGAATTATTTCGTACACGAGTTATTAACACAAGTCAAAGTTATTGATCAGGACAATTCTGGTATTAAAAATTTCTATTTTCTACTCGCATATAAAATACATGTTTAGTCTTAATAAAACCATTTTATATCTTTGCTTCTCATCCAAATAAATTTTCTAAATAAACAAATTTCAAACAAAAAATTGAATAACAAACACGGGATTTCTGAAGTTAAATAGCATAAAAGTGAATGTTATGCCATGAAACTATGGTTTCTAAAGTTCTAAGGGGCTATACTAACAGATTTGAGAACATTATTCAGTTTTTATCATTAGATTAATCAGTAATAACTTTTACGTTAGATAATATATTTCCTGTTGCTTGATATAGTAATATGAGAAACTAATTAATCAATTGTCGATGTGTTTCTTATTTCTATAATATCTTACGCTTTTTTTGTGCACTCCCGCTAAAATATAAGCAACAAAGGTAATCCACGGAATGAAACAGCAATTATTTAATGGATATAAGTGAAACAGATTCAAGAAGACAAACTAAGCCTTAGGCGACATTCGAACCCGCATATTAGAGGGCAGGTTAATAGACAGCCTGCGCTAGCTGCTGTACCATACAGAGTGACAAAAATGTCAATCTCATACCAGGATTTTTTGTATAAAAGGATTGGCTTGTCATCCCAGTTACCCAATATTTGAAATTCAAAATAACTGGAGGGAAAAACATAACAGGAGACTGCGCTGATTATTTTAATTCATTTTTGTCTAATTTAGGAGCAAGATTTTGCTTTAAACTGCAAAAGGAGTTCTGCAATTTTTATTTCTGAAAATAATGCACAGCTATTTTCAATTTCAATAACACGAGAGAGGTTTTAAACACGAATTATTTCGTACACGAGTTATTAACACAAGTAAAAGTTATTTGATCAGGACAATTCTGGTATTAAAAATTTCTATTTTCTACTCGCATATAAAATACATGTTTAGTCTTAATAAAACCATTTTATATCTTTGCTTCTCATCCAAATAAATTTTCTAAATAAACAAATTTCAAACAAAATTGTCGATGTGTTTCTTATTTCTATAATATCTTACGCTTTTTATGTGCACTCCCGCTAAAATATAAGCAACAAAGGTAATGCACGGAATGAAACAGCAATTATTTAATGGATATAAGTGAAACAGATTCAAGAAGACAAACTAAGCCTTAGGCGACATTCGAACCCGCATATTAGAGGGCAGGTTAATAGACAGCCTGCGCTAGCTGCTGTACCATACAGAGTGACAAAAATGTCAATCTCATACCAGGATTTTTTGTATAAAATGATTGGCTTGTCATCCCTGTTACCCAATATTTGAAATTCTAAAGTAACTGGAGGGAAAAACATAACAGGAAATTGCGCTGATTATTTTAATTCATTTTTGTCGAATTTAGGAGCAGGATTTTGCTTTAAACTGCAAAAAGAGTTCTGCAATTTTTACTTCTGAGAATAATGCACAGCTATTTTCAATTTCAATAACACGAGAGAGGTTTTAAACACGAATTATTTCGTACACGAGTTATTAACACAAGTCAAAGTTATTTGATCAGGACAATTCTGGTATTAAAAATTTCTATTTTCTACTCGCATATAAAATACATGTTTAGTCTTAATAAAACCATTTTATATCTTTGCTTCTCATCCAAATAAATTTTCTAAATAAACAAATTTCAAACAAAATTGTCGATGTGTTTCTTATTTCTATAATATCTTACGCTTTTTATGTGCACTCCCGCTAAAATATAAGCAACAAAGGTAATGCACGGAATGAAACAGCAATTATTTAATGGATATAAGTGAAACAGATTCAAGAAGACAAACTAAGCCTTAGGGTACATTCGAACCCGCATATTAGAGAGCAGGTTAATAGACAGCCTGCGCTAGCTGCTGTACCATACAGAGCGACAAAAATGTCAATCTCATACCAGGATTTTTTGTATAAAATGATTGGCTTGTCATCCCAGTTACCCAATATTTGAAATTCTAAAATAAATGGAGGGAAAAACATAACAGGAGATTGCGCTGATTACTTTAATTCATTTTTGTCCAATTTAGAAGCAAGATTTTGCTTTAAACTGCAAAAGGATTTCTGCAATTTTTATTTCTGAAAATAATGCACAGCTATTTTAAATTTCAATAACACGAGAGAGGTTTTAAACACGAATTATTTCGTACACGAGTTATTAACACAAATCAAAGTTATTTGATCAGGACAATTCTGGTATTAAAAATTTCTATTTTCTACTCGCATATAAAATACATGTTTAGTCTTAATAAAACCATTTTATATCTTTGCTTCTCATCCAAATAAATTTTCTAAATAAACAAATTTCAAACAAAAAATTGAATAACAAACACGGGATTTCTGAAGTTAAATAGCATAAAAGTGAATGTTATGCCATGAAACTATGGTTTCTAAAGTTCTAAGTGGCTATACTAACAGATTTGAGAACATTATTCAGTTTTTATCATTAGATTAATCAGTAATAACTTTTACGTTAGATAATATATTTCCTGTTGCTTGATATAGTAATATGAGAAACTAATTAATCAATGGTCGATGTGTTTCTTATTTCTATAATATCTTACGCTTTATTTTGTGCACTCCCGCTAAAATATAAGCAACAAAGGTAATGCACGGAATGAAACAGCAATTATTTAATGGATATAAGTGAAACAGATTCAAGAAGACAAACTAAGCCTTAGGCGACATTCGAACCCGCATATTAGAGGGCAGGTTAATAGACAGCCTGCGCTAGCTGCTGTACCATACAGAGTGACAAAAATGTCAATCTCATACCAGGATTTTTTGTATAAAAGGATTGGCTTGACATCCCAGTTACCCAATATTTGAAATTCAAAATAACTGGAGGGAAAAACATAACAGGAGACTGCGCTGATTATTTTAATTCATTTTTGTCTAATTTAGGAGCAAGATTTTGCTTTAAACTGCAAAAGGAGTTCTGCAATTTTTATTTCTGAAAATAATGCACAGCTATTTTCAATTTCAATAACACGAGAGAGGTTTTAAACACGAATTATTTCGTACACGAGTTATTAACACAAGTAAAAGTTATTTGATCAGGACAATTCTGGTATTAAAAATTTCTATTTTCTACTCGCATATAAAATACATGTTTAGTCTTAATAAAACCATTTTATATCTTTGCTTCTCATCCAAATAAATTTTCTAAATAAACAAATTTCAAACAAAATTGTCGATGTGTTTCTTATTTCTATAATATCTTACGCTTTTTATGTGCACTCCCGCTAAAATATAAGCAACAAAGGTAATGCACGGAATGAAACAGCAATTATTTAATGGATATAAGTGAAACAGATTCAAGAAGACAAACTAAGCCTTAGGCGACATTCGAACCCGCATATTAGAGGGCAGGTTAATAGACAGCCTGCGCTAGCTGCTGTACTATACAGAGTGACAAAAATGTCAATCTCATACCAGGATTTTTTGTATAAAATGATTGGCTTGTCATCCCATTACCCAATATTTGAAATTCTAAAATAACTGGAGGGAAAAACATAACAGGAGATTGCGCTGATTATTTTATTCATTTTTGTCCAATTTAGAAGCAAGATTTTGCTTTAAACTGCAAAACGAGTTCTGAAATTTTTACTTCTGAAAATAATGCACAGCTATTTTCAATTTCAATAACACGAGAGAGGTTTTAAACACGAATTATTTCGTACACGAGTTATTAACACAAGTCAAAGTTATTTGATCAGGACAATTCTGGTATTAAAAATTTCTATTTTCTACTCGCATATAAAATGCATGTTTAGTCTTAATAAAACCATTTTATATCTTTGCTTTTCATCCAAATAAAGTTTCTAAATAAACAAATTTCAAACAAAAAATTGAATAACAAACACGGGATTTCTGAAGTTAAATAGCATAAAAGTGAATGTTATGCCATGAAACTATGGTTTCTAAAGTTCTAAGTGGCTATACTAACAGATTTGAGAACATTATTCAGTTTTTATCATTAGATTAATCAGTAATAACTTTTACGTTAGATAATATATTTCCTGTTGCTTGATATAGTAATATGAGAAACTAATTAATCAATTGTCGATGTGTTTCTTATTTTTATAATATCCCACGCTTTTTTTGTGCACTCCCGCTAAAATATAAGCAACAAAGGTAATGCACGGAATGAAACAGCAATTATGTAATGGATATAGGTGAAACAGATTCAAGAAGACAAACTAAGCCTTAGGCGACATTCGAACCCGCATATTAGAGGGCAGGTTAATAGACAGCCTGCGCTAGCTGCTGTACCATACAGAGTGACAAAAATGTCAATCTCATACCAGGATTTTTGTATAAAATGATTGGCTTGTCATCCCAGTTACCCAATATTTGAAATTCTAAAATAACTGGAGGGAAAAACATAACAGGAGATTGCGCTGATTATTTTAATTCATTTTTGTCGAATTATGAGCAGGATTTTGCTTTAAACTGCAAAAAGAGTTCTGCAATTTTTACTTCTGAAAATAATGCACAGCTATTTTCAATTTCAATAACACGAGAGAGGTTTTAAACACGAATTATTTCGTACACCAGTTATTAACACAAGTCAAAGTTATTTGATCAGGACAATTCTGGTATTAAAAATTTCTATTTTCTACTCGCATATAAAATACATGTTTAGTCTTAATAAAACCATTTTATATCTTTGCTTCTCATCCAAATAAATTTTCTAAATAAACAAATTTCAAGCAAAATTGTCGATGTGTTTCTTATTTCTATAATATCTTACGCTTTTTATGTGCACTCCCGCTAAAATATAAGCAACAAAGGTAATGCACGGAATGAAACAGCAATTATTTAATGGATATAAGTGAAACAGATTCAAGAAGACAAACTAAGCCTTAGGCTACATTCGAACCCGCATATTAGAGAGCAGGTTAATAGACAGCCTGCGCTAGCTGCTGTACCATACAGAGCGACAAAAATGTCAATCTCATACCAGGATTTTTTGTATAAAATGATTGGCTTGTCATCCCAGTTACCCAATATTTGAAATTCTAAAATAAATTGAGGGAAAAACATAACAGGAGATTGCGCTGATTATTTTAATTCATTTTTGTCCAATTTAGAAGCAAGATTTTGCTTTAAACTGCAAAAGGAGTTCTGCAATTTTTATTTCTGAAAATAATGCACAGCTATTTTCAAATTCAATAACACGAGAAAGGTTTTAAACACGAATTATTTCGTACACGAATTATTAACACAAGTCAAAGTTACTTGATCAGGACAATTCTGGTATTAAAAATTTCTATTTTCTACTCGCATATAAAATACATGTTTAGTCTTAATAAAACCATTTTATATCTTTGCTTCTCATCCAAATAAATTTTCTAAATAAACAAATTTCAAACAAAAAATTGAATAACAAACACGGGATTTCTGAAGTTAAATAGCATAAAAGTGAATGTTATGCCATGAAACTATGGTTTCTAAAGTTCTAAGTGGCTATACTAACAGATTTGAGAACATTATTCAGTTTTTATCATTAGATTAATCAGTAATAACTTTTACGTTAGATAATATATTTCCTGTTGCTTGATATAGTAATATGAGAAACTAATTAATCAATGGTCGATGTGTTTCTTATTTCTATAATATCTTAGGCTTTATTTTGTGCACTCCCGCTAAAATATAAGCAACAAAGGTAATGCACGGAATGAAACAGCAATTATTTAATGGATATAAGTGAAACAGATTCAAGAAGACAAACTAAGCCTTAGGCGACATTCGAACCCGCATATTAGAGGGCAGGTTAATAGACAGCCTGCGCTAGCTGCTGTACCATACAGAGTGACAAAAATGTCAATCTCATACCAGGATTTTTTGTATAAAAGGATTGGCTTGTCATCCCAGTTACCCAATATTTGAAATTCAAAATAACTGGAGGGAAAAATATAACAGGAGATTGCGCTGATTATTTTAATTCATTTTTGTCGAATTATGAGCAGGATTTTGCTTTAAACTGCAAAAAGAGTTCTGCAATTTTTACTTCTGAAAATAATGCACAGCTATTTTCAATTTCAATAACACGAGAGAGGTTTTAAACACGAATTATTTCGTACACGAGTTATTAACACAAGTCAAAGTTACTTGATCAGGACAATTCTGGTATTAAAAATTTCTATTTTCTACTCGTATATAAAATACATGTTTAGTCTTAATAAAACCATTTTATATCTTTGCTTCTCATCCAAATAAATTTTCTAAATAAACAAATTTCAAACAAAAAATTGAATAACAAACACGGGATTTCTGAAATTAAATAGCATAAAGGTGAATGTTATGCCATGAAACTATGGCTTCTAAAGTTCTAAGTGGCTATACTAACAGATTTGAGAACATTATTCAGTTTTTATCATTAGATTAATCAGTAATAACTTTTACGTTAGATAATATATTTCCTGTTGCTTGATATAGTAATATGAGAAACTAATTAATCAATTGTCGATGTGTTTCTTATTTCTATAATATCTTACGCTTTTTTTGTGCACTCCCGCTAAAATATAAGCAACAAAGGTAATGCACGGAATGAAACAGCAATTATTTAATGGATATAGGTGAAACAGATTCAAGAAGACAAACTAAGCCTTAGGCGACATTCGAACCCGCATATTAGAGGGCAGGTTAATAGACAGCCTGCGCTAGCTGCTGTACCATACAGAGTGACAAAAATGTCAATCTCATACCAGGATGTTTTGTATAAAATGATTGGTTTGTCATCCCAGTTACCCAATATTTGAAATTCTAAAATAACTGGAGGGAAAAACATAACAGGAGATTGCGGTGATTATTTTAATTCATTTTTGTCCAATTTAGGAGCAGGATTTTGCTTTAAACTACAAAAAGAGTTCTGAAATTTTTACTTCTGAAAATAATGCACAGCTATTTTCAATTTCAATAACACGAGAGAGGTTTTAAACACGAATTATTTCGTACACGAGTTATTATCACAAGTCAAAGTTATTTGATCAGGACAATTTTGGTATTAAAAATTTCTATTTTCTACTCGCATATAAAATACATGTTTAGTCTTAATAAAACCATTTTATATCTTTGCTTCTCATCCAAATAAATTTTCTAAATAAACAAATTTCAAACAAAATTGTCGATGTGTTTCTTATTTCTATAATATCATACGCTTTTTATGTGCACTCCCGCTAAAATATAAGCAACAAAGGTAATGCACGGAATGAAACAGCAATTATTTAATGGATATAAGTGAAACAGATTCAAGAAGACAAACTAAGCCTTAGGCTACATTCGAACCCGCATATTAGAGAGCAGGTTAATAGCAGCCTGCGCTAGCTGCTGTACCATACAGAGCGACAAAAATGTCAATCTCATACCAGGATTTTTTGTATAAAATGATTGGCTTGTCATCCCAGTTACCCAATATTTGAAATTCTAAAATAAATGGAGGGAAAAACATAACAGGAGATTGCGCTGATTATTTTAATTCATTTTTGTCCAATTTAGAAGCAAGATTTTGCTTTAAACTGCAAAAGAAGTTCTGCAATTTTTATTTCTGAAAATAATGCACAGCTATTTTCAAATTCAATAACACGAGAAAGGTTTTAAACACGAATTATTTCGTACACGAGTTATTAACACAAGTCAAAGTTACTTGATCAGGACAATTCTGGTATTAAAAATTTCTATTTTCTACTCGCATATAAAATACATGTTTAGTCTTAATAAAACCATTTTATATCTTTGCTTCTCATCCAAATAAATTTTCTAAATAAAAAAATTTCAAACAAAAAATTGAATAACAAACACGGGATTTCTGAAGTTAAATAGCATAAAACTGAATGTTATGCCATGAAACTATGGTTTCTAAAGTTCTAAGTGGCTATACTAACAGATTTGAGAACATTATTCAGTTTTTATCATTAGATTAATCAGTAATAACTTTTACGTTAGATAATATATTTCCTGTTATTTGATATAGTAATATGAGAAACTAATTAATCAATTGTCGATGTGTTTCTTATTTCTATAATATCTTACGCTTTTTTTGTGCACTCCCGCTAAAATATAAGCAACAAAGGTAATGCACGGAATGAAACAGCAATTATTTAATGGATATAGGTGAAACAGATTCAAGAAGGCAAACTAAGCCTTAGGCGACATTCGAACCCGCATATTAGAGGGCAGGTTAATAGACAGCCTGCGCTAGCTGCTGTACCATACAGAGTGACAAAAATGTCAATCTCATACCAGGATGTTTTGTACAAAATGATTGGCTTGTCATCCCAGTTACCCAATATCTGAAATTCTAAAATAACTGGAGGGAAAAACATAACAGGAGATTGCGCTGATTATTTTAATTCATTTTTGTCCAATTTAGGAGCAGGATTTTGCTTTAAACTGCAAAAAGAGTTCTGAAATTTTTACTTCTGAAAATAATGCACAGCTATTTTCAATTTCAATAACACGAGAGAGGTTTTAAACACAAATTATTTCGTACACGAGTTATTAACACAAGTCAAAGTTATTTGATCAGGACAATTCTGGTATTAAAAATTTCTATTTTCTACTCGCATATAAAATACATGTTTAGTCTTAATAAAACCATTTTATATCTTTGCTTCTCATCCAAATAAATTTTCTAAATAAACAAATTTCAAACAAAATTGTCGATGTGTTTCTTATTTCTATAATATCATACGCTTTTTATGTGCACTCCCGCTAAAATATAAGCAACAAAGGTAATGCACGGAATGAAACAGCAATTATTTAATGGATATAAGTGAAACAGATTCAAGAAGACAAACTAAGCCTTAGGCTACATTCGAACCCGCATATTAGAGAGCAGGTTAATAGCAGCCTGCGCTAGCTGCTGTACCATACAGAGCGACAAAAATGTCAATCTCATACCAGGATTTTTTGTATAAAATGATTGGCTTGTCATCCCAGTTACCCAATATTTGAAATTCTAAAATAAATGGAGGGAAAAACATAACAGGAGATTGCGCTGATTATTTTAATTCATTTTTGTCCAATTTAGAAGCAAGATTTTGCTTTAAACTGCAAAAGAAGTTCTGCAATTTTTATTTCTGAAAATAATGCACAGCTATTTTCAAATTCAATAACACGAGAAAGGTTTTAAACACGAATTATTTCGTACACGAGTTATTAACACAAGTCAAAGTTACTTGATCAGGACAATTCTGGTATTAAAAATTTCTATTTTCTACTCGCATATAAAATACATGTTTAGTCTTAATAAAACCATTTTATATCTTTGCTTCTCATCCAAATAAATTTTCTAAATAAAAAAATTTCAAACAAAAAATTGAATAACAAACACGGGATTTCTGAAGTTAAATAGCATAAAACTGAATGTTATGCCATGAAACTATGGTTTCTAAAGTTCTAAGCGGCTATACTAACAGATTTGAGAACATTATTCAGTTTTTATCATTAGATTAATCAGTAATAACTTTTACGTTAGATAATATATTTCCTGTTATTTGATATAGTAATATGAGAAACTAATTAATCAATTGTCGATGTGTTTCTTATTTCTATAATATCTTACGCTTTTTTTGTGCACTCCCGCTAAAATATAAGCAACAAAGGTAATGCACGGAATGAAACAGCAATTATTTAATGGATATAGGTGAAACAGATTCAAGAAGGCAAACTAAGCCTTAGGCGACATTCGAACCCGCATATTAGAGGGCAGGTTAATAGACAGCCTGCGCTAGCTGCTGTACCATACAGAGTGACAAAAATGTCAATCTCATACCAGGATGTTTTGTACAAAATGATTGGCTTGTCATCCCAGTTACCCAATATCTGAAATTCTAAAATAACTGGAGGGAAAAACATAACAGGAGATTGCGCTGATTATTTTAATTCATTTTTGTCCAATTTAGGAGCAGGATTTTGCTTTAAACTGCAAAAAGAGTTCTGAAATTTTTACTTCTGAAAATAATGCACAGCTATTTTCAATTTCAATAACACGAGAGAGGTTTTAAACACAAATTATTTCGTACACGAGTTATTAACACAAGTCAAAGTTATTTGATCAGGACAATTCTGGTATTAAAAATTTCTATTTTCTACTCGCATATAAAATACATGTTTAGTCTTAATAAAACCATTTTATATCTTTGCTTCTCATCCAAATAAATTTTCTAAATAAACAAATTTCAAACAAAATTGTCGATGTGTTTCTTATTTCTATAATATCTTACGCTTTTTATGTGCACTCCCGCTAAAATATAAGCAACAAAGGTAATGCACGGAATGAAACAGCAATTATTTAATGGATATAAGTGAAACAGATTCAAGAAGACAAACTAAGCCTTAGGCTACATTCGAACCCGCATATTAGAGAGCAGGTTAATAGACAGCCTGCGCTAGCTGGTGTACCATACAGAGCGACAAAAATGTCAATCTCATACCACGATTTTTTGTATAAAATGATTGGCTTGTCATCACAGTTACCCAATATTTGAAATTCTAAAATAAATGGAGGGAAAAACATAACAGGAGATTGCGCTGATTATTTTAATTCATTTTTGTATAATTTAGAAGCAAGATTTTGCTTTAAACTGCAAAAGGAGTTCTGCAATTTTTATTTCTGAAAATAATGCACAGCTATTTTCAATTTCAATAACACGAGAGAGGTTTTAAACACGAATTATTTCGTACACGAGTTATTAACACAAGTCAAAGTTATTGATCAGGACAATTCTGGTATTAAAAATTTCTATTTTCTACTCGCATATAAAATACATGTTTAGTCTTAATAAAACCATTTTATATCTTTGCTTCTCATCCAAATAAATTTTCTAAATAAACAAATTTCAAACAAAAAATTGAATAACAAACACGGGATTTCTGAAGTTAAATAGCATAAAAGTGAAAGTTATGCCATGAAACTATGGTTTCTAAAGTTCTAAGTGGCTATACTAACAGATTTGAGAACATTATTCAGTTTTTATCATTAGATTAATCAGTAATAACTTTTACGTTAGATAATATATTTCCTGTTGCTTGATATAGTAATATGAGAAACTAATTAATCGATTGTCGATGTGTTTCTTATTTCTATAATATCTTACGCTTTTTTTGTGCACTCCCGCTAAAATATAAGCAACAAAGGTAATGCACGGAATGAAACAGCAATTATTTAATGGATATAGGTGAAACAGATTCAAGAAGACAAACTAAGCCTTAGGCGATAATCGAACCCGCATATTGGAGGGCAGGTTAATAGACAGCCTGCGCTAGCTGCTGTACCATACAGAGTGACAAAAATGTCAATCTCATACCAGGATTTTTTGTATAAAATGATTGGCTTGTCATCCCAGTTACCCAATATTTGAAATTCTAAAATAACTGGAGGGAAAAACAGAACAGGAGATTGCGCTGATTATTTTAATTCATTTTTGTCCAATTTAGGAGCAGGATTTTGCTTTAAACTGCAAAAAGAGTTCTGAAATTTTTACTTCTGAAAATAATGCACAGCTATTTTCAATTTCAATAACACGAGAGAGGTTTTAAACACGAATTATTTCGTACACGAGTTATTAACACAAGTCAAAGTTATTTGATCAGGACAATTCTGGTATTAAAAATTTCTATTTTCTACTCGCATATAAAATACATGTTTAGTCTTAATAAAACCATTTTATATCTTTGCTTCTCATCCAAATAAATTTTCTAAATAAACAAATTTCAAACAAAATTGTCGATGTGTTTCTTATTTCTATAATATCTTACGCTTTTTATGTGCACTCCCGCTAAAATATAAGCAACAAAGGTAATGCACGGAATGAAACAGCAATTATTTAATGGATATAAGTGAAACAGTTTCAAGAAGACAAACTAAGCCTTAGGCTACATTCGAACCCGCATATTAGAGAGCAGGTTAATAGACAGCCTGCGCTAGCTGCTGTACCATACAGAGTGACAAAAATGTCAATCTCATACCAGGATGTTTTGTATAAAATGATTGGCTTGTCATCCCAGTTACCCAATATCTGAAATTCTAAAATAACTGGAGGGAAAAACATAACAGGAGATTGCGCTGATAATTTAATTCATTTTTGTCCAATTTAGGAGCAGGATTTTGCTTTAAACTGCAAAAGGAGTTCTGCAATTTTTATTTCTGAAAATAATGCACAGCTATTTTCAAATTCAATAACACGAGAAAGGTTTTAAACACGAATTATTTCGTACACGAATTATTAACACAAGTCAAAGTTACTTGATCAGGACAATTCTGGTATTAAAAATTTCTATTTTCTACTCGCATATAAAATACATGTTTAGTCTTAATAAAACCATTTTATATCTTTGGTTCTCATCCAAATAAATTTTCTAAATAAACAAATTTCAAACAAAAAATTGAATAACAAACACGGGATTTCTGAAGTTAAATAGCATAAAACTGAATGTTATGCCATGAAACTATGGTTTCTAAAGTTCTAAGTGGCTATACTAACAGATTTGAGAACATTATTCAGTTTTTATCATTAGATTAATCAGTAATAACTTTTACGTTAGATAATATATTTCCTGTTATTTGATATAGTAATATGAGAAACTAATTAATCAATTGTCGATGTGTTTCTTATTTCTATAATATCTTACGCTTTTTTTGTGCACTCCCGCTAAAATATAAGCAACAAAGGTAATGCACGGAATGAAACAGCAATTATTTAATGGATATAGGTGAAACAGATTCAAGAAGACAAACTAAGCCTTAGGCGACATTCGAACCCGCATATTAGAGGGCAGGTTAATAGACAGCCTGCGCTAGCTGCTGTACCATACAGAGTGACAAAAATGTCAATCTCATACCAGGATGTTTTGTACAAAATGATTGGCTTGTCATCCCAGTTACCCAATATCTGAAATTCTAAAATAACTGGAGGGAAAAACATAACAGGAGATTGCGCTGATTATTTTAATTCATTTTTGTCCAATTTAGGAGCAGGATTTTGCTTTAAACTGCAAAAAGAGTTCTGAAATTTTTACTTCTGAAAATAATGCACAGCTATTTTCAATTTCAAGAACACGAGAGAGGTTTTAAACACGAATTATTTCGTACACGAGTTATTAACACAAGTCAAAGTTATTGATCAGGACAATTCTGGTATTAAAAATTTCTATTTTCTACTCGCATATAAAATACATGTTTAGTCTTAATAAAACCATTTTATATCTTTGCTTCTCATCCAAATAAATTTTCTAAATAAACAAATTTCAAACAAAAAATTGAATAACAAACACGGGATTTCTGAAGTTAAATAGCATAAAAGTGAATGTTATGCCATGAAACTATGGTTTCTAAAGTTCTAAGGGGCTATACTAACAGATTTGAGAACATTATTCAGTTTTTATCATTAGATTAATCAGTAATAACTTTTACGTTAGATAATATATTTCCTGTTATTTGATATAGTAATATGAGAAACTAATTAATCAATTGTCGATGTGTTTCTTATTTCTATAATATCTTACGCTTTTTTTGTGCACTCCCGCTAAAATATAAGCAACAAAGGTAATGCACGGAATGAAACAGCAATTATTTAATGGATATAGGTGAAACAGATTCAAGAAGACAAACTAAGCCTTAGGCGACATTCGAACCCGCATATTAGAGGGCAGGTTAATAGACAGCCTGCGCTAGCTGCTGTACCATACAGAGTGACAAAAATGTCAATCTCATACCAGGATGTTTTGTACAAAATGATTGGCTTGTCATCCCAGTTACCCAATATCTGAAATTCTAAAATAACTGGAGGGAAAAACATAACAGGAGATTGCGCTGATTATTTTAATTCATTTTTGTCCAATTTAGGAGCAGGATTTTGCTTTAAACTGCAAAAAGAGTTCTGAAATTTTTACTTCTTAAAATAATGCACAGCTATTTTCAATTTCAAGAACACGAGAGAGGTTTTAAACACGAATTATTTCGTACACGAGTTATTAACACAAGTCAAAGTTATTGATCAGGACAATTCTGGTATTAAAAATTTCTATTTTCTACTCGCATATAAAATACATGTTTAGTCTTAATAAAACCATTTTATATCTTTGCTTCTCATCCAAATAAATTTTCTAAATAAACAAATTTCAAACAAAAAATTGAATAACAAACACGGGATTTCTGAAGTTAAATAGCATAAAAGTGAATGTTATGCCATGAAACTATGGTTTCTAAAGTTCTAAGTGGCTATACTAACAGATTTGAGAACATTATTCAGTTTTTATCATTAGATTAATCAGTAATAACTTTTACGTTAGATAATATATTTCCTGTTGCTTGATATAGTAATATGAGAAACTAATTAATCAATTGTCGATGTGTTTCTTATTTCTATAATATCTTACGCTTTTTTTGTGCACTCCCGCTAAAATATAAGCAACAAAGGTAATCCACGGAATGAAACAGCAATTATTTAATGGATATAGGTGAAACAGATTCAAGAAGACAAACTAAGCCTTAGGCGACAATCGAACCCGCATATTAGAGGGCAGGTTAATAGACAGCCTGCGCTAGCTGCTGTACCATACAGAGTGACAAAAATGTCAATCTCATACCAGGATGTTTTGTATAAAATGATTGGCTTGTCATCCCAGTTACCCAATATTTGAAATTCTAAAATAACTGGAGGGAAAAACAGAACAGGAGATTGCGCTGATTATTTTAATTCATTTTTGTCCAATTTAGGAGCAGGATTTTGCTTTAAACTGCAAAAAGAGTTCTGAAATTTTTACTTCTGAAAATAATGCACAGTTATTTTCAATTTGAATAACACGAGAGAGGTTTTAAACACGAATTATTTCGTACACGAGTTATTAACACAAGTCAAAGTTATTTGATCAGGACAATTCTGGTATTAAATATTTCTTTTTTCTACTCGCATATAAAATACATGTTTAGTCTTAATAAAACCATTTTATATCTTTGCTTCTGATCCAAATAAATTTTCTAAATAAACAAATTTCAAACAAAATTGTCGATGTGTTTCTTATTTCTATAATATCTTACGCTTTTTATGTGCACTCCCGCTAAAATATAAGCAACAAAGGTAATGCACGGAATGAAACAGCAATTATTTAATGGATATAAGTGAAACAGATTCAAGAAGACAAACTAAGCCTTAGGCTACATTCGAACCCGCATATTAGAGAGCAGGTTAATAGACAGCCTGCGCTAGCTGCTGTACCATACAGAGCGACAAAAATGTCAATCTCATACCAGGATTTTTTGTATAAAATGATTGGCTTGTCATCCCAGTTACCCAATATTTGAAATTCTAAAATAAATGGAGGGAAAAACATAACAGGAGATTGCGCTGATTATTTTAATTCATTTTTGTCCAATTTAGAAGCAAGATTTTGCTTTAAACTGCAAAAGGAGTTCTGCAATTTTTATTTCTGAAAATAATGCACAGCTATTTTCAATTTCAATAACACGAGAGAGGTTTTAAACACGAATTATTTCGTACACGAGTTATTAACACAAGTCAAAGTTACTTGATCAGGACAATTCTGGTATTAAAAATTTCTATTTTCTACTCGCATATAAAATACATGTTTAGTCTTAATAAAACCATTTTATATCTTTGCTTCTCATCCAAATAAATTTTGTAAATAAACTAATTTCAAACAAAAAATTGAATAACAAACACGGGATTTCTGAAGTTAAATAGCATAAAACTGAATGTTATGCCATGAAACTATGGTTTCTAAAGTTCTAAGTGGCTATACTAACAGATTTGAGAACATTATTCAGTTTTTATCATTAGATTAATCAGTAATAACTTTTACGTTAGATAATATATTTCCTGTTGCTTGATATAGTAATATGAGAAACTAATTAATCAATTGTCGATGTGTTTCTTATTTCTATAATATCTTACGCTTTTTTTGTGCACTCCCGCTAAAATATAAGCAACAAAGGTAATGCACGGAATGAAACAGCAATTATTTAATGGATATAGGTGAAACAGATTCAAGAAGACAAACTAAGCCTTAGGCGACATTCGAACCCGCATATTAGAGGGCAGGTTAATAGACAGCCTGCGCTAGCTGCTGTACCATACAGAGTGACAAAAATGTCAATCTCATACCAGGATGTTTTGTATAAAATGATTGGCTTGTCATCCCAGTTACCCAATATTTGAAATTCTAAAATAACTGGAGGGAAAAACAGAACAGGAGATTGCGCTGATTATTTTAATTCATTTTTGTCCAATTTAGGAGCAGGATTTTGCTTTAAACTGCAAAAAGAGTTCTGAAATTTTTACTTCTGAAAATAATGCACAGCTATTTTCAATTTCAATAACACGAGAGAGGTTTTAAACACGAATTATTTCGTACACGAGTTATTAACACAAGTCAAAGTTATTTGATCAGGACAATTCTGGTATTAAAAATTTCTATTTTCTACTCGCATATAAAATACATGTTTAGCCTTAATAAAACCATTTTATATCTTTGCTTCTCATCCAAATAAATTTTCTAAATAAACAAATTTCAAACAAAAAATTGAATAACAAACACGGGATTTCTGAAGTTAAATAGCATAAAAGTGAATGTTATGCCATGAAACTATGGTTTCTAAAGTTCTAAGTGGCTATACTAACAGATTTGAGAACATTATTCAGTTTTTATCATTAGATTAATCAGTAATAACTTTTACGTTAGATAATATATTTCCTGTTGCTTGATATAGTAATATGAGAAACTAATTAATCAATGGTCGATGTGTTTCTTATTTCTATAATATCTTACGCTTTATTTTGTGCACTCCCGCTAAAATATAAGCAACAAAGGTAATGCACGGAATGAAACAGCAATTATTTAATGGATATAAGTGAAACAGATTCAAGAAGACAAACTAAGCCTTAGGCGACATTCGAACCCGCATATTAGAGGGCAGGTTAATAGACAGCCTGCGCTAGCTGCTGTACCATACAGAGTGACAAAAATGTCAATCTCATACCAGGATTTTTTGTATAAAAGGATTGGCTTGTCATCCCAGTTACCCAATATTTGAAATTCAAAATAACTGGAGGGAAAAACATAACAGGAGACTGCGCTGATTATTTTAATTCATTTTTGTCTAATTTAGGAGCAAGATTTTGCTTTAAACTGCAAAAGGTGTTCTGCAATTTTTATTTCTGAAAATAATGCACAGCTATTTTCAATTTCAATAACACGAGAGAGGTTTTAAACACGAATTATTTCGTACACGAGTTATTAACACAAGTCAAAGTTATTTGATGAGGACAATTCTGGTATTAAAAATTTCTATTTTCTACTCGCATATAAAATACATGTTTAGTCTTAATAAAACCATTTTATATCTTTGCTTCTCATCCAAATAAATTTTCTAAATAAACAAATTTCAAACAAAATTGTCGATGTGTTTCTTATTTCTATAATATCTTACGCTTTTTATGTGCACTCCCGCTAAAATATAAGCAACAAAGGTAATGCACGGAATGAAACAGCAATTATTTAATGGATATAAGTGAAACAGATTCAAGAAGACAAACTAAGCCTTAGGCGACATTCGAACCCGCATATTAGAGGGCAGGTTAATAGACAGCCTGCGCTAGCTGCTGTACCATACAGAGTGACAAAAATGTCAATCTCATACCAGGATTTTTTGTATAAAATGATTGGCTTGTCATCCCAGTTACCCAATATTTGTAATTCTAAAATAACTGGAGGGAAAAACATAACAGGAAATTGCGCTGATTATTTTAATTCATTTTTGTCGAATTTAGGAGCAGGATTTTGCTTTAAACTGCAAAAAGAGTTCTGCAATTTTTACTTCTGAGAATAATGCACAGCTATTTTCAATTTCAATAACACGAGAGAGGTTTTAAACACGAATTATTTCGTACACGAGTTATTAACACAAGTCAAAGTTATTTGATCAGGACAATTCTGGTATTAAAAATTTCTATTTTCTACTCGCATATAAAATACATGTTTAGTCTTAATAAAACCATTTTATATCTTTGCTTCTCATCCAAATAAATTTTCTAAATAAACAAATTTCAAACAAAATTGTCGATGTGTTTCTTATTTCTATAATATCTTACGCTTTTTATGTGCACTCCCGCTAAAATATAAGCAACAAAGGTAATGCACGGAATGAAACAGCAATTATTTAATGGATATAAGTGAAACAGATTCAAGAAGACAAACTAAGCCTTAGGGTACATTCGAACCCGCATATTAGAGAGCAGGTTAATAGACAGCCTGCGCTAGCTGCTGTACCATACAGAGCGACAAAAATGTCAATCTCATACCAGGATTTTTTGTATAAAATGATTGGCTTGTCATCCCAGTTACCCAATATTTGAAATTCTAAAATAAATGGAGGGAAAAACATAACAGGAGATTGCGCTGATTACTTTAATTCATTTTTGTCCAATTTAGAAGCAAGATTTTGCTTTAAACTGCAAAAGGATTTCTGCAATTTTTATTTCTGAAAATAATGCACAGCTATTTTCAATTTCAATAACACGAGAGAGGTTTTAAACACGAATTATTTCGTACACGAGTTATTAACACAAGTCAAAGTTATTTGATCAGGACAATTCTGGTATTAAAAATTTCTATTTTCTACTCGCATATAAAATACATGTTTAGTCTTAATAAAACCATTTTATATCTTTGCTTCTCATCCAAATAAATTTTCTAAATAAACAAATTTCAAACAAAAAATTGAATAACAAACACGGGATTTCTGAAGTTAAATAGCATAAAAGTGAATGTTATGCCATGAAACTATGGTTTCTAAAGTTCTAAGTGGCTATACTAACAGATTTGAGAACATTATTCAGTTTTTATCATTAGATTAATCAGTAATAACTTTTACGTTAGATAATATATTTCCTGTTGCTTGATATAGTAATATGAGAAACTAATTAATCAATGGTCGATGTGTTTCTTATTTCTATAATATCTTACGCTTTATTTTGTGCACTCCCGCTAAAATATAAGCAACAAAGGTAATGCACGGAATGAAACAGCAATTATTTAATGGATATAAGTGAAACAGATTCAAGAAGACAAACTAAGCCTTAGGCGACATTCGAACCGCATATTAGAGGGCAGGTTAATAGACAGCCTGCGCTAGCTGCTGTACCATACAGAGTGACAAAAATGTCAATCTCATACCAGGATTTTTTGTATAAAAGGATTGGCTTGTCATCCCAGTTACCCAATATTTGAAATTCAAAATAACTGGAGGGAAAAACATAACAGGAGACTGCGCTGATTATTTTAATTCATTTTTGTCTAATTTAGGAGCAAGATTTTGCTTTAAACTGCAAAAGGAGTTCTGCAATTTTTATTTCTGAAAATAATGCACAGCTATTTTCAATTTCAATAACACGAGAGATGTTTTAAACACGAATTATTTCGTACACGAGTTATTAACACAAGTAAAAGTTATTTGATCAGGACAATTCTGGTATTAAAAATTTCTATTTTCTACTCGCATATAAAATACATGTTTAGTCTTAATAAAACCATTTTATATCTTTGCTTCTCATCCAAATAAATTTTCTAAATAAACAAATTTCAAACAAAATTGTCGATGTGTTTCTTATTTCTATAATATCTTACGCTTTTTATGTGCACTCCCGCTAAAATATAAGCAACAAAGGTAATGCACGGAATGAAACAGCAATTATTTAATGGATATAAGTGAAACAGATTCAAGAAGACAAACTAAGCCTTAGGCGACATTCGAACCCGCATATTAGAGGGCAGGTTAATAGACAGCCTGCGCTAGCTGCTGTACCATACAGAGTGACAAAAATGTCAATCTCATACCAGGATTTTTTGTATAAAATGATTGGCTTGTCATCCCAGTTACCCAATATTTGAAATTCTAAAATAACTGGAGGGAAAAACATAACAGGAAATTGCGCTGATTATTTTAATTCATTTTTGTCGAATTTAGGAGCAGGATTTTGCTTTAAACTGCAAAAAGAGTTCTGCAATTTTTACTTCTGAGAATAATGCACAGCTATTTTCAATTTCAATAACACGAGAGAGGTTTTAAACACGAATTATTTCGTACACGAGTTATTAACACAAGTCAAAGTTATTTGATCAGGACAATTCTGGTATTAAAAATTTCTATTTTCTACTCGCATATAAAATACATGTTTAGTCTTAATAAAACCATTTTATATCTTTGCTTCTCATCCAAATAAATTTTCTAAATAAACTAATTTCAAACAAAAAATTGAATAACAAACACGGGATTTCTGAAGTTAAATAGCATAAAACTGAAAGTTATGCCATGAAACTATGGTTTCTAAAGTTCTAAGTGGCTATACTAACAGATTTGAGAACATTATTCAGTTTTTATCATTAGATTAATCAGTAATAACTTTTACGTTAGATAATATATTTCCTGTTGCTTGATATAGTAATATGAGAAACTAATTAATCAATTGTCGATGTGTTTCTTATTTCTATAATATCTTACGCTTTTTTTGTGCACTCCCGCTAAAATATAAGCAACAAAGGTAATGTACGGAATGAAACAGCAATTATTTAATGGATATAGGTGAAACAGATTCAAGAAGACAAACTAAGCCTTAGGCGACATTCGAACCCGCATATTAGAGGGCAGGTTAATAGACAGCCTGCGCTAGCTGCTGTACCATACAGAGTGACAAAAATGTCAATCTCATACCAGGATGTTTTGTATAAAATGATTGGCTTGTCATCCCAGTTACCCAATATTTGAAATTCTAAAATAACTGGAGGGAAAAACATAACAGGAAATTGCGCTGATTATTTTAATTCATTTTTGTCGAATTTAGGAGCAAGATTTTGCTTTAAACTGCAAAAAGAGTTCTGCAATTTTTACTTCTGAGAATAATGCACAGCTATTTTCAATTTCAATAACACGAGAGAGGTTTTAAACACGAATTATTTCGTACACGAGTTATTAACACAAGTCAAAGTTATTTGATCAGGACAATTCTGGTATTAAAAATTTCTATTTTCTACTCGCATATAAAATACATGTTTAGTCTTAATAAAACCATTTTATATCTTTGCTTCTCATTCAAACAAATTTTCTAAATAAACAAATTTCAAACAAAATTGTCGATGTGTTTCTTATTTCTATAATATCTTACGCTTTTTATGTGCACTCCCGCTAAAATATAAGCAACAAAGGTAAAGCACGGAATGAAACAGCAATTATTTAATGGATATAAGTGAAACAGATTCAAGAAGACAAACTAAGCCTTAGGGTACATTCGAACCCGCATATTAGAGAGCAGGTTAATAGACAGCCTGCGCTAGCTGCTGTACCATACAGAGTGACAAAAATGTCAATCTCATACCAGGATGTTTTGTATAAAATGATTGGCTTGTCATCCCAGTTACCCAATATCTGAAATTCTAAAATAACTGGAGGGAAAAACAGAACAGGTGATTGCGGTGATTATTTTAATTCATTTTTGTCCAATTTAGGAGCAGGATTTTGCTTTAAACTGCAAAAAGAGTTCTGAAATTTTTACTTCTGAAAATAATGCACAGCTATTTTCAATTTCAATAACACGAGAGAGGTTTTAAACACGAATTATTTCGTACACGAGTTATTAACACAAGTCAAAGTTATTTGATCAGGACAATTCTGGTATTAAAAATTTCTATTTTCTACTCGCATATAAAATACATGTTTAGTCTTAATAAAACCATTTTATATCTTTGCTTCTCATCCAAATAAATTTTCTAAATAAACAAATTTCACACAAAAAATTGAATAACAAACACGGGATTTCTGAAGTTAAATAGCATAAAAGTGAATGTTATGCCATGAAACTATGGTTTCTAAAGTTCTAAGTGGCTATACTAACAGATTTGAGAACATTATTCAGTTTTTATCATTAGATTAATCAGTAATAATTTTACGTTAGATAATATATTTCCTGTTGCTTGATATAGTAATATGAGAAACTAATTAATCAATGGTCGATGTGTTTCTTATTTCTATAATATCTTACGCTTTTTTTTGTGCACTCCCGCTAAAATATAAGCAACAAAGGTAATGCACGGAATGAAACAGCAATTATTTAATTGATATAAGTGAAACAGATTCAAGAAGACAAACTAAGCCTTAGGCGACATTCGAACCCGCATATTAGAGGGCAGGTTAATAGACAGCCTGCGCTAGCTGCTGTACCATACAGAGTGACAAAAATGTCAATCTCATACCAGGATTTTTTGTATAAAATGATTGGCTTGTCATCCCAGTTACCCAATATTTGAAATTCTAAAATAACTGGAGGGAAAAACATAACAGGAGATTGCGCTGATTATTTTAATTCATTTTTGTCGAATTTAGGAGCAAGATTTTGCTTTAAACTGCAAAAGGTGTTCTGCAATTTTTATTTCTGAAAATAATGCACAGCTATTTTCAATTTCAATAACACGAGAGAGGTTTTAAACACGAATTATTTCGTACACGAGTTATTAACACAAGTCAAAGTTATTTGATCAGGACAATTCTGGTATTAAAAATTTCTATTTTCTACTCGCATATAAAATACATGTTTAGTCTTAATAAAACCATTTTATATCTTTGCTTCTCATCCAAATAAATTTTCTAAATAAACAAATTTCAAACAAAATTGTCGATGTGTTTCTTATTTCTATAATATCTTACGCTTTTTATGTGCACTCCCGCTAAAATATAAGCAACAAAGGTAATGCACGGAATGAAACAGCAATTATTTAATGGATATAAGTGAAACAGATTCAAGAAGACAAACTAAGCCTTAGGCGACATTCGAACCCGCATATTAGAGGGCAGGTTAATAGACAGCCTGCGCTAGCTGCTGTACCATACAGAGTGACAAAAATGTCAATCTCATACCAGGATTTTTTGTATAAAATGATTGGCTTGTCATCCCAGTTACCCAATATTTGAAATTCTAAAATAACTGGAGGGAAAAACATAACAGGAAATTGCGCTGATTATTTTAATTCATTTTTGTCGAATTTAGGAGCAGGATTTTGCTTTAAACTGCAAAAAGAGTTCTGCAATTTTTACTTCTGAGAATAATGCACAGCTATTTTCAATTTCAATAACACGAGAGAGGTTTTAAACACGAATTATTTCGTACACGAGTTATTAACACAAGTCAAAGTTATTTGATCAGGACAATTCTGGTATTAAAAATTTCTATTTTCTACTCGCATATAAAATACATGTTTAGTCTTAATAAAACCATTTTATATCTTTGCTTCTCATCCAAATAAATTTTCTAAATAAACAAATTCCAAACAAAATTGTCGATGTGTTTCTTATTTCTATAATATCTTACGCTTTTTATGTGCACTCCCGCTAAAATATAAGCAACAAAGGTAATGCACGGAATGAAACAGCAATTATTTAATGGATATAAGTGAAACAGATTCAAGAAGACAAACTAAGCCTTAGGCGACATTCGAACCCGCATATTAGAGGGCAGGTTAATAGACAGCCTGCGCTAGCTGCTGTACCATACAGAGTGACAAAAATGTCAATCTCATACCAGGATTTTTTGTATAAAAGGATTGGCTTGTCATCCCAGTTACCCAATATTTGAAATTCAAAATAACTGGAGGGAAAAACATAACAGGAGACTGCGCTGATTATTTTAATTCATTTTTGTCTAATTTAGGAGCAAGATTTTGCTTTAAACTGCAAAAGGAGTTCTGCAATTTTTATTTCTGAAAATAATGCACAGCTATTTTCAATTTCAATAACACGAGAGATGTTTTAAACACGAATTATTTCGTACACGAGTTATTAACACAAGTAAAAGTTATTTGATCAGGACAATTCTGGTATTAAAAATTTCTATTTTCTACTCGCATATAAAATACATGTTTAGTCTTAATAAAACCATTTTATATCTTTGCTTCTCATCCAAATAAATTTTCTAAATAAACAAATTTCAAACAAAATTGTCGATGTGTTTCTTATTTCTATAATATCTTACGCTTTTTATGTGCACTCCCGCTAAAATATAAGCAACAAAGGTAATGCACGGAATGAAACAGCAATTATTTAATGGATATAAGTGAAACAGATTCAAGAAGACAAACTAAGCCTTAGGCGACATTCGAACCCGCATATTAGAGGGCAGGTTAATAGACAGCCTGCGCTAGCTGCTGTACCATACAGAGTGACAAAAATGTCAATCTCATACCAGGATTTTTTGTATAAAATGATTGGCTTGTCATCCCAGTTACCCAATATTTGAAATTCTAAAATAACTGGAGGGAAAAACATAACAGGAAATTGCGCTGATTATTTTAATTCATTTTTGTCGAATTTAGGAGCAGGATTTTGCTTTAAACTGCAAAAAGAGTTCTGCAATTTTTACTTCTGAGAATAATGCACAGCTATTTTCAATTTCAATAACACGAGAGAGGTTTTAAACACGAATTATTTCGTACACGAGTTATTAACACAAGTCAAAGTTATTTGATCAGGACAATTCTGGTATTAAAAATTTCTATTTTCTACTCGCATATAAAATACATGTTTAGTCTTAATAAAACCATTTTATATCTTTGCTTCTCATCCAAATAAATTTTCTAAATAAACTAATTTCAAACAAAAAATTGAATAACAAACACGGGATTTCTGAAGTTAAATAGCATAAAACTGAAAGTTATGCCATGAAACTATGGTTTCTAAAGTTCTAAGTGGCTATACTAACAGATTTGAGAACATTATTCAGTTTTTATCATTAGATTAATCAGTAATAACTTTTACGTTAGATAATATATTTCCTGTTGCTTGATATAGTAATATGAGAAACTAATTAATCAATTGTCGATGTGTTTCTTATTTCTATAATATCTTACGCTTTTTTTGTGCACTCCCGCTAAAATATAAGCAACAAAGGTAATGTACGGAATGAAACAGCAATTATTTAATGGATATAGGTGAAACAGATTCAAGAAGACAAACTAAGCCTTAGGCGACATTCGAACCCGCATATTAGAGGGCAGGTTAATAGACAGCCTGCGCTAGCTGCTGTACCATACAGAGTGACAAAAATGTCAATCTCATACCAGGATGTTTTGTATAAAATGATTGGCTTGTCATCCCAGTTACCCAATATTTGAAATTCTAAAATAACTGGAGGGAAAAACATAACAGGAAATTGCGCTGATTATTTTAATTCATTTTTGTCGAATTTAGGAGCAAGATTTTGCTTTAAACTGCAAAAAGAGTTCTGCAATTTTTACTTCTGAGAATAATGCACAGCTATTTTCAATTTCAATAACACGAGAGAGGTTTTAAACACGAATTATTTCGTACACGAGTTATTAACACAAGTCAAAGTTATTTGATCAGGACAATTCTGGTATTAAAAATTTCTATTTTCTACTCGCATATAAAATACATGTTTAGTCTTAATAAAACCATTTTATATCTTTGCTTCTCATTCAAACAAATTTTCTAAATAAACAAATTTCAAACAAAATTGTCGATGTGTTTCTTATTTCTATAATATCTTACGCTTTTTATGTGCACTCCCGCTAAAATATAAGCAACAAAGGTAAAGCACGGAATGAAACAGCAATTATTTAATGGATATAAGTGAAACAGATTCAAGAAGACAAACTAAGCCTTAGGGTACATTCGAACCCGCATATTAGAGAGCAGGTTAATAGACAGCCTGCGCTAGCTGCTGTACCATACAGAGTGACAAAAATGTCAATCTCATACCAGGATGTTTTGTATAAAATGATTGGCTTGTCAGCCCAGTTACCCAATATCTGAAATTCTAAAATAACTGGAGGGAAAAACAGAACAGGTGATTGCGCTGATTATTTTAATTCATTTTTGTCGAATTTAGGAGCAAGATTTTGCTTTAAACTGCAAAAGGAGTTCTGCAATTTTTATTTCTGAAAATAATGCACAGCTATTTTCAATTTCAATAACACGAGAGAGGTTTTAAACACGAATTATTTCGTACACGAGTTATTAACACAAGTAAAAGTTATTTGATCAGGACAATTCTGGTATTAAAAATTTCTATTTTCTACTCGCATATAAAATACATGTTTAGTCTTAATAAAACCATTTTATATCTTTGCTTCTCATCCAAATAATTTTTTTAATAAACAAATTTCAAACAAAATTGTCGATGTGTTTCTTATTTCTATAATATCTTACGCTTTTTATGTGCACTCCCGCTAAAATATAAGCAACAAAGGTAATGCACGGAATGAAACAGCAATTATTTAATGGACATAAGTGAAACAGATTCAAGAAGACAAACTAAGCCTTAGGCGACATTCGAACCCGCATATTAGAGGGCAGGTTAATAGACAGCCTGCACTAGCTGCTGTACCATACAGAGTGACAAAAATGTCAATCTCATACCAGGATTTTTTGTATAAAATGATTGGCTTGTCATCCCAATTACCCAATATTTGAAATTCTAAAATAACTGGAGGGAAAAACATAACAGGAGATTGCGCTGATTATTTTAATTCATTTTTGTCCAATTTAGAAGCAAGATTTTGCTTTAAACTGCAAAAGGAGTTCTGCAATTTTTATTTCTGAAAATAATGCACAGCTATTTCCAATTTCAATAACACGAGAGAGGTTTTAAACACGAATTATTTCGTACACGAGTTATTAACACAAGTCAAAGTTACTTGATCAGGACAATTCTGGTATTAAAAATTTCTATTTTCTACTCGCATATAAAATACATGTTTAGTCTTAATAAAACCATTTTATATCTTTGCTTCTCATCCAAATAAATTTTCTAAATAAACAAATTTCAAACAAAATTGTCGATGTGTTTCTTATTTCTATAATATCTTACGCTTTTTATGTGCACTCCCGCTAAAATATAAGCAACAAAGGTAATGCACGGAATGAAACAGCAATTATTTAATGGATATAAGTGAAACAGATTCAAGAAGACAAACTAAGCCTTAGGGTACATTCGAACCCGCAAATGAGAGGGCAGGTTAATAGACAGCCTGCGCTAGCTGCTGTACCATACAGAGTGACAAAAATGTCAATCTCATACCAGGATTTTTTGTATAAAATGATTGGCTTGTCATCCCAGTTACCCAATATTTGAAATTCTAAAATAACTGGAGGGAAAAACATAACAGGAGATTGCGCTGATTATTTTAATTCATTTTTGTCGAATTTAGGAGCAAGATTTTGCTTTAAACTGCAAAAGGAGTTCTGCAATTTTTATTTCTGAAAATAATGCACAGCTATTTTCAATTTCAATAACACGAGAGAGGTTTTAAACACGAATTATTTCGTACACGAGTTATTAACACAAGTAAAAGTTATTTGATCAGGACAATTCTGGTATTAAAAATTTCTATTTTCTACTCGCATATAAAATACATGTTTAGTCTTAATAAAACCATTTTATATCTTTGCTTCTCATCCAAATAATTTTTTTAATAAACAAATTTCAAACAAAATTGTCGATGTGTTTCTTATTTCTATAATATCTTACGCTTTTTATGTGCACTCCCGCTAAAATATAAGCAACAAAGGTAATGCACGGAATGAAACAGCAATTATTTAATGGACATAAGTGAAACAGATTCAAGAAGACAAACTAAGCCTTAGGCGACATTCGAACCCGCATATTAGAGGGCAGGTTAATAGACAGCCTGCACTAGCTGCTGTACCATACAGAGTGACAAAAATGTCAATCTCATACCAGGATTTTTTGTATAAAATGATTGGCTTGTCATCCCAATTACCCAATATTTGAAATTCTAAAATAACTGGAGGGAAAAACATAACAGGAGGTTGCGCTGATTATTTTAATTCATTTTTGTCCAATTTAGAAGCAAGATTTTGCTTTAAACTGCAAAAGGAGTTCTGCAATTTTTATTTCTGAAAATAATGCACAGCTATTTCCAATTTCAATAACACGAGAGAGGTTTTAAACACGAATTATTTCGTACACGAGTTATTAACACAAGTCAAAGTTACTTGATCAGGACAATTCTGGTATTAAAAATTTCTATTTTCTACTCGCATATAAAATACATGTTTAGTCTTAATAAAACCATTTTATATCTTTGCTTCTCATCCAAATAAATTTTCTAAATAAACAAATTTCAAACAAAATTGTCGATGTGTTTCTTATTTCTATAATATCTTACGCTTTTTATGTGCACTCCCGCTAAAATATAAGCAACAAAGGTAATGCACGGAATGAAACAGCAATTATTTAATGGATATAAGTGAAACAGATTCAAGAAGACAAACTAAGCCTTAGGGTACATTCGAACCCGCATATTAGAGAGCAGGTTAATAGACAGCCTGCGCTAGCTCCTGTACCATACAGAGCGACAAAAATGTCAATCTCATACCAGGATTTTTTGTATAAAATGATTGGCTTGTCATCCCAGTTACCCAATATTTGAAATTCTAAAATAAATGGAGGGAAAAACATAACAGGAGATTGCGCTGATTACTTTAATTCATTTTTGTCCAATTTAGAAGCAAGATTTTGCTTTAAACTGCAAAAGGATTTCTGCAATTTTTATTTCTGAAAATAATGCACAGCTATTTTCAATTTCAATAACACGAGAGAGGTTTTAAACACGAATTATTTCGTACACGAGTTATTAACACAAGTCAAAGTTACTTGATCAGGACAATTCTGGTATTAAAAATTTCTAATTTCTACTCGCATATAAAATACATGTTTAGTCTTAATAAAACCATTTTATATCTTTGCTTCTCATCCAAATAAATTTTGTAAATAAACTAATTTCAAACAAAAAATTGAATAACAAACACGGGATTTCTGAAGTTAAATAGCATAAAACTGAAAGTTATGCCATGAAACTATGGTTTCTAAAGTTCTAAGTGGCTATACTAACAGATTTGAGAACATTATTCAGTTTTTATCATTAGATTAATCAGTAATAACTTTTACGTTAGATAATATATTTCCTGTTGCTTGATATAGTAATATGAGAAACTAATTAATCAATTGTCGATGTGTTTCTTTTTTCTATAATATCTTACGCTTTTTTTGTGCACTCCCGCTAAAATATAAGCAACAAAGGTAATGCACGGAATGAAACAGCAATTATTTAATGGATATAGGTGAAACAGATTCAAGAAGACAAACTAAGCCTTAGGCGACATTCGAACCCGCATATTAGAGGGCAGGTTAATAGACAGCCTGCGCTAGCTGCTGTACCATACAGAGTGACAAAAATGTCAATCTCATACCAGGATGTTTTGTATAAAATGATTGGCTTGTCATCCCAGTTACCCAATATTTGAAATTCTAAAATAACTGGAGGGAAAAACATAACAGGAAATTGCGCTGATTATTTTAATTCATTTTTGTCGAATTTAGGAGCAAGATTTTGCTTTAAACTGCAAAAAGAGTTCTGCAATTTTTACTTCTGAGAATAATGCACAGCTATTTTCAATTTCAATAACACGAGAGAGGTTTTAAACACGAATTATTTCGTACACGAGTTATTAACACAAGTCAAAGTTATTTGATCAGGACAATTCTGGTATTAAAAATTTCTTTTTTCTACTCGCATATAAAATACATGTTTAGTCTTAATAAAACCATTTTATATCTTTGCTTCTCATCCAAACAAATTTTCTAAATAAACAAATTTCAAACAAAATTGTCGATGTGTTTCTTATTTCTATAATATCTTACGCTTTTTATGTGCACTCCCGCTAAAATATAAGCAACAAAGGTAATGCACGGAATGAAACAGCAATTATTTAATGGATATAAGTGAAACAGATTCAAGAAGACAAACTAAGCCTTAGGCGACATTCGAACCCGCATATTGGAGGGCAGGTTAATAGACAGCCTGCGCTAGCTGCTGTACCATACAGAGTGACAAAAATGTCAATCTCATACCAGGATTTTTTGTATAAAATGATTGGCTTGTCATCCCAGTTACCCAATATTTGAAATTCTAAAATAACTGGAGGGAAAAACATAACAGGAGATTGCGCTGATTATTTTAATTCATTTTTGTCCAATTTAGAAGCAAGATTTTGCTTTAAACTGCAAAAGGAGTTCTGCAATTTTTATTTCTGAAAATAATGCACAGCTATTTCCAATTTCAATAACACGAGAGAGGTTTTAAACACGAATTATTTCGTACACGAGTTATTAACACAAGTCAAAGTTACTTGATCAGGACAATTCTGGTATTAAAAATTTCTATTTTCTACTCGCATATAAAATACATGTTTAGTCTTAATAAAACCATTTTATATCTTTGCTTCTCATCCAAATAAATTTTCTAAATAAACAAATTTCAAACAAAATTGTCGATGTGTTTCTTATTTCTATAATATCTTACGCTTTTTATGTGCACTCCCGCTAAAATATAAGCAACAAAGGTAATGCACGGAATGAAACAGCAATTATTTAATGGATATAAGTGAAACAGATTCAAGAAGACAAACTAAGCCTTAGGGTACATTCGAACCCGCATATTAGAGAGCAGGTTAATAGACAGCCTGCGCTAGCTGCTGTACCATACAGAGCGACAAAAATGTCAATCTCATACCAGGATTTTTTGTATAAAATGATTGGCTTGTCATCCCAGTTACCCAATATTTGAAATTCTAAAATAAATGGAGGGAAAAACATAACAGGAGATTGCGCTGATTACTTTAATTCATTTTTGTCCAATTTAGAAGCAAGATTTTGCTTTAAACTGCAAAAGGATTTCTGCAATTTTTATTTCTGAAAATAATGCACAGCTATTTTCAATTTCAATAACACGAGAGAGGTTTTAAACACGAATTATTTCGTACACGAGTTATTAACACAAGTCAAAGTTACTTGATCAGGACAATTCTGGTATTAAAAATTTCTATTTTCTACTCGCATATAAAATACATGTTTAGTCTTAATAAAACCATTTTATATCTTTGCTTCTCATCCAAATAAATTTTGTAAATAAACTAATTTCAAACAAAAAATTGAATAACAAACACGGGATTTCTGAAGTTAAATAGCATAAAACTGAAAGTTATGCCATGAAACTATGGTTTCTAAAGTTCTAAGTGGCTATACTAACAGATTTGAGAACATTATTCAGTTTTTATCATTAGATTAATCAATAATAACTTTTACGTTAGATAATATATTTCCTGTTGCTTGATATAGTAATATGAGAAACTAATTAATCAATTGTCGATGTGTTTCTTATTTCTATAATATCTTACGCTTTTTTTGTGCACTCCCGCTAAAATATAAGCAACAAAGATAATGCACGGAATGAAACAGCAATTATTTAATGGATATAGGTGAAACAGATTCAAGAAGACAAACTAAGCCTTAGGCGACATTCGAACCCGCATATTAGAGGGCAGGTTAATAGACAGCCTGCGCTAGCTGCTGTACCATACAGAGTGACAAAAATGTCAATCTCATACCAGGATGTTTTGTATAAAATGATTGGCTTGTCATCCCAGTTACCCAATATTTGAAATTCTAAAATAACTGGAGGGAAAAACAGAACAGGAGATTGCGCTGATTATTTTAATTCATTTTTGTCCAATTTAGGAGCAGGATTTTGCTTTAAACTGCAAAAAGAGTTCTGAAATTTTTACTTCTGAAAATAATGCACAGCTATTTTCAATTTCAATAACACGAGAGAGGTTTTAAACACGAATTATTTCGTACACGAGTTATTAACACAAGTCAAAGTTATTTGATCAGGACAATTCTGGTATTAAAAATTTCTATTTTCTACTCGCATATAAAATACATGTTTAGCCTTAATAAAACCATTTTATATCTTTGCTTCTCATCCAAATAAATTTTCTAAATAAACAAATTTCAAACAAAAAATTGAATAACAAACACGGGATTTCTGAAGTTAAATAGCATAAAAGTGAATGTTATGCCATGAAACTATGGTTTCTAAAGTTCTAAGTGGCTATACTAACAGATTTGAGAACATTATTCAGTTTTTATCATTAGATTAATCAGTAATAACTTTTACGTTAGATAATATATTTCCTGTTGCTTGATATAGTAATATGAGAAACTAATTAATCAATGGTCGATGTGTTTCTTATTTCTATAATATCTTACGCTTTATTTTGTGCACTCCCGCTAAAATATAAGCAACAAAGGTAATGCACGGAATGAAACAGCAATTATTTAATGGATATAAGTGAAACAGATTCAAGAAGACAAACTAAGCCTTAGGCGACATTCGAACCGCATATTAGAGGGCAGGTTAATAGACAGCCTGCGCTAGCTGCTGTACCATACAGAGTGACAAAAATGTCAATCTCATACCAGGATTTTTTGTATAAAAGGATTGGCTTGTCATCCCAGTTACCCAATATTTGAAATTCAAAATAACTGGAGGGAAAAACATAACAGGAGACTGCGCTGATTATTTTAATTCATTTTTGTCTAATTTAGGAGCAAGATTTTGCTTTAAACTGCAAAAGGAGTTCTGCAATTTTTATTTCTGAAAATAATGCACAGCTATTTTCAATTTCAATAACACGAGAGATGTTTTAAACACGAATTATTTCGTACACGAGTTATTAACACAAGTAAAAGTTATTTGATCAGGACAATTCTGGTATTAAAAATTTCTATTTTCTACTCGCATATAAAATACATGTTTAGTCTTAATAAAACCATTTTATATCTTTGCTTCTCATCCAAATAAATTTTCTAAATAAACAAATTTCAAACAAAATTGTCGATGTGTTTCTTATTTCTATAATATCTTACGCTTTTTATGTGCACTCCCGCTAAAATATAAGCAACAAAGGTAATGCACGGAATGAAACAGCAATTATTTAATGGATATAAGTGAAACAGATTCAAGAAGACAAACTAAGCCTTAGGCGACATTCGAACCCGCATATTAGAGGGCAGGTTAATAGACAGCCTGCGCTAGCTGCTGTACCATACAGAGTGACAAAAATGTCAATCTCATACCAGGATTTTTTGTATAAAATGATTGGCTTGTCATCCCAGTTACCCAATATTTGAAATTCTAAAATAACTGGAGGGAAAAACATAACAGGAAATTGCGCTGATTATTTTAATTCATTTTTGTCGAATTTAGGAGCAGGATTTTGCTTTAAACTGCAAAAAGAGTTCTGCAATTTTTACTTCTGAGAATAATGCACAGCTATTTTCAATTTCAATAACACGAGAGAGGTTTTAAACACGAATTATTTCGTACACGAGTTATTAACACAAGTCAAAGTTATTTGATCAGGACAATTCTGGTATTAAAAATTTCTATTTTCTACTCGCATATAAAATACATGTTTAGTCTTAATAAAACCATTTTATATCTTTGCTTCTCATCCAAATAAATTTTCTAAATAAACTAATTTCAAACAAAAAATTGAATAACAAACACGGGATTTCTGAAGTTAAATAGCATAAAACTGAAAGTTATGCCATGAAACTATGGTTTCTAAAGTTCTAAGTGGCTATACTAACAGATTTGAGAACATTATTCAGTTTTTATCATTAGATTAATCAGTAATAACTTTTACGTTAGATAATATATTTCCTGTTGCTTGATATAGTAATATGAGAAACTAATTAATCAATTGTCGATGTGTTTCTTATTTCTATAATATCTTACGCTTTTTTTGTGCACTCCCGCTAAAATATAAGCAACAAAGGTAATGCACGGAATGAAACAGCAATTATTTAATGGATATAGGTGAAACAGATTCAAGAAGACAAACTAAGCCTTAGGCGACATTCGAACCCGCATATTAGAGGGCAGGTTAATAGACAGCCTGCGCTAGCTGCTGTACCATACAGAGTGACAAAAATGTCAATCTCATACCAGGATGTTTTGTATAAAATGATTGGCTTGTCATCCCAGTTACCCAATATTTGAAATTCTAAAATAACTGGAGGGAAAAACATAACAGGAAATTGCGCTGATTATTTTAATTCATTTTTGTCGAATTTAGGAGCAAGATTTTGCTTTAAACTGCAAAAAGAGTTCTGCAATTTTTACTTCTGAGAATAATGCACAGCTATTTTCAATTTCAATAACACGAGAGAGGTTTTAAACACGAATTATTTCGTACACGAGTTATTAACACAAGTCAAAGTTATTTGATCAGGACAATTCTGGTATTAAAAATTTCTATTTTCTACTCGCATATAAAATACATGTTTAGTCTTAATAAAACCATTTTATATCTTTGCTTCTCATTCAAACAAATTTTCTAAATAAACAAATTTCAAACAAAATTGTCGATGTGTTTCTTATTTCTATAATATCTTACGCTTTTTATGTGCACTCCCGCTAAAATATAAGCAACAAAGGTAAAGCACGGAATGAAACAGCAATTATTTAATGGATATAAGTGAAACAGATTCAAGAAGACAAACTAAGCCTTAGGGTACATTCGAACCCGCATATTAGAGAGCAGGTTAATAGACAGCCTGCGCTAGCTGCTGTACCATACAGAGTGACAAAAATGTCAATCTCATACCAGGATGTTTTGTATAAAATGATTGGCTTGTCATCCCAGTTACCCAATATCTGAAATTCTAAAATAACTGGAGGGAAAAACAGAACAGGTGATTGCGCTGATTATTTTAATTCATTTTTGTCCAATTTAGGAGCAGGATTTTGCTTTAAACTGCAAAAAGAGTTCTGAAATTTTTACTTCTGAAAATAATGCACAGCTATTTTCAATTTCAATAACACGAGAGAGGTTTTAAACACGAATTATTTCGTACACGAGTTATTAACACAAGTCAAAGTTATTTGATCAGGACAATTCTGGTATTAAAAATTTCTATTTTCTACTCGCATATAAAATACATGTTTAGTCTTAATAAAACCATTTTATATCTTTGCTTCTCATCCAAATAAATTTTCTAAATAAACAAATTTCACACAAAAAATTGAATAACAAACACGGGATTTCTGAAGTTAAATAGCATAAAAGTGAATGTTATGCCATGAAACTATGGTTTCTAAAGTTCTAAGTGGCTATACTAACAGATTTGAGAACATTATTCAGTTTTTATCATTAGATTAATCAGTAATAATTTTACGTTAGATAATATATTTCCTGTTGCTTGATATAGTAATATGAGAAACTAATTAATCAATGGTCGATGTGTTTCTTATTTCTATAATATCTTACGCTTTTTTTTGTGCACTCCCGCTAAAATATAAGCAACAAAGGTAATGCACGGAATGAAACAGCAATTATTTAATTGATATAAGTGAAACAGATTCAAGAAGACAAACTAAGCCTTAGGCGACATTCGAACCCGCATATTAGAGGGCAGGTTAATAGACAGCCTGCGCTAGCTGCTGTACCATACAGAGTGACAAAAATGTCAATCTCATACCAGAATTTTTTGTATAAAATGATTGGCTTGTCATCCCAGTTACCCAATATTTGAAATTCTAAAATAACTGGAGGGAAAAACATAACAGGAGATTGCGCTGATTATTTTAATTCATTTTTGTCGAATTTAGGAGCAAGATTTTGCTTTAAACTGCAAAAGGAGTTCTGCAATTTTTATTTCTGAAAATAATGCACAGCTATTTTCAATTTCAATAACACGAGAGAGGTTTTAAACACGAATTATTTCGTACACGAGTTATTAACACAAGTCAAAGTTATTTGATCAGGACAATTCTGGTATTAAAAATTTCTATTTTCTACTCGCATATAAAATACATGTTTAGTCTTAATAAAACCATTTTATATCTTTGCTTCTCATCCAAATAAATTTTCTAAATAAACAAATTTCAAACAAAATTGTCGATGTGTTTCTTATTTCTATAATATCTTACGCTTTTTATGTGCACTCCCGCTAAAATATAAGCAACAAAGGTAATGCACGGAATGAAACAGCAATTATTTAATGGATATAAGTGAAACAGATTCAAGAAGACAAACTAAGCCTTAGGCGACATTCGAACCCGCATATTAGAGGGCAGGTTAATAGACAGCCTGCGCTAGCTGCTGTACCATACAGAGTGACAAAAATGTCAATCTCATACCAGGATTTTTTGTATAAAATGATTGGCTTGTCATCCCAGTTACCCAATATTTGAAATTCTAAAATAACTGGAGGGAAAAACATAACAGGAAATTGCGCTGATTATTTTAATTCATTTTTGTCGAATTTAGGAGCAGGATTTTGCTTTAAACTGCAAAAAGAGTTCTGCAATTTTTACTTCTGAGAATAATGCACAGCTATTTTCAATTTCAATAACACGAGAGAGGTTTTAAACACGAATTATTTCGTACACGAGTTATTAACACAAGTCAAAGTTATTTGATCAGGACAATTCTGGTATTAAAAATTTCTATTTTCTACTCGCATATAAAATACATGTTTAGTCTTAATAAAACCATTTTATATCTTTGCTTCTCATCCAAATAAATTTTCTAAATAAACAAATTTCAAACAAAATTGTCGATGTGTTTCTTATTTCTATAATATCTTACGCTTTTTATGTGCACTCCCGCTAAAATATAAGCAACAAAGGTAATGCACGGAATGAAACAGCAATTATTTAATGGATATAAGTGAAACAGATTCAAGAAGACAAACTAAGCCTTAGGGTACATTCGAACCCGCATATTAGAGAGCAGGTTAATAGACAGCCTGCGCTAGCTGCTGTACCATACAGAGCGACAAAAATGTCAATCTCATACCAGGATTTTTTGTATAAAATGATTGGCTTGTCATCCCAGTTACCCAATATTTGAAATTCTAAAATAAATGGAGGGAAAAACATAACAGGAGATTGCGCTGATTACTTTAATTCATTTTTGTCCAATTTAGAAGCAAGATTTTGCTTTAAACTGCAAAAGGATTTCTGCAATTTTTATTTCTGAAAATAATGCACAGCTATTTTCAATTTCAATAACACGAGAGAGGTTTTAAACACGAATTATTTCGTACACGAGTTATTAACACAAGTCAAAGTTATTTGATCAGGACAATTCTGGTATTAAAAATTTCTATTTTCTACTCGCGTATAAAATACATGTTTAGTCTTAATAAAACCATTTTATATCTTTGCTTCTCATCCAAATAAATTTTCTAAATAAACAAATTTCAAACAAAAAATTGAATAACAAACACGGGATTTCTGAAGTTAAATAGCATAAAAGTGAATGTTATGCCATGAAACTATGATTTCTAAAGTTCTAAGTGGCTATACTAACAGATTTGAGAACATTATTCAGTTTTTATCATTAGATTAATCAGTAATAACTTTTACGTTAGATAATATATTTCCTGTTGCTTGATATAGTAATATGAGAAACTAATTAATCAATGGTCGATGTGTTTCTTATTTCTATAATATCTTACGCTTTATTTTGTGCACTCCCGCTAAAATATAAGCAACAAAGGTAATGCACGGAATGAAACAGCAATTATTTAATGGATATAAGTGAAACAGATTCAAGAAGACAAACTAAGCCTTAGGCGACATTCGAACCGCATATTAGAGGGCAGGTTAATAGACAGCCTGCGCTAGCTGCTGTACCATACAGAGTGACAAAAATGTCAATCTCATACCAGGATTTTTTGTATAAAAGGATTGGCTTGTCATCCCAGTTACCCAATATTTGAAATTCAAAATAACTGGAGGGAAAAACATAACAGGAGACTGCGCTGATTATTTTAATTCATTTTTGTCTAATTTAGGAGCAAGATTTTGCTTTAAACTGCAAAAGGAGTTCTGCAATTTTTATTTCTGAAAATAATGCACAGCTATTTTCAATTTCAATAACACGAGAGAGGTTTTAAACACGAATTATTTCGTACACGAGTTATTAACACAAGTAAAAGTTATTTGATCAGGACAATTCTGGTATTAAAAATTTCTATTTTCTACTCGCATATAAAATACATGTTTAGTCTTAATAAAACCATTTTATATCTTTGCTTCTCATCCAAATAAATTTTCTAAATAAACAAATTCCAAACAAAATTCTCGATGTGTTTCTTATTTCTATAATATCTTACGCTTTTTATGTGCACTCCCGCTAAAATATAAGCAACAAAGGTAATGCACGGAATGAAACAGCAATTATTTAATGGATATAAGTGAAACAGATTCAAGAAGACAAACTAAGCCTTAGGCGACATTCGAACCCGCATATTAGAGGGCAGGTTAATAGACAGCCTGCGCTAGCTGCTGTACCATACAGAGTGACAAAAATGTCAATCTCATACCAGGATTTTTTGTATAAAATGATTGGCTTGTCATCCCAGTTACCCAATATTTGAAATTCTAAAATAACTGGAGGGAAAAACATAACAGGAAATTGCGCTGATTATTTTAATTCATTTTTGTCGAATTTAGGAGCAGGATTTTGCTTTAAACTGCAAAAAGAGTTCTGCAATTTTTACTTCTGAGAATAATGCACAGCTATTTTCAATTTCAATAACACGAGAGAGGTTTTAAACACGAATTATTTCGTACACGAGTTATTAACACAAGTCAAAGTTATTTGATCAGGACAATTCTGGTATTAAAAATTTCTATTTTCTACTCGCATATAAAATACATGTTTAGTCTTAATAAAACCATTTTATATCTTTGCTTCTCATCCAAATAAATTTTCTAAATGAACTAATTTCAAACAAAAAATTGAATAACAAACACGGGATTTCTGAAGTTAAATAGCATAAAACTGAAAGTTATGCCATGAAACTATGTTTTCTAAAGTTCTAAGTGGCTATACTAACAGATTTGAGAACATTATTCAGTTTTTATCATTAGATTAATCAGTAATAACTTTTACGTTAGATAATATATTTCCTGTTGCTTGATATAGTAATATGAGAAACTAATTAATCAATTGTCGATGTGTTTCTTATTTCTATAATATCTTACGCTTTTTTTGTGCACTCCCGCTAAAATATAAGCAACAAAGGTAATGCACGGAATGAAACAGCAATTATTTAATGGATATAGGTGAAACAGATTCAAGAAGACAAACTAAGCCTTAGGCGACATTCGAACCCGCATATTAGAGGGCAGGTTAATAGACAGCCTGCGCTAGCTGCTGTACCATACAGAGTGACAAAAATGTCAATCTCATACCAGGATGTTTTGTATAAAATGATTGGCTTGTCATCCCAGTTACCCAATATTTGAAATTCTAAAATAACTGGAGGGAAAAACATAACAGGAAATTGCGCTGATTATTTTAATTCATTTTTGTCGAATTTAGGAGCAAGATTTTGCTTTAAACTGCAAAAAGAGTTCTGCAATTTTTACTTCTGAGAATAATGCACAGCTATTTTCAATTTCAATAACACGAGAGAGGTTTTAAACACGAATTATTTCGTACACGAGTTATTAACACAAGTCAAAGTTATTTGATCAGGACAATTCTGGTATTAAAAATTTCTATTTTCTACTCGCATATAAAATACATGTTTAGTCTTAATAAAACCATTTTATATCTTTGCTTCTCATTCAAACAAATTTTCTAAATAAACAAATTTCAAACAAAATTGTCGATGTGTTTCTTATTTCTATAATATCTTACGCTTTTTATGTGCACTCCCGCTAAAATATAAGCAACAAAGGTAAAGCACGGAATGAAACAGCAATTATTTAATGGATATAAGTGAAACAGATTCAAGAAGACAAACTAAGCCTTAGGGTACATTCGAACCCGCATATTAGAGAGCAGGTTAATAGACAGCCTGCGCTAGCTGCTGTACCATACCGAGTGACAAAAATGTCAATCTCATACCAGGATGTTTTGTATAAAATGATTGGCTTGTCATCCCAGTTACCCAATATCTGAAATTCTAAAATAACTGGAGGGAAAAACAGAACAGGTGATTGCGCTGATTATTTTAATTCATTTTTGTCCAATTTAGGAGCAGGATTTTGCTTTAAACTGCAAAAAGAGTTCTGAAATTTTTACTTCTGAAAATAATGCACAGCTATTTTCAATTTCAATAACACGAGAGAGGTTTTAAACACGAATTATTTCGTACACGAGTTATTAACACAAGTCAAAGTTATTTGATCAGGACAATTCTGGTATTAAAAATTTCTATTTTCTACTCGCATATAAAATACATGTTTAGTCTTAATAAAACCATTTTATATCTTTGCTTCTCATCCAAATAAATTTTCTAAATAAACAAATTTCAAACAAAAAATTGAATAACAAACACGGGATTTCTGAAGTTAAATAGCATAAAAGTGAATGTTATGCCATGAAACTATGGTTTCTAAAGTTCTAAGTGGCTATACTAACAGATTTGAGAACATTATTCAGTTTTTATCATTAGATTAATCAGTAATAATTTTACGTTAGATAATATATTTCCTGTTGCTTGATATAGTAATATGAGAAACTAATTAATCAATGGTCGATGTGTTTCTTTTTTCTATAATATCTTACGCTTTTTTTTGTGCACTCCCGCTAAAATATAAGCAACAAAGGTAATGCACGGAATGAAACAGCAATTATTTAATTGATATAAGTGAAACAGATTCAAGAAGACAAACTAAGCCTTAGGCGACATTCGAACCCGCATATTAGAGGGCAGGTTAATAGACAGCCTGCGCTAGCTGCTGTACCATACAGAGTGACAAAAATGTCAATCTCATACCAGGATTTTTTGTATAAAATGATTGGCTTGTCATCCCAGTTACCCAATATTTGAAATTCTAAAATAACTGGAGGGAAAAACATAATAGGAGATTGCGCTGATTATTTTAATTCATTTTTGTCGAATTTAGGAGCAAGATTTTGCTTTAAACTGCAAAAGGAGTTCTGCAATTTTTATTTCTGAAAATAATGCACAGCTATTTTCAATTTCAATAACACGAGAGAGGTTTTAAACACGAATTATTTCGTACACGAGTTATTAACACAAGTAAAAGTTATTTGATCAGGACAATTCTGGTATTAAAAATTTCTATTTTCTACTCGCATATAAAATACATGTTTAGTCTTAATAAAACCATTTTATATCTTTGCTTCTCATCCAAATAAATTTTTTAATAAACAAATTTCAAACAAAATTGTCGATGTGTTTCTTATTTCTATAATATCTTACGCTTTTTATGTGCACTCCCGCTAAAATATAAGCAACAAAGGTAATGCACGGAATGAAACAGCAATTATTTAATGGACATAAGTGAAACAGATTCAAGAAGACAAACTAAGCCTTAGGCGACATTCGAACCCGCATATTAGAGGGCAGGTTAATAGACAGCCTGCGCTAGCTGCTGTACCATACAGAGTGACAAAAATGTCAATCTCATACCAGGATTTTTTGTATAAAATGATTGGCTTGTCATCCCAATTACCCAATATTTGAAATTCTAAAATAACTGGAGGGAAAAACATAACAGGAGATTGCGCTGATTATTTTAATTCATTTTTGTCCAATTTAGAAGCAAGATTTTGCTTTAAACTGCAAAAGGAGTTCTGCAATTTTTATTTCTGAAAATAATGCACAGCTATTTCCAATTTCAATAACACGAGAGAGGTTTTAAACACGAATTATTTCGTACACGAGTTATTAACACAAGTCAAAGTTACTTGATCAGGACAATTCTGGTATTAAAAATTTCTATTTTCTACTCGCATATAAAATACATGTTTAGTCTTAATAAAACCATTTTATATCTTTGCTTCTCATCCAAATAAATTTTCTAAATAAACAAATTTCAAACAAAATTGTCGATGTGTTTCTTATTTCTATAATATCTTACGCTTTTTATGTGCACTCCCGCTAAAATATAAGCAACAAAGGTAATGCACGGAATGAAACAGCAATTATTTAATGGATATAAGTGAAACAGATTCAAGAAGACAAACTAAGCCTTAGGGTACATTCGAACCCGCATATTAGAGAGCAGGTTAATAGACAGCCTGCGCTAGCTGCTGTACCATACAGAGCGACAAAAATGTCAATCTCATACCAGGATTTTTTGTATAAAATGATTGGCTTGTCATCCCAGTTACCCAATATTTGAAATTCTAAAATAAATGGAGGGAAAAACATAACAGGAGATTGCGCTGATTACTTTAATTCATTTTTGTCCAATTTAGAAGCAAGATTTTGCTTTAAACTGCAAAAGGATTTCTGCAATTTTTATTTCTGAAAATAATGCACAGCTATTTTCAATTTCAATAACACGAGAGAGGTTTTAAACACGAATTATTTCGTACACGAGTTATTAACACAAGTCAAAGTTACTTGATCAGGACAATTCTGGTATTAAAAATTTCTAATTTCTACTCGCATATAAAATACATGTTTAGTCTTAATAAAACCATTTTATATCTTTGCTTCTCATCCAAATAAATTTTGTAAATAAACTAATTTCAAACAAAAAATTGAATAACAAACACGGGATTTCTGAAGTTAAATAGCATAAAACTGAAAGTTATGCCATGAAACTATGGTTTCTAAAGTTCTAAGTGGCTATACTAACAGATTTGAGAACATTATTCAGTTTTTATCATTAGATTAATCAGTAATAACTTTTACGTTAGATAATATATTTCCTGTTGCTTGATATAGTAATATGAGAAACTAATTAATCAATTGTCGATGTGTTTCTTTTTTCTATAATATCTTACGCTTTTTTTGTGCACTCCCGCTAAAATATAAGCAACAAAGGTAATGCACGGAATGAAACAGCAATTATTTAATGGATATAGGTGAAACAGATTCAAGAAGACAAACTAAGCCTTAGGCGACATTCGAACCCGCATATTAGAGGGCAGGTTAATAGACAGCCTGCGCTAGCTGCTGTACCATACAGAGTGACAAAAATGTCAATCTCATACCAGGATGTTTTGTATAAAATGATTGGCTTGTCATCCCAGTTACCCAATATTTGAAATTCTAAAATAACTGGAGGGAAAAACATAACAGGAAATTGCGCTGATTATTTTAATTCATTTTTGTCGAATTTAGGAGCAAGATTTTGCTTTAAACTGCAAAAAGAGTTCTGCAATTTTTACTTCTGAGAATAATGCACAGCTATTTTCAATTTCAATAACACGAGAGAGGTTTTAAACACGAATTATTTCGTACACGAGTTATTAACACAAGTCAAAGTTATTTGATCAGGACAATTCTGGTATTAAAAATTTCTTTTTTCTACTCGCATATAAAATACATGTTTAGTCTTAATAAAACCATTTTATATCTTTGCTTCTCATCCAAACAAATTTTCTAAATAAACAAATTTCAAACAAAATTGTCGATGTGTTTCTTATTTCTATAATATCTTACGCTTTTTATGTGCACTCCCGCTAAAATATAAGCAACAAAGGTAATGCACGGAATGAAACAGCAATTATTTAATGGATATAAGTGAAACAGATTCAAGAAGACAAACTAAGCCTTAGGCGACATTCGAACCCGCATATTGGAGGGCAGGTTAATAGACAGCCTGCGCTAGCTGCTGTACCATACAGAGTGACAAAAATGTCAATCTCATACCAGGATTTTTTGTATAAAATGATTGGCTTGTCATCCCAGTTACCCAATATTTGAAATTCTAAAATAACTGGAGGGAAAAACATAACAGGAGATTGCGCTGATTATTTTAATTCATTTTTGTCCAATTTAGAAGCAAGATTTTGCTTTAAACTGCAAAAGGAGTTCTGCAATTTTTATTTCTGAAAATAATGCATAGCTATTTCCAATTTCAATAACACGAGAGAGGTTTTAAACACGAATTATTTCGTACACGAGTTATTAACACAAGTCAAAGTTACTTGATCAGGACAATTCTGGTATTAAAAATTTCTATTTTCTACTCGCATATAAAATACATGTTTAGTCTTAATAAAACCATTTTATATCTTTGCTTCTCATCCAAATAAATTTTCTAAATAAACAAATTTCAAACAAAATTGTCGATGTGTTTCTTATTTCTATAATATCTTACGCTTTTTATGTGCACTCCCGCTAAAATATAAGCAACAAAGGTAATGCACGGAATGAAACAGCAATTATTTAATGGATATAAGTGAAACAGATTCAAGAAGACAAACTAAGCCTTAGGGTACATTCGAACCCGCATATTAGAGAGCAGGTTAATAGACAGCCTGCGCTAGCTGCTGTACCATACAGAGCGACAAAAATGTCAATCTCATACCAGGATTTTTTGTATAAAATGATTGGCTTGTCATCCCAGTTACCCAATATTTGAAATTCTAAAATAAATGGAGGGAAAAACAGAACAGGTGATTGCGCTGATTATTTTAATTCATTTTTGTCCAATTTAGGAGCAGGATTTTGCTTTAAACTGCAAAAAGAGTTCTGAAATTTTTACTTCTGAAAATAATGCACAGCTATTTTCAATTTCAATAACACGAGAGAGGTTTTAAACACGAATTATTTCGTACACGAGTTATTAACACAAGTCAAAGTTACTTGATCAGGACAATTCTGGTATTAAAAATTTCTATTTTCTACTCGCATATAAAATACATGTTTAGTCTTAATAAAACCATTTTATATCTTTGCTTCTCATCCAAATAAATTTTGTAAATAAACTAATTTCAAACAAAAAATTGAATAACAAACACGGGATTTCTGAAGTTAAATAGCATAAAACTGAAAGTTATGCCATGAAACTATGGTTTCTAAAGTTCTAAGTGGCTATACTAACAGATTTGAGAACATTATTCAGTTTTTATCATTAGATTAATCAATAATAACTTTTACGTTAGATAATATATTTCCTGTTGCTTGATATAGTAATATGAGAAACTAATTAATCAATTGTCGATGTGTTTCTTATTTCTATAATATCTTACGCTTTTTTTGTGCACTCCCGCTAAAATATAAGCAACAAAGGTAATGCACGGAATGAAACAGCAATTATTTAATGGATATAGGTGAAACAGATTCAATAAGACAAACTAAGCCTTAGGCGACATTCGAACCCGCATATTAGAGGGCAGGTTAATAGACAGCCTGCGCTAGCTGCTGTACCATACAGAGTGACAAAAATGTCAATCTCATACCAGGATGTTTTGTATAAAATGATTGGCTTGTCATCCCAGTTACCCAATATTTGAAATTCTAAAATAACTGGAGGGAAAAACATAACAGGAAATTGCGCTGATTATTTTAATTCATTTTTGTCGAATTTAGGAGCAAGATTTTGCTTTAAACTGCAAAAAGAGTTCTGCAATTTTTACTTCTGAGAATAATGCACAGCTATTTTCAATTTCAATAACACGAGAGAGGTTTTAAACACGAATTATTTCGTACACGAGTTATTAACACAAGTCAAAGTTATTTGATCAGGACAATTCTGGTATTAAAAATTTCTATTTTCTACTCGCATATAAAATACATGTTTAGTCTTAATAAAACCATTTTATATCTTTGCTTCTCATCCAAACAAATTTTCTAAATAAACAAATTTCAAACAAAATTGTCGATGTGTTTCTTATTTCTATAATATCTTACGCTTTTTATGTGCACTCCCGCTAAAATATAAGCAACAAAGGTAAAGCACGGAATGAAACAGCAATTATTTAATGGATATAAGTGAAACAGATTCAAGAAGACAAACTAAGCCTTAGGGTACATTCGAACCCGCATATTAGAGAGCAGGTTAATAGACAGCCTGCGCTAGCTGCTGTACCATACAGAGTGACAAAAATGTCAATCTCATACCAGGATGTTTTGTATAAAATGATTGGCTTGTCATCCCAGTTACCCAATATCTGAAATTCTAAAATAACTGGAGGGAAAAACAGAACAGGTGATTGCGCTGATTATTTTAATTCATTTTTGTCCAATTTAGGAGCAGGATTTTGCTTTAAACTGCAAAAAGAGTTCTGAAATTTTTACTTCTGAAAATAATGCACAGCTATTTTCAATTTCAATAACACGAGAGAGGTTTTAAACACGAATTATTTCGTACACGAGTTATTAACACAAGTAAAAGTTATTTGATCAGGACAATTCTGGTATTAAAAATTTCTATTTTCTACTCGCATATAAAATACATGTTTAGTCTTAATAAAACCATTTTATATCTTTGCTTCTCATCCAAATAAATTTTTTAATAAACAAATTTCAAACAAAATTGTCGATGTGTTTCTTATTTCTATAATATCTTACGCTTTTTATGTGCACTCCCGCTAAAATATAAGCAACAAAGGTAATGCACGGAATGAAACAGCAATTATTTAATGGATATAAGTGAAACAGATTCAAGAAGACAAACTAAGCCTTAGGCGACATTCGAACCCGCATATTAGAGGGCAGGTTAATAGACAGCCTGCGCTAGCTGCTGTACCATACAGAGTGACAAAAATGTCAATCTCATACCAGGATTTTTTGTATAAAATGATTGGCTTGTCATCCCAGTTACCCAATATTTGAAATTCTAAAATAACTGGAGGGAAAAACATAACAGGAGATTGCGCTGATTATTTTAATTCATTTTTGTCCAATTGAGAAGCAAGATTTTGCTTTAAACTGCAAAAGGAGTTCTGCAATTTTTATTTCTGAAAATAATGCACAGCTATTTCCAATTTCAATAACACGAGAGAGGTTTTAAACACGAATTATTTCGTACACGAGTTATTAACACAAGTCAAAGTTACTTGATCAGGACAATTCTGGTATTAAAAATTTCTATTTTCTACTCGCATATAAAATACATGTTTAGTCTTAATAAAACCATTTTATATCTTTGCTTCTCATCCAAATAAATTTTCTAAATAAACAAATTTCAAACAAAAAATTGAATAACAAAACGGGATTTCTGAAGTTAAATAGCATAAAAGTGAATGTTATGCCATGAAACTATGGTTTCTAAAGTTCTAAGTGGCTATACTAACAGATTTGAGAACATTATTCAGTTTTTATCATTAGATTAATCAGTAATAACTTTTACGTTAGATAATATATTTCCTGTTGCTTGATATAGTAATATGAGAAACTAATTAATCAATTGTCGATGTGTTTCTTTTTTCTATAATATCTTACGCTTTTTTTGTGCACTCCCGCTAAAATATAAGCAACAAAGGTAATGCACGGAATGAAACAGCAATTATTTAATGGATATAGGTGAAACAGATTCAAGAAGACAAACTAAGCCTTAGGCGACATTCGAACCCGCATATTAGAGGGCAGGTTAATAGACAGCCTGCGCTAGCTGCTGTACCATACAGAGTGACAAAAATGTCAATCTCATACCAGGATGTTTTGTATAAAATGATTGGCTTGTCATCCCAGTTACCCAATATTTGAAATTCTAAAATAACTGGAGGGAAAAACAGAACAGGAGATTGCGCTGATTATTTTAATTCATTTTTGTCCAATTTAGGAGCAGGATTTTGCTTTAAACTGCAAAAAGCGTTCTGAAATTTTTACTTCTGAAAATAATGCACAGCTATTTTCAATTTCAATAACACGAGAGAGGTTTTAAACACGAATTATTTCGTACACGAGTTATTAACACAAGTCAAAGTTATTTGATCAGGACAATTCTGGTATTAAAAATTTCTGTTTTCTACTCGCATATAAAATACATGTTTAGTCTTAATAAAACCATTTTATATCTTTGCTTCTCATCCAAATAAATTTTCTAAATAAACAAATTTCAAACAAAAAATTGAATAACAAACACGGGATTTCTGAAGTTAAATAGCATAAAAGTGAATGTTATGCCATGAAACTATGGTTTCTAAAGTTCTAAGTGGCTATACTAACAGATTTGAGAACATTATTCAGTTTTTATCATTAGATTAATCAGTAATAACTTTTACGTTAGATAATATATTTCCTGTTGCTTGATATAGTAATATGAGAAACTAATTAATCAATTGTCGATGTGTTTCTTATTTCTATAATATCTTACGCTTTTTTTGTGCACTCCCGCTAAAATATAAGCAACAAAGGTAATGCACGGAATGAAACAGCAATTATTTAATGGATATAAGTGAAACAGATTCAAGAAGACAAACTAAGCCTTAGGCGACATTCGAACCCGCATATTAGAGGGCAGGTTAATAGACAGCCTGCGCTAGCTGCTGTACCATACAGAGTGACAAAAATGTCAATCTCATACCAGGATGTTTTGTATAAAATGATTGGCTTGTCATCCCAGTTACCCAATATTTGAAATTCTAAAATAACTGGAGGGAAAAACAGAACAGGAGATTGCGCTGATTATTTTAATTCATTTTTGTCCAATTTAGGAGCAGGATTTTGCTTTAAACTGCAAAAAGAGTTCTGAAATTTTTACTTCTGAAAATAATGCACAGCTATTTTCAATTTCAATAACACGAGAGAGGTTTTAAACACGAATTATTTCGTACACGAGTTATTAACACAAGTAAAAGTTATTTGATCAGGACAATTCTGGTATTAAAAATTTCTATTTTCTACTCGCATATAAAATACATGTTTAGTCTTAATAAAACCATTTTATATCTTTGCTTCTCATCCAAATAAATTTTCTAAATAAACAAATTTCAAACAAAAAATTGAATAACAAACACGGGATTTCTGAAGTTAAATAGCATAAAAGTGAATGTTATGCCATGAAACTATGGTTTCTAAAGTTCTAAGTGGCTATACTAACAGATTTGAGAACATTATTCAGTTTTTATCATTAGATTAATCAGTAATAATTTTACGTTAGATAATATATTTCCTGTTGCTTGATATAGTAATATGAGAAACTAATTAATCAATGGTCGATGTGTTTCTTATTTCTATAATATCTTACGCTTTTTTTGTGCACTCCCGCTAAAATATAAGCAACAAAGGTAATGCACGGAATGAAACAGCAATTATTTAATTGATATAAGTGAAACAGATTCAAGAAGACAAACTAAGCCTTAGGCGACATTCGAACCCACATATTAGAGGGCAGGTTAATAGACAGCCTGCGCTAGCTGCTGTACCATACAGAGTGACAAAAATGTCAATCTCATACCAGGATTTTTTGTATAAAATGATTGGCTTGTCATCCCAGTTACCCAATATTTGAAATTCTAAAATAACTGGAGGGAAAAACATAACAGGAGATTGCGCTGATTATTTTAATTCATTTTTGTCGAATTTAGGAGCAAGATTTTGCTTTAAACTGCAAAAGGAGTTCTGCAATTTTTATTTCTGAAAATAATGCACAGCTATTTTCAATTTCAATAACACGAGAGAGGTTTTAAACACGAATTATTTCGTACACGAGTTATTAACACAAGTAAAAGTTATTTGATCAGGACAATTCTGGTATTAAAAATTTCTATTTTCTACTCGCATATAAAATACATGTTTAGTCTTAATAAAACCATTTTATATCTTTGTTTCTCATCCAAATAAATTTTTTAATAAACAAATTTCAAACAAAATTGTCGATGTGTTTCTTATTTCTATAATATCTTACGCTTTTTATGTGCACTCCCGCTAAAATATAAGCAACAAAGGTAATGCACGGAATGAAACAGCAATTATTTAATGGATATAAGTGAAACAGATTCAAGAAGACAAACTAAGCCTTAGGCGACATTCGAACCCGCATATTAGAGGGCAGGTTAATAGACAGCCTGCGCTAGCTGCTGTACCATACAGAGTGACAAAAATGTCAATCTCATACCAGGATTTTTTGTATAAAATGATTGGCTTGTCATCCCAGTTACCCAATATTTGAAATTCTAAAATAACTGGAGGGAAAAACATAACAGGAGATTGCGCTGATTATTTTAATTCATTTTTGTCCAATTTAGGAGCAGGATTTTGCTTTAAACTGCAAAAAGAGTTCTGAAATTTTTACTTCTGAAAATAATGCACAGCTATTTTCAATTTCAATAACACGAGAGAGGTTTTAAACACGAATTATTTCGTACACGAGTTATTAACACAAGTAAAAGTTATTTGATCAGGACAATTCTGGTATTAAAAATTTCTATTTTCTACTCGCATATAAAATACATGTTTAGTCTTAATAAAACCATTTTATATCTTTGCTTCTCATCCAAATAAATTTTCTAAATAAACAAATTTCAAACAAAAAATTGAATAACAAACACGGGATTTCTGAAGTTAAATAGCATAAAAGTGAATGTTATGCCATGAAACTATGGTTTCTAAAGTTCTAAGTGGCTATACTAACAGATTTGAGAACATTATTCAGTTTTTATCATTAGATTAATCAGTAATAATTTTACGTTAGATAATATATTTCCTGTTGCTTGATATAGTAATATGAGAAACTAATTAATCAATGGTCGATGTGTTTCTTATTTCTATAATATCTTACGCTTTTTTTTGTGCACTCCCGCTAAAATATAAGCAACAAAGGTAATGCACGGAATGAAACAGCAATTATTTAATTGATATAAGTGAAACAGATTCAAGAAGACAAACTAAGCCTTAGGCGACATTCGAACCCGCATATTAGAGGGCAGGTTAATAGACAGCCTGCGCTAGCTGCTGTACCATACAGAGTGACAAAAATGTCAATCTCATACCAGGATTTTTTGTATAAAATGATTGGCTTGTCATCCCAGTTACCCAATATTTGAAATTCTAAAATAACTGGAGGGAAAAACATAACAGGAGATTGCGCTGATTATTTTAATTCATTTTTGTCGAATTTAGGAGCAAGATTTTGCTTTAAACTGCAAAAGGAGTTCTGCAATTTTTATTTCTGAAAATAATGCACAGCTATTTTCAATTTCAATAACACGAGAGAGGTTTTAAACACGAATTATTTCGTACACGAGTTATTAACACAAGTAAAAGTTATTTGATCAGGACAATTCTGGTATTAAAAATTTCTATTTTCTACTCGCATATAAAATACATGTTTAGTCTTAATAAAACCATTTTATATCTTTGTTTCTCATCCAAATAAATTTTTTAATAAACAAATTTCAAACAAAATTGTCGATGTGTTTCTTATTTCTATAATATCTTACGCTTTTTATGTGCACTCCCGCTAAAATATAAGCAACAAAGGTAATGCACGGAATGAAACAGCAATTATTTAATGGATATAAGTGAAACAGATTCAAGAAGACAAACTAAGCCTTAGGCGACATTCGAACCCGCATATTAGAGGGCAGGTTAATAGACAGCCTGCGCTAGCTGCTGTACCATACAGAGTGACAAAAATGTCAATCTCATACCAGGATGTTTTGTATAAAATGATTGGCTTGTCATCCCAGTTACCCAATATTTGAAATTCTAAAATAACTGGAGGGAAAAACAGAACAGGAGATTGCGCTGATTATTTTAATTCATTTTTGTCCAATTTAGGAGCAGGATTTTGCTTTAAACTGCAAAAAGAGTTCTGAAATTTTTACTTCTGAAAATAATGCACAGCTATTTTCAATTTCAATAACACGAGAGAGGTTTTAAACACGAATTATTTCGTACACGAGTTATTAACACAAGTAAAAGTTATTTGATCAGGACAATTCTGGTATTAAAAATTTCTATTTTCTACTCGCATATAAAATACATGTTTAGTCTTAATAAAACCATTTTATATCTTTGCTTCTCATCCAAATAAATTTTCTAAATAAACAAATTTCAAACAAAAAATTGAATAACAAACACGGGATTTCTGAAGTTAAATAGCATAAAAGTGAATGTTATGCCATGAAACTATGGTTTCTAAAGTTCTAAGTGGCTATACTAACAGATTTGAGAACATTATTCAGTTTTTATCATTAGATTAATCAGTAATAATTTTACGTTAGATAATATATTTCCTGTTGCTTGATATAGTAATATGAGAAACTAATTAATCAATGGTCGATGTGTTTCTTATTTCTATAATATCTTACGCTTTTTTTTGTGCACTCCCGCTAAAATATAAGCAACAAAGGTAATGCACGGAATGAAACAGCAATTATTTAATTGATATAAGTGAAACAGATTCAAGAAGACAAACTAAGCCTTAGGCGACATTCGAACCCGCATATTAGAGGGCAGGTTAATAGACAGCCTGCGCTAGCTGCTGTACCATACAGAGTGACAAAAATGTCAATCTCATACCAGGATTTTTTGTATAAAATGATTGGCTTGTCATCCCAGTTACCCAATATTTGAAATTCTAAAATAACTGGAGGGAAAAACATAACAGGAGATTGCGCTGATTATTTTAATTCATTTTTGTCCAATTTAGAAGCAAGATTTTGCTTTAAACTGCAAAAGGAGTTCTGCAATTTTTATTTCTGAAAATAATGCACAGCTATTTCCAATTTCAATAACACGAGAGAGGTTTTAAACACGAATTATTTCGTACACGAGTTATTAACACAAGTCAAAGTTACTTGATCAGGACAATTCTGGTATTAAAAATTTCTATTTTCTACTCGCATATAAAATACATGTTTAGTCTTAATAAAACCATTTTATATCTTTGCTTCTCATCCAAATAAATTTTCTAAATAAACAAATTTCAAACAAAATTGTCGATGTGTTTCTTATTTCTATAATATCTTACGCTTTTTATGTGCACTCCCGCTAAAATATAAGCAACAAAGGTAATGCACGGAATGAAACAGCAATTATTTAATGGATATAAGTGAAACAGATTCAAGAAGACAAACTAAGCCTTAGGGTACATTCGAACCCGCATATTAGAGAGCAGGTTAATAGACAGCCTGCGCTAGCTGCTGTACCATACAGAGCGACAAAAATGTCAATCTCATACCAGGATTTTTTGTATAAAATGATTGGCTTGTCATCCCAGTTACCCAATATTTGAAATTCTAAAATAAATGGAGGGAAAAACAGAACAGGTGATTGCGCTGATTATTTTAATTCATTTTTGTCCAATTTAGGAGCAGGATTTTGCTTTAAACTGCAAAAAGAGTTCTGAAATTTTTACTTCTGAAAATAATGCACAGCTATTTTCAATTTCAATAACACGAGAGAGGTTTTAAACACGAATTATTTCGTACACGAGTTATTAACACAAGTCAAAGTTACTTGATCAGGACAATTCTGGTATTAAAAATTTCTATTTTCTACTCGCATATAAAATACATGTTTAGTCTTAATAAAACCATTTTATATCTTTGCTTCTCATCCAAATAAATTTTGTAAATAAACTAATTTCAAACAAAAAATTGAATAACAAACACGGGATTTCTGAAGTTAAATAGCATAAAACTGAAAGTTATGCCATGAAACTATGGTTTCTAAAGTTCTAAGTGGCTATACTAACAGATTTGAGAACATTATTCAGTTTTTATCATTAGATTAATCAATAATAACTTTTACGTTAGATAATATATTTCCTGTTGCTTGATATAGTAATATGAGAAACTAATTAATCAATTGTCGATGTGTTTCTTATTTCTATAATATCTTACGCTTTTTTTGTGCACTCCCGCTAAAATATAAGCAACAAAGGTAATGCACGGAATGAAACAGCAATTATTTAATGGATATAGGTGAAACAGATTCAAGAAGACAAACTAAGCCTTAGGCGACATTCGAACCCGCATATTAGAGGGCAGGTTAATAGACAGCCTGCTCTAGCTGCTGTACCATACAGAGTGACAAAAATGTCAATCTCATACCAGGATGTTTTGTATAAAATGATTGGCTTGTCATCCCAGTTACCCAATATTTGAAATACTAAAATAACTGGAGGGAAAAACATAACAGGAAATTGCGCTGATTATTTTAATTCATTTTTGTCGAATTTAGGAGCAAGATTTTGCTTTAAACTGCAAAAAGAGTTCTGCAATTTTTACTTCTGAGAATAATGCACAGCTATTTTCAATTTCAATAACACGAGAGAGGTTTTAAACACGAATTATTTCGTACACGAGTTATTAACACAAGTCAAAGTTATTTGATCAGGACAATTCTGGTATTAAAAATTTCTATTTTCTACTCGCATATAAAATACATGTTTAGTCTTAATAAAACCATTTTATATCTTTGCTTCTCATCCAAACAAATTTTCTAAATAAACAAATTTCAAACAAAATTGTCGATGTGTTTCTTATTTCTATAATATCTTACGCTTTTTATGTGCACTCCCGCTAAAATATAAGCAACAAAGGTAAAGCACGGAATGAAACAGCAATTATTTAATGGATATAAGTGAAACAGATTCAAGAAGACAAACTAAGCCTTAGGGTACATTCGAACCCGCATATTAGAGAGCAGGTTAATAGACAGCCTGCGCTAGCTGCTGTACCATACAGAGTGACAAAAATGTCAATCTCATACCAGGATGTTTTGTATAAAATGATTGGCTTGTCATCCCAGTTACCCAATATCTGAAATTCTAAAATAACTGGAGGGAAAAACAGAACAGGTGATTGCGCTGATTATTTTAATTCATTTTTGTCCAATTTAGGAGCAGGATTTTGCTTTAAACTGCAAAAAGAGTTCTGAAATTTTTACTTCTGAAAATAATGCACAGCTATTTTCAATTTCAATAACACGAGAGAGGTTTTAAACACGAATTATTTCGTACACGAGTTATTAACACAAGTCAAAGTTATTTGATCAGGACAATTCTGGTATTAAAAATTTCTATTTTCTACTCGCATATAAAATACATGTTTAGTCTTAATAAAACCATTTTATATCTTTGCTTCTCATCCAAATAAATTTTCTAAATAAACAAATTTCAAACAAAAAATTGAATAACAAACACGGGATTTCTGAAGTTAAATAGCATAAAAGTGAATGTTATGCCATGAAACTATGGTTTCTAAAGTTCTAAGTGGCTATACTAACAGATTTGAGAACATTATTCAGTTTTTATCATTAGATTAATCAGTAATAATTTTACGTTAGATAATATATTTCCTGTTGCTTGATATAGTAATATGAGAAACTAATTAATCAATGGTCGATGTGTTTCTTATTTCTATAATATCTTACGCTTTTTTTTGTGCACTCCCGCTAAAATATAAGCAACAAAGGTAATGCACGGAATGAAACAGCAATTATTTAATTGATATAAGTGAAACAGATTCAAGAAGACAAACTAAGCCTTAGGCGACATTCGAACCCGCATATTAGAGGGCAGGTTAATAGACAGCCTGCGCTAGCTGCTGTACCATACAGAGTGACAAAAATGTCAATCTCATACCAGGATTTTTTGTATAAAATGATTGGCTTGTCATCCCAGTTACCCAATATTTGAAATTCTAAAATAACTGGAGGGAAAAACATAACAGGAGATTGCGCTGATTATTTTAATTCATTTTTGTCGAATTTAGGAGCAAGATTTTGCTTTAAACTGCAAAAGGAGTTCTGCAATTTTTATTTCTGAAAATAATGCACAGCTATTTTCAATTTCAATAACACGAGAGAGGTTTTAAACACGAATTATTTCGTACACGAGTTATTAACACAAGTAAAAGTTATTTGATCAGGACAATTCTGGTATTAAAAATTTCTATTTTCTACTCGCATATAAAATACATGTTTAGTCTTAATAAAACCATTTTATATCTTTGCTTCTCATCCAAATAAATTTTTTAATAAACAAATTTCAAACAAAATTGTCGATGTGTTTCTTATTTCTATAATATCTTACGCTTTTTATGTGCACTCCCGCTAAAATATAAGCAACAAAGGTAATGCACGGAATGAAACAGCAATTATTTAATGGATATAAGTGAAACAGATTCAAGAAGACAAACTAAGCCTTAGGCGACATTCGAACCCGCATATTAGAGGGCAGGTTAATAGACAGCCTGCGCTAGCTGCTGTACCATACAGAGTGACAAAAATGTCAATCTCATACCAGGATTTTTTGTATAAAATGATTGGCTTGTCATCCCAGTTACCCAATATTTGAAATTCTAAAATAACTGGAGGGAAAAACATAACAGGAGATTGCGCTGATTATTTTAATTCATTTTTGTCCAATTGAGAAGCAAGATTTTGCTTTAAACTGCAAAAGGAGTTCTGCAATTTTTATTTCTGAAAATAATGCACAGCTATTTCCAATTTCAATAACACGAGAGAGGTTTTAAACACGAATTATTTCGTACACGAGTTATTAACACAAGTCAAAGTTACTTGATCAGGACAATTCTGGTATTAAAAATTTCTATTTTCTACTCGCATATAAAATACATGTTTAGTCTTAATAAAACCATTTTATATCTTTGCTTCTCATCCAAATAAATTTTCTAAATAAACAAATTTCAAACAAAAAATTGATTAACAAAACGGGATTTCTGAAGTTAAATAGCATAAAAGTGAATGTTATGCCATGAAACTATGGTTTCTAAAGTTCTAAGTGGCTATACTAACAGATTTGAGAACATTATTCAGTTTTTATCATTAGATTAATCAATAATAACTTTTACGTTAGATAATATATTTCCTGTTGCTTGATATAGTAATATGAGAAACTAATTAATCAATTGTCGATGTGTTTCTTATTTCTATAATATCTTACGCTTTTTTTGTGCACTCCCGCTAAAATATAAGCAACAAAGGTAATGCACGGAATGAAACAGCAATTATTTAATGGATATAGGTGAAACAGATTCAAGAAGACAAACTAAGCCTTAGGCGACATTCGAACCCGCATATTAGAGGGCAGGTTAATAGACAGCCTGCGCTAGCTGCTGTACCATACAGAGTGACAAAAATGTCAATCTCATACCAGGATGTTTTGTATAAAATGATTGGCTTGTCATCCCAGTTACCCAATATTTGAAATTCTAAAATAACTGGAGGGAAAAACATAACAGGAAATTGCGCTGATTATTTTAATTCATTTTTGTCGAATTTAGGAGCAAGATTTTGCTTTAAACTGCAAAAAGAGTTCTGCAATTTTTACTTCTGAGAATAATGCACAGCTATTTTCAATTTCAATAACACGAGAGAGGTTTTAAACACGAATTATTTCGTACACGAGTTATTAACACAAGTCAAAGTTATTTGATCAGGACAATTCTGGTATTAAAAATTTCTATTTTCTACTCGCATATAAAATACATGTTTAGTCTTAATAAAACCATTTTATATCTTTGCTTCTCATCCAAACAAATTTTCTAAATAAACAAATTTCAAACAAAATTGTCGATGTGTTTCTTATTTCTATAATATCTTACGCTTTTTATGTGCACTCCCGCTAAAATATAAGCAACAAAGGTAAAGCACGGAATGAAACAGCAATTATTTAATGGATATAAGTGAAACAGATTCAAGAAGACAAACTAAGCCTTAGGGTACATTCGAACCCGCATATTAGAGAGCAGGTTAATAGACAGCCTGCGCTAGCTGCTGTACCATACAGAGTGACAAAAATGTCAATCTCATACCAGGATGTTTTGTATAAAATGATTGGCTTGTCATCCCAGTTACCCAATATCTGAAATTCTAAAATAACTGGAGGGAAAAACAGAACAGGTGATTGCGCTGATTATTTTAATTCATTTTTGTCCAATTTAGGAGCAGGATTTTGCTTTAAACTGCAAAAAGAGTTCTGAAATTTTTACTTCTGAAAATAATGCACAGCTATTTTCAATTTCAATAACACGAGAGAGGTTTTAAACACGAATTATTTCGTACACGAGTTATTAACACAAGTCAAAGTTATTTGATCAGGACAATTCTGGTATTAAAAATTTCTATTTTCTACTCGCATATAAAATACATGTTTAGTCTTAATAAAACCATTTTATATCTTTGCTTCTCATCCAAATAAATTTTCTAAATAAACAAATTTCAAACAAAAAATTGAATAACAAACACGGGATTTCTGAAGTTAAATAGCATAAAAGTGAATGTTATGCCATGAAACTATGGTTTCTAAAGTTCTAAGTGGCTATACTAACAGATTTGAGAACATTATTCAGTTTTTATCATTAGATTAATCAGTAATAATTTTACGTTAGATAATATATTTCCTGTTGCTTGATATAGTAATATGAGAAACTAATTAATCAATGGTCGATGTGTTTCTTATTTCTATAATATCTTACGCTTTTTTTTGTGCACTCCCGCTAAAATATAAGCAACAAAGGTAATGCACGGAATGAAACAGCAATTATTTAATTGATATAAGTGAAACAGATTCAAGAAGACAAACTAAGCCTTAGGCGACATTCGAACCCGCATATTAGAGGGCAGGTTAATAGACAGCCTGCGCTAGCTGCTGTACCATACAGAGTGACAAAAATGTCAATCTCATACCAGGATTTTTTGTATAAAATGATTGGCTTGTCATCCCAGTTACCCAATATTTGAAATTCTAAAATAACTGGAGGGAAAAACATAACAGGAGATTGCGCTGATTATTTTAATTCATTTTTGTCGAATTTAGGAGCAAGATTTTGCTTTAAACTGCAAAAGGAGTTCTGCAATTTTTATTTCTGAAAATAATGCACAGCTATTTTCAATTTCAATAACACGAGAGAGGTTTTAAACACGAATTATTTCGTACACGAGTTATTAACACAAGTAAAAGTTATTTGATCAGGACAATTCTGGTATTAAAAATTTCTATTTTCTACTCGCATATAAAATACATGTTTAGTCTTAATAAAACCATTTTATATCTTTGCTTCTCATCCAAATAAATTTTTTAATAAACAAATTTCAAACAAAATTGTCGATGTGTTTCTTATTTCTATAATATCTTACGCTTTTTATGTGCACTCCCGCTAAAATATAAGCAACAAAGGTAATGCACGGAATGAAACAGCAATTATTTAATGAATATAAGTGAAACAGATTCAAGAAGACAAACTAAGCCTTAGGCGACATTCGAACCCGCATATTAGAGGGCAGGTTAATAGACAGCCTGCGCTAGCTGCTGTACCATACAGAGTGACAAAAATGTCAATCTCATACCAGGATTTTTTGTATAAAATGATTGGCTTGTCATCCCAGTTACCCAATATTTGAAATTCTAAAATAACTGGAGGGAAAAACATAACAGGAGATTGCGCTGATTATTTTAATTCATTTTTGTCCAATTGAGAAGCAAGATTTTGCTTTAAACTGCAAAAGGAGTTCTGCAATTTTTATTTCTGAAAATAATGCACAGCTATTTCCAATTTCAATAACACGAGAGAGGTTTTAAACACGAATTATTTCGTACACGAGTTATTAACACAAGTCAAAGTTACTTGATCAGGACAATTCTGGTATTAAAAATTTCTATTTTCTACTCGCATATAAAATACATGTTTAGTCTTAATAAAACCATTTTATATCTTTGCTTCTCATCCAAATAAATTTTCTAAATAAACAAATTTCAAACAAAAAATTGAATAACAAAACGGGATTTCTGAAGTTAAATAGCATAAAAGTGAATGTTATGCCATGAAACTATGGTTTCTAAAGTTCTAAGTGGCTATACTAACAGATTTGAGAACATTATTCAGTTTTTATCATTAGATTAATCAGTAATAACTTTTACGTTAGATAATATATTTCCTGTTGCTTGATATAGTAATATGAGAAACTAATTAATCAATTGTCGATGTGTTTCTTTTTTCTATAATATCTTACGCTTTTTTTGTGCACTCCCGCTAAAATATAAGCAACAAAGGTAATGCACGGAATGAAACAGCAATTATTTAATGGATATAGGTGAAACAGATTCAAGAAGACAAACTAAGCCTTAGGCGACATTCGAACCCGCATATTAGAGGGCAGGTTAATAGACAGCCTGCGCTAGCTGCTGTACCATACAGAGTGACAAAAATGTCAATCTCATACCAGGATGTTTTGTATAAAATGATTGGCTTGTCATCCCAGTTACCCAATATTTGAAATTCTAAAATAACTGGAGGGAAAAACAGAACAGGAGATTGCGCTGATTATTTTAATTCATTTTTGTCCAATTTAGGAGCAGGATTTTGCTTTAAACTGCAAAAAGCGTTCTGAAATTTTTACTTCTGAAAATAATGCACAGCTATTTTCAATTTCAATAACACGAGAGAGGTTTTAAACACGAATTATTTCGTACACGAGTTATTAACACAAGTCAAAGTTATTTGATCAGGACAATTCTGGTATTAAAAATTTCTGTTTTCTACTCGCATATAAAATACATGTTTAGTCTTAATAAAACCATTTTATATCTTTGCTTCTCATCCAAATAAATTTTCTAAATAAACAAATTTCAAACAAAAAATTGAATAACAAACACGGGATTTCTGAAGTTAAATAGCATAAAAGTGAATGTTATGCCATGAAACTATGGTTTCTAAAGTTCTAAGTGGCTATACTAACAGATTTGAGAACATTATTCAGTTTTTATCATTAGATTAATCAGTAATAACTTTTACGTTAGATAATATATTTCCTGTTGCTTGATATAGTAATATGAGAAACTAATTAATCAATTGTCGATGTGTTTCTTATTTCTATAATATCTTACGCTTTTTTTGTGCACTCCCGCTAAAATATAAGCAACAAAGGTAATGCACGGAATGAAACAGCAATTATTTAATGGATATAAGTGAAACAGATTCAAGAAGACAAACTAAGCCTTAGGCGACATTCGAACCCGCATATTAGAGGGCAGGTTAATAGACAGCCTGCGCTAGCTGCTGTACCATACAGAGTGACAAAAATGTCAATCTCATACCAGGATGTTTTGTATAAAATGATTGGCTTGTCATCCCAGTTACCCAATATTTGAAATTCTAAAATAACTGGAGGGAAAAAGAGAACAGGAGATTGCGCTGATTATTTTAATTCATTTTTGTCCAATTTAGGAGCAGGATTTTGCTTTAAACTGCAAAAAGAGTTCTGAAATTTTTACTTCTGAAAATAATGCACAGCTATTTTCAATTTCAATAACACGAGAGAGGTTTTAAACACGAATTATTTCGTACACGAGTTATTAACACAAGTAAAAGTTATTTGATCAGGACAATTCTGGTATTAAAAATTTCTATTTTCTACTCGCATATAAAATACATGTTTAGTCTTAATAAAACCATTTTATATCTTTGCTTCTCATCCAAATAAATTTTCTAAATAAACAAATTTCAAACAAAAAATTGAATAACAAACACGGGATTTCTGAAGTTAAATAGCATAAAAGTGAATGTTATGCCATGAAACTATGGTTTCTAAAGTTCTAAGTGGCTATACTAACAGATTTGAGAACATTATTCAGTTTTTATCATTAGATTAATCAGTAATAATTTTACGTTAGATAATATATTTCCTGTTGCTTGATATAGTAATATGAGAAACTAATTAATCAATGGTCGATGTGTTTCTTATTTCTATAATATCTTACGCTTTTTTTTGTGCACTCCCGCTAAAATATAAGCAACAAAGGTAATGCACGGAATGAAACAGCAATTATTTAATTGATATAAGTGAAACAGATTCAAGAAGACAAACTAAGCCTTAGGCGACATTCGAACCCACATATTAGAGGGCAGGTTAATAGACAGCCTGCGCTAGCTGCTGTACCATACAGAGTGACAAAAATGTCAATCTCATACCAGGATTTTTTGTATAAAATGATTGGCTTGTCATCCCAGTTACCCAATATTTGAAATTCTAAAATAACTGGAGGGAAAAACATAACAGGAGATTGCGCTGATTATTTTAATTCATTTTTGTCGAATTTAGGAGCAAGATTTTGCTTTAAACTGCAAAAGGAGTTCTGCAATTTTTATTTCTGAAAATAATGCACAGCTATTTTCAATTTCAATAACACGAGAGAGGTTTTAAACACGAATTATTTCGTACACGAGTTATTAACACAAGTAAAAGTTATTTGATCAGGACAATTCTGGTATTAAAAATTTCTATTTTCTACTCGCATATAAAATACATGTTTAGTCTTAATAAAACCATTTTATATCTTTGTTTCTCATCCAAATAAATTTTTTAATAAACAAATTTCAAACAAAATTGTCGATGTGTTTCTTATTTCTATAATATCTTACGCTTTTTATGTGCACTCCCGCTAAAATATAAGCAACAAAGGTAATGCACGGAATGAAACAGCAATTATTTAATGGATATAAGTGAAACAGATTCAAGAAGACAAACTAAGCCTTAGGCGACATTCGAACCCGCATATTAGAGGGCAGGTTAATAGACAGCCTGCGCTAGCTGCTGTACCATACAGAGTGACAAAAATGTCAATCTCATACCAGGATTTTTTGTATAAAATGATTGGCTTGTCATCCCAGTTACCCAATATTTGAAATTCTAAAATAACTGGAGGGAAAAACATAACAGGAGATTGCGCTGATTATTTTAATTCATTTTTGTCCAATTTAGGAGCAGGATTTTGCTTTAAACTGCAAAAAGAGTTCTGAAATTTTTACTTCTGAAAATAATGCACAGCTATTTTCAATTTCAATAACACGAGAGAGGTTTTAAACACGAATTATTTCGTACACGAGTTATTAACACAAGTAAAAGTTATTTGATCAGGACAATTCTGGTATTAAAAATTTCTATTTTCTACTCGCATATAAAATACATGTTTAGTCTTAATAAAACCATTTTATATCTTTGCTTCTCATCCAAATAAATTTTCTAAATAAACAAATTTCAAACAAAAAATTGAATAACAAACACGGGATTTCTGAAGTTAAATAGCATAAAAGTGAATGTTATGCCATGAAACTATGGTTTCTAAAGTTCTAAGTGGCTATACTAACAGATTTGAGAACATTATTCAGTTTTTATCATTAGATTAATCAGTAATAATTTTACGTTAGATAATATATTTCCTGTTGCTTGATATAGTAATATGAGAAACTAATTAATCAATGGTCGATGTGTTTCTTATTTCTATAATATCTTACGCTTTTTTTTGTGCACTCCCGCTAAAATATAAGCAACAAAGGTAATGCACGGAATGAAACAGCAATTATTTAATTGATATAAGTGAAACAGATTCAAGAAGACAAACTAAGCCTTAGGCGACATTCGAACCCGCATATTAGAGGGCAGGTTAATAGACAGCCTGCGCTAGCTGCTGTACCATACAGAGTGACAAAAATGTCAATCTCATACCAGAATTTTTTGTATAAAATGATTGGCTTGTCATCCCAGTTACCCAATATTTGAAATTCTAAAATAACTGGAGGGAAAAACATAACAGGAGATTGCGCTGATTATTTTAATTCATTTTTGTCGAATTTAGGAGCAAGATTTTGCTTTAAACTGCAAAAGGAGTTCTGCAATTTTTATTTCTGAAAATAATGCACAGCTATTTTCAATTTCAATAACACGAGAGAGGTTTTAAACACGAATTATTTCGTACACGAGTTATTAACACAAGTAAAAGTTATTTGATCAGGACAATTCTGGTATTAAAAATTTCTATTTTCTACTCGCATATAAAATACATGTTTAGTCTTAATAAAACCATTTTATATCTTTGTTTCTCATCCAAATAAATTTTTTAATAAACAAATTTCAAACAAAATTGTCGATGTGTTTCTTATTTCTATAATATCTTACGCTTTTTATGTGCACTCCCGCTAAAATATAAGCAACAAAGGTAATGCACGGAATGAAACAGCAATTATTTAATGGATATAAGTGAAACAGATTCAAGAAGACAAACTAAGCCTTAGGCGACATTCGAACCCGCATATTAGAGGGCAGGTTAATAGACAGCCTGCGCTAGCTGCTGTACCATACAGAGTGACAAAAATGTCAATCTCATACCAGGATGTTTTGTATAAAATGATTGGCTTGTCATCCCAGTTACCCAATATTTGAAATTCTAAAATAACTGGAGGGAAAAACAGAACAGGAGATTGCGCTGATTATTTTAATTCATTTTTGTCCAATTTAGGAGCAGGATTTTGCTTTAAACTGCAAAAAGAGTTCTGAAATTTTTACTTCTGAAAATAATGCACAGCTATTTTCAATTTCAATAACACGAGAGAGGTTTTAAACACGAATTATTTCGTACACGAGTTATTAACACAAGTAAAAGTTATTTGATCAGGACAATTCTGGTATTAAAAATTTCTATTTTCTACTCGCATATAAAATACATGTTTAGTCTTAATAAAACCATTTTATATCTTTGCTTCTCATCCAAATAAATTTTCTAAATAAACAAATTTCAAACAAAAAATTGAATAACAAACACGGGATTTCTGAAGTTAAATAGCATAAAAGTGAATGTTATGCCATGAAACTATGGTTTCTAAAGTTCTAAGTGGCTATACTAACAGATTTGAGAACATTATTCAGTTTTTATCATTAGATTAATCAGTAATAATTTTACGTTAGATAATATATTTCCTGTTGCTTGATATAGTAATATGAGAAACTAATTAATCAATGGTCGATGTGTTTCTTATTTCTATAATATCTTACGCTTTTTTTTGTGCACTCCCGCTAAAATATAAGCAACAAAGGTAATGCACGGAATGAAACAGCAATTATTTAATTGATATAAGTGAAACAGATTCAAGAAGACAAACTAAGCCTTAGGCGACATTCGAACCCGCATATTAGAGGGCAGGTTAATAGACAGCCTGCGCTAGCTGCTGTACCATACAGAGTGACAAAAATGTCAATCTCATACCAGGATTTTTTGTATAAAATGATTGGCTTGTCATCCCAGTTACCCAATATTTGAAATTCTAAAATAACTGGAGGGAAAAACATAACAGGAGATTGCGCTGATTATTTTAATTCATTTTTGTCGAATTTAGGAGCAAGATTTTGCTTTAAACTGCAAAAGGAGTTCTGCAATTTTTATTTCTGAAAATAATGCACAGCTATTTTCAATTTCAATAACACGAGAGAGGTTTTAAACACGAATTATTTCGTACACGAGTTATTAACACAAGTAAAAGTTATTTGATCAGGACAATTCTGGTATTAAAAATTTCTATTTTCTACTCGCATATAAAATACATGTTTAGTCTTAATAAAACCATTTTATATCTTTGTTTCTCATCCAAATAAATTTTTTAATAAACAAATTTCAAACAAAATTGTCGATGTGTTTCTTATTTCTATAATATCTTACGCTTTTTATGTGCACTCCCGCTAAAATATAAGCAACAAAGGTAATGCACGGAATGAAACAGCAATTATTTAATGGATATAAGTGAAACAGATTCAAGAAGACAAACTAAGCCTTAGGCGACATTCGAACCCGCATATTAGAGGGCAGGTTAATAGACAGCCTGCGCTAGCTGCTGTACCATACAGAGTGACAAAAATGTCAATCTCATACCAGGATTTTTTGTATAAAATGATTGGCTTGTCATCCCAGTTACCCAATATTTGAAATTCTAAAATAACTGGAGGGAAAAACATAACAGGAGATTGCGCTGATTATTTTAATTCATTTTTGTCCAATTTAGAAGCAAGATTTTTCTTTAAACTGCAAAAGGAGTTCTGCAATTTTTATTTCTGAAAATAATGCACAGCTATTTCCAATTTCAATAACACGAGAGAGGTTTTAAACACGAATTATTTCGTACACGAGTTATTAACACAAGTCAAAGTTACTTGATCAGGACAATTCTGGTATTAAAAATTTCTATTTTCTACTCGCATATAAAATACATGTTTAGTCTTAATAAAACCATTTTATATCTTTGCTTCTCATCCAAATAAATTTTCTAAATAAACAAATTTCAAACAAAAAATTGAATAACAAAACGGGATTTCTGAAGTTAAATAGCATAAAAGTGAATGTTATGCCATGAAACTATGGTTTCTAAAGTTCTAAGTGGCTATACTAACAGATTTGAGAACATTATTCAGTTTTTATCATTAGATTAATCAGTAATAACTTTTACGTTAGATAATATATTTCCTGTTGCTTGATATAGTAATATGAGAAACTAATTAATCAATTGTCGATGTGTTTCTTATTTCTATAATATCTTACGCTTTTTTTGTGCACTCCCGCTAAAATATAAGCAACAAAGGTAATGCACGGAATGAAACAGCAATTATTTAATGGATATAAGTGAAACAGATTCAAGAAGACAAACTAAGCCTTAGGCGACATTCGAACCCGCATATTAGAGGGCAGGTTAATAGACAGCCTGCGCTAGCTGCTGTACCATACAGAGTGACAAAAATGTCAATCTCATACCAGGATGTTTTGTATAAAATGATTGGCTTGTCATCCCAGTTACCCAATATTTGAAATTCTAAAATAACTGGAGGGAAAAACAGAACAGGAGATTGCGTTGATTATTTTAATTCATGTTGTTCATGTTAATTGTTCAATTTAGGAGCAGGATTTTGCTTTAAACTGCAAAATGAGTTCTGAAATTTTTACTTCTGAAAATAATGCACAGCTATTTTCAATTTCAATAACACGAGAGAGGTTTTAAACACGAATTATTTCGTACACGAGTTATTAACACAAGTAAAAGTTATTTGATCAGGACAATTCTGGTATTAAAAATTTCTATTTTCTACTCGCATATAAAATACATGTTTAGTCTTAATAAAACCATTTTATATCTTTGCTTCTCATCCAAATAAATTTTCTAAATAAACAAATTTCAAACAAAAAATTGAATAACAAACACGGGATTTCTGAAGTTAAATAGCATAAAAGTGAATGTTATGCCATGAAACTATGGTTTCTAAAGTTCTAAGTGGCTATACTAACAGATTTGAGAACATTATTCAGTTTTTATCATTAGATTAATCAGTAATAATTTTACGTTAGATAATATATTTCCTGTTGCTTGATATAGTAATATGAGAAACTAATTAATCAATGGTCGATGTGTTTCTTATTTCTATAATATCTTACGCTTTTTTTTGTGCACTCCCGCTAAAATATAAGCAACAAAGGTAATGCACGGAATGAAACTGCAATTATTTAATTGATATAAGTGAAACAGATTCAAGAAGACAAACTAAGCCTTAGGCGACATTCGAACCCACATATTAGAGGGCAGGTTAATAGACAGCCTGCGCTAGCTGCTGTACCATACAGAGTGACAAAAATGTCAATCTCATACCAGGATTTTTTGTATAAAATGATTGGCTTGTCATCCCAGTTACCCAATATTTGAAATTCTAAAATAACTGGAGGGAAAAACATAACAGGAGATTGCGCTGATTATTTTAATTCATTTTTGTCGAATTTAGGAGCAAGATTTTGCTTTAAACTGCAAAAGGAGTTCTGCAATTTTTATTTCTGAAAATAATGCACAGCTATTTTCAATTTCAATAACACGAGAGAGGTTTTAAACACGAATTATTTCGTACACGAGTTATTAACACAAGTAAAAGTTATTTGATCAGGACAATTCTGGTATTAAAAATTTCTATTTTCTACTCGCATATAAAATACATGTTTAGTCTTAATAAAACCATTTTATATCTTTGTTTCTCATCCAAATAAATTTTTTAATAAACAAATTTCAAACAAAATTGTCGATGTGTTTCTTATTTCTATAATATCTTACGCTTTTTATGTGCACTCCCGCTAAAATATAAGCAACAAAGGTAATGCACGGAATGAAACAGCAATTATTTAATGGATATAAGTGAAACAGATTCAAGAAGACAAACTAAGCCTTAGGCGACATTCGAACCCGCATATTAGAGGGCAGGTTAATAGACAGCCTGCGCTAGCTGCTGTACCATACAGAGTGACAAAAATGTCAATCTCATACCAGGATTTTTTGTATAAAATGATTGGCTTGTCATCCCAGTTACCCAATATTTGAAATTCTAAAATAACTGGAGGGAAAAACATAACAGGAGATTGCGCTGATTATTTTAATTCATTTTTGTCCAATTTAGAAGCAAGATTTTGCTTTAAACTGCAAAAGGAGTTCTGCAATTTTTATTTCTGAAAATAATGCACAGCTATTTCCAATTTCAATAACACGAGAGAGGTTTTAAACACGAATTATTTCGTACACGAGTTATTAACACAAGTCAAAGTTACTTGATCAGGACAATTCTGGTATTAAAAATTTCTATTTTCTACTCGCATATAAAATACATGTTTAGTCTTAATAAAACCATTTTATATCTTTGCTTCTCATCCAAATAAATTTTCTAAATAAACAAATTTCAAACAAAAAATTGAATAACAAAACGGGATTTCTGAAGTTAAATAGCATAAAAGTGAATGTTATGCCATGAAACTATGGTTTCTAAAGTTCTAAGTGGCTATACTAACAGATTTGAGAACATTATTCAGTTTTTATCATTAGATTAATCAGTAATAACTTTTACGTTAGATAATATATTTCCTGTTGCTTGATATAGTAATATGAGAAACTAATTAATCAATTGTCGATGTGTTTCTTTTTTCTATAATATCTTACGCTTTTTTTGTGCACTCCCGCTAAAATATAAGCAACAAAGGTAATGCACGGAATGAAACAGCAATTATTTAATGGATATAGGTGAAACAGATTCAAGAAGACAAACTAAGCCTTAGGCGACATTCGAACCCGCATATTAGAGGGCAGGTTAATAGACAGCCTGCGCTAGCTGCTGTACCATACAGAGTGACAAAAATGTCAATCTCATACCAGGATGTTTTGTATAAAATGATTGGCTTGTCATCCCAGTTACCCAATATTTGAAATTCTAAAATAACTGGAGGGAAAAACATAACAGGAAATTGCGCTGATTATTTTAATTCATTTTTGTCGAATTTAGGAGCAAGATTTTGCTTTAAACTGCAAAAAGAGTTCTGCAATTTTTACTTCTGAGAATAATGCACAGCTATTTTCAATTTCAATAACACGAGAGAGGTTTTAAACACGAATTATTTCGTACACGAGTTATTAACACAAGTCAAAGTTATTTGATCAGGACAATTCTGGTATTAAAAATTTCTATTTTCTACTCGCATATAAAATACATGTTTAGTCTTAATAAAACCATTTTATATCTTTGCTTCTCATCCAAATAAGTTTTCTAAATAAACAAATTACACACAAAAAATTGAATAACAAACACGGGATTTCTGAAGTTAAATAGCATAAAAGTGAATGTTATGCCATGAAACTATGGTTTCTAAAGTTCTAAGTGGCTATACTAACAGATTTGAGAACATTATTCAGTTTTTATCATTAGATTAATCAGTAATAATTTTACGTTAGATAATATATTTCCTGTTGCTTGATATAGTAATATGAGAAACTAATTAATCAATGGTCGATGTGTTTCTTATTTCTATAATATCTTACGCTTTTTTTTGTGCACTCCCGCTAAAATATAAGCAACAAAGGTAATGCACGGAATGAAACAGCAATTATTTAATTGATATAAGTGAAACAGATTCAAGAAGACAAACTAAGCCTTAGGCGACATTCGAACCCGCATATTAGATGGCAGGTTAATAGACAGCCTGCGCTAGCTGCTGTACCATACAGAGTGACAAAAATGTCAATCTCATACCAGGATTTTTTGTATAAAATGATTGGCTTGTCATCCCAGTTACCCAATATTTGAAATTCTAAAATAACTGGAGGGAAAAACATAACAGGAGATTGCGCTGATTATTTTAATTCATTTTTGTCGAATTTAGGAGCAAGATTTTGCTTTAAACTGCAAAAGGAGTTCTGCAATTTTTATTTCTGAAAATAATGCACAGCTATTTTCAATTTCAATAACACGAGAGAGGTTTTAAACACGAATTATTTCGTACACGAGTTATTAACACAAGTAAAAGTTATTTGATCAGGACAATTCTGGTATTAAAAATTTCTATTTTCTACTCGCATATAAAATACATGTTTAGTCTTAATAAAACCATTTTATATCTTTGCTTCTCATCCAAATAAATTTTTTAATAAACAAATTTCAAACAAAATTGTCGATGTGTTTCTTATTTCTATAATATCTTACGCTTTTTATGTGCACTCCCGCTAAAATATAAGCAACAAAGGTAATGCACGGAATGAAACAGCAATTATTTAATGGACATAAGTGAAACAGATTCAAGAAGACAAACTAAGCCTTAGGCGACATTCGAACCCGCATATTAGAGGGCAGGTTAATAGACAGCCTGCGCTAGCTGCTGTACCATACAGAGTGACAAAAATGTCAATCTCATACCAGGATTTTTTGTATAAAATGATTGGCTTGTCATCCCAATTACCCAATATTTGAAATTCTAAAATAACTGGAGGGAAAAACATAACAGGAGATTGCGCTGATTATTTTAATTCATTTTTGTCCAATTTAGAAGCAAGATTTTGCTTTAAACTGCAAAAGGAGTTCTGCAATTTTTATTTCTGAAAATAATGCACAGCTATTTCCAATTTCAATAACACGAGAGAGGTTTTAAACACGAATTATTTCGTACACGAGTTATTAACACAAGTCAAAGTTACTTGATCAGGACAATTCTGGTATTAAAAATTTCTATTTTCTACTCGCATATAAAATACATGTTTAGTCTTAATAAAACCATTTTATATCTTTGCTTCTCATCCAAATAAATTTTCTAAATAAACAAATTTCAAACAAAATTGTCGATGTGTTTCTTATTTCTATAATATCTTACGCTTTTTATGTGCACTCCCGCTAAAATATAAGCAACAAAGGTAATGCACGGAATGAAACAGCAATTATTTAATGGATATAAGTGAAACAGATTCAAGAAGACAAACTAAGCCTTAGGGTACATTCGAACCCGCATATTAGAGAGCAGGTTAATAGACAGCCTGCGCTAGCTGCTGTACCATACAGAGCGACAAAAATGTCAATCTCATACCAGGATTTTTTGTATAAAATGATTGGCTTGTCATCCCAGTTACCCAATATTTGAAATTCTAAAATAAATGGAGGGAAAAACATAACAGGAGATTGCGCTGATTACTTTAATTCATTTTTGTCCAATTTAGAAGCAAGATTTTGCTTTAAACTGCAAAAGGATTTCTGCAATTTTTATTTCTGAAAATAATGCACAGCTATTTTCAATTTCAATAACACGAGAGAGGTTTTAAACACGAATTATTTCGTACACGAGTTATTAACACAAGTCAAAGTTACTTGATCAGGACAATTCTGGTATTAAAAATTTCTATTTTCTACTCGCATATAAAATACATGTTTAGTCTTAATAAAACCATTTTATATCTTTGCTTCTCATCCAAATAAATTTTATAAATAAACTAATTTCAATCAAAAAATTGAATAACAAACACGGGATTTCTGAAGTTAAATAGCATAAAACTGAAAGTTATGCCATGAAACTATGGTTTCTAAAGTTCTAAGTGGCTATACTAACAGATTTGAGAACATTATTCAGTTTTTATCATTAGATTAATCAGTAATAACTTTTACGTTAGATAATATATTTCCTGTTGCTTGATATAGTAATATGAGAAACTAATTAATCAATTGTCGATGTGTTTCTTTTTTCTATAATATCTTACGCTTTTTTTGTGCACTCCCGCTAAAATATAAGCAACAAAGGTAATGCACGGAATGAAACAGCAATTATTTAATGGATATAGGTGAAACAGATTCAAGAAGACAAACTAAGCCTTAGGCGACATTCGAACCCGCATATTAGAGGGCAGGTTAATAGACAGCCTGCGCTAGCTGCTGTACCATACAGAGTGACAAAAATGTCAATCTCATACCAGGATGTTTTGTATAAAATGATTGGCTTGTCATCCCAGTTACCCAATATTTGAAATTCTAAAATAACTGGAGGGAAAAACATAACAGGAAATTGCGCTGATTATTTTAATTCATTTTTGTCGAATTTAGGAGCAAGATTTTGCTTTAAACTGCAAAAAGAGTTCTGCAATTTTTACTTCTGAGAATAATGCACAGCTATTTTCAATTTCAATAACACGAGAGAGGTTTTAAACACGAATTATTTCGTACACGAGTTATTAACACAAGTCAAAGTTATTTGATCAGGACAATTCTGGTATTAAAAATTTCTTTTTTCTACTCGCATATAAAATACATGTTTAGTCTTAATAAAACCATTTTATATCTTTGCTTCTCATCCAAATAAATTTTCTAAATAAACAAATTTCAAACAAAATTGTCGATGTGTTTCTTATTTCTATAATATCTTACGCTTTTTATGTGCACTCCCGCTAAAATATAAGCAACAAAGGTAAAGCACGGAATGAAACAGCAATTATTTAATGGATATAAGTGAAACAGATTCAAGAAGACAAACTAAGCCTTAGGCTACATTCGAACCCGCATATTAGAGAGCAGGTTAATAGACAGCCTGCGCTAGCTGCTGTACCATACAGAGCGACAAAAATGTCAATCTCATACCAGGATGTTTTGTATAAAATGATTGGCTTGTCATCCCAGTTACCCAATATCTGAAATTCTAAAATAACTGGAGGGAAAAACAGAACAGGTGATTGCGCTGATTATTTTAATTCATTTTTGTCCAATTTAGGAGCAGGATTTTGCTTTAAACTGCAAAAAGAGTTCTGAAATTTTTATTTCTGAAAATAATGCACAGCTATTTTCAATTTCAATAACACGAGAGAGGTTTTAAACACGAATTATTTCGTACACGAGTTATTAACACTAGTCAAAGTTATTTGATCAGGACAATTCTGGTATTAAAAATTTCTATTTTCTACTCGCATATAAAATACATGTTTAGTCTTAATAAAACCATTTTATATCTTTGCTTCTCATCCAAATAAATTTTTTAATAAACAAATTTCAAACAAAATTGTCGATGTGTTTCTTATTTCTATAATATCTTACGCTTTTTATGTGCACTCCCGCTAAAATATAAGCAACAAAGGTAATGCACGGAATGAAACAGCAATTATTTAATGGATATAAGTGAAACAGATTCAAGAAGACAAACTAAGCCTTAGGCGACATTCGAACCCGCATATTGGAGGGCAGGTTAATAGACAGCCTGCGCTAGCTGCTGTACCATACAGAGCGACAAAAATGTCAATCTCATACCAGGATTTTTTGTATAAAATGATTGGCTTGTCATCCCAGTTACCCAATATTTGAAATTCTAAAATAAATGGAGGGAAAAACATAACAGGAGATTGCGCTGATTACTTTAATTCATTTTTGTCCAATTTAGAAGCAAGATTTTGCTTTAAACTGCAAAAGGATTTCTGCAATTTTTATTTCTGTAAATAATGCACAGCTATTTTCAATTTCAATAACACGAGAGAGGTTTTAAACACGAATTATTTCGTACACGAGTTATTAACACAAGTCAAAGTTACTTGATCAGGACAATTCTGGTATTAAAAATTTCTATTTTCTACTCGCATATAAAATACATGTTTAGTCTTAATAAAACCATTTTATATCTTTGCTTCTCATCCAAATAAATTTTGTAAATAAACTAAATTCAAACAAAAAATTGAATAACAAACACGGGATTTCTGAAGTTAAATAGCATAAAACTGAAAGTTATGCCATGAAACTATGGTTTCTAAAGTTCTAAGTGGCTATACTAACAGATTTGAGAACATTATTCAGTTTTTATCATTAGATTAATCAATAATAACTTTTACGTTAGATAATATATTTCCTGTTGCTTGATATAGTAATATGAGAAACTAATTAATCAATTGTCGATGTGTTTCTTATTTCTATAATATCTTACGCTTTTTTTGTGCACTCCCGCTAAAATATAAGCAACAAAGGTAATGCACGGAATGAAACAGCAATTATTTAATGGATATAGGTGAAACAGATTCAAGAAGACAAACTAAGCCTTAGGCGACATTCGAACCCGCATATTAGAGGGCAGGTTAATAGACAGCCTGCGCTAGCTGCTGTACCATACAGAGTGACAAAAATGTCAATCTCATACCAGGATGTTTTGTATAAAATGATTGGCTTGTCATCCCAGTTACCCAATATTTGAAATTCTAAAATAACTGGAGGGAAAAACATAACAGGAAATTGCGCTGATTATTTTAATTCATTTTTGTCGAATTTAGGAGCAAGATTTTGCTTTAAACTGCAAAAAGAGTTCTGCAATTTTTACTTCTGAGAATAATGCACAGCTATTTTTAATTTCAATAACACGAGAGAGGTTTTAAACACGAATTATTTCGTACACGAGTTATTAACACAAGTCAAAGTTATTTGATCAGGACAATTCTGGTATTAAAAATTTCTATTTTCTACTCGCATATAAAATACATGTTTAGTCTTAATAAAACCATTTTATATCTTTGCTTCTCATCCAAACAAATTTTCTAAATAAACAAATTTCAAACAAAATTGTCGATGTGTTTCTTATTTCTATAATATCTTACGCTTTTTATGTGCACTCCCGCTAAAATATAAGCAACAAAGGTAAAGCACGGAATGAAACAGCAATTATTTAATGGATATAAGTGAAACAGATTCAAGAAGACAAACTAAGCCTTAGGGTACATTCGAACCCGCATATTAGAGAGCAGGTTAATAGACAGCCTGCGCTAGCTGCTGTACCATACAGAGTGACAAAAATGTCAATCTCATACCAGGATGTTTTGTATAAAATGATTGGCTTGTCATCCCAGTTACCCAATATCTGAAATTCTAAAATAACTGGAGGGAAAAACAGAACAGGTGATTGCGCTGATTATTTTAATTCATTTTTGTCCAATTTAGGAGCAGGATTTTGCTTTAAACTGCAAAAAGAGTTCTGAAATTTTTACTTCTGAAAATAATGCACAGCTATTTTCAATTTCAATAACACGAGAGAGGTTTTAAACACGAATTATTTCGTACACGAGTTATTAACACAAGTCAAAGTTATTTGATCAGGACAATTCTGGTATTAAAAATTTCTATTTTCTACTCGCATATAAAATACATGTTTAGTCTTAATAAAACCATTTTATATCTTTGCTTCTCATCCAAATAAATTTTCTAAATAAACAAATTTCAAACAAAAAATTGAATAACAAACACGGGATTTCTGAAGTTAAATAGCATAAAAGTGAATGTTATGCCATGAAACTATGTTTTCTAAAGTTCTAAGTGGCTATACTAACAGATTTGAGAACATTATTCAGTTTTTATCATTAGATTAATCAGTAATAATTTTACGTTAGATAATATATTTCCTGTTGCTTGATATAGTAATATGAGAAACTAATTAATCAATGGTCGATGTGTTTCTTATTTCTATAATATCTTACGCTTTTTTTTGTGCACTCCCGCTAAAATATAAGCAACAAAGGTAATGCACGGAATGAAACAGCAATTATTTAATTGATATAAGTGAAACAGATTCAAGAAGACAAACTAAGCCTTAGGCGACATTCGAACCCGCATATTAGAGGGCAGGTTAATAGACAGCCTGCGCTAGCTGCTGTACCATACAGAGTGACAAAAATGTCAATCTCATACCAGGATGTTTTGTATAAAATGATTGGCTTGTCATCCCAGTTACCCAATATTTGAAATTCTAAAATAACTGGAGGGAAAAACATAACAGGAGATTGCGCTGATTATTTTAATTCATTTTTGTCGAATTTAGGAGCAAGATTTTGCTTTAAACTGCAAAAGGAGTTCTGCAATTTTTATTTCTGAAAATAATGCACAGCTATTTTCAATTTCAATAACACGAGAGAGGTTTTAAACACGAATTATTTCGTACACGAGTTATTAACACAAGTAAAAGTTATTTGATCAGGACAATTCTGGTATTAAAAATTTCTATTTTCTACTCGCATATAAAATACATGTTTAGTCTTAATAAAACCATTTTATATCTTTGCTTCTCATCCAAATAAATTTTTTAATAAACAAATTTCAAACAAAATTGTCGATGTGTTTCTTATTTCTATAATATCTTACGCTTTTTATGTGCACTCCCGCTAAAATATAAGCAACAAAGGTAATGCACGGAATGAAACAGCAATTATTTAATGGATATAAGTGAAACAGATTCAAGAAGACAAACTAAGCCTTAGGCGACATTCGAACCCGCATATTAGAGGGCAGGTTAATAGACAGCCTGCGCTAGCTGCTGTACCATACAGAGTGACAAAAATGTCAATCTCATACCAGGATTTTTTGTATAAAATGATTGGCTTGTCATCCCAGTTACCCAATATTTGAAATTCTAAAATAACTGGAGGGAAAAACATAACAGGAGATTGCGCTGATTATTTTAATTCATTTTTGTCCAATTTAGAAGCAAGATTTTGCTTTAAACTGCAAAAGGAGTTCTGAAATTTTTATTTCTGAAAATAATGCACAGCTATTTCCAATTTCAATAACACGAGAGAGGTTTTAAACACGAATTATTTCGTACACGAGTTATTAACACAAGTCAAAGTTACTTGATCAGGACAATTCTGGTATTAAAAATTTCTATTTTCTACTCGCATATAAAATACATGTTTAGTCTTAATAAAACCATTTTATATCTTTGCTTCTCATCCAAATAAATTTTCTAAATAAACAAATTTCAAACAAAAAATTGAATAACAAAACGGGATTTCTGAAGTTAAATAGCATAAAAGTGAATGTTATGCCATGAAACTATGGTTTCTAAAGTTCTAAGTGGCTATACTAACAGATTTGAGAACATTATTCAGTTTTTATCATTAGATTAATCAGTAATAACTTTTACGTTAGATAATATATTTCCTGTTGCTTGATATAGTAATATGAGAAACTAATTAATCAATTGTCGATGTGTTTCTTTTTTCTATAATATCTTACGCTTTTTTTGTGCACTCCCGCTAAAATATAAGCAACAAAGGTAATGCACGGAATGAAACAGCAATTATTTAATGGATATAGGTGAAACAGATTCAAGAAGACAAACTAAGCCTTAGGCGACATTCGAACCCGCATATTAGAGGGCAGGTTAATAGACAGCCTGCGCTAGCTGCTGTACCATACAGAGTGACAAAAATGTCAATCTCATACCAGGATGTTTTGTATAAAATGATTGGCTTGTCATCCCAGTTACCCAATATTTGAAATTCTAAAATAACTGGAGGGAAAAACAGAACAGGAGATCGCGCTGATTATTTTAATTCATTTTTGTCCAATTTAGGAGCAGGATTTTGCTTTAAACTGCAAAAAGCGTTCTGAAATTTTTACTTCTGAAAATAATGCACAGCTATTTTCAATTTCAATAACACGAGAGAGGTTTTAAACACGAATTATTTCGTACACGAGTTATTAACACAAGTCAAAGTTATTTGATCAGGACAATTCTGGTATTAAAAATTTCTGTTTTCTACTCGCATATAAAATACATGTTTAGTCTTAATAAAACCATTTTATATCTTTGCTTCTCATCCAAATAAATTTTCTAAATAAACAAATTTCAAACAAAAAATTGAATAACAAACACGGGATTTCTGAAGTTAAATAGCATAAAAGTGAATGTTATGCCATGAAACTATGGTTTCTAAAGTTCTAAGTGGCTATACTAACAGATTTGAGAACATTATTCAGTTTTTATCATTAGATTAATCAGTAATAACTTTTACGTTAGATAATATATTTCCTGTTGCTTGATATAGTAATATGAGAAACTAATTAATCAATTGTCGATGTGTTTCTTATTTCTATAATATCTTACGCTTTTTTTGTGCACTCCCGCTAAAATATAAGCAACAAAGGTAATGCACGGAATGAAACAGCAATTATTTAATGGATATAAGTGAAACAGATTCAAGAAGACAAACTAAGCCTTAGGCGACATTCGAACCCGCATATTAGAGGGCAGGTTAATAGACAGCCTGCGCTAGCTGCTGTACCATACAGAGTGACATAAATGTCAATCTCATACCAGGATGTTTTGTATAAAATGATTGGCTTGTCATCCCAGTTACCCAATATTTGAAATTCTAAAATAACTGGAGGGAAAAACAGAACAGGAGATTGCGCTGATTATTTTAATTCATTTTTGTCCAATTTAGGAGCAGGATTTTGCTTTAAACTGCAAAAAGAGTTCTGAAATTTTTACTTCTGAAAATAATGCACAGCTATTTTCAATTTCAATAACACGAGAGAGGTTTTAAACACGAATTATTTCGTACACGAGTTATTAACACAAGTAAAAGTTATTTGATCAGGACAATTCTGGTATTAAAAATTTCTATTTTCTACTCGCATATAAAATACATGTTTAGTCTTAATAAAACCATTTTATATCTTTGCTTCTCATCCAAATAAATTTTCTAAATAAACAAATTTCAAACAAAATTGTCGATGTGTTTCTTATTTCTATAATATCTTACGCTTTTTATGTGCACTCCCGCTAAAATATAAGCAACAAAGGTAATGCACGGAATGAAACAGCAATTATTTAATGGATATAAGTGAAACAGATTCAAGAAGACAAACTAAGCCTTAGCCGACATTCGAACCCGCATATTAGAGGGCAGGTTAATAGACAGCCTGCGCTAGCTGCTGTACCATACAGAGTGACAAAAATGTCAATCTCATACCAGGATTTTTTGTATAAAATGATTGGCTTGTCATCCCAGTTACCCAATATTTGAAATTCTAAAATAACTGGAGGGAAAAACATAACAGGAGATTGCGCTGATTATTTTAATTCATTTTTGTCGAATTTAGGAGCAGGATTTTGCTTTAAACTGCAAAAAGAGTTCTGCAATTTTTACTTCTGAAAATAATGCACAGCTATTTTCAATTTCAATAACACGAGAGAGGTTTTAAACACGAATTATTTCGTACACGAGTTATTAACACAAGTCAAAGTTATTTGATCAGGACAATTCTGGTATTAAAAATTTCTATTTTCTACTCGCATATAAAATACATGTTTAGTCTTAATAAAACCATTTTATATCTTTGCTTCTCATCCAAATAAATTTTCTAAATAAACAAATTTCAAACAAAAAATTGAATAACAAACACGGGATTTCTGAAGTTAAATAGCATAAAAGTGAATGTTATGCCATGAAACTATGGTTTCTAAAGTTCTAAGTGGCTATACTAACAGATTTGAGAACATTATTCAGTTTTTATCATTAGATTAATCAGTAATAATTTTACGTTAGATAATATATTTCCTGTTGCTTGATATAGTAATATGAGAAACTAATTAATCAATGGTCGATGTGTTTCTTATTTCTATAATATATTACGCTTTTTTTTGTGCACTCCCGCTAAAATATAAGCAACAAAGGTAATGCACGGAATGAAACAGCAATTATTTAATTGATATAAGTGAAACAGATTCAAGAAGACAAACTAAGCCTTAGGCGACATTCGAACCCGCATATTAGAGGGCAGGTTAATAGACAGCCTGCGCTAGCTGCTGTACCATACAGAGTGACAAAAATGTCAATCTCATACCAGGATTTTTTGTATAAAATGATTGGCTTGTCATCCCAGTTACCCAATATTTGAAATTCTAAAATAACTGGAGGGAAAAACATAACAGGAGATTGCGCTGATTATTTTAATTCATTTTTGTCCAATTTAGAAGCAAGATTTTGCTTTAAACTGCAAAAGGAGTTCTGCAATTTTTATTTCTGAAAATAATGCACAGCTATTTCCAATTTCAATAACACGAGAGAGGTTTTAAACACGATTATTTCGTACACGAGTTATTAACACAAGTCAAAGTTACTTGATCAGGACAATTCTGGTATTAAAAATTTCTATTTTCTACTCGCATATAAAATACATGTTTAGTCTTAATAAAACCATTTTATATCTTTGCTTCTCATCCAAATAAATTTTCTAAATAAACAAATTTCAAACAAAAAATTGAATAACAAAACGGGATTTCTGAAGTTAAATAGCATAAAAGTGAATGTTATGCCATGAAACTATGGTTTCTAAAGTTCTAAGTGGCTATACTAACAGATTTGAGAACATTATTCAGTTTTTATCATTAGATTAATCAGTAATAACTTTTACGTTAGATAATATATTTCCTGTTGCTTGATATAGTAATATGAGAAACTAATTAATCAATTGTCGATGTGTTTCTTTTTTCTATAATATCTTACGCTTTTTTTGTGCACTCCCGCTAAAATATAAGCAACAAAGGTAATGCACGGAATGAAACAGCAATTATTTAATGGATATAGGTGAAACAGATTCAAGAAGACAAACTAAGCCTTAGGCGACATTCGAACCCGCATATTAGAGGGCAGGTTAATAGACAGCCTGCGCTAGCTACTGTACCATACAGAGTGACAAAAATGTCAATCTCATACCAGGATGTTTTGTATAAAATGATTGGCTTGTCATCCCAGTTACCCAATATTTGAAATTCTAAAATAACTGGAGGGAAAAACAGAACAGGAGATTGCGCTGATTATTTTAATTCATTTTTGTCCAATTTAGGAGCAGGATTTTGCTTTAAACTGCAAAAAGCGTTCTGAAATTTTTACTTCTGAAAATAATGCACAGCTATTTTCAATTTCAATAACACGAGAGAGGTTTTAAACACGAATTATTTCGTACACGAGTTATTAACACAAGTCAAAGTTATTTGATCAGGACAATTCTGGTATTAAAAATTTCTGTTTTCTACTCGCATATAAAATACATGTTTAGTCTTAATAAAACCATTTTATATCTTTGCTTCTCATCCAAATAAATTTTCTAAATAAACAAATTTCAAACAAAAAATTGAATAACAAACACGGGATTTCTGAAATTAAATAGCATAAAAGTGAATGTTATGCCATGAAACTATGGTTTCTAAAGTTCTAAGTGGCTATACTAACAGATTTGAGAACATTATTCAGTTTTTATCATTAGATTAATCAGTAATAACTTTTACGTTAGATAATATATTTCCTGTTGCTTTATATAAAAATATGAGAAACTAATTAATCAATTGTCGATGTGTTTCTTATTTCTATAATATCTTACGCTTTTTTTGTGCACTCCCGCTAAAATATAAGCAACAAAGGTAATGCACGGAATGAAACAGCAATTATTTAATGGATATAAGTGAAACAGATTCAAGAAGACAAACTAAGCCTTAGGCGACATTCGAACCCGCATATTAGAGGGCAGGTTAATAGACAGCCTGCGCTAGCTGCTGTACCATACAGAGTGACAAAAATGTCAATCTCATACCAGGATGTTTTGTATAAAATGATTGGCTTGTCATCCCAGTTACCCAATATTTGAAATTCTAAAATAACTGGAGGGAAAAACAGAACAGGAGATTGCGCTGATTATTTTAATTCATTTTTGTCCAATTTAGGAGCAGGATTTTGCTTTAAACTGCAAAAAGAGTTCTGAAATTTTTACTTCTGAAAATAATGCACAGCTATTTTCAATTTCAATAACACGAGAGAGGTTTTAAACACGAATTATTTCGTACACGAGTTATTAACACAAGTAAAAGTTATTTGATCAGGACAATTCTGGTATTAAAAATTTCTATTTTCTACTCGCATATAAAATACATGTTTAGTCTTAATAAAACCATTTTATATCTTTGCTTCTCATCCAAATAAATTTTCTAAATAAACAAATTTCAAACAAAATTGTCGATGTGTTTCTTATTTCTATAATATCTTACGCTTTTTATGTGCACTCCCGCTAAAATATAAGCAACAAAGGTAATGCACGGAATGAAACAGCAATTATTTAATGGATATAAGTGAAACAGATTCAAGAAGACAAACTAAGCCTTAGGCGACATTCGAACCCGCATATTAGAGGGCAGGTTAATAGACAGCCTGCGCTAGCTGCTGTACCATACAGAGTGACAAAAATGTCAATCTCATACCAGGATTTTTTGTATAAAATGATTGGCTTGTCATCCCAGTTACCCAATATTTGAAATTCTAAAATAACTGGAGGGAAAAACATAACAGGAGATTGCGCTGATTATTTTAATTCATTTTTGTCGAATTTAGGAGCAGGATTTTGCTTTAAACTGCAAAAAGAGTTCTGCAATTTTTATTTCTGAAAATAATGCACAGCTATTTTCAATTTCAATAACACGAGAGAGGTTTTAAACACGAATTATTTCGTACACGAGTTATTAACACAAGTCAAAGTTATTTGATCAGGACAATTCTGGTATTAAAAATTTCTATTTTCTACTCGCATATAAAATACATGTTTAGTCTTAATAAAACCATTTTATATCTTTGCTTCTCATCCAAATAAATTTTCTAAATAAACAAATTTCAAACAAAAAATTGAATAACAAACACGGGATTTCCGAAGTTAAATAGCATAAAACTGAAAGTTATGCCATGAAACTATGGTTTCTAAAGTTCTAAGTGGCTATACTAACAGATTTGAGAACATTATTCAGTTTTTATCATTAGATTAATCAGTAATAACTTTTACGTTAGATAATATATTTCCTGTTGCTTGATATAGTAATATGAGAAACTAATTAATCAATTGTCGATGTGTTTCTTATTTCTATAATATCTTACGCTTTTTATGTGCACTCCCGCTAAAATATAAGCAACAAAGGTAATGCACGGAATGAAACAGCAATTATTTAATGGATATAAGTGAAACAGATTCAAGAAGACAAACTAAGCCTTAGGCGACATTCGAACCCGCATATTAGAGGGCAGGTTAATAGACAGCCTGCGCTAGCTGCTGTACCATACAGAGTGACAATAATGTCAATCTCATACCAGGATTTTTTGTATAAAGTGATTGGCTTGTCATCCCAGTTACCCAATATTTGAAATTCTAAAATAACTGGAGGGAAAAACATAACAGGAGATTGCGCTGCTTATTTTAATTCATTTTTGTCGAATTTAGGAGCAGGATTTTGCTTTAAACTGCAAAAAGAGTTCTGCAATTTTTACTTCTGAGAATAATGCACAGCTATTTTCAATTTCAATAACACGAGAGAGGTTTTAAACACGAATTATTTCGTACACGAGTTATTAACACAAGTCAAAGTTACTTGATCAGGACAATTCTGGTATTAAAAATTTCTATTTTCTACTCGCATATAAAATACATGTTTAGTCTTAATAAAACCATTTTATATCTTTGCTTCTCATCCAAATAAATTTTGTAAATAAACAAATTTCAAACAAAAAATTGAATAACAAACACGGGATTTCTGAAGTTAAATAGCATAAAACTGAAATTTATGCCATGAAACTATGGTTTCTAAAGTTCTAAGTGGCTATACTAACAGATTTGAGAACATTATTCAGTTTTTATCATTAGATTAATCAGTAATAACTTTTACCTTAGATTTTATATTTCCTGTTGCTTGATATAGTAATATGAGAAACTAATTAATCAATTGTCGATGTGTTTCTTATTTCTATAATATCTTACGCTTTTTTTGTGCACTCCCGCTAAAATATAAGCAACAAAGGTAATGCACGGAATGAAACAGCATTTATTTAATGGATATAGGTGAAACAGATTCAAGAAGACAAACTAAGCCTTAGGCGACATTCGAACCCGCATATTAGAAGGCAGGTTAATAGACAGCCTGCGCTAGCTGCTGTACCATACAGAGTGACAAAAATGTCAATCTCATACCAGGATGTTTTGTATAAAATGATTGGCTTGTCATCCCAGTTACCCAATATCTGAAATTCTAAAATAACTGGAGGGAAAAACATAACAGGAGATTGCGCTGATAATTTAATTCATTTTTGTCCAATTTAGGAGCAGGATTTTGCTTTAAACTGCAAAAAGAGTTCTAAAATTTTTACTTCTGAAAATAATGCACAGCTATTTTCAATTTCAATAACACGAGAGAGGTTTTAAACACGAATTATTTCGTACACGAGTTATTAACACAAGTCAAAGTTATTTGATCAGGACAATTCTGGTATTAAAAATTTCTATTTTCTACTCGCATATAAAATACATGTTTAGTCTTAATAAAACCATTTTATATCTTTGCTTCTCATCCAAATAAATTTTCTAAATAAACAAATTTCAAACAAAATTGTCGATGTGTTTCTTATTTCTATAATATCTTACGCTTTTTATGTGCACTCCCGCTAAAATATAAGCAACAAAGGTAATGCACGGAATGAAACAGCAATTATTTAATGGATATAAGTGAAACAGATTCAAGAAGACAAACTAAGCCTTAGGCGACATTCGAACCCGCATATTAGAGGGCAGGTTAATAGACAGCCTGCGCTAGCTGCTGTACCATACAGAGTGACAAAAATGTCAATCTCATACCAGGATTTTTTGTATAAAATGATTGGCTTGTCATCCCAGTTACCCAATATTTGAAATTCTAAAATAACTGGAGGGAAAAACATAACAGGAGATTGCGCTGATTATTTTAATTCATTTTTGTCGAATTTAGGAGCAGGATTTTGCTTTAAACTGCAAAAAGAGTTCTGCAATTTTTACTTCTGAAAATAATGCACAGCTATTTTCAATTTCAATAACACGAGAGAGGTTTTAAACACGAATTATTTCGTACACGAGTTATTAACACAAGTCAAAGTTATTTGATCAGGACAATACTGGTATTAAAAATTTCTATTTTCTACTCGCATATAAAATACATGTTTAGTCTTAATAAAACCATTTTATATCTTTGCTTCTCATCCAAATAAATTTTCTAAATAAACAAATTTCAAACAAAAAATTGAATAACAAACCGGGATTTCCGAAGTTAAATAGCATAAAACTGAAAGTTATGCCATGAAACTATGGTTTCTAAAGTTCTAAGTGGCTATACTAACAGATTTGAGAACATTATTCAGTTTTTATCATTAGATTAATCAGTAATAACTTTTACGTTAGATAATATATTTCCTGTTGCTTGATATAGTAATATGAGAAACTAATTAATCAATTGTCGATGTGTTTCTTATTTCTATAATACCTTACGCTTTTTATGTGCACTCCCGCTAAAATATAAGCAACAAAGGTAATGCACGGAATGAAACAGCAATTATTTAATGGATATAAGTGAAACAGATTCAAGAAGACAAACTAAGCCTTAGGCGACATTCGAACCCGCATATTAGAGGGCAGGTTAATAGACAGCCTGCGCTAGCTGCTGTACCATACAGAGTGACAATAATGTCAATCTCATACCAGGATTTTTTGTATAAAGTGATTGGCTTGTCATCCCAGTTACCCAATATTTGAAATTCTAAAATAACTGGAGGGAAAAACATAACAGGAGATTGCGCTGATTATTTTAATTCATTTTTGTCGAATTTAGGAGCAGGATTTTGCTTTAAACTGCAAAAAGAGTTCTGCAATTTTTACTTCTGAGAATAATGCACAGCTATTTTCAATTTCAATAACACGAGAGAGGTTTTAAACACGAATTATTTCGTACACGAGTTATTAACACAAGTCAAAGTTACTTGATCAGGACAATTCTGGTATTAAAAATTTCTATTTTCTACTCGCATATAAAATACATGTTTAGTCTTAATAAAACCATTTTATATCTTTGCTTCTCATCCAAATAAATTTTGTAAATAAACAAATTTCAAACAAAAAATTGAATAACAAACACGGGATTTCTGAAGTTAAATAGCATAAAACTGAAAGTTATGCCATGAAACTATGGTTTCTAAAGTTCTAAGTGGCTATACTAACAGATTTGAGAACATTATTCAGTTTTTATCATTAGATTAATCAGTAATAACTTTTACGTTAGATTATATATTTCCTGTTGCTTGATATAGTAATATGAGAAACTAATTAATCAATTGTCGATGTGTTTCTTATTTCTATAATATCTTACGCTTTTTTTGTGCACTCCCGCTAAAATATAAGCAACAAAGGTAATGCACGGAATGAAACAGCATTTATTTAATGGATATAGGTGAAACAGATTCAAGAAGACAAACTAAGCCTTAGGCGACATTCGAACCCGCATATTAGAGGGCAGGTTAATAGACAGCCTGCGCTAGCTGCTGTACCATACAGAGTGACAAAAATGTCAATCTCATACCAGGATTTTTTGTATAAAATGATTGGCTTGTCATCCCAGTTACCCAATATTTGAAATTCTAAAATAACTGGAGGGAAAAACATAACAGGAGATTGCGCTGATTATTTTAATTCATTTTTGTGGAATTTAGGAGCAAGATTTTGCTTTAAACTGCAAAAGGAGTTCTGCAATTTTTATTTCTGAAAATAATGCACAGCTATTTTCAATTTCAATAACACGAGAGAGGTTTTAAACACCAATTATTTCGTACACGAGTTATTAACACAAGTCAAAGTTACTTGATCAGGACAATTCTGGTATTAAAAATTTCTATTTTCTACTCGCATATAAAATACATGTTTAGTCTTAATAAAACCATTTTATATCTCTGCTTCTCATCCAAATAAATTTTGTAAATAAACAAATTTCAAACAAAAATTGAATAACAAAACGGGATTTCTGAAGTTAAATAGCATAAAAGTGAATGTTATGCCATGAAACTATGGTTTCTAAAGTTCTAAGTGGCTATAGTAACAGATTTGAGAACATTATTCAGTTTTTATCATTAGATTAATCAGTAATAACTTTTACGTTAGATAATATATTTCCTGTTGCTTGATATAGTAATATGAGAAACTAATTAATCAATTGTCGATGTGTTTCTTATTTCTATAATATCTTACGCTTTTTTTGTGCACTCCCGCTAAAATATAAGCAACAAAGGTAATGCACGGAATGAAACAGCAATTATTTAATGGATATAGGTGAAACAGATTCAAGAAGACAAACTAAGCCTTAAGCGACATTCGAACCCGCATATTAGAAGGCAGGTTAATAGACAGCCTGCGCTAGCTGCTGTACCATACAGAGTGACAAAAATGTCAATCTCATACCAGGATGTTTTGTATAAAATGATTGGCTTGTCATCCCAGTAACCCAATATCTGAAATTCTAAAATAACTGGAGGGAAAAACAGAACAGGAGATTGCGCTGATAATTTAATTCATTTTTGTCCAATTTAGGAGCAGGATTTTGCTTTAAACTGCAAAAAGAGTTCTGAAATTTTTACTTCTGAAAATAATGCACAGCTATTTTCAATTTCAATAACACGAGAGAGGTTTTAAACACGAATTATTTCGTACACGAGTTATTAACTCAAGTCAAAGTTATTTGATCAGGACAATTCTGGTATTAAAAATTTCTATTTTCTACTCGCATATAAAATACATGTTTAGTCTTAATAAAACCATTTTATATCTTTGCTTCTCATCCAAATAAATTTTGTAAATAAACAAATTTCAAACAAAAAATTGAATAACAAAACGGGATTTCTGAAGTTAAATAGCATAAAAGTGAATGTTATGCCATGAAACTATGGTTTCTAAAGTTCTAAGTGGCTATAGTAACAGATTTGAGAACATTATTCAGTTTTTATCATTAGATTAATCAGTAATAACTTTTACGTTAGATAATATATTTCCTGTTGCTTGATATAGTAATATGAGAAACTAATTAATCAATTGTCGATGTGTTTCTTATTTCTATAATATCTTACGCTTTTTTTGTGCACTCCCGCTAAAATATAAGCAACAAAGGTAATGCACGGAATGAAACAGCAATTATTTAATGGATATAGGTGAAACAGATTCAAGAAGACAAACTAAGCCTTAGGCGACATTCGAACCCGCATATTAGAAGGCAGGTTAATAGACAGCCTGCGCTAGCTGCTGTACCATACAGAGTGACAAAAATGTCAATCTCATACCAGGATGTTTTGTATAAAATGATTGGCTTGTCATCCCAGTTACCCAATATCTGAAATTCTAAAATAACTGGAGGGAAAAACAGAACAGGAGATTGCGCTGATAATTTAATTCATTTTTGTCCAATTTAGGAGCAGGATTTTGCTTTAAACTGCAAAAAGAGTTCTGAAATTTTTACTTCTGAAAATAATGCACAGCTATTTTCAATTTCAATAACACGAGAGAGGTTTTAAACACGAATTATTTCGTACACGAGTTATTAACTCAAGTCAAAGTTATTTGATCAGGACAATTCTGGTATTAAAAATTTCTATTTTCTACTCGCATATAAAATACATGTTTAGTCTTAATAAAACCATTTTATATCTTTGCTTCTCATCCAAATAAATTTTGTAAATAAACAAATTTCAAACAAAAAATTGAATAACAAAACGGGATTTCTGAAGTTAAATAGCATAAAAGTGAATGTTATGCCATGAAACTATGGTTTCTAAAGTTCTAAGTGGCTATAGTAACAGATTTGAGAACATTATTCAGTTTTTATCATTAGATTAATCAGTAATAACTTTTACGTTAGATTATATATTTCCTGTTGCTTGATATAGTAATATGAGAAACTAATTAATCAATTGTCGATGTGTTTCTTATTTCTATAATATCTTACGCTTTTTTTGTGCACTCCCGCTAAAATATAAGCAACAAAGGTAATGCACGGAATGAAACAGCATTTATTTAATGGATATAGGTGAAACAGATTCAAGAAGACAAACTAAGCCTTAGGCGACATTCGAACCCGCATATTAGAGGGCAGGTTAATAGACAGCCTGCGCTAGCTGCTGTACCATACAGAGTGACAAAAATGTCAATCTCATACCAGGATTTTTTGTATAAAATGATTGGCTTGTCATCCCAGTTACCCAATATTTGAAATTCTAAAATAACTGGAGGGAAAAACATAACAGGAGATTGCGCTGATTATTTTAATTCATTTTTGTGGAATTTAGGAGCAAGATTTTGCTTTAAACTGCAAAAGGAGTTCTGCAATTTTTATTTCTGAAAATAATGCACAGCTATTTTCAATTTCAATAACACGAGAGAGGTTTTAAACACCAATTATTTCGTACACGAGTTATTAACACAAGTCAAAGTTACTTGATCAGGACAATTCTGGTATTAAAAATTTCTATTTTCTACTCGCATATAAAATACATGTTTAGTCTTAATAAAACCATTTTATATCTCTGCTTCTCATCCAAATAAATTTTGTAAATAAACAAATTTCAAACAAAAAATTGAATAACAAAACGGGATTTCTGAAGTTAAATAGCATAAAAGTGAATGTTATGCCATGAAACTATGGTTTCTAAAGTTCTAAGTGGCTATAGTAACAGATTTGAGAACATTATTCAGTTTTTATCATTAGATTAATCAGTAATAACTTTTACGTTAGATAATATATTTCCTGTTGCTTGATATAGTAATATGAGAAACTAATTAATCAATTGTCGATGTGTTTCTTATTTCTATAATATCTTACGCTTTTTTTGTGCACTCCCGCTAAAATATAAGCAACAAAGGTAATGCACGGAATGAAACAGCAATTATTTAATGGATATAGGTGAAACAGATTCAAGAAGACAAACTAAGCCTTAAGCGACATTCGAACCCGCATATTAGAAGGCAGGTTAATAGACAGCCTGCGCTAGCTGCTGTACCATACAGAGTGACAAAAATGTCAATCTCATACCAGGATGTTTTGTATAAAATGATTGGCTTGTCATCCCAGTAACCCAATATCTGAAATTCTAAAATAACTGGAGGGAAAAACAGAACAGGAGATTGCGCTGATAATTTAATTCATTTTTGTCCAATTTAGGAGCAGGATTTTGCTTTAAACTGCAAAAAGAGTTCTGAAATTTTTACTTCTGAAAATAATGCACAGCTATTTTCAATTTCAATAACACGAGAGAGGTTTTAAACACGAATTATTTCGTACACGAGTTATTAACTCAAGTCAAAGTTATTTGATCAGGACAATTCTGGTATTAAAAATTTCTATTTTCTACTCGCATATAAAATACATGTTTAGTCTTAATAAAACCATTTTATATCTTTGCTTCTCATCCAAATAAATTTTGTAAATAAACAAATTTCAAACAAAAAATTGAATAACAAAACGGGATTTCTGAAGTTAAATAGCAAAAAAGTGAATGTTATGCCATGAAACTATGGTTTCTAAAGTTCTAAGTGGCTATAGTAACAGATTTGAGAACATTATTCAGTTTTTATCATTAGATTAATCAGTAATAACTTTTACGTTAGATAATATATTTCCTGTTGCTTGATATAGTAATATGAGAAACTAATTAATCAATTGTCGATGTGTTTCTTATTTCTATATCTTACGCTTTTTTTGTGCACTCCCGCTAAAATATAAGCAACAAAGGTAATGCACGGAATGAAACAGCAATTATTTAATGGATATAGGTGAAACAGATTCAAGAAGACAAACTAAGCCTTAGGCGACATTCGAACCCGCATATTAGAAGGCAGGTTAATAGACAGCCTGCGCTAGCTGCTGTACCATACAGAGTGACAAAAATGTCAATCTCATACCAGGATGTTTTGTATAAAATGATTGGCTTGTCATCCCAGTTACCCAATATCTGAAATTCTAAAATAACTGGAGGGAAAAACAGAACAGGAGATTGCGCTGATAATTTAATTCATTTTTGTCCAATTTAGGAGCAGGATTTTGCTTTAAACTGCAAAAAGAGTTCTGAAATTTTTACTTCTGAAAATAATGCACAGCTATTTTCAATTTCAATAACACGAGAGAGGTTTTAAACACGAATTATTTCGTACACGAGTTATTAACTCAAGTCAAAGTTATTTGATCAGGACAATTCTGGTATTAAAAATTTCTATTTTCTACTCGCATATAAAATACATGTTTAGTCTTAATAAAACCATTTTATATCTTTGCTTCTCATCCAAATAAATTTTGTAAATAAACAAATTTCAAACAAAAAATTGAATAACAAAACGGGATTTCTGAAGTTAAATAGCATAAAAGTGAATGTTATGGCATGAAACTATGGTTTCTAAAGTTCTAAGTGGCTATAGTAACAGATTTGAGAACATTATTCAGTTTTTATCATTAGATTAATCAGTAATAACTTTTACGTTAGATAATATATTTCCTGTTGCTTGATATAGTAATATGAGAAACTAATTAATCAATTGTCGATGTGTTTCTTATTTCTATAATATCTTACGCTTTTTTTGTGCACTCCCGCTAAAATATAAGCAACAAAGGTAATGCACGGAATGAAACAGCAATTATTTAATGGATATAGGTGAAACAGATTCAAGAAGACAAACTAAGCCTTAGGCGACATTCGAACCCGCATATTAGAAGGCAGGTTAATAGACAGCCTGCGCTAGCTGCTGTACCATACAGAGTGACAAAAATGTCAATCTCATACCAGGATGTTTTGTATAAAATGATTGGCTTGTCATCCCAGTTACCCAATATCTGAAATTCTAAAATAACTGGAGGGAAAAACAGAACAGGAGATTGCGCTGATAATTTAATTCATTTTTGTCCAATTTAGGAGCAGGATTTTGCTTTAAACTGCAAAAAGAGTTCTGAAATTTTTACTTCTGAAAATAATGCACAGCTATTTTCAATTTCAATAACACGAGAGAGGTTTTAAACACGAATTATTTCGTACACGAGTTATTAACTCAAGTCAAAGTTATTTGATCAGGACAATTCTGGTATTAAAAATTTCTATTTTCTACTCGCATATAAAATACATGTTTAGTCTTAATAAAACCATTTTATATCTTTGCTTCTCATCCAAATAAATTTTCTAAATAAACAAATTTCAAACAAAAAATTGAATAACAAACACGGGATTTCTGAAGTTAAATAGCATAAAAGTGAATGTTATGCCATGAAACTATGGTTTCTAAAGTTCTAAGTGGCTATACTAACAGATTTGAGAACATTATTCAGTTTTTATCATTAGATTAATCAGTAATAACTTTTACGTTAGATAATATATTTCCTGTTGCTTGATATAGTAATATGAGAAACTAATTAATCAATGGTCGATGTGTTTCTTATTTCTATAATATCTTACGCTTTATTTTGTGCACTCCCCCTAAAATATAAGCAACAAAGGTAATGCACGGAATGAAACAGCAATTATTTAATGGATATAAGTGAAACAGATTCAAGAAGACAAACTAAGCCTTAGGCGACATTCGAACCCGCATATTAGAGGGCAGGTTAATAGACAGCCTGCGCTAGCTGCTGTACCATACAGAGTGACAAAAATGTCAATCTCATACCAGGATTTTTTGTATAAAATGATTGGCTTGTCATCCCAGTTACCCAATATTTGAAATTCTAAAATAACTGGAGATAAAACATAACAGGAGACTGCGCTGATTATTTTAATTCATTTTTGTCGAATTTAGGAGCAAGATTTTGCTTTAAACTGCAAAAGGAGTTCTGCAATTTTTATTTCTGAAAATAATGCACAGCTATTTTCAATTTCAATAACACGAGAGAGGTTTTAAACACGAATTATTTCGTACACGAGTTATTAACACAAGTCAATGTTATTTGATCAGGACAATTCTGGTATTAAAAATTTCTATTTTCTACTCGCATATAAAATACATGTTTAGTCTTAATAAAACCATTTTATATCTTTGCTTCTCATCCAAATAAATTTTCTAAATAAACAAATTTCAAACAAAATTGTCGATGTGTTTCTTATTTATATAATATCTTACGCTTTTTATGTGCACTCCCGCTAAAATATAAGCAACAAAGGGAATGCACGGAATGAAACAGCAATTATTTAATGGATATAAGTGAAACAGATTCAAGAAGACAAACTAAGCCTTAGGCGACATTCGAACCCGCATATTAGAGGGCAGGTTAATAGACAGCCTGCGCTAGCTGCTGTACCATACAGAGTGACAAAAATGTCAATCTCATACCAGGATGTTTTGTATAAAATGATTGGCTTGTCATCCCAGTTACCCAATATCTGAAATTCTAAAATAACTGGAGGGAAAAACAGAACAGGAGATTGCGCTGATAATTTAATTCATTTTTGTCCAATTTAGGAGCAGGATTTTGCTTTAAACTGCAAAAAGAGTTCTGAAATTTTTACTTCTGAAAATAATGCACAGCTATTTTCAATTTCAATAACACGAGAGAGGTTTTAAACACGAATTATTTCGTACACGAGTTATTAACTCAAGTCAAAGTTATTTGATCAGGACAATTCTGGTATTAAAAATTTCTATTTTCTACTCGCATATAAAATACATGTTTAGTCTTAATAAAACCATTTTATATCTTTGCTTCTCATCCAAATAAATTTTGTAAATAAACAAATTTCAAACAAAAAATTGAATAACAAAACGGGATTTCTGAAGTTAAATAGCATAAAAGTGAATGTTATGCCATGAAACTATGGTTTCTAAAGTTCTAAGTGGCTATAGTAACAGATTTGAGAACATTATTCAGTTTTTATCATTAGATTAATCAGTAATAACTTTTACGTTAGATAATATATTTCCTGTTGCTTGATATAGTAATATGAGAAACTAATTAATCAATGGTCGATGTGTTTCTTATTTCTATAATATCTTACGCTTTTTTTTGTGCACTCCCGCTAAAATATAAGCAACAAAGGTAATGCACGGAATGAAACAGCAATTATTTAATAGATATAAGTGAAACAGATTCAAGAAGACAAACTAAGCCTTAGGCGACATTCGAACCCGCATATTAGAGGGCAGGTTAATAGACAGCCTGCGCTAGCTGCTGTACCATACAGAGTGACAATAATGTCAATCTCATACCAGGATTTTTTGTATAAAGTGATTGGCTTGTCATCCCAGTTACCCAATATTTGAAATTCTAAAATAACTGGAGGGAAAAACATAACAGGAGATTGCGCTGATTATTTTAATTCATTTTTGTCGAATTTAGGAGCAGGATTTTGCTTTAAACTGCAAAAAGAGTTCTGCAATTTTTACTTCTGAGAATAATGCACAGCTATTTTCAATTTCAATAACACGAGAGAGGTTTTAAACACGAATTATTTCGTACACGAGTTATTAACACAAGTCAAAGTTACTTGATCAGGACAATTCTGGTATTAAAAATTTCTATTTTCTACTCGCATATAAAATACATGTTTAGTCTTAATAAAACCATTTTATATCTTTGCTTCTCATCCAAATAAATTTTGTAAATAAACAAATTTCAAACAAAAAATTGAATAACAAACACGAGATTTCTGAAGTTAAATAGCATAAAACTGAAAGTTATGCCATGAAACTATGGTTTCTAAAGTTCTAAGTGGCTATACTAACAGATTTGAGAACATTATTCAGTTTTTATCATTAGATTAATCAGTAATAACTTTTACGTTAGATAATATATTTCCTGTTGCTTGATATAGTAATATGAGAAACTAATTAATCAATGGTCGATGTGTTTCTTATTTCTATAATATCTTACGCTTTTTTTTGTGCACTCCCGCTAAAATATAAGCAACAAAGGTAATGCACGGAATGAAACAGCAATTATTTAATTGATATAAGTGAAACAGATTCAAGAAGACAAACTAAGCCTTAGGCGACATTCGAACCCGCATATTAGAGGGCAGGTTAATAGACAGCCTGCGCTAGCTGCTGTACCATACAGAGTGACAAAAATGTCAATCTCATACCAGGATTTTTTGTATAAAATGATTGGCTTGTCATCCCAGTTACCCAATATTTGAAATTCTAAAATAACTGGAGATAAAACATAACAGGAGACTGCGCTGATTATTTTAATTCATTTTTGTCGAATTTAGGAGCAAGATTTTGCTTTAAACTGCAAAAGGAGTTCTGCAATTTTTATTTCTGAAAATAATGCACAGCTATTTTCAATTTCAATAACACGAGAGAGGTTTTAAACACGAATTATTTCGTACACGAGTTATTAACACAAGTCAATGTTATTTGATCAGGACAATTCTGGTATTAAAAATTTCTATTTTCTACTCGCATATAAAATACATGTTTAGTCTTAATAAAACCATTTTATATCTTTGCTTCTCATCCAAATAAATTTTCTAAATAAACAAATTTCAAACAAAATTGTCGATGTGTTTCTTATTTATATAATATCTTACGCTTTTTATGTGCACTCCCGCTAAAATATAAGCAACAAAGGGAATGCACGGAATGAAACAGCAATTATTTAATGGATATAAGTGAAACAGATTCAAGAAGACAAACTAAGCCTTAGGCGACATTCGAACCCGCATATTAGAGGGCAGGTTAATAGACAGCCTGCGCTAGCTGCTGTACCATACAGAGTGACAAAAATGTCAATCTCATACCAGGATGTTTTGTATAAAATGATTGGCTTGTCATCCCAGTTACCCAATATCTGAAATTCTAAAATAACTGGAGGGAAAAACAGAACAGGAGATTGCGCTGATAATTTAATTCATTTTTGTCCAATTTAGGAGCAGGATTTTGCTTTAAACTGCAAAAAGAGTTCTGAAATTTTTACTTCTGAAAATAATGCACAGCTATTTTCAATTTCAATAACACGAGAGAGGTTTTAAACACGAATTATTTCGTACACGAGTTATTAACTCAAGTCAAAGTTATTTGATCAGGACAATTCTGGTATTAAAAATTTCTATTTTCTACTCGCATATAAAATACATGTTTAGTCTTAATAAAACCATTTTATATCTTTGCTTCTCATCCAAATAAATTTTGTAAATAAACAAATTTCAAACAAAAAATTGAATAACAAAACGGGATTTCTGAAGTTAAATAGCATAAAAGTGAATGTTATGCCATGAAACTATGGTTTCTAAAGTTCTAAGTGGCTATAGTAACAGATTTGAGAACATTATTCAGTTTTTATCATTAGATTAATCAGTAATAACTTTTACGTTAGATAATATATTTCCTGTTGCTTGATATAGTAATATGAGAAACTAATTAATCAATGGTCGATGTGTTTCTTATTTCTATAATATCTTACGCTTTTTTTTGTGCACTCCCGCTAAAATATAAGCAACAAAGGTAATGCACGGAATGAAACAGCAATTATTTAATAGATATAAGTGAAACAGATTCAAGAAGACAAACTAAGCCTTAGGCGACATTCGAACCCGCATATTAGAGGGCAGGTTAATAGACAGCCTGCGCTAGCTGCTGTACCATACAGAGTGACAATAATGTCAATCTCATACCAGGATTTTTTGTATAAAGTGATTGGCTTGTCATCCCAGTTACCCAATATTTGAAATTCTAAAATAACTGGAGGGAAAAACATAACAGGAGATTGCGCTGATTATTTTAATTCATTTTTGTCGAATTTAGGAGCAGGATTTTGCTTTAAACTGCAAAAAGAGTTCTGCAATTTTTACTTCTGAGAATAATGCACAGCTATTTTCAATTTCAATAACACGAGAGAGGTTTTAAACACGAATTATTTCGTACACGAGTTATTAACACAAGTCAAAGTTACTTGATCAGGACAATTCTGGTATTAAAAATTTCTATTTTCTACTCGCATATAAAATACATGTTTAGTCTTAATAAAACCATTTTATATCTTTGCTTCTCATCCAAATAAATTTTCTAAATAAACAAATTTCAAACAAAATTGTCGATGTGTTTCTTATTTCTATAATATCTTACGCTTTTTATGTGCACTCCCGCTAAAATATAAGCAACAAAGGTAATGCACGGAATGAAACAGCAATTATTTAATTGATATAAGTGAAACAGATTCAAGAAGACAAACTAAGCCTTAGGCGACATTCGAACCCGCATATTAGAGGGCAGGTTAATAGACAGCCTGCGCTAGCTGCTGTACCATACAGAGTGACAAAAATGTCAATCTCATACCAGGATTTTTTGTATAAAATGATTGGCTTGTCATCCCAGTTACCCAATATTTGAAATTCTAAAATAACTGGAGGGAAAAACATAACAGGAGATTGCGCTGATTATTTTAATTCATTTTTGTCGAATTTAGGAGCAAGATTTTGCTTTAAACTGCAAAAGGAGTTCTGCAATTTTTATTTCTGAAAATAATGCACAGCTATTTTCAATTTCAATAACACGAGAGAGGTTTTAAACACGAATTATTTCGTACACGAGTTATTAACACAAGTCAATGTTATTTGATCAGGACAATTCTGGTATTAAAAATTTCTATTTTCTACTCGCATATAAAATACATGTTTAGTCTTAATAAAACCATTTTATATCTTTGCTTCTCATCCAAATAAATTTTCTAAATAAACAAATTTCAAACAAAATTGTCGATGTGTTTCTTATTTCTATAATATCTTACGCTTTTTATGTGCACTCCCGCTAAAATATAAGCAACAAAGGTAATGCACGGAATGAAACAGCAATTATTTAATGGATATAAGTGAAACAGATTCAAGAAGACAAACTAAGCCTTAGGCTACATTCGAACCCGCATATTAGAGAGCAGGTTAATAGACAGCCTGCGCTAGCTGCTGTACCATACAGAGCGACAAAAATGTCAATCTCATACCAGGATTTTTTGTATAAAATGATTGGCTTGTCATCCCAGTTACCCAATATTTGAAATTCTAAAATAAATGGAGAGAAAAACATAACAGGAGATTGCGCTGATTATTTTAATTCATTTTTGTCCAATTTAGAAGCAAGATTTTGCTTTAAACTGCAAAAGCAGTTCTGCAATTTTTATTTCTGAAAATAATGCACAGCTATTTTCAATTTCAATAACACGAGAGAGGTTTTAAACACCAATTATTTCGTACACGAGTTATTAACACAAGTCAAAGTTACTTGATCAGGACAATTCTGGTATTAAAAATTTCTATTTTCTACTCGCATATAAAATACATGTTTAGACTTAATAAAACCATTTTATATCTTTGCTTCTCATCCAAATAAATTTTGTAAATAAACAAATTTCAAACAAAAAATTGAATAACAAACACGAGATTTCTGAAGTTAAATAGCATAAAACTGAAAGTTATGCCATGAAACTATGGTTTCTAAAGTTCTAAGTGGCTATACTAACAGATTTGAGAACATTATTCAGTTTTTATCATTAGATTAATCAGTAATAACTTTTACGTTAGATAATATATTTCCTGTTGCTTGATATAGTAATATGAGAAACTAATTAATCAATGGTCGATGTGTTTCTTATTTCTATAATATCTTACGCTTTTTTTTGTGCACTCCCGCTAAAATATAAGCAACAAAGGTAATGCACGGAATGAAACAGCAATTATTTAATTGATATAAGTGAAACAGATTCAAGAAGACAAACTAAGCCTTAGGCGACATTCGAACCCGCATATTAGAGGGCAGGTTAATAGACAGCCTGCGCTAGCTGCTGTACCATACAGAGTGACAAAAATGTCAATCTCATACCAGGATTTTTTGTATAAAATGATTGGCTTGTCATCCCAGTTACCCAATATTTGAAATTCTAAAATAACTGGAGATAAAACATAACAGGAGACTGCGCTGATTATTTTAATTCATTTTTGTCGAATTTAGGAGCAAGATTTTGCTTTAAACTGCAAAAGGAGTTCTGCAATTTTTATTTCTGAAAATAATGCACAGCTATTTTCAATTTCAATAACACGAGAGAGGTTTTAAACACGAATTATTTCGTACACGAGTTATTAACACAAGTCAATGTTATTTGATCAGGACAATTCTGGTATTAAAAATTTCTATTTTCTACTCGCATATAAAATACATGTTTAGTCTTAATAAAACCATTTTATATCTTTGCTTCTCATCCAAATAAATTTTCTAAATAAACAAATTTCAAACAAAATTGTCGATGTGTTTCTTATTTATATAATATCTTACGCTTTTTATGTGCACTCCCGCTAAAATATAAGCAACAAAGGGAATGCACGGAATGAAACAGCAATTATTTAATGGATATAAGTGAAACAGATTCAAGAAGACAAACTAAGCCTTAGGCGACATTCGAACCCGCATATTAGAGGGCAGGTTAATAGACAGCCTGCGCTAGCTGCTGTACCATACAGAGTGACAAAAATGTCAATCTCATACCAGGATGTTTTGTATAAAATGATTGGCTTGTCATCCCAGTTACCCAATATCTGAAATTCTAAAATAACTGGAGGGAAAAACAGAACAGGAGATTGCGCTGATAATTTAATTCATTTTTGTCCAATTTAGGAGCAGGATTTTGCTTTAAACTGCAAAAAGAGTTCTGAAATTTTTACTTCTGAAAATAATGCACAGCTATTTTCAATTTCAATAACACGAGAGAGGTTTTAAACACGAATTATTTCGTACACGAGTTATTAACTCAAGTCAAAGTTATTTGATCAGGACAATTCTGGTATTAAAAATTTCTATTTTCTACTCGCATATAAAATACATGTTTAGTCTTAATAAAACCGTTTTATATCTTTGCTTCTCATCCAAATAAATTTTGTAAATAAACAAATTTCAAACAAAAAATTGAATAACAAAACGGGATTTCTGAAGTTAAATAGCATAAAAGTGAATGTTATGCCATGAAACTATGATTTCTAAAGTTCTAAGTGGCTATAGTAACAGATTTGAGAACATTATTCAGTTTTTATCATTAGATTAATCAGTAATAACTTTTACGTTAGATAATATATTTCCTGTTGCTTGATATAGTAATATGAGAAACTAATTAATCAATGGTCGATGTGTTTCTTATTTCTATAATATCTTACGCTTTTTTTTGTGCACTCCCGCTAAAATATAAGCAACAAAGGTAATGCACGGAATGAAACAGCAATTATTTAATTGATATAAGTGAAACAGATTCAAGAAGACAAACTAAGCCTTAGGCGACATTCGAACCCGCATATTAGAGGGCAGGTTAATAGACAGCCTGCGCTAGCTGCTGTACCATACAGAGTGACAAAAATGTCAATCTCATACCAGGATTTTTTGTATAAAATGATTGGCTTGTCATCCCAGTTACCCAATATTTGAAATTCTAAAATAACTGGAGATAAAACATAACAGGAGACTGCGCTGATTATTTTAATTCATTTTTGTCGAATTTAGGAGCAAGATTTTGCTTTAAACTGCAAAAGGAGTTCTGCAATTTTTATTTCTGAAAATAATGCACAGCTATTTTCAATTTCAATAACACGAGAGAGGTTTTAAACACGAATTATTTCGTACACGAGTTATTAACACAAGTCAATGTTATTTGATCAGGACAATTCTGGTATTAAAAATTTCTATTTTCTACTCGCATATAAAATACATGTTTAGTCTTAATAAAACCATTTTATATCTTTGCTTCTCATCCAAATAAATTTTCTAAATAAACAAATTTCAAACAAAATTGTCGATGTGTTTCTTATTTATATAATATCTTACGCTTTTTATGTGCACTCCCGCTAAAATATAAGCAACAAAGGGAATGCACGGAATGAAACAGCAATTATTTAATGGATATAAGTGAAACAGATTCAAGAAGACAAACTAAGCCTTAGGCGACATTCGAACCCGCATATTAGAGGGCAGGTTAATAGACAGCCTGCGCTAGCTGCTGTACCATACAGAGTGACAAAAATGTCAATCTCATACCAGGATGTTTTGTATAAAATGATTGGCTTGTCATCCCAGTTACCCAATATCTGAAATTCTAAAATAACTGGAGGGAAAAACAGAACAGGAGATTGCGCTGATAATTTAATTCATTTTTGTCCAATTTAGGAGCAGGATTTTGCTTTAAACTGCAAAAAGAGTTCTGAAATTTTTACTTCTGAAAATAATGCACAGCTATTTTCAATTTCAATAACACGAGAGAGGTTTTAAACACGAATTATTTCGTACACGAGTTATTAACTCAAGTCAAAGTTATTTGATCAGGACAATTCTGGTATTAAAAATTTCTATTTTCTACTCGCATATAAAATACATGTTTAGTCTTAATAAAACCGTTTTATATCTTTGCTTCTCATCCAAATAAATTTTGTAAATAAACAAATTTCAAACAAAAAATTGAATAACAAAACGGGATTTCTGAAGTTAAATAGCATAAAAGTGAATGTTATGCCATGAAACTATGATTTCTAAAGTTCTAAGTGGCTATAGTAACAGATTTGAGAACATTATTCAGTTTTTATCATTAGATTAATCAGTAATAACTTTTACGTTAGATAATATATTTCCTGTTGCTTGATATAGTAATATGAGAAACTAATTAATCAATGGTCGATGTGTTTCTTATTTCTATAATATCTTACGCTTTTTTTTGTGCACTCCCGCTAAAATATAAGCAACAAAGGTAATGCACGGAATGAAACAGCAATTATTTAATAGATATAAGTGAAACAGATTCAAGAAGACAAACTAAGCCTTAGGCGACATTCGAACCCGCATATTAGAGGGCAGGTTAATAGACAGCCTGCGCTAGCTGCTGTACCATACAGAGTGACAATAATGTCAATCTCATACCAGGATTTTTTGTATAAAGTGATTGGCTTGTCATCCCAGTTACCCAATATTTGAAATTCTAAAATAACTGGAGGGAAAAACATAACAGGAGATTGCGCTGATTATTTTAATTCATTTTTGTCGAATTTAGGAGCAGGATTTTGCTTTAAACTGCAAAAAGAGTTCTGCAATTTTTACTTCTGAGAATAATGCACAGCTATTTTCAATTTCAATAACACGAGAGAGGTTTTAAACACGAATTATTTCGTACACGAGTTATTAACACAAGTCAAAGTTACTTGATCAGGACAATTCTGGTATTAAAAATTTCTATTTTCTACTCGCATATAAAATACATGTTTAGTCTTAATAAAACCATTTTATATCTTTGCTTCTCATCCAAATAAATTTTCTAAATAAACAAATTTCAAACAAAATTGTCGATGTGTTTCTTATTTCTATAATATCTTACGCTTTTTATGTGCACTCCCGCTAAAATATAAGCAACAAAGGTAATGCACGGAATGAAACAGCAATTATTTAATTGATATAAGTGAAACAGATTCAAGAAGACAAACTAAGCCTTAGGCGACATTCGAACCCGCATATTAGAGGGCAGGTTAATAGACAGCCTGCGCTAGCTGCTGTACCATACAGAGTGACAAAAATGTCAATCTCATACCAGGATTTTTTGTATAAAATGATTGGCTTGTCATCCCAGTTACCCAATATTTGAAATTCTAAAATAACTGGAGGGAAAAACATAACAGGAGATTGCGCTGATTATTTTAATTCATTTTTGTCGAATTTAGGAGCAAGATTTTGCTTTAAACTGCAAAAGGAGTTCTGCAATTTTTATTTCTGAAAATAATGCACAGCTATTTTCAATTTCAATAACACGAGAGAGGTTTTAAACACGAATTATTTCGTACACGAGTTATTAACACAAGTCAATGTTATTTGATCAGGACAATTCTGGTATTAAAAATTTCTATTTTCTACTCGCATATAAAATACATGTTTAGTCTTAATAAAACCATTTTATATCTTTGCTTCTCATCCAAATAAATTTTCTAAATAAACAAATTTCAAACAAAATTGTCGATGTGTTTCTTATTTCTATAATATCTTACGCTTTTTATGTGCACTCCCGCTAAAATATAAGCAACAAAGGTAATGCACGGAATGAAACAGCAATTATTTAATGGATATAAGTGAAACAGATTCAAGAAGACAAACTAAGCCTTAGGCTACATTCGAACCCGCATATTAGAGAGCAGGTTAATAGACAGCCTGCGCTAGCTGCTGTACCATACAGAGCGACAAAAATGTCAATCTCATACCAGGATTTTTTGTATAAAATGATTGGCTTGTCATCCCAGTTACCCAATATTTGAAATTCTAAAATAAATGGAGAGAAAAACATAACAGGAGATTGCGCTGATTATTTTAATTCATTTTTGTCCAATTTAGAAGCAAGATTTTGCTTTAAACTGCAAAAGCAGTTCTGCAATTTTTATTTCTGAAAATAATGCACAGCTATTTTCAATTTCAATAACACGAGAGAGGTTTTAAACACCAATTATTTCGTACACGAGTTATTAACACAAGTCAAAGTTACTTGATCAGGACAATTCTGGTATTAAAAATTTCTATTTTCTACTCGCATATAAAATACATGTTTAGTCTTAATAAAACCATTTTATATCTTTGCTTCTCATCCAAATAAATTTTGTAAATAAACAAATTTCAAACAAAAAATTGAATAACAAAACGGGATTTCTGAAGTTAAATAGCATAAAAGTGAATGTTATGCCATGAAACTATGGTTTCTAAAGTTCTAAGTGGCTATAGTAACAGATTTGAGAACATTATTCAGTTTTTATCATTAGATTAATCAGTAATAACTTTTACGTTAGATAATATATTTCCTGTTGCTTGATATAGTAATATGAGAAACTAATTAATCAATTGTCGATGTGTTTCTTATTTCTATAATATCTTACGCTTTTTTTGTGCACTCCCGCTAAAATATAAGCAACAAAGGTAATGCACGGAATGAAACAGCAATTATTTAATGGATATAGGTGAAACAGATTCAAGAAGACAAACTAAGCCTTAGGCGACATTCGAACCCGCATATTAGAAGGCAGGTTAATAGACAGCCTGCGCTAGCTGCTGTACCATACAGAGTGACAAAAATGTCAATCTCATACCAGGATGTTTTGTATAAAATGATTGGCTTGTCATCCCAGTTACCCAATATCTGAAATTCTAAAATAACTGGAGGGAAAAACAGAACAGGAGATTGCGCTGATAATTTAATTCATTTTTGTCCAATTTAGGAGCAGGATTTTGCTTTAAACTGCAAAAAGAGTTCTGAAATTTTTACTTCTGAAAATAATGCACAGCTATTTTCAATTTCAATAACACGAGAGAGGTTTTAAACACGAATTATTTCGTACACGAGTTATTAACTCAAGTCAAAGTTATTTGATCAGGACAATTCTGGTATTAAAAATTTCTATTTTCTACTCGCATATAAAATACATGTTTAGTCTTAATAAAACCATTTTATATCTTTGCTTCTCATCCAAATAAATTTTCTAAATAAACAAATTTCAAACAAAAAATTGAATAACAAACACGGGATTTCTGAAGTTAAATAGCATAAAAGTGAATGTTATGCCATGAAACTATGGTTTCTAAAGTTCTAAGTGGCTATACTAACAGATTTGAGAACATTATTCAGTTTTTATCATTAGATTAATCAGTAATAACTTTTACGTTAGATAATATATTTCCTGTTGCTTGATATAGTAATATGAGAAACTAATTAATCAATGGTCGATGTGTTTCTTATTTCTATAATATCTTACGCTTTATTTTGTGCACTCCCCCTAAAATATAAGCAACAAAGGTAATGCACGGAATGAAACAGCAATTATTTAATGGATATAAGTGAAACAGATTCAAGAAGACAAACTAAGCCTTAGGCGACATTCGAACCCGCATATTAGAGGGCAGGTTAATAGACAGCCTGCGCTAGCTGCTGTACCATACAGAGTGACAAAAATGTCAATCTCATACCAGGATTTTTTGTATAAAATGATTGGCTTGTCATCCCAGTTACCCAATATTTGAAATTCTAAAATAACTGGAGATAAAACATAACAGGAGACTGCGCTGATTATTTTAATTCATTTTTGTCGAATTTAGGAGCAAGATTTTGCTTTAAACTGCAAAAGGAGTTCTGCAATTTTTATTTCTGAAAATAATGCACAGCTATTTTCAATTTCAATAACACGAGAGAGGTTTTAAACACGAATTATTTCGTACACGAGTTATTAACACAAGTCAATGTTATTTGATCAGGACAATTCTGGTATTAAAAATTTCTATTTTCTACTCGCATATAAAATACATGTTTAGTCTTAATAAAACCATTTTATATCTTTGCTTCTCATCCAAATAAATTTTCTAAATAAACAAATTTCAAACAAAATTGTCGATGTGTTTCTTATTTATATAATATCTTACGCTTTTTATGTGCACTCCCGCTAAAATATAAGCAACAAAGGGAATGCACGGAATGAAACAGCAATTATTTAATGGATATAAGTGAAACAGATTCAAGAAGACAAACTAAGCCTTAGGCGACATTCGAACCCGCATATTAGAGGGCAGGTTAATAGACAGCCTGCGCTAGCTGCTGTACCATACAGAGCGACAAAAATGTCAATCTCATACCAGGATTTTTTGTATAAAATGATTGGCTTGTCATCCCAGTTACCCAATATTTGAAATTCTAAAATAAATGGAGGGAAAAACATAACAGGAGATTGCGCTGATTATTTTAATTCATTTTTGTCCAATTTAGAAGCAAGATTTTGCTTTAAACTGCAAAAGCAGTTCTGCAATTTTTATTTCTGAAAATAATGCACAGCTATTTTCAATTTCAATAGCACGAGAGAGGTTTTAAACACGAATTATTTCGTACACGAGTTATTAACACAAGTCAAAGTTACTTGATCAGGACAATTCTGGTATTAAAAATTTCTATTTTCTACTCGCATATAAAATACATGTTTAGTCTTAATAAAACATTTTATATCTTTGCTTCTCATCCAAATAAATTTTCTAAATAAACAAATTTCAAACAAAAAATTGAATAACAAAACGGGATTTCTGAAGTTAAATAGCATAAAAGTGAATGTTATGCCATGAAACTATGGTTTCTAAAGTTCTAAGTGGCTATACTAACAGATTTGAGAACATTATTCAGTTTTTATCATTAGATTAATCAGTAATAACTTTTACGTTAGATAATATATTTCCTGTTGCTTGATATAGTAATATGAGAAACTAATTAATCAATTGTCGATGTGTTTCTTATTTCTATAATATCTTACGCTTTTTTTGTGCACTCCCGCTAAAATATAAGCAACAAAGGTAATGCACGGAATGAAACAGCAATTATTTAATGGATATAGGTGAAACAGATTCAAGAAGACAAACTAAGCCTTAGGCGACATTCGAACCCGCATATTAGAGGGCAGGTTAATAGACAGCCTGCGCTAGCTGCTGTACCATACAGAGTGACAAAAATGTCAATCTCATACCAGGATGTTTTGTATAAAATGATTGGCTTGTCATCCCAGTTACCCAATATTTGAAATTCTAAAATAACTGGAGGGAAAAACAGAACAGGAGATTGCGCTGATAATTTAATTCATTTTTGTCCAATTTAGGAGCAGGATTTTGCTTTAAACTGCAAAAAGAGTTCTGAAATTTTTACTTCTGAAAATAATGCACAGCTATTTTCAATTTCAATAACACGAGAGAGGTTTTAAACACGAATTATTTCGTACACGAGTTATTAACACAAGTCAAAGTTATTTGATCAGGACAATTCTGGTATTAAAAATTTCTATTTTCTACTCGCATATAAAATACATGTTTAGTCTCAATAAAACCATTTTATATCTTTGCTTCTCATCCAAATAAATTTTCTAAATAAACAAATTTCAAACAAAAAATTGAATAACAAACACGGGATTTCTGAAGTTAAATAGCATAAAAGTGAATGTTATGCCATGAAACTATGGTTTCTAAAGTTCTAAGTGGCTATACTAACAGATTTGAGAACATTATTCAGTTTTTATCATTAGATTAATCAGTAATAACTTTTACGTTAGATAATATATTTCCTGTTGCTTGATATAGTAATATGAGAAACTAATTAATCAATGGTCGATGTGTTTCTTATTTCTATAATATCTTACGCTTTATTTTGTGCACTTCCGCTAAAATATAAGCAACAAAGGTAATGCACGGAATGAAACAGCAATTATTTAATGGATATAAGTGAAACAGATTCAAGAAGACAAACTAAGCCTTAGGCGACATTCGAACCCGCATATTAGAGGGCAGGTTAATAGACAGCCTGCGCTAGCTGCTGTACCATACAGAGTGACAAAAATGTCAATCTCATACCAGGATTTTTTGTATAAAATGATTGGCTTGTCATCCCAGTTACCCAATATTTGAAATTCTAAAATAACTGGAGGGAAAAACATAACAGGAAATTGCGCTGATTATTTTAATTCATTTTTGTCGAATTTAGGAGCAGGATTTTGCTTTAAACTGCAAAAAGAGTTCTGCAATTTTTACTTCTGAGAATAATGCACAGCTATTTTCAATTTCAATAACACGAGAGAGGTTTTAAACACGAATTATTTCGTACACGACTTATTAACACAAGTAAAAGTTATTTGATCAGGACAATTCTGGTATTAAAAATTTCTATTTTCTACCCGCATATAAAATACATGTTTAGTCTTAATAAAACCATTTTATATCTTTGCTTCTCATCCAAATAAATTTTCTAAATAAACAAATTTCAAACAAAATTGTCGATGTGTTTCTTATTTCTATAATATCTTACGCTTTTTATGTGCACTCCCGCTAAAATATAAGCAACAAAGGTAATGCACGGAATGAAACAGCAATTATTTAATGGATATAAGTGAAACAGATTCAAGAAGACAAACTAAGCCTTAGGGTACATTCGAACCCGCATATTAGAAGGCAGGTTAATAGACAGCCTGCGCTAGCTGCTGTACCATACAGAGCGACAAAAATGTCAATCTCATACCAGGATTTTTTGTATAAAATGATTGGCTTGTCATCCCAGTTACCCAATATTTCAAATTCTAAAATAAATGGAGGGAAAAACATAACAGGAGATTGCGCTGATTATTTTAATTCATTTTTGTCCAATTTAGAAGCAAGATTTTGCTTTAAACTGCAAAAGGAGTTCTGCAATTTTTATTTCTGTAAATAATGCACAGCTATTTTCAATTTCAATAACACGAGAGAGGTTTTAAACACGAATTATTTCGTACACGAGTTATTAACACAAGTCAAAGTTACTTGATCAGGACAATTCTGGTATTAAAAATTTCTATTTTCTACTCGCATATAAAATACATGTTTAGTCTTAATAAAACCATTTTATATCTTTGCTTCTCATCCAAATAAATTTTGTAAATAAACAAATTTCAAACAAAAAATTGAATAACAAACACGGGATTTCTGAAGTTAAATAGCATAAAACTGAAATTTATGCCATGAAACTATGGTTTCTAAAGTTCTAAGTGGCTATACTAACAGATTTGAGAACATTATTCAGTTTTTATCATTAGATTAATCAGTAATAACTTTTACGTTAGATAATATATTTCCTGTTGCTTGATATAGTAATATGAGAAACTAATTAATCAATTGTCGATGTGTTTCTTATTTCTATAATATCTTACGCTTTTTTTGTGCACTCCCGCTAAAATATAAGAAACAAAGGTAATGCACGGAATGAAACAGCAATTATTTAATGGATATAGGTGAAACAGATTCAAGAAGACAAACTAAGCCTTAGGGGACATTCGAACCCGCATATTAGAAGGCAGGTTAATAGACAGCCTGCGCTAGCTGCTGTACCATACAGAGTGACAAAAATGTCAATCTCATATCAGGATGTTTTGTATAAAATGATTGGCTTGTCATCCCAGTTACCCAATATCTGAAATTCTAAAATAACTGGAGGGAAAAACATAACCGGAGATTGCGCTGATAATTTAATTCATTTTTGTCCAATTTAGGAGCAGGATTTTGCTTTAAACTGCAAAAAGAGTTCTGAAATTTTTACTTCTGAAAATAATGCACAGCTATTTTCAATTTCAATAACACGAGAGAGGTTTTAAACACGAATTATTTCGTACACGAGTTATTAACACAAGTCAAAGTTATTTGATCAGGACAATTCTGGTATTAAAAATTTCTATTTTCTACTCGCATATAAAATACATGTTTAGTCTTAATAAAACCATTTTATATCTTTGCTTCTCATCCAAATAAATTTTCTAAATAAACAAATTTCAAACAAAATTGTCGATGTGTTTCTTATTTCTATAATATCTTACGCTTTTTATGTGCACTCCCGCTAAAATATAAGCAACAAAGGTAAAGCACGGAATGAAACAGCAATTATTTAATGGATGTAAGTGAAACAGATTCAAGAAGACAAACTAAGCCTTAGGCGACATTCGAACCCGCATATTAGAGAGCAGGTTAATAGACAGCCTGCGCTAGCTGCTGTACCATACAGAGCGACAAAAATGTCAATCTCATACCAGGATTTTTTGTATAAAATGATTGGCTTGTCATCCCAGTTACCCAATATTTGAAATTCTAAAATAAATGGAGGGAAAAACATAACAGGAGATTGCGCTGATTATTTTAATTCATTTTTGTCCAATTTAGAAGCAAGATTTTGCTTTAAACTGCAAAAGGAGTTCTGCGATTTTTATTTCTGAAAATAATGCACAGCTATTTCCAATTTCAATAACACGAGAGAGGTTTTAAACACGAATTATTTCGTACACGAGTTATTAACACAAGTCAAAGTTATTTGATCAGGACAATTCTGGTATTAAAAATTTCTATTTTCTACTCGCATATAAAATACATGTTTAGTCTTAATAAAACCATTTTATATCTTTGCTTCTCATCCAAATAAATTTTCTAAATAAACAAATTTCAAACAAAAAATTGAATAACAAACACGGGATTTCTGAAGTTAAATAGCATAAAAGTGAATGTTATGCCATGAAACTATGGTTTCTAAAGTTCTAAGTGGCTATACTAACAGATTTGAGAACATTATTCAGTTTTTATCATTAGATTAATCAGTAATAACTTTTATGTTAGATAATATATTTCCTGTTGCTTGATATAGTAATATCAGAAACTAATTAATCAATTGTCGATGTGTTTCTTATTTCTATAATATCTTACGCTTTTTTTGTGCACTCCCGCTAAAATATAAGCAACAAAGGTAATGCACGGAATGAAACAGCATTTATTTAATCGATATAGGTGAAACAGATTCAAGAAGACGAACTAAGCCTTAGACGACATTCGAACCCGCATATTAGAAGGCAGGTTAATAGACAGCCTGCGCTAGCTGCTGTACCATACAGAGTGACAAAAATGTCAATCTCATACCAGGATGTTTTGTATAAAATGAGTGGCTTGTCATCCCAGTTACCCAATATTTGAAATTCTAAAATAACTGGAGGGAAAAACAGAACAGGAGATTGCGCTGATTATTTTAATTCATTTTTGTCCAATTTAGGAGCAGGATTTTGCTTTAAACTGCAAAAAGAGTTCTGAAATTTTTACTTCTGAAAATAATGCACAGCTATTTTCAATTTCAATAACACGAGAGAGGTTTTAAACACGAATTATTTCGTACACGAGTTATTAACACAAGTAAAAGTTATTTGATCAGGACAATTCTGGTATTAAAAATTTCTATTTTCTACTCGCATATAAAATACATGTTTAGTCTTAATAAAACCATTTTATATCTTTGCTTCTCATCCAAATAAATTTTCTAAATAAACAAATTTCAAGCAAAATTGTCGATGTGTTTCTTATTTCTATAATATCTCACGCTTTTTATGTGCACTCCCGCTAAAATATAAGCAACAAAGGTAATGCACGGAATGAAACAGCAATTATTTAATGGATATAAGTGAAACAGATTCAAGAAGACAAACTAAGCCTTAGGCTACATTCGAACCCGCATATTAGAGAGCAGGTTAATAGACAGCCTGCGCTAGCTGCTGCACCATACAGAGCGACAAAAATGTCAATCTCATACCAGGACTTTTTGTATAAAATGATTGGCTTGTCATCCCAGTTACCCAATATTTGAAATTCTAAAATAACTGGAGGGAAAAACATAACAGGAGACTGCGCTGATTATTTTAATTCATTTTTGTCGAATTTAGGAGCAAGATTTTGCTTTAAACTGCAAAAGGAGTTCTGCAATTTTTATTTCTGAAAATAATGCACAGCTATTTTCAATTTCAATACCACGAGAGAGGTTTTAAACACGAATTATTTCGTACACGAGTTATTAACACAAGTAAAAGTTATTTGATCAGGACAATTCTGGTATTAAAAAATTCTATTTTCTACTCGCATATAAAATACATGTTTAGTCTTAATAAAACCATTTTATATCTTTGCTTCTCATCCAAATAAATTTTCTAAATAAACAAATTTCAAGCAAAATTGTCGATGTGTTTCTTATTTCTATAATATCTTACGCTTTTTTTGTGCACTCCCGCTAAAATATAAGCAACAAAGGTAATGCACGGAATGAAACAGCATTTATTTAATCGATATAGGTGAAAAAGATTCAAGAAGACGAACTAAGCCTTAGACGACATTCGAACCCGCATATTAGAAGGCAGGTTAATAGACAGCCTGCGCTAGCTGCTGTACCATACAGAGTGACAAAAATGTCAATCTCATACCAGGATGTTTTGTATAAAATGAGTGGCTTGTCATCCCAGTTACCCAATATTTGAAATTCTAAAATAACTGGAGGGAAAAACAGAACAGGAGATTGCGCTGATTATTTTAATTCATTTTTGTCCAATTTAGGAGCAGGATTTTGCTTTAAACTGCAAAAAGAGTTCTGAAATTTTTACTTCTGAAAATAATGCACAGCTATTTTCAATTTCAATAACACGAGAAAGGTTTTAAACACGAATTATTTCGTACACGAGTTATTAACACAAGTAAAAGTTATTTGATCAGGACAATTCTGGTATTAAAAATTTCTATTTTCTACTCGCATATAAAATACATGTTTAGTCTTAATAAAACCATTTTATATCTTTGCTTCTCATCCAAATAAATTTTCTAAATAAACAAATTTCAAGCAAAATTGTCGATGTGTTTCTTATTTCTATAATATCTCACGCTTTTTATGTGCACTCCCGCTAAAATATAAGCAACAAAGGTAATGCACGGAATGAAACAGCAATTATTTAATGGATATAAGTGAAACAGATTCAAGAAGACAAACTAAGCCTTAGGCTACATTCGAACCCGCATATTAGAGAGCAGGTTAATAGACAGCCTGCGCTAGCTGCTGTACCATACAGAGCGACAAAAATGTCAATCTCATACCAGGATTTTTTGTATAAAATGATTGGCTTGTCATCCCAGTTACCCAATATTTGAAATTCTAAAATAACTGGAGGGAAAAACATAACAGGAGACTGCGCTGATTATTTTAATTCATTTTTGTCGAATTTAGGAGCAAGATTTTGCTTTAAACTGCAAAAGGAGTTCTGCAATTTTTATTTCTGAAAATAATGCACAGCTATTTTCAATTTCAATACCACGAGAGAGGTTTTAAACACGAATTATTTCGTACACGAGTTATTAACACAAGTAAAAGTTATTTGATCAGGACAATTCTGGTATTAAAAAATTCTATTTTCTACTCGCATATAAAATACATGTTTAGTCTTAATAAAACCATTTTATATCTTTGCTTTTCATCCAAATAAATTTTCTAAATAAACAAATTTCAAACAAAATTGTCGATGTGTTTCTTATTTCTATAATATCTTACGCTTTTTATGTGCACTCCCGCTAAAATATAAGCAACAAAGGTAATGCACGGAATGAAACAGCAATTATTTAATGGATATAAGTGAAACAGATTCAAGAAGACAAACTAAGCCTTAGGCGACATTCGAACCCGCATATTAGAGGGCAGGTTAATAGACAGCCTGCGCTAGCTGCTGTACCATACAGAGTGACAAAAATGTCAATCTCATACCAGGATTTTTTGTATAAAATGATTGGCTTGTCATCCCAGTTACCCAATATTTGAAATTCTAAAATAACTGGAGGGAAAAACATAACAGGAGATTGCGCTGATTATTTTAATTCATTTTTGTCGAATTTAGGAGCAGGATTTTGCTTTAAACTGCAAAAAGAGTTCTGCAATTTTTACTTCTGAAAATAATGCACAGCTATTTTCAATTTCAATAACACGAGAGAGGTTTTAAACACGAATTATTTCGTACACGAGTTATTAACACAAGTCAAAGTTATTTGATCAGGACAATTCTGGTATTAAAAATTTCTATTTTCTACTCGCATATAAAATACATGTTTACTCTTAATAAAACCATTTTATATCTTTGCTTCTCATCCAAATAAATTTTGTAAATAAACAAATTTCAAACAAAAAATTGAATAACAAACACGGGATTTCTGAAGTTAAATAGCATAAAACTGAAAGTTATGCCATGAAACTATGGTTTCTAAAGTTCTAAGTGGCTATACTAACAGATTTGAGAACATTATTCAGTTTTTATCATTAGATTAATCAGTAATAACTTTTACGTTAGATAATATATTTCCTGTTGCTTGATATAGTAATATGAGAAACTAATTAATCAATTGTCGATGTGTTTCTTATTTCTATAATATCTTACGCTTTTTTTGTGCACTCCCGCTAAAATATAAGCAACAAAGGTAATGCACGGAATGAAACAGCAATTATTTAATGGATATAGGTGAAACAGATTCAAGAAGACAAACTAAGCCTTAGGCGACATTCGAACCCGCATATTAGAAGGCAGGTTAATAGACAGCCTGCGCTAGCTGCTGTACCATACAGAGTGACAAAAATGTCAATCTCATACCAGGATGTTTTGTATAAAATGATTGGCTTGTCATCCCAGTTACCCAATATTTGAAATTCTAAAATAACTGGAGGGAAAAACAGAACAGGAGATTGCGCTGATTATTTTAATTCATTTTTGTCCAATTTAGGAGCAGGATTTTGCTTTAAACTGCAAAAAGAGTTCTGAAATTTTTACTTCTGAAAATAATGCACAGCTATTTTCAATTTCAATAACACGAGAGAGGTTTTAAACACGAATTATTTCGTACACGATTTATTAACACAAGTAAAAGTTATTTGATCAGGACAATTCTGGTATTAAAAATTTCTATTTTCTACTCGCATATAAAATACATGTTTAGTCTTAATAAAACCATTTTATATCTTTGCTTCTCATCCAAATAAATTTTCTAAATAAACAAATTTCAAGCAAAATTGTCGATGTGTTTCTTATTTCTATAATATCTCACGCTTTTTATGTGCACTCCCGCTAAAATATAAGCAACAAAGGTAATGCACGGAATGAAACAGCAATTATTTAATGGATATAAGTGAAACAGATTCAAGAAGACAAACTAAGCCTTAGGCTACATTCGAACCCGCATATTAGAGAGCAGGTTAATAGACAGCCTGCGCTAGCTGCTGTACCATACAGAGCGACAAAAATGTCAATCTCATACCAGGATTTTTTGTATAAAATGATTGGCTTGTCATCCCAGTTACCCAATATTTGAAATTCTAAAATAACTGGAGGGAAAAACATAACAGGAGACTGCGCTGATTATTTTAATTCATTTTTGTCGAATTTAGGAGCAAGATTTTGCTTTAAACTGCAAAAGGAGTTCTGCAATTTTTATTTCTGAAAATAATGCACAGCTATTTTCAATTTCAATACCACGAGAGAGGTTTTAAACACGAATTATTTCGTACACGAGTTATTAACACAAGTAAAAGTTATTTGATCAGGACAATTCTGGTATTAAAAAATTCTATTTTCTACTCGCATATAAAATACATGTTTAGTCTTAATAAAACCATTTTATATCTTTGCTTCTCATCCAAATAAATTTTCTAAATAAACAAATTTCAAACAAAATTGTCGATGTGTTTCTTATTTCTATAATATCTTACGCTTTTTTGTGCACTCCCGCTAAAATATAAGCAACAAAGGTAATGCACGGAATGAAACAGCAATTATTTAATGGATATAAGTGAAACAGATTCAAGAAGACAAACTAAGCCTTAGGCGACATTCGAACCCGCATATTAGAGGGCAGGTTAATAGACAGCCTGCGCTAGCTGCTGTACCATACAGAGTGACAAAAATGTCAATCTCATACCAGGATTTTTTGTATAAAATGATTGGCTTGTCATCCCAGTTACCCAATATTTGAAATTCTAAAATAACTGGAGGGAAAAACATAACAGGAGATTGCGCTGATTATTTTAATTCATTTTTGTCGAATTTAGGAGCAGGATTTTGCTTTAAACTGCAAAAAGAGTTCTGCAATTTTTACTTCTGAAAATAATGCACAGCTATTTTCAATTTCAATAACACGAGAGAGGTTTTAAACACGAATTATTTCGTACACGAGTTATTAACACAAGTCAAAGTTATTTGATCAGGACAATTCTGGTATTAAAAATTTCTATTTTCTACTCGCATATAAAATACATGTTTACTCTTAATAAAACCATTTTATATCTTTGCTTCTCATCCAAATAAATTTTGTAAATAAACAAATTTCAAACAAAAAATTGAATAACAAACACGGGATTTCTGAAGTTAAATAGCATAAAACTGAAAGTTATGCCATGAAACTATGGTTTCTAAAGTTCTAAGTGGCTATACTAACAGATTTGAGAACATTATTCAGTTTTTATCATTAGATTAATCAGTAATAACTTTTACGTTAGATAATATATTTCCTGTTGCTTGATATAGTAATATGAGAAACTAATTAATCAATTGTCGATGTGTTTCTTATTTCTATAATATCTTACGCTTTTTTTGTGCACTCCCGCTAAAATATAAGCAACAAAGGTAATGCACGGAATGAAACAGCAATTATTTAATGGATATAGGTGAAACAGATTCAAGAAGACAAACTAAGCCTTAGGCGACATTCGAACCCGCATATTAGAAGGCAGGTTAATAGACAGCCTGCGCTAGCTGCTGTACCATACAGAGTGACAAAAATGTCAATCTCATACCAGGATGTTTTGTATAAAATGATTGGCTTGTCATCCCAGTTACCCAATATTTGAAATTCTAAAATAACTGGAGGGAAAAACAGAACAGGAGATTGCGCTGATTATTTTAATTCATTTTTGTCCAATTTAGGAGCAGGATTTTGCTTTAAACTGCAAAAAGAGTTCTGAAATTTTTACTTCTGAAAATAATGCACAGCTATTTTCAATTTCAATAACACGAGAGAGGTTTTAAACACGAATTATTTCGTACACGAGTTATTAACACAAGTAAAAGTTATTTGATCAGGACAATTCTGGTATTAAAAATTTCTATTTTCTACTCGCATATAAAATACATGTTTAGTCTTAATAAAACCATTTTATATCTTTGCTTCTCATCCAAATAAATTTTCTAAATAAACAAATTTCAAGCAAAATTGTCGATGTGTTTCTTATTTCTATAATATCTCACGCTTTTTATGTGCACTCCCGCTAAAATATAAGCAACAAAGGTAATGCACGGAATGAAACAGCAATTATTTAATGGATATAAGTGAAACAGATTCAAGAAGACAAACTAAGCCTTAGGCTACATTCGAACCCGCATATTAGAGAGCAGGTTAATAGACAGCCTGCGCTAGCTGCTGTACCATACAGAGCGACAAAAATGTCAATCTCATACCAGGATTTTTTGTATAAAATGATTGGCTTGTCATCCCAGTTACCCAATATTTGAAATTCTAAAATAACTGGAGGGAAAAACATAACAGGAGACTGCGCTGATTATTTTAATTCATTTTTGTCGAATTTAGGAGCAAGATTTTGCTTTAAACTGCAAAAGGAGTTCTGCAATTTTTATTTCTGAAAATAATGCACAGCTATTTTCAATTTCAATACCACGAGAGAGGTTTTAAACACGAATTATTTCGTACACGAGTTATTAACACAAGTAAAAGTTATTTGATCAGGACAATTCTGGTATTAAAAAATTCTATTTTCTACTCGCATATAAAATACATGTTTAGTCTTAATAAAACCATTTTATATCTTTGCTTCTCATCCAAATAAATTTTCTAAATAAACAAATTTCAAACAAAATTGTCGATGTGTTTCTTATTTCTATAATATCTTACGCTTTTTATGTGCACTCCCGCTAAAATATAAGCAACAAAGGTAATGCACGGAATGAAACAGCAATTATTTAATGGATATAAGTGAAACAGATTCAAGAAGACAAACTAAGCCTTAGGCGACATTCGAACCCGCATATTAGAGGGCAGGTTAATAGACAGCCTGCGCTAGCTGCTGTACCATACAGAGTGACAAAAATGTCAATCTCATACCAGGATTTTTTGTATAAAATGATTGGCTTGTCATCCCAGTTACCCAATATTTGAAATTCTAAAATAACTGGAGGGAAAAACATAACAGGAGATTGCGCTGATTATTTTAATTCATTTTTGTCGAATTTAGGAGCAGGATTTTGCTTTAAACTGCAAAAAGAGTTCTGCAATTTTTACTTCTGAAAATAATGCACAGCTATTTTCAATTTCAATAACACGAGAGAGGTTTTAAACACGAATTATTTCGTACACGAGTTATTAACACAAGTCAAAGTTATTTGATCAGGACAATTCTGGTATTAAAAATTTCTATTTTCTACTCGCATATAAAATACATGTTTACTCTTAATAAAACCATTTTATATCTTTGCTTCTCATCCAAATAAATTTTGTAAATAAACAAATTTCAAACAAAAAATTGAATAACAAACACGGGATTTCTGAAGTTAAATAGCATAAAACTGAAAGTTATGCCATGAAACTATGGTTTCTAAAGTTCTAAGTGGCTATACTAACAGTTTTGAGAACATTATTCAGTTTTTATCATTAGATTAATCAGTAATAACTTTTACGTTAGATAATATATTTCCTGTTGCTTGATATAGTAATATGAGAAACTAATTAATCAATTGTCGATGTGTTTCTTATTTCTATAATATCTTACGCTTTTTTTGTGCACTCCCGCTAAAATATAAGCAACAAAGGTAATGCACGGAATGAAACAGCAATTATTTAATGGATATAGGTGAAACAGATTCAAGAAGACAAACTAAGCCTTAGGCGACATTCGAACCCGCATATTAGAAGGCAGGTTAATAGACAGCCTGCGCTAGCTGCTGTACCATACAGAGTGACAAAAATGTCAATCTCATACCAGGATATTTTGTATAAAATGATTGGCTTGTCATCCCAGTTACCCAATATTTGAAATTCTAAAATAACTGGAGGGAAAAACATAACAGGAGATTGCGCTGATTATTTTAATTCATTTTTGTCGAATTTAGGAGCAGGATTTTGCTTTAAACTGCAAAAAGAGTTCTGCAATTTTTACTTCTGAAAATAATGCACAGCTATTTTCAATTTCAATAACACGAGAGAGGTTTTAAACACGAATTATTTCGTACACGAGTTATTAACACAAGTCAAAGTTATTTGATCAGGACAATTCTGGTATTAAAAATTTCTATTTTCTACTCGCATATAAAATACATATTTAGTCTTAATAAAACCATTTTATATCTTTGCTTCTCATCCAAATAAATTTTGTAAATAAACAAATTTCAAACAAAAAATTGAATAACAAACACGGGATTTCTGAAGTTAAATAGCATAAAACTGAAAGTTATGCCATGAAACTATGGTTTCTAAAGTTCTAAGTGGCTATACTAACAGATTTGAGAACATTATTCAGTTTTTATCATTAGATTAATCAGTAATAACTTTTACGTTAGATAATATATTTCCTGTTGCTTGATATAGTAATATGAGAAACTAATTAATCAATTGTCGATGTGTTTCTTATTTCTATAATATCTTACGCTTTTTTTGTGCACTCCCGCTAAAATATAAGCAACAAAGGTAATGCACGGAATGAAACAGCATTTATTTAATCGATATAGGTGAAACAGATTCAAGAAGACAAACTAAGCCTTAGACGACATTCGAACCCGCATATTAGAAGGCAGGTTAATAGACAGCCTGCGCTAGCTGCTGTACCATACAGAGTGACAAAAATGTCAATCTCATACCAGGATGTTTTGTATAAAATGATTGGCTTGTCATCCCAGTTACCCAATATCTGAAATTCTAAAATAACTGGAGGGAAAAACATAACAGGAGATTGCGCTGATAATTTAATTCATTTTTGTCCAATTTAGGAGCAGGATTTTGCTTTAAACTGCAAAAAGAGTTCTGAAATTTTTACTTCTGAAAATAATGCACAGCTATTTTCAATTTAAATAACACGAGAGAGGTTTTAAACACGAATTATTTCGTACACGAGTTATTAACACAAGTCAAAGTTATTTGATCAGGACAATTCTGGTATTAAAAATTTCTATTTTCTACTCGCATATAAAATACATGTTTAGTCTTAATAAAACCATTTTATATCTTTGCTTCTCATCCAAATAAATTTTGTAAATAAACAAATTTCAAACAAAAAATTGAATAACAAACACGGGATTTCTGAAGTTAAATAGCATAAAAGTGAATGTTATGCCATGAAACTATGGTTTCTAAAGTTCTAAGTGGCTATACTAACAGATTTGGGAACATTATTCAGTTTTTATCATTAGATTAATCAGTAATAACTTTTACGTTAGATAATATATTTCCTGTTGCTTGATATAGTAATATGAGAAACTAATTAATCAATGGTCGATGTGTTTCTTATTTCTATAATATCTTACGCTTTTTTTTGTGCACTCCCGCTAAAATATAAGCAACAAAGGTAATGCACGGAATGAAACAGCAATTATTTAATTGATATAAGTGAAACAGATTCAAGAAGACAAACTAAGCCTTAGGCGACATTCGAACCCGCATATTAGAGGGCAGGTTAATAGACAGCCTGCGCTAGCTGCTGTACCATACAGAGTGACAAAAATGTCAATCTCATACCAGGATTTTTTGTATAAAATGATTGACTTGTCATCCCAGTTACCCAATATTTGAAATTCTAAAATAACTGGAGGGAAAAACATAACAGGAGATTGCGCTGATTATTTTAATTCATTTTTGTCGAATTTAGGAGCAAGATTTTGCTTTAAACTGCAAAAGGAGTTCTGCAATTTTTATTTCTGAAAATAATGCACAGCTATTTTCAATTTCAATAACACGAGAGAGGTTTTAAACACGAATTATTTCGTACACGAGTTATTAACACAAGTCAAAGTTATTTGATCAGGACAATTCTGGTATTAAAAATTTCTATTTTCTACTCGCATATAAAATACATGTTTAGTCTTAATAAAACCATTTTATATCTTTGCTTCTCATCCAAATAAATTTTGTAAATAAACAAATTTCAAACAAAAAATTGAATAACAAACACGGGATTTCTGAAGTTAAATAGCATAAAAGTGAATGTTATGCCATGAAACTATGGTTTCTAAAGTTCTAAGTGGCTATACTAACAGATTTGGGAACATTATTCAGTTTTTATCATTAGATTAATCAGTAATAACTTTTACGTTAGATAATATATTTCCTGTTGCTTGATATAGTAATATGAGAAACTAATTAATCAATGGTCGATGTGTTTCTTATTTCTATAATATCTTACGCTTTTTTTTGTGCACTCCCGCTAAAATATAAGCAACAAAGGTAATGCACGGAATGAAACAGCAATTATTTAATTGATATAAGTGAAACAGATTCAAGAAGACAAACTAAGCCTTAGGCGACATTCGAACCCGCATATTAGAGGGCAGGTTAATAGACAGCCTGCGCTAGCTGCTGTACCATACAGAGTGACAAAAATGTCAATCTCATACCAGGATTTTTTGTATAAAATGATTGACTTGTCATCCCAGTTACCCAATATTTGAAATTCTAAAATAACTGGAGGGAAAAACATAACAGGAGATTGCGCTGATTATTTTAATTCATTTTTGTCGAATTTAGGAGCAAGATTTTGCTTTAAACTGCAAAAGGAGTTCTGCAATTTTTATTTCTGAAAATAATGCACAGCTATTTTCAATTTCAATAACACGAGAGAGGTTTTAAACACGAATTATTTCGTACACGAGTTATTAACACAAGTAAAAGTTATTTGATCAGGACAATTCTGGTATTAAAAATTTCTATTTTCTACTCGCATATAAAATACATGTTTAGTCTTAATAAAACCATTTTATATCTTTGCTTCTCATCCAAATAAATTTTCTAAATAAACAAATTTCAAACAAAATTGTCGATCTGTTTCTTATTTCTATAATATCTTACGCTTTTTATGTGCACTCCCGCTAAAATATAAGCAACAAAGGTAATGCACGGAATGAAACAGCAATTATTTAATGGATATAAGTGAAACAGATTCAAGAAGACAAACTAAGCCTTAGGGTACATTCGAACCCGCATATTAGAGGGCAGGTTAATAGACAGCCTGCGCTAGCTGCTGTACCATACAGAGCGACAAAAATGTCAATCTCATACCAGGATTTTTTGTATAAAATGATTGGCTTGTCATCCCAGTTAGCCAATATTTGAAATTCTAAAATAAATGGAGGGAAAAACATAACAGGAGATTGCGCTGATTATTTTAATTCATTTTTGTCCAATTTAGAAGCAAGATTTTGCTTTAAACTGCAAAAGGAGTTCTGCAATTTTTATTTCTGTAAATAATGCACAGCTATTTTCAATTTCAATAACACGAGAGAGGTTTTAAACACGAATTATTTCGTACACGAGTTATTAACACAAGTCAAAGTTACTTGATCAGGACAATTCTGGTATTAAAAATTTCTATTTTCTACTCGCATATAAAATACATGTTTAGTCTTAATAAAACCATTTTATATCTTTGCTTCTCATCCAAATAAATTTTGTAAATAAACAAATTTCAAACAAAAAATTGAATAACAAACACGGGATTTCTGAAGTTAAATAGCATAAAACTGAAATTTATGCCATGAAACTATGGTTTCTAAAGTTCTAAGTGGCTATACTAACAGATTTGAGAACATTATTCAGTTTTTATCATTAGATTAATCAGTAATAACTTTTACGTTAGATAATATATTTCCTGTTGCTTGATATAGTAATATGAGAAACTAATTAATCAATTGTCGATGTGTTTCTTATTTCTATAATATCTTACGCTTTTTTTGTGCACTCCCGCTAAAATATAAGCAACAAAGGTAATGCACGGAATGAAACAGCAATTATTTAATGGATATAAGTGAAACAGATTCAAGAAGACAAACTAAGCCTTAGGCGACATTCGAACCCGCATATTAGAGGGCAGGTTAATAGACAGCCTGCGCTAGCTGCTGTACCATACAGAGTGACAAAAATGTCAATCTCATACCAGGATTTTTTGTATAAAATGATTGGCTTGTCATCCCAGTTACCCAATATTTGAAATTCTAAAATAACTGGAGGGAAAAACATAACAGGGAATTGCGCTGATTATTTTAATTCATTTTTGTCGAATTTAGGAGCAGGATTTTGCTTTAAACTGCAAAAAGAGTTCTGCAATTTTTACTTCTGAGAATAATGCACAGCTATTTTCAATTTCAATAACACGAGAGAGGTTTTAAACACGAATTATTTCGTACACGAGTTATTAACACAAGTAAAAGTTATTTGATCAGGACAATTCTGGTATTAAAAATTTCTATTTTCTACTCGCATATAAAATACATGTTTAGTCTTAATAAAACCATTTTATATCTTTGCTTCTCATCCAAATAAATTTTCTAAATAAACAAATTTCAAACAAAATTGTCGATGTGTTTCTTATTTCCATAATATCTTACGCTTTTTATGTGCACTCCCGCTAAAATATAAGCAACAAAGGTAATGCACGGAATGAAACAGCAATTATTTAATGGATATAAGTGAAACAGATTCAAGAAGACAAACTAAGGCTTAGGCGACATTCGAACCCGCATATTAGAAGGCAGGTTAATAGACAGCCTGCGCTAGCTGCTGTACCATACAGAGTGACAAAAATGTCAATCTCATACCAGGATGTTTTGTATAAAATGATTGGCTTGTCATCCCAGTTACCCAATATTTGAAATTCTAAAATAACTGGAGGGAAAAACATAACAGGAGATTGCGCTGATTATTTTAATTCATTTTTGTCGAATTTAGGAGCAGGATTTTGCTTTAAACTGCAAAAAGAGTTCTGCAATTTTTACTTCTGAAAATAATGCACAACTATTTTCAATTTCAATAACACGAGAGAGGTTTTAAACACGAATTATTTCGTACACGAGTTATTAACACAAGTCAAAGTTATTTGATCAGGACAATTCTGGTATTAAAAATTTCTATTTTCTACTCGCATATAAAATACATATTTAGTCTTAATAAAACCATTTTATATCTTTGCTTCTCATCCAAATAAATTTTGTAAATAAACAAATTTCAAACAAAAAATTGAATAACAAACACGGGATTTCTGAAGTTAAATAGCATAAAACTGAAAGTTATGCCATGAAACTATGGTTTCTAAAGTTCTAAGTGGCTATACTAACAGATTTGAGAACATTATTCAGTTTTTATCATTAGATTAATCAGTAATAACTTTTACGTTAGATAATATATTTCCTGTTGCTTGATATAGTAATATGAGAAACTAATTAATCAATTGTCGATGTGTTTCTTATTTCTATAATATCTTACGCTTTTTTTGTGCACTCCCGCTAAAATATAAGCAACAAAGGTAATGCACGGAATGAAACAGCATTTATTTAATCGATATAGGTGAAACAGATTCAAGAAGACAAACTAAGCCTTAGACGACATTCGAACCCGCATATTAGAAGGCAGGTTAATAGACAGCCTGCGCTAGCTGCTGTACCATACAGAGTGACAAAAATGTCAATCTCATACCAGGATGTTTTGTATAAAATGATTGGCTTGTCATCCCAGTTACCCAATATCTGAAATTCTAAAATAACTGGAGGGAAAAACATAACAGGAGATTGCGCTGATAATTTAATTCATTTTTGTCCAATTTAGGAGCAGGATTTTGCTTTAAACTGCAAAAAGAGTTCTGAAATTTTTACTTCTGAAAATAATGCACAGCTATTTTCAATTTCAATAACACGAGAGAGGTTTTAAACACGAATTATTTCGTACACGAGTTATTAACACAAGTCAAAGTTATTTGATCAGGACAATTCTGGTATTAAAAATTTCTATTTTCTACTCGCATATAAAATACATGTTTAGTCTTAATAAAACCATTTTATATCTTTGCTTCTCATCCAAATAAATTTTGTAAATAAACAAATTTCAAACAAAAAATTGAATAACAAACACGGGATTTCTGAAGTTAAATAGCATAAAAGTGAATGTTATGCCATGAAACTATGGTTTCTAAAGTTCTAAGTGGCTATACTAACAGATTTGGGAACATTATTCAGTTTTTATCATTAGATTAATCAGTAATAACTTTTACGTTAGATAATATATTTCCTGTTGCTTGATATAGTAATATGAGAAACTAATTAATCAATGGTCGATGTGTTTCTTATTTCTATAATATCTTACGCTTTTTTTTGTGCACTCCCGCTAAAATATAAGCAACAAAGGTAATGCACGGAATGAAACAGCAATTATTTAATTGATATAAGTGAAACAGATTCAAGAAGACAAACTAAGCCTTAGGCGACATTCGAACCCGCATATTAGAGGGCAGGTTAATAGACAGCCTGCGCTAGCTGCTGTACCATACAGAGTGACAAAAATGTCAATCTCATACCAGGATTTTTTGTATAAAATGATTGACTTGTCATCCCAGTTACCCAATATTTGAAATTCTAAAATAACTGGAGGGAAAAACATAACAGGAGATTGCGCTGATTATTTTAATTCATTTTTGTCGAATTTAGGAGCAAGATTTTGCTTTAAACTGCAAAAGGAGTTCTGCAATTTTTATTTCTGAAAATAATGCACAGCTATTTTCAATTTCAATAACACGAGAGAGGTTTTAAACACGAATTATTTCGTACACGAGTTATTAACACAAGTAAAAGTTATTTGATCAGGACAATTCTGGTATTAAAAATTTCTATTTTCTACTCGCATATAAAATACATGTTTAGTCTTAATAAAACCATTTTATATCTTTGCTTCTCATCCAAATAAATTTTCTAAATAAACAAATTTCAAACAAAATTGTCGATCTGTTTCTTATTTCTATAATATCTTACGCTTTTTATGTGCACTCCCGCTAAAATATAAGCAACAAAGGTAATGCACGGAATGAAACAGCAATTATTTAATGGTTATAAGTGAAACAGATTCAAGAAGACAAACTAAGCCTTAGGGTACATTCGAACCCGCATATTAGAGGGCAGGTTAATAGACAGCCTGCGCTAGCTGCTGTACCATACAGAGCGACAAAAATGTCAATCTCATACCAGGATTTTTTGTATAAAATGATTGGCTTGTCATCCCAGTTAGCCAATATTTGAAATTCTAAAATAAATGGAGGGAAAAACATAACAGGAGATTGCGCTGATTATTTTAATTCATTTTTGTCCAATTTAGAAGCAAGATTTTGCTTTAAACTGCAAAAGGAGTTCTGCAATTTTTATTTCTGTAAATAATGCACAGCTATTTTCAATTTCAATAACACGAGAGAGGTTTTAAACACGAATTATTTCGTACACGAGTTATTAACACAAGTCAAAGTTACTTGATCAGGACAATTCTGGTATTAAAAATTTCTATTTTCTACTCGCATATAAAATACATGTTTAGTCTTAATAAAACCATTTTATATCTTTGCTTCTCATCCAAATAAATTTTGTAAATAAACAAATTTCAAACAAAAAATTGAATAACAAACACGGGATTTCTGAAGTTAAATAGCATAAAACTGAAATTTATGCCATGAAACTATGGTTTCTAAAGTTCTAAGTGGCTATACTAACAGATTTGAGAACATTATTCAGTTTTTATCATTAGATTAATCAGTAATAACTTTTACGTTAGATAATATATTTCCTGTTGCTTGATATAGTAATATGAGAAACTAATTAATCAATTGTCGATGTGTTTCTTATTTCTATAATATCTTACGCTTTTTTTGTGCACTCCCGCTAAAATATAAGCAACAAAGGTAATGCACGGAATGAAACAGCAATTATTTAATGGATATAAGTGAAACAGATTCAAGAAGACAAACTAAGCCTTAGGCGACATTCGAACCCGCATATTAGAGGGCAGGTTAATAGACAGCCTGCGCTAGCTGCTGTACCATACAGAGTGACAAAAATGTCAATCTCATACCAGGATTTTTTGTATAAAATGATTGGCTTGTCATCCCAGTTACCCAATATTTGAAATTCTAAAATAACTGGAGGGAAAAACATAACAGGGAATTGCGCTGATTATTTTAATTCATTTTTGTCGAATTTAGGAGCAGGATTTTGCTTTAAACTGCAAAAAGAGTTCTGCAATTTTTACTTCTGAGAATAATGCACAGCTATTTTCAATTTCAATAACACGAGAGAGGTTTTAAACACGAATTATTTCGTACACGAGTTATTAACACAAGTAAAAGTTATTTGATCAGGACAATTCTGGTATTAAAAATTTCTATTTTCTACTCGCATATAAAATACATGTTTAGTCTTAATAAAACCATTTTATATCTTTGCTTCTCATCCAAATAAATTTTCTAAATAAACAAATTTCAAACAAAATTGTCGATGTGTTTCTTATTTCCATAATATCTTACGCTTTTTATGTGCACTCCCGCTAAAATATAAGCAACAAAGGTAATGCACGGAATGAAACAGCAATTATTTAATGGATATAAGTGAAACAGATTCAAGAAGACAAACTAAGCCTTAGGGTACATTCGAACCCGCATATTAGAAGGCAGGTTAATAGACAGCCTGCGCTAGCTGCTGTACCATACAGAGCGACAAAAATGTCAATCTCATACCAGGATTTTTTGTATAAAATGATTGGCTTGTCATCCCAGTTACCCAATATTTGAAATTCTAAAATAAATGGAGGGAAAAACATAACAGGAGATTGCGCTGATTATTTTAATTCATTTTTGTCCAATTTAGAAGCAAGATTTTGCTTTAAACTGCAAAAGGAGTTCTGCAATTTTTATTTCTGTAAATAATGTACAGCTATTTTCAATTTCAATAACACGAGAGAGGTTTTAAACACGAATTATTTCGTACACGAGTTATTAACACAAGTCAAAGTTACTTGATCAGGACAATTCTGGTATTAAAAATTTCTATTTTCTACTCGCATATAAAATACATGTTTAGTCTTAATAAAACCATTTTATATCTTTGCTTCTCATCCAAATAAATTTTGTAAATAAACAAATTTCAAACAAAAAATTGAATAACAAACACGGGATTTCTGAAGTTAAATAGCATAAAACTGAAATTTATGCCATGAAACTATGGTTTCTAAAGTTCTAAGTGGCTATACTAACAGATTTGAGAACATTATTCAGTTTTTATCATTAGATTAATCAGTAATAACTTTTACGTTAGATAATATATTTCCTGTTGCTTGATATAGTAATATGAGAAACTAATTAATCAATTGTCGATGTGTTTCTTATTTCTATAATATCTTACGCTTTTTTTGTGCACTCCCGCTAAAATATAAGCAACAAAGGTAATGCACGGAATGAAACAGCAATTATTTAATGGATATAGGTGAAACAGATTCAAGAAGACAAACTAAGCCTTAGGGGACATTCGAACCCGCATATTAGAAGGCAGGTTAATAGACAGCCTGCGCTAGCTGCTGTACCATACAGAGTGACAAAAATGTCAATCTCATACCAGGATTTTTTGTATAAAATGATTGGCTTGTCATCCCAGTTACCCAATATTTGAAATTCTAAAATAACTGGAGGGAAAAACATAACAGGAAATTGCGCTGATTATTTTAATTCATTTTTGTCGAATTTAGGAGCAGGATTTTGCTTTAAACTGCAAAAAGAGTTCTGCAATTTTTACTTCTGAGAATAATGCACAGCTATTTTCAATTTCAATAACACGAGAGAGGTTTTAAACACGAATTATTTCGTACACGAGTTATTAACACAAGTAAAAGTTATTTGATCAGGACAATTCTGGTATTAAAAATTTCTATTTTCTACTCGCATATAAAATACATGTTTAGTCTTAATAAAACCATTTTATATCTTTGCTTCTCATCCAAATAAATTTTCTAAATAAACAAATTTCAAACAAAATTGTCGATGTGTTTCTTATTTCTATAATATCTTACGCTTTTTATGTGCACTCCCGCTAAAATATAAGCAACAAAGGTAATGCACGGAATGAAACAGCAATTATTTAATGGATATAAGTGAAACAGATTCAAGAAGACAAACTAAGCCTTAGGATACATTCGAACCCGCATATTAGAAGGCAGGTTAATAGACAGCCTGCGCTAGCTGCTGTACCATACAGAGCGACAAAAATGTCAATCTCATACCAGGATTTTTTGTATAAAATGATTGGCTTGTCATCCCAGTTACCCAATATTTGAAATTCTAAAATAAATGGAGGGAAAAACATAACAGGAGATTGCGCTGATTATTTTAATTCATTTTTGTCCAATTTAGAAGCAAGATTTTGCTTTAAACTGCAAAAGGAGTTCTGCAATTTTTATTTCTGTAAATAATGCACAGCTATTTTCAATTTCAATAACACGAGAGAGGTTTTAAACACGAATTATTTCGTACACGAGTTATTAACACAAGTCAAAGTTACTTGATCAGGACAATTCTGGTATTAAAAATTTCTATTTTCTACTCGCATATAAAATACATGTTTAGTCTTAATAAAACCATTTTATATCTTTGCTTCTCATCCAAATAAATTTTGTAAATAAACAAATTTCAAACAAAATTGTCGATGTGTTTCTTATTTCTATAATATCTTACGCTTTTTATGTGCACTCCCGCTAAAATATAAGCAACAAAGGTAAAACACGGAATGAAACAGCAATTATTTAATGGATGTAAGTGAAACAGATTCAAGAAGACAAACTAAGCCTTAGGGTACATTCGAACCCGCATAGTAGAGAGCAGGTTAATAGACAGACTGCGCTAGCTGCTGTACCATACAGAGTGACAAAAATGTCAATCTCATACCAGGATGTTTTGTATAAAATGATTGGCTTGTCATCCCAGTTACCCAATATCTGAAATTCTAAAATAACTGGAGGGAAAAACAGAACAGGTGATTGCGCTGATTATTTTAATTCATTTTTGTCCAATTTAGGAGCAGGATTTTGCTTTAAACTGCAAAAAGAGTTCTGAAATTTTTACTTCTGAAAATAATGCACAGCTATTTTCAATTTCAATAACACGAGAGAGGTTTTAAACACGAATTATTTCGTACACGAGTTATTAACACAAGTAAAAGTTATTTGATCAGGACAATTCTGGTATTAAAAATTTCTATTTTCTACTCGCATATAAAATACATGTTTAGTCTTAATAAAACCATTTTATATCTTTGCTTCTCATCCAAATAAATTTTCTAAATAAACAAATTTCAAACAAAATTGTCGATGTGTTTCTTATTTCTATAATATCTTACGCTTTTTATGTGCACTCCCGCTAAAATATAAGCAACAAAGGTAATGCACGGAATGAAACAGCAATTATTTAATGGATATAAGTGAAACAGATTCAAGAAGACAAACTAAGCCTTAGGCGACATTCGAACCCGCATATTAGAGGGCAGGTTAATAGACAGCCTGCGCTAGCTGCTGTACCATACAGAGTGACAAAAATGTCAATCTCATACCAGGATTTTTTGTATAAAATGATTGGCTTGTCATCCCAGTTACCCAATATTTCAAATTCTAAAATAACTGGAGGGAAAAACATAACAGGAGATTGCGCTGATTATTTTAATTCATTTTTGTCGAATTTAGGAGCAGGATTTTGCTTTAAACTGCAAAAAGAGTTCTGCAATTTTTACTTCTGAAAATAATGCACAGCTATTTTCAATTTCAATAACACGACAGAGGTTTTAAACACGAATTATTTCGTACACGAGTTATTAACACAAGTCACAGTTATTTGATCAGGACAATTCTGGTATTAAAAATTTCTATTTTCTACTCGCATATAAAATACATGTTTAGTCTTAATAAAACCATTTTATATCTTTGCTTCTCATCCAAATAAATTTTCTAAATAAACAAATTTCAAACAAAATTGTCGATGTGTTTCTTATTTCTATAATATCTTACGCTTTTTATGTGCACTCCCGCTAAAATATAAGCAACAAAGGTAATGCACGGAATGAAACAGCAATTATTTAATGGATATAAGTGAAACAGATTCAAGAAGACAAACTAAGCCTTAGGCTACATTCGAACCCGCATATTAGAGAGCAGGTTAATAGACAGCCTGCGCTAGCTGCTGTACCATACAGAGCGACAAAAATGTCAATCTCATACCAGGATTTTTTGTATAAAATGATTGGCTTGTCATCCCAGTTACCCATTATTTGAAATTCTAAAATAAATGGAGGGAAAAACAAAGCAGGAGATTCCGCTGATTATTTTAATTCATTTTTGTCCAATTTAGAAGCAAGATTTTGCTTTAAACTGCAAAAGGAGTTCTGCGATTTTTATTTCTGAAAATAATGCACAGCTATTTCCAATTTCAATAACACGAGAGAGGTTTTAAACACGAATTATTTCGTACACGAGTTATTAACACAAGTCAAAGTTACTTGATCAGGACAATTCTGGTATTAAAAATTTCTATTTTCTACTCGCATATAAAATACATGTTTAGTCTTAATAAAACCATTTTATATCTTTGCTTCTCATCCAAATAAATTTTCTAAATAAACAAATTTCAAACAAAAAATTGAATAACAAAACGGGATTTCTGAAGTTAAATAGCATAAAAGTGAATGTTATGCCATGAAACTATGGTTTCTAAAGTTCTAAGTGGCTATACTAACAGATTTGAGAACATTATTCAGTTTTTATCATTAGATTAATCAGTAATAACTTTTACGTTAGATAATATATTTCCTGTTGCTTGATATAGTAATATGAGAAACTAATTAATCAGTTGTCGATGTGTTTATTTTTTCTATAATACCTTACGCTTTTTTTTTGCACTCCCGTTAAAATATAAGCAACAAAGGTAATGCACGGAATGAAACAGCAATTATTTAATGGATATAGGTGAAACAGATTCAAGAAGACAAACTAAGCCTTAGGCGACATTCGAACCCGCATATTAGAGGGCAGGTTAATAGACAGCCTGCGCTAGCTGCTGTACCATACAGAGTGACAAAAATGTCAATCTCATACCAGGATTTTTTGTATAAAATGATTGGCTTGTCATCCCAGTTACCCAATATTTGAAATTCTAAAATAAATGGAGGGAAAAACATAACAGGAGATTGCGCTGATTATTTTAATTCATTTTTGTCCAATTTAGAAGCAAGATTTTGCTTTAAACTGCAAAAGCAGTTCTGCAATTTTTATTTCTGAAAATAATGCACAGCTATTTTCAATTTCAATAACACGAGAGAGGTTTTAAACACGAATTATTTCGTACACGAGTTATTAACACAAGTCAAAGTTACTTGATCTGGACAATTCTGGTATTAAAAATTTCTATTTTCTACTCGCATATAAAATACATGTTTAGTCTTAATAAAACCATTTTATATCTTTGCTTCTCATCCAAATAAATTTTCTAAATAAACAAATTTCAAACAAAAAATTGAATAACAAAACGGGATTTCTGAAGTTAAATAGCATAAAAGTGAATGTTATGCCATGAAACTATGGTTTCTAAAGTTCTAAGTGGCTATACTAACAGATTTGAGAACATTATTCAGTTTTTATCATTAGATTAATCAGTAATAACTTTTACGTTAGATAATATATTTCCTGTTGCTTGATATAGTAATATGAGAAACTAATTAATCAATTGTCGATGTGTTTCTTATTTCTATAATATCTTACGCTTTTTTTGTGCACTCCCGCTAAAATATAAGCAACAAAGGTAATGCACGGAATGAAACAGCAATTATTTAATGGATATAGGTGAAACAGATTCAAGAAGACAAACTAAGCCTTAGGCGACATTCGAACCCGCATATTAGAAGGCAGGTTAATAGACAGCCTGCGCTAGCTGCTGTACCATACAGAGTGACAAAAATGTCAATCTCATACCAGGATGTTTTGTATAAAATGATTGGCTTGTCATCCCAGTTACCCAATATCTGAAATTCTAAAATAACTGGAGGGAAAAACAGAACAGGAGATTGCGCTGATAATTTAATTCATTTTTGTCCAATTTAGGAGCAGGATTTTGCTTTAAACTGCAAAAAGAGTTCTGAAATTTTTACTTCTGAAAATAATGCACAGCTATTTTCAATTTCAATAACACGAGAGATGTTTTAAACACGAATTATTTCGTACACGAGTTATTAACACAAGTCAAAGTTATTTGATCAGGACAATTCTGGTATTAAAAATTTCTATTTTCTACTCGCATATAAAATACATGTTTAGTCTCAATAAAACCATTTTATATCTTTGCTTCTCATCCAAATAAATTTTCTAAATAAACAAATTTCAAACAAAAAATTGAATAACAAACACGGGATTTCTGAAGTTAAATAGCATAAAAGTGAATGTTATGCCATGAAACTATGGTTTCTAAAGTTCTAAGTGGCTATACTAACAGATTTGAGAACATTATTCAGTTTTTATCATTAGATTAATCAGTAATAACTTTTACGTTAGATAATATATTTCCTGTTGCTTGATATAGTAATATGAGAAACTAATTAATCAATGGTCGATGTGTTTCTTATTTCTATAATATCTTACGCTTTATTTTGTGCACTCCCGCTAAAATATAAGCAACAAAGGTAATGCACGGAATGAAACAGCAATTATTTAATGGATATAAGTGAAACAGATTCAAGAAGACAAACTAAGCCTTAGGCGACATTCGAACCCGCATATTAGAGGGCAGGTTAATAGACAGCCTGCGCTAGCTGCTGTACCATACAGAGTGACAAAAATGTCAATCTCATACCAGGATTTTTTGTATAAAATGATTGGCTTGTCATCCCAGTTACCCAATATTTGAAATTCTAAAATAACTGGAGGGAAAAACATAACAGGAAATTGCGCTGATTATTTTAATTCATTTTTGTCGAATTTAGGAGCAGGATTTTGCTTTAAACTGCAAAAAGAGTTCTGCAATTTTTACTTCTGAGAATAATGCACAGCTATTTTCAATTTCAATAACACGAGAGAGGTTTTAAACACGAATTATTTCGTACACGAGTTATTAACACAAGTAAAAGTTATTTGATCAGGACAATTCTGGTATTAAAAATTTCTATTTTCTACTCGCATATAAAATACATCTTTAGTCTTAATAAAACCATTTTATATCTTTGCTTCTCATCCAAATAAATTTTCTAAATAAACAAATTTCAAACAAAATTGTCGATGTGTTTCTTATTTCTATAATATCTTACGCTTTTTATGTGCACTCCCGCTAAAATATAAGCAACAAAGGTAATGCACGGAATGAAACAGCAATTATTTAATGGATATAAGTGAAACAGATTCAAGAAGACAAACTAAGCCTTAGGGTACATTCGAACCCGCATATTAGAAGGCAGGTTAATAGACAGCCTGCGCTAGCTGCTGTACCATACAGAGCGACAAAAATGTCAATCTCATACCAGGATTTTTTGTATAAAATGATTGGCTTGTCATCCCAGTTACCCAATATTTGAAATTCTAAAATAAATGGAGGGAAAAACATAACAGGAGATTGCGCTGATTATTTTAATTCATTTTTGTCCAATTTAGAAGCAAGATTTTGCTTTAAACTGCAAAAGGAGTTCTGCAATTTTTATTTCTGTAAATAATGCACAGCTATTTTCAATTTCAATAACACGAGAGAGGTTTTAAACACGAATTATTTCGTACACGAGTTATTAACACAAGTCAAAGTTACTTGATCAGGACAATTCTGGTATTAAAAATTTCTATTTTCTACTCGCATATAAAATACATGTTTAGTCTTAATAAAACCATTTTATATCTTTGCTTCTCATCCAAATAAATTTTGTAAATAAACAAATTTCAAACAAAAAATTGAATAACAAACACGGGATTTCTGAAGTTAAATAGCATAAAACTGAAATTTATGCCATGAAACTATGGTTTCTAAAGTTCTAAGTGGCTATACTAACAGATTTGAGAACATTATTCAGTTTTTATCATTAGATTAATCAGTAATAACTTTTACGTTAGATAATATATTTCCTGTTGCTTGATATAGTAATATGAGAAACTAATTAATCAATTGTCGATGTGTTTCTTATTTCTATAATATCTTACGCTTTTTTTTTGCACTCCCGCTAAAATATAAGCAACAAAGGTAATGCACGGAATGAAACAGCAATTATTTAATGGATGTAAGTGAAACAGATTCAAGAAGACAAACTAAGCCTTAGGGTACATTCGAACCCGCATATTAGAGAGCAGGTTAATAGACAGCCTGCGCTAGCTGCTGTACCATACAGAGTGACAAAAATGTCAATCTCATACCAGGATGTTTTGTATAAAATGATTGGCTTGTCATCCCAGTTACCCAATATCTGAAATTCTAAAATAACTGGAGGGAAAAACAGAACAGGTGATTGCGCTGATTATTTTAATTCATTTTTGTCCAATTTAGGAGCAGGATTTTGCTTTAAACTGCAAAAAGAGTTCTGAAATTTTTACTTCTGAAAATAATGCACAGCTATTTTCAATTTCAATAACACGAGAGAGGTTTTAAAGACGAATTATTTCGTACACGAGTTATTAACACAAGTAAAAGTTATTTGATCAGGACAATTCTGGTATTAAAAATTTCTATTTTCTACTCGCATATAAAATACATGTTTATTCTTAATAAAACCATTTTATATCTTTGCTTCTCATCCAAATAAATTTTCTAAATAAACAAATTTCAAACAAAATTGTCGATGTGTTTCTTATTTCTATAATATCTTACGCTTTTTATGTGCACTCCCGCTAAAATATAAGCAACAAAGGTAATGCACGGAATGAAACAGCAATTATTTAATGGATATAAGTGAAACAGATTCAAGAAGACAAACTAAGCCTTAGGCGACATTCGAACCCGCATATTAGAGGGCAGGTTAATAGACAGCCTGCGCTAGCTGCTGTACCATACAGAGTGACAAAAATGTCAATCTCATACCAGGATGTTTTGTATAAAATGATTGGCTTGTCATCCCAGTTACCCAATATCTGAAATTCTAAAATAACTGGAGGGAAAAACAGAACAGGAGATTGCGCTGATAATTTAATTCATTTTTGTCCAATTTAGGAGCAGGATTTTGCTTTAAACTGCAAAAAGAGTTCTGAAATTTTTACTTCTGAAAATAATGCACAGCTATTTTCAATTTCAATAACACGAGAGATGTTTTAAACACGAATTATTTCGTACACGAGTTATTAACACAAGTCAAAGTTATTTGATCAGGACAATTCTGGTATTAAAAATTTCTATTTTCTACTCGCATATAAAATACATGTTTAGTCTCAATAAAACCATTTTATATCTTTGCTTCTCATCCAAATAAATTTTCTAAATAAACAAATTTCAAACAAAAAATTGAATAACAAAACGGGATTTCTGAAGTTAAATAGCATAAAAGTGAATGTTATGCCATGAAACTATGGTTTCTAAAGTTCTAAGTGGCTATACTAACAGATTTGAGAACATTATTCAGTTTTTATCATTAGATTAATCAGTAATAACTTTTACGTTAGATAATATATTTCCTGTTGCTTGATATAGTAATATGAGAAACTAATTAATCAATTGTCGATGTGTTTCTTATTTCTATAATATCTTACGCTTTTTTTGTGCACTCCCGCTAAAATATAAGCAACAAAGGTAATGCACGGAATGAAACAGCAATTATTTAATGGATATAGGTGAAACAGATTCAAGAAGACAAACTAAGCCTTAGGCGACATTCGAACCCGCATATTAGAAGGCAGGTTAATAGACAGCCTGCGCTAGCTGCTGTACCATACAGAGTGACAAAAATGTCAATCTCATACCAGGATGTTTTGTATAAAATGATTGGCTTGTCATCCCAGTTACCCAATATCTGAAATTCTAAAATAACTGGAGGGAAAAACAGAACAGGAGATTGCGCTGATAATTTAATTCATTTTTGTCCAATTTAGGAGCAGGATTTTGCTTTAAACTGCAAAAAGAGTTCTGAAATTTTTACTTCTGAAAATAATGCACAGCTATTTTCAATTTCAATAACACGAGAGATGTTTTAAACACGAATTATTTCGTACACGAGTTATTAACACAAGTCAAAGTTATTTGATCAGGACAATTCTGGTATTAAAAATTTCTATTTTCTACTCGCATATAAAATACATGTTTAGTCTCAATAAAACCATTTTATATCTTTGCTTCTCATCCAAATAAATTTTCTAAATAAACAAATTTCAAACAAAAAATTGAATAACAAACACGGGATTTCTGAAGTTAAATAGCATAAAAGTGAATGTTATGCCATGAAACTATGGTTTCTAAAGTTCTAAGTGGCTATACTAACAGATTTGAGAACATTATTCAGTTTTTATCATTAGATTAATCAGTAATAACTTTTACGTTAGATAATATATTTCCTGTTGCTTGATATAGTAATATGAGAAACTAATTAATCAATGGTCGATGTGTTTCTTATTTCTATAATATCTTACGCTTTATTTTGTGCACTCCCGCTAAAATATAAGCAACAAAGGTAATGCACGGAATGAAACAGCAATTATTTAATGGATATAAGTGAAACAGATTCAAGAAGACAAACTAAGCCTTAGGCGACATTCGAACCCGCATATTAGAGGGCAGGTTAATAGACAGCCTGCGCTAGCTGCTGTACCATACAGAGTGACAAAAATGTCAATCTCATACCAGGATTTTTTGTATAAAATGATTGGCTTGTCATCCCAGTTACCCAATATTTGAAATTCTAAAATAACTGGAGGGAAAAACATAACAGGAAATTGCGCTGATTATTTTAATTCATTTTTGTCGAATTGAGGAGCAGGATTTTGCTTTAAACTGCAAAAAGAGTTCTGCAATTTTTACTTCTGAGAATAATGCACAGCTATTTTCAATTTCAATAACACGAGAGAGGTTTTAAACACGAATTATTTCGTACACGAGTTATTAACACAAGTAAAAGTTATTTGATCAGGACAATTCTGGTATTAAAAATTTCTATTTTCTACTCGCATATAAAATACATCTTTAGTCTTAATAAAACCATTTTATATCTTTGCTTCTCATCCAAATAAATTTTCTAAATAAACAAATTTCAAACAAAATTGTCGATGTGTTTCTTATTTCTATAATATCTTACGCTTTTTATGTGCACTCCCGCTAAAATATAAGCAACAAAGGTAATGCACGGAATGAAACAGCAATTATTTAATGGATATAAGTGAAACAGATTCAAGAAGACAAACTAAGCCTTAGGGTACATTCGAACCCGCATATTAGAAGGCAGGTTAATAGACAGCCTGCGCTAGCTGCTGTACCATACAGAGCGACAAAAATGTCAATCTCATACCAGGATTTTTTGTATAAAATGATTGGCTTGTCATCCCAGTTACCCAATATTTGAAATTCTAAAATAAATGGAGGGAAAAACATAACAGGAGATTGCGCTGATTATTTTAATTCATTTTTGTCCAATTTAGAAGCAAGATTTTGCTTTAAACTGCAAAAGGAGTTCTGCAATTTTTATTTCTGTAAATAATGCACAGCTATTTTCAATTTCAATAACACGAGAGAGGTTTTAAACACGAATTATTTCGTACACGAGTTATTAACACAAGTCAAAGTTACTTGATCAGGACAATTCTGGTATTAAAAATTTCTATTTTCTACTCGCATATAAAATACATGTTTAGTCTTAATAAAACCATTTTATATCTTTGCTTCTCATCCAAATAAATTTTGTAAATAAACAAATTTCAAACAAAAAATTGAATAACAAACACGGGATTTCTGAAGTTAAATAGCATAAAACTGAAATTTATGCCATGAAACTATGGTTTCTAAAGTTCTAAGTGGCTATACTAACAGATTTGAGAACATTATTCAGTTTTTATCATTAGATTAATCAGTAATAACTTTTACGTTAGATAATATATTTCCTGTTGCTTGATATAGTAATATGAGAAACTAATTAATCAATTGTCGATGTGTTTCTTATTTCTATAATATCTTACGCTTTTTTTTTGCACTCCCGCTAAAATATAAGCAACAAAGGTAATGCACGGAATGAAACAGCAATTATTTAATGGATGTAAGTGAAACAGATTCAAGAAGACAAACTAAGCCTTAGGGTACATTCGAACCCGCATATTAGAGAGCAGGTTAATAGACAGCCTGCGCTAGCTGCTGTACCATACAGAGTGACAAAAATGTCAATCTCATACCAGGATGTTTTGTATAAAATGATTGGCTTGTCATCCCAGTTACCCAATATCTGAAATTCTAAAATAACTGGAGGGAAAAACAGAACAGGTGATTGCGCTGATTATTTTAATTCATTTTTGTCCAATTTAGGAGCAGGATTTTGCTTTAAACTGCAAAAAGAGTTCTGAAATTTTTACTTCTGAAAATAATGCACAGCTATTTTCAATTTCAATAACACGAGAGAGGTTTTAAAGACGAATTATTTCGTACACGAGTTATTAACACAAGTAAAAGTTATTTGATCAGGACAATTCTGGTATTAAAAATTTCTATTTTCTACTCGCATATAAAATACATGTTTATTCTTAATAAAACCATTTTATATCTTTGCTTCTCATCCAAATAAATTTTCTAAATAAACAAATTTCAAACAAAATTGTCGATGTGTTTCTTATTTCTATAATATCTTACGCTTTTTATGTGCACTCCCGCTAAAATATAAGCAACAAAGGTAATGCACGGAATGAAACAGCAATTATTTAATGGATATAAGTGAAACAGATTCAAGAAGACAAACTAAGCCTTAGGCGACATTCGAACCCGCATATTAGAGGGCAGGTTAATAGACAGCCTGCGCTAGCTGCTGTACCATACAGAGTGACAAAAATGTCAATCTCATACCAGGATTTTTTGTATAAAATGATTGGCTTGTCATCCCAGTTACCCAATATTTGAAATTCTAAAATAACTGGAGGGAAAAACATAACAGGAGATTGCGCTGATTATTTTAATTCATTTTTGTCGAATTTAGGAGCAGGATTTTGCTTTAAACTGCAAAAAGAGTTCTGCAATTTTTACTTCTGAAAATAATGCACAGCTATTTTCAATTTCAATAACACGAGAGAGGTTTTAAACACGAATTATTTCGTACACGAGTTATTAACACAAGTCAAAGTTATTTGATCAGGACAATTCTGGTATTAAAAATTTCTATTTTCTACTCGCATATAAAATACATGTTTAGTCTTAATAAAACCATTTTATATCTTTGCTTCTCATCCAAATAAATTTTCTAAATAAACAAATTTCAAACAAAATTGTCGATGTGTTTCTTATTTCTATAATATCTTACGCTTTTTATGTGCACTCCCGCTAAAATATAAGCAACAAAGGTAATGCACGGAATGAAACAGCAATTATTTAATGGATATAAGTGAAACAGATTCAAGAAGACAAACTAAGCCTTAGGCTACATTCGAACCCGCATATTAGAGAGCAGGTTAATAGACAGCCTGCGCTAGCTGCTGTACCATACAGAGCGACAAAAATGTCAATCTCATACCAGGATTTTTTGTATAAAATGATTGGCTTGTCATCCCAGTTACCCAATATTTGAAATTCGAAAATAAATGGAGGGAAAAACAAAGCAGGAGATTGCGCTGATTATTTTAATTCATTTTTGTCCAATTTAGAAGCAAGATTTTGCTTTAAACTGCAAAAGGAGTTCTGCGATTTTTATTTCTGAAAATAATGCACAGCTATTTCCAATTTCAATAACACGAGAGAGGTTTTAAACACGAATTATTTCGTACACGAGTTATTAACACAAGTCAAAGTTACTTGATCAGGACAATTCTGGTATTAAAAATTTCTATTTTCTACTCGCATATAAAATACATGTTTAGTCTTAATAAAACCATTTTATATCTTTGCTTCTCATCCAAATAAATTTTCTAAATAAACAAATTTCAAACAAAAAATTGAATAACAAAACGGGATTTCTGAAGTTAAATAGCATAAAAGTGAATGTTATGCCATGAAACTATGGTTTCTAAAGTTCTAAGTGGCTATACTAACAGATTTGAGAACATTATTCAGTTTTTATCATTAGATTAATCAGTAATAACTTTTACGTTAGATAATATATTTCCTGTTGCTTGATATAGTAATATGAGAAACTAATTAATCAATTGTCGATGTGTTTATTTTTTCTATAATACCTTACGCTTTTTTTGTGCACTCCCGCTAAAATATAAGCAACAAAGGTAATGCACGGAATGAAACAGCAATTATTTAATGGATATAAGTGAAACAGATTCAAGAAGACAAACTAAGCCTTAGGCGACATTCGAACCCGCATATTAGAGGGCAGGTTAATAGACAGCCTGCGCTAGCTGCTGTACCATACAGAGTGACAAAAATGTCAATCTCATACCAGGATTTTTTGTATAAAATGAGTGGCTTGTCATCCCAGTTACCCAATATTTGAAATTCTAAAATAACTGGAGGGAAAAACAGAACAGAAGATTGCGCTGATTATTTTAATTCATTTTTGTCGAATTTAGGAGCAAGATTTTGCTTTAAACTGCAAAAGGAGTTCTGCAATTTTTATTTCTGAAAATATTGCACAGCTATTTTCAATTTCAATAACACGAGAGAGGTTTTAAACACGAATTATTTCGTACACGAGTTATTAACACAAGTAAAAGTTATTTGATCAGGACAATTCTGGTATTAAAAATTTCTATTTTCTACTCGCATATAAAATACATGTTTAGTCTTAATAAAACCATTTTATATCTTTGCTTCTCATCCAAATAAATTTTCTAAATAAACAAATTTCAAACAAAATTGTCGATGTGTTTCTTATTTCTATAATATCTTACGCTTTTTATGTGCACTCCCGCTAAAATATAAGCAACAAAGGTAATGCACGGAATGAAACAGCAATTATTTAATGGATATAGGTGAAACAGATTCAAGAAGTCAAACTAAGCCTTAGGCGACATTCGAACCCGCATATTAGAAGGCAGGTTAATAGACAGCCTGCGCTAGCTGCTGTACCATACAGAGTGACAAAAATGTCAATCTCATACCAGGATGTTTTGTATAAAATGATTGGCTTGTCATCCCAGTTACCCAATATCTGAAATTCTAAAATAACTGGAGGGAAAAACATAACAGGAGATTGCGCTGATAATTTAATTCATTTTTGTCCAATTTAGGAGCAGGATTTTGCTTTAAACTGCAAAAAGAGTTGTGAAATTTTTACTTCTGAAAATAATGCACAGCTATTTTCAATTTCAATAACACGAGAGAGGTTTTAAACACGAATTATTTCGTACACGAGTTATTAACACAAGTAAAAGTTATTTGATCAGGACAATTCTGGTATTAAAAATTTCTATTTTCTACTCGCATATAAAATACATGTTTAGTCTTAATAAAACCATTTTATATCTTTGCTTCTCATCCAAATAAATTTTCTAAATAAACAAATTTCAAGCAAAATTGTCGATGTGTTTCTTATTTCTATAATATCTTACGCTTTTTATGTGCACTCCCGCTAAAATATAAGCAACAAAGGTAATGCACGGAATGAAACAGCAATTATTTAATGGATATAAGTGAAACAGATTCAAGAAGACAAACTAAGCCTTAGGCTACATTCGAACCCGCATATTAGAGAGCAGGTTAATAGACAGCCTGCGCTAGCTGCTGTACCATACAGAGCGACAAAAATGTCAATCTCATACCAGGATTTTTTGTATAAAATGATTGGCTTGTCATCCCAGTTACCCAATATTTGAAATTCTAAAATAACTGGAGGGAAAAACATAACAGGAGACTGCGCTGATTATTTTAATTCATTTTTGTCGAATTTAGGAGCAAGATTTTGCTTTAAACTGCAAAAGGAGTTCTGCAATTTTTACTTCTGAAAATAATGCACAGCTATTTTCAATTTCAATAACACGAGAGAGGTTTTAAACACGAATTATTTCGTACACGAGTTATTAACACAAGTCAAAGTTATTTGATCAGGACAATTCTGGTATTAAAAATTTCTATTTTCTACTCGCATATAAAATACATGTTTAGTCTTAATAAAACCATTTTATATCTTTGCTTCTCATCCAAATAAATTTTCTAAATAAACAAATTTCAAACAAAATTGTCGATGTGTTTCTTATTTCTATAATATCTTACGCTTTTTATGTGCACTCCCGCTAAAATATAAGCAACAAAGGTAATGCACGGAATGAAACAGCAATTATTTAATGGATATAAGTGAAACAGATTCAAGAAGACAAACTAAGCCTTAGGCTACATTCGAACCCGCATATTAGAGAGCAGGTTAATAGACAGCCTGCGCTAGCTGCTGTACCATACAGAGCGACAAAAATGTCAATCTCATACCAGGAGTTTTTGTATAAAATGATTGGCTTGTCATCCCAGTTACCCAATATTTGAAATTCTAAAATAAATGGAGGGAAAAACAAAGCAGGAGATTGCGCTGATTATTTTAATTCATTTTTGTCCAATTTAGAAGCAAGATTTTGCTTTAAACTGCAAAAGGAGTTCTGCGATTTTTATTTCTGAAAATAATGCACAGCTATTTCCAATTTCAATAACACGAGAGAGGTTTTAAACACGAATTATTTCGTACACGAGTTATTAACACAAGTCAAAGTTACTTGATCAGGACAATTCTGGTATTAAAAATTTCTATTTTCTACTCGCATATAAAATACATGTTTAGTCTTAATAAAACCATTTTATATCTTTGCTTCTCATCCAAATAAATTTTCTAAATAAACAAATTTCAAACAAAAAATTGAATAACAAAACGGGATTTCTGAAGTTAAATAGCATAAAAGTGAATGTTATGCCATGAAACTATGGTTTCTAAAGTTCTAAGTGGCTATACTAACAGATTTGAGAACATTATTCAGTTTTTATCATTAGATTAATCAGTAATAACTTTTACGTTAGATAATATATTTCCTGTTGCTTGATATAGTAATATGAGAAACTAATTAATCAATTGTCGATGTGTTTATTTTTTCTATAATATCTTACGCTTTTTTTGTGCACTCCCGCTAAAATATAAGCAACAAAGGTAATGCACGGAATGAAACAGCAATTATTTAATGGATATAAGTGAAACAGATTCAAGAAGACAAACTAAGCCTTAGGCGACATTCGAACCCGCATATTAGAGGGCAGGTTAATAGACAGCCTGCGCTAGCTGCTGTACCATACAGAGTGACAAAAATGTCAATCTCATACCAGGATTTTTTGTATAAAATGAGTGGCTTGTCATCCCAGTTACCCAATATTTGAAATTCTAAAATAACTGGAGGGAAAAACAGAACAGGAGATTGCGCTGATTATTTTAATTCATTTTTGTCCAATTTAGGAGCAGGATTTTGCTTTAAACTGCAAAAAGAGTTCTGAAATTTTTACTTCTGAAAATAATGCACAGCTATTTTCAATTTCAATAACACGAGAGAGGTTTTAAACACGAATTATTTCGTACACGAGTTATTAACACAAGTAAAAGTTATTTGATCAGGACAATTCTGGTATTAAAAATTTCTATTTTCTACTCGCATATAAAATACATGTTTAGTCTTAATAAAACCATTTTATATCTTTGCTTCTCATCCAAATAAATTTTCTAAATAAACAAATTTCAAGCAAAATTGTCGATGTGTTTCTTATTTCTATAATATCTTACGCTTTTTATGTGCACTCCCGCTAAAATATAAGCAACAAAGGTAATGCACGGAATGAAACAGCAATTATTTAATGGATATAAGTGAAACAGATTCAAGAAGACAAACTAAGCCTTAGGCTACATTCGAACCCGCATATTAGAGAGCAGGTTAATAGACAGCCTGCGCTAGCTGCTGTACCATACAGAGCGACAAAAATGTCAATCTCATACCAGGATTTTTTGTATAAAATGATTGGCTTGTCATCCCAGTTACCCAATATTTGAAATTCTAAAATAACTGGAGGGAAAAACATAACAGGAGACTGCGCTGATTATTTTAATTCATTTTTGTCGAATTTAGGAGCAAGATTTTGCTTTAAACTGCAAAAGGAGTTCTGCAATTTTTATTTCTGAAAATATTGCACAGCTATTTTCAATTTCAATAACACGAGAGAGGTTTTAAACACGAATTATTTCGTACACGAGTTATTAACACAAGTAAAAGTTATTTGATCAGGACAATTCTGGTATTAAAAATTTCTATTTTCTACTCGCATATAAAATACATGTTTAGTCTTAATAAAACCATTTTATATCTTTGCTTCTCATCCAAATAAATTTTCTAAATAAACAAATTTCAAACAAAATTGTCGATGTGTTTCTTATTTCTATAATATCTTACGCTTTTTATGTGCACTCCCGCTAAAATATAAGCAACAAAGGTAATGCACGGAATGAAACAGCAATTATTTAATGGATATAAGTGAAACAGATTCAAGAAGACAAACTAAGCCTTAGGCGACATTCGAACCCACATATTAGAGGGCAGGTTAATAGACAGCCTGCGCTAGCTGCTGTACCATACAGAGTGACAAAAATGTCAATCTCATACCAGGATTTTTTGTATAAAATGATTGGCTTGTCATCCCAGTTACCCAATATTTGAAATTCTAAAATAACTGGAGCGAAAAACATAACAGGAGATTGCGCTGATTATTTTAATTCATTTTTGTCGAATTTAGGAGCAGGATTTTGCTTTAAACTGCAAAAAGAGTTCTGCAATTTTTACTTCTGAGAATAATGCACAGCTATTTTCAATTTCAATAACACGAGAGAGGTTTTAAACACGAATTATTTCGTACACGAGTTATTAACACAAGTCAAAGTTACTTGATCAGGACAATTCTGGTATTAAAAATTTCTATTTTCTACTCGCATATAAAATACATGTTTAGTCTTAATAAAACCATTTTATATCTTTGCTTCTCATCCAAATAAATTTTGTAAATAAACAAATTTCAAACAAAAAATTGAATAACAAACACGGGATTTCTGAAGTTAAATAGCATAAAACTGAAAGTTATGCCATGAAACTATGGTTTCTAAAGTTCTAAGTGGCTATACTAACAGATTTGAGAACATTATTCAGTTTTTATCATTAGATTAATAAGTAATAACTTTTACGTTAGATAATATATTTCCTGTTGCTTGATATAGTAATATGAGAAACTATTTAATCAATTGTCGATGTGTTTCTTATTTCTATAATATCTTACGCTTTTTTTGTGCACTCCCGCTAAAATATAAGCAACAAAGGTAATGCACGGAATGAAACAGCAATTATTTAATGGATATAAGTGAAACAGATTCAAGAAGACAAACTAAGCCTTAGGCTACATTCGAACCCGCATATTAGAGAGCAGGTTAATAGACAGCCTGCGCTAGCTGCTGTACCATACAGAGCGACAAAAATGTCAATCTCATACCAGGATTTTTTGTATAAAATGATTGGCTTGTCATCCCAGTTACCCAATATTTGAAATTCTAAAATAACTGGAGGGAAAAACATAACAGGAGACTGCGCTGATTATTTTAATTCATTTTTGTCGAATTTAGGAGCAAGATTTTGCTTTAAACTGCAAAAGGAGTTCTGCAATTTTTATTTCTGAAAATATTGCACAGCTATTTTCAATTTCAATAACACGAGAGAGGTTTTAAACACGAATTATTTCGTACACGAGTTATTAACACAAGTAAAAGTTATTTGATCAGGACAATTCTGGTATTAAAAATTTCTATTTTCTACTCGCATATAAAATACATCTTTATTCTTAAAAAAACCATTTTATATCTTTGCTTCTCATCCAAATAAATTTTCTAAATAAACAAATTTCAAACAAAATTGTCGATGTGTTTCTTATTTCTATAATATCTTACGCTTTTTATGTGCACTCCCGCTAAAATATAAGCAACAAAGGTAATGCACGGAATGAAACAGCAATTATTTAATGGATATAAGTGAAACAGATTCAAGAAGACAAACTAAGCCTTAGGCTACATTCGAACCCGCATATTAGAGAGCAGGTTAATAGACAGCCTGCGCTAGCTGCTGTACCATACAGAGCGACAAAAATGTCAATCTCATACCAGGATTTTTTGTATAAAATGATTGGCTTGTCATCCCAGTTACCCAATATTTGAAATTCTAAAATAAATGGAGGGAAAAACATAACAGGAGATTGCGCTGATTATTTTAATTCATTTTTGTCCAATTTAGAAGCAAGATTTTGCTTTAAACTGCAAAAGGAGTTCTGCAATTTTTATTTCTGAAAATTATGCACAGCTATTTTCAATTTCAATAACACGAGAGAGGTTTTAAACACGAATTATTTCGTACACGAGTTATTAACACAAGTCAAAGTTACTTGATCAGGACAATTCTGGTATTAAAAATTTCTATTTTCTACTCGCATATAAAATACATGTTTAGTCTTAATAAAACCATTTTATATCTTTGCTTCTCATCCAAATAAATTTTGTAAATAAACAAATTTCAAACAAAAAATTGAATAACAAACACGGGATTTCTGAAGTTAAATAGCATAAAACTGAAATTTATGCCATGAAACTATGGTTTCTAAAGTTCTAAGTGGCTATACTAACAGATTTGAGAACATTATTCAGTTTTTATCATTAGATTAATCAGTAATAACTTTTACGTTAGATAATATATTTCCTGTTGCTTGATATAGTAATATGAGAAACTAATTAATCAATTGTCGATGTGTTTCTTATTTCTATAATATCTTACGCTTTTTTTTTGCACTCCCGCTAAAATATAAGCAACAAAGGTAATGCACGGAATGAAACAGCAATTATTTAATGGATGTAAGTGAAACAGATTCAAGAAGACAAACTAAGCCGTAGGGTACATTCGAACCCGCATATTAGAGAGTAGGTTAATAGACAGCCTGCGCTAGCTGCTGTACCATACAGAGTGACAAAAATGTCAATCTCATACCAGGATGTTTTGTATAAAATGATTGGCTTGTCATCCCAGTTACCCAATATCTGAAATTCTAAAATAACTGGAGGGAAAAACAGAACAGGTGATTGCGCTGATTATTTTAATTCATTTTTGTCCAATTTAGGAGCAGGATTTTGCTTTAAACTGCAAAAAGAGTTCTGAAATTTTTACTTCTGAAAATAATGCACAGCTATTTTCAATTTCAATAACACGAGAGAGGTTTTAAAGACGAATTATTTCGTACACGAGTTATTAACACAAGTAAAAGTTATTTGATCAGGACAATTCTGGTATTAAAAATTTCTATTTTCTACTCGCATATAAAATACATGTTTATTCTTAATAAAACCATTTTATATCTTTGCTTCTCATCCAAATAAATTTTCTAAATAAACAAATTTCAAACAAAATTGTCGATGTGTTTCTTATTTCTATAATATCTTACGCTTTTTATGTGCACTCCCGCTAAAATATAAGCAACAAAGGTAATGCACGGAATGAAACAGCAATTATTTAATGGATATAAGTGAAACAGATTCAAGAAGACAAACTAAGCCTTAGGCGACATTCGAACCCGCATATTAGAGGGCAGGTTAATAGACAGCCTGCGCTAGCTGCTGTACCATACAGAGTGACAAAAATGTCAATCTCATACCAGGATTTTTTGTATAAAATGATTGGCTTGTCATCCCAGTTACCCAATATTTGAAATTCTAAAATAACTGGAGGGAAAAACATAACAGGAGATTGCGCTGATTATTTTAATTCATTTTTGTCGAATTTAGGAGCAGGATTTTGCTTTAAACTGCAAAAAGAGTTCTGCAATTTTTACTTCTGAAAATAATGCACAGCTATTTTCAATTTCAATAACACGAGAGAGGTTTTAAACACGAATTATTTCGTACACGAGTTATTAACACAAGTCAAAGTTATTTGATCAGGACAATTCTGGTATTAAAAATTTCTATTTTCTACTCGCATATAAAATACATGTTTAGTCTTAATAAAACCATTTTATATCTTTGCTTCTCATCCAAATAAATTTTCTAAATAAACAAATTTCAAACAAAATTGTCGATGTGTTTCTTATTTCTATAATATCTTACGCTTTTTATGTGCACTCCCGCTAAAATATAAGCAACAAAGGTAATGCACGGAATGAAACAGCAATTATTTAATGGATATAAGTGAAACAGATTCAAGAAGATAAACTAAGCCTTAGGCTACATTCGAACCCGCATATTAGAGAGCAGGTTAATAGACAGCCTGCGCTAGCTGCTGTACCATACAGAGCGACAAAAATGTCAATCTCATACCAGGATTTTTTGTATAAAATGATTGGCTTGTCATCCCAGTTACCCAATATTTGAAATTCTAAAATAAATGGAGGGAAAAACAAAGCAGGAGATTGCGCTGATTATTTTAATTCATTTTTGTCCAATTTAGAAGCCAGATTTTGCTTTAAACTGCAAAAGGAGTTCTGCGATTTTTATTTCTGAAAATAATGCACAGCTATTTGAAATTTCAATAACACGAGAGAGGTTTTAAACACGAATTATTTCGTACACGAGTTATTAACACAAGTCAAAGTTACTTGATCAGGACAATTCTGGTATTAAAAATTTCTATTTTCTACTCGCATATAAAATACATGTTTAGTCTTAATAAAACCATTTTATATCTTTGCTTCTCATCCAAATAAATTTTCTAAATAAACAAATTTCAAACAAAAAATTGAATAACAAAACGGGATTTCTGAAGTTAAATAGCATAAAAGTGAATGTTATGCCATGAAACTATGGTTTCTAAAGTTCTAAGTGGCTATACTAACAGATTTGAGAACATTATTCAGTTTTTATCATTAGATTAATCAGTAATAACTTTTACGTTAGATAATATATTTCCTGTTGCTTGATATAGTAATATGAGAAACTAATTAATCAATTCTCGATGTGTTTATTTTTTCTATAATATCTTACGCTTTTTTTTTGCACTCCCGCTAAAATATAAGCAACAAAGGTAATGCACGGAATGAAACAGCAATTATTTAATGGATATAGGTGAAACAGATTCAAGAAGACAAACTAAGCCTTAGGCGACATTCGAACCCGCATATTAGAGGGCAGGTTAATAGACAGCCTGCGCTAGCTGCTGTACCATACAGAGTGACAAAAATGTCAATCTCATACCAGGATGTTTTGTATAAAATGATTGGCTTGTCATCCCAGTTACCCAATATTTGAAATTCTAAAATAACTGGAGGGAAAAACAGAACAGGAGATTGCGCTGATTATTTTAATTCATTTTTGTCCAATTTAGGAGCAGGATTTTGCTTTAAACTGCAAAAAGAGTTCTGAAATTTTTACTTCTGAAAATAATGCACAGCTATTTTCAATTTCAATAACACGAGAGAGGTTTTAAACACAAATTATTTCGTACACGAGTTATTAACACAAGTCAAAGTTATTTGATCAGGACAATTCTGGTATTAAAAATTTCTATTTTCTACTCGCATATAAAATACATGTTTAGTCTTAATAAAACCATTTTATATCTTTGCTTCTCATCCAAATAAATTTTCTAAATAAACAAATTTCAAACAAAAAATTGAATAACAAACACGGGATTTCTGAAGTTAAATAGCATAAAAGTGAATGTTATGCCATGAAACTATGGTTTCTAAAGTTCTAAGTGGCTATACTAACAGATTTGAGAACATTATTCAGTTTTTATCATTAGATTAATCAGTAATAACTTTTACGTTAGATAATATATTTCCTGTTGCTTGATATAGTAATATGAGAAACTAATTAATCAATTGTCGATGTGTTTCTTATTTCTATAATATCTTACGCTTTTTTTGTGCACTCCCGCTAAAATATAAGCAACAAAGGTAATGCACGGAATGAAACAGCAATTATTTAATGGATATAAGTGAAACAGATTCAAGAAGACAAACTAAGCCTTAGGCGACATTCGAACCCGCATATTAGAGGGCAGGTTAATAGACAGCCTGCGCTAGCTGCTGTACCATACAGAGTGACCAAAATGTCAATCTCATACCAGGATTTTTTGTATAAAATGAGTGGCTTGTCATCCCAGTTACCCAATATTTGAAATTCTAAAATAACTGGAGGGAAAAACAGAACAGGAGATTGCGCTGATTATTTTAATTCATTTTTGTCCAATTTAGGAGCAGGATTTTGCTTTAAACTGCAAAAAGAGTTCTGAAATTTTTACTTCTGAAAATAATGCACAGCTATTTTCAATTTGAATAACACGAGAGAGGTTTTAAACACGAATTATTTCGTACACGAGTTATTAACACAAGTAAAAGTTATTTGATCAGGACAATTCTGGTATTAAAAATTTCTATTTTCTACTCGCATATAAAATACATGTTTAGTCTTAATAAAACCATTTTATATCTTTGCTTCTCATCCAAATAAATTTTCTAAATAAACAAATTTCAAGCAAAATTGTCGATGTGTTTCTTATTTCTATAATATCTTACGCTTTTTATGTGCACTCCCGCTAAAATATAAGCAACAAAGGTAATGCACGGAATGAAACAGCAATTATTTAATGGATATAAGTGAAACAGATTCAAGAAGACAAACTAAGCCTTAGGCTACATTCGAACCCGCATATTAGAGAGCAGGTTAATAGACAGCCTGCGCTAGCTGCTGTACCATACAGAGCGACAAAAATGTCAATCTCATACCAGGATTTTTTGTATAAAATGATTGGCTTGTCATCCCAGTTACCCAATATTTGAAATTCTAAAATAACTGGAGGGAAAAACATAACAGGAGACTGCGCTGATTATTTTAATTCATTTTTGTCGAATTTAGGAGCAAGATTTTGCTTTAAACTGCAAAAGGAGTTCTGCAATTTTTATTTCTGAAAATATTGCACAGCTATTTTCAATTTCAATAACACGAGAGAGGTTTTAAACACGAATTATTTCGTACACGAGTTATTAACACAAGTAAAAGTTATTTGATCAGGACAATTCTGGTATTAAAAATTTCTATTTTCTACTCGCATATAAAATACATGTTTAGTCTTAATAAAACCATTTTATATCTTTGCTTCTCATCCAAATAAATTTTCTAAATAAACAAATTTCAAACAAAATTGTCGATGTGTTTCTTATTTCTATAATATCTTACGCTTTTTATGTGCACTCCCGCTAAAATATAAGCAACAAAGGTAATGCACGGAATGAAACAGCAATTATTTAATGGATATAAGTGAAACAGATTCAAGAAGACAAACTAAGCCTTAGGCGACATTCGAACCCGCATATTAGAGGGCAGGTTAATAGACAGCCTGCGCTAGCTGCTGTACCATACAGAGTGACAAAAATGTCAATCTCATACCAGGATTTTTTGTATAAAATGATTGGCTTGTCATCCCAGTTACCCAATATTTGAAATTCTAAAATAACTGGAGGGAAAAACATAACAGGAGATTGCGCTGATTATTTTAATTCATTTTTGTCGAATTTAGGAGCAGGATTTTGCTTTAAACTGCAAAAAGAGTTCTGCAATTTTTACTTCTGAGAATAATGCACAGCTAATTTCAATTTCAATAACACGAGAGAGGTTTTAAACACGAATTATTTCGTACACGAGTTATTAACACAAGTCAAAGTTACTTGATCAGGACAATTCTGGTATTAAAAATTTCTATTTTCTACTCGCATATAAAATACATGTTTAGTCTTAATAAAACCATTTTATATCTTTGCTTCTCATCCAAATAAATTTTGTAAATAAACAAATTTCAAACAAAAAATTGAATAACAAACACGGGATTTCTGAAGTTAAATAGCATAAAACTGAAAGTTATGCCATGAAACTATGGTTTCTAAAGTTCTAAGTGGCTATACTAACAGATTTGAGAACATTATTCAGTTTTTATCATTAGATTAATAAGTAATAACTTTTACGTTAGATAATATATTTCCTGTTGCTTGATATAGTAATATGAGAAACTATTTAATCAATTGTCGATGTGTTTCTTATTTCTATAATATCTTACGCTTTTTTTGTGCACTCCCGCTAAAATATAAGCAACAAAGGTAATGCACGGAATGAAACAGCAATTATTTAATGGATATAGGTGAAACAGATTCAAGAAGTCAAACTAAGCCTTAGGCGACATTCGAACCCGCATATTAGAAGGCAGGTTAATAGACAGCCTGCGCTAGCTGCTGTACCATACAGAGTGACAAAAATGTCAATCTCATACCAGGATGTTTTGTATAAAATGATTGGCTTGTCATCCCAGTTACCCAATATCTGAAATTCTAAAATAACTGGAGGGAAAAACATAACAGGAGATTGTGCTGATAATTTAATTCATTTTTGTCCAATTTAGGAGCAGGATTTTGCTTTAAACTGCAAAAAGAGTTCTGAAATTTTTACTTCTGAAAATAATGCACAGCTATTTTCAATTTCAATAACACGAGAGAGGTTTTAAACACGAAATTATTTCGTACACGAGTTATTAACACAAGTAAAAGTTATTTGATCAGGACAATTCTGGTATTAAAAATTTCTATTTTCTACTCGCATATAAAATACATGTTTAGTCTTAATAAAACCATTTTATATCTTTGCTTCTCATCCAAATAAATTTTCTAAATAAACAAATTTCAAGCAAAATTGTCGATGTGTTTCTTATTTCTATAATATCTTACGCTTTTTATGTGCACTCCCGCTAAAATATAAGCAACAAAGGTAATGCACGGAATGAAACAGCAATTATTTAATGGATATAAGTGAAACAGATTCAAGAAGACAAACTAAGCCTTAGGCTACATTCGAACCCGCATATTAGAGAGCAGGTTAATAGACAGCCTGCGCTAGCTGCTGTACCATACAGAGTGACAAAAATGTCAATCTCATACCAGGATTTTTTGTATAAATTGATTGGCTTGTCATCCCAGTTACCCAATATTTGAAATTCTAAAATAACTGGAGGGAAAAACATAACAGGAGATTGCGCTGATTATTTTAATTCATTTTTGTCGAATTTAGGAGCAGGATTTTGCTTTAAACTGCAAAAAGAGTTCTGCAATTTTTACTTCTGAGAATAATGCACAGCTAATTTCAATTTCAATAACACGAGAGAGGTTTTAAACACGAATTATTTCGTACACGAGTTATTAACACAAGTCAAAGTTACTTGATCAGGACAATTCTGGTATTAAAAATTTCTATTTTCTACTCGCATATAAAATACATGTTTAGTCTTAATAAAACCATTTTATATCTTTGCTTCTCATCCAAATAAATTTTCTAAATAAACAAATTTCAAACAAAAAATTGAATAACAAACACGGGATTTCTGAAGTTAAATAGCATAAAAGTGAATGTTATGCCATGAAACTATGGTTTCTAAAGTTCTAAGTGGCTATACTAACAGATTTGAGAACATTATTCAGTTTTTATCATTAGATTAATCAGTAATAACTTTTACGTTAGATAATATATTTCCTGTTGCTTGATATAGTAATATGAGAAACTAATTAATCAATTGTCGATGTGTTTCTTATTTCTATAATATCTTACGCTTTTTTTGTGCACTCCCGCTAAAATATAAGCAACAAAGGTAATGCACGGAATGAAACAGCAATTATTTAATGGATATAAGTGAAACAGATTCAAGAAGACAAACTAAGCCTTAGGCGACATTCGAACCCGCATATTAGAGGGCAGGTTAATAGACAGCCTGCGCTAGCTGCTGTACCATACAGAGTGACAAAAATGTCAATCTCATACCAGGATTTTTTGTATAAAATGAGTGGCTTGTCATCCCAGTTACCCAATATTTGAAATTCTAAAATAACTGGAGGGAAAAACAGAACAGGAGATTGCGCTGATTATTTTAATTCATTTTTGTCCAATTTAGGAGCAGGATTTTGCTTTAAACTGCAAAAAGAGTTCTGAAATTTTTACTTCTGAAAATAATGCACAGCTATTTTCAATTTCAATAACACGAGAGAGGTTTTAAACACGAATTATTTCGTACACGAGTTTTTAACACAAGTAAAAGTTATTTGATCAGGACAATTCTGGTATTAAAAATTTCTATTTTCTACTCGCATATAAAATACATGTTTAGTCTTAATAAAACCATTTTATATCTTTGCTTCTCATCCAAATAAATTTTCTAAATAAACAAATTTCAAGCAAAATTGTCGATGTGTTTCTTATTTCTATAATATCTTACGCTTTTTATGTGCACTCCCGCTAAAATATAAGCAACAAAGGTAATGCACGGAATGAAACAGCAATTATTTAATGGATATAAGTGAAACAGATTCAAGAAGACAAACTAAGCCTTAGGCTACATTCGAACCCGCATATTAGAGAGCAGGTTAATAGACAGCCTGCGCTAGCTGCTGTACCATACAGAGCGACAAAAATGTCAATCTCATACCAGGATTTTTTGTATAAAATGATTGGCTTGTCATCCCAGTTACCCAATATTTGAAATTCTAAAATAACTGGAGGGAAAAACATAACAGGAGACTGCGCTGATTATTTTAATTCATTTTTGTCGAATTTAGGAGCAAGATTTTGCTTTAAACTGCAAAAGGAGTTCTGCAATTTTTATTTCTGAAAATATTGCACAGCTATTTTCAATTTCAATAACACGAGAGAGGTTTTAAACACGAATTATTTCGTACACGAGTTATTAACACAAGTAAAAGTTATTTGATCAGGACAATTCTGGTATTAAAAATTTCTATTTTCTACTCGCATATAAAATACATGTTTAGTCTTAATAAAACCATTTTATATCTTTGCTTCTCATCCAAATAAATTTTCTAAATAAACAAATTTCAAACAAAATTGTCGATGTGTTTCTTATTTCTATAATATCTTACGCTTTTTATGTGCACTCCCGCTAAAATATAAGCAACAAAGGTAATGCACGGAATGAAACAGCAATTATTTAATGGATATAAGTGAAACAGATTCAAGAAGACAAACTAAGCCTTAGGCGACATTCGAACCCGCATATTAGAGGGCAGGTTAATAGACAGCCTGCGCTAGCTGCTGTACCATACAGAGTGACAAAAATGTCAATCTCATACCAGGATTTTTTGTATAAAATGATTGGCTTGTCATCCCAGTTACCCAATATTTGAAATTCTAAAATAACTGGAGGGAAAAACATAACAGGAGATTGCGCTGATTATTTTAATTCATTTTTGTCGAATTTAGGAGCAGGATTTTGCTTTAAACTGCAAAAAGAGTTCTGCAATTTTTACTTCTGAGAATAATGCACAGCTAATTTCAATTTCAATAACACGAGAGAGGTTTTAAACACGAATTATTTCGTACACGAGTTATTAACACAAGTCAAAGTTACTTGATCAGGACAATTCTGGTATTAAAAATTTCTATTTTCTACTCGCATATAAAATACATGTTTAGTCTTAATAAAACCATTTTATATCTTTGCTTCTCATCCAAATAAATTTTGTAAATAAACAAATTTCAAACAAAAAATTGAATAACAAACACGGGATTTCTGAAGTTAAATAGCATAAAACTGAAAGTTATGCCATGAAACTATGGTTTCTAAAGTTCTAAGTGGCTATACTAACAGATTTGAGAACATTATTCAGTTTTTATCATTAGATTAATAAGTAATAACTTTTACGTTAGATAATATATTTCCTGTTGCTTGATATAGTAATATGAGAAACTATTTAATCAATTGTCGATGTGTTTCTTATTTCTATAATATCTTACGCTTTTTTTGTGCACTCCCGCTAAAATATAAGCAACAAAGGTAATGCACGGAATGAAACAGCAATTATTTAATGGATATAAGTGAAACAGATTCAAGAAGACAAACTAAGCCTTAGGCGACATTCGAACCCGCATATTAGAGGGCAGGTTAATAGACAGCCTGCGCTAGCTGCTGTACCATACAGAGTGACAAAAATGTCAATCTCATACCAGGATGTTTTGTATAAAATGGTTGACTTGTCATCCCAGTTACCCAATATTTGAAATTCTAAAATAACTGGAGGGAAAAACAGAACAGGAGATTGCGCTGATTATTTTAATTCATTTTTGTCCAATTTAGGAGCAGGATTTTGCTTTAAACTGCAAAAAGAGTTCTGAAATTTTTACTTCTGAAAATAATGCACAGCTATTTTCAATTTCAATAACACGAGAGAGGTTTTAAACACGAATTATTTCGTACACGAGTTATTAACACAAGTAAAAGTTATTTGATCAGGACAATTCTGGTATTAAAAATTTCTATTTTCTACTCGCATATAAAATACATGTTTAGTCTTAATAAAACCATTTTATATCTTTGCTTCTCATCCAAATAAATTTTCTAAATAAACAAATTTCAAGCAAAATTGTCGATGTGTTTCTTATTTCTATAATATCTTACGCTTTTTATGTGCACTCCCGCTAAAATATAAGCAACAAAGGTAATGCACGGAATGAAACAGCAATTATTTAATGGATATAAGTGAAACAGATTCAAGAAGACAAACTAAGCCTTAGGCTACATTCGAACCCGCATATTAGAGAGCAGGTTAATAGACAGCCTGCGCTAGCTGCTGTACCATACAGAGCGACAAAAATGTCAATCTCATACCAGGATTTTTTGTATAAAATGATTGGCTTGTCATCCCAGTTACCCAATATTTGAAATTCTAAAATAACTGGAGGGAAAAACATAACAGGAGACTGCGCTGATTATTTTAATTCATTTTTGTCGAATTTAGGAGCAAGATTTTGCTTTAAACTGCAAAAGGAGTTCTGCAATTTTTATTTCTGAAAATAATGCACAGCTATTTTCAATTTCAATAACACGAGAGAGGTTTTAAACACGAATTATTTCGTACACGAGTTATTAACACAAGTAAAAGTTATTTGATCAGGACAATTCTGGTATTAAAAATTTCTATTTTCTACTCGCATATAAAATACATGTTTAGTCTTAATAAAACCATTTTATATCTTTGCTTCTCATCCAAATAAATTTTCTAAATAAACAAATTTCAAACAAAATTGTCGATGTGTTTCTTATTTCTATAATATCTTACGCTTTTTATGTGCACTCCCGCTAAAATATAAGCAACAAAGGTAATGCACGGAATGAAACAGCAATTATTTAATGGATATAAGTGAAACAGATTCAAGAAGACAAACTAAGCCTTAGGCGACATTCGAACCCGCATATTAGAGGGCAGGTTAATAGACAGCCTGCGCTAGCTGCTGTACCATACAGAGTGACAAAAATGTCAATTTCATACCAGGATGTTTTGTATAAAATGATTGGCTTGTCATCCCAGTTACCCAATATCTGAAATTCTAAAATAACTGGAGGGAAAAACATAACAGGAGATTGCGCTGATAATTTAATTCATTTTTGTCCAATTTAGGTGCAGGATTTTGCTTTAAACTGCAAAAAGAGTTCTGAAATTTTTACTTCTGAAAATAATGCACAGCTATTTTCAATTTCAATAACACGAGAGAGGTTTTAAACACGAATTATTTCGTACACGAGTTATTAACACAAGTCAAAGTTATTTGATCAGGACAATTCTGGTATTAAAAATTTCTATTTTCTACTCGCATATAAAATACATGTTTAGTCTTAATAAAACCATTTTATATCTTTGCTTCTCATCCAAATAAATTTTCTAAATAAACAAATTTCAAACAAAAAATTGAATAACAAACACGGGATTTCTGAAGTTAAATAGCATAAAAGTGAATGTTATGCCATGAAACTATGGTTTCTAAAGTTCTAAGTGGCTATACTAACAGATTTGAGAACATTATTCAGTTTTTATCATTAGATTAATCAGTAATAACTTTTACGTTAGATAATATATTTCCTGTTGCTTGATATAGTAATATGAGTAACTAATTAATCAATGGTCGATGTGTTTCTTATTTCTATAATATCTTACGCTTTTTTTTGTGCACTCCCGCTAAAATATAAGCAACAAAGGTAATGCACGGAATGAAACAGCAATTATTTAATTGATATAAGTGAAACAGATTCAAGAAGACAAACTAAGCCTTAGGCGACATTCGAACCCGCATATTAGAGAGCAGGTTAATAGACAGCCTGCGCTAGCTGCTGTACCATACAGAGCGACAAAAATGTCAATCTCATACCAGGATTTTTTGTATAAAATGATTGGCTTGTCATCCCAGTTACCCAATATTTGAAATTCTAAAATAAATGGAGGGAAAAACATAACAGGAGATTGCGCTAATTATTTTAATTCATTTTTGTCGAATTTAGAAGCAAGATTTTGCTTTAAACTGCAAAAGCAGTTCTGCAATTTTTATTTCTGAAAATAATGCACAGCTATTTTCAATTTCAATAACACGAGAGAGGTTTTAAACACGAATTATTTCGTACACGAGTTATTAACACAAGTCAAAGTTACTTGATCAGGATAATTCTGGTATTAAAAATTTCTATTTTCTACTCGCATATAAAATACATGTTTAGTCTTAATAAAACCATTTTATATCTTTGCTTCTCATCCAAATAAATTTTCTAAATAAACAAATTTCAAACAAAAAATTGAATAACAAAACGGGATTTCTGAAGTTAAATAGCATAAAAGTGAATGTTATGCCATGAAACTATGGTTTCTAAAGTTCTAAGTGGCTATACTAACAGATTTGAGAACATTATTCAGTTTTTATCATTAGATTAATCAGTAATAACTTTTACGTTAGATAATATATTTCCTGTTGCTTGATATAGTAATATGAGAAACTAATCAATCAATTGTCGATGTGTTTCTTATTTCTATAATATCTTACGCTTTTTTTGTGCACTCCCGCTAAAATATAAGCAACAAAGGTAATGCACGGAATGATACAGCAATTATTTAATGAATATAGGTGAAACAGATTCAAGAAGACAAACTAAGCCTTAGGCGACATTCGAACCCGCATATTAGAGGGCAGGTTAATAGACAGCCTGTGCTAGCTGCTGTACCATACAGAGTGACAAAAATGTCAATCTCATACCAGGATTTTTTGTATAAAATGATTGGCTTGTCATCCCAGTTACCCAATATTTGAAATTCTGAAATAACTGGAGGGAAAAACATAACAGGAGATTGCGCTGATTATTTTAATTCATTTTTGTCGAATTTAGGAGCAAGATTTTGCTTTAAACTGCAAAAGGAGTTCTGCAATTTTTATTTCTGAAAATAATGCACAGCTATTTTCAATTTCAATAACACGAGAGAGGTTTTAAACACGAATTATTTCCTACACGAGTTATTAACACAAGTCAAAGTTACTTGATCAGGACAATTCTGGTATTAAAAATTTCTATTTTCTACTCGCATATAAAATACATGTTTAGTCTTAATAAAACCATTTTATATCTTTGCTTCTCATCCAAATAAATTTTGTAAATAAACAAATTTCAAACAAAAAATTGAATAACAAACACGGGATTTCTGAAGTTAAATAGCATAAAACTGAAAGTTATGCCATGAAACTATGGTTTCTAAAGTTCTAAGTGGCTATACTAACAGATTTGAGAACATTATTCAGTTTTTATCATTAGATTAATCAGTAATAACTTTTACGTTAGATAATATATTTCCTGTTGCTTGATATAGTAATATGAGAAACTAATTAATGAATTGTCGATGTGTTTCTTATTTCTATAATATCTTACGCTTTTTTTGTGCACTCCCGCTAAAATATAAGCAACAAAGGTAATGCACGGAATGAAACAGCAATTATTTAATGGATATAGGTCAAACAGATTCAAGAAGACAAACTAAGCCTTAGGCGACATTCGAACCCGCATATTAGAAGGCAGGTTAATAGACAGCCTGCGCTAGCTGCTGTACCATACAGAGTGACAAAAATGTCAATCTCATACCAGGATGTTTTGTATAAAATGATTGGCTTGTCATCCCAGTTACCCAATATCTGAAATTCTAAAATAACTGGAGGGAAAAACATAACAGGAGATTGCGCTGATAATTTAATTCATTTTTGTCCAATTTAGGAGCAGGATTTTGCTTTAAACCGCAAAAAGAGTTCTGAAATTTTTACTTCTGAAAATAATGCACAGCTATTTTCAATTTCAATAACACGAGAGAGGTTTTAAACACGAATTATTTCGTACACGAGTTATTAACACAAGTCAAAGTTATTTGATCAGGACAATTCTGGTATTAAAAATTTCTATTTTCTACTCGCATATAAAATACATGTTTAGTCTTAATAAAACCATTTTATATCTTTGCTTCTCATCCAAATAAATTTTCTAAATAAACAAATTTCAAACAAAAAATTGAATAACAAACACGGGATTTCTGAAGTTAAATAGCATAAAAGTGAATGTTATGCCATGAAACTATGGTTTCTAAAGTTCTAAGTGGCTATACTAACAGATTTGAGAACATTATTCAGTTTTTATCATTAGATTAATCAGTAATAACTTTTACGTTAGATAATATATTTCCTGTTGCTTGATATAGTAATATGAGAAACTAATTAATCAATGGTCGATGTGTTTCTTATTTCTATAATATCTTACGCTTTTTTTGTGCACTCCCGCTAAAATATAAGCAACAAAGGTAATGCACGGAATGAAACAGCAATTATTTAATTGATATAAGTGAAACAGATTCAAGAAGACAAACTAAGCCTTAGGCGACATTCGAACCCGCATATTAGAGGGCAGGTTAATAGACAGCCTGCGCTAGCTGCTGTACCATACAGAGTGACAAAAATGTCAATCTCATACCAGGATTTTTTGTATAAAATGATTGGCTTGTCATCCCAGTTACCCAATATTTGAAATTCTAAAATAACTGGAGGGAAAAACATAACAGGAGATTGCGCTGATTATTTTAATTCATTTTTGTCGAATTTAGGAGCAAGATTTTGCTTTAAACTGCAAAAGGAGTTCTGCAATTTTTATTTCTGAAAATAATCCACAGCTATTTTCAATTTCAATAACACGAGAGAGGTTTTAAACAAGAATTATTTCGTACACGAGTTATTAACACAAGTAAAAGTTATTTGATCAGGACAATTCTGGTATTAAAAATTTCTATTTTCTACTCGCATATAAAATACATGTTTAGTCTTAATAAAACCATTTTATATCTTTGCTTCTCATCCAAATAAATTTTCTAATTAAACAAATTTCAAACAAAATTGTCGATGTGTTTCTTATTTCTATAATATCTTACGCTTTTTATGTGCACTCCCGCTAAAATATAAGCAACAAAGGTAATGCACGGAATGAAACAGCAATTATTTAATGGATATAAGTGAAACAGATTCAAGAAGACAAACTAAGCCTTAGGCGACATTCGAACCCGCATATTAGAGGGCAGGTTAATAGACAGCCTGCGCTAGCTGCTGTACCATACAGAGTGACAAAAATGTCAATCTCATACCAGGATTTTTTGTATAAAATGATTGGCTTGTCATCCCAGTTACCCAATATTTGAAATTCTAAAATAACTGGAGGGAAAAACATAACAGGAGATTGCGCTGATTATTTTAATTCATTTTTGTCGAATTTAGGAGCAGGATTTTGCTTTAAACTGCAAAAAGAGTTCTGCAATTTTTACTTCTGAAAATAATGTACAGTTATTTTCAATTTCAATAACACGAGAGAGGTTTTAAACACGAATTATTTCGTACACGAGTTATTAACACAAGTAAAAGTTATTTGATCAGGACAATTCTGGTATTAAAAATTTCTATTTTCTACTCGCATATAAAATACATGTTTAGTCTTAAAAAAACCATTTTATATCTTTGCTTCTCATCCAAATAAATTTTCTAAATAAACAAATTTCAAACAAAATTGTCGATGTGTTTCTTATTTCTATAATATCTTACGCTTTTTATGTGCAGTCCCGCTAAAATATAAGCAACAAAGGTAATGCACGGAATGAAACAGCAATTATTTAATGGATATAAGTGAAACAGATTCAAGAAGACAAACTAAGCCTTAGGCTACATTCGAACCCGCATATTAGAGAGCAGGTTAATAGACAGCCTGCGCTAGCTGCTGTACCATACAGAGCGACAAAAATGTCAATCTCATACCAGGATTTTTTGTATAAAATGATTGGCTTGTCATCCCAGTTACCCAATATTTGAAATTCTAAAATAAATGGAGGGAAAAACATAACAGGAGATTGCGCTGATTATTTTAATTCATTTTTGTCCAATTTAGAAGCAAGATTTTGCTTTAAACTGCAAAAGGAGTTCTGCAATTTTTATTTCTGAAAATTATGCACAGCTATTTTCAATTTCAATAACACGAGAGAGGTTTTAAACACGAATTATTTCGTACACGAGTTATTAACACAAGTCAAAGTTACTTGATCAGGACAATTCTGGTATTAAAAATTTCTATTTTCTACTCGCATATAAAATACATGTTTAGTCTTAATAAAACCATTTTATATGTTTGCTTTTCATCCAAATAAATTTTCTAAATAAACAAATTTCAAACAAAAAATTGAATAACAAAACGGGATTTCTGAAGTTAAATAGCATAAAAGTGAATGTTATGCCATGAAACTATGGTTTCTAAAGTTCTAAGTGGCTATACTAACAGATTTGAGAACATTATTCAGTTTTTATCATTAGATTAATCAGTAATAACTTTTACGTTAGATAATATATTTCCTGTTGCTTGATATAGTAATATGAGAAACTAATTAATCAATGGTCGATGTGTTTCTTATTTCTATAATATCTTACGCTTTTTTTTTTTGTGCACTCCCGCTAAAATATAAGCAACAAAGGTAATGCACGGAATGAAACAGCAATTATTTAATGGATATAAGTGAAACAGATTCAAGAAGACAAACTAAGCCTTAGGCGACATTCGAACCCGCATATTAGAGGGCAGGTTAATAGACAGCCTGCGCTAGCTGCTGTACCATACAGAGTGACAAAAATGTCAATCTCATACCAGGATTTTTTGTATAAAATGATTGGCTTGTCATCCGAGTTACCCAATATTTGAAATTCTAAAATAACTGGAGGGAAAAACATAACAGGAGATTGCGCTGATTATTTTAATTCATTTTTGTCGAATTTAGGAGCAAGATTTTGCTTTAAACTGCAAAAGGAGTTCTGCAATTTTTATTTCTGAAAATAATGCACAGCTATTTTCAATTTCAATAACACGAGAGAGGTTTTAAACACGAATTATTTCGTACACGAGTTATTAACACAAGTAAAAGTTATTTGATCAGGACAATTCTGGTATTAAAAATTTCTATTTTCTACTCGCATATAAAATACATGTTTAGTCTTAATAAAACCATTTTATATCTTTGCTTCTCATCCAAATAAATTTTCTAAATAAACAAATTTCAAACAAAATTGTCGATGTGTTTCTTATTTCTATAATATCTTACGCTTTTTATGTGCACTCCCGCTAAAATATAAGCAACAAAGGTAATGCACGGAATGAAACAGCAATTATTTAATGGATATAAGTGAAACAGATTCAAGAAGACAAACTAAGCCTTAGGCGACATTCGAACCCGCATATTAGAGGGCAGGTTAATAGACAGCCTGCGCTAGCTGCTGTACCATACAGAGTGACAAAAATGTCAATCTCATACCAGGATGTTTTGTATAAAATGGTTGACTTGTCATCCCAGTTACCCAATACTTGAAATTCTAAAATAACTGGAGGGAAAAACAGAACAGGAGATTGCGCTGATTATTTTAATTCATTTTTGTCCAATTTAGGAGCAGGATTTTGCTTTAAATTGCAAAAAGAGTTCTGAAATTTTTACTTCTGAAAATAATGCACAGCTATTTTCAATTTCAATAACACGAGAGAGGTTTTAAACACGAATTATTTCGTACACGAGTTATTAACACAAGTAAAAGTTATTTGATCAGGACAATTCTGGTATTAAAAATTTCTATTTTCTACTCGCATATAAAATACATGTTTAGTCTTAATAAAACCATTTTATATCTTTGCTTCTCATCCAAATAAATTTTCTAAATAAACAAATTTCAAGCAAAATTGTCGATGTGTTTCTTATTTCTATAATATCTTACGCTTTTTATGTGCACTCCCGCTAAAATATAAGCAACAAAGGTAATGCACGGAATGAAACAGCAATTATTTAATGGATATAAGTGAAACAGATTCAAGAAGACAAACTAAGCCTTAGGCTACATTCGAACCCGCATATTAGAGAGCAGGTTAATAGACAGCCTGCGCTAGCTGCTGTACCATACAGAGCGACAAAAATGTCAATCTCATACCAGGATTTTTTGTATAAAATGATTGGCTTGTCATCCCAGTTACCCAATATTTGAAATTTTAAAATAACTGGAGGGAAAAACATAACAGGAGACTGCGCTGATTATTTTAATTCATTTTTGTCGAATTTAGGAGCAAGATTTTGCTTTAAACTGCAAAAGGAGTTCTGCAATTTTTATTTCTGAAAATAATGCACAGCTATTTTCAATTTCAATAACACGAGAGAGGTTTTAAACACGAATTATTTCGTACACGAGTTATTAACACAAGTAAAAGTTATTTGATCAGGACAATTCTGGTATTAAAAATTTCTATTTTCTACTCGCATATAAAATACATGTTTAGTCTTAATAAAACCATTTTATATCTTTGCTTCTCATCCAAATAAATTTTCTAAATAAACAAATTTCAAACAAAATTGTCGATGTGTTTCTTATTTCTATAATATCTTACACTTTTTATGTGCACTCCCGCTAAAATATAAGCAACAAAGGTAATGCACGGAATGAAACAGCAATTATTTAATGGATATAAGTGAAACAGATTCAAGAAGACAAACTAAGCCTTAGGCGACATTCGAACCCGCATATTAGAGGGCAGGTTAATAGACAGCCTGCGCTAGCTGCTGTACCATACAGAGTGACAAAAATGTCAATCTCATACCAGGATTTTTTGTATAAAATGATTGGCTTGTCATCCCAGTTACCCAATATTTGAAATTCTAAAATAACTGGAGGGAAAAACATAACAGGAGATTGCGCTGATTATTTTAATTCATTTTTGTCGAATTTAGGAGAAGGATTTTGCTTTAAACTGCAAAAAGAGTTCTGCAATTTTTACTTCTGAGAATAATGCACAGCTAATTTCAATTTCAATAACACGAGAGAGGTTTTAAACACGAATTATTTCGTACACGAGTTATTAACACAAGTCAAAGTTACTTGATCAGGACAATTCTGGTATTAAAAATTTCTATTTTCTACTCGCATATAAAATACATGTTTAGTCTTAATAAAACCATTTTATATCTTTGCTTCTCATCCAAATAAATTTTGTAAATAAACAAATTTCAAACAAAAAATTGAATAACAAACACGGGATTTCTGAAGTTAAATAGCATAAAACTGAAAGTTATGCCATGAAACTATGGTTTCTAAAGTTCTAAGTGGCTATACTAACAGATTTGAGAACATTATTCAGTTTTTATCATTAGATTAATAAGTAATAACTTTTACGTTAGATAATATATTTCCTGTTGCTTGATATAGTAATATGAGAAACTAATTAATCAATTGTCGATGTGTTTCTTATTTCTATAATATCTTACGCTTTTTTTGTGCACTCCCGCTAAAATATAAGCAACAAAGGTAATGCACGGAATGAAACAGCAATTATTTAATGGATATAGGTGAAACACATTCAAGAAGACAAACTAAGCCTTAGGCGACATTCGAACCCGCATATTAGAAGGCAGGTTAATAGACAGCCTGCGCTAGCTGCTGTACCATACAGAGTGACAAAAATGTCAATTTCATACCAGGATGTTTTGTATAAAATGATTGGCTTGTCATCCCAGTTACCCAATATCTGAAATTCTAAAATAACTGGATGGAAAAACATAACAGGAGATTGCGCTGATAATTTAATTCGTTTTTGTCCAATTTAGGTGCAGGATTTTGCTTTAAACTGCAAAAAGAGTTCTGAAATTTTTACTTCTGAAAATAATGCACAGCTATTTTCAATTTCAATAACACGAGAGAGGTTTTAAACACGAATTATTTCGTACACGAGTTATTAACACAAGTCAAAGTTATTTGATCAGGACAATTCTGGTATTAAAAATTTCTATTTTCTACTTGCATATAAAATACATGTTTAGTCTTAATAAAACCATTTTATATCTTTGCTTCTCATCCAAATAAATTTTCTAAATAAACAAATTTCAAACAAAAAATTGAATAACAAACACGGGATTTCTGAAGTTAAATAGCATAAAAGTGAATGTTATGCCATGAAACTATGGTTTCTAAAGTTCTAAGTGGCTATACTAACAGATTTGAGAACATTATTCAGTTTTTATCATTAGATTAATCAGTAATAACTTTTACGTTAGATAATATATTTCCTGTTGCTTGATATAGTAATATGAGTAACTAATTAATCAATGGTCGATGTGTTTCTTATTTCTATAATATCTTACGCTTTTTTTTGTGCACTCCCGCTAAAATATAAGCAACAAAGGTAATGCACGGAATGAAACAGCAATTATTTAATTGATATAAGTGAAACAGATTCAAGAAGACAAACTAAGCCTTAGGCGACATTCGAACCCGCATATTAGAGAGCAGGTTAATAGACAGCCTGCGCTAGCTGCTGTACCATACAGAGCGACAAAAATGTCAATCTCATACCAGGATTTTTTGTATAAAATGATTGGCTTGTCATCCCAGTTACCCAATATTTGAAATTCTAAAATAAATGGAGGGAAAAACATAACAGGAGATTGCGCTAATTATTTTAATTCATTTTTGTCGAATTTAGGAGCAAGATTTTGCTTTAAACTGCAAAAGGAGTTCTGCAATTTTTATTTCTGAAAATAATGCACAGCTATTTTCAATTTCAATAACACGAGAGAGGTTTTAAACACGAATTATTTCGTACACGAGTTATTAACACAAGTCAAAGTTACTTGATCAGGACAATTCTGGTATTAAAAATTTCTATTTTCTACTCGCATATAAAATACATGTTTAGTCTTAATAAAACCATTTTATATCTTTGCTTCTCATCCAAATAAATTTTGTAAATAAACAAATTTCAAACAAAAAATTGAATAACAAACACGGGATTTCTGAAGTTAAATAGCATAAAACTGAAAGTTATGCCATGAAACTATGGTTTCTAAAGTTCTAAGTGGCTATACTAACAGATTTGAGAACATTATTCAGTTTTTATCATTAGATTAATCAGTAATAACTTTTACGTTAGATAATATATTTCCTGTTGCTTGATATAGTAATATGAGAAACTAATTAATGAATTGTCGATGTGTTTCTTATTTCTATAATATCTTACGCTTTTTTTGTGCACTCCCGCTAAAATATAAGCAACAAAGGTAATGCACGGAATGAAACAGCAATTATTTAATGGATATAGGTCAAACAGATTCAAGAAGACAAACTAAGCCTTAGGCGACATTCGAACCCGCATATTAGAAGGCAGGTTAATAGACAGCCTGCGCTAGCTGCTGTACCATACAGAGTGACAAAAATGTCAATCTCATACCAGGATGTTTTGTATAAAATGATTGGCTTGTCATCCCAGTTACCCAATATCTGAAATTCTAAAATAACTGGAGGGAAAAACATAACAGGAGATTGCGCTGATAATTTAATTCATTTTTGTCCAATTTAGGAGCAGGATTTTGCTTTAAACCGCAAAAAGAGTTCTGAAATTTTTACTTCTGAAAATAATGCACAGCTATTTTCAATTTCAATAACACGAGAGAGGTTTTAAACACGAATTATTTCGTACACGAGTTATTAACACAAGTCAAAGTTATTTGATCAGGACAATTCTGGTATTAAAAATTTCTATTTTCTACTCGCATATAAAATACATGTTTAGTCTTAATAAAACCATTTTATATCTTTGCTTCTCATCCAAATAAATTTTCTAAATAAACAAATTTCAAACAAAATTGTCGATGTGTTTCTTATTTCTATAATATCTTACACTTTTTATGTGCACTCCCGCTAAAATATAAGCAACAAAGGTAATGCACGGAATGAAACAGCAATTATTTAATGGATATAAGTGAAACAGATTCAAGAAGACAAACTAAGCCTTAGGCGACATTCGAACCCGCATATTAGAGGGCAGGTTAATAGACAGCCTGCGCTAGCTGCTGTACCATACAGAGTGACAAAAATGTCAATCTCATACCAGGATTTTTTGTATAAAATGATTGGCTTGTCATCCCAGTTACCCAATATTTGAAATTCTAAAATAACTGGAGGGAAAAACATAACAGGAGATTGCGCTGATTATTTTAATTCATTTTTGTCGAATTTAGGAGAAGGATTTTGCTTTAAACTGCAAAAAGAGTTCTGCAATTTTTACTTCTGAGAATAATGCACAGCTAATTTCAATTTCAATAACACGAGAGAGGTTTTAAACACGAATTATTTCGTACACGAGTTATTAACACAAGTCAAAGTTACTTGATCAGGACAATTCTGGTATTAAAAATTTCTATTTTCTACTCGCATATAAAATACATGTTTAGTCTTAATAAAACCATTTTATATCTTTGCTTCTCATCCAAATAAATTTTGTAAATAAACAAATTTCAAACAAAAAATTGAATAACAAACACGGGATTTCTGAAGTTAAATAGCATAAAACTGAAAGTTATGCCATGAAACTATGGTTTCTAAAGTTCTAAGTGGCTATACTAACAGATTTGAGAACATTATTCAGTTTTTATCATTAGATTAATCAGTAATAACTTTTACGTTAGATAATATATTTCCTGTTGCTTGATATAGTAATATGAGAAACTAATTAATGAATTGTCGATGTGTTTCTTATTTCTATAATATCTTACGCTTTTTTTGTGCACTCCCGCTAAAATATAAGCAACAAAGGTAATGCACGGAATGAAACAGCAATTATTTAATGGATATAGGTCAAACAGATTCAAGAAGACAAACTAAGCCTTAGGCGACATTCGAACCCGCATATTAGAAGGCAGGTTAATAGACAGCCTGCGCTAGCTGCTGTACCATACAGAGTGACAAAAATGTCAATCTCATACCAGGATGTTTTGTATAAAATGATTGGCTTGTCATCCCAGTTACCCAATATCTGAAATTCTAAAATAACTGGAGGGAAAAACATAACAGGAGATTGCGCTGATAATTTAATTCATTTTTGTCCAATTTAGGAGCAGGATTTTGCTTTAAACCGCAAAAAGAGTTCTGAAATTTTTACTTCTGAAAATAATGCACAGCTATTTTCAATTTCAATAACACGAGAGAGGTTTTAAACACGAATTATTTCGTACACGAGTTATTAACACAAGTCAAAGTTATTTGATCAGGACAATTCTGGTATTAAAAATTTCTATTTTCTACTCGCATATAAAATACATGTTTAGTCTTAATAAAACCATTTTATATCTTTGCTTCTCATCCAAATAAATTTTCTAAATAAACAAATTTCAAACAAAATTGTCGATGTGTTTCTTATTTCTATAATATCTTACACTTTTTATGTGCACTCCCGCTAAAATATAAGCAACAAAGGTAATGCACGGAATGAAACAGCAATTATTTAATGGATATAAGTGAAACAGATTCAAGAAGACAAACTAAGCCTTAGGCGACATTCGAACCCGCATATTAGAGGGCAGGTTAATAGACAGCCTGCGCTAGCTGCTGTACCATACAGAGTGACAAAAATGTCAATCTCATACCAGGATTTTTTGTATAAAATGATTGGCTTGTCATCCCAGTTACCCAATATTTGAAATTCTAAAATAACTGGAGGGAAAAACATAACAGGAGATTGCGCTGATTATTTTAATTCATTTTTGTCGAATTTAGGAGAAGGATTTTGCTTTAAACTGCAAAAAGAGTTCTGCAATTTTTACTTCTGAGAATAATGCACAGCTAATTTCAATTTCAATAACACGAGAGAGGTTTTAAACACGAATTATTTCGTACACGAGTTATTAACACAAGTCAAAGTTACTTGATCAGGACAATTCTGGTATTAAAAATTTCTATTTTCTACTCGCATATAAAATACATGTTTAGTCTTAATAAAACCATTTTATATCTTTGCTTCTCATCCAAATAAATTTTGTAAATAAACAAATTTCAAACAAAAAATTGAATAACAAACACGGGATTTCTGAAGTTAAATAGCATAAAACTGAAAGTTATGCCATGAAACTATGGTTTCTAAAGTTCTAAGTGGCTATACTAACAGATTTGAGAACATTATTCAGTTTTTATCATTAGATTAATAAGTAATAACTTTTACGTTAGATAATATATTTCCTGTTGCTTGATATAGTAATATGAGAAACTAATTAATCAATTGTCGATGTGTTTCTTATTTCTATAATATCTTACGCTTTTTTTGTGCACTCCCGCTAAAATATAAGCAACAAAGGTAATGCACGGAATGAAACAGCAATTATTTAATGGATATAGGTGAAACACATTCAAGAAGACAAACTAAGCCTTAGGCGACATTCGAACCCGCATATTAGAAGGCAGGTTAATAGACAGCCTGCGCTAGCTGCTGTACCATACAGAGTGACAAAAATGTCAATTTCATACCAGGATGTTTTGTATAAAATGATTGGCTTGTCATCCCAGTTACCCAATATCTGAAATTCTAAAATAACTGGAGGGAAAAACATAACAGGAGATTGCGCTGATAATTTAATTCATTTTTGTCCAATTTAGGTGCAGGATTTTGCTTTAAACTGCAAAAAGAGTTCTGAAATTTTTACTTCTGAAAATAATGCACAGCTATTTTCAATTTCAATAACACGAGAGAGGTTTTAAACACGAATTATTTCGTACACGAGTTATTAACACAAGTCAAAGTTATTTGATCAGGACAATTCTGGTATTAAAAATTTCTATTTTCTACTTGCATATAAAATACATGTTTAGTCTTAATAAAACCATTTTATATCTTTGCTTCTCATCCAAATAAATTTTCTAAATAAACAAATTTCAAACAAAAAATTGAATAACAAACACGGGATTTCTGAAGTTAAATAGCATAAAAGTGAATGTTATGCCATGAAACTATGGTTTCTAAAGTTCTAAGTGGCTATACTAACAGATTTGAGAACATTATTCAGTTTTTATCATTAGATTAATCAGTAATAACTTTTACGTTAGATAATATATTTCCTGTTGCTTGATATAGTAATATGAGTAACTAATTAATCAATGGTCGATGTGTTTCTTATTTCTATAATATCTTACGCTTTTTTTTGTGCACTCCCGCTAAAATATAAGCAACAAAGGTAATGCACGGAATGAAACAGCAATTATTTAATTGATATAAGTGAAACAGATTCAAGAAGACAAACTAAGCCTTAGGCGACATTCGAACCCGCATATTAGAGAGCAGGTTAATAGACAGCCTGCGCTAGCTGCTGTACCATACAGAGCGACAAAAATGTCAATCTCATACCAGGATTTTTTGTATAAAATGATTGGCTTGTCATCCCAGTTACCCAATATTTGAAATTCTAAAATAAATGGAGGGAAAAACATAACAGGAGATTGCGCTAATTATTTTAATTCATTTTTGTCGAATTTAGGAGCAAGATTTTGCTTTAAACTGCAAAAGGAGTTCTGCAATTTTTATTTCTGAAAATAATGCACAGCTATTTTCAATTTCAATAACACGAGAGAGGTTTTAAACACGAATTATTTCGTACACGAGTTATTAACACAAGTCAAAGTTACTTGATCAGGACAATTCTGGTATTAAAAATTTCTATTTTCTACTCGCATATAAAATACATGTTTAGTCTTAATAAAACCATTTTATATCTTTGCTTCTCATCCAAATAAATTTTGTAAATAAACAAATTTCAAACAAAAAATTGAATAACAAACACGGGATTTCTGAAGTTAAATAGCATAAAACTGAAAGTTATGCCATGAAACTATGGTTTCTAAAGTTCTAAGTGGCTATACTAACAGATTTGAGAACATTATTCAGTTTTTATCATTAGATTAATCAGTAATAACTTTTACGTTAGATAATATATTTCCTGTTGCTTGATATAGTAATATGAGAAACTAATTAATGAATTGTCGATGTGTTTCTTATTTCTATAATATCTTACGCTTTTTTTGTGCACTCCCGCTAAAATATAAGCAACAAAGGTAATGCACGGAATGAAACAGCAATTATTTAATGGATATAGGTCAAACAGATTCAAGAAGACAAACTAAGCCTTAGGCGACATTCGAACCCGCATATTAGAAGGCAGGTTAATAGACAGCCTGCGCTAGCTGCTGTACCATACAGAGTGACAAAAATGTCAATCTCATACCAGGATGTTTTGTATAAAATGATTGGCTTGTCATCCCAGTTACCCAATATCTGAAATTCTAAAATAACTGGAGGGAAAAACATAACAGGAGATTGCGCTGATAATTTAATTCATTTTTGTCCAATTTAGGAGCAGGATTTTGCTTTAAACCGCAAAAAGAGTTCTGAAATTTTTACTTCTGAAAATAATGCACAGCTATTTTCAATTTCAATAACACGAGAGAGGTTTTAAACACGAATTATTTCGTACACGAGTTATTAACACAAGTCAAAGTTATTTGATCAGGACAATTCTGGTATTAAAAATTTCTATTTTCTACTCGCATATAAAATACATGTTTAGTCTTAATAAAACCATTTTATATCTTTGCTTCTCATCCAAATAAATTTTCTAAATAAACAAATTTCAAACAAAAAATTGAATAACAAACACGGGATTTCTGAAGTTAAATAGCATAAAAGTGAATGTTATGCCATGAAACTATGGTTTCTAAAGTTCTAAGTGGCTATACTAACAGATTTGAGAACATTATTCAGTTTTTATCATTAGATTAATCAGTAATAACTTTTACGTTAGATAATATATTTCCTGTTGCTTGATATAGTAATATGAGAAACTAATTAATCAATGGTCGATGTGTTTCTTATTTCTATAATATCTTACGCTTTTTTTTGTGCACTCCCGCTAAAATATAAGCAACAAAGGTAATGCACGGAATGAAACAGCAATTATTTAATTGATATAAGTGAAACAGATTCAAGAAGACAAACTAAGCCTTAGGCGACATTCGAACCCGCATATTAGAGGGCAGGTTAATAGACAGCCTGCGCTAGCTGCTGTACCATACAGAGTGACAAAAATGTCAATCTCATACCAGGATTTTTTGTATAAAATGATTGGCTTGTCATCCCAGTTACCCAATATTTGAAATTCTAAAATAACTGGAGGGAAAAACATAACAGGAGATTGCGCTGATTATTTTAATTCATTTTTGTCGAATTTAGGAGCAAGATTTTGCTTTAAACTGCAAAAGGAGTTCTGCAATTTTTATTTCTGAAAATAATCCACAGCTATTTTCAATTTCAATAACACGAGAGAGGTTTTAAACACGAATTATTTCGTACACGAGTTATTAACACAAGTAAAAGTTATTTGATCAGGACAATTCTGGTATTAAAAATTTCTATTTTCTACTCGCATATAAAATACATGTTTAGTCTTAATAAAACCATTTTATATCTTTGCTTCTCATCCAAATAAATTTTCTAATTAAACAAATTTCAAACAAAATTGTCGATGTGTTTCTTATTTCTATAATATCTTACGCTTTTTATGTGCACTCCCGCTAAAATATAAGCAACAAAGGTAATGCACGGAATGAAACAGCAATTATTTAATGGATATAAGTGAAACAGATTCAAGAAGACAAACTAAGCCTTAGGCGACATTCGAACCCGCATATTAGAGGGCAGGTTAATAGACAGCCTGCGCTAGCTGCTGTACCATACAGAGTGACAAAAATGTCAATCTCATACCAGGATTTTTTGTATAAAATGATTGGCTTGTCATCCCAGTTACCCAATATTTGAAATTCTAAAATAACTGGAGGGAAAAACATAACAGGAGATTGCGCTGATTATTTTAATTCATTTTTGTCGAATTTAGGAGCAGGATTTTGCTTTAAACTGCAAAAAGAGTTCTGCAATTTTTACTTCTGAAAATAATGTACAGCTATTTTCAATTTCAATAACACGAGAGAGGTTTTAAACACGAATTATTTCGTACACGAGTTATTAACACAAGTAAAAGTTATTTGATCAGGACAATTCTGGTATTAAAAATTTCTATTTTCTACTCGCATATAAAATACATGTTTAGTCTTAAAAAAACCATTTTATATCTTTGCTTCTCATCCAAATAAATTTTCTAAATAAACAAATTTCAAACAAAATTGTCGATGTGTTTCTTATTTCTATAATATCTTACGCTTTTTATGTGCAGTCCCGCTAAAATATAAGCAACAAAGGTAATGCACGGAATGAAACAGCAATTATTTAATGGATATAAGTGAAACAGATTCAAGAAGACAAACTAAGCCTTAGGCTACATTCGAACCCGCATATTAGAGAGCAGGTTAATATACAGCCTGCGCTAGCTGCTGTACCATACAGAGCGACAAAAATGTCAATCTCATACCAGGATTTTTTGTATAAAATGATTGGCTTGTCATCCCAGTTACCCAATATTTGAAATTCTAAAATAAATGGAGGGAAAAACATAACAGGAGATTGCGCTGATTATTTTAATTCATTTTTGTCCAATTTAGAAGCAAGATTTTGCTTTAAACTGCAAAAGGAGTTCTGCAATTTTTATTTCTGAAAATTATGCACAGCTATTTTCAATTTCAATAACACGAGAGAGGTTTTAAACACGAATTATTTCGTACACGAGTTATTAACACAAGTAAAAGTTATTTGATCAGGACAATTCTGGTATTAAAAATTTCTATTTTCTACTCGCATATAAAATACATGTTTAGTCTTAATAAAACCATTTTATATGTTTGCTTTTCATCCAAATAAATTTTCTAAATAAACAAATTTCAAACAAAAAATTGAATAACAAAACGGGATTTCTGAAGTTAAATAGCATAAAAGTGAATGTTATGCCATGAAACTATGGTTTCTAAAGTTCTAAGTGGCTATACTAACAGATTTGAGAACATTATTCAGTTTTTATCATTAGATTAATCAGTAATAACTTTTACGTTAGATAATATATTTCCTGTTGCTTGATATAGTAATATGAGAAACTAATTAATCAATTGTCGATGTGTTTCTTATTTCTATAATATCTTACGCTTTTTTTGTGCAGTCCCGCTAAAATATAAGCAACAAAGGTAATGCACGGAATGAAACAGCAATTATTTAATGGATATAGGTGAAACAGATTCAAGAAGACAAACTAAGCCTTAGGCGACATTCGAACCCGCATATTAGAGGGCAGGTTAATAGACAGCCTGCGCTAGCTGCTGTACCATACAGAACGACAAAAATGTCAATCTCATACCAGGATTTTTTTTATAAAATGATTGGCTTGTCATCCCAGTTACCCAATATTTGAAATATTAAAATAACTGGGGGGAAAACATATCAGGAGATTGCGCTGATTATTTTAATTCATTTTTGTCCAATTTAGAAGCAAGATTTTGCTTTAAAATGCAAAAAGAGTTCTGAAATTTTTACTTCTGAAAATAATGTACAGCTATTTTCAATTTCAATAACACGAGAGAGGTTTTAAACACGAATTATTTCGTACACGAGTTATTAACACAAGTAAAAGTTATTTGATCAGGACAATTCTGGTATTAAAAATTTCTATTTTCTACTCGCATATAAAATACATGTTTAGTCTTAAAAAAACCATTTTATATCTTTGCTTCTCATCCAAATAAATTTTCTAAATAAACAAATTTCAAACAAAATTGTCGATGTGTTTCTTATTTCTATAATATCTTACGCTTTTTATGTGCACTCCCGCTAAAATATAAGCAACAAAGGTAATGCACGGAATGAAACAGCAATTATTTAATGGATATAAGTGAAACAGATTCAAGAAGACAAACTAAGCCTTAGGCTACATTCGAACCCGCATATTAGAGAGCAGGTTAATAGACAGCCTGCGCTAGCTGCTGTACCATACAGAGCGACAAAAATGTCAATCTCATACCAGGATTTTTTGTATAAAATGATTGGCTTGTCATCCCAGTTACCCAATATTTGAAATTCTAAAATAAATGGAGGGAAAAACATAACAGGAGATTGCGCTGATTATTTTAATTCATTTTTGTCCAATTTAGAAGCAAGATTTTGCTTTAAACTGCAAAAGGAGTTCTGCAATTTTTATTTCTGAAAATTATGCACAGCTATTTTCAATTTCAATAACACGAGAGAGGTTTTAAACACGAATTAATTCGTACACGAGTTATTAAGACAAGTCAAAGTTACTTGATCAGGACAATTCTGGTATTAAAAATTTCTATTTTCTACTCGCATATAAAATACATGTTTAGTCTTAATAAAACCATTTTATATCTTTGCTTTTCATCCAAATAAATTTTCTAAATAAACAAATTTCAAACAAAAAATTGAATAACAAAACGGGATTTCTGAAGTTAAATAGCATAAAAGTGAATGTTATGCCATGAAACTATGGTTTCTAAAGTTCTAAGTGGCTATACTAACAGATTTGAGAACATTATTCAGTTTTTATCATTAGATTAATCAGTAATAACTTTTACGTTAGATAATATATTTCCTGTTGCTTGATATAGTAATATGAGAAACTAATTAATCAATGGTCGATGTGTTTCTTATTTCTATAATATCTTACGCTTTTTTTTGTGCACTCCCGCTAAAATATAAGCAACAAAGGTAATGCACGGAATGAAACAGCAATTATTTAATGGATATAAGTGAAACAGATTCAAGAAGACAAACTAAGCCTTAGGCGACATTCGAACCCGCATATTAGAGGGCAGGTTAATAGACAGCCTGCGCTAGCTGCTGTACCATACAGAGTGACAAAAATGTCAATCTCATACCAGGATTTTTTGTATAAAATGATTGGCTTGTCATCCCAGTTACCCAATATTTGAAATTCTAAAATAACTGGAGGGAAAAACATAACAGGAGATTGCGCTGATTATTTTAATTCATTTTTGTCGAATTTAGGAGCAAGATTTTGCTTTAAACTGCAAAAGGAGTTCTGCAATTTTTATTTCTGAAAATAATGCACAGCTATTTTCAATTTCAATAACACGAGAGAGGTTTTAAACACGAATTATTTCGTACACGAGTTATTAACACAAGTAAAAGTTATTTGATCAGGACAATTCTGGTATTAAAAATTTCTATTTTCTACTCGCATATAAAATACATGTTTAGTCTTAAAAAAACCATTTTATATCTTTGATTCTCATCCAAATAAATTTTCTAAATAAACAAATTTCAAACAAAATTGTCGATGTGTTTCTTATTTCTATAATATCTTACGCTTTTTATGTGCACTCCCGCTAAAATATAAGCAACAAAGGTAATGCCCGGAATGAAACAGCAATTATTTAATGCATATAAGTGAAACAGATTCAAGAAGACAAACTAAGCCTTAGGCGACATTCGAACCCGCATATTAGAGGGCAGGTTAATAGACAGCCTGCGCTAGCTGCTGTACCATACAGAGTGACAAAAATGTCAATCTCATACCAGGATTTTTTGTATAAAATGATTGGCTTGTCATCCCAGTTACCCAATATTTGAAATTCTAAAATAACTGGAGGGAAAAACATAACAGGAGATTGCGCTGATTATTTTAATTCATTTTTGTCGAATTTAGGAGCAAGATTTTGCTTTAAACTGCAAAAGGAGTTCTGCAATTTTTACTTCTGAAAATAATGCACAGCTATTTTCAATTTCAGTAACACGAGAGAGGTTTTAAACACGAATTATTTCGTACACGAGTTATTAACACAAGTAAAAGTTATTTGATCAGGACAATTCTGGTATTAAAAATTTCTATTTTCTACTCGCATATAAAATACATGTTTAGTCTTAATAAAACCATTTTATATCTTTGCTTCTCATCCAAATAAATTTTCTAAATAAACAAATTTCAAACAAAATTGTCGATGTGTTTCTTATTTCTATAATATCTTACGCTTTTTATGTGCACTCCCGCTAAAATATAAGCAACAAAGGTAATGCACGGAATGAAACAGCAATTATTTAATGGATATAAGTGAAACAAATTCAAGAAGACAAACTAAGCCTTAGGCTACATTCGAACCCGCATATTAGAGAGCAGGTTAATAGACAGCCTGCGCTAGCTGCTGTACCATACAGAGCGACAAAAATGTCAATCTCATACCAGGATTTTTTGTATAAAATGATTGGCTTGTCATCCCAGTTACCCAATATTTGAAATTCTAAAATAAATGGAGGGAAAAACATAACAGGAGATTGCGCTGATTATTTTAATTCATTTTTGTCCAATTTAGAAGCAAGATTTTGCTTTAAACTGCAAAAGGAGTTCTGCAATTTTTATTTCTGAAAATAATGCACAGCTATTTTCAATTTCAATAACACGAGAGAGGTTTTAAACACGAATTATTTCGTACACGAGTTATTAACACAAGTCAAAGTTACTTGATCAGGACAATTCTGGTATTAAAAATTTCTATTTTCTACTCGCATATAAAATACATGTTTAGTCTTAATAAAACCATTTTATATCTTTGCTTCTCATCCAAATAAATTTTCTAAATAAACAAATTTCAAACAAAAAATTGAATAACAAAACGGGATTTCTGAAGTTAAATAGCATAAAAGTGAATGTTATGCCATGAAACTATGGTTTCTAAAGTTCTAAGTGGCTATACTAACAGATTTGAGAACATTATTCAGTTTTTATCATTAGATTAATCAGTAATAACTTTTACGTTAGATAATATATTTCCTGTTGCTTGATATAGTAATATGAGAAACTAATTAATCAATTGTCGATGTGTTTCTTATTTCTATAATATCTTACGCTTTTTTTGTGCACTCCCGCTAAAATATAAGCAACAAAGGTAATGCACGGAATGAAACAGCAATTATTTAATGCATATAGGTGAAACAGATTCAAGAAGACAAACTAAGCCTTAGGCGACATTCGAACCCGCATATTAGAAGGCAGGTTAATAGACAGCCTGCGCTAGCTGCTGTACCATACAGAGTGACAAAAATGTCAATCTCATACCAGGATGTTTTGTATAAAATGATTGGCTTGTCATCCCAGTTACCCAATATCTGAAATTCTAAAATAACTGGAGGGAAAAACAGAACAGGAGATTGCGCTGATAATTTAATTCATTTTTGTCCAATTTAGGAGCAGGATTTTGCTTTAAACTGCAAAAAGATTTCTGAAATTTTTACTTCTGAAAATAATGCACAGCTATTTTCAATTTCAATAACACGAGAGAGGTTTTAAACACGAATTATTTCGTACACGAGTTATTAACACAAGTCAAAGTTATTTGATCAGGACAATTCTGGTATTAAAAATTTCTATTTTCTACTCGCATATAAAATACATGTTTAGTCTTAATAAAACCATTTTATATCTTTGCTTCTCATCCAAATAAATTTTCTAAATAAACAAATTTCAAACAAAAAATTGAATAACAAACACGGGATTTCTGAAGTTAAATAGCATAAAAGTGAATGTTATGCCATGAAACTATGGTTTCTAAAGTTCTAAGTGGCTATACTAACAGATTTGAGAACATTATTCAGTTTTTATCATTAGATTAATCAGTAATAACTTTTACGTTAGATAATATATTTCCTGTTGCTTGATATAGTAATATAAGAAACTAATTAATCAATGGTCGATGTGTTTCTTATTTCTATAATATCTTACGCTTTTTTTTGTGCACTCCCGCTAAACTATAAGCAACAAAGGTAATGCACGGAATGAAACAGCAATTATTTAATGGATATAAGTGAAACAGATTCAAGAAGACAAACTAAGCCTTAGGCGACATTCGAACCCGCATATTAGAGGGCAGGTTAATAGACAGCCTGCGCTAGCTGCTGTACCATACAGAGTGACAAAAATGTCAATCTCATACCAGGATTTTTTGTATAAAATGATTGGCTTGTCATCCCAGTTACCCAATATTTGAAATTCTGAAATAACTGGAGGGAAAAACATAACAGGAGATTGCGCTGATTATCTTAATTCATTTTTGTCGAATTTAGGAGCAAGATTTTGCTTTAAACTGCAAAAGGAGTTCTGCAATTTTTATTTCTGAAAATAATGCACAGCTATTTTCAATTTCAATAACACGAGAGAGGTTTTAAACACGAATTATTTCGTACACGAGTTATTAACACAAGTAAAAGTTATTTGATCAGGACAATTCTGGTATTAAAAATTTCTATTTTCTACTCGCATATAAAATACATGTTTAGTCTTAAAAAAACCATTTTATATCTTTGCTTCTCATCCAAATAAATTTTCTAAATAAACAAATTTCAAACAAAATTGTCGATGTGTTTCTTATTTCTATAATATCTTACGCTTTTTATGTGCACTCCCGCTAAAATATAAGCAACAAAGGTAATGCACGGAATGAAACAGCAATTATTTAATGCATATAAGTGAAACAGATTCAAGAAGACAAACTAAGCCTTAGGCGACATTCGAACCCGCATATTAGAGGGCAGGTTAATAGACAGCCTGCGCTAGCTGCTGTACCATACAGAGTGACAAAAATGTCAATCTCATACCAGGATTTTTTGTATAAAATGATTGGCTTGTCATCCCAGTTACCCAATATTTGAAATTCTAAAATAACTGGAGGGAAAAACATAACAGGAGATTGCGCTGATTATTTTAATTCATTTTTGTCGAATTTAGGAGCAAGATTTTGCTTTAAACTGCAAAAGGAGTTCTGCAATTTTTACTTCTGAAAATAATGCACAGCTATTTTCAATTTCAATAACACGAGAGAGGTTTTAAACACGAATTATTTCGTACACGAGTTATTAACACAAGTAAAAGTTATTTGATCAGGACAATTCTGGTATTAAAAATTTCTATTTTCTACTCGCATATAAAATACATGTTTAGTCTTAATAAAACCATTTTATATCTTTGCTTCTCATCCAAATAAATTTTCTAAATAAACAAATTTCAAACAAAATTGTCGATGTGTTTCTTATTTCTATAATATCTTACGCTTTTTATGTGCACTCCCGCTAAAATATAAGCAACAAAGGTAATGCACGGAATGAAACAGCAATTATTTAATGGATATAAGTGAAACAGATTCAAGAAGACAAACTAAGCCTTAGGCTACATTCGAACCCGCATATTAGAGAGCAGGTTAATAGACAGCCTGCGCTAGCTGCTGTACCATACAGAGCGACAAAAATGTCAATCTCATACCAGGATTTTTTGTATAAAATGATTGGCTTGTCATCCCAGTTACCCAATATTTGAAATTCTAAAATAAATGGAGGGAAAAACATAACAGGAGATTGCGCGGATTATTTTAATTCATTTTTGTCCAATTTAGAAGCAGGATTTTGCTTTAAACTGCAAAAGGAGTTCTGCAATTTTTATTTCTGAAAATAATGCACAGCTATTTTCAATTTCAATAACACGAGAGAGGTTTTAAACACGAATTATTTCGTACACGAGTTATTAACACAAGTCAAAGTTACTTGATCAGGACAATTCTGGTATTAAAAATTTCTATTTTCTACTCGCATATAAAATACATGTTTAGTCTTAATAAAACCATTTTATATCTTTGCTTCTCATCCAAATAAATTTTCTAAATAAACAAATTTCAAACAAAAAATTGAATAACAAAACGGGATTTCTGAAGTTAAATAGCATAAAAGTGAATGTTATGCCATGAAACTATGGTTTCTAAAGTTCTAAGTGGCTATACTAACAGATTTGAGAACATTATTCAGTTTTTATCATTAGATTAATCAGTAATAACTTTTACGTTAGATAATATATTTCCTGTTGCTTGATATAGTAATATGAGAAACTAATTAATCAATTGTCGATGTGTTTCTTATTTCTATAATATCTTACGCTTTTTTTGTGCACTCCCGCTAAAATATAAGCAACAAAGGTAATGCACGATATGAAACAGCAATTATTTAATGCATATAGGTGAAACAGATTCAAGAAGACAAACTAAGCCTTAGGCGACATTCGAACCCGCATATTAGAAGGCAGGTTAATAGACAGCCTGCGCTAGCTGCTGTACCATACAGAGTGACAAAAATGTCAATCTCATACCAGGATGTTTTGTATAAAATGATTGGCTTGTCATCCCAGTTACCCAATATCTGAAATTCTAAAATAACTGGAGGGAAAAACAGAACAGGAGATTGCGCTGATAATTTAATTCATTTTTGTCCAATTTAGGAGCAGGATTTTGCTTTAAACTGCAAAAAGAGTTCTGAAATTTTTACTTCTGAAAATAATGCACAGCTATTTTCAATTTCAATAACACGAGAGAGGTTTTAAACACGAATTATTTCGTACACGAGTTATTAACACAAGTAAAAGTTATTTGATCAGGACAATTCTGGTATTAAAAATTTCTATTTTCTACTCGCATATAAAATACATGTTTAGTCTTAATAAAACCATTTTATATCTTTGCTTCTCATCCAAATAAATTTTCTAAATAAACAAATTTCAAACAAAATTGTCGATGTGTTTCTTATTTCTATAATATCTTACGCTTTTTATGTGCACTCCCGCTAAAATATAAGCAACAAAGGTAATGCACGGAATGAAACAGCAATTATTTAATGGATATAAGTGAAACAGATTCAAGAAGACAAACTAAGCCTTAGGCTACATTCGAACCCGCATATTAGAGAGCAGGTTAATAGACAGCCTGCGCTAGCTGCTGTACCATACAGAGTGACAAAAATGTCAATCTCATACCAGGATGTTTTGTATAAAATGATTGGCTTGTCATCCCAGTTACCCAATATCTGAAATTCTAAAATAACTGGAGGGAAAAACAGAACAGGAGATTGCGCTGATAATTTAATTCATTTTTGTCCAATTTAGGAACAGGATTTTGCTTTAAACTGCAAAAAGAGTTCTGAAATTTTTACTTCTGAAAATAATGCACAGCTATTTTCAATTTCAATAACACGAGAGAGGTTTTAAACACGAATTATTTCGTACACGAGTTATTAACACAAGTCAAAGTTACTTGATCAGGACAATTCTGGTATTAAAAATTTCTATTTTCTACTCGCATATAAAATACATGTTTAGTCTTAATAAAACCATTTTATATCTTTGCTTCTCATCCAAATAAATTTTCTAAATAAACAAATTTCAAACAAAAAATTGAATAACAAAACGGGATTTCTGAAGTTAAATAGCATAAAAGTGAATGTTATGCCATGAAACTATGGTTTCTAAAGTTCTAAGTGGCTATACTAACAGATTTGAGAACATTATTCAGTTTTTATCATTAGATTAATCAGTAATAACTTTTACGTTAGATAATATATTTCCTGTTGCTTGATATAGTAATATGAGAAACTAATTAATCAATTGTCGATGTGTTTCTTATTTCTATAATATCTTACGCTTTTTTTGTGCACTCCCGCTAAAATATAAGCAACAAAGGTAATGCACGGAATGAAACAGCAATTATTTAATGCATATAGGTGAAACAGATTCAAGAAGACAAACTAAGCCTTAGGCGACATTCGAACCCGCATATTAGAAGGCAGGTTAATAGACAGCCTGCGCTAGCTGCTGTACCATACAGAGTGATAAAAATGTCAATCTCATACCAGGATGTTTTGTATAAAATGATTGGCTTGTCATCCCAGTTACCCAATATCTGAAATTCTAAAATAACTGGAGGGAAAAACAGAACAGGAGATTGCGCTGATAATTTAATTCATTTTTGTCCAATTTAGGAGCAGGATTTTGCTTTAAACTGCAAAAAGAGTTCTGAAATTTTTACTTCTGAAAATAATGCACAGCTATTTTCAATTTCAATAACACGAGAGAGGTTTTAAACACGAATTATTTCGTACACGAGTTATTAACACAAGTCAAAGTTATTTGATCAGGACAATTCTGGTATTAAAAATTTCTATTTTCTACTCGCATATAAAATACATGTTTAGTCTTAATAAAACCATTTTATATCTTTGCTTCTCATCCAAATAAATTTTCTAAATAAACAAATTTCAAACAAAAAATTGAATAACAAACACGGGATTTCTGAAGTTAAATAGCATAAAAGTGAATGTTATGCCATGAAACTATGGTTTCTAAAGTTCTAAGTGGCTATACTAACAGATTTGAGAACATTATTCAGTTTTTATCATTAGATTAATCAGTAATAACTTTTACGTTAGATAATATATTTCCTGTTGCTTGATATAGTAATATGAGAAACTAATTAATCAATGGTCGATGTGTTTCTTATTTCTATAATATCTTACGCTTTTTTTTGTGCACTCCCGCTAAACTATAAGCAACAAAGGTAATGCACGGAATGAAACAGCAATTATTTAATGGATATAAGTGAAACAGATTCAAGAAGACAAACTAAGCCTTAGGCGACATTCGAACCCGCATATTAGAGGGCAGGTTAATAGACAGCCTGCGCTAGCTGCTGTACCATACAGAGTGACAAAAATGTCAATCTCATACCAGGATTTTTTGTATAAAATGATTGGTTTGTCATCCCAGTTAACCAATATTTGAAATTCTGAAATAACTGGAGGGAAAAACATAACAGGAGATTGCGCTGATTATCTTAATTCATTTTTGTCGAATTTAGGAGCAAGATTTTGCTTTAAACTGCAAAAGGTGTTCTGCAATTTTTATTTCTGAAAATAATGCACAGCTATTTTCAATTTCAATAACACGAGAGAGGTTTTAAACACGAATTATTTCGTACACGAGTTATTAACACAAGTAAAAGTTATTTGATCAGGACAATTCTGGTATTAAAAATTTCTATTTTCTACTCGCATATAAAATACATGTTTAGTCTTAAAAAACCATTTTATATCTTTGCTTCTCATCCAAATAAATTTTCTAAATAAACAAATTTCAAACAAAATTGTCGATGTGTTTCTTATTTCTATAATATCTTACGCTTTTTATGTGCACTCCCGCTAAAATATAAGCAACAAAGGTAATGCACGGAATGAAACAGCAATTATTTAATGGATATAAGTGAAACAGATTCAAGAAGACAAACTAAGCCTTAGGCTACATTCGAACCCGCATATTAGAGAGCAGGTTAATAGACAGCCTGCGCTAGCTGCTGTACCATACAGAGCGACAAAAATGTCAATCTCATACCAGGATTTTTTGTATAAAATGATTGGCTTGTCATCCCAGTTACCCAATATTTGAAATTCTAAAATAAATGGAGGGAAAAACATAACAGGAGATTGCGCTGATTATTTTAATTCATTTTTGTCCAATTTAGAAGCAAGATTTTGCTTTAAACTGCAAAAGGAGTTCTGCAATTTTTATTTCTGAAAATTATGCACAGCTATTTTCAATTTCAATAACACGAGAGAGGTTTTAAACACGAATTATTTCGTACACGAGTTATTAACACAAGTAAAAGTTACTTGATCAGGACAATTCTGGTATTAAAAATTTCTATTTTCTACTCGCATATAAAATACATGTTTAGTCTTAATAAAACCATTTTATATCTTTGCTTCTCATCCAAATAAATTTTCTAAATAAACAAATTTCAAACAAAAAATTGAATAACAAAACGGGATTTCTGACGTTAAATAGCATAAAAGTGAATGTTATGCCATGAAACTATGGTTTCTAAAGTTCTAAGTGGCTACACTAACAGATTTGAGAACATTATTCAGTTTTTATCATTAGATTAATCAGTAATAACTTTTACGTTAGATAATATATTTCCTGTTGCTTGATATAGTAATCTGAGAAACTAATTAATCAATGGTCGATGTGTTTCTTATTTCTATAATATCTTACGCTTTTTTTTGTGCACTCCCGCTAAAATATAAGCAACAAAGGTAATGCACGGAATGAAACAGCAATTATTTAATGGATATAAGTGAAACAGATTCAAGAAGACAAACTAAGCCTTAGGCGACATTCGAACCCGCATATTAGAGGGCAGGTTAATAGACAGCCTGCGCTAGCTGCTGTACCATACAGAGTGACAAAAATGTCAATCTCATACCAGGATGTTTTGTATAAAATGATTGGCTTGTCATCCCAGTTACCCAATATTTGAAATTCTAAAATAACTGGAGGGAAAAACATAACAGGAGATTGCGCTGATTATTTTAATTCATTTTTGTCGAATTTAGGAGCAAGATTTTGCTTTAAACTGCAAAAGGAGTTCTGCAATTTTTATTTCTGAAAATAATGCACAGCTATTTTCAATTTCAATAACACGAGAGAGGTTTTAAACACGAATTATTTCGTACGCGAGTTATTAACACAAGTCAAAGTTATTTGATCAGGACAATTCTGGTATTAAAAATTTCTATTTTCTACTCGCATATAAAATACATGTTTAGTCTTAATAAAACCATTTTATATCTTTGCTTCTCATCCAAATAAATTTTCTAAATAAACAAATTTCAAACAAAATTGTCGATGTGTTTCTTATTTCTATAATATCTTACGCTTTTTATGTGCACTCCCGCTAAAATATAAGCAACAAAGGTAATGCACGGAATGAAACAGCAATTATTTAATGGATATAAGTGAAACAGATTCAAGAAGACAAACTAAGCCTTAGGCTACATTCGAACCCGCATATTAGAGAGCAGGTTAATAGACAGCCTGCGCTAGCTGCTGTACCATACAGAGCGACAAAAATGTCAATCTCATACCAGGATTTTTTGTATAAAATGATTGACATGTCATCCCAGTTACCCAATATTTGAAATTCTAAAATAAATGGAGGGAAAAACATAACAGGAGATTGCGCTGATTATTTTAATTCATTTTTGTCCAATTTAGAAGCAAGATTTTGCTTTAAACTGCAAAAAAAGTTCTGCAATTTTTATTTCTGAAAATAATGCACAGCTATTTTCAATTTCAATAACACGAGAGAAGTTTTAAACACGAATTATTTCGTACACGAGTTATTAACACAAGTAAAAGTTATTTGATCAGGACAATTCTGGTATTAAAAATTTCTATTTTCTACTCGCATATAAAATATATGTTTAGTCTTAATAAAACCATTTTATATCTTTGCTTCTCATCCAAATAAATTTTCAAAATAAACAAATTTCAAACAAAAAATTGAATAACAAACACGGGATTTCTGAAGTTAAATAGCATAAAAGTGAATGTTATGCCATGAAACTATGGTTTCTAAAGTTCTAAGTGGCTATACTAACAGATTTGAGAACATTATTCAGTTTTTATCATTAGATTAATCAGTAATAACTTTTACGTTAGATAATATATTTCCTGTTGCTTGATATAGTAATATGAGAAACTAATTAATCAATTGTCGATGTGTTTCTTATTTCTATAATATCTTACTCTTTTTTTGTGCAGTCCCGCTAAAATATAAGCAACAAAGGTAATGCACGGAATGAAACAGCAATTATTTAATGGATATAGTTGAAACAGATTCAAGAAGACAAACTAAGCCTTAGGCGACATTCGAACCCGCATATTAGAGGGCAGGTTAATAGACAGCCTGCGCTAGCTGCTGTAACATACAGAGCGACAAAATTGTCAATCTCATACCAGGATTTTTTTTTATAAAATGATTGGCTTGTCATCCCAGTTACCCAATATTTGAAATACTAAAATAACTGGGGGTAAAACATAACAGGAGATTGCGCTGATTATTTTAATTCATTTTTGTCATAGAAGCAAGATTTTGCTTTAAAATGCAAAAAGAGTTCTGAAATTTTTACTTCTGAAAATAATGTACAGCTATTTTCAATTTCAATAACACGAGAGAGGTTTTAAACACGAATTATTTCGTACACGAGTTATTAACACAAGTCAAAGTTATTTGATCAGGACAATTCTGGTATTAAAAATTTCTATTTTCTACTCGCATATAAAATACATGTTTAGTCTTAATAAAACCATTTTATATCTTTGCTTCTCATCTAAATAAAATTTCTAAATAAACAAATTTCAAACAAAATTGTCGATGTGTTTCTTATTTCTATAATATCTTACGCTTTTTATGTGCACTCCCGCTAAAATATAAGCAACAAAGGTAATGCACGGAATGAAACAGCAATTATTTAATAGATATAAGTGAAACATTTTCAAGAACACAAACTAAGCCTTAGGCTACATTCGAACCCGCATATTACAGAGCAGGTTAATAGACAGCCTGCGCTAGCTGCTGTACCATACAGAGCGACAAAAATGTCAATCTCATACCAGGATTTTTTGTATAAAATGATTGGCATGTCATCCCAGTTACCCAATATTTGAAATTCTAAAATAAATCGAGGGAAAAACATAACAGGAGATTGCGCTGATTATTTTAATTCATTTTTGTCCAATTTAGAAGCAAGATTTTGCTTTAAACTGCAAAAAAAGTTCTGCAATTTTTATTTCTGAAAATAATGCACAGCTATTTTCAATTTCAATAACACGAGAGAAGTTTTAAACACGAATTATTTCGTACACGAGTTATTAACACAAGTCAAAGTTATTTGATCAGGACAATTCTGGTATTAAAAATTTGTATTTTCTACTCGCATATAAAATACATGTTTAGTCCTAATAAAACCATTTTATATCTTTGCTTCTCATCCAAATAAATTTTCTAAATAAACAAATTTCAAACAAAATTGTCGATGTGTTTCTTATTTCTATAATATCTCAAGCTTTTTATGTGCACTCCCGCTAAAATATAAGCAACAAAGGTAATGCACGGAATGAAACAGCAATTATATATTGGATATAAGTGAAACAGATTCAAGAAGACAAACTAAGCCTTAGGCTACATTCGAACCCGCATATTAAAGGGCAGGTTAATAGACAGCCTGCGCTAGCTGCTGTACCATACAGAGTGACAAAAATGTCAATCTCATACCAGGATTTTTTGTATAAAATGATTGGCTTGTCATCCCATTACGAAATATTTGAAATTCTAAAATAACTGGAGGGAAAAACATAACAGGAGATTGCGCTGATTATTTTATTCATTTTTGTCCAATTTAGAAGCAAGATTTTGCTTTAAACTGCAAAAAGAGTTCTGAAATTTTTACTTCTGAAAATAATGCACAGCTATTTTCAATTTCAATAACACGAGAGAGGTTTTAAACACGAATTATTTCGTACACGAGCTATTAACACAAGTAAAAGTTATTTGATCAGGACAATTCTGGTATTAAAAATTTCTATTTTCTACTCGCATATAAAATACATGTTTAGTCTTAATAAAACCATTTTATATCTTTGCTTCTCATCCAAATAAATTTTCTAAATAAACAAATTTCAAACAAAATTGTCGATGTGTTTCTTATTTCTATAATATCTTACGCTTTTTATGTGCACTCCCGCTAAAATATAAGCAACAAAGGTAATGCACGGAATGAAACAGCAATTATTTAATGGATATAAGTGAAACAGATTCAAGAAGACAAACTAAGCCTTAGGCTACATTCGAACCCGCATATTAGAGAGCAGGTTAATAGACAGCCTGCGCTAGCTGCTGTACCATACAGAGCGACAAAAATGTCAATCTCATACCAGGATTTTTTGTATAAAATGATTGGCATGTCATCCCAGTTACCCAATATTTGAAATTCTAAAATAAATGGAGGGAAAAACATAACAGGAGATTGCGCTGATTATTTTAATTCATTTTTGTCCAATTTAGAAGCAAGATTTTGCTTTAAACTGCAAAAAAAGTTCTGCAATTTTTATTTCTGAAAATAATGCACAGCTATTTTCAATTTCAATAACACGAGAGAAGTTTTAAACACGAATTATTTCGTACACGAGTTATTAACACAAGTAAAAGTTATTTGATCAGGACAATTCTGGTATTAAAAATTTCTATTTTCTACTCGCATATAAAATATATGTTTAGTCTTAATAAAACCATTTTATATCTTTGCTTCTCATCCAAATAAATTTTCTAAATAAACAAATTTCAAACAAAAAATTGAATAACAAACACGGGATTTCTGAAGTTAAATAGCATAAAAGTGAATGTTATGCCATGAAACTATGGTTTCTAAAGTTCTAAGTGGCTATACTAACAGATTTGAGAACATTATTCAGTTTTTATCATTAGATTAATCAGTAATAACTTTTACGTTAGATAATATATTTCCTGTTGCTTGATATAGTAATATGAGAAACTAATTAATCAATTGTCGATGTGTTTCTTATTTCTATAATATCTTACGCTTTTTTTGTGCAGTCCCGCTAAAATATAAGCAACAAAGGTAATGCACGGAATGAAACAGCAATTATTTAATGGATATAGGTGAAACAGATTCAAGAAGACAAACTAAGCCTTAGGCGACATTCGAACCCGCATATTAGAGGGCAGGTTAATAGACAGCCTGCGCTAGCTGCTGTAACATACAGAGCGACAAAAATGTCAATCTCATACCAGGATTTTTTTTTTATAAAATGATTGGCTTGTCATCCCAGTTACCCAATATTTGAAATACTAAAATAACTGGGGGTAAAACATAACAGGAGATTGCGCTGATTATTTTAATTCATTTTTGTCATAGAAGCAAGATTTTGCTTTAAAATGCAAAAAGAGTTCTGAAATTTTTACTTCTGAAAATAATGTACAGCTATTTTCAATTTCAATAACACGAGAGAGGTTTTAAACACGAATTATTTCGTACACGAGTTATTAACACAAGTCAAAGTTATTTGATCAGGACAATTCTGGTATTAAAAATTTCTATTTTCTACTCGCATATAAAATACATGTTTAGTCTTAATAAAACCATTTTATATCTTTGCTTCTCATCTAAATAAATTTTCTAAATAAACAAATTTCAAACAAAATTGTCGATGTGTTTCTTATTTCTATAATATCTTACGCTTTTTTTGTGCAGTCCCGCTAAAATATTAGCAACAAAGGTAATGCACGGAATGAAACAGCAATTATTTAATGGATATAGGTGAAACAGATTCAAGAAGACAAACTAAGCCTTAGGCGACATTCGAACCCGCATATTAGAGGGCAGGTTAATAGACAGCCTGCGCTAGCTGCTGTAACATACAGAGCGACAAAAATGTCAATCTCATACCAGGATTTTTTTTTTATAAAATGATTGGCTTGTCATCCCAGTTACCCAATATTTGAAATACTAAAATAACTGGGGGTAAAACATAACAGGAGATTGCGCTGATTATTTTAATTCATTTTTGTCATAGAAGCAAGATTTTGCTTTAAAATGCAAAAAGAGTTCTGAAATTTTTACTTCTGAAAATAATGTACAGCTATTTTCAATTTCAATAACACGAGAGAGGTTTTAAACACGAATTATTTCGTACACGAGTTATTAACACAAGTCAAAGTTATTTGATCAGGACAATTCTGGTATTAAAAATTTCTATTTTCTACTCGCATATAAAATACATGTTTAGTCTTAATAAAACCATTTTATATCTTTGCTTCTCATCTAAATAAATTTTCTAAATAAACAAATTTCAAACAAAATTGTCGATGTGTTTCTTATTTCTATAATATCTTACGCTTTTTTTGTGCAGTCCCGCTAAAATATAAGCAACAAAGGTAATGCACGGAATGAAACAGCAATTATTTAATGGATATAGGTGAAACAGATTCAAGAAGACAAACTAAGCCTTAGGCGACATTCGAACCCGCATATTAGAGGGCAGGTTAATAGACAGCCTGCGCTAGCTGCTGTACCATACAGAGCGACAAAAATGTCAATCTCATACCAGGATTTTTTGTATAAAATGATTGGCATGTCATCCCAGTTACCCAATATTTGAAATTCTAAAATAAATCGAGGGAAAAACATAACAGGAGATTGCGCTGATTATTTTAATTCATTTTTGTCCAATTTAGAAGCAAGATTTTGCTTTAAACTGCAAAAAAAGTTCTGCAATTTTTATTTCTGAAAATAATGCACAGCTATTTTCAATTTCAATAACACGAGAGAAGTTTTAAACACGAATTATTTCGTACACGAGTTATTAACACAAGTCAAAGTTATTTGATCAGGACAATTCTGGTATTAAAAATTTGTATTTTCTACTCGCATATAAAATACATGTTTAGTCCTAATAAAACCATTTTATATCTTTGCTTCTCATCCAAATAAATTTTCTAAATAAACAAATTTCAAACAAAATTGTCGATGTGTTTCTTATTTCTATAATATCTCAAGCTTTTTATGTGCACTCCCGCTAAAATATAAGCAACAAAGGTAATGCACGGAATGAAACAGCAATTATTTATTGGATATAAGTGAAACAGATTCAAGAAGACAAACTAAGGCTTAGGCTACATTCGAACCCGCATATTAAAGGGCAGGTTAATAGACAGCCTGCGCTAGCTGCTGTACCATACAGAGTGACAAAAATGTCAATCTCATACCAGGATTTTTTGTATAAAATGATTGGCTTGTCATCCCATTACGAAATATTTGAAATTCTAAAATAACTGGAGGGAAAAACATAACAGGAGATTGCGCTGATTATTTTATTCATTTTTGTCCAATTTAGAAGCAAGATTTTGCTTTAAACTGCAAAAAGAGTTCTGAAATTTTTACTTCTGAAAATAATGCACAGCTATTTTCAATTTCAATAACACGAGAGAGGTTTTAAACACGAATTATTTCGTACACGAGCTATTAACACAAGTAAAAGTTATTTGATCAGGACAATTCTGGTATTAAAAATTTCTATTTTCTACTCGCATATAAAATACATGTTTAGTCTTAATAAAACCATTTTATATCTTTGCTTCTCATCCAAATAAATTTTCTAAATAAACAAATTTCAAACAAAATTGTCGATGTGTTTCTTATTTCCATAATATCTTACGCTTTTTATGTGCACTCCCGCTAAAATATAAGCAACAAAGGTAATGCACGGAATGAAACAGCAATTATTTAATGGATATAGGTGAAACAGATTCAAGAAGACAAACTAAGCCTTAGGCGACATTCGAACCCGCATATTAGAGGGCAGGTTAATAGACAGCCTGCGCTAGCTGCTGTACCATACAGAGTGACAAAAATGTCAATCTCATACCAGGATGTTTTGTATAAAATGATTGGCTTGTCATCCCAGTTACCCAATATTTGAAATTCTAAAATAACTGGAGGGAAAAACATAACAGGAGATTGCGCTGATTATTTTAATTCATTTTTGTCCAATTTAGGAGCAGGATTTTGCTTTAAACTGCAAAAAGAGTTCTGATGTTTTTACTTCTGAAAATAATGCACAGCTATTTTCAATTTCAATAACACGAGAGAGGTTTAAAACACGAATTTTTTCGTACACGAGTTATTAACACAAGTCAAAGTTATTTGATCAGGACAATTCTGGTATTAAAAATTTGTATTTTCTACTCGCATATAAAATACATGTTTAGTCCTAATAAAACCATTTTATATCTTTGCTTCTCATCCAAATAAATTTTCTAAATAAACAAATTTCAAACAAAATTGTCGATGTGTTTCTTATTTCTATAATATCTCAAGCTTTTTATGTGCACTCCCGCTAAAATATAAGCAACAAAGGTAATGCACGGAATGAAACAGCAATTATTTATTGGATATAAGTGAAACAGATTCAAGAAGAAAAACTAAGCCTTAGGCTACATTCGAACCCGCATATTAAAGGGCAGGTTAATAGACAGCCTGCGCTAGCTGCTGTACCATATAGAGTGACAAAAATGTCAATCTCATACCAGGTTTTTTTGTATAAAATGTTTGGCTTGTCATCCCATTACGAAATATTTGAAATTCTAAAATAACTGGAGGGAAAAACATAACAGGAGATTGCGCTGATTATTTTATTCATTTTTGTCCAATTTAGAAGCAAGATTTTGCTTTAAACTGCAAAAAGAGTTCTGAAATTTTTACTTCTGAAAATAATGCACAGCTATTTTTAATTTCAATAACACGAGAGAGGTTTTAAACACGAATTATTTCGTACACGAGCTATTAACACAAGTAAAAGTTATTTGATCAGGACAATTCTGGTATTAAAAATTTCTATTTTCTACTCGCATATAAAATACATGTTTAGTCTTAATAAAACCATTTTATATCTTTGCTTCTCATCCAAATAAATTTTCTAAATAAACAAATTTCAAACAAAATTGTCGATGTGTTTCTTATTTCTATAATATCTTACGCTTTTTATGTGCACTCCCGCTAAAATATAAGCAACAAAGGTAATGCACGGAATGAAACAGCAATTATTTAATGGATATAAGTGAAAAAGATTCAAGAAGACAAACTAAGCCTTAGGCTACATTCGAACCCGCATATTAGAGAGCAGGTTAATAGACAGCCTGCACTAGCTGCTGTGCCATACAGAGCGACAAAAATGTCAATCTCATACCAGGATTTTTTGTATAAAATGATTGGCATGTCATCCCAGTTACCCAATATTTGAAATTCTAAAATAAATGGAGGGAAAAACATAACAGGAGATTGCGCTGATTATTTTAATTCATTTTTGTCCAATTCAGAAGCAAGATTTTGCTTTAAACTGCAAAAAAAGTTCTGCAATTTTTATTTCTGAAAATAATGCACAGCTATTTTCAATTTCAATAACACGAGAGAAGTTTTAAACACGAATTATTTCGTACACGAGTTATTAACACAAGTAAAAGTTATTTGATCAGGACAATTCTGGTATTAAAAATTTCTATTTTCTACTCGCATATAAAATATATGTTTAGTCTTAATAAAACCATTTTATATCTTTGCTTCTCATCCAAATAAATTTTCTAAATAAACAAATTTCAAACAAAAAATTGAATAACAAACACGGGATTTCTGAAGTTAAATAGCATAAAACTGAATGTTATGCCATGAAACTATGGTTTCTAAAGTTCTAAGTGGCTATACTAACAGTTTTGTGAACATTATTCAGTTTTTATCATTAGATTAATCAGTAATAACTTTTACGTTAGATAATATATTTCCTGTTGCTTGATATAGTAATATGAGAAACTACTTAATCAATTGTCGATGTGTTTCTTATTTCTATAATATCTTACGCTTTTTTTGTGCAGTCCCGCTAAAATATAAGCAACAAAGGTAATGCACGGAATGAAACAGCAATTATTTAATGGATATAGGTGAAACAGATTCAAGAAGACAAACTAAGCCTTAGGCGACATTCGAACCCGCATATTAGAGGGCAGGTTAATAGACAGCCTGCGCTAGCTGCTGTAACATACAGAGCGACAAAAATGTCAATCTCATACCAGGATTTTTTTTTTATAAAATGATTGGCTTGTCATCCCAGTTACCCAATATTTGAAATACTAAAATAACTGGGGGTAAAACATAACAGGATATTGCGCTGATTATTTTAATTCATTTTTGTCCAATTTAGAAGCAAGATTTTGCTTTAAAATGCAAAAAGAGTTCTGAAATTTTTACTTCTGAAAATAATGTACAGCTATTTTCAATTTCAATAACACGAGAGAGGTTTTAAACACGAATTATTTCGTACACGAGTTATTAACACAAGTCAAAGTTATTTGATCAGGACAATTCTGGTATTAAAAATTTCTATTTTCTACTCGCATATAAAATACATGTTTAGTCTTAATAAAACCATTTTATATCTTTGCTTCTCATCTAAATAAATTTTCTAAATAAACAAATTTCAAACAAAATTGTCGATGTGTTTCTTATTTCTATAATATCTTACGCTTTTTATGTGCACTCCCGCTAAAATATAAGCAACAAAGGTAATGCACGGAATGAAACAGCAATTATTTAATAGATATAAGTGAAACATTTTCAAGAACACAAACTAAGCCTTAGGCTACATTCGAACCCGCATATTACAGAGCAGGTTAATAGACAGTCTGCGCTAGCTGCTGTACCATACAGAGCGACAAAAATGTCAATCTCATACCAGGATTTTTTGTATAAAATGATTGGCATGTCATCCCAGTTACCCAATATTTGAAATTCTAAAATAAATGGAGGGTAAAACATAACAGGAGATTGCGCTGATTATTTTAATTCATTTTTGTCCAATTTAGAAGCAAGATTTTGCTTTAAACTGCAAAAAAAGTTCTGCAATTTTTATTTCTGAAAATAATGCACAGCTATTTTCAATTTCAATAACACGAGAGAAGTTTTAAACACGAATTATTTCGTACACGAGTTATTAACACAAGTCAAAGTTCTTTGATCAGGACAATTCTGGTATTAAAAATTTGTATTTTCTACTCGCATATAAAATACATGTTTAGTCCTAATAAAACCATTTTATATCTTTGCTTCTCATCCAAATAAATTTTCTAAATAAACAAATTTCAAACAAAATTGTCGATGTGTTTCTTATTTCTATAATATCTCAAGCTTTTTATGTGCACTCCCGCTAAAATATAAGCAACAAAGGTAATGCACGGAATGAAACAGCAATTATTTATTGGATATAAGTGAAACAGATTCAAGAAGACAAACTAAGCCTTAGGCTACATTCGAACCCGCATATTAAAGGGCAGGTTAATAGACAGCCTGCGCTAGCTGCTGTACCATACAGAGTGACAAAAATGTCAATCTCATACCAGGATTTTTTGTATAAAATGATTGGCTTGTCATCCCATTACGAAATATTTGAAATTCTAAAATAACTGGAGGGAAAAACATAACAGGAGATTGCGCTGATTATTTTATTCATTTTTGTCCAATTTAGAAGCAAGATTTTGCTTTAAACTGCAAAAAGAGTTCTGAAATTTTTACTTCTGAAAATAATGCACAGCTATTTTCAATTTCAATAACACGAGTGAGGTTTTAAACACGAATTATTTCGTACACGAGCTATTAACACAAGTAAAAGTTATTTGATCAGGACAATTCTGGTATTAAAAATTTCTATTTTCTAATCGCATATAAAATACATGTTTAGTCTTAATAAAACCATTTTATATCTTTGCTTCTCATCCAAATAAATTTTCTAAATAAACAAATTTCAAACAAAAAATTGAATAACAAACACGGGATTTCTGAAATTAAATAGCATAAAAGTGAATGTTATGCCATGAAACTATGGTTTCTAATGTTCTAAGTGGCTATACTAACAGATTTGAGAACATTATTCAGTTTTTATCATTAGATTAATCAGTAATAACTTTTACGTTAGATAATATATTTCCTGTTGCTTGATATAGTAATATGAGAAACTACTTAATCAATTGTCGATGTGTTTCTTATTTCTATAATATCTTACGCTTTTTTTGTGCAGTCCCGCTAAAATATAAGCAACAAAGGTAATGCACGGAATGAAACAGCAATTATTTAATGGATATAGGTGAAACAGATTCAAGAAGACAAACTAAGCCTTAGGCGACATTCGAACCCGCATATTAGAGGGCAGGTTAATAGACAGCCTGCGCTAGCTGCTGTAACATACAGAGCGACAAAAATGTCAATCTCATACCAGGATTTTTTTTTATAAAATGATTGGCTTGTCATCCCAGTTACCCAATATTTGAAATACTAAAATAACTGGGGGTAAAACATAACAGGAGATTGCGCTGATTATTTTAATTCATTTTTGTCCAATTTAGAAGCAAGATTTTGCTTTAAAATGCAAAAAGAGTTCTGAAATTTTTACTTCTGAAAATAATGTACAGCTATTTTCAATTTCAATAACACGAGAGAGGTTTTAAACACGAATTATTTCGTACACGAGTTATTAACACAAGTCAAAGTTATTTGATCAGGACAATTCTGGTATTAAAAATTTCTATTTTCTACTCGCATATAAAATACATGTTTAGTCTTAATAAAACCATTTTATATCTTTGCTTCTCATCTAAATAAATTTTCTAAATAAACAGATTTCAAACAAAATTGTCGATGTGTTTCTTATTTCTATAATATCTTACGCTTTTTATGTGCACTCCCGCTAAAATATAAGCAACAAAGGTAATGCACGGAATGAAACAGCAATTATTTAATAGATATAAGTGAAACATTTTCAAGAACACAAACTAAGCCTTAGGCTACATTCGAACCCGCATATTACAGAGCAGGTTAATAGACAGCCTGCGCTAGCTGCTGTACCATACAGAGCGACAAAAATGTCAATCTCATACCAGGATTTTTTGTATAAAATGATTGGCATGTCATCCCAGTTACCCAATATTTGAAATTCTAAATTAAATGGAGGGAAAAACATAACAGGAGATTGGGCTGATTATTTTAATTCATTTTTGTCCAATTTAGAAGCAAGATTTTGCTTTAAACTGCAAAAAAAGTTCTGCAATTTTTATTTCTGAAAATAATGCACAGCTATTTTCAATTTCAATAACACGAGAGAAGTTTTAAACACGAATTATTTCGTACACGAGTTATTAACACAAGTCAAAGTTCTTTGATCAGGACAATTCTGGTATTAAAAATTTGTATTTTCTACTCGCATATAAAATACATGTTTAGTCCTAATAAAACCATTTTATATCTTTGCTTCTCATCCAAATAAATTTTCTAAATAAACAAATTTCAAACAAAATTGTCGATGTGTTTCTTATTTCTATAATATCTCAAGCTTTTTATGTGCACTCCCGCTAAAATATAAGCAACAAAGGTAATGCACGGAATGAAACAGCAATTATTTATTGGATATAAGTGAAACAGATTCAAGAAGACAAACTAAGCCTTAGGCTACATTCGAACCCGCATATTAAAGGGCAGGTTAATAGACAGCCTGCGCTAGCTGCTGTACCATACAGAGTGACAAAAATGTCAATCTCATACCAGGATTTTTTGTATAAAATGATTGGCTTGTCATCCCATTACGAAATATTTGAAATTCTAAAATAACTGGAGGGAAAAACATAACAGGAGATTGCGCTGATTATTTTATTCATTTTTGTCCAATTTAGAAGCAAGATTTTGCTTTAAACTGCAAAAAGAGTTCTGAAATTTTTACTTCTGAAAATAATGCACAGCTATTTTCAATTTCAATAACACGAGTGAGGTTTTAAACACGAATTATTTCGTACACGAGCTATTAACACAAGTAAAAGTTATTTGATCAGGACAATTCTGGTATTAAAAATTTCTATTTTCTAATCGCATATAAAATACATGTTTAGTCTTAATAAAACCATTTTATATCTTTGCTTCTCATCCAAATAAATTTTCTAAATAAACAAATTTCAAACAAAAAATTGAATAACAAACACGGGATTTCTGAAATTAAATAGCATAAAAGTGAATGTTATGCCATGAAACTATGGTTTCTAATGTTCTAAGTGGCTATACTAACAGATTTGAGAACATTATTCAGTTTTTATCATTAGATTAATCAGTAATAACTTTTACGTTAGATAATATATTTCCTGTTGCTTGATATAGTAATATGAGAAACTACTTAATCAATTGTCGATGTGTTTCTTATTTCTATAATATCTTACGCTTTTTTTGTGCAGTCCCGCTAAAATATAAGCAACAAAGGTAATGCACGGAATGAAACAGCAATTATTTAATGGATATAGGTGAAACAGATTCAAGAAGACAAACTAAGCCTTAGGCGACATTCGAACCCGCATATTAGAGGGCAGGTTAATAGACAGCCTGCGCTAGCTGCTGTAACATACAGAGCGACAAAAATGTCAATCTCATACCAGGATTTTTTTTTATAAAATGATTGGCTTGTCATCCCAGTTACCCAATATTTGAAATACTAAAATAACTGGGGGTAAAACATAACAGGAGATTGCGCTGATTATTTTAATTCATTTTTGTCCAATTTAGAAGCAAGATTTTGCTTTAAAATGCAAAAAGAGTTCTGAAATTTTTACTTCTGAAAATAATGTACAGCTATTTTCAATTTCAATAACACGAGAGAGGTTTTAAACACGAATTATTTCGTACACGAGTTATTAACACAAGTCAAAGTTATTTGATCAGGACAATTCTGGTATTAAAAATTTCTATTTTCTACTCGCATATAAAATACATGTTTAGTCTTAATAAAACCATTTTATATCTTTGCTTCTCATCCAAATAAATTTTCTAAATAAACAAATTTCAAACAAAATTGTCGATGTGTTTCTTATTTCTATAATATCTCAAGCTTTTTATGTGCACTCCCGCTAAAATATAAGCAACAAAGGTAATGCACGGAATGAAACAGCAATTATTTATTGGATATAAGTGAAACAGATTCAAGAAGACAAACTAAGCCTTAGGCTACATTCGAACCCGCATATTAAAGGGCAGGTTAATAGACAGCCTGCGCTAGCTGCTGTACCATACAGAGTGACAAAAATGTCAATCTCATACCAGGATTTTTTGTATAAAATGATTGGCTTGTCATCCCATTACGAAATATTTGAAATTCTAAAATAACTGGAGGGAAAAACATAACAGGAGATTGCGCTGATTATTTTATTCATTTTTGTCCAATTTAGAAGCAAGATTTTGCTTTAAACTGCAAAAAGAGTTCTGAAATTTTTACTTCTGAAAATAATGCACAGCTATTTTCAATTTCAATAACACGAGTGAGGTTTTAAACACGAATTATTTCGTACACGAGCTATTAACACAAGTAAAAGTTATTTGATCAGGACAATTCTGGTATTAAAAATTTCTATTTTCTAATCGCATATAAAATACATGTTTAGTCTTAATAAAACCATTTTATATCTTTGCTTCTCATCCAAATAAATTTTCTAAATAAACAAATTTCAAACAAAAAATTGAATAACAAACACGGGATTTCTGAAATTAAATAGCATAAAAGTGAATGTTATGCCATGAAACTATGGTTTCTAATGTTCTAAGTGGCTATACTAACAGATTTGAGAACATTATTCAGTTTTTATCATTAGATTAATCAGTAATAACTTTTACGTTAGATAATATATTTCCTGTTGCTTGATATAGTAATATGAGAAACTACTTAATCAATTGTCGATGTGTTTCTTATTTCTATAATATCTTACGCTTTTTTTGTGCAGTCCCGCTAAAATATAAGCAACAAAGGTAATGCACGGAATGAAACAGCAATTATTTAATGGATATAGGTGAAACAGATTCAAGAAGACAAACTAAGCCTTAGGCGACATTCGAACCCGCATATTAGAGGGCAGGTTAATAGACAGCCTGCGCTAGCTGCTGTAACATACAGAGCGACAAAAATGTCAATCTCATACCAGGATTTTTTTTTATAAAATGATTGGCTTGTCATCCCAGTTACCCAATATTTGAAATACTAAAATAACTGGGGGTAAAACATAACAGGAGATTGCGCTGATTATTTTAATTCATTTTTGTCCAATTTAGAAGCAAGATTTTGCTTTAAAATGCAAAAAGAGTTCTGAAATTTTTACTTCTGAAAATAATGTACAGCTATTTTCAATTTCAATAACACGAGAGAGGTTTTAAACACGAATTATTTCGTACACGAGTTATTAACACAAGTCAAAGTTATTTGATCAGGACAATTCTGGTATTAAAAATTTCTATTTTCTACTCGCATATAAAATACATGTTTAGTCTTAATAAAACCATTTTATATCTTTGCTTCTCATCTAAATAAATTTTCTAAATAAACAGATTTCAAACAAAATTGTCGATGTGTTTCTTATTTCTATAATATCTTACGCTTTTTATGTGCACTCCCGCTAAAATATAAGCAACAAAGGTAATGCACGGAATGAAACAGCAATTATTTAATAGATATAAGTGAAACATTTTCAAGAACACAAACTAAGCCTTAGGCTACATTCGAACCCGCATATTACAGAGCAGGTTAATAGACAGCCTGCGCTAGCTGCTGTACCATACAGAGCGACAAAAATGTCAATCTCATACCAGGATTTTTTGTATAAAATGATTGGCATGTCATCCCAGTTACCCAATATTTGAAATTCTAAAATAAATGGAGGGAAAAACATAACAGGAGATTGCGCTGATTATTTTAATTCATTTTTGTCCAATTTAGAAGCAAGATTTTGCTTTAAACTGCAAAAAAAGTTGTGCAATTTTTCTTTCTGAAAATAATGCACAGCTATTTTCAATTTCAATAACACGAGAGAAGTTTTAAACACGAATTATTTCGTACACGAGTTATTAACACAAGTCAAAGTTATTCGATCAGGACAATTCTGGTATTAAAAACTTGTATTTTCTACTCGCATATAAAATACATGTTTAGTCCTAATAAAACCATTTTATATCTTTGCTTCTCATCCAAATAAATTTTCTAAATAAACAAATTTCAAACAAAAAATTGAATAACAAACACGGGATTTCTGAAGTTAAATAGCATAAAAGTGAATGTTATGCCATGAAACTATGGTTTCTAATGTTCTAAGTGGCTATACTAACAGATTTGAGAACATTATTCAGTTTTTATCATTAGATTAATCAGTAATAACTTTTACGTTAGATAATATATTTCCTGTTGCTTGATATAATAATATTAGAAACTAATTAATCAATTGTCGATGTGTTTCTTATTTCTATAATATCTCACGCTTTTTTTGTGCACTCCCGCTAAAATATAAGCAACAAAGGTAATGCACGGAATGAAACAGCAATTATTTAATGGATATAAGTGAAACAGATTCAAGAAGACAAACTAAGCCTTAGGCGACATTCGAACCCGCATATTAGAGGGCAGGTTAATAGACAGCCTGCGCTAGCTGCTGTACCATACAGAGCGACAAAAATGTCAATCTCATACCAGGATTTTTTGTATAAAATGATTGGCTTGTCATCCCAGTTACCCAATATTTGAAATTCTACAATAAATGGAGGGAAAAACATAACAGGAGATTGCGCTGATTATTTTAATTCATTTTTGTCCAATTTACAAGCAAGATTTTGCTTTAAACTGAAAAAGGAGTTCTGCAATTTTTATTTCTGAAAATAATGCACAGCTATTTTCAATTTCAATAACACGAGTGAGGTTTTAAACACAAATTATTTCGTACACGAGTTATTAACACAAGTCAAAGTTATTTGATCAGGACAATTCTGGTATTAAAAATTTCTATTTTCTACTCGCATATAAAATACATGTTTAGTCTTAATAAAACCATTTTATATCTTTGCTTCTCATCCAAATAAGTTTTCTAAATAAACAAATTTCAAACAAAATTGTCGATGTGTTTCTTATTTCTATAATATCTTACGCTTTTTTTGTGCAGTCCCGCTAAAATATAAGCAACAAAGGTAATGCACGGAATGAAACAGCAATTATTTAATGGATATAGGTGAAACAGATTCAAGAAGACAAACTAAGCCTTAGGCGACATTCGAACCCGCATATTAGAGGGCAGGTTAATAGACAGCCTGCGCTAGCTGCTGTAACATACAGAGCGACAAAAATGTCAATCTCATACCAGGATTTTTTTTTATAAAATGATTGGCTTGTCATCCCAGTTACCCAATATTTGAAATACTAAAATAACTGGGGGTAAAACATAACAGGAGATTGCGCTGATTATTTTAATTCATTTTTGTCCAATTTAGAAGCAAGATTTTGCTTTAAAATGCAAAAAGAGTTCTGAAATTTTTACTTCTGAAAATAATGTACAGCTATTTTCAATTTCAATAACACGAGAGAGGTTTTAAACACGAATTATTTCGTACACGAGTTATTAACACAAGTCAAAGTTATTTGATCAGGACAATTCTGGTATTAAAAATTTCTATTTTCTACTCGCATATAAAATACATGTTTAGTCTTAATAAAACCATTTTATATCTTTGCTTCTCATCTAAATAAATTTTCTAAATAAACAGATTTCAAACAAAATTGTCGATGTGTTTCTTATTTCTATAATATCTTACGCTTTTTATGTGCACTCCCGCTAAAATATAAGCAACAAAGGTAATGCACGGAATGAAACAGCAATTATTTAATAGATATAAGTGAAACATTTTCAAGAACACAAACTAAGCCTTAGGCTACATTCGAACCCGCATATTACAGAGCAGGTTAATAGACAGCCTGCGCTAGCTGCTGTACCATACAGAGCGACAAAAATGTCAATCTCATACCAGGATTTTTTGTATAAAATGATTGGCATGTCATCCCAGTTACCCAATATTTGAAATTCTAAAATAAATGGAGGGAAAAACATAACAGGAGATTGCGCTGATTATTTTAATTCATTTTTGTCCAATTTAGAAGCAAGATTTTGCTTTAAACTGCAAAAAAAGTTGTGCAATTTTTCTTTCTGAAAATAATGCACAGCTATTTTCAATTTCAATAACACGAGAGAAGTTTTAAACACGAATTATTTCGTACACGAGTTATTAACACAAGTCAAAGTTATTTGATCAGGACAATTCTGGTATTAAAAATTTCTATTTTCTACTCGCATATAAAATACATGTTTAGTCTTAATAAAACCATTTTATATCTTTGCTTCTCATCTAAATAAATTTTCTAAATAAACAGATTTCAAACAAAATTGTCGATGTGTTTCTTATTTCTATAATATCTCAAGCTTTTTATGTGCATTCCCGCTAAAATATAAGCAACAAAGGTAATGCACGGAATGAAACAGCAATTATTTATTGGATATAAGTGAAACAGATTCAAGAAGACAAACTAAGCCTTAGGCTACATTCGAACCCGCATATTAAAGGGCAGGTTAATAGACAGCCTGCGCTAGCTGCTGTACCATACAGAGTGACAAAAATGTCAATCTCATACCAGGATTTTTTGTATAAAATGATTGGCTTGTCATCCCATTACGAAATATTTGAAATTCTAAAATAACTGGAGGGAAAAACATAACAGGAGATTGCACTGATTATTTTATTCATTTTTGTCCAATTTAGAAGCAAGATTTTGCTTTAAACTGCAAAAAGAGTTCTGAAATTTTTACTTCTGAAAATAATGCACAGCTATTTTCAATTTCAATAACACGAGAGAGGTTTTAAACACGAATTATTTCGTACACGAGCTATTAACACAAGTAAAAGTTATTTGATCAGGACAATTCTGGTATTAAAAATTTCTATTTTCTACTCGCATATAAAATACATGTTTAGTCTTAATAAAACCATTTTATATCTTTGCTTCTCATCCAAATAAATTTTCTAAATAAACAAATTTCAAACAAAAAATTGAATAACAAACACGGGATTTCTGAAGTTAAATAGCATAAAAGTGAATGTTATGCCATGAAACTATGGTTTCTAATGTTCTAAGTGGCTATACTAACAGATTTGAGAACATTATTCAGTTTTTATCATTAGATTAATCAGTAATAACTTTTACGTTAGATAATATATTTCCTGTTGCTTGATATAATAATATTAGAAACTAATTAATCAATTGTCGATGTGTTTCTTATTTCTATAATATCTCACGCTTTTTTTGTGCACTCCCGCTAAAATATAAGCAACAAAGGTAATGCACGGAATGAAACAGCAATTATTTAATGGATATAAGTGAAACAGATTCAAGAAGACAAACTAAGCCTTAGGCGACATTCGAACCCGCATATTAGAGGGCAGGTTAATAGACAGCCTGCGCTAGCTGCTGTACCATACAGAGCGACAAAAATGTCAATCTCATACCAGGATTTTTTGTATAAAATGATTGGCTTGTCATCCCAGTTACCCAATATTTGAAATTCTACAATAAATGGAGGGAAAAACATAACAGGAGATTGCGCTGATTATTTTAATTCATTTTTGTCCAATTTACAAGCAAGATTTTGCTTTAAACTGAAAAAGGAGTTCTGCAATTTTTATTTCTGAAAATAATGCACAGCTATTTTCAATTTCAATAACACGAGTGAGGTTTTAAACACAAATTATTTCGTACACGAGTTATTAACACAAGTCAAAGTTATTTGATCAGGACAATTCTGGTATTAAAAATTTCTATTTTCTACTCGCATATAAAATACATGTTTAGTCTTAATAAAACCATTTTATATCTTTGCTTCTCATCCAAATAAGTTTTCTAAATAAACAAATTTCAAACAAAATTGTCGATGTGTTTCTTATTTCTATAATATCTTACGCTTTTTATGTGCACTCCCGCTAAAATATAAGCAACAAAGGTAATGCACGGAATGAAACAGCAATTATTTAATAGATATAAGTGAAACAGATTCAAGAAGACAAACTAAGCGTTAAGCTACATTCGAACCCGCATATTAGAGAGCAGGTTAATAGACAGCCTGCGCTAGCTGCTGTACCATACAGAGCGACAAAAATGTCAATCTCATACCAGGATTTTTTTGTATAAAATGATTGGCTTGTCATCCCAGTTACCCAATATTTGAAATTCTAAAATAAATGGAGGGAAAAACATAACAGGAGATTGCGCTGATTATTTTAATTCATTTTTGTCCAATTTAGAAGCAAGATTTTGCTTTAAACTGCAAAAGGAGTTCTGCAATTTTTATTTCTGAAAATAATGCACAGCTATTTTCAATTTCAATAACACGAGAGAAGTTTTAAACACGAATTATTTCGTACACGAGTTATTAACACAAGTAAAAGTTATTTGATCAGGACAATTCTGGTATTAAAAATTTCTATTTTCTACTCGCATATAAAATACATGTTTAGTCTTAATAAAACCATTTTATATCTTTGCTTCTCATCCAAATAAATTTTCTAAATAAACAAATTTCAAACAAAAAATTGAATAACAAACACGGGATTTCTGAAGTTAAATAGCATAAAAGTGAATGTTATGCCATGAAACTATGGTTTCTAAAGCTCTAAGTGGCTATACTAACAGATTTGAGAACATTATTCAGTTTTTATCATTAGATTAATCAGTAATAACTTTTACGTTAGATAATATATTTCCTGTTGCTTGATATAATAATATTAGAAACTAATTAATCAATTGTCGATGTGTTTCTTATTTCTATAATATCTCACGCTTTTTTTGTGCACTCCCGCTAAAATATAAGCAACAAAGGTAATGCACGGAATGAAACAGCAATTATTTAATGGATATAAGTGAAACAGATTCAAGAAGACAAAGTAAGCCTTAGGCGACATTCGAACCCGCATATTAGAGGGCAGGTTAATAGACAGCCTGCGCTAGCTGCTGTACCATACAGAGTGACAAAAATGTCAATCTCATACCAGGATTTTTTGTATAAAATGATTGGCTTTTCATCCCAGTTACCCAATATTTGAAATTCTAAAATAAATGGAGGGAAAAACATAACAGGAGATTGCGCTGATTATTTTAATTCATTTTTGTCCAATTTAGAAGCAAGATTTTGCTTTAAACTGCAAAAGGAGTTCTGCAATTTTTATTTCTGAAAATAATGCACAGCTATTTTCAATTTCAATAACACGAGAGAAGTTTTAAACACGAATTATTTCGTACACGAGTTATTAACACAAGTAAAAGTTATTTGATCAGGACAATTCTGGTATTAAAAATTTCTATTTTCTACTCGCATATAAAATACATGTTTAGTCTTAATAAAACCATTTTATATCTTTGCTTCTCATCCAAATAAATTTTCTAAATAAACAAATTTCAAACAAAATTGTCGATGTGTTTCTTATTTCTATAATATCTTACGCTTTTTATGTGAACTCCCGCTAAAATATAAGCAACAAAGGTAATGCACGGAATGAAACAGCAATTATTTAATAGATATAAGTGAAACAGATTCAAGAAGACAAACTAAGCCTTAGGCTACATTCGAACCCGCATATTAGAGAGCAGGTTAATAGACAGCCTGCGCTAGCTGCTGTACCATACAGAGCGACAAAAATGTCAATCTCATACCAGGATATTTTGTATAAAATGATTGGCTTGTCATCCCAGCTACCCAATATTTGAAATTCTAAAATAAATGGAGGGAAAAACATAACAGGAGATTGCGCTGATTATTTTAATTCATTTTTGTCCAATTTAGAAGCAAGATTTTGCTTTAAACTGCAAAAGGAGTTCTGCAATTTTTATTTCTGAAAATAATGCACAGCTATTTTCAATTTCAATAACACGAGAGAAGTTTTAAACACGAGTTATTTCGTACACGAGTTATTAACACAAGTAAAAGTTATTTGATCAGGACAATTCTGGTATTAAAAATTTCTATTTTCTACTCGCATATAAAATACATGTTTAGTCTTAATAAAACCATTTTATATCTTTGCTTCTCATCCAAATAAATTTTCTAAATAAACAAATTTCAAACAAAATTGTCGATGTGTTTCTTATTTCTATAATATCTTACGCTTTTTATGTGCACTCCCGCTAAAATATAAGCAACAAAGGTAATGCACGGAATGAAACAGCAATTATTTAATGGATATAAGTGAAACAGATTCAAGAAGACAAACTAAGCCTTAGGCTACATTCGAACCCGCATATTAGAGAGCAGGTTAATAGACAGCCTGCGCTAGCTGCTGTACCATACAGAGCGACAAAAATGTCAATCTCATACCAGGATTTTTTTTATAAAATGATTGGCTTGTCATCCCAGTTACCCAATATTTGAAATACTAAAATAACTGGGGGGAAAACATAACAGGAGATTGCGCTGATTATTTTAATTCATTTTTGTCCAATTTAGAAGCAAGATTTTGCTTTAAAATGCAAAAAGAGTTCTGAAATTTTTACTTCTGAAAATAATGCACAGCTATTTTCAATTTCAATAACACGAGAGAGGTTTTAAACACGAATTATTTCGTACACGAGTTATTAACACAAGTCAAAGTTATTTGATCAGGACAATTCTGGTATTAAAAATTTGTATTTTCTACTCGCATATAAAATACATGTTTAGTCCTAATAAAACCATTTTATATCTTTGCTTCTCATCCAAATAAATTTTCTAAATAAACAAATTTCAAACAAAATTGTCGATGTGTTTCTTATTTCTATAATATCTCAAGCTTTTTATGTGCACTCCCGCTAAAATATAAGCAACAAAGGTAATGCACGGAATGAAACAGCAATTATTTATTGGATATAAGTGAAACAGATTCAAGAAGACAAACTAAGCCTTAGGCTACATTCGAACCCGCATATTAGAGGGCAGGTTAATAGACAGCCTGCGCTAGCTGCTGTACCATACAGAGTGACAAAAATGTCAATCTCATACCAGGATTTTTTGTATAAAATGATTGGCTTGTCATCCCATTACGAAATATTTGAAATTCTAAAATAACTGGAGGGAAAAACATAACAGGAGATTGCGCTGATTATTTTATTCATTTTTGTCCAATTTAGAAGCAAGATTTTGCTTTAAACTGCAAAAAGAGTTCTGAAATTTTTACTTCTGAAAATAATGCACAGCTATTTTCAATTTCAATAACACGAGAGAGGTTTTAAACACGAATTATTTCGTACACGAGCTATTAACACAAGTAAAAGTTATTTGATCAGGACAATTCTGGTATTAAAAATTTCTATTTTCTACTCGCATATAAAATACATGTTTAGTCTTAATAAAACCATTTTATATCTTTGCTTCTCATCCAAATAAATTTTCTAAATAAACAAATTTCAAACAAAAAATTGAATAACAAACACGGGATTTCTGAAGTTAAATAGCATAAAAGTGAATGTTATGCCATGAAACTATGGTTTCTAGTGTTCTAAGTGGCTATACTAACAGATTTGAGAACATTATTCAGTTTTTATCATTAGATTAATCAGTAATAACTTTTACGTTAGATAATATATTTCCTGTTGCTTGATATAATAATATTAGAAACTAATTAATCAATTGTCGATGTGTTTCTTATTTCTATAATATCTCACGCTTTTTTTGTGCACTCCCGCTAAAATATAAGCAACAAAGGTAATGCACGGAATGAAACAGCAATTATTTAATGGATATAAGTGAAACAGATTCAAGAAGACAAACTAAGCCTTAGGCGACATTCGAACCCGCATATTAGAGGGCAGGTTAATAGACAGCCTGCGCTAGCTGCTGTACCATATAGAGTGACAAAAATGTCAATCTCATACCAGGATTTTTTGTATAAAATGATTGGCTTGTCATCCCAGTTAACCAATATTTGAAATTCTAAAATAACTGGAGGGAAAAACAAAACAGGAGATTGCGCTGATTATTTTAAGTAATTTTTGTCGAATTTAGGAGCAGGATTTTGCTTTAAACTGCAAAAAGAGTTCTGCAATTTTTACTTCTGAAAATAATGCACAGCTATTTTCAATTTCAATAACACGAGAGAGGTTTTAAACACGAATTATTTCATACACGAGTTATTAACACAAGTCAAAGTTTTTTGATCAGGACAATTCTGGTATTAAAAATTTCTATTTTCTACTCGCATATAAAATACATGTTTAGTCTTAATAAAACCATTTTATATCTTTGCTTCTCATCCAAATAAATTTTCTAAATAAACAAATTTCAAACAAAATTGTCGATGTGTTTCTTATTTCTATAATATCTTACGCTTTTTATGTGCACTCCCGCTAAAATATAAGCAACAAAGGTAATGCACGGAATGAAACAGCAATTATTTAATAGATATAAGTGAAACAGATTCAAGAAGACAAACTAAGCCTTAGGCTACATTCGAACCCGCATATTAGAGAGCAGGTTAATAGACAGCCTGCGCTAGCTGCTGTACCATACAGAGCGACAAAAATGTCAATCTCATACCAGGATTTTTTGTATAAAATGATTGGCTTGTCATCCCAGTTACCCAATATTTGAAATTCTACAATAAATGGAGGGAAAAACATAACAGGAGATTGCGCTGATTATTTTAATTCATTTTTGTCCAATTTACAAGCAAGATTTTGCTTTAAACTGAAAAAGGAGTTCTGCAATTTTTATTTCTGAAAATAATGCACAGCTATTTTCAATTTCAATAACACGAGTGAGGTTTTAAACACAAATTATTTCGTACACGAGTTATTAACACAAGTCAAAGTTATTTGATCAGGACAATTCTGGTATTAAAAATTTCTATTTTCTACTCGCATATAAAATACATGTTTAGTCTTAATAAAACCATTTTATATCTTTGCTTCTCATCCAAATAAGTTTTCTAAATAAACAAATTTCAAACAAAATTGTCGATGTGTTTCTTATTTCTATAATATCTTACGCTTTTTATGTGCACTCCCGCTAAAATATAAGCAACAAAGGTAATGCACGGAATGAAACAGCAATTATTTAATAGATATAAGTGAAACAGATTCAAGAAGACAAACTAAGCGTTAAGCTACATTCGAACCCGCATATTAGAGGGCAGGTTAATAGACAGTCTGCGCTAGCTGCTGTACCATACAGAGCGACAAAAATGTCAATCTCATACCAGGATTTTTTTGTATAAAATGATTGGCTTGTCATCCCAGTTACCCAATATTTGAAATTCTAAAATAACTGGAGGGAAAAACATAACAGGAGATTGCACTGATTATTTTATTCATTTTTGTCCAATTTAGAAGCAAGATTTTGCTTTAAACTGCAAAAAGAGTTCTGAAATTTTTACTTCTGAAAATAATGCACAGCTATTTTCAATTTCAATAACACGAGAGAGGTTTTAAACACGAATTATTTCGTACACGAGCTATTAACACAAGTAAAAGTTATTTGATCAGGACAATTCTGGTATTAAAAATTTCTATTTTCTACTCGCATATAAAATACATGTTTAGTCTTAATAAAACCATTTTATATCTTTGCTTCTCATCCAAATAAATTTTCTAAATAAACAAATTTCAAACAAAAAATTGAATAACAAACACGGGATTTCTGAAGTTAAATAGCATAAAAGTGAATGTTATGCCATGAAACTATGGTTTCTAATGTTCTAAGTGGCTATACTAACAGATTTGAGAACATTATTCAGTTTTTATCATTAGATTAATCAGTAATAACTTTTACGTTAGATAATATATTTCCTGTTGCTTGATATAATAATATTAGAAACTAATTAATCAATTGTCGATGTGTTTCTTATTTCTATAATATCTCACGCTTTTTTTGTGCACTCCCGCTAAAATATAAGCAACAAAGGTAATGCACGGAATGAAACAGCAATTATTTAATGGATATAAGTGAAACAGATTCAAGAAGACAAACTAAGCCTTAGGCGACATTCGAACCCGCATATTAGAGGGCAGGTTAATAGACAGCCTGCGCTAGCTGCTGTACCATACAGAGTGACAAAAATGTCAATCTCATACCAGGATTTTTTGTATAAAATGATTGGCTTGTCATCCCAGTTAACCAATATTTGAAATTCTAAAATAACTGGAGGGAAAAACAAAACAGGAGATTGCGCTGATTATTTTAAGTAATTTTTGTCGAATTTAGGAGCAGGATTTTGCTTTAAACTGCAAAAAGAGTTCTGCAATTTTTACTTCTGAAAATAATGCACAGCTATTTTCAATTTCAATAACACGAGAGAGGTTTTAAACACGAATTATTTCATACACGAGTTATTAACACAAGTCAAAGTTTTTTGATCAGGACAATTCTGGTATTAAAAATTTCTATTTTCTACTCGCATATAAAATACATGTTTAGTCTTAATAAAACCATTTTATATCTTTGCTTCTCATCCAAATAAATTTTCTAAATAAACAAATTTCAAACAAAATTGTCGATGTGTTTCTTATTTCTATAATATCTTACGCTTTTTATGTGCACATAAGCAACAAAGGTAATGCACGGAATGAAACAGCAATTATTTAATAGATATAAGTGAAACAGATTCAAGAAGACAAACTAAGCCTTAGGCTACATTCGAACCCGCATATTAGAGAGCAGGTTAATAGACAGCCTGCGCTAGCTGCTGTACCATACAGAGCGACAAAAATGTCAATCTCATACCAGGATTTTTTGTATAAAATGATTGGCTTGTCATCCCAGTTACCCAATATTTGAAATTCTACAATAAATGGAGGGAAAAACATAACAGGAGATTGCGCTGATTATTTTAATTCATTTTTGTCCAATTTACAAGCAAGATTTTGCTTTAAACTGAAAAAGGAGTTCTGCAATTTTTATTTCTGAAAATAATGCACAGCTATTTTCAATTTCAATAACACGAGAGAAGTTTTAAACACGAATTATTTCGTACACGAGTTATTAACACAAGTAAAAGTTATTTGATCAGGACAATTCTGGTATTAAAAATTTCTATTTTCTACTCGCATATAAAATACATGTTTAGTCTTAATAAAACCATTTTATATCTTTGCTTCTCATCCAAATAAATTTTCTAAATAAACAAATTTCAAACAAAAAATTGAATAACAAACACGGGATTTCTGAAGTTAAATAGCATAAAAGTGAATGTTATGCCATGAAACTATGGTTTCTAAAGCTCTAAGTGGCTATACTAACAGATTTGAGAACATTATTCAGTTTTTATCATTAGATTAATCAGTAATAACTTTTACGTTAGATAATATATTTCCTGTTGCTTGATATAATAATATTAGAAACTAATTAATCAATTGTCGATGTGTTTCTTATTTCTATAATATCTCACGCTTTTTTTGTGCACTCCCGCTAAAATATAAGCAACAAAGGTAATGCACGGAATGAAACAGCAATTATTTAATGGATATAAGTGAAACAGATTCAAGAAGACAAAGTAAGCCTTAGGCGACATTCGAACCCGCATATTAGAGGGCAGGTTAATAGACAGCCTGCGCTAGCTGCTGTACCATACAGAGTGACAAAAATGTCAATCTCATACCAGGATTTTTTGTATAAAATGATTGGCTTTTCATCCCAGTTACCCAATATTTGAAATTCTAAAATAAATGGAGGGAAAAACATAACAGGAGATTGCGCTGATTATTTTAATTCATTTTTGTCCAATTTAGAAGCAAGATTTTGCTTTAAACTGCAAAAGGAGTTCTGCAATTTTTATTTCTGAAAATAATGCACAGCTATTTTCAATTTCAATAACACGAGAGAAGTTTTAAACACGAATTATTTCGTACACGAGTTATTAACACAAGTAAAAGTTATTTGATCAGGACAATTCTGGTATTAAAAATTTCTATTTTCTACTCGCATATAAAATACATGTTTAGTCTTAATAAAACCATTTTATATCTTTGCTTCTCATCCAAATAAATTTTCTAAATAAACAAATTTCAAACAAAATTGTCGATGTGTTTCTTATTTCTATAATATCTTACGCTTTTTATGTGAACTCCCGCTAAAATATAAGCAACAAAGGTAATGCACGGAATGAAACAGCAATTATTTAATAGATATAAGTGAAACAGATTCAAGAAGACAAACTAAGCCTTAGGCTACATTCGAACCCGCATATTAGAGAGCAGGTTAATAGACAGCCTGCGCTAGCTGCTGTACCATACAGAGCGACAAAAATGTCAATCTCATACCAGGATATTTTGTATAAAATGATTGGCTTGTCATCCCAGCTACCCAATATTTGAAATTCTAAAATAAATGGAGGGAAAAACATAACAGGAGATTGCGCTGATTATTTTAATTCATTTTTGTCCAATTTAGAAGCAAGATTTTGCTTTAAACTGCAAAAGGAGTTCTGCAATTTTTATTTCTGAAAATAATGCACAGCTATTTTCAATTTCAATAACACGAGAGAAGTTTTAAACACGAGTTATTTCGTACACGAGTTATTAACACAAGTAAAAGTTATTTGATCAGGACAATTCTGGTATTAAAAATTTCTATTTTCTACTCGCATATAAAATACATGTTTAGTCTTAATAAAACCATTTTATATCTTTGCTTCTCATCCAAATAAATTTTCTAAATAAACAAATTTCAAACAAAATTGTCGATGTGTTTCTTATTTCTATAATATCTTACGCTTTTTATGTGCACTCCCGCTAAAATATAAGCAACAAAGGTAATGCACGGAATGAAACAGCAATTATTTAATGGATATAAGTGAAACAGATTCAAGAAGACAAACTAAGCCTTAGGCTACATTCGAACCCGCATATTAGAGAGCAGGTTAATAGACAGCCTGCGCTAGCTGCTGTACCATACAGAGCGACAAAAATGTCAATCTCATACCAGGATTTTTTTTATAAAATGATTGGCTTGTCATCCCAGTTACCCAATATTTGAAATACTAAAATAACTGGGGGGAAAACATAACAGGAGATTGCGCTGATTATTTTAATTCATTTTTGTCCAATTTAGAAGCAAGATTTTGCTTTAAAATGCAAAAAGAGTTCTGAAATTTTTACTTCTGAAAATAATGCACAGCTATTTTCAATTTCAATAACACGAGAGAGGTTTTAAACACGAATTATTTCGTACACGAGTTATTAACACAAGTCAAAGTTATTTGATCAGGACAATTCTGGTATTAAAAATTTGTATTTTCTACTCGCATATAAAATACATGTTTAGTCCTAATAAAACCATTTTATATCTTTGCTTCTCATCCAAATAAATTTTCTAAATAAACAAATTTCAAACAAAATTGTCGATGTGTTTCTTATTTCTATAATATCTCAAGCTTTTTATGTGCACTCCCGCTAAAATATAAGCAACAAAGGTAATGCACGGAATGAAACAGCAATTATTTATTGGATATAAGTGAAACAGATTCAAGAAGACAAACTAAGCCTTAGGCTACATTCGAACCCGCATATTAGAGGGCAGGTTAATAGACAGCCTGCGCTAGCTGCTGTACCATACAGAGTGACAAAAATGTCAATCTCATACCAGGATTTTTTGTATAAAATGATTGGCTTGTCATCCCATTACGAAATATTTGAAATTCTAAAATAACTGGAGGGAAAAACATAACAGGAGATTGCGCTGATTATTTTATTCATTTTTGTCCAATTTAGAAGCAAGATTTTGCTTTAAACTGCAAAAAGAGTTCTGAAATTTTTACTTCTGAAAATAATGCACAGCTATTTTCAATTTCAATAACACGAGAGAGGTTTTAAACACGAATTATTTCGTACACGAGCTATTAACACAAGTAAAAGTTATTTGATCAGGACAATTCTGGTATTAAAAATTTCTATTTTCTACTCGCATATAAAATACATGTTTAGTCTTAATAAAACCATTTTATATCTTTGCTTCTCATCCAAATAAATTTTCTAAATAAACAAATTTCAAACAAAAAATTGAATAACAAACACGGGATTTCTGAAGTTAAATAGCATAAAAGTGAATGTTATGCCATGAAACTATGGTTTCTAATGTTCTAAGTGGCTATACTAACAGATTTGAGAACATTATTCAGTTTTTATCATTAGATTAATCAGTAATAACTTTTACGTTAGATAATATATTTCCTGTTGCTTGATATAATAATATTAGAAACTAATTAATCAATTGTCGATGTGTTTCTTATTTCTATAATATCTCACGCTTTTTTTGTGCACTCCCGCTAAAATATAAGCAACAAAGGTAATGCACGGAATGAAACAGCAATTATTTAATGGATATAAGTGAAACAGATTCAAGAAGACAAACTAAGCCTTAGGCGACATTCGAACCCGCATATTAGAGGGCAGGTTAATAGACAGCCTGCGCTAGCTGCTGTACCATACAGAGTGACAAAAATGTCAATCTCATACCAGGATTTTTTGTATAAAATGATTGGCTTGTCATCCCAGTTAACCAATATTTGAAATTCTAAAATAACTGGAGGGAAAAACAAAACAGGAGATTGCGCTGATTATTTTAAGTAATTTTTGTCGAATTTAGGAGCAGGATTTTGCTTTAAACTGCAAAAAGAGTTCTGCAATTTTTACTTCTGAAAATAATGCACAGCTATTTTCAATTTCAATAACACGAGAGAGGTTTTAAACACGAATTATTTCATACACGAGTTATTAACACAAGTCAAAGTTTTTTGATCAGGACAATTCTGGTATTAAAAATTTCTATTTTCTACTCGCATATAAAATACATGTTTAGTCTTAATAAAACCATTTTATATCTTTGCTTCTCATCCAAATAAATTTTCTAAATAAACAAATTTCAAACAAAATTGTCGATGTGTTTCTTATTTCTATAATATCTTACGCTTTTTATGTGCACATAAGCAACAAAGGTAATGCACGGAATGAAACAGCAATTATTTAATAGATATAAGTGAAACAGATTCAAGAAGACAAACTAAGCCTTAGGCTACATTCGAACCCGCATATTAGAGAGCAGGTTAATAGACAGCCTGCGCTAGCTGCTGTACCATACAGAGCGACAAAAATGTCAATCTCATACCAGGATTTTTTGTATAAAATGATTGGCTTGTCATCCCAGTTACCCAATATTTGAAATTCTACAATAAATGGAGGGAAAAACATAACAGGAGATTGCGCTGATTATTTTAATTCATTTTTGTCCAATTTACAAGCAAGATTTTGCTTTAAACTGAAAAAGGAGTTCTGCAATTTTTATTTCTGAAAATAATGCACAGCTATTTTCAATTTCAATAACACGAGTGAGGTTTTAAACACAAATTATTTCGTACACGAGTTATTAACACAAGTCAAAGTTATTTGATCAGGACAATTCTGGTATTAAAAATTTCTATTTTCTACTCGCATATAAAATACATGTTTAGTCTTAATAAAACCATTTTATATCTTTGCTTCTCATCCAAATAAGTTTTCTAAATAAACAAATTTCAAACAAAATTGTCGATGTGTTTCTTATTTCTATAATATCTTACGCTTTTTATGTGCACTCCCGCTAAAATATAAGCAACAAAGGTAATGCACGGAATGAAACAGCAATTATTTAATAGATATAAGTGAAACAGATTCAAGAAGACAAACTAAGCGTTAAGCTACATTCGAACCCGCATATTAGAGAGCAGGTTAATAGACAGCCTGCGCTAGCTGCTGTACCATACAGAGCGACAAAAATGTCAATCTCATACCAGGATTTTTTTGTATAAAATGATTGGCTTGTCATCCCAGTTACCCAATATTTGAAATTCTAAAATAACTGGAGGGAAAAACATAACAGGAGATTGCACTGATTATTTTATTCATTTTTGTCCAATTTAGAAGCAAGATTTTGCTTTAAACTGCAAAAAGAGTTCTGAAATTTTTACTTCTGAAAATAATGCACAGCTATTTTCAATTTCAATAACACGAGAGAGGTTTTAAACACGAATTATTTCGTACACGAGCTATTAACACAAGTAAAAGTTATTTGATCAGGACAATTCTGGTATTAAAAATTTCTATTTTCTACTCGCATATAAAATACATGTTTAGTCTTAATAAAACCATTTTATATCTTTGCTTCTCATCCAAATAAATTTTCTAAATAAACAAATTTCAAACAAAAAATTGAATAACAAACACGGGATTTCTGAAGTTAAATAGCATAAAAGTGAATGTTATGCCATGAAACTATGGTTTCTAATGTTCTAAGTGGCTATACTAACAGATTTGAGAACATTATTCAGTTTTTATCATTAGATTAATCAGTAATAACTTTTACGTTAGATAATATATTTCCTGTTGCTTGATATAATAATATTAGAAACTAATTAATCAATTGTCGATGTGTTTCTTATTTCTATAATATCTCACGCTTTTTTTGTGCACTCCCGCTAAAATATAAGCAACAAAGGTAATGCACGGAATGAAACAGCAATTATTTAATGGATATAAGTGAAACAGATTCAAGAAGACAAACTAAGCCTTAGGCGACATTCGAACCCGCATATTAGAGGGCAGGTTAATAGACAGCCTGCGCTAGCTGCTGTACCATACAGAGTGACAAAAATGTCAATCTCATACCAGGATTTTTTGTATAAAATGATTGGCTTGTCATCCCAGTTAACCAATATTTGAAATTCTAAAATAACTGGAGGGAAAAACAAAACAGGAGATTGCGCTGATTATTTTAAGTAATTTTTGTCGAATTTAGGAGCAGGATTTTGCTTTAAACTGCAAAAAGAGTTCTGCAATTTTTACTTCTGAAAATAATGCACAGCTATTTTCAATTTCAATAACACGAGAGAGGTTTTAAACACGAATTATTTCATACACGAGTTATTAACACAAGTCAAAGTTTTTTGATCAGGACAATTCTGGTATTAAAAATTTCTATTTTCTACTCGCATATAAAATACATGTTTAGTCTTAATAAAACCATTTTATATCTTTGCTTCTCATCCAAATAAATTTTCTAAATAAACAAATTTCAAACAAAATTGTCGATGTGTTTCTTATTTCTATAATATCTTACGCTTTTTATGTGCACATAAGCAACAAAGGTAATGCACGGAATGAAACAGCAATTATTTAATAGATATAAGTGAAACAGATTCAAGAAGACAAACTAAGCCTTAGGCTACATTCGAACCCGCATATTAGAGAGCAGGTTAATAGACAGCCTGCGCTAGCTGCTGTACCATACAGAGCGACAAAAATGTCAATCTCATACCAGGATTTTTTGTATAAAATGATTGGCTTGTCATCCCAGTTACCCAATATTTGAAATTCTACAATAAATGGAGGGAAAAACATAACAGGAGATTGCGCTGATTATTTTAATTCATTTTTGTCCAATTTACAAGCAAGATTTTGCTTTAAACTGAAAAAGGAGTTCTGCAATTTTTATTTCTGAAAATAATGCACAGCTATTTTCAATTTCAATAACACGAGTGAGGTTTTAAACACAAATTATTTCGTACACGAGTTATTAACACAAGTCAAAGTTATTTGATCAGGACAATTCTGGTATTAAAAATTTCTATTTTCTACTCGCATATAAAATACATGTTTAGTCTTAATAAAACCATTTTATATCTTTGCTTCTCATCCAAATAAGTTTTCTAAATAAACAAATTTCAAACAAAATTGTCGATGTGTTTCTTATTTCTATAATATCTTACGCTTTTTATGTGCACTCCCGCTAAAATATAAGCAACAAAGGTAATGCACGGAATGAAACAGCAATTATTTAATAGATATAAGTGAAACAGATTCAAGAAGACAAACTAAGCGTTAAGCTACATTCGAACCCGCATATTAGAGAGCAGGTTAATAGACAGCCTGCGCTAGCTGCTGTACCATACAGAGCGACAAAAATGTCAATCTCATACCAGGATTTTTTTGTATAAAATGATTGGCTTGTCATCCCAGTTACCCAATATTTGAAATTCTAAAATAAATGGAGGGAAAAACATAACAGGAGATTGCGCTGATTATTTTAATTCATTTTTGTCCAATTTAGAAGCAAGATTTTGCTTTAAACTGCAAAAGGAGTTCTGCAATTTTTATTTCTGAAAATAATGCACAGCTATTTTCAATTTCAATAACACGAGAGAAGTTTTAAACACGAATTATTTCGTACACGAGTTATTAACACAAGTAAAAGTTATTTGATCAGGACAATTCTGGTATTAAAAATTTCTATTTTCTACTCGCATATAAAATACATGTTTAGTCTTAATAAAACCATTTTATATCTTTGCTTCTCATCCAAATAAATTTTCTAAATAAACAAATTTCAAACAAAAAATTGAATAACAAACACGGGATTTCTGAAGTTAAATAGCATAAAAGTGAATGTTATGCCATGAAACTATGGTTTCTAAAGCTCTAAGTGGCTATACTAACAGATTTGAGAACATTATTCAGTTTTTATCATTAGATTAATCAGTAATAACTTTTACGTTAGATAATATATTTCCTGTTGCTTGATATAATAATATTAGAAACTAATTAATCAATTGTCGATGTGTTTCTTATTTCTATAATATCTCACGCTTTTTTTGTGCACTCCCGCTAAAATATAAGCAACAAAGGTAATGCACGGAATGAAACAGCAATTATTTAATGGATATAAGTGAAACAGATTCAAGAAGACAAAGTAAGCCTTAGGCGACATTCGAACCCGCATATTAGAGGGCAGGTTAATAGACAGCCTGCGCTAGCTGCTGTACCATACAGAGTGACAAAAATGTCAATCTCATACCAGGATTTTTTGTATAAAATGATTGGCTTTTCATCCCAGTTACCCAATATTTGAAATTCTAAAATAAATGGAGGGAAAAACATAACAGGAGATTGCGCTGATTATTTTAATTCATTTTTGTCCAATTTAGAAGCAAGATTTTGCTTTAAACTGCAAAAGGAGTTCTGCAATTTTTATTTCTGAAAATAATGCACAGCTATTTTCAATTTCAATAACACGAGAGAAGTTTTAAACACGAATTATTTCGTACACGAGTTATTAACACAAGTAAAAGTTATTTGATCAGGACAATTCTGGTATTAAAAATTTCTATTTTCTACTCGCATATAAAATACATGTTTAGTCTTAATAAAACCATTTTATATCTTTGCTTCTCATCCAAATAAATTTTCTAAATAAACAAATTTCAAACAAAATTGTCGATGTGTTTCTTATTTCTATAATATCTTACGCTTTTTATGTGAACTCCCGCTAAAATATAAGCAACAAAGGTAATGCACGGAATGAAACAGCAATTATTTAATAGATATAAGTGAAACAGATTCAAGAAGACAAACTAAGCCTTAGGCTACATTCGAACCCGCATATTAGAGAGCAGGTTAATAGACAGCCTGCGCTAGCTGCTGTACCATACAGAGCGACAAAAATGTCAATCTCATACCAGGATATTTTGTATAAAATGATTGGCTTGTCATCCCAGCTACCCAATATTTGAAATTCTAAAATAAATGGAGGGAAAAACATAACAGGAGATTGCGCTGATTATTTTAATTCATTTTTGTCCAATTTAGAAGCAAGATTTTGCTTTAAACTGCAAAAGGAGTTCTGCAATTTTTATTTCTGAAAATAATGCACAGCTATTTTCAATTTCAATAACACGAGAGAAGTTTTAAACACGAGTTATTTCGTACACGAGTTATTAACACAAGTAAAAGTTATTTGATCAGGACAATTCTGGTATTAAAAATTTCTATTTTCTACTCGCATATAAAATACATGTTTAGTCTTAATAAAACCATTTTATATCTTTGCTTCTCATCCAAATAAATTTTCTAAATAAACAAATTTCAAACAAAATTGTCGATGTGTTTCTTATTTCTATAATATCTTACGCTTTTTATGTGCACTCCCGCTAAAATATAAGCAACAAAGGTAATGCACGGAATGAAACAGCAATTATTTAATGGATATAAGTGAAACAGATTCAAGAAGACAAACTAAGCCTTAGGCTACATTCGAACCCGCATATTAGAGAGCAGGTTAATAGACAGCCTGCGCTAGCTGCTGTACCATACAGAGCGACAAAAATGTCAATCTCATACCAGGATTTTTTTTATAAAATGATTGGCTTGTCATCCCAGTTACCCAATATTTGAAATACTAAAATAACTGGGGGGAAAACATAACAGGAGATTGCGCTGATTATTTTAATTCATTTTTGTCCAATTTAGAAGCAAGATTTTGCTTTAAAATGCAAAAAGAGTTCTGAAATTTTTACTTCTGAAAATAATGCACAGCTATTTTCAATTTCAATAACACGAGAGAGGTTTTAAACACGAATTATTTCGTACACGAGTTATTAACACAAGTCAAAGTTATTTGATCAGGACAATTCTGGTATTAAAAATTTGTATTTTCTACTCGCATATAAAATACATGTTTAGTCCTAATAAAACCATTTTATATCTTTGCTTCTCATCCAAATAAATTTTCTAAATAAACAAATTTCAAACAAAATTGTCGATGTGTTTCTTATTTCTATAATATCTCAAGCTTTTTATGTGCACTCCCGCTAAAATATAAGCAACAAAGGTAATGCACGGAATGAAACAGCAATTATTTATTGGATATAAGTGAAACAGATTCAAGAAGACAAACTAAGCCTTAGGCTACATTCGAACCCGCATATTAGAGGGCAGGTTAATAGACAGCCTGCGCTAGCTGCTGTACCATACAGAGTGACAAAAATGTCAATCTCATACCAGGATTTTTTGTATAAAATGATTGGCTTGTCATCCCATTACGAAATATTTGAAATTCTAAAATAACTGGAGGGAAAAACATAACAGGAGATTGCGCTGATTATTTTATTCATTTTTGTCCAATTTAGAAGCAAGATTTTGCTTTAAACTGCAAAAAGAGTTCTGAAATTTTTACTTCTGAAAATAATGCACAGCTATTTTCAATTTCAATAACACGAGAGAGGTTTTAAACACGAATTATTTCGTACACGAGCTATTAACACAAGTAAAAGTTATTTGATCAGGACAATTCTGGTATTAAAAATTTCTATTTTCTACTCGCATATAAAATACATGTTTAGTCTTAATAAAACCATTTTATATCTTTACTTCTCATCCAAATAAATTTTCTAAATAAACAAATTTCAAACAAAAAATTGAATAACAAACACGGGATTTCTGAAGTTAAATAGCATAAAAGTGAATGTTATGCCATGAAACTATGGTTTCTAGTGTTCTAAGTGGCTATACTAACAGATTTGAGAACATTATTCAGTTTTTATCATTAGATTAATCAGTAATAACTTTTACGTTAGATAATATATTTCCTGTTGCTTGATATAATAATATTAGAAACTAATTAATCAATTGTCGATGTGTTTCTTATTTCTATAATATCTCACGCTTTTTTTGTGCACTCCCGCTAAAATATAAGCAACAAAGGTAATGCACGGAATGAAACAGCAATTATTTAATGGATATAAGTGAAACAGATTCAAGAAGACAAACTAAGCCTTAGGCGACATTCGAACCCGCATATTAGAGGGCAGGTTAATAGACAGCCTGCGCTAGCTGCTGTACCATATAGAGTGACAAAAATGTCAATCTCATACCAGGATTTTTTGTATAAAATGATTGGCTTGTCATCGCAGTTAACCAATATTTGAAATTCTAAAATAACTGGAGGGAAAAACAAAACAGGAGATTGCGCTGATTATTTTAAGTAATTTTTGTCGAATTTAGGAGCAGGATTTTGCTTTAAACTGCAAAAAGAGTTCTGCAATTTTTACTTCTGAAAATAATGCACAGCTATTTTCAATTTCAATAACACGAGAGAGGTTTTAAACACGAATTATTTCATACACGAGTTATTAACACAAGTCAAAGTTTTTTGATCAGGACAATTCTGGTATTAAAAATTTCTATTTTCTACTCGCATATAAAATACATGTTTAGTCTTAATAAAACCATTTTATATCTTTGCTTCTCATCCAAATAAATTTTCTAAATAAACAAATTTCAAACAAAATTGTCGATGTGTTTCTTATTTCTATAATATCTTACGCTTTTTATGTGCACTCCCGCTAAAATATAAGCAACAAAGGTAATGCACGGAATGAAACAGCAATTATTTAATAGATATAAGTGAAACAGATTCAAGAAGACAAACTAAGCCTTAGGCTACATTCGAACCCGCATATTAGAGAGCAGGTTAATAGACAGCCTGCGCTAGCTGCTGTACCATACAGAGCGACAAAAATGTCAATCTCATACCAGGATTTTTTGTATAAAATGATTGGCTTGTCATCCCAGTTACCCAATATTTGAAATTCTACAATAAATGGAGGGAAAAACATAACAGGAGATTGCGCTGATTATTTTAATTCATTTTTGTCCAATTTACAAGCAAGATTTTGCTTTAAACTGAAAAAGGAGTTCTGCAATTTTTATTTCTGAAAATAATGCACAGCTATTTTCAATTTCAATAACACGAGTGAGGTTTTAAACACAAATTATTTCGTACACGAGTTATTAACACAATTCAAAGTTATTTGATCAGGACAATTCTGGTATTAAAAATTTCTATTTTCTACTCGCATATAAAATACATGTTTAGTCTTAATAAAACCATTTATATCTTTGCTTCTCATCCAAATAAGTTTTCTAAATAAACAAATTTCAAACAAAATTGTCGATGTGTTTCTTATTTCTATAATATCTTACGCTTTTTATGTGCACTCCCGCTAAAATATAAGCAACAAAGGTAATGCACGGAATGAAACAGCAATTATTTAATAGATATAAGTGAAACAGATTCAAGAAGACAAACTAAGCGTTAAGCTACATTCGAACCCGCATATTAGAGAGCAGGTTAATAGACAGCCTGCGCTAGCTGCTGTACCATACAGAGCGACAAAAATGTCAATCTCATACCAGGATTTTTTTGTATAAAATGATTGGCTTGTCATCCCAGTTACCCAATATTTGAAATTCTAAAATAAATGGAGGGAAAAACATAACAGGAGATTGCGCTGATTATTTTAATTCATTTTTGTCCAATTTAGAAGCAAGATTTTGCTTTAAACTGCAAAAGGAGTTCTGCAATTTTTATTTCTGAAAATAATGCACAGCTATTTTCAATTTCAATAACACGAGAGAAGTTTTAAACACGAATTATTTCGTACACGAGTTATTAACACAAGTAAAAGTTATTTGATCAGGACAATTCTGGTATTAAAAATTTCTATTTTCTACTCGCATATAAAATACATGTTTAGTCTTAATAAAACCATTTTATATCTTTGCTTCTCATCCAAATAAATTTTCTAAATAAACAAATTTCAAACAAAAAATTGAATAACAAACACGGGATTTCTGAAGTTAAATAGCATAAAAGTGAATGTTATGCCATGAAACTATGGTTTTTAAAGCTCTAAGTGGCTATACTAACAGATTTGAGAACATTATTCAGTTTTTATCATTAGATTAATCAGTAATAACTTTTACGTTAGATAATATATTTCCTGTTGCTTGATATAATAATATTAGAAACTAATTAATCAATTGTCGATGTGTTTCTTATTTCTATAATATCTCACGCTTTTTTTGTGCACTCCCGCTAAAATATAAGCAACAAAGGTAATGCACGGAATGAAACAGCAATTATTTAATGGATATAAGTGAAACAGATTCAAGAAGACAAAGTAAGCCTTAGGCGACATTCGAACCCGCATATTAGAGGGCAGGTTAATAGACAGCCTGCGCTAGCTGCTGTACCATACAGAGTGACAAAAATGTCAATCTCATACCAGGATTTTTTGTATAAAATGATTGGCTTGTCATCCCAGTTACCCAATATTTGAAATTCTAAAATAAATGGAGGGAAAAACATAACAGGAGATTGCGCTGATTATTTTAATTCATTTTTGTCCAATTTAGAAGCAAGATTTTGCTTTAAACTGCAAAAGGAGTTCTGCAATTTTTATTTCTGAAAATAATGCACAGCTATTTTCAATTTCAATAACACGAGAAAAGTTTTAAACACGAATTATTTCGTACACGAGTTATTAACACAAGTAAAAGTTATTTGATCAGGACAATTCTGGTATTAAAAATTTCTATTTTCTACTCGCATATAAAATACATGTTTAGTCTTAATAAAACCATTTTATATCTTTGCTTCTCATCCAAATAAATTTTCTAAATAAACAAATTTCAAACAAAATTGTCGATGTGTTTCTTATTTCTATAATATCTTACGCTTTTTATGTGAACTCCCGCTAAAATATAAGCAACAAAGGTAATGCACGGAATGAAACAGCAATTATTTAATAGATATAAGTGAAACAGATTCAAGAAGACAAACTAAGCCTTAGGCTACATTCGAACCCGCATATTAGAGAGCAGGTTAATAGACAGCCTGCGCTAGCTGCTGTACCATACAGAGCGACAAAAATGTCAATCTCATACCAGGATATTTTGTATAAAATGATTGGCTTGTCATCCCATTACGAAATATTTGAAATTCTAAAATAACTGGAGGGAAAAACATAACAGGAGATTGCGCTGATTATTTTATTCATTTTTGTCCAATTTAGAAGCAAGATTTTGCTTTAAACTGCAAAAAGAGTTCTGAAATTTTTACTTCTGAAAATAATGCACAGCTATTTTCAATTTCAATAACACGAGAGAGGTTTTAAACACGAATTATTTCGTACACGAGCTATTAACACAAGTAAAAGTTATTTGATCAGGACAATTCTGGTATTAAAAATTTCTATTTTCTACTCGCATATAAAATACATGTTTAGTCTTAATAAAACCATTTTATATCTTTGCTTCTCATCCAAATAAATTTTCTAAATAAACAAATTTCAAACAAAAAATTGAATAACAAACACGGGATTTCTGAAGTTAAATAGCATAAAAGTGAATGTTATGCCATGAAACTATGGTTTCTAATGTTCTAAGTGGCTATACTAACAGATTTGAGAACATTATTCAGTTTTTATCATTAGATTAATCAGTAATAACTTTTACGTTAGATAATATATTTCCTGTTGCTTGATATAATAATATTAGAAACTAATTAATCAATTGTCGATGTGTTTCTTATTTCTATAATATCTCACGCTTTTTTTGTGCACTCCCGCTAAAATATAAGCAACAAAGGTAATGCACGGAATGAAACAGCAATTATTTAATGGATATAAGTGAAACAGTTTCAAGAAGACAAACTAAGCCTTAGGCGACATTCGAACCCGCATATTAGAGGGCAGGTTAATAGACAGCCTGCGCTAGCTGCTGTACCATACAGAGTGACAAAAATGTCAATCTCATACCAGGATTTTTTGTATAAAATGATTGGCTTGTCATCCCAGTTAACCAATATTTGAAATTCTAAAATAACTGGAGGGAAAAACAAAACAGGAGATTGCGCTGATTATTTTAAGTAATTTTTGTCGAATTTAGGAGCAGGATTTTGCTTTAAACTGCAAAAAGAGTTCTGCAATTTTTACTTCTGAAAATAATGCACAGCTATTTTCAATTTCAATAACACGAGAGAGGTTTTAAACACGAATTATTTCATACACGAGTTATTAACACAAGTCAAAGTTTTTTGATCAGGACAATTCTGGTATTAAAAATTTCTATTTTCTACTCGCATATAAAATACATGTTTAGTCTTAATAAAACCATTTTATATCTTTGCTTCTCATCCAAATAAATTTTCTAAATAAACAAATTTCAAACAAAATTGTCGATGTGTTTCTTATTTCTATAATATCTTACGCTTTTTATGTGCACTCCCGCTAAAATATAAGCAACAAAGGTAATGCACGGAATGAAACAGCAATTATTTAATAGATATAAGTGAAACAGATTCAAGAAGACAAACTAAGCCTTAGGCTACATTCGAACCCGCATATTAGAGAGCAGGTTAATAGACAGCCTGCGCTAGCTGCTGTACCATACAGAGCGACAAAAATGTCAATCTCATACCAGGATTTTTTGTATAAAATGATTGGCTTGTCATCCCAGTTACCCAATATTTGAAATTCTACAATAAATGGAGGGAAAAACATAACAGGAGATTGCGCTGATTATTTTAATTCATTTTTGTCCAATTTACAAGCAAGATTTTGCTTTAAACTGAAAAAGGAGTTCTGCAATTTTTATTTCTGAAAATAATGCACAGCTATTTTCAATTTCAATAACACGAGTGAGGTTTTAAACACAAATTATTTCGTACACGAGTTATTAACACAAGTCAAAGTTATTTGATCAGGACAATTCTGGTATTAAAAATTTCTATTTTCTACTCGCATATAAAATACATGTTTAGACTTAATAAAACCATTTTATATCTTTGCTTCTCATCCAAATAAGTTTTCTAAATAAACAAATTTCAAACAAAATTGTCGATGTGTTTCTTATTTCTATAATATCTTACGCTTTTTATGTTCACTCCCGCTAAAATATAAGCAACAGAGGTAATGCACGGAATGAAACAGCAATTATTTAATAGATATAAGTGAAACAGATTCAAGAAGACAAACTAAGCGTTAAGCTACATTCGAACCCGCATATTAGAGAGCAGGTTAATAGACAGCCTGCGCTAGCTGCTGTACCATACAGAGCGACAAAAATGTCAATCTCATACCAGGATTTTTTTGTATAAAATGATTGGCTTGTCATCCCAGTTACCCAATATTTGAATTTCTAAAATAAATGGAGGGAAAAACATAACAGGAGATTGCGCTGATTATTTTAATTCATTTTTGTCCAATTTAGAAGCAAGATTTTGCTTTAAACTGCAAAAGGAGTTCTGCAATTTTTATTTCTGAAAATAATGCACAGCTATTTTCAATTTCAATAACACGAGAGAAGTTTTAAACACGAATTATTTCGTACACGAGTTATTAACACAAGTAAAAGTTATTTGATCAGGACAATTCTGGTATTAAAAATTTCTATTTTCTACTCGCATATAAAATACATGTTTAGTCTTAATAAAACCATTTTATATCTTTGCTTCTCATCCAAATAAATTTTCTAAATAAACAAATTTCAAACAAAAAATTGAATAACAAACACGGGATTTCTGAAGTTAAATAGCATAAAAGTGAATGTTATGCCATGAAACTATGGTTTCTAAAGCTCTAAGTGGCTATACTAACAGATTTGAGAACATTATTCAGTTTTTATCATTAGATTAATCAGTAATAACTTTTACGTTAGATAATATATTTCCTGTTGCTTGATATAATAATATTAGAAACTAATTAATCAATTGTCGATGTGTTTCTTATTTCTATAATATCTCACGCTTTTTTTGTGCACTCCCGCTAAAATATAAGCAACAAAGGTAATGCACGGAATGAAACAGCAATTATTTAATGGATATAAGTGAAACAGATTCAAGAAGACAAAGTAAGCCTTAGGCGACATTCGAACCCGCATATTAGAGGGCAGGTTAATAGACAGCCTGCGCTAGCTGCTGTACCATACAGAGTGACAAAAATGTCAATCTCATACCAGGATTTTTTGTATAAAATGATTGGCTTGTCATCCCAGTTACCCAATATTTGAAATTCTAAAATAAATGGAGGGAAAAACATAACAGGAGATTGCGCTGATTATTTTAATTCATTTTTGTCCAATTTAGAAGCAAGATTTTGCTTTAAACTGCAAAAGGAGTTCTGCAATTTTTATTTCTGAAAATAATGCACAGCTATTTTCAATTTCAATAACACGAGAGAAGTTTTAAACACGAATTATTTCGTACACGAGTTATTAACACAAGTAAAAGTTATTTGATCAGGACAATTCTGGTATTAAAAATTTCTATTTTCTACTCGCATATAAAATACATGTTTAGTCTTAATAAAACCATTTTATATCTTTGCTTCTCATCCAAATAAATTTTCTAAATAAACAAATTTCAAACAAAATTGTCGATGTGTTTCTTATTTCTATAATATCTTACGCTTTTTATGTGAACTCCCGCTAAAATATAAGCAACAAAGGTAATGCACGGAATGAAACAGCAATTATTTAATAGATATAAGTGAAACAGATTCAAGAAGACAAACTAAGCCTTAGGCTACATTCGAACCCGCATATTAGAGAGCAGGTTAATAGACAGCCTGCGCTAGCTGCTGTACCATACAGAGCGACAAAAATGTCAATCTCATACCAGGATATTTTGTATAAAATGATTGGCTTGTCATCCCAGCTACCCAATATTTGAAATTCTAAAATAAATGGAGGGAAAAACATAACAGGAGATTGCGCTGATTATTTTAATTCATTTTTGTCCAATTTAGAAGCAAGATTTTGCTTTAAATTGCAAAAGGAGTTCTGCAATTTTTATTTCTGAAAATAATGCACAGCTATTTTCAATTTCAATAACACGAGAGAAGTTTTAAACACGAGTTATTTCGTACACGAGTTATTAACACAAGTAAAAGTTATTTGATCAGGACAATTCTGGTATTAAAAATTTCTATTTTCTACTCGCATATAAAATACATGTTTAGTCTTAATAAAACCATTTTATATCTTTGCTTCTCATCCAAATAAATTTTCTAAATAAACAAATTTCAAACAAAATTGTCGATGTGTTTCTTATTTCTATAATATCTTACGCTTTTTATGTGCACTCCCGCTAAAATATAAGCAACAAAGGTAATGCACGGAATGAAACAGCAATTATTTAATGGATATAAGTGAAACAGATTCAAGAAGAGAAACTAAGCCTTAGGCTACATTCGAACCCGCATATTAGAGAGCAGGTTAATAGACAGCCTGCGCTAGCTGCTGTACCATACAGAGCGACAAAAATGTCAATCTCATACCAGGATTTTTTTTATAAAATGATTGGCTTGTCATCCCAGTTACCCAATATTTGAAATACTAAAATAACTGGGGGAAAACATAACAGGAGATTGCGCTGATTATTTTAATTCATTTTTGTCCAATTTAGAAGCAAGATTTTGCTTTAAAATGCAAAAAGAGTTCTGAAATTTTTACTTCTGAAAATAATGCACAGCTATTTTCAATTTCAATAACACGAGAGAGGTTTTAAACACGAATTAATTCGTACACGAGTTATTAACACAAGTCAAAGTTATTTGATCAGGACAATTCTGGTATTAAAAATTTGTATTTTCTACTCGCATATAAAATACATGTTTAGTCCTAATAAAACCATTTTATATCTTTGCTTCTCATCCAAATAAATTTTCTAAATAAACAAATTTCAAACAAAATTGTCGATGTGTTTCTTATTTCTATAATATCTCAAGCTTTTTATGTGCACTCCCGCTAAAATATAAGCAACAAAGGTAATGCACGGAATGAAACAGCAATTATTTATTGGATATAAGTGAAACAGATTCAAGAAGACAAACTAAGCCTTAGGCTACATTCGAACCCGCATATTAGAGGGCAGGTTAATAGACAGCCTGCGCTAGCTGCTGTACCATACAGAGTGACAAAAATGTCAATCTCATACCAGGATTTTTTGTATAAAATGATTGGCTTGTCATCCCATTACCCAATATTTGAAATTCTAAAATAACTGGAGGGAAAAACATAACAGGAGATTGCGCTGATTATTTTAATTCATTTTTGTCGAATTTAGGAGCAGGATTTTGCTTTAAACTGCAAAAAGAGTTCTGCAATTTTTACTTCTGAAAATAATGCACAGCTATTTTCAATTTTAATAACACGAGTGAGGTTTTAAACACGAATTATTTCATACACGAGTTATTAACACAAGTCAAAGTTATTTGATCAGGACAATTCTGGTATTAAAAATTTCTATTTTCTACTCGCATATAAAATACATGTTTAGTCTTAATAAAACCATTTTATATCTTTGCTTCTCATCCAAATAAATTTTCTAAATAAACAAATTTCAAACAAAATTGTCTCTTATTTCTATAATATCTTACGCTTTTTATGTGCACTCCCGCTAAAATATAAGCAACAAAGGTAATGCACGGAATAAAACAGCAATTATTTAATAGATATAAGTGAAACAGATTCAAGAAGACAAACTAAGCCTTAGGCTACATTCGAACCCGCATATTAGAGAGCAGGTTAATAGACAGCCTGCGCTAGCTGCTGTACCATACAGAGCGACAAAAATGTCAATCTCATACCAGGATTTTTTGTATAAAATGATTGGCTTGTCATCCCAGTTACCTAATATTTGAAATTCTACAATAAATGGAGGGAAAAACATAACAGGAGATTGCGCTGATTATTTTAATTCATTTTTGTCCAATTTAGAAGCAAGATTTTGCTTTAAACTGCAAAAGGAGTTCTGCAATTTTTATTTCTGAAAATAATGCACAGCTATTTTCAATTTCAATAACACGAGTGAGGTTTTAAACACGAATTATTTCGTACACGAGTTATTAACACAAGTAAAAGTTATTTGATCAGACAATTCTGGTATTAAAAATTTCTATTTTCTACTCGCATATAAAATACATGTTTAGTCTTAATAAAACCATTTTATATCTTTGCTTCTCATCCAAATAAATTTTCTAAATAAACAAATTTCAAACAAAAAATTGAATAACAAACACGGGATTTCTGAAGTTAAATAGCATAAAGGTGAATGTTATGCCATGAAACTATGGTTTCTAAAGTTCTAAGTGGCTATACTAACAGATTTGAGAACATTATTCAGTTTTTATCATTAGATTAATCAGTAATAACTTTTACGTTAGATAATATATTTCCTGTTGCTTGATATAGTAATATGAGAAACTAATTAATCAATTGTCGATGTGTTTCTTATTTCTATAATATCTTACGCTTTTTATGTGCACTCCCGCTAAAATATAAGCAACAAAGGTAATGCACGGAATGAAACAGCAATTATTTAATAGATATAAGTGAAACAGATTCAAGAAGACAAACTAAGCCTTAGGCTACATTCGAACCCGCATATTAGAGAGCAAGTTAATAGACAGCCTGCGCTAGCTGCTGTACCATACAGAGCGACAAAAATGTCAATCTCATACCAGGATTTTTTTTATAAAATAATTGGCTTGTCATCCCAGTTACCCAATATTTGAATTACTAAAATAACTGGGGGGAAAACATAACAGGAGATTGCGCTGATTATTTTAATTCATTTTTGTCCAATTTAGAAGCAAGATTTTGCTTTAAAATGCAAAAAGAGTTCTGAAATTTTTACTTCTGAAAATAATGCACAGCTATTTTCAATTTCAATAACACGAGAGAGGTTTTAAACACGAATTATTTCGTACACGAGTTATTAACACAAGTCAAAGTTATTTGATCAGGACAATTCTGGTATTAAAAATTTGTATATTCTACTCGCATATAAAATACATGTTTAGTCTTAATAAAACCATTTTATATCTTTGCTTCTCATCCAAATAAATTTTCTAAATAAACAAATTTCAAACAAAATTGTCGATGTGTTTCTTATTTCTATAATATCTCAAGCTTTTTATGTGCACTCCCGCTAAAATATAAGCAACAAAGGTAATGCACGGAATGAAACAGCAATTATTTATTGGATATAAGTGAAACAGATTCAAGAAGACAAACTAAGCCTTAGGCTACATTCGAACCCGCATATTAGAGGGCAGGTTAATAGACAGCCTGCGCTAGCTGCTGTACCATACAGAGTGACAAAAATGTCAATCTCATACCAGGATTTTTTGTATAAAATGATTGGCTTGTCATCCCATTACCCAATATTTGAAATTCTAAAATAACTGGAGGGAAAAACATAACAGGAGATTGCGCTGATTATTTTATTCATTTTTGTGCAATTTAGAAGCAAGATTTTGCTTTAAACTGCAAAAAGAGTTCTGAAATTTTTACTTCTGAAAATAATGCACAGCTATTTTCAATTTCAATAACACGAGAGAGGTTTTAAACACGAATTATTTCGTACACGAGTTATTAACACAAGTCAAAGTTATTTGATCAGGACAATTCTGGTATTAAAAATTTCTATTTTCTACTCGCATATAAAATACATGTTTAGTCTTAATAAAACCATTTTATATCTTTGCTTCTCATCCAAATAAATTTTCTAAATAAACAAATTTCAAACAAAAAATTGAATAACAAACACGGGATTTCTGAAGTTAAATAGCATAAAAGTGAATGTTATGCCATGAAACTATGGTTTCTAAAGTTCTAAGTGGCTATACTAACAGATTTGAGAACATTATTCAGTTTTTATCATTAGATTAATCAGTAATAACTTTTACGTTAGATAATATATTTCCTGTTGCCTGATTTTAATAATATTAGAAAGTAATTAATCAATTGTCGATGTGTTTCTTATTTCTATAATATCTCACGCTTTTTTTGTGCACTCCCGCTAAAATATAAGCAACAAAGGTAATGCACGGAATGAAACAGCAATTATTTAATGGATATAAGTGAAACAGATTCAAGAAGACAAGCTAAGCCTTAGGCGACATTCGAACCCGCATATTAGAGGGCAGGTTAATAGACAGCCTGCGCTAGCTGCTGTACCATACAGAGTGACAAAAATGTCAATCTCATACCAGGATTTTTTGTATAAAATGATTGGCTTGTCATCCCAGTTACCCAATATTTGAAATTCTAAAATAACTGGAGGGAAAAACAAAACAGGAGATTGCGCTGATTATTTTAATTCATTTTTGTCGAATTTAGGAGCAGGATTTTGCTTTAAACTGCAAAAAGAGTTCTGCAATTTTTACTTCTGAAAATAATGCACAGCTATTTTCAATTTTAATAACACGAGTGAGGTTTTAAACACGAATTATTTCATACACGAGTTATTAACACAAGTCAAAGTTATTTGATCAGGACAATTCTGGTATTAAAAATTTCTATTTTCTACTCGCATATAAAATACATGTTTAGTCTTAATAAAACCATTTTATATCTTTGCTTCTCATCCAAATAAATTTTCTAAATAAACAAATTTCAAACAAAATTGTCTCTTATTTCTATAATATCTTACGCTTTTTATGTGCACTCCCGCTAAAATATAAGCAACAAAGGTAATGCACGGAATAAAACAGCAATTATTTAATAGATATAAGTGAAACAGATTCAAGAAGACAAACTAAGCCTTAGGCTACATTCGAACCCGCATATTAGAGAGCAGGTTAATAGACAGCCTGCGCTAGCTGCTGTACCATACAGAGCGACAAAAATGTCAATCTCATACCAGGATTTTTTGTATAAAATGATTGGCTTGTCATCCCAGTTACCTAATATTTGAAATTCTACAATAAATGGAGGGAAAGACATAACAGGAGATTGCGCTGATTATTTTAATTCATTTTTGTCCAATTTAGAAGCAAGATTTTGCTTTAAACTGCAAAAGGAGTTCTGCAATTTTTATTTCTGAAAATAATGCACAGCTATTTTCAATTTCAATAACACGAGTGAGGTTTTAAACACGAATTATTTCGTACACGAGTTATTAACACAAGTAAAAGTTATTTGATCAGACAATTCTGGTATTAAAAATTTCTATTTTCTACTCGCATATAAAATACATGTTTAGTCTTAATAAAACCATTTTATATCTTTGCTTCTCATCCAAATAAATTTTCTAAATAAACAAATTTCAAACAAAAAATTGAATAACAAACACGGGATTTCTGAAGTTAAATAGCATAAAGGTGAATGTTATGCCATGAAACTATGGTTTCTAAAGTTCTAAGTGGCTATACTAACAGATTTGAGAACATTATTCAGTTTTTATCATTAGATTAATCAGTAATAACTTTTACGTTAGATAATATATTTCCTGTTGCTTGATATAGTAATATGAGAAACTAATTAATCAATTGTCGATGTGTTTCTTATTTCTATAATATCTTACGCTTTTTATGTGCACTCCCGCTAAAATATAAGCAACAAAGGTAATGCACGGAATGAAACAGCAATTATTTAATAGATATAAGTGAAACAGATTCAAGAAGACAAACTAAGCCTTAGGCTACATTCGAACCCGCATATTAGAGAGCAGGTTAATAGACAGCCTGCGCTAGCTGCTGTACCATACAGAGCGACAAAAATGTCAATCTCATACCAGGATTTTTTTTATAAAATAATTGGCTTGTCATCCCAGTTACCCAATATTTGAATTACTAAAATAACTGGGGGGAAAACATAACAGGAGATTGCGCTGATTATTTTAATTCATTTTTGTCCAATTTAGAAGCAAGATTTTGCTTTAAAATGCAAAAAGAGTTCTGAAATTTTTACTTCTGAAAACAATGCACAGCTATTTTCAATTTCAATAACACGAGAGAGGTTTTAAACACGAATTATTTCGTACACGAGTTATTAACACAAGTCAAAGTTATTTGATCAGGACAATTCTGGTATTAAAAATTTGTATATTCTACTCGCATATAAAATACATGTTTAGCCTTAATAAAACCATTTTATATCTTTGCTTCTCATCCAAATAAATTTTCTAAATAAACAAATTTCAAACAAAATTGTCGATGTGTTTCTTATTTCTATAATATCTCAAGCTTTTTATGTGCACTCCCGCTAAAATATAAGCAACAAAGGTAATGCACGGAATGAAACAGCAATTATTTATTGGATATAAGTGAAACAGATTCAAGAAGACAAACTAAGCCTTAGGCTACATTCGAACCCGCATATTAGAGGGCAGGTTAATAGACAGCCTGCGCTAGCTGCTGTACCATACAGAGTGACAAAAATGTCAATCTCATACCAGGATTTTTTGTATAAAATGATTGGCTTGTCATCCCATTACCCAATATTTGAAATTCTAAAATAACTGGAGGGAAAAACATAACAGGAGATTGCGCTGATTATTTTATTCATTTTTGTGCAATTTAGAAGCAAGATTTTGCTTTAAACTGCAAAAAGAGTTCTGAAATTTTTACTTCTGAAAATAATGCACAGCTATTTTCAATTTCAATAACACGAGAGAGGTTTTAAACACGAATTATTTCGTACACGAGTTATTAACACAAGTCAAAGTTATTTGATCAGGACAATTCTGGTATTAAAAATTTCTATTTTCTACTCGCATATAAAATACATGTTTAGTCTTAATAAAACCATTTTATATCTTTGCTTCTCATCCAAATAAATTTTCTAAATAAACAAATTTCAAACAAAAAATTGAATAACAAACACGGGATTTCTGAAGTTAAATAGCATAAAAGTGAATGTTATGCCATGAAACTATGGTTTCTAAAGTTCTAAGTGGCTATACTAACAGATTTGAGAACATTATTCAGTTTTTATCATTAGATTAATCAGTAATAACTTTTACGTTAGATAATATATTTCCTGTTGCCTGATATAATAATATTAGAAAGTAATTAATCAATTGTCGATGTGTTTCTTATTTCTATAATATCTCACGCTTTTTTTGTGCACTCCCGCTAAAATATAAGCAACAAAGGTAATGCACGGAATGAAACAGCAATTATTTAATGGATATAAGTGAAACAGATTCAAGAAGACAAGCTAAGCCTTTGGCGACATTCGAACCCGCATATTAGAGGGCAGGTTAATAGACAGCCTGCGCTAGCTGCTGTACCATACAGAGTGACAAAAATGTCAATCTCATACCAGGATTTTTTGTATAAAATGATTGGCTTGTCATCCCAGTTACCCAATATTTGAAATTCTAAAATAACTGGAGGGAAAAACAAAACAGGAGATTGCGCTGATTATTTTAATTCATTTTTGTCGAATTTAGGAGCAGGATTTTGCTTTAAACTGCAAAAAGAGTTCTGCAATTTTTACTTCTGAAAATAATGCACAGCTATTTTCAATTTTAATAACACGAGTGAGGTTTTAAACACGAATTATTTCATACACGAGTTATTAACACAAGTCAAAGTTATTTGATCAGGACAATTCTGGTATTAAAAATTTCTATTTTCTACTCGCATATAAAATACATGTTTAGTCTTAATAAAACCATTTTATATCTTTGCTTCTCATCCAAATAAATTTTCTAAATAAACAAATTTCAAACAAAATTGTCTCTTATTTCTATAATATCTTACGCTTTTTATGTGCACTCCCGCTAAAATATAAGCAACAAAGGTAATGCACGGAATAAAACAGCAATTATTTAATAGATATAAGTGAAACAGATTCAAGAAGACAAACTAAGCCTTAGGCTACATTCGAACCCGCATATTAGAGAGCAGGTTAATAGACAGCCTGCGCTAGCTGCTGTACCATACAGAGCGACAAAAATGTCAATCTCATACCAGGATTTTTTGTATAAAATGATTGGCTTGTCATCCCAGTTACCTAATATTTGAAATTCTACAATAAATGGAGGGAAAAACATAACAGGAGATTGCGCTGATTATTTTAATTCATTTTTGTCCAATTTAGAAGCAAGATTTTGCTTTAAACTGCAAAAGGAGTTCTGCAATTTTTATTTCTGAAAATAATGCACAGCTATTTTCAATTTCAATAACACGAGTGAGGTTTTAAACACGAATTATTTCGTACACGAGTTATTAACACAAGTAAAAGTTATTTGATCAGACAATTCTGGTATTAAAAATTTCTATTTTCTACTCGCATATAAAATACATGTTTAGTCTTAATAAAACCATTTTATATCTTTGCTTCTCATCCAAATAAATTTTCTAAATAAACAAATTTCAAACAAAAAATTGAATAACAAACACGGGATTTCTGAAGTTAAATAGCATAAAGGTGAATGTTATGCCATGAAACTATGGTTTCTAAAGTTCTAAGTGGCTATACTAACAGATTTGAGAACATTATTCAGATTTTATCATTAGATTAATCAGTAATAACTTTTACGTTAGATAATATATTTCCTGTTGCTTGATATAGTAATATGAGAAACTAATTAATCAATTGTCGATGTGTTTCTTATTTCTATAATATCTTACGCTTTTTATGTGCACTCCCGCTAAAATATAAGCAACAAAGGTAATGCACGGAATGAAACAGCAATTATTTAATAGATATAAGTGAAACAGATTCAAGAAGACAAACTAAGCCTTAGGCTACATTCGAACCCGCATATTAGAGAGCAAGTTAATAGACAGCCTGCGCTAGCTGCTGTACCATACAGAGCGACAAAAATGTCAATCTCATACCAGGATTTTTTTTATAAAATAATTGGCTTGTCATCCCAGTTACCCAATATTTGAATTACTAAAATAACTGGGGGGAAAACATAACAGGAGATTGCGCTGATTATTTTAATTCATTTTTGTCCAATTTAGAAGCAAGATTTTGCTTTAAAATGCAAAAAGAGTTCTGAAATTTTTACTTCTGAAAATAATGCACAGCTATTTTCAATTTCAATAACACGAGAGAGGTTTTAAACACGAATTATTTCGTACACGAGTTATTAACACAAGTCAAAGTTATTTGATCAGGACAATTCTGGTATTAAAAATTTGTATATTCTACTCGCATATAAAATACATGTTTAGTCTTAATAAAACCATTTTATATCTTTGCTTCTCATCCAAATAAATTTTCTAAATAAACAAATTTCAAACAAAATTGTCGATGTGTTTCTTATTTCTATAATATCTCAAGCTTTTTATGTGCACTCCCGCTAAAATATAAGCAACAAAGGTAATGCACGGAATGAAACAGCAATTATTTATTGGATATAAGTGAAACAGATTCAAGAAGACAAACTAAGCCTTAGGCTACATTCGAACCCGCATATTAGAGGGCAGGTTAATAGACAGCCTGCGCTAGCTGCTGTACCATACAGAGTGACAAAAATGTCAATCTCATACCAGGATTTTTTGTATAAAATGATTGGCTTGTCATCCCATTACCCAATATTTGAAATTCTAAAATAACTGGAGGGAAAAACATAACAGGAGATTGCGCTGATTATTTTATTCATTTTTGTGCAATTTAGAAGCAAGATTTTGCTTTAAACTGCAAAAAGAGTTCTGAAATTTTTACTTCTGAAAATAATGCACAGCTATTTTCAATTTCAATAACACGAGAGAGGTTTTAAACACGAATTATTTCGTACACGAGTTATTAACACAAGTCAAAGTTATTTGATCAGGACAATTCTGGTATTAAAAATTTCTATTTTCTACTCGCATATAAAATACATGTTTAGTCTTAATAAAACCATTTTATATCTTTGCTTCTCATCCAAATAAATTTTCTAAATAAACAAATTTCAAACAAAAAATTGAATAACAAACACGGGATTTCTGAAGTTAAATAGCATAAAAGTGAATGTTATGCCATGAAACTATGGTTTCTAAAGTTCTAAGTGGCTATACTAACAGATTTGAGAACATTATTCAGTTTTTATCATTAGATTAATCAGTAATAACTTTTACGTTAGATAATATATTTCCTGTTGCCTGATATAATAATATTAGAAAGTAATTAATCAATTGTCGATGTGTTTCTTATTTCTATAATATCTCACGCTTTTTTTGTGCACTCCCGCTAAAATATAAGCAACAAAGGTAATGCACGGAATGAAACAGCAATTATTTAATGGATATAAGTGAAACAGATTCAAGAAGACAAGCTAAGCCTTAGGCGACATTCGAACCCGCATATTAGAGGGCAGGTTAATAGACAGCCTGCGCTAGCTGCTGTACCATACAGAGTGACAAAAATGTCAATCTCATACCAGGATTTTTTGTATAAAATGATTGGCTTGTCATCCCAGTTACCCAATATTTGAAATTCTAAAATAACTGGAGGGAAAAACAAAACAGGAGATTGCGCTGATTATTTTAATTCATTTTTGTCGAATTTAGGAGCAGGATTTTGCTTTAAACTGCAAAAAGAGTTCTGCAATTTTTACTTCTGAAAATAATGCACAGCTATTTTCAATTTTAATAACACGAGTGAGGTTTTAAACACGAATTATTTCATACACGAGTTATTAACACAAGTCAAAGTTATTTGATCAGGACAATTCTGGTATTAAAAATTTCTATTTTCTACTCGCATATAAAATACATGTTTAGTCTTAATAAAACCATTTTATATCTTTGCTTCTCATCCAAATAAATTTTCTAAATAAACAAATTTCAAACAAAATTGTCTCTTATTTCTATAATATCTTACGCTTTTTATGTGCACTCCCGCTAAAATATAAGCAACAAAGGTAATGCACGGAATAAAACAGCAATTATTTAATAGATATAAGTGAAACAGATTCAAGAAGACAAACTAAGCCTTAGGCTACATTCGAACCCGCATATTAGAGAGCAGGTTAATAGACAGCCTGCGCTAGCTGCTGTACCATACAGAGCGACAAAAATGTCAATCTCATACCAGGATTTTTTGTATAAAATGATTGGCTTGTCATCCCAGTTACCTAATATTTGAAATTCTACAATAAATGGAGGGAAAAACATAACAGGAGATTGCGCTGATTATTTTAATTCATTTTTGTCCAATTTAGAAGCAAGATTTTGCTTTAAACTGCAAAAGGAGTTCTGCAATTTTTATTTCTGAAAATAATGCACAGCTATTTTCAATTTCAATAACACGAGTGAGGTTTTAAACACGAATTATTTCGTACACGAGTTATTAACACAAGTAAAAGTTATTTGATCAGACAATTCTGGTATTAAAAATTTCTATTTTCTACTCGCATATAAAATACATGTTTAGTCTTAATAAAACCATTTTATATCTTTGCTTCTCATCCAAATAAATTTTCTAAATAAACAAATTTCAAACAAAAAATTGAATAACAAACACGGGATTTCTGAAGTTAAATAGCATAAAGGTGAATGTTATGCCATGAAACTATGGTTTCTAAAGTTCTAAGTGGCTATACTAACAGATTTGAGAACATTATTCAGATTTTATCATTAGATTAATCAGTAATAACTTTTACGTTAGATAATATATTTCCTGTTGCTTGATATAGTAATATGAGAAACTAATTAATCAATTGTCGATGTGTTTCTTATTTCTATAATATCTTACGCTTTTTATGTGCACTCCCGCTAAAATATAAGCAACAAAGGTAATGCACGGAATGAAACAGCAATTATTTAATAGATATAAGTGAAACAGATTCAAGAAGACAAACTAAGCCTTAGGCTACATTCGAACCCGCATATTAGAGAGCAAGTTAATAGACAGCCTGCGCTAGCTGCTGTACCATACAGAGCGACAAAAATGTCAATCTCATACCAGGATTTTTTTTATAAAATAATTGGCTTGTCATCCCAGTTACCCAATATTTGAATTACTAAAATAACTGGGGGGAAAACATAACAGGAGATTGCGCTGATTATTTTAATTCATTTTTGTCCAATTTAGAAGCAAGATTTTGCTTTAAAATGCAAAAAGAGTTCTGAAATTTTTACTTCTGAAAATAATGCACAGCTATTTTCAATTTCAATAACACGAGAGAGGTTTTAAACACGAATTATTTCGTACACGAGTTATTAACACAAGTCAAAGTTATTTGATCAGGACAATTCTGGTATTAAAAATTTGTATATTCTACTCGCATATAAAATACATGTTTAGTCTTAATAAAACCATTTTATATCTTTGCTTCTCATCCAAATAAATTTTCTAAATAAACAAATTTCAAACAAAATTGTCGATGTGTTTCTTATTTCTATAATATCTCAAGCTTTTTATGTGCACTCCCGCTAAAATATAAGCAACAAAGGTAATGCACGGAATGAAACAGCAATTATTTATTGGATATAAGTGAAACAGATTCAAGAAGACAAACTAAGCCTTAGGCTACATTCGAACCCGCATATTAGAGGGCAGGTTAATAGACAGCCTGCGCTAGCTGCTGTACCATACAGAGTGACAAAAATGTCAATCTCATACCAGGATTTTTTGTATAAAATGATTGGCTTGTCATCCCATTACCCAATATTTGAAATTCTAAAATAACTGGAGGGAAAAACATAACAGGAGATTGCGCTGATTATTTTATTCATTTTTGTGCAATTTAGAAGCAAGATTTTGCTTTAAACTGCAAAAAGAGTTCTGAAATTTTTACTTCTGAAAATAATGCACAGCTATTTTCAATTTCAATAACACGAGAGAGGTTTTAAACACGAATTATTTCGTACACGAGTTATTAACACAAGTCAAAGTTATTTGATCAGGACAATTCTGGTATTAAAAATTTCTATTTTCTACTCGCATATAAAATACATGTTTAGTCTTAATAAAACCATTTTATATCTTTGCTTCTCATCCAAATAAATTTTCTAAATAAACAAATTTCAAACAAAAAATTGAATAACAAACACGGGATTTCTGAAGTTAAATAGCATAAAAGTGAATGTTATGCCATGAAACTATGGTTTCTAAAGTTCTAAGTGGCTATACTAACAGATTTGAGAACATTATTCAGTTTTTATCATTAGATTAATCAGTAATAACTTTTACGTTAGATAATATATTTCCTGTTGCCTGATATAATAATATTAGAAAGTAATTAATCAATTGTCGATGTGTTTCTTATTTCTATAATATCTCACGCTTTTTTTGTGCACTCCCGCTAAAATATAAGCAACAAAGGTAATGCACGGAATGAAACAGCAATTATTTAATGGATATAAGTGAAACAGATTCAAGAAGACAAGCTAAGCCTTAGGCGACATTCGAACCCGCATATTAGAGGGCAGGTTAATAGACAGCCTGCGCTAGCTGCTGTACCATACAGAGTGACAAAAATGTCAATCTCATACCAGGATTTTTTGTATAAAATGATTGGCTTGTCATCCCAGTTACCCAATATTTGAAATTCTAAAATAACTGGAGGGAAAAACAAAACAGGAGATTGCGCTGATTATTTTAATTCATTTTTGTCGAATTTAGGAGCAGGATTTTGCTTTAAACTGCAAAAAGAGTTCTGCAATTTTTACTTCTGAAAATAATGCACAGCTATTTTCAATTTTAATAACACGAGTGAGGTTTTAAACACGAATTATTTCATACACGAGTTATTAACACAAGTCAAAGTTATTTGATCAGGACAATTCTGGTATTAAAAATTTCTATTTTCTACTCGCATATAAAATACATGTTTAGTCTTAATAAAACCATTTTATATCTTTGCTTCTCATCCAAATAAATTTTCTAAATAAACAAATTTCAAACAAAATTGTCTCTTATTTCTATAATATCTTACGCTTTTTATGTGCACTCCCGCTAAAATATAAGCAACAAAGGTAATGCACGGAATAAAACAGCAATTATTTAATAGATATAAGTGAAACAGATTCAAGAAGACAAACTAAGCCTTAGGCTACATTCGAACCCGCATATTAGAGAGCAGGTTAATAGACAGCCTGCGCTAGCTGCTGTACCATACAGAGCGACAAAAATGTCAATCTCATACCAGGATTTTTTGTATAAAATGATTGGCTTGTCATCCCAGTTACCTAATATTTGAAATTCTACAATAAATGGAGGGAAAAACATAACAGGAGATTGCGCTGATTATTTTAATTCATTTTTGTCCAATTTAGAAGCAAGATTTTGCTTTAAACTGCAAAAGGAGTTCTGCAATTTTTATTTCTGAAAATAATGCACAGCTATTTTCAATTTCAATAACACGAGTGAGGTTTTAAACACGAATTATTTCGTACACGAGTTATTAACACAAGTAAAAGTTATTTGATCAGACAATTCTGGTATTAAAAATTTCTATTTTCTACTCGCATATAAAATACATGTTTAGTCTTAATAAAACCATTTTATATCTTTGCTTCTCATCCAAATAAATTTTCTAAATAAACAAATTTCAAACAAAAAATTGAATAACAAACACGGGATTTCTGAAGTTAAATAGCATAAAGGTGAATGTTATGCCATGAAACTATGGTTTCTAAAGTTCTAAGTGGCTATACTAACAGATTTGAGAACATTATTCAGTTTTTATCATTAGATTAATCAGTAATAACTTTTACGTTAGATAATATATTTCCTGTTGCTTGATATAGTAATATGAGAAACTAATTAATCAATTGTCGATGTGTTTCTTATTTCTATAATATCTTACGCTTTTTATGTGCACTCCCGCTAAAATATAAGCAACAAAGGTAATGCACGGAATGAAACAGCAATTATTTAATAGATATAAGTGAAACAGATTCAAGAAGACAAACTAAGCCTTAGGCTACATTCGAACCCGCATATTAGAGAGCAGGTTAATAGACAGCCTGCGCTAGCTGCTGTACCATACAGAGCGACAAAAATGTCAATCTCATACCAGGATTTTTTTATAAAATAATTGGCTTGTCATCCCAGTTACCCAATATTTGAATTACTAAAATAACTGGGGGGAAAACATAACAGGAGATTGCGCTGATTATTTTAATTCATTTTTGTCCAATTTAGAAGCAAGATTTTGCTTTAAAATGCAAAAAGAGTTCTGAAATTTTTACTTCTGAAAATAATGCACAGCTATTTTCAATTTCAATAACACGAGAGAGGTTTTAAACACGAATTATTTCGTACACGAGTTATTAACACAAGTCAAAGTTATTTGATCAGGACAATTCTGGTATTAAAAATTTGTATATTCTACTCGCATATAAAATACATGTTTAGTCTTAATAAAACCATTTTATATCTTTGCTTCTCATCCAAATAAATTTTCTAAATAAACAAATTTCAAACAAAATTGTCGATGTGTTTCTTATTTCTATAATATCTCAAGCTTTTTATGTGCACTCCCGCTAAAATATAAGCAACAAAGGTAATGCACGGAATGAAACAGCAATTATTTATTGGATATAAGTGAAACAGATTCAAGAAGACAAACTAAGCCTTAGGCTACATTCGAACCCGCATATTAGAGGGCAGGTTAATAGACAGCCTGCGCTAGCTGCTGTACCATACAGAGCGACAAAAATGTCAATCTCATACCAGGATTTTTTGTATAAAATGATTGGCTTGTCATCCCAGTTACCCAATATTTGAAATTCTACAATAAATGGAGGGAAAAACATAACAGGAGATTGCGCTGATTATTTTATTCATTTTTGTCCAATTTATAAGCAAGATTTTGCTTTAAACTTCAAAAAGATTTCTGAAATTTTTACTTCTGAAAATAATGCACAGATATTTTCAATTTGAATAACACGAGAGAGGTTTTAAACACGACTTATTTCGTACACGAGTTATTAACACAAGTAAAAGTTATTTGATCAGGACAATTCTGGTAATAAAAATTTCTATTTTCTACTCGCATATAAAATACATGTTTAGTCTTAATAAAACCATTTTATATCTTTGCTTCTCATCCAAATAAATTTTCTAAATAAACAAATTTCAAACAAAAAATTGAATAACCAACACGGGATTTCTGAAGTTAAATAGCATAAAAGTGAATGTTATGCCATGAAACTATGGTTTCTAAAGTTCTAAGTGGCTATACTAACAGATTTGAGAACATTATTCAGTTTTTATCATTAGATTAATCAGTAATAACTTTTACGTTAGATAATATATTTCCTGTTGCTTGATATAGTAATATGAGAAACTAATTAATCAATTGTCGATGTGTTTCTTATTTCTATAATATCTTACGCTTTTTTTGTGCACTCCCGCTAAAATATAAGCAACAAAGGTAATGCACGGAATGAAACAGCAATTATTTAATGGATATAAGTGAAACAGATTCAAGAAGACAAACTAAGCCTTAGGCGACATTCGAACCCGCATATTAGAGAGCAGGTTAATAGACAGCCTGCGCTAGCTGCTGTACCATACAGAGTGACAAAAATGTCAATCTCATACCAGGATGTGTTGTATAAAATGATTGGCTTGTCATCCCATTTACCCAATATTTGAAATTCTAAAATAACTGGAGGGAAAAACATAACAGGAGATTGCGCTGATTATTTTAATTCATTTTTGTCCAATTTAGGAGCAGGATTTTGCTTTAAACTGCAAAAAGAGTTCTGAAATTTTTACTTCTGAAAATAATGCACAGCTATTTTCAATTTCAATAACACGAGAGAGGTTTTAAACACGAATTATTTCGTACACGAGTTCTTAACACAATTAAAAGTTATTTGATCAGGACAATTCTGGTAATAAAAATTTCTATTTTTTACTCGCATATAAAATACATGTTTAGTCTTAATAAAACCATTTTATATCTTTGCTTCTGATCCAAATAAATTTTCTAAATAAACAAATTTCAAACAAAATTGTCGATGTGTTTCTTATTTCTATAATATCTTACGCTTTTTATGTGCACTCCCGCTAAAATATGAGCAACAAAGGTAATGCACGGAATGAAACAGCAATTATTTAATAGATATTAGTGAAACAGATTCAAGAAGACAAACTAAGCCTTAGGCTACATTCGAACCCGCATATTAGAGAGCAGGTTAATAGACAGCCTGCGCTAGCTGCTGTACCATACAGAGCGACAAAAATGTCAATCTCATACCAGGATTTTTTTATAAAATAATTGGCTTGTCATCCCAGTTACCCAATATTTGAATTACTAAAATAACTGGGGGGAAAACATAACAGGAGATTGCGCTGATTATTTTAATTCATTTTTGTCCAATTTAGAAGCAAGATTTTGCTTTAAAATGCAAAAAGAGTTCTGAAATTTTTACTTCTGAAAATAATGCACAGCTATTTTCAATTTCAATAACACGAGAGAGGTTTTAAACACGAATTATTTCGTACACGAGTTCTTAACACAAGTAAAAGTTATTTGATCAGGACAATTCTGGTAATAAAAATTTCTATTTTCTACTCGCATATAAAATACATGTTTAGTCTTAATAAAACCATTTTATATCTTTGCTTCTGATCCAAATAAATTTTCTAAATAAACAAATTTCAAACAAAATTGTCGATGTGTTTCTTATTTCTATAATATCTTACGCTTTTTTTGTGCATTCCCGCTAAAATATAAGCAACAAAGGTAATGCACGGTATGAAACAGCAATTATTTAATGGATATAGGTGAAACAGATTCAAGAAGACAAACTAAGCCTTAGGCGACATTCGAACCCGCATATTAGAGGGCAGGTTAATAGACAGCCTGCGCTAGCTGCTGTACCATACAGAGCGACAAAAATGTCAATCTCATACTAGGATTTTTTTTATAAAATAATTGGCTTGTCATCCCAGTTTCCCATTATTTGAAATACTAAAATAACTGGGGGGAAAACATAACAGGAGATTGCGCTGATTATTTTAATTCATTTTTGTCCAATTTAGAAGCAAGATTTTGCTTTAAAATGCAAAAAGAGTTCTGAAATTTTTACTTCTGAAAATAATGCACAGCTATTTTCAATTTCAATAACACGAGAGAGGTTTTAAACACGAATTATTTCGTACACGAGTTCTTAACACAAGTAAAAGTTATTTGATCAGGACAATTCTGGTAATAAAAATTTCTATTTTCTACTCGCATATAAAATACATGTTTAGTCTTAATAAAACCATTTTATATCTTTGCTTCTGATCCAAATAAATTTTCTAAATAAACAAATTTCAAACAAAATTGTCGATGTGTTTCTTATTTCTATAATATCTTACGCTTTTTATGTGCACTCCCGCTAAAATATGAGCAACAAAGGTAATGCACGGAATGAAACAGCAATTATTTAATAGATATTAGTGAAACAGATTCAAGAAGACAAACTAAGCCTTAGGCTACATTCGAACCCGCATATTAGAGAGCAGGTTAATAGACAGCCTGCGCTAGCTGCTGTACCATACAGAGCGACAAAAATGTCAATCTCATACCAGGATTTTTTTATAAAATAATTGGCTTGTCATCCCAGTTACCCAATATTTGAATTACTAAAATAACTGGGGGGAAAACATAACAGGAGATTGCGCTGATTATTTTAATTCATTTTTGTCCAATTTAGAAGCAAGATTTTGCTTTAAAATGCAAAAAGAGTTCTGAAATTTTTACTTCTGAAAATAATGCACAGCTATTTTCAATTTCAATAACACGAGAGAGGTTTTAAACACGAATTATTTCGTACACGAGTTCTTAACACAAGTAAAAGTTATTTGATCAGGACAATTCTGGTAATAAAAATTTCTATTTTCTACTCGCATATAAAATACATGTTTAGTCTTAATAAAACCATTTTATATCTTTGCTTCTGATCCAAATAAATTTTCTAAATAAACAAATTTCAAACAAAATTGTCGATGTGTTTCTTATTTCTATAATATCTTACGCTTTTTTTGTGCATTCCCGCTAAAATATAAGCAACAAAGGTAATGCACGGTATGAAACAGCAATTATTTAATGGATATAGGTGAAACAGATTCAAGAAGACAAACTAAGCCTTAGGCGACATTCGAACCCGCATATTAGAGGGCAGGTTAATAGACAGCCTGCGCTAGCTGCTGTACCATACAGAGCGACAAAAATGTCAATCTCATACTAGGATTTTTTTTATAAAATAATTGGCTTGTCATCCCAGTTTCCCATTATTTGAAATACTAAAATAACTGGGGGGAAAACATAACAGGAGATTGCGCTGATTATTTTAATTCATTTTTGTCCAATTTAGAAGCAAGATTTTGCTTTAAAATGCAAAAAGTGTTCTGAAATTTTTACTTCTGAAAATAATGCACAGCTATTTTCAATTTCAATAACACGAGAGAGGTTTTAAACACGAATTATTTCGTACACGAGTTATTAACACAAGTCAAAGTTATTTGATCAGGACAATTCTGGTATTAAAAATTTGTATTTTCTACTCGCATATAAAATACATGTTTAGTCTTAATAAAACCATTTTATATCTTTGCTTCTCATCCAAATAAATTTTCTAAATAAAAAAATTTCAAACAAAATTGTCGATGTGTTTCTTATTTCTATAATATCTCAAGTTTTTATGTGCACTCCCGCTAAAATATAAGCAACAAAGGTAATGCACGGAATGAAACAGCAATTATTTATTGGATATAAGTGAAACAGATTCAAGAAGACAAACTAAGCCTTAGGCTACATTCGAAACCGCATATTAGAGGGCAGGTTAATAGAGAGCCTGCGCTAGCTGCTGTACCATACGGAGTGACAAAAATGTCAATCTCATACCAGGATTTTTTGTATAAAATGATTGGCTTGTCATCCGATTACCCAATATTTGAAATTCTAAAATAACTGGCGGGAAAAACATAACAGGAGATTGCGCTGATTATTTTATTCATTTTTGTCCAATTTAGAAGCAAGATTTTGCTTTAAACTGCAAAAAGAGTTCTGAAATTTTTACTTCTGAAAATAATGTACAGCTATTTTCAATTTCAATGACACGAGAGAGGTTTTAAACACGAATTATTTCGTACACGAGTTATTAACACAAGTAAATATATGATCAGGACAATTCTGGTATTAAAAATTTCTATTTTCTACTCGCATATAAAATACATGTTTAGTCTTAATAAAACCATTTTATATCTTTGCTTCTCATCCAAATAAATTTTCTAAATAAACAAATTTCAAACAAAATTGTCGATGTGTTTCTTATTTCTATAATATCTTACGCTTTTTATGTGCACTCCCGCTAAAATATAAGCAACAAAGGTAATGCACGGAATGAAACAGCAATTATTTAATAGATATAAGTGAAACAGATTCAAGAAGACAAACTAAGCCTTACGCTACATTCGAACCCGCATATTAGAGAGCAGGTTAATAGACAGCCTGCGCTAGCTGCTGTACCATACAGAGCGACAAAAATGTCAATCTCATACCAGGATTTTTTGTATAAAATGATTGGCTTGTCATCCCAGTTACCCAATATTTGAAATTCTACAATAAATGGAGGGAAAAACATAACAGGAGATTGCGCTGATTATTTTATTCATTTTTGTCCAATTTAGAAGCAAGATTTTGCTTTAAACTGCAAAAGGAGTTCTGCAATTTTTATTTCTGAAAATAATGCACAGCTATTTTCAATTTCAATAACACGAGTGAGGTTTTAAACACGAATTATTTCGTACACGAGTTATTAACACAAGTAAAAGTTATTTGATCAGGACAATTCTGGTATTAAAAATTTCTATTTTCTACTCGCATATAAAATACATGTTTAGTCTTAATAAAACCATTTTATGTCTTTGCTTCTCATCCAAATAAATTTTCTAAATAAACAAATTTCAAACAAAAAATTGAATAACAAACACGGGATTTCTGAAGTTAAATAGCATAAAGGTGAATGTTATGCCATGAAACTATGGTTTCTAAAGTTCTAAGTGGCTATACTAACAGATTTGAGAACATTATTCAGTTTTTATCATTAGATTAATCAGTAATAACTTTTACGTTAGATAATATATTTCCTGTTGCTTGATATAGTAATATGAGAAACTAATTAATCAATTGTCGATGTGTTTCTTATTTCTATAATATCTTACGCTTTTTATGTGCACTCCCGCTAAAATATAAGCAACAAAGGTAATGCACGGAATGAAACAGCAATTATTTAATAGATATAAGTGAAACAGATTCAAGAAGACAAACTAAGCCTTAGGCTACATTCGAACCCGCATATTAGAGAGCAGGTTAATAGACAGCCTGCGCTAGCTGCTGTACCATACAGAGCGACAAAAATGTCAATCTCATACCAGGATTATTTTTATAAAATAATTGGCTTGTCATCCCAGTTACCCAATATTTGAATTACTAAAATAACTGGGGGGAAAACATATCAGGAGATTGCGCTGATTATTTTAATTCATTTTTGTCCAATTTAGAAGCAAGATTTTGCTTTAAAATGCAAAAAGAGTTCTGCAATTTTTACTTCTGAAAATAATGCACAGCTATTTTCAATTTCAATAACACGAGAGAGGTTTTAAACACGAATTATTTCGTACACGAGTTATTAACACAAGTCAAAGTTATTTGATCAGGACAATTCTGGTATTAAAAATTTGTATTTTCTACTCGCATATAAAATACATGTTTAGTCTTAATAAAACCATTTTATATCTTTGCTTCTCATCCAAATAAATTTTCTAAATAAACAAATTTCAAACAAAATTGTCGATGTGTTTCTTATTTCTATAATATCTCAAGCTTTTTATGTGCACTCCCGCTAAAATATAAGCAACAAAGGTAATGCACGGAATGAAAAAGCAATTATTTATTGGATATAAGTGAAACAGATTCAAGAAGACAAACTAAGCCTTAGGCTACATTCGAACCCGCATATTAGAGGGCAGGTTAATAGACAGCCTGCGCTAGCTGCTGTACCATACAGAGTGACAAAAATGTCAATCTCATACCAGGATTTTTTGTATAAAATGATTGGCTTGTCATCCCATTACCCAATATTTGAAATTCTAAAATAACTGGAGGGAAAAACATAACAGGAGATTGCGCTGATTATTTTATTCATTTTTGTCCAATTTATAAGCAAGATTTTGCTTTAAACTTCAAAAAGATTTCTGAAAATTTAACTTCTGAAAATAATGCACAGCTATTTTCAATTTGAATAACACGAGAGAGGTTTTAAACACGAATTATTTCGTACACGAGTTATTAACACAAGTAAAAGTTATTTGATCAGAACAATTCTGGTATTAAAAATTTCTATTTTCTCCTCGCATATAAAATACATGTTTAGTCTTTATAAAACCATTTTATATCTTTGCTTCTCATCCAAATAAATTTTCTAAATAAACAAATTTCAAACAAAATTGTCGATGTGTTTCTTATTTCTATAATATCTCAAGTTTTTATGTGCACTCCCGCTAAAATATAATCAACAAAGGTAATGCACGGAATGAAACAGCAATTATTTATTGGATATAAGTGAAACAGATTCAAGAAGACAAACTAAGCCTTAGGCTACATTCGAAACCGCATATTAGAGGGCAGGTTAATAGACAGCCTGCGCTAGCTGCTGTACCATACGGAGTGACAAAAATGTCAATCTCATACCAGGATTTTTTGTATAAAATGATTGGCTTGTCATCCGATTACCCAATATTTGAAATTCTAAAATAACTGGCGGGAAAAACATAACAGGAGATTGCGCTGATTATTTTATTCATTTTTGTCCAATTTAGAAGCAAGATTTTGCTTTAAACTGCAAAAGGAGTTCTGCAATTTTTATTTCTGAAAATAATGCACAGCTATTTTCAATTTCAATAACACGAGTGAGGTTTTAAACACGAATTATTTCGTACACGAGTTATTAACACAAGTAAAAGTTATTTGATCAGGACAATTCTGGTATTAAAAATTTCTATTTTCTACTCGCATATAAAATACATATTTAGTCTTAATAAAACCATTTTATATCTTTGCTTCTCATCCAAATAAATTTTCTAAATAAACAAATTTCAAACAAAAAATTGAATAACAAACAAGGGATTTCTGAAGTTAAATAGCATAAAGGTGAATGTTATGCCATGAAACTATGGTTTCTAAAGTTCTAAGTGGCTATACTAACAGATTTGAGAACATTATTCAGTTTTTATCATTAGATTAATCAGTAATAACTTTTACGTTAGATAATATATTTCCTGTTGCTTGATATAGTAATATGAGAAACTAATTAATCAATTGTCGATGTGTTTCTTATTTCTATAATATCTTACGCTTTTTATGTGCACTCCCGGTAAAATATAAGCAACAAAGGTAATGCACGGAATGAAACAGCAATTATTTAATAGATATAAGTGAAACAGATTCAAGAAGACAAACTAAGCCTTAGGCTACATTCGAACCCGCATATTAGAGAGCAGGTTAATAGACAGCCTGCGCTAGCTGCTGTACCATACAGAGCGACAAAAATGTCAATCTCATACCAGGATTTTTTGTATAAAATGATTGGCTTGTCATCCCAGTTACCCAATATTTGAAATTCTACAATAAATGGAGGGAAAAACATAACAGGAGATTGCGCTGATTATTTTATTCATTTTTGTCCAATTTATAAGCAAGATTTTGCTTTAAACTTCAAAAAGATTTCTGAAATTTTTACTTCTGAAAATAATGCACAGATATTTTCAATTTGAATAACACGAGAGAGGTTTTAAACACGACTTATTTCGTACACGAGTTATTAACACAAGTAAAAGTTATTTGATCAGGACAATTCTGGTATTAAAAATTTCTATTTTCTACTCGCATATAAAATACATGTTTAGTCTTAATAAAACCATTTTATATCTTTGCTTCTCATCCAAATAAATTTTCTAAATAAACAAATTTCAAACAAAAAATTGAATAACCAACACGGGATTTCTGAAGTTAAATAGCATAAAAGTGAATGTTATGCCATGAAACTATGGTTTCTAAAGTTCTAAGTGGCTATACTAACAGATTTGAGAACATTATTCAGTTTTTATCATTAGATTAATCAGTAATAACTTTTACGTTAGATAATATATTTCCTGTTGCTTGATATAGTAATATGAGAAACTAATTAATCAATTGTCGATGTGTTTCTTATTTCTATAATATCTTACGCTTTTTTTGTGCACTCCCGCTAAAATATAAGCAACAAAGGTAATGCACGGAATGAAACAGCAATTATTTAATGGATATAAGTGAAACAGATTCAAGAAGACAAACTAAGCCTTAGGCGACATTCGAACCCGCATATTAGAGAGCAGGTTAATAGACAGCCTGCGCTAGCTGCTGTACCATACAGAGTGACAAAAATGTCAATCTCATACCAGGATGTGTTGTATAAAATGATTGGCTTGTCATCCCATTTACCCAATATTTGAAATTCTAAAATAACTGGAGGGAAAAACATAACAGGAGATTGCGCTGATTATTTTAATTCATTTTTGTCCAATTTAGGAGCAGGATTTTGCTTTAAACTGCAAAAAGAGTTCTGAAATTTTTACTTCTGAAAATAATGCACAGCTATTTTCAATTTCAATAACACGAGAGAGGTTTTAAACACGAATTATTTCGTACACGAGTTCTTAACACAATTAAAAGTTATTTGATCAGGACAATTCTGGTAATAAAAATTTCTATTTTCTACTCGCATATAAAATACATGTTTAGTCTTAATAAAACCATTTTATATCTTTGCTTCTGATCCAAATAAATTTTCTAAATAAACAAATTTCAAACAAAATTGTCGATGTGTTTCTTATTTCTATAATATCTTACGCTTTTTATGTGCACTCCCGCTAAAATATGAGCAACAAAGGTAATGCACGGAATGAAACAGCAATTATTTAATAGATATTAGTGAAACAGATTCAAGAAGACAAACTAAGCCTTAGGCTACATTCGAACCCGCATATTAGAGAGCAGGTTAATAGACAGCCTGCGCTAGCTGCTGTACCATACAGAGCGACAAAAATGTCAATCTCATACCAGGATTTTTTTATAAAATAATTGGCTTGTCATCCCAGTTACCCAATATTTGAATTACTAAAATAACTGGGGGGAAAACATAACAGGAGATTGCGCTGATTATTTTAATTCATTTTTGTCCAATTTAGAAGCAAGATTTTGCTTTAAAATGCAAAAAGAGTTCTGAAATTTTTACTTCTGAAAATAATGCACAGCTATTTTCAATTTCAATAACACGAGAGAGGTTTTAAACACGAATTATTTCGTACACGAGTTCTTAACACAAGTAAAAGTTATTTGATCAGGACAATTCTGGTAATAAAAATTTCTATTTTCTACTCGCATATAAAATACATGTTTAGTCTTAATAAAACCATTTTATATCTTTGCTTCTGATCCAAATAAATTTTCTAAATAAACAAATTTCAAACAAAATTGTCGATGTGTTTCTTATTTCTATAATATCTTACGCTTTTTTTGTGCATTCCCGCTAAAATATAAGCAACAAAGGTAATGCACGGTATGAAACAGCAATTATTTAATGGATATAGGTGAAACAGATTCAAGAAGACAAACTAAGCCTTAGGCGACATTCGAACCCGCATATTAGAGGGCAGGTTAATAGACAGCCTGCGCTAGCTGCTGTACCATACAGAGCGACAAAAATGTCAATCTCATACTAGGATTTTTTTTATAAAATAATTGGCTTGTCATCCCAGTTTCCCATTATTTGAAATACTAAAATAACTGGGGGGAAAACATAACAGGAGATTGCGCTGATTATTTTAATTCATTTTTGTCCAATTTAGAAGCAAGATTTTGCTTTAAAATGCAAAAAGAGTTCTGAAATTTTTACTTCTGAAAATAATGCACAGCTATTTTCAATTTCAATAACACGAGAGAGGTTTTAAACACGAATTATTTCGTACACGAGTTCTTAACACAAGTAAAAGTTATTTGATCAGGACAATTCTGGTAATAAAAATTTCTATTTTCTACTCGCATATAAAATACATGTTTAGTCTTAATAAAACCATTTTATATCTTTGCTTCTGATCCAAATAAATTTTCTAAATAAACAAATTTCAAACAAAATTGTCGATGTGTTTCTTATTTCTATAATATCTTACGCTTTTTATGTGCACTCCCGCTAAAATATGAGCAACAAAGGTAATGCACGGAATGAAACAGCAATTATTTAATAGATATTAGTGAAACAGTTTCAAGAAGACAAACTAAGCCTTAGGCTACATTCGAACCCGCATATTAGAGAGCAGGTTAATAGACAGCCTGCGCTAGCTGCTGTACCATACAGAGCGACAAAAATGTCAATCTCATACCAGGATTTTTTTATAAAATAATTGGCTTGTCATCCCAGTTACCCAATATTTGAATTACTAAAATAACTGGGGGGAAAACATAACAGGAGATTGCGCTGATTATTTTAATTCATTTTTGTCCAATTTAGAAGCAAGATTTTGCTTTAAAATGCAAAAAGAGTTCTGAAATTTTTACTTCTGAAAATAATGCACAGCTATTTTCAATTTCAATAACACGAGAGAGGTTTTAAACACGAATTATTTCGTACACGAGTTCTTAACACAAGTAAAAGTTATTTGATCAGGACAATTCTGGTAATAAAAATTTCTATTTTCTACTCGCATATAAAATACATGTTTAGTCTTAATAAAACCATTTTATATCTTTGCTTCTGATCCAAATAAATTTTCTAAATAAACAAATTTCAAACAAAATTGTCGATGTGTTTCTTATTTCTATAATATCTTACGCTTTTTTTGTGCATTCCCGCTAAAATATAAGCAACAAAGGTAATGCACGGTATGAAACAGCAATTATTTAATGGATATAGGTGAAACAGATTCAAGAAGACAAACTAAGCCTTAGGCGACATTCGAACCCGCATATTAGAGGGCAGGTTAATAGACAGCCTGCGCTAGCTGCTGTACCATACAGAGCGACAAAAATGTCAATCTCATACTAGGATTTTTTTTATAAAATAATTGGCTTGTCATCCCAGTTTCCCATTATTTGAAATACTAAAATAACTGGGGGGAAAACATAACAGGAGATTGCGCTGATTATTTTAATTCATTTTTGTCCAATTTAGAAGCAAGATTTTGCTTTAAAATGCAAAAAGTGTTCTGAAATTTTTACTTCTGAAAATAATGCACAGCTATTTTCAATTTCAATAACACGAGAGAGGTTTTAAACACGAATTATTTCGTACACGAGTTATTAACACAAGTCAAAGTTATTTGATCAGGACAATTCTGGTATTAAAAATTTGTATTTTCTACTCGCATATAAAATACATGTTTAGTCTTAATAAAACCATTTTATATCTTTGCTTCTCATCCAAATAAATTTTCTAAATAAACAAATTTCAAACAAAATTGTCGATGTGTTTCTTATTTCTATAATATCTCAAGTTTTTATGTGCACTCCCGCTAAAATATAAGCAACAAAGGTAATGCACGGAATGAAACAGCAATTATTTATTGGATATAAGTGAAACAGATTCAAGAAGACAAACTAAGCCTTAGGCTACATTCGAAACCGCATATTAGAGGGCAGGTTAATAGAGAGCCTGCGCTAGCTGCTGTACCATACGGAGTGACAAAAATGTCAATCTCATACCAGGATTTTTTGTATAAAATGATTGGCTTGTCATCCGATTACCCAATATTTGAAATTCTAAAATAACTGGCGGGAAAAACATAACAGGAGATTGCGCTGATTATTTTATTCATTTTTGTCCAATTTAGAAGCAAGATTTTGCTTTAAACTGCAAAAAGAGTTCTGAAATTTTTACTTCTGAAAATAATGTACAGCTATTTTCAATTTCAATGACACGAGAGAGGTTTTAAACACGAATTATTTCGTACACGAGTTATTAACACAAGTAAATATATGATCAGGACAATTCTGGTATTAAAAATTTCTATTTTCTACTCGCATATAAAATACATGTTTAGTCTTAATAAAACCATTTTATATCTTTGCTTCTCATCCAAATAAATTTTCTAAATAAACAAATTTCAAACAAAATTGTCGATGTGTTTCTTATTTCTATAATATCTTACGCTTTTTATGTGCACTCCCGCTAAAATATAAGCAACAAAGGTAATGCACGGAATGAAACAGCAATTATTTAATAGATATAAGTGAAACAGATTCAAGAAGACAAACTAAGCCTTACGCTACATTCGAACCCGCATATTAGAGAGCAGGTTAATAGACAGCCTGCGCTAGCTGCTGTACCATACAGAGCGACAAAAATGTCAATCTCATACCAGGATTTTTTGTATAAAATGATTGGCTTGTCATCCCAGTTACCCAATATTTGAAATTCTACAATAAATGGAGGGAAAAACATAACAGGAGATTGCGCTGATTATTTTATTCATTTTTGTCCAATTTAGAAGCAAGATTTTGCTTTAAACTGCAAAAGGAGTTCTGCAATTTTTATTTCTGAAAATAATGCACAGCTATTTTCAATTTCAATAACACGAGTGAGGTTTTAAACACGAATTATTTCGTACACGAGTTATTAACACAAGTAAAAGTTATTTGATCAGGACAATTCTGGTATTAAAAATTTCTATTTTCTACTCGCATATAAAATACATGTTTAGTCTTAATAAAACCATTTTATATCTTTGCTTCTCATCCAAATAAATTTTCTAAATAAACAAATTTCAAACAAAAAATTGAATAACAAACACGGGATTTCTGAAGTTAAATAGCATAAAGGTGAATGTTATGCCATGAAACTATGGTTTCTAAAGTTCTAAGTGGCTATACTAACAGATTTGAGAACATTATTCAGTTTTTATCATTAGATTAATCAGTAATAACTTTTACGTTAGATAATATATTTCCTGTTGCTTGATATAGTAATATGAGAAACTAATTAATCAATTGTCGATGTGTTTCTTATTTCTATAATATCTTACGCTTTTTATGTGCACTCCCGCTAAAATATAAGCAACAAAGGTAATGCACGGAATGAAACAGCAATTATTTAATAGATATAAGTGAAACAGATTCAAGAAGACAAACTAAGCCTTAGGCTACATTCGAACCCGCATATTAGAGAGCAGGTTAATAGACAGCCTGCGCTAGCTGCTGTACCATACAGAGCGACAAAAATGTCAATCTCATACCAGGATTTTTTTTATAAAAAAATTGGCTTGTCATCCCAGTTACCCAATATTTGAATTACTAAAATAACTGGGGGGAAAACATATCAGGAGATTGCGCTGATTATTTTAATTCATTTTTGTCCAATTTAGAAGCAAGATTTTGCTTTAAAATGCAAAAAGAGTTCTGCAATTTTTACTTCTGAAAATAATGCACAGCTATTTTCAATTTGAATAACACGAGAGAGGTTTTAAACACGAATTATTTCGTACACGAGTTATTAACACAAGTCAAAGTTATTTGATCAGGACAATTCTGGTATTAAAAATTTGTATTTTCTACTCGCATATAAAATACATGTTTAGTCTTAATAAAACCATTTTATATCTTTGCTTCTCATCCAAATAAATTTTCTAAATAAACAAATTTCAAACAAAATTGTCGATGTGTTTCTTATTTCTATAATATCTCAAGCTTTTTATGTGCACTCCCGCTAAAATATAAGCAACAAAGGTAATGCACGGAATGAAAAAGCAATTATTTATTGGATATAAGTGAAACAGATTCAAGAAGACAAACTAAGCCTTAGGCTACATTCGAACCCGCATATTAGAGGGCAGGTTAATAGACAGCCTGCGCTAGCTGCTGTACCATACAGAGTGACAAAAATGTCAATCTCATACCAGGATTTTTTGTATAAAATGATTGGCTTGTCATCCCATTACCCAATATTTGAAATTCTAAAATAACTGGAGGGAAAAACATAACAGGAGATTGCGCTGATTATTTTATTCATTTTTGTCCAATTTATAAGCAAGATTTTGCTTTAAACTTCAAAAAGATTTCTGAAAATTTAACTTCTGAAAATAATGCACAGCTATTTTCAATTTGAATAACACGAGAGAGGTTTTAAACACGAATTATTTCGTACACGAGTTATTAACACAAGTAAAAGTTATTTGATCAGAACAATTCTGGTATTAAAAATTTCTATTTTCTCCTCGCATATAAAATACATGTTTAGTCTTTATAAAACCATTTTATATCTTTGCTTCTCATCCAAATAAATTTTCTAAATAAACAAATTTCAAACAAAATTGTCGATGTGTTTCTTATTTCTATAATATCTCAAGTTTTTATGTGCACTCCCGCTAAAATATAATCAACAAAGGTAATGCACGGAATGAAACAGCAATTATTTATTGGATATAAGTGAAACAGATTCAAGAAGACAAACTAAGCCTTAGGCTACATTCGAAACCGCATATTAGAGGGCAGGTTAATAGACAGCCTGCGCTAGCTGCTGTACCATACGGAGTGACAAAAATGTCAATCTCATACCAGGATTTTTTGTATAAAATGATTGGCTTGTCATCCGATTACCCAATATTTGAAATTCTAAAATAACTGGCGGGAAAAACATAACAGGAGATTGCGCTGATTATTTTATTCATTTTTGTCCAATTTAGAAGCAAGATTTTGCTTTAAACTGCAAAAGGAGTTCTGCAATTTTTATTTCTGAAAATAATGCACAGCTATTTTCAATTTCAATAACACGAGTGAGGTTTTAAACACGAATTATTTCGTACACGAGTTATTAACACAAGTAAAAGTTATTTGATCAGGACAATTCTGGTATTAAAAATTTCTATTTTCTACTCGCATATAAAATACATATTTAGTCTTAATAAAACCATTTTATATCTTTGCTTCTCATCCAAATAAATTTTCTAAATAAACAAATTTCAAACAAAAAATTGAAAAACAAACACGGGATTTCTGAAGTTAAATAGCATAAAGGTGAATGTTATGCCATGAAACTATGGTTTCTAAAGTTCTAAGTGGCTATACTAACAGATTTGAGAACATTATTCAGTTTTTATCATTAGATTAATCAGTAATAACTTTTACGTTAGATAATATATTTCCTGTTGCTTGATATAGTAATATGAGAAACTAATTAATCAATTGTCGATGTGTTTCTTATTTCTATAATATCTTACGCTTTTTATGTGCACTCCCGGTAAAATATAAGCAACAAAGGTAATGCACGGAATGAAACAGCAATTATTTAATAGATATAAGTGAAACAGATTCAAGAAGACAAACTAAGCCTTAGGCTACATTCGAACCCGCATATTAGAGAGCAGGTTAATAGACAGCCTGCGCTAGCTGCTGTACCATACAGAGCGACAAAAATGTCAATCTCATACCAGGATTTTTTTTATAAAATAATTGGCTTGTCATCCCAGTTACCCAATATTTGAATTACTAAAATAACTGGGGGGAAAACATATCAGGAGATTGCGCTGATTATTTTAATTCATTTTTGTCCAATTTAGAAGCAAGATTTTGCTTTAAAATGCAAAAAGAGTTCTGAAATTTTTACTTCTGAAAATAATGCACAGCTATTTTCAATTTCAATAACACGAGAGAGGTTTTAAACACGAATTATTTCGTACACGAGTTATTAACACAAGTCAAAGTTATTTGATCAGGACAATTCTGGTATTAAAAATTTGTATTTTCTACTCGCATATAAAATACATGTTTAGTCTTAATAAAACCATTTTATATCTTTGCTTCTCATCCAAATAAATTTTCTAAATAAACAAATTTCAAACAAAATTGTCGATGTGTTTCTTATTTCTATAATATCTCAAGCTTTTTATGTGCACTCCCGCTAAAATATAAGCAACAAAGGTAATGCACGGAATGAAAAAGCAATTATTTATTGGATATAAGTGAAACAGATTCAAGAAGACAAACTAAGCCTTAGGCTACATTCGAACCCGCATATTAGAGGGCAGGTTAATAGACAGCCTGCGCTAGCTGCTGTACCATACAGAGTGACAAAAATGTCAATCTCATACCAGGATTTTTTGTATAAAATGATTGGCTTGTCATCCCATTACCCAATATTTGAAATTCTAAAATAACTGGAGGGAAAAACATAACAGGAGATTGCGCTGATTATTTTATTCATTTTTGTCCAATTTATAAGCAAGATTTTGCTTTAAACTTCAAAAAGATTTCTGAAAATTTTACTTCTGAAAATAATGCACAGCTATTTTCAATTTGAATAACACGAGAGAGGTTTTAAACACGAATTATTTCGTACACGAGTTATTAACACAAGTAAAAGTTATTTGATCAGAACAATTCTGGTATTAAAAATTTCTATTTTCTACTCGCATATAAAATACATGTTTAGTCTTTATAAAACCATTTTATATCTTTGCTTCTCATCCAAATAAATTTTCTAAATAAACAAATTTCAAACAAAAAATTGAATAACCAACACGGGATTTCTGAAGTTAAATAGCATAAAAGTGAATGTTATGCCATGAAACTATGGTTTCTAAAGTTCTAAGTGGCTATACTAACAGATTTGAGAACATTATTCAGTTTTTATCATTAGATTAATCAGTAATAACTTTTACGTTATATAATATATTTCCTGTTGCTTGATATAGTAATATGAGAAACTAATTAATCAATGGTCGATGTGTTTCTTATTTCTATAATATCTTACGCTTTTTTTGTGCATTCCCGCTAAAATATAAGCAACAAAGGTAATGCATGGTATGAAACAGCAATTATTTAATGGATATATGTGAAACAGATTCAAGAAGACAAACTAAGCCTTAGGCGACATTCGAACCCGCATATTAGAGGGCAGGTTAATAGACAGCCTGCGCTAGCTGCTGTACCATACAGAGCGACAAAAATGTCAATCTCATACCAGGATTTTTTTTATAAAATAATTGGCTTGTCATCCCAGTTACCCATTATTTGAAATACTAAAATAACTGGGGGGAAAACATAACAGGAGATTGCGCTGATTATTTTAATTCATTTTTGTCCAATTTAGAAGCAAGATTTTGCTTTAAACTGCAAAAGGAGTTCTGCAATTTTTATTTCTGAAAATAATGCACAGCTATTTTCAATTTGAATAACACGAGAGAGGTTTTAAACACGAATTATTTCGTACACGAGTTATTAACACAAGTCAAAGTTATTTGATCAGGACAATTCTGGTATTAAAAATTTCTATTTTCTACTCGCATATAAAATACATGTTTAGTCTTAATAAAACCATTTTATATCTTTGCTTCTCATCCAAATAAATTTTCTAAATAAACAAATTTCAAACAAAATTGTCGATGTGTTTCTTATTTCTATAATATCTCAAGTTTTTATGTGCACTCCCACTAAAATATAAGCAACAAAGGTAATGCACGGAATGAAACAGCAATTATTTATTGGATATAAGTGAAACAGATTCAAGAAGACAAACTAAGCCTTAGGCTACATTCGAACCCGCATATTAGAGGGCAGGTTAATAGACAGCCTGCGCTAGCTGCTGTACCATACGGAGTGACAAAAATGTCAATCTCATACCAGGATTTTTTGTATAAAATGATTGGCTTGTCATCCGATTACCCAATATTTGAAATTCTAAAATAACTGGAGGGAAAAACATAACAGGAGATTGCGCTGATTATTTTATTCATTTTTGTCCAATTTAGAAGCAAGATTTTGCTTTAAACTGCAAAACGAGTTCTGAAATTTTTACTTCTGAAAATAATGCACAGCTATTTTCAATTTCAATAACACGAGAGAGGTTTTAAACACGAATTATTTCGTACACGAGTTATTAACACAAGTCAATTTATTTGATCAGGACAATTCTGGTATTAAAAATTTCTATTTTCTACTCGCATATAAAATACATGTTTAGTCTTAATAAAACCATTTTATATCTTTGCTTCTCATCCAAATAAATTTTCTAAATAAACAGATTTCAAACAAAAAATTGAATAACCAACACGGGATTTCTGAAGTTAAATAGCATAAAAGTGAATGTTATGCCATGAAACTATGGTTTCTAAAGTTCTAAGTGGCTATACTAACAGATTTGAGAACATTATTCAGTTTTTATCATTAGATTAATCAGTAATAACTTTTACGTTAGATAATATATTTCCTGTTGCTTTATATAGTAATATGAGAAACTAATTAATCAATTGTCGATGTGTTTCTTATTTCTATAATATCTTACGCTTTTTTTGTGCACTCCCGCTAAAATATAAGCAACAAAGGTAATGCACGGAATGAAACAGCAATTATTTAATGGATATAGGTGAAACAGATTCAAGAAGACAAACTAAGCCTTAGGCGACATTCGAACCCGCATATTAGAGGGCAGGTTAATTGACAGCCTGCGCTAGCTGCTGTACCATACAGAGCGACAAAAATGTCAATCTCATACCAGGATTTTTTTTTATAAAATGATTGGCTTGTCATCCCAGTTACCCAATATTTGAAATACTAAAATAACTGGGGGGGAAACATAACAGGAGATTGCGCTGATTATTTTAATTCATTTTTGTCCAATTTAGAAGCAAGATTTTGCTTTAAACTGCAAAAAGAGTTCTGAAATTTTTACTTCTGAAAATAATGCACAGCTATTTTCAATTTCAATAACACGAGAGATGTTTTAAACACGAATTATTTCGTACACGAGTTATTAACACAAGTCAAAGTTATTTGATCAGGACAGTTCTGGTATTAAAAATTTGTATTTTCTACTCGCATATAAAATACATGTTTAGTCCTAATAAAACCATTTTATATCTTTGCTTCTCATCCAAATAAATTTTCTAAATAAACAAATTTCAAACAAAATTGTCGATGTGTTTCTTATTTCTATATTATCTCAAGCTTTTTATGTGCACTCCCGCTAAAATATAAGCAACAAAGGTAATGCACGGAATGAAACAGCAATTATTTAATGGATATAAGTGAAACAGATTCAAGAAGACAAACTAAGCCTTAGGCGACATGCGAACCCGCATATTAGAGGGCAGGTTAATAGACAGCCTGCGCTAGCTGCTGTACCATACAGAGTGACAAAAATGTCAATCTCATACCAGGATTTTTTGTATAAAATGATTGGCTTGTCATCCCAGTTACCCAATATTTGAAATTCTAAAATAACTGGTGGGAAAAACAAAACAGGAGATTGCGCTGATTATTTTATTCATTTTTGTCCAATTTAGAAGCAAGATTTTGCTTTAAACTGCAAAAAGAGTTCTGAAATTTTTACTTCTGAAAATAATGCACAGCTATTTTGAATTTCAATAACACGAGAGAGGTTTTAAACACGAATTATTTCGTACACGAGCTATTAACACAAGTAAAAGTTATTTGATCAGGACAATTCTGGTATTAAAAATTTCTATTTTCTACTCGCATATAAAATACATGTTTAGTCTTAATAAAACCATTTTATATCTTTGCTTCTCATCCAAATAAATTTTCTAAATAAATAAATTTCAAACAAAAAATTGAATAACAAACACGGGATTTCTGAAGTTAAATAGCATAAAAGTGAATGTTATGCCATGAAACTATGGTTTCTAATGTTCTAAGTGGCTATACTAACAGATTTGAGAACATTATTCAGTTTTTATCATTAGATTAATCAGTAATAACTTTTACGTTAGATAATATATTTCCTGTTGCTTGATATAATAATATTAGAAACTAATTAATCAATTGTCGATGTGTTTCTTATTTCTATAATATCTCACGCTTTTTTTGTGCACTTCCGCTAAAATATAAGCAACAAAGGTAATGCACGGAATGAAACAGCAATTATTTATTGGATATAAGTGAAACAGATTCAAGAAGACAAACTAAGCCTTAGGCTACATTCGAACCCGCATATTAGAGGGCAGGTTAATAGACAGCCTGCGCTAGCTGCTGTACCATACAGAGTGACAAAAATGTCAATCTCATACCAGGATTTTTTGTATAAAATGATTGGCTTGTAATCCCATTACCCAATATTTGAAATTCTAAAATAACTGGAGGGAAAAACATAACAGGAGATTGCGCTGATTATTTTATTCATTTTTGTCCAATTTATAAGCAAGATTTTGCTTTTAACTTAAAAAGATTTCTGAAAATTTTACTTCTGAAAATAATGCACAGCTATTTTCAATTTGAATAACACGAGAGAGGTTTTAAACACGAATTATTTCGTACACGAGTTATTAACACAAGTCAAAGTTATTTGATCAGGACAATTCTGGTATTAAAAATTTCTATTTTCTCCTCGCATATAAAATACATGTTTAGTCTTAATAAAACCATTTTATATCTTTGCTTCTCATCCAAATAAATTTTCTAAATAAACAAATTTCAAACAAAAAATTGAATAACCAACACGGGATTTCTGAAGTTAAATAGCATAAAAGTGAATGTTATGCCATGAAACTATGGTTTCTAAAGTTCTAAGTGGCTATACTAACAGATTTGAGAACATTATTCAGTTTTTATCATTAGATTAATCAGTAATAACTTTTACGTTAGATAATATATTTCCTGTTGCTTGATATAGTAATATGAGAAACTAATTAATCAATGGTCGATGTGTTTCTTCTTTCTATAATATCTTACGCTTTTTTTGTGCATTCCCGCTAAAATATAAGCAACAAAGGTAATGCACGGAATGAAACAGCAATTATTTAATGGATATAGGTGAAACAGATTCAAGAAGACAAACTAAGCCTTAGGCGACATTCGAACCCGCATATTAGAGGGCAGGTTAATAGACAGCCTGCGCTAGCTGCTGTACCATACAGAGCGACAAAAATGTCAATCTCATACCAGGATTTTTTTTATAAAATAATTGGCTTGTCATCCCAGTTACACATTATTTGAAATACTAAAATAACTGGGGGGAAAACATAACAGGAGATTGCGCTGATTATTTTAATTCATTATTGTCCAATTTAGAAGCAAGATTTTGCTTTAAAATGCAAAAAGTGTTCTGAAATTTTTACTTCTGAAAATAATGCACAGCTATTTTCAATTTCAATAACACGAGAGAGGTTTTAAACACGAATTATTTCGTACACGAGTTATTAACACAAGTAAAAGTTATTTGATCAGAACAATTCTGGTATTAAAAATTTCTATTTTCTACTCGCATATAAAATACATGTTTAGTCTTTATAAAACCATTTTATATCTTTGCTTCTCATCCAAATAAATTTTCTAAATAAACAAATTTCAAACAAAAAATTGAATAACCAACACGGGATTTCTGAAGTTAAATAGCATAAAAGTGAATGTTATGCCATGAAACTATGGTTTCTAAAGTTCTAAGTGGCTATACTAACAGATTTGAGAACATTATTCAGTTTTTATCATTAGATTAATCAGTAATAACTTTTACGTTAGATAATATATTTCCTGTTGCTTGATATAGTAATATGAGAAACTAATTAATCAATGGTCGATGTGTTTCTTATTTCTATAATATCTTACGCTTTTTTTGTGCATTCCCGCTAAAATATAAGCAACAAAGGTAATGCATGGTATGAAACAGCAATTATTTAATGGATATATGTGAAACAGATTCAAGAAGACAAACTAAGCCTTAGGCGACATTCGAACCCGCATATTAGAGGGCAGGTTAATAGACAGCCTGCGCTAGCTGCTGTACCATACAGAGCGACAAAAATGTCAATCTCATACCAGGATTTTTTTTATAAAATAATTGGCTTGTCATCCCAGTTACCCATTATTTGAAATACTAAAATAACTGGGGGGAAAACATAACAGGAGATTGCGCTGATTATTTTAATTCATTTTTGTCCAATTTAGAAGCAAGATTTTGCTTTAAACTGCAAAAGGAGTTCTGCAATTTTTATTTCTGAAAATAATGCACAGCTATTTTCAATTTGAATAACACGAGAGAGGTTTTAAACACGAATTATTTCGTACACGAGTTATTAACACAAGTCAAAGTTATTTGATCAGGACAATTCTGGTATTAAAAATTTCTATTTTCTACTCGCATATAAAATACATGTTTAGTCTTAATAAAACCATTTTATATCTTTGCTTCTCATCCAAATAAATTTTCTAAATAAACAAATTTCAAACAAAATTGTCGATGTGTTTCTTATTTCTATAATATCTCAAGTTTTTATGTGCACTCCCACTAAAATATAAGCAACAAAGGTAATGCACGGAATGAAACAGCAATTATTTATTGGATATAAGTGAAACAGATTCAAGAAGACAAACTAAGCCTTAGGCTACATTCGAACCCGCATATTAGAGGGCAGGTTAATAGACAGCCTGCGCTAGCTGCTGTACCATACGGAGTGACAAAAATGTCAATCTCATACCAGGATTTTTTGTATAAAATGATTGGCTTGTCATCCGATTACCCAATATTTGAAATTCTAAAATAACTGGAGGGAAAAACATAACAGGAGATTGCGCTGATTATTTTATTCATTTTTGTCCAATTTAGAAGCAAGATTTTGCTTTAAACTGCAAAACGAGTTCTGAAATTTTTACTTCTGAAAATAATGCACAGCTATTTTCAATTTCAATAACACGAGAGAGGTTTTAAACACGAATTATTTCGTACACGAGTTATTAACACAAGTCAATTTATTTGATCAGGACAATTCTGGTATTAAAAATTTCTATTTTCTACTCGCATATAAAATACATGTTTAGTCTTAATAAAACCATTTTATATCTTTGCTTCTCATCCAAATAAATTTTCTAAATAAACAGATTTCAAACAAAAAATTGAATAACAAACACGGGATTTCTGAAGTTAAATAGCATAAAAGTGAATGTTATGCCATGAAACTATGGTTTCTAAAGTTCTAAGTGGCTATCCTAACAGATTTGAGAACATTATTCAGTTTTTATCATTAGATTAATCAGTAATAACTTTTACGTTAGATAATATATTTCCTGTTGCTTGATATAGTAATATGAGAAACTAATTAATCAATTGTCGATGTGTTTCTTATTTCTATAATATCTTACGCTTTTTTTGTGCACTCCCGCTAAAATATAAGCAACAAAGGTAATGCACGGAATGAAACAGCAATTATTTAATGGATATAGGTGAAACAGATTCAAGAAGACAAACTAAGCCTTAGGCGACATTCGAACCCGCATATTAGAGGGCAGGTTAATTGACAGCCTGCGCTAGCTGCTGTACCATACAGAGCGACAAAAATGTCAATCTCATACCAGGATTTTTTTTTATAAAATGATTGGCTTGTCATCCCAGTTACCCAATATTTGAAATACTAAAATAACTGGGGGGGGAAACATAACAGGAGATTGCGCTGATTATTTTAATTCATTTTTGTCCAATTTAGAAGCAAGATTTTGCTTTAAACTGCAAAAAGAGTTCTGAAATTTTTACTTCTGAAAATAATGCACAGCTATTTTCAATTTCAATAACACGAGAGATGTTTTAAACACGAATTATTTCGTACACGAGTTATTAACACAAGTCAAAGTTATTTGATCAGGACAGTTCTGGTGTTAAAAATTTGTATTTTCTACTCGCATATAAAATACATGTTTAGTCCTAATAAAACCATTTTATATCTTTGCTTCTCATCCAAATAAATTTTCTAAATAAACAAATTTCAAACAAAATTGTCGATGTGTTTCTTATTTCTATATTATCTCAAGCTTTTTATGTGCACTCCCGCTAAAATATAAGCAACAAAGGTAATGCACGGAATGAAACAGCAATTATTTAATGGATATAAGTGAAACAGATTCAAGAAGACAAACTAAGCCTTAGGCGACATGCGAACCCGCATATTAGAGGGCAGGTTAATAGACAGCCTGCGCTAGCTGCTGTACCATACAGAGTGACAAAAATGTCAATCTCATACCAGGATTTTTTGTATAAAATGATTGGCTTGTCATCCCAGTTACCCAATATTTGAAATTCTAAAATAACTGGTGGGAAAAACAAAACAGGAGATTGCGCTGATTATTTTATTCATTTTTGTCCAATTTAGAAGCAAGATTTTGCTTTAAACTGCAAAAAGAGTTCTGAAATTTTTACTTCTGAAAATAATGCACAGCTATTTTGAATTTCAATAACACGAGAGAGGTTTTAAACACGAATTATTTCGTACACGAGCTATTAACACAAGTAAAAGTTATTTGATCAGGACAATTCTGGTATTAAAAATTTCTATTTTCTACTCGCATATAAAATACATGTTTAGTCTTAATAAAACCATTTTATATCTTTGCTTCTCATCCAAATAAATTTTCTAAATAAATAAATTTCAAACAAAAAATTGAATAACAAACACGGGATTTCTGAAGTTAAATAGCATAAAAGTGAATGTTATGCCATGAAACTATGGTTTCTAATGTTCTAAGTGGCTATACTAACAGATTTGAGAACATTATTCAGTTTTTATCATTAGATTAATCAGTAATAACTTTTACGTTAGATAATATATTTCCTGTTGCTTGATATAATAATATTAGAAACTAATTAATCAATTGTCGATGTGTTTCTTATTTCTATAATATCTCACGCTTTTTTTGTGCACTTCCGCTAAAATATAAGCAACAAAGGTAATGCACGGAATGAAACAGCAATTATTTATTGGATATAAGTGAAACAGATTCAAGAAGACAAACTAAGCCTTAGGCTACATTCGAACCCGCATATTAGAGGGCAGGTTAATAGACAGCCTGCGCTAGCTGCTGTACCATACAGAGTGACAAAAATGTCAATCTCATACCAGGATTTTTTGTATAAAATGATTGGCTTGTAATCCCATTACCCAATATTTGAAATTCTAAAATAACTGGAGGGAAAAACATAACAGGAGATTGCGCTGATTATTTTATTCATTTTTGTCCAATTTATAAGCAAGATTTTGCTTTTAACTTAAAAAGATTTCTGAAAATTTTACTTCTGAAAATAATGCACAGCTATTTTCAATTTGAATAACACGAGAGAGGTTTTAAACACGAATTATTTCGTACACGAGTTATTAACACAAGTCAAAGTTATTTGATCAGGACAATTCTGGTATTAAAAATTTCTATTTTCTCCTCGCATATAAAATACATGTTTAGTCTTAATAAAACCATTTTATATCTTTGCTTCTCATCCAAATAAATTTTCTAAATAAACAAATTTCAAACAAAAAATTGAATAACCAACACGGGATTTCTGAAGTTAAATAGCATAAAAGTGAATGTTATGCCATGAAACTATGGTTTCTAAAGTTCTAAGTGGCTATACTAACAGATTTGAGAACATTATTCAGTTTTTATCATTAAATTAATCAGTAATAACTTTTACGTTAGATAATATATTTCCTGTTGCTTGATATAGTAATATGAGAAACTAATTAATCAATGGTCGATGTGTTTCTTCTTTCTATAATATCTTACGCTTTTTTTGTGCATTCCCGCTAAAATATAAGCAACAAAGGTAATGCACGGAATGAAACAGCAATTATTTAATGGATATATGTGAAACAGATTCAAGAAGACAAACTAAGCCTTAGGCGACATTCGAACCCGCATATTAGAGGGCAGGTTAATAGACAGCCTGCGCTAGCTGCTGTACCATACAGAGCGACAAAAATGTCAATCTCATACCAGGATTTTTTTTATAAAATAATTGGCTTGTCATCCCAGTTACACATTATTTGAAATACTAAAATAACTGGGGGGAAAACATAACAGGAGATTGCGCTGATTATTTTAATTCATTATTGTCCAATTTAGAAGCAAGATTTTGCTTTAAAATGCAAAAAGTGTTCTGAAATTTTTACTTCTGAAAATAATGCACAGCTATTTTCAATTTGAATAACACGAGAGAGGTTTTAAACACGAATTATTTCGTACACGAGTTATTAACACAAGTAAAAGTTATTTGATCAGAACAATTCTGGTATTAAAAATTTCTATTTTCTACTCGCATATAAAATACATGTTTAGTCTTTATAAAACCATTTTATATCTTTGCTTCTCATCCAAATAAATTTTCTAAATAAACAAATTTCAAACAAAAAATTGAATAACCAACACGGGATTTCTGAAGTTAAATAGCATAAAAGTGAATGTTATGCCATGAAACTATGGTTTCTAAAGTTCTAAGTGGCTATACTAACAGATTTGAGAACATTATTCAGTTTTTATCATTAGATTAATCAGTAATAACTTTTACGTTAGATAATATATTTCCTGTTGCTTGATATAGTAATATGAGAAACTAATTAATCAATGGTCGATGTGTTTCTTATTTCTATAATATCTTACGCTTTTTTTGTGCATTCCCGCTAAAATATAAGCAACAAAGGTAATGCATGGTATGAAACAGCAATTATTTAATGGATATATGTGAAACAGATTCAAGAAGACAAACTAAGCCTTAGGCGACATTCGAACCCGCATATTAGAGGGCAGGTTAATAGACAGCCTGCGCTAGCTGCTGTACCATACAGAGCGACAAAAATGTCAATCTCATACCAGGATTTTTTTTATAAAATAATTGGCTTGTCATCCCAGTTACCCATTATTTGAAATACTAAAATAACTGGGGGGAAAACATAACAGGAGATTGCGCTGATTATTTTAATTCATTTTTGTCCAATTTAGAAGCAAGATTTTGCTTTAAACTGCAAAAGGAGTTCTGCAATTTTTATTTCTGAAAATAATGCACAGCTATTTTCAATTTGAATAACACGAGAGAGGTTTTAAACACGAATTATTTCGTACACGAGTTATTAACACAAGTCAAAGTTATTTGATCAGGACAATTCTGGTATTAAAAATTTCTATTTTCTACTCGCATATAAAATACATGTTTAGTCTTAATAAAACCATTTTATATCTTTGCTTCTCATCCAAATAAATTTTCTAAATAAACAAATTTCAAACAAAATTGTCGATGTGTTTCTTATTTCTATAATATCTCAAGTTTTTATGTGCACTCCCACTAAAATATAAGCAACAAAGGTAATGCACGGAATGAAACAGCAATTATTTATTGGATATAAGTGAAACAGATTCAAGAAGACAAACTAAGCCTTAGGCTACATTCGAACCCGCATATTAGAGGGCAGGTTAATAGACAGCCTGCGCTAGCTGCTGTACCATACGGAGTGACAAAAATGTCAATCTCATACCAGGATTTTTTGTATAAAATGATTGGCTTGTCATCCGATTACCCAATATTTGAAATTCTAAAATAACTGGAGGGAAAAACATAACAGGAGATTGCGCTGATTATTTTATTCATTTTTGTCCAATTTAGAAGCAAGATTTTGCTTTAAACTGCAAAACGAGTTCTGAAATTTTTACTTCTGAAAATAATGCACAGCTATTTTCAATTTCAATAACACGAGAGAGGTTTTAAACACGAATTATTTCGTACACGAGTTATTAACACAAGTCAATTTATTTGATCAGGACAATTCTGGTATTAAAAATTTCTATTTTCTACTCGCATATAAAATACATGTTTAGTCTTAATAAAACCATTTTATATCTTTGCTTCTCATCCAAATAAATTTTCTAAATAAACAGATTTCAAACAAAAAATTGAATAACAAACACGGGATTTCTGAAGTTAAATAGCATAAAAGTGAATGTTATGCCATGAAACTATGGTTTCTAAAGTTCTAAGTGGCTATCCTAACAGATTTGAGAACATTATTCAGTTTTTATCATTAGATTAATCAGTAATAACTTTTACGTTAGATAATATATTTCCTGTTGCTTGATATAGTAATATGAGAAACTAATTAATCAATTGTCGATGTGTTTCTTATTTCTATAATATCTTACGCTTTTTTTGTGCACTCCCGCTAAAATATAAGCAACAAAGGTAATGCACGGAATGAAACAGCAATTATTTAATGGATATAGGTGAAACAGATTCAAGAAGACAAACTAAGCCTTAGGCGACATTCGAACCCGCATATTAGAGGGCAGGTTAATTGACAGCCTGCGCTAGCTGCTGTACCATACAGAGCGACAAAAATGTCAATCTCATACCAGGATTTTTTTTTATAAAATGATTGGCTTGTCATCCCAGTTACCCAATATTTGAAATACTAAAATAACTGGGGGGGGAAACATAACAGGAGATTGCGCTGATTATTTTAATTCATTTTTGTCCAATTTAGAAGCAAGATTTTGCTTTAAACTGCAAAAAGAGTTCTGAAATTTTTACTTCTGAAAATAATGCACAGCTATTTTCAATTTCAATAACACGAGAGATGTTTTAAACACGAATTATTTCGTACACGAGTTATTAACACAAGTCAAAGTTATTTGATCAGGACAGTTCTGGTATTAAAAATTTGTATTTTCTACTCGCATATAAAATACATGTTTAGTCCTAATAAAACCATTTTATATCTTTGCTTCTCATCCAAATAAATTTTCTAAATAAACAAATTTCAAACAAAATTGTCGATGTGTTTCTTATTTCTATATTATCTCAAGCTTTTTATGTGCACTCCCGCTAAAATATAAGCAACAAAGGTAATGCACGGAATGAAACAGCAATTATTTAATGGATATAAGTGAAACAGATTCAAGAAGACAAACTAAGCCTTAGGCGACATGCGAACCCGCATATTAGAGGGCAGGTTAATAGACAGCCTGCGCTAGCTGCTGTACCATACAGAGTGACAAAAATGTCAATCTCATACCAGGATTTTTTGTATAAAATGATTGGCTTGTCATCCCAGTTACCCAATATTTGAAATTCTAAAATAACTGGTGGGAAAAACAAAACAGGAGATTGCGCTGATTATTTTATTCATTTTTGTCCAATTTAGAAGCAAGATTTTGCTTTAAACTGCAAAAAGAGTTCTGAAATTTTTACTTCTGAAAATAATGCACAGCTATTTTGAATTTCAATAACACGAGAGAGGTTTTAAACACGAATTATTTCGTACACGAGCTATTAACACAAGTAAAAGTTATTTGATCAGGACAATTCTGGTATTAAAAATTTCTATTTTCTACTCGCATATAAAATACATGTTTAGTCTTAATAAAACCATTTTATATCTTTGCTTCTCATCCAAATAAATTTTCTAAATAAATAAATTTCAAACAAAAAATTGAATAACAAACACGGGATTTCTGAAGTTAAATAGCATAAAAGTGAATGTTATGCCATGAAACTATGGTTTCTAATGTTCTAAGTGGCTATACTAACAGATTTGAGAACATTATTCAGTTTTTATCATTAGATTAATCAGTAATAACTTTTACGTTAGATAATATATTTCCTGTTGCTTGATATAATAATATTAGAAACTAATTAATCAATTGTCGATGTGTTTCTTATTTCTATAATATCTCACGCTTTTTTTGTGCACTTCCGCTAAAATATAAGCAACAAAGGTAATGCACGGAATGAAACAGCAATTATTTATTGGATATAAGTGAAACAGATTCAAGAAGACAAACTAAGCCTTAGGCTACATTCGAACCCGCATATTAGAGGGCAGGTTAATAGACAGCCTGCGCTAGCTGCTGTACCATACAGAGTGACAAAAATGTCAATCTCATACCAGGATTTTTTGTATAAAATGATTGGCTTGTAATCCCATTACCCAATATTTGAAATTCTAAAATAACTGGAGGGAAAAACATAACAGGAGATTGCGCTGATTATTTTATTCATTTTTGTCCAATTTATAAGCAAGATTTTGCTTTTAACTTAAAAAGATTTCTGAAAATTTTACTTCTGAAAATAATGCACAGCTATTTTCAATTTGAATAACACGAGAGAGGTTTTAAACACGAATTATTTCGTACACGAGTTATTAACACAAGTCAAAGTTATTTGATCAGGACAATTCTGGTATTAAAAATTTCTATTTTCTCCTCGCATATAAAATACATGTTTAGTCTTAATAAAACCATTTTATATCTTTGCTTCTCATCCAAATAAATTTTCTAAATAAACAAATTTCAAACAAAAAATTGAATAACCAACACGGGATTTCTGAAGTTAAATAGCATAAAAGTGAATGTTATGCCATGAAACTATGGTTTCTAAAGTTCTAAGTGGCTATACTAACAGATTTGAGAACATTATTCAGTTTTTATCATTAGATTAATCAGTAATAACTTTTACGTTAGATAATATATTTCCTGTTGCTTGATATAGTAATATGAGAAACTAATTAATCAATGGTCGATGTGTTTCTTCTTTCTATAATATCTTACGCTTTTTTTGTGCATTCCCGCTAAAATATAAGCAACAAAGGTAATGCACGGAATGAAACAGCAATTATTTAATGGATATATGTGAAACAGATTCAAGAAGACAAACTAAGCCTTAGGCGACATTCGAACCCGCATATTAGAGGGCAGGTTAATAGACAGCCTGCGCTAGCTGCTGTACCATACAGAGCGACAAAAATGTCAATCTCATACCAGGATTTTTTTTATAAAATAATTGGCTTGTCATCCCAGTTACACATTATTTGAAATACTAAAATAACTGGGGGGAAAACATAACAGGAGATTGCGCTGATTATTTTAATTCATTATTGTCCAATTTAGAAGCAAGATTTTGCTTTAAAATGCAAAAAGTGTTCTGAAATTTTTACTTCTGAAAATAATGCACAGCTATTTTCAATTTCAATAACACGAGAGAGGTTTTAAACACGAATTATTTCGTACACGAGTTATTAACACAAGTCAAAGTTATTTGATCAGGACAATTCTGGTATTAAAAATTTGTATTTTCTACTCGCATATAAAATACATGTTTAGTCTTAATAAAACCATTTTATATCTTTGCTTCTCATCCAAATAAATTTTCTAAATAAACAAATTTCAAACAAAATTGTCGATGTGTTTCTTATTTCTATAATATCTCAAGTTTTTATGTGCACTCCCGCTAAAATATAAGCAACAAAGTTAATGCACGGAATGAAACAGCAATTATTTATTGGATATAAGTGAAACAGATTCAAGAAGACAAACTAAGCCTTAGGCTACATTCGAACCCGCATATTAGAGGGCAGGTTAATAGACAGCCTGCGCTAGCTGCTGTACCATACGGAGTGACAAAAATGTCAATCTCATACCAGGATTTTTTGTATAAAATGATTGGCTTGTCATCCGATTACCCAATATTTGAAATTCTAAAATAACTGGAGGGAAAAACATAACAGGAGATTGCGCTGATTATTTTATTCATTTTTGTCCAATTTAGAAGCAAGATTTTGCTTTAAACTGCAAAAAGAGTTCTGAAATTTTTACTTCTGAAAATAATGTACAGCTATTTTCAATTTCAATAACACGAGAGAGGTTTTAAACACGAATTATTTCGTACACGAGTTATTAACACAAGTAAAAGTTATTTGATCAGGACAATTCTGGTATTAAAAATTTCTATTTTCTACTCGCATATAAAATACATGTTTAGTCTTAATAAAACCATTTTATATCTTTTCTTCTCATCCAAATAAATTTTCTAAATAAACAAATTTCAAACAAAAAATTGAATAACAAACACGGGATTTCTGAAGTTAAATAGCATAAAAGTGAATGTTATGCCATGAAACTATGGTTTCTAAAGTTCTAAGTGGCTATACTAACAGATTTGAGAACATTATTCAGTTTTTATCATTAGATTAATCAGTAATAACTTTTACGTTAGATAATATATTTCCTGTTGCTTTATATAGTAATATGAGAAACTAATTAATCAATTGTCGATGTGTTTCTTATTTCTATAATATCTTACGCTTTTTTTGTGCACTCCCGCTAAAATATAAGCAACAACGGTAATGCACGGAATGAAACAGCAATTATTAAATGGATATAAGTGAAACAGATTCAAGAAGACAAACTAAGCCTTAGGCGACATTCGAACCCGCATATTAGAGGGCAGGTTAATAGACAGCCTGCGCTAGCTGCTGTACCATACAGAGTGACAAAAATGTCAATCTCATACCAGGATGTTTTGTATAAAATGATTGGCTTGTCATCCCAGTTACCCAATATTTGAAATTCTAAAATAACTGGAGGGAAAAACATAACAGGAGATTGCGCTGATTATTTTAATTCATTTTTGTCCAATTTAGGAGCAGGATTTTGCTTTAAACTGCAAAACGAGTTCTGAAATTTTTACTTCTGAAAATAATGCACAGCTATTTTCAATTTCAATAACACGAGAGAGGTTTTAAACACGAATTATTTCGTACACGAGTTATTAACACAAGTCAAAGTTATTTGATCAGGACAATTCTGGTATTAAAAATTTCTATTTTCTACTCGCATATAAAATATATGTTTAGTCTTAATAAAACCATTTTATATCTTTGCTTCTCATCCAAATAAATTTTCTAAATAAACAAATTTCAAACAAAAAATTGAATAACAAACACGGGATTTCTGAAGTTAAATAGCATAAAAGTGAATGTTATGCCATGAAACTATGGTTTCTAAAGTTCGAAGTGGCTATACTAACAGATTTGAGAACATTATTCAGTTTTTATCATTAGATTAATCAGTAATAACTTTTACGTTAGATAATATATTTCCTGTTGCTTGATATAGTAATATGAGAAACTAATTAATCAATTGTCGATGTGTTTCTTATTTCTATAATATCTTACGCTTTTTTTGTGCAGTCCCGCTAAAATATAAGCAACAAAGGTAATGCACGGAATGAAACAGCAATTATTTAATGGATATAGGTGAAACAGATTCAAGAAGACAAACTAAGCCTTAGGCGACATTCGAACCCGCATATTAGAGGGCAGGTTAATAGACAGCCTGCGCTAGCTGCTGTAAAATACAGAGCGACAAAAATGTCAATCTCATACCAGGATTTTTTTTATAAAATGATTGGCTTGTCATCCCAGTTACCCAATATTTGAAATACTAAAATAACTGGGGGGGGGGAAACATAACAGGAGATTGCGCTGATTATTTTAATTCATTTTTGTCCAATTTAGAAGCAAGATTTTCCTTTAAACTGCAAAAAGAGTTCTGAAATTTTTACTTCTGAAAATAATGCACAGCTATTTTCAATTTCAATAACACGAGAGATGTTTTAAACACGAATTATTTCGTACACGAGTTATTAACACAAGTCAAAGTTATTTGATCAGGACAATTCTGGTATTAAAAATTTGTATTTTCTACTCGCATATAAAATACATGTTTAGTCCTAATAAAACCATTTTATATCTTTGCTTCTCATCCAAATAAATTTTCTAAATAAACAAATTTCAAACAAAATTGTCGATGTGTTTCTTATTTCTATAATATCTCAAGCTTTTTATGTGCACTCCCGCTAAAATATAAGCAACAAAGGTAATGCACGGAATGAAACAGCAATTATTTAATGGATATAAGTGAAACAGATTCAAGAAGACAAACTAAGCCTTAGGCGACATGCGAACCCGCATATTAGAGGGCAGGTTAATAGACAGCCTGCGCTAGCTGCTGTACCATACAGAGTGACAAAAATGTCAATCTCATACCAGGATTTTTTGTATAAAATGATTGGCTTGTCATCCCAGTTACCCAATATTTGAAATTCTAGAATAACTGCAGGGAAAAACAAAACAGGAGATTGCGCTGATTATTTTATTCATTTTTGTCCAATTTAGAAGCAAGATTTTGCTTTAAACTGCAAAAAGAGTTCTGAAATTTTTACTTCTGAAAATAATGCACAGCTATTTTCAATTTCAATAACACGAGAGAGGTTTTAAACACGAATTATTTCGTACACGAGCTATTAACACAAGTAAAAGTTATTTGATCAGGACAATTCTGGTATTAAAAATTTCTATTTTCTACTCGCATATAAAATACATGTTTAGTCTTAATAAAACCATTTTATATCTTTGCTTCTCATCCAAATAAATTTTCTAAATAAACAAATTTCAAACAAAAAATTGAATAACAAACACGGGATTTCTGAAGTTAAATAGCATAAAAGTGAATGTTATGCCATGAAACTATGGTTTCTAATGTTCTAAGTGGCTATACTAACAGATTTGAGAACATTATTCAGTTTTTATCATTAGATTAATCAGTAATAACTTTTACGTTAGATAATATATTTCCTGTTGCTTGATAAAATAATATTAGAAACTAATTAATCAATTGTCGATGTGTTTCTTATTTCTATAATATCTCACGCTTTTTTTGTGCACTTCCGCTAAAATATAAGCAACAAAGGTAATGCACGGAATGAAACAGCAATTATTTAATGGATATAAGCGAAACAGATTCAAGAAGACAAACTAAGCCTTAGGCTACATTCGAACCCGCATATTAGAGGGCAGGTTAATAGACAGCCTGCGCTAGCTGCTGTAACATACAGAGTGACAAAAATGTCAAACTCATACCAGGATTTTTTGTATAAAATGATTGGCTTGTCATCCCAGTTACCCAATATTTGAAATTCTAAAATAACTGGAGGGAAAAACAAAACAGGAGATTGCGCTGATTATTTTAAGTCATTTTTGTCGAATTTAGGAGCAGGATTTTGCTTTAAACTGCAAAAAGAGTTCTGCAATTTTTACTTCTGAAAATAATGCACAGCTATTTTCAATTTCAATAACACGAGAGAGGTTTTAAACACGAATTATTTCATACACGAGTTATTAACACAAGTCAAAGTTATTTGATCAGGACAATTCTGGAATTAAAAATTTGTATTTTCTACTCGCATATAAAATACATGTTTAGTCCTAATAAAACCATTTTATATCTTTGCTTCTCATCCAAATAAATTTTCTAAATAAACAAATTTCAAACAAAATTGTCGATGTGTTTCTTATTTCTATAATATCTCAAGCTTTTTATGTGCACTCCCGCTAAAATATAAGCAACAAAGGTAATGCACGGAATGAAACAGCAATTATTTAATGGATATAAGCGAAACAGATTCAAGAAGACAAACTAAGCCTTAGGCGACATGCGAACCCGCATATTAGAGGGCAGGTTAATAGACAGCCTGCGCTAGCTGCTGTACCATACAGAGTGACAAAAATGTCAATCTCATACCAGGATTTTTTGTATAAAATGATTGGCTTGTCATCCCAGTTACCCAATATTTGAAATTCTAAAATAACTGGAGGGAAAAACAAAACAGGAGATTGCGCTGATTATTTTATTCATTTTTGTCCAATTTAGAAGCAAGATTTTGCTTTAAACTGCAAAAAGAGTTCTGAAATTTTTACTTCTGAAAATAATGCACAGCTATTTTCAATTTCAATAACACGAGAGAGGTTTTAAACACGAATTATTTCGTACACGAGCTATTAACACAAGTAAAAGTTATTTGATCAGGACAATTCTGGTATTAAAAATTTCTATTTTCTACTCGCATATAAAATACATGTTTAGTCTTAATAAAACCATTTTATATCTTTGCTTCTCATCCAAATAAATTTTCTAAATAAACAAATTTCAAACAAAAAATTGAATAACAAACACGGGATTTCTGAAGTTAAATAGCATAAAAGTGAATGTTATGCCATGAAACTATGGTTTCTAATGTTCTAAGTGGCTATACTAACAGATTTGAGAACATTATTCAGTTTTTATCATTAGATTAATCAGTAATAACTTTTACGTTAGATAATATATTTCCTGTTGCTTGATAAAATAATATTAGAAACTAATTAATCAATTGTCGATGTGTTTCTTATTTCTATAATATCTCACGCTTTTTTTGTGCACTTCCGCTAAAATATAAGCAACAAAGGTAATGCACGGAATGAAACAGCAATTATTTAATGGATATAAGCGAAACAGATTCAAGAAGACAAACTAAGCCTTAGGCTACATTCGAACCCGCATATTAGAGGGCAGGTTAATAGACAGCCTGCGCTAGCTGCTGTAACATACAGAGTGACAAAAATGTCAAACTCATACCAGGATTTTTTGTATAAAATGATTGGCTTGTCATCCCAGTTACCCAATATTTGAAATTCTAAAATAACTGGAGGGAAAAACAAAACAGGAGATTGCGCTGATTATTTTAAGTCATTTTTGTCGAATTTAGGAGCAGGATTTTGCTTTAAACTGCAAAAAGAGTTCTGCAATTTTTACTTCTGAAAATAATGCACAGCTATTTTCAATTTCAATAACACGAGAGAGGTTTTAAACACGAATTATTTCATACACGAGTTATTAACACAAGTCAAAGTTATTTGATCAGGACAATTCTGGAATTAAAAATTTGTATTTTCTACTCGCATATAAAATACATGTTTAGTCCTAATAAAACCATTTTATATCTTTGCTTCTCATCCAAATAAATTTTCTAAATAAACAAATTTCAAACAAAATTGTCGATGTGTTTCTTATTTCTATAATATCTCAAGCTTTTTATGTGCACTCCCGCTAAAATATAAGCAACAAAGGTAATGCACGGAATGAAACAGCAATTATTTAATGGATATAAGCGAAACAGATTCAAGAAGACAAACTAAGCCTTAGGCGACATGCGAACCCGCATATTAGAGGGCAGGTTAATAGACAGCCTGCGCTAGCTGCTGTACCATACAGAGTGACAAAAATGTCAATCTCATACCAGGATTTTTTGTATAAAATGATTGGCTTGTCATCCCAGTTACCCAATATTTGAAATTCTAAAATAACTGGAGGGAAAAACAAAACAGGAGATTGCGCTGATTATTTTATTCATTTTTGTCCAATTTAGAAGCAAGATTTTGCTTTAAACTGCAAAAAGAGTTCTGCAATTTTTACTTCTGAAAATAATGCACAGCTATTTTCAATTTCAATAACACGAGAGAGGTTTTAAACACGAATTATTTCGTACACGAGTTATTAACACAAGTAAAAGTTATTTGATCAGGACAATTCTGGTATTAAAAATTTCTATTTTCTACTCGCATATAAAATACATGTTTAGTCTTAATAAAACCATTTTATATCTTTGCTTCTCATCCAAATAAGTTTTCTAAATAAACAAATTTCAAACAAAATTGTCGATGTGTTTCTTATTTCTATAATATCTTACGCTTTTTATGTGCACTCCCGCTAAAATATAAGCAACAAAGGTAATGCACGGAATGAAACAGCAATTATTTAATAGATATAAGTGAAACAGATTCAAGAAGACAAACTAAGCCTTAGGCTACATTCGAACCCGCATATTAGAGAGCAGGTTAATAGACAGCCTGCGCTAGCTGCTGTACCATACAGAGCGACAAAAATGTCAATCTCATACCAGGATTTTTTGTATAAAATGATTGGCTTGTCATCCCAGTTACCCAATATTTGAAATTCTAAAATAAATGGAGGGAAAAACATAACAGGAGATTGCGCTGATTATTCTAATTCATTTTTGTCCAATTTAGAAGCAAGATTTTGCTTTAAACTTCAAAAGGAGTTCTGCAATTTTTACTTCTGAAAATAATGCACAGCTATTTTCAATTTCAATAACACGAGAGAGGTTTTAAACACGAATTATTTCATACACGAGTTATTAACACAAGTCAAAGTTATTTGATCAGGACAATTCTGGTATTAAAAATTTGTATTTTCTACTCGCATATAAAATACATGTTTAGTCCTAATAAAACCATTTTATATCTTTGCTTCTCATCCAAATAAATTTTCTAAATAAACAAATTTCAAACAAAATTGTCGATGTGTTTCTTAGTTCTATAATATCTTACGCTTTTTATGTGCACTCCCGCTAAAATATAAGCAACAAAGGTAATGCACGGAATGAAACAGCAATTATTTAATGGATATAAGTGAAACAGATTCAAGAAGACAAACTAAGCCTTAGGCGACATTCGAACCCGCATATTAGAGGGCAGGTTAATAGACAGCCTGCGCTAGTTGCTGTACCATACAGAGTGACAAAAATGTCAATCTCATACCAGGATGTTTTGTATAAAATGATTGGCTTGTCATCCCAATTACCCAATATTTGAAATTCTAAAATAACTGAAGGGAAAAACATAACAGGAGACTGCGCTGATTATTTTAATTCATTTTTGTCCAATTTAGGAGCAGGATTTTGCTTTAAACTGCAAAAAGAGTTCTGCAATTTTTACTTCTGAAAATAATGCACAGCTATTTTCAATTTCAATAACACGAGAGAGGTTTTAAACACGAATTATTTCATACACGAGTTATTAACACAAGTCAAAGTTATTTGATCAGGACAATTCTGGTATTAAAAATTTGTATTTTCTACTCGCATATAAAATACATGTTTAGTCCTAATAAAACCATTTTATATCTTTGCTTCTCATCCAAATAAATTTTCTAAATAAACAAATTTCAAACAAAATTGTCGATGTGTTTCTTATTTCTATAATATCTCAAGCTTTTTATGTGCACTCCCGCTAAAATATAAGCAACAAAGGTAATGCACGGAATGAAACAGCAATTATTTAATGGATATAAGTGAAACAGATTCAAGAAGACAAACTAAGCCTTAGGCGACATGCGAACCCGCATATTAGAGGGCAGGTTAATAGACAGCCTGCGCTAGCTGCTGTACCATACAGAGTGACAAAAATGTCAATCTCATACCAGGATTTTTTGTATAAAATGATTGGCTTGTCATCCCAGTTACCCAATATTTGAAATTCTAAAATAACTGGAGGGAAAAACAAAACAGGAGATTGCGCTGATTATTTTAAGTCATTTTTGTCGAATTTAGGAGCAGGATTTTGCTTTAAACTGCAAAAAGAGTTCTGCAATTTTTACTTCTGAAAATAATGCACAGCTATTTTCAATTTCAATAACACGAGAGAGGTTTTAAACACGAATTATTTCATACACGAGTTATTAACACAAGTCAAAGTTATTTGATCAGGACAATTCTGGTATTAAAAATTTCTATTTTCTACTCGCATATAAAATACATGTTTAGTCTTAATAAAACCATTTTATATCTTTGCTTCTCATCCAAATAAATTTTCTAAATAAACAAATTTCAAACAAAATTGTCGATGTGTTTCTTATTTCTATAATATCTCAAGCTTTTTATGTGCACTCCCGCTAAAATATAAGCAACAAAGGTAATGCACGGAATGAAACAGCAATTATTTAATGGATATAAGTGAAACAGATTCAAGAAGACAAACTAAGCCTTAGGCTACATTCGAACCCGCATATTAGAGGGCAGGTTAATAGACAGCCTGCACTAGCTGCTGTACCATGCAGAGTGACAAAAATGTCAATCTCATACCAGGATTTTTTGTATAAAATGATTGGCTTGTCATCCCAGTTAACCAATATTTGAAATTCTAAAATAACTGGAGGGAAAAACATAACAGGAGATTGCGCTGATTATTTTAAGTAATTTTTGTCGAATTTAGGAGCAGGATTTTGCTTTAAACTGCAAAAAGAGTTCTGCAATTTTTACTTCTGAAAATAATGCACAGCTATTTTCAATTTCAATAACACGAGAGAGGTTTTAAACACGAATTATTTCATACACGAGTTATTAACACAAGTCAAAGTTATTTGATCAGGACAATTCTGGTATTAAAAATTTCTATTTTCTACTCGCATATAAAATACATGTTTAGTCTTAATAAAACCATTTTATATCTTTGCTTCTCATCCAAATAAATTTTCTAAATAAACAAATTTCAAACAAAATTGTCGATGTGTTTCTTAGTTCTATAATATCTTACGCTTTTTATGTGCACTCCCGCTAAAATATAAGCAACAAAGGTAATGCACGGAATGAAACAGCAATTATTTAATAGATATAAGTGAAACAGATTCAAGAAGACAAACTAAGCCTTAGGCTACATTCGAACCCGCATATTAGAGAGCAGGTTAATAGACAGCCTGCGCTAGCTGCTGTACCATACAGAGCGACAAAAATGTCAATCTCATACCAGGATTTTTTGTATAAAATGATTGGCTTGTCATCCCAGTTACCCAATATTTGAAATTCTAAAATAAATGGAGGGAAAAACATAACAGGAGATTGCGCTGATTATTCTAATTCATTTTTGTCCAATTTAGAAGCAAGATTTTGCTTTAAACTTCAAAAGGAGTTCTGCAATTTTTATTTCTGAAAATAATGCACAGCTATTTTCAATTTCAATAACACGAGAGAAGTTTTAAACACGAATTATTTCGTACACGAGTTATTAACACAAGTAAAAGTTATTTGATCAGGACAATTCTGGTATTAAAAATTTCTATTTTCTACTCGCATATAAAGTACATGTTTAGTCTTAATAAAACCATTTTATATCTTTGCTTCTCATCCAAATAAATTTTCTAAATAAACAAATTTCAAACAAAAAATTGAATAACAAACACGGGATTTCTGAAGTTAAATAGCATAAATTGAATGTTATGCCATGAAACTATGGTTTCTAAAGTTCTAAGTGGCTATACTAACAGATTTGAGAACATTACTCAGTTTTTATCATTAGATTAATCAGTAATAACTTTTACGTTAGATAATATATTTCCTGTTGCTTGATATAGTAATATGAGAAACTAATTAATCAATTGTCGATGTGTTTCTTATTTCTATAATATCTTACGCTTTTTTTGTGCACTCCCGCTAAAATATAAGCAACAAAGGTAATGCACGGAATGAAACAGCAATTATTTAATGGATATAAGTGAAACAGATTCAAGAAGACAAACTAAGCCTTAGGCGACATTCGAACCCGCATATTAGAGGGCAGGTTAATAGACAGCCTGCGCTAGTTGCTGTACCATACAGAGTGACAAAAATGTCAATCTCATACCAGGATGTTTTGTATAAAATGATTGGCTTGTCATCCCAGTTACCCAATATTTGAAATTCTAAAATAACTGGAGGGAAAAACAAAACAGGAGATTGCGCTGATTATTTTATTCATTTTTGTCCAATTTAGAAGCAAGATTTTGCTTTAAACTGCAAAAAGAGTTCTGAAATTTTTACTTCTGAAAATAATGCACAGCTATTTTCAATTTCAATAACACGAGAGAGGTTTTAAACACGAATTATTTCGTACACGAGCTATTAACACAAGTAAAAGTTATTTGATCAGGACAATTCTGGTATTAAAAATTTCTATTTTCTACTCGCATATAAAATACATGTTTATTCTTAATAAAACCATTTTATATCTTTGCTTCTCATCCAAATAAATTTTCTAAATAAACAAATTTCAAACAAAAAATTGAATAACAAACACGGGATTTCTGAAGTTAAATAGCATAAAAGTGAATGTTATGCCATGAAACTATGGTTTCTAATGTTCTAAGTGGCTATACTAACAGATTTGAGAACATTATTCAGTTTTTATCATTAGATTAATCAGTAATAACTTTTACGTTAGATAATATATTTCCTGTTGCTTGATAAAATAATATTAGAAACTAATTAATCAATTGTCGATGTGTTTCTTATTTCTATAATATCTCACGCTTTTTTTGTGCACTTCCGCTAAAATATAAGCAACAAAGGTAAGGCACGGAATGAAACAGCAATTATTTAATGGATATAAGTGAAACAGATTCAAGAAGACAAACTAAGCCTTAGGCGACATTCGAACCCGCATATTAGAGGGCAGGTTAATAGACAGCCTGCGCTAGCTGCTGTACCATACAGAGTGACAAAAATCTCAATCTCATACCAGGATTTTTTGTATAAAATGATTGGCTTGTCATCCCATTACGAATTATTTGAAATTCTAAAATAACTGGAGGGAAAAACATAACAGGAGATTGCGCTGATTATTTTATTCATTTTTGTCCAATTTAGAAGCAAGATTTTGCTTTAAACTGCAAAAAGAGTTCTGAAATTTTTACTTCTGAAAATAATGCACAGCTATTTTCAATTTCAATAACACGAGAGAGGTTTTAAACACGAATTATTTCGTACACGAGCTATTAACACAAGTAAAAGTTATTTGATCAGGACAATTCTGGTATTAAAAATTTCTATTTTCTACTCGCATATAAAATACATGTTTAGTCTTAATAAAACCATTTTATATCTTTGCTTCTCATCCAAATAAATTTTCTAAATAAACAAATTTCAAACAAAAAATTGAATAACAAACACGGGATTTCTGAAGTTAAATAGCATAAAAGTGAATGTTATGCCATGAAACTATGGTTTCTAATGTTCTAAGTGGCTATACTAACAGATTTGAGAACATTATTCAGTTTTTATCATTAGATTAATCAGTAATAACTTTTACGTTAGATAATATATTTCCTGTTGCTTGATATAATAATATTAGAAACTAATTAATCAATTGTCGATGTGTTTCTTATTTCTATAATATCTCACGCTTTTTTTGTGCACTTCCGCTAAAATATAAGCAACAAAGGTAATGCACGGAATGAAACAGCAATTATTTAATAGATATAAGTGAAACAGATTCAAGAAGACAAACTAAGCCTTAGGCTACATTCGAACCCGCATATTAGAGAGCAGGTTAATAGACAGCCTGCGCTAGCTGCTGTACCATACAGAGCGACAAAAATGTCAATCTCATACCAGGATTTTTTGTATAAAATGATTGGCTTGTCATCCCAGTTACCCAATATTTGAAATTCTACAATAAATGGAGGGAAAAACATAACAGGAGATTGCGCTGATTATTTTAATTCATTTTTGTCCAATTTAGAAGCAAGATTTTGCTTTAAACTGAAAAAGGAGTTCTGCAATTTTTACTTCTGAAAATAATGCACAGCTATTTTCAATTTCAATAACACGAGAGAGGTTTTAAACACGAATTATTTCATACACGAGTTATTAACACAAGTCAAAGTTATTTGATCAGGACAATTCTGGTATTAAAAATTTCTATTTTCTACTCGCATATAAAATACATGTTTAGTCTTAATAAAACCATTTTATATCTTTGCTTCTCATCCAAATAAATTTTCTAAATAAACAAATTTCAAACAAAATTGTCGATGTGTTTCTTATTTCTATAATATCTTACGCTTTTTATGTGCACTCCCGCTAAAATATAAGCAACAAAGGTAATGCACGGAATGAAACAGCAATTATTTAATAGATATAAGCGAAACAGATTCAAGAAGACAAACTAAGCCTTAGGCTACATTCGAACCCGCATATTAGAGAGCAGGTTAATAGACAGCCTGCGCTAGCTGCTGTACCATACAGAGCGACAAAAATGTCAATCTCATACCAGGATTTTTTGTATAAAATGATTGGCTTGTCATCCCAGTTACCCAATATTTGAAATTCAAAAATAACTGGAGGGAAAAACAAAACAGGAGATTGCGCTGATTATTTTAATTCATTTTTGTCCAATTTAGAAGCAAGATTTTGCTTTAAACTGCAAAAGGAGTTCTGGAATTTTTATTTCTGAAAATAATGCACAGCTATTTTCAATTTCAATAACACGAGTGAGGTTTTAAACACGAATTATTTCGTACACGAGTTATTAACACAAGTCAAAGTTATTTGATCAGGACAATTCTGGTATTAAAAATTTCTATTTTCTACTCGCATATAAAATACATGTTTAGTCTTAATAAAACCATTTTATATCTTTGCTTCTCATCCAAATAAGTTTTCTAAATAAACAAATTTCAAACAAAATTGTCGATGTGTTTCTTATTTCTATAATATCTTACGCTTTTTATGTGCACTCCCGCTAAAATATAAGCAACAAAGGTAATGCACGGAATGAAACAGCAATTATTTAATAGATATAAGTGAAACAGATTCAAGAAGACAAACTAAGCCTTAGGCTACATTCGAACCCGCATATTAGAGAGCAGGTTAATAGACAGCCTGCGCTAGCTGCTGTACCATACAGAGCGACAAAAATGTCAATCTCATACCAGGATTTTTTGTATAAAATGATTGGCTTGTCATCCCAGTTACCCAATATTTGAAATTCTAAAATAAATGGAGGGAAAAACATAACAGGAGATTGCGCTGATTATTCTAATTCATTTTTGTCCAATTTAGAAGCAAGATTTTGCTTTAAACTTCAAAAGGAGTTCTGCAATTTTTATTTCTGAAAATAATGCACAGCTATTTTCAATTTCAATAACACGAGAGAAGTTTTAAACACGAATTATTTCGTACACGAGTTATTAACACAAGTAAAAGTTATTTGATCAGGACAATTCTGGTATTAAAAATTTCTATTTTCTACTCGCATATAAAGTACATGTTTAGTCTTAATAAAACCATTTTATATCTTTGCTTCTCATCCAAATAAATTTTCTAAATAAACAAATTTCAAACAAAAAATTGAATAACAAACACGGGATTTCTGAAGTTAAATAGCATAAAAGTGAATGTTATGCCATGAAACTATGGTTTCTAAAGTTCTAAGTGGCTATACTAACAGATTTGAGAACATTACTCAGTTTTTATCATTAGATTAATCAGTAATAACTTTTACGTTAGATAATATATTTCCTGTTGCTTGATATAGTAATATGAGAAACTAATTAATCAATTGTCGATGTGTTTCTTATTTCTATAATATCTTACGCTTTTTTTGTGCACTCCCGCTAAAATATAAGCAACAAAGGTAATGCACGGAATGAAACAGCAATTATTTAATGGATATAAGTGAAACAGATTCAAGAAGACAAACTAAGCCTTAGGCGACATTCGAACCCGCATATTAGAGGGCAGGTTAATAGACAGCCTGCGCTAGTTGCTGTACCATACAGAGTGACAAAAATGTCAATCTCATACCAGGATGTTTTGTATAAAATGATTGGCTTGTCATCCCAGTTACCCAATATTTGAAATTCTAAAATAACTGAAGGGAAAAACATAACAGGAGACTGCGCTGATTATTTTAATTCATTTTTGTCCAATTTAGGAGCAGGATTTTGCTTTAAACTGCAAAAAGAGTTCTGCAATTTTTACTTCTGAAAATAATGCACAGCTATTTTCAATTTCAATAACACGAGAGAGGTTTTAAACACGAATTATTTCATACACGAGTTATTAACACAAGTCAAAGTTATTTGATCAGGACAATTCTGGTATTAAAAATTTGTATTTTCTACTCGCATATAAAATACATGTTTAGTCCTAATAAAACCATTTTATATCTTTGCTTCTCATCCAAATAAATTTTCTAAATAAACAAATTTCGAACAAAATTGTCGATGTGTTTCTTATTTCTATAATATCTCAAGCTTTTTGTGTGCACTCCCGCTAAAATATAAGCAACAAAGGTAATGCACGGAATGAAACAGCAATTATTTAATGGATATAAGTGAAACAGATTCAAGAAGACAAACTAAGCCTTAGGCGACATGCGAACCCGCATATTAGAGGGCAGGTTAATAGACAGCCTGCGCTAGCTGCTGTACCATACAGAGTGACAAAAATCTCAATCTCATACCAGGATTTTTTGTATAAAATGATTGGCTTGTCATCCCATTACGAATTATTTGAAATTCTAAAATAACTGGAGGGAAAAACATAACAGGAGATTGCGCTGATTATTTTATTCATTTTTGTCCAATTTAGAAGCAAGATTTTGCTTTAAACTGCAAAAAGAGTTCTGAAATTTTTACTTCTGAAAATAATGCACAGCTATTTTCAATTTCAATAACACGAGAGAGGTTTTAAACACGAATTATTTCGTACACGAGCTATTAACACAAGTAAAAGTTATTTGATCAGGACAATTCTGGTATTAAAAATTTCTATTTTCTACTCGCATATAAAATACATGTTTAGTCTTAATAAAACCATTTTATATCTTTGCTTCTCATCCAAATAAATTTTCTAAATAAACAAATTTCAAACAAAAAATTGAATAACAAACACGGGATTTCTGAAGTTAAATAGCATAAAAGTGAATGTTATGCCATAAAACTATGGTTTCTAATGTTCTAAGTGGCTATACTAACAGATTTGAGAACATTATTCAGTTTTTATCATTAGATTAATCAGTAATAACTTTTACGTTAGATAATATATTTCCTGTTGCTTGATAAAATAATATTAGAAACTAATTAATCAATTGTCGATGTGTTTCTTATTTCTATAATATCTCACGCTTTTTTTGTGCACTTCCGCTAAAATATAAGCAACAAAGGTAAGGCACGGAATGAAACAGCAATTATTTAATGGATATAAGTGAAACAGATTCAAGAAGACAAACTAAGCCTTAGGCGACATTCGAACCCGCATATTAGAGGGCAGGTTAATAGACAGCCTGCGCTAGCTGCTGTACCATACAGAGTGACAAAAATCTCAATCTCATACCAGGATTTTTTGTATAAAATGATTGGCTTGTCATCCCATTACGAATTATTTGAAATTCTAAAATAACTGGAGGGAAAAACATAACAGGAGATTGCGCTGATTATTTTATTCATTTTTGTCCAATTTAGAAGCAAGATTTTGCTTTAAACTGCAAAAAGAGTTCTGAAATTTTTACTTCTGAAAATAATGCACAGCTATTTTCAATTTCAATAACACGAGAGAGGTTTTAAACACGAATTATTTCGTACACGAGCTATTAACACAAGTAAAAGTTATTTGATCAGGACAATTCTGGTATTAAAAATTTCTATTTTCTACTCGCATATAAAATACATGTTTAGTCTTAATAAAACCATTTTATATCTTTGCTTCTCATCCAAATAAATTTTCTAAATAAACAAATTTCAAACAAAAAATTGAATAACAAACACGGGATTTCTGAAGTTAAATAGCATAAAAGTGAATGTTATGCCATGAAACTATGGTTTCTAATGTTCTAAGTGGCTATACTAACAGATTTGAGAACATTATTCAGTTTTTATCATTAGATTAATCAGTAATAACTTTTACGTTAGATAATATATTTCCTGTTGCTTGATATAATAATATTAGAAACTAATTAATCAATTGTCGATGTGTTTCTTATTTCTATAATATCTCACGCTTTTTTTGTGCACTTCCGCTAAAATATAAGCAACAAAGGTAAGGCACGGAATGAAACAGCAATTATTTAATGGATATAAGTGAAACAGATTCAAGAAGACAAACTAAGCCTTAGGCGACATTCGAACCCGCATATTAGAGGGCAGGTTAATAGACAGCCTGCGCTAGCTGCTGTACCATACAGAGTGACAAAAATCTCAATCTCATACCAGGATTTTTTGTATAAAATGATTGGCTTGTCATCCCATTACGAATTATTTGAAATTCTAAAATAACTGGAGGGAAAAACATAACAGGAGATTGCGCTGATTATTTTATTCATTTTTGTCCAATTGAGAAGCAAGATTTTGCTTTAAACTGCAAAAAGAGTTCTGAAATTTTTACTTCTGAAAATAATGCACAGCTATTTTCAATTTCAATAACACGAGAGAGGTTTTAAACACGAATTATTTCGTACACGAGCTATTAACACAAGTAAAAGTTATTTGATCAGGACAATTCTGGTATTAAAAATTTCTATTTTCTACTCGCATATAAAATACATGTTTAGTCTTAATAAAACCATTTTATATCTTTGCTTCTCATCCAAATAAATTTTCTAAATAAACAAATTTCAAACAAAAAATTGAATAACAAACACGGGATTTCTGAAGTTAAATAGCATAAAAGTGAATGTTATGCCATGAAACTATGGTTTCTAATGTTCTAAGTGGCTATACTAACAGATTTGAGAACATTATTCAGTTTTTATCATTAGATTAATCAGTAATAACTTTTACGTTAGATAATATATTTCCTGTTGCTTGATATAATAATATTAGAAACTAATTAATCAATTGTCGATGTGTTTCTTATTTCTATAATATCTCACGCTTTTTTTGTGCACTTCCGCTAAAATATAAGCAACAAAGGTAATGCACGGAATGAAACAGCAATTATTTAATGGATATAAGTGAAACAGATTCAAGAAGACAAACTAAGCCTTAGACGACATTCGAACCCGCATATTAGAGGGCAGGTTAATAGACAGCCTGCGCTAGCTGCTGTACCATACAGAGTGACAAAAATGTCAATCTCATACCAGGATTTTTTGTATAAAATGATTGGCTTGTCATCCCAGTTACCCAATATTTGAAATTCTAAAATAACTGGAGGGAAAAACAAAACAGGAGATTGCGCTGATTATTTTAAGTCATTTTTGTCGAATTTAGGAGCAGGATTTTGCTTTAAACTGCAAAAAAAGTTCTGCAATTTTTACTTCTGAAAATAATGCACAGCTATTTTCAATTTCAATAACACGAGAGAGGTTTTAAACACGAATTATTTCATACACGAGTTATTAACACAAGTCAAAGTTATTTGATCAGGACAATTCTGGTATTAAAAATTTCTATTTTCTACTCGCATATAAAATACATGTTTAGTCTTAATAAAACCATTTTATATCTTTGCTTCTCATCCAAATAAATTTTCTAAATAAACAAATTTCAAACAAAATTGTCGATGTGTTTCTTATTTCTATAATATCTTACGCTTTTTATGTGCACTCCCGCTAAAATATAAGCAACAAAGGTAATGCACGGAATGAAACAGCAATTATTTAATAGATATAAGCGAAACAGATTCAAGAAGACAAACTAAGCCTTAGGCTACATTCGAACCCGCATATTAGAGAGCAGGTTAATAGACAGCCTGCGCTAGCTGCTGTACCATACAGAGCGACAAAAATGTCAATCTCATACCAGGATTTTTTGTATAAAATGATTGGCTTGTCATCCCAGTTACCCAATATTTGAAATTCAAAAATAACTGGAGGGAAAAACAAAACAGGAGATTGCGCTGATTATTTTAAGTCATTTTTGTCGAATTTAGGAGCAGGATTTTGTTTTAAACTGCAAAAAGAGTTCTGCAATTTTTACTTCTGAAAATAATGCACAGCTATTTTCAATTTCATTAACACGAGAGAGGTTTTAAACACGAATTATTTCATACACGAGTTATTAACACAAGTCAAAGTTATTTGATCAGGACAATTCTGGTATTAAAAATTTCTATTTTCTACTCGCATATAAAATACATGTTTAGTCTTAATAAAACCATTTTATATCTTTGCTTCTCATCCAAATAAATTTTCTAAATAAACAAATTTCAAACAAAATTGTCGATGTGTTTCTTATTTCTATAATATCTGAAGCTTTTTATGTGCACTCCCGCTAAAATATAAGCAACAAAGGTAATGCACGGAATGAAACAGCAATTATTTAATAGATATTAGTGAAACAGATTCAAGAAGACAAACTAAGCCTTAGGCTACATTCGAACCCGCATATTAAAGGGCAGGTTAATAGACAGCCTGCGCTAGCTGCTGTACCATACAGAGTGACAAAAATGTCAATCTCATACCAGGATTTTTTGTATAAAATGATTGGCTTGTCATCCCATTACGAATTATTTGAAATTCTAAAATAACTGGAGGGAAAAACAAAACAGGAGATTGCGCTGATTATTTTAATTCATTTTTGTCCAATTTAGAAGCAAGATTTTGCTTTAAACTGCAAAAGGAGTTCTGCAATTTTTATTTCTGAAAATAATGCACAGCTATTTTCAATTTCAATAACACGAGTGAGGTTTTAAACACGAATTATTTCGCACACGAGTTATTAACACAAGTCAAAGTTATTTGATCAGGACAATTCTGGTATTAAAAATTTCTATTTTCTACTCGCATATAAAATACATGTTTAGTCTTAATAAAACCATTTTATATCTTTGCTTCTCATCCAAATAAGTTTTCTAAATAAACAAATTTCAAACAAAATTGTCGATGTGTTTCTTATTTCTATAATATCTTACGCTTTTTATGTGCACTCCCGCTAAAATATAAGCAACAAAGGTAATGCACGGAATGAAACAGCAATTATTTAATAGATATAAGTGAAACAGATTCAAGAAGACAAACTAAGCCTTAGGCTACATTCGAACCCGCATATTAGAGAGCAGGTTAATAGACAGCCTGCGCTAGCTGCTGTACCATACAGAGCGACAAAAATGTCAATCTCATACCAGGATTTTTTGTATAAAATGATTGGCTTGTCATCCCAGTTACCCAATATTTGAAATTCTAAAATAAATGGAGGGAAAAACATAACAGGAGATTGCGCTGATTATTTTAATTCATTTTTGTCCAATTTAGAAGCAAGATTTTGCTTTAAACTGCAAAAGGAGTTCTGCAATTTTTATTTCTGAAAATAATGCACAGCTATTTTCAATTTCAATAACACGAGAGAGGTTTTAAACACGAATTATTTCGTACACGAGCTATTAACACAAGTAAAAGTTATTTCATCAGGACAATTCTGGTATTAAAAATTTCTATTTTCTACTCGCATATAAAATACATGTTTAGTCTTAATAAAACCATTTTATATCTTTGCTTCTCATCCAAATAAATTTTCTAAATAAACAAATTTCAAACAAAAAATTGAATAACAAACACGGGATTTCTGAAGTTAAATAGCATAAAAGTGAATGTTATGCCATGAAACTATGGTTTCTAATGTTCTAAGTGGCTATACTAACAGATTTGAGAACATTATTCAGTTTTTATCATTAGATTAATCAGTAATAACTTTTACGTTAGATAATATATTTCCTGTTGCTTGATATAATAATATTAGATATTAATTAATCAATTGTCGATGTGTTTCTTATTTCTATAATATCTTACGCTTTTTTTGTGCACTCCCGCTAAAATATAAGCAACAAAGCTAATGCACGGAATGAAACAGCAATTATTTAATGGATATAAGTGAAACAGATTCAAGAAGATAAACTAAGCCTTAGGCGACATTCGAACCCGCATATTAGAGGGCAGGTTAATAGACAACCTGCGCTAGCCGCTGTACCATACACAGCGACAAAAATGTCAATCTCATACCAGGATTTTTTTTATAAAGTGATTGGCTTGTCATCCCAGTTACCCAATATTTGAAATACTAAAATAACTGGGGGGAAAACATAACAGGAGATTGCGCTGATTATTTTAATTCATTTTTGTCCAATTTAGAAGCAAGATTTTGCTTTAAAATGCAAAAAGAGTTCTGAAATTTTTACTTCTGAAAATAATGCACAGCTATTTTCAATTTCAATAACACGAGAGAGGTTTTAAACACGAATTATTTCATACACCAATCATTAACACAAGTCAAAGTTATTTGATCAGGACAATTCTGGTATTAGAAATTTCTATTTTCTACTCGCATATAAAATACATGTTTAGTCTTAATAAAACCATTTTATATCTTTGCTTCTCATCCAAATAAATTTTCTAAATAAACAAATTTCAAACAAAATTGTCGATGTGTTTCTTATTTCTATAATATCTTACGCTTTTTATGTGCACTCCCGCTAAAATATAAGCAACAAAGGTAATGCACGGAATGAAACAGCAATTATTTAATAGATATAAGTGAAACAGATTCAAGAAGACAAACTAAGCCTTAGGCTACATTCGAACCCGCATATTAGAGAGCAGGTTAATAGACAGCCTGCGCTAGCTGCTGTACCATACAGAGCGACAAAAATGTCAATCTCATACCAGGATTTTTTGTATAAAATGATTGGCTTGTCATCCCAGTTACCCAATATTTGAAATTCTACAATAAATGGAGGGAAAAACATAACAGGAGATTGCGCTGATTATTTTAATTCATTTTTGTCCAATTTAGAAGCAAGATTTTGCTTTAAACTGCAAAAGGAGTTCTGCAATTTTTATTTCTGAAAATAATGCACAGCTATTTTCAATTTCAATAACACGAGTGAGGTTTTAAACACGAATTATTTCGCACACGAGTTATTAACACAAGTCAAAGTTATTTGATCAGGACAATTCTGGTATTAAAAATTTCTATTTTCTACTCGCATATAAAATACATGTTTAGTCTTAATAAAACCATTTTATATCTTTGCTTCTCATCCAAATAAGTTTTCTAAATAAACAAATTTCAAACAAAATTGTCGATGTGTTTCTTATTTCTATAATATCTTACGCTTTTTATGTGCACTCCCGCTAAAATATAAGCAACAAAGGTAATGCACGGAATGAAACAGCAATTATTTAATAGATATAAGTGAAACAGATTCAAGAAGACAAACTAAGCCTTAGGCTACATTCGAACCCGCATATTAGAGAGCAGGTTAATAGACAGCCTGCGCTAGCTGCTGTACCATACAGAGCGACAAAAATGTCAATCTCATACCAGGATTTTTTGTATAAAATGATTGGCTTGTCATCCCAGTTACCCAATATTTGAAATTCTAAAATAAATGGAGGGAAAAACATAACAGGAGATTGCGCTGATTATTTTAATTCATTTTTGTCCAATTTAGAAGCAAGATTTTGCTTTAAACTGCAAAAGGAGTTCTGCAATTTTTATTTCTGAAAATAATGCACAGCTATTTTCAATTTCAATAACACGAGAGAGGTTTTAAACACGAATTATTTCGTACACGAGCTATTAACACAAGTAAAAGTTATTTCATCAGGACAATTCTGGTATTAAAAATTTCTATTTTCTACTCGCATATAAAATACATGTTTAGTCTTAATAAAACCATTTTATATCTTTGCTTCTCATCCAAATAAATTTTCTAAATAAACAAATTTCAAACAAAAAATTGAATAACAAACACGGGATTTCTGAAGTTAAATAGCATAAAAGTGAATGTTATGCCATGAAACTATGGTTTCTAATGTACTAAGTGGCTATACTAACAGATTTGAGAACATTATTCAGTTTTTATCATTAGATTAATCAGTAATAACTTTTACGTTAGATAATATATTTCCTGTTGCTTGATATAATAATATTAGAAACTAATTAATCAATTGTCGATGTGTTTCTTATTTCTATAATATCTCACGCTTTTTTTGTGCACTCCCGCTAAAATATAAGCAACAAAGGTAATGCACGGAATGAAACAGCAATTATTTAATAGATATAAGTGAAACAGATTCAAGAAGACAAACTAAGCCTTAGGCTACATTCGAACCCGCATATTAGAGAGCAGGTTAATAGACAGCCTGCGCTAGCTGCTGTACCATACAGAGCGACAAAAATGTCAATCTCATACCAGGATTTTTTGTATAAAATGATTGGCTTGTCATCCCAGTTACCCAATATTTGAAATTCTACAATAAATGGAGGGAAAAACATAACAGGAGATTGCGCTGATTATTTTAATTCATTTTTGTCCAATTTAGAAGCAAGATTTTGCTTTAAACTGCAAAAGGAGTTCTGCAATTTTTATTTCTGAAAATAATGCACAGCTATTTTCAATTTCAATAACACGAGAGAAGTTTTAAACACGAATTATTTCGTACACGAGTTATTAACACAAGTAAAAGTTATTTGATCAGGACAATTCTGGTATTAAAAATTTCTATTTTCTACTCGCATATAAAATACATGTTTAGTCTTAATAAAACCATTTTATATCTTTGCTTCTCATCCAAATAAATTTTCTAAATAAACAAATTTCAAACAAAAAATTGAATAACAAACACGGGATTTCTGAAGTTAAATAGCATAAAAGTGAATGTTATGCCATGAAACTATGGTTTCTAAAGTTCTAAGTGGCTATACTAACAGATTTGAGAACATTATTCAGTTTTTATCATTAGATTAATCAGTAATAACTTTTACGTTAGATAATATATTTCCTGTTGCTTGATATAGTAATATGAGAAACTAATTAATCAATTGTCGATGTGTTTCTTATTTCTATAATATCTTACGCTTTTTTTGTGCACTCCCGCTAAAATATAAGCAACAAAGGTAATGCACGGAATGAAACAGCAATTATTTAATGGATATAAGTGAAACAGATTCAAGAAGACAAACTAAGCCTTAGGCGACATTCGAACCCGCATATTAGAGGGCAGGTTAATAGACAGCCTGCTGTAGTTGCTGTACCATACAGAGTGACAAAAATGTCAATCTCATACCAGGATGTTTTGTATAAAATGATTGGCTTGTCATCCCAGTTACCCAATATTTGAAATTCTAAAATAACTGGAGGGAAAAACATAACAGGAGACTGCGCTGATTATTTTAATTCATTTTTGTCCAATTTAGGAGCAGGATTTTGCTTTAAACTGCAAAAAGAGTTCTGAAATTTTTACTTCTGAAAATAATGCACAGCTATTTTCAATTTCAATAACACGAGAGAGGTTTTAAACACGAATTATTTCGTACACGAGTTATTAACACAAGTCAAAGTTATTTGATCAGGACAATTCTGGTATTAAAAATTTGTATTTTCTACTCGCATATAAAATACATGTTTAGTCTTAATAAAACCATTTTATATCTTTGCTTCTCATCCAAATAAATTTTCTAAATAAACAAATTTCAAACAAAAAATTGAATAACAAACACGGGATTTCTGAAGTTAAATAGCATAAAAGTGAATGTTATGCCATGAAACTATGGTTTCTAAAGTTCTAAGTGGCTATACTAACAGATTTGAGAACATTATTCAGTTTTTATCATTAGATTAATCAGTAATAACTTTTACGTTAGATAATATATTTCCTGTTGCTTGATATAGTAATATGAGAAACTAATTAATCAATTGTCGATGTGTTTCTTATTTCTATAATATCTTACGCTTTTTTTGTGCACTCCCGCTAAAATATAAGCAACAAAGGTAATGCACGGAATGAAACAGCAATTATTTAATGGATATAAGTGAAACAGATTCAAGAAGACAAACTAAGCCTTAGGCGACATTCGAACCCGCATATTAGAGGGCAGGTTAATAGACAGCCTGCGCTAGTTGCTGTACCATACAGAGTGACAAAAATGTCAATCTCATACCAGGATGTTTTGTATAAAATGATTGGCTTGTCATCCCAGTTACCCAATATTTGAAATTCTAAAATAACTGGAGGGAAAACATAACAGGAGACTGCGCTGATTATTTTAATTCATTTTTGTCCAATTAAGGAGCAGGATTTTGCTTTAAACTGCAAAAAGAGTTCTGAAATTTTTACTTCTGAAAATAATGCACAGCTATTTTCAATTTCAATAACACGAGAGAGGTTTTAAACACGAATTATTTCGTACACGAGTTATTAACACAAGTCAAAGTTATTTGATCAGGACAATTCTGGTATTAAAAATTTGTATTTTCTACTCGCATATAAAATACATGTTTAGTCCTAATAAAACCATTTTATATCTTTGCTTCTCATCCAAATAAATTTTCTAAATAAACAAATTTCAAACAAAATTGTCGATGTGTTTCTTATTTCTATAATATCTCAAGCTTTTTATGTGCACTCCCGCTAAAATATAAGCAACAAAGGTAATGCACGGAATGAAACAGCAATTATTTATTGGATATAAGTGAAACAGATTCAAGAAGACAAACTAAGCCTTAGGCTACATTCGAACCCGCATATTAAAGGGCAGGTTAATAGACAGCCTGCGCTAGCTGCTGTACCATACAGAGTGACAAAAATGTCAATCTCATACCAGGATTTTTTGTATAAAATGATTGGCTTGTCATCCCATTACGAATTATTTGAAATTCTAAAATAACTGGAGGGAAAAACATAACAGGAGATTGCGCTGATTATTTTATTCATTTTTGTCCAATTTAGAAGCAAGATTTTGCTTTAAACTGCAAAAAGAGTTCTGAAATTTTTACTTCTGAAAATAATGCACAGCTATTTTCAATTTCAATAACACGAGAGAGTTTTTAAACACGAATTATTTCGTACGCGAGCTATTAACACAAGTAAAAGTTATTTGATCAGGACAATTCTGGTATTAAAAATTTCTATTTTCTACTCGCATATAAAATACATGTTTAGTCTTAATAAAACCATTTTATATCTTTGCTTCTCATCCAAATAAACTTTCTAAATAAACAAATTTCAAACAAAAAATTGAATAACAAACACGGGATTTCTGAAGTTAAATAGCATAAAAGTGAATGTTATGCCATGAAACTATGGTTTCTAATGTTCTAAGTGGCTATACTAACAGATTTGAGAACATTATTCAGTTTTTATCATTAGATTAATCAGTAATAACTTTTACGTTAGATAATATATTTCCTGTTGCTTGATATAATAATATTAGAAACTAATTAATCAATTGTCGATGTGTTTCTTATTTCTATAATATCTCACGCTTTTTTTGTGCACTCCCGCTAAAATATAAGCAACAAAGGTAATGCACGGAATGAAACAGCAATTATTTAATGGATATAAGTGAAACAGATTCAAGAAGACAAACTAAGCCTTAGGCGACATTCGAACCCGCATATTAGAGGGCAGGTTAATAGACAGCCTGCGCTAGCTGCTGTACCATACAGAGTGACAAAAATGTCAATCTCATACCAGGATTTTTTGTATAAAATGATTGGCTTGTCATCCCAGTTACCCAATATTTGAAATTCTAAAATAACTGGAGGGAAAAACAAAACAGGAGATTGCGCTGATTATTTTAAGTCATTTTTGTCGAATTTAGGAGCAGGATTTTGCTTTAAACTGCAAAAAGAGTTCTGCAATTTTTACTTCTGAAAATAATGCACAGCTATTTTCAATTTCAATAACACGAGAGAGGTTTTAAACACGAATTATTTCATACACGAGTTATTAACACAAGTCAAAGTTATTTGATCAGGACAATTCTGGTATTAAAAATTTCTATTTTCTACTCGCATATAAAATACATGTTTAGTCTTAATAAAACCATTTTATATCTTTGCTTCTCATCCAAATAAATTTTCTAAATAAACAAATTTCAAACAAAATTGTCGATGTGTTTCTTATTTCTATAATATCTTACGCTTTTTATGTGCACTCCCGCTAAAATATAAGCAACAAAGGTAATGCACGGAATGAAACAGCAATTATTTAATAGATATAAGCGAAACAGATTCAAGAAGACAAACTAAGCCTTAGGCTACATTCGAACCCGCATATTAGAGAGCAGGTTAATAGACAGCCTGCGCTAGCTGCTGTACCATACAGAGCGACAAAAATGTCAATCTCATACCAGGATTTTTTGTATAAAATGATTGGCTTGTCATCCCAGTTACCCAATATTTGAAATTCAAAAATAACTGGAGGGAAAAACAAAACAGGAGATTGCGCTGATTATTTTAAGTCATTTTTGTCGAATTTAGGAGCAGGATTTTGCTTTAAACTGCAAAAAGAGTTCTGCAATTTTTACTTCTGAAAATAATGCACAGCTATTTTCAATTTCAATAACACGAGAGAGGTTTTAAACACGAATTATTTCATACACGAGTTATTAACACAAGTCAAAGTTATTTGATCAGGACAATTCTGGTATTAAAAATTTCTATTTTCTACTCGCATATAAAATACATGTTTAGTCTTAATAAAACCATTTTATATCTTTGCTTCTCATCCAAATAAATTTTCTAAATAAACAAATTTCAAACAAAATTGTCGATGTGTTTCTTATTTCTATAATATCTTACGCTTTTTATGTGCACTCCCGCTAAAATATAAGCAACAAAGGTAATGCACGGAATGAAACAGCAATTATTTAATAGATATAAGCGAAACAGATTCAAGAAGACAAACTAAGCCTTAGGCTACATTCGAACCCGCATATTAGAGAGCAGGTTAATAGACAGCCTGCGCTAGCTGCTGTACCATACAGAGCGACAAAAATGTCAATCTCATACCAGGATTTTTTGTATAAAATGATTGGCTTGTCATCCCATTACGAATTATTTGAAATTCTAAAATAACTGGAGGGAAAAACAAAACAGGAGATTGCGCTGATTATTTTAATTAATTTTTGTCCAATTTAGAAGCAAGATTTTGCTTTAAACTGCAAAAGGAGTTCTGCAATTTTTATTTCTGAAAATAATGCACAGCTATTTTCAATTTCAATAACACGAGTGAGGTTTTAAACACGAATTATTTCGTACACGAGTTATTAACACAAGTCAAAGTTATTTGATCAGGACAATTCTGGTATTAAAAATTTCTATTTTCTACTCGCATATAAAATACATGTTTAGTCTTAATAAAACCATTTTATATCTTTGCTTCTCATCCAAATAAATTTTCTAAATAAACAAATTTCATACAAAAAATTGAATAACAAACACGGGATTTCTGAAGTTAAATAGCATAAAAGTGAATGTTATGCCATGAAACTATGGTTTCTAAAGTTCTAAGTGGCTATACTAACAGATTTGAGAACATTATTCAGTTTTTATCATTAGATTAATCAGTAATAACTTTTATGTTACATAATATATTTCCTGTTGCTTGATATAGTAATATGAGAAACTAATTAATCAATTGTCGATGTGTTTCTTATTTCTATAATATCTTACGTTTTTTTGTGCACTCCCGCTAAAATATAAGCAACAAAGCTAATGCACGGAATGAAACAGCAATTATTTAATGGATATAAGTGAAACAGATTCAAGAAGATAAACTAAGCCTTAGGCGACATTCGAACCCGCATATTAGAGGGCAGGTTAATAGACAACCTGCGCTAGCCGCTGTACCATACACAGCGACAAAAATGTCAATCTCATACCAGGATTTTTTTTATAAAGTGATTGGCTTGTCATCCCAGTTACCCAATATTTGAAATACTAAAATAACTGGGGAGAAAACATAACAGGAGATTGCGCTGATTATTTTAATTCATTTTTGTCCAATTTAGAAGCAAGATTTTGCTTTAAAATGCAAAAAGAGTTCTGAAATTTTTACTTCTGAAAATAATGCACAGCTATTTTCAATTTCAATAACACGAGAGAGGTTTTAAACACGAATTATTTCATACACCAGTTATTAACACAAGTCAAAGTTATTTGATCAGGACAATTCTGGTATTAAAAATTTCTATTTTCTACTCGCATATAAAATACATGTTTAGTCTTAATAAAACCATTTTATATCTTTGCTTCTCATCCAAATAAATTTTCTAAATAAACAAATTTCAAACAAAATTGTCGATGTGTTTCTTATTTCTATAATATCTTACTCTTTTTATGTGCACTCCCGCTAAAATATAAGCAACAAAGGTAATGCACGGAATGAAACAGCAATTATTTAATAGATATAAGTGAAACAGATTCAAGAAGACAAACTAAGCCTTAGGCTACATTCGAACCCGCATATTAGAGAGCAGGTTAATAGACAGCCTGCGCTAGCTGCTGTACCATACAGAGCGACAAAAATGTTAATCTCATACCAGGATTTTTTGTATAAAATGATTGGCTTGTCATCCCAGTTACCCAATATTTGAAATTCTACAATAAATGGAGGGAAAAACATAACAGGAGATTGCGCTGATTATTTTAATTCATTTTTGTCCAATTTAGAAGCAAGATTTTGCTTTAAACTGCAAAAGGAGTTCTGCAATTTTTATTTTTGAAAATAATGCACAGCTATTTTCAATTTCAATAACACGAGTGAGGTTTTAAACACGAATTATTTCGCACACGAGTTATTAACACAAGTCAAAGTTATTTGATCAGGACAATTCTGGTATTAAAAATTTCTATTTTCTACTCGCATATAAAATACATGTTTAGTCTTAATAAAACCATTTTATATCTTTGCTTCTCATCCAAATAAGTTTTCTAAATAAACAAATTTCAAACAAAATTGTCGATGTGTTTCTTATTTCTATAATATCTTACGCTTTTTATGTGCACTCCCGCTAAAATATAAGCAACAAAGGTAATGCACGGAATGAAACAGCAATTATTTAATAGATATAAGTGAAACAGATTCAAGAAGACAAACTAAGCCTTAGGCTACATTCGAACCCGCATATTAGAGAGCAGGTTAATAGACAGCCTGCGCTAGCTGCTGTACCATACAGAGCGACAAAAATGTCAATCTCATACCAGGATTTTTTGTATAAAATGATTGGCTTGTCATCCCAGTTACCCAATATTTGAAATTCTAAAATAAATGGAGGGAAAAACATAACAGGAGATTGCGCTGATTATTTTAATTCATTTTTGTCCAATTTAGAAGCAAGATTTTGCTTTAAACTGCAAAAGGAGTTCTGCAATTTTTATTTCTGAAAATAATGCACAGCTATTTTCAATTTCAATAACACGAGAGAGGTTTTAAACACGAATTATTTCGTACACGAGCTATTAACACAAGTAAAAGTTATTTGATCAGGACAATTCTGGTATTAAAAATTTCTATTTTCTACTCGCATATAAAATACATGTTTAGTCTTAATAAAACCATTTTATATCTTTGCTTCTCATCCAAATAAATTTTCTAAATAAACAAATTTCAAACAAAAAATTGAATAACAAACACGGGATTTCTGAAGTTAAATAGCATAAAAGTGAATGTTATGCCATGAAACTATGGTTTCTAATGTTCTAAGTGGCTATACTAACAGATTTGAGAACATTATTCAGTTTTTATCATTAGATTAATCAGTAATAACTTTTACGTTAGATAATATATTTCCTGTTGCTTGATATAATAATATTAGAAACTAATTAATCAATTGTCGATGTGTTTCTTATTTCTATAATATCTCACGCTTTTTTTGTGCACTCCCGCTAAAATATAAGCAACAAATGTAATGCACGGAATGAAACAGCAATTATTTAATGGATATAAGTGAAACAGATTCAAGAAGACAAACTAAGCCTTAGGCGACATTCGAACCCGCATATTAGAGGGCAGGTTATTAGACAGCCTGCGCTAGCTGCTGTACCATACAGAGTGACAAAAATGTCAATCTCATACCAGGATTTTTTGTATAAAATGATTGGCTTGTCATCCCAGTTACCCAATATTTGAAATTCTAAAATACCTGGAGGGAAAAACAAAACAGGAGATTGCGCTGATTATTTTAAGTCATTTTTGTCGAATTTAGGAGCAGGATTTTGCTTTAAACTGCAAAAATAGTTCTGCAATTTTTACTTCTGAAAATAATGCACAGCTATTTTCAATTTCAATAACACGAGAGAGGTTTTAAACACGAATTATTTCATACACGAGTTATTAACACAAGTCAAAGTTATTTGATCAGGACAATTCTGGTATTAAAAATTTCTATTTTCTACTCGCATATAAAATACATGTTTAGTCTTAATAAAACCATTTTATATCTTTGCTTCTCATCCAAATAAATTTTCTAAATAAACAAATTTCAAACAAAATTGTCGATGTGTTTCTTATTTCTATAATATCTTACGCTTTTTATGTGCACTCCCGCTAAAATATAAGCAACAAAGGTAATGCACGGAATGAAACAGCAATTATTTAATAGATATAAGCGAAACAGATTCAAGAAGACAAACTAAGCCTTAGGCTACATTCGAACCCGCATATTAGAGAGCAGGTTAATAGACAGCCTGCGCTAGCTGCTGTACCATACAGAGCGACAAAAATGTCAATCTCATACCAGGATTTTTTGTATAAAATGATTGGCTTGTCATCCCAGTTACCCAATATTTGAAATTCAAAAATAACTGGAGGGAAAAACAAAACAGGAGATTGCGCTGATTATTTTAATTCATTTTTGTCCAATTTAGAAGCAAGATTTTGCTTTAAACTGCAAAAGGAGTTCTGCAATTTTTATTTCTGAAAATAATGCACAGCTATTTTCAATTTCAATAACACGAGTGAGGTTTTAAACACGAATTATTTCGCACACGAGTTATTAACACAAGTCAAAGTTATTTGATCAGGACAATTCTGGTATTAAAAATTTCTATTTTCTACTCGCATATAAAATACATGTTTAGTCTTAATAAAACCATTTTATATCTTTGCTTCTCATCCAAATAAGTTTTCTAAATAAACAAATTTCAAACAAAATTGTCGATGTGTTTCTTATTTCTATAATATCTTACGCTTTTTATGTGCACTCCCGCTAAAATATAAGCAACAAAGGTAATGCACGGAATGAAACAGCAATTATTTAATAGATATAAGTGAAACAGATTCAAGAAGACAAAATAAGCCTTAGGCTACATTCGAACCCGCATATTAGAGAGCAGGTTAATAGACAGCCTGCGCTAGCTGTTGTACCATACAGAGCGACAAAAATGTCAATCCCATACCAGGATTTTTTGTATAAAATGATTGGCTTGTCATCCCAGTTACCCAATATTTGAAATTCTACAATAAATGGAGGGAAAAACATAACAGGAGATTGCGCTGATTATTTTAATTCATTTTTGTCCAATTTAGAAGCAAGATTTTGCTTTAAACTGCAAAAGGAGTTCTGCAATTTTTATTTCTGAAAATAATGCACAGCTATTTTCAATTTCAATAACACGAGTGAGGTTTTAAACACGAATTATTTCGTACACGAGTTATTAACACAAGTAAAAGTTATTTGATCAGGACATTTCTGGTATTAAAAATTTCTATTTTCTACTCGCATATAAAATACATGTTTAGTCTTAACAAAACCATTTTATATCTTTGCTTCTCATCCAAATAAATTTTCTAAATAAACAAATTTCAAACAAAAAATTGAATAACAAACACGGGATTTCTGAAGTTAAATAGCATAAAAGTGAATGTTATGCCATGAAACTATGGTTTCTAAAGTTCTAAGTGGCTATACTAACAGATTTGAGAACATTATTCAGTTTTTATCATTAGATTAATCAGTAATAACTTTTACGTTACATAATATATTTCCTGTTGCTTGATATAGTAATATGAGAAACTAATTAATCAATTGTCGATGTGTTTCTTATTTCTATAATATCTTACGCTTTTTTTGTGCACTCCCGCTAAAATATAAGCAACAAAGGTAATGCACGGAATGAAACAGCAATTATTTAATAGATATAAGTGAAACAGATTCAAGAAGACAAACTAAGCCTTAGGCTACATTCGAACCCGCATATTAGAGAGCAGGTTAATAGACAGCCTGCGCTAGCTGCTGTACCATACAGAGCGACAAAAATGTCAATCTCATACCAGGATTTTTTGTATAAAATGATTGGCTTGTCATCCCAGTTACCCAATATTTGAAATTCTACAATAAATGGAGGGAAAAACATAACAGGAGATTGCGCTGATTATTTTAATTCATTTTTGTCCAATTTAGAAGCAAGATTTTGCTTTAAACTGCAAAAGGAGTTCTGCAATTTTTATTTCTGAAAATAATGCACAGCTATTTTCAATTTCAATAACACGAGTGAGGTTTTAAACACGAATTATTTCGCACACGAGTTATTAACACAAGTCAAAGTTATTTGATCAGGACAATTCTGGTATTAAAAATTTCTATTTTCTACTCGCATATAAAATACATGTTTAGTCTTAATAAAACCATTTTATATCTTTGCTTCTCATCCAAATAAGTTTTCTATATAAACAAATTTCAAACAAAATTGTCGATGTGTTTCTTATTTCTATAATATCTTACGCTTTTTATGTGCACTCCCGCTAAAATATAAGCAACAAAGGTAATGCACGGAATGAAACAGCAATTATTTAATAGATATAAGTGAAACAGATTCAAGAAGACAAACTAAGCCTTAGGCTACATTCGAACCCGCATATTAGAGAGCAGGTTAATAGACAGCCTGCGCTAGCTGCTGTACCATACAGAGCGACAAAAATGTCAATCTCATACCAGGATTTTTTGTATAAAATGATTGGCTTGTCATCCCAGTTACCCAATATTTGAAATTCTACAATAAATGGAGGGAAAAACATAACAGGAGATTGCGCTGATTATTTTAATTCATTTTTGTCCAATTTAGAAGCAAGATTTTGCTTTAAACTGAAAAAGGAGTTCTGCAATTTTTACTTCTGAAAATAATGCACAGCTATTTTCAATTTCAATAACACGAGAGAGGTTTTAAACACGAATTATTTCATACACGAGTTATTAACACAAGTCAAAGTTATTTGATCAGGACAATTCTGGTATTAAAAATTTCTATTTTCTACTCGCATATAAAATACATGTTTAGTCTTAATAAAACCATTTTATATCTTTGCTTCTCATCCAAATAAATTTTCTAAATAAACAAATTTCAAACAAAATTGTCGATGTGTTTCTTATTTCTATAATATCTTACGCTTTTTATGTGCACTCCCGCTAAAATATAAGCAACAAAGGTAATGCACGGAATGAAACAGCAATTATTTAATAGATATAAGCGAAACAGATTCAAGAAGACAAACTAAGCCTTAGGCTACATTCGAACCCGCATATTAGAGAGCAGGTTAATAGACAGCCTGCGCTAGCTGCTGTACCATACAGAGCGACAAAAATGTCAATCTCATACCAGGATTTTTTGTATAAAATGATTGGCTTGTCATCCCAGTTACCCAATATTTGAAATTCAAAAATAACTGGAGGGAAAAACAAAACAGGAGATTGCGCTGATTATTTTAATTCATTTTTGTCCAATTTAGAAGCAAGATTTTGCTTTAAACTGCAAAAGGAGTTCTGCAATTTTTATTTCTGAAAATAATGCACAGCTATTTTCAATTTCAATAACACGAGTGAGGTTTTAAACACGAATTATTTCGCACACGAGTTATTAACACAAGTCAAAGTTATTTGATCAGGACAATTCTGGTATTAAAAATTTCTATTTTCTACTCGCATATAAAATACATGTTTAGTCTTAATAAAACCATTTTATATCTTTGCTTCTCATCCAAATAAGTTTTCTAAATAAACAAATTTCAAACAAAATTGTCGATGTGCTTCTTATTTCTATAATATCTTACGCTTTTTATGTGCACTCCCGCTAAAATATAAGCAACAAAGGTAATGCACGGAATGAAACAGCAATTATTTAATAGATATAAGTGAAACAGATTCAAGAAGACAAACTAAGCCTTAGGCTACATTCGAACCCGCATATTAGAGAGCAGGTTAATAGACAGCCTGCGCTAGCTGTTGTACCATACAGAGCGACAAAAATGTCAATCTCATACCAGGATTTTTTGTATAAAATGATTGGCTTGTCATCCCAGTTACCCAATATTTGAAATTCTACAATAAATGGAGGGAAAAACATAACAGGAGATTGCGCTGATTATTTTAATTCATTTTTGTCCAATTTAGAAGCAAGATTTTGCTTTAAACTGCAAAAGGAGTTCTGCAATTTTTATTTCTGAAAATAATGCACAGCTATTTTCAATTTCAATAACACGAGTGAGGTTTTAAACACGAATTATTTCGTACACGAGTTATTAACACAAGTAAAAGTTATTTGATCAGGACAATTCTGGTATTAAAAATTTCTATTTTCTACTCGCATATAAAATACATGTTTAGTCTTAATAAAACCATTTTATATCTTTGCTTCTCATCCAAATAAATTTTCTAAATAAACAAATTTCAAACAAAAAATTGAATAACAAACACGGGATTTCTGAAGTTAAATAGCATAAAAGTGAATGTTATGCCATGAAACTATGGTTTCTAAAGTTCTAAGTGGCTATACTAACAGATTTGAGAACATTATTCAGTTTTTATCATTAGATTAATCAGTAATAACTTTTACGTTACATAATATATTTCCTGTTGCTTGATATAGTAATATGAGAAACTAATTAATCAATTGTCGATGTGTTTCTTATTTCTATAATATCTTACGCTTTTTTTGTGCACTCCCGCTAAAATATAAGCAACAAAGCTAATGCACGGAATGAAACAGCAATTATTTAATGGATATAAGTGAAACAGATTCAAGAAGATAAACTAAGCCTTAGGCGACATTCGAACCCGCATATTAGAGGGCAGGTTAATAGACAACCTGCGCTAGCCGCTGTACCATACACAGCGACAAAAATGTCAATCTCATACCAGGATTTTTTTTATAAAGTGATTAACTTGTCATCCCAGTTACCCAATATTTGAAATACTAAAATAACTGGGGGGAAAACAAAACAGGAGATTGCGCTGATTATTTTAATTCATTTTTGTCCAATTTAGAAGCAAGATTTTGCTTTAAAATGCAAAAAGAGTTCTGAAATTTTTACTTCTGAAAATAATGCACAGCTATTTTCAATTTCAATAACACGAGAGAGGTTTTAAACACGAATTATTTCATACACCAGTTATTAACACAAGTCAAAGTTATTTGATCAGGACAATTCTGGTATTAAAAATTTCTATTTTCTACTCGCATATAAAATACATGTTTAGTCTTAATAAAACCATTTTGTATCTTTGCTTCTCATCCAAATAAATTTTCTAAATAAACAAATTTCAAACAAAATTGTCGATGTGTTTCTTATTTCTATAATATCTTACGCTTTTTATGTGCACTCCCGCTAAAATATAAGCAACAAAGGTAATGCACGGAATGAAACAGCAATTATTTAATAGATATAAGTGAAACAGATTCAAGAAGACAAACTAAGCCTTAGGCTACATTCGAACCCGCATATTAGAGAGCAGGTTAATAGACAGCCTGCGCTAGCTGCTGTACCATACAGAGCGACAAAAATGTCAATCTCATACCAGGATTTTTTGTATAAAATGATTGGCTTGTCATCCCAGTTACCCATTATTTGAAATTCTACAATAAATGGAGGGAAAAACATAACAGGAGATTGCGCTGATTATTTTAATTCATTTTTGTCCAATTTAGAAGCAAGATTTTGCTTTAAACTGCAAAAGGAGTTCTGCAATTTTTATTTCTGAAAATAATGCACAGCTATTTTCAATTTCAATAACACGAGTGAGGTTTTAAACACGAATTATTTCGCACACGAGTTATTAACACAAGTCAAAGTTATTTGATCAGGACAATTCTGGTATTAAAAATTTCTATTTTCTACTCGCATATAAAATACATGTTTAATCTTAATAAAACCATTTTATATCTTTGCTTCTCATCCAAATAAGTTTTCTATATAAACAAATTTCAAACAAAATTGTCGATGTGTTTCTTATTTCTATAATATCTTACGCTTTTTATGTGCACTCCCGCTAAAATATAAGCAACAAAGGTAATGCACGGAATGAAACAGCAATTATTTAATAGATATAAGTGAAACAGATTCAAGAAGACAAACTAAGCCTTAGGCTACATTCGAACCCGCATATTAGAGAGCAGGTTAATAGACAGCCTGCGCTAGCTGCTGTACCATACAGAGCGACAAAAATGTCAATCTCATACCAGGATTTTTTGTATAAAATGATTGGCTTGTCATCCCAGTTACCCAATATTTGAAATTCTACAATAAATGGAGGGAAAAACATAACAGGAGACTGCGCTGATTATTTTAATTCATTTTTGTCCAATTTAGAAGCAAGATTTTGCTTTAAACTGAAAAAGGAGTTCTGCAATTTTTATTTCTGAAAATAATGCACAGCTATTTTCAATTTCAATAACACGAGTGAGGTTTTAAACACGAATTATTTCGTACACGAGTTATTAACACAAGTCAAAGTTATTTGATCAGGACAATTCTGGTATTAAAAATTTCTATTTTCTACTCGCATATAAAATACATGTTTAGTCTTAATAAAACCATTTTATATCTTTGCTTCTCATCCAAATAAATTTTCTAAATAAACAAATTTCAAACAAAAAATTGAATAACAAACACGGGATTTCTGAAGTTAAATAGCATAAAAGTGAATGTTATGCCATGAAACTATGGTTTCTAATGTTCTAAGTGGCTATACTAACAGATTTGAGAACATTATTCAGTTTTTATCATTAGATTAATCAGTAATAACTTTTACGTTAGATAATATATTTCCTGTTCCTTGATATAATAATATTAGAAACTAATTAATCAATTGTCGATGTGTTTCTTATTTCTATAATATCTCACGCTTTTTTTGTGCACTCCCGCTAAAATATAAGCAACAAAGGTAATGCACGGAATGAAACAGCAATTATTTAATGGATATAAGTGAAACAGATTCAAGAAGACAAACTAAGCCTTAGGCGACATTCGAACCCGCATATTAGAGGGCAGGTTAATAGACAGCCTGCGCTAGCTGCTGTACCATACAGAGTGACAAAAATGTCAATCTCATACCAGGATTTTTTGTATAAAATGATTGGCTTGTCATCCCAGTTACCCAATATTTGAAATTCTAAAATAACTGGAGGGAAAAACAAAACAGGAGATTGCGCTGATTATTTTAAGTCATTTTTGTCGAATTTAGGAGCAGGATTTTGCTTTAAACTGCAAAAAGAGTTCTGCAATTTTTACTTCTGAAAATAATGCACAGCTATTTTCAATTTCAATAACACGAGAGAGGTTTTAAACACGAATTATTTCATACACGAGTTATTAACACAAGTCAAAGTTATTTGATCAGGACAATTCTGGTATTAAAAATTTGTATTTTCTACTCGCATATAAAATACATGTTTAGTCTTAATAAAACCATTTTATATCTTTGCTTCTCATCCAAATAAATTTTCTAAATAAACAAATTTCAAACAAAATTGTCGATGTGTTTCCTATTTCTATAATATCTTACGCTTTTTATGTGCACTCCCGCTAAAATATAAGCAACAAATGTAATGCACGGAATGAAACAGCAATTATTTAATAGATATAAGTGAAACAGATTCAAGAAGACAAACTAAGCCTTAGGCTACATTCGAACCCGCATATTAGAGAGCAGGTTAATAGACAGCCTGCGCTAGCTGCTGTACCATACAGAGGGACAAAAATGTCAATCTCATACCAGGATTTTTTGTATAAAATGATTGGCTTGTCATCCCAGTTACCCAATATTTGAAATTCTAAAATAAATGGAGGGAAAAACATAACAGGAGATTGCGCTGATTATTTTAATTCATTTTTGTCCAATTTAGAAGCAAGATTTTGCTTTAAACTGCAAAAGGAGTTCTGCAATTTTTATTTCTGAAAATAATGCACAGCTATTTTCAATTTCAATAACACGAGAGAAGTTTTAAACACGAATTATTTCGTACACGAGCTATTAACACAAGTAAAAGTTATTTGATCAGGACAATTCTGGTATTAAAAATTTCTATTTTCTACTCGCATATAAAATACATGTTTAGTCTTAATAAAACCATTTTATATCTTTGCTTCTCATCCAAATAAATTTTCTAAATAAACAAATTTCAAACAAAAAATTGAATAACAAACACGGGATTTCTGAAGTTAAATAGCATAAAAGTGAATGTTATGCCATGAAACTATGGTTTCTAAAGTTCTAAGTGGCTATACTAACAGATTTGAGAACATTATTCAGTTTTTATCATTAGATTAATCAGTAATAACTTTTACGTTACATAATATATTTCCTGTTGCTTGATATAGTAATATGAGAAACTAATTAATCAATTGTCGATGTGTTTCTTATTTCTATAATATCTTACGCTTTTTTTTGTGCACTCCCGCTAAAATATAAGCAACAAAGCTAATGCACGGAATGAAACAGCAATTATTTAATGGATATAAGTGAAACAGATTCAAAAAGACAAACTAAGCCTTAGGTGACATTCGAACCCGCATATTAGAGGGCAGGTTAATAGACAACCTGCGCTAGCCGCTGTACCATACACAGCGACAAAAATGTCAATCTCATACCAGGATTTTCTTTATAAAATGATTGGCTTGTCATCCCAGTTACCCAATATTTGAAATACTAAAATAACTGGGGGGAAAACATAACAGGAGATTGCGCTGATTATTTTAATTCATTTTTGTCCAATTTAGAAGCAAGATTTTGCTTTAAAATGCAAAAGGAGTTCTGAAATTTTTACTTCTGAAAATAATGCACAGCTATTTTCAATTTCAATAACACGAGAGAGGTTTTAAACACGAATTATTTCATACACCAGTTATTAACACAAGTCAAAGTTATTTGATCAGGACAATTCTGGTATTAAAAATTTGTATTTTCTACTCGCATATAAAATACATGTTTAGTCTTAATAAAACCATTTTATATCTTTGCTTATCATCCAAATAAATTTTCTAAATAAACAAATTTCAAACAAAATTGTCGATGTGTTTCCTATTTCTAGAATATCTTACGCTTTTTATGTGCACTCCCGCTAAAATATAAGCAACAAAGGTAATGCACGGAATGAAACAGCAATTATTTAATAGATATAAGTGAAACAGATTCAAGAAGACAAACTAAGCCTTAGGCTACATTCGAACCCGCATATTAGAGAGCAGGTTAATAGACAGCCTGCGCTAGCTGCTGTACCATACAGAGCGACAAAAATGTCAATCTCATACCAGGATTTTTTGTATAAAATGATTGGCTTGTCATCCCAGTTACCCAATATTTGAAATTCTAAAATAAATGGAGGGAAAAACATAACAGGAGATTGCGCTGATTATTTTAATTCATTTTTGTCCAATTTAGAAGCAAGATTTTGCTTTAAACTGCAAAAGGAGTTCTGCAATTTTTATTTCTGAAAATAATGCACAGCTATTTTCAATTTCAATAACACGAGAGAAGTTTTAAACACGAATTATTTCGTACACGAGTTATTAACACAAGTAAAAGTTATTTGATCAGGACAATTCTGGTATTAAAAATTTCTATTTTCTACTCGCATATAAAATACATGTTTAGTCTTAATAAAACCATTTTATATCTTTGCTTCTCATCCAAATAAATTTTCTAAATAAACAAATTTCAAACAAAAAATTGAATAACAAACACGGGATTTCTGAAGTTAAATAGCATAAAAGTGAATGTTATGCCATGAAACTATGGTTTCTAAAGTTCTAAGTGGCTATACTAACAGATTTGAGAACATTATTCAGTTTTTATCATTAGATTAATCAGTAATAACTTTTACGTTACATAATATATTTCCTGTTGCTTGATATAGTAATATGAGAAACTAATTAATCAATGGTCGATGTGTTTCTTATTTCTATAATATCTTAAGCTTTTTATGTGCACTCCCGCTAAAATATAAGCAACAAAGGTAATGCACGGAATGAAACAGCAATTATTTAATAGATATAAGTGAAACAGATTCAAGAAGACAAACTAAGCCTTAGGCTACATTCGAACCCGCATATTAGAGAGCAGGTTAATAGACAGCCTGCGCTAGCTGCTGTACCATACAGAGCGACAAAAATGTCAATCTCATACCAGGATTTTTTGTATAAAATGATTGGCTTGTCATCCCAGTTACGCAATATTTGAAATTCTAAAATAAATGGAGGGAAAAACATAACAGGAGATTGCGCTGATTATTTTAATTCATTTTTGTCCAATTTAGAAGCAAGATTTTGCTTTAAACTGCAAAAGGAGTTCTGCAATTTTTATTTCTGAAAATAATGCACAGCTATTTTCAATTTCAATAACACGAGAGAAGTTTTAAACACGAATTATTTCGTACACGAGTTATTAACACAAGTAAAAGTAATTTGATCAGGACAATTCTGGTATTAAAAATTTCTATTTTCTACTCGCATATAAAATACATGTTTAGTCTTAATAAAACCATTTTATATCTTTGCTTCTCATCCAAATAAATTTTCTAAATAAACAAATTTCATACAAAAAATTGAATAACAAACACGGGATTTCTGAAGTAAAATAGCATAAAAGTGAATGTTATGCCATGAAACTATGGTTTCTAAAGTTCTAAGTGGCTATACTAACAGATTTGAGAACATTATTCAGTTTTTATCATTAGATTAATCAGTAATAACTTTTACGTTACATAATATATTTCCTGTTGCTTGATATAGTAATATGAGAAACTAATTAATCAATTGTCGATGTGTTTCTTATTTCTATAATATCTTACGCTTTTTTTTGTGCACTCCCGCTAAAATATAAGCAACAAAGCTAATGCACGGAATGAAACAGCAATTATTTAATGGATATAAGTGAAACAGATTCAAAAAGACAAACTAAGCCTTAGGTGACATTCGAACCCGCATATTAGAGGGCAGGTTAATAGACAACCTGCGCTAGCCGCTGTACCATACACAGCGACAAAAATGTCAATCTCATACCAGGATTTTTTTTATAAAATGATTGGCTTGTCATCCCAGTTACCCAATATTTGAAATACTAAAATAACTGGGGGGAAAACATAACAGGAGATTGCGCTGATTATTTTAATTCATTTTTGTCCAATTTAGAAGCAAGATTTTGCTTTAAAATGCAAAAGGAGTTCTGAAATTTTTACTTCTGAAAATAATGCACAGCTATTTTCAATTTCAATAACACGAGAGAGGTTTTAAACACGAATTATTTCATACACCAGTTATTAACACAAGTCAAAGTTATTTGATCAGGACAATTCTGGTATTAAAAATTTCTATTTTCTACTCGCATATAAAATACATGTTTAGTCTTAATAAAACCATTTTATATCTTTGCTTCTCATCCAAATAAATTTTCTAAATAAACAAATTTCTAACAAAATTGTCGATGTGTTTCTTATTTCTATAATATCTTACGCTTTTTATGTGCACTCCCGCTAATATATAAGCAACAAAGGTAATGCACGGAATGAAACAGCAATTATTTAATAGATATAAGTGAAACAGATTCAAGAAGACAAACTAAGCCTTAAGCGACATTCGAACCCGCATATTAGAGGGCAGGTTAATAGACAGCCTGCGCTAGCTGCTGTACCATACAGAGCGACAAAAATGTCAATCTCATACCAGGATTTTTTGTATAAAATGATTGGCTTGTCATCCCATTACCCAATATTTGAAATTCTAAAATAACTGGAGGGAAAAACATAACAGGAGATTGCGCTGATTATTTTATTCATTTTTGTCCAATTTATAAGCAAGATTTTGCTTTAAACTTCAAAAAGAGTTCTGAAATTTTTACTTCTGAAAATAATGCACAGCTATTTTCAATTTCAATAACACGAGAGAGGTTTTAAAGACGAATTATTTCGTACACGAGTTATTAACACAAGTAAAAGTTATTTGATCAGGACAATTCTGGTATTAAAAATTTCTATTTTCTACTCGCATATAAAATACATGTTTAGTCTTAATAAAACCATTTTATATCTTTGCTTCTCATCCAAATAAATTTTCTAAATAAACAAATTTCAAACAAAAAATTGAATAACCAACACGGGATTTCTGAAGTTAAATAGCATAAAAGTGAATGTTATGCCATGAAACTATGGTTTCTAAAGTTCTAAGTGGCTATACTAACAGATTTGAGAACATATTTCAGTTTTTATCATTAGATTAATCAGTAATATCTTTTACGTTAGATAATATATTTCCTGTTGCCTGATATAGTAATATGAGAAACTAATTAATCAATTGTCGATGTGTTTCTTATTTCTATAATATCTTACGCTTTTTTTGTGCACTCCCGCTAAAATATAAGCAACAAAGGTAATGCACGGAATGAAACAGCAATTATTTAATGGATATAATGGAAACAGATTCAAGAAGACAAACTAAGCCTTAGGCGACATTCGAACCCGCATATTAGAGAGCAGGTTAATAGACAGCCTGCGCTAGCTGCTGTACCATACAGAGTGACAAAAATGTCAATCTCATACCAGGATTTTTTGTATAAAATGATTGGCTTGTCATCCCATTACCCAATATTTGAAATTCTAAAATAACTGGAGGGAAAAACATAACAGGAGATTGCGCTGATTATTTTATTCATTTTTGTCCAATTTATAAGCAAGATTTTGCTTTAAACTTCAAAAAGAGTTCTGAAATTTTTACTTCTGAAAATAATGCACAGCTATTTTCAATTTCAATAACACGAGAGAGGTTTTAAACACGAATTATTTCGTACACGAGTTATTAACACAAGTAAAAGTTATTTGATCAGGACAATTCTGGTATTAAAAATTTCTATTTTCTACTCGCATATAAAATACATGTTTAGTCTTAATAAAACCATTTTATATCTTTGCTTCTCATCCAAATAAATTTTCTAAGTAAACAAATTTCAAACAAAAAATTGAATAACCAACACGGGATTTCTGAAGTTAAATAGCATAAAAGTGAATGTTATGCCATGAAACTATGGTTTCTAAAGTTCTAAGTGGCTATACTAACAGATTTGAGAACATTATTCAGTTTTTATCATTAGATTAATCAGTAATAACTTTTACGTTAGATAATATATTTCCTGTTGCTTGATATAGTAATATGAGAAACTAATTAATCAATGGTCGATGTGTTTCTTATTTCAATAATATCTTACGCTTTTTTTGTGCATTCCCGCTAAAATATAAGCAACAAAGTTAATGCACGGAATGAAACAGCAATTATTTAATGGATATAGGTGAAACAGATTCAAGAAGACAAACTAAGCCTTAGGCGACATTCGAACCCGCATATTAAAGGGCAGGTTAATAGACAGCCTGCGCTAGCTGCTGTACCATACAGAGCGACAAAAATGTCAATCTCATACCAGGATTTTTTTTATAAAATAATTGGCTTGTCATCCCAGTTACCCATTATTTGAAATACTAAAATAACTGGGGGGAAAACATAACAGGAGATTGCGCTGATTATTTTAATTCATTTTTGTCCAATTTAGAAGCAAGATTTTGCTTTAAAATGCAAAAAGAGTTCTGAAATTTTTACTTCTGAAAATAATGCACAGCTATTTTCAATTTCAATAACACGAGAGAGGTTTTAAACACGAATTATTTCGTACACGAGTTATTAACACAAGTCAAAGTTATTTGATCAGGACAATTCTGGTATTCAAAATTTGTATTTTCTACTCGCATATAAAATACATGTTTAGTCTTAATAAAACCATTTTATATCTTTTCTTCTCATCCAAATAAATTTTCTAAATAAACAAATTTCAAACAAAAAATTGAATAACAAACACGGGATTTCTGAAGTTAAATAGCATAAAAGTGAATGTTATGCCATGAAACTATGGTTTCTAAAGTTCTAAGTGGCTATACTAACAGATTTGAGAACATTATTCAGTTTTTATCATTAGATTAATCAGTAATAACTTTTACGTTAGATAATATATTTCCTGTTGCTTGATATAGTAATATGAGAAACTAATTAATCAATTGTCGATGTGTTTCTTATTTCTATAATATCTTACGCTTTTTTTGTGCACTCCCGCTAAAATATAAGCAACAACGGTAATGCACGGAATGAAACAGCAATTATTTAATGGATATAAGTGAAACAGATTCAAGAAGACAAACTAAGCCTTAGGCGACATTCGAACCCGCATATTAGAGGGCAGGTTAATAGACAGCCTGCGCTAGCTGCTGTACCATACAGAGTGACAAAAATGTCAATCTCATACCAGGATGTTTTGTATAAAATGATTGGCTTGTCATCCCAGTTACCCAATATTTGAAATTCTAAAATAACTGGAGGGAAAAACATAACAGGAGATTGCGCTGATTATTTTAATTCATTTTTGTCCAATTTAGGAGCAGGATTTTGCTTTAAACTGCAAAAAGAGTTCTGAAATTTTTACTTCTGAAAATAATGCACAGCTATTTTCAATTTCAATAACACGAGAGAGGTTTTAAACACGAATTCTTTCGTACACGAGTTATTAACACAAGTCAAAGTTATTTGATCAGGACAATTCTGGTATTAAAAATTTCTATTTTCTACTCGCATATAAAATACATGTTTAGTCTTAATAAAACCATTTTATATCTTTGCTTCTCATCCAAATAAATTTTCTAAATAAACAGATTTCAAACAAAAAATTGAATAACAAACACGGAATTTCTGAAGTTAAATAGCATAAAAGTGAATGTTATGCCATGAAACTATGGTTTCTAAAGTTCTAAGTGGCTATACTAACAGATTTGAGAACATTATTCAGTTTTTATCATTAGATTAATCAGTAATAACTTTTACGTTAGATAATATATTTCCTGTTGCTTGATATAGTAATATGAGAAACTAATTAATCAATTGTCGATGTGTTTCTTATTTCTATAATATCTTACACTTTTTTTGTGCACTCCCGCTAAAATATAAGCAACAAAGGTAATGCACGGAATGAAACAGCAATTATTTAATGGATATAAGTGAAACAGATTCAAGAAGACAAACTAAGCCTTAGGCGACATTCGAACCCGCATATTAGAGGGCAGGTTAATAGACAGCCTGCGCTAGCTGCTGTACCATACAGAGTGACAAAAATGTCAATCTCATACCAGGATGTTTTGTATAAAATGATTGGCTTGTCATCCCAGTTACCCAATATTTGAAATTCTAAAATAACTGGAGGGAAAAACATAACAGGAGATTGCGCTGATTATTTTAATTCATTTTTGTCCAATTTAGGAGCAGGATTTTGCTTTAAACTGCAAAAAGAGTTCTGAAATTTTTACTTCTGAAAATAATGCACAGCTATTTTCAATTTCAATAACACGAGAGAGGTTTTAAACACGAATTATTTCGTACACGAGTTATTAACACAAGTCAAAGTTATTTGATCAGGACAATTCTGGTATTAAAAATTTCTATTTTCTACTCGCATATAAAATACATGTTTAGTCTTAATAAAACCATTTTATATCTTTGCTTCTCATCCAAATAAATTTTCTAAATAAACAAATTTCAAAGGAAAAATTGAATAACAAACACGGGATTTCTTAAGTTAAATAGCATAAAAGTGAATGTTATGCCATGAAACTATGGTTTCTAAAGTTCTAAGTGGCTATACTAACAGATTTGAGAACATTATTCAGTTTTTATCATTAGATTAATCAGTAATAACTTTTACGTTAGATAATATATTTCCTGTTGCTTGATATAGTAATATGAGAAACTAATTAATCAATTGTCGATGTGTTTCTTATTTCTATAATATCTTACGCTTTTTTTGTGCACTCCCGCTAAAATATAAGCAACAACGGTAATGCACGGAATGAAACAGCAATTATTTAATGGATATAAGTGAAACAGATTCAAGAAGACAAACTAAGCCTTAGGCGACATTCGAACCCGCATATTAGAGGGCAGGTTAATAGACAGCCTGCGCTAGCTGCTGTACCATACAGAGTGACAAAAATGTCAATCTCATACCAGGATGTTTTGTATAAAATGATTGGCTTGTCATCCCAGTTACCCAATATTTGAAATTCTAAAATAACTGGAGGGAAAAACATAACAGGAGATTGCGCTGATTATTTTAATTCATTTTTGTCCAATTTAGGAGCAGGATTTTGCTTTAAACTGCAAAAAGAGTTCTGAAATTTTTACTTCTGAAAATAATGCACAGCTATTTTCAATTTCAATAACACGAGAGAGGTTTTAAACACGAATTCTTTCGTACACGAGTTATTAACACAAGTCAAAGTTATTTGATCAGGACAATTCTGGTATTAAAAATTTCTATTTTCTACTCGCATATAAAATACATGTTTAGTCTTAATAAAACCATTTTATATCTTTGCTTCTCATCCAAATAAATTTTCTAAATAAACAGATTTCAAACAAAAAATTGAATAACAAACACGGAATTTCTGAAGTTAAATAGCATAAAAGTGAATGTTATGCCATGAAACTATGGTTTCTAAAGTTCTAAGTGGCTATACTAACAGATTTGAGAACATTATTCAGTTTTTATCATTAGATTAATCAGTAATAACTTTTACGTTAGATAATATATTTCCTGTTGCTTGATATAGTAATATGAGAAACTAATTAATCAATTGTCGATGTGTTTCTTATTTCTATAATATCTTACACTTTTTTTGTGCACTCCCGCTAAAATATAAGCAACAAAGGTAATGCACGGAATGAAACAGCAATTATTTAATGGATATAAGTGAAACAGATTCAAGAAGACAAACTAAGCCTTAGGCGACATTCGAACCCGCATATTAGAGGGCAGGTTAATAGACAGCCTGCGCTAGCTGCTGTACCATACAGAGTGACAAAAATGTCAATCTCATACCAGGATGTTTTGTATAAAATGATTGGCTTGTCATCCCAGTTACCCAATATTTGAAATTCTAAAATAACTGGAGGGAAAAACATAACAGGAGATTGCGCTGATTATTTTAATTCATTTTTGTCCAATTTAGGAGCAGGATTTTGCTTTAAACTGCAAAAAGAGTTCTGAAATTTTTACTTCTGAAAATAATGCACAGCTATTTTCAATTTCAATAACACGAGAGAGGTTTTAAACACGAATTATTTCGTACACGAGTTATTAACACAAGTCAAAGTTATTTGATCAGGACAATTCTGGTATTAAAAATTTCTATTTTCTACTCGCATATAAAATACATGTTTAGTCTTAATAAAACCATTTTATATCTTTGCTTCTCATCCAAATAAATTTTCTAAATAAACAAATTTCAAAGGAAAAATTGAATAACAAACACGGGATTTCTTAAGTTAAATAGCATAAAAGTGAATGTTATGCCATGAAACTATGGTTTCTAATGTTCTAAGTGGCTATACTAACAGATTTGAGAACATTATTCAGTTTTTATCATTAGATTAATCAGTAATAACTTTTACGTTAGATAATATATTTCCTGTTGCCTGATATAGTAATATGAGAAACTAATTAATCAATTGTCGATGTGTTTCTTATTTCTATAATATCTTACACTTTTTTTGTGCACTCCCGCTAAAATATAAGCAACAAAGGTAATGCACGGAATGAAACAGCAATTATTTAATGGATATAAGTGAAACAGATTCAAGAAGACAAACTAAGCCTTAGGCGACATTCGAACCCGCATATTAGAGGGCAGGTTAATAGACAGCCTGCGCTAGCTGCTGTACCATACAGAGCGACAAAAATGTCAATCTCATACCAGGATTTTTTGTATAAAATGATTGGCTTGTCATCCCAGTTACCCAATATTTGAAATTCTAAAATAACTGGAGGGAAAAACATAACAGGAGATTGCGCTGATTATTTTAATTCATTTTTGTCCAATTTAGGAGCAGGATTTTGCTTTAAACTGCAAAAAGAGTTCTGAAATTTTTACTTCTGAAAATAATGCACAGCTATTTTCAATTTCAATAACACGAGAGAGGTTTTAAACACGAATTATTTCGTACACGAGTTATTAACACAAGTAAAAGTTATTTGATCAGGACAATTCTGGTATTAAAAATTTCTATTTTCTACTCGCATATAAAATACATGTTTAGTCTTAATAAAACCATTTTATATCTTTGCTTCTCATCCAAATAAATTTTCTAAGTAAACAAATTTCAAACAAAAAATTGAATAACCAACACGGGATTTCTGAAGTTAAATAGCATAAAAGTGAATGTTATGCCATGAAACTATGGTTTCTAAAGTTCTAAGTGGCTATACTAACAGATTTGAGAACATTATTCAGTTTTTATCATTAGATTAATCAGTAATAACTTTTACTTTAGATAATATATTTCCTGTTGCTTGATATAGTAATATGAGAAACTAATTAATCAATTGTCGATGTGTTTCTTATTTCTATAATATCTTACGCTTTTTTTTGTGCACTCCCGCTAAAATATAAGCAACAAAGGTAATGCACGGAATGAAACAGCAATTATTTAATGGATATAAGTGAAACAGATTCAAGAAGACAAACTAAGCCTTAGGCGACATTCGAACCCGCATATTAGAGAGCAGGTTAATAGAGAGCCTGCGCTAGCTGCTGTACCATACAGAGTGACAAAAATGTAAATCTCATACCAGGATTTTTTGTATAAAATGATTGGCTTGTCATCCCATTACCCAATATTTGAAATTCTAAAATAACTGGAGGGAAAAACATAACAGGAGATTGCGCTGATTATTTTATTCATTTTTGTCCAATTTATAAGCAAGATTTTGCTTTAAACTTCAAAAAGAGTTCTGAAATTTTTACTTCTGAAAATAATGCACAGCTATTTTCAATTTCAATAACACGAGAGAGGTTTTAAACGCGAATTATTTCGTACACGAGTTATTAACACAAGTCAAAGTTATTTGATCAGGACAATTCTGGTATTAAAAATTTGTATTTTCTACTCGCATATAAAATACATGTTTAGTCTTAATAAAACCATTTTATATCTTTTCTTCTCATCCAAATAAATTTTCTAAATAAACAAATTTCAAACAAAAAATTGAATAACAAACACGGGATTTCTGAAGTTAAATAGCATAAAAGTGAATTTTATGCCATGAAACTATGGTTTCTAAAGTTCTAAGTGGCTATACTAACAGATTTGAGAACATTATTCAGTTTTTATCATTAGATTAATCAGTAATAACTTTTACGTTAGATAATATATTTCCTGTTGCTTGATATAGTAATATGAGAAACTAATTAATCAATTGTCGATGTGTTTCTTATTTCTATAATATCTTACGCTTTTTTTGTGCACTCCCGCTAAAATATATGCAACAACGGTAATGCACGGAATGAAACAGCAATTATTTAATGGATATAAGTGAAACAGATTCAAGAAGACAAACTAAGCCTTAGGCGACATTCGAACCCGCATATTAGAGGGCAGGTTAATAGACAGCCTGCGCTAGCTGCTGTACCATACAGAGTGACAAAAATGTCAATCTCATACCAGGATTTTTTGTATAAAATGATTGGCTTGTCATCCCATTACCCAATATTTGAAATATTAAAATAACTGGAGGGAAAAACATAACAGGAGATTGCGCTGATTATTTTATTCATTTTTGTCCAATTTATAAGCAAGATTTTGCTTTAAACTTCAAAAAGAGTTCTGAAATTTTTACTTCTGAAAATAATGCACAGCTATTTTCAATTTCAATAACACGAGAGAGGTTTTAAACACGAATTATTTCGTACACGAGTTATTAACACAAGTATAAGTTATTTGATCAGGACAATTCTGGTATTAAAAATTTCTATTTTCTACTCGCATATAAAATACATGTTTAGTCTTAATAAAACCATTTTATATCTTTGCTTCTCATCCAAATAAATTTTCTAAATAAACAAATTTCAAACAAAAAATTGAATAACAAACACGGGATTTCTGAAGTTAAATAGCATAAAAGTGAATGTTATGCCATGAAGCTATGGTTTCTAAAGTTCTAAGTGGCTATACTAACAGATTTGAGAACATATTTCAGTTTTTATCATTAGATTAATCAGTAATAACTTTTACGTTAGATAATATATTTCCTGTTGCCTGATATAGTAATATGAGAAACTAATTAATCAATTGTCGATGTGTTTCTTATTTCTATAATATCTTACGCTTTTTTTGTGCACTCCCGCTAAAATATAAGCAACAAAGGTAATGCACGGAATGAAACAGCAATTATTTAATGGATATAATGGAAACAGATTCAAGAAGACAAACTAAGCCTTAGGCGACATTCGAACCCGCATATTAGAGAGCAGGTTAATAGACAGCCTGCGCTAGCTGCTGTACCATACAGAGTGACAAAAATGTCAATCTCATACCAGGATGTTTTGTATAAAATGATTGGCTTGTCATCCCAGTTACCCAATATTTGAAATTCTAAAATAACTGGAGGGAAAAACATAACAGGAGATTGCGCTGATTATTTTAATTCATTTTTGTCCAATTTAGGAGCAGGAATTTGCTTTAAACTGCAAAAGGAGTTCTGAAATTTTTACTTCTGAAAATAATGCACAGCTATTTTCAATTTCAATAACACGAGAGAGGTTTTAAACACGAATTATTTCGTACACGAGTTATTAACACAAGTAAAAGTTATTTGATCAGGACAATTCTGGTAATAAAAATTTCTATTTTCTACTCGCATATAAAATACATGTTTAGTCTTAATAAAACCATTTTATATCTTTTCTTCTGATCCAAATAAATTTTCTAAATAAACAAATTTCAAACAAAATTGTCGATGTGTTTCTTATTTCTATAATATCTTACGCTTTTTATGTGCACTCCCGCTAAAATATAAGCAACAAAGGTAATGCACGGAATGAAACAGCAATTATTTAATAGATATAAGTGAAACAGATTCAAGAAGACAAACTAAGCCTTAGGCTACATTCGAACCCGCATATTAGAGGGCAGGTTAATAGACAGCCTGCGCTAGCTGCTGTACCATACAGAGTGACAAAAATTACAATTTCATACCAGGATTTTTTGTATAAAATGATTGGCTTGTCATCCCATTACCCAATATTTGAAATTCTAAAATAACTGGAGGGAAAAACATAACAGGAGATTGCGCTGATTATTTTATTCATTTTTGTCCAATTTATAAGCAAGATTTTGCTTTAAACTTCAAAAAGAGTTCTGAAATTTTTACTTCTGAAAATAATGCACAGCTATTTTCAATTTCAATAACACGAGAGAGGTTTTAAACACGAATTATTTCGTACACGAGTTATTAACACAAGTAAAAGTTATTTGATCAGGACAATTCTGGTAATAAAAATTTCTATTTTCTACTCGCATATAAAATACATGTTTAGTCTTAATAAAACCATTTTATATCTTTGCTTCTGATCCAAATAAATTTTCTAAATAAACAAATTTCAAACAAAATTGTCGATGTGTTTCTTATTTCTATAATATCTTACGCTTTTTATGTGCACTCCCGCTAAAATATAAGCAACAAAGGTAATGCACGGAATGAAACAGCAATTATTTAATAGATATAAGTGAAACAGATTCAAGAAGACAAACTAAGCCTTAGGCTACATTCGAACCCGCATATTAGAGAGCAGGTTAATAGAGAGCCTGCGCTAGCTGCTGTACCATACAGAGTGACAAAAATGTCAATCTCATACCAGGATTTTTTGTATAAAATGATTGGCTTGTCATCCCATTACCCAATATTTGAAATTCTAAAATAACTGGAGGGAAAAACATAACAGGAGATTGCGCTGATTATTTTATTCATTTTTGTCCAATTTATAAGCAAGATTTTGCTTTAAACTTCAAAAAGAGTTCTGAAATTTTTACTTCTGAAAATAATGCACAGCTATTTTCAATTTCAATAACACGAGAGAGGTTTTAAACACGAATTATTTCGTACACGAGTTATTAACACAAGTAAAAGTTATTTGATCAGGACAATTCTGGTATTAAAAATTTCTATTTTCTACTCGCATATAAAATACATGTTTAGTCTTAATAAAACCATTTTATATCTTTGCTTCTCATCCAAATAAATTTTCTAAGTAAACAAATTTCAAACAAAAAATTGAATAACCAACACGGGATTTCTGAAGTTAAATAGCATAAAAGTGAATGTTATGCCATGAAACTATGGTTTCTTAAGTTCTAAGTGGCTATACTAACAGATTTGAGAACATTATTCAGTTTTTATCATTAGATTAATCAGTAATAACTTTTACGTTAGATAATATATTTCCTGTTGCTTGATATAGTAATATGAGAAACTAATTAATCAATTGTCGATGTGTTTCTTATTTCTATAATATCTTACGCTTTTTTTGTGCACTCCCGCTAAAATATAAGCAACAACGGTAATGCACGGAATGAAACAGCAATTATTTAATGGATATAAGTGAAACAGATTCAAGAAGACAAACTAAGCCTTAGGCGACATTCGAACCCGCATATTAGAGGGCAGGTTAATAGACAGCCTGCGCTAGCTGCTGTACCATACAGAGTGACAAAAATGTCAATCTCATACCAGGATTTTTTGTATAAAATGATTGGCTTGTCATCCCATTACCCAATATTTGAAATTCTAAAATAACTGGAGGGAAAAACATAACAGGAGATTGCGCTGATTATTTTATTCATTTTTGTCCAATTTATAAGCAAGATTTTGCTTTAAACTTCAAAAATAGTTCTGAAATTTTTACTTCTGAAAATAATGCACAGCTAGTTTCAATTTCAATAACACGAGAGAGGTTTTAAACACGAATTATTTCGTACACGAGTTATTAACACAAGTATAAGTTATTTGATCAGGACAATTCTGGTATTAAAAATTTCTATTTTCTACTCGCATATAAAATACATGTTTAGTCTTAATAAAACCATTTTATATCTTTGCTTCTCATCCAAATAAATTTTCTAAATAAACAAATTTCAAACAAAAAATTGAATAACAAACACGGGATTTCTGAAGTTAAATAGCATAAAAGTGAATGTTATGCCATGAAGCTATGGTTTCTAAAGTTCTAAGTGGCTATACTAACAGATTTGAGAAAATTATTCAGTTTTTATCATTAGATTAATCAGTAATAACTTTTACGTTAGATAATATATTTCCTGTTGCTTGATATAGTAATATGAGAAACTAATTAATCAATGGTCGATGTGTTTCTTATTTCAATAATATCTTACGCTTTTTTTGTGCATTCCCGCTAAAATATAAGCAACAAAGTTAATGCACGGAATGAAACAGCAATTATTTAATGGATATAGGTGAAACAGATTCAAGAAGACAAACTAAGCCTTAGGCGACATTCGAACCCGCATATTAAAGGGCAGGTTAATAGACAGCCTGCGCTAGCTGCTGTACCATACAGAGCGACAAAAATGTCAATCTCATACCAGGATTTTTTTTATAAAATAATTGGCTTGTCATCCCAGTTACCCATTATTTGAAATACTAAAATAACTGGGGGGAAAACATAACAGGAGATTGCGCTGATTATTTTAATTCATTTTTGTCCAATTTAGAAGCAAGATTTTGCTTTAAAATGCAAAAAGAGTTCTGAAATTTTTACTTCTGAAAATAATGCACAGCTATTTTCAATTTCAATAACACGAGAGAGGTTTTAAACACGAATTATTTCGTACACGAGTTATTAACACAAGTCAAAGTTATTTGATCAGGACAATTCTGGTATTAAAAATTTGTATTTTCTACTCGCATATAAAATACATGTTTAGTCTTAATAAAACCATTTTATATCTTTTCTTCTCATCCAAATAAATTTTCTAAATAAACAAATTTCAAACAAAAAATTGAATAACAAACACGGGATTTCTGAAGTTAAATAGCATAAAAGTGAATGTTATGCCATGAAACTATGGTTTCTAAAGTTCTAAGTGGCTATACTAACAGATTTGAGAACATTATTCAGTTTTTATCATTAGATTAATCAGTAATAACTTTTACGTTAGATAATATTTTCCTGTTGCTTGATATAGTAATATGAGAAACTAATTAATCAATTGTCGATGTGTTTCTTATTTCTATAATATCTTACGCTTTTTTTGTGCACTCCCGCTAAAATATAAGCAACAACGGTAATGCACGGAATGAAACAGCAATTATTTAATGGATATAAGTGAAACAGATTCAAGAAGACAAACTAAGCCTTAGGCGACATTCGAACCCGCATATTAGAGGGCAGGTTAATAGACAGCCTGCGCTAGCTGCTGTACCATACAGAGTGACAAAAATGTCAATCTCATACCAGGATTTTTTGTATAAAATGATTGGCTTGTCATCCCATTACCCAATATTTGAAATTCTAAAATAACTGGAGGGAAAAACATAACAGGAGATTGCGCTGATTATTTTATTCATTTTTGTCCAATTTATAAGCAAGATTTTGCTTTAAACTTCAAAAAGAGTTCTGAAATTTTTACTTCTGAAAATAATGCACAGCTATTTTCAATTTCAATAACACGAGAGAGGTTTTAAACACGAATTATTTCGTACACGAGTTATTAACACAAGTATAAGTTATTTGATCAGGACAATTCTGGTATTAAAATTTTCTATTTTCTACTCGCATATAAAATACATGTTTAGTCTTAATAAAACCATTTTATATCTTTGCTTCTCATCCAAATAAATTTTCTAAATAAACAAATTTCAAACAAAAAATTGAATAACAAACACGGGATTTCTGAAGTTAAATAGCATAAAAGTGAATGTTATGCCATGAAGCTATGGTTTCTAAAGTTCTAAGTGGCTATACTAACAGATTTGAGAACATATTTCAGTTTTTATCATTAGATTAATCAGTAATAACTTTTACGTTAGATAATATATTTCCTGTTGCCTGATATAGTAATATGAGAAACTAATTAATCAATTGTCGATGTGTTTCTTATTTCTATAATATCTTACGCTTTTTTTGTGCACTCCCGCTAAAATATAAGCAACAACGGTAATGCACGGAATGAAACAGCAATTATTTAATGGATATAAGTGAAACAGATTCAAGAAGACAAACTAAGCCTTAGGCGACATTCGAACCCGCATATTAGAGGGCAGGTTAATAGACAGCCTGCGCTAGCTGCTGTACCATACAGAGTGACAAAAATGTCAATCTCATACCAGGATGTTTTGTATAAAATGATTGGCTTGTCATCCCAGTTACCCAATATTTGAAATTCTAAAATAACTGGAGGGAAAAACATAACAGGAGATTGCGCTGATTATTTTAATTCATTTTTGTCCAATTTAGGAGCAGGATTTTGCTTTAAACTGCAAAAAGAGTTCTGAAATTTTTACTTCTGAAAATAATGCACAGCTATTTTCAATTTCAATAACACGAGAGAGGTTTTAAACACGAATTATTTCGTACACGAGTTATTAACACAAGTCAAAGTTATTTGATCAGGACAATTCTGGTATTAAAAATTTCTATTTTCTACTCGCATATAAAATACATGTTTAGTCTTAATAAAACCATTTTATATCTTTGCTTCTCATCCAAATAAATTTTCTAAATAAACAGATTTCAAACAAAAAATTGAATAACAAACACGGAATTTCTGAAGTTAAATAGCATAAAAGTGAATGTTATGCCATGAAACTATGGTTTCTAAAGTTCTAAGTGGCTATACTAACAGATTTGAGAACATTATTCAGTTTTTATCATTAGATTAATCAGTAATAACTTTTACGTTAGATAATATATTTCCTGTTGCTTGATATAGTAATATGAGAAACTAATTAATCAATTGTCGATGTGTTTCTTATTTCTATAATATCTTACACTTTTTTTGTGCACTCCCGCTAAAATATAAGCAACAAAGGTAATGCACGGAATGAAACAGCAATTATTTAATGGATATAAGTGAAACAGATTCAAGAAGACAAACTAAGCCTTAGGCGACATTCGAACCCGCATATTAGAGGGCAGGTTAATAGACAGCCTGCGCTAGCTGCTGTACCATACATAGTGACAAAAATGTCAATCTCATACCAGGATGTTTTGTATAAAATGATTGGCTTGTCATCCCAGTTACCCAATATTTGAAATTCTAAAATAACTGGAGGGAAAAACATAACAGGAGATTGCGCTGATTATTTTAGTTCATTTTTGTCCAATTTAGGAGCAGGATTTTGCTTTAAACTGCAAAAAGAGTTCTGAAATTTTTACTTCTGAAAATAATGCACAGCTATTTTCAATTTCAATAACACGAGAGAGGTTTTAAACACGAATTATTTCGTACACGAGTTATTAACACAAGTCAAAGTTATTTGATCAGGACAATTCTGGTATTAAAAATTTCTATTTTCTACTCGCATATAAAATACATGTTTAGTCTTAATAAAACCATTTTATATCTTTGCTTCTCATCCAAATAAATTTTCTAAATAAACAAATTTCAAAGGAAAAATTGAATAACAAACACGGGATTTCTTAAGTTAAATAGCATAAAAGTGAATGTTATGCCATGAAACTATGGTTTCTAAAGTTCTAAGTTTCTATACTAACAGATTTGAGAACATTATTCAGTTTTTATCATTAGATTAATCAGTAATAACTTTTACGTTAGATAATATATTTCCTGTTGCCTGATATAGTAATATGAGAAACTAATTAATCAATTGTCGATGTGTTTCTTATTTCTATAATATCTTACACTTTTTTTGTGCACTCCCGCTAAAATATAAGCAACAAAGGTAATGCACGGAATGAAACAGCAATTATTTAATGGATATAAGTGAAACAGATTCAAGAAGACAAACTAAGCCTTAGGCGACATTCGAACCCGCATATTAGAGAGCAGGTTAATAGAGAGCCTGCGCTAGCTGCTGTACCATACAGAGTGACAAAAATGTCAATCTCATACCAGGATTTTTTGTATAAAATGATTGGCTTGTCATCCCATTACCCAATATTTGAAATTCTAAAATAACTGGAGGGAAAAACATAACAGGAGATTGCGCTGATTATTTTATTCATTTTTGTCCAATTTATAAGCAAGATTTTGCTTTAAACTTCAAAAAGAGTTCTGAAATTTTTACTTCTGAAAATAATGCACAGCTATTTTCAATTTCAATAACACGAGAGAGGTTTTAAACACGAATTATTTCGTACACGAGTTATTAACACAAGTCAAAGTTATTTGATCAGGACAATTCTGGTATTAAAAATTTGTATTTTCTACTCGCATATAAAATACATGTTTAGTCTTAATAAAACCATTTTATATCTTTTCTTCTCATCCAAATAAATTTTCTAAATAAACAAATTTCAAACAAAAAATTGAATAACAAACACGGGATTTCTGAAGTTAAATAGCATAAAAGTGAATTTTATGCCATGAAACTATGGTTTCTAAAGTTCTAAGTGGCTATACTAACAGATTTGAGAACATTATTCAGTTTTTATCATTAGATTAATCAGTAATAACTTTTACGTTAGATAATATATTTCCTGTTGCTTGATATAGTAATATGAGAAACTAATTAATCAATTGTCGATGTGTTTCTTATTTCTATAATATCTTACGCTTTTTTTGTGCACTCCCGCTAAAATATAAGCAACAACGGTAATGCACGGAATGAAACAGCAATTATTTAATGGATATAAGTGAAACAGATTCAAGAAGACAAACTAAGCCTTAGGCGACATTCGAACCCGCATATTAGAGGGCAGGTTAATAGACAGCCTGCGCTAGCTGCTGTACCATACAGAGTGACAAAAATGTCAATCTCATACCAGGATTTTTTGTATAAAATGATTGGCTTGTCATCCCATTACCCAATATTTGAAATTCTAAAATAACTGGAGGGAAAAACATAACAGGAGATTGCGCTGATTATTTTATTCATTTTTGTCCAATTTAGGAGCAGGATTTTGCTTTAAACTGCAAAAAGAGTTCTGAAATTTTTACTTCTGAAAATAATGCACAGCTATTTTCAATTTCAATAACACGAGAGAGGTTTTAAACACGAATTATTTCGTACACGAGTTATTAACACAAGTCAAAGTTATTTGATCAGGACAATTCTGGTATTAAAAATTTCTATTTTCTACTCGCATATAAAATACATGTTTAGTCTTAATAAAACCATTTTATATCTTTGCTTCTCATCCAAATAAATTTTCTAAATAAACAAATTTCAAAGGAAAAATTGAATAACAAACACGGGATTTCTGAAGTTAAATAGCATAAAAGTGAATGTTATGCCATGAAACTATGGTTTCTAAAGTTCTAAGTGGCTATACTAACAGATTTGAGAACATTATTCAGTTTTTATCATTAGATTAATCAGTAATAACTTTTACGTTAGATAATATATTTCCTGTTGCCTGATATAGTAATATGAGAAACTAATTAATCAATTGTCGATGTGTTTCTTATTTCTATAATATATTACACTTTTTTTGTGCACTCCCGCTAAAATATAAGCAACAAAGGTAATGCACGGAATGAAACAGCAATTATTTAATGGATATAAGTGAAACAGATTCAAGAAGACAAACTAAGCCTTAGGCGACATTCGAACCCGCATATTAGAGGGCAGGTTAATAGACAGCCTGCGCTAGCTGCTGTACCATACAGAGTGACAAAAATGTCAATCTCATACCAGGATTTTTTGTATAAAATGATTGGCTTGTCATCCCATTACCCAATATTTGAAATTCTAAAATAACTGGAGGGAAAAACATAACAGGAGATTGCGCTGATTATTTTATTCATTTTTGTCCAATTTATAAGCAAGATTTTGCTTTAAACTTCAAAAAGAGTTCTGAAATTTTTACTTCTGAAAATAATGCACAGCTATTTTCAATTTCAATAACACGAGAGAGGTTTTAAACACGAATTATTTCGTACACGAGTTATTAACACAAGTATAAGTTATTTGATCAGGACAATTCTGGTATTAAAAATTTCTATTTTCTACTCGCATATAAAATACATGTTTAGTCTTAATAAAACCATTTTATATCTTTGCTTCTCATCCAAATAAATTTTCTAAATAAACAAATTTCAAACAAAAAATTGAATAACAAACACGGGATTTCTGAAGTTAAATAGCATAAAAGTGAATGTTATGCCATGAAGCTATGGTTTCTAAAGTTCTAAGTGGCTATACTAACAGATTTGAGAACATATTTCAGTTTTTATCATTAGATTAATCAGTAATAACTTTTACGTTAGATAATATATTTCCTGTTGCCTGATATAGTAATATGAGAAACTAATTAATCAATTGTCGATGTGTTTCTTATTTCTATAATATCTTACGCTTTTTTTGTGCACTCCCGCTAAAATATAAGCAACAACGGTAATGCACGGAATGAAACAGCAATTATTTAATGGATATAAGTGAAACAGATTCAAGAAGACAAACTAAGCCTTAGGCGACATTCGAACCCGCATATTAGAGGGCAGGTTAATAGACAGCCTGCGCTAGCTGCTGTACCATACAGAGTGACAAAAATGTCAATCTCATACCAGGATGTTTTGTATAAAATGATTGGCTTGTCATCCCAGTTACCCAATATTTGAAATTCTAAAATAACTGGAGGGAAAAACATAACAGGAGATTGCGCTGATTATTTTAATTCATTTTTGTCCAATTTAGGAGCAGGATTTTGCTTTAAACTGCAAAAAGAGTTCTGAAATTTTTACTTCTGAAAATAATGCACAGCTATTTTCAATTTCAATAACACGAGAGAGGTTTTAAACACGAATTATTTCGTACACGAGTTATTAACACAAGTCAAAGTTATTTGATCAGGACAATTCTGGTATTAAAAATTTCTATTTTCTACTCGCATATAAAATACATGTTTAGTCTTAATAAAACCATTTTATATCTTTGCTTCTCATCCAAATAAATTTTCTAAATAAACAGATTTCAAACAAAAAATTGAATAACAAACACGGAATTTCTGAAGTTAAATAGCATAAAAGTGAATGTTATGCCATGAAACTATGGTTTCTAAAGTTCTAAGTGGCTATACTAACAGATTTGAGAACATTATTCAGTTTTTATCATTAGATTAATCAGTAATAACTTTTACGTTAGATAATATATTTCCTGTTGCTTGATATAGTAATATGAGAAACTAATTAATCAATTGTCGATGTGTTTCTTATTTCTATAATATCTTACACTTTTTTTGTGCACTCCCGCTAAAATATAAGCAACAAAGGTAATGCACGGAATGAAACAGCAATTATTTAATGGATATAAGTGAAACAGATTCAAGAAGACAAACTAAGCCTTAGGCGACATTCGAACCCGCATATTAGAGGGCAGGTTAATAGACAGCCTGCGCTAGCTGCTGTACCATACATAGTGACAAAAATGTCAATCTCATACCAGGATGTTTTGTATAAAATGATTGGCTTGTCATCCCAGTTACCCAATATTTGAAATTCTAAAATAACTGGAGGGAAAAACATAACAGGAGATTGCGCTGATTATTTTAGTTCATTTTTGTCCAATTTAGGAGCAGGATTTTGCTTTAAACTGCAAAAAGAGTTCTGAAATTTTTACTTCTGAAAATAATGCACAGCTATTTTCAATTTCAATAACACGAGAGAGGTTTTAAACACGAATTATTTCGTACACGAGTTATTAACACAAGTCAAAGTTATTTGATCAGGACAATTCTGGTATTAAAAATTTCTATTTTCTACTCGCATATAAAATACATGTTTAGTCTTAATAAAACCATTTTATATCTTTGCTTCTCATCCAAATAAATTTTCTAAATAAACAAATTTCAAAGGAAAAATTGAATAACAAACACGGGATTTCTTAAGTTAAATAGCATAAAAGTGAATGTTATGCCATGAAACTATGGTTTCTAAAGTTCTAAGTGGCTATACTAACAGATTTGAGAACATTATTCAGTTTTTATCATTAGATTAATCAGTAATAACTTTTACGTTAGATAATATATTTCCTGTTGCCTGATATAGTAATATGAGAAACTAATTAATCAATTGTCGATGTGTTTCTTATTTCTATAATATCTTACACTTTTTTTGTGCACTCCCGCTAAAATATAAGCAACAAAGGTAATGCACGGAATGAAACAGCAATTATTTAATGGATATAAGTGAAACAGATTCAAGAAGACAAACTAAGCCTTAGGCGACATTCGAACCCGCATATTAGAGAGCAGGTTAATAGAGAGCCTGCGCTAGCTGCTGTACCATACAGAGTGACAAAAATGTCAATCTCATACCAGGATTTTTTGTATAAAATGATTGGCTTGTCATCCCATTACCCAATATTTGAAATTCTAAAATAACTGGAGGGAAAAACATAACAGGAGATTGCGCTGATTATTTTATTCATTTTTGTCCAATTTATAAGCAAGATTTTGCTTTAAACTTCAAAAAGAGTTCTGAAATTTTTACTTCTGAAAATAATGCACAGCTATTTTCAATTTCAATAACACGAGAGAGGTTTTAAACACGAATTATTTCGTACACGAGTTATTAACACAAGTCAAAGTTATTTGATCAGGACAATTCTGGTATTAAAAATTTGTATTTTCTACTCGCATATAAAATACATGTTTAGTCTTAATAAAACCATTTTATATCTTTTCTTCTCATCCAAATAAATTTTCTAAATAAACAAATTTCAAACAAAAAATTGAATAACAAACACGGGATTTCTGAAGTTAAATAGCATAAAAGTGAATTTTATGCCATGAAACTATGGTTTCTAAAGTTCTAAGTGGCTATACTAACAGATTTGAGAACATTATTCAGTTTTTATCATTAGATTAATCAGTAATAACTTTTACGTTAGATAATATATTTCCTGTTGCTTGATATAGTAATATGAGAAACTAATTAATCAATTGTCGATGTGTTTCTTATTTCTATAATATCTTACGCTTTTTTTGTGCACTCCCGCTAAAATATAAGCAACAACGGTAATGCACGGAATGAAACAGCAATTATTTAATGGATATAAGTGAAACAGATTCAAGAAGACAAACTAAGCCTTAGGCGACATTCGAACCCGCATATTAGAGGGCAGGTTAATAGACAGCCTGCGCTAGCTGCTGTACCATACAGAGTGACAAAAATGTCAATCTCATACCAGGATTTTTTGTATAAAATGATTGGCTTGTCATCCCATTACCCAATATTTGAAATTCTAAAATAACTGGAGGGAAAAACATAACAGGAGATTGCGCTGATTATTTTATTCATTTTTGTCCAATTTAGGAGCAGGATTTTGCTTTAAACTGCAAAAAGAGTTCTGAAATTTTTACTTCTGAAAATAATGCACAGCTATTTTCAATTTCAATAACACGAGAGAGGTTTTAAACACGAATTATTTCGTACACGAGTTATTAACACAAGTCAAAGTTATTTGATCAGGACAATTCTGGTATTAAAAATTTCTATTTTCTACTCGCATATAAAATACATGTTTAGTCTTAATAAAACCATTTTATATCTTTGCTTCTCATCCAAATAAATTTTCTAAATAAACAAATTTCAAAGGAAAAATTGAATAACAAACACGGGATTTCTGAAGTTAAATAGCATAAAAGTGAATGTTATGCCATGAAACTATGGTTTCTAAAGTTCTAAGTGGCTATACTAACAGATTTGAGAACATTATTCAGTTTTTATCATTAGATTAATCAGTAATAACTTTTACGTTAGATAATATATTTCCTGTTGCCTGATATAGTAATATGAGAAACTAATTAATCAATTGTCGATGTGTTTCTTATTTCTATAATATATTACACTTTTTTTGTGCACTCCCGCTAAAATATAAGCAACAAAGGTAATGCACGGAATGAAACAGCAATTATTTAATGGATATAAGTGAAACAGATTCAAGAAGACAAACTAAGCCTTAGGCGACATTCGAACCCGCATATTAGAGGGCAGGTTAATAGACAGCCTGCGCTAGCTGCTGTACCATACAGAGTGACAAAAATGTCAATCTCATACCAGGATGTTTTGTATAAAATGATTGGCTTGTCATCCCAGTTACCCAATATTTGAAATTCTAAAATAACTGGAGGGAAAAACATAACAGGAGATTGCGCTGATTATTTTAATTCATTTTTGTCCAATTTAGGAGCAGGATTTTGCTTTAAACTGCAAAAAGAGTTCTGAAATTTTTACTTCTGAAAATAATGCACAGCTATTTTCAATTTCAATAACACGAGAGAGGTTTTAAACACGAATTATTTCGTACACGAGTTATTAACACAAGTCAAAGTTATTTGATCAGGACAATTCTGGTATTAAAAATTTCTATTTTCTACTCGCATATAAAATACATGTTTAGTCTTAATAAAACCATTTTATATCTTTGCTTCTCATCCAAATAAATTTTCTAAATAAACAAATTTCAAAGGAAAAATTGAATAACAAACACGGGATTTCTTAAGTTAAATAGCATAAAAGTGAATGTTATGCCATGAAACTATGGTTTCTAAAGTTCTAAGTGGCTATACTAACAGATTTGAGAACATTATTCAGTTTTTATCATTAGATTAATCAGTAATAACTTTTACGTTAGATAATATATTTCCTGTTGCCTGATATAGTAATATGAGAAACTAATTAATCAATTGTCGATGTGTTTCTTATTTCTATAATATCTTACGCTTTTTTTGTGCACTCCCGCTAAAATATAAGCAACAAAGGTAATGCACGGAATGAAACAGCAATTATTTAATGGATATAAGTGAAACAGATTCAAGAAGACAAACTAAGCCTTAGGCGACATTCGAACCCGCATATTAGAGAGCAGGTTAATAGACAGCCTGCGCTAGCTGCTGTACCATACAGAGCGACAAAAATGTCAATCTCATACCAGGATGTTTTGTATAAAATGATTGGCTTGTCATCCCAGTTACCCAATATTTGAAATTCTAAAATAACTGGAGGGAAAAACATAACAGGAGATTGCGCTGATTATTTTAATTCATTTTTGTCCAATTTAGGAGCAGGATTTTGCTTTAAACTGCAAAAAGAGTTCTGAAATTTTTACTTCTGAAAATAATGCACAGCTATTTTCAATTTCAATAACACGAGAGAGGTTTTAAACACGAATTATTTCGTACACGAGTTATTAACACAAGTAAAAGTTACTTGATCAGGACAATTCTGGTAATAAAAATTTCTATTTTCTACTCGCATATAAAATACATGTTTAGTCTTAATAAAACCATTTTATATCTTTGCTTCTGATCCAAATAAATTTTCTAAATAAACAAATTTCAAACAAAATTGTCGATGTGTTTCTTATTTCTATAATATCTTACGCTTTTTATGTGCACTCCCGCTAAAATATAAGCAACAAAGGTAATGCACGGAATGAAACAGCAATTATTTAATAGATATAAGTGAAACACATTCAAGAAGACAAACTAAGCCTTAGGCTACATTCGAACCCGCATATTAGAGGGCAGGTTAATAGACAGCCTGCGCTAGCTGCTGTACCATACAGAGTGACAAAAATGTCAATCTCATACCAGGATTTTTTGTATAAAATGATTGGCTTGTCATCCCATTACCCAATATTTGAAATTCTAAAATAACTGGAGGGAAAAACATAACAGGAGATTGCGCTGATTATTTTATTCATTTTTGTCCAATTTATAAGCAAGATTTTGCTTTAAACTTCAAAAAGAGTTCTGAAATTTTTACTTCTGAAAATAATGCACAGCTATTTTCAATTTCAATAACACGAGAGAGGTTTTAAACACGAATTATTTCGTACACGAGTTATTAACACAAGTAAAAGTTATTTGATCAGGACAATTCTGGTATTAAAAATTTCTATTTTCTACTCGCATATAAAATACATGTTTAGTCTTAATAAAACCATTTTATATCTTTGCTTCTCATCCAAATAAATTTTCTAAATAAACAAATTTCAAACAAAAAATTGAATAACCAACACGGGATTTCTGAAGTTAAATAGCATAAAAGTGAATGTTATGCCATGAAACTATGGTTTCTAAAGTTCTAAGTGGCTATACTAACAGATTTGAGAACATTATTCAGTTTTTATCATTAGATTAATCAGTAATAACTTTTACGTTAGATAATATATTTCCTGTTGCTTGATATAGTAATATGAGAAACTAATTAATCAATTGTCGATGTGTTTCTTATTTCTATAATATCTTACGCTTTTTTTGTGCACTCCCGCTAAAATATAAGCAACAACGGTAATGCACGGAATGAAACAGCAATTATTTAATGGATATAAGTGAAACAGATTCAAGAAGACAAACTAAGCCTTAGGCGACATTCGAACCCGCATATTAGAGGGCAGGTTAATAGACAGCCTGCGCTAGCTGCTGTACCATACAGAGTGACAAAAATGTCAATCTCATACCAGGATTTTTTGTATAAAATGATTGGCTTGTCATCCCATTACCCAATATTTGAAATTCTAAAATAACTGGAGGGAAAAACATAACAGGAGATTGCGCTGATTATTTTATTCATTTTTGTCCAATTTAGGAGCAGGATTTTGCTTTAAACTGCAAAAAGAGTTCTGAAATTTTTACTTCTGAAAATAATGCACAGCTATTTTCAATTTCAATAACACGAGAGAGGTTTTAAACACGAATTATTTCGTACACGAGTTATTAACACAAGTCAAAGTTATTTGATCAGGACAATTCTGGTATTAAAAATTTCTATTTTCTACTCGCATATAAAATACATGTTTAGTCTTAATAAAACCATTTTATATCTTTGCTTCTCATCCAAATAAATTTTCTAAATAAACAAATTTCAAAGGAAAAATTGAATAACAAACACGGGATTTCTGAAGTTAAATAGCATAAAAGTGAATGTTATGCCATGAAACTATGGTTTCTAAAGTTCTAAGTGGCTATACTAACAGATTTGAGAACATTATTCAGTTTTTATCATTAGATTAATCAGTAATAACTTTTACGTTAGATAATATATTTCCTGTTGCCTGATATAGTAATATGAGAAACTAATTAATCAATTGTCGATGTGTTTCTTATTTCTATAATATATTACACTTTTTTTGTGCACTCCCGCTAAAATATAAGCAACAAAGGTAATGCACGGAATGAAACAGCAATTATTTAATGGATATAAGTGAAACAGATTCAAGAAGACAAACTAAGCCTTAGGCGACATTCGAACCCGCATATTAGAGGGCAGGTTAATAGACAGCCTGCGCTAGCTGCTGTACCATACAGAGTGACAAAAATGTCAATCTCATACCAGGATGTTTTGTATAAAATGATTGGCTTGTCATCCCAGTTACCCAATATTTGAAATTCTAAAATAACTGGAGGGAAAAACATAACAGGAGATTGCGCTGATTATTTTAATTCATTTTTGTCCAATTTAGGAGCAGGATTTTGCTTTAAACTGCAAAAAGAGTTCTGAAATTTTTACTTCTGAAAATAATGCACAGCTATTTTCAATTTCAATAACACGAGAGAGGTTTTAAACACGAATTATTTCGTACACGAGTTATTAACACAAGTCAAAGTTATTTGATCAGGACAATTCTGGTATTAAAAATTTCTATTTTCTACTCGCATATAAAATACATGTTTAGTCTTAATAAAACCATTTTATATCTTTGCTTCTCATCCAAATAAATTTTCTAAATAAACAAATTTCAAAGGAAAAATTGAATAACAAACACGGGATTTCTTAAGTTAAATAGCATAAAAGTGAATGTTATGCCATGAAACTATGGTTTCTAAAGTTCTAAGTGGCTATACTAACAGATTTGAGAACATTATTCAGTTTTTATCATTAGATTAATCAGTAATAACTTTTACGTTAGATAATATATTTCCTGTTGCCTGATATAGTAATATGAGAAACTAATTAATCAATTGTCGATGTGTTTCTTATTTCTATAATATCTTACGCTTTTTTTGTGCACTCCCGCTAAAATATAAGCAACAAAGGTAATGCACGGAATGAAACAGCAATTATTTAATGGATATAAGTGAAACAGATTCAAGAAGACAAACTAAGCCTTAGGCGACATTCGAACCCGCATATTAGAGAGCAGGTTAATAGACAGCCTGCGCTAGCTGCTGTACCATACAGAGCGACAAAAATGTCAATCTCATACCAGGATGTTTTGTATAAAATGATTGGCTTGTCATCCCAGTTACCCAATATTTGAAATTCTAAAATAACTGGAGGGAAAAACATAACAGGAGATTGCGCTGATTATTTTAATTCATTTTTGTCCAATTTAGGAGCAGGATTTTGCTTTAAACTGCAAAAAGAGTTCTGAAATTTTTACTTCTGAAAATAATGCACAGCTATTTTCAATTTCAATAACACGAGAGAGGTTTTAAACACGAATTATTTCGTACACGAGTTATTAACACAAGTAAAAGTTACTTGATCAGGACAATTCTGGTAATAAAAATTTCTATTTTCTACTCGCATATAAAATACATGTTTAGTCTTAATAAAACCATTTTATATCTTTGCTTCTGATCCAAATAAATTTTCTAAATAAACAAATTTCAAACAAAATTGTCGATGTGTTTCTTATTTCTATAATATCTTACGCTTTTTATGTGCACTCCCGCTAAAATATAAGCAACAAAGGTAATGCACGGAATGAAACAGCAATTATTTAATAGATATAAGTGAAACACATTCAAGAAGACAAACTAAGCCTTAGGCTACATTCGAACCCGCATATTAGAGGGCAGGTTAATAGACAGCCTGCGCTAGCTGCTGTACCATACAGAGTGACAAAAATGTCAATCTCATACCAGGATTTTTTGTATAAAATGATTGGCTTGTCATCCCATTACCCAATATTTGAAATTCTAAAATAACTGGAGGGAAAAACATAACAGGAGATTGCGCTGATTATTTTATTCATTTTTGTCCAATTTATAAGCAAGATTTTGCTTTAAACTTCAAAAAGAGTTCTGAAATTTTTACTTCTGAAAATAATGCACAGCTATTTTCAATTTCAATAACACGAGAGAGGTTTTAAACACGAATTATTTCGTACACGAGTTATTAACACAAGTCAAAGTTATTTGATCAGGACAATTCTGGTATTAAAAATTTCTATTTTCTACTCGCATATAAAATACATGTTTAGTCTTAATAAAACCATTTTATATCTTTGCTTCTCATCCAAATAAATTTTCTAAATAAACAAATTTCAAAGGAAAAATTGAATAACAAACACGGGATTTCTTAAGTTAAATAGCATAAAAGTGAATGTTATGCCATGAAACTATGGTTTCTAAAGTTCTAAGTGGCTATACTAACAGATTTGAGAACATTATTCAGTTTTTATCATTAGATTAATCAGTAATAACTTTTACGTTAGATAATATATTTCCTGTTGCCTGATATAGTAATATGAGAAACTAATTAATCAATTGTCGATGTGTTTCTTATTTCTATAATATCTTACGCTTTTTTTGTGCACTCCCGCTAAAATATAAGCAACAAAGGTAATGCACGGAATGAAACAGCAATTATTTAATGGATATAAGTGAAACAGATTCAAGAAGACAAACTAAGCCTTAGGCGACATTCGAACCCGCATATTAGAGAGCAGGTTAATAGACAGCCTGCGCTAGCTGCTGTACCATACAGAGCGACAAAAATGTCAATCTCATACCAGGATGTTTTGTATAAAATGATTGGCTTGTCATCCCAGTTACCCAATATTTGAAATTCTAAAATAACTGGAGGGAAAAACATAACAGGAGATTGCGCTGATTATTTTAATTCATTTTTGTCCAATTTAGGAGCAGGATTTTGCTTTAAACTGCAAAAAGAGTTCTGAAATTTTTACTTCTGAAAATAATGCACAGCTATTTTCAATTTCAATAACACGAGAGAGGTTTTAAACACGAATTATTTCGTACACGAGTTATTAACACAAGTAAAAGTTACTTGATCAGGACAATTCTGGTAATAAAAATTTCTATTTTCTACTCGCATATAAAATACATGTTTAGTCTTAATAAAACCATTTTATATCTTTGCTTCTGATCCAAATAAATTTTCTAAATAAACAAATTTCAAACAAAATTGTCGATGTGTTTCTTATTTCTATAATATCTTACGCTTTTTATGTGCACTCCCGCTAAAATATAAGCAACAAAGGTAATGCACGGAATGAAACAGCAATTATTTAATAGATATAAGTGAAACACATTCAAGAAGACAAACTAAGCCTTAGGCTACATTCGAACCCGCATATTAGAGGGCAGGTTAATAGACAGCCTGCGCTAGCTGCTGTACCATACAGAGTGACAAAAATGTCAATCTCATACCAGGATTTTTTGTATAAAATGATTGGCTTGTCATCCCATTACCCAATATTTGAAATTCTAAAATAACTGGAGGGAAAAACATAACAGGAGATTGCGCTGATTATTTTATTCATTTTTGTCCAATTTATAAGCAAGATTTTGCTTTAAACTTCAAAAAGAGTTCTGAAATTTTTACTTCTGAAAATAATGCACAGCTATTTTCAATTTCAATAACACGAGAGAGGTTTTAAACACGAATTATTTCGTACACGAGTTATTAACACAAGTAAAAGTTATTTGATCAGGACAATTCTGGTATTAAAAATTTCTATTTTCTACTCGCATATAAAATACATGTTTAGTCTTAATAAAACCATTTTATATCTTTGCTTCTCATCCAAATAAATTTTCTAAATAAACAAATTTCAAACAAAAAATTGAATAACCAACACGGGATTTCTGAAGTTAAATAGCATAAAAGTGAATGTTATGCCATGAAACTATGGTTTCTAAAGTTCTAAGTGGCTATACTAACAGATTTGAGAACATTATTCAGTTTTTATCATTAGATTAATCAGTAATAACTTTTACGTTAGATAATATATTTCCTGTTGCTTGATATAGTAATATGAGAAACTAATTAATCAATTGTCGATGTGTTTCTTATTTCTATAATATCTCAAGTTTTTATGTGCACTCCCGCTAAAATATAAGCAACAAAGGTAATGCACGGAATGAAACAGCAATTATTTAACGGATATAAGTGAAACAGATTCAAGAAGACAAACTAAGCCTTAGGCGACATTCGAACCCGCATATTAGAGAGCAGGTTAATAGACAGCCTGCGCTACCTGCTGTACCATACAGAGTGACAAAAATGTCAATCTCATACCAGGATGTTTTGTATAAAATGATTGGCTTGTCATCCCAGTTACCCAATATTTGAAATTCTAAAATAACTGGAGGGAAAAACATAACAGGAGATTGCGCTGATTATTTTAATTCATTTTTGTCCAATTTAGGAGCAGGATTTTGCTTTAAACTGCAAAAAGAGTTCTGAAATTTTTACTTCTGAAAATAATGTACAGCTATTTTCAATTTCAATAACACGAGAGAGGTTTTAAACACGAATTATTTCGTACACGAGTTATTAACACAAGTAAAAGTTATTTGATCAGGACAATTCTGGTATTAAAAATTTCTATTTTCTACTCGCATATAAAATACATGTTTAGTCTTAATAAAACCATTTTATATCTTTTCTTCTCATCCAAATAAATTTTCTAAATAAACAAATTTCAAACAAAATTGTCGATGTGTTTCTTATTTCTATAATATCTCAAGTTTTTATGTGCACTCCCGCTAAAATATAAGCAACAAAGGTAATGCACGGAATGACACAGCAATTATTTATTGGATATAAGTGAAACAGATTCAAGAAGACAAACTAAGCCTTAGGCTACATTCGAACCCGCATATTAGAGGGCAGGTTAATAGACAGCCTGCGCTAGCTGCTGTACCATACAGAGCGACAAAAATGTCAATCTCATACCAGGATTTCTTTTATAAAATAATTGGCTTGTCATCCGATTACCCATTATTTGAAATACTAAAATAACTGGGGGGAAAACATAACAGGAGATTGCGCTGATTATTTTAATTCATTTTTGTCCAATTTAGAAGAAAGATTTTGCTTTAAACTGCAAAAAGAGTTCTGAAATTTTTACTTCTGAAAATAATGTACAGCTATTTTCAATTTCAATAACACGAGAGAGGTTTTAAACACGAATTATTTCGTACACGAGTTATTAACACAAGTAAAAGTTATTTGATCAGGACAATTCTGGTATTAAAAATTTCTATTTTCTACTCGCATATAAAATACATGTTTAGTCTTAATAAAACCATTTTATATCTTTTCTTCTCATCCAAATAAATTTTCTAAATAAACAAATTTCAAACAAAAAATTGAATAACAAACACGGGATTTCTGAAGTTAAATAGCATAAAAGTGAATGTTATGCCATGAAACTATGGTTTCTAAAGTTCTAAGTGGCTATAGTAACAGATTTGAGAACATTATTCAGTTTTTATCATTAGATTAATCAGTAATAACTTTTACGTTAGATAATATATTTCCTGTTGCTTGATATAGTAATATGAGAAACTAATTAATCAATTGTCGATGTGTTTCTTATTTCTATAATATCTTACGCTTTTTTTGTGCACTCCCGCTAAAATATAAGCAACAACGGTAATGCACGGAATGAAACAGCAATTATTTAATGGATATAAGTGAAACAGATTCAAGAAGACAAAGTAAGCCTTAGGCGACATTCGAACCCGCATATTAGAGGGCAGGTTAATAGACAGCCTGCGCTAGCTGCTGTACCATACAGAGCGACAAAAATGTTAATCTCATACCAGGATGTTTTGTATAAAATGTTTGGCTTGTCATCCCAGTTATCCAATATTTGAAATTCTAAAATAACTGGAGGGAAAAACATAACAGGAGATTGCGCTGATTATTTTAATTCATTTTTGTCCAATTTAGGAGCAGGATTTTGCTTTAAACTGCAAAAAGAGTTCTGAAATTTTTACTTCTGAAAATAATGCACAGCTATTTTCAATTTCAATAACACGAGAGAGGTTTTAAACACGAATTATTTCGTACACGAGTTATTAACACAAGTCAAAGTTATTTGATCAGGACAATTCTGGTATTAAAAATTTCTATTTTCTACTCGCATATAAAATACATGTTTAGTCTTAATAAAACCATTTTATATCTTTGCTTCTCATCCAAATAAATTTTCTAAATAAACAGATTTCAAACGAAAAATTGAATAACAAACACGGGATTTCTGAAGTTAAATAGCATAAAAGTGAATGTTATGCCATGAAACTATGTTTTCTAAAGTTCTAAGTGGCTATACTAACAGATTTGAGAACATTATTCAGTTTTTATCATTAGATTAATCAGTAATAACTTTTACGTTAGATAATATATTTCCTGTTGCTTGATATAATAATATGAGAAACTAATTAAATCAGAATTTGTAAAAAATTGTGTGCTAATGGTACGGTTTATTATGTAATGTCATGCTGATGGTCGTCTTAATTTCTTTAGTTTCCGCTTTTAGGTGATGATGGGTTTGTTTGCATGCTGTGTGTTTGTATAAAGTAATTCCTTGTCCATTATCCTTAATTCATGGTTTTTACGAACGTACAATGTATTTAGTTTTATTTGCTTTCTTTGTCTTTCCTTTTGCAACGTGATAATCCAGCAAATTTTCAAGTCGGGGTTCACGATTGGTTGTGCTGAATGTATTTCATGATTTCATTAAGTTTCGTTATATTAACGTTTTAGTTACTCAGATATTATAGCGTAGGTTTTCTGAAGGAAACTTTAATCTATCCGTATCTGATATCGTGTCTAATCTAATTGTGGCTTTCCCCTCAGACACGGCTGGGCATCAGATCGTTCTCGTTTGTGGTTGCTCTTACAATCTAAAACCGACTAAGGGTCATATAAGCAGGCTGTGCTCTGCCCTGATATTTCTGCCGCCTATTATATTATTATAACTCAGCTTATCAAATGCAAAATTCCAGAATTAACTGGAAACTCAGTTTGTTCATTGACCATCAATTATAATAAAATCGTGACCATTTTTTTTAATTTATGCTTATTTTTTAAACTGGAAAAGAACTGTTAAAATCCATAACATTTGATGTTGTTACTAATGTCTCCTTTCTACAAAAAGTCTAATACTCTTGTTAGCCTTAGGTTTAGAATCCCAGCGAATAGGCTTGTTGCATGAGTGTTTTGGTGATTTCTCCCAATGCATGATACGAACGCCGTGTAATATGGCACGAAGCAATTTCTCATGAAATATTCTTCAAAAAGGCCTCCCTCCTCATAGGTTAATAAACGTAGAGTTAGTTGCTTTACCTTGATTAATTAATCTAACCTAAATCTGTTCTTGTCCGAACAATAATTTTGTACTGAAGACTGAAAAGTCAGAAATCAGCATATTTCGTTGGATTTAATAGGGGTAGATAAGGTTCATCTTACCTGAAATTACGATTTAAAGAAATATGGAGAAACAACGTGGCAGAAATCTGTGATTCAAAAATACTGGGGCAAAGAAAAGGTAACAAGACTGTCGCACCATCATTTACGCCTGCGTACACTCAAGAATTTAGAAAGCATGTTTTGCGTGCTATACGTGTGCAAAAATCTTGTCTAAAGCTAAGAAACACGAGAAGTTTCAAGTCTAAAAAAACAGGTGTATCCTCTTAGACTCACGAATCTGCGATGGATTTGCATTTTGTTTTCTAGCGAAGCTCCTCGCTACTTAGGTAGTGAAACGAAAGCAGTGCGTTGACGTCAATAAGTCACCTCTCCAAAGCAAACATTATGTGTCGAAAGAAACGAAAACAAGGACAAATTTGGTAGTAATCTGAATTTACACAAGTTTATAGCAAACATGTTTTACGCCAAGAATTAACGCCAAGACCAAAATTAGTCTTTATAAATTTAAGCAATTAATTAAAATTAAATTAATTGAAAATTTCTAATTGAATCTAATTATTTCTAAAATTAATCTAATCGAAAAATTTCTTTATTTTTGAACTTCAGTTTTATACTTTATGGTTTCTTTTTTGTTTGACAAAAATGAGTCACTTGCGCGGCCAGCCGTGTTGTTAGATACTTCTTATAAAAATGGAAAAGTATATAATTATGTTAATTGTTTTAACTAATAACTTCTTGGGCTCAGCTGTTAGTTCATAATAATAATCATGAAGAACCTCTTTCATTGCTTTTAAATCATTTTAACAATAACAGAGAGATTAAATTTAAAAGAAAAAAGTAAATAAAGAAGTTACGATTAGTCGAACTGCAGCTCATTGGCGCACGCGCAATAAAATTGTTTTATTTAAATAATAACACTATGCAATACACATATCTTTTAAATCTCCGAATTTGTTGAATAAATTTGAAGGAAAAATATATTACGCTATGTCGAGTGGCAGCACATTTATCCTAAATCGCTGAATTTATTATTAGCCGGAAAGGACTATTAATCTCAAAACGCGATTTTGCGTTGTTTCACTTTAATGCTTTGTTTGACTTTTCATTCGAGTCTGTTGCCATTCGAGAAAAATGTAAGCTGTTATTCCTTCAGATTCAGTTTGTCTGTCATTAATTAGCAAACTAAGTTATTTAAAAGCAATAGATGCAGTTCTTGAGAATAATATTTGTTTAAATTTTAATCTCATTCATTTAAATAAAAATGCATCTAATTCATGATATATCTAATTAAAAGCATTAAATATTCTTATAGAATTACATTATGTAGTTTCACTTTTTATACCTATAGAAGATATATAATTTATATATAACCTATATTAGTTAAAATACATATTCGTATAATGTCCTATAAAATGTTTCACTATTCAACCAGAGTCATTTCTTTCGATGAACCATATTAAACTTCGAAAGAGCCATTTGGCCATCTTTGAGTTAATATCTGAACCTTTCAGATATTTTTGAACTGGAATATTTTTAAGCCGAATATAAAATTAATAAAAAACAGATTCAAATTTTTTTTAATTTGGTGGCTGTAGTTGCTGCTGTTTTTCCACAGTGCCAGGAACATAAATACAAACGCACACACAGATACTTCACTATCTAATAACAGATAATCATTGTTTTATTTTTGATCTTATTGGCTTCGCAGAAGTTTTAACTTACGTAATTTACCGAAGAAAAAACATGTACAGAACCAGATGTTTAATTTAAGACAGTTTGGAAAAGACTGTCTTTTACTATCAGAACAACGCGTGAAACGTATTCTGCAATATAATTTTTTTCCAGCTTTAGAATGCCCTAGATTTCTTCATTTTAATTCTATCAGCTTTTAATATAGGATGTCCATAAAGTTCCTAAGCAACTTTACCCTAGTATTATGAGCATTCAGTGAAGCTGTAAATTTGTTATTACAAGTATACCAAAGTTTTTTTCCCAACATTTGTACACATTTACATAATGTGAGAATTTGGAGATCTGAAATTCCTCATGTCACAAGTAAATTAAAGCGAAAGGGAATGTTTGGTGTGGGATTTTAGGAACATTTTCTCCAGTAAAGACCAATAACAGCCCGAAGTTTACCTCAGTACATTGATTAATTAATTTTACCTGTAACTGGAGGACTAAAGTACTATTGTATTAATTTTTATACATTTATACATTTTTATACGTTTGTTTTTTAATTTTTATACATTATTTTACACATTTATACATTTTTATACATTTTTTGTAACTGGAAGTATATGTCTACGACCAAGATCGCGAAAATATACGCTAGATAAGGAGTTTTGTAGATGCGGTGTATAATGCTCGCTTGGAGACATTTCAAGTTTGTCAGCCTAAAAATCAAATGTAGGTGTTGATGGTAAACAAAAGAGGGGTGCTTGATCTTCTGATCTCATCATCTGAAGCATTTGTGATCTAAACCAAACTAGCTGTGACGTGAAGTAGCCATGTAGACGAAGAAAGTGAGAAAACTTTAATGTTAGCAACAACCATTTCTTATTTGTTTCAATAGCAATATGACCGCATCAATGGGAAAAAGGAACCACAACTTGTATATGTATCCATTTTACGATCCTACAAGTTGAAAAAACTGATTTATTACTATTTGAAATAAGGGGTATTCTAGCACTAAAAAGGCTTTCCCTGGAAAAACATCAAATATGTCCTTCAATAATCGAACCCAAAAACGTTTGTAAAGTCAATTTTGTGAACTCCTGTGAATATAGTTAAATATTTGAAATAATCTGAAGTGTTTCTAAAATTTGTGGAAGTGTCTGTTACGTTGTACTCTTAAAATAGTTTCCTGACCATCTAAAATGTAACACCATGAAGAGCAAGATATGTCAAAGTGATACTTATTGGAGAAATAGTATAATTTACCAGCCTGAAACTGATTAAAATTAGAGCTGTATTCAAATTGCGGAACACGAAATGTAGCCACATGCGTACTGATAACTGCTGCGTCAAGCCGCCCCCCCCCCTTAGTAGAAGGTTGAAAAAATTGAAAGAAGAAGGTTTTTGATGTATGCTTTGGGTATGTTAGGTCATGCTGTTTCTATATGATGTCGAAGTTCATCGGGAGTATTCCCGGATTGTATATGTTAGGCCACTCTTTTTCCGGCCATCGATCAGACCCATCTGGTTTGATGTGACCAATGGAAAATTGATTAACGTTGCATGCCTCTGTAGTCACACACTACTTTGTTGAAAATTGACGGCAAGCAAATCTTGAAGGTAACAGAGGACAGCCGGCTCCAAAAGCAAGAAGCTATGCCTTCAGAAGTGTAGTGGTAGCTATTGAATGTGTGGGAATTGAGTATTAGGCGGATATGATAGTGATCTCCAAATCATAACTGAAGATAACGCACTGCTACGGCAATGCATATTCTAAAGATCATACTTCCTGTCGACACAAGACTGATGTACGACCATTAGAATATTTTAAGTAGAATAGAAAATCGTCTGAAAAGACATTCGTCTACCATTCGTTTTCCATATCCAGCTACTAAACCCCCATTTTACCTGCATATGCCTGTAGTGCTCAGCTTGCAAAGATACGTCCCCGTCTCTTTAGGTAACTTCTATTAGTACATGATGACACAGATGACACAGATAATACAAGACACTCTAATTCTTGCGCTATGATTTTTGATGTTGCTGTTTGATCCTTCATTATTACTACATGCTTGGCATTCGCCAATGCTTGTAGATAATGAGCAAAAAGTGCCTGAGCTCACATTCGATGGTAAGTCGAGATTTATGCAATTGTCCTCGCCGATCTGCCGGTCTCATCTGCACTCACAGATTCCATATTCTCATCACTACGGTATTATTTTGTTCAACATGAGCATTGATAAGTCATAAAAAGGCCTACTGTTCATTTTTTTAGTAGTCTTCCTGAGGGATTTATCGCTGTTATGTCTGCCGATAACCAATGGATTTTGAAGCCACCAGTGACCATTAATATTGGAAAACGTTTTCATTTAGTTTCATTGAATTTTAGTAATTTTTCAATATTTTTTACATAGTGAAACATCTGTAACCTAACAGACTTTCGGCAGTAACCATGGGTCGCAGATGGCCTACTGCTGTCACTGATATCCATGGCTAAATTTACTTCATAGCCTCACCTTTGTGACTTATTGGGCCAAGGGTGCATTAATTTTCATTTAAGTTTCATTTAATTTTATATTTCATTTAATTTTATATTATTAATTATAATATAGGTTTGTAATGATTACAGGTACCGTCAACTCATAGATCCCCAGTGACCCACAGCCGTCAACTGCATTGTGCTTCTACTTAATTTTGATTTAAAAGATCTATCTGAATGTATGTCTGTGACCCGCATCGGTGATCGACGTTTCAGCAGTAACTAACTCTTTATTCGTAGACGATTATGTTTCGATACAATGTCAAAAATGTATCTGAAGTTATTTAGTCACCTCACACCCGTCATCTGTAGGTTGATCGTAACTGAACGGCAATCTGCAATTCACAAGCTGCTAACAATCTTTACAGTTGGCAGCATTCTTTTGTTTAAGTTAGAAATCTGTCCGCATTAACTACAGCATTTCATAACCTTGACTTAAAAGTTAACGGCCAATGACTGCCAACCTATAGTTGAATGGTGACCATCAACAGTGATAGTCACCTGTGCGCTTCGAGTCAATTTTAATTTTAAAATGTATCACAGTCTACAGCATTGCCGCATACCAGTGACCGAGAGGGACCCTTAACCTCTATCTAATTTCTTGACAGATCCAGCAGCATTACCTAAGTCATCAGTCATTGCCTAAGACTCAAGATTCTAAATTTGGAGAAATTCGGATTATTAGAACGAAAGATACCAAATTTTTCTCAAATATTTCGACTTGGAAAATATCCGGTGTTGTGTTGTGCTAAAGTGCAGTGTGATTAGTATGTGTTAATTTACCCGTTTCTTCGATTACCTGTTCACATTCCCTGGATTCACCTGATTTGTACAGATGAAACACAGAGAAGACTGGCAGCCAAGGTAGGCAATTTGTTTTATTTGTTTGTATTTATTACAGACATCTGTGTCTGTGGAGAAGACGGAACACTATACCACTACATATTCAGGTGTCCTTTGACAGATACCACGCATCGTTTCATGCCCACGAGCAACATAACTGCTTACCACCGACTTATAATTAAGCATAAGGGAAGCATTAATGTAATATGTAAAATTATAAAAATTATCACGGCACTAGGTCAGGATATCTGCCAGTCCATTAATTCAGCATACGGTTTTCCACTGAATTTAGCCAAGAAACTGCAATTTACACTTGCATACCTTATAGGATATCCTATACTTAAATATCCACTCGTACATTCAATATCTTTTGCATAAACAATGGTGACCCTGCTAAATAAAACTGACTCACAATAGACCTAACTATTATAAGTTAACTTTCCTCTAGAACATTTGAACAATAATGAATTTTTGATTTGCGAACACACGCACAATACGAAATATTTAATGAAATTTAATGCCGTCATATGACCTTATTAACTTTTGCTTTGCGAACTTTTGCACAATAGCAAATATTTAATGAATTTTTGGTTATCATGTGTCCTATGAGTTCTATACAAGCACTGTATTATGTGCTTTTGTCAGTATTTTAATTACTCTGCAGCATGTCTTTCTATTAACATCATATCAGCTCTGTATCAAATGTTTTTCTATTAGCACGTATTACTCATATGCTATCATATGTATTATCGTATACCCTAATATTTATTTGCATAATGCGTTTTATTCGAATTATATCTGCTTTGGTATTAGTATCATATCAGCTCTGCACTATGTGTATTTATTGGCATCATATTTACTCTGTACCAAGTGTATTTACTCGTTCCTTACCTGTACTGCATCTGCTCAGCACTATGTCATTTAATTAGCCCTATATTTGATCTGCATCATATATATATATATTAATATCATATTTGCACTGCATCATGTGTTCCAATCGTATGGCAGCCTAAGTTTGTGCACTTTGAGTTGTATAAGTATTGTAAGTTGTATGAGTTGCATAAGTAATTTTACACATATACTATCATATGTATTATTTGAAACACCAACTGTTTACCCCTAATATTTATGTTCATCATATATTTTCATTTGTATTACATCTACTTTACATCATGCGTGCTTATTGGTACATCATATGCTCCGTAGCATGTGTGCTTATAAGCTATTTATCTGTTCTGCATCATGTGTATTCATTAGTAACATATCTGTCCTGCATTAAATGATTTTAATAGAATTATGTCTGCTCAGCGGCATATGGTTTTTTTCAGTCTTATATCTGCTCTGCATCATGTGTTTCTAATTGGTATCATATCTGATCTGCGTCGTACATATTCATTAGAACTTTACCTGCACTGCATAATGTATTTTCATGTATCTTTATTAGTATCGTATCTACCCTGAGCCATGCTTATTAATTAGCTCTATATTTTCTCATGTGTATATATCAGCATCATACCTGCTCTGCATAAAGTGTTTCTATCATGTGTCCGCATAGGTTCGTGCACTATGAGTTGTCTCATTAAAATATTACTACACACATACTATCATATGTTGTAACACCAACTGTTTACCCTAATATTTATTTGCATCATTTGCTACCATTTGTATTATATCTGCTTTGAATCATGCGTTTCTATTAGTATAACATATGCTCTGTACCCACCTGTGACGATAAGCTATCTGTTCTGCATCTTGTGTTTTTCATTAGTATTACCAGGTTCAGTGTTCTGCCTTACTTGCTTTGGGAACATTCAAGAACCTGACTCGGAACACGGAGCTTACTAAAGCTATGTTCAATAAATGTGGGAAGTAGACAAGATACACAGGAAGGGTATACGAAACCCTTTATTTTTCACTCTTTACAATGATTTCTGTACTTCGGAATACAGAGACCAACCACTTGTGGTCTGAACGTAAGAATATAAAAATATTAACTAAACTCTAACTTAACTTTGGAATAATAAACAAGGGCCTACGTGGAAGATTGGCCGTATATTAACAGGAAGCCGTATGTAGTACAGAGCACTGTTAACACTACAATACGTTTTTATGAAAATTTTTAACATAACTACGGATAATTTTCACTATATTTCTATTGACCCGTTCCGCTATATTTGATTGCGGCCGATACGGGACCATTTTCAAATGACGTATGCCCAGTTTTTGGCACATGTCTTCAAATATATTACTTACAAATTGAGGACCATTATCCGATATAACTTTTAGGGGCGCCCCGTATTTTAAAATATATTTATTTAGAATAGAATCAGTAACTAATTTCGCGGAGGCTCGTTTTAAGGGAACAATTTCGGTCCACTTACTAAAATGATCAACCATAACAAGGAGATACCGACTTTTATTTAACTGACTTTTTGGGAAAGGGCCCAATAAATCGATGCCAATTATTTCATTTGGAAATTCGGATTTAATACTATTTAGAAACCCGGCCGGGCGGAAATAAATATAATTAACTGCTTCACATGTTGGGCAGGACTGGACATACGCCCTTGTTAACTTTTGCAGTTCAGGAAAATAGACTGCCTCGCGTACGCGTTGGATAGTTTTTCGAATACCAGCATGAGAAGCTAATGGGTTGTCGTGTAACTCCTGCAGGATATTTTATCTAAGACTAGCTGGGATAACAGGTTGAAATTCGTTGTTGGAATTTGTAGTTTTAGTATAAAATAATAGACCATCTATTAGTTCGTAATGGGCCGCCCTATTTCTTATCGCCACAATATCTTGGTGGCTAAAATTTTCAGGATCCTTTAAATACTCATAACTGTTTCCAATCTCAGGATCCTTACCCAGTTCGGATATTACAGTTTCTCGGGAATTTATTGTACATGCTGTGAGCATTGCCACCTTTACAGTATTACCTTCTTCATCTATTTTTATTCTGGATAGGGTATCTGCTACGATATTTTCCTTTCCGGGGGTATGCTTGATTACCAGATTATATTCTTGTAGCTTGAGTGCCCATCTTATTAACCTCAGGGATACGTTTTTCCCTGAGTACAATCTAGTTACCGCCGCATGATCAGAATATACTGTTATTGGCGCTCTTCCAAAATAGACTCGGAACTTTTGCACTGCTAACAGAACTGCAAGTGCCTCTCTCTCAGTCGCGGAATAATTTCTTTGTGTTTGATATAAAGTTCGACTAAAAAATGCCACGGGCTGCTGATTTTGCGAAAGCACCGCTCCTACCGCATAATCCGAAGCATCCGCTGAAATTTCTAAATTCTCATCCTTTTCAGGAAATTTCAGCACAGGGGCTTGCGTTAATGCTTGCTTTAATTTTTCGAAAGCACTATTGGCTTCGGCCGTCCACGAGAATCTTGCCTTTTTCCTTTTTAATTTTAACAATGGTTCAGCAATAGCTGCAAAATCTTTTATAAAGGACCTATAATATGAACAAAGTCCTAGAAAAGAAGAGAGCTTCTTCGCCGTATTTGGCGGTGGATATTTTTGCACAGCGATTATTTTTGATTCGTCTGTCTCGATTCCTTTCTGAGGTATTTTGTAACCTAAATATTTTAATTCAGGGGCTGCAAATTTGCACTTTTAGACCGGCCTCATTTAATAAAGAAAACACCTGTACTTAAATCCTGTACATGTTGGTCCAGATTATCACTAGTAATAATGATATCATCTAAATAGATAAATGTGGACTTTCCAAGAACAGGCCTTAACACAATGTCCATACATCGCTGAAATGTTGCCGGTGCCCCTGAAAGGCCAAACGGCATACGCAGGAATGCATAAGTGCCAGACGTGGTTATAAAAACAGTCTTAGGCACGTCCTCCGGTCTAACCCCTATTTGAAAATAACGAGTCGTTAAGACTAAAGTCGTCATATACTTGGTAGACGTTATGTTCCTTAGAATTTCTTCAATAATAGGTAACGGATATACCGGATATTTAGTTATGGAGTTTAATTTACGATAGTCAATCGCGAAACGCCACCTTTTTGGATGTGTTAATGGATAGTCATTGTTTTTCTTACATACAACCACCGGGCTAGCATAACTACTTGAGATGGGCGTTATGATCTTTTTACGTAGCATATCGCTAATGTGCCATTCTATAATTTTTTCTTTATTCTTATCATACTGGTATGCTTTGTGGCGAACTGGCATTGAATCACCGGTGTCAATACTATGGTTAGTAACTTGAGTAAATCCTGGAATATCATTAAATAACGAAGCAAATTGACTTACCACTTGTCGGATTCTTTGTTGCTCTTCCTTAGGCAGGTGGTTAAGGTTTAACATTGGCGGTTCCGTTTTTTCTTCTCGAACTGGTTTCATCGTCAGCTTAAGGGACGCTTCATTAAAATCCAGCGTTGCTTCTGCCTCTGAAAGAAAATCTATCCCTAAGATAATATGTGCTTGCAGATTCTTTACTATAAAAAACATAACCTTTACTTGTTCGTCCTTGATACGGATGTATAGCGGTAATTTACCTATGCACTTACATCTTTCTCCTTGCGCAGCTAACACTGTCGTATTATCCGAATTATATATGCGATATTTACGAAAATACTTCCTAAAAAAATCTTCTGCTACACAGGAACACTGCGCGCCTGTATCTAGGAGTGCGGTGGCTGGGATATTATTCACCAACACTTCAATCGTCGGAAGAGTCAAATTTTTCACCATTACTGTACTTAACTTGAAGGAAGAAGGGTTTTCTTGGCCTTCGGATTTCCGCACCCTCCCGTCAGCAGAAATCCGTTTTAGTTTAACTTATGTTTCATTTCCGTGCTTTCCTTCTTTTTCCACTGACCTTGAGACTTTTTTCCTGGATTGCTATTGAACTGTCCACGTTCGCCGGCTGTTTTTGAATGCTCGGGTTTCCTTGCCCACTGATTCGCTTTGCTTCCGTAGCCGTGTGCTTGAGTTTGCTGCAGTCTTCGCGCACCAAATTGGTTTCGCTGTTGATATTTGCGTCTTCTTTCAACGTCCACCGTTCTTCTACTTTCAAACTGGATTGCTAGCTTAAATAACTTTTCCAGTGTAGTCGGATTTCTTAATTCAATAAAGTATTGCACTTGGGGCATTAACCTCGGCAAAATCACTTGAATTATCTCAGGATCCAGACGGTTTCCATACAAGAGTTTGAAGACGTGAATTTTTCTTAAAAGAAAGCTTGAGAGATTTTCGATTCTTTGCTGATATATACTAAAAAGTTCCCTTTTCTAATTTCGCACGATCCATTACGACAGGGAAGGCTTTCAGTAGGGCAGTCTTGAAATTCTCGTAAGTATAGGTGGGACTTCCTGCTTGACCCAAGAGACTTCTGCCTATACACTTGAACCAATTAAGCGCTTGGCCCCTCAAAGCGCTGGTAGCTAAGGTAACTTTTTGAAATTCGTGCACGGGGTAGAGCATGAAGTGGTCATCCAATTTTTCCAAAAAACTGGTTACCGGTGAGTTTCCATTAAATGTTGCTTCTGGTTTCATCGAAGCGCGCATGGTCTGGACGATGTAACTAAATCCTTCCAGGGCGGCAGCTGGCATTTCTGGATTCTGAGCCGCTTCTTCAGGCAGCACAGGTTCTTCTTGAAACTCGGCCATGGTTATTCTACTTCGTTGGGCGCCACTATCAGGTATAATGTTCCGTCTTACTTTTTTCGGGAACATGCAAGGACCTGACTCGGAACAGAGAGCTTACTAAAGCTATGTTCAATCACTGTGGGGAAGTAGACAGGATACACAAGAAGGGTATACAAAACCCTTTATTTTTCTCTATTTACAATTACTTCCGTACTTCGGAATACACAGACCCGCTACTTGTGGTCTAACGTAAAAATATAAAACTAAAACTAAACTCTAACTTAATTTTGGAATAATAAACAAGGGCCTACGTGGGAGATTGGCCGTATATTAACAGGAAGCCGTATGTAGTCCAGAGCACTGTTAACACTACAATACGTTTAAAATTATCAAGAGGATTAAACCTCTGACCTGGAAGGCAACCAGCAACCGAGTAAAACTGCTAAGGCAAGCGGCCTGTTTCTACTAACTCCTTCCTCTCTCTCTCTCGCTTGGCGAAAAGCCACAACGTAAGTACTTGGCGTTCGCAAGACAAATTTGCATAAATAAGTTAAAACTTTTAATTCTGGCCGGAAGTAGAAAATAAGAAGTGATAGTAAAGATTTAAAATAAAATAAACGTTAGTAAAACTTAAGATCCTTACAGTATCATCTCTGTCCTGCATCATGTCCTTTTAAATAGCATCATATCTGGCCAAAGTCATGTGTTTTTATCACTGTTATATTTGCCCTGCATCAAGTATTTCAGTTAGCTCTATATTTACTATGAATCATGTTTTCATACTACAAGTATTTACATACTTGCTCTGTATCATGTACTCCTATCATATGTTCGCCTAGGTTTGCGCATTATCAGTTGTCTCACCATAAGTATTGTTACTCCTTTACTACCATCTGTTTCATATGTAAAACCAAGAGTTCATTGCTAATATTTATTTACAACTTATGTTATTATCTGTCTTATAACTGCTTGCTAATATTTATTTCCAACTTATGTTATTATCTGTCTTATAACTGCTTGCTAATATTTATTTACAACTTATGTTATTATCTGTCTTATAACTGCTCTGCGTCATATATTTCAATAAGTATAACATATTCAATGTTACACTCGTGCTTTATATCTGGTATGCACCATGTGTTTTCACTAGTATCACAGCTTTATCTCTGCTCTGCATCCTGTAATCTTATCAGTATTATCAGGCGTTTTTATATATCACATAATATGACATCTGCCCTGCATCGTTTGTTTTAACAACATTATATGAATGCATTATTAGTGCTGTAGTTGGTAGTCTGTGAGTATCTGATGTGCATTTTAAGAGTGTTTATGTGTACGGTATGTCCTAAATGTTATAAGTGTTATGTGTTTCAGGTTATTCAATGTTGCTTTGTGTGTTATTTGTATGTCCCCCTATGTTTTTTTCATTCTTTCTTTTTTTATTCTCTGTAACCACTGTAATACTAAAACTTTCAAATGTCGTACAGATCAGTCGTAATGTAGACTATGTCAACTGCCCTTGTATGGCCATGTAACTTTCTCATTAAGATCCAAATAAACTCTCGAGGCAGCCTCATGAGGCTCCAGGGAGTTGTTGCCTTTAGATAGTGGAGGACGCGGGCATATGCCTGTTTACCTATGTTAAACATCAGGCGCCCTCGTCCTCCGTCACCTGTCTAATGTCTTTGGTAATCACCGTTGTGCTTTAATTGAATGTTACTTTTAACATCTACCTGAATATACTAAATTACTGCACAGCAACGACCTATGGATAGACTCAAACGTTGTCCTCAGCATTGAGGTGACTAAGATCCTTGAATGTCAGCTATATGCATCATTTTAACTTTAGTCCACTCGCCTTTGGAAATGTCACTATATACAACTTTGCATCGCCTCACAGTGGTGACTCACAGACTACAGTCACCTATAACAAAATTCTTCTTTTCGTTAATTTTATGGATGACGTTTGTTACACTACAAGTTTTGCTGGTCTATGACATCACTGACTCACGGTTTGCTCGAATGCAAATACTCCCTACTCTCCTTGTGCTTCCGTTTCTCCCATTTTCGTAAGTCAGACTAAGTTATTGAAATCAAGCGTCGTAAAAGCTTGTTTGCCTGTTCCCTTGTGCTTTCGTTTCTCCCACTTTTGTAAGTCAGACGGAGTTATTGAACTCAAGCGTCGTAAAAGCTTGTTTGCCTGTTGACCTTGAATTGACTAAAAACCGTGACTGTCACCAAAGTTCTCTGGTTTATTTTAATTTTAAATTTTCTCTACAGCCTAACAGGTGAACTATTGGTTGACCTACTAATTGTCTGAACCTCTAGTGACAGACATCAACCGCGATCAAAAATTTTCAAGGGGAATGGTATCTTTTGGTCAAATTATAAATTCAAAGAGGATTTTCATTTCACTGTAAAAGATGAAGAACGAAATTACGCTTCAGATACTGTAGTTTTATGCAAGCAATTTCATGAAAATAGACGTCATTTGTAATGAAAGCAAGCATGTTTAGGTCTGCTTCGCAAGTTACTTCATTACCTAGTAAGAATTCGATAGTAACAAGATTCTATCAATCCTGGCAATTCAGCATATTATCAGTATACAAGCGTTTTCACTGATACTCAAAATTAAGAGAATTCTCACATTTGGTCGATTGTCTCCGGAACTAACGAACTATTGAAATTTGGTATGGATCTAGGTTCTTATAATGCAAAATGATATACCATATAACAGTCATGCTATACCTGCATAATATTACATAAGGGCCATTGGCGCAGGAAGTCTAAGACAAACGTTTCAAGATCAAAAACAATGACTAACTGTGAGGATGATTCCTTCTAACCGTCATAAAGCTCTGACGATGTGAGTTCATACTTGGGATGAGACAATTTGTGAGTGTGAAACAGAAGTGGCCAAAAGGTTCCAGTCTTCCAGCAGCATTGTTTTCTTCTGAAAATTTCTGGGAGGAGTAAGGCGAATTGCAACTGTTCTCCTGACGGAAGTTCATTCTTGTTTCTAAAGGATTTAGGTATGGAGATTTGACCAAGCCATGTGGCTAATACTTTGCAGAAAACATCCACTAGAATTGCTTTATACAGACAAGCGCAGTCATCCATAAATTGAATCGACAGTGAACTACGCTTTTGTTAAATATAAGATTATAAGATCTGGTCTGTTTTAAGAAGACCTGAAGTTTGCCAATCCTTATTTCTGCGCATAAGCAAATCGTTTAGCATATTGCAGAGAACTTCGTCTTTTGCTGTTGTCTTTAGTGAATTTTAGTAATTGTTTTGGTTTCTTGTCAAAATTATTTTCTGTATTCCCAATTTTTGCATTCCCATATCCCCTAGCTGTCAGATTCTTACTCACAGCGCCTTTTCATGTTATTTTCAAACGATCTGATCCCGCGGACACTTAATGTTATTAGTACAGTTCATTATAACATTGTATCCCCAGTATTTATTATATTTATCTCATTATGTCTATCTCTTATTTTTGTTGCATAAAAGTGTGTCCTAAGTTTAATTCGTGAATTTCAAAGTGTACTGAAATTATATTGTAATTTCTTTATGCCCTAACTTATTATTTTTAATATATAATGGATATAGAGTCTATGGTGGGATTGCACGATGTACCATTACAGGTAAATTCTGGATCCTCTAGAAAGCTTCAAATGCTCATCTCCTCAACCTTTCTTTGTAAAAACGTATAAAGCTCGTAATTGTCTTAAAGTTAGTTATATATCTCCTGGTTTCGCCTATTCATTGATTCAGCTTAACCACTGATTTGGGAGAGAACCAGAAATCCACTTTCTGTTCTCTAATACGGAAGAAATGCACCAGATTGGCAGCGAAGGTTTGATGCGGATATCATGTTGGCCCACAGCCTTTCGTGTTTATGGTTAATGTGGGGCTTGATTTTCTGAAAAGGGAGGATGTTAATCGGAGGAATCGGCCAAACATATCTGCAGATATAAACCCTGTAGAAGATGTCTGGGGTGCTCTTGGGAGGGCAATTTTAACTCACCTTTCGCTTACCAGAATCCTCCACGATTTGAAAATAGCGTTCCTGTAAAGTAGGCTAGACTACAAGATCTCTTTTCCAGTATGAGGTTAAATTATGAGAGCTCTACGATTGTTAGGTAGGACCACATAACGGATTAGCGTTCTTTTTTCATGGTTTTGAAACCTCTGTTTCAGATCTTATCATTAAGACTTATGCACCATTATCTTGAATGTTACGACTGATGTATACTATATATTTTGCATTATATAAAACTGTCCATACAAAATTTCGTTAAAATCTGTCTAATAGGTCGAGAGATAATAGAACAAATCCGAAAATGTTTTGAATTTTAAACTTAAGTATCACATAAAATGGAACATCTCAACTATCAAAGAAGCTCGAATGAGGAACTAAAATTAGTTACCTGAGAAAGACGAACACTTATGTATACTAGTTCGCATCTTCGTATTTTCCACCTTTCTATGAATGGCTCAGTTCAACATATTATTGTCTATACGTTTATTTCTAGCATTTGCAAGGTGTTCACTGTCTTAATTTTGAAAGATGAGGTGAATGTGTACAACAAATATTTCTTTTGTTAATTCACGCTGGGCATTTATCTTATCATTCTTCCTTTAAATTTTACTTTGTGGTTTGAGATTTATGGTATAATTTGATAAATTTTTCGGAAGAATGTTAACGCTCCAATCTCTTCCTAAGTGGATTATATGCAATATTGCATCAGTTCCAATGCATTCGTCCCATGTACGATTGTTCAAAATGATTTTTAATGCAACTTCTTTTTTCAGTGCACTTTGATGAGTTTGGTATAAGGGAAAAAATCATCAGAAATAATGGGCAATTTGGTGCAGCAAACATAAAGAGCAATCTAGCAAAAAATAATTGGATTCCAATAGATTTGCTTTATAAAAGTGTGTGGTAGAATTAACCCACGGTGTCTAAATGGGATTGAAGGAAATGAAATTTGGGGGGATATGTTGTAGGTGAGGACTTTATAGAAGGACATATATTCCTCTGCATAATCAATTTAATTTTCATATTTTTGTTGCCCATAAACGTTTCTCACTTGAGTAACAGCTTAAGCTCATCCATCGTTTTCGACTATTTGGTTTTCAATAAGTCTGCATAAATTAAAAAATCATTATTGAAATTAACGCAGCATGCTTTAAAATTTTTATTTTTCAAAAAATTTTATTGCTTAAGTTAACCCTCCAGGCGGCAAGGCTGTATATATGCGTTCGAAAATAATGGCTCTCATAGCGGCAAGGCAGCATATATGCGTCCAAATATTTTGGTCCTCATGGCGGCAAGGCAGCATATTTACGTAAACTTAAATTTTGGCACGAAACGGCAAAGCAGCATATATACGGCCTGTCTCAGAGTGCCCTCCCCTCTCTGCTCTTAATGTAAACTGACAGGTGATAATTTTTCTCTGCGGGAGATAATTGAGGAGAGGAAACTATCTATTCGCTAGGGGGCAAATGGGTTTTATCGTTAGGTTTTGAATAACAGCTCGGAATAAATAGCTCGTTCAAAACTTCCAGCTGTTCTGTGCTTATACCAGCTATAGTAAACTTAAATGTTTATGTTCGTAAAGAGAATTTTCATTTTCCAGCCTAATTATTCTCAAAATTTTAGATGCAGTTTGGCAAAATGTAATTGGAATTAATATTAAAATTGCAAGAAACTGCAATAATATTTTGAAATATGTGATTTCAATTATATTGCAATTGTAATTAGCTTCGCAATTACAATTAGAAAGTAAGTACTTTTTAAATGCAACAATAATGTATGTAATTGTATTTTAATTCTTAAGTCTTACAATTACAATGCAATGATAATCACAAACATTATAATTATATAATCTAATTACAATTACAAATTTTATTGCATCTAATCACAACTACGGTAATATTAGCTAATTACAACGTAATTTTAACTGCAATTGCAGTAGGTAATTATAACTAAGTAATTAGGGAAGTAATTGTCTCTGATAATTAAAATTACTTAACATAGTGAAATTATGATCATAATTGTAATTCTAAGTGTAGTATGCAATTGTAATAAAATTATGCAATTACTAAGTAGTTATAGTTAAAAAGTAGCTGTTTTTTTAATTACAATTACAATTTACGTAATTTCATTTAAATTACAATTACTCTATATTTGTGAAATCCAATTTCATATTCAATGCAACTGCAATCATATAATCTAATTACAATTACACTGTCATTGTAACTCCAGTAAGTAATTATAATAATGTAATTAGGATAGCAATTGTTTCTGATAAAAGCAGTTACGTAGCCCAGGAAAATCATGATCTTAATTGCAAATGTAATTGCAGAATGCAATTGGAAACACATAGTAATTGGAATAATATTATGCAATTATCTTGTAATTACAATGTAACAATTTTAATTACATATACAATTTACTCAAATGCATTTTAATTAGAATTGCATTTTAATTGTGAAATCTAATTGAATAAACAGTATAACTGTAATTATATAATCTAATAAAAATTACAATACAATTGTAATGACCTCTTAATTAAAATTGCGCAGCAGATGATTAACTATTTAATTAGAAAAACAACTGCCCCTTATAATTTCAGTGACATAGGCTAAGGAAATCGTGATAATATTTGAAAATTACAGTCAATAATATTATATTCGAAATGTTTCTGCATTTTGGATAATGAGTTTTTAAATAATACAACCGGATAATCACCTATAAGAAAAATATTAATATTTTCTGTCATGTCTTCTGAATCATCTTACATATATTGTAGTTTGTGGTACCAGCATAAATAGGAGTTTACTTAAAGGAAGTATTTTATATAGACCGAAATGCACATAACGTTAGTAAGCAAATATGTATGTTTATGATCTTCGATATACATGTGAACTTAAATTACAAGATTAAGGGAAAGCAAGCAAAGAGTTTATGCCAGTGCAAAGGGATGTTTTCGCAAAGGATTTGTTACGGGACGCTTGTCTTGTTTACATTACACAAGAAATAAATCATAAAAATTACATTTATCCTTTTCTTTTCAGAAAGGAGATCATCAAGGACTAAACTAAGTCTCATAATTTTATTTAACCTATTGCTTTAGCTGGTAAAAAAGGATTCTGATCAGCAATCAGTATGCTTAATTGCTGTGTGTATTAGACATTTTACTAAATCGATTTATTATGGATTACCGCCCAGACAGTAAAGCGGTTCGTGACTCTGGTTGCCGTACCGAAGAGCCTGGGTTCGAATCCCGGATAGGGCATGAATGTAATTTGTTCGTTCTCTTCATAGGTGGCAACGGTGGCCCACGTATTAGTTCCCTCCTTAATAACATGACCGGCCTTAGTAGGGATCAATGTCTATAAACGGTTACTACCTGCCATTGGAAAAAAAAAAATTACGAATTGGTCTTTTATTCAACATAACACACATTTTCCATAAATAGTTAAAATGCATTATTCAGTTACAAGTGAAAGTACTTGCATGAACTATTTTCCATCATTGTTTCACGTAAGAACAAATAAAAGTACAATTTTCTTATGCACCTGTGATTGTCATATTATTTGGATTACGGTAAAGACTGCAAAGATGCTTCTGTGGAGGACTTTCTAAGGGAAACTGGCTCATGTTCATATCACCCGTTAATAAAAGCAGGAAAAGATCTTTATTTAATTGAATGCAACGAAACATTTAAGAAGAATGCTGTACTCATAGAGAACTTTCTAAAATAAAATTTGTTTGTCAAAATGGGCATCCGATTTGAACTAGTAGTATTCAAAAGACGACTTATTACTCTGCTGAGCGAAAAATCTAATTGCTTTTGAAGTTATGTTGTAATTCGAACAATCATTGTATTACAATTATTATTATTGTTTTTCCCAATGGCAGATTGGGAACAGTTACAGTGCAACACACTCCATTAGTCTATACAAGGCCAGAAGTTGCAGTCACTTTATTATGGAGGCATCTAATATGTGGGCCATTATCGCCTCCTATGAAAGGACGAACAGTTAAAGCCATGCCTTCTCCGGGATTCGAACCCAGGCCCTTCGGTATCGCAGTCAGGCTTCCCTAACCACTATACCATCTAGGCGGCATAATTACAATTATAACTGCGTTAGTTGTAGTTTTAACTACAAAGTAACTACAATGAATTACCAGCTTTTCTCAGTCAATAACAGATAGCTTAAACTTTAAAGATAAATGGAAGGTCTTATAATTTGTCGAATGGCAATATTCTAAGAAAGTGTAGTCTCCAGGATGGTCGAAGTTTAATTACAGTCTTACATTTCGCATACTCGCAGCACTTGCCCAAAGGCTGTTCCAAGATTATTTCTGTTCACCTCATCCATTAATTTTGGAGACAGAATCATGTAGAGACATTTTTTTTCTGAGGACAGTATTTTATATAATAGAAAATAATAATAATAATAATGCGTCTCCCTCAAGGTGCAGGAGACAACGAGTACTGATAAATTTAATTGAAATTACAATTATAATTCTAGTTAATACAAATACAATGTTACTTTAACGGTTAGAATTACATTATAGTTCTAATGGCAAAAATATCAAATGAGTGTTATAGATTAGTATACTTTACTTATCACAATATTAAACTTTTAATACCGTTTTATTTTATTTAGCTTATCACAATATTGAGCTTTTTAATACCGTCGGTACTGAAAAAATGTTTTACTACTGTCATAAAATGTATATTCGATAATAGTTTCTCATTGATGTTTTTCTTATATATTTTTCTGCATAATTCATAAATGTTTGCAATGGAAATAATTCTGAGGCTTTTATAATACTTCTAAATTTTCATGAAATAAAGTTCTATTAAGGTTTACTTGAAGCAGACTCTCAGTGCAAGCACTCGAAAAGAAGTTATGCTACATTTACATATTATGAAATGTTTGAATGTACAGTATTTACTTGTAACAGCAGTGCTCAATATATCGCGTTTTCTGAAAGAATGCATATGTTGCCTAAAACCGAATTTAAATCACTATAATCAGAATAATTCGCTAAAGTATTAAATTGTAATTTTTACAGCATCAATCGAATTCGTGGAGTTTATTGAAGATAAAAATGTGTTGATATTGACAAGCTATATTAGTTTTTGTACTATAATGAATGCTAGCTAGTAGCTATATGAATATAATGAATGTACTATAATGAATGCTACCTAGTAGCTACTCTAGCTAATAGCTAGAATAATTCAGTAAAAATCAGAAAAATAGTACCATACTTATAACAAAGCAGGTTATCTCAGTAAATGAAGGGAATTAAGTACCGGGGATGGCAAGATTTTCCCATGGTTTGAAGACTAAGTAATTTATTCCTTTCAGAAAATTTTCTCGGAAAGCAAATCATCACTTACGGATAGAAGAATGTTCTAAGAACTACTGGATAAATTTATAATGGGAATAAAAGAATGAAAGAAATCAGAAACTCTTTTCTAGTAATCATCTTACTCCTCGATATGGTAACTCAGGATATGATAACATTAAATAAATAAATAAATAAAATTTAAAAAAAAGAAGAAGCAGAAAACGAAAGCGAAAAGGAACTGAATACATTCGGAAAGAGAAGGCTTACTATGGTGAAACATTAGAAACGTGTAGACAAAGTGTTAATACTATATGTGAGAAAATACTAAGGAAAAATTGAAATACATCATAGCTACGTTTGGTGCTTTCTATATTATTTGTATCAATATTAATATAAGTACCGAAAAATACTTAAAAAATAGGTATTTTCGAAAATTTAAAGAAACAAAATTGCAGTCTGAAAATTTATAGCAGCGGAACTTTTGAAGTAATTTGATGCCTTTTGAAGGTCGCCATGAACATAACAATTTATAACTGTCATCTTTTACAACTAGGAATCAGATAAACTCTATTGTTTGGTAAACCGGAGTGTCTAGTAATGTTTTCGGTACTGTCTAGTTTCCGGGAATGGCGATGTATGCAAGCTTTTTCCTCTTTCTGCCCTAAAAATAAACAGCTCATAGGGGAATTCTGAAAAATATATTACCCTTTCATATATGTACTCAAACCCTGATATTCACAATAGCGTTTCTTTATTTAGATAGCTTTGAGCATGCAAATTCAGTAAAAATCAGAAAACTAGTACCATACTTATAACAAAGCAGGTTATCTCAGTAAATGAATGGAATTAAGTACTGGCGATGGCAAGATTTTCCCATGGTTTGAAGACTAAGTAATTTATTCCTTTCATAAAATTTTCTCGGAAAGCAAATCATCACTTACGGATAGAAGAATGTTCTAAGAACTACTGGATAAATTTATAATGGGAATAAAAGAATGAAAGAAATCGGAAACTCTTTTCTAGTAATCATCTTACTCCTCGAAAGTTGGTTTCAGTATCACCTTTTTAAGGAAATGATACATGAAATGGATTTCAGAAACTGAATCTCGAAATCATCAATAACTATCCAATATTCTGCATTTGTAAAAATTTGTTTAATTTGCATTTCAACCAAATGTTGTAAACAAAGTGGAAAAAAATCTCCTTACAAAAGGAAAAAAAAAGATTCCCATTCTTTTACAGTGATATTCCATTAAATTATATCAGAAAATCATATCACTGTTGGATGCAATAAATACTAATTTCAGACATGTTGCCTGTTTATGTTGTTAACTCTCTTTCGCAACTGAACACTGGTAGTTCTGCCCAAGTTTGAATTCCAGCGAATGCGTTTGTTGCTTGGTATTTTGGTGAATTTTAGGTTGAATATACCAAACCAGTTTCCCTGAAAAAGTCATCTACAAATGCATCCTTTTCCTCAAGCAGGTGCCCATCGTATGCTGCCTGACGAATGTTCAAGAATTTTTCTTCTTTTACACAGCTTTCATAGTCACATATTACCCACCAGCGGCCGAGCGGTAAAGACGCTGAACACTGGTAGTTCGGTTCGAGGTTCGAATCCCACGAACGAGCTGGCTGCATGGTCGTTTTCGTGGTTTTCCCCATGTGTAACGTGTATACGAGCCAGTTTCCCTCAGAAAGTCCTCCACGAAAGCATCCTTCCATTTAGGCAGATAACCCTCGTGTGCTTTGCCTTGAATAGTACCATACCAATAATACCATAATCACATATTATATTATTGAACATTTTTAATTTGCAAAACTATAAGTTATGGAAAGCTCAATATGACATATTTGTTTAGATTAATAAAAAGATAAAAATTAAATGCGTCATCGGCATCATTTTGTTAGTAATATCATTATGTAATCTATTGTACTTTTTTTTTTTTTTTTTTAGTGTACTGGGGAATTCAAGAAAATTTCTCAAAAGTATCATCACGTTTTCGTAAACTGATATATAGTGTTAAATTATTATATTAATTTTCAGTTTATTATAGCAGAAATCGTAAATAGCTGCATTATTTATAGCTCTTGCTTCACTGAGCTTTCGGAAGTCAATCTGCGTCCATCCGCATAATCGAGAAGCAGGTCGATTTGTTTCTCAGTGCAATCGCTGTGGGATCTTAATTCTACTGACCGATGTTCTATAAATTTAAAATATTTTGCCCTGCCTAAATTCTGTAGCTCTCTACATTCTAAAACTTTTGCCGTTGTCAAGTGCCAAATTCTTAGGATTTCGCCATCCCTGAATTTTCTTGTTCGATGCCTCTTTAAATTCTAAGAATTTTTCAGCCATTAATCTGCCTCCTGGCCAGACGTGATTTTCGATGCCACATATGTCACTGAAAAAGGTTGAAAAATCGGAATTTTAAAAGCAAACTTCCTACTTTTCATCAAATAAATTTTATCGATTATGAGTGCTGTGGAAGCATTAAAACATTTATGTAATAAATACACAAATACTTCAGAAACATTTTTTTCTCTCTACTGAAGAAAGGCCTGTCTCTGATTACCTGCGAATTTGATTAAGTTTTATCCAAAATCTACGTCAAAGCGTTTCTTTTTGGCCTAATATTAAATTTTACATTGGCATGTTCCTGGCCCTGCTTGATGTTGACAAGGTTTATTCAAAACTTACTGTTCTTATTTTTTATTTTAAAACAAACAATTTAAATGGAAATCCTCAGCTTCCTTTTATTTATTTAAATAATAACATTCGATAATGTGAATTGAGATCTCTAAGTAATTTGCGTATTTGAACCAAAAAAAAAAAAAATGTTAAACACTAATTTTGAAGTTTTTGTTTTGGTTTGCTTTATTTTTCCTTCAAAGCACGCGAGAGCTCTCTGCCTAAAGGGAGGAATGCCTCCGTGGAAGACATTCTAAGAAAAACTTACTCGCACTCACATTATGCACAGAGAAAACCACAAAAATTCCACTTTGAAAGATAAAAGTGTCTAATTTTTTAGAGCGAGATTTTCCTAACAATTAATTTTAGCAATTTAATACAAGTTCTATATGTAATTAAGAATTAAAACAATGTTCTTTTGTGATTAACATAAGGTAACTTTTTCTGTCAAAAATAATCATATGAAAATGCACCGAATTTCAGTACCATGTAATTTAGTTCGGAAACTGAGAGGTATCTGTGACATCTTGTCTATATGTAGAAAAATTTTAATAAGGTTATTATGACTGAAATTTGTTTCAAAATATTCAATATTTCATAACTTCTATCAACCAATAAATGCGACAAAGGTAAACTCCCCTTTTATAAATATGAAACAAGATAAACGAAATAAATTTGTGGTAAAATGAATTACAAACATTATGTCGAAATGACTGACACTGAGCATGGGTTTGTTATTTTAATAGTAATTTAATTATCAATTACATATAGCTTTCAATAGGAATTAGGTATTTTAAGCCTCTTATAAATTTTTTCTTAGCGTTAAAGCTCGATAACATGAATCAAAAGCAGAAAATTAGTTAAACTACACTGTCTTACTAGTCGTAAGATTATATTACTGAAATATGCATATAAAAACAAATTAACATTCTATAAACGTACATTAAAATACCGAAACGCAATAAAAATCAATAACATTTATACTTAAAAAGCAACAAAGCCGGGCTCATGTGAATCACTAGAAGAGGCGCCAAGTTGGCTATACGAATTCGAAAATTACTTTAATTATTAGGGGAAATAGGCTTCGTCAAACTTAAATCAATAAACCAAAGCAAAAAACTTGCAAGAAAACCTGTAAATTAATGCAATATGCATTTCAGTGTTATTTCTTATTTATCAAAAATTTGGATTTCCAGAAAAAAATATCTTTTTTCGTCTAACCAAAGCAAGGACACAAAACGTGTTCTTTCCTCCGTAAGGGCAAAAGCAGCCCATCTGCTTAATCGCGTCTAGGCGGTAATCAAAGGACAGTAGGAAACCATCACTTAAGTGAAACGACTTGTTGATCGCCCTATAAGGCATGGAGGTAGGAAAGGGAGGAGGGGCCATTTCGCCTTAGAAGTGAAGCACTGCTTTGAAGCTTGGGTCACCAGACGGGGTGTTTTTTGTTTACATTCAGAAGCTCGCTTGACAAGATTCTGATAGTATTTCGACACACAACAGTTCCATAGAAATCGAAAAAGGAACACTCTCGCATGAAAGAAACATTCATAGTGTAATGGATAATAGCAATTTGTATAGTTTACTGACATTTACGCAAAAATCCCATCTTGGTTATTTTTCGGTAACTAACACCAGCGATTTTGATTATGAATTTGTTTTATAAAATTCTAAGCTGTTGCACTACAAAAATATAGATTTTAAGAAAATTGCTATGAGAAAACTGCCAAAATTTATTTTCTAGAAGATTTGAAAAGTTTGAAACTTGATGGCTAAATGTAAATATAAAATTATGTATGTTAAAATATTTGTAATTAGGCACATAGGTCAGATTAAGTTTTTATTAAATAGAGTAACGCATGCAAGGGCTATCTGCCTAAAGAGAGAGATGACATCGTGGAGGAATTTTGAATAAAAACTGACCTTTGAGTGGGTATTAAAAATAATGCTTATAATTTTCATTCAAATTATATTCATATATATTTTTTATGTAAAACTTTCGGGTGTATGCTAAATTAGTGTAAATTACTTTACACGAAAAATACAGTGAATGCACAGAAATTAAAGATTTGCACATGCCGGAAATGATAAATAGGAAATATGTATGGGTATTTATACATGTGCTTGCAAAAAGCATGTATCTGCCTTTGACAAAATACTTCAATATTCATTAAATTATTTATAAATGTATTTGAAACGAAGAATTTATTCACTTATAAACAACTGTGAAAGTACTGTGAAGAAATCTAGTGATTAAATGTATCTAATTTATAATGATTATAAATGTTATCTAAATATATAATAACCTTAATATTGAATTGTAAACATAAATTGAAATCCTGTTGCCAAATACGTTATAAAACTATTTAAGCAAGAATTGTTCGTACTGGAAAGCAATCTGTTAAAAGGTATTGTAAAGCAAATGCTATGAGATGCGCACTTAAGAACGTAATAAAGAGTTTTGGAATATGTATTGTTGAAATGAAGGGTAAAAAAAAAATCTGATAAGTTTAATTAAAAGAATTATTCCCTTTACATTTTATAATAACTCAGTTACAAGTTTTAAATAATACTTAAAAAAAAAAAAAAAAAAATCTTATTTTATTCCCTTTCAGAAATGTCCAGAGAAAGTCAAATACTATTTAATACCTATTTAATTATTAGGAATTTATGAAATACTTATCTAAAGTATTTCGCTAATTCCTAATAATTCTCTAATTTAAAATGAACCGAATAGAGCATTAATTATAAATTGACTTACATTTTTCGATTTAAAAGAAGCCAAAAAATCATGTCATATTTAAGAAAGTATTTTAGGAAGAAGCTCTATAAATAGAAAAGAAATAATGCATAATTTTAATATTAATAATACAATAAACTTTGATCTTAATTTTTGTACCTTAACCGAATAAAATCAATTACCTTAATTTTTTTTTTCTAATGTAACTAACGAAAACTTGTGAAAATATTTCATTCAAATTAAACCATTCTGAGAAAACTGTCCTGTGAAAAGTATAGCATTTAATTCCGTTCAGAATGAAATGTTGTTTAAAAATATGTTGTTTTCACATACTTAGGACTCTGAAGTGTTGTAGAAAAAGAAAATATATACATTTATATGTATATTTGCGACGTAATTACAAAATATTTACACCCGAACGCGTCAAATCCCATAGAACTCAATGGTAAATGACCCAATGTTTTGGTCACCACGTAGGGATCGCCGGTGCTTCAGAGCAGGGTACGGAGAAACTTGTTTAGGGCGACTCCTTCTTACTTCCTACCTCCATGCTATAAGGAGGGGGGAAGAAAATCTAACAAAGGCCGTTTTCAGTACAATTTTGGTTCACTCTAAATGAAAAAAAAATTGTAAACATGGTTAATTTTTACTGCAGTTTTCGAGACGTAAATAGATTTGAATGCGAGCCGCCCGGTGGGTTAAGACTTTTAAAAGTTATTAAAGCAAACTGACTGCTTCTATAAATAGGTATTTCAAACTCAAAAATTTCAGTTGCAGTAAATGTCATCGTAGGTATTCTGCATTTGTTTTTGGAATGTTACGTTGTATCGTATAAAGGTTCCATTTATGTAATCAAATGGGCTCTGGAGGCTTTATTGCAGAGGAACGTTATCACAGAAGGTAACACTTAACCTTGTCTTACTTCACAAAATGAAAATCAATAAAAATCTAGAGAATTTTGTCGTCAGATTTCATAAAATCCTTCAGATTATAGCCTTCAGATTTTATATTACTCTCAAAGGGGCGTTTTATTCATTTACACACACACATTTACGTTTCGAGAGCATTTGGGGTAACGCCCCTTCAGGCTAAAATATATAAACACAGCATATTAGAATTTCCACAGAACAGTTTCAATTCCCGAAGTACCTCTGGGAGTTAAAAAAGCTTTTTTTTCGTACTGTGTTGCCATTCCTCGCTTTCAAATTGCTGAGTTAAAAAAGTTTTTTTTTTTTCGTACAGTGTTGCAATTCCTCGCTTTGAAATTGCTGAGTTAAAAAAGTTTTTTTTTCGTACAGTGTTGCCATTCCTTGCTTTGAAATTGCTGAGTTTGTTAATCAAGAATTTGTTAAAGTTTAAAATAATATGAAATAAATAATAAAACAAATTCCAAATTCGGGCTTCCAGGTGCCCATATGCGGTTGGAGGATTACGTTATTCAAAATTTGATGATTCTTAGTACTGTGGTTTTATCACAATAATGCATTAATCTAGTTTCTTCATTATTTAATTCTTTTAAATGTAATACGGGGCAATACTACTTGTTGGCAAAAGTATAAAAAGTGAAACGGACATTTATAGTGAATCGACGCAAAATCTCATTTCGAGGCTAATAGCTCTTCTGGACTAATGACACTTCGAGCTTGTAATAGTAGTAATAAAAAACTTCGATTCCTAGCAAAGATTGGATATTTCTGGGCATTAAGAAATTTGTATGACATCATAATGAAGATAATTATTGCAAGAAATGGATAAGAATATTAAAGTCATGCTTAGTATGTTATATGGAATTTTCACTTTCCTCCGTGTGTGCTGTGATGGTTAAACTTGTAGCACGCCCGGCTAGCATCGGAAGATTCCTAGTCTGAATCTCAGCAATGACATCATTGATTTTTCAGGTTTGAAAAATGTTAGTAATTATGTAGATTTTCGCGGAAAATTTAGAAACTGATTATGGAAATGAAATCTTTCGTTTTAATTGAAAATTACCAAAAAAAAAAAAAAAAAAAAAAAAAAAAGAACTTTGTTTCGCATGAAAACAGCAGAAACTTAGTATTGTTATAAAGCTTATCCTCCGAAAAGAATGTAAGTATGAAAACAAGAAACATACATTCATGTTTACTAAAAATTCTTAATTTCACATGATACAATTCATATATTTTACGGGAGCTTATCTCACTAGGTATAGTAATAGTTCTGATTTGATTGTATGTTTTCTGCAATATAGCTTTTCGTGTTCAACTATATTGTTGCCTAAAAGAGAAGCTTTTTTTCTGATGCAATGCTTTTATAGCATTGCTCCACTGATTGGAGCATTGATTGCGGTTTGATCACCAAAAACTAACGGCATCGATTTCCATATATTTCAAATCATCATCTTTTTATTCATATCATTATGAGTGTTAAAATTTGTTTCATAAATTTATCCACTGAGTTCAGTTCAAAAATAAGCTTTAAAAATTATGCAGTGTATCTTAAAATGGCTTTTTTCTGCATCAAGAAATTATCCATGAGGTATTACATTAGGATGCCTCTTCTAGCACTTTTGGTGCTTTCCCGGCCTTTTCAAGAGATTAAATTGTTAATATAATTAAGCACATTTATTTAAAACTACAAAAAAAAAGCATCCCCCAATCCTTTTCAAAACTCGAAAAACACACATATACATTAATTTGGCTTTCAAATATTTTCTAACGTGTTTTATAAATTCCACAACAAAAAGTACAGAATGTTGGTAAAGAACAAAACCTTGAATAAAAGTAGTTTTTTACACTCATAAACTAAAATTGAATACTTAACAGCTACATAAAACATTGACCATGTTTTGAGAACAACCGCTTTAAAATCATAACCTAATATATTTGCTATACCTGCGAAAAAATCCTCAAATTAAAATTATTTTTACTTTAATGCAAATTATGTTTTAAGCTGGCATGTGCGAAAACTTAAGCCTTCCCTGAACACGAATTCTATAACATTATATATAATAAATCTCCATTTTGGAAAACATATATCAAACATATCTAAAATTTATATCAATACATTTCACGTTAACCTCCATAGAAATGTTCGCCTCTTGATAAATTAACAACTCTTCTCTTAACTGATATTGTATTTTTAGTTACCTACAAATGCAAACACTTCGAACCTCGATTTGTATGCGACCCTTAAATATGATTTGCAAATTTAATTGCAAATATCTCCTTGAGCTTTTCTCTAATTGGCATTTTATTTTTCACAAAGAAGTTCAAAATTTTCCTCAATATATATAGAGAGACAATTTAAAGTTATGTTTCGTAATTTGCACAAATTCTACGACCAGTGATTTCGGATGTAAAGGTCGGTAAGATATTTTATAAGCACGAAGTATGTTATGAAAACTTAAAATATCTTACGGAAAAATTTGTCTCAGTTTCATTATAATATTTTCGCTAACATATATTCTGAATTCTGTCTTTTCCCCGCGAAATTTTCTGATTCTAATCTGAGACAAATCTAAGAGGAAAAATAACAGAAAAAGATAATCACAGGAAACATTTAGTAATATCCTACGGTTTTACAATGAATTTAATAATCCTAACAATATCGCGGATAGGCAGATAAGTATACTGAATATCAACGATATTAATTATAAACAAGATTAAAATCAAGTTAAGAAAATTAAGCATTAATATATAAAGCAAAATCAAAAGCAAATTTTCGGATCACGTTGTATTGAATTAAAATATTTTATAGTCCTCTTAACTGAGTTTCGCAATAATACATAATTAAACTTGGGAAATGTTCTTCTGAACATCGAAGAGTTTATAAAGAGAAAGATTGTATTGTGTATTCTGGTTGCGATATCAACATGCAAATCTGAAAATAAGCAGACATTTTCTGATAATTATAGTTTATGATAGTACATTAATTTAAATACGCAATGCAATACAGTATTACCCAAAACATTTGCTCGGAAAACGTAAATGAAAATTAAGGTATAATATCTTGTGTGGGATAATTTAGTTTTTAAAGGAAGTAAAACATTCATTTGCAAATGATGTTAACCGTCAGGGCAGATGGCCTATAGACACATTAACTGATTATTATTAATTGATTATTATAGGAAGTTAAATTTTGAAATAAAACTCTTGCAACTAAAAGTATAAGTTTGAAAAAGTAATAAAATTTAGCGATAAATATTTCAAAATGGTTAGCCCGAATATTCTACCTACGCATTACGCCAGATGAAACTTCTGACGCATCAAAAGCAGCTGCGTCTTGGTATTCAAGCCCCGCCTGAGACACCGAGAAGGCTCCAGAGAAACATGTGACGAAATTGTTGAATTAGCTGCACTTGAGTCACGCCAATGAGAATCAAAGTCACGATTTTCGGTGTATAAAAGATGCGGTTTCTGGACTGGAGATCACACATTCGAGAACAACCCAAAGCGATTATTAGCCATGGGGTGGATAACTCGACTCACCTTCGTACTTTTCTTCACCTGCACGCAGATTTACTCTGCTTTAGGAGCTTCAGCTGACGTATGGGGAAATCCTGGAACGGCAGAAGGTCTCCTTCAGGCATTTACTCAACAACTGCAAATGTCTGGGGCATTTTCGTATGACCAAATGGACGACATATCATCCATCAGCGATACCATTATGGACGCCATCGAGAGAAGTGCTCGCTCGAATAAAAGCTCCAAATCCAAGCTACAAGCTCTGAACATGGCTTTCGCCTCTTCAGTAGCAGAAATAGCCGCCTCTGGAGAAGGAGGACAACCGCTGTCAGTCAAAACTGGAGCAATAATGGATGCATTGGCAAGTGCATTTATGCAAACCACAGGCATGGTAGATCAAGTATTCTTAAATGAAATGAATGAATTGATAACCATGTTTACTCAAGTCAGCACAAACGAAATCTCCAGTTCAGGTGCTGCCGCTTCTGCTGCCGCCGCTTCCGCCGCTGGGGCAGGAGGTATGCTTTTTATTTCAGTTTTGATTTTAAAAACATATTTGAAATTTTTGAATATTAATTTTCATTTAAATGTGATATCTGTAAAGAATCGGGCAATGAAGAGCATTACGTGGAAACATATTAATATTTTACTGATATCAGGAACGAGTTTAGTAAAATGATGTTTTTAATATATATGATATTTTAAATGATTTTAAAAGACTGAAAACATTTGCCAGGAAAACGATGGCGAGGATTAATCATAATAAGCTTGCAGTAGGGTATTTAATTTGAATTTTGGCTTTTAGTTATATTCTTTATGTCTGTTGAAGGTGATGTTTTTGGCTTGCTCTGGCGCAGTCCGCAAAAAGGCCATAGGGCGACGTAAAGTCTGCCAGGAGGGTCGGCCTGCGTCCCTCATATCATATCATATTTAAATGCTGCAAACGTATTCAGGGTGGTCTTCTAATCATGTCTATAACGAAAGCAATGATCTGAGCTGTCTGGCTGTAATAGTTGAAAGAATTTCATACAAACGTTTCTGACAACTCGATCACCATTAACGCAATTGAATGTTATTATTTTAGTTGAGGTTTAAAATGCTAATTTAAAAATTATCTTTTATTTTATTTGAATTTCATGCCATTTGCTTTCATGCACGGAAGTTGAAAACTTTGCGCTGTCCACGATATATTTTTTCTCGGTGCGAAGCATTTTGTACTTCTTCAGCAGTTTACTCTGCTTTAGGTCTCAACATTTCGTTCGATTGCGAAGCATTTTGTGCATGATTTTGATTGCATTTCGTTTTGATGAACGAGGGTTTCATTAGAATTTTTTTTACGTTCTTGACTGTAAAATAAGTCATCTAAGTTTAAGATCTAAAACATAAATGAGTTAGTATGTATCACCACGTGAAGATAAACATATTAGACACGATCATGCTTTCGAACTGATGTAAAACGAACGTTAATTGTCTAGAAGCAACTCTTGGTTAGTGTTGCCACCGCACAAAATGTAATAACATTGTTTTTAATTCTACGTGTCTTTGCGCGTATTTGAGTTTGAGAATGCTGCCATTCAGATAAGTATAAATTTTTTGATTTGTACTTCGAATTGAATATTTGTTTTTTATTAATAAATTCAGCAATTTTAAGTATATACTGTCAGGCGGCGAAACAGAGGTTTTTCGATATGTCTAGCAAACAGCCCCCTGCTTGCTAGACATACAGACCTGCTTGTCGATACTAAGGAAACTGCCATTCGACAAATATAACATCTTTAATGTAACAATCAGATTTAATTAGTGTTTAGTGATTAATAAACTGAACGTTTAAAAGCAGCATACTGACAATGTGTAAAACATAAGCCTATATATAAAATTTTATGCACATAAATAATTCTCAAAATATTGCCGTTCGCCAAAGTATAAACGTTTTAAGTTCTATCTTCCAAGATTAATTCGTTTGTTGTGGATGTATAAACTAAAAGAAACAAAGGCAGGTCTTAAAATTTAAAACTCTAGTTTGCTTTCTTATTTATTTCTTATCTATATAAATTAAAATATATTTCTTTTATAATAAACTGACGATTTTTATGAATGTGAAGTATTCTAATTTATAAAATGGTATTTGTAAATTTATGCATTACGTTCCTCCATATTAGGAATGTGCATTCCCACGTTGGGAATTTCTCCACATTAGGAATGTGCATTCCCACCTGACTGACTACGATTAGCTACGTTGTTACTTAATCACTTTTTAGTCACATAGTTCAAGAAAGTTATAATATCCACCTAAAGATCCAGAACACAGGAAGTACATTTACGATATCCATATTAGAACGTGTAGTTCATTTAATTCTGGAGGGGAATATTTTCATAAAATTATATGTTCCACTTTAGAGTTAATAGTTTAGAGCCCTTATAATTTACAGCTTGGTCAGTGTATGTACATATAAGTCACTGTCGTACCCATACATATACGGTATCTAAAAATACTCGAAATCATGGTTTCCGTAAACAGTAATATGTACTAGAAGAGGAGCATCCGTGTGCTCATGCATATGGGAAAATTAGATGCGAATCTCCAAAACAGGTGTAAAACATACCACAGGTTTACACTTTTCAGTCTTTCATGGAATATTTCTAAGAAATTTAATAATTTAAATATCGCATGTATTTCCCTGTGATTATTAAAAAACTTAACTGCTTTCATATTATCTTTTCTTCATGTCTTAAAGCACAAGTTTAAATGTATACCGAAAGATTAATATGTAGCTGCAGTTTGATTAAATCAAATTTGATTTCTTCATTTATGTATTATATAAATCATAACAAATTTAACTTTTTAATTTCTGAAATAATTCGTTGCCTTGAATATATTTTACATATTCAAGCGTCATTAATTACATGCAGTATGGATGAGATAGAGCACTTTCTCAAAGAGGAAGTACTATTTTAAGATAAAAACACATCATTCCCGTGTTTAAATCTAGAATAAAATGTCTGCTATGCACTTAACAGTGTTTTTCACGAGCAAGCGTTAAAAAGGGTAAAGTTTAGAAAACCTCAAGTATTTTTATAGCAAGAACTAGAAACTTTATTCTGAAGTTTCTCGAAATGTTATGCTGAAACATGGCTAATAAACCTATAATATTCTAATTCTTTATACTCTTAAAATATGCTGTCAACGCGTTGCCAAAATTTTATTTAAAATATAACATGTGTATTTCTGCAAGGCTATGGAGGTAGAGGATATGGTGGTGGATACGGAGGTCGTGGAGCTGGAGCTGGTGCCGCATCTGCTGCTTCTGCAGGAGCTGGTGCAGGACAACAAGCACAAGACCAAGGAGCTTCTGCCGCTGCTGCTGCCGCCGCTGCTGCCCAAGGTAATGGAGGTAGAGGTGGTTACGGACAAGGTGCTGGTGCTGCGGGCGCTGCTGCTGCTGCGGGCGCTGCTGCTGCTGCTGCTGGAGCAGGAGCTGGTGCAGGGCAACAAAGACAAAACCAGGGAGCTGCTGCCACCGCCGCTGCAGCCGCTGCCGCAGCTGCAGGAGGTATGTTATTTGTCCTTTACATTTGCAGTAATTTTCCGAAATAGAACATAACACGAGAGTTTGGAAAGTGTCTACTGATACAGAACCCAGTCTTAATATTTCGGACATTAGGATATTAAATATTCATCTGTCCATAAAGAATATATACATTACGAAATGGGAAATATTCTCTCTCTTACACTCAAGATTCGTAACAGAACTTTGCCAATAGCGTTTACTTAGATTTCAGTAATTTCTAAGTTGCATTTCGAATTCAATTTAAATTTCAGTCATTATTCTGCGAATTTCTTAGATATGTTGTCATCGAGAATCTTTTGTTTAGCAAATATTTTACTTCCACTTAAATTGCAGAATGTACAATTAACTCTGAATTTGAACTGTTCAAAACGAATGGAAACTTACAAGGACATTCGATTGATCATTTGTTATAATTGAAACCTTGCTACATTTCAAATGCTAAGACATATGTTTTGTTTCGTTTTCTTTTATACGGGCTAAGTCGTTTCGCCTGGTTTGTTGAACCTTATGAGGAAAAGCGGGCGCATTCCTTCCAACAACAAACGACACGAGCCAGCGAGCCGGCCGTGTCCAAATAAAAAAAAATAATATTGCACCTTAACAAAAAAATAAATAAATAAGTAAATGAATAGAATAAAATAAAAAACTAGCAGAAAAAAAACACATTTAGAGAACGTCCTGGAAAGCCGAGCCTGGGAACAGAGTAACATAAAAATTAGCATAATGCAAAAATAACGAAATTATAAAAACGACCGTGAGAACTCTTCTCTGCGAACCTCAAGACATCACAGAATATAAATAATAAAATGAAAAAAAATTGGGTTAGTGAACTAAAAAGAATAACAGGGCACATAAAAACACATTACTTGAGGAAATATTATATACTAAGACATATGTATATAATATTTCCTCGTGTATCCGACGAAAATTCTGAAAAACTTTCAATTTTACGAATTCCTATTAATTATTATTAATCTGTAATTTTGAGAACAGCTCTCTATAATGAAACACAAAAAATCCTGAGAGACACATACAGCAGAACGCGTAGCTCATTTATTTTTACATAAGAACAATTTCAATAAAACGAATATTCGACTTCAATGATATTTATTTAGTTTCGCTGTATTTTCATTCGTTGCGAACGCCGTATTTTCTAAGTCACTGTCCTGCTCATGTCATTATTAGTAATAAAAAAATTCATTTTTTTCGGACGACTGTAATACGACATCAGAAGCACTTTGTATTTCTTCCTTTATAAAACACAAATAATCTATGACATCTAAAGGTGCCGTAAAAACTTAGCAAGGACATCCCATATTGTTTGTTTTTGCCAAGAATCTAAAAAGGATTAGTAGCTTCAATAAATTCTTTGTTTCTAATGATGGATCAATGATCTGAAATTATTTTCAAGTTCAGTAAAGAGATACATATTGTTTAATACCAATTATACGTCCTCCTTTACCTATTCGTAAAATCATAACTACTTAACTTTAGAAATTCCCAAGGTTAACACATAGATTAGATGCATTCGATACATTATGTGTTTAGGTAACTGAAGACATAGACAACACATTTTCATATCTATTTTTTAATCATCTAATCCTGTATCACCAGGCACCTCATTAAGAGAAAAATTTACATACCTAGGATAATATTTACAGACGCTTTACGGATTCGAGCGAGAGTACTTATATCGAATATGTAATAATTATTGCAGCCTTTTAAACGGAGAGTAATATTTTAAAATTCAGACAGTTTCTTCTTAAACGCGAAACGAATTCTCTGCTATACTCAAGAGTGGTTTGCTTAGCCAAACATATAAATTTTAAGGTACTAAACTTCTCAATTTTCTCCGATGTATGAAGCAAATTTTAGCTTCTAAAACTGTACTGAATTTTGACAATGTTCTGAAGAATCACTAAAAAGTGTAGAATCTTGTCTTCTTCTATTTAGTTGTAATATATTGTAACCGAAATACCGAGTGTTTATTTAAATCATAACATTTCTATTTTCGCAAGGTTATGGAGGTAGAGGATACGGTGGTGGATACGGAGGTCGTGGAGCTGGAGCTGGTGCCGCATCTGCTGCTGCTGCAGGAGCTGGTGCAGGACAACAAGGACAAGACCAAGGAGCTGCTGCCGCTGCCGCCGCAGCTGCTGCTGCCGCCGCTGCTGCCCAAGGTTATGGAGGTAGAGGTGGTTACGGACAAGATGCTGGTGCTGCTGCTGCTGCTGCTGTAGCCGGAGCTGGTGCAGGGCAACAAAGACAAGTCCAGGGAGCTGCTGCCGCCGCCGCTGCTGCCGCTGCCGCTGCTGCGCAAGGTTATGGAGGTAGAGGAGGATACGGACAAGGTGCTGGTGCTGCGGGCGCTGCTGCTGGAGCAGGAGCTGGTGCAGGACAACAAGATCAAGACCAACAAGCAGCTGCCGCCGCCGCCGCTGCTGCTGCTGCCGCTGCTGCAGGAGGTATGTTATTTGTCCTTTACATTTGCAGTAATTTTCCGAAATAGAACATAACACGAGAGTTTTGAAAGTGTCTACAGATACAGAACGCAGTCTGAATATTTCGGACACAGAAGCCTCAATTCTTGTTTGCGTTTCTAGGATATTAAATATTCATCTGACGTAAAGAATATATGAATTACGAAATGGGAAATATTCTTTCTCTTACACTCAAGGTTCGTAACAGAACTTTGCTAATGGCGTTTAATTAGATTTCACTAATTTCTAAGTTGAATTCCGAATTCAATTTAACTTTCAGTCATTATTCTGCGAATTTGTTAGATATGTTGTGATCGAAAATCTTTTGTCTAGCAAATATTTTACTTCCACTTAAATTGCAGAATGTACAATTAACTCTGAATTTGAACTGTTCAAAACTAATGGAAACTTACAAGGACATTCCATTGATCCTTTGTTGTAATTGAAACCTTGCTGCAGTTTCAAAAGCTAACACATATGATTTGTTTTGCTTTGTTTTGCTTTATACGGGCTCAGCCTGATTTGTTGAACCTTATGAAGAAAAGCGGGCGAATCCCTTCCAACAACAAACGACACGAGCCAGCGAGTGGGCCGTGATTTAGTAAAACTAAAATTAATTTAGCAGCTTAACAAAAAATAAATAAATAAATAAATAAATAGAATAAAATATAAAAACTAGCAGAAAAAAAACACATTTAAAGAACGTCCCGGAAAGCCAAGCCTGGGAACTGAGTAACATAAAAATTAGGATAATGCAAAAATAACGAAATTATAAAAACGACCGTGAGAACTCTTCTCTACGAATCTCAAGACATCACAGAATATAAATAATAAAATCAAAGAAAATTGGGTTAGTAAAGTAAAGAGAATAACACGGCACATAAAAACACATTACCCGAGGAAATATTATGTACTAAGACATATGTATGTAATATTTCCTCGGGTATCCGACGAAAATACTGAAAAACTTTCAATTTTACGAATTCCTATTAATCTGTAATTTTGAGAACAGCTCTCTATAATGAAACACAAAAAATCCTGAAAGATACATACAGCAGAACGCGTAGCTGATTTATTTTTACATGAGAACAATTTCAATAAAACGAATATTCGACTTCAATGATATTTATTTAGTTTCGCTGTATTTTCATTCGTTGCGAACGCCGTATTTTCTAAGTCACTGTCCTGCTCATGTCATTATTAGTAATAAAAAAATTCATTTTTTTCGGTCGACTGTAATACGACATCAGAAGCACTTTGTATTTCTTCCTTTATAAAACACAAATAATCTACGATATCTAAAGGTGCCGTAAAAACTTAGCAAGGACACCCCATATTGTTTGTTTTTGCCAAGAATCTAAAAACGATTAGTAGCTTCGATAAATTCTTTGTTTCTTATGATGGATAAATGATCTGAAATTATTTTCAAGTTCAGTAAAGAGATACGTATTGTTTAATACCAATTATATGTCCTCCTTTACCTATTCGTAAAATCATAACTACTTAACTTTAGAAATTCCCATGGTTAACACATAGATTAGATGCATTCGATACATTATGTGTTTAGGTAACTGAAGACGTAGACAACACATTTTCATATCTATTTTTTAATCATCTAATCCTGTATCACCAGGCACCTCATTAAGAGAAAAATTTACATACCTCGGATAATATTTACAGACGCTTTACGGATTGGAGCGAGAGTACTTATATCGAATATGTAATAATTATTGCAGCCTTTTAAACGGAGAGTAATATTTTAAAATTCAGACAGTTTCTTCTTAAACGCGGTACGAATTCTCTGCTATACTCAAAAGAGTGGTTTGCTTGGCCAAACATAAAAATTTTAAGCTACTAAACTTCTCAATTTTCTCCGATGTATGAAGCAAATTTTAGCTTCTAAAACTGTACTGAATTTTGACAATGTTCTGAAGAATCACTAAAAAGTGTAGAATCTTGTCTTCTTCTATTTAGTTGTAATATATTGTAACCGAAATACCGAGTGTTTATTTAAATCATAACATTTCTATTTTCGCAAGGTTATGGAGGTAGAGGATACGGTGGTGGATACGGAGGTCGTGGAGCTGGAGCTGGTGCCGCATCTGCTGCTGCTGCAGGAGCTGGTGCAGGACAACAAGGACAAGACCAAGGAGCTGCTGCCGCTGCCGCCGCAGCTGCTGCTGCCGCCGCTGCTGCCCAAGGTTATGGAGGTAGAGGTGGTTACGGACAAGGTGCTGGTGCTGCGGGTGCTGCTGCTGCTGGAGCTGGAGCTGGTGCAGGGCAACAAAGACAAGACCAGGGATCTGCTGCCGCCGCCGCTGCTGCCGCTGCCGCTGCTGCCCAAGGTTATGGAGGTAGAGGAGGATACGGACAAGGTGCTGGTGCTGCGGGCGCTGCTGCTGCTGCTGCTGGAGCAGGAGCTGGTGCAGGACAACAAGATCAAGACCAACAAGCTGCTGCCGCCGCCGCTGCTGCTGCCGCTGCTGCAGGAGGTATGTTATTTGTCCTTTACATTTGCAGTAATTTTCCGAAATAGAACATAACACGAGAGTTTTGAAAGTGTCTACAGATACAGAACGCAGTCTGAATATTTCGGACATAGAAGCCTCAATTCTTGTTTGCGTTTCTAGGATATTAAATATTCATCTGTCCGTAAAGAATATATGAATTACGAAATGGGAAATATTCTTTCTCTTACACTCAAGGTTCGTAACAGAACTTTGCTAATGGCGTTTACTTAGATTTCACTAATTTCTAAGTTGAATTCCGAATTCAATTTAACTTTCAGTCATTATTCTGCGAATTTGTTAGATATGTTGTGATCGAAAATCTTTTGTCTAGCAAATATTTTACTTCCACTTAAATTGCAGAATGTACAATTAACTCTGAATTTGAACTGTTCAAAACTAATGGAAACTTACAAGGACATTCCATTGATCCTTTGTTGTAATTCAAACCTTGCTGCAGTTTCAAATGCTAACACATATGATTTGTTTTGCTTTATACGGGCTCAGCCTGATTTGTTGAACCTTATGAAGAAAAGCGGGCGAATCCCTTCCAACAACAAACGACACGAGCCAGCGAGTGGGCCGTGTCCAGGTAAAACTAAAATTAATTTAGCAGCTTAACAAAAAATAAATAAATAAATAGAATAAAATATAAAAACTAGCAGAAAAAAAACACATTTAAAGAACGTCTCGGAAAGCCAAGCCTGGGAACTGAGTAACATAAAAATTAGGATAATGCAAAAATAACGAAATTATAAAAACGACCGTGAGAACTCTTCTCTACGAATCTCAAGACATCACAGAATATAAATAATAAAATCAAAGAAAATTGGGTTAGTAAAGTAAAGAGAATAACACGGCACATAAAAACACATTACCCGAGGAAATATTACATACATATGTCTTAGTACATAATATTTCCTCGGGTAATATTATGTACCGAGGAAATATTATGTACTAAGACATATGTATGTAATATTTCCTCGGGTATCCGACGAAAATACTGAAAAACTTTCAATTTTACGAATTCCTATTAATCTGTAATTTTGAGAACAGCTCTCTATAATGAAACACAAAAAATCCTGAAAGATACATACAGCAGAACGCGTAGCTGATTTATTTTTACATGAGAGCAATTTCAATAAAACGAATATTCGACTTCAATGATATTTATTTAGTTTCGCTGTATTTTCATTCGTTGCGAACGCCGTATTCTCTAAGTCACTGTCCTGCTCATGTCATTATTAGTAATAAAAAAATTCATTTTTATCGGACGACTGTAATACGACATCAGAAGCACTTTGTATTTCTTCCTTTATAAAACACAAATAATCTACGATATCTAAAGGTGCCGTAAAAACTTAGCAAGGACATCCCATATTGTTTGTTTTTGCCAAGAATCTAAAAACGATTAGTAGCTTCGATAAATTCTTTGTTTCTTATGATGGATCGATGATCTGAAATTATTTCCAAGTTCAGTAAAGAGATACATATTGTTTTATACCAATTATACGTCCTCCTTTACCTATTGGTAAAATCATAACTACTTAACTTTAGAAATTCCCAAGGTTAACACATAGATTAGATGCATTCGATACATTATGTGTTTAGGTAACTGAAGACGTAGAGAACACATTTTCATATCTATTTTTTAATCATCTAATCCTGTATCACCAAGCACCTCATTAAGAGAAAAATTTACATACCTCGGATAATATTTACAGACGCTTTACGGATTGGAGCGAGAGTACTTATATCGAATATGTAATAATTATTGCAGCCTTTTAAACGGAGAGTAATATTTTAAAATTCAGACAGTTTCTTCTTAAACGCGGTACGAATTCTCTGCTATACTCAAAAGAGTGGTTTGCTTGGCCAAACATAAAAATTTTAAGCTACTAAACTTCTCAATTTTCTCCGATGTATGAAGCAAATTTTAGCTTCTAAAACTGTACTGAATTTTGACAATGTTCCGAAGAATCACTAAAAAGTGTAGAATCTTGTCTTCTTCTATTTAGTTGTAATATATTGTAACCGAAATACCGAGTGTTTATTTAAATCATAACATTTCTATTTTCGCAAGGTTATGGAGGTAGAGGATACGGTGGTGGATACGGAGGTCGTGGAGCAGGAGCTGGTGCCGCATCTGCTGCTGCTGCAGGAGCTGGTGCAGGACAAGAAGGACAAGACCAAGGAGCTGCTGCCGCTGCCGCCGCTGCTGCCCAAGGTTATGGAGGTAGAGGTGGTTACGGACAAGGTGCTGGTGCTGCGGGTGCTGCTGCTGCTGGAGCCGGAGCTGGTGCAGGGCAACAAAGACAAGACCAGGGATCTGCTGCCGCCGCCGCTGCTGCCGCTGCCGCTGCTGCCCAAGGTTATGGAGGTAGAGGAGGATACGGACAAGGTGCTGGTGCTGCGGGCGCTGCTGCTGCTGCTGCTGGAGCAGGAGCTGGTGCAGGACAACAAGATCAAGACCAACAAGCTGCTGCCGCCGCCGCTGCTGCTGCCGCTGCTGCAGGAGGTATGTTATTTGTCCTTTACATTTGCAGTAATTTTCCGAAATAGAACATAACACGAGAGTTTTGAAAGTGTCTACAGATACAGAACGCAGTCTGAATATTTCGGACATAGAAGCCTCAATTCTTGTTTGCGTTTCTAGGATATTAAATATTCATCTGTCCGTAAAGAATATATGAATTACGAAATGGGAAATATTCTTTCTCTTACACTCAAGGTTCGTAACAGAACTTTGCTAATGGCGTTTACTTAGATTTCACTAATTTCTAAGTTGAATTCCGAATTCAATTTAACTTTCAGTCATTATTCTGCGAATTTGTTAGATATGTTGTGATCGAAAATCTTTTGTCTAGCAAATATTTTACTTCCACTTAAATTGCAGAATGTACAATTAACTCTGAATTTGAACTGTTCAAAACTAATGGAAACTTACAAGGACATTCCATTTTCCTTTGTTGTAATTGGAACCTTGCTGCAGTTTCAAATGCTAACACATATGATTTGTTTTGCTTTCTTTTGTTTTATACGGGCTCAGCCCTCCCGCCTGATTTGTTGAACCTTATGAAGAAAAGCGGGCGAATCCCTTCCAACAACAAACGACACGAGCCAGCGAGCCGGCCGTGTCCAAGTAAAACTAAAATTAATTTAGCAGCTTAACAAAAAATAAATAAATAAATAAATAAATAAAGAGAATAAAATAAAAAAACTAGCAGAAAAAAACACATTTAAAGCCAAGCCTGGGAACTGAGTAACATAAAAATTAACATAATGCAAAAATAACGAAATTATAAAAACGACCGTGAGAACCCTTCTCTACGAACCTCAAGACATCACAGAATATAAATAATAATATCAAAAGAAAATTGGGTTAGTAAACTAAAAAGAATAACACGGCATATAAAAACACATTAACCGAGGAAATATAATATACTAAGGCATATGTATACAATATTTCCTCGGGTATCCGACGAAAATTCTGAAAAACTTTCAATTTTACGAATTCCTATTAATCTGTAATTTTGAGAACAGCTCTCTATAATGAAACACAAAAAATCCTGAAAGATACATACAGCAGAACGCGTAGCTCATTTATTTTTACATAAGAACAATTTCAATAAAACGAATATTCGACTTCAATGATATTTATTTAGTTTCGCTGTATTTTCATTCGTTGCGAACGCCGTATTTTCTAAGTCACTGTCCTGCTCATGTCATTATTAGTAATAAAAAAATTCATTTTTTTCGGTCGACTGTAATACGACATCAGAAGCACTTTGTATTTCTTCCTTTATAAAACACAAATAATCTACGATATCTAAAGGTGCCGTAAAAACTTAGCAAGGACATCCCATATTGTTTGTTTTTGCCAAGAATCTAAAAACGATTAGTAGCTTCGATAAATTCTTTGTTTCTTATGATGGATCAATGATCTGAAATTATTTTCAAGTTCAGTAAAGAGATACGTATTGTTTAATACCAATTATACGTCCTCCTTTAACTATTCGTAAAATCATAACTACTTAACTTTAGAAATTCCCATGGTTAACACATAGATTAGATGCATTCGATACATTATGTGTTTAGGTAACTGAAGACGTAGACAACACATTTTCATATCTATTTTTTAATCATCTAATCCTGTATCACCAGGCACCTCATTAAGAGAAAAATTTACATACCTCGGATAATATTTACAGACGCTTTACGGATTGGAGCGAGAGTACTTATATCGAATATGTAATAATTATTGCAGCCTTTTAAACGGAGAGTAATATTTTAAAATTCAGACAGTTTCTTCTTAAACGCGGTACGAATTCTCTGCTATACTCAAAAGAGTGGTTTGCTTGGCCAAACATAAAAATTTTAAGCTACTAAACTTCTCAATTTTCTCCGATGTATGAAGCAAATTTTAGCTTCTAAAACTGTACTGAATTTTGACAATGTTCTGAAGAATCACTAAAAAGTGTAGAATCTTGTCTTCTTCTATTTAGTTGTAATATATTGTAACCGAAATACCGAGTGTTTATTTAAATCATAACATTTCTATTTTCGCAAGGTTATGGAGGTAGAGGATACGGTGGTGGATACGGAGGTCGTGGAGCTGGAGCTGGTGCCGCATCTGCTGCTGCTGCAGGAGCTGGTGCAGGACAACAAGGACAAGACCAAAAAGCTGCTGCCGCTGCCGCCGCAGCTGCTGCTGCCGCCGCTGCTGCCCAAGGTTATGGAGGTAGAGGTGGTTACGGACAAGGTGCTGGTGCTGCGGGTGCTGCTGCTGCTGCTGCTGGAGCCGGAGCTGGTGCAGGGCAACAAAGACAAGACCAGGGAGCTGCTGCCGCCGCCGCTGCTGCCGCTGCCGCTGCTGCGCAAGGTTATGGAGGTAGAGGAGGATACGGACAAGGTGCTGGTGCTGCGGGCGCTGCTGCTGCTGCTGCTGGAGCAGGAGCTGGTGCAGGACAACAAGATCAAGACCAACAAGCTGCTGCCGCCGCCGCCGCCGCTGCTGCTGCCGCTGCTGCAGGAGGTATGTTATTTGTCCTTTACATTTGCAGTAATTTTCCGAAAGAGAACATAACACGAGAGTTTTGAAAGTGTCTACAGATACAGAACGCAGTCTGAATATTTCGGACATAGAAGCCTCAATTCTTGTTTGCGTTTCTAGGATATTAAATATTCATCTGTCCGTAAAGAATATATGAATTACGAAATGGGAAATATTCTTTCTCTTACACTCAAGGTTCGTAACAGAACTTTGCTAATGGCGTTTAATTAGATTTCACTAATTTCTAAGTTGAATTCCGAATTCAATTTAACTTTCAGTCATTATTCTGCGAATTTGTTAGATATGTTGTGATCGAAAATCTTTTGTCTAGCAAATATTTTACTTCCACTTAAATTGCAGAATGTACAATTAAATCTGAATTTGAACTGTTCAAAATTAATGGAAACTTACAAGGACATTCCATTGATCCTTTGTTGTAATTGGAACCTTGCTGCAGTTTCAAATGCTAACACATATGATTTGTTTTGCTTTGTTTTGTTTTATACGGGCTCAGCCCTTCCGCCTGATTTGTTGAACCTTATGAAGAAAAGCGGGCGAATCCCTTCCAACAACAAACGACACGAGCCAGCGAGCCGGCCGTGTCCAAGTAAAACTAAAATTAATTTAGCAGCTTAACAAAAAATAAATAAATAAATAAATAAATAAAGAGAATAAAATAAAAAAACTAGCAGAAAAAAACACATTTAAAGCCAAGCCTGGGAACTGAGTAACATAAAAATTAACATAATGCAAAAATAACGAAATTATAAAAACGACCGTGAGAACCCTTCTCTACGAACCTCAAGACATCACAGAATATAAATAATAATATCAAAAGAAAATTGGGTTAGTAAACTAAAAAGAATAACACGGCATATAAAAACACATTAACCGAGGAAATATAATATACTAAGGCATATGTATACAATATTTCCTCGGGTATCCGACGAAAATTCTGAAAAACTTTCAATTTTACGAATTCCTATTAATCTGTAATTTTGAGAACAGCTCTCTATAATAAAACACAAAAAATCCTGAAAGATACATACAGCAGAACGCGTAGCTCATTTATTTTTACATAAGAACAATTTCAATAAAACGAATATTCGACTTCAATGATATTTATTTAGTTTCGCTGTATTTTCATTCGTTGCGAACGCCGTATTTTCTAAGTCACTGTCCTGCTCATGTCATTATTAGTAATAAAAAAATTCATTTTTTTCGGTCGACTGTAATACGACATCAGAAGCACTTTGTATTTCTTCCTTTATAAAACACAAATAATCTACGATATCTAAAGGTGCCGTAAAAACTTAGCAAGGACATCCCATATTGTTTGTTTTTGCCAAGAATCTAAAAACGATTAGTAGCTTCGATAAATTCTTTGTTTCTTATGATGGATCAATGATCTGAAATTATTTTCAAGTTCAGTAAAGAGATACGTATTGTTTAATACCAATTATACGTCCTCCTTTAACTATTCGTAAAATCATAACTACTTAACTTTAGAAATTCCCATGGTTAACACATAGATTAGATGCATTCGATACATTATGTGTTTAGGTAACTGAAGACGTAGACAACACATTTTCATATCTATTTTTTAATCATCTAATCCTGTATCACCAGGCACCTCATTAAGAGAAAAATTTACATACCTCGGATAATATTTACAGACGCTTTACGGATTGGAGCGAGAGTACTTATATCGAATATGTAATAATTATTGCAGCCTTTTAAACGGAGAGTAATATTTTAAAATTCAGACAGTTTCTTCTTAAACGCGGTACGAATTCTCTGCTATACTCAAAAGAGTGGTTTGCTTGGCCAAACATAAAAATTTTAAGCTACTAAACTTCTCAATTTTCTCCGATGTATGAAGCAAATTTTAGCTTCTAAAACTGTACTGAATTTTGACAATGTTCTGAAGAATCACTAAAAAGTGTAGAATCTTGTCTTCTTCTATTTAGTTGTAATATATTGTAACCGAAATACCGAGTGTTTATTTAAATCATAACATTTCTATTTTCGCAAGGTTATGGAGGTAGAGGATACGGTGGTGGATACGGAGGTCGTGGAGCTGGAGCTGGTGCCGCATCTGCTGCTGCTGCAGGAGCTGGTGCAGGACAACAAGGACAAGACCAAAAAGCTGCTGCCGCTGCCGCCGCAGCTGCTGCTGCCGCCGCTGCTGCCCAAGGTTATGGAGGTAGAGGTGGTTACGGACAAGGTGCTGGTGCTGCGGGTGCTGCTGCTGCTGCTGCTGGAGCCGGAGCTGGTGCAGGGCAACAAAGACAAGACCAGGGAGCTGCTGCCGCCGCCGCTGCTGCCGCTGCCGCTGCTGCCCAAGGTTATGGAGGTAGAGGAGGATACGGACAAGGTGCTGGTGCTGCGGGCGCTGCTGCTGCTGCTGCTGGAGCAGGAGCTGGTGCAGGACAACAAGATCAAGACCAACAAGCTGCTGCCGCCGCCGCTGCTGCTGCCGCTGCTGCAGGAGGTATGTTATTTGTCCTTTACATTTGCAGTAATTTTCCGAAATAGAACATAACACGAGAGTTTTGAAAGTGTCTACAGATACAGAACGCAGTCTGAATATTTCGGACATAGAAGCCTCAATTCTTGTTTGCGTTTCTAGGATATTAAATATTCATCTGTCCGTAAAGAATATATGAATTACGAAATGGGAAATATTCTTTCTCTTACACTCAAGGTTCGTAACAGAACTTTGCTAATGGCGTTTAATTAGATTTCACTAATTTCTAAGTTGAATTCCGAATTCAATTTAACTTTCAGTCATTATTCTGCGAATTTGTTAGATATGTTGTGATCGAAAATCTTTTGTCTAGCAAATATTTTACTTCCACTTAAATTGCAGAATGTACAATTAAATCTGAATTTGAACTGTTCAAAATTAATGGAAACTTACAAGGACATTCCATTGATCCTTTGTTGTAATTGGAACCTTGCTGCAGTTTCAAATGCTAACACATATGATTTGTTTTGCTTTGTTTTGTTTTATACGGGCTCAGCCCTTCCGCCTGATTTGTTGAACCTTATGAAGAAAAGCGGGCGAATCCCTTCCAACAACAAACGACACGAGCCAGCGAGCCGGCCGTGTCCAAGTAAAACTAAAATTAATTTAGCAGCTTAACAAAAAATAAATAAATAAATAAATAAATAAAGAGAATAAAATAAAAAAACTAGCAGAAAAAAACACATTTAAAGCCAAGCCTGGGAACTGAGTAACATAAAAATTAACATAATGCAAAAATAACGAAATTATAAAAACGACCGTGAGAACCCTTCTCTACGAACCTCAAGACATCACAGAATATAAATAATAATATCAAAAGAAAATTGGGTTAGTAAACTAAAAAGAATAACACGGCATATAAAAACACATTAACCGAGGAAATATAATATACTAAGGCATATGTATACAATATTTCCTCGGGTATCCGACGAAAATTCTGAAAAACTTTCAATTTTACGAATTCCTATTAATCTGTAATTTTGAGAACAGCTCTCTATAATAAAACACAAAAAATCCTGAAAGATACATACAGCAGAACGCGTAGCTCATTTATTTTTACATAAGAACAATTTCAATAAAACGAATATTCGACTTCAATGATATTTATTTAGTTTCGCTGTATTTTCATTCGTTGCGAACGCCGTATTTTCTAAGTCACTGTCCTGCTCATGTCATTATTAGTAATAAAAAAATTCATTTTTTTCGGTCGACTGTAATACGACATCAGAAGCACTTTGTATTTCTTCCTTTATAAAACACAAATAATCTACGATATCTAAAGGTGCCGTAAAAACTTAGCAAGGACATCCCATATTGTTTGTTTTTGCCAAGAATCTAAAAACGATTAGTAGCTTCGATAAATTCTTTGTTTCTTATGATGGATCAATGATCTTAAAATATTTTCAAGTTCAGTAAAGAGATACGTATTGTTTAATACCAATTATACGTCCTCATTTACCTATTCGTAAAATCATAACTACTTAACTTTAGAAATTCCCCTGGTTAACACATAGATTAGATGCATTCGATACATTATGTGTTTAGGTAACTGAAGACGTAGACAACACATTTTCATATCTATTTTTTAATCATCTAATCCTGTATCACCAGGCACCTCATTAAGAGAAAAATTTACATACCTCGGATAATATTTACAGACGCTTTACGGATTGGAGCGAGAGTACTTATATCGAATATGTAATAATTATTGCAGCCTTTTAAACGGAGAGTAATATTTTAAAATTCAGACAGTTTCTTCTTAAACGCGGTACGAATTCTCTGCTATACTCAAAAGAGTGGTTTGCTTGGCCAAACATAAAAATTTTAAGCTACTAAACTTCTCAATTTTCTCCGATGTATGAAGCAAATTTTAGCTTCTAAAACTGTACTGAATTTTGACAATGTTCTGAAGAATCACTAAAAAGTGTAGAATCTTGTCTTCTTCTATTTAGTTGTAATATATTGTAACCGAAATACCGAGTGTTTATTTAAATCATAACATTTCTATTTTCGCAAGGTTATGGAGGTAGAGGATACGGTGGTGGATACGGAGGTCGTGGAGCTGGAGCTGGTGCCGCATCTGCTGCTGCTGCAGGAGCTGGTGCAGGACAACAAGGACAAGACCAAGGAGCTGCTGCCGCTGCCGCCGCAGCTGCTGCTGCCGCCGCTGCTGCCCAAGGTTATGGAGGTAGAGGTGGTTACGGACAAGGTGCTGGTGCTGCGGGTGCTGCTGCTGCTGCTGCTGGAGCCGGAGCTGGTGCAGGGCAACAAAGACAAGACCAGGGAGCTGCTGCCGCCGCCGCTGCTGCCGCTGCCGCTGCTGCGCAAGGTTATGGAGGTAGAGGAGGATACGGACAAGGTGCTGGTGCTGCGGGCGCTGCTGCTGCTGCTGCTGGAGCAGGAGCTGGTGCAGGACAACAAGATCAAGACCAACAAGCTGCTGCCGCCGCCGCTGCTGCTGCCGCTGCTGCAGGAGGTATGTTATTTGTCCTTTACATTTGCAGTAATTTTCCGAAATAGAACATAACACGAGAGTTTTGAAAGTGTCTACAGATACAGAACGCAGTCTGAATATTTCGGACATAGAAGCCTCAATTCTTGTTTGCGTTTCTAGGATATTAAATATTCATCTGTCCGTAAAGAATATATGAATTACGAAATGGGAAATATTCTTTCTCTTACACTCAAGGTTCGTAACAGAACTTTGCTAATGGCGTTTAATTAGATTTCACTAATTTCTAAGTTGAATTCCGAATTCAATTTAACTTTCAGTCATTATTCTGCGAATTTGTTAGATATGTTGTGATCGAAAATCTTTTGTCTAGCAAATATTTTACTTCCACTTAAATTGCAGAATGTACAATTAAATCTGAATTTGAACTGTTCAAAATTAATGGAAACTTACAAGGACATTCCATTGATCCTTTGTTGTAATTGGAACCTTGCTGCAGTTTCAAATGCTAACACATATGATTTGTTTTGCTTTCTTTTGTTTTATACGGGCTCAGCCCTTCCGCCTGATTTGTTGAACCTTATGAAGAAAAGCGGGCGAATCCCTTCCAACAACAAACGACACGAGCCAGCGAGCCGGCCGTGTCCAAGTAAAACTAAAATTAATTTAGCAGCTTAACAAAAAATAAATAAATAAATAAATAAATAAAGAGAATAAAATAAAAAACTAGCAGAAAAAAACACATTTAAAGCCAAGCCTGGGAACTGAGTAACATAAAAATTAACATAATGCAAAAATAACGAAATTATAAAAACGACCGTGAGAACCCTTCTCTACGAACCTCAAGACATCACAGAATATAAATAATAATATCAAAAGAAAATTGGGTTAGTAAACTAAAAAGAATAACACGGCATATAAAAACACATTAACCGAGGAAATATAATATACTAAGGCATATGTATACAATATTTCCTCGGGTATCCGACGAAAATTCTGAAAAACTTTCAATTTTACGAATTCCTATTAATCTGTAATTTTGAGAAACGCTCTCTATAATGAAACACAAAAAATCCTGAAAGATACATACAGCAGAACGCGTAGCTCATTTATTTTTACATAAGAACAATTTCAATAAAACGAATATTCGACTTCAATGATATTTATTTAGTTTCGCTGTATTTTCATTCGTTGCGAACGCCGTATTTTCTAAGTCACTGTCCTGCTCATGTCATTATTAGTAATAAAAAAATTCATTTTTTTCGGTCGACTGTAATACGACATCAGAAGCACTTTGTATTTCTTCCTTTATAAAACACAAATAATCTACGATATCTAAAGGTGCCGTAAAAACTTAGCAAGGACATCCCATATTGTTTGTTTTTGCCAAGAATCTAAAAACGATTAGTAGCTTCGATAAATTCTTTGTTTCTTATGATGGATCAATGATCTGAAATTATTTTCAAGTTCAGTAAAGAGATACGTATTGTTTAATACCAATTATACGTCCTCATTTACCTATTCGTAAAATCATAACTACTTAACTTTAGAAATTCCCCTGGTTAACACATAGATTAGATGCATTCGATACATTATGTGTTTAGGTAACTGAAGACGTAGACAACACATTTTCATATCTATTTTTTAATCATCTAATCCTGTATCACCAGGCACCTCATTAAGAGAAAAATTTACATACCTCGGATAATATTTACAGACGCTTTACGGATTGGAGCGAGAGTACTTATATCGAATATGTAATAATTATTGCAGCCTTTTAAACGGAGAGTAATATTTTAAAATTCAGACAGTTTCTTCTTAAACGCGGTACGAATTCTCTGCTATACTCAAAAGAGTGGTTTGCTTGGCCAAACATAAAAATTTTAAGCTACTAAACTTCTCAATTTTCTCCGATGTATGAAGCAAATTTTAGCTTCTAAAACTGTACTGAATTTTGACAATGTTCTGAAGAATCACTAAAAAGTGTAGAATCTTGTCTTCTTCTATTTAGTTGTAATATATTGTAACCGAAATACCGAGTGTTTATTTAAATCATAACATTTCTATTTTCGCAAGGTTATGGAGGTAGAGGATACGGTGGTGGATACGGAGGTCGTGGAGCTGGAGCTGGTGCCGCATCTGCTGCTGCTGCAGGAGCTGGTGCAGGACAAGAAGGACAAGACCAAGGAGCTGCTGCCGCTGCCGCCGCAGCTGCTGCTGCCGCCGCTGCTGCCCAAGGTTATGGAGGTAGAGGTGGTTACGGACAAGGTGCTGGTGCTGCGGGTGCTGCTGCTGCTGGAGCCGGAGCTGGTGCAGGGCAACAAAGACAAGACCAGGGATCTGCTGCCGCCGCCGCTGCTGCCGCTGCCGCTGCTGCCCAAGGTTATGGAGGTAGAGGAGGATACGGACAAGGTGCTGGTGCTGCTGCTGCTGCTGGAGCAGGAGCTGGTGCAGGACAACAAGATCAAGACCAACAAGCTGCTTCCGCCGCCGCTGCTGCTGCCGCTGCTGCAGGAGGTATGTTATTTGTCCTTTACATTTGCAGTAATTTTCCGAAATAGAACATAACACGAGAGTTTTGAAAGTGTCTACAGATACAGAACGCAGTCTGAATATTTCGGACATAGAAGCCTCAATTCTTGTTTGCGTTTCTAGGATATTAAATATTCATCTGTCCGTAAAGAATATATGAATTACGAAATGGGAAATATTCTTTCTCTTACACTCAAGGTTCGTAACAGAACTTTGCTAATGGCGTTTACTTAGATTTCACTAATTTCTAAGTTGAATTCCGAATTCAATTTAACTTTCAGTCATTATTCTGCGAATTTGTTAGATATGTTGTGATCGAAAATCTTTTGTCTAGCAAATATTTTACTTCCACTTAAATTGCAGAATGTACAATTAACTCTGAATTTGAACTGTTCAAAACTAATGGAAACTTACAAGGACATTCCATTTTCCTTTGTTGTAATTGGAACCTTGCTGCAGTTTCAAATGCTAACACATATGATTTGTTTTGCTTTGTTTTGTTTTATACGGGCTCAGCCCTTCCGCCTGATTTGTTGAACCTTATGAAGAAAAGCGGGCGAATCCCTTCCAACAACAAACGACACGAGCCAGCGAGCCGGCCGTGTCCAAGTAAAACTAAAATTAATTTAGCAGCTTAACAAAAAATAAATAAATAAATAAATAAATAAAGAGAATAAAATAAAAAACTAGCAGAAAAAAACACATTTAAAGCCAAGCCTGGGAACTGAGTAACATAAAAATTAACATAATGCAAAAATAACGAAATTATAAAAACGACCGTGAGAACCCTTCTCTACGAACCTCAAGACATCACAGAATATAAATAATAATATCAAAAGAAAATTGGGTTAGTAAACTAAAAAGAATAACACGGCATATAAAAACACATTAACCGAGGAAATATAATATACTAAGGCATATGTATACAATATTTCCTCGGGTATCCGACGAAAATTCTGAAAAACTTTCAATTTTACGAATTCCTATTAATCTGTAATTTTGAGAAACGCTCTCTATAATGAAACACAAAAAATCCTGAAAGATACATACAGCAGAACGCGTAGCTCATTTATTTTTACATAAGAACAATTTCAATAAAACGAATATTCGACTTCAATGATATTTATTTAGTTTCGCTGTATTTTCATTCGTTGCGAACGCCGTATTTTCTAAGTCACTGTCCTGCTCATGTCATTATTAGTAATAAAAAAATTCATTTTTTTCGGTCGACTGTAATACGACATCAGAAGCACTTTGTATTTCTTCCTTTATAAAACACAAATAATCTACGATATCTAAAGGTGCCGTAAAAACTTAGCAAGGACATCCCATATTGTTTGTTTTTGCCAAGAATCTAAAAACGATTAGTAGCTTCGATAAATTCTGTTTCTTATGATGGATCAATGATCTGAAATTATTTTCAAGTTCAGTAAAGAGATACGTATTGTTTAATACCAATTATACGTCCTCATTTACCTATTCGTAAAATCATAACTACTTAACTTTAGAAATTCCCCTGGTTAACACATAGATTAGATGCATTCGATACATTATGTGTTTAGGTAACTGAAGACGTAGACAACACATTTTCATATCTATTTTTTAATCATCTAATCCTGTATCACCAGGCACCTCATTAAGAGAAAAATTTACATACCTCGGATAATATTTACAGACGCTTTACGGATTGGAGCGAGAGTACTTATATCGAATATGTAATAATTATTGCAGCCTTTTAAACGGAGAGTAATATTTTAAAATTCAGACAGTTTCTTCTTAAACGCGGTACGAATTCTCTGCTATACTCAAAAGAGTGGTTTGCTTGGCCAAACATAAAAATTTTAAGCTACTAAACTTCTCAATTTTCTCCGATGTATGAAGCAAATTTTAGCTTCTAAAACTGTACTGAATTTTGACAATGTTCTGAAGAATCACTAAAAAGTGTAGAATCTTGTCTTCTTCTATTTAGTTGTAATATATTGTAACCGAAATACCGAGTGTTTATTTAAATCATAACATTTCTATTTTCGCAAGGTTATGGAGGTAGAGGATACGGTGGTGGATACGGAGGTCGTGGAGCTGGAGCTGGTGCCGCATCTGCTGCTGCTGCAGGAGCTGGTGCAGGACAAGAAGGACAAGACCAAGGAGCTGCTGCCGCTGCCGCCGCAGCTGCTGCTGCCGCCGCTGCTGCCCAAGGTTATGGAGGTAGAGGTGGTTACGGACAAGGTGCTGGTGCTGCGGGTGCTGCTGCTGCTGGAGCCGGAGCTGGTGCAGGGCAACAAAGACAAGACCAGGGATCTGCTGCCGCCGCCGCTGCTGCCGCTGCCGCTGCTGCCCAAGGTTATGGAGGTAGAGGAGGATACGGACAAGGTGCTGGTGCTGCGGGCGCTGCTGCTGCTGCTGCTGGAGCAGGAGCTGGTGCAGGACAACAAGATCAAGACCAACAAGCTGCTGCCGCCGCCGCTGCTGCTGCCGCTGCTGCAGGAGGTATGTTATTTGTCCTTTACATTTGCAGTAATTTTCCGAAATAGAACATAACACGAGAGTTTTGAAAGTGTCTACAGATACAGAACGCAGTCTGAATATTTCGGACATAGAAGCCTCAATTCTTGTTTGCGTTTCTAGGATATTAAATATTCATCTGTCCGTAAAGAATATATGAATTACGAAATGGGAAATATTCTTTCTCTTACACTCAAGGTTCGTAACAGAACTTTGCTAATGGCGTTTACTTAGATTTCACTAATTTCTAAGTTGAATTCCGAATTCAATTTAACTTTCAGTCATTATTCTGCGAATTTGTTAGATATGTTGTGATCGAAAATCTTTTGTCTAGCAAATATTTTACTTCCACTTAAATTGCAGAATGTACAATTAACTCTGAATTTGAACTGTTCAAAACTAATGGAAACTTACAAGGACATTCCATTTTCCTTTGTTGTAATTGGAACCTTGCTGCAGTTTCAAATGCTAACACATATGATTTGTTTTGCTTTGTTTTGTTTTATACGGGCTCAGCCCTCCCGCCTGATTTGTTGGACCTTATGAAGAAAAGCGGGCGAATCCCTTCCAACAACAAACGACACGAGCCAGCGAGCCGGCCGTGTCCAAGTAAAACTAAAATTAATTTAGCAGCTTAACAAAAAATAAATAAATAAATAAATAAATAAAGAGAATAAAATAAAAAAACTAGCAGAAAAAAACACATTTAAAGCCAAGCCTGGGAACTGAGTAACATAAAAATTAACATAATGCAAAAATAACGAAATTATAAAAACGACCGTGAGAACCCTTCTCTACGAACCTCAAGACATCACAGAATATAAATAATAATATCAAAAGAAAATTGGGTTAGTAAACTAAAAAGAATAACACGGCATATAAAAACACATTAACCGAGGAAATATAATATACTAAGGCATATGTATACAATATTTCCTCGGGTATCCGACGAAAATTCTGAAAAACTTTCAATTTTACGAATTCCTATTAATCTGTAATTTTGAGAACAGCTCTCTATAATGAAACACAAAAAATCCTGAAAGATACATACAGCAGAACGCGTAGCTCATTTATTTTTACATAAGAACAATTTCAATAAAACGAATATTCGACTTCAATGATATTTATTTAGTTTCGCTGTATTTTCATTCGTTGCGAACGCCGTATTTTCTAAGTCACTGTCCTGCTCATGTCATTATTAGTAATAAAAAAATTCATTTTTTTCGGTCGACTGTAATACGACATCAGAAGCACTTTGTATTTCTTCCTTTATAAAACACAAATAATCTACGATATCTAAAGGTGCCGTAAAAACTTAGCAAGGACATCCCATATTGTTTGTTTTTGCCAAGAATCTAAAAACGATTAGTAGCTTCGATAAATTCTTTGTTTCTTATGATGGATCAATGATCTTAAAATATTTTCAAGTTCAGTAAAGAGATACGTATTGTTTAATACCAATTATACGTCCTCATTTACCTATTCGTAAAATCATAACTACTTAACTTTAGAAATTCCCCTGGTTAACACATAGATTAGATGCATTCGATACATTATGTGTTTAGGTAACTGAAGACGTAGACAACACATTTTCATATCTATTTTTTAATCATCTAATCCTGTATCACCAGGCACCTCATTAAGAGAAAAATTTACATACCTCGGATAATATTTACAGACGCTTTACGGATTGGAGCGAGAGTACTTATATCGAATATGTAATAATTATTGCAGCCTTTTAAACGGAGAGTAATATTTTAAAATTCAGACAGTTTCTTCTTAAACGCGGTACGAATTCTCTGCTATACTCAAAAGAGTGGTTTGCTTGGCCAAACATAAAAATTTTAAGCTACTAAACTTCTCAATTTTCTCCGATGTATGAAGCAAATTTTAGCTTCTAAAACTGTACTGAATTTTGACAATGTTCTGAAGAATCACTAAAAAGTGTAGAATCTTGTCTTCTTCTATTTAGTTGTAATATATTGTAACCGAAATACCGAGTGTTTATTTAAATCATAACATTTCTATTTTCGCAAGGTTATGGAGGTAGAGGATACGGTGGTGGATACGGAGGTCGTGGAGCTGGAGCTGGTGCCGCATCTGCTGCTGCTGCAGGAGCTGGTGCAGGACAAGAAGGACAAGACCAAGGAGCTGCTGCCGCTGCCGCCGCAGCTGCTGCTGCCGCCGCTGCTGCCCAAGGTTATGGAGGTAGAGGTGGTTACGGACAAGGTGCTGGTGCTGCGGGTGCTGCTGCTGCTGGAGCCGGAGCTGGTGCAGGGCAACAAAGACAAGACCAGGGATCTGCTGCCGCCGCCGCTGCTGCCGCTGCCGCTGCTGCCCAAGGTTATGGAGGTAGAGGAGGATACGGACAAGGTGCTGGTGCTGCGGGCGCTGCTGCTGCTGCTGCTGGAGCAGGAGCTGGTGCAGGACAACAAGATCAAGACCAACAAGCTGCTGCCGCCGCCGCTGCTGCTGCCGCTGCTGCAGGAGGTATGTTATTTGTCCTTTACATTTGCAGTAATTTTCCGAAATAGAACATAACTCGAGAGTTTTGAAAGTGTCTACAGATACAGAACGCAGTCTGAATATTTCGGACATAGAAGCCTCAATTCTTGTTTGCGTTTCTAGGATATTAAATATTCATCTGTCCGTAAAGAATATATGAATTACGAAATGGGAAATATTCTTTCTCTTACACTCAAGGTTCGTAACAGAACTTTGCTAATGGCGTTTACTTAGATTTCACTAATTTCTAAGTTGAATTCCGAATTCAATTTAACTTTCAGTCATTATTCTGCGAATTTGTTAGATATGTTGTGATCGAAAATCTTTTGTCTAGCAAATATTTTACTTCCACTTAAATTGCAGAATGTACAATTAACTCTGAATTTGAACTGTTCAAAACTAATGGAAACTTACAAGGACATTCCATTTTCCTTTGTTGTAATTGGAACCTTGCTGCAGTTTCAAATGCTAACACATATGATTTGTTTTGCTTTGTTTTGTTTTATACGGGCTCAGCCCTCCCGCCTGATTTGTTGAACCTTATGAAGAAAAGCGGGCGAATCCCTTCCAACAACAAACGACACGAGCCAGCGAGCCGGTCGTGTCCAAGTAAAACTAAAATTAATTTAGCAGCTTAACAAAAAATAAATAAATAAATAAATAAATAAAGAGAATAAAATAAAATAACTAGCAGAAAAAAACACATTTAAAGCCAAGCCTGGGAACTGAGTAACATAAAAATTAACATAATGCAAAAATAACGAAATTATAAAAACGACCGTGAGAACCCTTCTCTACGAACCTCAAGACATCACAGAATATAAATAATAATATCAAAAGAAAATTGGGTTAGTAAACTAAAAAGAATAACACGGCATATAAAAACACATTAACCGAGGAAATATAATATACTAAGGCATATGTATACAATATTTCCTCGGGTATCCGACGAAAATTCTGAAAAACTTTCAATTTTACGAATTCCTATTAATCTGTAATTTTGAGAACAGCTCTCTATAATGAAACACAAAAAATCCTGAAAGATACATACAGCAGAACGCGTAGCTCATTTATTTTTACATAAGAACAATTTCAATAAAACGAATATTCGACTTCAATGATATTTATTTAGTTTCGCTGTATTTTCATTCGTTGCGAACGCCGTATTTTCTAAGTCACTGTCCTGCTCATGTCATTATTAGTAATAAAAAAATTCATTTTTTTCGGTCGACTGTAATACGACATCAGAAGCACTTTGTATTTCTTCCTTTATAAAACACAAATAATCTACGATATCTAAAGGTGCCGTAAAAACTTAGCAAGGACATCCCATATTGTTTGTTTTTGCCAAGAATCTAAAAACGATTAGTAGCTTCGATAAATTCTTTGTTTCTTATGATGGATCAATGATCTGAAATTATTTTCAAGTTCAGTAAAGAGATACGTATTGTTTAATACCAATTATACGTCCTCCTTTAACTATTCGTAAAATCATAACTACTTAACTTTAGAAATTCCCATGGTTAACACATAGATTAGATGCATTCGATACATTATGTGTTTAGGTAACTGAAGACGTAGACAACACATTTTCATATCTATTTTTTAATCATCTAATCCTGTATCACCAGGCACCTCATTAAGAGAAAAATTTACATACCTCGGATAATATTTACAGACGCTTTACGGATTGGAGCGAGAGTACTTATATCGAATATGTAATAATTATTGCAGCCTTTTAAACGGAGAGTAATATTTTAAAATTCAGACAGTTTTTTCTTAAACGCGGTACGAATTCTCTGCTATACTCAAAAGAGTGGTTTGCTTGGCCAAACATAAAAATTTTAAGCTACTAAACTTCTCAATTTTCTCCGATGTATGAAGCAAATTTTAGCTTCTAAAACTGTACTGAATTTTGACAATGTTCTGAAGAATCACTAAAAAGTGTAGAATCTTGTCTTCTTCTATTTAGTTGTAATATATTGTAACCGAAATACCGAGTGTTTATTTAAATCATAACATTTCTATTTTCGCAAGGTTATGGAGGTAGAGGATACGGTGGTGGATACGGAGGTCGTGGAGCTGGAGCTGGTGCCGCATCTGCTGCTGCTGCAGGAGCTGGTGCAGGACAAGAAGGACAAGACCAAGGAGCTGCTGCCGCTGCCGCCGCAGCTGCTGCTGCCGCCCAAGGTTATGGAGGTAGAGGTGGTTACGGACAAGGTGCTGGTGCTGCGGGTGCTGCTGCTGCTGGAGCCGGAGCTGGTGCAGGGCAACAAAGACAAGACCAGGGATCTGCTGCCGCCGCCGCTGCTGCCGCTGCCGCTGCTGCCCAAGGTTATGGAGGTAGAGGAGGATACGGACAAGGTGCTGGTGCTGCGGGCGCTGCTGCTGCTGCTGCTGGAGCAGGAGCTGGTGCAGGACAACAAGATCAAGACCAACAAGCTGCTGCCGCCGCCGCTGCTGCTGCCGCTGCTGCAGGAGGTATGTTATTTGTCCTTTACATTTGCAGTAATTTTCCGAAATAGAACATAACACGAGAGTTTTGAAAGTGTCTACAGATACAGAACGCAGTCTGAATATTTCGGACATAGAAGCCTCAATTCTTGTTTGCGTTTCTAGGATATTAAATATTCATCTGTCCGTAAAGAATATATGAATTACGAAATGGGAAATATTCTTTCTCTTACACTCAAGGTTCGTAACAGAACTTTGCTAATGGCGTTTACTTAGATTTCACTAATTTCTAAGTTGAATTCCGAATTCAATTTAACTTTCAGTCATTATTCTGCGAATTTGTTAGATATGTTGTGATCGAAAATCTTTTGTCTAGCAAATATTTTACTTCCACTTAAATTGCAGAATGTACAATTAACTCTGAATTTGAACTGTTCAAAACTAATGGAAACTTACAAGGACATTCCATTTTCCTTTGTTGTAATTGGAACCTTGCTGCAGTTTCAAATGCTAACACATATGATTTGTTTTGCTTTGTTTTGTTTTATACGGGCTCAGCCCTCCCGCCTGATTTGTTGAACCTTATGAAGAAAAGCGGGCGAATCCCTTCCAACAACAAACGACACGAGCCAGCGAGCCGGTCGTGTCCAAGTAAAACTAAAATTAATTTAGCAGCTTAACAAAAAATAAATAAATAAATAAATAAATAAAGAGAATAAAATAAAATAACTAGCAGAAAAAAACACATTTAAAGCCAAGCCTGGGAACTGAGTAACATAAAAATTAACATAATGCAAAAATAACGAAATTATAAAAACGACCGTGAGAACCCTTCTCTACGAACCTCAAGACATCACAGAATATAAATAATAATATCAAAAGAAAATTGGGTTAGTAAACTAAAAAGAATAACACGGCATATAAAAACACATTAACCGAGGAAATATAATATACTAAGGCATATGTATACAATATTTCCTCGGGTATCCGACGAAAATTCTGAAAAACTTTCAATTTTACGAATTCCTATTAATCTGTAATTTTGAGAACAGCTCTCTATAATGAAACACAAAAAATCCTGAAAGATACATACAGCAGAACGCGTAGCTCATTTATTTTTACATAAGAACAATTTCAATAAAACGAATATTCGACTTCAATGATATTTATTTAGTTTCGCTGTATTTTCATTCGTTGCGAACGCCGTATTTTCTAAGTCACTGTCCTGCTCATGTCATTATTAGTAATAAAAAAATTCATTTTTTTCGGTCGACTGTAATACGACATCAGAAGCACTTTGTATTTCTTCCTTTATAAAACACAAATAATCTACGATATCTAAAGGTGCCGTAAAAACTTAGCAAGGACATCCCATATTGTTTGTTTTTGCCAAGAATCTAAAAACGATTAGTAGCTTCGATAAATTCTTTGTTTCTTATGATGGATCAATGATCTGAAATTATTTTCAAGTTCAGTAAAGAGATACGTATTGTTTAATACCAATTATACGTCCTCCTTTAACTATTCGTAAAATCATAACTACTTAACTTTAGAAATTCCCATGGTTAACACATAGATTAGATGCATTCGATACATTATGTGTTTAGGTAACTGAAGACGTAGACAACACATTTTCATATCTATTTTTTAATCATCTAATCCTGTATCACCAGGCACCTCATTAAGAGAAAAATTTACATACCTCGGATAATATTTACAGACGCTTTACGGATTGGAGCGAGAGTACTTATATCGAATATGTAATAATTATTGCAGCCTTTTAAACGGAGAGTAATATTTTAAAATTCAGACAGTTTTTTCTTAAACGCGGTACGAATTCTCTGCTATACTCAAAAGAGTGGTTTGCTTGGCCAAACATAAAAATTTTAAGCTACTAAACTTCTCAATTTTCTCCGATGTATGAAGCAAATTTTAGCTTCTAAAACTGTACTGAATTTTGACAATGTTCTGAAGAATCACTAAAAAGTGTAGAATCTTGTCTTCTTCTATTTAGTTGTAATATATTGTAACCGAAATACCGAGTGTTTATTTAAATCATAACATTTCTATTTTCGCAAGGTTATGGAGGTAGAGGATACGGTGGTGGATACGGAGGTCGTGGAGCTGGAGCTGGTGCCGCATCTGCTGCTGCTGCAGGAGCTGGTGCAGGACAACAAGGACAAGACCAAGGAGCTGCTGCCGCTGCCGCCGCAGCTGCTGCTGCCGCCGCTGCTGCCCAAGGTTATGGAGGTAGAGGTGGTTACGGACAAGGTGCTGGTGCTGCGGGTGCTGCTGCTGCTGCTGCTGGAGCCGGAGCTGGTGCAGGGCAACAAAGACAAGACCAGGGAGCTGCTGCCGCCGCCGCTGCTGCCGCTGCCGCTGCTGCGCAAGGTTATGGAGGTAGAGGAGGATACGGACAAGGTGCTGGTGCTGCGGGCGCTGCTGCTGCTGCTGCTGGAGCAGGAGCTGGTGCAGGACAACAAGATCAAGACCAACAAGCTGCTGCCGCCGCCGCTGCTGCTGCCGCTGCTGCAGGAGGTATGTTATTTGTCCTTTACATTTGCAGTAATTTTCCGAAATAGAACATAACACGAGAGTTTTGAAAGTGTCTACAGATACAGAACGCAGTCTGAATATTTCGGACATAGAAGCCTCAATTCTTGTTTGCGTTTCTAGGATATTAAATATTCATCTGTCCGTAAAGAATATATGAATTACGAAATGGGAAATATTCTTTCTCTTACACTCAAGGTTCGTAACAGAACTTTGCTAATGGCGTTTAATTAGATTTCACTAATTTCTAAGTTGAATTCCGAATTCAATTTAACTTTCAGTCATTATTCTGCGAATTTGTTAGATATGTTGTGATCGAAAATCTTTTGTCTAGCAAATATTTTACTTCCACTTAAATTGCAGAATGTACAATTAAATCTGAATTTGAACTGTTCAAAATTAATGGAAACTTACAAGGACATTCCATTGATCCTTTGTTGTAATTGGAACCTTGCTGCAGTTTCAAATGCTAACACATATGATTTGTTTTGCTTTGTTTTGTTTTATACGGGCTCAGCCCTTCCGCCTGATTTGTTGAACCTTATGAAGAAAAGCGGGCGAATCCCTTCCAACAACAAACGACACGAGCCAGCGAGCCGGCCGTGTCCAAGTAAAACTAAAATTAATTTAGCAGCTTAACAAAAAATAAATAAATAAAAAAAACTAGCAGAAAAAAACACATTTAAAGCCAAGCCTGGGAACTGAGTAACATAAAAATTAGCATAATGCAAAAATAACGAAATTATAAAAACGACCGTGAGAACCCTTCTCTACGAACATCAAGACATCACAGAATATAAATAATAATATCAAAAGAAAATTGGGTTAGTAAACTAAAAAGAATAACACGGCATATAAAAACACATTAACCGAGGAAATATAATATACTAAGGCATATGTATACAATACTTCCTCGGGTATCCGACGAAAATTCTGAAAAACTTTCAATTTTACGAATTCCTATTAATCTGTAATTTTGAGAACAGCTCTCTATAATGAAACACAAAAAATCCTGAAAGATACATACAGCAGAACGCGTAGCTCATTTATTTTTACATAAGAACAATTTCAATAAAACGAATATTCGACTTCAATGATATTTATTTAGTTTCGCTATATTTTCATTCGTTGCGAACGCCGTATTTTCTAAGTCACTGTCCTGCTCATGTCATTATTAGTAATAAAAAAATTCATTTTTTTCGGTCGACTGTAATACGACATCAGAAGCACTTTGTATTTCTTCCTTTATAAAACACAAATAATCTACGATATCTAAAGGTGCCGTAAAAACTTAGCAAGGACATCCCATATTGTTTGTTTTTGCCAAGAATCTAAAAACGATTAGTAGCTTCGATAAATTCTTTGTTTCTTATGATGGATCAATGATCTGAAATTATTTTCAAGTTCAGTAAAGAGATACGTATTGTTTAATACCAATTATACGTCCTCATTTACCTATTCGTAAAATCATAACTACTTAACTTTAGAAATTCCCCTGGTTAACACATAGATTAGATGCATTCGATACATTATGTGTTTAGGTAACTGAAGACGTAGACAACACATTTTCATATCTATTTTTTAATCATCTAATCCTGTATCACCAGGCACCTCATTAAGAGAAAAATTTACATACCTCGGATAATATTTACAGACACTTTACGGATTGGAGCGAGAGTACTTATATCGAATATGTAATAATTATTGCAGCCTTTTAAACGGAGAGTAATATTTTAAAATTCAGACAGTTTCTTCTTAAACGCGGTACGAATTCTCTGCTATACTCAAAAGAGTGGTTTGCTTGGCCAAACATAAAAATTTTAAGCTACTAAACTTCTCAATTTTCTCCGATGTATGAAGCAAATTTTAGCTTCTAAAACTGTACTGAATTTTGACAATGTTCTGAAGAATCACTAAAAAGTGTAGAATCTTGTCTTCTTCTATTTAGTTGTAATATATTGTAACCGAAATACCGAGTGTTTATTTAAATCATAACATTTCTATTTTCGCAAGGTTATGGAGGTAGAGGATACGGTGGTGGATACGGAGGTCGTGGAGCTAGAGCTGGTGCCGCATCTGCTGCTGCTGCAGGAGCTGGTGCAGGACAAGAAGGACAAGACCAAGGAGCTGCTGCCGCTGCCGCCGCAGCTGCCGCTGCCGCCGCTGCTGCCCAAGGTTATGGAGGTAGAGGTGGTTACGGACAAGGTGCTGGTGCTGCGGGTGCTGCTGCTGCTGGAGCCGGAGCTGGTGCAGGGCAACAAAGACAAGACCAGGGATCTGCTGCCGCCGCCGCTGCTGCCGCTGCCGCTGCTGCCCAAGGTTATGGAGGTAGAGGAGGATACGGACAAGGTGCTGGTGCTGCGGGCGCTGCTGCTGCTGCTGCTGGAGCAGGAGCTGGTGCAGGACAACAAGATCAAGACCAACAAGCTGCTGCCGCCGCCGCTGCTGCTGCCGCTGCTGCTGCCGCTGCTGCAGGAGGTATGTTATTTGTCCTTTACATTTGCAGTAATTTTCCGAAATAGAACATAACACGAGAGTTTTGAAAGTGTCTACAGATACAGAACGCAGTCTGAATATTTCGGACATAGAAGCCTCAATTCTTGTTTGCGTTTCTAGGATATTAAATATTCATCTGTCCGTAAAGAATATATGAATTACGAAATGGGAAATATTCTTTCTCTTACACTCAAGGTTCGTAACAGAACTTTGCTAATCGCGTTTACTTAGATTTCACTAATTTCTAAGTTGAATTCCGAATTCAATTTAACTTTCAGTCATTATTCTGCGAATTTGTTAGATATGTTGTGATCGAAAATCTTTTGTCTAGCAAATATTTTACTTCCACTTAAATTGCAGAATGTACAATTAACTCTGAATTTGAACTGTTCAAAAATAATGGAAACTTACAAGGACATTCCATTTTCCTTTGTTGTAATTGGAACCTTGCTGCAGTTTCAAATGCTAACACATATGATTTGTTTTGCTTTGTTTTGTTTTATACGGGCTCAGCCCTCCCGCCTGATTTGTTGAACCTTATGAAGAAAAGCGGGCGAATCCCTTCCAACAACAAACGACACGAGCCAGCGAGCCGGCCGTGTCCAAGTAAAACTAAAATTAATTTAGCAGCTTAACAAAAAATAAATAAATAAATAAATAAATAAAGAGAATAAAATAAAAAAACTAGCAGAAAAAAACACATTTAAAGCCAAGCCTGGGAACTGAGTAACATAAAAATTAACATAATGCAAAAATAACGAAATTATAAAAACGACCGTGAGAACCCTTCTCTACGAACCTCAAGACATCACAGAATATAAATAATAATATCAAAAGAAAATTGGGTTAGTAAACTAAAAAGAATAACACGGCATATAAAAACACATTAACCGAGGAAATATAATATACTAAGGCATATGTATACAATATTTCCTCGGGTATCCGACGAAAATTCTGAAAAACTTTCAATTTTACGAATTCCTATTAATCTGTAATTTTGAGAACAGCTCTCTATAATGAAACACAAAAAATCCTGAAAGATACATACAGCAGAACGCGTAGCTCATTTATTTTTACATAAGAACAATTTCAATAAAACGAATATTCGACTTCAATGATATTTATTTAGTTTCGCTGTATTTTCATTCGTTGCGAACGCCGTATTTTCTAAGTCACTGTCCTGCTCATGTCATTATTAGTAATAAAAAAATTCATTTTTTTCGGTCGACTGTAATACGACATCAGAAGCACTTTGTATTTCTTCCTTTATAAAACACAAATAATCTACGATATCTAAAGGTGCCGTAAAAACTTAGCAAGGACATCCCATATTGTTTGTTTTTGCCAAGAATCTAAAAACGATTAGTAGCTTCGATAAATTCTTTGTTTCTTATGATGGATCAATGATCTGAAATTATTTTCAAGTTCAGTAAAGAGATACGTATTGTTTAATACCAATTATACGTCCTCCTTTAACTATTCGTAAAATCATAACTACTTAACTTTAGAAATTCCCATGGTTAACACATAGATTAGATGCATTCGATACATTATGTGTTTAGGTAACTGAAGACGTAGACAACACATTTTCATATCTATTTTTTAATCATCTAATCCTGTATCACCAGGCACCTCATTAAGAGAAAAATTTACATACCTCGGATAATATTTACAGACGCTTTACGGATTGGAGCGAGAGTACTTATATCGAATATGTAATAATTATTGCAGCCTTTTAAACGGAGAGTAATATTTTAAAATTCAGACAGTTTCTTCTTAAACGCGGTACGAATTCTCTGCTATACTCAAAAGATTGGTTTGCTTGGCCAAACATAAAAATTTTAAGCTACTAAACTTCTCAATTTTCTCCGATGTATGAAGCAAATTTTAGCTTCTAAAACTGTACTGAATTTTGACAATGTTCTGAAGAATCACTAAAAAGTGTAGAATCTTGTCTTCTTCTATTTAGTTGTAATATATTGTAACCGAAATACCGAGTGTTTATTTAAATCATAACATTTCTATTTTCGCAAGGTTATGGAGGTAGAGGATACGGTGGTGGATACGGAGGTCGTGGAGCTGGAGCTGGTGCCGCATCTGCTGCTGCTGCAGGAGCTGGTGCAGGACAACAAGGACAAGACCAAGGAGCTGCTGCCGCTGCCGCCGCAGCTGCTGCTGCCGCCGCTGCTGCCCAAGGTTATGGAGGTAGAGGTGGTTACGAACAAGGTGCTGGTGCTGCGGATGCTGCTGCTGCTGCTGCTGGAGCCGGAGCTGGTGCAGGGCAACAAAGACAAGACCAGGGAGCTGCTGCCGCCGCCGCTGCTGCCCAAGGTTATGGAGGTAGAGGAGGATACGGACAAGGTGCTGGTGCTGCGGGCGCTGCTGCTGCTGCTGCTGGAGCAGGAGCTGGTGCAGGACAACAAGATCAAGACCAACAAGCTGCTGCCGCCGCCGCCGCCGCTGCTGCTGCCGCTGCTGCAGGAGGTATGTTATTTGTCCTTTACATTTGCAGTAATTTTCCGAAATAGAACATAACACGAGAGTTTTGAAAGTGTCTACAGATACAGAACGCAGTCTGAATATTTCGGACATAGAAGCCTCAATTCTTGTTTGCGTTTCTAGGATATTAAATATTCATCTGTCCGTAAAGAATATATGAATTACGAAATGGGAAATATTCTTTCTCTTACACTCAAGGTTCGTAACAGAACTTTGCTAATGGCGTTTAATTAGATTTCACTAATTTCTAAGTTGAATTCCGAATTCAATTTAACTTTCAGTCATTATTCTGCGAATTTGTTAGATATGTTGTGATCGAAAATCTTTTGTCTAGCAAATATTTTACTTCCACTTAAATTGCAGAATGTACAATTAAATCTGAATTTGAACTGTTCAAAATTAATGGAAACTTACAAGGACATTCCATTGATCCTTTGTTGTAATTGGAACCTTGCTGCAGTTTCAAATGCTAACACATATGATTTGTTTTGCTTTCTTTTGTTTTATACGGGCTCAGCCCTTCCGCCTGATTTGTTGAACCTTATGAAGAAAAGCGGGCGAATCCCTTCCAACAACAAACGACACGAGCCAGCGAGCCGGCCGTGTCCAAGTAAAACTAAAATTAATTTAGCAGCTTAACAAAAAATAAATAAATAAATAAATAAAACTAGCAGAAAAAAACACATTTAAAGCCAAGCCTGGGAACTGAGTAACATAAAAATTAGCATAATGCAAAAATAACGAAATTATAAAAACGACCGTGAGAACCCTTCTCTACGAACCTCAAGACATCACAGAATATAAATAATAATATCAAAAGAAAATTGGGTTAGTAAACTAAAATGAATAACACGGCATATAAAAACACATTAACCGAGGAAATATAATATACTAAGGCATATGTATACAATACTTCCTCGGGTATCCGACGAAAATTCTGAAAAACTTTCAATTTTACGAATTCCTATTAATCTGTAATTTTGAGAACAGCTCTCTATAATGAAACACAAAAAATCCTGAAAGATACATACAGCAGAACGCGTAGCTCATTTATTTTTACATAAGAACAATTTCAATAAAACGAATATTCGACTTCAATGATATTTATTTAGTTTCGCAGTATTTTCATTCGTTGCGAACGCCGTATTTTCTAAGTCACTGTCCTGCTCATGTCATTATTAGTAATAAAAAAATTCATTTTTTTCGGTCGACTGTAATACGACATCAGAAGCACTTTGTATTTCTTCCTTTATAAAACACAAATAATCTACGATATCTAAAGGTGCCGTAAAAACTTAGCAAGGACATCCCATATTGTTTGTTTTTGCCAAGAATCTAAAAACGATTAGTAGCTTCGATAAATTCTTTGTTTCTTATGATGGATCAATGATCTGAAATTATTTTCAAGTTCAGTAAAAAGATACGTATTGTTTAATACCAATTATACGTCCTCCTTTAACTATTCGTAAAATCATAACTACTTAACTTTAGAAATTCCCATGGTTAACACATAGATTAGATGCATTCGATACATTATGTGTTTAGGTAACTGAAGACGTAGACAACACATTTTCATATCTATTTTTTAATCATCTAATCCTGTATCACCAGGCACCTCATTAAGAGAAAAATTTACATACCTCGGATAATATTTACAGACGCTTTACGGATTGGAGCGAGAGTACTTATATCGAATATGTAATAATTATTGCAGCCTTTTAAACGGAGAGTAATAATTTAAAATTCAGACAGTTTCTTCTTAAACGCGGTACGAATTCTCTGCTATACTCAAAAGAGTGGTTTGCTTGGCCAAACATAAAAATTTTAAGCTACTAAACTTCTCAATTTTCTCCGATGTATGAAGCAAATTTTAGCTTCTAAAACTGTACTGAATTTTGACAATGTTCTGAAGAATCACTAAAAAGTGTAGAATCTTGTCTTCTTCTATTTAGTTGTAATATATTGTAACCGAAATACCGAGTGTTTATTTAAATCATAACATTTCTATTTTCGCAAGGTTATGGAGGTAGAGGATACGGTGGTGGATACGGAGGTCGTGGAGCTGGAGCTGGTGCCGCATCTGCTGCTGCTGCAGGAGCTGGTGCAGGACAACAAGGACAAGACCAAGGAGCTGCTGCCGCTGCCGCCGCAGCTGCTGCTGCCGCCGCTGCTGCCCAAGGTTATGGAGGTAGAGGTGGTTACGAACAAGGTGCTGGTGCTGCCGGTGCTGCTGCTGGAGCCGGAGCTGGTGCAGGGCAACAAAGACAAGACCAGGGAGCTGCTGCCGCCGCCGCTGCTGCCGCTGCCGCTGTTGCCCAAGGTTATGGAGGTAGAGGAGGATACGGACAAGGTGCTGGTGCTGCGGGCGCTGCTGCTGCTGCTGCTGGAGCAGGAGCTGGTGCAGGACAACAAGATCAAGACCAACAAGCTGCTGCCGCCGCCGCTGCTGCTGCCGCTGCTGCAGGAGGTATGTTATTTGTCCTTTACATTTGCAGTAATTTTCCGAAATAGAACATAACACGAGAGTTTTGAAAGTGTCTACAGATACAGAACGCAGTCTGAATATTTCGGACATAGAAGCCTCAATTCTTGTTTGCGTTTCTAGGATATTAAATATTCATCTGTCCGTAAAGAATATATGAATTACGAAATGGGAAATATTCTTTCTCTTACACTCAAGGTTCGTAACAGAACTTTGCTAATGGCGTTTAATTAGATTTCACTAATTTCTAAGTTGAATTCCGAATTCAATTTAACTTTCAGTCATTATTCTGCGAATTTGTTAGATATGTTGTGATCGAAAATCTTTTGTCTAGCAAATATTTTACTTCCACTTAAATTGCAGAATGTACAATTAAATCTGAATTTGAACTGTTCAAAATTAATGGAAACTTACAAGGACATTCCATTGATCCTTTGTTGTAATTGGAACCTTGCTGCAGTTTCAAATGCTAACACATATGATTTGTTTTGCTTTGTTTTGTTTTATACGGGCTCAGCCCTTCCGCCTGATTTGTTGAACCTTATGAAGAAAAGCGGGCGAATCCCTTCCAACAACAAACGACACGAGCCAGCGAGCCGGCCGTGTCCAAGTAAAACTAAAATTAATTTAGCAGCTTAACAAAAAATAAATAAATAAAAAAAAACTAGCAGAAAAAAACACATTTAAAGCCAAGCCTGGGAACTGAGTAACATAAAAATTAGCATAATGCAAAAATAACGAAATTATAAAAACGACCGTGAGAACCCTTCTCTACGAACCTCAAGACATCACAGAATATAAATAATAATATCAAAAGAAAATTGGGTTAGTAAACTAAAAAGAATAACACGGCATATAAAAACACATTAACCGAGGAAATATAATATACTAAGGCATATGTATACAATACTTCCTCGGGTATCCGACGAAAATTCTGAAAAACTTTCAATTTTACGAATTCCTATTAATCTGTAATTTTGAGAACAGCACTCTATAATGAAACACAAAAAATCCTGAAAGATACATACAGCAGAACGCGTAGCTCATTTATTTTTACATAAGAACAATTTCAATAAAACGAATATTCGACTTCAATGATATTTATTTAGTTTCGCTGTATTTTCATTCGTTGCGAACGCCGTATTTTCTAAGTCACTGTCCTGCTCATGTCATTATTAGTAATAAAAAAATTCATTTTTTTCGGTCGACTGTAATACGACATCAGAAGCACTTTGTATTTCTTCCTTTATAAAACACAAATAATCTACGATATCTAAAGGTGCCGTAAAAACTTAGCAAGGACATCCCATATTGTTTGTTTTTGCCAAGAATCTAAAAACGATTAGTAGCTTCGATAAATTCTTTGTTTCTTATGATGGATCAATGATCTGAAATTATTTTCAAGTTCTGTAAAGAGATACGTATTGTCTGATACCAATTATACGTCCTCCTTTAACTATTCGTAAAATCATAACTACTTAACTTTAGAAATTCCCATGGTTAACACATAGATTAGATGCATTCGATACATTATGTGTTTAGGTAACTGAAGACGTAGAAAACACATTTTCATATCTATTTTTTAATCATCTAATCCTGTATCACCAGGCACCTCATTAAGAGAAAAATTTACATACCTCGGATAATATTTACAGACGCTTTACGGATTGGAGCGAGAGTACTTATATCGAATATGTAATAATTATTGCAGCCTTTTAAACGGAGAGTAATATTTTAAAATTCAGACAATTTCTTCTTAAACGCGGTACGAATTCTCTGCTATACTCAAAAGAGTGGTTTGCTTGGCCAAACATAAAAATTTTAAGCTACTAAACTTCTCAATTTTCTCCGATGTATGAAGCAAATTTTAGCTTCTAAAACTGTACTGAATTTTGACAATGTTCTGAAGAATCACTAAAAAGTGTAGAATCTTGTCTTCTTCTATTTAGTTGTAATATATTGTAACCGAAATACCGAGTGTTTATTTAAATCATAACATTTCTATTTTCGCAAGGTTATGGAGGTAGAGGATACGGTGGTGGATACGGAGGTCGTGGAGCTGGAGCTGGTGCCGCATCTGCTGCTGCTGCAGGAGCTGGTGCAGGACAACAAGGACAAGACCAAGGAGCTGCTGCCGCTGCCGCCGCAGCTGCTGCTGCCGCCGCTGCTGCCCAAGGTTATGGAGGTAGAGGTGGTTACCAACAAGGTGCTGGTGCTGCGGGTGCTGCTGCTGCTGCTGCTGGAGCCGGAGCTGGTGCAGGGCAACAAAGACAAGACCAGGGAGCTGCTGCCGCCGCCGCTGCTGCCGCTGCCGCTGCTGCCCAAGGTTATGGAGGTAGAGGAGGATACGGACAAGGTGCTGGTGCTGCGGGCGCTGCTGCTGCTGCTGCTGGAGCAGGAGCTGGTGCAGGACAACAAGATCAAGACCAACAAGCTGCTGCCGCCGCCGCCGCCGCTGCTGCTGCCGCTGCTGCAGGAGGTATGTTATTTGTCCTTTACATTTGCAGTAATTTTCCGAAATAGAACATAACACGAGAGTTTTGAAAGTGTCTACAGATACAGAACGCAGTCTGAATATTTCGGACATAGAAGCCTCAATTCTTGTTTGCGTTTCTAGGATATTAAATATTCATCTGTCCGTAAAGAATATATGAATTACGAAATGGGAAATATTCTTTCTCTTACACTCAAGGTTCGTAACAGAACTTTGCTAATGGCGTTTAATTAGATTTCACTAATTTCTAAGTTGAATTCCGAATTCAATTTAACTTTCAGTCATTATTCTGCGAATTTGTTAGATATGTTGTGATCGAAAATCTTTTGTCTAGCAAATATTTTACTTCCACTTAAATTGCAGAATGTACAATTAAATCTGAATTTGAACTGTTCAAAATTAATGGAAACTTACAAGGACATTCCATTGATCCTTTGTTGTAATTGGAACCTTGCTGCAGTTTCAAATGCTAACACATATGATTTGTTTTGCTTTGTTTTGTTTTATACGGGCTCAGCCCTTCCGCCTGATTTGTTGAACCTTATGAAGAAAAGCGGGCGAATCCCTTCCAACAACAAACGACACGAGCCAGCGAGCCGGCCGTGTCCAAGTAAAACTAAAATTAATTTAGCAGCTTAACAAAAAATAAATAAATAAATAAAAAAAACTAGCAGAAAAAAACACATTTAAAGCCAAGCCTGGGAACTGAGTAACATAAAAATTAGCATAATGCAAAAATAACGAAATTATAAAAACGACCGTAAGAACCCTTCTCTACGAACCTCAAGACATCACAGAATATAAATAATAATATCAAAAGAAAATTGGGTTAGTAAACTAAAAAGAATAACACGGCATATAAAAACACATTAACCAAGGAAATATAATATACTAAGGCATATGTATACAATACTTCCTCGGGTATCCGACGAAAATTCTGAAAAACTTTCAATTTTACGAATTCCTATTAATCTGTAATTTTGAGAACAGCTCTCTATAATGAAACACAAAAAATCCTGAAAGATACATACAGCAGAACGCGTAGCTCATTTATTTTTACATAAGAACAATTTCAATAAAACGAATATTCGACTTCAATGATATTTATTTAGTTTCGCTGTATTTTCATTCGTTGCGAACGCCGTATTTTCTAAGTCACTGTCCTGCTCATGTCATTATTAGTAATAAAAAAATTCATTTTTTTCGGTCGACTGTAATACGACATCAGAAGCACTTTGTATTTCTTCCTTTATAAAACACGAATAATCTACGATATCTAAAGGTGCCGTAAAAACTTAGCAAGGACATCCCATATTGTTTGTTTTTGCCAAGAATCTAAAAACGATTAGTAGCTTCGATAAATTCTTTGTTTCTTATGATGGATCAATGATCTGAAATTATTTTCAAGTTCAGTAAAGAGATACGTATTGTTTAATACCAATTATACGTCCTCCTTTAACTATTCGTAAAATCATAACTACTTAACTTTAGAAATTCCCATGGTTAACACATAGATTAGATGCATTCGATACATTATGTGTTTAGGTAACTGAAGACGTAGACAACACATTTTCATATCTATTATTTAATCATCTAATCCTGTATCACCAGGCACCTCATTAAGAGAAAAATTTACATACCTCGGATAATATTTACAGACGCTTTACGGATTGGAGCGAGAGTACTTATATCGAATATGTAATAATTATTGCAGCCTTTTAAACGGAGAGTAATATTTTAAAATTCAGACAGTTTCTTCTTAAACGCGGTACGAATTCTCTGCTATACTCAAAAGAGTGGTTTGCTTGGCCAAACATAAAAATTTTAAGCTACTAAACTTCTCAATTTTCTCCGATGTATGAAGCAAATTTTAGCTTCTAAAACTGTACTGAATTTTGACAATGTTCTGAAGAATCACTAAAAAGTGTAGAATCTTGTCTTCTTCTATTTAGTTGTAATATATTGTAACCGAAATACCGAGTGTTTATTTAAATTATAACATTTCTATTTTCGCAAGGTTATGGAGGTAGAGGATACGGTGGTGGATACGGAGGTCGTGGAGCTGGAGCTGGTGCCGCATCTGCTGCTGCTGCAGGAGCTGGTGCAGGACAACAAGGACAAGACCAAGGAGCTGCTGCCGCTGCCGCCGCAGCTGCTGCTGCCGCCGCTGCTGCCCAAGGTTATGGAGGTAGAGGTGGTTACGGACAAGGTGCTGGTGCTGCTGCTGCTGCTGCTGGAGCCGGAGCTGGTGCAGGGCAACAAAGACAAGACCAGGGAGCTGCTGCCGCCGCCGCTGCTGCCGCTGCCGCTGCTGCCCAAGGTTATGGAGGTAGAGGAGGATACGGACAAGGTGCTGGTGCTGCGGGCGCTGCTGCTGCTGCTGCTGGAGCAGGAGCTGGTGCAGGACAACAAGATCAAGACCAACAAGCTGCTGCCGCCGCCGCTGCTGCTGCCGCTGCTGCAGGAGGTATGTTATTTGTCCTTTACATTTGCAGTAATTTTCCGAAATAGAACATAACACGAGAGTTTTGAAAGTGTCTACAGATACAGAACGCAGTCTGAATATTTCGGACATAGAAGCCTCAATTCTTGTTTGCGTTTCTAGGATATTAAATATTCATCTGTCCGTAAAGAATATATGAATTACGAAATGGGAAATATTCTTTCTCTTACACTCAAGGTTCGTAACAGAACTTTGCTAATGGCGTTTAATTAGATTTCACTAATTTCTAAGTTGAATTCCGAATTCAATTTAACTTTCAGTCATTATTCTGCGAATTTGTTAGATATGTTGTGATCGAAAATCTTTTGTCTAGCAAATATTTTACTTCCACTTAAATTGCAGAATGTACAATTAAATCTGAATTTGAACTGTTCAAAATTAATGGAAACTTACAAGGACATTCCATTGATCCTTTGTTGTAATTGGAACCTTGCTGCAGTTTCAAATGCTAACACATATGATTTGTTTTGCTTTGTTTTGTTTTATACGGGCTCAGCCCTTCCGCCTGATTTGTTCAACCTTATGAAGAAAAGCGGGCGAATCACTTCCAACAACAAACGACACGAGCCAGCGAGCCGGCCGTGTCCAAGTAAAACTAAAATTAATTTAGCAGCTTAACAAAAAATAAATAAATAAATAAAAAAACTAGCAGAAAAAAACACATTTAAAGCCAAGCCTGGAAACTGAGTAACATAAAAATTAGCATAATGCAAAAATAACGAAATTATAAAAACGACCGTGAGAACCCTTCTCTACGAACCTCAAGACATCACAGAATATAAATAATAATATCAAAAGAAAATTGGGTTAGTAAACTAAAAAGAATAACACGGCATATAAAAACACATTAACCGAGGAAATATAATATACTAAGGCATATGTATACAATACTTCCTCGGGTATCCGACGAAAATTCTGAAAAACTTTCAATTTTACGAATTCCTATTAATCTGTAATTTTGAGAACAGCTCTCTATAATGAAACACAAAAAATCCTGAAAGATACATACAGCAGAACGCGTAGCTCATTTATTTTTACATAAGAACAATTTCAATAAAACGAATATTCGACTTCAATGATATTTATTTAGTTTCGCTGTATTTTCATTCGTTGCGAACGCCGTATTTTCTAAGTCACTGTCCTGCTCATGTCATTATTAGTAATAAAAAAATTCATTTTTTTCGGTCGACTGTAATACGACATCAGAAGCACTTTGTATTTCTTCCTTTATAAAACACAAATAATCTACGATATCTAAAGGTGCCGTAAAAACTTAGCAAGGACATCCCATATTGTTTGTTTTTGCCAAGAATCTAAAAACGATTAGTAGCTTCGATAAATTCTTTGTTTCTTATGATGGATCAATGATCTGAAATTATTTTCAAGTTCAGTAAAGAGATACGTATTGTTTAATACCAATTATACGTCCTCCTTTAACTATTCGTAAAATCATAACTACTTAACTTTAGAAATTCCCATGGTTAACACATAGATTAGATGCATTCGATACATTATGTGTTTAGGTAACTGAAGACGTAGACAACACATTTTCATATCTATTTTTTAATCATCTAATCCTGTATCACCAGGCACCTCATTAAGAGAAAAATTTACATACCTCGGATAATATTTACAGACGCTTTACGGATTGGAGCGAGAGTACTTATATCGAATATGTAATAATTATTGCAGCCTTTTAAACGGAGAGTAATATTTTAAAATTCAGACAGTTTTTTCTTAAACGCGGTACGAATTCTCTGCTATACTCAAAAGAGTGGTTTGCTTGGCCAAACATAAAAATTTTAAGCTACTAAACTTCTCAATTTTCTCCGATGTATGAAGCAAATTTTAGCTTCTAAAACTGTACTGAATTTTGACAATGTTCTGAAGAATCACTAAAAAGTGTAGAATCTTGTCTTCTTCTATTTAGTTGTAATATATTGTAACCGAAATACCGAGTGTTTATTTAAATCATAACATTTCTATTTTCGCAAGGTTATGGAGGTAGAGGATACGGTGGTGGATACGGAGGTCGTGGAGCTGGAGCTGGTGCCGCATCTGCTGCTGCTGCAGGAGCTGGTGCAGGACAACAAGGACAAGACCAAGGAGCTGCTGCCGCTGCTGCCCAAGGTTATGGAGGTAGAGGTGGTTACGGACAAGGTGCTGGTGCTGCGGGTGCTGCTGCTGCTGCTGCTGGAGCCGGAGCTGGTGCAGGGCAACAAAGACAAGACCAGGGAGCTACTGCCGCCGCCGCTGCTGCCGCTGCCCAAGGTTATGGAGGTAGAGGAGGATACGGACAAGGTGCTGGTGCTGCGGGCGCTGCTGCTGCTGCTGCTGGAGCAGGAGCTGGTGCAGGACAACAAGATCAAGACCAACAAGCTGCTGCCGCCGCCGCCGCCGCTGCTGCTGCCGCTACTGCAGGAGGTATGTTATTTGTCCTTTACATTTGCAGTAATTTTCCGAAATAGAACATAACACGAGAGTTTTGAAAGTGTCTACAGTTACAGAACGCAGTCTGAATATTTCGGACATAGAAGCCTCAATTCTTGTTTGCGTTTCTAGGATATTAAATATTCATCTGTCCGTAAAGAATATATGAATTACGAAATGGGAAATATTCTTTCTCTTACACTCAAGGTTCGTAACAGAACTTTGCTAATGGCGTTTAATTAGATTTCACTAATTTCTAAGTTGAATTCCGAATTCAATTTAACTTTCAGTCATTATTCTGCGAATTTGTTAGATATGTTGTGATCGAAAATCTTTTGTCTAGCAAATATTTTACTTCCACTTAAATTGCAGAATGTACAATTAAATCTGAATTTGAACTGTTCAAAATTAATGGAAACTTACAAGGACATTCCATTGATCCTTTGTTGTAATTGGAACCTTGCTGCAGTTTCAAATGCTAACACATATGATTTGTTTTGCTTTGTTTTGTTTTATACGGGCTCAGCCCTTCCGCCTGATTTGTTGAACCTTATGAAGAAAAGCGGGCGAATCCCTTCCAACAACAAACGACACGAGCCAGCGAGCCGGCCGTGTCCAAGTAAAACTAAAATTAATTTAGCAGCTTAACAAAAAATAAATAAATAAATAAATAAAACTAGCAGAAAAAAACACATTTAAAGCCAAGCCTGGGAACTGAGTAACATAAAAATTAGCATAATGCAAAAATAACGAAATTATAAAAACGACCGTGAGAACCCTTCTCTACGAACCTCAAGACATCACAGAATATAAATAATAATATCAAAAGAAAATTGGGTTAGTAAACTAAAAAGAATAACACGGCATATAAAAACACATTAACCGAGGAAATATAATATACTAAGGCATATGTATACAATACTTCCTCGGGTATCCGACGAAAATTCTGAAAAACTTTCAATTTTACGAATTCCTATTAATCTGTAATTTTGAGAACAGCTCTCTATAATGAAACACAAAAAATCCTGAAAGATACATACAGCAGAACGCGTAGCTCATTTATTTTTACATAAGAACAATTTCAATAAAACGAATATTCGACTTCAATGATATTTATTTAGTTTCGCTGTATTTTCATTCGTTGCGAACGCCGTATTTTCTAAGTCACTGTCCTGCTCATGTCATTATTAGTAATAAAAAAATTCATTTTTTTCGGTCGACTGTAATACGACATCAGAAGCACTTTGTATTTCTTCCTTTATAAAACACAAATAATCTACGATATCTAAAGGTGCCGTAAAAACTTAGCAAGGACATCCCATATTGTTTGTTTTTGCCAAGAATCTAAAAACGATTAGTAGCTTCGATAAATTCTTTGTTTCTTATGATGGATCAATGATCTGAAATTATTTTCAAGTTCAGTAAAGAGATACGTATTGTTTAATACCAATTATACGTCCTCCTTTAACTATTCGTAAAATCATAACTACTTAACTTTAGAAATTCCCATGGTTAACACATAGATTAGATGCATTCGATACATTATGTGTTTAGGTAACTGAAGACGTAGACAACACATTTTCATATCTATTTTTTAATCATCTAATCCTGTATCACCAGGCACCTCATTAAGAGAAAAATTTACATACCTCGGATAATATTTACAGACGCTTTACGGATTGGAGCGAGAGTACTTATATCGAATATGTAATAATTATTGCAGCCTTTTAAACGGAGAGTAATATTTTAAAATTCAGACAGTTTCTTCTTAAACGCGGTACGAATTCTCTGCTATACTCAAAAGAGTGGTTTGCTTGGCCAAACATAAAAATTTTAAGCTACTAAACTTCTCAATTTTCTCCGATGTATGAAGCAAATTTTAGCTTCTAAAACTGTACTGAATTTTGACAATGTTCTGAAGAATCACTAAAAAGTGTAGAATCTTGTCTTCTTCTATTTAGTTGTAATATATTGTAACCGAAATACCGAGTGTTTATTTAAATCATAACATTTCTATTTTCGCAAGGTTATGGAGGTAGAGGATACGGTGGTGGATACGGAGGTCGTGGAGCTGGAGCTGGTGCCGCATCTGCTGCTGCTGCAGGAGCTGGTGCAGGACAACAAGGACAAGACCAAGGAGCTGCTGCCGCTGCCGCCGCAGCTGCTGCTGCCGCCGCTGCTGCCCAAGGTTATGGAGGTAGAGGTGGTTACGGACAAGGTGCTGGTGCTGCGGGTGCTGCTGCTGCTGGAGCCGGAGCTGGTGCAGGGCAACAAAGACAAGACCAGGGAGCTGCTGCCGCCGCCGCTGCTGCCGCTGCCGCTGCTGCCCAAGGTTATGGAGGTAGAGGAGGATACGGACAAGGTGCTGGTGCTGCGGGCGCTGCTGCTGCTGCTGCTGGAGCAGGAGCTGGTGCAGGACAACAAGATCAAGACCAACAAGCTGCTGCCGCCGCCGCCGCCGCTGCTGCTGCCGCTGCTGCAGGAGGTATGTTATTTGTCCTTTACATTTGCAGTAATTTTCCGAAATAGAACATAACACGAGAGTTTTGAAAGTGTCTACAGATACAGAACGCAGTCTGAATATTTCGGACATAGAAGCCTCAATTCTTGTTTGCGTTTCTAGGATATTAAATATTCATCTGTCCGTAAAGAATATATGAATTACGAAATGGGAAATATTCTTTCTCTTACACTCAAGGTTCGTAACAGAACTTTGCTAATGGCGTTTAATTAGATTTCACTAATTTCTAAGTTGAATTCCGAATTCAATTTAACTTTCAGTCATTATTCTGCGAATTTGTTAGATATGTTGTGATCGAAAATCTTTTGTCTAGCAAATATTTTACTTCCACTTAAATTGCAGAATGTACAATTAAATCTGAATTTGAACTGTTCAAAATTAATGGAAACTTACAAGGACATTCCATTGATCCTTTGTTGTAATTGGAACCTTGCTGCAGTTTCAAATGCTAACACATATGATTTGTTTTGCTTTCTTTTGTTTTATACGGGCTCAGCCCTTCCGCCTGATTTGTTGAACCTTATGAAGAAAAGCGGGCGAATCCCTTCCAACAACAAACGACACGAGCCAGCGAGCCGGCCGTGTCCAAGTAAAACTAAAATTAATTTAGCAGCTTAACAAAAAATAAATAAATAAATAAAAAAACTAGCAGAAAAAAACACATTTAAAGCCAAGCCTGGGAACTGAGTAACATAAAAATTAGCATAATGCAAAAATAACGAAATTATAAAAACGACCGTGAGAACCCTTCTCTACGAACCTCAAGACATCACAGAATATAAATAATAATATCGAAAGAAAATTGGGTTAGTAAACTAAAAAGAATAACACGGCATATAAAAACACATTAACCGAGGAAATATAATATACTAAGGCATATGTATAGAATACTTCCTCGGGTATCCGACGAAAATTCTGAAAAACTTTCAATTTTACGAATTCCTATTAATCTGTAATTTTGAGAACAGCTCTCTATAATGAAACACAAAAAATCCTGAAAGATACATACAGCAGAACGCGTAGCTCATTTATTTTTACATAAGAACAATTTCAATAAAACGAATATTCGACTTCAATGATATTTATTTAGTTTCGCTGTATTTTCATTCGTTGCGAACGCCGTATTTTCTAAGTCACTGTCCTGCTCATGTCATTATTAGTAATAAAAAAATTCATTTTTTTCGGTCGACTGTAATACGACATCAGAAGCACTTTGTATTTCTTCCTTTATAAAACACAAATAATCTACGATATCTAAAGGTGCCGTAAAAACTTAGCAAGGACATCCCATATTGTTTGTTTTTGCCAAGAATCTAAAAACGATTAGTAGCTTCGATAAATTCTTTGTTTCTTATGATGGATCAATGATCTGAAATTATTTTCAAGTTCAGTAAAGAGATACGTATTGTTTAATACCAATTATACGTCCTCCTTTAACTATTCGTAAAATCATAACTACTTAACTTTAGAAATTCCCATGGTTAACACATAGATTAGATGCATTCGATACATTATGTGTTTAGGTAACTGAAGACGTAGACAACACATTTTCATATCTATTTTTTAATCATCTAATCCTGTATCACCAGGCACCTCATTAAGAGAAAAATTTACATACCTCGGATAATATTTACAGACGCTTTACGGATTGGAGCGAGAGTACTTATATCGAATATGTAATAATTATTGCAGCCTTTTAAACGGAGAGTAATATTTTAAAATTCAGACAGTTTCTTCTTAAACGCGGTACGAATTCTCTGCTATACTCAAAAGAGTGGTTTGCTTGGCCAAACATAAAAATTTTAAGCTACTAAACTTCTCAATTTTCTCCGATGTATGAAGCAAATTTTAGCTTCTAAAACTGTACTGAATTTTGACAGTGTTCTGAAGAATCACTAAAAAGTGTAGAATCTTGTCTTCTTCTATTTAGTTGTAATATATTGTAACCGAAATACCGAGTGTTTATTTAAATCATAACATTTCTATTTTCGCAAGGTTATGGAGGTAGAGGATACGGTGGTGGATACGGAGGTCGTGGAGCTGGAGCTGGTGCCGCATCTGCTGCTGCTGCAGGAGCTGGTGCAGGAAAACAAGGACAATACCAAGGAGCTGCTGCCGCTGCCGCCGCAGCTGCTGCTGCCGCCGCTGCTGCCCAAGGTTATGGAGGTAGAGGTGGTTACGGACAAGGTGCTGGTGCTGCGGGTGCTGCTGCTGCTGCTGCTGGAGCCGGAGCTGGTGCAGGGCAACAAAGACAAGACCAGGGAGCTGCTGCCGCCGCCGCTGCTGCCGCTGCCGCTGCTGCCCAAGGTTATGGAGGTAGAGGAGGATACGGACAAGGTGCTGGTGCTGCGGGCGCTGCTGCTGCTGCTGCTGGAGCAGGAGCTGGTGCAGGACAACAAGATCAAGACCAACAAGCTGCTGCCGCCGCTGCTGCTGCCGCTGCTGCAGGAGGTATGTTATTTCTCCTTTACATTTGCAGTAATTTTCCGAAATAGAACATAACACGAGAGTTTTGAAAGTGTCTACAGATACAGAACGCAGTCTGAATATTTCGGACATAGAAGCCTCAATTCTTGTTTGCGTTTCTAGGATATTAAATATTCATCTGTCCGTAAAGAATATATGAATTACGAAATGGGAAATATTCTTTCTCTTACACTCAAGGTTCGTAACAGAACTTTGCTAATGGCGTTTATTTAGATTTCACTAATTTCTAAGTTGAATTCCGAATTCAATTTAACTTTCAGTCATTATTCTGCGAATTTGTTAGATATGTTGTGATCGAAAATCTTTTGTCTAGCAAATATTTTACTTCCACTTAAATTGCAGAATGTACAATTAAATCTGAATTTGAACTGTTCAAAATTAATGGAAACTTACAAGGACATTCCATTGATCCTTTGTTGTAATTGGAACCTTGCTGCAGTTTCAAATGCTAACACATATGATTTGTTTTGCTTTGTTTTGTTTTATACGGGCTCAGCCCTTCCGCCTGATTTGTTGAACCTTATGAAGAAAAGCGGGCGAATCCCTTCCAACAACAAACGACACGAGCCAGCGAGCCGGCCGTGTCCAAGTAAAACTAAAATTAATTTAGCAGCTTAACAAAAAATAAATAAATAAATAAAAAAAACTAGCAGAAAAAAACACATTTAAAGCCAAGCCTGGGAACTGAGTAACATAAAAATTAGCATAATGCAAAAATAACGAAATTATAAAAACGACCGTGAGAACCCTTCTCTACGAACCTCAAGACATCACAGAATATAAATAATAATATCGAAAGAAAATTGGGTTAGTAAACTAAAAAGAATAACACGGCATATAAAAACACATTAACCGAGGAAATATAATATACTAAGGCATATGTATAGAATACTTCCTCGGGTATCCGACGAAAATTCTGAAAAACTTTCAATTTTACGAATTCCTATTAATCTGTAATTTTGAGAACAGCTCTCTATAATGAAACACAAAAAATCCTGAAAGATACATACAGCAGAACGCGTAGCTCATTTATTTTTACATAAGAACAATTTCAATAAAACGAATATTCGACTTCAATGATATTTATTTAGTTTCGCTGTATTTTCATTCGTTGCGAACGCCGTATTTTCTAAGTCACTGTCCTGCTCATGTCATTATTAGTAATAAAAAAATTCATTTTTTTCGGTCGACTGTAATACGACATCAGAAGCACTTTGTATTTCTTCCTTTATAAAACACAAATAATCTACGATATCTAAAGGTGCCGTAAAAACTTAGCAAGGACATCCCATATTGTTTGTTTTTGCCAAGAATCTAAAAACGATTAGTAGCTTCGATAAATTCTTTGTTTCTTATGATGGATCAATGATCTGAAATTATTTTCAAGTTCAGTAAAGAGATACGTATTGTTTAATACCAATTATACGTCCTCCTTTAACTATTCGTAAAATCATAACTACTTAACTTTAGAAATTCCCATGGTTAACACATAGATTAGATGCATTCGATACATTATGTGTTTAGGTAACTGAAGACGTAGACAACACATTTTCATATCTATTTTTTAATCATCTAATCCTGTATCACCAGGCACCTCATTAAGAGAAAAATTTACATACCTCGGATAATATTTACAGACGCTTTACGGATTGGAGCGAGAGTACTTATATCGAATATGTAATAATTATTGCAGCCTTTTAAACGGAGAGTAATATTTTAAAATTCAGACAGTTTCTTCTTAAACGCGGTACGAATTCTCTGCTATACTCAAAAGAGTGGTTTGCTTGGCCAAACATAAAAATTTTAAGCTACTAAACTTCTCAATTTTCTCCGATGTATGAAGCAAATTTTAGCTTCTAAAACTGTACTGAATTTTGACAGTGTTCTGAAGAATCACTAAAAAGTGTAGAATCTTGTCTTCTTCTATTTAGTTGTAATATATTGTAACCGAAATACCGAGTGTTTATTTAAATCATAACATTTCTATTTTCGCAAGGTTATGGAGGTAGAGGATACGGTGGTGGATACGGAGGTCGTGGAGCTGGAGCTGGTGCCGCATCTGCTGCTGCTGCAGGAGCTGGTGCAGGAAAACAAGGACAATACCAAGGAGCTGCTGCCGCTGCCGCCGCAGCTGCTGCTGCCGCCGCTGCTGCCCAAGGTTATGGAGGTAGAGGTGGTTACGGACAAGGTGCTGGTGCTGCGGGTGCTGCTGCTGCTGCTGCTGGAGCCGGAGCTGGTGCAGGGCAACAAAGACAAGACCAGGGAGCTGCTGCCGCCGCCGCTGCTGCCGCTGCCGCTGCTGCCCAAGGTTATGGAGGTAGAGGAGGATACGGACAAGGTGCTGGTGCTGCGGGCGCTGCTGCTGCTGCTGCTGGAGCAGGAGCTGGTGCAGGACAACAAGATCAAGACCAACAAGCTGCTGCCGCCGCCGCCGCCGCTGCTGCTGCCGCTGCTGCAGGAGGTATGTTATTTCTCCTTTACATTTGCAGTAATTTTCCGAAATAGAACATAACACGAGAGTTTTGAAAGTGTCTACAGATACAGAACGCAGTCTGAATATTTCGGACATAGAAGCCTCAATTCTTGTTTGCGTTTCTAGGATATTAAATATTCATCTGTCCGTAAAGAATATATGAATTACGAAATGGGAAATATTCTTTCTCTTACACTCAAGGTTCGTAACAGAACTTTGCTAATGGCGTTTATTTAGATTTCACTAATTTCTAAGTTGAATTCCGAATTCAATTTAACTTTCAGTCATTATTCTGCGAATTTGTTAGATATGTTGTGATCGAAAATCTTTTGTCTAGCAAATATTTTACTTCCACTTAAATTGCAGAATGTACAATTAAATCTGAATTTGAACTGTTCAAAATTAATGGAAACTTACAAGGACATTCCATTGATCCTTTGTTGTAATTGGAACCTTGCTGCAGTTTCAAATGCTAACACATATGATTTGTTTTGCTTTGTTTTGTTTTATACGGGCTCAGCCCTTCCGCCTGATTTGTTGAACCTTATGAAGAAAAGCGGGCGAATCCCTTCCAACAACAAACGACACGAGCCAGCGAGCCGGCCGTGTCCAAGTAAAACTAAAATTAATTTAGCAGCTTAACAAAAAATAAATAAATAAATAAATAAAACTAGCAGAAAAAACACATTTAAAGCCAAGCCTGGGAACTGAGTAACATAAAAATTAGCATAATGCAAAAATAACGAAATTATAAAAACGACCGTGAGAACCCTTCTCTACGAACCTCAAGACATCACAGAATATAAATAATAATATCAAAAGAAAATTGGGTTAGTAAACTAAAAAGAATAACACGGCATATAAAAACACATTAACCGAGGAAATATAATATACTAAGGCATATGTATACAATACTTCCTCGGGTATCCGACGAAAATTCTGAAAAACTGTCAATTTTACGAATTCCTATTAATCTGTAATTTTGAGAACAGCTCTCTATAATGAAACACAAAAAATCCTGAAAGATACATACAGCAGAACGCGTAGCTCATTTATTTTTACATAAGAACAATTTCAATAAAACGAATATTCGACTTCAATGATATTTATTTAGTTTCGCTGTATTTTCATTCGTTGCGAACGCCGTATTTTCTAAGTCACTGTCCTGCTCATGTCATTATTAGTAATAAAAAAATTCATTTTTTTCGGTCGACTGTAATACGACATCAGGAGCACTTTGTATTTCTTCCTTTATAAAACACAAATAATCTACGATATCTAAAGGTGCCGTAAAAACTTAGCAAGGACATCCCATATTGTTTGTTTTTGCCAAGAATCTAAAAACGATTAGTAGCTTCGATAAATTCTTTGTTTCTTATGATGGATCAATGATCTGAAATTATTTTCAAGTTCAGTAAAGAGATACGTATTGTTTAATACCAATTATACGTCCTCCTTTAACTATTCGTAAAATCATAACTACTTAACTTTAGAAATTCCCATGGTTAACACATAGATTAGATGCATTCGATACATTATGTGTTTAGGTAACTGAAGACGTAGACAACACATTTTCATATCTATTTTTTAATCATCTAATCCTGTATCACCAGGCACCTCATTAAGAGAAAAATTTACATACCTCGGATAATATTTACAGACGCTTTACGGATTGGAGCGAGAGTACTTATATCGAATATGTAATAATTATTGCAGCCTTTTAAACGGAGAGTAATATTTTAAAATTCAGACAGTTTCTTCTTAAACGCGGTACGAATTCTCTGCTATACTCAAAAGAGTGGTTTGCTTGGCCAAACATAAAAATTTTAAGCTACTAAACTTCTCAATTTTCTCCGATGTATGAAGCAAATTTTAGCTTCTAAAACTGTACTGAATTTTGACAATGTTCTGAAGAATCACTAAAAAGTGTAGAATCTTGTCTTCTTCTATTTAGTTGTAATATATTGTAACCGAAATACCGAGTGTTTATTTAAATCATAACATTTCTATTTTCGCAAGGTTATGGAGGTAGAGGATACGGTGGTGGATACGGAGGTCGTGGAGCTGGAGCTGGTGCCGCATCTGCTGCTGCTGCAGGAGCTGGTGCAGGACAACAAGGACAAGACCAAGGAGCTGCTGCCGCTGCCGCCGCAGCTGCTGCTGCCGCCGCTGCTGCCCAAGGTTATGGAGGTAGAGGTGGTTACGGACAAGGTGCTGGTGCTGCGGGTGCTGCTGCTGCTGCTGCTGGAGCCGGAGCTGGTGCAGGGCAACAAAGACAAGACCAGGGAGCTGCTGCCGCCGCCGCTGCTGCCGCTGCCGCTGCTGCGCAAGGTTATGGAGGTAGAGGAGGATACGGACAAGGTGCTGGTGCTGCGGGCGCTGCTGCTGCTGCTGCTGGAGCAGGAGCTGGTGCAGGACAACAAGATCAAGACCAACAAGCTGCTGCCGCCGCCGCTGCTGCTGCCGCTGCTGCAGGAGGTATGTTATTTGTCCTTTACATTTGCAGTAATTTTCCGAAATAGAACATAACACGAGAGTTTTGAAAGTGTCTACAGATACAGAACGCAGTCTGAATATTTCGGACATAGAAGCCTCAATTCTTGTTTGCGTTTCTAGGATATTAAATATTCATCTGTCCGTAAAGAATATATGAATTACGAAATGGGAAATATTCTTTCTCTTACACTCAAGGTTCGTAACAGAACTTTGCTAATGGCGTTTATTTAGATTTCACTAATTTCTAAGTTGAATTCCGAATTCAATTTAACTTTCAGTCATTATTCTGCGAATTTGTTAGATATGTTGTGATCGAAAATCTTTTGTCTAGCAAATATTTTACTTCCACTTAAATTGCAGAATGTACAATTAAATCTGAATTTGAACTGTTCAAAATTAATGGAAACTTACAAGGACATTCCATTGATCCTTTGTTGTAATTGGAACCTTGCTGCAGTTTCAAATGCTAACACATATGATTTGTTTTGCTTTGTTTTGTTTTATACGGGCTCAGCCCTTCCGCCTGATTTGTTGAACCTTATGAAGAAAAGCGGGCGAATCCCTTCCAACAACAAACGACACGAGCCAGCGAGCCGGCCGTGTCCAAGTAAAACTAAAATTAATTTAGCAGCTTAACAAAAAATAAATAAATAAATAAATAAAACTAGCAGAAAAAACACATTTAAAGCCAAGCCTGGGAACTGAGTAACATAAAAATTAGCATAATGCAAAAATAACGAAATTATAAAAACGACCGTGAGAACCCTTCTCTACGAACCTCAAGACATCACAGAATATAAATAATAATATCAAAAGAAAATTGGGTTAGTAAACTAAAAAGAATAACACGGCATATAAAAACACATTAACCGAGGAAATATAATATACTAAGGCATATGTATACAATACTTCCTCGGGTATCCGACGAAAATTCTGAAAAACTTTCAATTTTACGAATTCCTATTAATCTGTAATTTTGAGAACAGCTCTCTATAATGAAACACAAAAAATCCTGAAAGATACATACAGCAGAACGCGTAGCTCATTTATTTTTACATAAGAACAATTTCAATAAAACGAATATTCGACTTCAATGATATTTATTTAGTTTCGCTGTATTTTCATTCGTTGCGAACGCCGTATTTTCTAAGTCACTGTCCTGCTCATGTCATTATTAGTAATAAAAAAATTCATTTTTTTCGGTCGACTGTAATACGACATCAGAAGCACTTTGTATTTCTTCCTTTATAAAACACAAATAATCTACGATATCTAAAGGTGCCGTAAAAACTTAGCAAGGACATCCCATATTGTTTGTTTTTGCCAAGAATCTAAAAACGATTAGTAGCTTCGATAAATTCTTTGTTTCTTATGATGGATCAATGATCTGAAATTATTTTCAAGTTCAGTAAAGAGATACGTATTGTTTAATACCAATTATACGTCCTCCTTTAACTATTCGTAAAATCATAACTACTTAACTTTAGAAATTCCCATGGTTAACACATAGATTATATGCATTCGATACATTATGTGTTTAGGTAACTGAAGACGTAGACAACACATTTTCATATCTATTTTTTAATCATCTAATCCTGTATCACCAGACACCTCATTAAGAGAAAAATTTACATACCTCGGATAATATTTACAGACGCTTTACGGATTGGAGCGAGAGTACTTATATCGAATATGTAATAATTATTGCAGCCTTTTAAACGGAGAGTAATATTTTAAAATTCAGACAGTTTCTTCTTAAACGCGGTACGAATTCTCTGCTATACTCAAAAGAGTGGTTTGCTTGGCCAAACATAAAAATTTTAAGCTACTAAACTTCTCAATTTTCTCCGATGTATGAAGCAAATTTTAGCTTCTAAAACTGTACTGAATTTTGACAATGTTCTGAAGAATCACTAAAAAGTGTAGAATCTTGTCTTCTTCTATTTAGTTGTAATATATTGTAACCGAAATACCGAGTGTTTATTTAAATCATAACATTTCTATTTTCGCAAGGTTATGGAGGTAGAGGATACGGTGGTGGATACGGAGGTCGTGGAGCTGGAGCTGGTGCCGCATCTGCTGCTGCTGCAGGAGCTGGTGCAGGACAACAAGGACAAGACCAAGGAGCTGCTGCCGCTGCCGCCGCAGCTGCTGCTGCCGCCGCTGCTGCCCAAGGTTATGGAGGTAGAGGTGGTTACGGACAAGGTGCTGGTGCTGCTGCTGCTGCTGCTGGAGCCGGAGCTGGTGCAGGGCAACAAAGACAAGACCAGGGAGCTGCTGCCGCCGCCGCTGCTGCCGCTGCCGCTGCTGCCCAAGGTTATGGAGGTAGAGGAGGATACGGACAAGGTGCTGGTGCTGCGGGCGCTGCTGCTGCTGCTGCTGGAGCAGGAGCTGGTGCAGGACAACAAGATCAAGACCAACAAGCTGCTGCCGCCGCCGCTGCTGCTGCCGCTGCTGCAGGAGGTATGTTATTTGTCCTTTACATTTGCAGTAATTTTCCGAAATAGAACATAACACGAGAGTTTTCAAAGTGTCTACAGATACAGAACGCAGTCTGAATATTTCGGACATAGAAGCCTCAATTCTTGTTTGCGTTTCTAGGATATTAAATATTCATCTGTCCGTAAAGAATATATGAATTACGAAATGGGAAATATTCTTTCTCTTACACTCTAGGTTCGTAACAGAACTTTGCTAATGGCGTTTAATTAGATTTCACTAATTTCTAAGTTGAATTCCGAATTCAATTTAACTTTCAGTCATTATTCTGCGAATTTGTTAGATATGTTGTGATCGAAAATCTTTTGTCTAGCAAATATTTTACTTCCACTTAAATTGCAGAATGTACAATTAAATCTGAATTTGAACTGTTCAAAATTAATGGAAACTTACAAGGACATTCCATTGATCCTTTGTTGTAATTGGAACCTTGCTGCAGTTTCAAATGCTAACACATATGATTTGTTTTGCTTTGTTTTGTTTTATACGGGCTCAGCCCTTCCGCCTGATTTGTTGAACCTTATGAAGAAAAGCGGGCGAATCCCTTCCAACAACAAACGACACGAGCCAGCGAGCCGGCCGTGTCCAAGTAAAACTAAAATTAATTTAGCAGCTTAACAAAAAATAAATAAATAAAAAAAAAAACTAGCAGAAAAAAACACATTTAAAGCCAAGCCTGGGAACTGAGTAACATAAAAATTAGCATAATGCAAAAATAACGAAATTATAAAAACGACCGTGAGAACCCTTCTCTACGAACCTCAAGACATCACAGAATATAAATAATAATATCAAAAGAAAATTGGGTTAGTAAACTAAAAAGAATAACACGGCATATAAAAACACATTAACCGAGGAAATATAATATACTAAGGCATATGTATACAATACTTCCTCGGGTATCCGACGAAAATTCTGAAAAACTTTCAATTTTACGAATTCCTATTAATCTGTAATTTTGAGAACAGCACTCTATAATGAAACACAAAAAATCCTGAAAGATACATACAGCAGAACGCGTAGCTCATTTATTTTTACATAAGAACAATTTCAATAAAACGAATATTCGACTTCAATGATATTTATTTAGTTTCGCTGTATTTTCATTCGTTGCGAACGCCGTATTTTCTAAGTCACTGTCCTGCTCATGTCATTATTAGTAATAAAAAAATTCATTTTTTTCGGTCGACTGTAATACGACATCAGAAGCACTTTGTATTTCTTCCTTTATAAAACACAAATAATCTACGATATCTAAAGGTGCCGTAAAAACTTAGCAAGGACATCCCATATTGTTTGTTTTTGCCAAGAATCTAAAAACGATTAGTAGCTTCGATAAATTCTTTGTTTCTTATGATGGATCAATGATCTGAAATTATTTTCAAGTTCAGTAAAGAGATACGTATTGTTTAATACCAATTATACGTCCTCCTTTAACTATTCGTAAAATCATAACTACTTAACTTTAGAAATTCCCATGGTTAACACATAGATTAGATGCATTCGATACATTATGTGTTTAGGTAACTGAAGACGTAGACAACACATTTTCATATCTATTTTTTAATCATCTAATCCTGTATCACCAGGCACCTCATTAAGAGAAAAATTTACATACCTCGGATAATATTTACAGACGCTTTACGGATTGGAGCGAGAGTACTTATATCGAATATGTAATAATTATTGCAGCCTTTTAAACGGAGAGTAATATTTTAAAATTCAGACAGTTTCTTCTTAAACGCGGTACGAATTCTCTGCTATACTCAAAAGAGTGGTTTGCTTGGCCAAACATAAAAATTTTAAGCTACTAAACTTCTCAATTTTCTCCGATGTATGAAGCAAATTTTAGCTTCTAAAACTGTACTGAATTTTGACAATGTTCTGAAGAATCACTAAAAAGTGTAGAATCTTGTCTTCTTCTATTTAGTTGTAATATATTGTAACCGAAATACCGAGTGTTTATTTAAATCATAACATTTCTATTTTCGCAAGGTTATGGAGGTAGAGGATACGGTGGTGGATACAGAGGTCGTGGAGCTGGAGCTGGTGCCGCATCTGCTGCTGCTGCAGGAGCTGGTGCAGGACAAGAAGGACAAGACCAAGGAGCTGCTGCCGCTGCCGCCGCAGCTGCTGCTGCCGCCGCTGCTGCCCAAGGTTATGGAGGTAGAGGTGGTTACGGACAAGGTGCTGGTGCTGCGGGTGCTGCTGCTGCTGCTGCTGGAGCCGGAGCTGGTGCAGGGCAACAAAGACAAGACCAGGGAGCTGCTGCCGCCGCCGCTGCTGCCGCTGCTGCCCAAGGTTATGGAGGTAGAGGAGGATACGGACAAGGTGCTGGTGCTGCGGGCGCTGCTGGTGCTGCTGGAGCAGAAGCTGGTGCAGGACAACAAGATCAAGACCAACAAGCTGCTGCCGCCGCCGCCGCCGCTGCTGCTGCCGCTGCTGCAGGAGGTATGTTATTTGTCCTTTACATTTGCAGTAATTTTCCGAAAGAGAACATAACACGAGAGTTTTGAAAGTGTCTACAGATACAGAACGCAGTCTGAATATTTCGGACATAGAAGCCTCAATTCTTGTTTGCGTTTCTAGGATATTAAATATTCATCTGTCCGTAAAGAATATATGAATTACGAAATGGGAAATATTCTTTCTCTTACACTCAAGGTTCGTAACAGAACTTTGCTAATGGCGTTTAATTAGATTTCACTAATTTCTAAGTTGAATTCCGAATTCAATTTAACTTTCAGTCATTATTCTGCGAATTTGTTAGATATGTTGTGATCGAAAATCTTTTGTCTAGCAAATATTTTACTTCCACTTAAATTGCAGAATGTACAATTAAATCTGAATTTGAACTGTTCAAAATTAATGGAAACTTACAAGGACATTCCATTGATCCTTTGTTGTAATTGGAACCTTGCTGCAGTTTCAAATGCTAACACATATGATTTGTTTTGCTTTCTTTTGTTTTATACGGGCTCAGCCCTTCCGCCTGATTTGTTGAACCTTATGAAGAAAAGCGGGCGAATCCCTTCCAACAACAAACGACACGAGCCAGCGAGCCGGCCGTGTCCAAGTAAAACTAAAATTAATTTAGCAGCTTAACAAAAAATAAATAAATAAATAAAAAAAACTAGCAGAAAAAAACACATTTAAAGCCAAGCCTGGGAACTGAGTAACATAAAAATTAGCATAATGCAAAAATAACGAAATTATAAAAACGACCGTGAGAACCCTTCTCTACGAACCTCAAGACATCACAGAATATAAATAATAATATCAAAAGAAAATTGGGTTAGTAAACTAAAAAGAATAACACGGCATATAAAAACACATTAACCGAGGAAATATAATATACTAAGGCATATGTATACAATACTTCCTCGGGTATCCGACGAAAATTCTGAAAAACTTTCAATTTTACGAATTCCTATTAATCTGTAATTTTGAGAACAGCTCTCTATAATGAAACACAAAAAATCCTGAAAGATACATACAGCAGAACGCGTAGCTCATTTATTTTTACATAAGAACAATTTCAATAAAACGAATATTCGACTTCAATGATATTTATTTAGTTTCGCTGTATTTTCATTCGTTGCGAACGCCGTATTTTCTAAGTCACTGTCCTGCTCATGTCATTATTAGTAATAAAAAAATTCATTTTTTTCGGTCGACTGTAATACGACATCAGAAGCACTTTGTATTTCTTCCTTTATAAAACACAAATAATCTACGATATCTAAAGGTGCCGTAAAAACTTAGCAAGGACATCCCATATTGTTTGTTTTTGCCAAGAATCTAAAAACGATTAGTAGCTTCGATAAATTCTTTGTTTCTTATGATGGATCAATGATCTGAAATTATTTTCAAGTTCAGTAAAGAGATACGTATTGTTTAATACCAATTATACGTCCTCCTTTAACTATTCGTAAAATCATAACTACTTAACTTTAGAAATTCCCATGGTTAACACATAGATTAGATGCATTCGATACATTATGTGTTTAGGTAACTGAAGACGTAGACAACACATTTTCATATCTATTTTTTAATCATCTAATCCTGTATCACCCGGCACCTCATTAAGAGAAAAATTTACATACCTCGGATAATATTTACAGACGCTTTACGGATTGGAGCGAGAGTACTTATATCGAATATGTAATAATTATTGCAGCCTTTTAAACGGAGAGTAATATTTTAAAAAATCAGACAGTTTCTTCTTAAACGCGGTACGAATTCTCTGCTATACTCAAAAGAGTGGTTTGCTTGGCCAAACATAAAAATTTTAAGCTACTAAACTTCTCAATTTTCTCCGATGTATGAAGCAAATTTTAGCTTCTAAAACTGTACTGAATTTTGACAATGTTCTGAAGAATCACTAAAAAGTGTAGAATCTTGTCTTCTTCTATTTAGTTGTAATATATTGTAACCGAAATACCGAGTGTTTATTTAAATCATAACATTTCTATTTTCGCAAGGTTATGGAGGTAGAGGATACGGTGGTGGATACGGAGGTCGTGGAGCTGGAGCTGGTGCCGCATCTGCTGCTGCTGCAGGAGCTGGTGCAGGACAAGAAGGACAAGACCAAGGAGCTGCTGCCGCTGCCGCCGCAGCTGCTGCTGCCGCCGCTGCTGCCCAAGGTTATGGAGGTAGAGGTGGTTACGGACAAGGTGCTGGTGCTGCGGGTGCTGCTGCTGCTGCTGCTGGAGCCGGAGCTGGTGCAGGGCAACAAAGACAAGACCAGGGAGCTGCTGCCGCCGCCGCTGCTGCCGCTGCCGCTGCTGCCCAAGGTTATGGAGGTAGAGGAGGATACGGACAAGGTGCTGGTGCTGCGGGCGCTGCTGCTGCTGGAGCAGGAGCTGGTGCAGGACAACAAGATCAAGACCAACAAGCTGCTGCCGCCGCCGCCGCCGCTGCTGCTGCCGCTGCTGCAGGAGGTATGTTATTTGTCCTTTACATTTGCAGTAATTTTCCGAAATAGAACATAACACGAGAGTTTTGAAAGTGTCTACAGATACAGAACGCAGTCTGAATATTTCGGACATAGAAGCCTCAATTCTTGTTTGCGTTTCTAGGATATTAAATATCCATCTGTCCGTAAAGAATATATGAATTACGAAATGGGAAATATTCTTTCTCTTACACTCAAGGTTCGTAACAGAACTTTGCTAATGGCGTTTAATTAGATTTCACTAATTTCTAAGTTGAATTCCGAATTCAATTTAGCTTTCAGTCATTATTCTGCGAATTTGTTAGATATGTTGTGATCGAAAATCTTTTGTCTAGCAAATATTTTACTTCCACTTAAATTGCAGAATGTACAATTAAATCTGAATTTGAACTGTTCAAAATTAATGGAAACTTACAAGGACATTCCATTGATCCTTTGTTGTAATTGGAACCTTGCTGCAGTTTCAAATGCTAACACATATGATTTGTTTTGCTTTCTTTTGTTTTATACGGGCTCAGCCCTTCCGCCTGATTTGTTGAACCTTATGAAGAAAAGCGGGCGAATCCCTTCCAACAACAAACGACACGAGCCAGCGAGCCGGCCGTGTCCAAGTAAAACTAAAATTAATTTAGCAGCTTAACAAAAAATAAATAAATAAATAAAAAAAACTAGCAGAAAAAAACACATTTAAAGCCAAGCCTGGGAACTGAGTAACATAAAAATTAGCATAATGCAAAAATAACGAAATTATAAAAACGACCGTGAGAACCCTTCTCTACGAACCTCAAGACATCACAGAATATAAATAATAATATCAAAAGAAAATTGGGTTAGTAAACTAAAAAGAATAACACGGCATATAAAAACACATTAACCGAGGAAATATAATATACTAAGGCATATGTATACAATACTTCCTCGGGTATCCGACGAAAATTCTGAAAAACTTTCAATTTTACGAATTCCTATTAATCTGTAATTTTGAGAACAGCTCTCTATAATGAAACACAAAAAATCCTGAAAGATACATACAGCAGAACGCGTAGCTCATTTATTTTTACATAAGAACAATTTCAATAAAACGAATATTCGACTTCAATGATATTTATTTAGTTTCGCTGTATTTTCATTCGTTGCGAACGCCGTATTTTCTAAGTCACTGTCCTGCTCATGTCATTATTAGTAATAAAAAAATTCATTTTTTTCGGTCGACTGTAATACGACATCAGAAGCACTTTGTATTTCTTCCTTTATAAAACACAAATAATCTACGATATCTAAAGGTGCCGTAAAAACTTAGCAAGGACATCCCATATTGTTTGTTTTTGCCAAGAATCTAAAAACGATTAGTAGCTTCGATAAATTCTTTGTTTCTTATGATGGATCAATGATCTGAAATTATTTTCAAGTTCAGTAAAGAGATACGTATTGTTTAATACCAATTATACGTCCTCCTTTAACTATTCGTAAAATCATAACTACTTAACTTTAGAAATTCCCATGGTTAACACATAGATTAGATGCATTCGATACATTATGTGTTTAGGTAACTGAAGACGTAGACAACACATTTTCATATCTATTTTTTAATCATCTAATCCTGTATCACCAGGCACCTCATTAAGAGAAAAATTTACATACCTCGGATAATATTTACAGACGCTTTACGGATTGGAGCGAGAGTACTTATATCGAATATGTAATAATTATTGCAGCCTTTTAAACGGAGAGTAATATTTTAAAATTCAGACAGTTTCTTCTTAAACGCGGTACGAATTCTCTGCTATACTCAAAAGAGTGGTTTGCTTGGCCAAACATAAAAATTTTAAGCTACTAAACTTCTCAATTTTCTCCGATGTATGAAGCAAATTTTAGCTTCTAAAACTGTACTGAATTTTGACAATGTTCTGAAGAATCACTAAAAAGTGTAGAATCTTGTCTTCTTCTATTTAGTTGTAATATATTGTAACCGAAATACCGAGTGTTTATTTAAATCATAACATTTCTATTTTCGCAAGGTTATGGAGGTAGAGGATACGGTGGTGGATACGGAGGTCGTGGAGCTGGAGCTGGTGCCGCATCTGCTGCTGCTGCAGGAGCTGGTGCAGGACAAGAAGGACAAGACCAAGGAGCTGCTGCCGCTGCCGCCGCAGCTGCTGCTGCCGCCGCTGCTGCCCAAGGTTATGGAGGTAGAGGTGGTTACGGACAAGGTGCTGGTGCTGCGGGTGCTGCTGCTGCTGGAGCCGGAGCTGGTGCAGGGCAACAAAGACAAGACCAGGGATCTGCTGCCGCCGCCGCTGCTGCCGCTGCCGCTGCTGCCCAAGGTTATGGAGGTAGAGGAGGATACGGACAAGGTGCTGGTGCTGCGGGCGCTGCTGCTGCTGCTGCTGGAGCAGGAGCTGGTGCAGGACAACAAGATCAAGACCAACAAGCTGCTGCCGCCGCCGCTGCTGCTGCCGCTGCTGCAGGAGGTATGTTATTTGTCCTTTACATTTGCAGTAATTTTCCGAAATAGAACATAACACGAGAGTTTTGAAAGTGTCTACAGATACAGAACGCAGTCTGGATATTTCGGACATAGAAGCCTCAATTCTTGTTTGCGTTTCTAGGATATTAAATATTCATCTGTCCGTAAAGAATATATGAATTACGAAATGGGAAATATTCTTTCTCTTACACTCAAGGTTCGTAACAGAACTTTGCTAATGGCGTTTAATTAGATTTCACTAATTTCTAAGTTGAATTCCGAATTCAATTTAACTTTCAGTCATTATTCTGCGAATTTGTTAGATATGTTGTGATCGAAAATCTTTTGTCTAGCAAATATTTTACTTCCACTTAAATTGCAGAATGTACAATTAAATCTGAATTTGAACTGTTCAAAATTAATGGAAACTTACAAGGACATTCCATTGATCCTTTCTTGTAATTGGAACCTTGCTGCAGTTTCAAATGCTAACACATATGATTTGTTTTGCTTTCTTTTGTTTTATACGGGCTCAGCCCTTCCGCATGATTTGTTGAACCTTATGAAGAAAAGCGGGCGAATCCCTTCCAACAACAAACGACACGAGCCAGCGAGCCGGCCGTGTCCAAGTAAAACTAAAATTAATTTAGCAGCTTAACAAAAAATAAATAAATAAATAAATAAAACTAGCAGAAAAAAACACATTTAAAGCCAAGCCTGGGAACTGAGTAACATAAAAATTAGCATAATGCAAAAATAACGAAATTATAAAAACGACCGTGAGAACCCTTCTCTACGAACCTCAAGACATCAAAGATTATAAATAATAATACCAAAAGAAAATTGGGTTAGTAAACTAAAAAGAATAACACGGCATATAAAAACACATTTACCGAGGAAATATAATATACCAAGACATTTGTATACAATATTTCCTCGGGTATCCGACGAAAATTCTGAAAAACTTTCAATTTTACGAATTCCTATTAATCTGTAATTTTGAGAACAGCTCTCTATAATTAAACACAAAAAATCCTGAAAGATACATACAGCAGAACGCGTAGCTCATTTATTTTTACATAAGAGCAATTTCAATAAAAGGAATATTCGACTTCAATGATATTTATTTAGTTTCGCTGTATTTTCATTCGTTGCGAACGCCGTATTCTCTAAGTCACTGTCCTGCTCATATCATTATTAGTAATAAAAAAATTCATTTTTTTCGGTCGACTGGAATACGACATCAGAAGCACTTTGTATTTCTTCCTTTATAAAACACAAATAATCTACGATATCTAAAGGTGCCGTAAAAACTTAGCAAGGACATCCCATATTGTTTGTTTTTGCCAAGAATCTAAAAACGTTTCATAGCTTCGATAAATTCTTTGTTTCTTATGATGGATCAATGATCTGAAATTATTTTCAAGTTCAGTAAAGACATATGTATTGTTTAATACCAATTATACGTCCTCCTTTACCTATTCGTAAAATCATAACTACTTAACTTTAGAAATTCCCATGGTTAACACATAGATTAGATGCATTCGATACATTATGTGTTTAGGTAACTGAAGACGTAGACAACACATTTTCATATCTATTTTTTAATCATCTAATCCTGTATCACCAGGCACCTCATTAAGAGAAAAATTTACATACCTCGGATAATATTTACAGACGCTTTACGGATTGGAGCGAGAGTACTTATATCGAATATGTAATAATTATTGCAGCCTTTTAAACGGAGAGTAATATTTTAAAATTCAGACAGTTTCTTCTTAAACGCGGTACGAATTCTCTGCTATACTCAAAAGAGTGGTTTGCTTGGCCAAACATAAAAATTTTAAGCTACTAAACTTCTCAATTTTCTCCGATGTATGAAGCAAATTTTAGCTTCTAAAACTGTACTGAATTTTGACAATGTTCTGAAGAATCACTAAAAAGTGTAGAATCTTGTCTTCTTCTATTTAGTTGTAATATATTGTAACCGAAATACCGAGTGTTTATTTAAATCATAACATTTCTATTTTCGCAAGGTTATGGAGGTAGAGGATACGGTGGTGGATACGGAGGTCGTGGAGCTGGAGCTGGTGCCGCATCTGCTGCTGCTGCAGGAGCAGGTGCAGGACAACAAGGACAAGACCAAGGAGCTGCTGCCGCTGCCGCCGCTGCTGCCCAAGGTTATGGAGGTAGAGGTGGTTACGGACAAGGTGCTGGTGCTGCGGGTGCTGCTGCTGCTGGAGCCGGAGCTGGTGCAGGGCAACAAAGACAAGACCAGGGAGCTGCTGCCGCCGCCGCTGCTGCCCAAGGTTATGGAGGTAGAGGAGGATACGGACAAGGTGCTGGTGCTGCGGGCGCTGCTGCTGCTGCTGCTGGAGCAGGAGCTGGTGCAGGACAACAAGATCAAGACCAACAAGCTGCTGCTGCCGCCGACGCCGCGGCTGCTGCTGTCGCTGCTGCAGGAGGTATGTTATTTGTCCTTTACATTTGCAGTAATTTTCCGAAATAGAACATAACACGAGAGTTTTGAAAGTGTCTACAGATACAGAACCCAGTCTGAATATTTCGGACATAGAAGCCTCAATTCTTGTTTGCGTTTCTAGGATATTAAATATTCATCTGTCCGTAAAGAATATATGAATTACGAAATGGGAAATATTCTTACTCTTACACTCAAGGTTCGTAACAGATCTTTGCTAATGGCGTTTAATTAGATTTCACTAATTTCTAAGTTGAATTCCGAATTCAATTTAACTTTCAGTCATTATTCTGCGAATTTGTTAGATATGTTGTGATCGAAAATCTTTTGTCTAGCAAATATTTTACTTCCACTTAAATTGCAGAATGTACAATTAACTCTGAATTTGAACTGTTCGAAACTAATGGAAACTTACAAGGACATTCCATTGATCCTTTGTTGTAATTGAAACTTTGCTGCAGTTTCAAATGCTAACACATATGATTTGTTTTGCTTTGTTTTGCTTTATACGGGCTCAGCCTGATTTGTTGAACCTTATGAAGAAAAGCGGGCGAATCCCTTCCAACAACAAACGACACGAGCCAGCGAGCCGGCCGTGTCCAAGTAAAACTAAAATTAATTTAGCAGCTTAACAAAAAATAAATAAATAAATAAATAAATAAAGAGAATAAAATAAAAAAACTAGCAGAAAAAAACACATTTAAAGCCAAGCCTGGGAACTGAGTAACATAAAAATTAGCATAATGCAAAAATAACGAAATTATAAAAACGACCGTGAGAACCCTTCTCTACGAACCTCAAGACATCACAGAATATAAATAATAATATCAAAAGAAAATTGGGTTAGTAAACTAAAAAGAATAACACGGCATATAAAAACACATTAACCGAGGAAATATAATATACTAAGACATATGTATACAATATTTCCTCGGGTATCCGACGAAAATTCTGAAAAACTTTCAATTTTACGAATTCCTATTAATCTGTAATTTTGAGAACAGCTATCTATAATGAAACACAAAAAATCCTGAAAGATACATACAGCAGAACGCGTAGCTGATTTATTTTTACATGAGAACAATTTCAGTAAAACGAATATTCGACTTCAATGATATTTATTTAGTTTCGCTGTATTTTCATTCGTTGCGAACGCCGTATTTTCTAAGTCACTGTCCTGCTCATGTCATTATTAGTAATAAAAAAATTCATTTTTTTCGGTCGACTGTAATACGACATCAGAAGCACTTTGTATTTCTTCCTTTATAAAACACAAATAATCTACGATATCTAAAGGTGCCGTAAAGACTTAGCAAGGACATCCCATATTGTTTGTTTTTGCCAAGAATCTAAAAACGATTAGTAGCTTCGATAAATTCTTTGTTTCTTATGATGGATCAATGATCTGAAATTATTTTCAAGTTCAGTAAAGTGATACGTATTGTTTAATACCAATTATACGTCCTCCTTTACCTATTCGTAAAATCATAACTACTTAACTTTAGAAATTCCCATGGTTAACACATAGATTAGATGCATTCGATACATTATGTGTTTAGGTAACTGAAGACGTAGACAACACATTTTCATATCTATTTTTTAATCATCTAATCCTGTATCACCAGGCACCTCATTAAGAGAAAAATTTACATACTTCGGATAATATTTACAGACGCTTTACGGATTGGAGCGAGTGTACTTATTTCGAATATGTAATAATTATTGCAGCCTTTTAAACGGAGAGTAATATTTTAAAATTCAGACAGTTTCTTCTTAAACGCGGTACGAATTCTCTGCTATACTCAAAAGAGTGGTTTGCTTGGCCAAACGTAAAAATTTTAAGCTACTAAACTTCTCAATTTTCTCCGATGTATGAAGCAAATTTTAGCTTCTAAAACTGTACTGAATTTTGACAATGTTCTGAAGAATCACTAAAAAGTGTAGAATCTTGTCTTCTTCTATTTAGTTGTAATATATTGTAACCGAAATACCGAGTGTTTATTTAAATCATAACATTTCTATTTTCGCAAGGTTATGGAGGTAGAGGATACGGTGGTGGATACGGAGGTCGTGGAGCTGGAGCTGGTGCCGCATCTGCTGCTGCTGCAGGAGCTGGTGCAGGACAACAAGGACAAGACCAAGGAGCTGCTGCCGCTGCCGCCGCAGCTGCTGCTGCCGCCGCTGCTGCCCAAGGTTATGGAGGTAGAGGTGCTTACGGACAAGGTGCTGGTGCTGCGGGTGCTGCTGCTGCTGCTGCTGGAGCCGGAGCTGGTGCAGGGCAACAAAGACAAGACCAGGGAGCTGCTGCCGCCGCCGCTGCTGCCGCTGCCGCTGCTGCCCAAGGTTATGGAGGTAGAGGAGGATACGGACAAGGTGCTGGTGCTGCGGGCGCTGCTGCTGCTGCTGCTGGAGCAGGAGCTGGTGCAGGACAACAAGATCAAGACCAACAAGCTGCTGCCGCCGCCGCCGCCGCTGCTGCTGCCGCTGCTGCAGGAGGTATGTTATTTGTCCTTTACATTTGCAGTAATTTTCCGAAATAGAACATAACACGAGAGTTTTGAAAGTGTCTACAGATACAGAACGCAGTCTGAATATTTCGGACATAGAAGCCTCAATTCTTGTTTGCGTTTCTAGGATATTAAATATTCATCTGTCCGTAAAGAATATATGAATTACGAAATGGGAAATATTTTTTCTCTTACACTCAAGGTTCGTAACAGAACTTTGCTAATGGCGTTTAATTAGATTTCACTAATTTCTAAGTTGAATTCCGAATTCAATTTAACTTTCAGTCATTATTCTGCGAATTTGTTAGATATGTTGTGATCGAAAATCTTTTGTCTAGCAAATATTTTACTTCCACTTAAATTGCAGAATGTACAATTAACTCTGAATTTGAACTGTTCAAAACTAATGGAAACTTACATGGACATTCCATTGATCCTTTGTTGTAATTGGAACCTTGCTGCAGTTTCAAATGCTAACACATATGATTTGTTTTGCTTTGTTTTGTTTTATACGGACTCAGCCCTTCCGCCTGATTTGTTGAACCTTATGAAGAAAAGCGGGCGAATCCCTTCCAACAACAAACGACACGAGCCAGCGAGCCGGCCTTGTCCAAGTAAAACTAAAATTAATTTAGCAGCTTAACAAAAAAAAAATAAATAAATAAAGAGAATAAAATAAAAAAACTAGCAGAAAAAAACACATTTAAAGCCAAGCCTGGAAACTGAGTAACATAAAAATTAGCATAATGCAAAAATAACGAAATTATAAAAACGACCGTGAGAACCCTTCTCTACGAACCTCAAGACATCACAGAATATAAATAATAAAATTAAAAGAAAATTGGGTTAGTAAACTAAAAAGAATAACACGGCATATAAAAACACATTAACCGAGGAAATATAATATACTAAGGCATATGTGAACTATTCGTGAACTATTCGAGGGAGACACAATCCGCCTTGTCCCAGCGGGACCATATGATTAAAAATAGGTCAACCCTCCTCCAAACCACGCTGATAAAACATCACAGAAAACATAAAATAACCAACCAAAATAAAGAAGGGTTAGTAGAAGAACTAAAGATAAGAAAATGACACAAAACACAAACAACAACTTACGCAATCAAACAATCACAGACAAAAACACTCACAGAGAGGCTGTTTCTGTCACATAATAAAACTCGCTTCAAACCATAAAACAACATAAATAACTAAGCACCTCAAAGGTTCATTGCGGAATTCCCAAAAGGAAAAGAACCTGCAGAAGGTCATACCAAGGTCGCACGTAATAAGGTGTTCTATAGTTAAAAATGCAATAGAAAATAAATATAATCTGACAGAAATATTAATTTTAACTTTGCCACTTAAAGCCCCGGTTAGAGCAGAACAAAATAACTACATCATCAAGTAAAATAAAATACAAGTACAATAAAATACAACTACTACAAGTAAAATAAAATCCTCGGTTCACTAAGACATATGTATATAATATTTCCTCGGGTATCCGACGAAAATTCTGAAAAACTTTCAATTTTACGAATTCCTATTAATCAGTAATTTTGAGAACAGCTCTCTATAATGAAACACAAAAAATCCTGAAAGATACATACAGCAGAACGCGTAGCTCATTTAGTTTTACATAAGAACACTTTCAATAAAACGAATATTCGACTTCAATGATATTTATTTAGTTTCGCTGTATTTTCATTCGTTGCGAACGCCGTATTTTCTAAGTCACTGTCCTGCTCATGTCATTATTAGTAATAAAAAAATTCATTTTTATCGGACGACTGTAATACGACATCAGAAGCACTTTGTATTTCTTCCTTTATAAAACACAAATAATCTACGATATCTAAAGGTGGCGTAAAAACTTAGCAAGGACATCCCATATTGTTTGTTTTTGCCAAGAATCTAAAAACGATTAGTAGCTTCGATAAATTCTTTGTTTCTTATGATGGATCGATGATCTGAAATTATTTTCAAGTTCAGTAAAGAGATACATATTGTTTAATACCAATTATACGTCCTCATTTACCTATTCGTAAAATCATAACTATTTAACTTTAGAAATTCCCAAGGTTAACACATAGATTAGATGCATTCGATACATTATGCGTTTAGGTAACTGAAGACGTAGACAACACATTTTCATATCTATTTTTTAATCATCTAATCCTGTATCACCAGGCACCTCATTAAGAGAAAAATTTACATACCTCGGATAATATTTACAGACGCTTTACGGATTGGACCGAGAGTACTTATATCGAATATGTAATAATTATTGCAGCCTTTTAAACGGAGAGCAATATTTTGAAATTCACACAGTTTCTTCTTAAACGCGGTACGAATTCTCTGCTATACTCAAAAGAGTGGTTTGCTTGGCCAAACATAAAAATTTTAAGCTACTAAACTTCTCAATTTTCTCCGATGTATGAAGCAAATTTTAGCTTCTAAAACTGTACTGAATTTTGACAATGTTCTGAAGAATCACTAAAAAGTGTAGAATCTTGTCTTCTTCTATTTAGTTGTAATATATTGTAACCGAAATACCGAGTGTTTATTTAAATCATAACATTTCTATTTTCGCAAGGTTATGGAGGTAGAGGATACGGTGGTGGATACGGAGGTCGTGGAGCTGGATCTGGTGCCGCATCTGCTGCTGCTGCAGGAGCTGGTGCAGGACAACAAGGACAAGACCAAGGAGCTGCTGCCGCTGCCGCCGCAGCTGCTGCTGCCGCCGCTGCTGCACAAGGTTATGGAGGTAGGGGTGGTTACGGACAAGGTGCTGGTGCTGCGGGTGCTGCTGCTGCTGGAGCCGGAGCTGGTGCAGGGCAACAAAGACAAGACCAGGGAGCTGCTGCCGCCGCCGCTGCTGCCGCTGCCGCAGCTGCCCAAGGTTATGGAGGTAGAGGAGGATACGGACGTGGTGCTGGTGCTGCGGGCGCTGCTGCTGCTGCTGCTGGAGCAGGAGCTGGTGCAGGACAACAAGATCAAGACCAACAAGCTGCTGCTGCCGCCGCCGCTGCTGCTGCTGCAGGAGGTAAGTTATTTGTCCTTTACATTTGCAGTAATTTTCCGAAATAGAACATAACACGAGAGTTTTGAAAGTGTCTACAGATACAGAACCCAGTCTGAATATTTCGGACATAGAAGCCTCAATTCTTGTTTGCGTTTCTAGGATATTAAATATTCATCTGTCCGTAAAGAATATATGAATTACGAAATGGGAAATATTCTTTCTCTTACATTCAAGGTTCGTAACAGAACTTTGCTAATGGCGTTTAATTAGATTTCACTAATTTCTAAGTTGAATTCCGAATTCAATTTAACTTTCAGTCATTATTCTGCGAATTTGTTAGATATGTTGTGATCGAAAATCTTTTGTCTAGCAAATATTTTACTTCCACTTAAATTGCAGAATGTACAATTAAATCTGAATTTGAACTGTTCAAAATTAATGGAAACTTACAAGGACATTCCATTGATCCTTTGTTGTAATTGGAACCTTGCTGCAGTTTCAAATGCTAACACATATGATTTGTTTTGCTTTCTTTTGTTTTATACGGGCTCAGCCCTTCCGCCTGATTTTTTGAACCTTATGAAGAAAAGCGGGTGAATCCATTCCAAGAACAAACGACACGAGCCAGCGAGCTGGCCGTGTCCAAGTAAAACTAAAATTAATTTAGCAGCTTAACAAAAAATAAATAAATAAATAAATAAAACTAGCAGAAAAAAACACATTTAAAGCCAAGCCTGGAAACTGAGTAACATAAAAATTAGCATAATGCAAAAATAACGAAATTATAAAAACGACCGTGAGAACCCTTCTCTACGAACCTCAAGACATCACAGAATATAAATAATAAAATCAAAAGAAAATTGGGTTAGTAAACTAAAAAGAATAACACGGCATATAAAAACACATTAACCGAGGAAATATAATATACTAAGACATATGTATACAATATTTCCTCGGGTATCCGACGAAAATTCTGAAAAACTTTCAATTTTACGAATTCCTATTAATCTGTAATTTTGAGAACAGCTCTCTATAATGAAACACAAAAAATCCTGAAACATACATACAGCAGAACGCGTAGCTCATTTATTTTTACATAAGAACAATTTCAATAAAACGAATATTCGACTTCAATGATATTTATTTAGTTTCGCTGTATTTTCATTCGTTGCGAACGCCGTATTTTCTAAGTCACTGTCCTGCTCATGTCATTATTAGTAATAAAAAAATTCATTTTTATCGGACGACTGTAATACGACATCAGAAGCACTTTGTATTTCTTCCTTTATAAAACACAAATAATCTACGATATCTAAAGGTGCCGTAAAAACTTAGCAAGGACATCCCATATTGTTTGTTTTTGCCAAGAATCTAAAAACGATTAGTAGCTTCGATAAATTCTTTGTTTCTTATGATGGATCGATGATCTGAAATTATTTTCAAGTTCAGTAAAGAGATACATATTGTTTAATACCAATTATACGTCCTCATTTACCTATTCGTAAAATCATAACTACTTAACTTTAGAAATTCCCATGGTTAACACATAGATTAGATGCATTCGATACATTATGTGTTTAGGAAACTGAAGACGTAGACAACACATTTTCATATCTATTTTTTAATCATCTAATCCTGTATCACGAGGCACCTCATTAAGAGAAAAATTTACATACCTCGGATAATATTTACAGACGCTTTACGGATTGGAGCGAGAGTACTTATATCGAATATGTAATAATTATTGCAGCCTTTTAAACGGAGAGTAATATTTTAAAATTCAGACAGTTTCTTCTTAAACGCGGTACGAATTCTCTGCTATACTCAAAAGAGTGGTTTGCTTGCCAAACATAAAAATTTTAAGGTACTAAACTTCTCAATTTTCTCCGATGTATGAAGCAAATTTTAGCTTCTAAAACTATACTGAATTTTGACAATGTTCTGAAGAATCACTAAAAAGTGTAGAATCTTGTCTTCTTCTCTTTAGTTGTAATATATTGTAACCGAAATACCGAGTGTTTATTTAAATCATAACATTTTTATTTTCGCAAGGTTATGGAGGTAGAGGATACGGTAGTGGATACGGAGGTCGTGGAGCTGGAGCTGGTGCCGCATCTGCTGCTGCTGCAGGAGCTGGTGCAGGACAACAAGGACAAGACCAAGGAGCTGCTGCCGCTGCCGCCGCAGCTGCTGCTGCCGCCGCTGCTGCCCAAGGTTATGGAGGTAGAGGTGGTTACGGACAAGGTGCTGGTGCTGCGGGTGCTGCTGCTGCTGGAGCCGGAGCTGGTGCAGGGCAACAAAGACAAGACCAGGGAGCTGCTGCCGCCGCCGCTGCTGCCGCTGCCGCTGCTGCCCAAGGTTATCGAGGTAGAGGAGGATACGGACGTGGTGCTGGTGCTGCGGGCGCTGGTGCTGCTGGAGCGGGAGCTGGTGCAGGACAACAAGATCAAGACCAACAAGCTGCTGCCGCCGCCGCCGCTGTTGCTGCCGCTGCTGCAGGAGGTATGTTATTTGTCCTTTACATTTGCAGTAATTTTCCGAAATAGAACATAACACGAGAGTTTTGAAAGTGTCTACAGATACAGAACCCAGTCTGAATATTTCGGACATAGAAGCCTCAATTTTTGTTTGCGTTTCTAGGATATTAAATATTCATCTGTCCGTAAAGAATATATGAATAACGAAATGGGAAATATTCTTTCTCTTACACTCAAGGTTCGTAACAGAACTTTGCTAATAGCGTTTAATTAGATTTCACTAATTTCTAAGTAGAATTCCGAATTCAATTTAACTTTCAGTCATTATTCTGCGAATTTGTTAGATATGTTGTGATCGAAAATCTTTTGTCTTGCAAAACTTTTACTTCCACTTAAATTGCAGAATGTACAATTAACTCTGAATTTGAACTGTTCAAAACTAATGGAAACTTACAAGGACATTCCATTGATCATTTTTTGTAATTGGAACGTTGCTGCAGTTTCAAATGCTAATACATTTGTTTTGCTTTGTTTTGTTTTATACGGGCTCAGCCCTTCCGCCTGATTTGTTGAACTTTATGAAGGATAGCGGGCGAATCCCTTCCAACAACAAACGACACGAGCCAGCGAGCCGGCCGTGTCCAAGTAAAACTAAAATTAATTTAGCAGCTTAACAAAAATAAATAAATAAATAAAGAGAATAAAATAAAAAAACTAGCAGAATAAAACACATATAAAGAACGTCCCGGAAAGCCAAGCCTGGGAACTGAGTAACATAAAAATTAGCATAATGCAAAAATAACGAAATTATAAAAACGACCGTGAGAACCCTTCTCTACGAACCTCAAGACATCACAGAATATAAATAATAAAATCAAAAGAAAATTGGGTTAGTAAACTAAAAAGAATAACACGGCATATAAAAACACATTAACCGAGGAAATATAATATACTAAGACATATGTATACAATATTTCCTCGGGTATCCGACGAAAATTCTGAAAAACTTTCAATTTTACGAATTCCTATTAATCTGTAATTTTGAGAACAGCTCTCTATAATGAAACACAAAAAATCCTGAGAGATACATACAGCAGAACGCGTAGCTCATTTATTTTTACATAAGAACAATTTCAATAAAACGAATATTCGACTTCAATGATATTTATTTAGTTTCGCTGTATTTTCATTCGTTGCGAACGCCGTATTTTCTAAGTCACTGTCCTGCTCATGTCATTATTAGTAATAAAAAAATTCATTTTTATCGGACGACTGTAATACGACATCAGAAGCACTTTGTATTTCTTCCTTTATAAAACACAAATAATCTACGATATCTAAAGGTGCCGTAAAACCTTAGCAAGGACATCCCATATTGTTTGTTTTTGCCAAGAATCTAAAAACGATTAGTAGCTTCGATAAATTCTTTGTTTCTTATGATGGATCGATGATCTGAAATTATTTTCAAGTTCAGTAAAGAGATACATATTGTTTAATACCAATTACACGTACTCCTTTACCTATTCGTAAAATCATAACTACTTAACTTTAGAAATTCCCAAGGTTAACACATAGATTAGATGCATTCGATACATTATGTGTTTAGGAAACTGAAGACGTAGACAACACATTTTCATTCTATTTTTTAAACATCTAATCCTGTATCACCAGGCACCTCATAAAGATAAAAATTTACATACCTCGGATAATATTTACAGACGCTTTACGGATTGGAGCGAGAGTACTTATATCGAATATATAATAATTATTGCAGCCTTTTAAACGGAGAGTAATATTTTAAAATTCAGACAGTTTCTTCTTAAACGCGGTACGAATTCTCTGCTATACTCAAAAGAGTGGTTTGCTTGGCCAAACATAAAAATTTTAAGGTACTAAACTTCTCAATTTTCTCCGATGTATGAAGCAAATTTTAGCTTCTAAAACTGTACTGAATTTTGACAATGTTCTGAAGAATCACTAAAATGTGTAGAATCTTGTCTTCTTCTCTTTAGTTGTAATATATTGTAACCGAAATACCGAGTGTTTATTTAAATCATAACATTTCTATTTTCGCAAGGTTATGGAGGTAGAGGATACGGTGGTGGATACGGAGGTCGTGGAGCTGGAGCTGGTGCCGCATCTGCTGCTGCTGCAGGAGCTGGTGCAGGACAACAAGGACAAGACCAAGGAGCTGCTGCCCCTGCCGCCTCAGCTGTTGCTGCCGCCGCTGCTGCCCAAGGTTATAGTGGTAGAGGTGGATACGGACGTGGTGCTGGTGCTGCCAGCGCTGCTGCTGCTGCTGGAGCAGGAGCTGGTGCGGAACAACAAGATCAAGACCAAGGTGCTGCCGCTGCCGCTGCCGCTGCTGCTGCAGCTGCCGCCGCTGCTGCTGCGCAAGGTTATGTAGGCAGAGGTGGATACGGATCTGGTGCTGTTGCTGCAGGTGCTGCTGCTGCTGGAGCAGGAGCTGGTGCAGGAGAACAAGGACGAGGCTATGACTTCCTTGCCGATGCCGCTGCTTTAGCGTCTGCTGCTGCTTCTGCTTTCGGTGCCGGAGGTTACGATCGCAGAGGACCTGCAGCTGCTTCCAGCGCTGCAGCCGCGTCTTCGGCTGCTAATAGTTCTCCTGTGAGTTCAACAGTTTATTCCACTATTTCACGATTGTCATCAGCTTCGTCTTCGTCTAGAGTTTCTTCTGCTGCTTCTGCTCTCGCATCGGGTGGTTATTTCAATGCTAACGCATTGTCTTCAGTTATTTCTAGTTTGGCGTCCCAAGTTCGCTCCACATCTGCAGATCTTTCTGGGTGTGAAATCCTTGTGCAAGTGCTCTTAGAAATTTTATCTGCCCTTGTTCACATACTAAATTCTTCAAATATTGGTCAAGTTGATTTGAGTTCTATTAGTTCTGCTTCTAATCTTGTTTCTAACTCACTTTATGCTTTAGCTTAAAGATAATTTTTAAGTATTTGTTTATCTTATTGATGTACCATTTTTCTTGGAAAATAAATTTCTGTCTTGCATATGTTAATATTGTGTCTTTATTTTTATGTGAGTGTTCTTAATCTTTCCTTTTTTTAAACATTAAGCAAATGTTAACCACATAGAATTGCAATTCGTAATGGTATTATTCATTGCTAGTAAGAAATAAGCCTATGCTTTTTGATTGGTTTGTGTATGTGCCAAATTCTATACAATGATAATTTTAATTATTGACTTAGGACACAGAATATTGGGGAAAGCTGGATTAGCATAAAGAAGCTGACCAGTGCATCCCCTTTTCTTTAGTACGTTTTTTATATTCCATTCAAAATATTATGTATATATCGCGCAATTGTAGTTATGATTAGATCAATTTGCATTTCTTTCGATTTTTTTCCTTTCTTTCTTTTTTTGTTTTGTTTTGTTTTTGCCGTGAGGGGGGACATTAGCAATTTATCTAGAAATTTTTAATTCTTACTTACACTAAACTTTATGTGATGTTTAGATAGAGTTTGTTTTTACGTACACTGCACATCAAAGAAAAAAATGGACATTTCTATATCCCCCGTGCTACCGGACCGATTGACGAAATTCAAATTGCGCTCTTCATGTCCCTAAAGCGCGACTAAGGATATATATATATATATATATATAGCATTGCTGTAACTTAATGAGACTTAACTTAATTGAAAAAAAACGGGACTTTTCTGAACTAATATACCATTTTTATACATATTTCGATTCTACGATCCAAATTTTGCGAAAATTCTAAATTTTGTAAAATGTGGTGCGAAATTTACGTAGAAATTCAAAAATTTATTTTTGTGCATTTTTTTCAGTTTGTGCCGGGAATAATTCACTTGGAGAACTTCTTAATATATTGTAATCTATTTTCCTTTTCCTTCCATTGTGCAGGAGCGAAAAAAAGTTACATCGTTTCTATGATTTCACATTGTGGATGAGCGAGAAGTCAAAACGTTCTTATTTTCAAATAATTTTAACAAAGTTCCTTAACCACATTTGCTGTTATTATCTTATTCACCAAATATCCCAAATTTCAAAACTCGCCAATATAATAAATTCAGCTATTTCTTCGGCAATTTTGAATAACAAATTCTGGTACTATTCGGTTTTGAGTGCCGTAAAAAATCGCCAAACTATTGTTGATGCCAATGCTGCCAAAAATAATTGCGGCAACCCTTACACAAGCAAGGAAGTATAATAGTAAATAACTATTTAAGATTGATGCTTTAATTTAGATAAAAAGTTACTTTCATATAGTACTTTTTTATTATTATAATTTATATAAAAAAGGGTAAACATGACTGAATGGAAGCTTAAGAGTAAATAACTGTTTCAGATCATTATTTTAATTTAGATAAAAGTTTAATTTCACATCATACAATTCATTATTATTATTATTTATATAAAAAGGTTAAAATAACTGAATGGAAACATAATAGTAAATAACTACTTCTGATTTTTATTTTAATTTAGATGAGACGTTAATTTCATATAGTACAATTTTGTATTACTTTATGAAAAAAATCTGATGTGTACACCACATGACTTCCTTGTACGGAATATTAAATTATACGCATTTTTTCTTGCATTTCATTTAAATTTATTGGATTGAATTAAATCTTCTTCGGCGACAGCGCATGAATCACAATAGAATAAATGCATTCTTTAAAATTCACTCTAGTATTTGTTTACCATAGCGACACTCTGGCGCTAGATTCACTTAACAGTATTATATTTCGTTCATATTATAACTCATAATGCCTAAAATGTATATCATTTAAAGAATAGTATTATCTAATCGTTGTAACATATTCTATTCAAATACTATAATAAAGCTAGAATGATGTATAAAGGAAATTAAGCAAACAAAACAAAATAGAACCAGTTTTTCACAGACGATTGAGTATTTCTCATTCAATTCATTCAGTTCTCACTTCGCGAGAAGGAAAAAATACATAAAAACTCAAAATATCTATATTAAAAATTACGAAGTAAATCTTAAACACTTATTTCCTCGAAAAAATTCCAAAAAGGATTAAGCATGATTTAATTGGCAATAATAAATGAAGGCGTTATCTTTGTTGTTGCGAATCTAAGTTTCCCTAGATTGGCAAAATACCCACTAGTCTGCTGTTTCAAATGAAAACAAGCAATGGCCACCATAAAAAAAGGCTTAGCGGCACTTAAACAACTTTAAAGTTGTTGATAATTCTAAAAATATTGCATACAGATTTACTAAAGGCATAAAAACCTTAACCGGAAGATAAAAACAACATAATGCAATCATTTTTAAAGCAAAAAATGTACAATTTACAAACATATAAGAGTAAAGAAACTGAGATCACTGAGCCAGGAAATAGAGTGGATATATATATAAATATATTTATATACGTTTAGTGCGGCCGATTGCAACCAAAATACGAGGTGCACATCTACATGTTATAGCAGTCCTATATACAAAATTTCAACGTTCTGAGGCTACTCCTTTTTGAGTTATGCGAGATACGTACGTACGTACGTAAATACGTTCGTACAGACGCCACGAAAAATTCTCTTCAGAATAAATTTTAAAGCAGTTTTGTAATTTTTTGGAGGAAACGAGTCTTTTATTGTGTTCTTACGTAGAGATATCACGCGAAAACATCGTTAAATTGCATTCGATAGCGGTCAAAATGGATATGTTCGTTGAAATATGCTGCCTGAAAATTTTCACGATTACAATACTTCCTTTTTACTTCGTACAAGGAAGTAAAAATGCTAAATATACTTGCAATTAAACAGGTGGCATAAAATTTTTCATGTCTTCCAACATAGCAGAAAAAATTTCAGTTTTTTTGTGCAAACATCTGTACATAAACTCGGACAAGTAATAATCAAAATACTGTCGAGCAGTGCCCCGATGGCGTTTATTACCCCATTTAGCACTGACCCACAGCCGTTGTACTGTTTGTGTATGACACCCACTTTCCGGGTCCACAAAATTGTAGTTTTGGTTGACGGTAAAGTGTTCAAAACCGGCATCTTGCAGTTCATCTGACTTGTATGATTTCCAGCAATCAGTATAAATAACGCTTCCTTCTGCGATATTATCCTTTATGATGTTCAGGTGACAGGTGACGGAGGACGGGGACGCCTGGTGTTTAACGGAGGTAAGTAGGCATATGTCCCACGCCCTCCCCTATATAGATACAAGAACTCTCTGCGGTCCCACAAGGGCGCACCGGGAGTTACTGAGCCTTCATGAAAAAGTTTACATGGCCATACAGGGGCTATTCCAGTTTGACATTGGTTCTGTACAGATTCTTATGTTAATGGTTGACCTGGGTGTTCATAGGCCATAATGCATACATGAAACATAACATTACATACATGATATATGACATGACATTAAACTTATACATAATACTTGCATGAATTAATACGTACATACTTTACACTTCACATGACATTAGACTACATATACATAATGCATGACATTAGACTACACATACATAATGCATGACATTAATCTACACTTATTAGAGTTATAACCTGACTGTATACTACGTTAAGCTAATTGTATTGCGAACTTGCTAAGTTACTTTATAACTGGATTATAGTTTACATTATTGCTATTACATCTTAAATGACATTATGCTATATAACAAGATAGGCACATATACTTTGCTTTATAATCATATATGCGTTACTTAAAATAATACACATGGGGCACGCGTTACACGCGCTAATGACTACATTACCGATTACGTTATGTTAAAAGTACACATAGTACGACGTATTACACTCATTGATTAAATTACATTACACTATTACTTACATTACTTACATTACACAGTTACTTATACACTTACATATTTACAATTTTAGACATAACACCTGCTAAGTTACAATAGAGACATAGAATTATTGCGCTGTGTATGCTATTATTCCTATGTTGGTTGGCAGACATCCTGCCCTAGGGCGCTCAGCTGCTGTGTAATTTTACATATATTTCTTATCGCAGGTGCGTGTTTGATGATGAACCTCTTGTAAGGTATTATATCCGTAGTGGGATATGGTAGGTGATGGCTCGTCGTGAGGCTACAGTTGAACACGTAGTGGTCGGCGGAGCCAATTTCCCCCCACACACACGCTTCTGTCATGGAGATAGCACGCTTATAAAAGAAGGTGGGAAAAGGGCCATGCCCCGTGATATAGTTTACTAAAGGAGAATGACTTGTAAGCGTTCTTTATCTACTACAGGGAGTCGAAAGTCCTTCTGCCGGTATCTCCATTCTCCCATTCGTGTTGCCATTGTTTATTCCCTATGTCTCTTAGTTGTCTTTTTAAAAATGACGGCGGGATTAGTGCTGAGACAGCCTGTGCATTATTGTTGATTGCTGCCTCATTGGCCAGTTGATCTGCCATCTCATTGCCTGCGATCCCAGAGTGGCCTCTTACCCATTTTAGCTTGATGTTAGATTGCTGGTTGCTATGCAATGTCTGTTGGATTTGCAGGATTATGGGAGATCTTTGTATAGACAACTGCTTCTTTGTATAGACACCACTATTGTTTGCGATTATGAGACTTCTTGAGTCCAGATAATCGTTGAAGATGTTATATGGATTCCTGGGGCACTTTGCCTCCCTGAGAGCCTGCTTGATTGCAGGCCACCAGAGGAAGTCAAAGGCACTCTGCAGATCTAGTGATATAAATGCCGTGTGCCGGTTATTGGCTCTATTATCGTTAATGTGGCTTCTGATCTTATCTAGAGCGTGTACTGTAGAGAGGCCAGTTCTGAACCCATATTGGTTATTGCTAAGGAATTTGGTACGGTGAAGGTGGTACTTTAGCCTATTCACCAGAAGTTTCTCGTAAACCTTCCCCAGCGCAGACAATAAACATATCGGTCTGTAGGAGCTGGGGTCTTCTAATGATTTATTCTTTTTAAGAAAGAATACGACTTGGCCCTTTTTGAAGGCCGATGGAAATATCTGCTGTCTTAGCAATTTATTAAAGAAGGCCTTGAAGTATGTTGGGCAGGCAGTGTATGCGACCCTGATGATTGCATAGTCCAGTCCGTCAGGGCCTGGCGCTTTCTTTAGCGGAAGATATTTGAAGACTTGCTTCGTTTCGAAAGGGATATCCTCCGTTTCGAAGGGGATATCATCCGGGGTATCTGGGACGTCTTGACAGTCTCTTGTTAGTCTTTGTTGTGGCGTGTCATCCTCCGGGTTATCTTCCCTGAAGGCTGCATTCAGATATGTGGTAGCAGTATCTTCTGCTATGTTGCCGGTGGAGGGTGGATTTGTGGTCTCGGCGTACAGATGATCCGGCTTGAAGACTTTGGAGATTGCTAGTTTGTGCAGTATTCCATATGGATTTGAGTTCTCCGTACAGAACTTCCGACAGCTGGCGATCTTCGCCTTTGGGAAGTTAATCTTGTACGCTGCTCTTTCCTTTCTGAATGCTGCGAGGATTGTAATCTTTGCTTCCTCGTCTGTCGTAGAGCGTAGACGGCGTCTTAACGCCTTCCACTTCTGCCGTTGTTGGCGCAGTTCTTTCGTCCACCACGCAATACCCTGTAGTCGTTTTGCAGTCCTGGTGGGCAGGTATTGATCACATATGCATCGGATGGTGTCTAGAAGTTGTTCTGTATGGTCATTAAGGTCATTCTGATTATTGCATAAATCCAACGCTTGCTCCTTTTGTTGAAGCGCCTGCGAAAAGGCCCTTGTGAGTGCCTGTATTCTAATCTTTGGTAACTTAAATCTCCTGAGTATGCTAATGCTCGTATCACCTTCTATATTGAAGTAAATATATCGGTGGTCCGAACAACTTCGTCTTCGGCCACCTGCCAGTCATGGACATTATTGGCGATGTCCTGGGTAGTGATAGTGATATCCGGCCAGTCCTGATGGTAGGTATTATCAAAGGTTGGCTGTGCATGCGGTGCATTGATAATTTGAAGGCCGTTAGAATTCAGGAAATCTTCTAGCAGTTGCCCTTTAGGGGTGGTGGTGGGATACCCCCATATGGTACTATGGGCATTGAAATCACCACCGAGTAAGTGCGGGATCGATGGGTACTTAAAGCTAATGTCCTCAATGTTGAAATAGTCTCTTGAATGTCATCTGGAGGGGGGCTGTAAATTGAAGAGATAATTAACTGCATCCTCGCAAAACTTAATAGTATTGCTACGTGGTCTCGCTGTTGCTTTATAATGAGAGGCGACCAGGCTGTGTTGCAGCAAACTATTGCAGTTCTTGGTGCAGGTTCATTTGCTGCGGCTTTGCAGTGGTAAATCTTCCAGGCAATTGGTAGGCATGCCACCTCTCCAGTTCTGCAGTACGGCTCCTGTATTAAGAGTATATCTGGCGTATGGGTTACTGCGTGCTGTGCAAGATGCGCCGTTGCGGCTTCTGCCTTCTGCAGGTTTAATTGAATACATTTTATAGAGTCTCCTGGGGTACGCGATGCTGTCAGTTGTTGATCAGGCTGTTGCGACTCAGTCATATTTTGTGCCTCTTCTGATTGTAGCGACGTACCTGCCGTACGACGGGCAGTTGACATCGTAGGCAGGGTGGTTACAAGAGATGCTTCTGCCGGTCCTGTAGTTGTAGTCCGCGCAGTTAATGCAAGCAGGTCGTTGTGCACGGCAGTTTCGCACTTCGTGGTCGTCTGTACAGAACGCGCAGTAGTTTCTATTTTTGCAGGTTTTCTGGACGTGGCGAAATTCCTGACACTTATAACACCGCTTGGTGTTAAAAAACTCCGAGATTCTATAGACTCGCCAGCCAATCTAAAGTCTTGGGGTCTGCAGGAGGCGTTTGAAGATAGATGGTTGACACTCAATGACCCACTTGACAGTGTTCCATCTGTCCCGGAGTTTGTAGAGGATTCTGGCTGTCGCTTTGGTCGCATTGAATTCTGATGCTAAAGTACGTTCCAATTCTGTCTCCTGTATATCAACTGAGACTCCATGTATGGCAATTCTTGGAAGGCGTGCGGCCGGAACTTTTGTGTCCACTAATTCTTGGCCTTTATCACTTGTCAGTGAGCTTTGCAGCTTATTAAGATCGTTCTCTGAGTGGCAGTCAACTGCCACTCCTTTTTGTATGTTTCTTATAGCCGCGACCTTTACTCCTAGCTTTGGCAGTGGGAACACCTCGCTGAGTTTAGTTTTGAGTTCCTGGCTCGTAGAGCAGGTGACCACCTTCGGATATATTAGTAGCGTGTGACTTGGCGCTGCCACTTGGTGTTGACTTTTTATCTTCGCTGTAACTGCCGCGTAGGTTTTCTGCTGCTATACGTCCGTTGCTGCGACTCCTCGTGTATGCTGTTGTCCTGTTGCACTGTGCTCGGACTGCTGCCGTGTGCGAGATCACAACACAGCACTGTTGAAGTGTTTGTACTTGCTTCGGTTGTTGGTGGCTTGACTATAGGGGTTGGACCCTCAAGGGCTAACTTTCGCAGAGCTTCTAACGCCTGTAGTAAGTCCTCTCTAAGATTGGTGGGCAGACACTACTTACCACCTCTATACGTAAGTACTCCGCTTTTGATATGTTCGTGAACTGTATCCACTTTACTCTCGTAGGTAAGGTCAGAGGTCAGTAACACTGTTAAATTTGTGCAGCTGGGAGTTACGTCCCCGTCAATTGGTAGTACAGCTTGACGTGGCATGATGCATTTAATTGGCCTGTATTCACTGGCGTTGTCTCTCAGGTAGTCTCTGTTGCCACTTAGAGACACTGAGTACGTGATAATATAGTACTTAGTACTGAAATACACTATACACGGAACACACAAAAACACTGGTTCATTCAATTGGACTGCAGAACTAGAATTTTACTAGAATTTTACTCTGCAGAACACCTTCATAAAGGGAAAAAAAGTTATTACGTATAACAAAATTACAATGAAATAAGCAATATCCTTTAATGCAGTGTTTCTCAACCTTTTAGTATTCACAACCCAATTTTCAATCATAATTTTCATTGCGCCCCCCTCCCTACCGCATATAATAAAATGTATTCAATAATAATGTATTTTGAGTATTTTGGCGCTAAACCTACACTACAACCTTAATTTTAAACTTTACAAATTACCCAGATACGGAAATTTATCGACATTTTGCAACACCGATCCTCAGCATTCAAAAATGGAGAATCCTATGCCTTTTTATTGCTCTTGCGTCCCGCCATGTCGGGCATTCTCACGGTTTCGCGAGAAGTTTCGATTTGTCTGGAATTTGTCTGGTCAGCTTAAAAGTTAAGTTAGGAGCGTGCGCAGATGTGAACAAATGTTTTCTCATAGGGAGAAGGAGAAAGTTCTATGACGCCAATTTCAAATCCAGACAATCTCATTCGAGTCGACACTTCTATTGCTATTGAATCTATTCTGAATGTGTATGTTATATATATTTTCCTGTAATTTCAATTCACCGTATTAAATATTCACGGCAGCAGACTTATGCAGAATCATGGATAAATTTTTAAGCGGGCGTAAGCAAACATTAGACGATAGACAAGCATCAACAACAATTGTACACAGAGGAGCGTGGTTCCGAGAATAAAATCAAGAAAATATTCTCAAGAATACTGAAATTTTGTGTTCACTGGTAGTGAAGTAAATGAAGAAAGGCCCATGTGTATCATTTGCTCGAAAATGTTGGCGGCAGACAGCATGAAACCTAATAAACTTCAACAACATTTGGAAACGCTTCACAGTGAGTACGAAAACAAACCCAGAGAATTCTTCGAATTAAAATTAAAATCATGAAAAGCAAAAATCATTGTTTAAAGAAACTCTGTCTGTGAATGAAAAAGCTTTAATTGCCTCTTACAAAGTTTCATACAAAATAGCCATATGTAAAATGCCTCACACCATCGGTGAAGAGCTTATTTTGCCAGCCTCAATTGAGATTGTAGAAATTATGTTTGGAGATAATTTTGCCAAACAATTGCAGTCTATACCTCTTTCAAATGATACTGTTGCCCGTCGAATTGCTGATATAGCTGAAAATGTAGAGTGTCAGCTTTTGTCGAAGTTACGTGACAAATTGTTTTCAATACAACTCGATGAGGCAACAGATAGTAATAAAGATGATCATTTCATTGCCTATGTTAGATTTTGTGATGATTTGTCAGTAGTAGAAGAATTACTTTTCTGTAAACCAATAGAACTCAAAGCAACAGCACTCGCATTATTTTCTATCTTAAATGATTTTATGAACGATGCAAACATAGAATGGAAAAATTGCGTCGGAATATGCACCGATGGTTCCCGTTCTATGTCCGGAAGATTCCAAAGTATTCAAGCACTTGTGAAACGAAAATTGCCACAGTGCGTCTGGACACATTGCATGATCCACAGAGAAGCTTTGGCTTCCAAAGAAATGAGTCCTGGTTTGAATATTGTGTTAACTACGGTTGTAACCGTAGTAAATTATATAAAAATGAGACCCCTGAAATCAAGAATCTTTTCCGCACTTTGTAAAGACATGGGTGCAGTACATTCAGCATTACTATTTTATTGCGAGGCAAGATGGTATCCGTGTGGGCGGTGTCCCGCAAAGAGGTATCAGCATCAGAGTGGGTAGAAATTTCCAATTAGGATGTATTAAAATTTATTTCGGTAATAGTATAGCAAAGGGGTTTTGGACTGCGTGAGTTATGATCTTGCTCGTCTTTCCACCGTAAAAATCGTAAGAAATCTCGATCACTCTTATTCACTGACATTTGCAAAAAAGCCTTTCTTATTTCTGAAATAACTCCTATTCTATTCTTGTGAAATCTTAAAATTATAGGAATAATTTGTTCCAGCAAATTTGGACCCTTTTCTAGGCAATCATTAAATGAGCGCGAATTTTTGTCTTTACAGGAAGCATCGAATACCGGTCGCAATTTTGTGGTCGAAGTTTCTTTGAATACCCCTTTACGTGGTAAATAGTGACACTAATTATTCATTTCGTGTTCAGGGACTTCTTCTATAATTCCTTCCTTTAACCAATCTGTGAAAACATTTTCCTAATCCTTGAATTTGCGCTTTTGTATCAACCGGTGTATCGTACTGTTTAAACGCTGTCCAGCAATATCTAAATTTTGACTTAAACAGTCCTTTTCTGCTACCTAAGGCAACTGAACCTCATATCTTTCCTCTTTAAAGGTAACAGTTTTGTCAAAATGATTCAATACGGCAATTTCCATTTCCTTTCTGCATTTTGTTTCAACAGGTTCTCGAATTTCCACAAATTTTCAATCTTCGATGTGTGAATTAATAAAGAAGTCACTGCGACGGCATGAATCACATTTTCCTTATCTTCAATACGATCAAACAGTTTTCCCATTAAAATCCAACCCATTTTGGTTTCCATTGTAACTAATGTTGAGTTCAAATGTTCAATTTAATCCTTTACTAATTTCCAATAATTATCAGCTCCAGTGAGTAAAGATACGTTGTTGTTATCTAAAGATTCGTGATCAACATCCGCTAAAATTATTTCCCAACCTTTTCACAACTCCTTAATATTTTGCGGAGGATAATCTAGCTCAGCAATCGATATTTCATCAGTCTCTAAAACCTGAATAATTAATTCCTGGTTATCGAAAATCTTTTTTATTTTTACTTCTACTTGCGCGTAGTTCTGTTTGGTAGGCACTTGAGATCCTAAAGTATGAATCATTATTTCTTCCCTTCACACGACTTTTAATCCCAGTTATTTAGACAGACGTTTCTGAATATACGAGCGTTGACTAGCGCTGTCAGTAAACAACGAACTAATGCGTGACCTACTTTTAAGTTCTACTGTAGCCGTCTGTAAAAATATTTTATTCCTACCGATGCGAATGTGATCGCACGCTGAATTTTCTACATCTTTTGATTGCGATGCTTAGGGTGTTTTCTCATTTTTGTAACAAAGGTTTGAATTATGTTTTTGTGCAGTATACACAAGTGTTTTTCTCAGAGCAATCGGAAAATCGATTACCTTGAGACAAACAAACATAACATCAACCTTGTAATCTCAGTACATTTCGTTTTTCATTTACACTCATATTACACTTTTCACTATTATGTGTGTTATTTTTGCAAAAAATACAGTTTTCTTCTTTTACAGGAGCTAATAATTCTGCCGCCGACGAAGGGGTTAACTTTAGAGTTAAACTTATTGTTTGTTTATTTATAATTACTTTTGTGTTTGTCGAAGTGTTTTTTCTTTCGGTTCAATGGAACGAGTTTCGGTTCCGGTTTGTTAACTGCGTACGTTTGTTCACGGCATTCAATTTTGATTTTCAAAAAAGCAATTAAACCTGTAACATCAGATTTCTTTTTAGGATCACGCTTTCGGTGATATTCGAGAATCAAATCATGAGGCAATAATTTCAATAATATCGGATTTAAAAAGTGTCTGTACGAACCTGAAGTTACTCCTAAATTACTTAAGCTTCGAATGTTTATTTCACAAGCGTCGCGTAATCTTCTTAGGGCATTTAAGTTAGAAATTTTAACAGGTTCTATGTCCAAAAGATTATTCATATGTTATTTTATAATTTTCTCTGGTTTTCCAAATCGTTCTTTTTAAAAGTTCTAAGCACGAATCGTAATTGTGTTCGGTTAATTGAAATCCTTCAACATTATATGCTTGCCATATCAATAATGATTTCACGTATACGAATTTTTCAATCTTGGTTAACGGTTTATTCTGATCAAACGCAGCTTGAAAAGTGTTAAAAAATTCTAACCATTTTCCTGCATCTCCTGGGAATTTTGGAATATTTAACTTTGGCAATTTCATAGCCGATGACGATACATTTATTTCAGAAACAGAAGTGTTCAAAGAATTTGCATCTGACTCATTTTTGACAGACAAATTTTCATTACATTTATTTAATCTTATTTTAATTCTAAACTTTGCAGACATAATTTGTTCACTGTATTAACACTTGCAGAATTATCTTTTTCAAATTCTTTAGCATCTTTTAACTGAGTTTCGATTTGTGAATTCAACATTTTCAACGTGTTTTCTCTTTCGAGAATTTTTTCATTCATCTCCTGCAATTCCTCAATGTTTGTGTTTTCCATATTTTCTGATAACAAAGATTCTATTTTTGTAATTAATTTCGTAACGCTATTGCGTTCATTCATACGTTTCTGCTTCAGTTTGTCTAAAGCTTCCATGTTTAAAATTGACTAATCACAATACTGAAACTCAGTTTTTTTCAAATTTTCAAAGGAAAAGGAAATGCTTACCTATTTAAAGGTAATCCATCTGCTAATCTTCGAAATTCTAATCCAAAAGTCCCTTGGTGAAGGCACCACTAAAAATATGTTATTTCTATAATCCATAGTTCTATTTGGGAGAGCTTTCGATTTGTATATTCGATTCAAATCACTACTTCAGTTAAGTCTTAATTAATTTTATTTACACACATCTTATACAATATATACATAATTCGAGATTAATTTGAAATCAAAAGATGGGGTTTATCCACCCTTCGTATCAAATTCTATTAAGAGAGCTATTAAGAGAATTATTAAGCTATTAAGAGAAACCGAGTGCGCGATTGCTCTCTTCCAAGTTCGTTTTTCGACTCGTCGTTGCCACTGGGAGAAGAGAAACATTCGATCATTTCGCGTTCGAGTTGTAACACCCACTGCTCTTTTATCTCACTGCGAAGTTCACGGACCCAATTCAACCGGGTTGCGACATACGACGAGGGCAAAGGAAAACAAACCACAGGCCCATATTCTTGCAGTCCACAAGACACAGTTTGGCGGGATTTGGGAAGTTTTGTAGCAGCAGAGAAATGCGACGCCAGCTGTCGTGCCGTTAGTAATCTACGGCGTCTTGCAAATAGTAACTGTTGGCAATGTTTCAATCTTCCGTCATCCAAACCCGCATCGGTTTCACGGTAGAAGGTGCTAGCACCAGGGTACCTAGGCCGAAGGCCCTACCCCTTACCGAACAATTTGGGTATTTTTTTTTAATTTTGCAAAACATAAAGTGAAAAAAAATAATGTAAACAGTGATTAAAAATTTTTGAAGATGGGAGAGTGCTAGAAATTTAGAATAAATATTAACTATGTGTGAAACCAGTTGAAAAGGTGAAAATGCCAGAGCATCTGGGAAATTGTTGGATCTGGTGACTTGAGGTGCTGTAAGAGAGTTACTTAATATATGAAGGATAAAGGCAGCTGTAGATAGAATATAAGAGTTCTGCCGCACGCGGGTGGTGTAGGTTCGGGCGTAGTCAGTGACGTTAGCGGGAATGAAGCTACGTCATGCATGGTATCACCAGAAGCTTGTAAAGTGGAGTCTAACAGATAAGAAGTGTGTTAGGATTCCTCATTTAGTTGATAAGATACCATCACACTTAACTAAGAGATTATCTTTTATTGATTTTCCAAAGGTTTCTGTTAACGAATTTTTAGTTAAATTTTTCTTGGTATTCCAGCTATTTTACTACGTATATGTTGATTATTTCCTAGGTACCTTTAACGGCGCTTATTTTCGAATTTAATGATTGATTCAGAAGGCCTTAATTTTAAATGTAAAATTTTTTATGTTTCCATATATTTTTAAGACTTTTAATTACCTTGTGGTGAAACCGCTATGCAAACCCTGGGTTGTGACATCAGGTTGGAAACAAAACACAGCATAATAAAATTTTTTGAATGCTAAAAAAATGGCTACATACAATTCTGCAGAGAAAAACCTATCTATTTCAAAAATCAAATTCTATACATTTTACGTGCGAGAGCAATTCGTGGCTCTCGAGCTTGCGTTTTTAACATTGCCAACGATTTAATTATTTTAATAAAGACTATTTTAACAACAATTGAAAACATGTTTGTAAGTTAAAAAATAATAATTTTCAGCTTATTCTCACGAGACATCCTTGTCCATATTAATCTTCAGTCTCTTCTTCTTTTATGTGACCTCATCACAACTCCTCCCCTCATAAAGAAATTTTTCTTGACTATGGAAGGAAAAATTATAAATACATTTCACTGCTTTCAAAACACAAGTGGTAACCATTTATGTGATAATAGAGAAGCCAGTTTCATTACCTTGCACTTATTTCTAGACAACATAAACGCAAAAATACAACAAAAAGATTTAAATTTTGAATCTACACAAAGTACCTTTTCAGTTTACAAAATGCTAATACGTAACACAAAACATTTGATTCTAACCATAAGAAACACACAATGCAAACAATTTTAAATCTGCAAAAATATAATTCCAAAACACTACAAAAATCATTTTTTAAACAAGAGTTTTCAGAAGAAAAAGGATTGGCTCCTCCATATATTTCATATGCTAAAGTGCCTACTGTCCATAGATCTGATCTCGAATAATCAATCACGGAGATAGGACACGCTTCAGCATTTACGACTTCTGGTGCCATTAATGCTATATTTCCACCTTTCTCAGAATCATATGAATTGTAGACCAAATAGAGGCCTGAATGACAGCACCCTAATTCAATTATAGCAAGCCTAGGAAAGGAGAGTCCATACTGGAAATCTAATAAAATATTGTTAGTATGTAAATCCCGATGAGTAACATCATTTTGAAGCAAGTGTACTAAAACTTCCAAAAGCTGAGTAAACAGTAGCAATGCTGTGTGACCAGAAACATCTATCATTTTCAAATATTCTTTTAAACTGCAATTGTATCTCTTCATAAGAAGAAATAGAGTCATACTTCTACCACATCCATCACATAGAAGACGGACAGGAAGGGCTTGTCGATAGTTAATGAAGGCACCAGGAAGCAGAGGTGTTTGATCAGTAAAATCGTCAGTTCATCCAAAGAAAATTCGCCAATGGCTGTGTGATACTTCTTTGGCAATATGAAGCAACTCCAATGATGGAACACAGAAAAAACTTTATTTAGCACTCAAAATAGCGACATACAAACAAGAAGAGAAAACATATTCTAACATTTAAAAATAAATTACATTCTTCGTGCGAGAGTCGCACGAGGCACTCGAGTCTGGTTTCAAATATTGCCATTCACAAATACCTTAATGTTCATCTATTTAAATTATTTAAACTACAAGATTTTAATATTATTTAAAGCTGTTACAACCTCTCCCCCAACGGAGAGACTTTTACCGAAGGGAAAAGTTCTGTAAATTTCGAAAGTTTATAAGCTCGGCTTGCTCATTTGATTAAAGAGAAAAGGTAACTTCTCTAATAAGTTTTCAAACTTCAGGCCAAAATTTTTAAGTTTTAAACAAATATTTTTACACCACATTTAAATAGGAAGAAAAATGGACAGTGTTCAAATTAGTCTTTCTTTTTTTCCTTGACGGCGCCTAGATCTCTTCCATGTTGGACCAGTTCCTCGGCTATAATTCACAGAAAAACCTTTCCTCAGTTCATCTGTGCCTTTCGGAAAATATTCAATTGTCATTTACTTTCGACAATTGTTTTCTTCGTCTATTAGTAGCGTCTTTGATATTAAATCAAAAGCCGAAAGATGATGATAACGCTGCATTGCAAAATGATTCTCAATATTAATTTCTTTATCGTTTTTCAAATTTTCGTGAACATCTTCCACGTTTAATTCTGGTGATTTAACTTCTTCTTCAAATACATCTCTGGATGCTTTATTTTCTTCCTTCATCGGTTCCAAGATCTGCTCTTCAGCTATTTTAGTTTTTTTTTTTTTTTTTTTTTTTTTTTTGAGCTCTAGTAGAAACGGCATTAAAATGGTATCACTAAGTTTACGTTCAAGTGATAAACTAATAAAATAAGGCAGTTCAGTGTTAACAGGAAGTAATAACCTGATATCACTAATATTACGTTCAGTGATGAACTAATAAAATAAAGTAATTCAATATTAACAGGAAGTAATAACCTGGTATCACTAATATTATGTTCAGTGATGAACTAATAAAATAAGACAATTCAATATCAACAGGAAGTTACGTTCAGTGATGAACTAATACAATAACGCAATTCAATATCAACAGGAAGTTACGTTCAGTGATGAACTAATAAAATAAGGCAATTTAATATCAACAGGAAGTAATAATCTGGTATCACTAATATTACGTTCAGTGATGAACTAATAAAATAAAAATACGCACGATTATTCGATCTCGGTCGGTGCCTCCAAAATAATTATGACTGTGATACTTCTTTGGCAATATGAAGCAACTCCAATGATGGAACACAGAAAAAACTTTATTTAGCACTCAAAATGGCGACATACAAACTAGAAGAGAAAACATATTCTAACATTTAAAAATAAATTACATTCTTCGTGCGAGAGTCGCACGAGGCACTCGAATCTGGTTTCAAATATTGCCATTCACAAATACCTTAATGTTCATCTATTTAAATTATTTAAACTACAAGATTTTAATATTATTTAAAGCTGTTACAGCTGGTAATGTCTCCTTATACATTGCACGCCATATAGCATATGCATTTGATTCAGCATTATAATTGAACATCATTTTTACAGCAAGGTTATTTGGAAGCAATTTCTCAGAAGAAAACGTCTTGATAGAAGTGGGTTTTTCGAATATCGAATTCTGCAGAACTTGTGTTCCTTCAGTATGCGATATAATAAATTTTATTTGGTGTTGAACATTATCATGAGTTTTTGTTGCTTGTGCTTCCGAGAATTCTGCTGGCGAAACATCCGCAAGGAGAGACCTTTCCTCTAAACTGATGTCTGGAATTTTAATGTGCTCCTCCGTATTACTGGTTAACTTCCTTTCTTCCGAATGCTCATTTTTGACGGCCCTTTCACTTTCTATCTCTCTCTTTTCTTCCGATCTGGAATCTAAGTCTTTTGCACTCGCTCTCTCTAAACTCCTGCGCGCATGCGCCTGACTACGAGTCTCCACAGCATTCAAGAGAACCGGTCGTTCCCTAATTTCTTCAATCAACTGTGCAGTTTTATTCCCTAACAAATAGTACTCTTTATCTAACTCTACCGGAGTAACCGCTGCCTTTGCGGTGACCACACCAAAATCACCTTCAATGGTGACTTTCACCAAAGGTAAACATTTACATTCTTTGTCCAAAGGCTTTTTTACCCATACAGTTTTTTCCCCTAATAAGTCACTAATATTAATTCAAGTACTATTACACAGATCTATTCCAGCTCCAGTATCTCTCAGATATTCTCTCTCTATCCCATTAATTAATGCTTTCTTGAAATACGGCTCAAAACATTTTCCTAAACTGTCCGTTCCTAGATTATTCACCAGATTAGCCTTATTCTTTTCCAGCGATGGGCAGTTAGGTCGGATATTTCCGTCCTTTCCACATTGGTTAACACCTTATTTTCCGCTGTTTCTCGAAACCTGCTTCATTGAAAACTTGCCTTTTTTTAGGAGCCTCCATTTTTCTATGCTCCTCTGATTTAATTCTTTGATGACCACTACTTTTCTGATTATAATTACAGTTAGAATTTATATACCCCTCTCTATCTTTCTCAAATGGTTTCTTTAACCTCGCTCTCTGTTCTAACTTCCTCATATCTCTTCGCAAAGCCTCATACTTGTCGCATTTCTCTGCTAAAACGGAAGCTGTTTTAAATTCTTCCCAATTGTCTAAGTAGTGCTCTCTTATTTCTAGAGGGACTCGCCGCTTAATTTGCTCAGTGAGCATAAGTTCCTTAAGACTTGAACTTCTACTGAATCCAACCAATTCTCTAAATTCACTCTCAATTCATACACTAAATCCGCCCATAACATTCCGTTTTTTCTAGAATGTTCTTCAAATTTTGCTTTTAGTGCCGAAGAACTAAGCTTGAATCTCTGCATGAGTAATTTCTTAACATCCTGATAATCATCGCCTTTATTCGCTGGTTTTTTCACTATTAACTGGGCTACATCGTAAGGCAATAAAGGACTCAATTGCGAGACCCAATCAATCTCATTAACGTTCTCTTTTTGAGCTTGTTTCTCAAATAGCTTAAAGAATAATGAAATATCTATATTACTCGGTTCAAAACGCGGTACTAGGTCTTTCAAATTAACCTTTTTTCCTCTAGATTGTTCAACTTTAGAAACCGTGGAAGCTAGGCTATTAGTCTGAACCACATTCATGAGTTTTAACCTTTCTAATTCAAAAACTCGCTCCCGTTCCCGTTCCGCTCTCTCTTGTTCACGTTCCCGTTCTGCTCTCTCTTGCTCGGCTATTTCTTCTGCTTTTCTCTGCTCAGCCGCAGCCCAAATTCTTGCCGCGTATTCTTTCGCAGCTTCTTGTCCTTGGCATTTAGAATAGCCTGTCTAATTTCTCTTACTCTATTTGCCTCTTACTCTATTTTTTTTTCCTTTATATCTTTTTACATATTATGTGTAAATAACTTCTGATTGTATATTTAGAAACCTTGTTACTTACTCTAACTATATATGAAAAAGGACGGCTCTAGCTCTTTTGGTTTTAAAGAAATACGTGTTTTAAAACTTTGAGTGGTGTTGGATTTTAATGGATGCCGATTGTTGACAATTGAAAGCCTTGTATTTTGCACCTTCCGGTCAAGTCTTATTACGAAGTGGAAAAATCTTTTGAAACTGTTTTTTATGTTTTCTAGGAGTAACTAATTGATAAACTGGTGCACCTGCGTATGAAACTTTCGGCCCGTTGATCGATTTTTCTATTTTTGTGTAGAAGTCAATTTTAAGCATGTTTGAATGTTTTTTGGCCTGTTTCAAAAGTATTTTAGGCCATTTTTGAATATTTATGGAATTTTATTGTGGGATTTTGTTTATTTGCTTATTGTGCTACTTTTATGTAATATTGATGTATTTAAATAGGAAATTTTGAATGTTGTGGTATTTTATTGATTTTTAGAGATTTTTAAATTTATCATAGCACGATTGTATAGCGTGCATTGTGCAAACATATATTTTTTATTTGCTTTTATTAAGCTTTAAATGTAGTTGGATTGCAAATTAGTATTCTGCGTATTTAGAATTTTGTAAATTCTTGTAGTGTTATAAATTCGTATATTATTATTTTTTTTAAACTGTCTGTATGTAGAGTGTGCGGAGTTTTGATAAAAGATTGCAATTGGATGTTTTTAACTGTATTTATGTGTTTTTAATACATTATATTTGGAGCCCGGCCACTTAATATAATTTCATTATGCCTAATGCAGATGATAAAATAGAAGATGAGGTTAATACAACTGAAGATGAAGAAAGGGACATTGTGCAAATCGTTAATAGTTTACATAGAGTTGTCGATAAAATCAAAGCACAGCGTAAAATTGGATGTACTTTAACTGACAAATTGACTTATGGACTAAACATGATTTTGACTTGTGCTGGAGTTCTTGGAGATAGGAAAAACTCTCAAGTTACCGGGTGTGTTGGATGTGAAAATTCTAATGAAGTAATTGCTTTGAGAGAAGTGATTATGAAAATGAGAAGTGAAATGACCTCCGAATTTGAGAAACTGCACGGAGATGGATCTCCTGCATATGCTAAGGTCACGGCTAAAGGATTGGATGAGACAGTAATTAAACCTGCGGTTCCAGATATTAACGCATATGATGAAATTTGCGGTAAGTTTAAACCGGAAGAGATTGGGATTAATATTAAAAAGTCTTCATTTGGAGAAAGAGGTGAATTGAGATTGAAATTGGGAGATAGAGAGGAAGTTAAGAGGCTGGAAAGAGCAATTGCTGATGATGAAGGCCTACAAAAGAATTTGATTATTAGGAGGAAACGCTTTATAAAGCCTCGTGTGATTGTATACGATGTTGATAATAGTTTTACAAATGAGGAATCGGGAATTCTTTTAAAGAGAAATTGTTTGTGTTCCGGAGACTGCGTTAGACCTCTTTTCAATTTACCAACAAGAAATCGGAATCATAGTCATAGAGTATTCTTAGTGAGCGCTTCTTGCCAGAAAGATCAATTACTGTCAAGAGGTATTAACTGAGGTTGGAGAAATTATGACCTAAAACTGTTTCTTAGACCTAGACAATGCACAAGATGTTTTTCGTTTAGTCATTCCAAAAAGAATTGTCAAGCTGAAATTTGCTGTTCCAAATGTACGGGGGCTCACTTGAGTAAAGAATGCAGTAGTAAAGAATTTAATTGCATTAATTGTACTTATTCTAATGAAAAATTTCAGACTAACTTTGATATGAAACATAATGCCATGGATAAAAATTGTCCATGTTACTTGAGTGAGTTAAATTTCCTGAAGGATCATCTAGATATTGATTGTGAGTTTTAAACTTTTTTGATTATTTGTGGTTGGGTTCCAAGTTTTTCTGTTTTTTCTGTTTTATTGAATTTTATTCAATTTTATTGTAAAATTTTATTGTAATTTTATTGAATTTTTATAATATATTTGTTTTTTGGAGATTAATCATGAAAGAGTCTGGTATGAAAATTTTGAGTATAAACTTAAATCATTGCGCACTCGCCCAAGCCCAGCTCCAAGTACTTAAAGAGATTATTGGTTCCTCTCCTGAAATAATTTGTATGCAGGAGCCCTATGCGGTACAGAATGAATTGGCTTTTCAAAATCCTGAATGGAGATCCGCATATAATAGTGGAGGAAGAACGGGAATTATAGTAACTAAACCAGATGTTGATTTCACACGAGACCATGAAACTGATATTATTACAGCTATTTCTATTTATTTGTCTTCGGGCAGACTGGGCATCATTACAGTTTACTTCTCTGCGGCAGAACACAGAGGAATATCTCTCTCAACTGGAATCTGTGATGAAAAATTATAATAAATTCATTGTTACCGGTGATTTTAACTCTAAACATCCAAGCTGGGGCGCAGGAGATATTGATGCAAGAGGGCGATTGGTATTTGACTTTATCGTCTCTAATAATATAATTTTACTAAATGATTTGAGTTTTCCTGCAACTTTCAAATCTACCATCGGTGAGGGATGGACTGATCTTGTTATGACCTCACCAGGTTTGTCTATCAATTCTGGAGCTCTGCAAGTTCTGATGGATGAGAGTCTTAGTGATCATCGTTATTTGCAGTTGAATTATGATGAAAATATTCATTGTGCTCCTTAGATTGTTTTAACAAGAGATGTCCACCGGATTACAAGATATTGTTATAAAATTGCTCCGATAATGCAGAAATTTAAATTAGATTTATTGAAGTGTGAGGACTCTGATACAATTGAAAACTGTATTGAAAAATTTTTTGAGGATCTGTCTATCGATGTTAAAAAGAAGTTACAAACAAAACAAAAGGGAAGTAGGCAGATTTCGTGGTGGACTCCACAACTTACTTGTATGCGACGCCGGATACGTGCTTTGAGGAAAAGTTCGCAAATTTTGAATTTAGCGGACAATATACGTAATGAAAGGAAAATTGCATATAAAAAAGAATTGGCAACTTATAAACGTCTAATTCGGAAGACAAAATTTGAAACTAAGAAGAAATTTTTTCTTAATAATCTTTATTATTATGATGGTTTTTATCGAATTGCCTCTAAAAAAGTGAGACGTGCTGTTGCTCTGTATAATCCTCAGCACGTTGACAATTTGATTGAACTCAATAGACAGAAGCTTTCGCAATCACTCAAATTGGGAGCACCTGGGGATATTTCATTAGATGAGGATAGAATTTCTGATTGTCCATTGGATGACGCTGTAATTACAGAGGCAGAAATAAGAAGTGCAGTTGAACAAATGAGGCGTCGAAGCGCTCCGGGCCAGGACTGTTTTAATCCTATATTTTTCAGATTTTAATTTTTACATATCTGGATATTTTTATATTGCTTTTTAATTACTGTTTTAAATTTTATGTGTTTCCAAGAAATTGGAAAATCGGTCGAGTTGTTTTAATTCCAAAGCAGAATGACAGATATAGACCAATTGTACTTTTGAGTGTTTTTGGAAAAGTGTATGAAAGAATCTTGGTTGAGAGATTGAAGTTTTACCTGAATAGTAGAATGATGCTCAGTCGGCGACAGTATGGTTTCACAGCTGGCTGTTCTACAGATGATACATTATATGATACTATTGACTTTATTAGAAGCTATAAGAGTTCGCATCCCGTAGTGCTGCTGTCCTTGGATGTTTCGTCTGCATTCGATTCAGTGTGCTGGAACTCTATTTTACAAACCATGATTAACCTTAAATTGCCAAGGAATTTGATTCAATGTTATAGGAGTTATTTTAACAATCGCAAAATCTTGTTTAATGCTTTTAAGGATGAAACTGCAGAGATAGAACTAGAGATTTTCATTGGTTGTCCGCAGGGCTCCTGCAGTGCTCCCCTGCTCTGGAATATCATATTAAACAAATTTCTTATTTTGGAATTCCCCAGTGATGTTAACTTTATTGCATATGCAGATGATCTTGCTGTTCTGATGTATGGTGCATCATTGGAAAAACTCGAGAAATCATTTGAGAATGTTATGTTAAAACTGGAAAACTGGAGAATCGGCGAGGGTCTTGAATTGAACTTAGAAAAAACTTTTGCAATCATTTTCCCGCGGGCTGGGATCAAAGTGAGAGCTCCACGATTTAGATATCAAGGAAAAAGAATAAAGTTCGTTGATGTTATTAAATATTTGGGAGTCAAAATTGATTGCAAGTTGACCTTCGCAGATCATTTTAAAACAATTCATCGGCTCTCAGATGATATGTTAATGTTTTACATGAGATCTTTTTCTAGTGAGACACTTTGTAACAAATCATGCATTCTTAAAGATATTTTGAATAATGTAATTATCCCTAGAGTTTTCTATGGAATTGGTGCCTGGGGATCCAGAGCCGGGGATTTGGTCAGGTTGAGGAACAAACTCGATGCGATACAGAGGAGCTGGTGCTTAATGATTACAAGATGTTTCCGTACTGTTTCAACTGAGGTGCTCTGCGTTCTAGCCGGCACGCCGCCTCTTTCAATTTTATATAAATTATATTTTGAAAAATTTTTGTTCAGAACTGGTAGACTTGATTTTAAATTGTATAAAGATATTTTGATTACAAGGCATATGTTTGAAAGAATTAATAATATTTTGGTACATCCTTCTGATTTATGTGTTTTTGAATTTGATTGTAAACTCCAATAATTGGAGAATTGGATATTTATACTGACGGGTCCAGGCAAGATGATAAATTGGGTGCAGCATTTGTGATTTATCATTATGGAACTGAAATTGAATATAAAAAATATAAGCTTAATAATTATAATTCTGTATTTCAATCGGAATGCTGTGCTTTACTTAAAGCCCTTCAATGGGTTAAGAAAAATTTGACTTGTGTTAATTCTATTCATATATATACTGATTGTATGTCTTTGCTTCAATCCTTGACCTCGGCCCGTCCTACTAATTTATTAATATTTGATATTAAATGTCTATTGAAATTTTTGATGCAGAATATGTGCATTCATTTACACTGGATAAAAGCCCATGTTGGCTTTGTTGGAAATGAAAGGGCCGACGTGCTGGCTAAAGAGGCGACCACTAATGATGATTGTGAATATATAGAAATTTCTGGTTCGAGAAGTTATGCAATTAGAAACATGAAAAATTTTTATGATGATATTTGGAATACTAGATGGAATGAATCAGAGAGGTGCGTGGGTCTTTTGAAGTCTATTAAGATTCAAAATGGTATGCGACCAATTAGTAATATTGATTTAAACCAGTTTTTAACTGGGCATGGAAGATTTCCCGCGTACCTCTCGAGATTTAATTTACAAAATTCAGACTTGTGTGGTCATTGCCATCAAGTTGGTAACGCAGATCACTTCTTGAATCATTGTTCCTTACTGGAAAATTTGAGAAAGAAATGTTTGGGAGATAAGTCATGGAACTTGGAAATCTTAAAAACATATTCTAAATGTGCAATGAATTTGATTAATTCTAATAGAGTTGAATTTGGAATATTTGTTTAGTATTGTGTATATTTATCTTTTGATTATATGTATTATATTCTCAGTTATGAGTATTTATAGGTTTACTACGAAAATTTTGAAATTTTTTTGTGTATTGTTTTATTTGGTGTATTGTGGATGTTTTGTGCATGTGGTGTTTCGGGGGGATGCGGTTGATTGTTGCATGGATGTGGCCTTGCAGATGTTGAGAATCCTGATGGATTACCAGATTTAAATTATCGAAATCAATGGTGGTTTTGAGTTTCAGGAATTTGATTTTTAAATTTTATGGAATTTTTATATTTTTTCTTAAATTTTAAATTGTAGTTTTTGATTTTAAAATGTTCTGAAATTTTAAAGTTTTAAAATTGTTCTTATATTCTGTTCTTGATGGAGTAATTGCTGGGGTTTTAATATGATGCAGGGCAATCTTGGGTTTTTCCAGTTTTGGTTTTGGTTTGGTTTTTGGTTTTTGGCAGTCTTGGAGCTTCTTTTCTATGATTATTAAAGATAATTAATACATTTGAATTCAGATAGTGGTAGGACTATTAAAGTAAATTTTTGAAATAAATTAATATTTTAAATAGAATTATGATTATACAAATAATATGCTATTAAAGTAATATTGTGGAGAATTCGGTTTGACCTTCTACAGGTTATTTAAATTGGGAATTCCTCGATGGCTTTGGACCGCCTGTGCCTGTTCCGAAAATTCATGTGAATGAATGTTTCTTGAGAGTTTCCGCCACTCTGTTTGCCCGTGGGGTTTTTAATTGTTTTTGGATTTTGAATGTTTCGTGCTGTGCTTCGTTGTTTGTATGTCTCTTCCTTATTTTTAGTTCGTTAATTAACCTCCAATTATTTTTAGTTAATTAGCTTCTTTTTCTCTCTTCTTTCCTTTTGTGGTCTTGAGGGGGTCGACCCTTTATGGTCATATGGTCATATGGTCCAGTGGGACTAGGAGGATTGGGTCTTCCCTGTATTATGACTATTATGACTCTATTTGCCTGAGACACATTTGTTTCAAACTCCTCCGCAACTCCAATAGCAGAGCTTTAGTAAATTTCCTCATAAACTCACTCATTATGGAAAATCAAAGAAAAATAACCTACCCCGAAATACAATAACACAAAAACAACAACAGGTCTATCTCTCCAAAACTGAATAATTCCCTAACAATTCTGAACACAAATTGCCTTACAACACTTAATGATAATACCTATGCCTACAAACAAAGCGTACATAAAAAAAATGCTAATTAAGAGGCAACCTTTTCCTGCTCAATATCCAAAATAAGCCTGGTCTCGAATAACTGGCATAACTTCTCCAAAATCACAAAAATGGTACTCACCAATTTTGAAGACGCCTTCAATTGACTCTTCTGGTACTACTTAAATATTCTTCCGGGAAATTTCACTATTTTGCGGCACTAGATCACGCTTCCTCCGGCGTTCCCTTCTGACACACTGTCACTTGTCACTGAAGAGGCTTCACCAAGCGAACTGTCCTTGCACGCAAAATTAGATCGATCTTGAAGAGAAGAAAGTCTTGACTGTTTACATAAAACTCAAGTTCGCAGGCGAAAAAGTTCGATCCTAAATTTACTCTCAGGAACAATCCCTAAAAGCTGCCACCAAGTTTTAATATTTACTGCTGTGGTGTACTGGCCGAAACCGCTATGCAAACCCTGGGTTGTGACATCAGGTTGAAAACAAAACACAGCATAATAAAATTTTATTGAACGCAAAAAAAAAAAAAAAAAAAAAAATGGCTACATACAATTCTGCAGAGAAAAACCTATCTATTTCAAAAATCAAATTCTATACATTTTACGTGCGAGAGCAATTCGTGGCTCTCGAGCTTGCGTTTTTAACATTGCCAACGATTTAATTATTTTAATAAAGACTATTTTAACAACAATTGAAAACGTGTTTGTAAGTTAAAAAAAAATTAATTTTCAGCTTATTCTCACGAGACATCCTTGTCCATATTAATCTTCAGTCTCTTCTTCTTTTATGTGACCTTATCACACGCTATATTGTCAGAATGTTATCTTTTTTCCTAAATCTTCTGCTCATGATACCAGATTGACTTTCCGCAATCTTAATTTCATTACTCATTTTTAGTATTAAATTTATTCTACCCAGAACTATTTTCATGCCTTGTAACCAATACTCTTAACTTGCTTGTTATATTTTACCAGTCTCATTACTAAAAGTCGGAAAACACCATACGGCAACAGGATTAGCGGCTACTACTGTTGCTGGTATCAACGACAGCCGCAAGTTTCGTTTATTTGTGAAAGACAAAAACACAGGACTGCGGTTCTTAGTAGATTCAGGTGCTGATGTTAGTCTCATTCCTGCGACTAAATGTACTACAAAAGTAGATGATTTTAAATTATACGCAGCTAATGGAACGGAAATTCCTACTTATGGAATTAAAATTTTAAATTTAGGACTTAGAAGAGAATTTCAATTTCCGTTTATGGTTGAAATGCGGTTTAGCCCACTGCTTGGCGATTGTTTTTCAATGGGCAATAAACGCGCCAACATGGCTAACCTGATGTTTTGAAGCTGTGTTGTTATTCTGTTGCCTCTAGATGTTATCGGCCTGTGTTATATTTAAAGAAATTAAATATTGAAAAATCTGCATAAATGTTTCTCGCATTGTGATAAAACAACGAAACCTAGAGCTCATCAAGTTTTGAGTAACATACGTTTCCAAACTAATATGGGCATCTGGAAGCCCAAACTTGGAATTTCGAATTTTTTTTATTATCTGATTGATATTTTGTAAAACTTGAACAAATTTTTGATTAACAAACTCAAAGATTTCAAAGCGAACAACGGCAATATATTACGTGAAAAAAAAAAAAAAAAGAAAAAAACATTTTTACATGCAAAGCGCAAAACTGTGTATCGGAAATTCGGTGCTACTTTGGTAGACGGTTGCACGGATTTTGGCGATTTTCCTTTTGGAAAGTAATACAACTTATGGTAAACCAACCCATTGCTGGATAAGTTACGTATGGTAACCGATACTTTGTTAAAAAAATAATGCGTTTTATTATGCATAACTTCCGTGTTTTAAATATTATTTATGGCTTCTAAATATTAAAAATCAATTTAATTTTACATTTTTATTTGAAATAAAAATTTTGGTGTTTATAATATTTGATATAATTTTATATTGTGGATGATATAATCAATGACGTCACCTTTCTTAAAAAGTAATTGGTTTTATTAATATCTATAAATTTAATCTAATGTTTTAAACATTATTTATGGCTGTTAAATATTAAAATACAATTTAGTTTTGCATTTGTTTTAAAAATGTTTTTATTATGAATGATTATTTAAATAATTTTAATTCTATGCGGGATGTATTCAGCTCCCTGATTGGTTACTGAATATTTTTGCATTACCGCGCCATTTTAAAATTTTATTATTCATCTCTTCGAATTCCTCAGATTTCAAAAGGAATGGATATCTTCGTTTCGAAGATGAATGTTGTTATTGGTAATTACCAAGAATTATTGGTAATGGAATAAAAAAAATTTCTCTTTGAGACCTTATTTTGGCCAATCTGTCTTTCCTAATCAAAGATTTATTTATAAATTGTTAATAGCGTCAGAGGAAATTTATTTTAAATTTTTGGCGGAGACCTTGCTAATTGCTTCTTCAATGAAGTGCGAGATATTTGGATAACAGATGAAGATGGTTAAAAGAGCCCATTCAATTATGATTTCGATTTTTTTGGGTACTTATCAATAAACAAGAGGTTAAATTACTCAAAAAAATGTAAGTACATATTTTTCTTTTATTTTATAATTGTATACTTCAATTTTTGTTAAAAAATTAATACACTATTTTCAAAAATTGCTGAGATAATTATTATCACATATGTTTTAATGTTAATTATATTTTATATAACGTATTTTAAAGTATTTGAATTTAAAAATATTCTAATTCTTTTAAATGTTGGTAGGATGGTTTTTAATTCGATATTCAATTTCAGTAATATTTTAATCTAATTAAACGTTGGCACAATGTTTTTATAGCGGTGTTTTTATTCTCTTTTTTGCTATATGAAAGTAATAATAGCCTTACTTTAGTATTTTACACTCATAGTAAATGTATTTATTTACACTTGCCTGCCATCTTAAAAAACGACATTTTCAACAAAAAAATAATCCATTACTTTTAACGATATTTATTTCTTTTTAAGTTTCGAATACTTAACTTAACAACAGCGTTTTTCAAGATGGCTGACGATTGTAAAAAGCGCGCCAACAATTGCGCCAACGTAAATCGCCAAAAATCCGTGCAACCGTCTACCAAAGTAGCACCGGAAATTCGAAAGATATGCTCATTTTAAAATTATTTTGCGATATTGCTGTTGAACAGAATTTTTATGGTTTAAGTGTAAAGAACATTATATTTGATAAAGAAAGGTAACACACAAAACGTTAAAAAAACGCCCCTTTGGACGTAATTTAAAATCTGAAAGCTTTATTTATTTATTAGTCCAAAGGGATTTGAATCCCGAAGGACTATTAGTTTCGTTTTGGCATTTTGCGTCGGACGGATAAATGTCGGTTTACTTTTCAAACTGTTGCCATAAAATGTTAGAGTCCTGCATTATATTTGAAGAAATTAAATAATGAAAATCTGCGTAAATGTATGTATATTTCTCACATTGTCATAAAATAACGGTACATAGAGTCATCGAATTTTGAATAACGTAATCCTCCAACGAATATGAGCATGTGGAAGACCAAATTTGAAATTTGAAATATGATCGATTTCCTATTTTTTAAAACTTTGACGAATTTTTGATTAACAAACTCAAGGATTTCAAAGCGAGCAATGGCAACGTTGTGCAGAAAAAACATTTTTATCTCCAGCGCGTGAGTCTCTGTATCGGAAATTCTAAAGATATGCTCGTTTTAAAACTATTTTGCGATATTGCTGTTGCACTGGATCTTATGGTTTAAGTGCGAGGAACATGATATTTAATAAAGAAAGGTAACACACAAAATGTTAAAAAACGCCCCTTTGGACGTAATTTAAAATCTGAAACATTTCAGATTTTTTTATTTATTATTTTTTTTTTTTATTTTTACTTTTTAATTTGAGCAGTTAATTCTGTTGCGGTTTGAATGTTCTTATATGGTGGTTCTTTTTTAATCGAGTATTTTTCCCCTTGTGGGTTTTTGCCTTTTTTCTGCATATATTACGGAAACGGAGTGTAAAACGTTAGTAAATTTATTTAAAGATGAGGGGGGATCCAAAAGAGTTTCCCCCTGAGATAAATTCAATATACATATATAAAACCCCTCGAAAAGATTTTACATTTTTCTTGAAAAGGGTAAGTGAAAAAAAATTTCTTGCATGGTTCGTTTTAAAGTTGCTTATTTTTAATATTTTGTATTTCTTTTTGGCTCGATCCTAGAAGATTGCAAAAGCTGAGATTCTGCAATTCTCTGATGTTTTTTAAGTGAAAATAGATCGACAGGTACATGGGCAAAGCCAATGCAGTGCGCAATGCTGGGTTTGTGCAATTCTCTGATGTTTTTTAAATGAAAATAGATCGATGTGTAAATGGGCAAAACCAGTGCAGTGCACAATGCCGAGGTTGTGCGTGATGCCGAGTTTGTGCAATTCTCTGATGTTTTTCTAATTGAAAATAGATGGATGTGCACATGGGCAAAGTCAATGTGGTGCGCAAAGCGGAGGTTGAGCGTGATGCCGAGTTTTTGCAACTCTGGGATGTTTTTAACTGAAAATAGATCGATGTGCACATGGGCAAAGCCAATGTGGTGCGCAATGCCGAGGTTGTGGGCGATGCCAAGTTTGTGCAATTCTGGGATGTTTGTTAAGTGAAAATAGATCGATTTGTACATGGGCAAAGCCAATGCAGCGCACTATGCTGAGTTTGTGCAATTCTCTGATTTTTTTTAAGTGAAAATAGATCGATGTGTACATGGGCAAGGCCAATGTAGCACGCAATTCCAAGTTTGTGCAATTCTCTAATGTTTTCTAAGTAAAAATAGATCGACTTGCACATGGACAAAGGCAAGGCAGTGCGCAATGCCAAATTTGTGTAATTCTCTGATTTTTTTAGTGAAAATAAATGAATGTGTACATGGGAAAAGCCAATGTAGCGCGCAATGCCCAGTTTGTGGAATTCTCTAATGTTTCCTAAGTAAAAATAGATCGACTTGCACACAGACAAAGCCAAGGTAATGCGCAATGCCAAGTTTGTGCAATTCTCTGATTTTTTATAGTGAAAATAGATGGATGTGTACATCTACACCAAGTTTTTGCAATTCTTTGAAGTTTTTCGAGCGAATACAGATCGTTATGCACATGAACAAAGCGAGGCTGTATGTTATACCGAGCTGTAATGTAACGTATTTTATATGCAATGTTTAATGTGTCGTTTGTGTATTTTAAATTTGCATTGTTGTTTTAATCGCAAGTTATACTTTAGACATCTTTTTTTTAATTGAATTTTTAATTGTTTGGTTTTGATATGTTGACAATGCTTTCCGAAAAATATCGATAATCCGACGATCTACTCAATAGTATCAAAATTTGACCCTATAAATAACTTATACTTTTTTTTTATTTTAATACATAGTATTTGCTATCTCAATTGCACTTGATAATATGAGTTCATTGATAATATGTGTGTGTGTGTGTGTGAAGCATTGCTTAGCCAGTTCGCCGTTAGGAAAATCGTAAACATTTCGTGCCATTTTTCGCATCCAAAGGTAAACTTTTTGTGTCTAAAACTGGGTTCAGAATATTTCTTTCCCCCTTTCACCACCTGTGAAAGCCTATTTAGAAGTTCTGTTCAAATCAGATTGAACAGCGTACCTGTCACACTGAAGGATGGTGAATAACGACCCCCTAAGGAGCAACATATAACACAAAGACTGGTGTAATCCTTAGAGCAGATATTTTTCCCTTTGCACCCACCCCACTTCCATTTCCTGCACTTAACCCCAAATCTATTGCAATGCAAATGTAATTTTTAATTGTCAAGAAAAAGCTTTATATAACGTAAAAATAAGGGCATTAGCTAGTATTTGAAATATCCTTGAATTTTGTTTTATTATTTTCTTGATGGCCTGTAACAAAAGAGAAGAATTGAATCGTTAAGAATTGAAAGGATAGCATTCAAATCCCTTTGTCCGTTAATAGAAAAGGAGAAAGCTGTTGTGGATATCATAAGATATGTTGAGGGGGTAGCTAGTCGAAGAAAGTGTCCCCATCCTTTACTTTCCTGAAACAGCCCCGCTGTGATCCTAATGCAACACCGCTGAGAAGATAAGTAACCCATCAATCACCCCTTTTGATTTTCGACTCATTCTGTGGGGGTTGGAAAAACGTCGCTGCGTCGTATGTGTCTCGGGGGTTACGGTTCAGACCAAATTTCATCCCGACGAGAGTCTGCCGACGCTAACGGATGACGATGCCTTTTCTGTGAACGTATTTCTCTCGGGGCAAACGGTGAACTGGTTAGTGTTCCAAATATAATAGCATAAAGCATATTTTCAAATTCCTATTCATGAAAATGATAATGAAAATGATAAGCCAAAAACTGCCATTATAACTCCTTTCGGACTATATGACTTTAACGTCATGAGTTTTGGGTTACGTAACGCCCCTACTACCTTTCAGACATTTATTAATGAAGTATTTAGAGGACTAAATTTTATCTTTCCATATTTGGATTATGTTTTAGTTGCGTCAAATAATGAACAGGAACACAAAAAGCATTTAAAATTGGTTTTTGATAGATTACAAAAATATGGAATTGATTCGGCCGAAGGAAATACAACAGAAAGGTATCCCTAAATTATTTGTACACAATGATTTAGAGTTAACATCCCATGTTTTTCTTCGCATTGACAGAGTTCGGAAGCAACTCGAACCCCCATATGAAGGTCCGTATTTGGTTACCAATCGTACACCCAAATATTTTACTCTCAGGATAAAGAGTAAAGAAGTAAGTGTATCGATAGACAGATTGAAGCCAGCATATATTCTACCACAACAAACCCCTGAACAAGAGAAACCTACAACTCCAAATTGTGTAAACAATGCACCTACGCCGATTGAAATTCAAACCAAATTAACTGTGGCTCAACCTAAATTCAAATAGCTTTAAGACAATCTCGAACTGGTAGAAGTCTTAAGACACCATTCGATTCAAAAACTGATATTTTATTTATACATGAATTTTGTTAATATTTTGATGATGCACTATTACTTCTTCCAATCTTTCTAACGTAACGTTCGTTACTGGAAGGGGAGTGAATGTAACGGCATAAAATGTAAATAATTAGTTTGAAAGTAACTCCCAATATTTGAATACTCATAATACTTTAAGAATTATAAATGTTTACTTTGCATATTATTGTATTATCGTTTTTGGCAACAATTTTTATCTTTAGAATTCGGTATAGGTGTTGGTGTATTTAATTATGGCAAAGCACACGAGGGCTATCTGCCTAAGGGAAGGGATGCCTTCGCGGAGGACTTTCTAAGGGAGACTGGCTCGTATACACGTTACACATGGGGAAAACCACGAAAAACCCATTCAGCCAGCCCGTTCGCGGGATTCGAACCTCGTACTGGACTACCAATGTTCAGCGACTTTACCGCTCGGCCGCTGGTGGGCTATCTTTAGAATTCGATTTGTTTATTAAAATATAGAAGATGAGATTTTTGACTACTGAGCTGGTGAATAAAAAATTACATTTGATGTTGATATGGTAATCTTTTTATTTTTTAGTTAGAATTTATTTGCATTGTATTATATTGTATCAACTGAAGATCCATAAAGGCGTACTGTTTATATTTGTTTATAAGTCCTTCATGGAAAATTGCCCCTTTAGACTAAAAAATACAGAAAACTCTAACACAAACACGCACCCACATTCAAACTGATATATTGTGCTTATTTTCTCTCTATCTTGACCTATCCTTGCCATAATATTTTCTGGAATCCTTTTTACTGCTACACTAATTTAATTTAACATTTTAAAAGTATTTGGGTGCTCCATCTATATCTCTAGTAACGGCATACTATTCATCCAAGTTACGAGCATCTCCAATCACATTTAATAACTTAATTTATCATTATCTTGAAACACAAACCTATTAAAATTAATAAGAAAATCTTTTGTCACAGCTTTAATATTTATGCTTGATATAGAATTTGTGTTTCTTTTAAGTTTTAAATTATTCAGAAGTGTTAAGGTATCGTCAAAGGAAAGCTAGTTTTTAATCTTAGTGTTCAACAAAATAAACATCTGTGCTGTTTGGAAGCTAACGATACATTTTCTGTAAATAATTTTTTTTTAAATACCAACTCTATTGCAGCAACGACCCTTGTTTGACTTATAACGCCACTCTTCAGCTCCGAATGACAAGTTTTATCCATTAGGCAATAGGGGATAGTAAAAGCAAGTTTAAATTGGTGTAGATTTTAAGTAAGATGCAAAATCTAGGATTACGAAATCTATCATTATTTTCAGAATTTATTTAGATTAATAGGTAAAGCAATTTAGATGAGTATGGAAAATTTTTTCTTATGTAAAACAAATATGTAAAGCATTTTATGTTATGTATGATCATTATGCAAAAATTATCAACTATATCTCATCTATGGTTGATAATTATGGCTAATTATGGGTAATAAACTTCACAATTTTCTTTTAAATAACTTATTGAATTAAAGTATTAACTTATAGATCATAATATTTAATATAACAAGTATTAAATTTTACTATTATCTGAATTTTTTATTAAAATTATTACATTTGATTTCATATAATTTTTCAGAAGAATTTTTGAATCTATATTCATTCAAAAACTATGATAAAAACTGAAACGAGGTACGTGAAATTCACGCGGCAAGCAGAGTAAGTTGAGTCACCACGCACGCTCTCTCAGCCATCCAAAAAATATCGCTTCTGAACTCCTTTCTGATAGTTGTCCACTTTACGCACTAACGCGTAACCACATTGGTGTGAATGGGCCTTTAACGTTTAAATGAAAGGTTATTATTTAAATGTATTTCCCAGTTGTACTAAGATGGAGCGATAAATGGCTTGACAGTCTCCATACGGACAACCATACGGATAAATGGCTTGACAGTCCAACCATGCTTGATTAAATAAGTAATTTGTTTTCCTACAAAATGGCTACAGAAAACAACTTTTTTAAAAAAAATAAGAAGTTTAAAAATAATTAAAATCTGCATAGGGAAGACAGAACACATGGTACTGGACATTTGTAAGAGTGGTTTAGAGTTTAAACCTAAATATTAAACTGAATTTAGGCAATGTACTCGAAACTGGTAAAAATGCAGTGAAATATTTTTTATTATATACTGATTTATCAATATAAAATACACTTATATATGGATTAAATAACATTAGAATACCTAGGTATTTATCATCAGTTGTTGTAAAATAAAAACTTACTTTATTAAGTTCTGAAAAGTAAGTATTAAAAATGAATGTAAACATATACTTTAAACATCTTTTTCTCAATACGAATTTTTCGATGTTATTACATTTTCAAAAATGCTGTATGCGTTTCAGTTTGTATTCAAAGGGCATCATACCATTTATAAATTAGATTGAAAATCCTAATATGCATTTTATAATCCGAATTCATTAGAGTTATAAAAAAACAATTAGAATGTGTTGAATAGAGGTTTTTCTGGAATTTATATAAACGGTATTTATTAAAAATTAACTTTCATGGAATTGCAAATTAGTACTCAAGTTTGTCCGTAATGTATTTTTCTATAATAATAAAGCAATACTGAAAAAAAAAAAAAAAAAAAAAAAAAAAAAAAAAAAAAAAAAAGGCAAACTCAGAGTTCCAAAGTTGTCTAAGTGGAAATATAGAAAAAGAATATTTTAAGACATTCTACATTCTAGTTTCTTGTAAATGTTCATAATATTCAAATAAGAGTCTGGTAATTTGGAGGCCGAATAATAGTACCTAATCACTTTCTCATCTCATCAGAAATTCTTTTTAATTAATTTCTGTATATGCTGCATGCTCTCCATTCTTTGCATGATTTATGCCCACATTAGGCCTAATGGAAATTACTGCTACGCGGTTATGTTCAAAATGGTGGAAGCAGAATGTACACTGGACAGCTGGACAGGTTTGTTCCAGACATTCTCCTTCATTATCTTGAATAATATTGTGATTGTATGTGCATGTATGTGTATTATGTGCATGTGCATACAATTAAAAAGAGAAAAGTATAATTTTGGTAGTTGAGAATTCTTTTTTTGCTTGCTTGGTTTTACTTTGTGTTACCAGTTCCTTCCATGTGAATGAAATTTTGCATATTTAATTATTACAAAATAGAACCGCTTTCAAGCGCAGTTCAAAATATGTTGATAAATGCGTTCAAAAACAATGCGAGCAAATTCCTGAAAAGGGTTTTTGAGAAATCTCATGCTTTTCTTTACGTTAGGCCGCATGGTCGAATCACTAATGTATCATTTGAAAATAAATTTCATTATAAATAAACCAGCTTGCGATTAATAACCATGGCACAATTGTTAATGCAGATGCAGATGATTATTTTAATATATTTAATGTTTATCAGTAATACTGCAATGTGAACTACAATGATTTGCTATAAAATGCGGTTAATGGAATATTTCCATATTCTTCAGAATATGTTGTAAAAGTTTAAGTTAGGCATCTGTTTATACCCATGCGGCAAACCTCGTGTTAATTACTCTAATTTATTACATATATATTTTATAATTTATTGCAAATCTAATTTCTGATTTATTTTATACTTATATATTACGTGTCTGCATACGATTTAATATTAATTCGCATAGAAAATGATAAAATAAACATGAAATGCAAAAGTAGCTTACTAAGCAACACAAAATTTTTAGGAGTTTACGTGATTACTGAGACAGAAGTCGCTGGTCCAAAAAAAATCTGTCAAGCACACCGGCAGCAGAGGGATAAATTCACTGAATACAGGTAATTCGGTCCGGTATTCGAATCTCGGCAGACGGGCTGACTGCATGGGCGTTTCCGTCGTTTTCCCTATGTGTAACGTGGATATAAAACTGTTTCCAATAGAAAGTCCTCCACGAAGGCGACGCTTCCATTAGACAGATAGCCCTAGTGTGCTTTCCCGTAATTATATAATTCAAAAGAAAACAACCTTTTCATTTTCTTTCATACGAAACACATAGTTACCACATTTTAATGAATTGCCATATTTCTGTACTTAAATCAAATCTTGACTTAGAAATGAGAAACGTTATGAATATTTTGATACGAAATTTGTTATTTTCACATCCTGTTCTTGCATAAATAAGAGATACAGTAGCAAAAACGTGCTTATTAGAATTCACAGGTGTTATCAGCTGCTTTATTACTCATAAGTAATTATTTATAAATAAAATTTTGTGTTGCTTAGTAAGCTACTTTTGCATTTCATGTTTATTTTATCATTTTCTATGCGAATTAATATTAAATCGTATGCAGACACGTAATATATAATATATAATTTATTTACTAGTGTCGTCGAACACGTAGAAATGGAGGAAACGGAGCGGCGTTTTTCTTTTTCATTCAGAGTCTGTAAATATCGCATAATAACGTTATCAACGTAAGAAATAATGTAACGAATTTTAGCTTTTTTTCAGTAGAAACATCTCAGAAATATGCTAGATCGGTTATATTGGTGAACATTTCTTATGCATTCTCTTATCAAATCGCATCCAGAGTATGTTCTATTTATAAGCAAGTTAAATCTATTTATAAAGAATTAAAAAATAACAAACGAACCAAAAATAACTACCCCATTTCTTATCTGAGTGGTCACAAGTGACTCTTGTGCATGCCCATTAGTAATCGTCAGGTTTGACGTCAGTGAGAGTGACTGATTCCTTATTTCTATGTTATCTGAAAGATAAGGAATATACAGGGGCGTAGCTAGAGTTTCCAGCCCTCGGGGAGAACTGAAGAATTTCGATCCCTTTCTGTGTGCCAAGAATGGAAAGCATTTCATTAAAAACTCCGTAGCATCAATTTTGCACCCCTTGGATGCTGCGCCGTAATCAGTGGCGTGCCTTGGATTTTATTAAGGGTGAATAGGTGCCAAATGTGGGAGGAGCCCGGTCCTCCTAAAGCCCGAAGTGCGACCACAATGACCAGTGGACTCAGCCCACTCCAACCACAAACGAAGGCGACCAACGACCCAGCCACGCCCCAAATGACCTAGCAGCTCCCGAGAAACCAATGGCCAGGGCTCGAGTAGCTAAGAAATTTAGTTAACATAAATCATAGAAATAATAAATTACAGGCAGTCTTTTACAAAACTCTAAGATAAAAGGACAGGAGTAAAATACAATACAATACAATAATGTAAAACAGTAATGCGTAAAGTAATAAAACTGCCTGTCAGACGTCACAAAAGGAAATAACAGAGAAAATAAATAACTAACTCAAAGAAAATGATGATTAAAATAAAAACGGAAAATATAAGGAAGGGACGAATAAATAGCAAACACACACTCACGCAAAATCGAAATGAACGAGACTCAAAGTAAATCAAACCGCCCGTCGATTACTGTTGATAAAACACAAAATAAATTGACATAATTTTAAAATCCTTTTCTATTGAGATGAATTATGAAATATATTATTAAAATAAAAGTTGAGAGATTGTCTAATGCTATTAAATTTTATGCAACCTCAAGGAAATGTCGTGCAACTGTCAGCTCTCCACAAAACAAGCAAAATTTGTGTTTTCTGTTTGTAAATTAAAGCGAGAAAGATACTCCGGGTAACACCCGTGCCCAGTAAGGAATTGGTTAACATCAATGTCGGAGAAAGAGACGTATTTTCGATGCTATGATAAAGTTTTAAGATAATTAATTCTTTTTGTAGAGTTCTCCCATTAACTGTTCCATTTATTATAGTAGTAATACATGATTAGTGTTATTTTTACTCTTTCTGAACCCTGGGCACAGGGCGTCGTCGACGAATCTCCAAGTGCAGCCTCTTTGGCAAGAGCGTCTGCCTTCGCATCTCCCCCATAACCCACATGGTTTGGTTTGGTTTATTCAATCATGGCAAGCACACTAGGGCTATCTGCCTATGGGGAGAGATGCCTTCGTGGAGGATTTTCTAAGGGTAACTGGCTAGTATACACGTTACACATGGGGAAAACCACGAAAACGCCCAAGCAGGCAGCCCGTTCGTGGGATTAGACCTCGGACCGAACTACCAGTGTTCAGCGACTTTACCGCTCGGCCACTGGTGGGCCATAACCCACATGAGCCTTTATCCATCCCAGATGAACCGTATAAAATAGTAGAGATAGTACGAAATAAATTTTTAATTTCATGAAACAGGATGTTTTTCAGCATCACGTATATTCATTCACATACTATAATTACAAGATCAGCTCAACTTATGTCAAAAACTGCAAAAAGCATTAACTGATAAAAATCAAAGCAATATAAATAGTACAGATCTTATGCATGAACTTCAGTTTTTACAACTTTTAGAGGAAATGTAGCATCGCCAGTTGAAACTCTACGCTATATCGTTGTCAATGACATACTAGCGTGCACAGAAGAATTTTGGCTGCATCACTAGATATCATCCCTAGAGGATTTTTTGTGCCCTGTTGTAATTACAGTTTGAACCTTGTCGTAAAGTACGCTGCGAACGACAGTTTATTCAGTGAACGCTCAATAGATATGTATATTAATTTCTTTTAATTTTAAGATAATAAATAGTGTTCAGTAACATATTTGGTATCCAATGCGTTTAGTATATTATTTCGCTTGCTTGCAGTGTTACTTTTATATAACATGTTGATGTTGTTTAAATGTTCACTTGTCTGGCCTAAGTCAGTCCAAGCCCACGAAATTCCTCGTGGCAAGGAGTGCATGATACGCCTGTTGTTGGCAACACCCTTGAGTGTGGTTTAACTCAATCCCCTCCCCCAATTTTGATGAAGAGCAACCTGGGAGGACGGGTCCGAGCGTCTCCCAACCCGCTTTCCCTACCACCAGCCTTTCGAGAGGACTTTCGCCTCCCATATTTGGAGTGTTCCCATGCCGCACAGACAGTATACACTTACAAACATCCATGTCTTCTGCTGGCTTCGAACAAGGGCCTTTCGGCCCGGCAGTCAGCAACGCTAACCTCTATACCGGTTGGGCGGTTTTTTATAACATAAATATCTGTATAATTCTTCAATAAATATGTTTGAGTGTGGGTTTTAACAAAGCACAAAAGGTTTGCATATTTAGACAAATATAAATGTAATGTTTTTGGTTTTTCATATTATTCTTTTAATAATGGTTCATTTTAAATATTAACCATAAACAATGTCCCTTTAATATCGTCACTACATAAAGGAGGTCATTAGACGTTTGCACGACGGCGCCGATTAGGCTTAGCGCGGGCCTGAATGCAAGATATGTTTATCCCAGAAATATAGTTTAAATGATATTTGCATTAGTGAAATAACTTCTATGCAAGGTTGTTTTAAGTTAGTTAAATTGAAACAATTAAATTTTAAAACAGTCTGTTATACCACATAGTACAGTAAACAGTTATGAACAGTCTTATAGTATTATAAACACGCGAACTCAAGTGAAACAGAAAAATGCTTAGCTTTGCGAGAAAAGAGTTCGAATCCTTGCTTTCATGTTTCCGTGTGCTTGTCGACAACTGTGACAGAAACTGACTACAAATTTACATTTGGCGGCAACACTGTAGTCTGCATTTCGTTTATATAGCTGCGTTTCGTAACGTCAATCAGCACGCTGAAATGGAAATCAAGAGAATTTTTTTTACTCACGGATTGACACTTCGTGATAGTCGCGAATGAAACCTATGCATTTATTAATTATTAAGCAACTGAAGTTTTAATTTCTCATGATGTGTCCGAAAGGTTGTTAGAGTGCAAATGTAATACCGGAATCAAAATTTCAGTAGTATGTGTTGTTTTATAATTGTAAGTATTATTTATTTTGTAATATTTTTACAGAGTTCTTATTATACAATACCGACATAGATTTATTAGTTAAAGACAAAATCATAGTATTTCAATATTTTTAAACAAGTGTATTTTGAGAGATTTAATGATTTGAAATCAAAAGATCCTGACGTTATAATAACCCTGACGTTTTTGACGTTATAATGAAACCATTCTCAGTCAAATTGACAGAAAAGAATAATATTATTTTAATATCAATATCTAATATCCTTCAAATTATATAACATTATCAAAATGTAAAGATTAAGTTACTTAAATTTGAAATAATGTAAAATATAATTTAAAAAAATATTATTATGTGCTTACGCGTTCGTTATGCATTGAATGCACACAAAACTGATAATAGCTTGATGAAATTTATTTTTGCAAATGTAGCACTTCATAGTTTTGGATTTTTTCGCACATGTGCTCTCGTATAGTTTTTCTCAATATGACAGAGCATAATCGGTAGTTATCACTTCAAACTACTAAGAACATTGGAACACAAGACAGTACAAAATCAAAGCTCCCACTGTAATCCCTGATGTATTTTTCCAGTCTTATGTATTATGTTATACATATTTTTTCATTTTCATAGAATGACCCTATATATTACTTATTTCATATGTTGTAAAACTTTAATAAATTTTTCATTAACAAGCTCAATTCTTTCCAAGCTAGCGGTGGCAATATTGTACAGAGTAAAACATTTTTATCTCCACAACGCGAAACTATCGGAAATTCTAAGAATATGCTGGATTTAAATGTTGTGTGATTTTGCAGTTGAAATGAATTTTATATTTTGTAAGGGCGAAGAACATAATATATAATGAATAAAGCGTCAACAAAAACACAAAACAGCCATATTAATAAGAAAACTAAACATTGATATGAAAAACTGAGAAAATGCTGAAAAAAATAGAAAAAAATTATGACAAGGCTTAACACTGCAACGTGATTCTAAACATATGCTGTTAATCTGATTTAAAATTCTTTTATGATTCTCTATTAAATTGTATATGGGGTATGAGCGAAGAAAAAGATGCTTGATAATAAAGTTAGAAAGATTAAAAAAAAAAAAAAAAAAAAAAAAAAAAAAAAAAAAAAAAACGAGTTAGCAGGGGGTTGTGCAGACTGGTAGACTGCGAGCTCGCAAAAGCGTAAAAGAACTTCAACATACAATTTTTGGAGACTGTTAAAATCTGAAACCTTCCAGATTTTTTATATTTTATTTCCTTGTACATTTTTGTAACAAATTTTATGTGGGTTAGTCGTTGAGCATTCGATATTTTTCTAAAGTGGGCAGTAAATTAAAAACGTATCAGAAAGACTGCTGTTCGTAATATAGAGGAGGCTAAAGTATATGTGCGTGTGAGGGAAGGACGGACACAAATTAAAAGCAAGCAAACAATAAGCCACATTCATATTACTTTCATTTCAATATGATCACTGACTTATATTATCCTGGTGGTATCGCTAAAAGCTACTCGAATCCAGTCTCACTACGATCAGCTTTATATATATAATAAGACAGACATACGTAAGACAAAGTTTTAAATCATTCCTTTTTCTATCCTAAAAATAGCAATGTGGTTATAATAAATCTTTCTTAAGTGTGCTATTTCAAAATTAATTCTTGTCGTATGGTTCATATATAAACATTACTGATGTATATACTTACATGACGACAGAAGTGAAATTTATGTCTTTTATTCAATAATATTCAAAACTAAATTTTAACGGCAAATTAAAACTTTTCATTAGCCATTGTAAATATAGCGGCAACCTAGCATCACTGTTCTTAATCTAATGTCGATATTGTAATCTCTTCTTCTCAAGCTTGCCGGACACACCGTTGAAGTGGCCAAATGGCTAAAGCATGCCGAATAATGCTAGTATGTCCCATATTCTAACACCCAGGCGAACGGAATGTCTACATAGTTGGCTTTAGTTGTTTTATCCATGCGTGACGTGAAAACGAGCCGGTTTCCTTGATACCTTCCCCTATGAAGGCATGCCTCCTCTTAGACAAATAGCCCTTCTGCGCGTTGCCATGTTTAAATAACCAACTCACGCTTGCTTAGTAACAAGATGTCTTCAGATTTTTTTTTTTTTTACCGTTAAATGTATTGTGAACATAAACATGTAATTGTGAACATAAACTTGTAAATCATATAAAATCATTAAAAATGTAATAATTCGGATAATTACTTTAAATAGTTTTGATTACTTTAAACGATATTGAATTTATAAATTTTGTGGCAAGATGCAACTGTATTTTCTTGTCCTTAATTTTTTAAAGCTATGGATAAAATAATTGATTCAAAAGTGCAGTTAAAATATTTTATTAACTTATCCAACAGCAAATTATTAGATAATTATAATTATTTTGAATTTCGTGTATGTAATCTTGAAGTAAATTTTTGTAAATTTTTATGGTATTATAAATTTATTTTTCAGTATTCATGCTACATAAATTGAGTGACGAATGTTAAAATGTTTCAAACGTTCAGTTACAAAAAATTCTGAAATTTATTGTGATAGTTGTTACAGTTTGAATATGCTTTTCGAAACATTGTGATTAATTTAGAAAATTAAGTTAAACTGGAGCATGACTGATAATGAAATAATTTTTGATAATGAAATAATTTTTTGATAATGAAAATAATTAGTAAAAAGTGTAATTATGGCTATCATGCATGTGGAAAAAATGTATGATAATTATAATGGTTTACGAAATTCAACAATTATAACATTTTTCAATATGGTTAATGTGAAAATTGCATAAAAATAGTAATATTTTTTTGAATTTATGAATATTATAAGGAAGTTATTTGTTGCAATAACTGAATTTAAAGAGACTCTCACACACGGAAAATTGCAAGCTATTTTTAATATTACTGAATTTGTCTTTTTTACAATTAATATTTTTTTACTATATAATGATTTACTACAGTCATGAAAGGGCCACTTACCTTATGCAAAGAACAGAAGCCTTGATAGGGTGTATTATAGTAGTGACACACATCAATTAATGAGAAATTGCCCAAATTTTTATCGAAACGTTAGTATTTTAAGAATATTGGAGTTTTCAGCTGGTATAGGATTACAAATTAATGGGAAAATGTACTTTTAATATAATATTATCTTCTTTTTATATTAAAAAAATTATAAATATGAAGCTTTAATGTTATAAACTTTTGTGATTTGTTATAATGCATCCGAATATGCATTCAATATGCGAACGCAGCTAATAAATATATGAAAGGATTTTCTTAAGAAGTCTTCATAACTAGAATCAGCTTTTCAAAAAAAACAAAGATATTTTCAAAAATTGGATTGAAGATTGAAATTTCTATGGAATTATAACTTTTATTTATTTTCTAAAAATGCTCGAAGATTTTATGCCCTAGGTTTAGAAATATTATTTCCACTGCAGGTTTTCTAGCTCACATTTTCCATGCGGTGATATATTTGTTTGTTGCAGCTTAATGGTCTCTCCTAATAAATAACTCTTTTAAAACAAGTCATCTTTTCTAAAGAGAGCACATGTACGGTAAAGAAAATATAAGATAAAATTCTAAATTTAGATCGTGATAACCCTGAAATCTTATTATTTCTTTTTTCTATCCCAAAAAGCGAAATATGCTAATACACACGTTTCACTTTTATACGCTAAGACTAAATCTTTCTGAAGTGCATAATTTGAAAATTTATCCTTATCGTAGGATTCTTATATGACGTTTAATATCGCAGGTATTCATATAGCGTCGAGAGTAAAAGAAGGAAAGTTAATCCGACAATGTTAAAAATAATTTACACAGAATCTTATAGTTAACCAATGGAAATTTCGTTATTCTTAATCAGTTACCTGTATGGTAACCTTCCCATTTCGTACGCTCTTACCTTTGTCTTGAATCCTGACGTCTGCAATTTTTCCTTTTCTGTCCCCACTTGTAAGCATGTAAACGTAAATCTGTAATTGTAAAACAGTGGACATATTCTTCTCTTTTCCACTCGGGAGATTACAATGCGTAGTTATCATGTGGTGAAATTAGGTTTTTATTTCATAGTCTCTTCTAAAAACATACGTGCGAAAATCCTAGACTAATAAATACTATATATGGGAATTCCGTAACATCTCTACAAACAGCATTTTACGCGTTACAAATAAAATAAATAAATGATGATATGACCACGTATATACTAATACAGAGCTTTAACATTTACAATGCATAATAATAAAAAATTTAGTTAAGAAATGATAATAATATTCAAAAATATACATTGTATCAAATTAGTATAAATATTAAGTGCAATGATAGTTAAATTTTGTTTAATAGATTATGGCAAAGCACACGAGGTCTCTTTCCTAAGGGAAGAGATGACTTTTTGGAAGATTTTTTCAAAAGAAAGGCTTGTATTTATTCAGTCATCAGATAAATAATGCAGTTTTTAATACTACTTTCATTTTTAAGAGTTATAATAAACAATGTCCTTTTTAAATCTAAAATGTACTCTTATTGATTCTCCGCTAGTTTCTCAGTAGCTGCGATGGGATGTTGCTCCACCAGGTTTTGTAGGACGTTCTCGTCGTGCTGAACATATCTTCCAGGATGAGGCTTGTTTTCTAGGCTGTAGTTTCCGGCTCGGAATTTCTGTAACTACTCTTGGTATTGGTGAGTTGCCCGATTCTGATTGTCCAGCTTACGCCTTATTGTCCGATCCCCATATACGGCATTAATACTCTTATAATTATTTACCTGAACTCATAAAGCAAAATATGCAAAATAGCCAGTGAAATCAGACAACATTCTTCAAAATTTAAGAATAATAACAAGAAAAGAATAAACATTAAGAATTTAAACAAGGTAAAATTACTACCTGATTTTATAGCAGATTGATTCAGGTTAGACTCCCCCATTCCCCATCGAATTTCAATGCAACTGAAAAAACTGCTATAATATACATAATAAAAGCAATGTAATCTGCTCCTTGCTGAAAGAACTGGAAATGGATCGAATTACCAACGTTCAGATAACATTCTCACCAGAGCCACACTAATAGTTAAATGATAATTTATAATAATAATGTATGTAGCACTAATTATTGATAATTCAATTAACTAAGTTAAATTAATGATAGTAATAGGTACAGCAATGCATATTGGTAAATCAGAATTTATTAATAACTTAAAAAATATCGAAATAAAAATAAAATAATGAAAGTAAAATTAATCAAATATAAAGGCGATTATGCTTAGGAACATAAAAGTAAAACTAAATGTTTTAATGTTAAACAATAAAAATTACAATATTAACGACATGATTCATATAGATGTAACAGAATTGAATTCCAGATCTATAGCCATTCATGACAGGAAGACAAATAGAAAAGGAGTCTTCTTTAATCTTCATTGCTAGCATAAACGAAGTTCGATCCCCTGATAGGCTTGGAGCGAATTATCGTTTTGTCTGAATAGAATTACAAAGATTAAAAATGTTTTAAAATAAACTATTTTATTAAATCAGAACTGGAACATAAAATGCAGGACTCATTCTAACGAATCAACTACGAATTTGGCGATGAAACTTCAAGTAACGGCTAATTTCAATACTTAATATAAGTCGTAGGCGATATATTTGATTCAACGCGAATTTGGCTCAAATTTGTAATAATTTAAATGTGGGTAATCATAATGCAAAGACGAATAATTTCAGTCTTATCTGAGTTAGCCAAACCTAATAACGGGGCTCCGAGAGGCGGAAGCACGCTCTGTTTTGCAATTCGAAAATGTCACCTTAAGTACTTTCGAAATTATTTACATTTTAGTAGGCATACGGAAAGAGAAGTGACAGTAAAGATATAAATTATGAAACAATTGGTTATCCAAAATAAGGATAACCTTACAAATTGGACTGGATTAGCTATGGTAAAACGCTCTAAGGTTCTGTGAGAGAAGATTTGCTTTCTTGGAAGATTAATAAAATAAAATTAAGACAACAGAGGTACAGAAGATCTTTTTCTTAATGCACTGTAACTTATAGAGACATTTGGTATCTATGCATTATATTCCTATCTTCGCATGAGCGTCAAAGTTAATTTAATACTAAATTATGAATACTGAACCTCAAAATTAAGTATATATAAGTATAGTGCCTAGATCTCAAAGTTTAGCCTGGCGAATTTTTGTACATGCGTGAAGAGTAATACAACAGGGAAAGGGTATGAAAAGCTTTTTTTATTTATCACGAACAGAAAGGCACGGGCTTCGTACTCACAAAAACACCGACTACTTACAGTGAAAACTTAAAGGTGAATTTAACAATAACTTCGAAGTATAAGAAGTAGTGATAGACTTTTAAAATTTAATTTAACCTAGCAGGCTGACTCAGCAACTTACACCAGCGACAGACTAACTAAACAGCCAGAATGCATAGTCGCTACTAAATTTAACAGGTGTAGGACAAAATGGCGAAAGTGCGCTACACAAGCGAAACCACGCTTTGTCTAACCTATTCGTTTCACGCTTTTAAATACTCTTTTTCACCTACTTAATTTGCATCCTATGAGAAATTGCGAAGGTAAATAAGAGAATTCAGAAAAGATATCAAAATTAAAATAACAGGTTAGTCAACTAAGTGGAACCCTACAATATGATATTTTAATTTATAAGCTTTCGACCGTATTCCTTTTATTTGTGAAACCTGTGAAGGAGCCGTTGTTGTACAAACCCTTTAAACACACATTTTAACAAACCGGAACGCTTTACAACTGAATCATGCGAACGTTATTTATGTTTGAAAGAAATATATCTATTATACCCATATTGCAGTCATATTTGATGATTTAAAATGAAAGTTTAAAGCAGGAAGATTCGAAAAGTTAATTTTCTTAATATAAATATCATTCTTCATGTTCTTGAACACTTAGAGCTCTTAAAAAGCTCAGCAAATTGCATTAGAACAAAACACCTTACTTTTTTACCACAAATGTACTGTAAGGATTAATATTAAAGAACTACTTAACGAAGTATTTCAAAATATTTAATGCTACCATAACATTTTCAACTGTGAATATCCATGGATATTTTGCCTCATTTGTATATGAGATCATATTAACATATTCAAGATTTGGCATATCGATTAATTATATTAATATCTTACTATTTAATAATATTTCATTAAAAGTGTTTAAATGCATAAACGTAAACAAAATGATGCATCAAAATAGGGTTATTTCTAAGCATAGAAAAAATTGCTAAAACGCGAATTATATTTTGTATAGTGAAAAATTAAATATATGAATTTAGTGGCAAAGTTGTTATGCACTTGCATGGTATTTTTGTCTTTTATTTATTCCATTACGCTTACTGAAATGTTTATGACAGAGAACGTTCTGAAAACTATCGTGTAAAATGCGTTTAAACGATTTCTTTCTCTTAACTTAAATCTGTTGTTAGGAATCTCAGATATTTTTATAATAGTCATATTCGCATTTTTATAACATTACTTCGAAAGAGTAGTAGCACTCCCTAGTGCATGCTAGACTGCTGTAAGTAATACTTGGCTTCAGAAGTTTCATATTGTAATCCTGGAGAAGACAGAGTTGATTCCTAATGCTTCCTAGCTGTGAAAATTCTTCAAAGATCCTGACGTGCTAATATATAGACAACAGCTTGTAAGACCAATTTTCGAGTTAAGACTCCTGACCTGTGCTTACGTATAGTCGTTATCAAGAATATTTGACATATTCGAGTAATTTATTATATGAGCCGTCATTAAAGGACCTAGGAATCTTTCAAGTATCAAAGTATAGTAAAGCCCCTGCTAACCGCCTTTAGCCGAAGTAATAATCTGAGTTTTTAAGTCTATGTTTAACTCAAAATCACAGCTAATTAGAGAGTAATTAAATTAAATTCGAGATTAGTTAGTTTATTTAATATTTGCGGAGGTTCATATTTCATTGAAATATGTTTATTTAACAAAAATTAGTAAGTTATCATTGCAATGACATGCTACTATAGATTTCAACAGAGGATAATGCAAGTTATTAGGTAATCCCTTTCTCTCAAATTACATACCTCAACGTATACTGAATGTTGAAAAATCCACTTTAAATTTGTTGAATGTTCAAAACTGCAGAATTAGCAGAATTGGATGGAACAACGAAAGGAAAGAATACAGAAATTAAAACAAGAATTTATGACTTAAACGAAACCTTACAAAATAAATATTAGATGGTGATTTCAATTTAATTTTAATATTGGTTTCCAGTGACTATCTCAAAAGTTGACCTGAATGGGTTTTTCAAAAGTACTTAAAAGTAATTAATGTTTCTTCATTATGCATTTTGTAACAATTCAGAAGAAGGCGAACATAAAGACCCTTTCCCTCCGAGAAACTGAAATTCTGGAAATTAGTGGAAGCAATTTGTATTACATAATATTTAGAGTTAATTGCTTTTCTCAGTTGCAAGGCCATCACTTGCGCTAAGAAAGGTGACACAACACACACATATATACATTGTTTTACTTGCGTCTGCAGATCTAATTGAAATGTTATATATGTCAGCTGCAAAGCAACTTTAAGAGTTCGTAAGAATAACTCTGTGCAGATGAAGTATATGAAGGTATATATCTTTCACTGATATATATGAAGGTGAAAAGTATACGAAGGTGTTTTTTTTAATTATAAAATGCATAAATTCTCTTCATACCTAAAATGAATATGTTATTAAATTTAATCTCTTAAACACAGGCTTTTAAAGAACTTTGCTCAAATTAGAAAATCTCAACAAAACTAGAAGAAACTGCTGGAAATAGAAATATGAAAAAGTTAACAGAAATCTCATCTTAAAGGGAACATAAACATCGTCATGTAATTGAATCAAAAGGCGTAAATTAGACTTTCTTTCTCGTCAATTTGGTAAGTGAATATCTAAAAGGAGACATATAAAAGCAACTTCTACATCCGGTCTAGCGACTAAAGCCTCAGAACACTAGAGTACATTCGAAGTCAAGATTTCCTTTTCAGGGTGCTACTTAGACAAAAACAGAAGCCACAGCGAATTCCCCATACGATTAAATCATGCAGAACGCATACTCAAATTTTAAATCTGATTTAGGAAAGATGTTAAAAAATATTTAAAAAGTTTTTTTTAAATTTCTTTTATATAAGAACGTAAAACAATTAATAAATTAAAATGAAAAAATCATATAGTTTAGAGGGAAAAACGGATTAAATAATATTTGTTATACAATTCGTCTACATTTTTGCATCCCAAATAATTAAAGTGTGGGCCGCTCTTGATAAATTTATAATGCAATGGTTTATACCTTTGAAAATGCAATCAAATTAACAGATTTCGTTATTTAGGCTTCAATGCTTTTGTTATCCGTAATAAAAGTGCAGAGGAATTCTAGCAAGAAAATTATATTGATCACTTTTTCCCACTTAACTGTATTATAAATTGTTAATCTATTTCTAGTTATTTAATTATTTTATGTTTTAAATAAAAGCTTATTTTTTTTAAAAAATTAATATTTTTATTGCCATATCTTTAATCTCAACGACAGGTTATGAATGAAACTAGTGAATCAACGACAGGTTATGAATCAAACTAGTGTCCGCAGTGAGTCTGTGTACAAAATCAGAGTTCGATAGCTTATCAGGGAATAGTTTAAAAATGGATAGCAGAATTCTGATCATAGTGATAAATACCATGAAGGAATTAGGCCAAAACTTACAAACCACGGCTAGTTTAAAAAGAAAATTCTAGAAAATTTCGTACTTAATATTTTCTTGTAATTATTGTTTTGAAAGATGGTGAGGAAGTTTTATAATATTTCAAATTTCGGGTATTTATAACAGATAATTTTTTTATATTAAAATCCCCAAACATAACATTCCAGGAAAATTAACAAAATGAATTCTTAAAATGAAATACTTTCTCGAAGAATGTAGATGACCATCTGAAATGAACAACAAAAATAAATAAATCTGAAATGATTCAGATTTTAAGTTACGTCCAAAAGAGCGTTTTCCTAACATTTTGTGTGGTACCTTTATTTATTAAATATCATGTTTCTCGCACTTAAACCATAAAATTCAGTTCAACAGCACTAGCGCAAAATATTGTTAAAATGGGCATATCTTTAGAATTTCCGATACACAGCGTCGCGCGCTGGAGATAAAATTTTTTTTTTTCTTTTTTTTTTTCTTTTTCGTACAGTGTTGCCATTGCACGCTTTGAAATCGTTTAGTTTGTTAATCAAAAATTCGTTGAAGTGTTACAAAATATGAAATCAATAATAAAACAAATTTCAAATTCAAATTAAGCCTCACAGATGCCGATATTCCATAAAGGATTACGTTATTCAAATTTTGATGGCTCTAGGTACCGTTGTTTTATCACAATGTGAGAAACATACGTACATTCATGCAGATTCTTCGTTATTTAATTTCTCTAAATATAATGCAGGGCAATAGTATTTGGTGACAACAATTTGAAAAGTGAAACAAAGCTTTTAGTGAATCAACGCAAAATGCCAAAACGAAATTAATAGTCCGTCTGGACAAATTGCAACTTTAGAATAAAAAGAAACTAACGAGAAAGACTTATGACCACAGTAATACAAGCAAACGAGCCTTAAAACTACGTCCGCCACCCGTGCCGAAAGAGAAGGGATTCTGTTTCGCACTGTATTATATATTATTTTTTATTCGTTGTACGAAATTAAAAAAAAAAAAAAGAACTGTAACTGCGAAAAGTTTCGGGTATCATATTTCAACTGAAATATTCATTTTGACTATTCCCGAAACCATACGGATGACTTTATTCCATGACGTCTCTACGTATGGACAAAATAAAGGACTCTGTTTACAAAAGCCGATTGTTAACTTGATAAAAAAGGCATTTTTTTCGTGTCGTCTGTACGTGCATATCTACGTATGTATGTATCTCGCGTAACTCAAAAACTAGAAGTGTCGTAGAACGTTGAATTTTTTATAGGGAACTGCTATAATACCTAGTTGTGCACCTCGTATTTTTATTGCGATCCGCAGTCCCAAACGTTTATACAGAGATACATCCTCATATCCGGGTTAAAAGTGTTTATCCGACTTTTATTTTCTCAGTGGGTCTTAGTGATATACTTCCAGTTGCAGAAGTGTTTTAAACGACGCAACTGACCGAGATATTGAATTCCAAAATCTGCAATTTTTGACATCATTTTCAACTTGATTTGGGGGATTGGTTATTTAAGTTAGAATAATTCGAGGAAATAATTTTAAATTTAAGTGCAAGAAAATTACAAAAATGTTTAAATGACGGAAACTGCCAGTGTCATATTAACAAAAAAATTAATTTTGGAAAAATAATAAAATCTACATTTTAATGCGGTCTCCTGGTTCCTATAGTTATATTTAAGAAATTTTAAACTCGTTACGAAAAAATAAATTACAAGAAGTTTGTGTTCCGTGCGACAAAATTTGAAGGGAATACTTAATTTCAAAATTTTCAGTTTTTGCCGTCATTTTCAGTTTGCCTTGATGGATGGGTTTATTTAGTTAGAATAATTCGACGAAATAAGATCAAATGCAGTGCAGTAGAAAAAACGTATAATTTAACAGGCCGTATAAGAAAGTCATATGGTCACATCAAATTTTTTTTAATGTGGAAAATCATGCAAATAATTTTTTTTTTATCTTTCTTGTTCTAAAAGAGGGCGAAAAATTGGTTTTATAATCTATGGGAAGTTGAAAATTTTATCACCGATACAGTTTTAGTTGTTGAAATTTTAAAACCGCAAATGCCAAACAGCGGGAAAAGAAACTGAGCGCTTTTGCCAAAATATTAAGCAACGACGTTAAAGTAATAGTCAAATTTAATTAAATTATTTTTCCGTTTTCTCTGATGGTGTAAACAATAAATTCCGAGATCTTTAGTTTATTCCTTAAACAGAGATATGATCTAAACGTTAAATTTAAAAAACTATAAGTCAAATTTTGAAACGCTTGCTTTACCACGTTGCATTGTCATTTACAATCAGTGTGTTTTCGGACTTTGAACTACTTTTTCGTACAAGTGGGTTAAAAATAATTGACAAACTTTCGATTATAGTGACAAACACCATAAGTGAAAATAGAAGCTCACAATAAAACAAAAGAGATTATCTTGGTTTTATTTATTTAAACATTCACAGCTGACATGCCAGTATATTTTCAGATAGATTAAGGCGCATAATTATCTGAGAATGCTTTCCACTTTGCGAATAGAATGAGGCTACCTAAAACCTAAATCTTTTCTTTTCTATTTTTTTCATGTGTTTCATCTAGAAGAAGCTTTCTAGTTAGTAAATCATTCATTTTCCCTACTGATTAAAAATTTAAAAGGCTTGATATATCTCCAGATACTAATTTCTTAGATATATACTTAATAAATAATTTCAAGTGAACAATAATAAATAAATAACAAATGCTATCTTTTCAAGATATCTAAGTCCTTAAGCCAAACCGAGTGCATTTATTTTGTAGCTGCTCCTTAAATTAGAGTTCATTTAGCGTTGAATTTTATCGTTAATAGTGTCTTAAAGCAAAAAAAAAAAAAAAAAAAAAAATTCCGAATGTTACTTAATATCGCCCCAAATGTTTTACATAAATGTTTAGAATTACTTTTCCAGTTTTTCTTGATTAAATCGTTGGGAATATTTTAGTAATTAGAAGTCTTCTATATTTATCAAATAAAAATTAAATTTTGGTTTTACAAATTATACCATCGACAAAGTTTAAACTATTCTGAAGGAATTCTAGAACCTGTAATTTTAAATGCAACTGTAGATTAATTAATTTTGAATATACGTCTAGGATCTATATCTAAAGAAATAAGTCTACAACTAAGTGTTGGGAATTTACGGTATAATTTTCTTTTCCTTTTCTGCACTGACGAAATGCATATTTTCTGTTGTTATAATAAAATTAATCTTCAGACTTAGTAAGTTGAATATGGAAAGGAGAAAAAGATAGAAAATTCCACTAAACCTTTTAATTCAAATAATAAAAATAATTTCTCATTTAATTTACAAGTGCAGTTGAATGTATTGCAAAATATCTGGCAGTATTGCCTCTATATTTTGTAAAATTTGCAAAATTTCCGCTTGGATGTGAGTTTTAACAGCGATACGATAAAAACATAATTAATGTAAAACTTTGCAAAATCACTTTAGATATTTTTCAAACATACTAATGTCGGATATTGCACTATGTGTTACGAATTTACTTACCTGAAATTGTTTCAAATCTTAAAAAGTTTTAATTTTTGCACAAAAAAATCAGTTTTGGAAATGAATAAATCTGTTTAGCCTAGAAATTTAATAAATATTTTGTTACATTGAATTATTAGTTCAAAGGGATTTGAGTCCCGAAAGACTATTATTTTCGTTTTGGCATTTAGCGTCGGACTCCTATAAATATCGGTTCACTTTTCAAACTATTGCCACAAAATTTTAGAGTCCTCCATTATATTTGAAGAAATTAAATAATGAAAAACTGCATAAATGTATGTATATTTCTCGCATTGTGGTAAAACAACGGTACCTAGAGCCAACCAATTTTGGATGACGTAAACCTACTGCGAATATGTGCATCTGAAATCCCAAATTTGAAAATTCGAATTTGTTTTATTATCGATTTCGTATTTTGTACACCTTTAACGAATTTTTGAGTAACAAACTCAACGATTTGAAAGCTTGCAATGGCAACACTCTACGGGGCAAAAATAACTTTTTCATCTCCAGCGCAGCGAACTGTGTATCGGAAATTCTAAAGATATGCTCATTTTAAAATTATTTTGCGAGATTGCTATTGAACTAAAAAAACATGATATGCAAAAAACATGATATTTAATAAATAAAGGTAACACACAAAACGTTAAGAAAACGCCCCTCTCGACGTAATTTAAAATATGAAACATTTCAGATTTTTTTTAATTCTTCTAAAATCTTGTAAAATTTCAGTTATTATTTAGAAACCAACTTTAGAATTATTAGGACCATCGAAATTTAACAAATGTTAATAGTGTTTTAATTGATATTGTGTGAAAACCCGGCAAAATTTCTCTTTTTATTTGCAAAACAAATTTAGGAAATTAACGAATCAGTTTACCCTTTAAACGGAACAAATGTTTTACGATAAGGGAGTATTCAAGTTGAAGAAAACTCTGGGATGAACTCTGATATTCTCTAAAGACTATAAGAATAAAGTTAAACAACCTTAAATTAAAAATATAAATGCTGACAGCATTACAAACTTTATTTATTTTACCTGATACTCTCAGGATCGCAGAGTGTGAGTAATCTAATTTACGAGTCTCCGCAATCTCTGCCCAAATTGGAATGCTTCATAATTTGCTGTGATTGGTCAAAAGCTTTAAACTCTGATTGGTTAAAAAAAACTTAAAATTTTTGTATGTTTTATTTACAGTACACCGATGACGCTAATGTTTATATTTTTATTATATGACTGCTGTATTTATCTACGAGGACTTACACCTGTCTTCCAACGGCGACTGTTTTTTTTTTTTTTTTTCCTTTTTCTATTCTTATACGTTTCATTTTGAGGCTTTCTCCTGTCTTAGATTTTCTTATTTTTTCTCATTTAAAAAAGAACTGGCGGAATTAAAAAGATATTCGAAATGAAGAAATTGTCACAGTTAATGATAATTAATATAGCTGCAAGTCCAATTTGGCTGTTTAGGCTTTTAATCAGTTTGTTTTAAATTTTGCGTTCTTTCATCTGTTTTGTTAGGAAATCACTTACAGGAAACATGTAACTATAATAAAGTGAAAAAAAAAATATATGCGTCGTTTTCAACCATATTTTCATATCGGAATACTTCTAATTTGCAAATAGCAATTCAGCACTGGTTTCGTTTGGTTTTGTTAATTATGGCAAAGCACACTACAGCTATCTGCCTAAGAGGAGGAAAGCCTTCGTTAAGGATTTTTTATGAGAAACTTGCTCGCGTGCACGTTGCACATGGGGAAAATGCTCATGCAGCCAGCATGTTCGGCTAGAAACGAAGCCAGGTCGGAACTACCGGTATTCAGCGATTTTCCTGCTCCAGTTCAGTAACAAACTGCGCGTTCATAAATCTAAGCTGTGTTTGGTTTGTTTGATTGTGGCAAAGTTCACGAGAACTTCCTGTTAATAAGGAAAGATGCGTTCATGGAAGACTTTCTAAGAGAAACTAGCTTGTGTCTATGTCATACAAGAGAAAAGCCAAGAACATGCCCATACAGCAATTCCGCTTCCCGAGGTTACCACCAGTATTCAGCGGTTTTACCGTTCGGCAGCTGGTTAGCCAAAGTGTACTTTGCCTTTAAGCAAAAGAGAATAATATTAGAAACGAAACACACCAATGTAAATTTGAAAATTAGACAATTATTCAACTTTAGTAGACATACATATTGAATAAAGCTCCATCAAACTTATCAATTTATAATATAGTAGTCATTCTTATAGCTATTTTCTTATTGCTGTTGTTATTCGAAATTATTATTCTAATTTAGAGATAGAATAATGTGATGTGTGTTAAGACAAATTTCCCCTTCAGTTTTAAAAACTTTAAATATCGTGTTACTTATCTATACGCACATTTACATTTAGAAATTTTGGTTGTATGAATTCAGAAAATCATTTGGCCATGCTGGTATATTTAATAATTGGCCAATGGCTAGGAATAGAAGTGCAAAAACACTATATCAGTTCCATAATTGAAATTAGTTTGTCTATTAAAAAATAACAGTCTATTAATTTTATTTAAAACAAGAATTTTTTTTCTTTCAAAATTTAAGTTTTTACTATCAAAGAATATTTTTTTGGATAATCTAATAATGATTACTTCTATCGAAACGTAAACATTCTGTACTTTTATTATTGAAAAGTTTTTTTCTTTTTTAAATTTTAGCACTGTATTGTTACGAATTTTGTACAATGTAACGTGAACGGCTGTATCGTGAAGTGGTAAGTGGTTATGTCGCTGAATTGACGAGATATAACCAAGATAGCATTGACTTAGACACTCGCAACGTTGCCGGTTCATGAAATCAAGCCCTGGTCACATGGCATAGTAAAATACGGACGAGGATATCATCTCTGATGAGAAGTCGGAGGAAAAGACAAGGAGAGAAGTACCAAGGAAAAAAAGGCCTAAGATATCTGACAGGTAATAAAACATGACAAGAATGGAGAAAAATGCGAAAGGATCCAGTGACAATTCTTCAGAATGGCAAATGCAAGTGATTCAAAAAACACTACTATGCAGCAAAAAGATCAATACTACAAAATAACAACACTAATTCAACACAAAAAACTTATTTACAATACAACATCGGTCAGTACAAGATAAACATCAGTCAGTACATAAGAATAGGTATCATAAGAATAGGTCCAAACAACTTAGAAAACAACACAGTTTAAATCTGATAGAATGGAAGTATCAACAGCCACCGATTGAGCAGCAAGGATAGGAACTAGTGGTCTCCATCCATAATAGTGTGTGCTACCAGGGGACGCACATTGCGATCATCGAAGAGAATATCGTAGTTGAAGACGTGAGAATAGTTAAAGATAGCTTTGGTTTGGAGAACTAATTTTTGTCGAGAAATTTGGCGAGAAATCGATCAAATTCTCCAAATTTGGCGACATTTTGGTCCGGTCCATGTCTAACTGTAATTGATGATGTAACTGGATAAATATTAATTGATCCCTATATGTAACTGTAACAGTAACTCTTATATGCAATTTTAACCGTATATGGTTTCCAGTAATTTCAAGAAATGGAAGGTACTGGAAATTCCTCAGTCGCCGGAGAGAAACTATATGACCAGAGAGAACGTCAGTTCTCAGTTGTTTAGTTCAGAGTGGACATAAGAGTACTAAGAGGTCTCCGTTCGGGTTTCAGTTAGCTGGCTTTTCATTCCGTTGTGTTTAACGCTCTAGGTAGCTTGATGTTGTGAATACTGACTAAGCTTTGTCATATTGGAGAAGAGTTGCACGAGGACTTTTGTGGAAATCCAGAACTGTAAAGTGTTTCTTTTGGGAAAATAAATTTTATCAAGCTATTATCAGTTCTTTGTGCGTACGTACAATTACGAACCTGTACGCACGTAAAAGTATATTTAGTCAATATGCCCACCAGCTTATTTTCAGACTAAACTGCTTGGTTGCAGTTTTGTCTCCCCCAAATTGCAGTCATCATCTTCAGGACCCTGATATATAAGCATTGTTATACTTTCCACAAAGTGTTCCTTATTGAAGTATGGAAATATGTCGATCACTTTTTTAACTAGGAAAATAGTAGAATAGTACTTCATTTATTTTCTATCCCTTTTATTAATATTCTTAATGAAACATAATCCAGGATATATTTTGAATCAGAAATTCAGCTTTTTTAAAATAACAAAAAAAGTACAATAATACTAATAATAGTTTCGAATAATGCTTGAATTCTGCAAGTGTTCCTTTACTAAAACGTACCTCACACTTCCAACGCCACGCATAATTTTGCTTTCCAATGATCTACACAATTAAAAGCTTCCTATACACTACAACTTACAAATGTCACAAATACTAGATTACAACATGTCTTGCGCATGTTATGCGAAAGAGACTGAGCAAGGGTATCCCGAAGCTAATGAGCACAAAATAATTTAGGTAAATTTTAAAAGATAAATGAATAAATTAATAGCATTATTAAACACTAAATAACAACATTATTATGTTATAATTAAAAATAAATTAATAACACAAAAAATCTGAAAGGTTCAGATTTTAAATTACGTCCAAAGGAGCGTTTTCTTTAACGTTTCGTGTGTTACCTTTATTTATTAAATATCATGCTCTTTGCACTTAAATCATAAAATTCAGTTCAATAGCAATGTAGCAAAATAATTTAAAATGAGCATATCTTTAGAATTCCCGATACACAGCTCCGCGCCCGCTGAAGATAAAAAGGTCTTTTTTGCCCACCATAGAGTGTTGCCATTGCTCGATTTTAAATCGTAGAGTTTCTTACTCAGAAATTCGTTAAAGTTTTACAAAATATGAAATCGATAATAAAACAAATTCCAAATTTTAAATTTGGTCTTCCACATGCCCATATTCGTAGGACGATTACGTCATTCAAAATTCGATGACTCTATGTAACGTTGTTTTCTGACAATACGAGAAATATACTCGTACATACATCTATGCAGATTTTTCATTATTTAATTTCTTCAAATATAATGCAGGGCTCTAACACTTGGTGGCAACAGTTTGAAAAGTGAAACGGACATTTATAGTGATTCAACGCAAAATCGCAAAACGAAAACCATAGTCCTTCAGCAACAAAGCCCCTTTGGACAAATAAGTAAAGAAAAGTAATAAATCAACTGCTATTTATTAACACTTAACTACTCATCTCAAAGAAAACAACTGCGGAAATCATTACATTTTATTTGATATTTATCCACTATTGCTCAATTCCTCTTTTAGCTTTATAATTTAGAATCATAGGTAATTGCTCAATTCCTCTTTTAGCTTTATAATTTAGAATCATATCTTCACACAGTTCAGCAATATTAAGTGCCGTGATTATTGTAGCTTTTAAATTTTTTACCTTTAGCTGGGATCTTTTAAATTGCTCGCGTATTATTAATCATTGAAAGGCTGGCTGTATTGCAGCGGACAGATAAAATCACTGAACACTAGTGGGTCGACATGGATTCAAATCCCGATGAGCCGCATATTTCTTCGTGATTTTCCCCATTTGTAACTTGAATACAACTAACCTTATGGGAATGTCTATATAAAATATATATCAAATTTCTTAGAACTGCTGACTGCCGTACCGAAGGATCCGGATTCGAATTCCGGATAAGGCATGGATGTGAGTGAATGTATAGTGTCTGTACATTATGGGGACACTCAAAATATAGAGCTACCCGAAAGTTGCTGGTAAGGAAAGAAAGGTGGGAGACCCTAGAAATTCTCCTCCGGGGCTCTCTCCTTTAAAACCGGAGTGAAACTGGGCAAAGTCGTAGTGTCAGCTATATGTTGCTCAAAACTCATGCTAACTACTGATGCCGCAAAGTACTCGTTGCCACTATAAAATTCGTGGGCAAGTTATGATTAAATCAGACAAATGAAATTTAGCAGTAGCACAACAGAATATTTTGTAATTTTATCCCAGTTTTCTATTAAATAAGTTAGTGATTACCTGTAGAATTAAAAAAAGAATCTAAGTATAATTATGTAAGGATATGTGTAGATGTTCTACAGTGATTTATGCAGAGATTCTATAAAACTTTGTGCGGTTTCAAAAGACCTTCAATTGTAGAATTTTATGAAACCTGTATAGAACCAACTAATAACAAAATTCTACTGAAAATCCAGTTTATAGAAAATTGGAGTATAATTATGATGAAATTCAAACAAGGTTCCTTGCTTTAGTTTGTAATGAAAAGAATTTCTACACGCTTTTAAATATTTAAAAACACTATAAAATCAGCAAAATTTTCTTTTGGAATTAAAAGAAAGGAATTTTGAATTGAATTTTCATTTTTGAATGGAATTTTATAACCTAATTGAAATGATCTGTGACTTGGATGGTCGAATAAGAACGTTTGGAATAAATGTGATCTTTTCCTCTAATAAAATTTTCAGTACTATTTTGATTTCAAAGTATATTTAAATGAAAATAAATACATTTTAAATAATAAAACCTAATTAAATGTAGCCATTTCTCTTATGAGTGATAAGTATACTATAATTTAAAGCATTAAATTCAGGGATGAAAATTTTAGAATTATCAACATGAATTTAATCTTTTAATTGATTTTATATTTTAAATTGACTTTATGCTTTTGAAAGTTTTAATTTTTTATTACGTAAGCCGTACTGCACAAAATATTTCAGGAAGTGTTTCCTGAATTTAGAAGCTAAAAGTTATTAAACTTGAGGGAAAATAAAAGCAAATAATCCCACTCAAAATCTATTCAACACATAATAAAATGTTTATTTTTACTCTTCTCTATCCCCCATAGCGTATTAGAAACTAAAAACTTGCTTAGATTACAGTTTATAAATTTTGAATATTTCTATATAGAGCCGTTTTATAAGGTTTTTATAAAATTTCTATACGGTTTTGTAAAGCAATATTCCTATAGAATTATGTCCATTTAAAGCTTTATAAAATGTCTTCAGAATTTTGTGCAGAAACATCTCTAGAGTATTCCCCGTAGTGTGTGTAGGAATGTCTATATAGGTATATTAGCCTCAATGAAAATTTTCATAATTATAGTTTTAATTGAAATTCCTCCTCGAAGATGTTCATCCCTTTAGACAGATACCATTCATTTGCTTTGTTATGCTCTATATTATTTAATCTGAGCATTTTGCATTTCAGTGAATATTTTCCATAAGAGCTCAGAACTAGATATTTGAAAGAAGCATGATTGCTCTGGAAATAAGAAAATAACAATAAATTTTGTCCCGGTTTTTAATTTTGTGTTTTGTATATTATATAAATTACCAACTGTTTCACAGTATTCTATGTATAATATTTCCGTGAGTATCTTGTTATTATGTAATTCTCTTCATTAAAGCATTTTTCTGCAAAACTATTTTGCTGCGTTAACCCCTGCCAGAGTATTTTTCAAAATAATCCGTTTAAAATTCTGTGTCAATATTAATAGCATTTTTGATATTTTAAGTCGAAAATTTTGTTGGAGCAGAAGTCAAACATCTCTTTTAAAAGCTATTATAAAGTACTCTAGTTTCCTAATTTTTGCTTTAAATGATCGGAGACTTGCTTCCCAAGCATTCGTCGGAAATAGCCGAATCCATCGGTTATTTAGCTGTCTAGTCACCGATTAATGCACAATTCAAGTTCTTGTTCAAGTGCGCCACACAAGGTAAAACGTGGTTACAACTGCGAAAAGAGTGAATGACATACTCAGACAACCAAGCCTAATGCGGGACTCCAACCCGTCAGGTCTGCCTGTACGCCATCCTAAAGCTCAATCACATAAAAGCAAGAGCAAATATAGTGTTATAAATGCGTTCTATATGTTACTCCTGACAATGTATTTACAGAGTTGAATCTGCATAATGTAGTTCGTAAATGCAATGTCAATAATGGTAATGTAATACCACTATTATGTCAAATCTCATATATAAATCTCATATATGTCAATGCCGTATCGCATAGTGTATACACTGGTGTGCAAAAATTAAGGACTAAGTCGAAAAATTAGCATATCAGCTGAACGAAGAGGCAGAGCGGACAGAAAGACCAATCAGAAGATTAAGTAAGGTGATGTACGGTAGCACATGCGCAGATATGCAGGTAGACGTAATGGGGGAGTGTCTGAGTAGTATAAAGCATGTTGTCGGTGTAAGATCAGTATTTCTTGCAAAGAGATTGCACGCCGTATAGCAATCAAAATCACACCGAGTTGCTGCCTCAGCGAGAAATGGCGAATAATCAATCTGTTAGACGACATCTGGATGCTTTTACCCGAGGTCGAATCATTGGGAAGTTGGAGGAAGGCCGCAGTGTGACAAGTATGGCTGCAGAGTTCGGAATTGCTCACAGCATCATTTCAAGACTTTGGTGACAATTTCAAACTACAGGAACAGCTATCCGGGGGTTTAGTAGTGGTCGTCCACGAGGAACCACACCCACAGATGACCGGTATATTGCCTTACAGGCCAGAAGAAACAGGCGGCAGACAGCGGGAGAAATCGCTAGACACACGACACAGGCGACTGGACGACCGATATCGCGTTTTACCGTGGCCAGAAGACTGCACAGTGGTGGTTTGTTTGCACGACGCCCTGTACGGTGTGTACCTCTAACGCCTGCCCATCGGAGAAGGCGTTCTCTGTGGTCCCGGGAACACCGGAATTGGAGAGAAAATGAATGGAGACGATTACTCTTTACAGATGAGAGCAGATTCAGTCTGAGTAGCGATTCTCATCGCATACTCATCTGGAGAGAGCGGGGAAGCCGCAATCATCCCTCGAACATCATTGAAAGGGACAGGTATGGAGGTGGCAGTGTTCTCGTTTGGGGAGGCATCATGCTTGGTAGTCGTACAGAACTTCACATGTTCGACGCAGGTTCAGTCAACGGGACCCGTTATTGTAACGAGATTCTTCTTCCATATGTGCGTCTTTTTAGAGGCGCTATGGGTCCGCAGTTGCTTTTCATGGACGACAATGCACCATGTCATCGCACAGTAGCTGCCGAACAGCTCTTAGAGAGTGAGGATATTGAACGTATGCATTGGCCGGCACGAACTCCGGATCTCAATCCCATCGAGCATGTATGGGATTTTCTAGGCAGACGCTTGGCAGCTCGTACCTTACCACCAGTAACGATTCCGGAGCTTCGATTGGCGTTGCAAGACGAATGGGCAGCAATGCCTCAACAACTCATTGACACCCTCATTCTCAGCATGGGCAGACGCTGTGAAACCTGCCTAGCAGTCAGGGGAGATCATATTCCCTATTAAAGACCGGATGTTTCTTGCTGGACACACATCACAGGAATGTTTCGGCCTTCAGTCGCATTGCGCTCCATGCAACGTTTTCAAAAAAGCTTCTCTTTATCCCTCTGATTTCTCTTTTAGTAAGTGTTGCTTACATTACTCATCTCCTTACGTATTGGGGATCTTACGGTATTAATTGTGTTGATTTAGAAAGCTTTTGTACAAAGTTATATTGAAAAAACCGTCTCGTCCTTAATTTTTGCACACCAGTGTATATAAGACATGCAATCTCATAATTATGTAAATATGTATATGCACAGCACTATTTATACGAATGTCAATTAATGTTAAGTATAATTTCTTAATTACCTCATAAACTGTAATATTAATGTCAATTTTGTATCGTAAAATGTACATATTGTTGAACTTATAGACCGCACCGAATAATAATAGGTAAAGTCAAGAATATGCAAATATGCATATGTATAGCATACATCATATACTTATTGCAGCAATTTAGATGTAGCCGCCTTTTGAGCACCAGTGGTATATATGTACAAGCCCCTGCAAGTACGCCCTCCCAAGCTCACTGGCAAAATTGCCGGAACATTCATAATGTTCTAATACGTAACCTAGCAAAGTCACTCCTGACAACGTCATATCAGTGAGGAATATGCGCAATGCATTAATTGCAAATGTAATATCAAATAATGTTAAGTGTGATACCATTCTTTGCCCATTAATTGACAGATGATATGCCCATGTCGTATCGCATAATGTGTATATATTACCAAATTATAGATGTACCGAATAATAATTTACAATGTCATAAATGAGTAAAATGTAGTGTATAGCATAAATCATACGTGTACAGTAGAAATTTAGTTGTAGCTGCCTTCTGAACACTTGTAGTGTATAAATATTTACGCCCCAGGAGGTTAAACCTCACAAGCATTTTCGCATAATTGCCACAGCAATTCTAATAATCCAACACGCAGATTTATGTAAAGTCACTCCCAACAATCTAAACACAGATAGAATTTATGTAAAGTCACTCCCAACAATGTAAACAAAGATAGAATTTGTGTACAGTTTTATTTGTTAATGTATTACCAAGTAATGCCAAGTACAAAGTATAGTGTACATGTAAATGTATAGCTCTCGTGAGGCTCCTCTCTAGCCAACTTTAGATAAGAGTGGACGTTATGCTGTAAGGATCCTAAATTTTACTAACGTTTATTTTAAGTCTTTACTATCACTTCTTATTTTCTACTTCCGGCCAGAATTAAAAGCTTTAACTTATTTATGCAAATTTGTCTTGCTAAAGCCAAGTACTTAAGTTGTGGCTTTTTGCCAAGAGAGAGAGGCAGGAGTTATTAGAAGCAGGCCGCTTGCCATAGTAGTTTTACTCGTTTGCTGGTTGCCTTCAAGGCCAGAGGTTTAGTCCTCTTGATAAATTCAAACGTATCGTAGTTTTAGCAGCTCTCTGTACTACACACGCATTTTTGTTAAATAACGGCCAATCTTAAAGTTAGGCACTTGTATATTAATCCAAAGTTAGTTTTAGTTAGAGTTTTAGTTAGCAGTTTTATATTCTTACGTTCAGACCACAAGTGGTTGGTCTCTGTATTCTGAAGTTCCGGAAACCTCTGTAAAGATAGAAAAATAAAGGGTTTTGTATACCCTTCCTGTGTGTATTGTCTACTTCACAATTTATTGAACATAGCTTGAGTAAGCTCCCTGTTCCGAGTCAGGACAGTTCATGTTTCCAAAGCAAGTAAAGAGGAACACAAGTCCTGATAGTGGCGCCCGACGAAGAAGAATAACCATGGCCGAGGTTCAAGAAGAACCTGTGGTGCCTCAGAAGGGGCTCAGAATCCAGAAATGCCAGCTGCCGCCCTGGAAGGATTTGTGTACATCGTACAGACCATGAGCGCATCGATGAAACTAGAAGCAACATTTAATGGAAACTCACCGGTAACCAGTTTTTTGGAAAAATTGGATGACCACTTCATGCTGTATCCAGTCCATGAGTTCCAGAAAGTCACCTTAGCTACCAGCGCTTTGAGGGGCCAAGCGCTTAATTGGTTCAAATGTATAGGCAGAAGCCTCTTGGGTCAAGCGGGAAGTTCCACCTACACTTACGAAAATTTTAAGACTGCCTTAGTAAAAGCCTTCCCTGTCGTAAGAGATCGTGCAAGATTAGAAACGAACTCTTCAGCATATACCAGCAACGGATCGATAATTTTTCCACCTTTATTTTAAGAAAAATTCATGTCTTTAAACTCTTGTATGGAAACCGTCTGGATCCTGAGATAATCCAAGTAATTTTGCCGAGGTTACTTCCCCAAGTACAAGACTTTATTGAATTAAGGAATCCGACTGCATTGAAAAAGTTATTTGAGCTAGCAATCCAGTTCGAAAGTAGAAGAACGGCGGACATTGAAAGAATACGCCAGTATGAGCAACGAAGCCAATTTGGTGCGCCAAGACCACAGCAAAGGCAAGAACACGGCTACGGAAGCAAATCGAATCAGTGGGCAAGGAAACCTGAGTATCTAAAAACAACCTGCGAACGTCGACATTTCAATAGTAAGCCAGAAAAAAGTCTGAACGCCAGCGGAAAAAGAAGGAAAGCATGGAAAGGAAGAAAGAAAATTTAAACTAAAACGGATTTCTGCTGACGGGAGGGTGCGGAAGGCCAAGAAAACCCCTCTTTTTTCAAGTTAAATACCGTTGTGGTGAAAAATTTGACTCTTCCAAAGATTGAAGTTTTGGTGAACAACATCCCAGCCACCGCACTCCTGGATACATGCGCGCAGTGTTCCTGTGTGGCAGAAGATTTTTTTAAGCAGTATTTCCGTAGATACCGCATATATAATTCGGATAATACGACAGTGTTAGCTGCGCAGGGAGAAAGATGCAAATGCATAGGTAAAGTAAAATTATATATTCGTATCACGGACGAGCAAGTAAAGATCATGTTTTTTACCGTAAAAAATTTACAAGCACATGTCATTTTAGGGATAGATTTTCTTCCAGAGGCAGAAGCAACGCTGGATTTTAACGAAGCGTCCCTTAAGCTGACGATGAAACCAGTTCGAAAAGAAAAAAGAGAACCACCGACGTTAAATCTCAACCACCTGCCTACGGGAGAGCAACAAAAAATTCGCCAAGTGGTAAGTGAATTTGCTTCGTTATTTAGTGATATTCCCGGATTTACTCAAGTTACTAACCATAGTATCGACACCGGAGATTCACTGCCAGTACGCCACAAACCATATCGGTATGATAAGAATAAAGAAAAGATTATAGAGTGGCACATTCGAGATATGTTACGTAAAAAGATCATAACGCCCATCTCAAGTAGTTATGCTAGCCCGGTTGTGTTATGTAAGAAAAATAATTACTATCCGGTAACACATCCGAAAAGGTGGCGTTTTGCAATTGGCTATCGTAAATTAAACTCCATGACTAAATATCCTGTATATCCGTTACCTATTATTGAAGAAATTCTAAGGAACATAACTTCTACCAAATATATGACTACGCTAGACTTAACGACTGGTTATTTTCAAATAGGGGTTAAACCAGAAGATGAGCCTAAGACTGCTTTTATAACCATGTCTGGCACTTATGATTCTTGCGTATGCCGTTTGGCCTTTCAGGGGCACCGGCAACATTTCAGCGATGTATGGACATTGTGCTGAGGCCTGTTCTAGGAAAGACCACATTTATCTATTTAGACGATATGATTATTACTAGTGATAATCTGGACCAACATGTACAAGATTTAAGACAGGTTGTTTTCATTATTAAATGAGGCCGGTCGAAAAGTGCAAATTTTCAGCCCTGAATTAACATACTTAGGTTACAAAATATCTCAGAAAGGAATCGAGACGGATGAATCAAAAGTAATCGCTGTGCAAAAGTATCCGCCGCCAAATACGGCGAAGAAGCTCTCTTCTTTTCTAGGAAATTTTTTCATATTATAGGTCCTTTATAAATGATTTTGCAGCTATTGCTGAACCATTGTTAAAACTAAAAGGGAAAAAGGCAAGATTCTCGTGGACGGCCGAAGCCAATAGTGCTTTCGAAAAATTAAAGCAAGCATTAACGCAAGCCCCTGTTTTGAAATTTCCTGAAAACGATGAGAATTTAGAAATTTCAGCGGATGCTTCGGATTATGCGGTAGGAGCGGTACTTTCGCAAAATCAGCAGCCCGTGGCATTTTTTAGTAGAACTTTAAATCAAACACAAAGAAATTATTCCGCGACTGAGAGAGAGGCACTTGCAGTTTTGTTAGCAGTGCAAGATTTCCGAGTCTATTTTAGAAGGGCGCCAATAACAGTGTATTCTGATCATGCGGCGGTAACTAGATTGTACTCAGAGAAAAACTTATCCCCAAGGTTAATAAGATGGGCACTCAAGTTACAAGAGTATAATCTGGTAATTAAGCACACCCCCGGAAAGGAAAATATCGTAGCAGATGCCCTATCCAGAATAAAAATAGATGAAGAAGGTAATAGTGTAAAGGTGGCAATGCTCACAGCATGTACGATACATTCCCGAGAAACTGTAATAACCGAACTGGGTAAGGATCCTGAATTTAAAAATATTTATGATTATTTAAAGGATCCTGAAAATTTTAGCCACCAAGATATTGTGGCGATAAGAAATAGGGCGGCCCATTAGGAACTAATAGATGGTCTATTATTTTATACAAAAACTACGAATTCCAGCAACGAATTTCGACCTGTTATCCCAGCTAGTCTTAGATTAAATATACCGCAGGAGTTAGCTTCTCATGCTGGTATTCGAAAAACCATCCAACGCGTACGCGAAGCAGTTTATTTTCCTGAGCTGCAAAAGTTAACAAGGGCGTATGTCCAGTCCTGCCCAACATGTCAAGCAGTTAATTATATTAATTTCCGCCCGGCCGGGTTTCTAAATAGCATTAAATCGGAATTTCCAAATGAAATAATTGGCATCGGTTTATTGGGCCCTTTCCCAAAAAGTCAGTTAAATAAATGTCGATATCTCCTTGTTATGGTTGATCATTTTAGTAAGTGGACCGAAATTGTTCGCTTAAAACGAGCCTCCGCGAAATTAGTTACTAATTCTATTTTAAATAAATATATTTTAAAATACGGGGCGCCCCTAAAAGTTATATCGGATAATGGTCCTCAATTTGTAAGTAATATATTTGAAGACATGTGCCAAAACTGGGCATACGTCATTTAAAAATGGTCCCGTATCGGCCGCAATCAAATATAGCGGAACGGGTCAATAGAAATATAGTGAAAATTATCCGTAGTTATGTTAAAAATTTTCATAAAAGCTGGGATAACTATGTCAATGAATTAGCTTTCGCCCTTAGGACCGCAAAACATGATACGACGGGCAAAACTCCTGCTGAGTTATTTTTAGGCAGAAAGATTATAACGTCGTTAGATAAATTATTTTATGTTCAACAAAGAGTCCCAGAATTTAAAATGGGTGATATAGAAAAATTAATTAAAGAAGCAAGAAAGAACACTGCAGTAGCACAGAGAAAACAGAAGCTTTGTTATGATATGAAACGACGTGGAGTAACTTATAAAGTAGGGGATGAAGTGTTAAAAATTAAGCATTCACTTTCTTCATCACCAGAAGATAAAACTACCAAATTTTATCCACGATTTGAAGGACCATATGTCACAGAAAAAGTAACTCAGGCTGTAGTGGTGTTAAAAGCCAGGAATGGTGAAACATGCACCGCAAACGTTGACCAGATAAAACCATTTTATAATCGTAATAAAATGCCAATATTTCAAGATCTTTTGCAGGATCCGGCACGGCAGGCAAAAGCTCCAGAGGTGGAACAACCACAATCACAAGGGCAAGCCATTAGTAGACAGGAGCAATTGAAAAGAAAGTTCCCCCGTTGGAAAACTGAAGGTAACAAGAAAAAGAAGCCGTTCCACCGACCAGAAAAGAGAGGGCACGACCACCCCCAGAATGAAGAAGGGAGAAGTACGACTAATGCAAAGAGAGCCAGGAGAAATGACAGCAACTATAACACGGCTCCAAAACGGAAGATCTACCCATCGGAAAAGAGTCTACGCAGCAAATGTCGACGTGTGGCGTATTTAATTATGGCAAAGCACACTAGGGCTATCTGCCTAAGGGGAGGGATGCCTTTCGTGGAGAACTTTCTAAGGGAAACTGGCTCGTATACACGTTACACATGGGGAAAACCACGAAAACGCCCATGCAGCCAGCCCGTTCGCGGGATTCGAACCTCGGACCGAACTACCAGTGTTCAGCGTCTTTACCGCTCGGCCGCTGGTGGGCCCACAAATGTCGACGAATTGATGAAGGAAGACCAGCTGCAGATGCAAAGAAGCAAGAAAAATTTGAACAGCCAGCAACGAGATCCAGGCAAGAACGAGAGACAGTTGTCCCGGTTCCGCCAAGACCAGCTGCCATCAAACCCCCGAGACCACAGGCAGAGGCTAAAAAGAAGGTCTTCAAGGGTGACCGAACTGGAAGGAAAAGAATGCTCATGGAGGAAGGAACCGAAGGGCGAACCCGCACAAGAAGGAAGATAAACCAAACGCTAATCTTTGCTACCTTCCAGGACTGGGCAGAAAAAAGGATGTCTGAATATCACAAACATAAGTAAAACTTTGTTACTTTGAAACCTTAAGTTAATTTTTCATTCTTACTGCAAGTGGCAGAATTCAAGAAGTTTTACCTGATGTGAGGCCTACCTTTATCGCCAAAAAGGCGAGAAATGAGTTGTTACCTATTTTGGTATTGTTTTTCAATTACTCGCGAGTAAAACTAAAATTAATGTATAATAGGAATGTGTAAATACTTGAATATTGTAAAAGCATTGATAATCTACGAGAAAGGTACCTTAAGAAAATTGCAAAAATTATTGTATAAAATTTTATTTAAAAGATTCTGGCAAGAAAGAAGTTTTAGTCTGAAAGACTTTTGAAATGTAGTATTTCAATGTAGAAGAATTGGCAATTGCTTCGAAAAGAATAGAAGTTAACAATGCACTACTAATGTACGTTTTAAAATGCGTAAAATTAACGGCATGTTAATATGTCCTTATATACAATGTGAACTGTAATCCTAAAAGTTAAGAATTACTGTGATATATTAAAGGTGAAAATATTAGAGTAATGCCAAAAAATTTTAACTTATTCGTGTGACTGTAAAAAGAGCAAATTATTGTGAATATGTGTTAAAGGTTGAATGAATGTAGTTAGGCTTTCTGACTCTAAACTTCAGAGTTAGCCACTTTTCAGAATAGTACCTCAGGGTTTAGAGATAAATATAAGGTGTGTTCTGAGGTCTTGTTATGTTGAATTTTAACACGTTAGTGTTTTGATTGCAGGCGGTAGTGTTGAACACTTGTACATAGACACGCTCGTGTTTCGTGTTTTTCTTTACAACACATGTCAGAGAGCACCGGGAGATAATTAAATAACGTCATGAATGAAATAAGAATGTTAAAAGAGAAATATAAGTATTCATGTTACTTGCCATTTAATTGTGTAACATTTCATTAAACTAGTTTTCCTTCCAGATCTCTGGAAGGAACCAGATTTCAACTAAGAAACTCCTGTTTATAGATGCAGTACAGATGAAAAATCTTGTCCATGGAGTTGATAATGTAAAAACGACTTTTTTTAATTTCTAATTTCTAGTGAGAAATGTTTGTAAAAGATTGGCCTCGCGTTAGATTTTAGAGCTAAAAGTTTTGAACAAGGTCGTTTTAGACCTCAGTTTCAAAGTAATTAACTCTGGCGGGAAGTATGTAAGGATCCTAAGTTTTACTAACGTTTATTTTATTTTAAATCTTTACTATCACTTCTTATTTTCTACTTCCGGCCAGAATTAAAAGCTTTAACTTATTTATGCAAATTTGTCTTGCTAACGCCAAGTACTTAAGTTGTGATATTTTGCCAAGAGAGAGAGGAAGGAGTTATTAGAAGCAGGCCGCTTGCCATAGTAGTTTTACTCGTTTGCTGGTTGCCTTCAAGGCAAGAGGTTTAGTCCTCTTGATAAATTCAAACGTATCGTAGTTTTAGCAGCTCTCTGTACTACATACGGATTTTTGTTAAATAACGGCCAATCTTAATGTTAGGCACTTGTAGATTAATCCAAAGTTAGTTTTAGTTAGAAATTTAGTTAGCAGTTTTATATTCTTACGTTCAGACCACAAGTGGTTGGTCTCTGTATTCCGAAGTTCCGGAAACCTCTGTAAAGATAGAAAAATAAAGGGTTTCGTATACCTTCCTGTGTGTATTGTCTACTTCACAATTTATTGAACATAGCTTGAGTAAGCTCCCTGTTCCGAGTCAGGACAGTTCATGTTTCCAAAGCAAGTAAAGAGGAACACAAGTCCTGATAGTGCTATACTGATTAATCTTTACGGCAAAGGGACAGTGCCCACGTCCACCGTCACTTATCACTTATCACTTATCCTAGAGTTTGGATTAGCATTAATCAACAAAGCGTCCAGAACGAGACTCCCTATAGAAATGCGTTGACTATTTGCAAAATCTGTCAGGAAGCCTGAAGCAGAAACACAACGCTTAAACGCGGAACTGACTTGAACAATCCCGGAAGTCTTGTTATAATAATGAATGGCATCACTGCCTAAGGGGAGAAATAAATTCGTGGAAGACTTTCTAAGGAAAACGAAAACTGACTTATATCTACGCTATGTTAGGGAAAAAGCATGAAATCTTCCATGCAATGATCGCATTGGCGTGGAGTTTTACACGAATCCAATTATTAGTGTTCAGCGCTCTACTGTTAATGAGCTCTAGATAATATTAATTGGTAACAGTCATGGAAAGATATATAATGTAGAGTTATAATAAGCTATAATGTATATATATAAGCTATAATGTATATATATAAGCTATAATGTATATATATAAGCTATAATGTAGAGATATCTATTATTTCGAAGCAGAAGATGTGAAAAATGGGCAATGCCGTCGCCGGGATTCGAACCACGGACCTCTCGAATACGCGTCGAGCGGGCTGACAACTACACCACGAAGGCATGCTAAGAGGGTCTAAGACTCTTCGCCGTCGCCATTTCACCGTGGCCATTTCGCCGTCGGGATAATTCGTCGTCAAGACATTCCGCCGTCAAGACATTCTTTTCTTTACATGACTGTATTATATCTTGTCGTATTATACTCGCATTAAATTTATTTAGCTTAATAATTCTGTTTACCTTTTGTATACGTAAGGTTGCTTGTAATATATATCGTTATTTACAAGAATAAGATATAAAGAAATTACACACAGTTAGTTGGAAAATTATGTCAGTATCAAAGAGAACTGGGACTAAACTTCTGATATAACAGAAGTTATATTACGGGTTTTAAAATTAGGCGGGTGCAATATTTACATAGTTAGCCAAACTTTCTTGAACGTTAATCGGCTAGTTCAGAGAAATCACTCAGATAAGCAGGAAATTCACATTCTTATAAAAATCTGAATGGAAAACGGAATTACTCTGGAATCTTGTTAGCACATTACTCGCTTAATATGTCATGTGTAACGGTGCATTTCTATAAAACTGTGCACAAAAACATTTTATATATTATTTTATGTAAAATGTTTATTAAATTATTAAACTAAGCAGAGTTATTAATTTAATTCAACTTAATATAATACGGCAAGATATAATACAGTTATGTAAAGAGATATATGTTTTGACGGCGAAACGGCCACGACGAATAGTCCCATTTCCCACTAAGAAGGATATAGAAATACCTTATAACACTTTTTTTATGACGTAAAGGACCAAACTAAGCCTGAAGCATGTTGATGATTATGCTACGAAGAGTCTATTGATTTACCCCTAATATGTTATTATATTTGTGTTTATTAAATATGAGTTTTTTATTATGATTAGAAAGACCAGTTTAACAGATGTTTACTAATTCATGGGAAATGATCAAAACGTTTTTTGAATATAATTTATTTTAATAATTTAAGGCGAGTTTTTGCTAAGTTCAGAAAACTCTAATTGAGGCCTAATCCTGATCGCCATTTACGAGTATTGAAGATTATGCAGGAGGTATTTTCAGCAGAAAGAAAACAATAGCTAAAAGTTTGGAGTTAGCATATTTCGGAAGATAAGGTACATTTAGCCAAAAATTAGAGTTTAGAGACATATGTAGGAGCCAATATGGCCGAAATCTTTGATTTTCGAAAGCTAAAAAGAGAAAGATCTGTCCATGTGGCGCTTTTGCATCTGCAGACTCTGAAGCATTTAGATTGCGCTTCGAATATCTTTTATGGCTGCATAATATTATCTAAAATTAAGGAAGAGACTAAGTTTCAAATTCCTATGAAACAGGTGTATCCTCTCCTCATCACGAATCTTTGATGGATTTGCATTTTGTTTCCCAGTTGATCTAAACTTAGCAGTCCAAAACAAAGCCATAAACTGACGTCAATATCGAAATCCCAATCCGAGTCCGGGAAATCAGTCATAAACTTTACAGCAAAACAGAAGGAAACGAGGCCAAGTCTATAGAATATTAAATAAAATATCTAAATCTGTGGCAACCATGTTCTAACGCCAGATATTAGCGCCAAGATATCAAAATAACATTCATGCAATTAATCCAAAAACTTGAACTTAATCTAATTCGTAACGCATAAAATTATTAAGCATTTAGTTTCAATTTCAGACTTTAAGGTTTTCCCCTTTAAGACTTTATGCTTGTTAAATTTTATTTACATTGGCTCTATGACGGAAAAATGTAATTTCCTGAAACAAGAAATACATGATCAGAATCAGCTGTATATTACAAAGCAGTCTGATAAATGTATATTAGCCTATGATAAGGAACACGTGAAACATATTCTTTTCCTATTATATTAGTTCACTGTATGTCTAATAAACATTTCTGACTGTGATATACGATTTTTTAAATTACTTCCTCATTTTAAAATAGTAATAGTTATTAGTAGTTACATCTCTGTTTAATATATTAGGCAGGTAGAAACAACATTCTCTCTCTGATGTGCTATCATTCTCTGCGTTCTGATTTGAACAGTTCATGAATGCAGTAGATATTTACAAAAATACCGCATGTCAGCGATGTGTCCGAAAACTTTGTCAAAATGTACATGTTTAAATTAAAGCACTTTCCAAAAAAATTAACGTTCTCTAAGATTCTGTAACATTCGTAACAGCTGAACAAGAAGATCTTATATTTAGACCTTCAAAACGAGTCCTGAAAATTTACAAATAATATGCTAATTCGTGTTGCTTTAATACCTCTAACAATCATTACTTGACGTATTGTTTTAACTCAGGTTATGTGAGATGTCGTGTGCATTAGGAAGGTGAAGAGCGAGTACGAATATGAGCATTTTCATCTCATGCCGTTGCAATCATTTAACTTATATTTTAGCGTTTTGTGAAAATGTTGGCTTTTTTGACAAAGAACGTATTGGAATACAAATACGACATATTTTCAATACAGTTCAAAATGGAGCGTTTTATTTTAATTTTCGGTTTTGTTTTTTTGTTTTGTTTTTTATTGCCTACACCTAAATATTTTCTTTTACGTTATTACGTTCCTAATATCTAATGTGCTTGCATTTATCTAGAGAGCGAGAAATCGTTCTCACCTATTCAAACGAATAGTACTGAAATATTATGCCATTTGGCTCAATATTTAAAGCAATAAATTGTTCGTTGTGTTTAAAAAAATCTGATCTGGACACCACATGACTTCCTTGCACAGCCTGTTAAATAATACACTTTTTTTGCTGCATTTTATTTAAGCCTCGAATTTAATTAGAGATATATTTCTCATTCACTTAATTCAGTTTTCACTTCGTGGCAAGGCAAAAACACATAAAACTTCAAAACATCTTCATTAAAATTGTAAAATACAGAAAAAAAAATACCAAACACAGTTAAAAACAGTTAAAGCAATTTTTACAATTAAAATTAAAATGTCTACTCAAAAACAACAATTCACCAGCAGACCAAACGACAGAATTTTAAATATAGCACAGAACTGAAAATTTACTTTTGGTCCCACTCGGCAAAAAGACACTGAAGGTGCCGAAACTGACTTAACTCACTATTCTCCTAAAGGTTTCAAATGCAAACAAGGGTCGACATCGTTAAGTTTAGTACCATTCAAAGAACTTTAAATTGCTGATTATTCTACAAATATTGCAGGCAGAGTACTTAAAGGTATGGGAACCTTACCCCAAAACATAAGAACTATAATTTGATCACTTCAAAAGCAAAACGTGCGCAATTTCCCAAAATATAAGAAACAAAAAGTGAGCTCACTGAGCTCTGTAACAAATATATATATATATATTATGCTTGATACTACATACATACATACGCATGTAGAGACGTCACGCAAAAGTCTCTGTTGAATCCATTTTAAATCCATTTTGGAAAAAGAGTTCTTTATTCTGTTCGTACGGATATATACCATGCAATAACTTCGTTCAAATGGATTTGACAATGGTCAAAATGGATATTGTCGTTAAAATATGACACCCGAAAATTTTCCTGATTACAATACTTCTTTCGTTTCGTCTGAGGAAGTAAAAAGAGAGAATTATTTAAGACTAATGTATAGTTTTTATGTTTGGCTAGAGTTGCAAGCGTAGAGAATGAATTTTTTTAAATACCATTTTTACCTATTTTTAACATTTTGTTATTACACAGTTCAGACTCGAATCTACAGAACACCACGCTGTTCTAAAAATAATTCAAAGTTTTATATCTAAAATGGTATGGAAGCACTTTACTGGACCAATGAAACATTTAAAATTTGTGCCCTGAAATGTATTGGTCATTCAGTGCTGTTTTCACTGAAATGATTGTAAAAGGTGAATTTCTCCTAGTCATTTAATACCATTGAACTACAGTTACTAATCTGAAAAACGCTCACTTTCTGAATGCACTCTAACCAGTTATATATACAGCGAAACATTAAAGAAGGAATTCCAAAAGCACATGTAAATTGACAGATTTTGCAGAAAAGGACATGAAATTGGCACAAGATATTATTTTACTTTGCCTGGCAAATCTTCAAGTTCTACAAAAATTGGTAAATAAATAAATAAATATAATAATGATGTAGTACATAACATATAAAATGTGAAACATCTATGTTAATTAAATATTTATTATGATATGAATCTTTACTATAGCTTCTTCTTTCCGTAGTCATCACCAGAATGTATTTTAGGAAATTAGTTGTAAAATCATTTAAGATGAAGATTTGAATGTCTTAGAATTAGAACTCTTGCCAGCCTCAATTACAGTTACGTCCTATCTCCGGTGATTATGCCGGTGGTTATGCCAGCATTAGCCAGTTTGGTAGCCGACATTAACAGCACGCCTTTAAATATTTGAGCCAGCTTAAGCAGAACATATTTTCAATAAAAAAGTTATCTTATTAATTCTTTTATTAACTCCTTTGTCTTTGCCATCTTAATTTACACTGGAGCGATAACTTGCTTATTAGTCAAGCAAGATTTGAAGAACATTACTTTCAGCCTCTACCTAAGCAGAACATTAAAAGTGGGTAGGGAATATTTGTTGTTAGACCTTATTAGGCACACACTTAAAAACATAATAAGGTGCGCAGTCAACACTGACCAAAATGTAAGCTTTATAGCGATATTCTCTGTCGTGTATTACATCATCCAGGGCTTCCTGCGCTAACAAAACGTTTTCACTGTAAATAACGCTTTGGAGCACCTGGAAGATCGAAAGTTGCGTTCTATTGAGTCCCACACATATTTTATCGGTTTTAAATCTGAAGAATATACAAGACGCTGTATCCAATGGATACCTTCCTCTTATGATATTCGATCACTAATGCAGCGCGAAAGATACAACAGTCCACCAGGAAGACACTATTACATTTCTAAGGAAATTGACCGTTAGTAACAGAATCCTCATCTCTGTATATTTCAGCATTCATAGTTTCACTAGTAAAAACCGTGCGGCCATTCAAAATGATACTGCAGTCTACCATCTTTGTACCGATGTTCTTTATGGCTTTTTTTCAGTTCTTTATGTTTTTTTTTTTTTTTTTTTTTTTTTTTTTTTGTGTGTGTGTGTGTGTGTGTGTGTGTGTGTTTGTGTTTTGCTCCCAGCTCCTGATCACATCAAGTCTGGAGTCACTCTTCAAGGAAAAAGAAGACTTATAAGTTAAGACAATTCGGCTTTATTTCATAGTATACTCCAATCATGATAATATCTGCACCATTGAAACCGGACGCCTTTCGCAATCTGAATTAGTTGGACATTAATAACGGATTTTCTTGTATACAGCAGTTTTGTACAGCCTGTCACTCACGGTATATCTGAATAGTTGAGCTCCTCTATCTCTCGTGTAATCTGGACTGATTTCAGATGCCCGTTTTCTATTTAGACAGGAACTGTTTATCTTAGAACAGCGCACTTAGCAACATGGCTTTGACTAGGCAAGGCAGGCCGTGTCTAAACCACCTCAAACACTCACTTAAACATACGCGAGCTAACTTGCATTCTAGTGAGAAAACGGAAAGAAAGAAGTATCAGTAAAGATCCTTAACATAAAATAACAACAAATTAAATAAACTCTAGAAAGTCTTAAAAAAGCGGAGTAACAGATGAGCTCCTACAATACGTGATAAAGATAGTTTCTAGAAATTGTATCCCAAGATTACAAATTTATCAAAATCGAAACGCAATGAGGTTGCGTAGCTGAAAGCTATAGTAGAAAATAAGGAAGTTTATTGTCATTTACACGCAGATATATATATTTTTCTGTATGTGTCAGAGAAAAATGTAATAAAAGGAAGAGAATATTTTATCATTATTTTTCTTAAGTATTGTCCCACTTGGAAAGTTTGCGTAATTTGTTTTAGTTTGCGTAAGATATTTAGTGTTAGAATTATTTGACATAAATATCAGCCTAAAAAATTTAATCTTCTGCTGTCAGTTCGTTAGAATTACAAAAAGCTCTAGAGACATTAAGTTATTTCGAGGCCGGAGAGATGAAAAATGAGCAACGCCTTCGCCGGGAATCGAACCACGGACCTCTGGAATATGCACCCAGTGTGCAGCCACCACAGCACGAAGGCTGTAGAAATAACTTATATACTCCTTCTTTTAAAGGGCGACTGGAGTTTTAGAGGACCCAGTCACCAAATCCTGGGTGGGGAGAATCATCGTTCACTACCATTTTAGTTCAGGCACATTGTAAAGACATTAGGTTATTTCGAAGCCGGAAACATGGAAAAGGAGCAATGCCCTCACCGGGAATCGAACCACGGACCTTTCGAATACACGCCCAGCGAGCAGACCACTACACTGCTAGGGCATGCTAAGAAGGCGGGAGAAATAGCTTATGGAGTAACCATCAGAAATTTATTGCTATTGCTTTAGATTTCAGACAAAAAATAAACTGCAAATGTTTTCTTTGTTTCATTAGTATTACTCTTTGTGTATGATTTGATAAATATTTATTAAGAAAAATTTAAAATTTAGATTTGTTAAAAAAAACCCGTATCATTTCTGGGGGGAAAATCGACCCGTTAGCTGCTTTCAGATCGTGAATTCGGCCTACGTGCAGGGATAAACATAATGAAAATGGACTGATTTACGGGATAAATATAATGAAAATGAAGAATTAACTGTGATATTAAAATTGACACCTGAGAAACGGAAATGAGTTTTTGATGAAAATGAAATTAATTTGACTGTTTAATTTAATTATATTAATTTGAATATAGTATTAGTATAATTATATTAATATTATTAATATGACTGTTCGCACAGACCTTAACATAACAACATTATACGCGGCCTGTGACAAATCTGTCGCGAACTTGTAATGAAGTATTAAACAATGAACTAAGATAATATAATAACAAGGAAATAAAATTAGCAAATGAGGTCTGTTATTTCATTAAAAGAAGTAAATAAACTACATCACTTCTTCTTAGTACTAAAGTATCATTACGATTCTATTAAACTATATTTGCAAGCAATGCAACAGGATAAAGATTCGTATCTGTTTTAAAATGGGTTAAAAATTATTTAAAGATAGTATTGATTTATTTTTTGAATTTAAATCCAGAAAACGAAATTTAAAAATATTTAAGTGCTGGTTAAGGATTTTAATTATACGTATTTTTATATATTTTTTATTATATACTAGAACCTACTTTTATTACTTTATTATTATTGTATTATTGTCTGTATTTTATATTTTTAATAAAATTTTTTAAGTAACATTATTTATGACTTGCTGAGGTAACAAAACGTTTTCACTGAAAATAACGCCTTGGAGCAACTGGAAGATAGAAAGTGGCGAGTGATATCAATGGAACCCCAAATTAAACTTTGCCTAAGGCCTTTCAGAAATTTAATCTAACAGTGTAAGGGGATGCGCAATTTTTCTATAATTAAATAATATGATTTTTTTTTTTTTTTTTTGGTATAGAAAGCTATCTAGTATAATCAATCAATTCCTTACAAGATTTGTTTGATGCACGTGTAAAGTCATTACATTTATGGAAGCAGAAAAAATTAAATATGTGCAGTGCTCTCGACGGGATTCGAACTCCGGAATTCCTGACGGACGTGCTTTTAATTAAATTAAGAAGATACGCATTAAGAAGAAAATAACTTATAATATTATTACTTGACTAATTAATTAGTCTAATACAAAAGACGTGAGACTTTAGGAGGCAGTTCTGAAAGGAAATTTATCTTCATATTAAATACATAGAGGAATCTCAGTTCAGATTATATGTGCGACGCAAAGCACATTCTAAGTTTAATTTCTCAAAGTCTTAGTAAATTATATTTAATTTAATGTAATAAAATTCATTTTCTAAAATGATAGGTGCTAGAAGGAATTTTTTTATTTATATCAAAGTTAAAATATTTCTTAATATAACAGTAAAAATTAAAATACCTTACCAAAACATTTGTCATTATTCGGTCCCTGAAATTATATACACTTCCTTCTGCTGCTCACAGAACGGATTTTATCATACATTTATCGAAAATGAGAGAGGAGCTTAAAAATCAAGTCAGAAATAGTATAAAGTGTTATAAGAAATTACTCCTAAAATAGTCATCTTACGTTAATAAGGATACATATTTGAATTTAAAGAATATGAAAAATGTTAATATTTCACGAAAACACTGAAAATTTCAGAACATATATGATGAATTTAATCATTTCACTGTTTGGTTTAATTCTAAGTATAACTGTAGAACGTAATTTCAAAGCAAATGACTCTAAAACTGTAAAAGAAGTTCAAAATCTGCGTTTCTTAGACGGAAAGAATTCTTTATTTCTAAATTTATTGAAAATATTCATTATTAAAATTATAATAAATTTCTGTCGAAACGTGGAGCAGAAACCGTAAGTGATTAAACTCAGAAATTAAATTCATCTAACATAGTTCCTGCAACTAAATTCAACAAAAATTAATATTTAGCGATAAGGGTTTTAAAATGGCTAACCTGAGTTTTCTACCCACACACTACGTCAGATGAATTCTCAGACGCACGGAAAGCAGCTGCTTCTTGGTATTCAAGCCCCGCCTGCGACACCTAGAAAGCTCTAGAGAAACAGGTGGTGACGAAATTGTTGAATTAGCTGCTTTTGAGACACGACAACTAAGATCAAGTCACGATTTTCTCGGTATAAAAGATGCTGCCGCACAACTGGAAACCATACATTCGAGAACGACCCAAAGCTATCATAAGCCATGGGGTGGCTAACTCGAATAGCTTTTGTGCTCTTCTTCACTTGCATGCAGGTTTATCCTGCTTTAGGAGCTTCAGCTGACATATGGGGGAACCCTAGCACGGCAGAAGGTTTACTACAGGCGTTTACGCAACAACTCCAAGGATCTGGGGCATTTTCGTATGACCAAATGGATGATATATCATCCATCAGCGATACCATTATGGACGCCATCGAGAGAAGTGCTCGCTCGAATAAAAGCTCCAAATCCAAGCTACAAGCTCTGAATATGGCTTTCGCCTCTTCAGTAGCAGAAATAGCTGCGTCTGGAGAGGGAGGACAATCCCTCTCGGTCAAAACTGGAGCAATTATTGATGCATTGGCAAGCGCATTTTTGCAGACCACGGGCACAGTAGATCAAGTATTCTTAAACGAAATGAACGAATTGATAAGTATGTTTACTCAAGCGAGTGTAAACGAAGTCTCCGGAACAGGAGGTGGTTATGGTGCAAGCGCATCCTCCGCAGCTGCTTCTGCCGCTGGTTTTGCTGGAGCACCACAAAGTTATGGTGGTAGTTACAGACCTATTTCTAGTGCTGGTAGTTACAGACCTAGTTCTAGTGCTGCTGCCTCTGCTTCTGCTGAATCAGGTTCTGGGGCAGGAAGACAGCGGGAAGATTCTGGTGCTGCTGCCGCCGCTGCTGCTGCAGGAGGTATGTTTCACATCTCTCTCTCTCTCATCAATAACAGAAGTACCCTCCAAAATAAATTATTAAATTATTTAATTTGTAATTAAAGGTGTTTGCTTTCAAGCATGTAGAAAACGTCATATCCCTCACGATGTATTTGAATGTTAGGTATTTCTGCAGGGCAAAATATATGGTACATGATTTTGTTTGAAGATTTTGCTTTGATGAGCCTGTTTTATTATAATATGCTTGAATCATGTTATTATTTTATGATTTAAACAATAGTTATCTTGATCTAACAATTTGGCAATAACGTTGCATTTCGGCAGTATCTAGGTAAGTATGATATCTAAATTAAGTAGATTATCTTTAAATCATTCTGCTATTCTGAGTGCCTTTAAATCATTCGTCAATTCTGTGTTCAACCATACATTTGTAGATTCACAATCATCGAGCTTCTTAACATTTCATTTTCTGAAGAGTCTTTTTCCCTGAAATTATTTCACCTGAATTTTTATAATTTAAAGAAGGAATCTCTCTTTATGAGTGTAAGAATTATTTTTCTAGAAAATGCTTCTGTGAGTTTCATGAAGTGGAAAGACAAAATTTGAGTTTGAAGATTTTGAAGACTATTGGTTTTTTTTGCAATTGAAGTATTTTTAAACGAAAATCCAGTTTGAATTGGGTTTGCGATGAATCATATGTTTTGCAAAAGAAAATTATGAATGTTTTGCTTTTGAAAATAATGGAGGGCTATTATCAACTGGTGGGTCTTGTTAACAAAATATTGCATGTGAATATTATTAGGGATTTTTAGGTCCTTTATAGAGATGAACATGACCACTCTTCTATGGGATCAGACCAGACTTATTCACTCTTCGAACTGAATTGGTTCTTTTTTATGATACACTGCTCATCCTCGATGAAAAGACCTGGAAGTTGGATTGAATCGAGGGTTAGGAAGGAGGGAGCGAAGAGCGGAAGGAATCGAATGAACAGTGGGATCGAGAACTGTTAGCGAGAATGGAGGGAAGAGATTAAAGAAAGGAACGAGCAGCGGGATCGAAAGAATCGGCTCATTCTCAGGATGATTTACGATAGATATAGGATAGATTTTTTAGAACTGTAGTTTTGAGTTTGCTTAAAACATTCTTTCTACATAGAACTAAAAATAAAATTTTAGAATAAAAAATCTGAAAAAGTTGAGAAATGATCAAATTTAAACACACATTTAATATGGGATGATAAACATTTTTTTCTTCACTAAAATGAGAATAGGGCATTCTTGGCACGCTTCCAACAAGAGTTGTCAGTGGGCGAGCTCTAAAAGAGCTACATGTTTTCCCCTTTTTACGTTTTGAGGCAGCGGGGACTTGACAAGAGAATAGAAAAGAGTGAAATGCCCACTGCCCAGGTCCGAGCCATTGTGTATGAAACTATTCAGAGAAGAATGCCGTTAATATTTGGACCCATGTTTACACCGATGGATCAATGATTCAGTGAGGTACTGGAGCTGGTGAAGGAATCTATTTTAACCATTTTGCATTCTATAAGGAAGTGGTAAGAGGTACTACCAGTTTTGATGGTTAAATTGAGGCTATATTTATTGCTTTGAATCAGTTGAGCACTCGGAAGAGTAATTTCGCTCAGGCTGTTATTTTGTCCGATAGCAAAGTCACTTTGCAGGCTATCTCCAACAACAAATTTTGTACTTCCAAACGAATTGACGAATATAGGAAGTTTCTCAACACTCTGGCAGATTCAGTTGTCTTGCAGTTAATTCTTGCTCATTGTGGCACTGAGGGAAATGAAAGGGGCGATTTCCTGGCAAAGAAAGGAACGACTATTCTACAAACCATTAATAACCATATGACTTTTAATTCTGTAAAACTCCTAATTAAATTAGAATTGAAGAAGAGGTTTACCTCCTACCTATTAAATGAAGCTAAAGGAAAGGTCTGGGAATGTATCACCTGCTCAAAGCCAGTTATTCCAGATTTTCTTTATCGATTCCAGAATCGATTCTTTTAGTCACTGCGGAAACGAATAGTACATGTTCACGTCCGAATCCTGTACTGCATGATTGAGGGAATTATTTAAACTACTTTTCAGAATCTAATCAAATCTTCTTCAATTGATTTGAATTTTCTTTTCATTCGCATTCATCTATCATACTAACTGAGACATTTGTTCCTTCCTCGAGATTTTTTAACTTTCTTGTCACTGCAAAAGAAATTATCTTACGGAGCAAAGAACAAAATACATTTTATTTTTATACTTTTACTTATAAGTATACTTCGAGAAATAGAACATGGTAAATGGTTGTTGGAAAATCGGTAATCAAAACGTAAAAGAAAAGTTATCTCGCAAAAATCTCCGTACACTTATACGTAAATACAAATTTCTGTGACAGAAATTTGCACATATAGCATTTCTGTTAGTTAGTATTTTTTAGGATATCTTGTAGCATCAAACGCCTGAGCATAGAGTTGACTATTTTTTTTTTTTTTTTTTTTTAATATCTTTATCAGTGTTTCTCCATCCTTCCATCATTCCTGTTTTTAGTTCGATTCTCGTTTTATGTGGTGTCTTCGTACTCTAATCACTAATTCTCTCCAAGTGTGTTCTATCGGGTTTTGATCTAGTGACTGAGTTGTTGTTTTTAGAACCTGGGAACAATTATGAACACACTAAAAGCGAACGTTGAGAGGCCGTGCGTTTAGGATCTTTATCCTAAAGAATAGAAGTAGTGTTGCTAATACCCATATTTTGAGCGGATAATTTTAAATTATCGTTTTTAAAATATTTAAATAAAGAGCATGGTTCATTACGCCATCAATAAATACTAATTTACTTAAACCTGATGCTGATATGGACCTCAGGAAAAACAATTTATCCATTGCCATGCTTTACTGTTTCAACCAAGTTCTTAGGATTAAGTTCCTCATTTTTATCTTCTCAGTACGCTTTAGGCTTATTTGCTGTTGATTTTGCGAAGAAAAGAATAAGGTTTCTGTTTCTTTTGCACTTTACAAAAAAGTTTCTTCTAGCAGAGCGCTCATGTAGTCACGCTCATCTGAGCGCTATTAGAAGAATTTATGTGATGTAAATATTTTTCATTAAATTATGTAGAAATCTTTACAGCACTCAAACGTGGATTTTTCACAAATTTTCTAACCATAAATCTCTGATCACGTTAACTTTGACAGATGACCACTTTTTTATTTTGAATCCGATTTTCTTTTTAAAATTGATTTGTCATATTCTTCACTGTTCGATGGGATAAATTTATTAATTAAGCGGTATTCCAGATCAATTTTCTATCCTTATGATGAAAATTATCAATTTTCGTATAAAGCCCACCAGCGGCCGAGCGGTAAAGACGCTGAACACTGGTAGTTCGGTCCGAGGTTCGAATCCCGCGAACGGGCTGGCTGCATGGGCGTTTTCGTGGTTTCCCCATGCGTAACGCGTATACGAGCCAGTTTCCCTTAGAAAGTCCTCCACGAAAGGCATCCCTCCTCTTAGGCAGATAGCCCTAGTGTGCTTTGCCATAATTAAAAACACCAACACCAATTTTCGTATAAATTGTTTACTTACGACTACGACACACTTTTATATATTAAATAAAGTATAATGAAGTAAGCAAGCAAAACATAAAGCCAAGCGAAATTTTAAATATTATCAAAATACAAAAGTAAAAAAAAATGTGGCGTACGATAATTTTATTTATAAAGATTTACGAAACTGCATTGGTGTACGATCACTTTTCTCGCAAATTTTTATCTATGCCATCTGACATTTTTTAATGTTATAAAACACAAAAAAGTCAGAATTAAACGTAAAAATTCATAAAGTGCAAAAACACTTCTGGGAACCACTGTAAGTCCCTTTTCTAAGAGATACTGCTCCTGAAGAAGAGGGATTAGATTCCTAGAATCGAAAGTGTTTTATTGAATATCTGCGCCAAACTCAGTTACATCTTTTTTCTTAATTTTCAATTTAACGTTTGCGTGTTTCTCTCCCAAATAACAAAATTTATTCACCAAATTTCATACAAATTTACCAAACATTGACAAAATTCGAAAAATGGTCTCAGACTTAAAAACTCAAAGTTGATAATACTGTTCTTCAACAAAAGTCCGTCTCCTAACTTAAGCAGTTAGGAAGAATTTCGTCGAATTATGAAAAAGATTTGGTACGTTTACTAATGTTGTGTCCGCTTAAATAAAAACTTTGTGTATTTTGAAAGGTTATGGAGGCGTAGGATATGGTCGTGGCTACGGAGGTGAGTCCAGTGCTTCTGCTGCAGCTTCTGCAGGTGGAGCTAGACGTGGTGCTGGCGGTGAAGGAAGAGACGCTGGAGCTGCTGCAGCTGCTGCCGCTGCCGCCGCTGCTGCAGCTGCTGCTGGACGAGGTGGTTACGGAGGCAGAGGTGGAGAGGGTGCTGGCGGTGCCGCTGCTGCCTCTGCTGCTGGACCAAGACGTGGATCTGGAGAACATGGAGAAGGCGCTGCTGCCGCCGCCGTTGCTGCTGCTGCGGCTGCCGCTGGAGGTATGTAGTTCCGCCCTAATTTGTTTAAAAACATGTAGAATTTTGGACATAAACCTGCTTTGAGATCTATATTATTAAAAGCGCTCTACGGTAAACTCTAATTCCTATACTCATTTCTTTACCCGGCAGTAATTCCTCTCTAGCTGGAAGAGTATTCTAAAGCACATCATCATTTTGTTAGTTTTGTCAAGTTGCATAACGTCTATCAATAACATCCAATAAATAAGCATCCATGAACAGGTGCAACAACGAGTATATAGCAATAAATAAAATACAAGAAGTTTAATAACAAATCCTCAGTAATGTGTACCAGTTTCCAATTTTCATTAATGTTAAGCAATATGTACCAAAGAATGAACTATTCTTATAAGCATTTAGCAATGCGTACCTAAATGTACCAAGATTGCTTTAGATAAGGGTGGACATGGCGCTACACCAATTAACCAATATGGTAGAGGTGTGGTGCCCACGTCCTCCATCACTCATTCACTCCCTCATTTTGTTAGTGTAATTTTCAACCGATTGCGATTAATGTAATCACCTCTTGGTTTCTCAGTGATCATTCGAAATCGAAAACGGTACCAAATACATTCTAATTCTAGTGGTTTGCGTACACAATAGAGCCGAAAAAATTACTTTTACATTCTTGATCAAGATACAAGATGAAGATGAAGATCAAGATTTTACATTCTTGATCAAGAATACTCAGATAAATTTGATCATAGTACTCCATACTTCGCAAAAGAAATTTTGTTTATGATCCTATTTCGCTTTCTTTATGGCCCTCTTATTTAAAGCGCCAAATGCTTTTTGTAGTTTACTCTCTTTTCGGTTCTCACCGACTCCGGCAGATCAGGAATTTGAATAATCTTTCTACGGGCTCTAACATGTCTCTTTAATTTCTGAAGGGAAGGGGTCCACCAAGACGAATCTTTTCCATTTGATTTAGATTTAATCACCAGTCTCTTAGACATTTCTTCCTAAACATGCGACTCAAATTCTAAAATTACCAAATTTAATTCCTCTTTACTGTGACAATTATTTATACAATATATTGTATAAATAACGAAATACAATACGATCTATACAATCAATTTGTATTATCTTCGAAGACACGGAAATATGGTAGTAACTTCTTGACAAACTTCCCCACTTTCCACTTATGCCTAAAATAAATAACTCGACTTTGTGCTAACTCAGATTCACTGTCCGTCTCAACAGTAATGTAACGATGATCACTAAGAGACTCATTCTCTAAAATCTCCATTTTAATGTTCTCTGTATACGTACCAATTGAACTCGGGACCAGATCTGTCCAACCGGTGCCAACTGATGACACGAAATTTTGCAAAGGATCACTTTCATTAAAAAGAATCAAATCTAATTGTAAAATATACTCCATAGTTAAAATTCCTCTTTGATCAATGATAGAATGATAGACGAGCCCCATTTAAAATGCTTAGAATTAAAATCTCCCAATATAATAAAATTATTTGATAAATCTATCAGTACCTTCTCTACACGTATTAGATGATCTTCTATGTTCTCCGCAGTAGAGAAATATATAGAAACAATAGAAAGCGTGTCTTCTTGTATAATGCAGCTGACACATGTAATTGAATCGTAAATATATTTCACATAAAAATTAATTTTCTCGATAGCAATAATTATGGCAGTTCTTCCGTCCTTAGCGTTTACAACCCGCCTTTCTCTTCTCTGATATGCCAGGTTATCCCCAATACAACAAGGCTCCTGCAGGGTTAAGAAGTCAGGCGCAAACTGTACAATTTTATCTAAACACGAGAGTTGGAACGCTGCAGCTGCGCAATGTTTTAAGTTTGTATTTAAAATCTTCATATAAAAATCCAAATATTTAAAACCAATGTAGATCAAAATCAAACCATTTACAATATAATTCATTAAACAAAATATAAATAAAATTTATATGTACAGATAAAATGTCAATGTACAGGTTAAATTAATTTTCTATATACAAGTTAAACTCTTCCTTCTCTACTTTAATATACTTACACACAACGGGGAGGGATACAAATAAGTAAATCTTCCCCGATGAATCTTGAGTAGATATAAATTATAATGAAATTCAACAAACAAGTTTTATCAACACAAAAAGAGTCCCCATCGAAGTGCAAGTATAAATTAAAGGATAAATAAAACGAAATGTCAAGATGATCTCTGAGATACATAACTTCTTCCTTGAATACCGAGCAGGTACGAGGAAAGAATCATATGCACAGTCATAATTTATACCATAATGTTCACTATATTCTAAATAATTACAGCATCCAAGATTCTCATTCTTGCAATCCCGTCTTTCATGATTGAGGTAGCATAGACCACCGTGTAACACAAATTTACAAAATTTTCTGGTGTGGCCAAAGCAAAAGCATTTAGAACATCTTTTCGGATTTTAGTAAAGACGTGCAGCGTATGACATCCAGTCTAAAGCCAACCGTTCATATTCAAGAACGGTACCCTGATGTGTGTACGCAACAGAAGACGAAAAACGTTCTTTTACATTGACGTGTGTACGCAATAGACGCTGAAATAAAATTTTATTTTTAAAAACATTTCTGAATAAGTTTTAAAGTAATTTTTATCATCGAAATTTTTAATACGAGTATTTAGCTATCATTCCTGCTCGAGTGCAATTTCTGCCTCAGTAATCCGATAAATAATTTCGACTTCTAAATACTCCGTTTTTTTATGGAAGTGTTTAGCTTGTACGAATTGTCTGCTGAATATTACGTGATATTAACAGTATATTGAACGCAACTGAGGAATTTAGTGCAAATAATTTATACCTCTGCAGCGAGACTCAAATCAGTTAAACTCTAACCTTTGTCAGGATACGCAGCTCAATCTGTTTTGTGAATTTGAAAGATGTTTCAAACTACGTAGAGAAACAACATATAGTTACCTTTAATTTGACTAGGTAATTAAGAATATCACAAAATGCACGTTTGTTTCTACTATTTTGATGTCCGAAACGCTTATAATTAGAGTTGAAATATTTTGATCCCTTTTATAGACATTAGAACAAGCCTGAGGAAGAACACGTAATTGGACATCTGTTCTAATAATTCGTTCCGGATTTTAAAGCTTGCTGTTTGACTTAACGCCATGAAATTGACACAGATAGGTCTTTGATATAAATGTTATTTATGTCCAACCAGATTAGAATCCGAAAATTTTATTATCTTCCTGGTATATTAATTTAATCTACATTACCGTTAATTTTCCTATTTTCTTTCCTTTCGGATAAAGTATAATATATTACTTTTGCGGTTAGATCTCCTTTCCTGATTATTTCAATTCTACGCTTCTGTATCATGTTACTTTGAATAGTTTCTTAAAAACTAAGGAGTGAAGTATTTGGTAAGATCCTTATTTTCCATATAATTCGAATTAAGGATTTATATTTCAAAACTTCGATCTCAAAGTTTCGTATTTTTTTTTAAATATTACCTTCATTTTTTCCGACATTAAAGCTTTTTTTTATGGTGGATTGAGCTGTCTAATAAAACATTTATACATAACATATGAATTGATATTACTGTACGAAAAACAAACTTTTATTAGGTATCCCAACATGATGTGATTTTATGGCCGAAAAACTCAAATTTGATAATACTGATTTTTAACAATTGACCGTTTCATAACTTAAGTGTCAGGACAATTTTGAAACGATTGTTCGTCGAATTATGAATGTTTAGAATGTTTACTAACGTTGTTTGACCCTAAAATAACATCTTCGTGTCTTTTAAAGGCTATGGAGGCCGAGGATCCGGTCTTGGCTACGGAGGTGAGGGCGGTGCTTCTGCTGCTGCATCTGCCGGTGGAGAAGGACGTGGTATGGGCGGTGAAGGAAGAGACGCTGGAGCTGCTGCTGCCGCTGCCGCTGCTGCTGCTGCAGCCGCTGCTGGACGAGGTGGTTACGGAGGCAGAGGTGGAGAGGGTGCTGGCGGTGCCGTAGCTGCCTCTGCTGCTGGAGCAGGACGTGGAGCTGGAGGACAAGGCGAAGGAGCTGCTACCGCTGCCGCCGCCGCTGCTGCTGCTGCGGCTGCCGGAGGTATTTAGTTCCGCCCTATTTCACTTAAAAATATGCGGAATTTTAAACATAAGCCTGCTTTGAGTTCTACCTTAGCGCTTTAAGCAAAACCCTAATTCCTGTACTAATTGCTTTACCCTACAGTAATTCCTATCTAGACTCAAGAGCTTCCTAAACGGCATCATCGTTTTTTTAGCTTAATTTGCAACTGATTGCTATTATTGAAATCACCTCTTGGTTTCTTAGTGGTCTTTCGGAACCGCAACACTGTCCAAAAAACAGTCAAACTCTATTGATGCGTGTACGCAATAGACGTTGAAATAAATTTTATTTTTAAAAACATTTCTGAATATGTTTTAAAGTAATTTTTATCGTCGAAATTTTTAATATTTAGCTATCATTCCTGCTCGAGTGCAGTTTCTGCCTCAGTAAATCGATAAATAATTTCGACTTCTAAATACTCCGTTTTTTTATGGAAGTGTTTAACTTGTACGAATTGTCTGCCGAATATTACGTGATGTTAACAGTATATAGAACGCAAGTGAGGAATTTAGTGCAAATAATTTATACCTCTGCAGCGAGACTCAAATCAGTTAAACTCTAACCTCTGTCAGGATACGCAGCTCAATCTGTTTTGTGAATTTGAAAGATGTTTCAAACTGCGTAGAGAAACAACATATAGTTACCCTTAATTTGACTAGGTAATTAAGAATTTCATAAAATGCACGTTTGTTTCTACTATTTTGATGTCCGGAACGCTTATAACTAGAGTTGAAATATTTTGATCAAATTTATACACATTAGAACAAGCCTGAGGAAGAACACGTAATTGGACATCTGTTCAAATAATTAGTTCGGATTTTAAGGCTTGCTGTTTGACTTAACGCCATGAAATTGACACAGATAGGACTTTCATATAAATGTTATTTATGTCCAACCAGATTAGAATCTGAAATATATATTATATTCCTGGTATATTAATTTAATCTACATTACCATTAATTTTAAATACCTTCCTGTTCTTTTTCCTTTCGGATAAAATATAATATATTACATTTACCGTTAGATCTCCTTTTCTGATTATTTCAATTCTAAGCTTCTCTATCGTATTACTTTGAATAGTTTGTTAAAAACTAAGAAGTGAAGTATTTGGTAAGATCCTTATTTTCCATATAATTCGAATTAAGGAGGTATATTTTAAAATTTCGATTTCAAAACTTCCTATTTTTTTTAAATATTACCTTAATTTGTTGCGAGATTAAAGCTTTTATTTATGGTGGATGCCGCTGTCTAATAAAACATTTATACATAACATATGAATTAATATTACTGTACGAAAAACAAACTTTTATTAGGTATTTCAACATTGTGTGATTTTATGGCCTAAAAAACAAAGTTGATAACACTGTTTTCGAAAAATTGACGGTTTCCCAACTTAACTGTCAGAACAATTTTGAAACGATTGTTCGTAGAAATATAAATAAGGTTTAGTATCTTTACTAACGTTGTTTGACCCTTAAATAAAAGCTTCGTGTCTTTTAAAGGGTATGGTGGCAGAGGATACGGTCGTGGCTACGGAGGAGAGGGCGGCGCTTCTGCTGCTGCATCTGCTGGTGGAGCAGGACGTGGTATGGGCGGTGAAGGACGAGACGCTGGATCTGCTGCTGCCGCTGCCGCAGCTGCTGCTGCAACCGCTGCTGGACGAGGTGGTTACGGAGGCAGAGGTGGAGAGGGTGCTGGCGGTGCCGTAGCTGCCTCTGCTGCTGGAGCAGGACGTGGAGCTGGAGGACAAGGCGAAGGAGCTGCTGCCGCTGCCGCCGCCGCTGCTGCTGCTGCGGCTGCCGCTGGAGGTATTTAGTTCCGCCCTATTTCACTTAAAAACATGCGGAATTTTAAACATAAGCCTGCTTTGAGTTCTACCTTAGCGCTTTACGCAAAACCCTAATTCCTGTACTAATTGCTTTACCCTACAGTAATTCCTATCTAGCCTGAAGAGCTTCCTAAACGGCATCATCGTTTTGTTAGCTTAATTTGCAACTGATTGCGATTTTTGAAATCACCTCTTGGTTTCTTAGTGGTCACTTGGAACCGCAACACTGTCCAAAAAACAGTCAAACTCTATTGATGTGTGTACGCAATAGACGTTGAAATAAATTTTATTTTTAAAAATATTTCTGAATATGTTTTAAAGTAATTTTTATCGTCGAAATTTTTAATATTTAGCTATCTTTCCTGCTCGAGTGCAGTTTCTGCCTCAGTAAATCGATAAATAATTTCGACTTCTAAATACTCGTTTTTTTATGGAAGTGTTTAACTTGTACGAATTTTCTGCTGAATATTACGTGATGTTAACAGTATATAGAACGCAAGTGAGGAATTTAGTGCAAATAATTTATACCTCTGCAGCGAGACTCAAATCAGTTAAACTCTAACCTTTGTCAGGATACGCAACTCAATCTGTTTTGTGAATTTGAAAGATGTTTCAAACTGCGTAGGGAAACAACATATAGTTACCCTTAATTTGACTAGGTAATTAAGAATTTCATAAAATGCACGTTTGTTTCTACTATTTTGATATCCGGAACGCTTATAACTAGAGTTGAAATATTTTGATCCCTTTCATACACATTAGAACAATCCTGAGGAAGAACACGTAAGTGGACATCTGTTCGAATAATTAGTTCGGATTTTAAGGCTTGCTGTTTGACTTAACGCCATGAAATTGACACAGTTAGGTCTTTCATATAAATGTTATTTATGTCCAACCAGATTAGTATCTGAAATATTTATTATCTTCTTGGTATATTAATTTAATCTACATTACCGTTCATTTTAAATATCTTCCTGTTCTTTTTCCTTTCGGATAAAATATAATATATTACGTTTACCGTTAGATCTCCTTTTCTGATTATTTCAATTCTAAGCTTCTCTATCATATTACTTTGAATAGTTTGTTAAAAACTAAGAAGTGAAGTATTTGGTAAGATCCTTATTTTCCATATAATTCGAATTAAGGAGGTATATTTTAAAACATCGATCTCAAAACTTCCTATTTTTTTTTTAAATATTGCCTTAATTTCTTCGGAGATTAAAACTTTTATTTATGGTGGATGCAGCTGTCAAATAAAACATTTATACATAACATATTAATTGATATTACTGTAGAGATTCTTTGTCCCTAACCATATGATATTTCTTATGTATCTTGTACGTTTAGGTACTCGGAAGTGTTATTTAACGTCAATCCCATACTTACTATTTAACGATCAAATCCGCAAAGCAAGTTAACTTTTACGAGAATGACACGCATGAAAAACAAACTTTCCTTAGGTATCCCAACATGATGTGATTTTATGGCCGAAAAACTCAAATTTGATAATACTGATTTTTAACAATTGACCGTTTCCTTAATTAAGTGTCAGGACAATATCGAAACGATTGTTCGTCGAATTATGAATAAGGTTTATGATGTTTACTAACGTTGTTTGACCCTAAAATAAAATCTTCGTGTCTTTTAAAGGGTATGGAGGCAGAGGATACGGTCGTGGCTACGGAGGTGAGGGCGGTGCTTCTGCTGCTGCATCTGCCGGTGGAGCAGGACGTGGTATGGGCGGTGAAGGAAGAGACGCTGGAGCTGCTGCTGCCGCTGCCGCTGCTGCTGCTGCAGCCGCTGCTGGACGAGGTGGTTACGGAGGAAGAGGTGGAGAGGGTGCTGGCGGTGCCGCTGCTGCCTCTACTGCTGGAGCAGGACGTGGAGCTGGAGGAGAAGGTGAAGGAGCTGCTGCAGCTGCCGCCGCCGCTGCTGCTGCTGCGGCTGCCGCTGGAGGTATTTAGTTCCGCACTATTTCACTTAAAAACATGCGGAATTTTAAACATAAGCCTGCTTTGAGTTCTACCTTAGCGCTTTACGCAAAACCCTAATTCCTGTACTAATTGCTTTACCCTACAGTAATTCCTATCTAGCCTGAAGAGCTTCCTAAACGGCATCATCCTTTTGTTAGCTTAATTTGCAACTGATTGCGATTATTGAAATCACCTCTTGGTTTCTTAGTGGTCACTCGGAACTGCAACACTGTCCAAAAAACAGTCAAACTCTATTGATGTGTGTACGCAATAGACGTTGAAATAAATTTTATTTTTAAAAACATTTCTGAATAAGTTTTAAAGTAATTTTTATCGTCGAAATTTTTAATATTTAGGTATCATTCCTGCTCGAGTGCAATTTCTGCCTCAGTAAATCGATAAATAATTTCGACTTGTAAATACTCCGTTTTTTTATGGAAGTGTTTAACTTGTACGAATTGTCTGCTGAATATTACGTGATGTTAACAGTATATAGAACGCAAGTGAGGAATTTAGTGCAAATAATTTATACCTCTGCAGCGAGACTCAAATCAGTTAAACTCTAACCTCTGTCAGGATACGCAGCTCAATCTGTTTTGTGAATTTGAAAGATGTTTCAAACTGCGTAGAGAAACAACATATAGTTACCCTTAATTTGACTAGGTAATTAAGAATTTCATAAAATGCACGTTTGTTTCTACTATTTTGATGTCCAGAAAGCTTATAACTAGAGTTGAAATATTTTGATCAAATTTATACACATTAGAACAAGCCTGAGGAAGAACACGTAATTGGACATCTGTTCAAATAATTAGTTCGGATTTTAAGGCTTGCTGTTTCACTTAACGCCATGAAATTGACACAGATATGTCTTTCATATAAATGTTATTTATGTCCAACCAGATTAGAATCTGAAATATTTATTATCTTCCTGGTATATTAATTTAGTCTACATTACCATTAATTTTAAATATCTTCCTGTTCTTTTTCCTTTCGGATAAAATATAATATATTACATTTACCGTTAGATCTCCTTTTCTGATTATTTCAATTCTAAGCTTCTCTATCATATTACTTTGAATAGTTTGTTAAAAACTAAGAAGTGAAGTATTTGGTAAGATCCTTATTTTCCATATAATTCGAATTAAGGAGGTATATTTTAAAATTTCGATCTCAAAACTTCCTATTTTTTTTTTAAATATTACCTTAATTTGTTGCGAGATTAAAGCTTTTTTTTATGGTGGATGCCGCTGTCTAATAAAACATTTATACATAACATATGAATTGATATTACTGTACGAAAAACAAACTTTTATTAGGTATTTCAACATTGTGTGATTTTATGGCCGAAAAAAACAAAGTTGATAACACTGTTTTCGAAAAATTGACGGTTTCCCAACTTAACTGTCAGAACAATTTTGAAACGATTGTTCGTAGAAATATAAATAAGGTTTAGTATCTTTACTAACGTTGTTTGACCCTTAAATAAAAGCTTCGTGTCTTTTAAAGGGTATGGTGGCAGAGGATACGGTCGTGGCTACGGAGGAGAGGGCGGCGCTTCTGCTGCTGCATCTGCTGGTGGAGCAGGACGTGGTATGGGCGGTGAAGGACGAGACGCTGGAGCTGCTGCTGCCGCTGCCGCAGCTGCTGCTGCAGCCGCTGCTGGACGAGGTGGTTACGGAGGCAGAGGTGGAGAGGGTGCTGGCGGTGCCGCAGCTGCCTCTGCTGCTGGAGCAGGACGTGGAGCTGGAGGACAAGGCGAAGGAGCTGCTGCCGCTGCCGCCGCCGCTGCTGCTGCTGCGGCTGCCGCTGGAGGTATTTAGTTCCCCCCTATTTCACTTAAAAACATGCGGAATTTTAAACATAAGCCTGCTTTGAGTTCTACCTTAGCGCTTTACGCAAAACCCTAATTCCTGTACTAATTGCTCTACCCTACAGTAATTCCTATCTAGCCTGAAGAGCTTCCTAAACGGCATCATCCTTTTGTTAGCTTAATTTGCAACTGATTGCGATTATTGAAATCACCTCTTGGTTTCTTAGTGGTCACTTGGAACCGCAACACTGTCCAAAAAACAGTCAAACTCTATTGATGTGTGTACGCAATAGACGTTGAAATAAATTTTATTTTTAAAAATATTTCTGAATATGTTTTAAAGTAATTTTTATCGTCGAAATTTTTAATATTTAGCTATCTTTCCTGCTCGAGTGCAGTTTCTGCCTCAGTAAATCGATAAATAATTTCGACTTCTAAATACTCGTTTTTTTATGGAAGTGTTTAACTTGTACGAATTTTCTGCTGAATATTACGTGATGTTAACAGTATATAGAACGCAAGTGAGGAATTTAGTGCAAATAATTTATACCTCTGCAGCGAGACTCAAATCAGTTAAACTCTAACCTTTGTCAGGATACGCAACTCAATCTGTTTTGTGAATTTGAAAGATGTTTCAAACTGCGTAGAGAAACAACATATAGTTACCCTTAATTTGACTAGGTAATTAAGAATTTCATAAAATGCACGTTTGTTTCTACTATTTTGATATCCGGAACGCTTATAACTAGAATTGAAATATTTTGATCCCTTTCATACACATTAGAACAATCCTGAGGAAGAACACGTAATTGGACATCTGTTCGAATAATTAGTTCGGATTTTAAGGCTTGCTGTTTGACTTAACGCCATGAAATTGACACAGATAGGTCTTTCATATAAATGTTATTTATGTCCAACCAGATTAGTATCTGAAATATTTATTATCTTCCTGGTATATTAATTTAATCTACATTACCGTTCATTTTAAATATCTTCCTGTTCTTTTTCCTTTCGGATAAAATATAATATATTACGTTTACCGTTAGATCTCCTTTTCTGATTTTTTCAATTCTAAGCTTCTCTATCATATTACTTTGAATAGTTTGTTAAAAAATAAGAAGTGAAGTATTTGGTAAGATCCTTATTTTCCATATAATTCGAATTAAGGAGGTATATTTTAAAACATCGATCTCAAAACTTCCTATTTTTTTTTTTTAAATATTGCCTTAATTTCTTCGGAGATTAAAACTTTTATTTATTTTGGATGCAGCTGTCAAATAAAACATTTATACATAACATATTAATTGATATTACTGTAGAGATTCTTTGTCCCTAACCATATGATATTTCTTAAGTATCTTGTACGTTTAGGTACTCGGAAGTGTTATTTAACGTCAATCCCATACTTACTATTTAACGATCAAATCCGCAAAGCAAGTTAACTTTTACGAGAATGACACGCATGAAAAACAAACTTTTCTTAGGTATCCCAACATGATGTGATTTTATGGCCGAAAAACTCAAATTTGATAATACTGATTTTTAACAATTGACCGTTTCCTTAATTAAGTGTCAGGACAATATCGAAACGATTGTTCGTCGAATTATGAATAAGGTTTATGATGTTTACTAACGTTGTTTGACCCTAAAATAAAATCTTCGTGTCTTTTAAAGGGTATGGAGGCAGAGGATACGGTCGTGGCTACGGAGGTGAGGGCGGTGCTTCTGCTGCTGCATCTGCCGGTGGAGCAGGACGTGGTATGGGCGGTGAAGGAAGAGACGCTGGAGCTGCTGCTGCCGCTGCCGCTGCTGCTGCTGCAGCCGCTGCTGGACGAGGTGGTTACGGAGGAAGAGGTGGAGAGGGTGCTGGCGGTGCCGCTGCTGCCTCTACTGCTGGAGCAGGACGTGGAGCTGGAGGAGAAGGTGAAGGAGCTGCTGCAGCTGCCGCCGCCGCTGCTGCTGCTGCGGCTGCCGCTGGAGGTATTTAGTTCCGCCCTATTTCACTTAAAACATGCGGAATTTTAAACATAAGCCTGCTTTGAGTTCTACCTTAGCGCTTTACGCAAAACCCTAATTCCTGTACTAATTGCTTTACCCTACAGTAATTCCTATCTAGCCTGAAGAGCTTCCTAAACGGCATCATCCTTTTGTTAGCTTAATTTGCAACTGATTGCGATTATTGAAATCACCTCTTGGTTTCTTAGTGGTCACTCGGAACTGCAACACTGTCCAAAAAACAGTCAAACTCTATTGATGTGTGTACGCAATAGACGTTGAAATAAATTTTATTTTTAAAAACATTTCTGAATAAGTTTTAAAGTAATTTTTATCGTCGAAATTTTTAATATTTAGGTATCATTCCTGCTCGAGTGCAATTTCTGCCTCAGTAAATCGATAAATAATTTCGACTTGTAAATACTCTTTTTTTATGGAAGTGTTTAACTTGTACGAATTGTCTGCTGAATATTACGTGATGTTAACAGTATATAGAACGCAAGTGAGGAATTTAGTGCAAATAATTTATACCTCTGCAGCGAGACTCAAATCAGTTAAACTCTAACCTCTGTCAGGATACGCAGCTCAATCTGTTTTGTGAATTTCAAAGATGTTTCAAACTGCGTAGAGAAACAACATATAGTTACCCTTAATTTGACTAGGTAATTAAGAATTTCATAAAATGCACGTTTGTTTCTACTATTTTGATGTCCAGAAAGCTTATAACTAGAGTTGAAATATTTTGATCAAATTTATACACATTAGAACAAGCCTGAGGAAGAACACGTAATTGGACATCTGTTCAAATAATTAGTTCGGATTTTAAGGCTTGCTGTTTCACTTAACGCCATGAAATTGACACAGATATGTCTTTCATATAAATGTTATTTATGTCCAACCAGATTAGAATCTGAAATATTTATTATCTTCCTGGTATATTAATTTAGTCTACATTACCATTAATTTTAAATATCTTCCTGTTCTTTTTCCTTTCGGATAAAATATAATATATTACATTTACCGTCAGATCTCCTTTTCTGATTATTTCAATTCTAAGCTTCTCTATCATATTACTTTGAATAGTTTGTTAAAAACTAAGAAGTGAAGTATTTGGTAAGATCCTTATTTTCCATATAATTCGAATTAAGGAGGTATATTTTAAAATTTCGATCTCAAAACTTCCTATTTTTTTTTTAAATGATACCTTAATTTGTTGCGAGATTAAAGCTTTTTTTTATGGTGGATGCCGCTGTCTAATAAAACATTTATACATAACATATGAATTGATATTACTGTACGAAAAACAAACTTTTATTAGGTATTTCAACATTGTGTGATTTTATGGCCGAAAAAAACAAAGTTGATAACACTGTTTTCGAAAAATTGACGGTTTCCCAACTTAACTGTCAGAACAATTTTGAAACGATTGTTCGTCGAAATATAAATAAGGTTTAGTATCTTTACTAATGTTGTTTGACCCTTAAATAAAAGCTTCGTGTCTTTTAAAGGGTATGGTGGCAGAGGATACAGTCGTGGCTACGGAGGAGAGGGCGGCGCTTCTGCTGCTGCATCTGCTGGTGGAGCAGGACGTGGTATGGGCGGTGAAGGACGAGACGCTGGAGCTGCTGCTGCCGCTGCCGCAGCTGCTGCTGCAGCCGCTGCTGGACGAGGTGGTTACGGAGGCAGAGGTGGAGAGGGTGCTGGCGGTGCCGCAGCTGCCTCTGCTGCTGGAGCAGGACGTGGAGCTGGAGGACAAGGCGAAGGAGCTGCTGCCGCTGCCGCCGCCGCTGCTGCTGCTGCGGCTGCCGCTGGAGGTATTTAGTTCCCCCCTATTTCACTTAAAAACATGCGGAATTTTAAACATAAGCCTGCTTTGAGTTCTACCTTAGCGCTTTACGCAAAACCCTAATTCCTGTACTAATTGCTCTACCCTACAGTAATTCCTATCTAGCCTGAAGAGCTTCCTAAACGGCATCATCCTTTTGTTAGCTTAATTTGCAACTGATTGTGATTATTGAAATCACCTCTTGGTTTCTTAGTGGTCACTTGGAACCGCAACACTGTCCAAAAAACAGTCAAACTCTATTGATGTGTGTACGCAATAGACGTTGAAATAAATTTTATTTTTAAAAATATTTCTGAATATGTTTTAAAGTAATTTTTATCGTCGAAATTTTTAATATTTAGCTATCTTTCCTGCTCGAGTGCAGTTTCTGCCTCAGTAAATCGATAAATAATTTCGACTTCTAAATACTCGTTTTTTTATGGAAGTGTTTAACTTGTACGAATTTTCTGCTGAATATTACGTGATGTTAACAGTATATAGAACGCAAGTGAGGAATTTAGTGCAAATAATTTATACCTCTGCAGCGAGACTCAAATCAGTTAAACTCTAACCTTTGTCAGGATACGCAACTCAATCTGTTTTGTGAATTTGAAAGATGTTTCAAACTGCGTAGAGAAACAACATATAGTTACCCTTAATTTGACTAGGTAATTAAGAATTTCATAAAATGCACGTTTGTTTCTACTATTTTGATATCCGGAACGCTTATAACTAGAATTGAAATATTTTGATCCCTTTCATACACATTAGAACAATCCTGAGGAAGAACACGTAATTGGACATCTGTTCGAATAATTAGTTCGGATTTTAAGGCTTGCTGTTTGACTTAACGCCATGAAATTGACACAGATAGGTCTTTCATATAAATGTTATTTATGTCCAACCAGATTAGTATCTGAAATATTTATTATCTTCCTGGTATATTAATTTAATCTACATTACCGTTCATTTTAAATATCTTCCTGTTCTTTTTCCTTTCGGATAAAATATAATATATTACGTTTACCGTTAGATCTCCTTTTCTGATTTTTTCAATTCTAAGCTTCTCTATCATATTACTTTGAATAGTTTGTTAAAAAATAAGAAGTGAAGTATTTGGTAAGATCCTTATTTTCCATATAATTCGAATTAAGGAGGTATATTTTAAAACATCGATCTCAAAACTTCCTATTTTTTTTTTTTAAATATTGCCTTAATTTCTTCGGAGATTAAAACTTTTATTTATTTTGGATGCAGCTGTCAAATAAAACATTTATACATAACATATTAATTGATATTACTGTAGAGATTCTTTGTCCCTAACCATATGATATTTCTTAAGTATCTTGTACGTTTAGGTACTCGGAAGTGTTATTTAACGTCAATCCCATACTTACTATTTAACGATCAAATCCGCAAAGCAAGTTAACTTTTACGAGAATGACACGCATGAAAAACAAACTTTTCTTAGGTATCCCAACATGATGTGATTTTATGGCCGAAAAACTCAAATTTGATAATACTGATTTTTAACAATTGACCGTTTCCTTAATTAAGTGTCAGGACAATATCGAAACGATTGTTCGTCGAATTATGAATAAGGTTTATGATGTTTACTAACGTTGTTTGACCCTAAAATAAAATCTTCGTGTCTTTTAAAGGGTATGGAGGCAGAGGATACGGTCGTGGCTACGGAGGTGAGGGCGGTGCTTCTGCTGCTGCATCTGCCGGTGGAGCAGGACGTGGTATGGGCGGTGAAGGAAGAGACGCTGGAGCTGCTGCTGCCGCTGCCGCTGCTGCTGCTGCAGCCGCTGCTGGACGAGGTGGTTACGGAGGAAGAGGTGGAGAGGGTGCTGGCGGTGCCGCTGCTGCCTCTACTGCTGGAGCAGGACGTGGAGCTGGAGGAGAAGGTGAAGGAGCTGCTGCAGCTGCCGCCGCCGCTGCTGCTGCTGCGGCTGCCGCTGGAGGTATTTAGTTCCGCCCTATTTCACTTAAAACATGCGGAATTTTAAACATAAGCCTGCTTTGAGTTCTACCTTAGCGCTTTACGCAAAACCCTAATTCCTGTACTAATTGCTTTACCCTACAGTAATTCCTATCTAGCCTGAAGAGCTTCCTAAACGGCATCATCCTTTTGTTAGCTTAATTTGCAACTGATTGCGATTATTGAAATCACCTCTTGGTTTCTTAGTGGTCACTCGGAACTGCAACACTGTCCAAAAAACAGTCAAACTCTATTGATGTGTGTACGCAATAGACGTTGAAATAAATTTTATTTTTAAAAACATTTCTGAATAAGTTTTAAAGTAATTTTTATCGTCGAAATTTTTAATATTTAGGTATCATTCCTGCTCGAGTGCAATTTCTGCCTCAGTAAATCGATAAATAATTTCGACTTGTAAATACTCTTTTTTTATGGAAGTGTTTAACTTGTACGAATTGTCTGCTGAATATTACGTGATGTTAACAGTATATAGAACGCAAGTGAGGAATTTAGTGCAAATAATTTATACCTCTGCAGCGAGACTCAAATCAGTTAAACTCTAACCTCTGTCAGGATACGCAGCTCAATCTGTTTTGTGAATTTCAAAGATGTTTCAAACTGCGTAGAGAAACAACATATAGTTACCCTTAATTTGACTAGGTAATTAAGAATTTCATAAAATGCACGTTTGTTTCTACTATTTTGATGTCCAGAAAGCTTATAACTAGAGTTGAAATATTTTGATCAAATTTATACACATTAGAACAAGCCTGAGGAAGAACACGTAATTGGACATCTGTTCAAATAATTAGTTCGGATTTTAAGGCTTGCTGTTTCACTTAACGCCATGAAATTGACACAGATATGTCTTTCATATAAATGTTATTTATGTCCAACCAGATTAGAATCTGAAATATTTATTATCTTCCTGGTATATTAATTTAGTCTACATTACCATTAATTTTAAATATCTTCCTGTTCTTTTTCCTTTCGGATAAAATATAATATATTACATTTACCGTCAGATCTCCTTTTCTGATTATTTCAATTCTAAGCTTCTCTATCATATTACTTTGAATAGTTTGTTAAAAACTAAGAAGTGAAGTATTTGGTAAGATCCTTATTTTCCATATAATTCGAATTAAGGAGGTATATTTTAAAATTTCGATCTCAAAACTTCCTATTTTTTTTTTAAATGATACCTTAATTTGTTGCGAGATTAAAGCTTTTTTTTATGGTGGATGCCGCTGTCTAATAAAACATTTATACATAACATATGAATTGATATTACTGTACGAAAAACAAACTTTTATTAGGTATTTCAACATTGTGTGATTTTATGGCCGAAAAAAACAAAGTTGATAACACTGTTTTCGAAAAATTGACGGTTTCCCAACTTAACTGTCAGAACAATTTTGAAACGATTGTTCGTCGAAATATAAATAAGGTTTAGTATCTTTACTAATGTTGTTTGACCCTTAAATAAAAGCTTCGTGTCTTTTAAAGGGTATGGTGGCAGAGGATACAGTCGTGGCTACGGAGGAGAGGGCGGCGCTTCTGCTGCTGCATCTGCTGGTGGAGCAGGACGTGGTATGGGCGGTGAAGGACGAGACGCTGGAGCTGCTGCTGCCGCTGCCGCAGCTGCTGCTGCAGCCGCTGCTGGACGAGGTGGTTACGGAGGCAGAGGTGGAGAGGGTGCTGGCGGTGCCGCAGCTGCCTCTGCTGCTGGAGCAGGACGTGGAGCTGGAGGACAAGGCGAAGGAGCTGCTGCCGCTGCCGCCGCCGCTGCTGCTGCTGCGGCTGCCGCTGGAGGTATTTAGTTCCCCCCTATTTCACTTAAAAACATGCGGAATTTTAAACATAAGCCTGCTTTGAGTTCTACCTTAGCGCTTTACGCAAAACCCTAATTCCTGTACTAATTGCTCTACCCTACAGTAATTCCTATCTAGCCTGAAGAGCTTCCTAAACGGCATCATCCTTTTGTTAGCTTAATTTGCAACTGATTGTGATTATTGAAATCACCTCTTGGTTTCTTAGTGGTCACTTGGAACCGCAACACTGTCCAAAAAACAGTCAAACTCTATTGATGTGTGTACGCAATAGACGTTGAAATAAATTTTATTTTTAAAAATATTTCTGAATATGTTTTAAAGTAATTTTTATCGTCGAAATTTTTAATATTTAGCTATCTTTCCTGCTCGAGTGCAGTTTCTGCCTCAGTAAATCGATAAATAATTTCGACTTCTAAATACTCGTTTTTTTATGGAAGTGTTTAACTTGTACGAATTTTCTGCTGAATATTACGTGATGTTAACAGTATATAGAACGCAAGTGAGGAATTTAGTGCAAATAATTTATACCTCTGCAGCGAGACTCAAATCAGTTAAACTCTAACCTTTGTCAGGATACGCAACTCAATCTGTTTTGTGAATTTGAAAGATGTTTCAAACTGCGTAGAGAAACAACATATAGTTACCCTTAATTTGACTAGGTAATTAAGAATTTCATAAAATGCACGTTTGTTTCTACTATTTTGATATCCGGAACGCTTATAACTAGAATTGAAATATTTTGATCCCTTTCATACACATTAGAACAATCCTGATGAAGAACACGTAATTGGACATCTGTTCGAATAATTAGTTCGGATTTTAAGGCTTGCTGTTTGACTTAACGCCATGAAATTGACACAGATAGGTCTTTCATATAAATGTTATTTATGTCCAACCAGATTAGTATCTGAAATATTTATTATCTTCCTGGTATATTAATTTAATCTACATTACCGTTCATTTTAAATATCTTCCTGTTCTTTTTCCTTTCGGATAAAATATAATATATTACGTTTACCGTTAGATCTCCTTTTCTGATTTTTTCAATTCTAAGCTTCTCTATCATATTACTTTGAATAGTTTGTTAAAAAATAAGAAGTGAAGTATTTGGTAAGATCCTTATTTTCCATATAATTCGAATTAAGGAGGTATATTTTAAAACATCGATCTCAAAACTTCCTATTTTTTTTTTTTAAATATTGCCTTAATTTCTTCGGAGATTAAAACTTTTATTTATTTTGGATGCAGCTGTCAAATAAAACATTTATACATAACATATTAATTGATATTACTGTAGAGATTCTTTGTCCCTAACCATATGATATTTCTTAAGTATCTTGTACGTTTAGGTACTCGGAAGTGTTATTTAACGTCAATCCCATACTTACTATTTAACGATCAAATCCGCAAAGCAAGTTAACTTTTACGAGAATGACACGCATGAAAAACAAACTTTTCTTAGGTATCCCAACATGATGTGATTTTATGGCCGAAAAACTCAAATTTGATAATACTGATTTTTAACAATTGACCGTTTCCTTAATTAAGTGTCAGGACAATATCGAAACGATTGTTCGTCGAATTATGAATAAGGTTTATGATGTTTACTAACGTTGTTTGACCCTAAAATAAAATCTTCGTGTCTTTTAAAGGGTATGGTGGCAGAGGATACGGTCGTGGCTACGGAGGTGAGGGCGGTGCTTCTGCTGCTGCATCTGCCGGTGGAGCAGGACGTGGTATGGGCGGTGAAGGAAGAGACGCTGGAGCTGCTGCTGCCGCTGCCGCTGCTGCTGCTGCAGCCGCTGCTGGACGAGGTGGTTACGGAGGAAGAGGTGGAGAGGGTGCTGGCGGTGCCGCTGCTGCCTCTACTGCTGGAGCAGGACGTGGAGCTGGAGGAGAAGGTGAAGGAGCTGCTGCAGCTGCCGCCGCCGCTGCTGCTGCTGCGGCTGCCGCTGGAGGTATTTAGTTCCGCCCTATTTCACTTAAAACATGCGGAATTTTAAACATAAGCCTGCTTTGAGTTCTACCTTAGCGCTTTATGCAAAACCCTAATTCCTGTACTAATTGCTTTACCCTACAGTAATTCCTATCTAGCCTGAAGAGCTTCCTAAACGGCATCATCCTTTTGTTAGCTTAATTTGCAACTGATTGCGATTATTGAAATCACCTCTTGGTTTCTTAGTGGTCACTCGGAACTGCAACACTGTCCAAAAAACAGTCAAACTCTATTGATGTGTGTACGCAATAGACGTTGAAATAAATTTTATTTTTAAAAACATTTCTGAATAAGTTTTAAAGTAATTTTTATCGTCGAAATTTTTAATATTTAGGTATCATTCCTGCTCGAGTGCAATTTCTGCCTCAGTAAATCGATAAATAATTTCGACTTGTAAATACTCTTTTTTTATGGAAGTGTTTAACTTGTACGAATTGTCTGCTGAATATTACGTGATGTTAACAGTATATAGAACGCAAGTGAGGAATTTAGTGCAAATAATTTATACCTCTGCAGCGAGACTCAAATCAGTTAAACTCTAACCTCTGTCAGGATACGCAGCTCAATCTGTTTTGTGAATTTCAAAGATGTTTCAAACTGCGTAGAGAAACAACATATAGTTACCCTTAATTTGACTAGGTAATTAAGAATTTCATAAAATGCACGTTTGTTTCTACTATTTTGATGTCCAGAAAGCTTATAACTAGAGTTGAAATATTTTGATCAAATTTATACACATTAGAACAAGCCTGAGGAAGAACACGTAATTGGACATCTGTTCAAATAATTAGTTCGGATTTTAAGGCTTGCTGTTTCACTTAACGCCATGAAATTGACACAGATATGTCTTTCATATAAATGTTATTTATGTCCAACCAGATTAGAATCTGAAATATTTATTATCTTCCTGGTATATTAATTTAGTCTACATTACCATTAATTTTAAATATCTTCCTGTTCTTTTTCCTTTCGGATAAAATATAATATATTACATTTACCGTCAGATCTCCTTTTCTGATTATTTCAATTCTAAGCTTCTCTATCATATTACTTTGAATAGTTTGTTAAAAACTAAGAAGTGAAGTATTTGGTAAGATCCTTATTTTCCATATAATTCGAATTAAGGAGGTATATTTTAAAATTTCGATCTCAAAACTTCCTATTTTTTTTTTAAATGATACCTTAATTTGTTGCGAGATTAAAGCTTTTTTTTATGGTGGATGCCGCTGTCTAATAAAACATTTATACATAACATATGAATTGATATTACTGTACGAAAAACAAACTTTTATTAGGTATTTCAACATTGTGTGATTTTATGGCCGAAAAAAACAAAGTTGATAACACTGTTTTCGAAAAATTGACGGTTTCCCAACTTAACTGTCAGAACAATTTTGAAACGATTGTTCGTCGAAATATAAATAAGGTTTAGTATCTTTACTAATGTTGTTTGACCCTTAAATAAAAGCTTCGTGTCTTTTAAAGGGTATGGTGGCAGAGGATACAGTCGTGGCTACGGAGGAGAGGGCGGCGCTTCTGCTGCTGCATCTGCTGGTGGAGCAGGACGTGGTATGGGCGGTGAAGGACGAGACGCTGGAGCTGCTGCTGCCGCTGCCGCAGCTGCTGCTGCAGCCGCTGCTGGACGAGGTGGTTACGGAGGCAGAGGTGGAGAGGGTGCTGGCGGTGCCGCAGCTGCCTCTGCTGCTGGAGCAGGACGTGGAGCTGGAGGACAAGGCGAAGGAGCTGCTGCCGCTGCCGCCGCCGCTGCTGCTGCTGCGGCTGCCGCTGGAGGTATTTAGTTCCCCCCTATTTCACTTAAAAACATGCGGAATTTTAAACATAAGCCTGCTTTGAGTTCTACCTTAGCGCTTTACGCAAAACCCTAATTCCTGTACTAATTGCTTTACCCTACAGTAATTCCTATCTAGCCTGAAGAGCTTCCTAAACGGCATCATCCTTTTGTTAGCTTAATTTGCAACTGATTGCGATTATTGAAATCACCTCTTGGTTTCTTAGTGGTCACTTGGAACCGCAACACTGTCCAAAAAACAGTCAAACTCTATTGATGTGTGTACGCAATAGACGTTGAAATAAATTTTATTTTTAAAAATATTTCTGAATATGTTTTAAAGTAATTTTTATCGTCGAAATTTTTAATATTTAGCTATCTTTCCTGCTCGAGTGCAGTTTCTGCCTCAGTAAATCGATAAATAATTTCGACTTCTAAATACTCGTTTTTTTATGGAAGTGTTTAACTTGTACGAATTTTCTGCTGAATATTACGTGATGTTAACAGTATATAGAACGCAAGTGAGGAATTTAGTGCAAATAATTTATACCTCTGCAGCGAGACTCAAATCAGTTAAACTCTAACCTTTGTCAGGATACGCAACTCAATCTGTTTTGTGAATTTGAAAGATGTTTCAAACTGCGTAGAGAAACAACATATAGTTACCCTTAATTTGACTAGGTAATTAAGAATTTCATAAAATGCACGTTTGTTTCTACTATTTTGATATCCGGAACGCTTATAACAAGAATTGAAATATTTTGATCCCTTTCATACACATTAGAACAATCCTGAGGAAGAACACGTAATTGGACATCTGTTCGAATAATTAGTTCGGATTTTAAGGCTTGCTGTTTGACTTAACGCCATGAAATTGACACAGATAGGTCTTTCATATAAATGTTATTTATGTCCAACCAGATTAGTATCTGAAATATTTATTATCTTCCTGGTATATTAATTTAATCTACATTACCGTTCATTTTAAATATCTTCCTGTTCTTTTTCCTTTCGGATAAAATATAATATATTACGTTTACCGTTAGATCTCCTTTTCTGATTATTTCAATTCTAAGCTTCTCTATCATATTACTTTGAATAGTTTGTTAAAAAATAAGAAGTGAAGTATTTGGTAAGATCCTTATTTTCCATATAATTCGAATTAAGGAGGTATATTTTAAAACATCGATCTCAAAACTTCCTATTTTTTTTTTTTTAAATATTGCCTTAATTTCTTCGGAGATTAAAACTTTTATTTATTTTGGATGCAGCTGTCAAATAAAACATTTATACATAACATATTAATTGATATTACTGTAGAGATTCTTTGTCCCTAACCATATGATATTTCTTAAGTATCTTGTACGTTTAGGTACTCGGAAGTGTTATTTAACGTCAATCCCATACTTACTATTTAACGATCAAATCCGCAAAGCAAGTTAACTTTTACGAGAATGACACGCATGAAAAACAAACTTTTCTTAGGTATCCCCACATGATGTGATTTTATGGCCGAAAAACTCAAATTTGATAATACTGATTTTTAACAATTGACCGTTTCCTTAATTAAGTGTCAGGACAATATCGAAACGATTGTTCGTCGAATTATGAATAAGGTTTATCATGTTTACTAACGTTGTTTGACCCTAAAATAAAATCTTCGTGTCTTTTAAAGGGTATGGAGGCAGAGGATACGGTCGTGGCTACGGAGGTGAGGGTGGTGATTCTGCTGCTGCATCTGCCGGTGGAGCAGGACGTGGTATGGGCGGTGAAGGAAGAGACGCTGGAGCTGCTGCTGCCGCTGCCGCTGCTGCTGCTGCAGCCGCTGCTGGACGAGGTGGTTACGGAGGAAGAGGTGGAGAGGGTGCTGGCGGTGCCGCTGCTGCCTCTACTGCTGGAGCAGGACGTGGAGCTGGAGGAGAAGGTGAAGGAGCTGCTGCAGCTGCCGCCGCCGCTGCTGCTGCTGCGGCTGCCGCTGGAGGTATTTAGTTCCGCCCTATTTCACTTAAAAACATGCGGAATTTTAAACATAAGCCTGCTTTGAGTTCTACCTTAGCGCTTTATGCAAAACCCTAATTCCTGTACTAATTGCTTTACCCTACAGTAATTCCTATCTAGCCTGAAGAGCTTCCTAAACGGCATCATCCTTTTGTTAGCTTAATTTGCAACTGATTGCGATTATTGAAATCACCTCTTGGTTTCTTAGTAGTCACTCGGAACTGCAACACTGTCCAAAAAACAGTCAAACTCTATTGATGTGTGTACGCAATAGACGTTGAAATAAATTTTATTTTTAAAAACATTTCTGAATAAGTTTTAAAGTAATTTTTATCGTCGAAATTTTTAATATTTAGGTATCATTCCTGCTCGAGTGCAATTTCTGCCTCAGTAAATCGATAAATAATTTCGACTTGTAAATACTCCGTTTTTTTATGGAAGTGTTTAACTTGTACGAATTGTCTGCTGAATATTACGTGATGTTAACAGTATATAGAACGCAAGTGAGGAATTTAGTGCAAATAATTTATACCTCTGCAGCGAGACTCAAATCAGTTAAACTCTAACCTCTGTCAGGATACGCAGCTCAATCTGTTTTGTGAATTTGAAAGATGTTTCAAACTGCGTAGAGAAACAACATATAGTTACCCTTAATTTGACTAGGTAATTAAGAATTTCATAAAATGCACGTTTGTTTCTACTATTTTGATGTCCAGAAAGCTTATAACTAGAGTTGAAATATTTTGATCAAATTTATACACATTAGAACAAGCCTGAGGAAGAACACGTAATTGGACATCTGTTCAAATAATTAGTTCGGATTTTAAGCCTTGCTGTTTGACTTAACGCCATGAAATTGACACAGATATGTCTTTCATATAAATGTTATTTATGTCCAACCAGATTAGAATCTGAAATATTTATTATCTTCCTGGTATATTAATTTAGTCTACATTACCATTAATTTTAAATACCTTCCTGTTCTTTTTCCTTTCGGATAAAATATAATATATTACATTTACCGTTAGATCTCCTTTTCTGATTATTTCAATTCTAAGCTTCTCTATCATATTACTTTGAATAGTTTGTTAAAAACTAAGAAGTGAAGTATTTGGTAAGATCCTTATTTTCCATATAATTCGAATTAAGGAGGTATATTTTAAAATTTCGATCTCAAAACTTCCTATTTTTTTTTTTAAATATTACCTTAATTTGTTGCGAGATTAAAGCTTTTTTTTTATGGTGGATGCCGCTGTCTAATAAAACATTTATACATAACATATGAATTGATATTACTGTACGAAAAACAAACTTTTATTAGGTATTTCAACATTGTGTGATTTTATGGCCGAAAAAAACAAAGTTGATAACACTGTTTTCGAAAAATTGACGGTTTCCCAACTTAACTGTCAGAACAATTTTGAAACGATTGTTCGTAGAAATATAAATAAGGTTTAGTATCTTTACTAACGTTGTTTGACCCTTAAATAAAAGCTTCGTGTCTTTTAAAGGGTATGGTGGCAGAGGATACGGTCGTGGCTACGGAGGAGAGGGCGGCGCTTCTGCTGCTGCATCTGCTGGTGGAGCAGGACGTGGTATGGGCGGTGAAGGACGAGACGCTGGAGCTGCTGCTGCCGCTGCCGCTGCTGCTGCTGCAGCCGCTGCTGGACGAGGTGGTTACGGAGGCAGAGGTGGAGAGGGTGCTGGCGGTGCCGCAGCTGCCTCTGCTGCTGGAGCAGGACGTGGAGCTGGAGGACAAGGCGAAGGAGCTGCTGCCGCTGCCGCCGCCGCTGCTGCTGCTGCGGCTGCCGCTGGAGGTATTTAGTTCCGCCCTATTTCACTTAAAAACATGCGGAATTTTAAACATAAGCCTGCTTTGAGTTCTACCTTAGCGCTTTACGCAAAACCCTAATTCCTGTACTAATTGCTTTACCCTACAGTAATTCCTATCTAGCCTGAAGAGCTTCCTAAACGGCATCATCGTTATGTTAGCTTAATTTGCAACTGATTGCGATTATTGAAATCACCTCTTGGTTTCTTAGTGGTCACTCGGAACTGCAACACTGTCCAAAAAACAGTCAAACTCTATTGATGTGTGTACGCAATAGACGTTGAAATAAATTTTATTTTTAAAAACAATTCTGAATAAATTTTAAAGTAATTTTTATCGTCGAAATTTTTAATATTTAGCTATCATTCCTGCTCGAGTGCAATTTCTGCCTCAGTAAATCGATAAATAATTTCGACTTCTAAATACTCCGTTTTTTTATGGAAGTGTTTAACTTGTACGAATTGTCTGCTGAATATTACGTGATCTTAACAGTATATAGAACGCAAGTGAGGAATTTAGTGCAAATAATTTATACCTCTGCAGCGAGACTCAAATCAGTTAAACTCTAACCTTTGTCAGGATACGCAGCTCAATCTGTTTTGTGAATTTCAAAGATGTTTCAAACTGCGTAGAGAAACAACATATAGTTACCCTTAATTTGACTAGGTAATTAAGAATTTCATAAAATGCACGTTTGTTTCTACTATTTTGATGTCCGGAACGCTTATAACTAGAGTTGAAATATTTTGATCAAATTTATACACATTAGAACAAGCCTGAGGAAGAACACGTAATTGGACATCTGTTCAAATAATTAGTTCGGATTTTAAGGCTTGCTGTTTGACTTAACGCCATGAAATTGACACAGATAGGTCTTTCATATAAATGTTATTTATGTCCAACCAGATTAGAATCTGAAATATATATTATCTTCCTGGTATATTAATTTAATCTACATTACCATTAATTTTAAATATCTTCCTGTTCTTTTTCCTTTCGGATAAAATATAATATATTACATTTACCGTTAGATCTCCTTTTCTGATTATTTCAATTCTAAGCTTCTCTATCATATTACTTTGAATAGTTTGTTAAAAACTAAGAAGTGAAGTATTTGGTAAGATCCTTATTTTCCATATAATTCGAATTAAGGAGGTATATTTTAAAATTTCGATCTCAAAACTTCCTATTTTTTTTAAATATTACCTTAATTTGTTGCGAGATTAAAGCTTTTTTTTATGGTGGATGCCGCTGTCTAATAAAACATTTATACATAACATATGAATTGATATTACTGTACGAAAAACAAACTTTTATTAGGTATTTCAACATTGTGTGATTTTATGGCCGAAAAAAACAAAGTTGATAACACTGTTTTCGAAAAATTGACGGTTTCCCAACTTAACTGTCAGAACAATTTTGAAACGATTGTTCGTAGAAATATAAATAAGGTTTAGTATCTTTACTAACGTTGTTTGACCCTTAAATAAAAGCTTCGTGTCTTTTAAAGGGTATGGTGGCAGAGGATACGGTCGTGGCTACGGAGGAGAGGGCGGCGCTTCTGCTGCTGCATCTGCTGGTGGAGCAGGACGTGGTATGGGCGGTGAAGGACGAGACGCTGGAGCTGCTGCTGCCGCTGCCGCAGCTGCTGCTGCAACCGCTGCTGGACGAGGTGGTTACGGAGGCAGAGGTGGAGAGGGTGCTGGCGGTGCCGCAGCTGCCTCTGCTGCTGGAGCAGGACGTGGAGCTGGAGGACAAGGCGAAGGAGCTGCTGCCGCTGCCGCCGCCGCTGCTGCTGCTGCGGCTGCCGCTGGAGGTATTTAGTTCCGCCCTATTTCACTTAAAAACATGCGGAATTTTAAACATAAGCCTACTTTCAGTTCTACCTTAGCGCTTTACGCAAAACCCTAATTCCTGTACTAATTGCTTTACCCTACAGTAATTCCTATCTAGCCTGAAGAGCTTCCTAAACGGCATCATCGTTTTGTTAGCTTAATTTGCAACTGATTGCGATTATTGAAATCACCTCTTGGTTTCTTAGTGGTCACTTGGAACCGCAACACTGTCCAAAAAACAGTCAAACTCTATTGATGTGTGTACGGAATAGACGTTGAAATAAATTTTATTTTTAAAAATATTTCTGAATATGTTTTAAAGTAATTTTTATCGTCGAAAATTTTAATATTTAGCTATCATTCCTGCTCGAGTGCAGTTTCTGCCTCAGTAAATCGATAAATAATTTCGACTTCTAAATACTCGTTTTTTTATGGAAGTGTTTAACTTGTACGAATTGTCTGCTGAATATTACGTGATCTTAACAGTATATAGAACGCAAGTGAGGAATTTAGTGCAAATAATTTATACCTCTGCAGCGAGACTCAAATCAGTTAAACTCTAACCTTTGTCAGGATTCGCAGCTCAATCTGTTTTGTGAATTTGAAAGATGTTTCAAACTGCGTAGAGAAACAACATATAGTTACCCTTAATTTGACTAGGTAATTAAGAATTTCATAAAATGCACGTTTGTTTCTACTATTTTGATATCCGGAACGCTTATAACTAGAGTTGAAATATTTTGATCCCTTTTATACACATTAGAACAAGCCTGAGGAAGAACACGTAATTGGACATCTGTTCGAATAATTAGTTCGGATTTTAAGGTTTGCTGTTTGACTTAACGCCATGAAATTGACACAGATAGGTCTTTCATATAAATGTTATTTATGTCCAACCAGATTAGAATCTGAAATATATATTATCTTCCTGGTATATTAATTTAATCTACATTACCATTAATTTTAAATATCTTCCTGTTCTTTTTCCTTTCGGATAAAATATAATATACTACATTTACCGTTAGATCTCCTTTTCTGATTTTTTCAATTCTAAGCTTCTCTATCATATTACTTTGAATAGTTTGTTAAAAACTAAGAAGTGAAGTAAGATCCTTATTTTCCATATAATTCGAATTAAGGAGGTATATTTTAAAACATCGATCTCAAAACTTCCTATTTTTTTTTAAATATTGCCTTAATTTCTTCGGAGATTAAAACTTTTATTTATGGTGGATGCAGCTGTCAAATAAAACATTTATACATAACATATTAATTGATATTACTGTAGAGATTCTTTGTCCCTAACCATATGATATTTCTTAAGTATCTTGTACGTTTAGGTACTCGGAAGTGTTATTTAACGTCAATCCCATACTTACTATTTAACGATCAAATCCGCAAAGCAAGTTAACTTTTACGAGAATGACACGCATGAAAAACAAACTTTTCTTAGGTATCCCCACATGATGTGATTTTATGGCCGAAAAACTCAAATTTGATAATACTGATTTTTAACAATTGACCGTTTCCTTAATTAAATGTCAGGACAATGTCGAAACGATTGTTCGTCGAATTATGAATAAGGTTTAGTATGTTTACTAACGTTGTTTGACCCTAAAATAAAATCTTCGTGTCTTTTAAAGGGTATGGAGGCAGAGGATACGGTCGTGGCTACGGAGGTGAGGGCGGTGCTTCTGCTGCTGCATCTGCCGGTGGAGCAGGACGTGGTATGGGCGGTGAAGGAAGAGACGCTGGAGCTGCTGCTGCCGCTGCCGCTACTGCTGCTGCAGCCGCTGCTGGACGAGGTGGTTACGGAGGAAGAGGTGGAGAGGGTGCTGGCGGTGCCGCTGCTGCCTCTACTGCTGGAGCAGGACGTGGAGCTGGAGGAGAAGGTGAAGGAGCTGCTGCAGCTGCCGCCGCCGCTGCTGCTGCCGCGGCTGCCGCTGAAGGTATTTAGTTCCTCCTTATTTCACTTAAAATCATGCGGAATTTTAAACATAAGCCAGCTTTAGTTCTACCTTATTAAAAGCGCTTTACGCAAAGCCCTAATTCCTGTACTAATTGCTTTACCCGACAGTAATTCCTATCTAGCCGGAAGAGCTTAATAAACGGCATCATCGTTTTGTTAGCTTAATTTGCAACTGATTGCGATTATTGAAATCACCTTCTGGTTTCTTAGTGGTCAATCGGAATCGCAACACTGTCCAAAAAACATTCAAACTCTATTGATGTGTGTACGCAATAGACGCTGAAATAAATTTATTTTTAAAAACATTTCTGAATAAGTTTTAAAGTAATTTTTATCGTCGAAATTTTTAATATTTAGCTATCATTCCTGCTCGAGTGCAATTTCTGCCTCAGGAAATCGATAAATAATTTCGACTTCTAAATACTCGGTTTTCTTTATAGAGGTGTTTAGCTTGTACGAATTGTTTGCTGAATTTTACGTGATATTTACAGTATATAGAACGCAAGTGAGGAATTTAGTGCAAATAATTTATACCTCTGCAGCAAGACTCAAATCAGTTAAACTCTAACCTTTGTCAGGATACGCAGCTCAATCTCTTTTGTGAATTTGAAAGATGTTTTAAACTACGTAGAGTAACAACATATAGTTACTCTTAATTTGACTAAGGAATTAAGAATTTCATAAAATGCACGTTTGTTTCTACTATTTTGATTTCCGAAGCGCTTACAACTAGAGTTGAAATATTTTGATCCCTTTTATACACATTAGAACAAGCCTGAGGAAGAACACGTAATTGGACATCTGTTCGAATAATTAGTTCGGATTTTAAGGCTTGCTGTTTGACTTAACGCCATGAAATTGACACAGATAGGTCTTTCATATAAATGTTATTTCTGTCCAACCAGATTAGAATCTGAAATATTTATTATCTTCCTGGTATATTAATTTAGTCTACATTACCATTAATTTTAAATATCTTCCTGTTCTTTTTCCTTTCGGATAAAATATAATATATTACATTTACCGTTACATCTCCTTTTCTGATTATTTCAATTCTAAGCTTCTCTATCATATTACTTTGAATAGTTTGTTAAAAACTAAGAAGTGAAGTATTTGGTAAGATCCTTATTTTCCATATAATTCGAATTAAGGAGGTATAATTTAAAATTTCGATCTCAAAACTTCCTATTTTTTTTTAAATATTACCTTAATTTGTTGCGAGATTAGAGCTTTTTTTTTATGGTGGATGCCGCTGTCTAATAAAACATTTATACATAACATATGAATTGATATTACTGTACGAAAAACAAACTTTTATTAGGTATTTCAACATTGTTTGATTTTATGGCCGAAAAAAACAAAGTTGATAACACTGTTTTCGAAAAATTGACGGTTTCCCAACTTAACTGTCAGAACAATTTTGAAACGATTGTTCGTAGAAATATAAATAAGGTTTAGTATCTTTACTAACGTTGTTTGACCCTTAAATAAAAGCTTCGTGTCTTTTAAAGGGTATGGTGGCAGAGGATACGGTCGTGGCTACGGAGGAGAGGGCGGCGCTTCTGCTGCTGCATCTGCTGGTGGAGCAGGACGTGGTATGGGCGGTGAAGGACGAGACGCTGGAGCTGCTGCTGCCGCTGCCGCAGCTGCTGCTGCAGCCGCTGCTGGACGAGGTGGTTACGGAGGCAGAGGTGGAGAGGGTGCTGGCGGTGCCGCAGCTGCCTCTGCTGCTGGAGCAGGACGTGGAGCTGGAGGACAAGGCGAAGGAGCTGCTGCCGCTGCCGCCGCCGCTGCTGCTGCTGCGGCTGCCGCTGGAGGTATTTAGTTCCGCCCTATTTCACTTAAAAACATGCGGAATTTTAAACATAAGCCTGCTTTGAGTTCTACTTTAGCGCTTTACGCAAAACCCTAATTCCTGTACTAGTTGCTTTACCCTACAGTAATTCCTATCTAGCCTGAAGAGCTTCCTAAACGGCATCATCGTTTTGTTAGCTTAATTTGCAACTGATTGCGATTATTGAAATCACCTCTTGGTTTCTTAGTGGTCACTCGGAACTGCAACACTGTCCAAAAAACAGTCAAACTCTATTGATGTGTGTACGCAATAGACGCTGAAATAAATTTTAATTTTAAAAACATTTCTGAATAAGTTTTAAATTAATTTTTATCGTCGAAATTTTTAATATTTAGCTATCATTCCTCCTCGAGTGCAATTTCTGCCTCAGTAAATCGATAAATAATTTCGACTTCTAAATACTCCTTTTTTTTATGGAAGTGTTTAACTTGTACGAATTTTCTGCTGAATATTACGTGATGTTAACAGTATATAGAACGCAAGTGAGGAATTTAGTGCAAATAATTTATACCTCTGCAGCGAGACTCAAATCAGTTAAACTCTAACCTTTGTCAGGATACGCAACTCAATCTGTTTTGTGAATTTGAAAGATGTTTCAAACTGCGTAGAGAAACAACATATAGTTACCCTTAATTTGACTAGGTAATTAAGAATTTCATAAAATGCACGTTTGTTTCTACTATTTTGATATCCGGAGCGCTTATAACAAGAATTGAAATATTTTGATCCCTTTCATACACATTAGAACAATCCTGAGGAAGAACACGTAATTGGACATCTGTTCGAATAATTAGTTCGGATTTTAAGGCTTGCTGTTTGACTTAACGCCATGAAATTGACACAGATAGGTCTTTCATATAAATGTTATTTATGTCCAACCAGATTAGTATCTGAAATATTTATTATCTTCCTGGTATATTAATTTAATCTACATTACCGTTCATTTTAAATATCTTCCTGTTCTTTTTCCTTTCGGATAAAATATAATATATTACGTTTACCGTTAGATCTCCTTTTCTGATTTTTTCAATTCTAAGCTTCTCTATCATATTACTTTGAATAGTTTGTTAAAAAATAAGAAGTGAAGTATTTGGTAAGATCCTTATTTTCCATATAATTCGAATTAAGGAGGTATATTTTAAAACATCGATCTCAAAACTTCCTATTTTTTTTTTTTTAAATATTGCCTTAATTTCTTCGGAGATTAAAACTTTTATTTATTTTGGATGCAGCTGTCAAATAAAACATTTATACATAACATATTAATTGATATTACTGTAGAGATTCTTTGTCCCTAACCATATGATATTTCTTAAGTATCTTGTACGTTTAGGTACTCGGAAGTGTTATTTAACGTCAATCCCATACTTACTATTTAACGATCAAATCCGCAAAGCAAGTTAACTTTTACGAGAATGACACGCATGAAAAACAAACTTTTCTTAGGTATCCCCACATGATGTGATTTTATGGCCGAAAAACTCAAATTTGATAATACTGATTTTTAACAATTGACCGTTTCCTTAATTAAGTGTCAGGACAATATCGAAACGATTGTTCGTCGAATTATGAATAAGGTTTATCATGTTTACTAACGTTGTTTGACCCTAAAATAAAATCTTCGTGTCTTTTAAAGGGTATGGAGGCAGAGGATACGGTCGTGGCTACGGAGGTGAGGGTGGTGCTTCTGCTGCTGCATCTGCCGGTGGAGCAGGACGTGGTATGGGCGGTGAAGGAAGAGACGCTGGAGCTGCTGCTGCCGCTGCCGCTGCTGCTGCTGCAGCCGCTGCTGGACGAGGTGGTTACGGAGGAAGAGGTGGAGAGGGTGCTGGCGGTGCCGCTGCTGCCTCTACTGCTGGAGCAGGACGTGGAGCTGGAGGAGAAGGTGAAGGAGCTGCTGCAGCTGCCGCCGCCGCTGCTGCTGCTGCGGCTGCCGCTGGAGGTATTTAGTTCCGCCCTATTTCACTTAAAAACATGCGGAATTTTAAACATAAGCCTGCTTTGAGTTCTACCTTAGCGCTTTACGCAAAACCCTAATTCCTGTACTAATTGCTTTACCCTACAGTAATTCCTATCTAGCCTGAAGAGCTTCCTAAACGGCATCATCCTTTTGTTAGCTTAATTTGCAACTGATTGCGATTATTGAAATCACCTCTTGGTTTCTTAGTAGTCACTCGGAACTGCAACACTGTCCAAAAAACAGTCAAACTCTATTGATGTGTGTACGCAATAGACGTTGAAATAAATTTTATTTTTAAAAACATTTCTGAATAAGTTTTAAAGTAATTTTTATCGTCGAAATTTTTAATATTTAGGTATCATTCCTGCTCGAGTGCAATTTCTGCCTCAGTAAATCGATAAATAATTTCGACTTGTAAATACTCCGTTTTTTTATGGAAGTGTTTAACTTGTACGAATTGTCTGCTGAATATTACGTGATGTTAACAGTATATAGAACGCAAGTGAGGAATTTAGTGCAAATAATTTATACCTCTGCAGCGAGACTCAAATCAGTTAAACTCTAACCTCTGTCAGGATACGCAGCTCAATCTGTTTTGTGAATTTGAAAGATGTTTCAAACTGCGTAGAGAAACAACATATAGTTACCCTTAATTTGACTAGGTAATTAAGAATTTCATAAAATGCACGTTTGTTTCTACTATTTTGATGTCCAGAAAGCTTATAACTAGAGTTGAAATATTTTGATCAAATTTATACACATTAGAACAAGCCTGAGGAAGAACACGTAATTGGACATCTGTTCAAATAATTAGTTCGGATTTTAAGCCTTGCTGTTTGACTTAACGCCATGAAATTGACACAGATATGTCTTTCATATAAATGTTATTTATGTCCAACCAGATTAGAATCTGAAATATTTATTATCTTCCTGGTATATTAATTTAGTCTACATTACCATTAATTTTAAATACCTTCCTGTTCTTTTTCCTTTCGGATAAAATATAATATATTACATTTACCGTTAGATCTCCTTTTCTGATTATTTCAATTCTAAGCTTCTCTATCATATTACTTTGAATAGTTTGTTAAAAACTAAGAAGTGAAGTATTTGGTAAGATCCTTATTTTCCATATAATTCGAATTAAGGAGGTATATTTTAAAATTTCGATCTCAAAACTTCCTATTTTTTTTTTTAAATATTACCTTAATTTGTTGCGAGATTAAAGCTTTTTTTTTATGGTGGATGCCGCTGTCTAATAAAACATTTATACATAACATATGAATTGATATTACTGTACGAAAAACAAACTTTTATTAGGTATTTCAACATTGTGTGATTTTATGGCCGAAAAAAACAAAGTTGATAACACTGTTTTCGAAAAATTGACGGTTTCCCAACTTAACTGTCAGAACAATTTTGAAACGATTGTTCGTAGAAATATAAATAAGGTTTAGTATCTTTACTAACGTTGTTTGACCCTTAAATAAAAGCTTCGTGTCTTTTAAAGGGTATGGTGGCAGAGGATACGGTCGTGGCTACGGAGGAGAGGGCGGCGCTTCTGCTGCTGCATCTGCTGGTGGAGCAGGACGTGGTATGGGCGGTGAAGGACGAGACGCTGGAGCTGCTGCTGCCGCTGCCGCAGCTGCTGCTGCAGCCGCTGCTGGACGAGGTGGTTACGGAGGCAGAGGTGGAGAGGGTGCTGGCGGTGCCGCAGCTGCCTCTGCTGCTGGAGCAGGACGTGGAGCTGGAGGACAAGGCGAAGGAGCTGCTGCCGCTGCCGCCGCCGCTGCTGCTGCTGCGGCTGCCGCTGGAGGTATTTAGTTCCGCCCTATTTCACTTAAAAACATGCGGAATTTTAAACATAAGCCTGCTTTGAGTTCTACCTTAGCGCTTTACGCAAAACCCTAATTCCTGTACTAATTGCTTTACCCTACAGTAATTCCTATCTAGCCTGAAGAGCTTCCTAAACGGCATCATCGTTATGTTAGCTTAATTTGCAACTGATTGCGATTATTGAAATCACCTCTTGGTTTCTTAGTGGTCACTCGGAACTGCAACACTGTCCAAAAAACAGTCAAACTCTATTGATGTGTGTACGCAATAGACGTTGAAATAAATTTTATTTTTAAAAACAATTCTGAATAAATTTTAAAGTAATTTTTATCGTCGAAATTTTTAATATTTAGCTATCATTCCTGCTCGAGTGCAATTTCTGCCTCAGTAAATCGATAAATAATTTCGACTTCTAAATACTCCGTTTTTTTATGGAAGTGTTTAACTTGTACGAATTGTCTGCTGAATATTACGTGATGTTAACAGTATATAGAACGCAAGTGAGGAATTTAGTGCAAATAATTTATACCTCTGCAGCGAGACTCAAATCAGTTAAACTCTAACCTCTGTCAGGATACGCAGCTCAATCTGTTTTGTGAATTTCAAAGATGTTTCAAACTGCGTAGAGAAACAACATATAGTTACCCTTAATTTGACTAGGTAATTAAGAATTTCATAAAATGCACGTTTGTTTCTACTATTTTGATGTCCGGAACGCTTATAACTAGAGTTGAAATATTTTGATCAAATTTATACACATTAGAACAAGCCTGAGGAAGAACACGTAATTGGACATCTGTTCAAATAATTAGTTCGGATTTTAAGGCTTGCTGTTTGACTTAACGCCATGAAATTGACACAGATAGGTCTTTCATATAAATGTTATTTATGTCCAACCAGATTAGAATCTGAAATATATATTATCTTCCTGGTATATTAATTTAATCTACATTACCATTAATTTTAAATATCTTCCTGTTCTTTTTCCTTTCGGATAAAATATAATATATTACATTTACCGTTAGATCTCCTTTTCTGATTATTTCAATTCTAAGCTTCTCTATCATATTACTTTGAATAGTTTGTTAAAAACTAAGAAGTGAAGTATTTGGTAAGATCCTTATTTTCCATATAATTCGAATTAAGGAGGTATATTTTAAAATTTCGATCTCAAAACTTCCTATTTTTTTTAAATATTACCTTAATTTGTTGCGAGATTAAAGCTTTTTTTTATGGTGGATGCCGCTGTCTAATAAAACATTTATACATAACATATGAATTGATATTACTGTACGAAAAACTAACTTTTATTAGGTATTTCAACATTGTGTGATTTTATGGCCGAAAAAAACAAAGTTGATAACACTGTTTTCGAAAAATTGACGGTTTCCCAACTTAACTGTCAGAACAATTTTGAAACGATTGTTCGTAGAAATATAAATAAGGTTTAGTATCTTTACTAACGTTGTTTGACCCTTAAATAAAAGCTTCGTGTCTTTTAAAGGGTATGGTGGCAGAGGATACGGTCGTGGCTACGGAGGAGAGGGCGGCGCTTCTGCTGCTGCATCTGCTGGTGGAGCAGGACGTGGTATGGGCGGTGAAGGACGAGACGCTGGAGCTGCTGCTGCCGCTGCCGCAGCTGCTGCTGCAGCCGCTGCTGGACGAGGTGGTTACGGAGGCAGAGGTGGAGAGGGTGCTGGCGGTGCCGCAGCTGCCTCTGCTGCTGGAGCAGGACGTGGAGCTGGAGGACAAGGCGAAGGAGCTGCTGCCGCTGGAGGTATTTAGTTCCGCCCTATTTCACTTAAAAACATGCGGAATTTTAAACATAAGCCTGCTTTCAGTTCTACCTTAGCGCTTTACGCAAAACCCTAATTCCTGTACTAATTGCTTTACCCTACAGTAATTCCTATCTAGCCTGAAGAGCTTCCTAAACGGCATCATCGTTTTGTTAGCTTAATTTGCAACTGATTGCGATTATTGAAATCACCTCTTGGTTTCTTAGTGGTCACTTGGAACCGCAACACTGTCCAAAAAACAGTCAAACTCTATTGATGTGTGTACGGAATAGACGTTGAAATAAATTTTATTTTTAAAAATATTTCTGAATATGTTTTAAAGTAATTTTTATCGTCGAAAATTTTAATATTTAGCTATCATTCCTGCTCGAGTGCAGTTTCTGCCTCAGTAAATCGATAAATAATTTCGACTTCTAAATACTCGTTTTTTTATGGAAGTGTTTAACTTGTACGAATTGTCTGCTGAATATTACGTGATCTTAACAGTATATAGAACGCAAGTGAGGAATTTAGTGCAAATAATTTATACCTCTGCAGCGAGACTCAAATCAGTTAAACTCTAACCTTTGTCAGGATTCGCAGCTCAATCTGTTTTGTGAATTTGAAAGATGTTTCAAACTGCGTAGAGAAACAACATATAGTTACCCTTAATTTGACTAGGTAATTAAGAATTTCATAAAATGCACGTTTGTTTCTACTATTTTGATATCCGGAACGCTTATAACTAGAGTTGAAATATTTTGATCCCTTTTATACACATTAGAACAAGCCTGAGGAAGAACACGTAATTGGACATCTGTTCGAATAATTAGTTCGGATTTTAAGGTTTGCTGTTTGACTTAACGCCATGAAATTGACACAGATAGGTCTTTCATATAAATGTTATTTATGTCCAACCAGATTAGAATCTGAAATATATATTATCTTCCTGGTATATTAATTTAATCTACATTACCATTAATTTTAAATATCTTTCTGTTCTTTTTCCTTTCGGATAAAATATAATATACTACATTTACCGTTAGATCTCCTTTTCTGATTTTTTCAATTCTAAGCTTCTCTATCATATTACTTTGAATAGTTTGTTAAAAACTAAGAAGTGAAGTAAGATCCTTATTTTCCATATAATTCGAATTAAGGAGGTATATTTTAAAACATCGATCTCAAAACTTCCTATTTTTTTTTAAATATTGCCTTAATTTCTTCGGAGATTAAAACTTTTATTTATGGTGGATGCAGCTGTCAAATAAAACATTTATACATAACATATTAATTGATATTACTGTAGAGATTCTTTGTCCCTAACCATATGATATTTCTTAAGTATCTTGTACGTTTAGGTATTCGGAAGTGGTATTTAACGTCAATCCCATACTTACTATTTAACGATCAAATCCGCAAAGCAAGTTAACTTTTACGAGAATGACACGCATGAAAAACAAACTTTTCTTAGGTATCCCCACATGATGTGATTTTATGGCCGAAAAACTCATATTTGATAATACTGATTTTTAACAATTGACCGTTTCCTTAATTAAATGTCAGGACAATGTCGAAACGATTGTTCGTCGAATTATGAATAAGGTTTAGTATGTTTACTAACGTTGTTTGACCCTAAAATAAAATCTTCGTGTCTTTTAAAGGGTATGGAGGCAGAGGATACGGTCGTGGCTACGGAGGTGAGGGCGGTGCTTCTGCTGCTGCATCTGCCGGTGGAGCAGGACGTGGTATGGGCGGTGAAGGAAGAGACGCTGGAGCTGCTGCTGCCGCTGCCGCTACTGCTGCTGCAGCCGCTGCTGGACGAGGTGGTTACGGAGGAAGAGGTGGAGAGGGTGCTGGCGGTGCCGCTGCTGCCTCTACTGCTGGAGCAGGACGTGGAGCTGGAGGAGAAGGTGAAGGAGCTGCTGCAGCTGCCGCCGCCGCTGCTGCTGCCGCGGCTGCCGCTGAAGGTATTTAGTTCCTCCTTATTTCACTTAAAATCATGCGGAATTTTAAACATAAGCCAGCTTTAGTTCTACCTTATTAAAAGCGCTTTACGCAAAGCCCTAATTCCTGTACTAATTGCTTTACCCGACAGTAATTCCTATCTAGCCGGAAGAGCTTAATAAACGGCATCATCGTTTTGTTAGCTTAATTTGCAACTGATTGCGATTATTGAAATCACCTTCTGGTTTCTTAGTGGTCAATCGGAATCGCAACACTGTCCAAAAAACATTCAAACTCTATTGATGTGTGTACGCAATAGACGCTGAAATAAATTTATTTTTAAAAACATTTCTGAATAAGTTTTAAAGTAATTTTTATCGTCGAAATTTTTAATATTTAGCTATCATTCCTGCTCGAGTGCAATTTCTGCCTCAGGAAATCGATAAATAATTTCGACTTCTAAATACTCGGTTTTCTTTATAGAGGTGTTTAGCTTGTACGAATTGTTTGCTGAATTTTACGTGATATTTACAGTATATAGAACGCAAGTGAGGAATTTAGTGCAAATAATTTATACCTCTGCAGCGAGACTCAAATCAGTTAAACTCTAACCTCTGTCAGGATACGCAGCTCAATCTGTTTTGTGAATTTGAAAGATGTTTCAAACTGCGTAGAGAAACAACATATAGTTACTCTTAATTTGACTAAGGAATTAAGAATTTCATAAAATGCACGTTTGTTTCTACTATTTTGATTTCCGAAGCGCTTACAACTAGAGTTGAAATATTTTGATCCCTTTTATACACATTACAACAAGCCTGAGGAAGAACACGTAATTGGACATCTGTTCGAATAATTAGTTCGGATTTTAAGGCTTGCTGTTTGAGTTAACGCCATGAAATTGACACAGATAGGTCTTTAATATAAATGTTATTTATGTCCAACCAGATTAGAATCTGAAATATTTATTATCTTCCTGGTATATTAATTTAGTCTACATTACCATTAATTTTAAATATCTTCCTGTTCTTTTTCCTTTCGGATAAAATATAATATATTACATTTACCGTTAGATCTCCTTTTCTGATTATTTCAATTCTAAGCTTCTCTATCATATTACTTTGAATAGTTTGTTAAAAACTAAGAAGTGAAGTATTTGGTAAGATCCTTATTTTCCATATAATTCGAATTAAGGAGGTATAATTTAAAATTTCGATCTCAAAACTTCTTATTTTTTTTTAAATATTACCTTAATTTGTTGCGAGATTAAAGCTTTTTTTTATGATGGATGCCGCTGTCTAATAAAACATTTATACATAACATATGAATTGATATTACTGTACGAAAAACAAACTTTTATTAGGTATTTCAACATTGTTTGATTTTATGGCCGAAAAAAACAAAGTTGATAACACTGTTTTCGAAAAATTGACGGTTTCCCAACTTAACTGTCAGAACAATTTTGAAACGATTGTTCGTAGAAATATAAATAAGGTTTAGTATCTTTACTAACGTTGTTTGACCCTTAAATAAAAGCTTCGTGTCTTTTAAAGGGTATGGTGGCAGAGGATACGGTCGTGGCTACGGAGGAGAGGGCGGCGCTTCTGCTGCTGCATCTGCTGGTGGAGCAGGACGTGGTATGGGCAGTGAAGGACGAGACGCTGGAGCTGCTGCTGCCGCTGCCGCAGCTGCTGCTGCAGCCGCTGCTGGACGAGGTGGTTACGGAGGCAGAGGTGGAGAGGTTGCTGGCGGTGCCGCAGCTGCCTCTGCTGCTGGAGCAGGACGTGGAGCTGGAGGACAAGGCGAAGGAGCTGCTGCCGCTGCCGCCGCCGCTGCTGCTGCTGCGGCTGCCGCTGGAGGTATTTAGTTCCGCCCTATTTCACTTAAAAACATGCGGAATTTTAAACATAAGCCTGCTTTGAGTTCTACCTTAGCGCTTTACGCAAAACCCTAATTCCTGTACTAATTGGTTTACCCTACAGTAATTCCTATCTAGCCTGAAGAGCTTCCTAAACGGCATCATCGTTTTGTTAGCTTAATTTGCAACTGATTGCGATTATTGAAATCACCTCTTGGTTTCTTAGTGGTCACTCGGAACTGCAACACTGTCCAAAAAACAGTCAAACTCTATTGATGTGTGTACGCAATAGACGTTGAAATAAATTTTATTTTTAAAAACAATTCTGAATAAATTTTAAAGTAATTTTTATCGTCGAAATTTTTAATATTTAGCTATCATTCCTGCTCGAGTGCAATTTCTGCCTCAGTAAATCGATAAATAATTTCGACTTCTAAATACTCCGTTTTTTTATGGAAGTGTTTAACTTGTACGAATTGTCTGCTGAATATTACGTGATGTTAACAGTATATAGAACGCAAGTGAGGAATTTAGTGCAAATAATTTATACCTCTGCAGCGAGACTGAAATCAGTTAAACTCTAACCTCTGTCAGGATACGCAGCTCAATCTGTTTTGTGAATTTGAAAGATGTTTCAAACTGCGTAGAGAAACAACATATAGTTACCCTTAATTTGACTAGGTAATTAAGAATTTCATAAAATGCACGTTTGTTTCTACTATTTTGATGTCCGGAAAGCTTATAACTAGAGTTGAAATATTTTGATCAAATTTATACACATTAGAACAAGCCTGAGGAAGAACACGTAATTGGACATCTGTTCAAATAATTAGTTCGGATTTTAAGGCTTGCTGTTTGACTTAACGCCATGAAATTGACACAGATAGGTCTTTCATATAAATGTTATTTATGTCCAACCAGATTAGAATCTGAAATATATATTATCTTCCTGGTATATTAATTTAATCTACATTACCATTAATTTTAAATATCTTCCTGTTCTTTTTCCTTTCGGATAAAATATAATATACTACATTTACCGTTAGATCTCCTTCTCTGATTATTTCAATTCTAAGCTTCTCTATCATATTACTTTGAATAGTTTGTTAAAAACTAAGAAGTGAAGTATTTGGTAAGATCCTTATTTTCCATATAATTCGAATTAAGGAGGTATATTTGAAAATTTCGATCTCAAAACTTCCTATTTTTTTTTAAAATATAACCTTAATTTGTTGCGAGATTAAAGCTTTTATTTATGGTGGATGCCGCTGTCTAATAAAACATTTATACATAACATATGAATTGATATTACTCTACGAAAAACAAACTTTTATTAGGTATTTCAACATTGTGTGATTTTATGGCCTAAAAAAACAACGTTGATAACACTGTTTTCGAAAAATTGACGGTTTCCCAACTTAACTGTCAGAACAATTTTGAAACGATTGTTCGTAGAAATATAAATAAGGTTTAGTATCTTTACTAACGTTGTTTGACCCTTAAATAAAAGCTTCGTGTCTTTTAAAGGGTATGGAGGCAGAGGATACGGTCGTGGCTACGGAGGTGAGGGCGGTGCTTCTGCTGCTGCATCTGCCGGTGGAGCAGGACGTGGTATGGGCGGTGAAGGAAGAGACGCTGGAGCTGCTGCTGCCGCTGCCGCTGCTGCTGCTGCAGCCGCTGCTGGACGAGGTGGTTACGGAGGCAGAGGTGGAGAGGGTGCTGGCGGTGCCGCAGCTGCCTCTGCTGCTGGAGCAGGACGTGGAGCTGGAGGACAAGGCGAAGGAGCTGCTGCCGCTGCCGCCGCCGCTGCTGCTGCTGCGGCTGCCGCTGGAGGTATTTAGTTCCGCCCTATTTCACTTAAAAACATGCGGAATTTTAAACATAAGCCTGGTTTGAGTTCTACCTTAGCGCTTTACGCAAAACCCTAACTCCTGTACTAATTGCTTTACCCTACAGTAATTCCTATCTAGCCTGAAGAGCTTCCTAAACGGCATCATCGTTTTGTTAGCTTAATTTGCAACTGATTGCGATTATTCAAATCACCTCTTGGTTTCTTAGTGGTCACTTGGAACCGCAACACTGTCCAAAAAACAGTCAAACTCTATTGATGTGTGTACGCAATAGACGTTGAAATAAATTTTATTTTTAAAAATATTTCTGAATATGTTTTAAAGTAATTTTTATCGTCGAAATTTTTAATATTTAGCTATCATTCCTGCTCGAGTGCAGTTTCTGCCTCAGTAAATCGATAAATAATTTCGACTTCTAAATACTCGTTTTTTTATGGAAGTGTTTAACTTGTACGAATTGTCTGCTGAATATTACGTGATGTTAACAGTATATAGAACGCAAGTGAGGAATTTAGTGCAAATAATTTATACGTCTGCAGCGAGACTCAAATCAGTTAAACTCTAACCTTTGTCAGGATACGCAGCTCAATCTGTTTTGTGAATTTGAAAGATGTTTCAAACTGCGTAGAGAAACAACATATAGTTACCCTTAATTTGACTAGGTAATTAAGAATTTCATAAAATGCACGTTTGTTTCTACTATTTTGATGTCCGGAACGCTTATAACTAGAGTTGAAATATTTTGATCCCTTTTATACACATTAGAACAAGCCTGAGGAAGAACACGTAATTGGACATCTGTTCGAACAATTAGTTCGGATTTTAAGGCTTGCTGTTTGACTTAACGCCATGAAATTGACACAGATAGGTCTTTCATATAAATGTTATTTATGTCCAACCAGATTAGTATCTGAAATATTTATTATCTTCCTGGTATATTAATTTAATCTACATTACCGTTCATTTTAAATATCTTCCTGTTCTTTTTCCTTTCGGATAAAATATAATATATTACGTTTACCGTTAGATCTCCTTTTCTGATTTTTTCAATTCTAAGCTTCTCTATCATATTACTTTGAATAGTTTGTTAAAAACTAAGAAGTGAAGTAAGATCCTTATTTTCCATATAATTCGAATTAAGGAGGTATATTTTAAAACATCGATCTCAAAACTTCCTATTTTTTTTTTAAATATTTCCTTAATTTCTTCGGAGATTAAAACTTTTATTTATGCTGGATGCAGCTGTCAAATAAAGCATTTATACATAACATATTAATTGATATTACTGTAGAGATTCTTTGTCCCTAACCATATGATATTTCTTAAGTATCTTGTACGTTTAGGTACTCGGAAGTGTTATTTAACGTCAATCCCATACTTACTATTTAACGATCAAATCCGCAAAGCAAGTTAAGTTAACTTTTACGAGAATGACACGCATGAAAAACAAACTTTTCTTAGGTATCCCAACATGATGTGATTTTATGGCCGAAAAACTCAAATTTCATAATACTGATTTTTAACAATTGACCGTTTCCTTAATTAAGTGTCAGGACAATATCGAAACGATTGTTCGTCGAATTATGAATAAGGTTTAGTATGTTTACTAACGTTGTTTGACCCTAAAATAAAATCTTCGTGTCTTTTAAAGGGTATGGAGGCAGAGGATACGGTCGTGGCTACGGAGGTGAGGGCGGTGCTTCTGCTGCTGCATCTGCCGGTGGAGCAGGACGTGGTATGGGCGGTGAAGGAAGAGACGCTGGAGCTGCTGCTGCCGCTGCCGCTGCTGCTGCTGCAGCCGCTGCTGGACGAGGTGGTTACGGAGGAAGAGGTGGAGAGGGTGCTGGCGGTGCCGCTGCTGCCTCTACTGCTGGAGCAGGACGTGGAGCTGGAGGAGAAGGTGAAGGAGCTGCTGCAGCTGCCGCCGCCGCTGCTGCTGCTGCGGCTGCCGCTGAAGGTATTTAGTTCCTCCTTATTTCACTTAAAATCATGCGGAATTTTAAACATAAGCCTGCTTTGAGTTCTACCTTATTAAAAGCGCTTTACGCAAAGCCCTAATTCCTGTACTAATTGCTTTACCCGACAGTAATTCCTATCTAGCCGGAAGAGCTTAATAAACGGCATCATCGTTTTGTTAGCTTAATTTGCAACTGATTGCGATTATTGAAATCACCTTCTGGTTTCTTAGTGGTCAATCGGAACCGCAACACTGTCCAAAAAACATTCAAACTCTATTGATGTGTGTACGCATTAGACGCTGAAATAAATTTATTTTTAAAAACATTTCTGAATAAGTTTTAAAGTAATTTTTATCGTCGAAATTTTTAATATTTAGCTATCATTCCTGCTCGAGTGCAATTTTTGCCTCAGGAAATCGATAAATAATTTCGACTTGTAAATACTCCGTTTTTTTATGGAAGTGTTTAACTTGTACGAATTGTTTGCTGAATTTTACGTGATATTTAGAGTATATAGAACGCAAGTGAGGAATTTAGTGCAAATAATTTATACCTCTGCAGCAAGACTCAAATCAGTTAAACTCTAACTTTTGTCAGGATACGCAGCTCAATCTGTTTTGTGAATTTGAAAGATGTTTTAAACTACGTAGAGTAACAACATATAGTTACTCTTAATTTGACTAAGGAATTAGGAATTTCATAAAATGCACGTTTGTTTCTACTATTTTGATTTCCGAAGCGCTTACAACTAGAGTTGAAATATTTTGATCAAATTTATACACATTAGAACAAGCCTGAGGAAGAACACGTAATTGGACATCTGTTCGAATAATTAGTTCGGATTTTAAGGCTTGCTGTTTGACTTAACGCCATGAAATTGACACAGATAGGTCTTTCATATAAATGTTATTTATGTCCAACCAGATTAGAATCTGAAATATTTATTATCTTCCTGGTATATTAATTTAGTCTACATTACCATTAATTTTAAATATCTTCCTGTTCTTTTTCCTTTCGGATAAAATATAATATACTACATTTACCGTTAGATCTCCTTTTCTGATTATTTCAATTCTAAGCTTCTCTATCATATTACTTTGAATAGTTTGTTAAAAACTAAGAAGTGAAGTATTTGGTAAGATCCTTATTTTCCATATAATTCGAATTAAGGAGGTATATTTGAAAATTTCGATCTCAAAACTTCCTATTTTTTTTTAAATATTACCTTAATTTGTTGCGAGATTAAAGCTTTTATTTATGGTGGATGCCGCTGTCTAATAAAACATTTATACATAACATATGAATTGATATTACTCTACGAAAAACAAACTTTTATTAGGTATTTCAACATTGTGTGATTTTATGGCCTAAAAAAACAACGTTGATAACACTGTTTTCGAAAAATTGACGGTTTCCCAACTTAACTGTCAGAACAATTTTGAAACGATTGTTCGTAGAAATATAAATAAGGTTTAGTATCTTTACTAACGTTGTTTGACCCTTAAATAAAAGCTTCGTGTCTTTTAAAGGGTATGGTGGCAGAGGATACGGTCGTGGCTACGGAGGAGAGGGCGGCGCTTCTGCTGCTGCATCTGCTGGTGGAGCAGGACGTGGTATGGGCGGTGAAGGACGAGACGCTGGAGCTGCTGCTGCCGCTGCCGCAGCTGCTGCTGCAGCCGCTGCTGGACGAGGTGGTTACGGAGGCAGAGGTGGAGAGGGTGCTGGCGGTGCCGCAGCTGCCTCTGCTGCTGGAGCAGGACGTGGAGCTGGAGGACAAGGCGAAGGAGCTGCTGCCGCTGCCGCCGCCGCTGCTGCTGCTGCGGCTGCCGCTGGAGGTATTTAGTTCCGCCCTATTTCACTTAAAAACATGCGGAATTTTAAACATAAGCCTGGTTTGAGTTCTACCTTAGCGCTTTACGCAAAACCCTAACTCCTGTACTAATTGCTTTACCCTACAGTAATTCCTATCTAGCCTGAAGAGCTTCCTAAACGGCATCATCGTTTTGTTAGCTTAATTTGCAACTGATTGCGATTATTGAAATCACCTCTTGGTTTCTTAGTGGTCACTTGGAACCGCAACACTGTCCAAAAAACAGTCAAACTCTATTGATGTGTGTACGCAATAGACGTTGAAATAAATTTTATTTTTAAAAATATTTCTGAATATGTTTTAAAGTAATTTTTATCGTCGAAATTTTTAATATTTAGCTATCATTCCTGCTCGAGTGCAGTTTCTGCCTCAGTAAATCGATAAATAATTTCGACTTCTAAATACTCGTTTTTTTATGGAAGTGTTTAACTTGTACGAATTGTCTGCTGAATATTACGTGATGTTAACAGTATATAGAACGCAAGTGAGGAATTTAGTGTAAATAATTTATACGTCTGCAGCGAGACTCAAATCAGTTAAACTCTAACCTTTGTCAGGATACGCAGCTCAATCTGTTTTGTGAATTTGAAAGATGTTTCAAACTGCGTAGAGAAACAACATATAGTTACCCTTAATTTGACTAGGTAATTAAGAATTTCATAAAATGCACGTTTGTTTCTACTATTTTGATGTCCGGAACGCTTATAACTAGAGTTGAAATATTTTGATCCCTTTTATACACATTAGAACAAGCCTGAGGAAGAACACGTAATTGGACATCTGTTCGAATAATTAGTTCGGATTTTAAGGTTTGCTGTTTGACTTAACGCCATGAAATTGACACAGATAGGTCTTTCATATAAATGTTATTTATGTCCAACCAGATTAGTATCTGAAATATTTATTATCTTCCTGGTATATTAATTTAATCTACATTACCGTTCATTTTAAATATCTTCCTGTTCTTTTTCCTTTCGGATAAAATATAATATATTACGTTTACCGTTAGATCTCCTTTTCTGATTTTTTCAATTCTAAGCTTCTCTATCATATTACTTTGAATAGTTTGTTAAAAAATAAGAAGTGAAGTATTTGGTAAGATCCTTATTTTCCATATAATTCGAATTAAGGAGGTATATTTTAAAACATCGATCTCAAAACTTCCTATTTTTTTTTTTTTAATATTGCCTTAATTTCTTCGGAGATTAAAACTTTTATTTATGGTGGATGCAGCTGTCAAATAAAACATTTATACATAACATATTAATTGATATTACTGTAGAGATTCTTTGTCCCTAACCATATGATATGTCTTAAGTATCTTGTACGTTTAGGTACTCGGAAGTGTTATTTAACGTCAATCCCATACTTACTATTTAACGATCAAATCCGCAAAGCAAGTTAAGTTAACTTTTACGAGAATGACACGCATGAAAAACAAACTTTTCTTAGGTATCCCAACATGATGTGATTTTATGGCCGAAAAACTCAAATTTCATAATACTGATTTTTAACAATTGACCGTTTCCTTAATTAAGTGTCAGGACAATATCGAAACGATTGTTCGTCGAATTATGAATAAGGTTTAGTATGTTTACTAACGTTGTTTGACCCTAAAATAAAATCTTCGTGTCTTTTAAAGGGTATGGAGGCAGAGGATACGGTCGTGGCTACGGAGGTGAGGGCGGTGCTTCTGCTGCTGCATCTGCCGGTGGAGCAGGACGTGGTATGGGCGGTGAAGGAAGAGACGCTGGAGCTGCTGCTGCCGCTGCTGCTGCTGCAGCCGCTGCTGGACGAGGTGGTTACGGAGGAAGAGGTGGAGAGGGTGCTGGCGGTGCCGCTGCTGCCTCTACTGCTGGAGCAGGACGTGGAGCTGGAGGAGAAGGTGAAGGAGCTGCTGCAGCTGCCGCCGCCGCTGCTGCTGCTGCGGCTGCCGCTGAAGGTATTTAGTTCCTCCTTATTTCACTTAAAATCATGCGGAATTTTAAACATAAGCCTGCTTTGAGTTCTACCTTATTAAAAGCGCTTTACGCAAAGCCCTAATTCCTGTACTAATTGCTTTACCCGACAGTAATTCCTATCTAGCCGGAAGAGCTTAATAAACGGCATCATCGTTTTGTTAGCTTAATTTGCAACTGATTGCGATTATTGAAATCACCTTCTGGTTTCTTAGTGGTCAATCGGAACCGCAACACTGTCCAAAAAACATTCAAACTCTATTGATGTGTGTACGCAATAGACGCTGAAATAAATTTATTTTTAAAAACATTTGTGAATAAGTTTTAAAGTAATTTTTATCGTCGAAATTTTTAATATTTAGCTATCATTCCTGCTCGAGTGCAATTTCTGCCTCAGGAAATCGATAAATAATTTCGACTTCTAAATACTCGGTTTTTTTATAGAGGTGTTTAGCTTGTACGAATTGTTTGCTGAATTTTACGTGATATTTACAGTATATAGAACGCAAGTGAGGAATTTAGTGCAAATAATTTATACCTCTGCAGCAAGACTCAAATCAGTTAAACTCTAACCTTTGTCAGGATACGCAGCTCAATCTGTTTTGTGAATTTGAAAGATGTTTTAAACTACGTAGAGTAACAACATATAGTTACTCTTAATTTGACTAAGGAATTAAGAATTTCATAAAATGCACGTTTGTTTCTACTATTTTGATTTCCGAAGCGCTTACAACTAGAGTTGAAATATTTTGATCCCTTTTATACACATTACAACAAGCCTGAGGAAGAACACGTAATTGGACATCTGTTCGAATAATTAGTTCGGATTTTAAGGCTTGCTGTTTGACTTAACGCCATGAAATTGACACAGATAGGTCTTTCATATAAATGTTATTTATGTCCAACCAGATTAGAATCTGAAATATTTATTATCTTCCTGGTATATTACTTTAGTCTACATTACCATTAATTTTAAATATCTTCCTGTTCTTTTTCCTTTCGGATAAAATATAATATATTACATTTACCGTTACATCTCCTTTTCTGATTATTTCAATTCTAAGCTTCTCTATCATATTACTTTGAATAGTTTGTTAAAAACTAAGAAGTGAAGTATTTGGTAAGATCCTTATTTTCCATATAATTCGAATTAAGGAGGTATAATTTAAAATTTCGATCTCAAATCTTCCTATTTTTTTTTTAAATATTACCTTGATTTGTTGCGAGATTAAAGCTTTTTTTTTATGGTGGATGCCGCTGTCTAAAAAAACATTTATACATAACATATGAATTGATATTACTGTACGAAAAACAAACTTTTATTAGGTATTTCAACATAGTGTGATTTTATGGCCGAAAAAAACAAAGTTGATAACACTGTTTTCGAACAATTGACGGTTTCCCAACTTAACTGTCAGAACAATTTTGAAACGATTGTTCGTAGAAATATAAATAAGGTTTAGTATCTTTACTAACGTTGTTTGACACTTAAATAAAAGCTTCGTGTCTTTTAAAGGGTATGGTGGCAGAGGATACGGTCGTGGCTACGGAGGAGAGGGCGGCGCTTCTGCTGCTGCATCTGCTGGTGGAGCAGGACGTGGTATGGGCGGTGAAGGACGAGACGCTGGAGCTGCTGCTGCCGCTGCCGCAGCTGCTGCTGCAGCCGCTGCTGGACGAGGTGGTTACGGAGGCAGAGGTGGAGAGGGTGCTGGCGGTGCCGCAGCTGCCTCTGCTGCTGGAGCAGGACGTGGAGCTGGAGGACAAGGCGAAGGAGCTGCTGCCGCTGCCGCCGCCGCTGCTGCTGCTGCGGCTGCCGCTGGAGGTATTTAGTTCCGCCCTATTTCACTTAAAACCATGCGGAATTTTATGCTTTGAGTTCTACCTTAGCGCTTTACGCAAAACCCTAATTCCTGTACTAATTACTTTACCCTACAGTAATTCCTATCTAGCCTGAAGAGCTTCCTAAACGGCATCATCGTTTTGTTAGCTTAATTTGCAACTGATTGCGATTATTGAAATCACCTTCTGGTTTCTTAGTGGTCAATCGGAACCGCAACACTGTCCAATAAACATTCAAACTCTATTGATGTGTGTACGCAATAGACGCTGAAATAAATTTTAATTTTAAAAACATTTCTGAATAAGTTTTAAAGTAATTTTTATCGTCGAAATTTTTAATATTTAGCTATCATTCCTGCTCGAGTGCAATTTCTGCCTCAGTAAATCGATAAATAATTTCGACTTCTAAATACTCCTTTTTTTTATGGAAGTGTTTAACTTGTACGAATTGTCTGCTGAATATTACGTGATGTTAACAGTATATAGAACGCAAGTGAGATATTTAGTGCAAATAATTCATACCTCTGCAGCGAGACTCAAATCAGTTAAACTCTAACCTCTGTCAGGATACGCAGCTCAATCTGTTTTGTGAATTTGAAAGATGTTTCAAACTGCGTAGAGAAACAACATATAGTTACCCTTAATTTGACTAGGTAATTAAGAATTTCATAAAATGCACGTTTGTTTCTACTATTTTGATGTCCGGAACGCTTATAACTAGAGTTGAAATATTTTGATCCCTTTTATACACATTAGAACAAGCCTGAGGAAGAACACGTAATTGGACATCTGTTCGAATAATTAGTTCGGATTTTAAGGCTTGCTGTTTGACTTAACGCCATGAAATTGACACAGATAGGTCTTTCATATAAATGTTATTTATGTCCAACCAGATTAGTATCTGAAATATTTATTATCTTTCTGGTATATTAATTTAATCTACATTACCGTTCATTTTAAATATCTTCCTGTTCTTTTTCCTTTCGGATAAAATATAATATATTACGTTTACCGTTAGATCTCGTTTTCTGATTTTTTCAATTCTAAGCTTCTCTATCATATTACTTTGAATAGTTTGTTAAAAAATAAGAAGTGAAGTATTTGGTAAGATCCTTATTTTCCATATAATTCGAATTAAGGAGGTATATTTTAAAACATCGATCTCAAAACTTCCAATTTTTTTTTTAAATATTGCCTTAATTTCTTCGGAGATTAAAACTTTTATTTATGGTGGATGCAGCTGTCAAATAAAACATTTATACATAACATATTAATTGATATTACTGTAGAGATTCTTTGTCCCTAACCATATGATATTTCTTAAGTATCTTGTACGTTTAGGTACTCGGAAGTGTTATTTAACGTCAATCCCATACTTACTATTTAACGATCAAATCCGCAAAGCAAGTTAAGTTAACTTTTACGAGAATGACACGCATGAAAAACAAACTTTTCTTAGGTAACCCAACATGATGTGATTTTATGGCCGAAAAACTCAAATTTCATAATACTGATTTTTAACAATTGACCGTTTCCTTAATTAAGTGTCAGGACAATATCGAAACGATTGTTCGTCGAATTATGAATAAGGTTTAGTATGTTTACTAACGTTGTTTGACCCTAAAATAAAATCTTCGTGTCATTTAAAGGGTATGGAGGCAGAGGATACGGTCGTGGCTACGGAGGTGAGGGCGGTGCTTCTGCTGCTGCATCTGCCGGTGGAGCAGGACGTGGTATGGGCGGTGAAGGAAGAGACGCTGGAGCTGCTGCTGCCGCTGCCGCTGCTGCAGCCGCTGCTGGACGAGGGGGTTACGGAGGAAGAGGTGGAGAGGGTGCTGGCGGTGCCGCTGCTGCCTCTACTGCTGCAGCAGGACGTGGAGCTGGAGGAGAAGGTGAAGGAGCTGCTGCAGCTGCCGCCGCCGCTGCTGCTGCTGCGGCTGCCGCTGAAGGTATTTAGTTCCTCCTTATTTCACTTAAAATCATGCGGAATTTTAAACATAAGCCTGCTTTGAGTTCTACCTTATTAAAAGCGCTTTACGCAAAGCCCTAATTCCTGTACTAATTGCTTTACCCGACAGTAATTCCTATCTAGCCGGAAGAGCTTAATAAACGGCATCATCGTTTTGTTAGCTTAATTTGCAACTGATTGCGATTATTGAAATCACCTTCTGGTTTCTTAGTGGTCAATCGGAACCGCAACACTGTCCAAAAAACATTCAAACTCTATTGATGTGTGTACGCAATAGACGCTGAAATAAATTTATTTTTAAAAACATTTGTGAATAAGTTTTAAAGTAATTTTTATCGTCGAAATTTTTAATATTTAGGTATCATTCCTGCTCGAGTGCAATTTCTGCCTCAGGAAATCGATAAATAATTTCGACTTCTAAATACTCGGTTTTTTTTATAGAGGTGTTTAGCTTGTACGAATTGTTTGCTGAATTTTACGTGATATTTACAGTATATAGAACGCAAGTGAGGAATTTAGTGCAAATAATTTATACCTCTGCAGCAAGACTCAAATCAGTTAAACTCTAACCTCTGTCAGGATACTCAGCTCAATCTGTTTTGTGAATTTGAAAGATGTTTCAAACTACGTAGAGAAACAACATATAGTTACCCTTCATTTGACTAGGTAATTAAGAATTTCATAAAATGCACGTTTGTTTCTACTATTTTGATGTCCGGAACGCTTAAAACTAGAGTTGAAATAATTTGATCCCTTTTATACACATTAGAACAAGCCTGAGGAAGAACACGTAATTGGACATCTGTTCGAATAATTAGTTCGGATTTTAAGGCTTGCTGTTTGACTTAACGCCATGAAATTGACACAGATAGGTCTTTCATATAAATGTTATTTATGTCCAACCAGATTAGAATCTGAAATATTTATTATCTTCCTGGTATATTAATTTAGTCTACATTACCATTAATTTTAAATATCTTCCTGTTCTTTTTCCTTTCGGATAAAATATAATATATTACATTTACCGTTACATCTCCTTTTCTGATTATTTCAATTCTAAGCTTCTCTATCATATTACTTTGAATAGTTTGTTAAAAACTAAGAAGTGAAGTATTTGGTAAGATCCTTATTTTCCATATAATTCGAATTAAGAAGGTATAATTTAAAATTTCGAACTCAAAACTTCCTATTTTTTTTTAAATATTACCTTAATTTGTTGCGAGATTAAAGCTTTTTTTTATGGTGGATGCCGCTGTCTAATAAAACATTTATACATAACATATGAATTGATATTACTGTACGAAAAACAAACTTTTATTAGGTATTTCAACATTGTGTGATTTTATGGCCGAAAAAAACAAAGTTGATAACACTGTTTTCGAAAAATTGACGGTTTCCCAACTTAACTGTCAGAACAATTTTGAAACGATTGTTCGTAGAAATATAAATAAGGTTTAGTATCTTTACTAACGTTGTTTGACCCTTAAATAAAAGCTTCGTGTCTTTTAAAGGGTATGGTGGCAGAGGATACGGTCGTGGCTACGGAAGAGAGGGCGGCGCTTCTGCTGCTGCATCTGCTGGTGGAGCAGGACGTGGTATGGGCGGTGAAGGACGAGACGCTGGAGCTGCTGCTGCCGCTGCCGCAGCTGCTGCTGCAGCCGCTGCTGGACGAGGTGGTTACGGAGGCAGAGGTGGAGAGGGTGCTGGAGGTGCCGCAGCTGCCTCTGCTGCTGGAGCAGGACGTGGAGCTGGAGGACAAGGCGAAGGAGCTGCTGCCGCTGCCGCCGCCGCTGCTGCTGCTGCCGCTGGAGGTATTTAGTTCCGCCCTATTTCACTTAAAACCATGCGGAATTTTAAACATAAGCCTGCTTTGAGTTCTACCTTAGCGCTTTACGCAAAACCCTAATTCCTGTACTAATTACTTTACCCTACAGTAATTCCTATCTAGCCTGAAGAGCTTCCTAAACGGCATCATCGTTTTGTTAGCTTAATTTGCAACTGATTGCGATTATTGAAATCACCTCTTGGTTTCTTAGTGGTCACTTGGAACCGCAACACTGTCCAAAAAACAGTCAAACTCTATTGATGTGTGTACGCAATAGACGTTGAAATAAATTTTATTTTTAAAAACATTTCTGAATATGTTTTAAAGTAATTTTTATCGTCCAAATTTTTAATATTTAGCTATCATTCCTGCTCGAGTGCAGTTCCTGCCTCAGTAAATCGATAAATAATTTCGACTTCTAAATACTCCGTTTTTTTATGGAAGTGTTTAACTTGTACGAATTGTCTGCTGAATATTACGTGATCTTAACAGTATATAGAACGCAAGTGAGGAATTTAGTGCAAATAATTTATACCTCTGCAGCGAGACTCAAATCAGTTAAACTCTAACCTTTGTCAGGATACGCAGCTCAATCTGTTTTGTGAATTTGAAAGATGTTTCAAACTGCGTAGAGAAACAACATATAGTTACCCTTAATTTGACTAGGTAATTAAGAATTTCATAAAATGCACGTTTGTTTCTACTATTTTGATGTCCGGAACGCTTATAACTAGAGTTGAAATATTTTGATCCCTTTTATACACATTAGAACAAGCCTGAGGAAGAACACGTAATTGGACATCTGTTCGAATAATTAGTTCGGATTTTAAGGCTTGCTGTTTGACTTAACGCCATGAAATTGACACAGATAGGTCTTTCATATAAATGTTATTTATGTCCAACCAGATTAGTATCTGAAATATTTATTATCTTCCTGGTATATTAATTTAATCTACATTACCGTTCATTTTAAATATCTTCCTGTTCTTTTTCCTTTCGGATAAAATATAATATATTACGTTTACCGTTAGATCTCCTTTTCTGATTTTTTCAATTCTAAGCTTCTCTATCATATTACTTTGAATAGTTTGTTAAAAAATAAGAAGTGAAGTATTTGGTAAGATCCTTATTTTCCATATAATTCGAATTAAGGAGGTATATTTTAAAACATCGATCTCAAAACTTCCTATTTTTTTCTTTTTAAATATTGCCTTAATTTCTTCGGAGATTAAAACTTTTATTTATGGTGGATGCAGCTGTCAAATAAAACATTTATACATAACATATTAATTGATATTACTGTAGACATTCTTTGTCCCTAACCATATGATATTTCTTAAGTATCTTGTACGTTTAGGTACTCGGAAGTGTTATTTAACGTCAATCCCATACTTACTATTTAACGATCAAATCCGCAAAGCAAGTTAAGTTAACTTTTACGAGAATGACACGCATGAAAAATAAACTTTTCTTAGGTATCCCAACATGATGTGATTTTATGGCCGAAAAACTCAAATTTCATAATACTGATTTTTAACAATTGACCGTTTCCTTAATTAAGTGTCAGGACAATATCGAAATGATTGTTCGTCGAATTATGAATAAGGTTTAGTATGTTTACTAACGTTGTTTGACCCTAAAATAAAATCTTCGTGTCTTTTAAAGGGTATGGAGGCAGAGGATACGGTCGTGGCTACGGAGGTGAGGGCGGAGCTTCTGCTGCTGCATCTGCCGGTGGAGCAGGACGTGGTATGGGCGGTGAAGGAAGAGACGCTGGAGCTGCTGCTGCCGCTGCCGCTGCTGCTGCTGCAGCCGCTGCTGGACGAGGTGGTTACGGAGGCAGAGGTGGAGAGGGTGCTGGCGGTGCCGCTGCTGCCTCTACTGCTGGAGCAGGACGTGGAGCTGGAGGTGAAGGTGAAGGAGCTGCTGCAGCTGCCGCCGCCGCTGCTGCTGCTGCGGCTGCCGCTGAAGGTATTTAGTTCCTCCTTATTTCACTTAAAATCATGCGGAATTTTAAACATAAGCCTGCTTTGAGTTCTACCTTATTAAAAGCGCTTTACGCAAAGCCCTAATTCCTGTACTAATTGCTTTACCCGACAGTAATTCCTATCTAGCCGGAAGAGCTTAATAAACGGCATCATCGTTTTGTTAGCTTAATTTGCAACTGATTGCGATTATTGAAATCACCTTCTGGTTTCTTAGTGGTCAATCGGAACCGCAACACTGTCCAATAAACATTCAAACTCTATTGATGTGTGTACGCAATAGACGTTGAAATAAATTTTATTTTTAAAAACATTTCTGAATATGTTTTAAAGTAATTTTTATCGTCCAAATTTTTAATATTTAGCTATCATTCCTGCTCGAGTGCAGTTTCTGCCTCAGTAAATCGATAAATAATTTCGACTTCTAAATACTCCGTTTTTTTATGGAAGTGTTTAACTTGTACGAATTGTCTGCTGAATATTACGTGATCTTAACAGTATATAGAACGCAAGTGAGGAATTTAGTGCAAATAATTTATACCTCTGCAGCGAGACTCAAATCAGTTAAACTCTAACCTCTGTCAGGATACGCAGCTCAATCTGTTTTGTGAATTTGAAAGATGTTTCAAACTACGTAGAGGAACAACATATAGTTACCCTTCATTTGACTAGGTAATTAAGAATTTCATAAAATGCACGTTTGTTTCTACTATTTTGATGTCCGGAACGCTTAAAACTAGAGTTGAAATAATTTGATCCCTTTTATACACATTAGAACAAGCCTGAGGAAGAACACGTAATTGGACATCTGTTCGAATAATTAGTTCGGATTTTAAGGCTTGCTGTTTGACTTAACGCCATGAAATTGACACAGATAGGTCTTTCATATAAATGTTATTTATGTCCAACCAGATTAGAATCTGAAATATTTATTATCTTCCTGGTATATTAATTTAGTCTACATTACCATTAATTTTAAATATCTTCCTGTTCTTTTTCCTTTCGGATAAAATATAATATATTACATTTACCGTTACATCTCCTTTTCTGATTATTTCAATTCTAAGCTTCTCTATCATATTACTTTGAATAGTTTGTTAAAAACTAAGAAGTGAAGTATTTGGTAAGATCCTTATTTTCCATATAATTCGAATTAAGGAGGTATAATTTAAAATTTCGAACTCGAAACTTCCTATTTTTTTTTAAATATTACCTTAATTTGTTGCGAGATTAAAGCTTTTTTTTATGGTGGATGCCGCTGTCTAATAAAACATTTATACATAACATATGAATTGATATTACTGTACGAAAAACAAACTTTTATTAGGTATTTCAACATTGTGTGATTTTATGGCCGAAAAAAACAAAGTTGATAACACTGTTTTCGAAAAATTGACGGTTTCCCAACTTAACTGTCAGAACAATTTTGAAACGATTGTTCGTAGAAATATAAATAAGGTTTAGTATCTTTACTAACGTTGTTTGACCCTTAAATAAAAGCTTCGTGTCTTTTAAAGGGTATGGTGGCAGAGGATACGGTCGTGGCTACGGAAGAGAGGGCGGCGCTTCTGCTGCTGCATCTGCTGGTGGAGCAGGACGTGGTATGGGCGGTGAAGGACGAGACGCTGGAGCTGCTGCTGCCGCTGCCGCAGCTGCTGCTGCAGCCGCTGCTGGACGAGGTGGTTACGGAGGCAGAGGTGGAGAGGGTGCTGGAGGTGCCGCAGCTGCCTCTGCTGCTGGAGCAGGACGTGGAGCTGGAGGACAAGGCGAAGGAGCTGCTGCCGCTGCCGCCGCCGCTGCTGCTGCTGCTGCTGCCGCTGGAGGTATTTAGTTCCGCCCTATTTCACTTAAAACCATGCGGAATTTTAAACATAAGCCTGCTTTGAGTTCTACCTTAGCGCTTTACGCAAAACCCTAATTCCTGTACTAATTACTTTACCCTACAGTAATTCCTATCTAGCCTGAAGAGCTTCCTAAACGGCATCATCGTTTTGTTAGCTTAATTTGCAACTGATTGCGATTATTGAAATCACCTCTTGGTTTCTTAGTGGTCACTTGGAATCGCAACACTGTCCAAAAAACAGTCAAACTCTATTGATGTGTGTACGCAATAGACGTTGAAATAAATTTTATTTTTAAAAACATTTCTGAATATGTTTTAAAGTAATTTTTATCGTCCAAATTTTTAATATTTAGCTATCATTCCTGCTCGAGTGCAGTTTCTGCCTCAGTAAATCGATAAATAATTTCGACTTCTAAATACTCCGTTTTTTTATGGAAGTGTTTAACTTGTACGAATTGTCTGCTGAATATTACGTGATCTTAACAGTATATAGAACGCAAGTGAGGAATTTAGTGCAAATAATTTATACCTCTGCAGCGAGACTCAAATCAGTTAAACTCTAACCTTTGTCAGGATACGCAGCTCAATCTGTTTTGTGAATTTGAAAGATGTTTCAAACTGCGTAGAGAAACAACATATAGTTACCCTTAATTTGACTAGGTAATTAAGAATTTCATAAAATGCACGTTTGTTTCTACTATTTTGATGTCCGGAACGCTTATAACTAGAGTTGAAATATTTTGATCCCTTTTATACACATTAGAACAAGCCTGAGGAAGAACACGTAATTGGACATCTGTTCGAATAATTAGTTCGGATTTTAAGGCTTGCTGTTTGACTTAACGCCATGAAATTGACACAGATAGGTCTTTCATATAAATGTTATTTATGTCCAACCAGATTAGTATCTGAAATATTTATTATCTTCCTGGTATATTAATTTAATCTACATTACCGTTCATTTTAAATATCTTCCTGTTCTTTTTCCTTTCGGATAAAATATAATATATTACGTTTACCGTTAGATCTCCTTTTCTGATTTTTTCAATTCTAAGCTTCTCTATCATATTACTTTGAATAGTTTGTTAAAAAATAAGAAGTGAAGTATTTGGTAAGATCCTTATTTTCCATATAATTCGAATTAAGGAGGTATATTTTAAAACATCGATCTCAAAACTTCCTATTTTTTTCTTTTTAAATATTGCCTTAATTTCTTCGGAGATTAAAACTTTTATTTATGGTGGATGCAGCTGTCAAATAAAACATTTTTACATAACATATTAATTGATATTACTGTAGACATTCTTTGTCCCTAACCATATGATATTTCTTAAGTATCTTGTACGTTTAGGTACTCGGAAGTGTTATTTAACGTCAATCCCATACTTACGATTTAACGATCAAATCCGCAAAGCAAGTTAAGTTAACTTTTACGAGAATGACACGCATGAAAAATAAACTTTTCTTAGGTATCCCAACATGATGTGATTTTATGGCCGAAAAACTCAAATTTCATAATACTGATTTTTAACAATTGACCGTTTCCTTAATTAAGTGTCAGGACAATATCGAAACGATTGTTCGTCGAATTATGAATAAGGTTTAGTATGTTTACTAACGTTGTTTGACCCTAAAATAAAATCTTCGTGTCTTTTAAAGGGTATGGAGGCAGAGGATACGGTCGTGGCTACGGAGGTGAGGGCGGTGCTTCTGCTGCTGCATCTGCCGGTGGAGCAGGACGTGGTATGGGCGGTGAAGGAAGAGACGCTGGAGCTGCTGCTGCCGCTGCCGCTGCTGCAGCCGCTGCTGGACGAGGTGGTTACGGAGGCAGAGGTGGAGAGGGTGCTGGCGGTGCCGCTGCTGCCTCTACTGCTGCAGCAGGACGTGGAGCTGGAGGAGAAGGTGAAGGAGCTGCTGCAGCTGCCGCCGCCGCTGCTGCTGCTGCGGCTGCCGCTGAAGGTATTTAGTTCCTCCTTATTTCACTTAAAATCATGCGGAATTTTAAACATAAGCCTGCTTTGAGTTCTACCTTATTAAAAGCGCTTTACGCAAAGCCCTAATTCCTGTACTAAATGCTTTACCCGACAGTAATTCCTATCTAGCCGGAAGAGCTTAATAAACGGCATCATCGTTTTGTTAGCTTAATTTGCAACTGATTGCGATTATTGAAATCACCTTCTGGTTTCTTAGTGGTCAATCGGAACCGCAACACTGTCCAATAAACATTCAAACTCTATTGATGTGTGTACGCAATAGACGCTGAAATAAATTTTAATTTTAAAAACATTTCTGAATAAGTTTTAAAGTAATTTTTATCGTCGAAATTTTTAATATTTAGCTATCATTCCTGCTCGAGTGCAATTTCTGCCTCAGTAAATCGATAAATAATTTCGACTTCTAAATACTCCTTTTTTTTATGGAAGTGTTTAACTTGTACGAATTGTCTGCTGAATATTACGTGATGTTAACAGTATATAGAACGCAAGTGAGGAATTTAGTGCAAATAATTTATACCTCTGCAGCGAGACTCAAATCAGTTAAACTCTAACCTCTGTCAGGATACGCAGCTCAATCTGTTTTGTGAATTTGAAAGATGTTTCAAACTACGTAGAGTAACAACATATAGTTACCCTTCATTTGACTAGGTAATTAAGAATTTCATAAAATGCACGTTTGTTTCTACTATTTTGATGTCTGGAACGCTTACAACTAGAGTTGAAATAATTTGATCCCTTTTATACACATTAGAACAAGCCTGAGGAAGAACACGTAATTGGACATCTTTTCGAATAATTAGTTCGGATTTTAAGGCTTGCTGTTTGACTTAACGCCATGAAATTGACACAGATAGGTCTTTCATATAAATGTTATTTATGTCCAACCAGATTAGAATCTGAAATATTTATTATCTTCCTGGTATATTAATTTAATCTACATTACCGTTCATTTTAAATATCTTCCTGTTCTTTTTCCTTTCGTATAAAATATAATATATTACGTTTACCGTTAGATCTCCTTTTCTGATTATTTCAATTCTAAGCTTCTCTATCATCTTACTTTGAATAGTTTGTTAAAAACTAAGAAGTGAAGTATTTGGTAAGATACTTATTTTCCATATAATTCGAATTAAGGAGGTATATTTTAAAATTTCGATCTCAAAACTTCCTATTTTTTTAAATATTAACTTAGTATTAAGTTTTTCCAAGATTAAAGCTTTTATTTGTGGTGGATGCAGCTGTCTAAATAAAACATTTATACATAACATATTAATTTATACCTGTGTAGAGATTCTTTGTAACTAACATATGATATTTCTTAACTATCTTGAATGTTTAGGTAATCGGAAGGGTTATTTAACGTCAATCCCTACTTACTATTTAACATTCAAATAACCAAAACAAGTTTGGTTAACTTTTACGAGAATGTCACGCACGAAAAAAAAACTCTTATTAGGTATCCGAACATGATGTGATTTTATGGCCGAAAGACACAAAATTGATAATACTGTTTTGGAACAATTGTTCGTCTCCTATTTTAACTGTCAGGAAAAATTTCGAAATGATTCTTCTTCGAATTATTAAGTTTTAGTATGTTTACTTACGTTGCTTGACCCTTAAATAAAATCTTCGTGTCTTTTAAAGGATATGGAGGCAGAGGATACGGTCGTGGCTACGGAGGTGAGGGCGGTGCTTCTGCTGCTGCATCTGCCGGTGGAGCAGGACGTGGTGCAGGCGGTGAAGGAAGAGGCGCTGGAGCTGCTGCTGCTGCTGCCGCTACTGCAGCTGCAGCCGCTGCTGGACGAGGTGGTTACGGAGGCAGAGGTGGAGAGGTTGCTGGCGGTGCCGCTGCTGCCTCTGCTGCTGGAGCAGGCCGTGGAGCTGGAGGACAAGGCGAAGGAGCTGCTGCCGCTGCCGCCGCCGCTGCTGCGGCCGCGGCTGCCGCTGGAGGTATTAATTAATTATTTTTACTACCCACTCCTGCGAATTAACGCAACTATGGGAAACCTGTTTTCTCCCCCTCTGTCGGGGGAGACTTCCTCCGTATTAGGCGGGAGGAAGAGGTTTGAGCGGACCGGTCGTTATTGCCCGTAAATGGTTTTGAATCCACGTGAACACTTTGTTTTTTCCCCTCCGTATCAGGCGGAAGTGTGCTGCAACCCGTTTGTGCTTAGTTGAATTGGCTCTTTTGGTACTTAGTCTTTGTGGGTGCCGTCATGTAGTTATATGCCTTACGGCTGAACATCGTATCTTGGAGGGCCTTTGCGGCGAAATCTCCATAGCTCAGCACGATAGTGCGTCTCAGTGACTGGAAGATTTGTCGGGAGTATTGATCTCACCAGCAAATAGTTTTATTTGAGGATCGAAATCAAGATCCTCTTAATTTTACTTTTAACTTTATTATTACTATTTTCAAAAATACAAAGATAAGAATACGTTAAGTTAAATATTTACATATATACAGTGCTAATGAGAATACATGAGTCGTAGATCAGACATTGGATGAGGGTATCATGCTGCCATGATATCCTTTACAAAAGTTGTATTATTATCGACTATAAGTTTTATACCCTTGCGGATCCATTTTAGACCTGCTGGATATTTTACCAGATGAGGGTTATAAGCCTTACCTTTGGCTATGCTGAAGTATGTCCCAAAGGGGGATGATATCTTCAAATATTCTCAGTAATTATCCCATGATTTTACTTTCTCTATGAATATTTGTTTCTTATATTGCGCCGCTACCCTTTTATAGTCCTGTCTCTTATTCTTCCTGTCCTGACCTCTGGATCTTTGAAATATTATCCTGAAGCGTCTGACTTTACGTCTTAGCTCCGTGAGGTGTGGTGACCACCAGGTCTTTGTACCTCCTCTGGTTTTACGCTGGGTATTTTGGGTATTACTAGCGGGGCACTTAACATTGTTTTGATAGGCATCTTTGAGTTTTAAAGATGTTAATTGAATTTGAGAATTTAACTCCTCCTCTTCATCTGTCACTTTAATGTCCTCTGATATTTGTGTGATGCCCCTTTTAAGAAACAGCCAATTTGTGGCTTTTAGTTTCATTCGCCTTGTAGGCCCTGTGTTCGGGAACTGGTTTTGAATTTGGAAGTTTATTGCTTGGTGGTCGCTCAGTGTTTCCCTGGCGTCAACCTCCCAATTCTCTATGTGTAGTTGGCTCTTCTGGATTAGCAGTGTTACATCTATCCACGAGTTGCCTCTCGCCCCTGAGAAGGTGGGAGAGCTGTCTGCTTGATTGATGACTGGCGAGCCTGTCACGGCTATAAAGTCCCCTAATCTTTGGCCTCTTGGGTGTGTTTGATTGGGACCCCATAGTGTGTTCTTCGCATTAAAGTCACCGCATATCACTATCGATAAATTTGTTACATTTATCCTGTTCTCTAATTCTGTTAATATTGGGTCTAAATCGTTGCGCAGGGGTCAATAGACTGATATTATGAGAAATGGAATTTCCCCGTCTATTTTAACCGCCACTATTTCTTCGGACGTATAAAATTCTAAGGCTGGAACTTTTGGATTTGTTATGATTATCGCACTTTTTGCTCCCTTATCTTTATAATAGAGTCTATATTTTTGTGGGAAGCCGCATAGTTTATCTTTTATAAGGAATGGCTCCTGTATGCAAGCTATAAATACTTGCTCTTTTTCTTCTAAGTCCGTTTTTAACTGTAAACTTCAACCCCTCGAGTGCTGTAGATTGATTTGCGTTATTAGGAACTTATCCATAGTTTATTTTTCTTCTAATTATCTCTAATTCTCTTTGTTTACTAGGACATTCATTATCTCTACTGTTATGTTTATAATCTAATTTAAGACCGTAGTCTTGGTTTGCTTTCTTACAATTTCTACATCTATCCTTTTTGGAGGGGCAGTCGCTTATAAAGTGCTCTGTTTTCCCGCATTTATGACAACATTGGTCTTCTTTACAAAACTTTTTTGAGTGTCCGAATCTCAAACAATTTTGGCACTGCGTCACTTGTATATATTCCCTGACGTTTTTCCTTGTCCAGAAAAGATTTAACTTTTTAGTTTTAATAATCTAATGTAGGTGTCTTTCCCTCCTCTAGTGCAAATTTTGCCTAAGTAAATAGCTAAATAATTTATTTTTCAAAACTGTCCGTTTATTTTGAACTTGTATACAAATACAGCCGAGTATTTTACTGCAACTGCGTTATGCCTTTGCAGGGACCCTCAAGTCAGATGTAATTAGTTTTAGAATATCCTGCTTAATTGATTTCATGAATTAGCGAGTAGTTTCAAACTACCTGTCGTATTAAAAGATAGTTAACTGATGTTAATATGTCTATGCCATTATACGTTTCATAACACGCATCTTTATTTCGATCACTTTAATATCAGAGACTCCTTTTCTTAGTGGTTAATTATTTTTATCCTTTCTAAAAGCTCTGGAACAGAGTGAGGTAGAAAACTTAATTGGACATTTGTGAGAATAATTAGTTCTTGATTTTGAAGTTTGGTGTTTGTTTGGCATCGAGAATTTCACGAAGGTATACGTTAGGTATAAGCGGGAAACACTGACCACCATATTAACATCTCAAATTTTTTTTTCAACTTCCTCGCATACAGATTTATTCTACTTTACCCTTAATTTAAATATCTTCTTATTTACGTTTCTTTCGGATAAGCTATAATAGATTAAACAATTTTTCAGATCTCTTGTTTTTGTTATTTTAGTTTGTCGCTTGTGTCTTATTACTTTTGCTAATATATCTCACGTATTTATTGAATTTTTTAGATGCCATTTTGTTTTGGTAAATTTCGAACTGAGAAATTATATGTAAAATTTTCCTCTCAAACTTTAAATTACTTCGTTGGAAGAATATCTCAATGGGTTTCTGTAAATGTAGCTGTATAATAATTCATTTATACATATCATATTATTGGATTGCAGGTTTAGTTAATCTGAAGTTACATATGACTTAATTTCGAGCTTTACTTACGATTACTACTATTGTATTTCTTTTCCGTTTTTATGGATTTTGTTCTAAATATCTTATTTGTTACCTTTAATGCATATATATGTTTGTATGTATATGGTATATTATGTAACAGGGTATATTTATATATATACATATACATGCTACATACATGCTCTGTTGCATAACATGCTATGTATGTATTTAATCAGGTAACTAATGATCAATTGTCATGTTAGTTTATGGTTTTACCTCTGTACTCACCATTCGAAGCTTTCAGAAACTCCATGAATATTTTCGAAAATTTTAAATAAACCTGCTTCCTTAAACTTTTCAAATCACCTATCCCCTTTATCTTTGGAGTTAAAACGTTTATCTTATGCATTATCAGACAAGGTCTTTCTATTAATTTTTGTCAAAATAGTTAAACTTCAAATTTAAAACACTTTCTTTGTAATTCAAATGGAATAAATTTTTCATTGAAAACGCTAGTTAAATTATCTGGATGCTTCTGAATGGTCATAATAATCGTCGAATGAAATCTGCTATCAAGGAATTTTCATCTGAAACTGCTTACGACAATTTCTCTTAGTTGCTAAATCAAGGTGCGCCTTTTCGAAACTAATGACCTTATTTGAACATATCTATGACTTTTTTAGTATTTTTTTCGCGTTTCTTTATTTTATCTCTATCTCTGTTATATATTTCTGGGTTGTCTGAAGTAATATGAAACGCAAACGAAAAATATCTAACCTTTTCCCGTGGGCTATAGGGGCCAATTTCGAACGTATTATGGCCATTTAGTCACTTATTTTAAATGAAAGGAACAGATAAACAAATAGACAGGGTCTTGCACTTGCTAATCCATTATAAGGAGTAAATTTTAAATCTCCATAGCTTAATGAAATTTCTTGAGACACATTTAAAGTAGTGAACGTGCAGGACATATATGTCCCAGCCCCCTGGAAAAGGATTTATATTTTATGACTTCAATAGCATTGCATGCCTGGACATATACTCAGGACATAATTGTAGCCAGTCCTGAATGCTAAATCGTATGAATGTAAAAGTTGCGAACTTATTCCCTATTTTTTACATCCCGATTAATGCGTTCATGTATTTATGTTAAAATATGTTTTACTTTGTCAGGCTATGGAGGACGCGGATTAGGTGATGGATACAGAGCTGGTTCTGGTGGATCTGCTGCTGCGTCTGCTACTGGAGCAGGATCTGGTGCAAGAGGACGAGGCTCTGACTTCATTACCGATGCTGCTGCTCTAGCATCTGCTGCTGCTTCTGCTTTCGGTTCAGGAGGTTACGGCCGCAGAGGATACGGAACTAGTGCTGCTACTGCATCTTCTGCTGCTAGTAGTTCTGTTAGTTCAACTGTATATTCGACTATTTCGCGATTGTCATCGGCTCCATCTTCGTCCCGAGTTTCTTCTGCAGCTTCTGCTCTTGCTTCTGGTGGTGCATTCAATGCTAACGCATTGTCTTCAGTTATTTCAAGTCTGTCGTCTCAAGTTCGTTCTTCGTCTTCAGATCTTTCCGGATGTGAAGTGCTCGTCCAGGTTCTGTTAGAAGTTTTGTCAGCCCTTGTGCATATCTTGAATTCGTCAAATATTGGTCCAATTGATTTGAGTTCTGTAACTTCAGCCTCAAATATTGTTTCTAACTCACTTTATGCGTTAGCTTGAAGCAAAGTGTGTTAAAATTTAATATTTTCTGAACGTGTAACATTTATTCAGAAATAAATAAATACATTGCATGATTTAAAATTTTCTTTTTAATGTTGCATGAGTTGTTTGAATCTTCATCAGTATGATTTTTTATTATCTCTGAACGTGAGAAAACAAAATCCATAATATTAAATGATGGAACATTTCGGTATTATACAATCTTCATATATGCACTTAATATATATATATATGTATATGTGATGTATCAGCTTTAGTCGTAGCTTAAATAATCAAACGATAAGTTTAAAAAACAGGATCCATTTATTATTATTCAAGAGAAATAGCAGTTACAAAATTCATATCTCCGGAGTAAATAAAAAGAATTACTAATAACTTTTGTATGAAGTTTACTGCATTGTTACATTAGAAAAGCCCCGATATTCTTGCGCGAGTCCTTTCATAGCCTCTCGAAAGGGCGGAGCTTCCAAAAAATGATTCCAAACTCGCATCCAGAATTCGAGTTATAATAATATTAATCTTAAATAGACACTCTCACTATAACACAGTCAATAATAATATCAATATATGAAATTGTAAATAATATACCTTAATATATTGACATTTATGGAAAATAAAGAAAAATAACATCATGCATGCAGTATTGGGAACACATTTCTCGAGAACAGTTTCAGTTCTGGATCCAGGATTGCTGCAAAACTTTAGAGCAGTTCGTATTTTACAAATCTTTCATTTCCAGTTCGCCGTGGCTTTAATTTCTATTTGAGGTGAGGTATTCCTCTATTTTTTTCTTCATATCATTGACAATTGCAATACTTGACTAATTTCTTAACATTTTCTTTTGACTTTTAGTTTGTTTACAGTATTTCATTTTGACTACTTATTCATATAAAACACTTATTTTGATAATAATCATTTTACACAATAATTTTACTCGTATTTTACCTTTTACTATCGACAATGACAATTATGTCATATACTGCATTGTCGTTCAGCACAATTTTCAAATACAATAGTATTTTATAATTACCATTAATGTCGTTGCCAAAAAATTAACACATAAATACAAAATAAATACAAATTTACAAAACAACACACAGAAAATTAGTCATTAAATAATTAGAGGTGCTCTGATTACCTTTAGTAGCAACCTCAGTTGAGCGTTTACCAAAAGGTGTGTCTACCTATTGGTGATGAAGTTTAAAATTTTCTGGGTCTTGGTAGTGTCGTAGTCTGGCAACATGGAAAATATCAGTAGATTTCTTTGTGTGGTAATTCTTTTTATCAATTTCATAATTACCCTCAGATAATGTTTTGACAATTTGGTATGGTCCAGAATAGGGAGCTGTCAATTTACGTGTATTCGGAAATTCAAATTCATCAAACAAAACTAGATCACCAGGTTGAAAATCCACATCTGCAAATTTTGTGTCATAACGACTTTTATTCTTTTTATGATATTCAATAGTTCTCTCTTTAGCTAATTTTCTCGCTGTGCCAACCGGAGGTTAAGTATTTTGATCTAGGGAAGAATCGAAAGGAAGTTTTCCGAGTAAAAGTTATGCAGGGGTGAATTTAGTTACCGAATGAGGAGAATTATAATATTCACTAATAACTTGATCCAAAATTTTCGTTCATGGAATTTTCGATGATGTAGAATTTACTTTACATCTTAAACGGGTTACTAGGGTTTGGTTCACACGCTCTACTTTCCCATTTGTCTGGGGGGGGAGGGGCAGTAGGTAGAAGTTGTTTTACATTATAATTTCTAAGAAATTTTTTGAATCTATTGCAGGTGAATGCGGCATTGCGGTCACTAAGGACTTTTTCGGGGACTTGAATTTGGAAAATTTGTTTCAAAATATTAGCATAAGTTTCTGTAGTTGCACTTTTAGATGGAAAAGCCCAGGCATATCTTGTGGCATGATCGATCACAAGATGTAAATATTTTTTTGTAGAATTATAATAATTAAAACCACCGACTGTATCAATAGAAAGACATTCAAAATGTTTATCAGTTGGGGGTACTACTTGCATAAGTCCAAATTTTTTGGTTTTTTTCTTTTTATTAATTTGACAAACATAGCAATGTTTCACGAAATTTCCAATATCTTTACTAATGTAGGGCCAATAATATTGTGGAGTGATTAAATTTAACATAGCATGAATACCTGGATGTCCGAATTTTTCATGACTTTCAGTTAATAGTTTTAATCTTAACGATTTTGGTACCACAATTTTATAACCTTTTTTCTTCTTAATTACCATCAAATCATTTATTTCTACATATTTTTTATCACACATATTGTCACTTTTTTGCTGTTGTATAATTTCATCACGATTAAGTAAATACACAGAATGCTGGAGTTGGTGAGAAACAGGTTGTCTAGAAAGCATATCAGCTTCAACGTTTGTAGAGCCTTTTTGATATTGAACTTCGTAATCAAACATACTCAGTCGGAGTGACCAACGGAATAATCTGCCTCTTAAATTCTTAACATTTTTAAGTCAAACAATGGCTGCATGTTCGGTATGGATTGTAAATTTCTGACCGTGAAGATAGTAATAAAATTTATCTAATGCATCAACAATAGCTACACATTCAAGTTCTGTAATTGCATAATTTTTTTCGTAATCTTTTAAAGCTCTAGAATGGTAGGAAACTGGGTGTAATATATTACTTTCATCTGGCTGCTTCAAAACAGCTCCCACAGCAATCTGTCATGCATCAACAAAAACATGACAAGGTTTATTTGGATCATACAATTGCAAGACTGGTTCTGAAATAAGAACATTTTTCAGTTCATCAAACGCAGTTTGACATTGATCATCCCAATGCCATGGTACATCTTTTTCCAATAATTTATTTAGAGATCTTAATTTAGCATAATTAGGTATGAATCTATGATAAACATTTACACTGCCTAACACTCTTTGTAGTTCTTTTACATTACTTGGATATTTCAAATTTTTAATACTTTCAATATTTTGGTTATCTGGGGTAACTTTACCCTTTCTAATTTCATAACCTAGAAAATTGATTTTATCTTTCGCAAAGACACATTTACTTTGGTTCAATTTAATACCTTCTTCAATAAATATTTCAAAAAATTCACTCAAATGCTTTAGATGTTGTTCTTTGGAAGAAAAGTAAACAATTATGTCATCAAAATGACTAATTTGAATTTTATTTTAATTGAATTTTATTTTTAGTGAGGATGCGTTTAATAACTCTGTTAAAGATAGCCGGTGATATCTCCGGAGTAAATAAAAAAGAATTACTAATAACATTTTGTATGAAGTTTACTGCATTGTTACATTAAAGAAAAAGCCCCGATATTCTTTCGCGAGTTCTTTTATAGCCTCTGGAAAGGCGGAGCTTCCAAGAAATGACATCAGCCTCGTCAGCCAATCCAGTTCGCTTTAAATACCTCCAGAACATTCTATAACTGTACGTGTAGAAAAGGCAGGAAAAACAACTTGACTACGGAGCTGTGGATTTAATTCCACGTACTTTCAAATAAGAGACCGTCGCCATTAAAAATGAAAAGAACATACAGTTAAATTTTTAAGTGTATTCTTGACTATAGAATTTTATTATTACAAATATATATTTAGTTCCATCTATGTTTTGAGATGAAAATAGCCCTGATAAATCCATATTACTTTGAATGAATATTGAATTATATGAAAGGGCGATTTAGTTATTTAACGGTATAAACAACGAAAATGAATCAGCATAAAGGGGGATATGGAAAACGATGAAGCTCAGCTTTTAGAAAAAACTTGATTTTAGAGTCAATTTAATTTGAAAGATATTTTACATTTTAACGCACTGTACTTGGAAGATTTCATTCGTATGTAAGAAAAAAATCTGGCGTGTACACCACATGACTTCCTACGCAACTTTCATGCATTTCATTTAAACATATTGAATTAACAATTAACGAGTTTTGAATTAAATTTACTTCGTCGATAGCGGATAAACCAAAATAGAATAAATGCACTTTTAACGTTCACTATATTTACCATAGTGACAATTCGGCGCTTGGTTCACTTAACAGCGTTATATCTCATTCATTTATAACTCAGGGTGAACAAAGATTGTATCATCTGAAGAATGACCACATGCTCTATTCATGTACTATAATAATTATATAAAATTATATAAAAAAGAAACAGTTTCACTGACAATTCAGGGCCGCTTACCTAGTGGCCATGCACTATTAATTAATTCAGTTCTCAAGCCAAGGCAAAAATACATAAACGTTCAAAATATTTTCATTAAAAATTGAAAGATATAGAAAAAACATAAAACACTAAGTACATTTAAAACAATTGAGAAAAAATTTTTTACAATTAAAACTACAGTTTTTTTTATCAAAAACAAGCTAATAACTTAAATGATAATTCCAGAATGAATTAAGCATAAATCAATGCAATTCAATTCAATTCAAGCAATACTAAAAGAAGATATTAGTTTGTTGTTGCTAAGCTTAGTTTCTCTAGATTTTCAACAAATCCACTATTCTCCAAAGTTTCAAATGTAAACAAATGTGGCTGCTATGACCACATGCTCAAATATTAAACAAACAAAACAAATATTAAACAAAAATTAGGCTTAGGCTCACCTAAAAACTAAATTATTGTTAATTTAGAACGGAATATTAAATTATATGCACATTTTCCTGCATTTCCTTTAAACTTATTTCCTCGAATTTCATTAGAGGCATATTTCTCATTCAATTAATTCTGTTCTGAGTTCTCCGCATGGCAAAAATATATAAAACCTCAAAATATCTTTATTAAGAATTGAAAAATAGAGAGAAAAAAAATAATATACCAAATACATTTCAAACAATCAAAAAAGTTTTTTTACAATTAAAATAACAGTTTCTACGCAGAAACCAGCAATTCGGCCAACAGGCAAAAAGTCAGATTTTTAGGTGCATAAAAATGAAAGTTTAATTTTGGTCCCACTCCGCAAAAAGACACTAAAGACGCAGAAACTTAATTCACTATTCTGCTAAGCTTCAAATGTAAACAAATACCGCTGCTACGGAGAACAACAATTAGGCTTAGCTGCATTTAAACAACTTTTAAATTTCTGATAATTCTGCAATTATTGCATGCAGATTAACTATGAGGTATAAAAATCTTAATCGAAAATAGGAACAACAGAATTCAATAATTTTTAAAGGAAATCTTTGCACAATTTAAAACATTCAGGAATAAAAAAAATTGAGCTCACCGAGCCGAGTAAGAGAGTGGCTATATATATAAATAATATATATAAATATATATCCACAGATTTCGACAATAATTGATACCGAAAAATGGCAACTTTTTCTTTCGAGCGTGCTTTTCAATAATTTTATTCTCTTTAACAATAGCATTTTCAAACAAATTCAAGGGATCCCAATGGGAGGAAATTTTTTAAGCGCTGTGTGTGAATTATTCCTTTTCACAAAAGAATTGACCTTTGTCTGTTCACTAAATAAAGAAGAACATAAATTTTACCAACACATATATCCTTCCATTGATGATATCATAGCCTTTAACAACCATAACAAAATAGAAGCTGCTAATATCTACCCAACTTGCTTAAAACTAAATAATACAAATACAGTGCAAAATAATGTAGTATACCTTGACCTAAATATTATTGATTACAATTTTATTAAAGTCTACGACAAGAGGAGAGAATTCACTTTTTCTACACTGAAGTTAACCAACTGGAATTCTAATATTTCCAAAAGAATCATCATTAATACAATTTTTTTCACAGCTACTTAGAATAAAAAGAATATGTAATACTACAGAACACTTACAAGAAGAAATACTTTACTTCGTCACAATTTTGAAAAATAACCGAATTCCTCATAAAATAATTAAAAATACCTTAAAAAAGCTGGCATTAGCCTTACCAATTTTTGATTATTTGTTTTGGATAATGAAATTTTATGCTTAAAGCCCAATGGGACGGTATAAAGTGGATGGCTGATTCAGATAATCTAATGTAAAAATTGTATAAATGTACAGATTATTCTCGTAAATACATTTTCTTTCCTCCAAAGATTTTGGCACTATACTTATACTTATTTTGGCACTAACTTAATACTATTGTTTTAATAGTTTTAAATTGCTTAGATGGCCAAATTCTACTATTATTAACAAATCGGGCCTTTTCATTTTTCATAGTAGTTTGACCGCCCTCTAACTTGAAGAATGACGACTTTTTATTAACAAATGACTTTTTTCCAATTTCCTCTTTCTTTTGTGGCCCAAAATAAGTAATTTTAGCTGAATTAGCCATTTTCACTTATTTGTAGCAGTTTTGTTCTTCTAACAACTTGACTGACGCCATTTTGTATTCTTTCCGTGTCTTTTCGCGTCTGTCACACCCTCTATAAAAAAGGGGGGACAGGAGTTCCCGCCAAAACTACAATCTCAGCCCATTGGCCTATGTAGATTTGATTGTTTCACCCACCTACGTCACACGACGAGAAGGAAGGTTGGTAGGACACGGAGGGGATTTGCACCCTTTTCAAATCTTTCGCGATGCAAAGGACGGCACCTCCTAGGTCAGTTTTTTTCATTTCTTTTGTCTGTGTTTTTTGGTCCTAATAAGACCCAACGACGTATGTTCTCTTGCTAATTTAATTGCATATTAATTTGATTACAGTACCATTCTCTTTATACTATTCTCTTTCTTTCACTATCTTCTTTAAGCTATGCAGGACCAGCCCGTACGTTGTTGTAATTTTTTTTGACTAATAGCAGACCGCTATTTATTTTATTTTGATTTTAATTTTACATTGCTCGGAGTTGCATTTATATTTTAACACCCTAATGTGTTTTTCAGCGGACGCATCGGGAAAAAGGAACAGAGCAGTGAAACTCTAAAAAAGATTTATTCGGCACTATTCATGTTTCATATTAAAAAATTTTTTTTCGCATCAAACAAGAGCTTCAATGGTCTGTTTCGGCGAAACGCGTAATGGTATTTAGCCTAGTTCGACACTCAGTCATTTTTCCCTTGAAAAGCCTGGTTGAGGGTACGAGTGGGTTAATTTAATTGTAATTTTGTATTTTTGCAATTTATGTTTTCATTTTAATTGTTGCATTTTATGTTTTGATATTTTTTTCCGTCAATCTATTTTTTATGTGTATTAACTTTTCACATTTCACAACGGTCAGATTAGTTTTTTCGTGCATTCGCATTTCTTCCAACATTAATTTTAACAGTTTTTTTCGCGTGTTTACAGTTTTTTTTTTCAGTTTTTAATTTTTTTAAAAAAATTTCTTCTTAGTTCATATTTTAGTAATACAGCGTTGAACTATTTCGTGGAGCTACAGCTCCTGGTAACTTTTTAGCAAGATCGCTGCAATGTTTCTACCTACTATTATTTCATATCTTTTTGCAGCATTATGCGCAAAAAAAAATTTAAGACCAAATAGGTCTTACGTCTCATTACTTGTTAGCTTTATAATTTCTGTTTCAATTATATATATATATATATATATATATATGCTTTTGGTGCAGGCGATTGCAACCAAAATAGGAGGTGCGCATCTACATGTTATAGGAGTCCTATATACAAAATTTCAACGTTCTGAGTCTACTCGTTTTTGAGTTATGCGAAATACATTCCTACCTACAGACGCCACAAAAAAGATCTTCTCAGAATTCATTTTAAATCAATTTTATAATGTTTTTAGTGGAAAAGAGTCTTTTATTCTATCCTTACGTATGGATGTCACGCGAAAACATCGTTAAGTTGCATTCGATAGCGGTCAAAATGTATATTTTCATTGAAATATGATGCCCGAAATTTTTCGCGATTACAACACTTCCTTTTTACTTCGTAGAATGAAGTAACAAAACAAAATTTTATCATAATTATCCAGTGTGGTTAAATTGTAACTGAAATCTTTTTTTATGCCGATCGATAACTATGGGTTCTTTGGCCAAGACGACAGATCGTAAGAAGCAAAACCGTATGCTACATTAACAGTGCAATGGACTGGCTGAATGTTGCAACTGGTGTTTTCTATACCAGACGCATAGCTACTTGGAGCTGCCTCTCAACGTGCTGTCTCGATCCCCAGGCTCCTAATTTTTAATATCTACTTAAATTTCTTTTGATTTTATCGATGGAATTACCGTGACTAAACTTCCAGTACCCGATTGTAGCTGGGAAAGTAATCTGGAACGCATACGTGAGAATTGATGCACCCTGTACTTGTCACATTGATGAGATATCAATCAAATCATGCTTAACCTTTCCTGCAACTAAATGCAAATAAGTTGACATCCTGCGAAAACCTCCGAGTTAGGCGGGAGGAAAAATCGAAAAATGTTGTCCGAAAAAGGCGTAAAAAGAAAGATAATACAAAATCACTTGGTACGCTACGGGGTCCTCAAACACGCAACATAGACTTTAAGAACTACTCTCCCTTTTAACATTCAAGGTAGAATCCAGCCACCGGTGCTTTTCCTCACCTCGGCAAAGAAAGTCTATGTATTCTTTGACCTCGGATCTCGGAGGCCACTAAGGCGGGAAGCAAACTATAAACACCGCGTTCCTGGCATTCGCGCTACTCCACTCGAATGGCTAAGCCACTACCGTCCGGGACAGCATGGGCTGCCCTTTCTAGCCGTAGGAACCTGTTCCGTGTTATTGTTCCCCTAGAGCCGCTACTGTATCAGAGTGATATGCTAAGTACGCAACTCCAGAGGGCTACAGGATATACGTCTTAAGGCCCGTCCACACGAGTACGCTCGAAACGTAGCTGACGAACGCGCTGTTACGTTACCAGCGTAAAAGCGTCCAAACGAGTACGCTTGCGAAGACTGCGTTTAACCAATAGAATTATTTTGCGCAAAAATCACGTGACGCTGTGATATAGCGTCAACAGAGCTGTATCTTATTACTTCGCTGTTCTTCTGCATGTTTGCGGCAAGTTGTCCGAATCAGATGATTTTTTTTTTTTTTTTTTTTTTTTTTTTTTTTTTTTTTTTTTGTAGCTGAAACTTTACTATTATGTGCAATTATTAAGCAGAGGCAAAACCGCAAAAAATGGCAAGAATGGGTCCGAAAGATTTATTTAGAGCGACCTGTTCAAAGAGATTTTTTTTTTTTTTTTTTTTTTTTTTTTTTTACTGCCTTGTTTGCGAAAGGAATATCTGGAATTATTAAATTCCTACTGTTAGCTCACACTCTCCCTATATCTTGTTCAAATTTTCAGTACATAAAATGCTTTTTATTCATCCACTCAAGTTCAAATACAATTTTTTAAACTTGCAGTGAATGACACTTGAATTTAATACAGCTTTTTCACATATTAAAATTTTTTTAATTTTTAATTAAAAAAATTATGTTTGTATTTTTATTTATTTATTTATTTATTTTTGTATTTTAAAACTTTTCTTTGTGGACCTAAGTAGGAATTGACTTCATTTTTTTGGGGGGAGGGGGTATATTATTTGTTTTTTAATTCCTTCAGGATGAGTATCGACCTGTTTGACAGACTTGCAGATTCTATATCGTATGAAAATTAGGATTTATAAAATTTGTTTGGAATACAGTATATAAAGAGAATTAAATTACTTAATTCTCTTTATATACACCATCCACCATATAATAAAACCAATTTCATATTTTTTAACTCGCTCTCCCTCGGTCTTTTGTTTTTCTTTTTATTTATTTTTGAATTTAGAATGAGGTTCAAACTTTGGACAGTTTATGAGAAATTATGTGCATGATAAAATATGCAATAAAGTAAAAATAAAGAGAGAATTTATAGATGATATATGATAAAGAGATGCTGATATATTTTTACATAAGGATATCTATTTGCACTGCACATTTTTAAACTAAATTAAAAACAATAATGATAATGAATAAAATAAGAAATGAAAACAATAATAATAGGTAAAATAAGAATATAATGATTCATGATTAAATATAAGAAACACGTTTCAAAATGAGAAAAGCTAACTGAATTATACCGCCTACGGGTGAGGTACGAACTTGCCACCTTTCCACTCCTCCGCCACTAGAGCAGCGCGCTGACCACTCAGCTATCTGTGATAGCAGTGTTTGTGAAAAATAATGTAACAAGTAGAAGTCGCTGCAAAGGTAATTTAATTAAACTTCAATAAATGATTGCTGTATGAGACAAATTGTAACTTTCCTCCAAAATTTCGTAATTGTATTTTATTGAATACTCTTTCACAGTCAACTGCTTTATTTTAGAAGTTATTATATTGCTGAAGTTAGTTTTTGGTGTATTTATAATATTATAGCCAATATTTATAATAATTAAGGAGAATTTTGTAAGGCAGAAACTTTGATTTCGTAGAAATTGTAATTTATTTAGGTTCCTATTACTTACGGTGTTATAAATAGGTGAAGCATATGGATATACTGGTTGGATCATTGCTTTATAAGTATACAGTTTTTCCCTTTAATAAAAATTTTAAATGTACACTAATATGTACGGTTTGAGAAATCTGAAGATGGCGTGAACAATACTGATTATTTTATTGCTGTATACAGTTATATTTCTAAGCAAAAACTCATCTCTGTGTGGCTCTGATGCCATATTGAAACGGGTAAGCAAGAAGGTTTTCTGATTATGACACGTGATAAGAACTCGGTCGGCTATTGGCTATACGCGCGCGTCGCGGGCGAAAAAGCTGAATAGGAGCGTACTCAGTTTTACGTCTTCTGCGTCCTGCGAATTTACGCCGGCGTCAAAAAAGTTACGTCAAGTACGTCGGGAGCGTCCTCGTGTGGACAGGCCTTTATAGCTCATGGATTAACCATGCAAGATAAATTAAGCGCATTTTTATTTATTATTCTTTATTCTCTTTTTTGTAGTTTACAAGTTCAAGATTTTGTGATACAATTCTGTATCCAAATATACATATACATACATATATATTTATATTCACTCTGAAGAATGAGACAAAGTACACTAATGTATTTTGCCCAGAAATATTAGTAGATTCACCTAGAATGAACATGTACATTTTTTTCGTAAAGACATCGAGGAACTCATCCTTTAGTATAAGCGTAACAATGCTTTTGTTAAATATGAAAATTCTTTTTAAGTAAATATATCAGCTCCAATATATCGTCTCCTCCTTAAAAATGTTTTTTTTTTTTTTTCACTCATATAAATCGTGTAGTGGCAAGTCGTATTTTAGATTAGTTTTCAAGCTCGCTACCTTAAGTTCATCAATATCTAATCTATAGTTTGCTGTGTTCATCAGTTTCTTATCTATAATTACGCTTATGCTACATTTTGTCCGGCATTTAGATGTAGTTTTTATATTAAATTTCTTTCTTAATAGGAAATATTGCTAATTCCTCGTCCTGTAAAGTTGGGGCAATGATACATTAATTTCTTCCAATATAACTGGTGACTTCTCAGTCCATAGGAAAATTTTGGTACTTCCCACTGCCATACTTTACAGTCCCTACTGTTTAATTCCGTTATGAAATTAAGGATGTCCTTTTCAGAAATCTAAATATACTCTCAGTATTTAAGATTTAGCTTAATAAAACTCATCACAGTTGTAGATGTGTTACATAAACCTCAAATAAAAGGAATAGCCCTTAAAACTAGATTTTGTTAAGACCACAATGTTTTACTATCTGGAACATAACATTCAAAATAAAATTTAAAAAAAAAAAAAAAAAAAAAAAGAGATAAATCTGAAAGTATTCAGATTTTATATTACGTCCGAAGGGGCCTTTTTAACACATTTTTGTGTTACCTTTAAATATTAAAAATCATGTTCTTAGCACTTAAACCATAAAATTGAATTCAATAGCAATATCACAAAATATTTAAAAGAGCATATCTTTATAATTTCCGATATGCAATCTTGCACACTAGATTATAATTTTTTTCTCACAGTGTTATCATTGTTTGCTTTTAAATCGTTCAGTTTGTTAATCTAAAATTCGTTAAAGCTTTAGAAAATATATGAACGAGATAATAAAATAAATTCCAAATTAGGAGTTCCAGATGTCCATATTCGTTGGAAGATTATGTTATTCAAAATTTGATGGCTCTAGTTACCGTTGTTTTATCACAGTGCGAGGAACATACATACATTTATGCAGATTCTTCATTATTTAGTTTCTTTAAATATAATTAAAATACAGTAACACGCCGAACAAATATTAATTTAGAAATCAAACAACAAAAATCAGCGTTATATTTTTAAATTTTCACAGAAAAAGTTTCGATATTTTTACCGAACTATCATCCTCAGCTGCAAAAGCGCAAATAAGCGAGATGACATATAATGATTAGATAAGAAAGCCTGGATAGTAGATGAGCTGCTGGAACCATCTGTTGATGAAACCAGAACTAAAACATAATTTCTGCAAAGGTATAAAAACCTGAACCCGAAGATAAGAAGAGCATAATTCAATCATTTTTAAAGAAATACATGTGCAATTTAAAACGTTCAAGAATTAAAAAAAGTGAGCTCACTGAGCTGAGTAATAGAGTAGGTGTAGTACATATATATATTGTTTCAACAAGAATACAGTAAAGTTAAATTTAAATAATTCTCTTACGCCATTGCTGCAAGAAATGACATTTGAATTTAATTACTATTTTCTATTCGTGTAAAACTAAAATAAAATTAAAATTTAATTAAGAAAATTTTAATTGCAAAAATAAAATATAAAAATAAAATTTATTATTGCTGCGAACTAACTTACAATATCATTTAAATTCTAAGAGTATATGTAACTTAAGTGCACGTATCTAAAACCATGAAAAAATATAAAACCATGAAATATATCTAAAACCATGAAAAAACTTTTTTTCATGGTTTTAGATATATGCACTTAATTTACATATGCTCTTAGAATTTAAATGATATTGTAAATTAGTTCGCAGCAATAATAAATTTTATTTTAATATTTTATTATTAGCTTTAGACGAATAGAGAATATTTGTTAAATTCAAATATATATATATATATATATTGTAATAAACTGAAATGTATATATATATAACGCTGTGTATCTCCTCGTTTTTGGCTTATGCGAGTACATACATACATGTGTGTATACAGGCGTGGACCGATCTTGTAATCGAATCCTCCTCCTTGAATCAGTTTCACATTCAGCTTGATATTATTGATGCAGAATCAAACAGCGATCATCGTTTTATTTTGACTGATATTAGAAAAATCGAAATTTTGAGTTCTGATGACTGTTTTTTCGGCTGATAGAAAGCGAATTCGTTCCTTTTGTAATAAACTGAAAAAAGAAATTAGAAAATTCATACATCTTTTTGGAAATACTGACTCTAAAAAAGACTTATATAACTTTGTTTTTGATCTGGAAGAGTTTTTGTCTTCAAATATGAAAAACTTTTAAAATCTAAGAAGAAAAATAAATCTTTAGCCACTTGGTGGAGTGACAGACTGGCTCGTACTCGTAGGAGAGTCCGTGCTCCTAGATCCAGATCTCAGGTCAGGGGTCTTAATTGCGAAGAAAGAATTAAGAGAAAAATTGAATGCAAGAGAGAACTTGCATTATACGGGAAACTAATTCGTAAATCTAAACGTGAGTTTAAATACGTTCAATTTCAAAAAATTAAAAATTATTATGACAAACCTTTTAAAAGTGCTACTAACAAGAGTAAAAAACATATTTTTTACTCGGCAAGTGATTTTTTGTTCATGTTGTTTATTACTGTAATGTAATGCTTATTATTGCATTTATGCCACAATTGTAAGTTTGGCTTCCTGTTCAGGGATTGTGCTCCCCGGGACGTGCAGCCCTTGGGAAGGGGGCAGTGTTACGAATTTGGTATTTAAAAAGCTAATGTTAGTTCAATTGTAAATTAAATGGTTTTATTTCCCGCGCAGTGCAGCGCGTGACGAATATTAAAAGAAGAAAGCTAAGTCGTAAAATTAAAAATACAAGAGCACGTGCATTTAACATTAAAGAAATAAATATGTCTTTTTGATTTCGAGAAAGTGCCAGAAAATTCTCGCACGCGATTTAAAAATCTTATAAAAGGATGAAAACCTCTCTTTTTAGTATTTAGTTAGTTTGTTGTTGTTCTAAGAGTTTGTTTAAAAAACTGCTCTTGTTGATAGTAGTGAATTCGCGGATTAGCTTTCTTCAGCTGTTTTGAATTAAATTCTATTGAACGTTTGAGCAGTTAAAAGATAACTACTGTGATATATTGTAATACTGCACGAATATTTGAGGAAATTTAAGCATATTTTTTGTGATTATAATAATTTTTTGTTAATTTTTCATCGGACTTGTGCATTCATTTCGTAACGAACCCTTACGCACGCAACAATTTTATGTTTGGATAGGATAGCTAATTTCGCTTTTTGAAGTTCATTATCCAGACATGCTTAGAACTCGTCACTAACACAATCCACCATGTTGGTTGGACGTCTGTTGTAGAATATTTAAGAAACACTATGCCTAATTTTTTATTGATCATAACAGCTCTTACATTTTCAGCTGGATATTCTTCTGTAAAAATGTCTTTGGGGAGTGTAATGTTAGCTATTGATATTTGATATGTTTTACTTCTTGCTATTTTACACAGCTTATAAGGTATTTCTCATGCCTTCTTAGCATGCCTTCGTGGTGTAGTGGTCAGCACGCTCGACGCGTATTCGAGAGGTCGGTGGTTCGAGTCCTGGCGAGAGTACTGCTCATTTTTTATCTCTCCTGCTTCGAAATCTCTCTTGCCTGTGGTCTTGCCAGTGTTCTTTACTCTTTACTTAAAGATTAAATCTTTGGCTTGGGTACAATTTGTATAAAGGAAAAACCATGAAACCATTATAATGTCTAGAAATAGTCTATAAAATGTGCTTCAGACTCTAAGATTGGATTTTGTCTTAGTTTAAATGTCACAGCTTATGGTTAGCTTCCTTTCGATATAAATAATAGTTTACCTCAATTTTTACTCAATTATTTACTGGTCACCAGTTGTTTAAAACTAAGAACTTACTAATTTTTTTTAATTAGATAAAAAAACCAGCCTTATACTAGCATTGTTTTGCTAGTCATGCGTCAGCTAAAAAGACTTTACACACGTTATCTTATAGATTGTGCCAAAGGCTGGTTATTTAAGAAAGATAATGCACATAGTACCGGCTGGAAGACAAAAACCAGATTTGTAATCATTGAAATATAAATACTAATTTCGTGTGGAAAAAAAGGAAAGCAAGCAAAAGGAACAGAAAAGGGGGGAAAGCAGTCCAAGGGACAAAATTCAGTGAATTCGGTTTGTCACGATAGGAAGGACAAATTGCCCGAACCTGAAACATACAGTATCTGTTGAAATTCGTTTTCAGCACGTTCCCTCATTGTTATGAACTCAACAAAAAAACCGGTTTTCAATCGTCATGTTCAACAAAACGAATAAGAATCTGTGTTGTTTTGAACCTTACGATAAATTCTCTACAGTTTATTTTTTAAAAAACCAAACTCCGTCAGAACACCGTCCCTTGTAGGACTGGAACTGACACTCCTCAGCTCCGGAGGCCACGTTTTATCTATTAGGCAAAAAGAGGTCGTAAAAGCTGACATAAATTGGCGTAGATTTTAAGTAAAATTCGAAATCTATCATTATTTAGATTATTAGGTAAACCAATTTAGATTATTAGGCAAAAATTATTATTATTATGTAAAACAACTATGTAAAAATTTTTATGCAATATATGATCATGATGTAAAAATTATCAACCATATATCATTTATGGTTGATAATTATGGTTAACTATTCTCAAGAAAACTTCAGAATTTTCTTTTAAATAATTTATCCAATTGCAGTTTTAAATTATACATAATAATACTTTGAAGAGACATTAGGTATTTTGAAAGCAGAAGACATGAAAAATGAGCAATGTCCTATGCATGCCCTCGCCGGGACCCGAAACACAAACCTCTCGCGTCGAGCATGCACTACACCATGAAGCCATGCTAATAAGGCAAGAGAAGTCCCTTAATAATGCTAAAAAAACGCCTCTTTGGTCGTGATTTAAAATCTGAAACATTTCAGATTTTTTTCTCATTTCAGAAGTTTATTACATTTTTCAAGGAAGCATTTTTTTAAGAATTCATTTTCTTAATTTGCCTGCAATGTTCTATCACAATTTAAAGAATTTAACATTTTAATATAAAAAAAAGCATCTGTTATAAATATTTGACATTTGAAATATTATAAAACTTCCTCACCCTCTTTCAAAAAAGTATTACAAGAAAACATTAAATACGCAATTTTCTAGAATTTTTTTTTTAAAACTAGCCGTGTTTTTGTATGATTTGGCTTGATTCCTTCATGGTATTTATCACTATGGGCAAAATGCTGCTATCCATTCTTAAACTATTCCCTGATAAGCTATCGAGCTCACAACTTTGCATACACAATCTCTGTGGATGGCAATACAATGTGAAAATTTTCCGATTGTTTCACGTAACAGAAACGACTAATAAAATAATTATTAGTCGTGTTTGAAAAACGATTTTCAATTAAGTAATTTCATTGCTAACCTGCCATTGAGATTAAAGAAATAGTAATAAATTTCTGAAAAAGATTTTTTAAAAATAAGCTTTCATTTAAAACATAAAATAATTAATTTACTATACGTAGATTAATAATTTATAATTTAGTTACGTTAGACACATTGTTCAAATAATTTTATTGCTATAAGCCATTTGAAGTTTTATATTACGTATTGTATTACGGATATATTACAAATTGAAACTATCCAGCGGAAATTTTGAAGATATGATATGCTGTGTTTATATATTTTAGCCGAAAGGGTTATTAGCCAAAATGCTCTCGAAACGTGAATGTGTATGTAAATGAACAAAACGTCCCTTTGTGAGTAATATAAAATCTGAAAGATTTTTATTAGTCCAAAGGAACTTTGTCCCTGAAGGACTATTGTTTTCATTTTGCGATTTTGCGTTTGTTCACTATAAATGTCCGGTTTCCTTTTCAAACTGTTGCCACCAAATGTTAGAGTCCTGAATTATATTTGAACAAATGAAATAATGAAAAATCTACATAAATGTATGTATCTTTCTCGCATTGCCATAAAAAAACGGTACATAGATCCATCGAGTTTTGAATGAGGTAATCCTACTGCGAATATGGGCATGTGGAAAACCAAATTTGAAATTTGGAATTTGTTTTATTATCGATTTCATATTTTGCAAACCTTTGACGAATTTTTGATTAACCAACTCCAGGGTCCATTCAAAGCGAGCAATGGCAACGTTGCACAGAAAAAAAAAAGGTATCTCCAGCGTGCGAGCCTGTGTATCGGAAATTCCAAAGATATTCTTATTTTAAAATTATTTTGCGATATTGCTCTTGAATTGAATTTTATGGATTAAGTGTGAAGAACATGATATTTAATAAATAAAGGTAACACACAAAATGTTACAAAAACACCCCTTTGGTATAAAATCTGAAACCTTTTAGGTCTTTTTTTTTTTTAATTTGAATAATATTCTACTGTGAAATGGGGGTATAATGCTTCATTTCGTTTTACTCACAGAAATAGCTGGGGTAAGCTTACCTCTAGATATTAAGTTCTTGAAAACATAACGTCGTGAAAGATAAGGAACATAGACTATTCGGAAATAAAACAATGTGAAGGCAACAGTCAATGACTGATGTAAATCTGTCTCGTTGAGAGTGCAGAGCATGCTCCACACTGGCATCTTCTAAGGGAACAACTTTTTCGATCAAGTTCATCTGCATATTTCAAATACAGAATTAAAATGTTTATGTATTTCATTTTAAAATTTTTCATGTATCACAAAAGTGCTTTCACAAATTTGAATCAGACTATTGCAGTAAAATCTTAAATGAAGTTACTAGTAAAACATACAAGAGAACTGTAATGCCATACGACGGCACGACTGTTAGTTAATAATAAGCTAATGTTATGGGAGGAACAACTGAGAGATGGTTAGTCTCTACATTCGAATACCGAGCTCTTCTGAACAATTAAGTTTGAGAGCAGGGAAAACTATCTTTACCCACTGCATACAAAAACGGCCGAACTAACCGAATCTCTTCCAGTATCAATCAACAGCTGATTATATTTAAACGCAGCCCATAGACAGTGATGATTTTCTTTCGCTTTGAAACTTTTAAGTGTTAGATAAAATTTCCTTTTGAAATGTGTTTACTCTAAAAAACGGCTGGGACAAGACACAATATTTATTTTTAAGTTTTGCTTTAATAAGCAATGCGATTACATTGGATGTTTTACAAACAACGGGTGCAACGGCGGATGTCTACTACAGTCGATTCAAAATTCAACTTTTCAGTTTCCTTTTAGAACTTACTTTTTACTTCTTTCTGAGTTTCTACTCTTTATTTCTTATTAGACCAAATGGCATTAGCCCAGAAGGGCTATTTATTTCGTTTTGGCGTTTTGCATTGGTTCACTATAAAACTCGGTTTATTTTCAAACTGTTGCCACCAAATATTAGAGCCCTGTGTAACATTTAAAGAAAGTAACAATGAAGAATCTGCATGTATGTTTAGTTTAGTTTACTTTACGAGTGAGCTGCAACCCTCCGGGCCGATAATAGTCGGCTTCATTATTAACGGGCTGGCTGCATGGGCGTTTTCGTGGTTTTCCCCATGTGTAACGTGTATACGAGCCAGTTTCCCTTAGAAATTCCTCCACGAAAGGCATCCCTCCTCTTAGGTAGATAGCCCTAGTGTGCTTTGCCATAATTAAAATACATACATACATACATACATACATTATTAACGCAGCACACCCGACGCAGACAAACAAAAATACAGTTAAAAGATAAAGGCAAAAGATTAAAACACAGATTGTGTATCTTTAAAAATACACTCACACAATACAAAATAAGGAAAATCATAAGCATAATCGATTAGAAAAAAAAATAATAAGACGACACATAACTCACTCACCCAACACATAAACTCGTAAACAAAAGGAAAATTAAAAAATATTGTTACGAATTTGCTATTTAAAAAGCTAATGTTAGTTCAATTATAAATTAAATGGTTTTATTTCTCGCGCAGTGCAGCGCGTGACGAATATTAAAAGAAAGCTAAGCCGGAAAATTGAAAATACAAGAGAGCGTGCATTAAATAAATAAATATCTCTTTTTGATTTCGAGAAAGTACTAGAAAATTCTAGCGCGTGATTTTTAAAATCTTATAAAAGGAGGAAAACATCTCAGTTCGTAGTAGTTGCTTAGTTTGTTGTTGTTTAGAAAACTGCTCTTGTTGATTGTAGCGAATTCGCGGATTAGCTTTCTTTAGCTGTTTTGAATTACGTTCTATTGGATATTCGAGTAGTTAAAAGATAACTACTGTGAGATATTGTAATACTGAATGATAATTTGAGAAAATTTAAGCGTTATTGTTGTGATAATAATAAATTTTTGTTCATTTTTAATCGGACTTGTGCATTCATTTCATAACGAACCCGTACGCACGCAACCATTTTTGGTGGCAGCGGTGGGGTTTGAATGCCAATTACAAGAGCGATGGAAGAGCAGTTAAGACAGCTGATATCAGCCTTTCCTGCATTTAAAGAAGAAATGAAAGATGAGATGAAATCTGGTCAGAAAAAGATGGAAGCTGGTCAGAAAAAGATGGAAGAATCCGTTAAAAAGGAAATGGAAGCCGTTCACGAAAAGTTGGAAGCTGGTCAAGTAACTTTTAAAGAAGACATAAAAGCTGTACAAGAAAAGATTGAAGCAGGTCAAGACGAAATGAAAAGGGAAATAACCTGCGTAATATAAAGTAAATTTGAGGCTATGGAAGATAGAATAGGAGCTGTCGAAAATAAAGTCGAGCAAATAGAAGACAGAGATTCGGCCGTGGAACAACAAATAGGTTACAGAGTTTATTCAGTCAAAGAAGAAATACAAGGAAGAGTTTGTTCCGTTAAACAACAAATCGAACAACAAATTGATGAGAGAGTTTCTGCAGTTGCCAAAGAAATGGATACTTTAAAGAAATTCGTAGCGTGGGCAGGGAACAGGAGTGATGATTTCAAATTCTTACCGATGCTTGCTCGTCCACCTCTGAAGTTATCCACATATGATGGGAAGACATCCTGGCAAGTGTATAAGACCCAATTTTCTATAGTTGCCGATGCGAATAGATGGGATTCCCAAGCTAAGGCCTGTGATCGCGCCACTTCTCTGCGAGCAGACGCAGCGGATATACTGCAGACGCTTCTCGAAAACCAAAGACTTGACTTCGAAGCTCTATCCGGCGCATTGGAGCTGCGCTTTGGCGAGAAATGTTTAAAAGACTACAGCAGGCTTCAATTAAAATCCCGTCAACAGAAGCCCTCCGAATCACTCCAGGAACTCGCCACGGATGTCGAAAGGCTGTCCCACCTCGCCTTTACGGAGTGCCAGGGAGAAACGAGGGAAATTCTGTCGCTGCAATATTTCATCGATGGCATCCGGGACCCTGAAATACAGAAAGCACTGGGAATGGCGGATGTTAAAGATTTGAAAAGCGCTTTAGTGTACGCCATGAAATTCGAGGCAGCCCAGCAAGCCACTCTTCGAGACCGCCACCCAGTCAGAGCTGCTCAAGTCCAAGAGCCAGGGGATCAAGTCACCGCTCGTCTAGACGATTTAACCAGACAACTGAACGCCTTGAGACGGAATATTGGTGATAAGAAACCGACCGTTAAGTGCTGGAACTGCGGTGCTGAAGGACACATACGACGAAACTGCAGAACACCCCAAGGTACGGATGTTAAGACCGCTCCTAACAAACAGCAGGGAAACTAATTAGTGGCCATCTCGCGGGGCAGAGGTTGCCAGAATAAGAAAAGCCCCAGTTTACAGCGCTTCAGATTTCTGCAGTGAGAGGCGGCAGTAATGGACTTTTCATAATAGGATATATTAATGGAATTCCCTGCAATATGACGATAGATACAGGAGCCAACGTTACCATCATCCGAAAAGATTTGGCTCAACAACTGGGAAGCAAACTTATCTGGACGCAGCCCTGCGTTACCCTCCAGAGTGTGTCCGGTGAGAAGATCAACATCGACGGAAAAGTAAACGTTAACATCATGTTTGGAAGTGCCGCTTACCATCACACGGCATATGTAGCAGAGATCACTGATTCTTGCATACTCGGATTGGACTTTCTAAGGAAATAAAATTTTTCCCTGGACTTTAAAAATAACGAATTGCATTTTGCATATGAGGACATAGCCCTATTCGGAACTAATGATGGAGTGAAATCTATCCACAAAATTATAGCTCAAGACGATATCACATTACCCGCAAGAACTGAGTTTTTACTTCCTGGATCCATAGCCGAAAATAGAAATTCCCGCTACGGCATCTTAGAATATCCCAATAACTGTAATAGCCCAAGAGGAGTACTAGTAGCCTCAACACTCGTCGACCTATCCAGAACGGTTATCCCAATTTTCTATAGTTGCTGATGAGAGTCGCCAATGTAACTGAGAAGGCGAGAGTTATTAAGAAAGGTGAAGTGGTTGCTGCATGTACTCCAGTAACCAGCGTTGAAAGAGAGTAATATCCAAGAATCCGTGTTTTCAGAAAGCATTACATCAGTGTTACTTCAGAATGCGCAATTAAGCGATGAAGAGAAGAATGCTGCCAATCGCGTCATTAAAGATCTTCAAGTTGTTTTCTCCCGCTCGTCTTCTGACGTGGGTCGAACTAGTTTGACACAACATAGAATAGATACCGGCGATCATCAAGCAACATCCAAGACGTCTACCGTTTGCTAAACAGGAAGAAGTGCGAACACTGTTAAAAGATATGGAATAAGGCGATGTCATAGAGCCTTCAGTAAGTCCATGGGCATCTCCCATCGTCCTAGTCAGAAAGATGGCTCAACAAGATTTTGCGTTCACTATCGCCGGTTGAATGAGGTTACGAAGAAAGACTGTTACCCTCTTCCTAGAATTGACGACATTCTAGACACTCTTTCTGGAAGCAAGTGGTTCTCAACACTTGATTTAAAGAGTGGGTATTGGCAGGTATGCGATATGCGACGGGGGACGTGGGCACCATCCCTTTACCATTGGGTTAATTGGTACAGCGTCACGTCCACCTTTATCTAGAGTTTGGCTATTAGAATAATGGGAGATTACATACATATTTGACATTGGTATTAAGGAGTGCACTACATACAATACTTATCGGTAATACATATAAATTATGGGTTAAGGTACAGTTGGCCTGTAGATATACATAAGACAATGACATATTCGTGTATGGTATGATAGATTCACATAAAAGCTGCGCCATATACATCTGCGCATTAGGACATACATTACTGCATTGCAAATATCTAGCGGTAATTAAAACAGACAGAGGAAAGTGGACAATGATTATGACATTACAACATTCATATTTATAACACTAATTAGCTCAGCATAGGGGAGGGAATAATACTGTACCTTGATTATAAACATATACAGTTATAGCAACAGATACAGGCTATTACTATTACATTGTCACATCGTCTCTATGACAATTGAAGTTCATTATTATAAATATATACAGTATAACAACAGATACAGACAAATATTAATAGGATTAGTTGTGATACACTACTAAGATATGATATTACCTATGCAATGCTGCTTAGGCCACATATCAGACTTACAGGTATAAATGCTAAGACAATTATATATCATATTTAGCACGTACAAATGCAAAGCATTTAATGTACATTTAACGGGAGATAGCAAGTAGTGGTTATTTAAAACATTATGACACTGTCACATAGTTGCGCTGCAAATAAAATTTATATTGACATACACTAAGCATATATACATTTATGCAAAAAGGGAGTATTAATATTCACGGTACAAACATTGACATTTATAAGATGCATTCAGTTTGACATTAAATGTATATTATATACATTAAAAAGAGGAATAAATAAATTGCGGTTGTAAAAATTACATTGCTACAACATCGCTGTGACAACAGATATTCCTTATTATATTCCTTATTATTATATAGGCTGGAGTGTTTTGTATGTTAGATTATCTACATGCACCTCTGTGTGTGCAGTTTCTAAGGCTTTTGAGGCAAGTTTGTCTGCGCGGTGTGCTAGTTTTGACATAAGTCAGTGTTCAGTTCTACTAGTTTGTTCATTATGCGTCCGATTTTCAGAACTAAATGCCGCTGTTTGATTAGGAACTTGCCAAAGGCCTGCCTGTTGGCGGTCGGTATACGGATGTGGTGTCCCTCTGTTAATGGACATGTTGTTAGATAGTGCTCCGGGGAGCCGAGGTGACCACATGTAAACTGGTCTGTGTGCCAAAGTCCAAATCTTTGGAAATATACCGGAAAGGGTCCATGACCCGTGACATACCTTATCAGCTGTGTGTTGGCGACATTCCGTGCTGTGTCCACATAGCTGATATGGTAATGTACACGTCTGCCAGTGGTGCTGCTGTCCCATTCCTGCTGCCATAGGCCGATTGCTTTAAGTCGCAGTGATTTCTTTAGTAATGACACCGGCCGTGGTATTTCAATTTGTATGTCTGTCGGCCCTAGTGCCGCTTCTTTAGCGAGTAGATCCGCCATCTCGTTGCCGAGATGGCCTACATGTGCCTTTATCCACTCCAGTTTAATGTGCCTATTGCTTTGGCGCAGGCTTTCCTGGATATCCTGTATAATTCTTGAGGCGTGGTTAGGGTTCATTATCGCATGTAAGGACGATAAACTGTCGGTTTTAATGGTAGCGTTTTGAATGTCATGGGAGAGCAGGTAGTTAACTGCTTCAGCAATCGCTACCGCTTCTCCCTGAAAAACGCTATTATGCGGCCGTAATTGAGCCTTCCATTGTGCATGAATTGCATCCTGTCGCATAACAACGTATGCGTTCCCCCCATTTTCGTCGATTTTAGATCCGTCAGTGAAGATGTTATAAAACTTATGAGGGTTTGTCATGATGGGATTGATGGTAACCTTGACTCCCACACCTTTTCTTGCTGGGTGCACATGTAGTGGTCTATTGGTGCCCTCGTATTCTTCCGGATGATAATAATCCTCGTCAAAAGTAATTGGTTTTTTGAGTTGCAGCACATTTTGTCTGGCAGCCTCCTCTTCGACACGGATGTGAAGTGGAAGAAAGCCTGCGAGAACATTGAGCGCGTCTGATGAAGTTGTGCGGTAGGCACGAGTTATACCCAACGCGAAGAGTCGTTGTATTGCATGTAGATGTTTGATCTTCCTACCCTGCATTGGGTGGGACCAAACAGCTGCCGCGTATGTTGCAATTTTCTCGACTACTGCTGTATACAATACTTTTTGAATGTGGGGGTTTAGTCCCCAATTGTGTCCGCAGAACTGCCGCATTTGCTTGGCTATGGCATAGGTGCGTAGCTTAAGATCTTGAATGTGGGGGATCCAGGTCATTTTTTGTGTCAAACGTTACACCCAGGTATTTTAAATTATTAACTATTTTAATTCTTTGGCTGTTTAATTTGATAGTGGGGCGTCTTTCGAGTGAACCGCCTTTCTTTGGGATCAGGAGGATTTTGGATTTGTGGTCCGCTATTTGTAGTTTTAGATTTGTGCATCTAACATAGAAGAGATGGCATACTTCATCGCAATGCGACTGTAGCTCTTCCCTGGTGCGGCCCTTGACAATCATTGTGGCATCGTCAGCATAAGAGTAGATTTGGGTGTGCGCCGGCCATGTGGCGGAGAGTACTTCATTGAAAGTTAAGTTCCACAAATGCGGCCCGGCGCACGACCCCTGCGGGCAACCTCTCGTTTGTTCAATGTCCAGGATTCCAGCATTATGGGCGGCTAGGAGTCTCCTGTCCTTTAGGTAGTGGTAAACGATATTATAGATGTTACTAGGACAGTTTGACTTTCTAAGTGCACTTTAAATAGCCGGCCACCATAGAGTGTCGAAAGCACTCTTTAAATCTATGCTGACCATTGCTGTATGGTGGCCGCTATTCCGATTTTCTAGTATTGCATCTCTGATGTTAGTTAGTGCATGTATCGTTGAGGTTCCAGGTCGAAATCCGTATTGTCTGGGACTCAGGAATTCATTCTTTTGCAGATGGTATTGTAGTCTATTCATTATTATCCTTTCCAGTACTTTGCCCATTGCCGACAGTAGGCAGATGGGCCGATAGGCAGTCATATCGTCAGGGTTCCTATTTTTCTTAAGAAAAAGGATAACCTGTCCAATTTTATATGGCTTTGGCAAGGTACCCGTATGTAACAGTTTGTTGAAGAAGACTACAAAAAACATTGGGTGAGCTAGGATTATTGTTTTGGCTATTACATAGTCGACGCCGTCTGGGCCGGGAGCTTTTTTCTTTGGGAGGTTGTGTATTATATGCTTCAGCTCTGCTGTTGTAATATCTCGATCTGCATCGGTTTCTGGAATAGTGGTGTCCGAACGTATGTTAGCTTGCAACTCTTGTCAAGCTGTGCGTCGTCCTGGCAAAATACCGTATTAAGGATAGCCCAAATAGTATCTGCTGTGTGACTCTCCACGGTGGTCTGGGTTGAGGGAACTTGTAGTTGAGACGGTTTAAAGATTTTTGCTGTGGCTATTTTGTGATGGATACCGTACACCTCTTTGGTTTGAGTGCAGAAGTCTCGCCAAGATGCAATTTTCGCTTGAATTATCATGCGCTTGTACGCGGCCCTCTCCTGTCGGAAGACAGTCAAGGTATTTGACTGAATTCCCAGCCTTCGTTCATTTTTAAGTCTCCTTCGGAGTGCCCGGCATTTTGATTGTTGGGTTCTAAGTGTGCTAGACCACCAGTTTAGTCCCTGAAGTTTCTTGGGCTTTCGTAGAGGTAAGCATTCATTGCATGTGTTCTGAATTACCGTTTGCAATTTTATCGTGAATTCTTCCAGTTCAGATGTTGTGGTCAGTTGCTGTAGCGTCTGGTCTAAATGTGTTAGCTGGTCTTTTATTTTCTTAGAAAATGTTTTAATCTTCCGTCCTGGAAGATTATAGCGTCGTATCTTTGAGACAATGGTCTGTTTCTCGAGTGAAAAGGTGATGAACTTGTGGTCGCTCAGACTTTCATCTTCTTCGACCTTCCAGTTTTGTAGGTAGAGTGCAGTGTGTGGAGTAGTCAGTGTTAGATCTGGCCACCCCTTTGCGAATGATCTATCAGAAGTTGGCGGTGCATCCGTGGTGTTCTGAAGAATCAAGTTGTTGGTAGATATAAAATCCTCCAATTCTTGGCCTTTGACGTCAGTTGTGCGGTATCCCCAAGCTGTGTTGTGGGAATTAAAATCCCCTGCGAAAATCTTGTCTGGCATTCTGAATTGCTGCATAATTCTATTTAGAAATCTTGTAGATGGTTCTATATCTGCCGTGGGTGGAGAATAGTTGGATGTTAGGAGGATTGACATCGAATGGATCTTGAATAGTATTGCCACGTTATCTCGCTCCAGTGCTGCTACTGTTGGAGACCAGTCCGGATTGCAACATACAATTAGCGCTCTGGGCGGATGGTCATGACTTGGTTTCTGATAAACCGTCCATTGCATTGAGAATTCGACTGCTGCCCCTTCTCTAGTGTACCCCCCGGGGGTCGACGTAGAGAACTCTGCGAAGCTACTGGTTAGGATCTGTACCTAGGCAGTCTCGGCCACGGGGGTATAAAATTTATGAACTTGGTGGTTCTGAAGGCTCTGGGAAAGGACACTTATTGGCCGGCCTCGGAGTCTGGCACGTCCTAGCGCGGCGTGGTTCTAGTAACCCGGGGGTCTCCCCCGGGGTCGCTGGGTAATGTCCCGCTGCGACGGGCTCGCCCAAGCGACTGGTAGGTGCATTAGACGACCGGTGCCGCCCCGGGTGCGTCCCAGGCGGTGCGCTGCTCTCCTGGAGGGTAATAGTGGAGGTTGAACCACCATGATGTGCCCGAAGGGGGAGTGGACCCGGAATGAGATTGAGTTCTCGATACGGAGAATGCCCAAAACTTCTTACTTCTTCTTCTTCTCTAGTGTACGGTTCTTGGCCAAGGATAATGTCTATCTTATTTTCAATTGCGTACTGTATCGTCTGAGCGACTGCTGCCCGTGCACGCTGTAGGTTTATCTGTAAAAATTTTATTGGGTCCACTCTTATAATTAGTTCTTTATTGATCAAGGAAATGTTATGCATCAGTAGAAGTTGAATTAGGTCGTTGTTCCCTAATAATCGGTTGTGCTGCGGATGGTATCAATTTCCCGTTGATATATGGCGCATTCTGGGGCATAGGCTGGGTGGTTAAAGTTGTATCGCGTTCCAAATCTGCTGTTGGAATCTCCACAATTGATACAATTGGGGTGCTCGGCGGTGCATTCTTTGGTATGATGTGTTCCAGATTCTTTGGTATGCAGTATCCGCAGAAAATTTTTGTGGATCGACACCCATCTTGGTTGTGGCCAAATCGTTGGCATCTGTAACATCGACGTATGCCGAAGAATTCGGTAATGGCGTGTGATTGCCAGCCAGTCAAAATTCGCCTGATGTTGATAACAGCAGCAAATCCTTCTGCGGTACATTCAATGACCCACTTGACGTTTTTGGGCCGTCTTTCCCGCAGTAGGAAGAGTGGTTGGAAGTGCTTTGCTGAGGTGCCAGCCGTTGTACTGAGCTCTGATATAAGATCCTCTGGCTTCGTTCCCTCCGAGACATTGTGAATGGCAATTCGTGGTCGACGGCGCTGTCTCTATTTAATATCTATATCAATGTCCGCTTTCTGCAGATGTTCTTGTAACTGGTTTATTTCCTCTGTCGTTTGGCAGAAGACCTCCAAGCCTCCTTGTGGTGTCGGTTGGATTTTCTGGACTGTTACTGGAATATTTGTAATAGGGACTTTGCTTTGCAACTCCCGCCTAAGATCACCGGTTGGCTTCTTGGACTTAGATTTAATTACAATGCTTGGTATACTGGATCTGAGAAGAACCTCCGCAAACGATGGATTGGTAACGGAGCCTGTGGTACTATTTGCTCAGTGACAGGCTGGTGCGTAGGAGGTGGAGGGGTGTGAACCGCAGTACAACACACAATGGTTGAAGTATTTGTGCCTACCTCAGTACAAGCCGGTTTCTGTCAAAACTCTGGCCCCGCGAGTGCTAAGCCTTGTAGCACTTCTAGAGATTTTTGCAGACGATCTATGAGATCTTGTGGTAATAGATATCGTCCTGCTCTGTAAGTATTTGAGATCTTTTGTATTTCTTGTGCTAAGGCAGATATTTTTGCTTTCTGTGCAAGATCTGAGTCAAGTAAGGCCACCGGATCAAAAGCTCCTTGGGAAGGTGATGCTTCTGCGTTTTCCGGAATGGTAGAATGCCGCAACATGTCAAAGTGTATCCCGGCTGTGTGATATGCACGAGGAATCACAACTTACAGGGATCTTCAGAACTATGTCACCAATCACTAAGAGTGAAGCACTAATTTTCACTATGATCACTGAAGTATTTCACGAAGTAGCGTTATCCTGAATATGCACTATTGATAACACTGAGTAGATACTGTTTATCACTGAACATATACTGGTTTTGCACGGGTTTATACTTGAGAACACTATATGCACAAAAATACGCTTTGCTGTGACACTAAATACTTATACACAATTCACATGTATACTGTTTGCTGATAATATGCACACTTGCACTACTCACATAAGCCTTGATTACTAATCACTTGCACTATTCACCAAATGCACACTTTTCACTTGCACTATTAATACGCGCTAATGACTTGCGCTGTTCACTATATACACGATCTCACCTTGCACTATTCGCTGTAAGCACACTATTCACTGACACTATAAATATGCACTTCACTTGCACTGATCACTATATGCACACTATGTAATTGCACTATAAGTATGCACCATTCACTTACACTGTTATTATGCACTATTCGCTTGCCCTATGGGCTCACTATTCACTTGCGCTGTTCACTATATGCAAATTATACACGTTTATGCTATTAATTTGCTATATCTACACTTGCAATAAAAGCCTATCTTACACACTTATTCTAATTGTTGTATGTGTTCGATATGTGACATGAACGTGAAAATGTGTCAATGAAATCAGTGTGTGTCAATATGCAACAAGAAATATCAATGAAAATCAAAATACAATATGTGTCAATAATATGAAAGTCAAATTGTGACCATAAATCAGTGAGTAACATATGTGACAAAAAGTATCAATGAAAAATTATTTATGCAATATATGACAATAAAACACTTGAAATTCAACAAAAAGTGAACAACACTTGAATGAACTGGTAAAAGGTAACTGGCCTATTATTTAGATAATAGCGTCCATGTAAAAAAGACAGTTAATTAACTGAACTTTAAAAAAAGTTAAATATGATCTTAATTAATGCTAAGCGCCTACCTTGGCTGCTAAAATTTCATCTGTGCTTCTTCTGTAGTAGTATTGCTGTTGTAACTGCGTAATCCAATAATTGTACACAACATATATTTCTTCGACGACTTGAAACCTTCAATAATTTTGTAACTTTAAAACCAAAAATCAGCAACGTTAAAGTTTTCAGATACCTTGGGCGCTAATTATCTCTGTTTTTCATTTGTGTTTAAAAAGTAATCCAATGTTAGCTGTTATTTTCACTGAAGCACTAATCTGTAATTGCGGCACCAACACACACTTCACAGATGAAATAGCGTGAGCACTAATTAAATAGTGTAATAATGGGTGTAGACATCCGCATATCAAAAACCAGAGTCCTGTTAAGAGGGAAGAACCAGCACAATTCCGTAGACTCGGCACAGGAACAACACTTCGCTGTAGAACCAGCGTAATCACTCGTCTTAATTAATTGGTATCTGGACGGATGTTTCCTTTCGCTCGTCAAAGTTCAAAATCCAAATAAAATGGGAGAAAGTGATATCTTTCGTACTAATCACCCGATTTTCACCAATTTTAGAAACTTGGGTAGCACTCCTAATGACTGGAACGATGCCGTTGTCTCTAACCAATTATCGTAATTAGATCATTTGCGATGGCTAATTAAACAATGGTTCAGTCCAGCGTATTCCTTTCCCTTATCGCGATGCGAATCTCACTCCACGTGGGGTAGCTGCAATCTTCACGACCGTTGGCGTTGGCGAAAGGTCAGAGGGCATGCACAGCCTCGTGGTCGAAAATGAATATTTTTAAAAATTCATATCTCTGGCTCTAATTGTCAGTCCGTCTTGAAACTTATATATCTGTAATCCTTAGTACAAGGGCTTTCCAACGATGTAAGACACTTGCCGCGGCGGGCGGCGGAGGCTGCTCGATGGTCGTTCTAAAACTGCCGTATACGATAACAATGGAACTCTCGTGTTTAATAACTTAATTTCCTCATAATTAATCAACCAGAGCACGTAGAAACTTCGAACTGGTATCTGCGTATGCAGGATGACTTAGGCTATCCAGTGCAATAACATTTAGCATCTAAGTTGATTCCTTCCGTTGTAATTAATCCAGAAAGCGGAGCCGCACAGATCCAACCTTCACGCACGGCGTCTCAAGCCCCTCTCCCGGTATTCGCAGGTAGAAATACATCCTGATGACCGAGAAAAGACGGCTTTTACTTCGTCAATTCAAGGTGATGCAGTTTGGACTGTGTAATGCGCCGGCAGCATTCGAACGCCTCATGGAGACTGTTTTGAAAAGTCTTTCCTACGAAGCCTGTCTGATATACCTGGACGACATCATCATCGTTGGAAAGAGTTTTGAAGAACATCTAGAAAATCTTAGAAAGGTGCTTCAAAAACAGACAGAAGCCAATCTGAAGCTGAGTCCCGCTAAATGCAAATTGTTCCGAAAGGAAGTGACTTACCTGGGACATGTCATCTCTGCAGAAGGTGTGTGCACGGATCCTGAAAAGGTGTCAGCTGTTAAATCCTGGAAACGTCCCGAAACTATCCATCAATTGAGAAGTTTCCTAGGGCTTTGCACCTACTATAGGAGATTCGTGAAGGACTTTTCTTCCATCGCAAGTCCCCTTCACAAGCTGACAGAGAGCAACCAAAAGTTCTTGTGGACAAAAGAATGCGAAGATGCATTTAACAACTTAAAGGAAGCTTTAACATCTGTTCCAATCCTGACTTATCCTCAGCTCGACAGACCATTTATTCTCGACACGGACGCGAGCAATGAAAGTGTCGGTGCTGTTTTGTCCCAAGAAATAGACGGCCAAGAACGTGTAGTGGCGTACTGGAGCAAGTGCCTGTCTAAACCGGAGAGGAATTATTGTGTCACCAGGAAAGAGTTGCTTGCCATAGTCAAAGCTGTAGAACAGTTCCATCACTATCTATACGGCAGAAAATTCCTGCTCCGCACCGATCATGCATCATTGACCTGGCTTTTAAATTTCAAGAATCCTGAGGGTCAACTAGCCAGGTGGATACAGAGACTCCAAGAATATGACATCACTATCCGTCATCGTAAGGGATCATCACACGGAAACGCCGACGCCCTGTCTATAAGACCTTGCCAAGAAAGCTGCCGATATTGTTCCAGGGTGGAAGCGAAATACGAGCTGCTGACTCCGGTCGCAAGACAAATTACAACATCAACATCGGCTGATCGAGAACCGTTGAGTGATGATGAAGTCAGGAAAGACCAGCTGGAAGACCGCGATATTAAACCCATAATTGACTAAATGGAGTAATCAAACAGAAAACCTACCTGGCAGGACATTTCTATCTGTAGTCCTACAACAAAACAATACTGGGCACTCTGGGATTCACTTCACATTAGAAACGGCGTGTTATACCAGAAATTCGAATCGGATGATGGGAAGACGTTCCGATGGCAACTTATACTTCCAAGATCCCGCATTCCTGATGTCATTAAAGAATTAATTAGCAGCCCTGCAGGAGATCACTTTGGAATAATGAAGACCTTGCAGAGAGTTCGTGAGCGCTTTTACTGGAATAATGCAAAGGATGACGTGCAAAAGTGGTGCCGATTTTACGATGCCTGTGCAGGTCGGAAAGGACCGAGGAGACGCAGCCGAGGCAAGCTGCAACGTTACAACGTAGGGGCGCCTTTTGAAAGTATCGCCTTTGACATTCTGGGACCTCTGCCACTAACTGCTGATGGCAACAAATACATACTCGTTGTCTTTGATTACTTCACCAAGTGGCCTGCGGCTTATCCTATTCCTGATCAAGAGGATGTCACAGTAGCTGAGGTAATTATACAGCACTGGATTTCCAGGTTCGGAGTGCGTCTTCAGTTACATTCCGATCAGGGAAGGAATTTTGCCTCTGCAGTAATCAAAGAACTATGCAAAATACTCGGCATTGACAAAACTCAAACGACGCCATTGCATCCCCAGTCGGACGGCATGGTAGAGAGCTTCAATCGAACCATCCTTAATAACCTCTCATTAGTGGTTTCCAGAAACCAACAGGATTGGGACAAGAAATCACCACTGTTTTTACTGGCTTACCGCAGTGCTGTCCACGAGACTACCGGCTATTCCCCATGACAGATGCTCTTCGGTCGTGACCTTCGTCTGCCTTGTGATCTCTTGTTTGGTTGCCCTCCGGATGCTCCTTCATCGCCTGAGGAATGTATTCAAGATCTCCAGGCCCGGTTTGAAGCGATGCACTACTTTGCACAAGAGCGAGTCAACTTGGCGACGGAGAAGATGAAGACCCGCTACGACACAAGAGCTACTGAACATCAGTTCCACGAGAGATGTGGTCTGGTTGCGGAATTCGACTCGACCTAAAGGACTTTGTCCAAAATTACAGTCACCTTGGGATGGTCCGTACACAGTCCTGAACAGGCTGAATGACGTCGTGGTTCGGATTCGTAAGTCTTCGAACTCTAAACCTAAAGTCGTTCATTACGACAGGTTAGCTCATTACTATGGCCATAGTACATAATGTAAATAATTGTAAATAGTGTAAGACTATGGTCCTTTTTGTTTCTAAATGTGTATTTAGTATTTGATTTGTATTTGATAGCATTTGATTTGTTTTATTTATTGAATTTATTGTTCATGTTGTTTGTTATTGTAATGTAATGCTTATTAATGCATTTATGCCACAGTTGTAAGTGAAGGATCAATCCAGGGACTGTACAGTCAATCCAGGGACTGTACTGCCCGGGACTAGCAGTCCTTGTGAAGGGGGCAGTGTTACGAATTTGGTATTTAAAAAGCTAATGTTAGTTCAATTATAAATTAAATGGTTTTATTTCTCGCGCAGTGCAGCGCGTGACGAATATTAAAAGAAAGCTAAGGCGGAAAATTGAAAATACAAGAGCGCGTGCATTAAATAAATAAATATCTCTTTTTGATTTCGAAAAAGTACTAGAAAATTCTAGCGCATGATTTTTAAAATCTTATAAAAGGAGGAAAACATCTCAGTTCGTGGTAGTTGCTTAGTTTGTTGTTGTTTAGAAAACTGCTCTTGTTGATTGTAGCGAATTCGCGGATTAGCTTTTTTTAGCTGTTTTGAATTACGTTCTATTGGACATTTGAGTAGTTAAAAGATAACTACTGTGAGATATTGTAATACTGCATGATAATTTGAGAAAATTTAAGCATTTTTGTTGTGATAATAATAAATTTTTGTTCATTTTTAATCGGACTTATGCATTCATTTCATAACGAACCCGTACGCACACAACAATATAATATCCTATTTCTATGATAGTCTTGTTTTCATTCAGAATCCTCATAATTTCTGTTGCATAGCTATTCAAGAATTTTCTTTTTTCAATTACATTCTGTTCATTTATTTTTCCAAATTTCGTTATCTTACTCTCGGTCAATTTACATACTCTTCCATAAAATGAGCTGCATTTCCGTACTTCCCACAAGCCAAGCAGTGATCATCGGCCTGGAGATTAAGCATTGATCATTGCAATGGAGAAACATACATACATTATTGAGCATTGATCATTGCCCTGGAGAAACATACATACATATATTTGCATATATGTATTTTTCTCGCATTGTAATAAAACAACGGTACCTACAGCCATCAAATTTTGAATAACGTAATCTTCAACTAAATATGGGCATCTGAAAGCCTGAATTTAAAAACTGAAATTTGTTTTATTATCGATTTCATATTTCCCTACACTCGAATAACACAACGAATTTTTGATTAAAAGATTCAACGATTTCAAAGCGGGCAGTGGCAACACTGCACGAAAAAAAAGCATTTTTATCTCCAGCGCGCGAGGCTATGTATCGGAAATTCTAAACCTATGATCATTTTAAAATTACTTTGAAATATTGCTGTTGATTTGAATTTTATGTTTTAAGTGCGAAGAATATGATATTTAATAAATAAAATAGCACAAATTTTATTTGTTTCTCAATGTTATGAATTTTTATTTATTGTATTTTCATGGAGCACCTGTGGATACTGTGAAAACCGCTGTTTTAAAGATTTTTTTCTTTTGCGCTTTCGGTTTTAAGCATTAACAATGTATCCGAAGGGAAATACTATGAACCAGAAGAATTTACTATTTCGTATTATTACTTCTAGTTGAACTGCATTTAACTGAATTCATTCGTATAAGGAACATTCTAGCTTCATAATTTTCTTTACACATTTAAATTAAATTAATGTGAATGTAAGATATATTTATCATAGAAATATCACGCCAAAGATCTCTGCTTTAGCGAGATAACTTCCATGCCATATCTTCTATTAGGTAAATTGAAATAGTTAGATTTAAAAATATATTTACGAGTAGTCTTATAGCGTTAAAACACGCGAACTCACGTGCATTGGCTTCAGAAAAATGGTTAGCTTCGTGAGATACGAGTTCTAATGCTTGCTTTCATATTTCCTCCTCCTTGTTAAAAGCAGTGACAGAAAACAGACTCCAAATTTACATTTGGCGGCAACATTGTCGTCTGCACTCAGTTTAGATAGCTGCGTTTTGTTCCGTCACTCAACACGACGAAATGCAAATGAAGAGATTTTTTTTTTTTACTCACGGCTGTAGGTCTGAGGTCAACACACGTTTCCGCTGAAAGCTTCATTACTTGCAGTTAGTATACGCGATGCAGTAGTACGAAGTGATGAAAATCTTAAGGTCTTTCCTTCAACAAAATCGGAGTATTAAAAAAATAAAGCAATACGTGTATCTGTTTGTCCATTAGTAACCAGAGACTTCAGTTACGAAAAGTACCAAGTGGGGTACGCTTCTAAATTAACAAGATAAATGTTGTTAGTTTGGAAAATACCTTGTTTTCTCTTCCAAACTTACAAGGGGAAACAAGAGCAGAACGTTGGCTGGAGGAGTCCCAGATGGCTGAATAAATCTCTAAGAGATATCGGGGCTGCCTGATAACTATTGATGATAACTATTGATGCCTGGTAACTATTGCCTGATGATATTGGTGGGCAGTGAAAAAGATGTTTATATGGCAGTAAAACAATCTTCCCTTACTCTGCTTTTTCAGGAATATATCGTTTAGAGCTGATATCTACAGAGGTAAAATGATTCTTTTTCTGCTTTGAAATACTGATATTCTTCGAAGACTGTCGACGAACGCAGAAAGCAAAGGGTAAAAATTATCTACGTATATATTAAACCCAATCTCGCAACTGAGGAGAAAGGGAAGGATATTATTTGTAATTACTGGATTATGAAGTGTGATCATCAAAGATGCATATATGTATATTTACAATTTGAAATCTTCACGATTATAAGAATTAAAATTTGTCTCCGAAAGATTTGATAACAACGAGCAAGTTCAATAAAAGTGTTTACATCTGTTTAAAATCACTGCACATTTTATACACACAGTATGTTTGTAGATACACAGTGTTTTATGAACTATCTTTCAACCGTAAGTTGAATTTTATAGTTCAACATGACTAGAACTTCACAAGGAACAGCGACACGTAATATTAATTAAGAACGATACCCTGTGCATAGATATATACTGTTTAATAAATAAAGGTAACATACATAATGTTAAAAAACGCCCCTTTGGGCTTAATATAAAATATAAAAGCTTTTAGATTTTTTTTTTCAGTTTAGTTATTTGTTTATTTTTTATTTCTTATTTTGTAAAACCTTCAGGAATTCATATTAACAGGATCAACTATTTCAAAACAAGCATGGTAACATTAAACGGAATGAAAAATTTTTATTTCCGAGACCGTCTGTCGGAAATTCTAAAGATATGCTGTATTTAAATTTTTTGTGATTTTGCAGTTTAATTGAATTTTATGTGGCATAAGTATGAAGAACATTATATTTAATAATTAAGGTTAATGCAAAACTTTAACAAACAGACAAAAAAATATTGTAACACTTCTTAATAAGAAAACTGAACTGATATGATAAACAGAGAAAATGAAAAAATATAAAATGTATGCCAATACTCAACACTGCATCGGGGATTCTAAACATATGCTGCTATACTGCTTTTGAAAATTTTTGTGATTTACTATTGAATTGTATATGGTTTAAGTGAAAAAAAAAGATGCTTAATAATTAAAGCTACGAAAGCTCGTAGAAAGACGGAAGAAAAAAAAAAAAAAAAAAAGGTTAGCAGGGATGAGTCCAACAGCAGATTGGTAGTATTCGAATGCAGCGAGAGCGTAAAAAATCTAACAGATCTTTTTGAATCACCGCTAAAATCCGAAGCATCACAGATTTTTTTTAATGTTATATTTTCTTTTATATTTTTGTAAAAAATTTAGATGTGGGTTCTCAGGAAGGCGTTGACCATTCAATATTTTCTAAAAGCGGGCAGTAAACTAAAAACATATGAGAAATACTGCTGCTCGTAACTATAGAGGATGCAAAGTATTCGTGCTTGTGAAGTAAGAACGGGAACATATTAAATGAAAGCAAAAAGCCGAGGATAAATTTTTAAGCCACGTTCTTATTACTTTCATTTCAATATCAATAACCGACCTGGTGGTATGGCAAAGAGCAACTCGGATCCAGTCTCGCTGCTACCAGCTTCTCATTTCAATATCAATAACCGACCTGGTGGTATGGCAAAGAGCAACTCGGATCCAGTCTCGCTGCTACCAGCTTCTTTTATATAGGTATACAGAAGACAGACATGCATAAGACCTAATTCTAACTTTAATTTGTAGTAGCCTTTTATGCCTTTTTTTATTTTCCATTTTCTATTATAAAATTTATTAAATCTTGTACGATATTTCTTACAACAAGTTCATTCTTGTTGTATGATGCATATGTAATATTACTGAGGCATGTACTTACATGACGGCAGAAGTGAAATTCGTATAGCCCACCAGCGGCCGAGGGGTAAACACGCTGAACCCTGGTAGTTCGGTCTGAGGTTCGAATCCCGCGAACGGGCTGGTTGCATGAGCGTTATCGTGGTTTTCCCCATGTGTAACGTGTATACGAGTCAGTTTACCTTAGAAAGTCCTCCACGAAGGCGTCCCTTATTTTAGGCAGATAGCCCTCGTGTGCTTTGCCATAGTTAAATAATTGAATCCAATCCTTTTATCCAATAATATTGAAAAATATCTAAATGAAAACTTTTATTTAACCAACAGAAATAAAGAGGTAAGATAAACCAGGCACGGGCTTTTGTAAATAAAGAGGTAACATAACATTTCGTTGTTCTTAATCCAAATGCCGATATCGTAATCTTCCTTCTTCTCACGTTTATCGTACACATCCTTGAATTGGTCGAGTGGATAAAGCATGTTGAACACTGGTAGTTCTTTCCAGATTCGAAACCAGGCGAACGGGCTGACTGTATAGTTATATTTAGGTGTTTCTTTACATGTGTAAAGTGAGTACGAGCCAGTTTCCCTAAAACAGTCTTTCATGAGGCATGCTTCCCGTTAAACAGATAGCCCTTGTTTGCGTTTCCATATTCAAATAACCCACTCACTCTTGCCTAGTACCAAGATATTTGCAGATACTTATTTTTTTTTTCTAAAGCTAAATTTCTACCGTTTCTGCATTTGTGCATGATTCATTTAGAGAAAAATACATAAGTAAAATATATCTACGATAAATTAAAAGAACATGAGAACAATCAATATATAGAACCATCATCCACTACTGTCTGTTATTGGAAGACAAATCATCAGAAAAGCATGAGCTTTAGCTTAATATCTACGTTTGCAACCTCACTTCCGTTCTGTTATTACACCTGAGAGCAATCGATAGGAAGTAACTTGTGTTTTGTGTTTCCCTTTAACAGCATATGAATGCGTTATTTTATCAATGCAATGCGACTTAATGCACGTCTTTGGAAGTGATTCCATATTCAGCTGTCTCTTCAAATCCTCGTTTACATAGCAAGTGTAGCATTCAGAAGAGAAAAATAAGTTGTCGTACCATCGGTCTGTGATTAAATATATGCTTTAAAGATTTCACACGGCAGTTGTTCGAAAGTCAATATAGTGTTTACTAAAATTCAAAATGTGTTTTAACTGTCTCTTTCTTTCACATCTGTGTTTCAATGTTCATTCATTAACAAATCAAATCAAATCAAATTAACAAATCAAATTCGATAATTATCTTCTTTCACTCAGTGTGAATTAAACTATATTTTTCTTCAGTGAAATAAAATTGATGTATATGCAAAAAGGTTTTATAGATTTTATATCATGTGCTTCTGTTTTCGCGATTACAATACTTCCTTTTTACTTCGTACAAGGAAGTAAAAAACGGCTATTATTTATGTTTCAACACAAGAAATAACGTTAAAATTACTGGTTAAATAGTCATAGGTATCATAGGTTAAACTATAAAAACAAGTTTGTCTGGCGCAGCAGCCTTTTTTGCCCGTTATCAATATACAGAATGTTATCAAGTTTTAACTGATATCGCTCTTCGTAAATGCACAGAATCCGATATTTTTCTTAATCAATCTTACGAAATGTTGGAAAACTTCACTTTATAAAGGAATTGTAAGAATAATTTTCGTGAACATTTTCATTCAAATAGTAGACGTCCCATTCATAACATGTATATAAAACTGTGCCTTTTAAAAACATCTGTAAATTTCTATCTGTAGATTTTTCATCTTCTTTAGTTGTCCGATCGACAAAATAAAAATTTTTATAATCCCGGCTAATTTGGATATAAAAAGGTTTTCTTTCCCCGTGGAGTGTTGCCATTGCACGCTTTTAAATAGTTGCGTTTGTTAATCAAAATGTTTAAAAATACGAAATCGATAATAAAACAAATAACAAATTTGGGCTTCCAGATGCCCATATTCGGGTGGAAACGTACGTTATTCACAATTGGATGGCTCTAGGTACCGTTGTTTTACCACAACGCGAGAAACATACATACATTTATGCAGATTCTTCATTATTTAATTTCTTTAAATATAATACAGGGCGATAACATTTTTGGCAACAATTTGAAATGTGAATCGGATATATATAGTGCACCAACGCAAAATGCCAAAACGAAAAGAGTCCTTCATGGAAAATTGCCCCTTTAGACTAAAAAAACACTGAAAACACTAACACAAACACGTACCCACATTAAAACTGATATATTTCGATTTCAAAATGCAAAAGGAAAAAAGAGTCCGTGACGGCATAAAATATAAATAATTAGTTTAAAAGTAACTCACAATATTTTAATACTCATAATACTTTAATAATTATAAGTGTTTACTTTGTATATTATTGTATTATCGTTTTTGGCAACAGTTTTAATCCTTAGAATTCGATTTGTTTATTAAAATATAGAAGATGAGATTTTTGACTACTGAGCTGGTGAATAAAAAATTATATTTGATGTTGATAAGGTAATCTTTTTATTTTTTAGTAAGAATTTATTTGCATTGCATTATATTGTACCAACTGAAGATCCATAAAGGCATACTGTTTATATTTGTTATATTTGGTGACTCAGAAGCGTTCGACTTGTTTATTTAACATGACTACAGAAAAAGTAACAAAAGCAACTAGTACGTTAATGGATGCCGAAGCGAATAAAGTAAGCATTAAAATTCCACCATTTTGGCGTGAAAAACCGACATTTGGTGTTTCCAAATGGAAGCCCAAGTTGAAATAAATAAAATCACGACTGACGAGAATAAATTCAACTATTTGATATCCCAGCTTGAACCGAAGTATGTTGAAAATATATGGGACATTATTAAAGACGCTAAGCCTAATAAATATTCTACGGCTAAAGTGAAAATAAGAGAATTCAGCGTTTGATAACTGGATTAGATCTCGGAGATTATAAATTAATTTAACTTTTGCTGCAAATGAAAAGTCTAGCCGCAGACGATTTTCCTGAAAAAGTTCTAAAATCTTTATGGTTGTATAAAATGCCTGATTTTATAAAGAATATTCTCGTAAGTGACGAAAATTTAGAGAAATTGTCCTTGATGGCTGACAAAATTCAAGATATGAAGTCTGGAAAAGAAATTTATGCTGTTTCGCCAAATGTTAATGATGTTCTATTTACAAGAACAGCTGCCTTAGAGTAAAAAATTGACTCAATGCAAATAAGTAATCGTTCTAGACCTAGATTTAGATATCATCACCGGAATACATCTCAGAGTCGTAGCCGTTCGAAAAGGAGATTTAATCCGAAAGGTAAATATTGTTTTTTTTTCATTTTAAGTTTGGTGATCGTTGTCGACCTAAAAAATGTTATTCGCCATATGCTTGGCCAGAGAAGTCGGAAAACCCCATACGGCAACAGGATTAGCGGCTACTACTGTTGCTGGTATCAAAGACAGCCGCAAATTTCGTTTATTTGTGAAAGACAAAAACACAGGACTGCGGTCCTTAGTAGATTCAGGTGCTGATATTAGTCTCATTCCTGCGACTAAATGTACTACAAAAGTAGATGATTTTAAATTATACGCACCTAATGGAACGGAAATTCCTACGCTACTTTAGTAGACAGTTGCACGGATTTTGGCGATTTTTTTTTTTTTTTTTTTTTTTTTTTTTTTTTTTTTTTTGGCGAGCGATACGACTTATGGTAAACCCATTGCTGGACAAGTTATTTATGGTAACGGATACTTTGTTGTCATTTTATTTAAAAAAATAATGCGTTTTATTATGCATAAATTCCGTGTTTTAAATATTATTTATGACTTCAAAATAATAAAAATGAATTTAATTTTACATTTTTATTTGAAATAAAAATTTTATTGTTTATGATATTTTATGGAATTTTATGTTGTGAATGATGTAATGAATGACGTCACATTATTTTAAAAGTAATTGGTTTTAATATCTATAAATTTAATCTAATGTTTTAAACATTATTTATGGCTGTTAAATATTAAAATACAATTTAATTTTGCATTTTTTAAATATGATTTTACTATGAATGATTATTTAAATAATTTTAATTCTATGCGTGATGTAATCAGCTCCCTGATTGGTTACTGAATATTTGTGCATTACCGGGCCATTTTAAAATTTTATTATTCATCTCTTCGAATTCCTCAGATTTCAAAGCGAATGGATGTGTCCGTTTCGAATATGAATGTTGTTATTGGTAATTACCATGAATTATTATTATTGGTATCGGAATAAAAAAATGCAGTTTGAGACCTTATTTTGGCTAACCTTGTTTTCCTAATCAAAGATTTATTTATTGTTACAAGGGTCAGAGGAAATTTATTTTAAATTTTTGGAGGAAACCTCGCAAATTGCTTCTTCGATGAAGTGCGAGAGACGTGGATCACAGATGAAGATCTTTTTAATCCAAAGGGATTTGAATCCCGAAGGACTATTAGTTTCGTTTTGGCATTTTGCGTCGGACTCATAAATGTCGGTTCACTTTTCAAACTGTTGCCACAAAATGTTAGAGTCCTGCATTATATTTGAAGAAATTAAATAATGAAAAATCTGCATAAATGTATGTATATTTCTCGTATTGTGATAAAACAACGGTACATAGAGTCATCGAATTTTGAATAACGTAATCCTCCAACGAATATGAGCATGTGGAAGACCAAATTTGAAATTTGTTTTATGATCGATTTCCTATTTTTTAAAACTTTGACGAATTTTTGATTAACAAACTCAAGGATTTCAAAGCGAGCAATGGCAACGTTGTGCAGAAAAAACATTTTTATCTCCAGCGCGTGAGTCTCTGTATCGGAAATTCTAAAGATATGCTCGTTTTAAAACTATTTTGCGATATTGCTGTTGCACTGGATCTTATGGTTTAAGTGCGAGGAACATGATATTTAATAAAGAAAGGTAACACACAAAATGTTAAAAAACGCCCCTTTGGACGTAATTTAAAATCTGAAACATTTCAGATTCTGTTTTTTTTTATTTATTTATTATATTTTTTCCCTGGTACTTATGAATATACAACAGATAAAATACTTTAAAAAAATGTAAGTACATATTTTTCTTTTACTTTATAATTGTACACTTCAATTTTTATTAAAAAATTAATACACTGTTTTAAAAAATTCCTGAGATATTTATTGCCACATACGTTTTAATGTTAAATAATTCTATCCTATAATAATTTGAATTTAATTAATTGAAACATTTTAATTCTTTTAAACGTTGGTATGATGTTTTAAACTCAATATTCAATTTAAATAATGTTTTATTCCAATTAAATGTTGGCGCAATGTTTTTATAGCGGTGTTTTTATTCTATTATAGGAAAGTAATAATTTAACCTTACTTTAGCATTTTATACTCTTAGTAAATGTATTTATATACATTTGCCAGGCATCTTAAAAAACAACGTTTTCAACAAAAAATTAATCCATTATTTTTAACGATATTTATTTTTTTAAAGTTTCGAATACTTTACTATGCGTGAAATACGTAAAACCGGCGTTTATCAAGATGGCTGACGACTGTGAAAACCGCGCCAACAATTTCGCCAACGTAAATCGCTAAAAATCCGTGCAACCGTCTACCAAAGTAGTACCATTCCTACTTATGGAATTAAAATTTTAACTTTAAATTTAGGACTTAAAGGAGAATTTCAGTTTCCGTTTATGGTTGAAATGCGGTTTAGCCCACTGCTTGGCGATTGTTTTTCAACGGGCAATAAACGCCCCAACATGGCTAACCCGATGTTTTTGAAGCTGTGTTGTTATTCTGTTGCCACCAGATGTTATCGCCCTGTGTTATATTTAAAGAAATTAAATATTCAAAAATCTGCATAAATGCTTTTCGCATTGTGATAAAACAATGAAACCTAGAGCTCATCAAATTTTGAGTAACATACGTTTCCAAACTAATATGGGCATCTGGAAGCCCAAACTTGGAATTTCGAATTTTTTTTTATTATCTGATTGATATTTTGTAAAACTTGAACAAATTTTTGATTAACAAATTCAAAGATTTCAAAGCGAACAACGGCAACATATTACGTGAAAAAAAAAAAGAAAAAAAAAAAAAAAAAGAAAAGAAAAAAACATTTTTACATGCAAAGCGCAAAACTGTGTATCCGAAATTCGGTGCTACTTTGGTAGATGGTTGCACGGATTTTGGCGATTTTTTGGCGATTTTCCTTTTGGAAAGTTGTAGCGTTGGGGATTTCTTTTTTTTTTGGCGAGCGATACGACTTATGGTAAACCTATTGCTGGATTATTTATGGTAACCGATACTTTGTTGTCATTTATTTAAAATATAATGCGTTTTATTATGCATAACTTCCGTGTTTTAAATATTATTTATGGCTTCTAAATATTAAAAATCAATTTAATTTTACATTTTTATTTAAAATAAAATTTTGTTGTTTATAATATTTTATATAATTTTATGTTGTGGATGATGTAATCAATGACGTCACCTTACTTAAATATTAATTGGTTTTATTAATATCTATAAATTTAATCTAATGTTTTAAACATCATTTATGGCTGTTAAATATTAAAATACAATTTAATTTTGCATTTGTTTTAAAAATGATTTTATTATGAATGATTATTTAAATAATTATAATTCTATGCGTGATGTAATCAGCTCCCTGATTGAATATTTGTGCATTACCGCGCCATTTTAAAATTTTATTATTCATCTCTTCGAATTACTCAGATTTCAAAGCGAATGGATGTGTCCGTTTCGAATATGAATGTTGTGATTGGTAATTACCATGAATTATTATTATTGGCAATGCGCAATGCCAAGTTTGTGCAATTCTCTCATTTTTTTAGTGAAAATAGATGGATGTGTACATCGACACCACGTTATTGCAATTCTTTGAAGTTTTTCGAGCGAATACAGATCGTTGTGCACATGAACAAAGCGAGGCTGTTTGTTATACCGAGCTGTAATGTAACGTATTTTATATGCAACTAGCAGCTTCGCTGCCAGCCTTCGTCTGGCTTTAAATGTACCGAAAAAATGGCTGAAGGGAACACCAAACATTAAATTTAAAAACTGAGTAGAATTTTACTCTGCAGAAGAATTTCATAAAAAAAGTTATTACGTATAACATAATTACAATGAAATAAGCAATATCCCTTAATACAAATTGTATTTATCCTATTAAATAAATTAACCAACTTCCCTTTTCAAAATCTTAAGAACTCAAATGGTATAAAGGAGGTTAAGAACTTTGTTTCCTAAAAAAAAAATCACTCAAAACTTTTCAATATCTTAAAAACAGTGAAATGAGCAATAAATAACACAAAAGAATACAAAAACAAAAAATTCTGAAAAGCAAAATGTAATTAATGATATTTTATCTTATACGATCAAGAGAAAAAAATTACACTGAAATAAGCTGTATATCCCTTAATACAAATATTAATTATCCTAATAAAAAATTAACCAACTTTCCGTTGAACAAAAAAAAAAAAAAAAAAAATCATGCAAAACTTTTCGATATCTTACAAACAGTGAAATAAGCGAAAAATAATATGAAAGTAACTGAAAAAACATAAAATTCCGCGCAAAATTTTACTCTACAGAACAACAAAAAAATCAATAAAAATGTATTTCATATATATATATATATGAGAATGAAATATGCGAATCTTTTAAAAACAGTGACATAAGAAATACGATGAAAAATTGTTGCCAAATCCATATTTCTAAATGAATGAAACTTTTCCTAAAAAAACCACTGAAAACGTTTCTATATTTTAAAAACAGTGAAATGAGCAATAAATAACATAAAAGTATACAAAAAACAAAACATTCTGAAAAGCAAAATGTAATTAATGATATTTTATCTTATACGATCAAGAGAAAAAAATTACACTGAAATAAGCTGTATATCCCTTAATACAAATATTAATTATCCTAATAAAAAATTAACCAACTTTCCGTTGAACAAAAAAAAAAAAAAAAAAAAAAAAAAAAAAAAAAAAAATCATGCAAAACTTTTCGATATCTTACAAACAGTGAAATAAGCAAAAAATAACATGAAAGCAACTCAAAAAACATAAAATTCCCCACAGAATTTTATTCTACAGAACAACTTTATCAAAAAAATCAATAAAAATGTTTGCGAATCTTTTAAAAACAGTGACATAAGAAATACGATGAAAAATTGTTGTCAAACCCATATTTCTAAAAGAATGAAACTATTCAAAATGGTGCTATTTCATCAAAAATCTATCAACAACAATAAGACTGGAAAATTGTTGCCAAAATCACATTTTTAAAGATGTGAGATCTGAGAAGTGTACTCGGAAGCTTAATTTAATTTTTTTTAACTACAAAATATTATCATTTTTCCAAAATTCTTTTGCCCACCAGCGGCCGAGCGGTAAAGTCGCTGAACACTGGTAGTTCGGTCCGAGGTTGAATCTCGCGAACGGGCTGGCTGCATGAGTGTTTTCGTGGTTTTCCCCATGTGTAACGTGTATACGAGCCAGTTCCCTTAAAAAGTCCTCCACGAAGGCATCCCTCCCCTTAGACAAATAGCCCTCGCGTGCTTTGCCATAATTAAATACATACATATACACCCAAAATTCTTTTTGCTAAAGCAGTCGCAAGGATGAAAGTTTAACGTGTCCAAAAATCAAAGAAAAATAAACTGTACATTTTTAAAAATAAACTTTTTTAGAAAAAATCCCGCTGAAAAGGTGTTAAGCTCCCTTTGTTACATAAATTCGTATTTGATCGATTTATTGAAACACGAAATTAATTTTAAGTTCGTAAAATAGCTAAGTGCCTACGTTTCATGACGATGTGAAAATGGAGTGTGTAGAGTAAAATATCGCTTTCCTATACCCCATTATGTCTCAAAATGACGCGATTTCGTCACAAAACATAAAATTAAAAAAATTCTAATTCGAATTTTGAAAAAAAACATTTCGAGGTGCACTGGCTCTTGTCTAGATGCACCTATGTACCAAATTTCGTAGTCGTGGGTCTATTAGCTTACGCGCAGCGTGAACGAAAGACACACACACACAGATAGACTCTTTGTTTTATTATATGTAGAGATGTACTAAAATGTTCGACAATATGAATTTAAATTTGTTGGCAACTACTCCCGTAAAAGAAAGAAAGAAAGGGAAAAAAAAAAAAAAAAAAAAAAAAAAAAAAAAAAAAAAAGAGGGAAATAGTTTTTGATTCGAACGTATTGGCAACAGAGAGAAACCAGACGAAAACCGTGGAACTAGCGCTCTTTTTTTAGAACTTGAGCTCTATTTTTGGTAGTTTTTGAATCGGCTGTAATCGGACATTGTTCTTTAAATACTTATCCTTTTAAACTAGAAATGTAAATAATATTATGGCAATATGCCCCCCCCCAAAAAAAAAAAATCAAAATCATGTGCACGATTTATTTTACGTTAAATCATTCAAGTTAGTATTCAAAAATACTAACTAAAGAAGAAGTTAGTATTTTTCTAGTAGCTATCCGGAATATAATCCAGCATCAAAAATCCATCAAAGGGGTAAGTCTTGAAATTTAGTAAGCCCCTATATTAATAGATTTAACGTAAATTGGAGTATATATTATTTTATTTAAAAGACACGCAATAATTTGCAACATTCTGATATAATTGCCGCAAAAAATTTAATAATAAAAATCTTTTTTTTATTTGTATAAATTCTAAAATCTTTGAAAATACTGAAGCTGTATGAAATACAAATATGAAAGACTGCGACGTTGTTTACCGTTTTAATAACTGGTACAATTCACTTACTGCATTATTATAACTTAAAATATAAGGAATTTATTATACTTATTTCTATATCTATAGAGAATACCATGGACCTTATAAGAAATAGACTTACCCGAACGGGTATTCTCCCTCGTCTGAGGCGGTGCTGACTGTCACCTTGATCACATACGGAGAAGTAGGGACGACTTGCAGAAATTTTACATTCGTTGCCTATTGCAGCGTGTATAATTGTCAAGAAAAAGCTGGTTTTAGTACCTCATTTAACAAATTAGAATTTCTGCATATTTTTATTTTTGAAATTGAGATTGATTTTTTAAAATTTAGCATACTTATCAAACATAATTAGCGTTCCAAATAATTATAAAGCTATTGCATGCTTTCAGGGCTGGATATTTTTTTAGCTTTTCCTATGCTGTAAGGAAATTTGTAACTACTTCTTTTAGAAAATAATATTTTAAATCTGAACTAATAGAAAATTTCAAACAAGCAATTTTCTCTTGCAATTTTTTTTGCTTTTTATTGGTGTAAATAAGTACTAAAATATTTAAAAATATAATTTTTGAAAAATTTTTTTTAAATTCTAAATTGTGCTGCTTTTTTTAAAATTATAGATGAATATTATAGCACAATTTCTATAAAGGAATTTTGTTTCAATTATATTTCATAATACATGATAGTGATAAACACTTTTGACACCTTAATTTTTATACATTAAATTCTAATATTAAAATTGTATTTAACCGTAATAATTAATTTTGCTTGTATTTTATAGTGATTATTATTTGTAATTTATTTTTAGTTCTGCATAAGATTTTTTTATTTACTGTTAATTTAGTTTAATAGCCTAAAGCGGCGGTAGCCTAAAGGCTGTTAGTTTCGAAGCGGCATTTTGCGCTGTTTTGCTATAAGTGTCCATATCTCCTTGCAAATTGGTGTTACCAAATATTAACGCCCTGTATTATATGTAAAGAAATTAAATAATGAAGAATCTGCATGAATACATATATGTTTCTTGCACTGTGACAAAAACGACAGTATCTAGAGCCATCAAATTTTGAATAATGTAATCCTCCACCCGAACATGGGCATCTGGACGGCCGAATTTCAAATTTGTTTTAATCTATTTCATATTTTGTAAAACTTTAACGAATTTTTGATTAACAAACTCAGCAAGTTCAGAGCGAGCACTCTAAGGAAAATAACAGTTTTATCTCCAGCGCGGAAATTCTAAAGATATGCTGTTTTCAAATGTATGTGGTTTACGAGCGAAGAACATGATCTTCAATAAATATAGGTAACAGACAAAACGTTAAAAAAAGGTTTCTTTTGAGCGTAATATAAAATCTGAGTGCTTCTAGATTTTATTTTATTTTTTTTTCCCTTCATTACATGCAGAAAATTTTATGCTCCGAATTTCATAAACTAGTAAAATAAATAATCCACTTCAATGTTAATAATTTAATGATGATATAATCAAATAAAGAATCGTTTTGTAACGTTATTATAGTTTTGAAAATCACTGCCTGAAAATTTTCATTAAATTAAAAAAATATATCAGATCTTGTTTAATTTAACCTTATTTATTTCAAAGCATCACGTACTATCAATCTTATTTAATTTTTACTTTTTTTTACGCAAAGTAAGTTCATAAATTTTGTGCTTAGAGTTTTTACCGTTTTACCAAAGTAAAGATATTTGTACAAGAATTACGCGTGAAAAAAATGCGCGAAATGCAGTAAAAAGTGCTTTAATAAGATATATTAAATCCTATTTGGAAAAAACTGTTGCCTTCATAATCTCATCACTATACAACGTATCACATTTAATAATTAAAAAGAATTATGTGATACAAACGCCATAGGTTTCAGTGTTAAAGTAAACGAGATCGTTCCTACTCTTTCTTGCCGACATGACGGTGACGCGCGCCCCGCCCACTGGGTTGGTCTATCTCTTATAAGGTCCATGGAGAATAGATTGTGACGTCACAATTTTAGTCTCACCCATTTTTGGGCGTAACTTAGCTCGGCCTTAGCAACTTTGTTTACGCAACGTATTCTGAGATTTTACTGGCGATCGCCACTACTGAAAATCTCCAGGCAGTGGGCTAAAGCTCATTTTCACCTCTGTTTATATTAGCTAAAGTTGATAAAACTATTATAGGAGATGATTTTATAAGTAAATTTAAACTTTTAGTTGACATTCACAATAAGAAATTAATTGATGGAATAACTAACCTATAATTAAGACACGATAACACGCCGAATAAATACTAATTCAGAAGTCAAACAACAAAAATCAGCGTTCTACCTACAAAATTTTCACAGGACTAGTTTCGATGGTTTTACCGAACCATCATCTTCAGCTGCAAAACCGCAAATGAACAAGATAGGAAAGAATGATTAGATAAGATAAGAAAGCCTGAACAAGAATAAGCAAGTGGCGCCATCTGTTGGCGAAACCAGAACTAAAACATAATTTCTCTAAAAGCCGAAGGCAAATTTGGATTGGAATTAGGATCGTTAACTAGAACAGAAAGATTTTTATGAATGTGAAATGCCTCTAGAAAATCCAGTTCTCCAATGGAAGATGTTTTTTGAATAATTTTGGCAGCAGAAAAATTGAAAGTGTGATTTTCGGACCAGCAATGTTGAGCAACAGAAGACTTCTGTGTTTCCTTTTTTTCTAACATATGCCTCATGTTCTTTGACGCGAAATTTTAAGGCTCTCTTAGTTTGGCCAATGTAAATTAAACCACACTGGCAAGGAATCCTATAAATACCCCAGGAATTTATATCCGGAATGGCGTCCTTGAGTATAGAAGTTGGAATTTTATTGATGGGAGAATAAACAACCCGAAAGTTAAATTTCTGCAAAATATGTGCAACTTTATAGCTAATTGATGGAAAGAAGGGAATGACAACAGAATTTTTATAATCTCCTAAAATAAGAGTGTGGCTTTTAGTGTGTTCAGATGAGAATTTTTTAACTGCTTGATTAATAATGTTGGGTGAAAAGCCCCTGTCAATAGCTATTGCTTTTAAATAATTTAGTTCTTCATCAAGGGCTAGTTTGGAGGAGCAAACTTGAAAAGCACGGAAAACATAGGAATAAAATGAAGCTAACTTTTGTTTAGTCGGATGGCATGATTTAAAGTGTGGTGGAAGGCAAACCGATGAAGGTTTACGGTAAACTGTAGTACTGAAGTTGGATGTGTTACGTGTGACCAGAATGTCGAGAAACGGAAGAGAATTGCAAGTCTCAAGTTCAAAAGTGAACTGAATAGCAGGATCAATAGAATTCATTGTTGAAAGAACTTTATTTAAATCATCTTTATTACCTTCAAACAGGGTAAAAGTATCGTCTACGTAGCGGAACCTACGTAGCGGAACTAGTTCTGTGAAAATTTTGTAGGTAGAACGCTGATTTTTGTTGTTTGACTTCTGAATTAGTAACTTCTGAATTAGTAACCTATGTTCGAAGTAATGTAACAAACAACAGTGTTTTCTGATCATGCTATTAGTACTCTAGATAAAAATTCCAAATACGCTAATTTGTTACAACAATATCCAGATTTAACAAAACCGAATTTATCAGTATCAACATTAAGCATGGTGTTGAGCATTATATTACAACTAGAGGACAACCTGTTTATACCAAAGCTAGACAACTGGATCCCAAACGATTACAAATAGCAAAACTGGAATTCCAATATATGTTAGATGTCCAATATATATTATTCGTCCCTCTAAATCACAATGGGCCAGTCCTCTTCATATGGTTCCAAAAAAACGATGGTTCTTTTTCGACCCTGCGGGGATTATTGACGCTTGAATGCACAAACAATACCAGATCGTTATCCTATACCCCGATTAGAAGATTTCAACCACATCTTAAAAAATACTCGAATATTTTCTAAAATTGATTTGCATAAAGTATATTTTCAAATTCCTATTCATGAAAATGATAAGCCAAAAACTGCCATTATAACTGCTTTCGGACTATATGACTTTAACGTCATGAGTTTTGGGTTACGTAACGCCCCTTCTACTTTTCAGAGATTTATTAATGAAGTATTTAGAGAACTAAATTTTGTTTTTCCATATTTGGATGATGTTTTAATTGCGTCAAATAATGAACAGGAACACAAAAAGCATTTAAAATTGGTTTTTGATAGATTACAAAAATATGGAATTGATTCGGCCGGAGGAAATACAACAGAAAGGTATCCCTAAATTATTTGTACAGAAAGATTTAGAATCAACATCCCATGTTTTTCTTCGCATTGACAGAGTTCGGAAGCAACTCGAACCCCCATATGAAGGTCCGTATTTGGTTATCAATCGTACACCCAAATATTTTACTCTCAGGATAAAGAATAAAGAAGTAAATGTATCGATGGACAGATTGAAGCCAGCATATATTCTACCACAACAAACCACTGAACAAGAGAAACCTACAACTCCAAATTGTGTAAAAAATGCACCTACGCCGATTGAAATTCAAACCAAATTAACTGTGACTCAACCTAAAATCAAATCAGCTTTAAGACAATCTCGAACTGGTAGAATTCTTAAGACACCATTGCGATTCAAAAACTGATATTTTATTTTATACATGAATTTTGTTATTATTTTGGTGGTGGTGTGGTGTATTTAATTATGGCAAAGCACACTAGGGCTATCTGCCTAAGGGGAGGAATGCCTTCGTGGAGGACTTTCTAAGGGAAACTGGCTCGTATACGCGTTACACATGGGGAAAACCACGGAAACGCCCATGCAGCCAGGCCGTTCGCGGGATTCGAACCTCGAACCGAACTACCAGTGTTCAGCGACTTTACCGCTCGGCCGCTGGTGGGCCCGCTGTTATTATTTTGATGATGCACTATTATTTCTTCCAATCTTTCTAACGTAACGTACGTTACTGGAAGGGGAGTGAATGTAACGGCATAAAGTGTAAATAATTAGTTTGAAAGTAATTCACAATATTTTAATACTCATAATACTAATAATTATAAATGTTTACTTTGCATATTATTGTATTATCGTTTTTGGCAACAGTTTTTATCTTTAGAATTCGGTGTAGGTGTATTTAATTATGGCAAAGCACACTAGGGCTATCTGCCTAAGGGGAGGGATGCCTTCGTGGAGGACTTTCTAAGGGAAACTGGCTCGTATACACGTTACGCATGGGGAAAACCACGAAAACGCCCATGCAGCCATCCCGTTCGCAGGATTCGAACCTCGTACCGAACTACCAGTGTTCAGCGACTTTACCGCTCGGCCGCTGGTGGGCTATCTTTAGAATTCGATTTGTTTATTAAAATATAGAAGATGAGATTTTTGACTACTGAGCTGGTGAATAAAAAATCACATTTGATATTGATATGGTAATCTTTTTATTTTTTAGTAAGAATTTATTTGTATTGCATTATATTGTACCAACTGAAGATTCATAAAGGCGTACTGTTTATATTTCATGCATGGAAAATTGCTCCTTTAGATTAAAAAATACAGAAAAACGCACCCACATTCTGACACGCACCCACATTCAAACTGATATATTGTGCTTATTTTCTCTCTATCTTTACCTATCCTTGCCATAATTTTCTCTGGAATCCTTTTTACTGCTACACTAATTTAATTTAACAATTTAAAAATCCTTGTGTGCTCCATCTATATCTCTAGTAATGGCATACTATTCATCCCAGTGACGAGCATCTACAATCACATTGAATAACTTAATTTATCATTATCTTGAAACGCAAATCTATTAAAATTAATAAGGAAATCTTTTGTTCACTGCTTTAATATTTATGCTTGAGATAGAATTTGTGTTTCTTTTAAGTTTTAAATTATTAAAAAGTGTTAAGGTATCGTCAAAGGAAAGCTAGTTTTTATTCTTAGTGTTAAACAAAATAAACATCTGTGCTGTTTGGAAGCTAACGATACATTTTCTGTAAATAATTTTTTTTAAATACCTACTCTGTTGCAGCAACGACCCTTGTTTGACTTATAACGCCACTCTTCCGCTCCGAATGACAAGTTTTATCCATTAGGCAATAGGGGATAGTAAAAGCAAGTTTAAATTGGTGTAGATTTTAAGTAAGATGCAAAATCTAGGATTACGAAATCTATCATTATTTTCAGAATTTATTTAGATCAATAGGTAAAGCAATTTAGATGAGTATGGAAAAATTATTGTTATGTAAAACAAATAAGTAAAGCTTTTTATGTTATGTATAATCATTATGCAAAAATTATCAACTATATCTCATTTATGGTTGATAATTATGAGTAATAACCTTCACAATTTTCTTTTAAATAACTTATTGAATTAAAGTATTAACTTATAGATCATAATATTTAATATAACAATTATTAAATTTTATTATTATCTGAATTTTTTAATAAAATTATTACATTTGATTTCATATAATTTTTCAGAAGAATTTTTGAATCTATATTCATTTAAAAACTATAAGTTAACTAGGTACGTGATAAAAACTGAAACGAGGTACGTGAAATTCACGCGGCAAGCAGAGTAAGTTGAGTCACCACGCACGCTCTCCCAGCCATCCAAAAAATATCGCTTCTGAACTCCTTTCTGATAGTTGTCCACTTTACGCACTAACGCTTGACCACATTGGTGTGAATGGCCCTTTAAAGTTTTAAATGAAAGGTTATTATTTAAATCTATTTCCCAGTTGTACTAAGATGGAGCGATAAATGGCTTGACAGTCTCCATACGGAACCATGCTTGATTAAATAAGTAATTTATTTTCCTACAAAATGGCTATAGAAAACAACTTTCTTTAAAAAAATAAGAAGTTTAAAAATAATTAAAATCTGCATAGGGAAGACAGAACACATGGTACTGGACATTTGTAAGAGTGGTTTAGAGTTTAAACATAAATATTAAACTGAATTTAGGCAATGTACTCGAAATTGGTAAAAATGCAGTGAAAGATTTTTTATTATATACTGATTTATCAATATATAATATACTTATATATGGATTAAATAACATTAAAATACCTAGGTATTTATCATCAGTTGTTGTAAAATAAAAACTTACTTTATTAAGTTCTGAAAAGTAAGTATTAAAGATGAATGTAAACATATACTTTAAACATCTTTTTCTCAATACGAATTTTTCGATGTTATTACATTTTCAAAAATGCTGTATGCGTTTCAGTTTGTATTCAAAGGGCATACCATTTATAAATTAGATTGAAAATCCTAATATGCATTTTATAATCCGAATTCATTAGAGTTATAAAAAAACAATTAGAATGTGTTGAATAGAGGTTTGTCTGGAATTTATATAAACGGTATTTATTAAAAATTAACTTTCATGGAATTGCAAATTAGTACTCAATTACAAATACAAAATACATTACGGTCAATACTTTGTCCGTAATGTATTTTTCTATAATAATAAAGTAATACTGAAAAAAAAAAGGCAAACTCAGAGCTCCAAAGTTGCCTAAGTGGAAATATAGAAAAAGAATATTTTAAGACATTCTAGATTCTAGTTTCTTGTAACTGTTCATAATATTCAAATAAGAATCTGGCAATTTGGAGGCTGAATAATAGTACCTAATCACTTTCTCATCTGAAATTCTTTTTAATTAATTTCTGTATATGCTGCATGCTCTCCATTCTTTGCATGATTTATGCCCACATTAGGCCTAATGGAAGTTACTGCTACGCGGTTATGTTCAAAATGGTGGAAGGAGAATGTACACTGGACAGCTGGACAGGTTTGTTCCAGACATTCTCCTTCATTAACTTGAATAATATTGTGATTGTATGTGCATGTATGTGTATTATGTGCATGTGCATACAATTAAAAAGAGAAAAGTATAATTTTGGTAGTTGAGAATTCTTTTTTTGCTTGCTTGGTTTTACTTTGTGTTACCAGTTCCTTCCATGTGAAGGATATTTTGCTTATTTATTGATTACAAAATAGAACCGCTTTCAAGCGCAGTTCAAAATCTGTTGATAAATGCGTTCAAAAACGATGGGAGCAAAATCCTAAAAAGGGTTTTTGAGAAACCTCATGCTTTTCTTTACGTTAGGCCGCATGGTCGAATCACTAACGTATCATTTGAAAATAAATTTCATTATAAATAAACCAGCCTGCGATTAATAACCATGGCACAATTCTTAATGGAGATGCAGATGATTATTTTAATATATTTAATCTTTATCAGTAATACTGCAATGTGAAACGGGTACAATGATTTGATATAAAATGCGGGTAATGGAATATTTCCATATTCATCAGAATATGTTGTAAAAGTTTATGTTAGGCATCTGTTTTTACCCATGCGGCAAAACTCGTGTTAATTACTCTAATTTATTACATATACATTTTATAATTTATTGCAAAACTAATTTCTGATTTATTTTATACTTATATATTACGTGTCTGCATAGGATTTAATATTAATTAGCATAGAAAATGATAAAAAAAACATGAAATGCAAAAATTGCTTACTAAGCAACACAAAATTTTTAGGAGTTTACGTGATTACTGAGACAGAAGTCGCTGGTCCAAAAAAAATCTTTCAAGCACACCGGCGGAGAGGGATAAATGCACTGAATACAGGTAATTCGGTTCGGGATTCGAATCTCGGCAGACGGGCTGGCTACATGGGCGTTTTCCCTATGTGTAACGTGGATATAAAAATGTTTCCAATAGAAAGACTTTCCATTCCAGACTTTGCCAAAGACAGATAGCCCTCGTGTGCTTTGCCGTAATTATATAATTCAAAAGAAAACAATCTTTTCATTTTCTTTCATACGTAGCAGAAACACATAGTTACCACATTTTAATGAATTGCCATATTACTGTACTTAAATCAAATCTTGACTTAGAAATGAGAAACGTTATGAATATTTTGATACGAAATTTGTTATTTTCACATCCTGTTCTTGCAATAATAAGAGATACAGTAGCAAAAACGTGCTTATTAGAATTCACAGGTGTTATCAGCTGCTTTATGAGTAACGCTGGTGTCGTCGAACACGTAGAAATGGAGAAAACGGAGAGGCGTCTTTCTTTTTCATTCAGAGTCTGTAAATATCGCATAATAACGTTATCAACGTAAGAAATAATGTAACGATTTTTAGCTTTTTTTTCAGTAGAAACATCTCAGAAATATGCTAGATCGGTACATTAATATGCTAGATCGGTAAACATTTCTTATGCATTCTCTTATCAAATCGCATCCAGAGTATGTTCTATTTATAAACAAGTTAAATCTATTTATAAACGAATTAAAAACAACAAACGAACCAAAAATAACTAGCCCATTTCTTATCTGAGTGGTGACAAGTGACTTGTGGGCATGTCCATTAGTAATAATTATCAGGTTTGACGTCAGTGAGAGTGACTGATTCCTTATTTCTATGTTATCTGAAAGATAAGGAATATACAGGGGCGTAGCTAGAGTTTCCAGCGCTCGGGGACAACTGAAGAATTTGGACCCCTTTCTGTGTGCCAAGAATGGAAAGTATTTCATTAAAAACTCCGTAGCATCAATTTTGCACTCCTTGGATGCTGCGCCCGGAGACAGGTGTCCTCCCTTGCCCCACACTAGCCTCCATGCACACTAGCTACGCTATTGAGCATACAAAGCCCGTAATCAGTGGCGAGCCTTAGATTTTATTAAGATGAATAGGTGCCAAATGTGGGAGGAGCCCGTAATCAGTGGCGAGCCTTAGATTTTATTAAGATGAATAGGTGCCAAATGTGGGAGGAGCCCGGTCCCCCTAAACGCCCGAAGGGCGATCACAATGACCAGTGGACTCAGCCCACTCCAACCACAAACGAAGGCGACCAACAAAATAAACATAAGTTGTTGGTTTGTAAATTAAAGCGAGAGAGATACTCCGGGGAACACCCGTGCCCAGTAAGGAATTGATTAACATCAATGTCGGAGAAAGAGACGCCTTTTCGTTGCTATGATAGAGTTTTAAGATAATTAATTCTTTTTGTAGAGTTCTCCCATTAACTGTTCCATTTATTATAGTAGTAATACCTGATTAGTGTTATATTTACTCTTTTTTGAACTCTGGGCACAGGCCGTCGTCGACGCATCTCCAAGTGCAGCCTCTTTGGCAAGAGCGTCTGCCTTCTCATCTCCCCCATAACCCACATGGTTTGGTTTGGTTTATTTAATCATGGCAAGCACACTAGGGCTATCTGCCTATGGGGAGAGATGCCTTCGTGGAGGGCTTTCTAAGAGAAACTGGCTCGTATACACGTTACACATGGGGAAACCATGAAAATGCCCAAGCAGTTCGTTGGATTAGACCTCGGACCGAACTACCAGTGTTCAGCGACTTTACCGCTCGGCCACTGGTGGGCCATAACCCACATGAGCCTTTATCCATCCCAGATGAACCGTATAAAATAGTAGAGTTAGTACGAAATAAATTTTTAATTTCATGAAACTGAATGTTTTTATTAACTAATGAATTTAACGCATCAAGACCAGATCGGGAATCGGAGAAGATATGAAATTCTTGGCCCCGTGAGAAATCTTCTTGATGAAACCATTTGAGTGCAGCAAAGAGAGCAGTAAGCTCGGCTTGATAGACAGAGTTAATTTTTTCTAAACGTAATTTCTCGCTATAGATCTCCATGCCAAAGTAAAACACAACAAAAGCCGAGCCCAACCCTTACTGCATCCCAGAGCCATTCGTGAATATCTCGATTTCCCTAAGTTCTTGAGTATAATTACAAAATGGGAGGAGGAGAGCTCAGTGGGATGGAGGAGATGAGTATTAAATGTGTCAAAGATTTCACGTGAAACCAAATTATCATTATACAACAGAAAATCCTTGATATTGTTTCTCAAAAGTGGTTTATCGTAATAGAGATAGTAAATAACTGAAAGGGGGAGGCTCTTCCGCCAAGATGCACAACATCTTGGAGACGGTCCGAAAACAACGAGTAATGACGAGGAGCCAGCCCCTCTTTTGTGAATCCAGTTTATTACGAAGACGAACAAGCCCTGGAGCTGTACGCAGTTAACAATAGGGATAAAAGCATTAAGGTAAATAAATTTAAAAAGATGAAGGTTGTGATGAATTATGATCGATGAGAATTTATGTCGATGAAAATTTTAAATCCTATCAGTTTTCTTACGGACGAAATTGAAAATGCTCAGAAAAGTTAAGTTTGTCGTCGATAATATCTCCCAAGGTTATAAATATAAAGCAAACAAGTAAATGTAAAAGCAAGAGCGTTTTAGAAATTAATGATAGTGCTTTTAAAAGATTGTAATGTATAACGTAATGTATACAAGCAGTTGTAAAATGTATGTGTGTATTGCAATAACGGTGTCCTAAATGTAATAGTGTTTTAAATGTTAAGCATGTATTGTCAAGTGTAGTAATACTTTAAGCAAATAATGTCAATGCAGTTGTAATATAAATCACACAATGTATCTCAATGCCTTTGTTTGGCCCTGTAAAACTATTATTTGTTGTTTCAATAAGTACTAGACCCAGGCTGTTGGGTGAGAGTGAACTCCCGGAGGGCGCTTTGGTCCGTGGGACTGTCCTCCAGATGAATCCGGCGCTGGGTTTGGGCGCTCGGTGCGAGGCGTTTGTGTGACACCACGCTCTGGCAAAACTCTAGATACTGATGGACGTAGCGCTATACTAATTAACCTCAATGGTAGAGGCATGGTGCCCACGTCCTCCGTCGTATGTCGCATGTCTTGGCACACAGAAAGGGGCGTAAATTCTTCAGATGTCCCCGGCGCTGGAATCCTAGCTACGGCACTGGTATCTGTTGTAACATAAAATAATAAAAACCTTTCTTGAATACCTATGTCTGTACTTTCTATAAATTAAGGTACCTCATACAAATTCATATCTGCTCTTGATGGCTGGCATCAGGGGTACAATCAAGTAAACTAGAAAAATGCTTTGCTTGTTTGACCTTATTTAAAATAGTTTGCTTTAAACTATTCCCTAATAAGCTAACTGTTTTATTTTAAATTTTATCTCCAAGGTTATGAAGCATATTTTTTTTAAGTTTACATTTTATTAATTTATACAGACATGATAGGGTCACATTTTGTGATCATTCCTATACACTTTAAAAAATTGTTATTTCTTTCGAATAATTTGTTACTGGAACCACGGAAGGCTGTTTTGTTTGGCTAAAAACTGCGTGGCATAGATAATTGTTTCAATAACACCGCGCCAATGCTTAGTCTCGTTTTTTAATCAAATTTGAAATTCCGAATAACCAGGTTATTCTTTCGTAATCGTTCTAAGAAATCGGATTAACATTTTCGTTGTTTGGCAAGATTCGACAAAGGTATATCTAAAACAAATTACGTCCATTTTTTGTCTTTTGGGAAACCGAAACTCGAAACCAGGCTTTATCCAGGACCATTTTCTATTAATAATGCTTGAGCTTGGGATGGCAGTAATGGACTTAAGCATAATCCGGAATCATCAGACACTTTTAAATGCGTATCTACTGTAGAAATTGTAGATCTTAATAGTATTTCTTTTGTTTTTTTCGACCGACTGCAATGAAGTTAAAGGTAATTCCCGCGTGAAAACACTTTCTAATACTTTGGGATTATTAGGTTTCTTTGGTAATTTCAGTAGTAGTTAAGACGTTAATGGACAACTACTGCTAGTAGAGTCAGCTTGGGTATTCATTGGGGTTTGGGGAAAACTGAGTAATTTTAAGTTCTGGTTTATTAGGTCTTCGTCTCACTTTCTTTTTGTTCACAACATTCTGATACTTATACAGTTTTTTTCTGTTTATCTTCCGACATCTGGGGAAAAATGAAACCAGAAAGCGTGGAAGTAAAAACAGAAGTAGAAAATAACTATTATAAGAACTATTGCGTAGAACACATCTTCTTAAAAACACTCGGAAAGTCACTGTTTGAAATATTAAATCTTACTCCTGAAAAAGTGAGTATATCTTAAACTATTGCTTGGGAAATATATGAACTATTTGATCAAGACCAAATAATTCAAGGAAGTGTTGGTACTCTTTTGTTTATTGAAATAAATAATTAAAATGTAATGTACGTACGTATTTAAGACGTAATGAAATAACGAAGCATTATCATCTTCGGGTTTTCGCATAGCTAAAAATCGGAAAATGGGCCAATGTTTGATTTCGAAATACCTTGTATATTTTTACTTCACCTCAAATCTGAAATAGGTACATTTTAAGTTCAGTGGTTCTCCGTAAATATATCAAGCCTTTCTTCTCGAATGATCATAATTTTTAGCTTAATAATAAGATGGTTCATGTAAAAACGAAATTGGAGTAGTTAATGCTCAGATCGTCGCTTTTCTGAATTAAAAAGCTAACCTAAGTTTAACATAATATGTAACTGCACTTACTTTTTTTTTCATGCAGAATAACAATAACAATAAGCAATCACTAGAAAAACAAATCGCGAAAAAGATAAATGTTGCACAAATTACTACGATTGTAACTGTAGACACAAAATAGAAACTAAGCAATTTTTCGAACGCTTCTACGGAAGCCCCCTGTACCCTTACATAGGCCCCGGCATCACGTATATTCTTTCGCATACTATAATTACAAAATCAGCTCAACTTATGTCAAAAACTGCAAAAAGTATTAACTGATAAAAATCAAAGCAATATAAATAGTATAGATCTTATGTATGAACATCAGTTTTTACAAACCTTTAGAAGAAATGTAGCATCGCCAGTTGAAACTCTACGCTATATCGTTGTCAACAACATAGTAGTGTGCACAGACGAATTTTGGCTATATCACTAGATATCATCCCTAGAGTTTTTTTTTGTGCCCTGTTGTAATTACAGTTTGAACCTTGTCGTAAACTACGCTGCGAACAACAGTTTATTCAGTGAACACTCATTAGATATGTATATTAATTTCTTTTAATTTTAAGATAATAAATAGTGTTCAGTAACATATTTGGTATCCAATGCGTTTGGTATACTATTTCTCTTGCTTGCAGTATTACTTTTATATAACATGTTGATGTTGTTTAAATGTTCACTTGTGGCAAGGAGCGCAAGGTACGCCTGTCGTTGGCAACAGCCTTGAGAACCTTGTAGGTGACAGTGTGGTTTAACTCAGTTCCCGCACCCCCCCCCCCAAATTTGATGAAGAGCACCCTGGGAGGAGGGGTCCGAGCGTCTCCCACCCCGCTTTCCTTACCACCAGCCTTTCGAGAGGACTTTTGCCTCCCATATTTGGAGTGTTCCCATGCCACACAGACAGAATACACTTACAAACATCCATACCTTCTGCTGGCTTCGAACAAGGGCCTTTCGGGCAGGTAGTCAGCAACGCTAACCTCTATACCGGTTGGGCGGTTTTTTATAACATAAATATCTGTATAATTCGTCAATAAATATGTTTGAGTGTGGGTTTTAACAAAGCACAAAAGGTTTGCATATTTAGACAAAAGATATAAATGTAATGTTTTTGGTTTTTCATATTATTCTTTTAATAATGGTTCATTTTAAATATTAACCATAAACAATGTCCCTTTCATATCGTCACTACGTAAAGGCGCTCGCTAGACATTTGCACGACGGCGCCGATTAGACTTGGCGAGGGCTGAATGTAAGATATGTTTATCCCAGAAATATAGCTCAAATGATCTTTGCATTAGCGAGATAACTTTTATGCAACGTTGTTTTAAGTTAGTTAAATTGAAACAATTAAATTTAAAAACGGTCTGTTATACTACATAGTACAGTAAACAGTTATGAACAGTCTTATAGTATTAAAAACACGCGAACTCTCAAGTGCTTCAGAAAAATACTTAGCTTTGCGAGAAAAGAGTTCGAATCCTTGCTTTAATGTTTCCGTGTGCTTGTCGACAACTGTGACAGAAACTGACTACAAATTTACATTTGGCGGCAACACTGTAGTCTGCATTTCGTTTAGATAGCTGCTTTTCGTAACGTCAATCAGCACGCAGAAATGGAAATCAAGAGAATTTTTTTTACTCACGGATTGACACGTCGTGATAGTCGCGAATGAAACCTATGCATTTATTAATTATTGAGCAACTGAAGTTTCAATTTCTCATGATATGTCCGAAAGGTTGTTAAAGTGCAGTGTAATACCGGAATCAAAATTTCAGTAGTATGTGTTGTTTTATAATTGTAAGTATTATTTATTTTGTAATATTTTTACAGAGTTCTTATTATACAATACTGACATAGATTTATTAGCTAAACACAAAATCATAGTATTTCAATATTTTTAAACAAGTGTATTTTGAGAGATTTAATGATTTGAAATCAAAAGATCCTGACGTTATAACCCTGACGTTTTTGACGTTATAATGAAACCATTCTCAGTCAAATTGACAGAAAAGAATAATATTATTTTAATATCAATATCTTATATCCTTCAAATTATATAACATTATCAAAATGTAAAGATTAAGTTACTTAAATTTGAAATAATGTAAAATATAATTTTTTAAAAAATATTATGTGCTTACGCGTTCGTTATGCATTGAATGCACACAAAACTGATAATAGCTTGATGAAATTTATTTTTCCAAATGTAACACTTTATCGATTTGGAACTTTTCGCACATGTGCTCTCGTATAGTTTTTCTCAGTATGACAGAGCACAATCAGAAATTATCACTTCAAACTACTAAGAACATTGGAACACAAGACAGTACAAAATCATAGCTCCCACTGTAATCTCTGATGTATTTCTCCAGTCTTATGTATTTTGTTATTTATTTTTTTATTTTTATAGAATGAACCTATATATTACTTGTTTCATAGGTTGTAAAACTTTAATAAATTTTTCATTAACAAGCTCAACTCTTTCCAAGCGAGCGGTGGCAATATTGTACAGAGTAAAACATTTTTATCTCCACAACGCGAAACTATCGGAAATTCTAAGAATATGCTGGATTTAAATGTCGTGTGATTTTGCAGTTGAAATGAATTTTATATTTTGTAAGGGCGAAGAACATAATATATAATGAATAAAGGGTCAACAAAAACACAAAACAGCCATATTAATAAGAAAACTAAACATTGATATGAAAAACTGAGAAAATGCTGAAAAAAATAGAAAAAAATTATGATAAGGCTTAACACTGCAACGTGATTCTAAACATATGCTGTTAAGCTGATTTAAAATTCTTTTATGATTCTCTATTAAATTGTATATGGGGTAAGAGCGAAGAAAAAGATGCTTGATAATAAAGTTAGAAAGATTAAAAAAAAAAAAAAAAAAAAGAGTTAGCAGTGGGGTGTGCAGACTGGTAGACTGCGAGCTCGCGAAAGCGTAAAAGAACTTCAACATACAATTTTTGGAGACTGTTAAAATCTGAAACCTTCCCGATTTTTTATATTTCATTTCCTTGTACATTTTTGTAACAAATTTTATGTGGGTTAGTCGTTGAGCATTCGATATTTTTCTAAAGTGGGCAGTAAATTAAAAACGTATCAGAAAGACTGCTGTTCGTGATAGAGAGGAGGCTGAAGTATATGTGCGTGTGAGGGAAGGACGGACACAAATTAAAAGCAAGCAAAAAACAAGCCACATTCATATTACTTTCATTTCAATATGATCACTGACTTATATTATCCTGGTGGTATCGCTAAAAGCTACTCGAATCCAGTCTCACTACGATCAGCTTTATATATATAATAAGACAGACATGCGTAAGACAAAGTTTTAAATCATTCCTTTTTCTATCCTAAAAATAGCAATGTGGTTATAATAAATCTTTCTTAAGTGTGCTATTTCAAAATTAATTCTTGTCGTATGGTTCATATATAAACATTACTGATGTATATACTTACATGACGACAGAAGTGAAATTCATGTCTTTTATTCAATAATATTCAAAACTGAATTTTAACGGCAAATTAAAACTTTTCATTAGCCATTGGAAATACAGCGGCAACCCAGCATCACTGTTCTTAATCTAATGTCGATATCGTAATCTCCCTTCTTCTCATGCTTGCCGGACACACCGTTGAAGTGGCCAAATGGCTAAAGCATGCCGAATACTGCTAGTACGTCCCATATTCGAACCCAGGCGAACGGGATGTCTACATAGTTGGCTTTAGTTGTTTTTTCCATGCGTGACGTGAATGCGAGCCGGTTTCCTTGATACCTTCCGCCATGAAAGCATGCCTCCTCTTATACAAATAGCCCTTCTGTGCGTTGTCATGTTTAAATAACCCAACTCACGCTTGCTTAGTAGCAAAAGATGTCTTCAGATTTTTTTTTTTTTTTTACCGTTAAAATGTATTGTGAACATACACATGTAATTGTGGAATAGCGGGTACGTCTGTTTCTTCATTTGCGTACTGCTTAATTGGGCGAATTCTGAGAAAAATATAAGGGGTCTGTGATAAATTAAGAGAATCTGTGAACAATGGATATACAAGATCTGTGAGCATCCATCACTTTCCAGCTATTGGAAGAAAACTCACCAGAAAATCATGAGCATTAGCTATATTTACCTCTTACTTTCGTTCTGTTATTACAACTGAGCACAATCGACAGGAATTAACTTTTGTTTTGCTTTTTCGTTCAACAGGATACGAATGCGCTATTTAACTATCAAAGCAGTGCGACGTACGCAAGCCTGCGAATTTTATTCGGACGTGATTTCATGTTCAGCTGTCTCTTCAAATCCTCGTTTACATAGCAAATCCAGCATTCAGAAGAGAAAAAAGAAAGTGTCATGTCATCGCCTGTGATTAAATATATGCTTTAAAGATATAACATGCCAGTTATTCGAAAGTCAACATAGTGCTTACTGAAATTTAAAATGTGCTTTGAACTGTCTTATTCTTTCTCTCCTGTGTTTCAAGAATTAAGAGATATTCATTCATTAATTGATTCATTAACGAATAAAATTCTTTCATTCAAATCTTCGTTTAGTTATTAAATTTGAATTAAATAGCATTTCTTTTTAGTGAAGAAAAAATACGTATGTGCAACGAGGATTTTGAGATTTTATATCATGCGCTTCTGTTCAAAATTTAATTTTTTTAATTTTGATTTGATTATTTTAGTAAATCAAATAAAATCATTAAAAATTTAATAATTCTGATAATTACTTTAAATAGTTTTGATTACTTTAAACGATATTGAATTTATAAATTTTGTGGGAAGATGCGACTGTATTTTCTTGTCCTTAATTTTTTAAAGCTATGGAGAAATTAATTGATTAAAAAAATGCAGTTAAAAATATTTTATTAACTTATCCAACAGCAAATTATTAGAAAATTATAATTATTTTGAATTTCATGTATGTAATCTTGAAGTAAATTTTTATGGCATTATAAATTTATTTTTCAGTAGTCATGCCACATAAATTGAGTGACGAATATTAAAATGTTTCAAACACTTCAGTTACAAAAATTTCTGAAACTTATTGTCATAGTTGTTACAGTTTGAATATGCTCTTCGAAATACTGTGATTAATTTAGAAAATTAAGTTAAACTGGTGCATGACTGATAATGAAATAATTTTGGTTTGATAATGAAAATCATAAGTAAAAAGTGTAATTCTGGCTATCATGCATGTGGAAAAAATGTATCATAATTATAATGGTTTACGAAATTCAACAATTATAACATTTTTCAATATGGTTAATGTGAAAATTTTATAAAAATAGTAATATTTGTTTCAATTTATGAATATTATCAGTAAGTTATTTGTCGCAATAGCTGAATTTAAAGAGACTCTCACACACGGAAAATTGCAAGCTATTTTTAATATTACTGAATTTGTCGTTTTTACAATTAATATTTTTTTACTATATAACGAATTACTACAGTCATGAAAGGGCCACTTACCTTATGCAAAGAACAGAAGCCTTGAAAAGGTGTATAATAGTAGTCACACATCAATAAAGAGAACTTGCCCAAATTTTTATCGAAACGTTAGTATTTTAAGAATAGTGGAGCCTTCAGCTGGTATAGGATTACCAATTAATGTGAAAATGTACTTTTAATATGATATTATCTTCTTTTTGTATTAAAAAAATTATAAATATGAAGCTTTAATGTTATAAACTTTTGTGATTTGTTATAATGCAACCGAATAAGTATTAAATATGCGAACGCAGTTAATAAATATATGAAAAGGTTTTCTTAAAAAGTCTTCATAATTAGAATCAGCTTTTCAAAAAACAAAGATATTTTCAAAAATTGGATTGAAGATCGAAATTTCTATGGAATTATAAATTTTATTTATTTTCTAAAAATGCTCGAAGATTTTATGCTCTAGCTTTAGAAATATTATTTCCACTGCAGGTTTTCTAGCTCACATTTTCCATGTGGTGATATATTTGTTTGTTGCAGCTTAATGGTCTCTCCTAAGAAATAACTTTTTAAACCAAGTCATCTTTTCTAGTGAGAGCACATGTACGGTAAAGAATATATAAAAAAAAATTTAAATTTAGATCGTGATAACCCTGAAATCTTATTATTTCTTTTTTCTATCCTAAAAAGCGAAATATGCTAATACGCACGTTTCAATTTTATATGCTAGTACTAAATCTTTCTGAAGTGCATAATTTCAAAATCTATCCTTATCGTAGGATTCTTATATGATGTTTAATATCGCAGGTATTCATATAGCGTCGAGAGTTTGTAAAAGAAGGAAAGTTAATCCGACAATGTTAAAAATTATTTACACAGAATCTTATAGTTAACCAATGGAAATTTCGTTATTCTTAATCAGTTACCTGTATGGTAACCTTTCCATTTCTTACGCTCTTACCTTTGTCTTGAATCCTGACGTCTGCAATTTTTCCTTTTCTGTCCCCACTTGTAAGCATGTAAACGTAAATCTGTAATTGTAAAACAGTGGACATATTCTTCTCTTTTCCACTCGGGAGATTATAATGCGTGGTTATCATGTGGTGAAATTAGGTTTTATTTCATAGTCTCTTCTGAAAACATACTTGCGAAAATCCTAGACTAATAAATACTATATATGGGAATTCCGTAACATCTCTACAAACAGCATTTTACGCGTTACAAATAAAATAAATAAATGATGATATTACCAAGTATATACTAATACAGAGCTTTAACATTTACAATGCATAATAATAAAAAATTTAGTTAAGAAATGATAATAATATTCAAAAATATACATTGTATCAAATTAGCATAAATATTAAGTGCAATGATAGTTAAATTTTGTTTAATAGATTATGGCAAAGCACACAAGGTCTCTTTCCTAAGGGAAGAGATGACTTTTTGGAAGATTTTGCAAAAGAAAGGCTTGTATTTATTCAGTCATCCGATAAATAATGCAGTTTTTAATACTACTTTCATTTTTAAGAGTTATAATAAACAAACAATGTCCTTTTTAAATCTAAAATGTACTCTTCTTGATTCTCCGCTAGTTTCTCATCAGCTGCGATGCGATTTTGGTCTACCAGGTTTTGTAGGACGTTATCGTCGGGCTGTACAGATCTTCCAGATGAGGCTTGTTTCTAGGCTGCAGTTTCCGGCTCGGAATTTCTGGAACTACTCTTGGCATTGGTGAGTTGCTCGATTCTGATTGTCCAGCTTACGTCCTATTGTCCGATCCCCATATACTGCATTAATATTCTTATAATTATTTACCTGAAATCATAAAGTAAAATATGCAAAAAAGCCAGTGAAATCAGACAACATTCTTCAAAATTTAAGAATAATAACAGGAAAATAATAAACATTAAGAATTTAAACAAGGTAAAATTACTACCTGCTTTTATAGCAGATTGATTCAGGTTAGACTGCCCCCTTCCTCTTCGACTTTTAATGCAACTGAAAAAACTGCTATGTTATACATAATAAAAGCAATGAAAACGCCTATGTAATCTGCTCCTTGCTTAAACAACTGAAAAATGGATCGATTTACCAACATACAGTTAACATTCTCACATGAGCCACACTAATAATTAAATGATAATTTATAATAATATTGTATGTAGCACTAATTATTGGCAATTCAATTAACTAAGTTAAATTAATTATAGTAATAGGTACAGCAATGCATATTGGTAAATCAAAATTTATTAATAACTTGAAAAATATCGAAATGAAAATACAATAAAGAAAGTAAAATTAATGAAATATAAAGGCGATTATGCATAGGAACATAAAAGTAAAACTAAATGTTTTAATGTTAAAGAATAAAAAATACAATATTAACGACATGATTCATATAGATGTAACAGAATTGAATTCCAGATCTATAGCCATTCATAACAGGAAGACAAATAGAAAAGGAGTCTTCTTTAGTCTTCATGGCTAGCATAAACGAAGTCCGATCCCCTGCCAGACTTGGAGCGAATTATCGTTTTGTCTGAATAGAACTACAAAGATTTAAAATGTTTTAAAACAAACCATTTTATTAAATCAGAACTGGAACATAAAATGCACGACTCCTGCTAACGAATCAACTAAGAATTTGGCGATGAAACTTCGAGTAATGTTTAATTTCAATACTTAATATAAGTCGTGGGCCATATATTTGATTCAACGCGAATTTGGCTCAAACTTCTCACCGGCGTAACAATTTAAATGTGGGCAACCATAAAGCAAAGCCGAACAATTTCAGTCTTATCTGAGTTAGCGAAACTTAATAACGTGGCTTCGAGAGACGGAAGCACGCTCTGTTTTGCAATCCGAAACTGTCACCTTAAATACTTTAGAAAACATTTGCATTTTAGTAGGGATGCGGAAAGAGAAGTGACAGTAAAGATCTGAATTATGAAACAATTGATTATCCAAAATAAGGATAAACTTACAAATTGGACTGGATTAGCTATGGTAAAACGTACTAAGGTTCTGTGAGAGAAGATTTGCTTTCTTGGAAGATTAATAAAATAAAATTAAGACAACAGAGGTACAGAAGATCTTTTTCTTAATGTATTGTAGCTTATAGAAATATTTGGTATCTGTGTATTATATGCATATCTTCTCATGAGCGTCAAAGTTAATTTAATACTAAATTATGAATACTGAACTCGTCTATAATTAATACTGAACTTCAAAATTAAGTATACCATATATAAGTATAGTGCCTAGATCTCAAAGTTTAGCCTCGCGACCTTCTGTACAGGCGTGAAGAGTAATACAATATGAAATTTAAATTCATAAGCTTTCAACCGTATTCCTTTTATTTGTAAAACGTGTGTAGGAGCCGTTGTTGTACAAACTCTTTAAACATACATTTTAACAAACCGGAATGCTTTAAAACTGAATCATACGAACGCTATTTATGTTTGAAACAAATACATCTATTATACCCAATAGCAGTCGTATTTGATGATTTAAAATGAAAGTTTAAAGCAGAAAGATGCGAAAAGTTAATTTTCTTAATATAAATATCGTTCTTCATGTTCTTGAACACTTAGAGCTCTTAAAAACTCAGCAAATTGCAGTGGAACTAAACACCTTAATTTTTGACGAAAAATGCACTGTAAGGATTAATATTAAAGAACTACTTAACGAAATATTACAAAATATTAATGCTACCATAACATTTTCAACTGTGAATATCGATGGATATTTTGCCTCATTTGTATATGAGATAATATAAACATATTCAAGATTAAACTAATGAAAGGATGGCATATCGATTATATTAATTATATTATTATCTGAGTATCTAATAATATTTCATTAAAAGTGTTTAAATGCATAAATGTAAACAAAATGATGCAACAAAATAGAGTTATTTATAAGCATAGAAAAAATTGCTAAATCGCAAATTAATTTTTATATAGTGAAAAATTAAATATATGAATTTAGTGGCAAAGTTGTTATGCACTTGCATGGTATTTTTGTCTTTTATTTATTCCATTACGCTTACTGAAATGTTTATGACAGAGAACGTTCTGAAAACTATCGTGTAAAATACGTTTAAACGATTTCTTTCTCTTGACTTAAATCTGTTGTTAGGAATCTCAGATATTTTTATAATAGTCATATTCGCATTTTTATAACATTACTTCGAAAGAGTAGTAGCACTCCCTAGTGCATGCTAGACTGCTGTAAGTAATACTTGGCTTCAGAAGTTTCATATTGTAATCCTGGAGAAGACAGAGTTGATTCCTAATGCTTCCTAGATGTGAAACTTCTTCAAAGATCTTGACGTGCTAATATAGAGACAACAGCTTGTAAGACCAATTTTCGAGTTAAGACTCCTGACCTGTGCTTACGTATAGTCGTTATCAAGAATATTTGACATATTCGAGTAATTTATTATATGAGCCGTCATTAAAGGACCTAGGAATCTTTCAAGTATCAAAGTATAGTAAAGCCCCTGCTAACCGCCTTTAGCCGAAGTAATAATCTGAGTTTTTAAGTCTATGTTTAACTCAAAATCACAGCTAATTAGAGAGTAATTAAATTAAATTCGAGATTAGTTAGTTTATTTAATATTTGCGGAGGTTCATATTTCATTGAAATATGTTTATTTAACAAAAATTGGTAAGTTATCATTGCAATGACATGCTACTATAAATTTCAACAGAGGATAATGCAAGTTATTAGGTAATCCCTTTCTCTCAAATTACATACCTCAACGTATACTGAATGTTGAAAAATCCACTTTAAATTTGTTGAATGTTCAAAACTGCAGAATTAGCAGAATTGGATGGAACAACGAAAGGAAAGAATACAGAAATTAAAACAAGAATTTATGACTTAAACAAAACCTTACAAAATAAATATTAGATGGTGATTTCAATTTAATTTTAATATTGGTTTCCAGTGACTATCTCAAAAGTTGACCTGAATGGGTTTTTCAAAAGTACTTAAAAGTAATTAATGCTTCTTCATTATGCATTTTGTAACAATTCAGAAGAAGGCGAACATAAAGACCCTTTCCCTCCGAGAAACTGAAATTCTGGAAATTAGTGGAAGCAATTTGTATTACATAATATTTAGAGTTAATTGCTTTTCTCAGTTGCAAGGCCATCACTTGCGCTAAGAAAGGTGACACAACACACACATATATACATTGTTTTACTTGCGTCTGCAGATCTAATTGAAATGTTATATATGTCAGCTGCAAAGCAACTTTAAGAGTTCGTAAGAATAACTCTGTGCAGATGAAGTATATGAAGGTATATATCTTTCACTGATATATATGAAGGTGAAAAGTATACGAAGGTGTTTTTTTTAATTATAAAATGCATAAATTCTCTTCATACCTAAAATGAATATGTTATTAAATTTAATCTCTTAAACACAGGCTTTTAAAGAACTTTGCTCAAATTAGAAAATCTCAACAAAACTAGAAGAAACTGTTGGAAATAGAAATATGAAAAAGTTAACAGAAATCTCATCTTAAAGGGAACATAAACATCGTCATGTAATTGAATCAAAAGGCGTAAATTAGACTTTCTTTCTCGTCAATTTGGTAAGTGAATATCTAAAAGGAGACATATAAAAGCAACTTCTACATCCGGTCTAGCGACTAAAGCCTCAGAACACTAGAGTACATTCGAAGTCAAGATTTCCTTTTCAGGGTGCTACTTAGACAAAAACAGAAGCCACAGCGAATTCCCCATACGATTAAATCATGCAGAACGCATACTCAAATTTTAAATCTGATTTAGGAAAGATGTTAAAAAATATTTAAAAAGTTTTTTTTAAATTTCTTTTATATAAGAACGTAAAACAATTAATAAATTAAAATGAAAAAATCATATAGTTTAGAGGGAAAAACGGATTAAATAATATTTGTTATACAATTCGTCTACATTTTTGCATCCCAAATAATTAAAGTGTGGGCCGCTCTTGATAAATTTATAATGCAATGGTTTATACCTTTGAAAATGCAATCAAATTAACAGATTTCGTTATTTAGGCTTCAATGCTTTTGTTATCCGTAATAAAAGTGCAGAGGAATTCTAGCAAGAAAATTATATTGATCACTTTTTCCCACTTAACTGTATTATAAATTGTTAATCTATTTCTAGTTATTTAATTATTTTATGTTTTAAATAAAAGCTTATTTTTTTTAAAAAATTAATATTTTTATTGCCATATCTTTAATCTCAACGACAGGTTATGAATGAAACTAGTGAATCAACGACAGGTTATGAATCAAACTAGTGTCCGCAGTGAGTCTGTGTACAAAATCAGAGTTCGATAGCTTATCAGGGAATAGTTTAAAAATGGATAGCAGAATTCTGATCATAGTGATAAATACCATGAAGGAATTAGGCCAAAACTTACAAACCACGGCTAGTTTAAAAAGAAAATTCTAGAAAATTTCGTACTTAATATTTTCTTGTAATTATTGTTTTGAAAGATGGTGAGGAAGTTTTATAATATTTCAAATTTCGGGTATTTATAACAGATAATTTTTTTATATTAAAATCCCCAAACATAACATTCCAGGAAAATTAACAAAATGAATTCTTAAAATGAAATACTTTCTCGAAGAATGTAGATGACCATCTGAAATGAACAACAAAAATAAATAAATCTGAAATGATTCAGATTTTAAGTTACGTCCAAAAGAGCGTTTTCCTAACATTTTGTGTGGTACCTTTATTTATTAAATATCATGTTTCTCGCACTTAAACCATAAAATTCAGTTCAATAGCACTATCGCAAAATATTCTTAAAATGGGCATATCTTTAGAATTTCCGATACATAGCGTAGCGCGCTGGAGATAAATTTTTTTTTTTTCGTACAGTATTGCCATTGCACGCTTTGAAATCGTTTAGTTTGTTAATGAAAAATTCGTTGAAGTGTTACAAAATATGAAATCAATAATAAAACAAATTTCAAACTCAAATTAAGCCTCACACATTCCGATATTCCATAAAGGATTACGTTATTCAAATTTTGATGGCTCTAGGTACCGTTGTTTTATCACAATGTGAGAAACATACGTACATTCATGCAGATTCTTCGTTATTTAATTTCTCTAAATATAATGCAGGGCAATAGTATTTGGTGACAACAATTTGAAAAGTGAAACAATGCTTTTAGTGAATTAACGCAAAATGCCAAAACGAAATTAATAGTCCGTCTGGACAAATTGCTCCTTTAGAATAAAAGAAGCTAACGAGAAAGACTTATGACCACAGTAATACAAGCAAGAGAGCCTTAAAACTACGTCTGCCACCCGTGCCGAAAGAGAAGCGATTCTGTTTCGCACTGTATTATATATTATTTTTTATTCCTTGTACGAAATTAAAAAAAAAGAACTGTAACTGCGAAAAGTTTCGGGTATCATATTTCAACTGAAATATTCATTTTGACTATTCCCGAAACCATACGGATGACTTTATTCCATGACGTCTCTACGTATGGACAAAATAAAGGACTCTGTTTACAAAAGCCGATTGTTAACTTGATAAAAAAGGCATTTTTTTCGTGTCGTCTGTACGTGCATATCTACGTATGTATGTATCTCGCGTAACTCAAAAACTAGAAGTGTCGTAGAACGTTGAATTTTTTATAGGGAACTGCTATAATACCTAGTTGTGCACCTCGTATTTTTATTGCGATCCGCAGTCCCAAACGTTTATACAGAGATACATCCTCATATCCGGGTTAAAAGTGTTTATCCGACTTTTATTTTCTCAGTGGGTCTTAGTGATATACTTCCAGTTGCAGAAGTGTTTTAAACGACGCAACTGACCGAGATATTGAATTCCAAAATCTGCAATTTTTGATATCATTTTCAGCTTGCCTTGTGGAATTGGTTAATTAAGTTAGAATAATTCGAGGAAAAAATTTTTAATTTAAGTGCAACAAAATTACAAAAATGTTTAAATGACGGAAACTGGCAGTGTCATATTAACAAAAATTAATTTTGGATGATTATTAATAAAATCTACTTTTTAATGCGGTCTCCTGGTTTCTATAGTTATATTTAAGAAATTTTATATTCGTTACGAAAAAATAAATTACAAGAAGTTTGACTTCCGTGCGACAAAAATTGACCGGAATACTTAGTTTCAAAATTTTCAGATTTTCCCGTCGTTTTCAGTTTGTCTTGATGGATGTTTTTATTTAGTTATAATAATTCGACGAAATAAGATCAAATGCAGTGCAGTAGAAAACACGTATAATTTAACAGGCCGTATAAGAAAGTCATATGGTCCCATCAATTTTTTTTAATGTGGAAAATCATGCAAATAATTTTTTTTTTTATCTTTCTTGTTTTAAAAGAGGGCGAAAAATTGGTTTTATAATCTATGGGAAGTTGAAAATTTTATCACCGATACAGTTTTAGTTGTTAAAATTTTAAAACTGCAAATGCCAAACAGCGGGAAAAGAAACTGAGCGCTTTTGCCAAAATATTAAGCAACGACGTTAAAGTATTAGTCAAATTTAATTAAATTATTTTTCCGTTTTCTCTGATGGTGTAAACAATAAATTCCGAGATCTTTAGTTTATTCCTTAAACAGAGATATGATCTAAACGTTAAATTTAAAAAACTATAAGTCAAATTTTGAAACGCTTGCTTTACCACGTTGCATTGTCATTTACAATCAGTGTGTTTTCGGACTTTGAACTACTTTTTCGGACAAGTGGGTTAAAAATACTTGACAAACTTTCGATTATAGTGACAAACACCATAAGTGAAAATAGAAACTCACAATAAAACAAAAGAGATTATCTTGGTTTCATTTGTTTAAACATTCACAGCTGACATGCCAGTATATTTTCAGATAGATTAAGGCGCATAATTATCTGAGAATGCTTTCCACTTTGCGAATAGAATGAGGTTACCTAAAACCTAAATCTTTTCTTTTCTATTTTTTTCATGTGTTCCATCTAGAAGAAGCTTTCTAGTTAGTAAATCATTCATTTTCCCTACTGATTAAAAATTTAAAAGGTTTGATATATCTCCAGATACTAATTTCTTAGATATATATTTAATAAATAATTTCAAGTGAACAATAATAAATAAATAACAAATGCTATCTTTTCAAGATATCTAAGTCCTTAAGCCAAACCGAGTGCATTTATTTTGTAGCTGCTCCTTAAATTAGAGTTCATTTAGCGTTGAATTTTATCGTTAATAATGTCTTAAAGAAAAAAAAAAAAAAGAAAAAAAAAATTCCGAATGTTACTTAATATCGCCCCAAATGTTTTACATAAATGTTTAGAATTACTTTTCCAGTTTTTCTTGATTAAATCGTTGGAAATATTTTAGTAATTAGAAGTCTTCTATATTTATCAAATAAAAATTAAATTTTGGTTTTACAAATTATACCATCGACAAAGTTTAAACTATTCTGAAGGAATTCTAGAACCTGTAATTTTAAATGCAACTGTAGATTAATTAATTTTGAATATACGTCTAGGATCTATATCTAAAGAAATAAATCTACAACTAAGTGTTGGGAATTTACGGTATAATTTTCTTTTCCTTTTCTGGACTGACGAAATGCATATTTTCTGTTGTTATAATAAAATTAATCTTCACACTTAGTAAGTTGAATATGGAAAGGAGAAAAAGATAGAAAATTCCACTAAACCTTTTAATTCAAATAATAAAAATAATTTCTCATTTAATTTACAAGTGCAGTTGAATGTATTGCAAAATATCTGGCAGTATTGCCTTTATATTTTGTAAAATTTGCAAAATTTCCGCTTGGATGTGAGTTTTAACAGCGATACGATTAAAACATAATTAATGTAAAACTTTGCAAAATCAGTTTAGATATTTTTCAAACATACTAATGTCGGATATTGCACTATGTGTTGCGAATTTACTTACCTGCAATTGTTTCAAATCTTAAAAAGTTTTAATTTTTGCACAAAAAAATCAGTTTTGGAAATGAATAAATCTATTTAGCCTAAAAATTTAATAAATATTTTGTTACATTGAATTATTAGTTCAAAGGGATTTGAGTCCCGAAAGACTATTATTTTCGTTTTGGCATTTAGCGTCGGACTCCTATAAATATCGGTTCACTTTTCAAACTGTTGCCACAAAATTTTAGAGTCCTCCATTATATCTGAAGAAATTAAATAATGAAAAACTGCATAAATGTATGTATATTTCTCGCATTGTGGTAAAACAACGGTACCTAGAGCCAACCAATTTTGGATGACGTAAACCTACTGCGAATATGTGCATCTGAAATTCCAAATTTGAAAATTCGAATTTGTTTTTTTATCGATTTCGTATTTTGTACACCTTTAACGAATTTTTGAGTAACAAACTCAACGATTTAAAAGCTTGCAATGGCAACACTCTACGGGGCAAAAATAACTTTTTCATCTCCAGCGCAGCGAACTGTGTATCGAAAATTCTAAAGATATGCTCATTTTAAAATTATTTTGCGAGATTGCTATTGAACTAAAAAAACATGATATGCAAAAAACATGATATTTAATAAATAAAGGTAACACACAAAACGTTAAGAAAGCGCCCCTCTCGACGTAATTTAAAATATGAAACATTTCAGATATTTTTTAATTCTTCTAAAATCTTGTAAAATTTCAGTTATTATTTAGAAACCAACTTTAGAATTATTAGGACCATCGAAATTTAACAAATGTTAATAGTGTTTTAATTGATATTGTGTGAAAACCCGGCAAAATTTCTCTTTTTATTTGCAAAACAAATTTAGAAAATTAACGAATCCGTTTACCCTTTAAACGGAACAAATGTTTTACGATAAGGGAGTATTCAAGTTGAAGAAAACTCTGGGATGAACTCTGATATTCTCTAAAGACTATAAGAATAAAGTTAAACAACCTTAAATTAAAAATATAAATGCTGAAAGCATTACAAACCTTATTTATTTTACCTGATACTCTCAGGATCGCAGAGTGTGAGTAATCTAATTTACGAGTCTCCGCAATCTCTGCCCAAATTGGAATGCTCCATAATTTGCTGTGATTGGTCAAAAGCTTTAAACTCTGATTGGTTAAATAAAACTTAAAATTTTTGTATGTTTTATTTACAGTAGACCGATGACGCTAATGTTTATATTTTTATTATATGACCGCTGTATTTATCTACGAGGACTTACACCTGTCTTCCAACGGCGACTGTTTTTTTTTTTTTTTTTTTCCTTTTTCTATTCTTATACGTTTCATTTTCAGGCTTTCTCCTATCTTAGATTTTCTTATTTTTTCTCATTTAAAAAAGAACTGGCGGAATTAAAAAGATATTCGAAATGAAGAAATTGTCACAGTTAATGATAATTAATATAGCTGCAAGTCCAATTTAGCTGTTTAGGCTTTTAATCAGTTTCTTTTAAATTTTGCGTTCTTTCATCTGTTTTGTTAGGAAATCACTTACAGGAAACATGTAACTATAATAAAGTGAAAAAAAAATATATGCGTCGTTTTCAACCATATTTTCATATCGGAATACTTCTAATTTGCAAATAGCAATTCAGCACTGGTTTCGTTTGGTTTTGTTAATTATGGCAAAGCACACTACAGCTATCTGCCTAAGAGGAGGAAAGCCTTCGTTAAGGATTTTCTATGAGAAACTTGCTCGCGTGCACGTTGCACATGGGGAAAATGCTCATGCAGCCAGCATGTTCGGCTAGAAACGAAGCCAGGTCGGAACTACCGGTATTCAGCGATTTTCCTGCTCCAGTTCAGTAACAAACTGCGCGTTCATAAATCTAAGTTGTGTTTGGTTTGTTTGATTGTGGCAAAGCTCACGAGAACTTCCTGTTAATAAGGAAAGATGCGTTCATGGAAGACTTTCTAAGAGAAACTAGCTTGTGTCTATGTCATACAAGAGAAAAGCCAAGAACATGCCCATGCAGCAATTCCGCTTCCCGAGGTTACCACCAGTATTCAGCGGTTTTACCGTTCGGCAGCTGGTTAGCCAAAGTGTACTTTGCCTTTCAGCAAAAGAGAATAATATTAGAAACGAAACACACCAATGTAAATTTGAAAATTAGACAATTATTCAACTTTAGTAGACATACATATTGAATAAAGCTCCATCAAACTTATCAATTTATAATATAGTAGTCATTCTTATAGCTATTTTCTTATTGCTGTTGTTATTCGAAATTATTATTCTAATTTAGAGATAGAATAATGTGATGTGTGTTAAGACAAATTTCCCCTTCAGTTTTAAAAACTTTAAATATCGTGTTACTTATCTATACGCACATTTACATTTAGAAATTTTGGTTGTATGAATTCAGAAAATCATTTGGCCATGCTGGTATATTTAATAATTAGCCAATGGCTAGGAATGGAAGTACAAAAACACTATATCAGTTCTATAATTGAAATTTGTTTGTCTATTAAAAAATAACAGTCTATTAATTTTATTTAAAACAAGAATTTTTTTTCTTTAAAAATTTAAGTTTTTACTATCAAAGAATATTTTTTTGGATAATCTAATAATGATTACTTCTATCGAAACGTAAACATTCTGTACTTTTATTATTGAAAAGTTTTTTTCTTTTTTAAATTTTAGCACTGTATTGTTACGAATTTTGTACAATGTAACGTGAACGGTTGTATCGTGAAGTGGTAAGTGGTTATGTCGCTTAATTGACGAGATATAACCAAGATAGCATTGACTTAGACACTCGCAACGTTGCCGGTTCATGAAATCAAGCCCTGGTCACATGGCATAGTAAAATACGGACGAGGATATCATCTCTGATGAGAAGTCGGAGGAAAAGACAAGGAGAGAAGTACCAAGGAAAAAAAGGCCTAAGATATCTGAAAGGTAATAAAACATGACAAGAATGGAGAAAAATGCGAAAGGATCCAGAGACAATTCTTCAGAATGGCAAATGCAAGTGATTCAAAAAACACTACTATACAGCAAAAAGATCAATACTACAAAATAACAACACTAATTCAACCCAAAAAACTTATTTACAATACAACATCGGTCAGTACAAGATAAACATCAGTCAGTACAGCATCATAAGAATAGGTCCAAACAACTTAGAAAACAACACAGTTTAAATCTGATAGAATGGAAGTATCAACAGCCACCGATTGAGCAGCAAGGATAGGAACTAGTGGTCTCCATCCATAATAGTGTGTGCTACCAGGGGACGCACATTGCGATCATCGAAGAGAATATCGTAGTTGAAGACGTGAGAATAGTTAAAGATAGCTTTGGTTTGGAGAACTAATTTTTGTCGAGAAATTTGGCGAGAAATCGATCAAATTCTCCAAATTTGGCGACATTTTGGTCCGGTCCATGTCTAACTGTAATTGATGATGTAACTGGATAAATATTAATTGATCCCTATATGTAACTGTAACAGTAACTCTTATATGCAATTTTAACCGTATATGGTTTCCAGTAATTTCAAGAAATGGAAGGTACTGGAAATTCCTCAGTCGCCGGAGAGAAACTATATGACCAGAGAGAACGTCAGTTCTCAGTTGTTTAGTTCAGAGTGGACATAAGAGTACTAAGAGATCTCCGTTCGGGTTTCAGTTAGCTGGCTTTTCATTCCGTTGTGTTTAACGCTGTAGGTAGCTTGATGTTGTAAATACTGACTAAGCTTTGTCATATTGGAGAAGAGTTGCACGAGTACTTTTGTGGAAATCCAGAACTGTAAAGTGTTTCTTTTGGGAAAATAAATTTTATCAAGCTATCATCAGTTCTTTGTGCATACGTACAATTACGAACCTGTACGCACGTAAAAGTATATTTAGTCAATATGCCCACCAGCTTATTTTCAGACTAAACTGCTTGGTTGCAGTTTTGTCTTCCCCAAATTGCAGTCATCATCTTCAGGACCCTGATATATAAGCATTGTTATACTTTCCACAAAGTGTTCCTTATTGAAGTATGGAAATATGTCGATCACTTTTTTAACTAGGAAAATAGTAGAATAGTACTTCATTTATTTTCTATCCCTTTTATTAATATTCTTAATGAAACATAATCCAGGATATATTTTGAATCAGAAATTCAGCTTTTTTAAAATAACAAAAAAAGTACAATAATACTAATAATAGTTTCGAATAATGCTTGAATTCTGCAAGTGTTCCTTTACTAAAACGTACCTCACACTTCCAACGCCACGCATAATTTTGCTTTCCAATGATCTACACAATTAAAAGCTTCCTATACACTACAACTTACAAATGTCACAAATACTAGATTACAACATGTCTTGCGCATGTTATGCGAAAGAGACTGAGCAAGGGTATCCCGAAGCTAATGAGCACAAAATAATTTAGGTAAATTTTAAAAGATAAATGAATAAATTAATAGCATTATTAAACACTAAATAACAACATTATTATGTTATAATTAAAAATAAATTAATAACACAAAAAATCTGAAAGGTTCAGATTTTAAATTACGTCCAAAGGAGCGTTTTCTTTAACGTTTCGTGTGTTACCTTTATTTATTAAATATCATGCTCTTTGCACTTAAATCATAAAATTCAGTTCAATAGCAATGTAGCAAAATAATTTAAAATGAGCATATCTTTAGAATTCCCGATACACAGCTCCGCGCCCGCTGAAGATAGAAAGGTCTTTTTTGCCCACCATAGAGTGTTGCCATTGCTCGATTTTAAATCGTAGAGTTTCTTACTCAGAAATTCGTTAAAGTTTTACAAAATATGAAATCGATAATAAAACAAATTCCAAATTTTAAATTTGGTCTTCCACATGCCCATATTCGTAGGACGATTACGTCATTCAAAATTCGATGACTCTATGTAACGTTGTTTTCTGACAATACGAGAAATATACATACATCTATGCAGATTTTTCATTATTTAATTTCTTCAAATATAATGCAGGGCTCTAACACTTGGTGGCAACAGTTTGAAAAGTGAAACGGACATTTATAGTGATTCAACGCAAAATCGCAAAACGAAAACCATAGTCCTTCAGCAACAAAGCCCCTTTGGACAAATAAGTAAAGAAAAGTAATAAATCAACTGCTATTTATTAACACTTAACTACTCATCTCAAAGAAAACAACTGCGGAAATCATTACATTTTATTTGATATTTATCCACTTGAGGTAATTGCTCAATTCCTCTTTTAGCTTTATAATTTAGAATCATATCTTCACACAGTTCAGCAATATTAAGTGCCGTGATTATTGTAGCTTTTAAATTTTTTACCTTTAGCTGGGATCTTTTAAATTGCTCGCGTATTATTAATCATTGAAAGGCTGGCTGTATTGCAGCGGACAGATAAAATCGCTGAACACTAGTGGGTCGACATGGATTCAAATCCCGATGAGCCGCATATTTCTTCGTGATTTTCCCCATTTGTAACTTGAATACAACTAACCTTATGGGAATGTCTATATAAAATATATATCAAATTTCTTAGAACTGCTGACTGCCGTACCGAAGGATCCGGATTCGAATTCCGGATAAGGCATGGATGTGAGTGAATGTATAGTGTCTGTACATTATGGGGACACTCAAAATATAGAGCTACCCGAAAGTTGCTGGTAAGGAAAGAAAGGTGGGAGACCCTAGAAATTCTCCTCCGGGGCTCTCTCCTTTAAAACCGGAGTGAAACTGGGCAAAATCGTAGTGTCAGCTATATGTTGCTCAAGACTCATGCTAACTACTGATGCCGCAAAGTACTCGTTGCCACTATAAAATTCGTGGGCAGGTTATGATTAAATCAGACAAATGAAATTTAGCAGTAGCACAACAGAATATTTTGTAATTTTATCCCAGTTTTCTATTAAATAAGTTAGTGATTACCTGTAGAATTAAAAAAAGAATCTAAGTATAATTATGTAAGGATATGTGTAGATGTTCTACAATGATTTATGCAGAGATTCTATAAAACTTTGTGCGGTTTCAAAAGACCTTCAATTGTAGAATTTTATGAAACCTGTATAGAACCAACTAATAACAAAATTCTACTGAAAATATCAGAATCCAGTTTATAGAAAATTGGAGTATAATTATGATGAAATTCAAACAAGGTTCCTTGCTTTAGTTTGTAATGAAAAGAATTTCTACACGCTTTTAAATATTTAAAAACACTATAAAATCAGCAAAATTTTCTTTTGGAATTAAAAGAAAGGAATTTTGGATTGAATTTTCATTTTTGAATGGAATTTTATAACCTAATTGAAATGATCTGTGACTTGGATGGTCGAATAAGAACGTTTGGAATAAATGTGATCTTTTCCTCTAATAAAATTTTCAGTACTATTTTGATTTCAAAGTATATTTAAATGAAAATAAATACATTTTAAATAATAAAACCTAATTAAATGTAGCCATTTCTCTTATGAGTGATAAGTATACTATAATTTAAAGCAATTAATTCAGGGATGAAAATTTTAGAATTATCAACATGAATTTAATCTTTTAATTGATTTTATATTTTAAATTGACTTTATGCTTTTGAAAGTTTTAATTTTTTATTACGTAAGCCGTACTGCACAAAATATTTCAGGAAGTGTTTCCTGAATTTAGAAGCTAAAAGTTATTAAACTTGAGGGAAAATAAAAGCAAATAATCCCACTCAAAATCTATTCAACACATAATAAAATGTTTATTTTTACTCTTCTCTATCCCCCATAGCGTATTAGAAACTAAAAACTTGCTTAGATTACAGTTTATAAATTTTGAATATTTCTATATAGAGCCGTTTTATAAGGTTTTTATAAAATTTCTATACGGTTTTGTAAAGCAATATTCCTATAGAATTATGTCCATTTAAAGCTTTATAAAATGTCTTCAGAATTTTGTGCAGAAACATCTCTAGAGTATTCCCCGTAGTGTGTGTAGGAATGTCTATATAGGTATATTAGCCTCAATGAAAATTTTCATAATTATAGTTTTAATTGAAATTCCTCCTCGAAGATGTTCATCCCTTTAGACAGATACCATTCATTTGCTTTGTTATGCTCTATATTATTTAATCTGAGCATTTTGCATTTCAGTGAATATTTTCCATAAGAGCTCAGAACTAGATATTTGAAAGAAGCATGATTGCTCTGGAAATAAGAAAATAACAATAAATTTTGTCCCGGTTTTTAATTTTGTGTTTTGTATATTATATAAATTACCAACTGTTTCACAGTATTCTATGTATAATATTTCCGTGAGTATCTTGTTATTATGTAATTCTCTTCATTAAAGCATTTTTTCTGCAAAACTATTTTGCTGCGTTAACCCCTGCCAGAGTATTTTTCAAAATAATCCGTTTAAAATTCTGTGTCAATATTAATAGCATTTTTGATATTTTAAGTCGAAAATTTTGTTGGAGCAGAAGTCAAACATCTCTTTTAAAAGCTATTATAAAGTACTCTAGTTTCCTAATTTTTGCTTTAAATGATCGGAGACTTGCTTCCCAAGCATTCGTCGGAAATAGCCGAATCCATCGGTTATTTAGCTGTCTAGTCACCGATTAATGCACAATTCAAGTTCTTGTTCAAGTGCGCCACACAAGGTAAAACGTGGTTACAACTGCGAAAAGAGTGAATGACATACTCAGACAACCAAGCCTAATGCGGGACTCCAACCCGTCAGGTCTGCCTGTACGCCATCCTAAAGCTCAATCACATAAAAGCAAGAGCAAATATAGTGTTATAAATGCGTTCTATATGTTACTCCTGACAATGTATTTACAGAGTTGAATCTGCATAATGTAGTTCGTAAATGCAATGTCAATAATGGTAATGTAATACCACTATTATGTCAAATCTCATATATAAATCTCATATATGTCAATGCCGTATCGCATAGTGTATACACTGGTGTGCAAAAATTAAGGACTAAGTCGAAAAATTAGCATATCAGCTGAACGAAGAGGCAGAGCGGACAGAAAGACCAATCAGAAGATTAAGTAAGGTGATGTACGGTAGCACATGCGCAGATATGCAGGTAGACGTAATGGGGGAGTGTCTGAGTAGTATAAAGCATGTTGTCGGTGTAAGATAAGTATTTCTTGCAGAGATTGCACGCCGTATAGCAATCAAAATCACACCGAGTTGCTGCCTCAGCGAGAAATGGCGAATAATCAATCTGTTAGACGACATCTGGATGCTTTTACCCGAGGTCGAATCATTGGGAAGTTGGAGGAAGGCCGCAGTGTGACAAGTATGGCTGCAGAGTTCGGAATTGCTCACAGCATCATTTCAAGACTTTGGTGACAATTTCAAACTACAGGAACAGCTATCCGGGGGTTTAGTAGTGGTCGTCCACGAGGAACCACACCCACAGATGACCGGTATATTGCCTTACAGGCCAGAAGAAACAGGCGGCAGACAGCGGGAGAAATCGCTAGACACACGACACAGGCGACTGGACGACCGATATCGCGTTTTACCGTGGCCAGAAGACTGCACAGTGGTGGTTTGTTTGCACGACGCCCTGTACGGTGTGTACCTCTAACGCCTGCCCTTCGGAGAAGGCGTTCTCTGTGGTCCCGGGAACACCGGAATTGGAGAGAAAATGAATGGAGACGATTACTCTTTACAGATGAGAGCAGATTCAGTCTGAGTAGCGATTCTCATCGCATACTCATCTGGAGAGAGCGGGGAAGCCGCAATCATCCCTCGAACATCATTGAAAGGGACAGGTATGGAGGTGGCGGTGTTCTCGTTTGGGGAGGCATCATGCTTGGTAGTCGTACAGAACTTCACATGTTCGACGCAGGTTCAGTCAACGGGACCCGTTATTGTAACGAGATTCTTCTTCCATATGTGCGTCTTTTTAGAGGCGCTATGGGTCCGCAGTTGCTTTTCATGGACGACAATGCACCATGTCATCGCACAGTAGCTGCCGAACAGCTCTTAGAGAGTGAGGATATTGAACGTATGCATTGGCCGGCACGAACTCCGGATCTCAATCCCATCGAGCATGTATGGGATTTTCTAGGCAGACGCTTGGCAGCTCGTACCTTACCACCAGTAACGATTCCGGAGCTTCGATTGGCGTTGCAAGACGAATGGGCAGCAATGCCTCAACAACTCATTGACACCCTCATTCTTAGCATGGGCAGACGCTGTGAAACCTGCCTAGCAGTCAGGGGAGATCATATTCCCTATTAAAGACCGGATGTTTCTTGCTGGACACACATCACAGGAATGTTTCGGCCTTCAGTCGCATTGCGCTCCATGCAACGTTTTCAAAAAAGCTTCTCTTTATCCCTCTGATTTCTCTTTTAGTAAGTGTTGCTTACATTACTCATCTCCTTACGTATTGGGGATCTTACGGTATTAATTGTGTTGATTTGGAAAGCTTTTGTACAAAGTTATATTGAAAAAACCGTCTCGTCCTTAATTTTTGCACACCAGTGTATATAAGACATGCAATCTCATAATTATGTAAATATGTATATGCACAGCACTATTTATACGAATGTCAATTAATGTTAAGTATAATTTCTTAATTACCTCATAAACTGTAATATTAATGTCAATTTTGTATCGTAAAATGTACATATTGTTGAACTTATAGACCGCACCGAATAATAATAGGTAAAGTCAAGAATATGCAAATATGCATATGTATAGCATACATCATATACTTATTGCAGCAATTTAGATGTAGCCGCCTTTTGAGCACCAGTGGTATATATGTACAAGCCCCTGCAAGTACGCCCTCCCAAGCTCACTGGCAAAATTGCCGGAACATTCATAATGTTCTAATACGTAACCTAGCAAAGTCACTCCTGACAACGTCATATCAGTGAGGAATATGCGCAATGCATTAATTGCAAATGTAATATCAAATAATGTTAAGTGTGATACCATTCTTTGCCCATTAATTGACAGATGATATGCCCATGTCGTATCGCATAATGTGTATATATTACCAAATTATAGATGTACCGAATAATAATTTACAATGTCATAAATGAGTAAAATGTAGTGTATAGCATAAATCATACGTGTACAGTAGAAATTTAGTTGTAGCTGCCTTCTGAACACTTGTAGTGTATAAATATTTACGCCCCAGGAGGTTAAACCTCACAAGCATTTTCGCATAATTGCCACAGCAATTCTAATAATCCAACACGCAGATTTATGTAAAGTCACTCCCAACAATCTAAACACAGATAGAATTTATGTAAAGTCACTCCCAACAATGTAAACAAAGATAGAATTTGTGTACAGTTTTATTTGTTAATGTATTACCAAGTAATGCCAAGTACAAAGTATAGTGTACATGTAAATGTATAGCTCTCGTGAGGCTCCTCTCTAGCCAACTTTAGATAAGAGTGGACGTTATGCTGTAAGGATCCTAAATTTTACTAACGTTTATTTTAAGTCTTTACTATCACTTCTTATTTTCTACTTCCGGCCAGAATTAAAAGCTTTAACTTATTTATGCAAATTTGTCTTGCTAAAGCCAAGTACTTAAGTTGTGGCTTTTTGCCAAGAGAGAGAGGCAGGAGTTATTAGAAGCAGGCCGCTTGCCATAGTAGTTTTACTCGTTTGCTGGTTGCCTTCAAGGCCAGAGGTTTAGTCCTCTTGATAAATTCAAACGTATCGTAGTTTTAGCAGCTCTCTGTACTACATACGGATTTTTGTTAAATAACGGCCAATCTTAAAGTTAGGCACTTGTATATTAATCCAAAGTTAGTTTTAGTTAGAGTTTTAGTTAGCAGTTTTATATTCTTACGTTCAGACCACAAGTGGTTGGTCTCTGTATTCTGAAGTTCCGGAAACCTCTGTAAAGATAGAAAAATAAAGGGTTTTGTATACCCTTCCTGTGTGTATTGTCTACTTCACAATTTATTGAACATAGCTTGAGTAAGCTCCCTGTTCCGAGTCAGGACAGTTCATGTTTCCAAAGCAAGTAAAGAGGAACACAAGTCCTGATAGTGGCGCCCGACGAAGAAGAATAACCATGGCCGAGGTTCAAGAAGAACCTGTGGTGCCTCAGAAGGGGCTCAGAATCCAGAAATGCCAGCTGCCGCCCTGGAAGGATTTGTGTGCATCGTACAGACCATGAGCGCATCGATGAAACTAGAAGCAACATTTAATGGAAACTCACCGGTAACCAGTTTTTTGGAAAAATTGGATGACCACTTCATGCTGTATCCAGTCCATGAGTTCCAGAAAGTCACCTTAGCTACCAGCGCTTTGAGGGGCCAAGCGCTTAATTGGTTCAAATGTATAGGCAGAAGCCTCTTGGGTCAAGCGGGAAGTTCCACCTACACTTACGAAAATTTTAAGACTGCCTTAGTAAAAGCCTTCCCTGTCTTAAGAGATCGTGCAAGATTAGAAACGAACTCTTCAACATATACCAGCAACGGATCGATAATTTTTCCACCTTTATTTTAAGAAAAATTCATGTCTTTAAACTCTTGTATGGAAACCGTCTGGATCCTGAGATAATCCAAGTGATTTTGCCGAGGTTACTTCCCCAAGTACAAGACTTTATTGAATTAAGGAATCCGACTGCATTGAAAAAGTTATTTGAGCTAGCAATCCAGTTCGAAAGTAGAAGAACGGCGGACATTGAAAGAATACGCCAGTATGAGCAACGAAGCCAATTTGGTGCGCCAAGACCACAGCAAAGGCAAGAACACGGCTACGGAAGCAAATCGAATCAGTGGGCAAGGAAACCTGAGTATCTAAAAACAACCTGCGAACGTCGACATTTCAATAGTAAGCCAGAAAAAAGTCTGAACGCCAGCGGAAAAAGAAGGAAAGCATGGAAAGGAAAAAAGAAAATTTAAACTAAAACGGATTTCTGCTGACGGGAGGGTGCGGAAGGCCAAGAAAACCCCTCTTTTTTCAAGTTAAATACCGTTGTGGTGAAAAATTTGACTCTTCCAAAGATTGAAGTTTTGGTGAACAACATCCCAGCCACCGCACTCCTGGATACATGCGCGCAGTGTTCCTGTGTGGCAGAAGATTTTTTTAAGAAGTATTTCCGTAGATACCGCATATATAATTCGGATAATACGACAGTGTTAGCTGCGCAGGGAGAAAGATGCAAATGCATAGGTAAAGTAAAATTATATATTCGTATCACGGACGAGCAAGTAAAGATCATGTTTTTTACCGTAAAAAATTTACAAGCACATGTCATTTTAGGGATAGATTTTCTTCCAGAGGCAGAAGCAACGCTGGATTTTAACGAAGCGTCCCTTAAGCTGACGATGAAACCAGTTCGAAAAGAAAAAAGAGAACCACCGACGTTAAATCTCAACCACCTGCCTACGGGAGAGCAACAAAAAATTCGCCAAGTGGTAAGTGAATTTGCTTCGTTATTTAGTGATATTCCCGGATTTACTCAAGTTACTAACCATAGTATCGACATCGGAGATTCACTGCCAGTACGCCACAAACCATATCGGTATGATAAGAATAAAGAAAAAATTATAGAGTGACACATTCGAGATATGTTACGTAAAAAGATCATAACGCCCATCTCAAGTAGTTATGCTAGCCCGGTTGTGTTATGTAAGAAAAATAATTACTATCCGGTAACACATCCGAAAAGGTGGCGTTTTGCAATTGGCTATCGTAAATTAAACTCCATGACTAAATATCCTGTATATCCGTTACCTATTATTGAAGAAATTCTAAGGAACATAACTTCTACCAAATATATGACTACGCTAGACTTAACGACTGGTTATTTTCAAATAGGGGTTAAACCAGAAGATGAGCCTAAGACTGCTTTTATAACCATGTCTGGCACTTATGATTCTTGCGTATGCCGTTTGGCCTTTCAGGGGCACCGGCAACATTTCAGCGATGTATGGACATTGTGCTGAGGCCTGTTCTAGGAGAGACCACATTTATCTATTTAGACGATATGATTATTACTAGTGATAATCTGGACCAACATGTACAAGATTTAAGACAGGTTGTTTTCATTATTAAATGAGGCCGGTCGAAAAGTGCAAATTTTCAGCCCTGAATTAACATACTTAGGTTACAAAATATCTCAGAAAGGAATCGAGACGGACGAATCAAAAGTAATCGCTGTGCAAAAGTATCCGCCGCCAAATACGGCGAAGAAGCTCTCTTCTTTTCTAGGAAATTTTTTCATATTATAGGTCCTTTATAAATGATTTTGCAGCTATTGCTGAACCATTGTTAAAACTAAAAGGGAAAAAGGCAAGATTCTCGTGGACGGCCGAAGCCAATAGTGCTTTCGAAAAATTAAAGCAAGCATTAACGCAAGCCCCTGTTTTGAAATTTCCTGAAAACGATGAGAATTTAGAAATTTCAGCGGATACTTCGGATTATGCGGTAGGAGCGGTACTTTCGCAAAATCAGCAGCCCGTGGCATTTTTTAGTAGAACTTTAAATCAAACACAAAGAAATTATTCCGCGACTGAGAGAGAGGCACTTGCAGTTTTGTTAGCAGTGCAAAATTTCCGAGTCTATTTTAGAAGGGCGCCAATAACAGTGTATTCTGATCATGCGGCGGTAACTAGATTGTACTCAGAGAAAAACTTATCCCAAAGGTTAATAAGATGGGCACTCAAGTTACAAGAGTATAATCTGGTAATTAAGCACACCCCCGGAAAGAAAAATATCGTACCAGATGCCCTATCCAGAATAAAAATAGATGAAGAAGGTAATAGTGTAAAGGTGGCAATGCTCACAGCATGTACGATACATTCCCGAGAAACTGTAATAACCGAACTGGGTAAGGATCCTGAATTTAAAAATATTTGTGATTATTTAAAGGATCCTGAAAATTTTAGCCACCAAGATATTGTGGCGATAAGAAATAGGGCGGCCCATTAGGAACTAATAGATTGTCTATTATTTTATACAAAAACTACGAATTCCAGCAACGAATTTCGACCTGTTATCCCAGCTAGTCTTAGATTAAATATACCGCAGGAGTTATATGACTCCCCTTTAGCTTCTCATGCTGGTATTCGAAAAACCATCCAACGCGTACGCGAAGCAGTTTATTTTCCTGAGCTGCAAAAGTTAACAAGGGCGTATGTCCAGTCCTGCCCAACATGTCAAGCAGTTAATTATATTAATTTCCGCCCGGCCGGGTTTCTAAATAGCATTAAATCGGAATTTCCAAATGAAATAATTGGCATCGGTTTATTGGGCCCTTTCCCAAAAAGTCAGTTAAATAAATGTCGATATCTCCTTGTTATGGTTGATCATTTTAGTAAGTGGACCGAAATTGTTCGCTTAAAACGAGCCTCCGCGAAATTAGTTACTAATTCTATTTTAAATAAATATATTTTAAAATACGGGGCGCCCCTAAAAGTTATATCGGATAATGGTCCTCAATTTGTAAGTAATATATTTGAAGACATGTGCCAAAACTGGGCATACGTCATTTAAAAATGGTCCCGTATCGGCCGCAATCAAATATAGCGGAACGGGTCAATAGAAATATAGTGAAAATTATCCGTAGTTATGTTAAAAATTTTCATAAAAGCTGGGATAACTATGTCAATGAATTAGCTTTCGCCCTTAGGACCGCAAAACATGATACGACGGGCAAAACTCCTGCTGAGTTATTTTTAGGCAGAAAGATTATAACGCCGTTAGATAAATTATTTTATGTTCAACAAAGAGTCCCAGAATTTAAAATGGGTGATATAGAAAAATTAATTAAAGAAGCAAGAAAGAACACTGCAGTAGCACAGAGAAAACAGAAGCTTTATTATGATATGAAACGACGTGGAGTAACTTATAAAGTAGGGGATGAAGTGTTAAAAATTAAGCATTCACTTTCTTCATCACCAGAAGATAAAACTACCAAATTTTATCCACGATTTGAAGGACCATATGTCACAGAAAAAGTAACTCAGGCTGTAGTGGTGTTAAAAGCCAGGAATGGTGAAACATGCACCGCAAACGTTGACCAGATAAAACCATTTTATAATCGTAATAAAATGCCAAAATTTCAAGATCTTTTGCAGGATCCGGCACGGCAGGCAAAAGCTCCAGAAGTGGAACAACCACAATCACAAGGGCAAGCCATTAGTAGACAGGAGCAATTGAAAAGAAAGTTCCCCCGTTGGAAAACTGAAGGTAACAAGAAAAAGAAGCCGTTCCACCGACCAGAAAAGAGAGGGCACGACCACCCCCAGAATGAAGAAGGGAGAAGTACGACTAATGCAAAGAGAGCCAGGAGAAATGACAGCAACTATAACACGGCTCCAAAACGGAAGATCTACCCATCGGAAAAGAGTCTACGCAGCAAATGTCGACGTGTGGCGTATTTAATTATGGCAAAGCACACTAGGGCTATCTGCCTAAGGGGAGGGATGCCTTTCGTGGAGAACTTTCTAAGGGAAACTGGCTCGTATACACGTTACACATGGGGAAAACCACGAAAACGCCCATGCAGCCAGCCCGTTCGCGGGATTCGAACCTCGGACCGAACTACCAGTGTTCAGCGTCTTTACCGCTCGGCCGCTGGTGGGCCCACAAATGTCGACGAATTGATGAAGGAAGACCAGCTGCAGATGCAAAGAAGCAAGAAAAATTTGAACAGCCAGCAACGAGATCCAGGCAAGAACGAGAGACAGTTGTCCCGGTTCCGCCAAGACCAGCTGCCATCAAACCCCCGAGACCACAGGCAGAGGCTAAAAAGAAGGTCTTCAAGGGTGACCGAACTGGAAGGAAAAGAATGCTCATGGAGGAAGGAACCGAAGGGCGAACCCGCACAAGAAGGAAGATAAACCAAACGCTAATCTTTGCTACCTTCCAGGACTGGGCAGAAAAAAGGATGTCTGAATATCACAAAGATAAGTAAAACTTTTTTACTTTGAAACCTTAAGTTAATTTTTCATTCTTACTGCAAGTGGCAGAATTCAAGAAGTTTTACCTGATGTGAGGCCTACCTTTATCGCCAAAAAGGCGAGAAATGAGTTGTTACCTATTTTGGTATTGTTTTTCAATTACTCGCGAGTAAAACTAAAATTAATGTATAATAGGAATGTGTAAATACTTGAATATTGTAAAAGCATTGATAATCTACGAGAAAGGTACCTTAAGAAAATTGCAAAAATTATTGTATAAAATTTTATTTAAAAGATTCTGGCAAGAATGAAGTTTTAGTCTGAAAGACTTTTGAAATGTAGTATTTCAATGTAGAAGAATTGGCAATTGCTTCGAAAAGAATAGAAGTTAACAATGCACTACTAATGTACGTTTTAAAATGCGTAAAATTAACGGCATGTTAATATGTCCTTATATACAATGTGAACTGTTATCCTAAAAGTTAAGAAATACTGTGATATGTTAAAAGTGAAAATATTAGAGTAATGCCAAAAAATTTTAACTTATTCGTGTGACTGTAAAAAGAGCAAATTATTGTGAATATGTGTTAAAGGTTGAATGAATGTAGTTAGGCTTTCTGACTCTAAACTTCAGAGTTAGCCACTTTTCAGAATAGTACCTCAGGGTTTAGAGATAAATATAAGGTGTGTTCTGAGGTCTTGTTATCTTGAATTTTAACACGTTAGTGTTTTGATTGCAGGCGGTAGTGTTGAACACTTGTACATAGACACGCTCGTGTTTCGTGTTTTTCTTTACAACACATGTCAGAGAGCACCGGGAGATAATTAAATAACGTCATGAATGAAATAAGAATGTTAAAAGAGAAATATAAGTATTCATGTTACTTGCCATTTAATTGTGTAACATTTCATTAAACTAGTTTTCCTTCCAGATCTCTGGAAGGAACCAGATTTCAACTAAGAAACTCCTGTTTATAGATGCAGTACAGATGAAAAATCTTGTCCATGGAGTTGATAATGTAAAAACGACTTTTTTTAATTTCTAATTTCTAGTGAGAAATGTTTGTAAAAGATTGGCCTCGCGTTAGATTTTAGAGCTAAAAGTTTTCAACAAGGTCGTTTTAGACCTCAGTTTCAAACTAATTAACTCTGGCGGGAAGTATGTAAGGATCCTAAGTTTTACTAACGTTTATTTTATTTTAAATCTTTACTATCACTTCTTATTTTCTACTTCCGGCCAGAATTAAAAGCTTTAACTTATTTATGCAAATTTGTCTTGCTAACGCCAAGTACTTAAGTTGTGACATTTTGCCAAGAGAGAGAGGAAGGAGTTATTAGAAGCAGGCCGCTTGCCATAGTAGTTTTACTCGTTTGCTGGTTGCCTTCAAGGCAAGAGGTTTAGTCCTCTTGATAAATTCAAACGTATCGTAGTTTTAGCAGCTCTCTGTACTACATACGGATTTTTGTTAAATAACGGCCAATCTTAATGTTAGGCACTTGTAGATTAATCCAAAGTTAGTTTTAGTTAGAAATTTAGTTAGCAGTTTTATATTCTTACGTTCAGACCACAAGTGGTTGGTCTCTGTATTCCGAAGTTCCGGAAACCTCTGTAAAGATAGAAAAATAAAGGGGTTCGTATACCTTCCTGTGTGTATTGTCTACTTCACAATTTATTGAACATAGCTTGAGTAAGCTCCCTGTTCCGAGTCAGGACAGTTCATGTTTCCAAAGCAAGTAAAGAGGAACACAAGTCCTGATAGTGCTATACTGATTAATCTTTACGGCAAAGGGACAGTGCCCACGTCCACCGTCACTTATCACTTATCACTTATCCTAGAGTTTGGATTAGCATTAATCAACAAAGCGTCCAGAACGAGACTCCCTATAGAAATGCGTTGACTATTTGCAAAATCTGTCAGGAAGCCTGAAGCAGAAACACAACGCTTAAACGCGGAACTGACTTGAACAATCCCGGAAGTCTTGTTATAATAATGAATGGCATCACTGCCTAAGGGGAGAAATAAATTCGTGGAAGACTTTCTAAGGAAAATGAAAACTGACTTATATCTACGCTATGTTAGGGAAAAAGCATGAAATCTTCCATGCAATGATCGCATTGGCGTGGAGTTTTACACGAATCCAATTATTAGTGTTCAGCGCTCTACTGTTAATGAGCTCTAGATAATATTAATTGGTAACAGTCATGGAAAGATATATAATGTAGAGTTATAATAAGCTATAATGTATATATATAAGCTATAATGTATATATATAAGCTATAATGTAGAGATATCTATTATTTCGAAGCAGAAGATGTGAAAAATGGGCAATGCCGTCGCCGGGATTCGAACCACGGACCTCTCGAATACGCGTCGAGCGGGCTGACAACTACACCACGAAGGCATGGTAAGAGGGTCTAAGACTCTTCGCCGTTGCCATTTCACCGTGGCCATTTCGCCGTCGGGATAATTCGTCGTCAAGACATTCCGCCGTCAAGACATTCTTTTCTTTACATGACTGTATTATATCTTGTCGTATTATACTCGCATTAAATTTATTTAGCTTAATAATTCTGTTTACCTTTTGTATACGTAAGGTTGCTTGTAATATATATCGTTATTTACAAGAATAAGATATAAAGAAATTACACACAGTTAGTTGGAAAATTATGTCAGTATCAAAGAGAACTGGGACTAAACTTCTGATATAACAGAAGTTATATTACGGGTTTTAAAATTAGGCGGGTGCAATATTTACATAGTTAGCCAAACTTTCTTGAACGTTAATCGGCTAGTTCAGAGAAATCACTCAGATAAGCAGGAAATTCACATTCTTATAAAAATCTGAATGGAAAACGGAATTACTCTGGAATCTTGTTAGCACATTACTCGCTTAATATGTCATGTGTAACGGTGCATTTCTATAAAACTGTGCACAAAAACATTTTATATATTATTTTATGTAAAATGTTTATTAAATTATTAAACTAAGCAGAGTTATTAATTTAATTCAACTTAATATAATACGGCAAGATATAATACAGTTATGTAAAGAGATATATGTTTTGACGGCGAAACGGCCACGACGAATAGTCCCATTTCCCACTAAGAAGGATATAGAAATACCTTATAACACTTTTTTTATGACGTAAAGGACCAAACTAAGCCTGAAGCATGTTGATGATTATGCTACGAAGAGTCTATTGATTTACCCCTAATATGTTATTATATTTGTGTTTATTAAATATGAGTTTTTTATTATGATTAGAAAGACCAGTTTAACAGATGTTTACTAATTCATGGGAAATGATCAAAACGTTTTTTGAATATAATTTATTTTAATAATTTAAGGCGAGTTTTTGCTAAGTTCAGAAAACTCTAATTGAGGCCTAATCCTGATCGCCATTTACGAGTATTGAAGATTATGCAGGAGGTATTTTCAGCAGAAAGAAAACAATAGCTAAAAGTTTGGAGTCAGCATATTTCGGAAGATAAGGTACATTTAGCCAAAAATTAGAGTTTAGAGACATATGTAGGAGCCAATATGGCCGAAATCTTTGATTTTCGAAAGCTAAAAAGAGAAAGATCTGTCCAGGTGGCGCTTTTGCATCTGCAGACTCTGAAGCATTTAGATTGCGCTTCGAATATCTTTTATGGCTGCATAATATTATCTAAAATTAAGGAAGAGACTAAGTTTCAAATTCCTATGAAACAGGTGTATCCTCTCCTCATCACGAATCTTTGATGGATTTGCATTTTGTTTCTCAGTTGATCTAAACTTAGCAGTCCAAAACAAAGCCATAAACTGACGTCAATATCGAAATCCCAATCCGAGTCCGGGAAATCAGTCATAAACTTTACAGCAAAACAGAAGGAAACGAGGCCAAGTCTATAGAATATTAAATAAAATATCTAAATCTGTGGCAACCATGTTCTAACGCCAGATATTAGCGCCAAGATATCAAAATAACATTCATGCAATTAATCCAAAAACTTGAACTTAATCTAATTCGTAACGCATAAAATTATTAAGCATTTAGTTTCAATTTCAGACTTTAAGGTTTTCCCCTTTAAGACTTTATGCTTGTTAAATTTTATTTACATTGGCTCTATGACGGAAAAATGTAATTTCCTGAAACAAGAAATACATGATCAGAATCAGCTGTATATTACAAAGCAGTCTGATAAATGTATATTAGCCTATGATAAGGAACACGTGAAACATATTCTTTTCCTATTATATTAGTTCACTGTATGTCTAATAAACATTTCTGACTGTGATATACGATTTTTTAAATTACTTCCTCATTTTAAAATAGTAATAGTTATTAGTAGTTACATCTCTGTTTAATATATTAGGCAGGTAGAAACAACATTCTCTCTCTGATGTGCTATCATTCTCTGCGTTCTGATTTGAACAGTTCATGAATGCAGTAGATATTTACAAAAATACCGCATGTCAGCGATGTGTCCGAAAACTTTGTCAAAATGTACATGTTTAAATTAAAGCACTTTCCAAAAAAATTAACGTTCTCTAAGATTCTGTAACATTCGTAACAGCTGAACAAGAAGATCTTATATTTAGACCTTCAAAACGAGTCCTGAAAATTTACAAATAATATGCTAATTCGTGTTGCTTTAATACCTCTAACAATCATTACTTGACGTATTGTTTTAACTCAGGTTATGTGAGATGTCGTGTGCATTAGGAAGGTGAAGAGCGAGTACGAATATGAGCATTTTCATCTCATGCCGTTGCAATCATTTAACTTATATTTTAGCGTTTTGTGAAAATGTTGGCTTTTTTGACAAAGAACGTATTGGAATACAAATACGACATATTTTCAATACAGTTAAAATGGAGCGTTTTATTTTAATTTTCGGTTTTGTTTTTTTGTTTTGTTTTTTATTGCCTACACCTAAATATTTTCTTTTACGTTATTACGTTCCTAATATCTAATGTGCTTGCATTTATCTAGAGAGCGAGAAATCGTTCTCACCTATTCAAACGAATAGTACTGAAATATTATGCCATTTGGCTCAATATTTAAAGCAATAAATTGTTCGTTGTGTTTAAAAAAATCTGATCTGGACACCACATGACTTCCTTGCACAGCCTGTTAAATAATACACTTTTTTTGCTGCATTTTATTTAAGCCTCGAATTTAATTAGAGATATATTTCTCATTCACTTAATTCAGTTTTCACTTCGTGGCAAGGCAAAAACACATAAAACTTCAAAACATCTTCATTAAAATTGTAAAATACAGAAAAAAAAATACCAAACACAGTTAAAAACAGTTAAAGCAATTTTTACAATTAAAATTAAAATGTCTACTCAAAAACAACAATTCACCAGCAGACCAAACGACAGAATTTTAAATATAGCACAGAACTGAAAATTTACTTTTGGTCCCACTCGGCAAAAAGACACTGAAGGTGCCGAAACTGACTTAACTCACTATTCTCCTAAAGGTTTCAAATGCAAACAAGGGTCGACATCGTTAAGTTTAGTACCATTCAAAGAACTTTAAATTGCTGATTATTCTACAAATATTGCAGGCAGAGTACTTAAAGGTATGGGAACCTTACCCCAAAACATAAGAACTATAATTTGATCACTTCAAAAGCAAAACGTGCGCAATTTCCCAAAATATAAGAAACAAAAAGTGAGCTCACTGAGCTCTGTAACAAATATATATATATATATTATGCTTGATACTACATACATACATACGCATGTAGAGACGTCACGCAAAAGTCTCTGTTGAATCCATTTTAAATCCATTTTGGAAAAAGAGTTCTTTATTCTGTTCGTACGGATATATACCATGCAATAACTTCGTTCAAATGGATTTGACAATGGTCAAAATGGATATTGTCGTTAAAATATGACACCCGAAAATTTTCCTGATTACAATACTTCTTTCGTTTCGTCTGAGGAAGTAAAAAGAGAGAATTATTTAAGACTAATGTATAGTTTTTATGTTTGGCTAGAGTTGCAAGCGTAGAGAATGAATTTTTTTAAATACCATTTTTACCTATTTTTAACATTTTGTTATTACACAGTTCAGACTCGAATCTACAGAACACCACGCTGTTCTAAAAATAATTCAAAGTTTTATATCTAAAATGGTATGGAAGCACTTTACTGGACCAATGAAACATTTAAAATTTGTGCCCTGAAATGTATTGGTCATTCAGTGCTGTTTTCACTGAAATGATTGTAAAAGGTGAATTTCTCCTAGTCATTTAATACCATTGAACTACAGTTACTAATCTGAAAAACGCTCACTTTCTGAATGCACTCTAACCAGTTATATATACAGCGAAACATTAAAGAAGGAATTCCAAAAGCACATGTAAATTGACAGATTTTGCAGAAAAGGACATGAAATTGTCACAAGATATTATTTTACTTTGCCTGGCAAATCTTCAAGTTCTACAAAAATTGGTAAATAAATAAATAAATATAATAATGATGTAGTACATAACATATAAAATGTGAAACATCTATGTTAATTAAATATTTATTATGATATGAATCTTTACTATAGCTTCTTCTTTCCGTAGTCATCACCAGAATGTATTTTAGGAAATTAGTTGTAAAATCATTTAAGATGAAGATTTGAATGTCTTAGAATTAGAACTCTTGCCAGCCTCAATTACAGTTACGTCCTATCTCCGGTGATTATGCCGGTGGTTATGCCAGCATTAGCCAGTTTGGTAGCCGACATTAACAGCACGCCTTTAAATATTTGAGCCAGCTTAAGCAGAACATATTTTCAATAAAAAAGTTATCTTATTAATTCTTTTATTAACTCCTTTGTCTTTGCCATCTTAATTTACACTGGAGCGATAACTTGCTTATTAGTCAAGCAAGATTTGAAGAACATTACTTTCAGCCTCTACCTAAGCAGAACATTAAAAGTGGGTAGGGAATATTTGTTGTTAGACCTTATTAGGCACACACTTAAAAACATAATAAGGTGCGCAGTCAACACTGACCAAAATGTAAGCTTTATAGCGATATTCTCTGTCGTGTATTACATCATCCAGGGCTTCCTGCGCTAACAAAACGTTTTCACTGTAAATAACGCTTTGGAGCACCTGGAAGATCGAAAGTTGCGTTCTATTGAGTCCCACACATATTTTATCGGTTTTAAATCTGAAGAATATACAAGACGCTGTATCCAATGGATACCTTCCTCTTATGATATTCGATCACTAATGCAGCGCGAAAGATACAACAGTCCACCAGGAAGACACTATTACATTTCTAAGGAAATTGACCGTTAGTAACAGAATCCTCATCTCTGTATATTTCAGCATTCATAGTTTCACTAGTAAAAACCGTGCGGCCATTCAAAATGATACTGCAGTCTACCATCTTTGTACCGATGTTCTTTATGGCTTTTTTTCAGTTCTTTATGTTTTTTTTTTTTTTTTTTTTTTTTTTTTTTTTTTTTTTTTGTGTGTGTGTGTGTGTGTGTGTTTGTGTTTTGCTCCCAGCTCCTGATCACATCAAGTCTGGAGTCACTCTTCAAGGAAAAAGAAGACTTATAAGTTAAGACAATTCGGCTTTATTTCATAGTATACTCCAATCATGATAATATCTGCACCATTGAAACCGGACGCCTTTCGCAATCTGAATTAGTTGGACATTAATAACGGATTTTCTTGTATACAGCAGTTTTGTACAGCCTGTCACTCACGGTATATCTGAATAGTTGAGCTCCTCTATCTCTCGTGTAATCTGGACTGATTTCAGATGCCCGTTTTCTATTTAGACAGGAACTGTTTATCTTAGAACAGCGCACTTAGCAACATGGCTTTGACTAGGCAAGGCAGGCCGTGTCTAAACCACCTCAAACACTCACTTAAACATACGCGAGCTAACTTGCATTCTAGTGAGAAAACGGAAAGAAAGAAGTATCAGTAAAGATCCTTAACATAAAATAACAACAAATTAAATAAACTCTAGAAAGTCTTAAAAAAGCGGAGTAACAGATGAGCTCCTACAATACGTGATAAAGATAGTTTCTAGAAATTGTATCCCAAGATTACAAATTTATCAAAATCGAAACGCAATGAGGTTGCGTAGCTGAAAGCTATAGTAGAAAATAAGGAAGTTTATTGTCATTTACACGCAGATATATATATTTTTCTGTATGTGTCAGAGAAAAATGTAATAAAAGGAAGAGAATATTTTATCATTATTTTTCTTAAGTATTGTCCCACTTGGAAAGTTTGCGTAATTTGTTTTAGTTTGCGTAAGATATTTAGTGTTAGAATTATTTGACATAAATATCAGCCTAAAAAATTTAATCTTCTGCTGTCAGTTCGTTAGAATTACAAAAAGCTCTAGAGACATTAAGTTATTTCGAGGCCGGAGAGATGAAAAATGAGCAACGCCTTCGCCGGGAATCGAACCACGGACCTCTGGAATATGCACCCAGTGTGCAGCCACCACAGCACGAAGGCTGTAGAAATAACTTATATACTCCTTCTTTTAAAGGGCGACTGGAGTTTTAGAGGACCCAGTCACCAAATCCTGGGTGGGGAGAATCATCGTTCACTACCATTTTAGTTCAGGCACATTGTAAAGACATTAGGTTATTTCGAAGCCAGAAACATGGAAAAGGAGCAATGCCCTCACCGGGAATCGAACCACGGACCTTTCGAATACACGCCCAGCGAGCAGACCACTACACTGCTAGGGCATGCTAAGAAGGCGGGAGAAATAGCTTATGGAGTAACCATCAGAAATTTATTGCTATTGCTTTAGATTTCAGACAAAAAATAAACTGCAAATGTTTTCTTTGTTTCATTAGTATTACTCTTTGTGTATGATTTGATAAATATTTATTAAGAAAAATTTAAAATTTAGATTTGTTAAAAAAAACCCGTATCATTTCTGGGGGGAAAATCGACCCGTTAGCTGCTTTCAGATCGTGAATTCGGCCTACGTGCAGGGATAAACATAATGAAAATGGACTGATTTACGGGATAAATATAATGAAAATGAAGAATTAACTGTGATATTAAAATTGACACCTGAGAAACGGAAATGAGTTTTTGATGAAAATGAAATTAATTTGACTGTTTAATTTAATTATATTAATTTGAATATAGTATTAGTATAATTATATTAATATTATTAATATGACTGTTCGCACAGACCTTAACATAACAACATTATACGCGGCCTGTGACAAATCTGTCGCGAACTTGTAATGAAGTATTAAACAATGAACTAAGATAATATAATAACAAGGAAATAAAATTAGCAAATGAGGTCTGTTATTTCATTAAAAGAAGTAAATAAACTACATCACTTCTTCTTAGTACTAAAGTATCATTACGATTCTATTAAACTATATTTGCAAGCAATGCAACAGGATAAAGATTCGTATCTGTTTTAAAATGGGTTAAAAATTATTTAAAGATAGTATTGATTTATTTTTTGAATTTAAATCCAGAAAACGAAATTTAAAAATATTTAAGTGCTGGTTAAGGATTTTAATTATACGTATTTTTATATATTTTTTATTATATACTAGAACCTACTTTTATTACTTTATTATTATTGTATTATTGTCTGTATTTTATATTTTTAATAAAATTTTTTAAGTAACATTATTTATGACTTGCTGAGGTAACAAAACGTTTTCACTGAAAATAACGCCTTGGAGCAACTGGAAGATAGAAAGTGGCGAGTGATATCAATGGAACCCCAAATTAAACTTTGCCTAAGGCCTTTCAGAAATTTAATCTAACAGTGTAAGGGGCTGCGCAATTTTTCTATAATTAAATAATATGATTTTTTTTTTTTTTTGGTATAGAAAGCTATCTAGTATAATCAATCAATTCCTTACAAGATTTGTTTGATGCACGTGTAAAGTCATTACATTTATGGAAGCAGAAAAAATTAAATATGTGCAGTGCTCTCGACGGGATTCGAACTCCGGAATTCCTGACGGACGTGCTTTTAATTAAATTAAGAAGATACGCATTAAGAAGAAAATAACTTATAATATTATTACTTGACTAATTAATTAGTCTAATACAAAAGACGTGAGACTTTAGGAGGCAGTTCTGAAAGGAAATTTATCTTCATATTAAATACATAGAGGAATCTCAGTTCAGATTATATGTGCGACGCAAAGCACATTCTAAGTTTAATTTCTCAAAGTCTTAGTAAATTATATTTAATTTAATGTAATAAAATTCATTTTCTAAAATGATAGGTGCTAGAAGGAATTTTTTTATTTATATCAAAGTTAAAATATTTCTTAATATAACAGTAAAAATTAAAATACCTTACCAAAACATTTGTCATTATTCGGTCCCCGAAATTATATACACTTCCTTCTGCTGCTCACAGAACGGATTTTATCATACATTTATCGAAAATGAGAGAGGAGCTTAAACATCAAGTCAGAAATAGTATAAAGTGTTATAAGAAATTACTCCTAAAATAGTCATCTTACGTTAATAAGGATACATATTTGAATTTAAAGAATATGAAAAATGTTAATATTTCACGAAAACACTGAAAATTTCAGAACATATATGATGAATTTAATCATTTCACTGTTTGGTTTAATTCTAAGTATAACTGTAGAACGTAATTTCAAAGCAAATGACTCTAAAACTGTAAAAGAAGTTCAAAATCTGCGTTTCTTAGACGGAAAGAATTCTTTATTTCTAAATTTATTGAAAATATTCATTATTAAAATTATAATAAATTTCTGTCGAAACGTGGAGCAGAAACCGTAAGTGATTAAACTCAGAAATTAAATTCATCTAACATAGTTCCTGCAACTAAATTCAACAAAAATTAATATTTAGCGATAAGGGTTTTAAAATGGCTAACCTGAGTTTTCTACCCACACACTACGTCAGATGAATTCTCAGACGCACGGAAAGCAGCTGCTTCTTGGTATTCAAGCCCCGCCTGCGACACCTAGAAAGCTCTAGAGAAACAGGTGGTGACGAAATTGTTGAATTAGCTGCTTTTGAGACACGACAACTAAGATCAAGTCACGATTTTCTCGGTATAAAAGATGCTGCCGCACAACTGGAAAGCATACATTCGAGAACGACCCAAAGCTATCATAAGCCATGGGGTGGCTAACTCGAATAGCTTTTGTGCTCTTCTTCACTTGCATGCAGGTTTATCCTGCTTTAGGAGCTTCAGCTGACATATGGGGGAACCCTAGCACGGCAGAAGGTTTACTACAGGCGTTTACGCAACAACTCCAAGGATCTGGGGCATTTTCGTATGACCAAATGGATGATATATCATCCATCAGCGATACCATTATGGACGCCATCGAGAGAAGTGCTCGCTCGAATAAAAGCTCCAAATCCAAGCTACAAGCTCTGAATATGGCTTTCGCCTCTTCAGTAGCAGAAATAGCTGCGTCTGGAGAGGGAGGACAATCCCTCTCGGTCAAAACTGGAGCAATTATTGATGCATTGGCAAGCGCATTTTTGCAGACCACGGGCACAGTAGATCAAGTATTCTTAAACGAAATGAACGAATTGATAAGTATGTTTACTCAAGCGAGTGTAAACGAAGTCTCCGGAACAGGAGGTGGTTATGGTGCAAGCGCATCCTCCGCAGCTGCTTCTGCCGCTGGTTTTGCTGGAGCACCACAAAGTTATGGTGGTAGTTACAGACCTATTTCTAGTGCTGGTAGTTACAGACCTAGTTCTAGTGCTGCTGCCTCTGCTTCTGCTGAATCAGGTTCTGGGGCAGGAAGACAGCGGGAAGATTCTGGTGCTGCTGCCGCCGCTGCTGCTGCAGGAGGTATGTTTCACATCTCTCTCTCTCTCATCAATAACAGAAGTACCCTCCAAAATAAATTATTAAATTATTTAATTTGTAATTAAAGGTGTTTGCTTTCAAGCATGTAGAAAACGTCATATCCCTCACGATGTATTTGAATGTTAGGTATTTCTGCAGGGCAAAATATATGGTACATGATTTTGTTTGAAGATTTTGCTTTGATGAGCCTGTTTTATTATAATATGCTTGAATCATGTTATTATTTTATGATTTAAACAATAGTTATCTTGATCTAACAATTTGGCAATAACGTTGCATTTCGGCAGTATCTAGGTAAGTATGATATCTAAATTAAGTAGATTATCTTTAAATCATTCTGCTATTCTGAGTGCCTTTAAATCATTCGTCAATTCTGTGTTCAACCATACATTTGTAGATTCACAATCATCGAGCTTCTTAACATTTCATTTTCTGAAGAGTCTTTTTCCCTGAAATTATTTCACCTGAATTTTTATAATTTAAAGAAGGAATCTCTCTTTATGAGTGTAAGAATTATTTTTCTAGAAAATGCTTCTGTGAGTTTCATGAAGTGGAAAGACAAAATTTGAGTTTGAAGATTTTGAAGACTATTGGTTTTTTTTGCAATTGAAGTATTTTTAAACGAAAATCCAGTTTGAATTGGGTTTGCGATGAATCATATGTTTTTCAAAAGAAAATTATGAATGTTTTGCTTTTGAAAATAATGGAGGGCTATTATCAACTGGTGGGTCTTGTTAACAAAATATTGCATGTGAATATTATTAGGGATTTTTAGGTCCTTTATAGAGATGAACATGACCACTCTTCTATGGGATCAGACCAGACTTATTCACTCTTCGAACTGAATTGGTTCTTTTTTATGATACACTGCTCATCCTCGATGAAAAGACCTGGAAGTTGGATTGAATCGAGGGTTAGGAAGGAGGGAGCGAAGAGCGGAAGGAATCGAATGAACAGTGGGATCGAGAACTGTTAGCGAGAATGGAGGGAAGAGATTAAAGAAAGGAACGAGCAGCGGGATCGAAAGAATCGGCTCATTCTCAGGATGATTTACGATAGATATAGGATAGATTTTTTAGAACTGTAGTTTTGAGTTTGCTTAAAACATTCTTTCTACATAGAACTAAAAATAAAATTTTAGAATAAAAAATCTGAAAAAGTTGAGAAATGATCAAATTTAAACTCACATTTAATATGGGATGATAAACATTTTTTTCTTCACTAAAATGAGAATAGGGCATTCTTGGCACGCTTCCAACAAGAGTTGTCAGTGGGCGAGCTCTAAAAGAGCTACATGTTTTCCCCTTTTTACGTTTTGAGGCAGCGGGGACTTGACAAGAGAATAGAAAAGAGTGAAATGCCCACTGCCCAGGTCCGAGCCATTGTGTATGAAACTATTCAGAGAAGAATGCCGTTAATATCTGGACCCATGTTTACACCGATGGATCAATGATTCAGTGAGGTACTGGAGCTGGTGAAGGAATCTATTTTAACCATTTTGCATTCTATAAGGAAGTGGTAAGAGGTACTACCAGTTTTGATGGTTAAATTGAGGCTATATTTATTGCTTTGAATCAGTTGAGCACTCGGAAGAGTAATTTCGCTCAGGCTGTTATTTTGTCCGATAGCAAAGTCACTTTGCAGGCTATCTCCAACAACAAATTTTGTACTTCCAAACGAATTGACGAATATAGGAAGTTTCTCAACACTCTGGCAGATTCAGTTGTCTTGCAGTTAATTCTTGCTCATTGTGGCACTGAGGGAAATGAAAGGGGCGATTTCCTGGCAAAGAAAGGAACGACTATTCTACAAACCATTAATAACCATATGACTTTTAATTCTGTAAAACTCCTAATTAAATTAGAATTGAAGAAGAGGTTTACCTCCTACCTATTAAATGAAGCTAAAGGAAAGGTCTGGGAATGTATCACCTGCTCAAAGCCAGTTATTCCAGATTTTCTTTATCGATTCCAGAATCGATTCTTTTAGTCACTGCGGAAACGAATAGTACATGTTCACGTCCGAATCCTGTACTGCATGATTGAGGGAATTATTTAAACTACTTTTCAGAATCTAATCAAATCTTCTTCAATTGATTTGAATTTTCTTTTCATTCGCATTCATCTATCATACTAACTGAGACATTTGTTCCTTCCTCGAGATTTTTTAACTTTCTTGTCACTGCAAAAGAAATTATCTTACGGAGCAAAGAACAAAATACATTTTATTTTTATACTTTTACTTATAAGTATACTTCGAGAAATAGAACATGGTAAATGGTTGTTGGAAAATCGGTAATCAAAACGTAAAAGAAAAGTTATCTCGCAAAAATCTCCGTACACTTATACGTAAATACAAATTTCTGTGACAGAAATTTGCACATATAGCATTTCTGTTAGTTAGTATTTTTTAGGATATCTTGTAGCATCAAACGCCTGAGCATAGAGTTGACTATTTTTTTTTTTTTTTTTTTTTTTAATATCTTTATCAGTGTTTCTCCATCCTTCCATCATTCCTGTTTTTAGTTCGATTCTCGTTTTATGTGGTGTCTTCGTACTCTAATCACTAATTCTCTCCAAGTGTGTTCTATCGGGTTTTGATCTAGTGACTGAGTTGTTGTTTTTAGAACCTGGGAACAATTATGAACACACTAAAAGCGAACGTTGAGAGGCCGTGCGTTTAGGATCTTTATCCTAAAGAATAGAAGTAGTGTTGCTAATACCCATATTTTGAGCGGATAATTTTAAATTATCGTTTTTAAAATATTTAAATAAAGAGCATGGTTCATTACGCCATCAATAAATACTAATTTACTTAAACCTGATGCTGATATGGACCTCAGGAAAAACAATTTATCCATTGCCATGCTTTACTGTTTCAACCAAGTTCTTAGGATTAAGTTCCTCATTTTTATCTTCTCAGTACGCTTTAGGCTTATTTGCTGTTGATTTTGCGAAGAAAAGAATAAGGTTTCTGTTTCTTTTGCACTTTACAAAAAAGTTTCTTCTAGCAGAGCGCTCATGTAGTCACGCTCATCTGAGCGCTATTAGAAGAATTTATGTGATGTAAATATTTTTCATTAAATTATGTAGAAATCTTTACAGCACTCAAACGTGGATTTTTCACAAATTTTCTAACCATAAATCTCTGATCACGTTAACTTTGACAGATGACCACTTTTTTATTTTGAATCCGATTTTCTTTTTAAAATTGATTTGTCATATTCTTCACTGTTCGATGGGATAAATTTATTAATTAAGCGGTATTCCAGATCAATTTTCTATCCTTATGATGAAAATTATCAATTTTCGTATAAAGCCCACCAGCGGCCGAGCGGTAAAGACGCTGAACACTGGTAGTTCGGTCCGAGGTTCGAATCCCGCGAACGGGCTGGCTGCATGGGCGTTTTCGTGGTTTCCCCATGCGTAACGCGTATACGAGCCAGTTTCCCTTAGAAAGTCCTCCACGAAAGGCATCCCTCCTCTTAGGCAGATAGCCCTAGTGTGCTTTGCCATAATTAAAAACACCAACACCAATTTTCGTATAAATTGTTTACTTACGACTACGACACACTTTTATATATTAAATAAAGTATAATGAAGTAAGCAAGCAAAACATAAAGCCAAGCGAAATTTTAAATATTATCAAAATACAAAAGTAAAAAAAATGTGGCGTACGATAATTTTATTTATAAAGATTTACGAAACTGCATTGGTGTACGATCACTTTTCTCGCAAATTTTTATCTATGCCATCTGACATTTTTTAATGTTATAAAACACAAAAAAGTCAGAATTAAACGTACAAATTCATAAAGTGCAAAAACACTTCTGGGAACCACTGTAAGTCCCTTTTCTAAGAGATACTGCTCCTGAAGAAGAGGGATTAGATTCCTAGAATCGAAAGTGTTTTATTGAATATCTGCGCCAAACTCAGTTACATCTTTTTTCTTAATTTTCAATTTAACGTTTGCGTGTTTCTCTCCCAAATAACAAAATTTATTCACCAAATTTCATACAAATTTACCAAACATTGACAAAATTCGAAAAATGGTCTCAGACTTAAAAACTCAAAGTTGATAATACTGTTCTTCAACAAAAGTCCGTCTCCTAACTTAAGCAGTTAGGAAGAATTTCGTCGAATTATGAAAAAGATTTGGTACGTTTACTAATGTTGTGTCCGCTTAAATAAAAACTTTGTGTATTTTGAAAGGTTATGGAGGCGTAGGATATGGTCGTGGCTACGGAGGTGAGTCCAGTGCTTCTGCTGCAGCTTCTGCAGGTGGAGCTAGACGTGGTGCTGGCGGTGAAGGAAGAGACGCTGGAGCTGCTGCAGCTGCTGCCGCTGCCGCCGCTGCTGCAGCTGCTGCTGGACGAGGTGGTTACGGAGGCAGAGGTGGAGAGGGTGCTGGCGGTGCCGCTGCTGCCTCTGCTGCTGGACCAAGACGTGGATCTGGAGAACATGGAGAAGGCGCTGCTGCCGCCGCCGTTGCTGCTGCTGCGGCTGCCGCTGGAGGTATGTAGTTCCGCCCTAATTTGTTTAAAAACATGTAGAATTTTGGACATAAACCTGCTTTGAGATCTATATTATTAAAAGCGCTCTACGGTAAACTCTAATTCCTATACTCATTTCTTTACCCGGCAGTAATTCCTCTCTAGCTGGAAGAGTATTCTAAAGCACATCATCATTTTGTTAGTTTTGTCAAGTTGCATAACGTCTATCAATAACATCCAATAAATAAGCATCCATGAACAGGTGCAACAACGAGTATATAGCAATAAATAAAATACAAGAAGTTTAATAACAAATCCTCAGTAATGTGTACCAGTTTCCAATTTTCATTAATGTTAAGCAATATGTACCAAAGAATGAACTATTCTTATAAGCATTTAGCAATGCGTACCTAAATGTACCAAGATTGCTTTAGATAAGGGTGGACATGGCGCTACACCAATTAACCAATATGGTAGAGGTGTGGTGCCCACGTCCTCCATCACTCATTCACTCCCTCATTTTGTTAGTGTAATTTTCAACCGATTGCGATTAATGTAATCACCTCTTGGTTTCTCAGTGATCATTCGAAATCGAAAACGGTACCAAATACATTCTAATTCTAGTGGTTTGCGTACACAATAGAGCCGAAAAAATTACTTTTACATTCTTGATCAAGATACAAGATGAAGATGAAGATCAAGATTTTACATTCTTGATCAAGAATACTCAGATAAATTTGATCATAGTACTCCATACTTCGCAAAAGAAATTTTGTTTATGATCCTATTTCGCTTTCTTTATGGCCCTCTTATTTAAAGCGCCAAATGCTTTTTGTAGTTTACTCTCTTTTCGGTTCTCACCGACTCCGGCAGATCAGGAATTTGAATAATCTTTCTACGGGCTCTAACATGTCTCTTTAATTTCTGAAGGGAAGGGGTCCACCAAGACGAATCTTTTCCATTTGATTTAGATTTAATCACCAGTCTCTTAGACATTTCTTCCTAAACATGCGACTCAAATTCTAAAATTACCAAATTTAATTCCTCTTTACTGTGACAATTATTTATACAATATATTGTATAAATAACGAAATACAATACGATCTATACAATCAATTTGTATTATCTTCGAAGACACGGAAATATGGTAGTAACTTCTTGACAAACTTCCCCACTTTCCACTTATGCCTAAAATAAATAACTCGACTTTGTGCTAACTCAGATTCACTGTCCGTCTCAACAGTAATGTAACGATGATCACTAAGAGACTCATTCTCTAAAATCTCCATTTTAATGTTCTCTGTATACGTACCAATTGAACTCGGGACCAGATCTGTCCAACCGGTGCCAACTGATGACACGAAATTTTGCAAAGGATCACTTTCATTAAAAAGAATCAAATCTAATTGTAAAATATACTCCATAGTTAAAATTCCTCTTTGATCAATGATAGAATGATAGACGAGCCCCATTTAAAATGCTTAGAATTAAAATCTCCCAATATAATAAAATTATTTGATAAATCTATCAGTACCTTCTCTACACGTATTAGATGATCTTCTATGTTCTCCGCAGTAGAGAAATATATAGAAACAATAGAAAGCGTGTCTTCTTGTATAATGCAGCTGACACATGTAATTGAATCGTAAATATATTTCACATAAAAATTAATTTTCTCGATAGCAATAATTATGGCAGTTCTTCCGTCCTTAGCGTTTACAACCCGCCTTTCTCTTCTCTGATATGCCAGGTTATCCCCAATACAACAAGGCTCCTGCAGGGTTAAGAAGTCAGGCGCAAACTGTACAATTTTATCTAAACACGAGAGTTGGAACGCTGCAGCTGCGCAATGTTTTAAGTTTGTATTTAAAATCTTCATATAAAAATCCAAATATTTAAAACCAATGTAGATCAAAATCAAACCATTTACAATATAATTCATTAAACAAAATATAAATAAAATTTATATGTACAGATAAAATGTCAATGTACAGGTTAAATTAATTTTCTATATACAAGTTAAACTCTTCCTTCTCTACTTTAATATACTTACACACAACGGGGAGGGATACAAATAAGTAAATCTTCCCCGATGAATCTTGAGTAGATATAAATTATAATGAAATTCAACAAACAAGTTTTATCAACACAAAAAGAGTCCCCATCGAAGTGCAAGTATAAATTAAAGGATAAATAAAACGAAATGTCAAGATGATCTCTGAGATACATAACTTCTTCCTTGAATACCGAGCAGGTACGAGGAAAGAATCATATGCACAGTCATAATTTATACCATAATGTTCACTATATTCTAAATAATTACAGCATCCAAGATTCTCATTCTTGCAATCCCGTCTTTCATGATTGAGGTAGCATAGACCACCGTGTAACACAAATTTACAAAATTTTCTGGTGTGGCCAAAGCAAAAGCATTTAGAACATCTTTTCGGATTTTAGTAAAGACGTGCAGCGTATGACATCCAGTCTAAAGCCAACCGTTCATATTCAAGAACGGTACCCTGATGTGTGTACGCAACAGAAGACGAAAAACGTTCTTTTACATTGACGTGTGTACGCAATAGACGCTGAAATAAAATTTTATTTTTAAAAACATTTCTGAATAAGTTTTAAAGTAATTTTTATCATCGAAATTTTTAATACGAGTATTTAGCTATCATTCCTGCTCGAGTGCAATTTCTGCCTCAGTAATCCGATAAATAATTTCGACTTCTAAATACTCCGTTTTTTTATGGAAGTGTTTAGCTTGTACGAATTGTCTGCTGAATATTACGTGATATTAACAGTATATTGAACGCAACTGAGGAATTTAGTGCAAATAATTTATACCTCTGCAGCGAGACTCAAATCAGTTAAACTCTAACCTTTGTCAGGATACGCAGCTCAATCTGTTTTGTGAATTTGAAAGATGTTTCAAACTACGTAGAGAAACAACATATAGTTACCTTTAATTTGACTAGGTAATTAAGAATATCACAAAATGCACGTTTGTTTCTACTATTTTGATGTCCGAAACGCTTATAATTAGAGTTGAAATATTTTGATCCCTTTTATAGACATTAGAACAAGCCTGAGGAAGAACACGTAATTGGACATCTGTTCTAATAATTCGTTCCGGATTTTAAAGCTTGCTGTTTGACTTAACGCCATGAAATTGACACAGATAGGTCTTTGATATAAATGTTATTTATGTCCAACCAGATTAGAATCCGAAAATTTTATTATCTTCCTGGTATATTAATTTAATCTACATTACCGTTAATTTTCCTATTTTCTTTCCTTTCGGATAAAGTATAATATATTACTTTTGCGGTTAGATCTCCTTTCCTGATTATTTCAATTCTACGCTTCTGTATCATGTTACTTTGAATAGTTTCTTAAAAACTAAGGAGTGAAGTATTTGGTAAGATCCTTATTTTCCATATAATTCGAATTAAGGATTTATATTTCAAAACTTCGATCTCAAAGTTTCGTATTTTTTTTTAAATATTACCTTCATTTTTTCCGACATTAAAGCTTCTTTTTATGGTGGATTGAGCTGTCTAATAAAACATTTATACATAACATATGAATTGATATTACTGTACGAAAAACAAACTTTTATTAGGTATCCCAACATGATGTGATTTTATGGCCGAAAAACTCAAATTTGATAATACTGATTTTTAACAATTGACCGTTTCATAACTTAAGTGTCAGGACAATTTTGAAACGATTGTTCGTCGAATTATGAATGTTTAGAATGTTTACTAACGTTGTTTGACCCTAAAATAACATCTTCGTGTCTTTTAAAGGCTATGGAGGCCGAGGATCCGGTCTTGGCTACGGAGGTGAGGGCGGTGCTTCTGCTGCTGCATCTGCCGGTGGAGAAGGACAAGGTATGGGCGGTGAAGGAAGAGACGCTGGAGCTGCTGCTGCCGCTGCCGCTGCTGCTGCTGCAGCCGCTGCTGGACGAGGTGGTTACGGAGGCAGAGGTGGAGAGGGTGCTGGCGGTGCCGCAGCTGCCTCTGCTGCTGGAGCAGGACGTGGAGCTGGAGGACAAGGCGAAGGAGCTGCTGCCGCTGCCGCCGCCGCTGCTGCTGCTGCGGCTGCCGGAGGTATTTAGTTCCGCCCTATTTCACTTAAAAATATGCGGAATTTTAAACATAAGCCTGCTTTGAGTTCTACCTTAGCGCTTTAAGCAAAACCCTAATTCCTGTACTAATTGCTTTACCCTACAGTAATTCCTATCTAGACTCAAGAGCTTCCTAAACGGCATCATCGTTTTTTAGCTTAATTTGCAACTGATTGCTATTATTGAAATCACCTCTTGGTTTCTTAGTGGTCTTTCGGAACCGCAACACTGTCCAAAAAACAGTCAAACTCTATTGATGCGTGTACGCAATAGACGTTGAAATAAATTTTATTTTTAAAACATTTCTGAATATGTTTTAAAGTAATTTTTATCGTCGAAATTTTTAATATTTAGCTATCATTCCTGCTCGAGTGCAGTTTCTGCCTCAGTAAATCGATAAATAATTTCGACTTCTAAATACTCCGTTTTTTTATGGAAGTGTTTAACTTGTACGAATTGTCTGCTGAATATTACGTGATGTTAACAGTATATAGAACGCAAGTGAGGAATTTAGTGCAAATAATTTATACCTCTGCAGCGAGACTCAAATCAGTTAAACTCTAACCTCTGTCAGGATACGCAGCTCAATCTGTTTTGTGAATTTGAAAGATGTTTCAAACTGCGTAGAGAAACAACATATAGTTACCCTTAATTTGACTAGGTAATTAAGAATTTCATAAAATGCACGTTTGTTTCTACTATTTTGATGTCCGGAACGCTTATAACTAGAGTTGAAATATTTTGATCAAATTTATACACATTAGAACAAGCCTGAGGAAGAACACGTAATTGGACATCTGTTCAAATAATTAGTTCGGATTTTAAGGCTTGCTGTTTGACTTAACGCCATGAAATTGACACAGATAGGACTTTCATATAAATGTTATTTATGTCCAACCAGATTAGAATCTGAAATATATATTATATTCCTGGTATATTAATTTAATCTACATTACCATTAATTTTAAATACCTTCCTGTTCTTTTTCCTTTCGGATAAAATATAATATATTACATTTACCGTTAGATCTCCTTTTCTGATTATTTCAATTCTAAGCTTCTCTATCGTATTACTTTGAATAGTTTGTTAAAAACTAAGAAGTGAAGTATTTGGTAAGATCCTTATTTTCCATATAATTCGAATTAAGGAGGTATATTTTAAAATTTCGATTTCAAAACTTCCTATTTTTTTTAAATATTACCTTAATTTGTTGCGAGATTAAAGCTTTTATTTATGGTGGATGCCGCTGTCTAATAAAACATTTATACATAACATATGAATTAATATTACTGTACGAAAAACAAACTTTTATTAGGTATTTCAACATTGTGTGATTTTATGGCCTAAAAAAACAAAGTTGATAACACTGTTTTCGAAAAATTGACGGTTTCCCAACTTAACTGTCAGAACAATTTTGAAACGATTGTTCGTAGAAATATAAATAAGGTTTAGTATCTTTACTAACGTTGTTTGACCCTTAAATAAAAGCTTCGTGTCTTTTAAAGGGTATGGTGGCAGAGGATACGGTCGTGGCTACGGAGGAGAGGGCGGCGCTTCTGCTGCTGCATCTGCTGGTGGAGCAGGACGTGGTATGGGCGGTGAAGGACGAGACGCTGGATCTGCTGCTGCCGCTGCCGCAGCTGCTGCTGCAGCCGCTGCTGGACGAGGTGGTTACGGAGGCAGAGGTGGAGAGGGTGCTGGCGGTGCCGTAGCTGCCTCTGCTGCTGGAGCAGGACGTGGAGCTGGAGGACAAGGCGAAGGAGCTGCTGCCGCTGCCGCCGCCGCTGCTGCTGCTGCGGCTGCCGCTGGAGGTATTTAGTTCCGCCCTATTTCACTTAAAAACATGCGGAATTTTAAACATAAGCCTGCTTTGAGTTCTACCTTAGCGCTTTACGCAAAACCCTAATTCCTGTACTAATTGCTTTACCCTACAGTAATTCCTATCTAGCCTGAAGAGCTTCCTAAACGGCATCATCGTTTTGTTAGCTTAATTTGCAACTGATTGCGATTATTGAAATCACCTCTTGGTTTCTTAGTGGTCACTTGGAACCGCAACACTGTCCAAAAAACAGTCAAACTCTATTGATGTGTGTACGCAATAGACGTTGAAATAAATTTTATTTTTAAAAATATTTCTGAATATGTTTTAAAGTAATTTTTATCGTCGAAATTTTTAATATTTAGCTATCTTTCCTGCTCGAGTGCAGTTTCTGCCTCAGTAAATCGATAAATAATTTCGACTTCTAAATACTCGTTTTTTTATGGAAGTGTTTAACTTGTACGAATTTTCTGCTGAATATTACGTGATGTTAACAGTATATAGAACGCAAGTGAGGAATTTAGTGCAAATAATTTATACCTCTGCAGCGAGACTCAAATCAGTTAAACTCTAACCTTTGTCAGGATACGCAACTCAATCTGTTTTGTGAATTTGAAAGATGTTTCAAACTGCGTAGGGAAACAACATATAGTTACCCTTAATTTGACTAGGTAATTAAGAATTTCATAAAATGCACGTTTGTTTCTACTATTTTGATATCCGGAACGCTTATAACTAGAGTTGAAATATTTTGATCCCTTTCATACACATTAGAATAATCCTGAGGAAGAACACGTAAGTGGACATCTGTTCGAATAATTAGTTCGGATTTTAAGGCTTGCTGTTTGACTTAACGCCATGAAATTGACACAGATAGGTCTTTCATATAAATGTTATTTATGTCCAACCAGATTAGTATCTGAAATATTTATTATCTTCTTGGTATATTAATTTAATCTACATTACCGTTCATTTTAAATATCTTCCTGTTCTTTTTCCTTTCGGATAAAATATAATATATTACGTTTACCGTTAGATCTCCTTTTCTGATTATTTCAATTCTAAGCTTCTCTATCATATTACTTTGAATAGTTTGTAAAAAACTAAGAAGTGAAGTATTTGGTAAGATCCTTATTTTCCATATAATTCGAATTAAGGAGGTATATTTTAAAACATCGATCTCAAAACTTCCTATTTTTTTTTTAAATATTGCCTTAATTTCTTCGGAGATTAAAACTTTTATTTATGGTGGATGCAGCTGTCAAATAAAACATTTATACATAACATATTAATTGATATTACTGTAGAGATTCTTTGTCCCTAACCATATGATATTTCTTAAGTATCTTGTACGTTTAGGTACTCGGAAGTGTTATTTAACGTCAATCCCATACTTACTATTTAACGATCAAATCCGCAAAGCAAGTTAACTTTTACGAGAATGACACGCATGAAAAACAAACTTTTCTTAGGTATCCCCACATGATGTGATTTTATGGCCGAAAAACTCAAATTTGATAATACTGATTTTTAACAATTGACCGTTTCCTTAATTAAGTGTCAGGACAATATCGAAACGATTGTTCGTCGAATTATGAATAAGGTTTATGATGTTTACTAACGTTGTTTGACCCTAAAATAAAATCTTCGTGTCTTTTAAAGGGTATGGAGGCAGAGGATACGGTCGTGGCTACGGAGGTGAGGGCGGTGCTTCTGCTGCTACATCTGCCGGTGGAGCAGGACGTGGTATGGGCGGTGAAGGAAGAGACGCTGGAGCTGCTGCTGCCGCTGCCGCTGCTGCTGCTGCAGCCGCTGCTGGACGAGGTGGTTACGGAGGAAGAGGTGGAGAGGGTGCTGGCGGTGCCGCTGCTGCCTCTACTGCTGGAGCAGGACGTGGAGCTGGAGGAGAAGGTGAAGGAGCTGCTGCAGCTGCCGCCGCCGCTGCTGCTGCTGCGGCTGCCGCTGGAGGTATTTAGTTCCGCCCTATTTCACTTAAAAACATGCGGAATTTTAAACATAAGCCTGCTTTGAGTTCTACCTTAGCGCTTTACGCAAAACCCTAATTCCTGTACTAATTGCTTTACCCTACAGTAATTCCTATCTAGCCTGAAGAGCTTCCTAAACGGCATCATCCTTTTGTTAGCTTAATTTGCAACTGATTGCGATTATTGAAATCACCTCTTGGTTTCTTAGTGGTCACTCGGAACTGCAACACTGTCCAAAAAACAGTCAAACTCTATTGATGTGTGTACGCAATAGACGTTGAAATAAATTTTATTTTTAAAAACATTTCTGAATAAGTTTTAAAGTAATTTTTATCGTCGAAATTTTTAATATTTAGGTATCATTCCTGCTCGAGTGCAATTTCTGCCTCAGTAAATCGATAAATAATTTCGACTTGTAAATACTCCGTTTTTTTATGGAAGTGTTTAACTTGTACGAATTGTCTGCTGAATATTACGTGATGTTAACAGTATATAGAACGCAAGTGAGGAATTTAGTGCAAATAATTTATACCTCTGCAGCGAGACTCAAATCAGTTAAACTCTAACCTCTGTCAGGATACGCAGCTCAATCTGTTTTGTGAATTTGAAAGATGTTTCAAACTGCGTAGAGAAACAACATATAGTTACCCTTAATTTGACTAGGTAATTAAGAATTTCATAAAATGCACGTTTGTTTCTACTATTTTGATGTCCAGAAAGCTTATAACTAGAGTTGAAATATTTTGATCAAATTTATACACATTAGAACAAGCCTGAGGAAGAACACGTAATTGGACATCTGTTCAAATAATTAGTTCGGATTTTAAGGCTTGCTGTTTGACTTAACGCCATGAAATTGACACAGATATGTCTTTCATATAAATGTTATTTATGTCCAACCAGATTAGAATCTGAAATATTTATTATCTTCCTGGTATATTAATTTAGTCTACATTACCATTAATTTTAAATATCTTCCTGTTCTTTTTCCTTTCGGATAAAATATAATATATTACATTTACCGTTAGATCTCCTTTTCTGATTATTTCAATTCTAAGCTTCTCTATCATATTACTTTGAATAGTTTGTTAAAAACTAAGAAGTGAAGTATTTGGTAAGATCCTTATTTTCCATATAATTCGAATTAAGGAGGTATATTTTAAAATTTCGATCTCAAAACTTCCTATTTTTTTTTTAAATATTACCTTAATTTGTTGCGAGATTAAAGCTTTTTTTTATGGTGGATGCCGCTGTCTAATAAAACATTTATACATAACATATGAATTGATATTACTGTACGAAAAACAAACTTTTATTAGGTATTTCAACATTGTGTGATTTTATGGCCGAAAAAAACAAAGTTGATAACACTGTTTTCGAAAAATTGACGGTTTCCCAACTTAACTGTCAGAACAATTTTGAAACGATTGTTCGTAGAAATATAAATAAGGTTTAGTATCTTTACTAACGTTGTTTGACCCTTAAATAAAAGCTTCGTGTCTTTTAAAGGGTATGGTGGCAGAGGATACGGTCGTGGCTACGGAGGAGAGGGCGGCGCTTCTGCTGCTGCATCTGCTGGTGGAGCAGGACGTGGTATGGGCGGTGAAGGACGAGACGCTGGAGCTGCTGCTGCCGCTGCCGCAGCTGCTGCTGCAGCCGCTGCTGGACGAGGTGGTTACGGAGGCAGAGGTGGAGAGGGTGCTGGCGGTGCCGCAGCTGCCTCTGCTGCTGGAGCAGGACGTGGAGCTGGAGGACAAGGCGAAGGAGCTGCTGCCGCTGCCGCCGCCGCTGCTGCTGCTGCGGCTGCCGCTGGAGGTATTTAGTTCCCCCCTATTTCACTTAAAAACATGCGGAATTTTAAACATAAGCCTGCTTTGAGTTCTACCTTAGCGCTTTACGCAAAACCCTAATTCCTGTACTAATTGCTTTACCCTACAGTAATTCCTATCTAGCCTGAAGAGCTTCCTAAACGGCATCATCCTTTTGTTAGCTTAATTTGCAACTGATTGCGATTATTGAAATCACCTCTTGGTTTCTTAGTGGTCACTTGGAACCGCAACACTGTCCAAAAAACAGTCAAACTCTATTGATGTGTGTACGCAATAGACGTTGAAATAAATTTTATTTTTAAAAATATTTCTGAATATGTTTTAAAGTAATTTTTATCGTCGAAATTTTTAATATTTAGCTATCTTTCCTGCTCGAGTGCAGTTTCTGCCTCAGTAAATCGATAAATAATTTCGACTTCTAAATACTCGTTTTTTTATGGAAGTGTTTAACTTGTACGAATTTTCTGCTGAATATTACGTGATGTTAACAGTATATAGAACGCAAGTGAGGAATTTAGTGCAAATAATTTATACCTCTGCAGCGAGACTCAAATCAGTTAAACTCTAACCTTTGTCAGGATACGCAGCTCAATCTGTTTTGTGAATTTGAAAGATGTTTCAAACTGCGTAGAGAAACAACATATAGTTACCCTTAATTTGACTAGGTAATTAAGAATTTCATAAAATGCACGTTTGTTTCTACTATTTTGATATCCGGAACGCTTATAACTAGAATTGAAATATTTTGATCCCTTTCATACACATTAGAACAATCCTGAGGAAGAACACGTAATTGGACATCTGTTCGAATAATTAGTTCGGATTTTAAGGCTTGCTGTTTGACTTAACGCCATGAAATTGACACAGATAGGTCTTTCATATAAATGTTATTTATGTCCAACCAGATTAGTATCTGAAATATTTATTATCTTCCTGGTATATTAATTTAATCTACATTACCGTTCATTTTAAATATCTTCCTGTTCTTTTTCCTTTCGGATAAAATATAATATATTACGTTTACCGTTAGATCTCCTTTTCTGATTTTTTCAATTCTAAGCTTCTCTATCATATTACTTTGAATAGTTTGTTAAAAAATAAGAAGTGAAGTATTTGGTAAGATCCTTATTTTCCATATAATTCGAATTAAGGAGGTATATTTTAAAACATCGATCTCAAAACTTCCTATTTTTTTTTTTTAAATATTGCCTTAATTTCTTCGGAGATTAAAACTATTATTTATTTTGGATGCAGCTGTCAAATAAAACATTTATACATAACATATTAATTGATATTACTGTAGAGATTCTTTGTCCCTAACCATATGATATTTCTTAAGTATCTTGTACGTTTAGGTACTCGGAAGTGTTATTTAACGTCAATCCCATACTTACTATTTAACGATCAAATCCGCAAAGCAAGTTAACTTTTACGAGAATGACACGCATGAAAAACAAACTTTTCTTAGGTATCCCCACATGATGTGATTTTATGGCCGAAAAACTCAAATTTGATAATACTGATTTTTAACAATTGACCGTTTCCTTAATTAAGTGTCAGGACAATATCGAAACGATTGTTCGTCGAATTATGAATAAGGTTTATGATGTTTACTAACGTTGTTTGACCCTAAAATAAAATCTTCGTGTCTTTTAAAGGGTATGGAGGCAGAGGATACGGTCGTGGCTACGGAGGTGAGGGCGGTGCTTCTGCTGCTGCATCTGCCGGTGGAGCAGGACGTGGTATGGGCGGTGAAGGAAGAGACGCTGGAGCTGCTGCTGCCGCTGCCGCTGCTGCTGCTGCAGCCGCTGCTGGACGAGGTGGTTACGGAGGAAGAGGTGGAGAGGGTGCTGGCGGTGCCGCTGCTGCCTCTACTGCTGGAGCAGGACGTGGAGCTGGAGGAGAAGGTGAAGGAGCTGCTGCAGCTGCCGCCGCCGCTGCTGCTGCTGCGGCTGCCGCTGGAGGTATTTAGTTCCGCCCTATTTCACTTAAAAACATGCGGAATTTTAAACATAAGCCTGCTTTGAGTTCTACCTTAGCGCTTTACGCAAAACCCTAATTCCTGTACTAATTGCTTTACCCTACAGTAATTCCTATCTAGCCTGAAGAGCTTCCTAAACGGCATCATCCTTTTGTTAGCTTAATTTGCAACTGATTGCGATTATTGAAATCACCTCTTGGTTTCTTAGTGGTCACTCGGAACTGCAACACTGTCCAAAAAACAGTCAAACTCTATTGCTGTGTGTACGCAATAGACGTTGAAATAAATTTTATTTTTAAAAACATTTCTGAATAAGTTTTAAAGTAATTTTTATCGTCGAAATTTTTAATATTTAGGTATCATTCCTGCTCGAGTGCAATTTCTGCCTCAGTAAATCGATAAATAATTTCGACTTGTAAATACTCCGTTTTTTTATGGAAGTGTTTAACTTGTACGAATTGTCTGCTGAATATTACGTGATGTTAACAGTATATAGAACGCAAGTGAGGAATTTAGTGCAAATAATTTATACCTCTGCAGCGAGACTCAAATCAGTTAAACTCTAACCTCTGTCAGGATATGCAGCTCAATCTGTTTTGTGAATTTGAAAGATGTTTCAAACTGCGTAGAGAAACAACATATAGTTACCCTTAATTTGACTAGGTAATTAAGAATTTCATAAAATGCACGTTTGTTTCTACTATTTTGATGTCCAGAAAGCTTATAACTAGAGTTGAAATATTTTGATCAAATTTATACACATTAGAACAAGCCTGAGGAAGAACACGTAATTGGACATCTGTTCAAATAATTAGTTCGGATTTTAAGCCTTGCTGTTTGACTTAAAGCCATGAAATTGACACAGATATGTCTTTCATATAAATGTTATTTATGTCCAACCAGATTAGAATCTGAAATATTTATTATCTTCCTGGTATATTAATTTAGTCTACATTACCATTAATTTTAAATACCTTCCTGTTCTTTTTCCTTTCGGATAAAATATAATATATTACATTTACCGTTAGATCTCCTTTTCTGATTATTTCAATTCTAAGCTTCTCTATCATATTACTTTGAATAGTTTGTTAAAAACTAAGAAGTGAAGTATTTGGTAAGATCCTTATTTTCCATATAATTCGAATTAAGGAGGTATATTTTAAAATTTCGATCTCAAAACTTCCTATTTTTTTTTTAAATATTACCTTAATTTGTTGCGAGATTAAAGCTTTTTTTTATGGTGGATGCCGCTGTCTAATAAAACATTTATACATAACATATGAATTGATATTACTGTACGAAAAACAAACTTTTATTAGGTATTTCAACATTGTGTGATTTTATGGCCGAAAAAAACAAAGTTGATAACACTGTTTTCGAAAAATTGACGGTTTCCCAACTTAACTGTCAGAACAATTTTGAAACGATTGTTCGTAGAAATATAAATAAGGTTTAGTATCTTTACTAACGTTGTTTGACCCTTAAATAAAAGCTTCGTGTCTTTTAAAGGGTATGGTGGCAGAGGATACGGTCGTGGCTACGGAGGAGAGGGCGGCGCTTCTGCTGCTGCATCTGCTGGTGGAGCAGGACGTGGTATGGGCGGTGAAGGACGAGACGCTGGAGCTGCTGCTGCCGCTGCCGCAGCTGCTGCTGCAGCCGCTGCTGGACGAGGTGGTTACGGAGGCAGAGGTGGAGAGGGTGCTGGCGGTGCCGCAGCTGCCTCTGCTGCTGGAGCAGGACGTGGAGCTGGAGGACAAGGCGAAGGAGCTGCTGCCGCTGCCGCCGCCGCTGCTGCTGCTGCGGCTGCCGCTGGAGGTATTTAGTTCCGCCCTATTTCACTTAAAAACATGCGGAATTTTAAACATAAGCCTGCTTTGAGTTCTACCTTAGCGCTTTACGCAAAACCCTAATTCCTGTACTAATTGCTTTACCCTACAGTAATTCCTATCTAGCCTGAAGAGCTTCCTAAACGGCATCATCGTTATGTTAGCTTAATTTGCAACTGATTGCGATTATTGAAATCACCTCTTGGTTTCTTAGTGGTCACTCGGAACTGCAACACTGTCCAAAAAACAGTCAAACTCTATTGATGTGTGTACGCAATAGACGTTGAAATAAATTTTATTTTTAAAAACAATTCTGAATAAATTTTAAAGTAATTTTTATCGTCGAAATTTTTAATATTTAGCTATCATTCCTGCTCGAGTGCAATTTCTGCCTCAGTAAATCGATAAATAATTTCGACTTCTAAATACTCCGTTTTTTTATGGAAGTGTTTAACTTGTACGAATTGTCTGCTGAATATTACGTGATGTTAACAGTATATAGAACGCAAGTGAGGAATTTAGTGCAAATAATTTATACCTCTGCAGCGAGACTCAAATCAGTTAAACTCTAACCTCTGTCAGGATACGCAGCTCAATCTGTTTTGTGAATTTCAAAGATGTTTCAAACTGCGTAGAGAAACAACATATAGTTACCCTTAATTTGACTAGGTAATTAAGAATTTCATAAAATGCACGTTTGTTTCTACTATTTTGATGTCCGGAACGCTTATAACTAGAGTTGAAATATTTTGATCAAATTTATACACATTAGAACAAGCCTGAGGAAGAACACGTAATTGGACATCTGTTCAAATAATTAGTTCGGATTTTAAGGCTTGCTGTTTGACTTAACGCCATGAAATTGACACAGATAGGTCTTTCATATAAATGTTATTTATGTCCAACCAGATTAGAATCTGAAATATATATTATCTTCCTGGTATATTAATTTTATCTACATTACCATTAATTTTAAATATCTTCCTGTTCTTTTTCCTTTCGGATAAAATATAATATATTACATTTACCGTTAGATCTCCTTTTCTGATTATTTCAATTCTAAGCTTCTCTATCATATTACTTTGAATAGTTTGTTAAAAACTAAGAAGTGAAGTATTTGGTAAGATCCTTATTTTCCATATAATTCGAATTAAGGAGGTATATTTTAAAATTTCGATCTCAAAACTTCCTATTTTTTTTAAATATTACCTTAATTTGTTGCGAGATTAAAGCTTTTTTTTATGGTGGATGCCGCTGTCTAATAAAACATTTATACATAACATATGAATTGATATTACTGTACGAAAAACAAACTTTTATTAGGTATTTCAACATTGTGTGATTTTATGGCCGAAAAAAACAAAGTTGATAACACTGTTTTCGAAAAATTGACGGTTTCCCAACTTAACTGTCAGAACAATTTTGAAACGATTGTTCGTAGAAATATAAATAAGGTTTAGTATCTTTACTAACGTTGTTTGACCCTTAAATAAAAGCTTCGTGTCTTTTAAAGGGTATGGTGGCAGAGGATACGGTCGTGGCTACGGAGGAGAGGGCGGCGCTTCTGCTGCTGCATCTGCTGGTGGAGCAGGACGTGGTATGGGCGGTGAAGGACGAGACGCTGGAGCTGCTGCTGCCGCTGCCGCAGCTGCTGCTGCAGCCGCTGCTGGACGAGGTGGTTACGGAGGCAGAGGTGGAGAGGGTGCTGGCGGTGCCGCAGCTGCCTCTGCTGCTGGAGCAGGACGTGGAGCTGGAGGACAAGGCGAAGGAGCTGCTGCCGCTGCCGCCGCCGCTGCTGCTGCTGCGGCTGCCGCTGGAGGTATTTAGTTCCGCCCTATTTCACTTAAAAACATGTGGAATTTTAAACATAAGCCTGCTTTGAGTTCTACCTTAGCGCTTTACGCAAAACCCTAATTCCTGTACTAATTGCTTTATCCTACAGTAATTCCTATCTAGCCTGAAGAGCTTCCTAAACGGCATCATCGTTTTGTTAGCTTAATTTGCAACTGATTGCGATTATTGAAATCACCTCTTGGTTTCTTAGTGGTCACTTGGAACCGCAACACTGTCCAAAAAACAGTCAAACTCTATTGATGTGTGTACGGAATAGACGTTGAAATAAATTTTATTTTTAAAAATATTTCTGAATATGTTTTAAAGTAATTTTTATCGTCGAAAATTTTAATATTTAGCTATCATTCCTGCTCGAGTGCAGTTTCTGCCTCAGTAAATCGATAATTAATTTCGACTTCTAAATACTCGTTTTTTTATGGAAGTGTTTAACTTGTACGAATTGTCTGCTGAATATTACGTGATCTTAACAGTATATAGAACGCAAGTGAGGAATTTAGTGCAAATAATTTATACCTCTGCAGCGAGACTCAAATCAGTTAAACTCTAACCTTTGTCAGGATTCGCAGCTCAATCTGTTTTGTGAATTTGAAAGATGTTTCAAACTGCGTAGAGAAACAACATATAGTTACCCTTAATTTGACTAGGTAATTAAGAATTTCATAAAATGCACGTTTGTTTCTACTATTTTGATATCCGGAACGCTTATAACTAGAGTTGAAATATTTTGATCCCTTTTATACACATTACAACAAGCCTGAGGAAGAACACGTAATTGGACATCTGTTCAAATAATTAGTTCGGATTTTAAGGCTTGCTGTTTGACTTAACGCCATGAAATTGACACAGATAGGTCTTTCATATAAATGTTATTTATGTCCAACCAGATTAGAATCTGAAATATATATTATCTTCCTGGTATATTAATTTAATCTACATTACCATTAATTTTAAATATCTTCCTGTTCTTTTTCCTTTCGGATAAAATATAATATACTACATTTACCGTTACATCTCCTTTTCTGATTATTTCAATTCTAAGCTTCTCTATCATATTACTTTGAATAGTTTGTTAAAAACTAAGAAGTGAAGTATTTGGTAAGATCCTTATTTTCCATATAATTCGAATTAAGGAGGTATAATTTAAAATTTCGATCTCAAAACTTCCTATTTTTTTTTAAATATTACCTTAATTTGTTGCGAGATTAGAGCTTTTTTTTATGGTGGATGCCGCTGTCTAATAAAACATTTATACATAACATATGAATTGATATTACTGTACGAAAAACAAACTTTTATTAGGTATTTCAACATTGTGTGATTTTATGGCCGAAAAAAACAAAGTTGATAACACTGTTTTCGAAAAATTGACGGTTTCCCAACTTAACTGTCAGAACAATTTTGAAACGATTGTTCGTAGAAATATAAATAAGGTTTAGTATCTTTACTAACGTTGTTTGACCCTTAAATAAAAGCTTCGTGTCTTTTAAAGGGTATGGTGGCAGAGGATACGGTCGTGGCTACGGAGGAGAGGGCGGCGCTTCTGCTGCTGCATCTGCTGGTGGAGCAGGACGTGGTATGGGCGGTGAAGGACGAGACGCTGGAGCTGCTGCTGCCGCTACCGCAGCTGCTGCTGCAGCCGCTGCTGGACGAGGTGGTTACGGAGGCAGAGGTGGAGAGGGTGCTGGCGGTGCCGCAGCTGCCTCTGCTGCTGGAGCAGGACGTGGAGCTGGAGGACAAGGCGAAGGAGCTGCTGCCGCTGCCGCCGCCGCTGCTGCTGCTGCGGCTGCCGCTGGAGGTATTTAGTTCCGCCCTATTTCACTTAAAAACATGCGGAATTTTAAACATAAGCCTGCTTTGAGTTCTACCTTAGCGCTTTACGCAAAACCCTAATTCCTGTACTAGTTGCTTTACCCTACAGTAATTCCTATCTAGCCTGAAGAGCTTCCTAAACGGCATCATCGTTTTGTTAGCTTAATTTGCAACTGATTGCGATTATTGAAATCACCTCTTGGTTTCTTAGTGGTCACTCGGAACTGCAACACTGTCCAAAAAACAGTCAAACTCTATTGATGTGTACGCAATAGACGCTGAAATAAATTTTAATTTTAAAAACATTTCTGAATAAGTTTTAAATTAATTTTTATCGTCGAAATTTTTAATATTTAGCTATCATTCCTCCTCGAGTGCAATTTCTGCCTCAGTAAATCGATAAATAATTTCGACTTCTAAATACTCCTTTTTTTTATGGAAGTGTTTAACTTGTACGAATTGTCTGCTGAATATTACGTGATGTTAACAGTATATAGAACGCAAGTGAGGAATTTAGTGCAAATAATTTATACCTCTGCAGCGAGACTGAAATCAGTTAAACTCTAACCTCTGTCAGGATACGCAGCTCAATCTGTTTTGTGAATTTGAAAGATGTTTCAAACTGCGTAGAGAAACAACATATAGTTACTCTTAATTTGACTAAGGAATTAAGAATTTCATAAAATGCACGTTTGTTTCTACTATTTTGATTTCCGAAGCGCTTACAACTAGAGTTGAAATATTTTGATCCCTTTTATACACATTACAACAAGCCTGAGGAAGAACACGTAATTGGACATCTGTTCGAATAATTAGTTCGGATTTTAAGGCTTGCTGTTTGAGTTAACGCCATGAAATTGACACAGATAGGTCTTTCATATAAATGTTATTTATGTCCAACCAGATTAGAATCTGAAATATTTATTATCTTCCTGGTATATTAATTTAGTCTACATTACCATTAATTTTAAATATCTTCCTGTTCTTTTTCCTTTCGGATAAAATATAATATATTACATTTACCGTTAGATCTCCTTTTCTGATTATTTCAATTCTAAGCTTCTCTATCATATTACTTTGAATAGTTTGTTAAAAACTAAGAAGTGAAGTATTTGGTAAGATCCTTATTTTCCATATAATTCGAATTAAGGAGGTATAATTTAAAATTTCGATCTCAAAACTTCCTATTTTTTTTTAAATATTACCTTAATTTGTTGCGAGATTAAAGCTTTTTTTTATGGTGGATGCCGCTGTCTAATAAAACATTTATACATAACATATGAATTGATATTACTGTACGAAAAACAAACTTTTATTAGGTATTTCAACATTGTTTGATTTTATGGCCGAAAAAAACAAAGTTGATAACACTGTTTTCGAAAAATTGACGGTTTCCCAACTTAACTGTCAGAACAATTTTGAAACGATTGTTCGTAGAAATATAAATAAGGTTTAGTATCTTTACTAACGTTGTTTGACCCTTAAATAAAAGCTTCGTGTCTTTTAAAGGGTATGGTGGCAGAGGATACGGTCGTGGCTACGGAGGAGAGGGCGGCGCTTCTGCTGCTGCATCTGCTGGTGGAGCAGGACGTGGTATGGGCAGTGAAGGACGAGACGCTGGAGCTGCTGCTGCCGCTGCCGCAGCTGCTGCTGCAGCCGCTGCTGGACGAGGTGGTTACGGAGGCAGAGGTGGAGAGGGTGCTGGCGGTGCCGCAGCTGCCTCTGCTGCTGGAGCAGGACGTGGAGCTGGAGGACAAGGCGAAGGAGCTGCTGCCGCTGCCGCCGCCGCTGCTGCTGCTGCGGCTGCCGCTGGAGGTATTTAGTTCCGCCCTATTTCACTTAAAAACATGCGGAATTTTAAACATAAGCCTGCTTTGAGTTCTACCTTAGCGCTTTACGCAAAACCCTAATTCCTGTACTAATTGGTTTACCCTACAGTAATTCCTATCTAGCCTGAAGAGCTTCCTAAACGGCATCATCGTTTTGTTAGCTTAATTTGCAACTGATTGCGATTATTGAAATCACCTCTTGGTTTCTTAATGGTCACTCGGAACTGCAACACTGTCCAAAAAACAGTCAAACTCTATTGATGTGTGTACGCAATAGACGTTGAAATAAATTTTATTTTTAAAAACAATTCTGAATAAATTTTAAAGTAATTTTTATCGTCGAAATTTTTAATATTTAGCTATCATTCCTGCTCGAGTGCAATTTCTGCCTCAGTAAATCGATAAATAATTTCGACTCTTAAATACTCCGTTTTTTTATGGAAGTGTTTAACTTGTACGAATTGTCTGCTGAATATTACGTGATGTTAACAGTATATAGAACGCAAGTGAGGAATTTAGTGCAAATAATTTATACCTCTGCAGCGAGACTGAAATCAGTTAAACTCTAACCTCTGTCAGGATACGCAGCTCAATCTGTTTTGTGAATTTGAAAGATGTTTCAAACTGCGTAGAGAAACAACATATAGTTACCCTTAATTTGACTAGGTAATTAAGAATTTCATAAAATGCACGTTTGTTTCTACTATTTTGATGTCCGGAAAGCTTATAACTAGAGTTGAAATATTTTGATCAAATTTATACACATTAGAACAAGCCTGAGGAAGAACACGTAATTGGACATCTGTTCAAATAATTAGTTCGGATTTTAAGGCTTGCTGTTTGACTTAACGCCATGAAATTGACACAGATAGGTCTTTCATATAAATGTTATTTATGTCCAACCAGATTAGAATCTGAAATATATATTATCTTCCTGGTATATTAATTTAATCTACATTACCATTAATTTTAAATATCTTCCTGTTCTTTTTCCTTTCGGATAAAATATAATATACTACATTTACCGTTAGATCTCCTTCTCTGATTATTTCAATTCTAAGCTTCTCTATCATATTACTTTGAATAGTTTGTTAAAAACTAAGAAGTGAAGTATTTGGTAAGATCCTTATTTTCCATATAATTCGAATTAAGGAGGTATATTTGAAAATTTCGATGTCAAAACTTCCTATTTTTTTTTAAATATTACCTTAATTTGTTGCGAGATTAAAGCTTTTATTTATGGTGGATGCCGCTGTCTAATAAAACATTTATACATAACATATGAATTGATATTACTCTACGAAAAACAAACTTTTATTAGGTATTTCAACATTGTGTGATTTTATGGCCTAAAAAAACAACGTTGATAACACTGTTTTCGAAAAATTGACGGTTTCCCAACTTAACTGTCAGAACAATTTTGAAACGATTGTTCGTAGAAATATAAATAAGGTTTAGTATCTTTACTAACGTTGTTTGACCCTTAAATAAAAGCTTCGTGTCTTTTAAAGGGTATGGTGGCAGAGGATACGGTCGTGGCTACGGAGGAGAGGGCGGCGCTTCTGCTGCTGCATCTGCTGGTGGAGCAGGACGTGGTATGGGCGGTGAAGGACGAGACGCTGGAGCTGCTGCTGCCGCTGCCGCAGCTGCTGCTGCAGCCGCTGCTGGACGAGGTGGTTACGGAGGCAGAGGTGGAGAGGGTGCTGGCGGTGCCGCAGCTGCCTCTGCTGCTGGAGCAGGACGTGGAGCTGGAGGACAAGGCGAAGGAGCTGCTGCCGCTGCTGCTGCTGCGAATGCCGCTGGAGGTATTTAGTTCCGCCCTATTTCACTTAAAAACATGCGGAATTTTAAACATAAGCCTGGTTTGAGTTCTACCTTAGCGCATTACGCAAAACCCTAACTCCTGTACTAGTTGCTTTACCCTACAGTAATTCCTATCTAGCCTGAAGAGCTTCCTAAACGGCATCATCGTTTTGTTAGCTTAATTTGCAACTGATTGCGATTATTGAAATCACCTCTTGGTTTCTTAATGGTCACTCGGAACTGCAACACTGTCCAAAAAACAGTCAAACTCTATTGATGTGTACGCAATAGACGCTGAAATAAATTTTAATTTTAAAAACATTTCTGAATAAGTTTTAAATTAATTTTTATCGTCGAAATTTTTAATATTTAGCTATCATTCCTCCTCGAGTGCAATTTCTGCCTCAGTAAATCGATAAATAATTTCGACTTCTAAATACTCCTTTTTTTTATGGAAGTGTTTAACTTGTACGAATTGTCTGCTGAATATTACGTGATGTTAACAGTATATAGAACGCAAGTGAGGAATTTAGTGCAAATAATTTATACCTCTGCAGCGAGACTGAAATCAGTTAAACTCTAACCTCTGTCAGGATACGCAGCTCAATCTGTTTTGTGAATTTGAAAGATGTTTCAAACTGCGTAGAGAAACAACATATAGTTACTCTTAATTTGACTAAGGAATTAAGAATTTCATAAAATGCACGTTTGTTTCTACTATTTTGATTTCCGAAGCGCTTACAACTAGAGTTGAAATATTTTGATCCCTTTTATACACATTACAACAAGCCTGAGGAAGAACACGTAATTGGACATCTGTTCGAATAATTAGTTCGGATTTTAAGGCTTGCTGTTTGAGTTAACGCCATGAAATTGACACAGATAGGTCTTTCATATAAATGTTATTTATGTCCAACCAGATTAGAATCTGAAATATTTATTATCTTCCTGGTATATTAATTTAGTCTACATTACCATTAATTTTAAATATCTTCCTGTTCTTTTTCCTTTCGGATAAAATATAATATATTACATTTACCGTTAGATCTCCTTTTCTGATTATTTCAATTCTAAGCTTCTCTATCATATTACTTTGAATAGTTTGTTAAAAACTAAGAAGTGAAGTATTTGGTAAGATCCTTATTTTCCATATAATTCGAATTAAGGAGGTATAATTTAAAATTTCGATCTCAAAACTTCCTATTTTTTTTTAAATATTACCTTAATTTGTTGCGAGATTAAAGCTTTTTTTTATGGTGGATGCCGCTGTCTAATAAAACATTTATACATAACATATGAATTGATATTACTGTACGAAAAACAAACTTTTATTAGGTATTTCAACATTGTTTGATTTTATGCCCAAAAAAAACAAAGTTGATAACACTGTTTTCGAAAAATTGACGGTTTCCCAACTTAACTGTCAGAACAATTTTGAAACGATTGTTCGTAGAAATATAAATAAGGTTTAGTATCTTTACTAACGTTGTTTGACCCTTAAATAAAAGCTTCGTGTCTTTTAAAGGGTATGGTGGCAGAGGATACGGTCGTGGCTACGGAGGAGAGGGCGGCGCTTCTGCTGGTGCATCTGCTGGTGGAGCAGGACGTGGTATGGGCAGTGAAGGACGAGACGCTGGAGCTGCTGCTGCCGCTGCCGCAGCTGCTGCTGCAGCCGCTGCTGGACGAGGTGGTTACGGAGGCAGAGGTGGAGAGGGTGCTGGCGGTGCCGCAGCTGCCTCTGCTGCTGGAGCAGGACGTGGAGCTGGAGGACAAGGCGAAGGAGCTGCTGCCGCTGCCGCCGCCGCTGCTGCTGCTGCGGCTGCCGCTGGAGGTATTTAGTTCCGCCCTATTTCACTTAAAAACATGCGGAATTTTAAACATAAGCCTGCTTTGAGTTCTACCTTAGCGCTTTACGCAAAACCCTAATTCCTGTACTAATTGGTTTACCCTACAGTAATTCCTATCTAGCCTGAAGAGCTTCCTAAACGGCATCATCGTTTTGTTAGCTTAATTTGCAACTGATTGCGATTATTGAAATCACCTCTTGGTTTCTTAGTGGTCACTCGGAACTGCAACACTGTCCAAAAAACAGTCAAACTCTATTGATGTGTGTACGCAATAGACGTTGAAATAAATTTTATTTTTAAAAACAATTCTGAATAAATTTTAAAGTAATTTTTATCGTCGAAATTTTTAATATTTAGCTATCATTCCTGCTCGAGTGCAATTTCTGCCTCAGTAAATCGATAAATAATTTCGATTTCTAAATACTCCGTTTTTTTATGGAAGTGTTTAACTTGTACGAATTGTCTGCTGAATATTACGTGATGTTAACAGTATATAGAACGCAAGTGAGGAATTTAGTGCAAATAATTTATACCTCTGCAGCGAGACTGAAATCAGTTAAACTCTAACCTCTGTCAGGATACGCAGCTCAATCTGTTTTGTGAATTTGAAAGATGTTTCAAACTGCGTAGAGAAACAACATATAGTTACCCTTAATTTGACTAGGTAATTAAGAATTTCATAAAATGCACGTTTGTTTCTACTATTTTGATGTCCGGAAAGCTTATAACTAGAGTTGAAATATTTTGATCAAATTTATACACATTAGAACAAGCCTGAGGAAGAACACGTAATTGGACATCTGTTCAAATAATTAGTTCGGATTTTAAGGCTTGCTGTTTGACTTAACGCCATGAAATTGACACAGATAGGTCTTTCATATAAATGTTATTTATGTCCAACCAGATTAGAATCTGAAATATATATTATCTTCCTGGTATATTAATTTAATCTACATTACCATTAATTTTAAATATCTTCCTGTTCTTTTTCCTTTCGGATAAAATATAATATACTACATTTACCGTTAGATCTCCTTCTCTGATTATTTCAATTCTAAGCTTCTCTATCATATTACTTTGAATAGTTTGTTAAAAACTAAGAAGTGAAGTATTTGGTAAGATCCTTATTTTCCATATAATTCGAATTAAGGAGGTATATTTGAAAATTTCGATCTCAAAACTTCCTATTTTTTTTTTAAATATTACCTTAATTTGTTGCGAGATTAAAGCTTTTATTTATGGTGGATGCCGCTGTCTAATAAAACATTTATACATAACATATGAATTGATATTACTCTACGAAAAACAAACTTTTATTAGGTATTTCAACATTGTGTGATTTTATGGCCTAAAAAAACAACGTTGATAACACTGTTTTCGAAAAATTGACGGTTTCCCAACTTAACTGTCAGAACAATTTTGAAACGATTGTTCGTAGAAATATAAATAAGGTTTAGTATCTTTACTAACGTTGTTTGACCCTTAAATAAAAGCTTCGTGTCTTTTAAAGGGTATGGTGGCAGAGGATACGGTCGTGGCTACGGAGGAGAGGGCGGCGCTTCTGCTGCTGCATCTGCTGGTGGAGCAGGACGTGGTATGGGCGGTGAAGGACGAGACGCTGGAGCTGCTGCTGCCGCTGCCGCAGCTGCTGCTGCAGCCGCTGCTGGACGAGGTGGTTACGGAGGCAGAGGTGGAGAGGGTGCTGGCGGTGCCGCAGCTGCCTCTGCTGCTGGAGCAGGACGTGGAGCTGGAGGACAAGGCGAAGGAGCTGCTGCCGCTGCTGCTGCTGCGGCTGCCGCTGGAGGTATTTAGTTCCGCCCTATTTCACTTAAAAACATGCGGAATTTTAAACATAAGCCTGGTTTGAGTTCTACCTTAGCGCATTACGCAAAACCCTAACTCCTGTACTAGTTGCTTTACCCTACAGTAATTCCTATCTAGCCTGAAGAGCTTCCTAAACGGCATCATCGTTTTGTTAGCTTAATTTGCAACTGATTGCGATTATTGAAATCACCTCTTGGTTTCTTAATGGTCACTCGGAACTGCAACACTGTCCAAAAAACAGTCAAACTCTATTGATGTGTACGCAATAGACGCTGAAATAAATTTTAATTTTAAAAACATTTCTGAATAAGTTTTAAATTAATTTTTATCGTCGAAATTTTTAATATTTAGCTATCATTCCTCCTCGAGTGCAATTTCTGCCTCAGTAAATCGATAAATAATTTCGACTTCTAAATACTCCTTTTTTTTATGGAAGTGTTTAACTTGTACGAATTGTCTGCTGAATATTACGTGATGTTAACAGTATATAGAACGCAAGTGAGGAATTTAGTGCAAATAATTTATACCTCTGCAGCGAGACTGAAATCAGTTAAACTCTAACCTCTGTCAGGATACGCAGCTCAATCTGTTTTGTGAATTTGAAAGATGTTTCAAACTGCGTAGAGAAACAACATATAGTTACCCTTAATTTGACTAGGTAATTAAGAATTTCATAAAATGCACGTTTGTTTCTACTATTTTGATGTCCGGAACGCTTATAACTAGAGTTGAAATATTTTGATCCCTTTTATACACATTAGAACAAGCCTGAGGAAGAACACGTAATTGGACATCTGTTCGAACAATTAGTTCGGATTTTAAGGCTTGCTGTTTGACTTAACGCCATGAAATTGACACAGATAGGTCTTTCATATAAATGTTATTTATGTCCAACCAGATTAGTATCTGAAATATTTATTATCTTCCTGGTATATTAATTTAATCTACATTACCGTTCATTTTAAATATCTTCCTGTTCTTTTTCCTTTCGGATAAAATATAATATATTACGTTTACCGTTAGATCTCCTTTTCTGATTTTTTCAATTCTAAGCTTCTCTATCATATTACTTTGAATAGTTTGTTAAAAACTAAGAAGTGAAGTAAGATCCTTATTTTCCATATAATTCGAATTAAGGAGGTATATTTTAAAACATCGATCTCAAAACTTCCTATTTTTTTTTAAATATTTCCTTAATTTCTTCGGAGATTAAAACTTTTATTTATGCTGGATGCAGCTGTCAAATAAAGCATTTATACATAACATATTAATTGATATTACTGTAGAGATTCTTTGTCCCTAACCATATGATATTTCTTAAGTATCTTGTACGTTTAGGTACTCGGAAGTGTTATTTAACGTCAATCCCATACTTACTATTTAACGATCAAATCCGCAAAGCAAGTTAAGTTAACTTTTACGAGAATGACACGCATGAAAAACAAACTTTTCTTAGGTATCCCAACATGATGTGATTTTATGGCCGAAAAACTCAAATTTCATAATACTGATTTTTAACAATTGACCGTTTCCTTAATTAAGTGTCAGGACAATATCGAAACGATTGTTCGTCGAATTATGAATAAGGTTTAGTATGTTTACTAACGTTGTTTGACCCTAAAATAAAATCTTCGTGTCTTTTAAAGGGTATGGAGGCAGAGGATACGGTCGTGGCTACGGAGGTGAGGGCGGTGCTTCTGCTGCTGCATCTGCCGGTGGAGCAGGACGTGGTATGGGCGGTGAAGGAAGAGACGCTGGAGCTGCTGCTGCCGCTGCCGCTGCTGCTGCTGCAGCCGCTGCTGGACGAGGTGGTTACGGAGGAAGAGGTGGAGAGGGTGCTGGCGGTGCCGCTGCTGCCTCTACTGCTGGAGCAGGACGTGGAGCTGGAGGAGAAGGTGAAGGAGCTGCTGCAGCTGCCGCCGCCGCTGCTGCTGCTGCGGCTGCCGCTGAAGGTATTTAGTTCCTCCTTATTTCACTTAAAATCATGCGGAATTTTAAACATAAGCCTGCTTTGAGTTCTACCTTATTAAAAGCGCTTTACGCAAAGCCCTAATTCCTGTACTAATTGCTTTACCCGACAGTAATTCCTATCTAGCCGGAAGAGCTTAATAAACGGCATCATCGTTTTGTTAGCTTAATTTGCAACTGATTGCGATTATTGAGATCACCTTCTGGTTTCTTAGTGGTCAATCGGAACCGCAACACTGTCCAAAAAACATTCAAACTCTATTGATGTGTGTACGCATTAGACGCTGAAATAAATTTATTTTTAAAAACATTTCTGAATAAGTTTTAAAGTAATTTTTATCGTCGAAATTTTTAATATTTAGCTATCATTCCTGCTCGAGTGCAATTTTTGCCTCAGGAAATCGATAAATAATTTCGACTTCTAAATACTCGGTTTTTTTTATAGAGGTGTTTAGCTTGTACGAATTGTTTGCTGAATTTTACGTGATATTTACAGTATATAGAACGCAAGTGAGGAATTTAGTGCAAATAATTTATACCTCTGCAGCAAGACTCAAATCAGTTAAACTCTAACCTTTGTCAGGATACGCAGCTCAATCTGTTTTGTGAATTTGAAAGATGTTTTAAACTACGTAGAGTAACAACATATAGTTACTCTTAATTTGACTAAGGAATTAGGAATTTCATAAAATGCACGTTTGTTTCTACTATTTTGATTTCCGAAGCGCTTACAACTAGAGTTGAAATATTTTGATCAAATTTATACACATTAGAACAAGCCTGAGGAAGAACACGTAATTGGACATCTGTTCGAATAATTAGTTCGGATTTTAAGGCTTGCTGTTTGACTTAACGCCATGAAATTGACACAGATAGGTCTTTCATATAAATGTTATTTATGTCCAACCAGATTAGAATCTGAAATATTTATTATCTTCCTGGTATATTAATTTAGTCTACATTACCATTAATTTTAAATATCTTCCTGTTCTTTTTCCTTTCGGATGAAATATAATATATTACATTTACCGTTACATCTCCTTTTCTGATTATTTCAATTCTAAGCTTCTCTATCATATTACTTTGAATAGTTTGTTAAAAACTAAGAAGTGAAGTATTTGGTAAGATCCTTATTTTCCATATAATTCGAATTAAGGAGGTATAATTTAAAATTTCGATCTCAAAACTTCCTATTTTTTTTTAAATATTACCTTAATTTGTTGCGAGATTAAAGCTTTTTTTTATGGTGGATGCCGCTGTCTAATAAAACATTTATACATAACATATGAATTGATATTACTGTACGAAAAACAAACTTTTATTAGGTATTTCAACATTGTTTGATTTTATGGCCGAAAAAAACAAAGTTGATAACACTGTTTTCGAAAAATTGACGGTTTCCCAACTTAACTGTCAGAACAATTTTGAAACGATTGTTCGTAGAAATATAAATAAGGTTTAGTATCTTTACTAACGTTGTTTGACCCTTAAATAAAAGCTTCGTGTCTTTTAAAGGGTATGGTGGCAGAGGATACGGTCGTGGCTACGGAGGAGAGGGCGGCGCTTCTGCTGCTGCATCTGCTGGTGGAGCAGGACGTGGTATGGGCAGTGAAGGACGAGACGCTGGAGCTGCTGCTGCCGCTGCGGCAGCTGCTGCTGCAGCCGCTGCTGGACGAGGTGGTTACGGAGGCAGAGGTGGAGAGGGTGCTGGCGGTGCCGCAGCTGCCTCTGCTGCTGGAGCAGGACGTGGAGCTGGAGGACAAGGCGAAGGAGCTGCTGCCGCTGCCGCCGCCGCTGCTGCTGCTGCGGCTGCCGCTGGAGGTATTTAGTTCCGCCCTATTTCACTTAAAAACATGCGGAATTTTAAACATAAGCCTGCTTTGAGTTCTACCTTAGCGCTTTACGCAAAACCCTAATTCCTGTACTAATTGGTTTACCCTACAGTAATTCCTATCTAGCCTGAAGAGCTTCCTAAACGGCATCATCGTTTTGTTAGCTTAATTTGCAACTGATTGCGATTATTGAAATCACCTCTTGGTTTCTTAGTGGTCACTCGGAACTGCAACACTGTCCAAAAAACAGTCAAACTCTATTGATGTGTGTACGCAATAGACGTTGAAATAAATTTTATTTTTAAAAACAATTCTGAATAAATTTTAAAGTAATTTTTATCGTCGAAATTTTTAATATTTAGCTATCATTCCTGCTCGAGTGCAATTTCTGCCTCAGTAAATCGATAAATAATTTCGACTTCTAAATACTCCGTTTTTTTATGGAAGTGTTTAACTTGTACGAATTGTCTGCTGAATATTACGTGATGTTAACAGTATATAGAACGCAAGTGAGGAATTTAGTGCAAATAATTTATACCTCTGCAGCGAGACTGAAATCAGTTAAACTCTAACCTCTGTCAGGATACGCAGCTCAATCTGTTTTGTGAATTTGAAAGATGTTTCAAACTGCGTAGAGAAACAACATATAGTTACCCTTAATTTGACTAGGTAATTAAGAATTTCATAAAATGCACGTTTGTTTCTACTATTTTGATGTCCGGAAAGCTTATAACTAGAGTTGAAATATTTTGATCAAATTTATACACATTAGAACAAGCCTGAGGAAGAACACGTAATTGGACATCTGTTCAAATAATTAGTTCGGATTTTAAGGCTTGCTGTTTGACTTAACGCCATGAAATTGACACAGATAGGTCTTTCATATAAATGTTATTTATGTCCAACCAGATTAGAATCTGAAATATATATTATCTTCCTGGTATATTAATTTAATCTACATTACCATTAATTTTAAATATCTTCCTGTTCTTTTTCCTTTCGGATAAAATATAATATACTACATTTACCGTTAGATCTCCTTCTCTGATTATTTCAATTCTAAGCTTCTCTATCATATTACTTTGAATAGTTTGTTAAAAACTAAGAAGTGAAGTATTTGGTAAGATCCTTATTTTCCATATAATTCGAATTAAGGAGGTATATTTGAAAATTTCGATCTCAAAACTTCCTATTTTTTTTTTAAATATTACCTTAATTTGTTGCGAGATTAAAGCTTTTATTTATGGTGGATGCCGCTGTCTAATAAAACATTTATACATAACATATGAATTGATATTACTCTACGAAAAACAAACTTTTATTAGGTATTTCAACATTGTGTGATTTTATGGCCTAAAAAAACAACGTTGATAACACTGTTTTCGAAAAATTGACGGTTTCCCAACTTAACTGTCAGAACAATTTTGAAACGATTGTTCGTAGAAATATAAATAAGGTTTAGTATCTTTACTAACGTTGTTTGACCCTTAAATAAAAGCTTCGTGTCTTTTAAAGGGTATGGTGGCAGAGGATACGGTCGTGGCTACGGAGGAGAGGGCGGCGCTTCTGCTGCTGCATCTGCTGGTGGAGCAGGACGTGGTATGGGCGGTGAAGGACGAGACGCTGGAGCTGCTGCTGCCGCTGCCGCAGCTGCTGCTGCAGCCGCTGCTGGACGAGGTGGTTACGGAGGCAGAGGTGGAGAGGGTGCTGGCGGTGCCGCAGCTGCCTCTGCTGCTGGAGCAGGACGTGGAGCTGGAGGACAAGGCGAAGGAGCTGCTGCCGCTGCTGCTGCTGCGGCTGCCGCTGGAGGTATTTAGTTCCGCCCTATTTCACTTAAAAACATGCGGAATTTTAAACATAAGCCTGGTTTGAGTTCTACCTTAGCGCATTACGCAAAACCCTAACTCCTGTACTAATTGCTTTACCCTACAGTAATTCCTATCTAGCCTGAAGAGCTTCCTAAACGGCATCATCGTTTTGTTAGCTTAATTTGCAACTGATTGCGATTATTGAAATCACCTCTTGGTTTCTTAGTGGTCACTTGGAACCGCAACACTGTCCAAAAAACAGTCAAACTCTATTGATGTGTGTACGCAATAGACGTTGAAATAAATTTTATTTTTAAAAATATTTCTGAATATGTTTTAAAGTAATTTTTATCGTCGAAATTTTTAATATTTAGCTATCATTCCTGCTCGAGTGCAGTTTCTGCCTCAGTAAATCGATAAATAATTTCGACTTCTAAATACTCGTTTTTTTATGGAAGTGTTTAACTTGTACGAATTGTCTGCTGAATATTACGTGATGTTAACAGTATATAGAACGCAAGTGAGGAATTTAGTGCAAATAATTTATACGTCTGCAGCGAGACTCAAATCAGTTAAACTCTAACCTTTGTCAGGATACGCAGCTCAATCTGTTTTGTGAATTTGAAAGATGTTTCAAACTGCGTAGAGAAACAACATATAGTTACCCTTAATTTGACTAGGTAATTAAGAATTTCATAAAATGCACGTTTGTTTCTACTATTTTGATGTCCGGAACGCTTATAACTAGAGTTGAAATATTTTGATCAAATTTATACACATTAGAACAAGCCTGAGGAAGAACACGTAATTGGACATCTGTTCGAACAATTAGTTCGGATTTTAAGGCTTGCTGTTTGACTTAACGCCATGAAATTGACACAGATAGGTCTTTCATATAAATGTTATTTATGTCCAACCAGATTAGTATCTGAAATATTTATTATCTTCCTGGTATATTAATTTAATCTACATTACCGTTCATTTTAAATATCTTCCTGTTCTTTTTCCTTTCGGATAAAATATAATATATTACGTTTACCGTTAGATCTCCTTTTCTGATTTTTTCAATTCTAAGCTTCTCTATCATATTACTTTGAATAGTTTGTTAAAAACTAAGAAGTGAAGTAAGATCCTTATTTTCCATATAATTCGAATTAAGGAGGTATATTTTAAAACATCGATCTCAAAACTTCCTATTTTTTTTTTAAATATTTCCTTAATTTCTTCGGAGATTAAAACTTTTATTTATGCTGGATGCAGCTGTCAAATAAAGCATTTATACATAACATATTAATTGATATTACTGTAGAGATTCTTTGTCCCTAACCATATGATATTTCTTAAGTATCTTGTACGTTTAGGTACTCGGAAGTGTTATTTAACGTCAATCCCATACTTACTATTTAACGATCAAATCCGCAAAGCAAGTTAAGTTAACTTTTACGAGAATGACACGCATGAAAAACAAACTTTTCTTAGGTATCCCAACATGATGTGATTTTATTGCCGAAAAACTCAAATTTCATAATACTGATTTTTAACAATTGACCGTTTCCTTAATTAAGTGTCAGGACAATATCGAAACGATTGTTCGTCGAATTATGAATAAGGTTTAGTATGTTTACTAACGTTGTTTGACCCTAAAATAAAATCTTCGTGTCTTTTAAAGGGTATGGAGGCAGAGGATACGGTCGTGGCTACGGAGGTGAGGGCGGTGCTTCTGCTGCTGCATCTGCCGGTGGAGCAGGACGTGGTATGGGCGGTGAAGGAAGAGACGCTGGAGCTGCTGCTGCCGCTGCCGCTGCTGCTGCTGCAGCCGCTGCTGGACGAGGTGGTTACGGAGGAAGAGGTGGAGAGGGTGCTGGCGGTGCCGCTGCTGCCTCTACTGCTGGAGCAGGACGTGGAGCTGGAGGAGAAGGTGAAGGAGCTGCTGCAGCTGCCGCCGCCGCTGCTGCTGCTGCGGCTGCCGCTGAAGGTATTTAGTTCCTCCTTATTTCACTTAAAATCATGCGGAATTTTAAACATAAGCCTGCTTTGAGTTCTACCTTATTAAAAGCGCTTTACGCAAAGCCCTAATTCCTGTACTAATTGCTTTACCCGACAGTAATTCCTATCTAGCTGGAAGAGCTTAATAAACGGCATCATCGTTTTGTTAGCTTAATTTGCAACTGATTGCGATTATTGAAATCACCTTCTGGTTTCTTAGTGGTCAATCGGAACCGCAACACTGTCCAAAAAACATTCAAACTCTATTGATGTGTGTACGCAATAGACGCTGAAATAAATTTATTTTTAAAAACATTTGTGAATAAGTTTTAAAGTAATTTTTATCGTCGAAATTTTTAATATTTAGCTATCATTCCTGCTCGAGTGCAATTTCTGCCTCAGGAAATCGATAAATAATTTCGACTTCTAAATACTCGGTTTTTTTTATAGAGGTGTTTAGCTTGTACGAATTGTTTGCTGAATTTTACGTGATATTTACAGTATATAGAACGCAAGTGAGGAATTTAGTGCAAATAATTTATACCTCTGCAGCAAGACTCAAATCAGTTAAACTCTAACCTTTGTCAGGATACGCAGCTCAATCTGTTTTGTGAATTTGAAAGATGTTTTAAACTACGTAGAGTAACAACATATAGTTACTCTTAATTTGACTAAGGAATTAAGAATTTCATAAAATGCACGTTTGTTTCTACTATTTTGATTTCCGAAGCGCTTACAACTAGAGTTGAAATATTTTGATCCCTTTTATACACATTACAACAAGCCTGAGGAAGAACACGTAATTGGACATCTGTTCGAATAATTAGTTCGGATTTTAAGGCTTGCTGTTTGACTTAACGCCATGAAATTGACACAGATAGGTCTTTCATATAAATGTTATTTATGTCCAACCAGATTAGAATCTGAAATATTTATTATCTTCCTGGTATATTACTTTAGTCTACATTACCATTAATTTTAAATATCTTCCTGTTCTTTTTCCTTTCGGATAAAATATAATATATTACATTTACCGTTACATCTCCTTTTCTGATTATTTCAATTCTAAGCTTCTCTATCATATTACTTTGAATAGTTTGTTAAAAACTAAGAAGTGAAGTATTTGGTAAGATCCTTATTTTCCATATAATTCGAATTAAGGAGGTATAATTTAAAATTTCGATCTCAAATCTTCCTATTTTTTTTTTAAATATTACCTTAATTTGTTGCGAGATTAAAGCTTTTTTTTTATGGTGGATGCCGCTGTCTAATAAAACATTTATACATAACATATGAATTGATATTACTGTACGAAAAACAAACTTTTATTAGGTATTTCAACATAGTGTGATTTTATGGCCGAAAAAAACAAAGTTGATAACACTGTTTTCGAAAAATTGACGGTTTCCCAACTTAACTGTCAGAACAATTTTGAAACGATTGTTCGTAGAAATATAAATAAGGTTTAGTATCTTTACTAACGTTGTTTGACCCTTAAATAAAAGCTTCGTGTCTTTTAAAGGGTATGGTGGCAGAGGATACGGTCGTGGCTACGGAGGAGAGGGCGGCGCTTCTGCTGCTGCATCTGCTGGTGGAGCAGGACGTGGTATGGGCGGTGAAGGACGAGACGCTGGAGCTGCTGCTGCCGCTGCCGCAGCTGCTGCTGCAGCCGCTGCTGGACGAGGTGGTTACGGAGGCAGAGGTGGAGAGGGTGCTGGCGGTGCCGCAGCTGCCTCTGCTGCTGGAGCAGGACGTGGAGCTGGAGGACAAGGCGAAGGAGCTGCTGCCGCTGCCGCCGCCGCTGCTGCTGCTGCGGCTGCCGCTGGAGGTATTTAGTTCCGCCCTATTTCACTTAAAACCATGCGGAATTTTATGCTTTGAGTTCTACCTTAGCGCTTTACGCAAAACCCTAATTCCTGTACTAATTACTTTACCCTACAGTAATTCCTATCTAGCCTGAAGAGCTTCCTAAACGGCATCATCGTTTTGTTAGCTTAATTTGCAACTGATTGCGATTATTGAAATCACCTCTTGGTTTCTTAGTGGTCACTTGGAACCGCAACACTGTCCAAAAAACAGTCAAACTCTATTGATGTGTGTACGCAATAGACGTTGAAATAAATTTTATTTTTAAAAACATTTCTGAATATGTTTTAAAGTAATTTTTATCGTCCAAATTTTTAATATTTAGCTATCATTCCTGCTCGAGTGCAGTTTCTGCCTCAGTAAATCGATAAATAATTTCGACTTCTAAATACTCCGTTTTTTTATGGAAGTGTTTAACTTGTACGAATTGTCTGCTGAATATTACGTGATCTTAACAGTATATAGAACGCAAGTGAGGAATTTAGTGCAAATAATTTATACCTCTACAGCGAGACTCAAATCAGTTAAACTCTAACCTTTGTCAGGATACGCAGCTCAATCTGTTTTGTGAATTTGAAAGATGTTTCAAACTGCGTAGAGAAACAACATATAGTTACCCTTAATTTGACTAGGTAATTAAGAATTTCATAAAATGCACGTTTGATTCTACTATTTTGATGTCCGGAACGCTTATAACTAGAGTTGAAATATTTTGATCCCTTTTATACACATTAGAACAAGCCTGAGGAAGAACACGTAATTGGACATCTGTTCGAATAATTAGTTCGGATTTTAAGGCTTGCTGTTTGACTTAACGCCATGAAATTGACACAGATAGGTCTTTCATATAAATATTATTTATGTCCAACCAGATTAGTATCTGAAATATTTATTATCTTCCTGGTATATTAATTTAATCTACATTACCGTTCATTTTAAATATCTTCCTGTTCTTTTTCCTTTCGGATAAAATATAATATATTACGTTTACCGTTAGATCTCCTTTTCTGATTTTTTCAATTCTAAGCTTCTCTATCATATTACTTTGAATAGTTTGTTAAAAAATAAGAAGTGAAGTAAGATCCTTATTTTCCATATAATTCGAATTAAGGAGGTATATTTTAAAACATCGATCTCAAAACTTCCTATTTTTTTTTTAAATATTTCCTTAATTTCTTCGGAGATTAAAACTTTTATTTATGCTGGATGCAGCTGTCAAATAAAGCATTTATACATAACATATTAATTGATATTACTGTAGAGATTCTTTGTCCCTAACCATATGATATTTCTTAAGTATCTTGTACGTTTAGGTACTCGGAAGTGTTATTTAACGTCAATCCCATACTTACTATTTAACGATCAAATCCGCAAAGCAAGTTAAGTTAACTTTTACGAGAATGACACGCATGAAAAACAAACTTTTCTTAGGTATCCCAACATGATGTGATTTTATGGCCGAAAAACTCAAATTTCATAATACTGATTTTTAACAATTGACCGTTTCCTTAATTAAGTGTCAGGACAATATCGAAACGATTGTTCGTCGAATTATGAATAAGGTTTAGTATGTTTACTAACGTTGTTTGACCCTAAAATAAAATCTTCGTGTCTTTTAAAGGGTATGGAGGCAGAGGATACGGTCGTGGCTACGGAGGTGAGGGCGGTGCTTCTGCTGCTGCATCTGCCGGTGGAGCAGGACGTGGTATGGGCGGTGAAGGAAGAGACGCTGGAGCTGCTGCTGCCGCTGCCGCTGCTGCTGCTGCAGCCGCTGCTGGACGAGGTGGTTACGGAGGAAGAGGTGGAGAGGGTGCTGGCGGTGCCGCTGCTGCCTCTACTGCTGGAGCAGGACGTGGAGCTGGAGGAGAAGGTGAAGGAGCTGCTGCAGCTGCCGCCGCCGCTGCTGCTGCTGCGGCTGCCGCTGAAGGTATTTAGTTCCTCCTTATTTCACTTAAAATCATGCGGAATTTTAAACATAAGCCTGCTTTGAGTTCTACCTTATTAAAAGCGCTTTACGCAAAGCCCTAATTCCTGTACTAATTGCTTTACCCGACAGTAATTCCTATCTAGCCGGAAGAGCTTAATAAACGGCATCATCGTTTTGTTAGCTTAATTTGCAACTGATTGCGATTATTGAAATCACCTTCTGGTATCTTAGTGGTCAATCGGAACCGCAACACTGTCCAAAAAACATTCAAACTCTATTGATGTGTGTACGCAATAGACGCTGAAATAAATTTATTTTTAAAAACATTTGTGAATAAGTTTTAAAGTAATTTTTATCGTCGAAATTTTTAATATTTAGCTATCATTCCTGCTCGAGTGCAATTTCTGCCTCAGGAAATCGATAAATAATTTCGACTTCTAAATACTCGGTTTTTTTTATAGAGGTGTTTAGCTTGTACGAATTGTTTGCTGAATTTTACGTGATATTTACAGTATATAGAACGCAAGTGAGGAATTTAGTGCAAATAATTTATACCTCTGCAGCAAGACTCAAATCAGTTAAACTCTAACCTTTGTCAGGATACGCAGCTCAATCTGTTTTGTGAATTTGAAAGATGTTTTAAACTACGTAGAGTAACAACATATAGTTACTCTTAATTTGACTAAGGAATTAAGAATTTCATAAAATGCACGTTTGTTTCTACTATTTTGATTTCCGAAGCGCTTACAACTAGAGTTGAAATATTTTGATCCCTTTTATACACATTACAACAAGCCTGAGGAAGAACACGTAATTGGACATCTGTTCGAATAATTAGTTCGGATTTTAAGGCTTGCTGTTTGACTTAACGCCATGAAATTGACACAGATAGGTCTTTCATATAAATGTTATTTATGTCCAACCAGATTAGAATCTGAAATATTTATTATCTTCCTGGTATATTACTTTAGTCTACATTACCATTAATTTTAAATATCTTCCTGTTCTTTTTCCTTTCGGATAAAATATAATATATTACATTTACCGTTACATCTCCTTTTCTGATTATTTCAATTCTAAGCTTCTCTATCATATTACTTTGAATAGTTTGTTAAAAACTAAGAAGTGAAGTATTTGGTAAGATCCTTATTTTCCATATAATTCGAATTAAGGAGGTATAATTTAAAATTTCGATCTCAAATCTTCCTATTTTTTTTTTAAATATTACCTTAATTTGTTGCGAGATTAAAGCTTTTTTTTTATGGTGGATGCCGCTGTCTAATAAAACATTTATACATAACATATGAATTGATATTACTGTACGAAAAACAAACTTTTATTAGGTATTTCAACATAGTGTGATTTTATGGCCGAAAAAAACAAAGTTGATAACACTGTTTTCGAAAAATTGACGGTTTCCCAACTTAACTGTCAGAACAATTTTGAAACGATTGTTCGTAGAAATATAAATAAGGTTTAGTATCTTTACTAACGTTGTTTGACCCTTAAATAAAAGCTTCGTGTCTTTTAAAGGGTATGGTGGCAGAGGATACGGTCGTGGCTACGGAGGAGAGGGCGGCGCTTCTGCTGCTGCATCTGCTGGTGGAGCAGGACGTGGTATGGGCGGTGAAGGACGAGACGCTGGAGCTGCTGCTGCCGCTGCCGCAGCTGCTGCTGCAGCCGCTGCTGGACGAGGTGGTTACGGAGGCAGAGGTGGAGAGGGTGCTGGCGGTGCCGCAGCTGCCTCTGCTGCTGGAGCAGGACGTGGAGCTGGAGGACAAGGCGAAGGAGCTGCTGCCGCTGCCGCCGCCGCTGCTGCTGCTGCGGCTGCCGCTGGAGGTATTTAGTTCCGCCCTATTTCACTTAAAACCATGCGGAATTTTATGCTTTGAGTTCTACCTTAGCGCTTTACGCAAAACCCTAATTCCTGTACTAATTACTTTACCCTACAGTAATTCCTATCTAGCCTGAAGAGCTTCCTAAACGGCATCATCGTTTTGTTAGCTTAATTTGCAACTGATTGCGATTATTGAAATCACCTCTTGGTTTCTTAGTGGTCACTTGGAACCGCAACACTGTCCAAAAAACAGTCAAACTCTATTGATGTGTGTACGCAATAGACGTTGAAATAAATTTTATTTTTAAAAACATTTCTGAATATGTTTTAAAGTAATTTTTATCGTCCAAATTTTTAATATTTAGCTATCATTCCTGCTCGAGTGCAGTTTCTGCCTCAGTAAATCGATAAATAATTTCGACTTCTAAATACTCCGTTTTTTTATGGAAGTGTTTAACTTGTACGAATTGTCTGCTGAATATTACGTGATCTTAACAGTATATAGAACGCAAGTGAGGAATTTAGTGCAAATAATTTATACCTCTACAGCGAGACTCAAATCAGTTAAACTCTAACCTTTGTCAGGATACGCAGCTCAATCTGTTTTGTGAATTTGAAAGATGTTTCAAACTGCGTAGAGAAACAACATATAGTTACCCTTAATTTGACTAGGTAATTAAGAATTTCATAAAATGCACGTTTGATTCTACTATTTTGATGTCCGGAACGCTTATAACTAGAGTTGAAATATTTTGATCCCTTTTATACACATTAGAACAAGCCTGAGGAAGAACACGTAATTGGACATCTGTTCGAATAATTAGTTCGGATTTTAAGGCTTGCTGTTTGACTTAACGCCATGAAATTGACACAGATAGGTCTTTCATATAAATATTATTTATGTCCAACCAGATTAGTATCTGAAATATTTATTATCTTCCTGGTATATTAATTTAATCTACATTACCGTTCATTTTAAATATCTTCCTGTTCTTTTTCCTTTCGGATAAAATATAATATATTACGTTTACCGTTAGATCTCCTTTTCTGATTTTTTCAATTCTAAGCTTCTCTATCATATTACTTTGAATAGTTTGTTAAAAAATAAGAAGTGAAGTATTTGGTAAGATCCTTATTTTCCATATAATTCGAATTAAGGAGGTATATTTTAAAACATCGATCTCAAAACTTCCAATTTTTTTTTTAAATATTGCCTTAATTTCTTCGGAGATTAAAACTTTTATTTATGGTGGATGCAGCTGTCAAATAAAACATTTATACATAACATATTAATTGATATTACTGTAGAGATTCTTTGTCCCTAACCATATGATATTTCTTAAGTATCTTGTACGTTTAGGTACTCGGAAGTGTTATTTAACGTCAATCCCATACTTACTATTTAACGATCAAATCCGCAAAGCAAGTTAAGTTAACTTTTACGAGAATGACACGCATGAAAAACAAACTTTTCTTAGGTATCCCAACATGATGTGATTTTATGGCCGAAAAACTCAAATTTCATAATACTGATTTTTAACAATTGACCGTTTCCTTAATTAAGTGTCAGGACAATATCGAAACGATTGTTCGTCGAATTATGAATAAGGTTTAGTATGTTTACTAACGTTGTTTGACCCTAAAATAAAATCTTCGTGTCTTTTAAAGGGTATGGAGGCAGAGGATACGGTCGTGGCTACGGAGGTGAGGGCGGTGCTTCTGCTGCTGCATCTGCCGGTGGAGCAGGACGTGGTATGGGCGGTGAAGGAAGAGACGCTGGAGCTGCTGCTGCCGCTGCCGCTGCTGCTGCTGCAGCCGCTGCTGGACGAGGTGGTTACGGAGGAAGAGGTGGAGAGGGTGCTGGCGGTGCCGCTGCTGCCTCTACTGCTGGAGCAGGACGTGGAGCTGGAGGAGAAGGTGAAGGAGCTGCTGCAGCTGCCGCCGCCGCTGCTGCTGCTGCGGCTGCCGCTGAAGGTATTTAGTTCCTCCTTATTTCACTTAAAATCATGCGGAATTTTAAACATAAGCCTGCTTTGAGTTCTACCTTATTAAAAGCGCTTTACGCAAAGCCCTAATTCCTGTACTAATTGCTTTACCCGACAGTAATTCCTATCTAGCCGGAAGAGCTTAATAAACGGCATCATCGTTTTGTTAGCTTAATTTGCAACTGATTGCGATTATTGAAATCACCTTCTGGTTTCTTAGTGGTCAATCGGAACCGCAACACTGTCCAAAAAACATTCAAACTCTATTCATGTGTGTACGCAATAGACGCTGAAATAAATTTATTTTTAAAAACATTTGTGAATAAGATTTAAAGTAATTTTTATCGTCGAAATTTTTAATATTTAGCTATCATTCCTGCTCGAGTGCAATTTCTGCCTCAGGAAATCGATAAATAATTTCGACTTCTAAATACTCGGTTTTTTTATAGAGGTGTTTAGCTTGTACGAATTGTTTGCTGAATTTTACGTGATATTTACAGTATATAGAACGCAAGTGAGGAATTTAGTGCAAATAATTTATACCTCTGCAGCAAGACTCAAATCAGTTAAACTCTAACCTTTGTCAGGATACGCAGCTCAATCTGTTTTGTGAATTTGAAAGATGTTTTAAACTACGTAGAGTAACAACATATAGTTACTCATAATTTGACTAAGGAATTAAGAATTTCATAAAATGCACGTTTGTTTCTACTATTTTGATTTCCGAAGCGCTTACAACTAGAGTTGAAATATTTTGATCCCTTTTATACACATTACAACAAGCCTGAGGAAGAACACGTAATTGGACATATGTTCGAATAATTAGTTCGGATTTTAAGGCTTGCTGTTTGACTTAACGCCATGAAATTGACACAGATAAGTCTTTCATATAAATGTTATTTATGTCCAACCAGATTAGAATCTGAAATATTTATTATCTTCCTGGTATATTAATTTAGTCTACATTACCATTAATTTTAAATATCTTCCTGTTCTTTTTCCTTTCGGATAAAATATAATATATTACATTTACCGTTACATCTCCTTTTCTGATTATTTCAATTCTAAGCTTCTCTATCAAATTACTTTGAATAGTTTGTTAAAAACTAAGAAGTGAAGTATTTGGTAAGATCCTTATTTTCCATATAATTCGAATTAAGGAGGTATATTTTAAAACATCGATCTCAAAACTTCCAATTTTTTTTTTTAAATATTGCCTTAATTTCTTCGGAGATTAAAACTTTTATTTATGGTGGATGCAGCTGTCAAATAAAACATTTATACATAACATATTAATTGATATTACTGTAGACATTCTTTGTCCCTAACCATATGATATTTCTTAAGTATCTTGTACGTTTAGGTACTCGGAAGTGTTATTTAACGTCAATCCCATACTTACTATTTAACGATCAAATCCACAAAGCAAGTTAAGTTAACTTTTACGAGAATGACACGCATGAAAAATAAACTTTTCTTAGGTATCCCAACATGATGTGATTTTATGGCCGAAAAACTCAAATTTCATAACACTGATTTTTAACAATTGACCGTTTCCTTAATTAAGTGTCAGGACAATATCGAAACGATTGTTCGTCGAATTATGAATAAAGTTTAGTATGTTTACTAACGTTGTTTGACCCTAAAATAAAATCTTCGTGTCTTTTAAAGGGTATGGAGGCAGAGGATACGGTCGTGGCTACGGAGGTGAGGGCGGTGCTTCTGCTGCTGCATCTGCCGGTGGAGCAGGACGTGGTATGGGCGGTGAAGGAAGAGACGCTGGAGCTGCTGCTGCCGCTGCCGCTGCCGCTGCTGCAGCCGCTGCTGGACGAGGTGGTTACGGAGGAAGAGGTGGAGAGGGTGCTGGCGGTGCCGCTGCTGCCTCTACTGCTGGAGCAGGACGTGGAGCTGGAGGTGAAGGTGAAGGAGCTGCTGCAGCTGCCGCCGCCGCTGCTGCTGCTGCGGCTGCCGCTGAAGGTATTTAGTTCCTCCTTATTTCACTTAAAATCATGCGGAATTTTAAACATAAGCCTGCTTTGAGTTCTACCTTATTAAAAGCGCTTTACGCAAAGCCCTAATTCCTGTACTAATTTCTTTACCCGACAGTAATTCCTATCTAGCCGGAAGAGCTTAATAAACGGCATCATCGTTTTGTTAGCTTAATTTGCAACTGATTGCGATTATTGAAATCACCTTCTGGTTTCTTAGTGGTCAATCGGAACCGCAACACTGTCCAAAAAACATTCAAACTCTATTGATGTGTGTACGCAATAGACGCTGAAATAAATTTATTTTTAAAAACATTTCTGAATAAGTTTTAAAGTAATTTTTATCGTCGAAATTTTTAATATTTAGCCATCATTCCTGCTCGAGTGCAATTTCTGCCTCAGGAAATCGATAAATAATTTCGACTTCTAAATACTCGGTTTTTTTTATAGAGGTGTTTAGCTTGTACGAATTGTTTGCTGAATTTTACGTGATATTTACAGTATATAGAACGCAAGTGAGGAATTTAGTGCAAATAATTTATACCTCTGCAGCAAGACTCAAATCAGTTAAACTCTAACCTTTGTCAGGATACGCAGCTCAATCTGTTTTGTGAATTTGAAAGATGTTTTAAACTACGTAGAGTAACAACATATAGTTACTCTTAATTTGACTAAGGAATTAAGAATTTCATAAAATGCACGTTTGTTTCTACTATTTTGTTTTCCGAAGCGCTTACAACTAGACTTGAAATATTTTGATCCCTTTTATACACATTAAAACAAGCCTGAGGAAGAACACGTAATTGGACATCTGTTCGAATAATTAGTTCGGATTTTAAGGCTTGCTGTTTGACTTAACGCCATGAAATTGACACAGATAGGTCTTTCATATAAATGTTATTTATGTCCAACCAGATTAGTATCTGAAATATTTATTATCTTCCTGGTATATTAATTTAATCTACATTACCGTTCATTTTAAATATCTTCCTGTTCTTTTTCCTTTCGGATAAAATATAATATATTACATTTACCGTAACATCTCCTTTTCTGATTATTTCAATTCTAAGCTTCTCTATCATATTACTTTGAATAGTTTGTTAAAAACTAAGAAGTGAAGTATTTGGTAAGATCCTTATTTTCCATATAATTCGAATTAAGGAGGTATAATTTAAAATTTCGATCTCAAATCTTCCTATTTTTTTTTAAATATTACCTTAATTTGTTGCGAGATTAAAGCTTTTTTTTATGGTGGATGCCGCTGTCTAATAAAACATTTATACATAACATATGAATTGATATTACTGTACGAAAAACAAACTTTTATTAGGTATTTCAACATTGTGTGATTTTATGGCCGAAAAAAAAACAAAGTTGATAACACTGTTTTCGAAAAATTGACGGTTTCCCAACTTAACTGTCAGAACAATTTTGAAACGATTGTTCGTAGAAATATAAATAAGGTTTAGTATCTTTACTAACGTTGTTTGACCCTTAAATAAAAGCTTCGTGTCTTTTAAAGGGTATGGTGGCAGAGCATACGGTCGTGGCTACGGAGGAGAGGGCGGCGCTTCTGCTGCTGCATCTGCTGGTGGAGCAGGACGTGGTATGGGCGGTGAAGGACGAGACGCTGGAGCTGCTGCTGCCGCTGCCGCAGCTGCTGCTGCAGCCGCTGCTGGACGAGGTGGTTACGGAGGCAGAGGTGGAGAGAGTGCTGGCGGTGCCGCAGCTGCCTCTGCTGCTGGAGCAGGACGTGGAGCTGGAGGACAAGGCGAAGGAGCTGCCGCCGCCGCTGCTGCTGCTGCGGCTGCCGCTGGAGGTATTTAGTTCCGCCCTATTTCACTTAAAACCATGCGGAATTTTAAACATAAGCCTGCTTTGAGTTCTACCTTAGCGCTTTACGCAAAACCCTAATTCCTGTACTAATTACTTTACCCTACAGTAATTCCTATCTAGCCTGAAGAGCTTCCTAAACGGCATCATCGTTTTGTTAGCTTAATTTGCAACTGATTGCGATTATTGAAATCACGTCTTGGTTTCTTAGTGGTCACTTGGAACCGCAACACTGTCCAAAAAACAGTCAAACTCTATTGATGTGTGTACGCAATAGACGTTGAAATAAATTTTATTTTTAAAAACATTTCTGAATATGTTTTAAAGTAATTTTTATCGTCCAAATTTTTAATATTTAGCTATCATTCCTGCTCGAGTGCAGTTTCTGCCTCAGTAAATCGATAAATAATTTCGACTTCTAAATACTCCGTTTTTTTATGGAAGTGTTTAACTTGTACGAATTGTCTGCTGAATATTACGTGATGTTAACAGTATATAGAACGCAAGTGAGGAATTTAGTGCAAATAATTTATACCTCTACAGCGAGACTCAAATCAGTTAAACTCTAACCTTTGTCAGGATACGCAGCTCAATCTGTTTTGTGAATTTGAAAGATGTTTCAAACTGCGTAGAGAAACAACATATAGTTACCCTTAATTTGACTAGGTAATTAAGAATTTCATAAAATGCACGTTTGTTTCTACTATTTTGATGTCCGGAACGCTTATAACTAGAGTTGAAATATTTTGATCCCTTTTATACACATTAGAACAAGCCTGAGGAAGAACACGTAATTGGACATCTGTTCGAATAATTAGTTCGGATTTTAAGGCTTGCTGTTTGACTTAACGCCATGAAATTGACACAGATAGGTCTTTCATATAAATGTTATTTATGTCCAACCAGATTAGTATCTGAAATATTTATTATCTTCCTGGTATATTAATTTAATCTACATTACCGTTCATTTTAAATATCTTCCTGTTCTTTTTCCTTTCGAATAAAATATAATATATTACGTTTACCGTTAGATCTCCTTTTCTGATTTTTTCAATTCTAAGCTTCTCTATCATATTACTTTGAATAGTTTGTTAAAAAATAAGAAGTGAAGTATTTGGTAAGATCCTTATTTTCCATATAATTCGAATTAAGGAGGTATATTTTAAAACATCGATCTCAAAACTTCCAATTTTTTTTTTTTAAATATTGCCTTAATTTCTTCGGAGATTAAAACTTTTATTTATGGTGGATGCAGCTGTCAAATAAAACATTTATACATAACATATTAATTGATATTACTGTAGACATTCTTTGTCCCTAACCATATGATATTTCTTAAGTATCTTGTACGTTTAGGTACTCGGAAGTGTTATTTAACGTCAATCCCATACTTACTATTTAACGATCAAATCCACAAAGCAAGTTAAGTTAACTTTTACGAGAATGACACGCATGAAAAATAAACTTTTCTTAGGTATCCCAACATGATGTGATTTTATGGCCGAAAAACTCAAATTTCATAACACTGATTTTTAACAATTGACCGTTTCCTTAATTAAGTGTCAGGACAATATCGAAACGATTGTTCGTCGAATTATGAATAAAGTTTAGTATGTTTACTAACGTTGTTTGACCCTAAAATAAAATCTTCGTGTCTTTTAAAGGGTATGGAGGCAGAGGATACGGTCGTGGCTACGGAGGTGAGGGCGGTGCTTCTGCTGCTGCATCTGCCGGTGGAGCAGGACGTGGTATGGGCGGTGAAGGAAGAGACGCTGGAGCTGCTGCTGCCGCTGCCGCTGCTGCTGCTGCAGCCGCTGCTGGACGAGGTGGTTACGGAGGAAGAGGTGGAGAGGGTGCTGGCGGTGCCGCTGCTGCCTCTACTGCTGGAGCAGGACGTGGAGCTGGAGGTGAAGGTGAAGGAGCTGCTGCAGCTGCCGCCGCCGCTGCTGCTGCTGCGGCTGCCGCTGAAGGTATTTAGTTCCTCCTTATTTCACTTAAAATCATGCGGAATTTTAAACATAAGCCTGCTTTGAGTTCTACCTTATTAAAAGCGCTTTACGCAAAGCCCTAATTCCTGTACTAATTTCTTTACCCGACAGTAATTCCTATCTAGCCGGAAGAGCTTAATAAACGGCATCATCGTTTTGTTAGCTTAATTTGCAACTGATTGCGATTATTGAAATCACCTTCTGGTTTCTTAGTGGTCAATCGGAACCGCAACACTGTCCAATAAACATTCAAACTCTATTGATGTGTGTACGCAATAGACGCTGAAATAAATTTTAATTTTAAAAACATTTCTGAATAAGTTTTAAAGTAATTTTTATCGTCGAAATTTTTAATATTTAGCCATCATTCCTGCTCGAGTGCAATTTCTGCCTCAGTAAATCGATAAATAATTTCGACTTCTAAATACTCCTTTTTTTTATGGAAGTGTTTAACTTGTACGAATTGTCTGCTGAATATTACGTGATGTTAACAGTATATAGAACGCAAGTGAGAAATTTAGTGCAAATAATTCATACCTCTGCAGCGAGACTCAAATCAGTTAAACTCTAACCTCTGTCAGGATACGCAGCTCAATCTGTTTTGTGAATTTGAAAGATGTTTCAAACTGCGTAGAGAAACAACATATAGTTACCCTTAATTTGACTAGGTAATTAAGAATTTCATAAAATGCACGTTTGTTTCTACTATTTTGATGTGCGGAACGCTTATAACTAGAGTTGAAATATTTTGATCCCTTTTATACACATTAGAACAAGCCTGAGGAAGAACACGTAATTGGACATCTGTTCGAATAATTAGTTCGGATTTTAAGGCTTGCTGTTTGACTTAACGCCATGAAATTGACACAGATAGGTCTTTCATATAAATGTTATTTATGTCCAACCAGATTAGTATCTGAAATATTTATTATCTTTCTGGTATATTAATTTAATCTACATTACCGTTCATTTTAAATATCTTCCTGTTCTTTTTCCTTTCGGATAAAATATAATATATTACGTTTACCGTTAGATCTCCTTTTCTGATTTTTTCAATTCTAAGCTTCTCTATCATATTACTTTGAATAGTTTGTTAAAAAATAAGAAGTGAAGTATTTGGTAAGATCCTTATTTTCCATATAATTCGAATTAAGGAGGTATATTTTAAAACATCGATCTCAAAACTTCCAATTTTTTTTTTTAAATATTGCCTTAATTTCTTCGGAGATTAAAACTTTTATTTATGGTGGATGCAGCTGTCAAATAAAACATTTATACATAACATATTAATTGATATTACTGTAGAGATTCTTTGTCCCTAACCATATGATATTTCTTAAGTATCTTGTACGTTTAGGTACTCGGAAGTGTTATTTAACGTCAATCCCATACTTACTATTTAACGATCAAATCCGCAAAGCAAGTTAAGTTAACTTTTACGAGAATGACACGCATGAAAAACAAACTTTTCTTAGGTATCCCAACATGATGTGATTTTATGGCCGAAAAACTCAAATTTCATAATACTGATTTTTAACAATTGACCGTTTCCTTAATTAAGTGTCAGGACAATATCGAAACGATTGTTCGTCGAATTATGAATAAGGTTTAGTATGTTTACTAACGTTGTTTGACCCTAAAATAAAATCTTCGTGTCATTTAAAGGGTATGGAGGCAGAGGATACGGTCGTGGCTACGGAGGTGAGGGCGGTGCTTCTGCTGCTGCATCTGCCGGTGGAGCAGGACGTGGTATGGGCGGTGAAGGAAGAGACGCTGGAGCTGCTGCTGCCGCTGCCGCTGCTGCAGCCGCTGCTGGACGAGGTGGTTACGGAGGAAGAGGTGGAGAGGGTGCTGGCGGTGCCGCTGCTGCCTCTACTGCTGCAGCAGGACGTGGAGCTGGAGGAGAAGGTGAAGGAGCTGCTGCAGCTGCCGCCGCCGCTGCTGCTGCTGCGGCTGCCGCTGAAGGTATTTAGTTCCTCCTTATTTCACTTAAAATCATGCGGAATTTTAAACATAAGCTGCTTTGAGTTCTACCTTATTAAAAGCACTTTACGCAAAGCCCTAATTCCTGTACTAATTGCTTTACCCGACAGTAATTCCTATCTAGCCGGAAGAGCTTAATAAACGGCATCATCGTTTTGTTAGCTTAATTTGCAACTGATTGCGATTATTGAAATCACCTTCTGGTTTCTTAGTGGTCAATCGGAACCGCAACACTGTCCAATAAACATTCAAACTCTATTGATGTGTGTACGCAATAGACGCTGAAATAAATTTTAATTTTAAAAACATTTCTGAATAAGTTTTAAAGTAATTTTTATCGTCGAAATTTTTAATATTTAGCCATCATTCCTGCTCGAGTGCAATTTCTGCCTCAGTAAATCGATAAATAATTTCGACTTCTAAATACTCCTTTTTTTTATGGAAGTGTTTAACTTGTACGAATTGTCTGCTGAATATTACGTGATGTTAACAGTATATAGAACGCAAGTGAGAAATTTAGTGCAAATAATTCATACCTCTGCAGCGAGACTCAAATCAGTTAAACTCTAACCTCTGTCAGGATACGCAGCTCAATCTGTTTTGTGAATTTGAAAGATGTTTCAAACTGCGTAGAGAAACAACATATAGTTACCCTTAATTTGACTAGGTAATTAAGAATTTCATAAAATGCACGTTTGTTTCTACTATTTTGATGTGCGGAACGCTTATAACTAGAGTTGAAATATTTTGATCCCTTTTATACACATTAGAACAAGCCTGAGGAAGAACACGTAATTGGACATCTGTTCGAATAATTAGTTCGGATTTTAAGGCTTGCTGTTTGACTTAACGCCATGAAATTGACACAGATAGGTCTTTCATATAAATGTTATTTATGTCCAACCAGATTAGTATCTGAAATATTTATTATCTTTCTGGTATATTAATTTAATCTACATTACCGTTCATTTTAAATATCTTCCTGTTCTTTTTCCTTTCGGATAAAATATAATATATTACGTTTACCGTTAGATCTCCTTTTCTGATTTTTTCAATTCTAAGCTTCTCTATCATATTACTTTGAATAGTTTGTTAAAAAATAAGAAGTGAAGTATTTGGTAAGATCCTTATTTTCCATATAATTCGAATTAAGGAGGTATATTTTAAAACATCGATCTCAAAACTTCCAATTTTTTTTTTTAAATATTGCCTTAATTTCTTCGGAGATTAAAACTTTTATTTATGGTGGATGCAGCTGTCAAATAAAACATTTATACATAACATATTAATTGATATTACTGTAGAGATTCTTTGTCCCTAACCATATGATATTTCTTAAGTATCTTGTACGTTTAGGTACTCGGAAGTGTTATTTAACGTCAATCCCATACTTACTATTTAACGATCAAATCCGCAAAGCAAGTTAAGTTAACTTTTACGAGAATGACACGCATGAAAAACAAACTTTTCTTAGGTATCCCAACATGATGTGATTTTATGGCCGAAAAACTCAAATTTCATAATACTGATTTTTAACAATTGACCGTTTCCTTAATTAAGTGTCAGGACAATATCGAAACGATTGTTCGTCGAATTATGAATAAGGTTTAGTATGTTTACTAACGTTGTTTGACCCTAAAATAAAATCTTCGTGTCATTTAAAGGGTATGGAGGCAGAGGATACGGTCGTGGCTACGGAGGTGAGGGCGGTGCTTCTGCTGCTGCATCTGCCGGTGGAGCAGGACGTGGTATGGGCGGTGAAGGAAGAGACGCTGGAGCTGCTGCTGCCGCTGCCGCTGCTGCAGCCGCTGCTGGACGAGGTGGTTACGGAGGAAGAGGTGGAGAGGGTGCTGGCGGTGCCGCTGCTGCCTCTACTGCTGCAGCAGGACGTGGAGCTGGAGGAGAAGGTGAAGGAGCTGCTGCAGCTGCCGCCGCCGCTGCTGCTGCTGCGGCTGCCGCTGAAGGTATTTAGTTCCTCCTTATTTCACTTAAAATCATGCGAAATTTTAAACATAAGCCTGCTTTGAGTTCTACCTTATTAAAAGCGCTTTACGCAAAGCCCTAATTCCTGTACTAATTGCTTTACCCGACAGTAATTCCTATCTAGCCAGAAGAGCTTAATAAACGGCATCATCGTTTTGTTAGCTTAATTTGCAACTGATTGCGATTATTGAAATCACCTTCTGGTTTCTTAGTGGTCAATCGGAACCGCAACACTGTCCAAAAAACATTCAAACTCTATTGATGTGTGTACGCAATAGACGCTGAAATAAATTTATTTTTAAAAACATTTGTGAATAAGTTTTAAAGTAATTTTTATCGTCGAAATTTTTAATATTTAGCTATCATTCCTGCTCGAGTGCAATTTCTGCCTCAGGAAATCGATAAATAATTTCGACTTCTAAATACTCGGTTTTTTTATAGAGGTGTTTAGCTTGTACGAATTGTTTGCTGAATTTTACGTGATATTTACAGTATATAGAACGCAAGTGAGGAATTTAGTGCAAATAATTTATACCTCTGCAGCAAGACTCAAATCAGTTAAACTCTAACCTTTGTCAGGATACGCAGCTCAATCTGTTTTGTGAATTTGAAAGATGTTTTAAACTACGTGGAGTAACAACATATAGTTACTCTTAATTTGACTAAGGAATTAAGAATTTCATAAAATGCACGTTTGTTTCTACTATTTTGATTTCCGAAGCGCTTACAACTAGAGTTGAAATATTTTGATCCCTTTTATACACATTAGAACAAGCCTGAGGAAGAACACGTAATTGGACATCTGTTCGAATAATTAGTTCGGATTTTAAGGCTTGCTGTTTGACTTAACGCCATGAAATTGACACAGATAGGTCTTTCATATAAATGTTATTTATGTCCAACCAGATTAGAATCTGAAATATTTATTATCTTCCTGGTATATTAATTTAGTCTACATTACCATTAATTTTAAATATCTTCCTGTTCTTTTTCCTTTCGGATAAAATATAATATATTACATTTACCGTTACATCTCCTTTTCTGATTATTTCAATTCTAAGCTTCTCTATCATATTACTTTGAATAGTTTGTTAAAAACTAAGAAGTGAAGTATTTGGTAAGATCCTTATTTTCCATATAATTCGAATTAAGGAGGTATAATTTAAAATTTCGATCTCAAAACTTCCTATTTTTTTTAAATATTACCTTAATTTGTTGCGAGATTAAAGCTTTTTTTTATGGTGGATGCCGCTGTCTAATAAAACATTTATACATAACATATGAATTGATATTACTGTACGAAAAACAAACTTTTATTAGGTATTTCAACAATGTGTGATTTTATGGCCGAAAAAAACAAAGTTGATAACACTGTTTTCGAAAAATTGTCGGTTTCCCAACTTAACTGTCAGAACAATTTTGAAACGATTGTTCGTAGAAATATAAATAAGGTTTAGTATCTTTACTAACGTTGTTTGACCCTTAAATAAAAGCTTCGTGTCTTTTAAAGGGTATGGTGGCAGAGGATACGGTCGTGGCTACGGAAGAGAGGGCGGCGCTTCTGCTGCTGCATCTGCTGGTGGAGCAGGACGTGGTATGGGCGGTGAAGGACGAGACGCTGGAGCTGCTGCTGCCGCTGCCGCAGCTGCTGCTGCAGCCGCTGCTGGACGAGGTGGTTACGGAGGCAGAGGTGGAGAGGGTGCTGGAGGTGCCGCAGCTGCCTCTGCTCCTGGAGCAGGACGTGGAGCTGGAGGACAAGGCGAAGGAGCTGCTGCCGCTGCCGCCGCCGCTGCTGCTGCTGCGGCTGCCGCTGGAGGTATTTAGTTCCGCCCTATTTCACTTAAAACCATGCGGAATTTTAAACATAAGCCTGCTTTGAGTTCTACCTTAGCGCTTTACGCAAAACCCTAACTCCTGTACTAATTACTTTACCCTACAGTAATTCCTATCTAGCCTGAAGAGCTTCCTAAACGGCATCATCGTTTTGTTAGCTTAATTTGCAACTGATTGCGATTATTGAAATCACCTCTTGGTTTCTTAGTGGTCACTTGGAACCGCAACACTGTCCAAAAAACAGTCAAACTCTATTGATGTGTGTACGCAATAGACGTTGAAATAAATTTTATTTTTAAAAACATTTCTGAATATGTTCTAAAGTAATTTTTATCGTCCAAATTTTTAATATTTAGCTATCATTCCTGCTCGAGTGCAGTTTCTGCCTCAGTAAATCGATAAATAATTTCGACTTCTAAATACTCCGTTTTTTTATGGAAGTGTTTAACTTGTACGAATTGTCTGCTGAATATTACGTGATCTTAACAGTATATAGAACGCAAGTGAGGAATTTAGTGCAAATAATTTATACCTCTGCAGCGAGACTCAAATCAGTTAAACTCTAACCTTTGTCAGGATACGCAGCTCAATCTGTTTTGTGAATTTGAAAGATGTTTCAAACTGCGTAGAGAAACAACATATAGTTACCCTTAATTTGACTAGGTAATTAAGAATTTCAAAAAATGCACGTTTGTTTCTACTATTTTGATGTCCGGAACGCTTATAATTAGAGTTGAAATATTTTGATCCCTTTTATACACATTAGAACAAGCCTGAGGAAGAACACGTAATTGGACATCTGTTCGAATAATTAGTTCGGATTTTAAGGCTTGCTGTTTGACTTAACGCCATGAAATTGACACAGATAGGTCTTTCATATAAATGTTATTTATGTCCAACCAGATTAGTATCTGAAATATTTATTATCTTCCTGGTATATTAATTTAATCTACATTACCGTTCATTTTAAATATCTTCCTGTTCTTTTTCCTTTCGGATAAAATATAATATATTACATTTACCGTTACATCTCCTTTTCTGATTATTTCAATTCTAAGCTTCTCTATCATATTACTTTGAATAGTTTGTTAAAAACTAAGAAGTGAAGTATTTGGTAAGATCCTTATTTTCCATATAATTCGAATTAAGGAGGTATAATTTAAAATTTCGATCTCAAAACTTCCTATTTTTTTTAAATATTACCTTAATTTGTTGCGAGATTAAAGCTTTTTTTTATGGTGGATGCCGCTGTCTAATAAAACATTTATACATAACATATGAATTGATATTACTGTACGAAAAACAAACTTTTATTAGGTATTTCAACAATGTGTGATTTTATGGCCGAAAAAAACAAAGTTGATAACACTGTTTTCGAAAAATTGTCGGTTTCCCAACTTAACTGTCAGAACAATTTTGAAACGATTGTTCGTAGAAATATAAATAAGGTTTAGTATATTTACTAACGTTGTTTGACCCTTAAATAAAAGCTTCGTGTCTTTTAAAGGGTATGGTGGCAGAGGATACGGTCGTGGCTACGGAAGAGAGGGCGGCGCTTCTGCTGCTGCATCTGCTGGTGGAGCAGGACGTGGTATGGGCGGTGAAGGACGAGACGCTGGAGCTGCTGCTGCCGCTGCCGCAGCTGCTGCTGCAGCCGCTGCTGGACGAGGTGGTTACGGAGGCAGAGGTGGAGAGGGTGCTGGAGGTGCCGCAGCTGCCTCTGCTCCTGGAGCAGGACGTGGAGCTGGAGGACAAGGCGAAGGAGCTGCTGCCGCTGCCGCCGCCGCTGCTGCTGCTGCGGCTGCCGCTGGAGGTATTTAGTTCCGCCCTATTTCACTTAAAACCATGCGGAATTTTAAACATAAGCCTGCTTTGAGTTCTACCTTAGCGCTTTACGCAAAACCCTAACTCCTGTACTAATTACTTTACCCTACAGTAATTCCTATCTAGCCTGAAGAGCTTCCTAAACGGCATCATCGTTTTGTTAGCTTAATTTGCAACTGATTGCGATTATTGAAATCACCTCTTGGTTTCTTAGTGGTCACTTGGAACCGCAACACTGTCCAAAAAACAGTCAAACTCTATTGATGTGTGTACGCAATAGACGTTGAAATAAATTTTATTTTTAAAAACATTTCTGAATATGTTCTAAAGTAATTTTTATCGTCCAAATTTTTAATATTTAGCTATCATTCCTGCTCGAGTGCAGTTTCTGCCTCAGTAAATCGATAAATAATTTCGACTTCTAAATACTCCGTTTTTTTATGGAAGTGTTTAACTTGTACGAATTGTCTGCTGAATATTACGTGATCTTAACAGTATATAGAACGCAAGTGAGGAATTTAGTGCAAATAATTTATACCTCTGCAGCGAGACTCAAATCAGTTAAACTCTAACCTTTGTCAGGATACGCAGCTCAATCTGTTTTGTGAATTTGAAAGATGTTTCAAACTGCGTAGAGAAACAACATATAGTTACCCTTAATTTGACTAGGTAATTAAGAATTTCAAAAAATGCACGTTTGTTTCTACTATTTTGATGTCCGGAACGCTTATAATTAGAGTTGAAATATTTTGATCCCTTTTATACACATTAGAACAAGCCTGAGGAAGAACACGTAATTGGACATCTGTTCGAATAATTAGTTCGGATTTTAAGGCTTGCTGTTTGACTTAACGCCATGAAATTGACACAGATAGGTCTTTCATATAAATGTTATTTATGTCCAACCAGATTAGTATCTGAAATATTTATTATCTTCCTGGTATATTAATTTAATCTACATTACCGTTCATTTTAAATATCTTCCTGTTCTTTTTCCTTTCGGATAAAATATAATATATTACGTTTACCGTTAGATCTCCTTTTCTGATTTTTTCAATTCTAAGCTTCTCTATCATATTACTTTGAATAGTTTGTTAAAAAAAAAGAAGTGAAGTATTTGGTAAGATCCTTATTTTCCATATAATTCGAATTAAGGAGGTATATTTTAAAACATCGATCTCAAAATTTCCTATTTTTTTCTTTTTAAATATTGCCTTAATTTCTTCGGAGATTAAAACTTTTATTTATGGTGGATGCAGCTGTCAAATAAAACATTTATACATAACATATTAATTGATATTACTGTAGACATTCTTTGTCCCTAACCATATGATATTTCTTAAGTATCTTGTACGTTTAGGTACTCGGAAGTGTTATTTAACGTCAATCCCATACTTACTATTTAACGATCAAATCCACAAAGCAAGTTAAGTTAACTTTTACGAGAATGACACGCATGAAAAATAAACTTTTCTTAGGTATCCCAACATGATGTGATTTTATGGCCGAAAAACTCAAATTTCATAACACTGATTTTTAACAATTGACCGTTTCCTTAATTAAGTGTCAGGACAATATCGAAACGATTGTTCGTCGAATTATGAATAAGGTTTAGTATGTTTACTAACGTTGTTTGACCCTAAAATAAAATCTTCGTGTCTTTTAAAGGGTATGGAGGCAGAGGATACGGTCGTGGCTACGGAGGTGAGGGCGGTGCTTCTGCTGCTGCATCTGCCGGTGGAGCAGGACGTGGTATGGGCGGTGAAGGAAGAGACGCTGGAGCTGCTGCTGCCGCTGCCGCTGCTGCTGCTGCAGCCGCTGCTGGACGAGGTAGTTACGGAGGAAGAGGTGGAGAGGGTGCTGGCGGTGCCGCTGCTGCCTCTACTGCTGGAGCAGGACGTGGAGCTGGAGGTGAAGGTGAAGGAGCTGCTGCAGCTGCCGCCGCCGCTGCTGCTGCTGCGGCTGCCGCTGAAGGTATTTAGTTCCTCCTTATTTCACTTAAAATCATGCGGAATTTTAAACATAAGCCTGCTTTGAGTTCTACCTTATTAAAAGCGCTTTACGCAAAGCCCTAATTCCTGTACTAATTGCTTTACCCGACAGTAATTCCTATCTAGCCGGAAGAGCTTAATAAACGGCATCATCGTTTTGTTAGCTTAATTTGCAACTGATTGCGATTATTGAAATCACCTTCTGGTTTCTTAGTGGTCAATCGGAACCGCAACACTGTCCAATAAACATTCAAACTCTATTGATGTGTGTACGCAATAGACGCTGAAATAAATTTTAATTTTAAAAACATTTCTGAATAAGTTTTAAAGTAATTTTTATCGTCGAAATTTTTAATATTTAGCTATCATTCCTGCTCGAGTGCAATTTCTGCCTCAGTAAATCGATAAATAATTTCGACTTCTAAATACTCCTTTTTTTATGGAAGTGTTTAACTTGTACGAATTGTCTGCTGAATATTACGTGATGTTAACAGTATATAGAACGCAAGTGAGAAATTTAGTGCAAATAATTCATACCTCTGCAGCGAGACTCAAATCAGTTAAACTCTAACCTCTGTCAGGATACTCAGCTCAATCTGTTTTGTGAATTTGAAAGATGTTTCAAACTACGTAGAGAAACAACATATAGTTACCCTTCATTTGACTAGGTAATTAAGAATTTCATAAAATGCACGTTTGTTTCTACTATTTTGATGTCCGGAACGCTTAAAACTAGAGTTGAAATAATTTGATCCCTTTTATACACATTAGAACAAGCCTGAGGAAGAACACGTAATTGGACATCTGTTCGAATAATTAGTTCGGATTTTAAGGCTTGCTGTTTGACTTAACGCCATGAAATTGACACAGATAGGTCTTTCATATAAATGTTATTTATGTCCAACCAGATTAGAATCTGAAATATTTATTATCTTCCTGGTATATTAATTTAGTCTACATTACCATTAATTTTAAATATCTTCCTGTTCTTTTTCCTTTCGGATAAAATATAATATATTACATTTACCGTTACATCTCCTTTTCTGATTATTTCAATTCTAAGCTTCTCTATCATATTACTTTGAATAGTTTGTTAAAAACGAAGAAGTGAAGTATTTGGTAAGATCCTTATTTTCCATATAATTCGAATTAAGGAGGTATAATTTAAAATTTCGAACTCAAAACTTCCTATTTTTTTTTAAATATTACCTTAATTTGTTGCGAGATTAAAGCTTTTTTTTATGGTGGATGCCGCTGTCTAATAAAACATTTATACATAACATATGAATTGATATTACTGTACGAAAAACAAACTTTTATTAGGTATTTCAACATTGTGTGATTTTATGGCCGAAAAAAACAAAGTTGATAACACTGTTTTCGAAAAATTGACGGTTTCCCAACTTAACTGTCAGAACAATTTTGAAACGATTGTTCGTAGAAATATAAATAAGGTTTAGTATCTTTACTAACGTTGTTTGACCCTTAAATAAAAGCTTCGTGTCTTTTAAAGGGTATGGTGGCAGAGGATACGGTCGTGGCTACGGAAGAGAGGGCGGCGCTTCTGCTCCTGCATCTGCTGGTGGAGCAGGACGTGGTATGGGCGGTGAAGGACGAGACGCTGGAGCTGCTGCTGCCGCTGCCGCAGCTGCTGCTGCAGCCGCTGCTGGACGAGGTGGTTACGGAGGCAGAGGTGGAGAGGGTGCTGGAGGTGCCGCAGCTGCCTCTGCTGCTGGAGCAGGACGTGGAGCTGGAGGACAAGGCGAAGGAGCTGCTGCCGCTGCCGCCGCCGCTGCTGCTGCTGCTGCTGCCGCTGGAGGTATTTAGTTCCGCCCTATTTCACTTAAAACCATGCGGAATTTTAAACATAAGCCTGCTTTGAGTTCTACCTTAGCGCTTTACGCAAAACCCTAATTCCTGTACTAATTACTTTACCCTACAGTAATTCCTATCTAGCCTGAAGAGCTTCCTAAACGGCATCATCGTTTTGTTAGCTTAATTTGCAACTGATTGCGATTATTGAAATCACCTCTTGGTTTCTTAGTGGTCACTTGGAACCGCAACACTGTCCAAAAAACAGTCAAACTCTATTGATGTGTGTACGCAATAGACGTTGAAATAAATTTTATTTTTAAAAACATTTCTGAATATGTTTTAAAGTAATTTTTATCGTCCAAATTTTTAATATTTAGCTATCATTCCTGCTCGAGTGCAGTTCCTGCCTCAGTAAATCGATAAATAATTTCGACTTCTAAATACTCCGTTTTTTTATGGAAGTGTTTAACTTGTACGAATTGTCTGCTGAATATTATGTGATCTTAACAGTATATAGAACGCAAGTGAGGAATTTAGTGCAAATAATTTATACCTCTGCAGCGAGACTCAAATCAGTTAAACTCTAACCTTTGTCAGGATACGCAGCTCAATCTGTTTTGTGAATTTGAAAGATGTTTCAAACTGCGTAGAGAAACAACATATAGTTACCCTTAATTTGACTAGGTAATTAAGAATTTCATAAAATGCACGTTTGTTTCTACTATTTTGATGTCCGGAACGCTTATAACTAGAGTTGAAATATTTTGATCCCTTTTATACACATTAGAACAAGCCTGAGGAAGAACACGTAATTGGACATCTGTTCGAATAATTAGTTCGGATTTTAAGGCTTGCTGTTTGACTTAACGCCATGAAATTGACACAGATAGGTCTTTCATATAAATGTTATTTATGTCCAACCAGATTAGTATCTGAAATATTTATTATCTTCCTGGTATATTAATTTAATCTACATTACCGTTCATTTTAAATATCTTCCTGTTCTTTTTCCTTTCGGATAAAATATAATATATTACGTTTACCGTTAGATCTCCTTTTCTGATTTTTTCAATTCTAAGCTTCTCTATCATATTACTTTGAATAGTTTGTTAAAAAATAAGAAGTGAAGTATTTGGTAAGATCCTTATTTTCCATATAATTCGAATTAAGGAGGTATATTTTAAAACATCGATCTCAAAACTTCCTATTTTTTTCTTTTTAAATATTGCCTTAATTTCTTCGGAGATTAAAACTTTTATTTATGGTGGATGCAGCTGTCAAATAAAACATTTATACATAACATATTAATTGATATTACTGTAGACATTCTTTGTCCCTAACCATATGATATTTCTTAAGTATCTTGTACGTTTAGGTACTCGGAAGTGTTATTTAACGTCAATCCCATACTTACTATTTAACGATCAAATCCGCAAAGCAAGTTAAGTTAACTTTTACGAGAATGACACGCATGAAAAATAAACTTTTCTTAGGTATCCCAACATGATGTGATTTTATGGCCGAAAAACTCAAATTTCATAATACTGATTTTTAACAATTGACCGTTTCCTTAATTAAGTGTCAGGACAATATCGAAATGATTGTTCGTCGAATTATGAATAAGGTTTAGTATGTTTACTAACGTTGTTTGACCCTAAAATAAAATCTTCGTGTCTTTTAAAGGGTATGGAGGCAGAGGATACGGTCGTGGCTACGGAGGTGAGGGCGGTGCTTCTGCTGCTGCATCTGCCGGTGGAGCAGGACGTGGTATGGGCGGTGAAGGAAGAGACGCTGGAGCTGCTGCTGCCGCTGCTGCTGCTGCAGCCTCTGCTGGACGAGGTGGTTACGGAGGCAGAGGTGGAGAGGGTGCTGGCGGTGCCGCTGCTGCCTCTACTGCTGGAGCAGGACGTGGAGCTGGAGGTGAAGGTGAAGGAGCTGCTGCAGCTGCCGCCGCCGCTGCTGCAGCAGCGGCTGCCGCTGAAGGTATTTAGTTCCTCCTTATTTCACTTAAAATCATGCGGAATTTTAAACATAAGCCTGCTTTGAGTTCTACCTTATTAAAAGCGCTTTACGCAAAGCCCTAATTCCTGTACTAATTGCTTTACCCGACAGTAATTCCTATCTAGCCGGAAGAGCTTAATAAACGGCATCATCGTTTTGTTAGCTTAATTTGCAACTGATTGCGATTATTGAAATCACCTTCTGGTTTCTTAGTGGTCAATCGGAACCGCAACACTGGCCAATAAACATTCAAACTCTATTGATGTGTGTACGCAATAGACGTTGAAATAAATTTTATTTTTAAAAACATTTCTGAATATGTTTTAAAGTAATTTTTATCGTCCAAATTTTTAATATTTAGCTATCATTCCTGCTCGAGTGCAGTTTCTGCCTCAGTAAATCGATAAATAATTTCGACTTCTAAATACTCCGTTTTTTTATGGAAGTGTTTAACTTGTACGAATTGTCTGCTGAATATTACGTGATCTTAACAGTATATAGAACGCAAGTGAGGAATTTAGTGCAATAATTTATACCTCTGCAGCGAGACTCAAATCAGTTAAACTCTAACCTCTGTCAGGATACGCAGCTCAATCTGTTTTGTGAATTTGAAAGATGTTTCAAACTGCGTAGAGAAACAACATATAGTTACCCTTAATTTGACTAGGTAATTAAGAATTTCATAAAATGCACGTTTGTTTCTACTATTTTGATGTCCGGAACGCTTATAACTAGAGTTGAAATATTTTGATCCCTTTTATACACATTAGAACAAGCCTGAGGAAGAACACGTAATTGGACATCTGTTCGAATAATTAGTTCGGATTTTAAGGCTTGCTGTTTGACTTAACGCCATGAAATTGACACAGATAGGTCTTTCATATAAATGTTATTTATGTCCAACCAGATTAGAATCTGAAATATTTATTATCTTCCTGGTATATTAATTTAGTCTACATTACCATTAATTTTAAATATCTTCCTGTTCTTTTTCCTTTCGGATAAAATATAATATATTACATTTACCGTTACATCTCCTTTTCTGATTATTTCAATTCTAAGCTTCTCTATCATATTACTTTGAATAGTTTGTTAAAAACTAAGAAGTGAAGTATTTGGTAAGATCCTTATTTTCCATATAATTCGAATTAAGGAGGTATAATTTAAAATTTCGAACTCAAAACTTCCTATTTTTTTTTAAATATTACCTTAATTTGTTGCGAGATTAAAGCTTTTTTTTATGGTGGATGCCGCTGTCTAATAAAACATTTATACATAACATATGAATTGATATTACTGTACGAAAAACAAACTTTTATTAGGTATTTCAACATTGTGTGATTTTATGGCCGAAAAAAACAAAGTTGATAACACTGTTTTCGAAAAATTGACAGTTTCCCAACTTAACTGTCAGAACAATTTTGAAACGATTGTTCGTAGAAATATAAATAAGGTTTAGTATCTTTACTAACGTTGTTTGACCCTTAAATAAAAGCTTCGTGTCTTTTAAAGGGTATGGTGGCAGAGGATACGGTCGTGGCTACGGAAGAGAGGGCGGCGCTTCTGCTGCTGCATCTGCTGGTGGAGCAGGACGTGGTATGGGCGGTGAAGGACGAGACGCTGGAGCTGCTGCTGCCGCTGCCGCAGCTGCTGCTGCAGCCGCTGCTGGACGAGGTGGTTACGGAGGCAGAGGTGGAGAGGGTGCTGGAGGTGCCGCAGCTGCCTCTGCTGCTGGAGCAGGACGTGGAGCTGGAGGACAAGGCGAAGGAGCTGCTGCCGCTGCCGCCGCCGCTGCTGCTGCTGCTGCTGCCGCTGGAGGTATTTAGTTCCGCCCTATTTCACTTAAAACCATGCGGAATTTTAAACATAAGCCTGCTTTGAGTTCTACCTTAGCGCTTTACGCAAAACCCTAATTCCTGTACTAATTACTTTACCCTACAGTAATTCCTATCTAGCCTGAAGAGCTTCCTAAACGGCATCATCGTTTTGTTAGCTTAATTTGCAACTGATTGCGATTATTGAAATCACCTCTTGGTTTCTTAGTGGTCACTTGGAACCGCAACACTGTCCAAAAAACAGTCAAACTCTATTGATGTGTGTACGCAATAGACGTTGAAATAAATTTTATTTTTAAAAACATTTCTGAATATGTTTTAAAGTAATTTTTATCGTCCAAATTTTTAATATTTAGCTATCATTCCTGCTCGAGTGCAGTTTCTGCCTCAGTAAATCGATAAATAATTTCGACTTCTAAATACTCCGTTTTTTTTATGGAAGTGTTTAACTTGTACGAATTGTCTGCTGAATATTACGTGATCTTAACAGTATATAGAACGCAAGTGAGGAATTTAGTGCAAATAATTTATACCTCTGCAGCGAGACTCAAATCAGTTAAACTCTAACCTTTGTCAGGATACGCAGCTCAATCTGTTTTGTGAATTTGAAAGATGTTTCAAACTGCGTAGAGAAACAACATATAGTTACCCTTAATTTGACTAGGTAATTAAGAATTTCATAAAATGCACGTTTGTTTCTACTATTTTGATGTCCGGAACGCTTATAACTAGAGTTGAAATATTTTGATCCCTTTTATACACATTAGAACAAGCCTGAGGAAGAACACGTAATTGGACATCTGTTCGAATAATTAGTTCGGATTTTAAGGCTTGCTGTTTGACTTAACGCCATGAAATTGACACAGATAGGTCTTTCATATAAATGTTATTTATGTCCAACCAGATTAGTATCTGAAATATTTATTATCTTCCTGGTATATTAATTTAATCTACATTACCGTTCATTTTAAATATCTTCCTGTTCTTTTTCCTTTCGGATAAAATATAATATATTACGTTTACCGTTAGATCTCCTTTTCTGATTTTTTCAATTCTAAGCTTCTCTATCATATTACTTTGAATAGTTTGTTAAAAAATAAGAAGTGAAGTATTTGGTAAGATCCTTATTTTCCATATAATTCGAATTAAGGAGGTATATTTTAAAACATCGATCTCAAAACTTCCTATTTTTTTCTTTTTAAATATTGCCTTAATTTCTTCGGAGATTAAAACTTTTATTTATGGTGGATGCAGCTGTCAAATAAAACATTTATACATAACATATTAATTGATATTACTGTAGACATTCTTTGTCCCTAACCATATGATATTTCTTAAGTATCTTGTACGTTTAGGTACTCGGAAGTGTTATTTAACGTCAATCCCATACTTACTATTTAACGATCAAATCCGCAAAGCAAGTTAAATTAACTTTTACGAGAATGACACGCATGAAAAATAAACTTTTCTTAGGTATCCCAACATGATGTGATTTTATGGCCGAAAAACTCAAATTTCATAATACTGATTTTTAACAATTGACCGTTTCCTTAATTAAGTGTCAGGACAATATCGAAACGATTGTTCGTCGAATTATGAATAAGGTTTAGTATGTTTACTAACGTTGTTTGACCCTAAAATAAAATCTTCGTGTCTTTTAAAGGGTATGGAGGCAGAGGATACGGTCGTGGCTACGGAGGTGAGGGCGGTGCTTCTGCTGCTGCATCTGCCGGTGGAGCAGGACGTGGTATGGGCGGTGAAGGAAGAGACGCTGGAGCTGCTGCTGCCGCTGCCGCTGCTGCTGCTGCAGCCGCTGCTGGACGAGGTGGTTACGGAGGCAGAGGTGGAGAGGGTGCTGGCGGTGCCGCTGCTGCCTCTACTGCTGGAGCAGGACGTGGAGCTGGAGGTGAAGGTGAAGGAGCTGCTGCAGCTGCCGCCGCCGCTGCTGCTGCTGCTGCGGCTGCCGCTGAAGGTATTTAGTTCCTCCTTATTTCACTTAAAACCATGCGGAATTTTAAACATAAGCCTGCTTTGAGTTCTACCTTATTAAAAGCGCTTTACGCAAAGCCCTAATTCCTGTACTAATTGCTTTACCCGACAGTAATTCCTATCTAGCCGGAAGAGCTTAATAAACGGCATCATCGTTTTGTTAGCTTAATTTGCAACTGATTGCGATTATTGAAATCACCTTCTGGTTTCTTAGTGCTCAATCGGAACCGCAACAATGTCCAATAAACATTCAAACTCTATTGATGTGTGTACGCAATAGACGCTGAAATAAATTTTAATTTTAAAAACATTTCTGAATAAGTTTTAAAGTAATTTTTATCGTCGAAATTTTTAATATTTAGCTATCATTCCTGCTCGAGTGCAATTTCTGCCTCAGTAAATCGATAAATAATTTCGACTTCTAAATACTCCTTTTTTTTATGGAAGTGTTTAACTTGTACGAATTGTCTGCTGAATATTACGTGATGTTAACAGTATATAGAACGCAAGTGAGGAATTTAGTGCAAATAATTTATACCTCTGCAGCGAGACTCAAATCAGTTAAACTCTAACCTCTGTCAGGATACGCAGCTCAATCTGTTTTGTGAATTTGAAAGATGTTTCAAACTACGTAGAGTAACAACATATAGTTACCCTTCATTTGACTAGGTAATTAAGAATTTCATAAAATGCACGTTTGTTTCTACTATTTTGATGTCTGGAACGCTTACAACTAGAGTTGAAATAATTTGATCCCTTTTATACACATTAGAACAAGCCTGAGGAAGAACACGTAATTGGACATCTGTTCGAATAATTAGTTCGGATTTTAAGGCTTGCTGTTTGACTTAACGCCATGAAATTGACACAGATAGGTCTTTCATATAAATGTTATTTATGTCCAACCAGATTAGAATCTGAAATATTTATTATCTTCCTGGTATATTAATTTAATCTACATTACCGTTCATTTTAAATATCTTCCTGTTCTTTTTCCTTTCGTATAAAATATAATATATTACGTTTACCGTTAGATCTCCTTTTCTGATTATTTCAATTCTAAGCTTCTCTATCATCTTACTTTGAATAGTTTGTTAAAAACTAAGAAGTGAAGTATTTGGTAAGATACTTATTTTCCATATAATTCGAATTAAGGAGGTATATTTTAAAATTTCGATCTCAAAACTTCCTATTTTTTTAAATATTAACTTACTATTAAGTTTTTCCAAGATTAAAGCTTTTATTTGTGGTGGATGCAGCTGTCTAAATAAAACATTTATACATAACATATTAATTTATACCTGTGTAGAGATTCTTTGTAACTAACATATGATATTTCTTAACTATCTTGAACGTTTAGGTAATCGGAAGGTTTATTTAACGTCAATCCCTACTTACTATTTAACATTCAAATAACCAAAACAAGTTTGGTTAACTTTTACGAGAATGTCACGCACGAAAAAAAAACTCTTATTAGGTATCCGAACATGATGTGATTTTATGGCCGAAAGACACAAAATTGATAATACTGTTTTGGAACAATTGTTCGTCTCCTATTTTAACTGTCAGGAAAAATTTCGAAATGATTCTTCTTCGAATTATTAAGTTTTAGTATGTTTACTTACGATGCTTGACCCTTAAATAAAATCTTCGTGTCTTTTAAAGGATATGGAGGCAGAGGATACGGTCGTGGCTACGGAGGTGAGGGCGGTGCTTCTGCTGCTGCATCTGCCGGTGGAGCAGGACGTGGTGCAGGCGGTGAAGGAAGAGGCGCTGGAGCTGCTGCTGCTGCTGCCGCTACTGCAGCTGCAGCCGCTGCTGGACGAGGTGGTTACGGAGGCAGAGGTGGAGAGGTTGCTGGCGGTGCCGCTGCTGCCTCTGCTGCTGGAGCAGGCCGTGGAGCTGGAGGACAAGGCGAAGGAGCTGCTGCCGCTGCCGCCGCCGCTGCTGCGGCCGCGGCTGCCGCTGGAGGTATTAATTAATTATTTTTACTACCCACTCCTGCGAATTAACGCAACTATGGGAAACCTGTTTTCTCCCCCTCTGTCGGGGGAGACTTCCTCCGTATTAGGCGGGAGGAAGAGGTTTGAGCGGACCGGTCGTTATTGCCCGTAAATGGTTTTGAATCCACGTGAACACTTTGTTTTTTCCCCTCCGTATCAGGCGGAAGTGTGCTGCAACCCGTTTGTGCTTAGTTGAATTGGCTCTTTTGGTACTTAGTCTTTGTGGGTGCCGTCATGTAGTTATATGCCTTACGGCTGAACATCGTATCTTGGAGGGCCTTTGCGGCGAAATCTCCATAGCTCAGCACGATAGTGCGTCTCAGTGACTGGAAGATTTGTCGGGAGTATTGATCTCACCAGCAAATAGTTTTATTTGAGGATCGAAATCAAGATCCTCTTAATTTTACTTTTAACTTTATTATTACTATTTTCAAAAATACAAAGATAAGAATACGTTAAGTTAAATATTTACATATATACAGTGCTAATGAGAATACATGAGTCGTAGATCAGACATTGGATGAGGGTATCATGCTGCCATGATATCCTTTACAAAAGTTGTATTATTATCGACTATAAGTTTTATACCCTTGCGGATCCATTTTAGACCTGCTGGATATTTTACCAGATGAGGGTTATAAGCCTTACCTTTGGCTATGCTGAAGTATGTCCCAAAGGGGGATGATATCTTCAAATATTCTCAGTAATTATCCCATGATTTTACTTTCTCTATGAATATTTGTTTCTTATATTGCGCCGCTACCCTTTTATAGTCCTGTCTCTTATTCTTCCTGTCCTGACCTCTGGATCTTTGAAATATTATCCTGAAGCGTCTGACTTTACGTCTTAGCTCCGTGAGGTGTGGTGACCACCAGGTCTTTGTACCTCCTCTGGTTTTACGCTGGGTATTTTGGGTATTACTAGCGGGGCACTTAACATTGTTTTGATAGGCATCTTTGAGTTTTAAAGATGTTAATTGAATTTGAGAATTTAACTCCTCCTCTTCATCTGTCACTTTAATGTCCTCTGATATTTGTGTGATGTCCCTTTTAAGAAACAGCCAATTTGTGGCTTTTAGTTTCATTCGCCTTGTAGGCCCTGTGTTCGGGAACTGGTTTTGAATTTGGAAGTTTATTGCTTGGTGGTCGCTCAGTGTTTCCCTGGCGTCAACCTCCCAATTCTCTATGTGTAGTTGACTCTTCTGGATTAGCAGTGTTACATCTATCCACGAGTTGCCTCTCGCCCCTGAGAAGGTGGGAGAGCTGTCTGCTTGATTGATGACTGGCGAGCCTGTCACGGCTATAAAGTCCCCTAATCTTTGGCCTCTTGGGTGTGTTTGATTGGGACCCCATAGTGTGTTCTTCGCATTAAAGTCACCGCATATCACTATCGATAAATTTGTTACATTTATCCTGTTCTCTAATTCTGTTAATATTGGGTCTAAATCGTTGCGCAGGGGTCAATAGACTGATATTATGAGAAATGGAATTTCCCCGTCTATTTTAACCGCCACTATTTCTTCGGACGTATAAAATTCTAAGGCTGGAACTTTTGGATTTGTTATGATTATCGCACTTTTTGCTCCCTTATCTTTATAATAGAGTCTATATTTTTGTGGGAAGCCGCATAGTTTATCTTTTATAAGGAATGGCTCCTGTATGCAAGCTATAAATACTTGCTCTTTTTCTTCTAAGTCCGTTTTTAACTGTAAACTTCAACCCCTCGAGTGCTGTAGATTGATTTGCGTTATTAGGAACTTATCCATAGTTTATTTTTCTTCTAATTATCTCTAATTCTCTTTGTTTACTAGGACATTCATTATCTCTACTGTTATGTTTATAATCTAATTTAAGACCGTAGTCTTGGTTTGCTTTCTTACAATTTCTACATCTATCCTTTTTGGAGGGGCAGTCGCTTATAAAGTGCTCTGTTTTCCCGCATTTATGACAACATTGGTCTTCTTTACAAAACTTTTTTGAGTGTCCGAATCTCAAACAATTTTGGCACTGCGTCACTTGTATATATTCCCTGACGTTTTTCCTTGTCCAGAAAAGATTTAACTTTTTAGTTTTAATAATCTAATGTAGGTGTCTTTCCCTCCTCTAGTGCAATTTTTGCCTAAGTAAATAGCTAAATAATTTATTTTTCAAAACTGTCCGTTTATTTTGAACTTGTATACAAATACAGCCGAGTATTTTACTGCAACTGCGTTATGCCTTTGCAGGGACCCTCAAGTCAGATGTAATTAGTTTTAGAATATCCTGCTTAATCGATTTCATGAATTAGCGAGTAGTTTCAAACTACCTGTCGTATTAAAAGATAGTTAACTGATGTTAATATGTCTATGCCATTATACGTTTCATAACACGCATCTTTATTTCGATCACTTTAATATCAGAGACTCCTTTTCTTAGTGGTTAATTATTTTTATCCTTTCTAAAAGCTCTGGAACAGAGTGAGGTAGAAAACTTAATTGGACATTTGTGAGAATAATTAGTTCTTGATTTTGAAGTTTGGTGTTTGTTTGGCATCGAGAATTTCACGAAGGTATACGTTAGGTATAAGCGGGAAACACTGACCACCATATTAACATCTCAAATTTTTTTTTCAACTTCCTCGCATACAGATTTATTCTACTTTACCCTTAATTTAAATATCTTCTTATTTACGTTTCTTTCGGATAAGCTATAATAGATTAAACAATTTTTCAGATCTCTTGTTTTTGTTATTTTAGTTTGTCGCTTGTGTCTTATTACTTTTGCTAATATATCTCACGTATTTATTGAATTTTTTAGATGCCATTTTGTTTTGGTAAATTTCGAACTGAGAAATTATATGTAAAATTTTCCTCTCAAACTTTAAATTACTTCGTTGGAAGAATATCTCAATGGGTTTCTGTAAATGTAGCTGTATAATAATTCATTTATACATATCATATTATTGGATTGCAGGTTTAGTTAATCTGAAGTTACATATGACTTAATTTCGAGCTTTACTTACGATTACTACTATTGTATTTCTTTTCCGTTTTTATGGATTTTGTTCTAAATATCTTATTTGTTACCTTTAATGCATATATATGTTTGTATGTATATGGTATATTATGTAACAGGGTATATTTATATATATACATATACATGCTACATACATGCTCTGTTGCATAACATGCTATGTATGTATTTAATCAGGTAACTAATGATCAATTGTCATGTTAGTTTATGGTTTTACCTCTGTACTCACCATTCGAAGCTTTCAGAAACTCCATGAATATTTTCGAAAATTTTAAATAAACCTGCTTCCTTAAACTTTTCAAATCACCTATCCCCTTTATCTTTGGAGTTAAAACGTTTATCTTATGCATTATCAGACAAGGTCTTTCTATTAATTTTTGTCAAAATAGTTAAACTTCAAATTTAAAACACTTTCTTTGTAATTCAAATGGAATAAATTTTTCATTGAAAACGCTAGTTAAATTATCTGGATGCTTCTGAATGGTCATAATAATCGTCGAATGAAATCTGCTATCAAGGAATTTTCATCTGAAACTGCTTACGACAATTTCTCTTAGTTGCTAAATCAAGGTGCGCCTTTTCGAAACTAATGACCTTATTTGAACATATCTATGACTTTTTTAGTATTTTTTTCGCGTTTCTTTATTTTATCTCTATCTCTGTTATATATTTCTGGGTTGTCTGAAGTAATATGAAACGCAAACGAAAAATATCTAACCTTTTCCCGTGGGCTATAGGGGCCAATTTCGAACGTATTATGGCCATTTAGTCACTTATTTTAAATGAAAGGAACAGATAAACAAATAGACAGGGTCTTGCACTTGCTAATCCATTATAAGGAGTAAATTTTAAATCTCCATAGCTTAATGAAATTTCTTGAGACACATTTAAAGTAGTGAACGTGCAGGACATATATGTCCCAGCCCCCTGGAAAAGGATTTATATTTTATGACTTCAATAGCATTGCATGCCTGGACATATACTCAGGACATAATTGTAGCCAGTCCTGAATGCTAAATCGTATGAATGTAAAAGTTGCGAACTTATTCCCTATTTTTTACATCCCGATTAATGCGTTCATGTATTTATGTTAAAATATGTTTTACTTTGTCAGGCTATGGAGGACGCGGATTAGGTGATGGATACAGAGCTGGTTCTGGTGGATCTGCTGCTGCGTCTGCTACTGGAGCAGGATCTGGTGCAAGAGGACGAGGCTCTGACTTCATTACCGATGCTGCTGCTCTAGCATCTGCTGCTGCTTCTGCTTTCGGTTCAGGAGGTTACGGCCGCAGAGGATACGGAACTAGTGCTGCTACTGCATCTTCTGCTGCTAGTAGTTCTGTTAGTTCAACTGTATATTCGACTATTTCGCGATTGTCATCGGCTCCATCTTCGTCCCGAGTTTCTTCTGCAGCTTCTGCTCTTGCTTCTGGTGGTGCATTCAATGCTAACGCATTGTCTTCAGTTATTTCAAGTCTGTCGTCTCAAGTTCGTTCTTCGTCTTCAGATCTTTCCGGATGTGAAGTGCTCGTCCAGGTTCTGTTAGAAGTTTTGTCAGCCCTTGTGCATATCTTGAATTCGTCAAATATTGGTCCAATTGATTTGAGTTCTGTAACTTCAGCCTCAAATATTGTTTCTAACTCACTTTATGCGTTAGCTTGAAGCAAAGTGTGTTAAAATTTAATATTTTCTGAACGTGTAACATTTATTCAGAAATAAATAAATACATTGCATGATTTAAAATTTTCTTTTTAATGTTGCATGAGTTGTTTGAATCTTCATCAGTATGATTTTTTATTATCTCTGAACGTGAGAAAACAAAATCCATAATATTAAATGATGGAACATTTCGGTATTATACAATCTTCATATATGCACTTAATATATATATATATGTATATGTGATGTATCAGCTTTAGTCGTAGCTTAAATAATCAAACGATAAGTTTAAAAAACAGGATCCATTTATTATTATTCAAGAGAAATAGCAGTTACAAAATTCATATCTCCGGAGTAAATAAAAAGAATTACTAATAACTTTTGTATGAAGTTTACTGCATTGTTACATTAGAAAAGCCCCGATATTCTTGCGCGAGTCCTTTCATAGCCTCTCGAAAGGGCGGAGCTTCCAAAAAATGATTCCAAACTCGCATCCAGAATTCGAGTTATAATAATATTAATCTTAAATAGACACTCTCACTATAACACAGTCAATAATAATATCAATATATGAAATTGTAAATAATATACCTTAATATATTGACATTTATGGAAAATAAAGAAAAATAACATCATGCATGCAGTATTGGGAACACATTTCTCGAGAACAGTTTCAGTTCTGGATCCAGGATTGCTGCAAAACTTTAGAGCAGTTCGTATTTTACAAATCTTTCATTTCCAGTTCGCCGTGGCTTTAATTTCTATTTGAGGTGAGGTATTCCTCTATTTTTTTCTTCATATCATTGACAATTGCAATACTTGACTAATTTCTTAACATTTTCTTTTGACTTTTAGTTTGTTTACAGTATTTCATTTTGACTACTTATTCATATAAAACACTTATTTTGATAATAATCATTTTACACAATAATTTTACTCGTATTTTACCTTTTACTATCGACAATGACAATTATGTCATATACTGCATTGTCGTTCAGCACAATTTTCAAATACAATAGTATTTTATAATTACCATTAATGTCGTTGCCAAAAAATTAACACATAAATACAAAATAAATACAAATTTACAAAACAACACACAGAAAATTAGTCATTAAATAATTAGAGGTGCTCTGATTACCTTTAGTAGCAACCTCAGTTGAGCGTTTACCAAAAGGTGTGTCTACCTATTGGTGATGAAGTTTAAAATTTTCTGGGTCTTGGTAGTGTCGTAGTCTGGCAACATGGAAAATATCAGTAGATTTCTTTGTGTGGTAATTCTTTTTATCAATTTCATAATTACCCTCAGATAATGTTTTGACAATTTGGTATGGTCCAGAATAGGGAGCTGTCAATTTACGTGTATTCGGAAATTCAAATTCATCAAACAAAACTAGATCACCAGGTTGAAAATCCACATCTGCAAATTTTGTGTCATAACGACTTTTATTCTTTTTATGATATTCAATAGTTCTCTCTTTAGCTAATTTTCTCGCTGTGCCAACCGGAGGTTAAGTATTTTGATCTAGGGAAGAATCGAAAGGAAGTTTTCCGAGTAAAAGTTATGCAGGGGTGAATTTAGTTACCGAATGAGGAGAATTATAATATTCACTAATAACTTGATCCAAAATTTTCGTTCATGGAATTTTCGATGATGTAGAATTTACTTTACATCTTAAACGGGTTACTAGGGTTTGGTTCACACGCTCTACTTTCCCATTTGTCTGGGGGGGGAGGGGCAGTAGGTAGAAGTTGTTTTACATTATAATTTCTAAGAAATTTTTTGAATCTATTGCAGGTGAATGCGGCATTGCGGTCACTAAGGACTTTTTCGGGGACTTGAATTTGGAAAATTTGTTTCAAAATATTAGCATAAGTTTCTGTAGTTGCACTTTTAGATGGAAAAGCCCAGGCATATCTTGTGGCATGATCGATCACAAGATGTAAATATTTTTTTGTAGAATTATAATAATTAAAACCACCGACTGTATCAATAGAAAGACATTCAAAATGTTTATCAGTTGGGGGTACTACTTGCATAAGTCCAAATTTTTTGGTTTTTTTCTTTTTATTAATTTGACAAACATAGCAATGTTTCACGAAATTTCCAATATCTTTACTAATGTAGGGCCAATAATATTGTGGAGTGATTAAATTTAACATAGCATGAATACCTGGATGTCCGAATTTTTCATGACTTTCAGTTAATAGTTTTAATCTTAACGATTTTGGTACCACAATTTTATAACCTTTTTTCTTCTTAATTACCATCAAATCATTTATTTCTACATATTTTTTATCACACATATTGTCACTTTTTTGCTGTTGTATAATTTCATCACGATTAAGTAAATACACAGAATGCTGGAGTTGGTGAGAAACAGGTTGTCTAGAAAGCATATCAGCTTCAACGTTTGTAGAGCCTTTTTGATATTGAACTTCGTAATCAAACATACTCAGTCGGAGTGACCAACGGAATAATCTGCCTCTTAAATTCTTAACATTTTTAAGTCAAACAATGGCTGCATGTTCGGTATGGATTGTAAATTTCTGACCGTGAAGATAGTAATAAAATTTATCTAATGCATCAACAATAGCTACACATTCAAGTTCTGTAATTGCATAATTTTTTTCGTAATCTTTTAAAGCTCTAGAATGGTAGGAAACTGGGTGTAATATATTACTTTCATCTGGCTGCTTCAAAACAGCTCCCACAGCAATCTGTCATGCATCAACAAAAACATGACAAGGTTTATTTGGATCATACAATTGCAAGACTGGTTCTGAAATAAGAACATTTTTCAGTTCATCAAACGCAGTTTGACATTGATCATCCCAATGCCATGGTACATCTTTTTCCAATAATTTATTTAGAGATCTTAATTTAGCATAATTAGGTATGAATCTATGATAAACATTTACACTGCCTAACACTCTTTGTAGTTCTTTTACATTACTTGGATATTTCAAATTTTTAATACTTTCAATATTTTGGTTATCTGGGGTAACTTTACCCTTTCTAATTTCATAACCTAGAAAATTGATTTTATCTTTCGCAAAGACACATTTACTTTGGTTCAATTTAATACCTTCTTCAATAAATATTTCAAAAAATTCACTCAAATGCTTTAGATGTTGTTCTTTGGAAGAAAAGTAAACAATTATGTCATCAAAATGACTAATTTGAATTTTATTTTAATTGAATTTTATTTTTAGTGAGGATGCGTTTAATAACTCTGTTAAAGATAGCCGGTGATATCTCCGGAGTAAATAAAAAAGAATTACTAATAACATTTTGTATGAAGTTTACTGCATTGTTACATTAAAGAAAAAGCCCCGATATTCTTTCGCGAGTTCTTTTATAGCCTCTGGAAAGGCGGAGCTTCCAAGAAATGACATCAGCCTCGTCAGCCAATCCAGTTCGCTTTAAATACCTCCAGAACATTCTATAACTGTACGTGTAGAAAAGGCAGGAAAAACAACTTGACTACGGAGCTGTGGATTTAATTCCACGTACTTTCAAATAAGAGACCGTCGCCATTAAAAATGAAAAGAACATACAGTTAAATTTTTAAGTGTATTCTTGACTATAGAATTTTATTATTACAAATATATATTTAGTTCCATCTATGTTTTGAGATGAAAATAGCCCTGATAAATCCATATTACTTTGAATGAATATTGAATTATATGAAAGGGCGATTTAGTTATTTAACGGTATAAACAACGAAAATGAATCAGCATAAAGGGGGATATGGAAAACGATGAAGCTCAGCTTTTAGAAAAAACTTGATTTTAGAGTCAATTTAATTTGAAAGATATTTTACATTTTAACGCACTGTACTTGGAAGATTTCATTCGTATGTAAGAAAAAAATCTGGCGTGTACACCACATGACTTCCTACGCAACTTTCATGCATTTCATTTAAACATATTGAATTAACAATTAACGAGTTTTGAATTAAATTTACTTCGTCGATAGCGGATAAACCAAAATAGAATAAATGCACTTTTAACGTTCACTATATTTACCATAGTGACAATTCGGCGCTTGGTTCACTTAACAGCGTTATATCTCATTCATTTATAACTCAGGGTGAACAAAGATTGTATCATCTGAAGAATGACCACATGCTCTATTCATGTACTATAATAATTATATAAAATTATATAAAAAAGAAACAGTTTCACTGACAATTCAGGGCCGCTTACCTAGTGGCCATGCACTATTAATTAATTCAGTTCTCAAGCCAAGGCAAAAATACATAAACGTTCAAAATATTTTCATTAAAAATTGAAAGATATAGAAAAAACATAAAACACTAAGTACATTTAAAACAATTGAGAAAAAATTTTTTACAATTAAAACTACAGTTTTTTTTATCAAAAACAAGCTAATAACTTAAATGATAATTCCAGAATGAATTAAGCATAAATCAATGCAATTCAATTCAATTCAAGCAATACTAAAAGAAGATATTAGTTTGTTGTTGCTAAGCTTAGTTTCTCTAGATTTTCAACAAATCCACTATTCTCCAAAGTTTCAAATGTAAACAAATGTGGCTGCTATGACCACATGCTCAAATATTAAACAAACAAAACAAATATTAAACAAAAATTAGGCTTAGGCTCACCTAAAAACTAAATTATTGTTAATTTAGAACGGAATATTAAATTATATGCACATTTTCCTGCATTTCCTTTAAACTTATTTCCTCGAATTTCATTAGAGGCATATTTCTCATTCAATTAATTCTGTTCTGAGTTCTCCGCATGGCAAAAATATATAAAACCTCAAAATATCTTTATTAAGAATTGAAAAATAGAGAGAAAAAAAATAATATACCAAATACATTTCAAACAATCAAAAAAGTTTTTTTACAATTAAAATAACAGTTTCTACGCAGAAACCAGCAATTCGGCCAACAGGCAAAAAGTCAGATTTTTAGGTGCATAAAAATGAAAGTTTAATTTTGGTCCCACTCCGCAAAAAGACACTAAAGACGCAGAAACTTAATTCACTATTCTGCTAAGCTTCAAATGTAAACAAATACCGCTGCTACGGAGAACAACAATTAGGCTTAGCTGCATTTAAACAACTTTTAAATTTCTGATAATTCTGCAATTATTGCATGCAGATTAACTATGAGGTATAAAAATCTTAATCGAAAATAGGAACAACAGAATTCAATAATTTTTAAAGGAAATCTTTGCACAATTTAAAACATTCAGGAATAAAAAAAATTGAGCTCACCGAGCCGAGTAAGAGAGTGGCTATATATATAAATAATATATATAAATATATATCCACAGATTTCGACAATAATTGATACCGAAAAATGGCAACTTTTTCTTTCGAGCGTGCTTTTCAATAATTTTATTCTCTTTAACAATAGCATCTTCAAACAAATTCAAGGGATCCCAATGGGAGGAAATTTTTTAAGCGCTGTGTGTGAATTATTCCTTTTCACAAAAGAATTGACCTTTGTCTGTTCACTAAATAAAGAAGAACATAAATTTTACCAACACATATATCCTTCCATTGATGATATCATAGCCTTTAACAACCATAACAAAATAGAAGCTGCTAATATCTACCCAACTTGCTTAAAACTAAATAATACAAATACAGTGCAAAATAATGTAGTATACCTTGACCTAAATATTATTGATTACAATTTTATTAAAGTCTACGACAAGAGGAGAGAATTCACTTTTTCTACACTGAAGTTAACCAACTGGAATTCTAATATTTCCAAAAGAATCATCATTAATACAATTTTTTTCACAGCTACTTAGAATAAAAAGAATATGTAATACTACAGAACACTTACAAGAAGAAATACTTTACTTCGTCACAATTTTGAAAAATAACCGAATTCCTCATAAAATAATTAAAAATACCTTAAAAAAGCTGGCATTAGCCTTACCAATTTTTGATTATTTGTTTTGGATAATGAAATTTTATGCTTAAAGCCCAATGGGACGGTATAAAGTGGATGGCTGATTCAGATAATCTAATGTAAAAATTGTATAAATGTACAGATTATTCTCGTAAATACATTTTCTTTCCTCCAAAGATTTTGGCACTATACTTATACTTATTTTGGCACTAACTTAATACTATTGTTTTAATAGTTTTAAATTGCTTAGATGGCCAAATTCTACTATTATTAACAAATCGGGCCTTTTCATTTTTCATAGTAGTTTGACCGCCCTCTAACTTGAAGAATGACGACTTTTTATTAACAAATGACTTTTTTCCAATTTCCTCTTTCTTTTGTGGCCCAAAATAAGTAATTTTAGCTGAATTAGCCATTTTCACTTATTTGTAGCAGTTTTGTTCTTCTAACAACTTGACTGACGCCATTTTGTATTCTTTCCGTGTCTTTTCGCGTCTGTCACACCCTCTATAAAAAAGGGGGGACAGGAGTTCCCGCCAAAACTACAATCTCAGCCCATTGGCCTATGTAGATTTGATTGTTTCACCCACCTACGTCACACGACGAGAAGGAAGGTTGGTAGGACACGGAGGGGATTTGCACCCTTTTCAAATCTTTCGCGATGCAAAGGACGGCACCTCCTAGGTCAGTTTTTTTCATTTCTTTTGTCTGTGTTTTTTGGTCCTAATAAGACCCAACGACGTATGTTCTCTTGCTAATTTAATTGCATATTAATTTGATTACAGTACCATTCTCTTTATACTATTCTCTTTCTTTCACTATCTTCTTTAAGCTATGCAGGACCAGCCCGTACGTTGTTGTAATTTTTTTTGACTAATAGCAGACCGCTATTTATTTTATTTTGATTTTAATTTTACATTGCTCGGAGTTGCATTTATATTTTAACACCCTAATGTGTTTTTCAGCGGACGCGTCGGGAAAAAGGAACAGAGCAGTGAAACTCTAAAAAAGATTTATTCGGCACTATTCATGTTTCATATTAAAAAATTTTTTTTCGCATCAAACAAGAGCTTCAATGGTCTGTTTCGGCGAAACGCGTAATGGTATTTAGCCTAGTTCGACACTCAGTCATTTTTCCCTTGAAAAGCCTGGTTGAGGGTACGAGTGGGTTAATTTAATTGTATTTTTGTATTTTTGCAATTTATGTTTTCATTTTAATTGTTGCATTTTATGTTTTGATATTTTTTTCCGTCAATCTATTTTTTATGTGTATTAACTTTTCACATTTCACAACGGTCAGATTAATTTTTTCGTGCATTCGCATTTCTTCCAACATTAATTTTAACAGTTTTTTTCGCGTGTTTACAGTTTTTTTTTTTCAGTTTTTAATTTTTTTAAAAAAATTTCTTCTTAGTTCATATTTTAGTAATACAGCGTTGAACTATTTCGTGGAGCTACAGCTCCTGGTAACTTTTTAGCAAGATCGCTGCAATGTTTCTACCTACTATTATTTCATATCTTTTTGCAGCATTATGCGCAAAAAAAAATTTAAGACCAAATAGGTCTTACGTCTCATTACTTGTTAGCTTTATAATTTCTGTTTCAATTATATATATATATATATATATATATATGCTTTTGGTGCAGGCGATTGCAACCAAAATAGGAGGTGCGCATCTACATGTTATAGGAGTCCTATATACAAAATTTCAACGTTCTGAGTCTACTCGTTTTTGAGTTATGCGAAATACATTCCTACCTACAGACGCCACAAAAAAGATCTTCTCAGAATTCATTTTAAATCAATTTTATAATGTTTTTAGTGGAAAAGAGTCTTTTATTCTATCCTTACGTATGGATGTCACGCGAAAACATCGTTAAGTTGCATTCGATAGCGGTCAAAATGTATATTTTCATTGAAATATGATGCCCGAAATTTTTCGCGATTACAACACTTCCTTTTTACTTCGTAGAATGAAGTAACAAAACAAAATTTTATCATAATTATCCAGTGTGGTTAAATTGTAACTGAAATCTTTTTTTATGCCGATCGATAACTATGGGTTCTTTGGCCAAGACGACAGATCGTAAGAAGCAAAACCGTATGCTACATTAACAGTGCAATGGACTGGCTGAATGTTGCAACTGGTGTTTTCTATACCAGACGCATAGCTACTTGGAGCTGCCTCTCAACGTGCTGTCTCGATCCCCAGGCTCCTAATTTTTAATATCTACTTAAATTTCTTTTGATTTTATCGATGGAATTACCGTGACTAAACTTCCAGTACCCGATTGTAGCTGGGAAAGTAATCTGGAACGCATACGTGAGAATTGATGCACCCTGTACTTGTCACATTGATGAGATATCAATCAAATCATGCTTAACCTTTCCTGCAACTAAATGCAAATAAGTTGACATCCTGCGAAAACCTCCGAGTTAGGCGGGAGGAAAAATCGAAAAATGTTGTCCGAAAAAGGCGTAAAAAGAAAGATAATACAAAATCACTTGGTACGCTACGGGGTCCTCAAACACGCAACATAGACTTTAAGAACTACTCTCCCTTTTAACATTCAAGGTAGAATCCAGCCACCGGTGCTTTTCCTCACCTCGGCAAAGAAAGTCTATGTATTCTTTGACCTCGGATCTCGGAGGCCACTAAGGCGGGAAGCAAACTATAAACACCGCGTTCCTGGCATTCGCGCTACTCCACTCGAATGGCTAAGCCACTACCGTCCGGGACAGCATGGGCTGCCCTTTCTAGCCGTAGGAACCTGTTCCGTGTTATTGTTCCCCTAGAGCCGCTACTGTATCAGAGTGATATGCTAAGTACGCAACTCCAGAGGGCTACAGGATATACGTCTTAAGGCCCGTCCACACGAGTACGCTCGAAACGTAGCTGACGAACGCGCTGTTACGTTACCAGCGTAAAAGCGTCCAAACGAGTATGCTTGCGAAGACTGCGTTTAACCAATAGAATTATTTTGCGCAAAAATCACGTGACGCTGTGATATAGCGTCAACAGAGCTGTATCTTATTACTTCGCTGTTCTTCTGCATGTTTGCGGCAAGTTGTCCGAATCAGATGATTTTTTTTTTTTTTTTTTTTTTTTTTTTTTTGTAGCTGAAACTTTACTATTATGTGCAATTATTAAGCAGAGGCAAAACCGCAAAAAATGGCAAGAATGGGTCCGAAAGATTTATTTAGAGCGACCTGTTCAAAGAGATTTTTTTTTTTTTTTTTTTTTTTTTTTTTACTGCCTTGTTTGCGAAAGGAATATCTGGAATTATTAAATTCCTACTGTTAGCTCACACTCTCCCTATATCTTGTTCAAATTTTCAGTACATAAAATGCTTTTTATTCATCCACTCAAGTTCAAATACAATTTTTTAAACTTGCAGTGAATGACACTTGAATTTAATACAGCTTTTTCACATATTAAAATTTTTTTAATTTTTAATTAAAAAAATTATGTTTGTATTTTTATTTATTTATTTATTTATTTTTGTATTTTAAAACTTTTCTTTGTGGACCTAAGTAGGAATTGACTTCATTTTTTTGGGGGGAGGGGGTATATTATTTGTTTTTTAATTCCTTCAGGATGAGTATCGACCTGTTTGACAGACTTGCAGATTCTATATCGTATGAAAATTAGGATTTATAAAATTTGTTTGGAATACAGTATATAAAGAGAATTAAATTACTTAATTCTCTTTATATACACCATCCACCATATAATAAAACCAATTTCATATTTTTTAACTCGCTCTCCCTCGGTCTTTTGTTTTTCTTTTTATTTATTTTTGAATTTAGAATGAGGTTCAAACTTTGGACAGTTTATGAGAAATTATGTGCATGATAAAATATGCAATAAAGTAAAAATAAAGAGAGAATTTATAGATGATATATGATAAAGAGATGCTGATATATTTTTACATAAGGATTTCTATTTGCACTGCACATTTTTAAACTAAATTAAAAACAATAATGATAATGAATAAAATAAGAAATGAAAACAATAATAATAGGTAAAATAAGAATATAATGATTCATGATTAAATATAAGAAACACGTTTCAAAATGAGAAAAGCTAACTGAATTATACCGCCTACGGGTGAGGTACGAACTTGCCACCTTTCCACTCCTCCGCCACTAGAGCAGCGCGCTGACCACTCAGCTATCTGTGATAGCAGTGTTTGTGAAAAATAATGTAACAAGTAGAAGTCGCTGCAAAGGTAATTTAATTAAACTTCAATAAATGATTGCTGTATGAGACAAATTGTAACTTTCCTCCAAAATTTCGTAATTGTATTTTATTGAATACTCTTTCACAGTCAACTGCTTTATTTTAGAAGTTATTATATTGCTGAAGTTAGTTTTTGGTGTATTTATAATATTATAGCCAATATTTATAATAATTAAGGAGAATTTTGTAAGGCAGAAACTTTGATTTCGTAGAAATTGTAATTTATTTAGGTTCCTATTACTTACGGTGTTATAAATAGGTGAAGCATATGGATATACTGGTTGGATCATTGCTTTATAAGTATACAGTTTTTCCCTTTAATAAAAATTTTAAATGTACACTAATATGTACGGTTTGAGAAATCTGAAGATGGCGTGAACAATACTGATTATTTTATTGCTGTATACAGTTATATTTCTAAGCAAAAACTCATCTCTGTGTGGCTCTGATGCCATATTGAAACGGGTAAGCAAGAAGGTTTTCTGATTATGACACGTGATAAGAACTCGGTCGGCTATTGGCTATACGCGCGCGTCGCGGGCGAAAAAGCTGAACAGGAGCGTACTCAGTTTTACGTCTTCTGCGTCCTGCGAATTTACGCCGGCGTCAAAAAAGTTACGTCAAGTACGTCGGGAGCGTCCTCGTGTGGACAGGCCTTTATAGCTCATGGATTAACCATGCAAGATAAATTAAGCGCATTTTTATTTATTATTCTTTATTCTCTTTTTTGTAGTTTACAAGTTCAAGATTTTGTGATACAATTCTGTATCCAAATATACATATACATACATATATATTTATATTCACTCTGAAGAATGAGACAAAGTACACTAATGTATTTTGCCCAGAAATATTAGTAGATTCACCTAGAATGAACATGTACATTTTTTTCGTAAAGACATCGAGGAACTCATCCTTTAGTATAAGCGTAACAATGCTTTTGTTAAATATGAAAATTCTTTTTAAGTAAATATATCAGCTCCAATATATCGTCTCCTCCTTAAAAATGTTTTTTTTTTTTTTTCACTCATATAAATCGTGTAGTGGCAAGTCGTATTTTAGATTAGTTTTCAAGCTCGCTACCTTAAGTTCATCAATATCTAATCTATAGTTTGCTGTGTTCATCAGTTTCTTATCTATAATTATGCTTATGCTACATTTTGTCCGGCATTTAGATGTAGTTTTTATATTAAATTTCTTTCTTAATAGGAAATATTGCTAATTCCTCGTCCTGTAAAGTTGGGGCAATGATACATTAATTTCTTCCAATATAACTGGTGACTTCTCAGTCCATAGGAAAATTTTGGTACTTCCCACTGCCATACTTTACAGTCCCTACTGTTTAATTCCGTTATGAAATTAAGGATGTCCTTTTCAGAAATCTAAATATACTCTCAGTATTTAAGATTTAGCTTAATAAAACTCATCACAGTTGTAGATGTGTTACATAAACCTCAAATAAAAGGAATAGCCCTTAAAACTAGATTTTGTTAAGACCACAATGTTTTACTATCTGGAACATAACATTCAAAATAAAATTTAAAAAAAAAAAAAAAAAAAAAAGAGATAAATCTGAAAGTATTCAGATTTTATATTACGTCCGAAGGGGCCTTTTTAACACATTTTTGTGTTACCTTTAAATATTAAAAATCATGTTCTTAGCACTTAAACCATAAAATTGAATTCAATAGCAATATCACAAAATATTTAAAAGAGCATATCTTTATAATTTCCGATATGCAATCTTGCACACTAGATTATAATTTTTTTCTCACAGTGTTATCATTGTTTGCTTTTAAATCGTTCAGTTTGTTAATCTAAAATTCGTTAAAGCTTTAGAAAATATATGAACGAGATAATAAAATAAATTCCAAATTAGGAGTTCCAGATGTCCATATTCGTTGGAAGATTATGTTATTCAAAATTTGATGGCTCTAGTTACCGTTGTTTTATCACAGTGCGAGGAACATACATACATTTATGCAGATTCTTCATTATTTGGTTTCTTTAAATATAATTAAAATACAGTAACACGCCGAACAAATATTAATTTAGAAATCAAACAACAAAAATCAGCGTTATATTTTTAAATTTTCACAGAAAAAGTTTCGATATTTTTACCGAACTATCATCCTCAGCTGCAAAAGCGCAAATAAGCGAGATGACATATAATGATTAGATAAGAAAGCCTGGATAGTAGATGAGCTGCTGGAACCATCTGTTGATGAAACCAGAACTAAAACAAACATTTCTGCAAAGGTATAAAAACCTGAACCCGAAGATAAGAAGAGCATAATTCAATCATTTTTAAAGAAATACATGTGCAATTTAAAACGTTCAAGAATTAAAAAAAGTGAGCTCACTGAGCTGAGTAATAGAGTAGGTGTAGTACATATATATATTGTTTCAACAAGAATACAGTAAAGTTAAATTTAAATAATTCTCTTACGCCATTGCTGCAAGAAATGACATTTGAATTTAATTACTATTTTCTATTCGTGTAAAACTAAAATAAAATTAAAATTTAATTAAGAAAATTTTAATTGCAAAAATAAAATATAAAAATAAAATTTATTATTGCTGCGAACTAACTTACAATATCATTTAAATTCTAAGAGTATATGTAACTTAAGTGCACGTATCTAAAACCATGAAAAAATATAAAACCATGAAATATATCTAAAACCATGAAAAAACTTTTTTTCATGGTTTTAGATATATGCACTTAATTTACATATGCTCTTAGAATTTAAATGATATTGTAAATTAGTTCGCAGCAATAATAAATTTTATTTTAATATTTTATTATTAGCTTTAGACGAATAGAGAATATTTGTTAAATTCAAATATATATATATATATATATTGTAATAAACTGAAATGTATATATATATAACGCTGTGTATCTCCTCGTTTTTGGCTTATGCGAGTACATACATACATGTGTGTATACAGGCGTGGACCGATCTTGTAATCGAATCCTCCTCCTTGAATCAGTTTCACATTCAGCTTGATATTATTGATGCAGAATCAAACAGCGATCATCGTTTTATTTTGACTGATATTAGAAAAATCGAAATTTTGAGTTCTGATGACTGTTTTTTCGGCTGATAGAAAGCGAATTCGTTCCTTTTGTAATAAACTGAAAAAAGAAATTAGAAAATTCATACATCTTTTTGGAAATACTGACTCTAAAAAAGACTTATATAACTTTGTTTTTGATCTGGAAGAGTTTTTGTCTTCAAATATGAAAAACTTTTAAAATCTAAGAAGAAAAATAAATCTTTAGCCACTTGGTGGAGTGACAGACTGGCTCGTACTCGTAGGAGAGTCCGTGCTCCTAGATCCAGATCTCAGGTCAGGGGTCTTAATTGCGAAGAAAGAATTAAGAGAAAAATTGAATGCAAGAGAGAACTTGCATTATACGGGAAACTAATTCGTAAATCTAAACGTGAGTTTAAATACGTTCAATTTCAAAAAATTAAAAATTATTATGACAAACCTTTTAAAAGTGCTACTAACAAGAGTAAAAAACATATTTTTTACTCGGCAAGTGATTTTTTGTTCATGTTGTTTATTACTGTAATGTAATGCTTATTATTGCATTTATGCCACAATTGTAAGTTTGGCTTCCTGTTCAGGGATTGTGCTCCCGGGACGTGCAGCCCTTGGGAAGGGGGCAGTGTTACGAATTTGGTATTTAAAAAGCTAATGTTAGTTCAATTGTAAATTAAATGGTTTTATTTCCCGCGCAGTGCAGCGCGTGACGAATATTAAAAGAAGAAAGCTAAGTCGTAAAATTAAAAATACAAGAGCACGTGCATTTAACATTAAAGAAATAAATATGTCTTTTTGATTTCGAGAAAGTGCCAGAAAATTCTCGCACGCGATTTAAAAATCTTATAAAAGGATGAAAACCTCTCTTTTTAGTATTTAGTTAGTTTGTTGTTGTTCTAAGAGTTTGTTTAAAAAACTGCTCTTGTTGATAGTAGTGAATTCGCGGATTAGCTTTCTTCAGCTGTTTTGAATTAAATTCTATTGAACGTTTGAGCAGTTAAAAGATAACTACTGTGATATATTGTAATACTGCACGAATATTTGAGGAAATTTAAGCATATTTTTTGTGATTATAATAATTTTTTGTTAATTTTTCATCGGACTTGTGCATTCATTTCGTAACGAACCCTTACGCACGCAACAATTTTATGTTTGGATAGGATAGCTAATTTCGCTTTTTGAAGTTCATTATCCAGACATGCTTAGAACTCGTCACTAACACAATCCACCATGTTGGTTGGACGTCTGTTGTAGAATATTTAAGAAACACTATGCCTAATTTTTTATTGATCATAACAGCTCTTACATTTTCAGCTGGATATTCTTCTGTAAAAATGTCTTTGGGGAGTGTAATGTTAGCTATTGATATTTGATATGTTTTACTTCTTGCTATTTTACACAGCTTATAAGGTATTTCTCATGCCTTCTTAGCATGCCTTCGTGGTGTAGTGGTCAGCACGCTCGACGCGTATTCGAGAGGTCGGTGGTTCGAGTCCTGGCGAGAGTACTGCTCATTTTTTATCTCTCCTGCTTCGAAATCTCTCTTGCCTGTGGTCTTGCCAGTGTTCTTTACTCTTTACTTAAAGATTAAATCTTTGGCTTGGGTACAATTTGTATAAAGGAAAAACCATGAAACCATTATAATGTCTAGAAATAGTCTATAAAATGTGCTTCAGACTCTAAGATTGGATTTTGTCTTAGTTTAAATGTCACAGCTTATGGTTAGCTTCCTTTCGATATAAATAATAGTTTACCTCAATTTTTACTCAATTATTTACTGGTCACCAGTTGTTTAAAACTAAGAACTTACTAATTTTTTTTAATTAGATAAAAAAACCAGCCTTATACTAGCATTGTTTTGCTAGTCATGCGTCAGCTAAAAAGACTTTACACACGTTATCTTATAGATTGTGCCAAAGGCTGGTTATTTAAGAAAGATAATGCACATAGTACCGGCTGGAAGACAAAAACCAGATTTGTAATCATTGAAATATAAATACTAATTTCGTGTGGAAAAAAAGGAAAGCAAGCAAAAGGAACAGAAAAGGGGGGGAAAGCAGTCCAAGGGACAAAATTCAGTGAATTCGGTTTGTCACGATAGGAAGGACAAATTGCCCGAACCTGAAACATACAGTATCTGTTGAAATTCGTTTTCAGCACGTTCCCTCATTGTTATGAACTCAACAAAAAAACCGGTTTTCAATCGTCATGTTCAACAAAACGAATAAGAATCTGTGTTGTTTTGAACCTTACGATAAATTCTCTACAGTTTATTTTTTAAAAAACCAAACTCCGTCAGAACACCGTCCCTTGTAGGACTGGAACTGACACTCCTCAGCTCCGGAGGCCACGTTTTATCTATTAGGCAAAAAGAGGTCGTAAAAGCTGACATAAATTGGCGTAGATTTTAAGTAAAATTCGAAATCTATCATTATTTAGATTATTAGGTAAACCAATTTAGATTATTAGGCAAAAATTATTATTATTATGTAAAACAACTATGTAAAAATTTTTATGCAATATATGATCATGATGTAAAAATTATCAACCATATATCATTTATGGTTGATAATTATGGTTAACTATTCTCAAGAAAACTTCAGAATTTTCTTTTAAATAATTTATCCAATTGCAGTTTTAAATTATACATAATAATACTTTGAAGAGACATTAGGTATTTTGAAAGCAGAAGACATGAAAAATGAGCAATGTCCTATGCATGCCCTCGCCGGGACCCGAAACACAAACCTCTCGCGTCGAGCATGCACTACACCATGAAGCCATGCTAATAAGGCAAGAGAAGTCCCTTAATAATGCTAAAAAAACGCCTCTTTGGTCGTGATTTAAAATCTGAAACATTTCAGATTTTTTTCTCATTTCAGAAGTTTATTACATTTTTCAAGGAAGCATTTTTTTAAGAATTCATTTTCTTAATTTGCCTGCAATGTTCTATCACAATTTAAAGAATTTAACATTTTAATATAAAAAAAAGCATCTGTTATAAATATTTGACATTTGAAATATTATAAAACTTCCTCACCCTCTTTCAAAAAAGTATTACAAGAAAACATTAAATACGCAATTTTCTAGAATTTTTTTTTTAAAACTAGCCGTGTTTTTGTATGATTTGGCTTGATTCCTTCATGGTATTTATCACTATGGGCAAAATGCTGCTATCCATTCTTAAACTATTCCCTGATAAGCTATCGAGCTCACAACTTTGCATACACAATCTCTGTGGATGGCAATACAATGTGAAAATTTTCCGATTGTTTCACGTAACAGAAACGACTAATAAAATAATTATTAGTCGTGTTTGAAAAACGATTTTCAATTAAGTAATTTCATTGCTAACCTGCCATTGAGATTAAAGAAATAGTAATAAATTTCTGAAAAAGATTTTTTAAAAATAAGCTTTCATTTAAAACATAAAATAATTAATTTACTATACGTAGATTAATAATTTATAATTTAGTTACGTTAGACACATTGTTCAAATAATTTTATTGCTATAAGCCATTTGAAGTTTTATATTACGTATTGTATTACGGATATATTACAAATTGAAACTATCCAGCGGAAATTTTGAAGATATGATATGCTGTGTTTATATATTTTAGCCGAAAGGGTTATTAGCCAAAATGCTCTCGAAACGTGAATGTGTATGTAAATGAACAAAACGTCCCTTTGTGAGTAATATAAAATCTGAAAGATTTTTATTAGTCCAAAGGAACTTTGTCCCTGAAGGACTATTGTTTTCATTTTGCGATTTTGCGTTTGTTCACTATAAATGTCCGGTTTCCTTTTCAAACTGTTGCCACCAAATGTTAGAGTCCTGAATTATATTTGAACAAATGAAATAATGAAAAATCTACATAAATGTATGTATCTTTCTCGCATTGCCATAAAAAAACGGTACATAGATCCATCGAGTTTTGAATGAGGTAATCCTACTGCGAATATGGGCATGTGGAAAACCAAATTTGAAATTTGGAATTTGTTTTATTATCGATTTCATATTTTGCAAACCTTTGACGAATTTTTGATTAACCAACTCCAGGGTCCATTCAAAGCGAGCAATGGCAACGTTGCACAGAAAAAAAAAAGTTATCTCCAGCGTGCGAGCCTGTGTATCGGAAATTCCAAAGATATTCTTATTTTAAAATTATTTTGCGATATTGCTCTTGAATTGAATTTTATGGATTAAGTGTGAAGAACATGATATTTAATAAATAAAGGTAACACACAAAATGTTACAAAAACACCCCTTTGGTATAAAATCTGAAACCTTTTAGGTCTTTTTTTTTTTTAATTTGAATAATATTCTACTGTGAAATGGGGGTATAATGCTTCATTTCGTTTTACTCACAGAAATAGCTGGGGTAAGCTTACCTCTAGATATTAAGTTCTTGAAAACATAACGTCGTGAAAGATAAGGAACATAGACTATTCGGAAATAAAACAATGTGAAGGCAACAGTCAATGACTGATGTAAATCTGTCTCGTTGAGAGTGCAGAGCATGCTCCACACTGGCATCTTCTAAGGGAACAACTTTTTCGATCAAGTTCATCTGCATATTTCAAATACAGAATTAAAATGTTTATGTATTTCATTTTAAAATTTTTCATGTATCACAAAAGTGCTTTCACAAATTTGAATCAGACTATTGCAGTAAAATCTTAAATGAAGTTACTAGTAAAACATACAAGAGAACTGTAATGCCATACGACGGCACGACTGTTAGTTAATAATAAGCTAATGTTATGGGAGGAACAACTGAGAGATGGTTAGTCTCTACATTCGAATACCGAGCTCTTCTGAACAATTAAGTTTGAGAGCAGGGAAAACTATCTTTACCCACTGCATACAAAAACGGCCGAACTAACCGAATCTCTTCCAGTATCAATCAACAGCTGATTATATTTAAACGCAGCCCATAGACAGTGATGATTTTCTTTCGCTTTGAAACTTTTAAGTGTTAGATAAAATTTCCTTTTGAAATGTGTTTACTCTAAAAAACGGCTGGGACAAGATACAATATTTATTTTTAAGTTTTGCTTTAATAAGCTATGCGATTACATTGGATGTTTTACTAACAACGGGTGCAACGGCGGATGTCTACTACAGTCGATTCAAAATTCAACTTTTCAGTTTCCTTTTAGAACTTACTTTTTACTTCTTTCTGAGTTTCTACTCTTTATTTCTTATTAGACCAAATGGCATTAGCCCAGAAGGGCTATTTATTTCGTTTTGGCGTTTTGCATTGGTTCACTATAAAACTCGGTTTATTTTCAAACTGTTGCCACCAAATATTAGAGCCCTGTGTAACATTTAAAGAAAGTAACAATGAAGAATTTGCATGTATGTTTAGTTTAGTTTACTTTACGAGTGAGCTGCAACCCTCCGGGCCGATAATAGTCGGCTTCATTATTAACGGGCTGGCTGCATGGGCGTTTTCGTGGTTTTCCCCATGTGTAACGTGTATACGAGCCAGTTTCCCTTAGAAATTCCTCCACGAAAGGCATCCCTCCTCTTAGGTAGATAGCCCTAGTGTGCTTTGCCATAATTAAAATACATACATACATACATACATACATTATTAACGCAGCACACCCGACGCAGACAAACAAAAATACAGTTAAAAGATAAAGGCAAAAGATTAAAACACAGATTGTGTATCTTTAAAAATACACTCACACAATACAAAATAAGGAAAATCATAAGCATAATCGATTAGAAAAAAAAATAATAAGACGACACATAACTCACTCACCCAACACATAAACTCGTAAACAAAAGGAAAATTAAAAAATATTGTTACGAATTTGCTATTTAAAAAGCTAATGTTAGTTCAATTATAAATTAAATGGTTTTATTTCTCGCGCAGTGCAGCGCGTGACGAATATTAAAAGAAAGCTAAGCCGGAAAATTGAAAATACAAGAGAGCGTGCATTAAATAAATAAATATCTCTTTTTGATTTCGAGAAAGTACTAGAAAATTCTAGCGCGTGATTTTTAAAATCTTATAAAAGGAGGAAAACATCTCAGTTCGTAGTAGTTGCTTAGTTTGTTGTTGTTTAGAAAACTGCTCTTGTTGATTGTAGCGAATTCGCGGATTAGCTTTCTTTAGCTGTTTTGAATTACGTTCTATTGGATATTTGAGTAGTTAAAAGATAACTACTGTGAGATATTGTAATACTGAATGATAATTTGAGAAAATTTAAGCGTTATTGTTGTGATAATAATAAATTTTTGTTCATTTTTAATCGGACTTGTGCATTCATTTCATAACGAACCCGTACGCACGCAACCATTTTTGGTGGCAGCGGTGGGGTTTGAATGCCAATTACAAGAGCGATGGAAGAGCAGTTAAGACAGCTGATATCAGCCTTTCCTGCATTTAAAGAAGAAATGAAAGATGAGATGAAATCTGGTCAGAAAAAGATGGAAGCTGGTCAGAAAAAGATGGAAGCTGGTCATAAAAAGATGGAAGAATCCGTTAAAAAGGAAATGGAAGCCGTTCACGAAAAGTTGGAAGCTGGTCAAGTAACTTTTAAAGAAGACATAAAAGCTGTACAAGAAAAGATTGAAGCAGGTCAAGACGAAATGAAAAGGGAAATAACCTGCGTAATATAAAGTAAATTTGAGGCTATGGAAGATAGAATAGGAGCTGTCGAAAATAAAGTCGAGCAAATAGAAGACAGAGATTCGGCCGTGGAACAACAAATAGGTTACAGAGTTTATTCAGTCAAAGAAGAAATACAAGGAAGAGTTTGTTCCGTTAAACAACAAATCGAACAACAAATTGATGAGAGAGTTTCTGCAGTTGCCAAAGAAATTGATACTTTAAAGAAATTCGTAGCGTGGGCAGGGAACAGGAGTGATGATTTCAAATTCTTACCGATGCTTGCTCGTCCACCTCTGAAGTTATCCACATATGATGGGAAGACATCCTGGCAAGTGTATAAGACCCAATTTTCTATAGTTGCCGATGCGAATAGATGGGATTCCCAAGCTAAGGCCTGTGATCGCGCCACTTCTCTGCGAGCAGACGCAGCGGATATACTGCAGACGCTTCTCGAAAACCAAAGACTTGACTTCGAAGCTCTATCCGGCGCATTGGAGCTGCGCTTTGGCGAGAAATGTTTAAAAGACTACAGCAGGCTTCAATTAAAATCCCGTCAACAGAAGCCCTCCGAATCACTCCAGGAACTCGCCACGGATGTCGAAAGGCTGTCCCACCTCGCCTTTACGGAGTGCCAGGGAGAAACGAGGGAAATTCTGTCGCTGCAATATTTCATCGATGGCATCCGGGACCCTGAAATACAGAAAGCACTGGGAATGGCGGATGTTAAAGATTTGAAAAGCGCTTTAGTGTACGCCATGAAATTCGAGGCAGCCCAGCAAGCCACTCTTCGAGACCGCCACCCAGTCAGAGCTGCTCAAGTCCAAGAGCCAGGGGATCAAGTCACCGCTCGTCTAGACGATTTAACCAGACAACTGAACGCCTTGAGACGGAATATTGGTGATAAGAAACCGACCGTTAAGTGCTGGAACTGCGGTGCTGAAGGACACATACGACGAAACTGCAGAACACCCCAAGGTACGGATGTTAAGACCGCTCCTAACAAACAGCAGGGAAACTAATTAGTGGCCATCTCGCGGGGCAGAGGTTGCCAGAATAAGAAAAGCCCCAGTTTACAGCGCTTCAGATTTCTGCAGTGAGAGGCGGCAGTAATGGACTTTTCATAATAGGATATATTAATGGAATTCCCTGCAATATGACGATAGATACAGGAGCCAACGTTACCATCATCCGAAAAGATTTGGCTCAACAACTGGGAAGCAAACTTATCTGGACGCAGCCCTGCGTTACCCTCCAGAGTGTGTCCGGTGAGAAGATCAACATCGACGGAAAAGTAAACGTTAACATCATGTTTGGAAGTGCCGCTTACCATCACACGGCATATGTAGCAGAGATCACTGATTCTTGCATACTCGGATTGGACTTTCTAAGGAAATAAAATTTTTCCCTGGACTTTAAAAATAACGAATTGCATTTTGCATATGAGGACATAGCCCTATTCGGAACTAATGATGGAGTGAAATCTATCCACAAAATTATAGCTCAAGACGATATCACATTACCCGCAAGAACTGAGTTTTTACTTCCTGGATCCATAGCCGAAAATAGAAATTCCCGCTACGGCATCTTAGAATATCCCAATAACTGTAATAGCCCAAGAGGAGTACTAGTAGCCTCAACACTCGTCGACCTATCCAGAACGGTTATCCCAATTTTCTATAGTTGCTGATGAGAGTCGCCAATGTAACTGAGAAGGCGAGAGTTATTAAGAAAGGTGAAGTGGTTGCTGCATGTACTCCAGTAACCAGCGTTGAAAGAGAGTAATATCCAAGAATCCGTGTTTTCAGAAAGCATTACATCAGTGTTACTTCAGAATGCGCAATTAAGCGATGAAGAGAAGAATGCTGCCAATCGCGTCATTAAAGATCTTCAAGTTGTTTTCTCCCGCTCGTCTTCTGACGTGGGTCGAACTAGTTTGACACAACATAGAATAGATACCGGCGATCATCAAGCAACATCCAAGACGTCTACCGTTTGCTAAACAGGAAGAAGTGCGAACACTGTTAAAAGATATGGAATAAGGCGATGTCATAGAGCCTTCAGTAAGTCCATGGGCATCTCCCATCGTCCTAGTCAGAAAGATGGCTCAACAAGATTTTGCGTTCACTATCGCCGGTTGAATGAGGTTACGAAGAAAGACTGTTACCCTCTTCCTAGAATTGACGACATTCTAGACACTCTTTCTGGAAGCAAGTGGTTCTCAACACTTGATTTAAAGAGTGGGTATTGGCAGGTATGCGATATGCGACGGGGGACGTGGGCACCATCCCTTTACCATTGGGTTAATTGGTACAGCGTCACGTCCACCTTTATCTAGAGTTTGGCTATTAGAATAATGGGAGATTACATACATATTTGACATTGGTATTAAGGAGTGCACTACATACAATACTTATCGGTAATACATATAAATTATGGGTTAAGGTACAGTTGGCCTGTAGATATACATAAGACAATGACATATTCGTGTATGGTATGATAGATTCACATAAAAGCTGCGCCATATACATCTGCGCATTAGGACATACATTACTGCATTGCAAATATCTAGCGGTAATTAAAACAGACAGAGGAAAGTGGACAATGATTATGACATTACAACATTCATATTTATAACACTAATTAGCTCAGCATAGGGGAGGGAATAATACTGTACCTTGATTATAAACATATACAGTTATAGCAACAGATACAGGCTATTACTATTACATTGTCACATCGTCTCTATGACAATTGAAGTTCATTATTATAAATATATACAGTATAACAACAGATACAGACAAATATTAATAGGATTAGTTGTGATACACTACTAAGATATGATATTACCTATGCAATGCTGCTTAGGCCACATATCAGACTTACAGGTATAAATGCTAAGACAATTATATATCATATTTAGCACGTACAAATGCAAAGCATTTAATGTACATTTAACGGGAGATAGCAAGTAGTGGTTATTTAAAACATTATGACACTGTCACATAGTTGCGCTGCAAATAAAATTTATATTGACATACACTAAGCATATATACATTTATGCAAAAAGGGAGTATTAATATTCACGGTACAAACATTGACATTTATAAGATGCATTCAGTTTGACATTAAATGTATATTATATACATTAAAAAGAGGAATAAATAAATTGCGGTTGTAAAAATTACATTGCTACAACATCGCTGTGACAACAGATATTCCTTATTATATTCCTTATTATTATATAGGCTGGAGTGTTTTGTATGTTAGATTATCTACATGCACCTCTGTGTGTGCAGTTTCTAAGGCTTTTGAGGCAAGTTTGTCTGCGCGGTGTGCTAGTTTTGACATAAGTCAGTGTTCAGTTCTACTAGTTTGTTCATTATGCGTCCGATTTTCAGAACTAAATGCCGCTGTTTGATTAGGAACTTGCCAAAGGCCTGCCTGTTGGCGGTCGGTATACGGATGTGGTGTCCCTCTGTTAATGGACATGTTGTTAGATAGTGCTCCGGGGAGCCGAGGTGACCACATGTAAACTGGTCTGTGTGCCAAAGTCCAAATCTTTGGAAATATACCGGAAAGGGTCCATGACCCGTGACATACCTTATCAGCTGTGTGTTGGCGACATTCCGTGCTGTGTCCACATAGCTGATATGGTAATGTACACGTCTGCCAGTGGTGCTGCTGTCCCATTCCTGCTGCCATAGGCCGATTGCTTTAAGTCGCAGTGATTTCTTTAGTAATGACACCGGCCGTGGTATTTCAATTTGTATGTCTGTCGGCCCTAGTGCCGCTTCTTTAGCGAGTAGATCCGCCATCTCGTTGCCGAGATGGCCTACATGTGCCTTTATCCACTCCAGTTTAATGTGCCTATTGCTTTGGCGCAGGCTTTCCTGGATATCCTGTATAATTCTTGAGGCGTGGTTAGGGTTCATTATCGCATGTAAGGACGATAAACTGTCGGTTTTAATGGTAGCGTTTTGAATGTCATGGGAGAGCAGGTAGTTAACTGCTTCAGCAATCGCTACCGCTTCTCCCTGAAAAACGCTATTATGCGGCCGTAATTGAGCCTTCCATTGTGCATGAATTGCATCCTGTCGCATAACAACGTATGCGTTCCCCCCATTTTCGTCGATTTCAGATCCGTCAGTGAAGATGTTATAAAACTTATGAGGGTTTGTCATGATGGGATTGATGGTAACCTTGACTCCCACACCTTTTCTTGCTGGGTGCACATGTAGTGGTCTATTGGTGCCCTCGTATTCTTCCGGATGATAATAATCCTCGTCAAAAGTAATTGGTTTTTTGAGTTGCAGCACATTTTGTCTGGCAGCCTCCTCTTCGACACGGATGTGAAGTGGAAGAAAGCCTGCGAGAACATTGAGCGCGTCTGATGAAGTTGTGCGGTAGGCACGAGTTATACCCAACGCGAAGAGTCGTTGTATTGCATGTAGATGTTTGATCTTCCTACCCTGCATTGGGTGGGACCAAACAGCTGCCGCGTATGTTGCAATTTTCTCGACTACTGCTGTATACAATACTTTTTGAATGTGGGGGTTTAGTCCCCAATTGTGTCCGCAGAACTGCCGCATTTGCTTGGCTATGGCATAGGTGCGTAGCTTAAGATCTTGAATGTGGGGGATCCAGGTCATTTTTTGTGTCAAACGTTACACCCAGGTATTTTAAATTATTAACTATTTTAATTCTTTGGCTGTTTAATTTGATAGTGGGGCGTCTTTCGAGTGAACCGCCTTTCTTTGGGATCAGGAGGATTTTGGATTTGTGGTCCGCTATTTGTAGTTTTAGATTTGTGCATCTAACATAGAAGAGATGGCATACTTCATCGCAATGCGACTGTAGCTCTTCCCTGGTGCGGCCCTTGACAATCATTGTGGCATCGTCAGCATAAGAGTAGATTTGGGTGTGCGCCGGCCATGTGGCGGAGAGTACTTCATTGAAAGTTAAGTTCCACAAATGCGGCCCGGCGCACGACCCCTGCGGGCAACCTCTCGTTTGTTCAATGTCCAGGATTCCAGCATTATGGGCGGCTAGGAGTCTCCTGTCCTTTAGGTAGTGGTAAACGATATTATAGATGTTACTAGGACAGTTTGACTTTCTAAGTGCACTTTAAATAGCCGGCCACCATAGAGTGTCGAAAGCACTCTTTAAATCTATGCTGACCATTGCTGTATGGTGGCCGCTATTCCGATTTTCTAGTATTGCATCTCTGATGTTAGTTAGTGCATGTATCGTTGAGGTTCCTGGTCGAAATCCGTATTGTCTGGGACTCAGGAATTCATTCTTTTGCAGATGGTATTGTAGTCTGTTCATTATTATCCTTTCCAGTACTTTGCCCATTGCCGACAGTAGGCAGATGGGCCGATAGGCAGTCATATCGTCAGGGTTCCTATTTTTCTTAAGAAAAAGGATAACCTGTCCAATTTTATATGGCTTTGGCAAGGTACCCGTATGTAACAGTTTGTTGAAGAAGACTACAAAAAACATTGGGTGAGCTAGGATTATTGTTTTGGCTATTACATAGTCGACGCCGTCTGGGCCGGGAGCTTTTTTCTTTGGGAGGTTGTGTATTATATGCTTCAGCTCTGCTGTTGTAATATCTCGATCTGCATCGGTTTCTGGAATAGTGGTGTCCGAACGTATGTTAGCTTGCAACTCTTGTCAAGCTGTGCGTCGTCCTGGCAAAATACCGTATTAAGGATAGCCCAAATAGTATCTGCTGTGTGACTCTCCACGGTGGTCTGGGTTGAGGGAACTTGTAGTTGAGACGGTTTAAAGATTTTTGCTGTGGCTATTTTGTGATGGATACCGTACATCTCTTTGGTTTGAGTGCAGAAGTCTCGCCAAGATGCAATTTTCGCTTGAATTATCATGCGCTTGTACGCGGCCCTCTCCTGTCGGAAGACAGTCAAGGTATTTGACTGAATTCCCAGCCTTCGTTCATTTTTAAGTCTCCTTCGGAGTGCCCGGCATTTTGATTGTTGGGTTCTAAGTGTGCTAGACCACCAGTTTAGTCCCTGAAGTTTCTTGGGCTTTCGTAGAGGTAAGCATTCATTGCATGTGTTCTGAATTACCGTTTGCAATTTTATCGTGAATTCTTCCAGTTCAGATGTTGTGGTCAGTTGCTGTAGCGTCTGGTCTAAATGTGTTAGCTGGTCTTTTATTTTCTTAGAAAATGTTTTAATCTTCCGTCCTGGAAGATTATAGCGTCGTATCTTTGAGACAATGGTCTGTTTCTCGAGTGAAAAGGTGATGAACTTGTGGTCGCTCAGACTTTCATCTTCTTCGACCTTCCAGTTTTGTAGGTAGAGTGCAGTGTGTGGAGTAGTCAGTGTTAGATCTGGCCACCCCTTTGCGAATGATCTATCAGAAGTTGGCGGTGCATCCGTGGTGTTCTGAAGAATCAAGTTGTTGGTAGATATAAAATCCTCCAATTCTTGGCCTTTGACGTCAGTTGTGCGGTATCCCCAAGCTGTGTTGTGGGAATTAAAATCCCCTGCGAAAATCTTGTCTGGCATTCTGAATTGCTGCATAATTCTATTTAGAAATCTTGTAGATGGTTCTATATCTGCCGTGGGTGGAGAATAGTTGGATGTTAGGAGGATTGACATCGAATGGATCTTGAATAGTATTGCCACGTTATCTCGCTCCAGTGCTGCTACTGTTGGAGACCAGTCCGGATTGCAACATACAATTAGCGCTCTGGGCGGATGGTCATGACTTGGTTTCTGATAAACCGTCCATTGCATTGAGAATTCGACTGCTGCCCCTTCTCTAGTGTACCCCCCGGGGGTCGACGTAGAGAACTCTGCGAAGCTACTGGTTAGGATCTGTACCTAGGCAGTCTCGGCCACGGGGGTATAAAATTTATGAACTTGGTGGTTCTGAAGGCTCTGGGAAAGGACACTTATTGGCCGGCCTCGGAGTCTGGCACGTCCTAGCGCGGCGTGGTTCTAGTAACCCGGGGGTCTCCCCCGGGGTCGCTGGGTAATGTCCCGCTGCGACGGGCTCGCCCAAGCGACTGGTAGGTGCATTAGACGACCGGTGCCGCCCCGGGTGCGTCCCAGGCGGTGCGCTGCTCTCCTGGAGGGTAATAGTGGAGGTTGAACCACCATGATGTGCCCGAAGGGGGAGTGGACCCGGAATGAGATTGAGTTCTCGATACGGAGAATGCCCAAAACTTCTTACTTCTTCTTCTTCTCTAGTGTACGGTTCTTGGCCAAGGATAATGTCTATCTTATTTTCAATTGCGTACTGTATCGTCTGAGCGACTGCTGCCCGTGCACGCTGTAGGTTTATCTGTAAAAATTTTATTGGGTCCACTCTTATAATTAGTTCTTTATTGATCAAGGAAATGTTATGCATCAGTAGAAGTTGAATTAGGTCGTTGTTCCCTAATAATCGGTTATGCTGCGGATGGTATCAATTTCCCGTTGATATATGGCGCATTCTGGGGCATAGGCTGGGTGGTTAAAGTTGTATCGCGTTCCAAATCTGCTGTTGGAATCTCCACAATTGATACAATTGGGGTGCTCGGCGGTGCATTCTTTGGTATGATGTGTTCCAGATTCTTTGGTATGCAGTATCCGCAGAAAATTTTTGTGGATCGACACCCATCTTGGTTGTGGCCAAATCGTTGGCATCTGTAACATCGACGTATGCCGAAGAATTCGGTAATGGCGTGTGATTGCCAGCCAGTCAAAATTCGCCTGATGTTGATAACAGCAGCAAATCCTTCTGCGGTACATTCAATGACCCACTTGACGTTTTTGGGCCGTCTTTCCCGCAGTAGGAAGAGTGGTTGGAAGTGCTTTGCTGAGGTGCCAGCCGTTGTACTGAGCTCTGATATAAGATCCTCTGGCTTCGTTCCCTCCGAGACATTGTGAATGGCAATTCGTGGTCGACGGCGCTGTCTCTATTTAATATCTATATCAATGTCCGCTTTCTGCAGATGTTCTTGTAACTGGTTTATTTCCTCTGTCGTTTGGCAGAAGACCTCCAAGCCTCCTTGTGGTGTCGGTTGGATTTTCTGGACTGTTACTGGAATATTTGTAATAGGGACTTTGCTTTGCAACTCCCGTCTAAGATCACCGGTTGGCTTCTTGGACTTAGATTTAATTACAATGCTTGGTATACTGGATCTGAGAAGAACCTCCGCAAACGATGGATTGGTAACGGAGCCTGTGGTACTATTTGCTCAGTGACAGGCTGGTGCGTAGGAGGTGGAGGGGTGTGAACCGCAGTACAACACACAATGGTTGAAGTATTTGTGCCTACCTCAGTACAAGCCGGTTTCTGTCAAAACTCTGGCCCCGCGAGTGCTAAGCCTTGTAGCACTTCTAGAGATTTTTGCAGACGATCTATGAGATCTTGTGGTAATAGATATCGTCCTGCTCTGTAAGTATTTGAGATCTTTTGTATTTCTTGTGCTAAGGCAGATATTTTTGCTTTCTGTGCAAGATCTGAGTCAAGTAAGGCCACCGGATCAAAAGCTCCTTGGGAAGGTGATGCTTCTGCGTTTTCCGGAATGGTAGAATGCCGCAACATGTCAAAGTGTATCCCGGCTGTGTGATATGCACGAGGAATCACAACTTACAGGGATCTTCAGAACTATGTCACCAATCACTAAGAGTGAAGCACTAATTTTCACTATGATCACTGAAGTATTTCACGAAGTAGCGTTATCCTGAATATGCACTATTGATAACACTGAGTAGATACTGTTTATCACTGAACATATACTGGTTTTGCACGGGTTTATACTTGAGAACACTATATGCACAAAAATACGCTTTGCTGTGACACTAAATACTTATACACAATTCACATGTATACTGTTTGCTGATAATATGCACACTTGCACTACTCACATAAGCCTTGATTACTAATCACTTGCACTATTCACCAAATGCACACTTTTCACTTGCACTATTAATACGCGCTAATGACTTGCGCTGTTCACTATATACACGATCTCACCTTGCACTATTCGCTGTAAGCACACTATTCACTGACACTATAAATATGCACTTCACTTGCACTGATCACTATATGCACACTATGTAATTGCACTATAAGTATGCACCATTCACTTACACTGTTATTATGCACTATTCGCTTGCCCTATGGGCTCACTATTCACTTGCGCTGTTCACTATATGCAAATTATACACGTTTATGCTATTAATTTGCTATATCTACACTTGCAATAAAAGCCTATCTTACACACTTATTCTAATTGTTGTATGTGTTCGATATGTGACATGAACGTGAAAATGTGTCAATGAAATCAGTGTGTGTCAATATGCAACAAGAAATATCAATGAAAATCAAAATACAATATGTGTCAATAATATGAAAGTCAAATTGTGACCATAAATCAGTGAGTAACATATGTGACAAAAAGTATCAATGAAAAATTATTTATGCAATATATGACAATAAAACACTTGAAATTCAACAAAAAGTGAACAACACTTGAATGAACTGGTAAAAGGTAACTGGCCTATTATTTAGATAATAGCGTCCATGTAAAAAAGACAGTTAATTAACTGAACTTTAAAAAAAGTTAAATATGATCTTAATTAATGCTAAGCGCCTACCTTGGCTGCTAAAATTTCATCTGTGCTTCTTCTGTAGTAGTATTGCTGTTGTAACTGCGTAATCCAATAATTGTACACAACATATATTTCTTCGACGACTTGAAACCTTCAATAATTTTGTAACTTTAAAACCAAAAATCAGCAACGTTAAAGTTTTCAGATACCTTGGGCGCTAATTATCTCTGTTTTTCATTTGTGTTTAAAAAGTAATCCAATGTTAGCTGTTATTTTCACTGAAGCACTAATCTGTAATTGCGGCACCAACACACACTTCACAGATGAAATAGCGTGAGCACTAATTAAATAGTGTAATAATGGGTGTAGACATCCGCATATCAAAAACCAGAGTCCTGTTAAGAGGGAAGAACCAGCACAATTCCGTAGACTCGGCACAGGAACAACACTTCGCTGTAGAACCAGCGTAATCACTCGTCTTAATTAATTGGTATCTGGACGGATGTTTCCTTTCGCTCGTCAAAGTTCAAAATCCAAATAAAATGGGAGAAAGTGATATCTTTCGTACTAATCACCCGATTTTCACCAATTTTAGAAACTTGGGTAGCACTCCTAATGACTGGAACGATGCCGTTGTCTCTAACCAATTATCGTAATTAGATCATTTGCGATGGCTAATTAAACAATGGTTCAGTCCAGCGTATTCCTTTCCCTTATCGCGATGCGAATCTCACTCCACGTGGGGTAGCTGCAATCTTCACGACCGTTGGCGTTGGCGAAAGGTCAGAGGGCATGCACAGCCTCGTGGTCGAAAATGAATATTTTTAAAAATTCATATCTCTGGCTCTAATTGTCAGTCCGTCTTGAAACTTATATATCTGTAATCCTTAGTACAAGGGCTTTCCAACGATGTAAGACACTTGCCGCGGCGGGCGGCGGAGGCTGCTCGATGGTCGTTCTAAAACTGCCGTATACGATAACAATGGAACTCTCGTGTTTAATAACTTAATTTCCTCATAATTAATCAACCAGAGCACGTAGAAACTTCGAACTGGTATCTGCGTATGCAGGATGACTTAGGCTATCCAGTGCAATAACATTTAGCATCTAAGTTGATTCCTTCCGTTGTAATTAATCCAGAAAGCGGAGCCGCACAGATCCAACCTTCACGCACGGCGTCTCAAGCCCCTCTCCCGGTATTCGCAGGTAGAAATACATCCTGATGACCGAGAAAAGACGGCTTTTACTTCGTCAATTCAAGGTGATGCAGTTTGGACTGTGTAATGCGCCGGCAGCATTCGAACGCCTCATGGAGACTGTTTTGAAAAGTCTTTCCTACGAAGCCTGTCTGATATACCTGGACGACATCATCATCGTTGGAAAGAGTTTTGAAGAACATCTAGAAAATCTTAGAAAGGTGCTTCAAAAACAGACAGAAGCCAATCTGAAGCTGAGTCCCGCTAAATGCAAATTGTTCCGAAAGGAAGTGACTTACCTGGGACATGTCATCTCTGCAGAAGGTGTGTGCACGGATCCTGAAAAGGTGTCAGCTGTTAAATCCTGGAAACGTCCCGAAACTATCCATCAATTGAGAAGTTTCCTAGGGCTTTGCACCTACTATAGGAGATTCGTGAAGGACTTTTCTTCCATCGCAAGTCCCCTTCACAAGCTGACAGAGAGCAACCAAAAGTTCTTGTGGACAAAAGAATGCGAAGATGCATTTAACAACTTAAAGGAAGCTTTAACATCTGTTCCAATCCTGACTTATCCTCAGCTCGACAGACCATTTATTCTCGACACGGACGCGAGCAATGAAAGTGTCGGTGCTGTTTTGTCCCAAGAAATAGACGGCCAAGAACGTGTAGTGGCGTACTGGAGCAAGTGCCTGTCTAAACCGGAGAGGAATTATTGTGTCACCAGGAAAGAGTTGCTTGCCATAGTCAAAGCTGTAGAACAGTTCCATCACTATCTATACGGCAGAAAATTCCTGCTCCGCACCGATCATGCATCATTGACCTGGCTTTTAAATTTCAAGAATCCTGAGGGTCAACTAGCCAGGTGGATACAGAGACTCCAAGAATATGACATCACTATCCGTCATCGTAAGGGATCATCACACGGAAACGCCGACGCCCTGTCTATAAGACCTTGCCAAGAAAGCTGCCGATATTGTTCCAGGGTGGAAGCGAAATACGAGCTGCTGACTCCGGTCGCAAGACAAATTACAACATCAACATCGGCTGATCGAGAACCGTTGAGTGATGATGAAGTCAGGAAAGACCAGCTGGAAGACCGCGATATTAAACCCATAATTGACTAAATGGAGTAATCAAACAGAAAACCTACCTGGCAGGACATTTCTATCTGTAGTCCTACAACAAAACAATACTGGGCACTCTGGGATTCACTTCACATTAGAAACGGCGTGTTATACCAGAAATTCGAATCGGATGATGGGAAGACGTTCCGATGGCAACTTATACTTCCAAGATCCCGCATTCCTGATGTCATTAAAGAATTAATTAGCAGCCCTGCAGGAGATCACTTTGGAATAATGAAGACCTTGCAGAGAGTTCGTGAGCGCTTTTACTGGAATAATGCAAAGGATGACGTGCAAAAGTGGTGCCGATTTTACGATGCCTGTGCAGGTCGGAAAGGACCGAGGAGACGCAGCCGAGGCAAGCTGCAACGTTACAACGTAGGGGCGCCTTTTGAAAGTATCGCCTTTGACATTCTGGGACCTCTGCCACTAACTGCTGATGGCAACAAATACATACTCGTTGTCTTTGATTACTTCACCAAGTGGCCTGCGGCTTATCCTATTCCTGATCAAGAGGATGTCACAGTAGCTGAGGTAATTATACAGCACTGGATTTCCAGGTTCGGAGTGCGTCTTCAGTTACATTCCGATCAGGGAAGGAATTTTGCCTCTGCAGTAATCAAAGAACTATGCAAAATACTCGGCATTGACAAAACTCAAACGACGCCATTGCATCCCCAGTCGGACGGCATGGTAGAGAGCTTCAATCGAACCATCCTTAATAACCTCTCATTAGTGGTTTCCAGAAACCAACAGGATTGGGACAAGAAATCACCACTGTTTTTACTGGCTTACCGCAGTGCTGTCCACGAGACTACCGGCTATTCCCCATGACAGATGCTCTTCGGTTGTGACCTTCGTCTGCCTTGTGATCTCTTGTTTGGTTGCCCTCCGGATGCTCCTTCATCGCCTGAGGAATGTATTCAAGATCTCCAGGCCCGGTTTGAAGCGATGCACTACTTTGCACAAGAGCGAGTCAACTTGGCGACGGAGAAGATGAAGACCCGCTACGACACAAGAGCTACTGAACATCAGTTCCACGAGAGATGTGGTCTGGTTGCGGAATTCGACTCGACCTAAAGGACTTTGTCCAAAATTACAGTCACCTTGGGATGGTCCGTACACAGTCCTGAACAGGCTGAATGACGTCGTGGTTCGGATTCGTAAGTCTTCGAACTCTAAACCTAAAGTCGTTCATTACGACAGGTTAGCTCATTACTATGGCCATAGTACATAATGTAAATAATTGTAAATAGTGTAAGACTATGGTCCTTTTTGTTTCTAAATGTGTATTTAGTATTTGATTTGTATTTGATAGCATTTGATTTGTTTTATTTATTGAATTTATTGTTCATGTTGTTTGTTATTGTAATGTAATGCTTATTAATGCATTTATGCCACAGTTGTAAGTGAAGGATCAATCCAGGGACTGTACAGTCAATCCAGGGACTGTACTGCCCGGGACTAGCAGTCCTTGTGAAGGGGGCAGTGTTACGAATTTGGTATTTAAAAAGCTAATGTTAGTTCAATTATAAATTAAATGGTTTTATTTCTCGCGCAGTGCAGCGCGTGACGAATATTAAAAGAAAGCTAAGGCGGAAAATTGAAAATACAAGAGCGCGTGCATTAAATAAATAAATATCTCTTTTTGATTTCGAAAAAGTACTAGAAAATTCTAGCGCATGATTTTTAAAATCTTATAAAAGGAGGAAAACATCTCAGTTCGTGGTAGTTGCTTAGTTTGTTGTTGTTTAGAAAACTGCTCTTGTTAATTGTAGCGAATTCGCGGATTAGCTTTTTTTAGCTGTTTTGAATTACGTTCTATTGGACATTTGAGTAGTTAAAAGATAACTACTGTGAGATATTGTAATACTGCATGATAATTTGAGAAAATTTAAGCATTTTTGTTGTGATAATAATAAATTTTTGTTCATTTTTAATCGGACTTATGCATTCATTTCATAACGAACCCGTACGCACACAACAATATAATATCCTATTTCTATGATAGTCTTGTTTTCATTCAGAATCCTCATAATTTCTGTTGCATAGCTATTCAAGAATTTTCTTTTTTCAATTACATTCTGTTCATTTATTTTTCCAAATTTCGTTATCTTACTCTCGGTCAATTTACATACTCTTCCATAAAATGAGCTGCATTTCCGTACTTCCCACAAGCCAAGCAGTGATCATCGGCCTGGAGATTAAGCATTGATCATTGCAATGGAGAAACATACATACATTATTGAGCATTGATCATTGCCCTGGAGAAACATACATACATATATTTGCATATATGTATTTTTCTCGCATTGTAATAAAACAACGGTACCTACAGCCATCAAATTTTGAATAACGTAATCTTCAACTAAATATGGGCATCTGAAAGCCTGAATTTAAAAACTGAAATTTGTTTTATTATCGATTTCATATTTCCCTACACTCGAATAACACAACGAATTTTTGATTAAAAGACTCAACGATTTCAAAGCGGGCAGTGGCAACACTGCACGAAAAAAAAGCATTTTTATCTCCAGCGCGCGAGGCTATGTATCGGAAATTCTAAACCTATGATCATTTTAAAATTACTTTGAAATATTGCTGTTGATTTGAATTTTATGTTTTAAGTGCGAAGAATATGATATTTAATAAATAAAATAGCACAAATTTTATTTGTTTCTCAATGTTATGAATTTTTATTTATTGTATTTTCATGGAGCACCTGTGGATACTGTGAAAACCGCTGTTTTAAAGATTTTTTTCTTTTGCGCTTTCGGTTTTAAGCATTAACAATGTATCCGAAGGGAAATACTATGAACCAGAAGAATTTACTATTTCGTATTATTACTTCTAGTTGAACTGCATTTAACTGAATTCATTCGTATAAGGAACATTCTAGCTTCATAATTTTCTTTACACATTTAAATTAAATTAATGTGAATGTAAGATATATTTATCATAGAAATATCACGCCAAAGATCTCTGCTTTAGCGAGATAACTTCCATGCCATATCTTCTATTAGGTAAATTGAAATAGTTAGATTTAAAAATATATTTACGAGTAGTCTTATAGCGTTAAAACACGCGAACTCACGTGCATTGGCTTCAGAAAAATGGTTAGCTTCGTGAGATACGAGTTCTAATGCTTGCTTTCATATTTCCTCCTCCTTGTTAAAAGCAGTGACAGAAAACAGACTCCAAATTTACATTTGGCGGCAACATTGTCGTCTGCACTCAGTTTAGATAGCTGCGTTTTGTTCCGTCACTCAACACGACGAAATGCAAATGAAGAGATTTTTTTTTTTTTACTCACGGCTGTAGGTCTGAGGTCAACACACGTTTCCGCTGAAAGCTTCATTACTTGCAGTTAGTATACGCGATGCAGTAGTACGAAGTGATGAAAATCTTAAGGTCTTTCCTTCAACAAAATCGGAGTATTAAAAAAATAAAGCAATACGTGTATCTGTTTGTCCATTAGTAACCAGAGACTTCAGTTACGAAAAGTACCAAGTGGGGTACGCTTCTAAATTAACAAGATAAATGTTGTTAGTTTGGAAAATACCTTGTTTTCTCTTCCAAACTTACAAGGGGAAACAAGAGCAGAACGTTGGCTGGAGGAGTCCCAGATGGCTGAATAAATCTCTAAGAGATATCGGGGCTGCCTGATAACTATTGATGATAACTATTGATGCCTGGTAACTATTGCCTGATGATATTGGTGGGCAGTGAAAAAGATGTTTATATGGCAGTAAAACAATCTTCCCTTACTCTGCTTTTTCAGGAATATATCGTTTAGAGCTGATATCTACAGAGGTAAAATGATTCTTTTTCTGCTTTGAAATACTGATATTCTTCGAAGACTGTCGACGAACGCAGAAAGCAAAGGGTAAAAATTATCTACGTATATATTAAACCCAATCTCGCAACTGAGGAGAAAGGGAAGGATATTATTTGTAATTACTGGATTATGAAGTGTGATCATCAAAGATGCATATATGTATATTTACAATTTGAAATCTTCACGATTATAAGAATTAAAATTTGTCTCCGAAAGATTTGATAACAACGAGCAAGTTCAATAAAAGTGTTTACATCTGTTTAAAATCACTGCACATTTTATACACACAGTATGTTTGTAGATACACAGTGTTTTATGAACTATCTTTCAACCGTAAGTTGAATTTTATAGTTCAACATGACTAGAACTTCACAAGGAACAGCGACACGTAATATTAATTAAGAACGATACCCTGTGCATAGATATATACTGTTTAATAAATAAAGGTAACATACATAATGTTAAAAAACGCCCCTTTGGGCTTAATATAAAATATAAAAGCTTTTAGATTTTTTTTTTCAGTTTAGTTATTTGTTTATTTTTTATTTCTTATTTTGTAAAACCTTCAGGAATTCATATTAACAGGATCAACTATTTCAAAACAAGCATGGTAACATTAAACGGAATGAAAAATTTTTATTTCCGAGACCGTCTGTCGGAAATTCTAAAGATATGCTGTATTTAAATTTTTTGTGATTTTGCAGTTTAATTGAATTTTATGTGGCATAAGTATGAAGAACATTATATTTAATAATTAAGGTTAATGCAAAACTTTAACAAACAGACAAAAAAATATTGTAACACTTCTTAATAAGAAAACTGAACTGATATGATAAACAGAGAAAATGAAAAAATATAAAATGTATGCCAATACTCAACACTGCATCGGGGATTCTAAACATATGCTGCTATACTGCTTTTGAAAATTTTTGTGATTTACTATTGAATTGTATATGGTTTAAGTGAAAAAAAAAGATGCTTAATAATTAAAGCTACGAAAGCTCGTAGAAAGACGGAAGAAAAAAAAAAAAAAAAAAAAAAAAAAGGTTAGCAGGGATGAGTCCAACAGCAGATTGGTAGTATTCGAATGCAGCGAGAGCGTAAAAAATCTAACAGATCTTTTTGAATCACCGCTAAAATCCGAAGCATCACAGATTTTTTTTAATGTTATATTTTCTTTTATATTTTTGTAAAAAATTTAGATGTGGGTTCTCAGGAAGGCGTTGACCATTCAATATTTTCTAAAAGCGGGCAGTAAACTAAAAACATATGAGAAATACTGCTGCTCGTAACTATAGAGGATGCAAAGTATTCGTGCTTGTGAAGTAAGAACGGGAACATATTAAATGAAAGCAAAAAGCCGAGGATAAATTTTTAAGCCACGTTCTTATTACTTTCATTTCAATATCAATAACCGACCTGGTGGTATGGCAAAGAGCAACTCGGATCCAGTCTCGCTGCTACCAGCTTCTCATTTCAATATCAATAACCGACCTGGTGGTATGGCAAAGAGCAACTCGGATCCAGTCTCGCTGCTACCAGCTTCTTTTATATAGGTATACAGAAGACAGACATGCATAAGACCTAATTCTAACTTTAATTTGTAGTAGCCTTTTATGCCTTTTTTTATTTTCCATTTTCTATTATAAAATTTATTAAATCTTGTACGATATTTCTTACAACAAGTTCATTCTTGTTGTATGATGCATATGTAATATTACTGAGGCATGTACTTACATGACGGCAGAAGTGAAATTCGTATAGCCCACCAGCGGCCGAGGGGTAAACACGCTGAACCCTGGTAGTTCGGTCTGAGGTTCGAATCCCGCGAACGGGCTGGCTGCATGAGCGTTATCGTGGTTTTCCCCATGTGTAACGTGTATACGAGTCAGTTTACCTTAGAAAGTCCTCCACGAAGGCGTCCCTTATTTTAGGCAGATAGCCCTCGTGTGCTTTGCCATAGTTAAATAATTGAATCCAATCCTTTTATCCAATAATATTGAAAAATATCTAAATGAAAACTTTTATTTAACCAACAGAAATAAAGAGGTAAGATAAACCAGGCACGGGCTTTTGTAAATAAAGAGGTAACATAACATTTCGTTGTTCTTAATCCAAATGCCGATATCGTAATCTTCCTTCTTCTCACGTTTATCGTACACATCCTTGAATTGGTCGAGTGGATAAAGCATGTTGAACACTGGTAGTTCTTTCCAGATTCGAAACCAGGCGAACGGGCTGACTGTATAGTTATATTTAGGTGTTTCTTTACATGTGTAAAGTGAGTACGAGCCAGTTTCCCTAAAACAGTCTTTCATGAGGCATGCTTCCCGTTAAACAGATAGCCCTTGTTTGCGTTTCCATATTCAAATAACCCACTCACTCTTGCCTAGTACCAAGATATTTGCAGATACTTATTTTTTTTTTTTCTAAAGCTAAATTTCTACCGTTTCTGCATTTGTGCATGATTCATTTAGAGAAAAATACATAAGTAAAATATATCTACGATAAATTAAAAGAACATGAGAACAATCAATATATAGAACCATCATCCACTACTGTCTGTTATTGGAAGACAAATCATCAGAAAAGCATGAGCTTTAGCTTAATATCTACGTTTGCAACCTCACTTCCGTTCTGTTATTACACCTGAGAGCAATCGATAGGAAGTAACTTGTGTTTTGTGTTTCCCTTTAACAGCATATGAATGCGTTATTTTATCAATGCAATGCGACTTAATGCACGTCTTTGGAAGTGATTCCATATTCAGCTGTCTCTTCAAATCCTCGTTTACATAGCAAGTGTAGCATTCAGAAGAGAAAAATAAGTTGTCGTACCATCGGTCTGTGATTAAATATATGCTTTAAAGATTTCACACGGCAGTTGTTCGAAAGTCAATATAGTGTTTACTAAAATTCAAAATGTGTTTTAACTGTCTCTTTCTTTCACATCTGTGTTTCAATGTTCATTCATTAACAAATCAAATCAAATCAAATTAACAAATCAAATTCGATAATTATCTTCTTTCACTCAGTGTGAATTAAACTATATTTTTCTTCAGTGAAATAAAATTGATGTATATGCAAAAAGGTTTTATAGATTTTATATCATGTGCTTCTGTTTTCGCGATTACAATACTTCCTTTTTACTTCGTACAAGGAAGTAAAAAACGGCTATTATTTATGTTTCAACACAAGAAATAACGTTAAAATTACTGGTTAAATAGTCATAGGTATCATAGGTTAAACTATAAAAACAAGTTTGTCTGGCGCAGCAGCCTTTTTTGCCCGTTATCAATATACAGAATGTTATCAAGTTTTAACTGATATCGCTCTTCGTAAATGCACAGAATCCGATATTTTTCTTAATCAATCTTACGAAATGTTGGAAAACTTCACTTTATAAAGGAATTGTAAGAATAATTTTCGTGAACATTTTCATTCAAATAGTAGACGTCCCATTCATAACATGTATATAAAACTGTGCCTTTTAAAAACATCTGTAAATTTCTATCTGTAGATTTTTCATCTTCTTTAGTTGTCCGATCGACAAAATAAAAATTTTTATAATCCCGGCTAATTTGGATATAAAAAGGTTTTCTTTCCCCGTGGAGTGTTGCCATTGCACGCTTTTAAATAGTTGCGTTTGTTAATCAAAATGTTTAAAAATACGAAATCGATAATAAAACAAATAACAAATTTGGGCTTCCAGATGCCCATATTCGGGTGGAAACGTACGTTATTCACAATTGGATGGCTCTAGGTACCGTTGTTTTACCACAACGCGAGAAACATACATACATTTATGCAGATTCTTCATTATTTAATTTCTTTAAATATAATACAGGGCGATAATATTTTTGGCAACAATTTGAAATGTGAATCGGATATATATAGTGAACCGACGCAAAATGCCAAAACGAAAAGAGTCCTTCATGGAAAATTGCCCCTTTAGACTAAAAAAACACTGAAAACACTAACACAAACACGTACCCACATTAAAACTGATATATTTCGATTTCGATTTCAAAATGCAAAAGGGAAAAAGAGTCCGTAACGGCATAAAATATAAATAATTAGTTTGAAAGTAACTCACAATATTTTAATACTCATAATACTTAAATAATTATAAATGTTTACTTTGCATATTATTGTATTATCGTTTTTGGCAACAGTTTTTATCTTTAGAATTCGAGTTGTTTATTAAAATATAGAAGATGAGATTTTTGACTACTGAGCTGGTGAATAAAGAACTTATATTTGATGTTGATATGGTAATCTTTTTATTTTTTAGTAAGAATTTATTTGCATTGTATTATATTGTACCAACTGAAGATCCATAAAGGCATACTGTTTATATTTGTTATATTTGGTGACTCAGAAGCGTTCGACTTGTTTATTTAACATGACTACAGAAAAAGTAACAAAAGCAACTAGTACGTTAATGGATGCCGAAGCGAATAAAGTAAGTATTAAAATTCCACCATTTTGGCGTGAAAAAACCGACATTTGGTGTTTCCAAATGGAAGCCAAAGTTGAAATAAATAAAATCACGACTCACGAGACTAAATTCAACTATTTGATATCCCAGCTTGAACCGAAGTATGTTGAAAATATATGGGACATTATTAAAGACGCTAAGCCTAATAAATATTCTATGGCTAAATGTTTTCAAAGAAAGTGAAAATAAGAGAATTCAGCGTTTGATAACTGGATTAGATCTCGGAGATTATAAATTAATTTAACTTTTGCTGCAAATGAAAAGTCTAGCCGCAGACGATTTTCCTGAAAAAGTTCTCAAATCTTTATGATTGTATAAAATGTCTGATTTTATAAAGAATATTCTTCTCGTCAGTGACGAAAATTTAGAGAAATTGTCCATGACGGCTGACAAAATTCAAGATATGAAGTCTGGAAAAGAAATTTATGCTGTTTCGCCAAATGTTAAGCTGCCTTAGAGCAAAAAATTGACTCAATGCAAATAAGTAATCGTTCTAGACCTAGATTTAGATATCATCACCGGAATACATCTCGGAGTCGTAGCCGTTCGAAAAGGAGATTTAATCCGAAAGGTAAATATTGTTTTTTTCATTTTAAGTTTGGTGATCGTTGTCGACCTAAAAAATGTTATTCGCCATATGCTTGGCCAGAGAAGTCGGAAAACCCCATACGGCAACAGGATTAGCGGCTACTACTGTTGCTGGTATCAACGACAGCCGCAAGTTTCGTTTATTTGTGAAAGACAAAAACACAGGACTGCGGTTCTTAGTAGATTCAGGTGCTGATGTTAGTCTCATTCCTGCGACTAAATATACTACAAAAGTAGATGATTTTAAATTATACGCAGCTAATGGAATGGCAATTCTTACGCTACTTTAGTAGACGGTTGCACGGATTTTGGCGATTTTTTTTTTTTTTTTTTTTTTTTTTTTTTTTGGCGAGCGATACGACTTATGGTAAACCCATTGCTGGATAAGTTATTTATGGTAACCGATACTTTGTTGACATTTTATTTTAAAAATAATGCGTGTTATTATGCATAAATTCCGTGTTTTAAATATTATTTATGGCTTCTAAATATTAAAAATCAATTTAATTTTGCATTTTTATTTGAAATAAAAATTTTATTCTTTATCGTATTTTATGAAATTTTATGCTGTGGATGATGTAATCAGTGACGTCACCTTACTTTAAAAGTAATTAGTTTTAATATCTATAAATTTAATCTAATGTTTTAAACATTATTTATGGCTGTTAAATATTAAAATACAATTTAATTTTGCATTTCTTTTTTAAAATGATTTTATTATGTATGATTATTTAAATAAATTTAATTCTAGGCGTGATGTAATCAGCTCGCTGATTGGTTTTAGAATATTTGTGCATTAATGAGCTGTAATCAGCTCCCTGATAGGTTGCTGAAAATTTGTGCATTAACGCGCCATTTTAAAATTTAATTCATATCTTCGAATTCTTTCAAAAATGTCTCCTTCAAAGATGAATGTTGTTTTTGATAAGTACCAAGAATTTTTGGTTTCGGAATCAATAAATTGTCCTTTGAGACCTTATTTTCGCCAGCCTGGCTTTCCTAATCAAAGATTTATTTATAAATTCTTACAAGGGTCAGAGGAAATTTATTTTAAATTTTTGAAGGAAACGTCGCTAATTGTTTCTTCAATGAAGTGCGGAAATGTAGATCACAGATGAAGACCGTTCGAAGAGCCGATTTTTAGACGGCCGTATATGATATTGTAGTCATGTTGGAAGAAATAACCGCTGTAACGGTAAGAAAATTATTAGACATTCCTCCTTTTTTACCAACAATAAACTAATTGCTGTCATTTTAGCTCTAGTGTACGAAGCGTTCTTATTTACTTATTTTAAAGTATTTAATTTAAGTAATATTTTAATTCTTTTAAACGTTGGTATGATGGTTTTTAATTCGATATTCAATTTACGTAATATTTTAATCCAATTAAACGTTGGCGCAATGTTTTTATAGTGGTATTTTTATTCTATTTCTATGCTATATGAAAGTAATAATTTAACCTTTCTTTAGTATTTTATACTCGTAGTAAATGTATTTATTCTACATATAATATATATATATATATGTATATTATATTCTATATAAAGTATTTTAAAGTATTTAAATTTAATAATATTCTGATTCTTTTAAATGTTGGATGATGTTTTTTATTTCGATATTCAATTTCAGTAATATTTTAATCTAATTAAACGTTGGCACAATGTTTTTAAAGCGGTGTTTTTATTCTCTTCTTTGCTATATGAAAGTAATAATAACCTTACTTTAGTATTTTATACTCATAGTAAATGTATTTACTTACACTTGCCTGCCATCTTAAAAAACGACATTTTCAACAAAAAATTAATCCATTATTTCTAACGATATTTATTTTTTTTTAAGTTTGGAATACTTTAGTATGCGTAAAAACAGCGTTTTTCAAGATGGCTGACGTTTGTAGAAATCGCGCCAACAATTGCGCCAACGTAAATCGCCAATCCGTGCAACCGTCTACCAAAGTAGCACCAAAATATTACTGAAATTGAATATTGAATTAAAAACCATCATACCAACATTTAAAAGAATAATTATCTGAGCAATTTCTGAAAATAGTGTATTAATCTTTTAACAAAAATTGAAGTATACAATTATAAAATAAAAGAAAATATGTACTTACATTTTTTTTTGAGTGTTTAACATGTTGTTTATTGATAAGTCCCACAATAGAAATTAAAATCATAATTTAGATAACATCTTTGAAGACATCTTTGAAGGAATTCGAAGATATAAATTAAATTTTAAAACGGCGCGGAAGAGCACAAATTGTCAGTAACCAATGAGGGAGCTGATTACAGCTCGTTGATGCACAAAATGGCCCACCAGCGGCCGAGCGGTAAAGTCGCTGAACACTGGTAGTTCGGTCCGAGGTTCGAATCCCGCGAACGGGCTGGCTGCATGGGCGTTTTCGTGGTTATCCCCATGTGTAACGTGTATACGAGCCAGTTTCCCTTAGAAAGTCCTCCACGAAGGCATCCCTCCTCTTACGCAGATAGCCCTCGAGGCTTTGCCATAATCACACACACATCGTTAATGCACAAATATTCTATAACCAATCAGAGAGCTTATTATATCACGGCTACAATTAAAATTATTTAAAAATTCATACATAATAAAATCATTTTTAAAAAAATGCAAAATTAAATTGTATTTTAATATTTAAGATTCATAAATAATGTTTAAAACATTAGATTAAATTTATACATATTAAAACGAATTACTTTTAAAGTAAGGTGACGTCATTGATTACATCATCCACAACATAAAATTTCATAAAATATGATAAACAATAAAATTTTTATTTCAAATAAAAATGCAAAATTAAATTGATTTTTAATATTTAAAAGCCATAAATAATATTTTAAACACGGAATTTATGCACAATAAAACGCACTATTTTTTTAAATAAAATGACAACAAAGTATCGGTTACCATAAATAACTTATCCAGCAATGGGTTTACCATAAGTTGTATTACTTGCCAAAGGAAAATCGCCAAAAAATCGCAAAAAATCCGTGCTACCGTCTACCAAAGTAGCACCGCGGCTACTACTGTTGCTGGTATCAACGACAGCGGTAAGTTTTGTTTATTTGCGAAAGACAAAAATACAGGACTGCGGTTCTTAGTAGATTCAGGTGCTGATGTTAGTCTCATTTCTGCGACTAAATGTACTATAAAAGTAGATGATTTTAAATTATACGCAGCTAATGGAACGGAAATTGCTACTTATGGAATTAAAACTTTAAATTTAGGACTTAGAAGAGAATTTCAATTTCCGTTTATGGTTGAAATGCGGTTTAGCCCACTGTTTGGCGATTGTTTTTCAATGGGCAATAAACGCGCCAACATGGCTAACCTGATGTTTTGAAGCTGTGTTGTAATTCTGTTGCCACTAGATGTTATCGCCCTGTGTTATATTTAAAGAAATTAAATATTGAAAAATCTGCATAAATGCTTTTCGCATTGTGATAAAACAATGAAACCTAGAGCTCATCAAATTTTGAGTAACATACGTTTCCAAACTAATATGGGCATCTGGAAGCCCAAACTTGGAATTTCGAATTTTTTTTTATTATCTGATTGATATTTTGTAAAACTTGAACAAATTTTTGATTAACAAATTCAAAGATTTCAAAGCGAACAACGGCAACATATTACGTGAAAAAAAAAAAAGAAAAAAAAAGAAAAGAAAAAAACATTTTTACGTGCAAAGCGCAAAACTGTGTATCGGAAATTCGGTGCTACTTTGGTAGATGGTTGCACGGATTTTGGCGACTTTTTGGCGATTTTCCTTTTGGAAAGTTGTAGCGTTGGGGATTTCTTTTTTTTTTTGGCGAGCGATACGACTTATGGTAAACCTATTGCTGGATTTTTTATGGTAACCGATACTTTGTTGTCATTTATTTAAAATATAATGCGTTTTATTATGCATAACTTCCGTGTTTTAAATATTATTTATGGCTTCTAAATATTAAAAATCAATTTAATTTTACATTTTTATTTAAAATAAAATTTTGTTGTTTATAATATTTTATATAATTTTATGTTGTGGATGATGTAATCAATGACGTCACCTTACTTAAATATTAATTGGTTTTATTAATATCTATAAATTTAATCTAATGTTTTAAACATCATTTATGGCTGTTAAATATTAAAATACAATTTAATTTTGCATTTGTTTTAAAAATGATTTTATTATGAATGATTATTTAAATAATTATAATTCTATGCGTGATGTAATCAGCTCCCTGATTGAATATTTGTGCATTACCGCGCCATTTTAAAATTTTATTATTCATCTCTTCGAATTACTCAGATTTCAAAGCGAATGGATGTGTCCGTTTCGAATATGAATGTTGTGATTGGTAATTACCATGAATTATTATTATTGGCAATGCGCAATGCCAAGTTTGTGCAATTCTCTCATTTTTTTAGTGAAAATAGATGGATGTGTACATCGACACCACGTTATTGCAATTCTTTGAAGTTTTTCGAGCGAATACAGATCGTTGTGCACATGAACAAAGCGAGGCTGTATGTTATACCGAGCTGTAATGTAACGTATTTTATATGCAACTAGCAGCTTCGCTGCCAGCCTTCGTCTGGCTTTTAAATGTACCGAAAAAATGGCTGAAGGGAACACCAAACGTTAAATTTAAAAACTGACTAGACTTTTACTCTGCAGAAGAATTTCATAAAAAAAAGTTATTACGTATAACAAAATTACAATGAAATAAGCAATATCCCTTAATACAAATTGTAATTATCCTAATAAATAAATTAACCAACTTCCCTTTTCAAAATCTCAAGAACTCAAATGGTATAAAGAAGGTTAAGAACATTGTTTCCTAAAAAAAAATCACTCAAAATTTTCAATATCTTAAAAACAGTGAAATGAGCAATAAATAACACAAAAGAATACAAAAACAAAAAATTCTGAAAAGCAAAATATAATTAATGATATTTTATCTTATACTTTCAAGAGAAAAAAATTACAATGAAATAAGCTGTATATCCCTTAATACAAATATTAATTATCCTAATAAAAATTAACCAACTTTCCGTTGAACAAGAAAAAAAATCATGCAAAACTTTTCGATATCTTACAAACAGGGAAATAAGCGAAAAATAATATGAAAGTAACTGAAAAAACATAAAATTCCGCGCAAAATTTTACTCTACAGAACAACAAAAAAATCAATAAAAATGTATTTCATATATATATAGATATATATATATATGAGAATGAAATATGCGAATCTTTTAAAAACAGTGACATAAGAAATACGATGAAAAATTGTTGCCAAATCCATATTTCTAAATGAATGAAACTTTTCCTAAAAAAACCACTCAAAACATTTCTATATTTTAAAAACAGTGAAATGAGCAATAAATAACATAAAAGTATACAAAAAACAAAACATTCTGAAAAGCAAAGTATAATTAATGATATTTTATCTTATACTTTAAAGAGGAAAAAAATACACTGAAATAAGCTATATCCCTTAATACAAATATTAAATCAACCAACCTAATAAAAAAATAACCTAATAAAAAAATTAACCAACTTTCCGTTGAAGAAAAAAAATCACGCAAAAGTTTTCAATATCTTACAAACAGTGAAATAAGCAAAAAATAACATGAAAGCAACTCAAAAAACATAAAATTCCCCGCAGAATTTTATTCTACAGCACAACTTTATCAAAAAAATCAATAAAAATGTTTGTGAATCTTTTAAAAACAGTGACATAAGAAATACGATGAAAAATTGTTGCCAAACCCATATTTCTAAAAGAATGAAACTATTCAAAATGATGCTATTTCATCAAAAATCTATCAACAACAATAAGACAGGAAAATTGTTGCCAAAATCACATTTTTAAAGATGTGAGATCTGAGAAGTGTACTCGGAAGCTTCATTTAATTTTTTTTTAGCTACAAATATTATCATTTTTCCAAAATTCTTTTGCCCACCAGCGGCCGAGCGGTAAAGTCGCTGAACACTGGTAGTTCGGTTCGAGGTTGAATCTCGCGAACGGGCTGGCTGCATGAGTGTTTTCGTGGTTTTCCCCATGTGTAACGTGTATACGAGCCAGTTTCCCTTAGAAAGTCCTCCACGAAGGCATCCCTCCCCTTAGACAAATAGCCCTCGTGTGCTTTGCCATAATTAAATACATACACATACACCCAAAATTATTTTTGCAAAAGCAGTCGCAAGGATGAAAGTTTAACGTGTCCAAAAATCAAAGAAAAATAAACTATATTTTTAAAAATAAACTTTTTTAGAAAAAATCCCGCTGAAAAGGTGTTAATCTCCCTTTGTTAAATAAATTCGTATTTGATCGATTTATTGAAACACGAAATTAATTTTAAGTTCGTAAAATAGCTAAGTGCCTACGTTTCATGACGATGTGAAAATGGAGTGTGTAGAGTAAAATATCGCTTTCCTATACCCCATTATGTCTCAAAATGACGCGATTTCGTCACAAAACATAAAATAAAAAAAATTCTAATTCGAATTTTGAAAAAAACGTTTCGAGATGCACTGGCTCTTGTCTAGATGCACCTATGTACCAAATTTCGTAGCCGTGGGTCTATTAGCTTACGCGCAGCGCGAACGAAAGACACACACACACACAGACGGACTCTTTGTTTTATTATATGTAGAGATGTATTAAAATGTTCGACAATATGAATTTAAATTTGTTATCAACTTACTCCCGTAAAAGAAAGAAAGAAAGGGAAAAAAAAAAAAAAGAGGGAAATAGTTTTTGATTCGAACGTATTGGCAACAGAGAGAAACCAGACGAAAACCGTAGAACTAGCATTCTTTTTTTAGAACTTGAGCTCTATTTTTGGTAGTTTTTGAATCGGCTGTAATCGGATATTGTTCTTTAAATACTTATCCTTTTAAACTAAAAATGTAAATAATATTATGGCAATATGACCCCCCCCCAAAAAAAAATCAAAATCATGTGCACGATTTATTTTACGTTGAATCATTCAAGTTAGTATTCAAAAATACTAACTAAAGAAGTTAGTATTTTTCTAGTAGCTATCCGGAATATAATCCAGCATAAAAAAACCATCAAAGTGGTAAGTCTTGAAATTTATTAATAGATTTAACGTAAATTGGAGTATATATTATTTTATTTAAAAGACACTCAATAATTTGCAACATTCTGATATAATTGCCGCAAAAAATTTAATAATATAAATCTTTTTTTATTTGTATAAATTCTAAAATCTTTAAAAATACTGAAGCTGTATGAAATACAAATATGAGAGACTGCGATGTTGTTTACCGTTTTAATAACTGGTACAATTCACTTACTGCATTATTATAACTTAAAATATAAGGAATTTATTATACTTATTTCTATATCTATAGGGAATACCATGGACCTTATAAGAAATAGACTAACCCGAACGGGTATTCTCCCTCGTCTGAGGCGGTGCCGACTGTCACCTTGATCACATACGGAAAAGTAGGGACGACTTGTAGACATTTAACATTCGTTGCCTATTGCAGCGTGTATAATTGTCAAGAAAAAGCTGGTTTTAGCGCCTCATTTAACAAATTAGAATTTCTGCATATTTTTATTTTTGAAATTGAGATTGATTTTTTAAAATTTAGCATATTTATCAAACATAATTAACGTTCCAAATAATTATAAAGCTATTGCATGCTTTCAGGGCTGGATATTTTTTTAGCTTTTCCTAGCTGTAAGGAAATTTGTAACTACTTCTTTTAGAAAATAATATTTTAAATCTGAACTAATAGAAAATTTCAAACAAGCAATTTTCTCTTGCAATTTTTTTTGCTTTTTATTGGTGCAAATAAGTAATAAAATATTTAAAATATAATTTTTGAAATTTTTTTTAAATTCTAAATTGTGCTGCTTTTTTAAAATTATAGATGAGTATTATAGCACAATTTCTATAAAGGAATTTTGTTTCAATTATATTTCATAATACATGATAGTGATAAAAACTTTTGATACCTTAATTTTTATACATTAAATTCTAATATTAAAATTGTATTTAACCGTAATAATTAATTTTGCTTGTATTTTATAGTGATTATTATTTGTAATTTATTTTTAGTTCTGCATAAGATTTTTTTATTCACTGTTAATTTAATTTATTAGCCTAAACCGGCGGTAGCCTAGAAAGGCTGTTAGTTTCGAAGCGGCATTTTGCGCTGTTTTGCTATAAGTGTCCATATCTCCTTGCAAATTGGTGTTACCAAATATTAACGCCCTGTATTATATGTAAAGAAATTAAATATTGAAGAATCTGCATGAATACATGTATGTTTTTTGCACTGTGACAAAAACGACAGTATCTAGAGCCATCAAATTTTGAATAATGAAATCCTCCTCCCGAACATGGGCATCTGGACGGCCGAATTTCAAATTTGTTTTAATCTATTTCATATTTTGTAAAAATTTAACGAATTTTTGATTAACAAACTCAGCAAGTTCAGAGCGAGCACTGTAAGGAAAATAACAGTTTTATCTCCAGCGCGGAAATTCTAAAGATATGCTGTTTTCAAATGTATGTGGTTTACGAGCGAAGAACACGATCTTCAATAAATATAGGTAACAGACAAAACGTTAAAAAAAGGTTTCTTTTGAGCGTAATATAAAATCTGAGTGCTTCTAGATTTTATTTTATCTTTTTTTTTTTTTTTTTTTCTTCATTACATGCAGAAAATTTTATGCTCCGAATTTTATAAACTAGTAAAATAAATTATCCACTTCAATGTTAATAATTTAATGATGATATTAATCAAATAAAGAATCGTTTTGTAACGTTATTATAGTTTTGAAAAACACTGCCTGAAAATTTTCATTAAATTAAAAATTATATCAGATCTTGTTTAATTTAACCTTATTTATTTCAAAGCATCACGTACTATCAATCTTATTTAAATTTTACTTTTTTTACGCAAAGTTAAGTTCATAAATTTTGTGCTTAGAGTTTTTACCGTTTTACCAAAGTAAATATATTTGTACAAGAATTACGCGGGAAAAAAATGCGCGAAATGCAGTAAAAAGTGCTTTAATAAGATATATTAAATCCTATTTGGAAAAAACTGTGGCCTACATAATCTCATCACTATACAACGTATCACATTTAATAATTAAAAAGAATTATGTGATACAAACGCCATAGGTTTCAGTGTTAAAGTAAACCAGATCGTTCCTACTCTTTCTTGCCGACATGACGGTGACGCGCGCCCCGCCCACTGGGTTAGTCTATCTCTTATAAGGTCCATGGAGAATACATTGTGACGTCACAATTTTAGTCTCACCCATTTATGGGCGTAACTTAGCTCCGCCTTAACAACTTTGTTTACGCAACGTATTCTGAGATTTTACTGGCGATTTTCAAAAAATCGCCACTACTGAAAATCTCCAGGCAGTGGGCTAAAAAGCACATTTTCACCTCTGTTTATATTAGCTAAAGTTGATAAAGCTATTATAAGAGCTGATTTTATAAATAAATTTAAACTTTTAGTTGACATTCACAATAAGAAATTAATTGATGGAATAACTAACCTATGTTCGAAGTAATGTAACAAACAACATTGTTTTCTGATCATGCTATTAGTACTCTAGATAAAAATTCTAAATACGTTAATTTGTTACAACAATATCCAGATTTAACAAAACCGAATTTATCAGTATCAACATTAAGCATGGTGTTGAGCATTATATTAAAACTAGAGGACAACCTGTTTATACCAAAGCTAGACAACTGGATCCCAAACGATTACAAATAGCAAAACTGGAATTCCAATATATGTTAGATGTCCAATATATATTATTCGTCCCTCTAAATCACAATGGGCCAGTCCTCTTCATATGGTTCCAAAAAAACGATGGTTCTTTTTCGACCCTGCGGGGATTATTGACGTTTGAATGCACAAACAATACCAGATCGTTATCCTATACCCCGATTAGAAGATTTCAACCACATCTTAAAAAATACTCGAATATTTTCTAAAATTGATTTGCATAAAGCATATTTTCAAATTCCTATTCATGAAAATGATAAGCCAAAAACTGCCATTATAACTGCTTTCGGACTATATGACTTTAACGTCATGAGTTTTGGGTTACGTAACGCCCCTTCTACTTTTCAGAGATTTATTAATGAAGTATTTAGAGAACTAAATTTTGTTTTTCCATATTTGGATGATGTTTTAATTGCGTCAAATAATGAACAGGAACACAAAAAGCATTTAAAATTGGTTTTTGATAGATTACAAAAATATGGAATTGATTCGGCCGGAGGAAATACAACAGAAAGGTATCCCTAAATTATTTGTACAGAAAGATTTAGAATCAACATCCCATGTTTTTCTTCGCATTGACAGAGTTCGGAAGCAACTCGAACCCCCATATGAAGGTCCGTATTTGGTTATCAATCGTACACCCAAATATTTTACTCTCAGGATAAAGAATAAAGAAGTAAATGTATCGATAGACAGATTGAAGCCAGCATATATTCTACCACAACAAACCACTGAACAAGAGAAACCTACAACTCCAAATTGTGTAAAAAATGCACCTACGCCGATTGAAATTCAAACCAAATTAACTGTGGCTCAACCTAAAATCAAATCAGCTTTAAGACAATCTCGAACTGGTAGAATTCTTCAGACACCATTGCGATTCAAAAACTGATATTTTATTTTATACATGAATTTTGTTATTATTTTGGTGGTGGTGTGGTGTACTTAATTATGGCAAAGCACACTAGGGCTATCTGCCTAAGGGGAGGGATGCCTTCGTGGAGGACTTTCTAAGGGAAACTGGCTCGTATACACGTTACACATGGGGAAAACCACGGAAACGCCCATGCAGCCAGGCCGTTCGCGGGATTCGAACCTCGGACCGAACTACCAGTGTTCAGCGACTTTACCGCTCGGCCGCTGGTGGGCTCGCTGTTATTATTTTGATGATGCACTATTACTTCTTCCAATCTTTCTAACGTAACGTTCGTTACTGGAAGGGGAGTAATTGTAACGGCATAAAATGTAAATAATTAGTTTGTAAGTAACTCACAATATTTTAATACTCATAATACTAATAATTATAAATGTTTACTTTGCATATTATTGTATTATCGTTTTTGGCAACAGTTTTTATCTTTAGAATTCGGTGTAGGTGTTGGTGTTGGTGTATTTAATTATGGCAAAGCACACGAGGGCTATCTGCCTAAGGGAAGGGATGCCTTCGTGGAGGACTTTCTAAAGGAAACTGGCTCGTATACACGTTACACATGTGGAAAACCACGAAAACACCCATGCAGCCAGCCCGTTCGCAGGATTCGAACCTCGTACCGAACTACCAGTGTTCAGCGACTTTACCGCGCGGCCGCTGGTGGGCTATTTTTAGAATTCGATGTGTTTATTAAAATATAGAAGATGAGATTTTTGACTACTGAGCTGGTGAATAAAAAATGACATTTGATGTTGATATGGTAATCTTTTTATTTTTTAGTAAGAATTTATTTGCATTGCATTATATTGTGCCAACTGAAGATACATTAAGGGGTACTGTTTTTATTTGTTATAAGTCATGCATGGAAAATTGCCCCTTTAGACTAAAAAATACAGAAAACGCACCCACATTCTGACACGCACCCACATTCAAACTGATATATTGTGCTTATTTTCTCTCTATCTTGACCTATTCTTGCCATAATTTTCTCTGGAATCCTTTTTACTGCTACAATAATTTAATTTAACATTTTAAAAGTCTTTGTGTGCTCCATCTATATCTCTAATAATGGCATACTATTCATCCCAGTGACGAGCATCTACAATCACATTGAATAACTTATTTTATCATTATCTTGAAACGCAAACCTATTAAAATTAATAAGGAAATCTTTTGTCACAGCTTTAATATTTATGCTTGAGATAGAATTTGTGTTTCTTTTAAGTTTTAAATTATTCAGAAGTGTTAAGGTATCGTCAAGGTAAAGCTAGTTTTTAATCTTAGTGTTTAAAAAAATAAACATCTGTGCTGTTTGGAAGCTAACGATACATTTTCTGTAAATATTTTTTTTTTAAATACCAACTTTGTTGCAGCAACGACCCTTGTTTGACTTATAACGCCACTCTTCAGCTCCGAATGACAAGTTTTATCCATTAGGCAATAGGGGATAGTAAAAGCAAGTTTAAATTGGTGTAGATTTTAAGTAAGATGCAAAATCTAGGATTTCGCAGTCTATCATTATTTTCAGAATTTATTTAGATTAATAGGTAAAGCAATTTAGATGAGTATGGAAAAATTATTCTTATGTAAAACAAATATGTAAAGCTTTTTATGTTATGTATGATCATTATGCAAAAATTATCAACTATATCTCATTTATGGTTGATAATTATGGCTAATTATGGGTAATAAACATCACAATTTTCTTTTAAATAACTTATTGAATTAAAGTATTAACTTATAGATCATAATATTTAATATAACAAGTATTAAATTTTATTATTATCTGAATTTTTTATTAAAATTATTACATTTGATTTCATATAATTTTTCAGAAGAATTTTTGAATCTATATTAATTTAAAAACTATGATAAAAACTGAAACGAGGTACGTGAAATTCACGCGGCAAGCAGAGTAAGTTGAGTCACCACGCACGCTCTCCCAGCCATCGAAAAAATATGGCTTCTGAACTCCTTTCTGATAGTTGTCCACTTTACGCACTAACGCGTGACCACATTGGTGTGAATGGGCCTTTAACGTTTAAATGAAAGGTTATTATTTAAATCTATTTCCCAGTTGTACTAAGATGGAGCGATAAATGGCTTGACAGTCTCCATACGGAACCATGCTTGATTAAATAAGTAATTTGTTCTCCTACAAAATGGCTACAGAAAACAACTTTTTTTTTAAAAAATAAGAAGTTTAAAAATAATTAAAATCTGCATAGGGAAGACAGAACACATGGTACTGGACATTTGTAAGAGTGGTTTAGAGTTTAAACATAAATATTAAACTGAATTTAGGCAATGTACTCGAAATTGGTAAAAATGCAGTGAAAGATTTTTTATTATATACTGATTTATCAATATATAATATACTTATATATGGATTAAATAACATTAAAATACCTAGGTATTTATCATCAGTTGTTGTAAAATAAAAACTTACTTTATTAAGTTCTGAAAAGTAAGTATTAAAGATGAATGTAAACATATACTTTAAACATCTTTTTCTCAATACGAATTTTTCGATGTTATTACATTTTCAAAAATGCTGTATGCGTTTCAGTTTGTATTCAAAGGGCATACCATTTATAAATTAGATTGAAAATCCTAATATGCATTTTATAATCCGAATTCATTAGAGTTATAAAAAAAAACAATTAGAATGTGTTGAATAGAGGTTTTTCTGGAATTTATATAAACGGTATTTATTAAAAATTAACTTTCATGGAATTGCAAATTAGTACTCAGTTACAAATACAAAATACATTACGGACAAAGTATTGTCCGTAATGTATTTTTCTTTTATAATAAAGTAATACTGAAAAAAAAAAAAAAAAAAAAAAAAAAAAAAAAAAAAAAAAAGGGCAAACTCAGAGCTCCAAAGTTGCCTAAGTGGAAATATAGAAAAAGAATATTTTAAGACATTCTACATTCTAGTTTCTTGTAACTGTTCATAATATTCATATAAGAGTCTGGTAATTTGGAGTCCGAATAATAGTACCTAATCACTTTCTCATCTGAAATTCTTTTTAATTAATTTCTGTATATGATACATGCTCTCCATTCTTTGCATGATTTATGCCCACATTAGGCCTAATGGAAATTACTGCTACGCGGTTATGTTCAAAATGGTGGAAGCAGAATGTACACTGGACAGCTGGACAGGTTTGTTCCAGACATTCTCCTTCATTATCTTGAATAATATTGTGATTGTATGTGCATGTATGTGTATTATGTGCATGTGCATACAATTAAAAAGAGGAAAGTATAATTTTGGTAGTTGAGAATTCTTTTTTTGCTTGCTTGGTTTTACTTTGTGTTACCAGTTTCTTCCATGTGAAGGAAATTTTGCATATTTATTGATTACAAAATAGAACCGCTTTCAAGCGCAGTTCAAAATCTGTTGATAAATGCGTTCAAAAACGATGGGAGCAAAATCCTGAAAAGAGGTTTTGAGAAACCTCATGCTTTTCTTTACGTTAGGCCGCATGGTCGAATCACTAACGTATCATTTGAAAGTAAATTTCATTATAAATAAACCAGCTTGCAATTAATAACCATGGCACAATTCTTAATGCAGATGCAGATGATTATTTTAGTATATTTAATCTTTATCAGTAATACTGCAATGTGAAAGGGGTACAATGATTTGATATAAAATTCGGGTAATGGAATATTTCCATATTCATCAGAATATGTTGTAAAAGTTTATGTTAGGCATCTGTTTTTACCCATGCGGCAAAACTCGTGTTAATTACTCTAATTTATTACATATACATTTTATAATTTATTGCAAAACTAATTTCTGATTTATTTTATACTTATATATTACGTGTCTGCATAGGATTTAATATTAATTACCATAGAAAATGATAAAAAAAAAACATGAAATGCAAAAATTGCTTACTAAGCAACACAAAATTTTTAGGAGTTTACGTGATTACTGAGACAGAAGTCGCTGGTCCAAAAAAAAATCTTTCAAGCACACCGGCGGAGAGGGATAAATTCACTGAATACAGGTAATTCGGTTCGGGATTCGAATCTCGGCAGACGGGCTGGCTGCATGGGCGTTTTCCCTATGTGTAACGTGGATATAAAAATGTTTCCAATAGAAAGACTTTCCATTCCAGACTTTGCCAAAGACAGATAGCCCTCGTGTGCTTTGCCGTAATTATATAATTCAAAAGAAAACATTCTTTTCATTTTCTTTCATACGTAGCAGAAACACATAGTTACCACATTTTAATGAATTGCCATATTACTGTACTTAAATCAAATCTTGACTTAGAAATGAGAAACGTTATGAATATTTTGATACGAAATTTGTTATTTTCACATCCTGTTCTTGCAATAATAAGAGATACAGTAGCAAAAACGTGCTTATTAGAATTCACAGGTGTTATCAGCTGCTTTATGAGTAACGCTGGTGTCGTCGAACACGTAGAAATGGAGGAAACGGAGAGGCGTCTTTCTTTTTCATTCAGAGTCTGTAAATATCGCATAATAACATTATCAACGTAAGAAATAATATAACGAATTTTAGCTTTTTTTCAGTAGAAACATCTCAGAAATATGCTAGATCGGTCATATTGGTGAACATTTCTTATGCATTCTCTTATCAAATCGCATCCAGAGTATGTTCTATTTATAAACAAGTTAAATCTATTTATAAACGAATTAAAAACAACAAACGAACCAAAAATAAATAGCCCATTTCTTATCTGAATGGTGACAAGTGACTTGTGGGCATGTCCATTAGTAATAATTATCAGGTTTGACGTCAGTGAAAGTGACTGATTCCTTATTTCTATGTTATCTGAAAGATAAGGAATATACAGGGGCGTAGCTAGAGTTTCCAGCGCTCGGGGCAACTGAAGAATTTGGATCCCTTTCTGTGTGCCAAGAATGGAAAGTATTTCATTAAAAACTCCATAGCATCAATTTTGCACTCCTTGGATGCTGCGCCCGGGGACAGGTGTCCCCCTGGACATTCTCCACAGTTATGGATCTGATCTATGTCAGGTTGTCTAATGTTAATGGTTTTTTCCTGTTTTCATAATACAACTGTATTCTTGTACACTCCAGTTGCATTCTTGTCTGTTTACATAGTGTTTTCATAATACAATTGTATTTTTGTACACTCCAGTTGCATTCTTGTCTATTTACATATTATAACTATATTTTTTCTTTTTAATAGTCCCAGTATTGTTACAAATATTATTAAAAATTGTATTGTATTTTAAATGCACTATAAGATATTGCACAATAAGTATTATACTCGTAACCTCAAACTATACATATGGTATTACTATCTTACTGAATTACAAGCTACATATTAAGTATTCTAATCTGGTTATATATCAAAAATATTGTATCGAGCATTGTAATAACTATTGTATCAAACTATTAGCATTGTATCATATTTCATTATAATTACAATATACAATATTTGCACTCTAAGTACTGCATTATATTCTAACTAGTCTATTAACTTAATTTACTTATTATTTTAATTCTTGCATTAATTATTGTATTAAGTTGGTAGTTATGTAATATTATGTTGAGTTATAAACTCTACCCTAAGAATATGTGATGCAACATATTGAAATTATGAACATCGTATCGCTATGTATGCTTTAGTATGGAACTGTAAATTAAATTCTTTGCAATACAGAAACTGGATTATTAGCATAACGTTATAAGTAGTCTTGATTCAACTTGGCGTTAATTATTACATGCAGAATTTTAGACTTTAGATTTTAGATTTAGTTTATTGATTATATTGAATTATATGTCGTGTTTTGCATATTGCACAGAATTATTAATATTGAATTGATCATAAGTATTTTTTATACATTATATTGGTATAACTATATTGTTGCATTCTATCGCATATTGCACAGAATTAATAATATTGAATTGATCATAGATATTTTTATACATTGCATTTGTATATATATACTGTTGCAAAATATGTCTTTTTATCCTCAGTATTGTACTGAAGTGTTGCTTTTGTGTATTGTATACAAAGTATTGCATTTAATTCGCTTTAGTTATTAAGAACATTGCCTTATAGGCATCATACTATTAAGAATATATATATTGCACTTCTTTTTATACCCTGAGATACGTATTGAATTAAATATTGTATTAATTATTTTACTGAACTAGCAATTGTGTTAAAATACTGTATGAAAGTTAAAGTAGTATTTTGGTCTCTTTTTGCTTTAAATATTCCATTAAATTATAAATAGTATCATAGACGTAGCTTATCGATTTTATACTGTATCATATGTCTTGTATTGCATATTGCATAGAATTATTACCAATTACTTGACAATATGTATTTTTCTACATTGCATTTGTCTATATACTGTCACATACCCTATTTATTTACTCTTAGTATTGTATTGTACCTATTGTTGTGTCTTGTATGCTAACCCTGTAAGCATGTTAATTTACCTATTGTATCACATATCTTACGTATTTGCAGTACATTATATTATATCGTATAACCGTATTGTATAATATATATATTAAATTGTGAGCTATGTATGGATGTGTATCATCTTATATGAAATTGCAATGTTGTGAGCATCGTATACATAATAAAATTGCACTATAAGTCCCCTGCAATACAGGAAATGTGTAGTTGGTATCGTAATATAAATAATGTATCATTAATTTTGCATTAACTTTTGTAATTGAATGATATAGCATCCATTATCTTACGTATTAGTTGTAAATCTTATTGTACTGTATAATGTATTATATAATATATACATTAAATTGTGAGCATAGTATAGATATGTATCATCTTGTATAAAATTGAATTATAAGTTCCCTGCAATACAGTACTGTGTAATATATATTAAATTGTGAGCATCGTATAGATATGCGTCGTATAAAATTGCACTAATATAGGAAATATACAGTTGGTATAGTAATATAAATAGTGTTTTATTAACTTTGCATTAACTATTGTATTGAACAATATCGCTTATTGATCTTATATTGAATTATCTATCTTGTCTTGCATCTCGTACAGAATCATTAGTATCGTTTTACCTTGTATTAGTATATATCTGTATATGTGTATGTATGTATATATGTGTGTATGCGTGTATATATAGTTGTATAATGTATCCTCTTTACCTTGCATTGGTATTTATATAGTTGCATAATGTATTTATGTATTGTATCCTTGCTTTGTACACTAACTATTGTATTGAACTTACCATCAGTATTAAGATCATTACATCATCGATATCATACTATCAGCATTATTATCAGCCTAGTATGTAGCAGCAGTAGCAGTTTTGTAATATTTAGCATTGTATCAGTTTGTAGTACTGTTTGTAAGTATTCTAGTAGTAGTTTTGTAGTATTGTAGTATGTAGCAGTAGTAGTTTTGTAATGGTGTTTACTCCTTTGGTTTTCTATTGTTATCGCTATCTGTATGTGTTTTGTTCTAATTATGTCTATGTGATTCTAGTATTTATTCAAAACTGGCATTTGCACCTTTGTAATCTTATGCTTTGTCAAAACTTCAAATGTACCCTTTATTTATCTATCTATTTATTTATTTATTTATTTTTGAGCCCTTGTCTGGCCATGTATTTGTTGAACTTTGACTCAATAAATACTAGGCCCGGGCGGTTGGTGTGAACATGCTTCTGGGGGCTTCTTTGGTCTTTTGGACTGCCACCTGGATGGCCTGGTCGCTGGGTTTCGGTGTATGGTGCGAGGCGCCTGTATGGTCCATCTGGCTCAAGATAGAGGTGGACGTGTTGCATATGCCAATTAACCATTACGGTAAAGGGATGGTGCACACGTCCCCCGTCAACTATCAACTATCAACTTGCCCCACACTAGCTACGCTACTGAGCATACAAAGCCCGTAATCAGTGGCGAGCCTTCGATTTTATTAAGATGAATAGGTGCCAAATGTGGGAGGAGCCCGATCCCCCTAAACGCTCGAAGGGCGATCACAATGACCAGTGGACTCAGCCCACTCCAACCACAAACGAAGGCGACCAACAAAATAAACATAAGTTGTTGGTTTGTAAATTAAAGCGAGAGAGATACAGTAAGGAATTGATTAACATCAATGTCGGAGAAACAGACGCATTTTCGATGCTATGATAGAGTTTTAAGATAATTAATTCTTTTTCTGGAGTTCTCCCATTGACTGTTCCATTTATTATAGTAGTAATACCTGATTAGTGTTATTTTTACTCTTTTTGAACCCTGGGCACAGGGCGTCGTCGACGCATCTCCAAGTGCAGCCTCTTTGGCAAGAGCGTCTGCCTTCTCATCTCCCCCATCACCCACATGGTTTGGTTTGGTTTATTTAATCATGGCAACCACACTAAGGCTATCTGCCTATGGGGAGAGATGCCTTCGTGGAGGACTTTCTAAGAGAGACTGGCTCGTATACACGTTACACATGGGGAAACCAAGAAAGTGCCCAAGCAGTTCGTGGGATTAGACCTCGGACCGAACTACCAGTGTTCAGCGACTTTACCGCTCGGCCACTGGAGGGCCATAACCCACATGAGCCTTTATCCATCCCAGATGAACCGTATAAAATAGTAGAGTTAGTACGAAATAAATTTTTAATTTCATGAAACTGAATGTTTTTATTAACTAATGAATTTAACGCATCAAGACCAGATCTTCTTGGCCAGAATTCTTGGCCCCCTCAGAAATCTTCTTGATGAAACCATTTGAGTGCAGGAAAGAGAGCAGTAAGCTCGGCTTGATAGACAGAGTTAATTTTTTCTAAACCTAATTTCTCGCTATAGATCTCCATGCCAAAGTAAAACAAAAGCCGAGCCCAACCCCTACTGCATCCCAGAGCCATTCGTGAATATCTCGATTTCCCTAAGTTCTTGAGTATAATTACAAAATGGGAGGAGGAGAGCTCAGTGGGATGGTGGAGATGAATATTAAATGTGTCAAAGATTTCACGTGAAACCAAATTATCATTATACAACAGGAAATCCTTAATATTGTTTCTCAAAAGTGGTTTATCGTAATAGAGATTGTAAATAATTGAGAGGGGGAGGCACTTCCGCCAAGATGCACAACATCTTGGAGACGGTCCGAAAACAACGAGTAATGACGAGGAGCCATCCCCTCTGTAGTGAATCCAGTTTATTACGAAGACGAACAAGCTCTCCCGCCCTGGAGCACTACGCAGTTAACAATAGGGATAAAAGCATTAAGGTAAATAAATTTAAAAAGATGAAGGTTGTGATGAATTATGATCGATGAGAATTTATGTCGATGAAAATTTTAAATCCTATCAGTTTTCTTACGGACGAAATTGAAAATGCTCAGAAAAGTTAAGTTTGTCGTCGATAATATCTCCCAAAGTTATAAATATAAAGCAAACAAGTAAATGTAAAAGCAAGAGCGTTTTAGAAATTAATGATAGTGCTTTTAAAAGATTGTAATGTGTAACGTAATGTATACAAGCAGTTGTAAAATGTATGTGTGTATTGCAATAACGGTGTCCTAAATGTAATAGTGTTTTAAATGTTAAGCATGTATTGTCAAGTGTAGTAATACTTTAAGCAAATAATGTCAATGCAGTTGTAATATAAATCACACAATGTATCTCAATGCCTTTGTTTGGCCCTGTAAAACTATTATTTGTTGTTTCAATAAGTACTAGACCCAGGCTGTTGGGTGAGAGTGAACTCCCGGAGGGCGCTTTGGTCCGTGGGACTGTCCTCCAGATGAATCCGGCGCTGGGTTTGGGCGCTCGGTGCGAGGCGTTTGTGTGACACCACGCTCTGGCAAAACTTTAGATACTGATGGACGTAGCGCTATACTAATTAACCTCAATGGTAGAGGCATGGTGCCCACGTCCTCCGTCGTATGTTGCATGTCTTGGCACACAGAAAGGGGCGTAAATTCTTCAGATGTCCCCGGCGCTGGAATCCTAGCTACGGCACTGGTATCTGTTGTAACATAAAATAATAAAAACCTTTCTTGAATACCTATGTCTGTACTTTCTATAAATTAAGGTACCTCATACAAATTCATATCTGCTCTTGATGGCTGGCATCAGGGGTACAATCAAGTAAACTAGAAAAATGCTTTGCTTGTTTGACCTTATTTAAAATAGTTTGCTTTAAACTATTCCCTAATAAGCTAACTGTTTTATTTTAAATTTTATCTCCAAGGTAATGAAGCATACTTTTTTTTTTAATTTAAATTTTATTAATTTATACAGACATGATAGGGTCAGATTTTGTGATCATTTCTATACACTTTAAAAATTGTTATTTCTTTCTAATAATTTGTTACTGGAACCACGGAAGGCTGTTTTGTTTGGCTAAAAACTGCGTGGCATAGATAATTGTTTCAATAACACCGTGCCAATGCTTAGTCTCGTTTTTTAATCAAATTTGAAATTCCGAATTAACAGGTTATTCTTTCGTAATCGTACTAAGAAATCGTATTAACATTTTCGTTGTTTGACAAGATTCGACAAAGGTATATCTAAAACAAATTACGTCCATTTTTTGTCTTTTGGGAAACCGAAACTCGAAACCAGGCTTTGGCATTATCCAGGACCATTTTCTATTAATAATGCTTGAGCTTGGGATGGCAGTAATGGACTTAAGCATAATCCGGAATCATCAGGCACTTTTAAATGCGTATCTACTGTAGAAATTGTAGATCTTAATAGTATTTCTTTTGTTTTTTTCGACCGACTGCAATGAAGTTAAAGGTAATTCCCGCGTGAAAACACTTTCTAATACTTTGGGATTATTAGGTTTCTTTGGTAATTTCAATAGTAGTTAAGACGTTAATGGACAACTACTGCTAGAAGAGTCAGCTTGGGTATTCATTGGGGTTTGGGGAAAACTGAGTAATTTTAAGTTCTGGTTTATTAGGTCTTCGTCTCACTTTCTTTTTGTTCACAACGTTCTGATACTTAGACAGTTTTTTTATGTTTATCTTCCGACATCTGGGAAAAAATGAAAACAGAAAAAGTGCAAGTAAAAACAAAAGTAGAAAATAACTATTATAAGAACTATTCCGTAAAATACATCTTCTTAAAAACACTCGGAAAGTAACTGTTTGAAATATTTTATCTTACTCCTGAAAAAGTGAGTATATCTTAAACTATTGCTTCGGAAATATACGAACTATTAGATCAAGACCAAATAATTCAAGGAAGTGGTGGTACTCTTTTGTTTATTAAAATAAATAAATCAAATTTAATGTACATATGTATTTAAGACGTAATGAAATAACGAAGCATTTTCCTTCGATTTTCCGCATAGCTAAAAATCGGAAAATGGCCAATGTTTGAATTCGAAAGACCTTGTATATTTTTATTTCACCTCAAATCTGAAATAGGTACATTTTAAGTTCAGTGGTTCTCCGTAAATATATCAAGCCTTTCTTCTCGAATGATCATAATTTTTAGCTTAATAATAAGATGGTTCATGTAAAAACGAAATTGGAGTAGTTAATGCTCAGATCGTCGCTTTTCTGAATTAAAAAGCTAACCTAAGTTTAACATAATATGTAACTGCACTTACTTTTTTTTTTCATGTAGAATAACAATAACAACAAGCAATCACCAGAAAAAAAAATTGCAAAAAAGATAAATTTTGCACAAATTACTACGATTTTAACAGTAGACACAAAATAAGGACTAAGCAATTTTTCGAACGCTTCTACGGTGCCCCCTGTACCCTTACATAGGCCTCGGCATCACGTATATTCATTCACATTCTATAATTACAAGATCAGCTCAACTTATGTCAAAAACTGCAAAAAGCATTAACTGATAAAAATCAAAGCGATATAAATAGCATAGATCTTATGCATGAACTGCAGTTTTTACAAACTTTTAAAGGAAATGTATCATCGGCAGTTCAAACTCTACGCTATATCGTTGTCAACAACATCGTAGCGTGCACAGAAGAATTTTGGCTGCATCACTAGATATCATCCCTAGAGGATTCTTTGTGCCCTGTTGTAATTACAGTTTGAACCTTGTCGTAAACTACGCTGCGAACAACAGTTTATTCAGTGTAAACTCATTAAATATGTATATTAATTTGTTTTAATTTTAAGATAATAAATAGTGTTCAGTAATGCATTTGGTATCCAATGCGTTTAGTATATTATTTCGCTTGCTTGCAGTGTTACTTTTATATAACATATTGATGTTGTTTAAATGTTCACTTGTCTGACCTAAGTCAGCCCAAGCCCACGAAATTCCTCGTGGGAAAGAGCGCAATATACGCCTGTCGTTGGCAACAGCTTTGAGCACCTTACAGGTGACAGTGTGGTTTAACTCAGTTCCCCCCCTCCAATTTTGATGGAGAGCACCCTGGAAGGACGGGTCCGAGCGTCTCCCACCTCCCTTTCCCTACCACCAGCCTTTAGAGAGGACTTTCGCCTCTCATATTTGAGTGTTCTTATGCCGCACGGACAGTATACACTTACAAACATCCATGTCTTCTCTTGGCTTCGAACCCGGGGCTTTCGGCCCGGCAGTCAGCAACGCTAACCACTATACCGGTTGGGCGGCTTTTTATAACATAAATATCTGTATAATTCTTCAATAAATATGTTTGAGTGTGGGTTTTAACAAAGCACAAAAGGTTTGCATATTTAGACAAAAGATATAAATGTAATGTTTTTGGTTTTTCATATTATTCTTTTAATAATGGTTCATTTTAAATATTAACCATAAACAATGTCCCTTTAATATCGTCACTACGTAAAGGCGCTCGCTAGATATTTGCACGACGGCGCCGATTAGGCTTGGCGAGGACTGAATGTAAGATATGTTTATCCCAGAAATATAGCTCAAATGATCTTTGCATTAGCGAGATAACTTCTATGCAACGTTGTTTTAAGTTAGTTAAATTGAAACAATTAAATTTAAAAACAATCTGTTATACTACATAGTACAGTAAACAGTTATGAACAGTCTTATAGTATTAAAAACACGCGAACTCAAGTGCTGCAGAAAAATGCTTAGCTTTGCGAGAAAAGAGTTCGAATCCTTGCTTTCATGTTTCCGTGTGCTTGTCGACAACTGTGACAGAAACTGACTACAAATTTACATTTGGCGGCAACACTGTAGTCTGCATTTCGTTTAGATAGCTGCCTTTCGTAACGTCAATCAGCACGCTGAAATGGAAATCAAGAGAATTTTTTTTACTCACGGATTGACACGTCGTGATAGTCGCGAATGAAACCTATGAATTTATTAATTATTGAGCAACTGAAGTTTTAATTTCTCATGATGTGTTCGAAAGGTTGTTAGAGTGCAGTGTAATACCGGAATCAAAATTTCAGTAGTATGTGTTGTTTTATAATTGTAAGTATTATTTATTTTGTAATATTTTTACAGAGTTCTTATTATACAATACCGACATAGATTTATTAGCTAAAGACAAAATCATAGTATTTCAATATTTTTAAACAAGTGTATTTTGAGAGATTTAATGATTTGAAATCAAAAGATCCTGACGTTATAACCCTGACGTTTTTGACGTTATAATGAAACCATTCTCAGTCAAATTGACAGAAAAGAATAATATTATTTTAATATCAATATCTAATATCCTTCAAATTATATAACATTATCAAAATGTAAAGATTAAGTACTTAAATTTGAAATAATGTAAAATATAGTTTTTTAAAAAATATTATTATGTGCTTACGCGTTCGTTATGCATTGAATGCACACAAAACTGATAATAGCTTGATGAAATTTATTTTTCCAAATGTAGCACTTTATAGTTTTGGAACTTTTCGCACATGTGCTCTCGTATAGTTTTTCTCAGTATGACAGAGCATAATCAGTAGTTATCACTTCAAACTACTAAGAACATTGGAACACAAGACAGTACAAAATCAAAGCTCCCACTGTAATCTCTGATGTATTTCTCCAGTTTTATGTATTTTGTTATACATATTTTTTTTTATTTTCATAAAATGACCCTATATATTACTTATTTCATATGTTGTAAAACTTTAATAAATTTTTCATTAACAAGCTCTCAACTCTTTCCAAGCGAGCGGTGGCAATATTGTACAGAGTAAAACATTTTTATCTCCACAACACGAAACTATCGGAAATTCTAAGAATATGCTGGATTTAAATGTTGTGTGATTTTGCAGCTGAAATGAATTTTATATTTTTTAAGGGCGAAGAACATAATATATAATGAATAAAGCGTCAACAAAAAGACAAAACAGCCATCTTAATAAGAAAACTAAACATTGATATGAAAAACTGAGAAAATGCTGAAAAAAATAGAAAAAAATTTTTGACAAGGCTTAACACTGCAATGTGATTCTAAACATATGTTGTTAAGCTGATTTAAAATTCTTTTATGATTCTCTATTAAATTGTATATGGAGTAAGAGCGAAGAAAAAGATGCTTGATAATAAAGTTAGAAAGATTTAAAAAAAAAAAAAAAAGAGTTAGCAGTGGGGTGTGCAGACTGGTAGACTGCGAGCTCGCGAAAGCGTAAAAGAACTTCAACATACAATTTTTGGAGACTGTTAAAATCTGAAACCTTCCAGATTTTTTATATTTTATTTCCTTGTACATTTTTGTAACAAATTTTATGTGGGTTAGTCGTTGAGCATTCGATATTTTTCTAAAGTGGGCAGTAAATTAAAAACGTATCAGAAAGACTGCTGTTCGTGATATAGAGGAGGCTAAAGTATATGTGCGTGTGAGGGAAGGACGGACACAAATTAAAAGCAAGCAAAAAATAAGCCACATTCATATTACTTTCATTTCAATATGATCACTGACTTATATTATCCTGGTGGTATCGCTAAAAGCTACTCGAATCCAGTCTCACTACGATCAGCTTTATATATATAATAAGACAGACATACGTAAGACAAAGTTTTAAATCATTCCTTTTTCTATCCTAAAAATAGCAATGTGGTTATAATAAATCTTTCTTAAGTGCGCTATTTCAAAATTAATTCTTATCGTATGGTTCATATATAAACATTACTGATGTATATACTTACATGACGACAGAAGTGAAATTCATGTCTTTTATTCAATAATATTCAAAACTAAATTTTAACGGCAAATTAAAACTTTTCATTAGCCATTGGAAATACAGCGGCAACCTAGCATCACTGTTCTTAATCTAATGTCGATATCGTAATCTCCCTTCTTCTCATGCTTGCCGGACACACCGTTGAAGTGGCCAAATGGCTAAAGCATGCCGAATACTGCTAGTACGTCCCATATTCGAACCCAGGCGAACGGGATGTCTACATAGTTGGCTTTAGTTGTTTTTTCCATGCGTGACGTGAATGCGAGCCGGTCCTTCATACCTTCCGCCATGAAAGCATGCCTCCTCTTATACAAATAGCCCTTCTGTGCGTTGTCATGTTTAAATAACCAACTCACGCTTGCTTAGTAGCAAAAGATGTCTTCAGATTTTTTTTTTTTTTACCGTTAAAATGTATTGTGAACATACACATGTAATTGTGGAATAGCGAGTACGTCTGTTTCTTCATTTGCGTACTGCTTAATTGAGCGAATTCTGAGAAAAATATAAGGGGTCTGTGATAAATTAAGAGAATCTGTGAACAATGGATATACAAGATCTGTGAGCATCCATCACTTTCCAGCTAATGGAAGAAAACTCACCAGAAAATCATGAGCATTAGCTATATTTACCTCTTACTTTCGTTCTGTTATTACAACTGAGCACAATCGACAGGAATTAACTTTTGTTTTGCTTTTTCGTTCAACAGGATACGAATGCGCTATTTAACTATCAAAGCAGTGCGACGTACGCAAGCCTGCGAATTTTATTCGGACGTGATTTCATGTTCAGCTGTCTCTTCAAATCCTCGTTTACATAGCAAATCCAGCATTCAGAAGAGAAAAAAGAAAGTGTCATGTCATCGCCTGTGATTAAATATATGCTTTAAAGATATAACATGCCAGTTATTCGAAAGTCAACATAGTGCTTACTGAAATTTAAAATGTGCTTTGAACTGTCTTATTCTTTCTCTCCTGTGTTTCAAGAATTAAGAGATATTCATTCATTAATTGATTCATTAACGAATAAAATTCTTTCATTCAAATCTTCGTTTAGTTATTAAATTTGAATTAAATAGCATTTCTTTTTAGTGAAGAAAAAATACGTATGTGCAACGAGGATTTTGAGATTTTATATCATGCGCTTCTGTTCAAAATTTAATTTTTTTAATTTTGATTTGATTATTTTAGTAAATCAAATAAAATCATTAAAAATTTAATAATTCTGATAATTACTTTAAATAGTTTTGATTACTTTAAACGATATTGAATTTATAAATTTTGTGGGAAGATGCGACTGTATTTTCTTGTCCTTAATTTTTTAAAGCTATGGAGAAATTAATTGATTAAAAAATGCAGTTAAAAATATTTTATTAACTTATCCAACAGCAAATTATTAGAAAATTATAATTATTTTGAATTTCATGTATGTAATCTTGAAGTAAATTTTTATGGTATTATAAATTTATTTTTCAGTAGTCATGCCACATAAATTGAGTGACGAATATTAAAATGTTTCAAACACTTCAGTTACAAAAATTTCGGAAACTTATTGTCATAGTTGTTACAGTTTGAATATGCTCTTCGAAATACTGTGATTAATTTAGAAAATTAAGTTAAACTGGTGCATGACTGATAATGAAATAATTTTGGTTTGATAATGAAAATCATAAGTAAAAAGTGTAATTCTGGCTATCATGCATGTGGAAAAAATGTATGATAATTATAATGGTTTACGAAATTCAACAATTATAACATTTTTCAATATGGTTAATGTGAAAATTTTATAAAAATAGTAATATTTGTTTCAATTTATGAATATTATCAGTAAGTTATTTGTCGCAATAGCTGAATTTAAAGAGACTCTCACACACGGAAAATTGCAAGCTATTTTTAATATTACTGAATTTGTCGTTTTTACAATTAATATTTTTTTCTATATAACGAATTACTACAGTCATGAAAGGGCCACTTACCTTATGCAAAGAACAGAAGCCTTGAAAAGGTGTATAATAGTAGTCACACATCAATAAAGAGAACTTGCCCAAATTTTTATCGAAACGTTAGTATTTTAAGAATAGTGGAGCCTTCAGCTGGTATAGGATTACCAATTAATGTGAAAATGTACTTTTAATATGATATTATCTTCTTTTTATATTAAAAAAATTATAAATATGAAGCTTTAATGTTATAAACTTTTGTGATTTGTTATAATGCAACCGAATAAGTATTAAATATGCGAACGCAGGTAATAAATATATGAAAAGGTTTTCTTAAAAAGTCTTCATAATTAGAATCAGCTTTTCAAAAAACAAAGATATTTTCAAAAATTGGATTGAAGATCGAAATTTCTATGGAATTATAAATTTTATTTATTTTCTAAAAATGCTCGAAGATTTTATGCTCTAGCTTTAGAAATATTATTTCCACTGCAGGTTTTCTAGCTCACATTTTCCATGTGGTGATATATTTGTTTGTTGCAGCTTAATGGTCTCTCCTAAGAAATAACTTTTTAAACCAAGTCATCGTTTCTAAAGAGAGCACATGTACGGTAAGGAATATATAAGATAAAATTCTAAATTTAGATCGTGATAACCCTGAAATCTTATTATTTCTTTTTTCTATCCTAAAAAGCGAAATATGCTAATACGCACGTTTCACTTTTATATGCTAATACTAAATCTTTCTGAAGTGCATAATTTCAAAATTTATCCTTATCGTAGGATTCTTATATGATGTTTAATATCGCAGGTATTCATATAGCGTCGAGAGTTTGTAAAAGAAGGAAAGTTAATCCGACAATGTTAAAAATTATTTACACAGAATCTTATAGTTAGTTAACCAATGGAAATTTCGTTATTCTTAATCAGTTACCTGTATGGTAACCTTTCCATTTCTTACGCTCTTACCTTTGTCTTGAATCCTGACGTCTGTAATTTTTCCTTTTCTGTCCCCACTTGTAAGCATGTAAACGTAAATCTGTAATTGTAAAACAGTGGACATATTCTTCTCTTTTCCACTCGGGAGATTATAATGCGTGGTTATCATGTGGTGAAATTAGGTTTTATTTCATAGTCTCTTCTGAAAACATACTTGCGAAAATCCTAGACTAATAAATACTATATATGGGAATTCCGTAACATCTCTACAAACAGCATTTTACGCGTTACAAATAAAATAAATAAATGATGATATTATCAAGTATATACTAATACAGAGCTTTAACATTTACAATGCATAATAATAAAAAATTTAGTTAAGAAATGATAATAATATTCAAAAATATACATTGTATCAAATTAGTATAAATATTAAGTGCAATGATAGTTAAATTTTGTTTAATAGATTATGGCAAAGCACACGAGGTCTCTTTCCTAAGGGAAGAGATGACTTTTTGGAAGATTTTGCAAAAGAAAGGCTTGTATTTATTCAGTCATCCGATAAATAATGCAGTTTTTAATACTACTTTCATTTTTAAGAGTTATAATAAACAAACAATGTCCTTTTTAAATCTAAAATGTACTCTTCTTGATTCTCCGCTAGTTTCTCATCAGCTGCGATGCGATTTTGGTCTACCAGGTTTTGTAGGACGTTCTCGTCGGGCTGTACAGATCTTCCAGATGAGGCTTGTTTCTAGGCTGCAGTTTCCGGCTCGGAATTTCTGGAACTACTCTTGGCATTGGTGAGTTGCTCGATTCTGATTGTCCAGCTTACGTCCTATTGTCTGATCCCCATATACTGCATTAATATTCTTATAATTATTTACCTGAACTCATAAAGTAAAATATGCAAAAAAGCCAGTGAAATCAGACAACATTCTTCAAAATTTAAGAATAATAACAGGAAAATAATAAACATTAAGAATTTAAACAAGGTAAAATTACTACCTGCTTTTATAGCAGATTGATTCAGGTTAGACTGCCCCCTTCCTCTTCGACTTTTAATGCAACTGAAAAAACTGCTATGTTATACATAATAAAAGCAATGAAATCGCCTATGTAATCTGCTCCTTGCTTAAACAACTGAAAAATGGATCGATTTACCAACATACAGTTAACATTCTCACATGAGCCACACTAATAATTAAATGATAATTTATAATAATAATGTATGTAGCACTAATTATTGGCAATTCAATTAACTAAGTTAAATTAATTATACTAATAGGTACAGCAATGCATATTGGTAAATCAAAATTTATTAATAACTTGAAAAATATCGAAATGAAAATGCAATAAAGAAAGTAAAATTAATGAAATATAAAGGCGATTATGCATAGGAACATAAAAGTGAAACTAAATGTTTAAGTGTTAAAGAATAAAAAAAACAATATTAACGACATGATTCATATAGAAAACACAGAACTGAATTCCAGATCTATAGCCATTCATAACAGGAAGACAAATAGAAAAGGAGTCTTCTTTAGTCTTCATGGTTAGCATAAACGAATTCCGATTCCCTGCCAGACTTAGAGCGAATTATCGTTTTGTCTGGATAGAACTACAAAGATTAAAAATGTTTTAAAACAAACCATTTTATTAAATCAGAACTGGAACATAAAATGCACGACTCCTGCTAACGAATCAACTAAGAATTTGGCGATGAAACTTCGAGTAATGTTTAATTTCAATATTTAATATAAGTCGTGGGCCATATATTTGATTCAACACGAATTTGGCTCAAACTTCTCACCGGCGTAACAATTTAAATGTGAGCAACCATAAAGCAAAGCCGAGCAATTTCAGTCTTATCTGAGTTAGCGAAACTTAATAACGTGGCTTCGAGAGGCGGAAGCACGCTCTGTTTTGCAATCCGAAAATGTCACCTTAAATACTTTCGAAATCATTTGCATTTTAGTAGGGATACGGAAAGAGAAGTGACAGTAAAGATCTAAATTATGAAACAATTGGTTATCCAAAATAAGGGTAACCTTACAAATTGGACTGGATTAGCTATGGTAAAAAGTTCTAAGGTTCTGTGAGAGAAGATTTGCTTTCTTGGAAGATTAATAAAATAAAATTAAGACAACAGAGGTACAGAAGATCTTTTTCTTAATGTATTGTAACTTATAGAAACATTTGGTATCTGTGTATTATATGTATATCTTCGCATGAGCGTCAAAGTTAATTTAAGACTAAATTATGAATACCGAACTCGTCTATAATTAATACTGAACTTCAAAATTAAGTATACCATATATAAGTATAGTGCCTAGATCTCAAAGTTTAGCCTCGCGACGTTCTGTACAGGCGTGAAGAGTAATACAATATGAAATTTTACTTCATAAGCTTTCGACCGTATTCCTTTTATTTGTAAAACTTGTGAAGGAGCCGTTGTTGTACAAATACTTTAAACATACATTTTAACAAACCGGAATGCTTTAAAACTGAATCATACGAACGCTATTTATGTTTGAAACAAATACATCTATTATACCCAATAGCAGTCGTATTTGATGATTTAACGTGAAAGTTTAAAGCAGAAAGATGCGAAAAGTTAATTTTCTTATTATAAATATCGTTCTTCATGTTCTTGAACACTTAGAGCTCTTTAAAAGCTCAGCAAATTGCAGTGGAACTAAACACCTTAATTTTTGACGAAAAATGCACTGTAAGGATTAATATTAAAGAACTACTTAACGAAATATTACAAAATATTTAATGCTACCATAACATTTTCAACTGTGAATATCGATGGATATTTTGCCTCATTTGTATATGAGATGATATAAACATATTCAAGAATAAACTAATGAAAGGATGGCATATCGATTATATTAATTATATTATTATCTGAGTATCTAATAATATTTCATTAAAAGTGTTTAAATGCATAAATGTAAACAAAATGATGCAACAAAATAGAGTTATTTATAAGCATAGAAAAAATTGCTAAATCGCAAATTAATTTTTATATAGTGAAAAATTAAATATATGAATTTAGTGGCAAAGTTGTTATGCACTTGCATGGTATTTTTGTCTTTTATTTATTCCATTACGCTTACTGAAATGTTTATGACAGAGAACGTTCTGAAAACTATCGTGTAAAATACGTTTAAACGATTTCTTTCTCTTGACTTAAATCTGTTGTTAGGAATCTCAGATATTTTTATAATAGTCATATTCGCATTTTTATAATATTACTTCGAAAGAGTAGTAGCACTCCCTAGTGCATGCTAGACTGCTGTAAGTAATACTTGGCTTCAGAAGTTTCATATTGTAATCCTGGAGAAGACAGAGTTGATTCCTAATGCTTCCTAGCTGTGAAACTTCTTCAAAGATCCTGACGTGCTAATATAGAGACAACAGCTTGTAAGACCAATTTTCGAGTTAAGACTCCTGACCTGTGCTTACGTATAGTCGTTATCAAGAATATTTGACATATTCGAGTAATTTATTATATGAGCCGTCATTAAAGGACCTAGGAATCTTTCAAGTATCAAAGTATAGTAAAGCCCCTGCTAACCGCCTTTAGCCGAAGTAATAATCTGAGTTTTTAAGTCTATGTTTAACTCAAAATCACAGCTAATTAGAGAGTAATTAAATTAAATTCGAGATTAGTTAGTTTATTTAATATTTGCGGAGGTTCATCTTTCATTGAAATATGTTTATTTAACAAAAATTAGTAAGTTATCATTGCAATGACATGCTACTATAGATTTCAACAGAGGATAATGCAAGTTATTAGGTAATCCCTTTCTCTCAAATTACATACCTCAACGTATACTGAATGTTGAAAAATCCACTTTAAATTTGTTGAATGTTCAAAACTGCAGAATTAGCAGAATTGGATGGAACAACGAAAGGAAAGAATACAGAAATTAAAACAAGAATTTATGACTTAAACAAAACCTTACAAAATAAATATTAGATGGTGATTTCAATTTAATTTTAATATTGGTTTCCAGTGACTATCTCAAAAGTTGACCTGAATGGGTTTTTCAAAAGTACTTAAAAGTAATTAATGCTTCTTCATTATGCATTTTGTAACAATTCAGAAGAAGGCGAACATAAAGACCCTTTCCCTCCGAGAAACTGAAATTCTGGAAATTAGTGGAAGCAATTTGTATTACATAATATTTAGAGTTAATTGCTTTTCTCAGTTGCAAGGCCATGACTTGCGCTAAGAAAGGTGACACAACACACACATATATACATTGTTTTACTTGCGTCTGCAGATCTAATTGAAATGTTATATATGTCAGCTGCAAAGCAACTTTAAGAGTTCGTAAGAATAACTCTGTGCAGATGAAGTATATGAAGGTATATATCTTTCACTGATATATATGAAGGTGAAAAGTATACGAAGGTGTTTTTTTTTAATTATAAAATGCATAAATTCTCTTCATACCTAAAATGAATATGTTATTAAATTTAATCTCTTAAACACAGGCTTTTAAAGAACTTTGCTCAAATTAGAAAATCTCAACAAAACTAGAAGAAACTGTTGGAAATAGAAATATGAAAAAGTTAACAGAAATCTCATCTTAAAGGGAACATAAACATCGTCATGTAATTGAATCAAAAGGCGTAAATTAGACTTTCTTTCTCGTCAATTTGGTAAGTGAATATCTAAAAGGAGACATATAAAAGCAACTTCTACATCCGGTCTAGCGACTAAAGCCTCAGAACACTAGAGTACATTCGAAGTCAAGATTTCCTTTTCAGGGTGCTACTTAGACAAAAACAGAAGCCACAGCGAATTCCCCATACGATTAAATCATGCAGAACGCATACTCAAATTTTAAATCTGATTTAGGAAAGATGTTAAAAAATATTTAAAAAGTTTTTTTTAAATTTCTTTTATATAAGAACGTAAAACAATTAATAAATTAAAATGAAAAAATCATATAGTTTAGAGGGAAAAACGGATTAAATAATATTTGTTATACAATTCGTCTACATTTTTGCATCCCAAATAATTAAAGTGTGGGCCGCTCTTGATAAATTTATAATGCAATGGTTTATACCTTTGAAAATGCAATCAAATTAACAGATTTCGTTATTTAGGCTTCAATGCTTTTGTTATCCGTAATAAAAGTGCAGAGGAATTCTAGCAAGAAAATTATATTGATCACTTTTTCCCACTTAACTGTATTATAAATTGTTAATCTATTTCTAGTTATTTAATTATTTTATGTTTTAAATAAAAGCTTATTTTTTTTAAAAAATTAATATTTTTATTGCCATATCTTTAATCTCAACGACAGGTTATGAATGAAACTAGTGAATCAACGACAGGTTATGAATCAAACTAGTGTCCGCAGTGAGTCTGTGTACAAAATCAGAGTTCGATAGCTTATCAGGGAATAGTTTAAAAATGGATAGCAGAATTCTGATCATAGTGATAAATACCATGAAGGAATTAGGCCAAAACTTACAAACCACGGCTAGTTTAAAAAGAAAATTCTAGAAAATTTCGTACTTAATATTTTCTTGTAATTATTGTTTTGAAAGATGGTGAGGAAGTTTTATAATATTTCAAATTTCGGGTATTTATAACAGATAATTTTTTTATATTAAAATCCCCAAACATAACATTCCAGGAAAATTAACAAAATGAATTCTTAAAATGAAATACTTTCTCGAAGAATGTAGATGACCATCTGAAATGAAAAACAAAAATAAATAAATCTGAAATGATTCAGATTTTAAGTTACGTCCAAAAGAGCGTTTTCCTAACATTTTGTGTGGTACCTTTATTTATTAAATATCATGTTTCTCGCACTTAAACCATAAAATTCAGTTCAACAGCACTATCGCAAAATATTCTTAAAATGGGCATATCTTTAGAATTTCCGATACATAGCGTAGCGCGCTGGAGATAAATTTTTTTTTTCGTACAGTATTGCCATTGCACGCTTTGAAATCGTTTAGTTTGTTAATCAAAAATTCGTTGAAGTGTTACAAAATATGAAATCAATAATAAAACAAATTTCAAATTCAAATTAAGCCTCACACATTCCGATATTCCATAAAGGATTACGTTATTCAAATTTTGATGGCTCTAGGTACCGTTGTTTTATCACAATGTGAGAAACATACGTACATTCATGCAGATTGTTCGTTATTTAATTTCTCTAAATATAATGCAGGGCAATAGTATTTGGTGACAACAATTTGAAAAGTGAAACAATGCTTTTAGTGAATTAACGCAAAATGCCAAAACGAAATTAATAGTCCGTCTGGACAAATTGCTCCTTTAGAATAAAAGAAGCTAACGAGAAAGACTTATGACCACAGTAATACAAGCAAGAGAGCCTTAAAACTACGTCTGCCACCCGTGCCGAAAGAGAAGCGATTCTGTTTCGCACTGTATTATATATTATTTTTTATTCCTTGTACGAAATTAAAAAAAAAAGAACTGTAACTGCGAAAAGTTTCGGGTATCATATTTCAACTGAAATATTCATTTTGACTATTCCCGAAACCCTACGGATGACTTTATTCCATGACGTCTCTACATATGGACATAATAAAGGACTCTGTTTACAAAAGCCGATTGTTAAATGGATTAAAAGGGCATTTTTTCATGTCGTCTGTATGTGCATATCTAAGTATGCATGTATCCCGCGTAACTCAAAAACTAGAAGTGTCGTAGAACGTTGAATTTTTATAGGGGACTGCTAAAATACCTAGTTGTGCACCTCGTATTTTTATTGCAATCCGCAGTCCCAAACGTTTATACATAGATACATCCTCATATCCGGGTTAAAAGTGTTTATCCGACTTTTATTTTCTCAGTGGGTCTTAGTGATATACTTCCAGTTGCAGAAGTGTTTTAAACGACGCAACTGACCGAGATATTGAATTCCAAAATCTGCAATTTTTGATATCATTTTCAGCTTGCCTTGTGAAATTGGTTAATTAAGTTAGAATAATTCGAGGAAAAAATTTTTAATTTAAGTGCAACAAAATTACAAAAATGTTTAAATGACGGAAACTGGCAGTGTCATATTAACAAAAATTAATTTTGGATGATTAATAATAAAATCTACTTTTTAATGCGGTCTCCTGGTTTCTATAGTTATATTTAAGAAATTTTATATTCGTTACGAAAAAATAAATTACAAGAAGTTTGACTTCCGTGCGACAAAAATTGACCGGGATACTTAGTTTCAAAATTTTCAGATTTTCCCGTCGTTTTCAGTTTGTCTTGATGGATGGGTTTATTTAGTTATAATAATTCGACGAAATAAGATCAAATGCAGTGCAGTAGAAAACACGTATAATTTAACAGGCCGTATAAGAAAGTCATATGGTCCCATCAATTTTTTTTAATGTGGAAAATCATGCAAATAATTTTTTTTTTATCTTTCTTGTTTTAAAAGAGGGCGAAAAATTGGTTTTATAATCTATGGGAAGTTAAAAATTTTATCACCGATACAGTTTTAGTTGTTAAAATTTTAAAACTGCAAATGCCAAACAGCGGGAAAAGAAACTGAGCGCTTTTGCCAAAATATTAAGCAACGACGTTAAAGTATTAGTCAAATTTAATTAAATTATTTTTCCGTTTTCTCTGATGGTGTAAACAATAAATTCCGAGATCTTTAGTTTATTCCTTAAACAGAGATATGATCTAAACGTTAAATTTAAAAAACTATAAGTCAAATTTTGAAACGCTTGCTTTACCACGTTGCATTGTCATTTACAATCAGTGTGTTTTCGGACTTTGAACTACTTTTTCGGACAAGTGGGTTAAAAATACTTGACAAACTTTCGATTATAGTGACAAACACCATAAGTGAAAATAGAAGCTCACAATAAAAAAAAAGAGATTATCTTGGTTTTAATTGTTTAAACATTCACAGCTGACATGCCAGTATATTTTCAGATAGAATAAGGCGCGGCGCATAATTATCTGAGAATATTTTCAACTTTGCGAATAGAATAACGCTGCCTATAACCTAAATCTTTTCTTTTTCTATTTTTTTCATGTGTTACATCTAGAAGAAGCTTTCTAGTTAGTAAATCATTCATTTTCCCTACTGATTAAAAACTTAAAAGGTTTGATATATCTCCAGATACTAATTTCTTAGATCTATACTTAATCAATAATTTCAAGTGAACACTAATAAATAAATAGCAAATGCTATCTTTTCAAGATCTAAGTCCTTAAGCCAAAACGAGTACATTTATTTTGTAGCTGCTCCTTAATTTAGAGTTCATTTAGCGTTGAATTTTATCGTTAATAATGTCTTAAAGCAAAAAAAAAAAAAAAAAAAAAATTCCGAATGTTACTTAATATCGCCACAATGTTTAGAACTACTTTTTGATTTTTCTTGATTAAATCGTTGTGAATATTTTAGTAATTAGAAGTCTTCTGTGTTTATCATATAAAAATTAAATTTTGTTTTTACAAATTACACCCATCGACAAAGCTTAAACTCTTCGGCAGGTATTCTAGAACCTGTAATTTTAAATGCACCTGTAGATTAATTAATTTCGATTTTTTAATTTTGAATATACATCTAGGATCTATATCTAGAAATTTATACCGTAAATTCACAACACATAGTCTACAACTATGTGTTGTGAATTTACGGTATAAATTTCTTTTCCTGTTCTGCACTGACGAAATGCCTACTTTCCGTTGTAATAAAATTAATCTTCACTTTTAGTAAGTTGAATATGGAAATGAGAAGAAGATAGAAAATTGAACTAAACCTTTTAATTCAAATAATAAAAATAATTTCGTATTTAATTTACAAGTGCAGTTGAATGTACTGCAAAATATCTGGCAGTATTGCCTTTACATTTTGTAAAATTTGCAAAATTTCCGTTTGGATGTGGGTTTTAACGGCGATACGATAGAAACATATTTAATGTAAAACTTTACAAAATCAGTTTAGATATTTTTCAAACATGCTAATGTCGAATATTGCACTATGTGTTGCGACGTTACTGTCATATACTTGCAAATGTTTCAAATTTTATACAGTTTTAATTTTTGAATATAAAATCAGTTTTGGAAATAAATAAATCTGTTTAGCCTAGAAATTTAATAAATATTTTCTTATATTGAATTATTAGTTCAAAGGAATTTGAGTCCCGAAAGACTATTAGTTTCGTTTTGGCATTTAGCGTCGTACTCCTATAAATGTCGGTTCATTTTTCAAACTGTTGCCACAAAATGTTAGAGTCCTGCACTATATTTAAAGAAATTAAATAATGAAAAATCTGCATAAATGTATGTCTATTTCTCGCATTGTGATAAAACAACGGTACCTAGAGAAATCCAATTTTGGATGACGTAAACCTACTGCGAATATGGGCATCTGAAATCCCAAATTTAAAAATTGGAATTTGTTTTATTACCGATTTCATATTTTGTAAACCTTTAACGAATTTTTGAGTAACAAACTCAACGATTTAAACGGCAACACTCTACGGCAAAACTCTACGGCAACGGTAACACTCTACGGAGGAAAAAATAACCTTTTTATCTCCAGCGCATCGAACTGTGTATCGGAAATTCTAAAGGTATGCTCGTTTTAAAATTATTTTGCAACATTGCTATTGAACTAAATTTTATGGTTTAAGGGCAAAACACATGATATTTAATAAATAAAGGTAACACACAAAACGTTAAAAAAACGCCCCTTGGACGTAATTTAAAATAAGAAACATTTCAGACTTTTTTTTAATTCTTCTAAAATCATATAAAATTTCAGTTATTATTTAGAAACCAACTTTAGAAGTCTTAGGATCATGTATGTTTAACTTTAGGATCATGTATGTATCAACTTTAGAAGTATTAGGAAATGTAACAAATGTTTATAGTGTTTTAATTGCAATTGTGTGAAAACGCGGCAAGATTTCTCTTTTTATTTGCAAAACAAATTTAGGAAATTAACGAATCAGTTTACCCTTTAAACGTAACAAATGTTTTACGATAAGGCAGCATTCAAGTTGAAGGAAAATCTGGGATCAACTCTGATATTCTCTAAAGAGTGTAAGAAAAAAGTTAAACAACCTTAAATTAAAAATCTAAATGCTGAAAGCATTACAAACCTTATTTATTTTACCTGATACTCTCAGGATCGCAGAGTGTCAATAATCTAATTTACGGGCTCTCCGCAATCTCTGTCGAAAATTGGAATTCTCCATAATTCGCTCTGATTGGTCAAAAGCTTTAAACTCCGATTGGTTAAAAAAACTTAAAATTTTTGTCTGTTTTATTTACAGTAGACCGATGACGTTAATGTTTATATTTTTATTACATGACTGCTGTATTTGTCTACGAGGACCCACACCTGTCTTCCAACCGCGAATGTTTTTTTTTTTTTTTTTTTTTTTTTTTTTTTTTTTTCTATTCTTATACCTTTCATTTTTAGTCTTTCTCTATCTTATATTTTCTTATTTTTTCTCATTATAAAAAAACTGGCGAAATTAAAAAGATATCCGAAATGAAGAAATTATCATAGTTAATGATAATTAATATAGCTGCAAGCCCAATTTAGCTGTTTAGGCTTTAAAATCAGTTTTTTTTTTAATTTTGTGGTTTTCCATCTATTTTGTTAAAAAATCAGTTACAGGAAACATGTGAGTATAATAAAATGAAAAAAATCTATTCGTCGTTTTCAAGCACATTTTCATATTGGAATAATTCTAATTTGCAAATAGCAATTCAGCACTGGTTTCGTTTGTATTTGTTGATTATGGCAAAGCACACTACAGCTATCTGCCTAAGAGGAGGAATGGTTTCGTGAAGGATTTTCTAAGAGAAACTTGCTCGCATACACGTTGCACATGGGAAAAATGCCCATGCAGCCAGCTCGTTCGCCTATAAACGAAGCCAGGTCGGAACTGCCAGCGATTTTACTACTCCAGTTCAGTAGCAAACTGCGCGTTCATAAATCTAAGCTGTGTTTGGTTTGTTTGCTTGTGGCAAAGCTCACGAGGATTTCGTGTTAATAAGGAACGATTCCTTCATGGAGGACTTTCTAAGAGAAACTAGCTTGTGTCTACGTCATACAAGGGAAAAACCAAGAACATGCCCATGCAGCCATTCCGCTTCCCGAGGTTACCACCAATATTCAGCGGCTTTACCGTTGCTTTTCCGCAAAAGAGAATAAAATTAGAAACGAAGCACACCAGTGTAAATTAGACATACATATTGAATAAAGCTCCATCAAACTTAACAATTTATAATATACTAGTCATTCTTATAGCTACTTTCTAATTGCTGATGTTATTCGTAATTGTTATTATAATTCAGAGATAGAATAATGTGATGTGTGTTAAGACAAATTTTTCCTTCAGTTTTAAAAACATTAAATGTGCTACTTATTTATACACACATTTACATTTAGAGATTTTGTATGTATGAATTCAGAAAATCAGTTGCCCATGCTGGTATATTTAATAATTAGCCAATGCCTAGGAATGGAAGAGAAAAACACTATATCAGTTCCATAAGTGAAATTAGTTTGTTTATTAAAAAATAATCAGTTTGTTAATTTTATTTAAAACAAGAATATTTTCTTTTAAAATTTCAGCTTTTACTGTCAAAGAATATTTTTTGGATAATCTAATAATAATGACTTCATTCGAAACATAAACATTCTGTACTTTTATTATTCGAAAGTTTATTCTTTTTAAAATTTTAGCACTGTATTGTTACGAATTTTGTACAATGTAACGTGAACGGTTGTATCGTGAAGTGGTAAGTGGATATGTCGCTGAATTAACGAGATATAACCAAGATAGCATTGACTTAGACACTCGCAACGTTGCCGATTCATGAAATCAAGCCCTGGTCACATGGCATAGTAAGATACGGACGAGGATATCATCTCTGATGAGAAGTCGGAGGAAAAGACAAGGAGAGAAGTACCAAGGAAAAAAAGGCCTAAGATATCTGACAGGTAATAAAACATGACAAGAATGGAGAAAAATCCGAAAGGATCCAATGACAATTCTTCAAAATGGCAAATGCAAGACATTCAAAAAACACTACTATAGACCAAAAAGATCAATACTACAAAATAACAACACTAATTCAACCCAAACAACTTATTTACAATACAACATCGGTCAGTACAACATCAACATCAGTCAGTACAGCATCATAAGAAAAGGTCCAAACAACTTAGAAAACAGCACAGATTGAATCTGATAGAATGGAAGTATCAACAGCCACCGATTGAGCGGCAAGGAGAAGAACTAATGGTCTCCATCCATGATAGTGTGTGCTGCCAATGAACGTATATTGCGATCATCGAAGAGAATATCGTAGTTGAAGACTTGAGAATAGTTCAAGATAGCATTGGTTTGGAGAACTAATTTTTGTCGAGAAATTTGGCGAGAAATCGCTAAAATTCTCCAAACGTGGCGACATTTTGGTCCGGTCCATGTATAAGTGTCATTGATGATTTAACTGGATAAATATATTTGATCCCTATATGTAACTGTAACAGTAAGTCTTTTATGTAATTTTAACCGTATATGCTTTCCAGTAATTTCAAGAAATGGAAGGTACTGGAAATTCCTCAGTGGCCGGAGAGAAACTGTATGACCAGACAGAGCGTCAATTCTCAGTTGTTTAGTTCAAAGTTGACATATGAGTACTAAGAGATCTCCGTTCGGGTTTCAGTTAGCTGGCTTTTCATTCCGTTGTGTTTAACGCTCTTGGTAGCTTGATGTGGTAAATATTGATTAAACTTTGTCATACTGGAGAAGAGTTTCACGAGTACTTTTGTGGAAATCCAGAACTGTAAAGTGTTTCTTTTGGGAAAATAAATTTTATCAAGCTATCATCAGTTCTTTGTGCATACATACAATTACGAACCTGTACGCACGTAAAAATGTATTTAGTCAATATGTCCACCTGCTTATTTTCAGACTAAACTGCTTGGCTGCAGTTTTCTCTCCCCCAAATTGCAGTCATCATCTTCAGGACACTGATATGTACGCATTGTTATATTTTCCACAAAGGGTTTCTTATTGAAGTATAAGAATATATCGATCATTTTTTTAACTAGGAAAATAGTAGAATAGTATTTCATTCATTTTCTATCCCTTTTATTAATGTTCATAATGAAACATAATCCAGGATATATTTTGAATCAGAAATTCAGCTTTTTAAAATAACAAAAAACGTATAATAATACTAATAATAGTTTCGAATCATGCTTGAATTCTGAAAGTATTCGTTTACTAAAACATTCCTCACACTTCCAACGCCGCGCATAATTTTGCTTTACCATAATCTACACAATTAAAAGCTTCCTATAAACTACAACTTACAAATGTCACAAATACTAGATTACAACATGTCTTTGCATACTAGCATGTTATGCAAAAGAGACTCAGCAAGGATATCCCGCAGCTAATAAGCACAAAATATTTTGGATAAAATTTAAAAGATAATTAAGTAAATTAACAGCATTATTAAACACTAAATAATAACATTATTATAATTAAAAATAAATTAATAACACAAAAAATCTGCAAGGTTCAGATTTTAAATTATGTCCAAAGAGGCTTTTTCTTTAACGTTTTTTGTGTTACCTTTATTTATTAAATATCATGCTCTTTGCACCTAAATCATAAAATCAGTTCAATAGCAATGTAGATAAATAATTTTAAAATGAGCAGATCTTTAGAATTCCCGATACACAGTTCCGCGCCCGCTGGAGATAAAAAGGTCTTTTTTTCCCACCATAGAGTTTTGCCTTTGCTCGATTTTAAATCATAGAGTTTGTTACTCAGAAATTCGTTAAAGTTTTACAAAATGTGAACTCGATAATAAAACAAATTCCAATTTTCAAATTTGGGATTTCAGATACCCATATTCACAGTAGCTTTACGTCATCCAAAATTGGAGGGCTCTATGTACCGTTGTTTTATCACAGTGCGAGCAATATACATACATTTATGCAGATTTTTCATTATTTAATTTCTTCAAATATAATGCAGGGCTCTAACAGTTGATGGCAATAGTTTGAAAAGGTAAACGGACATTTATAGTGATTCAACGCAAAATCGCAAGACGAAAACAATAGTCCTTCAGGAACAAAGCCCCTTTGAACTAGTAAATTAAAGTCATAAATCAACTGCTATTTATTAACATTTAACTAATCATCTGAAAGAAAACAACATTTTATTTTATATTTATCCACTTGAGGCAATTGCTCAATTCCTCTTTTAATTTATAAGTTAAATTACTTCACACAGTTCAGCAATATTAAGTGCCGTGATTATTGTAGCTTTTAAATTTTTTTACCTTTAGCTGGGATCTTTTAAATTGCTCGCGTATTATTAATCATTGAAAGGCTGTCTGTATTGCGGCGGACAGGTAAAATCGCTGAACACTAGTGGTTCAACATGGATTCAAATCTCGGTGAGCCGCATAGTTTCTTCTTGATTTTCCCCATATGTAAATTGAATGCAACTAACCTTACGAAAATGTCAATAAAACATATATCAAATTTCATGGATGTACTTGAATGTATAGTGTCTGTATGTTATGGGGACACTCAAAATATAGGGCTACCCGAAAGTTGCTGGTAAGGAAAGAAAGGTGGGAGACCCTAGAAGCTGTCCCCCGGGATGCTCTCTTTCAAAACTGGAGTGAAACTGGGCAAAGTCGTACTGTCAGCTATATGTTGCTCAAGACACATGCTATATGTTGCTCAAGACTCATGCTATATGTTGTTCAAGACTCATGCTATATGTTGCTCAAGACTCATGCTAACTACTGATGCTGTCAAATACTCATTGCCACTATAAAATTCGTGGGAAAATTAAGATTAAATCAGAAAAATTTAGCAGTAGCACAACAGAATATTTTGTAATTTTATCCCAGTTTTCTATTAAATAAGTTAGTGATTATCTGTAGAATTAAAAAAAGAATCTAAGTATAATTATGTAAGGATATGTGTAGATGTTCTACAGAGATTTATGCAGAGATTCTATAAACATTTATGCGGTTTCAAAAGACCTCCAAGTGTAGAATTTTATAGAATGTGCATAGAATCAACTAATAGCAAAATTCTCCTGAAAATATCAGATCCAGTTTATAGAAAATTGGAGTATAATTATAATGAAATTCAAACAAGGTTCCTTGCTTTAGTTTGTAATGAAAAAAATTTCTACAAGCTTTTAAATATTTAAAAGCACTACAAAATCAGCAAAATTTTCTTTTGGAATTAAAAGGACGGAATTTTGAATTAAATTTTCATTTTTGAATGGAATTTTATAACCTAATTGAAATGATCTATGACTTGGATGGTCGAGTAAGAGCGTTCGAAATAATTGTGATCTTTTTCTCTTATAAAATTTTCAGTATTGTTTTGATTTCAAAGCCTATTTAAATGAAAATAAATACATTTTAAATAATAAAATCTAATTAAATGTAGCCATTTTTCTTATGAGTGATAAGTATATTATAGTTTAAAGCATTAATTTCAGGAATTAAAATTTTAGAATTATCAACATGAATTTAATCTTTTAATTGATTTTATATTTTAAATTGATTTTATGCTTTTGAAAGTTTTTCTTATTACATAAGCCGTACTGCACAAAATATTTCAGAAAGTTTTTTCTGAATTTAGAAGCTAAAAGTTATTAAACTTGAGGGAAAACAAAAGCAAATAATTCCACTCAAAGACTTTTCAACACTTAATAAAAATGTTTATTCTTACTCTTCTCTATCCCCCATAGCGGATTAGAAACTAAACATTTACTTAGACCACAGTTTACAAATTTTGAATATTTCTATACAGAGCCATTTTATAAGGTTCTTTTAAAATTTCTATACGATTTTGTAAAGCAATATTCCTATAGAATTATGTTCATTTAAAGCTTTATAAAATGTCTTCAGAATTTTGTACAGAAATACTTCTAGAGTATTACCCGTAGTGTGCATAGGAATGTTTATATAGGTACATTAGCCTCAATAAGAATTTTCATAGTTATAGTTTGAATTGAAATTCCTCCATCTCTGTTTAGACAGATATCACTCATCTGCTTTGTTGTAGAGTCATTAGGTTAATTGGAAGCAGAAAAGATGAAAAATATGCAACCGCCTTCGCCGGGAATCGAACTACGAACTTCTGGAATTCTGGCCCAGCGTGCTACCGTTACACCACGAAGGCACGCAAGGGAAGTGGGAGAAATACCTTATATAGTCCCCTTTTAAAGGGCGACTAGGGTTCTAGGGGACCTAGTCGCCAAATCTTGGGTGCGAAGAATCATCATCCACAGCCCTTTTAGTTCGGGCGCCACTTGTAGAGTCAGTTATGAAGAGGTAAACAGTAAGCTATAATTTAGAGACATTTGTTATTTCGAAGCGGAAGATGTGAAAAATGGGCAATCTCCTCGCCGGGACTTGAAACACTGACCTCTCGAATGCGCTTCGAGCGTGCTGATCACTACACCACGAAGGCGTGCTAAGAGGGTCTAAGACTTTTCGCCGTCAAGATATTCTTTTCTTTACATGACTGTATTATATCTTGCCGTATTATACTCACATTAAATTTATTTAGTTTGATAATTCTGTTTACCTTTTGTATACTTAGCTTGCTTGTAATATATATCGTTATTTACAAGAATAAGAAATTACACACAGTTAGTTGGAAAATTATGTCAGTATCAAAGAGAACTGGGGCTAAATTTCTGATATAACAGAAGTTATATTACGGATTAGGCGGGGGCAATATTTACATAATTCGCCAAAAGTTCTTGAAATGTTAATCGGCTAGTTCAGAGTAATCACTCAGAAAAGCAGGAAATTCACATTCTTATAAAAATCTGAATGGAAAACGGAATTACTTTGGAATCTTGTTAGCACATTACTCGCTTAATATGTCATGTGTAACGGTGCATTTCTATAAAACTGTGCACAAAAACATTTTATATATTATTTTATGTAAAATGTTTATTAAATTATTAAACTAAGCAGAGTTATTAATTTAATTCAACTTAATATAATACGGCAAGATATAATACAGTTATGTAAAGAGATATATGTTTTGACGGCGAAACGGCCACGACGAATAGTCCCATTTCCCACTAAGAAGGATATAGAAATACCTTATAACACTTTTTTTATGACGTAAAGGACCAAACTAAGCCTGAAGCATGTTGATGATTATGCTACGAAGAGTCTATTGATTTACCCCTAATATGTTATTATATTTGTGTTTATTAAATATGAGTTTTTTATTATGATTAGAAAGACCAGTTTAACAGATGTTTACTAATTCATGGGAAATGATCAAAACGTTTTTTGAATATAATTTATTTTAATAATTTAAGGCGAGTTTTTGCTAAGTTCAGAAAACTCTAATTGAGGCCTAATCCTGATCGCCATTTACGAGTATTGAAGATTATGCAGGAGGTATTTTCAGCAGAAAGAAAACAATAGCTAAAAGTTTGGAGTTAGCATATTTCGGAAGATAAGGTACATTTAGCCAAAAATTAGAGTTTAGAGACATATGTAGGAGCCAATATGGCCGAAATCTTTGATTTTCGAAAGTTAAAAAGAAAAAATCTGTCCATGTGGCGCTTTTGCACCTGCAGCCTCTGAAGCATTTAGATTGCGCTTCGAATATCTTTTATGGCTGCATAATATTATCTAAAATTAAGGAAGAGACTAAGTTTCAAATTCCTATGAAACAGGTGTATCCTCTCCTCATCACGAATCTTTGATAGATTTGCATTTTGTTTCCCAGTTGATCTAAACTTAGCAGTCCAAAACAAAGTCATAAACTGACGTCAATATAGAAATCCCAATCCGAGTCCAGGAAATCAGTAATAAACTTTACAGCAAAACAGAACGAAACGAGGCCAAGTCTATAGAATATTAAATACAGTATCTGAAATATGTGGCAACCATGTTCTAACGCCAGATATTAGCGCCAAGATCTCAAAATAACATTCATGCAATTAATCCAAAAACTTGAACTTGATTTAATTCGTAACGCATAAAATTATTAAGCGATTAGTTTCAATTTCAGACTTTAAGGTTCCCCCCTTTAAGTCTTTATGCTTGTTAAATTTTATTTACATTGGCTCTATGACGGAATAATGTAATTTCCTGAAACGCGAAATATATGATCAGAATCAGCTGTATATTATCTGATAAAAGTATATTAGACTATGATAAGGAACACATGAAAAATATTCTGCGAAATAAATTTATTTTCAAAATTTAGATTTTGTTTTCTATTATATTAGTTTACTGTATGTCTAATAAACATTTCTGAATGTGATATACGATTTTTGAAATTACTTCCCTATTTTAAAATAGTAAAAATTATTAGTAGTTACATCTATGTTTAATACATTAGGCAGGTAGAAACAACATTCTCTCTCTGATGTGCTATCATTCTCTGCGTTCTGATTTGAACGGTTCATGAACGCGGTAGATATTTACAAAAATACCGCATGTCAGCGATGTTTCCGAAAACTTTGTCAAAATGTAATGTTTAAATTAAAGCACTTTTCGAAATAATTAACGTTCTCTAAGATTCCTGGGGGTATTAAAGCAACAAGAATAAATGTAATATTCGTAACAGCTGAACAAGAAGATCTTATACTTAGACCTTCAAATCGAGTCCTGAAAATTTACAAATAATATGCTCATTCTGGCTGCTTTAACACCTCCAACAATTATTACTCGACGTTTTATTTTAACTCAGGTTTTGTGAGATGTCGTATGTATTAGGAAGCTGAAGAGCGAGTACGAGTATGAGCATTTTCGTCTCATGCTGTTGTAATCATTTAACTTATATTTTAGCCTTTTGTGAAAATGTGGGCTTTTTTGACAAAGAACGTATTGGAATACAAGTACGACATATTTTCAATACAGTTAAAACGAAGCGTTTATTTTACTTTTCAGTTTTTTTTATTGCCTACACCTAACTATTTGCTTTTTACGTTATTACGCTCCTAATATCTAATGTGCTTGTATTTATCTAGAGAGCGAGAAATTGTTCTCAGCTATCCAAACGAATAGTACTGAAATATCATGCCATTTGGCTCAATATTTAAAGCAATAAATTGTTCGTTGTGTTTATAAAAATCTGATCTGGACACCACATGACTTCCTTGCACAGCCTGTTAAATAATACACATTTTTTGCTTCATTTTATTTAAGCCTATTTCCTCCAATTTAATTAGAGATATATTTCTCAATTACTTAATTCAGTTCTCACTTCGTGGCAAGGCAAAAACGCATAAAACTTTAAAACATCTTCATTAAAATTGTAAGATACAGAAAAAAAAAATAAAATAAAATACCAAACACAGTTAAAAAAGCAATTTTTACAATTAAAATTAAAAGGTCTACTTAAAAACAACAATGCACCAGCAGACCAAACGACAGAATTTTAAACATAGCACAGAACTGAAAATTTACTTTTACATTACTAAAGTGTTACGTTACTTTCTGCGCTAATAAAACGTTTTTACTGTTTTACTGTAAACGCTTTGGAGCACCTGGAATATCGAAAGTTGCGTTCTATTGAGTCCCACACATATTTTATCGGTTTTAAATCTGAAAAATATAGAAGCCGCTGTATCCACTGGATACCTTCCTCTTATGATATTCGATCACTAATACAGCGCGAAAGATACAACAGTCCACTAGGAAGACATTATTACATTTCTAAGGAAATTGACCATTAGTAACAAAATCCTCATCTCTGTATATTTCAGCATTCATAGTTTCACTAGTAAAACCCGTGCGGCCATTCAAAATGATACTTACCCACTGCAGTCTACCATCTTTGTACCGATGTTCTTTAGGCTTTTTTTCAGTTCTTTAAGGATTTTTTTTTTTTTTTTTTTTTTTTTTTTGTGTGTGTGTGTTCCCACTCCCCACTCCTGATCACATCAAGTCTGGAGTCATTCTTCAAGGAAAAAGAAGACTTCTAAGTGAAGACAATTCTGCTTTATTTCATGATATACTCCAATCATGATAATCTCTGCACCATTGCAACCGGACGCCTTTTACAATCCGAATTAGTTGGACATTAATAACGGATTTTCTTGTATAGAGCATTTTTGTACAGCCTGTCACTCACTTTATATCTGGATAGTTGAGCTCCTCTATCTCTCGTGTAATCTGGACTGATTTCAGATGCCCGTTTTCTATTTAGACAGGAATTGTTTATCTTAGAACAGCGCACTTAGCAACGTGGCTTTGACTAGGCAAGGCAGACCGTGTCTAAACCACCTCAAACACTCACTTAAACATACGCGAGCTAACTTGCATTCTAGTGAGAAAACGGAAAGAAAGAGTATCAGTAAAGATCCTTAACATAAAATAACAACAAATTAAATAAACTCTAGAAAGTCTTAAAAAAGCGGAGTAACAGATGAGCTCCTACAATACGTGATAAAGATAGTTTCTAGAAATTGTATTCCAAGATTACAAATTTATCAAAATCGAAACGCAATGAGGTTGCGTAGCTGAAAGCTATAGTAGAAAATAAGGAAGTTTATCGTCATTTACACGCGGATATATATATTTTTCTGTATGTGTCAGAGAAAAATGTAATAAAAGAAAGAGAATATTTTATCATTATTTTTCTTAAGTATTGTCCCACTTGGAAAGTTTGCGTAATTTGTTTTATTTTGCGTAAGTTATTTAGTGTTAGAATTATTTGACATAAATATCAGCCTAAAAAATTTAATCTTCTGCTGTCAGTTCCTTAGAATTTCAAAAAGCTCTAGAGACATTAGTTATTTCGAGGCCGGAGAGATGAAAAATGAGCAACGCCTTCGCCAGGAATCGAACCACGGACCTCTGGAATACGCACCCAGTGTGCAGACACCACAAAACGAAGGCTGGAGAAATACCTTATATACTCCCATTTTTAAAGAGCGACTGGGGTTTTAGAGGACCCAGTCGCCAAATGCTGGGTGGGGAGAATCATCGTTCACCACCATTTTAGTTCAGGCGCCATTTTAAAGACATTAGGTTATTTGGAAGCCGGAAAGATGAAAAAGGAGCAATGCCCTCGCCGGGAATCCGATCACGGACCTCTGGAATACGCGTCCAGCGCGCAGACCACTACACTGCTAAGGCATGCTAAGAAGGCGGAAGAAATACTTTATAGAGTAACCATCAGAAATTTCTTGTAGTTACTTTAGATTTTAGACAAAAATTAAACTGGAAATTTTTTCTTTGTGTCATTAGTATTACTGTTTGGGTATGATTTGATAAATATTTATTAAGTAAAATTTAAAATTTAGATTTGTTAAAAGAACCTGTATCATTTCTGGGGGGGGGGAATTCGGCCCGTTAGCTGCTTTCAGATCGTGAAATCGGCCTGCGTGCAGGGATAAATATAATGAAAATGGCCTAACTTACGGGATAAATATAATGAAAATGAAAATGAAGCATTAACAGTGATATTAAACTTTACACCTAACAAAGGGAAATGAGTTTTTGATGAAAATGAAATTAATTTGACTGTTTAATTTAATTATATTAATTTGAATATATTATTAATATAATTATATTAATAGTATTAATTTGACTGTTCGCACAGACCTTAACATAACAACATTATACGTTGCCTGTGACAAAATCTGTAGCGAAATTCATACGAAATATAAAAATTATTAAGAAATTAACAATCTATTTCCCGTGTAATGAAGTATTAAACAATGAACTCAGATAATATAATAACAAGGAAATAAAATTAGCAAATGAGATCTGTTATATCATTAAAAGAAGTAAATAAACTACATCATTTCTTCTTAGTACTAAAGTATCATTACGATTCTATTAAACTATATTTGCAAGCAATGCAACAGGATAAAGATTCGTATCTGTTTTAAAATGGGTTAAAAATTATTTAAAGGTACTATTGTTTTTTTTTTTTTTTTTTTTTTTTTTTTTAATTAAAATCCAAAAATTCTTAACCAGCACTTAAATATTTGAATTAAAAATATTTAAGTGCTGGTTAAGGGTTTTAATTATACGTATTTTTATATATTTTTGTTATATACTAGAACCTACTTTTATTACGTTATTATTATTGTACTATTTTCTGTATTTTATATTTTTAATAAAATTGTAACTTTATTTATGACTTGCTGCGGTAACAAAACGTTTTCACTGAAAATAACTCCTTGGAGCAACTGGAAGATAGAAAGTGGCGAGTGATATCAAAGGAACCCAAAATTAAACTTTGCCTAAGGCCTTTCAGAAATTTAATCTAACAGTGTAAGGGGCTGCACAATTTTTTTATAATTAAAAAATATGATTTTTTTTGGTATAAAAAGCTATCTAGTATAATCAATAAATTCCTGTATAAGATTTGCTTGCTGCACTAGTAAAGTCATTACATTTATGGAAGCAGAAAAAATGAAAAATGAGCAGGGCTCTCGACGGGATTTGAACTCCCGAATTCCTGACGGACGTGATTTTAATTAAACCAAGAAGATACGCATTAAGAAAAAATACTTTATAATATTATTACTTGACTAATTACTTAGGCTAATACAAAAGACGTGAGACTTTAGGAGGCCGTTCTGAAAGGAAATTTATCTTCATATTAAATACATAGAGGAATCTCAGTTCAGATTTTATCTGCGACGCAAAGCACATTCTAATTTTAATTTCTCAAAGACTTAATAAATTAAATTTAATGTAATAAAATTCCCATTTGCTAAAACGATAGGTGCTAGGAGCAATTTTTTTATTTATATATCAAAATTAAAAAATTTCTTAATAAAAATTAAAATATCTTATCACAAAATTTGTCATTATTCGCTTTCCGAAATTATATACCCTTCCTTCTGCTGCTCACAGAATTGATTTTATCATACATTTATCGAAAATGATAGAGGAGCTTAAAAATCAAGTCAGAAGTAGTATAAAGTGTTATAAGAAATTGTTCCTAAAATTGTCATCTTACGATAATGAGGATACATATTTGAATTTAAAGAATATAAAAAATGTTAATATTTCACCAAAAAACTGAAAATTTCAGAACATATGTGACGAATTCAATCATTTCACTGTTTTGTTTAATTCTAAGTATGACAGTAGAACGTAATTGCAAAGCAAATAACTCTAAAACTGTAAAAGAAGTTTAAAATCAGCATTTCTTAGACGGAAAGAATTCTTTATTTCTAAATTTATTGGAAATATTGATTCTTAAAATTATAATAAATTTCTGTCGAAACGTGGCGCAAAAACCCTAAGTGATTAAACTCAGAAATTAAATTCATCTAATATAGTTCTTGCAACTAAATTCAACAAAAATTAATATTTAGCGATAAGGGTTTTAAAATGGCTAACCTGAGTTTTCTACCCACACACTACGTCAGATGAATTCTCAGACGCACGGAAAGCAGCTGCTTCTTGGTATTCAAGCCCCGCCTGCGACACCTAGAAAGCTCTAGAGAAACAGGTGGTGACGAGATTGTTGAATTAGCTGCTTTTGAAACACGACAGCTGTGATCAAGTCACGATTTTCTCGGTATAAAAGATGCTGCCGCACAACTGGAAACCATACATTCGAGAACGACCCAAAGCTATCATAAGCCATGGGGTGGCTAACTCGAATAGCTTTTGTGCTCTTCTTCACTTGCATGCAGGTTTATCCTGCCTTAGGAGCTTCAGCTGACATATGGGGGAACCCTAGCACGGCAGAAGGTTTACTACAGGCGTTTACGCAACAACTCCAAGGATCTGGGGCATTTTCGTATGACCAAATGGATGATATATCATCCATCAGCGATACCATTATGGACGCCATCGAGAGAAGTGCTCGCTCGAATAAAAGCTCCAAATCCAAGCTACAAGCTCTGAATATGGCTTTCGCCTCTTCAGTAGCAGAAATAGCTGCGTCTGGAGAGGGAGGACAATCCCTCTCGGTCAAAACTGGAGCAATTATTGATGCATTGGCAAGCGCATTTTTGCAGACCACGGGCACAGTAGATCAAGTATTCTTAAACGAAATGAACGAATTGATAAGTATGTTTACTCAAGCGAGTGTAAACGAAGTCTCCGGAACAGGAGGTGGTTATGGTGCAAGCGCATCCTCCGCAGCTGCTTCTGCCGCTGGTTTTACTGGAGCACCACAAAGTTATAGTGGTAGTTACAGACCTATTTCTAGTGCTGGTAGTTACAGACCTATTTCTAGTGCTGGTAGTTACAGACCTAGTTCTAGTGCTGCTGCCTCTGCTTCTGCTGAATCAGGTTCTGGGGCAGGAAGACAGCGGGAAGATTCTGGTGCTGCTGCCGCCGCTGCTGCTGCAGGAGGTATGTTTCACATCTCTCTCTCTCTCATCCATAACAGAAGTACCCTCCAAAATAAATTATTAAATTATTTAATTTGTAATTAAAGGTGTTTGCTTTCAAGCATGTAGAAAACGTCATATCCCTCACGATGTATTTGAATGTTAGGTATTTCTGAAGGGCAAAATATATGGTACATGATTTTGTTTGAAGATTTTGCTTTGATGAGCCTGTTTTATTCTAATATGCTTGAATCATTAATTATTTTATGATTTAATTAATAGTTATCTTGATCTAACAATTTGGCAATAATGTTGCATTTCGGCAGTATCTAGTTTCTAAATTGAGTAATATCTAAATTAAGTAGATATCTAAATTAAGTAGATTGTGTTTAAATCATTCTTCAATTCTGAGTGCCTTTAAATCATTCCTGAATTCTGTATTGTTCAACAATACATTTTTAGATTCACAATCATCCAGCTTCTTAACATTTCATTTTCTGAAGAGTCTTTTTTCCTAAAATTATTTCACCTGAATTTTTATCATTTAAAGAAGGAATCTCTCTTTATGAGTGTAAAAATTATTTTTCTAGAAAATGCTTCTGTGAGTTTTATTAAGTGGAAAGACAAAATTTGAGTTTGAAGATTTTGAAGACTATAGGTATTTTTGCAAATGAAATATTTTTAAATTAAAATCAAGCTTGAATTGAGTTTGCGATGAATCATATGTTTTGCAAAAGAAAATTATGAATGTTTCGCGTTTGAAAATAATGGAGGGCTATTATCAAATAAAACTGTCGGGTCTTGTTAACAAAATATTGCATGCGAATATTATTAGGGATTTTTAGGTCATTTATAGAGATGAACATGACCACTCTTCTATGAGATCAGACCAGAGCCATTCACTCTTTGAACTGAATTGGTTCTTTTTTATGATTCACTGCTCATCCTCGATGAAAAGACCTGGATGTTGGATTGAATCGAGAACGGTTAGGAAGGATGGAGCGAAGAGCGGAAGTAATCGAACGAACAGTGGGATCGAGAACTGTTAGCGAGAATGGAGGGAAGAGATTAAAGAAATGAACGAGCACTGGGATCGAAAGAATCGGCTCATTCTCAGGATGATTTACGATAGATATAAGATAATTTTCTTTGAACTGTATTTTTGAGTTTGCTTAAAACATTCTTTCTACATAGACCTAAAAAAATTTAGAATAAAAAAATGAAAATTTGAGAAATGATAAAAATTTAAACTCACATTTAATATGGGATAATAAACATTTTTTTCTTCACTAAAATGAGAATCGGGCATTCTTGGCACGCTTCCTACAAAAGTTGTCAGTGGACGAGCTCTAAAAGAACTACATGGTTTTCCCTTTTTACGTTTTGGGGCAGCGAGGACTTGACAAGAGAATAGAAAAGAGTGAAATGCCCACTGCCCAGGTCAGAGCCATTGTGTATGAAACTATTCAGAGAATGAATGCCGTTAATTTCTGGACTCATGTTTACACCGATGGATCAATGATTCAGTGAGGTACTGGAGCTGGTGAAGGAATCTATTTTAACCATTTGCATTCTATAAGGAAGTGTTAAGAGGTAATACCAGTTTTCATGCTTAAATTGAAGCTATATTTATTGCTCTGAATCAGATGAGAACTCGGAGGAGTAATTTCGCTCAGGCTGTTATTTTGTCCGACAGCAAAGCTGCTTTGCAGGCTATCTCCAACAACAAATTTTGCACTTCTAAACGAATTGACGAATGTAGGAAGTTTCTCAACACTCTGACTGATTAAATTGTCTTGCAGTTAATTCTTGCTCATCGTGGCACTGAGGGAAATGAAAGGGGCGATTTCCTGGCAAAGAAAGGAACTACTATTCTACAAACCATTAATAACCATATGGCTTTTAATTCTGTAAAACTCCTAATTATATTAGAATTGAAGAAGAGGTTTACCTCCTACCTATTAAATGAATCTAAGGGAAAGGTCTGGGAGTGTATCACCTGCTCAAGCCAGTTATTCCAGATTTTCTTTATCGATTCTTTTAGTCAGTGCGTGAACGAATAGTACATGTTCATGTCCGGATCCTGTACTGCATGACTGAGGGAATTATTTAAGCTACTTTTCAGAATGTAATCAAATCGTCTTCAATTCATTTGAATTTTCATTTCATTCGCATTCATCTATCATACTAACTGAGACATCTGTTCCTTCCTCGAGATTTTTTAACTTTCTTGTCACTGCAAAGCAAATTATCTTACGTAGCAAAGAACAAAATACATTTTATCTTTATACTTTTACTTATAAGTATACATTGAGAATTACTCTTATATCTACCATTGTTATAGGCAGTTCGATAAACATTAACCTGTGTTTTTCCTTTCTCAAATATAGGCTGTATGTGGTTTTTTATATAGCATTTTGTTAATCTGCATTTCTTTTTTAATTCTTAAACGGACATTTTCTGAATTGACATGCCGATTTTGATTTACTGAATTAAATTTTAGGTCTCAAATTACTCTCAAATGAATATTTTCTTTAAACAGCTCAAGCAAAATTTTTATGAATTAATATTCGAATCTCCTTCCGTAAACTGAATTGAATTTTGTCCATATTTGAAAATATCTCTTTTATAATTTAATTTTCTTCCTTCTTTCATAGTTAATATCTTATCGAGATTCATTCGAATTAATTCTGTCTTCATTTCTTATTTGTTAAATATATATATATATATATATATTTATATTTCAACTAAAATATTTTAATTATAATTTTAAAATTCTGCATGTCATGCTAAAGGTATTTTTTTGTCATATTTCACAAAATGAGAAATTCTTTAATCCACATTGAATTATTTACATTCAGAAATAAAAAGAGAATAATAACATTAGCAAATTTGAGAGATATTATAAAATTTTTATGAAATTTATTTATTTTTATTTGAGAATGGAAATTTCATAATAATATCTAAAAATTTCTCTTAGCAAAAATACATTGTTATTTTATGAACATGGTAAAAGATTGTTGGAAAATCGATAATCAAAACATAACAGAAAGGTTATCTTGCGAAAATCTCCGTACACTTATACGTAAATACAAATTTCTGTGATAGAAATTTGCACATATAGCATTTCTGTTAGATAGTATTTTTTAGGATATTTTGTAGCATGTATGATAGCTTTCAAACGCCTGATCTTTGATATAAATGTCATATATGTCCAACCAGCTTAGATTCTGAAAATTTTATTATCTTCCTGGTACATTAATGTAGTCTACATTTCCGTGAATTTTAAATATCTTCCTATTCTGCTTCCTTTCGGATAACTTATAATATATTAAGTTTGCGGTTAGATTTCTTTTTCTAATTATATCAATTCTAGCCTTCTCTCTCATTAATTTTAACAGTTTCTTAAAAATTAATTGGTGAAGTATTTGATAAGAACTTTATTTTCCATATAGTTCGAAATAAGGAGGTATATTTTAAAACTTCGATCTCAAAATTTCCTATTCCTTTTAAATATTATTTTACTATTAAATTCTTCCAAGATTAACACTTTTAATTGTGGTAGATGCAGCTGTGTAATAAGCCATTTGTACATAACATATTAATTGATACCACTGTAGAGATTCTTTGTAACTTACCACACGATATTTCTTAAATATCTTGTACGTTAAGTAATCGGAAAGGTTATTTAACGTCAACCCCATACTTTCTATTTAACGTTCAAATCCGCGAAGTAAATTAAGTTAACTTTTACGAGAATCAGAATGTCACGCACGAAAAACAAACTTTTATTAGGTATCCCAAAATGATGTGATTTTTTGGCCGAATAAATCAAAGTTCATAATACTGTTCTGGAACACTTGTCCGTTTCCCAACTTAACTGTCACGAAAAATTTCGAAACGATTGTTCGTCGAATTATGAATAAGATTTAGTATGTTTATTAACGTTGAGTGACACTTAAATAAAAAGTTCGTGTCTTTTAAAGGGTATGGAGGCAGAGGATACGGTCGTGGCTACGAAGGTGAAGCCGGTGCTTCTGCTGCTGCATCTGCCGGTGGAGCAGGACGTGGTGCAGGCGGTGAAGGAAGAGACGCTGGAGCTGCTGCTGCCGCTATGGCTGCTGCTGCTGCTGCAGCCACTGCTGGACAAGGTGCTTACGGAGGCAGAGGTGGAGAGGGTGCTGGCGGTGCCTCTGCTGCTTCTGCTGCTGCAGGAGGAGGTGGACCTGGAAGACAAGGCGAAGGAGCTGATGCCGCTGCCGCCGCCGCTGCCGCAGCAGCGGCTGCCGCTGGAAGTATGCAGTTCCGCCCTATTTCATTCAAAAACATAATGAATTTTAAACATAATCCTACTTTGAGTTCTATATTATTACAAGCGCTTTACGCAAAACGCTAATTACTCTACTAATTGCTTTACCCTACAGTAATTCCTACCTAGTCGGAAAACCTTTCTAAATGGCACCATCTTTTTGTTAGCTTTATTTTCAACCGATTTCGATTCATGAAATCATGTCTTGGATTCTCAGTGGTTACTCGGAACCACAATACTGTTTAAAATACAATCTAACTCTATTGATATGTGTATGCAATAGACGCCGAAAAACTTTCTTTCGCATTTCATTTTTAAAAATATTTCTGAATATGTTTTAAAGTAATTTTTATTGTCGAAATTCTTAATATTTAGCTATCGTTCCTGCTCGAGTGCAAGTCTGCCTCAGTAAATCGGTAAATAAATTCGACTTCTAAATAGTCCGTTTTTTATAGACGTGCTTAGCTTGTACGAATTGTATGCTCAATATTACTTGATATTAACAGTATATTTAACGCAACTGACGAATTTAGTGCAAATAATTTATACCTCTGCAGCGAGACTCAAATCAGTTAAACCGTAATATCTATCAGGATATGCAGCTCAATCTATTTTGTGAATTTGCCAGATGTTTCAAACTACGTAGAGAAACAACATATAATTACCCTTAATTTCACTAGGTGATTAAGAATTTCATAATATGCACCATTGTTTCTTTTATTTTAGTGTCCGAAACGCATTTAACTAGAGTAATTTGCGGAAGAAACGCCGCGGCGTTTACGTGTTTAAAACTTAAATTTTCAGCGTGTGCAGCGTTTCTACCCATGCGGCGTTTAGGTGCACTTAAAATAAAATATTTCCTATGATTGTAATTGTACATAGATTGGATGGCCTTGTCATTGTGCAAAGATAGGTGCTGTTCCCACACAAAAGACCACTCAATTGCTTTTTTTCGAACGTTATTTTGTTTACGTTCTTTCCCTTGAACGGATCTACATGTATTATTCACCCTAAACGAGATCTCAGAACAATAACATTCTTCCCCCTTTCAAATCAATATTCTCATCAGTTCGAATAGTCTCTCTCGTCTGCCATTCGATGAATCTTCCAGGACCCATCCTCTCCCCACGCCTGCCTTTTCTGCAATTTTTTTCAAAGGCGGACACGACTCCACCTGCCTCGCAATAACGAACTCTGACGTATTTCCCCTTCAGCCATGAATGGATTTTTCTTGGCATTCTGCCAAATACAAATGCCATCAGTTAGGGTACAAGTACTTGTTGGATAGTTTTTAATTAGGGAGCGGAAAATTTTTGAAAATGTCTCTAAACGGCACAGAAGATATACATTGCTTACTTTTAATTTATTTTTGAGTTATGGTTTCATTTCATGCATTTTTCTTAACTGGTATGTCATATATCAGGACTTAGGTTGAGTTTTTGAATCTATAAGGCCCACGACGATGTCACGCACAATTTAATCTATTGCGGCGTTTACGCTGATGCCGCGTTTCTGCGTAATTCTAATTGTTTTCCAGACATTTTTCTCGAGCGCGGAGTTTACGCTGATGCGGCCTTTCTTCTGGAAATTACGGTAATTTTATTGTCGAAATTTTTAATATTTAGCTATCGTTCCTGCTCGAGTGCAAGTCTGCTTCAGTAAATCGGTAAATAATTTCGACTTCTAAATAGTCCATTTTTTATAGACGTCCTTAGCTTGTACGAATTTTCTGCTCAATGTTACTTGATATTAACAGTATATTTAACGCAACTGACGAATTTAGTGCAAATAATTTATACCTCTGCAGCGAGACTCAAATCAGTTAAACCGTAATATCTATCAGGATATGCAGCTCAAACTCTTTTGTGAATTTGCCAGATGTTTCAAACTACGTAGAGAAACAACATATAATTACCGTTAATTTCACTAGGTGATTAAGAATTTCATAATATGCACCATTGTTTCTTTTATTTTAATGTCCGAAACGCATTTAACTAAACTTGAAGTACTTTGTCCCTTTTAAACAGATTACAACAAGCCTGAGGAAGAACACGTAACTGGACATCTGTGCGAATAATTAGTTCCGGATTTTAAAGTTTGCTCTCTGACTTAACACCATGAACTTGACACAGATAGATCTTTTATATAAATGTCATATATATCCAACCAGCTTAAATTCTGAAATTTTATTATCTTCTTGGTATATTAATTAAATCTACATTTCCGTGAATTTTAAATATCTTCCCATTCGATTTCCTTTCGGGTAAACTATAATATGTTAAGTTTGCGGTTAGACCTCTTTTTCTGATTATTTCAATTCTAGACTGCTGTCTCATTAATTTTAACAGTTTTTTAAAAACTAATTAGTGAAGTATTTGATAAGAACTTAATTTCCGTATAGATCGAATTAAGGAGGTATATTTTAAAACTTCGATCTCAAAACTTCCTATTTCTTTTAAATATTACATTACTATTAATTTCTTCCATAATTAACACTTTTAATTGTGGTAGATGCAGCTGTCCAATAAGACATTTGTACATAACATATTAATTTATACCAGTGAAAAGATTCTTTGTAACTTACCACACGATATTTCTTAAAAAGTTTGTACGTTATGTAACTGGAAAAGTTATTTAACGTCAATCCCATACTTTCTATTTAACGTTCGAATGCGCAAAGTAAATTAAGTTAACATTTACGAGAATGTCACGCACGAAAAACAAACTTTTATTATTTATCCCAACATCATGTGATTTATGGCCGAAAAACTCAAAGTTGAAAATATTGTTTTGAACGATTGTCCGTTTCCTAACTTAACTGAACGGAAAAATTTCGAAACGATTGTTCATCAAATTATGATAAGATTTAGTATGTTTACTAACGTTGATTGAACATTAAATAAAATGTTCGTGTTTTTAAAGTGTATGGAGGCAGAGGATACGGTCGTGGCTACGAAGGTGAAGGCGGTGCTTCTGCTGCTGCATCTGCCGGTGGACCAGGACGTGGTGCAGGCGGTGAAGGAAGAGACGCTGGATCTGCTGCTGCCGCTATGGCTGCTGCTGCTGCAGCCGCTGCTGGACGAGGTGGTTACGGAGGCAGAGGTGGAGAGGGTGTTGGCGGTGCCGCTGCTGCTTCTGCTGCTGCAGGAGGACGTGGACCTGAAAGACAAGGCGAAGGAGCTGATGCCGCTGCCGCCGCCGCTGCCGCAGCAGCGGCTGCCGCTGGAAGTATGCAGTTCCGTCCTATTGTCCTATTTCATTCAAAAACATAATGAATTTTAAACATAATCCTACTTTGAGTTCTATATTATTACAAGCGCTTTACGCAAAACCCTGATTACTCTATTAATTGCTTTATCCTACAGTAATTCCTATCTAGCCGGAAAAGCTTTCTAAACGGCATAATCTTTCTGTTACCTTTATTTTCAACCGATTGCGATTCATGAAATCATGTCTTGGATTCTCAGTGGTCACTCGGAACCGCAACACTGTCCAAAATACATTCTAACTCTATTGATATGTGTATGCAATAGACGCCGAAAAACGTTCTTTCACATTTCATTTTTAAAAATATTTCTGAATAAGTTTTAAAGTAATTTTTATTGTCGAAATTTTTAATATTTAGCTATCGTTCCTGCTCGAGTGCAAGTCTGCCTCTGTAAATCCGTAAATAATTTCGACTTCTAAATAGTCCGTTTCTTATAGACGTGCTTAGCTTGTACGAATTGTCTGCTCAATAGTACTTGATATTAACAGTATATTTAACGCAACTGACGAATTTAGTGCAAATAATTTATACCTCTGCAGCGAGACCCAAATCAGTTAAACCGTAATATCTATCAGGATATGCAGCTCAATCTATTTTGTGAATTTGCCAGATGTTTCAAACTACGTAGAGAAACAACATATAATTACCCTTAATTTCACTAGGTGATTAAGAATTTCATAATATGCACCATTGTTTCTTTTATTTTAATGTCCGAAACGCATTTAACTAGAATTGAAATACTTTGATCCCTTTTAAACAGATTACAACAAGCCTGAGGAAGAACACGTAATTGGACATCTGTGCGAATAATTAGTTCCGGATTTTAATGCTTGCTCTCTGACTTAACACCATGAACTTGACACAGATAGATCTTTGATAGAAATGTCATATATGTCCAACCAGCTTAAATTCTGAAATTTTATTATCTTCCTGGTATATTAATTAAATCTACATTTCCGTGAATTTTAAATATCTTCCCATTCAATTTCCTTTCGGGTAAACTATAATATCTTAAGTTTGCGGTTAGACCTCTTTTTCTGATTATTTCAATTCTAGACTGCTGTCTCATTAATTTTAACAGTTTTTTAAAAACTAATTAGTAAAGTATTTGATAAGAACTTAATTTCCGTATAGATCGAATTAAGGAGGTATATTTTAAAACTTCGATCTCAAAACTTCCTATTTCTTTTAAATATTACATTACTATTAATTTCTTCCAAGATTAACACTTTTAATTGTGGTAGATGCAGCTGTCTAATAAGACATTTGTACATAACATATTAATTGATACCAGTGAAAAGATACTTTGTAACTTACCACACGATATTTCTTAAATATTTTGTCCGTTATGTAACTGGAAAAGTTTTTTAACGTCAATCCCATACTTTCTATTTAACGTTCGAATGCGCAAAGTAAATTAAGTTAACATTTACGAGAATGTCACGCACGAAAAACAAACTTTTATTATTTATCCCAACATCATGTGATTTTATGGCCGAAAAACTCAAAGTTGAAAATATTGTTTTGAACAATTGTCCGTTTCCTAACTTAACTGTGTGGAAAAATTTCGAAACGATTGTTCATCAAATTATAAATAAGATTTAGTATGTTTACTAACGTTGATTGACCCCTAAATAAAATGTTCGTGTCTTTTAAAGTGTATGGAGGCAGAGGATACGGTCGTGGCTACGAAGGTGAAGGCGGTGCTTCTGCTGCTGCATCTGCCGGTGGAGCAGGACGTGGTGCAGGCGGTGAAGGAAGAGACGCTGGAGCTGCTGCTGCCGCTATGGCTGCTGCTGCTGCAGCCGGTGCTGGACGAGGTGGTTACGGAGGCAGAGGTGGAGAGGGTGCTGGCGGTGCCGCTTCTGCTTCTGCTGCTGCAGGAGGACGTGGACCTGGAAGACAAGGCGAAGGAGCTGATGCCGCTGCCGCAGCCGCTGCTGCAGCTGCGGCTGCCGCTGGAAGTATGCAGTTCCGTCTATTGTCCTATTTCATTCAAAAACATAATGAATTTTAAACATAATCCTACTTTGAGTTCTATATTATTACAAGCGATTTACGCAAAATCCTGATTACTCTAATTATTGCTTTATCCTACAGTAATTCCTATCTAGCCGGAAAAGTTTTCTACACGGCATAATCTTTTTGTTACCTTTATTTTCAACCGATTGCGATTCATGAAATCATGTCTTGGATTCTCAGTGGTCACTCGGAACCGCAACACTGTCCAAAATACATTCTAACTCTATTGATATGTGTATGCAATAGACACCGAAAAACGTTCTTTCACATTTCATTTTTAAAAATATTTCTGAATAAGTTTGTAATTTTTATTGTCGAAATTTTTAATATTTAGCTATCGTTCCTGCTCGAGTGCAAGTCTGCCTCTGTAAATCCGTAAATAATTTCGACTTCTAAATAGTCCGTTTCTTATAGACGTGCTTAGCTTGTACGAATTGCCTCTCAATATTACTTGATATTAACAGTATATTTAACGCAACTGACGAATTTAGTGCAAATAATTTATACCTCTGCAGCGAGACCCAAATCAGTTAAACCGCAATATCTATCAGGATATGCAGCTCAATCTATTTTGTGAATTTGCCAGATGTTTCAAACCACGTAGAGAAACAACATATAATTGCCCTTAATTTCACTAGGTGATTAAGAATTTCATAATATGCACCATTGTTTCTTTTATTTTAATGTCCGAAACGCATTTAACTAGAATTGAAATACTTTGATCCCTTTTAAACAGATTACAACAAGCCTGAGGAAGAACACGTAATTGGACATCTGTGCGAATAATTAGTTCCGGATTTTAATGCTTGCTCTCTGACTTAACACCATGAACTTGACACAGATAGATCTTTGATATAAATGTCATATATGTCCAACCACCTTAAATTCTGAAATTTTATTATCTTCCTGGTATATTAATTAAATCTACATTTCCGTGAATTTTAAATATCTTCCCATTCAATTTCCTTTCGGGTAAACTATAATATCTTAAGTTTGCGGTTAGACCTCTTTTTCTGATTATTTCAATTCTAGACTGCTCTCTCATTAATTTTAACAGTTTTTTAAAAACTAATTAGTGAAGTATTTGATAAGAACTTAATTTCCGTATAGATCGAATTAAGGAGGTATATTTTATAACTTCGATCTCAAAACTTCCTATTTCTTTTAAATATTACATTACTATTAATTTCTTCCAAGATTAACACTTTTAATTGTGGTAGATGCAGCTGTCTAATAAGACATTTGTACATAACATATTAATTGATACCAGTGAAAAGATTCTTTGTAACTTACAACACGATATTTCTTAAATATTTTGTACGTTATGTAACTGGAAAAGTTATTTAACGTCAATCCCATACTTTCTATTTAACGTTCGAATGAGCAAAGTAAATTAAGTTAACATTTACGAGAAGGTCACGCACGAAAAACAAACTTTTATTATTTATCCCAACATCATGTGATTTTATGGCCGAAAAACTCAAAGTTGAAAATATTGTTTTGAACAATTGTCCGTTTCCTAACTTAACTGTGTGGAAAAATTTCGAAACGATTGTTCATCAAATTATGAATAAGATTTAGTATGTTTACTAACGTTGATTGACCCTTAAATAAAATGTTCGTGTCTTTTAAAGTGTATGGAGGCAGAGGATACGGTCGTGGCTATGAAGGTGAAGCCGGTGCTTCTGCTGCTGCATTTGCCGGTGGAGCAGGACGTGGTGCAGGCGGTGAAGGAAGAGACGCTGGAGCTGCTGCTGCCGCTATGGCTGCTGCTGCTGCAGCCGGTGCTGGACGAGGTGGTTACGGAGGCAGAGGTGGAGAGGGTGCTGGCGGTACCGCTGCTGCTTCTGCTGCTGCAGGAGGACGTGGACCTGGAAGACAAGGCGAAGGAGCTGATGCCGATGCCGCTTCCGCCGCCGCTGCCGCGGCTGCCGCTGGAAGTATGCAGTTCCGTCCTATTGTCCTATTTCATTCAAAAATATAATGAATTTTAAACATAATCCTACTTTGAGTTCTATATTATTACAAGTGCTTTACGCAAAACCCTGATTACTCTAATTATTGCTTTATCCTAGAGTAATTCCTATCTAGCCGGAAAAGCTTTCTAAACGGCATAATCTTTTTGTTACCTTTATTTTCAACCGATTGCGATTCATGAAATCATGTCTTGGATTCTCAGTGGTCACTCGGAACCGCAACACTGTCCAAAATACATTCTAACTCTATTGATATGTGTATGCAATAGACTCCGAAAAACGTTCTTTCACATTTCATTTTTAAAAATATTTCTGAATAAGTTTTAAAGTAATTTTTATTGTCGAAATTTTTAATATTTAGCTATCGTTCCTGCTCGATTGCAAGTCTGCCTCTGTAAATCCGTAAATAATTTCGACTTCTAAATAGTCAGTTTTTTATAGACGTGCTTAGCTTGTACGAATTGTCTGCGCAATATTACTTGATATTAACAGTATATTTAACGCAACTGACGAATTTAGTGCAAATAATTTATACCTCTGCAGGGAGACCCAAATCAGTTAAACCGTAATATCTATCAGGATATGCAGCTCAATCTATTTTGTGAATTTGCCAGATGTTTCAAACTACGTAGAGAAATAACATATAATTACCCTTAATTTCATTAGGTGATTAAGAATTTCATAATATGCACCATTGTTTCTTTTATTTTAATGTCCGAAACGCATTTAACTAGAATTGAAATACTTTGTTCCCTTTTAAACAGATTACAACAAGGCTGAGGAAGAACACGTAATTGGATATCTGTGCGAAAAATTAGTTCCGGATTTTAATGCTTGCTCTCTGACTTAACACCATGAACTTGACACAGATAGATCTTTGATATAAATGTCATATATGTCCAACCACCTTAAATTCTGAAATTTTATTATCTTCCTGGTATATTAATTAAATCTACATTTCCGTGAATTTTAAATATCTTCCCATTCAATTTCCTTTCGGGTAAACTATAATATCTTAAGTTTGCGGTTAGACCTCTTTTCCTGATTATTTCAATTCTAGACTGCTGTCTCATTAATTTTAACAGTTTTTTAAAAACTAATTAGTGAAGTATTTGATAAGAACTTAATTTCCGTATAGATCGAATTAAGGAGGTATATTCTAAAACTTCGATCTCAAAACTTCCTATTTCTTTTAAATATTACATTACTATTAATTTCTTCCAAGATTAACACTTTTAATTGTGGTAGATGCAGCTGTCTAATAAGACATTTGTACATAACATATTAATTGATACCAGTGAAAAGATTCTTTGTAAATTACCACACGATATTTCTTAAATATTTTGTACGTTATGTAACTGGAAAATTTATTTAACGTCAAGCCCATACTTTCTATTTAACGTTCGAAAGCGCAAAGTAAATTAAGTTAACATTTACGAGAATGTCACGCACGAAAAACAAACTTTTATTATTTATCCCAACATCATGTGATTTTATGGCCTAAAAATTCAAAGTTGAAAATATTGTTTTGAACAATTGTCCGTTTCCTAACTTAACTGTGTGGAAAAATTTCGAAACGATTGTTCATCAAATTATGAATAATATTTAGTATGTTTACTAACGTTGATTGACCCTTAAATAAAATGTTCGTGTCTTTTAAAGTGTATGGAGGCAGAGGATACGGTCGTGGCTACGAAGGTGAAGGCGGTGCTTCTGCTGCTGCATCTGCCGGTGGAGCAGGACGTGGTGCAGGCGGTGAAGGAAGAGACGCTGGATCTGCTGCTGCCGCTATGGCTGCTGCTGCTGCAGCCGCTGCTGGACGAGGTGGTTACGGAGGCAGAGGTGGAGAGGGTGCTGGCGGTGCCGCTGCTGCTTCTGCTGCTGCAGGAGGACGTGGACCTGGAAGACAAGGCGAAGGAGCTGATGCCGCTGCCGCCGCCGCTGCCGCAGCCGCGGCTGCCGCTGGAAGTAGGCAGTTCCGTCCTATTGTCCTATTTCATTCAAAAACATAATGAATTTTAAACATAATCCTACTTTGAGTTCTATATTATTACAAGCGCTTTACGCAAAACCCTGATTACGCTATTAATTGCTTTATCCTACACTAATTCCTATCTAGCCGGAAAAGCTTTCTAAACGGCATCATCTTTTTGTTACCTTTAATTTCAACCGATTGCGATTCATGAAATCTTTTCTTGGATTCTCAGTGGTCACTCGGAACCGCAACACTGTCCAAAATACATTCTAACTCTATTGATATGTGTATGCAATAGACGCCGAAAAATGTTCTTTCACATTTCATTTTTAAAAATATTTCTGAATAAGTTTTAAAGTAATTTTTATTGTCGAAATTTTTAATATTTAGCTATCGTTCCTGTTCGAGTGCAGGTCTTCCTCTGTAAATCCGTAAATAATTTCGACTTCTAAATAGTCCGTTTGTGATAGACGTGCTTAGCTTGTACGAATTGTCTGCTCAATATTACTTGATATTAACAGTATATTTAACGCAACTGACGAATTTAGTGCGAATAATTTATACCTCTGCAGCGAGACCCAAATCAGTTAAACCGTAATATCTATCAGGATATGCAGCTCAATCTATTTTGTGAATTTGCCAGATGTTTCAATCTACGTAGAGAAACCACATATAATTACCCTTAATTTCACTAGGTGATTAAGAATTTCATAATATGCACCATTGTTTCTTTTATTTTAATGTCCGAAACGCATTTAACTAGAATTGAAATACTTTGATCCCTTTTAAACAGATTACAACAAGCCTGAGGAAGAACACGTAATTGGACATCTGTGCGAATAATTAGTTCCGGATTTTAATGCTTGCTCTCTGACTTAACACCATGAACTTGACACAGATAGATCTTTGATATAAATGTCATATATGTCCAACCACCTTAAATTCTGGAATTTTATTATCTTCCTGGTATATTAATTAAATCTACATTTCCGTGAATTTTAAATATCTTCCCATTCAATTTCCTTTCGGGTAAACTATAATATCTTAAGTTTGCGGTTAGACCTCTTTTTCTGATTATTTCAATTCTAGACTGCTGTCTCATTAATTTTAACAGTTTTTTAAAAACTAATTAGTGAAGTATTTGATAAGAACTTAATTTCCGTATAGATCGAATTAAGGAGGTATATACGAGTATTTAAACTTCGATCTCAAAACTTCCTATTACTTTTAAATATTACATTACTATTAATTTCTTCCAAGATTAACACTTTTAATTGTGGTAGATGCAGCTGTCTAATAAGACATTTGTACATAACATATTAATTGATACCAGTGAAAAGATTCTTTGTAACATACCACACGATATTTCTTAAATATTTTGTACGTTATGTAACTGGAAAAGTTATTTAACGTCAATCCCATACTTTCTATTTAACGTTCGAATGCGCAAAGTAAATAAAGTTAACATTTACGAGAATGTCACGCACGAAAAACAAACTTTTATTATTTATCCCAACGTCATGTGATTTTATGCCCGAAAAACTCAAAGTTGAAAATATTGTTTTGAACAATTGTCCGTTTCCTAACTTAACTGTGTGGAAAAATTTCGAAACGATTGTTCATCAAATTATGAATAAGATTTTATATGTTTACTAACGTTGATTGACCCTTAAATAAAATGTTCGTGTCTTTTAAAGTGTATGGAGGCAGAGGATACATTCGTGGCTACGAAGGTGAAGGCGGTGCTTCTGCTGCTGCATCTGCCGGTGGAGCAGGACGTGGTGCAGGCGGTGAAGGAAGAGACGCTGGATCTGCTGCTGCCGCTATGGCTGCTGCTGCTGCAGTAGCTGCTGGACGAGGTGGTTACGGAGGCAGAGGTGGAGAGGGTGCTGGCGGTGCCGCTGCTGCTTCTGCTGCTGCAGGAGGACGTGGACCTGGAAGACAAGGCGAAGGAGCTGATGCCGCTGCCGCCGCCGCTGCTGCAGCAGCGGCTGCCGCTGGAAGTATGCAGTTCCGTCTATTGTCCTATTTCATTCAAAAACATAATGAATTTTAAACATAATCCTACTTTGAGTTCTATATTATTACAAGCGATTTACGCAAAATCCTGATTACTCTAATTATTGCTTTATCCTACAGTAATTCCTATCTAGCCGGAAAAGTTTTCTAAACGGCATAATCTTTTTGTTACCTTTATTTTCAACCGATTGCGATTCATGAAATCATGTCTTGGATTCTCAGTGGTCACTCGGAACCGCAACACTGTCCAAAATACATTCTAACTCTATTGATATGTGTATGCAATAGACACCGAAAAACGTTCTTTCACATTTCATTTTTAAAAATATTTCTGAATAAGTTTGTAATTTTTATTGTCGAAATTTTTAATATTTAGCTATCGTTCCTGCTCGAGTGCAAGTCTGCCTCTGTAAATCCGTAAATAATTTCGACTTCTAAATAGTCCGTTTCTTATAGACGTGCTTAGCTTGTACGAATTGCCTCTCAATATTACTTGATATTAACAGTATATTTAACGCAACTGACGAATTTAGTGCAAATAATTTATACCTCTGCAGCGAGACCCAAATCAGTTAAACCGCAATATCTATCAGGATATGCAGCTCAATCTATTTTGTGAATTTGCCAGATGTTTCAAACCACGTAGAGAAACAACATATAATTGCCCTTAATTTCACTAGGTGATTAAGAATTTCATAATATGCACCATTGTTTCTTTTATTTTAATGTCCGAAACGCATTTAACTAGAATTGAAATACTTTGATCCCTTTTAAACAGATTACAACAAGCCTGAGGAAGAACACGTAATTGGACATCTGTGCGAATAATTAGTTCCGGATTTTAATGCTTGCTCTCTGACTTAACACCATGAACTTGACACAGATAGATCTTTGATATAAATGTCATATATGTCCAACTAGCTTAAATTCTGAAATTTTATTATCTTCCTGGTATATTAATTAAATCTACATTTCTGTGAATTTTAAATATCTTCCCATTCAATTTACTTTCGGGTAAACTATAATATCTTAAGTTTGCGGTTAGACCTCTTTTTCTGATTATTTCAATTCTAGACTGCTCTCTCATTAATTTTAACAGTTTTTTAAAAACTAATTAGTCAAGTATTTGATAAGAACTTAATTTCCGTATAGATCGAATTAAGGAGGTATATTTATAAACTTCGATCTCAAAACTTCCTATTTCTTTTAAATATTACATTACTATTAATTTCTTCCAAGATTAACACTTTTAATTGTGGTAGATGCAACTGTCTAATAAGACATTTGTACATAACATATTAATTGATACCACTGAAGAGATTACTTCTAACTTATCACACGATATTTCTTAAATATTTTGTACGTTAGGTAACCGGAAAAGTTATTTAACGTCAATCCCATACTTTCTATTTAACGTTCAAATGCGCAAAGTAAATTAATTTACATTTACGAGAATGTCACGCACGAAAAACAAACTTTTAATTTTTATCCCAACATCATGTCATTTTATGGCCGAAAAACTCAAAGTTGAAAATATTGTTTTGAACAGTTGTCCGTTTCCTAACTTAACTGTGTGGAAAAATTTCGAAACGATTGTTCATCAAATTATGAATAATATTTAGTATGTTTACTAACGTTGATTGACCCTTAAATAAAATGTTCGTGTCTTTTAAAGTGTATGGAGGCAGAGGATACATTCGTGGCTACGAAGGTGAAGGCGGTGCTTCTGCTGCTGCATCTGCCGGTGGAGCAGGACGTGGTGCAGGCGGTGAAGGAAGAGACGCTGGAGCTGCTGCTGCCGCTATGGCTGCTGCTGCTGCAGCCGCTGCTGGACGAGGTGGTTACGGAGGCAGAGGTGGAGAGGGTGCTGGCGGTGCCGCTGCTGCTTCTGCTGCTGCAGGAGGACGTGGACCTGGAAGACAAGGCGAAGGAGCTGATGCCGCTGCCGCCGCCGCAGCTGCGGCTGCCGCTGGAAGTATGCAGTTCCGTCCTATTGTCCTATTTCATTCAAAAACATAATGAATTTTAAACATAATCCTACTTTGAGTTCTATATTATTACAAGCGCTTTACGCAAAACCCTGATTACGCTATTAATTGCTTTATCCTACAGTAATTCCTATCTAGCCGGAAAAGCTTTCTAAACGGCATCATCTTTTTGTTACCTTTAATTTCAACCGATTGCGATTCATGAAATCTTTTCTTGGATTCTCAGTGGTCACTCGGAACCGCAACACTGTCCAAAATACATTCTAACTCTATTGATATGTGTATGCAATAGACGCCGAAAAATGTTCTTTCACATTTCATTTTTAAAAATATTTCTGAATAAGTTTTAAAGTAATTTTTATTGTCGAAATTTTTAATATTTAGCTATCGTTCCTGCTCGAGTGCAAGTCTGCCTCTGTAAATCCGTAAATAATTTCGACTTCTAAATAGTCCGTTTTTTATAGACGTGCTTAGCTTGTACGAATTGTCTGCTCAATATTACTTGATATTAACAGTATATTTAACGCAACTGACGAATTAAGTGCAAATAATTTATACCTCTGCAGCGAGACCCAAATCAGTTAAACCGTAATATCTATCAGGATATGCAGCTCAGTCTATTTTGTGAATTTACCAGATATCTCAAACTACGTAGAGAAATAGCATATAATTACCCTTAATTTCACTAGGTGATTAAGAATTTCATAATATGCACCATTGTTTCTTTTATTTTAACGTCCAAAACGCATTTAACTAGAGTTGAAATACTTTGATCCTTTTTAAACAGATTACAATAAGCCTGAGGAAGAACACGTAATTGGACATCTGTGCGAATAATTAGTTCCGGATTTTGAAGCTTGCTCTCTGACTTAACACCATGAACTTGACACAGATAGATCTTTTATATAAATGTCATATATATCCAACCAGCTTAAATTCTGAAATTTTATTATCTTCCTGGTATATTAATTAAATCTACATTTCTGTGAATTTTAAATATCTTCCCATTCGATTTCCTTTCGGGTAAACTATAATATGTTAAGTTTGTGGTTAGATCTCTTTTTCTGATTATTTCAATTCTAGTTTTCTTTCTCATTAATTTTAACAGTTTCTTAAAAACTAATTAGTCAAGTATTTGATAAGAACTTAATTTCCGTATAGATCGAATTAAGGAGGTATATTTTAAAACTTCGATCTCAAAACTTCCTATTTCTTTTAAATATTACATTACTATTAATTTCTTCCAAGATTAACACTTTTAATTGTGGTAGATGCAACTGTCTAACAAGACATTTGTACATAACATATTAATTGATACCAGTGAAAAGATTCTTTGTAACTTACCACACGATATTTCTTAAATATTTTGTACGTTATGTAACTGGAAAAGTTATTTAACGTCAATCCCATACTTTCTATTTAACGTTCGAATGCGCAAAGTAAATTAAGTTAACATTTACGAGAATGTCACGCACGAAAAACAAACTTTTATTATTTATCCCAACATCATGTGATTTTATAGCCGAAAAATTCAAAGTTGAAAATATTGTTTTGAACAATTGTCCGTTTCCTAACTTAACTGTGTGGAAAAATTTCGAAACGATTGTTCATCAAATTATGAATAATATTTAGTACGTTTACTAACGTTGATTGACCCTTAAATAAAATGTTCGTGTCTTTTAAAGTGTATGGAGGCAGAGGATACGGTCGTGGCTACGAAGGTGAAGGCGGTGCTTCTGCTGCTGCATCTGCCGGTGGAGCAGGACGTGGTGCAGGCGGTGAAGGAAGAGACGCTGGAGCTGCTGCTGCCGCTATGGCTGCTGCTGCTGCAGCCGCTGCTGGACGAGGTGGTTACGGAGGCAGAGGTGGAGAGGGTGCTGGCGGTGCCGCTGCTGCTTCTGCTGCTGCAGGAGGACGTGGACCTGGAAGACAAGGCGAAGGAGCTGATGCCGCTGCCGCCGCCGCTGCCGCAGCCGCGGCTGCCGCTGGAAGTATGCAGTTCCGTCCTATTTCATTCAAAAACATAATGTATTTTAAACATAATCCTACTTTGAGTTCTATATTATTACAAGCGCTTTACGCAAAACAATGATTAACTCTATTAATTGCTTTATCCTACAGTAATTCCTATCTAGCCGGAAAAGCTTTCTAAACGGCATCCTCTTTTTGTTAGCTTTATTTTCAACCGATTGCGATTCATGAAATCTTTTCTTGGATTCTCAGTGGTCACTCGGAACCGCAACACTGTCCAAAATACATTCTAACTCTATTCATATGTGTATGCAATAGACGCCGAAAAACATTCTTTCCCATTTCATTTTTAAAAATATTTCTGAATAAGTTTTAAAGTAATTTTTATTGTCGAAATTTTTAATATTTAGCTATCATTCCTGCTCGAGTGCAAGTCTGCCTCAGTAAATCGGTAAATAATTTTGACTTCTGAATAGTCCGTTTTTTTAGACGTGCCTAGCTTGTACGAATTGTCTGCTCAATATTACTTGATATTAACAGTATATTTAACGCAACTGACGAATTTAGTGCAAATAATTTATACCTCTGCAGCGAGACTCAAATCAGTTAAACCGTAATATCTATTAGGATATGCAGCTCAATCTATTTTGTGAATTTGCCAGATGTTTCAAACTACGTAGAGAAACCACAAATAATTACCCTTAATTTCACTAGGTGATTAAGAATTTCATAATATGCACCATTGTTTCTTTTATTCTAATGTTCGACACGCATTTAACTAGAGTTGAAATACTTTGATCCCTTTTAAACAGATTACAACAAGCCTGAGGAAGACCACGTAATTGGACATCTGTGCGAATAATTAGTTCCGGATTTTAAAGCTTGCTCTCTGACTTAACACCATGAACTTGACACAGATAGATATTTGATATATATGTCATATATATCCAACCAGCTTAAATTCTGAAATTTTATTATCTTCCTGGTATATTAATTAAATCTACATTTCCGTGAATTTTAAATATCTTCCCATTCGATTTCCTTTCGGGTAAACTATAATATGTTAAGTTTGCGGTTAGATCTCTTTTTTCTGATTATTTCAATTGTAGACTTCTGTCTCATTAATTTTAACAGTTTTTTAAAAACTAATTAGTGAAGTATTTGATAAGAACTGAATTTCCGTATAGATTGAATTAAGGAGGTATATTTTAAAACTTCGATATCAAAATTTCCTATTTCTTTTAAATATTACCTTACTATTCATGTCTTCCAAGATTAACACATTTAATTGTGGTAGATGCAGCTGTCTAATAAGACATTTGTACATAACATATTAATTGATACCACTAAAGAGATTCTTTGTAACTTACCACAGGATATTTCTTAAATATTTTGTACCTTATGTAACCGGAAAAGTTATTTAACGTCAATCGCATACTTTCTATTTAACGTTCAAATGCGCAAAGTGAATTAAGTTAACATTTACTAGAATGTCACGCACGAAAAACAAAATTTTATTATTTATCCCAACATCATGTGATTTTATGGCCTAAAAATTCAAAGTTGAAAATATTTTTTTGAACAATTGTCCGTTTCCTAACTTAACTGTGTGGAAAAATTTCGAAACGATTGTTCATCAAATTATGAATAATATTTAGTATGTTTACTAACGTTGATTGACCCTTAAATAAAATGTTCGTGTCTTTTAAAGTGTATGGAGGCAGAGGATACGGTCGTGGCTACGAAGGTGAAGGCGGTGCTTCTGCTGCTGCATCTGCCGGTGGAGCAGGACGTGGTGCAGGCGGTGAAGGAAGAGACGCTGGAGCTGCTGCTGCCGCTATGGCTGCTGCTGCTGCAGCCGCTGCTGGACGAGGTGGTTACGGAGGCAGAGGTGGAGAGGGTGCTGGCGGTGCCGGTGCTGCTTCTGCTGCTGCAGGAGGACGTGGACCTGGAAGACAAGGCGAAGGAGCTGATGCCGCTGCCGCCGCCGCTGCCGCAGCCGCGGCTGCCGCTGGAAGTATGCAGTTCCGTCCTATTGTCCTATTTCATTCAAAAACATAATGAATTTTAAACATAATCCTAATTTGAGTTCTATATTATTACAAGCGCTTTACGCAAAACCCTGATTACGCTATTAATTGCTTTATCCTACAGTAATTCCTATCTAGCCGGAAAAGCTTTCTAAAGGGCATCATCTTTTTGTTACCTTTAATTTCAACCGATTGCGATTCATGAAATCTTTTCTTGGATTCTCAGTGGTCACTCGGAACCGCAACACTGTCCAAAATACATTCTAACTCTATTGATATGTGTATGCAATAGACGCCGAAAAATGTTCTTTCACATTTCATTTTTAAAAATATTTCTGAATAAGTTTTAAAGTAATTTTTATTGTCGAAATTTTTAATATTTAGCTATCGTTCCTGCTCGAGTGCAAGTCTGCCTCTGTAAATCCGTAAATAATTTCGACTTCTAAATAGTCCGTTTTTTATAGACGTGCTTAGCTTGTACGAATTGTCTGCTCAATATTACTTGATATTAACAGTATATTTAACGCAACTGACCAATTAAGTGCAAATAATTTATACCTCTGCAGCGAGACCCAAATCAGTTAAACCGTAATATCTATCAGGATATGCAGCTCAGTCTATTTTGTGAATTTACCAGATATCTCAAACTACGTAGAGAAATAACATATAATTACCCTTAATTTCACTAGGTGATTAAGAATTTCATAATATGCACCATTGTTTCTTTTATTTTAACGTCCAAAACGCATTTAACTAGAATTGAAATACTTTGTTCCCTTTTAAACAGATTACAACAAGGCTGAGGAAGAACACGTAATTGGATATCTGTGCGAAAAATTAGTTCCGGATTTTGAAGCTTGCTCTCTGACTTAACACCATGAACTTGACACAGATAGATCTTTTATATAAATGTCATATATATCCAACCAGCTTAAATTCTGAAATTTTATTATCTTCCTGGTATATTAATTAAATCTACATTTCTGTGAATTTTAAATATCTTCCCATTCGATTTCCTTTCGGGTAAACTATAATATGTTAAGTTTGTGGTTAGATCTCTTTTTCTGATTATTTCAATTCTAGTTTTCTTTCTCATTAATTTTAACAGTTTCTTAAAAACTAATTAGTCAAGTATTTGATAAGAACTTAATTTCCGTATAGATCGAATTAAGGAGGTATATTTTAAAACTTCGATCTCAAAACTTCCTATTTCTTTTAAATATTACATTACTATTAATTTCTTCCAAGATTAACACTTTTAATTGTGGTAGATGCAACTGTCTAATAAGACATTTGTACATAACATATTAATTGATACCAGTGAAAAGATTCTTTGTAACTTACCACACGATATTTCTTAAATATTTTGTACGTTATGTAACTGGAAAAGTTATTTAACGTCAATCCCATACTTTCTATTTAACGTTCGAATGCGCAAAGTAAATTAAGTTAACATTTACGAGAATGTCACGCACGAAAAACAAACTTTTATTATTTATCCCAACATCATGTCATTTTATGGCCGAAAAACTCAAAGTTGAAAATATTGTTTTGAACAATTGTCCGTTTCCTAACTTAACTGTGTGGAAAAATTTCGAAACGATTGTTCATCAAATTATGAATAAGATTTAGTATGTTTACTAACGTTGATTGACCCTTAAATAAAATGTTCGTGTCTTTTAAAGTGTATGGAGGCAGAGGATACGGTCGTGGCTACGAAGGTGAAGGCGGTGCTTCTGCTGCTGCATCTGCCGGTGGAGCAGGACGTGGTGCAGGCGGTGTAGGAAGAGACGCTGGAGCTGCTGCTGCCGCTATGGCTGCTGCTGCTGCAGCCGCTGCTGGACGAGGTGGTTACGGAGGCAGAGGTGGAGAGGGTGCTGGCGGTGCCGCTGCTGCTTCTGCTGCTGCAGGAGGACGTGGACCTGGAAGACAAGGCGAAGGAGCTGATTCCGCTGCCGCCGTCGCTGCCGCAGCTGCGGCTGCCGCTGGAAGTATGCAGTTCCGTCCTATTTCATTCAAAAACATAATGAATTTTGAACATAATCCTACTTTGAGTTCTATATTATTACAAGCGCTTTACGCAAAACCCTGATTACTCTATTAATTGCTTTATCCTACAGTAATTCCTATCTAGCGGGAAAAGCTTTCTAAACGGCATCCTCTTTTTGTTAGCTTTATTTTCAACCGATTGCGATTCATGAAATCATGTCTTGGATTCTCAGTGGTCACTCGGAACCGCAACACTGTCCAAAATACATTCTAACTCTATTGATATGTGTATGCAATAGACGCCGAAAAACGTTCTTTCCCATTTCATTTTTAAAAATATTTCTGAATAAGTTTTAAAGTAATTTTTATTGAGGAATTTTTAATATTTAGCTATCGTTCCTGCTCGAGTGCAAGTCTGCCTCAGTAAATCGGTAAATAATTTCGACTTCTAAATAGTCCGTTTTTTTAGACGTGCCTAGCTTGTACGAATTGTCTGCTCAATATTACTTGATATGAACAGTATATTTAACGCAACTGACGAATTTAGTGCAAATAATTTATACCTCTGCAGCGAGACTCAAATCAGTTAAACCGTAATATCTATTAGGATATGCAGCTCAATCTATTTTGTGAATTTGCCAGATGTTTCAAACTACGTAGAGAAACCACAAATAATTACCCTTAATTTCACTAGGTGATTAAGAATTTCATAATATGCACCATTGTTTCTTTTATTCTAATGTTCGACACGCATTTAACTAGAGTTGAAATACTTTGATCCCTTTTAAACAGATTACAACAAGCCTGAGGAAGAACACGTAATTGGACATCTGTGCGAATAATTAGTTCCGGATTTTAAAGCTTGCTCTCTGACTTAACACCATGAACTTGACACAGATAGATATTTGATATATATGTCATATATATCCAACCAGCTTAAATTCTGAAATTTTATTATCTTCCTGGTATATTAATTAAATCTACATTTCCGTGAATTTTAAATATCTTCCCATTCGATTTCCTTTCGGGTAAACTATAATATGTTAAGTTTGCGGTTAGATCTCTTTTTTCTGATTATTTCAATTCTAAACTTCTGTCTCGTTAATTTTAACAGTTTTTTAAAAACTAATTAGTCAAGTATTTGATAAGAACTGAATTTCCGTATAGATCGAATTAAGGAGGTATATTTTAAAACTTCGATCGCAAAATTTCCTATTTCTTTTAAATATTACCTTACTATTCATGTCTTCCAAGATTAACACATTTAATTGTGGTAGATGCAGCTGTCTAATAAGACATTTGTACATAACATATTAATTGATACCACTAAAGAGATTCTTTGTAACTTACCACACGATATTTCTTAAATATTTTGTACGTTATGTAACCGGAAAAGTTATTTAACTTCAATCCCATACTTTCTATTTAACGTTCAAATGCGCAAATTAATTAATTTAACATTTACGAGAATGTCACGCACGAAAAACAAAATTTTATTATTTATCCCAACATCATGTGATTTTATGGCCTAAAAATTCAAAGTTGAAAATATTTTTTTGAACAATTGTCCGTTTCCTAACTTAACTGTGTGGAAAAATTTCGAAACGATTGTTCATCAAATTATGAATAATATTTAGTATGTTTACTAACGTTGATTGACCCTTAAATAAAATGTTCGTGTCTTTTAAAGTGTATGGAGGCAGAGGATACGGTCGTGGCTACGAAGGTGAAGGCGGTGCTTCTGCTGCTGCATCTGCCGGTGGAGCAGGACGTGGTGCAGGCGGTGAAGGAAGAGACGCTGGAGCTGCTGCTGCCGCTATGGCTGCTGCTGCTGCAGCCGCTGCTGGACGAGGTGGTTACGGAGGCAGAGGTGGAGAGGGTGCTGGCGGTGCCGGTGCTGCTTCTGCTGCTGCAGGAGGACGTGGACCTGGAAGACAAGGCGAAGGAGCTGATTCCGCTGCCGCCGCCGCTGCCGCAGCCGCGGCTGCCGCTGGAAGTATGCAGTTCCGTCCTATTGTCCTATTTCATTCAAAAACATAATGAATTTTAAACATAATCCTAATTTGAGTTCTATATTATTACAAGCGCTTTACGCAAAACCCTGATTACGCTATTAATTGCTTTATCCTACAGTAATTCCTATCTAGCCGGAAAAGCTTTCTAAACGGCATCATCTTTTTGTTACCTTTAATTTCAACCGATTGCGATTCATGAAATCTTTTCTTGGATTCTCAGTGGTCACTCGGAACCGCAACACTGTCCAAAATACATTCTAACTCTATTGATATGTGTATGCAATAGACGCCGAAAAATGTTCTTTCACATTTCATTTTTAAAAATATTTCTGAATAAGTTTTAAAGTAATTTTTATTGTCGAAATTTTTAATATTTAGCTATCGTTCCTGCTCGAGTGCAAGTCTGCCTCTGTAAATCCGTAAATAATTTCGACTTCTAAATAGTCCGTTTTTTATAGACGTGCTTAGCTTGTACGAATTGTCTGCTCAATATTACTTGATATTAACAGTATATTTAACGCAACTGACGAATTAAGTGCAAATAATTTATACCTCTGCAGCGAGACCCAAATCAGTTAAACCGTAATATCTATCAGGATATGCAGCTCAGTCTATTTTGTGAATTTACCAGATATCTCAAACTACGTAGAGAAATAACATATAATTACCCTTAATTTCACTAGGTGATTAAGAATTTCATAATATGCACCATTGTTTCTTTTATTTTAACGTCCAAAACGCATTTAACTAGAGTTGAAATACTTTGATCCTTTTTAAACAGATTACAATAAGCCTGAGGAAGAACACGTAATTGGACATCTGTGCGAATAATTAGTTCCGGATTTTGAAGCTTGCTCTCTGACTTAACATCATGAACTTGACACAGATAGATCTTTTATATAAATGTCATATATATCCAACCAGCTTAAATTCTGAAATTTTATTATCTTCCTGGTATATTAATTAAATCTACATTTCTGTGAATTTTAAATATCTTCCCATTCGATTTCCTTTCGGGTAAACTATAATATGTTAAGTTTGTGGTTAGATCTCTTTTTCTGATTATTTCAATTCTAGTTTTCTTTCTCATTAATTTTAACAGTTTCTTAAAAACTAATTAGTCAAGTATTTGATAAGAACTTAATTTCCGTATAGATCGAATTAAGGAGGTATATTTTAAAACTTCGATCTCAAAACTTCCTATTTCTTTTAAATATTACATTACTATTAATTTCTTCCAAGATTAACACTTTTAATTGTGGTAGATGCAGCTGTCTAATAAGACATTTGTACATAACATATTAATTGATACCAGTGAAAAGATTCTTTGTAACTTACCACACGATATTTCTTAAATATTTTGTACGTTATGTAACTGGAAAAGTTATTTAACGTCAATCCCATACTTTCTATTTAACGTTCGAATGCGCAAAGTAAATTAAGTTAACATTTACGAGAATGTCACGCACGAAAAACAAACTTTTATTATTTATCCCAACATCATGTCATTTTATGGCCGAAAAACTCAAAGTTGAAAATATTGTTTTGAACAATTGTCCGTTTCCTAACTTAACTGTGTGGAAAAATTTCGAAACGATTGTTCATCAAATTATGAATAATATTTAGTATGTTTACTAACGTTGATTGACCCTTAAATAAAATGTTCGTGTCTTTTAAAGTGTATGGAGGCAGAGGATACGGTCGTGGCTACGAAGGTGAAGGCGGTGCTTCTGCTGCTGCATCTGCCGGTGGAGCAGGACGTGGTGCAGGCGGTGTAGGAAGAGACGCTGGAGCTGCTGCTGCCGCTATGGCTGCTGCTGCTGCAGCCGCTGCTGGACGAGGTGGTTACGGAGGCAGAGGTGGAGAGGGTGCTGGCGGTGCCGCTGCTGCTTCTGCTGCTGCAGGAGGACGTGGACCTGGAAGACAAGGCGAAGGAGCTGATTCCGCTGCCGCCGTCGCTGCCGCAGCTGCGGCTGCCGCTGGAAGTATGCAGTTCCGTCCTATTTCATTCAAAAACATAATGAATTTTGAACATAATCCTACTTTGAGTTCTATATTATTACAAGCGCTTTACGCAAAACCCTGATTACTCTATTAATTGCTTTATCCTACAGTAATTCCTATCTAGCGGGAAAAGCTTTCTAAACGGCATCCTCTTTTTGTTAGCTTTATTTTCAACCGATTGCGATTCATGAAATCATGTCTTGGATTCTCAGTGGTCACTCGGAACCGCAACACTGTCCAAAATACATTCTAACTCTATTGATATGTGTATGCAATAGACGCCGAAAAACGTTCTTTCCCATTTCATTTTTAAAAATATTTCTGAATAAGTTTTAAAGTAATTTTTATTGAGGAATTTTTAATATTTAGCTATCGTTCCTGCTCGAGTGCAAGTCTGCCTCAGTAAATCGGTAAATAATTTCGACTTCTAAATAGTCCGTTTTTTTAGACGTGCCTAGCTTGTACGAATTGTCTGCTCAATATTACTTGATATGAACAGTATATTTAACGCAACTGACGAATTTAGTGCAAATAATTTATACCTCTGCAGCGAGACTCAAATCAGTTAAACCGTAATATCTATTAGGATATGCAGCTCAATCTATTTTGTGAATTTGCCAGATGTTTCAAACTACGTAGAGAAACCACATATAATTACCCTTAATTTCACTAGGTGATTAAGAATTTCATAATATGCACCATTGTTTCTTTTATTTTAACGTCCAAAAGGCATTTAACTAGAGTTGAAATACTTTGTTCCCTTTTAAACAGATTACAACAAGCCTGAGGAAGAACACGTAATTGGACATCTGTGCGAATAATTTGTTCCGGATTTTAAAGCTTGCTCTCTGACTTAACACCATGAACTTGACACAGATAGATATTTGATATAAATGTCATATATATCCAACCAGCTTAAATTCTGAAATTTTATTATCTTCCTGGTATATTAATTAAATCTACATTTCCGTGAATTTTAAATATCTTCCCATTCGATTTCCTTTCGGGTAAACTATAATATGTTAAGTTTGTGGTTAGATCTCTTTTTCTGATTATTTCAATTCTAGTTTTCTTTCTCATTAATTTTAACAGTTTCTTAAAAACTAATTAGTCAATTATTTGATAAGAACTTAATTTCCGTATAGATCGAATTAAGGAGGTATATTTTAAAACTTCGATCTCAAAACTTCCTATTTCTTTTAAATATTACATTACTATTAATTTCTTCCAAGATTAACACTTTTAATTGTGGTAGATGCAACTGTCTAATAAGACATTTCTACATAACATATTAATTGATACCACTGAAGAGATTACTTCTAACTTATCACACGATATTTCTTAAATATTTTTTTACGTTAGGTAACCGGAAAAGTTACTTAACGTCAATCCCATACTTTCTATTTAACGTTCAAATGCGCAAAGTGAATTAATTTAACATTTACGAGAATGTCACGCACGAAAAACCAAATTTTTTTATTTATCCCAACATCATGTGATTTTATGGCCTAAAAATTCAAAGTTGAAAATATTTTTTTGAACAATTGTCCGTTTCCTAACTTAACTGTGTGGAAAAATTTCGAAACGATTGTTCATCAAATTATGAATAAGATTTAGTATGTTTACTAACGTTGATTGACCCTTAAATAAAATGTTCGTGTCTTTTAAAGTGTATGGAGGCAGAGGATACGGTCGTGGCTACGAAGGTGAAGGCGGTGCTTCTGCTGCTGCATCTGCCGGTGGAGCAGGACGTGGTGCAGGCGGTGAAGGAAGAGACGCTGGAGCTGCTGCTGCCGCTATGGCTGCTGCTGCTGCAGCCGCTGCTGGACGAGGTGGTTACGGAGGCAGAGGTGGAGAGGGTGCTGGCGGTGCCACTGCTGCTTCTGCTGCTGCAGGAGGACGTGGACCTGGAAGACAAGGCGAAGGAGCTGATGCCGCTGCCGCCGCCGCTGCCGCAGCCGCGGCTGCCGCTGGAAGTATGCAGTTCCGTCCTATTGTCCTATTTCATTCAAAAACATAATGAATTTTAAACATAATCCTACTTTGAGTTCTATATTATTACAAGCGCTTTACGCAAAACCCTGATTACGCTATTAATTGCTTTATCCTACAGTAATTCCTATCTAGCCGGAAGAGCTTTCTAAACGGCATCATCTTTTTGTTACCTTTAATTTCAACCGATTGCGATTCATGAAATCTTTTCTTGGATTCTCAGTGGTCACTCGGAACCGCAACACTGTCCAAAATACATTCTAACTCTATTGATATGTGTATGCAATAGACGCCGAAAAATGTTCTTTCACATTTCATTTTTAAAAATATTTCTGAATAAGTTTTAAAGTAATTTTTATTGTCGAAATTTTTAATATTTAGCTATCGTTCCTGCTCGAGTGCAAGTCTGCCTCTGTAAATCCGTAAATAATTTCGACTTCTAAATAGTCCGTTTTTTATAGACGTGCTTAGCTTGTACGAATTGTCTGCTCAATATTACTTGATATTAACAGTATATTTAACGCAACTGACGAATTTAGTGCAAATAATTTATACCTCTGCAGCGAGACCCAAATCAGTTAAACCGTAATATCTATCAGGATATGCAGCTCAGTCTATTTTGTGAATTTACCAGATATCTCAAACTACGTAGAGAAATAACATATAATTACCCTTAATTTCACTAGGTGATTAAGAATTTCATAATATGCACCATTGTTTCTTTTATTTTAACGTCCAAAACGCATTTAACTAGAGTTGAAATACTTTGATCCCTTTTAAACAGATTACAACAAGCCTGAGGAAGAACACGTAATTGGACATCTGTGCGAATAATTAGTTCCGGATTTTAAAGCTTGCTCTCTGACTTAACACCATGAACTTGACACAGATAGATATTTGATATATATGTCATATATATCCAACCAGCTTAAATTCTGAAATTTTATTATCTTCCTGGTATATTAATTAAATCTACATTTCCGTGAATTTTAAATATCTTCCCATTCGATTTCCTTTCGGGTAAACTATAATATGTTAAGTTTGCGGTTAGATCTCTTTTTTCTGATTATTTCAATTGTAGACTTCTGTCTCATTAATTTTAACAGTTTTTTAAAAACTAATTAGTGAAGTATTTGATAAGAACTGAATTTCCGTATAGATTGAATTAAGGAGGTATATTTTAAAACTTCGATCTCAAAATTTCCTATTTCTTTTAAATATTACCTTACTATTCATGTCTTCCAAGATTAACACATTTAATTGTGGTAGATGCAGCTGTCTAATAAGACATTTGTACATAACATATTAATTGATACCACTAAAGAGATTCTTTGTAACTTACCACAGGATATTTCTTAAATATTTTGTACCTTATGTAACCGGAAAAGTTATTTAACGTCAATCGCATACTTTCTATTTAACGTTCAAATGCGCAAAGTGAATTAAGTTAACATTTACGAGAATGTCACGCACGAAAAACAAAATTCTATTATTTATCCCAACATCATGTGATTTTATGGCCGAAAAATTCAAAGTTGAAAATATTGTTTTGAACAATTGTCCGTTTCCTAACTTAACTGTGTGGAAAAATTTCGAAACGATTGTTCATCAAATTATGAATAATATTTAGTATGTTTACTAACGTTGATTGACCCTTAAATAAAATGTTCGTGTCTTTTAAAGTGTATGGAGGCAGAGGATACGGTCGTGGCTACGAAGGTGAAGGCGGTGCTTCTGCTGCTGCATCTGCCGGTGGAGCAGGACGTGGTGCAGGCGGTGAAGGAAGAGACGCTGGAGCTGCTGCTGCCGCTATGGCTGCTGCTGCTGCAGCCGCTGCTGGACGAGGTGGTTACGGAGGCAGAGGTGGAGAGGGTGCTGGCGGTGCCGCTGCTGCTTCTGCTGCTGCAGGAGGACGTGGACCTGGAAGACAAGGCGAAGGAGCTGATGCCGATGCCGCTGCCGCAGCCGCGGCTGCCGCTGGAAGTATGCAGTTCCGTCCTATTGTCCTATTTCATTCAAAAACATAATGAATTTTAAACATAATCCTACTTTGAGTTCTATATTATTACAAGCGCTTTACGCAAAACCCTGATTACGCTATTAATTGCTTTATCCTACAGTAATTCCTATCTAGCCGGAAGAGCTTTCTAAACGGCATCATCTTTTTGTTACCTTTAATTTTAACCGATTGCGATTCATGAAATCTTTTCTTGGATTCTCAGTGGTCACTCGGAACCGCAACACTGTCCAAAATACATTCTAACTCTATTGATATGTGTATGCAATAGACGCCGAAAAATGTTCTTTCACATTTCATTTTTAAAAATATTTCTGAATAAGTTTTAAAGTAATTTTTATTGTCGAAATTTTTAATATTTAGCTATCGTTCCTGCTCGAGTGCAAGTCTGCCTCTGTAAATCCGTAAATAATTTCGACTTCTAAATAGTCCGTTTTTTATAGACGTGCTTAGCTTGTACGAATTGTCTGCTCAATATTACTTGATATTAACAGTATATTTAACGCAACTGACGAATTTAGTGCAAATAATTTATACCTCTGCAGCGAGACCCAAATCAGTTAAACCGTAATATCTATCAGGATATGCAGCTCAGTCTATTTTGTGAATTTACCAGATATCTCAAACTACGTAGAGAAATAACATATAATTACCCTTAATTTCACTAGGTGATTAAGAATTTCATAATATGCACCATTGTTTCTTTTATTTTAACGTCCAAAACGCATTTAACTAGAGTTGAAATACTTTGATCCCTTTTAAACAGATTACAATAAGCCTGAGGAAGAACACGTAATTGGACATCTGTGCGAATAATTAGTTCCGGATTTTGAAGCTTGCTCTCTGACTTAACACCATGAACTTGACACAGATAGATCTTTGATATAAATGTCATATATATCCAACCAGCTTAAATTCTGAAATTTTATTATCTTCCTGGTATATTAATTAAATTTACATTTCCGTGAATTTTAAATATCTTCCCATTGGATTTCCTTTCGGGTAAACTATAATATCTTAAGTTTGCGGTTAGACCTCTTTTTCTGATTATTTCAATTCTAGACTGCTGTCTCATTAATTTTAACAGTTTTTAAAAACTAATTAGTGAAGTATTTGATAAGAACTTAATTTCCGTATAGATCGAATTAAGAAGGTATATTTTAAAACTTCGATCTCAAAACTTCCTATTTCTTTTAAATATTACTTTACTATTAATTTCTTCCAAGATTAACACCTTTAATTGTGGTAGATGCAGCTGTCTAATAAGACATTTGTACATAACATATTAATTGATACCACTAAAGAGATTCTTTGTAACTTACCACAGGATATTTCTTAAATATTTTGTACCTTATGTAACCGGAAAAGTTATTTAACGTCAATCGCATACTTTCTATTTAACGTTCAAATGCGCAAAGTGAATTAAGTTAACATTTACGAGAATGTCACGCACGAAAAACAAAATTTTATTATTTATCCCAACATCATGTGATTTTATGGCCGAAAAATTCAAAGTTGAAAATATTGTTTTCAACAATTGTCCGTTTCCTAACTTAACTGTGTGGAAAAATTTCGAAACGATTGTTCATCAAATTATGAATAATATTTAGTATGTTTACTAACGTTGATTGACCCTTAAATAAAATGTTCGTGTCTTTTAAAGTGTATGGAGGCAGAGGATACGGTCGTGGCTACGAAGGTGAAGGCGGTGCTTCTGCTGCTGCATCTGCCGGTGGAGCAGGACGTGGTGCAGGCGGTGAAGGAAGAGACGCTGGAGCTGCTGCTGCCGCTATGGCTGCTGCTGCTGCAGCCGCTGCTGGACGAGGTGGTTACGGAGGCAGAGGTGGAGAAGGTGCTGGCGGTGCCGCTGCTGCTTCTGCTGCTGCAGGAGGACGTGGACCTGGAAGACAAGGCGAAGGAGCTGATGCCGCTGCCGCCGCCGCTGCCGCAGCCGCGGCTGCCGCTGGAAGTATGCAGTTCCGTCCTATTGTCCTATTTCATTCAAAAACATAATGAATTTTAAACATAATCCTACTTTGAGTTCTATATTATTACAAGCGCTTTACGCAAAACCCTGATTACGCTATTAATTGCTTTATCCTACAGTAATTCCTATCTAGCCGGAAAAGCTTTCTAAACGGCATCATCTTTTTGTTACCTTTAATTTCAAGCGATTGCGATTCATGAAATCTTTTCTTGGATTCTCAGTGGTCACTCGGAACCGCAACACTGTCCAAAATACATTCTAACTCTATTGATATGTGTATGCAATAGACGCCGAAAAATGTTCTTTCACATTTCATTTTTAAAAATATTTCTGAATAAGTTTTAAAGTAATTTTTATTGTCGAAATTTTTAATATTTAGCTATCGTTCCTGCTCGAGTGCAAGTCTGCCTCTGTAAATCCGTAAATAATTTCGACTTCTAAATAGTCCGTTTTTTATAGACGTGCTTAGCTTGTACGAATTGTCTGCTCAATATTACTTGATATTAACAGTATTTTTAACGCAACTGACGAATTTAGTGCAAATAATTTATACCTCTGCAGCGAGACCCAAATCAGTTAAACCGTAATATCTATCAGGATATGCAGCTCAGTCTATTTTGTGAATTTACCAGATATCTCAAACTACGTAGAGAAATAACATATAATTACCCTTAATTTCACTAGGTGATTAAGAATTTCATAATATGCACCATTGTTTCTTTTATTTTAACGTCCAAAACGCATTTAACTAGAGTTGAAATACTTTGATCCCTTTTAAACAGATTACAACAAGCCTGAGGAAGACCACGTAATTGGACATCTGTGCGAATAATTAGTTCCGGATTTTAAAGCTTGCTCTCTGACTTAACACCATGAACTTGACACAGATAGATATTTGATATATATGTCATATATATCCAACCAGCTTAAATTCTGAAATTTTATTATCTTCCTGGTATATTCCTTTAAATCTACATTTCCATGAATTTTAAATATCTTCCCATTCGATTTCCTTTCGGGTAAACTATAATATGTTAAGTTTGTGGTTAGATCTCTTTTTCTGATTATTTCAATTCTAGACTTCTTTTTCATTAATTTTAACAGTTTTTTAAAAACTAATTAGTCAAGTATTTGATAAGAACTTAATTTCCGTATAGATCGAATTAAGGAGGTATATTTTAAAACTTCGATCTCAAAACTTCCTATTTCTTTTAAATATTACATTACTATTAATTTCTTCCATAATTAACACTTTTAATTGTGGTAGATGCAACTGTCTAATAAGACATCTGTACATAACATATTAATTGATACCACTGAAGAGATTACTTCTAACTTATCACACGATATTTCTTAAATATATTGTACGTTAGGTAACCGGAAAAGTTATTTAACGTCAATCCCATACTTTCTATTTAACGTTCAAATGCGCAAAGTAAATTAATTTACATTTACGAGAATGTCACGCACGAAAAACAAACTTTTAATATTTATCCCAACATCATGTCATTTTATGGCCGAAAAACTCAAAGTTGAAAATATTGTTTTGAACAATTGTCCGTTTCCTAACTTAACTGTGTGGAAAAATTTCGAAACGATTGTTCATCAAATTATGAATAAGATTTAGTATGGTTACTAACGTTGATTGACCCTTAAATAAAATGTTCGTGTCTTTTAAAGTGTATGGAGGCAGAGGATACGGTCGTGGCTACGAAGGTGAAGGCGGTGCTTCTGCTGCTGCATCTGCCGGTGGAGCAGGACGTGGTGCAGGCGGTGAAGGAAGAGACGCTGGAGCTGCTGCTGCCGCTATGGCTGCTGCTGCTGCAGCCGCTGCTGGACGAGGTGGTTACGGAGGCAGAGGTGGAGAGGGTGCTGGCGGTGCCGCTGCTGCTTCTGCTGCTGCAGGAGGACGTGGACCTGGAAGACAAGGCGAAGGAGCTGATTCCGCTGCCGCCGTCGCTGCCGCAGCTGCGGCTGCCGCTGGAAGTATGCAGTTCCGTCCTATTTCATTCAAAAACATAATGAATTTTAAACATAATCCTACTTTGAGTTCTATATTATTACAAGCGCTTTACGCAAAACCCTGATTACTCTATTAATTGCTTTATCCTACAGTAATTCCTATCTAGCCGGAAAAGCTTTCTAAACGGCATCCTCTTTTTGTTAGCTTTATTTTCAACCGATTGCGATTCATGAATTCATGTTTTGGATTCTCAGTGGTCACTCGGAACCGCAACACTGTCCAAAATACATTCTAACTCTATTGATATGTGTATGCAATAGACGCCGAAAAACGTTCTTTCCTATTTCATTTTTAAAAATATTTCTGAATAAGTTTTAAAGAAATTTTTATTGTCGAAATTTTTAATATTTAGCTATCGTTCCTGCTCGAATGCAAGTCTGCCTCAGTAAATCGGTAAATAATTTCGACTTCTAAATAGTCCGTTTTTTTAGACGTGCCTAGCTCGTACGAATTGTCTGCTCAATATTACTTGATATGAACAGTATATTTAACGCAACTGGCGAATTTAGTGCAAATAATTTATACCTCTGCAGCGAGACACAAATCAGTTAAACCGTAATATCTATTAGGATATGCAGCTCAATCTATTTTGTGAATTTGCCAGATGTTTCAAACTACGTAGAGAAACCACATATAATTACCCTTAATTTCACTAGGTGATTAAGAATTTCATAATATGCACCATTGTTTCTTTTATTCTAATGTTCGACACGCATTTAACTAGAGTTGAGATACTTTGATCCCTTTTAAACAGATTACAACAAGCCTGAGGAAGACCACGTAATTGGACATCTGTGCGAATAATTAGTTCCGGATTTTAAAGCTTGCTCTCTGACTTAACACCATGAACTTGACACAGATAGATATTTGATATATATGTCATATATATCCAACCAGCTTAAATTCTGAAATTTTATTATCTTCCTGGTATATTAATTAAATTTACATTTCCGTGAATTTTAAATATCTTCCCATTCGATTTCCTTTCGGGTAAACTATAATATCTTAAGTTTGCGGTTAGACCTCTTTTTCTGATTATTTCAATTCTAGACTGCTGTCTCATTAATTTTAACAGTTTTTTAAAAACTAATTAGTGAAGTATTTGATAAGAACTTAATTTCCGTATAGATCGAATTAAGAAGGTATATTTTAAAACTTCGATCTCAAAACTTCCTATTTCTTATAAATATTACTTTACTATTAATTTCTTCCAAGATTAACACTTTTAATTGTGGTAGATGCAGCTGTCTAATAAGACATTTGTACATAACATATTAATTGATACCACTAAAGAGATTCTTTGTAACTTACCACAGGATATTTCTTAAATATTTTGTACGTTATGTAACCGGAAAAGTTATTTAACGTCAATCGCATACTTTCTATTTAACGTTCAAATGCGCAAAGTGAATTAAGTTAACATTTACGAGAATGTCACGCACGAAAAACAAAATTTTATTATTTATCCCAACATCATGTGATTTTATGGCCGAAAAATTCAAAGTTGAAAATATTGTTTTGAACAATTGTCCGTTTCCTAACTTAACTGTGTGGAAAAATTTCGAAACGATTGTTCATCAAATTATGAATAATATTTAGTATGTTTACTAACGTTGATTGACCCTTAAATAAAATGTTCGTGTCTTTTAAAGTGTATGGAGGCAGAGGATACGGTCGTGGCTACGAAGGTGAAGGCGGTGCTTCTGCTGCTGCATCTGCCGGTGGAGCAGGACGTGGTGCAGGCGGTGAAGGAAGAGACGCTGGAGCTGCTGCTGCCGCTATGGCTGCTGCTGCTGCAGCCGCTGCTGGACGAGGTGGTTACGGAGGCAGAGGTGGAGAGGGTGCTGGCGGTGCCGCTGCTGCTTCTGCTGCTGCAGGAGGACGTGGACCTGGAAGACAAGGCGAAGGAGCTGATGCCGATGCCGCTGCCGCCGCCGCTGCCGCAGCCGCGGCTGCCGCTGGAAGTATGCAGTTCCGTCCTATTGTCCTATTTCATTCAAAAACATAATGAATTTTAAACATAATCCTACTTTGAGTTCTATATTATTACAAGCGCTTTACGCAAAACCCTGATTACGCTATTAATTGCTTTATCCTACAGTAATTCCTATCTAGCCGGAAGAGCTTTCTAAACGGCATCATCTTTTTGTTACCTTTAATTTCAACCGATTGCGATTCATGAAATCTTTTCTTGGATTCTCAGTGGTCACTCGGAACCGCAACACTGTCCAAAATACATTCTAACTCTATTGATATGTGTATGCAATAGACGCCGAAAAATGTTCTTTCACATTCCATTTTTAAAAATATTTCTGAATAAGTTTTAAAGTAATTTTTATTGTCGAAATTTTTAATATTTAGCTATCGTTCCTGCTCGAGTGCAAGTCTGCCTCTGTAAATCCGTAAATAATTTCGACTTCTAAATAGTCCGTTTTTTATAGACGTGCTTAGCTTGTACGAATTGTCTGCTCAATATTACTTGATATTAACAGTATATTTAACGCAACTGACGAATTTAGTGCAAATAATTTATACCTCTGCAGCGAGACCCAAATCAGTTAAACCGTAATATCTATCAGGATATGCAGCTCAGTCTATTTTGTGAATTTACCAGATATCTCAAACTACGTAGAGAAATAACATATAATTACCCTTAATTTCACTAGGTGATTAAGAATTTCATAATATGCACCATTGTTTCTTTTATTTTAACGTCCAAAACGCATTTAACTAGAGTTGAAATACTTTGATCCCTTTTAAACAGATTACAATAAGCCTGAGGAAGAACACGTAATTGGACATCTGTGCGAATAATTAGTTCCGGATTTTGAAGCTTGCTCTCTGACTTAACACCATGAACTTGACACAGATAGATCTTTGATATAAATGTCATATATATCCAACCAGCTTAAATTCTGAAATTTTATTATCTTCCTGGTATATTAATTAAATTTACATTTCCGTGAATTTTAAATATCTTCCCATTGGATTTCCTTTCGGGTAAACTATAATATCTTAAGTTTGCGGTTAGACCTCTTTTTCTGATTATTTCAATTCTAGACTGCTGTCTCATTAATTTTAACAGTTTTTAAAAACTAATTAGTGAAGTATTTGATAAGAACTTAATTTCCGTATAGATCGAATTAAGAAGGTATATTTTAAAACTTCGATCTCAAAACTTCCTATTTCTTTTAAATATTACTTTACTATTAATTTCTTCCAAGATTAACACCTTTAATTGTGGTAGATGCAGCTGTCTAATAAGACATTTGTACATAACATATTAATTGATACCACTAAAGAGATTCTTTGTAACTTACCACAGGATATTTCTTAAATATTTTGTACCTTATGTAACCGGAAAAGTTATTTAACGTCAATCGCATACTTTCTATTTAACGTTCAAATGCGCAAAGTGAATTAAGTTAACATTTACGAGAATGTCACGCACGAAAAACAAAATTTTATTATTTATCCCAACATCATGTGATTTTATGGCCGAAAAATTCAAAGTTGAAAATATTGTTTTCAACAATTGTCCGTTTCCTAACTTAACTGTGTGGAAAAATTTCGAAACGATTGTTCATCAAATTATGAATAATATTTAGTATGTTTACTAACGTTGATTGACCCTTAAATAAAATGTTCGTGTCTTTTAAAGTGTATGGAGGCAGAGGATACGGTCGTGGCTACGAAGGTGAAGGCGGTGCTTCTGCTGCTGCATCTGCCGGTGGAGCAGGACGTGGTGCAGGCGGTGAAGGAAGAGACGCTGGAGCTGCTGCTGCCGCTATGGCTGCTGCTGCTGCAGCCGCTGCTGGACGAGGTGGTTACGGAGGCAGAGGTGGAGAAGGTGCTGGCGGTGCCGCTGCTGCTTCTGCTGCTGCAGGAGGACGTGGACCTGGAAGACAAGGCGAAGGAGCTGATGCCGCTGCCGCCGCCGCTGCCGCAGCCGCGGCTGCCGCTGGAAGTATGCAGTTCCGTCCTATTGTCCTATTTCATTCAAAAACATAATGAATTTTAAACATAATCCTACTTTGAGTTCTATATTATTACAAGCGCTTTACGCAAAACCCTGATTACGCTATTAATTGCTTTATCCTACAGTAATTCCTATCTAGCCGGAAAAGCTTTCTAAACGGCATCATCTTTTTGTTACCTTTAATTTCAAGCGATTGCGATTCATGAAATCTTTTCTTGGATTCTCAGTGGTCACTCGGAACCGCAACACTGTCCAAAATACATTCTAACTCTATTGATATGTGTATGCAATAGACGCCGAAAAATGTTCTTTCACATTTCATTTTTAAAAATATTTCTGAATAAGTTTTAAAGTAATTTTTATTGTCGAAATTTTTAATATTTAGCTATCGTTCCTGCTCGAGTGCAAGTCTGCCTCTGTAAATCCGTAAATAATTTCGACTTCTAAATAGTCCGTTTTTTATAGACGTGCTTAGCTTGTACGAATTGTCTGCTCAATATTACTTGATATTAACAGTATTTTTAACGCAACTGACGAATTTAGTGCAAATAATTTATACCTCTGCAGCGAGACCCAAATCAGTTAAACCGTAATATCTATCAGGATATGCAGCTCAGTCTATTTTGTGAATTTACCAGATATCTCAAACTACGTAGAGAAATAACATATAATTACCCTTAATTTCACTAGGTGATTAAGAATTTCATAATATGCACCATTGTTTCTTTTATTTTAACGTCCAAAACGCATTTAACTAGAGTTGAAATACTTTGATCCCTTTTAAACAGATTACAACAAGCCTGAGGAAGACCACGTAATTGGACATCTGTGCGAATAATTAGTTCCGGATTTTAAAGCTTGCTCTCTGACTTAACACCATGAACTTGACACAGATAGATATTTGATATATATGTCATATATATCCAACCAGCTTAAATTCTGAAATTTTATTATCTTCCTGGTATATTCCTTTAAATCTACATTTCCATGAATTTTAAATATCTTCCCATTCGATTTCCTTTCGGGTAAACTATAATATGTTAAGTTTGTGGTTAGATCTCTTTTTCTGATTATTTCAATTCTAGACTTCTTTTTCATTAATTTTAACAGTTTTTTAAAAACTAATTAGTCAAGTATTTGATAAGAACTTAATTTCCGTATAGATCGAATTAAGGAGGTATATTTTAAAACTTCGATCTCAAAACTTCCTATTTCTTTTAAATATTACATTACTATTAATTTCTTCCATAATTAACACTTTTAATTGTGGTAGATGCAACTGTCTAATAAGACATCTGTACATAACATATTAATTGATACCACTGAAGAGATTACTTCTAACTTATCACACGATATTTCTTAAATATATTGTACGTTAGGTAACCGGAAAAGTTATTTAACGTCAATCCCATACTTTCTATTTAACGTTCAAATGCGCAAAGTAAATTAATTTACATTTACGAGAATGTCACGCACGAAAAACAAACTTTTAATATTTATCCCAACATCATGTCATTTTATGGCCGAAAAACTCAAAGTTGAAAATATTGTTTTGAACAATTGTCCGTTTCCTAACTTAACTGTGTGGAAAAATTTCGAAACGATTGTTCATCAAATTATGAATAAGATTTAGTATGGTTACTAACGTTGATTGACCCTTAAATAAAATGTTCGTGTCTTTTAAAGTGTATGGAGGCAGAGGATACGGTCGTGGCTACGAAGGTGAAGGCGGTGCTTCTGCTGCTGCATCTGCCGGTGGAGCAGGACGTGGTGCAGGCGGTGAAGGAAGAGACGCTGGAGCTGCTGCTGCCGCTATGGCTGCTGCTGCTGCAGCCGCTGCTGGACGAGGTGGTTACGGAGGCAGAGGTGGAGAGGGTGCTGGCGGTGCCGCTGCTGCTTCTGCTGCTGCAGGAGGACGTGGACCTGGAAGACAAGGCGAAGGAGCTGATTCCGCTGCCGCCGTCGCTGCCGCAGCTGCGGCTGCCGCTGGAAGTATGCAGTTCCGTCCTATTTCATTCAAAAACATAATGAATTTTAAACATAATCCTACTTTGAGTTCTATATTATTACAAGCGCTTTACGCAAAACCCTGATTACTCTATTAATTGCTTTATCCTACAGTAATTCCTATCTAGCCGGAAAAGCTTTCTAAACGGCATCCTCTTTTTGTTAGCTTTATTTTCAACCGATTGCGATTCATGAATTCATGTTTTGGATTCTCAGTGGTCACTCGGAACCGCAACACTGTCCAAAATACATTCTAACTCTATTGATATGTGTATGCAATAGACGCCGAAAAACGTTCTTTCCTATTTCATTTTTAAAAATATTTCTGAATAAGTTTTAAAGAAATTTTTATTGTCGAAATTTTTAATATTTAGCTATCGTTCCTGCTCGAATGCAAGTCTGCCTCAGTAAATCGGTAAATAATTTCGACTTCTAAATAGTCCGTTTTTTTAGACGTGCCTAGCTCGTACGAATTGTCTGCTCAATATTACTTGATATGAACAGTATATTTAACGCAACTGGCGAATTTAGTGCAAATAATTTATACCTCTGCAGCGAGACTCAAATCAGTTAAACCGTAATATCTATTAGGATATGCAGCTCAATCTATTTTGTGAATTTGCCAGATGTTTCAAACTACGTAGAGAAACCACATATAATTACCCTTAATTTCACTAGGTGATTAAGAATTTCATAATATGCACCATTGTTTCTTTTATTCTAATGTTCGACACGCATTTAACTAGAGTTGAGATACTTTGATCCCTTTTAAACAGATTACAACAAGCCTGAGGAAGACCACGTAATTGGACATTTGTGCGAATAATTAGTTCCGGATTTTAAAGCTTGCTCTCTGACTTAACACCATGAACTTGACACAGATAGATATTTGATATATATGTCATATATATCCAACCAGCTTAAATTCTGAAATTTTATTATCTTCCTGGTATATTAATTAAATTTACATTTCCGTGAATTTTAAATATCTTCCCATTCGATTTCCTTTCGGGTAAACTATAATATCTTAAGTTTGCGGTTAGACCTCTTTTTCTGATTATTTCAATTCTAGACTGCTGTCTCATTAATTTTAACAGTTTTTTAAAAACTAATTAGTGAAGTATTTGATAAGAACTTAATTTCCGTATAGATCGAATTAAGAAGGTATATTTTAAAACTTCGATCTCAAAACTTCCTATTTCTTATAAATATTACTTTACTATTAATTTCTTCCAAGATTAACACTTTTAATTGTGGTAGATGCAGCTGTCTAATAAGACATTTGTACATAACATATTAATTGATACCACTAAAGAGATTCTTTGTAACTTACCACAGGATATTTCTTAAATATTTTGTACGTTATGTAACCGGAAAAGTTATTTAACGTCAATCGCATACTTTCTATTTAACGTTCAAATGCGCAAAGTGAATTAAGTTAACATTTACGAGAATGTCACGCACGAAAAACAAAATTTTATTATTTATCCCAACATCATGTGATTTTATGGCCGAAAAATTCAAAGTTGAAAATATTGTTTTGAACAATTGTCCGTTTCCTAACTTAACTGTGTGGAAAAATTTCGAAACGATTGTTCATCAAATTATGAATAATATTTAGTATGTTTACTAACGTTGATTGACCCTTAAATAAAATGTTCGTGTCTTTTAAAGTGTATGGAGGCAGAGGATACGGTCGTGGCTACGAAGGTGAAGGCGGTGCTTCTGCTGCTGCATCTGCCGGTGGAGCAGGACGTGGTGCAGGCGGTGAAGGAAGAGACGCTGGAGCTGCTGCTGCCGCTATGGCTGCTGCTGCTGCAGCCGCTGCTGGACGAGGTGGTTACGGAGGCAGAGGTGGAGAGGGTGCTGGCGGTGCCGCTGCTGCTTCTGCTGCTGCAGGAGGACGTGGACCTGGAAGACAAGGCGAAGGAGCTGATGCCGATGCCGCTGCCGCCGCCGCTGCCGCAGCCGCGGCTGCCGCTGGAAGTATGCAGTTCCGTCCTATTGTCCTATTTCATTCAAAAACATAATGAATTTTAAACATAATCCTACTTTGAGTTCTATATTATTACAAGCGCTTTACGCAAAACCCTGATTACGCTATTAATTGCTTTATCCTACAGTAATTCCTATCTAGCCGGAAGAGCTTTCTAAACGGCATCATCTTTCTGTTACCTTTAATTTCAACCGATTGCGATTCATGAAATCTTTTCTTGGATTCTCAGTGGTCACTCGGAACCGCAACACTGTCCAAAATACATTCTAACTCTATTGATATGTGTATGCAATAGACGCCGAAAAATGTTCTTTCACATTCCATTTTTAAAAATATTTCTGAATAAGTTTTAAAGTAATTTTTATTGTCGAAATTTTTAATATTTAGCTATCGTTCCTGCTCGAGTGCAAGTCTGCCTCTGTAAATCCGTAAATAATTTCGACTTCTAAATAGTCCGTTTTTTATAGACGTGCTTAGCTTGTACGAATTGTCTGCTCAATATTACTTGATATTAACAGTATATTTAACGCAACTGACGAATTTAGTGCAAATAATTTATACCTCTGCAGCGAGACCCAAATCAGTTAAACCGTAATATCTATCAGGATATGCAGCTCAGTCTATTTTGTGAATTTACCAGATATCTCAAACTACGTAGAGAAATAACATATAATTACCCTTAATTTCACTAGGTGATTAAGAATTTCATAATATGCACCATTGTTTCTTTTATTTTAACGTCCAAAACGCATTTAACTAGAGTTGAAATACTTTGATCCCTTTTAAACAGATTACAATAAGCCTGAGGAAGAACACGTAATTGGACATCTGTGCGAATAATTAGTTCCGGATTTTGAAGCTTGCTCTCTGACTTAACACCATGAACTTGACACAGATAGATCTTTGATATAAATGTCATATATATCCAACCAGCTTAAATTCTGAAATTTTATTATCTTCCTGGTATATTAATTAAATTTACATTTCCGTGAATTTTAAATATCTTCCCATTGGATTTCCTTTCGGGTAAACTATAATATCTTAAGTTTGCGGTTAGACCTCTTTTTCTGATTATTTCAATTCTAGACTGCTGTCTCATTAATTTTAACAGTTTTTAAAAACTAATTAGTGAAGTATTTGATAAGAACTTAATTTCCGTATAGATCGAATTAAGAAGGTATATTTTAAAACTTCGATCTCAAAACTTCCTATTTCTTTTAAATATTACTTTACTATTAATTTCTTCCAAGATTAACACCTTTAATTGTGGTAGATGCAGCTGTCTAATAAGACATTTGTACATAACATATTAATTGATACCACTAAAGAGATTCTTTGTAACTTACCACAGGATATTTCTTAAATATTTTGTACCTTATGTAACCGGAAAAGTTATTTAACGTCAATCGCATACTTTCTATTTAACGTTCAAATGCGCAAAGTGAATTAAGTTAACATTTACGAGAATGTCACGCACGAAAAACAAAATTTTATTATTTATCCCAACATCATGTGATTTTATGGCCGAAAAATTCAAAGTTGAAAATATTGTTTTCAACAATTGTCCGTTTCCTAACTTAACTGTGTGGAAAAATTTCGAAACGATTGTTCATCAAATTATGAATAATATTTAGTATGTTTACTAACGTTGATTGACCCTTAAATAAAATGTTCGTGTCTTTTAAAGTGTATGGAGGCAGAGGATACGGTCGTGGCTACGAAGGTGAAGGCGGTGCTTCTGCTGCTGCATCTGCCGGTGGAGCAGGACGTGGTGCAGGCGGTGAAGGAAGAGACGCTGGAGCTGCTGCTGCCGCTATGGCTGCTGCTGCTGCAGCCGCTGCTGGACGAGGTGGTTACGGAGGCAGAGGTGGAGAGGGTGCTGGCGGTGCCGCTGCTGCTTCTGCTGCTGCAGGAGGACGTGGACCTGGAAGACAAGGCGAAGGAGCTGATGCCGCTGCCGCAGCAGCGGCTGCCGCTGGAAGTATGCAGTTCCGTCCTATTGTCCTATTTCATTCAGAAACATAATGAATTTTAAACATAATCCTACTTTGAGTTCTATATTATTACAAGCGCTTTACGCAAAACCCTGTTTACGCTATTAATTGCTTTATCCTACAGTAATTCCTATCTAGCCGGAAAAGCTTTCTAAACGGCATCATCTTTTTGTTACCTTTAATTTCAAGCGATTGCGATTCATGAAATCTTTTGTTGGATTCTCAGTGGTCACTCGGAACCGCAACACTGTCCAAAATACATTCTAACTCTATTGATATGTGTATGCAATAGACGCCGAAAAATGTTCTTTCACATTTCATTTTTAAAAATATTTCAGAATAAGTTTTAAAGTAATTTTTATTGTCGAAATTTTTAATATTTAGCTATCGTTCCTGCTCGAGTGCAAGTCTGCCTCTGTAAATCCGTAAATAATTTCGACTTCTAAATAGTCCGTTTTTTAAAGACGTGCTTAGCTTGTACGAATTGTCTGCTCAATATTACTTGATATTAACAGTATATTTAACGCAACTGACGAATTTAGTGCAAATAATTTATACCTCTGCAGCGAGACCCAAATCAGTTAAACCGTAATATCTATCAGGATATGCAGCTCAGTCTATTTTGTGAATTTACCAGATATCTCAAACTACGTAGAGAAATAACATATAATTACCCTTAATTTCACTAGGTGATTAAGAATTTCATAATATGCACCATTGTTTCTTTTATTTTAACGTCCAAAACGCATTTAACTAGAGTTGAAATACATTGATCCCTTTTAAACAGATTACAATAAGCCTGAGGAAGAATACGTAATTGGACATCTGTGCGAATAATTAGTTCCGGATTTTAAAGCTTGCTCTCTGACTTAACACCATGAACTTGACACAGATAGATCTTTGATATAAATGTCATATATATCCAACCAGCTTAAATTCTGAAATTTTATTATCTCCCTGGTATATTAATTAAATCTACATTTCCGTGAATTTTAAATATCTTCCCATTCGATTTCCTTTCGGGTAAATTATAATATGTTAAGTTTGCGGTTAGACCTCTTTTTCTGATTATTCAATTCCAGACTTCTGTCTCATTAATTTTAACAGTTTTTTAAAAACTAATTAGTCAAGTATTTGATAAGAACTTAATTTCCGTATAGATCGAATTAATGAGGTATATTTTAAAACTTCGATCTCAAAGCTTCCTATTTCTTTTAAATATTACCTTACTATTAATTTCTTCCAAGATTAACACTTTTAATTGTGGTAGATGCAGCTGTCTAATAAGACATTTGTACATAACATATTAATTGATACCACAAAAGAGATTCTTTGTAACTTACCACACGATATTTCTTAAATATTTTGTACGTTATGTAACCGGAAAAGTTATTTAACGTCAATCGCATACTTTCTATTTAACGTTCAAATGCGCAAAGTGAATTAAGTTAACATTTACGAGAATGTCACGCACGAAAACAAAATTTTATTATTTATCCCAACATCATGTGATTTTATGGCCGAAAAATTCAAAGTTGAAAATATTGTTTTGAACAATTGTCCGTTTCCTAACTTAACTGTGTGGAAAAATTTCGAAACGATTGTTCATCAAATTATGAATAATATTTAGTATGTTTACTAACGTTGATTGACCCTTAAATAAAATGTTCGTGTCTTTTAAAGTGTATGGAGGCAGAGGATACGGTCGTGGCTACGAAGGTGAAGGCGGTGCTTCTGCTGCTGCATCTGCCGGTGGAGCAGGACGTGGTGCAGGCGGTGAAGGAAGAGACGCTGGAGCTGCTGCTGCCGCTATGGCTGCTGCTGCTGCAGCCGCTGCTGGACGAGGTGGTTACGGAGGCAGAGGTGGAGAGGGTGCTGGCGGTGCCGCTGCTGCTTCTGCTGCTGCAGGAGGACGTGGACCTGGAAGACAAGGCGAAGGAGCTGATGCCGCTGCCGCCGCCGCTGCCGCAGCCGCGGCTGCCGCTGGAAGTATGCAGTTCCGTCCTATTGTCCTATTTCATTCAAAAACATAATGAATTTTAAACATAATCCTACTTTGAGTTCTATATTATTACAAGCGCTTTACGCAAAACCCTGATTACGCTATTAATTGCTTTATCCTACAGTAATTCCTATCTAGCCGGAAAAGCTTTCTAAACGGCATCATCTTTTTGTTACCTTTAATTTCAATCGATTGCGATTCATGAAATCTTTTCTTGGATTCTCAGTGGTCACTCGGAACCGCAACACTGTCCAAAATACATTCTAACTCTATTGATATGTGTATGCAATAGACACCGAAAAACGTTCTTTCCCATTTCATTTTTAAAAATATTTCTGAATAAGTTTTAAAGTAATTTTTATTCTCGAAATTTTTAATATTTAGCTATCGTTCCTGCTCGAGTGCAAGTCTGCCTCAGTAAATCGGTAAATAATTTCGACTTCTAAATAGTCCGTTTTTTTTTTCAGACGTGCTTAGCTTGTACGAATTGTCTGCTCAATATTACTTGATATTAACAGTATATTTAACGCAACTGACGAATTTAGTGCAAGTAATTTATACCTATGCAGCGAGACTCAAATCAGTTAAACGGTAATATATATTAAGATATGCAGCTCAATCTATTTTGTGAATTTGCCAGATGTTTCAATCTACGTAGAGAAACAACATATAATTACCCTTAATTTCACTAGGTGATTAAGAATTTCATAATATACACCATTTCTTCTTTTATTTTAATGTCCGAAACGCATTTAACTAGAGTTGAAATACTTTGATCCCTTTTAAACAGATTACAACAAGCCTGAGGAAGAACACGTAATTGGACATCTGTGCGAATAATTTGTTCCGGATTTTAAAGCTTGCTCTCTGACCTAACACCATGAACTTGACACAGATAGATATTTGATATATATGTCATATATATCCGACCAGCTTAAATTCTGAAATTTTATTATCTTCCTGGTATATTAATTAAATCTACATTTCCGTGAATTTTAAATATCTTCCCATTCGATTTCCTTTCGGGTAAACTATAATATGTTAAGTCTGCGGTTAGATCTCTTTTTTCTAATTATTTCAATTCTAGACTTCTGTCTCATTAATTTTAACAGTTTTTTAAAAACTAATTAGTGAAGTATTTGATAAGAACTGAATTTCCGTATAGATCGAATTAAGGAGGTATATTTTAAAACTTCGATCTCAAAATTTCCTATTTCTTTTAAATATTACCTTACTATTCATGTCTTCCAAGATTAACACCTTTAATTGTGGTAGATGCAGCTGTCTAATAAGACATTTGTACATAACATATTAATTGATACCACTAAAGAGATTCTTTGTAACTTACCACAGGATATTTCTTAAATATTTTGTACCTTATGTAACCGGAAAAGTTATTTAACGTCAATCGCATACTTTCTATTTAACGTTCAAATGCGCAAAGTGAATTAAGTTAACATTTACGAGAATGTCACGCACCAAAAAACAAAATTTTATTATTTATCCCAACATCATGTCATTTTATGGCCGAAAAATTCAAAGTTGAAAATATTGTTTTCAACAATTGTCCGTTTCCTAACTTAACTGTGTGGAAAAATTTCGAAACGATTGTTCATCAAATTATGAATAATATTTAGTATGTTTACTAACGTTGATTGACCCTTAAATAAAATGTTCGTGTCTTTTAAAGTGTATGGAGGCAGAGGATACGGTCGTGGCTACGAAGGTGAAGGCGGTGCTTCTGCTGCTGCATCTGCCGGTGGAGCAGGACGTGGTGCAGGCGGTGAAGGAAGAGACGCTGGAGCTGCTGCTGCCGCTATGGCTGCTGCTGCTGCAGCCGCTGCTGGACGAGGTGGTTACGGAGGCAGAGGTGGAGAGGGTGCTGGCGGTGCCGCTGCTGCTTCTGCTGCTGCAGGAGGACGTGGACCTGGAAGACAAGGCGAAGGAGCTGATGCCGCTGCCGCCGCCGCTGCCGCAGCCGCGGCTGCCGCTGGAAGTATGCAGTTCCGTCCTATTGTCCTATTTCATTCAAAAACATAATGAATTTTAAACATAATCCTACTTTGAGTTCTATATTATTACAAGCGCTTTACGCAAAACCCTGATTACTCTATTAATTGCTTTATCCTACAGTAATTCCTATCTAGCCGGAAAAGCTTTCTAAACGGCATCCTCTTTTTGTTAGCTTTATTTTCAACCGATTGCGATTCATGAATTCATGTCTTGGATTCTCAGTGGTCACTCGGAACCGCAACACTGTCCAAAATACATTCTAACTCTATTGATATGTGTATGCAATAGACGCCGAAAAACGTTCTTTCCTATTTCATTTTTAAAAATATTTCTGAATAAGTTTTAAAGAAATTTTTATTGTCGAAATTTTTAATATTTAGCTATCGTTCCTGCTCGAATGCAAGTCTGCCTCAGTAAATCGGTAAATAATTTCGACTTCTAAATAGTCCGTTTTTTTAGACGTGCCTAGCTCGTACGAATTGTCTGCTCAATATTACTTGATATGAACAGTATATTTAACGCAACTGGCGAATTTAGTGCAAATAATTTATACCTCTGCAGCGAGACTCAAATCAGTTAAACCGTAATATCTATTAGGATATGCAGCTCAATCTATTTTGTGAATTTGCCAGATGTTTCAAACTACGTAGAGAAACCACATATAATTACCCTTAATTTCACTAGGTGATTAAGAATTTCATAATATGCACCATTGTTTCTTTTATTCTAATGTTCGACACGCATTTAACTAGAGTTGAGATACTTTGATCCCTTTTAAACAGATTACAACAAGCCTGAGGAAGACCACGTAATTGGACATCTGTGCGAATAATTAGTTCCGGATTTTAAAGCTTGCTCTCTGACTTAACACCATGAACTTGACACAGATAGATATTTGATATATATGTCATATATATCCAACCAGCTTAAATTCTGAAATTTTATTATCTTCCTGGTATATTAATTAAATTTACATTTCCGTGAATTTTAAATATCTTCCCATTCGATTTCCTTTCGGGTAAACTATAATATCTTAAGTTTGCGGTTAGACCTCTTTTTCTGATTATTTCAATTCTAGACTGCTGTCTCATTAATTTTAACAGTTTTTTAAAAACTAATTAGTGAAGTATTTGATAAGAACTTAATTTCCGTATAGATCGAATTAAGAAGGTATATTTTAAAACTTCGATCTCAAAACTTCCTATTTCTTATAAATATTACTTTACTATTAATTTCTTCCAAGATTAACACTTTTAATTGTGGTAGATGCAGCTGTCTAATAAGACATTTGTACATAACATATTAATTGATACCACTAAAGAGATTCTTTGTAACTTACCACAGGATATTTCTTAAATATTTTGTACGTTATGTAACCGGAAAAGTTATTTAACGTCAATCGCATACTTTCTATTTAACGTTCAAATGCGCAAAGTGAATTAAGTTAACATTTACGAGAATGTCACGCACGAAAAACAAAATTTTATTATTTATCCCAACATCATGTGATTTTATGGCCGAAAAATTCAAAGTTGAAAATATTGTTTTGAACAATTGTCCGTTTCCTAACTTAACTGTGTGGAAAAATTTCGAAACGATTGTTCATCAAATTATGAATAATATTTAGTATGTTTACTAACGTTGATTGACCCTTAAATAAAATGTTCGTGTCTTTTAAAGTGTATGGAGGCAGAGGATACGGTCGTGGCTACGAAGGTGAAGGCGGTGCTTCTGCTGCTGCATCTGCCGGTGGAGCAGGACGTGGTGCAGGCGGTGAAGGAAGAGACGCTGGAGCTGCTGCTGCCGCTATGGCTGCTGCTGCTGCAGCCGCTGCTGGACGAGGTGGTTACGGAGGCAGAGGTGGAGAGGGTGCTGGCGGTGCCGCTGCTGCTTCTGCTGCTGCAGGAGGACGTGGACCTGGAAGACAAGGCGAAGGAGCTGATGCCGCTGCCGCCGCCGCTGCCGCAGCCGCGGCTGCCGCTGGAAGTATGCAGTTCCGTCCTATTGTCCTATTTCATTCAAAAACATAATGAATTTTAAACATAATCCTACTTTGAGTTCTATATTATTACAAGCGCTTTACGCAAAACCCTGATTACGCTATTAATTGCTTTATCCTACAGTAATTCCTATCTAGCCGGAAAAGCTTTCTAAACGGCATCATCTTTTTGTTACCTTTAATTTCAATCGATTGCGATTCATGAAATCTTTTCTTGGATTCTCAGTGGTCACTCGGAACCGCAACACTGTCCAAAATACATTCTAACACTATTGATATGTGTATGCAATAGACACCGAAAAACGTTCTTTCCCATTTCATTTTTAAAAATATTTCTGAATAAGTTTTAAAGTAATTTTTATTCTCGAAATTTTTAATATTTAGCTATCGTTCCTGCTCGAGTGCAAGTCTGCCTCAGTAAATCGGTAAATAATTTCGACTTCTGAATAGTCCGTTTTTTTTTCAGACGTGCTTAGCTTGTACGAATTGTCTGCTCAATATTACTTGATATTAACAGTATATTTAACGCAACTGACGAATTTAGTGCAAGTAATTTATACCTATGCAGCGAGACTCAAATCAGTTAAACGGTAATATATATTAAGATATGCAGCTCAATCTATTTTGTGAATTTGCCAGATGTTTCAATCTACGTAGAGAAACAACATATAATTACCCTTAATTTCACTAGGTGATTAAGAATTTCATAATATACACCATTTCTTCTTTTATTTTAATGTCCGAAACGCATTTAACTAGAGTTGAAATACTTTGATCCCTTTTAAACAGATTACAACAAGCCTGAGGAAGAACACGTAATTGGACATCTGTGCGAATAATTTGTTCCGGATTTTAAAGCTTGCTCTCTGACCTAACACCATGAACTTGACACAGATAGATATTTGATATATATGTCATATATATCCGACCAGCTTAAATTCTGAAATTTTATTATCTTCCTGGTATATTAATTAAATCTACATTTCCGTGAATTTTAAATATCTTCCCATTCGATTTCCTTTCGGGTAAATTATAATATGTTAAGTTTGCGGTTAGACCTCTTTTTCTGATTATTCAATTCCAGACTTCTGTCTCATTAATTTTAACAGTTTTTTAAAAACTAATTAGTCAAGTATTTGATAAGAACTTAATTTCCGTATAGATCGAATTAATGAGGTATATTTTAAAACTTCGATCTCAAAGCTTCCTATTTCTTTTAAATATTACCTTACTATTAATTTCTTCCAAGATTAACACTTTTAATTGTGGTAGATGCAGCTGTCTAATAAGACATTTGTACATAACATATTAATTGATACCACAAAAGAGATTCTTTGTAACTTACCACACGATATTTCTTAAATATTTTCTACGTTATGTAACCGGAAAAGTTATTTAACGTCAATCGCATACTTTCTATTTAACGTTCAAATGCGCAAAGTGAATTAAGTTAACATTTACGAGAATGTCACGCACGAAAAACAAAATTTTATTATTTATCCCAACATCATGTGATTTTATGGCCGAAAAATTCAAAGTTGAAAATATTGTTTTGAACAATTGTCCGTTTCCTAACTTAACTGTGTGGAAAAATTTCGAAACGATTGTTCATCAAATTATGAATAATATTTAGTATGTTTACTAACGTTGATTGACCCTTAAATAAAATGTTCGTGTCTTTTAAAGTGTATGGAGGCAGAGGATACGGTCGTGGCTACGAAGGTGAAGGCGGTGCTTCTGCTGCTGCATCTGCCGGTGGAGCAGGACGTGGTGCAGGCGGTGAAGGAAGAGACGCTGGAGCTGCTGCTGCCGCTATGGCTGCTGCTGCTGCAGCCGCTGCTGGACGAGGTGGTTACGGAGGCAGAGGTGGAGAGGGTGCTGGCGGTGCCGCTGCTGCTTCTGCTGCTGCAGGAGGACGTGGACCTGGAAGACAAGGCGAAGGAGCTGATGCCGCTGCCGCCGCCGCTGCCGCAGCCGCGGCTGCCGCTGGAAGTATGCAGTTCCGTCCTATTGTCCTATTTCATTCAAAAACATAATGAATTTTAAACATAATCCTACTTTGAGTTCTATATTATTACAAGCGCTTTACGCAAAACCCTGATTACGCTATTAATTGCTTTATCCTACAGTAATTCCTATCTAGCCGGAAAAGCTTTCTAAACGGCATCATCTTTTTGTTACCTTTAATTTCAATCGATTGCGATTCATGAAATCTTTTCTTGGATTCTCAGTGGTCACTCGGAACCGCAACACTGTCCAAAATACATTCTAACTCTATTGATATGTGTATGCAATAGACACCGAAAAACGTTCTTTCCCATTTCATTTTTAAAAATATTTCTGAATAAGTTTTAAAGTAATTTTTATTCTCGAAATTTTTAATATTTAGCTATCGTTCCTGCTCGAGTGCAAGTCTGCCTCAGTAAATCGGTAAATAATTTCGACTTCTAAATAGTCCGTTTTTTTTTTCAGACGTGCTTAGCTTGTACGAATTGTCTGCTCAATATTACTTGATATTAACAGTATATTTAACGCAACTGACGAATTTAGTGCAAGTAATTTATACCTATGCAGCGAGACTCAAATCAGTTAAACGGTAATATATATTAAGATATGCAGCTCAATCTATTTTGTGAATTTGCCAGATGTTTCAATCTACGTAGAGAAACAACATATAATTACCCTTAATTTCACTAGGTGATTAAGAATTTCATAATATACACCATTTCTTCTTTTATTTTAATGTCCGAAACGCATTTAACTAGAGTTGAAATACTTTGATCCCTTTTAAACAGATTACAACAAGCCTGAGGAAGAACACGTAATCGGACATCTGTGCGAATAATTTGTTCCGGATTTTAAAGCTTGCTCTCTGACCTAACACCATGAACTTGACACAGATAGATATTTGATATATATGTCATATATATCCGACCAGCTTAAATTCTGAAATTTTATTATCTTCCTGGTATATTAATTAAATCTACATTTCCGTGAATTTTAAATATCTTCCCATTCGATTTCCTTTCGGGTAAACTATAATATGTTAAGTCTGCGGTTAGATCTCTTTTTTCTAATTATTTCAATTCTAGACTTCTGTCTCATTAATTTTAACAGTTTTTTAAAAACTAATTAGTGAAGTATTTGATAAGAAATGAATTTCCGTATAGATCGAATTAAGGAGGTATATTTTAAAACTTCGATCTCAAAATTTCCTATTTCTTTTAAATATTACCTTACTATTCATGTCTTCCAAGATTAACACCTTTAATTGTGGTAGATGCAGCTGTCTAATAAGACATTTGTACATAACATATTAATTGATACCACTAAAGAGATTCTTTGTAACTTACCACAGGATATTTCTTAAATATTTTGTACCTTATGTAACCGGAAAAGTTATTTAACGTCAATCGCATACTTTCTATTTAACGTTCAAATGCGCAAAGTGAATTAAGTTAACATTTACGAGAATGTCACGCACGAAAAACAAAATTTTATTATTTATCCCAACATCATGTGATTTTATGGCCGAAAAATTCAAAGTTGAAAATATTGTTTTCAACAATTGTCCGTTTCCTAACTTAACTGTGTGGAAAAATTTCGAAACGATTGTTCATCAAATTATGAATAATATTTAGTATGTTTACTAACGTTGATTGACCCTTAAATAAAATGTTCGTGTCTTTTAAAGTGTATGGAGGCAGAGGATACGGTCGTGGCTACGAAGGTGAAGGCGGTGCTTCTGCTGCTGCATCTGCCGGTGGAGCAGGACGTGGTGCAGGCGGTGAAGGAAGAGACGCTGGAGCTGCTGCTGCCGCTATGGCTGCTGCTGCTGCAGCCGCTGCTGGACGAGGTGGTTACGGAGGCAGAGGTGGAGAGGGTGCTGGCGGTGCCGCTGCTGCTTCTGCTGCTGCAGGAGGACGTGGACCTGGAAGACAAGGCGAAGGAGCTGATGCCGCTGCCGCCGCCGCTGCCGCAGCCGCGGCTGCCGCTGGAAGTATGCAGTTCCGTCCTATTGTCCTATTTCATTCAAAAACATAATGAATTTTAAACATAATCCTACTTTGAGTTCTATATTATTACAAGCGCTTTACGCAAAACCCTGATTACGCTATTAATTGCTTTATCCTACAGTAATTCCTATCTAGCCGGAAAAGCTTTCTAAACGGCATCATCTTTTTGTTACCTTTAATTTCAATCGATTGCGATTCATGAAATCTTTTCTTGGATTCTCAGTGGTCACTCGGAACCGCAACACTGTCCAAAATACATTCTAACACTATTGATATGTGTATGCAATAGACACCGAAAAACGTTCTTTCCCATTTCATTTTTAAAAATATTTCTGAATAAGTTTTAAAGTAATTTTTATTCTCGAAATTTTTAATATTTAGCTATCGTTCCTGCTCGAGTGCAAGTCTGCCTCAGTAAATCGGTAAATAATTTCGACTTCTAAATAGTCCGTTTTTTTTTTCAGACGTGCTTAGCTTGTACGAATTGTCTGCTCAATATTACTTGATATTAACAGTATATTTAACGCAACTGACGAATTTAGTGCAAGTAATTTATACCTATGCAGCGAGACTCAAATCAGTTAAACGGTAATATATATTAAGATATGCAGCTCAATCTATTTTGTGAATTTGCCAGATGTTTCAATCTACGTAGAGAAACAACATATAATTACCCTTAATTTCACTAGGTGATTAAGAATTTCATAATATACACCATTTCTTCTTTTATTTTAATGTCCGAAACGCATTTAACTAGAGTTGAAATACTTTGATCCCTTTTAAACAGATTACAACAAGCCTGAGGAAGAACACGTAATTGGACATCTGTGCGAATAATTTGTTCCGGATTTTAAAGCTTGCTCTCTGACCTAACACCATGAACTTGACACAGATAGATATTTGATATATATGTCATATATATCCGACCAGCTTAAATTCTGAAATTTTATTATCTTCCTGGTATATTAATTAAATCTACATTTCCGTGAATTTTAAATATCTTCCCATTCGATTTCCTTTCGGGTAAACTATAATATGTTAAGTCTGCGGTTAGATCTCTTTTTTCTAATTATTTCAATTCTAGACTTCTGTCTCATTAATTTTAACAGTTTTTTAAAAACTAATTAGTGAAGTATTTGATAAGAACTGAATTTCCGTATAGATCGAATTAAGGAGGTATATTTTAAAACTTCGATCTCAAAATTTCCTATTTCTTTTAAATATTACCTTACTATTCATGTCTTCCAAGATTAACACCTTTAATTGTGGTAGATGCAGCTGTCTAATAAGACATTTGTACATAACATATTAATTGATACCACTAAAGAGATTCTTTGTAACTTACCACAGGATATTTCTTAAATATTTTGTACCTTATGTAACCGGAAAAGTTATTTAACGTCAATCGCATACTTTCTATTTAACGTTCAAATGCGCAAAGTGAATTAAGTTAACATTTACGAGAATGTCACGCACGAAAAACAAAATTTTATTATTTATCCCAACATCATGTGATTTTATGGCCGAAAAATTCAAAGTTGAAAATATTGTTTTCAACAATTGTCCGTTTCCTAACTTAACTGTGTGGAAAAATTTCGAAACGATTGTTCATCAAATTATGAATAATATTTAGTATGTTTACTAACGTTGATTGACCCTTAAATAAAATGTTCGTGTCTTTTAAAGTGTATGGAGGCAGAGGATACGGTCGTGGCTACGAAGGTGAAGGCGGTGCTTCTGCTGCTGCATCTGCCGGTGGAGCAGGACGTGGTGCAGGCGGTGAAGGAAGAGACGCTGGAGCTGCTGCTGCCGCTATGGCTGCTGCTGCTGCAGCCGCTGCTGGACGAGGTGGTTACGGAGGCAGAGGTGGAGAGGGTGCTGGCGGTGCCGCTGCTGCTTCTGCTGCTGCAGGAGGACGTGGACCTGGAAGACAAGGCGAAGGAGCTGATGCCGCTGCCGCCGCCGCTGCCGCAGCCGCGGCTGCCGCTGGAAGTATGCAGTTCCGTCCTATTGTCCTATTTCATTCAAAAACATAATGAATTTTAAACATAATCCTACTTTGAGTTCTATATTATTACAAGCGCTTTACGCAAAACCCTGATTACGCTATTAATTGCTTTATCCTACAGTAATTCCTATCTAGCCGGAAAAGCTTTCTAAACGGCATCATCTTTTTGTTACCTTTAATTTCAATCGATTGCGATTCATGAAATCTTTTCTTGGATTCTCAGTGGTCACTCGGAACCGCAACACTGTCCAAAATACATTCTAACTCTATTGATATGTGTATGCAATAGACACCGAAAAACGTTCTTTCTCATTTCATTTTTAAAAATATTTCTGAATAAGTTTTAAAGTAATTTTTATTCTCGAAATTTTTAATATTTAGCTATCGTTCCTGCTCGAGTGCAAGTCTGCCTCAGTAAATCGGTAAATAATTTCGACTTCTAAATAGTCCGTTTTTTTTTTCAGACGTGCTTAGCTTGTACGAATTGTCTGCTCAATATTACTTGATATTAACAGTATATTTAACGCAACTGACGAATTTAGTGCAAGTAATTTATACCTATGCAGCGAGACTCAAATCAGTTAAACGGTAATATATATTAAGATATGCAGCTCAATCTATTTTGTGAATTTGCCAGATGTTTCAATCTACGTAGAGAAACAACATATAATTACCCTTAATTTCACTAGGTGATTAAGAATTTCATAATATACACCATTTCTTCTTTTATTTTAATGTCCGAAACGCATTTAACTAGAGTTGAAATACTTTGATCCCTTTTAAACAGATTACAACAAGCCTGAGGAAGAACACGTAATTGGACATCTGTGCGAATAATTTGTTCCGGATTTTAAAGCTTGCTCTCTGACCTAACACCATGAACTTGACACAGATAGATATTTGATATAAATGTCATATATATCCAACCAGCTTAAATTCTGAAATATTATTATCTTCCTGGTATATTAATTAAATCTACATTTCCGTGAATTTTAAATATCTTCCCATTCGATTTCCTTTCGGGTAAACTATAATATGTTAAGTTTGCGGTTAGATCTCTTTTTTCTGATTATTTCAATTCTAGACTTCTGTCTCATTAATTTTAACAGTTTTTTAAAAACTAATTAGTCAAGTATTTCATAAGAACTGAATTTCCGTATAGATCGAATTGAGGAGGTATATTTTAAAACTTCGATCTCAAAACTTCCTATTTCTTTTAAATATTACCTTACTATTAATTTCTTCCAAGATTAACACTTTTAATTGTGGTAGATGCAACTGTCTAATAAGACATTTGTACATAACATATTAATTGATACCACAAAAGAGATTCTTTGTAACTTACCACACGATATTTCTTAAATATTTTGTACGTTATGTAACCGGAAAAGTTATTTAACGTCAATCGCATACTTTCTATTTAACGTTCAAATGCGCAAAGTGAATTAAGTTAACATTTACGAGAATGTCACGCACGAAAAACAAAATTTTATTATTTATCCCAACATCATGTGATTTTATGGCCGAAAAATTCAAAGTTGAAAATATTGTTTTCAACAATTGTCCGTTTCCTAACTTAACTGTGTGGAAAAATTTCGAAACGATTGTTCATCAAATTATGAATAATATTTAGTATGTTTACTAACGTTGACTGACCCTTAAATAAAATGTTCGTGTCTTTTAAAGTGTATGGAGGCAGAGGATACGGTCGTGGCTACGAAGGTGAAGGCGGTGCTTCTGCTGCTGCATCTGCCGGTGGAGCAGGACGTGGTGCAGGCGGTGAAGGAAGAGACGCTGGAGCTGCTGCTGCCGCTATGGCTGCTGCTTCTGCAGCCGCTGCTGGACGAGGTGGTTACGGAGGCAGAGGTGGAGAGGGTGCTGGCGGTGCCGCTGCTGCTTCTGCTGCTGCAGGAGGACGTGGACCTGGAAGACAAGGCGAAGGAGCTGATGCCGCTGCCGCAGCCGCGGCTGCCGCTGGAAGTATGCAGTTCCGTCCTATTGTCCTATTTCATTCAAAAACATAATGAATTTTAAACATAATCCTACTTTGAGTTCTATATTATTACAAGCGCTTTACGCAAAACCCTGATTACGCTATTAATTGCTTTATCCTACAGTAATTCCTATCTAGCCGGAAAAGTTTTCTAAACGGCATCATCTTTTTGTTACCTTTAATTTCAATCGATTGCGATTCATGAAATCTTTTCTTGGATTCTCAGTGGTCACTCGGAACCGCAACACTGTCCAAAATACATTCTAACTCTATTGATATGTGTATGCAATAGACACCGAAAAACTTTCTTTCCCATTTCATTTTTAAAAATATTTCTGAATAAGATTTAAAGTAATTTTTATTCTCGAAATTTTTAATATTTAGCTATCGTTCCTGCTCGAGTGCAAGTCTGCCTCAGTAAATCGGTAAATAATTTCGACTTCTAAATAGTCCGTTTTTTTTTCAGACGTGCTTAGCTTGTACGAATTGTCTGCTCAATATTACTTGATATTAACAGTATATTTAACGCAACTGACGAATTTAGTGCAAGTAATTTATACCTATGCAGCGAGACTCAAATCAGTTAAACGGTAATATATATTAGGATATGCAGCTCAATCTATTTTGTGAATTTGCCAGATGTTTCAATCTAAGTAGAGAAACAACATATAATTACCCTTAATTTCACTACGTGATTAACAATTTCATAATATACACCATTTCTTCTTTTATTTTAATGTCCGAAACGCATTTAACTAGAGTTGAAATACTTTGATCCCTTTTAAACAGATTACAACAAGCCTGAGGAAGAACACGTAATTGGACATCTGTGCGAATAATTTGTTCCGGATTTTAAAGCTTGCTCTCTGACCTAACACCATGAACTTGACACAGATAGATATTTGATATAAATGTCATATATATCCAACCAGCTTAAATTCTGAAATTTTATTATCTTCCTGGTATATTAATTAAATCTACATTTCCGTGAATTTTAAATATCTTCCCATTCGATTTCCTTTCGGGTAAACTATAATATGTTAAGTTTGCGGTTAGATCTCTTTTTTCTGATTATTTCAATTCTAGACTTCTGTCTCATTAATTTTAACAGTTTTTTAAAAACTAATTAGTCAAGTATTTCATAAGAACTGAATTTCCGTATAGATCGAATTGAGGAGGAATATTTTAAAACTTCGATCTCAAAACTTCCTATTTCTTTTAAATATTACCTTACTATTAATTTCTTCCAAGATTAACACTTTTAATTGTGGTAGATGCAGCTGTCTAATAAGACATTTGTACATAACATATTAATTGATACCACAAAAGAGATTCTTTGTAACTTACCACAGGATATTTCTTAAATATTTTGTACGTTATGTAACCGGAAAATTTATTTAACGTCAATCCCATACTTTCTATTTAACGTTCAAATGCGCAAAGTAAATTAAGTTAACATTTACGAGAATGTCACGCACGAAAAACAAAATTTTATAATTTATCCCAACATCATGTGATTTTATGACCGAAAAACTCAAAGTTGAAAATATTGTTTTGAACAATTGTCCGTTTCCTAACATAACTGTGTGGAAAAATTTGGAAACGATTGTTCATCAAATTATGAATAAGATTTAGTATGTTTACTAACGTTGATTGACCCTTAAATAAAATGTTCGTGTCTTTTAAAGTGTATGGAGGCAGAGGATACGGTCGTGGCTACGAAGGTGAAGGCGGTGCTTCTGCTGCTGCATCTGCCGGTGGAGCAGGACGTGGTGCAGGCGGTGAAGGAAGAGACGCTGGAGCTGCTGCTGCCGCTATGGCTGCTGCTGCTGCAGCCGCTGCTGGACGAGGTGGTTACGGAGGCAGAGGTGGAGAGGGTGCTGGCGGTGCCGCTGCTGCTTCTGCTGCTGCAGGAGGACGTGGACCTGGAAGACAAGGCGAAGGAGCTGATGCCGCTGCCGCAGCCGCGGCTGCCGCTGGAAGTATGCAGTTCCGTCCTATTGTCCTATTTCATTCAAAAACATAATGAATTTTAAACATAATCCTACTTTGAGTTCTATTTTATTACAAGCGCTTTACGCAAAACCCAGATTAGGCTATTAATTGCTTTATCCTACAGTAATTCGTATCTAGCCGGAAAAGCTTTCTAAACGGCATCATCTTTTTGTTACCTTTAATTTCAACCGATTGCGATTCATGAAATCTTTTCTTGGATTCTCAGTGGTCACTCGGAACCGCAACACTGTCCAAAATACATTCTAACTCTATTGATATGTGTATGCAATAGACACCGAAAAACGTTCTTTCCCATTTCATTTTTAAAAATATTTCTGAATAAGTTTTAAAGTAATTTTTATTCTCGAAATTTTTAATATTTAGCTATCGTTCCTGCTCGAGTGCAAGTCTGCCTCAGTAAATCGGTAAATAATTTCGACTTCTAAATAGTCCGTTTTTTTTTCAGACGTGCTTAGCTTGTACCAATTGTCTGCTCAATATTACTTGATATTAACAGTATATTTAACGCAACTGACGAATGTAGTGCAAGTAATTTATACCTATGCAGCGAGACTCAAATCAGTTAAACGGTAATATATATTAGGATATGCAGCTCAATCTATTTTGTGAATTTGCCAGATGTTTCAATCTACGTAGAGAAACAACATATAATTACCCTTAATTTCACTAGGTGATTAAGAATTTCATAATATACACCATTTCTTCTTTTATTTTAATGTCCGAAACGCATTTAACTAGAGTTGAAATATTTTGATCCCTCTTAAACAGATTACAACAAGCCTGAGGAAGAACACGTAATTGGACATCTGTGCGAATAATTAGTTCCGGATTTTAAAGCTTTCTCTCTGACCTAACACCATGAACTTGACACAGATAGATATTTGATATAAATGTCATATATATCCAACCAGCTTAAATTCTGAAATTTTATTATCTTCCTGGTATATTAATTAAATCTACATTTCCGTGAATTTTAAATATCTTCCCATTCGATTTCCTTTCGGGTAAACTATAATATGTTAAGTTTGCGGTTAGATCTCTTTTTCTGATTATTTCAATTCTAGACTGCTGTCTCATTAATTTTAACAGTTTTTAAAAACTAATTAGTGAAGTATTTGATAAGAACTTAATTTCCGTATAGATCGAATTAAGAAGGTATATTTTAAAACTTCGATCTCAAAACTTCCTATTACTTTTAAATATTAACTTACTATTAATTTCTTCCAAGATTAACACTTTTAATTGTGGTAGATGCAGCTGTCTAATAAGACATTTGTACATAACATATTAATTGATACCAGTGAAAAGATTCTTTGTAACTTACGACACGATATTTCTTAAATATTTGTACGTTATGTAACTGGAAAAGTTATTTAACGTCAATCCCATACTTTCTATTTAACGTTCGAATGCGCAAAGGAAATTAAGTTAACATTTACGAGAATGTCACGCACGAAAAACAAACTTTTATTATTTATCCCAACATCATGTGATTTATGGCCGAAAAACTCAAAGTTGAAAATATTGTTTTGAACGATTGTCCGCTGCCTAACTTAACGGAAAAATTTCGAAACGATTGTTCATCAAATTATGATAAGATTTAGTATGTTTACTAACGTTGATTGACCCTTAAATAAAATGTTGGTGTCTTTTAAAGTGTATGGAGGCAGAGGATACGGTCGTGGCTACGAAGGTGAAGGAGGTGCTTCTGCTGCTGCATCTGCCGGTGGAGCAGGACGTGGTGCAGGCGGTGAAGGAAGAGACGCTGGAGCTGCTGCTGCCGCTATGGCTGCTGCTGCTGCAGCCGCTGCTGGACGAGGTGGTTACGGAGGCAGAGGTGGAGAGGGTGCTGGCGGTGCTGCTGCTGCATCTGCTGCTGCAGGAGGACGTGGACCTGGAAGACAAGGCGAAGGAGCTGATGCCGCTGCCGCCGCCGCTGCCGCAGCAGCGGCTGCCGCTGGAAGTATGCAGTTCCGTCCTATTTCATTCAAAAACATAATGAATTTTAAACATAATCCTACTTTGAGTTCTATATTATTACAAGCGCTTTACGCAAAACCCTGATTACTTTATTAATTGCTTTATCTTACAGTGATTCCTATCTAGCCGGAAAAGCTTTCTAAACGGCATCATCTTTTTGTTAGGTTTATTTTCAACCGATTGCGATTCATGAAATCATGTCTTGGATTCTCAGTGGTCACTCGGAACCGCAACCCTGTCCAAAATATATTCTGACTCTTTTGATATGTGTATGCAATAGACGCCGAAAAACGTTCTTTCCCATTTCATTTTTTAAAATATTTCTGTATAAGTTTTAAAGTAATTTTTATTGTCGAAATTTTTAATATTTAGCTATCGTTCCTGCTTGAGTGCAAGTCTGCCTCAGTAAATCGGTAAATAATTTCGACTTATAAATAGTCCGTTTTTGATAGACGTGCTTAGCTTGTACGAATTGTCTGCTCAATATTACTTGATATTAACAGTATATTTAACGCAACTGACAAATTTAGTGCAAATAATTTACTTCTCTGCAGCGAGATTCAAATCAGTTAAACCGTAATATCTATCAGGATATGCAGCTCAATCTATTTTGTGAATTTGCCAGATGTTTCAAACTACGTAGAGAAACAACATATAATTACCCTTAATTTCACTAGGTGATTAAGAATTTCATAATATGCACCATTGTTTCTTTTATTATAATGTCCGAAACGCATTTAACTAGAGTTGGAATACTTTGATCCCTTTTAAACAGATTACAACAAGCCTGAGGAAGACCACGTAATTGGACATCTGTGCGAATAATTAGTTCCGGATTTTAAAGCTTGCTCTCTGACTTAACACCATGAACTTGACACAGATAGATATTTGATATATATGTCATATATATCCAACCAGCTTAAATTCTGAAATTTTATTATCTTCCTGGTATATTAATTAAATCTACATTTCCGTGAATTTTAAATATCTTCCCATTCGATTTCCTTTCGGGTAAACTATAATATGTTAAGTTTGCGGTTAGATCTCTTTTTTCTGATTATTTCAATTCTAGACTTCTTTCTCATTAATTTTAACAGTTTTTTAAAAACTAATTAGTCAAGTATTTGATAAGAACTTAATTTCCGTATAGATCGAATTAAGGAGGTATATTTTAAAACTTCGATCTCAAAACTTCCTATTTCTTTTAAATATTACCTTACTATTAATTTCTTCCAAGATTAACACTTTTAATTGTGGTAGATGCAGCTGTCTAATAAGACATTTGTACATAACATATTAATTGATACCACTGAAGAGATTCTTTGTAACTTACCACACTATATTTCTTAAATATTTTGTACGTAATGTAACCGGAAAAGTTATTTAACATCAATCCCATACTTTCTATTTAAGGTTCAAATGCGCAAAGTAAATTAATTTACATTTACGAGAATGTCACGCACGAAAAACAAACTTTTAATATTTTAGATTTTATTATTGCCGCTGCCGCCGTCGCTGCTGCTTTTGCTGCTGCCGCTGGAAGTATGTAGTTCAGCCCTATTTCAATTAAAACCATGTGGAATTTTAAACCTAAGCCTGCGTTGAGTTCTACAGTATTAAAAGGCTTTACGCAAAACCCTAATTCTTATACTAAATGTTTTACCCTATAGTAATTCCTGTCTAGTCGGAAGACCTTTCTAAGCGGCATGATCGTACTATGTAGGTGTGTTTCCTCCTTGAGTGCATGTTTTGCCTAAGCAAATAGCTAAATAATTTATTTTTCAAAACTGTCCTTTTATTGTGAACTTGTGTGCTGTTTGGGTGGAATAGTAGATACGATTATCTATGTATATAATACAACGAAGCATTTTAGTGCAACTGCGTTATGCCTTTGCAGTGACCCTCAAGTCAGATGTAATTAATTTTAGGATAACCTGCTTAATCGGTTTCATGAATTAGCGAGTAGTTTCAAACTACCTGTCGTAATAAAAAATAGTTAACTGATGTTAATATGTCTATGCCATTATACGTTTCATAACACGCATCTTTATTTCGATCACTTTAATATCAGAGACTCCTTTTCTTAGTGGTTAATTATTTTTATCCTTTCTAAAAGCTCTGGAACAGCGTGAGGTAGAAACCTTAATTGGACATCTGTGAGAATAATTAGTTCTTGATTTTGAAGTTTGGTGTTTGGCATCGAGAATTTCACGAAGGTATACGTTAGGTATAAGCGGGAAACACTGACCACCATATTAACGTCTCAAATTTTTTTTCAACTTCCTCGCATCCAGATTTATTCTACTTTACCCTTAATTTAAATATGTTCTTATTTGCGTTTCTTTCGGATAAGTTATAATAGTTTAAAATATTTTTTCAGATCTCTTGTTTTTATAATTTTAGTTCGACGCTTGTGTCTTATTACTTTTGCTAATATGTCTCATGTAATTATTGAATTGTTTAGATGCATTTTCGTTTTGGTAAATTTCGAACTGAGAAATTATATTTAAAATTTTCCTCCCAAACTTTAAATTACTTCGTTGGAAGAATATCTCGATGGGTTTTTCCAAATGTAGCTGTATAATAATTCATTTATACGTATCATATTATTGGATTGCAGGTTTAGTTAATCTGAAGTTACATATGACTTAATTTCGAGCTTTACTTACGAATGTTTGTATGTATATGGTATATTATGTAACAGGGTATATATATATATATATACATATACATGCTACATACATACTCTGTTGCATAACATGCTATGTATGTATTTAATCAGGTAACTAATGATCAATTGTCATGTTAGTTTATGGTTTTACCTCTGTACTCACCATTCGAAGCTTTCAGAAACTCCATGAATATTTTCGAAAATTTTAAATAAACCTGCTTCCTTAAACTTTTCAAATCACCTATCCCCTTTATCTTTGGAGTTAAAACGTTTATCTTATGCATTATCAGACAAGGCCTTTCTATTCATTTTTGTCAAAATAGTTAAACTTCAAATTTGAAAGACTTTCTTTGTAATTCAAATGGAATAAATTTTTCATTGTAATATTTTACATGTTACTCATGCAACTCTGAAAACGCTAGGTACTTTATCTTGATGCTTCTGAATGGTCGTAATAATCGTCGAATGATATCTGCTGTCAAGGAATTTTCATCTGAAACTGCTTACGACAATTTCTCTTAGTTGCTAAATCAAGGTGCGCCTTTTCGAAACAAATGACCTTATTTTAATACATCTATAATTTTTTTAGTATTTTCTTCGAGTTTCCTTATTTTATCTCTATCTCTGTTATATATTTCTGGGTTGTCTGAAGTAATATGAAACGCAAACGAAAAATGTTTATATTTTATGACTGCAATAACATTGCATGCCTGGACATACATTCAGGTCATAATTGTAGCCACTCCTGAATGAAAACTAACTTCTAAATCGTGTGAATGTGAAAGTTGCGAATTTATTCCCTGTTTCTTATATCCCGATTAATGCATTCATGTATTAATGTTAAAATATGCTTTACTTTGTCAGGCTATGGAGGACGCGGATTAGGTGATGGATACAGAGCTGGTTCTGGTGGAGCTGCTGCTGCGTCTGCTACTGGAGCTGGATCTGGTGCAAGAGGACGAGGCTCTGACTTCATTACCGATGCTGCTGCTCTAGCATCTGCTGCTGCTTCTGCTTTCGGTTCAGGAGGTTACGGCGGCAGAGAATACGAAACTAGTTCTAGCGCTGCTGCGTCTTCTGCTGCTAGTAGTTCTGTTAGTTCAACTGTATATTCGACTATTTCGCGATTGTCATCGGCTCCATCTTCGTCCCGAGTTTCTTCTGCAGCTTCTGCTCTTGCTTCTGGTGGTGCATTCAATGCTAACGCATTGTCTTCAGTTATTTCAAGTCTGTCGTCTCAAGTTCGTTCTTCGTCTTCAGATCTCTCCGGATGTGAAGTGCTCGTCCAGGTTCTGTTAGAAGTTTTGTCAGCCCTTGTGCATATCTTGAGTTCGTCAAATATTGGTCCAATTGATTTGAGTTCCGTAACTTCAGCCTCAAATATTGTTTCTAACTCACTTTATGCGTTAGCATGAAGCAAAGTGTGTTAAAATTTAATATTTTCTGAACGTGTAACATTTATTCAGAAATAAATAAATACATTGCATGATATAAAGTTATCTTTTCAATGTTGCATGAGTTATTTGAATCTTCATCAGTGTGATTTTTATTACCTCTGCACGTGAGAAAAGAAAACCCATAGTAGTAAATGATGGAACATTTCGGTAGTATACATACTTAGAGGTGTACATATGCACTTAATATATATATATTTAGTTCTATATATACTTAGAGACGAAAATTGCCCTGATAAACCTATATTACTTTGAATGAATATCGAATTATATGAAAGGGCGATTTAGTTATTTAACAGTATATACAGCGAAAATGTATCAACATATAGGGGGATATAGAAAAAGATGAAGCTCAGCTTTTAAAAAAAATACTTGATTTTAGAGGTAGAGTCAATTTAATTTGAAAGATATTTTACATTTTAACGCACTTTACTTGGAAGATTTCATTCGCATGTACGAAACAAATCTGGCATGTACACCACATGACTTCCTACGCAACTTTCATGCATTTCATTTAAACATATTGAATTAACAGTTAACGAGTTTTGAATTAAATTTACTTCGTCGGTAGCGCATAAACCAAAATAGAATAAATGCACTTTTAACGTTCACTATATTTACCATAGTGACAATTCGGCGCTTGGTTCACTTAACAGCGTTATATCTCATTCATTTATAACTCAGAGTGAACAAAGGCTGTATGATCTGAAGAATGACCACATACTCTATTCAAGTACTATAAGAAATTTCAAACAGTATATAAAAAAATTAAATAAAAAAGAAACAGTTTCACTGACAATTCAGCGCCGCTTACCTAGTGCCCATGCACTATTAATTAATTTAGTTCTCAAGGCAAGGGAAAAATACATAAACATTCAAAATATTTTCATTAAAAATTGAAAGATATAGAAAAAACATAAAACACTAAATACAGTTAAAACAATTAAAAAACAAGTTTTACAATTAAAACTACAGTTTTTTTTTATCAAAAACAAGCCAATAACTTAAATGATAATTCCAGAATGAATTAAGCATAATTCAATTTGCAATAATAAAAGAAGATATTAGTTTGTTGTTGCGAAACTTAGTTTCTCTAGATTCGCAACAAATGCACTATTCTTCAAAGTTTCAAATGTAAACAAATATGGCTGCTATGCTAAACAAAAATTAGGCTTATGCTCACTTAAAAAACTAAATTGCTGTTAATTTAGAACGGAATATTAAAATATACGCACCTTTTCCTCCATTTCCTTTAAACATATTTCCTCGAATTTCATTAGAGCATAATTCTCATTCAATTAATTCTGTTCTCAGTTCTCGGCAAAGCAAAAATACATAAAACCTCAAAATATCCTTATTAAGAATTGAAAAATAGAGAGAAAAAGTAAATAAAACACGAAATACATTTGAAACAATCAAAAAAAAATTTTTACAATTAAAATTAGAGTTTCTACGCAGAAACCAGCAATTCGGCCAACAGGCAACAAGGCAGATTTTTCGGTGCATAAAAATGAAAATTTAACCCTTAGCCTGTGGAGTTATTTTATGCGAATCCTTTTAAAACTGTCGCTAGTTTTGGACCAAACTTCCCGTGAAATGTCGCGAAAATAACCCTAAACCTCTGAAAATTGTCAGGCAGTTCTTTTGTTATTTCCCATCCCTCCCAGAATTTTACTTCAATGATTCCGCTAAGTGAGATTGATTACTAGATATTGTCTCGTAGATGTGTCCGCTGTCAAGAGACTTGCAAAAGGCTAGAATCTCCGTGATGACAGTATCAATGCCGCAGGGTACAGCTGCGAAACTTAAAAGTTTACTTCCCTAAAACAATCTTATTTTCAAATAAATTGGTTTTAAAATTTACCTGTTTAAATTTTTAATTATTACGCATTTTTAAGTAACCTAAATCTGTATGTCACTGATTATCACCTTAATTTCAATGCAGACTGATTAAACTGCTATCACTAAATTCTATTCTGACAAATGGTGCAACTTTCATTCCTTCTGAGATATTGCTGAAACATTTAGTATTATTTCCGATTTTCTCTATTTTTGTCATTAATTAAAAATCTTTAAAACTTTCAACATTTTCCTGTGTTCTTCAACTGCATGCAAATAATAATTATTTTAAATAATTTCTTTTTGCCTTAATTATTACACATTTTTAAGAGTAATAAATTAAGTTTTAAGAGTAATAAACAAAACATTTGAGTGTTATTTAACCCGTCAGCACACGCGCTGGGGTAAAATCCACTCCACGTGCAGTGTTTTCTTATAAAATAAGGGAAGGTCGTACGTGACCTTTCTAGTACTTCATGTGCCTTTCAAGATCAAGGTTAGGAAGGGGTCGTCCAGAGGAATTTTTCCAGTTTCCTTGGGATTTTGTGTTTTCGGGGAAGAAGTGTGCAATGGGATTATAATAACTACCCAGCGCATGTACTAACGTTTTACTTCTAGAGAGACATTCATTGAGATGAGTGCGTACGAGCGAGAACAGTAACGCCTGCGGATTATTCTCACTAGTGTTGAAACTGATAGCGAAATGGAAGATTCCGATTCTGAGAGCAATAATATTTCTGAAAGTTCTCACGAAACTGATTCTGACCCAGTAATATGATGATTCACATGATTTAGGGAGCATATTTTCTTTGACATCGGATGTTTTTTATGTTTGAAAAGATGGAACAATTTGAAGTAGAAGATTACCCTCGAAAAACGTTCGGACACTGCCGCGCAATATAGCGACACATCTACTTGGTGTCAAGAAAAGCTTTAGAAATTTGAAAAATCCCAACTAAGCGTTTATTGCAAATTTTTGATGAAGAAATAATGGAAGATTTGGTGAAATCAACAAACATTTAAATTTCATCAATAAGAAACAAATTCTCTAGAGAACGTGATGCACAAGAGACAAACGGTATTTTTCGGACTAATGAACATTGCAGGTATAAATGCTTTTATTATTCATTGATCAAATAATGACTAACTGAATATGAACCGAAGAGCTTTTCTGAAAGATTTAGAATTAGAGCTTGTAAAAGAACATCTCCTAAAAAGCGCTGCAATTCTATCTCTTTCAAAAGAACTCTAGTAAAAAGGTTGGCAAGAATAGAAGATGTAGCAGACCTTCACCCTAAGAAATGTTTCGTAAAAATATGTTGTCACACTATGTGAAGATTGTTCAAAACGAGTTTATTTAAATAATTAAACTCAGGTAGTAGGGGGATGCGGAAAACCTAGATGTAATTTATATTTTTTAATATTCGTATTTAGAATCTATTCTTTGATATGAATAATTGTATAACATTATATTGAGTTTTAAGGGAAAAAACTGATAAGAATGCAGCCTTTTCATATTCCTCTAGTTCTTTATCAAACCACTCTTTATAATAAACACTTATGCTTAAAGAATATGAACATATAAAAACTTTTTAATATAAGAAATCATATATGTATCTTACATAAGTTAATAATTTTGCATAAATTTCGATTTTTATGGCTTAGTTTAGGTAAACAGTATGGAAATGTTTGCATAACTTAAAGTAAGATTATCTCGAATTAAAGCTGGAAAAAAGGTTTAACAAAATTCACAAAGCTATTATTCATTTATAAATTCATTTAAAACAAAGAAAACGCATTTATTTATACGTTGGGGAGTGAACTTCGAAAAACAACCACTGAGGTAAAATTTGTCCCGCGCGTGTACTAACGTAGCGCAGTTACGCGCGTATGCTGAAGGTTTAAGGGCTGAGATGGTGATAATATCAATATTAAATTTGCACCTTTATTTTTTATATACATTAAAGATATTCAGAAAGGCAATTATAACCTGAAACTGTTTTTAGTGTATCATAAATTTATTGACTCAATTTAAAAATTCTTGCGTTCCTGTCCAAGAAATACTAGTAAACTTTATTTGAAATAGGAAAGATGAAACATATTAATAACAAACAAAGCAATGTTTTTACTCATTAGCTTACAATATAATTTATTCAGTATGGTATTTTTGTAAAGAAAGAGTGTTGCTGTACATTTTGTAAAGTATAAATAAGCATTGCATTTAATAATTATAACAGTTATTAGTTATTTAATAATTAATCATAAGAATATGAATAATTAAATATTTTTTTGAAGATATATTTTCCGGCGATATTTTTTCTAGGTATCCCAGCATACATTTTTGAAGCATTATGCTCTAAATAAATCTCTTGTTTGAACATAGCATTAATTATTGACACCAAATCTCCAACCAAAGGAAATACCTTACTAGGGAGGATATTTAAATAAAAATTTTTATTAGAATAAATATTTTCGTTATTTTAATACTACTAATAATATACAAACAGTAATTTAAATTCATTATATTTGAGTGAATAAGATTGCCGGATGTAGGTAGTTTGTTGTTGGCAACCGAACAGTTTAGCTAGTTTGTGTCTTTATGATTTTCCCCATGCGTAACGTGAATTCAAGCCAAGTTTATTGAGAAAATTACCCATGAAGGTGTTCTCTCAAAACAGATAACCCGTGACTTCTTAAAAACTGTAAAATATAATCTGTGCATATTTTCCGTTATACGATAACACGAACCTCATTTTTTTTTCGTTATAAACATTTACTTCAATTTTGTTATATGCATTTAATTTCATTTTGTTATATGCATCTGTTAGTCTTTTTGACAAATTTTTAAATTATTTGAGTATGGAAGAGGAAACGAGATCTATCAGCCGAAGGCAATGGATGTCTCAATGGACGACTTTCTAAATAAAACGTACTCATGTTCATGTTACATATAGGGAAAATTACAAAACCCAGTCATGCAGCCAGTTCGTTTGTTTGGGTTCGAATATGAGTCGAACTAGGAATAATCAGAGATCTTAGCCAGGAGGCCATTGATTGGGTTTGATGGATTTGGAAACCTAATAAATAGTATTAAATAAATATAATATTGTTACGGATTTGGTATTTAATTAGTTAATGTTAGTAGAATTATAAATAAAATTGTTTCATTCCCCGCGAAATGCAGCGGGTGATGAATATTAAAGGAAAACTAAGTCTGAAAATTAAATACAAGAGCGCGTGCATTTAATATTTAATAAATATCTCTTTTTGATTTCTAGAAAATTTCAGAAAATTCTCGCGCGCCATTTAAAATCTTATAAAAGAAGGAAAACCTCTCAATTCAGTTGTTGTTAGTTAGTTTGTTGTTGCTTTAAGAGTTTGTTTAGAAAATTGCTCTTGTTGACTGTAGCGAATTCGCGGATTAGCTTTCTTTAGCTGTTTTGAATTAAGTTCTGTTAAAGGTTTGAATAGTTAAAAGATATCTACTGTGAGATATTGTAATACTGTACGAATATCTGAGGCAATTTAAGAATTTTGATTTATTTGTTGTGATAATAATAAATGTTGTTCATTTTTCATTGGACTTGTGCTTTCAATTCAAACGAACCCGTCCACACGCAACAATATTATTAAACGAATCGAATTTATATAAACAAAAGAAAGTTCTTATATCGAACACAACTAAATCTCGATATAATTTACACTGATAAACTGATGTGTATTAACACTGGCAAATTCAAATACTAAACGGAATATACATTAATTCTACATAGATAGTTTTTTGTAATATATTTCGCTGGAGATGTCTGGCCGCAAAATCCTGATTATATTGTAGAGTTGCGCGCCTCCAACTTGCACGCAAGCAAGAGGTGACAGGAAAAATGACAGAGTCTTGCTAAGGGTTTAAGTCCCTTTTTATTCAACTTAAGAAGTTACAAGTGCGTGCTCTTGACGCTGACAAACTACGCCGACTCGGCGGTAAAATAAAAATAAGAACCTGAAAAGAAACTAATAACAAGACTCTAACTACGAGGCTATCTAAAAGTAACTAACCTCACCGCGTTTTACAATACCGCTGCTAATTCAGCAAACTTTGAAATATCATGTTGAACGATTAACAATTCTCCAAGGCAAGCACACAGGCCGAAACGCGGGGTTCTTCAATTTCTGGCTAACTACCTCCGCGCTCGTGAAGTAAGAGCAGCACACCTTGAACTCGTTTCCTTTCTATTTAACTCAGAATACTTCCGCTGATAATTTGAATCCTTGCGCGTTCAACTAAAATTTACATACTCTGGCATTGGCAGTTCCAGGGGAAAGTAAGGCTTGACAGGAAAGATAGTTTAAACTTAAAATAAATGTTAGTTAAAATAAATATAAACCCTACATTTGCCGCTGCCAGAATTTGGAAAACTTGGAAGCAGGTCCTACAAACGACCTGTTGTAAGTTTCTATAATTCTGAACAAACTCCCGAGAGCCTCGTTCACACAAAAAAAATCTTATGTAACAATTTGCATACTAAATTTCTGTTGATACTTATAAATCTCTCTTCTTACAGCAACTTTTTCTGGACTTCATCAATCAATCTTGTTCTTTTCCTTCCAGCATCTGGAAGGAATAAGTATCAGTATCTTTCTAAATACATTATAATTTACACTTTCTTGACACTGAATAAATTTTTGTTTTTAAACGATTCGTTTTCCTTAGTTATTGCTTAATTCACATTCATTCAATTTTTCAAGCATTAATTTAACTTTACCCTGGCTCTCCACCATGTGTGGTGTCACACGGGAATATTCGTGTTTTAGTCTTACAACACTTCCCCTAACCACCATGATTTGTTAGAATTCAACGACCAAATAGACACACCTTACTCGACATTCTACAACTCGATGAGCTACTTTAACATTCTTAAAAGTTCAAGTGTAGGTGGAGAACCCTACAAAACACATTCATTCTAACTTCCCCCTCATTCATCTTTAAACATGCAGGCTTTCGCTCTAAAGCATGACTTTATCTATAGTTTAATACTTAACTTTTGAATTCATTGCTTTTGAGCATTTTACTTTTAGCATCTAAAATTTTATGCTTCTGGACTAAATTCTACTTTTACATAACATTCAAGTATTTACGTACATTTACAAAATTTTAATACATATGATTTTTACAATTTACCATAAAATGATTAAGAGAAAATAAATTTTTACTTTACTCATTCTTCGCCAAGCTGGCGGCACTGAAACTAAAATTCTTATTAATACAAGAATACGAAGTTATTTTTATCTTCGGCCAAATTTTGGCTTTAACATAACAGAATTAGTCTTTCGACCAACAGAAAATGCTTGTTTTTAGCTTTTATAGTTAAAGAAAATAATACTTTTGCCTTAGCTAAATAAAGTAAAACAAAACTAAGTCTCAACCGAGACATATTGACTTTCGTCAAAACATAGAACTTCGTACTTATGCATAACATTTCGGAACAAAAGAGAAAAAAAAATTTATAGAAGATTTTAACTTATCTTTGAGTTTTCGATGATTGAAACTCCGTCATTCTTTTCTGGCAATATTGTTCCCAAGTTATAGGTTTCATGGACGTCAATCTTCTCCTTACTAACCTCCGAGTGTTGTCCACATTAGTTTTTCTTTTGCGTCCTCTGCATGCTGGCCTCTTGGCGGAGTAATCGTCGGGTTGTTGTCGTTTCCGTTCTTCCATTGGACGGCTGGTCTTGACGTCCTCCGGTCTGGAGTCCTTCTTGAATTTCTTCTGTTGTTCCTGGTATTTTCGTTCCTCCTGTTGCCCCTCAGGGGGCTCACTTCTGTGAGTACGGGTGTGGCAATCCCGAGGTACCCTAGCCCTTCAGGGGATCATCTTCTTGATGAGACGGGTGTCACGATCCTGGAGCCCCAGTGATCTATCCTCTTTTCCGTCTTCTCTCCTCTTTGCTGGAACTTTTTCCCTTCTCTTCTCCCTCGTGGTTTCTCTCTACGGAGTTTGGGGCTCGTCACGAGAGACTGGAACAGCCCTTGTCTCTAGTCTTCGAGTGGCGAGAAAACTGCCCACGTGTTTGCCGTGCGTGGAGACCCGTGTCGCTGGAAAGGAGGGTCCTGGTAGTTGAGGGGCGAGGTACTGTCCCCAACACACTACTTTGGCCTCTGCTTCAGCTAAACGGGAGGCACCTTAGTCGTCCTCACGGGTGTCAATCGGCTGGTCACTAGTCCTTGTGTCAGTGGCTAGGGGTCAAGCTCTCGGAAGTACCTGCTTTCGGGAAAGCCGACTGTGGGGCTTCAGTTTGCGTATAGGTCCGGCTAGCCCTAACACAGGAATCTGTGTTCCCTTGTTGGGCTCCGTGGTGGGCGGGGCCGTCGGACCCGAATCTTTATTCTTTCACTATGGCTTCTTCTCATATCTACTTAATTAAAGATTTCGAGGTAACTCCAGTCATTCAAACTAGTTCTGAAACGTCTACAGCTAAACCAGTCACTCAACCTAGTTCTGAAACGTATACTGATAAACCAGTCACTCAACCTAGCTCTGAACCATCTACTAATAAACCAATCATTCAACCTAGCTCTGAAACGTCTACTACTAAACCAGTCACTCAACCTTTCACTCAACCTAGTTCTGAAAATTCTGCAAAAAAATTACGGACAGATGCAAATAAAAAAAATCATCACAATAGTCCCCGTTTCCTAGTCATCTCTAGTCCTTCTGGCGAAATGCATAAGATGTCTCCTTTCGTAATAAATAAATACATCCAGTCTTGTATTGGTGAGCCGAGAAACATAAAGCGTCTCCGCTCCGGAGACTTGCTTATTGATACAAACTCAGCCACCCAGTCTGCTTCTTTACTTCAGATTACTAAACTTGGGCAAGCGAATGTCACTGTAACAGCACATAAGACACTGAATTATTGTCGTGGCGTAATATCGGAATTCGACCTTCTGTACGTTCCTGAAGAAGAGATCGCTTCCGAGCTATCCGACCAAAATGTCTGCGGTGCTAGGCGGATCAAGATGCGTAAGGAAGGTAAGTTGATCGATACGAAACACGTGATCCTTACCTTCAACACGCCTGATCTGCCTAAGAATATTAAGGCCGGATATTTAAATTGTCCTGTAAGACCTTATATTCCTAAGCCTATGCGATGCTTCCAATGCCAGCGTTTCGGCCATTCTAAGACGTCTTGTCGTGGCAGCCTCACATGCGCCCGATGCTCACAGATTGGCCACGATTCGGAAAATTGTACCGCTGCGCCTTCGTGTATAAATTGCAAGGGTCAGCACCCAGCATTTTCACGCCTCTGCCCAAAATGGAAATCCGAAAAAGAAGTACAGACTCTTAAAGTTACCAGGAACATCTCGTATGCTGAAGCCAGAAAACTAGTTCAAAGCACACAGCTCCAATCAAACAAATCTTATGCCAGTGCAGTTAAAACAACACGTAGCATTGCCACCCAAACATCAATAGGCACGCAGACTAAACCAAATAAAACCCAACCAACCACATCCACCAAGAAAACGGAAAATGCAACTCATTTAATACAAAAAAAAGAAACAGTCATTCAAAGTAAACCTAAAATTGAAAGTCACAAAATAATTAATAAAAATAGAAGTCCCAGCAATAGCTCTTTTGACGAAATGATTTCTGAATCTGCGGATTCAGACACTATGGAAGTAGAGGAGGGTCTAGAATTTCCCAGGCATCTACTTCCACGAAAAACCAAACAAGAGCACAGAAAGAACAAAAACCAGACATAATGGCCACCCTCGTCTCATGGAACTGTCGCGGTTTCCACCGAAATTTGCTCGACATCAAAGCCATAATTAATGCTTATCATCCTGTATGCTTCGCAGTACAGGAAACAAATCTAAAACCAGAACAACAGGCAAAACTTCGGAGGTTTTCCTTCGTCAGGAAAGATAACCTTGCAGGTGAGCGTGCCAGTGGAGGTGTAGGTCTCCTCACCTCACTGGATTATCCCTCAAATGTGCTTTCTTTGACGACATCCCTCCAAGTTGTCGCTACTCAAACAAATTTTGATTTTGTTGTTACAGTCGTTTCTCTGTATTTGCCTCCAAATGAGCATATTGATCAGCAAGATTTAAATGGTCTTTTAGAGCAGCTGCCTGAGCCTTTCATCATAATAGGAGATTTTAACGGCCATAGTCCGCTCTGGGGTAGTAAGGATACTAATTGCCGAGGAAGACAAATTGAGCAGATGATCGAAGATCATAGCCTTTGTCTCCTCAATAATGGGCAAGATACTTACTTCCATGAGCCTTCAAAAACATTCCATGCTCTCGACCTTGCCATCTGTTCACCATCTCTGTTGCCTTTTTGCACTTTTAATGTGGGTAAAGATCTTTACAACAGTGATCATTATCCCATTCTTGTGTCTCTTGCACGAAGAGGAGCAAACCCCATGTCGAGATCCCCTCGATTCATACTGGACAGGGCAGACTGGGAACTCTTCTCTTCCATTGCAGAGCTCACAGATGAAATGGTAGAAGATGCGCATATCGATGACGCTGTTGAAGCTGTTACTAATACTATTATTCAGGCAGCTATGCTTTCGATTCCTAGAACATCAGGAAAACTACTAAAATATTCAAAACCATGGTGGAATCGCGACTGTCATGAAGCACTGAAAAAACAGAAAAAAGCATGGGGTATTTTTCGTAGATATCCTACTCTGCGAAACCTCATAGCCTTTAAAAGAGCCAAAGCAAATGCACGAAAAGTAAGAAGGCAGAGCCAGAGGGATTCCTGGATTTCATATGTGTCGTCAATAATATCCTCCACGCCTAGCAAGCGGGTTTGGGAAAGAGTTCAAAAAGCATGCGGCATATATAAAGACCACTCACTTTCCTTTTTGGAAAAAGATGGCCGAGTGATTAGCTCCATAGAAGAAATTGCGAATACTATTGGTGAGACATTTGCTTCCGTTTCTTCCAGCAGAAACTATACACCTGCATTTCTTTCTATGAAGCAGCACTCTGAAATAAATCCCATCGCATTCAACTCTTCCAAATCTGAGACTTACAATAGAGACTTTACTATGCTTGAATTAAGGAGTGCTTTATTGCAGACACATAGGTCTTCTCCGGGTCTTGATGGAGTGAATTATGAAATGCTAAAGCATCTGTCCTGTAAGTCACTGAATGCCCTTCTCACTCTTTACAATAGGGTGTGGAAGGAGCACGCCTTTCCCAGTGCATGGAGGAGAGCTGTTGTCATTCCTATTCCTAAGCCAGGGAAAGATCCAAGGAATCCCTCCAACTATCGGCCAATTGCCCTTACGAGTTGCCTCTGCAAACTGTTTGAAAAGATGGTAAACAGCCGCCTAGTCTACTTCTTGGAAAAGAATGATATTATATCGCCTTATCAGAGTGGTTTTCGAAAGGGAAGAACAACTGTAGATAACATGCTCCTCTTAGAGACATCTATTCGAAAAGCATTTGTAAGAAGAAGCCACATTGTCTCGATATTCTTCGACATTGAAAAAGCTTATGATAAGGCATGGAGATACGGTATACTCCGGGATCTTCACGAGAGTGGCTTGCGCGGCAACCTACCAATTTTCATTCAAAATTTCTTGAACACTAGAACTTTTCAAGTAAGAATTGGCTCTGTTTTTTCGGATGTTTTTGAACAGGAAGAGGGTGTGCCTCAAGGCTGTGTGCTCAGTGTAACCCTGTTTAGTTTAAAAATAAATTCTGTACTAAAAGAACTTCCTCCCACCATCTTGGGATCTCTATATGTTGATGATCTGCAGATTAGCTGTCGAGGAGCAGACATGAGATATGTAGAGAGGCAACTGCAGATGGCTCTGATTAAGATCCAAGAATGGTCAGACAAACAGGGATTTACATTTTCGAAACAGAAAACTGTCTGCGTGCACTTTTGTAGGAAGCGAGGTCTCCATCCTGAACCTGAGTTATACTTGAATGGTACAATTATTCCAGTTGCGCCTGAAGTAAAATTTTTAGGAGTGACGTTCGACCGAAAATTGACTTTCCTTTCTCATGTTTTAAACCTGAGAAAGAAGTGTCTAAAAACACTAAATATTTTAAAAGTGTTGGCGAACACCTCCTGGGGTGCAGAGCGTTGCTCCATGCTTCGCATTTACAGAGCGCTTATCCGCTCTAAACTGGACTATGGCTCAGTTGTTTATGGATCCGCTCGGTCATCTGTTTTGTTAAAACTGGATCCTGTTCACCATCAAGGTCTGCGGATTTGTTCAGGAGCTTTCAGGACTTCTCCTGTGCAGAGCCTATATGTTGACTGTAACGAACCATCACTTTATCTGAGGCGTGAGCAATTGTCCCTTTTGCAATATTTTAATACTCTATCAAAACCTGAACATCCCAATAAGCTGTGCTTACTTGATAATGAGTGTAACACATTATTTGAAACACGTCCATCCTGTGTTCCTACTTTCCCTTTAAGAGTTCGCCCTGTCATTGAGGAACTCTCCCTCTCTGATATGCACCCCCAAGCAGTACAGAATTTTGAAATTCCACCTTGGGAAAATTCACGGATCCAGCTTCTTGATGTTTTTAAACATCACGTAAAGGCGAGCACTAACGAGATCGTTTACAGACAAATTTTCGCTGAGCACAGGCACAAATATAGCAGTTATTATCCGATATACACAGATGGATCAAAGTCAAATGATCATGTCGGGATGGCTTTTGTATTTGAAAATTACATAGAGGGCAGATGCCTGCACCATGCTTTCTCTGTCCTAACATCTGAACTAACTGCAATATATTATGCTCTTTTGTACATCTCAAAGCTCTGCCACAAAAAGTTCATAGTTTACACAGACTCGTATAGTGCTCTTAAATCCTTGGAAGCTTTTCCCAACGCTCAGAATCCTGTGGTAGTGGATGTTCTCAAAATTCATAGAAATTTAATGATACGAGGATATGAAATCCTGTACTGCTGGGTTCCCGGGCATACGGGAATAAAGGGAAACGAGCTTGCAGACATCGCGGCAAAATCTGCTGTCGAACTGTCCAGTCGCCTTATCCCTTTTAGAGACATCTGCTGTGTCATCAAGGGAAAGATACGAAAAATATGGCAGCAAATTTGGGATGTTCAGCATCACAACAAGTTGAGAAACATCAAACCTAGAATTGAGCATTGGGATTTTGCTGGAAATCGTAAAGAGGACGTTCTTTTGACTCGACTCAGAATTGGTCATACCAGAGTCACACATAGCTATCTTCTTAAAGCTGAAAATGAGCCTGTTTGTTTTAATTGTAATGTTTGTTTATCTGTTCGTCATATTTTAATTGAGTGTCAATGCTTTAATAGTCTTCGCCAGAAATATTTTAATAGCTGTGACTTACCTCTCGACCGTTTAATCGGAAGAGAGGTCAATTCTAATTTATTTTATTATTTAAAAGAGATTGGCTTTTATTACCAAATGTAATTTGTTTTGAAGACTGTGTCTTGAATGTTAATATGTGCTTTTAACTTGTTTTTATATGACTTCATCCTCTGGATTTGGTACATTTATCTACTTGTTTTTATTTATTGAATTTTAATGTCATCAATTGTAATCATCTCATCTTTTGTTTGGCGCGTCATAATCATCTCTGGTTTTTGCGCCATAATCACTCACTCACTCATTCACGTTCCTCCTGTTGCCGTTTCAGTTTTCGGAACGGCGGCCTTGCTGGCACCTGACTCTCTGGCCCTGGGAGCGTTCTCCTTGATGTATAATTTCTCCTGCGATACGTTGTAGGTGGTGTTTTCCTCTTTACCACGGTTTCTTTACGCGGTGCATCTGCATTCTTGTTTTTCTTAAATGCTGGAGTTTGAAAGTTTTTATTTTTTCTTTTAGGTACCGTCGTCCGGGTTGTAGAAGGGCTAGGTCTCTCTTCAGTTCTCTGCTTCTTGGGTGGTGGAACAGTTGTTGTTATTTCTGGACCTTCTACTTCGTTTAGACTTGAGTCCTGCAAGAAACTTTTAAGGATTTCAAAATCATTTGGATTATAGTATTTTTTCACCTGGTCGGGACTTGCTTTACAGATCTCCCCTCTCTCGTTCTTAAGGTATAATACGACTCCTTTGATTTCCTGAATTACATAGGGGCCTTCAAATTTTGGAGCTAGCTTTGCCATAAAATTGTCTGGGGCACTTGATAAAGAAAATTTCCGCTTCAATACTTTATCCCCAACTTTAAAATCTGCTTCACGGCGTTTTCTATCATAATACGCTTTTTGCTTATTTCTTGCCGTATCCGAGCTTTTAAGCGCCTGATCAATAAGTTTTTGCACATCTTTCTGATTAAACTCTTGCTCTCTTTGTTGCACAAAGAATAATTTATCTAAAGGCGTAATTAACTTTCGGCCTAAAAATAATTCTGCTGGGGTTTTTCCCGTAGTATCGTGATTTGCCGTTCTTAAAGCATAAGCTAATTCATTTATGTAGCCATCCCAGCGCTTGTGATGTGTGCTCACGTAACTGCGAATTATTTTTACTATATTTTTATTCACTCTTTCTGCTATGTTTGCCTGTGGTCTATAGGGAACCATTTTGATATGGCGTATGCCAAGTCCATTGCATATGTTTTCAAATATTTGACTAATGAATTGTTTTCCGTTATCGCTAATGACTTTTATCGGTGCACCGTATTTTAAAATGTATCTGTGTAAGAATGCATCTGCGACTGTTTTGGCTGACGCGCGTTTAAGTGGAACAATTTCTGTCCATTTTGAAAAATGATCTACTATTACTAAAAGAGAACGATTTTTATTTAACTCGCTCTGGGGGAAGCGACCAAGAAGATCTATGCCTAAAATTTCATTCGGAAATGTAGCGCGAATGCTATTTAAGTACCCGGCCGGGCTGTAATTAATATCATTTATTAACTGACATTGATTGCAGGACCTGACATACGCAGTTACTATTTTGTATAATTGCGGGAAATATACCGCCTCGCGGACCCTTTTTAAAGTGTTTCTGACCCCTAAATGATCCGCTGTTTTCGCGTAGTGTAATTCCTTCAAAATGCTTAATCGAAGCGAGGCTGGGATGACTGGTTTGTACTCGAGATTTTCGTTTGTTGTTTTCGTATAAAATAATAAATTATCTATTATTTCATAGTTTTCTGCTCTATTTCTTATCGCATCGATATCTGTGTGCTCAAAGCTTTCGGGGTCTTTCAAATATGCATAGATATTTCCAAATTCAGGATCAGCTTTCAGTTCAGTGATAATCGTATCTCTAGAATCTAAAATTTTTGAAGTCAACACAGCGCATTTAAGTTCATTTCCTTCAGCGTCCAGTTTTATACGAGAAAGTGCGTCAGCTACATTGTTTTCCTTACCCGGTTTATATTTTATTATTAGATTATATTCTTGGAGTTTTAAAGCCCATCTTATTAACCTGGGAGTTAGCGTTTTCCCCGAGTAAAGTCTACCAACAGCCGCATGATCCGAAAAGACTGTTACTAGCGCTTTGCCGAAATAAACTCGGAATTTGTGTACAGCCATTAATACGGCTAATGTTTCTCTCTCTGTAGCTGTATAATTCCTTTGTGTCTGATTCAACGTTTTACTAAAAAATGCCAGAGGATGGCTATTTTGCATAAGAACTGCACCCACCGCATAGTCTGACGCATCTGCTGCAATTTCCAGGTTTTCGTCCCCCTCCGGGAATTTTAAAACAGGGGCATTGATGAGCGCTTCTTTTAATCTTTCAAATGCTGTATTTGCTTAAGCTGTCCACGTAAATTTACCTCTCTTTCTTTTGATTACTAAGAGTGGTTCAACAATATTAGCGAAATCTTTTATGAAAGACCGATAGTAAGAACATAACCCAAGGAAAGAAGAAAGTTTCTTGGCGGTGTTGGGCGGTGGAAAATTCTTGATGGCTTTTATTTTTGAATCTTGCGTTTCTATACCCTTTTGCGAAATTTTATAACCGAGATATTTAAGTTCTTTAGTTGCGAACTTGCATTTTGAGGCGTTAATTGTAAGACCGGCCTCTTTTAATAATTTAAAAACTTGTTCTAGATCATTAATGTGTTGTTCCAACGTACTACTCGTTATAATTATATCATCTAGATAGATTAAAGTTGATTTTCCTAGGACAGGCTTTAGAACAATGTCCATAGCTCTCTGGAATGTTGATGGGGCCCCACACAACCCAAAGGGCATGCGTAAAAATGCATAAGTCCACAATTTTGTTATAAACGCGGTTTTATGTATGTCTTCGGGTCTCATAGCTATTTGATAGTAGCCAGACGTTAAGTCCAAAGTAGACATGTATCTTGTCGATTTGATCTGTCTAATAATTTCCTCTATAACCGGCAAAGGGTAAACTGGGAATTTAGTAATACTATTTAGTTATCTGTAATCAATAGCAAACCTCCAAGCCCTTTTATCCGAAGGAGGAAACTCGTTCTTTTTTCTACATAGTACGACTGGACTCGCGTACTCACTATTTATGGGCGTTATTATTTTATTCTTTAACATCTCCTGAATATGTTCTTCGATGATTACGTCTTTTTGTTTGTCGTAACGATAAGGTTTAGTCCTACAAGGTTTTTCGGCAGTTAATTGTATCTTATGCGTAACTATTTGACAACTACCCGGCTTTTCTGAAAACAAGTTAGAAAAATTACTCACCACTTGCTGGATGGCTTGCCTTTCATGGTCATTCAGATGGCTAAGGTCCACTTGCGGTTTCTCCACAGGTTCCACCACCCTCTGGTCCATCTCCAGCACCACGGAACTGTCTTGAAAATTCAGCTTAGCCCTCGCGGCCCTTAAAAAGTCCATACCTAAAATAAGAGGATTTTGCAGATTCTTCACTACAAAAATTAATACTTTGAGGCTTTCCTCTTTTACCTGTATGTTTAATGATAATTTCCCGATGCAGTGACATGTTTTTCCTTGCTCCTCTATAATTTCCGTATTTTTGGTTTTAAATAATCGTACCCTATAAAAATTCTTTTTGAAGAAATTTTCGCTCATAAAATTTCCTTCTGCTCCTGTATCGATGAGGGCTTCTACTGGTACATCGCCAACCAGGACTTGTATAATTGGTGCATGGGAGTTTTTTACGATGACCGTATTTAAATGTCTATTTGAGGGTTTTTCTTACTTCCGGGGTCTGGACCCTCCCTATCACAGGCCCCTCTACTCGTTTAAAGCTTTCCTTTCAATCTGTGCCTTCTGGGTACGCGGATGTTTATTTTCGAATTTTCTTTTTGGGCCTTACCCTTCGAGTTTCGATGAGTTAGCTTGATAGCTCTTTCCCCCATAAGAGCGATTTGCATTTCTAGTTTCCTCATTTGAAGATTTCCTTCGGGTACTTTGAGAATACGTTGGCCCTTTAGCTTTTTCCGCTATTCTGCGATTTTGAAACTTCACCGCCAATTCGAAGAGCTCCTGCACTGTGCTTGGGTTTCTAATTTCGAAGTAGTCTTGAACAGCGGGTAACAATCTTGGTAAGATTATTTCAATAATCTCCGCATCGGTTTTCTTCCCATACAGCATATCCTTCAGCTTAATTTTTCGTAGAATAAAGTCCGTCAACTCTTCTATATCCCGTTGATAGAAACTATATAGTTCGGCTTCCAGCCTTGCTCGATCTTTCACTATGGGGAAGGCCTTTACTAACAATTTTTTGAAATTTTCAAATGTATATGTCTGGCTTCCGAATTCCCCTAATAAAAATTTGCCTATATTCTTCCACCATAGCTCCCTGTCCTCTTAGTGCGGATGTGGCGATGGCAACTTTTTGTCTTTCAGGCACAGGGTAGAGCTGAAAGTGATTTTCTAGGCCTTCTAGAAATATCGCCACCGAATTTTTTCCGTCGAAATTGACGTTTGGCTTGATTGACGCTCTCAAAGTCTGGACCAGGTATCCAAATCCTTCCAATTGGCTTGCCATTTCTTGGTGTTGTCCAGCGGCTTCCATCCGATTTTCGGCCATTTCAGTTCGATAAGTGCTCGGGCTCCAATGTAGAGTTGCGCGCCTCCAACTTGCACGCAACCAAGAGGTGACTGGAAAAATGACAGAGTCTTGCTAATGGTTTAAGTCCCTTTTTATTCAACTTAAGAAGTTACAAGTGCGTGCTCTTGACGCTGACAAACTACGCCGACTCGGCGGTAAAATAAAAATAAGAACCTGAAAAGAAACTAATAACAAGACTCTAACTACGAGGCTCTCTAAAAGTAACTAACCTCACCGCGTTTTACAATACCGCTGCTAATTCAGCAAACTTTGAAATATCATGTTGAACGATTAACAATTCTCCAAGGCAAGCACACAGGCCGAAACGCGGGGTTCTTCAATTTCTGGCTAACTACCTCTGCGCTCGTGAAGTAAGAACAGCACACCTCGAACTCGTTTCCTTTCTATTTAACTCAGAATACTTCCGCTGATAATTTGAATCCTTGCGCGTTCAACTAAAATTTACATACTCTGGCATTGGCAGTTCCAGGGGAAAGTAAGGCTTGACAGGAAAGATAGTTTAAACTTAAAATAAATGTTAGTTAAAATAAAAATAAGCCCTACAATATATACCCTTATTTTAAGGTTATCACATATCTGATGGTTTGACTTTTACCTCAAAACACAAAGAATCCACAAACTTCAATAAAATTAATAACTTTATTTCCCTGTTGAGAATTCTCTGGATCTTTTCAATTATAAAAGCACACGCGCCAAGTAGTTTTCTTTAAATAAATATATGCAGTAACGAGAAGATGCGCTTTTGACAGCAACTCGTTTCGACAATCGAAAATTTTTCTAAACGTAAGAAATTTGTTGCTTAAATTAATTTATCATTAAACAAAATAGAATTGCGTATTATTAAAAATATTTTATTGATAATTCAGATTCTGAAAACAAGAACATTGTTATAAAAAACAAAGAAAAAAATAAACAACATATTTCATTCAACGGGGCCAACTTAGGCGCATGCACTTTTCAACAGAAAAATATTTGAAGCATGTTATGAATAATGGTTTATTTGATTATGGCAAGGTACTCAAGGGTTATTTACCTAAGGTGAAGGATGCCTTCGTTGGAGGACTGTCTAACAGAAATTGGCTTGAATACATGTTACGCATATGGAAAACTAAGAAAACATCCTCGCAGCCAGCCCGTTTGCCGAGATTCGAACCCGAACAGAACGACCAGTTATTCCGTTAGACTCCGCTCAGCCTCTGGTGGGCTGTCCGATAAAGGAAAAGCTCAAAATTTCATATTAGAGAAAAAATGGTAGCATTGTATAATATGAAGTTATTGCCATTTCAGTAATGTGAAACGGTTTCAAGAATGTTTAATTATTTTATTTAGCTTATGGCAAACTATGCGATGGCTATCTCTTGACATACAGGTAGTTTGACCTGTATTCAAATCTCCGTGAACAGGCTGATTTCATGGGCGTTTTTATGGTTTTAGCTCTATGTAGTACGAGATTGTTTTCTTTAGAAAACCTGTCACGAAAGCATACCTCTCCTTAGGCAGATCGGCATCGCGTGCTTAATAATCTAACTAGCCAAACCAAACACAACCTGAGCGAGGACTCGTAGTCAAGGCACGTCATCATGGAAAGCTAACTCAAATTGGCTCATATTCACATTAAACGTGGGCAGCAAAAATTCGCGAAAACTGGTATGCAGGCAATCCATTAGCAAGGATATGAACCAGCTTCAAACTGTTAGTATTCAACGATTTTACTGCTATGTGGTTGGCGCCTTTTGTAGTATCTATATGAAAAGTAATCGCAAAGACACAATCATTGCGTACCGACGGATGAATTAAGTTCGGAACTTAAAGAATAACTTTCATTCGTGCCATTGCTGTTAGCATTGACATTTGGAGAGATGTTAATTTGTTTTAAATTCTTTTAATGTAATTAATTTAATTCTTTAGGTAATTGTTCTTCTGACTGTAATTTTTTTGTGCGGAATATATCTAACCCTTCCGTACACTAACTGTTTTGCTTAATTTACAGTCCATTAATTTTAAGCAATTTTATACCTATAGATTTCTTTCCAAAAACGTTTCAAGGAATGCGTATTTTTTCTTTGGATTTTAAAACATTGGGATTTAAAATCTTAATAATAAAATTTTTAAAACAAATATTTCTAGAAATTCCTTTGGCGTATTGATTTATTCCATTTAATTGAAGTTTTCGAGTAGAATATCTTCCTTTTTACATTCATAAAATTTTTATATGTCAGTTCGCCATTTCTACAGAACACAGAGCCACACATACGAGTACAAAACTCAGGCATGCTGAAAGCATAGTTTTAACATTTCAGAATGTAAAAAGAAGAATATACCATTATAATAATGCGCATTTGAAATACAAGTGCAAACAAAAAGCTGGTTGCTACATTTTATATTTTTTCCTGACGAATCAGAAATTGTAATCAATTTTAATACAAAAATAAAATATTTGATTGTATAACATATGATTTATTAAAAAGGGCGTCTTCCGTTACAATTTTTATTTTTTCCTGTTTCTACTAAAATTCGGCAATGTACTATAACAACGTCTGATCATGTTTGACTTTCATTTGTATAAAGTACCAAAGGGGCAAACAGTTGTAAAACGATTTATCTTTATTCGCAAACTTTTAGTCGCCACACAGATAATACATACCTGCTGTCTGACAATGATACTTCACTCTCAGGACACTTTCGTAAAGTGTTCTTTTCAAAGAGACTTCACACCCCATTAAGCGCTTTGTGTCAACTGACAACCACCTGCAAAAAGGTAGGGGAAAGAACACCAGAGCGCATCGTTTAAACAAGTCTTAAGCAATTTTCGCAAAATTTGGGCTTCGTGTATACACGTCTTAAACATTTTTCGAGCGATTTTAAATTCGTGTAAAGACGTCTAAAGCATTTTTGAAGGAAACTCTGAAAACGTTTAAACACGTCTTAAGCAGTTAAAGAGTTAAAGTTCAGATCCTCCAACTAATTTGGGTTATGTATTACGAGACTGTTCCACAAGTAAAGCTAAATTTTATTAGGTATCCCAATATCATGTGATTTTATGGCCAAAACACTGAACGACGATAACAATGTTTTGGAAAAACTTTCCGTTTCCTAACTTATTCTGTTCGGAAAAAATTCCAAACGATTATTCGTCGAATTATCAGTAAGATTAAGAAGTACGTTCTCTAATGTTCGTTTCCATTAAATGAAACTTTTTGTGTTTTGACAGGGTTAGAAGGCAGAGGATACGGATGAGGCCTCGGAGGTGAATCCGGTGCTGGTGCTTTTGCCTGTGCTGGTTGAGCAGGACGTGGAGCCGGCGGTGAAGGAAGAGGCGCTGGAGCTCCTGCAGCTGCTGCTGGACGAGGTGGTTATGGAGGCAGAGGAGGAGAGGGTGCTGGTGGTGCCGCTTCTGCCTCTGCTGCTGGAGCAGGAGGTGGAGCTGGAGGACAAGGAGAAGGAGCAGCTGCTGCTACTGCCGCCGCTGATGCTGCTGCAGCTGCCGCTGGAGGTAGGCAGTTCCTCCTTATTTTTTAAACGAAATGCTGAATTTTGAACATAAGTCTGTTTTAATTTCTACCTTATTAACACGTGCACTCTACTTATATCTCTTTACCCGAAAGAGCTTTCTAAACGGCACTAAATTTTGTTAGCGTAACGTTCAACCGATTGCGATTAATGAAATCACCTCTTGATTTCTCAGATGTCATTCCGATCCGTAGAACGTTTCACATTACATTCTAACTTTATTGATTTGTATACGCAATAGACGGCGAGAAATCTTTTTTTACATTTTATTCCGAAAACATTTCGAAAACGGCAGGACGCTGAACGCAACGGACGTGCATGAATTTCGCTCCCGCATATTGCTTTATTGTACGCGGAATATTCAGGCTTACAAGAGTATTTTTGCATCTGCAGCTACAGAAAAGCTCTAGGAGTTCAGTCGTGTAAGTTTCTTTATTATTTACTATTTAGTTAATTACTTTTTTTAAGTGATAATGTTTTGATTCGAGTTCCTGACCGTCGGACTTTAACGCAATATACAGTCACGCGACCCTCCTTTCTTCTACCTTTAAGATAAAGGAATTTCAGCATTTTCCCTTCTTCTCCGTCTCGGACAAAGGCGGACAGCGGGTGTGCTTGTATCCGAATACTACCTTATTCCTCCCCTTTCCCAAGTCACGTTTAGTGTCCTTTCCGCTGCAGCGAAATGGAAGAAGAGAATAGCCGCTTTACCCCCCAAGCGGTTGAAGAGACTGCAGCATCTGTCTACGATCCCCCAGGCAGTTTGACATCAGTTGCTCCAGACAACGTGTCTGCTTTCCCCTCCCTGCAAGACCCTGAAGGAAATGTGGATCTTCACATAAGGGTAAGTCAGCTGTACAATACTTGTATTGATATTGCGAGCACTAGAAGAGGGGGAAGGAGACTTATTTCCCAAAGCCTCTTTACACTGCTTAGAAAACATTTAAACGAATTAAAATTACTTGCCTTGAGAAACGCAAAGGATATCCAAATGACTGTTCCTCTCACAGAAACATCCTCAGTTCCTACCCAAGGTAATCCTCCTCTACATGACATCGCAACATGCAAAGGGAATTACAGTGACGGAAACGCAAACGCAGACGTCTGTTATTGCAATGGAAAAGAAACCTTTGCCGAAATCGTGGTCAAACCACCGAAGGAACGCAACCCGGCTATCCTGATATACCCTAAAAATGATATCATAGATCTCATTAATGATAAACTCAATGAATTCACCCCCTTAAAAAACATTAAAGCAAAAATAAACAAGATTGCTCCGATTAAAAATGGAGGAATTGCCATCTGTTGTAGGAGCTAAAGAAGGTGTCAGATGCACTGAACGATACAGCGGATGCTAAATCCCTCTTTGATATTAAGACTCCAAATTCAAGATCGCCCAAAGTATCTATTAACAATATTCCTAAAGATACTCCTCCAGAACTCATAATAGAAGAATTTGTTGATCAGATCAACATTGAAAACGAAGGGATCTCCGCTCTCTTCAAGGTAAAAGGAAGACTTCCTAATACTGTAAAATGGATTTTTGAATGTAATTCTTCAACCTTCAAGACAGCACGGAACACAGGAATATTACTTATAACTGGAATTTTCTTCCTATTGCAGAGTTCTTTGGCGTCAAACGATGCTTCCACTGTCAAGACTTTACGCATTCTCAGTACAAGTGCAAATTTAAATCTTATTGTGCATTCTGTGGAGGCAATCACTCAATAAAAGATTGCAGAGCCGAAATACCTAACTCCATAAATTGCAGATTATACTACAACGCAAATGGCACAAGCATTAATTACAAGCATGCAGCATATGCACCTCAGTGCCCTCTGTACAAAAGAGAAACCAAAAAAATTAAAGCTATCACAAATTATTAAATAGTCTAAATTATACTTCATTTCGATTCATCAACGCAATTCAGCCTTTGATTTACCTAGTTACTCTTCTCTTTTTCTCATTTTTCATATTGCAAAGTATTTGTATGGATGCCTCATTTTCCACAAATACTTCAATGCTAATCAAAACTTCACAGATTCTCAAGAACCTTAACTGCCTTCAGTGTAATCTTAGGAGATGCAAGGAAGCCGCATCTTCACTTGTGCAGTTCGTCTCAGAATCCGATTACGATATCTTACTAATCCAGGAGCCATACAGCGTGAAAGGGGAGATAAGAGGGTTTCCATTATCATGGAATATTTTATATAAAAACTTAAGCAATGATTTTATAGTCCAGAAACAAAACCCCAGAGCATGCATTGTCGTAACGAGCAAACAACTAGGCCCTACTGTATGCAAAATTGATAGAGACATTATATCTATCTCAATTAATTCAGGTACAGTACAACTATGAGTACAACTATGCATTTCTTTTGCTACTGTTCGCCCGGAGAAGAAATTGAAAGAAATCTTATACACTTTGAGAATATAATTCAGAGTGCTCCGACTGCACATCACTTTATCGGTGGGGATATGAATTCCCACTGCGTGCAATGGGGATATCCAAAATCAGATTCTAAAGGCGAACAAGTAGAAGATTTCATAGCTGCCAACTCTCTCGTCCTACACAACGACACCGTACAAGGGCCTACCTTTGAAACATGTTTAGGTAAAGGATGGCCTGACCTGACCCTTTCAAGCACAAATGCCAGCACCTTTCTTAAAAACTGGAAGATACTGGACGAAGAAAATAATTCGGATCATAAGTTCATTCACTTTGAAATTAATCTCACTTTTTCTAGTACCAGCACGAAACGTTTTCACATAACTGAATCTGGCATCAAGAAATTTAAAACCTCCTTGCTAAAGAAAAAACTTCCATTTTGAACGGCATAAACTACTGCAGGGATCGCAACCAATTAAATGAAATCTCTAGTAACTTTTTCTCAGTCATACAAAAAATATCCCACCAGAGCTTTAAAATTAGAGCTCCAAGAAATAAATTCACTGCAAATTGGTGGACAAAAGAGTTACAAAAGACAAAAGGACATACTAAATCTTATTCATAATTTGATGAACAATCGTTTCAAAAATTTTCCTGACAGGTAAGTTAGGAAACGGACAATTGTTCCAAAACAGTATTATCAACTTTGAGTTTTTCGGCCATAAAATCACATCATGTTGGGATACCTAATAAAAGTTTGTTTTTCGTGCGTGACATTCTCGTAAATGTTAACTTAATTTACTTTGCGGATTTTAACGTTAATAGAAAGTATGGGATTGACGTTAAATAACTTTTCTGGTTTAATAATGTACAAGATATTTAAGAAATATCGTGTGGTAAGTTACAAAGAATCTCCTTAGTGGTATCAATTAATATGTTATGTACAAATGTCTTATTAGACAGCTGCATCTACCACAATTAAAAGTGTTAATCTTGGAAGAAATTAATAAGAAGGTAATATTTAAAAGAAATGGGAAGTTTTAAGATCGAAGTTTTTAAATATACCTCCTTAATTAGATCTATACGGAAATTAAGTTCTTATCAAATACTTCACTAATTAGTTTTTAAAAAACTGTTAAAATTAATGAGAGAGAAGCCTAGAATTGAAATAATGAGAAAAAGAGATCTAACCGCAAACTTAATATATTATAGTTTACCCGAAAGGAAACCGAATGGGAAGATATTTAAAATTCACGGAAATGTAGACTTAATTAATATACCAGGAAGATTTTATAATGTTAATCCTTACTGCATACACCCAGCCAAGAGAATGAGCATTAATTATGAAATGAACTTTGATTGTTTTGGTGAACTTGATATTTTCACTGATGGTTCTAGGTTTGGGGAAAGTGTTGGCCTATCTTTTGTTGTTTACTATTTTGGTATAGAAATTGATTATTCAAAGATAAAGTTAGAAAAATTTAATTCTGTGTTTCAGGCTGAACTTGCTGCTATTTATTTTTCTATGAAATGGATTAAGAAAAACCTATCTAAGAGTTATAGTATTGTAGTTTATAGTGATTGTTTATCTGGATTACAGGCCTTGAAAAGCTACGATTGTAATAACTCTTTAGTTATGGATATTAAGTGTTTATATAAAGAAATTGAAGGTTTGCATAATATTAAATTTAGATGGGTTAAGTCCCATGTGGGTATTGAAGGTAACGAGAGGGCCGACGTGTTGGCCAAAGAGGCGACTTTGGATGTTTCCGGGGAGTGTTCCATTGTCCAGCCTTTAAGAATGATAATTGGAATAATTCGAATAAAAGAAAAGAATATGCCTATTATTTAAAACCTATGTTTAATAAAAGTATTTCTTGTCATTTGGATTTTAATCAAATTGTTACTGGACATGGGCGCTTCCCGGTGTATCTTAAAAGATTTGGCATACAAGAGAATGAATATTGTCATAAATGTGGAGTTGTCGGATCGGCAAGTGTAATACTTCTTTGGCGAAATGAAGCAACTCCAATGATGGAACACAGCAATAATTTTTATTTAACACTAAAAAAATGGCGACATACAAACAAGAAGAGAAAACGTATTCTATCATTTAAAAATAAATTACATTCTTCGTGCGAGAGTCGCACGAGGCACTCGAGTCTGGTTTCAAATATTGCCATTCACAAATACCTTAATGTTCATCTAATTAAATTATTTAATCTACAAGATTTTAATATTATTTAAAGCTGTTACAACCTCACCCCCAACGGAGAGACTTTTACCGAAGGGAAAAAGTTCTGTAAATTTCGAAAGTTTATAAGCTCGGCTTGCTCGATTGCTTAAAGAGAAAAGGTTATTTCTCTTATAAATTTCTAAATTTCAGGCCAAAACATTTTAAGTTTAAACAATACTTTTACACCACATTTAAAAAGAAAGAAATGGAGAACGTTCAAATACATTAGTTGAGCATACATTAAATAATAAAATTAATTCTAAACGTGGTTACATACACTAAGAGTTACATTACTTAATTCTACTCAGAACATCTACGTTCTTGTGCAAAGATCCTTTGCGATGAATGACCTTAAAATTATAAGGTTGTAATGAGAGTGCCCAGCGCATCAATCTAGAGTTACATTTGGCGTTGGATTGTAGCCAGACCAAAGGATTATGATCAGTTTGAATCAAGAATTCTTGCTGACCATCCAGATAAAAATGCAGTTTCTTGATAGCGTAGATGATAGCAGCGCACTCCTTTTCAGTAGTACAATAATTCTTTTCAAACTTAATAAATTTTTTGCTTATATACAAGATAGGATGTTCACGTTGTTCATCATCTAATTGGCATAGTACTATACCCATGCCATTGTCTGAGGCATCGGTTTGTATAATAAACCTTTTATCAAAATCGGGAGCATACAGAATTGGTTTCTTGCATAGCAACTCTTTTAAATTTTTAAAAGCTCTGTCACATATTTCAGACCATTGTATATTTCCTTTTTTTGTTACCCCCTTCAAAGCGTCCGTGAGGGGTGAAGAAATTTCTGAAAATCTCGGTATGTACTGGCGATAATACCCTACCAGTCCTAAGAAAGCACGTACTTCTGTTTTGGTTTTAGGTGTAGGATACTCCTTTACAGCCAGGATCTTTACTTCATCCGGGGTTCGTTGTCCTTGTCCCACAACATGGCCTAGGTATCTCACTTGATCTTGTGCAAATTTACATTTTGATGGTTTTAGTCGTAAATTTGCTTTCTGTATTCTTTCTAGAACAGAAGTTAAGTTTTTAAGGTGCTCTTCCCAGTTTTCTGAGTAAATGGCAATGTCATCCAGGTATGGTAAAGCGAAACCTTCGCATCCAGCCAGGACTTTAGTCATAACTTTGCTAAAAAAATATGGGGCATTTTTTAATCCAAAGGGTAAACGTAGAGGCCTGAAACTTCCAAAACTAGTTACAAACGTTGCATATCTTTGGGCTCTTTCTGTTAACGGAATTTGCCAGTAGCCTCTAGATAAATCTAATAGGGTAATATATTTTGCTTTTGCTACAGTTTCGATACGTTCTTCAATATTACGCAAAGGATAGTATTCAGTTTTAGTAACAGCATTGAGTTTACGATAATCAATACAAGGCCGAGGATCCTTTGATGAAGATTCTATCAAAATCATGGGAGATGTATAGTCCGATTCTCCCGGCTCTATAATTTTAAGATCGAGCATTTTCTGTATTTCCTTTTTGAGAATTTCAGTCTGTCGGGGTGACAGTCTGTATGGCTTTATTTGTATTGGTTCGTTATTTAATAGCTCAATATCGTGACAAACTAAGTTTGTTAGTCCAGGATTATTTGAAAAACAACCAGAATATTTCCATAAAATCTTTCGTAAATCTTCTATTTGCTCAGATTTCAACCTTTTCTCGAGTTCATTCTCCTCTATGATGTCCGAGAAATTTAATATACTTGGATTGGAAGGTAAACGAGGAATGTCCATTTCTAAGTCTCCTTCCACTTCAGTTATCATATTAATCATTTCTGGTCTTTTATAATATGGTTTAAGCATGTTAATGTGATATACTTGATTTGGCTCATTTTGTTCCTCGAAATTTACAATATAATTGGTTTCTGAAATTTTCTGCTCTATTTTTCCAGGTCCTTTCCACTGTACTTCTAGTTTATTTTGACGATTCGTTGATAAAACAAGAACTAAATCTCCGCTAGCAAATTCTCTTTTCACTGCGTTTCGATCGTACCATGTTTTCCTCCGTTGTTGAGCTTCTTTCATGTTTTCCACGGCAAATTCTTGGCATTTCTTCATTCGATTAGTAAGTTCGAAAACGTAACTGACAACATTATTACTTTCTTCAATCGGTTCTAGTCACTGCTCATAAAGTAAAGTGACTGGCGTTCGTAGGTTTTTGCCATGAACTAATTCTGCTGGTGTAAAACCAGTGCTTTCGTGTGTGACTGTTCTGAGAGCAAAAAGAACTGATGGTAGATAATTCTCCCAATCCGAAGTCGCTCCTATACATACGACTCTTAACACCCTTTTTAGCGTTCTATGGAATCGCTCAACGGGATTACTCTGCGGATGATACACAGAGCTTCTTACATGTTTAATGCCGAAACGCTCCAAAAATTCCTCTGTCAAAGCACTGACGAAAGAGGTCCCCTGATCTGTTTGGATCACTTTTGGGAAACCCATACGACTGAAAATCTGTAAGAAAGCATTAATCACAGATGGCGAAGAAATGTCTGTCACCGCTACAGCATCTGGATATTTGGACGACATACACAGAGCTGTAATAATATATTTTTTCCAGTCTTCGAAATAGGTAGCGGACCAACGGCATCGGCATTTATTTTAGTGAATATTTCGGAAATTACTGGTACTAATGTCATTGGAGCCTTCTTTTTGTCATTTCCTTTTCCAGCGCGCTGACAAGCATCACAGGTTCTTACAAAATCTTCAGTTTCTTTGTAACACCTCGTCCAGTAAAAATATCTAGCAAGTCTGTCTTTGGTCTTTTTGACACCCAAATGACCAGAAGTTCCTTAGTGGCACATCTTTATAATTGACGGCTTGAGTTTTTCAGGTATAACGACAAGCTGTCTTTCAAAGCCCATTTTATCCGTCGTTTTTTTAACTAAAAGTTCTTTTCCTGTCAGACTATAGTTCTCATTTTTGCATGTACCTTCTTTAATTTCTTGGATGATTTTAGACAGTTTCTTATCAGCAAGCTGAAGTTGTGCAATTTCTTCTGAGTCAATTTTTACCAGTTTCATGAGAGCTTCATCTTCCGTATTTAGTTCCGGTAAATTATCTTCTTCTTCAAAAACATATCTGGATGCTTTATTTTCTTCCTTCATCGGTTCCAAGAGCTTCTCTTCAGCTATTTCTCTTTTCCTTTGAGCTCTAGTAGAGACAGCATTAACCTGGTGAGGACAACTATCAGGCTCTTTTCCTTGTTTATTCAACAGTGCAAAAGTTCGATTGCCTAATAAATACCTTCCTTTGTCGAGTTCATTTCTAATAATGCCAGCCTTAGTTATTACTCGCCCAAGATCGCAATTTAGTTCGATCTCAGCCAATGGTAAACAGGTTGGATTCAATTCTAATGGCTGTTGCACCCACACATTTTCACCTGTCAGCATTTCCGGCGTGATGTATTTGCGACAAACTATATCAATACTAGCACCTGAATCCCTTAATATAGGAATTTTATGACCATTTACGTAACCCATACTAGTATAAGGTAATAGAAATTTATCCTCTGGTTTTGCACTAATTCTGTTAAGATTAGCAGGAGATTCAGTACTATTCTTAAGTTTTGGACATTGGGGCCTTAAATGTTGATAGGACCCACACTGATAGCATTGTGGCGTCTTTCGTTTTTCATATTTATCATCTGGACGTGGACTTCTAGGTCTATGAAACAAGCTTTGCGTATTAAATCCTGATGACATTTTGTTTTCAATTTTATTTTTATTATCTGAACTCAATTTACCTTGAGTTAGTGCATTGTATCTTTCTTTCTGCCTATCCACTACAGGCTTTTTTTTAAAGTTTCCGCAAACGTTTTCATAGGCATCAAGTTTTTCAGCTAATTTTTTAAATGATATCATCTCTACCCACTCATCAAGAAAATGATCTCGAATTTCAGGAGGAACTCGACGCTTAAGTTGGTCAATCACCATCAAATCTAGCAACTGATCAAAAGTCTTAACTCCTAGACCAGTCACTCATTCCTTGCAATAATTTTCTATTTCATAATTGAAATCCACCCATGTGGATTCGGTACTCTTTTGATGTTTCATAAATTTCTGCCTAAACTTTTCCGGGCTTAGTTTAAACCGTCTTAACAATAAATTCTTCACGTGTTCATAGTCTTTAGCTTTATCGGAGGGTTCTCTAGCTATTAACTGGGTTACTTCGTAAGGAAGTAGTCCTAGTAAATGAGATACAAATTCTTCTTTATCAATTTTAGCCCAATCTGCTTGCCTTTCAAACAATAGCAAATATAGACTGATATCTCCTTTCTTGTCATCGAATTTCTGCATAAGGTGACGCAGCTCTGTTTTCGGCCGGATCTGTCCGGTATGCGTATTTCCAAACCCTACCCCACTTTTCGAATTTTTGACGTCACGGAAATATCGACTAGTTTCACCTGGCAAAACGGCGTACCCCACTTTTGACTACTACGGCGTGTTTTCGAAAGAATTGTGGTGTTGATTAGTGTGTTTGGGTGCTAATTGCGAGATTTTCGCAATTTAAATTATTATGAGTGGAAATTTAAGCAAAATCCTTAGTGAATAGTTGTTTATCGCCGTAGTGTACTTGAGGAAAGAAGTAAATAATTCTCTGCTGATGCATTAACAGTATGAAAAATTTGGAAGACTCCGCAATAAATGTGATGCATTCATCGCAAAATTCAGCGAAGCCAGTAAAACAAACGAGTGTTCGCAAAACTTATACACATCTGAAGTCACTATACAAAAATTGTATGTGTGCCAACCCAGATATTTTAATAAATAAATAAATTTAAAAAAAAAATAACTTGCAGAAAACTTTAGATCAAGGAATAAGAAAGAATTGCAGTGCCTCTGTGTGCTTAAAAACTACGAAGCATTCTGCAGACTATACCAAAATCAAGGTTGACAAATAGATTAATAAATTTTAATGTTTCTTTTAGTGTATATATTTCAAAAGTATTAAAATAACTTGGACAGTTGTTTAATTGCTTAAAACAGCAATAAAGTTAATTTATAAAGATATACAAGGAACTTCATAATTATCAAAATATTTCATTGCTTTGGTGAAAAACTAAAATTATCTAACTTTTATAACATTAAGTATCTTCGTAACTGTAGTATTATGCTCTGTTTTATAACTTTATTCATTTGTTATACATTAAAATATTTTGTTTTATTTACTAAATGTGTAATCAATTATCAGGATTACTTAATGTGTTAAGAATTTCCATACATGCTTGTGCAGTGTGATTGCATGTTTGTGTAATGAACTTTGATTTTCATGAACGAAAAAGAAAGTTCAAGTGTGTGTCTGTGCAATTTTGACGGTATAAATACTGAAATGTGTGTACAGTAAAAATTCAACAAAAAAATATTCGGAAAGCTCTTGAAATTTTGGATAGTCAAGCATATAAAAAATGAAATACTGTAATAAGTGAATGGAAGAATAAACTACTAGTCTAAAATCATAAAAACAGTTCATCTTATTTGTATCAACTTGACTATCAAAAGCCAATATTTAATATTATGCACGATTTTGAAAAAAATGTATTCTGCTGATCTTTGGAATATGATAACGGGTTATTTTTACACTGGTTCTTAAGACTGCAAATTGAGACTTTAAATATGAACAATAGTAATCTGAAAATTTGAAGTTGTAATTTTATATCCAACAATCTCTGCCAAATAACTTCCATGTTTTAAGCAATTAAAATACATATTTTTAACCACTTGTTATTAATTTTATAAAGTAAATTCTATAATTTAAATTTTATTTACTTTCATCTATTTTAATGTTTGCCATTATAAATTTCATACTACATTTTTAAGATTTCATTGTTGCTAATTAAACTTCCTTTACAATTTATTTAGTTATTTTATACGTACATTTATATTTTATGTAAGAAAGGGATTTATGTGCAATAGATATACAGACAAAATTAAGCTTATTAGAGTACATATTATTTACATAGATATGTATATATGCATATTTTTAATAAAAATCAATGAAACAAAAACATCCACAAGAACTTAATGGAATTTAATACAAAATTTTCAAGTTTTTTGAAAAAAAAAAAAAAAAACATTTATTGAGTTTTGGAAAAATAATCTGACATTTTTCTTTGCATTGTCTTTTTTAGCATCAAATTGTTCAATGTCGAACATTTTGCTATTCATTTCACCATTGGAATGTGCGTCTGTATAATTGTCCATACTTTTTATGATGTTCCTCATTTAAGATGATGTGGGAACAGGAACTGCATTATTCATTTATTTTCGTCATCAGAATCTGCATCAATGATATTTTTTTTACCTTTGAACAAACTCTAAAATAACTTTGTCTGCCATAATTGGGGCTGTACACACATTATCGTAAACTACCGCAACGAATTCTTCCGATAGACAGTAAGACAGTTCATTAATACAGAAACTTTCTCAAACATTTCATTAAGTGTCAGCTCAGTTTCAATATCCTACTTCTCCATTTCTTTTGGCGCCAAAGAACGATACTTTTGAGAATCGTGTGTAATGAAAAGAATTTTCATTCATGCTTAGAATCGCTGAATTCCATGCAATGCATCATATGCACAAAACTCACTAATTTTTACTCACACTATCATGTATTCGTCACCAAATTCCAAAGCTAACTGATGAGAGATGAGATGTTTGTAGAGGTGGAAGGCAAAAGTAGCATAGATAAACAAAACTGGCTTGTATCACAGGCTATTTTGAGGGTATTTCAAAGCCAAATTAGTCTCTTTTCCAAGGAAACGTGAAACCACCTCTCTTTCATTTCACACTCCGCTTAAATCTCCCCTGCGATGCCAGTGTTTTCTGTATTTTGTTCATTTCCAGAAAGGATACCTTTTCATGTTAAACAATTTTTGTTGTAAGAGAAACAAAATGCATGAAAATACATAGTAGTTTGTCGGGACCGTTGCATTATTTCGTGTTAACCAATATTTCGCCTTAAGCGTTTCCACGTTAAACGTATTCCACTCTATACAGATGTGTTTGGACTATGTATATACAAATATTTCTTTTAAAGGAAAATTTATAATCCTTCCAAAAATTTTCTTGCATTATGCTGCTAAAAATTGATCAGTAAATATACAAATAAAGAAATTTAGAACCAATTTTTCAGAAAGAATAAAAATTGAAATTCAAATTAACTTGATAAAATCCTGTAAATGTAGAATATCAAATATCCTTTTTAGACTAGTAAAATCTTTTTAAAAGATATTTTAATGATTTTACTTTCTCCCACCCCCTTATTTTCCTTTGCTACTGCTGTTTGATAAGAGGTTCTAGTAAAGTTTTGTGTTAAGATTATTTTGAACTTTAAAAGATTTTCCACTGCAGGATTTTAATTTTTTCTACATTTTTAAGGGCATGTTTTCTTTCTTTCTTTTTTTTTTTTTTTTTTTTTTTTTTAGATTAGAAAAATATTTTTAAATCGGAAGATATTTTCAATGATTTTCCTTCGCTTTGAGGAGGACTAGAATTTTTTGGTAAACTATTAAGATAAAAAATATATTGAAATGGTTCATCAGCTGATTCTGGATACATAGAAGCAAGGATTTTATTTTAAAAGGGGAAATGTAATTAAATTCGACATACCTCCTCTTGACGATATTATGTTAAAGTTGGTTGGATTCCTCACCTTTCTTGTTCTTTTATACTTCTTTTTTGTTTTTCTTGTGATGGTTTATTTTAACATGTTGACTGCTGTGGGGATCACCGGTGACCGGCACTCGATTTGGCTACAGCGCCCCAGGTGCCACCGGCAATGCGACCAATAGTAAAATACAAACTTAGAATAAATATTGATACTGATAAATTTTTAAATAGTACCATTGTTATTATAATGGTTTGAAGAATAATAAATCGTAAAAATTTAAATTATAAATCACAAAAATGGTCTACATATGTTTGGGGGTCGCCGGTGACGGCCAGCATGAAAAATGCATTAAGCACGATTATATATAACATTATGTTCTGTAGCTAATATTTCAACATAATATATATTGCATAATAAAAATTTCAAGTTGGCATCATGGACAAATCACGTAAAATGCGCACGGCAGTCAATGTATTAATTTTTACATTTTAAAGTATTCTTATTCTACATTTAGATAGGATTTTATGAAAATCATTTGAACTTCAGTTTTTTAGTCTTTGTGAAAAGTTGGTTCTAAATTTCTTTATACATATATATCTCTAAGAACTCCTAGAAAAAACTAATTCATATATTTATTTATCCCACATTTTCATTTTGAAACATTTTAGTACATGCTTTTCCTCAATATTTTAAAAGTTGATTTTTTGTTAACTGAAATATGTAATATGGAAAAATTCTATCAAAAAACATAATTCAACTCAACCGAAACAGGAGATAAATAGAGATGATAATAATGTGAGGTATTTGATCCTCTTCCCCTTATAGTCATTTCAAACATTTGAGCGTGTTTTTCCATTCAGCTGAAACAGTAAAAATATAGAAAAATTCCCACAGAAACATAATTCGGCTGAGAAACAAAACAGGCCAAAAATGGGTTTCCATCAGGAAATTGGTCTAAAACAGGGCTTCTTAAAACTTTTTTTTAGTCGTGACCCTTTTTTATCACAGATTTTTTTCATGACCCCAAAATATTTACGAAAATTTTGTGGGACCCCATAAGCATTGCAAAAATCCGAAACGCGCGAGTGAAACTGTCAATTTTTTCATTTGTACTGTAAGATAGTATTGCAGTTTTAGGTTATTATCTTTAATATCTCATTTTAAGACAGTGTTAAAATTTTAATTAAGTAACAGATGAAATGACAGCGTCATGTGCAAAGCAAGTAAAATGAACATTTATATTATAAAAAGAATGCATTGAAACATTTTTGTCTTTCTCTTTGTCTGTATTGTCTTATCTTTATCTATTTTCAGATACATTGTGTAAACATATTGGGTAATTGAAAATTATTATATTGAGTTTAAGAAATAACAAAACTACTAAAAATTTTTGCGACCCCCTGCTGTAGATGGGGGTTGCAATCTACAGTTTAAGAAAGTCTGGTCTAAAATAACGTTACAATATTTGATCTTGCTAGAACATTGGATAACTGAGGCCACAGCCAGTGTGATTATGGCAGGTGTGCAAAATTTTGGAATTCACAGAAATATCAAGTAGCAAAATTTTTGAAGTTAAAAAAAAAGTGAAAAAGTTTTTAGAATTTAGGACCCACAGAGATTGCATAGCACAACAAAATGTACCTGCTGAAGCTAGGACTCCAAAGTGCATGGTAATATTCTTGTAAGGAGTGTATGCCTGAATGCAGAGATGCATTTTGAGTCATCATCGCTAGGTCACCAGCCTACACAGCAAAGCAATTTCAAAGCAATTGCATACGCGCAGCTAAGATGTAGTTTTTTTTTACTATTTTAGTAGTGTCTTGCATGCAATTTTAATTGTAATACGCATCATTTATAAACTATGTTTCGTATTTCTAATCAAATTTGTTGTCAAGTAAGCACTTAACATTTCCTAAGTATTGGAAAATTCAGTAGTGTCTAAGGATAATAAAAACAATTTCGTTTTAGTTGCAATTTTGTTCCTGATGGTTAAATGGCCCAAAATAGATACCCAATGTTCACAAGAGAAACGGGATGGATGTACCAACATCAAAAAAACTTAGAGAAAAACCATTAATGAAAATGAAAACAAAAATGAATCCACTGGTTCTCTTTCTGCTTCTAAAAAAAATTGAGTAAATATCAAGAAGAGTTTATTTTATACTGTTTTACATGTTGCATTATTAATGTAACATGAATAGCCATTGTGTGTTAAATGCAGTAAAAACTTGGCATATGGAAAGCATGAAACCTGCAAAATTAAAAACACATTTAGGAATGATACTTTTCCGTTTTGCAAGCGCAAACGATAAAAGTCGCCAACAATGGTACAACTGATGCCAAATGAAATATCTTCGCTGGCAACCTTTTCCGCCTCATTTTCAAAACATGTCGCAGCCATTTCTTATCAGATTGATTGTTTCTTTCAATACTGGCATACAATTACATAGAATTTTTACAAGATAAATTTTATGCCCTAAGACCATTCATGGTAATTAAGTCAATTAGAATGCAATCACACCACTCACTCAAAGGCGAAAATATATAAAAGGCAAAATCAAGGGTTAAGCTAATACTTTGGCAAGGAGAATTGAACAAAAACGACAGAAACATGTTCTTCAGAATTTACTAAAGAAAATAATACAGATTTCTTGTTTAAAACAACATATGATAAAACTGACAGAAAATTTTTTGAAAAATTTCCAAATAAGGAATTAGGTTGGATCTGTGACCCATTTTGCCTTTGGTATTTTCAATTCCAATGTATCTCTAAATGTAAAAGAACAATTAATTGATATTTTAAGTGACAGAATACTGTGTGTTCAAGTTAAGTCTCTAACTTGCCAAAAATTTTAGCTATCTACTGGAAACGAATATGCCGATTTAAAAGGAATGAAAGTAAATTATTACGTTTTTTACATAAAACTTCTAAAATGCTTATGTTACATCTTTCTGTTATATAAGCATTGAAAGTGGTTTTCTCACTGAAATAGAAATAATTTTTCTACTGAATCAACATGGAGAACTTTTTTATTGAAATATTTTTTTCTCTGTGACATTAGTTGCATCTACTACGAACTAAAGATTAAAGAACTGTTTTTAAAATATTTTGAATTCGTTGTCGTATTGATCTATGAAGCACTAGATTAGTGAGTTTTTATTGCATTATTGACAAATATAGTTTTTAAACAATCAAAAAATTTTCTGCGGAGATAATTACTTGTCAAATATGAATGTGTTTTCAAGCGGAAATAAATAATGAGTTGTAAAAAGAAAATTCAGTTAGAACATTCACATCTCTAACAGTAATTTGGATTGATTTAATCTTTATAATACAATATATTTTACAATGATAAGGCAAACTCCAATGTGAAAGATTATGCGAAGATTACGATAGTACCTAGAGTATTCAGCATATCGTATAATCCTATAACCAGATAATAATAATATTAAAATAAATTTTATCTGAATGAAGTTTTCTTATTACAGAAACAGTAAAATTATGCCATTACATAAACGAATGCACTTTCAGACAATATACTTCATACAGTTCACAAGCGCAAGCCACAAGTTCTGTTTATGTTACTTCTCGCCCTTCAGCGCATGCTCAAGAATTACCATCCAGGCGAAACTAGTCGATTTGTCCATGACGTTAAAAATTCGAAAAGTGGGGTAGGGTTTGGAAATACGCGTCCGGTATTTTGAGACTTTGTCTCTGCTTCAAGTCTTAATCTCTCTAATTCATATTGTTCTTTCCTTCTCCGCTCTTCCGCTTCTTCCTGTCTCCTACGTTCTTCTCTTTCCCTTTCCTCCGTCTCTTTACGTTCTTCTCTTTCCTCCCTCTCTTTCCGTTCTTCCCTTTCCTCCCTCTCTTTCCGTTCTTCCCTTTCCTCCCTCACTTTCCGTTCTTCTATTATTGTGTCTAAGACTCCTTTGACGAATACTTCATCATAATCTCTACTTTCAACAATTTTCTGTTTTAAATCGACTATTTTCAAATCTGCAGTCACATGAACTCCCAGTTCAGCCGCGAGATTTTGCAAATCTTCCTTACGAGCTCTTCCTAAGTAAGACATTGTTTCTATGTTTAAAATTAACGAACACTGTTTTCTTTATATTTCCTCAAAATAGCTCAATTCAATTACTTTAATTAATTAATGCAGTCAGGAATCACGAAATTAATTGCACTTTGTTAAGTACGTATACCTCAAAAATGAAATATTTAAATTATATGAAGTTCATTCTCTCTACCACATTAATTGTGATTAAAATAAGAATAATAACATAGAGCAATATATATATCTACCGTCTGCACAACTAAAATGAATATTAAATATAATATCAAATACGGTAATAAAATAAGACAATTTAATATTAACAGGAAATAATAATCTGGTATCGCTAATATTGCGTTCAGTGATGAACTAATAAAATAAAGCAATTCTATATGAACAGGAAGTAATAATCTGGTATCACTAGTATTATGTTCAGTGATGAACTAAATAAAAATACGCACGATTATTCTATCTCGGTCGGTGCCTCCAAAATAATTATTACTGTAATACTTCTTTGGCGAAATGAAGCAACTCCAATGATGGAACACAGCAATAATTTTTATTTAACACTAAAAAAATGGTGACATACAAACAAGAAGAGAAAACATATTCTATCATTTAAAAATAAATTACATTCTTCGTGCGAGAGTCGCACGAGGCACTCGAGTCTGGTTTCAAATATTGCCATTCACAAATACCTTAATGTTCATCTAATTAAATTATTTAATCTACAAGATTTTAATAGTATTTAAAGCTGTTACACAAGGCACTATGTGGAAGAATGTACACTTACTATGACATACGAAAAAAATATAATTTTATTAAGATTTTTACAGGTGCTGAAAAAGAATTTAAATTTCCAAGGGAACTTATGTGTTTTCTAAATAATAATCGCTCTGATGTTGGTATTTTTATTTGATAAAAGTTTGTTTTTAAATTTTGTGTTACAATAATTTAAATTGAGATATTAGTGTTTATATGGAATTTTAACATAATTTTATTCAGTGCGTTATGTGGTGTATTTTATGCGTTTTTATAATTAGGTATTTTATATGTATTTCATGAAATATGTATTTTTATATGTATTATATATATATATATATATATATATATATTTTTACTTGGCGCGGCCCTTGTTTGTCATAAAATCTTGTCGATTAGGTGGATGGGGCTGCGCCCTACTTGTACTAAACTTTAGTGTAGCTTGAACACTTGTAAATTTGAACTATAGTGCAGACTGTACTTTCAGCGAACTCTAACACTAACTCCTGGCACCATAACTCTACATCCGGTACTAATTGCTTCATCTCTGTGTTTAAGTGCTCACAGTACATTTACAACCACAAGGATACCAGCAATACACAAATGACTCCCTTTACCTCACTCTGTATTTTAGTTTTTTTTTAATTATTTATTACTCTTGTTTTTACTCTTGTATCTTACATATGTGTCTCTGTGTCTCTCTTCATATTTATCTTAATATCAATGCATCCTTATGTTCGTATCTGTTAGTATTTGTTTGTTTTTGCCTGTATATGTATCTATTCTTGTATTTGTTTTGTATATTTTTATGTATCTGTGTTATTCCAACAGCCATGCACACCCACAAAGTTATTGTCACGCAACCATTGTCAATCAATAATCCTCAGTCCCTGTTTGGCCATGTATTGATCTTTAGATCTGTACTACAAACTTCCGAGACAGCCTCACGGGGCCCCAGGGAGTCATTATTCCTAGATAGGGGAGCGCGTTGGACACACACCTGTTTACCTATGTTAAACACCAGGCGTCCCCGTCCTCCGTCACCTGTCACCTGTCTTGCATAAATAATGGTGGTGCAACTCGCTGTCATACTGTGGCCAGCTCTTTATACGATAAATGTGCTCGATCTAATATTCTCCTTAATAAATCTTTCATTAGTCTTATTAGCGTTTCTCACAAACCGCCTCACCACGAGGCAGATGGAGGATTAAATTTCCACTGAATGCGATTAACTACACTAAGTTCGCTTTTGCGATTCCAATCGAAGGCTTACAATACATAATCAGCTCCAACAAAGTTTGTTCGTTGTCAAAATAGATCACCGAGCATTTTACTCTACTTGCTTGGCAACAGAAAAAAATCGCTACAAATTGGCGAAATCCCATTTCTACGTGGACGGCAATGTGGAAAGACAAATTCTGACAAACTCATTTTAGAACAAGGTCAACCCAGTCAATACCAATGATTTCTAATACTGCAGCTTCTCGAACATGATTTTCCGGAAGAGGAGCTCTAATGGCATCTAGATTCTTTTCAGAATACTTTTTGTATTTAGTGCGTTCAAAGAACAACAGATTTCTTTTTTTCAGCCGTTTAATATTCAAATTGCTTGATCAAAATATTTAAAAGAATCTGAGTACCAGCATGACCATTTTTAAATGGTAATAAAATATCAAACGGCTTATTGCAGATCTCCTAGAATCCTTGCAGTCCTCCCTCTAAACAATTCTTGTTTTCAGTCTTATGACACCCTCTTCATCTTTAAATACGCATGTGTTTCATGTATAAATGTATTCTTTCCTATTATCGTCAATATTCCTTTTTCAGCTACAAACATTCTTCTGAATCAAGGCTTTCGTTCTCCTCGATACGTTCGAAATACGACAGCTTCCTAAGAATCTTAAAATCCATCCAAGTAAATGTAGTCTTTTTGTGCTGATAATAGTAGCATTTGCGGTTTTGCAGCTGAGGATGGTGCTTCGGTAAAACCATCGAAACTAGTCAAAATTTTGAAATTTTGACTAGATTCGATGATAACCATCGACCTGTCAAAATTTTGAAATATAACGCCGATTTTTGTTGCTTGACTTCTGAATTAGTAGCAATATTACCAATCAGTTTCAATATTTTTCTCCTTTGGAAACTAGAACAGTATAGGAGAAGGAAAAAACACATTTTTTTAGCTCTTTAAGAACTTGATTTTTCTGAGCAAGCAATTCGTTAAAAGGGCACCTATACGATAAATATAATCACTGAAGTCTTTCACCACCTTGACTTCAGTAATTGATGGTTAGGACAACCACTGTTGGGTAGGTGAACAGCATTAAAATTTCCTGGAACATGCCTCTTTCTTTCCTTCGAAATTCCTATTCCCCGGGACTATATTGTTTTACGATAGTTCCTCAGGATTCCTCTCCTTTTATCCAGGTAAGCACAGCAGTAGAATTAAGACGTATTTCTTCATGTGGAATCTTACTCAATATTGGTAGGATGCAAGGCGAGATAAAATAGTAGCAAACAATTCTAATCTTGCAATTATAGTTACTTTCTTGCCACTAGAAGAAACTTATACCATGCTTGTAATAACTGCAGTTTAATAGATTCGTAACTTTATGTTCTACTAAAAACTGTGGCAGCATAAGCATATTTGCCAGCTTCGGAAAAAACTGTGCAAAGAGCATTTCTAACTGGTGCCATTAAATATCGTGGAATAGCCTTTAATTATCGTGGAATACGTGAGAAATATTCTTTAGCCACTTCAGAAATTTAACCTTGGATATTAAATCTACTTCTATCCAGTTAAGCTTCATGCTTCAAAGTTTCAGCAAAACGCAGTTTAGGGAATAAATGTGTAGGACAAGTCACTCCAATCGGATCAAAAGTCCAATGGGCCTAAGACAGTGTAGTTTTCTTGGTGACTGTTTGAAAGCAAAGCTCCTTTAAGCTGGCTGCACTGATGCCTCATGCATCTGCCTCTTTATTCCATAAAAAATGTGCTCAGTCATATCTAAATTAATGTGCTCAGTCATGCTCAATTGATTCATGATTTAACTTAAAAACTCATAGTAATTACAGACGCATTACATAAAACTCAAACAAAAGGACACCCTGTAAAACTAGCTTGCGTCAGAACCACTATATTTTATTATCTGGAACATAGCATAAAGAAATGTAACAAGGAGGTTAAAAAAAGTTGGTCTCTCTCTTTGGAAAAAGAAAACAATTTATATATATATATATATATATATATATATATATATATATATACATTTACAAAACAAACATTTGAAATATGAAGTAAAAAAAGTCATTTCCTAACACCCACCATAAAAATATTTTCCATTTATCGGACGATGTTGCCGTAGGTGTAAAAAGAAAAAAGCCAAACAGGAGGTAAAGGCTGTCACATGTGTCACTAAAATACATTTTTATAGTTAACATGTACGAGTATATATTATATGTAAATACTTTGGAGGTTTGAATAGATTGCTTTCTAAGTATAAATTATGTGACCACTTTATTACATCTTAGGGAACCTAAGTATACTTCATCGCTAAATCTTCTGTAAATTCTTCACCTAAGTATCTTCTCTATTGACATAGTCAAGCAACTTGTTGCCAGACATTTGTCTTCCAGGTAAGTAACTGAGAACTCAGAAAGAGTTTGAAATAAGTACTTTTATTAAAACTGCAACTTAACAAAATACACAGATCGTGTAGTACAATATAGGTTTCCCCGTATTGCGAAACTTAACAAAACAGATGACTCAAAGTAAAATTTAAGCAACTAAAGTATGCAGTTCACGCGACAAAGTCCTGTGTAACTTTTGTTCAAGCTCTCTAATCACGCGGGCAAAAACTCCTAGTAGAATTTTAAAGCCGATCGAAATAAATCTAACAGTACGGAGAAGATCAGTTACTAGTGCTGAAAGCTCTCGTTCTTAAATTCAAGAGTTCTGTTCTTATATACGTTAACCAATTTTTATCCTGGTGGGAGACGAAAAAAGTGAAAAAAATAATAAAGACAAATATAATAAAATAATGGATTAATAAACATAAAACTTTACAGCCATTTACAAACTTACCCAACACCAGAACACAGCACAGATAGAATTAATTACTATGCAAATTTCACTTCCTCGTTTTAAGAATGAAAGCATTATAATGCATTTTAATGGCAAATGTAAGACACGAAAAAAGTGAAAGTAATTTATGGCAACTGGTAGTTTCGTTTTAGAAATAAGACAGAAATCTGCGGTTAATCTCTTAAAATGATTATGGGACAGTTCGTCAGATTGTGTTAGGAATGATAGCTCTTTGTCCGGTTTTAGTGAAACTAGCCCGTAAACTTGCTGCTCAAGAGGAATTCCCTGATAATCTGCATGTACTCAGCCCCTGCGTGCGGAAACTGAAACCGAAATGAAGTGTTAGAATTCAGAAACTGCCAGAACTCAGTGAAAACTTGTGGGCTTACGGAAAAGTTACAAGGTATTTCTCCCGCCTTCTTACTGTCCCATTCTTGCCTCTAGATGGCGGGAATTCTTCCTTTCTTTTTCTCTAATTTTTATGGTGGAAAGATTTTGACAAGTAGGAACTTACATTTTTTAGACACAAACGCGTTGTTTTTTTATTTAATTGCAGTCCCTTTTTATTGGCTGCTGTATTAAGTCATCACATTCATCTAAATTCGTCTAAATATCCTGAAACAGCGGAAAATTTAAGAGAATCATTCTACGTAGATAATTGCATCACATCTGTTCCTAATGAAGAGACAGTTACACGATTTATCAAAGAATCGAAACTAATAATAGATTCTGCGTCATTCGATCTGAGAGGGTGGGGGCACACTTCTCTTTTGAAATCTGAAAACCGCATAGAACCTACTCCTGTGTTGGGAATTTTGTGGGATAAGGAAGATAATAGCCTTTTCTGGGAGGTGAAGACCGCTACTGATAAATCAGTGAATCTTATTAGAAGAAATATATGGTCTGCGGTACATCGCATTTTCGACCCCATGGGTTTTCTTTACCGATAACGCTAACACCTAAACTACTCATAGAAAAGACATAAAAATTAGTTGGGATACAAACATACCCGAAAACTTAGGAAAACAGTTCTATTCATGGATTGATTATTTGTCAGCATTAGAATTCCAAGGGCTTTAGATATAAATGGAAATGAAAGTCTTAGTCTTCATACGTTCTGTGACGCAAGTAAACAATCCTATGGCTGTGTGATTTATTTAAGAAAAGAAACAAGTGAAAATGTATCGTTGTATTTTCTTCTAGCTAAAAGTAGAGTGAGTCCCTTAAGAAAAATGACCATAAATCGTCTAGAATTATTAGCCTGCTGTATAGGAGTCAGACTCGCAGCTCTTGCTGGGTGTTCGATTAAGAGGTTTGTGAAATCTCGCTGGTGGCAAGGGCCAGAATGGCTTATGAAGAACGATGAAGAGTGGCCAACTAGTGAAGTGATTACTAACGAAGAAGAAATCATGAGAGAAAAGCGAAAGAACATTATTTCGACTTTGGCTAATATCATCCCTGAAAAATGGTATCTGATTTACCTTTCAACTTACTTTAAAATTGTGAGAATGATTTCTTGGATTCTATGATTCACAAATAATTGTAGACATAGGGGAAGAAATTATGACAAATGAGTCATAATGAGTGTTGAAGAATTAGACATTGCGGAGAGGAAATTGTTGAAGATCGTTCAACAAGAAGCATTCTCTAATGAAGAACAGTTGAAAGAACATTTTACTTTAGGAGATGAAGAAGGAATTGTAGATTGAAGACGAAGATTTAAGGATGACCATGAAATTTTCCGGTGCCCCATTGTACTTCCATCCAAATATGAATTAGTAGAAAGAATGATACAAGACTACCATTTACAACTTTTACATACTGGTAATCAAGTTCTTATGACCAATATTCGTCAAAAACTTTGGATAATAAAAGGAAGAAAAACAGTACAAAGAGACATATCGAAGTGCGTTCGGTGCAAGAGACACTCGGCGAAAGCACTGATACAGTGGCTTGTCCTCTCCCAAAAGATGGAGTCAGAGATGCTTAAACATTTGAGGTGACAGGTATTGATGTAGCAGGACCACTTTATTTAAAAGAAAATACAAAAGCTTGGATCTTGCTTTTTACTTGTGGAGTTTATCGCGAGGTTCATTTAGAATTAAGTTTATCGGCTGATGGATTCTTCCCCGGATTTCGAAGATTCATAGCACGAATAGCACGGCCTAGAGTAGTATAGAGCGACAATGGCACAAATTTTGTAGGGGCAAGGAATTTACTCCGATATGTTGCCTCGAACTAAATTATCAGAAGTTCTTCGACAATAAAAATTCAATGGAAGTTAAACCCACCAACCGCAGCATGCTGGGGCGGCTGGTGGAAGAGACTGGTTCAGATGATCAAGAAATTATTGAGAAGAGTCTTGCGGAAAGCATTACTTTCATATGAAGAAATGTTAACTATCCTATGTGATGCAGAAGTAAATATCAACCCCAGACCATTAACATACGAGTCAGAAGATCCCACCGATTTATGTGCACTCACTCCATCTATGTTTATTCAGAATGTTCGAACTGAAGGTGTTCCGGATCTGGACAGTTTGGATAAAATCAACTTATCGAAAAGATGGCGATACCACCAAATATTACGTGTAGAATTTCGTAAAAGATTTAGAGATGAATATCTTGGATTGTTAGTACATCGACCAAAGACCGTACCTTCGCGAACCATCAAGAAAGATGATTTAGTGTTTGTAGAGGACGATAGAAGGAAAAGAACAGACTGGCCTACAGGTCACGTTGTAGAAACGTATCCTGGGAAAGACAACGAAGTACATGTTGTCAAAGTGAAAATTGCAATGGGTGAACTCCTAAGACCTGTGAAACGTATTTATCCTCTCAAACTTGATAGACCTAACTTGTCTAGTGACTTCACCATAAACAAAAGGAATTCTGCCGGTGAATGTGACAGTGATATGAACGATCAAACTAGATATGGGCGTAAAACTGTAAAACCTGTTAAGTATTTTTAAATTGTTATACTAATTTTTGTTTCTTTTCAGTATCTTAGAAGTTTAATTGTCTTTACTGTAGTAAATTGGAATATGTTATCTGGATATGGCATGAAAATGTTTAGATGTATAATAGCCCTTTGTACGTATTAATTTTTAGAGCATTAGTTAATTTTCATATTTGTGAAAGTTGTACCTGAAATTTTGTTGATTATTGATAAAATTTGTTTTCATTTTCCCATCTTATCGATGTAAAATTAAAAGGTGGGAGGATGTCCCATTCTTGCCACTAGATGGCTGGCATTCTTCCTTTCTTTTTTCTAATTGAGAGCTGGGAAGGAGACAAGATTCGATCCGCTCGGAGGAGCGTAAAGACGAAGTTCTGACTTAGAAACCAATTAAAATGTACTGTCTTAAAGTAATTATCAACTACTATGTAAATACAGTAATTATAAAGATTTGTGTAAATAAAATGTCATTAAGACTTTATTGAAGTTGTAATTTGAATCGAATATAAATGCAGACATAGCTCTCCCAAATAGAACTATGGATTAGAATGAACACTTACCATGCATTCGTAGTGTAGTGGTCTGAACGCTGGGCGAGTAATCCAGAGGTCCGTGGTTCGATTCCCAGCGAGAGCGTTGCTCATTTTTCACTTTTCTGCTTCCAAAAAATAACCTAATGACTCTACAGAGGCGCTTGAACTAAAAGGGTGGTGGATGATGGTTCTCCACACCCAGGTTTTGGCGATTGGGTCCACTGAAAATCCCAATCTCCCTTTAAAAAGGGGAGTATATAAGGTATTTCTCCCGCCTTCTTAGCATGCCTTCGTAGTGTGGTGGTCTGCCCGTTGGGCGCGTATTCCAGAGGTCCGTGGTTTAATTCTCAGGGAAGGCGTTGTTCATTTTTCACTGCTCCTGCTTCCAAAAATACCTAATATCTCTACAGTTGGCTTCTTCGCTGGGAATCGAAACCCGGACCTTGTAAATACGAGCCCAGCGTTCAGACCATTACACTACGAAGGCATGCTAAGAAGGCGGAAGAAATACCTTATAAATTTACCATCCAAGACCGTTGCAAATTCAAAAACCGTAAATTATTTTGGCAATAAAAGTGCTTCTATATGTAATTCAGCAAAAAAATTTAAAATGTATAAAATCCCCAAATGTTTTTGCAAAAATAGCTTTATTGAAAACTTAGGTCTCCTGTTGAAAGCAAGGCATCCAGCTGTCTATTTTTTTAACCCTGTTTAAAATGTTTTATGTTTATCTCTGGCATGAATCCATCCAAGTCAGAATTTTCACCTGATGCAGCTGCTGTATAGTTTAATTACACATTAATTTACCATACACCTTTGTTTCGTATTTTACCATAAGTGTATTCTTTAGTAATTTAGTAAGAAACTGCTCAGGAGACATTTGCTTTAGTAATTCCGATAATATAAACATTGGGTGTTTACTGTTAGATAATCTAGATTTGTGACTGGTTTCATACGAAGAACTGCTGAAATTTCTTGCTTTAAAATCATGATATTTCTGGTGTGAATCCTGTAGTATTTATCCATATAAAAAAATGCGCTGTAGCTCACAAAATTTATCGAAGATATTTAATTCCATAACGTAACGTCAACAGCTTTAAATTAAATTAAATGAAGCCATGAATTGTGTTACTATTTAAAGTATACGTTTACCTAGTTCTTCTAGCACTAAATAGTTTTCTAAAAATTAAATATTCAATTTAAATATTAACATCTTCTCTTTGGAAAAGAATAATTTACATCATAAATGTGATAAGACCCTTATTGTATTATCAAAAAATAAAATAAAATAAGTAAGTAAATGAAAATTAAAAAATCTTAATGTTTAATAATTTGTTATATTATTAATTTAATCTCTTTCAGCAGGCACGAAACTAAATTATTTAAAACATTTTAGGCTAATATTTCGTCAATCACTTTTGCAATAAGGGTTTCAGTTACTACTTTAAAGAAATGTTTCGATATTTTGCCAGATATATCCAATAATATTTAAAATTGAGTATTAAGAATGTTTATGAATGTTTTAAGAATATTAAACAGAGCATTCAAAGCAGTAAGTCTGAAGTTATTGCCATAGCAGAATTTGAAATTGTTTCGTAGGTTCGGTTTTTGTGCCCGTAAATTCATCTTTCCAATATTTATCGAATATTCTAAACTATCAATATTGTTGCGTGCGTACGGGCTCGTAATAATTTGAATGCACAAGTCCGATGAATGAAGTCAACAAAATTTATTCTTATCACAACAAATGAAACAAAATGCTGAAATTTCCTCAGAGATATTCGTACAATATCGCAATATCTCACGGTAGTTATATTTTAAACTACAAAAACGTTAAATAGAACTCAATTCAAAACACTGAGAAAGCTAATCCGATCTCACCGCGAATTCGCTACAATCAACAACAAGAAATACGTAAACAACTCATAAACAACCGAATTGAGATGCTTTGTTTCGGCTTTTATTAGCTTTTTAATCAATGCACAAGATATTCTGGTATTTTCTCGATTTTGCACGAGAATGAAAAACAATTTTAATTACAAGATCTACTAAAAATAGCTAAATAAATACAAAATTTGTAACACTACCCCCTTCCCAAGGACTGCACGCCCCGGGCAGTGCAATCCCTGGAGAGGAATCCAAACTCACAACTAAGGCATAAATGCAATAATAAACATTACATTACAATAACATTATAAACAATAATTGCAATAAGTAACTTTGAATAAATCAAATGCTATAAAATACTAAATACAAATCAGATCAAATACACATTTAGAAACAAAAAGCACAATGGCCTTATACTATTTACAATACTATTTACAATTATGTACACTACGTACTATGGCCATAATAAGGAGCTAACCTGTCGTAATGAACGACATTAGGTTTAGAGTTCGATGACTTACGGATCCGACTTACGACGTCGTTCAGCCTGTTTAGGACTGTGTACGGACCATCTCAAGGTGACGCCACTGTGAGAGCTCCCGACCTAAGAGTTAACCTAACGGGATTGCAGCCAAAGAACGTCTATGTAAAGAAGGAAAGGCTCCATAGACGTAATATAAACCAGTTTGTCTGCTACTCCGCTAAAAAGAAGAGAGAAATTCGCCAAGGGATTTGGCGACGGAACCTGTTGGCGAGAATTTTCCCCTTTGTGATGTTCTGAACCTGGCCGAGATTTTCCTCCTCCGTCACGTGTACAGGAAATTGAGGAACACGGATTAAGATGAATAAGAAAATTAAGTGAAGTATCACTTTCACTGGCTGTTGAACTTCCATTATCTATATTGTAGTTTGATGTCTGATTTTATATCCGTCAATATGGAGGAAAAAAATGGAGTCACACAGCTTTAAACTCTTGATAAACGTGACCGTCGAACTTGTTCGAACTTCGACATCAGCTTCAAGCTTTGGCGCTTTTTGGCGACAGATATTTTACGCATGCGCAGCTGTTTCCCTTTTCGTTCGAAGGGAGCCACTCCTGCTGCTGCGAAGCTTTCCTTCTTAACAATACATATTCTTTGTTGTAGCTTCCACAGCGGAAAAGGATGTACAACTCTAGTTGCCGCCACAGCCCAACAGACCAACGGCATTTTTTTTATAATCATAATCAAAGAAAAAAAAAGTTTACAGATACATTGCAAGATTGACTATAGACGAACTTGGCACTAAATGCAGCGTATACATTCATATTGAAATGGGTTGATGCAATTATAAGATCAATGGTAGTTAAAGCATTATCACTGGATTAAACTATTAACATAAGCTAAAAACAAAACATTAGAAGAAAAATACGTACAAAACTTACCTAAGGATAACATACATCGCTATATACCTGCAGTACTGGAGTAAACTAACATTAATAATATGCTGAACATTTTATACAGGTTATTTACATTATATAATTAAAGCTGAATATAGTTTTAATATTTATATTATGCGGAACCATACCATTTATGACACTATTGTTACACATTCAACAATTATTCACTAAGTAACGCTATGTACTAAATTCATCACAACACGCAAGCGTACACTTAAAATGCAACAAGGTTTCAATACTAAAAATAAAGATGATTAATTGTGTGTAACACACTTTAGAACATGCTGTGTTATATAGAATGCATCCTACGGTACTATTAATTAACAGCTTAGCACAGAAACCAGAGTATTGCCATTCCGCAGAATAAGTTCATTGAACTCTGTATGCAACAGTGAAGTTACTATGCCTAATATAATAAAAGGTGAAATATATACACTGCTAATCATTTTTCTGTATAATAATACTTAGTAATATCACTAGTAAAAAGTACTTTGCATTACATGTATTTGGCATTACATGCCAAATATTGAACTTAATTCAGGACATGACACAGGGCATTGCATTAGACTATACTATTTACAACAGTCTTTACCACTTGCAATACTAAAAGAAACACATGCTTTGATGGATTCTGTGAAGAGCAGTAAAGTTTACAAAACATTAGAGACACTTCCATAGTATACAAGTTACAACAATAGTCTATTACAAAATGCAGTAACCTGACAAGAGAATCTATAATACTTCCAAAGGGTAATTTCTGCAGCGATTTCAAAGCGAGTCATGGTAACATTGTACGGAAAAACATTATCTGCAGCGCACGAGACTCTGTATCTGAAATTCTAAAGCTATGCTCATTGTAAAATTATTTTGTGCTATTGCTGTTGAACTGAATTTTATGGTTTGAGTACGCGATATTTAACGTATTACGTATTTTAATGAAGGTAACACATAAAACGTTAAGAAAAGCTCCTTTAAACGTAATTTAAAATCTAAAATCTTTTTTTTTTTTTTGGTTTGTTTTGTTTTAAGCTTTAAGTTTTTTTAAACTAACTTTATTAAATTCACATTCTTCGCACTTGCGCTACATAAAATTCAGTTGAACAGCAGAATCATAATATATATAAAAGCAGGTGACAGGTGACGGAGGACGGGGACGCCCGGTGTTTAACAGAGGTAAACAGGCATATGTCCCGCGCCCTCCCCTATCTACCGGGAGTTTATTGAGATCTTAAGAGAATTATTACATTGCTATACAGAGGCAGATGAGAGATACATTAGCTATTTATGTTGTATTACAGATTTTAGGTTTGCAAGGTATACATTACATAACATACTGGCCACACATTAAAAAAACATTAATATCACACATACATGACGCATAAACACTATTAACAAAGGAGGTACATGCGCTTAGCAGAAGGAAGATACACATAACTAGCACATGAAGCACACATTTGTGTATAGTTTAGGTACTTATGCTGAGGATCAATTTTTAATATGCATTGGATATACAGAATACATAATGCCAAATACACTTAATGTAGATATGTTACTCATAATACTGAATACACTGATAATACTGCTAACGACTACTATATACAGAATAAACTTGGGATTATTATATACAAGATACATAATGCCAAGTACACTTAATGTAGATATGTTACACATGATACTGAATACATTGGTAATACTGCTTACACCCGCTGCAGCTACCTGACTCATATTACATTTCTATGCATCTAAATATACATGTTGCAGATACAGATCATTTACGATATGCTCGAGATTGCTATATACACGCTTTAGACTACTATATACAGAGCACATACAGAATGCCATATACAGAATAAACTTTGGATTACTATATACAGAATATATATATAAAAGCAGCATATCTTTAGAATTCGCAATAGAGTGTTAGAAATTCCCATGCATATTTTTATATTCTACACATTCTTTCTTTAAAAATTAGCCGCCCGTGCAGCAAGCCTCCTAAAATAATTATCATAAAAAAAGATAAAGTATGTACGTTGTAAAAGAGGAAGTCATGGTTTTAATGTGAATTAATAAGTCCAACTAATACAGTTTCATAAAAATGAATGTTTCTAATTAGTATATGAATAAAAATGAATATTTCTAATTAGATATCTCATGATTTTAATAATGTTTATTTTAATCAATCGCAATAAAAAGCAGAAAAATGTGTTCTGAAGAACTGTGTTTATTGTTTTCAAATCATTTAGTTTATTATCCATAACCTTTCGGTTTAAACCTGAAAGTATCTTAGGCTTCATTGAATGGCAAGAGGCTAGCACGTGGAAGATAAAAAGTATTTTATTTCGGCAACTTATTGCTTTCATAGAGCCGAGTTTATTAACTAAAACTGAAAAATAAATAACTTACATTTTTCCGAATGGCAACAGGCTCGCGTGCTGAATATAAAAATGTTTTATTTCGAACAAGTGTTGCCAAGTGCTCGCTTTAAAATAGTCGAAATTGTTCAAAAAAATCGTATGATTATTTAAATAGATGACTATTTTATACATTAATATCCTATTATTTTTGTCTTTGTTGCATCGTATCTCCTTTGTATTAGTATTATTTTTAGCACAAAACGTGCGTTAGCTCACAAGGTGTTAATTAACTCGAAACAGGATTTTCGTTGGATAAAAAGCCTTATCAAAAGCTTTTCATTTGTTGCCACCAAATATCATCTCCTTGTGTTGTTTTAAATAGGCCATACAAGGAAGTGATGTGGTGTCCCCATCAGATTTTCTTCAGTAATTCTAGATTCAAATATGGATACATGTCCTAAAATACCCTCATTGTTTCTTATACTAACTTTAAAATATTAAGAAATAACCAGTCATGATTAATCAGTAACTATGTTTTCTTAGCTGTAATCGGGAATATAGTTATCGCGATCAATATAAATGTCTTTTTAATGATAACATGCGTTTATTCTATTAGAACACGCATTCTACAACCCAACTTGAATTTTTGTTTTATCAAATTGGTGTTAGACCATTATTCACGTTTCCTTTGATCTAATTTATTGTTTATTATCCATGTAATGTTTCAATTACCTAATTAGGCTCTTATGTAAAACCATAAATACTTATACAGTTACAGAATATTTCAATGAAGAAATTTAAATGGCTGGTGAAATTTAAATGGCCGCAGTATTTAGGAATATATTAAACAATATGCAAATTTATCCTCTTCTCCAAACATTAATGGTCTATAAAATGGAAGAGAAACATGATAGTGTAAAATAATTTAATATTAGGAAAAAAATACAATTCCTTTTTTGGCACACATTCTGAACAAAACTCTTATTGATTTCAAGGGCAATCGGACATTAAAGAAAAAAAGGTACAACTCTGATATACGCCCTTATTTCACCAAATGTGGCGATATGTGTTCTGCGCTGGTTTTTGGCGCGATTGCGTGTTGTATGGCAACCCTGTTGACGTTGAAAAATCTTTCGCTGGAGTTTGTTGGTTCGCGTCACGCGCTGTGTAAGAGAAGCTGGGGGGAAAGGTAAAATGGTGGAAGTTGTTGAGTTGAAGTTTGGCAAAAGGAAATATCGTCGTGTCCATCCTGTTGAGAGGCAGTGGGTATTTGGAGGTGTGGAAAGAGGGTCTGGGAGATTATTTTTAGTGGCTGTGCATGATAGAAGTAGGGATTTGTGATTATTTGTTATTCTTTTTATTTGTGAACCATAGTATGAATTTTCTGGATAGTGATTACGTGGCGGCATGTTAAAGGCGGTATGAAATTGATATTTCTGCTGTTCGAAAAAGCCTTTATTTCTGGTAAGTGCATTTTATTTTATTCTTGTTCTTATTTTGTAGAATGTTATGTTCATTGTTTTTTTAGTATGAATTTCTGTCGTTATTTTTTTTTTTTTTTTTTTTTTTTTTTTTTTTTTTAAATTGTTTGAAATTTATTTTAGTTATTTTGTTGATTAGTGCGTATCGTCTAAATTGTGCAATTCGTAGACGTTTTTTTAAGTTGAAACAGGACACTGTGTACGTGGTATTCTTTAAAATTTATTGTTGTTATGTTAATTTATTAAAGCGAGGTGTGCGTAGTTCGTAGATTCGTTCGTTGCCTAGATTGTGTCATTCGTAGATGTTTTTTTTAAGTTAAAACATATCGCTGTGTACATGGACCCTTGTCAAATTTTAGTCATAATTTTGGTTAGAAACTTTACGGTTTTGCTATCTAAATGTTTTGTTTTCGTTTCGGATTTTTAGCTTAAATTGTGTGTTCAAAACGTGTTTTTTGCATTCGCAAAAACCGTGTTTTTGGAGACATTTTAAGCTTAAAGTTCGAAATGTAGACAAAATTTTAGATAACAATATGGCAGCATGGAGTTTCTCGCCAAAAGTATTTGGTGAGAAATTTGGCGACTTGAGGGCGCATATCGGAGTATTTCCGAAAAACATTTTAGCCAAACTTTTCTAAGACAAATTAAAGTTTTTCTTTTTTCCAAATATTAATGAATGAATTTATAAATATTTATCTTGTTATATATAACAAATCCTTGTTTAATTTCTTACTATGTAAAACTTAATGATAAATCAAGATGCCCATAAATTTAATAATTTCCTTTTTCCTAGCCTTCTGTTCCTAATAGCATGCCATTTGAACTAAATTTAAAAACATGAAATAAAAACCTTTATGTTTTATCAAAACTGCTGATAAATAAGATTATATGGCATGCAGGTATATATTTCATTATTCTGCTGATTTATCAATGATGAACTGTACGTGTGAATTCATATGAACTAGCAAGTCTGCCCTAGGAACAGAATTTGAAATTTTTAAATACTGCTCTACAGGGCATCCCAGTTGTTTATTCATAATAATCAAAAGGAAACTGGTTTTTACTCGAACAAACACTAAATCAAATTCATATGAAATAGCACTTTCGTGTTAAGAAAAGATAATGGATCTTAAAACAGCCATAAAAGGATTTTAAAACAGCCATAAAAGATAACTCATTTAAATTTCTCATAAGCAAGTGGAAACAACGAAAAATCGAGTGCGCTATTTATAGCTGATTTATATATATATACTAAAGTTTTTAAATCACAATCACGAATAAGCAACTTGAGGGAATGAAGCCCTGTTATCAGAAAAGCATGTCAATAAGAAAAATTCAGCAAGAATACACATAAAATTATATTTAATAATTAATGATGTGGGATGCCATCGTTCATTATAATCGGATGACGCGACAAGCTGTGAGAATAAATCTTTTACTTTTCCGATGATAGAAGTCAGACGATTTCGCCATTAAGATGATGATGCGACTGAAAGATGTTTACATGTAAAAGACGGTCGATTCTCTTCATCTGTAAATTCATCCTTCTACACATTATATAATCATTTTGTAGTTTGTAGCAAATATTCATGTTTCCATTAAATATTCAAGTTATTTGTAAATTGGACTAGTTTATTAGCCCCTAGACAGCCACAAAAGAAGTAAGTTTACAGACATCATATTCCTAGACAGTAAGTACCGATTCTACAATGATATAAATTAATTACCTTAAATAATTTTTATTATTAATTACCTTAAATTATATCTCCCTATCCGGGAAAAAAAGAAACTCGTGAGGTAATTAAACGTCATTAACGAACTAAAAGATTTTATCTTTAAATTTAGATAAAGTAAAATTTCAACTAATTAAAATTAGGAAAGTGATTAGATTAAAGATACGTAACACTTTTGAAGTAATTCCTTTTAATTATTAATTCTTTTTTAGATGATTTTGATACAAATCAATATTTATTTGCGCTTTTTAATTTTTTTAGTGTGCGACTTTTTATTTTGCTTATGATAAATAAATTATGAAAACTTCTTAGGATACAATTTTTGCAAGAGAGCGGAAAATCCACTTCCTAATATTTAAAAATGTTTAAATTTAAATGAGATAAGTTTTCACTCAGGTTACCAGTTTGAAATGGTAAATTGCAAACTGGTAGTTGTTTTTCAGTTTATCATTTTGCTTAATGAAGAATTGAAATCTAAAATATTACATTTAAAACGGGATATTACATTATAACTGAAAATAAACTTACTAAATTTTTAAAAAATGACTTTTTTCAAAAGATTTTCAATATAATTTAAGGCACTATTCTTTTTAAATGTATTTCTTCTATGCTAAACATATTAATTTAGCTGATCTAAACAGGTATTATTGCATGTCTAAGGGGATTATGGCATAGCCTAGCCGGTATTTGTTTTGTTAGAATGAAGCCTTCTCTAGGAAAACTGTTTTTTCGGGTGTTATAAAAGGAATAATGTGTAGTTCGTTCTGTTGGGAATCTGAATCGGAATGGTATTTGCTTCCCTATTAGTTACTAGTTAGAATAATGGGCTATTTTACTAACATTTTGGCAAGACATCTTGTATAACTAAGTTTTTAAAGCAAAGAATATTTACTATAAAATTTACCCACAGAAGCCATTACTTGATGTTTCGCCGTCGTGGGTAATACACATACACCGCGTTTACTCACGTAATAGTCGCATCTCCGTTTTGAAGCAAAAAATCTGATGTGTACACCACATGACTTCCTTGTACGGAATATTAAATTATGCGCATTTTTTCTTGCATTTCATTTAAACTTATTGGATTGAATTAAATCTACTTCGCCGACAGCGCATAAACCGCAATAGAATAAATGCAATCTTTAAAATTCACTCTAATATTTGATTACCATAGCGACACTCTGGCGCTAGATTTACTTAACAGTATTAATAATTATATAACAGTTAACTTATATAATAATTACATAACGGAAACAAGTTAACTGTTATACAATCCAATAATTATATAACAGTTAACTTATATATTTCGTTCATATTATAACTCATAATGCACAAAATTTATATCATTCAAAGAATATAATTACCTAATCGTTGCCACACGTTCTATTCAAATACTATAATAATGCTAGAATGATCTATAAAAGAAATTAAGCAAACAAAACAAAAAAGGAAACAGTTTTTCACAGACGATTGAGAATTTCTCATTTAATTAATTCAGTTCTCACATCGCGAGAAGGCAAAAATACATAAAAACTCAAAATATCTATATTAAAAATTACGAAGTAAATCTTAAACACTTATTTCCTCGAAAAAATTCCAAGAAGAATTAACCATGATTTAATTGGCAATAATAAATGTATGCGTTATCTTTGTTGTTGCGAAGCTAAGTTTCTCTAGATTGGCAACAAATCCACTAGTCTCCTGTTTCAAATGTAAACATCAATGGCAGCCATTAAAAAAAAAGGCTTAGCGGCACTTAGACAACTTTAAAATTGTTGATAATTCTAAAACTATTGCATACAGATTTACTAAAGGCATAAAAACCTTAACCGGAAGATAAAAACAACATAATACAATCATTTTGAAAGCAAAAAATGTACAATTTAAAAACACATAAGAGTAAAGAAACTGAGATCACTGAGCCGGGTAACAGAGTGGATATATATATAAATATATTTATATACGTTTCGTGCGGCCGATTGCAACCAAACTACGAGGTGCATATTTACATGTTATAGCAGTCCTATATGCAAAATTTCAACGTCCTGAGGCTACTCGTTTTTGAGTTATGCACGTACGTACATACGTTCGTACAGACGCCACGAAAAATTCTCTTCAGAATTAATTTTAAAGCAGTTTTATAATTTTTTTTGAAGGAAAAGAGTCTTTTATTTTGTCCTTACGTACAGATATCACGCAAAAACATCGTTAAGTTGCATTCGATAGCGGTCAAAATGAATATTTTCGTTGAAATATGCTGCCTGAAACTTTTCGCTATTACAATACTTTCTGTTTACTTCGTACAAGGAAGTATAAAGAATCTTCAAAATATTTTCTCCGCATAAAAGTCGCAGTCGCGTATTTGACCTACATCTAGAGAATAAAAACTTATCAGCTGTACTCTTCCCATAACTAGTACTCATGATGGATTTATCTGTTCTATCACTCTCATTGATATTCTTCATGGTCACGCTGTAGAGTTCCTCACTCTTAAAGTAAAAGTCGAGGAAAATAGTGAACTTGTGAGCGACTTATCGTTGAGTTCAAACAATTTAGACGTAGACTCAAGAACGGTTAACTACCCTTTATTTCACTCAAAATAAGATGAACAATAGGCCCCATTCTTGGACTTACAACAAAGCCTCCACTCCGGATGAACTCAAAGTAAGAAATAAGAGCTAAATTATAAGTAACTAAGAGACTTAGTCGAAGCTATCACAAATCTAACGCAGTTGTCCCTTAATTTAAACTAGCCGGCGAATGTCAAAAGGCACGTAATATACGGCAGAGTACAACAGCTTCAAGAGACTTAGCTCGAAGGCAAACGCGATTCCTTAGGATTCTCAGGATTCCTTCCTTTAATACTACTTCTAACTCATTTGCATTAACTCCTTCACATCCAATTCGCCAACACGGCCCTACATTGAAACAGCCAGATTATAATCTTCTTTTATTCCCTCCTCCTAAGGTATGCAGTAGCAGATGCACTTTCCCCCAAATGCATTGTAACAGTTTAATGCAGACAGCATGTCCTAAGAGATTATTTTTTATATTTTGGTTGATCGTGGCATTTCGTTGTTGATTTTTTTGTGGTGGTATAGTGTGCTTTTAAGCTTTAAACAGCAATAAAAGAGCAAATTAAAAATTTAAGGATTATATTTATTTTTAAACAATTTATTCCTTCCTATAAAAATAACGGAAATAAACAAAATCTCAGTCCTGATCATAACAAAGCCGGAAAGGCTTGTTGATCTGACCTTCAGAATGGTTTTATAAAGAGCGGGGTCAAAGGCTAATGGAATCTTTGTTAGAACGTACAAAGGATGCCATTGGAAATCTTCACACCTATTATCTGCGTTAATGGACGGGGAGGGGAGGAAATTGCTGTGAAACTGTAAAAGTATTTCGGGCGGTTCGGGTATTTTGGGGATATAGCTTAACGAAGGGTCTGAATTTCAAAGAGTTAAACGCGATTCTAAAAACTCATTCTAGTAGGGAATGAATATAGTAGGAAACAAAAATTTGTAGGAAAGGTTATCTAAATTAAAATAACTGTTATTAATTAAAATTTACCTTACAACTCCACAGCGAGATAAAGAATTGCCTGCTTCCGCTTGGAGGTGGGAGAGCTCCCTGCAGGTTCAGGTTCATGTGGAAATGTAGTGGGACACCCAATGTTTACTATAAGTAATGTAGGTATAGTCCCACTACACTTCGGTTTATTTTTAAAGTAATATTCAAAATAGTAATAGTATAATAAAACACATAGTATAATATAACATAATATAACAGTATAAATAGTATGTCGATATTTTGATTGATATATCTATTAGATATAATTATAGTAGTTATAATAGCTATAATAATAGTAGGCTAACAGTCATAATTTATAACAGTTCTTAATAGTTCCTTGAGATAAAGTTTATTATATGAATCTGTATCTTCTTCCTCTTCTTTTTCCCTTTTTTACTATATCATTATTATTGCAAGGGTTTGTTTTTAAGATAATTAGATAATAAAAGTTTCAGATGAATTACAGCTTCAAAAATGAATTTTGACATTAATTACATTAGTGCTCACATAAATTTTTGCCTATTGAAGATAGATATTTGATTGTATTTTCTATTTTACTTTTTAAATGTTTGTTGGTAATTGCAAAACGAAGGAAGGCATTGATATTTGAATTAGGCAATTTAATATGAGTTGACTTTGTTAAGGGACATTGAGTAATATAATGGATTGGATCACCTTTATTTCCACATACACATTGCTCAGAGTTAGAGATGTTGAATCTGAAGAAGTATGTGGGAAATGGCCCATGTCCAGTTAAAAAGCGGTTTATATAACCATTGACCATTGTACATGTATCATTTACATGAGGTGCTATTTGATTTAATTGTCTTCCTGTATTTATTGTTGTCCATTCTTTTTCCCACATTTGGAGGCTGATTTTATGTAGATATTTCTTGAGGTATGATTTCGGCCAGGAGATTTTTCTTGAAGGGATATTATTGTTGGTAGTAGCTGATTTGGCTGCTGAATCGGCTTCTTCGTTACCAAGAACTCCGACGTGAGCCTTTATCCAATAAATGTTTGGTGATATTTGAGGATATTGGATAATTTTGTTAAAAATATCTTGAATTATTTCAGATGTGTGTTTGAGATTTTGTAGAGCTAGTATTGCTGATTGACTATCCGAGAAAATATTGATTTTTTGTAAATTGTTATCGATAGAGTATTCTATTGCCATTCGAATTGCGTGTAATTCTGCTTGGAAGATACTATTTTCCTTGGAGAGACGATTTTGGAGAGTTATTTTCTGGGTTTGATCAATTTGTATTATACATGCACAGCCAACTCCTAAGTCCATTTTCGATCCATCTGTATATATTATTGGTGGAGATATATGATTGGTTGGAGGTTTTACTGTGCTATATATTTTAGGATTAGAGGCAGGATGTCTTCTGTAGGGATTGACTGAAATTTCAAAATTGTTTGGATTAAATATTTCATCATGTAATATGCAGGATTTTTTTAATTTGAGAACTGTGGCTTTTGCATGTTCAGTTTGTGCTAAAGTATGAAGAGGTGGTATTCCTGAAAGTACACATAGGGCAGCATTTGATGTTGTTTTATAACATTTTGTGATCCGGAGAAGGAATGGACGTTGTATGGCTTGCAGTTGTTTTTGTTTCCGAACAGTCATAGGCTGCGCCCAAATTTCTGCACCATATAAGACTATTTTTGTTATTACTGTATTGAACAATATTTTTTGAATATGAGGATTTAGTCCCCAATTTAGTCCTTGGACATAACGTAAGTTGTTTGCTATTTTTTGTGTTTTAGTTCTGATATATTTGAGATGTTCAATCCAGTTGAGGTTTTTGTCAATGATTATGCCTAGAAATTTAAGTTTTGGAACTATTTTTATTCTATTATTTTCTATTGAAAATTTTGGTAGTCGAGTGATTTTTTGAGATTTTTTATGGAAAATTATAGCTTTTGATTTTTCTTCACTTATTGTCAGTTTCAATTTGTTGCATTCAGTTTTAAAAAGATGAAGAGTTTCATTTACATTATTTTCCAGAATATTTCTTGTTCTACCACTGATCACAAAGGCTGCGTCGTCAGCAAAAGCAACACTTTGTGTATGGGTTGGCCATTTGAAAGATGTTATTGAGTTAAACGTAAGGTTCCAAAGGTCAGCATTAAGGCAGGAACTTTGTGGACAACCTCTTTGTTGGGCATATTCTATTATCTTATTGTTGTATATTATAAAACTTTTTCTTTCACATAGATAATCTTGAAGTAAGTTAAATATATTTTTTGGACAATTTGCTTTTCTTAATGCTTCAAGTACAGATGGCCACCATAATGAGTCAAAAGCTTTGGTTAGATCCAGGCAAATAAAAGCAGAATGCAGATTATTGGAGTTATTGATATGAATTTGGTTTAAAGCTGAATGTATGGCATTCGTTGTCGATTTATTCGGGATGAATCCAAATTGATTATTGCTGATAAATTCTATTTTTGTTAGATGATGTCGTAGGCGATTTGCTATTATTCTTTCTAAGACTTTTCCTATTGCCGGTAATAAGTTGATTGGTCTGTATGTCTTTATAGTATTTGTATCTGCGCTTGGTTTGCTAAACAAAATGACTTGACCAGTTTTGAAATGAGTAGGAAATGTGCTTAATTGTAGGCACTTATTACTGAGATCTAAGAAAATAGTTCGATCAATAGAATGAATAAGTTGGATTATTTGGTTAGGTATTCCATCTGGTCCTGGTGCCTTATTTCTTGCTAAATTTTTTATTATATTAGAGATTTCCTTTAATGTAAATGGAAAATCATCCATTGTATCTGGAGCTGTATTTTTATTTCTGATGTACAATTGTTCAGGAGTATCTTCTTGAGAGGAGTCTTGTAGAAAAACTTGTTCCATGATATTAGAAAGAGTTATTAAAGTTGCATCTTGATCTTGATGTTGAGATTGATTGAGGTTTGAAGTAATGGAGATTTGGGTTGGTTTAAAAACTTTGTTCATACAGATCTTGTAAATATTTCCATATCTTTCTGTGTTTTTGGTACAATAATCTCTCTAGCATTTATTTTTAGCTGATAGTATCATTTTTTTATACATTGCTTTTTGTTGTGAGTATATAATGTAAAATTTATCTTTCAGTTCTTGAAGGGAGGCTTTTTTCATTTTCCTATAGAATGCTCTTGTTTTGTTTCTCTGTATCCTTAATTCTTTAGTCCACCAGTTTAAGTTAAGTTTATTTTTTGGTTCTTGGGTTATAAATGATTGTTTGCAGCAGTGCTGTATGAATATTGTAAGGTTTTCCATTGATTTATTGAGTGTGATTTTATCAGATGAATTATTGATTTCCCGATGGATCTTGAAGAGATCTTGTTTCATGAGCTGAATAAAAGTTTTAATAGATCTTGGATTAATTTTAAATCGATGAGCTAAGGTTATTTCAAAATTAAGATCTATTCTGAATGAGATTATTTTATGGTCAGATAGCGATATGGTATCTAAAACTTCCCATGATAAAATTTTGTTAGCGATTTGATATGAGGTTATAGTTAAGTCAGGCCATCCACGTCCATGTATTGTTTCATACGTAGGTAGGCTGTTATCATTATTATGAAGAATTAAATTATGTTCTGCTATAAAATCTTCGACATGCTCACCTCTTGTATCAATATTATTGTATCCTCATATTGTATGGTGGGCATTAAAGTCGCCTCCTATTACATGTTGATATTTTGAATGTTTCCTTATTATTGAAGAAAGGCTTGTAATATTATTTTCTAAATTTTCTAATGGCGATGCATAGAAGGAGGTGATGATAAGTTGATTTTCTTTATTATTTAATAATATGGAAACTATATCTTTACTTGTAAAGATTATTATTGGAGATAAGTATTTGTTATTTATGATGATAGCTGATCTGACTGAAGCTTTATCTGAAGATTCATATTGAATACAATTCCAACAGTTTGGTATTCCTCTAACTTTTCCATTGACGCAGTAAGGTTCTTGTATGAGGATTATGTCTGGATTGAGTTCGGCTGAAATTTGGACCAGGTTTGTCATAGAAGAGTGGGCTCTTTGAAGGTTAATTTGTTGTATTTTGAGAGTCGAAAATTCTTTATTTTTAATTAGTATTGGTGACATATTAATTATATTGTTTTGGTGAATTAAAGTGAAGAAGTGGTATTAACTTGTTAGTGGTAAGGAGGAAACTAATCTAAGATGTCATATTCGGTTCTTGTAATTACTTTGGGCACTTCTTTTTGATATATTGGGCAGTTTGGTGCATAAGCAGGGTGATATGTATTAAGATCCGTATTATTAGCATCGTTATGTAATTTGCAGTTTATACATAAGGGTCTTTCTGCTTGGCATTCTTTGATATTGTGATTGCCGCCACAGAATGCACAATAGTTTCTATGTTTGCAATTTCTGACTGAGTGTGAAAAGTCTTGACATATGAAACATCGACGTAATCCAAAACATTCTGCGATTTTGTGACTTCTCCAGCCGTAGTTTATAATATTTTGTTTCATTAGTATTTTGAAAGCTAGAAGAGAGCATTCAATTACCCATTTTATTCCATTATTTCTTTTGTCATTAATTTTAAAAGAGGGTATGAATTCATTTTCATCCAAATTAGTTGCTTGTTTAATTATTTCAGTGACATCTTCTGGACCAGTATTGTTAGGTAGATTGTTTATTGTGCATTTAGGTTTTCTTTTGGAAGGTATTTTGAAAGAAACTAAATTATTGATATTTTTATTGCTTTCCAATATGGAATTAATCTTGAGTATTTCTTCTTTGGTATTGCATGAAACCGCAATACCACCTTTTTGGATAAGTGAAATCTTTTCAATTTTTACACCCATTTTGGAAACTAGATTGTATTTTTCTAAATTATCTTGCAATTCACGATTCGTCATCTGTGCCTTTGGGATAATAAGAAGTGTTGGAGTCTGTCTTTTAGTTGGATTTTTATTAATTTTGGTTACTTCTGCGTAAGATCTGGATCTTTCCTTTTGTATTTGGCCATGAGATATAGGAGATATAAATGCGTTATTGATATTTTGATGATAAATAAAACTTTCTTCATTTGGTGGTAAAATCTGCATGCCATTGTAACCTATGGATGGATTATTGTTTGCATCCTGGATATAATTTTGTTGCAGAGAAGGACTTTGATTTGATGTTGAAATCCTTTGCTTGTGTGAAGATATATTTTGTAAATTGGTTTCGTATTCATAGTTAGAACTGATTGGTGAGAGAGCTGCGTCATTATAGAATTTTCTTGTATGACAGCTAATAGGTGAAGTTGCTGAATCCATATATCTCTTAGAATTGATATGATGACTAATATCATTAGAACTTTTTATTTCATTATCTTCACATGAGAGTGAAGATGAATGCATGTTTTTTGCAGCAAGTTTTGAATCTTTTATAAAATCAATCAAAGATTTGACTTTCATATATAAATTCTTAGACAGACCTCTTTTGCCAGATATTCGAGTTTGTAGTAATGAAATGCATTCCTCATAAGCGTTTTGAATTTTTTGATCCATATTATCAATATCATTAATTGTGCTTTGTGAATTAGCATTAGTATTGCAAATCCTTGAAAGTTTAAAACGCTGAAGAACAGCCGTTGGATCAGTGGAATGATAGGTATCAAGAGATGTTAAACTTGAAGATCTAGAGTTATGCATTATAGGGTTGTAAGCATTAAATCAGTGTAAATCTTATTTATTTTATTTTAAATACTTTATGAGTTCAGTTGTAAAACAAAATATATATAAGGATTAAATATGTTAAATTAATATTTATTTTTAATGTTTATGTTACATTAAATTACATGAGAAAAGTTGAGTTGTCTATATCCTTGTTATGTTAAATTATTATAAGAAAGATAACGTGAAATATTTTAATAAACAGTTTTTCAATATATGTAATACAAATCTTATAAAGGAATTATTGCATGACCTATATTAAAACTGATATGTCAACAATGGTTTTCTATAAATTTTAAAAATAAATATTAGTGAAAATTCAATATTTTAGTCAATATATTTAGAAAAAATATCACATAAATTTATATAAAAATTATATATTCTGAAAGAGAAAATTTTGCTCTATCTGGTACTGTAATTCTTAATACAATATGTTCACAGAGATAAAGGCTATTTAAAAGATCTGGCTCCAGTCGTTGTAATATTAGTTTAACATTGAGTATTGTTAAATTTTAATAACTTACGAACTTGATAATTTTGAATGACAATATCTTTTCAGTCCTTGACGATACATTCCTAAAGATTACATCCTCTTATGTATCTTTTTAGGGCTTTAAAATGATATAAAAATTTTTCACCTCGGACAATTATTTACGCAATTCAATTTTCTCGCTTTAGGAGCTCCTAAAAATACGTTCAACACAGTTTAAATGTAAACATTAGACTGAGAGCTCCCTGCAGAAGAATTTCTTATTCCTGCCTTCATTTTAAAGCTTTCAACTCGTTTTTCGTTAAAGAAATTATGCACATGCTCTAAATTTACTGCGCTGCACGTATCTAGAGTCACAGAAAAAGAATCTTTGGCGATCCAAAACATTGCAATGAATTTCGTGGTGAGGTGTTTTGAACATTTCCCCTCTTTTTTTTTTTTTTTTTTTTTTTCTTTCGGTGCTTGAATATGGGAAAGGTTAAAAAATAATAGTTATACGGGAGATTTAAACTGAGCATTATTGAATATGCTGGAGAGAATGGAAGCAGAGCTGCTTAAACAGTAATGGAATGTAATGAAATGTAAATGAAAAATTAATAAGGGAGTGGAGAAATTCCAAACAAACGCTGCAAGAAGCAAATGTAAATAGGCGAGAATTTAGAAAACCAAAGCACGGAATCTTTCTAGTGATCGAAAGTGAACTTATTTCTAATATTCGTGTAAAAATTACGAAATGATTGATGGATGTGCGGCATCTCGAACGCTTTGGACGGAAGCGAAGATGACAGTCCATGGAATGACGGAGGTTCTTCAGACATCGATTCACATTACAACAGTGATAGTGATAGTGATACCTTCAGTGAAAATGATTTATTAAGAATTGTGTATTATGTTATTCGAATTTTTTGCCAACATTTTCATAAAAATTGTTTGTGAATTTTATGTCTATAAAAATATTACCATATAATAAAAATGCCTCTTTTTGTGTCCAACTGATGAAAAGACTGTTTAATAAACACACGTAATCTGGAAACGTTTGGAAAGAGACTAATTTTATTATAATGTATTTTTATACCAGTAATGCTTTAGCATTAGAGTGTACAATATTGTATAGCATATTTCCCCGCATAATAGAAGCACTTAGAGTTTCACCATGAAAAATTGGCAAAAATGTGAGAGTAATTACGGTACTTTCAATCACAAAATTGGTTTTAATGAGGGAAAGATTCTTGTTTTTGTCATTTTATTAAAAATTACAAAGTCATCTTACAAAATTACGAATTAAACATTTAATGCGGTCTTCGAATCCCTATACTTATATTTAGAAATATTTTACAATCATTATAAAAAATAAAATACGGAAGATTTGACTCCTGAACTACAAAACATTTGCCTAGATATTTAATTTCAAAATTTAGAATATCTTACCTCATTTCAAACTTGACTTGATGGGGCCAGTGAACAAATTAATTAAAATAATTCGAGGTTGATTTTTCTGTTTAGATGCAATTCATTGATCTTTCTTTTTATCAGCGTGCATTTTTTAATTTATAAATTTGTTGCAACAGGTATGCAGAGATAATATTTACATAAGTAATTTATAAGTTTCGATACGCTAAAAATATGTCATCAATGTTCTCATGATGTTTTATTACTTTAGAATAACTATCCAATAATCATACCAAAAATTAATTAAATCAGAAATAATTTTTATTTTTAATTCATGAAAATATTATTCATGAAATATTACAAGTTGTCTATGAGCCAATATAATGACTCTGTGAATAAGATCACAGTAGAAAAATTCTGTGGTTGATGTTTTTCTCTACAAAGATGCACAATAGTGATTGTCATCTAATCTCTTTACATTAGAAACTTTTTTCTAACCTGATATTTTTAGTTACATAAAAGTACAAACATTTTGCTCTTGTATTTGTTTTTAAGGTCAGCAACTTGAAAATAATGAATTCTCGGTCAGATTTCGTGTTTGTACGGGAATCAAGTTTTTTCTACTTTAGTTTTTAAGTAACGAGAATAAATATTTTTTCAATATAAGTACAGGAGCCGAGGGAATGTATAAAGAATGAAAATTTATAATCCTTCTGAGAATTTTCGCGTATTATCCCGCTAAAATTGATCAGTAAGAATATAAAGAAAGAAATTTAGAAAAAACTTTTTACCAAAAAAAAAAAAAAAAAAAAAATGAAATTCGTGAGCAATAAATTTCAAAAAAACCTATAAATGTACGAAAGATAATTATACAAAAGAAGAATTTAGGAAAAGGTTAAACTAAAATTCTTCAAAGAAGTAAAACCCAAATTCACAAAAAATTAATGAATTAAAAAAAATGAAAAAGAGGAGTTCAATCAATTTCAGTGCCACGCAAAGGAAGAGGAAACATTGAAACCAACTAAAATCCCTCTCCCATAAAAAATTTGGTAATTTTTTAAAAATTGATCTTTTAAATTTCAGAACTTCCAATTTGCCTTGAGGGGATCGGTAAACAAATTAATTAAAATAATCCGAGATTGATTTTTCTGTTTATATGCAATTCGGTGACATTCCTTTTTGCGCTTTATTAGCGTGCATCATTTTTTAACTTATAAATTTATTGCATCTGGTATGCAGTCAGAATTTTCGCCTAAGTAAATTACAAAATTTTCAAACTTCAAAAATATGTTATTAAAGTTCTGGTCAACTTTAATTACTTTAGAATCATTATCTAATAATAATACCAAAAATTCATTAAACTGAATTTTAAATTCTAATTCATGAAAATAATATTACGCGTTGTCTATGCGCCAATGCTAAAATTCGACCTGTTTTTTTAAAAACAAGCCCTTTTATGAATAAAATCTCTTTTCGGAACAAAAAATTTAAAAAAAAAAAAAATCTGAAATGTTTCAGATTTTAAATTACGTCCAAATGAGCGTTTTTTAACATTTTGTGTGTTACCTTTCTTTATTAAATATCATGTTCCTCGCACTGAAACCATAAAATCCAGTGCAACAGCAATATCGCAAAATAGTTTTAAAACGAGCATATCTTTAGAATTTCCGATACAGAGACTCACGCGCTGGAGATAAAAATGTTTTTTCTGCACAACGTTGCCATTGCTCGCTTTGAAATCCTTGAGTTTGTTAATCAAAAATTCGTCAAAGTTTTAAAAAATAGGAAATCGATCATAAAACAAATTTCAAATTTCAAATTGGGTCTTCCACATGCTCATATTCGTTGGAGGATTACGTTATTCAAAATTCGATGACTCTATGTACCGTTATTTTATGACAATGTGAGAAATATACATACATTTACGCAGATTTTCATTATTTAATTTCTTCAAATATAATGCAGGACTCTAACATTTTATGGCAACAGTTTGAAAAGTGAACCGACATTTATCCTTCCGACGCAAAATGCCAAAACGAAACTAATAGTCCTTCGGGATTCAAATCCCTTTGGACTAATAATCAATAAAATTGTATAGTTCAATACTTTTTTGTATAAATTTGCGCAATAATTCTCGCCATCTAATCTCTTTACATCAGAAACCTTTTTCTAACGAGATATTTTTAGTTATGTACAAATGCAAACATTTTGCTTTTGAATTTACGTACGGTCAGCAATTTTTCCCGTCAGGGCATCAATTTTTTTGCGTTTTATTTTTTATAATAAATACGAAATTTTCCTAATATAATTATAAGGACCGAGAGAATGTATAAAAAATTAGATTTCGTAATTTAAAAAAAAACTGATCTTTTAAATTTAAAAATCCGGAAAATATTTACGTCATCTAAAATATTTTTGTGAAGTATAGGTCTACGAGCAATAATTGTGAAAATTAAGGCCGGATAAGAAGTTACACGTTCAAATGCTGCATAGAAATGTCCATACAATAACGTGCATCTTGGGCAGAAAATTTTACGCAAAATTTTATGACTTAGCATTCAGTTTAATAATTACTTTTCTAATTCAAAGTAATAATTAATATGAATACATAAGAATAATAAATATACCCACAAAGCAAGAAAATTAATTTTGTATACTTAAGAAAGTGCGATTAATATTTCATTTTCTAAAAATTTTTAATTTTCTGAATAAGAAGTAACGAGATTACAATCCAGTTTTCATTTGTAAAGTAACCAAACATAAAAAACACGGATTTTTCATTTAATAGGTAACAAGTATAAAATAATGCGAGCATGATTCATGACATATAACTATTAATTTTAAGCTGAATATGTTATTTTCCTTAAAATACGCGAAGCTGCTTTTGAAATACGACCAATAGTATTCACAACTGACCATGTTATGATTATAATATTCTGTGCCATATTCCAATCGCAATGTATACTTTATTATGCGACACCGAACTACCACTATTATAATAACTGATTTCAAATTATTCGCCGTTATAATAATTGATTACTTTCAAATATCATGTGCATGCCATATTCTTCTTTAAGTCATTCTATACTTTAAGACAAAATAGCGCTTATACTGAAAAAGAAGTGACATAATGGCCTCCGAAGCATAAATTTGGAAGTACAATTTGCGGTTTCCACGCCGCAGACCTTACTTCGACAACGATGTCGCACAGTTTCCATCTTTCACTACTAGATGGCGCCGCCAGACAGCTGCAAAAAGCGAGCCCATCAGAATAGCAAATAACAAATAAAAAATGTAATGTTAATTTTAGTTATGTTTTTTGTACTCCTTGTGAAAGTGAGAGACATGGGAATCTTCACTTTTCGAATTTACTATTTATTCACCTCCTTCTGTTAACACTTATCTTCAATAAATTAAAAATACTCCTTTTTTCCTATTAATTATAATACTTACTTCATATTTCTTTTCTTATAACTATAACATTATTCCTCTATTTTTCAATATTCATACATAAATACTACTAATCATTACCATTATTTTCTATAATAATTAATATTATTAATTTCATTTATTTACTATTTTACGTATTACTATTCTGTATATATTAACTGTAAAGTTACTTTTCTTGTCACATCAACGTTATTGTAACAAATCTTACTACTTTGATCTTTATATATTTTTAATATAATTTATTTATATTTATATCAAGTGTAATATATCAATCAATAAGCAATAACAGCAAACAAAAATATTGCTACTGTTATTACGTTAACTTATACTTCTTTTATAATGAAATAATTTAGTTGTAATGCTGTATTAGTTGCAATTTAACATTTCGTTGATTATTAATCCACTATACTATATCCTTTTCTATATTCTTAATACCATCTCTTTACTCTTCTCTCCTCTTTAAATTACTCCTCTTTTTCTAATTACTATAATTAGGCTTATATTATTCATAACATACTATTCTATTTATATCTTCGTATCTATATAACACATACTCCTCTATCTATATCTTATATTTCTTCCTCTCTGTTTAACTCCTTTATAAATAAATAATATTAATATTTTTGTAGTATAACTAATAATTTATTTAATTTATCTATTTACTAGTTTTTTTTATTATCTAATTTATTATTTACTTTTAGCATATCTATAAAATTTATACTTAGTTTATATTTTACACTTTTCTAAATTTATTTAATGTTTAAACTATATTTGCTGCTTTTCTTATTCTTTTTTGATTTGGCTTAATTATTTCTAAAATATATATGCCTAAATTCTTTAAAGTGTATAAGGATATTTTAAATTATATAATTAGGTTCTTCTTCAAAATTATGTATAAAATCTGTAAACATAAATTTTCAACATATGTAATAATTCTCTAAATACTCTATATTCTCTAATAATTATGAGCTTTATTGTAAACATTGCCATTTATGTAAACACTATAAGACTTGAATGATCTCTTTCTGTAGGTAATAGTGTGTATATTTGTATAACCATTGTAACTTTGTAAAATGTATTTCAAATAAATGCTGCTGATAGCGGAAAGGTAGATAGTTTCCATCAATAGAGCACAAAAGCGGAAAGTCGAAAATGATGGTGTAGCTGGCTTTATTAATGATCTGCTGTCTCCTGTATTTCTTATGATGAGATGCTTATTGTGGATAATAAAGCAACTTCATTCAACCGAGTTAGTAATAAAGCTAGTTCTAGATAATTTGAGTATAACGAAAAGTAAGAAAAACATAACTTTTCAAAAGCCGATTTTCCAATTTAAAAAAAATAATAATAATGTCTGAACGTTGCTGATTCCAGACTGACGTAAATCGTTTCGGCTTCAAGAATCAAACCACTAAATTCAGATAGAAAGAGCAAACTAAACGTTTTTATAAGGTTTTATTATTAACCTCTCTTATAATGTTGGCGAAACATTTGTCATTAAATTTTGAACTATTTCCTGATAAGCTATCGAGATCAAATTATATGCACATATTGTTTGTGGATGGCAGTGCGATCTGGTTAGACGGGTTTCTTAAAATTTGATTTAAATTAATAGGGGGACTGTAAAGTAATGTCGTTTCTGCGCATGTCGACAACAACATGCTAAGGGCAGAAGTGGAAGCAAATCCATGTCAAACACTCTTAACCAACCTTGGTCGACCATCCAATAACATTTAAAGCAGAATGGAAAAATAAGCAAAGCAGGTGTTTGAGTTCCCCATAATCTGTCCGAAAAGAACGAAGCCAACCTATCCATCACATGCAACGTATTGCTTCAACGGCACCATACAGAACCATTTTTTTGATTGTTTGATTAGTGGAGACAAAACAAATAAGTCCTATATGATAATCCAAAACTCAAAAGGCAGTTTTAATAGAGGTTACAAAGGGTTTACATCCCGAAAAGGCGCTTTTGGTTGTTTGATGGAGTATTCGCGGAATTGTTCATTTTTAATTGCTGAAACCTGGACAAACTGTTAATGCAGAACTTTATTGTGAACAATTGGCTGAAGTGAACCAATCTTTAATCGAAAAATATCAATTGTCAACAGAAAAGGCGTTATTTGCAACACAACAATGCAAGACCGCACTGTGCGAGACGAACACTGGAAAAAATTAATGAATTGGGGTGGGAGGTACTGCCATACTCACCCACCATACTCGGCCGATATCGCAGCATTGGATTTCCATTTATTCGGATCCCTAGAGCATTTTCTTAGTGGCAAAAAATTTGAAAATTTGGATGATTATCCAAAATGTCCTCTCGAAATATTTTACTCAAAAACCAATTGATTTTTATCGGTCCGGGATTGAAAATCTGCACATTAGATGGCAAAAGGTTGTTGATAACGAGGGTGATTATATTATTGATTAAAAATAAAAACTTGTTAAAAATGTATTCGTTTGAATATAATGTAAGAAAGCGACATTAATTTCCGATCGGTCTATTATTTTAAATTTAAAGATGAAACAATTTTTAGTACATATCTTCATTTAATGAACAAATTAAAAATCTTACCGTTTGAATCATCGAATACAGTCGGAAAAAAAATCTTTAAGATGAAATTTTTATGAAAATTTTAACATAATTTCTGATTACTTTTGCGATTTTTCAAAAATTGCTCGATTATCGACTATTTGATGTCTGATGATTTCAAAATTTTAACATCTAAAAATATATTGACTACAAACTTTTGAAATTTTCATAGATTGTAAAACAAACTTTTCGCTCTGTTCTAAGATAAAAATGATAAAAAGATACTAATTGGGCAATTTAGCATGAATCAGAAAGGGAAGTTCCAATTCTTCAGATTCGAAACTATGATTTCACTGGGTCACATTATTCTTCTTGCTTCTGTTAAGATTTTTCCAAAGCTGATCCGATTTCTTTATGTATCAATCGCATAGACCTTGCTGAAATATATTACTTTAAGAAACTGAACTTACTATAGCCTATGATACGATACGGCAGTCAGAGTCACTAACCAATTTATCGTCTGGGCGGCACGAAAGGATACTTAATATATATTGTTAAGAAATGTCTAGATGCCATAAAAAAGCTTCCCCGCAAAGCAGATTTAGGGTTGCAAAGAAAATGGCAAGGGAGAGAAGGGTTACCATATTTAACGGGAAATCGCCCATTTGCCGACAAAATTGGCGATATGCCATAGACGGATTGCAAGCCTTCCGGAACGAATTCTTACCGGTTTGGCCCAGATTGTTCCCGAACGCAAGCCAAAAGCCATATAAACTCTGCTGGTACGCGGAGAGTCAGTCACTTAATAGTCAGCCAGTGCCTAGTTCATCGAGTTAATCGTCAGTCTAGTCTCCAGTTGGTCATTGGCGGTATCGTCTAGTGCTTCGCAAGCTGTAGCGTGGAGAGTCTCGAGAGCACGTAGTGTTCCGAGAACGACTGAACCGTGTCGGGAGTTGTACTCTGGTGCTTTGAAGTTGTCTTCACCTTTATAGCTTGTCAGCCTGAAAGCTGTGCTGCTGATTGTTTCAGCGTGTTTGCCGTTTCGACGACTGTAAACATATTTTTGGTTTGTCCTGATTAATACTAGCAAATAAATTGTGTTTTGATACTTCATCAAGTGCTGTCGTAGTTATTCACTTCAAATCTATGAAACTGTTCGTAAGAAAAACGTAACAAAATGCACACACATTTTTAGAAGAAAAATTTATAATCCTTCCAAAAATATTCGCGCATTATGCCGCTGAAAATTGGTCAGTGAAAGCACACTTTTGCAAAAGAATCGAAGCACCATGAAGGAAGTGGTTGTTTTTGATGAAGTTGAATATGTTTATAGCTCATACACAGATAATAAAATGATTAAAGAATCAAGGTCATAGTACCTGTACCGGTTCAGGGTAACTAGCTGAGGATTCAAACAGTGATGGAATAGAAATTATACCTACTCTCGTGACCCTGAGTAAGTAATGTCTCGATGCATTTATTAAATAATTTTTGAAAAATCAGAAAATTAGATGTGTTTGTATATGTGTATTTTATGTACATAGTCATCGATTTTAGAGTTAATTGTGGAAAAAGTACGAAAATTTATAAGCTTCCAAATAATAGTTTATATAGGGTGGCCCAGAAGTCACTTTACATTTTGAAAATTAAATAACTTTTTTTCTATTAATATTCTATAATATATTTCTCTTTCTCTTTTCAGAATTAAAAAATATAATCCCTGGAAATTTTTGGCATGGATAAGTTTACAACAGAACAACGAGTGAAGATAATTGAATTTTACTTTGAAAATGGACAGTCAATTGTTGCAACGCAATATATGCGCCATTTTAATGTTCGACATCCCCCTAGTAGGCCTGCAATAAGGAACTTAGTGACGCGTTTTCAAGGTTCAATTAGTGCAATCTTTAAAACCAGCAGACTTTCAGAAACGAGTAAATTATGCTGTCAGGTTTCAGAGAACTGCAAGAAATGACAATGAGTTTATTCACAAGTTGATCATGGGAGATGAAGCTCATTTCCATTTGAATGGACTTGTGAATAAGCAAAAAATAAAAAAGAATTAATTAAATACAGTCATTTAAGAAAACGTTATTTAATTTTCAAAATGTAAAGTGACTTCTGGGCCACCCTGTATAATGCGTATTATAAATTAATAATAAAACTTTAGTTTTGTGAATTTAGTTTTGTGAAGTTTTCCTTTCTCTGCAAAAATGTGGTGATGATGTCACTGAGGATCACAGCAAAATTAAATTGATTAACTTTAAAACCGCATTTGGAATATTTTGTTGAATTAGCAAGTTTTTTTATTGCTTTGTTAAACTTTTGCTTATTAAACCTTATTGTTTGATTAAAGCCATTTTGAAATATTATGTAAGTTTTGCTTTTTGCGAGAAAAATTTTTTGATCAAGATGTATTGAATTATTTAGCCATGTTGGCAGATATTTGACTCATTGGCAGATATTTGATCTGTTTGAATGCATCGTTATTTGACTGAACTTGGGGTTTAATTTTTTTTATTTCATATAATAATATATATTGAACTTGAACAGTTGTGTTTATTATGCACACTATTATGATTGCTGCACCAAGCTTCTACAAAAATGGCAAAATTTATAGATTTTTTTCCTAGATACTAATTCAACTTAGCATCAAATTGCCACAAAAGTTGGAATTCAAGAAATTCTGTGGCATTATATCTCTGCTAAAATGGGAATAAATTTCTGTTCAACTTATCATACTTTATCCCAATCTGTGCTTTTGCAAAGAGGAATTGTTAATTCATTGAATTTCTCAAGATCGTAGTATTTTTCATAGCTGAAATTGCAAAACTAATGGTTTCTTAACCCCTCTGATAATCCTGCAAGATAATTTTTCTTCGTAGATTGAGATAGAAATTAAATGACTTTATAATATGTTTCTGATTTCAACAAATAACAAATTACAACAAATTTTGCACTTTATGGGAAAAGCTTTATATCTGGCTTTTCTCATAAAGTGAGTGAGTGCACCGCTATGATGGCTTCCGACCACGGACATGAACCAAACGGAATTATATACCATCACGGCGGGAAAGACTCCAGAGTAACAAGGTTGAATATTATAAACTAATAATAGTTTTTACATGTTGTTCACTGCAAGGCACTAAGCGTTATTCTGGTTATCTGCTTTAAGTTCTGAACTTTTGAAACATTATAATATTATCCACGGTTGTTTCTGCTTAGGCAGTGTTCTGAGATTTTCTCTATTTTATCAAGGGCTATTCTGTTTTTGAGTGTGTTAGTCGTCCACATTGTCCAGGCACAGTCCGCTGGTTTCTTCAAGTGCCAGGTTCTTGTATGTACACAATGGAAGTAATAATGGTCCGTGTCGCCTTCCTCTCCGCATTCGCAGAAAGGAGTATCCCTAAGTCTGAATCTGTTCAGGTATACTGGGAATGGTCCATGACCTGTCAAGAACTGTGTTAGGCTAGCACAGTGGGTCTTTATTTCCATGTTAACTTTTGCCAGTAAGCGAAATGTCCTTCGTCCTACCTCTGCCTCTGTCCATCTACTTTGCCAATTTTGTAGAAGACTTGTCAAAGTTGTTCGCTTAATATGAGACCAAGGAAGTTTAGTTGGTCTTTCTAATATATCCGTACAGTTGGCTGCCTGCTTGGCCAGTAGGTCAGCGGCTTCATTGCCTTGAATCCCTGTGTGAGCGGGAACCCATTTTAAAGTGGGTCTTTGCGAAACAGGCATTGTCAGAAGCTGTTTCTGAATTCTGTATACCAATGGACTCCGGCTGTTTTGACTTGCGATAGCCGTCAGACTTGATGCCGAATCACTGAGTATGGAGAATTTCTCCTGTTGACATGTGTTCGCATATCTAATTGCAGCACTGATAGCTAGAAGCTCTGCTTGGTATACCGAGTTATTCAAGCCTAATTTCCTTTTCCACTCGAATGTTACAACTCCATTTTCTAGTCTACAGAAGGCGCTGCCCGTGCCGTTCTCAGTTTTGGAGCCATCTGTGGAAAGGTTATTACTGTACCTCTGAATTGGTTGGTCGTTTATACTGATACCGTCAGAGAGATTAAAAGCTGCTGGATGAACGTTATTGCAGTTGTTTTGCTCCTCGTAGTCCGAGTGGTGATAACTATGACCCCAGAGTGTTGAAGTTTGACCCAGCCTGGTAACCCTTACGATAGCTGCCTCCCTTTCTACTATCAAATCTAAGGGAGGAACTGCTGCTAGTTGTTGTAGGGCTAGTGTTGACGTGGTACGGTAGGCCCTGCATACTTAAAGTAGCTGCTGTCTCTGAATAGAGAGCAGGGATCTTTTCATATGAGAGGTAAGTTCACCACCCCAGATTGCTGCTCCATAAGTTATTACTCTTTCTGTAATGGTTCTATGCCAAATTTTTAGTAGCTTAGATGAGATACCCCATTTATGTGAAGTCATGCGTCTCATGTTGTTGCTTAGGATGCTAATTCGAGTCTTAAGATTCCTGACATGTGGCATCCAAGAAAGTCTGTTGTCGAGTAATAGCCCAAGATATTTCAATTGGGGGAAACATTTTACCGGTATCCCATGGAGTTTAATGCTTGGGTTGCGTCTTAGCTGCCTGCTGCGTCCTATGAGCAAAGCTTTAGTTTTCTCTGCCGAAATCTGAAGCTTATGTGCTCTGGCCCATTGGGAGAACAGATCAAGACAGTATTGAGATCTCATTTCGAGGTTACTCCTTCCTGCCACAACTAGCATAAAATCGTCCGCATAGGCTATGATTCGAGCGTATTCTACGCTCTCAAACTGACGAAATGCCGAGTTTGCTTCAATATTCCACAGTGTTGGTCCAAGGCATGACCCCTGTGGGCATCCTCTAAAGATATTTTTGACATAAATGCCGCTGTCTGATGTTACTTGTACACTTCGATCTTGAAGGTACGAGCGAAGGATGGTAATAATGGCTGTTGGGCTCGCCATGTTGTGCAGCAAATTTATTACGTCTGGCCACCAAAGGGAGTCAAAGGCTCCCTTGATGTCAATGGCTATTGCCAGTGAGTGCAAATTGTTATCCTTGTTCTGTTTGATAGTGGCCATTAAGTCTTTTATGGCATGTTCAGTTGAGTTGCCCATTCGGAATCCATATTGGTTGGGATGCAGGGCGTTGTTCCTTTGCAGGAAGAAGTCCAATCTGTAAAGAATTACTCTTTCCAATACCTTACCGAGCGCTGGCAGTAGACAGACTGGCCTGTAAGATGTAGGTTCTGCCGGAGTTTTGCCTGATTTTAGGAATAACGCCACTTCTGCCAACTTCATATTTTTAGGAAAGTACTGATGTTTCCAGCAAGCTGAAATGACCGCAAGGAATAGTTTTGGGAATTCCCGGTGTATCTCTCTAATGATGATATTATCAATTCCATCCGGACCTGGAGCTTTTTTGGATGCCAGAGTACGTATGATGTTATCCACTTCCATTTGCGTAGGAGGGAGTTCGTCTCTTCTGGTAACTTGGCGAAATTTCATACTGTAGGTTTTTCTCGCTTCCTCTTGCTCCTCTAAGAAATCCTCTTCATCATCATCAGGAAAAACTGCATTTATGATCTCACTGATTACTTCGATGTTGGATGAGGCAGTGCTATTCACCACAGGCGAAAGGGTCGTAGGACGAAACACCTTGTTACATGTTATCTTTTGAGTAGGTCCAAAGGCTTTAGTGACATTACTACAGTAAGTTCTCCATGAGATTAACTTGGCCTCTTTAATTTTTCTTTTATATAAAGCTCTGGCTTTATTGTATGTTATCATTTTGAGTTGCCGTAGATATGGATCTACCGTGGATTGTGCTTTTCTGCGAAGTGCTCGAACTCTGCTCCTCTCTGTGTTAAGCTCTGGTGACCACCAGGATATCGAGTGTTTTGCCTTTACAGATTTCAAACGATATGCTTTGTGGGCGGCTTGCACTATTTTTGTAACTAGTAAGTCGTAGAGATTATCTAAGGAGTTTCTGTCCTGGCAGTTGTTGAAATCTTTGATAAATTTCTCTACGTGCGCTCGAATGTGTTCCCGTAAAACGGAATGTCCTCCAAATGCCGTTTTGAATCTTTTCTTTATTATGTAGTCTATAGGAGTATCCAGCCTGTAAGTAATAATTTTGTGATCACTGAGTGACGGCAGGTCACTCACTGTCCAATCTTGTATGTACGGAGTTGTATTGGGAGTTGATATTGTTAGATCTGGCCACCCTCGAGCTCTAGATGTTTCAAAGGTAGGCGGTGAGTCCTGAGCGTTGATGACAATGAAATGCTTACTGTCCAAGAATTCGAGTACCGCAATTCCCCTTCGGTTCTCCGAGTCAGCACCCCATAGTTGACTGGTGGCGTTAAAGTCTCCTGCTATGATACAGTGTGATGCCCCAGTTAGAAGGTTAGAATTAAGTTCCTCTAATAGAGAGGTAATATCTTCGCTCGGGGGTAGATACACAGCAATAATATCAATGCTGAATTACTAGTGTCTAGTCTGATGGAGACTGTATGCTCTGTGATTTTCATTAGGAGAGGGGAGAGAGGGCCACTGTAAATAATCGCAGCTAGCTGATTCTTTGAGAGAAACGTTCTGCTGTGCGTTGGAACACCAGGAATCACTCCGTTGTGAACGTATGGCTCTTGGAAGATTCCGACATTGGCAGCAGTATGTGTCATTACTTGCAGCGTATTTATGGTTGCTGCATAGCACTTCTGCAAGTTACACTGTAAAAATCGAAGACCTGCTATATGTTTGTTTAGTGTCATCTTGGTTTAGTTCTTTGCAGTGGTCCTTCTCAGACTCTCGAAATGGGCTCCATACACTGGGCAGGAACTTGAAGTAGCTGGGTGATCTGTGCTGAAAGAGGTCCCCTTTTCAGAATTACTACTGCAGCAATTAGTGCAACTCACTTTTTCCGAGCTACACTCCTGCGTCGGGTGGCTGTTACCTGGACTGTAACTGGAGCGTTTTTACAGTTCCTGCTATAGTGACCGAACTCCTGGCAGTTGTAACAGCGTATGATCCTAATGTACGGACGGAGAGGACAAGACTCAAAACCCACTAAAAGACGGCCTAGCTTAACTAGGTGTTCTGCTGACTTAGGGTCTATGTCTATCACCCAGTTTTTCCTTCCGCTTTGCCCGGAACGGCTTGCTCGTATTTGAAAAGCACTGGGATTGAAATTGGGCAGTTGGTCTACAAGTGCTGCTGTTAGATCTTCTTTTCCTAGATTCTCAGGTACTCCAAAAATAATTACACTTTCCCTTCTTGGCTTGGGCTCCCGAAATTCAAGTGTCTCTAGTAGTGCTGGCCTGTCCTCGATTGCCTGTTTCAGGCGTAGCAGGTGAGCTTTTTCTCGACACCGGATGAGAAGCTCTCTAGACCTTGTCGGCCGAATCTTCATTAAAGTGATTCCTAGCTGGGAAGGTTTCAAATCTGCCGAAAGTTGAGCTTTAATCCCTTCGGGTGTCCGTGTGGAGTTCTTTGACCTTAATAATAGAACGTGCTCCGATAGAACTGGAGAAGATCTTGAAGGTGGAGAAGTTTTCCGCTTCTTTCGTGTCACCTCAGTGAAGGAATATTCTTTTGTGGACTGTTCTTCTGGGGCTGAGGATTCCACTGCTTGATAAGACTCGGAATGTTGAGGAATCTCGTGAGATGGCTGTAAACTGTATGCGAGTTGCTGTTGTTGCAGAGCCAAGACTTGTCCCTGTAGCTGGGCGAGATAAACCTCTTGTTCCGTTAACGTTATGCGAACGGTGTTCACAAAAGATGTAAATTGCTTTCTTTCAGAAGCGTTTAGTCTGCGAGATTCCTTTGCTTGTAAGATGAATAACTGGAGTTGGTTACAGATGTGGTTAATTGCTTCCAACCTGGAGTTAGGTGTCGATGTGCTAGCAGCCCCTTTAACAGCAGGGGGAGAATGTTGAATATAATGCTCCGTGCCGGCTGGTGATGAGGGAGTATCCGAAGGCATAGTAAGTAAGAGAACACAATGAAGATGCTTTCAGAGCATAAAAAACGAATGATGAGATGAATGATCGATACACGTGCACCTGCAATATTCCAGGAATACTCAGTTTACGCGATAGCACTGTAAGGAAAGGTAGCGGAACACAATGAACACACTTCACGACGCTAAACTTGAATGAGAAGATGCACGATCAGATCGCATGCACTTGGGCTAGAGTACTAAGCATGTACCGTAGCAATAATAGATTAGATAGTTGCGAGAACACAATGTGTGCACTTTCACGGCACTAAAGAGGATGAGGTGATGTGTAATGAAACCTCATAAGCTAATAGACTTTCTTGTATATTGAGTATGGGCTGTAGCAGGTAAGCACTGAATAAAAATTACGCGCTTGATGAAGAAAAGATGAATACTTGAGCACAATACACGCACTTTTCACTGCACTAAGTAAGTACTGAATAATATTCACACGCACTATATCAAAGCACTGAATAATATTGTTGCGTGCGTACGGGTTCGTTATGAAATGAATGCACAAGTCCGATGAAAAATGAACAAAAATTTATTATTATCACAACAAAAATGCTTAAATTTTCTCAAATTATCATGCAGTATTACAATATCTCACAGTAGTTTTCTTTTAACTACTCAAATGTCAATAGAACGTAATTCAAAACAGCTAAAGAACGCTAATCCGCGAATTCGCTACAATCAACAACAGTAGTTTTCTAAACAACAACAAACTAAGCAACTACTATAAACGGAGATGTTTTCCTCCTTTTATAAGATTTTAAAATCACGCGCTAGAATTTTCCAGTACTTTCTCGAAATCAAAAAGAGATATTTATTTATTTAATGCACGCGCTCTTGTATTTTCAATTTTCCGGCTTAGCTTTCTTTTAATATTCGTCACGCGCTGCACTGCGCGAGAAATAAAACCATTTAATTTCTAATTGAACTAACATTAGCTTTTTAAATACCAAATTCGTAACACTGCCCCCTTCCCAAGGACCGCACGTCCCGGGCAGTACAATCCCTGGACAGGAAGCAAAACTTACAACTGTGGCATAAATGCATTAATAAGCATTACATTACAATAATAAACAACATGAACAATAAATGCAATACATAAAACAAATCAAATGCTATCAAATACAAATCAAATACACATTTAAAAACAAAAATGGACCATGGTCTTATACTATTTACAATTATTTACATTATGTACTATGGCCATAGTAATGAGCTAACCTGTCGTAATGAACGACTTTAGGTTTAGAGTTCGAAGACTTACGAATCCGAACCACGACGTCATTCAGCCTGTTTAGGACTGTGTACGGCCCATCCCAAGGTGACTGTAATTTCGGACAAAGTCCTTTCCGTCGAGTCGGATTCCACAACCACACCTTGTCTCCTTCGTGGAATTGATGTTCAGTAGCTCTTGTGTCGTATCGGGTCTTCATCTTCTCCGTCTCCAAGTTGACTCGCTCTCGTGCAAAATTGTGCATCACTTCAAACCGGGCCTGGAGATCTTGAATATATTCCTCAGACGATGAAGGAGCATCCGGAGGGCGGCCAAACAATAGATCACAAGGCAGACGAAGGTCAAGACCGAAGAGCATCTGTGATGGAGAATAGCCGGTAGTCTCGTGGACAGCACTGCGGTAAGCCAGTAAAAAGAGTGGTAATTTCTTGTCCCAGTCCTGTTGGTTTCTGGAAACCACTAATGAGAGGTTATTAAGGATGGTTCGATTGAACCTCTCTACCATGCCGTCCGACTGGGGATGCAATGGCGTCGTTTGAGTTTTGTCAATGCCAAGTAGTTTGCATAGTTCTTTGATTACTGCCGAGGCAAAATTCCTTCCCTGATCGGAATGTAACTGAAGAGGCACTCCGAACCTGGAAATCCAGTGCTGTATCATTACCTCAGCTACTGTGACTGCCTCTTGATCAGGAATAGGATAAGCTTCAGGCCACTTGGTGAAGTAATCAATGACAACGAGTATGTATTTGTTGCCATCAGCAGTTCGTGGCAGAGGTCCCAGGATGTCAAAGGCGATACGTTCAAAAGGCGCACCTACGTTGTAACGTTGCAGTCTGCCTCGGCTGCGTTTCCTCGGTCCTTTCCGACCTGCACAGGCATCGCAAGATCGGCACCACTTTTGCACGTCATTCTTTGCATTATTCCAGTAAAAGCGCTCACGAACTCTCTGTAAGGTCTTCATAATTCCAAAGTGACCTCCTGTAGGGCTGTTATGTAGTTCTTTGAGGACATCAGGAATCCGGGATCTCGGAAGTATCAGTTGCCATCGGAACGTCTTCCCATCATCCGACTCGAATTTCCGGTATAAGACGCCGTTTCGAATGTGAAGTGAATCCCAGAGTGCCCAGTATTGTTTTGTTGTAGGACTACAGATAGAAATGTCCTGCCATGTAGGTTTTCTGTTTGATGACTCTATTAAATCAAGTATGGGTTTAATGTCGCGGTCTTCCAGCTGGTCTTTCCTGACTTCATCATCACTCCACGGGTCTCGAGCAGCCGATGTTGATGTTGTAATTTGTCTTGCGACCGGAGTCAGCAGTTCGTATTTCGCTTCCACCCTGGAACAATATCGGCAGTTTTCTTGGCAAGGTCTTCTAGACAGGGCGTCGGCGTTTCCGTGTGATGATCCCTTACGATGACGGATAGTGATGTCATATTCTTGGAGTCTCTGTATCCACCTGGCTATTTGACCCTCAGGATTTTTGAAATTTAAAAGCCACGCCAATGAGGCATGGTCCGTGCGGAGGAGGAATTTTCTCCCGTATAGATAATGATGGAAATGTTCTACAGCTTTGACTATGGCGAGCAACTCTTTCCTTGTGACACAGTAATTCCTCTCCGGTTTAGACAGGCACTTGCTCCAGTAAGCTACTACACGTTCTTGGCCGTCTATTTCTTGGGACAAAACAGCACCGACACTTTCATTGCTCGCGTCGGTGTCGAGAATAAATGGTCTGTCGAGCTGAGGATACGTCAGGATTAGAGCAGATGTTAAAGCTTCCTTTAAGTTGTTAAATGCATCCTCGCATTCCTTTGTCCACAAGAATCTTTGCTTACTCTCTGTCAACTTGTGAAGTGGTCTTGCGATGGAAGAAAAGTTCTTCACGAATCTCCTATAGTAGGTGCAAAGCCCTAGGAAGCTTCTCAGCTGATGGACATTTTCGGGACGCGTCCAGGATTTAACCGCTGATACCTTTTCAGGATCCGTGCGCACACCTTCTGCAGAGATGACATGTCCCAGGTAAGTCACTTCCTTTCGAAACAATTTGCATTTAGCGGAAGTCAGCTTCAGATTGGCCTCTTTCAGTTTCTGAAGCACCTTTCTAAGATTTTCTAGATGCTCTTCAAAACTCTTTCCGACGATGATGATATCGTCCAGGTATATCAGACAGGCTTCGTAAGAAAGGCCTTTCAAAACAGTCTCCATAAGACGTTCGAATGTTGCCGGCGCATTACACAGTCCAAACGGCATCACTTTGAACTGCCAAAGTCCTTGTCCCGTAGTAAATGCCGTCTTTTCTCGGTCATCAGGATGGATTTCTACCTGCCAATACCCACTCTTTAAATCAAGTGTTGAGAACCACTTGCTTCCAGAAAGAGTGTCTAGAATGTCATCAATTCTAGGAAGAGGGTAACTGTCTTTCTTCGTAACCTCATTCAACCGGCGATAGTCAACGCAAAATCTTGTTGAGCCGTCTTTCTTTCTGACGAGAACGATGGGAGATGCCCATGGACTCGCTGAAGGCTCGATGACATCGCCTTCTTCCATATCTTTTAACAGTGTTCGCACCTCTTCCTGTTTAGCAAACGGTAGACGTCTTGGATGTTGCTTGATCGGGGGATGATCGCCAGTATCTATTCTATGTTGTGTCAAACTAGTTCGACCCACGTCAGAAGACGAGCGGGAGAAAACAACTTAAAGATCTTTAATGACGCGATCGGCAGCATTTTTCTCTTTATCGTTTAATTGTGCATTCTGCAATAACTCCGATGTAATGCTCTCTGAGGACACGGATTCTGGGATGTTACTCTTTTTTTCAACGCTGGTTACTGGAGTACATGTTGCAACCACTTCACCTTTCTTAATAACTCTCGACTTTTCAGTTACCTTGGCGACTCTCACCGGGATAACCGTTCTGGATAGGTCGACGAGTGTTGAGGCTACTAATACTCCTTTTGGGATATTACAGTTATTGGGATATTCTATGATGCCGTAGCGGAAATTTCTATTTTCGGCTATGGATCCAGGAAGTAAAATTTCTGTTCTTGCCGGTATTGTAATATAGTCTTGTGCTATGATTTTATGGACAGATTTAACTTCTTCATCATTAACGAGAAATAACGCTATGTCCTCAGATGTAGAATGCAATTCGTTATTTTTAAAATCCAAGGAAAAATTGTATTTCCTTAGAAAGTCCAATCCGAGTATGCAAGAATCAGTGATTTCTGCTACATATGCCGTGTGATGGTAAGCGGCACTTCCAAACGTGATGTTAACATTTACTTTTCCGTCGATGTCGATCTTCTCACCGGACACAGTCTGGAGGGTAACGCAGGGCGGCGTCCAGATAAGTTTGTTTCCTAGTTGTTGAGCCAAATCTTTTCGGATGATGGTGACGTTGGCTCCTGTATCTATAATCATATTGCACGGAACTCCATTAATATGTCCTATTATGAAAAGTCCATTACTGCCGCCTCTCACTGCAGAAATCTGAAGCGCTTTAAACGGGGGCTTTTCATTATCTGGCAACCTCCGCCCCGCGAGATGGCCACTAATTAGTTTCCCTGCTGCTTGTTAGAAGCGGTCTTAACATCAGTACCCTGGGGTGTTTTGCAGTTTCGTCGTATGTGTCCTTCAGCACCGCAGTTCCAGCACTTAACGGTCGGTTTCTTCTCACCAATATTCCGTCTCAAGGCGTTCAGTTGTCTAGTTAAATCGTCAAGTCGAGCGGTGACTTGATCCCCTGGCTCCTGGACTTGAGCAGCTCTGACTGGGTGGCGGTCTCGACGAGTGGCTTGCTGGGCTGCCTCAAATTTCATGGCGTACACTAGAGCACTTTTTAAATCTTTTACATCCGCCATTCGTAGAGCTTTCTGTATTTCAGTATCTCGGATGCCGTCGATAAAGTATTGCAAGGACAGGATTTCCCTTGTTTCTGTCGGGCATTCCGAAAAGGCGAGATGGGACAGCCTTTCAACATCCGCGGCGAGCTCCTGAAGTGTTTCGGTAGACTTCTGTTGACGAGATTTTAATTGGAGCCTGCTGTAGTCTTTTAAACACTTCTCACCAAAGCGCAGCTCCAATGCGCCAGATAGAGCTTCAAAGTCTAGTCTCTGGTTTTCGGGAAGAGTCTGCAGGATATCCGCTGCATCTGCTCTCAGAGAAGCGACGAGATGACAGGCCTTAGCTTGGGAATCCCATCCATTCGCATCCGCCACGATAGAAAATTGTGTCTTATACACCTGCCAGGAGGTCTTCCCATCATATGTGGATAGCTTCAGAGGTGGACGAGCAGGCATTGGTAAGAATTTAAAATCATCACTCCTGCTCCCTGCCGACGCTACGAATTTCTTTAAAGTATCCATTTCTTTGGCAATTGCAGAAACTCTCTCGTCAATTTGTTCTTTTACAGAAGAAACTCTTTCTTCTATTTCTTCTTTCACCGAAGAAACTCTTTCTTCAATATGTCCAACTTTATTTTCAACTGCGTCAATTCTGCCTTCCATAGCTTCAAATTTATTTTCTATTATGCAAGTAATTTCTCTTTTCATTTCTTCTTGACCAGCTTGAACGGCTTTCATTTCGTCCTTAACGGATTCCTGGCCCAATTTCATTTCTTCCTTAACGGATTCCTGGCCCAATTTCATTTCTTCCTTAAATGATGCTTGGCCAGCTTCCATCTTTTCTTGGAATGCAGCAAAAGCACTAATGAGCTGTCTCAATTGTTCTTCCATCGCTCTTGTTATTGGCATTCAAACCCCACTCCTGACACCAAAAATTGTTGCGTGCGTACGGGTTCGTCATGAAATGAATGCACAAGTCCGATGAAAAATGAACAAAAATTTATTATTATCACAACAAAAATGCTTAAATTTTCTCAAATTATCATGCAGTATTACAATATCTCACAGTAGTTTTCTTTTAACTACTCAAATGTCAATAGAACGTAATTCAAAACAGCTAAAGAACACTGATCCGCGAATTCGCTACAATCAACAACAGTAGTTTTCTAAACAACAACAAACTAAGCAACTACTACAAACGGAGATGTTTTCCTCCTTTTATAAGATTTTAAAATCACGCGCTAGAATTTTCCAGTACTTTCTCGAAATCAAAAAGAGATATTTATTTATTTAATGCACGCGCTCTTGTATTTTCAATTTTCCGGCTTAGCTTTCTTTTAATATTCGTCACGCGCTGCACTGCGCGAGAAATAAAACCATTTAATTTCTAATTGAACTAACATTAGCTTTTTAAATACCAAATTCGTAACAATATGATTAATACTGGAGCTCTTCGTAGCATTAAACTTGAATGAGGAGATGTACAATCAAATCGCATACACTGCCGATAAAGTATGTACCGTACTGCGAGAACACGATGCACAAACTTCCGGTATTAATAATGAATAAGGAGATGTTTGGTGAAATTTCAAAAATCTTCTTTACATATATTGAGTATGTGCTAAAGCACTAGTTCGGACTGGGGTATGTAAGAGGTAAATACTTCGTAAGCGTTAAAATCTCTTTCAAAATAAGCAATGCACACACTTTCACAGATATGAACTTGGATGAGAAATTGCATTAAGCAATGCACACACTTTCACAGATATGAACTTGATGAGGAATTTCACTGTAGTACTAATAGAGGAAAATACTGCTTGAGCTGAATGCATAATGATGCTTGAATCTTCTCATAAAGTACAAACTTTGTATGTAAATTTAAGAATTTAATTAATATCATGTATTTAGAGCAAGAGCAATTAAAGTACTTTTTTTCGGAAGTGGTTAAGAGGTGCTATTGGGATTATATTTATATCTTTAAATCTCCTGTTGATCCACCTAATTTTCTTAATATTTTATAAATATTAAGAAATAACAAATCATAAAATTCAATTCAACAACAATATCGCAAAATAATTTTAAAATAAGCATCTTTCAATTAATCTTTAGAATTTCCGATACACATTCTCGCGCTCTGGAAATAAAAATGTTTTTTGTTTTCGTACAGATTCCCCATTGCTCGCTTTGAAATCGTTGATCTTATCTTGTTAATCAAAAATTCGTTAAAGTGTTACAAAATAGGAAATCGATAATAAAACAAATTCCAAATACGGGCTTCCAGATGCCCATATTCCGTGGAGGACTTTTATTCAAATTTTTATCGCTCTAGGTACCGTTGTATTATCACAGTGCCCGAAACATACATACAGTTATGCAAATTCTTCAATATTTAATTTCTTTAAATGTAATATAGGACGATAATATTTGGTGACAACAATCTTCAGATTGTGAGACGCCGTTTCTAATCATTCAACAAAAAATCCCAAAACGAAATTAAAAGCCCTTCTGGGCTAACGCCCTTTGGGCTAAAAAAAACTTTTGTCGTGAGCACAACACTCAAAATATTCTTATCGCTAGATATTATTTCCTTGCACACCTGACTGCAAATGATTCTGACATAGAATGTGTAGTCAATTACGACAAATTAAAATACAATTTTGTATATTTTAAGATTTAATACAGTTCTATTTGCAGTTATATTCACAAATTAGACACACCTAGAATGACATAAGAACTCTAAATATCTGCATGTAGAGGATAAACATGGAATCCTTTCCTATACATGAAAGGTTTTGGCAATCGAATAACGCAAACTTAAACGCACTGTATCTCATTTTCGAAACGCAGCAAATTAAAAAAATTCCCTACTATGCACAGCATGGATTTCATGTCGTATGTCACGCAAATAAACCCAAAACTCAATTCTACCGCAGTATTAATCTTTAGAATTAACTTTAGAATCAGATACTATTAAACCCAGAAAAGCTTTTTAATGCTCGCGGCAAATTATATACCCATGTCACCATGTCGTCATTGCCAAGTTTACTTTCGCAACTTGGCAATGACGGCATTACTTTCGCAACTTGGCCAAGTTTAATTTGTAATTAAGTTTACTGACTGTCTTTTTGAAATAAGTATATAGTTGAAACATAGAATATGTATGTATGTAATGTATAGTTTTTAGGATAAAAGTAATTATTTTTTTTCGGTGAATTTCGCAAGTCTGTGCCAAAGTGGTTGCGATAATATTTAAATACCATAAATTCTTATGGACATAGTGTATGTTTATATATACGCAATAAAAGTTGTAGTTTTAATTAACCATGTTAAAATGAACGTATAACATATTTTACTGCTAAATAAGCCGTCTTTTAGTTTTGTAAATTTTTACACAGTTTTACTTCAGGGTTAGGTACTGCTTATATAAATGAGTATAATTATGACGCATTGTTACGTTATTTTCTTTCTTCACGTTCGTACGGGGTGCATATTTCACAAGGGCACATCTGTGTGGCCACCGAGGGAGTGGCTTCTAGGATGGACCAATGAGCATTCAGTAATATTCCTATCATGTCACATGACCTTTCGCATGCTTTAAGATTTAAGCAAGAAGGTTGAATATATTCTGCCACGCAATTTTCTGTACAAAATAATTAAAACATCGTCGATTGCTTCTGAAACTTTTCATTGCGAAGTTAGATCAAATACAGGAAATTATGAAGATTTCACTACCTGGTTGAAATAAATACAAAAACATGTTGGATACTTCAAAAATATCGATGTGAAATATTACTTAATAAGTGGTAAATAAGATGAAGAAAGAAATATGTGATAAACATCTGAGCCCAAATGCAATCTTTATATAAAACTATGCGTATGAGAAAAATATTGACACCAATTATATATGTAAATAGAAGTCAGCCCTTTTTATTGCAATCTATATGAAAAAGATGTTCTATAATAATAACCAATGCAGAATTTTATTCAAAGTGAACTTTACTAATTTGTATTCGTATACATTTAGTGCGTTAAATTTCCCATTTAATACATGCTCACCTTGAAATGCACTGTCTACACAAAAAATACTCATCAAACAGAGTGAATTTATCGTATTCACAATGAGTATATTCAGTTTATTCATATAAAATTTTTAATGTTAGCAATGGATATAATCAGATCATATGTGTTCTGAATCTTACACTTCAGAACTAAAATCAAAAGAATGTAAGCACTGAAATAAGAAAGCACTAGATTCATTGTAAACACTTTCAATCATTCTCAGCTCAATTAAAAAAATATACACTTGAATTCTCTTAACTCACATAATATGCCGCGAATATCAATCCTAATATTAATGAGTGATAAAAATCGCGAAAGTGAAATGTCAGCGATTAATCAAACTCAGAAAACGAAAGCACTACGAGATTTTCTTCTATTACGCCATATATTTATAACTGTCAAACAAATGCAAATTAAAACGTAAACAACATACGCTCACATGCATGAAGATTTAGCGTCACAAGAGCAGTAGCAGCTCATTGGTTCATTTTCGAAACCCCTCCCTCAGTGGCTACGCTGATGTGCACTTGTGAAATATGCGTACGGGGTTCGTAGATCTGGAGTAAATAACGACGACAGCACTTGATGGAATGTCGAAACACATTTCCTTTAGCCAATATTAATCAGGGCAGCTCCAATAACACGTTTACATAATCACCGAAGAACTACAATAAACACGCTGGAACAATCAGCTACACAGCCTTCAGTTTATCAGGCTATAACAGTGGAAACAGCTTCACTGCAAAGCATCAGAGTACAGCTTCCGACTCTGCTCGGTCATTCTCGGAACCCCACGTACTCTCGAGACTCTCCACGCTAAAATTCGCGATATACTCGACGACACACAGACCACAGTTCCCGACTCTTCGGTTCAGTAGTTCGCGAAGCTCAACACACTCTCTCGACGATGCAATAACGCGATACACGAAGAGACTCTCATGATGTAATCGACGACCCACTCGGCACTCGCTGGCCGGCTGTCAACTCGATCGTCTTCGCACGGACTAACTAGATGAGACACACTAACTATCTCGCACTTACTCTCTGCGTACCAACAGGGTATATATAGATTTTAGCTTGGGTTCGAGAACATTCTGGGCTAAACCGGTAAGAATTCGTTCCAGAAGGTTCTCCATCCGTCCATGGCATATCGCCAGTTGTCATCAAATGGGCGATTTCTCGCCAAGTGAAGCAACCCTGCCTTCTCTTACCGTTTTATGACAACCCTAAAGTGCTTTGCGGGGAAGCTATCTTACCACGCCCGGACATTTCGTAACAGTATATAATCTCAATTTTGATACCTTTCAACAAACCTTTTTACGTTTGAACATTGTTTGAAATTGGTTTGTCTACTTGACACTTAAAATTTCATGGTCAAGAGGAAATGCTGAAACATTTTGAAAATATTAATAATGGTTCTATGATAGTAAACGTTGCATTTGGTTTCTGATAATATTTTTATGTCTATCATTAACTTAATTCTACATTTCATGTTGTTCCAGTTACTTATTTTTAAGATTTTTATTAATTTATTATCTGTAAACATAACGTTTTCCAGACAAAAAAAATCCACTTTGTTTGATGGTAAACGTAGTAATTTTTCCAAAAAATAAACAAAAAATTTCACTTTTAAAGTGGGCATTGATTCCTGCAAACATTAAAATATGTGATGTGAACACCACATGACTTCCACGTGCGGCCTATAAAATAGCACACATTTTTTGCTACATTTCATTTAAACTCCCTTCCTAGAATTTCTTTATAGATATATTTCTCATTCGCTTAATTCAATTCTCACTTCGCAGCAAGGCAAAAATACACAAAAACTCAAAAAGTATTCATTAAAAATTGTAAAATACACAAAAACATAAAACATAAAATGCGGTTAATTTTTTTCACATTTAAAATTAAGAGTTTCTAGGCAAATTCAAGAAATTCGGGCAGCGAGCAGAAAGACACATTTTTCGGTGTACCAAACTGAAAGTTTACTTTTGGTCCAACTCGGAAAAACACACTGAAGTAGGTGCACCAACTGAATTCACTGTTCTAAGAATTTCAAATGTAAACAAATGGCAGCCACATTAGGCTTAGCACCACTTAAGCAACTTTTAAATTGTTGATAATTTTAGAACTATTGCATGCAGTTTAACTAAAGGCATAGAAACCTTAAACTAAATTTTCACGACTACAATAGAACATAATAACAATGGAACTCGAGCCGGGTAACAGAGCGGGTATATTTATACGTTTAAGAATTATACGTTTAAGATTTATACGTTTACGAACCCACGGCTGATTACAACGAAACGACAGATCCACAACTACATATTATAGCAGTTTCATATACAAAATTTCCACATTCTGAGGCTGCTCGTTTTTTACAGACACATACGTACATACAAACATCACGAAAAAAATCCCTCCTGAAACCATATTTTATCCATTTTATAATCGCTTTTGGAAAAAAGACTCTTTTATTCTGCTCTTAAGTACAGATGGCATGCAAAACCATCGGTCAAAAGGACTCGAAAGCGATTAAAATGGCTATTTTTGTTGAAATATAATACCCGAAATTTTTCGCGACTACAATAGTTTCTTTACTTCGTACAAAGAAATAGAAACAGTAATTTGTTTCATTATAGGAAGTTCATTATCATTTCAATGGCGGCAACTAAATAAAATAAAGAATGCCATCTTACGAAACTACCTAACAATATGTGAAACAAAACAGAAATCATTGTTTACAGGTTAAAAAATTAAAGTATAGCGTAACGTTTGTTATATCGCCAAAAAATACCTGCATTTAGCGAGATGAATAATCAGTATTAATTTACAATAGAGATGGATCTTAAACGAGAAAATCATGTGAAACGCATCAAAATTGTAAAATTTGTAATTCTGTTCAAATATAAATATTTTCTTAAGATCTACTTAATACATTTCTACATGAGTCTAACAGAAAGTTTCTAAGGAACTGAGCAGTTACATTTGAAAACTAAGTTTTTAGGACTGATGTAATAATCATGAATCACTTTCTAGTTCACCAATGTAAAAAGGCAAAATTAATTCAGAATTTATCTCTCCTAAGTTTCTCCAGAGTATAAAAATAGGTTTATAAAATAAGCTTTTATTTAAAATAATAAAAACAATTAGTGAAGTAAACGTATAAAAATAATTTATTATACAATTTAATAAGAAGAAAAGATTAAATATTTCTCAAAGCAAAATTCATTTGCAATTTTGCGTCACGAATAGTAAAAGCAAGGGGGGCTGTTGATTGATTTCTAAAATTAATGTCTTATACTTTTCACAACGCAATTCGATTATTAGATTTTGTTTTTTATTCGTTATGTAAAATTGTAGATGAATTTTGCAAAGTAAATTGTTTAATCACTTTGTTCCCATTAAACTATATGATAAATTATTTTTCCACTGTTAGGTCCTTTATCATTTTGTGAGTTTTAAATAAAAGCTTATTTTATTAAAAAACTTTTTATAAAATCGTTGCTACCAAATGCTATCGCTCTGTATCATATTTGAAGAAATTAAATAATGAAGAATCTGCGTAAATGTATGTACGTTTTTAGCAATGTGATAAAACAACGGTACCTTGAGCCATCCAATTTCATGGACCTTATAAGAGATAGACTAACCCAGTAGGCGGGGCACACGTCAACGACATGTCCGCAAGAAAGAGTAGGGACGATCTGGTTTACTTTAACACTGAAACCTATGGCGTTTGTATCACATAACTGTTTTTAATTATTAAATGCGATACGTTGTATAGGGAAGAGATTATGAAAGTCACAGTTTTTTTCAAATTGGATTTAATATATTACATTGAACTAATTTTTACTGCATTTCGCGCAATTTTTTTCGCGCGTAATTCTTGTACAAACATCTTTACTTTGGTAAAACGGTAAAAACTTTAAGCACAAAATTTATGAACTTAACTTTGCGTAAACATAATGTAAAATTAAATAAGATTGATAGTACGTGATGCTTGGAAATACATAAGGTAACCTTAAGCAAGATCTGATAATTTTTTTAAAACATATAATGAACATTTTCAGGCAGTGATTTTCAAAACTATAATAACATTACAAAACGATTATTTATTTGATTATATCATCATTAAATTATTAACATTAAAGTGGATTATTTATTTTAGTACTAATTTATAAAATTCGGAGCATAAAATTTTCTGAGTGTAATGAAGGGGAAAAAAAAGATAAAATAAAATCTAGAAGCACTCATATTTTATATTACGCCCAAAAGGAACCCTTTTTAGCGTTTTGTGTGTTACCTATATTTATTGAATATCATGCTCTTCGCCCGTAAACCACATAAATTTGAAAACAGCATATCTTTAAAATTTCCGCACTGGAGATAAAAATGTTATTTTTCGTACAGTGTTACGATTGCTCGCTTTGAACTCGTTGAGTTTGTTAATCAAAAATTCGTTAAAGTTTTACAAAATATGAAATAGATTGAAACAAATTCGAGATTCGATTGTTCAGATGCCCTAGTTCGGGTGGAGGATTATATTATTCAAAATTTGATGGCTCTAGATACCTTTGTTTTTGTCACAGTGCGAGAAACATACATGTATTCATGCAGATTCTTCATTACTTAATTTTTTTAAATATAATAAAGGGCGATAATATTTGGTAACAACAATTTGCAAGAAGACACGTACATTTATAGTGAAACAGCTCAAAATGCTGCTTCGAGCTAATAAATTAAATTAAAAGTAAATAAAAAAAAATCTTATGCAGAACTAAATATAAATTTAAAAAATAATCACTATACAAGCAAAATTAATTATTACGGTTAAATACAATTTTAATATTAGAATTAAATGTATAAAAAGATGTCAAAACTTTTTATCACTATGATATATCATGAAATATAATTGAAATAAAATTCCTTTATAAAAATTGTGCTATAATACTTATCTATAATTTAGAAAAAGCAATCCAGTTTAGAATTTTAAACAAAACTTTCAAAAATTCGTTTTTAAATATTTTTGTATTTTTTACTTATTTACACCAATAAAAAGCATAAAATTGCAAGAGAAAATTGCTTGTTTTAAATTTTCTGTTAGTTCAGATTTAAAATATTATTTTCTAAAAGAAGTAGTTACAAATTTCCTTACAGCATAGGAAAAGCTAAAAAAAATAGCCAGCCCTGAAAGCAACCAATAGCTTTATAATTATTTGGAACGCTAATTATGCTTGAAAAATATGCTAAATTGTTAAAACTGTAATCCTGAAAATAAGTAGCGCCCTCTAAGCGGAAAAGGGGTAAGTTGGAGACTGGCTTTCGGTGGGAGAGGCCGAATGCTCAGTATGCTCAGTTTGGTAATTTTGTAAATTTAACAATCCTATTATCTCATATATTTCCATTTGTACAAAGTGTATATAGTTTACGTTTATGGTGTGAATAAATTAAAAGATAAATCTGAGTCTATTAATTACGCCACCGGACACGTCTGGACCTTACACACATACATGAACTCGTTGAGATTGTTAACCAAAAATTCGTTAAAGTTTTGCAAAACATGAAATGGATTAAAACAATTTCGAAATTTGGCCGTCCTGATGCCCATGTTCGGGTGGAGGATTACATTATTCCAAATTTGATGCTCTATGTCGTTTTTGTTACAGTGCGAGAAACGTACATGTATTCATGCAGATTCTTCATTATTTAATTTCTTTAAATATAATACAGGCCGATAATATTTGGTAACAACAATTTGCAAGGATACACTGCATTTATAGTAAAACAGCGCAAAATGCCGCTTCGAAACTAACAGCCTTTCTAGGCTACCGCCCCTTTGGGATAATAAATTAAATTAACAGTAAATAAAAAAAAATCTTATGCAGAACTAAAAATAAATTAGAAAAAAATAATGACTATAAAATACAAGCAAAATTAATTATTACTGTTAAATACAATTTTAATATTAGAATTAAAGGTATAAAAATTTTTAAGGAGTCAAAAGTGTTTATCACTATGATGTATTATTAAATATAATTGAAATAAAATTCCTTTATAGAAATTGGGCTATAATACTCATCTATAATTTTTAAAAAGGCTGCAGAATTTAGAATTTTAAACAAAACTTTCAAAAATTCGTTTCTAAATATTGTAGTATTTTTTACTTATTTACACCAATAAAAAGCATAAAAATTGCAAGAGAAAATTGCTTGTTTGAAATTTTCTATGAATTCAGATTTAAAATATTATTTTCTAAAAGAAGTAGTTACAAGCATAGGAAACATATAGGAAAGCATAGGAAAAGCTAAAATAATATCCAGCCCTGAAAGCATGCAATAGCTTTATAATTATTTGGAACGTTAGTTATGCTTGATAAATATGCTAAATTGTTAAAATTCAATCTCAATTTCAAAAATAAAAATATGTAGAAATTCTAATTTGTGAAATGAGGCACTACAACCAGCTTTTTCTTGACAATTATACGCGCTGCAATAGGCAACCGCTCTTAAATTTCTGCAAATCGTCCCTATTCCTCCGGATGTGATCAAAGTGAACGCGTCAGCCGGGAACGCGTCAGACGAGGGAGAAAACCCATTTGAGTTGGTCTATTTCTTATAAGGTCCATGTCCAATTTTGAATGACGTAATCCTACTGCGAATTCGGTATCTGAAAGACCGAATTTGAAATTTGGAATTCGTTTTATTGTCGATTTCACATTTTGTAAAATTTTAACGAATTTTTGATTAACAAAGTCAACGATTTCAAAGCGAGCAATGGCAACACTGTACGGAAAAAACCTCTTTATCTCCAGCGCGCGGACTATGTATCGGAAATTCTAAAGATATGGTAATTTTAAAATAATTCTGTGCCACTGCTGTTGAAAATTTCATGGCTTACATACAAAGAACATGCTATTTAATAAATAAAGGTAACACACAAAACGTTAAAAAACGTCACTTTGGATGTCATTTAAAATCTGGAACCTTTCAAATTGTTTTTTATGTTTTTTATTTTATTTAAGTCTCGGTGACATATTTTCAATCAAATGTTTCAACTGAAAATCATTTTACAACAATTAATAATCATTTTTCTACTTTTAACAATTCTTTTGCGTCAAATGATGAAAACAAATCCAGCAATTTCGCCAAAAATTAAAAAATTACTTTAAATTCTCATACAAATTTCGTCTAAGAGATTTTTTTTCCGCTCTAAACGATGGCGCAGACAGTAAAATTCTGAGATTATTAACTTATTCATTAAACGAAAATGTACGAGAAATCGTTGCAATGTTACAGTTTAGTACACCTAAATCGAATTTTGAAATAGATTCATCATATTGTATTGTCATTATTAAAAGCTTTGAAAGCTGCCTAGTTAATATTTTTTATCTATCTATGAAGAACGGGGAAACGAAGTACCATTTTTAAAGCTTGTAGTGTCATGGGGTTGTGTGCTAGCATTACACCACGAAGGCATATTGGAAGGAGGTAGAAAATACCTTGTCAGGTATCTAGTGTTAGTTTAATTTCTTTGCATGCAATTACTTCTAGCAAGGGGAGAGATTACAGAAATCTGTATGAGCAAGAAAAACAGTGTGGCATACATTGGCATGTTAACTTCCAAACTTAAACGAATCCCGTGACGCCGAAGAAAATCTACAACCCAATTTTCCCTTCTGCTTAAAAGTTTGTTATTTTACAAGAAGACGAATAAGTTGCTTTATAATTTGTGAAAAATTTTAAAAGGCAAGTTGTAGTAGATATATTTTTAGATATTGAAGTTTAAAAATTATAAACAAAAAAATCAAACGCCTTTCAAAAATTCGCCAAAAATGTAAAATATACGTTTATTTTTTGCAACAAAACTCTGGGAAATTTAGTTTGTTAAATCAATAAAGTTTAAAATTAATAAAACAACACAATGTAGACTATTCACTGTAAGAAGTATTAAAATTTAAAATGAAGACGAATGTGGTAAATCTCGAAGCACAGAGAAGTATCACTTTCTAACTCTAAAGTATCACTTTTTAACTCTTTAGAAAAGGAATCATTACTCCATTTGCGTTAGTAAATGGTTCACTAACCATACGAGGGTATTCTTCCTCTGATAAGTAGGGCCTTCCCGCCCTAATAGACTGGCTTTCCGAAATAAAAAGAGAAGAAAAGGAAATATATCTGAAGGCAAAGAACGTTCCACTTTAAAATGCGTATACGCATCACCCGTCCTCTGGATGCAATCTCCAGTGATGCAAGGATGGGACACCCGGCTTAAGAGACGTTCTTAGGGAATGCGTATATGGGACGCCCGTCCTGAAAGGGTTAAAGTGAAGTAATATGCGGAAAATCGTAAGTCTAAATTGAATTCTGATAAAATCGCTTCACTACTTTGTAATTTCTACAAACAGTATGTGCATAAAATTTGAAATTGATAGCTTATCTAGAAATAGTTTCAAAATCGATGATATACAGGGTGGTTATAATTAAGGTTTCACTTTGAAATGGTCATAAAAGGAAAATTACTTGGTAATCGTGTAAAGGAGGTTATGGGAATTTATTTTCCGCAAAAACAAAATGTTCAAACATTCACCACCAGGGGGGAAATGGCGATGTATGCAATGTTGTTAAACGAAATAAGACATGAAGACATCGTTTTAAAACCTCAGGAGGAATGTTACGGACGTGTCGGTGTATCGCAGCTTTCAATTCCGCCAAATTGTTTAGATTATCACCGTAAATAGTGCTTTTGAGATAACCCCATAGCCAAAAGTCTCAGGAGTTGAGGTCTGGTGACCGAGATGACCAAGACGTAAGGAGGTGTTGGCCTATAATCTGTTCATTCGTGAAATGTTGCCTGAATAACTGCATGACACATGTACCAATGTGAGGTGGGGGGCCCCGTCCTGCATAAAAATCATGGTTCAGGTATCATGAAACGACTTAACATTGACACTAAGTGAGCAGCAGTCACTGTGCATGTAACAGGTCCAGCTGTCGATTGCTCGTCAAAGTAAAATGGTTCAATTACGAAATTAGCTGGCATACCACACTAAACGGTGACTTTAAGAGAGTGCAATGGAACTGGGTAGATAACATGAGCGATTTGTAAGAAGACGATTTCCGGAATTCGCACACTTTTGCAAGTTATTTGCGATCTCACATTTTCTAATCTCTAATTTGTGGTTTCCACGAACAGTTTTCTCCATTGAACGGATTGCGCACCCGACTTTTATCGCCTTTAAATGGTGGTTTAGTTCAATGTTTCTTAAGGGTATACAACATGTTAAACCCGTATAACAAAAGGTTAAGTTAGATTCCGACGCTTATTTCGTTTAACGATACTGTATACAGCGTCATTAACCCCCTGGTGGTGAGTTTTTGAACTTTTTGTTTTTTGCGAAAAATAAATTCCCATCACCTCCTTTATAAGATTACTAAGTTTGATAGCATTTGGTCAAGAAATTTTCATTTTATGACCATTCCAAAGTGGAACTTTAATTATAATCACCTTGTACTTTTGATCATATAGACAAATACCAGGAGTGAACTAAAAAGGGTAAGACCAAAAATAAATCACACAGTAAAAAAGAAAAAGAAATTCTTGCTGCCCAAAAATGGGATAAATGTGAGATTTCAACTCGTTCACACGCCTTGCAAATCATAACAGCGGATAAATGTCGCAAAAAGTAATGGCAATCAAGACGTTATTTACACTGGGAAAAGCTAAATTAATTTCACGACATCTGGCAGCTATACAAACAGGCATAAAACCTGTAGTTATGAGAGAAATGAATTATTTATGAAAGTGATCCAAGATCGAAAAATTTACGATGTCGTAAAAGTAATAAAAACCATGTGATCGCTACGATAACTCTCCGAATTCTCACCATTATTTATAAATCTTCAATAAGCATGCACGCTCAAAATATAGCCTAATGATAAGTATGCGGGTGTTAAAAACTTAAAATTAATGTAAAAATCGGCTTTTAATTTCATTTTACTTAGAACTCTTAACTGGAAAACAAATACAAGAACAAACATGAACATAAATCTTTACCGAATTTACGATTACGTAAAGGAAATGTATAAAAAAAGACATCTGAAGCGTAACTGTATATGGGCGATGTACAAATAGATAATATTATTATATATTTCGTTTATTATATTTAAATCGCGTAACTTATTAAATTTTGTGATTAGTTAAATGGAAAATAATTATCATTGGAAAGATATATAAAAGATATTGTGTGGCATGGATTGACAACTCAGAATAATCCTCAGAACTGACAATTTTGTAAGCTACATATAAATAATATATATAAACATAATGTATAAATAAATAAACAAAAAAGCACTGCACGGTGGTGTGACAGCAAAAAAAAAAAAAAAAAAAAAATTTGAGAGACTGACTGAATTCGAAAGACTGCAGCCTATTTCTAGTCTAAAGGGCCAATTTGCCCAAATGGGCTATTGATTTCTTTTGGCATTTTGCTTTGGTTCACTATAGATGTCTGAATCACTTTTCAAATTATTGCCACCAAATATTAGAGCCCTGCATTATATTTAAGGGAATTAAATAATGAAGAATCTGCATGAATTTATGTATGTTTCTGGCGTAGTGAAGAAACAAAGGTACGTAGAGTCATCAAATTTTGAATAATCTAGTCCTCCACTCGAATGTGGGCATTTGGAAATTTAGAATCTGGAATTTTTTTATTATCTATTTCATATTTTGTAAAACTTAAAAGAATTTTTGATTAACAAACTCAACGATTTCAAAGGCGTCCCATTAACATTAACATCGCATGCATCTTCCATGCACGGATATTTCATACTCCAGGTTTCTTTTCCCGTGATATTGCTGTGGAATTGAATTTTATGGCTAAGTGTGAAGAACGTGATATTTAATAAATAAAGATAACGCACAAAACTTTAAAAAATAGTCCCTTTGGGCTGAAAGCGTTCAGATTTGAAGATCAGAAGTCTGAAAGCGTTCAGATTTTTTCCCTATTTTTCTCTCAACGGAATTAACAGTTTCAAAACATAACAGTAACATTTAAAGAAACAATAAGTTTCTAGCAGTTTAATGTGGCCTATTTGTGATTTATGAACAGGGACTTCTATTTCAATAGCTACGTAAAATGTAATAAACGAATGAATAAAGAAGTATAGTACATTTTGACATTCAATTTAATATTCATGAAGCTATATTTTAAATAAGCAATAATATTAAACTAATATACATGCTCTCTGTAAAACAAAAAAGAATTTTAATAAAAGAGTCTTACACTTTTTTTCCCTTCCATCGCCAATTGAATTTCTGAGCCACTAAGCAGCTGCTAGCTAGCACAATCAATCCAGTGGTGTGTATGGTGTGTATTTAATTATGGCAAAACACACTAGGTTATCTGCTTAAGGGAAGAGATGTCTTCGTGGAGGACTTTCTAAGGGAAACCGACTCGTATACCTGTTACACATGGGGAAAACCGCAATCCAGTGGAAAATACCTGTTAGACCAAAATACAGTTCAACGTGTGATGCAAATACAAAACAAAATAAAGCATTTTGTCTAATACCGATTTAAATGCAATGTAATATATTAAAACCGCTTGAGTACGAAATCGATTCAGTTCTTGACTAAATCTACGTCAAACACAAACCTGCTGCTTTGCTAATTTTATGCGACAGATAATTAATATTTGAAATAAATCATTATAATTTAATAAAAATGTTAATTTAAGTGTAAAAAATTTTCTAATTATTTCTAAAATTTCAAAATTGCTACATGAAGGCAGAGATTTATATAAACACAGTAGCACTAAAATAAACAGGCATATCAAATTCAGTACGTCTAATCATCATTTTACAACAGTCAGTAAGACAAGGTGAACTTAAGAAATGAGTAAATATATAAAATTTTACCTCATATTGCAGTTTTACCTTTTAAATCTTTACTATAACTTCTCCTTTTCCTACTCCTCACCGATGCAAATTAAACGGTAGAGATTTAAGGATTCTGAATATTTTAAATAATAAAGCTTTTGGCCCCGTCGCTTGCAGTTTACATTCTGTCTCCCATCTCTACCGCTTTAGCCACTCTATTAGCCGCTGTTGAAAACGCGCATTAAAATGTTGAGCTAGCTTAAGTAGGCTGCTTTTTGTAGTTTCCACCTACAATACTTTGGACTTGAAATTTCAACTTATGTTATTTTACTTACCTACAAGTGGCGACTTTATTTATATGCACAAGTTGTGCTTTCCGTTCATTTTAAAAATTTAACAAAAAGTCTATTTGCAAGCTTTTTAAGACTTTCTCAATGTCTCGATATGGCATGGAATTTAAATTTTTATGAATCTATTCTAATTACATACTTCTTGTCGTTTTTTCGGAATGAAATTTCTCGAGGGATCTTTTTGTTATTCCTCATAGACATTTTATACGTTCCTGACCTCAAAAGAGGATTAATATTCGTACGAAAAATCACAATTTATAGGTTAATAGTTTAATTTGAAGAAAATACTTGCAGAATAAGAAAGGAAAATAAAACTATAGTAATTGCTAACACAAAAGGAGATTTGTATAAGGTAATCTAATCACAAAAGAAAAAAGCCAATGTTGCAGCTACGAAAAGAAGTGAAACCAGCATGGAATTTTGCATAGTAGACTAGACAGACGCAGAAATTATGAAGCAATCAAGAAGTTGAAGAATGATAACCTGGCAACGGGAATAAGAATAGAGCGGGAAATTGAAAATGATAAAGAATGCGGATGTTGCATCAGAAGTAATATGTCGAAATTGCCGCATCCCAAGCTAAGCAACTACGAAGCAAAATGGTTCTGGATACGTTTGAACATTCGTGGACCGACTGACGCGACATCACTAGGAAAAAAGAATTACTTCATAACATTCATAAAACACAACGGCATACTTGCTAGCTACAAAAGATGAAGCTATCTTCAAGTTAAAACACTTTGTAATCATGGCAAAGGACAAAATTTGAAAAGAAGCCAAAAGTCTTAAAAACAGATAATGGAGAAGAATACACAGACAAAAAAGCTGAAGAGAATCTGAAAGAAGTAGGAATCTAACATTAAACCTCTGTAACATATTCACCACAAGAGATCAATCAGTCCAACAAAAAGAAAACATTGCTACATAATGTTAATGACCGGTAGCTTACTGCTCGATTCGGGGCTCAAAAAGCAATTTTCGAGGCAAGCCGTAATGACAGCCACCTATAGATAAAACAGACAGCCATCAAGGTCAATTGTAAAGCCTCCGTACGAGCTCTGGAAAAACAAAAAGCCAAATTTAAGTCATATCAGAGGTTTCGGCAGCACAGTGTATTGCCTAGTTCCAGAGCAGAAAAGAGGTAAATTAGATGAAAGAGCAGAAAAAAAAAATTCTCGAAGGATACAGTGATCGTACTAAAGGATATAGAATTTATATATCGCATACAAACAACGTTATCATTAAAAGATGAGTAACATTCGATTAAAACTAAAATGAAGTATTCACTCACCAAATAAGAAATCAGAGTGAAGAACAAAATGAAAAAGAAATTTGAAAGAAAATGAATCGGGACAATTATATCTAGCTCCTACAATAGAAGAAGGAACTAAAACAGAAGAAACTCTCCTATTACCGAGAAGATCCTGAAGAACGACTAAAGAAACAGAGCCGAACAGATTCTCCTACATGGCAAAGAATGAATAAATTAAAACCCCTAAATATTGGCAAGAATTACAAACTTTCCCAACTAAAGATGTAGAGTCATTAGGTTAATTGGAAGCAGAAAAGATGAAAAATACGCAACCGCCTTCGCCAGGAATCGAACCATGGACCTCTGGAATACCGGCCCAGCGTGCAGAACCACTACACCACGAAGGACGCTAGGAAAGTGGGAGAAATACCTTATATACTCCCCTTTTTAAAAGGCGACTAAGGTTTTAGGGGACCTAGACGGCAAATCCTGGGTGCGGAAAATCATCATCCACAAACCTTATCGCCACTGTAGAGTCATTAGGTTAATCGGAAGCAGAAAAGATGAAACATACACTGGTGTGCAAAAATTAAGGACGAGACGGTTTTTTTCAATATAACTTTGTACAAAAGCTTTCCAAATCAACACATTTAATACCGTAAGATCCCCAATACGTAAGGACATGAGTAATGTAAGCAACACTTACTAAAAGAGAAATCAGAGGGATAAAAAGAAGCTTTATTGAAAAAGTAGCATGGAGCGCAATGCGACTGAAAACCGAAACATCCCTGTGATGGGTGTCCAGCAAGAAACATCCGGTCTTTAATAGGGGATATGATCTCCCCTGACTGCTAGGCAGGTTTCACAGCGTCTGCCCATGCTGAGAATGAGGGTGTCAATGAGTTGTTGAGGCATTGCTGCCCACTCGTCTTGCAGCGCCAATCGAAGCTTCGGAATCGTTACTGGTGGTAAGATACGAGCTGCCAAGCGTCTGCCTAGAAAATCCCATACATGCTCGATGGGATTGAGATCCGGAGATCGTGCCGGCCAATCCATACGTTCAATATCCTCACTCTCTAAGAGCTGTTCGGCAGCTACTGTGCGATGACATGGTGCATTGTCGTCCATGAAAAGGAACTGCGGATCCATAGCGCCTCTAAAAAGACGCACATATGGAAGAAGAATCTCGTTACAATAACGGGTCCCGTTGACTGAACCTGCGTCGAAGATGTGAAGGTCTGTACGACTACCAAGCATGATGCCTCCCCAAACGAGAGCACCGCCACCTCCATACCTGTCCCTTTCAATGATGTTCGAGGGATGATTGCGGCTTCCCCGCTCTCTCCAGATGAGTATGCGATGAGAATCGCTACTCAGACTGAATCTGCTCTCATCTGTAAAACGTACTCGTACCCATTCATTGTCTCTCCAATTCCGGTGTTCCCGGCACCACAGAGAACGCCTTCTCCGATGGGCAGGCGTTAGAGGTACACACCGTACAGAGCGTCGTGTGCAAACAGACCACCACCGTGCAGTCTTCTGGCCACGGTAAAACGCGATATCGGTCGTCCAGTCGCCTGTGTCGTCTGTCTAGCGATTTCTCCCGCTGTCTGCCGCCTGTTTCTTCTGGCCTGTAAGGCAATATACCGGTCATCTGCGGGTGTGGTTCCCCGTGGACGACCACTACTAAACCCCCGGATAGCTGTTCCTGTAGTTTGAAATTGTCTCCAAAGTCGTGAAACGATGCTGTGAGCAATTCCGAACTCTGCAGCCACACTTGTCACACTGCAGCCTTCCTCCAACTTCCCAATGATTCGACCTCGGGTAAAAGCATCCAGATGTCGTCTAACAGATTGATTATTCGCCATTTCTCGCTGAGGCAGCAACTCGGTGTTATTTTAACTGCTATACGGAGTGGAATCTCTTTGCTAGAAATACTGATCTTACACCGACAACATGCTTTATACTACTCAGACACTCCCCCATTACGTCTACCTGCATATCTGCGCATGTGCTACCGTACATCACCTTACTTAATCTCCTGATTGGTCTTTCTGTCCGCTCTGCCTCTTCGTTCAGCTGATATGCTAATTTTTCGACTCCGTCCTTAATTTTTGCACACCAGTGTATGCAACCGCCTTCGCCGGGAATCGAACCACTGACCTCTGGAATACCGGCCCAGCGTGCCGAACCACTACACCACGAAGGACGCTAGGAAAGTGGGAGAAATACCTTATAAAGAAAAGGCAGTGCATTTGAAATCCACAGAAGAAGAAATGGAATCATTAAAGAGAAATAAAACATGAAAACTAGTTGGTATTCCAAATGGGAAGAAAGCAACTTCAAATAAATGGCAATGAATATAAAATCCGACGCCATTTGCGAAAGTCGTAGAATACACTACGATAAGGATTACTTTTGCAATAGCAGCTCCAAAGAACATGCATGTAAGCTATTCGACTTTAAAACAGCTTTTCTGTGTGGATACCTGAAAAACGAAATATATACGAAGCAACCAGAAAGTAGGGAATTCGCGTCGCGAGAAACAAACTGTAAATTAAACAAAAGCATATAAGGATTAAAATAGGCAGCCAGAAATTGGAACCACAAAATAGTTAACAACGATGGGCTGATCTATGCTCGTTCACGTTAAACAAAAATACAAGAACTTGTATAATCGTATACGTTGATGATATATTAATCGTGAGCGACAAGCATGAATCAATTCAAATGTGGAAGGAGTTCTCAAAGAATATTTTGGAATTCGAAATCTTGGAGAAGTATCTGCATATCTAGTAATCAAAATTTGAAAGAGAAAAAGCTAAAAGTTTCAAATTTTATCAAGCTAACAAAATTACGAACAGAATCCAGAAATTCGACGGACGGAGAATCGGAAAATAAATATTCTGTACATCTATGACTACGAATTTTATGAAGAACAAAAACAAACAAAAGAACGGTTTTCCCAATAGCCAGAAATACATGGAAGAAGTGGAAGCACTTTTATATTTAGCAACAGTTTCAAGACCCGACATAGTAAATTCTGTTAGAATACAGAGGCGTAAAAGATTCTTCGACATTCTTAAGAGCTACAATCAAATTACAAATTACATTTAAAATTAAATGATTAACCAGTCGTTAAAGCTTACAGGGCAACTGGCTGAGCAGAAGATACCTCTGACAGAAAATCCACATCGGGATATATATTTAAATAGGAAACAGTGCAGTTTCATGGAACAAACAAAATAAAAATCTAAATTGCTCTGCCTTATCTTCAGCAGAAGCTGAATGCATCGCTCCAGCTGTAACTCTGCGGGAGCTACAATGAATGGGACAACTAATGGAATTCAACAATTAATGAACAACTCATGAAGGTTTCATTCAACAGGAACCTGGCATTATATTTGAGGACAACATATCCTGCATTTATCTTTCCAGAAAAGAAAAAGGGGGCACTAAACGTATTGATGTAAAAAATCACTACATTGCCAGATTGACGATATCTCCCCAGTAAATGGGAGATTGATGTAAAAGATCAATGGGAGATTGATGTGATGATCATCGCAGATTGATGTAAAACATCACTACATTGCCAGATTGACGATATCTCTCAGTAGTGATTTTTTACATCCCAGTGATGTAAAAAAATCACTACATTGCCATATTGACGATATATCCCCACTAAATGGGAGATTGATGTAAAAGATCAATGGGAGATTGATGTGATGATCATCCCAGATTGATGTAAAAAATCACTACATTGCCAGATTGACGATATCTCCCAGTAGTGAATTTTACATCCCAGTGATGTAAAAAATCACTACATTGCCAGATTGACGATATCTCCCAGTAGTGATTTTTTACATCCCAGTGATGTAAAAAATCACTACATTGCCAGATTGACGATATCTCCCCAGTAAATGGGAGATTGATGTAAAAGATCAATGGGAGATTGATGTGATGATCATCCCAGATTGATGTAAAACATCACTACATTGCCAGATTGACGATATCTCCCAGTAGTGATTTTTTGCATCCCAGTGACGTAAAAAAATCACTACATTGCCATATTGACGATATATCCCCAGTAAATGGGAAATTGATGTAAAAAATCAATGGGAGATTGATGTGATGATCATCCCAGATTAATGTAAAAAATCACTACATTGCCAGATTGACGATATCTCCCCAGTAAATGGGAGATTGATGTAAAAGATCAATGGGAGATTGATGTGATGATCATCCCAGATTGATGTAAAACATCACTACATTGCCAGATTGACGATATCTCCCAGTAGTGATTTTTTACATCCCAGTGATGTAAAAAAATCATTACATTGCCATATTGACGATATATCCCCAGTAAATGGGAGATTGATGTAAAAAATCAATGGGAGATTGATGTGATGATCATCCCAGATTGATGTAAAAAATCACTACATTGCCAGATTGACGATATCTCCCCAGTAAATGGGAGATTGATGTAAAAGATCAATGGGAGATTGATGTGATGATCATCCCAGATTGATGTAAAAAATCACTACATTGCCAGATTGACGATATCTCCCCAGTAAATGGGAGATTGATGTGATGATCATCCCAGATTGATGTAAAAAATCAGTACATTGCCAGATTGACGATATCTCCCCAGTAAATGGGAGATTGATGTGATGATCATCCCAAATTGATGTAAAAAATCACTACATTGCCAGATTGACGATATCTCCCCAGTAAATGGGAGATTGATGTAAAAGATCAATGGGAGATTGATGTGATGATCATCGCAGATTGATGTAAAAAATCACTACATTGCCAGATTGACGATATTTTCCCAGTTTAGAGAGAGCTATTTACCTCAACGTTAAACAGAGTTCTCTTTGTAACTTCATTTTTCCCGCAGAGCTTCACCATCTTCAGATTTTTCATAATTTCACTAAAACAATTTATATATATATATAATTCCAGCACTATAATATCGAGAGTTTCTGCAACGAGGTGATTGTAATTTGTAATTACAATAGGGTTTTAATATCCATAATCATTTACGTAAAGCCTAAAGCGTTCTAGTCTATTTTATCCCTCCTTTAATAATGAATTACAAACACATCACTGTTTCGCTCATTTAATTACGCACTTGTACAGTAAGTACAGTATTAATTGCACCAAAAGTGCATTACTTATCCACTATAAAGTAATTTACTAATGATCTTCTTATTATCACATGGCTGAATATTAGAAATTTTTTAATGAAAAAAAAAGTTTAATTAGCTTACAGACTGTGTTTATTATATGAGATAAGAGTACTCGTTGTTCGGCCGGAAGTGGCCGAGTCAATGCGACCGCTGATTGCTGTTTATTCGCTCCAATCGTAGCTTCAGGCAATTAAAAGGTTTCTTCCGTGTGTAAGTGAATACGAATCAGTTTCGCTTGGAGAGTTATTCTGCTTCTAACCAATAACTTTCAAATGTTTTGCTGTAAAAGAACAAACATAATTATTATTAAAAAATACGATAAAATAAGCTTCATTTGCTACTTAATGTTACTGCTAATATTTTGTTTTCCTTGTTTTATGCCGCCTGCTATTTGCTTTATTCAAATTATATCTAAAATGCGTTTACTGTAGAAAATGTAAATGAATATATCTCTAATCTAATTTTAAAAGGTGCAAATAGAAGCAATTGTAAACAACCAAACATTAAACCGAATATCTTCCGGTTTGGAAAAATTATTTTAACAAATAACACGTTTCGATAAAATTTTCATGCACTTTCATTTTTCACTTTCTATTCTATTCTTTTTAGAGGCGTTGATCCAGAAGGGCTATTAGTGTCAAAACGGAATTTTGTGTCGAATCACTTTTCACATTGTTGCCACCAACTATTATCGCTCTGTATTATTATTTAAAGAAATTAAATAATGGAGAATCTGCATTAATATGCATGTTTCTCGCATTATAAAAAAACAGAAACAGTACTTACAGCCATCAAATTTTGAATAACGTAGTCCTACTCCCGCATATGAACGCGTGGAAACCTGAATTTCGAAGTATTATCATCTACTTCATATTTTGGAAAGTTAAATGATTTTTTAATTAAATAACTCAATGATTTCAAAGCGAGCAGTGGTAACACTACTGAACAAAACATTTTTCTTTCCAGCGCGCTAGACTGTCTGTCGAAAGATATGCTGTTTTTAAATATTTTTAGCCAATAGTGGCGTTAGCCGAAATGCTCTCGAAACGTATATGTGTGTGTAAATTAAAAACGCCCTTTTCGACGTAATATAAAATCTGAAAGCTTTCAGATATCTTAAAGATATTTATACAGATATATATAAAATCTGAAAGCCTTAAGATTTTATTTATCTATTTATAAAACGTAACGTTAATTAATCACCATGCTTTCAGCTTTCTTTAAAGAAAACCCGTTTAAGAAACATATAAATACTTTTCTAGTAAATAAAACCGTACTGTTAAAAAAATGCTCGATTTGTCCTAGATTATATTTTGGAAATAACAATCATCATTTCTTTGTCTTATTTCTGCATTTCGTGGCATCAAATATGTATCTTTAAGCTCTTGTAAAAACTTCTTTAAAATATGAATGTTCATACCCAAACGTATCATAATTAAATTTGTATTCTATTAATAATCCTAAGCCAGCAGAAAATTTTAAATATTACTCTTACAACACAATTTAATTGCGTAGATGAACTTCTGTTTTAGAGCAAATACAGGGTGTCCATAAAAGAATGTCCCAGTTTTAATGATACAATATAACAGCTTAATTTAGATTATTTACAATAAATTATGCATACAATTGAAGGTAAACTAGCCTAGGTATTTCTTACAAGTGTTCAATATGTGCACATTTACGTTCAATATGTGCACATTACATCACGCAATACAGCACACATGCAGCTTATAGTCCAGGTTATATAATTCTGTGTCTCATCTCTGGAAAACCATTAGGTAGCGGAGGAAAGTAGACAAGATCTTTTATAAAGCCCCAATGGAAAAACAATCGCATGGCCTAAGGTCAGGTTAACGTGAAGACCAGCGAAAAAGAACTCTGTCTTCTCGACCATTAAGATCAATTCAACAGTCACGGGCTTCGACGTTACACTCTCGTACAAATAGATTCCAATGGAGAGGAGCTCCAGTTTGTTCCGAAATAATGTTTATAGGTCACCCCCTCAACTAACTGGGGAAAGAACCGTTTCTGTAACATATCCAGATAAGCCAACCCTATTACAGTAGCTTCAGCGAAACAAATAGTCCGTATACAAGGCAGAAAACGTTTAATTTTTGAGGAATCTTTTTGATGTTCTACAAGATCATGAGGATGTTCTGACCCCCTATATACTAACATTATGGGCATTAACCCTTCCTACTCATATGAAAAGTTAACTCATCACTGAACACCACACGATTAAGAAAGTTATCTTCCCCCTCGAACGCTTCACTTGAAAAGTTAAAATGCACACCATAGTCATCTGACTTTCAAGCATGTACCAACTATAACTAGTATGACCTCGGGCGTAAACCTTTTCTTAAAAATCTTCCGAACTGTCGTCTTGCCAACTGAAGTTCACAACATTATTTCCTAACAGGTTTTTTGGAATACGAAAGATCTAAGTCTTTCAGCAATGGAGGATCCATTATAACGAAGGATCGATTGTGGGATCTACTCTTTCAGTTATCACGCAAAGATACAATCTTAATAATAAGCCAGGCGAGAAGAAATAGCACACAGGGAAAAAATTTAATCTGCCTTTTATTTGATTAAACTCTCTAACAAAAATGCACGTACTTCGTACTCACAATAACACCTACTACTTGCAGTAGAAACTTAAGAATAATTTAACAATAAATCTCAAAGAGTAGTGCTGGACTACTTAAAACTGACTCAGGAACCTACCCTGGCGATAGACTTCTAGAAATGGCCAGAAGGCGGAGCAGCAATTAAGATTAACAGCAGGAAGAACAAAATAGCAACGTGCGCTATACAAGCGAAATCACGCTCTGTCTAACTTCCAGTTCCTGTTCTGATGTTAAGCCGCGACCCGTTTAAATACTCGGGCATGTGCTTATTTAAAACTGCTCGTTTCTATTTAAAACTCTTTAGTTGTGATCCTGAAGCAACACTCTACAACATTTGCAGTTTACACTATTAAAATCTATAACTGGAACATTCTTTTATGGACATACTGTACATTGTGAAAAGGGATTTATGTTGGTGTTTGCACTAATAGTTTGTAGAGACACTAGGCATAGTTTGGAAGCAAGCAAGACGAAAAATTAGCAACGCCTTCGCCCGGAATCGAACCGCGAACCTCTAGAATGCCGGCCCAGTGTGCAGACCTCCACACCACGAAGGCACGCCAAGAAGGTGGCAGTAAACATGCAAGTAAACATATATGAAGATGATTGAAAAAATAAACACTGCTCAGAACAAATGGAAGTTCTGTAACTTTCAAAGGTATTCAGGTTTGCATTACTTAAATGACATACATTTCATCCATCTAGAGTTCAGTATTATCTTATATACTTCTGTAACTGTTTGTACTATTCTACTGAAAGGGAAGATTAATATCGTATCTAAAATATTGTGTAATTTAATTTGGAGTTTTTATACATTAAACAACGTCATACATTTAATGATTTCAGTGATTTCTTTTTGTTAAAAACTTTCCTGTTATAATTTCACAAATGTACACAAAAACAATTTTTTTTAATTTCAAATGTACTAGAACAAGCTTAATTCTTAACTGCAAGCATTTCACTCGCTAACATTTGGTTTCGTTTCTACGCAATATAAAAATTTATAAATGAAATAATTTTTCCTCGCAGAAATAAGCATTTCATTTTTTACTGTACAAATAATGCATTTACTCGCAAGTGGGAGATTTTAAAAGAAGGTAGAAATAACCAATTAAGGTGATTTCATAATTTCAATACAGTCCAACTCCGCTGAAATGAACTTCAACGGACCAAACATCTGATTCGCTGTCTGTATTCTGAAAAGGAAAAAAAAAATGGATCATTTTACAAAATAGTGTAAAATTTGATTCATGAATCATTCAAAAACAGGGATAAGCATTATCACATCTCCAAAAAGATGTTATTAGTAACTTTATTTTTTTTTAAAGTGTTAAAAAAGACCGCATATAACCTGAAAATTTTAATATATAACTTTAGAAATGGTAAAAGAATTTAAGTATAAGAAAGTATCAGTTAATATTAAAAAATCTAAGCAATCATGATAAGAAAATTCTTATTTATGCAAAATGAATTCTTTTATTTATAACGTCAACAACAATAGCGATGCCAACTAGCTTCCACAATAAAGTTCCTAGATCCTGAACATCACTCACTTTGTACTAAATCTTTTGGACCAGTCAATTAGTAAATCCAATTTTGGTGAAGCAGTTTGGTCAATCCAGTTTTTTTTTTTTTTTGGGGAGGGGCGGACAAACTGGACCCTAGAAGTTAAAAATCAAACATCCTTCCAGAGTTTTGGAAGCAAGAATAAATGAAAAGGAGATGATTTTATGACACAGCTTTTCGACTTATCCTTGTTCTTTTCGAGCACTGTATTCTTTCTTCTCTACGCTCCATATTTCTTGACCTGTAACAAAAAAATCTGATGTGTACACCACATGACTTCCTTGTACGGAATATTAAATTATACGCATTTTTTCTTGAATTTCATTTAAATTGATTGGATTGAATTAAATCTAATCGTCGACAGCGCATAAACCACAAAAGAATAAATGCACTCTTTAAAATTCACTATATTTGTTTACTATAACGACACTCTGAATGCACAAAATTTATATCATTTGAAGAATTATCGTTGCCACATGTTCTATTCAAATACTATAATAAAGCTAAAACGATGTATGAAAGAAATTAAGCAAACAAAACAGAAAAGAAACAGTTTTTCACAGACGATTTAGTATTTCTCATTCAATTAATTCAGCTCTCACTTCGCGACAAGGCAAAAATACATAAAAACTCAAAATATCTGCATTAAAAATTACGAAGCAAATCTTAAACACTTATTTCCTCGAAAGAATTCCAGAAAGGATTAAGCATGATTTAATTCGCAATAATAAATGAAGGCGTTATTTTTGTGTTGCGAAGCTTAGTCTCTCTAGATTGGCAACAAATCTACAAATCTACAATTCTGCTGTTTCAAATGTAAACAAATATGTTCGCCATGTTATTTAAAACTTAACCGCACTTAAACAGCTTTTAAATTGTTGATAATTGTACAAATATCGCTTCCAGAATTACGAAAGGCATAAAATCCTTAACCGGAAGATAAAAACAACATAATTCAATCATTTTTAAAGCAAACAATGTACAATTTACAAACATATAAAAGTAAAGATACTGAGATCACTGAGGTAACAGAGTGGATATATATATATAAATATATTTATATACGTTTGGTGCGGCCGATTGCAACCAAAATACGAGGTGCACATCTACATGTTATAGAAGTCCTATATACAAAATTTCAACGTTCTGAGGCTACTCGTTTTTGAGTTATGCGAGATACGTACGTACGCACGTACGTACATACGTTCGTACAGACGCCACGAAAAATTCTCTTCAGAATTCATTTGAAAGCAGTTTTATAATTTTTTTGGAGGAAAGGTGTCTTTTATTCTGTCCTTATGCACAGATATCACGCAAAACCATCGTTAAATTGCATTCGATAGCGGTGAAAATGGATATTTTCGTTGAAATGTGTTGCCTGAAACTTTTCGCGATTACAATACTTCCTTTTTACTTCGTACAAGGAAGTAAAAAAAGAGGGATGGTTAATGGATGGTTATAAGGAATCATCGTGTAGCGTATGTTGGCATCAAAGATGCATGGCTGTATTTAAACTCACCAGAAGCGAATGCTCATTTTGCAAAAAACTGAATACATTTTAGCATTGAATATACCACCGAGATGTCTGGAACAATTTGTAATCGTTGGGAGACATACAATCACAAATGAATATAATAAACTTCTATAAAAGATTTGGAATTCCGGTCTAAGGTGTTTTTGAGAGTATCTTTCAGAAAAAAAATGCCATCATCTCTCTTTTACATGCAAACAAGAAAGCTCCAATTTCTACAAGTATGTGTGAACGTGGTTTTCCAGAATGTACTTCAATAATAACTTTGTAGAATCATTAGGTTAGTTTTAAAATAGGAGTGATGACAAATGAGCAAAGCCCTCGCCGGGAATCGAACCACGGACCTCTGGAATACGCGCCCAGCGTGCATATCACTACACTACGAAGGCATGCTAAGAAGGCGGGAGAAATACCTTATAACTTCAGCAAGAATTTCGTTGCATTTAAGCACGAAAGCAAAATAATATTTATAATCTTAGTAGATCCTTCTATATTTTGGTAGATTCTTTCTTCTTTTATTTAAGCCTTTAGTATATATAAATTCATTATTTTTTAAAGAAGGATATCTGGCGAGGGATACCAAAAGCGAACAAAGGAATCAGGATGTTTGTGAACAGAACCTCATGCAAGTTTGAAAGTAATTGCAAGCTATGTCACTTGAGAAGTAATGCTCGTTCTTGGCAAAAGCTTTTGTCCATTGACTGTATTTGTTTTCAAATTTTAAATATAAAAATAGTGATTTTTTAGTCAAGCTTAAAATGCTCTTAATATTTTTAAAGAATTATTACAACTTACTTTCTCTCTCTTTCCAGCATGTCTCCGTGGTGTAACGTTAGCCCACTCGGCGCGTATTCGAGAGGTCCAGCTTCGAGTCCTGGGGAAGGCATTGCACATTTTTCATGTCTCCCGCTTAAAAAGAAACAACGAATTAAACCTAATAATTCTTTAATGGCGCCCGAACGAAAAGCTGGTGGACGACAATTCGTCACCAACAGGATTTGGCAAATGGGTACCCGAATCCCCTCTCGCCCTTTAAAAGGGAGAGTGTATAATGTTAGCATCGTATTTTCTCTCTCCTTCCAGCATGCATTTGTGGTGTAACAGTAGCACACTCGGCGCGTATTCGAGAGGTCAAGGTTCGAGTTCCGGCAAGGGTACTGCATATTTTATATGTCTCCTTATTAATATAAGCAGTGATGCTAATGACTTTACAGCATCACTGCTTATATTAATACATATCGCAACTAAAATTTTATCTCTAATTCAGAATATTTACTTTTTTCGTTTCTTACTTATAATTAAATGATATTTAAGAGAATTAATTCACATAATAAATATGTTGGTTTTCTATCTTTGCTTACTCCAAATGTATATTTATATTACTTTAAAATGAATATGAGATGGGTTGTGGCTCAAGCAATCTGTCTTTGTTTCAAATTCAGAATCGCCATGTAGCTCTACTTTGAGCCAATTGAAGAAAGTCTCATATAATAACATTGAAACTACGTTAAAAGTTATGAACAGCATTATAATATTTAAACATGCAAACTTACGTGCTTACCTTTCAGAATATGAATTACGTGAGAAACAAGTTCGTATAAAACGACGAGAGAAAATTTACGATTGATTTCTAATTTGATTTTATTTCTTATTTGTAGTTCTCTAGTTGTTGGTAACGACTGAAAATGGATTAAAAATTCCCATTTGACAACAACATGTCGTTTATTTTAGTTTGAATAGCTGCACTTCCTTGCGTCAGTATCACGCGGAAATGCAAATGAGCAAAATTCGTTTTCCTTTCTCGTCGTTGTCGAACAGAGAACGACTACTTTTGCGCTGAGGGAATCACGTCAGGCAATTTCATACATTGAGGTTTCCGAACTTAAGATTGGATAGTATGAACCGGTGAAAATTTTAATGTTACACCTTTAGAAAATCTGAATATTATACAGAATATTACATAAAATTACGTAGTTAAATATTTCTTGATTGATTAGTCGCAGTCCAGTATCTTCGGTTTAAATAAGATGAGGTCGACTTTCAAGGATACTTTCTCATTTGCTTATTAAAAGAACGCCATGATAAGTGGAATACTTTTAATGAACAAATGCAAAACTTAAATATTTACGCCTCCTGTCTAACACAAGAGTTACGCTAGTAAGTTGTTCCTTACTGACATTTCTGTAATACTGAAAATTTAATTTCTTCCGAAAAAGAAATTGTCATAATTTTATTACAAACCATTTTCTTCTAATCAAATATAACAACAAAAATGTGAATTTCACAAAAACTTATATCTTTTTTTTTTATCTGTATCGTTCAAGAGGTATCTTTTAGAAATTTAGAAATCTGCATCAGAATGCGTAAAGCTTCAAATTATTTTTTACCTTAATTATCAGAAAAATCATTAACTAAAATTTTTAAATTAGATATTTGATCCTTGATTTCTGAACTGAAGGTTTTTGTTATGGAATATGTGTTATCTCTCGTAAATTTGATCCTAATATCACTGAAATTTGATTATAATATATTTGCACAATAATAAAATGATGCTTTAATTTCCTTTCTTCTTTTCAGACGAGATTTAAAGAAAGAAAAAACTTTAATAAAATAATCTTATGCATTCAACCATAGCTATTTAAAAACTGTAAGGTATTCTCCCAGCTACTAAAACTCATGTAAAGTTCTTTCCTTAAGTACAGTTAAGAAATTTCGCTCTTTTTCTACCGTTACTTCACAAATCTCTCTTTACTTAACGTTTTCACCTCCAGTATGATTACAGAATGAAATATGTTTATCTTAGTAATAAATATTCACTCATTTTATTATCTTGTAACTTTTACGTTTCCTTCTACTCTACGTAGTAGACTTTAGCGGGCGTGTATCCAATACAAGTTTTTTAAGAGGATTAACGGACAATGATAATAAGGTAGGGTTAGTTAAACATATTACTTATTTTAACAAACACTTAACGTAATGGCAATAAATGGAATATTTTTTATAAAGTTTAACTGCAATTAATTAACAGAAAGACCAGAAGTAACAAAGTGTTTTTGAAAATATTGGTGCCGAAATTTTTGAGGAGAAATTTTTGGGCTAATCTTCTTCTTAAAGTCATGAGAATTAATAAAGAAGTTGCTATAAATAATTTTGCTTAAATGCAGTTCTAAGCGTGATTTCTAAATAGATGAAACTTTTGATATTTTTAATTGTGAAGTTAATTAATTAACGGTAAATGTAGAACTATGCTCCTCAGAAATATGTATTTGATTGCAAATTTTATGAGTTGCCATCCTTAACGAATAACATCTGAGGTCTTTCATATAAAATAAATCTTTCAGTAGAATCACATTCTCATTAATATGTCGTCGTGATAAGAACAGGCAAGTTTTTTTTTAACATGCTGTTTGAATTCGAAATACAAATTTAAATTTTATAATAGCATAAAAAATATTTTTTAATCATTTTAGAATTTATTTCAGGTTAAATTCCTAATTTTCAATTCATTTTCACGTACGACATAAAATGTATAACTATTGCCAAGACCAATCTACAGCTGAAGTGATTTTTAATGAATAAAAAATTTGTCTGCAGAATGAAAGATCAATTCGCATAATTTCATTTACATCAAAGAGAAAACAGCTTCATAACAATTTATGAATTCTTTGCAAGCAACACTTTTATAACGGGTAAGTCAACGTTTGAAAATAATACTAAGTTAGATTTTAGAATGATAGATATTTTAATTTATACGTTTCGGAAGCTGTTTCAAATGTTCTTAGCTGGCTCTTCATAGAAAAAAAATTAGAATCACGTCGATGATTATCTGATTACCAGATATCATGTTTTATCCATTAATAATAATAATACTAAACACACGGTCTTTGCTTAAACATACAATATTATCAGGTGTAATAATAAAAAAAATGGTATAAACAAAATTGACATGATAAATAATAATAAAACCAATAACAACGTTAACAATAGTTTTGTAAATATTGTATACATTATCGAACTTCATAAACTCAAGCAGCAGAAGTTATAATAGTTTTAACACGTATATGAAGCTTAGTAATCAATGCAAACACAAGCAAATATTATAAGGTTATTATTTGAAACAATCCAGTCATAATTTCAGTCTTTACTGTAACTTTTCTTTCCTCAATAAAATGGAAATCATTTACAAGTAAAGTGAGGTTATTTGGATTGTAAGGCAAAATGTGTTTCTACCCCTCGTGGCCACGTTACGTAATTCCTGCCAGCTATGATAAATGTTTAATTCTTCGGCTTTGCGTTATTGCTGATGATTTGTAAGTTGTTACGTAGGTCAGAGTTTTGAGCTAACTTCGATTTAAATTTAACTGTCTAGTCTTTGACTATTAGTCTAGGTTTTAAACTTAAATTAATCTTTGACTATTAGTCTAGGTTTTAAACTTAAATTAATCTTTGACTATTAGTCTAGGTTTTAAACTTAAATTAACTATTACTTTATATGCATCGCCACAAATGTTGTTTGATTTCTGTTAGCACGAGAAATGCATTTATATTCTAAGGTCTGTTAAATAATAAAACTTGTTTAAACCCTTGTGATTAATTTCAGGCAATGCGATAATTCACTTTACGTCTTTTAGGAGTTTGAAACTAGTTTATCCTACCAACGCAAGTCAAACTAACAAAACGGATCAAGTGTTTGTCGCCGATAGTTTAATGTTGCCACTCGAAAAAATGAGCGCGGAAATTAAAGTTTTCGCAGTTTTCAATTAATATCTAGGCCGATTAAAGTCGTACGAAGATGAAAATGGTATCGATGGATTCGGAGAATTTTTTGGAATCCGAGGATACGCGTCCTGAATTTCAACTCGGCGCCGTTCCATAGATATTCGAGAAAAAAGAATTTGGCACGTAGCCAAATCCCTCTAATAGGAAAAACCCAAGAAAAAAGTGGAAAATGTAGGGAAAACGTAAGGAGAAAATTAGTTTTTAATTAATATCTCGGCTAATTAAAGTCACACGAAGACGCGAATGATCAGAATGGCGTGCCACGGACCAGCGGAATCCAATGGCGTGCTTCGGTAAGCCCAGGAGCCAGCCGTTTCGGAGGAGATGATGTTCCCCATGTATATATGCGGCTTAAGTGTCTGTTTGTCGCCGATAGTTTGTACTAGCCTTTGGGGAGAAGTTGCCACGGCACAGGGTTGCCGTTTCAATTGAGACGTTGACAATTTCCTGTAAAACTTGCCTTTGTTATGACCATCCATAAGTCTCAGGGTCAAACGCTTAAGCGTGTTGGCATTTTTTTACCTGAGCCTGCATTTGGACACGGTTAACCTTATGTTGCCTGTTCAAGAGTTCGTGAAAAAACGGACGTAAAATTAAAAATAATGGATGCTCCTCTGCAAGGCGAGTTTAAAAATGATGTAAAGATCTACGCAAGAAATATTGTGTACAAAGAGATCTTTGACATGTGATTTAACATTTTATTATTTAAATCACCTTTATTTATTGAGCTAGTGGTGGGCTCTTAAGAAATATACCGCCAGTGGTTTCCTTTATTGCACTCTACTTTAAGCAATTAAGCAAGTAGAAGGGGGAAACCCGTGGGGCAGCAAGCAAAGGGGCGTCCTCGCCGCCTGCCCTAGGTAATTCCGTTTGAATTAGCAGACACCTTCGCACAAATAATTTTAATTACAATTTATAATATCTAGAACAGCGGTCATTTCGTACGACCGCTGGGCTTTCTAGTACATAATAACAGGATGTAAAATATCCTACAAAAATGCAACTAAATATAAGAATTTAATACCAGTTTGCAATGGCATATACGATATTAACTAAAATAATGAAATGGAGCAAGAAATTAATGCTTTTCTAAAGAAAATGCGTGTTAGAGCATCTTACAATAATGGGACCAAACATAGGATTTAACACCAATTCTAACAACAGTTGTTTAAACGTGCAAATATAATAAAGCAATAATAATATTATCTAGTATGCACAAATGCAATATAATATTTTAATACAAATAACGCATATTTGTAATCATACACAGTGGCTCCCAAAAATGTTCATAAACTTCAGGAATTTGTAGAAAATGCTTTGTGTAGCACGGGACTGAATTCGAATATAAAGCCCAATATTTTTTCATATCATATCCATGCGATTTTGAATTAAACTAAGGTATTTTTCGTAATACTGACTTATTTTCTTTTTCTAAAATTGCAAAATTTGAAGAGGTATAGATAAAGCACGCGACAAAAGTGATCGTACAGCGAAATACTTTCGTAAAATTTCATAAATAAACTTACCGTCTGCCACCTTTTTTATTTATTTTTACATTTTTATGATGTTTATTGGCTTTAATCTTTGCGTGCTCACTTTTATATTTTATTTAATACTAGCAGCTTCGCTGCCAGCCTTCGCCTGGCTTTTAAATGTACCAGAAAATGGCTGAAGGGAACACCAAACGTTAAATTTAAAAACTGCGTAGAATTTTGCTCTGCAGAACAACTTCATAAAAAAAAAGTTATTACGTTTAACAAAATTACAATGAAATAAGCAATATCCCTCAATACAAATATTAATTATCCTAACCAAAAAATTAACCAACTTTCCGTTGAAGAAAAAAAAATCATGCAAAATTTTTCAGTATCTTACAAACAGTGAAATAAGCAAAAAATAACATGAAAGAAACTCAAAAAACAAAAATTCTGCGCAGAATTTTACTCTGTAGAACAACTTTATCAAAAAAAAATCAATAGAAAGGTATTATATATATATATAAAACGACAATGAAATATGCCTTAAATCTTATTAAATCTTATTAAATTATGATCTCTTAAAAATAATGACATAAGAAATATGATGAAAAATTGTTGCCAAACTCATATTTCTAAAAGAATGAATCTATTCAAAATGATGCGATTTCATCAAAAATCTATCAACAATAATAAGAAAGGAAAATTGTTGCCAAAATCACATTTTTAAAGGTGTGAGAAGTGTACTCGGAAGCTTCATTTAAAAAATTTTTTAAAAATACAAGATATTATTATTTTTCCAAAATTCTTTTTGTAAAAGCAGTCGCAAGGATGAAAGTTTAACATGTCCAAAAATCAAAGAAAACTAAACTGTACATTTTAAAAAATAAACGTTTTTAGAAAAAAATCCCATTGAAAAGATGTTAAGCTCCCTCTGTTAAATAAATTCGTATTTAATCGATTTATTGAAACACGAAATTTATTTTAAGTTCGTAAAATAGCTAAGTGCCTACATTTCATGACGATGTGAAAATGGAGTGTGTAGAGTAATATCTCGCTTTCCTATAGCCCATTATGTCTCAAAATGACGCGATTTCGTCACAAAACATAAAATAAAAACAATTCGAATTCGAATTTCGAAAAACTCGCTTCGAGGTGCACATAGATGCACCTATGTGCCAAATTTCGTAGCCGTGGGTCTATTAGCTTACGCGCAGCGCGAACGAAAGACACACACACACAGACAGACACTTTCTTTTATTAAATGTAGAGATTTAAAACTGGTTCGTAGTCGTCAGGAAACAACAAATATCATTCAAAAATTTATCATTTTTCATCCTAAGGGTGGAACAACGATCCGGGATACCGCTAAATTAGTAAATGTAGCCCATGCTACGGTGCAGTGTGGGATAAAACGCTTTAAAGCAGAAAATCGGATCGAAAGTAAAGAAGATGTAGTGCGGCAAAGTTTAACTCACCGTAATCAGACATTTATAGTTAGGAAATCTGTGAAAAATCCTCCTTTCAGTACTATAAAGATTTCTACAAAATTTTACTCTAAATGTTTCTACTTTAATTTAACTTGACACTGTTTGACGAGTACTCAGATCCGCTGGATTACATGGGCGTTCTGCTCGAAAAAAAGTTTTGTAATTGCAAAAAAGAGAATGCTTATTCTTTCCTTTGCAAAATCGCAAATAAGCCCGAAGCGTGTTGAAGCCATGTCTTCTTTTCAGATGAAAGTAAATTTAACGTTGAGGATGCCTTTGGTGTGACTATAATTGTCCACAATTTCTGTAAACACCCCCTCAGTCACTAGATTAAAACCGTATAAAACGCATTCGGAAACAATTAAGAGTTAGAGTATGAAGACATAACATAAAAAAGAAAACCAAACTAAAAACAGGAATGCTGGATTAATGGACGAACACTGATGCAGATGTACAAAAGAACTTGTAAACTCTTGTAAACTTTGAAAGCTGTCATAAATGCTGCAAGATATCCCACAAAATACTAACAGAAATACTGCAGTATTTACTGATACGCGCAGATTTCTTTAAAGTGTACAAAGAACGTAACTTTTCCGTTATTTTTTTATTACTGATTTTCAACAACAAATATTTTATTACGTTCATAAAATAAGTAAGGCAGTTTTACTAAAAGGAATTTATAGATATTATTAAAAAATTCTCATTCTCAAATATTTATTTTTATTAAAGAATGAACCAATATTTCACTGAAACTATTATGCATTATTAATTATTATTAACTAACATAATTAACTAAACAAGCTAATAATGCAACAAAATTTTAATTACTCGGTTCTATCTAATCAAAAGTTCTTTTCAGTTGGTTATTATTCAGGTAAAATCCCAGAATTTATTCTTGAGCCCCTTCCGTCGAGTTTCTTCAAAATTTTCTCACACATTATTTGGAATACTGTATTGCAAAATATTATATCACAATATTGTATTTCAAATCCCAATACTGTATTTCGAAAATGCTTTCTCACACTTCGTTAGCGATATTTTTATTTAGCGTTGAATTTTTATCACAAACCTTGTTTAGTTGCCAAACTAATCACCGCAGTTTTTATCTTAGACATATAGATCGAAACTTCGGATAGATAAACCGAATACATCGAGTTGGATAGATCGATAATCAATCTTAGAAGTGAAAGCGTTTGGAAATGTTCAACATAACTTGCCGAATTTTGACGTTTTTTTCATTTCGATCGTTTTTAGTCATAGAATAGGTGTTAATAATGATGGATTTTTAATGTAAATATTTAATTCATTGTTAGTAGATCCATGATTTTAAAAGTGATAACGAAGTCGAATATTTAAGTCAAAGAGAATTTTAAATATATTAAATGTAACTTTACTTCAGTTCAAGAAGAACAATTTTCTGATGTTCAGATGCAATGATTTTCCTTTCCTTTATCCATTTACAAAATACGTGAATGGAGCAAAAAATATTGAATCTAATAATGTGCCGAAAACAAAGACTTTTAATTTAACGAAAACAAAAAAGAAAACTAAATTATATTTAAAAACAGTATACCTGTAGAATTTCCGATAGACAGTCTCGCTCGCTGGAGGTAAAAATGTTTTATTCCGTACAGTGTTGCCAATGTTCGCTTCGTTGAGTTTGTTAATCAAAAAATCGTTTACGTTTTACAAAATATGAAATAAATAATAAAACGAATTCGAAATTCAAAATTCGGGCTTCCAGGTGACCATGTTCGGGTGGAGCTCTACGTCATTCAAAATTTGATGGCTTTAGGTACCGTTGCTTTTTCACAAGGTAAAAACATACATAATTCATGCAGATTCTTCATTACATGTTTTTGTTAAATATAACATAGGTCGATAATATTTAGTGGCAACAATTTCAAAAGTGATACAACGCATTTAAGTGTTTCAACGTAAAATGCCGTTTTGAGATTAACATCCCATTTGTAACTAATGTCTCTTCTGAGCTAAAAGAAACTTCTAAATTACGAAATTTTAATCAAAAGCACTAAATGGTAAAAAATAATTTTTAAGCACCACATTTTTTTTTAATCATCCGAAGTTACAAAGAAAAAAAAAAGAAGAAAACAATGGAACTTCCATCTTCAAATCATGATAATGAACTAACAAAATTTGAAGAAACAACAGAAATAATAAGATACTGAAAACGACATATACAAAAAGAATAAGATTCATTTCGCATAAATTTCTTGTTGAAAACTGAAAAAGGAAGTTCAAGCATAAGCTCAAAATTGTTAGCATAAAATAATAATGTCTACACAATTACGAAAATATCAAGACGAGTAGAGTTCTACTCTCAAAAGTTCTTTAAAACGGATGTTTACTACAAAATGTTAAGTTACAGAAGCTATTTATAGCACTGTGAAGCTTAAACTGATAAACCGGAAGTGATAATTTACTTAGAGCTCTGAATAACTTTTTGTGAAAATATCTATTAGGATTTGATAGAAAAACTTCTCGGATTTGATATTTAAAGCATGTGTGGGATTGAGAAAACAACATATTACATTTATAAGCATTCAATGTATTCCTGAAATTATACCAAATGCATCAAGAACAGGCTCGTTTTTAAGACGAGCTCTGGTTATGAAGCTGTAAAATATATTAGCCTCATCCTCAATTTTTATCCGTTTTTACCCCTGTGTCGAATAACTTTACAAATAAAAGGATTCTGGATAAGCGTTGAATTTTTATCACAAACCTTGTTTAGTTGCGAAACTAATCACCGCAGATTTTTATCTTAAACATATAGATCGAAATTCATATAGATCGAAATTCGAATAGATCGAATCGGATAGATAAACCGAATAAATCGCATCGGATAGATCGAAAATCAATCTTAGAAGTGAAAGCGTTTGGAAATTTTCAACATAACTTGCCGAATTTTGACTACTAACAATGAATTAAATATGTCTATCGTAATATATTATTTTAAAGAAATAATCAAATAGCAGTTCAACAGACAAATAGCTCAAACTCTTTAATGTTATGATAATAATTTCTAATTATAGAATATTCTGATCTTTTATGTCTCCAGTTGTTACTTAAAACTTTGGGAATGGCGACATGATTTATTTTACGAAATGATTCCGAATTATCATGGAAACTTATTTCAAGAATAAGAATTATAATCAAGAAGTTAATAATATTTCAATGCCTCAAAAACAAAAAATAGAATGTGAGAAATAGCATTATTTTTTAACAAAAGCGTGACGTGCAATAGTTTATAAACTAAGTCTAACACAACGAAAATTTAAATGCTTGGATTTAAGTGATAAAGTAGTTGCACACGTACTTAAATGTCATCTTTAATATTTAGTTGTTATTCACCTTCAAAAATGCATATTTACTTGTTAATTTGTTTATTAGAAACATCGTGTAAATTACGGTTAACCAATTTTATCGACGATCAGTTTTTCTCTTGACTTATTACTGCTTTTTTAAATCTCTGTAAAATCTCATAAAAATACTATTCGTGATTTTACTGATAACACTATACATGCTTCATAATAAGAAACTATTATCCGAAGAAAAAATATACTAATAAAAATATAAGTATAGAGAAACTCGTGTGTTCGGAATTAAAATAATTCATAAATCTGCTAGCGTCTATCATTATTGATCCTTAAATCAAGTATTTCAACTTTCTTTTGCAAAGTTATTAAAAAACAGATTCATTTCAAAATCTGATTTAAGTACATCCTTATTGACGTTTTAGTAGTTATCATTCAACTTATTTTTTGGAATAAAATTATGTTAAACGTGAGATATTTATCATCAGGATAGCCCATACACGTTATGAAAAGCATTATCTCCTATCTAACATGCTGGCTAATATAAGGGGCTACTACTGCTGATCATCCATACCGATTTCACATACCAAGATTATGTGCACCTGAATAAAATTCAACTAATTTTTATTTGTCTCTAATATGTGCACAGCTACTAAATGCAGAGTACGGTGATTCTGTTGGAGCTTTTGTTCTAGGTCTAATGTTCTTTGTACATTTTTAATGTTCTGGTATGCCTATCACACCTAGTACTTAATTTCTGAAGAATAATTAACAAAATAACGTAAAAGAGTTAGATATAGGAATTTACTCTTCAAGTCAAATCCAGTAGAATATGCTATTTAACTAGCCATATTAATTTTAGTTATATTACGAAATCTAAGCATGTTTTCTCTTCTTAGTCACTTGACTAAAGTAATAAAGCTAAACTCAAATTAATCTAAACTTAATTAGAGCACGTTTTCTCTACTTAGCATTCACTTACTAAAAGTAATAAATCTAAATTCAGATTAATCTAAATTTAATTCAACCACGTTTTCTTTTCTTAATATTCACTTAACTAAAGTAGAAAATTTAAATTCAGATAAATCTAAATTTAAATAAAGTACGTTTTCTCTTCTTAGCATTCACTTATTAAAAGTAGTAAATCTAAATTCAGATTAATCTAAATTTAATTAAAGCGCGTTTTCTCTTCTTAGCATCAATTAACTAACGGTAGTAAATATAAATTCAGATTAATCTAAATTTAATTAAAACGCGTTTTCTCTTCTTAGCATTCAATTAACTAAAGGTAGTAAATCTAAATTCAGATTAATCTAAATTTAATTAAAGCGCGTTTTCTCTTCTTAGCATCAATTAACTAACGGTAGTAAATATAAATTCAGATTAATCTAAATTTAATTAAAACGCGTTTTCTCTTCTTAGCATTCAATTAACTAAAGGTATTAAATCTAAATTCAGATTAATCTAAATTTAATTAAAGCACGTTTTCTCTTCTTAGCATTCACTTACTAAAAGTAGTAAATCTAAATTCAGATTAATCTAAATTTAATTAAAGCACATTTCTTCTTAGCCTTCTATGGCAAAATTTCTAGAGCATTTCTATAGCAAAACGAATTGTTTAACTATAGTAAATCTAAATTCAGATTAATCTAAATTTAATTAAAGCATGTGTTCTCTTCTTAGCATTCATTTAAATAAAGTAGTAAATCTAAATATACACGTTTTTTTTGGGGGGGGATTGAATACTTCGTATATCTTCTGATTTCAGCTTAACATGTTTACGAAAACTTAACATGTTACACCAACGGAAAAAATAAATCTAACCACCGAGGTTCTTAGCTGTGGGATAAGAAAGGAAGCTGTTCTGAAATTAGATGAGACTGAGTTTTTAGAGAAAGACATAAAGACATTTTAAATTGAAATGCTTGGCTACCTATGCTGAATTTTTAAACGTTCTGACGAAGACCTTCAATTAGAAAGGTTAGCGAATTGCCTTGTGTAATTTAAAAGACACTAAATCCAGTGAAAGTCTTAGCTTTAGCTGTTTGTAAATTTCACAGGGGTAATCTCTTTTATTAAATAATGAAGGATTTGTACATATTTTTGCATGTATGTTTTGTTTATGTCTCGCACTGTGTAAAAAACTGGGGCACCTACAGCCACCGAATTTTGAATACACGTAGACTTCCACCCGAACATATGCACCTCGAAGCCCAAATTTGAATTTCGAATTACTTTTTGTACGAGTAATTTATTTTAAATTTTGTGCAAACGTTATGAAATGTTGATTAGCAAACTCAGAGATTTTAAAGCAACATGTTGCCATTCGACAAAGCGTTAGATATTTATGTTTCATATTTAATCAACAAACTGGACGATTTAAAAGAAATGTGTGGCCATTGCCCGAAATAGTATATTTTTAGCTTCTCCGCGCTGGTGTGTTTCCATTCGGCAGACATTAAGATAGTTAATTTTTTTTTAAAATTTAAGCTGTCTGTTACTAAGCTTTCTGTTAGGTACTAAGTGATTTAAAGGCAATTAATACAGATTTTAATTTCTTTTATTATTAATTGCTAGCTGGGCCCGTAAAATGACACTAACAGGACTCGTTAAAATCATTATGTATTTTTTTGTATAACAAATGTTTTAGTCTATTTGGCCATGCAAGAGGTTAGTATGCTGTATGAATGATGAACGTATTAATTTCTATAGCAAAATGAATTGCTTTTCAGAATTTGTTATTTTCTTAAAAAAAACTGTAACTTTTTTGAAGGTTTAAATGATGGGTTCTCTATCTATTTGGCCCCATGCACCCCATTCTCCATTGCTAGGAAATCCTTTCGCCCCCCCCTCCTTTTGAAACTCGAAAAATTCATGTATACATTTATTTAAACTGTTTTTAACGTGCCTTTTACGTTAAACAACAAAACGTGTATAAAGTACTAATAAATACCAGAACTTCTAGAAGTTGTTTTAATCAGAATTATGTTTTACATTCATAAACTAAAACGGATAAATACCATAATACATTCATAAACTAAAACTAATAAATACAAGAACTTCTAGAAGTTGTTTTAATCAGAATTATGTTTTACATTCATAAACTAAAACGGAATACATAACAGCTAAATGTGTAACGTGTATACGAGCCAGTTTCCCTTAGAAAGTCCTCCACGAAAGGCATCCCTCCCCTTAGGCAGATAGCCCTAGTGTGCTTTGCCATAATTAAATACACCCCACCACACCATAACAGCTAAATAAAAGGCAGACCGCATCCCCTTCCAGATACTATGACGTCACCTATCCTGGTTAAGCAACCCTGGTTTAGATGCCTATTTCCTGCATTTGTTTATTTTACATCTTTTACAATAATGAGAGAGATAAATTAAATTTTTATAACATTGTACGCTATTTTATTGTATTTTATAGTAAATGCAAAAAAAACCTACTCAGTTAATCTGTAAGATTTTTGTGTTAAACTAACCAGTTATTATGATGTTAATCTTTACTTTAACTTCTTTCTTCAGTAATACTTCACCAGAATGCAAATAACTTTTAGTGCTCTATCATATATCATCTAGGCTGTTTGAATCTTAGTGACACAGCTGCCGGCACCCTCGTAGCGCTGTTAGAATTTTGCAAACTCTTTCTAAAAGTAATTATCTCGGCTTTACATTTTCTGACAGCCGATACATTAACCTTACGCTTCGGTTAAATATTAAACCAGCCTATAGCTTAGTTAATTCGACTGTATAGTTTTATGCTTTATCAGTTTTTAAAGTTATTTGACTGATACTGTTAAATTTAAATCGCTATGAGTAGTTGTTCTCGTCTGTAGCACAAGTCGCACCTTTTATGTTACAGATTAAAGATTGAATAAAGAAAAGTTTATTTGAAATTTTCAGAAACCTTTGTCGTACTATTTTAGACGTAACAACCAGGGGCGTAAATAAGGGTATGCAAGGAATGCAGTCGCATAGGAGTCCAAAGGCTTAGGGGCCCATGAATGTCCTGCTGAACTACATTCACATATATAAACTTAAAACACGTATACAAATCATGTATTCCAGTAGTTTAGTGTACCAAAACGTTTTCTTAAAAGAAAGGGGGAAGAACTTTATCACACATATTTTCTACAAAAATTGTATGTTCAAATAGTTTTCTTTATGAAATTTATGGTAAATATGTTTTATATTTAACAAATGTATCATTTACATTAGAAAAGCTCTTATTTATGACTTGTATATTATTGCATAAGGTCATGTTCGTAAGCTCAGTTGATCACAAAGCGCTATATATTAGTGTAACTTCTTTTTTGTACGTTTACCTATCATGTTGACCGTCAGTTTATAACATAACCAGTTATTTACTAGCTTGCTAAATTAAGCGAAAACAAAACTTGGATTAGCGCAGGTTTTATATAGAAACTCGAAATATACTTGCATGTAAAACTTACTGGATTTTATTTAAAAATCTCCGCAAATCTAGACTTTCTTCTCCCCTTTTTGTAAGCATAATAAATTTATTGGGGGGGGGCAGGAAAATGTTTTGCACAGGGGCCCAAGAGTTCTAGCTACGCCACTGATAACAAAAATTCGTTAACCTGTCTAGCAGAGCTGTAGGACTTAAATTAACTTTACAAATCAATACCAACCTAGTGACTCTTTCTTGATTTCACAGCTAAATCATTATGCGTGGGCAGGAAAGTTATTCCGGAAACTTAGAGAAACGTAAAGAAAACAAAAGTTGGATTTCGAAAGGAACCCTATATTAACTAACAATTCTCTTTTACTTTTTTCATTTTATTATTATTATTATGTGATGGATTTGGGAGGATTCAAGAGTGGAAGATTTTGAGAGATTACAACATTTATTACAGTTTGGATTCCAGAAAATTTAGGATTTTCTCCATATTTTTCTTTTGGTGCGGCAAACCACATATCAAGTCAGAATCTCTTTTCACGCTGAATTTCTTATTCTTCATTCTTCCTCACTGATGAGTGAAATGTGAGATGAAGTATTAAGATTTAACGAAAACAGTTAACTCAAAAAGTACATACATATGTAGGCACATATGTATAATGTAACATGGCCATAATGTTTTACAGGCATTGCTAGGATTGGTTTTGGTTTGGTTATTTGTTTGTTTGCATATGGAAAATCATATAGTAACTATCTGCGTAAGGGGTAAATACTTTCGGGAAGGACTTTTACACATTAATTTTAAAATTATGTTTTATGGTAGGATGATAAAAAAAATATAATAATTTTACTAGTCTTTACCAAACATATTGTTATTAGATCATTCTAAAATTATCTATTAACATTATATTTGGAAATTATTTTCCTCCTTTGCTAATTATCATTAAATTAACTACTACTGAAGAAGTAATTACAATTGTAAATACAACTACGCCAACTTGTAAAATACTAATGCCCAGTTCTTCAAAAGCATCTTCCCTACTTATTTACCACATTACAATTTTCCCTATTTACCACATTAGCATTAATTAGACACTTTAGTCATGTAAAACTAATTTAATTAAAATACTTTAAAAAAACTTTCAGTTTCTAACATTTCATTTGCAAATGAAATAAATTTTACTTGCCAGATTTGAATTTTCAACTATCTGTGTAAGGGTTAGAAGCTTTCAGGACAGAAGTTTTAGAGTTTAATTTTAAAATTATGTTATTAAATGTTGTTTAAAATTATGTTATTCTTAAATAGGAATAACAGTTGTAAATAAAACTACGCATTTTTGCAAAATACTAATGTAGTTCTTCAAAGGCATGGTGTTGTTTGGTAAATAGGCATCTTTCCTATTTACCACATAACATCAAGTTACCACATTGATATTAATTACCCATTTGAGTGAAGTAAAGCAAATTTAATCTTATTTAATCAAAATACTTAAAAAATTTAGTTTCTAGCTTTTCGTTTACGAATGAAAATTGAAATTCGATTTACCAGATTTTAATTTTTATTTACGAATCAAGTTTAGATAAATAGTTAAATAAAATTTCCCTAGAAATTTATTAGATTTTTAACGACACTTTAATATAGCAATTTTAATTTTAAATTAAATCAGTTATCACTTATAATATTTTCTGTAAATTATTTAGTAACAGAATTAAATACCTCAAGTCTTTCATGATCGCAGGTTGTGATCATCATCAAGATAGTCTGCGGGATGGGGGAAGTTTCTGCCAAAAATAGAATTTTCTGTAGATTGCTTTGATTGGCTTAAGACTTTTAACTATGATTGGTTTGAAATTGTAACGTCAGTGCATACTTTCAGTTAGTTCATGACGATAGAATTAAAATTTGTAGGCGTGACTGAGGTGTTTGTCTAGGTGGCCCTTATCCCAGTTGCATCTTCCACGGTCCTTTATTTTTTTAATTTCCCATTTAAATGATTTAGGTTTTCGTACAATTTTCGCATTTTCTAAAAACAAAATCCTATATTCATTAGACACTAACATTAAAAACATTAATTATCCTTTAATCTATATATATAAAGAAGAAAGTCTGTTTGTTTTTCCTCTAATAACTCTGTCACTATAGCTATCGTCACCAAACTTCCTACTATTCTTTTGTGGGTCCTAGAAAAAGTCGACGTCCACTTTTTTCCAAAACGAAATTTAACTAAAATCAAAGATATTAATTAAAATCTTGGAAAAACGTTAACTTTCGCCCTCATTTTTCCGAGTGGCAACAATCTTGCAAGTTGGAGATGAAAATCTGTTCTTTTTTTTTTTTTTTTTTTTTTTTTCGAAAGTTGTTGCCACTGCTCGCTTTCAAATCCTAGAGTTTTTTAATAAAATATTTCTAAGTTTTACAATGAAATAAAAATAACATTGCCAAACATTAAATACATTATTCCCGATTCCAAAAATTCGTGGGAAGACATTTCGACTATTCCCATCTTCGTACGACTTTAGTCAGCCGAAATATAATTTAAAAACGCTGAAAGCGCTAACTTTTGCACTCATTTTTCCGAGTGGCAACAGTCGCGCGTCGGAGATAAAAATGCTTTTTCGAAAGGTGTAGCTACTGCTCGCTTTCAAATCATAGAGTTTGTTAATAAAACATTTTTAAGTGTTACAAAATCTATACATACTCGTATAAAGAAGAATGTCTGTTTGTGCGTTTGTTTGTTCGCTTTATTGATTTCTGATCAATTATGATGAATTTTTTGCCACATTTAATCGACTAAAATTGAATATATGGATGGAATTGAATATTGGATGGAACTTGAGCTTTTACGCCCACATAATTAGAAACACGAAAATCATTCAAAACTGCGTGCCATTGTTGCTGATATAATGAGAGAGAATTAGTTTATTTTTCTATCGAAATGTTTTTATGTGGGTTCCATATCGCATCACACTGAAAAATGTATGTCTATGAATCGTATTTCTGCATCGTTATTAGAGAAGGGTGACAGCGGTATCGTTCTGTCTGTTGTTAGATGCATTACTCTCCCTAACTTTAATGGCATCGGGTGCTTCCGCTAGTATGATATACAATAGAGCATTAAAATATTAATAACTTTCAATGTTCTTAATTATTTTGATAACATATATCTTTATTGAATTTTTCTTGCTGACATTAATATCAATTCCATCTTAGATGTCATAAATTGCTATATTGTTTAAATGTTGTTAGATTTTCTCTATATACAGTTCATCACTGAAAAACGTGGCTTTGATTCTTGAAATTGTGGATTTTAATTTTCGTTGCTTTTCTTTGTTTCATCAACGGCAGAACTAGTCCACTTGATAAAATTGCTTATCAGCATGTTGAAGTCTTTGAAATGTTTTAACTACTCTGTATCTTATGAAATCATATCTCTCAGGAGCTGATTTCGTTTACATGCTACAATCCAAATAGTATTATAGGTCAGCTTTTGGGCTGTATAAAGGATTGAAAAACATAGGAAGGCATTCCGTCATATATTAAATGTGTTACTGTAGCAGTGTTTTGAAATTCCGCACATGGCATAAGATTGTTTTCTCTTCGATTTTCATTTCCGATGTCTAATGTTAAGCACAGCCTGGGAAAGCACCGAGTTGGGCACATAATCAGTTACACTGCGGTTTGGAATATTTCGTAGGCTAAATACATAGTTACAGTTACTATCATTAATACTAAAACTGATTAGAAATAATGCTCTTATGTACGTGAACATAAGTACTGTTTTTATGCATACATATAAGTATGTTCAAATTTAATGCAAACAGACTTTTAGAAAATATATTTTGTGTATTTGAGTTTAAATATTGGTACTGCTCTGCTGGTGGTAAAATGTATGAAGTGCTGTAAAAATAAACAGATACCTGTATTTTAATTACCAGGCTGGTACAGATTCATTACGCAAAATTTGTGTATTTCTTTATACGCTAAATAGCATGCAATCTCTGAATATGTCTTTGGCCTTTACTAAACTGCGCATCTTTACAAGTTTATGTAAAAAGTGACTGAACACTTTCGATGCTAGAGATTTTATCGAATTTCTACAGAAATACTTAACAGCTTATTCTGCAACTGCGTGTTAAATACATAACATGTTTAAACTCATTGTTTCGAGAGAAAATTAAATTATATGTAGGGTACTAAAAATAAAATGATAAAGAAAAATTAGTTTTGAACACGCTGCGTTATGAAAACCAGAAAATTATCTGTAACTTCTACAAAATATTATACATGTTATGTGAAACATTTACATGTATTTTCGTAAAAACAACATTTATATTAACAAAGACATAAAGAATTTTTGTAAAATTCCAAATTCTTTCTCATGTTTTTAGCCTGAGCTAAACACATTCTAGTCTCGAAACGAGATTTATCGCTGAATCCCTGTAAAAGGCTGAATCACTTTTCAAATTATTGCCACCAAATATTAGACCTCTTCATTATACTTAGAGAAATTAAATAGTAAAGAATCTGCATAAAAATACGATTCATAATCAAATATTTTTCATTCTGGGGAAAAAAGGAACCCACATTAAAAAATTTCGGTAGAAAAATTAGCTAATTCTCTCTCATTATATATTAGGAAAAATAGCACGCAGTTTTTAATGAATTTCGTGTTTCTAATCAAATGGTCGTACAAACTCAAGTTCCATCCAATATTTCACATATATTGAATTTTAGTTGTTTAATTAATGCAAAAAATTGATCATACTTAATAACGCGAACTTAAACAAACACGCAAATAGACATTCTTCTTTATATGTATAAATTTTGTAAAATTTACAAATTTCTGATTAACAAGCTCTATGATTTGAAAACGAGCAGTAGCAACACTTTTCGAAATAGAGCATTTTTATCTTCAACGCAAGACACTGTTGCCACTCGGAAAAATGAGTGCTAAAATTAGCGCTTTCAGAGTTTTTTATTAATATCTCGGCTGATTAAAGTCGTACGAAGATAGCAATAACCGAAGTGGCTTCCCACGAATTTTTGGAATCAAGAGTAATGTACTTAATGTTTGGCAACGCTATTTTTATTTCATCGTCAAACTTTGAATTTTTTATTAACAAAAGCTAGGATTTCAAAGCGAGGATTAGCAACAACTTTCGAAATAAAGAAGATTTTCATCTCCAACTTGGGAAATGCCTCTTTAGGCGTAAAATAAAGTCTGAAAGCCTTCAGATTTTTTTTAATATTTTTTATTTGTGTTTGAAAACACAAATATAGGAAAAACACCTAAATACGCCTTCTCACTTCATATCTTTGGTTGTCATATTTTGCTTTAGTTATTTAGTTCTTGTGATTTATTTACTCATCTGCTAATTATTTTTTATTTTTGTTTTGCTAAGTAAATAGGAGAGTCACTGCTGGAGTAACTTTCGCAATCATATACACGAATTCAGAAAATTAACTGCATATGTTCACATGTTTCTTTCTCTCTTTTTTAGCCCAAAAAAGCGTTAGCCCAAAAGGGTTATTAATCTCGAAACCGCATTTTGTGTCGAATCACTATTAACGTCTGTATCACCTTTCAAATTGTTGCCACCGAATAGTATCTCTCTGTTTTATATTTAAAAAAATTGAATAATGAAGAATCTGCAGGAATATATGTATGTTTCTCGCACTGTGAAAAAACAACGGTACCTAGATCCATCAAATTTTGTCTTATGTTATCCTCCACCGAAATATCTGCACCTGGAAGCCCGAATCTAGAATTTCGAATTTGCTGTGTTATCTATTCCAGATTTTTAAACTTTAACGAATTTTTTATTAAGAAAGTCAAAAATTATCAAAGAGAGCAGTGGCAGCACACAGGACGAAATTAAATATTTTTATCTTCAGCGCGCGACAGCCGTCTATCGGAAATTCTAAAGGTATGCTGTTTTTAAATATTTTAGCTCAAATGCTCGCGAACCATGTGTATACGTTTAAATGATTAAAGCGCCCCTTTGGGCGTAATATAACACCTGAAAGCTTTCAGACTTTTTTGGTATCATTTTTTTATGTTAATTTTAAAAAAGAAGAGATTAGAATAGTGTTTTTATCTTCTATAATAAATTTATGTGCTAAAATAATATCACATATACTGAATTTTCTTAACCGAATATTCTTAATTAAAGCCTTAAAAAAACTTAAGCTAAAGCTACTTATAGTTAATAAAATATTTTTCTATGTGTATTCGATAATAATTTCTATTAAAACAAAAGGTATTAGTTTTTAAAAAAATCTTGAAAATGTGGTGATTTCGAATTCATGACTTCTTGACGACTGTTTTCTTCTCAATTCATGACTAATTTTCTTTTCAATATGAGTAATGCGATCAAAGAAGCGGATTACTTTAGGGAAAGATGATTTCATTTCTCAGCATATCTAACATCAATACTGATAAAGAAATCTCCAGAGCACGATTGTCGAATGAGAATAGTTGTATTCTGCGAAGGAATCTAGAATTTACTTCTCAGTCTTCGCAAACCAGGTGTAAACTGCAAGAGTTCGTTGTCTGATCACAGCAGAATTCTGGAAAATTATAATTCGGAAGCAGAAAATCTATTCGGAAAAAAAAAATAATCTTGAGAATATTTATTTAATGTTTTTTTTTTTTTTTTTTTTTTTTGCATTAAAAAGTATGAAAATGTGAAGCGATACTTAAATATGACAAAGGAGTCATTAAATAATTTTGAAGCAGAAGACGTGAAAAGTGTGCAGTGCCCTTGCCGGGAATTTAACCCTAGACCTTTCAAATACGCCTCAAGTACATTTCCAGTTACACCACGAAGGCACGAAAGAGGGAGAAATACTTTATATACTAACCCCTTTCAAAGGGTGACTAGAGATTAGGGGATCCAGTCACCAAATCCCGGTGGTAACGAATCATCGTTTACCACCGTTTTAGTTCGGGCGCCAATTATAGAGTCGTTAGTTTTTTTTTTTTTTTTTTTTTTTTTTTTTAATATCTAGAAACTGAAGAAATTCGAAGTGCCCTCGCCGGGATTCGAACTCAGGACTTCCCGAATACGCGTCAAGTATGCTACAGCGACACCACGTAGGCATGCTGGAAGGAGGGAGAAAATACCTTACAATCTAACTTAAGATATTTTCAGATGTTATTTCTTTCTCATTAAATATTTATTCTGTAAAAAAAAAGCTTACATTCGAATGGCATGGTATCTACACTAGAGACACGATATACGTCCGTTACAAGGTATACATTTGTATACGAGCCAGTTTTCCTTAGTAAGTCCTCCACGAATTCATCCCTTGCTTCAGGTAGATAGGCTAGACTGTTTTGCCATCATCAGACAAACAAACCATAAACCAAAATAGCCCGCACCATAAGAGCTCCGATAAAAGAACCTGATGAAACAGCTTAAGACTAAATATTCCGTGCCAAAGTATCCTCGATATAATGGCCTTCAAGACTACATAATTAACGTTTAATAATACACAAGAATATCTGCAGCTTTTAAGGAACTATGAATTATTATTTCCATTAATCCAATCTGGAAATATTTTATATATAAGGTATATTTTCGATACAATTGTTCTCCGATTAACCGTTCTCTGATGATCTAAAATTGCCGAATGATTGTATTTCTTACATTATTATTTATTACATACTAGGGCTGGCTGTCTACAGGAAAAGATGTCTTCCTGAAGGTTTTTTTAAAGAAAACTGTCTCACATTTACGTTATGGATGAAGAAAAATCATAAAAACCTCCCAAGTAGACTGTCAGTTTGCTGGAATTTGAACCTCCGTCAAAGAACAGTGCTCAGTGGTATTATCCGGCAGTGTTTCTGGTTGGCAAAATTTCAAAGGAAGAGCTCAATAAAACTGGTAAATTTTTTTAATAGCTGAGATTAATTTTTGCAAACGTACGATCTTTTTCTTTATGTCGCCTTTTCACAATTGCTTAAATTCAAAGGGGAATTTATGACGAAATTATTACGAGCAGAAAAAATATTCACAAGGATTCACAGAAAATACGCATAAATTCACATATCAAAACTAACAAATAGTACTGATAGTTAACGGAAGAAAAAAGCACTCTCTTTAAGTCATTTATCAATTCTGCATTTTAGAAATTTAGAGTAGAGTTTTTAAAAAATGCAGATCTCTTAACTGATGGCAAACCAGAACGACAATCGTAAAATGGACGAAATTATGTGAGCAATTAATAATAATTTAAGTATATAAATTTCAGATTCAAATAAATGAAAAGAAAAATGAAAGAGTAAATAAATTAGCAACTACGCATGTATATGCTACTAAGGGTACAGTCAATGTAAATAATTTTTTTTTACCATTTCATTTCTTGCAGTTCACATATAATCTATTTTTTTTAGCTGAATATTTTAGAGTAAATATTTCTTTTTTATGTTTTTGAAAAATTAAATTTTAGCTTAGTCTGCACATAGTACATAAAACTAAGCTGAGCAATAAAGTTGTTTAATATAATGTTCAATTTCTCATAATAAAATTATACTTTCTTCTATTTATATCTTAGACAATATAAATGCCGTACTGGCTTAAATTTCTCTGCTAATTAAGAGTGTAAATTAAACATTTAAAGATTTATAATATATGAAACAACATATTGGCGAAAACAACGCAAAGCGAAAACGTCGTCGTACAAAACATCGTGCGATTAAAAAAAAGCAAAGAGAAAACATCGCAGTTATTTGAAAACATCGTAGTCAAAAATATTGTCTTAAAAAATAAACCACCTATAAATCATCGCAAAACGATAACATCGCAGACAGGCGAATTTCGCGCTTTTGAAAGTTGTAAATGCATATTCGGACAATGATTTGCAAGCGCAAGAAGGAATAAGGAATATTTTTGCTTTTATATTTTTGAATTAATTAATAAATGTTTCTTGAAAAATTAAGCAGGAAACTTCAGCATTCAAAAAATGAAAATGAGTAGAAAATTAATACTTACAGCATTTAATAGAATTTTATAATTTGGTAATTAATTAAAAAATTTTAATTGAGGTTGTAGAGACATTACGTTAATTGGAAAAGCCGGAGAGATGAAAAATAAGAAACGCCTTCGCCGGGAATCGAACCACGGACCTCTGGAATACCGGCCCAGCTTGCAGAACCACAACACCACGAAGGCCCTCTCGGAAGGCGGGAAATATGCCTTATATACTCCCCCTTTTTAAAGGGTGACTGGGGTTTTTAGTTAACCCAATACCAGTCTAGCGTGCAGAACCACTACACCACGAAGGCACGGTAGGAAAGCGGGAGAAATACCTTATAAGATAACCGCATGCAGTTACTCATCTTCCTTTTTCAAATCTTTTTTAGACTATATTTCTCCCGAAAATTTACCAATAAAACTTTATAAAATTAATTGATTAATTAGTGACCTTTATTAGTTAATTACATGAATTTAAAATTTTTTTAACTGCTATACCCAGCATTATTTTTCTACTCATTTTCAGTTTCTGAATGCTTAAATTTCTTTCTTATTTTTTCAGCAAAAATTTATTAATTAACTCAAACATATGAAACAGGAAATTTAAAGTATTTCTCTTTATTTTTTGTGCTCACAAATAATTGTGCGAAAATGCGAACTTTTAAAGACTGAAAACACATGTGTGCGATGTTATCGTCATGCAATGATTTGTAGGAGCATTATATTTTATCTTGATATTTTCAACGATGATGTTTTTAAACTGCGAAGTTCTTTAATTACTTTATATCTGACCATGATGTTTTGTATAAAAAGTTTCTAAAAAATATTTTACAACTGCATTGCTCTTTGCTTTCTTTTCTTTCTTGATGTTTTGTACGACAACGTTTCCGCCTTGCGCTGTTTTTGCCGCGATGTTTTCGGCGGATATCTTGGAGTCTAATTTTACATTACTTTCTTTACCCTTTGAAACGTAAGTAATCCCCCCCCCCAAAAAAAGTAAAAACTATAATTTACATTGCGGTATGAATATTCTTCAAAGTTCTGAAGATGCGGATTTAACTTTTTCGGTAGTTGTCAAAAGATAAATATCTTCAGTTACGAAATTTTTCAGTAAAAAATAATCGCTTTGTTTAGAAGTATATTTATATGTGAACAGTTTTCCTTTTTCCCATATGATAATGAATAATTCTAGGGGATATTAACCAATAAACATCTGCAGTTAGTGATCAAGATAGTTTCTAGTAATTTTTCTAGAAGATCGCAAATTTTGTCAAACTCAACTCATCATCAAGTGTTGTAGTTGAAAGCTGTAATAAGAAATTTAAATAAGAAGTTTAAAATTATATCCATACAAATATATTTTTTTCCTGTATATTTCGAAGAAACTTTAATAAATGGAAGAAAATAGATTTTCTTTATTTACTCTCAATTTCTACCCCATTTGCAAAGTTTTGTTTATTTCTAATTTGAGTTAAAAGTAACTGAATATTTTAAATTTATATGAAATAAATGACCCCATGAATATTTAATATTTAGCTATCCATACAATTGAACTGCAAAGTGTAAAAAATAGATATTTCTTTCATATACCAACCTTTAGATTTCAGACAAAAAAATAAACATAAATTTGAACTTTTTCCTAAGCGTCATTATTATTGCTGTTAATTTATGTTTCAATAAATATTTAATAAATATTTTAATAAAGTAATTTTAATAAAATTTAATTAGTTATTATTAATAATTAGTTTTAATAAAATTTAAATTTTAGTTAAAATAATTTATTATGTTGAAATAAAAGGTACATTTTGTTTAAAAAACGTCCGGCCCATTAAATGTTTTCAGATCGTGTATTCTGCACGCATGCAGCTTGAGTCTACTTCAATAAAATATCCAAATAGAAAATAAGAGAAAATATTTTGGCTGTAATAATAACGTGACAAGAATCAAAATATCATATAAATAATTCATGGAAGTAAGAATTGCTTGTGAACGAATGAAAACCGAATTCTTTCAACTGCAGATTAAATAATTTTACTGTCGAATATATATATATATATACTCGACAGTAAAATTATTATATATATATATTTACATATTTAATGAATAAAATTACAAGATGAAAACTCTATGATTGATACACGACGTCAGAGAATAATGCGCCATATTTTATACAAGGGCATCTGAAAATTGAAACAAATATATATGGAAATAAATTTTTTCGATGCGAACTGAAAACAGTACAATGAATTTTTAAACTAATACTATTCTTTACATCAATAAATAAAGAACGTATTTTATGTCACCCAGTGTACTAAAATTTAATTATAGGTATGAAAATCATTGTTTCTTTCATTTTGTACATTTGAAACGAGTTCTGTGAGTGTTTAAACTAATATCGTTTATAAAATATGCTTGTGTTTCAAAAAATTAACTTTTAAATAATACAACGGAATTCAAAATTCAAGACAGGAGAAAGACCCAGTAAAATTACCTAGAGCTAAAATATCCAAGAGGAATATTACAAAATAAAGAAATTGTGTTATATTTGCTTTCATTTCATTCAATTACAGACATTTTGCGACACATCCTCCATGAAGGCATTACTATCTCAAATTGTAAACAAACTTAATACAAAACCAACGAAACATAATATAACGTTAATAAATGCTTTTAAATTATGGAAATGTTTCTATCCTTAACAAAACTTGAGTATTTCTCTAGAACATTCATGTTCAAAACTCTAAGAGTTCTGGTATGTCTTGAAATTTAACAATTTCATTCAAACCCTACTAAACTGACAAGCGAGTTACCGCTATAGTCTGAATTAAGGTCACAAAGTCTTAAGAAGTTTAAAATAACCTATTTATTAACTTTAATTTGAAATTTAACAGAAAGCACGGCTTATGTTATAGAAGAAAATTGCAGGTATTTAAAATAATATGAAACTGAAAGTTTTAAATCCAAATAACGTAATCTAAGATTACAGGTCAAATATTCCACTTAAGCTGTCTCAAGTGATTAACCAAGCTAATTTTACGTCGGCTATCAAAACGGCTAAAGCCAGAATAAACTTACCTGGTGACAGTACGTAACTGTAAGCGCGGTTGCAAGAAAATCTGAACCTAAAACATTCAGGCCTTCGGCTTACATATTTAGCAATATATTTACATTTTGGGGAACATTATGACAAGTTGAAGTAAAGTTTTCAATCATAATAAATGGTTAACTAACATAATCTACGAATCTTATTCCAAAAAACTATGTATTCATGTACTTTCATCAATACTTTTACTCTTTGAAACTTTTTATTGTCAGTCAAGCTCTTCGTTATTGTTTTATTCAGTAATGTTAAGCATTTTACACCAAAGGGCATTATATCTATAAAAACATTCTATGCAAACCTTGCCATTTTTAGTTTTTATGTAAAGAAATGCCTAGTCAGCTATTTCTAATTCAACTACGACAACAAGCAATGAATTGAAATTCATACAATATCGATTACACTCCACAAATGAAATCAGAATTATTTTAAACAACTGACTGTTTCAAATCCTGGCAAATCCGTAAAAACTATTTATAGACTGAGTTCCGAATTAAGTTAAGCATCTATAAAAACTGTCTTTTGTTACTTCACTCATATTTTCATTTTTTCTTTCATTGAAATATTGGATGTCTGTATGGATTAAAAACCTGAAAACTGCTAATTCGACCTAGGTTAAAATCCCGGCAAGCTGGCTAGTTTGCATGCATGGGCGATTTCGTTGTTTTCCTGGTATAAAATAGGATTTATACACAGTTTTCCTTGGAAACCCTCCATAAAAACATCCTTTTCCTTGAAAGATGCCCAACCAATGATCGGACTGTTAAGAACGCTAAACACTAGGAGTTCAATCTGTGATCAATTTAAAACGAACGGGTTGGTTCTCGTGGCTTTTTCGCAAGTGTAACGTGAATACGAGTCGATTTCCCTTAGAACGTCCTACTCGAAAGCATCCCTATTCTTAGGCAGATAGCAGTTGTATGGTTTGCCACATTAAAATAACCTAACTCTTGAACAGATATCCCTAGCATACGTATTTCGTCGTAGAGAAATAGACTGGCTGTCATGATTTGTTCCCAAGTTTTGTTTCACTTAAAAATTTTTCTTTGAAAACTTATACAGTTTTTTGAGTTTATATTAAAATAAACTATTTAATGAATAATTAAATACGTTAGAATAATTTGAATTAAATCTCAGTCTGAAAATTCGGTAGTAAATATATTTGAATTACAAAGCACATCCTACAGAAATTTCTTATCGATACCAACCTTTAATACTCATGCGGAGAATAAGTATAAATATGAATTTTCCCTTTGAATTATTGTTTCGGTATCTTTCGAGAAATATTAAATTAATAAAATTTTTTATTTAATAAAAAATTATTATATTTAAAAAAATCTGAAAGATTTGAGATTTTGTACTACTTTCGGAGGGGCGTATTTTTTAACGTTTTCTTCATTATTTATTAAATATCATGTTCTTCGCACTAAAACCACATAAAATTCAATTCGACAGCAATATCACGAAATATTTAAAAACAACAAAGCAGAATACCTTTAGAATTTGCGATTTAGAATTCTCGCGCCCTGGAGATAATTTTTTTTAGCATATTGTTGCCATTGCTAGCTTTGAAAGCGTTAAGTCATAATCAAAAATTCGTTAAACTTATGAAATATGAAATAGATAATAAAACAAATTCGATCTTTCAGACCCATGTTCGAATGGAGGATTATTATTCAGAATTTGATGGCTCTAGGCACCGTCGTTTTTTATAATACGAGAAACATATCTACATCCATGCACATTCTCCTTTATTTAATGTTTTTAAATAATACGGGGCGATAATATTTGGTGGCAACAATTTGAAAAGTGATTCGGCCTTTTACAGCGACTCAACGCAAAATCCCTTTCGAGACTAATAACACTTCTTCTTAACTAACGCTCATTTGAGCTAAAAACATTTTCATTCCATTCAAAAAATTCCCGCTTGTCAGCTACAAGATCAAGCATTCGGTCTGCATGAAATATGAATTTGAGATCATTGCCTGAGTATAAATTAGGAAAAAAGAGAAAATGTTTTGGGATGTAATCATAATATGATAAGATTTAAAATATCTTATAAATGACTCTTAGAATGGTTGGGAACTAATAGTAACCAAGTTCTAACTTTTGTTACCGTCCAAATACTTTTACACCACCACCTAAACATAATTAAACGTGTAAATTAAAATCTTATGATTTAATTTTATTTATAGTATGGAAACAACTAACTAACACAGTTACCTGGAAAAATTATTAACCTCGAACAAAAAGTCAATGACAATTTTGATAAAAGCATTTTTTAAATAACACTATCATTAGTCCAAAGGGTCAATTTGCCCTGAAGGACTATTAATTCCGTTTTGGCATTTTGCGTTTAAACGGCGAATTACTTTTCAAATTGTTGCCACCAAATATGACAGCCCTGTATTATATTTAAAGAAATTAAGTTATGCAGAGTCTGCATGAATATATGTTTCTCGTACTGTGATAAAACAACGGTACCTAGAACCATCAAAATTTGAATAACGTAATTTCCATAGAGTATGGGCATATTTTCTGTAACAAGCTAAACGATTTCAAAGCGAGAAATGGCAACACTGTACGGAAAAAAAATTATCTCCAGAGCGCGTTAGACTTTGTATGGAAAATTCTAAAGGTACGCTCATTTTAAAATTATTTTGCGATATTGCTTTAGAACTGAATTTTATGGTTAAGTGCGAAGAACGTGATATTTAATAAATAAAACTAACAGACAAAATATTTTTAAAAACGCCTCTTTGGACGTAATTTAAAATCTGAAACCTTTCACATTTTTTTATTCCTTTTCTTCTTCATATTTTTAAGTGGTAAATTTGTGATTTAAATTTCTCTGTTATATTTTGCTTACCTTCAGATTCTTTATATAATTTTCAAACGATCTGAAAAACGTTTTTAATCTCCAAAAATTGAAGTTATTCATATTTTATAAATGAAAACACTATAACAGAAAAAAAATTGCTGAAAACAAAATCCGGTATTAAATCAAACGTCCTATTTGTGAAGCTCTGTTCAAGAAAGTGAATTTTCTCTCGGCTTGAAAAGGGAAATATAGCAGAAAAAGGAATTTGAAATTAAAAGGGTGTACAGAAATTTGGTGAGAATATGTTTAATAAATAGAAAAACAATTTCAATATATTAAAAAATTAATTAAACTGGGACTGAGAAGAGCATTGCTTATTAAAACCATGAATAGATGGATGTATATAATTATAGACCATGAAAAATGGACCAGAAACCATGAATAGATTTGTAGACCATGAAAAATGGACCAGAATTAACCTGCTATGGCTAAATAGCGATGTATTTGCTCTAAACGATTTGAGAAATCGAATGATACACAATGATGATGAGTAAATAAAACATTGATTGATATTTTACTATGACCCGTATATTGCATGATTATTAGCCCAAAGAGGCGTTAGCCCAGAAAGGCTCTTAGTTGCGAAACGGCGATTTGTTTTGAATTACTTAAATGCGATGTATCACTTTTCAGATTGTTGTCGGCAAATATTAATGCCTTGTATTATATTTAAAGAAACTAAATAATGAAGAATCTGCATGAATGTACATATGTTTCTCGCAATGTGAAAAAACGACGGTACCTAAAGCCGTCCAATTTTGAATAAAGTAATCCTCCACCCAAAGATGAGCAGCTGGAAGCCCAAATTTGGAATTTCGAATTTGCTTTATTGTCTGTTTCATATTTTGTAAAATGTTACAGAAGTTTTGATTGAAAAAAATTAACGATTTCAAAGCGAGCAGTGGCGACACTGTGGGGAGTAAAATATTTTTATCTCCAGGGCACGAGACTGTAACGTCCCCCTTCTCTGAAGTATGGACGTAGGAAGTAAGCCTCCATGCTCTGAAGAACACTTGGTCACCCGCCCTAAAAGAAGGAACAGAGAACCCTCTTCTCGCCCTGGCAGAAGAGGGGAGTGGATTTCCCCCCTGATTGCAGGTGGGAGTATAAGAAAGAGATTAAGATGTGAAAGAGAAAAGAGCGGACGCCCTACTGTAGTGAAAATGTATTTTAAAGTTTTTCTAAATTGTAATCTGTGCATAGTTGTATATAAAGATAAATATTTAGCCTAGAACAGGTCTTGTTTCTTTGACGGAGATACGACTATGGTACAAGACTCTATATCAGAAATTCTGCAGATATGCAGTTTTTGAATATTTTTAACCCAATGTGTCGTTAGCCCAAATACGTTCGAAACGTGTAAGCGTCTGTAAATGAAAAAAGGCCCATTCGGGCTTAAATATAAAATCTGAAAGCTCTTAGAATTTTTTATTTTAATTTAATGTCTTTTGCTGCTTTTATTTTAGTTCTATTTAAAATCTTAATTTGTAGTGATTCTGTATTGTGTTTGTAAAATATCACAGAAATGAGATTAACATTCTTTAGCTATGTTTAAACAATGAAGTAATATAGAAACTCATAATATGTTCTCTATTAATATTAAAGCATCATAATGTGTTCTGAAGTAATCAGATAATGCTGGCTCTAAGATACAGTGTATTCAGCAAACTATAAAACATTCGGCATCAGTAGTGGCTGAGATTAAAGATCAACATTAAAGGTTCAGGAAGAGCAATATTTTCTATAAACTACGAACTGGTATGCTAAAAGATAATTATCTTTTCATGGCTTATAGTCAACCATGTCAAAGAGCGAAAACTATTTCTAATTTTTATTTTCTATAAACTACGAACTGGTATGCTAAAAGATAATTATCTTTTCATGGCTTATAGTCAACCATCTCAAAGAGCGAAAACTATTTCTAATTTTTCAGCTTAAAATAATGTAAAATTATTATCTTGCTCAGAAGGTATTCGGGGGGGGGGAGATGTTTGAATAGCAATGCATACGAAGGCTACGTGCGTAAGAGGAGTATACCTCTGTGGAGGACTTTTTAAATAAAATTCGCTTGTATTCGTGTTGCACGTGAGTAAACCCACTAACCATATGCATGCAGGCCGTTCGCCTGGTTTCGAGCATGGCTCAAACTACCAGTATTCAACGTTTTTAACCATTTATCCAGTGGTCGGGTCTGGGAAGCATTTTGAATAGGAATCCGACAAAAACTGTGCCGTCTACATCAAACAAAAAGCTATATTGAAACATGGCGCCATTACATGCACGTTAATTTAAGTGCAGATTCTTGACTGAATGAATACCTAAACATATTAAAATAGTCTTGAAACCGAATTATTTCCATACTAGAAAATCAAGTTACAAAAAAGCATACCCATGTTCATTCGGTGTTATCAAAGACAGGTAGGATTCAGTGACATACAAAAGGAAGAGACGAAAAACTTTTGAAATAAAACGTACTATTCTGGAAGACATTAGCACAATTTATAAGGTATAATATGAAGAATACAACAGAAACCTTCAAACTGAGAAACTCATGAGAGAACTGCAGCAAAATGAAAGGAATTTTGCAAGTGGACTTAAACAACATTCTAGTTGAAATGGTACAAATAACAGAAGAGAAACTTCACGAAAACGAAATAATATATAGACTGTTTAAAATAAAGAGAAATTACAAAAGAAAGAAATTCATTAGAGAAAATTCTCTAAAATTTATGTAATAAGTTATGTTAATAATTTGAATACAATTATTGTATAAACTTTATTTGTAAATCAGCCACAATATATGGCAATGTAAAAGTTTCAGAATTATTAATAAATACTAGACAAGGGCGGACGTGGGCAGAACCGATTAACCGCAATGTTAGAGGGGTGGTGCCCACGTCCTCCGTTACTACTACTACTATACTAAGCTTTAAATTATTGGCAATATGTTGAAATATTTGTGTTTAATAAAATAAATTTAAAAATTTTGAAAAGAATTCCTTTGCCTCACGTAATATGTCCAGGTCTGTAGACGAAACGAACTGAAAGAAGAGATTCTTTTCATCTGAAGATTTTTTGAAAACTGAGTTATATGTTTTAAATTTTCAATTTTGCGAAACTTTTTCCTTCCTTGTACGAAGTAAAAAGGAAGTATTGTAATCGCGAAAAGCTTCAGGCAGCATATTTCAAAGAAAATATCCATTTTGACCGCTTTAGAATGCAATTTAACAATGTTTTTGCGTGATATCTGTACGTAAGGACAGAATAAAAGACTCTTTTCCTAGAAAAAAACTAAAAAACTGCTTTAAAATGAATTCTGAAGAGAATTTTTCGTGGCGTCTGTACGAACGTATGTACGTATATACGTGCGTGCGTATATACGTACGTACGTACGTATCTCGCATAACTCAAAAACGAGTAGCCTCAGAACGTTGAAATTTTGTATATAGGACTACTATAACATGTAGATGTGCACCTTGTATTTTGGTTTCAATCGGCCACGCCAAACGTATATAAATATATTTATAAATATATCCACTCTGTTACCCGGCTCAGTGATCTCAGTTTCTTTACTCTTATATGTTTGTAAATTGTACATTTTTTGCTTTAAAAAGGATTAAATTATATTGTTTTTATCTTCCGGTTAAGGTTTTTATGCCTTTAGTAAATTTGTGTGCAATATTTTTAGAATTATCAGCAATTTTAAAGTTGTTTAATTGCCGCTAAGCCTTTTTTAATGGCGGCCATTGATGTTTACATTTGAAACAGGAGACTAGTGGATTTGTTGCCAATCTACAGAAACTTAGCTTCGCAACAACAAAGATAACGCCTTCATTTATTATTGCCAATTAAATCATGCTTAATCCTTTCTGGAATTTTTTCGAGGAAATAAGTGTTAAAGATTTACTTCGTAATTTTTAATATAGATATTTTGAGTTTTTATGTATTTTTGCCTTCTCGCGAAGTGAGAACTGAATTAATTGAATGAGAAATACTCAATCGTCTATGCAAAACTGTTTCTTTTTTGTTTTATTTGCTTAATTTCTTTTATATATCATTCTAGCTTTATTATAGTATTTGAATAGAACATGAGGCAACGATTAGATAATTCTATTCTTTAACTGATGTAAATTTTGTGCCTTACGAGTTATAATATGAACGAAATATAATACTGTTAAGTGAATCTAGCGCCAGAGTGTCGCTATGGTAAACAAATACTAGAGTGAATTTTAAAGAGTGCATTTATTCTATTGTGGTTTATGCGCTGTCGGCGAAGTAGATTTAATTCAATCCAATAAGTTTAAATGAAATGCAAGAAAAAATGCGTATAATTTAATATTCCGTACAAGGAAGTCATGTGGTGTACACATCAGATTTTTTTTACTTGTGTAGCGGCTCATGCAGGTTATGTTCTTTCCTACATCGATTTCTGTTAACATAGATGACAAGTAATTATTTTATTCAGATCTGCTGATTGTTAAAGGACTCACTAACTTTTAATATAGAGTTAACTGTAGGTGAAACGTCTGAAAAATTCATGTGTTCTCTAAATTTACAGGCTCAGGAAAAAATGTCCCTTTTGAAAAAGGTTAATTTAAAAGCAAGATTTAATTTTATCTTGCAAAATTAATTTATTTTCTTCGGGAGTAATGTCGAGCAGATGACGATAGTTTCAGAAAGTCAACATATTTTTACTTCCTTGTACGAAATAAAGAAAGCTTTGTAATCGTAATACGTTTCGGGTAATATATTTCAACGAAAATATCCATTTTGACCCCTCTCGAATCCATTTGAACGATCGAATTTTTGCGTGACATGTGTATGTTTAGACAGAATAAAGAATTATTTTTCCCAAAACGGATTGAAAAATGGAATTAAATGGAGTCAGAAGAGATTTTTCGATCATTACTTAGATCAGAGGTCATTACTTATTTAAGTAATTTGAAATTCTGATCAAAATACACCAAAACACATCATATCGCTTATTCAGTTATTATGACAGCAATAGTCAATGTAATTATTGGACATGGGTTTAAAAATTGGGGTGAGGTTAAAAATTCATTTTAGCTCAAATTTTGGTCTCATCTTCTCTTTGCATGTCATTCAAAAATATCGTATTTGTGTCTAGTATCAAATATTCAAGCACTGAATTTTAATGCAAGCTAATAACACTTTTGACTGAAGGGTTTTGTGATATGAATGAAATTGCTTGACTTTGTTCTCATAGTTAAATATTTGCAAATATTCAAACACTGAATTTTAATGCAAGCTAATAACACTTTTGACTGAAGGGTTTTGTGATATAAATTAAATTGCTTGACTTTGTTCTCATAGTTAAATATTTGCAAATATTTCTCATAGCGATGACTGCATAGTTTTTTTTAATATTCTTTTACTTTTAAGACAAAAGTTGGGAAGAGCACAGAACCAGGATAGTAGTTTTTGAGATGGTGAAGAATATACATGTCAGATTTACTGCAGATACATTGAAGGATTAAAATAACCTTTATCTAACACTTACACAAGAAATTTGAATTATATATCACGATACTTTTTTTAAATTAACTGGAAAACTTAATCTGGCAAAGGATTTCCGGCTGAACCGGAAACAGAAGGATTTTACCTTTTTATTAGACCAAAATGACAATTTTCCCAGAAGGGATATTAATTTCATTTTGGCATTTTGCGTTGATTCACTATAAAAATTTGAATGATTTTTCAAATTGTTGCCACCAAATACTAGAGATCTGAATTATATTTAAAGAAATTAAATAATGAAGAATCTGAGTGAATGTATGTATGTTTCTCGCGTTGTGAAAAACGTACGGAACCTAGACACATCAAATTTTGTATAACATAGTCCTCCACTCGAATATGGACATCTGGAAGCCCAAATTTGGAATTTGTTTTATTTTATATTTCATATTTTATAAAACTTTAACAAAATTTTAATGAACAAATTCCACGATTTCAAAGCGAGCAATGGCACACTGTACGTAAAACATATTTTTATCTCCAGCGCGCGAGACTGTATCGCAAATTCTAAAGATATACTCTTTTAAAATATTTTACGATACGGCTAATGAATTCAATTTTATGGTTTAAGTGCGAAGAATAAGATATTTAATAAATAAAGGTAACACACAAATCGTTGCTTTGGGCGTAATATAAAATCTGAAAGCCTTCAGAATTTTTTTTGAATGAATTTTTAAAAATACGATATCTACAACTATTTATCATTAAAGATTATAGCAGAATGAATTTAAAAGAAAACGAAGGCCAGAAATTTGAAGTCAGGATATTTTGGTGGGTTGAAGACGAGAGAAAAGAATTCTTTGCATGGACTTACTATTCAAGAAAATCTGGAAACCAAACGCTCCTATAGAATCTGAAAAATTGGAAAAGAAATAAAAAAAGGTTAGATGGTGTGATTTGCACCTGCAGACGCTCAAGAATTTAGGTCGTGATTTAAGCACGTAACTTCAATACATAATCGCATCTAAAATTAAAGAAGGAACTATGTTTCAGATTACTCTGAAGCAGGTGAGTGCTTTTCGCTTCACGAATGTGGGATGCATTTGCATGTTATTTTCATGAAAAGTTGCTGTAAGCCCAGCTATCTAAAGAAAGCAATCTACTGACGTCAACAAAAGAATGTTAATCCCTAATGCACAGAGGCACATAAATGACAAATGTGACGGAAACAAGGACAACTTACGATATTTTTAAAAAACTCTAAAATTTGTGGTAAACATGTTTTCGCCAAGTATTAATGCCAAGATCTCAAAACAGCATTTATGTATTCAAATTGCAATTAAAACTGAAATTTATTGATATTTTTTTTAATTCTAAAACTGCACATCTTAGTTTAATACTTTAAGGTTGTAGTTTTATTTATTAGCTCAAAGGGCGTTAACCCAGAAGAGCTAATAATTTCGTTCTGGCATTTTCACTGTAACTGTAAACGGCGTTTAACTTTTCAAATTGTTGCCACCAAATATTAGAGCCTTGCATCATATTTAAAGAAATTAAATAATGAAGAATCTGCATGAATGTAGGTATGTTTCTCGCACTGTGAGAAAACAACGGTACCTAGAGACATCAAATTTTGAATAACGTAGTTCTCCACACGAATATGGGCATCTGGAAGGCCAAATTTGAAATTTGGAATTCGTTTTCATATTTCATATTCATTCATATTCTATTTCATATTTTTCAAAACTTTAACGAGTTTTTGATTAACAAACTCAACGATTTAAAAGCGAGCAATGACAAGAGTGTACAGAAAAAAAAAGCATATTTATCACCAGTGCTCGAGACTGTGTATCGAAATTCTAAAGATATGCTCTTTTTTAATTATTCTGTGATACTGATATTAAATGGAATTTTAAGTGCGAAGAACATGATATTTAATAAATAAAAGTAACACAAAACGTTAAAAGAACGCCCCTTTGGACTTAATATAAAATCTGAAAGCTTTCAGATATTTTTATTTATTTATTATTGAATTTTTAATTTCATCTAGTCAACGTCTATATTAATTAATTAACTGAAGTCAAGAATATAATATTTAGAGTCAGATATATAAGATAAATCCTTTTGCTAGAGTGCTGTAAAAAGGATTGAAACATGTTCCATAATATAAATTTTAGAGATGGAAGGAAACCTGAAACTTGTCAAATCAAAACTCCAATCCTGCTCCTCGTATCTCAGATCTCTCAGATCACTCCAGTAAGAATAAAAAATTAATATTAAAAGTCTTTCGGTAAGTATTCAAATTTTTTAATTAAAGCCACATGCATAATCTGAGTTGATGAAAAACAAACTTAAAAAATTGCATTTTTAAATAACACCTATATTTATAGGGATGCAAATGAAATTTATTCGATGAAGTATATAACTAAAATTCTTGAACCTTTAGGTTCATTTCTTTAATGTTATTTAATCGGTTATCAGGCTATCACGTTATCGGGTTATCAGGCCATCACGGTGGAGACAGCTTCCTGCAAAACACCCTACTCTGCTTTCCGGAGTACAGCTCCCGGCTCTGCTGGGTCATTCTCGGAACTCCACGTACTCTCCACGCTACAACTCACGATGCACTCGACGACACACGAGCACAGCTCCCGACTCTTCAGTTCAGTCGTTATCGGAGCTCAACACGCTCTCTCGACGATGCACTAACCGTGATATACTAACAGATTCCTTCGGTGCACTCGACGACCCACTCAGCACTCTCTGCCCGGCTGTCAACTCGATCGACTCCACAGGGATTGACTCGCTAGATGAGACACCAACTCGATACTGACTCTCTCACACTCTATGCGAGGCACACACACACTCTAACTGACTGCGGACCAGCAGGGTTTATATAGCTTTCGGCTTGTGTTCGAGAACATTCTGGGCTAAACCGGTAAGAATTCGTTCCAGAAGGTTCTGCAACCGTCCATGGTATATCGCCAGTTTTGTCGCCGAATAAGCGATTTCTCGCTAAATGTGGCAACCCTGCCTTCTTTTGCCATTTTATGGCAACCCTAAAAACTGGGTAAAACCCTAAAACTGGTAGCAGGGGAAGAGGGTTGTAATATCTTCGGACCGGTCCCTCTGGAATGATATCCTTCAAAATTCTGGGCGGAACCGAGAAAGTCGTACTATCATCTACGTGGTGCTCAATAATCACTATAGGTGCAATCTTGCACTCCTTGCCACTATGAATTTCGTGGGTCTGTTCTGTTGTTACCGTCAAACAAGTGAGATAAACCACAGCGCAACAAGTACAAAAGAAGGCCAGTTGCAAGAGGTTTCATTAAACCCATAATCCATGGAATCTTCCAATAGAAAGCCTACCTGGCATTACGGTGCACCTACCTGGCATTATCGGACATTACGATGTGCAGTTCTACATGCGACATGCGACGGAGGACGTGGGCACCACCCCTCTACCAATACGGTTAATCCGTATAGCCCCACGTCCACCTTTATCTAGATAACCATACGTGTTCATTGTGCTAATATACTAATATATAAACATACATACAAATTTGGTACTTCATACAGTGGCGTTAATTATTAATTAGCTAATTAATGTTAGACAAGCTAATTAATGTTAGACTAAATTAATGTTAGACAATGTTAATTAATGTTAGACACTGGATAATACATTGCCATGTTACAAGGTGTATGCAAAAGCATGGATACGGTAGCATATATACATAACGTGCGTGCTCATATGTTGAGTACACTATGATCCTTTGAAGCATTAACAAAACAATACTGGACTGTTTGGGACTCACTCCGTATTCGAAATAGTGTCTTATACCATAAGTTGGAATCGGATGATGGAAAGGCCTTCCGATGCCACCTGAGACATTCAAGATTGCGGAAGTCAGATAGCCTTAAGGAATTACACGGCAGCCGTGCAGGAGACCACTTCGGAATAATGAAGACCTTGCCGAGGGTTCCTGAGCGTTTATACTGGAATTATGCTTTGAATGACGTGCAAAAGTGGAACCGATCTTGCGATGCCTGTGCAGGTCGGAAAGGACCGAAGAGACGCAGACGATGCAAGCTGCAACGTTACAACGTAGGATCGCCTTTTGAACGTATCGCCTTTGATATCCTAGGACCCTTGCCACGAACTGATGATGGCAACAAATATATCCTCGTTGTCATTGATTACTTAGCCAAATGACCAGAAGTGTATCTTATTCCTGATTACGAGGCGGTCACGGTAGGAGGTAATCATACAGCACTAGATTTCCAGGCTTGGAGTACTCTTCAGTTACATTCCGATCAAGGAAAAAATTTTACCTCGACCGTAATTAAAGAGCTCTTCAAGATACTCGACATCGAAAATACTACGTACTAGGCATTTCTAGGCAACAGGCAACATCCGGCCGTCCAGAAATGTCTAGAAAGCCGGAGGGAGCAACTGCTCTCACTTGTTGATAACAGTAAGACCGGAGGGAGCATCTGCTCTCAGTTGTTGTTGTGCGTTGTTAGATGTTTAGTTCAGCTTACTTTTGGAGTACTTAAGTACCTCCGGTTTAGCTTCGCTGTTTAGATGCGCTTCTCACTCCGTTATGTTTAACTTAATAGTTTGAACTAATAAACTGAATAGTTTACGTAATGGTTTGCAGTGCAACTACTGATTGCGCTCTGTTATACTGTGAAGAGTTGTACGATTTTTTTATGTACAGTTCAAGAATTCTGAAGTGCGTCTTTTGTTAAAATAAATTTAACAACATCTCGTCCGAGCTGTGCTAATTCAATCTATTACGAACCCGTACGCATGTAACAATATTAAAGTTTTACTTTTGTTGCAAACAGAAACGATAATTTATTGCTTTAAGGGCATGGTCCCATTTCAATTCAAAATCAGTTCGAAATTCAAAATATCTCTTAAATTCAGAATCATTTCGGAAATATCAAGTCATTGAGTCACAATGTGGTTTGCTTTTTTAAATCAATACAATCAAATTTCGGGTATATTTCACTAGATTTTGATACAAAAGTGCAACGTATTCCAAAGAAATCCTGGCAGAGTATTAGGAGATTTCGTTTTAAGTTTTGATTTCAATTGAAATTTATTTTCTGATTCGCTAAAATGAATCTGCATTCCAGCGTTATGTGAAGTATGATATGTTGGAAAGAATGATATAGATTAATTTGAAATCACACAGTTTACATTCATAAATTGTAAGTAGTTACTATTTTTAGGATAGAAAGGGGAAATACTAAACAATCAGAAGTTTTTTCCTACGTATTCTTATCTCATATATGTACATACGTATATATATATATATATATATATATATATATATCAAGAACTTCAGAAGCAAATATACGACCATTATATATATATATATACATCGAATGGGCGTATATTTGCTTCTGAAGTTTTGATAAAAACTAGATGCAGCTGATCAAAGCAATTTTGTCATAAGTTTTCAAAGGATTTCCAAGGAAATTCCAGTCTTCTATTTCAGGACATTCGTAAATCTATAACGATAAAAACAACCTAAGGAAATACTCACTCTGCCCTTCCTAGAAATATCTTTGTTTCACAACATTTCTCAAAAGCTATTAGCATCAACAATAGGTAAATTTTTAGCGGAATCAATACCAGAGCATATAAATGTTTCTTTATCCAAACAAATAATTTCGGATTGATTTTCTGACATTTTAGAGGCCTTAGATATTGTAATCCTTTATTATTATTCAAAATCCAGATGTTCTCAGAAATATAGTTTAGCAATACAATAGTACCGCCGCAAGCAAAATAAAATGAAATTATAATTGATTTGATTATATTAAATTCTGCAAAAATATTCAATACCAATAAATATCAGCACACAAAAGAAATTACGAAAAGTAAATATATAAAAATAAAAATGTAAAATACTCTTTCAAAGTGTAACATGCTTTACTGGAATAAATCATCAACAAATCCGGTCCAAGTGGAATAATGAAACATTTTATGAATTTAGATTAACGCAGGCACGTTATATATATATTCTGTATATTATTCGACAAGCGAAAAATAAGTAATGCAATTCTATAAAATGTATCATCAAATGTTTCTCATCAGATGAATGAATTAAATGTATTTTTATTTAAATATATCACAATTACAAATTTTTAAAAATTAAGAAATGTATCTGTTACTAATTCAGAAGTCAAACAACAAAAATCAGCGTTATATTTACAAAATTTTCACAGGACTAGTTTCGATGGTTTTACCGAACCATCATCTTCAGCTGCAAAACCGCAAATGAACAAGATAGGAAATAATGATTAGATAAGATAAGAAAGCCTGGACAAGAATAAGCAAGTGGCGCCATCTGTTGGCGAAACCAGAACTAAAACATAATTTCTCTAAAAGCCGAAGGCAAATTTGGATTGGAATTAGGATCGTTAACTAGAACAGAAAGATTTTTATGAATGTGAAATGCCTCTAGAAAACCCAGTTCTCCAATGGAAGATGTTTTTTGAATAATTTTGGCAGCAGAAAAATTGAAAGTGTGATTTTCGGACCAACAATGTTGAGCAACAGAAGACTTCTGTGTTTCCTTTTTTTCTAACATATGCCTCATGTTCTTTGACGCGAAATTTTAAGGCTCTCTTAGTTTGGCCAATGTAAATTAAACCACACTGGCAAGGAATCCTATAAATACCCCAGGAATTCATATCCGGAATGGGGTCCTTGAGTATAGAAGTTGGAATTTTATTGATGGGAGAATAAACAACCCGAAAGTTAAATTTCTGCAAAATATGTGCAACTTTATAGCTAATTGATGGAAAGAAGGGAATGACAACAGAATTTTTATAATCTCCTAAAACAAGATTGTGCCTTTTAGTGTGTTGAGATGAGAATTTTTTAACTGCTTAATTAATAATGTTGGGTGAAAAGCCCCTGTCAATAGCTATTGCTTTTAAATAATTTAGTTCTTCATCAAGGGCTAGTTTGGAGGAGCAAACTTGAAGAGCACGGAAAACATAGGAATAAAATGAAGCTAACTTTTGTTTAGTCGGATGACATGATTTAAAGTGTGGTGGAAGGCAAACCGATGAAGGTTCTCCGGTAAACTGTAGTACTGAAGTTGGATGTGTTACGTGTGACCAGAAAGTCGAGAAACGGAAGAGAATTGCAAGTCTCAAGTTCAAAAGTGAACTGAATAGCAGGATCAATAGAATTCATTGTTGAAAGAACTTTATTTAAATCATCTTTATTACCTTCAAACAGGGTAAAAGTATCGTCTACGTAGCGGAACCATGCAGGGAAGTTTAAAGTTTCAAACAATTTTGATTCATAATAATGCATGTAGATATCAGCCAGGATGGGACTGAGTGGGCTTCCCATGGCTAATCCCTCAGTTTGCTTGTAATATTTATTTTGGAAAACAAAATGTGTTTGTTTCAAACAGAGTTGAGTGAGAGAAATTAGCTCATCAATTTCGATGCAAGAGAAATGAAATTCGCGAAGTCTGGTTTCTAGACATCTTAATGCACCCTCCACTGGGACATTGTAAATAATGATTTTACATCAAAAGAAACCATGAGTAAATTACTAGGAGAAATGTTTTTTACCTTTTTTACAAACTCTATTGAATATTTTATGGTGTAAATGTTATTGTCTAATAAAGAGCAAAATCTAGAAACTAAATATTTAGCTAATGGATACGAGGCAGTACCTAAATTTGATACAATAGGGCGGAAAGGAATACCACTTTTATGAATTTTGGGAAGAGCATATAATCTGGCACAATTCGCAACAAATGGGATAAGCCAATGTTTTAAGTTGCTTGAAATGATTTGCGAAGATTTGATCGCAGTTTTTATTTTGGATAAGTCCGAAGGTGAAGGATCTTTAGGGATCGGATATATATGGTCCTTCGTGTAAGAGTTTAGTGACACCATCGATGTAAGTGTGCTTATCCATGACGACTATCTGGCCACCTTTGTCGGCCTTTGAAATGATAATATCCGGGTTAGAATGAATTTCGCGCATTGTAGCTCTTTCTCTAGCAGTTAGATTTGGTTTCAAAGGTTTATTATTGAATTTCACATTATGAGCGATAAGATGCCTAATCATTTCTTTCTGTGAATCTGAAACTTTACTGAACTTGAAAGCTTTTTCGATAGGAGCCAAAATCTTTGGAATCGAGGGTTTACAGGTTTGTGAGAAGTTAAAATTATATTTTAGAATTCTCTCTGGTTCTTCTTAAAGACTAACATTAGAAATATTAACTATTGGTTTGATGTTTACAATAGGAAGATTTTTTTGAACTACTTGAACTGGAAGACTGTAAAAGAAGTTTTTCGAATTTAACTGCAAGGGTGTTTTTATGACGGTTAACTGCATTCTCCGTTCTAGACCAAGACTTTTGTTCAAGGGCAGTGAATTTTGGATATGATTTCGCGAGTTCCAGATGAAGCTTATAGAGTTCATGTTCAATTTTGGACAATTGTTGACGTGTATCCCTTATCACGGACCGAAGTAAGGCAAGCTTGCAATTCATTTCAGTGAGGGATTTTTCTGCTGTTTTGTGTGTACTTTATTATTGCTCAGTTAATTTAGTTTGATTTTCTGCATTGTTTATCATGCCTTCATCCGTTAATCGTTTCACTAAATTACGCCTGAAACGGCAAAAATTCCTGAATCATCTTGATTTTTTACTTAAATGTTAATGTAAAAAATTGATCCCCAATTTTATCCAAATGAAGTCTAATCAAAAACCTTCGAGTCGCGTTTCAAGAATTCTGTTTAATTGCAAGCTTGCCTTACTTCGGTCCGTGATAAGGGATACACGTCAACAATTGTCCAAAATTGAACACGAACTCTATAAGCTTCGTCTGTAACTCGCTAAATCATATCCAAAATTCACTGCCCTTAAACAAAAGTCTTGGTCTAGAACGGAGAATGCAGTTAACCGTCATAAAAACACCCTTGCAGTTAAATTCGAAAAATTTCTTTTACAGTCTTCCAGTTCAAGTAGTTCAAAAAATCTTCCCATTGTAAACATCAAACCAATAGTTAATATTTCTAATGTTAGTCTTTCAGAAGAACAAGAGAGAATTCTAAAATATAATTTTAACTTCTCACAAACCTGTAAACCCTCGATTCCAAAGATTTTGGCTCCTATCGAAAAAGCTTTCAAGTTCAGTAAAGTTTCAGATTCACAGAAAGAAATGATTAGGCATCTTATCGCTCATAATGTGAAATTCAATAATAAACCTTTGAAACCAAATCTAACTGCGAGAGAACGAGCTACAATGCGGGATATTCATTCTAACCCGGATATTATCATTTCAAATGCCGACAAAGGTGGCCAGATAGTCGTCATGCATAAGAACACTTACATCGATGGTGTCACTAAACTCTTAAACGAAGGACCATATAATCCGATCCCTAAAGATCCTTCCCCTTCGGACTTATCCAAAATAAAAACTGCGATCAAATCTTCGCAAATCATTTCAAGCAACTTAAAACATTCGCTTATCCATCTGTTGCGAATTGTGCCAGATTATATGCTCTTCCCAAAATTCATAAAAGTGGTACTCCTTTCCGCCCTTTTGTATCAAATTTAGGTACTGCCTCGTATCCATTAGCTAAATATTTAGTTTCTAGATTTTCCACTCTATTAGACAATAACATTTACACCATAAAATATTCAATAGAGTTTGTAAAAAAGGTTAAAAATATTTCTCCTAGTAATTTACTCATGGTTTCTTTTGATGTAAAATCATTATTCACCAATGTCCCAGTGGAGGGTGCATTAAGATGTCTAGAAACCAGACTTCGCGAATTTCATTTCTCTTGCATCGAAATTGATGAGCTAATTTCTCTCACTCAACTCTGTTTGAAACAAACACATTTTGTTTTCCAAAATAAATATTACAAGCAAACTGAAGGATTAACCATGGAAAGCCCCCTCAGTCCCATCCTGGCTGATATCTACATGCATTATTATGAATCAAAATTGTTTGAAACTTTAAATTTCCCGGCATGGTTCCGCTACGTAGACGATACTTTTACCCTGTTTGAAGGTAATAAAGATGATTTAAATAAAGTTCTTTCAAAAATGAATTCTATTGATCCTGCTATTCAGTTCACTTTTGAACTTGAGACTTGCAATTCTCTTCCGTTTCTCGACATTCTGGTCACACGTAATACATCCAACTTCAGTACTACAGTTTACCGTAAACCTTCATCGGTTTGCCTTCCACAACACTTTAAATCATGTCATCCGACTAAACAAAAGTTAGCTTCATTTTATTCCTATGTTTTCCGTGCTCTTCAAGTTTGCTCCTCCAAACTAGCCCTTGATGAAGAACTAAATTATTTAAAATAGCTATTGACAGGGGCTTTTCACCCAACATTATTAATCAAGCAGTTAAAAAATTCTCATCTCAACACACTAAAAGCCACACTCTTATTTTAGGAGATTATAAAAATTCTGTTGTCATTCCCTTCTTTCCATCAATTAGCTATAAAGTTGCACATATTTTGCAGAAATTTAACTTTCGGGTTGTTTATTCTCCCATCAATAAAATTCCAACTTCTATACTCAAGGACCCCATTTTGGATATGAATTCCTGGGGTATTTATAGGATTCCTTGCCAGTGTGGTTTAATTTACATTGGCCAAACTAAGAGAGCCTTAAAATTTCGCGTCAAAGAACATGAGGCATATGTTAGAAAAAAAGGAAACACAGAAGTCTTCTGTTGCTCAACATTGTTGGTCCGAAAATCACACTTTCAATTTTTCTGCTGCCAAAATTATTCAAAAAAATCTTCCATTGGAGAACTGGATTTTCTAGAGGCATTTCACATTCATAAAAATCTTTCTGTTCCAGTTAACGATCCTAATTCCAATCCAAATTTGCCTTCGGCTTTTCGAGAAATTATGTTTTAGTTCTGGTTTCGCCAACAGATGGCGCCACTTGCTTATTCTGGTCCAGGCTTTCTTATCTTATCTAATCATTATTTCCTATCTTGTTCATTTGCGGTTTTGCAGCTGAAGATGATGGTTCGGTAAAACCATCGAAACTAGTCCTGTAAAAATTTTGTAAATATAATGCTGATTTTTGTTGTTTGACTTCTGAATTAGTATTTATTCGGCGTGTTATTGTGTCTTAAATGTATCTGTTGTTGTAAGCAGTTTAGACTGTTAATCAATAACAAACCAATTACATTTGAAAGACAAATTATTTACATTTTGCAGAATGGCAACAGTCTTAATAAAAAATAAATTAACATTTGAAGTGAATTGTCGCAAAATTCTGTTTCAATACTAAAAGCCCTCTCGGATTGCACCTGCAACTCATATTGACAGGTTATATATTTGTAAATAATTTTTAGTTATAAAAATTGTGCGCACGACTGCACATGTGCTCACACGATACTTTGCAGTAATGCGCAAATACATACACACGCGGTACTTTCCGTTAGGCGAACGCATTTTTCAAAATGTGTGGCAGGTGAATAACGGAAAAGTACCATAACTTCCACGCGAAATCACATCCAAATGTTCATAAATTGCAGACACGCAATAATATCGCTGAGAAATTAAACAGAACAGCTTGACAGTAGACTTACTTTTCTTCTTTTTTCTTCTTGACTATATGTATGACGAAATTACTTGAAAACATTGCTTTGAATAAATTACTGCTCGTAGATAAAGTCTGTACTGAAGAACGAATTATAATATCATCTTTTTACACGTAAATCTAATGCAGATGGAGAACAAGCACACTTATTAGTTTCGTAAAGCATGTAGTTTTCTCAATACATAACAATCCTGTCGACTTTTTTTTTTTTTTTTTTTTTTTTTTTGTGTGTGTGTGTGTTGGGCATCCGTAGCGTTGATGCACAGAGATAATAGCAATCGTCAAGGCCAAATGAACATATTATATTTCTTGAGAAGCACATTTTTAACTTGAATTATGGAGTGCGATGAGCGCAATCTGTGATTACATTTGCTCCTTTTTACTTTACTATGATGATACGGTTGATGAAAGAGAAGTAAGCGGTTGTCAGAACCGCAATCAGGAACAGAAATGCGACGCGTCCAATGCAAAGTATTTTGGATTTTGTAGCTTCATGGTGAAAATGGAAAGCACGTCTGGCTAGCAGCTGGAAGGTTCGGAATTCGTATTCTTGGGAAGGTATTGCCCATTTTCACGTTTCCTGCTTCAAAAGACTAAATTACTCTTGATTGATCCATTTCATTTCAGATTTACTCCCATTAACTACTAGTAAGTTTCAAATTTGAAATAATTAGTGACTTAATGCAAGCATCTGATTCATCAGCATCTTTCAAGAATCATATGGCATGGATTAATTTTGAAACCACGCAGTTTAGAGCGATTTATTATAAACAATTGCTCTTTTTAGGATGGACAGGGGGAAAATAAATTAAAACAGAGAATTAGCGGATCGTTACAAATTAAAGTTAAAATTTTAATTTCCTTGTTTTGTATCTTACATATTCCCGTGAATTTGTTTGCCATTTTTATTCGTGAAAGAAGTTTTCTTACTCTCTGTTAAATAGCCGAATACTTGCTTCTCAAATCTTCGTCAAGATTTGAGAACAGATTAAGCTTGTCAGGATAATTCTGACATCAGCTGTGCATTGCTTTGGGCTAACAGCAGCAGCACATGTATCGTCCAACCATGATTATTCAAGACTTATACAGCAGTACTTTGATCTGCTTTTCCTGCCGTTATCATGTTCCTATACGTATTTGTCATTCTTGTTCCGACTTGAAGTACTATCTAGCTATCTATACCTATCTATCTATCTATCTATCTATCTATTTATATATATATATATATATATATAAAGTTTGAAAGACACTTAATTGGCAATAAATTTTTAAATTCCTAATTTTCAATTAAAGTGTACCCCTTCAGGGCATCTGCATCTTCCCTACAGTAATCGCAATTCGGAAACTCTTTCACAGCTGCTGTTCAGGCTTAAAATGAAATCATAAATACTACTGCAACTATTACACATCTCTTTTGCTGCAGACGTCTCTTTACTTCTATTCATTATTAAAAATACAATGCGTCATAATCAAAACTGTAGGATGCAGGTTTTCTTCATTTTCCTCTATCATACCATAAGATGTGTATGAATAGAGTTATCAACAAATAAAAAACATATGTTCGGATTATCAAGATTTAGTGATTCTTCAAGGTAGCATCCAGTTAGACGTTACCAGTACGTTCGCCAATTCGAGTTACCTACAATGTAACAAATTTCAGCTATGATTGTTAGAAAAAGGTTCTACTAAATTCTCTCCTCGGACCAATTTATTATTACACGCACACACACACATATATATATATATATACATTTTTGCAAAAAAAAATCGAAGCACCGTGAAGGAAGTGGTTGTTTTTGATGAAATTGAATATGTGTACAATTAATACACATATTCATTGGGAGCAGTGAACAGGTACTTAGACCTTGATTAATTAAATAATCAAGGTCTAAATACCTGTTCACGGCTCACAATTACCCACTGAGTGTTTAAATAAGTAGTTGGTCGAACCACCCCTGGCGGCAATGAATGCTTGAATTCGGCGAGTGGCAGAGGTTTCTAATGTCATACTGCGACACATTCTGCCAGGCATTCACCAGTTGTCGCTCCAGATTTGCGATATTTTGTGGTGCCCGAATCTGTCGGCCTACCATGTCCCAGACATGCTCGGGCCCACCAGCGGCCGAGCGGTAAAGACGCTGAACACTGGTAGTTCGGTCCGAGGTTTGAATCCCGCGAACGGGCTGGCTGCATGGGCGTTTTCGTGGTTTTCCCCACGTGTAACGTGTATACGAGCCAGTTTCCCTTAGAAAGTCCTCCACGAAGGCATCCCTCCCTGTAGGCAGATAGCCCTTGTGTGCTTTGCCATAATTAAGTAATCCAATCCAATGCTCGATTGGTGAAAGATCTGGTGACCTTGCTGGCCAAGGAAGTGTATCAACCGCAGGGAGACAGTCCAGAGATATGCGAGCGGCATTATCTTGTTGGAAAATGGCTACAGGATGATGTTCCATGAAGGGTAATGCAACCGGCTGCAGGACGGTATCAACATATCTTTGAGCTGTTAAAGATGTACGGAGGATGACTAAAGATGACCTGCTGTCATAAGAAATAGCGCCCCACGCCATCACACCAGGGATTATGGCTGTATGCCTTTGTAAAACAAAAGCTGATTGGGACAGCTTGCCCCGTCTTTTTCAGACACGAACATGGTGGTCATCTGCTTCAAGAGTGAAGCGAGGTTCATCGCTGAACGCTATACAATGCCAGTCTGATGGCAGCCATGATGATGGGCTGCGACAGCACTCCAGACTACTCTACCGATGTTGTGGGGTCAAAGGCAAACGTCTTAAAGAACACTGTGAGCGTAACCCCGCCTCAGACAAGCGCCATGAGATGGTGGACGGTACCACGGGAGACGTGGCTGTAGTGCGTTGAATAGTCGATTATGCAGCCAAATACCATTGGGGCGGTTTGGGCCTGGCGAACAATCATCCTATCTTGCCTCGCATTTGTGATCCTTGGTCTTCCAGAGCCTTCATTTCGTCAGCAATTTCCTTGTAGCAACCATTGCTGCCAACAGCAGTGTCTGTTCGCTGCATGTGCCGGCCTATTGCTCGGTATGACCACCCAGCTTCACGCAACCCTATAATTCTATACAAGTCGTTTTGTTGTCTGTAAAGTCTTCGATATCGTCATAATGGCATTTTTAGTTGCTTCTTTACGGAATTACAATGGCAGCAACAAACAAAGATAAATTTTCCGCCTCTGTTACTGGTCTTATACTTTGCGAATTGCGCGCTATGATCGCAATTCTTGTTCATTTGCCTTAAAACTTTGATTATTTGCATGTTCGATCAAGATGTTTTTGCATGCCAAATTTCGTCACGATCGCAACAGTCCTTCTTGGTGCTTCGATTTTTTTGCAAAAGAGCGTATATATGTATACATGTAAGACGTAAAATATGAAAATACACTTCTAACTTTAATTTGGCAATAATCGCTTTTATTTCTAATTTTAATTTTGCTATTTCTCTTCCTATTCTAAAATTGCTAACTACTTATAATATCTGAATCTAAAGTGCGTCCCCGCCTATAACCCCGCCTCAGACAAGCGCCATGAGATGGTGGACGGTACCACGGGAGACGTGGCTGTAGTGCGTTGAATAGTCGATTATGCAGCCAAATACCATTGGGGCGGTTTGGGCCTGGCGAACAATCATCCTATCTTGCCTCGCATTTGTGATCCTTGGTCTTCCAGAGCCTTCATTTCGTCAGCAATTTCCTTGTAGCAACCATTGCTGCCAACAGCAGTGTCTGTTCGCTGCATGTGCCGGCCTATTGCTCGGTATGACCACCCAGCTTCACGCAACCCTATAATTCTATACAAGTCGTTTTGTTGTCTGTAAAGTCTTCGATATCGTCATAATGGCATTTTTAGTTGCTTCTTTACGGAATTACAATGGCAGCAACAAACAAAGATAAATTTTCCGCCTCTGTTACTGGTCTTATACTTTGCGAATTGCGCGCTATGATCGCAATTCTTGTTCATTTGCCTTAAAACTTTGATTATTTGCATGTTCGATCAAGATGTTTTTGCATGCCAAATTTCGTCACGATCGCAACAGTCCTTCTTGGTGCTTCGATTTTTTTGCAAAAGAGCGTATATATGTATACATGTAAGACGTAAAATATGAAAATACACTTCTAACTTTAATTTGGCAATAATCGCTTTTATTTCTAATTTTAATTTTGCTATTTCTCTTCCTATTCTAAAATTGCTAACTACTTATAATATCTGAATCTAAAGTGCGTCGTCTCAGAATTAATCCGCGTTATGGCCTCTTATGTCGTAAGGATTCATTTAATTTAGCTAAAAATTAATTTTTATTTTAAAACAACTTTCCTTCTTCTCAGAACAGTAATAAGCTAGCGCCCGTGTATTCAAATGAGGAAGAAAGAAGCAGCATTTAAGGGAAAGTTTTGGAAGGTGACCTTAGAGTGTGTTATGCCTGCTTCAAGGCTGCGTTGCTATCTTGATTTACAAGCGATTATATTTCTGTGACGCTGAGCGTTTCTAGCCATTAAGCTTGTATACGCCGATTTTCACGAGTCATAGCCACATCCTGAGCGTTCAATTATCCAGTGAGCCTTTAGACTAAACTTACTACGTTTCTTGTTTGGTTAGGCGGGTCGGTCTGCGCCCACTACTGATACTGATACTGATACTGATACTTACTACGTTTAATTCTAAGTTGATCGCTACATTTTGAGTTAAGGGGAAAGTGTTGGCTTCTGTAAGTACGAGTCGGTGCCATCTGTGTTTGTATTGAGTTAATAAATGATTCTTTACACTCTTCTCTCGACTTTGTCGTACATGAGGAAAGTTTCGCACACAGTCTTCTAGTGTCTCGTTAGTTTATACTTGCGAAAAACACGAGACGCTGTACTGTAACGCGTAGCATTGTGGATGTATTTTATCCAATCACAGATTAAAATCTCGACAAAGAAAAGACTCTGTATCTCTCGTTGCTGCTGAATGCGTACTTACTCTTTCGCTTCTCTTTCATTCTTGCTTTCTTCTATTCGTCGCTCAAGCCTCTGCTTTGTCCATTGTCTAAGATGTCAATTCCAAGGAAAGTTATGAAGATCTGGGGAACATTTCCCCCTTGGTAATGTTTGAACCTAATGGCTTGCTTTAACAAGAAATAAAACTGTGTGATGTATCGACGGCCACGTCTGTCCTTCGTTATGCATCATTCAAATATGATCCATAATAAATTAGCTATCGCTCAATCTCAATATATTACAGATTAGTATTAGTATAAGTATTAACGAGCGCAGCCCCCAGTCCACCTAGGCGGCATAAGCCGTCCTTCTGACAAAAAATATGATATTGCAGGTTATACTATATACATTTATATATATACAGGGTGGTCCAAAAGTAGTAGAGAAAGTAAAAATTTCCTAACTCGAAAATTATAAACAGCAAGGCGATGCAGCTTTCACAAAATGCACAGAAAAAGTGGGATATATTTTTAAAAACAAAAATTTTTATCATGAATCGCGCGGTGGAGATAAAAATATTTTATTCCATGTAGCGTGTTGCCACTGCTCGTTTTGAAATCGTTGAGTTTATCAATCAAAAATTTGTTAATGTTTAAAAAATATGAGATAGTTAATTAAACAAATTCGAAATTCAAGATTCGAGCTGACAGGTGCAGATATTCTGGTGGAGGACTACGTTATTCAGAATTTGATAGTTCTAGATATCTTTATGTTTATCACAGTGAGAGAAACATGCATACATTCACGCCGCTTCTTCATTATTTAATTTCTTTAAATATAATACAGGACGATAATATTTGGTGGCGACAATTTGAAAAGTGATACAGCCGTTTATAGTGATTCGACGCAAAATGTCGTTTTGGGAAAAATAGGGCTAACGTCCTTTTGGACTAATAATGCAATATTGGAGAAATAATGAGTATTCGAACTTTATCTATAAAATCTGAGTTTGCTATAATGATGCTTTCGGCTCACAGAAGTGATTAAATATATTCAAAATATCAACGGGTTTCTCACTAATAAGTTATATTTGCAGAATTACCCTATGCGCCTTCTTTTTATTCCTTAATATTACATTCTGCAAAGAGAATAAAATCGCTTTGCTAGATTATATGATTTTAGTCTAATAATCCGGCATCATTAGAGTCCTGAACGTGACGAATTAACGGACTTTTGTATTAAGTACTAAATAGAGAATTTGTCTCGCTTCTTAGCAATTTTTTCATAATCATATATCTTTCCTCCTTGCTTTATACTTTTTCAGGTTGGAAGACCGTTTTCTAAAATTTATCCGGCATCATTAGGCATCATTAGGCTAATGATCCGGCATCATTAGAGTCCTGAACGTGACGAATTAACGGACTTTTGTATTAAGTACTAAATAGAGAATTTGTCTCGCTTCTTAGCAATTTTTTCATAATCATATATCTTTCCTCCTTGCTTTATACTTTTTCAGGTTGGAAGACCGTTTTCTAAAATTTATTGAAAGTCAGTCGAGGAACTTAAGAAAATAAATAAATATAACAATAAATGAATAAATGAAGCATATTTTAGCAGTAGCATATAATCTTTAATTTCCTTAAGTTTTTAAACATTCTACCTAACACCAAGGATTTTATACTAAAGTACTAGATTTATATCGCTGTGTTTTTTTTAAAATCGAAATCTGATACAAAGCCAAAATTTCTTGATAATTATTAGCTAAAACTTACAGCATACTAAAATTAATACATGTTACAAAACGAAGCACGGAATTTAAAACGTCTGTTACTTTGTGTTAAATATATATTCAGGTATAGAAGTACAGTTACATAAGACTGCAGTTACATAGAAGTAACTTGGATAAAAGTGCAGTTAATTACAAGTAGAAATTTAATTGTTGTAGTATATCTATTAGAATTAAATGGGAAAAGAATTAAAAATTTAGCGATAACAGTTTGAAAATGGCTAACCTAAATTTCAATCCTATGCATAGCATTAGGTGAGCTTACCGACGCACGAAAAGCAGGTGCGTTTTGGTATGCAAGCCCCGCCCATGACGCCAACAAGAACTTTGAAGGTGACGAAATTGTTGAATTAGCTGGACCTAAGTCACGACAATCTACAACAAATCATGTTTTTTCGGTGTATAAAAGATGCTGTCGCTGGACAGAAGACCATACATTCGAGAACAACCCAAAGCAATCACTAGCCATGGGGTGGATAACTCGAATCACCTTCGTACTTTTCTTCGTCTGCACGCAGATTTACTCTGCTGTAGGAGCTTCAGCTGACGTATGGGGAAATCCTCAACAGGCAGAAGATCTCCTTCAAGCTTTTACTCAACAACTCCAAGTATCTGGGGCATTTTCATATGACCAAATGGACGACATATCATCCATCAGCGATACCATTATGGACGCCATAGAAAGGAGTTCTCATTCGAATAAAAACTCCAAATCGAAGCTACAAGCGCTGAACATGGCTTTCGCCTCCTCAGTAGCGGAAATAGCTGCGTCTGGAGAGGGAGGTCAAGCCCTATCGGTCAAAACTGGAGCAATAACCGATGCATTGGCAAGTGCATTTTTGCAGACCACAGGCGCGGTAGATCAAGTATTCTTAAATGAAATGAATGAGTTGATAAGCATGTTTACTCAAGCAAGCGCAAACGAAGTCTCGAGTTCTAGTGCTGCCGCATCTGCTTCTGCTGCTGCAGCAGGCTTTGGCTCAGGAGGACAAAGACAAGGTTCCGGAGCAGCTTCTGCCGCTGCTGCTGCCGCTGCCGGAGGTAAGTTCCCCTTCTGTTTCTGATGGAGAATAGATAGTACACATAAACAAAATATTATTTATTAAAAATTAACTGTAATTAACAAAATTAAATCAACACATAAACAGGATAACTTCATTTATCCAAGTAATTACTATTTCTGCTTTAAGTTGAAAACTTTGTTCGCTGCATGAGATATTTAAAACTTGTGTCTTTCTGCAGGGAAAGTCCTTGCATGATTTTGTTTGTATTTTCACAATCATTCGTTGAGAACAGCGCGTTTGATTAGAATTCTCTTTAGTTCATAGGTAACACATAATTAAATTAAGCAATAATCTATAGCAATCATGTACAGAGGTAGTGCTATTTATGGATGGAATACAATGTCCTCCTTTAAATAATTCCAGAAATCCAACATGTTCAGATATATACTTCGACAAGCTACAGATTATTCAGTTTCCCAAAGCGCTAACTTGACTAAAATTTTGCCATAATTTTTACTCGATATTTATCGTTTAAAAGTGGTATAGCTCATTAAAATATGATAAGAAAGTATCTTTACCAGAATTACTAAAGACGTTTTCGCGACTGATACTTCATAATTTGAAGATCTGATTGTGAGGACAAGATCTATTGTTCTAATTTGTCATTTGTGAATAGATGTCCAGCTGTACTTCAACTTTATGTCTTTCTGAAGAGAAGACCTTACGGCATATCATTTCTTTCGCAAAACACTTTAAATTCATTTCATTTGGGAACAGGAATGTTAATATCATCTAATAAATATAGTAAACCCTGTCAACTAATTATTGCGTGCTAGTAATGTCGTACATTATAAATAACCGGTACTTTTTTTTAAATAAAAACTAGTTTAAGCCGTTTTGGGCTTTTTGCTAAACTGACTGTACAGCGTTGTTTACGTTCTATGTCTGGATCACGACTTGGAGGGAAAAAGTAATTATTTTATAAAATTATCCTTTTAATTAATCAGAAAATAATAGAAGGTGGCTATTAAGCTACATATTGAATAACGCATATTTATCTCTGATTAATTACATAGTAACAAATATGTGTTACCATAGCTAACAAGTAACAAAACTTGTTAATAGTAGATAAACAAGAACTTCAACATCATTATTAACACAATGAAACATTAATGTATCGCTGGTTGCAGCTTCATTGAATCTTAGTTCGACATAATCAAAGTACTGTTGTTACGGGGGTGAATACGATACAACACATTACGCCTGATGTTGAAGACATGCTACTTGTCGGATGAAAAACGGTAGACTTCAAAATAGATTATTTATGCTTCAAACAGGAATGGAAGGAAAATTGCATCATTAATGAGATTATTTTGTAAAGAAATTGCAGTTTTTCAGGTATCCAGATTGAGAGAAAAAGAAGAAAGAAGCAAAAGAATAACTTAATAAGTGATGCTAATTATATGCTATAACTAATTTAAACTCGCAATTCAATCAGATTATCAATATCAGCTTGCAAACTTCATTCAATGTACCGTTAAAATAAATTGTACCACACGTTTACTTCAAGCAAAGGCAATCTTACAGGACACAAATATGCACACATGGGCTGGTAAAGATTTGTATATTCATACTTCTATTTTTCATAATACCTTTAGTATCGCGTACACTTACTTTAGTGATTACGTGTTAATTACTCGCTTAACTCCACTCTTGCTTTCACCTGTTAGACTAATAATTTGAATTTGAATTGTTGAAATGTTGTTAAAGCTACGCAAGCTAATTTCATTTTTTCCTTTCTCGAAACTTAAGAGTTATGTTCTATTCTAACAAAATTTGAAAGCCTTTACTACCACCACTGCAAAGTACTACTACCACCGCCACTCTTGAACAAAGCTCAGATCGCATACATTTACGAGAGTTAGAGAAGAAACTCAATCCGAATGCTAGGGTTTTAATTTTTTATTTTAATAGTTAAAAATACTTTGCTTCTTTGCGTAACACCTATTTTTCTCTTGCGTGCCCTGTTCTGTTCCTAAACATACTGCCAAAAACATCTTTCTGCAGCATCCAACGTTCCTCAGATAACTTAAATGAGCAGTTTCTCATTAATAAATTAAAGAAGAATGATCCTGATTTCACAACAACGCTTACATATCGTTTCGTAAAAAAATTTAATAAATAATTAATTTAATAAAAATTTCATAATTTAATCAATTTTCAAACTACCATACTTAATTTATATAAAACATGAGGCCTATTCTTCAATCGGCAAAAACACCGCCACAAGGCATTTCGGATCTTCTGTTAAACTCACATTACGCTCAAAAATTTTTTTTAAATATACAATTCCAGACTTCCATATATTACGCTACACAAAAATCTGGCGCTAATAATATAAACGTGGGAGGCATCGTTATTCAACAATTACAATATCACAAGAAGTTTGAATATTTTAAATGATCACAAAAATAAGCAATCCTTAAAACATAACGAAAAATAATAATCTCTAGGTAATCAAGGAAGAGGTGGATACGCACCTGGTGCTGCTGCTGCTGCTGCTGGAGCAGGAGCTGGAGCTGGTTCAGGAGGATATGGACAAGATAACGGAGCTGCCGCTGCCGCTGCTGCTGCTGCTGCCGCCGCTGCTGCTGGACGAGGAGGTTACGGAGGCCGCGGTGGAGCCGGATCTGGTGCTGCTAGTGCTGCTGCTGCTGCTGCTGGAGCAGGAGCTGGAGACGGTTCAGGCGGATATGGACAAGATAACGGAGCTGCCGCTGCCGCAGCTACTGCTGCTGCCGCCGCTGCTGCTGGACGAGGAGGTTACGGAGGCCGCGGTGGAGCCGGATCTGGTGCTGCTAGTGCAGCTGCTGCTGGAACAGGAGCTGGAGACGGTTCAGGAGGATATGGAGAAGATAACGGAGCTGCCGCTGCCGCTGCTGCTGCTGCTGCCGCCGCTGCTGCAGGACGAGGAGGTTACGGAGGCCGCGGTGGAGCCGGATCTGGTGCTGCTAGTGCTGCTGCTGTTGGAGCAGGAGCTGGAGACGGTTCAGGAGGATATGGACAAGATAACGGAGCTGCCGCTGCCGCTGCTGCTGCTGCTGCCGCCGCTGCTGCTGGACGAGGAGGTTACGGAGGCCGCGGTAGAGCCGGATCTGGTGCTGCTAGTGCTGCTGCTACTGCTGCTGGAGCAGGAGCTGGGGACGGTTCAGGAGGATATGGACAAAATGCCGGAGCTGCTGCTGCCGCTGCTGCTGCTGCCGCCGCTGCTGCTGGACGAGGAGGTTACGGAGGCCGCGGTGGAGCCGGATCTGGTGCTGCTAGTGCTGCTGCTGCAGCAGCAGGAGCTGGAGACGGTTCAGGAGGATATGGACAAAATGCCGGAGCTGCTGCTGCCGCCGCTGCTGCTGCTGCCGCCGCTGCTGCTGGACGAGGAAGTTACGGAGGCCGCGGTGGAGCCGGATCTGGTGCTGCTAGTGCTGCTGCTGCTGCTGCTGGAGCAGGAGCTGGAGACGGTTCAGGAGGATATGGACAAGATAACGGAGCTGCCGCTGCTGCTGCAGCTGCCGCCGCTGCTGCTGGACGAGGAGGATACGGAGGCCGCGGTGGAGCCGGATCTGGTGCTGCTAGTGCTGCTGCTGCTGCTGCTGGAGCAGGAGTTGGAGACGGTTCAGGAGGATATGGACAAGATAACGGAGCTGCCGCTGCAGCTGCTGCGGCTGCTGCAGCCGCTGCTGCTGGACGAGGAGGTTACGGAGTTCGTGGTGGAGCGGGATCTGGTGCTGCTAGTGCTGCTGCTGCAGCAGCAGGAGCTGGAGACGGTTCAGGAGGATATGGACAAAATGCCGGAGCTGCTGCTGCCGCTGCTGCTGCTGCTGCCGCCGCTACTGCTGGACGGGGAGGTTATGGAGGCAGAGGTGGATACGGAGCTGGTGCTGCTGGTGCTGCCGCTGCTGCTGGAGCAGGTGCTGGTTCAGGAGGATATGGTGGAGACTCAGATGCTGCCGCAGCCGCTGCTGCTGCTGCTGCCGCCGCTGCTGCTGGACGAGGAGGATACGGAGGCCGCGGTGGAGGCGGATCTGGTGCTGCTAGTGCTGCTGCTGCTGCTGCTGGAGCAGGAGCTGGAGACGGTTCAGGAGGATATGGACAAGATAACGGAGCTGCCGCTTCCGCTGCTGCTGCCGCCGCAGCTGCTGGACGAGGAGGTTACGGAGGCCGCGGTGGAGCCGGATCTGGTGCTGCTAGTGCTGCTGCTGCTGCTGCTGGAGCAGGAGCTGGAGACGGTTCAGGAGGATATGGACAAAATGACGGAGCTGCTGCTGCCGCAGCTGCTGCTGCTGCCGCCGCTGCTGCTGGACGGGGAGGTTATGGAGGCAGAGGTGGATACGGAGCTGGTGCTGCTGGCGCTGCCGCTGCTGCTGGAGCAGGTGCTGGTTCGGGAGGATATGGTGGAGACTTAGATGCTGCCGCTGCCGCTGCTGCTGCTGCTGCCGCCGCTGCTGCTGGACGAGGAGGATACGGAGGCCGCGGTGGAGCCGGATCTGGTGCTGCTAGTGCTGCTGCTGGAGCAGGAGCTGGAGACGGTTCAGGAGGATATGGACAAGATAACGGAGCTGCCGCTGCCGCTGCTGCTGCTGCTGCCGCCGCTGCTGCTGGACGAGGAGGTTACGGAGGCCGCGGTGGAGCCGGATCTGGTGCTGCTAGTGCAGCTGCTGCTGCTGCTGCTGGAGCAGGAGCTGGAGACGGTTCAGGAGGATATGGACAAAATGCCGGAGCTGCTGCTGCCGCTGCTGCTGCTGCTGCCGCCGCTGCTGCTGGACGGGGAGGTTATGGAGGCAGAGGTGGATACGGAGCTGGTGCTGCTGGCGCTGCCGCTGCTGCTGGAGCAGGTGCTGGTTCAGGAGGATATGGTGGAGACTCAGATGCTGCCGCTGCTGCTGCTGCTGCCGCCGCTGCTGCTGGACGAGGAGGATACGGAGGCCGCGGTGGAGCCGGATCTGGTGCTGCTAGTGCTGCTGCTGCTGCTGCTGGAGCAGGAGCTGGAGACGGTTCAGGAGGATATGGACAAGATAACGGAGCTGCCGCTTCCGCTGCTGCTGCCGCTGCCGCCGCAGCTGCTGGACGAGGAGGTTACGGAGGCCGCGGTGGAGCCGGATCTGGTGCTGCTAGTGCTGCTGCTGGAGCAGGAGCTGGAGACGGTTCAGGAGGATATGGACAAAATGACGGAGCTGCTGCTGCCGCTGCTGCTGCCGCCGCTGCCGCCGCAGCTGCTGGACGAGGAGGTTATGGAGGCAGAGGTGGATACGGAGCTGGTGCTGCTGGCGCTGCCGCTGCTGCTGGAGCAGGTGCTGGTTCAGGAGGATATGGTGGAGACTCAGATGCTGCCGCAGCCGCTGCTGCTGCTGCTGCCGCCGCTGCTGCTGGACGAGGAGGATACGGAGGCCGCGGTGGAGCCGGATCTGGTGCTGCTAGTGCTGCTGCTGCTGCTGCTGGAGCAGGAGCTGGAGACGGTTCAGGAGGATATGGACAAGATAACGGAGCTGCCGCTTCCGCTGCAGCTGCCGCTGCCGCCGCAGCTGCTGGACGAGGAGGTTACGGAGGCCGCGGTGGAGCCGGATCTGGTGCTGCTAGTGCTGCTGCTGGAGCAGGAGCTGGAGACGGTTCAGGAGGATATGGACAAAATGACGGAGCTGCTGCTGCCGCTGCTGCTGCTGCTGCCGCCGCTGCTGCTGGACGGGGAGGATATGGAGGCAGAGGTGGATACGGAGCTGGTGCTTCTGGCGCTGCCGCTGCTGCTGGAGCAGGTGCTGGTTCAGGAGGATATGGTGGAGACTCAGATGCTGCCGCTGCTGCTGCTGCTGCCGCCGCTGCTGCTGGACGAGGAGGATACGGAGGCCGCGGTGGAGCCGGATCTGGTGCTGCTAGTGCTGCTGCTGCTGCTGCTGGAGCAGGAGCTGGAGACGGTTCAGGAGGATATGGACAAGAGAACGGAGCTGCCGCTGCCGCTGCTGCTGCTGCTGCCGCCGCAGCTGCTGGACGAGGAGGTTATGGAGGCAGAGGTGGATACGGAGCTGGTGCTGCTAGTGCTGCTGCTGCTGCTGGAGCAGGAGCTGGAGACGGTTCAGGAGGATATGGACAAAATGCCGGAGCTGCTGCTGCCGCTGCTGCTGCTGCTGCCGCCGCAGCTGCTGGACGGGGAGGTTATGGAGGCAGAGGTGGATACGGAGCTGGTGCTGCTGGCGCTGCCGCTGGTGCTGGAGCAGGTGCTGGTTCAGGAGGATATGGTGGAGACTCAGATGCTGCCGCTGCCGCTGCTGCTGCTGCTGCCGCCTCTGCTGCTGGACAAGGAGGATACGGAGGCCGCGGTGGAGCCGGATCTGGTGCTGCTAGTGCTGCTGCTGCTGCTGCTGGAGCAGGAGCTGGAGACGGTTCAGGAGGATATGGACAAGATAACGGAGCTGCCGCTGCCGCTGCTGCTGCTGCTGCCGCCGCAGCTGCTGGACGAGGAGGTTACGGAGGCCGCGGTGGAGCCGGATCTGGTATTGCTAGTGCTGCTGCTGCTGCTGCTGGAGCAGGAGCTGGAGACGGTTCAGGAGGATATGGACAAAATGCCGGAGCTGCTGCTGCCGCTGCTGCTGCTGCTGCCGCCGCTGCTGCTGGACGGGGAGGTTATGGAGGCAGAGGTGGATACGGAGCTGGTGCTGCTGGCGCTGCCGCTGTTGCTGGACTAGGTGCTGGTTCAGGAGGATATGGTGGAGACTCAGATGCTGCCGCTGCCGCTGCTGCTGCTGCTGCCGCCGCTGCTGCTGGACGAGGAGGATACGGAGGCCGCGGTGGAGCCGGATCTGGTGCTGCTAGTGCTGCTGCTGGAGCAGGAGCTGGAGACGGTTCAGGAGGATATGGACAAGATAACGGAGCTGCCGCTGCCGCTGCTGCTGCTGCTGCCGCCGCTGCTGCTGGACGAGGAGGTTACGGAGGCCGCGGTGGAGCCGGATCTGGTGCTGCTAGTGCAGCTGCTGCTGCTGCTGCTGGAGCAGGAGCTGGAGACGGTTCAGGAGGATATGGACAAAATGCCGGAGCTGGTGCTGCTGCCGCCGCTGCTGCTGGACGGGGAGGTTATGGAGGCAGAGGTGGATACGGAGCTGGTGCTGCTGGCGCTGCCGCTGCTGCTGGAGCAGGTGCTGGTTCAGGAGGATATGGTGGAGACTCAGATGCTGCCGCTGCCGCTGCTGCTGCTGCTGCCGCCGCTGCTGCTGGACGAGGAGGTTACGGAGGCCGGGGTGGAGCCGGATCTGGTGCTGCTAGTGCTGCTGCTGCAGCAACGGGAGCTGGAGACGGTTCAGGAGGATATGGACAAAATGCCGGAGCTGCTGCTGCCGCTGCTGCTGCTGCTGCCGCCGCAGCTGCTGGACGGGGAGGTTATGGAGGCAGAGGTGGATACGGAGCTGGTGCTGCTGGCGCTGCCGCTGCTGCTGGAGCAGGTGCTGGTTCAGGAGGATATGGTGGAGAATCAGATGCTGCCGCTGCCGCTGCTGCTGCTGCTGCCGCCGCTGCTGCTGGACGAGGAGGATACGGAGGCCGCGGTGGAGCCGGATCTGGTGCTGCTAGTGCTGCTGCTGCTGCTGCTGGAGCAGGAGCTGGAGACGGTTCAGGAGGATATGGACAAGATAACGGAGCTGCCGCTGCCGCTGCTGCTGCTGCTGCTGCCGCTGCTGCTGGACGAGGAGGTTACGGAGGCCGCGGTGGAGACGGATCTGGTGCTGCTAGTGCTGCTGCTGCTGCTGGAGCAGGAGCTGGAGACGTTTCAGGAAGATATGGACAAAATGCCGGAGCTGCTGCTGCCGCTGCTGCTGCTGCTGCCGCCGCTGCTGCTGGACGGGGAGGTTATGGAGGCAGAGGTGGATACGGAGCTGGTGCTGCTGGCGCTGCCGCTGCTGCTGGAGCAGGTGCTGGTTCAGGAGGATATGGTGGAGACTCAGATGCTGCCGCTGCCGCTGCTGCTGCTGCTGCCGCCGCTGCTGCTGGACGAGGAGGATACGGAGGCCGCGGTGAAGACGGATCTGGTGCTGCTAGTGCTGCTGCTGGAGCAGGAGCTGGAGACGGTTCAGGAGGATATGGACAAGATAACGGAGCTGCCGCAGCCGCTGCTGCTGCTGCTGCCGCCGCTGCTGCTGGACGAGGAGGTTACGGAGGCCGCGGTGGAGCTGGATCTGGTGCTGCTAGTGCAGCTGCTGCTGCTGCTGCTGGAGCAGGAGCTGGAGACGGTTCAGGAGGATATGGACAAAATGCCGGAGCTGCTGCTGCTGCTGCTGCTGCCGCCGCTGCTGCTGGACGGGGAGGTTATGGAGGCAGAGGTGGATACGGAGCTGGTGCTGCTGGCGCTGCCGCTGCTGCTGGAGCAGGTGCTGGTTCAGGAGGATATGGTGGAGACTCAGATGCTGCCGCTGCTGCTGCTGCTGCTGCTGCCGCCGCTGCTGCTGGACGAGGAGGTTACGGAGGCCGGGGTGGAGCCGGATCTGGTGCTGCTAGTGCTGCTGCTGCAGCAACGGGAGCTGGAGACGGTTCAGGAGGATATGGACAAAATGCCGGAGCTGCTGCTGCCGCTGCTGCTGCTGCCGCCGCAGCTGCTGGACGGGGAGGTTATGGAGGCAGAGGTGGATACGGAGCTGGTGCTGCTGGCGCTGCCGCTGCTGCTGGATCAGGTGCTGGTTCAGGAGGATATGGTGGAGAATCAGATGCTGCCGCTGCCGCTGCTGCTGCTGCTGCCGCCGCTGCTGCTGGACGAGGAGGATACGGAGGCCGCGGTGGAGCCGGATCTGGTGCTGCTAGTGCTGCTGCTGCTGCTGGAGCAGGAGCTGGAGACGGTTCAGGAGGATATGGACAAGATAACGGAGCTGCCGCTGCCGCTGCTGCCGCTGCTGCTGCTGCTGCTGCCGCTGCTGCTGGACGAGGAGGTTACGGAGGCCGCGGTGGAGACGGATCTGGTGCTGCTAGTGCTGCTGCTGCTGCTGGAGCAGGAGCTGGAGATGTTTCAGGAAGATATGGACAAAATGCCGGAGCTGCTGCTGCCGCTGCTGCTGCTGCTGCCGCCGCTGCTGCTGGACGGGGAGGTTATGGAGGCAGAGGTGGATACGGAGCTGGTGCTGCTGGCGCTGCCGCTGCTGCTGGAGCAGGTGCTGGTTCAGGAGGATATGGTGGAGACTCAGATGCTGCCGCTGCCGCTGCTGCTGCTGCTGCCGCCGCTGCTGCTGGACGAGGAGGATACGGAGGCCGCGGTGGAGCCGGATCTGGTGCTGCTAGTGCTGCTGCTGCTGCTGCTGGAGCAGGAGCTGGAGACGGTTCAGGAGGATATGGACAAGATAACGGAGCTGCCGCTGCCGCTGCTGCTGCTGCTGCCGCCGCTGCTGCTGGACGAGGAGGTTACGGAGGCCGCGGTGGAGCCGGATCTGGTGCTGCTAGTGCAGCTGCTGCTGCTGCTGCTGGAGCAGGAGCTGGAGACGGTTCAGGAGGATATGGACAAAATGCCGGAGCTGCTGCTGCTGCTGCCGCTGCCGCCGCTGCTGCTGGACGGGGAGGTTATGTAGGCAGAGGTGGATACGGAGCTGGTGCTGCTGGCGCTGCCGCTGCTGCTGGAGCAGGTGCTGGTTCAGGAGGATATGGTGGAGACTCAGATGCTGCCGCTGCCGCTGCTGCTGCTGCTGCCGACGCTGCTGCTAGACGAGGAGGTTACGGAGGCCGTGGTGGAGCCGGATCTGGTGCTGCTAGTGCTGCTGCTGCTGCTGCTGGAGCAGGAGCTGGAGACGGTTCAGGAGGATATGGACAAGATAACGGAGCTGCCGCTGCCGCTGCTGCTGCTGCTGCTGCCGCTGCTGCTGGACGAGGAGGTTACGGAGGCCGCGGTGGAGACGGATCTGGTGCTGCTAGTGCTGCTGCTGCTGCTGGAGCAGGAGCTGGAGACGTTTCAGGAAGATATGGACAAAATGCCGGAGCTGCTGCTGCCGCTGCTGCTGCTGCTGCCGCCGCTGGTGCTGGACGGGGAGGTTATGGAGGCAGAGGTGGATACGGAGCTGGTGCTGCTGGCGCTGCCGCTGCTGCTGGAGCAGGTGCTGGTTCAGGAGGATATGGTGGAGACTCAGATGCTGCCGCAGCCGCTGCTGCAGCTGCTGCCGCCGCTGCTGCTGGACGAGGAGGATACGGAGGCCGCGGTGGAGCCGGATCTGGTGCTGCTAGTGCTGCTGCTGCTGCTGCTGGAGCAGGAGCTGGAGACGGTTCAGGAGGATATGGACAAGATAACGGAGCTGCCGCTGCCGCTGCTGCTGCTGCTGCCGCCGCTGCTGCTGGACGAGGAGGTTACGGAGGCCGCGGTGGAGCCGGATCTGGTGCTGCTAGTGCAGCTGCTGCTGCTGCTGCTGCTGGAGCAGGAGCTGGTGACGGTTCAGGAGGATATGGACAAAATGCCGGAGCTGCCGCTGCAGCTGCTGCTGCCGCTGCCGCCGCTGCTGCTGGACGGGGAGGTTATGGAGGCAGAGGTGGATACGGAGCTGGTGCTGCTGGCGCTGCCGCTGCTGCTGGAGCAGGTGCTGGTTCAGGAGGATATGGTGGAGACTCAGATGCTGCCGCTGCCGCTGCTGCTGCTGCTGCCGCCGCTGCTGCTGGACAAGGAGGTTACGGAGGCCGCGGTGGAGCCGGATCTGGTGCTGCTAGTGCTGCTGCTGCTGCTGCTGGTGCAGGAGCTGGAGACGGTTCAGGAGGATATGGACAAGATAACAGAGCTGCCGCTGCCGCTGCTGCTGCTGCTGCCGCCGCTGCTGCTGGACGAGGAGGTTACGGAGGCCGCGGTGGAGCCGGGTCTGGTGCTGCTAGTGCTGCTGCTGCTGCTGGAGCAGGAGTTGGAGACGGTTCAGGAGGATATGGACAAAATTCCGGAGCTGCTGCTGCCGCTGCTGCTGCCGCCGCTGCTGCTGGACGAGGAGGTTATGGAGGCCGAGGTGGATCCGGATCTGGTGCTGCTAGTGCTGCTGCTGCTGCTGCTGGAGCAGGAGCTGGAGACGGTTCAGGAGGATATGCACAAGATAACGGAGCTGCCGCTGCCGCTGCTGCTGCTGCTGCTGCCGCCGCTGCTGGACGAGGAGGTTACGGAGGCCGTGGTGGAGCCGGATCTGGTGCTGCTAGTGCTGCTGCTGCAGCAGCAGGAGCTGGAGACGGTTCAGGAGGATATGGACAAAATGCCGGAGCTGCTGCTGCCGCTGCTGCTGCTGCTGCCGCCGCTGCTGCTGGACGGGGAGGTTATGGAGGCCGAGGTGGATCCGGATCTGGTGCTGCTAGTGCTGCTGCTGCTGCTGCTGGAGCAGGAGCTGGAGACGGTTCAGGAGGATTTGGACAAGATAACGGAGCTGCCGCTGCCGCTGCTGCTGCTGCTGCTGCCGCTGCTGCTGGACGAGGAGGTTACGGAGGCCGTGGTGGAGCCGGATCTGGTGCTGCTAGTGCTGCTGCTGCAGCAGCAGGAGCTGGAGACGGTTCAGGAGGATATGGACAAAATGCCGGAGCTGCTGCTGCCGCTGCTGCTGCTGCTGCCGCCGCTGCTGCTGGACGGGGAGGTTATGGAGGCAGAGGTGGATACGGAGCTGGTGCTGCTGGCGCTGCCGCTGCTGCTGGAGCAGGTGCTGGTTCAGGAGGATATGGTGGAGACTCAGGTGCTGCCGCTGCTGCTGCTGCTGCCGCCGCTGCTGCTGGACGAGGAGGATACGGAGGCCGCGGTGGAGCCGGATCTGGTGCTGCTAGTGCTGCTGCTGCAGCAGCAGGAGCTGGAGACGGTTCAGGAGGATATGGACAAAATGCCGGAGCTGCTGCTGCCGCTGCTGCTGCTGCTGCCGCCGCTGCTGCTGGACGGGGAGGTTATGGAGGCCGAGGTGGATCCGGATCTGGTGCTGCTAGTGCTGCTGCTGCTGCTGCTGGAGCAGGAGCTGGAGACGGTTCAGGAGGATTTGGACAAGATAACGGAGCTGCCGCTGCCGCTGCTGCTGCTGCTGCTGCCGCCGCTGCTGGACGAGGAGGTTACGGAGGCCGTGGTGGAGCCGGATCTGGTGCTGCTAGTGCTGCTGCTGCAGCAGCAGGAGCTGGAGACGGTTCAGGAGGATATGGACAAAATGCCGGAGCTGCTGCTGCCGCTGCTGCTGCTGCTGCCGCCGCTGCTGCTGGACGGGGAGGTTATGGAGGCCGAGGTGGATCCGGATCTGGTGCTGCTAGTGCTGCTGCTGCTGCTGCTGGAGCAGGAGCTGGAGACGGTTCAGGAGGATTTGGACAAGATAACGGAGCTGCCGCTGCCGCTGCTGCTGCTGCTGCTGCCGCCGCTGCTGGACGAGGAGGTTACGGAGGCCGTGGTGGAGCCGGATCTGGTGCTGCTAGTGCTGCTGCTGCAGCAGCAGGAGCTGGAGACGGTTCAGGAGGATATGGACAAAATGCCGGAGCTGCTGCTGCCGCTGCTGCTGCTGCTGCCGCCGCTGCTGCTGGACGGGGAGGTTATGGAGGCAGAGGTGGATACGGAGCTGGTGCTGCTGGCGCTGCCGCTGCTGCTGGAGCAGGTGCTGGTTCAGGAGGATATGGTGGAGACTCAGGTGCTGCCGCTGCTGCTGCTGCTGCCGCCGCTGCTGCTGGACGAGGAGGATACGGAGGCCGCGGTGGAGCCGGATCTGGTGCTGCTAGTGCTGCTGCTGCAGCAGCAGGAGCTGGAGACGGTTTAGGAGGATATGGACAAAATGCCGGAGCTGCTGCTGCCGCTGCTGCTGCTGCTGCCGCCGCTGCTGCTGGACGGGGAGGTTATGGAGGCCGAGGTGGATCCGGATCTGGTGCTGCTAGTGCTGCTGCTGCTGCTGCTGGAGCAGGAGCTGGAGACGGTTCAGGAGGATTTGGACAAGATAACGGAGCTGCCGCTGCCGCTGCTGCTGCTGCTGCTGCCGCCGCTGCTGGACGAGGAGGTTACGGAGGCCGTGGTGGAGCCGGATCTGGTGCTGCTAGTGCTGCTGCTGCAGCAGCAGGAGCTGGAGACGGTTCAGGAGGATATGGACAAAATGCCGGAGCTGCTGCTGCCGCTGCTGCTGCTGCTGCCGCCGCTGCTGCTGGACGGGGAGGTTATGGAGGCAGAGGTGGATACGGAGCTGGTGCTGCTGGCGCTGCCGCTGCTGCTGGAGCAGGTGCTGGTTCAGGAGGATATGGTGGAGACTCAGGTGCTGCCGCTGCTGCTGCTGCTGCCGCCGCTGCTGCTGGACGAGGAGGATACGGAGGCCGCGGTGGAGCCGGATCTGGTGCTGCTAGTGCTGCTGCTGCTGGGGCAGGAGCTGGAGACGGTTCAGGAGGATATGGACAAGATAACGGAGCTGCCGCTGCCGCTGCTGCTGCCGCCGCTGCTGCTGGACGAGGAGGTTACGGAGGCCGAGGTGGAGCCGGATCTGGTGCTGCTAGTGCTGCTGCTGCTGCTGCTGGAGCAGGAGACGGTTCAGGAGGATATGGACAAGATAACGGAGCTGCCGCTGCTGCTGCTGCCGCCGCTGCTGCTGGACGAGGAGGTTATGGAAGCAGAGGGGGATACGGAGTTGGTGCAGCTAGTGCTGCATCTTCGTCTGCTAGTAGCTCTGTTGATAGTTCAACTGTGTATTCCTCTATTTCGCGATTGTCGTCGTCTTCTTCTTCGTCTAGAGTTTCTGCAGCAGCTTCTGCCCTGGCTTCTGGTGGTGCCTTTAATGCTAATTCCTTGTCTACAGTAATTTCTGGTTTGGCTTCTCAAGTTCGGTCCACATCGGCAGATCTTTCCGGATGTGAAGTCCTTGTTCAAGTTCTTTTGGAAGTGCTATCCGCCCTTGTGCACATTTTAAATTCCGCAGATATTGGTCAGGTTGATTTGAGCTCTATAAGTTCTGCGTCAGATCTTGTTTCTCGCTCATTTTATGCATTAGCTTGAAATGTAGCGTGTTAAATTTTTGAATTTGTTATCTCAATCTGTAACATTTATTCAAAAATAAATATATATCTTGCATATGTCAAAGTTTTGTGTTTGTTTTTATGTATATGCTTAAATCTTTATTACTCTGTTCTTTTTGTCATTTCTGATAGATAGATGATCATCAAGAACGTTCGCAGCAGAAAATTCCTTCATACCGTATTATTATGTACTTATTTTTGAAAATATATGTGGATCCCAGTTATTCTATATGTGTATTGCATTATATACGTGATGGATTATTAAATGAATATGGACATAAAATAATAAACAAATGTTAATTATCCTAAAAGGGTATTCTTACAGAGACTGGAAACTTTTAACATTTAAAAAGAAGCTTAATTTTCAGGCGTTTAATTCTTTTTTAAATACATTTTATTTTGTAATTCCTCCGAAAATTTGACTAACGCATAATAAATTGCATAGATTATTTATGAATGTTAGCCAGTGTAGTAGTCAAGCCAGTAGACAGTCAAATTCATGTTTTTGGCTAGTATGCAGGAGACATTGTCTTATTATGAATCTTTCATATAATGGATTCGTATACATAATAGATAATTAATAAAAATATATAATTAATAAAAATGAACATTTATAATTTAAATATATATATTTGGAAACGTGATTTTTACCCCAAATGATTCTTAGCTAGAATGGGCTATTAGTCTCTTAACGGGATTTTTCATCCTTCATTATAAACAACTGTATCCGTTTTCAAATTCTTGCGACCAAATTTAACGCGCTGAAATTATTTTTAAAGAAATTAAATGATGAAGTTTCTGCATGTATGTGTATATTTATGTATGACTGCTCAAAATTACCTGTACCTTCGTCACAAGAACAGGTACAGTTTTTAATCGAGAACCTTTTATAGTAAGATGGAAAATGTTCATGTTGAGTTAAGGCTTGATTGAGATACTTGTTGCTGATACATCTCCTTTCACTCACTGTTGAGATTAAATTGTAAGTGAACCTTCCTTCCACTTTGCCTGCCAAGATGTCACACTTCAGGTTTTCAGCAAGGATATCAGGTAATCAAAACAAGATTTTAAATCAATATCTATAAATTGACTTTCAGTGACAGATTTAACCAGTCTATCGGCATTACCCATAGTGCCAATATGGCTCTACGTCCAAAAGAGTTTAATATCGCTAAAAGACCCAGTAAAGATAAGCATGTCCCTTATCTGCTTACTTAGATTGTTATAAGGGTGAAAGCCTGTAACTGAAATAATAACACTCTGACAATCTATATAGATCTCTACATGATCTTGTGTGAAATGTGAAATGAGCCAAAACAGGACCTCCTGTAAAGAGACTAATAATTTTGCCTCATAGACAAATCCGTTATCAGATAATCTGTATTTTCTTTGTATGCTTATTATTTTTGTCACGTGAAAACGCTCAGAAAGCTGCCCTCACATGATCATTTGATTCTTTAAAAACCACCTGTAAAAACAGTATAACCTACATATTCGGGAAGCCCTTATACCAATTCAATTTCTCCGATAAGACCCGGTGATAATCTGATGCTTTATTAACCCAAAATCTCTAGCAGAGAAACCATCACCGAAGCAATCAACAATATCATAGCCTCCTTAATTGGTAAATTGTATTTTCGTTTTCATCCAAAATATCAATCGAAATACATCCAGCAAAAAGGCTACCTTATTACCAGCTTAAGGTAATAAGTGTACCTTATTACCAGCTTAAGGTAATAAGGTACACTTAAAATAAACAGCACTTTATTTTAAGTGTACCTTATTACCTTAAGTTTATTTTAAGTGTATCTTATTTATTTTAAGTGTACCTTACCAGTACCACCTTATTTTAAGTGTACGATCCTTCATAATTATTACTTCGACCTTTCATCGAAAACTTTAATTCAAAACTACCATCTTCAAAGTCCATATTTTGTTCTCTGATCATTTTCTGAAGATCTCTTTGGGATAGGTCAGAATCTATGTCAAAGATAATAATTTTTGGATCTTCCTTAACAGGACGTTGTATCACCGTTTCATTTTTAAATAGGTCATTTAATTTAACCTCTCGGAAGATTTAGAACATTCTATAAGCCTAATGCTTTATAGGTCTTTCTTAATATTTTCACTTGAATATTTAATTGGGTAGGATCAATCAGATTCACAATTTCATTTTTAACTTCTTCAGAAGTAACTCCAACCTTTCTTGGATAAAGTAGCACTGTGAAATCTTCAGACCTACTTCATCTAGTAGAACTCACAAACTTCTAGCAATGTTCAAAATCAAAGCACAAAATCCTTAAGCTTAATGTCAGTAGCCATCCCCCACTTTGTGTGTTGGGAACTGCGCGCTTCACAGTTCCAGCAACTTGGTGTTTGGCTGTTCTGCGCATGCGCACACAGAGAGCAGCACGCGAGCCAGGTATAGAGAAGAGCACTGTTGCTCTTGCAGTGCCGAAATTATAGCATGTTGCTGAAAACGTGATTTCTTTTAATTCCGTGCGTGTCGTATTCCTCCACAAGGTGGAACTTCATCATACGGACCATAAACAGAATTCATAAAAATTTGCAACTTGAAAAAATTCGCAAATTGCCTTACTGAAATTCGGTCAACATCAAATGCAGATCAAACTATTGCAAAAGCACCAGGAATTTTAAAATATCTAAATGATGATCATTACAAGTTTGGGTTAAAGATTTTTTATCAGATACCTCATGTTGAAATAATATACAACTAAATGCAATCCAGAGAAATTAGTGTGTTTAAAGTTTTCAAAACTGCTATTTTAGAATTAAGCTAAACACTTTGCAGCTGCTAAATTGTTTAACAAGAAATGGTCAGTTTTAGGAATGAACATTCTACAGAAGAAATAGTATTGACCACTGAAGTATGTCCAATGATTGGCAAAGAAAAGCTTGAAACGGAACTAAAAGTTTTCTATTGTAGGTCTGATATCCATGAATACTGCAAATTAATTGAGCTATTGAAATTTATCTGCGAAAATAATCTAGATGATGTTCTTAGTGAAATTACGAAACTGATAAAAATTCTCTTGAGAGATCCGATGACTACATTCGAGACAGAACGCTGCTTTTCAACGTTGAAAAGAATGAAAACGTTTCTAAGAAGCACTAGGAATTCGGAAAGAGTAAATGCACTTCATTGCTATCAATAAAGAAAAATTTCCTCGTTTGTCATCCAGAGATCAAGGAGAAACTTATTGATCTTTTCGCGCAAATTAAAACAAGAGGAATGGATTTCATTTTTAAATGACTAGACTAAGATTGAACTGTAATAATTTTGGTTAAAGTAATTCAGAAATGTTTAATTTTTTTCTTGTAAGATTTCATGAAGTTTCAAAATAAATTTTCTTTTTATACATTTTTGTTTCCTTTTACATAATTTTAAAACAAAGATTAAATTTTTTTTGAACAGCACCCCCACTAATTTTAGCCACGAGCCGCCACTGTTCAGTAATATAAAAAGTGTTGAAAGCCGATATAAATGTATTCAAAATATGAAAGTAGATAAGACCTATATAAAAATTTCTTTAAAATTCAATTCTCTGCAACTTAAGCGTAGGAATTATTAGTCCAAATGGGCTTTGTCCTTGAAGGACTAGTGTTTTCGTTTTGCGATTTTTCGTTGAATCAATATAAAAGGCGAATCACTTTTCAAACTGTTGCCACCAAATATTAGAGTCCTGCATTATATTTGAAGAAATTAAATAATGAAAAATCTGCATAAATGTATGCATATTTCTCGCATTGTGATAAAACAACGGGACATAGAGCCATCGAATTTTGAATGACGTCATCCTCTTACGAATATGGGCATGTGGAAGACCAATTTTGAATTTGTTTTCATGATCGATTTCATATTATGTAAAAACTTTAACGAATGTTTGATTAACAAACTCAGCGATTTTAAAGCGAGCAATGGCAACAGTCTAAGGGGAAAAAGAAACATTTTTATCTCCAGCGCGCGGAACTGTGTATCCGAAATTCTAAAGATGGGCGAATTTTAAAATTATTTTGCGACATTGCTATTGAACTGAAATTTATGGTTTAAGTGCAAAGAACATGATATTTAATAAGTAAATGTAACACACAAAACGTTAAAAAAAAACGCCCCGTTGGGCGTAATTTAAAATCTGAATCTTCTCTCTTTTTTTTTTTTTTTTTTTTTTTTTTTTTTTCCCGCAGTGTACGCATTTAAAGTGTTTGACCAAAATAAGTGTATTATCGAAAATATCCCCCGAAAATTTCAAATCCTTATTTAGTTCAAATCTGTTTTTAAATTAAAAGAAAGACGATGTTTCCTTACGCTTTTCGCTCTCTTAGGGGAAAATAGGCCCTTGACCTTCTTTCTGTTGAATTCTAATCTCTGTTCTTTTCTCCAACTTTCAGTTATGTTAACAGTATCTTTAAATTTTTTTGTCCCTCCTTTCCATGAAGCATTCGGTTCAGGCGCGATGCCAACGCTCTCTTGTGTACCCGCGATGATTTTCTCTATCCCAGTGTAACATGACATTTAATGGTTTTCGAACACATGTGATCATAATTCTCTTATAGTTCGGTGAAGTCCATAGAAAATATGGAAGATAGGAATAATATCATGACGAGGTAAAATAAAGAGTCCAACGTCATAGTTCATCAAGCAATGCATGCGAACACGAAAGGCACTCAGCTCAAAACGACAAATGCTCAGGCAGAAGGCACTGTGAGGTAATATGGCAGAAGGCACTGTGAGGTAATATGGCAGAATGCTCAGGCAGAAGGCGTTGAGTAATATGCGAATCAGCAGATAAGCAAGTTTACAAAGATATGCCAGTTTACTCTCATAATAACTCAGTCAAGAAGAGAAACCATACAAGAAAAGGAACATGAGAGGTATAACAAGGTTAGAGTGCGGCTGAATGATATTAGGAATATAGGCAATCTGAATATACAATACAAGCATTATACAATACAAAAATTAAACAATACAAAATATTATGTGATGTGTCTTAATACAGCCATTGGCCTTTCTCTATTTACATTTGCAGTAACATCATAATTGAGCACAGGAATGACACTGTTGTTGACATTCGGGATTTCCGGGAGAATTTTTCTGCCAGTTTGACAATATATACATGAATTTCTGGAACATTTAACTCACGGTGGACTACCGTGTTTCTTATGAAACACCGGCAGTTCACCATCTCTCTCAAACAAAATCAAATTCTGTGCAGTTTGCAGTTTCTGTATAGTGTTATTATAAACATAGCCCCACACGGGGCACGCGTATGTGAAGATTAGTCGCATCATGGTTTCGTAAATGAGTAACTTGTCAGTCGAAAGAACGGTCTTCCGAGCAATTAAAGGGCCGAGTGTAAGTTTACGTCCTCGGAACTTGGTTAAAATATTTGTAACGTGTGGGGACCATATGAGCAAATAATCAAGTGTAACACCTAGGTAGCTGGTAAGTTAAGTATATGTAATGTATCCTTGCAGCATCATGTATGATTTGAATACATAATGCATAAGCGTACTTGTAGGATTTAAATTTCAAACAGTAATATGTACAAAGTGAATAGCCCTTAATTTGCAGAATAATGTATTAATTGTTATAACTCATTTTCAATGTCTGCATATTTGTATTTTGTAATATATATCTAAACAACATGACATATATAAATGCAATTGTAAGGTTTATATTTAAAAGGTAATTTGTTAAATACGAGTAGCCGCACAAATTGTTTCTACTATTAACCAAATTTTGCATATGTATGTTATTGTAATAGACCTACTGTTTGGCGGATAACCAGGTATCTTTAATGTCATAATTCTATAATCTTATTGTGATCAACTAGGTAATTGTATGTTAACCTATGTAAAGATTCTGCCTTTGTTTGGCACTGTACTTTTTATTCCTGGAAACAAATTAACACTGGACCCGGCATTTTGGCTTAGAGCATTCCTCGGGAGCACTTTGGTCGGCTGGACTGCTACCCGGATGAATAGGGTGCTGGGTCTGGGCGTCTGGTGCGAGTTTCACGTGTGGCCTTATTCTGGCCTTGCTCTGGATAATGGAGAACGTGGCGCTAAACCAATTAACCATAACGGTAAAGGGATGGTGCCCACGTCCCCCGTTCCTAATCCTAGGTAACGGACTGGCTTTACCCAGGTGATTGGAGTGCCATACATTAAAGCATGCAGGTTGGGATCAAGTTTCCTCTTTTTGTGAATAAAATAGCATCAGACTTGGAAACGTTAATTTGAATTTTCCAGGAGTTTAGCCAGCACTCCAGTGCATGGATGTGATTTTGTAATGCCTGTATAACTGAGCCTTGAGAGGCACTTTGTGTAAGAATTGCAGTGTCGTCTGCGTATATTGCCAAGGTGGTGTGTGGTGTCTGTGGGATATCGTTCATGTAAATATTGAATAAAATAGGGTCTAAAAGACTGCCTTGTGGAACCCTGGCTCTGATGGGCCTGGGGGATGAGGTAGTGTGATGGACACGAACGATAAGTGTCTATCTGTTAGATAGTGTTACGAATTTCGTATTTAAATAATTAACGTTAGTTGAATTGTAAATTAAATGGTTTTATTTCCCGGGCAGTGTAGCATGTGACGAATATTAAAAGAAAGCTAAGCCGGAAAATAGAAAATACAAGAGCGCGTGCATGTAACATGTAATAGATATCTCTTTTTTTGATTTCGAGAAAGTTCCAGAAAGTTCTCGCGCGCAATTTAAAAAATCTTATAAAAAGGAGAAAAAACCTTTTAATTCAGTCAGTCAGTTATTTTAGTTAGCTTGTTGTTGTTTTAAGAGTTTGTTTAGAAAACTGCTCTTGTTGATTGTAGCGATTGTATAAAATCTGAAGGCTTAGAGTTTTTAGCCCAAAGGGCGTTAGCCCAGAAGGGCTATTTATTTCGTTTTGGCATCTTGCGTTGAAAACTTTAAATGATCGTTTCACTTTTCAAATTGTTGCCACCATATATTATTGCCCTGTGATGTGATGTGATGTAGTATTTCGTTCAACTTAGCTTTCATTTTAATTATACTAGCTTCATATATAACATTACTCTAACATTAATATTTTGACACAAAAGCGGAATTTTTCTAAAATAACATACTAATATTTTTCCATATTTCGATTCTACGACTCATTCTATTAAATTTTTTTTTTAATTTGGTGCGAAATTTAAAGCGAAATTCAAACATTTAACTTGATACATTTTTTTCAGTTGTGCCAAGAATAATTTACTTGGTCAACTTCTTAATTTATAGCCACCTATTTTCCTCTCCTTTTTTTAATTTTAGACGAGCGGGAAAAATAACAATGTTCATTCTTTCAAATAACTTTAACAAAGTGCGTAAACCACATTTGCCGTTATTATCACTCATAAAAAAGATGCCAAATTTCAAAACGCGCCAAAATGTAAATTCACTCAAAAACAAAGTGCAACATTAAGAGTAATTTTTAAACATTTTTTGCAGTACTTGTTTCGATAGTTTTTGAACTACCTTCTTCAGTTGTTAAGTGCAAATGAACCAAGTAAAGGGTAAAGAAAAATAAGATAACAACAGAGATAAGATAAGAAAAGTTGAACAGAAGTTAAGCTACTGGCGCCATCTATTGATGAAACAAGAAAAACTAACACAAAATTTCTTTAAAGGCTGAAGGTAAAGATGGATTGCAACTGGGGGTCATTAACTAGAACGGATTTTTTTTTAATGTGAAACGCTTCTAAAATATCTAATTCACCAATGGAGGACGTTTTCTGAATAATTTTGGCTGCAGAAAAACGCATCAGATTTTTTTATTAGATTTCAATTAATTAGAATTTCCAATTAGATTTGAATTAGAGTTTTTAGAAGTGTTTCACATAAAAAAAAACACATTTCTGTTCTAGTTTATGACCCCAATTGCAATCCATCTTTACCTTCAGCCTTTAAAGAAATTTTGTTTTAGTTTTTCTTGTTTCATTAATAGATGGTGCCTGTAGTTTAACTTCTGTTGAACTTTTCTTATCTTATCTGTATCCTTATCTTATCTTTTTTCACCCTTTATTTGATTCATTTGCAGTTAGCAGCTGAAGAAGGTAGTTCAAAATCTATCCAAACTAGTACTGCATTTTTTTTTATTTATTTACGCTGATTCTTAATGTTAGACTTTGTTTTTGATTGTTATTCAGCGTGATATTTAAACCAAAATAATGTAAATTCACGTATGTCATATCATAGAAAATTTTTAATAAAAAAATTTAATATTTTGCCGGTGTGTCTAAAAATACATCAACTTTAAGATGATGTAAAAATTTTTATAGCTTATAGTATAAAAAATTTTCAAAAAAATTTATAAAAAAAAAATATTTCAAAATACAAATTTTGAAAATAAATCATAAAAAATGCGAAATATATTTGGATCAAGGTCTAAATTTCGAATTCTGGAAGTAGGAATCAAGTTTAATGAGAAGAGATATTCAAAAACATATATGAAATTCAATTAACATTGATGAGCTAAAATTTTGAGAGCTAATTTTTTAAAAACTACTCTTGCGATTTTTACAAAACTTGTCAATTTGGAATAATTTGAATTGTAAAATCGAAGTATGGAAAAAATATGCATGCCATTTCAGAAAAAGTCCGATTTTGTGTCCAAATACCTGTATTAGAACAATACTATATATAAGTCGCACTTTCGAGACATGAAAAGTGCAAGTTAAATTTCGTTAATCGGCCCAGTAGAACGGGAGATACAGAACTCTCTTTTTTTTTTTTTTTTTTTCTTTCGCAGTGCCCGAATATGAGCATCTGGAAGCCCAAATTTGGAATTTGTTTTAGTATTTTTTCAGATTTTGTAAAGCATTTATGAGTTTCTGATTAAGAAACTCAACGATTTCAAAGCGAGCAATGGCAACACTGTACGGGAGAAAAAAAAAAGTTTTTATCTCCAGCGCGAGACACTGTGTATCGGAATTTCTATTTCTTTTAAATATTTTGTGATATTGCGGTTGAATTGAATTTTATGGTTAAGTGCGAAGAATAAATACAGGTAACGCACAAAACGTTAAAAAAAACGTAATATAAAATGAGAAAGCTTTCATATTTTTTTTTTTTTTTTTTTTTTTTGTCTAATTTGAATAATTCATAGCTAAACAGAACAAAAGCATTCAAATTTTATGAACGAAATTAGCGGGCAATCTCGCCAGATGCGGGCTGCAGCCAAATCAAAATTTGTAAAATCTGTGTTATCCCTGAACAGCAAATGAATGTAAATATTTCAATATGAAACAAATTAGTTCATTCTTTCCAAACAACAACTAATTCGTAAAAAAAAAAAAAAAAAAAAAAAAAAAAATTACTGTTGAACCAGGAAACAAAAACTTTTGACACTTCATGTTAATACGTATGACGTCCTTGTGGATTTAAATTTAATGTTATATAACAACATTTTCTCGCTAAAGATTTAACGTGGCAGTAACATATCGTGTCAATTATACTAACCTGAAACAAAAAGGTTACCAACACAGCAGCTGTTTATTTAAAATGTTCACATTAACAACAAATCCCCCCCATAAAACAGCTGCTAAGAAGAGTTTCCCTTTCTTTCTAAAAGACATTAGTCATTGAGAAAGTATTTAATTGTACAATCTTTTTAGGACATTCTGCGTAAAATGCGTTGCTACCTAACTTTAAAGAGGCTCTTTGCCTGATTATACATATCTAGGTAAAAAATAGATATGGAACGAATTGCGTGAGAAGGAAGCAGGGAGTGTTACTGACAGATAACTTTGTTGAATTAGATAATATATTGCAAAGTCCATCAGTCATACAGGTTAGCAAGCGGTTGGCAAGTATTTCAGCTTGGGGACGGGGACATGGTGAGTGACACCTATTATTTCTCAGAATATGCCTGAATACTTATTTTATATAGTATATATTCCGTTATATCTTTTCATTATCTATTTCAAATATTAATTACTTATATCGGCGTCAATTTCGTATTATTTTTTATTTAATCTTTATATCAGAATAGGTTCTAATTACCTGAACTACTAATATCTGAAATTATATTTATCTGGATTCCTATCCAGATCAAATTTGTGATTTAATGAAATAGTGAATAAAAAAACGCATTTTAAAAAAGGCCAGATAAAATTAATCCCGGTGTTATTTTTATGTCTTGATAAAATGCTTTAGTTTTTTTCACTGATACCATAAATTTATTATTTTGATATATATTTTATTATTTCATGGAAAAAATAATAAATCACAAATTATAATTTTTTTAATTATACCGTAAAATAAATTTATATTATTTATAATTTGATTTAACACTTAAACGCATTATATGACTTTTCAAATCGTTGCCACCAAATATTGCCGCTCTGTATTATATTTAAAAAAATAATAATGAAGAGCCTTTATGAATAAAAAATAATAAAATAAATAAAAAAAAAATAATAATGAAGAATCTTTATGTATGTTTCTCGCATAGTGAAAAAAACAACGGTACCTAGACCCATCAAATTTTGAATAACGCAGTTCTCCATCAGAACAGACACCTGGAGGCCCGAATTTTCAAATTCGAATTTAATTTTTTTATTATCTATTTCCTGTTTTGTAAAACTTTAACGAATTTTTATTAAGAAACTCAATGATTTCAAAGCGAGCAATGGCAACACTGTACGGGGGGGGGGTGAATTATCTCCAGCCCGCGAGACTGTGTGAGACTAAAGGGCGAAGCTATAGTGTACTAGAAGATCTTCTAGTACACTATAGCGAAGCTATCCTAGCCAGCAAAGCTGGCCATGTGGCTTAAAAGGGACCAAACCGTCTAACCAACAAAAGCTCAGGAACTTTAATCAACAGAAATGCAAAACCAAAAAAAAAAAAAAAAAAAGTATGATGGTTGCAACCGCCCAGACAAGCACAAAAACGAGAAAAAGAATAATTAAAAAATAACTGGTTAGTAAACTAAGGAAAAGACAACACGATAAAACACATAACATAGAAGCTGTAATTCGCCGTATATTCATATTTCACATCCTGAACATCTTCCAAATTCCAAGAACTCTTGATTTAAAAATCGTTCTTCAGTTTATAATACCAATATATTCTTTATTTTTATTAACTATCATCATAATTTCTTTAGATATTTTGTTCACAGTTCTCTGTTTATCATATAGATTTATAATATTAATCCTTCCATATTTAGCCCGTACAGCCTCCGTCAGGACACATTCTTGTACAAAATGTTGTGCATCACCACGTCTGCTGCACGCCATGCATAAGTCGCTACCCTGGAGGTTAAATCTCTTGAGATACTCAGGGAATCTTCCGTGATTTGTAATAATCTGAATAGTATCAATATGTTTCATAAGATTCATTTTTCTATCAATTTTTAATATTTTTAAATACTTTGAATTTCCTTCGGAAGACTCCCATTGCCTTTTCTCTGTTTCCCATATATCTTCTTTCATACGTCTCAATATGACTTTCCTTGAGTCCAATACATTCTCTATTAAATGACTATTCCTCCAGGGCAGCTTCTTTTGCCAGCAGATCTGCTCTCTTCATTACCTTTAATACCAACATGAGCTCTCACCGAATGTAATTTCATACTATGTTTCTTCATAATTTCGAAATATATACCCTTAATCTCTTCAATGAGAGCATTCTTAGGCTCAGAACTGTGGAGGCTTTGTAACACCGATAATGCATCTGAATATAAATTTATCCACTGTCCTCTTGTTTAAGTATCTTTAACCCATAATAGTGCCTGTCTAATTACAGTAGCCTCGTCTTGGTACACAGGAATTATTTTATTATAGGAAACTTTCGAATTATGAATTTGAACACCATAAAAAATGCAACAAAGGCACAGCCAATTCCACCCTCACAGCCTGAGCCACCTGTAAAAATATCGATTCCCCCATTATATTGAAAATCCTTGTCAAATGGTATAACTTTATAAATACACGGATGGATATGACCAAAGTCATACTTCTTGACGGAAAGATCTCTAATCACACCATTATCAATATTAATCTCATTTATAATTTCATAGCTCAAAAGAAGTTTTTCATAATAATATTTGTAATATAAAGAGAGAGGCGAAGTGCCGGCAAGAATACACAAAATTTTATTCGAAACCGTTCTAAATGCTCTAGTAATCGCAATCAACCAGCTTGTCTGCATGGAATCCAATTTTTACCTTAATCTAATTAACGACTCTGCCCGGCAGCCCCATGCACCTATACCATATAAAATCATTACTATGTAGTAAGACTGTGTATCGGAAATTCTAAAGATGTGCTCTTTTTTAAATATTTTATGATTTTGCTGTTGAATTGAATTTTATGTGGCGTAAGCACCAAAAACGTGAAATTCAATAAACAAAAGTAAACACACAAGACAGGTGCGTTCCATGACGATGTAAGACTTGAATCAGTCCCATAATTTCAGTAACTTCCTAAACAGGAATGTGAGCGATCAACAGCATACACGAGGAGCCATAGCTCCAGCGGGCAAAAAATGCCCTTAGCTCCAGCAGGAAGGTCCCAGCAGCTCTCGGAAAAAAAACCACCTCCCTTTCTCGCTGCCAGAACTTCACTAACTAACGGTGTTGTTACCTCTGCTGGACCCGGGGGGTGGATACTCCACTGGTGCAGAACAAAAATGTCCACATTCTGACCCAGATGAAAGGCTTCTTTTATCCCTGGAACCGCTGGAGTGACCATCCAGGGTGAAACCAGAATAATTAACAGTGGGACCTCGTTTGAATAGGATTTCTCTTCTGGTAGGAAAGAGGAACCATTGCATTAGACATTCGGTCCCCCTGGACAAAACCAGACAAACAACAGCTATGTGATCTTGTCACAGCAACACGAACATCACAGCTGTTAAGCAGATAGCCATCGCGTGCTTTGCCATAAGCAAACAAACCAAACCTGAGACAGCTGCTTTCAAAAAGGTCAAATCGACTGAAGCGTGGCTGATCGCTTAAAAGCTATGAGGAATTTTGCCCTTCCTCTTTAGAAGCCACGGTCAAAGTGTACCCTATGTGTTCTCATCGCTCTGATTGTTCTAAAATTGTAATCTCCTATACAAAAGTATGCAGAGCGCAGTAAGCACCAACGTGATATGTGAACACGTTTATGCTTGCCAAGATGCCCACAAATAAATTAATGTTATTTTCGTCAAGTGAGTCTCCGTTATCGAAGCAGGTCGTTTCGACGCCGACGGTTCGACGCCAACGTTTCGACGCCGGGGCAGTTCGACGCCGTACGTTTCGACGCAGGGGCAGTTCGACGCCATATTTTTTTTTTCGTATTTTTATTTATTTTTAGAATAAATATGAAGTAATATAAATAAGTAATATGACTGGTTTTTATTTATTGAATTAGCGATTGTTTGCATGCATATTTGAAATAAATATATGTGTGAAAGTGTTCTAGATCTTTGTTTGTGTCACAGAATAGTGAGAAGCCTCCTCGCCAACGTCAAGTACCCGGGACATGAGGGAGGGTTTTTTTTATTTATTTATTTCCCAAAACAGCATCAAAAAGGCAAAATACACAAATGGTAAATAAACATATGGTTACAAAGTAGTGATGTTATATTGCACACAAATATAATTACAGATAAATAAGATTACAAGATTAGAGATAAATAAGATTACATCACAGAACTGTTATTATACTAATCCATTGCAAAATTATGCGTCACACCTTTCAGGTATTCCATTATTTCTCGATTTTCAAAATCTTCAACTATTACTTTAATTCTCATATCAGCTCGCAGATACCTATTCCGCTTGTGCGGCGGTTCATCTCCACGTACAAATTATTCATAACATTGATCAATTGATTTTTGAATACGCCTGAGACCATCTATGAATTCCCATAATATGGGGTATGAAACACCAAATGATGATGACACCAAATTTATTTGAATGATGATGCAAACTTATTCTAAAAATAAATAAAAATACGAAAAGTATGTGGTAAAAACAAAAGCAAGAAAAGTATGGCGTCGAACTGACCCCGCGTCGAAACGACCTCGTGTCGAATTGACCACACGTCGAAACGATGGCGTCGAACCGTTGGCGTCGAACTGACCTGTACCGTCCGTTATATCATCTTGTGGATCTACCCATTAAAGCCTCTCCATGTAACAAGTATCATCTAATTCAGAAGTCAAACAACAAAAATCAGCATTATATTTACAAAGTTTTCACAGGACTAGTTTCGATGGTTTTACCGAACCACCATCTTCAGCTGCAAAACCGCAAATGAACAAGATAGGAAATAATGATTAGATAAGATAAGAAAGCCTGGACAAGAATAAGCAAGTGGCGCCATCTGTTGGTAAAACCAGAACTAAAACATAATTTCTTTAAAGGCCGAAGGCAAATTTGGATTGGAATTAGGATCGTTAACTAGAACAGAAAGATTTTTATGAATGTGAAATGCCTCTAGAAAATCCAGTTCTCCAATGGAAGATTTTTTTGAATAATTTTGGCAGCAGAAAAACTGAAAGTGTGGCTTTCGGACCAACAATGTTGAGCAACAGAAGACTTCTGTGTTTCCTTTTTTCTAACATATGCCTCATGTTCTTTGACGCGAAATTTTAAGGCTCTCTTAGTTTGGCCAATGTAAATTAAACCGCACTGGCAAGGAATCCTATAAATACCCCAGGAATTCATATCCGGAATGGGGTCCTTGAGTATGGAACTCGGAATTTTATTGATGGGAGAATAAACAACCCGAAAGTTAAATTTCTGCAAAATATGTGCAACTTTATAGCTAATTGATGGAAAGAAGGGAATGACAACAGAATTTTTATAATCTCCTAAAACAAGATTGTGCCTTTTAGTGTGTTGAGATGAGAACTTTTTAACTGCTTGATTAATAATGTTGGGTGGAAAGCCCCTGTCAATAGCTATTGCTTTTAAATAATTTAGTTCTTCATCAAGGGCTAGTTTGGAGGAGCAAACTTGAAGAGCACGGAAAACATAGGAATAAAATGAAGCTAACTTTTGTTTAGTCGGATGACATGATTTAAAGTGTTGTGGAAGGCAAACCGATGAAGGTTTACGGTAAACCGTAGTACTGAAGTTGGATGTGTTACGTGTGACCAGAATGTCGAGAAACGGAAGAGAATTGCAAGTCTCAAGTTCAAAAGTGAACTGAATAGCAGGATCAATAGAATTCATTGTTGAAAGAACTTTATTTAAATCATCTTTATTACCTTCAAACAGGGTAAAAGTATCGTCTACGTAGCGGAACCATGCAGGGAAGTTTAAAGTTTCAAACAATTTTGATTCATAATAATGCATGTAGATATCAGCCAGGATGGGACTGAGTGGGCTTCCCATGGCTAATCCCTCAGTTTGCTTGTAATATTTATTTTGGAAAACAAAATGTGTTTGTTTCAAACAGAGTTGAGTGAGAGAAATTAGCTCATCAATTTCGATGCAAGAGAAATGAAATTCGCGAAGTCTGGTTTCTAGACATCTTAATGCACCCTCCACTGGGACATTGTAAATAATGATTTTACATCAAAAGAAACCATGAGTAAATTACTAGGAGAAATGTTTTTAACCTTTTTTACAAACTCTATTGAATTTTTTATGGTGTAAATGTTATTGTCTAATAGAGTTGAAAATCTAGAAACTAAATATTTAGCTAATGGATACGAGGCAGTACCTAAATTTGATACAATAGGGCGGAAAGGAATACCACTTTTATGAATTTTGGGAAGAGCATATAATCTGGCACAATTCGCAACAGATAGGATAAGTGAATGTTTTAAGTTGGCTGAAATGATTTGTGAAGATTTGATCGCAGTTTTTATTTTTGACAAATCCGAAGGTGAAGGATCTTTAGGGATCGGATTATACGGTCCTTCGTTTAAGAGTTTAGTGACACCATCGATGTAAGTGTTCCTATCCATGACGACTATCTGGCCACCTTTGTCGGCCTTTGAAATAATAATATCCGGGTTAGAATGAATTTCACGCAATGTAGCTCTTTCTCTCTTAAACTTCCCGGCATGGTTCCGCTACTTTTACCCTGTATAATGTTGGGTGAAAAGCCCCTGTCAATAGCTACTGCTTTTAAATACTTTAGTTCTTCATCAAGGGCTAGTTTGGAGGAGCAAACTTGAAGAGCACGGAAAACATAGGAATAAAATGAAGCTAACTTTTGTTTAGTCGGATGACATGATTTAAAGTGTGGTGGAATTTTTTTTTACGATACTTTTACCCTGTTTGAAGGTAATAAAGATGATTTAAATAAAGTTCTTTCAACAATGAATTCTATTGATCCTGCTATTCAGTTCACTTTTGAACTTGAGACTTGCAATTCTCTTCCGTTTCTCGACATTCTGGTCACACGTAACACATCCAACTTCAGTACTACGGTTTACCGTAAACCTTCATCGGTTTGCCTTCCACAACACTTTAAATCATGTCATCCGACTAAACAAAAGTTAGCTTCATTTTATTCCTATGTTTTCCGTGCTCTTCAAGTTTGCTCCTCCAAACTAGCCCTTGATGAAGAACTAAATTATTTAAAAGCAATAGCTATTGACAGGGGCTTTCCACCCAACATTATTAATCAAGCAGTTAAAAAGTTCTCATCTCAACACACTAAAAGGCACAATCTTGTTTTAGGAGATTATAAAAATTCTGTTGTCATTCCCTTCTTTCCATCAATTAGCTATAAAGTTGCACATATTTTGCAGAAATTTAACTTTCGGGTTGTTTATTCTCCCATCAATAAAATTCCGAGTTCCATACTCAAGGACCCCATTCCGGATATGAATTCCTGGGGTATTTATAGGATTCCTTGCCAGTGCGGTTTAATTTACATTGGCCAAACTAAGAGAGCCTTAAAATTTCGCGTCAAAGAACATGAGGCATATGTTAGAAAAAAGGAAACACAGAAGTCTTCTGTTGCTCAACATTGTTGGTCCGAAAGCCACACTTTCAGTTTTTCTGCTGCCAAAATTATTCAAAAAACATCTTCCATTGGAGAACTGGATTTTCTAGAGGCATTTCACATTCATAAAAATCTTTCTGTTCTAGTTAACGATCCTAATTCCAATCCAAATTTGCCTTCGGCCTTTAAAGAAATTATGTTTTAGTTCTGGTTTTACCAACAGATGGCGCCACTTGCTTATTCTTGTCCAGGCTTTCTTATCTTATCTAATCATTATTTCCTATCTTGTTCATTTGCGGTTTTGCAGCTGAAGATGGTGGTTCGGTAAAACCATCGAAACTAGTCCTGTGAAAACTTTGTAAATATAACGCTGATTTTTGTTGTTTGACTTCTGAATTAGTATTTATTCGGCGTGTTATTGTGTCTTAAGTAACATCTATCTAATCCTCAAGTCATCTACACCGAATTATCGCAATTTAATTAGCCTCACAGGATACCTTATGTGCGGAATGGAAAATTATTCCTCAGTCGAAAATTTGTTCTTCACTTCAGTATTGGGGTCTCTAAATAATTAGCCATTTAGTGTTAGTTCAAGCATCAGCGACGATTTCAAGGTCGTGAAGTTAACACGAAAAAGCTTTTAACTGCCCTCTCAAAAGTGACGTTCATCCACTTCATAGTTACATGTTTTGATTTACGGTTAACAGATGGTATTTATCTATAATACAGCTCGATAATTATTTTCTGTCAATAGATGTATGTGAAATTACAAAATTGGGAAATATGTTACGGACAAAATTGGACACAAAATTGGGACAGACTATTGGACACAAAATTGGGAAATATGCTACGGACATTAAAGTTCACATTAAGTATTTTTGTTTAAAGTTTTTTGATTCTGCTGCTTTGAAAAAAATAAAAAATTACCGTTGATGGACTGAATGCTTAATAATTATATTTTTCCTTAAAGTATTGAGCTCACCAGCGACCGAGCGGTGAAGTCGCTGAAAATGCGTAATTTGGTCCGAGGCTCGAATCCCGCGAACGGGCTGGCTGCATGGGCGTTTTCGTGGTTTTCCCCATGTGTAACGTGTACACGAGCCAGTTTCCTTTAGAAAGTCCTCCACGAAAGCATTCCTCCCCTTAGGCAGATAGCCCTAGTGTGCTTTGCCGTAATTAAATAAACCAAACCAATCCTTAAAATATTTTGCATTTACAAAATTTTGTGAGTAATTTAATTTCATTATTTTACCAATATTTTTTTTTCATTTCTATGAAGTAATGAATTTATTTATAAATTCTTGTAATTTTGAATTAAATATGCAGTGATGTTTTTCCTACTATGTTGAATTTTAAAAAAAAATTGTTGTACTTCTTTATGAAAATGTGAAACTAAAATTGTATGTTATTACAAATTCGAATTTTACTAATTTCGTTTAACAAATTAAAGAATTTTAATATTTTATTTAGAGAAGGTTATTAATGTGATTTATATATTTTTGAATTATTTCTTAAATATTTTGAATAAATATTTAAAATTTTTGAATTCTTTTAAGAACGAGATTAATGTTTAAAAATTTGAATTAAGAATTTTCTTATTATTTTGAGAATAATATGACTGTGAAAAATAAATGAAGTAACTTTAGAGAACTGGTAAAGAATATGGTAAATAATGATGAAATTAATGTATTGTATGGAATATTGGACTGTGTTAAGATAAACTTTGCTTCCACCTTATGAAAAACTACAATTTTTTCATACATAATAATTAAAAAAGAGGTGTGTCGTAATGGGAATACGTTTTATTTAAATATTGGAATGTTTTAGAGGAGTTCAAATAGGTCATTTGCCTTTATACAAAGGGAATTGCTTAACAGATGGATATGTTTGCATTTAAAAAAAGCTGTGCGGGGTCTTCCAGTTTTGTGTAAAATAAGAAAATGAGAAATGTAATAATAGTAATAAAAATCATAATTTTCTAAAATGTAAGTTACAATGATGACAATTAGTGATGTTTTTGAAGTCTGTTGTGATTATTTAAAATAAGTAATGGTCTTAATTAAAGCAATCCTTGCCTTTTAACCAGTATAAAAATTCGAAGGACTGCTCTGGCTGAGATTCCGTGAAACATTGATAGCAGGCGAAGATTATTAAGATCCTTGGATTCTTCCCTTACGGTTTTCTCTATTGAAATTTTGTTGGAATTTAGGAAACTCTTTTTATCACCTATAAGATGCCCAACAATTTGTCCAACAACAGCGCCAAAGTCTGTGAACGCTGGTTCTATTTCTCATCTATAATTCAGTTATATAATCATACTCCATAGCGGCCTGTAAATTAAACAGACTCAGTGCTAAGATAAACACACACTCATTTATTAGAATGAATCATTACTCTCTTCGACAGATTCCTTATTGAATCATTACTCTCTTCGGCAGATACACCAGTAAAATTTTTTGCGCTCGCAGGCATGAACATATCATCCGGCGTTGACACTGTTGCATTCAACAATTTAAAATTTTCATAAATGCAAATTTACAATATAATACTATAAATCCTATCAATATGCATCTTTTAGTTACATTAATGTTACTCATTTGCGGAAAGGTAAAATGCAAATTTTAGAAATTGTCCTTATAGAAGTTCCATTTTTGTTTTTATTTTTACGACTTTTAATTTTTTTACCTGCTACCGTTTCTGCTTAATGGTCAGTTACAAGTAGGTGCATTATCTTCTCGTAAAATCACCGTAGTACCAACTTCTACATCATTTTTTCTTAATGACATTTATTCCTTTGTTGAAGTGTACTTAAATAATTGTTAGACCAACATTTCCAGATGTACTTAATTACTTTTGTTAGTTTCTTCCAGTTGTGTAATATGCTATGACTTGCATTTAAAATGGTGGGTTCGACTAATGCAGTTGTCTCCCAATCAAAAAATGACCAGGCGTTAAGACATTCAAATCAGCTGATATAGAATATAATGGGCGTGAATTAAATATGCCCCCAATTTCAGTAATGATAGTTAAAAATTCCTCTAATATTAATGTTAAATTTCTCACCATACGTCTGAGATGATGTTTGACGTACTTGACGGCTGCCTTGCAGAGTCTTCCATGATTAGATAGATACACGTGGTGGAATGAAAGTCCAATCAATGCCCTCAATGGATAAATAATTACCTAACTTCTCATCTGGTTTGTTGATTTTTTTTTTTTTTTTTTTTTTTTTTTTTTTTTTTTTTTTTTTTAAGTTCTAAATTACTTCCAACAAAATTCCTCGCGTTGTCGGAAAAGGATACGTGCATACTTACCTCTCCTGCTAACAAATCTTTTTAATGCTGCGATAAAGGCCTCACCAGAAATGTCCGTAAAAAGCTCCAAATGACAGGTGACAGGTGAGAGCAGGGTCCGGACACCTGGGCCGCTTTCACTGACTATTCGGGTATCGTCCGAATGCCGCAACTGTCCAGAAAAAGAATATTGCAAACAGGGGCAGATGGAGGAAAACAGGGGTATTGCGGATTCCTTCAATAACAGTGCTTATTATACAATAAAAATATACTTGCATGAAAAAGTGCTGTTACTATGTTGAATTACCACAATAGTAGTACATCGTATTACGTTATACAGTGCACTATTATAATAGTCGATGCATAATAGTTGATGCTCCAAATGACAAGTCTTCATTACAAAGCAAACACAAATGCATAAATATATTTTATTAAGAATTCCTGTCCTTTGATTTCTGTACTTCATCGTAAATGGCCCGCAAAAATCAACTGCTATACAAGTGAGTGGGAAGTTTGGTGTAACTCTTTCCTGAGGTAAATGGGTCATGCGTTGTTCACAAGGGACTGGTTTAGCTTTAAAGCAAGCCACGCATTTAAGGACTAATTTCTTACAAATATTACTAACAACTAAAAGCTAACATTTTTGTCTAATATTACACAATCCTTGAGGTCCAATGGTGACCGTGTTCAACTCAAAAGTTTTAACTGGACCATTTATTTACTCTTTTCACAAAATTCTCTCCTTTTGACGTTGGCAAACACTACTCTCAAAAGGTGTCGAACTTTTCTTAGGGCGATGAATCCTAAGGTGTGGAAAATAGTATGACCCTTTTCGCTATTCATTTTCCTCTTTGACTTCAGTCAGATGACCTAGTTCACATAATTCTTGATACAATAACAAGAAATTTTTATCCTTACTCAAATGAATCCATATCGATTTCACCCTTTTAAGTAATATTTGTTTCGAATTCCCAAATTACGTTGGATCCTCCCTAAACGGCATCTTAACTACGTATTTTCCATTATCTTCACGAGTATAGTTGTTTTTAAAATGCTCTTCGCAGAATTCCGATTCTTTACTTCCCGTTTCTACAATCTCAACGTTTTCGAGTCCCAAAAATTGCTTGATTCTTTTATCTAAATTTGTACCTTCTGTTAGCATACCACAATAAACCCCACTCTCTTTTTCGGTTACATAACTATCAGATGCAAAAAACCCAAACACGCTGTTTTGTAGACTGTTATTATTAGGATTATCAAATGGAATTTGACCAGGTTGTAAAAACTCTAAATACCTCTCCACCAAACAAACAGTCAATATGTTCGGGAATATTAAGCTTGCCATGTGCTAATTTTATATGTCTCAAATTCTCAAGAGAAATAATGTTCACTCTCTGTGAGGGTCAAAGTCTGTCGTTATTTTCGGAACTACCAAGATATCTACATATAACGTAACTTTTATTTAAGTTACGAATATTCGCATTAACTCTTGTTTTTATGATTAGAGATGAATCATTTTTAAACCACAAACTACCTTTTCTTTTTTAACTGTCTGACATCTACTATGCGTTTACTAAACAAGAACATTCACTTTCCCATCCAAAAGGCATCGTAATTTAAACTCATTTCTTTTTTCTTCTGTCAAAATACAAATGGCGTAACACTTTAGCTTTCTTTTTATTCCAATGATTACTCATGAATATTAAACTTCGCACAAACTCTTGCGCTTTAGGAAATTTACGATCTCTATTAACATCGAGGGTTGCCGATGGCCTTGAGATTTCAACAGTGCTGAGCTTCTGTTGCAAGCTCGTCTCTTATACATGCGATTACGATTTTTCATTAGAGTTTCGGCTTGGAAAATGTAATAATTTATGATGTCTCGTTTTCGCAGATAAGACATCTTTGAAGAACAATTTAATACAGAGTGTTTGTGGTAAAGATTATTTCGTCGGTTGTGGTGGCAAAAGTATATGTCACATGTTATGATAAACAGGAATATAGTGGCAACTTACCCCAGGACAAGATCCAGGTCTATAGCCCGCCATGACGAGAGAATGACAAACACGTGAAAACAGATTTAATTCTTGCTTTATTGAATACTAACAATGCTGAAGAGATATTCTTTTTTTTAATCCGGTGTATCACATGACGATATGAGGCCTCCTCACTCAGGAAAAAATAAGATAGATCAATTCTTCCACAGAGCCCTTCGAAGACTTCGTATATTTCAGCTCAATCACATGCAGGTACTTTTCATCGGGATGCCGGGCGAAAATGCCAAGCTCAGGAAAAAAAAAGAGATTAGCTTAAATTTTGCAGCTACAGCATCAATGAGAAAGAAACTCGCTTCCTTCATACACACTGGGAGACCAAAGAAAGCTTGCACGATAAATTCCCAAAAGTTTGCATTTTACCCCACTCTTACCGTCTTTCTCTATGCAGCATCTCCATCTCGCACCTTCACAATCTCCTCCCTCTCGTTGGAATCTTGAATCTTGAATCTTGAATTTCACTTATGGTCTCAACTACTACGAGTTTTTACCAATAGATCAAGTTGCCATTAGGCCTTTCACGGGTTTTTAAAGTTCAAAGGTGCATCTTAATGCACCGCGTCCGAAGACGAAGAGTGGTCGGGTGGCGAAAGCCTCAGTCAAGCTGTATTTTCTTCAGCAATCAGGCTCCTCCTCTCTAGAAGTCTAAAACGTGAATCGCCGAGGCCCGTCACGTGGGGGGTCACCCTCCCAAGTGCTGACCACATGATTGCTGCTTGAAAAGAGAAAATTTGCCTAGTTAAGCAAAATGAGATTAAAGTCCATTTTTCCTTCTTTTTTCTAAAAAATGTTTTCGGCTAATTTCCCCCCCCCCGGCAGACAAAAATTACTGCCTTTTATAAAGTTCCACAGTTAAGTTTTGCCGCCAGTGAAAAAAAAAATCCAGCGTCAGAAGGCAACCAATCGCAAAATACCTTCAGCTACCCAGGCAAACAGAAGTGAAGACGCTAGTTGTCTGACGCAATACTTTTCTCCGCTTACAACAGTTGTCTGATTAAATGTGTTCCTCACCTTACAACACAAGTTGGCGAAAAAAAAAAAAAAACTGTCACCAATGGAATCTGATGCAAATATCTAAATATTGCCATAACGTAGTAAATAATTAATTCAATGTAACCTTGTCACATTGTTTATTAGACATGCAGCTAAAGCAAAGATTATTAGTATTTTTAACTACTTAAATTGTATCATTCACTGATAATATTATAGAATTTAAGCATTTAGATAGATGCTAATATTTAGTTTTATATAACGCACAATTAGAAGAAATATCTGCATGAAATACTTTCGAAACATTAGGAATTTTTATAAATATTTGAACTTACAGCAAATGATATTCCTTTAGATGTGAAAAATAAATCCATCTCTTTACCGAGCCTCACTGGGTTTAAGCTACTTGTCTCCTTCTCTCACATTAAGGTATTTTCTCCCTCCTTTCTGCATGCCTTTATGGTGTAACAGTAGCACACTCGGTGCGATTCGCGAGATCCAGGTTCCAGTCCCAGCGAGGGCATTGCACAACTTTCACATCTCCTGCTTCAAAATAACCTAATAACTCTGCAGGGGCGCCCGAACTAAGAAGTGTTGGATGATGATTCTTCACCACCAGGATTTGGCGATTGGGTACCCTAATTTCCACTCGCCCTTTAAAAGGGGTGTATATAAGATATTTTCTCCGTTCTTTCAGCTTGCTTTTGTAGTAAAACAGTAGCACACTCGGCGCGTATTCGAGCGGTCGAGGTTCGAGTCCCGACGAGGACACTGCTTTTTTTTTTCACGTCTCCTGTTTCAAAATAATCTAAAGACTCTACAATATGAGTTGCTGTTTCTTTACCGAGGGGCGCACCAGCGGCCAAGCGGTAAAAATCGTTGAACACTGGTAGTTCGGTCCGAGGTTCGAATCCCGCGAACGGGCTGGCTGCATGGGCGTTTTCGTGGTTTTCCCCGTGTGTAACGTGTATACGAGCCAGTTTCCCTTAGAAAGTCCTCCACGAAGGGCATCCCTCTCCTTAGGCAGTTAGCCCTAGTGTGCTTTGCCGTATTCTCATTACACCACACTACACCACCACCTTTACCGAGAGTTTGATAAATTTTGTCAGATATAATAAGTCGATTTAATAATTCAAAATCCTTTACTTCTCTTAATTTTAAATAATAGTTCCAACTAGTTGTTAAACGCGAAGCAAACTGAACACGAGATTTATTTTGCAGTCTGGAACTTTCCTAAATTGCTCCAAACATGGATACGGCACTGGTTGAAATTTTCGTAATAGTATTTATTTTACTTTTATGTAATTAATTTAATCTTTCTCCACAAAAAAAAAAAAAAAAAAAAAAAAAAAAAAAAAAAAAAAAAAACTTTTGGTATTATAGGTGTTTTTATAGTTGAAGCACGAATGCTTTTTATAAGCGTGTTTAATGAGTCGTTGTTATCTGATTTTATTTCTGCGCGTATTTTAATCAAATCTAACTCTGCTTTAGAGCGATCTAACTTCATTTTCTCAAGCTCTAACTGGTTGGATTCCTCAGATTTTCTCCTCTCACTGATCATGTTTGCAATTTCATTCATAGAATCTGGATCAGATTTATACGGAGCAATGGCTTTGTTTAATTCTAAAACTGACATTTTATCTACTAGTTCAACTCCTTTTTCAAAGGCTATACGCCTAAAATTCTCTTTAATTGCACTTTTAAACATTTTTCGTTCTGAGACAATTCAGATTTCAAAGAAATACATCCAAGTTCACATTAGTACTTTTAGGTAGATGTTCAAGATGAATCTCAAATAATTCAAATAGTAAATTATCACCTACTTGACTGCTGAATATTCTCTCGAAACCAGAAGTAGCTATAGCCTTGTAGTCCACATAAATTTTCAAGACGTTTATTATTTATAATTATCTCCAGCTCGACGGACCAGCATGAAAATTGGTTCTGTTTCTCATAGAAAATATAGTTATATAATCATACTCCATAGCGAATTGTGATTAAACGGAGACTCAGTAGTAAGGTAAATTCAAACTCATTTGTTAGATATCTCGCCTTACTGATCATTACTCTCGTCGGCAGACTCAGTAAAAATTTTCTAACCTCGAACGCTCACTTGCAGGGGTGAACAGTCGGTTGCAGCTGCTGTTGGTAACACCACCACCAGCAACAGCAGAATTAGTTAAAATTTCTAGAGAAACTACTGAAATCCGATTTTGAACTTGAAAATGTATAATATTCAGAAATTAATAAATCTTCCTATAAAAGTTTCAATGTCCGCTATATGCACTATGGCGTTGGTGGCTAACCTTTTTGGGGCCGCGCTGCTCAAAATGGAATGGCCGCGTGCCATTCCGATTAAGATATTAAAATAGAATTATTCATAAATTACCTCAAAATGCGTAGATCTGAAACCTGGAAGCTATTTACAATGAAAGTATTAAAACTCACCAGCAGTCTGCAATCAATTTGAATTCGTTTAGCAAACATTAGCTGCTTCAACTTTGACGTATTCTTTGCCATGTAACAAATAATATGATTGGCCCAAACAATTGAAACGTCATGAATTGGGTCAATAAATATGTATATCATTTCTGTGGCGAAATATCAAAATCTTATATCTAGGTTTAGGCTGCATGCCAGTGGCATTCATTATACAATAAGTGAAACGTTCAAGAACAGACTAAAACATTTATTTTACATAGTATCATTTTATTGTGACTACAGTGGTGGCCAAAATTGTGGACACTTTTGGAAATTTTTATGTTTTTGAACTTTGTATGCTTATAGAAAACGTTACGTTTCACAAAATGCAAACTTGTATATATTATTTTAAAGAGAATTTATTACTGAATTCAATACAAAACACAAAATTCAATTATTCGCAATACAAAAAAAGTTAAACGATAATAGTTATCGATATACATTAGATATTGATAATTGCAGTGAGTTATCAGTACTTAGTAGGGTACCCTTTATTTTTGATTACAGCTTCACATCGACGTTTCATTGAGCTGACAAGAGTTTTAAGCTCTTCTTTCGTTATTACATGATGCCAGGAAATAATTATAGCCTCAATTAGTTCCCTTTTATTTGATGGGTGCCTCATTCGGACTGTTTCCTGGCCATGACAACAATTTAATGCTCTTTGTACAAAACCACTCTTTCGATATTTTGACCGTGTGGCAAGGAGCAGAGTCCTGCTGAAAAATAAACGAAGCATTGTTGGGAAAGAGATCTCTGATGGAATGTAGAAGTTTTGGTTCTAGAATAGTGTAAATGTATTTTCAGGCATTCAGTGTCCCATCGATGACATGAAGGTGACCAATACCATCTGCTGACATGCATGACCAAATCATAACAATAACTGGGTTCTTCACAGTTACTTGAATGCAGTCAGGAAGTAGCTCTTCTCCTATTCTACGTCTTACATATTTTCGCCCATCACTACCGAATAACGATATCTTAGTTTCATGACTCCATATAACTTGTGACCACTGATCATCTGTCCAATTAATGCGTTCCTTTGCCCACTTTAGTCTTTTTTTTTTTTTTTTTTTTTTTTCGTTGCTGAAAATTAAGAGAAGGCTTTTTTCGTGGAATTCTACCTCTCAGTCCAACATCTATTAATCTTCTCCTGATCGTTCTTGAACTGACAGAAACACCAGCATCATTCAGATCACTTCTGATGGCCGCTGATGACATTTTTCTATCTTAGAGACATAGTCTTTTTATTCTTCTGTCATCAATAGATGTGGTGCACCTTTTTCGGCCTTTTCTTCTTTGTTTTTTATTGAATTTGTCTCCTGATATCGTAAACAAAACTTTCGGACTCCAGATGTAGTCACTGAACCACCCACCTGTCTTGCAATTTCTGCATAGGAAAGACCACTTTCTCGTAACACAATAATATTATATCTCTTTCTAGGTGTCCAATCTACTCTTTTATTTGATGTCATTGCTTCTTGACTAAATATTAAAAATTTTTACAAAAATTCCTACTTGTAATTGCAGTGTATAGGAAACAGGTCCTCCTTCTACAGAACAAAGCAAAATAATGAATTGTTTCAAGTGTAAACATGATGTCAGCTTCTACTGGCAGTTACTAACATTTGATTGGTTCTCAGAACAGGAACAGTGATTGGCCAAGAAAGCTAGACATTACAACCACTTCATACCTGTGTTTTTTATTTATATTAAAGTACATATAACTTTTTTGTACTGCAAATAATTGAATTGCGTGTTTTGTATTGAATTCAGTAATAAATTCTCTTTAAAATGATATATACAAGTTTGCATTTTACGAAACGTAACATTTTCTATAAGCAAACAAAGTTAAAAAACATAAAAATTTCCAAAAGTGTCCACAATTTTGGCCACCACTGTATTGATCAAGTAATATTTTAGTCACGTGCCGACTGATAAGGCTGTATGTGCCGACTGTGGCACATTTGCCATAGGTTCGCCATCACTGCACTATGGTGTTACTTTTATCTTTTAACATTATTAAAATATAGAGCAGTAACTTAATTTTTTTTCCTCCATTCCTCATATGATTTTTGTTCAGAATGAAAGAAAATGTACTCATCACCTGTTCATTTATTATGCCTTAACAGAACAGGTAAGGAGATATTCAATTTTATTTTATTTTTTCTTCGTGATAAGTAAAGGTGGAAAGTCATTCAATAAGCGATATGAACTCGTAGTATCTGTCTTATCAGTTGAAATGTTTATCTTTAACTGATTCCCGATATGCTTAACGTAGCTAAAGCAGTTAAAGAATGACTTCCGCAAATAGGCAAGCGAAAATTATTACGAATAGTCATAACTTATGCAAAAAAATCATCCAAAATACTTCTTTCAGTTATTTCTAGATCTGATATTTTAGTTGTAAATAGATAGTTGTTCAATTATAGGTTAATTCATTTTGTATAGGAATAAGCAGCACTCTAAAATCTGCCTTAAAATAAATTATTATGATATAATTAAAGATCTCTCTTTATGTAAATCATCCGTAAAGGTAGATCATTAATAGATAAATAGATGTATCCTAAATATACACCAGAGTCCCTATTATTCCACATTTCGTTTTAATCATGATACCATTAAAAAACATTTCATCAGAAAGATATTTCATCAGAAAATGTTTAATTACTACATTTGCTTAAAAAGCAATTTAATTAACAGGTGAATGCCGTGGTATTGCCCGTTTCGGTGGTATTCGGTTTCGAGGTGCCGTAAAAAATCGCCAAACTATTGTTGATGCCAATGCTGCCAAAAATAATTGCGGCAACCCTAATAATTGCGGCAAGAAAGGAAGTAAATAACTATTTAAGATTGATGTTTTAATTTAGATGAAAGGTTAATTTCATATAATACTTTTTTATTATTATAATTTATATGAAAATTGTTAAACATAACTGAATGGATGCTTGCATCGCTATTTCGCTACCGACTTATCGCTAAAGCATAATTTCATCTCGTTGGTTATTCAAACGGAATTTTCTATAATGAATGATACATTTTCTTTAAAAATATTCTCGGTAAAGTGCAGAATCGCACACTTATTTGTTTGCCGCTTTTTACAAGGGTAAAAACAATTGGATTTTTGTCAATTTTCTTTTACTTTTTAAGTGAAAATATTTCGGTGTGTACGTAGATAAAATCAAGGGCGTGCGCAGTGCCATTTTTGTGCAATTCTAGGATTTTTTTTTAAGTAAAAAATAGGTCGATGTGCACATGGATATCGAGTATGTGCAATTCTTAAAAACGCGTCAAGCAGTGGGTGATTCTGCACTTTACCCAAAATTCTATTGCCGACTTTTCGTCATGGGCAATTCCCAAATTGTTAAATCCATAGGATATCAAAAAAGGATTTAAAATCAAAAAAGGATTTAAAAATTAAATTAGTATTTCAATGGCGTCTTAAGAAAAGTAGAACTATATAAACTTACGCAATCTGAAATCAGCGCGTACGCTAGATTTGGCGCGCTGTTAAGTGGGCGCGTTTGCTAGATTTGGCGCTTTTGCGCGTACATTTTCGCTGCAATTTTTTTACGGCCCTCGAAACCGAATAGTACCAAATTTTCTGTCGTTAAAATAACCTGTACTTTATTGCCAAGGAAACTTACTGATAAATTTTATTTTACTTTAATCGATTCATCATTTAAAAGATTTATCACACCGCTAACTCTTCAATGCTGCTCTGTTATGTAACTCCTAAGATTCATTTTCGCTTTAAATTCAATTCAGTATTCAAAACAAATAAAATAATTAAAGCCTCTTACCTGTCAGACGAGATCATTTCAATCAATGTCATTTTATCCAATTTTATTCATTCCCAGTTTACTTCGAACGCTTTGGAATCAGTAACACTGACTTATGCGTTTGCGGCTCACAAGGAACGCCGAAACATTATGTGACTACTTGCCAACTTACTGCTGGGCAACACCTGACTATTCCCCCGACAAACACTCAGGCATATTGCAAGTACCTAATAAAACAAAAACATTTGGTACGAAAAGTCTGCAGCATAATGTCAAAACTCTCGGCATTAGGTGTTGATTTATGTCAAAGTGCCTAGTGATAGTAGCATAAAGCAGCCTAAAGAAACACACGCATTGGCACGATTAAAATTATTCAGGTTACAATATATATAAATTATGTAATGATAATTATGCAAAGATATAAATATCAATAAGTAAAAATGCGTAAAGTAAATATTGGCAACATGCTGATATATATACAATAGGGGTCTGCATAATATGTAAAGTTATTAGAATGCTATTATTTATGTGTTCAGATTCAAGGTAACATTGCATTTAGTACGCATGTGCGCACGTAATTGGTCTCAGGTATATAGTTGTTTATTTATTATGTATTTAAGCGGCATTTGTGAATTTATGTATATATGTGTGTATATATGTGTTTTAATTAGGTCGATTTGTACGAAAGAACATGTCGCAAATGTATGCAAATATTTATGCATTCAGTCTCCAGGTTATGTTGTATTTAGCACTGATGTGCACACGTAACCAGTTCTCAGGTTTTTATGTATTTAGGTATTTATTTATTATGTCTTTAAGTGTATTTATGTGTGTATTGATGTGCGTATTTATGTGGTTAATTAGGTCGGTTTGTACGAATGAACTTGTTGCAAAAGTATGCTAAAATTAATGTATTCAGTATCCAGGTAACGTTGTACTCAGTACTCAAATGCACACGCAATAAGTTCTCAAGTATTCATGCATTTAGGTGTTTTTTTTAATATATTTTATTTTATTTATTTTTTCATTTTTTTTTAATTTTTATTTATTTATTTTTTTTAATTTTTATTTTATTTATTTATTTATTTATTTATTTTTTACTTTTTTTTTATTATTATGCGTTTGAGTGGCACTTATTCACAATTATATCAAACGAATGCATTACTGCCCCTGTTCGGCCATGTAAACTTTTATTGGAGTTCAATATACGCTGGGCCCGGACACTTTGGACGGGAGTCCACCCCGTTAGCATTTGGTCGGCATGACTGCTGACGGTACGGTCCGGGCGTTGGGACAGGGCGTCCTGTGCGAGGCTCGCGTGTGGTCCCTCAAGCCGTACTCTAGATAAGGGAGGACGTACGCTATACCAATTGACCATCATGGCAGAGGGATGGTGCCCACGCCCTCCGTCACTTATCACTTAGCACTTATCCAATTTTATTGAAGACGCAAACAATACACGACAATAAAGAAAACACGTATTAATCCAGTTATGGCTCGCACTTGCAAACATTATTCGTTGTAGGGTTGGTTCCCTCCCCTAGTTCACAACCAGTTATTTTAAATTTGGAATCTTTTCGAATTCTCTATTTTCCCTTGCATTTCTTCACTATGATACAAATTAAGTAAGTGAACGAGGGTATTTAAATGGGTAAAACAAAAAGGTTAGACAGAGCAGCAATAAGCAGGCAGAGCATCTGTTCGAAAGACTTTTATTCTTATGCACTTTTATTGTTTTCATGTGCACAGTGTATTCGTGAAGTAGTTGGCAAGCTTCTCTCAATTCTCTTGATTCGGTCTACGTGTTCATGAAGTCGTTGGTTCAACCCAGATGCAACTAGATGCTTCGCATCAGTACTTTTCTCCTCTAAAATTTGTCTCATTTGAAGAATTCTATCTGGGGATTTCAACACGGGTCAAGCCAGTTTGGACTCTCGAAGGGGCTGGTAAGAGCTATTTCATAATAACTGCATATCAGCATAACAGCTAGTTCCAAGTAATGTGAAAAAAAACACGAGCCTGAATGGATGCTAACTGCTTGCATTTGCACTCAAAGTGCACAAGGTACACTCCCCAAAAATAAAAAAATAAAAAATAAAAAGACTTTTCTATATCTTCCGTTCTACTAGACCAATTGACAAAATTCAAATTGCGTTTTTCATGTCTCGAAAGCGCGACCTAGGATACATATTAGATTTATATATAGCATTGTTCTAGCGTAGGTATTTTGGCACAAAATCGGACTTTTTCTGAAATAACATACCAACGTTTTTCCATATTTCAATTCTACGACTCAAATTACGCCAAACTTCCAAGTTTTGTAAAAATCGCACGAGTAGTTTTTAAAAAATTAGCCCTCAAAATTTTAGCTCCTCAATGTTAATTGGGTTTTGTATATATTTATTAATCTCTCTTTTTTTTTTTATTAAACTTATTTTATTCTTCTCTTCACATTTCGAAATTTAGGTTCATTCCAAATAAAATTCACCTATTTTTTATGATTTAGTTTTAAAATTTGTATTTTGCAATATTTTTTTTTAATTTTCCAAAAAAATTTTTGAATTATAATCTATAAATTTTTTACCATCATCTTAAAATAGACGTATTTCTAAAGCACACCTGCAAAAAATTACAGTTTTGTATTCAAAATTTTCAAAGATATACCTGAATTTATATATTATCGCGTTTTGAAATTTGGTATATTTGTTGAAAGCGATAAAACATCAAATGTGTTTAGACACTTTGCTAAAATTATTTGGAAGTAGAAACGATGTAACTTTTTTCCTGCTTATACACAATGTAAAAAGATAGGAAGGAGATACATTTTTGTGCACTCCGGCAGTTATGCAAAAAATTAATATTAATTAAATGAAATAAATAAAAAATTAATATTAATTAAATGCTTCCCTTAATATGTGGAAAATGGATTGGCATGGAAGTTCGCCAAGTGAATTATTCTTGGAGCAAACGAAAAAAATAGGGCCAAGATAAATTTTTGAATTTATCGTAAATTTTCTTCGTAAATTTCGCACCAAATTTTACAAAATTTAATATCTAGTCATAATTTGAGTCGTAGATCGAAATATGGAAAAAAAACTTGTAATTTATTTCAGAAAAAGTCCGATTTTATGTAAAAATACCTATGTTAGAACAGTGCTATATATAAATCTAATATACGTTATATCCTAAGTCGCTGTTTCGAGACATGAAAAACGCAATTTGAATTTTGTAAATGGCCCCAGTAGAATGGAAGATATTGAACTGTCCCCCCCTTTCTTTTTTTTCGCAGTGTACATTCAGCATTACTTAGCAAAGATTATTGGCTTGAATTATTAATCTCGTTGAAAAAAATCCATTTGTCATATACAGAAATATGTTCATACGGGGATTGGACAATCCACCTGAAATACTTACACCTAAAGTGCATAGTTTAATTAACATAGACCAGTGAATAATTACATAGACCAACAATAATTAACGTTGACCTAAGGTCTCAAACTGACGGGCCCGAGGAAATTTTATACGGCCTGCGAATGCATTTCAGTTATATATTTCTTGTAAATAGGGTACTTAATAGTTCTAGGGACATAGAGCTACTGTGCGCGACCCCTGTTGAATAGGGAGAAAAAAGATGTACAGGTTAGGGCTTTATCTATGTGCTTGTATGGCAGGCGAAGTGATTGCGGTAAGGTGGAAGAACTTCCGATGCCGGTACAATTAGTAAGTTTAGCGAGCCAGCCAAAACAATTGGTGGTGCTTCGGAATTCTACTAGCCTTTCCCGTTTTTTTTTTTCTATAGAGTTAGTACTTTTGCTGTACACTTTTCTTAAGTCAATCATTAGCTGGTTTGCTAGATAAATAGTTGCTCAGTCTACATTCCTATAAAGATATAGAAAAAACTATACGGCTCTTAAAACCTGTTCATTTGCGTTTTTTGTTAGATCTACTTTACATCAATGCCTGTTTTTGAATTGTGCATAACTTTCGCATGTTCTTTATCAAAGAACTGAATATGTAGCCAATGAAAATTTCCTACAAGTGCCAACCTTTCACACAAAAAACAAACATAAATTTGAATTTTTCCCTTGCGTTATTATAATTAGCATTTTTTGATAAATATTTAGCATATGAAATTTAAAATTTAGCTTGATGTTTTTATTTTGTTTAGAACATTTTCATTCTGTTATTAAAAAAATGTTCACACCATCATGCATTCGACCCGCATGCTATTTGAATTATAGACCTCTGGTGTAAACGATTTTGTAGAGATCATTATTAAACAGTCTACAAATGTTCAAGTTTTGTTCCTTCATGGAGGAAATTTTTAGCCATTTATCTTATTTATCTTACAAAACAATGGTTATTACCCTTCGTGATAGCGGAAAAGAATATTGTTTTTCAACACTGTCTAGTATAACCTTGACAGGTATAATAGTATGGAGATAAGGGAATTGTGCAGAAAGTGGAAGATATTCAAACTCGTTCTATCTAAGTTGGTGTATTTAATTATGGCAAAGCACACGAGGGCTATCTACCTAAAGGAAGGGATGCCTTTCGTGGAGAACTTTCTAAGGGAAACTGGCTCGTATACACGTTACACATGGGGAAAACCACGAAAACGCCCATGCAGCCAGCCCGTTCGCGGGATTCGAACCTCAGACCGAACTACCAGTGTTCAGCGTCTTTACCGCTCGGCCGCTGGTGGGCCGTTCTATCTAAATTTCTATTTAAAGTTATTTAAGCTAAAATTTACGGTTTAGTTTTCTACTATTCTATGTTTTCGTAATTTAAATTTAGTACATGTTGCATAAAATAGGAACTTACACATACCCCCCCCCCCCAAGAAGGAATAAAAAGAACGGGGGAAGAGCATAAAGAATTGTTATTGATTGGCAACAAACCTTAATAGAGCTATAGGTATAAGACCATATTTATGTATTTAAACTGTTCATAAATTGAATAATCAAGTATATAAATTAAATGTAGAATTTAGGAATTCGGTTTCTCTCAGACGTGAATCATTTTAAAAATTAATTTTAATCTATGGTATTGTGTCTGATTTACAAAACTGACCATTTTATTTCTGTTTCTAATTTTATTATTTTAAGGTATTAAGAGTTGAAAGTTAGAAATGAAACAAATGTGTAAAATTTTGGATATTTTAAATAGTATAAGAGAATTTTGAAGCTTCCTTGAAAGTGAAGGCCTAGGACATATCTTGCGCAGAAGTGGTGAAGCCGATAAAGATGTATTCACTACTGAACAATGCATATTTTGCATTGTTTACTGTGTATCTTTAAGGGGACTCATACACCTTAAAACCCATAAGATGTTCGAATAGGTGACTGTTGCAAGAATTGGAATAACTTATTTATTTTAAAAGCCATTACTACCAACTTTTAACAGCTGTCTACATAGTACAGCTGCTTTCTGAAATAGCAATCAGAAAGTTTGTGTTGCCACAAATATTTTTATAATTTAATCCGCTTTGTGACACCATTTTTCGTCATGTTTCCAACTTGCGCGCACAGTTTAAAACATTCTATTTCATAATTCATAATTAATTCTGTTTCATAATTAATTCCATAATTAATTCATAATTATGGAATTAATTATTAAATATGGAATTAATTATTAAATTATTAAATATGGAATTAATTCTGTTTCATAATTAATTCCATATTTAATATGTAGCTTTTATAACATTTGGAAACTACTGTCAACCTAAAATTCTAAAAATTTCATGTTCAATTTTTATTTTATTTTGAGTTGAGTTTATAAAATGTATTTTATTAACAAAATTTGTAATGTTTTCGTCCATAAAATTTTTCAATATTAAAATATTCCACAGATTGTTGGTTCAGTTAGAACATAGTGCCCATATAAAGAATTCAATCCAATTTCAAGGATGTACCATTAGCCATTTTTTAAATATCATGCTCGCAAGGTGGAAACATGGCGAAATATTTTGTCACAAAGCAGATTAAATTACAAAAATATTTATGGCAACACAAACTTTCTGGTTACTAGTTTCCAAAGCAGCTATATTATGTAGTCAGCTGTAAAAGGTTGGAAGTAATTGCTTTTAAAATAAATAAAATATCCCAATTCTTGTAATAGTCACATATTCGAAGATCATGAGGGGTTTAAGGTGTATGAGTCCCCTTAATATGCTTGACAGCACTGAAATCATCGATTAACATGACACAGTAACGAATGGCTTTATTTTAGCTTAGTCATGACTATTAATCCGTGAAGCCTCTTACAGGCAGTTTTTGCAAAATGGGGGAGTTTGAGGGAATGTTATATTCTGCTATAATTTGAACTCTCGTTGTTTTATGTTACTGGCTTTGATTCATTTCAGCATTCTAACGTCCTTTCCAGATAACTTCCTCAGCAATTTCGCTTCAGTTTAACTCAGCTGATGGTCGTTTTTTCAAACTTTATGTTGCTGTTTTATGTTATTGGCTTTGATTAAGTTTAGCACAACATCCTTAAACATCCGAACAGAATCACAAATGAAATGACTCAAAATCTTCACGATGTTTGTACATTTATCTATATAAGTTATTTAATATCAGGGCTATGCTGTATCAGATGTGTCATCATTAGTAATTGCCTCAAAAAACTTCCTATAAACAGACTGAATTTGAATATTTTGAATGAGGATCAATATGGCTTTACGCCTCAACGTTTGCTAAAGATGCTCTTTTTCGCTTATGTAACATAGTAAAGCAAAGTAAACGGAAAAACTATGTCACAATTTTGATGTTTCTGGATATGAACGGGACTTTTGACGATGCTTAATGCCCAGGAATCGTAAATTTATGAAACTTGCTGATATAACTAGTAATATCTTCTACTTTATCAAGGATGTTTTGCATACTCGCACTTAGGACTTTCTCTAGGTATATTACGAAAGGATATAATTTAGAAAAGGATTGTTCCCAAGGATCAGTCTCTAGAATCTTATAATTAATGATCTTTTTTGTGAATTATCTGCTTTTTAAAACTGTTTTAGTATTGTTTTTGCAAATGATCTGCTTATAATTGTTCAATGCAAAAAGTTTCGTTTATACTTCTTCTTTGTCTCAAGATTTACTTGATACTGCTTTTCGGCGGTGTAAACTTTATAAATTGAAATCCAGTCCGCTTAAAAGCAAAGTCATTATGTCGGCACATAAAAAGATGAATACTGACTGCAGAATACGTTTATTAATTGGGGACGTTTCTATACAAGAGGTTACTCAAATAATACCTTTAGGAGTTATCTTTGGGTAACAAATTACAGTGTAAGTATCATATTTTTCATCTTTCAAGGAAATGAAAAAATACGTTATCAGGATTATTTAAAATTTCTAAAAACACTTATGGGTTAAAAATAGATGTTCTAAAATTGATCTATGGGATCTTAAATTGATCTATTTTTGATGCATAGGAAATAGTTCCGGTTATTTCCTATGCATCAAAAATTTGGGGTGGTTCTTGTAAGGAAAATTCAAAGTTTTCCTTTAAGCTACAGAACTATGAACAATTCTTTCATTCGAAGCGCGTTTTACTGTCATTGGTATTCAACCCATAGGTATTGAAATTTTTAGCAATGTTGCGATGAAGAAAAACACTTCCAGGCATTCCTCGTTAAGTTTTCTTCACTGCAGTCTGCCAGTTTTTTCTTTGCCGCATTTATTTTTATAGGAATCCCATACCAGTTGTTGGTTGTTGTCAGTTGTTGGTTATTATGATGTTGTTCTTGAAGCGTACAAATTACTTTGTTTTACAGACGGAAATGAAACAAATGATGAAAAAGTAAATTCATAAAGTTAGTTTATAAATAAAGTAAAGTTAGTTTATGAAGATAAACAAGAAAGAGACTTCAAACACTAGAGAATCAATGATGGGTGCTCTGCTTTTCAGGCTGAATTCTCTATATTGAACCCCTTAAGGACTAGAGTGCGCAGAACAAAGCGCAGTCACGGGACCCAACCCTCTGAAATGGAACGTCGCCACCGGCCTACGCATTTTCAGCAGTTAACATACTTTTACAAAAAAAAATATAGATAGATAGATAATCAGCATTTTAATATAATGACCTCAATTTCTGAAGTTACATACTTAACATACTAATTATTAATATGTATTAATATAAATAATATCACATTAATAGAAATAAATGAAACATGCAAAATACTAAAATTATAATTATAAGCATGAAAATAAATACTATACGCATGAAAACTAAATTTCAAATATTAAATGTAAAGGAAAATTAAGCAATAATTATCTGTAGATAATTAAATTTCAATTTAATAATTCTGCTATATGTGGAATAATTCACAACGGGAATTCACACGCAGGACAATGACGGCTTTATTCGCCGAATAAGCAAGACGCATCACAGATTGGGACAGCTGATACCTTTTGCTTTCTGTAATAATGCTGTAAAGTTACTTTTTAATTAACCAAGAAAATCTATGTTAAGTTTTAAAATAAATACAAAATAGGACAACCGGTCTGCGTTTTTCCATCACGGAAGTTCGACGACGTTACACCGTCTACAGTCAGCTAGATGCGTTTTCCCACATTCTCCTAACAAAAAAAAAAAAAAAAAAAAAAAAATCTGAAATTTTTCAGATTTTAAATTACGTCCAAAGGGGCGTTTTTTTAACGTTTTGAGTGTTACCTTTATTTATTAAATATCATGTTCTTTGCACTTAAACCATAAAATTCAGTTCAAGAGCAATATCGCAAAATAATGTTAAATTAAGCATATCTTTAGAATTTCCGATATACACAGTCTCGCGAGCTGGAGATAAAAGTATTTTTTTTTCTATATAACGTTGCCATTTCTCGCTTTTAAAGCATTGAGTTTGTAAATCAAAAATTCGTTAAAGTTTTACAAAATATAAAATCTATAATAAAACAAATTCCAAATTTGGGATTTCAGATGCCCATATTCGCAGTAGGATTTCGTCATTCAAAATTCGATGGCTCTATGTACCATTGTTTTACACAATGCGAGAAATAGACAATCATTTATGCAGATTTTTCATTATTTAATTTCTTCAAATATAATGCAGGACTCTAACATTTTGTGGCAACAGTTTGAAAAGTGAACCGACGTCTATGAGTCCGACGCAAAATGCCAAAACGAAAGCAATAGTCCTTCGGGACTGAAATCCCTTTGGACTAAACAAAAAAAAAAAAAAAAAAAAAAAAAAAATTTAAATTAAGCTGGATGTATTTCCCCACATTCGAATAGAGAAAAACATGAAGAATAAAAAACGAATACGAAAAAAAAAATGAAATTCCTGACAAAATAAACAAACACGCCCGTGTCCCTTTAACTTAAACGGCTGTAATTCCCGGTTTGTTTACATCAATAACTCTGTCAAAACCAGAAACACCGAACAGAAACTGATGCCCTTACATGAAGGTCAAAAGCCACATGACTTAACCGATGCGAAAACCGTTACCATTTAACACCATCTACTAGTACTTAAAACTTTAAAAAAAAAAAAAAAAAAAAAAAATCGTTCCGTTTTCAAGTTACATACACTCGATACTGGGCTGAAGAGATTGATCATAGCTCTTCGCGTATAAGCGACGTTGGTCTTGAGCGGGTTAAACTTAGCTGTGAAATGGGTTCAAAATTCTTGCAGTGGTTTAAGATCAATGTGCATTTTAATATTCAGTGATTCTCTTTCTTAGCTACAATTATTACAGAAAATTAGTGTTTCAGAGAAACTAGCTGTTGAAATTCAGGTTATTGTTAATACCTTGCAAGATCTTCCTATCGACATTCATTTTACTTACGTTCGTGGACACTGTCGAAATTCTGGAAATGAGAGAGTTGATGCTATAACAAGCTATCCACGAAACTTCACATTGATCTCTATGTGCCTGCTTCTTATTGGAAGTGCTTTTATGGAAATCATACTATCTGTATTCGGAGCAGAGAATATCTGGTCTCGCCAAACGCAGAAGGAAACAAATGGCTTTTCCTACATAAAACATTTTCACAAAATAAAAGTTAATCGATTTTCAAGAGGTTTTAAAGCAACTGAAATTCTGAAAGAACATTGCAAATTTAAGAGCTATTTAAAGCAATTTAGCGTTGCTTCACTTGCTTTGTGCACCTTCCGTAGCGGCGATAAAGATGAAAAAAGCATATTCTTCTTGAGTGCGTTCATCATACCCGGAAAGGGAGATACTTAGGCAACTTGAAAGCGCTTGCCTGTATCTTGGCCTTTATTCTGAGCTTCTTCGGACTGAAGAAACAATTTCTGTTTTCGGAATTTCATTCTTTATATAGATTATTAAGGTCTGTTTATTTTATTACTTTTTATTCTATTTTTCTTTTACTTACTGTTGTTTATTTTATGATTTCCCCCTACTTATTTTCTCATTGCTGTAACTTACTTGTGTAAGCCCTGTAGTATACTTTGTGGAACACAAGGAGCTGTAATTAGAGTTAGGGAAAAAACATCCTTAAGAGATAATTTTCTTGGCAACTCCTTTTCAGCTTAACTCGACAATATATAGTACTGTGGGGACAGGCAACGACCATAGTTGATAACACACATTTATTACTATTTACAAATATAGATTACATTAGGATTACAATTAATGAAAATGGTATACGAGCGATCGAGCGACGTCTGCTCCGCTCGCCAGCTAAACCTCGTCTTCTTCCGAAGGCGGGAAACACATGCTGACGCAATGCATACGTCATACAGTAGGGGATTAGGGAATATCATGACATAACGTTTCTCACATTCGGCCATCATGACCGGACAGGCGACCTCGCCTGAAGCAACATAGTATATCATCAAATTAAAAAAAAAATTATTATAATATAGTAACATAGGTATAGAAAAAATAATCTGTAGATACAAAGCTGAGGATACTTACACAAATGGAGCAAAAAAATAGTTTAAACACACCACAGCAGTTAACTAAAAATAAAAAGAACATTAGTATGACAAAATGAATTAAAAAGTTGATATGAGGAAAAAAATTATTAGAAAGTTCTCAGGTGTCATCTGTCCAAACACAGGAGGACCTATAATGCTGACAGTTTAATAAAAATTAAGTGATACGTTCAATATTGTTGGACCAGGGTTTCATGTATTCAGCACAAGTAGATGTTTTGGATGGTCCGTCGAAAAATGCACACTTTTCCACATCATATGTGTCATTTTGTTTGAGCCTGGTGACTTTATAAGGTCCGAGAAGTTTCTGTTTGAGTTTTAGACCAGGGCCAAACTGAGTTCGTTTGATAGCCACGAGGTCATGAAGTTGAAATTTTTGTGCCTGTTTTCGTCGCAAATTATAAGTACGGCGATTTTCGTCTTGCACTTTAGAGATTTGCTGTTTTGCGTCCTTATGGAGATCGTCACGTTGCTGAATGAATGCAGATTTGATCTCCTCGTCGATTAGAGCAGCGATGTTTATGTCGTTTTGCGATTTCATTTTAGTCCCAAAGAGAAGTTCAAAGGGAGTAGAATTGATGCTACGTTGAAAAGTTGAATTAATAATTTGTTGCACGGCGGGAACATGGCGGTACCATTGCTCAGGGTTGGTTATGGAGAGTTTAGAAAGGACAGCAATAATAATGGAGTTCAAACGCTCAACTTGACCGTTCGATCGTGGGAGGCCAGCTGTAATAAGAACGTGCTTTATTCTCTGTGTGTCACAATAGTTTGCAAATGCAGTGGATTTGAATGCAGGGCCTCGATCAGAGATAATCCGTGAAGGATTTCCGAAGACTGATCTTTGAGATTCCAGCCGACTGATAACTTCATCTGCGTCTGTAGACTTTGTCGGATAAAGCCACACGAATTTAGTAAATGAGTCTATAACTGCCAAAATATGTTTGTATTTCTTTGATGTGGTGGCAAGGGGACCTAAGTGGTCGATATGGTACGTGTGCAAGGGTTCGTCGTCTTTGTCAATGGGGTGCAGAAGTCCGTCTTTCTTGCCACGCTTTCGATTATTGAGGATGCATGGGATGCAGTTATGGATACACCGCTCAATTTTTTCTTTCAAATTTGAGATAAAATATTCGTTGTTTAAAAGTTCTTGAGTGCGGATTACGGCGAAGTGGCCTCGTTCGTGAGCTGTTTTTATGACATTTGCCTGCATATTCTCAGGCACCACAAGTAAGTCAATGCCGTTGACGTTTTTGTACAGGAGATTGTCTTTAACGAGAAAGTTATCATACGAAGGCGTCGTTTGAAGGAGTGCTTTAATAGCCGTAATATGCTCGTCGGTTTCTTGTGCTTTGCGAAATTGGAGAAGGACACTGTCTTGGATAGTCATGCAACATGGACTGCGACTGAGGGCATCCACGTGAGCCATCTTTGAGCCGGTACGGTGCTCAATTTCATAGTCAAAATCTTGGAGATATAAAACCCATCGGGCTATTCTCGAATTGAGTTCCTTTTTATTTAAAGTTTGCACAAAAGCGTTGCAGTCAGTGATAATTTTAAAATGTGAACCAAGGACGTAAATACGGAACTTTTTTAAAGCTTCAACAATTGCAAGGACTTCGAGTTCATAACTGGTGTATTTACGCTCATTGTCCGATGTTTTCTTTGACATGTAGTAGACAGGGTGAAAGCTGTTATCGTTCATAGATTTTTGTAGTAGGACTGCCCCCAAGCCATCAATGGATGCGTCGGTATGAATTTCGATAGGACTCTTTTGATTAAAAATACTTAAAACTGGTTGTTGAGAAAGCAAATATTTTAATCTGTGAAATGCGGCTTTCTGATCAGCATGAAATTGAAAGGGGGTGTCCTTACGAAGGAGATCACTAAGGGTTTTTGCAATGCTAGAATATGAGGGGATGAATTTCCTAAAATATCCCGTGAGACCGAGAAAGCGTTGGACGTCTTTCGTACTCTTAGGTTCGGGGTAGTTAATTACAGATTTTGTTTTCGAAGGGGAAGGAAAAAGTTTACCACCTTCAACGATATGTCCAAGAAATTCGATTTTTTTGTGAAGAAATTGACATTTACGAAAATTAACTTCTAGACCATATTCACTAGCAACTTTGAGTACTTGATTGAGACGATGGATGGCCTCATTTTCATTTTTGGCGGGAATAACTACATCGTCCATGTAGGGTAAAACATAACCTTTGACAATTAAATCACGAAAAACATAATTTATGAAGCGCTGGAATACTGAAGGGCAATTTGAAAGACCAAATGGCATTCGAAGAAACTGGAATTGTCCGTTATGAGTTACAAAAGCTGTATATGGTTTACTTTCGTCCGCTACTGGCACATGAAAAAATCCGTTACGTAGGTCAAGAGTACTAAAAATTTGGGCGTCTTGCAGTTTATCCAAAATGTCATCAATAAGAGGAAGAGGAAAATGATCCTTAATTAAAAGTCGATTAAGTTTCCTATAATCGATGCAAACACGGGGTGTACCGTCTTTTTTACGCATCACGAGAACTTGACTGGCATATGGAGATGAACAAGGTTCAATAATTTTAAGTTTCAACCATTCATTTATTTGTTTGTCAACAATTTCCCGTTCAACAAAAGGAAGGCGTCTAGGAGGGTTAAAAATCGGTTTATCATCGGATAGAGTGATATTAAGTTTAATATCTGTTGTCTTTGTTTTATTTGGGACATAAGAATTCAGCAAACGTTCTGCCGCAGCACGAAATTCTTTGGAAACATTTGAACCAATATCAAAAGCTGGAACATCGTCATTTATTGCAAAAATGAAAGATTCAGGAGCAGTTTCAAAGCATTGCTCGGAAGGTTTTGAAAAATATATACCGTCTGGTGTAATAGTTAATTTAGCATTTGTAATTACGTCACAGCCTACAATAAGAGAAAACTGCATAGAATGATTTGGAACAACTCTAATATTAGCCGGAAAGTCCTGATTATCAATGTTGATAATGGTTTGAAAATAGCCAATAATAGGAATTTTCGAGAATCCGAAACCAGTTAACACTCCAGAATTATTTGAAAGTGGTGGGGAACCAAGTTGAATCCATGTGTTTTCGTTCAGTAATGTGACCTCACTTCCAGTGTCAATTAATCCAGAAACTGTGCTATTGAGTATAACGACAGTTTTACACATATTACCGTGAGAGGTTTGTACTGTATTTACTTCGGCAGGTGGAGTGGAAGTCTCATTTGATGTTGTGGGGCGGCAATCCATAGATTTATGTCCAAAACGACAACAAGTTAGACACTTTGGGCCAAGAGAACGATTAGGACAGGACCGTGAGAGGTGTCCGACCTCATCGCAGTTAAAACAAGTTTGTGGTTTAGTTTTAGATGGACCAGTATTATTAAATTTCGTGTCGTGTTGTTGGTCTGAATTTTTTCGTCCAGTACCACGTCTGGGGCCATTAGTCGTATTTTTAAAATTTGATGGATGAGAGATATTTGTATGTCTAGTCGTAACTACAGATTCATAAGTGCGTAGCTTTTCCTTGAATTCAGAATATGATTTAGCACCGTAGAGAATAATTTTATCGGATGGGGTACCTAGTATTCCTTGAATGGTATACTGAATGACAGAAGCCTCGTCGATAACACCCTCACCACGATTCGCAATTTCGCGCATGGCGATAAAATATTGCAAAGAGCTTTCATTCGAGCGCATTTTTCTTCTTTCGAGTTGTTTATGAATTTCAATAGACGTAATTTTATCGGAGAACTCATTAAGTAATAATGTTTTAAACATGTCGTATGAATTGAGATTCCGTTGGGAAAACAAAAAAGTTTTAGCAGTACCCACAACAAGTCTTTTCGCAAAAACTAATTTTTGCTGGTCGGTAAGATTTGGGAATAATTGGAAATTATCCTCTATATCGTTGAAAAAAGCACGGACTGAATAGGAATCATTGCCTGAAAAGTTTCTGCAAGTGTTTGAAAGATCTCTCAAAATAAACCATAAGTCATGACTCATCTCGCGAATCTCGGTGTTCGCCGTCATATAAACACCGGAGCGACTCGAATTCAAATTTATTACTTCCGCGTCAGAAGAAACAACGCGATTTGGGCTTGGCGCCGTGAAGGGAGGGGAAGGGGGAACAGAAGAACTTAGACCTACAGGCGTCGGTGCACTGTCGGTGTTTGAAATTGAATGATCGTCATCGGATAAAAAACTAACATCTAGGGAACTGTGAAAATCCGTCAGATTAGTGAGGGCATGAAAAATTTTTTCACATAAAACATCTTTATTAGTGGAAGCTTCTAAATGTAATAAATTCGCCACTGATATAAAATCTGATAAAGAAAAATCTTTTAATAGAAGTTCTTTATGTTTTGCCAAATCGAAACTGTCCGGGAACGCGGCAAAATTTCGCATTCTCTTTCGCGAAGAATGATCAAAATCGGAATATCCGAGCACGGTATTAAATAATTTAATAACTCGTGTTGTGCCATATTTAAGAGAATTCGCTATCAATGGGATATCACCTAATTTTAGGGCCATAGTTCTTTAAACAGTAAAATAGGACAATATGAATATGAAATAGGGTATGTATGAATGAGAATTAAACAGTATAAACACAGCTTAAAATCGTAATACTAATAAATTATGAACGAATTAGGGAAAATTGGGCCTACCTAACTTCGGGGCAGTCCTTATAATCCAATATATATCTTGGCCAATCCAATGTAATCCAAAATCGAATTTCGATTTAGCGTTCAAAATCAGAAGAACGGACAAGTAGCATGTAACATCATTCACATATGTCGTCCAGCTTGAAGAATATTAAATCGTCATAAAGGCACGTCTTAATTCACATACGTCGTCTAGCTTGAAGAAGAATATTAAATCGTCATACAGGCACATCTTGCCTTTGTTAGCTTTCTGAACGTCTTTAGTGATTGCTGGTGTCTAAGGTTCGATTATAACGCATGCACAAAAGGCACGGTCGAGCCCCCAAAATGTGGGGAAAGGCAACGACCATAGTTGATAACACACATTTATTACTATTTACAAATATAGATTACATTAGGATTACAATTAATGAAAATGGTATACGAGCGATCGAGCGACGTCTGCTCCGCTCGCCAGCTAAACCTCGTCTTCTTCCGAAGGCGGGAAACACATGCTGACGCAATGCATACGTCATACAGTAGGGGATTAGGGAATATCATGACATAACGTTTCCCACAGTACTGGCTGAAGTTCTTCGAGTTTCTAGCTATACGAACATGACCATTGATACGTGATAGAACGCTACTTTCTTGGTAAGAGATACACTAAGCAGACGAGCATGAACAATTTGTCCTCTACTTCACTTTGAATATCACCCACTTATGTCTTATGATTCTCATTGCTACACAGAAAGGGAGATACTTCAGGCAACTTGATATCAGCATTTCTAATAACCCTGGAATTCAAATTTCAAATTTCCTGCTGTTAATAAAAATCGAATCTTTCAAGGTTCCCAGCTGGAAGTAAATATTGTTACGTTATTTTTCTTCTTCCTTTGGTACGTTCGTTACGTACGAGTTCGTGCGGATTTCGAGTGAATAATGACGACACTTCTTGATGAAGTATCAAAACGCATTTTATTGGCCAGTATAATTCAAGGCAGCTACAATAACACGTTTACAGTCGTCGAAGAACTACTATAAACACGCTGACACAATCAGTGACACAGCATTCGGGCTATCACGGTGAAGACAGCTTCACGGCAAAGCACCAGAGTACAGCTCCCAACTCTGCTCAGTCGTTCTCGGAGCTCCACGTACTCTCGAGACTCTCCACGATACAACTCGCGATGCACTCGACGATACACTAGAGTACAGCTCCCGACTATTCGTTTCAGTCGTTCCCGGAGCTCAACACACTTTTTCGTCGCTGCACCAACCGCGATACACTAAGAGATTCTTTCGGTACACTCGACGGCCAACTCGGAACTCACTGACTGTCTATCAACTCGATGGACTCTCACGAACTAACTGATAGACTCCGCACGGGCTAACTAAACTAACTCTCCGCGTACCAGCAGGGTTTATATAGCTTTTGGCTTGTGTTCGAGAACATTCTGGGCTAGACCAGTAAGAATTCGTTCCAGAAAGTTCTCCATCCGTCTATAGTACATCGCAAATTTTGTCGCCAAATGTCACCAAATGGGACAACCTTGCCTTCCCTTGCCATTTTCTGGCAAACCTAAATCTGCTTTGCGGGGAAGCTATCTTGCAGTACGTTTACTTTTCGTAACAATATGTTAGCGACAAACTGGGAATGATGTATGCGCCAACTGTTTCAATTTCAGTGCCGTGAAAAACAGAGCAGGTCAACAATTAATATAAAAAAAATTCAAGTCAATTTTATTTAATACAAAAATTTGGTTTTGCGGAGAGTGTAAAAATTTAATACAATTTTTTTTAAATGAAAAATTTTTAATATATGAAAAAACTATTATCATCAAGTGTCATCCACTACAAGTTTCAAAAATGTATTTCAATTTGATTGGATGAATGAAAAGTATTTTATTAACGATTTAAAATGTGAAAAAAAATAATGTAGGGAGTGTGTGAGCTAGTAGTGGGAACTTAAAAAAGTGAATAAAACTTAAATTAGATTGGACTGGATTGTTTCAGTTGGCAAGGCATATTATGGTTATGAAACATTAGATGTCTTCGCGGAGACCTTTTCTGTGGAAATCTGGTTCGAACTCAAATTTTGAAGGAAAAACAAGAAAAACCTACGAAATCACTCCTTTCATCAGAATTTTAATACAGTTGAGTTATGTACATTTCGGAGCTCTTATCCTCCGGCCCGCTAGTGGGGAACAAAATAGCATATATCGAAATACGTACTTTGATTTTTAACTCTTTCGCATCGAAGTCGCCCGTAACGGCCGTTCATTCAGGCAACGGCAAACCGCCCCAACGCCTCTTTTATTTTCTACCTAGTTCTTTGCCCTCCACGTTAGTGTATCGCTCATTGGGATCGCGAGTTGTTAAAAGACATGTCAATCATTCTTTTGAAGCAAATAAAGGAGAAATACGGAAAGCTATTGACGTTCGCAGGTGCAATCCGGCCCTAAGGTGAAACTGCACACAATGGATGAAACCGCAGGGGGAAAGGAAAACTATTCCAAGACAAATTCGTAAACAAGGGCGTTTTCGATGTTTGTTGAAAACAGATTTGGTCGTCTCTCGATGCGAAAGAGTTAAACAAGCCTAGTTTCAATATTATCAAACTCTATTTAAAAATCGCGTGCATCCAGTCCGTGATTCTATTTTTATTTTATTTATTTATTTATTTTGCTCGTAACTATGCTGCAGTAGGACTTTTTTTTCCCCCTTCTAATTTTCAGTTACCTGTATTACATAAAAACCAAACTTCAAACTTCAAACAAAAAGCGGAATAAAATTTCGCTGTTTGTTTATGGCAGATGGCTGCTATCTGCCTAAGACGAGGAATGTCTTCATGGTACTGTCATATCAAGGTTTCCTGGTGTAAACTTTGCTCATGCTGCATAACAGAAAAGGAAAACAAAATGTTCGGGCAACAAGTTTTTCCCCCGGTGTCGACGAACAAAGTTTGTGATTTCACGTCTTAGTCATTACCACGGACTAAAGTAGTGCCTTGAGGGTAAGAGTTGGGCAAGAGCAAATCCATGCAAAATTGTGCGTCTAATTCGGGTTGTTGGAAGAGTAGCTATTGTTGATTGAAGAAGAAGTGGAAGTTAACTCAAAAAGTGATTTGCCATTTGGGATTCAAAGGAAAGACTTCGAGAACATGAAGGATGAAAAATGCGTGGCGAATGAAAAGAAGGGCAAAGTGCTATTCTGTATTCAAATAGGAAATTACACTCATAATTCTTGCAGGATGAAACCCATTATGCGTGTAATTTCCTATACGCATAATGGGTTTCATCCTGCAAGAATAAACTTTGCTTACCAAAAGGAGCAAAATGGAAGAGAGTCTTATTTTACAACCTTCATGAGTGGGCAAAGAGATGCGAAGAAAGGTAGCTTAGTATTTCTGATAAGTATTCTGATTAGATATATTTGAGATACTTTTTGGTGGATTATTGCTTGACGAAATCACATTTGACAAGTAAAATCCAGTAGCCTACGTTACTGAGGTACGTGGATATTGATGGATTCTGTTGAATAGAGCTTTTACCCCTGAAACAGGAAGTGAGGAATAATGACGTAGCCATGTTAACACGTAGTGTAGTTCACGGACTTCTCAGCAAGGAAACATAAACGTTTTAAATTTGAAAAAAAATAAAATAAAATAAAATAAAAACTGTGCCTGAAAAAGGAACTTTAATTTAAAAATACCTCTTTACAAGAGAAGATGTTATTACTATATGCATTTATAACGTTTAAAAAGTTAATAATACTTATTTATTAATTTTAGAATAATAGATAAAATACTCTACGTTTTCTTCAAATTTGCAAGTTTTATCCCCTGCGCATTTGTTATTAAATCATGAAGAAAAAACTGTGGCAGTCATTATCTTTTCTTCATCTGGATACTGACTGAGAGAATTCTACTACTCTTTCTAAGATAACTTAAATAACAGCTTTAACAGCTTTTTAAAGTTAGCCCCCCCCCAAAAAAAAACAGAAATAGCATCAGTTTGGCTTTGTTTTGAATATGGTATATGTCAATTTTTTTTTTTTTTTTTTTTTTTTTTTTCTGCAACTAAAGAAGTCGAACTTAATAGACAGACAGACAAAGTAGACAGATGACTTGTTTTGCACACACTAAGTCTTTCTGCACCGATGGGCGAAAAGTCAATCTTAGGTGCGAAGAAAAGGTATATAGAAAGGAGGGTAATTTCATATTTAAGAGGAGAGTAAAAAGGAACTTCGTACACTTTTGTACGAGTTCGAAAGGCCAGGAAGAAAAGATGGGACAAATTGTAATTTAAAATAAATGGCCAAAAAATAATAGAGGGGGGAAAAAAGAAAGGGCCTATAGAAAGAAAAGGAAAAGAAGTAGAAAATATCCTAGAATACGATTGTCACATTCTTGCCACTAGGTGGCGGGCATCTCTTCCTTTACTTTTGCTGTAATTAAGTTCCGAGAAGCAGTCGAGATTGGAACCGCTTTGAGGAGCGTAAAGACTCAGAACTAAAAATGTACTGTCTTAAAATAATTATCCCTTACCTTGTAAATAGTGTATATTAGCGTTTTCTTTGAATAAATAATTAAAAGACAAGATGGCCTGCTAATTGTAATAGAAACTCTTACTGGAAAACGTGATTATTAGAAGCCTGGCGTCGAGAACACTGAAGATGCAGCAGGTAAGGAATTTTACATTAATTTTATTGTAAATAGAAGAACCTGATGCAACAACGATTGTGTCCATAGGTGTAGTCAAAAGGAGAGGAAGCTGCGTTCATTTACAAAAAATAGTATCTTACAGGTGTGTGTAGTGAGTATGTTTGGTAAAGCGAATAGATTTGATGATAGAAAAAATATGGACAGTGTTGAGATGCTCCTTATCAAGGTATTTAGCATTTAATACAAGACAATATGTATGCTTCCATCCTGAGACACAACAGCAAAAGACCCGTAATATCAGACAAAAGTATATATTACTTGACTAAAGTAACTTTAGCTATTATCGTTCCCAACATTTTCATACATTTTTCAAAAAACAGCAGCAGACAAAAAACATAGATCCATACAGAAAACAAGACCACAACCGCACAATATATATATTACGGAGTGTATTTATTAAAAACATAAATTAAACATACTATTTATTAATTTAATTATCATAATTAATTACATGTACAATTATTATCAGTTTACTATCATAATTTGCTGCTTGTTAATTAATTCTAGTATAACACATATTGAGGCACACTGTATTTATATTAGCTCATAATTCTAAGAATTTTTTAAGGCTGTGAAGAATAATCCATCCCTCACATTTGGACATTAAACAGATAGCAAAGAACAGTATGAGAAAAAAGAAACGATGAGGTATAATATTTAAAGTCGATAAAATATTTAAGCGATGTGGGTAAAAAAGGGTCGGAGACGGAAGTAGCGCATAGGAGCCCCATTTTCCATCTCACGAAATTCCTCAAAACAAGATAAGGGATGTGACAGACAAGAACTGATAACATTACCGTCTGTTTGGAATTGTTACGACAAAAAGAGCCACAAGCAAGGAGCAATTTCAAGTATTGTTCGATGCTAAGAAACTGATGAAAAAATAAATTAATTAATTTAAAAGCAGTTTAGTGATAGAAATTTGATTTAGTTTAGATGAAAGAAGGTTACTTATCTCAAAATTCCTGGCTTTCGTCGTGTATCCTCACGGTGTCCGTTCTGTAACTCTCATCAACATCGGAGCAGAAATCTTTGGAAAGGGTGTAGATTTTGTTGCAATATTGTTGTTCGATAATATTTTGAAGTAATTTAATTAATAATCACTAAGAGGAGAGGAATGTTTTTTACTTATTTACAGAGCGCTACGAACGTGCGGCCGCTTGGCTCGGTGTTCGTCAGGGCTTAATTTCTAAAATTAGAAGTGCCCTATGGAAGACCGTCATCAAAGAGGAACAAGAGTAAACAGATAAATAAAATGATATTAAACTCATTAGTAATTTTAAAATTAAACAGTTAATTATTATCAAATTAATTAATAGCTATTTAATTAATGTTTATTAATTGTTATTTAATCAATATTTAATATCTTAGTACTTCACTCTTATTGTACTCGCTGTCACTTAGCGCACATTTACGAACACAGATTTTCCTTCCTGCAAGAATAACTAAGTTTAACCATCGATCACAATACACTAGATACGAAGGCATGGCGAGAAATTTACGCATTCCTAAACAAACTCCCTCAAATTTATTTATTGCCCTTCTTAAAGGGAAAGGTTTCCGTATTTGAGTGAGGGGGACTTTACTTGAACGTCTCATATTCTTATGAGTTCCTATTTCTAGGGAAATAGAGTATTGAAGGGTCTGCTTATTGTTAAACTAAAACGTTAGGAATTCTAATTTTTTCACTTGAAATTGTAGTTCAGTTTTATAAAAGGAAGTACCGCAGCTCATCTTATTTAGGGCTGCGGTGCGCTTCGGCTCGAATTGCAATTTATCTTAAAAATTGAGAAGTACCGGAGCTGGACTCCGGTGGGCTTCGGCACAATTTAAGCAGCGCCACTCCAGTAGAACTTAATGTTTGACTGCCCTTGAATGTTTTATTCAAAGTTTAATCTAAGGTTGCTGTTTTGACTTAATTGTATAAATTTAACATTGGCGTGTTTATTTTTCGATTTAATATTGTTACGAAATGTACAGGCGCCGTAAGATAGCTTTCCCGCAAAGCAGGTTTAGGGTTGCTATAAAATGTCAAGGGAAGGCAGGGTTGCGATATTTGGTGAGTAATCGCCCATTTGGCGACATTTCGCGACCAAATTGGCGATATACCATGGACGGATGGAGAACTTTCTGGAACGAATTCTTACCAGTTTAGCCCAGAATATTCTCGGACACAAGCCAAAAGCTATATAATCCCTACTGGTCCGCGGTCAGTCAGTGAGTGTGTTTGCCTCGTCTAGAGTGCGAGTTAGTCAGTATCGAGTTGGTGTCTCATCTAGCGAGTCAATCCCTGCCGAGTCGATCGAGTTGACAGCCGGGCAGCGAGTGCCGAGTGGGTCGTCGAGTGCACCGAAGGAATCTTTTAGTGCATCGCGGTTAGTGCATCGTCGAGAGAGGGTGTTGAGCTGCGGGAACGACTCTACCGAAGAGTCGGAATCTGTGCTCGTGTGTCGTCGAGTGCATCGCGAGTTGTAGCGTGGAGAGTCTCGAGATTACGTGGAGTTCCGAGAACGTCCAAACAGACCCGGGAGCTGTACTCTGGTGCTTTGCAGGAAGCTGTCTCCTCCGCTGTTGCCTGACAGTCTGTTTATAACTGTTCGACAACTGTAAAAGTGTTTTTGGAGCTGTCCTGATTAATATTGGCTAAATAATATTTGTGTGTTTCGATACTTCATAAAGTTTTGTCGTCATTCACTCCAAATGTACGAATCCCGTAACGTACGTAACATGAAGAAAAAAAAAAAAAACGCAACAATATAATAACAGATATTTTTAAAATAGTGGTCTAACTTATACTCACATTTATATACATACATTACATTTAAATAAAAACAAGATCGTTGTCTTAAGTTTGACAAAACAACTCCGCTCACAGTATCTAAAGAAAATTATTTAACCTTTCAAAAGAGGACCAAACGAGGAAGACCTTTTTTATGCGAAATTTTGATGTTTTAAATGATTATAAATTACCTAAAATGCTGAGATAGCTTTGTTTTTTTTACAAATTATCAAAGAATTCTTTTTTATTTTTGCAGTTGTGGCATTCAGTAATATTTACACCGTCATCGTGTGTTCCGTTTTAAAATAACTCGTATATGATTTATTATTCCTATCATCATTTCTGTAATCGGCCTATTGCTTCTCTTTTTTGAGGTGCATAGTGTCGGATTTTAACAGTTTCTCTCGCGCCAATCCAAGCAAGCGACTTTTCATTTCAACTTCACTGTTGCGGAGAACACAAAAAATATATAAATCAAATATATTCAAAACAGTTCATTCAATTGCGGCTGCCTCTACGCGAGGCTGGGTGCATTATGAATAAAGACAAAAATTCTTAATAAGCCATTCTTTATTGTCATCAAAACAGTCTTACTCTTCCGAGATCAGCTTTCGTTCTGTCTAGAAGCAAAACATTCGAAACATTCAGCACGCAGGCTGACGTCACGAACAGCAGCGAATCGCGCCAGTTATTACTTCAGTTCATTTCACAGCATCCTTCCCCCCTTGAGACTCAGGTTGAGTCTCAAACTCATAACAAACATTATTTAAAAGATCAAGTCTTTTTGGAGCTTTTACAAGTCGTCCAGAGGAGGAATATTGTTGCATAGAATTAGATTCCTCTGCACCCAGTTTCTTATCAGGAATTATGCTTCTGTCATTGGCCTATATCTTCAGAGGAAAGATGCGTTGTATAACTATCTCCTTCCTAAGTGGAGATGCTTTAAACCCTTTGCGACTCAGTGTTCCACTACATGGAATACACAAATTGAATCGCTTCTGAAACCTTTAAATTCAACCGTAATTGGATAAAAATGCCTTTATAATATACTTTGAACTTTTCTTTTTAAACAGTAGATAGCAGCATATCACAAGGAGACACAGAATTTTCATTTATTATGTGTTATTAAAATCTACTTTTTTCAAGTAGTTTTCTCTATTTTTTTAATGATATAAAAAATTTTATTTAGAAAAAAAAATTAGGCATAATTTTTCTGGCTATACTCCAAATTATTTGTTCTATATTTTTTTAAATCTTTCACACAAAAACCATACCCAGAATCATTCAATGAAAACGGGTGTTCCATTAGCGGGAACACTGCGCCTTTAGCGATCTCATGCTGTTACGAATCAGAATATCTGTGCTTAGGACAGAACATCCGTTGTTTACGTTTTCTGTTTCCGCTGTTTTGGGGGGGATGAATTCAAACAAAGCAGTATTGAGGGGTGAGGTGTGTTATGAAAGCCTTAATATCGGTATCTCGAATTTTTTGGGAGTCGTTTTTTAGGCGGGAATTTTATTAGTAGCTTGACTCATCTTTACTTAGACCCGCGCGAAATTTTTGCTGTCGCTTTTTAGTCTCATTCCCGTTTATTTTAGTATGTATATATTATAGGCTTTTTTTCTTTATTGTTAATATTAATCGTAGTTATTTTTTTTATTATTAATTTTCCATAAATGGCGCGGAGAAGTCTAACTCTTTCCGAAGCGCTAAAAGTGTTTCATGAATTACCCTCGGATTACAGCCCAAAGATTTCCGTTTAAATTTGCTGTATTCCCTCTGTGCCATGAAAGCGTCAGAGATAACTTTGAAGAGACGACTTCCTTCAAGACCTGAAGATACTCCCAGGCATAAAGTAAAGGCTTCCGGGGAAAAACGTTGCAGTAGTGTTGAACACATACCAGTGAAGGGTACGTGTAGACGATGTGCACATTGTTAGCTCGAAGCAGAAGCCGCACAAAACAAGTTCTATGTGCAAAACCCCGCAAAGTTGGTTTGTGCTTCCGTCAAAAGGTGTGACTTGCTTTGAACAATTTCACGAAGCTAAGAAATAGGAAAATTTTTAAATATTTTTGTATATAGGAGTTGTGTATATAGATATTTATCTCCTTTATCCGTATATATTCAAGAATATAGTGTATCTCCAGGAAACCATATATACAGCCATAATACAGAGTTTTTTCATTCTTATACAAACGCTTCTACTCATTTTCGTGCTTCACTGCAATGCTCGCTTAGTCGCACTTCTAAAAGCTCTGGCGGCGCAGTGTTCCACCTCATGGAACACCCATAGAATTAAAACGGTAAGTGAAATTTTTACAAAATTTTACCTGTATACTCCTTTAGGACTAAATAGACTGCATACAACTTTTTTTGTTGAAATTCCGACGTTAACGTATAGTGCGCCGCAAAGGGTCAAGCTGACTCATCACACTTTCCCTTACGTAGCTACTTTGGCTTCCGCTATCAATTATGCAGCGAATAATTTTCTCGAGACCTTGACACCAAACTCGAACACACAGTGTTTGCAAAAATACAGTTTCGCTTCTGCCGCAGTTAGAAAGAGAACTCTCTTTTGGAACACGTATCTGATAGCTATTTTTTAGCGTTTGATTACACATTACATCAAAATGATTACAACTTTTGCAAATAGAACAACTTAGCGTCCCCTTCAAAGGACAAAATTTACTATCGCTCTTTTCATGCAAGAGAAACAAGCACCTTTTTTCAATAACAATTGTTGTTTTTCAGCTAAAGTCATCTTTTTTGCGGAGTAATATTTTTCACTAGAATGTTTCTTTTCACAAAAATTACAGTTCGGAATACTCTTACCTGAATACTCAAGATTTACTAGAGCTGACGCTGTTACGGGTTCATTTTGCTTTACCTGATCGTGGTAAAGTCTTTCTTCCGATGATTCTGTTGGGAGGCGAAACCAGTTCTTGCGAGTAGAATCACCTCTTCCCCCTTAACTTCCTCTTTTAAGAAATTCATTAAATGTTGCAAGGATCGAGTCCCTTTAGTTTCAATGGAGTCGTGATTTCGGCTTCTTTCACACGGCATCAGTACTTCTTCTGGTAAGCAACTTTCCGCTAAATGGGGGTAAAAAAATAACCATATTTTTCTTGGGTTCTCCCCAGACTTTACAACGCTCACAATTTTCCATCTAGTTCATCATAAAGGAAGGGTAGATCAGTGTTTGTTCTTCCGGTTACAGCGTTCTTCATCACTTGGCTTAACCAGTCTCTCACATAGATTTGCACAAGTAAATATTCGCGTCCAAAGCGCTCTCTTAGTTATTCGATGGCTTTGGAATAATTAGCTGCCGTTGCCGGAAAGTTAAGAACTAGGCGTTCTGCCTTCGATTTGGGTTCCATGGCCTACAACAGATACTGCATTTTATCTTCACCAGCAATACTTTTGTCGTCGTGGATTTTCTGGAACTGACTCCAAAAATTCAGGTAATCTTTAGCTTCACCACTGAACCTTTTAAGCTCAATTTTAGGCAATTTAAATTTCCTCGATTCTGAGTTACTTGGAAAAGAGGAGGCTTGTATTTCCGCATCTATTTGAGCACACTGTTCTAGAAACTTATCTCGGTAATCCTCTGTTTCTTGAAAGTCATCACTAAATAATTTTTCTCCATCTTCAGTCTGCAAAATCTGCTGCGAGATAGCACTCTGACATATGTCAAGCCTCTGAAATTTATCACAAAATTGACACTTCAAAAACGAAAGTATTTCTAAATCTCTTACTTCTTTAGTTAATTCACTTTCGGTTTTCCTTGAGATTTGAGAAAATGCAATTCTAAGTCCTCTTCTTTGGGCCTTTAAAGCGATCAAACCCATCTTCAGAGTATATTCAAAATCGAAGTTCAAAATCAAAAGTTCAATCGGGAAACACTAATTCATAGCACCCGGTCCCGCCGAAGGTACCACTATGTTGCGGAGAACACAGAAAATATATAAATCAAATATATTCAAAACAGTTCATTTAATTGCGGGCTGCCTCTACTCTAGGCTAGGTACATTATGAATAAAGACAAAAATTCTTAATAAGCCATTTTGGTACTATTCCGTTTTGAAGACCGTTAAAAAAATTGCAACGAAAATGCATGCGCAAAAGCGCCAAATCTAGCAAACGCGTCCATTTAAAACAGCGAGCCAAATATAGCGTACGCACTGATTTCTAAGTGCATAAGTTTAGATAGTTCTATATTTCTTAAGACGCCATTGAAATACTAGTTTAATTTTTAAATCATTTTTTTGATATCCTATGGATTTCACAATTTGGATATTGCTCATGGCGAAAAGTTTGCAATAGAATTTTTTCAAAGAAAAGGCATCATTCATGATAGAAAATTATGTTTGAGCAACTAACGAGATGAAATTATTCTTTAGCGATAACGCGGTAGCGAAATAGCGATGCAGGAATCCACTCAAATATGTTTAGCCTTTTTTTAATATAAATTATAATAATGATATGAAATAGTTATTTATTCTTATGCTTCCATTCAGTTATATTTAGCCTTTTTTATATAAATTATAACAATAAAAAAGTTTTATATGAAATTAACCTTTCATCTAAATTAAAACAATAATCTTAAATAGTTATTTACTATTACACGTCTTTTCTTGCGTTAGGGTTGCCGCAACTATTTTTGGCAGCACTAGTTTGGCGATATTTGACGGTCCTCAAAACGGAATAGTACCGCCATTTTTTTATTGTCATCAAAACAGTCTTATACTCTTCCGAGATCAGCTTTCGTTCTGTCTACAAGCACAACATTCGAAACATTCAGCACGCAGGCTGACGTCACGAACAGCAGCGCCTCGCGCCAGTTATTACTTCAGTTCATTTCACAACATTCACAATCACTGCATAGAAAATGTTCGCTTCAAATTATTGCGCTCTTCACATTAATAGAATTGTGTGTTCGACACATGCATGCATAATTTTCACCAAAAGCAAATTGTCCTTTGTGCCTATGACGAAAAACAGAAAAATAATATTTCCATGTAAATTATTGTAAGCACCTTCGTATTTTACTACACCTTTCAGCTACACCACCTCATAACGTTTCGATTTTTTTATGAAGTTTGTAATCTTGGAGGGAAATTGCTAAAAAGTGTCATTACAAACTAGGTACTCATCGGCAGTCTGGATCTTTTGCTAGACATATTAATTTCCAACTACGGAAAAAAGTCTGTTCTCATGTAAATTGTACTCAAAAACAAACATTCGTAACTTAGCATAACTTCTTTTGATAAGTACTAGTTAATCAAATTTGTATTTTAAAATCTTTGAACAAGATTTATATCACAGTGTAAAGTAATTAACTCTATTTCTAGATTTTCCGAAGAGTTACGTTTGTTTTTACAAACGCTCGTGGTTTTGCCCATGTGTAAGCCAGTTTCGGCTAGAAAGTCTTAAGGAAAACTGGCTCGAAGGCATCTCTCTCTTCCGCGTCTTGCCTAAGGGCGGAGAACGTAAATAATAATAAATAAAGTGAAGACGAACTTAGTTGTTTGATCCTCGAAATTTAGGCAAAATAGAGTAAGTAATTTGCAGAGTTCCATGCAGCAAAATTATCCTAATAAAGTAGCAACAAGTTATAACATAAGCCAGGACTGGTTTTAGATTTGACGACATGGTAAGCTATTTGAGGTATGGGGCTCTATAAATTTAAGTCTATATTTTTATATGGGATATGGTACAATTTTTGAGGGGTGGCCCCAAGAAAATGGGGGGGGGCCTAAGCTATAGCTTGTGAAGCTTATATGTAAATCGGGCACTCACATGAGCATACTAAATTAATACAAGGCGAATTTTTATCAGCCAAACTTTTCAATACTCGTTTCGGACTTTCCCACCTCCAAATTTTAAATTTTTTTGACAAACTATGATTTAGTTCAGTAAGTTTCGGTGCAAATATTTTAAATATTTTTGAATCGTATATTATTTTACACTTCCTGGTTCATAAATTTATGCTTCCAGGTTGGGTGCACTTGCTTTATTTTTTTTATAAGGGCTTAAGTTTGGCTCAGTTAGATAATCATCTATTGACGTTTGGCAGCAAGGCTATTTTGTAAACAAACCATGTGAGCCCCTTTTCCGCGAATCAGCGAAAGTGAAAGATACTGTCAATTTGTTTCGGTTTAGATTTAGGTTCACGGGTTCAGTGATAAGGGGTGTGAATTAATGTGCAATAAGTAGGTTTTAAAGTTACCCACAATCTCTCAACAGATTAAGAGAGTGTAAATTTTTTAAGTATGTTTTCTTTTTCTTGTATAATTAATAATTTTTAAGAGCATTTTTTTCTCGATGTGTTTCAAGGAATGTGCATCGAACGTAATGCACCATTTTCTAAGAGAGTATTTAACATTCAGGAAGAACTTCCTAAGCTTTTTAAAATAGATTTGATGTTTGCTGTTACTTTTATATTTCATGTATGAATTTTAAATAATTTCTCATTTTGAGGTATCGATTGAGGCACATTTTCTCTAAATGCATGAAAAATAACATTCTACGATCTATTATGCAGTAAGTTTTACAGACACGGAATTTTTGCTTTATTTTTTTTGAGGAATTTGTATATAAAAGTTTGGGGTCCATGTAATTGAGAATTTGATCATAAAAAATACGTTGATAAATCTCCAATGAATACTAATTATGTTACTAAAATTTCCCCAAATATGATATTTTAGTGTAATACAGTATCGGTAATTGGTTAAGAAACAAGGTTGTAGTTTTCATTAACTGACATAATAATTTGTGAAGTAAACCTTAGATAAAGTTTCATTTCATTATCAAAAGTGTCACTATTGAATATCCAGTCTTTTTTTTTTATACATTTTATATAGCTTTGCAAATATCTGAAATCATGTAATAGATATTATGTAACTTTTAACTGTACTTATGAGGAATTATAAATACTCAATAATAAGATATCTTTAAAATGTACTAAATCTTTTGTTATATCAAATAGTATGTAATACCTTTGCATCATTTCAATGAACTTTTGCCCTGTGTTTTCATAGAATTTTGAAATGTATTAAATTTTTACACAATGTAGTTTTGGTATATTTTCTGTGTTGGTAACCATAAAAAACTAGTAAGCAGTTTGATATTAAATTTCGTTATTATTTGAGTAACTGAAATTTATAATATATTTTCATAATTTTTAGTCAAATATGATATCTAAATCTTTCTGATCTCTTTTTTAGCATGTCTACACAATCTCCACCATATCCAAATATTAATTATCCTGTCACTTCTCCTCCATGGCCAAACTTTACACCAAATTCTAGTTCTACTCCATATCCAAATTATCCACCAAGTGACACTTCTTCGTATCCAGGTAGTTCACCTTTTCCCCAGCAAATTCCAATGAATTCATCAGCTGGATATCCTAGTACAGGAGGGTATCCAAACACAGGAGGAAATACTAATGTAGGAGGCTATCCAAGCACTGGAGGATATCCTAATACAGGATATCCTTCTTCAGGTAAGTTGGTATTCTGGAATATATCATCATCTTAAAAATTAGAGGATATATAAACTCATTGCTAAAGTTTAATTCAATATAACATTATGTAGCAAAGTTGAGGATGTTCATATTTTTACCAATAGATAAGTAGGTAAATATACAAAACTAAACATGATGTAATCAATTATGAATAAAGATCTTTATAATCCATATAAACTTTCAAAAATAATGATTTTCTTATTCTGCACTCATTGAACATTGTGTGAAATAAACAGGACAAAGTAAAAATGGAAAAAATTTCAATTACATCTCAGTTTACCCAGTTTTGTACCTAAATTTGTTTAAATTGCACATGCATGTTTATGTGTCTGGTTATGGAGCCCAAACTATAATAAAGTTCAGGGATTTGCTTTGTATAAGTTCAAAATTATTTACCAATAATTTGATAACAAAAATGTTATATGTAAAAATAGATAATAACAAAAATGTTATTATCTATTTTTTGCAGGGTTAATTATTCACCCTGCAAAAAATAGACCTATCTTTATTGTACAGTACCTCTTGGTTTCTTCTCCGTAAAAATCGCCAAGTGGTATTAGTTGTTTGTGAAATCTGGAAGCCCGCTGCGCTGCGTGAAATAGTTTTTCGGTAACCCTAATGTTGGCAAAACTAATCTTGGTGATAATTGTAGTTTTAGTTTTTGTCATTAAAAAGGTGTTATTTCTGTGAATATCGCCAAATGTGTTGTGATAAATTGAGATTTTGGCTATTTTTTGTCATAGTAATCCTTTCGTATGGACCATAGTTTTTTTATTCTTACCCTTCTTTTCAATTGCTGTGTTTGGTTGCACGTACATTGTTGTATTTTATTTTGGTACCATCATTTGAGTATGTCTGAGGTAAATAAAAGGATGAATGTTAATGGTATGGATTATGATGAAATTGTGAATTTTTTATTTTTGTATGGGTTGGATGATGGATGAAAGATGTTTGATTTTTTGCATGAAAGCTTGTTTAATTGCGAATAGATATAAACTGAAACGATGAAAATTTAATTCAATTGCTGAGGATGGTAGGAAGTGTGAACATACACACGTGAAAAAAAGGTATGTCAAAAAATTGATGTTTCATTTATTTATTCGTCTCTGTTATTTTTTGTTAAAAGATTTGCTGTTTAATATTAAAAAATATGTATTTTTGGTTATTAATTCCTTTCTGTGCATTTCTCTTTTATTTGTTCGTCTCTGTGTGTTAAGACCACGGCAAATTTTTTCTGTTTAACATAATAGTTTTAACTTTGTTTTAGTTTCCTGACTTTGTTTAAGTGAAAATAGATCGGATGTGTACATGGACAAAGTTAAGGCAGTGCACAGTGCCTAGTTTGTGCAATTATCTGATTTTTTTAACCTAAATCTGGTTAATGGACAACGAGTTTATGTAAGTCAGACTTCTTGTTTTGTTTTTGTGTAATGGGCGGAAGGATCAGCACCATCTTGAAATTAATGGCAATCCTTCCTGGTGCTGATCTTGGTAAAAGAAAAGAAACGATTCACCAAGAGGTACCGTAGAGTAAATTTTAACCAATTTATTTGATCCTAATCAAATTAAATAATTTAATTAAATTTCTTAATATTAGAGGCTAATTCAGAATTTTGTAGTAATTCTGACAAATTTCCCTGTCCTAGAGGCACATCCGAGTGAATGCCATCATCCATCTACCTCATAGGTAATAGCTTTAGTTCAATTTGCAGCATTCTCAGCAAAAATGGTAAATTTTTAAACTAACAGAAAATGCAGTTCCTTTTTGTCTGGCTATTTTTTACCATGTAGCAGAAATGAAGAGTTACGTTTTATTCATAAATGCAAGATCGCAGCTGAGGAGAAAAAAAAACCTTGTGATTGTTTGAGCTTGGTTATTGTATTTAACCCGGCGGAATTCGCACCAAGAAAAGTTACTAGAGTGGGCGTGTGGGGTATAACATACCCCAATATTTAAAATATGATAAAAATAGTTTTATTTAGTTTTAAAGCTGTTTTCCGTGTTCTCGTGTATTATAAATACGTGAATAATAATTGGGTTTGAAAAAAATAATTTCCAAAATAATCTTAGAGTTAAAATTAAGATAAATGAAAGTATAAAAAAATAAACATCATGCCTCTAAGATTCATTTTATCTCTAATACACCATGCTTATTTTATTTCTTCACACTTTGAACGAAATACATTCATGTGCTCTTGGCACAGAATGTTTTCACATTTTAAACATTTCATTCACGTTCTGCTGTGCTTGGTGCGAGGGCAAAAAATTTATCACATCTTTCATACTTAGTTGTTTCGAATTTCATGTATTCGTTTTAATTCTTCGTCGAAACTTCTGCTTTTGTTTTGCATGCAGTACATCAATTTCTTGGAAAAGTATTAATCTCTGTTCTTTCTTCAATACTTTTTTTCATTAATTGTAGTGCTAAGTCCTTCAAAAACAGACTTCTGTTTCTGGTTGGTGGATTAGCAGTTGAATGTAATATAATTTAAGCATTTACAGCAACATTCAGTGCAGGAAAGAAAATTACCATTGGCCACCTCCTTGTTATTCGGACAATTGAATAATTGGCTGACATTTCATCCCCTATATCCACTGCTCCTTTAGTCATATTATAAAAACACGTAATTCCTGACATTTTATTTTCTCCAATAGTATCATCTATAGTATGATCGTTGTATAATGTTGAAAGCATAAGAACAGTTTTTCCTTTTTTAGGGACATTACGAATTAATATTTTATCTTTTTCGAAACCAAAACAGTGTAGAAAATATTCCTAGTTTCATCTTCAGTTTCCGAAATGTATTCTTCCTCGCTTTCAAATATTTCTAATAAATCTCACAGGTGTTGCATCTCCAATTCATAGGGAGTCATTCTTTTTACCTTTACCATAACGTGGTTAGAAATTTTCAAGAATTTAATGTCAAGTACTTTAAAATCACTTGCGAGTAGAAATATTTAATGTTACACTCTAGAATTAAATTTCTGAACTAAATATTCGGTCAGAAAAACACTTACGCGAACAGGCGCGTGGGGTGTGTCATACCCCAGTTCCAACAAAATACCGATAAATATTTTTCTGAAACACACAGACAAAGAAAAAGCGGTTCTGAAAGTCAACCACAACTAGAAACTCAGCTACTGAATGCAGCACAGAATTTCAGTTTCTCAAGTTAGGAATATTCAACTTTTATGTAAGGGTGGGGTATGATACACCCCACGCGCCTTCCCGCGGGTTTAGTAAGTAAAATTTGCTGTTCTGTTTCCACCATCATACCCAATGATGTGCAGATTTAAGTCTAAGAAAATTGTGAAAGAGAAATTGTATGTATGTAATAGAAGTCCTCTATCTTTCTACAGTGCTTTCACCCCTGTTTATCAAATGGAGGTTGAAACGGATTCAATGTCGATTTCTTTATTAGATCTATCTACCTAAGCTAAATGGCCAGTTTTAAAACTAGGCGTAAAATCAACCTTAGTTTGGTGTAGATTTTGCTGCCAATTTCAAAGGCAATCAGACACAGGCTTTCCTTCAAGAAGAAAAGAATTTTTCAAAAAATAGAGGAGCTCAACCATGTTATATTCAATAGACAGAATATAATTCAATAAACAGAACCAAAAGAAAGCATAACTTATCTGTTGAGAAAATGCTAATAAAATGTGAAAAACTGAGATAAGTCTAAGATCCAGAATTTTCGGGCATTCTGGATTTTGCAAATTTCCAGATTTTATGTCATCAGTTTTAAATCTAGTAAGATGATATGTAGAAATTATTTAAAAAATATTCTTTCTTAAGTAAAAGGTATTTTGCATAAAGTTTTTTTTTTTCTCCCTGAATCATCACTACACGAAACTAAAATGTGTTACTGATATCTGTCATTAATAGATTGATGATTGAGATATCAACAAAAATCAGCATTATATTTTCAAATTTTCACAGGACTAGTTTTTTCGATGGTTTTACCGAACCACTATCCTCAGCTGCAAAAGGGCAAATGAAGAGTTGTTCATTTGCGCTTTCGCAGCTGAGGATGGTGGTTCGGTAAAACCATCGAAACTAGTCCTGTGAAAATTTGAAAATATAATGCTGATTTTTGTTGTTTGATTTCCGAATTAGTATTTGTTCGGCATGTTATTTTTTATTTTTATTTTATTTATTTATTCATTTTTTATGATTCCTAGACCCTTATAAGGGGAAAAAATTCCTTTAAAAAAAGAAAGAATTGTTCCAAATGGTATGATTGCTAGATCACTCCAAATATTGGATATTCAGATTTTGGACTTAAAGAAAAGAATCGTATTAGAATTTGAAAGTGCTATAAAGAACTGAATTGAAGTTAGTATTATTAACTAAGAATGTAATTATTTCTGTATCTCGTGAGTAACTGGAATTTATAAGGTCATTTAAAATAATATAATTTAGTTGAAATGTATGGTATTTTCGTGCTGAAATTGTACTGATTCATTTTAGTATAGTGAAAAGTATAAGAAAGTACTAATTTTATTGTGTTCTCTTTGTTATAATAAAACTAAAATTATACATCCACTCATAAGTATATTTTCTTCAGTAATGTGACATACATAATAATACTTGTAAATGTTGTGTAATGCTCAGAATAAGTATTCCTTTAATCTGTCTCTTGAAGATGACTAATAGAAATGATACATATTGTTACATTTTTCCTTTCTTCTTCTGACACCAGTTTTTGCGTTATTTTCTTCGTTCACATTCGTACGAGGTTCGTGGATTTGGAGTGAATAACGACGACACTTGATGAAGTATCGAAACACACTTTATTTAGCCAATGTTAATCAGGAGAGCTCTAATAACACTTTACAGTCGTCGGAGATCTACTATAAACACGTTGGAACAATCAGTGACACAGCCTGCACACTGTCAGGCAATAACTGTGGAGACAGCTTCCTGCAAAGCACTCGACTCTGCTTTCCAGAGTACAGCTCCCGACTCTACTTGGTCGTTCTCGGAACTCCACGTACTCTCGAGACTCTCCACGCTACAACTCGCGATGCACTCGATGACACATAGAGCACATGCACTAACCGCGATACACTAAGAGACTCCTTCAGTGAACTCGACAACCCACTCGGCTGTCACTCGATGAGAGACGCACAGTAACTGACTGCGGACCAGCAGGGTTTATATAGCTTTTGGCTTGTGTTCGAGAACATTCTGGGCTAAACTGGTAAGAATTCGTTCCAGAAGGTTCTCCATCCGTCCATGGCATGTCGCCAAATGGGCGATTTCTACCCAAATGTGGCAACCCTGCCTTCCCTTGCCATTTTATGGCAACCCATCTCGCCACGCCTGTGCAGTTCGCAACAATATGTATTAGATATGGATACATATCTGTTACCCCAAAGCAGGTGGGCATATACAGGGTGTCTCAAGCAAGAATAGACTCAAATCAGATTTCAGTACACCATTGCAGGTAGAGTAGACTTTAAGGTACCCCTTTTATTATGGCGAAGTTGTTGTTTGATTTATCACGAAGTTGTTGTTTCATTATGGTAGCCTGAGTAGTTGAATGTTATGGAAACCCTATTGTGACGTAATCAGGTGCATGATTCTGGGAAATTTTGAATCATGGGCTGTTTTGTAAGCGTTTTTGTGGTGTGTGTTGGTTTGATTCTTTAGACAGTAGAATGGCCGAAAGTAGTAAGATTAATTTGAAGCGAAAGGGGAAAAGAGTGTAAATGAAGGTTTACTTAGTAGCCATTATAAGTGTCCTGTATGTAGGAAGGATATGCATCTAGTCGAACGTAAAAACTGCTTAGATGGATTTGAATGGGCCAGAGGAAGAAAGGTTCAGATAATCACTATGTGAAGCATTCTATTAGAAAGAGTACCTGGTTTGAAAAAAGTCATTTGAGTATGATTGATATTTTGATTTTTACGTGGCTCTGGGTGGTAAGTGAATATTTGCTTTTGGTAGTGCTTAAATGTATAACATGTTTTTTCCTTTTTTTATGTTATTTTATATGTTATTTTGGTTTAAAATGTATTTTATTGAGATTATGCATTTTTTGTTTGCCTATACTGTAGACTTTGGTGCTCCTTTGACTTTTTAAGTGCAAATATATCGATGTGTACATGGACAAAGTAAAGGGAGTGCACCATGCAAGTTTGTGCAATTCTGGGATTTTTTTTAAAGTGAAAATAGGTTGACATGTACATGGATAAAGTTAAAAGAGTGCACAATGCCATTTTTGTGCAATTTGGGGATTTTTTTTTTAAGTGAAAATAGGTTGACATGTACATGGATAAAATCAAAGGAGTGCGCAATGCCATTTTTGTGCAATTTGGGGATTTTTTTTTTTTTTTTTAAGTGAAAATAAGTCGATGTGTACATGGATACCGAGTTTGTGCAATTGTTTGTCTTGTTATTTTGGCTTTGTGTAGCGGCGATTTTTGCCGCGGAAGCCGAAATAACGAGTCAAAGAATTGCACAAAATCGGTATCCATGTACCGCCAAAAATCGCCTAATTTCGCCAAAGGGTACCCTAAACCAGTGGTGCGCAATCTAGGGTCACAAACCCTGTGGGGGTCGCCAGAAGTTTTTTTGGGGTCACCAAACTTTTATGAAATGCATTATGCCTGCATGCTGCATAACATACAGTGTACATATAAAGAGTGAAGCGCCGTCACTCACTGTTTAATTGTAATTTCATCCTGTCCGCTCTTTCTTTGACCGTAATGCATAATGTATGTAAAGTGTGAAGACGCAAGTTTTTCACTCCGGTAGGTAGCGCCCTCTTCGCGGTAATTCGCCAGTTTTACTGAAAAGTCCCTGTTTGACTAGACGTTAACCGCAGGGAAAGGGGGAAAATTCGCTTCTGTGATCAGCCAATCAGATGCCGAGGTACGCGGTGTATCCGATAGTCAGAGTGAAGACGTAAAGTGTTCGCATGAAGTTGTAGCATGTAGCAGTTGGCCTGCCATTGTTTTAGTTTATCCTTGAGTTTTATCATGTGAAATTGTGTAATTATGATTTTTTATATTTTTATCGGGCTCTGCTACTCTTTGTTATTAGGTATGTACTATCATTAGAGAAAGATCTCTGTTAATATTATTGAATTTCTCGAAAAAAAAAAATGATAAAATTTTATATATTATTTGTTTTACTTTAAATAATTTAACCCCTATCTTCATAATGGATAAATGGGTAATACGCACACCAGGTATATCTTCAGCTAACAAACGAACAAATGCTGATGAGGAGTCGCAAAATACTGAAGTAAATGCCCGATCTAAAATAATAAGAAAATACAATGAGGAATTTATTAAGTATGGTTTTACATTTTGTGTTGTTGATGATGAAGAACGCCCGATGTGTGTTATTTGCAACGAAAAATTATCAAATGAGAGCATGAAACCAGCTAAATTAAAAATGCACCTGGAAACTAAACATAAGGAACTTCAAAATAAACATGCCGATTTTTTTTTCAAAGACAAGCTGAAAATCTTAAAATTCAAAGAAATTTACAACAATACCTCAGAAAGCATTACGAGCTTCTTTAGAAGTTTCTTATCTAAGAGGAAAAAGAATGAAGCCCCATGCAATTGGAGAATCCTTATTGATCCTTATTAATCCTTCCTGCAGCAACTAAGATGACATCAATTATGCATGGCGATAAATATGGAAATGAACTAAAAACAATACCATTATCAAGAGATACCGTGTCTCGGCGGATTTCCGAAATGTCACGAAATATCGAGTCAGAAGTCTTAAAACGCATACAAAATTCATCTGTATTTGCTTTACAACTGCACAAGATTACCGATATTACTAAAATGTCACAACTAATTATTTACGTTAGGTTTATTTTTAATGAAGATATAACAGAAACGTTTTTATGTTGCAAAAGTTTGGAAGGAAAAACAACTGGGGAAAAATATTCAAAGTAATAAATGAATATTTTGAAACAAAGTCCCTTACCTAGGCAAACTGTGTTGCGGTTTGTACTGATGGTGCTGCAGCATTAACAGGTTCGAATAAAGGGCTCAGATGCTTAATTCAGAAGGTGGCGCCTCATATGGTATTCAATCACTGTATCATTCATCGGCAAGCTCTTGTTGCAAAATATATGGATGAAGAGTTGCACAACGTATTACATGACGCTGTTAGTTCAATTGACTACATTAAATGCAACAGCCTTCTCTTTTCAATACTTTGCAATGAGATGGGCTCAACATATGAGAGATTACTGTTATACACCGAAGTCAGATGGCTTTCACGTGGGAAAATACTACGATGGATATTTGATTTGAGAAATGAAGTGTACATGTTTTTAATCGAAAGGAAACATAGATTGGCAAGTTATTATATCAATGAAGTTTGGCTAGGGAAGCTGAGCTATTTAGTTGATATTTTCGAAAAACTTAACGACTTAAATTTGAGCTTGCAGGGTGAGAATTCAACTATCATAACTTCCATGGAAATTCAAGCTTTTTAAGAATAAGCTTAGTCTCTGGCAAACTGAACTGAATAAAAACAACACCGACATGTTCCCCTTGCTTTAACGATTTTATCAAGGAAAATAATATAGATATATTTACATTTAAAAACATCATTTCCAATCACATTGAAAAGTTAAAGGAAAATTTTTCGAGAAGATTCGAGGATTTTCGTGAAAACGATCTTGGTTGGATTCGTGATCCATTTTCCTTTGACATATGCAGTTCAGCTCTTCAAATTAGTGAGAAAGAGCAAATGATTATATGCTTAATTAATTAATTAATCTATTAATTATTAGTGATTATACTCTTCGAAATCAATTTAAGACCTAGCCTTGCCAAAAGTTTTGGCTATCCGTGGAAAAACAATATCCCGTTTTATGCAAGAATGCCATCAGAGCGTTAATACAATTTGCATCAACGTATTAATGTGAAACTGGATTTAGCAAACTAGTTTCAATAAAAACTAAATACCGCTCACGTTTAAACCCTAATGATATGCAAATTGCAATTAGCAACATACATCCAAACATCGATGAGATAATTAGAAACTTGCAGCCACATACATCTCATTAAAGGGCAATTTACTGATTTTTGTGTTATATAAAAAGTATTTTCTTTAAATTATAAATAAAATTAATATGAGTCAGATATAATGATGTTTTTATTCGATGAAACGAAAGAAATGCGCAAAATTTACATCATATTTGTGAACATTTATCTCTAGGGGTCGCCAAACATTTTCTCTCTACAAAAGGGGTCGCAGTCAAAAAACGTTTGCGCACCACTGCCCTAAACTATGCTTTTACCCACCATTGCTTTTATTAGGGTATATATATATATATATATATATAACATGATATGACATGCAATATGTTGAATATATCACTGCTGTAATATATCTGTATCATAATATTAACTACTGTCGCAGTACAGAAAGTGTTAGAACTGGTCTAGTTCTTGTTAGCATAATAGGATGCCCTTTTTAACATATTTATAAGTAGTAAGAGCTTTCATTAATTTTTTAATGGGCAATTTGGCTTGAAATTTATCTTACTCAATTTTAAAAGAGTATACTTCTTTGTACATCTCTACAACAAAATCTCTTTATTTCAATATTATGATTATTTTATATACTTAACATCTTCATTACCTTACAATCATGTGGCGAGAAGCTCATCAATAACAATTTTTTTTTTTTCCAGTATTACTCCTAAGCATTATATATATATGTTATCTCTAACATTATCAAATTATCAAGCTTTTAATACTTTTATTTGGAAGTAAAATATAAGTACAAAATGTAATAATTGTTATTGCTTGCATACCATCATAGTGCTAGAATGAATTTTTGTTTAAATTCAGGTGGGGGTGAACCTGGATTTAACCCAGATGTATGTCCTACTGCTCCAGACATGAGCCAGATAGAGAAAATACCTGGTTATGAAGGAACTACTCTCACAGAAGGTAAGAAAAAGTTGTGGATATATTCTACAGTCTCTATAGTAAAATTTTTTTTCAATGTGTAGTTATTATTCTGAGGATGCTTACAGCAAATAGTTTCTTTATTTTCTTGGATTTTAATTTTTTTAATTAGCATTATACAAGGTATGTAAATATAATAATGAGATTGGGAGCACTTTTTTAATGTTTCAATTACAAATACAGTTAATCCTCTTCAAAGTTGTTACTTTGAAAGCTACATATATTGCCTGTGACATTGTTTGTTCCCTTCTTTAGAATACTTCTGAAATTCTGAAATTGAAATGCTCTTTAGGTGGTTGCCCATGACCTCATTAAGGTTTTCTGTAGTTTCAAGCTCGTGTTATTGGTGTGTGTGTATTTAATTATGGCAAAGCGCAATAGGGCTATCTGCCTAAGGGGAGGGATGCCTTTCGTGGAGGACTTTCTAAGGGAAACTGGCTCGTATACATGTTACACATGGGGAAAACCACGAAAACGCCCATGCAGCCAGCCCGTTCGCGGGATTCGAACCTCGGACCGAACTACCAGTGTTCAGCGTCTTTACCGCTCGGCCGCTGGTGGGCTCGTGTTATTGGTAGTTTTCAATATCTGGAATAGGAAAATATCTCAAGGACTGAGTTCAGATGAATATTGGAGTTGTGAGGGGCAATAGTTTTGAGCCAAAATCACTAATCACAGAAAGCATAGTATGATACATGATGATGAAGCATCCAAGTGTCTGTGATATCTGATTAGTAGTGTGGTTGAAATTTAGCTTTCCTGTGATGCATCTAACAGTCAGATAATAGTTTGATTACACAAGGTCTCTGATTTTGTAAATATTTTCATCAGTATTTTTTTAAAGCCTTAAAGAGCAAGCATCATCTTTAGTCGATTTTTTGGCATATACGAAAACTTTAAACCATATGAAATGTGCATAATAAAGTATAAAAGTTTCCGTATGTCTTTTGAATTTTTACAGCAGTTACCGCTGTGTTATTCTTCAGACTGAAACAAAATATGATGGATTTGAAAGAAACTCAAAGGCACAGATCATTTATTTTAGTGATGTGTGAAAAACTGTTTAATTGGTTACAGTTCCAGCTACATCTTTATCTGCATCTTTCATTATTAACATCTGTGTCATTCATTCTTATCATTAACGTGTATATCATTCACTTTTAAATTATCATTACATAACTATATAACATCTTATCAATATAACCAAAGGTTAGTATTAGCTTAAAATTGTTTCAATGTCCTGCTTATTGGAAAAAGCTTTTTGCCCAGAAGTTTCAATGTCAAAAATAGATTATTAACATAGTGCTAAAGATTTGCCTTCCAACCTATACACCTGTAAAAGCAGACAGGTGATCCTAAAATTATGTATAAAGGGTTAAAATTGCATGATGGTATGAACAAAATGTTAGTAAATGTCCAAAAAGGATACATCTCTTTCTCAAACAATGCTGAGCATAAAAAATATCTGTAAATGAGTAAATCCTCAGGTGGTTTGTAACCTGGATAGTTTTAAATTTTTAATTTAAAATTTCTGTAAAATTGCTGGCAATAAATATTATAATAGTCTGTTTTAAACAAAATGTCTTACATAGTCATTGCGTGTGCTAAATATTGAACTTTGTATATAAATTTTTTTTCACTTCCATATGCTAGAAAAAATTATACAAATTTGAAATTAACTGTTGATACTTAGTTTTTTTCATACCTAGGGATATTAATGCCTCCAGCTATGCCAAATTGGCAGCCTGATGTACAGGAAAGGAAACCCGTACAAAAGTAAGTTTATTATTAAATATCCTCAGCTGAATGTTATTATTTGAATTGATAATCTTTTTGCATAGTTAAGCACATATGTTAGTTTCATTAATTCATAAAATTTTGTGTATTATTAATGGTTCTATTGAAAAGATTTGCTAAATGTCTTAAGTATTCCTTCATTTCCTTTTTTTTCTTCAAGAACAAAACATTTCAGCAATGTTTCGTGTTTCTGAAGAAAAAGTCTGATTTCTCCTAAAAATTATGGGAGAGTTTTTTTTTTTTTTTTTTTTTGGGGGGGGGGAGGTTAACAAACTCTGTGATTTTATATATCTATTGTAAAATGATGAAAAGTCTTGTTGACATGCATGCAATGAACATAATATATGTATTGTACATACATGCAATACATACAATTCAAGGAACATGCAATGGTTGAAAAATGACAGCACCTAGAGCCACAACATTTTGAACACACACACTACTCGAACATGTGCACCTTGAAATGTGAATTTTGAATTTCACTTTTGCTTTTATATTTATTTATTGTGCAAATTTTGAGTAACAAACTCGGTGAATTAAAAGCAGCAGCCACTTGTCAATATTTAAGATATTTATGTTTCAAATTTAATAAGAAAACTCGGCAATTTAAAATAAATGTGTTGCTACTGCCCAAAATAAAGTAATTTAATCTTCTGTATTCCTGTATGTTGCTATTTTGTAAAGCATGAGATGTATAATTTTTATATCGTATGTAATCTGTTATTATTTCACAAGTTAAGCGATTTGAAAGCAATAAGAGTAGATCTTCATCTCTGTTATTATGAATTACTAGCTAGATCCACAAAATTACATTAGCTGCACTCATTAAAAGCAAGATATATTTACAAGAAACAAATTTTAGTTTCCCCTTCATGAGTATTTTTATATTAGTTTTTTGGAATCTTTGCAGTTTAGTCAGTTTAGTCATAGAACTATTATATGTCTATGTTTGCTTTAATTAAAAACAAAAAGTAAAACCAAGTTCTAAATCATGCCTAAAAAAGTGAACCATGTTAAGACTTTGACTTACGATATTTTATGATATATTGCAATAATTTAAAACTTACTTTTTTTTTTTTACTTTTACACTGCTAAGGAGGACTACTGACCGAGAACAAGCCCTTGCAGTATGATGTCCGCCCTGCAGACATTTATTAAGTCTAAATTAAAAAAAAAAAAAAAAAAAAGATTACAGAGTCACATCTAGATAGGGAATACAAAGGACTAACTTGAATACATATGACATTCCTGATAGCATAGATTAAAAAAAAAAAAATAGAAGTACAAAGCTGCATTGATACAGAACTGGTAAAGGTAAAACAAAAACAGTAAAATTTAAGATTAACATTGGAATTTCAAGCCTGCAGTTATACATCACACTGACTTACTATTATACAGTTACTATAATTCCGCACATTACTAAAAAAAAAAAAAAAAAAAAAAAAAAACATATTATGCAATATATTACTATGATACTGAACAACACACTAACATAGTAAAACTGATACTGCAAATGAAACACACCATATACACTGCTCGTATCAGAAAAGTACACACTGACATAGTTAAGCTGATACTACAAATAAAACACAACATATACACTGCTCATATCAGAAAAGTAGACAATTCTGTACATAATGCTATACTGTAACGCTAAAACTAATCAAAAGAACACTGGACAATAACCTTTGGAAACAGTCACAGTGAAATTAGGAATATAATATATTGTAGCAGAGTAAGAATACGAGTCATTTCAAAACATTAAATCCAGCAAAATATTTCAATACATATTTACAAAGTTCTACAACCAAGAAAGTCTGGTTCAATACTACTATTATACATCACACTTACTTATCATCATACGACCCTAAACTATTATACTCCACATTAATAAATGGAATACTGTACATACACTGAAATAAAATGGCCAATACTACAAAATAACAATCAATATACAATGTGCTTATCAGAAAGTTGATTCTGCGGCCACGAATATTTGTTAAACTGTTGCATTTTACACAATACTAGAAACTGTTACAAAACATTTGCACACAATATTTCATGGTACTAGCCGAGAGCTCTATATATGTATTTACTATTATACCGCAAACTTAATTTGAAAACATAACACAACGCACTTACTACTTAACAGGTCAACTATTATACCGCGAACTTAATTTGAAAATATAACACAATGCACTTACTACTTAACAGGTCAATACACTAAGATAATATGTAAATTGAAATACACAGAATACAATACAAAAATTAAGTAAACACAATAAAATTTAAAGATTAATAATGAATAGAAGCGACACTGAAGTACAAATAGACAGACATTGATTGTGGTAATCTGCATCTAGGAGGTAACATGTTCCAGCAAAGTTATTCATGTACTGCACTAAACATGGCTGTCATGCATATATGTAAGATAGGTACAATGGCATGCCATTAGTCTCTGAAATTGTCCTAATTTCAGTAGTTGAATATTATCGTATATAGTAAGATACCAAATTTGTAAGGTAAGAATTATGAAAGCTACTGATCTTCTATAGTTGTTGGTATAGAATCGCCTGCTGTAGCTGCTGTTGACACCGCTTCTGTTGAACAGAATTCACGAGCACAAATGTTCATTACTCGATGAATCTGATTAAATGCGAGCTTACTTCTCTTGAGTGTGTCTGACCACCCAGACCAGTGTGCTTCAGAGGGTTTTTTTTAAATGAAATGGTATCGTGAGAGAGCATTCGAAAGCAAAGTGATCCGAATCACCTAGTGTTCCACATCTACAACTGTCTGAAGTAGCTAATCTGAAGTGCCGTAAATAGCTTGGAAATGGTCCGTGTCCAGTAGATAAGAAACATCTAGAGCATGGTTGTCCTTTCTCTTTTGAGTGAAAGGCTTCATGTAAAGTGTGAGTGTAACTCTGAGGCCAAAAGTTATTATAATCATTTTGACAGTGATACCTTTCTCAATACTTAATGAAAGGTAGTCTTTAGCCTTTTCACTTGAACTATAGAGACTAATTTTTCATGTATTGAAGCTATTTAGTCAACTATTCAATCAACAAGGAATATAAAAACAAATCAGCAGGGTCTGTCATTTCGTGCACTGCATTAAGGAGCAAATTTTAAATCTACATTGTAAACTAAAGTTCTTTGACCTTTATTTAATGTAGTGACTGTGTGGAACATACACATGCCAGCTACCAAGAAAAGGTTACCTTAACAGAGTAAAAGTATATTTCCAAATGAAAAATTCCTAATCAAAATGAAGAAATTCAAATTTGAGTTGGAACTCTGTTGAAATAACCAAGAAAATTGGTGCTGCATTGGTTGGAGGGAAAGAACAATGTTTCTTGTGAGATCTTGATGCTTTCATATTCTACAGGCTCTTTGTTTAATTTCAAGAATTATTGAAAAGTGTAGCTTTCAAAATATTAATTGTTCTGTGAAGTAATGCTTGCATATCTGCATTTAAGGATTTTCTATTGTTATTATTATTATTTAATAGTAATGTGTTGCCTTGATTGAAACATTTATTATAAATATCCTTTTTCCTATGCCTAGATTTTGAATAATATATAAAATTAAACATTGCTGCCCTAATGACTAGGAATAGTTGTATTGATCTTGTTTTTATTCTAATATCATTGTGCTTATTTGAAGTTGTAATACAAAAATCCTTGATTTTGGGACTAGCATCATGAATTCTGAGATTATGTAGTTAATGTATCAAAAAGCACTGTGTAAAAAAAATAATATACAAACTTGCATAATATTCTGAATAGTAATAAGAAATATTGAAAATAATTTAAACCTAAAAATTTTTAAATAGTAATGACTTAACCATATTTCTATACATAGTTTTCATCCCTCCTTGTTTTACTAATTGAAAATTAAAGGTGCTGTGAATTTGCAAATTTTTTAAAAGGTAAGGCTAAGCTGATGTTAATTTTTGCACAGTACTTTGATTAGCCGATGAAATCGTGATTTTATGAGTAATATTTTAAAGTTTAACTCGTATGTTTTAAACAATCTGGAATCTTTCTCAGTAACTAACATATAGATAATTCAGTTTGCCTGGTATGAATACTGTAAAAATTAATTAAAAAAGGAAGAAAATGACTTGATTTCATGGTTGATATTTCTTACTGGTTAGAAATGAATAGAAATCATTAAATGAGGTTTTTACCTGTGCTTCTTTAAATTATATAATAACTATGCTATGTAACTGTTAATTGTATTGAATGAAAATGTTTATGAATTCCTATTTTCATGACCTGCATTATTTTGGCGGCTCAGTATTGCAACCATTTCAGGATGATTTTCAATATTTTGGCAGATTTAATCATAGTGATAACTTCCCATGATATTTGAAATAGTGTTTCTCTGAAATTCTGCCTTGTTAAAAGATGTTTATGTCTCCATGGTTCATTCAAACATGGTTCACAAACTTGGCCATAGTATTTTATTTATAGGCATCACATTGTGGTTACTTCCAGCCATCCTTTGCATAAAATTTTTGGATACTTAAAGTATTAACTTGTTGACTATAAAAGTTCTTGGAGATCTTGGCAAAGTTGTGAAAAATCATTGCTGAAGATTTCTCAGTAGCACTTCTGTCTGCGACTCTTAAAATAGAATGCACAGTATATGTATCACAGTCAGTCTATACACAATCCCACAGTCAGTCTAAATGCAACCCACCAAATACAGGTTGTCAATCTATGCACAATCTACCCAGTAGCCACTAGATTCAAGTAGTCTTATCCATTTGGCCATTAATGGAAGATGTCTGAAAGATTGAAGTTGAGCCTTCATGAATCAATCAACTGTATCGTTGATTTGTATTAGACGTTGTTCTTCATTTCTCCATTTAGGTGACCTTTTCTTGTTCTGCTGAAAAATACTCAGGTATTATTTTCTCACAAAAATATATCAGAAAAATAAGAATGCAAAAAGTATGCAAGGAAATTCAGTGTAACATCTAATTGTTAAGAGTATGTCTTCAGAGGATGGCTACTTTTTTCTTGTTTTTTACAAAATTAGCTGTCGTATAATTTTAATAGGGAAGTTAAAATTCCACTTGTATTGTTTTATCTGGCAATTTCTGCACTTTTTTAAACCAAGGCACATTTTGTTTTACGTACGTTAAGGACTGATTTTGATCAAGTGAGTTGATTTTTTACTCGTATTGCATAATTCTAGTGTGTAATGTGGCATAATTTTTGTTTCAAATGAACAGGTGAATGCAGGGCTAGAAGTCTGGACAGCTTTTTATGACAAATCGGGTATCGTCCAGTACCTGCAACTATCTAGTTAAGCCACACCCTCCCGATGTTCATTAAGGGCCGCATTGGAAGTATATTGATAGTAACACTATACATACTTGGTCATACAGAGGTACCACAAAACATAGATTTACGTAGATTTAGGTGCTTGAAACAAGCATGTACATATAGTTTTGGTTGAACAGAGGGTGGTGGTTTTATGTTCTATCACGTATGCTACAATTGGCCAGACATATACTTAATATGTACCAAAACATATACATAAAAGATGTATCATATTTAAAAGAGAAAGCGCAATGGAAAAAAAAGAGCCATTTTAGATACAAAATAAATAAATAAATAAACTTTCTCATGGAAATCATTTTGTACAAGAATAGTCAAAACGTTGGATGACAACAAATCTGTCAAAACCATGGGAAAGTAATGAATGGAAAAATGGTGCAAGTTACTTCCAGGTAATCTTGAAGCTATAAATAGAGCAATACAGGTAATTAAATACATAAACGATAACTCTGTTGTATCACCTTTCAAAACTGAAAAGACCATAAACATTAATGTAGTACTGTAAAGATTGTAAACACCAATTATGTAGTAACTGTAGTACATTTTAATAACAGTAACACCTAATATAACAATTTCAAGTTCTATTCAAAATTCATGTTATTGCATGCATATGGATTCATAAAGCTTGAATGCATACAGAACCAATGATAACTTGATAAAATTAATTTTATCAAAAGAGACAGTTCACTGCTTTGGAACTTTCCACAAAAACAGTCATAGACTTCTTCAGAGCATCACATAGCAAAGTCAGTAGTTACACTTCAAACTACTAAGAATGTTACATGCAGTGTAGTGCATTTAAAGAGAGAAGCTAACCCAGGGATATCTTAGTATTCTGAACTCACGCTGAACTAATTACTGAGAACAAACAGATGTCTTTTCTCTTGTCAGTTTCATTCAGCCGCCGAGATATTTCTAGTATTTTCTGCTTCTCAAAATTAAAGGAAGTCATATGAGGGCTGAATTACAGTTACAAGTACATAGAGCATCAGTTACAATATCCATTTCAGTTACACAAGGACTGGCCATAAATGCTGCCAAATAGGGCAATATTTGGGGACAAAAATTAGTTGCTAAATCTGTTGCCAGTTTTGGGTGATATATCTCCAAATTAACGAGATAACCATTTACTCAATGTCAAAAAAGCTTGTCCCTGTAAAATTACTTTTCTGATGTAGCACTGTCTCTGTAGAGTTTCATCTTACATTATACAGAAATAATTTCACATATAACTGCACTAATATCATCTATCTATGTACAAAATTCGTAAAATTCAGATTTTGTCTTCCGGAATCGCAACTGTTGAAACATCATTGTAAATATCTGTAAAATTCTGTTTTCAAGATTTGTAAAATTCCAGTGTCTATAGGCTCCATTTCTACATAATGTATGCAGAACTGGATCTGCAGACTATTATTGTATATCTGCTAATATACAGAAATAAATGTGTGATTGTCCTGACTTTGGGCTGTATTTGGCTAGGTAGTATAACTTCTCACTGGCATATTGGCTCAAAACAAAAGAGCATGTGAGCCATCCAGTCAACAGTGAGGGGGGGGGGAAGGAAAAATTAAACCAAAGCACCCTGAACTAATTGTCAGAGTGATGTTTCCATCATGACAATGCTTGTCCCCATATTTCAATGAATGTCAGAGACTTATGAGTCACCATCACCACCATATTGATCAGAATTTGACCCTTTGAATTTTCATGTCTCCACGTCACTTCAAAATTCTCTAAACAGCATAAAGTTCACTTTATTGGGGATTATCTCTTTACAGAAAAAACATATTGAATTGTTTTGAAGCAAGATTTTTCCAACTGCCAAAGAGATCGCAGAAAGTCATAAAACAAGATGAAATTTACCTGATTCAATAAAAATTTTGTTTGTTTTTATGCTGCTTCATTTGCCTTTATTATAAAAAAAAATCAAAAAGATTCCTTATGACCCAGCAGTTAACAGTTAAGGTCTGTTCTAAGAATCTACATTAAACCAATTATTTATGACTGACATGTTGATGCCCTTGACTAATTTAATTTTTGTTAATGTTTATATTTTATTAATTATTATTTATGAATGTAATTTTTATCTAAATGCAAAACATTTTCATTAATGTTTTCTATTATGTCAGTCTTCCTGGTCTCAGTGTAGAAGAAATACGTGAAGCAGCTATTCAGTTTGCTTCAGAAAACTGTTGTTATGGTTCTGGTGTTGTACGTGATATGCAGATTACTGAGATAGTGATGATAAGTGCCTTTCATGTAAGTGATGGTAAATTTTAATGTTTTTAAAATATTTAAACCTTTTGTTTCTTTTCTTGAAAAATTTTAATTATTTTACAGTATAAATTAGAAACGTTTGCTGAAAAGAGAGAATCTGCTTGGCGCTTTGTTCCTTATAATGGTATGTAAATTGATGTAATATTTCTTCATTAAATTTATTGCAGTGAAAAAAATCGAAAGGGCTTACATTATTTTTTGACTTTTAGCTAAAATTGTTGCAGTAGTAAATTTTATTATTATTTTTGTATTTATTTTTTAAAAAACCATTTTGTCTAATCAAATTTTATCATTTTTTTAAAGTGCCTTCCCTTTTTAGACATAAACCTCTTAGACCCTCTTCTAATAATGCAAGCAAAAAATTGAAGTACTCACAGTTGTTGATTTTCTTGCATAATTAAATTGCCAGCTTACATATTTTCTGATTAGTGGATTAGTATTATTTAGGTGGTTGATAGATCTTAACTTCTCATTAATTCAGGGTGCAATTATTATATCAAATAGGGATCTTAGTCAGAAGTAATGCATCCACTGTATGGATTTTTTAAATCATGATCCAAAGGATCAAAAGACTTTGTAAACAAAGCAATGTCTGAAATGAAAGACAGGCATAACCTTAGTAAAATATACAGTTTCAGGAATATTGTTTACAAAAAGTCTTGAAGGTCAAAGAAATCTGATAAATCTCCAGATCTCATGACTACTTGGACTGCAGTATGTTTAAATAATTATAAAATCTGAACAGTTGGCTTGACCACTTTTCTTTCTTTTTTTTTTTTTAACTTACTTGTATGAAGTAAAGAAAGTACTGTAATTGCATGAAAATTTTTTGAGTATCTTCTTTCAACAGAAATATCCATTTTGAACACTCTCGAATCCATCTGAATGATGTTTTTGCCTGACATTTGTATGTACAGACAGAATAATAATATATTTTTCCCAAAACGGATTAAAAAATGGATTTAGAAGAGATTTTTTAATGATATATCTATGTATGTATGTATTTATCTTGCATAAGCCAAAAACTAGTAGCCTCAGAATGTTGAAATTTTTTATGTGGTACTGCTATAACATTTAGTTACGCACCTCCCATTTTGGTTTTTATGTATATATACATATATTTTCTTACATAATTAAATCACCAGCTTTGCATATTTGCTGATTAATGTTGTTTAAGTGGCTAACTTCTCATTAATTCAGAATTCAATCATTTTGTCATTTGACTGTCTTAGTCAGAAGTAGTATGGATTTTTTAAATTCAGAACCAAAGGCTGAAATAAAAGATGGGCATAGCCTTATTAAAATATGCGGCTTCAGGAATATTGATAATGAGAAGTCTTGAATTCAAAGAAATATAATAAAACTCCAGATCTCATGACTTAAATGGACTGCAGTCTGTTTAGATAATTTTGAAATCTGAAAAATTGGGTAGACTTTTTTTCTTTTCTTTTCTCCCCCCCCCTCTTAATTTCCTTGTAAGGAAGTAAAGGAGGTATTGTAATTGTGAAAAATTTTGAGTATCATTTTTCAAAGGAATTATCCATTTTGAAAATTCTCAAATCAATCTGAAAGATGTTTTTTTGCACGACATTTGTATGTACAGACAGAATAAAGGTCTCTTTTTTTACCCCAAACGGATTAAAAAATGCATTCAGGAGAGTTTTTTTGTGATGTCTGTACGTATGTACATATTTTGCAAAAATCAAAAATGAGTAGCCTCTGAATTTTGAAATTACTGCTATAACACTGTGTACCTCCCATTTTGGTTACAATCAGCTGCAAAGTATATATGTGTGTTTATATATATATATATATATATGCCCACTTTATTACTTGGCTCGGTGACCTCAGTCTTTTTTTATTCTGATATGCGGGCAAATTGTGCATTTTTTGCTTTAAAAATGGTTGAATTATGTTGTTCTTATGTTCCAGTTAAGGTTTTTATGCTTTTAATTAATGTGCATTTAATAATTATTGACTTAAAAGTTGTTCAAGTGCAACTAAGCCTGATGAAGCAGCCACTTGTGTGCATTTGAAACTTAGCAGAATAGTGAATTCTGTTTCTGCACCTTAAGTGTCATTTTGTCGAGATTCTAAAATGAATTCAGATGAGATTTTTTTTCATGACATCTATACGTACATACATATGTATGTACCTTACATAACTCAAAAACAAGTAGCCTCAGAGTGTTGGAATTTTGATTTTGTATAGGGGACTGTCATAACATGTAATTGTGAACCTCTCTTTTTGGTTGCAATCAGCCATACTAAAAAATATATATATGTTGAATGTTCTAAAATTTACTTAGTTCAAAAACAAGTTTTTCTAATACTTGCACAATAGCTGCAAAGTAAGATAATGATAATTAATTTACTAAAGAAATATTGATTATATTATCTCCTAATATAAATTTAGTAGAAGTATCAAAAAAGAGGGGTCCCATATGTAGGAAGTTCAATTCCGAAAATTGTGTTTTAAAGTAACTTGGATGTAAATTATGAAAAAGACGTTTTACGGGGACTTGAATATAAATCATTAATAACAAAATTTAAATCTTTGAAAAAAATTAATAATTAAAAACAATTATCGCTATTGATCGGAAATGGAGTTGACTTTTCAAGGGGAACAAACCAACTCCCATTCCATGAACAATAATTAATAAATGCGAAGGTGTTTCGTCTTTTACTCAAGTAAAAAATGATGATGCCAAACTGGCGAATTAAGTTAGGTCAAAATTGTAGTTCCATGAAGTGATTTATAACCAAAGAAGTGATTTATAACCATGAAGATTTATAACCAAAGTAGAGTACCAAAGAACTCATTCTTAATGAAGCATTTTCGCTAATACAAGATTCTTTATAAATTTTGAGTGAAAAGCAATTTATGTAATAAAATTTACAAGATACTTGAGTAAATGTCCCCCAACACCTTCGCTTTTATACATGTTTAATTCAAGACTATTTTTATAAAAATAATAGTAGGAATCTTAATTGGAATTATGCAATAGAATTTAAAGTAATTGGAATAAACATGAGAAAATTAAGAAACATAACAATGCTATCTTTGCAAAACAAATCAAAATGTTCAAAATCAATTCAATAAAATTTGAAAAATTGAAATATATATAATAAGAACATAAAATGAGAAATGTACATGAAGATATAAAGTATATTTGCTCAGGAATGTGTAATCGCATGTGTTTGATACACAATTAAAGGAAATGATTGTCATGTTTATTGACTTACAAAAATTCATTTTTTCTTGAAATTAATTCATATGTCTTATGTGTTTAATTAAATGAATAACTTCTTAAAATAATGTTTTATGATTATATTTATGTTTATTTAAATGTTTTATTATATTTAGCATTTTATGATTTTTAATTATTTCATTCATTGAAAAAAATTAAGTATGTATAAATGATTTAAAACTAGAAATTTACATGATCTTAAAAAAAGAATAAATAGTCCAGGTAATTGAAATTTTACCATTAAAAAAGTAGTCATGGGAGAATAGTTGCAAGATTTGGTAGAATTATATATGCTAATCATAATTTTTCAATAATAATTTATTGGCAGTAATGTAATTTTTGCAAGTGATGCCAGTTAATATCAATTAGTACATAGAAGATCAGTGACTGAAACATAGGTCAGAGTTTCAGTCTCAAAGAGACAGTTGCAGCCAACATTTCGGCCTGAGAAATTCCCCCCCCCCTCAGAGTGGGAAGATAGTCATTGCCCTTCCCTGCCACTTGTACAATGACCTTCACACATCCCATCTGTGGGGTTTTGTAAATTTCCCTTTGTTTCCCCTCAGCAAAGGAATCAACTTGGGACAAAATCTTTCAGTTGTTTCAAAGAATATTTTTTCTTCATACATGGTCTTTGGCTGTGTTTTGTATGATTCTTTTGCTCTGTAGAATTCTATACTAATACTTGTCCATAGACTCCAACTACTACGGATTCTCCGTAGTTTCTACGGAAATTCATGAAAAACTACGAGCTACGAAAAGTATGGAAAAAACTACGGATTTTACAGAAACAAGAGCAGGAGAACCAGTACGCAAAACAGAACCAACTAATTCATCCGATGATTGGCTGAATACTCGTGTTATCATATATCACGTGTTGAGTGCGTTCCTAGTTTTGAAGAATTAGCCAATCGTAGATCAGTAACTCCAACCGTTAACGACTTATCAATAGTTCCACCCAATTGTCTGTCTCCCAGGTTCCTCGCTGATGCGTGTTTAGGCTGCATTCGGCTGCATTGTGTAGTTTACGGCGAGAGCTTAGCGTGTGTCTTGTGAACTGTGAATCAGGTGAAAGATTTTTAATCATAATGCTGCCTCGAACGAAGAAGCCAAAATTATCAAAGCAGAAGTTTAAAGATTCATATTCTTCAGAATTTCCATGCATTAAAGCGTCCGAAATTTCTGTGAATCACGCACACTGCAGTGTATGCAACAAAGACTTCTCAGTTGCTCATGGCGGAAAAGATGACTGTAAACGGCATGTGTTTTCTCAAAAGCATATAGAACTTGGCACCGTAAAATCTAAAGAAATAACAAATTTCTTAATAAAAGATGATGAAACAGATCCTATAAAAGCCGAATGCTATTTTGTTCGTTTTTTAATTGAACATAATCTACCGCTTTTTGTTTCGGATCATTCCAAAGAGCTTTTCAAAGCAATGTTTCCGGATTCTGCCATAGCAAAAAAATTTAGCTGCGGTCATACCAAAACTGCTGCTATTGTGAAAATGCTTGCAGAAAATACTGTTGCTGATATTATAAAATCAGTGTGCAGTACATCATTTTCTCTAAGTAATGATAACAATGATAACAAACTGTACCCATTGGTTATAACATACTACAGTAAAGAAAAGGGAGTGATAATTACTTCATTGATTTCTATTTTAGAATGCATGAATAATACAGGAGAAGGTATTTTTAATTGTATAAATGAAAACTTTAAAAACAAAGGTTTAGAATGAAAAAGTTGCTTATCATTTTCTTCAGATAATGCTAGTAATATGATTGGAAAGTTTAAAGGTGTAGCATCATTTATCAAAATGCATCAACCAAGTATAATCACCCGAGGTTGTCCGTGCCACCTCTTGCATATAGCTGCAAAAAAAGCTACTGAAAAATTAATTGGCTCAGAAATTGAAATGTTGATAATAGATATATATTTTTACTTGGAGAAAAGTTCGAAACGGAAGCATAGCTTCAAAGTTGCTCAACAAATTTTGGGACAGAATGCAAAATCTCGTAAAATTTTGAAATATTGCAGTACGAGATGGTTCTCTCTTTTAGAATCTATAACAAGGATTTTGGAACAGTGGGATAATACTGTGATAAATTTTTTTGGAGATAAACCAGATAACAGTGAGAATGAAGGAAAGAGATTGCAAAACATTAAAAAAATTTTACAGTCACCGACCACCAAATTGTACTTGTTATTTTTGAAAAATACTTTGCCTTTGTTTATAACAGTAAATATTAATTTGCAACAACAAGTCCTTATATACATAAATTGAGAAGAGAACTTTTTGAACTTTTAATGAATTTATTTGTTAGATTCGTAAAACCATCGGTAATTTCTAAAGAAAATGTTACTCTAACGTCTATTCCATTTCAGAAGTATAGTAAACAAAAAGAAAATGAAAATTTAGTGATTGGTGCGGAAACAAGACTATATTTAAAAAATGCCAAGTTGAATGAAAGTGAAGTGAAATCATTTTTCAATTCTGTGCGAGCTTTTTTTGTAACTGCATGTTCATATATTGATAAATTTCCACTGAGTGATCCATTTCTAAAACATGCTGAAGTTGCTGACATCAACTTGAGAACTGAAGTCTCATTTTCATCTGTTCTTTACTTGATGAATACTTTTCCATCCATCATTGATGAAAAATGTCTTAATCAAGTAGAAATTGAATTTTCCATGTATCAAGTAGATGATTTGAAAGAAATTGTAGATTTGCGTATTGATATAGCATGGGGAGAAATTGCCAAATTAAAAAATATGAATGGGTGTATTAAATACAAAGTATTGCCTTCTGTAATGCTTGCTGTCTTAATAATACCTCATTCAAATGCAGCTTGCGAAAGAATTTTTTCTATTGTTAAAAAAAATCAGACGGAATTTCGACCAAATTTAGGTCTTAAAACTCTTGAAGCAGTTTTGATTGAAAAAATAAATATGCAGGCAAATGAAGAACTGTGTTATAAAAAAACATTCTCAAAATCAGAACTTAAGCTTGCTAAGCATGCTACATATAAATCTTTGCATTCATAAATTATGCGTATTTTGTTTAATACTTATATGTATCATTCTTGGTTATTTAAATTTTATTTCCCTGTAGAAATCATATCCAGAATAAAGATATGATTTATAGCTTCTGATTTTTTCTATGATTAGTAGTGATTTGAAGTACTTTTTATTAGTGAATGCTTGAGGAGTTAAAAGAAAATTTCTAATTAAATGTGCATATAATTTACAAGGTATATTTTTAATTATTCAGTTTTATATGTATATAGATTTTAAATGTAATAAAATTGATTACAATTAATTATTAATTTAAAATTAATGAATGGTTAATTACAACATACGCTACGCACACATTTTCAAAGTTGTAAAAATGTCGTTCGCGCGATGACTACTGACAAGGCTTGCTGAAGGTTGGAGTCTATGCTTGTCTGTTGCTATATAGAGAGAAAAAAAAAAAAAAAAAAGGCTTAACGCAAGAATAAATTGAAAAATTGCTCAAGATCTTAATAATGAAGTTTTTGATGACAATGATTCTGAATGTGAAATTGATAATGATGAAGGAAAAGAGGTGTCTTCCTTTATGGAATTTCAATCTATTTCAGAAGATAGTGGAGATAAAGGAAAAAATGTTACTGAATTTCATCTAGAAGTATTAGATATAAATTGGATTGATCCTGATGTTTTGATGAAAGAGGATGCCTGTTCTTTTAAAGAAAGTAACGCAATAAACGGAAATGTTAGGGATTGCAATAATGAAATTAATTTTCTCAAATGTATATTTCAAATACATTTATTTGATATTATAACATTTGAAACAAATAAATATGCCAAGTATTTTCTTGAATTTAAACATTTCTAAAAAAGCTTATTCTGCAAAATGGAAAAATGTGAGTGCATTGGAACTGAGGAAATTCTTAGCTCTGCATATGGTGCACATTGATAAAGATAGTTTAAAAGAATATTAGTTGACTGATAAGTTGATTAAAATGCCATTTTTTTTAAAAGCCATGGCAAGAGATCGACATCTAAACATTCATCGATTTCTTCATTTTTTCCCCTGATAAGAAAGTAGCACTGAATATAGACAATCTTGAGTATGAGTGCATGTGGAAAATTAAGAATATCTTTGAAATTTACGTAAAAATGGATATACTTTCAGCATGTGTGTATTTCTGGGAAAGGATAAGGTTTTACTTGATGAAGAAAAATTTTCTACACATCGAACTGTCACCGGACGTGGTAAATGCGTTCAAGGGAAAGGACATAAACTTTTTATGGATAATTTCTTTTCATCCCTGTTATTGTTTTTTGAGCTTCACTGTAAATATGAAATAAATAGCTGCGTTATTATTTATCAAATCAAAATCGTTATCCGAAGAATCTGCCTTCTCTATAAACGAGAAAGGTGAATGCAGAGAATTGTTTTCATAGGGTATGGCAGCATTGTGCTTGAAGGATAACTGAGAGGTTTTTTATGCTGAGCAACATGCGTAATCCATCCAGAGAATTGGAAATTGGATCTGAAAAGCCAGAAATAGTAGCTAATTACAATGCCAATATGGGTCATATAGATCTCAGTGAAAGAATTTGGAAGGAAAACTCGCAAGTGAATAAAAAAATTACTGAACTTATTACATCTGTCTATTTTGAATACTTTTATTTTGTTCAAGATGAAAAATCCTCAAGTAACAAACTTTAAACAAAACCTAATTTATCAAATGGTTCAGAAAAAGTTTTGCTCAAGAACCAAAGCTAATGTCATCATCACCTTCAACTCCACAGTCTGTTAAACGTAAGTTAACGTTACGTTGTTAACGTTTCAGTGAACAACCATGACAGCACTGGCCAATTCAAATCAAAATTCAAGGATGTTGTGTAGTTGCACTAAAAATGGATTTCGGAAGCCAACTCTTATTTCATGCAAGAAATGTTGACATTGGACTAAGTATAAGTATAAATTGTTTTGAAATTTATCATACTAGCAAACTTGAGACAGATACGCAAATTTAATTTGAGTGCAGTTACTGCACTTAGTTTATCATATCAAATATATAAATCTGAAAGTAACCAAAAAAAAAAGGGGGGAACCCTATTTTTGGGGCTAAAATTTTAAAGTTTATCATATCAAATATATAAATTTGAAAATACCCCCCCCCAAAAAAGGAGGCCTGTTTTGGGGCTAAAATTTGAAAGTAAGATTCATATGAAATAAGAAAATTATCCCCCAACTGTTCTACTGTTATCCCAAATTCGAGATCCTTCCATGATTATATAACAAACTACGCTCACAAATAAACTGCATTATCTACTTCTCCCAGCTTCTGCCACGCCAACATCCATGCTGCTTTCCTTCACCATTTAAAATGTTTTCTTCTGCGCATTGGAACATTACGTATATGCATGTCTGTTTTATATATACATAACGTATAGTCACTTGCATAATACATATATTATTTCACAAGAAAATAGTAAAGTTAAATTAAATTTAAATAATTTTATGCCATTGCTGCAAGGAATGAAATTTGAATTTAACAAATATTCTGTATTCGTATAAAGCAAATATAAAATTAAAATTTAATTAAGAAATTTTAATTGCAAAGAAATAAAAATAATTATTGCTGCAACTAATTTACAATGTGATTTAAATTCTAAGAGCATATATAAATTAATTGCACTTATCTAAAGCCATGAAAAAATATATCACTCAAAAAATCAAATCTATTATTCCTAAAAATTGCATAAGTGAATAATTGTTGAGGAGGCAGGAGACAGACTTGTCAAGCGGAAGTTGTCTCCATACCTAATTCTTCAATTACTCAATTTGTGTTTCATCATCCATATAGGAAAGGGTAAAGGTAAAATTCAAAACCAAAAGTAAAATCAAATGTTGCGAATTACAAAAAACAAAAAAAGAAAGAAATTTAAACAATGGAATTTTGAGAAAGTAGTAAGTAAATGACTAAAGATAAAATTAATTAAATTAATTAAAAGTCAATTAAGAGTAGAAAACCAAATTTTTTAGAAAACCAAAATAATTTAGAAACTCTTTAGAAAACCATGCCATATACAGTCAAAAGTCGTTAATCCGGACTCGTTGGGACTTCGGTGATTCCGGATTATAGATCATCAGTTTAAATCTGGTAAGATGGCATGCAGAAATTATAAAATTAAAAATATGAAACCATAATTTATGAAATAAAGAACAATTATGGTCTAAAGGGTATCAAAATTTACAAAAAGAAAAAGCTTAATATTTATTTGTTTACTTTATTAGTCCAAAGGGACTTGAGTCCCGAAGGACTATTACTTTCGTTTTGGCATTTTGCGTCGGACGGATAAATGTCGGTTCACTTTTCAAACTGTTGCCATAAAATGTTAGAGTCCTGCATTATATTTGAAGAAATTAAATAATGAAAATCTGCGTAAATGTATGTATATTTCTCACATTGTCATAAAATAACGGTACATAGAGTCATCGAATTTTGAATAACGTAATCCACCAATGAATATGAGCATGTGGAAGACCAAATTTGAAATTTGAAATTTGTTTTATGATCGATTTCCTATTTTTTAAAACTTTGACGAATTTTTGATTAACAAACTCAAGGATTTCAAAGCGAGCAATGGCAACGTTGTGCAGAAAAAACATTTTTATCTCCAGCGCGTGAGTCTCTGTATCGGAAATTCTAAAGATATGCTCGTTTTAAAACTATTTTGCCATATTGCTGTTGCACTGGATCTTATGGTTTAAGTGCGAGGAACATGATATTTAACAAAGAAAGGTAACACACAAAATGTTAAAAACGCCCCTTTGGACGTATTTTATTAATTGGACGTAATTTTATTTTTAATTTAAAATCTGAAACATTTCAGATTTTTTTTTTTTTTTTTTTAAACATTTCTTTCAATGTAAGTTGTTTAAGTTGCTTCGTTTCATGTGATAATACTATCTCTTTAATTCTATTAAACAGACATAATTTCTTGTTTAGTTACAAAGTTTCGCTGTTCAAGTCCTATAATTGCTGTGTCGAGAATACCGACTAATTTGTCAATCGAAATTTTTTCGTTTTCAATAACCTCTGTGTCACTTTCTTCACTATCGGAAGCGAATTATAATGACAAGGAACTTGATTTAAATCATATCAAAGACGGAATACATCGAGATGAAATAGTACGTTTGGTAAGGAATTATAAGCCAAATAAAATAAAAACATCTGCTCTGAAGATAAGGATAGTGCTGACAGATCAACTTCCAATTCAATGCACGCCACTTCGTTTCTCTCCCCCCGCAGAGCAGCGCGAAATTGATAAACATATTTCAGATTGACTAGATAATCAAAGAATATGCCTTTATCCATTTTTTGCAGCAATTCCACTTTCTGTTGAATGGACTTCGAAACATACTTTCGTTTTGTAGATCCTTTACATATTAGTAAATATATATCGGAAATTCTATTTGACATAATCGAAAGTTCAAGCTTACTTTTATAAAATTGCTCTAACAGTCTGCAAAAATAATAAGCCAGATCCAATTCGAAGATTAAGGAACAACGCAATCTGCAACATTAACTGAATTAGATAATTTTAGCTTAGCTTATATTGTCCGTTATAGATTAAATGCGCATGCGTAAACGTATTACGTGCATATTAGCAGCCGTAAAGGTCTTACGCGCACGCGTAAAGGCCTATGCACGCGACGCATGTGCAGAAAGTTTGTAGCTTTGAGGTCCGGATTATGGGTGTCTGAAATTAGGGACTTTTGACTGTATGTATATACATACATACATAAATTCAAAATAAAGTAATTAAAAGTAAATTAAAAAGACTAATGATTTATATAAAGATGCAAAGTAATAAGCCAATAATTCATAATAATTTATAATAAGAAAACTTTCCATATACCATTTCCAAGAAACGTAAATTGAATTTAAAATCATGAATCATCCCTTGATTTCCATTACTTTTGTCGATAAAATGATTTTAAATTGAATTTGCGTTCCTTGGAGATGGTATATGGAAAGTTTTCTTATTATAAATTATTATGAGTTACATACATATACACATATCTATATATGTGCATTTGTAATATACAGTCAAAAGTCGTTAATTCGGACACCCATAATCCGGAATGATCGATAATCCAAACCTCAAAGCTAAAAACTTTCTGCGCATGCGCCGCGTTGACACATGCGGATAGGTGTTTACGCGTGCACGTAAGACCTTTTACGTCTGCGCATATGCGTGTGCGCAAGTGCAGAATACGTTTTCTCGTGTGCGTTTTATGTATAACGGACGGAATAAGCTAAAATTATCTAATTATCTATTTCAGTTAATGTTGATGATTGTGTTGTTCCTTAATTTTCGAATTAGATCCGGCTTATTATTTTTTGCAGACTGTAAGAGCAGTACTATAAAAGTAAACTTGAACTTTCGATTATATCAAATAGAATTTTCGATGCTGGAGCTCTCAAACGATCTACAAAACGAAAGTATGTTTCGATGTCCATCAAACAAAAAGTGGAATTGCTGCAAAAAATGGATAAAGACACGAAGACAGAGAGGTTAGTGAAAACGAAAAAATTTCGATTGACAAGTTAGTCGGTATTCTCGTCACAGCAATTACAGGACTTGAACAGCGGAACTTTGTAACTGAACAAGAAATTATGTCTGTTTATAGAATTAAAGAGAAAGTATTATCACATAAAACGAAGCAACTTAAACAACTTACATTTAAAGAAATGTTTAATAAAGTAAACAAATATTTATTAAGCTTTTTTTTTTTTTTTTTTTGTAAATTTTGATACCCTTTAGATCATAATTGTTTTTTATTTCATAAATTATGGTTTCATATTTTTAATTTTAGAATTTCTGCATGCCATCTTACGAGATTTAAACTGATGATCTATAATCCGGAAAAATCGATAATCCGGAATCGCCGAAGTCCCGACGAGTCCGGATTAACGACTTTTGACTGTATATGTCTAATGGGCCTATTTCATAATCTTTAGTCTGTCAAATAGCTCTTTGATAGTGAAAATTCCTTTTTTCCTTTCTTAAATTCTTAATCGTTTTGTCATGATAATTAGCCAGAAATTAATTAATTTCCATTCACTAGTATTTTCAAAAATATTTTAACAGACGGTTTCACTCAAATAAGAACTCCACAGAATACATCCCTCAAGAATTCCTAGTCCCACCCACTACCATAAATTACTTCACTAAGTCTTACCGACTGATATTATTCAAAGCCCATGCTGCCGCTAAAGAATTAGAACACTTTGCCCACTCCCCACTAGAAAGAACATATGTTAATTAATACTTTTTCTGTCCTTTATATCTTCATGTACATTCACTTTTCTTATTATATTTTTTATTTTTATTTTATTTTTGATTTGTTTTTACAAAGTTTGCATTATTTATCTTAAATTTTGTAATTTTCTAATGTTTATTTCAACTACTTTGAATTCTATTTCATAATGACAATTTCCAATGTTTAATTTTTACAAATAATATTGAACTCAAATGCATAAACACGAGGGTATTGGGGGACAGTTACTCGAGCATTATCGAAATTTTACTACAGAAATTGCTTTTCACTCAAAATTGAATTGGCTAAAATGCTTAATAAGTTCTTTGATTATCAGCATTGGTTCATAATCCCTTTTATTCGCGGAAATATTTGGCCTGACTTGAATTGCCGGTTTAGCTTAGCCTTATTGCTCGAGTAAAGACGAAACACCTTCGTATTTATTTATTAATTATTGTTCTTTGAACGGGAGTTGGTTTGTTCCCCTTAAAAAGTCAACTAATTTCCGATCAATGACAATAATTACATGCATTTAATTTAATTCTTGCCTTTAATTTATTCTTTTTGCAATTGAAATTTTGTTATTCATGATTTAATTCCAGTCCCCGTTAAAACATTTTTAAATATTAACTTTCAAGTTACTTCAAAACATCTTTCAAAATATAACTTAGTATGGATTCGCTCTTTTAAGATAATCCTACTATAATTAAACTTAGGAGATAATATAATCAATTCATCAATATTATGTGTATAATACACATATATATTACAAATGCACATAATACATGTGTGTATACCAAACACACATACTTATGTATATATATATAGTCCATCAATGGGCATCTGGATAAGATCACTGAACATTAGCAGTTCTATTTGAACACAAACCTCAGCGACCAGGCTGTCTGCATGGGTGTTTTTCTGCATTTGACATGTTCAAATAACCTAACCATACTGATGTAGATGCATATTGATAGACTATATGGTTATGAGGGTATGCATGCATATGCAACACACACGTGAATATGTAGCATGTTATATATGGTAATTATGTACATAAATGAAAACACACACATATATATATATTAATATGCACATGCTGATAAATGCATACACATTTAGGTATGTGTAAGTACCAGGTATGTATGTTAACTGTGTATGTGTATACATGTATGAAATATATAATATATATGAAAATTGTAGATTTAAATTCAAGTATTATATTAATTTGTATATTTTTTGCATTTGACATTTTATTCAAAAATACAAAACAGACGAAATATGATCATATTCCAATAACTGATGATTTTATAGAAAGAGTAATTCCCCTTGAAAAGTCTGAATCTTGGTATGAGATCAGGAATAACTGATCATATATTTTTCGTGGTTTCTATTTTTCTTTTTTAATATTTGAATTTCATAAAATAAGTTTAATATGTTTTCTATATTTTGATTTTCACAATTTTACAGCTTTTGCTAAGATTTAACTTTTAAAAAATGTCTTATTAAATTAGTATTTACTCTTTGTTTCCTAGAAGGTAATGAAAATTAATATTAGTAAATAATATATATATATATATATATATATATTATTTACTAATATTAATATATATATATATATATAATAATTTATTTCCTAAACAGTATTGATTAATTGATTATATTATCTCCTAAGTTTAATTAAAGTAGAATTATTTTAAAAGTGTGCATTCCTTTTGCTTAAACTTTTTTCTCATAAGAAATTATACCTGTATGGAGAAGTAAAGTCATATCTTTGGTCAGTTGACTATCATCTGTTGTCATATCAGTAAGATTGGTATACAATGGTATTTTTCAGAGGTTTGTTCTCTGCTGTTGGATAGAATATCTATATGAAGGTTCTGTTTTTAACTCCGCATACAATGACCATATTGACCAATTTTGCATAGAAAGTCCTTAATGAAGCCCCATCAGCAGCTGAGGGGTAAAAGCCACTGAATATTGGTAGTTTGGTCTAGGATTCGAGTCTCGGGGAATGAGCTGGCTGCACAGCCAGTTTTGTGGTTTTCCTCATGTGTAACATGGATCAGGGTCGCCACACTACCTTGAAAACTGGAAAAAGTCAAGGAATTTAAAAATTGACCCAAAAAGATGAGGGAAATGTCAGGGAATTTCATACGGTAAACCTCCTCCAAAAGAAAAATCACTTTCTTGACGAATTATGTATCAGATGAGTGTCATTCGGGCAACTGGTGTAAAGTCAATTTTCACAGCTCCAATCAGTTTGTCTTTTAGAAAAACAAAGCAAGTTTCCTACAACTTTTGGTTTCCAGTAACTTCAGTAATCGAGAGACTTCACATTCAGTGCATGTTTGAACGAAAGAAAATACCTTCCCATTCTCATATAAAACAAAATTGGTTTAATCCTAGTCTACGGTAATTACAGGTTTGGCAACATTATGATGAGTAGTAAACCAGACATTTATGATGAGCATTAAATGGGTCATTTTGATATTGGTTACAATTTTCAAAATCGGTCATCATTTCAGTCATCTAGGCTAACCATTTAATATAACTATATTTCCCAAAATATCGTTGATTATCGTAATTCAGTTTTTAATCTTTAAGTAATTAATTTCATTTTAATGTTATTCGTATCAATGGGGCATCTTCCTTCTAAATTTATTTATTATTAGTTAATAATACTTTAAAATTTCAAACAATTTTCTCTGGTGTGCTCTTGAAACTAATTCTATTGTATGATGACATACTGTCACGAAATTTAATGCACATATTTTTTGCTTATATATGCTGCTAAATAAATATTAAATACCTGAATGTGTTTTCAAATATTATTAAATAGATTACTTTCTTTCATGTAGCTGCAAAATGTCTGAAAAAAAAAAACATATTTTTTAATACAGATTGGGCAGATTCTATTCTCATTATTCGTCTTCAGCAGAGAAACAACTCCTGTTATTGTTATAATAGCCATGCTTTGGAAATTATATATATATGTCATATGTAATTGGAAATCTTTTGTGTTTTCAAGTGGTACCATAATTTACCTTTCAGCACAGCCAATGGGCACTACGCATATAGACTGGAATTTTCTTAAAACACACCTGGAAAACTCGGGAAATTTCATTCTTCTTTTTAAGTGGCAACCTTTGAAGATACAAGCCAGTTTCCCTTAAAAAGTCTTCCATAGGGACAGCCTTCCTTTCCATGTAGTGTGTAAGCAGAGCACGTAATAACGTCTTTTTTGATGTTATTTGTCCACACAGGCAAACAGCGCTAGCATAATTTTGCATAATCATATGATCTAAATCATATATACAGTCAAAACTCTTTAATCCGAACGTCCATAATCCGGAATGATGTATAATCCGGACCTCAAGCTACAAACTTTCTGCGCATGCGTCAACACATAATGCGTTAACGCATGCGCATAATACGTTTCCGCATGCGTGTTTAATGTATAATGGAGGGTATAAGCTAAGCTAAAATTATCTAATTATCTAATTCAGAAGTCAAACAACAAAAACCAGCGTTATATTTTCAAAATTTTTACAAGACTAGTTTCGATGGTTTTACCGAACCACCATCCTCAGCTGCAAAACCGCAAATGAACAAGATAGGAAATAATGATTAGATAAGATAAGAAAGCCTGGACAAGAATAAGCAAGTGGCACCATCTGTTGGTGAAACCAGAACTAAAAAATAATTTCTTTAAGGCCGAAGGCAAAGATGGATAGGAATTAGGATCGTTAACTAGAACAGAAAGATTTTTTTTGAATGTGAAATGCCTCTAGAAAATCCAGTTCTCCAATGGCAGGTGTTTTTTGAATAATTTTGCCAGAAGAAAAATTGAAAGTGTGATTTTCGGACCAACAATGTTGAGCAACAGAAGACTGTTGAGATGAGAATGTTTTAACTGCTTGATTAATAATGTTGGGTGAAAAGCCCCTGTCAATAGCTATTGTTTTTAAATAATTTAGTTCTTCATCAAGGGCTAGTTTGGAGGAGCAAACTTGAAGAGCATGGAAAACATAGGAATAAAATGAAGCTAACTTTTGTTTAGTCGGATGACATGATGTAAAGTGTGGTAGAAGGCAAACCGATGAAGGTTTACGGTAAACCGTAGTACTGAAGTTGGATGTGTTACATGTGACCAGAATGTCGAGAAACGGAAGAGAATTGCAAGTCTCAAGTTCAAAAGTGAACTGAATAGCAGGATCAATAGAATTCATTGTTGAAGGAACTTTATTTAAATCATCTTTATTACCTTCAAACAGGGTAAAAGTATCGTCTACGTAGCGGAACCATGCCGGGAAGTTTAAAGTTTCAAACAATTTTGATTCATAATAATGCATGTAGATATCAGCCAGGATGGGACTGAGGGGGCTTCCCATGGCTAATCCCTCAGTTTGTTTGTAATATTTATTTTGGAAAACAAAATTTGTTTGTTTCAAACAGAGTTGAGTGAGAGAAAGTAGCTCATCAATTTCGATGCAAGAGAAATGAAATTCACGAAGTCTGGTTTCTAGACATCTTAATGCCCCCTCCACTGGAACATTGGTGAATAATGATTTTACATCAAAAAAAACCATGAGTAAATTTCTAGGAGAAATGTTTTTAACCTTTTTTATAAACTCTATTCAATTTTTTATGGTGTAAATGTTATTGTCTAATAGAGTTGAAAATCTAGAAACTAAGTATTTAGCTAAGGGATATGAGGCAGTACCTAAATTTGATACAATAGGGCGGAAAGGAATAGCACTTTTAGGAATTTGGGGAAGAGCATATAATCTGGCACAATTCGCAACAGATAGGATAAGTGAATGTATTAAGTTGGTTGAAATGATTTGTGAAGATTTGATCGCAGTTTTCATTTTGACAAGTCCGAAGGTGAAGGATCTTTAGGGATTGGATTATATGGTCCTTCGTTTAAGAGCTTAGTGACACCATCGATGTAAGTGTTCTTATCCATGACGACTATCTGGCCACCTTTGTCGGCATTTAAAATGATAATATCCAGGTTAGAATGAATTTCGTGCATTGTAGCTCTTTCTCTCGAAGTTAGATTTGGTTTCAAAGGTTTATTATTGAATTTCACATTATGAGCGATAAGATGCCTAATCATATCTTTCTGTGAATCTGAAACCTTACTGAACTTGAAAGGTTTTTTGATTGGAGCCAAAATCTTTGGAATCGAGTGTTTACAGGTTTGTGAGAAGTTAAAATTATATTTTAGAATTCTCTCTTGCTCTTCTGAAAGACTAACACTAGAAATATTAACTATGGGCTTGATGTTTACTATGGGAAGACTTTCTGAACTACTTGAACTGGAAGACTGTAAAAGAAGTTTTTCAAATTTAACTGCAAGGGTGTTTTTATTACGGTTAACTCCATTCTCCGTTCTATACCAAGACTTTTGTTCAAGTGCAGTGAATTTTGGATATGAATTAGTGAGTTCCAGATGAAGCTTATAGAGTTCATGTTCAATTTTGGACAATTGTTGACGTGTATCCCTTATGATGGACAGAAGTAAGGCAAGCTTGCAATTTAACAGAATTCTTGAAACGCGACTGGAAGGTTTTTGATTAGATTTCATTTGAATAAAATTGGGAACCAATTTTTTACATTTACATTTAACCAAGATTCAGAAATGTTTGCCATTTCAGGCGTAATTTAGTGAAACAATTAATGGATGAAGGCATGATAAACAATGCAGAAAATCGAACTAAATTAACTAAGGAATAATAAAACACACACAAAACAGCAGAAAAATCCCTCCCTGAAACGAACAGAAAATGAAACGTGTGTAACCAAAATGCATAAAATCAGACAAGCAAAGCACAATATCCAAATATACGAAACATAAACAGCGCGTAAGACCTTTACGGCTGCGAATATGCATGTGTGCATGCACATAATATGTTTACGCATGCGCGTTTAATGTATAACGGATGGTATAAGCTAAGCTAAAATTATCTAATTCAGTTAATGTTGCATATTGCATTGTTCCTTAATCTTTGAATTGGATCCGGCTTATTATTTTTGCAGACTGTTAGAGCAGTTTTATAAAAGTAAGCTTGAACTTTCGATTATGTCAAATAGAATTTCCGATATATATTTACTAATATGTAAAGGATCTACAAAGCGAAAGTATGTTTCGAAGTCCATTAAACAAAAAGTGGAATTGCTGCAAAAAATGGATAAAGGCATATCCTTTGATTCTCTAATCATTCCAAAATATGTTTATCAATTTCACGCTGCTCTGCGGTGGGTGGGTGGATGACGTGGCACGCAATGAACTAGAAGTTGATCTGTCAGCACTATCCTTATCTTCAGGGTAGATTTTATTTTATTCAGATTATAATTCCTTACTAAATATATCATTTCAATGTACTCTGATCTGATTTAAGTCAAATTCCTCGTCATTATAAATATCACGAATACACATCAAATAGTTTTCTGGTTGCAATTTTCTAATTTCGACTATGTGTAATGTATGCTTTACGCATGCGCGCATTGAAAGAAATGTCTAATAAAGTTAACAAATAAATATAAAGCTTTAAAGCTTTTTTTATTTTTATTTTTTTTTATTAATTTTAATACCCTTTAGATCATAATTGCTCTTTATTTCATAAATTATGGTTTCATATTTTAAATTTTATAATTTCTGTATGCCAACTTACCAGATTTAAACTGGTGATCTATAATCTGGAATCACCGAAGTCCCGACGAAAGTTTAAAGACTTTTGACTGTATTATCTAATTTTATCTATATTATCTAATTTATCTCATTTCGTATTTTACTGTTAGATTGAATTCCTTTTCAGCATAAGTCTCTTGTTTATTTAAATTAAGAATGAAATTGCCATCATGAATTAATTATGAGAAATACTATTTTAATAACATTTGTAAGCTCAGTATTCCTCTTATTCCTTTGCATAATGAAAATACATGCTAAATTGCTGTAGAAGTTACCTGTGTTTAGTGAAGAAGTAACCATCTGTATTTTGACAGGATACCTACCTGTTAATTACAAATCCAGTCTTCATATGAAAAACATAAATAAAAATCAGAATATTTAGATTACAACCTAGACGCAGAGGGCTATATGCCCAAGGGAAAAGGGGCTTCCTGGAGGACTTTTTAAGGAGAATTGTTTGGTATTCACGTTACACATGAGCACACTTTCAGCCAGCTAATTCACTGAAATGTGAACAGAACCCAGCTATCAGAGTTCATCAGTTTTACCACTCCACATCTGATGGGTCTATATGAATAAATAAACAAAGTTTAATAAATCCACTTGAAATTTTATGATATATTAGCATTCATTTCACTAAATTTTCAGTGTTATCAAAAATTCATTTTTTCTTTATATTTTACATTTTTTATTGTAATTTTGTATTTAATATTGCTGTCTGAAATATACAGAATGAAATACAATATAATGAAAATATAATAAACAAAGTCTGTTTTTAACAAAAAGAAAATGTTAAAAAAAAACACTAAAGGAAAAAACTATTATCACAAAAATGCAAGAAGGAGCAAGGAACAGTGATGTAGTTGAAAAATGAAATACTTAAAATAGAATGGGAGGGAACAATTAATAATAATAATAAAAACTAAATAAGAATACTAATAAGAAAAAGGGAAAAGAAGCCAATATCACAAAAATTCAAGGGGATATGTTTGATATATAAATATAAGCTGTTACACAATTTTTGCAAAAAACTTTGTACGAATTGCCAACTTATGCAAGAAACAAGTGGTCAGCATTATTTTCAAGCCTAAGTTGAAATTGTTAATCGATACATGTAATTCTGAGCTACATTCAGTTTGAAAACAAACAAAAACTGATTAGCGTATGAGCTGATTTTAGGTGTACCTAGAAGGTATTTGCTATGGAGACATTTTCATTATAAAGCAGTGTTTGTCAAAGTTAATATGCCACCATTCAACAATTACTTCAGCTATAAAATTTGAACTTCATTAGTTTCCCTAGTTTAGGAAAAAGAGACAGTAGAAAAGAAAATTCCTTTGTATTTACTAGTCTTTTATCTGAAAATTAACAAAGGCAGCTTCCAAAGGAAAGGTTTCAAAACAGCAGTAGTTTACATTGGCAGCTAAAAGAGGGTTGGAAATCCATTCAGATTACCCATCCTTTTAAGTGAAAACTTGCCAAACTTTATCGTCTCTTAAGTTGAGTTTTAATTCTTTATTGAACAAATAATAAAGATTGGCATAATTAAAGGTGCATTCAAATGGTTTTGGTACTCCTCCATATTTGAATTTTTATTTTCTATAAGCCATTAAATGAGAAAATATAATAAGGCCAGGTTTTCGGATTTTAAATTCCCAAATTTAATTTCATCAAATATATAATTCTTAATGATTTTTCCATGAAAAATAGAAATAGGATGATGTAAAAACTTAAAATTTTGAAAGCTTAAAAGTTAAATTAATATAGTAGAGTCCCAAAATCTCAACATAATGTGGACTAAGTGTCTGTCGAGTATCCGAAAAATTGAGTTTTGCGGAATAAGGGTAGGTTTTTCAGAACTCTTAATATTTAACTGTAAATTACTCTAGACATTTGTAGCACAATATTGGACATGGAAAAATACAGCATACAATTAAATTAATGTTGATTTCTTTAAGTAAAGTTCTAGCACAATAGGAGTCATTAAAAGAACAAATACCCTAAGATAATTTATTAAAAAAGCTTACATTATTAGTATTTCTTGGAAGAAAAATTATTAGTATTTCTTGGTATAAAAATATCATGGGGTGGTAGATTGTTGTTTCTCACACTCATTCCATCGTCGTCAGCTTCGTCCTGTAAGCAACAGAGTAACAAACAACCACGAACAAAGGATATTTTGTTACTCTGTCACTTACAGGACGAAGTTTTGTTGCTCTGTCGCTTTCTCTGTCATCAAAACGATAGATGCACTTTGTTCTTCCATGTAATGGAGCATTTTTTCAGTCCTTCAATATGGGTCATTATTTTAGCTTTTGTGTTGTCTTCAATCTCTTCTTTTTTTAATTCATCTTCATTTTTATTCACATTGACTTTTAGCTGTGCAACTATTTCTGCGTGTCCTAAAATTTCACCATGGTTTTCTTCTTCTTCAACATCACCATCAGAAACTTCTTCACAGTCTAATTATCTTAAGTAAGTCATTTATTTCACAATATCCTTTCTCTTCTCCACTTTCGTGAAATTCGTTCCTCGGTGGACCAGCAACTTTTTTCAGGAACGAACGAGGCTTATCTACTCAATTTCACTTCAAGAACATGCTATCCATCCAATATATATATTTTCTTAAGTTTCTCGATCATATAAAACACCCTTTACTCCTAGGACAAAAGATGAAAGAAGTTTACGTCTCTATTTTTTCTTTGATGCCTCCAAAACATTCTGGTCCATCGGCTGACACAGTGAAGTTACATTAGGAGGGAGAAACATATCTCTTGTGCCTTTGTCGCCTACCTTAGTAGATTTTTTTATTTTAAAAACTTTTCTACTGATGGAATGAACTGCTGATGAAACCAATCATTAAATACTGTTCCATTCATCCGTACGTTTCACTAATTTCGGTACCAAACAGGAAGATCATAGTTGGCTTCGGTCTCATTAGTATACTTTTTTTTAAACGCCTGCTTATTTTTTTTTTTATTTGCCTATAAGCATTAGTTTGAGCTTATGCTGCCTGTTGCGTTGCTGCAAGCTGAGAGTTTGACTCTCTCTTTACTTCTTTCATAGTCAGGAGCTGATTTTTCTTCCCTGGATGCCAGGGTAGCATTCAAAATTCAGACTGGTTTCATCACAGTTATAAATTGTCTCTCCAGATATACCCTCCTTTTCAATTAGTTTGTGGAAGTTGTCTTTGAATATTGTAGCATTTTCCAAGTTAGCAGATAGCTGTTCCCCACAAATTTTTAATTGTCTGATGCCATACCACTTTTTCTATTCGTTGAGTTAACCAACACTAGCAGTAAATCCAAGGTCGCCTTCTTGAAATTCATCATAAAATTTTAGGGCTTCCTGTCATAAAATTGATCCTGAAATAGGCGTTCTCTTTGCTGTTTGAACCAAAAATTAAGCATCTCACTCATATTTTCATATTCACCGCCTTGCATACTTTTTCTTTCCTTTAAACTAACCGTACATGCTCTTTTCATACGCCGTGACTCAATTTTGGAATCGACTCGGATTTCACAGAATATCAAAAGTTCCCAAAGATGGTTTAGCGCTTATACCTCTGGATATGAACTGAGAAACAATACTCCCAATGAACTGGTGTGAGCTTAGTTTACAATAAGATGCAGTCACAGATTTTCAGACAAGTCTCCTAATGTTCACAACAATAGAAATGAATGTGAGCCAATAGCCAGCTGCTGCCTGACTTTCGTCATATCCTCAAAAAAAAGCAAACAGTGTGTTACCAAGTATTACAACATATCTTGAAACTTGATAGGCAGTTCCAAGAATTAATGACACAAGCTACCATTTCCTCCATGGCATGTATTTCAAGAATGTAAAAGAGTTTTTTTTTTACAAACTTGATCATTCAAGTTCAAAAGCAGTGGCAAATTATGTTAGAAGTTTAAGCAAAAGGTGAAGGAATTCATATGTCAGGTTTATAATTTTAAGCTGTTTGTAAAATGCATTATAAAATTAGAAACACAGCAATTTTCTGAAAGTAAAAGAGTAAAATGCATTGCAGGACAGTGCAAAAGATGCCACTCATAGGAAGTTCAGGAAAAAATATAGATGTTGTAGGAGATGCTGAATCACACACAACTTAAATGATTTGGAATCTCTAATAAAACCTAAGCAAGGACCTTTAATTAGAGTCAATATGCAAAGCTCTTTCTCTCAAAATAAAGTGACAGAGCATTCTATATTGACTCTTAACTAAATGTTCTTATTTGTAATGCATGTTCTTATCTAAGAGAACTTAACAGTGTCTCATATTGAAATACTAAATGTAGTTAAGTTCAGTTTACTTCTCTTTCTTAATTAGATGGTAGGGAATGCAAGATTTTATTCTGTTATTTTTAATTGTTAGTACAAAACAATGTATATTTATAAAAATAATTTTGCATGTTTTCTTATTTGTGCACTCTGTCATTTAGTATTTTAGTACTTTTTCAGTATTATATATGTTTGAGTATTATATATCTGGGTTTTAGTTTTATGCCCCCTCCCTTCCTTCAAGAATTTATGCTTACATGAACAAGTTTTTAATAGGGCAGTCTATTGATGGGCCAATGAATGGACCTGCTCCTGCACCATGGGATGTTGTGGCCCTTCCTCCCAAGGAGTTTTCAGATTCAAAAGCCAAAATAGAAGTTCCTCACACTGCGTTTGTGAAACCATGTCATACTTGCGTTGGAAATGGGAGAGTTCGTTGTGAAACATGCCATGGAAATGGGCGGGTATAATAAGATTTTTTAATTCATAGTGCAGCATACATTACAACCAATGTATTTTGGCTGACATTTGATTAGATTAGAGTATTTCAAATCTTTACTAGCCTTTTAACTTCCTAATTATTATGATCTAGAACAAGTGAGCTTCATGTGAGTTAAAAAAATAAACAAATTTTTTAAAGGCAGTGTATTAAAGCCTATTTATTAAATGTAGTTAATTTGATCAAATCATTTTATATATGTAGCATTTTGTATGATTCTGTTTAGCAGGTCATAAATTATGTATAAATTGCATTCTTTTTACAAGTAATTTTATGAATTAAATATTTGATCAAGAGTATTATTTTCTAATAAGAATAATAATTCTTCTGCAAGTCAAAAATGTTAACTTTATAAAGTTATATAAATTAACCCATAAAATTTCAGCTAGCTTCGAAGTATTATAAAAGCAATATTGCTATTCTAAATAATAAGATTACGTAAAATGAAATCAATGTATATGTTACTGTGAAAGAGGGAATCTGGAGGATATCGTCATTCTCCAATGAATGTCAACATTCACATAATCACTTGGTGTATTTCCAGAATATTTGCTAAATATCCTTATTTCTCACCCCTGCAAATGTCAACATTTGCCATGCACTAATGGTGAATGCTGAATAAAAATATTTTTGTTATGTTTCTAAATCATTATTAAAACTTATTTTCATATATGTCAAAATAGGAAAAAGCTTAAGTAACAGCACATGTAAATAAACCGTTGAACATAAAAAAGAATGCTACATTCTGAATGAGAAAAAATAATACCAATAATGAATTTATTTAATTAAGTAATTGACCTTATACAATCTTATTTATTACAAGAACAAACGGTGATATTATGATTGTATAAGAATATAATTAAATATTTGGTCTTTCGCTGACATATTTGGCGAACATCCACTCTCTTAGTCATTCTTGCCTTACATTATCTTAGCCATACACACACTTTTGCCTTCCATAATCTGGAAGCCAGCGAGTGAGCTTGTCAAAAAGCGAAGACATAGATTATGATGACATAGATTATGACAGACATTATGATGAGGGGATGTGTTACAATTGGTCATTGGAGGTTAGTAAAAAATGCGAGACTAGTACTTTTGAGTAATGAAAAAAAAATCATTTAATATATCACCATCATTTTAAATGCATTGAGTCAGGTAGATTCCTTATGTCCATACCTTTTTCCATGTTTTCATTGTGGGAATTTGATTGATTAATGTGATTGATGTGAAAAATCTGAAATGCAACTATATACTCTGGATTCTCTTTTTACATGTTATTTTAATGCAGTTTTGAAATAACATGCATGAGCTATGTGTTTATTTTACTTTATGAATAGTACTAATGGAGTTTTTATTTGTTTTGTTCTTTGAGAATAGAAATAATTAAGGGAAAAGGATTTTATCGATATTATTTAAACTATTTCTGTATTATTTTTAGTCAATATTTCTTTTGAATTAATTACTGCATTTTCTGCTTATCTGTTTATAAAATTTTGCAATTATTATTTTGTATCATTTGAAAATGTTTTACAGATTATGTTTTTCAAAGAAAACTATAGCAGAAATTAATTTCTTAGAACATTTAGAATTTTGTAAACATCAAATGCATTAAAAATGGAAGACTTATCAAATTAATTTTTTTTAAATTTATATTTAATAAATTTGGGCATTTATATTTTATTGCATATTAGCTAATGGGTCAAGCCCTGTAAAATGTTATTTTGTTTTTGAGTTAATATCAAATTAATGCTTTTATTTGATGCTAGTTTTTCAAATATTATGCAGTTGTGTCATGGGCAGCTAAGAAATGCATAAAATTTATGAACATTTAATTTTCTTCTAAAGAATGAACTTTTCAATGGACAATGAAAGTATGATAATATGGTGTTTTGGGGATTATGTAGGAAAAAAAGATCAACAAGTGTTAGGCACAGAACTAGATCTGCCCATCTCAGATAATTTGAAAGTGATTCAACTCAAAGAGGAAATTATGAACACGGATGAAAATTGCAGAAATTTCCATTTTAGGTGAAGTTTTCAAACATCCTCTTTAGGAAATCTTCAAAGCGACGAAGGTACACATTTACATACAATCAACTAAATTGCTTATTGCAAAAATTCAAGAATTCCTTCAAACCAGGAAAGAGAGCCAAACCCATATAGTGAAAATTGCATTAATATCAGAAGCAATCCACCAGTTGCAGAACTTCCTTACAGAATGAATCCTGCAAAATGAGAATTGTTAAAAAAAAATAATTAGATTCTCTCCTGCCTAGTGGTATAATTGAAGAATGTGAATCTCCATATGCCAGTCTTGTTGTATTATTGCCTAAACCAAAGAGCAACACAAGACTTTGCATTGAGAGTCGCAAACAAAATGCCACTACTATTGCAGACACATACTCCTTATCACACATGGATGATCTCGCAGAAGTCAACGACCTATATGTCAACCATCGATCTTAAATCAGAGTATCATCAGGTCAAAATAGATGAAGTTGATCAAGATAAAACAGCCATCATTTGCCCATTTGGGACATATGAGTATTTACGCATACGTTTCGGATTACGAAATGCACCTGCAACTTTTCAATGCCTGATTGACAGATTTAGAGCAGACCTAAAAGGTGTGTTTGCTGTGTCTTATTTAGACGATGTCATTATCAAAGACTTTTGACTAGCATATAAGCAACTTACAAATTGTTTTCGAGAGCCTTTCTTTGTTTAAACTGCATGCTAACAGAGAAAAATGTCATTTTGCATGTGGAGCAAAATATTTAGGTCACTGGATAACCATAAATAGAATTGAAGTGGATCCTGAAAAAGTTTCCTCAACTCAGAGAATCCTTATTACAAGCAGTTTGAAGAAAGTTCAGTCCTTGCAAGACTAGGAAGTATGTTCCAAACTTTGTGAACATTGCAAGGTCACTTAGTAACCTTACAAAAAAGAATGTACAATGGATTTGAGGTCCTGAACAACAAAAAGCTTTTGAAGAATTGAAGAAAAGATTAATAATACCACTGGTGTTATAACAACCAGATGGTTCAAAGCTGTTTTGTATCCACACAGATGGTAGCAGCTATGTTCTATGAGCAGTTCTTACTCAAGGAGAAAGCCCAAAGGAACACATTATTGAGTGTGGCAGTTGTTTGCTCATTCCAGCCAAACAAAATTACTCCACTACTGAACATGAAGCACTTGCAGTAGTTCAGGCTGTGGAAAAATTTTGAGGTTACATCGAAAACCAAGAAATAATTATAGCATCTGACCACCAACCGTTAGAATGGCTTATTAGTATCAAGTCTTCAAAAGATGAAAACTTTGTAAACTGAATTAGTAGGGGTTCCTTATTAATCATGGTATTCTGTATCGTTACTTACCTGAAGTAGAAACAGAGGAAACCCAACTCGTAGTTCCTAAATTATCCACGAAAGAAACAAGTGCTACAATAGCACCATGATGCTCCATTTGCTGGACACTATAGGGCCGAAGGAACTTTCAGTGAAGTTTCCTGTAGATACTGTTTTCCAGGGATGTGCAAATAAATCTCTGAATATGTTGAAAATTGTCCAGAATGTAACTGATACCAACCAACTAATCAGAAGCCATCCAGTCTTCTTAGAACTCCAATTTATGCCCACAAGGTTGAAACTGTGGCTATTGATTTTTTTGGACCTCTTCCAGATACCTCGTCTGGTAAGAAATGAAGTTTTACCATAGAAGATATCAGTACAAAGTGGGTAGAACTGTTTGCGCTTGAAGAAGCAACAGCTGTAAACTGCACCAAAATGTTAGTGGAAGAAGTCTTTCTACAATATAGACTTCCATGTAGATTAGTGATAACGGGCCACAATTCATAAGTGCCGTTATGCGAAAAACTTGCAGTGTTCTCAAAATTAAGCAAGACCTTATTTCTGTGTTTCATCTCTAAGCAAACCCATCTAAACGTAAGAATAGGGATCTAAAACCCTGTCTCGCTTACAGATGTGAGATGAACACGACTTCTGGGAAGAAAAACTGCCTAGGATTTGTGTTTTAATGAACACTGATAACACTAAACATGCAGCAGCTTTTTTGCAGTTTGATAGAGAATCAAGAACAACAGATGATGTTACCCATAACATAGGAACACTAATCGACAATGATAACTTCATGGCTGAAATAACTCCTCCATGTCTCCAGAGATTTGCCTGGTTAACTGCAGAGATTGAAGACTATGTCAAGCAGGAACAAAAGAAGCAAAAAGCATACTATGATCATCAATGACTAAAGTCTTTCTGCAAACCAAGTGACAGAATATGGGTCACACTACATCCTATTAGCAGCTCACAAAATAAAAAAAGTTGAAAATTCATGTCTAAATATGAAGGATCTTATTTAGTGATCACCAACTGACTATGTGTGACATTGCTGACCTAGCTAACACAAATGAAGTCCATGGGACTTACCACAGCTCAGTCTTACATGCTTATGAACTGCCCTTTTCAAGAGATATTGAGGCTCATCAGCGGCCGAGTGGTAAAGACGCCGAACACTGGATGTTCAGTCCAAGGTTCGAATCCCACAAAGAGGCTGGCTGCATGGGCATTTTTGTGGTTTTCTTCATGTGTAACCTGTATACAAGCCAGTTTCCCTTAGAAAGGTCTACCCCAAAGGCAGTCCCTCCCTGTAAACAGATAGCCATTGTGTGCTTTGCCATAATTGAATAATCCAATCCAATCCAATTCAAGATAGTGAGAATGTGGTACGAGCCGGAGAGGGAGTCTGTAACCACATAACTTTCAAGCATGCCACATAGCAACCATCAGATGGGATCACGGCCTAAGATATAATGCCTTCTCAGTCAGTATGTTAGAGTCAACTAGTTAAACATGGTATTCTGCCGTGAGAGTTAGTATGTAACTTGAATGTTTAAAATATTCTTACCTTAAAAGTTTTGTACGTATAAATTTTATGTCCCTAGCTGTGATGTCCTTAATTGTGTTTCGTAATTAAAAATAACTAGAACTCAAGTGTTCTTTTGTGTACATAGTATTTCTTTCTTAATGAAGAAGCTTTCTTAATCAACTGTTAACACTAATAGAATTCTGGCATCCTGGTTATAAAAAGACTTTGTCTTACCAGTATTTTAAATGCTTCCTCTTTCCAACACACTTTACACTTACAAACAATTAAGTCTTCTTCGTGATTCAAACTCAGGCCCAGTGATACAGCAACCAGTGTTGCTAACATGTATGCCTGTCAGGATGGCAATTTCTATGAACAGTAGAATAGTTTTCAATCTGGAAAAACTACAGCATCTTTTTCCGTCAATGTAAGGTTGAAAATAGTAAGCATATTTTATGTTTTGCAATAAAAGAACTGAAAAGATTTTCACTAGATGAAGAAACATAGACTCTGTGCATGTAGGAAATGTAAATTATATGCACATGTGAAGATGGGTGATAACCATTTCTCTGCAAAACTGAAACCTTGAAATTCTTATTTTTGGCCAAGGTCATGACTGTAAGCTGATGCATACCAAATAAAAAATTGTATTCTTCAAATACTTTTGATACTATCGATTCAAGTATGTTGACTTTTCAGTATTCAGTAGTAACTTAAATTCAAGTATGTTAACTGCCCTCCTAAAGTTAAGGAACAGCGTGTTTTTCAAAGCTTACCATTACAAAAATGTCAGTGTTGTTTAAATTCATAGTTTATATGCATGATAGTAATGAAGTTTAAGAAAATATATGCAAAAACAATAGCTACCACTTTGATTTTATAGAAATTAATACTTATATAGAGTTGGAGAAAAAAATGCAGAATTGTAAGTTTTTTTCATGAGTGTTTGATCTTTAGTTTTATTGACATTATCCAGGAGGGTCTATCAATGTCCAGGAGAAGTCATTTGCCCAATTCGTTGAGGTGGCAAGCGATCGGATGAATGGAAATGAGGATGTTGCAAGCGGATGCTGCTAGACATCTCAATGTCTCTCGTACTGTTGTCCATCAACTATGGAATGAATTTGAATCTGAGGCTTCTCTGTGTAGAAGACATGTTCCAGGCAGACAAGAGTTACAACACCTGCAGGAGACTGTAATTTATCTCTTTTGGCCTGAAGGAGGAGCAACATTACTGTGCATGAGCTCACTGCAGATTATTTAGTAACAACAATAACAAGAATCTCACCTACTACAGTGTGCAGACTGTTGTACAATGTAAGTCTGCAAGATGGCCAGTTTTTTGTATCATCTTAACCCAAGGACATAGAGGTGCCTATTTATGTTGAGCAAGGGAACACATACCCTGGACCAGTAAACAATGGGCATCTGTTCTCTTCATAAACAAGTCCAGGCTCACATTGGAGAGTGATTCAAGTCATCAGCTGATCTGGAGGGAGCAACACACCAGATGCACACAATCCCACATAGTGGAAAGAAGCAGTTACAGAGGTGGTGGAATAATGGTTTGGGCTGGAAATCTGCCGGCCGTCACACTAACCTGCACGTGTTCCGTAGAGGAACTTTGACTTGTGTGAGATATAGAGATGAAGTCCTTGATCAGTATGTCTGCCCATATGCTGCTGCGATTGGGCCTGCATTTCTTCTAATGGATGACAGTATGTGACTGCACTGAGCTCAGGTTGCTGAAGAATGTCTTAAGGGCCATGACATGGAGCAGATGGAATGGCCAGTTCAATCCCCAGACTTGAATCCGACTACCAAGATCTTTAGGACTGACTACCTTGGAGACAGGTTGTTACTTAAATTCCTCCTCGAAGGTTGTTAGATAGACCTTGAGCAAGGATTACTCTGTGTCTAGTCATTTCTTTCCTTTTCATTTATCAACAACTTAATTAACAGCATGGAACGTGGCTGCTGCCAATGTATTGCAGCTGGGGTAGACACATTTATTATTAGAACCCATTTTTGTTATGTTACCGCCATGTTTTTTTACTAAAAAAACTGTGATGTACTGTTTCTTCTAGACGATTTCTCTGCCAATAGTGTAATTTTTTGTTGTAATTCAGATTTGTGTTGAACTTTCGAAACATTCTATGCTGCGTTTATTGACGAAATGTTTGTTTTGTGAACAACATGTCCTCTAAATTTCTTGTTTCTGTGTTGCTTCAATCTCAAATTAGACACAAAAACACATACTGTTCCTTAACGTTTGGAGGGTGGTGTAGTTTGTGTGTACAGTAGAAGATTCATACTAATGAGATGTCAGATAAATTGTTAAAAATTAATGTGGTAATTGAGACTTATTTTAAAATTAAATTTTAATATTCTGCCAGTTTATGAAAGTTTTGCAGTGTATTATGCAGTTGCAATTTTGTAAATTTAAAATAGCCTTGTACTTTTTTTTATTTTTTTTTATATTGTGGCTCTAAATAATTGAGCTTATTAAAATACTGTTTCTTTTTAGCGTCAGTGTACATGGTGTAAAGGACGTGGTAGGAGGGAACAGAACGATATATGCACTTCTTGCAATGGGACCGGCTTTGATCGGTAAGACAATCCTCAAATTTCTATGAATTATCTATTATCTTTTAAAATAATGTATGAAGGTGAATCATTAAATATATCTTTTTATGCATGAACAAACAACATATACACAATATTGTCTTGAAATATTGTGTAACACATACCCAGTATCATCTAATGAACATATACACTGTATTGTGTAGAGCAAACAATATATACATGGAATATTATGGAATTGGTTCCATATAGCTTAGCTATATTAATTAAAAGTGGACAATTCACCGTATTTTAATATATATATCTTGAATATTCTAAATGAAACGGTCTTTTGTTGCGGAAGGGGGAGGGTATGTAGATTTTTTTGACAAACTTGCAGATATTATGGATGGATGAGGTGCATTTCTCGGTAACTGGGAATAATATAAACTCCAAGAACTGCTGAAAAAATCCTCATGATATGGCACCAACACCTTTAAATGAAACTAAAGTGACTCTTTGGTAGTGCAGCATCGCCAGCATATTTGTTCACGGTCCATACTTCTTCAAAGAGGTCACTTCCATAGGTATAAACACATGCTCTATCATTAATGCTCAGTATAGTACAGCGTTGTAAAATTATGTAATTTCAGAATTGCAACATCAAAATGTCATTTATGATATTGTATAGATTCAAGATAGTGCTCCTCCACGTGTCGCCACATGTGTTAAGCAAGAGCTGCAATAGCACTTTGGAGATAAGCATCATCTCCCATAATTTTGGAGTTCCATGGCCATTGTGATCCTCCAACCTAACACCAGTGGATTTCTGTTTCTGAGGTTATCTGATATATAAGGTGTACATATCAAATCTGCAAGATTTGTCAGAGCTAGAAGATGCCATAAATGAAGAAGTTATGCAGATTCCTTCTGCAATGTTACATTCATTATTGTTGTCAAAAATCTTCTGCATGCATTTGACTGCAATAGAAACATTAAAAACTTGTAATTTCAGTAAAAGCTTTTTTCTCTTTCCTCTGTTTTGTTGTCATTGGTCATTTATAATGGATGCTCTTTGCAGATATTTTAGGCAGGCAATTTCATTATACATATATCTTTTCAATGCCATTTATGGTTTTCATTAAGCCAATCAATTTGCCCGGGAAAAACGTGGGTGTTGCTATTAGATAATTTTGAAATTCTTTCACTGTAACCATAACCATGAGAGCTCTTATTGTTTTAAATCATCACAATTTCAAACACTGCCTTTAAATAACAGTATCTGAGATTTCACTTTGATTGGTTGAGCAGATATACTGCTAGAAATTCATTTTTCTATGACCACCATGTATATAAGCTATTTGAAAGATACTGTCTGTCTACGGTAAGAACAGCTCCCGCCATGGTGTCTGGCGGGTGGAGCAACAGGGCTAGTATATTTCAAATAGGGATGAACCCAGAGTTGCTTTATTGTTATTTTGTTTTGGGTGATTGTTGGCTGAAGGGTTTATCATTCGTCTTCTCGGTTTCATTCCAGCTGCACGCATCTTTTCTTAAGTCTTATATTATTACTATTAGCTATTTTTATTCTCGTTGTTATATATTTTGTACTGATATTTGTTCAAATTTTCTTCTATTTAGCTTGATTTTCGTAGTGCTTTGTTAATCACCAATTTTTTAAAATGCCCTTCCAATTTAAGAAAGTTCAGCGTATAAAGTCTCAGGCACGTCAAATCGTGTACAATGTTGCAGAATTTTGCGCTTCTGAAGCTTCGGCAAACTCTTTAGTAGTTCCTCTTCCTCAAGTTTTGAAGATAACATCGCAAGCTACTGGAGTATCGGAGTATACAATTTAAAAATTAAGCACGAAGTATCAACAATGGGTGAAAATAAACTTCTAAATACACCTGAAAAGAAACGTAAGAGCAAACAAATAAACAAAAAAGAAGCAAAATAATAGCATGAGTTTTTTTAAATGTAAAAATTAAAATTTTTCTTCAAAAATAAGGACGGATTTTTAAATTTATTTCCCTACAAGTTATTTTGATATATTTTTACTCGTACATCTAGAAGCATGGCAAATTCAGCAACTTGTACCTCACACGGCAAAATCAAAGGCCATTTCTTGACTGCAAAAGCTTTATCTACGCCATTGAATTTTAATTTTCAGAAATTGGATGTCGGGGTTGATGCAAAGGGTCAACGAGCATTTTACTTGAAACTAAAACAAAATGTGAATATCGCCAAATCATCTTTAAATGCGCCAAGGTGGCAAACTGAGAAGTAAATCTTCAAGACTCCCCTACGAAAAATGGGTAAGGGCTCGTTTTTACGGTAACAGACAGCTGCAGACAAACTGGCGAAAGCTGTTCTTACTATAGACAGACAGTATTATCCATGCTAAATTGTTAAATAAAGATACATGGAAATATGTGTGGCCTTTTTTACATGTTTGTTTTTAATATTATAGATGTTTCCACTGCAGTGGATCAGGACAAGTAAAATGTAAAACGTGTAATAGTAAAGGAAATCTGAAAGGCTATGTTGAACTTACGGTTACTTGGTAAGTAGTTAAAATATGTAATTAAAATAAATGTATTATTCTGTTACAGTTAAATCTAATATACATACAAGGTTTATTTGGAAAGTAACTTTACTATTACTATACTTTGAAAATACTGATTTTAGCAACAGTAGATTGCTTTTCCAATTTTCCCTAAATTTTGTATCTCAGTGCTTCACTAAATTCTAAAAAATTTTGCCAAACTGGCTGTGGCACCAGCCTAGACCAGCCAGACCTATCATTTAATATTTATTCTTAATACTCATATTATTAAAAAAAAGATGGAGAAAATTATTCTTCAGAAGTACATTGTTAAAATATTAGAAGATAAAACGGAAACTAGTGGGAACGTTTATTTGTTTATTGAAATAAATAAACTTTGAAAAGGTGCTAAGAAGAAGGAAATTGACATAAATTAGTTAAAATATATGGAAAATTTTCAAGTTAAAAAGATGAATAAAAAAACATTTTGTTGTTTGTTATAACTTTTTTGCAGCTTCTAATGTTTAGTTATACTAATAGCATTTTAGAATCATTATCAAAAATTATAACTGTTATAAAGTGTTCTTAGTGCTTTCTTAAATTTCTGAAGCCAGCTGGTACAGCTGTTGTACCAGGAGAATGAGTTTCTCAGACGCCGGCATTGGTACAACTGTCGTACCATCCATGCCGTCCCCATTTTAGAGAATCGCCTATCTGTAGATCTCTGGGTAGTCCATTGTCACTGCTCAGAGTAGCCGCTGGCTACGCATTATTTCCTTCTTCTTATCTGTTTGGCTACATTTTGACAAAAACCGCAGGTTTCGTTTTGTGCCAATATACTTGAAAATCAAATAGAGGCCATCTCTTTCTCAATCTGTCTCATAATTTTAATGCTAATTTTTTTAGTACTGACTTTTGCTATGATTAAAACGTCAGCGATTTTGCACGCTCTTTAAGCTTACCATATTTAATGTTTTTTAATCATAACAAATAAGAATAGATTAATATTTTAGATTTAATGCCCTTCTAGAAAATAGGTAAAACCGCTTTTATCGTTTACTTCCTTTTCATACTTATGAATAATAAGATTTTATTTTGACATTTTTTTTTTGTGGAGTGCATAAAACCCTTAAGAACTGTTAACTCTTTCAGAGTGCTTCTATTATGTAGGCAATTTTGTCTGATTTATCAGGAGATAAATAAGAGACAATTGTATGCATAATAGTTTTTGTGATTTTCATTCATTCAGTGATTGCTTTCAATGGTTTTCATTGATTGTAAATTAAATAAAATCAATTTATCTTTAGACCCTCTTTTAGGATGAGATCTGCCAAAAAGTATTTAAATATCAGTAAAGCTCACATTACTTCTAAATTGAATCAAAACATCAGTTACATTGTATAAAATTTCGGCCAGTTTTATTTGCTGAAATTCTTATACTCCTCAAGAGATAAAGGGAATTCAGACAAGTTAATAAAAAAAAAATATCTTTAAAAAAGGTTGTTATTTTGTCTGTAATAAGGTGTATGTCAACTTACTATTAAATGTATGAAAATTAGGATTGGATTATGGAAAAGCACACGAACGCTATCTGCTTAAGGGGATGGATGCTTTCGTGTAAACCTTTTTAAGAGAAATTGCTCGCATTTACGTTCCTGGTGGAAAACTCCACATGTAATCAATCCGTTCTTCGGGTTTGATTGGATTAAATTTGTTCGCTTACTGAATTACATCAAAGCACACAACAATTACCTGTATAAGGAGAGTTATGCCTTCGCGGAGGACATTCTAAGAGAAGCTGGCTTGCATTTATGTTACACAAAAACCGTGAATCCAACTATTTAGCCAGGATTCAAACCCAAGCGAGCTACAAGTGTTCAGCCACCTTTACCGCTCTACTGAAGAGCCCGTAAAAATATTGATAAAGGAAAAGTATTGAAATAACTGGTTTAATATACTAACCTATATTTCTCAATCGACAATACATAAATTACGCATATGAGGGGGATTATTTGTGAATAAATAAACTGTATTGCACTTTTCTCCACTGTCTCATATTACGATGGAATTATTGCATTTCAAAGTTATTTCTCATGAATTAATTTTGCTCCGTTCATGATTTTTGATATTTTCAAAGAGAAAATTCCACACTTTAAATAAAAAAATACACGAGAAGATACTTTATGCAAAATTTGGCGTAAACGGTTTTTTTAATTTTGCTTTGATAATATTTTCCAGGGTAATCGTTTTCATTACTGGAAGAAATATGAAAAACAGATTTACTACATTGTGTCAACACCCAGTATGTCCTTATTCTTTTGAAAACGTGAAAGATTACTCTTTCTAAAATAAATTAGAAAATATATTATGTGCAAATAGAATATTCGTTGAAAATGAAATAGACTTCAACCTTTGGATATAACGATGGTTTTAGATGAAATTTCAACCTATGAAAAGAAATTGACGTATAATTAATTCTTCATGAACATTTAAAACTATTCTCAAAATTCTTTTAGTGACTGCATGTATATAGGTCACGGATTTTTTTCTCTGCTAACATAAACAAAAGCCAATTTTACAAAGAAAAATTCTCGTTAAAGATATATACCTTCTTTGCCTGATAGTCGAATGTAATATTTGTTAAAGTCAAATGATTAAACACAATCAATGTATCTCAGATTTTGATTTTTATATTATAATAACAAAATTATCGAAAAAAGCAGATTTAAATTTCTGTTATTGTTATGTAAAGCTTTATTATTGCTGTAAGTTCATCTCAAAATCTAATTGTATTGAATCTCATTCTAATCATCTAATGGTAATAAATATTATTATTATTATTTCATTAAATTAGTCATTACCATTATTTTATTAATGAAAATATGTTATTAAAAATCACATTTCAGCCTGCAGACTTACAAATCTAGTCCGTATTTACTATATTCTGTTAAATTTTGTTCTCGCTTTCTAATTTCTAATATGAAAATACGCGAATATAAATGAAGAGTGAAAACAAAGTTAAAAAATTCACAAATTATTTATGAGATTGATTAGAAATAGTGAGTGAAATATAAACATTGCATACATTTTGTTCTAAATAAATTTTGCACTGGATATGCATCCATACTGCATATTTATTTATGCACTGTTTATTTAGAACTTCATTTAAATGAAAGCAAAATAATCATCGAAAAAATTGCAAATCTAGCAACCCTTCTACTATGGGACGTAAGCGTCCAACAAACATGGTAAATTTTACTTCATCCATGGAGGGGGACTAACGACTTTTCTCATTAGGAAAATATCAAAGAGGGGGCAAAACTGTTTCGGATCGCGCCGGTCTGAAGGCTATATTATGAGAGTTTCGGCCCGTTGTTAGAAGGTTAATGGATATTTTTCAGAAATTAAAAAAAAGGGTTAATTGTTAATGTATTAAGACTATCTTAAGTATGCAGTTTAATTATTTATAACTAACTGCTCACCCTTAGAAGTTATTTCTATATGTTATGGTGAGTTATTTCCTTTCCTTAATCTTTATTGTGTATGCAGGGTACAGTACAAAAATATAAAAGGTTATTCTTTACAGCTAGGAAGACTTTAAAAAATATTAAGCAAACTATCAGCTGTGGTACTTCATTGGGTTATTGGAACTTTATATTAAATACTGTATGTTATCTGAATTGCAACTTCAGCAAATCTACACAAAGCTATGACACTAACTGGGCAGGCAAAGGCAAAAAAGGCAAATTGCAACCGACTTTCAATGCTTATCAACATCATGCATTCACTTCCATTCTGATCAGTGTCTCTCTGTCTCTAAGCAAGCAACTGTGGCAACAGCCAAACTTCTGTTATGAAGTTTGGCTATCAAGCTGATTATTATTTTACTTCTCTGTTTAAATTATGCCATTTGATATAAAATTTGCATATACTTCTGGCTTGAGTGAGTACGGTGTGAAAGAAAGAATCACTGTAAAGGTAACTTTTAGTACAATTTGAATAAAAAGCCACTAATATATTTTAAAATTATTTGGGACTATTACAACATAAAATTTAAATGTTTGAAGAAATTTTGTAGTTGAATGCTAATTACTTAAATGTTGTGAAGTAATTTTTTTTCCTTGAATTTGTTGTACAACTAAGTTAAATATTATATTATGTTTAATAATAATGTATCCCACTTCAGATTTATTTTATTATTACAAATTACAAATGTGGTATTACAGAAGTGAAGTTCGGGTATACACAATTGCTTAAATTTATTCAATTCCCATTTTCTTGATAGGTCCTTAATTTTCTTCTTAACTTAATTTCCATGGGCAGAAGTGTGTACAAATCCTGATGTCACTTTATTTCTCTTTTGCTGCAGTCGCACAATATATCCGCATAGTAATATATGCATTTAAAGCCATAGCGGGGAGTGTGTGCTATACCTGTCTAACTGTCCAGTACGATGGCAAAATACTGGTGTTCCCATCTTCCATTACCTGTTGCATGTATTCTACCTCAGTTGCCAAATTAAAATGTTAAAAAAAAATTATAAATATAAATTGAAATATAAGTTGTTAGAATGTTATCATGCTGTAGAATGTTTTGGGTAATAACACAGCGGCAGCTGTACTTTTTCATTAAAATGTGCTTCTTGTGGACCCTGTTCATATAACTGATTCCTTATGCAACATTTTGTTTAAAGTTTCAAAATGAAGCTTCATGTCTTAATTAAGTTTATTAATTATAGTTTAATGAAACATTAAGAATTTAGAGAAGCATGGGAAGATGATGGATTTTTTTCTTGTGATCTGGTTAAAGAAGGCATAAAACCTTTTTAGAAGAGTATTGTTAACAAACCCATTTATTAGTTTTTATCATTCTATGAATTTTAGTCATTTGCTGTGAAATTAAGTTTATTGTTAAGCAAACAACATTGTTTGTATTTTAAGCTATTGACATTTAAATACTGCATGAATTTGTATTCTTAATTAAAAGATATAGATCCGTGAACAATTTTATTATTATTATTATTATTATTATTATTATTATTATTATTTCTTATTTAGTGTAGCATGATTTATTTTTAGCACATTGATGGATGAAAAATTTGCAGTTGCTTTTCCCTGAAAAAAATTGAACTTCCAGTTTAAAGGAGTGTGGAATGATTTGAATGTTGTGCATTTTTTTACTTGTTATATATATATATGATAAATCAGTTAATTTTTTTCTTTGCATTAAAAAGTATAAAATGAAATTCAGAGATCTGCTGTAAATTTTTACTTCTGTTGTATTTTTAGAAGGAATATGTATATGTTAATAGTTTTATGTGAGTTTTATTTCCTTAAAGAAAGAGTATAGAAAGAAAATACACTAAATTATGAAGGTAAAATTATGTAAATACTTACTATTCTGGCGTGCATATCAGTATGAATTGATGAAAATATTGATTTTTAATTTAACAAAAGAAAATCTGATGATAATGCAAAAAATTTTTTTAAAACATTAATGTTTTGCTTGTTTGAATTCTGGCAGGAAAAAAGCATCATAAACTAAAGTTAAAAAAAGAAAAATATATTGTAGGTCCTGTTCATAGATCTTTACATTATTATTTCTAACTCACGAAATTTCACGAAAAAATGAGTATACCTTATACTTTATAATAATAATATACTATATATAATATAATACTTTATATATTCCTTAAGCTATTTATAAACTATTTCACTGAAGAAATATTATAAATTCTAAAGAGCATGCCAGTTGGAAAATTTATAGAGTTTTGTTATCAAATTCTGTTTTTAGGAACAATTCAGCATTCATTGATGATTGAAAATAGTTAAATATATTGCTTACAAGATTTTGAAAATTTATATTCATCTAGAATTTTACTTTCAGGACAAACCATGTTGACAATTACATTTCAGAGACACATCAGATGCCTAAGGAACTGGTGCAAGGTGTCAATGGTCAGACTGCCTATGAAGAAGAGAATTACAGGGTACTTAGAATTATTTTGAAATAATTTGCACTTGCTACTTAATTATTTTATTAATTTTTGTCATTTTAAACCCCCACACTTTTTTCCCCTCTTAAAGAGAAGTATGATTTCCATTATTTCTGAATTTCTGAAGTGTAAACAAAAGCTGTCTTCTTCCCTCACAAGCTTTGTGGTATAAACTTGAGTCTGTGGCAACTTCTGTTTTTTTTTTTTTTTTCTTTCAAAGTTATTTTTATAATAATTTTGTTTTTATATTGCTTTGTTTTTTAATTTTTGAAGAAATATTTTTTACTTAATAATATGAACTGTGTTACATATCAAAATAAATGTAGATATTTAAAAAATTGCGATAGGTAATGAAGACTCCTGGTTTTTAGCTTTGAATCAAACAATAAAGTAAATATAGCCAGTTTTTTTATAAGATCAAAAACAACTTCAAGTAGATGAAACATGTAGTATCAGTTGAGATTAGTCAGTCATTATAATGGATTTCTAACCTAATCCACCTCTTGTTTTGAATGTTCACCATTAAATTCTGTTAAAGTAGTATTTTTTAATAGTATACAGCAAAAGTATAGCATAATTTATTAAATATACTTCTTGACTTAAAAGCAGTACTGATTTTCTGAAATCTTTCAACTTTAACAATGTAGGTAAGAAAATACAGTAATAAATAAAGTATTTATGCTATGAAAGAGTGTTAAATAAATCGATATCATATGAAGAAGTAAGTCGAAAAATAAGAAACGTATCTTGTCACATTTTTATTGAAACTTAACAACATTTGCACAACATTACAACAGCATCCATAGCTCGCACGCGGAGGAGAAAAACTTGGTGTTGCCAATATGGTAAATATAAATGTACCAAACTAACATGCCTCCTTACATTTATATTTACTAATTACAAACAAACATAGATGTAAGCAACCTTTTCATTTTTACCAATTACAATTAAGCATAGATATAAACAATAACATTCAACACTTAACACAAATTATTTTTTTAAAAAGTTTCTTTCGTTAACTTAAATGTTAAAATTAAAGTTAAACACAATTTAGTTTACATAAGGACATTACCAAAATCTATTTCATTTCAAGCAAAAATATTTAAATAAACATCACTTAAATAAACAGTATACAAAATTTATTTAAATTTCAAACCTTCTTTGAATTTCATAAATTTAATCTTTCCTAAAGACTTAGTAAAGATATCTGCAATATTTGATTCTGAATCAATCTTTACAATTTCAATTACTCCATTTTGAACATTTTCTTGAACATAATGATATTGAACTTCTATGTGTTTTGGATTTTTAGTGAAGTTCCCATAATTAGCAATGGCCAAAGCTCCTGAATTATCTTCATAAATTTTAATGGGGTGAGTTATATCAGCAAAAACATCATTCACAACATTTTTTAAGAAATCAATTTCTGTCACAGCATCAGATAGAGCAATATATTCGGCAAAAGTGGAAGATTTTGTCACACAATTTTGCTTTTTGGATTTCCAGTAAATTGGATTACCAAATAATTCAATAATAAACCTAGTAGTTGACTTTCTGTCAACAATATCACCTGCCCAATCAGCATCAACATAACAATTCATAATATCAGTTTTAAGATTTTTACTATAGGTTAATTTTAGATGTTTTGTTAAGTACAAATACTTTAAAACTCTCAAAGCATATTTGAAATGTGTCTCATCATAACAATTTTGAAATCTACTTAAATAATTTACGCTGAAAGATATGTCTGGTCTAGTACCATGACTAATATACAAGAGTGCTCCTATTAGATTTCTATATTTGACATTTTGATTTAAATTAGATTGGCTTAGTTTAAGATTAATCTCCATTGGTGTATCATAAAGCTTCGAATTTTCAATATTATACAGTTTAGCTAAAGATTCAATATAATTTTCCTGACTCAGTGATAAGATATCACTTTTCTCGTTATCATATTCAATATCAATTCCAATGTAGCTTTTTATCAACTTTATTTAAATCCTTCATTTTAAATTTGTTATGCAGTTGTTCCTTAATATCATTAATTACCTGAGTATCTTTGCAACATATCAGCAAGTAAAAGAATATATACAAATACATCATTTTCAGATTTTACATAAAGACAATAATCATATTTACTTCTACAAAATCCTAGACTCTCAATATACTCGTTAAAACACTTATACCAAGCACGAGGGCTTTCTTTCAACCCATATAGTGCTTTCTTTAATTTATACACTCTATTCAAATTATCATTATAGCCTTGTGGTTGTTTAACATAAACCTCAGACACAACATAACCATTTAAAAAGGCAGTCTCAACATCCATTTAAATAATATTTAAATTATACTGGCAAGAATATGAAAGTAACAATTTTGCATCTTAATGACAGGGAAGTAAGTATCCTTAATACTATCTTTTTACTGGAAACCTCGAACCACTAATCTAGCTTTAAAAACATTACCTGGTTTTCTTTTGAATACCCACTTCACATCTAGAATTGCTTTATCCTCTGGTTTAGTCACTAGTGTCCAAGTGTTATTTTTAACAAGACTGTTCATTTCACTGTCCATTGCCTCTTTCCAATGTCCAACCTCACTGTGTGTTGTCGCCTCCTCAAAGTTACCTGGAACTGTAGCATCACAAAAATTTGCACTAACACAGTAGTACACGAATTCTTCATGAAATCGAACTGGTGGTTTGATTTGCCTTCTTGGTCTCATTCCACTTTTTGTTTCATCTTCATTTATCACACTGTCCTTGGAGTTATCATTACTCGATTCACATGACACTTCCTGAGGTTCATTCTTCTTATTTGTATCATCATTCTTATCTTCATCATCACAACCTACACACATTATGTCTTCTTCAATAATGTCAACATGCCTGGCAACTATTATTCTGTTATTCATCAAAACTCTATATCCAAGTAAAATTCCAAATTCAGCCTTTTTATCCCACTTTCTCTTTTCTTCTGGTATTCTTACACACACTCTACTTCCATATAATTTCAATTCATTAGCAGATGGTTTCCTATTGAAAAATATTTCATATGGTGTCATCTTTATAACAGTATTTGTTAATGTCCTGTTTTTCAAATAAGCAGCAGCTTTAATTACTTCAGGCCAGTAACATTTGTCAACTTTTGCTTCGGCTAAAAGACATCTAGCCATATCCATTATAGTTATGTTGTAATGCTCAACAGTACCATTCAATTCATTTACATATGGTAGGCATGACTTTATCTTGAAACCTTTTTGTCTTGCAAATTTGTATATCTTGCTATTCATATATTCACTACCATTATCACATCTGAGTTCTTTGATAGTCTTCCCTGTTAAGTTTTGAATTTCATTTACATATTCAATTAAGCAATCAGAGACTTGATCCTTATATTTGATACAATAAATTTTTGCCAACTTGCTATAATCATCAAAAAAACTCACAAAGTATTTCTCACCATTACATCCACTTGTTCTGTGAGGTCCATTTACATCTCTATGTATAACCTCCAGAATATCTTCTGCTTTTCTTCTATTATTCTTGAATGGTAAATTGTGCATTTTATTTTCAATACATATGGCACACTTCATATATTCGGTTTCTATTTCTTTAGGGATTCCTTCTAATAGCTGATCTTTGCACATAATATCCAGATATTTAAAATTTACATGTCCAAATGAACGGTGCAATTTTTCTTTTAATGTTAACATACTGTTGGTCAAATTTGAAAATATTTTACTATTTTTAACATAACTCTTTACTTTATATAATCTTTCTTCGCTATTGCTACTAATGAACCATTGACATCATATATTTTAGAGAACTTTTCTTTTGAAAATATTTTATGATTATCAGTAATCTTCGAATAACTTAATAAATTTGCGTTCATTTCTTTTACATAAAATACATTCTTCAATGTTATGATAGATTCAGAGTTCTATACAGAAAAAGAAACAATTATATTGCCAACCTTTGTAGCTTTCAAAATCCTTCCGTCACCGACTTTCACTTGAATAGGATCTTTCAAAATGACTTGCTCTTTGAAATATTCATCACTGTTTATAATGTGGTCTGTGTATCCGCTATCCAGTAACCAATTGATTTCATTTTTATTCGTCACAATATTTGCACTGGAACTTGTCATGTTACTTTCGATAACAGAGGTGTGAAAACTAAGCACGACTGCGTCCTTGATTGTTTGAAGAACTTTGACCACGATAATTAGTGGAGCCATTACCATGATAGTTCCTTTGATGGACATGCCAACAATTTTTTTAATGTGACCAGGTTTTCCACAATTATAACAGACATTCCCTTGTGGACCCGATTTGCTTGTTTCAATTTTGAACACTTTTGATTTTTCTGCTGGTGCACAATCTTCATAATCATTTTTCTCTTCAAGTAATTTTGATTTGGTTTTGCTCTTTAGGTAATCAACTGTTCTGTCCTTCTCTAGTAATACATCTATTAAATCACCAATGTGACTGTAATTTGAAGGTAATGCTCTTAGCATATAGTTCAATTTTTTTGTTCCGTCACGGTAGCGCCAACATGTTTCAGCTCGTTCACATACTTCTCAAAATCATCAAAAAATATATTTACATCAGGATAATTTTTCAGTTTCATACATTCTAAGTTATTTCGACAAACAATTTGTAGAGACGTTGAAGTTTTTAAATACATTGCATCAAATTTCGTAATTATATCACATGCAGTCTCACACTCGTGAATATATTCCAATTGCTTGTTTGTTATGGCGCCGTAAATGTAATTTGTAGCTTGGATATCCTTTTCTTCCCATTTTTCCACATCATCATTTTTGCTGACTTTTCACTGAACCACATCTTTACACTTTTTAAATTGAAGAAATTTCATCATACGCACTTTCCAATTAAAATAGTCCGAACCATCAAATAGCGGTATGCCGATATCACTGTTTCTTGTACATGCCATTTTTACCAGGGTTCGTAGCGGTCCTTATAAGTGCTTATAAGTCCTTATATTTGAAAATAAAATATAAAGGCCCTTATAGGTGCTTACTTTTTCTTTAAAGCCCTTATTTTTTTGTTTTTAGTGCTTATTTTTTGCTTTTAGTGCTTTTTTTTAAAAATAAATGCGCTATTTTTCCCCGTACTAAAGCCGAAACTAAATAAACAACTTTTCTTCCTAATATGGAATGTCAGATGGTGAGTCATACTCCCGGAAATAGCTTTTCCCCCTTTCTCTGGATTAACATAACCTTTGGTATGCAGGAACAGTACAGACAGGCGCCCGTCGTTCTATTGGTCAAAGAATTGCGAAAGCAGTAGAAAATTCCGCTACATTCGGAATTCTTTTCCTCCCACCCAAATACTACACACGTTTGAATTTATATCAAGATCTTAAAAATTTGCGGTCAGTTCATATTCGTGTTTATTATGATCGTTATGCTTATATTATGAGCATATGTATGAATGTTTATAATGACATAGTCGCAGTAACTGCTGAAGTATAGTAAACGTCCAAAAATGGTTGTGTTTTAACACGGATTAGCTTTCTAAGGAATAATATTCGGAATGGCTTAAATAAAGGGAAAGTAATCGAATTCTGGATTGAATAGGACTAAAAGTTCTGCGGTCTACCAGCCCAAGCGAAGAATGATTCTATTCCGAAAATTTAACGCCGTCTGTTGAAAATTAGAATGAAAAACACCCCAGTTATTTAGTTCTTTATTCTCCCAATAACGGCAGTTGTTGATTCCGATTGTGTAATATCACGTAGGAAAGAATTATGGCGCACATATTGCGCAATAACGTTTGCGATATTTTACTGAGATAATTAATTTGATGTTCAGTCCGAGATTTGTTTATGAAAACTTAAAAGAGTTTTACTGTGCTTGCTAAGCAGAATATTTTTTAGTTCCGTTGGCTTATTTTTATATGATGCACATATTGAAATGTCAAAAGCATTTATTTAGCGGAAAAATCTAAAGAGCGGCTACAGTTTACCCCCTCCGCACCTTCAAGTTACGCTCGTCTGTCCGAATATTCGCCAATTTCCAAGTATGCGGGTTAGTTAAGCTTTTACTGTTAAAGATGACTGCATGAAGCAAATTTCTGTCTTCTGATTTCGGAAATGTCCCTCTTTTTTACTTAAATTACTTTGCTTGCAGTATCTGTTAAGAGAAAACTGATATACAATGAAAATTTAGAAAATGTTCAGAATTTAGATTTAAATTATTTAAATATCAATATGAGTGGGAAAATAAATTGTATTTATTATTAGGTTCCAAGCGAATACAATAAATATGCCTTATTATTATTTATTTTCTCTATTTTGAACTGAAATTTCATCATTAAATCTTGTAATATAGTTTAGTTCTTCATAGTTTTTTTTCTCTCATTGTAAATTAGTTCTGTAAATTGAAATATTGTTTAAAATTAAAAACAAAAACAAAAAAAGTAATTATTTTACATGGTTGAGGTAATCCTTATTCTCTCTTAATAAGTACTTCATTTCTCATATTTTAAATTACAAGTCTAATTTTTAAGGTTATGCAGTTGTGTATGATGTAATTAGACAGGTGCTTATTTTTTTTCTTAAAATGTGCTTGAAAAGTACTTATAGGTGCTTATTTTTTAAACTAAAATGTGGCTATGAACCCTGTTTACGCTAGTACTGGTAACATTTAAAGCAAATTATAACTATTAAATTCTTCATTCATATTCATGAACCACGAGAACTACTACCATGTTAAATAAATCGATATCATATGAAGAAGTAAGTCGAAAAATAAGAAACGTATCTTGTCACATTTTTTATTGAAACTTAACAACACGTGCACAACATTACAATGGCATCCATAGCTCACACGCGTAGGAGAAAAACTTGGTGTTGCCAATATGGTAAATATAAATGTACCAAACTAACAAAGATTGAAATAATTTTTTTTAATTTCAAAACGAATATTTCTGCAATTTTCTATAAATAAGGCTTTGTGATTAAATTTCTCTAGTTTTTAGAGAGAAACTGTTTGGTCGAGGCACTGTTCCTGTAGTTAAATAAAGTAAAACTATTTTTCTGTCTAAAAAAGATTAAAAATGAGTTTTAACATGCTGTAGACACAATCAATTTTCTTTTCTTTTCTTTTTCAAAAAAGTAGATGCCTTAATGTAACTTTGAAAATATGTATTTTTCTTTATTTTGTTTTAGGTTGTTTGATATTTCTGCAGTTAGGTTTGGTACTTATTTTATTTTGATCATTTAAAATGTTTCTCAGTAGGCAGATTTATTGGAAATAGTGTAAAAAAAAAAGGTTTCACAACCCAAATTAATAAATTTATAAATTGGCTAGTTTTATTAAATTAAATAATTGGGTATGTGCAAAGTATAAAAAATAAATTACCTTAAAATAAATTTTTACATTAAAAGTATACATATTTTTAGCCCAAAAGGGCTAGCAGTCTCAAAGCACAGTTTTGTATTGTTTCGCCTAAGTGTGTTATTTCACTTTTCATTCAAGTCTGTTGGCATTTTGTAAAATGTAAGATATTCTTTCATATTTAATCTGGCTACTATTAATTAACAGACTAAACTATTTAAAAGCAATACATACATGTCTTAAAATATTTTTTACTTTTTTACCTGATTGATTTAAATAAAAATGTATTCACCTGGGCCTTTTCTATCAGTCATCTCTAACCGATAACCATATTAACCTTTAAAAGAGACTTTTTAGGTGATCATTAAAGACTAATTCTTTGCAGAGTTTTTTTAAAATTTTTAATAATTACTTTATTGTATTATTAATTATTTTATTTATTTATTGTAATATTTTTAATTAATTAAAATGATATTTGGCAAGCTGGGGTAATCTAAAGTTAGAATTAAAAGACTTGTCTCCATTGCTTGGAAATTTACATTCAGTTCATTTGAATATTTTTATCAATAGTTTTAATAATTAGAGCATGGGAGAAAACAGGTAGTAAATATTAAAAAAATATGTGCATAGATTTTTTTTTTTTTTTTTAAATATTTGCTGCTAACCTCTAATGAAAGTATGCTGTTTGATTTAAAATTGTATTTAGACAAACTAAAGAAATGGAAGTATGTTGCCAAATTATTAATTTGAAATTATTGATGTAAAATATTCAAAGAGGAAACTTTAAATCAAATCCATAGTTTATAATGCAGTTAGTGTTCTTTAAGGTGTTTCTTGAAAGGCATATAATTTTGTTCGTTATGTTAGTTTTTGAATGTCCTAAAATACCTTAGTTGCTCATCCTTGTAACTTTGTCTATGTTTCTTGACAGTGATCCTGTAGTGATAATTCATGTTAACATTGACTCCAAGTAAACACATCTTAATTAGGTATATTTATTAATGCATACTTGACACAATTATTACATTACTTACATTGGTGTAAGCAAGATCTAATGATATACATCATGAATGTAAACACAAGTACAAGTGAATAGTGAACATAAATTGCCATAAACATATAATGCTCACAGTATGCATGCTCTTGTCTTCAGGTTTCATTGCCATTTACATAAGCATTCATCAGCAGATCCATTCAAGGATAAAATTGTTGCTGTTTTAGAACTTGCACTTTAATCTTGCACTTTTTGGTGAAACCATTTACTTTTCAAAAAGGACTGGTTTCTGCAAGAAGTAATATTACAGCCTGAATGCCATTGGATTTTCTCCATGAACTTGCAGTCTAGTCTTCAGGTTTCATTGCCATTTACATAAGCATTCATCAGCAGATCCATTCAAGGATAAAATTGTTGCTGTTTTAGAACTTGCACTTTAATCTTGCACTTTTTGGTGAAACCATTTACTTTTCAAAAAGGACTGGTTTCTGCAAGAAGTAATATTACAGCCTGAATGCCATTGGATTTTCTCCATGAACTTGCAGTCTAGTTACATTTCTAAAAAGATTTTTAATCATTTTAAAAGGAAAATCTCATTTAAAAATTGGTACTTTTCTAATTTTTAAATTTCTGTTTCGCCGGCGCAAATCTCACCGAGCAGACTTTATTGGTGACAGTGTACACATAAAAAACATTAACAAATGTTAGTTCTAATAATTTTTTATTTTGAAGGCATAAACATTTTAATATCGATTAAAATTTTGTAAAAAGCCAATAAATAAAGACAATAAATTTCTAAGACATTGATTTAAGAATTTACTATGCTTTCACTGTTCAACATCCTGATTCGCCATTTCATACCATGTGATCCCATCTCACATAAACTACGATAACAAAAATCTAATCCCTCTCAGTAATTATCTACATTAATATTAAGTTAAATCTTAATATGGAATACAAGTTTAAATGCAAGAATTATTTCAATTCATATGAAATCTTACTCAGAAATTATGTAAAACAGCAGTGCTTTACTTCACTAGTGTATTCTTATGAGAATTTATGAATTTAACCCTTGACGTTACCTTTTCTACATTTTTTGGCTTTGGGTGAGCAGTGTGATTGCATCCTAATTGTCTTAATTACCACAAATGGTCTTAAGGCATAAAATTGAACTATCTGCTAAAAATTCTATGTAATTGTATGCCAATATTGAAAGAAACAATCAATCTTATAAGAAATGGCTGCGACTTGTTTTGAAAATGAGGCGGAAAAAGGTTACCAGCGAAGATATTCCGTTTGGCATCGTTTGTACCATTTTTGGCAACTTTATTGCCTGCACCGGCAAAATGAAAAAGTACCATTTTCAGTTTTTACATGATGCTGATAAATTCCAAAGTTACCAAAAAGTACCAAAAATTCTGCTAGTTATTAACTTTAAAAGTTATATTTTACTTTACTTTTAAAGAATAAAATCTGTCTTTTGTTACTTTGTCGCTTTTTCTTGAACTTGTTTAATATTTTGCATTAGGATTTTCAAATAAAAAAAGAATTTAGAAATTTAAGAAATTTATGCTCACAAAACACTGTAGCTGTAATTCAGATTTTAAAAGTGGAAAATTCTTCCACTATTTAAATGTGTCATTATAGCATTAATAAAAACTCACTAGTCTGTTAGCTAAGAAAAATTCTTTAGAAATGTATGGATATGTTATCACTAAAGTAATGCTGATTATCTAAAATTCTAGACTAATCCATTAAAATGTGGAATATATTTTCATTTCTCACATTACATAATTTAATCTGAATATTATCTAGTTTGTCTGCGCATTGTCTATTAGACACTCATTAAAGAAATATAAGATCTTTGCTCAAGCAGTAGAATCATTTCCATTTGTTTAAATTAATAATCAAACAAACAATTGCCATCATGTTTGTATTCCATGAAGTTGTAAGTATTATCATGTAATATTCACTTGCTTGTAAATCATTGGCAAATGTTGAAATGTTTTCAGCTTCTAAAGAACAAGTTAATAGAATCAGTAAATCAGCAGAATAGTTCATGGAATTAATCAATGAATAAAGTAGAAAGCAAAGGACTAATTATGTGGCTATAAAGTAATCTTATAAAAATTTAATGTGGCCTGTACATGACATACTGCCAGTTCCAGTGTTATAAGTAGCAACAAGCTTTAACCCATTCAGAACCAACGTTCGCATAGGCATGATGCAAGGATTCCACTTTTACCCTCCCAGCGCTGCTTATACACAAAGAGCTCCGGTGGAACTCTTCAGCCGGCGTTGTATATGCATAACTTGAAAACGAAACTTTCTTTTTTCTTTCTTCCTTTCTTTTTTTTTTTTTTTTTTTTTATTTATTTTAAAATGCGGGTGGATATAGCTAAATGGTAACAATTTTCATATTGGTTAAGTCATGTGGCTTTTGTTCTTCATGTATGAGCGTCAGTTCCTGTTTTGTGCGCCCTAATTTGGAATTTGTTTTATTATTGTTTTCAGATTTTATAACACTTAATGAATTATGATTAGCAAACTCGGTGATTTCAAAGCGAGCAATGGCAAAAGTGTATTGAAAAAAAATATTTATATCTTCAGTGTGTGAGACTGTGTATCGAAAATTCTAAAGATATGCTTATTTTAAAATCATTTTGCGATATTGCTATTGAATTGAATTTTATGGTTTAAGTGTGAAGAGCGTGATATTTAATGAATAAAGGTAATGCACAAAAGGTTAAAAAAAGTCCATTTAACCATAATGTAAAATCTGAAAGCTTTCAAATATTTATTTTATTTTATTTTTTTGTAAGGAGAATGTGGGAAAACGCATCTAGCTGACTACAGCGAGCATAACATTGCTGAACTTCCGTGATGGAAAAACTCCTTTTTTTGTATTTATTTTAAAACTTAACATAGACTTTCTTGGTTAATTAAAAAGTAACTTTACAGCATTATTACAGACAGGGGAAGACATCAGATTTCCCAATGCATGATGCATCTTACTTGCTCGACATACACTTAGTGTAAAAAGCCGTTGTTGTCCTATGTGTCATCGATAGTGTTGAATTATTCCACATACAACAAAATTATTAAATTGCACTATTTGTTACACACAACATACAACAAAATTATTAACTTTACAGCATTATTACAGAAGGGGGGAAGACATCAGATTTCCTAGTGCATAATGCATCTTACTTGCTCAACATATGCTTGGTGTAAAAAGCCGTCATTGTCCTATGTGTCGTCAATAGTGTTGAATTATTCCACATACAACAAAATTATTAAAGTGGAATGTAATTACCTGCAGATAACTATTGCTTAAGTTTCTTTTACATTTTGTATTTGTAATTTTGTTTTTATGCGTATAGTTATAATTTTAATATTTTGGATTTTCATTTATTTCTACTAATGTGATATTCTTTGTATTAATACATATTAAGAATTAGTATATTAAGTACATAACTTCAGAAATTGAGGTCATTATATTAAAATGCTGATTTTGTATGAATTCTCTTGTAAAAGTAGGCTTAACTGCTGAAAATGCATGATGGCAATGTTCTATTTCGGGGGGGGGGGGGTACTCGTAGTTGCGCTTTGTTCTTCGTGCGCTGGTTCTTAAGGGATTAAGCAAAGCATCACTTCTGGTTGATCTTTTTTAATTTTTAAATAAAATCTGTGTTCCAATAAACAGAAAGGTCGGCAAAGTGAAATTTTTTATTACACTTTAATTATATGTAATTGGCTCCGTTTAAAAATTGTTCTTTTTCTAAATTTATACTAACATAATCAAATGTTTGTCCCTTTATTTTCTTATAAAAATTATACCTTTTTTTGGCAGTTGAGTAAGATAATTTAATTGGTTTTTAATTATATAAAAGTAAGTGTTTATAATATATTTAAAACAAATAGTCTAACCATTTGCGGCACAGTGTGTCCGGTCTGGACACATCTAAAAATTTCCTTCTATACACACAGAAAAATTGAATGAGAAAGGATTTATAGGTTACTCTGAACCTTCTTCTTTATTTATAATAAATGGCAGCTCAACACAAACCAGTCCATATATTTTAGCCATGTTTAGATTTTTAAGACCCGCATTTTTCAAAGAAATTGTCCAGATTTTTTTAGGGTATGAAAGGAATTGTTTGAAAAGAAATTTGTATTTAATTTTTTTTAATTTCTTTAGCTGTATGCTTTATCTCTTTAGTTTATATTAGTTTTAAATTTTTATCTTGAAATCTTGCCTAAAATCAAACGGTGAACCCTAGGTGTGCACAGACCGGTCTCACTGATAATCTAGGACAACTGAAAGTCTGTGTTCTTTGTTTCTCCGCATCTCATTGGTCAGTTCATTGACAACAATGCTCATTTCAGCACACTTATCGAATCTGTATTCAATCAGTGTACCCACTTTGGGCACAACCACAGAATTAAAAGATAAGTGCTATCTTCACAAAATTTTACTTGTGTACTCCTCTAGGCCTAATTAGACTGCCTACCTTTTTTTTTTTTTTCTTTCTTTTATCAAAACTCCAACTTTAAAAGGTAGTGGGCCAGAAAGGGTTAAAATATGTACCACAATATAAATTTTCTCTGAAGTTTAATCATTTTATGAAAATTATATTTATACTAGTTGGAGAAATTGTTTTTAGAACATGCCTGGGACTGATAGAGACTGTTGTTTGTTGTTTGAAGGGCAAGCCCTTTTGTTGGCCATATGATTGGCCTATGCTGGCTAAGAGGGCTGATGATCTTTAGGAAACAGGCAAGCTTTGAATGTCACCCAGCATAACATGTTACTTTTTTGTTAATTCTGAGCGTGGCATACTATCATATTTTGGCTACCTTAGCAAATATTTATTTGAACTGTTGTATTTGTTTTCAGGCTCTTTTATTATTATTATTATTATTATTATTATTATTCATTAACTATATCTTTTCCCCTTTCTAAGGTAATGCCAATCTTGCATGTTGCTGAGCAAGCTGTAGCTAATGCATCACGTGATTTAGTAAATAAGCATAATTCAGCTTTCACAAATGAGCGAATTTTAAAACAGGTAAGATATATATTTTTATAGCTTAGAATAAATACTCTGAGTGAAAAAATTATGGTTTTCAAAATATTTTATTTATTTATTTATTATCAGTTCATACATTTATGAAATATTTTTTGCTGTCCATCATTTTATTGCTTAATTTCACTCCAAAAAATCATTAGAGAAAAATGGGTACTTAGGTATTAATGCAGCCATCTGAGTAGAAGTACCAAATTCTGGCAGCCATGCTCATAACAGTCTTTCATTCAAGCAATACCACATTTTGGCATGCATTCTTTTTGTGTGTGTGTATATTCCAAGCTCCAACAGTTTTTATAAATAAACCATGATATTTTTTCCCTTAGACTTAGTTTTAAAATATGAGCATGTGGTATTTCTCAGTAATGGAAGATACTGCGCTAAAATTTCTCCAGAAATATGGAATTTTGCTGAACATTTTCTAAAGGGAACAACAAGGAAATATGTTTCCTGCATAGCCGCTCTTGCCAAGTCTTGACAATTCTCTATTTTTTTTTAAAGCAAAGACTGATTGCTTTGTAGTTAAGGAGAGGAATAGTGCAGAAAACTTTGAAGAAGAATGTGTTTTATTTTTTATGTATCACATAATCCTTATTTAATAGTTTAAATTGCTAACATATGTTTTCTTTTCATATGTTGATAATGCTTAATGACTATAAATATGCATATTTTGATAATCTTAGTTTAAAAAAAAAATTCACGAAAGCCATCACCCGACAACTTGCACCCAATAAGTAGCTTTCATCTATAAAAAATCACCAAATTTTGCCAGGATACTTTAGTATGTAAGTACCAGAAAAGTGTATGTATAATTTCTTTAGTTTTCAGCCTACTCATTTTAAATAAGTGATCAGTTTTTCTCTGATCAGATTTTTTGGATGTGTTATATTTCTCTACTGTACTAGTATGTCAGTTATTTTTATGACATACTGATTTTTCTTAAATGAAAGAGTAACTTTTGCTGATGTTTTTATATTAAATATATTTATTTATGCTTATACGTGCTTAATAACCACATTTAATAATTTCAGCATTATTTTGCTTTGTTTACTGTTATTTTTTAAGGAGTGCAAACGTTTATTAATGCATTGTTCAATTGATTTTCAGGTCATATAGAGTACACATTAAAAAGCTTAGTTACTTAATGTTATTTATATGAAAGATGATCATACTTTAATGGACTACTTACATACCTCATAAATTCAAAAGCAACCCTAATCTGTTCTGATAAATATTACTTAATATATAATCACAGTGACTGTGTATTATAATCCATTTAATATGTACTTTTGTAGTATACTTTGAATATCTTTACTTTCTGAATATACTTTAAATATCCATTAGATCATTGTTCTCAAACTGATAGGTGGCCCATGGGCCATATGCACCTCCCAAAGCAATTTTATGTGGCATATGAGTACATTTCAATAATGTATTTGTTGCAAAGATTTCAAAATAGTTATCTAAAGTTTGCAAATTTTTTTTTAACCATTTAAAACAAACATGAATAGCTCACGAGAAGAATCTATAAATGGGGCTAATTAATTAACTTTGTGATATAAATGTTATTCATAGATTTAAAGGTACAGATTTTATTGGCTTTTATTCGTATGTGTCAAAAAATAAATAAGCTTAGTTATGAATTTTACACTGAGAATAATCACTTTGTTTAGGAATACATTTATATGTGAGCAGATTTTCTTCACAGTTGAAATCTGTGGACTTCAGGTGATTGAATAGTTATCAAGTTTTAGAAAGAAATAAAAAAAAAATTGTAATTATTTAAATACAAACATGTGTATTTTTATCCATTGAAGAAAAATTTAATAAGGTTGTTCTACTTGGAAGCTTTTCACTGAAAAATTAGAAAGATTACATAATTTGTTTATTTTTAGTTTAAATTAAGTTTTTAATAATTAATTAATTAAACATGTTAGAACTCTTTGAAAGGAATGTCAGTCTATAGATTTATGTATAGCTAGCTATCAATATAATTGAATTACAAAATGGAACTAACAAAAATGTCTTGCAGGTATCAAATTTTAGATTTCAATTAGAAAATAAATATTACTTTGTACTTTTTCCTATGTGTTATTAGTATTGCTGTTTGTATGTGTTTTGATAAAATTTAGTAAACAAAATTTCTGTTAAAAAAAAAGAAAAAAATTTGGCCCATCAACTGCTTTCATATTGTGTATTCGGCTTACATGCAGTTTGAGTCGATACCACTGCATTAGATGTTTATGATCTGGGTAGCTAGTTTTTCCCAAAGAATACATTTTCTTCACTCTCATTTGTCTTCTCCTTCTGCCCCTAATAGATTAAATGCATTTAATGAAGAAATGAGAAATATTTCCAAAAACATCGTGTTTACTCAACTAATCAATATGCTCAAATAATATATCTTTCTTTTCTTTTCTTAAAGCTTTATCAGGCCCCAACTCCCCTCCACCCCCCCAAAAAATAGATGAGTTGTCTGTACATCAGAATAAAAAGGGGGGAGGGAATCTTTATGAAATTCACTTATTGTTAATTATCCACATGGAACTAAATCCATATGGACTACTGACATTATCTTCTTTAAAGTAATTTTTGACCCAATTAAAAATAAATATATTTTAAATTCAAAAACAGTTTATAGAAAATGTAGCAAAATAAATGCATGTTTCGAGCAATCATTTTGAATAAATGAATTACAATTAGTGGGAAGAATGAACCTTTTTTTATCACACATCTTTTGAAATTTTGGAATCAAATTGGAAATAGCCACCTTATTTTCTGTTATACATTGATTTTTCATGCAATGTTTGCTTTTAATTTCAGCAAAGGTGGAAAATCCAACTTTGCACAAGTATGACTTTTACATGAAATGTTTTTTTACAGAAGTAAAGTCAGGTGGGGGACTAGTCCATCTGGAGTATTGACATTATGACTTTGAAAGTAATATTAAAACCAGTTAATAAACTGATAGCTGCTTTTCAAAAGCAGTAGTTGGTATATAATGTATTAAATGTTCTTCTTACCATAGCACTACCATATTGATTATCTAATCTTAAAATCACATAAACTAAGTATTATTTCTATGAAAATATTAGAGTATTCCATGATGCTGTATAAATTATTCAGAACACAGTGCACAGTTTTCAAATCATTGATGTAATGTAAAATATTGCATTTAAATCTTAGAAACTACATTAGGCTTCATTTATAATGATTAAAATGTTCTTTTTTGGTTGATTTGATTTTTGTATTTAAGTAAATTTCTATTTTTAGCATTTTCCAGTCTCAGAAGCTGTTTTGATTGCCTTTCTTTCTCTTTCAGTTTAATAGTGCTTTCCTGAAAATTTTTTTTTTTTAAATGAAATGAAGTGCAAAATATCTGCTTAACTATAGCAAAAGTGTATTTGTTTTTCCTAATTTGAAGAGAAATATGTTATTGTAAAATATGGAAGGGAGCAATTGTTCATTAGCACAGAATTTAAATAAAATTCGACCAGTTTCAAGGATACATGCCTGTATTTTTCAGAAGAAAAACATAACATTCTACAGATTTTTAGTAACATTCAGGAATATAGGGAATCTGTGGGTGACACAAAGAGAATATTGAGTGTAGAGCCAATAATCGAGCAAAAAAATGTGTACAGTGAAACTTAAAAAAGCCATTAGAATGATTCCATTTGCTAATAAAGAAGTCTTTTTTAATGTGAAAGTTTTTAGGGAGCCTTTTGTGATATATGGTATTAAAATGTGGTTAACCTGACCTGGTGAGTTTCAAGTTGACATTTTATGAAGAACCCCCCCCCCAAAAAAAAAGTATTTACATCAAATAATGTGTGTTTTATTTTATTGAAAAGTTTTGTAATTTAATAAAAATAAATCCTTGTAATAAATGTTTTGATATTTTTAATTTCATTTGCCTTCTTATATAGATATTGTGCATATTGGTCTGTTTCTTTGATCAGTGTTTTAAATATTTTTAGCAGCTAAAAATTGATTAAATTATATTATGTAAATTTATCAGTTTATGGAATGTAATTTACCTTTTTCATGGAAATACATATTCTTTTAATATTTTGGGTTTTTGAAATCAAAATTTTATAAATGGTGTATCATAGTAAAACAATAACTGGTAAAGAAAATAATTACTAAACTGATTAGTAAATAAGCTGATGATGAAAATTCTTTCATTTCAGAGGCAAGTGCTTCGTATGATTCCTATAGGAGAAGTCAGGTTTCAGTGGAAAAGTACAAATGGAATATTTTATGTTTATGGGTTTGAACGTAAAGTGTACTTTGTTGATTATCCCCAGAAGTGCTGTTGCTGTTCTATTTTGTAGTAATTAAGTCTAGCTTTCCTCATAAGATTTCAGTCATTCAAGTTTCCCATAGTCTGAAAAGTATTTCTTCAATTGATTTTAATGTTATGTACTGTACTTGCTTTCATGTAGTCCTTCTGAAATATAAGTGAATACAGTGGTTATGTTTTCAGCCATGATTGTTAGATTTGAATTTTTCATAGAAGAGGTTTGAATATAAAGTGTATCTTGTTGATTATCTCCAAAAATGCTATTCTTGTTGTGTTTTGCAGTAGTATTATACTACTACCTTTCTTAATAAGGTTCCATTTTCACATTTTTAGTAATTTGTTAAGGATCTCTTCATTTGATAATACAGTGATTTTGTTTTTATCCATGCTATTTTTTATGGAAGTAATGAACAAATTATTATGGGCTGTTTTCTTTTGTTATGATTGAGGGGGAAAATTTTCAGTGTATTTTTTAGCTTTGATTCAAATAAAAATGTCTCCAAAAATAAAGAATTCAAATAAAAGTATTAACATATATCAGTGCTTAGCAACATAAAGAACAGTTGTAATATTTTAAATAATATTTGCCTAATTTGTTCTTTCCACTCCCCCCCCTCCCTATACAGTTTTGAGTGTTCATAGGTATAAGCTTCAGTGTCCATTTGTGACCTTATTTTTATGTGCAGGTAAAGAAATTATTTAGTACTGTGCCTTAAATCAGAAGCCAGTAAAAAAAAAGTTTAATACATTTTTTCAATCGCATTTAAAGGTATTAAGTTTCACAATTGTATTTTTGCTATAATATATATTGCTGCCTTTTATTATGGAATAAGATGAGTGAGATATATGTGAATAAATAATAATTTTGTTCATATGTGTGTAACCATAAATGCAATGAAAGCTGCCATCTATCTTTTTGTTTACCAAGTTTATGTCGTTATCTATTTTTGTATGATCTGAATGTAATTATGATATGCCAATGTAAAAATGTAATACAATGTTTGTTCCTCTAATTTGCATTGCTTGTGAAAAGTTTTACATCTGCCTTTGTACTCTGATTTATACAATAAATATTTTTGTGAAATTCTATTATCTTTATGTCAGTTTTCATAGTTGCATACTGTGGAAAACATGGATTTCCCATCACACTTTTAATTGTCATGTTCTATTATTTGTCAGGTACTGAGACATTCCAGGGAAATTGAATTCACCCCTCACTCAAAAAGGGAACAAAAAGTGAAAAAAAAAAAAACATAATTTCAAATAAAGCATACTATATAATAAAATACTTATGCTGTCGCCATATTTTGAATTAAAAGAATAAAATACTCTATTGTGTTGTTAAATAAAATTACACAGCCAAAAAAGTATATAAATACACAGTTGAAAAGTACTGTACAAGTTTGATAATCGCAAGATATTCTGTTTCTCATAAAATATAATTTAAGCTGAATAAACAGTAATGTAAGTTGACTACTTAATATACTTTATTATACAATACTAAACTGTGAATAGTCTTGGTATTTAGAACACTATGCTGCATTTATTTACGTATCTTTTGTCTGGTATAATAGGTTAAAAGTATCATATTTTATTTTAAATTTAAGCTGAAAATTAGACATTCTGGAAAAGTAAAATGTATCTGATATTTGTCATATGACTATAAATTGTTTTGTTTTCCAGGAAACAATCTCAACTATAAACATGAATTTTACTCTTACAAAGTGCCTAGTAAGATCTTGATTGAGACCACATAATTTGAACTTATTTTAGTAGTAAGCAATAGTAGTAGCAATAGTTTTTCCTTCCATCAGCCTTGTTAATTGTAATTAGTATGACAAAGCAGGACGTTTTCAATAATGTTAACACTATCAGTAGAGTAGTCAGTAGCTTTTTAATGACTAAAGGTATCTTTTTTCATCTCAAATTTATTTGAGGAATCAGTTTGGCAGTAAGTATCTCTCTTAGGCTACAGTTTGCGATTAACATTAGATAAACATTGTTTTAGATTCAAGTAAGTGTGCACTGTGTGGGATTACTTGTCTTTCAGTGCCTTAAATCAAAGAAGATTGATTGTAATCACACAAATTTGACATCATCATGAAAAGGATAGAAACAAGTTTCTATATACTATACTGTTGAATAACTTGTGATGAAAGCAGATTACTGACTCTGTCTAAGGAATGAATCACCATACAGTTGAAAGACTTCTTCTGGAATAAAGAAATTTTCTACGCAACTCAAATGGCATGGCAGATGGTTGTATAGAAAAACAGTATATGAGTTATTTCATGCTATTAAATAAATAGCATATAAATTCCTGTTTCCAAATCACTCTGGAGTATTTTTATTACGCTTTTGCAGTACACAAGAACAAGCAAGCGGAAGAGATATAATATGACTAGTTTTCAATTTTAATCTTGATTTTTAATTATACCATAATATATTTTACCATTAGTTTTCCAAAAAATTCAAATCATGGCAAATGGACTGGTTGCATGGGTATTTTTGTGCTCTTTCTTATGTGTAATGCAGACATGAACTAGTTTCCCTTAGAAAACTTTCCATGAAAGCATCCCTCCTCTTAGTCATATAGCCCTTGTATGCATTGCCATAATCAAATAAACCAAACCTATCTATTATTTATGTATCTGGTGATGGTGATAGTGATAGTGGAAGAAGTTTGTGTTATTTGCCTATTCTCTTACTTGTCCATATTTGTCCAGGGTTCGTACGGTTCTTAACAGTCCTTAGATTTTTTGGAATCGATTTTTGGTCCTTAAAAGTCCTAAATTTTGGCCAAAATCAGCAGAAGGTCCTTAATTTTAATCATCTGAAATTTCTGTCTGTTTTTATAACTGCCATTTTGAGTGTGAATTAGCATTTTGGAGGAATATTTTTGGCGATTCACTGACATATATGGTTATCTTTTGAATGGGTTCATGGGATATAATTTGTTTTTATTTCTAATATAAATGATGGGATACTCAAGTTTAGTGAAGCATAAGCATTTTCGAAATTCATTTTTTCTAATAAAGAGCTCTTGAACAACTTTTCGCTTTTAGAGATGTGAATTCTTTTATTAAATGGTTCTAAATTTGGCGACTTATCAACATTTTGGCGATTTTAAGAACAGTTTGTATAGAAAATTTTTAATTCCGAGGTCCGAGATTTTTTTGACGATTTTTTTTAAACATCGTAGCATTAATAAATTTCATTAAAATAATGGTAATATATTGAAATTATATTTAAAAAATAACATTAAAATAAAACATTTTTATTTTTCGCTGTCATATTATAAAGTTTCATTTTGGCAACTTATTATACAATATTTTGAATTTGAAATATAAGCAAGGTATAATGCTATAGAGCACAATTTATGAAACAGCTCTTAGCAAAAGCAAAATTAGCTATGTAATTAATTTAAAAAGTCTTCTTAATTTTTTCATAGTAAGAGTTTTTCCCATGCAATTGTCTCAGAAATATGCATCAGTTTTCTCCATAAAATTAATTTTGCACTTTTTCCCTCCTTTTTTTTCCAAAATATTTCTGGCTTTTTGCTGTTACAGAATTGGTAGGGATAATTTTTCTTTAGGATTTTAGACATTGCAGCTTGGACAATTTAGAAGGATTTGAAGGCAAGATTTATAGACCCACGATTCTAGAAGATTCGAGAAATATTTAACAAAGTGAAAAATGTGTCCATGGTATCAACACGTAATATATTTTACAGAAAGTTTGCAACGAATTTCTTATCTTTTGGAGAACGTCTGGAAGAACGATGAAATCATATTTGAATATTTTACTTCTGATACTAGAATCTTTTTCTTAACATGTATAGCTCTTTCTTTTCTTCACTTTTAACTAGACACAAGCATGGAAAATATCAAAAATGCTTCTAATCTTATAATATGGGCAGGCATCATAGAAAGGAATTTTTTTATTAATAAGGAAATTGAAAACTTACAATTTAAAAGATTCATCTAATATGTCTTAATGCATCATACATTATAGCTGGCACTAGGCATTTTCCCACCTGATGCAATCTCTGTGGATCCTAAATTCTGCTGTCTATTGTCTTTCTAAATTCTGCTTTCAATGTCTCCTATAAATTCTAAAAGTTTTGCCATTTCTAGATTTTGTTGTTTGGTTGACTGTTCATATTACTAAAATAAAATTAGCTGCTTTTTATATACATTCTAAATGCATTTAGTGCTTTTTAGAATAACAGAAATCCTTAATTAAATCCAAATATGAAAAGGAAACATGTTGAAGAAAGAAACTGAATACATAAAGAAAATTATTCTTCAAAAATATGTGCAAAGATATATGATATATACATATACAGTCAAAAGTCTTTAATCCGTACTCGTCGGGATTTCGGCGATTCCAGATTATAGATTATCAATTTAAATCTGGTAAGATGGCATGCAGAAATTATAAAATTAAAAGTATGAAACCGTAATTTATGAAATAAAGAGCAATTATGATCTAAAGGGTATCAAAATTTACAAAAAAAAAGTTTAATATTTATTTGTTTACTTTATTAAACATTCATTTCAACGCGCGCATGCATAAAGCATGCATTACGCATAGTAGAAATTAGAAAATTGCAACCAGAAAACTATTTGATGTGTATTCGTGATATTTATAATGACGATGAATTTGATTTAAATCATATCAAAGACGGAGTACATCGAGATGAAATACTACATTTAGTAAGGAATTATAAGCCGAATAAAATAAAAACAGCTGCCCTGAAGATGAGGATAGTGCTGACAGATCAACTTTCAGTTCATTGCGCGTTGCGACGTTCCCCCTCCCCCACCCGCAGAGCAGCGTGAAATTGATAAACAGATTTCGGAATGGTTAGAGACACAAAGGATATGCCTTTATCCATTTTTTGCAGCAATTCCACTTTTTGTTTGATGGACATCGAAACATGCTTTCGCTTTGTAGATCCTTTGGCAGCTCCAGAATCGGAAATTCTTTTTGACATAATCGAGAGTTCAAGCTTACTGTTATAAAATTGCTGTAACAGTCTGCAAAAAATAATAAGCTGGATCCAATTAGAAGATTAAGGAATAACGCAATCTGCAACATTAACTGACATTGATAATTTTAGCTTAGCTTATACCGTTCGCTATACATTAAATGCGCATGCGTAAAGGTATTATGCCCATGCTCAGAAAGTTTGTAGCTTTGAGGTCTGGATTAAAGACTTTTGACTGTATTATGATATTATCTAAATTACCCAATTGTTTATAATTTCAGCCTTTACTATAATTTCCCATTTTTATTTCTTCATATGATAAGAGTTACTGAGCCAGATTAAATTTAAATTAAATTGTATAATCTTTGACCACTAGTCCACATTTTTAGCTTGAGTTTGATTGTTCTTGTTTAATTATGTCACTGTGAGTTGTAATTGATTTTGTTAGCATCAGAACATGCTTTTATGTTCTAAGTTCTTTTTTAAACCTTTGTCTGATATTGTAGTTACTTTCAAACATATCGATAATATGCATCACGTCTGTTAGGGGTTTTCAACTATTTAACTTTTACCAGATCAAGTGAACCCTCATAGGTACATCGTGGAGAGATTGACAAGTTAGGAGATAAAGCACGCAGAAACTAGCGAGAGCATTGGTTTGCATTTTGAGACAAATCTCTTAATTGTTAGAAAAGATGCTTAAAGAGAAGAAAATTGATATATAGTAGCCAAAATGTTTGGGAAGGCTTCAAATTAAAATGACGGATAAATATTTTTTTGAGTGTTGTTGTTACAAAACATAAATGTTTTGTAGCTTTTAATCTGTAATTATCCTAATATCTTTTAAGAATTAATGTCATAAATTACATGTATTTTAAACGGTGAAATTTTATTAGATTTCGATTTTAATAGAGCTTTTTTAAAAATATTAAAGTAAAATTTAATAGTCACCATGTAAATCCATAATGATTAAGGTTATCAAACTACCCAATTTAATTATTTTAATTATTTATAACTAACTGCTTACCCTTAAAAATTATCCCTACATATTAAAGCGAGTTATTGCCTTTCATTAATACTCACTGTGTTTACAAGATAAAACACAAAAATGTAAAAATTCAAGTAAAACTTATTCTTTGCATCTAGTGAGACTTAAAATAATACAAAACAACTTATCACCTCTGGTGCTTTAATGGCTTATTGGAACCTTAAAGTATATTAACTGAGTTACAACCCCTGGAACTCGACACGAGGCTACGACACTAACTGCATCAAACAGAGCCTGACTAACTTTCAACACTTGCCAACCGGGCTTACATCAGGCCTTTCGGGTTTGTTCTAATCAGCAGGTCTCTCCCTAGACAAGCAGCAGCGGTTACATACAATATTCAGTCTTTTTTTATGAATCATGCTGATTATGATCTTACTTCTCATTTTAACCTATGCCATTTGACATAAAATCTACCTGCTATTAACTAAATCTCTAGACTGACCAAGTATGTGACAAAATGAGACGCAAAAAAAATCAACATAAAGCTAACTGTTAGTAAATGTCACTGCCCAACTAGTATAAGTGTATTTAATGCTACTTGATAAATTGCATAAAATTAATTTTATTCTCAAACTTATTAATAAAAAAAAAAAAAAAAAAAAAATCTGAAATGTTTCAGATTTTAAATTACGTCCAAAGGGGCGTTTTTTAACATTTTGTGTGTTACCTTTCTTTATTAAATATCATGTTCCTCGCACTTAAACCATAAGATCCAGTGCAACAGCAATATCGCAAAATAGTTTTAAAACGAGCATATCTTTAGAATTTCCGATACAGAGACTCACGCGCTGGAGATAAAAATGTTTTTTCTGCACAACGTTGCCATTGCTCGCTTTGAAATCCTTGAGTTTGTTAATCAAAAATTCGTCAAAGTTTTAAAAAATAGAAAATCGATCATAAAACAAATTTCAAATTTCAAATTTGATCTTCCACATGCTCATATTCGTTGGAGGATTACGTTATTCAAAATTCGATGACTCTATGTACCGTTGTTTTATCACAATACGAGAAATATACATACATTTATGCAGATTTTTCATTATTTAATTTCTTCAAATATAATGCAGGACTCTAACATTTTGTGGCAACAGTTTGAAAAGTGAACCGACATTTATGAGTCCGACGCAAAATGCCAAAACGAAACTAATAGTCCTTCGGGATTCAAATCCCTTTGGACTAATTATGTTAATTAATTCATGTTTAATAATAATGCATACTACTTAGGAATATATTTTATTTTTAGGATGGTATTACAGAAGTGAAATTCAGGCATAGATAGTATTTTAAATTTAATTTATTCAGTTTCCATTTGCTCATAGGTCCTTAATTTTTTTCATTAATGGTCCTTAAAAGTACTTAATAGTACTTAAAAGTACTTAATTTCCGTGTTCAGAAATGTGTACGAACCCTGTATGTCATAACAACAACCTTTAAACCTAACAGTTAATTAAGCGCCATTTTTATTTTACTAGCTGATTAACAAGAATTACCTTTCATGTAATGATCAATTTTACATTTGTATAACTTACGAAACTATGTGTATGGATTGTTAACACTCTTTGTTATTGTGTATGGATTGTTAACACTCTTTGTTATTGGCCAGGTATCCACTTCATTAAATACATAACTGCAGTAACTGAGAGATCTCTTCAGTTAATAATTCAGTAATTTTTATTAGAATGCAGTAAGTTCATAAATATGCAGTATATGAAGAAATTTACCTTCCATTCATTTTTACAAAGATGCTGAATAAATTCGTAAGGATTTATGTTTCTCTGAGGCATAAAATGAGTAGGAGGGTATATCAGGACTCAATGCAGTTTCTAACTAACATGCTGAGATCTTTCCAAAAATATTTTAAGCTTGGAGACTGTCCAAAAAAAGTGATTGGAGATCAGTTTTTTTAACAGACTCTGTCATTCTCTTTATACATTATTAGTCTACTGTTTCGAATTTCTTTATTTCAATCATTTCATGCGGAAAGTATTTTGGCATGGCTGGAAGGCTGCCTGAATTAAGCAGCTGCAGGTAAACTGAACATATATACTACTTACATGATGTTACGAGTTAAAATTGCTAACCATTAACAGTGGCGTAGCGAGGGGGGGCAAGGGGGTGTATGAGGCCCCGGGCGCCGTTCGCAGAGGAGCGCCAAATGGTCTCCAAACAATATTTTCCGCAAAATTTCAGTTTTTAATTTGATCGATTTCTGGAAAATATATTTTAAATTAATAATTATTGCAATTTATTATTTAATTTCTTGGTTTGTCTGACAGAATTGTGTAATAAAATGTTTGCAGTACATCAACCAAATATCTCCGCATACAAAACGTTCTTTCTGACCACTTTATTTCTCTAAAATTGAGATATATTTTTAGTTTTTTTTTTTTTTTTTTTTTTTTTTTTTTTTTAACGAAATGCGCATATAGCTCCCGCGTTTTATTTTAAAACGAAAACGCGACCTTGTCCCGAATTTTTCAAACATATCCAGTTTCCAGAAACCATTCCATGGTCTGGAAATGACATTTTTGAAAACTCCTAACACTTCCGCTATAATGGATTTCGTTTTACTCTCCCGTAAACGACTGATAGCCTTCATGACTACCGATTCAACTAAGTCATCTTGCTGAGATATCGTATATTCACTGCTACAAAGCATTCAATGTGTATCAATTGTTTTTAATCTCCAACTACAAAGGAATGTCGCTCCTTATCTAATACGCATAGTTTTCGACGTAACAGACTAAATTTGCATATTTTGTAAAGGTTATAATTTTCCATTATAATCTCCCTATTTGTTAAAATAGTTGTCGATTATATGGTTATTTCATACCGAACTCACAATATCCCCTAATTGTTTTGAGCAGTGAATGTGACTGCAAGATATTACTCCGCAGTAGAAAAGAAATTGAACCTAAAACTCCATTACAGATCTATGGAGAAAATGTTTTTCCAAACCTAGGAGTCGCACTTCAAATACTCCTTACTATTTCATTATGTGGCAGCTTCATACCAACAGACCAATGCGCGACCACAAGTTGCGTGCAATGGTAAAATATTTTCCTTAATTGACAGTATGCTCTACCACTTCGTTGGCTGATGCATTCACCAGATCTTTTACCATTTGAACACTTTGAATATAGTTGTATAGAGACTGGCATGTCAACGAATACAAGTGGCTACTAATAGATGAACTATGGAAACAAATCCCCGAAGAACTATCTAAAGTCTATTCCATTTCGTGACCAGCCATCTAGTAGCAGTTGCTTGTGACAATAGAAGGTTACTCACGATATTGATCTACGCACATTCTATGAACCCAAATTACCTAAAATTTTAATAACTTCATCCTTACATTGTAAGACATATGTGATATAGTAAATATCATTTACCCTTTATGATATTGCACTTTTAATGGCCATGTTACAGTTTTTACATAAAGGGAAGGAAAAACTGCTTATCGCGTAGTCTAGCAATTGCGAAAAAGATGCTTGTGTGCTAGCAAAACAATAATGGAGATTCCAGCACTGACAAGTGAGTTGACATTCATGTAAGTAAAGTTGATCACTTGTCAACGTACGTTCAATTTTGTATTAGAATGTATTAATTATTAAGCATTTGAACTCAAATTCAAGAAATCTCAGGAAAAAATTAGTAGATTTTTCTTTTAGCTTGAAGACGACTGCCTGTAATGCAACTACATCCACAAGGAAAATAATAACTGTATGCTCCTCTTGAAAAATGAAAGGCAGAAGAAACATGTCGATATATAGGTGTATAGGGGCAGAACAAAACAGTCCTAGATATATAGGCAATATAACTAGAACGTTAACACTAGGTACACTTTACTGGACTAGGTAAAACAGTCCTAAAACAATATAGGGGCAGAACAAAAACAGTTCTAGATTTCAAGATGTCAGAAAATAAAAATTTGCTTCGGTAAGTTTATAGTTTATAAATGTGATGTCCATGGCTAAGGAAACTCAAGTTTTTTTTTTTTTTTTTTTTTCTCTTCTTTTAAAAAAAGTGCAAAATTCCCACTGCTAGAGGGCAGTAACCACAAAAATGAAGTTCATCTGAAACCAATGCAGCTGCTTTAGAACACCCTTTAGAAACTAGAAGTTAAACGTGCAAACGTGACGTTAATCTGCATGCACACAAATCCACTTCAAAGTGGCATAAAAGTTTTTGTCAGACGCGTTACAAAATAAATACCCAAACCCATATGCAAACTCGTTTTTGAGTTATACGAGATACGTACTGTATGTACGAGCGTACGTACAGACGTCACCATAAAATCCCTTTTGAGTCTTATTCGTATTCAGGGCACTATGACGGCCCAACGATACTTAGATAATGTACTGCGGCCTGTGGTAATCCCGTACCTTCAGGGGTTGCCTAATGCAATTTTTTAGCAGGATAACACCCGACCACACAGTGCTCGCATCTGCCAACATGCTCTGCAAGGTATACAGATGCTTACCTGGCCACCGTACTCTCCTGACCTATCACCAATCGAACATGTGTGGGATGTGATTGGACGCCGTTTGAAGACTCTGTACCCTGTCTCGTTCAGAAGACGAACTGCGGCAAATGGTTGAAAAGGAATGGAGAGCCATACCTCAGGACACCTGCCGCACTCTCATTGACTCTATGCCTAGACGTGTTTCTTCGTGCATCGCTGTCCGCGGTGGTCCTATATCCTACTGAGCCGACGCCGTTTTTGCTCTGTATTTTGATTATCATTTTGAAATAAAGATCACTTATTCCTGCTTGCTGTCTTAGTCTTTTTTCCAAATTTCATCACTTTCTGACCACTCCTTCTTGGTGTTGCATTTTCAATGTCGAGCAGTGTACTATATACACTTCCACTACCAAGGCCATTAAGTGACCAACAAAAACGCATCATCGCTGCTCTCAGCTCCATCAAACCAGATATGCTTCCCAACGAGTCGCTGGAGTCGGAAAATCGCAACGATATTTCCCACGTAACATGTGCCGCTCACATGGAATGTTTAGTGATTGAAATCAGTACCACCAAGTCTCCAAAACTGGGTGAGCTTATGACAATTTCGTCTAAAAGCTGGGCACGGTAGTCTTTTCAATGTTAAATTGTAAAACATCATTTCTGCATATTGGTGATTATTTTTGAAAATATCATACTATAACATATCTAACGATAAGTTATCATTAGATGAATTAATGTATATATCAGAATAATGTTTATTTGATTCAATAATCATTTTAAAAGGATACATGATTCAAATCGACTTTAAATTTCCATTTTTTTATTATTATTTTTTATTTATTTATTTTACCTCGTATACTAGAGGGAAGAATTAGCCCCCCTTTTTACTTCCTTTAGCGAAATGAAGGAAATATTTTAATCATGAAAAATTCCGGGTGTCATTTTTCAACGGAAATATCCATTTTGTCCTTTCCCATATCCACATGGACGATTTTTTTTGCTTGATGTCTGTAGGTACGGACAGAATAAAGGACTCTTCTTTCCAAAACGACTCTTCTTTCCATAATTAGGACTCTTCTTTTCAAAACGACTTGTAAAAGGGATTTAAGATAGATTTAAAAGTGACTTTTTCGTGATTTTCTGTCATATCATCGCACGCTCTTCATTTGCTGCAGGAGTGTTTAAAATACTTGTTTTTAAAATCGGAGTGTACTTGGAAAAAGTTGCGGTCTCTGACTTGGACGATGCACCCACATGAGAATGAGAAGCAATGCCATCTGTTCTGTTGTTTACAGTAAAACAATATCCGTACTGCGAAAAATCTACTGACACCTTTTTATTATTATATTCCGTTCCTCTGAAGAACACCTGGCGCAAGCAAACTGTCAGGTATGGCATGTATTTTATGTTAATTTTCACCAACTAATATTTCAAAATGGGAACGTCTGTGAAAATAGTTATTTAAATTTTTCATTTTTATGACACTGCGTAATAACTCATTTATTCCGAATATTGCTTAAATATTTCAGATTCAAATTATTCATGAAGGTAATCTGAAATACTGTCGATTCCAAATTATCCAGTGGTGGATTAACCGCACACTGTCTAAACAAAAAAGTTAAATTTGTTTATCGAGAAACGATGGATAAATGAATATCACAAACTATCAATATAAAACAAAACTCTCTATAGAAAATACAAAAAAAAAAAAAAAAAAAAAAAAAAAAAGAGAACCATATCCTTATACATAATACTTTTTAATTGAAATTTCTTTTACATTCTAGAAATTGCGAATGAATTCTTTAATCCTTAGGAATAATGATCTTTTACAGCATAAAATCCGAAGTATGTTTCTCTGGAAAATTTACGAGTTCTGAATTATCATTTCTTGCAATATGACGACACTCATTTGACCCTCTCGTTATATGTAGAGACGAGAGTCTATATGTTATATACATATAGATTATTAGACATCATAGTCTAATAATCTGTATGTATATAAAGAAGAAAGTCTGCGTGTTTGTTTGTTCGCTAATAACTCAGTCACTACTACAACTATCGTCACTAAACTTTCTACAATTCTTTTCTGAGTCCTGAAAAAAAAGATCGTCGTCCACTTAAAAAAAAAAAAAAAAAAAAAAAAAGAGATTTTAATTTAAAACTCTTAAAACGCTAATTTTCGCCCTCATTTTTCCGAGTGGCAACAGTGATATATCAGCAACAATACCTGCCTGCCATTGCTGCTGATATAATGAGACAGAATTAGTTTATTTTTCTACCGAAATTTTTACGTAGGTTCCATATCGCTCAAAATAATGGTGTTTTTTTTTTTTTTTTTTTTTTTTTTTTTTTTTTTTTTTTTAATTTTTGCTGCCCCAAATGGCAATTCCATATGTTATATTGGTATATATACCATATGATTCTATTACGTAGTTGTGGTTGCATGTATTGAATATTACTTCGTTTCTTTGGCATTTTGTAGGCATCGCAATGACACATTGTATTCCTTATGACGTATGATATGCTAGTATACGAATTTTCAGATGATGTCATGTGTAAAATAATACATTACTCTCAATCTAACCTAATTGGCATCGGGTACTTCCGCTAGTAATAAATAAAAGGAAGCTGCATTTATCTGGTTCACCAATATTTGTTCTAAATTATTGTAGAGGCATTAGGATTTTTGATTCTGAGAGACGTGAAAAATGAGCAATGCTCTCAGCGGGACTCAAACCTCGGACCTCTCGAATACAAGCCGAGCGTTACAGCAAGCAGGCATGCTAAGAAGGCGGGAGAAATACCATATATACTCCCCCTTTTTAAAGGCAACTGGGAATTAGGGCACCCAATCGCCACCTCCTGGTGGTGGAGAATCATCATCCACCATCATTCTTTAGTTCGGGCGCCACTGTAGAGACATTAGGTTATTTTGAAGCAAGAAGACGTGAAAATGAGCAGTGCCCTCGCCAGTACTTGAACCTCGGACCTCTCAAATATACGCCGAGTTTGCTGACTGTTACTCCACGAAGGCATGCTAAGGAGGCAGGAGAAATATCGTATATTATGACTAGTACATTGAATTAATTCATTTCGTATGGTAGGCCTCAAATATTGTACATAACCTACAAGCATTTCAAAAGCTTGTTTTATATCATTGTCATATTTATTAATAATTTAGCCTGAGATAAATATTGCCATTGTAACCATTTATATTTTCACTGTGTCCATGAAAAGCTAGAGCACTTTTTTACAGCAGAACTAAAATGTTAAATAAGCGTGTTAACACCATTTCCAAACGTTTGCCTCGTATCGAATGTTCTATGTTCTTCGAGGTCTTTATCAACAGTCAAAATTTTTTGCCATGCTTCATACACAGCATTGGTTTGAAGTGATTTGGAAGACCTGCGGATTTTAATTCTTACCGTTAAATTTTACCAATCTCTAATACCTGAACGCCAACTACTTTCAGAGCTCGAAAACGACCAACAAGGTTTGCATTATGCAGCATCCAATAATTTAGTGGAACAAAACAAATGTCGTGGCACTTGTCCATACTTCACCATGGATGTATAATATGCTACATTAAAATGCTTATTTCCTTGTTTAGTATATTTGACAATAGGCCAGTAGGTTTTTCTTCATTTTCAACTAACCTAGGCTCTTGATAGAAGTTTGCTATGCTTTAATATTTTCTTATGCTCAAATATAAAAAGAACAGTAAAAATACGTTCAAAATTATGATCACAGACAAAGGAAACTAGCTTTGGTTAGATTGCGCATGTGTATTTGATGACAATCCTAGTATACAGCAGATGGATCAATACGTGTAAACAAAAGAATTCATTACGCAGTTCTGGAACATAACAGCAAACAAAACAGACTGCTATGGCATTCAGTTTTATTTCCAGCTTTTAGATTATTCGAAAATGAGATTATAAAGATGTAGTTAAATTGCGTGTCCTTAGCAGCTAGAACCTTGGAGAAGAGTGCAGCGACTATTCGCTGTTCTTGCAACTATAAAAACAAAGTCCAGAGAAGGGTTAAAATACCCTTTCATTCCACTCAAAGAATAATACTGTTGGCCTCTTGAACTTGCAGGAAAGCCTTCAATTGGGCTTAAGATAGAAAATAAGAAATTAACAACTAAATTCTAACTATCAAAAACTTAGCCGAAGCTTTGCAGAAATAACTAACCTAGTTGTCCCGTAATTAAACCTCACCGGCGAGCATATTTCCCAAGTGCACATCAGCGTAGCCACTGAGGGAGGGGTTTCGAAAACGGACCAATGAGCTGCTCTTGTGACGCTAAATCTTCCAGCCTGTGAGCATATGTTGTTTACGTTTTAATTTGTATTTGTTTCGCAGTTACAAATGTATGGCGTAATAGTAGAAAATCTTGTAGTACTTTTGTTTTATGAGTTTAATTAATCGAAGACATTTCACTTTCACAATTTTTATCACGCAATCGCTGACATTTCTTCGCGATTTTCATCACGCATTAATATTTGGATTGATGTTCACGGCGTATTATCCCTCTTTACATCGAGAAAATGACTCACGCTACAATTAGCTTCGAATATTATACATTTACTAACACCTGTGGATTAAGAGAATTCAAGTGTATAATTTTTTGGACTGAAAGTGTAACAATGAATCAAATGTTTTTTTTTTTTTTTTTTTTTTTTTTTTTTTAATTTCAGTGTTTGCATTCTTTTGAATTTTAAAGTGTATGTTTCAGAATACATATTGTGTATTATCTGATTACATCCATTATTAACAGTAAGAGTTAATATGTGAATAAATTTAATATATTCGTTGTGAATAAGATAAATTCATTCAGTTTGATGAGTATTTCTTGTCTAGACAGTACATGTAAGAGTGAGCAGTTATTAAATGTGAAATTGAACACACAAAAATGTATACGAATCCAAATTAGTAAAGTTCACTTTGAATAAAATTCTGCATTGGTTATTAGAACATCTTTTTCATATAGACTGCAATAAAAAGTCCTGACTTCTATTTACATACACAATTGCTGTAAATATTTTTCTCATATGGATAGTTTTATGTAAAGATAGCATTTTGAACTCAGATGTTTATCACAGATTTCTTTCTTCACTTATTAAGTAATATTTCACATGGATATTTTTGCGGAGTATCTAACATTTGTTTGTATTTATTTCAAATTCTTTCAACCAGGTAGTGAAATCTTCACAATTGCTTATATTTGATCTAATGTAGCAATGAAAAGTTTCAGAAGAAATCGACGATGCTTTAAATATTTTGTACAGAAATTTGCATGGCAGAATATTTTCAACCATCTTGTTTAAATCTTAAGGCACGCGAAAGGTCACGTGACATGACAGAAATATTACTGAATGCCCATTGGTCCATCCTAGAAACCACTCCCTCGGTGGCTACACAGATGTGCACTTGTGAAATATGCCACCGGCGAATACTAAAAGGCACGTAAGGCCAGTGCCGAACGTAGTAAGATAGGCTTAAAACAACGACGTGGCCTAACGGCAGAACACGCTCTACTGAGAACTTCTGAGTTCTTCTATGGAAGTGACTGAACTTTCCATTAAATACTGGTTCTACCTTGTTCCCATAAAACGCGATACTGAAAATTTATTTTGGCAGGGAGTTAGTTACTTTTAGGTGAGAAACTAATACCTATCTACAGCTACGTTACTGTACGAAAACTGATACACTCAGTCACCTTTGCCTCGGGGCACCACTCCCTCAGCATCAGTTAATTCGTGATCGGTGCCTTGCCTTACTCTGTCAGTCCCCAGCACTGGGACTATGAGGGCCAAACAGCTACGTTACTGTGTGTGATGTAGAGTTACTTCAGGTAATTGCATAGTTTCGGTAAACGTGCTGTCGGCTAAATGTCCTGCCAGCGGATTGAACGTGTCGACTAAATATCCTGTTGTCTGAACGGACGTGTCGGCAAATGCGCATGTCAGCTAGATGCCCTGTCGGTTCAATGGATGTGTTGGCTAAATGTCCGTTGACTAAATTTTCTATCGGCTGGGTGAATATGTAGGCTAAATGTCCTATCTGCTAAACGAACGCGTCGACAAATGGGCATGTCGGCTGAATACACTATTCGACTAAATGGACGTGTTGACAAATGGATATGTCAGCTTATGTTCTGTCAACTGAATGGATGTATTGGCTAAATCGCTTATCAACTTATCGGCTAAATGGACGTCTCGATAAATATCCTTTCCGCTGAATTAATGAATAGACTAAATGGACATGTCGGCTAAGTGCCTGAAACCACTTGGAACTACCCCGGTTAAGTCGAGAGCTCTCTATACATGTAATCTACTCTCTTTTGAAGCAAACCGTATTTATTATTCCAAGATGTATTTCCAAATAATAGTAAAACAAAACATTATAAATTACTTCGCATTTAAGGATGCGATTAAAGAAATGTTTCAAGAATACTATTTAAACCTGACTTTTAAGAAAGAAATGTAACGAAGATAAATTCAACATCATTCAAAAAGAAATCGAATTATCGAATAAAAATTAAGTTAAAGAAATTCGAATTTGAAAATGTCTTGAGATCAATGTTTCTACTTACCGAATACACCGGAGTTGAAGAAATTTCGACTTTTCAATAAACTAAGTTTTAATATATTTTGTCTGTTTAATATATTTTAATATATTTGGTCCTGTTTATCGAAGATAATAAGATCGAATAAGTCATATAATAAGATCGAGTAATTCATATGGTTTATTTTCATAGACTTTCGCAACATCTCTGTAATATTTTGCTTAATTTTTATAAGTTTCTGTCCACGACTTTTACGAATTCGCTACGCTCTTGTTTCAGCTATGTCTTAAATAACAGGTCGCTGAACCTTAACAGCCAGATTATTCGGACGAATTCTTATAATTATGCCTACGTGCTTAGGGTGCTAGTATCATTTTTCTCGTTTTGTCACGCAATATCTGCTCCCAAGAACAAACAAAAAATTCCCAGAAGCGAAATGTTTTCATGCGGAATACTAAGTTTGAGATGGAATTCTAAATATATTAAAGGCATCTACACGATCCTAAATTTCTTATCAGTTTCTTATCTTGTTTTTATTTGATCCTTTTTCATCATGCTTTCCGTATATGCTTGCGCAATGTCCTCAACTGAATTTCAGAGAAGTACTGTTGCATGATTCGCTTTCGTATAGATCTTTTTAATATAAGGGTCAGATTCCCAGGGTGAAAATTGTGAAGCTTTGAAATCCAGAGATTTGAAAAATTGCAATTGATTCATGGTAAAAAAGATACACACGAAGATATGCCATTCAGTAATCATATATTTGAGTTTGAAAACTGCTCTTTTTATAAACAGCTCGAAGAAGTGTTTATTGGTTTTAGTAAGCGACTTTCGTGCCTTGGCAAAATAAAACGCTGCTGCATTTTGTGGGAAATTGGATATCTAGTTTTTTTAAAAACGCATTGAAGAGGTGCTTATTTGTTTTACTAGGCACATTTCGTGTCCTGGCAAAATAAAAAGTGTTGTCTTTTGAGGGAAATTTAACTGTATTGTTCCGACTGGCGATCTACCGAATTTCGTTAGTTAATTAATTAGTTTTATAATAGATGGCACCACCTTCTTTTCATACACTTTTGTAAAAGGAAATGTTCATGGTTATCGTTTCTTTCACATGCAATTTTTCCGTTGAATTCGCAAAGAGCTTTTAAAATGTTGTCTTCGAAGCTTTGTTATTAGTTGACTCTCAAATAAATTTCACGTTTACATTCCAAAGAGTTGAAATAAGAAGCAAATTCAATAACTGTAATTTTAAACGGCAACAATGTTTAATTTATTTCTTTTAAATTCGTTCTCTCTCTTCTTTCAACACTCTGCTTACAATAAATTGTCTATAAAAAGGTTCTGAAACAAGCAGTACAAAATCGGTTGTATATTGTCTTAACCTCTAACCTGTTTCATTCACTATATGCGCTAAATTCTTGATATAATCTATATCCATAATATTAAGGGGCACTTTTAGTTATATTAATATCGAGTAATTCATTGAAATACTGAAACCAACTAATCTATTAAAAAAATATTTCACCCTGTTATTCGTAGACTGAAAGTTTTCTTATACGTACTACAAAACACAGCAAAAGAAATAAATATTTTGCAAAACATAAAAAATTATTAATGTTAAATAATAATAAATCTGATCATGCAAATTTGAAAGGAAATTCTGAATTAAAAATTCGCTGCCTCGTTGGTTAGCAGCACACCGAATTGTGTGATGAAATAAATGCTAAAAGTGGTGGTGCGATCTGTTACAAAACTGATAACTAAGTAACAAAATTCGGTAGATCACCAATTACGACAATACCAATTTAACTTTAGTTTTTTAAATGTATTAAAGAGATGGTTACTGATTTCAGTAGGTGAATTTCGTATCCAGAGAAATTAAAATATGTTGCCTTTGAGAGAAATATTTACTACAAATCTTGTACGCAAGTGATCCATTTGAAAAAACGCACAGCTACGCCTTCAATAATTAAGACTTTTCTTTATTACATAAGTGTGAAAATGCCCATGCAGCGTTAATTTATTATGACATCATAGCACATTATTAATTTTTTTAACTATTTCGGTTTCTTGTTTTAAACAGGTTTATAGCCTGAAGATTTCAGATGGTCATTCTTTTCCTTTTTTTAGCCCAAAGGGCATTAGCCCAGAAGGGCTATTAATTTCATTCTGCCACTTTGCTTTAACAATTTTAAATGTCCCTTTCACTTTTCAAATTGTTGCCACCAAATATTATCTCTCTGTGTTATATTTAAAGGAATTAAATAATGAAGTATCTGCATAAATGTATGTATGTTTCTCGCACTATGGTAAAAAAAAAAAAAAAAAAAAAAAAAAAAAAAAAAAAAAAAGTTACCTAGAGCCATCAAATTTTGAATAACGTAATCTTTCACCGATTATGGACATTTGAAAGCCCTAATTTGGAATTTGTTTTATTATCTGTTTTATATTTCGTAAAACTTTAACGAATTTTTGATTAACAAACTCAACGATTTCAAAGCGAGCAATAGCGACACTGCACGAAAAAAAAAAAAGAAAAAAAAAGTGAAATGTTTCAGATTTTAAATTACGTTCAGAGGGGCTTTTTTTTTTTTTACACTTTGTGTGTTATATTTATTTATTAAATATCACGTTCTTCGCACTTAAATTATAAAATTCAGTTCAACAGCAATATAGCAAAGTAGTTTTAAAATGAGCATATCTTTAGAATTTCCGATACAAAGACTCCCGCTTTGGAGATAAAAATGTTTTTTCTGTACAACGTTGCCATTGCTCGTTTTGAAATCCTTGAGTTTGTTGATCAAAAATTCGCTAACGTTTCACAAAATAGGAAATCGATAATAAAACAAATTCTAAATTTAGTCTTTCACATGCCCATATTCGTAGGAGGATTACGTCATTCAAAATTCGATGGCTCTATGTACCGTTGTTTTATCACAATTCGAGAAATATACATATATTTATGCAGATTTTTCATTATTTAATTTTTTTAAATATAACACAGGGCGATAATACATTGGGCAACAGTTTTGGAAAGCGATTCGCCGTTTGTAGTGAATCGACGCAAAATCGCAAAACAAAAACAATAGTCCTTCATGGACAAAGCCCGTTTGAACTAAATAAATTTGTCTCTAGCGCGTGAGTCTGTGTATCGGAAATTCTAAAGATACGCTCGTGATATTTAATAAATAAAGGTAACACACAAAATGTTAAAAAAGCGCTCCTTTGAGAGTAATGTAAAATCTGAAAGCTTTAAATTTTTTTAAAGATATTAAGGCTTTTTTATATTCTTCTGTTTTGTTTTTAATTTACGTGCTATTTGATTTAAAATCACAAAAATGGTTTTCGAGGTTTATTATTTAAAATGCACTCATGCATGATTTTTCTTCATTCCATGTAAGCGTCTTTTTGTCTTTTTTTTTTTTTTTTTTTAAATATTAAAATAGGCGTTTTCAAACCGCTTTTTAAGTATTCGCGATATAATGAGCAGCAGTTTAATAAAATACAATAATTTAAATTTTTTTTATGTCTGTTAGAATATCTGTGCGGGTTACTCAAAATTCAGTGTTTTTTAATCTGCAAATGTTTAGCATTATTTTGGCACTTTTATTATTCCTTTGTTCTATTTTCCTCTGAATTGCTTAAAACTAACTCTCTGTGTGTACATTCTCACGGGTCTACTTTGTGAAAGCATCAATACAAACGCTACGGGAAGGTCATTTTGAACCATTTTGAGAATTAGAAGCAGCTGCTTAAACAATCTTGAAAAGCTTTTATATACTGTTCCTGGAAATAACAATCCCTGCTGAAGCAAAATCTCGGTGTTTTATTACCGACACTGGCACACCTCAAACGTTCATTAAAATTTGTTTTTGTGTTAAACGTAGTTCTATAAATGAAATTCCGTGTATATTTCCTTCTGACAACTAATTCAATGAAATCTTAGAGTATTTAATTTGCACTGAATTTTCCTAACGCTGGTTCATTCACTTTCAGCTGTAGTGCTCTATAATTGAAATTATATTTTGTAATATTTAACGAATTATTAATATTAATTATTAACGTCTTAAGTTTATTATTTAACGAGCCATTTTATGATGAACTTATGCCCGCATGAAAGGCCGTCCGAAAAGAAGAGCAGAAATAAATATGAGAAATAACTAATAGAATAGAATTATAAAATCATTATTAATTAAAATAATTAAATAATTAAAGCTGAATAACATATGAAGAAAGAAATAAAAATTTAGCAAATTGTTAATGATAAATAATTAAAGGATAAAGTAAAATGCCGGACTTCGTCTTATTTGTGGCTTCGACTGGAATTAAATTTCACTCAGAAACTAAGAAATGACAGATCCGGTCTTTAGCTCCTGAATATACGTATAATACCATGCCAATGAAACAAGTTAAAACGATTAAAGCGATTCTAATGAGGAGAGAGAAAATGCTAAAAGTAGTGGGAGAGCATGGAAGGAAATTGTAAAGGAGAAGTACAGGTAAGAAAACGAAGAGAGATTCAAACGCTTTCTGACCACGATTTCCTACCGATATAAAGTAATTCTTGTGATGTAGGGAAACAATTTTCCTCCGAATTCGAGAAATGATCCGGAAGCTGAGAATAAATGTTAAGTTTCTATTCAATTGACCGTTTTCAACTCTCATATTTAATTCTATATATATAGTTCTAAATATTCTGATGTGCTCTTTGTTGTGATACGTCACAAGGGCTGGACCATGGACCTTATAAGAAATAGACTAACCCAAATGGGTTTTTTCCCTCGTCCGAGGCGTTCCCGGCTGTCACCTTGGCGGCGTAGGAGTAGGGACGACTTGCAGAAATTTAACAGTGGTTGCCTATTGCAGCGTGTATAATTGTCAAGAAAAAGCTGGTTGTAGCGCCTCATTTCACAAATTAGAATTTCTCCGTATTTTTATTTTTGAAATTGAGATTGATTTTTAAAAATTTAGCATATTTATCAAGCATAATTAACGTTCCAAATAATTATAAAGCTATTGCATGCTTTCAGGGCTGGATATTTTTTTAGCTTTTCCTATGCTATAAGGAAATTTGTAACTATTACTTTTAGAAAATAATATTTTAAATCTGAACTAATAGAAAATTTCAAACAAGCAATTTTCTCTTGCAATTTTTATGCTTTTTATTGACTAAATAAGTAAAAAATACTAAAATATCTAAAAACAAATTTTTAAAGTTTTATTTAAAATTCTAAATTGTGCTGCTTTTTTAAAATTATAGATGAATATTACAGCACAATTTCTATAAAGAAATTTTATTTCAATTATATTTCATAATGCATCATAGTGATAAACACTTTTGACTCCTTAATAATTTTTACACATTTAATTCTAATATTAAAATCGTATTTAACCGTAATAATTAATTTTGCTTGTATTTTATAGTGACTATTTTTTAAATTTATTTTTAGTTCTGCATAAGATTTTTTTCTTCTGTTAATTTAATTTATTAGCCCAAAGGGGCGGTAGCCTAGAAAGGCTGTTAGTTTCGAAGCGGCATTTTGCGCTGTTTTACTATAAGTGTCCGTGTCTCCTTGCAAATTGCTGTTACCAAATATTATCGCCCTGTATTATATTTAAAGAAATTAAATAATGAAGAATGTGAATGAATACATGTATGTTTCTCGCACTGTGACAAAAACGACAGTATCTAGAGCCATCAAATTTTGAATAGTGTAATCCTCCACCCGAACATGGGCATCTGGACAGCTGAATTTCGAATTTGTTTTAATCTATTTCATATTTTGTAAAGCTTTAACGAATTTTTGATTAATTAAATCAACGAGTTCAGAGACAGCTCTGTGCAGAAAATAACAGTTTTATCTCCAGTGCGGAAATTCTGAAGATATGCTGTTTTCAAATGTATGTGGTTTACGGGCGATGAACATAATATTCAGTAAATATAGGTGACACACAAAACGTTAAAAAAAGGTTCCTTTTGGGGGTAATATAAAATGAGTGCTTCTAGATTTTATTTTACCTTCCCCCCCCCTTCGTTACACTCAGAAAATTTTATGCTCCGAATTTTATAAATTACTAAAATAAATATTCCACTTTAATGTTAATAAGTTACTGATGATCTTGTTTAATTTTACCTTATTTATTTCAAACGCAAAATTAAGTTCATAAATTTTGTGCCTTGAGTTTTTACCGTTTTACCAAAATAAAGATGTTTGTACAAGAATAACGTGTGAAAAAAATGTGCGAAATGCAGTAAAAAGGGCTTTAATGAGATATATTAAATCCTATTTGGAAAAAACTGTGGCTTTCATCACTATACAACACATTTAATAATTAAAAACACATTTAATAATTAAAAAGTATCGCATTTAATAATTAAAAAGAGTTATGTGATACAAACGCCATAGGTTTCAGTGTTTAAAGTAAACCAGATCGTCCCTATTCTTTCTTGTCGACATGTCGGTGACGCGCGCCCCGCCCACTGGTTTAGTCTATCTCTTATAAGGTCCATGTGCTGGACGTGATTGAGCTGCTTATCTTATTTATGTTAATTTCGTATGTATGTTATGTATGTTAATTTATGTTAATTTCGTATGTATGTTATGTATGTTAATTTATGTTAATTTCGTATGTATGTTATGTATGTTAATTTATGTTAATTTCGTATGTATGTTATGTATGTTAATTTATGTTAATTTCGTATGTATGTTATGTATGTTAATTTCGCTGGAGCAGATTTAGAAACACAAACAACGGTTTCCGTTCTATTGTGAGTTATTGAAACTTCTGATACCGAATCAAATGGCTTTAATGTTTGATTTTTCTATTCTTATTTTGATTTTTGTCGTGTATTATTTGGGATGCAGCCGGACTGCTGGTTGCCATTGTTCATCGGTTTGAACCTGCTCAGCCCAATTCCCCAATTAGAACCATAAGACATAATCTGCTAGGTGGGTCGGTCTGCGCCCATTAAGCACCGAATCAAATTATGTTTGTGGTTGGCTAGATGCATTTCTTTTAGTCATAGAACCGACTTAAATTCGGTCAAGCGGGTTAGGCTGTGACCAAATACATTACAGAAACAAAGGATTTATTGGTACGAGTAGGGTGAATACCGCTAGTAATTCCACGAATGAAAAATTTACCTATTCTCAAACAAGTTGGCATAAATTCATTGCACTTCCTGGAGAATAAGTTTTTGGCATGGAACTTTTGTTTTCGTAAAAGTCTTAATTTCCATCTAAGGATTTATTTCTTAGGGAAAGACAAGCCTGCACTTAGAGGTTTATAAGGTTTTACATAGCCTGATATAGAAACTTTAGTCCTATAACCTTACTAGACTGGTAGCCAGTTATCAATGTATCTAAAATATCATGACAGACATAGAAATGTTTTAAACAGCCTTCTTATTTAACAGAACTTTGAACATAAGGGGCATGACATAGTGCTGCAAATAACCACTACTTGTGGCGAGCTAAATTAAACGGTAACAGTCAAATAAAATTTAAACGTTAATAAGTAGTCTAAAACTACATAGAGACAATAGTTTAAGCTACAGACTGCTTCAACGTAATTTTATCGACGCGTGAAATGAATTACATTTAGCTAAAGCTGGCAAAATTCTAACAAAATTCTCTCTCTAGATTTGAAAGCCCACAGCTTAAATACACTACAGGCAGTGCTTAAATTGCGCCACTACCCAACGGAGTCCGGCTCCGGTACTTCTCAATTTTAAAGATAAATTTCAATCCTAGCCGGAGCGCACCGGAGCACTAAATAAGATGAGCTCCGGTACTTCTTTTTATAAAACTGAACCCCAATTTCAAGGAAAAAAAATTAGAATTCGTAATGTTATAGTTTAACAATAAGTAGACTTTGCAATACTCTATTTCCCTAGAAATACGGACAACATGAGACGTTTAAGTAAAGTCCCCTTACTCACATGCGGAACCCTTTCCCTTTAAGAAGGGAAATAAATTTGGGGAGTTTGTTTAGGAACGCGTAAATTTCTCGCCATGCCATCGTATCTGAGTGTATTGTTATCGATGCTTACAGTTAGTTATTCTCGCGGGAAGGAAAATTTGTGTTCTTAAATGTGCGTTAAGTGACAGCGAGTACAATAAAAGTGAAATACTGAGATAAACTGCTCAAGCACGTCCTATACGTCGTCTTCCTACAGTATCCACTTAAGTAACCAAATACGGGGGCTGGGGGCGAAAAGTGTAACAGCAACTTTACATTCATCCTTAGGAGTCAGATTCAGGACTCATTTTACCCCTGACACGCATCCGTTTGATGGCTATAAATATATCAGCAGAGAGCCGCGGTCAAAGAGAAAGTTCTCTCTCACCAAGATTCCCCTCATTTTTTGTTTCCACCCACTCATATCCTCACGCCCTCATTCTGTTTCGCCTTATTTTTAGCATTATCTGAATTTTCATCAGCTATACTTTAAGTATATTTAATTTTTGTGATGATAAAAGAAGTTACGATCAGTACCCCCTACGATCAGAGCTTAAACTGGACCGGAGCTCACCGGAGCCCTAAATAAGAAGGCTGCGGCACTTCTTTTATGTAATTGAATAACAATTTCAGTAGAAATTTTATCTCGAAAATTATATTTTTAGCAATAAAATTATATGAAAAATCGCTTATTTAAATTTTAATTTATCTTTTTACATTTAATTTAAGTATTTCAATAAATAATAATGAATTATTTATCGAATAATTATCATTAAATTATAACTAATTAATTATATATAATTAGTGATTAAATAACAATTAATAAATATTAATTAAATAGCTATAAATTAATTTGATAATAAATTACTATTTAATTTTAAAATTATTAATGTGTTTAATACTCATTTTACTCTTGTTCCTCCTTGCTGACGGTCTTCCATAGGGCTCCGGCACTTCCAATTTTAGAAATTAAGCCCTGACTACAGGATAATTTGGAATTGGTCCTACAAGCATTCTGGTGAGGAATAAGGAAAGAAGTTAAAGTAAAGATCAAAATCATAATAACTGATTAGCTTAACGTAAGAATCTTACAAGTTAAAAATCGACTTTTATGGCTTACTTATTACTAAAACTTTTACAAAATCGGAAGAATTTCCTGTGCAAACCTTGGTTCACTTCAGAAAAGAAGTGCCGGAGCTCTTGGACTCCGGCTGAAATTATAATTTATTTCAAATATTGAAAAATACCTGACCCGTACTCCTGTGGAATGTGGTGAAATTTAAGATATTAATATCTGAAGATATTAATAGCCTGTATTTAAATTGGATATGATTTTACCTAGATTTATTGGATGTAAATATTAAATAGTATCCATAATAAATATTAAAAAAAGAACCCTCTTTCAAGCGTTAAAAAAACACAGAAGGAAAACAAATCACACATTTCTCAGTTTGATTAAAAGTGCAGTTCATTTTATATTGCCCATAAAACATTTAATTATTTAATGAGCTAATTTAAATGAGCTAATGTTTTATTTAAACTATAAATCACAAGTTAAAATCCGAAGATAACATATTACGTCCAAAAAAATTATTACGCTGATTGTGCTGCCATCTATTGAATAGATTTGAAGTTGAAGGATTTGAGAAGAAGTTATGACGTGAATAAATCGCACACGGTTTTTGATAACGAGCTGCTAATCGCAGAATCAACTCGATCTAACTGCTGTATAATTGAGATAATGAATTCAAATCTCAGTTTTAAGATTAAAAATGACTGCAACTTTGATTTTTGAAACAAGTAACAAATACTTGAAGTGGAAGGTGTAAGAAATTATATCGTTTTTGACAGCAACAGAAAAGCACTTTTACATGAAATTTAACTGAAACTTTTTACTCAGCGAGTATGAAGAATAAGATAAAAAAATTGCATTGAAAATTAATATGTCTGCTTGGATTCGAGAATGAACGTTGGGTGGGAGGGCGGGCGCAGTCGTTTTAAATGCTTTGCAGTTAAAAAAATTTTATTTAGATAAAGTGCTATGTTTTTAAGATTTTTTTTTTTTTTTTTCAAAATCATTACTATTCTACTGATAAATTTAATTTTTGAAGATAGAGATATCCTTTTTTCGTTCTTTACTGGAGTCTAATAGGAAACGTCTGCGTGACTGCGTATATTCAGTGGCATAAATGGGCGGTCCGCCCCAGGCGTCATATTTTTGGGGGCGGCATTTTTCACATCGCACAGTATTTTATAAGCGTTAGTTATGTGGATCGTCGGTTCAAGTGAAGAAAAATGAGATTTTGAATGAATTAAATTCAGTTTTCTGCACATGAAGTAATCAAAGAATCACCACGAGATTTAACTTATGATATCTTTTCCATTCCTTCAAAACTGTTGACTGTAAATTACGAATATCAATAAAATTTTGATCAGGGGTACATTGACAACGAATTATTCCTGGTTAATAGAGAAGTATTTTAGAGTTTTACTTCCGTTGTTATTAAGGGAAACGAAACAGATATATAGAAGGGGTTGTCGTTTGGAATTTTTGCAATTTATTCTGAAATTACAGTCTGCAGAACAAAGTTCCAAATATTATAATACTACCAAAAACCTTTCTTACAATTGCTATAAGTGTTACTCCTTATGAGAACAGTTTTCTAAATAAAAATCGGTTAAGAAATATTGAGAACTACAAATGTTTATTTTTGCATATACGAAGCCTTTCTATATTATCAACATTACAGCAAATGAAAAAATCAAATAGATCTTCTAAATTGGCATCGGCAGTTTTGCGAACCCCCCCCAAAAAAGGTTTACAATATGATTTTAAAATGGTGGAATTAAATTTTTTCTTTGAAAATAAATGTAGAATTTTAATTTATTTCCCTTCTATTTTTCCTAATTGTTTCTTAAATTCAAAATAAACATTATTAGTTCCTAATACTTCTTAAATGATTTTTATTTAGGAAACTCTTCTTATAAGTAACACTTATAACAGTTTTAAGAAAAATTCTCAATAGTATTATAATATCTGGAACTTTAAAGAATTGCCAGATTTTGAAGATTGCCATTTTGACACATTTTTATGGCATTTGCAAATTCAAAGACCGCCCCAGGGGGGCAATTCAGGGACCACTGAGCAGCAAAAGCTCCAGCGACACCTCTACATACATTCGACATCTAAAATTTACTTATATTTTTAGAAAGAAACTGTTTTTTTAGGCTTTAGAATCATGGAAGAAAAACAAATCAGGATGTTTCTCATTTTAATTAAAAGTACTTGTTTATTTTACTTTTCCAATAAACATTTAACTACTTTAATGCCTTCTCAGAAAAAAATAATTTAGCAACGCCAGGAGAACGTCTTCGAGATATTCATTTTTTTCACTTTGTGAATAAAATCCTGTACATGATGAATAGATGTTGTTTCCAGGCGCTGATGCGTAAGATCTTTCATTTATCTTCATGTTACTTTCACTTCTCTTTATGTTATAACACTGCGTATTCAATGTAGCGTAGGTTAATTGTTAAACACAGCGATTCTCAACTTGTGGGTAACTGATGGCTTAGTCAAGGGTATGTGAAGAAAGGCATAAATGGCGGAAATTAAAATTAAAAGGTGTTATAATAAATGCTGATGAAAACGAAATATTTGGAAAATTTGAAACTGGTATTGGATGAAAGTAAAAGTAATTTCGAGCACTTATGATGTAACTATTCCTGGCCGAAATGTGTTCAGAAGCAATGAGTCTTAAGACTTTTCCTTTTCCCACTATTGCCGTGTGTAGCTTGCTGACAGCAATAATATTCTCATGAATTTTATATATTATAATTTTATGTATATAAAGTCCGAAGAAGTGAAGCTTTGTTGGAAAAATAAGACAAGAGGAATTCGCTGGAATTAACCAATTTAAATCAAGGAGATCAATTAAATCAATTTAATTCAAATTAATTCTAATCAATTTCAATCAAACTAATCAAGGAGGAAGTCAATTTAACACAATAAATAGTTATCTCGCTAAATTGGCGAGAAATCGTCAAACTGGCGACGGTTTTGGCAACTAATTTTTGTCGCCAAATTTGGCGACAAATCCTCAAAACTCGCCAAACGGCGACATTTTGGCTCAGTCTTTGTATAATTAATTATAAATAGTTCTATAACTGTTTAACTATAATTGGTACTTATGTGAAGTATCCGGCCTTTATATGTAACTTCAACATACATGCTTGCTAGTAATTTCGAGAAAAGGAAAGCATTTGAGATTTCTCGGCGGTTGTGGTAAAACTACATAAACTCGGAGAGAGCATCAGTTCTCAGTTTTTCAGTTCAGAGTATTGAGATATCTCCGTGGGAGATTCGCTTCGCTTTAGATGCCTTTGCTTTGCGTTGTGTTTAACGTTTTTAGTAGTTTGAAGTGTAACTACTGGTTGTGCTTTGTGCTACTGAGAAGAGCTGTACGAGAATTTTTGTGAAAGTTTCAGAACTGTAAATGGTCGTCTTTTTTGGGGGGGGAGTAAAATTAATTTTATCATTTAGAGACCACCGATTTTAGTTACGCTTAAAATTTCTTAATAGCGCATAGGTACAAGGATCTGCATAACTATTCTATGCTTTTTTTAAATTTAATACATTCAGTTTAATAACAAAGAAACAGACCAAAATATTTGAGACACTTTACAAACTCTTGCTAGAAAAACAATCTTCGAGTAACTAATGAAGTCAAAGAAAACATAGTAACCGACTTAAAGACCTCCAAGAATTGAACAGTAGATGCCAAAACATGAAATGAAGAGAGACTAATAGATTTCAGATCTTTTCAAAGAAGGTTTCTTTAGAGCTCTTAAATTTTTCATTCTTTAAAAATAACAACTTATATTTTTCTGACTTTATTCAATGTAATTATTTAATTTTATGTTATTGAAATGCCAACATTGTCAGATATGTTACAAAAATATTGGAGGAAGATAAGAAGATGAAAGTTTCTGAAGGAACAGATTAAGGGTACTCAATAATTCCAAAATTTCAATATAAAGGGTAAAAGGGTAAGCGAAAAGGAAAAAAAAAAAAAAAAAAAAAAAAAAAAAAAAAAAAAAAAAAGCTTAAAAAAGCTGATTTAGAAAGTTATTTTACCTGAGCTTCGTAATACTTTGCAACAAGTAAAATTTTATGGAAGTACGTCAGAAAAATATAGGTTTCTAATATCTTGTAATACGGAGACAGAAAAAAATTGAACTCAGCTTCTTTAGCACACTATCGTTTGCATCCGGAATTAAAGTCTAATGCCTTGATGAAATTTTTAAGTAGCTTTTAGAATGAAAGCATCTATATACTTCTAAATTTTCTTAAGATACATTATTTTGTTATTTCGATATTTTTTGTGTTAAAATCATTTTATGATTCAAATAAGGAATTAAAAAAAAAAGCTTTTAATGTTATATTTCTAAAATAAATTTTATTTTTAATTTAAAAAAATTAATTATGTTTATGTATTCATTTATTGTAATTTTAGACTATAATCTGAAATTTTCAGATTGCAATGATTGATTCATTCTCTCTTTTGGTTTTTTACGGCTAGCAAATATTTTTATTTAATAAAAGATAAGAATAAATAAAATACCAAATCATGTTAATAAATATTTCTATGTAACAGAACCTATGTTATGCAAAATTCTATGTCACGCAAAATTCTTATTTAATAAAAAATTAGAAGTATTAAATATCAAAAAATGTGAATAAATATTTCTCAATGACAGAATCTATGTTACTCAAAATTGTAGAGTTTTGGAATGAACACTTTTCCCGAAATTTCCCAAAGTAAGAAAATAAAGATATTTTCTAACGTTGAGTTTTTATGAGCAAGAAAATGATTTAGTTTTCGCATCTTACCTGTGTAATATTCTTTGCGTTCCTTGTTACTGTTACGTATTTAAATTAAGTATTGTGTATTTGATTAAGTAAGGCGTTATTTTACTTTTATATCTCATTTTTAACCTTGAATTTCCTTCAGGTTCATATACATACGTTTGAGAGACAAAAGGAAAAATGTTATAAATTATTGCAAGCTATGTGGTCAAGTTTTACATGCGCGTCAGCTTTGGGAATTTTTTGAAACTATTTATATATATATCAGAGATTCTCAAACTGTTGTACGCAAGAGAAAAATAGGTGGCACGCGAAGTATTTTTAACAATTAAATTCAAACATCTTGTGAACAAAAAGAACAATTGATAGAAATTTCCTGTGATCGAACTCGAACTGAAGATTTCAAAACTGACACGCTTGTTAACTTTTGGATGAACCAAAAAAAAAAAAAAAAAAAAAAAAAAAATTAAAAGCATTTCAAATAAAGCCATCAAATTTTTATTGCCTTTTTGCACTGACGTGTAAAGCAAAAACCGAGATTATTTTTGGATTAAGAGATCAAAAGATAGTTAAAAACGGATCTAAGATGGATCTAAGACAAAGAAATCGCTGCTTCCCAATGTTATAAGATCTTGTTCTCTTCGCTATCATAAAGTAAACTGATCTTACTAGGAAACCTGACGACATCTCGCACAGATTGTCTTACTACTCAGCAGAAAGGTGGAGTTAAAACGTTGTAGCTATTTTTATATTTGTGAATAATTTCATGAAATAAAGAATTTTATGAAATTAAGAGAGAATAAATTTATCCATCACATATTTGAATATCACATATTTGAATCAGAACTGATGCTCTCTACCGGCTTATAGAGTATTACCCGGGCCCCCGAGAAATTACTAATACCTTCTGGAAGTCACTAGAAGACATATACGATTGAAGTTACATATGAGCCGGAATGTAATGAGCCGAAATGTAAATATGTGCCTCGCTTTGTGGAGAAACAGTAGCACCTACAGTTACCAAATTTTGAACATATGTAGTTCTCTATTTGAACAGAATTTTAAATTTCATATTTATTTTTGTTTATTTTATATTTTGTACGAATTATCTAATGTTCAAGAAACTTGCCAATCTAAAAGCAAGTGTTAACACTGCTCGAATGGTTTTAATGAGTCCAATTTATCTTGCAAAACCAATAATAATAATAATAAATAAATAAATAAATAAATAAATTAAATAATAAAAATTAAATAATAAAAATTTTTTAAAAATAATTTGAAAGTATTCAGATTTTATATTACGCCGAAAGGGGCTATTTTTTAACATTTTGTGTGCTACCTTTATTTATTAAATATCATGTTCTTCGCATTTAAGCTATAAAATTCAATTCAACAGCAATATTAAAAAAAATTAAAAAGCATATCTTTAGAATTTCCGATACACAGTCTCGTACTCTGGAGATAAAAATGTTTTTTTTTTCCCGTTCAATGTTGCCATTGCCACTTTGAAATCGTTAAGCTTCTTAATCAAAAACTCATAAATGCTTTACAAAATATGAAATAGATAATAATAGGGGGACTGGAAAGCAATGTCGCTTTCTTACATTAAATTCAAACGAATAAATTTTTATCCAAATTTGGGCTCCCAGATGCCCATATTCGGGTGGAGACGAACGTTATTCAAAATTGGAATACTCTAGGTACCGTTGTTTTATCACAATGCGAGAAACATTTCATACATTTATACAGATTCTTCATTATTTAATTTGTTTAAACATAATACAGGGCAATAATATTTGGTAGCAAGACTTAAACTAGACTTTAAAACTTAGACTTTAAAACGCCAGAAAAGGCCATAACGAAATTAATAGTTAATAATATTATAAAACTTCATTATTTATTTCTAGGCTAACACCCTTGGTGGAAAACGGGCGTTTTCTTTCATTTACAGATACTTACATGTTTCGAAAGTATTTGGGCTAACATCAAATTATGTTAAAAAAGCAGCGTATCTTTAGAATTTCTGATAGACAGCCTCGTGCGCTGAAGATAAAAACTTTTATTCCCTACAGTGTTGCCACTGCTTACTTTGAAATCATTGAGTTTTTTTAATTAAAAATTCGTTAAAGATTTACAAAATATGAAATAGACAATAAAAGGGATTCCAAATTTGGGTCTCCAGGTGCTCAAGTTCGGGTGAGGGACTATGTTATTCAAAATTTGATGACTCTATGTGCCGCTGCGTTTTCATAATGCGAGGAATTGAGGTAGGTACTTCATTATTTAGTTCTTTAAATATAATACAGATTGATAATTTTTGGTGGCAACAATTTGAAAAATGACTTGGGCATTTAAAATGATTCGACGCAAAATACCGTTTTGAAACTAATAACCCTTCTGGGCTAATAAATCTGATGAAATTGTATCTCTTCTTCAAATAATTCAGCAATTCGAAAAGTAAAAGCTGAAAATAAGGTTACTCCTAAGCAAATTATTAGAAAAACTCAACATAATATTAAACCTGAAATTTATTTTTATGCTTGATTGAAAGCCAAATCGATACGCTAGAGCATTAGGAAATCGAAATTTATTATATGTCCATATTATATTATAAATAAATAATTTATCTCAGTTCCTCTTTTGCACAGTTTTGCTAGTTGTATTTCCTTATGCACGACCAAACGAGGAATTATGAATTATTAAAAAACGTATTATGTTTACAGCATCTTTCACACGTTTAAACATAAGAGTTGTCTAGGCAACATGTCAGCTTTTGTAACACTGAAAGAAAAAATGTGGCCGTGGAGAGGGAAAGCGGTTACAGTTATTGCGATTTTTATGAGATTAAAATTCATTTTTCCTCATCAGTGTAACTTAAAAATATGTGTTGGCAGGGAGTAACTAAGGAATTATTCTGCCTCATTATTTTGTAAAAATAATTTCGAAATTTTTCAGAACTGAAAAATATTTTAACTTTGCCCTTGAATTATGTTATTATTATTTTTTTTTTAAACGGATAAGCCATTTTTTCCAGTCGCAGGTGTTTTGAATGCATTAAGCCAGACAGAGTGCCATTTATTTCAGGATACCACATTTCGGGGTTAGGATTATTTGAATGGAATAAAAGCTTGTTAAATTCTGTATAACAGTAATATCCTTGTAGTTAATATTAATTTGGTATCTTCTTTATTTATATAGGCATCTATCTATATATGCCTGTATAATTAAAGCAAATCCTATATTAGAAAATGTGAAGTGAAAAAAAAATTGTGTGGGCAGTGGACGCAGTCAGCTAATCAATGTTACCGTTTACAGAATGTTAAGCGTTGCCATACTTTGTTTTATATATTCGCTATGCTATTTATAATTAGGTTGTAGATTGATGAAATTAACCGGATGATGAAGATATCCTGATTTGCTCCGGATACTTTATTTGTAAAAATTGTTACTGCTATTAGATTCGTAAAAAAGGCTTAAAATGTTTGGTTAATTTTTTAACTCTTCGGGCATATTTATAAGAATTTTTAACATATAAGAATACTAACTCAGTATCTGAAAATATTGAAATGTTTAATTCAATTATTCTTTATTTTGAAGCTGCGGCTGGCTACGGTTTATAAAGCAATTTAAAATGGAATCCTAAATTTACTACGTTATTAAAAATAATAAGATATTATTTTTAGGTATTTAAAATCGCAGATTTTAAGATTTCAGCTATACAATAAATAGGATGTTATAAGCCTTATTATTATGATCCAATTACATGATTTGCATTCTGTGAACTATTTTGATGTTAATTTCAGGATACTATGAGACAAATGAGCTTTAAGGCATGAAATCCCTACTTTAGTTATTATTTATTGTTGTTTCAGTTGTTATTTACAGAGTTAGCAGTTATCAGCATCTTGGTTAATATGATTCAGAAAGGCGAAGAGAGAAAAAAAAAATGTGTGTGTCGTGGACGTACCCAGCTGATTAACGTTTACGTTTACGAGTAATATTGTAAAAATGAGAGTAGTCAAAAACAATCTGAGAGAGATCATTGAACAGTCAAAAAAATTTTAGTCTCTTCTGTCTGGTTGGAGACTTAATAACATCAACATTGAGCAGTCAAAAATGCTTAGTTCTCTCCGTGCGCTCGAAGAGTTAACGCTAATATTAATACATCAAAAAAAAATTATTTGAGACAAATCATTGGGAACTGAACATAAGGATTGAGCGTTAAACAGGGCACAGATACGCTGGTTGGTCATTTCTATTTAAGGCATTATTCGATTCGTTACAGAATCCGGGGCTTACTAGTATACAGATAATAAGCAATAAAGTACACAATGCGATGGGTACAATCGAATTAGAGAGTATAGTAACTATACTATACTATAATTAGACAGTATAGTTGGTGCAATCTGGCCCCTTTTTTGATCATATTTCTATATTTTTTACACCTTTATAGCAATTATTTTTGCTGTAGTAAAGATACTACCAGCAATAGAGAGTAAGAAGGTTGCCAGAATGGAAGCGAGAAAGATAATAAGACGTGTTCAAGGTGAAAAATCAGTTCAGAATGAATCGGTTCCGGTTCAGATTAATACTTGCTTGTTATTAATAAGCTTCAGTTCTGAACTATGAAATCACTGTCGGCTGAAGCATTATGTAAGCATCTGCGTCATGAGCGTTATGTGAGAATCACATGACGTGGATTAAATTTTGAAATGACGTGGTTTATTATAAGCATTTACTATTTTCAGGACAGAAAACGGAATTAGCTAAATTACAAAAGAGAGTTAAGGGCCTATTGCAAATTAAAATTAGTGTTTTGATTTGCATATTTTATATCTATGTATTTTATGTAAGTAATGAAACAAACTTAGTATTGATATTTTGCATTGTAATGAAGTAAATATAGATGTAATGATGCTATAGAAATATTGATGGCTTAGAATGTTGATCCATAATGAAAAGCAACTTGGCAACTGAAGCAGATTAAACATTCATATTTATTTAAAAAAAATGTTGCGGCCACAAACAACTTGTCAAAATAGCCATGGCTGTTTTTTAAAAAATATAATTGTAATGATTGGATGCTGTAGATGACTTGTTGATTCTCAAACTGCGCACATAGGCTAATGGAGCCGTGTAGATGGCAATGTTCAACTTTAAGACGGACGTGGCAGAATTCAACTTAATTTTATTATTGGTTAAAGCATTTTTTGGGACACAAAGCTTGTTTCACACATAATTATGGTTGAAAAAGGGCACCCCACTATTTTGTATACTTAGTTACATTTTAGAACAATAGAAAAATGCGAATAAGCGAAGAGACGTGGGTTATTCAAGCCAGAGCAAATGGCAAAGATCGTGCTTAGTTGGATTGCAGCGGTATTTACAGTAAAATTTTTCGTTAATCCGATTGGCTAAGAACTATACGCAATGCAGAAGGATAAAATGACAGAACCCCGAATTAGTTTTCAGATAATTTAGAATTAAAACTTACTATTTACTTGCTTTAAGTATTTTTTTAAAAAAATTTTATATAGTATCTAAATATTTTCTAAATGTAAATTATATTTTTAAATATATATTTATTTTAAAAATTGTGAATTAGTTCTTTTTGTTTCTTTTTGTTTTTTATTTCTTATTGGTTTATATGGATTATGTATAGTTCTTTTATAGTTTCTTTTTATTGATATGCATATTCGTGTAGGGGAAGTTTCTGTAGACAAGGATTTCTAAAATACATTGGTTTCTAGATTTTTTTATTATTTTATAAAAATTTAATTTTTAAAAAATTTAATTTTTTAAGAAAAAGTTTAATTCTTGACTTTACTTGCTTGTTTCTCAAAAGACTTAATTAGTATTTTCCTTTTTGAACTTTAATTCTTAAATGTTAATTTCTAAGGGTACCACTTTATTGGAATTACTTTTGGTTTTGACTTTTACCCTTGCCTGCATGAATGACGAAACACGAATTGAATGATTGGAGAGTTAGGTTTGGAGGCAACTTCCCCTTGATAAGTCTGTCTCCTGCCTACTCTACGATCATTCACATATGCATTTTAAAAAAAAAAATGTTTAATTTAATTTTAATTTATTAAATTAGTAGATTTATTTTCATGGATAGATTTTGCACTTGATTTGCGTATGCTTCTGAATTTAAATGATACTGTAGATTAGTTCGAGAATTAAATCTTTTACATGTTTGCATATTTTAAAATTATTTTGGCTTTTTTCTTTTTTTAGAATTTAAATTTCCTTTTCTACTTTTTTACTTTTATACATATTTTTTTAGAATTTAAATTTGTTTAAATATATATAGATATAGATATATATAATCCTTTTCTATACCAATTATCGGTTATTTACTTTTATTGTTCGTAACGATAACTATTGGTCTACACGGGGTAAGGCTTCTAGCCCAGGTACCCAGGTGTCACGACGCACCGTCCTACTGGAGTGCATTAGTTTTCAGATATCACGCAATTTCAAAAAAGGTATTTCTATTTTTAGAATGGAAAGGGAGAAGTGCCTAAATTAAAAACAGGATATCAGAGGCTATTGCTAATTTGAAGTACAATTAAAAGTTACTAATTTTTTACCTTACATGTATGTGCGTGTGTTGTGTGTGTGAAAGATGACAATACCATCTGCTGTTAGGCGCTTCTTCACAACCTCCACGCGACAGAGGCAGACAGCTGCTGAATTTTTTAGGTATCGTATGATATGTGTGGTATATTTAATTATGGCAAAGCACTCGAGCACTAACTGGATAAGGGGAAGGATGTCTTTGTAGAAGACTTTCTAAGGGAAACTGGATTGTATATACGTTGAACGTGCGAAGAACCACGAAAACGCCCATGCAGCCAGCCCGTTCGCCGAGATTCGAACCACGGACCGAACTATCAGAGTTAAAACGACTTTATCCCTTGACCGCTGGTCGATGCTGAACTTTGCAGGAGGAAGACGTTCTCTAGAGTCAACCCGCAGAAGTGTAGTTGAACTTTAGAAGTGTGGACTTGTTGGGCTAATTGATTTTGAATTCGTGTTAAAGAATGAAACCGGTTATCTGTTTTAAACTGTGTATATGTATTTGTTACTGGCTTGTCCATTATATTAAATCACTACAGTCTCAATCAGTAGATCTCTAACGTCCATGTGTATGTATATTTATCTGAACTGCCCCGTTCGTTGAAGGATACTGGGGATATATATGACGTAATAATAGCAAGGAAAAGGTGGAGCACTGTTGGTGCATACTTAGATCCATATTGAAGACTTCTGATTGCGTAGTATGCTAATATGTTGACTTCGTAATACAGTCGATGCAGTTTTAAGTCCATTTTTATTTACAACTGACTTTTGAGGCCACAATCCCTTGGAACCCTAGTCGTGCCTGTTCAAGAAAATTAACATTTTTGATATTGTTGAAATAGAAAGCAGGCCAGCGAAATTCCATCCTAACAGAGCAGAAAGCGAAGCTGAAGTGCATAGTTATGCAATACAGAAGCACGGGAAGACAAAAGTTTTGGTTCCCAATTATTACGACATCAGATCTGAGCAGGCCATAGAATGATCTAGAAATGACGCAATCCAAAGAAGTTATTACGATTTTCAGAACCGAGAGAGAAAGAATTAAAGAGTTACCTAGTTAAGTTAGTTAAGTTAGTTTAAATTATAATTTTGATTCACGTATTTTTTATCTTACACACATATATATATATATATATGTATATAGCTGCAGTGATTGCTTTGATAGTAAGTGGACTAAAATTTACAGTTATTCGAATTCGCAGATAATAACTTGGAAATCCATAATTATTGCTGTTGCGACAAACATACATTTTGTGCGCTGTCACTTTCGTGTTTACGTTTACTTTCACCAGTGAGAACTATTTAAATTTCATTAATAAGATTATACGGTTTAAATTTCACTAGTAAGAGCATTTGTTATGCAAACAGACTAAAGTGTTCATACGGAAAATTTTGGAAACCTTGAGTATTCACAAAAAGAACAACTAGTAAAATTTTGCGTTCCAACTTAAGCGAATAGAACATTTTAAAAATGTAAACTGGAAACGAAACTAGCAAACAAATAGAAGAAAAAATATGGAAAATGATGCAGAAAACTCTTCCACAAACATGCGAAGATCATTCAAGAATCTATGAGTATAATTTAATTGTTAGGGGATGACGAAACGTGGTGAAATGATTGCATATCCTTGGGAAGTATAGAAAGAAAAGCATGCATAGCAGATACTAATATTTGATTTTTGAGAGGCTGCTAAATGCTATCAGTCAATAACATCTTTTAGTATTGAAAATAATCTAGCATCGTTCTTTGTTTGAATTCTGGACGAAATAAGGAATATTCATGAATGTATGGTGTATTGTGTCATCTAGTGTATTACAACACAGCTTTTTTCTGTACCAGTATCAAAATATGTTCAGCCATCCTTAGACAGGTGACAACGTCACTTGAAGATGATCGCACGCCATTGCTGCAATGTAGACTGTGACCACTGAAGAAAAATGTGCTAAAATCGAAAAATATATGATAACAAATAGATGAGTCAAAGCTTCTCAAATTTTTAGTAAAGGGAGCCAGGGAACAAATCCTGCAGGCAAAGTTGGGAATGTATAATGTCTGCACCCGGGATGGGCAACAAGAACGTTGATGCCAGAAATAAAAAAAAAAAAATCAAGTCTGATGTTCTTGAGAACGTCATGATGAATGCGAATAAAGCTTTCTATTCGCAAGTAGTTATGGGAAATCCAACATAATTTCATTCAAAGTCAGTAGACATAAAGAAGTATGCTCTTTTATGGTCAAATCTTTCTGTTTCCAAAGCTTCAGACAGTGAGATATATCTTATCTATCTCCTCAGAGACGTCACTTTACTTACAAAAGTGGGAGAACCTTGCTTTAGAACAGGATATCGACGTCATCACGCTGCTTGACATTGGTCGAGAAGAGCAAATATTGTAGTATTGTAATTTTGGTTTCACTATTATGACCCGGAACGAAATGAAAGAAATGGAATAGATTTTCCCGACCTTACAAGTTATTGATGTGCCATGAAGTTTTGGGGCATAATTTTGGGGATAAAAGGATACCATTGTAATAGCTATACAATACCTCAATAAGAGCTGTTTATTACACTAATCTCTTGACAATACTCCAACTAGCCATAAAGATAAAACGCTATAGCTCATTTAGCAGAAAAGTCTAACTTTTACACAATAATTCAACAATATCTGATTTTCCAAGCTGCTGCTCAGCAATGTGGAATTCAGCTTTTTTAATATCCACCATATTCGCCAGATCTGGCTTTCTTTCGAGCCCAAGCGAGCGGCCTTAGTGTACAGTTGTTTTTGGTGGTTTTCTTCATACGTAACGTGAATCGAAGCTAGTTTATCTCAACGGGTCCTCCACAAAAGTCCTCCTCCCGTTAGGCAAATAACCATCGTGCTTTGTTATAATCAGATAACATATAAAATAATGTAGAATTTATTAACCAATTTGTTAATGATAATTAAAATATAAATCTACTTTGAGATTGACTACTAAATGCACTTTGAGATAGAAAAGAAGTTATTAATCCGAAGCAATTACAAGATTTTTAAAAATGATTAGCAGTGCTGAAAGATAAACAAAAGTCATTAAAGTGGACCTGTATTAAAGTGCGCCTGTCTTACAGCTGGTGCGGTGAGAGTTATACAGTTGTGAAATACTTGCGTCCTTCTAAAAATAAGTACCTGTATGTACTTTAGGAAAGCATTTGACATTCGCATTTCGATTTTTGAATTTTAATTGGCCATTGTGATCACCGGATTTAGGGCCTGCAGAATTTAATTTTCGTTGGAGCTATATTAGAGCGAAGGTATACACAAATAGTCTACGAACCAAAAATACACTCAGTTAGAAATATCCAGAAGGAGGGGATTGCTGTTGACTGCGCCACCAAAGAGGATCTCACCCACCTCACAAAGACACTAGAAAGCACGCAAGGCAAACAATTTGCCAAAACAAAACTGCCAGCAGTCAGACTACCTAGAGTCGCAATCCACGACGTAAAACTAGACGTCACCAAGGAGGACATTGAACGGGCACTAGGCTCTGAACACAACCTTACCAGCAGCACTACAAAAGTCTTATACCGGCTAAAAGATAAAGCAAATGGCGTCAAATGGGTGCTGGAATGTCAGCCATCAGCCTTCCACCGCATCATGCAATATCCCAGATTGTATCTTGGCTGGAGAGTGCACCGAATTGCTGAATTCTTCAACACCAGACGATGCTTCCAGTGCCAGGAATTCGGGCACACGCAGCAAGACTGCAAGAACAAAGTCTACTGTGCGTACTGCTCCGGAAGCCACAACGTCAAGAACTGCAAATCCGGGATGGTCACCTGCATCAACTGTGCAGACTATAACTACAGAAGTAATAACAAAATATCCTGCGCCCACCCCGCCTATGACATCTCCTGTCCCACCTACAGCAGGTACGTTGAAAGAATCAAACGCAGCACAACCTATGAGTAATAGCACTGCAGACATCCATCAATCTATGCCTAGAGACCACAACAACCAAGTAACATTTAGCCCCATAAAATGCGTCCAGATTAATCTACAAAGAGCGCAGGCAGCGACATCTCAAGCAGTCACTCATGCAACATCCTACGATGCAGATCTACTCCTGATACAGGAACCTTATTGTAGAGAGGGTCAAGTAGCAAGCCTTCCCATATCGTGGAAAGTCTATCAGCGTAAATCAGAAACTAACGAAAAATCCCCCAGAGCCGCAATAGCATGCACCAACCCATCCTGGTCTCCAATAGTCATCAAGCAAGAACGAGACTTCGTTGCCATCTTACTAGCATTCAATAACGCACAGTACATAATAGCTTCAATTTACTCTTCCCCAACGGACAGTATCACTGGCACCACCTCATACATTCTTGACACCATACAACGATGCCCTTCAACCCCTCTGCTTCTTAGCGGTGATTTTAATGCGCATAACACCATATGGGGATATGCAGATACTACGACGAAGGGACAGGAGCTTGAGGACTTTCTGGCAGCCAATAACATTCACCTATTAAATACATCCGATTCCCCACCTACATTTGATAATACCTATCATGTGGGCTGGCCAGATCTCACCCTCTGTTCAAGCAGTATCGCAAACCTAGTGCAAGACTGGACTGTGGTCGATGATGAGAGCTGCTCCGATCACAAATACCTTCACTTTCTCATAAACTGTGACACGAAAATCACAGTCCTACGTAGGTACAGGCTTCCAGGCAACAAGATCCGCCCCCTCAGTCGCTCCTTCACACGCATCTTAAGTAATGAGGAAAACAACCTTGCGCTTCACAACAGCCCAGAAGGCATGGAGATTTTCACAGACCGACTACTTGGAAACCTTAAAGCAGCCTGTAGTGAACTACTCCCCACACGCGCAGCGAAGAAAATACAAGGAGTTAAGTGGTGGACGAAAGAGCTCAGACAACAACGGCAAAAATGCAGAGCTATCAGACGCCGCATACGTTCCACCACCAATGAAGACAGAAAAATCCAACTATTGGCGACATTCCGCAAGGAGCGAGCTCTTTACAAAAACAACATACTAGCGGCCAAAATTACCAGTTGGAGGAAATTTTGCACCGAAAACAGCAATCCGTATGGAATCCTCCACAAGCTAGCCTCAAGTAAAATATATCAGCCAGCTCAAATCTTCATGCAGCCACCAAATACAAGCAACGACAATCCAGTACAAAATACAGCCACCACAATCCTCAACGAAGTCTTCCCCACAGACAACGCGGAGGAAGATACGCCAGCACAGAAAATTGTTCGCATGAATACCACCATCCCACCGACTCCACATGATATACCATTTAGTGACAAGGAAGTCAAGCAAATTTTCCAACACCTACCCCTGAAAAAGGCCCCCGCTCCAGACGGCTTGGACTATAGCATCATCAAAGTTGCATACAAAGCACGTCCCTCCTTCTTCTACAAATTCTTTAACCAACTGTTTGACAACCAAATATTCCCGCAGGCATTCAAGAAAGGACAAGTTGTCCTATTCCTGAAAAAGAATAAAAGCCCGCAAGACCCGCGTTCTTTTCGCCCGATATGCCTTTTGCCAACCCTGGGCAAAATTTACGAGAAATTAATTATTAACAGACTAAAATATCATCTCCATAGCAACAATCATCTCAGCCCCAGGCAGTATGGCTTTCGCACTGGTCTGTCCACTACGCATGCCCTCTGCAAAATTCGTGAAACAATTCAACGCAATAGCACCACAGGTTTCCATACAGCTTTCATATCCATTGACCTCCAGAGTGCGTTTGACACACTCTGGTGGCCAGCGATAAGACAGGCCCTCCGAGACGCACAGTGTCCATCCAACCTCTTCAGCGTTTTTAGTAGTTATCTAGAGAATCGTAGTCTTCTCATAGCCATCAACAACGACACTACCTTCAAAGTGCAAGAAAGAGGATGTCCCCAAGGCTCTTGTGCTGGACCGATTCTCTGGAATTTAACATTCAACTCTGTACTGGATGCAAACTGGCCACGACATACAAGTGTCATCGCCTACGCAGACGACGCAGCTCTTCTTGTCAAAGGTCGCACTCGTGCGGAGCTCGAGAAAAACGGCACCGAAGTCTGCTCCCTCCTCGCCAATATCTGCAGCAACTTAAAGCTTACAATCTCTACCGCAAAGTCATCAGCAATAATAATACCCAAAGCAGGCACGAATCCAACGCGCCGCCCCTGCATCAAACTACAAGGAGCCAACATAAAGATTGTCCAAACGCTAAAATACCTAGGTGTAATATGGGATAAAAAACTAACCTGGATCCCTCACATCCAAGAACTAAAAAACAAAACATCAGCTATTGCCAGAAAGGCCCGCGCCTTCCAAGGTAAAAACTGGGGTCAGAATCATCATATTCAGAAGATCCTCTACCATGTGGTAGCTGAAAAAATAGTCTTGTATGCTGCTGCCGTATGGGCCCAACCGATGGGAGGACGAAAGATCAAACATCTTACATCTCTTCAACGACCATTCGCCCTGAATCTCTGTAAAGCGTACCGCACCACAGCCACCAGCTCAGCGACAGTCCTTGCAGGGCTCATTCCACTCCACATACGGGCAGAACAAGAGGCAGTGTACACCACCCTCATATACCTCCGCAAAGATGCAACATTTGGCAACATAACATACAGCCCTCTGCAATTTCAAAGCCCAGGTAACACTCTTCACACTCATCCTGCACGTAAAGGCACAGGAATAAGAATTAACATCTCACGGATACAGCCACTGTCAATGACGCGAGTTTCAAGGGATACGCAAATATACACCGACGGCTCTAAGCAGGAAGATGGAGTAGGCAGCGCCTTTGCACACTATGACAAAGGAAGAATCATCCATGTATGGAAAGGACGCCTTGACTTAAACAACAGTGTGTTCCAGGCGGAGGTGCAAGCAATTATAACCGCGGTAGATTACATTTTCAATAATAATATAGAACGGGCGAAAATTTTCACTGACAGTATGTCAACGCTTCTAGCACTAGATAATCACAACCACACCTCGCCCTTGATCATCAAATTACAACAACTTTTACAGCGCAACCCGCAGAAACATCTCTCCTTAACATGGATCAAGGCACATGCAGAAAATGAGGGGAATGAAGCAGCTGATAGCCTGGCCAAGCAAGCAGCCACTGATCCAGAAGCTGAAAAAATCACAATCCCAGCCCCTCCTTCCTACCTCAAAGGGCTATTACGGGGTCAAGGCCTAAATCTTTGGCAGGAAGACTGGACGCACTGCACAACTGGAAGACGTACATACAGCTATCTCCCGAAAGTCAGCACTGAACGCAACATTGCAATAGCTCCTCTTACGGCTTATATTACGGGACACGGCCCATTCCCGACCTACTTCAATAGACATGGCATAACAACCACGGACATATGCGCCTGCGGAGCGGAAGGCTCCCCAGACCACTATGTTTTTGAATGCCATCTGACAGCAGGAAATCACCTCCCTCTTCCTATCAACAATAGTGAAGCTTATCACCGCTTCCTTATAAAGCACAAACCGGCAGTAAATACAATTTGCAAAGTTGTTAACAAGCTCAAGAGAATGGGCCAAGATTTGTGCTCTCCTCATTAACCAAAACTCTCAAGACATGATACACTAACTAAGTCAGCATGCAGTTCCACATTCTCAGACACATAAGACTACTCCTAAAATTTACATAAGTCCCTATTACAGACACCTTTCAAATAATGCACAATCAAATGTATTTAACATTTCCTCTTCTGTATATGCATAATACTATTTTTTTTATTTTTATTTTTATTTATTTATTTATTTATTTTTTTTCCCTATGAGCGTGTATTTTGATCCTATTATTTTGTAACTGTATTTTTGTATCTGTATATTTAATTTGTATTTTATTAGAATTTTATTGTGAATGTGCAAAATTACCATAGCAAATTGCAACAACAAATGTCAAAACGGTAAAACGAATGCAATCTGCCCTTGTATGGCCATGTAAATGATCTTGTTAACATCCTAAAAAGCTCCCGAGGCGGCCTCTTGAGGCCCCAGGGAGTTGTTCCTGGTTAGTGGAGGGCGCGGGACACATGCCTGTTTACCTCTGTTAGACATCAGGCGTCCCCGTCCTCCGTTACCAACCAACCAACCAACCATACGACAGCTTACACCAATATTTGAAGACAAGTTCAAGAGTTAAGATCCGACATTTTATAACAAGTTATCAAGCAAGATTCTTTGGATAAAGTACATCAAATCAAAGTTAACAGTGGGTGATAGTTACCAGATATTACATTAAAAACATCATATAACCATATTTTCTCAAACTAAAATTTTGTGAAAGGGAAGCAGCATCGGGGCCGGCGTTAGGCATTTTGCTGCTCGGTTGTAAATCCTACTGCTCAGGGCCAACTTAAATTCTAAAAGTATTGTCATCCTTAAAATATGCAGACCAGTGCCACCCTTAAATTCTAAAAATTTTGCCGTCTGTAAACTTTGTTACTCGGCACTTCTCTAAATTCTAAAAATTTTTTCACCGACCCGAGGCACAGATGACGCCACTGGAATTTGGTGAAAAACGGGTTTTGCATTGACATGCATGTAAAATACAAATGCATAAGACATGTGTTTCTCATTGATGCAATATTTTCTATAACCAACTTGTGAACTAACTCTAAATAAAAAATCTGATGTGTACACCACATGACTTCCTTGTACGGAATATTAAATTATACTCATTTTTTCTTGCATTTCATTTAAACTTATTGGACTGAATTAAATCTACTTCGCCTACAGCGCATAAACCACAATAGAATAAATGCATTCTTTAAAATTCACTCTATTTGTTTATCATAGCGACACTCTGGCGCTAGGTTCACTTAACAATATTATATTTCGTTCATATTATAACTCATAATGCACAAAATTTATATTATTTAAGGAATTATCTAATCGTTGCCACATGTTCTGTTCAAATACTATAATAAATCTAGAACGATGTATAAAAGAATTTAAGCAAACAAAACAAAAAAGAAGCAGTTTTACACAGACGATTGAGTATTTCTCATTTAATTAATTCAATTCTCACTTCGCGAGAAGGCAAAAATAAACTGAAAATATATATATTAAAAATTACGAAGTAAATCTCAAACACTCGAAAAAATTCCAGAAAGAATTAAGCATGATTTAATTGGCAATAATAAATGAATGCGTTATCTTTGTTGTTGCGAAGCTAAGTTTCTCTAGATTGGCAACAAATCCACTAGTCTCCTGTTTCAAATGTAAACATCAATGGCCGCCATAAAAAAAAAAAAAAAGGCTTAGCGGCTCTTAGACAACTTTAAAATTGTTGATAATTCTAAAAATATTGCATATAGATTTACGGTAAAGACATAAAAACCTTAACCGGAAGATAAAAACAACATAATACAATCATTTTTAAAGCAAAAAATGTACAATTTACAAGCATATAAGAGTAAAGAAATTGAGATCACTCAGCCGGGTAATAGAGTGGATATATATATAAATATATTTATATACGTTTGGTGCGGCCGATTGCAACCAAAATACGAGTTGCACATCTACATGTTATAGCAGTCCTATATACAAAATTTCAACGTTCTGAGGCTACTCGTTTTTGTGTTATGCGAGATACGTACGTACGCACGTACGTATTTACGTTCGTATAGACGCCACGAAAAATTCTCTTCAGAATTCATTTTAAAGCAGTTTTATAATTTTTTTTGAAGGGAAAGAGTATTTTATTCTGTCCTTACGTACAGATATCACGCAAAAACATCATTAAATTGTGTTCGATAGCGGTCAAAATGGATATTTTCGTTGAAATATGCTGCCTGAAACTTTTCGCGATTACAATACTTCGTACAAGGAAGTAAAAATTAAATAAAAATCTATTGATGTAATTATTTGTCTCCAATTTTCTCCCTATAATTCTCTGTGGATGCCCATATCCTAGACACCACTTAAAGTTAATTTCAGCGATTAGAAAACCTGTTATATGTATATACTCTATAAATCTGTATAACAGACAAAAGGCATGAAGGAAGAAAAAAAGGAAATTATGCAGCGCTGAGAATTCAAGGTATAAGAAACTTAAGTTAAGTGCATATCTTTTGAGGCATTTTTACTCTGAAGATGATGCGAATGGCTGGAATTCTTGTTGTTGGCTGGGATTCTTGCTGTTGTCTTATTTGTCATTAGAAAATATTTTCCTTAAAAACTCTATGTTAGATTTTACAGGTCAATAAAAATGAAAACATCAATATCTGGAACTCATTTTTAAGTTTAAACGTTCTATTAGTGCAAACATCTGTAATTCATTTCTTTCTAAAGACTGCATACATTGTTAATGATTGAAAACCTTTTGTTCTAGAGCTGCAGTATTTAGCGGCGAAACTGATTAACTAAACATACACTGAGCTCTCATTAAAATTCTCGGACACAAATTATAAATCCCGAACGTTTGGTAACCTTATATAAAACTGAATTTTTGTTAGGAATGCCAAAAAAAAAATAGTTGAAGGGAACAATATGTTATTTATGATTTTGCAGAGTACAATGCCATCGCCGGGACTCGAACCTGGACCTCTCTCATACACGCCGAGTGTACCACCGTGTTACAGCACGAAAGCATGTGGAAAGGAGGGAGAAGACACCTTACATACTTCCCTTTTAAAGGACGACTGGAGATTAGGGCACCCTAGTCGCCAAATCCTGGTGGTGAAGAATCATAATCCACCATCTTTTTAGTTCGGGCGCCACTGTAGAGTCATTAGGTTATTTTTGAAACAGAAGTGAGAAATGTCAGTGCTTCGCTGAGATTCGAAACTACACCTCTCGAATACGCACCGAGTGTGCTACCGTTACATCACGAAGGCATGCAAAATGGAAGCAGAAACTTACAACTTAAGGGGGTTCATACACCTTAAACCCCTTATGATCTTCGAATATGTGACTGCTGCAAGAATTGGGATATTTTGTTTATTTTAAAAGCAGTTACTTCCAACTTTTTACAGCTGACTACATAATATAGCTACTTTAGAAACAAGAAACCAGAAAGTTTGTGTTGCCACAAATATTTTTGTAATTTAATCCGCTTTGTGACAAAATGTTTCGTCATGTTTCCACCTTGCGCGCATTATATTTTTAAAATGGCTAATAGTCCATACTTGAAATTTGATGGAATTCTTTATATGAACACTAGTTTCTAACTGAACCATATATCTGATGAATATTTTAATATTAAAAAAATTTGTGCACGAAAACATTACGGATTTTTTTAATAAAATACATTTTATAAACTCAACTCCAAATAAAATAAAACTTTAACATCAGATTCTTAGAATTTTTGCTTCACAGTAGTTTCCAAATGTTATAAAAGCTATATATTAAATATGGAATTAAATTATGCAACAGAATGTCTTAAACTGTGCACGCAAGATGGAAACATGACGAAACGTTTTGCCACAAAGAGGATTAAATTATAAAAATATTTGTGGGAACACAAACTTTCTGTTCACTATTTCAGAAAGCAGCTATATTATGTAGTCAGCTGTAAAAAGTTGGAAGTAATTGCTTTTAAAATAAATTAGTTATCCCAATTCTTGCAACAGTCACATATTCGAAGATGATGTTATGGGTTTTAAAGTATACGAGTCCCCTTAAATTATACAGTTAAATATGCACTGCCGCTTAGGATCCAGATTCTAGAAAACTTAGGATTCGTTTCCATTCGAATATCTTAAAAAAAAAAAAAAAAAAAAAAAAAAAAAAATTGTTTTTCTGACAATGATTTATAAAAATGTTCTAGGAAATATAAAAAAATAAATTAAGGGAAAAAAAAAAAAAAAGAAAAAGAAGAAACCAATTAAACATCGGGGATCTCATTCAATATTTAACTCGCATGTCTGTTGGGAGGAGGTTAAATACATCAGAATAGGCCCAAAGGCTGCCATTTGTCAAAAGCAAGCATCCCATTAAACTGGAGTCAAAGCGTTCTTGTGCACAGAAAACTTTGTTCTCGACCTCTCCTCTAGGTTATCACCTGAACTACGAGGGTTGTTGCGCATAATTACAGCAAAGTTACACCACAGAATTTCTTTGGAAAAAATGTGATTCGAATTAAGTATTGCTGTCCGCCTGTGTTCCGATCACTATCTAATTTCGTAGCTTCACGTGTCGCCCTGAGTTAGTTGTTGCACATAAAAAGATGTCCCTCCGACCGCAGAATTGGCAATTAAGCGTCTCTTGTTTCTGCTATTCACAGGGGCAGCATGACGCCTCTCAAACTTTCACCGCAGACAAAAAAGGAACGCACTTTCCCATCCCTTAGGTATGCGAGGGGGGACAAGAGTAAAGGGCAGGACCAGGGCGGTGGGGACGAATTATTCGGACAATAAAGTAGGAGAGAGTTCGTGCTCCGCATCCCGATATCAAGTTGGGATGGCGCAAGGGCCATGGGCCTCGGGGGGAGTCAACGTCCCCGACCCTTCGAGGTTCAAGGCCAGTGCAGTGGCCGCTGAGGCGCCGTCGCTGTTTGTTTACGGCCCGAAAAGTCTAAAGAAAAATGGCCAGCAGTTGCCACTTTTATCCATCACAAAAACTATGATGATTGAAGGATGGCGCCCGCAACCCCTCCCTTGCCGATCAGTATTAACGAGCGCTTAGCTCGGGACAACAGTAATGCGGTCTCACCTGGTAGTCGCTTGCCAACAGTCTTTGCATTAATCAAAAAATCTCATTTGGCGAATCGTTGATCCTTTTAAATAAATGATGGAGATGCATAAACACAAACAAAAATGCTATTTGTGATTGAGGAATTTTTAAGCATTATCCAATAAAAGCCCAATTACCGGATTGCGTGTTTTTGCTTTCTGCGCGACGTAAGATGAGTAAGCCTGTCGTTGATTCGTTTTACGTGCTTTTATCTTTCATATTAACGACACAAAAAAGTAGTAGACTTTTTTATTTAAATTTCTTAAACGCATTAAAATTAATATAGACTAGCCTGCAGTGATCGGAAAATATGTACAGTCGACTACTTCCGTTTAAAAGGGTAATAAAAGAGACAACGTCCGAAATTGCAATTAATCCGAGGGCAGTTAAAAAAACTATGAAAAGAAAAGATCCATATGCTAATTAACAGAAAAAAAATATTTTTAACCATTCATCTATGATTTTAAGAAGTTTGATTTAGAGAAGGAGTTCATTTGCTTATGCAAATTAAACCCGTCATCAAAGTTCTGTCTCTGTGTGTCCCTTTTTGTGTTTCTGTTTGACCTTAAGTAGCATATGCTATTTGTTTTTGCATATTTGTTTGCTTCTAAATACTTTTATGGACACCAAATTTATTTTTCAGATTGAACAACTTGTTTCTAAAGAATGATTTTAAAAATTTTTATGAATTTCGTATGCCGTACTATTATAGATAAGAACTACACACAGAATGACATCATCTATTGGTGTATCACAAATTTTTCTTCTCCATTTTATGTACTCCATAGATCGTGTTGTCCCTAAGAAAATAGCCGCACTTCAGCCTAAATATATAGTGACTTACATTTGCTTTCGGGTACTTGTGTTTTCTAGTTTTATTTTCAAATATCAATTACTAAATACTAGCGAAATTAATTAATTTTTTCCACGTATGCTATCGGTACCTCTTTTTGAAGTACTGCTTGTTTTGAAAAAGGTTATTAGCCTAGATTTCTCCAGTCTGCTTAGCAAGCCTTCGTAGTGTAGTGGTCAGCGCCCTCGGCGCGCATTGGAGAGGCCCGTGGTTCGAGTCCTTGCGAAGGTATTGCTCATTTTTCCCCTCTCCTGCTTAAAAAAAATCTTAATTTCTCTATGCGTTTTTCGTGAGGGAAAAACTTATTCCAAATATTCTGAAAATGAAGTCACTTAAGTATTCCGGCACTTTGAACAAGCAATTTATATTAATGAAAATACAAAAAGTGATGGAATATTCAGTATTTTTTTGGATATCCGGTAGCTAAAATTACATTTTCGCATGACGTCTTTTTTTTTTTAGTCCAAAGGGATTTGAATCCCGAAGGACTATTAGTTTCGTTTTGGCATTTTGCGTCGGACGGATAAATGTCGGTTCACTTTTCAAACTGTTGCCATAAAATGTTAGAGTCCTGCATTATATTTGAAGAAATTAAATAATGAAAAATCTGCATAAATGTATGTATATTTCTCGTATTGTGATAAAACAACGGTACATAGAGTCATCGAATTTTGAATAACGCAATCCTCCAACGAATATTGAGCATGTGGAAGATCAAATTTGAAATTTGAAATTTGTTTTATGATCGATTTCCTATTTTTTAAAACTTTGACGAATTTTTGATTAACAAACTCAAGGATTTCAAAGCGAGCAATGGCAACGTTGTGAAGAAAAAACATTTTTATCTCCAGCGCGTGAGTCTCTGTATCGGAAATTCTAAAGATATGCTCGTTTTAAAACTATTTTACGATATTGCTGTTGCACTGGATCTTATGGTTTAAGTGCGAGGAACATGATATTTAATAAAGAAAGGTAACACACAAAATGTTAAAAAACGCAACTTTGGACGTAATTTAAAATCTGAAACATTTCAGATTTTTTTTTTTTAAACTTTTTTTTTTTTTTTTTTTTGTAAGAATGTTCTGTTTTGTACTATTCCTCTCTCTGCTTTTAGTAGAACTTTCGAAGGAGCTTTCGTGCTTTCATATTCTTTCACGAACTCACTCCATTCGTATTAGACAGGATTTAAATCTTGAGAATATGGAGAAATTTTGATAACTTCAAGAAAGTTGTTTGATAACCAGGAGCGAACATTTAATATAGGATCTGACGTAAATGCATTCCAAGTTTCTTGAACACGCTTTCAGGTTTTCATTAAAATATATACTTCTACTGATCCAAATCATTTTTAATAAAAACTAAATTTCCCATCTCAGAGGCATCGCATTGTACCCAAACCATTATGCCTCCACCCTCATAACACTTTAGAGAGAAGCATTCAATCCTTCATTCTTTCTCCGTACAGCAATTCGTTCATTAACCCTTTCCTGCACGCTACCTTTTAAAGTCGGAGTTTTGATTAAAAAAAAAGGTAGGCAGTCTCATTAGGCCTAGAGCAGTACACAAGTAAAATTTGGTGAAGATAGCACTTATCGTTTTAATTCTGTGGGTGTGCCCAAAGTGGCACACTGATTGAATAGAGCTTTGAAAAGAGTCCTGAAACGAGCATTGTTGTCAATGAACTGACCGATGAGATGCGGGGAAGCAGAGAATACAGACTCTCAGTTGTCCTAGATTATCGGTGAGCCCGGTCTGGGCACACCTAGGTTTCGCCGTTTGATTTTAGTCAAGATTTCAAGGTAAAAATTTAAAACTAATATAGAATAAAGAGATTAGAATGCAGCCAAAGAAATAACGTAGAAATTTCTTTTCAAACAATTCCTTTTATACCCTAAAAAAAATCTTCCAGATTTTTTTGAAAATGAGGATCTAAAAAACTAAACATGGTCTAGTATATATGGACTGGTTTGTGTTGAGCTGCCATCTACTATAAATAAGGAAGATTCAGTGTAACCTATAGTAACCTATAAATCCTTTTTCATTCAATTTTTCTGTGCGTACAGATGGAAATTTTTAGGAGTGCCCATACCGGACACACTGCACTGCAAAGGGTTAAACCTAAATGTATTCAACTGGGAATCGTTTGCAAATAAGTTATAATATGATAAATACTTGTTTGCCATAGATTTTGCGAATGCAAGGCGTATTTTCTTTGTTTTCTCGACACGAAGAATTTCGTTTTCGCTAATCGCACTTTGTACCCATGTGCTCCAACGATACTTCTAAAAATTTCATTGGTAATTTTTATTAGAAACTGTTCTAAATTCACTGTAAGTACCACAGCATTAATATTTGTGTTTTCTTTGATTTTTCGCAAGGTATAATCTCCAACTCCTTCGTGTTCACTTGAAATGTGGTCCAGACTTCACACCATTTTCGACAGTTCAATGCAGTTTCCATCATTTTAAAACATCAAAGATAGTTGAACTACTTACATCGAGGAATTTGTGAATATTTCGAATATGTTTACGATTTTTGAAATGAGGAATAATTAAATTTCTAATATGATTAGTTGTTCAGTTGTAGCATGCTGCCATGTTTACTTCAGATAAGGAACTATACTATATATTGCGCTAAACAAGTATAAATTTCCAAATGCAAACAATAGTTCTCGCGAAGTATTTTCATTTAAAACAAAACATTTTGACTAAAACTTCATCTGTCAAAACATTTCAACAGAAATTTCGAGTGTCAGAATTATTATGTAAATTACCGACTAATATGTTACTCCCTTGCCGATCAGTATTAACGAGCGCTTAGCTCGGGACAACAGTAATGCGGTCTCACCTGGTAGTCGCTTGCCAACAGTCTTTGCATTAATCAAAAAATCTCATTTGGCGAATCGTTGATCCTTTTAAATAAATGATGGAGATGCATAAACACAAACAAAAATGCTATTTGTGATTGAGGAATTTTTAAGCATTATCCAATAAAAGCCCAATTACCGGATTGCGTGTTTTTGCTTTCTGCGCGACGTAAGATGAGTAAGCCTGTCGTTGATTCGTTTTACGTGCTTTTATCTTTCATATTAACGACACAAAAAAGTAGTAGACTTTTTTATTTAAATTTCTTAAACGCATTAAAATTAATATAGACTAGCCTGCAGTGATCGGAAAATATGTACAGTCGACTACTTCCGTTTAAAAGGGTAATAAAAGAGACAACGTCCGAAATTGCAATTAATCCGAGGGCAGTTAAAAAAACTATGAAAAGAAAAGATCCATATGCTAATTAACAGAAGAAAAATATTTTTAACCATTCATCTATGATTTTAAGAAGTTTGATTTAGAGAAGGAGTTCATTTGCTTATGCAAATTAAACCCGTCATCAAAGTTCTGTCTCTGTGTGTCCCTTTTTGTGTTTCTGTTTGACCTTAAGTAGCATATGCTATTTGTTTTTGCATATTTGTTTGCTTCTAAATACTTTTATGGACACCAAATTTATTTTTCAGATTGAACAACTTGTTTCTAAAGAATGATTTTAAAAATTTTTATGAATTTCGTATGCCGTACTATTATAGATAAGAACTACACACAGAATGACATCATCTATTGGTGTATCACAAATTTTTCTTCTCCATTTTATGTACTCCATAGATCGTGTTGTCCCTAAGAAAATAGCCGCACTTCAGCCTAAATATATAGTGACTTACATTTGCTTTCGGGTACTTGTGTTTTCTAGTTTTATTTTCAAATATCAATTACTAAATACTAGCGAAATTAATTAATTTTTTCCACGTATGCTATCGGTACCTCTTTTTGAAGTACTGCTTGTTTTGAAAAAGGTTATTAGCCTAGATTTCTCCAGTCTGCTTAGCAAGCCTTCGTAGTGTAGTGGTCAGCGCCCTCGGCGCGCATTGGAGAGGCCCGTGGTTCGAGTCCTTGCGAAGGTATTGCTCATTTTCCCCCTCTCCTGCTTAAAAAAAATCTTAATTTCTCTATGCGTTTTTCGTGAGGGAAAAACTTATTCCAAATATTCTGAAAATGAAGTCACTTAAGTATTCCGGCACTTTGAACAAGCAATTTATATTAATGAAAATACAAAAAGTGATGGAATATTCAGTATTTTTTTGGATATCCGGTAGCTAAAATTACATTTTCGCATGACGTCTTTTTTTTTTTAGTCCAAAGGGATTTGAATCCCGAAGGACTATTAGTTTCGTTTTGGCATTTTGCGTCGGACGGATAAATGTCGGTTCACTTTTCAAACTGTTGCCATAAAATGTTAGAGTCCTGCATTATATTTGAAGAAATTAAATAATGAAAAATCTGCATAAATGTATGTATATTTCTCGTATTGTGATAAAATAACGGTACATAGAGTCATCGAATTTTGAATAACGCAATCCTCCAACGAATATTGAGCATGTGGAAGATCAAATTTGAAATTTGAAATTTGTTTTATGATCGATTTCCTATTTTTTAAAACTTTGACGAATTTTTGATTAACAAACTCAAGGATTTCAAAGCGAGCAATGGCAACGTTGTGAAGAAAAAACATTTTTATCTCCAGCGCGTGAGTCTCTGTATCGGAAATTCTAAAGATATGCTCGTTTTAAAACTATTTTACGATATTGCTGTTGCACTGGATCTTATGGTTTAAGTGCGAGGAACATGATATTTAATAAAGAAAGGTAACACACAAAATGTTAAAAAACGCAACTTTGGACGTAATTTAAAATCTGAAACATTTCAGATTTTTTTTTTTTTAAACTTTTTTTTTTTTTTTTTTTTTGTAAGAATGTTCTGTTTTGTACTATTCCTCTCTCTGCTTTTAGTAGAACTTTCGAAGGAGCTTTCGTGCTTTCATATTCTTTCACGAACTCACTCCATTCGTATTAGACAGGATTTAAATCTTGAGAATATGGAGAAATTTTGATAACTTCAAGAAAGTTGTTTGATAACCAGGAGCGAACATTTAATATAGGATCTGACGTAAATGCATTCCAAGTTTCTTGAACACGCTTTCAGGTTTTCATTAAAATATATACTTCTACTGATCCAAATCATTTTTAATAAAAACTAAATTTCCCATCTCAGAGGCATCGCATTGTACCCAAACCATTATGCCTCCACCCTCATAACACTTTAGAGAGAAGCATTCAATCCTTCATTCTTTCTCCGTACAGCAATTCGTTCATTAACCCTTTCCTGCACGCTACCTTTTAAAGTCGGAGTTTTGATTAAAAAAAAAGGTAGGCAGTCTCATTAGGCCTAGAGCAGTACACAAGTAAAATTTGGTGAAGATAGCACTTATGGTTTTAATTCTGTGGGTGTGCCCAAAGTGGCACACTGATTGAATAGAGCTTTGAAAAGAGTCCTGAAACGAGCATTGTTGTCAATGAACTGACCGATGAGATGCGGGGAAGCAGAGAATACAGACTCTCAGTTGTCCTAGATTATCGGTGAGCCCGGTCTGGGCACACCTAGGTTTCGCCGTTTGATTTTAGTCAAGATTTCAAGGTAAAAATTTAAAACTAATATAGAATAAAGAGATTAGAATGCAGCCAAAGAAATAACGTAGAAATTTCTTTTCAAACAATTCCTTTTATACCCTAAAAAAAATCTTCCAGATTTTTTTGAAAATGAGGATCTAAAAAACTAAACATGGTCTAGTATATATGGACTGGTTTGTGTTGAGCTGCCATCTACTATAAATAAGGAAGATTCAGAGTAACCTATAGTAACCTATAAATCCTTTTTCATTCAATTTTTCTGTGCGTACAGATGGAAATTTTTAGGAGTGCCCATACCGGACACACTGCACTGCAAAGGGTTAAACCTAAATGTATTCAACTGGGAATCGTTTGCAAATAAGTTATAATATGATAAATACTTGTTTGCCATAGATTTTGCGAATGCAAGGCGTATTTTCTTTGTTTTCTCGACACGAAGAATTTCGTTTTCGCTAATCGCACTTTGTACCCATGTGCTCCAACGATACTTCTAAAAATTTCATTGGTAATTTTTATTAGAAACTGTTCTAAATTCACTGTAAGTACCACAGCATTAATATTTGTGTTTTCTTTGATTTTTCGCAAGGTATAATCTCCAACTCCTTCGTGTTCACTTGAAATGTGGTCCAGACTTCACACCATTTTCGACAGTTCAATGCAGTTTCCATCATTTTAAAACATCAAAGATAGTTGAACTACTTACATCGAGGAATTTGTGAATATTTCGAATATGTTTACGATTTTTGAAATGAGGAATAATTAAATTTCTAATATGATTAGTTGTTCAGTTGTAGCATGCTGCCATGTTTACTTCAGATAAGGAACTATACTATATATTGCGCTAAACAAGTATAAATTTCCAAATGCAAACAATAGTTCTCGCGAAGTATTTTCATTTAAAACAAAACATTTTGACTAAAACTTCATCTGTCAAAACATTTCAACAGAAATTTCGAGTGTCAGAATTATTATGTAAATTACCGACTAATATGTTTTAAATAAATTATTTTGTTGCAAGGAATATTTTGATTATACGAGTATTTATTTTGTAACGAGCGAAGCTTAAAATAGACAAAACATGTTAAAAAAAATTGAAATCTCTCTTTGAATGTTTAGTACAAGATCTATGGAAATAAATTTCAAAAACGCAAGTGTTCGAAAATAAATGTGAGCTACTTATAAGAAGTTACATTAGACTGACTGATGAGAATTTATGTTAGCAATAATAATAATAATAATAATAATAATAATAATTCAGATAAAAAGAAATTTGAAATGTTTCAGATTTTAAATTACGTCCAAAAGGGCGTTTTTTTAACGTTTTGTTACCTTTATTTATTAAATATCATGTTCTTTGCACTTACGCCATAAAATTCAGTTCAACAGCAATGTCGCAAAATAATTTTAAAATGAGATATCTTTAGAATTTCCGATACACAAGTCCGCGCGCTAGAGATAAAAATGTTTCCCTCCCCACCGTAGAGTGTTGCCATTGCTCGCTTTTAAATAATTGAGTTTATTAAAAAATTAGCTAAAGTTTTACAAAATATGAAATAGATTAAAAAAAATTCCAAATTTCAAATTTGGACTTTCAGATGCCCATATTCGCAGTAGGATTACGTCATTCAAAATTGGATGGCTTTAGGTACCGTTGTTTTATCAGAATGCGAGAAACATACATATATTTATGCATATTTTTCATTATTTAATTTCTTCGAATATAATGCAGATTTCTAACATATGGTGGCAACAGTTTGAAAAGTGAAACGTGCATTTATAGTGATTCAATGCAAAATCGCAAAACGAAAACAATAGTCCTTCAGGGACAAAGCCCCTTTGGATTAATAATTTTCTATGAATTTCAGATAATGTATTAACAAGTAGAAAATAACTAACGAAAGGTAAAAAATAAGGCACTTATTTTTAAAAAAAGGAATATATTCAATGTATGTGTATGCAAAAAAAGTAATGTACGTTTTCTACTTACATGCGCTTGTGAGCTTGTGACATATGTATTTATTTTTTATAAAATAATTTCTAAAAACAATGCAACTCCGGAATTTTCATCTGGAATTTGAGTTTTACATCTTTTGTGAAGCCAAGATTATCATCAAAGGTAACTGTATGATTTTAACCCTCTAACCAGTAAGGGATTTGCATGTAAAAATTCAAAATTTCGAAAAGTGAATATAGTGAAATAGAAACTTTTATTTCCTATTTCAAAAGTTTTCTGCATTTTGCACCTATACCCTTTTACTCCCAACTTGATGTTTCGAATATATTTCAGGTACCTATATATACTTAATTAGATTCTTCATTATTTAATTTCCTTAAATATAATACTGGGCGACAGTATTTGGTGGCAACGATTTGAAAAGTGATACAGCCTTTTAAAGTTTTCATCGCAAAACGAAAATAATAAAATCGCAAAACGAAAACAATAGTCTTTCAGGGACAAAGCCTCTTCGAATTAATAATAGTAGTAGTAGTACAATAGCATATCGAGTTACGTTCTCGCGACATTATATGCTGTTAAATAAAATATTAAAAAAATTGACAAATATGTTGGCGACGAAAAAATTAATACTAACATTTCGAACTGTGTTCTTATGAGAAGATATTCTGTTCACTAAAAACATTTCAAAAGATTGGAATTTTCTGAAAGAGAAAAAATAAGGAATTGATGTGAAGATTCTAACAGACCATTCTAGATTTAAAAGAGTTTATTTAGTATTCTCTTGGTTTGTGACTGTTGATACAATACTATATAGAGATAAGTTTTTTTTCGTACAATATTTTGTGACATACCTTTAAGAGTTTTTGTTTTGTTTGAATTTTTATTTAGATCAGTCAGCGTTAGGTTTTCATTTATACCATGTTGTTCAAGGCTGTATTAAAATGGTTGGAGAGAACTGGACTGAAAAGGAAGTAATGAACAACAAAATATTCCATTCTGAATTATCTTATTATTGCAATTGTATTTCAAGTATGCTTCACATTAACTCAATAGCTTGCTCTTTCTGGTGTTGCATTTTACGAGTTTCTTTGAAAGAACGCATGTACTATATTATTAGTTGGCTTGTTCTTCTAAGCAAACTTGGTAAAAGTAGCTATAAATAATGATTTGCGGGCGATACAATGAATATAATAATAAGCATCAACAAACACTACAGGAACAGGAACTGGAATAATAAATGAGTATTCAAACAAACATATTCCGACAGTTTAAGACGGAGGAATAAAGGGGTTTCTTTGAAAAATCGTAAATGTTATTCACCCAGATAACACATATTGGGAATATTATCATTATTATTTTTTGTGTTACGGAAATTATGAATTCTAGTTATATGTGCATATACTAATTAAAAACAATTTAAGTGGTTTAGAATGGTATTGATTTTACAGAATATGATTTTTGTCTTTTTGTATTAAGTGATGTTGTCATTATGAAAATATTATAAAGTGCAAATGAAATATTGTGTTACTTGTAATTAGTATTATAACATACTATTTCAGTAAAACTGATGTAAAAACAAAACTTTTGCTTTTACATGAATTTATGAAAAGAATTATAGGAAAATTACTTGTTAATCTGATTAATTTATATTCTAACATATTGTTACATTGCTTTAAACGGCGACTGCTGCTCATATTACGTTCAACAATACAAGTAAAGTTTACCGTATGTATGCATATATTGTAGTCATTAGTTTTTTTTAAAGCATTAAAAGTTGAAAATGTGCAATTTCAACTGCGGGACATGAACCCTGGACTTCTCCAATACGCGTCGAGTTTGCTTCCAGTTACACAACGGAGGCATGAGCAAAGGAGGGAAAAATCTTCAGCGCGCGAGACTGTGTATCGGAAATTTTAAGGATATGCTGTTTTTAAATATTTTGTGATATTGCTATATTTTTATGTGGTTTAAGTGTGAAAACATAATATTTAATAAATAAAGGTAACGCACAAAACGTTAAAAAAACGCCGTTTGCGTATAATATAAAGTCTGGAAGCTTTCAGACTTTTTAAACAAAATTTTCTATTTTCTTTTTATTTCTTTACTTAGCTGTGATTAACATCTAGGTCTACTATTTTCAGTCGCCATGACGTGAAGACTTTTTACTTTTCCAACATTTGTTCTTTACTTCTTTTTCTTACTTTACTTTGTATTTTCCTAAGACTAAATTTGTAATTTTTAATAAATTTTTAAGAACTAATAATTTCATTAAATTTTTTTTCATTGCATTAAATTTACCATTAGAAAATTTCTAGGCTACTTAGACATGAGTTTAAAATTACTTAAATTACTAAAAACTTACCACCATTTAAGTCTCTAGCAATTTAAAAAATATTTTTAATATTTGGGATTTATTTATTATAATGTTCTCGATTTTTTCTGTTTTCCTTTGTTCTTTTTTCATTATTATTTTAATTTTTTCAGCATTTTAATTGTAATTTTATAAATTCGAATTTGGGTTTTAAATTGGAAGAGTTTAATTTTTTTACACTTAGGAATGACTCTTTGGTTTTATTGACTTTTCAAAGTGTCAGTAAAATTTTTTGAATAAAACGTTTTTCTTTGAATTTCAAAATTTTTTGCTATGTAGCATTATTTCACCTTTTTGAAGATTGCTAGTTCAACTATGGTTTTTATTTTCGCCAATGAAGCCAAACTAGCAACCCTTGGCGTCTCAAATTCTAACGAATTTTCTAAAGGATTTTTCATTGTCGCCCTGGTGTTTGATTACAGGTTTTCGCAAAATTTCGTGTTAAGATTACTTTGAAATTTCAAAGTCTTTTTATCTATAGAATTTTAATTTATTTTTCATTTTGAGGGTGACTTTTTATTTTGAGTAAGATTCTTTTTAGATTAATGAAATCTTTTTAAATCGAAGGATGTTTTTAATATTTTACTTTGTATTTTTGCTATTTTTCTTCGCTTTTACTGATGTTTGTTAAGAGGTTCTAGAAAAAATTTTGTGTTAAGATAATTTTTAAATTTCAAAATTAATAAAAATTACAAGTACTGAAACAATATTGAAAGCGTGACATAATAAATTAAAAAATTAAATATGAAAATATTGATCTCTACAGTTCAACGCTTCAAACAGAACTTATCAAGGGAAAAGTGTTTTGAAGCCCAAAACCAAGTTGATCAATAAGTTCCGAATACAAGTTCCGTTCCTCTGACACATTTGACCTTCACGACCGTTTTATACATATTGTTACGAAATGTACAGGTATGGTAAGGTATCTTCCCCTCAAAGCAGGTTTAGAGTTTACACATTTGGCGAAAAATCGCCCATTTGGCTACAAAATTGGCAATATGCCATAAACTGATGGAGAACATTCTGGACCGAATTCTTACTAGTTTAACCCAGAATGTTCTCGAATACAAGCCAAAAGCTATATCAACCCTGCTGGTGCGAGGAGAGTCAGCACCTATCGAGTCGATAGTCAGTCATTGAGCGAGTGTCTAGCGCCGAGTTGGTCGTCGAGTGCACCGAGAGAATCTTTTAGTGCATCGCGAGTTCTCTTACAGTGCTCAGTCGAGAGCTGTACTCTTGTGTACCGTCGAGTGCATCGCAAGTTGTAGGGTGGAGAGTCTCGAGAGTACGGGGAGTTCCGAGAACGACCGAGGAGAGTCGGGAGTTGTACTCCGATGCTTTGCCTTGAAGCTGCCTTCACCGTTGTGTGTGTGTTATGGCAAAGCACACGAGGGCTATCTGCCTAAGGGGAGGGATGCCTCCGTGGAGGACTTTCTAAGGGAAACTGGCTCGTATACACGTTACACATGGGGAAAACCACGAAAACGTCCATTCAGCCAGCCCGTTCGCGGGGTTCGAACCTCGGACCGAACTATTAGTGTTCAGCGACCGGCCGCTAGTGGGCCTGCCTTCACCGTTATAGCCTGATTGCTTGAAGGCTGTGTCGCTGATTATTGCAGCGTGTGTATAGTAGTTCTTCGATGACTGTAAACGTGATTTTGGAGCTGTTCTGATTAATATTGACTAAATAAAGTGTGTTTCGATACTTCATCAAGTGTCGCCGTTATTCACTCCAAATCCTCACGAACCTCGTCCGTACGTAACGCAGAGAAGAAAAATAACGTAACAATATATATGTAAGATATAACAAAATACGATGGCTGCTTTAAAAAAATAATTGGCGACATCAAAATTAACATTATAAATTTGGTGCTCCCCCCTTAAATTCATATGTTCTCCCAAATTCGGGAATCTTTGATGATTATATAACAACTTCAAATTAACCAATCATAGCTTAGAGTACTTTCTGCATGGACTTTGTATAAATACTTGCTCGGAAATAAACTGCGTCACTCTTTTCCTAGCTTTCCGCCTGGCTAATAACTCCTCGCTTTGCTTCCCCGTCCAAACTACTTGCGTCTTAATTTTAAGAATTAATGTACATAGAAATGTATCGTATTTCATTCTGATTGTATCATAGAATTGTCTCGGATTTCATTATTATTTGATAAACATCCATGGAGAGGATTTTATATGTGTGGAAATAAAGACTGGAAATTCGTCAAGCTTAAGTTTTGTTATCTTTATCTGTAAGCCTTCACCTTCTGTTACGACGACTGCAAGCTGATTCTTCTATGCTTCCCAGAAATCTGACATATATATACTATATAGAGGGTGCCCACTTAAATCCAGTTTAACTGCCGAACGGCTGCGGCTATAGTCATAAAAGTGGTGTCCAGGTATAGTAAAGTGGCTATGTGCTTAGATAGGTTTCAGCGCCACTTGGTTGAAAACAGTGGACTTAGTGTTCCTCTTTCGAAAATAATACGAGATAGGAAGAAAAGGGAATTACAAAGTTGCAGAGCATCGTCGATGCTCGAGGTGCAGGAGGTGTCTTTAGTACTAAAAGACACCTCGTGCACATGAATGTTAATAACAGAACGTTTTAAACGCGCATCTGTTTGTTCTCGATTTCCGAAACTGCGACGTCATGAAACGATCTTAGAAAGAAAAAAAAAACAACTAGTTATCACAAGCTACCTTTATTTTCGAAGTTTTAAATTTCTCTCCATCAGCTGAAATGAACGTCTAGACCCTTGTTAGAACTTCATGTTGTACGTTGTAGCATAGCGAGTGACGCGTTTTTACAAGCATCTGTAATACGTCTTGTAATACGGGTACTGCTCTTTGAGGTATCCGCACAGAAAAAATCCGTTGGAGTCAGGTCAGGTGAATGTGGAAGCTACGCTTCGAAACCACCGCATCCGATTATTCGTTCTCCGAATTCCTCCATCAGGTACTGCTTCACTTGCGACGTCATGTTGGAACCATCCATTTGGGAGTGGAAGCAACGACAGGTTCTCAACAAATCTGGTATTACGTCTTGTCGAAGTTCTAAATATAGTGCGGCCTTTAACCTACGTTGGTAAAATATTGAGTCGATTAGCCTGTTATTATAAATTCCATACCAAACAATGATCAAAAACGGTATTTGATGTCAAACATCGGCAGAACATGATGGATTTTCCAGTCCACAGTAATGGGTGTTCTGCATATTGTACATTTCATTCCGCGAAAAACATGCCTCATCCGTCCACACTATACCTGCCAAGAATGTTGGCTGGACCTCTATCTGGTTCATGACGAAGTTGCACCATGCGAAACGTCTCTCGGCACGGCTGCCCCGTAATGCCTAATTAGGAGTTGATTGGTATGGATGAGCACCTAATTCATTTAGGATTTTCCAAAAGCGACTTTTTGAGAGGCCACACCTTTCACTTAGCTCTCATGTGCTGCTGTTTGGATATGTGAGGCCGTATGATAAGATATCTTCCGGTTTCACTACCTTAGCTGGTCTGAGGATCGAAGTCGGCTAGTCACACAGCCTATCGACACACGCCTGTTTACCTATGTTAAACACCAGGCGTCCCCGTCCTCCGTAACCTGTCACCTGTCCTTAAACGTTTCACTACTTGTAGGATGGTTTTGTATGAAGGATGCGGGCCTGCACGAAAACGTTGCTGATGCAACCGCGCTGCTGACCGTTCCTTGCGCTCACATTCACACAATAATCATTTTTTGAAAAACGCTCCATGACCACGAGCTTCAACATACAATCACGAGAAACATCCATTTTATAGCTGTCTCAGGTAAACAGGTTTGACGTTTCATATACTATTGGCATGATGGACAAATTCGCGCACCAAGGTCAAGTTGCGTTGAGTTGATGCGTTTTGCGACACGATTGTGCGCGATGTGTATGTTGTCTACTCTGTTTGTAAAGACAATCAGTACAAGGATCCCGGGGTTTAAACCGCAATCCTCTCGACTGTGATCACAAGCGACATCACCGTACCGAAATACGGGCATGTTTTTCTTCCCAAAGATAATTTTTTCTCCTTTAGTTCAAGTTTCGTGACGTCACAGTTTCGGAAAAAAAATGCGTGTTCATTCATATTCACAAGGAGTCTGTCTATTCATACTAAATCGACGATGCTTTACAACTTTGTAATTCACTTTTCTTCCTATCTCGTATCGTTTTCGAGATAGGGACGCTAACCCTGCTGTTTTCCACAAGGTGGCGCTGAGAGCTATCTCATCTAGTACCGCATAGCCTATTTACTATACCTGGACACCACTCTTATGAATATAGCTGCAGCTGTTCGGCAATTAAACGGATGGTACTGAACTTTAGTGGGCACCCTGTATATATATATATATATATATATATATATATATATAATGAAAAAAGATGTAACAATATTGATGGCGTAGAACGTAGAATGTTGAATCTGTGATGAACAGCAAACAAACTCGGCAGTCGAAGCGGATTAAATATTCATCTTTATTTCCATTGAAAAATGCAGCCACAATTTAGTTGGTACTCTGATCTTGCCTATTCAAGAACATTTACATTTTGATACTGTTGCGACAGGAAGACAGCGAGCGAAGTAGCGTCGTCACATCTCCACATACACAGACGTTGGTAGTTGTTGGGTGCCTATCATAAAAGTATGGGACTGCCTATCATAAAAGTAACTGGGAAATGGCTCGTGTCTAGTTACGAAGCGCGTTATATGTGGGTCTGAAATTAACCTGTCTGTACTGACCCTGTGGAAGGACTCGTACATACGAGTACCTGTGAAATGAAATCCCAGTCCTCTTGCCAGTGGATTAGGGCATCCTTCCACGTTGTTCTTTTAATGCTGCTTTTGGGAATCAGCAGTTCTATTTGCTGTGCATCTATGTTCTGCGCGGCCTCCTTTGCGAGTAAGTCTGCCTCCTCATTTCCCTGTACCCCAAATGAGCTTTAATCCAGGATATGTGGAGTGGAGATGCCGGCGATCTAGCTCTCAGAAGTGCTTGGATTTCTGCAATAAGTGAACTGGGATGATAAGGATTCCTTATTGCAAAGATGGCCGATTGGCTGTCAGTGTAAACGCGAAAAGAATTTTGGCTGCTAGTGGCTGCATAAGACAGCGAATGTTTCAGGGCTGCTGCTTCTTGCCTGGAAACAGAGTTGTTTCCTTTCAGGCTCCCTTTCCATGCTGTAAGGGTACCCCCTTGCCTCTTGGCGATGAAGCTGCACCCCACCTGGTTGCCAAGCTTTGAGAAATCTGTATAAATGCAAACTTTTGAGTTATCTTATCTGCAGGCGATGTAGTCGGTATGCGCACGCGCTCCTTTGCCATATTCTGCGGGATGAACTAGTCGTACTGTTCTTTTTTCTTAAAAGTGTGCAGGGATATAATGCTGCCCTCTGTAAAAAACCTACTATCTTAATAAGGTGACTTGCGTAATCGCTGCCTCTTGTTCCGCTTTAATGTGAAGGGGCATTATCCTTTGGTGCGGGATCCAGGTGAGTTTCTCGTCTATTGTGAGGCTCAGAAGGCTCAGTTCTTTTACTCTTTTAATTGTGATATCCCTGAGTTTTATCACAGGGTTTTGGATGATCCTCTGTCTCAGCTTGTGGATTACGAGGTATGCTGAACTTGTAACAGCGAGAATTCGCATCCGAATAACGTCATAGGCTTTATTCATCAGCGTCATGTAAAAACTGAAACTGGTACTTTTCCATTTTGTTGGCGCAGGCGATAAAGTCGCCAAAAATGGCACAAACGATGCCAAACGGAATATCTTCGCTAGTAACATTTTCCGCCTCATTTTCAAAACAAGTCGCAGCCATTTCTTATAAGATTGATTGTTTCTTTCAATATTGGCATACAATTACATAAAACGTTTAGCAGATAGTTAAATTTTATGCCTTAAGGCCATTCGCGGTCATTAAGTCAATTAGGATGCAATCACACCGCTCACCCGAAAGCGAAAATTTAGAAAAGGTAACGTCAAGAGTTAAATTCATAAATTCTAATGATAATGCACTAGCGAAATAAAGCACTGCTGTTTTACATAATTTCTGAGTAAGATTTCGTACGAATTGAAATAATTCTAGCATTCAAACTTGTATTCCATATTAAGATTTAAGTTGAAATTAATATAGATAATTACTGAGAGGGATTAGATTTTTGTAGCGTAGTTTGCGTGAGATGAGATCACTTGGGGTCACATGATATGAACAGGCGAATCAAGATATTGGGCCACGAAAGCATAGTAAATTCTTAAATTAATGTCTTTTTACAAATTTATTGTCTATATTTATTTTCTCTTTACAAAATTTTAAAAGATATTAAAATATTTATGCCTTCAAAATAAAAAAAAATCTTAGAACTACTATTCGTTAACATTTTTAATGTGTATACTGTGTGTTGTCGCTAATAAAGTCTGCTTACCGAGATTTGCGCACGCGAAACGGAAAAGTACCCTGAAATTTTATTTGTGGATTAATTTACAATATCGTTAGGCTGGCCAATATATCATTCTGATCCCCAAGCAATGTGTCCATTGTGTCACCAAGATAGTAAGGCACCCAAACTACAGTCTGTCTATCATAAGAAAACCTCTCGCCAGTTAGTCTACCACTGTCTGTTGCCGTAGAAACGAGCCTTGACCCATTTTCGGTAGGGGTGTCTTGAAGACGAATGATAACTCTTTTCCCCTCAGCCAACAGTCACCAAAAGTAAAATAGCAATAAAGCAACCCTTGGCTCGCCCCTATTTGAAATATACTAAGACTGTTGCTATAGCGACCGCCACCCGCCAGACACTGTGGCGGGATCTGTTCTTCTCGCAGACAGACAGTAGCAATTCAATAGGGGATAGTGATTTCAAACAGTAATACAGTAGGAAATCATTTGTTCGCTTGTTCGCAAGACAGATAGCAAGAACTTCAGTTATCCGGATTACAAACATCTAGAACTCCTATCACCCGCATTACAGATATCCGGAATATAGGTATCTGGAACTAAAATTTATAGGTATTTGAATCTCCAGTTATCTGCCTTTCAGGCATCCCGAATACCAAACAGTATTTTAGTCTTTTGTTGTTATTGCTTATTCTCACTTGTCTGACGTAGGCAACCCAAGCCCATGAAATTTTTCTTGGTAAGGAGCGCTAGAAAACGTCTGACGTTGGCAACAGCCTTGAGCACTATTCAGGTGACAGTACGATTTAGCTCCGTTCCGCCCCCAGTTTTGATAGAGAGCACCCCGGGGGAGGAGAACGAGTCCGAAGGTCTCCCGTTCCACCAAACCACACGAGAGGACTTTCGGCTCGCCACAAATTTAAAGTGCCACCGTGCCGCACCGACATTATACTTTTACAAACATCCATGCCTTCTCCGGGATTCGAACCCGTGCCAGTCAGCGACGCTAACCATTCTACCGGTTGGGCGGCATTTTAGTCTTTTAATTCGAATATATTGACAAAACAATCAAATTGGGCAATACACTCCTGTTTTAAATTACTATTTTTGTGTAATTATTTTTATCAGTTATGCTTTAATGGATTCGATCCATCCATAGGTTGACGGATAACAGAAACTTACGGTTGAAAATGAGATGGTTAATTGAGTTTTTACTACATAATGTACTTGTAGTATAACGAACGCATATTGTAATTAATAGATCCTAATCAAGCTCTCGTTATGCTGGTATGTGTACAACTTAATTAGAATAATTAGGTCACAACTCAATCACTTCAGTTGTGATTTAATTATTGCAGAATACTAAAGTAATTAAATCAGGAAAATTCATTTTAGTAATGTGTGCATTATCGGAATTGATTTTTCCAGAAATTTATTGCAAGAACATGATATCGAATATCGGGTATAATTAAAATATCTTATAAAATTTATAATGTATTTTATAATTATGCAATAAATATCGAATGCAATAAAATTGAATTAATTGGAGAATCAGACTTTTCCTCGGCCATTTGGAAACGTTCCAGGGGCTACTAACTTCTAATATTTTTTTCTCCAAGACATATTGCCGAGTATTAAAATTGCTGTTCCTTAGTATATAATTGCTGGTACACATTTTTTGCGAAATTGATAGTTACCATTAAACATTCGATGCCGTAAAGGAAAAAGATATATAGTTCGATAAATATATAAATACAGATAGATAGAACGAGAGAGAAAAAGAAGATGGAACACTTAAAAGGGAATTCTTAAGGAAGGGAATAGAAATTCTGTTTTGAATGATACCGAGTCACGCACGTTCGCGAGGAAGATAGTTATTTTGTAAGCGATTCTTTTCAACAGGCTGTATAATAAACCATTAAAGGCGGAACTGCGAATGTCAGCTTAAGGTACAGAAAAGAAAGTAATGATCCAATGAAACTAACACTCTCATCAGCCCTTCAAATAAATAAGAATGCAAACTTTCCAGTCATTGTGTTATAGAATACTATTCTACTTTTCTTATTATTTGCTTTTTGTGCATAACATTACTGTGAGACAGCACGACACATCTTAGAGATGAAAAAAAAAAGAACTTTAGCTATAAAAAAAGGCTTTCCGTGAATAGCAGATATGAAAATTGGTTCCCAATTTACCCCGATAATACCGGAGATGATGGTCGCGGTAATATCATGATACCATACCACTATAATATCTAATTTACCGCGACAATACCGGAATGCTATCTCAAAATCGTGATTAATCAGAGTTCAGTTGGGAACAGAGGAAAGAGCATTAATCAACAGAAAAAATTAGTATTTGATTAAGAGAATAAATTAAATTTTTTTACATAAATTAAATGAGCATTCAAAACAAAAGAACAATATTCAAAACGAAAGAACAATATTCAACACGAAAGAACAAATCCAGAGCAAAAGAACAATATTCAAAACAAAAGAAAAATATTAAATCATCAAAAGAACAAAATTCAAAACAAAAGAAAAGTATTAAATAAAAAGAATAATATTCAAAACAAAAGAAAAATATTAAATCATCAAAAGAACAAAATTCAAAACAAAAGAAAAGTATTAAATAAAAAGAATAATATTCAAAACAAAAGAAAAATATTAAATCATCAAAAGAACAAAATTCAAAACAAAAGAAAAGTATTAAATAAAAAGAATAATATTCAAAACAAAAGAAAAATATTAAATCATCAAAAGAACAAAATTCAAAACAAAAGAAAAGTATTAAATAAAAAGAATAATATTCAAAACAAAAAAAAGTATTAAATCAAAAGAAAAATATTAAATCATCAAAAGAACAGAATTCAAAACAAAAGAACAGTATTAAACCAAAAGAACAATATTCAAAACAAAAGAGCAGTATTAAATCAAAAGAACAGCATTCCAAACAAAAGAACAGTATTAAATCAGAAGAAGAGTATTCCAAACAAAAGAATAGTATTAAATCAAAAGAATAGTATTCCCCTCCAAAAAAAGAACAATATTAAATCAAAAGAACAGTATTCAAAACAAAAGAACAGTGAAGAACAGTATTCAAAATGAAAGAACAATATTAAATCAAAAGAATAATATTAAAAACAAAAGAGCAGTATTAAATCAAACGAACAGTATTCAAAACAAGGGAATAATATTTTAAGACTTTTATATCAATGGGAACAACCTATTAGATTTGAGCTAAAATGGATAAACCGAAAGTAATATTTTACTTGAAGTTCTGACTTTCATTGAACGTATAAGATAATCCAAAACTTCTAAAATTCGGTATTTGAAAGGTGTATGTATATGCACTGAGATCAACTTCTTATACTTATGATAAACCGAAAATGGTACTTTTTTTTTAAACTCTTAACAGATTTTAGAGGAAAAATATAGAATCACTAATCGCCGCTTGAAGCGACAACACACAAGGGAAGCTGAAAGTCGCTACTGAACAGCTAATATAGAATCACTGTAATAAAAATTAATCTAAAATAATGCAACACATATTAAAAATTTTCTTTTACGTCTAGACATGATATTTATTTAAGTCAAACCGCAGAAAGGAATGATTTTTGTAAGAGAGTTTCATTTGCAGAACCTCAGAGCTCTTGTAATCCAGGCATATTACTAAAACAATTTCGTTATAAATCTTTCTTTTTATTGCAATAACAAATTACATTTTGTTTACAAACGATCAGTCGAAGTGAGATTTTACTTACAGCTTGTTGCGATTTAAAAAAATAAAAATGGCGAGAGGTCATTTACTGGCCACATCAGATTTTATTTTTGATATTTGCTTTTTACATACATATTCTTTAAGCATTGACAGGGAAGTTGAAGTTTTGGAGTTCGACAAGGAGATTAAACGTTTTATTTTCAGTTGTAGAATGTGCGTCAAGTTGTTAAAAGTGAAAAGATTATGATATTATAAAGACAATTATGTTGCTGTATGTGTTCTTCAACTAGTTTTATTTTAAGTACTTATAAACTGATATTTTCTATAACCATAATATCTCTTTGCATCATTCAAGGTAATATTTATGTGATATTTACTTATACAGGAACATGGAAAAAAAGAGTAGAAAAGTTCCTAAGTATTATATTGCTCAAGAAAGATTTTGTTAGGAAACATTTCGAATTCAGACTAAAGACATCTAGCTATTATTTCTGAACTAAGCAGATTTTAAAAGTCCACATTATAACTCTGAATACTTAAATCACCGGATTTTGTTGGGCTGCAATGTAATCGAATCGAAATACTTCCATAACCAATAAAATCGTTAGTGCACGAATCGGTCAGCATCAAAGAAATAGTCATGCGCATAACATGGCTTCGCGAATTCGAAGACTTTTGACCTTATTTGAATACGAAAAATGTGACCTGATATGTATTTTCTTGACTCGAACTTCCGTGAAGCCGTTTCGGACCTTCAACTTCGTAGGACCATTTTCAGGTCAAGTTCACGGCATTATTATGAACTGCATTATGTTGCAAAGGACTTGACTGACTGTTACGATACGGTGTAAACGAAATTCGTACATATTACCATTACTCTGCGTGTAAACAACTGATTTATTTCGAATAATACAACAGTTCGATTTTCGTGAAGTATACTGTCGTTTTTATTGCAGTAGGTCGCTTATCAGTAACAACAAATGTTCCCGAGACGCTGAAACCAAAATAGGTTATTCTCACGAAATTCTATAGAAATTCTCAGAATTCCATTGAAATGTTGCCTTGCAAAATTATATAAAATTTTTCTAAAGCAGTGGTTTCAGACGCAAATTGCACGTGGTTCGAATGCTCCATCTGAAAGCAGCTGATGAGCCAACTGTTTTTTAAATAAATTTTTTTAACGAATAAAAAATTCAAATTAAATTTTATGTATGGCATATGAGGGCCGGATACGGTTTCAGTTACATATAGGGTAAAATTACATTTATTCAACCACAATACCATTTGCAGTTGTACGGGACAGGACAAAACGTTTTCCAAATGATCGTCAAGCTTGGCGACTTTTGGCTATTTCTCTGCAATTTTGCCGATAAACATAAGTTTCCAAAACAATCGCCAAATTCACGATATATCGCCAATTTAGCAGGATAGCCATTTACTCAATGCTAAATAAACTTGCTCCTGTTTTTTTCTTACTTTTCTGACAAAGCATCGCCTCTTTAGATTTTCATGTTGAATTGTCAACAACAACAAAAAAAAGCTACAATTTTACATAGAATTTTACTAAAATTATATAAATATGTACAAAATTCGTAACAATATGCAAACTCTTCTCATAAGGCATTTGAGGCATACATATTGCGATGTGAACATTTAATATAATACTTGTTTCTAACAAATAATACAACACTAATGTTTTTATATAAATATAAATACAAATTGCTGTTATACTCACTGAAACGTACAAACTCCAAACTCTAATACTAATGCTGGAGAAAAGTGGAGATACATGTTGCACTGCAGACAGAAATTCTTTGGTCATTGTGATACATTATGTTACGCTAGATATATGCTTTACATGCGGATTCTGTGTTATATTATTTCACTTGTTCGGAGATTTGTTGATCAGCCAAGGTAAATTGAAACATGAGTTCGTACTCTGTGTTGTACAATATATAGATTATGATTCCTCGATTCACTAAGTTATTATATTACTTATGCTGATACAATGGAATCTACATACATATGCTGATTTTAAAGATATATTTCGTACATTCAGTCAACATGTTAATATATACAATCTTGAGCACGTTAGGGCTATACAAAAAGTTGTATACCATTTGGTTGTGGGGAGTATGGATTAAACAATATTGGTATGCACTGGATGCAGCTACCTATATGCGTCTCTTGAATACACTTACAAAATGAAACAATATGTGCAGAATGGGCATTATTACATCGCGAACTGAACGTCAGTGCCTACTCGAAATTTGGTGCATTGTATTATAGAAGTGTTCTACTATTTAGATTTGTGGGGAAGTAAACTCTGCACTGCAGGATTCAGCGCCCAGAGTTTCAACTTTGCTCGTGTTGCGCTTTATCGTTTTATGAAATGCGAATTGCTTAAAATAAATTTTTTGTGCGCAGCCATATTTGCTGGATATCTAATATGCCACACTTATGTGAGCTGCCAGATTGTCCTTCCAGGTAGTAGTCTGGTTTTCAGACCCTACTCCAAATACTTGTAGTGGTGTGCACAATGCCTCTCTCAATGAAGATGCTTGGTACTAGCTCATTTTCCGTTACGAATTTCGAGCTGTGGGTCTCAGATCAGTCTTCTGTTGTTGGTTTGTGGAAAAATTCATGGACCTTTCTACCTTGTGGGACTGTATCCAAACATTCCGGCCATTAAGTTTGAGTTGATGCTTATTTTCAAGTTTAATTTGGAAGTTTATGTAAACTTCATTCTTCCTATTCCGTTTTAAGGGCTGCCTCTTTCGGAAGAACGTCTGCCTCTTAATTTCCTTGATGTCCAGCTTAAGACTTAATTCAGAAATGTTGAGGGATGTCTTGGTGTGCTTCGCTGGTGTAGTACTTCGCTCGTGTTTCTATGATGAGCGGGAGTGGATGGTAAGCGTTTCTTAAGCCAAACGTATGGACAGACTGTCAGTAAAGAGGTTTATGTTGTAAGGAAATCGATATACTTAGAATTTGTCTCGAGAATCTGAATCCCCGAAGTCCTATCTTTCTTCTGGAAGAGGATAACCTGGCCTGTTAGGCTTTGAGAAAATAACTCTTCTAGAAGCTGTTAAAATATTTATGTATAAATACAAGCCTTGCTATGTGCATCGCTTTAACGAGGTTATAGTCTCAAATCAAGCCCGAAACTTTTATTTCTGGCGAATGCTCACATTACAGAATTGATTTCATTCCACTTAAATGAGGAATCATTCTCTGTAGGCGTCTCTAGTTGGTGAGCTAACAGCAGCCCGGTAACGAAGTCCTTCTGCTAAGCATCTGTAAATATTACGTTGAAGATACAGGTAAGCGTATCTTCAATTGTTCTGGATGGTTCAGCGCAGGTGAGAAGAGAGTTGAGGTCTTTGGTCATTTATCCACTTTTGCTTTTAGGATTGCTTTTTATATTTCGCCTGAGCTGTTTTTAGTATTTATGCTAAAGGCTTGTGTTTGAACAATTACTCAAGTTTTCTTCCTTTACGCGTGTATGAAGAGCTCGTGTTTTGCTCTTTTGGATTTTGATGTTTTTGTTTCAGCAATTGGCTGCAAGCAGCGGTTGAGGGGACTTGATTTTAAAGATATCATTACTAAAGCATTGCAACTGTTGCAGGAGATTCTTCTGTAAAGTTGTCAAGATTGCTGAAACAGAATAATACAAGACGAGGGAATTCTGTGAATCTCTTTTTTGCTACCGAGTAGCAGGATAGTAAGGAAGTTACCTCCCATAGCTTTCGGCCTAGTTCGAATTGTGGAGAAGACATGAATGCTTGTGTGCCTGTCATATCTCTCCAGTATGGGAGCACATAAAATACTCTCGAACTGAGTGTTCTTCCGTGAGAAAGGGGAACATTCTGTAGGATCTGTACGCAGGTATACGCATCACCCTCGGTGTTCTCCCTGATAATTGGGACAGAGCTATGCAAAATTCTCTTTATCGTTTATAAAAGGCTCTGCCAAACACAAAAGTGCTTATTATCGGTGAACTACTGGTAAGCTACTGAATTAATGGACCAGATCGAGATACGTTAAGATCAGAAGGATCAGAAAAAATAATAACAGATCGCTTTCCTACAGACAGCTAATTGTATTTGACCCTTTAACACTGTACAGTTCCACCCATGGAGGAAGGAAAGAAAGGAGATGCACCAATTGATTTCTGCTGCTCACTCTCTTAAAAATAATGACAGTCCTTCTTTTTTTATCAAAACATTCAGTGCTTTATCAAGATCTATAGGTTCTGACACGTTTGGAGGTAAATAACATCGTAAGTATAAGGATATATATGTAGAATCGGTATTTACTGTCTAGGAATATGATGTTTATAAACTTACTTCCGATGTGGCTGTCTAGGGGCTAATAAACTAGTCCGATTTACAAATAACTTGGATATTTAATGAAACATGAATAGTTGCTACAAACTACAAAGTAATTACATACGTAGAAGGAAATAGATGAATTTACATAGATGATATATACAGATGAAGAGAATCGACTGTCTTTTACAAGTAAACATCTTTCAGTCGCGTCATCGTCTTAATGGCGGAATCGTCTGCCTTCTATCATCGAAAAAGTAAGAGATTTATTTTCACAGCTTGTCGCGTCATCTGATTATAATGAACGATGCCATCCCACAAATGCTCGTGCATCCTGATGGAATGCGGCCTCGCATTCTCGCAGCACCACTGTCTACATCTAGGGATCTGAAAAATAAAATAAAAAAAACAAAAAAAGAGATTTTTAGTTACTATTGATGGAAAAGTCGTCTTAAATGGTTTATTTCAGCCATCTTCCCTTATCATCTTAACATCCTCAGAAATAACGGCGTTAGCTCTTCTTAAATGCTATTTCAGTGTTCGTTCATCTCGAACAGTCTATCTGAATGTATGTATTTCCTTTCTTCTTCCTTTCAAGTTGTCTGGAACAATTCGTCTGGATTCGTCTTCGTATTTACGTCTTCTTAAACATCGTCTGAATACGTCTTCTGAATGCGTCTTTTTAGATACCGTCTGGATACGTCTTCTGAATGCGTCTTCTTAGATACCGTCTGGATACGTCTTCTGAATGCGTCTTAGATATCTTCAAGATCCGTCATTCGAATGCGTCTTCTCAAAATCATCTTCTTTAAGCCGTCTTCCTTCATACATTTCATCCTTAGACCTCATCTTCAGTCTTCTTAAATTAGTTCACGTCTTTAAAACAATAGTCCATAGTCAAATCGGGAGAAATTTGTCTAGTCGGGAAAAACGTCTAAATCAGGAATCATCAAAATCGGTATTTCATTGTCAAAGCCTTTCGAATTTCTTCCTATATCTTCTGAATCTGCTTTTTTGCTTCTTTTTTCTCACCTTCTTTAGTTTCTTTTGTTCCGTCTTTGCTTTCTGTATCAACGTCGTTGTCGTCAGGTTTTCTGATCGACTTCTCCTTTTCAATCTTCTCCTCTTCGTTGGTCTCTGTAGTTTCTTCGTCTCCAGTGGCTTCTTTTGCTTCTCTATTGCAAAGTATTTTACTGAAATTGTTCTAGTAGAATTCGCATTTGATTCATCATCTTTAGCAAATGACTCTTCTTCGCGGAAATTCTTCTCTTCAGAATCTCCTTCTGCAGTGGCGTTTCTCCTCGTTGCCTTAAAAGCTATTTGTATTATGCTTGAGTTTCCTTTTTGCACTAATTCAAATTCATCTTTAATAGCATCCTTTTCACTTATATCAGAATCTGCATCACTCGGGACGTCGTCAGAATTCACAATCAGAAAATCATTGCCACTTGCTTTGATTGTGGATGAGGTATCCAGTTTGATCACATTCTGTACTGTAACAGGAACTATACTAAAAGGATCAGTTTCTGGTTTTGGAAGTAAAAAACCATAATTAACAACTTTTTCAAATCCTTCTTCAGAACCATTTCCATTGCAATGAGCATTTTTCTGCTCTTCAAAATCATTCTCAGATTTCTTGTTTTCTGCGATAACACAAATATTTGATTTAAATAAAGAACTATCAATTTGGAATTCACCTTCAAATCTCTCTATAGGTTTGTTGCCAAATTCCGTTAACTGTAGCTCTGCCGACTTAAGTTCAGGAGAATCTATCTTCTTATGTATATCTTCTCGGATTAGCGTTACTTGACTACCAGTATCAATACAGCATCAATTTGCAAATTACCCAAATTAACAGATTTATGCATTTCTTTCTGACAAGTCTGAGTTATTGGAGTAACAGCTTTGGCATCTTGGATATTTTTAGATGATGTTTTCGAACAATCTACGGCTTTGTGTCCAAACAAATCGCATTTAAAACACTTAAATCCTTTACTCTTATTGTTACACGAGTTAGATTTATGACCTAAATTTCCACAATTATAACACCTCTGTTCTTTACTCTTATTGGGTATAGAACGTGCTTTATTTTGTGTGTTATTACTTGAATAACCTTTATTCTTCGTATCTGGAACGCGAATTTTCTCATAAATTTTTAATTTCTCTTTGAATTCAGAAATAGTTTTACAACCGTACAAAACAATTTTGTTACTACTCTGATCTGGTATCCCATTGATTACGTAATCAAGAATTGATGAATCATCAACAGAACCGCGACTGGCTATTTCACGCATGGCAATTAAATATTCGGAAAGTGATTCACCAGGTTTTAAGTGTCGTTTCTGTAATAAATTATGAAGTTGTGCACTGTTTATTTTAGAACCAAATTCAGATAAAAGATTTTCTTTTAATTTTTCCCATGATATTATACCTTTCAAAGACCTAATAAACACTTTAGCAGAACCAGTAAGCAATTTTTTAGCAAACATAATTTTCTGTAATTCCGATAACTTAAATAATTTAAAAGATTCTTCTAAATCACCAATGAAGGATTCAACTGGATATGTATCAGTGCCATTAAATTCAGAAACAGTTTCTAAGATATCACGAAAATGTAGGGAAATATTGCTAGGCATTATAATGTTTTCATCCACTGAGTTATTTATGGGAGGTGATTCTGACCGAACAGAATTAATATCATTTTTATCGGAATCATAAACACTTTCGTTTTCAGATAACTCATCATCGTCATCACTTTCGGATTTTAAAAGCTTAAAATCACAAAGACTATTCAATATTAAATCACAGTTTTTATCAGGATTTGAATCATAATTAAGATGTAACAAATTACACACAGAAATAAAATCATTTGCAGTAAGAGTTTTAAGTAATTTTTGTTTTGTTTCTTCAATATTAAAATTAGATGGAAAACCGCAAAAGTTACGCAATCTAGCTCTAATTTTTCGATCACCCAAAGTTCCAAACACAATTTGATGTAAAAGTTTAATTGACTTAGTAGGCCCAGTCTTTAAAGAATTTGAAATTCTAGGAATAGAATTTAAGGTTGTCATCTTAATTCACAGTATCGCAGAACACTATTCTTAGAAGTAACAATGTGGAAATAATCGAAACAAAACTTACTTCTCTTCTTTTGTAATATTCATCATGCTTCTTCCTAGGCTCATCGCGGCCTAAGCGCCCAAATCTGTAGAATCGGTATTTACTGTCTAGGAATATGATGTTTATAAACTTACTTCCGATGTGGCTGTCTAGGGGCTAATAAACTAGTCCGATTTACAAATAACTTGGATATTTAATGAAATATGAATAGTTGCTACAAACTACAAAGTAATTACATACGTAGAAGGAAATAGATGAATTTACATAGATGATATATACAGATGAAGAGAATCGACTGTCTTTTACAAGTAAACATCTTTCAGTCGCGTCATCGTCTTAATGGCGGAATCGTCTGCCTTCTATCATCGGAAAAGTAAGAGATTTATTTTCACAGCTTGTCGCGTCATCTGATTATAATGAACGATGCCATCCCACACATATATATATGTAGTTTCTTTTTGTGCAATATTTAAGAGTCATAACTTGGTGAAACAATACACTTTTAAATAGTATTTCATTCTGAAATGAATTAAATGCTTTTGATTTTCCTACGCCACGAACAATTTTAATTTGAATAAAATGATTTTACGAGTTTTCGCAAACTACATTAGAAAGGAATTTTAAACTAATTCGGTTTTATTTTGGTTAAATATTTCAAAAATTAACATCAAAGCTTATTTTATTATTAGCTTTAAAATAATTTGTTATTTACGAGTATTTCCTATTTACAGAGACTCTGTCTGAAATACCGTTCATAATGTATGAAATTATTTTTTGCTTTCTGTGGTATCTTTAAACAAAACATCATAGTCATTCTGTAATTAATGCTTTGTTTAGTTTATTTGAAATTATGGCACCTTTTGTTTTAATATCTAAATATTTAAATATTGCTGCTGATTTCTGATTTCGATTTATTTTACTTTCAAAGAAAATTTGAGAAGGGATTATGTAACGCCTATATATTAAGCCTATTATGTCAGACATTCTCACAGCTTTGCAAATAAAGCACAACACGAAGGAAAGCATATCACACTAATGATATTTTGGAGGCAATTCATCATAAGACGTTGCATAGAAATGATTAAATTCTCATAGGAACAACCGAATTGCTTGCTGAGATCAGCGCTAACCCAGAAGTTGTCAACAATTTTAAAGAATTTCCGTGGATGGAAAATGAAGCCGAGGAAACCACACAAACTGCAAAAGCAACAGGGAGCGAAGGATTTTCAGATATAGAAATAGGAGCAATTAAAGAATTAGTCGATAATGACGATCTTAAACTGACAAAGGAAGTATGGATGATCTTATAACATCAGCAGAGGTAAAAGTAGGGATAGTGAAGAAGAGTCATTGAATGTACAAGCAGTCAAACAGGAATTGTTAAAAAATTTACAGGAATTGTTTGGTTTTTTTTAAAGGATGTTAATCCAAATGAAGTGAGAGAGACTGAAAAACTTTTGCACACCTTACTTACTTCCTTTTACTTAATTAATTGCTTCAGACATTGTCTCAATAAAAAATCACCACATATTTAAAAAAATAATTCTATCATATACTTCCATTTTCAGTAACAACAGAAATATTTTCATTAAAATTTGTTTTATTTTTCTCTTTTAATTACAATATAGGTTTGTATAAATTATAGGTGTTCTTTTATCTGAACTATACATAACCCATTTCCTCCATAGAAAATTAACTTGCGTAACATGATTTTTCCGTATTTGCTGCCCTGATCATTCGGCAAGGGTTTATTGTACATTTTCAGCATGCCAGGATTACATTGGCACTGTTCGAAAAAATATTCCAAATAATGAATATCATCTGAAGATAGAGGTAGAATGGATGAATCCACCATAAATGCTTTACTAAGCTGCAAAATTAAAAATGAAATTTTTGATAAAATAACAATAAAATTTTTGATGATTGATTTGATTTAACAATAAAATTTTTGATGCCTTTAAAATAAAAAAATAATTTTTAAAGAAGTTTCATACTAGCGATAAGTACTAATAACCTTTTAATAATTACTTATGTTCCGCTGAGTTATTAAAAATTTCTCTTGACTCGTTTCTTTTTACTGTTAACATTTCACTCACAGGTAGATTTTTTATTGTTTTGTGAATATTTTCTAAAAATTGCTCCGTTTTGAGAAAAAAAAAAAGGTTAAGTCTATTTAAAAAGAACTTTGTGTAGCTATTGCAGAAAGAAGGACCGGCATGTTCCCATTTATACAGTTAATTTCCAAAGAAAAGGAAGTATATTTATTGCATCTCAGAAACGTGATTCTCAATTTGAATAGAAACTTAGTGGTGGTGAACAAACAGCATGGAATGTATTCCAGCAACTGTGTTAGGGATTTCTGGGGAATAGAAGACGAAGTTAGAGAGTTATGAACAAATAGTGGGGTATCTTGTGGCATCTGAAAATACGTCACACATTCACATTTAAAGTTCTTTCTCTGACTCTTGTCCTATGCCAACGATGAGTATACAGAACACAATGATAGCAAACCATAAAAATAATATTGCTTTGTTCAAATATCCATTAATATTTAATTATTGATTACCGAGTTTTTTCTTTGCTTTATTAACAAAAATGGGAATTTTTAAATTTTGTTGCAATTTGTAAACAAGTGCCAGCCTTAGAAAATCATGTGCATATTCATTCAGAAGGTGAAATTTAGTTTAAAAAATCTGATGTGTACACCACATGACTTCCTTGTACGGAATATTAAATTATACGCATTTTTTCTTGCATTTCATTTAAACTTATTAAATTGAATTAAACCTACTTCGCCGACAGCGCATAAACCACAATAGAATAAATGCATTCTTTAAAATTCCCTTTGTTTACCATAGCGACACTCTGGCGCTAGGTTTACTTAACAGTATTATATTTCGTTCATATTATAACTCAGAATGCACAAAATTTATATCATTTAAAGAATTATCTAATCGTTGCTACATGTTCTATTCAAATACTATAATAAAGCTATAACTATGTATAAAAGAAATTAAGCAAACAAAACAAAAAGAAGCAGTTTTTCAGAGACGATTGAGTATTTCTCATTCAATTAATTCAGTTTTCATTTCGCGACAAGGCAAAAATACATGAAAACTCAAAATATCAGTATTAAAAATTACCAAGTAAATCTTAAACGCTTATTTCCTCGAAAAAATTCCGGAAAGGATTAAGCATGATTTAAATAATAAATGAAGGCGTTATCTTTGTTGTTGCGAAGCTAAGTTTCTCTGGATTGGCAACAAATCTGCTACTCAGCTGTTTCAAATGTAAACAAGAGCAATGGCCGCCATTAAATTAGGCTTAGCGCCACTTAAACAATTTTAAAATTGTTGATAATTCCAAAAATATTGCATACAGATTTACTAAAGTCATAAAACCCTTAACCGGAAGATAAAAACAACATAATTCAATCATTTTTAAAGCAAAAAATGTACAATTTACAAACATATAAGAGTAAAGAAACTGAGATCACTGAGCCAGGTAACAGAGTGGATATATTTATAAATATATTTATATACGTTTGGCGCAGCCGATTGAAGCCAAAATACGAGGTGCATGTTATAGTAGTCTTATATATAAAATTTCAACGTTCTGAGGCTACTCGTTTTTGAGTTATGCGAGATACGTACGTACGCACGTACGTACATACGTTCGTACAGACGCCACGAAAAATTCTCTTCAGAATTCATTTTAAAGCAGTTTTTTAGTATTTTTGGAGGAAAAGAGTCTTTTATTCTGTCCTTACGTACAGATATCACTCAAAAACATCGTTAAATTGCATTCGAAAGCGGTCAAAGTGGATATTTTCGTTGAAATATGCTGCCTGAAGCTTTTCGCGATTACAATACTTCCTTTTTACTTCGTACAAGAAAGTAAAAACGGTTTCACTCATTTTTAGTCCAAATAGGCTTTGTCCCTCAAGGACTATAGTTTTCCATTTGCGATTTCGCGTCGGAACCCTATAAACGGCGTATAGCTTTTCAAACCGTTGCCACCAAGTACCATCCCCCTGTATTATATTTGAAGAAATTAAATAATGAAAAATCTGCATAAATGTATGTATGTTTCTCGCATCGTAATAAAACAACGGTACCTCTGAGCCATCCAGTTTTGAATGACGTAATCCTACTGCGAATATGGGCATTTGAAAGCCTAAATTTGAAATTTGTTTTATTAACGATTTCATAATTTGTAATACTTTAATGAATTTTTGATTAACAAACTCAATGATTTAAAATCGAGCAATACCAACACTCTACGGGGGGGGGAAAACTTTTTATCTCCAGCGCGGAACTGTGCATCAGAAATCTTATATACATGCGGCTTAAGTGTTTGTCGCCGATAGTTTATTGGTTGCTTGTGTAACTGTAAATTGTTTTATTCCTCGTGCAGTGCACGAATATTATGAGAAAACTAAGCCGAGAAAATGAAAAATACAAGAGCACGTGCATTTAACATTTAATACATAAATTTAACATCTGTATATAATAGAATTCGGAAATATGGAATCGGCAAAAACCGGGACCGATGAAAAAACAAATAAAATGAAATAAATAAATATCTTTATTATATGCGGCTTAAGTGTCTGTTTGTCGCCGATAGTTTATTGGTTGCTTGCGTAACTGTACTAGCCAATGGGGTGAAGTTACCACGGCACAGGTTTGCCGTTTCAATTGAGACGTAGACAATTACCGGTAAAACTTGCCTTTGCTATGACCATCAATAAGTCTCAGGGCCAAACGCTTAAGCGTGTTGGCACTTTTTTTACCTGAGCCTGCATTTGGACACGATTAACTTTATGTTGCCTGTTCAAGAGTTCCTGTTCAAGAATAATGGATGTTCCTCTGCAAGGCGAGCTTAAAAATGATGGAAAGATCTGCACAAGAAATGTGATCTTTGACATGTAAATTACATTTTATTATTTAAATCACCTTTATTTATTGAGCTAGCGGTGACTCTTAAGAAATGCACCCTCATTGGTTTCTTTCACTGCACTCTACTTTAAGCAATTAAGCAAGTAGAAGGGGAAAACCTCGTGGGGCAGTAAGCAAAGGGGCGTCCTCGCCGCCTGCCCTGCGTAATTCAGTTTGAATTAGAACAAATACCTTTGCACCTTTTCACAAATAATTTTAATTACAATTTATAATATCTAGAACAGCGGTCATTTCGTATGATAGCCGGGCTTTCTAGTTATAAAGATATGCTAATTTTAAAATTATTTTGCGACATTGCTGTTGAATTGAATTTTATGGTTTAAGTGCAAAGAACACGATACTTGATAAATAAAGGTAACACAGAAAACGTTGAAAAAACGCCCCTTTAGACGTAATTTAAAATCTGAAACCTTTCAGATTTTTTTTAAATTTATTTATTTTTTAAAATAATTTTAGGTATGCCGAATTCCCTACAAGTAAAACGTTTCTTATGCATGTTAAAATGTAACTTAAACGTTGCTGTACCTTATAACCAAGAACCTATCTAAGAAAATAAATTGCATATTTTTTTCAGGAGGTGAAATTTGGTAAGAACAAGCTGACTAATTTCTGTAACGAAGCAAAGAGAAAATTTGTAGGCCAGTAATATCGTTATAATTCACAAATTTTCTTGCTTATCTGCGTGATTTTAGCAGTTAACGTTTTCAACATTGTGCTTCTACTGAGAAGAATGTGAGAATGATATATATGATTTTCAAAAACTTTGATTATTTAAGGATGGCATATCTTCATTGCAAGTAATGGTCATCATTTTGCAGACGCAGTCGACCTTGGCGACTAGTCACATTTAGACGTTTTTACTAAGCGTCTTATATTTTATTTAGAAGGTAAGCTGCTCATTAATGTAATGATCGTATGTTATCATGGCTCTTCCTTGGTTGGAAAATGGCAATAAATATTTATTTTCTAAAAGTTAATTTTTAAATTTACTAATAAGTGTAATATAGGATTACTCCTGGTCTGAGTAAGTGTAATCGACACCGCTTCTTTAAAGTATTAAACCCAGAGAAAAATAACTAGGTTGTTAATATGTATAATCGTAGTACCTTAATTCCAAGCGAAATAGGTTTGTTCACAGAATTCGCGTGCTGTTTTTCATTTATTTTTGTTTTATCTTCTTGTTTTGAGCATTTATTATTGATGATTCTCGTTGGGTCGTTATTTAAAGTGACCGCACGATTTGCCATTAATAAAAACACATTTCTAAACTTGTTTTGTTGACAGAATTCCTGGGAAGGTCGAAAGCACGACATTTCTTCTGATGTTATGATACGACGCGGAGGACTGCGGGCGCCTCTCGATCCCTCAGGCCCTCCTTATCTGCATGCGATTCTCATCTTTATTCACTGGCATCACAATAATAGAGCTACTAGCAGCATCGATCAGAATCTTTCATTCTCATATGCCTCCATTCCATATTGACCTTCAAGTCAACTTCGCAAGATCAAGGATTGATATGTCTTGCCTTTCGTAAAATATGTCTTAACTTTCGCAATTTTTATTCATCTCAGCAACTGTGTATTGCAATAATTTAGCAAGTGAAGCATCGAAAAAAGAAAGAGACAACATGCATAAGATGCCACGTAATAAATATCATAATTTAAACACGGAATAACATTTTTTCTCTTTCAACATTTTTTTCCCGTCCTTCACATTAAATGCAATTCGTGACAAAAAGTTTATTCTATGGCTTAAAATTAACACCTGGTAAATGGCGACCATTGTTAGCCACGATTTGAAGTGCTCTATCTAGGGAATTCTCTATTCTTGTTATTCGAATTTTGGGTCCTGACTCTTACATTTTTTGTCTAAAATTGCCTTAAGCTGTTGTGCATGGCATACGTATTTTCCTTCATGTAGTCCTAGTGAAACAAAATCTGCAACTATTAAATCTGGTGATGGCGATGGCCAGTTAAACTTCAAATACTGGGAAGAGATGTGAGTGCCAAAAAGAAAATTTTTTTCTTGAAAATATTGAAGCAAAATTGGCAAACTGTTGAAGCACGAGTCGCGTCCCGAACATTAAAGAAGCTGCGATATGTTCTTGGAAGATAATAACAGGGTGTTTATTTTCGAATTAAAACCGAATGACTTTCGTTCATTGCTTGCTAGCTGGCCTTTTCATCATGAAATTTCTAAGTGTTGTCCGTACAGTCCTCAAAAAGGAAAAGAAAAAAAAATATTATTTAAATCTTCACAGTGGAATGTGCCAACTATTTAGGCAAATTCTTCTATGCTTTTGGAATCAGACAGCTGTACATAACACTTGCAATTAAATCGTACCGAGAACAGAATAATTTTCCTTTCCATAAGTTAATACAGTGGAACTGCATCATAACAATGTGAAAATTGAGATTCTCTAATTTCTGACAGTGATGATGGGAATTAGATAAGCAGATTAACTAAACTCATCTTGCGCATCTTTGAAATCAGCAGAGTTGCTGTTGTACCCAAAAAATTACTTCGAAGCATAAATTTGTCTTCAGTGTCGAATTCGGTTTTATTGCAAATCTGAGGAATGACATGAATATGATATGATTGAAAACCTTTAATAGTCAGTCTGTTCGCATAATTCAGTCCGTTTTTAACTCAGTGTTACTGTTTTATTGATTGTTCTTTACTTTCCTGTTCCTTTATATGAAGGATAAGTTGGAAATGACGGTCAAGGGATATTTGTGGTTCAGGCTGGTTCAGGTTATGTTAAAAACAAAACTGTCAAAGGAAATTGGAATCACCCAACGAAACGCTGAAATATGAATGAGGCTGTATTATCACAAATCAGTAAAATGTCCAGAGACACAAGGAAAAAGTCAAAGCTGTAGCAGATTCAGTATTAACCAGGGGAACGGTGTGGAAGCCTACTACATATAATAGATGTTCATTTCACCCATTACGATGGTCAAATTGAGGCTATTTATATTGTATTAAAGCAAGTGGCTATCCGGCCTTCGTCATTCTGCAGAGCGGTTATTTTGTCAGACTCCCTGTCTGCTCTTCAATCTCTTGCAAATACACAATACATAGATAGTACTCGTTTATTGGAGTCAACGTCAATCTCTGTTTCTTTCCAGTGGATCCCAGCTCACTGCAGGATTCTTGGGAACGAGGCTGCCGACTTGGCCAAAAGAGTGCAAGGATTCTTCAGGGGCTTTTAAAAAGCCTCTCATTTCAATCAAACTCCTTGAAAAAGAAGCTATGCCTCCAGGATAAAGCAGAGAGCACAGTAGGACGCTGCTGGTCAGCCATGGGCCTCGCTGCTTGAGGATACACAGTTTACTCCAGATTATCCTAGTACAGCTGTGGCCCTTTCCCTTCGTACTATAGGCCATGACTGTTTGACGGTATACTTGTATTGGCTTAGGCTTTGTGATCTTCCCTTATGTCTTCTGTGCGTACAACATCAAATTTATGATGCTAATCATCTTGACTCGTGCTCTGCACTTGTGTTTTTAAACTGTTAAGTTCAGAAATATTGTAAGATCTAATGGCTTCATAGCCAACGTTCTGGGAATTTGTAATGCATAAATCACAAATCAGTAGATTTCATGAAAAACAAAGCCAGTGTACAACAGCGGTTTACACGACAGTTGATAGTGCAGACTGTGATGCCTCAGTTTGTTTTAGTTTGCCGTCGCAACTGAAATATAATTATGTTTTCTCAATTTAGTATTCTTTTCTTTGTTGGAATTTTCATAAATTTGGCAGGAATCGACACTGCTTCTTGGGAAGAGTTGAACAAATACAGAAATTTGTCTGCATCAGGGAAGGTATGCATTGTATATAATGTTTGTCAGTGACCAATTACCCATCAATTCTTTTATACTTCATTTTGTATGGATTACAGTCATCAGGTTTTACATCATTCTCGTAATTATAAATATTCTTCCCTTCATTACAAATTGTTATATTTCTATTGCAATAACATATGTATATTTAAGGCAGATTAATGCTATCAAGAACTGCCTGGGAAGCATTTTAACTCTCAAAATAAAAAAATAAAAAAACAATTAAAAAGATATGAAATCTTTCATATTTTATAATACGCCCAAAGGGGCTTTTTTTAGGGTTTTGTGTCTTACCTTTATTTATTAAATATCATGTTCTTCGCACTTAAACCACATAAAATTAAATTCAACAGCTGTATCAAAAAATATTTAAAAAGTTTTTTTTCTTTTTTTTTTAGTCCAAAGGGATTTGAATCCCGAAGGACTATTAGTTTCGTTTTGGCATTTTGCGTCGGACTCATAAATGTCGGTTCACTTTTCAAACTGTTGCCACAAAATGTTAGAGTCCTGCATTATATTTGAAGAAATTAAATAATGAAAAATCTGCATAAATGTATGTATATTTCTCGTATTGTGATAAAACAACGGTACATAGAGTCATCGAATTTTGAATAACGTTATCCTCCAACGAATATGAGCATGTGGAAGACCAAATTTGAAATTTGAAATTTGTTTTATGATCGATTTCCTATTTTTTAAAACTTTGACGAATTTTTGATTAACAAACTCAAGGATTTCAAAGCGAGCAATGGCAACGTTGTGCAGAAAAAACATTTTTATCTCCAGCGCGTGAGTCTCTGTATCGGAAATTCTAAAGATATGCTCGTTTTAAAACTATTTTGCCATATTGCTGTTGCACTGGATCTTATGGTTTAAGTGCGAGGAACATGATATTTAATAAAGAAAGGTAACACACAAAATGTTAAAAAACGCCCCTTTGGACGTAATTTAAAATCTGAAACATTTCAGATTTTTTTTTTCCCGTACAGTGTTGCCATTGCTCCCTTTGAAATAGTTGAATTTTTTAACCAAAAAACTCGTTTAAGCAGTGTCCAAAAGTGCCCAAATAAGCAGTGTCTATCAAAAACTTAAGTTTTACAAAATAGGAATTAGATAATAAAACATAGTTGAAATTCAAAATTCGGGCTTCCAGTTGCCCATGAATTACGTTATTCAAAATTTGATGGCTCTAGGTATCCTCGGGTTTTGACAGTGCGAGAAAAATACTTACATTCACACAGATTCGTCATTATTTAATTTCTTTGAATATAATACAAAGCGATAATATTTGGTGACAACAAGTTAAAAAGTGATCCGCGTTTTTATAGTGAACCGATGCAAAATGCCGTTTCGAGAGTATTAACCCTCCTGGGCTAACTATTCTTTTTGCTAAAATTGCAATTTCAAGACCAATAACCCGTCTGGGATAACGCTTCTTTAGGCACACATATTTCGACAGCATTTATGCTAACGCCCTTGGGGCTAAAAATAAAACAGCATAGCTTTAGAATTTCCGATTGACAGTCTCGCGCGCTGGAGATAAAAATATTTTATTCTGCATATTGTGCTGCAGCTGCTCGTTTTGAAATCGTGGAGTTTGTTAATCAAAAATTTGTTAAAGTTTAAATATATGAAATAGATAATAAAACAGATTCGAAATTGAAAATTCCGGCTTCCAGGTGCCCAGTTTGGGTGGAGGACTACGTTATTAAAATTTTGATGACTCTAGGTATCGTTGTTTTTCCACAATGCGAGAAGCATGCATACATACATTCATGCAGATTCTTCATTATTTAGTTTCTTTAAATTCAATACAGGGCGATAATATTTGGTGGCAAAAATTTTAAAAATGATTCGCCGCTTATAGTGAAGTGCCACAAATGTCGTTTTGAGACAAATAGCCCTTATGGGCTACCGTCCCTTTGGGTTAAAAATTAAATTGACAAGGACAGAGAATCTCAGGAAAACAAGAAAATCTCGCTTAACAATATTTGGCATTAAGTTCTTAACATTATGAATTTTCTTAAATGGATTCGGGTTTTGAAATATTTAAATAATAATAAATATTAAAACTGTCAATGCTTCAATGTTTATCAATTATTTTTGGCAATGAAATTCTATAAACAGACGTTATTCAAGAAACGAAGAGAACGTGGAAATAATAATAATAACAAAGCTTTATAATTCTGAAATAATGAAAACTTTTCCTTTATTCTCGTGTCAAGAAATTTTCTCACTGCATCTTAAAAATTTATCACTTTAAATGTTTTATTTCAGTGAACTCAATTCATTAAAAATTGAAACAATATGAAAAAAGCTAGGTATTTAAAAACTCAAAATGAGTTAAAGAGACTGCTTAGTTTTCTGAAATCCCCCAAAAGATTTATATTTGAAAGAGATAAATTTATTGAAAAGAGAATATTCTTGTTTAAATTACCATTGGTACAGTAAGTAGTTCTTTACCTTGCCAACAACAGAATTTATTATGAACAGCTAATCAAAAGAACTGGAGCACAGAGAGAAAGAATGAGACCAAATAATACCTAATGTTGCTAACCCATGGAGCTAAATCTTACTGTTGAATGAAATTAAAATGCAACTCTACAAGAATTTCAGTTTTTAATAACTCCCGAATTTGTTCCTGCATTTTGATTTCGAACATAAATATGAAGTATTTAAAGTAGAAAAATTTAAAGAAGAAAGTATTTAAAATGTAAATTATCCTTCGAACAGAAGTGAAAAGGAATTCTTAAAGATAATTACAGTGTGAATATTAATTTTACCATAATTATTAGCCTTATGAAAACGGTGTTGCAATGTAACGAAAAGTAACTTTACAGTCAACCTATTATAGAGTTTTAAAAATCTACATCATTCTGGACATTTCTAGTAAAAAATAACGCACCTTACAATATCTTGTTAAGAAGACAATTTTTTTTAAATAATTAACTTACGTTGTATCGAGCTACCTGGTTTTGTGAAAGCAAACGATAACTATGAGACTGAGTCATGCTGGGCAACAAAATTTATTTATAACATATGGTATTTATATATCTAAATGAATACAATAACTTCTCTTTGAGGTGTTAATAAAAAATAATGCAAATATTAAAATACTCCAAGCGGCCAAAAGTTTGACCTCAAAATTCTAAATTTTCCCCAAAAGAGCACAAAATAAATGCTATTTTCTTCATTGCTAATCATTCCAGGTTCTATAATGCACAGAATAAGCGACCGCAAGGAACCCTAAGGAATGATGCGGTATAAATTGGTATAAGTGTTAGTGGTATAAAGGTATGAATTGTGAATAAGAATGATGGAATTAAAAAATATAGAATAAATCTAAATTTAAGGATGTGTATAATATTTTAAAATATGACGATAAGATTAAACGAAATTAAACAAAATTTAAACGAAAGTGGCTCAATTATTTTACAACTCAAATTTTGCGCAAAAGTGAGCAGTAAGGTTAACAAAATATATTAGTTCCATAAAATTAATCAGAAACTTAATTGTACACAATGTTTCAGGTAACAACCTTGTTAAACATTATTAAACATTAATAAACATTGATAAGTTGAAAGCGCGCCCAAGGCACCCACATTTTTTTCTCTTCGTATTTTCTATGTAAGATAAGTCCAAAGTGATTCGCTTTGTACCTTAAGGGGTGTTGGAACCCCAAAATCTTCAAAAAATTGTGATTTCGGATTTTTGCATTTTCAAATTCTCTACACTTTTATCTTTCTAAAAATACCATTCTTTAATCTCTATGAAAATTAGAACTGTAAAAAAAATCTAGTTTTAATTTGTCATCGACTGCTTTGATCAATGAGGATTTTTACATTTACATTCATTAAAGTTTTACAAAATATGAAATCGATAATAAAACAAATTTCAAATTTTGGCTTCTACTTGCCCATATTTGCAGTAGGATTACGTCATTCAAAATTCGATGGCTCTAGGTACCGTTGTTTTATCACAATGCGATAAACATACATACATTTATGCAGATTCTTCATTATTTAATTTCTTCAAGTATAATACAGGGCGATAATATTTGGTGGCAACGATTTGAAAAGTGAAACGGTCATTTATAGTGAGTGATTCAATGCAAAATCGCAAAACGAAAACAATAGTCCTTCAGAGAGAAAGCCCCTTTGGACTAATAATTTTCTACGCATTTCAGACAATGTATTAACAAGTAGAAAATAACTAACAAAAGGTAAAAAATAAGGCACTTATTTTTTAAAAAAGGAATATATTCAATCGCATGTATGTGTATGCAAAAAAAGTCATGTACGTTTTCTACTTACATACGCTTGTGAGCTTGTGACATATGTATTTATTTTTTATAAAATAATTTCTAAAAACAATGCAACTGCGGAATTTTCATCTGGCATTTGAGTTTTACGTCTTTTGTGAAGCCAAGATTATCATCAAAGGTAACTATATGATATTAACCCTCTAACTAGTAAGGGATTTGCATGTAAAAATTCGAAATTTCTGAAAAAGCAGTGAAATAGAAACTTTTATTTCCTATTTCAAAATTTTTCTGCATTTTGCACCTATACCCTTTTACTCCCAACTTGATGTTTCGAATATATTTCAGGTACCTATATATACTTAATTAACAATATTAGGAAAAATATTATTTTACGTATATATACGATTCAATGATTTATTCTCATATAAGACTCAAACTAGATACGAGGTGTCCGCCGATAACATCGCGGCAAAAACATCGTGGAAGAAAACGTCGCGGAGAAAACAACGCAAGGCGAAAACGTCGTGCTACAAAACATCGTGGGAGAAAACATCGCAGTTCTAAAACATCGTGGTACAAAACATCGTCGTAGAAAATGAAGCGGTTCAAAAACATCGCAGTTTAAAAACATCGTCGTCGAAAATATCGTGGTAAAAAATAAAGTATCTACAAATCATCGCATGACAATAACATCGCAGACATGCTTTTTTCAGGTTTTAATAATTGTAAATGGATATTCCCATAATGATTTGTGAGCGCAAGGTGTAAAGAAGAATAAATTTTACTTTCACATATTTTATTAACTAATAAATTTTTGCTGAAAACGTAAGAAGGAAACTTAAGCATAGAAAATTAAATGTAACTTATAGATTATACTTTTCATGAAATATTACCAGGAAAAACTTTATAAAAATGATTTATTAATGGCCTTTTTTAGTTAACTATGTCGGTTTAAAATTCTATTAAGTGCTATAAGTTGCATTAATTTTTTATGCTTAAGTTTCCTTTTTATTTTCTCAGCAAAAATTTATTAATTAATAAAAAATATGAAAGCAAAAATTATCCTTCTTTCCATCTTGCGCTCACAAATCATTATGGGAATATCCATTTACACTTATTAAAGCAATGAAAAAAAGCATGTCTGCGATGTTATCGTCATGCGATGATTTGTAGATGCTTTATTTTTTACCACGATATTTTCAACGACGATGTTTTTAAACTGCGATCTTTTTGAGCCGCTTTATTTTCGACGACGATGTTTTGTACCACGATGTTTTAGAACTGCGATGTTTTCTCTTTGCGATGTTTTCTCCCACGATGTTTTGTAGCACGACGTTTTCGCCTTGCGTTGTTTTCTCCGCGACATTTTCGTCTGCGATGTTTTTGCCGCGATGTTTTCGTCTGTAACCAGATACGAACGTATATAGTATATAGTTTGAAGGTTTTAATGAAAATCACATTTTCAGCTTCAGGCTGCTATATCCATATATCACAACTTTCAGTGTTTCTTGGTTTAAAGACAATGTAGAGAGGGATATTATTTACAGTAGGATCAGTGTTTTATGCTACTGTAGTTACTTAAAAGTGGAAGCAACAAAGTTATAAGATACGAAATAACGACATCATATCAGACCCATGCTGAAATAGAGAAAACAAGAGGTTATTGCGGATACTTTTGAGTACAATAGCAGGCATGCCAATGATTGCTTAAACATGGTTAAAATTCTGAGGGAAACTATCTTTGATTACATGACCATGAAAGGACATTTTTCCTTGTTTCAGGAAATGGAAAGTAAAATGTTTTCGCTGAGGAAATGCTTTTGATGGCATCCATCTCTACCTTGCTAATATACAGTGATAACAATCACATCTGGGACTACTGAGTGTCTAAGTCTAAAGCACGTTGGTCCATCTTACAAACCATGTTAAATAAAGGAATGAGACTTCGAAGGATCTCAGAAAGAAGCTATGCACCTATGTCCCTTGTCCCTACACTCTTAATTGGGGAGAAGTAACATAAAATATCTTTAAGTAAGCATTTGAAAACTAAATGTATTTACTGGTTAATTTCGAATCATAAATAATATGTATTTGAATAAAATGTGAATGACAGTATGTAAAAGGTAATTATTGTTTAGAAGAAGACAGTTCGCTGTGTTTGTTAGCATTTGACATAATGTAGCTTCTGCAAATCTATAATCTGAACTGGATTTTTTATACACATGTTGCAAACAGCAAGCACTTAATAAGTAACAACGAGAAAATATTCTTCATTAAAAAAACCGCAGTATGAAAACTTCATATTGCGGTTCATACTTCACATTGCGGTCTTCGTATTGAAACCTTCATACTGGGGTCAGACCTCTAAGGTTTTTCATTAACGTTTCTAAATGTTAAAAGAATATTAAAAAAATAAAAACTTTAAACTTTTATAAAATCGCAATCTAATAATCTCTTTATGCACTGTTTAACTCAAAGTAAGCTTAAACACTTAAGCTAACTTCGAGCTAAACAGTGAATTATTAGTCTACTAGTTTAGGAATTAATTCCATAGAATGCAAGACATAAAGTCTATAAAAAACAGTTATTCAAAATGGCAAACCAAAGAGTTTGAAAAGAAATGGTACTCAGGCCCTTGACATCTTCGCCGTTCAGTTAACATTTAGGGGCTAACTCCTGTAGAATTTTGGTAGCTTCGGCTATATCTTTTTAGTTAAGCATTAGTTAAGTTTGATTTCTTAGTATTCTTGAGTTCAAAGTGGAGGCTTTTCTGTACGTCCTGAGAAAGGGCCATCTATATAATCTTATTTTGAACAATAAAGGGTAATTAACCCTTTTTGAGTTTTACGTTTCTGTTTCCTGAGATAAAGCGATTATTCGCTTGCCAGTTCTCAAGGTTCCCCACATATAGCTGTAAATTCAAGGTTGGAACCTTATAGTATCTTTATAAATTTTTCAAGGGCGCCAAACCGTCTTTTATTATTTGTGATATAAAATTGTAGATGAATTCTGTGAAAAGAATTTTTAGCCCAAATGGGTCATAACCCAGAAAGGCTATTAGTCTCAAAACGGCATTTTGCGTGGAATTACTCTAAATTTCCGAATCATGTTTCAAATTGTTGCCACCGAATATTATCGCCTGTATTACATTTAAAGAAACTAAATAATGAAGAATCTACATGAATGTATATGTTTCTCGTACTGTGAAAAAACAACGTTACCTAGAGTCATCAAATTTTGAATTACATGGTCCTCAGCCCCAACATGGGCACCTGGCAGCCCGAATTAGTTTTACTGTCTGTTTCATATTTTGTAAAACTTCAACTATTTTTTAATTAAAAAAACTCAACAATTTCTAAATGAGCAGGGCCAATACTGTAGGAAATAAAACATTTTTATCTCTAGCACGCGCAACTGTCTATGGGAAATTCTAAAGATATGCTGTTTTGAAATATCTTTCGCGCAATGTGGCATTAGCCTAAATGCTATCGAAATGTGTATGTGTCTGCAAATGAAAAAAAGAGTGCTCCGTCTGGGCGTTTAACTGCATGTGGTGTCTGATACCCCCATTCCTTTCTCCTGTTCAAAGGGGAAATGTAAATAATAGCTGTATATTTCTTATATCTAAATAAACAAATATTTGTGTTGAAACGTTCAAAAATGCCTAATTCTTCATTGGATTACCAAAGGAAAAAAACCCGAACCACAACACTATCCTATAATTTATTTTTCTTCTATTAATTCATTAATGTTTTTTGTTAATTTTAAACCAAAGATTATTAGTCCAAAGGGACTTTGTCCCTGAAGGACTATTGTTTTCGTTTTGTGATTTTGCGTCGATTCACTTCAAACGGCGCGAATCGCTTTTCAAACTGTTGCCACAAAGTACTATCGCCCTGCGTTATATTTAAATAAATTAAATAATGAAAAATCTGCATAAAGATATGTATATTACTTGCATTGTGATAAAACAACGGTACATAGAGCTATCGAATTTTGAATGACGTAATCCTACTGCGAATATGAGCATCTGGAAAGCCCAAATTTGAAATTTGGAATTTGTGTTATTATCGATTTCATATTTTGTAAATCTTTAACGAATTTTTGATTGACAATCCCAAGGATTTCAAAGCTAGCTAGCAGTGGCAACGTTGTATAGAAAAAGCCAATTTTATCTCCAGCGCGCGAGACTGTGTATCGGAAATTCTAAAGATATGCTCAATTTAAAACTATTTTGCGATATTACTCTTCAATTGAATCTTATGGTTTAAATGTGAAGAAACGTATAACATTTAATAAATAAAGGTAAAAGACAAAATGTTAATAAAAACGCCCCTTCGGCGGGACGTAATTTAAAATCTGAAACCTTTCAGATTTTTATCTTTTTCTTCTTAAAAAAGAATTTTTTTAAATTTTTAAATAAATAAGTTTATATCTCATGTCGACTGGAATCTTAAGAATCAGATCACAAGTTTCTTTCTCTCCCTTGAGAGGAATAAATTGTAGCAAGTTGCTCGGAGAAGGGATAATGATGTATATAAAGAATGCTTTGCGTTTCATTGCGCAACTTCGGTTAAGTATAAAAAATTCTTACGCTAACTATATTCTCCGAAATGCTATCATTTGGTAAAGTATTCCTAGAATCATTAGTTAGAAGGCTGACATATCAAAGTAAAACATCATGCACCACAATGAAAGAGAGAAATATGGGTAATAAATCAAGAGAATAATGGTTGTTGGAGAATGTTTACGTCAAAGCAAGAAGAAGGATTCCTTTAATTATCTATAACCTTTTTTTGATATTTTTGTTACATTTTCGTACAGTTGTAGCTCATAATCCGCGAAAACATTCTTAAAGAGAAAAATTTCTTGAAGCTGAGGAAATAGTTGTACAGTTAGTTGAAATAATCTCATCGCAAATCTAAGAAGGGATGTCACTAGGAGCACTTAAGAAATCTTAATCGTATTCGTCTTTCTTTTCTTTTATTATGTATATGGAATGTCACAGAAACCGTCGCATGGAGGCCAACCTCTATACTAGACATTATATATCGTATCGTATGGAACCTAATGTGGTCAGTGTAGATCACATTAGGTTCGATGTTAGAATGTGGACAAAGTAGACATTCTGGAGACTTTATGAGTTTCTTAAAATGTATATCATCTAAAATGTATGATTATTTGGTTACATAGTCCTTATCCCACAAATGTATTATCAAGATCATTGAAGCGACAGTAAAAATTCATGTAAACTATATTTATGAAATTCCGGACTATTTATAACATTGCACAATTTTCGGGGATATCTTTCAATGGGATGTTGCACTGAAATACGAGACTCTCGTTGCACTATCCGAAACGTTTTGTGACTTTAAAATAATGTGTCTACTGCGTGACTAACAACTCACTTGACGTCTGTTTAGTTTACACCAGAGAAGAAAATATAAAAAAATATATGAAGATACGATAAGAAAATAAATTACATCTACAATGCTAACAACATATTTACGCTGAAGCGTTGGACACGGTGAAGAAGTCTGCTGCTGTATTTCTGTGGCAGAATCTTAGGACACAGATACGTGGATTTGGAGAAGGCTGCATGAGGTTTGGTATGGCTGAGTAAGTATAGTGTATCGCCAGTCTGAGTCAATCTTATAACGTACAGTACTATTACACTGAGTCTTAGCAACTCGAGCTGAACCCTTGTAGAAGGATATCTTTCAAGGTATTATTTTGATGTTTTGCCAACGGTCAAATGTAATGCAATCAGAGGTTGTCTACGTAGCAAATTGATGTGTAAAATTTGTTACCAATCGAAAAACCTACTCGTTAAAGTCAAAAATCAGTTAGTCAAGAACGTAGCTTTTAAAGAGTGTTAATTTCGCCCAAATTATCAATATATAGGGTACTTTTCCGTTTTGCCGGCGCAGGCGATAAAGTCGCAATAATGGTACAACTGATGCCAAACGGAATATCCTCGCTGGTAACCTTTTACGCATCATTTTCAAAACAAATCGCAGCCATTTCTTATCAGATTGATTGTTTCTTTCAATCCTGGCATACAATTATATGGAATTTTTATCAGCTAGTTCAATTTTATGCTCTAAGGCCATTCGTAGTAATTAAGTCAATTAGTATGCAATCACACCGCTCACCCGAAGGCGAAAATATAGAAAAGGCAAAGCCAAGAGTTAAATTCATCAGTTCTAATGAGAATGCATTAGCGAAGTAAAGCACTACGGTTTTACATAATTTCTGAGTAAGCTATTTGCACGAATTGAAATAATTCTTGCATTTCTAATTAAGATTTAACTTAAAATTAATGGAGAAGATTACTAAGAGAATTAGATTTTTGTAGCGTAGTTTACGCGAGATGAGATGACGTAGGGTCACGGAATATGAACCGGCGAATCAGAAATTTGAATCATGAAAGCATAGTAAATTCTTAAATTAATGTCTTTTTACAAATTTATGGTCTTTATTTTTTGGCTTTTTACAAAATTTTAAACGATATTAAAATGTTTATGCCTCCCCCCCCAAAAAAAAATCTTAGAACTAACATTTTTTATGTGTATACTGTATGTTGTCGCCAATACAGTCATCTTGGCGACATTTGCGCCGGCGAAACGGAAAAGTACCATATATAGTGGATAAAATCTCTATATTTCCCATAACTAATATTTATTTATTATCTTAATGATTTCTTAACTTAAATATCAGTTTTGGTCCACCAACGGCCGAGCGGTAAAAGCCGTTGAAGACTGGTAGTTCGGTCCCGGGTTCGAGTCCTAGCGAACGAGCAGGTTGCATGGGCTTTTTGGGGGTTTTCACAGTGTGTAACGTGGATACGAGACAGTTTCGCTTAAAATCCACCTTCACTGGCACTCCTCCCTTTCCGTGTAGAGAGTATAAGGGCGGAGAAGTAATAAGTAAAAAAAAGTTAGTTTTCGCATGTTAAATAAATTTTTAGGGAAACTATTCCTATTTGAATACGAATTAATTATATAAATTCTAAATATGGTGTAGAAAAACTCTCAAACATAGATAACTTATGTGTCAAAAATAAATTAAATGACATGTGTATTTTGAAATAAAAAGTGATGATTGTATTCAGTTGAAAGCAAAACTTAAATAAAATAATTAAATTGTTAAAAAAAAGAGTATGAAAAATTGATTCAATAATTTTTAGATTAAATATACTTTAATTTACATGTAATTTGATATTTTGACTAAATTACGATGTACCTGAAAAGTTATTTAACAGAAAGTGCACATGTATATGATTTTGTAATTTGTATTGAGTCGTAAATTTATTTTTATTTTGTTTCAAGCAAAATATTACTGTTTCGGATGCATCAAATATCTGCAGATCGGTATCATCAATTGGTTATACTTGTAGGTGCCTTAAATTGATAGTCAGGGTCTATAAACTAAAATGATGGAACATTACGAATGTTTTTAATACTGCTGACGGTTATAAAAAGCACTTCTTTGGCTTTTGTCCGAGTTCGAAGGGATGCTAGGAGCATCGGGGCAAACACGTGATGTCTATTCGTATCACATTTAGAATGCCGGTCGTTAGCGATTTCAGAACTACACCTGTGCCGTGATTCTATTGACCGTGCTTGGTTTTTCCAACTGACTGGGAGGAGATGCAGAGGTCCAGCAGGTTATCGACCTGTTGAGTAGACCTTGCCGATGTTCTACAGGCCCCCGAGACCTTTCTCTTTCGTCATCTTGTCTCCGAGAGTGGATAGAAAATCCAATGTGGAATGCATATCATCCGAGACTTGGCTGCGGGAAGTCATACCGGTCCACATCAAACTGTGTTGAGAGTTATCACTGCTGCTTCCGAAGTTCGCTTACATTTTAAGGGCAAGAACACGGTGCACTGGAGGTTCTGTAGCGAATGCTAAGTGTTTTTTCGTTATCAACATTCACTAGTCGTCTCAGAAACACGTGAAGGTCGGCATTCTTTACGGCCAATAGCACTTCTTTTCTACTGAATTCATGCTATTTTTTTTCCGTATCACTAGACAGGTAGTAAATAACGACCATATAAGAAAGTAACTCAGGGAATGAATAATTCAAGAAAACATGTTATTGGGTAAGGTGTTTTATAATTCACTGATCAAGTCGGTATTCGTGAAATTTGAAACTTTATCTAAACAACGATGTACATCTCAAGGTATCAGAGGAATGCAGATTATTTTTGTTCTTTCTGAGAGGTCACACTACAAAGTGTTTTCAAAATTTCAGCTTTATTGGATAGCTGCTATTTAAAAAGAATGTGGTAGCAGATAATATTTCTTAAGTGGTGCTCTATAGTATATTGCCTCTAATGGATCATTTTTAATATTAAATTCAGATCTTACATTAAAGAAGGTGCACATGAACCGGAAGAGTTTAAATGTAGGAAATGCAAATAAGGTTTTATACATTTTCCATATTGGATCAGAAAAGGTACTTCCAATAAAAATATTGCAAGAATTATACATAAATTTTGCTCGGCTTAAGAAATGAATTCCCCAACTCCTATTTTTAGCAAAACTCTTTGAGTAAGCGAGTGATACGATTGCCTTGATTTGGTTCATTGAAATTACGGCAAAGCACACTGGGGCTATCTGCTTAAGGGAAGGGATGCCTGCATGGAGGACTTTCTAAGAGAAAATGTCTCGTATACACAGGTGACAGGTGACGGAGGACGGGGACGCCTGGCGTCTAACAGAGGTAAACAGGCATATGTCCCACACCCTCCCCTATCCAGACGCAACAACTCCCTGTGGCCCCATAAGGACGCACCGGGAGTTTATCGATACTTCAACATAAATTACTACTTACTCATAAATTACTGCCTACTGATAACATATAAATTCTGCTTTTTCGTAAATTATCGCATACACATAAGTTACTGCTTGTGCTTGTATCTCGTATACACAAGCGGAAAAGCACGAAAACGCCCTGCAGACAGGCCAGATTCGAACCCAGATCTGAACTATCAGTATTCACCGACTTTATCGCTCGGCCGCTGGTGGGCGATTGATATGATTGAAAAGATGACTAATACGTTTTAATAAAGCAGGAAACGAGCTACATCCATTCTGAAGAACGATATTTTTTAGGTTTATTTAATTGCAATATCAATTAATATGTCGAAATTAATCCATGAAATTAAGTTTGTTTTGATGCTTAAGTAGCGTTCCGTATAATGAAAGTTTGTTTTACGCTTTTGAAGAAAAAATCGCTATTTCATCGTTTACATTCAGCTTTAACAGCCCATAACGGACATAAATATATATGCTAAAAAATTAAAAAGACAAAACTGCAAGGTTTTTAATAATACTACAGATGTTCAATTTTAAAAAGCTCATCGTACGTAATTAGGAATTCTTAAGTAAACTAAATGTAAAGAGAAAAATGAATTACGTATCCGAAATCAATATTTTAATAAGTTTTGAACAGCTGAAGGGAATTGGTATAGTTTAAGGTATGAATAAATCTTATTCCTCGCTGAAAAAGAATAATGGGTTAGAACATGTACATGTAAAAGTATGGGGGACACCAGCGATGTACCATAGGTCAACTGGTAATGCCTTCGCATACTAACTCATTAAAAAAAGCGGGGGGCGGGAGATGCAAGTTTTATAAGAATTTACATAGACTGAAGCTTTCCAAATGGTCTAGAGCAGGGATGGGCCAACAAGCGTTATTTCTTTCTCTGGGAGCAGACAAATTGGAATCCAGTATTGGTGAATTAGACCTCACATATGGCAGACTACGCATTTTAAGATTCAGCCAGCGGCTTTTTCTTTTAGCGCGAGTTCTAATATTATTGATTGCGTATGGAAAGATTGCGGACATATAGCATCATTACGAATAGTGGGAAAATTATTAAAAGTTCAGCTTAGCTAGTGCTGGTTTGGTTATTCGTAAAATATTTCAACCTTAAAATGGGTACTAAAAATATAAAGTTGATTCAGAGTGCCTTGCTTTTGATGATAAATGGACTTGGAAATATGTTTTACAGCTGTAAAAGATAAACCAGTGTGTTCTCATCTTTAGTGAAGCTGTAACACTCTTCAAAGAATGTAACATTTCCCACCATTTCATATCTAATCATAAGAATTCCAATTACGAAGCAATGCCGAATATGAAAGAAAACAAAATGCAGAAAGTCTTTGTACAAAACTACCAGGCCGACAAAATTTTTTCAAGAAGGTAAACAGTATCCAAGAAGCAGCTACATATGCAAGTTACATTGTAGCATACAATAGTGCTGAAAAAAACCAAAGCTCTCAGTGATGGGAAGTTCGTTAAACAATGCATGCTCCAAGTGTGGGATGTTTTATGTCCAGACTAGAAAAAATAATTTTGAAACTGTAAGCTTATCTCGAAAATCGGTGACATCTAGAATAGAAGACATCGGTAAAAATTTTACATCACAAAGTCAAAAGATTGGCCAGTTTAAATTTCCCTCCATAGCTATGGATGAAAGCACTGATATAAATGATACTGCTCAATTAGTATTATTTATAAAAGATGTTGATGAGAACTTTGAAATTACCAAGGAAATGGCGTGCATGCGTTCTTTAATAGGAACTAGAACGGGATGTGATATTTTTCGTGAATTTCAGGAAGGGCTTTTAACTTTGAAAGTGCTTATAACAAATATATGCAATATTACGACTGATAGAGCACCAAATATGACAGGAAAAAAATCTGTATTTCTTGGAAGCTTTAATCAAAACTACCCCGGGAACAATGTTGTTTTTCTGCATTGTGTTTTACATCAAGATGCATTGAATCTGCATTGAATATGAAAAAATCTGCATTGTAAATCTGCATTGAATATGAAAAAATCTGCATTGTAAATCTGCATTGAATATGAAAAAATCTGCATTGTAAATCTGCATTGAATATGAAACCCGTGAGTCGGGAATATGAAACCTTGATTCAGTCGTGAAGCTTGTAAATACTGTTCGATCTCGTCGGCTTACTCACAGGCAATTTCGAGATTTTCTTCAGTCCGTGCAATATGAATACTCTGTATTACACGAAAGTAAGGTGGCCTAGTGCAGGATGTAGTTTCGAGCCAGTTTGGCAGCTGAAAGACGACATTGTGTCGTTCTTCCATGAGGAACGGTGTTCTGCGGAGTGCGAAATGTTAGAAGACGCAGAATGGCATTTTTCACAGATCTTCTTTGTCATATGAGCAACTTGAATGTCAAGAAGCAAGGGAAAAATCAATTTATAGACCATATCTGAGTCCATCTTAAAGCTTTTAAACTAAAACTTAATTTATTTGCTTGGCAGCTAGCTAAGAACGACTTGTCTCATTTCCCGAGGTTAAATTCAATACCCTCAGTAAATGAAGAGAAGCTTAAGAATTATGAAGATGGCTTGGAAAAACTGCATTTTGAGTTCGAACGCTGACTTCAAGATTTCAGTGTCATTCAAAGAGAATTGGATATTATTGCCACGCCTTTCAACGTAAATGGTGAAGCAGTGAGGTCAGATTTGCAGCTTGAATTAATTGAGTTGCAGTTTAACTATCATTTCAAGCAGTTGTTTTCTAAATATGCCAAAGTTAGAGTTTTGCAAATCATTAAAGTAGGTTTCGGAAATTTAATATCTCACGTTCAGAAAATCAGTGTTAAAGTGTTTTCAACTATGAACCTTAGAAAGAATTATATCAGAAGTACACTGACAGATGAGCATTTAGCTTCGTTCCTTAGAATTAGTACATCTCACTTCGAACCTCAATATATAAGGAACTTTTAAAAATGAAATTGCAATTTCATTCATCTCATTAACATACGTAAATTGTAATGCTTGTATATTGTTTTTAAATTTTAGAAAAATTTATCTTGGACCGGCTAACATTTTTTTCGACTTTTGGGCCTCGACGGAAAACGTTTGTCCATCCCTGGTCTATAATTTGCCTCTTATGGTGCATTGGGCAATCCCACCGTATGCCCTGCATCCAGTATTTATTAAAAATAATGATGTAAGACATAAGTAGATTACAAAATAGTCTGAATACAATTTGAAATTCACAAATTAAATTGAACATCTGATTGGGTGCGACAAAAAGAGTAGCTAAACATAATTAGTAAACAGATAAACATAATGAGATAATTATAATTAATACTGGCAACACAATGCTATAATGAATTGTAATAATAATACTAAAGAGGTGGGTGTCCATAGGTTATTCCAGATAGATATAAAGGTTTATTGCAGTTTGCAATTTATAAAGTTCACGAGTGGAGTCATTTTGTCCATAAACACAGCATGTAAAAGTTCCCTAAATTTCTGCAGTATGTGGACTTTCACTTGACATGGGTTAGAACAGTTATTAATAGCGGTATCTTATTTAAATGTGATGAAAGTTAACAATTTACCACAGAAAATCGCGTAGTTTTATTTTTGGAATGCGGCGTACACAAGTCGATAAAATAATTTTAATTATTAGAAATATTTATTTGTAGTAGTATTTACTCGTAATTGTCCGTTCCTTACAATGTGTAATTTACACTTGTGACTTCAATTTCTTACATTTCTAACCTGCAACTTCTGTTTCTCACATCAAGTTCAGATAGCAGATATATCCGTTCAAGCGCTTAATTTCAGCATCCAGATCGCGCCAATTGGAGAGGCACCAAACGCTAGGTGCTATGTGGGTTAATAGCATCTTTGTTTTTGACAAAACGCGACTTTTCTGTGGAATGAGAAAACCTTGCCGTATAGAAACAATAGCATCAGCTACCATGGGTTAAGAAAGGTTTATCGGCCACGGTTTGAATATGGCAGTACCATTTTGAGGATCTAACATACTTCAATAAATTCTTTAGGTTATATTGATTTTCCTGATTTGCTGATTTTGATACTGATCTCACGACATTGATCACGCTGTACTCAGCTATACTATACACCTATATAAATTACTTTTCTTTTTTTTCATAGAAAAACTAGTATTTCATTGAGACTTTTGTTGGAAGCACCTCTTTTCCCTTGGTCATATCACCTATGTAGTGTATCATGTTAGTGGCTATTTAAGCGTTTTCAAGAACACGAATGTGTTATCGTTTCAGAATACGAAGTATGTACAGTACCTTAAGTACTCGGATTAAATAGGGTGACAGCCCATCGTGACAGCCCATCGGGATATTTGAAAAATCCCGATTGCTAGATTGCTTCTTCTCTGGTGCTTCTGCATCGTCTGTGATGCACCATGGGTAACACTTTCTGTCATAAGACGATTAAATGACCGATGGTTTGGCAGTTTCTGAAAAACATTTGCGAAGCATGTATCCGGCCATTCTGAAAATAAAAATATGTTTGTATAAGCTGTAATGTAAATGAGAGAATTTAATTGTCCCATTTACGAGGTTAAAATCCCGGCGAACGAAATATTATCAGAAGCGTCATCTTCCACATGCGTTACATAAATGTGAACCGCTTTCCCTTAAAAACACTTCCACGAAGGATCTTTCTTTAGGCTTTAGCTTTGCCATAATTCCAATAACCTAATGCAATCTTAAAATGTAGGGATAATATTGTATTAATACTTTATACTTTCTAAATCAACGAAAACATTAAAAATATGTAAATCAAAAAGTCTAATTTTATTTAAGATAGGGAAAAAGAACAAGCGATTCAGTTAATCGCGATTCTTAATTTTCCAAAGTCCGTATAACTAGAATGTATTTAAAACCGTATTCCACTTTGATTTATGTGTTGAATTCCACTTTGATTTATGTATGAATTCCACTTTAATTTATGTATGAATTCCACTTTGATTCATGTATGAATTCTACTTTGATTAACCGACCACTATCCCAGCGGTTAAGACTACTGAACAATAGTAATTCGATCCGGTTTCGGACCCAGGCATCCAGGCTGACTATATGAATATGTTTTCGTGCTTTTCCCATATGTAACGTGCATAGAATTCAGTTTTCCTTAGAACATTCTTCACCAATACATCCCTCCTCCTAGTGAGAAAGTCGTCGTGAGTTTTGCCGCATCTTAATAATGTAACCTAGCCTGAAATAATTTCATTCATTTTTCTGTAAAATATTTATATTCTTAAGATATAGTACAAGCTTATGACAGATATTTTGGACACTCAAATAAAGCAAAAATATTACGAAATTCAGTTCTCAACGATAATAATAAATTTAAGAAATCTTGAAAATCGTCCATTTTTTTCCTTTTTGATTTCACGGTCTTCGTAAAGAAAAAGTACATTGCACATGAAAGTGCTTCCAATCACTATAAGTCAGAGTGAAATACAATACTTTAGCTAAAACTACAAATTTCGATATGTTTTTCTTATGCTATCAGTACCCCAAACTCAGGAAACGTATTAAAAAGGACATTTATAAAAAACTTTTTAATGGTTATCATGATGATGATGATGATAAATTTTGATAACACGCGTAGAAGAAAAAGAAACTCACGTGCCATTTGTTGACCACTTTTGATTTGGAACACTGGGAGCCGTACTTGAATGAAATAACTGTATTTAATTGTGTGCTCCCCTTTTTTTTCCTATTTTTATCTTTCGTAAATTGAGAGAGGAAAATTGTGCGAATAATTAAATTCCTGAAGGAGGCGGTAAGAACATAATAAATTAAAAGTAGTCATGAAAACTACCACAATATTATGTCTTTAAAAGAAACCTTCATTTCCATAAGAATACATTGTAATATTAGCATTACAGCATCTAATAAGATATCTTCATTTTTACTTCCCTGCAATACGAGTCACGCTCTTTCTTAATCTGCTACTCCCTAGGCCTCAGATCATCCATAAATAGCGAAAGTGCAGAGAAATCGTAAACTGAATGTCAGTTCATGTTGGTTTCGGAGGGATTGGTCGGTTCTTGCATGAGGTTAGCCATTCAACAGTTCGAAGAAAAAGCTTCGGCGTGATTTTCGCAGGTAGTTTGCGAGCGTTTGTCATTGTTATTAAGATGAAAGCGATCACTACGGTGGCGAATCCAATTCAAAATTTATGAAAGCTCGTTCTCCGAACGCATTGAGGGAGGAGAAAACTACGCGAATATTTTTTTAAATTTCAGAATGTGGCACTAGGGAGGGAAGTACTGGAGAAAATACGGTTATTACTTCATTATACGTACGATGTTGCAGTCAAGAAGATTCGAATATACGCAACAGACTATCTGAAAATTCAAATTCCGTAGAGTAGCAGTCGAAAAAAAAAAGTGTTCGAATTAAATGAAAAACACGTGCTTCGCCGTCCGAGGATGCAACAGAAACATCTAATTATAATAATGATACTTTACAGTAGGTCGGTAGGCGAAATCCAAATGCCTTCGTTTTCGCTTTATTCTTTCCTCCTTCAGAACGCTCAAGAACTAAGCCCTACTGCACTAAAAAACGTTTCTGTCTGCAGTCATGTCTGAGATTACAAGTCAAAAAATAAAACACCTCCGTTAGACTAAAATATATCACAGTAGATAAATTACACTATATTAATCAAAACAAAATTCTCATTTACTATTCCTAAAGAGAGCTACTAAGGCAAATAAGCCGAGGGCTATATACCATTGACGTCATATGCATTACGACCGTTAAATGCCTATTTCAGAAAAGTTCTGACGTCAGAAAATACTGTGACGTTAAAATGGAATATAAATAGCCCACTTTCGGGCCGCACATCTGATTTAGCAGGAAAAAAAATATTTTTAAACATCAGTATCTATCAGAATACACTAAAGATCATTTTGAACCCACAATCATCAGGGTGGGGGGTGGGGTGGGGGTAAAAGTTTAAAATCATTCCAGTCATTCACATCATGAAATCCAAAAATCCATAAGGATTCAAAATTGTTACGTCAATTTACGAAACAATTCAACTTTTTCAAGGTATTTCATATCTTTACTTTTAGTCTGTGGCTTACTATCACAAATTTTAATTTTATATATTTGTTTTTCATTTACAATTTCACAGTATCGAAAATTTATGTTTTTATCTAAATTCATTTTTGCATTAAAAAATTGCGGCCTGGTAGAGAGTGGTTTATTTTCTTAATTACATTGTTAACTTAATGTTAGCTGCTTTTCCGTTGATTTTAGTTTTGAATGATCTAATTTTCTTCTTATGGTTTTCCGTTGATTTTAGTTTTGAATGATCTAATTTTCTTCTTATGGTTTTCCGTTGATTTTAGTTTTGAATGATCTAATTTTCTTCTTAAATTATAAGTTTATATTATACAGATATATACGCAAGATAAAAAATATAAAATCAAAAATGTAACTTAAATTAACAATAGCCCCTTAATTCTTCATTTTAATTTAGGTATTCTCCCTCTTTTTTCTAAATATAGCAGCTGCTTAACTTTATGGACTGTGCCATTTCTAGATTAATCCACAACATACAACTTTTACATAACGATGATGACGTAGCTAATTCGGAACCTACACCTTTTTCCTAAACTTAATTTCTATGCTGAATACCTGCACATTTGCTATCTGTACCTCGGCCTAGCTGAACTGCTGCAAGTTGCTTCTTTTCTTACTGCAAAACTATCAAAAATGTAATTGTTTTGAAGTAGGCAGGATTAGATTGACAAATTTATTTGTGGCAGCAAATGTCAATTCACATAAATCAATATTTATGTGCCTCGGCGGCCAAGTTTGCTGTTCATTATGGATCACCATCTATGTTATTAGTATTTTTTACGTTATCACATATACTGTGTAATAAAAGCAAAATTTAGAAATACTGATATAGGAGCTTTAAGACGTAGAAACGTCTTAAGAAGAGGAAGAATTCTGATTGCGTGGAATGTTAAACCCTTAGTGACTGGGAAACTAGGTAGTCGAGGCGGATTAAATTCCATTTTTATTTAAATTGACATTTGTGGCCACAATTCACTTGGTACTCTTAATCGTGCCTATTTCCAGATCATTTACATTTTTGATACCGTTGCGCTACGAAGAGAGCACAGCGACATTGCGTTCAATCAGCACACAGGGAGAAACTAAATTGAGCTATTATCCAATATGGCAGTCTATTAAGAGAAAGGTTTTAGTTTAGGTTAAAAAGGTTTCAGTTCTCAGAGTTTAGGTTCCGAATTAGCTACATCATAAGCGTTATGTAAGCTCTGTGCACATAATCAAGAAATGGCACTAAAAAATTATTACTACTTTTAAAGTACAGAGAAGAAATTCAAAAATTCAAAATAAGTAATTAAGAGACTATTAGTAAATTAAATTGTAAAGCTGATATTTTTTATCTTACACACATATATGTCATAATAAAAGCAAAGGAAAAGACAGAACACTATATATGCGTGTTTAGACCCATACTGAAGAAGATTTTGATTGCGTAGTATGCTAGTAATGCTAACTTGGTAATATCTAAAGAACTTGGCAGTCGAGGCAGTTTTAATTCCATTTTTATTTGCAACTGATATTTGTGGCCACAATCACTTGGCACTCTAGTCGTGCCTTTCCACAGAAGATTTACATTTTTGATATTGTTGAGATAAAAAGCAAGGCAGCGAAATTACATCTTAGCACAGTAGAGAGCAAAAGCTGAAGTGCGTAGTTATGAAGGATGGAAGCACGGCGAAGAGAAAAGTTTTGGTTTACAATGGCAGTTTCAGTTCTTAATTATTAATTATCTAGAAATGACGCAATGCAGAGAAGTTATTACGATTTTAGAATCGAGAGGAAGAATTAATGTTTATAGTTATATTATAATTCTGATTCATATAATTTTATCTTACATATATATATATATATATATATATCTTATGAGACAAAAACAGGTAGGATAAAGTACTAAATTTAACTTACAACAGCCACTTAACTCTTTTATTTTTTAATTTCCTCTTTCTGTCGTAAAAAGAGTAACTGCTTGCAATAAATCTCTCTAAACTGCGTCATTTCAAAATTGATCCCTGTCATATGATTCCTTCACAAAACTAATGACCCAGATATTTCCATCAGGTTTCAACCAATAATAGTTTTAGAAAGTTGTTATATACCAATCAAAATAGAGGTAATCCAAACCCAAATCCTTCTGAAAGAAGACTTCATCTTGAACACGCCTCTTTCTTTTCTCACTTTGTTATTGGAAACTTGCTAACGCTTGCTGCTGCTCTTTTCTCTAAATATATTTCAGAAATCTGTAAATTCTCGATGTAGTTCTTCAAAAAGAACTGGTGTGATTTTTGCACCCAGTTGTTTGTGGCTGCATATGCAACAATGAAACAAATGGTTCAGCTGAACCGACCTCGATTATTGCAACTACTTCTTTATCTATTTCTATATCTTTATATATATTCTCAGATATACATATATATATATATATATGTAAGAATTCTTTTTATATATTCTCAGATATATATATATATATGTGTGTGTAAGAAGATATATATATATATGTAAGATATAACAAAATATGATAGCCGTTTCAAAAAAAAAAAAATAAATAAATAAATAAAAATAATTGGCGACCTCAAAATTAACATTCTAAATTTGGTGATCTGAACCTAAATTCATCTCTTCTCACAGGTTCCAGATTTTTCTATATTACGTAACGTTTTAATGCAGATGCCTCTTGTCTCCAACACTAATGATTGATCAAATTAATTGTAAACCAAAACTTTGAAGTGAAACTTTTTCGACTCCCACCCTTCTTCCTCTGAAGTTCTATGATACTCGCCCCTTTTTCCTCATAAGCTCTCCTGCCGGCAAGATTCTATTTATGTATGCTGCTGCCGCTTACTTCTTTAAAGCGACATCGTACTTCAAAATGCAACTGACTGCATTCGAATATAATTAGAAAACATATTGTCTGAAAAGGATGATTTGATATGCGTAAAAACAAAGATTGTGATTTTTCAAGATACGTTGTGCTAACTTGTGCCATCATGCTTTCCACTCTGCCACCTTCAAGCCACTATGGTCTTCTCGGCCATCTACGCAGTATCGCAAGCTGTTAAAAGTTCCACTGTTTTCATCTACGCATTTTAAAATCATTACATATATATCTGAGAACTATATATATATATATATATATATATAGTTCTATATATATATATAGTTGTATATATATATATGCGTGTGTGTGTGTATAAGATATAAAAATATGAAGAAAAATATATTACCAAATTAAATCTAATTGGAACGTTTTTAAATTCTTAATTTTTATTGCACGCATCCCCTGTTCAAGGCTACTTGTTGCGGCTGGCTTTCCCTGCAGTGACCGCATTGCAAATTCTTTTGCCCAATCGCTACTTTCGAGAAAGGGGATGCACAAAATGTCTTATGGGAATCGAGCCCGGTAGCCTAGAGTTCAGTTTAACAGTCAGCCTCTTTTAACCGCTAGATCATCTTAGATATGAACAAATTAAATTTAACAGATGTAGCATAAGCATTTCTACTAAATTAAATGAAACTGACATAGAGTTTATTTCAAACCATACAAAAGTGTATGCTTTTGGAAAAGCAAGTTACTGCTAAAGGTATGTTGTCCTTAGAAAATAAGCCTAGCTATATTTTTCCCTACAAATCAAGCGTCCCTGTAAAATTCATATCATGAAGTAAATTTTGCATTAAATCCGCCTGCTATTTAAGTTTTAATTCAATGTGTTCTACTACGCTGGAAGTTGGACAATGCCATGTCTTGCTTAAGAAACATTTTAATACATAGAATGAAACAAATCACAGTGGACAAATTTTTAATGCGACAAAGGCCCAAAAATTCTCAAGTAGATGCGCGAAGTGTTAAGAGAAAAAGAAAATAGAAATACCCTAGAAAGACAGGAGCTACCTGATATTTTTAAGAAATACGATTTCACTTTCATACACGTATTCATACACCTTTGGTTTCTTCACAATTTTCCACTTATGCCATTAACTTTTCTTAGTAGAGATATGGTAAAATTTAATTCGAATTCCATTGGTTTTGGATTAGAAACATACATACAAATTACTCTTTTCTGAGCAATCATTTGGAATCTAGAAATGGGTTAATTTTAAATTAATTCCTACGAGAAAAATTGTTTCAGTTTACAAATATTTTGTGTGACGAACTATCAAGAAGGAGTTAAGTTTGCGAATCAAGGTTTCACTTCTGCCACTCAACCGGGATAGTGGGTAGTGATGCTGACTGCCGTAACGAATGCCAAAGTTCGAATCCCAGAGAAGGCATGGGTATTTGTAAACGTATAGTGTCCGTGCAGCATGGTACTCTAAATATGCGGCGAACTGAAAGTCCTGTCTAAAGGTTGGTGGTAGGAATAGAAGGGTGAGAGACCCTCGGACCCGCCTCTCCCGGGGTGCTCTTCATCAAAATTGGGGGCAGAACTGAGCAACAGTTCACAGTACGACTGTCAGTCAGACACCTGTACGACTGTCGGTGTCAGACACCTGTAAACCGACCTTTACGACTTTGACACTGACTCACCGACAGGAGCAATCTTGCAGTTATTGCCCCGACGAATTTCATGGGGTTGCTATGGTGTTACTTAGTGAGATAAGTCACAACAACAACATCTTTCACTGTAATATTTTTGTAATTCACATATAATATTTTGTAATTCACATATACTATTTTGTCTTTCACAGATAATATTTTTGTAATTCACTGCATATATAACATAATTTAATTGCTTCATATTAATTCAATAATCTTTAAATCATTTCTTACATACTTTTAGCAATCATATTAATCGTATATCTTAATCGAAAACATTTATTTTTTAGTTAAGTTCTTTAGGGTTATTATATTACTCTCAAATAAAACTGAAAAGAATAAATTATTGGAAAAATTAGCTAACACTTCTTAATAAAATGAAATCAGGTCCAGAAGCCTTTTTTCAATTACTTTGGAAGGATTTTAGTTATCATGCCAGCATTTAATTGAGAATGCCCTTGAGAATTGGATCATAGCAACAAAATTTCAATAGCAAACCAAAGTGGTGGGGAGAGGATTTACAAAAGGGGAGTACATTTGTAAGGATCTTAAGTTTTACTAACGTTTATTTTTTATTTTAAATCTTTACTATCACTTCTTATTTTCTACTTCCGGCCAGAATTAAAAGCTTTAACTTATTTATGCAAAATTTGTCTGGCGAACGCCAAGTACTTAAGTTGTGGCTTTTTGCCAAGCGAAAGAGAGGAAGGAGTTAGTCGAAGCAGGCCGCTTGCCTTAGAAGTTTTACTCGGTTGCTGGTTGCCTTCCAGGCCAGAGGTTTAATCCTCTTGATAATTTTAAACGTATTGTAGTGTTAACAGTTCTCTGTACTACATACGGCTTCCTGTTAATATACGGCCAATCTTCCACGTAGGCCCTTGTTTATTATTCCAAATTTAAGTTAAAGTTTAGTTAAATATTTTTATATTCTTGCGTTCAGACCACAAGTAGTTGGTCTCTGTATTCCGAAGTACGGAAATTATTGTAAAGAGTGAAAAATAAAGGGTTTCGTATACCCTTCCTGTGTATCTTGTCTACTTCCCACATTTATTGAACATAGCTTTAGTAAGCTCCCTGTTCCGAGTAAGGTTCTTCAATGTTCCCCAAGCAAGTAAGGAGAAACACTGAACCTGATACATTGAACTGACAACTCGCAGATAATGGAGCAGCAAATGAGTGTAGTTATCTCTAACAACAGTAATATGCAAGTAACTGAACAGTAACAAAGATACGCCTTTGATAGGTACTACAGCTATAATAGCACTTGCAACTATTCCAAGCAAATCAACTAAGATACCAGAAAATGAATCATCTAACTCCCTATCCAGACTATGTTACAACAAGCGAAAATCAACATTAGAAAAATAGCTCACGTCGTAGAATAGTAACTGGATTGTAAGAGTATAAACTGTTGTAATAAAAGCTTATTACTATCGATTTTGCATGTAGTACTTGTTAAAAATAATGTTGTAAAGCAGTTGACAGAGAATCTCCAGTGAATGTGTAACTATTTACAAGTTTAACTCTGATTATCTCAGTAACAGTATTGTAAGCATGAAATCAGATAATGTTTAAATGTATACATAGCTATCAAGAATATATTTAAGTATTTCATATAACGGTATAGATGACAGTGTTTGTAATCAACATATGCATGGTTATACACAGGCTTAGTATGCCCATGTTATATTTATATATGAAAGAAATAATCCCTTCTGCCAGGATGAATAAGACTTTTCAACGAAGGTATTTTCTCCCTCCTTTTTGCATACCTTCGTGGTGTATCGGTAGCTCCCTCCGGCGCGTATTCGAGAGGTCCAGGTTCGAGTCCCGGGGAGGGCATTGCTCTTTTTTCGGTGCTACTTTGGTAGACGGTTGCACGGATTTTTGGCGATTTACGTTGGCGCAATTGTTGGCTCGATTTCTACAAACGTCAGCCATCTTGAAAAACGCTGTTTTTACGCATAGTAAAGTATTCGAAACTTTAAAAAAAATAAATATCGTTAGAAATAATGGATTAATTTTTTTGTTGAAAATGTCGTTTTTTAAGATGGCAGGCAAGTGTAAATAAATACATTTACTATGAGTATAAAATACTAAAGTAAGGTTATTATTACTTTCATATAGCAAAGAAGAGAATAAAAACACCGCTATAAAAACATTGTGCCAACGTTTAATTAGATTAAAATATTACTGAAATTGAATATCGAAATAAAAAACATCATCCAACATTTAAAAGAATTAGAATATTATTAAATTTAAATACTTTAAAATGCGTTATATAGAATATAATATATATATATATATATATATATATTATATAGAATAAATACATTTACTACGAGTATAAAATACTAAAGAAAGGTTAAATTATTACTTTCATATATCATAGAAATAGAATAAAAATACCACTATAAAACATTGCGCAAACGTTTAATTGGATTAAAATATTACGTAAATTGAATATCGAATTAAAAACCATCATACCAACGTTTAAAAGAATTAAAATATTACTTAAATTAAATACTTTAAAATAAATAAATAAGAACGCTTCGTACACTAGAGCTAAAGTGACAGCAATTAGTTTATTGTCGGTAAAAAAGGAGGAATGTCTAATAATTTTCTTATCGTTACAGCGGTTATTTCTTCCAACATGACCACAATATCATATACGGCCGTCTCAGAATCGGCTCTTCTAACGGTCTTCATCTGTGATCTACATTTTCGCACTTCATTGAAGAAACAATTAGCGACGTTTCCTCCAAAAATTTAAAATAAATTTTCTCTGACCCTTGTAAGAATTTATAAATAAATCTTTGATTAGGAAAGCCAGGCTGGCGAAAATAAGGTTTCAAAGGACAATTTTTTGATTCCGAAACCAAAAATTCTTGGTACTTATCAAAAACAACATTCATCTTTGAAAGAGACATTTTTGAAGGAATTCGAAGATATGAATTAAATTTTAAAATGGCGCGGTAATGCACAAATTTTCAGCAACCTATCAGGGAGCTGATTACAGCACATTAATGCACAAATATTCTAAAACCAATCAGAGAGCTGATTACATCACGCCTAGAATTAAAATTATTTAAATAATCATACATAATAAAATCATTTTAAAAAAGAAATGCAAAATTAAATTGTATTTTAATATTTAACAGCCATAAATAATGTTTAAAACATTAGATTAAATTTATAGATATTAAAACCAATTACTTTTAAAGTAAGGTGACGTCACTGATTACATCATCCACAGCATAAAATTTCATAAAATATGATAAAGAATAAAATTTTTATTTCAAATAAAAATGCAAAATTAAATTGATTTTTAATATTTAGAAGCCATAAATAATATTTAAAACACGGAATTTATGCATAATAACACGCATTATTTTTTAAATAAAATGTCAACAAGGTATCGGTTACCATAAATAACTTATCCAGCAATGGGTTTACCATAAGTCGTATTACTCGCCAAAAGAAAAATTGCCAAAAACTCTCCAAAATCCGTGCAACCGTCTACCAAATTAGCACCCTTTTTTCAAGTCTCCTGCATCAAAAATCCTAATGACTCTACAGTGAGGCCCGAACTAAAAGGTGGTGGATGATGATTCTTCACCAAGAGGATTTGTTTGATTGGGTCCCCTAATCCTAAGTCACCCTTTTGAGTATATAAGGCAGTTTCTCCCTCCTTTCTGCATGCCTTCGTGGTGTAACAGTAGCATATTCGGGGCGTATTCGAGAACTCCAGGTTCGAGTCCCGAAGCAGTTTTATTCAGTATTTGTTTCACAAGCAATTAAAGTGGGAATGAATGGTTTTTATAAACTCATAGATAATCAATCAATTTTACAAATCTTAGAGAGAACTTTGGCATTTCTGTTATCTGCCATTTATTAAAACATAAAGATAATTTTCCCATGTCAGTTTCAGAAATACAAACCAAGTATTGCAGTTCTAACTAAGTTACGCCTCTATATCTCTAATATTATCAAGGCAAATACTCTGAAAACGCCCCAAAGACAGATGTCACAGGTGTTCAAATAAGGTAATCGCAACGGAAATGAAGACTATTAACCTTGATCAATGAAATGCAAATGAAACAACTATTTGTCGATAAGAGATCAGCACTATAAATAGCTGTAATAAAGTAACAATAAACGTGACCTCTTTTCAAAGAGAATCCGTTTATAACGCCATTCGTTTCACAATCTGAAATCTGTTGTCTACCAACAGGCCTGAAAGGAAATATAAAAATCTTTTGAAAATGTATCTATAATTTTATGTTGTTTTGACTGAAACTTCTATGATGTGTTAACATAAATTGCCATTTTTTTCTGAATTTAGATAAATTATTCAAGCGATCGATTTTCCAAGCGATGTTCATGTTTGACGTTTTGTTCAAGAGTATTGTTTTTGCTCTTTGGTCACATTTATTTAAAGCAAATTGTTAATGGCACATAGACATAGATTGACATGCATTTCCAAAATAATTTCTAAATTCATATTTGAACGAAAAAACAGATTTAGCCTTTCCTTAATTAAGAATCTGCTTAATTTACATTGCTTTTTAACTTGAGCTTACTGAAAAAATACAGGAGCTGTTTGTTCTCACATTTTTGAAACGACTTTGCTTTGCAAAAATGAATTAAAAAAAAAAAAAAATAAACAAAAATAAAAACCGCCTGCTTGGGGAAAAAAATTAACTGCAGCTATATTTCCGATTGTGTAAATTATCGTATGTTATTTGATAATTTTGCTTTCATGCAAAATGGCGCTTTTAAAGAACCAATGGTCGGAAGGCTACGTTTGTGTTCTTTCCGAAGAAAATTATTCATATTTAGTTATTAAAAATCCTATGAAAGCCATGATTGTTCGGTATCTAAAGCAATGATAAATAATATTGTTGCGTTGTTTTCTACTTTCACGCTCGTACGGGGTTTGTAGATTTGGAGTGAATAACGACGACAACACTTGATGGAATATCGAAACACTTTATTAGCCAGTATTATTCAAGACAGCTCCAAAAGCACGTTTACAACCGTCGAAGAACTACTATGAACACGATACCACAGTTAGTGACACAGCCTCCAGGCTATCGGGCTAAAACAGTAAAAACAGCTTTACTGCAAAGCATCAGAGTACAGCTCCCGACTCTGCTCGGTCGTTCTCGGAACTCCACGAACTCTCGAGACTCTCCACGGTACAACTCGCAATGCACTCAACGATACAACGAGCCGGCATAATTTGAGCTGTAGAATCGAAATTCGAGATATGAAAAAAAAAACTATATGTTATTTCAGAAAAAGTCCGATTTTGTGTCAAAATACCTATGTTAGATAATGCTACATAGAAAACTAATATATAGCCCAAGTCGCGCTTTCGAGACATGAAAAACGCAATTTGAGTTCCATCAATCGGCACAGTAGAACGTGTCAGAACTGTCCCACTTCCCACCCCGGCAGTTTACATAATTTTGGCAACTAACTTGGTTTGGTTTATTTGAATCTCGCAAAGCATTCAAGAGCTATCTGTCTAAGGAGAAGTGATGCCAACGTGGAGAACTTTTTAAAGAAAACTGGATGGTATACATATGGGGGAAAAAACCATGTAAATATGCATGCAGCCCAAGCCCGCTCGCTGAGATTCGAGCCTTGGGACTGAACTACCAAGTCCTGAGAAACTTTACAGCTCGGTCGCTAGGGGGCGCTTCTTACGATTGGAAGCAGCAAGATAAACAAATATTATAGAGCTGATAATTTTCCTATTTTATTTTATTATATTGAATTTCAAATTCATTTAGTATTTCTGTAAAATATTTAAAATATGAATATACTCGTATTATATTTTTATTTATTTATATTTTATTACGACTATCCATGTATAATTACGCATTATCATTAAGTTGTTTAATTCAAATTTCTGACTGTGAAAGATTATTGTTATTGAATTTGATGACTAAAGAAACAGCTTTAAATTTGAATATCTGAATGATATAAATACTGCAGACATTTATAGTTTTAAAAACCATTTAATTGTAATAATTTCAGACGTTAAAATAGCTTTAAGATCTTTTAAAGATAATTTAAAATTGCGGTTTAGTTCACTTACACGCGAATTTGGCGTACAAATTCGAAACAAATTTTTAATGTTGTCAGTTGTCCCGAATGCTTAAATTGTATGATTTGTTTCGTAGTTTAGTTTTCCCATACGTAACAGACCCACCAGCGGCCGAGCGGTAAAATCGCTGAACACTGGTAGTTCGGTCCGTGGTTCGAATCCCGCGAACGGCGCTGCATGGGCGTTTTCGTGTTTTTCCCCATGTGTAACGTGTATAAGAGCCAGTTTCCCTTAGAAAGTCCTCCACGAAAGGCATCCTTCCCCTTAGGCAGACAGCCCTAGTGTGCTTTGCCATAATTAAATACACCACACCCATACGTAACAAGAATATGAGCCAGTTAGCCTTAGAAAGTCCTCCACGAATATGTAACTACCCTTACGCCGATAGCCTATATGTGCTTTGCCACATTCGAATAACCAACTAAGCGTAGTGTTTAGTTACTGTTGCAGAAGTGAAAGAAGATACGGATACTTTAAAATCATAAATAGTTATAATTGCCCATACTTGGTGAAAAGAACATGGATATTCATTGCATGAAACGTTCTTAATAAAGTGATGATTTTGCACCGATAAAGAAAAATTTTAATTCTAAAATAGTATTTTCAAAACTGATGCAATAATTTTTTATATTAATTGCATTTTAATTTATAGTTTTCAGTTATTTTGCTTGAATTATTAAAAATATACTTTCTAGTCCTTTTTCATTTCAAAATTAAAATATTTTATATATTATTTTCCTATATATAAAAAGTGTGATAAAAATTACTATACAGTTTACGGTATTACTGTTTATTTACTGAAAGCAAAAATTCAGATGTGTAGTTGATTTGCGCTTTGTATGGAAACGTGAGCTTTTGCCTCAGTTGAAAAAAATATTTAGTCACGCCTCTACCGATAGGTGTCGCCCATTCCCTGCCATTGCATTAAGTTTCAGGTGTCTGGCCGTTCGAAACAACACTAACAACAAGCTTATAATTTAGCCAAATATTCGGAAATTTTCTCATTTTTAAGAACATGACAGGCTGTGCATAGGCTGCGCAATAATTTCAGACACATATTTCACATATTTATAATATTATAGTTGGTAACAGAAAAAATAAGCAATTTCAGACTACCTATTTTCGAGGCAAAGGCATGTATTAATAGAGGGAAGATTATGAATTATTATCGATGTTAGATTAAGAGTGGTGAAGTTGTACTTAATTTTCACATTCCAGAGTATAGTCTTATTTAGTTGTTATTCGTTTATAGAAGTTTCGGTCTGAATACCATTGGTTAGAAACTTCAATTTTACATTTTTGTTTAAAAAACGAGCATATGACATGCGCTTTATATACGGATTATTTGGTAACTAACTTCATAATAAAGAAATCTGGAAAAAGTTTCGTACGATCATTTTATTATTTTTAGAATAGAAAACAGAAATTCCAGATTAAAAACAAAACTTTGATAGTAATTCAGGAAGGTTATGCAAGTACGAAAACCTAAGTCTTTGTATGATCCTCGTAAAACAAAAATTTATGTTAATAAAATAGAGTTTATGCTTCATTATGTTAAACAGGGAAAAGAAAAAAGAAGGAAACGTTCTGAACCTGTGCATGCATAATTATCAGAGATAATCATTTGTAAAATTTTCAGAGAGTTACTACAGGTATAATAAATGGCGCTGCTTATTTCAGATGAAAGCTGGAGTGTACAAAATCAGCAATATCTTGTTTTCTAGTTACTCAGTTCTTGATGTTCTCTTAGTGTGAATAAAAAGAGTTAATAATTTCTAACATTATTCCACCCTTAAAATTATCTAACTCAGTAAATCCGTTCTCAGATATCTTTGCGAACTTTTATGTAGAAGCATTTAACATGTAATTATCCAAAACAATAATATGTTGCTTATTGAAATGTTTTTGTACCGGGTGCTGTAATTTTATATTTTATATTTACGGAAGTTCTGTTCATTGTATTCCTTTTTCATAAAAACGTTGTCTTCTTTAGAGAAATCTTGTAAATAGAATATTCAGAATCAATATTGAAAGGAAACAAAGTCTGAAGTTACCTTTCTTAAACATCCTAGTATAGGGTATTCATAAAATCAAGGAAAACTTATAAAATGAAGTTTTTGCATTTTAAGGAAATCAGGTTATTTCGCATGCCTAGAAATTAGTTTATTAACATTTGCTCTCCAGTAAAAGCAACAAACTTGTGATTTGAAGGGATTTTGTCCACCACCTTGTCGTTCTCGTCCTGTACGGGGAAGTTTTCCGTCTGTGGAGTTTTTTCTGTGGGACCACTTAAAAGGTAAGTTATACAGAGACAGTCCAAGGATTTCGGAAGACTTAATTGCCAACGTAAGACCTCCAATAAAGTATTACATTGAATTTCTAGAATTCCACGTGCAATACTTCAACGAGTAGTTTCCAGCGTATAATGCAAGACGTTTTTGTACATCCAGCGACCTGAAAAATATGGCAATATATTAACGTATGTAAATACTAACTAAACAGTAGTTAGGAAAAGCTTTAATTTGATAGTTCTGTAGCCTCATTAGGGTTTGTTTGATGCTGAAGACATGAAAAATGTGCACTGGCCTTGCCAGAACTGGACCTCTCGAATACGCGCCGAGTGTGCTAACGTTAAATTACGATGATATGCTGGAAGAAGGGAGTACCTTATAATTCTTGAAACCAGGCCTTGAAGACTACTTGTTGCAGTACCGCGTAGGAAATTCCCAGAATGCACTCATTATTTTACCTCTAGGTCTGCCAAAGTTATTTGACTGGGATTGTTCATTCTCTGTGTTAGTTAGCACTAGTAAAAAGTATACAAAATACAAGTAGAAAATGCAAAATAGAATAGAGATCTGGATGGTTACAGCCTTTTGGAAGAATGTGGTTCATGCTTAGCATTCTAAACTTTCTACTGAGAGATTACTACTATTCTTCCAATTCTCTATTCTTTCACTTCTTATTCTGCTACTATTCTTATAAGTTATTACACTTCTAAAGCTCATATTTGAAATTACGGTTACTTAACTTTACGGATACGCTGTGTAGAGTGTTCCGGATTCAGACTGAATGTCTCTTGAATAATGGTCCGCAGATTTCAGTTTAAAAAATGAATCAAATAAAAAGGTAATCGCGTCGGGTAAGACAGAGAATTATCATGACTATGTATCTTTGCGGATTAGGGACTTTAAAATTCCCTATTTACGAAAATTCTTATTGAGAAGAAATTAGTGGTAAAGAAAGCGGGGTTATGGATTTTATCTCCTTGGGATGTTGTCCGAATTTATCCTAATTTCAAAAAGATAATTTTTTCAGGAAAAATGTTTTATATTTACGCTAAATTTGCGGGAAGGCCTTTGGGTCGCCAGGAAATGTTCCTGATCAAAATCATGCAGCAGTCACTGCTATTCAATCAGTATTTAGTAGTCATGAGTCGGTACTACCGAACAGGGTATTTTGTAACGGGTACTGAAAATCGGTACATCCAAGTACCCGTTACTTCAGTACCGAAATCGGTACTTTTCGGTATTCGTTACTCTGTACCGGGTACTTTTCGGTATTCGTTACTTCTGTACCAAAACGGGCACTTTTCGGTATTCGTTACTTTTGTACCGAAATGGAATATGACGAACTTTTCGGTATTCGTTACTTCTGTACAGAAACGGGTGCTTTTCGGTATTCGTTACTTTGTAACGAAAATATGCGTCTCTTCTCGGTATTTCGGTATTCGTTACTGGAGGATCGATGAGGGTTCAGCTCACTTCGGTTTTGGTACGAGGACAGTAGTATCTGGTTGTATTTGCGAAATGGTGATATGCGCTCCTTGTGTCCATGAATGGTCTGCTCCTCAGACACTTCCGTAGTTGACATGCTTTCTGATATTCAAAATCTTACTCCGTACAGATAAAATCAAACACGTGGTGACGTGGCAAAGTTCCTTCAGTGCTCAAAATCGTTAGCTGCGTATTTCGGTACTCCAAATCGTTACTAGGGTACTTTGGTACTCCAAATCGTTACTAGGGTACTTCGGTACTACAAATCGTTACTAGGGTACTCCGGTACAGCAAACCGTTACTAGGGTACTACGGTACAGCAAACCGTTACTCCGGTATTTCGTTACTTCGGTACTCCAAATCGTTACTTGAAATCGGTTTTCGGTACTTTTCAAAGTAACGGTTACTTGAGTAACGGGTATTTTGTACCGGGTACTTGTCTGTACCCGTTACTCTCGTACCGGGTACAAGAATGTACCGAAGTTGCCCATCACTAGTATTTAGTGCAAGTTCTTATAAATGAAAAACGCACTGAACTTGTATCAATTCATGATTATTCAGGAAGCCAGCTCACGTTGTTCAATGATTTTTGTTATTCGATGTCACGCTGTTTTGTTGTTCACGTTCAATGTCTTCAATGTCAAAGCCGGCTCACGTCAACAATGTGTTTTTCGTTCACAAACACTATGAAAAATTAGTTATTGAAGCATTTGTACAATCAGCACATGCATAATTGTTCTATCTTTATAGAACATCACGAGAGTGTGATCACCTTGAAAAAAGAATAAAAATGGCTCTTACTCATGCTGGACTTGAAATATCACTTTGGAAATTTATGTGATCTACTTTTGCATTGTTTACAAACAAACCTAAAATATGACCTAAAACCTTATTTTGAATAACATAGACACAAACCCAAAAACATTTCCGCTGAGAAATCAAGAATTTCAGTAAATTTCGTTTTTTAATTTCCTGATCATTATTTATTAATATTTAGGTCATGAAATATCTTTTTACTACTACTGTATGACTATTACATTCCACAGCTTTACTTTACTGCGTAGTTCTTTACTCAGGGCTCACTGAAAGTTAGTTTATTGAATATGACTAATCTCTTGCTATATGACTAATATAACAACTTTTAGAATTTAAAGATTTGTAGAAAGTTTGCGAAATTCACTGGAGCGAAAGATTTTCAGATGTTTATTTACATATTCATCTTTGACCTTTCTTTGAAATACTCCATAAAATATTTTAGAAATTTTTTTGGTTTTGCTTGATTTGTAACCATGACAGAAGATTTATCTTTCAAGATATTTTTCATGTTAAGTTTCTTAATATTTCAAAACACTGTTCAGTTACGTATAAAAACAAAAATTCTGTATTAACATAATTTACGGTTTATTGAGAATTTAAATAAAATAAGGGCAAAGAACGTGGTTTCTGTCATTTGAACGTATAAACTGATGTTTATGATTTATTTGAAACAGCTTTGTAATTCGTTATTCAGAGGTATTATTCCTGCTTTCTATTATTATCTGAGAGCAGTACTAGATAATATTTTGCATTATAAATTAACAGCATATTTTCAAACATACTATTTAATACTACGGAATAAGTAATCCACTGTTTGCTTAGATATCAGCTTTTTACTTGAGCGAAAGAGGCATGCAAAATAAGCGAAATAAATTATTGAAAAACTTTTGTCTGATATCCTCTCTTCATTGTGATATGAAAAACAAAATTTAGCAACAATTATAAAAAAATAGAAATAACAGCTGAATATGTAAAAATTCAAATGCAGAATGTAAAAGTTATGGTAAAATCTGACCATCTGGTTCAAAATTATACTGCATTGTAGACGACTGACGAGCTGCCTTATTAGCGATGCAATTATTGTATTGCTAATAAGACAATTAATCACTCTCAGTTAATGCAATTAATCCAAAACAAATCCAAAACTGTTCTCATGATTCAATGTCCAACTCAAATAAAAAAATGTGACAAACTCGAAACTTAATGCGTATGATGTCACAACTTTATGCATGAAGCATACTTTTTCAAATACTTTATAAAGATCTCATTGCTCGTAAGCATGGCTTTCTTCCTCCTTGTTTGAGTTTTGTGAAACTCATTTTCGGTATCGCTCTATAACTCATACACAGGTTAAACGCCTTCATTCCTTTGGACCATTTGAGCTGCTTGCCTAGGCGCAGGAATTGTATGTTAATGACCCAGATTTGAATACTATGGTCGCACACATTTCCCTCGAGACGCAAGGGAAAGAGCAAAAAGGGCTATAATAGTCGTACAGTGAATATTGAACTTTGAAAAAATGACTCACCAGAAACTGGTTTTGACGATGCAGACCCAGAAAATTATGGACGACAGGCAGGATCTATGCATTAGAAAATTTCACGCTTCACTCAGAAATAGAAAATACTTAATTCTTGATATTTTTGGCACGTGTTTTGTAGCTTTGTTTCTTTTAGTTACAGATTTTTGTATTTAATATTAGAGCTTCTGAAAACTTTAACTACAGTCATCAGCAACTTAAGAAGAAAAATGATTTTATATTCTCCATTACTATAGTAAAACGTCAGTGGTAAGCCCATGTATAGCAATTAAATTTTGGCATCAATCATTTTTGTGAGAAGGATAACATATCCCTGCTTTTTCCAAAGATGTCAAATTTGATATATTTCTATCAGAAAATTACAGTTCTTAAGAGAGAGCAAATATATTATCGTTATTAGCAATGACTTAAAAGGTTTAATAGAATGTTTTTTCTCCAGTAAAAATATCTACTTAAAATTAATGAACAACTGAGCACAAACTTCAAAATCTTTCAACCAGTTGTTCATTCAGACTACAGTTACTCTAAATGCGTTGTTGGTAATCAGTACTGAACTGTAATATTACTTACTTATGTTATTGTTGTTGTTGCTTATGCTCATTTTGATGATGTAGCCAGCCCAAGCCCACGAAATTCCTCGTAGGAGGGAGGGCTAGATTACGTCTGCCGTTGGCAACAGCCTCGAGCACCTTTCAAGTGGCAGTGCGATTTAGCTCAGTTCCGCCCCCAATTTTGATGGAGAGCACTCCCGGCGGGAACGTGGTCGAGAGTCTTCGAACCTCTCACCCCGTCCACCAAACCACACGGGAGGACTTTCGGCTCTCCGCATATTTAGAGTGCCACCATGCCTCACCGACACTATACACCGATACTAATACTATAGGTAACGCAGAGCACTTTGTCGAGAGTTGTTTGCTAACAAGAAGTGTGAGGGCAAAGTACAAAAATGTAAATCTCAGAAATGAGAATGTGAAATATGATATTTTGAAAAGTTTTGCAAAGAAATTATGAATGTAATAAACAATAAATAAAGATTTAATTGGAATTTTAGATTAGTAAAAGAAGAGCACATGTTTTAGATTTGGTGTTATTAAGGAGTATGAATGATTATGTGGAGTCTTATATATGTTCAATTAACCTTGTCAATATTATTATTTTCTTATATTAATTATGGAGTGAATGTGAGTTAAATTAAAAGACTATAAAAGCTTGCAACCATTTATACTGGTATTTTTAAGTTTGTTATGTTTCGTTTTACTAACTCTTTTGAAACTCGGGACTTGGGCCTGGTTTCTCGGAGCAAAAACTTAGAATTCTGGTTATATTATAATGATAGGATCTTAAATAATTTGAAGCACGGCCGGCTCGCTGGCTCCCTCATTTGTGCGTTGGAGGGGTCTGTCCCTCATTAGCCATAAGGCCGATTTCATCGGCCAGGGGGGCTGAGGGCTGCGCCCATGATCATGACCGAAACTATACATTTCCAAACATCTATGCCTCCGGGATTCGAAACGGGGCATTTCGGTATGGCAGTCAGCGATGCTAAACACTATACCGGTGTGGCCTCATATCAATCATGTACAGAGACAAAGCTTGGAACTGTCATTATTTAGTATGTACAGATCTTAATTAAATCAGATTATTCATAATTGCAAACTACTACAATCTGTTACCTTAAAATAGGCATTTGAAGGCCATTTTTTTATCCTAAACCAGGCCCCTCAACCACGGCAACGATGGCTGCGGAAAAAAGACCGAGTCCTCTAATTTTCTAAATTCCTCCTGAGCGATGACGAAGGTACAGGTTACCATCGTAAATGAAGGGAAGACCACGAAAGCCTTAACGTGCCTCTTTTACAGTGATAAATCATTAGGAATTGATGCCTTAGAAGGGATCATTTCTTAGAAAGCTTCATTAGAGAATATGGCTCGCATTCGCGCTGTCATCACCATGCATATATATGAACCATGCATATATATTCTATGAACCGAGAACTGAGTGCTTAAGGCTTGTAGAGACATTAGGATTTTTAAAAGCAGGAAAGATGAAAAATAAGCAAACGCCTTCGCCGGGAATCGAACCACGGACCTCTGGAATACTGGCTCAGCGTGCTGACCATTACAGTACGAAAGCACGCTAGGAAAGCGGCAGAAATACCTTGTATACTTCCCCTTTTAAAAGACGACTGGGGTTTTTAGGGGACGCATTCGACAAATCCTGGGTGAGTAGAACCATCATCCAACACCCTTTTAGTTCGGGCGCCACTGTAGAGACATTAAGATTTCTGGAAGCAAGAAAAATGAAAAATAAGCAAACGCCTTCGCCGGGAATCGAACCACGGATCTTTGGAATACCGGACCATTACACTACGAGGGCACGCTAGGAAGGCGGGAGAAATACCTTATAGTCTCACAAATGATTTGTGGCCATATTTAATAAATACTGATTGGCTGTTGAGGACTAAAGCAACAGACTACAAGGCATTTTTTAGGTCTTCAAATTTGTTATGTGGGCGTGGACTAGTTTTTCCTACGACAAGCATTTTACTAAGTGCTTTCTGCTGCTTTCCTCTCAAGTAGCTTGTCAATAAATTCTGTGTTAAACAAGATCTGTTAAATTTAAGTAATGATGATTTATCCTACATTTTCTATGATATTAAAATTTTTCGTCTAGTGTTTTGTCTGTTAACGAAATGGCCAGAAAAGTCAAATTAATTTCGGTTGACTTTGCATTTGCATCTTATTAAAGGTACGAATCACTGTCACCTAACTTGCTTAATTATAAACCTTATGTCTATTTTAGTTTTCACATTCGAGATAGACTGAGTTACTTCGATTATTGTCAACATCAAACAAATATTAAATTTTGCAGTTTTGAAGACATGATATTTACTGCTGCAGTTTAACGTCAACTTTAAGTTGTAGATTCCGGTATAATTGGGTTCCCTTAAATAAAAACGAACCCTAACATCCCAACTGACAGTTTGCACATTTGCTTGTTTAGAGAACACGCCATGTTTCTTGCATATCCATAATTTCAACGCCAATAGTTTATAAGAAATACAATATTAACTGTAGTTATTCTTCGAGCATATGTAAAAATTATTGCCTGTGTCGGTTCGTCTGATAAAAAAATGACGTTTTCTTCAACTGAAAGACTGAAGGAAGAAGGAAATGAACGACGCGCATCAACTAGTGATAAAAAACTGGTAGTCATTTTATCTTTTTCTCAATCTCAGTGCAAGTTTTGAAGAGTGCAGCTTGATTTTAAAGATTTTTTTTTTCAAGCCAGATAAAGTGAAAAAGATGGATAATTGGAATATTTCTCTTATGATTAAATAAATATGAACAAAAAGATTAATGCAGTATATGGAGCTCAGACAATAACGATAGTGTCAACAACAGTACCAGAAATTTTAAGCTGGAAGCTACAGCCTAAAAGATGAGACTCTTCCTAAAAGATCTGCAGAGCTAGCTAGACGAGGATGTCCTTCAAACATTGATGGAAAAACTTCTTTCCCAATATTGGGTAAATAGCAGAGAATGAAAGAGAATATGTCTTACATTAAAAAAGAATTCTTTAGCTGGTTTCGGAAAATGATAGAAGTATAAAAAATCTGCATTCTTTATGAAATTATCCAATATTATCTTTTGCATTAATTGTTTCCCTAACTTAGCATTCTACATATTGACAGGTGGCAATAAAAACGTTCAAGGCTGAATTAATTTTCTTTTTTTCTTACGCAAGCTTGTTAAAATGATATTTAAGATAAGTCTTTCTCCAAGGATTATACACTAAAAAGTTTTTTATAAGCTTTTGCTTTCATTTTGTTAAGCGATAAACAGTCTGTTGCAAAACTGTTTTTAAAGCCTGTGAGGCGTGATGGCGAAAGTTCATTGTACTAGTCATCCACGGAAAGATAAAAAGAAACTTCAATGTCAATAATTCCATAACATTACCTTAAGAGTTGTGAGAATCTTAAGTATTACCTTTGAAAAGAGAGGCTTATTTAAGAATGCATTTTCGGTGCCAACGATGCAGAACATTTTTTTCCTTTGCGACTGAGCATTCAGTAATTTAGATTGTTCATGTTTTGCTTTTTCGGAAAATTTAATAGGTCAGATTTTTGTTATTGTTTTCTCATTTTGCGCTTTTTTAAGATTTATTAATTTATTCCCTTTAGTTGTAGACAGAAAAATGTAAGGGATAAAATTATAATTTTTTAAGCAATAAAAAAAGGGCAAATATGTTTGTTCAATTTGGACAGTTGATTTCACTTTGTGGTTCATAAAACTTGCACCATTTTTCAGGGACTCTAGAGTGCATGATCAAATCTCGATTTAGGCATAACCGATTTTGTTCTCAGTTTAATGTTCTTTCTCGTAGATTTGAAATGAAGCATATGAATTCAACGTCAAACCATTCCTGACTTAGGAATGTATTTCTTCGATTTGATAATAACATGTTATAAAAATGGATGTCTCCTAAAATGCAGCTCTCAAATAGTACTAGAACGTACGTAAATTTTCCTTCAACTTCGTGTTTAATTTTGTTTTTAGCTTAACCCTCCCGAACTGACAGCAACATCAGATCAGGCCTGTAATATCAGAGCAAGCCCACGAAAGTCTTCGTGGACATATATCAAGGTTGCGTCTGTCATCAGCAAGAGCGTTGAGCACCATACAGTTGACAATACATTTCTCAGTTCCGCCCCCAGATTTGAAGGAGAGTCCCCCGGAGGGACAGGTCCAAGAGTTCCGCACTCCTCTTCCCCTACCACACATCTCTCGAGAGGATCTTCGGTTCGCTGCATATTTAGAGTGCCTCCATGCTACACAGACACTATACATTTACAAACATGCATGTTTTTTCCGAGATTCGAATCGGAGCCCTTCGGTACGGCAGTCAGCGTCGCTAACTATATTCGCAACTATGAGAAAAATAATTTAATCCGACATTGCAGAAAAATTACCACCAGGTGATGTGTATTAGATTTTAATATTTTTATATCCAGGACATTATATTTCAGTTTGTAGGGATCAGTGAAGCTGTGATGCAAGGAAGACATTAAAATTCTTTACTATGATTATTAATATTTCATTTGAAATATTTAATTGAGCTTCATTGAACCTCTTTGTCAGCTTGTAGTACAACATCATTGGTAAACACAGCTAAGATAGTATTTTTTGGGAATGGGAGTAGATTTTTTTTATGATTGTAGCTTAAGGATTATGGTAAATGAATGGTAGCTAACTGGAAAGTGATAGTGTTATTTTTATGATGAACTCAGGACGACTTTCTCTTTCAAGCACAATTTTTCATGGTATTATTCATGAACAAGAAACTTTTGCTGACAAATTTTCAATATTGAATCAGAAAGTAAGAATCATTATGAAATAATACTTACGCATGCAAAAACAAATTGCCAACTAAATAGCAAAAAAAAAAAGAAGTAAAAACTTATATTCTAAACATCTGACTGAAAATATTTTTCAGATTTATCATTGCTTATGTTGTCCTCAATCTATCACATAAACAAATAAAAACATGCGTTGGAAACATGCTGATAGTAGACAGTAGCTCCTTAATTTATACCCAATTTTATGCCTATAACAAAGACGATAATTATGCCTTTTTACTTCCTTGTACGAAGTAAAAAGGAAGTATCGTAATCGCGAAAAGTTTCAGGCAGCATATTTCAACGAAAATATCCGTTTGACCGCTATCGAATGCAATTTAACGATGTTTTTGCGTTATATCTGTACGTAAGGACAGAATAAAATACTCTTTTCCACCAAAAAATTATAAAACTGTTTTAAAATGAATTCTGAAGAGAATTTCTCGTGGCGTCTATACGAACGTATGTACGTACGTACGTACATATGTATCTCGCAGAACTCAAACACGAGTAGCCTCAGAACGTTGAAATTTTGTATATAGGACTGCTATAACATGTAGATATGCACCTCGTATTTTGGTTGCAATCGGCCTCACCAAACCTATATAAATATATTTATATATATATCCACTCTGTTACCCGGCTCAATGATCTCAGTTTCTTTACTCTTATATGTTTGTAAATTCTACATTTTTTGCTTTAAAAATGATTGAATTATGTTGTTCTTATCTTCCGGTTAAGGCTTTTATGCCTTTAGTAAATCTGTATGCAGTATTTTTAGAATTATCAACAATTTTAAAGTTGGTTGAGTATCACTAAACCTAATATTTTTTGATGGCGGCCATTGTTTGTTTACATTTGAAACAGCAGGAAAATGGATTTGTTTCCAATCTAGAGAAACTTAGTTTCACAACAACAAAGATAACGCCTTCATTTATTATTGCGAATAAAATCATGCTTAATCCTTTCTGGAATTTTTTCCAGGAAATAAGTGTTTAAGATTTACTTCGTAATTTTTAATACAGAAATTTTGAGTTTTTATGTATTTTTGCCTTGTCGCGAAGTGAGTACTGAATTAATTCAATGAGCAATATTCAATCGTCTGTGAAAAACTATTTATTTTTTGTTTTGTTTGCTTAATTTCTTTTATACATCGTTCTAGCTTTATTATAGTATTTGAATAGAACATGTGGCAACGATTAGATAATTCTTTAAATGACATCAATTTTGTGTATTCTAAGTTATAATATGAACTAAATATAATATAATACTGTTATGTGAACCTAGCGCCAGAGTGTCGCTATGGTAAACCAATAGAGTGACTTTTAAAGAATACATTTAACCTATTGTGGTTCATGCGCTGTCGGCGAAGTAGATTTAATTCAATCCAATACGTTTAAGTGAAATGCAAGAAAAAATGCGTATAATTTAATATTCCGTAGAAGGAAGTCATGTAAAATGAAATCTCATTCAACGTAAACAGATGTTGTTACCTGGGAAGCTGAAGCAGAAAGTACAGTTACTTGTTAAATGTTTTTTTTTAAATTAAGAAACATGGGTTTGCTTAATTGTACATTCTGTTTAAGCAAGGACGATATCTTTGCAACCAAGTAGGCACATTAAGTATCACCGAGCCTTGTAACTGTTTAATTTCCGCCTCAGATCTCCTCCTCTACCACCAACTTCTCGAGAGGTGTGTATTGGTGTATTTAATTATGGCAAAGCACACTAGGGCTATCTGCCTAAGGGGAGGGATGCCTTCGTGGAGGACTATTTAGGGGAAACTGGCTCGTATACACATTACACATGGGGAAAACTACGAAAACACCCATGCAGCCAGCCCGTTCGCGGGATTCGAAACTCAGATCGAATTACCGGTGTTCAGCGACTTTACCGCTCGGCCGCTGGTGGGCCTTCTCGAGAGGATTTCAGTTGGCCGTGTACTTTGAGTGTTTTCTTTCTACATTGGCACTATACGCTTACAAACATCCAAGCTTTCTTCGAGATTCGAGGCCGGGCTCTTCGGCGCGGCCGTCAACTTGACCGATCACTATCTATCTCACATGTTCGGCTATCAAGATACACAAAAGTGTGCATGTGAATGAATTTATAGAAAAATAATATTACAAGAAGTTTTTTCCCCCTTACCATTTAACATTACTATTTCGAGCGATTCATAGATCATTTTATGTTCCACGGTGTCCGCCGATGACATCGCGGCAAAAACATCGCGGACGAAGACGTCGCGGTGAAAACAACGCAAGGCGAAAACGTCGTGCTACAAAACATCGTAGGAGAAAACATCGCAAAGAAAAAACATCGCAGTTCTAAAACATCGTGGTACAAAACATCGTCGTCGAAAATAATGCGGTTCAAAAACTTCGCAGTTTAAAAACATCGTCGTCGAAAATATCGTGGTAAAAAATAAAGTATCTACAAATCATTGCATGGCGATAACATCGCAGACATGCTTTTTTCAGGCTTTAATAGCTGTAAATGGATATTCCCATGAGCGCAAGGTGTAAGGGAGGATAATTTTTACTTTCATATTTTTAATTAACTATTAAATTTTTGCAGAGAAAATAAGAAAGAAACTTAAGCATAGAAAATTAATGCAACTTATAGCACTTAATAGAATTTTAAACCGATATAGTTAACTAACAAAGACCATTAATAAATCATTTTTTATAAATTTTTTACTGGTAATCTTTCATAAAATGTATAATCTATTAAGTTGCATTTTATTTTCTATGCTTAAGTTTCCTTCTTACTTTTTCAGCAAAAATTTATTAGTTAATAAAAAAATGTGAAAGTAAAAATTATCCTTCTTTACATCTTGCGCTCACAAATCATTATGGGAATACCCATTTACAATTATTAAAGCCTGAAAAAAGCGTGTCTACGATGTTATCGTATGATTTGTAGATACTTTATTTTTTACCACGATATTTTCGACGACAATGTTTTTAAACTGCGAAGTTTTTGAACCGCATTATTTTCGACGACGATATTTTGTACCACGATGTTTTAGAACTGCGATGTTTTCTCTTTGCGATGTTTTCTCCCACGATGTTTTGTAGCACGACGTTTTCGCCTTGCGTTGTTTTCTCCGCGACGTTTTCGTCCGCGATGTTTTTGCCGCGATGTTTTCGGCTGTAACCATGTTCCACACCTTCAATGAAAATAAGTAACACAAATATTTAGATTAACCATTTGAGGTGCCAAACAAGAATCGGAATTTACTTAAGATCGTAGTGCAATTCTTTTTTTTTTTTTTTTAATAAAATGTTACGCCTTTCCTCTCCTCATATACTATTCCTTGCCTTCAATATCTTTCCTCTTTTTACCCTTTGCCTTTCGTTCGTATAGTTATTATCTTTCATTTACTGTTAAAATAAAAGTTAACAGTTGCTAGTTGTTGTATAACTTCATATAGAAAGCGGAAACAGAATGTATAAATGTGTAGCTAACTACACACTTCATAAAAAATTAAAAGTTGGCTATGTCTATGGCATCAATAAAGTGCTGCTATGCAAATCATAGCTCTCACTTGATTTGTCTAACACGTCCAAAATGACGGAAGTGCTGAATTCATTTGTGAAAAGCCATACAGAATAATACTCAAACAAGAGAGAATTTACGTCGAGCAAAGAAATAAAATAAATAGTTTAGAGCGAATGTGTCTAATATTTTCTTCTATAAAGAGGACGATAAATAGATCCTAGGGAAAAAAAAAAAAAATTCGCTTTGAAGAATTTCTTTTCGTAAATGATTTATCCACGAATTTGCAATTCTCGTTATGAATATTTATTAAACGAACAAAAAAGGACTTAGAATTTGACATAGGGTAAGTATTATCGACCCAGGAGGCGGAAATTTCAAAGCATCCGTCACAGAAATCAATTGAATGCGATTAAAAAAAAGAGCTGAAGACCATTGTTTGATATTTCAGAGTTCTAAATGGTCGCCATTTTCAAAGAAATTGATAGCGAAACCGAGAGCTCAGAGCGGTCACCACCGCGGGTGCAATGAACTGCAACGAAGTTGAAAGGATCTCTTCGCAGCTACCTGGAATACACGTTGCCCCGAGGAACCAACCAGAAACATACGACGCTCCGTGGAGCAAGCTGTCCTTGTCCTTGCGCCACGCGTGCGCCCAGCGCAGAGACGATACCAAAAAAGAAACTGGAACTATCAGTCCAAAGGAAGGGCGAAATAATTTGATTCCAGCATCTACGCCGCTGCAGATTTATAAATCAGTTGGATGGCAGAATAAAAGAAATCGAAACTGTCTCGAAACAAAACAAGAGAAAGATTATCGTTTAGACATCGCCCCAATTAGTTAATCAATGTACAATCAGAAAGACGCAGGTGTGCTGTTGATTATTCACTAAGGAGTTTCATATACATTCTTTTTTAACTTTGTGAATTAGGTCGCTTAAGTAGTATGGGTTTTTATGGTATTGAATATCAATGAAGGCCATGGTCAGAAGCTTTTTAGTTTCAAGATTCGTTAGTTTTCTGAGCTAAAAACAACAGCATTGATACATAGCGATATATTCAAAGAAATTATGCAACATTACGATTGAAACTGGGAATCGATAACTAAAATCGATAGTCCGAAGTTTATTAAACTAAACGGTGAAAGCAAAAAATTCGCATACTCTAACATTCGTGTTGATAAATCCTTTGGCAAAATTGCACCTAAATAATATCTAAGCATCTAAGAAGAATTGCATGCAAACGTATAATCGACGCTTGTTCTAACGACCCTTTAGGTCTTAACAAAAACAAATAAAAACTATAATGCAAATGGATGCAATATGCACTCATTAACTGGGTCGTTAAAATGGAATAGTCTGTACAATGAGCGTCGACTGCACTTAAAAAAGCGACACAGGTATTAATAATTGCGTATATCCATTATTAACATTATTTTGATACCCAAGGAATATTAGAAAATAATCAAAATCAAGGAATTAAAAATTTCAATTACATATTATTTACGTTAGGAAAAAATTTTACATTAAATGGTCTAAAATCACATACCATTAACAGAGAATTACATCGTATGGGTCTACTTGAAATGATGATGAAAATTAATGAAAAGTTTTCATTGCTTTGTTAACATTTTTTTTTAACTTTTAGCACAAATTTTGCATAATAATATTTTAATGCAAGTAATTCGACAAAAGCGATACTTAAAGACTTTCTGTTTTACGAGAATTCAGTTAAATACCTTAAAGCATATAAGAATAAAAATGTAGAATGTCAAAGAGCTCAATTTCGATTTTTCCTGAATAAAAACTTATCTTGTAGATTTGAAATAACTTAAAATTTTCTTTAAGTATACACTGCTTTTTAAATACAATACAAGAACAAGAGTGAAAATTATTTCGCATTTGGGGATGCTACAAATAAGATCTGAGTCCTGACGTAAGTAATTTTAATATAATATCTGATATCAATTTACGAACAAGTTAGTTAAAAGCAAATCATTTCAGCATCTTTTCATAATTTTCAAACCATCAAATATTTGGTGTTAAAGAAATTTATTTTACTCAAATTAAAGGATAGTAAATGCATGCACAGTAATGTGAAATCTGAGCCTTTTCAAAAATAAATTGGCATTGTTTAGCTTGTCCCTTAATTCAGCTTCAAAACTACGCATCAAAGAAAACTGATTTGCGGGAAGGAAATAATATAAACCAGTTGGTTTGTATCTAAATATTTTTTCTGCTTATCATATAGACACTACGTCAAAGGTAAACTGAGAGACATCACCTGACCGAGAAGAGGGCTATGAAAGGTTACCGGAATAAAAGCTGTTGGTCGTAAAGTACAGAGGAATGAAAAATACACAAATATATTAAGCACAAAGCGGCGTTTTTATTTTTTTTCATTTATACATACATACACATTTCGAGAGCATTTGGGCTATCGCTCCTTTGTGTTAAAAATATTTAAAAACAGCATATCTTTAGAATTTCCGACACACAGTCTCCCGCGCTGGAGATATTTTTTTTTTTCTGTACAGTGTTGCCGCTACTCGCTTTTAAATCTTTGAGTTTCTTAATCAAAAACTCATAAATAAGTTACAAAATATGAAATAGATAATAAAACAAATTCCAAATTTGGGCTTCCAGATGCCTATATTCGGGTAAAGGACAAGTTAACATTTAGTTGCAATCCAGTTTGAATGCGGAAAGCAGAGGCAAGCAAGGGTGAGGCAGGTGAGGATAAGGGTGACGCTTTTATCAGGTGAATGTTTACAAGGGGTGCCAAATTAGATATGAAAATTCAGAATTTGATCTTTTAAAAAAACTTTAATTTTGATTTTCAACTGAGTAGCACATGAAACTGTTTCAAAAATGTACTTATGTGACATAATTTCACTAACAGTAGCAATAGTAATTTAAAATTATAACATTCATAAAGACAGCTTTCTAGCCCAAAGGGACGTTAGCCTAGAAGGGCTATTCGTCTCGAAACCACATTTTGTGTCGTAACCCTGTAAACGGCTGTATCATTTTTCAAGTTGTTGCCACCAAATATTATCGCCTTATATTATAATTAAAGAAATTAAATAATGAAGAATCTGCATGAATGCATGTATGTTTCTCGCACAGTGGAAAAGCAACGGTACCCAGAACCATCAAATTTTGAATAACGTAGTCCTCTACCCGAATATAGGCATCTGGAAGCCCAAATTTGGAATTTGTTTTATTATCTATTTCATATTTTGTAACTTATTTATGAGTTTTTGATTAAGAAACTCAAAGATTTAAAAGCGGGCAACGGCAACACTGTACAGAAAAAAAATTATCTCCAGCGCAGGAGACTGTGTGTCGGAAATTCTAAAGATATGCTGTTTTTAAACATTTTTAACACAAAGGAGCGATAGCCCAAACGCTCTCGAAATGCATGTATGTATAAAGGAAAAAAACACCCTTTTGTGCGTAATATATTTGTGTTATTTTTTCAATCCTCTGTGCTTATATGACCAATAATTTTATTCCGTTAACCTTTCAGCCCACCAACGACCGAGCGGTAAAGACGCTGAACACTGGTAGTTCGGTCCGAGGTTCGAATCCCGCGAACGGGCTGGCTGCATGGCGTTTTCGTGGTTTTCTCCCATGTGTAACGCATGGAGGTAGGAAAGGGAGGAGGGGCCATTCCGCGCTAGAAGTGAAGCACTGCTTTGAAGCTTGGGTCACCAGACGGGGTGTTCTTTGTTTACATTCAGAAGCTCGCTTGACAAGATTCTGATAGTATTTCGACGCACGACAGTTCCATAGAAATCGAAAAAGGGACACTCTCGCATGAAAGAAACATTCATAGTGTAATGGATAATAGCAATTTGTATAGTTTACTGACATTTACGCAAAAATCACATCTTGGTTATTTTTAGATAACTAACAACAGCGATTTTGATTATGAATTTGTTTTATAAATTTCTAAGCTGTTGCACCTCAAAAATATAGATTTTAAGAAAATTGCTAAAAGAGATCTGCCAAAATTTATTTTCTAGAAGATTTGAAAAGTTTGAAACTTGATGGCTAAATGTAAATATAAAATTATGTATGTTAAAATATTTGTAATTAGGCACATAGGTCAGATTAAGATTTTATTAAATAGAGTAACGCATGCAAGGGCTATCTGCCTAAAGAGAGAGATGCCATCGTGGAGGAATTTTGAAGAAAAACTGACCTTTGAGTGGGTATTAAAAATAATACTTATAATTTTCATTCAAATTATATTCATATATATTTTTTATGTAAAACTTTCGGGTGTATGCTAAGTTAGTGTAAATTACTTTACACGAAAAATATAGTGAATGCACAGAAATTAAAGATTTGCACATGCCGGAAATGATAAATAGGAAATATGTATGGGCATTTATGCATGTGCTTGCAAAAAGCATGTATCTGCCTTTGACAAAATACTTAAATATTCATTAAATTATTTATAAATGTATTTGAAATGAAGAATTTATTCACTTATAAACAACTGTGAAAGTACTGTGAAGAAATCTAATGATTAAATGTATCTAATTTATAATCGAATAACACATCCCAAATAATTTTCTCCAGAAAGATAGATAAATGTGGCACCGTTGTCTATTAACCACCTTTATTAATTCGCAACAATGTTGTTGTTTTCAAGGTAAGTAACACAAATGCACGTTGGACATCAAGATTCAACGCTGCTAAAATATATATCTAAAAATAACAGAAATATATCGATTACTAAACGATATGGAATCAAATGATGAATCATTGCCAGACGAGTGACAATAGTAGCATTTTGAAACAAATCCATTTTAAATTGTTATGCCTGTTATTTGCGTGGTATAAAACTCTATATAAAATATAAAACGTTAATAAATAAGGTTATTTTATTCCTCCTTACAGCGAGCCTTCGAGGTGCAACTGGATAGGACGTCTGGTTCTAACATCAGAAGGGCCCGTATTCGAATTCCGGCAAAGACTTTCACATTTCTCATGTTCCTGTATCGATGTAAACTCTACAATTACTTACAATCCAAAACTCTGTATAACTGTTTACTAAGTCACCCGCTTAAATGACTACGTCTTCCTTTACAATACCCGAAAGAAAATTTTTCTGAATGTATTCTTTAGAAATATAAAAGTTTAAATTTAGAATAAATATACTATTCGAGTTTTGAGTAGAAACGAAAAACGAAATGTTAATAAATTTTATTGCCAAATGCTAACTTACAAGAAAACTAATTTTTCAGGAAAATATGTGTTCATTTTGGAAATTAAATAACTGTTAGATGTTTAATGTCTCACATAAAATAGAGTACAAAAAATTAAACAAAATGTCTTCCTGTTTTCAGCAACAAAATGTACGTAATATCATTGGATTTATGTAATTCAAAGTCAATAGCTTTCAGCACTTAAATTATAAGGCATTTCTCCCGCATTCGTGGTGTGGTGGTCTACCCGCTCAGCGCGTAATTGAGAGGTCCGCGGTTCGATTCCCGGTGAAGGCGTTGCTAATTTTTCATCTTTACTGCTTCCAAAAAAACACCTAATGTTTCTACAAAATATAGATTGACATAAACGCTGCAGAAATTAGCAAGAAATATTTACTTTTAAAAACCAATTCCTACAATGTTCCTACAATTCTGGGCATTAAGGTAGCTTACAAGGTTGTATCATTTAAAAACATCGCGAATGTAATTTAGTTCAATCCTATCTGAATTTGGAAGCAGTATTAAGGATGTTTTTAAATCGCCAGTCAATGTTTATAGTAAGAAAAGAACATTCAGCAAACTTAAAATAATCAAAAACCTAAACAATATCTCCACTTCATAAAGAAAAACTTTTAAAAACGGCCATTTTATGAACGTTTTTTTTTTCAAATATCGCCACTTTGTTTCAACATGGCTATTCTTTCAAACATAGCTGTATTATTTCAAGCATGATCATTGTATGGAGCTATGGAATTAAGTGATTAAATAGATTTTGAGCAACTTATTGATGGTTTTGCTCCGTTAAAAAATCATAAAAAGTTAAATTATCAAAAACGCTTGAAAAAATGTGCAATGATCTAAAGATCATTGCACATTTTTTCAACCTACATTACTATAGTTACATTACTATATATACTATTTTCGATATTATTTTCCATTTCTCAGAAAGGAATTTTTTAAAGCGTTTCATTTCGAAACTGTTGCCAGTTTTCTGAAATATTTTATAAATTATATTACTAATTAATCTTATAATTAATAAAATTAATCATTGTAATAATAATATTAATAAAATTAATGATATAAATTATTATTATTATGTTAAGTATTACTATAAGCGTTTTGTTATTATAATAATGAATGAACTATGCGTATAAAAATGTACAGATACTGTATACACATATTTACATATGTGTGTGTATGCGGTCTTTTTTATCACCCCCTTTTTTTAAATGATCGAACAACATTGTACATTGTATAAACGTATATAAGAGCTCACATTGACATTTTTGTCTCAGGTGAAAAAATATCCAAGCACCACTTTGACGGAAAGCATTCAGTCATCTTATCCAAAATTCCAAATTATCAGAAGTGTGCTGCAGGTTATTTTTGCGTTGACTTTCTTTATATTCGTGTATTATATAGTTTGCTTTTTACAGTTTCTGTTTACTTCGAATTACTGATATTTGAAATGTGTTACTTAATTTAGACAAAGCATTCAAGAGCTATCTAAGATCTATCCAAACTTTAATCGATAGGAACCTAAGAGAACCGGCAGTCTCGTATTTCTCTTCTTTTGCGCCATTAATCTCTCGAAATAACTTTCTGGTGTTCAAATTTTAGATGCCTCATTCTGCAATGAAGTATGTATATTCTTTGACAGAGATTTGAGGCCAGCTTAGTAGAGCTTTGGTGGTAGACAGTATCATTTGAAGAGGCTAACGCTGTTCTAGTTGTAAGGTTATAATTTAATTAACCCAGTTATTGTATTATTTTTGGTTCTTTATAATTTTTACTTTCGTAAATTTTCATCTGAATGCAAATTACTTAAAAATATAGATAAGCTTCTAGTTTGAAAGTTATTCGAAGAGCGCTTAGTAATGTTAAGCTGAACTCTAATTTACATTTCCTACTGTTGTTTTCCTACTATAGTTTCTGCTAGTCACGTATAGAGTCACCACATAGTGGCGCTCAACTGGGAGCACAACTGATATTAGGTTTTGCTAATTAAAGTTAACCAAATACTGAAAGTAGCCATTAGAGAATGCCGGCAGAAAGATTATCATCCTGTCTGAATGCTAGTTATAGATAACAAGCACGACCAAGGTTAAATAAAAAGACCTATTTATCAGCACGTTAATCTAAAACTTAACACAAAGTGAAAAATCGTGATCAAAGTAATCGAAATTCTGCTGTGGTTTCTGCGGTTTCAGCACAAATTACATTTAAAATCGTCGTCAAAGTTTTAGCAAAACCAGTGACACTTTTATTCTTACGATTAAATACATAAATGTTATGTTATTTTCTTCGAAACTGAAAAGGCGCGCATGAAGTTGAAAGTCGCATACTATAGAATCGCTAAAGTTTGAAATATTTTAAGCAACTGACTTTTCGCCTTATATCCCATATCATGACAATATCACAAGAAGTACTTTCATAATAAGAACTACTTCTACAGAAGAACATAATGAGATTCAGTGTGTGGTATGTCTTAAAAAATGGCCACTGATATTTTAGATTTTCATCTGATTCCATTACTGTAATAATATAACAACGCACCTGAAGTGCTGAAGTTGAGAAAAAATTATTTTCTCTGACTGTATGAAAAAGGTTTGGGAAGGGAGAGATTATGAGAAGGAGAAAGCGTATAAAAGTGAAATCATGCTTCTATTCACTTCATAAAGTATATAAAGGATAGAGAGGAGGGGGAAATATTAAACTCCGTGTATTAAAATCTCATATTATTGATGTTATTAATATTCCTGTTATTCGAAAACAGAAGGTATAGATTTTCTTTTACTGCACGCGAACACTGAAAATTTAAAAAAAAGTTCTAGATTTAGTACTAAAGTACAAAGGAGGTAGCATTGTTCAGCGGCTGAAGCTTCCTTGAATAGCTGTTTACACACCAAGGCCATCCAAAGACCAAACTCATCAGTCCGACCATAGAGCAGGACGAATTTCGCTTGTCGATATTCATTTGAAATAATTGTAGCGATTACCTTGGAACAAACTATGTTTACATTATTACGCGACATATTCTCGGATGAGAGCTGAACAAAACTTACTATTCGCTCTGTGGCATCAAAGCGTACTTTGACTTGTCCTAGTTATGAACATAAATTGACCACCTTTGACAGTAGACAGTTTCAGATAAATACGATCAATTCAACCGCAAACGTGTGGTTTTGGAAATAATAAAATTTCAGAGAATAAATAACTGCCTTCCTGTCCTCTTAAGCAATATCCGATGAAGAAGCTCTCATACTATAATTTTATTCAGTTACAAGATTACTAATAGGCATTTTAAAAAGAAAATTGCATCTTAAATTATTTTCTGGAAAGATGCCGGGAGCTCAACAACAAATAAATATGCACTTGGTATCATCTTTAGATATTTTTAGATACTGCACTAACTCATTTAATTGAGTATTGTTGCTTTTTGTATCTTCTCAGCTATTCTGGAGTAGAAAATTCTCGGATCTTGTTAGAATAATAATGTTTTGCGTGATATGAGTTCTTTTGTGTTTTCATTCATCACAAAGGTTAAAAATAAATTCTTTTGTTTTATTTTACGACTGAGAGATATCTATTCCGAAATCCCCATTAGCTGTCTGATGCTGAGAATTATCTGTTATCCAGAAACTGCGAAAGATTGCGTCATTCAAATTTCCTCAGCAAGTTTCAAGATTCATAAATTTTACCTAATTTATGCAAGGTATTGTATGATAGGAATACTATATATGCATACATTTAATTACAAATTTAATTTACAAATTTCTCTTTTGAAGTAATTGCTCAAAGAGATGCATTCCATACCTACTTTAAATAAACGGGAGTTGCTCAAGCTGCAGATTTTATAATTTGAAGTTAGATATACATATGATTCTATATCGTGTAATTCTTTGAAACAGATTCATGCTAGAAGAGCTGTGCTTAGGAATTTGAGTTCTACTGTTCTTAAGTTTTTCTTTTCTTTTCTTTTTTGTGAATAATTATTTATTTAAGACACAATAACACGCCGAACAAATACTGTCAAACAACAAAAATCAGCGTTATATTTTCAAATTTTCACAGGACTAGTTTCTATGGTTTTACCGAACCACTGTCCGGAGCTGCAAAAGCGCAAATTGCTCTTTGTCGCTGATTTTTGTTGTTTGACTTCTGAATCAATTATTTATTTATTATCATCAGAATTGTGTTATTATTTCTGAGCAGCAAATTTGGCAGAGATGGACCTTTTAGTGCTATTGAAAATACAAAAGTCGAAGACATATCTAATATACCCGACTCACTGAGCAGCACAAATGTGTTAAATTAACCCATATTTTGGAAAATCATTTAACGTAGAACCTATTTCTCTATAATGTGCTAAACATATCCTGCAGTTTATAAGATGCTGCAATAAAATTGTAAAATGTTATGTTTGTTTGAGTACTCATCATTATAAATACAATAACAAAAGCAGTTCAAAAGCACAAAAATATATGAAGAATTCTTTTTAAACAAGCTGTAACAAGGTCTTGAAGTTTTTTTCTTTTGATGAAGCGTAGAAAGTAATGGATTATTGACCTTTAATGAGGGTTTCACAGTAACAGCGCTCATCATAACATATCAAGTTTTGATTTTTTTAATCATATATTTCCTTTCCAGATCAATTGATCTTGTTATTTTCATCATATACGTTTTTGTATGTAAAACAAACAAACAAAAAAAAAAAAAAGTATCTTATCAGCTTTCGTAGGACATAGTTAAACGTTAGAGTTACTGTGGATATATTATATTTCGACATCTTTTCCTTAGCTTTTATGCTTCGTATGGCATTTGTTAGCCCATATTGTTAGCCCTACAAAATATTAAAATTCAAATTTTGGAAATTAATTTTCCATTATTTGGAAATAGCAAAACATAACCTTTATTTTAGACAAGATTAGATTAATCTGCCACCAGTTAGTCGGAGTTGATCTGTAAGGTTTTTCTCCCATTGTGCCTTCGTGGTGTAATTGGAAGCATGTCCAGCTAGCAGTCGGGAAATCCTGATTTCGAATATAACGGACGGCACTGATAGTTTTTCATGTCTCCTAAATTATATATATTTAATAGCTCTATATACTGAGTATCATTTGGATAATGGAATAGTTAAAAAGCGCAGTAACATATATTGTTTTAAATTAAGTTAGAAATTAAAACACGTTAAAAAGTAAAAGGTATTTGATATTTATTATTTTGTGACTAGAGAGTATTTGGGTTAATAATACGCATTATATTTTGACTACTATTTGACTGACATACTAGCAAACAAGCGCAGGAGCTACAATGTGGCCATTTTCAATTCTTAAGTCTTATTTGTAAAATACAAGATATTACGTTAAATAGGATCTTCGCTATCAGTTACTGGTTTCTTGCGAATTTTTTGGGAGCTGTTTTTAATCATCCTTTTAATTTATTATCCGTTTTGACGAAGGTACCGAGACTATTGGATAATCCGATTTGATCCCAAGGCTACCAGAAACTGCACCTTTACACTGTTCATGCAGTGGTGATGAAACTTTTTGAATAAAAGTTCTGGTTGAAGTCAGTATTGATTGCTTTGTGCTCAGTTCAAATCTCAGACGGCATGGATGTTTGTCAGTGTATAGCGTCTATGCAGCATGGGGCCACTTAAAATACTACACAGACAAAAACCCTCAAAGGAGGCTGGTGGAAGAGAAAGATGGGTTGAAGACCACCTTTCAAAATAGGGGCGAAACTGGGCAGATTAATTGTGTCAACTATAGTTCTTTTAAGTTTATTAAAAGACGTAAATCGTGCCTCTTGGCTACTGTAAAGTTCATCTGATGTTACTGTCAATCAAGTGAGATAAGTTACAATACAACCAATTGATTCTTATGTCATATTTTGCCTGTTGTGGGCGGGAGGTAGAAAAAGAAAAATTTCAATTCGGTTTTAAGTAACTGTTTAGTTTCTCATTAGAAATGGGGGGAAAAGGAGATAAATTTTATGAAACTAAACATAAAATAATAACTTTATAGAGACATTAGGTTTTTATTTTATTTTATTTATTTATTTATTTTAAGCAAAAGAGACGAAAAATGAGCAGCGCCTTCGCTGGGAATCGAACCACCGACCTCTAAAATGCTTGCCGAGAGTGCAGACCACCACACATTCCACGGCATGCTAAGAAGGCAGGAGAAATATCTTAATACAAAGAGAAATGAAATTCCTGATAAGAAAATATGCTATTTATAACTATTGGTACAAGTCTGCTTAGACTTTAGTCAATGTAGTAGTAGTAGCTGCTGTTGCTTATAAATAAATTAAATTTATTAACATTAAATTAATTTGTAACTAAATTTTAGTCCTCAGGTAAATTAGCCTATACTTGTTTTTTTCCATTTTTTAAACTTATTTGTTCTAGAAAGACTTCAGGGCCACCAATAGAGCGGATATTATCGCGAAACACTCATACTTTAAACTGGGTTTAAGTCCCCGGGGAACGGAGTGGCTGCATGAAAATATTCGTGGTTTTCCCCCCATTACGTTATATGAACACGAGTTTTCCTTAGAAAAATCCTCCAAGACAGTATCTCTGTCCTTAGATAAATTGCTCTAATGGGCTTTTAATAGAGCCTCGAAAGTAATATTTATTTTTAAAAGCCCATCTGTCATATATCCGTCATGAGGTGGGTTCTAGATATACACTGGTGTGCAAAAATTAAGGACGAAGTCGAAAAATTAGCATATCAGCTGAACGAAGATGCAGAGCGGACAGAAAGACCAATCAGGAGATTAAGTAAGGTGATGTACGGTAGCACATGCGCAGATATGCAAGTAGACGTAATGGGGGGGGTGTCTGAGTAGTATAAAGCATGTTATCGGTGTAAGATCAGTATTTCTGGCAAAACGATTGCACGCCGTATAGCAGTTAAAATCACACCGAGTTGCTGCCTCAGCGAGAAATGGCGAATAATCAATCTGTTAGACGACATGTGGATGCTTTTACCCGAGGTCGAATCATTGGGAAGTTGGAGGAAGGCCGCAGTGTGACAAGTGTGGCTGCAGAGTTCGGAATTGCTCACAGCATCGTTTCACGACTTTGGAGACAATTTCAAACTACAGGAACAGCTATCCGGGGATTTAGTAGTGGTCGTCCACGAGGAACCACACCCGCAGATGACCGGTATATTGCCTTACAGGCCAGAAGAAACAGGCGGCAGACAGCGGGAGAAATCGCTAGACACACGACACAGGCGACTGGACGATCGATATCGCGTTTAACCGTGGCCAGAAGACTGCACGGTGGTTTTCTGTTTGCACGACGCCCTGTACGGCGTGTACCTCTAACGCCTGCCCATCGGAGAAGGCGTTCTCTGTGGTGCCGGGAACATCGGAATTCGAGAGACAATGAATGGGGACGAGTACTCTTTACAGATGAGAGCAGATTCAGTCTGAGTAGCGATTCTCATCTCATACTCATCTGGAGAGAGCGGGAAGCCGCAATCATCCCTCGAACATCATTGAAAGGGACAGGTATGGAGGAGGCGGTGTTCTCGTTTGGGGAGGCATCATGCTTGGTAGTCGTACAGACCTTCACATCTTCGACGCAGGTTCAGTCAACGGGACCCGTTATTGTAACGAGATTCTTCTTCCATATGTGCGTCTTTTTAGAGGCGCTATGGGTCCGCAGTTCCTTTTCATGGACGACAATGCACCATGTCATCGCACAGTAGCTGCCGAACAGCTGTTAGAGAGTGAGGATATTGAACGTATGGATTGGCCTGCACGATCTCCGTATCTCAATCCCATCGAGCATGTATGGAATGTTCTAGGCAGACGCTTGGCAGCTCGTACCTTACCACCAGTAACGATTCCGGAGCTTCGATTGGCGCTGCAAGACGAATAGGCAGCAATGCCTCAACAACTCATTGACACCCGCATTCTCAGCATGGGCAGACGCTGTGAAACCTGCCTAGCAGTCAGGGGAGATCATATCCCCTATTAAAGACCGGATGTTTCTTGCTGGACACCCATCACAGGGATGTTTCGGCCTTCAGTCGCATTGCGCTCCATGCTACTTTTTCAATAAAGCTTCTTTTTATCCTTTTTTATTACTAAAAGATTTCTCTTTTAGTAAGTGTTGCTTACATTACTCATATCCTTACGTATTGGGGATCTTACGGTGTTAAATGTGTTGATTTGGAAAGCTTTTGCACAAAGTTATATTGAAAAAACCGTCTCGTCCTTAATTTTTGCACACCAGTGTATTTAACAAGAACGTAACGTGATGTGGGCATTTTCACATAGCTTACGTATTAATAGGACGAACACTTTATTATAACACGAACAAAAACAAATATAGTTTACATAAAGTTAGTAACATAATATATCACTGGCATGCAACGTGTAACATCCATTATCGTGACATTGTCTTCTATCATCTATAATCTCGACTCTGTGTCGCTTGAGAGAGACGAAAACGCCCACTTTTCGGCTTAACTGCGCATGCGTGGTGTTCATCAAATCATCACACCATAATTAAATTCAATCGCTTTAACTTGCATGAAAATAATTTGATGTGTTCTTATTGTATTCTGAAATGGTATTTATTTGTGTACGACGTAACTACATATTTTTGAGTTAACAAACACAATTTAATAAGTTTTTAAACTTATGAGGTTTCCTCTACTTTATATAACCAGTTATTTTATGTTTTGAAACTTTACTGTCATTTCTCTTTTTCCGTTTTTCCATAAGAGTTCAAAAACGTCTACCAAAAGGTTATTCGTAGTGTCCATTAGCGGAAGACATAAAACCTTATAAACTGCTTCTGATGAAGCTTTGTAATACTTGTCTAAAAACAATCTAAACACAATGAAATCATTAAGATCATTATACTATAAAGAAAATATTATTGGATCATTTATATGCGGTTTAATGTTAAAATCAATGAGCCCGATGAATTGAATATTTTACTAGGTAAAACTATACATCATAAATAACCGTGAATTATCTTGTGATTCACACTGAAAATTTTACTAGATGCCATGTTGTTTTTTACAATTTATGAACATTTGAGCGAAATCAGAGGCTAGCTATTTTTAAGTAGCTCATATAGCATAATAAATCGCAGTTCATCGCAAAATGATTTTAAGCTATGGATGGATTATAAATAATTTATTTATTTTCCAATTAACTAAAACTGGAGAACATCATCAGTTTTATTGTTTACAAAGTCATGAACCGATTGTAAACAATTTTAAAGAAAATGTGTGATTCTTTTCTTCAATATTTCAAGCTCAACTAGTTATATAGAACTTCCCATTAATATTTTTAAAGACTAAAAATTAATTTTAAATATCTCATATAAAGAGCCTCGTGATTCAAACTGTTCTAAGTAGGGGACATCTTCTTTTCCTTTTTAATAATTCTTATTTTTAACATGCTTTTATAATTTTGTCAGGAGAAAAAAGATTTAGAAAATTTATACTCAATTTGCTATAATTTATGCATAAATATTCGAGTTCTAAAGTCTGTTGCATGCGATTCTTATTATGAAATATATAATAGAATATTTTTTTGATTTTCTTTTGCCTGCTAATATTGACAAACCTCGAGAAAATTTGAGCTCTTGGAGAAAGATTGATTAACATTGATATATTCTTATGAAGTCAAATACTAAGTGTTAAATGAATTGTCGGCATCTCAAATCTGATAAATGCAGCCGTTTTCAACCAGGAACTGAAAAAGAAATTAGAAAACTTCTTCGTAAATGAAAAACTTCTAACGATGTCATTTAACAGAAGTGTACTTCGATTATAAGTGGTAATGTGAATTACATCTCTTTATCCAGCAAATATAAAGCTTTGTGAATGAAATTTGTTTGATTTAGCAAAACAGCTAATGCATTTAGTAAAGATAATATCGCCTAAGAAAAATACATTCTGAAACATCTGGTTAACTATGCGCTTCGGTAAGAACACAGGTAAGATATGTGAATTAATTTTCTCAATGTGTGATCCATTTCAATGTATTCTGTGTCAAACGCAAGTGGCTTAAAGTTGAAAACTGTTTCATTTATAACATAAGATTTGGGAGAGTCTATTCACCTTTATTTTCTCACATAAATGTGGCACATTATTAACCAGTTTCAGGTACGTCTCGACAGTAGTGATCTTTTACGAAACTACTGCTAGAAATAAGAGTGAAGATTTTCGTTATCTTTAACTTCATATTCATTGTTTTATCTCATATTATAAGTATTCAGTGTAATTAATACTACAATCACGAGAAGACTATTCTAACAATTCTACTTCCACGAAATCATTCTTCTGTTAATAGTGCTGAATTACAAGGTGTAATACTAATGTGTTATAGATAAGACTGCATTGATCCATAACGTTGATGTAACGTAGAAGTTTAACTCTTGTGATATAATAATAGAAAAAAAGTTTTCCTGTTCACAACAAATAACTATATGCAAAAGTGCTCATGTCCGCTTAACTAAATAATTGACACAATCCTGCCCAATAGAAAATGTTAGAATATTTCTTGCCGCATCCAAAACAGCTCATGACACTGAAAATATATAAAGTGTGATTCTTCATTTCCTAATTCAAGCAATGGAATGTTCCGGTTTTCTACAGTCTGACAATGTACGGTGATAAACAATTCAAAAAGATATTTTAGATTCACTATATTCAATTTTGATTTGTCTGAAGCAGCCTTTCCTCAGGTTAACATAAGTAGTCTTAGCGGGTAACGTAAGTTACCATAAACATATTTTAAATAGCAGTTTTAAGACAGGCAGATGAAAAAGAGGGAATGTTTAACATTTCTTACCAGAGATTTTTCTTCTTAAGCTCTGCCTTTAATCCTAAATACTATTTTTACTCCTGTAATCATATCCTAATGCTTCCTCTGCTCAGCATGCCTCTTAAAATCCGTTTTCGTATGCCTAACTTAGCTTGCAACATTCTGTGTAGAAATGCTACTCAAATTCTGTTCCTAGTCTATCCCAGAATGCAAGAGTTTCGAGCTGTGCAAAAAATAGAAGCTTACAACAAACACATAAAGCCAGTGTTGTTTTCTCTTATTAGAACAGTTTTTGATGAATCATGGTGTAGAAGTTCTGCTTGTCAGTTATATTGTTATAGATATTTGTTTATAATTATTATTTAGCCTATTGTAATTGATTAATCTGTACGGTTATTATTTAAATTAACTAGTTATTATGATTTCGTCTTTGCTGTAACTTCTCCTTTCCGTATTCCTCCCCAGAATGCAAATGTGTAGACAGTATTTAAACGGAGATTTTTGGATTTTAACAGACACAGCGAGATTTTGACTTCGCGTACACGCTACTTGTTAGTTTCCTGCCAACTCTGATAGTTGTAATTATTCGGTTTTGCATGCTACCGCTGTCGTCACCTTTTGGTTTTGACGCTGTCTAGTTATTGAGACAGCTTACAGTAATATTTAATTGTATAGTCTTTGACTGTTGTTTCAAATTTGTCTATTTAGTTGCATCACCATGAGCTGTGGCTGATATTGAACACAATAGAGTGCGTTTATGTTCTAAATTTTGTTTAAATAAAAAACCATATTTAATCCTTCGCATGAATTTATAGTTACTTCAGACTTAGTGACTATTCGTTTCACTTTTGTTAGGGTTATTAGACTAATTAACATTACCAGATCAAGTAAAACCTACAAATTATTAATCATTGACAGTATTTATTAACTATATTTTCATTATTATATCATTTCTTCTTTTATTCTCTCCCACTTTTTTTCTTAAGAGCAACATTTTGCAACTGAACTAAGACATCAAAAAGTTACGGAAATATCCATGTAAAGAAAATAAATGAATTTTTGCACGTAGTTTTTTTTATTATTTATAAATAATTTTATTTTTGTTTATTTATCTGTTATTTTATCAAAAAATGATTCAATAAGTTAACAATAATTGACATAATTTTCCAAATTCCAAGTATCCAATAGAATTAAAGCAAATCCATTATATATATATATATATATAATGGAAGAAAGGAGAACAAACTAAAAAAGACCTATGAGGTCAAGAATTTTGCGCATTGAGCTGCAAAATTTGAAAACACGGTAAAAAGGAAATTGTTAAGTATTTCATACTTCTTGTATTTTAAATTTTTGTAATTGCAATTTGAATTAGCAAATTATTACTGCTTCCAGTAAATGTTTGGTTTGCTTCTTACAATAAACAAAATCTGACACAGTTACAGTTACGAAAACTTTTATTTTTCTCTATATTATAGAGTTTATAACGATAAAACACTGGATTCCTCTCACTCGAGGATCCATTCCCAGGGCGTTTTCCGACACCTCATCGCGCCCAGGGGGGACTTCGTCCAGGGGAGCTCCGGACAGCCACAGAACCAGCTCGGCCGCTCGCTGCTCCCCTCACCCCTTCCCCCTCTTTCTCGCGTTTAAAATAACAGACAGTTCGACAGCCTTTAACATTGATTGACAAGACAGTTCGAGGACTTGGACGTCATAAATAGAGGACATTTTTAGGAGACTTCCCTCCTCTACGCAGCATTCCGGGTTCGAGGATGGAGCTCCTACGAGTAGTGGGGATGCGGACCCCATTCACTCCTTCGCCGCTGGGGCTGCTTCCGCTGACTTTGGGGCTTCTTCGGATACTGGTGCCTTCTCTTCGACTACGGGTGCTTCTGGTTCTTTTTTCTCTACCGATACCACTTCAGGGGCAACAGATGAAGGTTGTGGAGATGAAGCTTCAGAAACTGAAACTGTGGAGAGAAAAGATACAATTACTTAAATGACACGTCATTTTAAACAGGCAGATTTCAGCAAATTAACTTAATGTGCATCAGTTTGTTATTAATACTTTTGTACATACAGCGCGTGTTATGCAGACTTCATATTTTATTCAGTATTCATCATATTTTTATTGTATAAGTTTGGTATGCTTAATTAAACTTTAGTTAACGGCAGTGATTCCTAATTTTCTATCCGTCATTTTCTCGTGAATGCAGAGCACTCAAATATAAACAAATATGAAACACATGAAAAATTAGAAACTTGCGGTGATTTGCTAAAAAGAGCAGCAAATAAATTAAGATATGTGTTGTTGTCTCTTCCCCGCGCCTGAGATTCAGTATCAAATAATTTGGGAGTCCTGTTACAGGGGGCAGGTTGTAAGGAACAAACTAAGGAAAACCGTAATTAAAGCAGAATTTTCAAGAAATCCTCATATTTTATCTTCTTCATTAAAATTAATTTAAGCTAATGCTTATTTTTATCGAGAAAATCTAAAAAAGGAGCGATTAAAATAATAAATATGGAAATTTGAGTGTTTCCTAAGAAAATTTCTTGATATTGCTTTTTGAACTATTTGAATTTACACATGTCTCTCAGCCTTTTAAAAGGAGTATGCTCTTCAACGCAGACAAAAATGTAATGTAATAAAAACGTTGATTAGAAGTCACTCTCGTCACTAAGCATGTTGTTCGTTATGAGACAGCTTCTGCTAAATGAGCGTGCACTAGTCTCCTTCTTCGAAGGTCCGGTTTTCTAGGAACATTGGCAATGTCAGCCAAAGTAGTATACCCATTAAAAGGAGGTTGCTCTGCATAAATGGTTTTAAATATTCACACGTGTTGATATAAATACTAATTTCATATTTGTGGAATGAATTCAAAATTTTTAAATGGGAACTAGATTACACAAATTCCGAATGAAAATGACATTAATTAATATATGTAAGATAAGTTCACTATCTAACTGAAAATCTTGTCTCATAAATTCACCTTCGGCCTTTCCCCTCCCCTTCTGTTCATTAAGAAACATCCCTCCATTTCTATTTTAGGTACTAATTACAGCCAGCAAGCTATGTTAACTTTAAATCGATTACATAATTTTTAATTAGGTTTAGTTAATATTGAAAATAGTAAGAAATAACTTCTCTATTTTTTTATGAAAGCTAAAAAACTATTAAATTTTCTCTTTAGTAATATTCAGGATTCAAATTTAAAGAAAAATACAGCAATTTAACATTGAATTTTCTTCTACTGCTGGCAAATATCATTGATAACGATGGTTGTTCACCAAATTCTAAGATTCAAATATTTTAAGAATCTTCAGCTTTGATCATTCAGTATCATTAAAAACAATTTCAGATTTTTTAAACACTTTTAGCAATTATATTAGGTCATACTTTTTATTTTTGTTTGGTATTTGGTTCACAGTAAAGGATCATGAATTCCGCAAAAGAATACTGACATTTAAAAATTCCTGAAACTCTTACTCTGTATAAAAAGTGTAGTGCTTTATATTTTAGGCCTTCATCCCCCCATCATATATTTCCCAATTTTTTTTGAATCATTTCCTCTTTCTTTTTTTTTTTCAAAGTTAATTGTAAGAAATTATCTCTCTTTCTAAAACGATTTCTTATAATATAAGTACATCCATCTGGAAGCTGGAGTTCTCCTAGCTGAGGTCAAATCCTGTTGATTGAGCAGCTGATTTTTCAAGTCTCCGCAGTCATCCTTCTACTGTTTGGAAAACAGCGTGAAAAAAAAAAAAAAAAAAAACTGCCACAGTCTCTTATGTACGGATTTCAAGCGCAAGTGATGAGTAGATATAGCAATTGGAAAACTCGTAGTTTAAATCTCAGCGAAGACGTGATTGATTGCTAACGTTTTCTGTTCCGAAAAACACATGATAAATGTTATGTAAATAAAACCCATCATGGGTAAACACGTGATAGGTACCACTTTGTGATAGCCTCTTTTCGGAAGGATATTTATAGATGGTTTAGTTTGGTTTTATTTCATTACAATACAAGGTATTTCTCCTGCCTTCTTAACATGCCTTCGTGGTGTAGTGGTCAGCACGCTCGACGTGAATTCGAGATGTCCGTGGTTCGAGTCCCGGCGAGGGCATTTCTCATTTTTCAGTATTCCAGCTTCGAAATAACCTAATGTCTCTCAAGGGTAAAGCACGCAAGGGCTATCTCCCGAAGAGAAGAAATGCTTTCGGAGAAGACCTTCAAGGAGAAACTTGCTTGTGTGCAAGTTACACACGGGGAAAATCACGAAACGTAACCATGCAGCTTGCCCATTCGCCTGGAATCGAACTTTAGCTAACAGTGCTTAGCGACTCTACCTCTCTGCCACTGGCGGGCACAATATTACATATGGAGAAGTTGAAGATTCTTTAAAAGTTTATTTTAAGTGAAAATATAATTAAATTCCTACGACTTGCGATAGTTATAACATTAAGATTATAAGGTATTTCTCCCACTTTCCTAGCGTCCTTCGTGGTGTAGTGGTTCTGCACACTGAGCCGGTATTTCAGAGGTCCGTGGTTCGATTCCCGGCGAAGGCGTTTGCTAATTTTTCATCTTGCTGGCCTCTAAAAAAATCCTAATGACTCTACAAGATTAACATATCTTATGATATAGCTGCTTTAATGTTGCACAAGATCCATGTCATACAACTGTATTTTATACGGTTTAATAATGCACAGCTAATATACAAACAAATATACAAGCAGTATAAGCAAACTAAAAAAAAACCCTTTACAAAAAGTGAAGTAATACATTTCAGTTCTACTTTTTAAGCGTAGGTTTAAAAATTTTGATTTGAATCCATTAATATAATATGATATACTCATACTGAGCTGCGTGAAACTCAGCTAACTTCCCATGCAGCTTCAGTACTTCAAAAAACAGTAAATCTGATGAATCATAATCTCTTTTTGTTCACTGAGAACTGAGAGCGTATTATACATTGAGTATACTTCCCATCGGGGCTAAATTTATGGCTTGCTATAACCCCTAGTTTTAATTCCAAATTTTAAATAATTAACCATTATTAAATATCGTAAGTTAAAAATGCAGCGCTAAGTCAGAGCGATCAAATGCTTTGTTTTGAAGCATGAATAGCAGATAAAATAAATTAGAATTTCATTTAACTGTTACTTGTTCTGCCTTCAGTATATATATTCTGTATCAGCTAAAACAAATCCAAAGATTAAAGATAACTTTTAGCTATGAAATTAATAAAAGCATTGGAAAATTTCACTGGAGCAAAACACACAGTTTGACAGTCACGAAAGAAAAACAATTAGAAGAATGAATGTATGAATAAATATATTTGCTGTAAAGAAGCAGACTAAAACGTAAAAGGAAATGGAATAGAATTTGGAGCTTACTAAATTTATTGTATCTTCAATAAAATATGACAACGTCCTCTAAAGTATTCCAAGAACGTTATAAAAACTTTTTTAAGTACCCCTTTTATGAATAAATTACACAAATTGGTATACGTACTTAATGTTATGAGATTTTATAACTGCTTTGGAAGATCTTCAATAATTAGATGAAAATACTGACACCAAGATATAGGTTACTGAACCCTTGTGATAGCTTACAGGTCACCTATATCTGGGCGAGGCAAAGTTTAACGTGCTAAAGATGCTGCTAGGTTGGGTTAATGATGCTGAAGAGGAAAGTGCTTGTTTTCAGGTTAATTCAGTTTAGGCTCATAAAGCTGAATTCTTGGTAGGTGCATTAGTGTGAAACAGATTTCAATGCACTATCTATTGATATGCATTTTTTTATGTTTTTGTCTTACTCAGTCGAACGCCTGGGAAGTACTGGTTAGAATCTGTATCTAGGCAGTCTCAACCACGGGGGTATATAATTTGGTTTCAAAGGACTAGAACCTGAGTATTGTACTCAGGTAGGTTCAGGCTTGGCAGGGACCGTACTGGTACTGTCGTGTCTGTTCCTTCGGCTGCGGTGGAGCTAGATCGGAGATCGTCAACCGAATCCCCGGGGGTTTGACCCCATTCAGTTCTCGTGGCGGGGACTGACAGAGTGGACAGAGCACGCACAACAACATACATTTTGCCAATGGAGTAGTGCCCGGAGGCAAAGTGACAAAGTTCTTTACATATCAACGATTCGTTCTGCTCAATGCTTTGTATAAAGCCGGGCGGGTCTGCGGGGTTTGCGCCCGCGAGGATGAGGTCTCTTGGACTGTAGATATCTAAACTCTGTATGGGCCCGCTAGTCGGACCTGAACCGAAGATCTATGTCGTGTAATGTGTCTGTCTCACATAACGCGTTTTACTTTGCATTTTAACCTGCAATACTCGGAAAAGTGTACTTTAGTTATTTGTTTTTTAAAATTTAGATTTGTGTGGAGATTTAATCTTTATCATGTGAGACCACTTCAACATACTATTTGCGAAGCAGCTGATTATTTTACAAACCATATGATCAAGCAATCTCAGCAAGGAATCAATTAAGTTGAATTCATAATATAAAAAAAGGGCTACACTTACCTTCGTCAGCTTTATGTTCTTCTACCTTTGCTTCCTCGGGTTTCGGTTCTTCAGCTTTCAATTCTTCTTTTGGAGATTCGGACTTTGGTTCCTCAGGTTTTGGTTCTTCGACTTTTGGTTCTTCGACTTTTGGTACTTCAGAAGATACCTTTACTTCTTCGTCATCAGCGCTACGTCCTGCCACCTCAATGTGCTCTCCGATTTCTTGCTGTTCTTGGTTAGATTCCAAAGCTTGCTTCTCAAGTTCTGGTTCTTCAGCTTTAACTTCCTCCTTCTGGACTTCAGCCTGTATTAAGAAATTGATCAACAAAGATGAGACAGATGCAGTGGCCAAATGTCTAAGATATAACAGTTTAGACATTTTGTTGCACACACACAAAGGGAAGATTCTTCGTTTCACGAAATTTTTAAAATGAAAAGGAATGCCTTAAATCCTTGAAAGATCCCCAATGCATGCGGATTACTTGGCAGAACACATTCATCGATGACGTTTTTACATCGTTTAAAAATATCTGAGAAGGTAAAGTTTTACTTTCAGTTTGACACTGGTCTGTTTTTCTTGTTCTCATTTTTAAGACGTCACATACCTCATTTCAGAAGTGTGCAACTAAACGGAATATGAACAAAGAGATACAGCGCAATTAGAGAGATAAAGTGTTAAAAAAATTTGCAGTTATTGCTTATACCACGTGCCTTATACTTCGCGCGTTCGCTTTACGTCTTATGCCAGCTCTTCGTACATTGTGACTGACTAGTTATTAGTTTAGCTTCAAGGTGAAATTAAACTAAAACGCTTATTGAACGTTGATCGGTGTCTGAATTAACCTATCATTTAAATTAACAAAATTAACCAATTATTTAAATTAACATGGCGAAGGTTAATTTAAATAACAGTTCTTGAGTTAGCGATTTATTAATTTAGTATGAAGAAATCAGTGGTTGCTAAATTTATATATATATTTGTCTTTCAATAAGCAACAGATACATTTAATGAAAATCATTTTTCTTAAATATAGATTATTAACTCTTAATAAGTGCTTTAATTATGTGCTTTAATTTTATGACTTAATTATTCATTCTGGTAACAGCGAGTTTTAAATTCCATGTTGTTGAAAAATACAGCTTATGCAGTGAAGATGTGATATAGTTATTTTCTTCTATAAATTGAAACTTTACTTTTAAAAATGCTTTATAGTGCTTCACAAACAATAATTTGTAATAATTCAACCTATTGTGATTTGTTTGTATCAAAACAAAACTCGCAGTTTGCACAAAATGAGAGTGATCATTTGATATGCAGTTGAAAGGAAATAAAAATATACTATTAGACTCGCAGATACATTTCTGCGATTCAGTGTTTCACCAAAGGGAAAAGAATGATTTTTGAATTTACTACAGGCAGCTATTATTCTTTGAAAATAACATGTGGGCCTATAAAAATGGGGCTTCTCTTTTACGTATGCCATTTTTAATAATTATCACTAAGGTAAATAAGTTCTATTGTTTAATTTACAGTGAAACAAACTTATACATAAAATATTTTAATATATTTATGATATAAAATCTTAAATAAAAAAACTATTCGTTCGCTGAAAATGCAGTCTTCAAAAATTACAATATGGATTAACTAATTAAAAAAAATTCATGACTTTTATTTTTATCTTTTTATCGTTTTTAAATCTACTTTTTATGGAACAGAACCATTTTCGAATAAATTAATATTCAAATCAACTGGAAAATGTACGATGTTACTTTCTAAATGCATCTTGTTTCTCAAATTACAGGTACATTGTGTAAAAAGCAGTCCAGTCTTTCTTCTTCATTATTTTTCTCCATTAATTAAGAAAAAAATAGGAAAATAAAAGAGAAAATATTTAAAATCTTCTGTTTTTTTTTCTTATAAGTAACTTCTATTTTTTCTAGCCTGTCTTTTTGATTTTGATCGCGTATGTAATTTAACAGATTTTTTTTTTTTTTTTTTTTTTTTGTATTCGCTAAACATGTATTTAGGTTTTTATCTCTGTGTCTCTTCAAGCATTCACTAAAAGAAGTTACTCTTTTTATTGCATAAAAAAACACTTTGTAACGATCAGTTTAAAATTTTTACACAGGTAAAAATCTTCGAAGGTTTCTTAAGCCGAAGACATCCTATGTTTTTAAACATTTCTTTTTTAAAATATTGCTTGTACATAAGCCATGCAAAGTGTAACCACATGCAAAGGGTAACCAGATAACATGAACTTTTGTTTTAAACTTAAAGACTAGTATCATTATTTTGTAAAATAAATACTATAATTCTAACTACGATCATTTTTAATGAGGATGCTAGTCAAATCCACGAGTGTCATTCTTAATTATTATAAAAATTAGTATTAATTTTCACCTGTTCTTCTTTTGGTTTCTCCTGTTCCTTCTGAACTTCATCTTGAACAACATCTCTTACAGAGTCTTCTTTTTGTGCTTGTTCTTGTGCTTTTACTTCAACCTGAGGTTCTTGGCTCTGTTGCTGTTCTTTGTCTTGCTCTTGTTGCTCAGATTTTACTTGCTCTTGCTGCTGGGATTGTACTTCCTGCTGCTGTTGTTGTTCCTTCTCTTCAACTTTCTTTACTTCCTGTTCTTCTTGAACTTCTTCACGAGCTGATGCTTCTTCTTTCACTTCCTCTGCAGGTTTTGGCTCTTCTGCTTTTACTTCCTCAACTTTCACTTTCTCTGCAGGTTTTGGCTCTTCTGCTTTTACTTCTTCAACTTTCACTTCCTCTGCAGGTTTTGATACTTCTGCTTTCACTTCCTCTGCGGGTTTTGATTCTTCTGCTTTCACTTCCTCCACAGGTTTCACTTCTTCGGCTTTTACCTCTTCTGAAATTGAACAAAAGAGAGCTTTAGTTATTTCAGACTAGAATATTTAAAAAAACAAAAGCATCCTGAAAAGAAGATTGGAAACATGGTTTTTTCCTGTATTTTCAGTCATTTACGTGTAGTGTAAGAGCTAAAATATGTGTGATTCAAAGATTTATAGCAAACATAAATTATTATAACTCATGCTAAATACTAAAGTTATGTTCCTTAAATTAAATTTTAGTATAGGTAAATATGTTTTCATTTAGTTCTTTTCAATATTTATTAACCGCATTAAAATACATTTTAACTTATATCTTTGACGCCGAATGCATTTCACAGTACAATTTAGGGTGATTTAGTTAAAAATGTTATTAAATTAAAAAATTTGGTTGCATTTCTCAAGTAAAGTCCAATTAACATAAAGTAAAATTTTAATTAAATAATTTTGGCACCGAATTTTTTAATCAAGGTTTAAGGTATTTTCTTTCTCTTTACCACGTGCCTTCGTGGCGTAATTGCAAAGCACGTTTGGCTGGCAACCGTAAAGTAAAGAGTTTGAGTCGCAGCGAAGGAACTGCGGTTTTTTAATGTTCCTGAATTCAAAAATTCTATTGACCTCTGCAAAGTTACCAACACGACCTAACATTTACATTATTTACAGGATATAACTAAATAAAATTAGTATTCTACATCAGAAGAAACAGTCCATGAAAACATCATCAATCTTTGATCGAATACATCCCCATATTCAAAACACACCCCAATGAACGACAATTATCATAATTGTATTTAAAGTACCAATATTATTAAAAATTGATTGTTTTTGTTTTTTTCCTTTTCAATATTATTAAGTATTATGTATTTATTCGTTTGAATTTGTAAATATATTTTTAAAAATCTATTACCCCTCTGTTGAATTCTAAAACAGATTATGAATTATTTGTGTATTTAGATAGTGGGAGTGGAGTCAGTAAAAGGAAAAATACATGGAATAGTTATCCAATTATTTCATTTTTAATGTTTCTCTTATTTCAGTACATGGAGATGTAATAAGAGAACAGAATTTGAAAGTTTCAATTACTAATAGAGCTAATAATACAGTAATAAATTTACTTATAAAAACAGAAAACACAAAATTACCCCGAAAGATTTCATAAAATTTGCTAAATTTTCATGAAATGTTTTTTCATAGCCTACTGATAGGCTACCAATCACTATACGGAGTTGTTACAATAATTTAAAAATTTTGAGTCCGGATAATTGGAGTTGTGTTGTCCTTTCAGTCTAAGTATTTCATACTGACTTCTACGAATTCGGTGTACTTATTTTTCATAGTCCCATTTTTGGTTTATTTCTGTTCACCTTTCAGTTTTTAAAAAATATTTTATTACATATAGATTTTAAATCTTAAGACAAATGGTTTATCATTAAATAAAAAAATTAAACCTGAACATAACATGAAATCCTATATTGAGAACGGGGGACAAAATTTCATCTAAATAAAAGTCTTAATTGCAGTAATAAAGAAATCTTCTAAGTAATGTTTAACGATCATTCGATTATCGCTTATTAAAATCTATACTTTATCATTATTCGTATAAATTTCAATGAAGCAAAATTAAGCTAAATTTATTTTTTTTCTAAGGGGCTATTAATTTTGAAACAGGGTTTTGTGTTTATTTCCACTATCAATGCGTGGTTTCACGTTTTATTTGAGTGTGTTGCCATATAGCAAAATGTAAGATTTTTCAAATAAATTTTATACTCTATTTAAAAGCAATAAATACAGTTCTTCTGACTCATTTAAAAGAAAATGTATTTAGATTATGGTATACCAGATTAAAAACATTAAAATACTTTTATAGACTTAAGTTTTATATTTTTTGCTTTTTCAAATATACAAAGGATGTATAACGTTCCATGTTAGGCTAAATGTATATCCATATAATATCCGCTAAAATGTTTGGCTATTCCACCCGGGCAATCTCTTATTGCTAATCTCTACTGTTAAAATATATCAAAGGTCTTTCAAGTGACCGTTAAAAAGTCAGTACTTTCCAGTATTTTATTTTCTATTTACTTATTTATTTAGTTAGTCAAGATAAGACAATTCCAGAATTTATACAAAAATGTCCATCCGTTATCAAATGCAAAACAGTTTTTATAAACTAAACCAGAAAAACGTTTAGAAATGATTAATGTAAATCCTTATAAAGACATTTTAAATTAAGAAATGATGATATGCGAACAAAAGCCACTGAAGAAAACTTATTCTTCCATGCGAATAAAATACGTCCTATTTTGGCAAAATTCCTGGGGCAGAAATAATCTGAAATTATAGTCTTTTAACCCAAAGTAAACATTTTTCATTTCTGAATAGCACAAGCTGTCAAACATATTTAATTATTCACAATCTTTGTTATCCGTCTAAGTAGATAGGCTATCCTTTTTTAAACGTGACCCACAGATAATAAGCAATATAATTACGAAACGGAAGGGCACGAGGATAGAGAGAGAGAGAGTTAAAGGCATCATTTTCCTAGCATCATCTTCCCGTACAGTAGAAAGTTAATTTGAATAACAAATGCTTCTGGAGGTCACGAATTAGCTAAGTCGATGTCAACAAAGTAGAAACAACGCTTTCAATGGCAAAATATTACACGACGGGGCATTTGGGTCGAGGACATCTTCCGAGAATCACAGAAAGATGGAGCATTCGGTAACATTCCAGAAAACGTCTAATGATAGAGAGGGGACTTTTCCTACACCAGGTGAAAGATGTCAAGGAGACTGTTTTTTTCGTTCAGGACCCTTCAGCGCCAGGAAATATTTAATGGGACTTTACCGAGGTACATATGATACGTAATGATGTCTTGAATTCTACTAAGTATTACTCGTGGGGAAAGGGAGAAAGGAAGATGGGGCAAGAAACTCGGGTACCATCTCTGTGCTGTCTCGATCCAAATAAAAATGGCATTGAACAAAAATGTCATATTTGTGCCTAGTATAGTTGTGGCAGTTTTTAACGCTCATGAAAAATCTCAAAATGTGCATTCTTCTTAAAATTTGTTGTTACTTTAATATTAATTATATTTTAATTAAGCAGCTTCTGTGACTTAGTGTACCTGGAAGCAAGTACATCAATCCACCCAACTACCAAACGCGACCCTGCAGAAGACTCGTATTACAATAAATTCGATTCTTGACAAATGCGTAAAGCCTCAAACTCTTCTTGAGAGATTTGTGGTAAGGTAAGAGGGGCACCATGCAACATCCAGTGAGATATCTCAATCTAAGTTGGAAAGGTAAGAATGGAACAATGCAACATCCATGTGAGATATCTCAATCCAAGTTGGAAGAATATTGGGGGGATATATTCGAAGAACGATAAGCACACATCATACAATGACCTCTGACATATATCTTATAATTTGTGTAAATACCCATAGACATACTAGATTTTGTTCGAAGCTAAAAGCGGGAAAAGTTAGTGATACTCTCTCCAGGATTTGGACTCCTTATCTTTCGGTTGCTAATTGGACGTGATACTAGTTATATCACAAGAGCAGCAGAGAAGATGCTAAAGATCCGTTATATTCTCCCTCACTTAAAGGGTAACTGGCGAGTGGAAAATGAAGCCCAGTCATCAAAATACGCGTGGTGGCTCATTATTCCCCCCCAAATGTTTTTTTAATTTAGGTTCCTCTAAGAGCTATTAGGAATTGAGATATCAACTACGCTCTCGTTGAGATTCAAACTCCAGATATTCTAACTGCTAGCGGATATTCCAACAGTTCCCTGCGAGAGATGAAAATTCCTTATACCCATGATTCTTCATGCACTTGATAGATCTGGGCGCAAGATAAGCTTGAAAAATATCATAAAAATTTAATTGTAGACTCTATTACTTATATTAATATCAGTTACTTGAATCATAACATATTACTTATTGATGTTAAATTATGAAATAGAAGAATTGCAAATACGAATTTTAAAATTCTGATGCGGCCATAATTTTTAAGGGGATAGAAGCGAAAATTCTGATATACCTGATATATATTTATAAGTTATCAAAGAATTTATTTAAGATTAATTGCTAACGAAACGCAATAAGAAGGCATTTTGCATGGATATATTTATTAAAAATAAATCTCTATTGCTTAAAGCTATATTAATCGAAATAGAAATTTCAATAGTGGTTGTATACAATAGTTCTTCGGACTTAAATAAAGTAATAAGTAAATTATTATTGTTATGACTGCAGATAGTTTATTCATTTACCTCGAGTTTTAGATGCAAAATAAAGATTTTCGTTTTAAGATCGATTTAACTTGTAGGGTTTATATTTATTTTCAGTTTAAGCTATCTTTCCTGTCAAGCCTTTACTTTCCCCTAGAATTGCCAATACCAGAGTATGTAAATTAGTAGAACGCGCAGAGTATTCAAATTTTAGCAGAAGTAATTTGAGTTAAATAGAAGGGAAACGAGATTGTAGGTGTGCTTCTTGAATCACGAGCGTGAAGGTTGCTTGGTAGAAAGTTTAAGAACCGCGCGTTTCGGCTTGTGTGCCTATTTCGACAGTTCGTTGAATCTTTCAAATTCTTAATCAGAAAGTTTGCTGAATCTCAGCTGTATCTTAGAACGCGGTTAAGTTAGTTACGATTATAGAGCCTCGTAGGTAGTGACTTCGTTATTAATTCATCCTGTCATTTATTTTTAGTTGCATTTTTGTCTATTTTGTTCAACCGCCGGATCAGCGTAGTTTTTGAGCGTCAAGTGAACGCAACTGTGATTTCTAAAGTGAAATAAAAAGGGAGTTAAACCCTTCTTAAGAGTTTTGCAATTTCCAGTTCATAGCAGTCACTACTACTGTTGCTGACAAGTTGGGGCCTCCCAACATCATAAACTGTCTGTTAAAAACATTAACCAGTTATTCAATTACAAGATTTATTTGGTTGGACTACCTGCAGACCACTCATAAAAATGCTAAAATCCTCTTCTTAATAAATTATTTCACGGACAATAAGATCTATACTCAAAAAGATTAATTCTAATTGCTATATAATAAGATCATGTTGAAAAGTATTAGTTTCCATAACGCGATAGTTACGGGTGAAGTACTAAAATTAAAAGACAAAGCAAAATTAGTAAAAAATCTCGTTTAAAGCCTTAATTAAATTTTCATGTTTTTTTTAATTAAGAATAAAATTATAGAAGTATTAAATAATTCATAGGTAAATGTGGATGATAATAACAGAATAATTCTAAGTATGATTTAACAGAAACTACATGCGAAATTTCCATTTGCTTATCAAAATACTGTTTTTAGCCTAAAAGGGGCTATTACTCTCGAAATGGGATTTTGCGTCTGTTTACTGTAGACGGCGAATCACTTTTCAAATTTTTGTCACCAAATATTATCGGCCTGTATTATTTTTAAAGAGATTAAATAATGAAGAATTTGCATGTATGTATATATGTTCCTCGCACTGTAAGAAAACGACAAGTGTCATCAAATTTTAAATAACGTAGTCCTCTCCCCGAACATATGCACACCTGAACGCCCGAATTTTACGTTTTATTATCTATTTCAAATTTGTAAAACTTTAACGAATTTTTGATTAACAAACTCAATGATGTAAAAGAGAATTGACAACACTGTAAGAAATACCAGCACGTGAGACTGCCTATCGTAAATACTAAAGATATGCTGTTTTTAAATATTTTGTGATTTTGTTGTTGAATCGAGTTTCACGTGATATTTAATAAATAAAGTAAATACAAAAAACGTTGGGCAACCTTTTTTTTTTTTTTTTTTTTTTCGGGACAGAAACAACTCAGTTAAATAATAGCAAACATTTTCTGTTTACATAATATGTTAACAGATCTGATTCAAATAAATTTGTTTTAGACTTACAGCTTCTGCAAACATTTCAACGACGACAAAAAAAAAAAAAAAAAAAAAAATATTTTTTCGAAATATAATCTTTAAGTAAAAATATGAAATTCAATTCAGTTTTTGGGCAATAATAAACGAAAGCGGATTCACATGAAAGCTGCTACTGCAAACTAAATTACTTGATCGGATTTTCAGCGATCAATAATCGCAGCGGTCTCTTTCAGATAAATACTTCTAATGAAACATTTTCGAGTCTCACATTTAAGCTGCAAAAGAGAAAAAAATTCGAAAGAATCTCAAGAGCTAATACTATTTTGTTAAACCGAGATGGCATTACGAACACCCAGAGTTCTTATCTTTTAATTTGCTTGAAGGCATATCCACCACAGAAATATCTGATTAAGTCGAAAAAGCGATTCTGGTTACAACATTTAGCTAATTCTTTTAGTACATCCATTTCTTTTTGTACGCCAGTTATACAACTATCAGTATGACGAATTGTGACAAAGTTTCAGTTTCGACATAGTAGGATTTCAGGCATGTGTTAAAAAATCTGCCTCAGAATGTTCATGCTACACTGCAACTTTCGAACTTAATGAAAAAAAAAACCTTTCTGGTCGTATTTCTTTATTTTTAATATTTGAATATTTTGAACAGTTTCTTAAAAACGGCAGCTATTATTATTTACAGATTTACAACACCGCTGCTGTAAAATTAATTTCTCGAGTAAACATTTCATCCGCATGATGATGAAAGATAATGCATCGAATTAGATTATCGAGTAAAACAATTAATCTTTTAAAATTACAGATTATGCGACTTAGTGTCTAAATATGTAATTATAAATCACTGCATCAAACCTGCATTAAATATGTATCAGTTACGAAGTGTCAGTTTGAGAAAAGCTGAGCAAAAATTACTCAGTCAGTAACTGTTATTCTCGTAAGATTAGATATATCATTTAGTACCGAGTAAATGGAAGCAGCCCATTAAACGGTAAGGAGCAAGATAATTTTAAAAAAATATTCTTTTGATTTGCGTTTTACATGTGGATTTGAATTCTAGATATTAAGATCCGTATTATGTCTAATAATAAAGTTTATATTAAATCCTTCTTAGAAATGTATGTTATATTCATCGAATTAGATTATCATGGAAACATCTCAAGCAGAGTTAGCTAAATTTCATTAGTTTTAGCCATTTTTACATAAGTTTAGTTTAAAAAATTGAAATTGATTTCACTTTACGCAATACATTATGAACAAAATCATTTCGAAAATATTTCCTCTCTTCATTTTATTACCCTCTTTTATTTATGAAAGTGGAAATATTGTGAAACTTAATGGAATTCTGCTTGTTGTGCAATAATTTCCTAAAACCTTCGAAGAACACAAACAAAAGAGAGATTATCAGCTTTTATCATTCTTATCAGGGAAAATAAATTTTATATTTTTTGTGATGGTGAAAGATAACGATTCCAGTAATCTTTTTTCTACCTTGAGCATTTTTCTTCCTAATTTTAATAAAGAAGACCGAATATGAGAAATGTTTGTTAATCACTGCATATCAAACCTGGCATTTAATTACTAGACAATGCACAAAAAAATCAACGAAATACTCTTCACATTTGTTGAAAACGCTTTAAATATTACTCGAAAATAGATTTCAGTCGATTGAAATAGTTCCGTTGTTTTCTATTAAAACGAAAGATATCATTATAAGAGAATTAACAAAAAGAAATATAAAATTGGAAATAAATCGAAACGAGGATATAAAACACACGAACTAAAGATGTTTTAAATAAAGAAACACTAACATTCTTTGCAGCAGTTTTAGTACTCAAGCTGATTAAACCTTTGAATTTACTTTTTTTGAAAATTGTTTCTTTTTAGGCTTATTTATTTATGAAGATCATCCTTGGTACTGCGGAAAACGTCCATTGGTATATCTTTGTGTAACCTCTCTAAAACTAAACCTTAACTATGAATTGGTTTTCAGTCTCACAAAATCCAACGAACTTCAACGAGTTTTGCGCCGACAAGAAAGGCAAGCCGAATTTACAGGAGCTGAATTTATTACAAAATATTTTAGAAGATTAAAGAGCAGTACAAAATGAGTTAGGAAAGTATCAAGTTTTCGTAAATTTTTACATTCAAGTAGTAAAAGACACTTCCCAGGTATTCATGCGAAGTATTTATTTCATACGCGATGTATGAAAGATAAGTGTATTTACGGAATTTATCTTTCAGATGGTTAAAATAAATTCTTTACTTTCATAGAATAAATTGAATGTTAATTTTAAACTTTTGGAACATTTAGACAGCTGAAGCACTTTTAAAAGTAGACACTGAAATATTTCAAACATTTCTTTGGTTATTATGCAAGATCAAAATTGTCTTTTTTGATAAACATAAAATGGATTGACGAATACATATTCTTTTTAAAATCTTAAGCTTAAATAAATCATACCAATGGATATATTCACTCTCTGCTATTTTAATTATCGGATTACTATTCAAATCGAAATGAAATATAATAAATCGTCTTAATATTTTATAAAAACATCTAGAAAAGCTATAGAAAATGTACATGCTTAAATTAACACGTTTGGCTCTCATTTACACATTAGATATATTCTGCATAAAAGAAATCGCTGTTTCTGGGAGAGCTGCGGTATTTCAAGAAAGTAAAATTTAAAATTTTGTAAAATTTAGCAACACTTTCATTTTAATATTTTTAACGAGCATATAAAAGCTCGTACTTAAACCATCCTGTAACATGCGATGCAGAGAGAATGGATTATTTTTTATTTCGTCAGAATATGTTGATAGCACACGAAAAACTTTCAGCTGCTAAGCTTGATATAATATCTGAATTTTAATTTTACTAATTTTTCATTCATTAATTCGCTGTCGCGTTATATTACGTACATCCATTTGCAAAAACAAGTAGACAGTGTGATAAAGAAAGAGGATAGGAAAGAACTCGGGTCCCTTTTTAATCCTTTTTTTAAGACTGAGAGTTGCTTCATTTAAGTTTAGGATAAAAGTTGGCTGCATTGTGTTATAGTTCAACGACGATACGATTACCTGAATTATTAGTATAAAATTAATGGATTTAGTGCTAAAACTAAATTTAGATGTTACAGTTAGAAATTTTTAATTTAAAATGTAGTTACACTTATTTGCATTAATCAGAAAATTTTTTAAACATTCTGAAGCAATTTACAAGCCACCTATTTAAATCCGATAATATGACTGTGGTACATAACTACTTACCAGCGGGTTTTTTCTCTTGGAAAGGTTCTTCAGGTTGAACGGGTTGTTCTGTTTGCGGTATGGCCTCTTGTTTCTTTTCAGCCTCTAGTTCAGGTGACTTCTCTCCATCGGCCTGTCTCCTCAGCCTCGGTGCGGCCAAAGCTCCAGCCAGCAGACCTACCAACAGGCATACGGTTAAGGATCTCATGATGATGAAGAGTATAATACTTAAGGACGGTGGTTATGGATGGACGGATCGTTTGATCGAGTCGGCTGCAGAGATGAGTGTGAGTTGAGAAGGGCTGGAGCGGTCCCTCTCATATGGCATCGCCCTCCCCCCTGCGCCCCGCCGAAAGATGGTGTCGCCACCTGTCGGCTACCGGTTTAGGACACTGCGAGCCGAGAGCGATTGGCGTGTGAAGGTATTCGCGTTCGTGACGGCATGGATAAATTAACAGTCACCCAAATCAGGAATCAGAGTCGATTGCGAAAGCGCTTCTCGATTGGATGCGGGGAATTTCTCAGTTCTCTGGGCATTCAGATGAGGGAAATATGACCATCTGGAACTTTTTTTTTTGTCTTTTTCCTTTATTTACAGTGGTTCCTAGCAAGCTGTCAACTTTTTTTTTTAGTTAGAAATATATTTCTGCATTCGCTTAAGAACTAAAAAAGGAAGGAAAAAATATTTCTCAGTAATTATTAGCCCGAAGCAAAAGCAACTATGATAAGAAGTAGAAAATCTAAAAGTTAATATCTGTATGGTTTTTTTATGAAAATAACTTTTAAGTTTTCTAAATTTGCATGATATAAAGCTGGGACTCTGAAGCGGGGGTTAAGGCGGATTTCATAGTTTCAGGAGGGAATGTGGTCAGCCTTTTATTTAGCTACTAAGTATTTAGTTTCAGTTTATAAATATTAAAAGCAGCTTTAATTCAGGTTATGGTATTTATCAATATTTCTTTTACTTTTTATTGCTAAATTTATTAAACACGCTAAAATAATTTATATCTAAATAAATATATTAAATTTCAACGAGAAGAGGCATGATCTTCTAGCAATGGTGAAAGGAGTGCAGGGAATAAAACCAATTGAGAACCATTAATGTAATGCTAATCCCTAAGTTTCTAAGGTATTCTTTACCCATTTTTAGCACATTTGTCGCTTGATAAGAGACCCCAAAATGATAATAAACCTTAATGTTTGCTTCAACCGTTTTCAGCACATTTGTCCGCAATGAAGACTTCATAATGATATTAATCCATGAAGTATATTTCAACCGTATTCAGCACATCTTTTCGCTTCATGGAATATTTCAAAATGTTAACGAAGATCTGAGTATTGATATTAATCCTTAACATTTACTTCAACCGCTTTCAGCACATTTGTCTGCTTTATGGGAGACTTCAAAATGATATTATTCCCGGTTTACTTCAAGTACTTTCAGCATATGTGCTCACTTCATGAGAGATCTCAAAATGTTAGTAAATTAAAATACAAAACGTTGTGCATCTTTCTCTTATTCTTCAGCATCCTTAGCAATGGGCAATTATGTAATATCTCTAAACACTGGTAGTTTGATCCTGATTCTAACCTGGTGAAAAGCTGACTGCAAATATGATTTCGTAATTTCTTCAACAAGAATATGGGCCAGTTTCCCTTGGAAAATCTTCGACGGAAGTCTCTTAAACGAAATTGCTCTCACTTCGTCTAAAACAATCAATTAAGCAACCAATTAACAAATATCTGTTTTACAGAGGAATGAAGAATTTTTCGATTTATCAAATTTTATTTTTATGATCTATTGCAATTAGTTGTAATCTATTTTATTTTTTTAATTATATCTTCATTTTTACAACATTTTGTAAATCTACGTTAATAGTTCGTACTGAAACTCCATAAAAGTATATTTCAGTGCATCAAAAATTGCATTTATATCTTCTGTTACTTTTAGTGAATAAAGTTCATAATCTTCATAATATTTTGACAGAAAACGAGTTCTTATTCAGAAATAAATTTTTAGGAACTCATAAAAAGTTATATATAAAAATGGACACTGGAACTTTGTTATAAATTATGCAAAAGAAATATATGAAAGAAAAAAAATTAATTAAACGTATAATTAATGTTTAGTTTTTTTTAATTATTATTATTATTATTATTCGCCGTTACTAGATAAAGGAACTGTATATAAAAAAGCGGGAAATTCTAAATATTAAGATACCGAAGTGAATCCTGTTTTCAGGTGTGAAAGGAAAGAACAGTTCTTCCCTTTAAACTAAAGAAAAAAAAAATAAATAAATAAAAAAAAAATAAACTGATATGGTTTGGTTTGGTTTATTTAATTATAGCAAAGCACACTAGGGCTATCTGCCTAAGGGGAGGGATGTCTTTGTGGAGGACTTTCTAAAGGAAACTGGCTCGTATACACGTTACACATGGGGAAAACCACGATAACGCCCATGCAGCCATCCCGTTCGCGGGATTCGAACCTCAGACCGAACTACCAGTGTTCAGCGACTTTACCGCTAAAAACCTGATATGACCAACACATGTGACACCAGTCATCTGTTGTTTGTCATATGCTGGTCACATCAGTTTTTTGTCATTGTTGTCATTGTTTTAAACAGCAACAAGCATTGTTGAGGTTATTTCGAAGCAGGAGATAGGAAGAATGAGCAGTGCCCTCGCCAAGACTCGAACCACGGACCTCGCGAATACTCACCGAGTGTGCTGACCATTACACCACGAAGGTATGCTAAGAAGGCGGGAAAAATACCTTAGATACTCCCCATTTTAACGAGTGACTAGGGATTAGGGGAATCCAATAGTCAAATCCTGGTGATGTCAAATCATCATCCACCACTTTTTTTAGTTCGAAGGCCACTCACTGTATTTTATTTCGGAGGCCATTAGGTATTTTTGATACGGGAAATGTGAAAAATGAGCGATGCTCTCACCGGGACTCGAACCACGGATCTCTCGAATACGCGCCGAGTGTGCTGACCACTACTCCATGAAGGCATGCTAAGAAGGCGGGAGAAATAACTTACAGCTTTTAAATAAAATTTCCATTTGATCGCTTGGGAACAAAATCTAATTTGTTTTTGCAATAAATAGAAAGGTCCATAACACGAAATGTTGCAACACATTTTATTAGGTATATAACTGGCGATATATAAAAACTGATTTTTCTAAATTTATATCATCATAATCAAATGTTCGCCCCTTTAATTTTTTTATTAAAAATTGTATTTTATGATGCAGGTGAACACATGTGATTTTTAATTAAAGAAAATTAAGGATATATGATATATTTAAAATAAATACTTTGAAACGATCATTCTATGTTATATCTATAATATCATTCTATGTTATATCTATAATATCAACAAATGTAAATCTAATTTGATCCGCCCGTATACCCCGCGATATTTTGGTATCAGTAAAAATATTTGGAATTACCTTGCTTTCTAGGATCAGGTGATAAGCGACAGGGTAAAACGAGTCCGGACACCCGGACGGCTTACATAGTCTATTCGGGTAATGTACGGAGCTCAGAGCTGTCTAGGAGAAGCAGCTCCTGATTCTCCAAGAACATCGTATCTGGAGCTCATTTACAGATGTTCAAAAGCATATAATACCAAACAAGGGCTAGATGCTAAGAAATACAAAGGAATGGTATTTGCTGAACGTAGACAGATGATACCTAAACATGACACGTTTGAAGTATGGATATTGCAGGATGAACGTATAATACAGGCTCTTATACTAACAGGTAGTACGTCACTAAGCATCAAATAAAACAACTCTAGAGGTAAATACTAAACACTGAAATATTAATACAAGCTAACACTATTACGAGTAGGACAAGAACTAATTATACAAACATTATATATATGTGATGTATTGTACGTAATGTTTTGGATACGTAACAAATACTGAAGATCCATGTTATACTAAATATATGAATTCTAAAGACACAAACTGTTACACGGAAAATACAATTTATATATGCGTACATGACATTTGTTCACGCTGTTATTCTAATACGTCAATTAAAAGAATAATATTTCCGGATTGTAGACAATGGGCCTACGCATAAGGTATTTAAAGCATAAGTACTGCGAGATGAAATATCAACACTAAAGGTAACATAAAGGACGTCACTAAAGCATATAAACAGACACATGTGCATAGCACTATTATAAGCACCGAACATACAGACCCTACACAAAAGGTATTTCAAGCATTAGTACTATGGTGAACATATACTATAAGGAATTTCTCCCGTCTTCTTAGCATGCCTTCTTCTTAGCATGTAGTCCCGTCTTCTTAGCATGTAGTGGTTAGCACGCTCGACGCGTATTCGAGAGGTCCGTGGTTCGAGTCCCGGCGAGTGCACTGCTTATTTTTCATCTCTCCTGCTTCGAAATAACCTAATATCTCTTCAGTGACGTCCGAACTAAAAGGTAGTGAATGATAAATCTTCACCAACAAGATTTGGCGATTAGGTCTCCTAAAACCCCAGTCACCCTTTAAAAGGAAGAGTATATAAGTTATTTCTCCTGCCTTCTGGTGTAGTGGTCAGCTCGCTAGACGCGTTTTCGAGAGGTCCGTGGGTCGAGTCCCGGCGAGAGGACTGTTCATTTTTCATCCCTCCTGCTTGGAAATAACCTGACGACTCTGCAATACTACAACACTAATGCTAACTTATAATGCAAAACTAAACATACACAACTGCATTATACTGTTCTAGGCACTGATACATAAAAACTCCGCTCAAGCATTTCAAGCATGTGAACCTGTGATATGAACATTTACTACTATACTGATACTAAAACATAACACAGCATTAATGCATCTGCCATACACAATTACGAATCAGTACTATATATATGAGACATTCAAATTGTAATACAAGGCTGAAGAAAATTATTGATGCATTTTAGATTGTAGATCCAAATATTTTGTTCGTTAGTTATGATACAGTTACGCTAGAGAATATTTTATTTAAATAGGTACGTTAATTCACTGACTTATACTAATTCTTTCGTTAGGGGACGTGTTAATGCGTTAAATTGTTAAAATATCAATCTTAAATAAAAATCATTCTCTTCTATGGCTTGATATAAATAAATATCATATCTAAATACAATAGAAATAAGAGTAATATTGGCTGAGTTATTTTAGATTAAACTCTTACTATAGTGATTCTTTATTTCTCCGCGAAACCTGTTAAAAGCTCAATTATTATTATAACCGGAAGTAGTAAAATACTACTTCCGGTTTGTCATATTTACAAATCTAATTTATTGTTCTAATTTTTTGCTCTCAATCATGATTGTGTATGCATCGTATATGCATGCACGAGTTTCAAATACCAAATCTGAGAAGTTTCGGATTATATTGTAATATATTTTTTGACGAAAATGTGTTCAGAATTTATCAGTATCATTTCCGGTTTATTAATTTTAGCCAAAATCTAATATGTTATTCTCATTGATATAAAACTCTTATGTACTAAGATTGAAAGTTTCGGACCAAACTTTAATCTAGGTATTTATTCAGCCAGACATAATTGTAAAAATAGTAAAAATGTATTGTTTTCTGGACCCTAATTCACTCTCATTTTCTTAAAAAGCAGTATCGAATTTTTGTATCGAAAACATGACCTTAATTACCTATATTATACAGGGTGGTTATAAAGAATCTTCTCCGATATACGAACCCCTAGGAGCCAATCTGTTCAACCAATCGAAATAAAATATCAGATATTATTTGAGATTGAGATGATTTAAAACAATAGAGCTTTCAAGGGTATGAAAAGGTAATGAAAAAATTTCGGAATTTTCGAACAAGATACATTCTTTTCCTGCGCAAACTGATCAGCGCATTGAAAAAACATAAACGGCGTTGGAACGATACACGTATGACGAAAACTCCTGCGCAAAACATTTGCAAAGAAAAGCATTGTAGAACACCAATGACAATAGAAGAGAAGAGAGGGAAGAAAGGAGAGGAAGGAGTGATTTTCGCCTTATCACTTACGTTGGCAACTCTCACCGGAATAACAATCCTCGATATTTCAAAGAGTACTGAGGGTACTAGTATTCCTTTCGGGTTCTTACAATCCTTAGGATATTCCACTATGTAGTGCCGGGAAATTATGTTTTCATTTAGGTATCCAAGTAGATGTAGCACCTGAGGTAGCCACGTTGAAAGATATCATTTATATCCGTCTTCTTATTTCAAGATTTACAATCAAGAATAATGTTTCTATACAATTTCCAATAAAACCTGATAGGATGATGCAGATATAAAACAAGTGGATTAGTCGGTTTGAAATAAAATGTTTAATGTTCTCCTTTTTCCTTTTATATTTTAAAATCATCTGATGTGGGCACCACATGACATATTACACATGCTTTCTGCTGCACTTCATTTAAATTTATTTCTTCGAAGAATTCTAGCTTAATTAATAGATCTCTCAAAACAAGTTGAAAATGACATAAAAAATGCAAATTTTGAAATTAAATATTAATTAATAATTTAAATTAAAATTAATGCAATTTAAATTAAAAATTAGAACAATAAATTAGATTTGTAAATATGACAAACCGGAAGTAGTATTTTACTACTTCCGGTTATAATAATAATTGAGCTTTTAACAGGTTTCGCGGAGAAATAAAGAATCACTATAGTAAGAGTTTAATCTAAAATAACTCAGCCAATATTACTCTTATTTCTATTGCATTTAGATATGATATTTATTTATATCAAGCCATAGAAGAGAATGATTTTTATTTAAGATTAACAATTTAACGCATTAACACGTCCCCTAACGAAAGAATTAGTATAAGTCAGTGAATTAACGTATCTATTTAAATAAAATATTCTCTAGCGTAACTGTATCATAACTAACGAACAAAATATTTGGATCTACAATCTAAAATGCATCAATAATTTTCCAGTAAATTTTTGTCGTACGACAGTCAAACTTCTTATATTTTTATTTTTTGATAATGAGTATAAAACTTTCCCAAATATAAATATAGGAACCGAGAGAGCACACTAAATGTTAGATTTCGTTGTTTGTCCAAATTGTTTTTTTAGTATGAAGTTGCAAAACATGAATATTTTTGTCACTCAGAACAATTTTGGAGTCGAAAGCCGACTGCAATAAAAAAGAGAAGTGTGCAATTAAATGCTTCGGCACTCCCATATACAATATTTCAACGTTCTACTGCTAATCGTTTTCAAATTATGCGAGATACCTATGCGTCTCTACGTACGTACATACAGACATGACGAAAGGTACTGCTGCTTTTTTTGTGCGGCTGCGTGGATTTAGAATGATTGACGTCAACACTTTAAGTATCAAAATACAATTCATTTAGTCAGTAGTACTCAGGACATCCCTTAAAACATGTTTACAGTCGTCAAAAAACTACGACAAAGGTCTTCAGGCTATCAGGCTATAACGGTGAAGACAGTTTCACGGCAAAGCACTACAGCTTTGCCGTGAAACCAGCATTACAGCTTTGCCTCTTGGGTCGGTCGTTCTCGGAACTAAACGTATTCTCGAGACTCACCACGTTACAACTCGCTATACACTGGATAGCCTCAACGATGCACAATCTAGATGCACCAACTCACGATACACTCGACGCCTAACTCGATAGACTGAGAGACACCTGATAAACTCGCGATCGACTGACTGACTCACTCACTGACTATTAACTGACTGCTACTCCGCGTGCAGGCAGGGTTCATAAAGCTTTTGAGCTGCCTTCGAGAACATTCTGGTCCAAACCGGTAAGAATTCGCTCTATAAGATTCTCCATCCGTCTACGGCACATCGCCAATTTTGTCGCCAAATGGCCGATTTCTCTCCAAATGTGGCAACCCTGCCTTCTTTTACCATTTTCTAGCAACCCTAAACTCGTCTTGTGGGGAAGCTATCTTACCGCTGCTGAACATTTCGTAACGGTACATTTTGAATCCATTTTACAATTTGCTTTCAGATAAAGGATCTGTCTGTACGTGCAGACGTAACCCTCAGAACAATAATCAAAATGGATATTTCCACTGAAATCTGGCAACCGAAATTTTTCGGGATTACAATACTTCTTTTACTTCGCACAAGGAAGTAGAAATGAAGAAAATGTTTATTAACAGTATGATGAGTTTTCATTTTTACTTATTAAAATTTCTAAATCACTTATTAAAATCTTATTAAATTTTCATTAGTTTTCCAATTTGTTTTTTCCGTTTCCCCCCTTTTTTTTATCCTTTTTTAAAATTTATTTAAACGAAATAATTTTTTCCTGTATTTATTTAAATGCAGCTGAATAGCTGAATGAAATGATGAATGAACGCATTAAACAGGGTGGGGAAGAATTTCAGAAGAATTTTAAATCAAATGAAAACACATTTCCACAAAAATTTCCAAAACAAGGGTGTTTTCCCCCCCAGTCATGTTTTGATATATCATTTCATAAAGATTTTCTTGGATAACAAAAATCATCTGACATCTCATCACCTGTACGTTTAAACAAGAAATGAAAGCGATTGGGGGGGGGGATATTCGACAGAGTATTTCTAAAATATGGACTGCTAATCATCTCATTAATGTTTAATTTGTCCCACTTTCATTAATAGCTCTTATTTTGAATCATAAATAGCTTTTATTTTGTTATTTATGATCATCATAAATTATATCTGCTTTTATTTTGGAAAAGGAATCGAAATGGGGTCTGGACAATGATATAAATATGTTATCTGCGAACACTCGTATATAATGTATAAAATTCCTAACTTTATATCCCTTAATCCATCTTTATGATTCTTCTTTATTATGAGAGTACTTTTCTCCCATTAAATTTTCTGAAAGGCTATAAAATATGAATTTCTTATGTGTCCTCTTTTAATTAGTACAGCCAATTTGTGACTGTACTAATTAAAAGTACTGTACTAATTAACTATCACTTTGACTGTTCCGCTGTTTTATTGCTTCGCCAGTGTCCGAATGGTTAAGATCTCTGAATGCTATGAGTTTGACACGAGTTCGATCCTGCCAAATGGGTTGGTTTTTGTGACGTAAATGCAAGTCAGTTTCTTTTAGCAATCCTTCTACAAAAGCATTCCTTCCTTTAAGCAGATAACTCTCATGTGCTTTGCTGTATTCAAATAACCTCATTTGCTTTATTATGTAAAAAGTCTAATAATTCACTAGATAATAATAAAAATAACAGATAGAATATATTGATAGTAATAATAAACTAATAATTAACTGACAGTAGGAACCAGCTATTTTATTATATAATAAATATATTATTAGTCGAAAGGAGCATTAGCCCAGATGGGCTAACAGTCTCGAAATGGGAGTTTCAGTTGATAATTCCCTTTAAAAACTTGAATCACTTTGCAGATTGTTGCCACAAAATATTATCACCCTGTGTTATTTTAAAGTAAATTAAAGGAAGGAGAATGTGCATGAATGTAGGTATGTTTCTCGCATTGTAAAAAACGACAGTACCTAGAGCTATCAAATTTTGAATAACGTAATCTTTCACAGAACATGAGCACCTGGAACCCTGAATTTTGACTTTTGAATTTGTTTTATTATCTTTTTCACATTATTCTTTGTAAACCTTTAACGAATTTTTGATTAACGAACTCAACGATTTTAAAGCGAGGAGAGGCAACAGGGTACGGAAAGAAAAATTTATCTCCAGCGCGCGAGACTGTTTATCCGAAATTCTAAAGATATGGTGCTTTTAAATATTTTGTGGCACTGCTGTTGAACTTAATTTTATGTGGTTTAAGTGCGAAGAACGCCATATTTAATAAATAAAGATAACACACAAAACATTAAAAAAAAGGACCCTTTGGACGTAATATAACAGATTTTTTATTGTTATTCAAACGAATTATAACGTAATAATTAAGATTAGTTATAATGTTATGTAATTAACTAATAATAGTGCGTATAATCAGAAAATTGTAATAATACTGTTAATAGGAGTAATAAAGTTTAATAAATAACTACACTATTAATTAGATAATGATGACGATAATAAACCAATAAATAAATAGTTTAGAAAGAGACTAATAGCACCAACTGTAATATAACAATTAAGATTAAATTAGCCAATAAGACTAACAACTAGTTAATAATAATCATAATAATTAAAAATCGTACTAAAATTTAGATAATAAACATTATATTAATAATTATTTAATAATAATAATACTTGTCAAATCACTAATAATAAGACAAAATATAGCATTCTATAATTAATTGATAAAACTGATAACTAGGTAATGATAATATCAGATTTATAATTAACGAATAATATTAATGTCTATTATAAATAATAAACTAATAACTAATGAGAATAATAATAATATAAAAGAGTGATCAATAAGAAACTTCTACTATTAACTTTGGTTTCTGTGAGATTTTGTTTTACATTGTTTCATCCATTCCAAATTACATACTAACAATAAAATGGCCCAAAAGCTACTCCTAAGTATTTGGATTTATATCAAACTGTTTAATGATCTTCTTTAAAAAATTAATCATGCGAACACTCTTCAGGAAATGTTCGGAAACCAATTTAGTTTTTAGAAAATAACTCTTCTCCCTATTCAAAACGTCAACACAGTCTTCTACCCTCCTAATTATTAATATAGACTCTATTTACTTTTACAATATGACTCTTTATCGGAAGTGCATATCCTTTGCTGTATGTTAATTCTGCTTCTGTCAAATGAAAGTGCCTGCTATTTAAACTGCTTGCTTGAATTTGTTTCAGAATTAGTAAAGAATTACTCTGACAATCATTTATATAAAAACTTTTCCTGTAAGAACATCTGTGTATTTTTCCCCTACATGAGTTTAAGAGATAGCAAAAATTGCGTCACCGGTTTGGCCATGAACTGAAATCACCTGGCCATGAACTGAATCACTGAAAAATGAGATCTAAATTCTTCAATTATTGCAGGTACCATACAAAATGGTACTATTTGACCTGAGCCAAAAGTAATCATGCTACATTTTTACGTTTTCCTAAACGCCGAATGCATAATAAAGATTTTTACCTCTTTATACGAAGTAAAGAAAGTATTGTAATAGCAAAAAATTTCGGGTTTCAGATTTCAACAGAAATATCCATTTTATCGTTCTCGAATCTATTTTGACTGTTCTTTTGCGTGATATCTGTAGGTTCGGGCAGAATAAAGGATTGTTTTTTCCAAAACGGAGTATAAAATTGATTTAAAATGGATTCAAAAGGGAATTTCTCCTGATATCTGTACGTGCGTATATATGTTATATACCTCGCATAACTCAAAAACGATTAGTCGTGAAACATTGAAATTTTGCATTTGGGACTTTAAAAACCTAGTTATTCACCTCACTCTTTTATTGTGATCGCAGGACCAAAAGCGTATATATCCACACCATTCTGCGGCTTAAAAGAACATATACTTCCAATTACAGAAGTGTTTTCAATGACGAAAATATTCGTGTTTTTTTTTTTTTTTTTTAATTTCAAATTTAAAGGAATTAATTTTGGAAAAATAGCGAACTTTAACTTTTAATATGGTCTTCCGGTTCTTGTAACTATAGTTGGGAAATTTAAAGGGCAATTTGTTTCAGAAATAAACTGATGAAAATCTGCAGGACAGTTAATATGGTTACGGATTTTGTATTTAGTTGGCTATTTTTACTAGAATTGTAATTAAAATCGTTTAATTTTCCCGTGCAATTGGAGCGGGACGAATTTTAAGAGAAAACTACATCGGAAAAGTAAAAATACAAGAGTATGTGCATTTAACATTTAATTAAAGTTTATCTCCGTAATTGATATTTAATTTGAATAAATGCAATTGACCACAATGTTAGCTGTAACCGTAATTCTACACTTTTTGTTTTCCAGAATTTGCTAGAGCTCTCTCGTGCGGCCGATTTAAAGAGCCATAAAAGCCAGTGATAGAACATGTCAGCCCAGTTGTTTTAGTGAGCTGTTGTGTTTTTGAGATAACTATTCTTTGTTGATAGTAGCGAATTCGCGGTGAGATCAGATTAGCTTTCTTTGTGCTTTGAATTGTGTTTGATTTAATGTTTTCGTAGTTTAAAATATAGCTACTGATAATATTGCGTGATGTTGCGATATTGTACGAATATCTTTGAGGAAAAATGCAGCGTTTTGATATAATTTTCTTGTGATAAGAATAAATTTTATCAACTTTTTATTGGACTTGTGCATTCAATCTATTACGATCCCGTAAGCAAGCAACACTTTTTGGTGTCAGGAGTGGGGTTGAATGCCAATCACTAGAGCGATGGAAGAACAATTGAGACAGCTCGTCACTGCTTTTACTGCATTCCAAGAAAAGATGGAAGCTGGCTAAGCATCATTTAAAGAAGACATGAAAGATTATGTTAAAGCAGAGATGGATGTTGGCCAAGAATCCGCTAAAGCAGAGATGAAAACGGTTCAAGAAAGATAGAAGCTAGTCAAGGAAAGAAAAAAGAATCCGTTAAAAAGGATATGAAAGCTGTTAAGAACTAAAAGCAAGTAAAGAGGAAGTAAAAAAAAGACATTACCTGTATAATAAAAAATACATTTGAGGCTATGGAAGTCAGAATAGAATAGACGATGTTGAAAATAAAGTAGACCAAATAAATCAAACAGAAGAAAGAGTTTCTGCTGTGGAGCAACGAATAGAAGGAAGAGTTTCTGCCGTCCAACAACAAATTGATGACAGTTTTCTGCTGCCGGCGACAAAGAGGTTGACACCTTAAAGAAGTGCATAGCGACAGCAAGAAAAACGTCTGAGGGTTTTAAATTTCTACTCGGTGCTTACTCGTCCCTTTCAGCGCTATCCACATATGATGGGAAGACCTCCTGGCAAGTGCATAAGACACATTTTTATTTCTATTTTAAAAACAGTCTATAGTGGTGGAAGCGAATGGATCGGATTCACAAGAATATCTAATGTTTTGTTTTACAAACCAGTATAAAAGGAAAATATAATACTCTTTTCTTCAGACAAAGCACCCTGATCCTCAGCGACCTTCCAACACAGCCAATTTATTACAATTACTTTTGGTAAAATTTTTTAGGAGAAAGATCTGCTGAATAAATTCCGAAGACTCATAATTCAAATGAAATCTCCTTAAAGCCTCTAACATTTCCGACGTTTGGTTAGCGATGAATGTTTTCTGTCTACGAGGAGGTGATGATAACCATGCTAGTACAACCTTAGAAGCGGTCCATGCAAAGACTTTAAATTTATATTTACTCAAAATATTCCTCATAGAACTAAAAGTTTGGATAGGAAACGAACCGCAGTTAGCTCCAATCTGGGAACAGATAAGGATAGCAGTCCTAATCTTTGGGGTTAAAATATATATCCGCCTTCACGTTCTTGCCTGAATAAATCACTACTGCTTACGGAAGTTTTGAAACATCACAGAATGCGTGCAACTGCACTTTCTGTGCATGGATTATGTCTACGAATATTGATTGGCTTAACAGCTGGAAATTTTCTCTGAAACGGAATCCATTTTCCAGCAATACCATTAGGAACAGGAGCACCCCAGTCGATTTTAGAAATCCAAAGTAGTTGATACATGGTCATTACCACTATCGTAGATGGGGGGGATAGCAAACAAAGTGGGCCAATGATCTCTGACTGCGACATTTTGCATTTTGTATGGTTGTCTTCAACAGCTAAGGAAGTCCTAAATGCAAAAGCATCCGATAATAAGTCACTCGTCAGACATAAATTTCAGGTCAGGTGAACCATTTCTGCGCTTGAACAAATATTGACGTAAACATAGGCAATTGGCTCCACTTCCTTAATTTAAAACCTCCAGCTTCTAATGATTCAGAAAGCTGCCTCAAATGTCTTATGTTAAGCCTATTGAACACATCTTGAATCAGATAAATGCTCATCTGCGTAGAAATCATTTGTCATTTCCGAGATACGCGGCGAGTCATTTTTACAATCCAAGGCGATTCGCTTCAATCGTCCTGTTGCCAAAAATGAAGAAGCCATATCGTAAGTTACCGTGTAAGTTAGTCTTCCGATCTATTTCGCTATATAGTTTTCGTAATTTTCTATTTTCTTCCAATGTAAAAAATCTAAGAATAATAATTTCCGACTAAAGTCTATCTTGGTTAGTTTAGAATCAAATGCTTGATGAAGGGGCACAGATCCAAGAATCAACAAATTCTTCAACTTGTGTGATAAGTTCTGGGTCTACCAGTGTCACGTTAGGGGCGAATTGTAGTTCTAGATGTTCATCAAAATTCAATATTTGAGTACACGGTGAAGTTTTCGGTAGTAATAGGCTGATTACACTTATGCTCCTTTTTAAGATATTTGAAAAAACTCCAGAAGTATCCATCATTTAGTTCTATATCTGCAATTTTTTCTTCCTGCTTTTCAGTACGGAATTTCTTAATTTCTTTTTTAATCTTCTTGCTAATGCCATTTACCTCTGTTTTCCTTTCGGCATTCTACGTATTTTGACATGTCCTATAATGCCGATTTCGTATTGTAATAAGTTGTTTAATGTTTAATGATTTAAGGAATTTGTCCTAAAAATTCTTTACAATCACAATGTTGGTGAATTCATGACAAGCATCGTTTAAGCGCGTGGTAAATTCTTGAATAGTTCTATCGATATCAGAATGATTTGAGAGACTTTCGCTTTTAGGTGGATTTTTCTTGAAGGTATGAAAACGCAACCAGTTTGCACGGGATTTCACCTCGGGCGATTAGCTTTTTGAGATATCCAAAGCAGCTGTGATCGGGATTTTGAGAATGTCAGATAGTCTTCCTGGGTGAAATGATTTGTCTGCAAGTAGATTCCTCAGGCACATTGATTGAGATGGAATTGTTGAAGATCAACTCGTGCAAGGCTTTACCGTTTGCATTTATGTTTCTACAACTCCAATCACTGTGCTTTGCATTTAAATCTCCACCCAACAATGATACCCATGCGGTCGGGTTAAAAGGAGGACAGGACACTTTCTGTAAGCCTATTTTATGTAGGGTTGCACATTGCGTTGAAAATATATCTATAGCTTAGACGAGAGACTAAGACAACCACAGTCTCGTGACCTTTGCTGCTGTTATGAGAGTTATAATGAGAGAATAAGCAAGAGGGAAATTTACTTTTACATAAATAAAGACTCCATTATACATAATATGTTACATAATCCAGACTCGTTGGAAGATTTGAAACATTCTCATACCATTTTGTACTATACTATCAATGGAATTTTTTGGCCTGGGAGCTTCATCCATTTGTTTGAGAGGAACAGGGGGTGAGGTCTCTCGAGCCAAGTGCTGATTTCGACGTTTATGACTACATGGATAGTTGTACTCAGTCATCAGGCTTCTTGGCAGTTTATTGTTGGAACGCGTGCATAGATTCGCAGCTTACCTTTTCATCATCGGATTCCGGAAGTAGTGAAAGTAGCGCCGAGAACTCTGCGGGGTTTAATTCGTTGTAGGAAGGAACAGTTTACGCTTACGTGACTGAACTTTGTTAACTTCCTTTGTGATAATGTCCGGAATTAGTTCCATAATTCAAATTCAGGTTCAAATCCGTGGGATTTCAGTATCAGATAGTAAAATGCCGAAGCACTTTGTACTCGTTAAGGCCATTTTGCACCCCGCTTGAGGCAAACCAACCTTTTATGAGCAATCAATAACGGTTGAACCACGTACCAACCTTTTATGAGCAATCAATATGGATACGCAAGGCGGAAATAAAATTTAGAATCACGTCTGTGATTTTCAGCTATACGCTAACAGAAGATAGCTCTCACTGATCTGTTCTCATCTTCCACACTTATCTATTTTTTATTAATACAGCTAGAACAGCTTGTCTCTTTGTAATAACACTAAGCAGCTTAACCACGCAACCTGGAATTAGCTGCAACGAAAAATTCAAGTAGCGCTCTCAGACGGCACTTCACTTTTAGGTACAACTCCCATATGGCGTTTCACAGTCCATTTTAAATAAAAATTTATTGTATAAAAACCCTTTTCTTATTTGTGTTTTATTTGGGAATTGAAAATTAATAAGAAAATAACCCGATTAATCGAAGAGTATCAAAAGATAATTTTAGTAATTTTACTCCAAGTGTACAAATTTTATCAGTATTAAGACCCCGTCAAGCTTCAAGTTGCTGTAAGAAATAAATAACTTTATAACTATTTACATACAAACACTTGTACGTTTATTTATGAGCTTAAAAATTTTATAAATAAACGAAAGACTGTTATCACTTTTTATTCTCAAGTTTATCTCATTTGGAAATTTTCTCTGAAAACTTTGAAAATTTTCATAATTTGTTTATTTTTTGTTTACTTTAAACTAAATTATTAAATGATTAATTGAACACATTATAAATAATTGAAATAAATGTCAGTCGAAATATTAATTATTTAGCTGTCAGTATGTTTCAATTGCAAAGTGAAACCAAGAAAAGTGTCTTGCAGCTACTAAGCTTTATGTTTCAAATAAAAAATAAGCATAAATTTGATTTTTTTTTTCATTTACGCTACTATTTTTATTGTCTATATATGTTTTGACAAACCTTTAGTTAAAATATTTATTATTTTGCGACAAAACATTTTCATTTTGTTAAAAAAAATTGGCTCGTCAACTCTTTCCAGATCTTGCATTTGGCCTGCATGCAATTTGAGTTTCAGATTACTCCTCTATAGCGTACTTAATTTTCTGACTATTATGGAGCGTTCTCTCAGCGGTGAGTCACGAGGGGCGTAAGCTGACCATCATTGCTTGGCAATCAATCAGCTACCCCGGGAGCTATCCCGAGTATAAAGTTTTTTTTTAATGTTCTAATTGTTCAGTTTTACATCAAGCTGGTGTAAGGCCCGATCCACCGAAATGCAACAATGAACAGGCTTCTCTGGCACATATCCTTTGGTGTCTGGGTTTGTCCTACGATGACCTAATTAAGTCTCCTATGATAGTTTATGACTTTTTGAAGGTGAATAAGCTCGTAGACCTCGTCTAGCAGAAGCTGGAATCGAGGACCCGATCCCAGCTTCTGCTGTTAGTAACAACATCAACAAGACCCGATCCATTAGAGCAAAGCAAACACAAACTGACTTTCGATCGTCTATTTCTATAAATCTGTACTTTCACAAACGCTTAACGTAACCTTCTTGATTGGCTACGGCTTAAACTATTTTCCACAAGTGTGAATGGAGATGATGACTTAGGAATATGACAATAATAATATGTAAACTATCGTGTAAACACTCTTTTTACTCTTCAGTAATATGTAAACTATCGTATAAACACTCTTTTTACCCTTCAGTAATATGTAAACTATCGTGTAAACACTCTTTTTACTCTTCAGTAATATGTAAATTATCGTGGAAACACTCTTTTTACTCTTCAGTAATATGTAAACTATCGTGTAAACTCTCTTTTTACTCTTCAGTAATATGTAAACTATCGTGTAAACACTCTTTTTACTCTTCAGTAATATGTAAACTATCGTGTAAACACTCTTTTTACTCTTCAGTAATATGTAAACTATCGTGTAAACACTCTTTTTACTCTTCAGTAATATGTAAACTATCGTGTAAACACTCTTTTTACTCTTCAGTAATATGTAAACTATCGTGTAAACACTCTTTTTACTCTTCAGTAATATGTAAACTATCGTGTAAACACTCTTTTTACTCTTCAGTAATATGTAAACTATCGTGTAAACACTCTTTTTACTCTTCAGTAATATGTAAACTATCGTGTAAACACTCTTTTTTCTCTTCAGTGATGCCACACACGTGCACACGCATTGTGGTAGTGTTGCCAACGTAGTTTGGTCTGCGCAACAGGCGCCTCTCTAATATATTTTTCGTTGCTTTATGCGATTTGTCCATAGAGTTTTAGAGTGGTTTTAGAACGGTTTTGCTTTCAATATGAGACTGCTCCATATGTCCTTTCAAAAGCTGTCATTCTTTTAAATGTCGCGTCTTTATTGTGTTTTTATTTAAATACAACACTGAAGTTCGTTTATTTATTCCATTAAAAATCACCCAACCAATTTCAGTTTTTCAAATTTGAGGATAAATGCTCTCGTCATTTTATTTACTTTACCGCTTAAGGCAAACTATTGGATAGCAGAGTGAAGCAAATAAAAGTTACGGGGTACATTCAGCAAAACAATATTATGACCTTTGCTCCATCCTGTCAGAATTTAAAATTACAAACATATTACGAGTTGAAAATTCCCTTCAGGGAAAATGCCACCTCACATCGATGTTTTTATTTTTAACTAGAGATAAAATTTACTTGACTGGTTTCCGACTATCAAAAATATTAAAAGTCTGCATCTGAGACTAAAGCTGTCAGCTTTGGAAAAGCTTTTATCTTTTATTAACGGTTACCGCTGCGCTTATTGTACCAGACGCTAATTTAAATCTGAATTTATTATTGCAGCAGACAGAGAGATTGAGCTTGTGTCTCCCATCATGTTATGCAATTCATTAAAAATAAATTTAGAAGTCCAATGAACTTTGAAATACTTTCGTATGCGCATTTATACCTCCCCAACATATATATATCATTGAATAATCTTTAAAAGGTAGCATATCTGCACATCTTAGATTTTCATTGCTGCCTTCATTTTTCAGCCCGAAAAGTCAACAAAAGTATGTGATATTTCTTTAATGGTTTCTGCTTTAAACCTCAAACGTGGACTGTTAAAAGTAACCAAATGAAACCCAACTTACTATTTTCCTTTTTTTGGTAAAACTCTTACAATGCCTTACGATTATAATTTAAGAGTGGCGAAACTTTATCATGACGGAAGCCTCATGGAAAAATTTCATGAAAATTCGAGAGATGCAAATCCATATTTGTTTCAAAAATAATAAGACACAATAGAAAGAAACTTTTGAAGCAAACTACTAAGAATTTCCCATTTTATGTGTGATTAATATGATTAGATCTAAATATAGATAAATAACTTTTAATTCTCCTGCTCAGTGTTCAGAAAAAGTAATTCCCAGTAAAATATAATAATAAATTTGAACTATTGTACTAGGCAACTAAGCGTTCTTCGTTCAGACAAAAGGGAAAGCAAACATTTTTTTTCTGGTTTCCATTATCCTTCTCTTTTTAGAATTGTCGCTAATTTTAAAATAAGTAAGCTAAAATCGGAAGAATATATATTGGTTTTTAACAACAGAGTTATGTAAAAACCTTTTCGCTTGAGTGAATTATACATCATTAGTAAAACAACAATAAAAACAACAACAATAATAATAAAAGACTACTTTTTACTTCCTTGTACGAAGTAAAAAGGAAGTATTGTAATCGCGAAAAGTTTCAGGCAGCATATTTCAATGAAAATATCCATTTTGACCGCTATCGAATGCAATTTAACAATGTTTTTGCGTGATATCTGTACGTAAGGACAGAATAAAATACTCTCTTCCTTCAAAAAAATTATAAAACCGCTTTAAAATTAATTCTGAAGAGAATTTTTCGTGGCGTCTGTACGAACGTATGTACGTACGTGCGTGCATACGTACGTATCTCGCATAACTCAAAAACGAGTAGCCTCAGAACGTTGAAACTTTGTATATAGAACTGCTATAACATGTAGATGTGCACATCGTATTTTGGTTGCGATCGGCCGCACCAAACGTATATAAATATATTTATATATATATCCACTCTGTTACCCGGCTCAGTGATCTCAGTTTCTTTACTCTTATATGTTTGTAAATTGTACATTTTTTTGCTTTCAAAATGATTAAATTATGTTGTTTTTTATCTTCCGGTTAAGGATTTTATAGCTTTAGTAAATCTGTGTGCAATATTTTTAGAATTATCAGCAATTTTAAAGTTCTTTAATTGCCGCTAAGCCTGTTTTTAATGGCGGCCATTGATGTTTACATTTGAAACAGGAGACTAGTGGATTTGTCGCCAATCTAGAGAAACTTAGCTTCGCAACAACAAAGATAACGCATCCATTTATTATTGCCAATTAAATCATGCTTAATTCTTTCTGGAATTTTTTCGAGGAAGTAAGCGTTTGGAATTTACTTCGTAATTTTTAATATAGATATTTTGAGTTTTTATGTATTTTTGCCTTCTCGTGAAGTTACAACTGAATTAATTAAATGAGAAATACTCAATCGTCTATGAAAACCTGTTTCTGTTTTGTTTTGTTTGCTTAATTTCTTTTATACATCGTTCTAGCTTTATTATAGTATTTGAATAGAACATGTGGCAACGATTAGATAATTCCTTAAATGATATACATTTTGTGCATTCTGAGTTATAATATGAATGAAATATAATACTGTTAAGTAAACCTAGCGCCAGAGTGTCTCTATGGTAAACAAAGTGAATTTTAAAGAATGCATTTATTCTATTGTGGTTTATGCGCTGTCGGTGAAGTAGGTTTAATTCAATCTAATAAGTTTAAATAAAATGCAAGAAAAAATGCGTGTAATTTAATATTCCGTGCAAGGAAGTCATGTGGTGTACACATCAGATTTTTTTTTTTCTGTATCCAGTTTGATTCTTTATTGCTACTGAAGTGAAGATTTTATGATTAAGTTGAAAGATTTCTATCTCGAATAGCAGCCACTGACAAAGCGTGAATTGAAAATTTTGACCAGAATTAAAATCGCTGTAAATGCAATGGTTTTCCACCAAGACTCCCAACGTTTTAGCATGCCCAACCATTGATTAAATAAATGAGGATTCCTCTTAGGATAACCAAGGAATTATTGTTGAAGATAAAGTTTCATGAGAAAAATGCAGCATGTTACTGTGAGGCGTTGCAAAAATTGAGAAGAAATTGCATAAAAATTATTTGGCTTGCTTAGGGACACGGAACTAATTTTTAAGGACATTCGCCCATGAGAAAGTTGGACATCTCTCATAACTAAGTAAGAACGGGAACTTACTAATCATAAAATCCTCAGATTACAATTTTTTCCTCAAAGAGCCCTACGTGGACAGCAGTTATCCTCCTTAAAAGAACCCAATCTATTCAAGGATTGAATAAAAGTAGTACTACAATGAATAGAAGATCTTCCAAGACATTGGATCACAACTGTTGTGAAGCAAGGGAAAGGACACAAAAGGAATATACGAAGAAAATTACCGCATATTTATATATTTTGTGCTATTCCCACTGGCCAATATCTGCTCTGAAAGTAACATGGTCGTTATAGTAAATGACAAAAATGAAATTATTTTCAATTTTTTTCGTAACTATGACGATAAGCCTTAGGAAGATTGTTTGAAATCGATTAGATTATTACATACAAAACATAATTTAAGAAATTAAATAAGCAGTTAATAAAGAAGCCTGTCACTGATTTCAAAATGCAATTATATTTCAAAAATTAAACTATTGCTTGTTGCAAGCAAATGCATTTCACAGAGCAAAAGGCTGCAAATAGCTCGCGAGCCGCAGTTAGGGCGTTTGTGAACCACAGCCAGCTACCTCGTCGCAGTTTGGTCATGCATGTTATAGATATAAAAATTACAGAAATTTCTTTAAACCATTCCTTGCCAACGCATCATAATATATGCTACAAACAGGTCCACGACATCTGAATAAGATCACTGAATACTAGGTATTTAGATTTTAATTTATATAATGCAGCGAACGAGCAGCCTACATGGCAGTTTTCATGATTTATTCAAGTATAGCATGAATATGAGACATTTTTCTTTTGAAAAACCTCCCCGAAAGATACTCTCCTCTTACACAGATAGTTCTCACATACTTTTCATAATTGAATAAACAAACAAATATACTTGAAAAATTTAAATTGTGTTTGAATGCACCGTCCTAATCGGTATAGCAGTTAGCGATGCTATCTGCTGCATCGTGGGATCCGAATTTGAAACCCTGAGAAGGCTTGAATGTTTGTAAGTATATAGTGTCTGTAAGGTATGGATAACATATCGGTGAACCGAAAGTCCTCTCAAGAACTTTGGTGTAGAAAAGAGCATTTGAAGATCCTCTAATGCGTCCCTTCGAATATTCTCTATCAAAATTCATACGTAGTTTTCCCTTTCTCGCAAATTTAATTCGTTTGTGCCGGTGATACATTCTGGGCAGTGTTCTAGGAGACAAAATGATTAAATAACAAAAGGGTATTGGCCATTCACGACGAATGCATTAAGTTACGTTGCATGAGGCTAGTTATTTGGAAACAGCAACAAATTTGAGTGCTCCTCTATTCCAAAAACGTCTGCTATTTTGTCACATTCCTACTATATCCTGACTGTCAGTATTACAACTATCAACTGAAAATAATAATTATTCATGAATTTTAGATAACATGTGGATTTATTCATATCTTTTATTGAATGTACTCAATATTTTTTGTTCAGCTATAAAAGTTGTATATTAAGGGGGCTCATACACCTTAAACCCCTTATGATCTTCGAATATGTGACTGTTGCAAGAATTGGGATAACTTATTTATTTTAAAAGCAATTACTTCCAACTTTTTATCGCTGACTACATAATATAGCTGCTTTCTGAAATCGTAATCAGAACCTTTGTGTTGCCACAAATATTTTTATAATTTAATCCGCTTTGTGACAAAAATTTTCGTCATGTTTTCACCTTGCGCGCACAGTTTAAAATTATATGTTGCATTATTTAATTCCATAGTTTATATATAGCTTTTATAACATTTGGAAACTACCATAAAGCAAAAATTCTAAGAATTTCATCTTAAATTTTTATTTCATTTGGAGTTGAGTTCATAAAATGAATTTTATTAAAAAATATCTGAAATATTTTCGGGCATAAAATTTTTTAATATTAAAATATTGATCAGATTTTTGGTTCATTTAGAAAATAGTGTCCATATAAAGAATTCCATCCAATTTCAAGTATGTACCATTAGCCATTTTTAAAATATCATGCGCGCAAGGTGGAAAAATGACGAAAAAGTTTGTCACAAAGCTGATTAAATTACAAAAATATTTGTGGCAACACAAACTTTCTGGTTACTAGTTTCCAAAGCAGCTATATTATGTAGTCAGCTGTAAAAGGTTGGAGGTAATTACTTTTCAAATAAATAAAATATCTCAATTCTTGCAACAGTCACATAATTCGAAGCTCATAGGGGGTTTAAGGTGTATGAGCCCTCTTAACAGCAAACTTACTTGGATTAAAACTGCTGTGGATTATTCTGTATGCAATATACTGGGTGTTTATAAAGTTCCGGACCCATTTTGATGTTTAATAACTCATAAAATAATAAATATATATTAAAATTAATAACATAAATGGTTAGATAGACTCAAACAGTTTCATGACCGTTGTCAATGAACTTCCACGTGTGCCCCCTTCGTCGCACGGAGAATATCAAGTCAAGTCGATATTTCACGTCAGGTATCGGCAAGCATGTCGGCATCCACAGAGGCTATTGCGGTTGTAATTCTGGCTTTTAAGTCATCAATGTTCGACACTCTCCTCTTGTAAACGTTGTCCTTTACAAATCCCCAAGAAAAAAAGTCCATCACATTGCAATAGTTGCCAAAAACAAAAGAGAGAAAAATGCACTTAATAAGCAGACGATATTTAGAAAAGTACAGATATTTAGACTGGAAAATGAACTTATCTGAAATTAACCACACGCGCAGACGATATTTACAAAAGTAAAGATATTCAAACCTGAAAAGGAAATATAAGTTATTCCATCAATAAATGCCATAAGTTTGTTTACATCTTCATTATTTTATGAGTTATTAAACACCAAAATGGGTCCGGGACTTTATAAACACCCTGTATATATTTAGGTAATATGCCCCCATATAACATGATCATTAGAGTCCTAAAAAGGTGATGTTAACGTGCTAAAGAATTGATGCAAAACACAAGATTAATGCACTTAAAAACTAATGGCCTAGATTTAAGAATGTTTCAACTGTTTTCTGTAGTGTGTTTTTTAGACACAAAGGTAATCTGAATTTAAATAAATAAATTTTAGTTTTCCTGCTGTCTGTGCAGAAAAGTCCCAATGAAATATAAATATAAATTTGAACTGTTGTACTACTGAGAGTTCTCCGTTCAAAGAGAAAAAATAAACATTTTTTGCTGTTTGGAGCTTAGCTGCTTTTTTTTTTTTTTTTTTTTTCCACTGAAGGGTCAGCCGGGATGAGCCTAGAATAAGGAATGAATCACAACGATGAATGAAAGATTATCTTAATTTATTTTATTTTAAAATTTAATTTATTATGTTTTAAAATGTAATTTATTTTAAAATAATTGTGTGTTTTCGTTTTGTGTAATTTAATACTGACAACAACTCTTAATGAAAATAAGATTTGTAGTTAGATGGTGAGTAAGAGAATTTCACTGTTATTTTAAGCAAGTTCCTTTTTATACGATGTTAAAACAGAGAAGTGCTTTTATCTGATATAAATAGTATCTGCTTGGCATAACTCGTAATAATGTGCATTACACACGTTATGCCAAGCAATAATTCTTCATGTAAGCCTTATCTCTCGTTTGTTTGCTTTCACATTCTGTAATACTTAAATTTATATCTAACAAAAATAAATTATTCAATTCATTCAGAAATGAGAACGGATCGAAATCAAGGGGCCTTTTTTATTTCATTCAGAAATGGTGAGTGACTTCCCAAGCGTTATTTAGTTCAAGGACTGTGATTTATTGCTTCGTATGATTTGTCACATTGTTCACTTTTGCAGACGATATGTGACTTGCCTGATTTTGCAACTGATGTGACCGAAAATATTAAGTTTTTGGCGTTTACATATTATTTCATCCTTCAAAATAGGGACGCCTTCGACTTGCGATTTTACACTTGTAGTTGTTTATTTAATTGTGTAATGCAAAGGATTCATGGAAATTGTTTTTTTTTCCCCAAATGCGTAGAAATATAATACGTATTCGTTCGTTCTTTCGGTCTGGGGAAAAAATGACTCGCTAAAATTGAAGATTTGACGTCAATGGAAGATGTTTTGCATTATTGCATTAATAAAGAATTGACCGCCATAATAATGAAGAAAACAATGATGTTCTAATTGATTCTAACGTAACTGCAATTAGTAGTTATGATAAATTGTACTCCATTTTCTCGCTTGAAATTATTTTTAATTATATATTTTTTTCACATTTATAACAACAGACTGACTGTATTGTATCAATAAGGTTCACCAGCGGCCGAGAAAGTCGCTGAATACTGGTAGTTCGAATCCTGCGAACGGGCTAGCTACATGGCAGTTTCGTGGTTTTCCACATGTGTAACTTGTATACGAATCAGTTTACCTTAGAAAGCCCTCCACGAAGCTATCCCTCCTCTTATGCAGATAGCTCTCGAGGCTTTGCTGTAATCACATAAATCAAAATCAAATGTATTTATCGAAAATCAATTAAAACTGCTGTTCCAGATATCAATCGTATTACTAATTCAAAAATATTTGTATTAGAATAGTATTTAGAACTGTAATTAAGGCTGCATTAAAGACTATATTGTTTTAGGACTAAATTCTATGTGTTACTGTAAAAATAAGAATGAATTGATCAATATACCAATCAATACTCTGAGTGTCCAATAGGGATGATCGTAGCAGCCGTTGGTTGGCTGTGCTCAGTATGGTTAGTGGGTAGAGGTGTTACTTGGTGGCGAATTCAAGACGGTGGCGAATTCGAGTCTCTTCCACTTCTCCCCCTACCTCTATCCAAGATATCATTAAGACTTCTGATACATCTTTCCGAAATTCTCAGGCCTTATATTTCTAGGGACGGAGTGCTAAATTTTCTACTAAGGAAGGTCACTGTTATTCCAAATTTGAATAATCATAATGGTTTGAAAAAAAAAAAAGAGAGAGCTGATTCTACACATTCAAAAAAAAAAATCCTTTAAAAATTAGGTACTAAATCTTTTTAGAAATTTATTTTAAATATTAAGTTTCTCAACCACCAAATTCAAAACTCTCTGGCAAAATTTAGCAATATTTTGAAATTTTTGAAAAATCAAGGCTGCATTACCAATTATAGTGTTACGAATTTTGTACCTTTGTAAATAATTTTTCTGAAATTGTATATGACGTTGTAGCATTTTTTGTATAACGTAACATGACATGTTTGAAAGAGAAGATGCTTTAAATATTACCTATTCTCATAAATGAGAAAATAACTATTGTTGTATATGTACGGGTTCGTAATTCATTGAATGCACATAGAACCGATGATAGAGTGACAAAATTTATTTTTTACGAAAAGAAACACTTTTTTATAGTTCTGGAACTTTACACTCGTACAGCTCTTCTAAGTATCATATAGTTACACTACAAACTACTAAGAATGCAGCGGAAAGCGCACGTAAAAGACGAAGCTCTTACGGATATCTTACTCCGAAGTTGCTCTCAAATAACAACTACTATTAAGAAAATAATTTCTACTACTGAAATAACAGCTACTACTGATGCGCTCCCCGGTCTTATATAGTTTTCACCAGGCTGCTGAGAAATCTCTAGTACCTTCCACTTCTCGAAATTACTGTGAGGTTTGGATACGGTTGCAGTTACACGGAAGATCAATTGCAGTTATTCATTTACAATACCCATAACAGTTATACAGGGGTAAGACCCAAATTTCGCCAAACGGTCGCTAAGTTTGGATCGTTTTGGCGCAGTTTCGCAATTGGCGATAAAATTAGTTGCCAAAACTATCGCCAACTTGGTGATATCTCGCCAATTCAGCGAGATAGCCATTAACTCAAATAGATTTGCCCTGTATTCTTATTTTCCCGGCAAAGCTTTACCTCTTAAGATTTTCATGTTACATTTCACAAAGAATACTACCGTTTCACATATAATTTCACTAAAATTAATTACATGCATACAAAATTCGTAGCAATATATTTTGGTGCATTAAGTAACGTATGATTTGTAAACGTATGATCAAACTCTGATAAGAAAGCAAATATATCGATAAATATAAGCACTAAATATAGCAGGAATGAACTGAGACTCGTAAATTAATAACTACATGCAAAATAAGATTAAGAATGTAGTTATTCGTTTAATATTTAATGTTTATGTTCTAAGGAACGACCATCTGATAACTTTGTAAACAGCATTATGAAAATTTAAAAATTCCAAATACATAGTGCTGCATTAATAAATAATATAGTTATTTTTTTTAAATTTTTAATCTGTCTGTCTATAGTGCTTCAGCAGTTAGTGTGTTTTTATTATTATATATTTTAAATAAGTCAATTTTTATTTTTATTTCGAAAATTCTTGAAAAACGATCTTCCTGTAAGATTTACCATTAAAATAACTGCCAAGTAATGTGATAGTAATGAGAACTATTATATTTAAGAACATTATAACATTTTACGTTTAGATCCTTTAAGTACTTTCTAGTAGTTTAGAACCGTGTTGAAACTAGTAACGTAAACAACGAACAAAAAAAAAAAAAAAACTATATATGCTAAGAACTCATTTTTTAAAATTTAAATAGTGTTATGAAAGCTAGAATCTAGTTTTATATGCTTATAAAAGTCATTAGTTTTTGGAACACTGCCGGCATGGAATAATGTGATAATTCCTTACATTCTTCCCCACTTAAAAAAGTGGCTGTCGTAAAACACGATAGTTTACCACTGTAGAGTTCATTAGGTTTTTCGAAGTCAGGATACGTGAAAAATCAGTTATTCCTTCGTCAGGATTCGAATCATGAGCCTCCATTTGACAATTAGACGTGTTAGCTTCGCGACAACGTACGTGAAAGCGAAATAACTTTATCTACTGTCTTCTACTTTTGTTCATCGCCTTTTTTACATTTATACTCCGTATAAACTCCGTATCCCTTCTAAAAGGCCACCAATTTCATCGATTTCCTGTTTCAATAATTGTTTTCTTGCTGATAAGAGCTCATACAGAGTGCCATACAAACATAGTTCCTCAAATTATTGAGTTTTCTTTTCCATTCTGGGAAACTATTTCTTTTAAATTTCCGTTGGCTTCATTTTTAATCTCCTTATATTACAGTCGAGTAGCTTCTCTCTCTTTATTTTTTGCCGAATTACGCAACACTCTTGATATTTTACTTGGGTTAGTAATATAAGCTGAACTGAGCTACTCTTGATATTTTACTTGGGTTAGTAATTATAGGCTGAACTGAGCTACTCTTGATATTTTGCTTGGGTTAGTAATATAGGCTGAACTGAGCTCTCAAAAGAGGGCAGGAAAGGAAAATACATTGCAGCAGAGTTATGTAATTTCAGTATGTAAAATGACAGTCCCATTTGAAATTAGTGCTCCCCAACGGCCGCACGATAAAACTGCTGAACACTGGTAATTCCACCCGCAGTCAAATTCTGGCGAACCGGCTGGCTGCACGAATTGGTTTGTTTGAATATGGCAAAGTACACGAGGGCTATCTGCCTAGAGGAAAAGATGCTTTCGTGAAAGACGTTCTACGTAAAAAGGCTTGTATTCAAGTTACACGCGGGGAAGCCATAAAAAACATATATTTTGTACGAAACAGAAAGTGTGACATCTTTGACTCTGAAAAGCGCGCAAGCAGTTAATGACATCTTTGGACTCTGAAAAGCGCGCACAAAATGTTGCATTACGTATCCTGTAATATTTGCAAAATATTACAAATATTTGGCAAAATATTACAAGGATACGTAATGCAACATTTCATCATTATGAAATTCATCAACATTCAACAAATAACATCATCTGTTAGCCCACACCTAAATAAACAATTAAACGTCACAGAAAAGCCGAAAGGAAACCTTGAACGGGGAAAGAACGGGTTGCACAATTAAATAGACGCAAAAATTCATCCCCGCGTAAATCGCAGGTTGCTCAAATTTTGCTACTTCTACGTTGCCCGTGGGAATCGCGGGATGCGCAGCGAGAGAGTTAATATAATTTGACCTTTATTTTCACCGTTTCAGTGTAATTGAATTTCACTGAAAAACAGCATTCATTGAATATTTCAAATCATATTGTTACGAAATGTACAGGCGCAGTAAGATAGCTTCCCCGCAAAGCAGTTTTAGGGTTGTCATAAAATGTCAAATAAGACAGGGTTGCCACATTTGGCGAGAAATCACCCATTTGGTGATATTGGGCACTAAAATTGGCGATATGCCATGGACGGATGGAGAACCTTCTGGAACGAATTCTTACCGGTTTAGTACAGAATCTCCCCGAACACAAGCCGAAAGCTATATAAACCGTGCTGGTCCGCAGTCAGTATCGAGTGTGTGCGTCTCAAAGAGTGTGCTTCATCGAGAGGAAGTGTGTCTCTCATCGAGAGTGTGTGTGCCTCGTCTAGCGACTCAATCCCTGCGGAGTCGATCGAGTTGACAGCCGGGCAGCGAGTGCCGAGTGATTCGTCGAGTCCACTGAAGGAGTCTCGTAGTCTATCGCGGTTAGTGCATCGTCAAGAGAGCCTGTTAAGCTCCGGGAACGACTGAACCGAAGAGTCGGGAGCCGTGACTTGTGTGTCGTCGAGTGCGTCGCAAGTTGTAACGTGGAGAATCTCGAGAGTACGTGGAGTTCCGAGAACGACCAAGCAGAGTCGGGAGCTGTACTTTAGTGCTTTGCCTTGAAGCTGTCTCCACGCGCTAGCCTGATAACTTGTAGGCTGTATCGCTGATCGTGTCAGTCATTATAGTAGTTCATCGACGACTGTAAAAACGTGTTTTGGAGCTGTCCTGACAATACTGGCCAATAAAGTGTGTTTCGATACTTCGTCATCAAGTAGTATTGTCATTATCCACTCCAAATCCATACAAACCCCGTACGAACGTGAAGGAAGAAAATAACGTAACAACTGGTGTCAGGAAAAAATCGCAACAATATTTTTAAATACTAATAAATTACTTGGTTGTCTATTTATAGCTTTGTTCTCCGCTTTTAGCGTGCATTTTTCAATATTTTCTAGCAGATATAAACACCGAAATGCATTATTATTAATAGCAGAAAGTTTTTAGCTCCAATTTAAAATTCACTTTTTCTTCACCCTTGTATTTTCTGTATACACCATAATAAGCAATAAAAATTATTTGACTGGCAAAGCTATGCGTCTTTCAAGATTTCGCACCATTTGTTATCGAAATAAAAATGTTCTTTGCTAAGCTGATATGAAGGGAAAAATTCGAGTAATCACCTTACAAAGAAAACCAACGGATCTTTCTAGATGATAGTCTCCAACAAACTCTCGAAGGTGATAAACATATAAATAAAAAAATTTGTGAAAATAGGGCATTTTGCAATCGCTCTCAAGCCCCAGAACAGGGCGCACAACTGTTCTGGTGTAGCTCGTATGCTTGCGATATATGCAGCTATAGATTAACGATAATGATGTATCTGTGATGTCGGAAGCATTATTCCGTTAACTAACTTCCATGTTAAGTTCTTAGGAATTTCATGTGGGTATGCTGGCAGATTTATGCCAGTTTGTGATACATTGTATCATATATCTTAGGAACCTTGACAGTTCACAACAACTTACTCCGTGGTATCTTCAGTTGCCGTTAAAGATGTCTGTTGTTCCGATAAATTAATCAATTTTTAAAGACATCGCTTGTCAATGTATAGTATATTAGAATCGTGTAGCCTATTTAATAATTCTGCACCACTTCTGTCATACCATAATATGAGTATTTTTCTAATCACATAGTACATTTGTTATTCCAAAGTACTACTTATTAATGCTCGAAAATGGCTGTGCTTTTTGTGACGCTGTTCAAGAAAGAGTCACTTGCGTCCGACGCACATGCCATCTGTGAGAGCTGTGTTTGTTGCATAATGACATTATAATTCGAATAATACATAACGTTTGTAAATCTTTGTCAGCTAATGCTGCCGCCGTTTAGTACGCCTGGGTCTTGTAGCCACAGGAAATTGTGCAATGCCGCACTTTGCACCTGTTCCCATATTTAATCACCCCTCAAAGATTAGCAGGGATTCTTGGCATGAAATTCGACACCTTCTCTCATAAGTTACGATGATTATTGAAGTTATAAATTACCAAATAAATCACGATGACATTAACAATATCAAATTTTTATAGTGTTTTATAACACTTATTATCCCAAACGAGTGTAGCCCAGAAGGGCTATAGTCTCCAAACGGCATTTTGTAGCGTTCCACTATAAACGGCGAATCACTTTTTGAATGGTTACCACCAAATATTATCGTCCTGTATTATATTTAAAGCAATTAAATAATGAAGGATTTGCATTAATGTATGTATGTTTCCCGCATCGAGAAAAAACAACGGTATTTAGAGCCATCAAATTTCGAATAACGTAAATCTGCACCGAATTATGGGCACCTGAAAGCTCGAATTTGGAATTTATTTTATTGTTTATTTCATATTTTATAAACTTTAACGAAATTTTATTAACAAACTCGACGATTTTAAAGCGAGCAATGGCAATACTGTACGGAAAAACACGCTTTTATCTCCAGCGCGGGAGACTGTCAAAAATTTTAAAGATATGCTGTTTTTAAATATTTTGGGATATTGTTGTTGAATTGAATTTTGTGTAGTTTAAATAAAGATAGCACAGAAAACATTAAAAAAAGTCTCTTAGGGCGAAATATAAAATCTAAAAAGTTTCGGATTTTTTCTTTTCTTTTCTTTTTCTTTTTTTTCTTTTCTTCTTTTTTTTTTTTAAATATATATATATATATATATTTAAGTCTTAAGAAAAAAAATGACAAAATTTCCTGAAGTATTTAATATTATGCAGGTACAAAAAACAAGATTATTACTGCATTACTAACATCAGTTTGGATGGTATAAGAAGTATAAACCTTCATAATGTTTCATAACTCTAGTTTGTAACGTAACTTTGCATGAAGGTCATTTAAGAGAAAATTAAAAATTTTTCCGAATGCAGGAAATTGCGCAAAAATAATAATACGTCTCAGCTAAATTTATTATTTCATATCTTTACCAAATCCGGTTTCCAGAAAGAAACGTTCATTTTCTAAGCGGCAAATAAAATTTTCTTAATGTATTTTTAATTTCAGCAAAAAACTAAAATACTACTGGACGTTTATTGCTTCCATTTTATTTGTGCAAAACAGATTGCATCATTAAAATCTGACACTTTTACGACGCAGCTTCGTTCCAAATTTAAGAAAGAATTCCAATCAGAGGGTCTCTCATCCTTCTTTATACATTTATTTATTAAAACCAGAATGCAGTTCAATTTCATATAATGTTGCATACAGCATACTGAATGTAAGAAAAATGGCGCTATTCTTAAAATAATTAGCGTAACCTCTACAAATCATATATAATATTTTTTTGTACAACTTTATGTAGACTGTGAGTGGCAACAGTAGAAACGAAAATACTCGAAGATGATGTTGTTTTTAAAAGAATGTTTTTAGAAAGTGAATAATAAATTGCTTCCTCTTAAATATAGGAATGTATTCTCAAAATAACTTAGAGAATTTTATGAAAACTGTTACCATGCACTAGATACCAGAAAAAAATAGTTATGTATTTAACCATTAGCTTTCTCCAGAAAGAGTAATTTGTCGTGTACTAATGAACTACTGTTATGTTACTTCAAACATAGAATCAGTTAGGCTTATAGATATGTTAGGCGATCTCAGAAATACGTACGGAAGAATGCAATGATTCCATCCCTCATTTTTAGAGCGACTGAGGAAAGGCGTGAAACCCAGTCACCCAAATCCAAATTGTGTAGCGTTATCACTCACCACATTTTTCAATTCGAACTCCGTTGGATATTATTAGGCTTAGAATGGCAGACCTAATAATCTCTAATACAATCTGTAACAGCCGCCCAACCTGGATAGTAGTTAGCGACGCTGGCTGCCATACCGGTGGGTCTGGGTTCGAATCCCGGAGGAGGCATGGATGTTTGTAAATGTATAGTGTCTGTGCGGCATGGAGACACTCTAAATTTGTGGCGAGCAGAAAGTCCTCTCGAGAGGTTGTGGTAAGGGGCGAAGGGTTAAAGATAATCAAATCCGCTCCCTCCCCCTAGGGATGCTCTTCATCAAAATGGGGCCACAACTGAGCAAAGTCATACTGTCACCTGTACGGTGCTAAAGGCCTTGCTCTTGCAATGACAAGCGCAATCCAGCAGTCTTCGCCACGACGAATTTCGTGGGCTTGCTCTCATGTTACTGTCAGACAAGTGAGATAAGTCATCATCACAACAACACAATCTCTAACAGTGGATTTGCTAATCATTACTACTATAAGACACGCACGGAAAAGTGCAATACTTTATGATCATGCTTCCATTATTACTGTAACCATGTGTCATAATTTCACTCCCAACGGATGTAGCTATTCAAAAAATCATAAATAACTATGCGTCTTCTTAAATTGTCTTATGTTTGTCTAATATAAAAATAACTCCGAAATGAGGGTATAAAATGAAGAGGAGGACAGGAGAGCAAAGTTAAGAATGCAAACTGTAAATTAAATTGTAAAAAAAAAAAAAAAAAAAAAAAAAAAAAAAGAACCACCCTCACTGAATAATACAACTTTCTAAATTCTTTGATTGACAAAGGAGGGCAGTTTACTCTCCACCTGTTTCTGCAAAAGGATTCTCATATGAAAGCAAGGGCTCCAGACCAGTAGCCGAATAAACAAGACCGGTGAATATTGGGGGTTTAGCTCGCGTTCAGTCCCAAACCAGACCTTGTGTGCTTTGTCATATTCAGATAACCTAACCTAACCTCACAGAGCAGGAATTGAGATTAGTACTGTAGAGACATTGGATATTTTGGAAGCAGGAAAGATGAAAAATATGCTACGCCTTTGCCGGGAATCGAAACACGGACTTCTGGAATACGCGCCCAGACCACGAAGCCACGCTAACAAGGTGGGAAAAATACCTTATATACTTTTCCTTTTAAAGGCCGACTGGAGTTTTTAGGGGACAGAATCGCCAAATCCTGGGTGTGGAGAGTCATCATCCACCACCTTTTTAGTTCGGGCGCCACTTGTAGAGACATTAGGTATTTTGGAAGCAGGAAAGATGAAAAATATCCAACGCCTTCGCCGGGAATCGAAACACGGACCTCTGGAATACGCGCCCAGCGTACAGATCTCCACACCACGAAGGCACGCTGAGAAGGTGAGAGAAATACCTTATAGTACTTCCTATCACTTTTACTGTTCATTTAATTTCCATCAAGTAATCTTGTCAAATTTATTTTTGTAGACTTTTCACAGTTAACGCTTTGTAAAAAAAAAAAAAAAAAAAAAAAAAAAAAAATTACTTATTTGAACTGCAACTCAGTTATGTTTTTACCTTAAATTTTTTATAACACATCTAGATTATTTAAAATAATGCTTTTCTAAAAAGACAATTTTTGGGGGGGGGTTAAGTGTTAGAGATAAGACATTAAAAGTGTATTTAAATATGATACGTCGCATAAAACAAGCGTTTAAAACATATGTAAGTTAAAAATGTATGTTAAAAAGCATGTATGTTGTTCTGTGTTTATTAAATCAAACAACAGAATATATTGCAAGATAATGCATCAAAAGCTAAGAATGCTCAAAGAGGTACTTATTCAATTTATATGGACGAAATTTAAAATGAATAAGGTAAGGTTCACTGAGTACAAAAAGCCTAAAATTCTAGCTTTGTAACGATAATATTATTTATACTTACAATTATAGATGCATTCTTTTGAACAATTTTGTACATTTATGCAGCAATTTGAATTTCTCGCTCAGCGAGTTTCCTTAAACGTACAATTTTTCTACATTTAAATTATATGAAGGAACATTTGTAAGCTTGTGTGTGGACAGGGTACTTTTTAAATGGGTCAGGGACCACTACTAAAAAACAGAATAAAGCCATCGAATATAGAAAACTTCTTGCACATTTTAAGCCAAAGAAGGAGCTAGCTTAGCAACGCAAATTTCTCGTTGTTTCGTCCACGTGATCGTAGTGTCCTTAGAATTCCCAAGACTGTCCCACCCTCTTTTGAGATGGGCTCTTTTTAAAACTTTGCTTTATTTCAAGCAAATTCAAGTCGATATCTTTTTTATTTCAGGCATTTAAATGCCCGAGATGTTGCCGGTTTGTTTCGTGAGGAGATAAAAATTAGTCTTTTTTAAGTACAGTTGAAGTTATAATTAGAAATTTCGGATCTTTCCCGTTACAAGGGAGCAAATGGCGAATCATTTTCCTCAGAAGCGTTGTCTAATGTTAAGTCAAATGCATTATTGTTATAACAGTGGTTACTTTTTTTAATACTATTGATCAAAAGCTTTAATATTAAAATTTATCATATTATTCCTTTCTTTGTTTATTGAACTACTTAACCAAGAGATGTCATCTATGTACTCGTACTAGAAAATAAGTCTTCCTTTGTTTTCGATATACCTTTATTCTAAAATTTGGTAGGATTTTAAATTTGTGTATTTTAATACATATAGTTCCAGATTAAGAGGAAGGAGTTTAATTATCACACAATGTAAAATAATTGCACGATTTACATACTAATCGAAAATAATTACCGTATATATAAACAATATAACAACTGATAATTATGATAGCGATTTCTAGACGGACAGTTTGAATTTAAGTCTGCTTCCACTGTATTGGTTAATGGTATGCTGAAAAAGATATTTCTTCCTCCTTTCTGCATGCCTTCGTGGTGCAAACTGGAAGCATACTCGGCGCTTATGCAAGAGGTCGTAGTTCGAGTCCAATTACTCTATAGTGATGCCCGAACTAAAAGTTGGGGGGGGGGTCAAAAATTCGTCACCACCAGGATTTGGAGATTAGGTCTCTTAATCCCCAGTCGCCCTTTATAAGAGGGGAGTATATAAGGCATTTTCTCTCTCCTTCCAGCATGCCTATGTGGTGTAAAGGTGCGTATTCGAGAGATCCCAGGTTCGAGTCCTGAAAAACCGTTTGCCGCTCATTGTCCACTTACAGAAAATATCCGTCCTTTCACATGCAGTGGATGGCATCATCAGTGGCCGAGAGGTTAAGACCACTAAATGTCAGCAGCTGTACCGTAACTCGATCCCAAGTGAACTGGTTGGCTGCATAGCTTTATTTTGGTTTCCCTTGTGTAACGGGATTATGAGACAGTTTTCCTTAGAAAGATCCTCCACAAAGGCATCCCTTCTCTAAAACAGATATCCCTTTCGTGCTTTGCCATATCCGGATAACCTAACCCAACTTAACCACTTGTAGAGGGTAGCAACTCTTGTTGACCTTCATGCAGAGTGTCCTAAATATAAGTATAGCCATATTGAATTTCAGTATAATATTTCTTTTATTAATAAATATGGATATAATGTGACATACTGCATTCTAGCACACGAAACTCTACTACAGAAAACATAGTTTCTCTAACTGGGACAGTCAAATCAAATAAGCATATCTTTAGTGTCGGTTTTTGTATACTGCTGCGAATTTTGGATATTATAACACGAAAATTCTGAAGAAGCGAAACTTTGCCGGAAAAGTAAGATAACAGGATAACGTCTGTTTAATATTGAGTAAATGACTGTCTTGCTAAACTAGCGATAGATATCGCCAAGTTGGCGATGATTTTCATGATTAATTTTCGTCACCAAATTTGGCAATAATTTGGCCCAATCCTTGTTTAACTATAACTGGTTCTGTAATTGATGCATATGTGTAACTGTAATTGTATCCGGCCCTTATATGTAACTTTAACGTATATGCCTTATAATAATCCCGAGAAATGGAAGGTAATACAGATTTCTCGGCGGCTGTGGTAAAACTATATAAACCCAGAGAAAGCATTAGTTATCAGTTTCTTAGTTCAGAGTTGACTACGGAGTGTATTGAGCTATCTCGTCTAAGCTTCACTCTTTAGATGCCCTTTGCATTGCGTTGTGTTTAACGTTCACAGTATTCTCAATTATAACTACTGATTGTGCCCTGTGATACTAAGAAAAGCTGTACCAGTATTTCTGAGGAAAGTTCCAGAAGTGTAAAGTGTTCCTTTCGATAAAATAAATTTTATCAGTCTATCATCGGTTCTGTGTGCATTCAATCAGTTACGAACCCGTGAGCACGCAACAATATTATTATTTGAAACGCCCTAAATAATCACAGCATTGTTCAAACATGCAGTTAATCATCATGCAGTTCAAATTGGTTACGGAGCTGTCCATAATAAAATGACTTCCATGCTACAAGTGAAGCTTCCGACTTCCATCTGCTCGAATAATCAGTAAAGATTAGAAGGGAAATGATTAACATAAGTTGCATCAGTTCAGCATTCAGAACTTGTCACCTATGGAGGGTAAAATTTCTTATCCAATTAGCAAACTCAAAAATCTAATAAACAAGTATCAGGAAGCATTTTAACATGCATGTGTATGGTATAGGGGTAAGAATTGCAAAGATTCTGAATTTTTTTAAAGCACAAAACAACCGAAATAATAATATACTCTGGGAAAAACCAGAGCAATGTTATATTTCTCTTACGAAATGTAAACGATATGCATCTTTGTTCTTAAAGAAAAAAACATTAAGTATAATTTTAAAAAAAATGTCTAATGTATTTAGAAAAAATAACTACAAGTTTTATTTTCTCAACTTTTTATTTTTGTTTCAGGTGTAAAATTTCTCAAAGTAAATAAGAGAAGTTTATGAAAATACTTCCGATATTACTGGGGATAGGTTTTATAAATAAAGGGTGTCTCATAAATTTGGACGTCTTTAGAAATGGTATAAAATCAGCAAACTAGCTTAACAGAGCGCAGTATGCGAGTAAATATTTAGCACAAAAGGTAATTTATTTTCTTCGGAGGAGAAGGAAAATGTGCAAATTTTGTTTCTATTTTTCACTGCGAGATGACACTTACATTATAATAGGATGAGAAAACTTAAGGCTATATATTTATTTCTTTCATATTACTATATTACTAATGATGTAATAGTTTTTGAGCTTTCAGTTGCATGTTATCTTCTAAAGCAATTAAATTTGCACTTTTGCACGATATTTGAGGCGCATTTCCACCTACCGGTGAAACTCTGAAGTAGTTGTTCAAATAACAAATCCTCCTTCATAACAAATAATAAATAATAAAATCCTATTTTTAAGATGCGTTCAAATTCATCAGACACCCCAAAATCTGATTCCTTGTGCGGTTTCCGTAAGAGCGAAATGTTTCAATTAGTATAATACGTATTACGCTTTACAATGTTAAAAATAAAAGTTATATTCCTTTACATTTAAATTCATTCATGTGTTCTCATGAATATATTTATAGATATGCATTACTTTTCATCGCCAAGTCAGCAAATTTGAATATATTTTTTCTCAGATTTAGGAAGAAACTGCAAAATAAAATTTTTCCACTTTGGTGAATCACAATAACAGCGGAACTTAGCGAATTTGTAACTATATTTCCATGAATTTAAAGAGCTGCGAATCTCTGAAAATTCTGTTATAAAGACGTGAAACGCCTTGTACTTACAATAAATAGTTTACTAATTGAAACTTTTGCTATATGAAAACCATGTAAAAACCTGGAATTTTTTAAATAAAGCGTTTTATCTTTATATAATTTAAAGTAATAGATTTTCAGAATTCTCTTACCCATTTTGTATCAACGGAATTTTTTTTTTTTTTTTTTTTTACCTTTTTTAGCATTTTTTTGTATTATTCTTTATTTTACTTTAGAAAAAAATATTTTATATTTCCTTCCAATTTGGCGAAACTTCGAAACTAAACAAAACACGAGAATGAATATTTAAGGATGTAAAATTTGTATTCAGGAATTTTCGAAGAACCTAGATGTTCCTGCTTTTATAAGTAACTGCAATATACAATCTGTTTCAGAATTTTATTACCGCCAATAGATTTTACTCTAGATGAGGAATGTAACGCCTAACATATGGCCTTATAAGTGCTAATCATTAATTGCGTTTTCAGGTTTATTGGTTTGGTTTATTAGATTACGACAAAGCACTCGAGGGCTATCTCGCCTTAAGGGAGGACGTTCTAAGGGAAACTGGCTCGTATACACGTTACACGTGGGGAAAAGCCACGAAAACACCCATGCAGCCAGCCGTTCGCGGGATTCGAACCTCGGACCGAACTACCAGTGTCCAGCGACGTTACCGCTCGGCCACTGGTAGGCACAATTGCGGTTTCAATGTAAGCATTAAAAATGCTTGTTGAGAAATGCTATTATAATATGTGATATTTTTAATGACTTCTTTGGCTAATTTAATAAGTATATAAGCTATTTCTCCCGCCTTCTAAGCATGCCTTTGTGGCGTAGTGGTCAGCAAGCTCGACGAGAATTCGAGAGATCCGTGGTTCGAGTCCCGGCGAGGACACTGCTCATTTTTCATTTCTCCTGCTTCGAAATAACCTAATGTCTCTACAATGGCGCCCGAACGTTAAGTTGGTGAATGATGATTCTTCATCACCAGCATTTGGCGATTGGGTCCCCTAAACCCCAGTCTCCCTTTAAAAGGGGGAGTATATAAGGTATTTCTCCCTGACCACTACATCACGAAGGCATTAGCATGCCTTCGTGGTGTAGTGGTCAGCACGTTCGACGCAAATTCGAGAAGACCGGGGTTCGGATCCCGGTGACGCCATTGCTCATTTTTCAAGTATTCTACTTTAAAAAAAAATTGCCTAATATTGCTCATTTTTCAAGTATTCTACTTTAAAAAAAATTACCTAATATTGCTCATTTTTCAAGTATTCTACTTTTAAAAAAATTACCTAATGTCTCTACAAGGAAAGCATTGTCACAATTTAGGTGCGAAATGAGAAGTCTTATGTGATATAGGTTAACAATCTCCCATATATTGTAGTCTGAATTATCTGCAATTATGAAAGTATTTTACCATGAAAACGAGGTCTTTATTTTTATTCCTACTTCAATAAAAAGAAAAGGTTACAACTGCGTTTCAAGATGCACTGATTTATTGCAAAACTTTCTAAGCAGCTGAAAATATACGTCGTAATGCAACTGAATGCACTTCAGGTAACTATTCTTATATCATTATTCCTGAAAGGTCAATAAATAACTAGAGGCAAATGCTTGGAAATTCCTCGCCTTTAAGTTCACAGAAAACATCTGCATATGAGATATAAACTTTTGTTTCAGGTCTCCAGTTACATATTTGATTTGTATTTCATCTGAGCAAATAAATACTAAGTAAGAAATGTGTGAAGACCCATGTAAACAGCAAAATTTTTATTTAAGCGGGGGGGGGGACTGCTTTATTTATGAACACTTTGTATTGCCGTTCTTGTTGCCTTAACATTTTACGCGCCAGTGTTCTAGTTGGAAATATTAAAAAAAAATAATAATTTATTTACTTGTTTTTCAAATACTTTGCAAAAGTCTTTTGCTTTAACTGATATTTGGTCGGAGTTAATTTATTAAATAATTTGTTTCAACAAAAAGTAATATGATTTATAAATCATATTATTTTAAAATTATAGTAAATTATTTTAAATAAGAATATTCCAGACTTTTTAATTAAAAAAATTGACATGGGGTGAGGGGCAGAAGGAAATTCAAGTTAGATAACTGCAATCTGGAAGCTTTAAATTACAGTCTGACGTCTCAAAAAAATTAAATTTTAAAACATAAAAATTTAGGAAGCTGAAAATGGGATTGCAATTTGGTTTTGGTTGGCAGTTTATTACTTGACTTAGGTGAGCGGATCGCATGTTACAGGATCCAAGACATAGTTCGATCCTGTGTAATAGGTGAAGAAGTTGATAGCAAGTATGTCTAGCATTTCGAGGGTGATAATTTGGAAGAAGCACTCCAGATGAAGAGAAAAACCCCAAGTCAAGTCGGATACGTCCGATAAATCAGTAAGTTGTTGCATACTCAGTTTATTACCGGAAAAAAATTAAATTTACAATCAAGCTACTTATTTGAGAATAATTCTTGGTATTTTTCCGTTTTGCTGGCGCAAATCTCGCCAAGCAGACTTTGTTGGCGACAGTATACAACATACACATAAAAACATTTAACAAATGTTAGTTCTAATAACTTTTTATTTTGAAGGCATAAACATCTTAATATGGTTTGAAATTTTGTAAATGACAATAAATAAAAACAATAAATTTGTAAAAAGACATTAATTTAAGAATTTACTATGCTTTCATTGTTCAACATTGTTCAACATTTCATTGTTTCGCCGTTTGGTATCACGTGACCCGAAGTGATCTTATCTCACGTAAACTACTCTACAAAAATCTAATTCTCTTAGTAATTATCTACATTAATTCCAAGTTAAATCTTAAATTAAATCTTATGGAATACAAGTTTAAATGCAATAATTATTTCCATTCGTACGAATAGCTTACTCAGAAATTATGTAAAACCGCATAGCTTTACTTCGCTAGTGCATTCTCATTAGATTTGATGAATTTAACCCTTGATTTTGCCTTTCTATATTTTCTCCTTCGGGTGAGTGGTGTGATTGCATCTGAATTAATTACCGCGAATGGTCTTAGGGCATAAAATTGAACTGTCTTGTAAAAATTCTATGTAATTGTATGCCAGTATTGAAAGAAACAATCAATCTGATAAGAAATGGCTGCGACTTGTTTTGAAAATGAAGGGTAAAAGGTTACCAGCGAAGATATTCCGTTTGGCATCAGTTGTACCATTATTGGCGACTTTATCGCTTGCGCCGGCAAAACGGAAAAGTACCCAATTCTTTTCCCAGAAATTAAAGATACGTAACATGAAATTTTACATTTAAAATTACATATTCAAAATAGCAAAGCTAAATAGTAGAAAAAAATTGTTTTTGTGGTCTGTGATATTATTTTCTCATAAGCTGGCGTCTCATCGAGACTTGTACTTATTTACTAAAGAGAATTAACTGGGGCCGCCCAGACGGTATAGTGGCTAGGGCAGTCGGTTAAGGCCCGGGTTCGAATCCCGGAGAAGGCATGGTTGTAAATATCCGTTCTTTCAATAGGAGGCAAAGGTGGCCTTCCTATTAGGTGCTTACATAATAACGTCACCACCACCTGTGGCCTTAGTAGTGGCCAAGCCAAAATCGGCTGAGGGCTTGCCATTGGTTAAAGAAAATATTAATTCCGCGCACCAGAGATGTTTTCGTGGTTTTTCCCATCCCTCCCCTTAGGCAGATAGCCCTCGGCTTTGCCAGAATCACACAAACAAGCGATCAGACTTAATCATTTCAGACGTAACTGTATTTATTTAATTAGATCGCCATGTCCATTATGCCTGTTACTAATACTTTGCTCTCTTCATGCTTTTCATAGACACGAAATGTTCGAACTGTAAAGGGAAAAAAAAAACACTGACGATAATGCCTTCAAAAGTTTTCAAAAACTTAAAAACTTCTCACTGATACTAAATGACAATTTTAGAAAGTAAATTCATCAATGTGAAGCATAAGTTTATTTATTCATGAAAGATTTATGGTTAATAATTTGCGATAGATGGCGCATTTCACAAAACTGTATATTAGAAAGAGGAGATATATTTTATATTTCCTCTCAAAAATAGTTAAATAGTCCTCTCAAAATAGTCCTTTTGCCTAGATGTTAATAACAGATTACCTTTTACGTAGTTGTTAATAACAGATGCTATTAACTAGGCGATGAAAGTAATCAGTAAATATTTAAAAAAATTATTACGAAATACATCTGACGCATGATTTACTGTTGTTATCTCATATTTATTCAGACATTGCATACACTGGCAAGGTCATGCAAACTAAACAGCAACTGCTAGTTGAAAACAAAAAATGGTTGGATTTTCCTAGAATAATTTGCCAATGTTTTAATGTTATTCTTTGGACCACGTACGTGTTCCTGTACCAACAGAATTCTAAGAAGAAAGCGTAAAACAAACTATCTCTGTATTTAGAAAACAGTAGTTAGTATTTAATGTATTCCTGTAATGTATGAAATAAAAATAAGTAATAAAACTTTGACCTTTAGGAAATTATCCCTCCATCTCACCATAACCTTTTTCCAAACAATTGCCTCCAGCGAGACTTAAAATTTAGAAGTGATGTAACAGTAGGCGTTAAAGCTTGCGCAACCTTCGGACGGACACAGAACATGAGCCTGGCAGGCGCTTTACGCGAGGATTTAAAATGCGTAGTGAACTCCGATGCACCTACCTCGTCGAATTCGTGAGGGCACTGAATAAAAAGAAGTAAACGCCTAAAATTTGAAGAAAAAAGAAAGGAAAAAAGAAATATGACTTTCATGAAGGCAATTTCGCCACGCATTCCTAAGCGTCGACCGGTTGCACTTGCGAAATGATTTCTCTTGTCTCCGAAGAGATAAGAGATGTTTCTGCAGAAAGAAAGGGCATTCTGCGGATGGGCCACCGATGCTATCGCCTTCCTGGGTCATCGGGGGATTGGTTTTTCCCTCCCCCTCCTCCTAAGCGGCTAGAATAGAAGCCAATAAAGTTCACTGCCCTGGCAAAGAATGAAGCCCTTGCAGGTCCGAATTTCAGTCGGTTTTATGGATTCGAGGAGAAACATGTCTGCCTCTGGTTCAACGATTAAAAAATATGACGTGTATGATAACTTGTAGGTCTGGCTTACCATGATGGGGTTCGCAGAGTTCAGAGTGCAAAATGCTTTCTTGACAGCTCTTCTTGGGAACGTAGACACTGACAGATCAATTATTTATAACACTCTTTGTAAATGCTTAACTGTAACCTAAGTTTAATTATTTAAATTTATAACATAAGAATCTGGAGTTAAAAATAAAAGTTCTCTTTGAAAGTTCGATAATTTATATGAGTCTTTTAAACGTCTCCTTTTGAAGCTGCGGTTCGTGGTAAAATAATAAAAATTCATATAAACGTTTTTCACTCTGTTCATAGATACAAAATTATGAATAATTTATTATTTAAGTACATGTGACGAAATGATAAAAATCCCTGGAAGCTTACTTCGCCTGTAATGCCCGGGCCTGAAATCATGAGGAGATAGATCATTTACAGCTACAAATATCGATCTTTCAAATATCGATTCAAAGAGTACTATTTCTGAGTTGTTTTCCTCGACGACGTTATGTAATTTAATTGTATATAAACACTGTACAGTAAAAAACAAAATTCGTTTCTAAACAAAATTCGATTCTAATCTTTTCAATGCAAATTTGAATTCAATGACGTTATTCTCTTGCACTTTGATTATATTCATAACTTAGTTTCTCCATTATGATATTTATTTTTTATTATTTTCTAAGGTATTTTCTCCCTCTTTCCAAGCATGCCTTCGTGGTATAGCGGTAGCACACTCGGCGCGTTTCCGACAGGTCCAGGGTTCGAGTCCCAGCGAGGGCATTGCACAGTTCTCATATCTCCTGCTTCAAAACAGCCTAATGACTTCACATTGGCGCCCGGACTAAAAGGTGGTGAAAGATAATTCGTTATTACCAGGATTTGACGACTGGCTCCCCTAATCCCCTGTCGTGTTTTAAAAGGAGGGAGTATATAAGGTATTTTCTCTCTCCTTCTAACATGCCTTCGAGGTATAACGATAGCGCGTTTTCGAAAGATCAAGCTCCGAGTCCCGACAAAGGTATTGCACATTTTTTTCCAGTTCCTACTTTTAATAAGCTAATGACTACAATTTATAGTATGTTGTCTTTGCTTTGAACACTGTTTTAATTTACATGATCAGATGAACGTATTCTTAATATTAAACTGCTTAAAATTGTACTGCGGTTGGCTGTTTTCAACGGCAGGATTGGAACTTAAAGGGGATCTTTTCCCTTTCGCAAAATATACTGGTTGTATTTTGCGAATGGGAAAATTGTGGGGTTGTGGTTGTTGAGGCGGTTGGGTCGGGTTTTATCGAATATAAAATCTCTCCGAAAGGAACGAAACTGCTAAGGTATAGTAGCTTTCACTGCAGGTGATACCTGCCCTGTTTTTTACAATCGAGGCATTTTTCGGCTGACCGCAAAATGCTCTGAAGCTCTGAAGGCTAGATTTCTCCGGATTTAAAAGTTAGTTGGCTGAGTTCTTATTTAATTAGGATGTTGAATGGCAAAAAAATTTACGAAATTTCGTTGGGAAACGTCCAAGAATCCGCAACCGGGCAGAAGAATCCCGCAGGTAAGTTTTATGAATGAGGGTGCTACGAAAATGTATATGCTCCATTAGGTGCTATCAAATAATAAGCTTTAAACACGAGCTTTAAACATTCCTTTGGTAGCCTCCCATAGTTTCTGAAAATAAACGCAAAAGAATCTTATAGCTAACGTTTTGATTTACGTTATGTCTAAGTACGGCACAGACTTAGTTTCCTTATTGTGAAATATCCCCCCCTAAGCAGTAATTCTATAAAAACCTAGCTATATAAACTGAGTTCATAAATGTTCATAAGTGTAGGGATACGTAACCATCATTAAATTATTCATTAAAGATAAATTATTCAACTATAAATATAAATCAAGTATACAGTCATTCATCTTCTGTTTTGCTTTAACTGTTTCCAAACGCAAGAGTTAATGTAAACAAAAACAGAGAGTGATGCATCGAACCGAGGAAAATCTGGTATCCCTGCTTATGTCTTAATAGTACATTGTCCAATTAACAGTATTTTTCTGCTAATTATAGCATGGGTTATTCCTTTTTCTCCGTGTATAACCCTGGCAAAGCGGATTTGACTGCATTTGACTATGACAAAATACTCGAAAGCTACTTGCCAAGTACAGAAATGCATTTATAGAGGACTTTCTAAGAGAAACTGGCTGGTATTCGTGTTATGCACGGGAAAAACCATAAAAACGTCCGTTAATCAGCTCGTTCGTCAAGATTATCAGCAATAAAAGGAAGTGGAATTACATTATTGTAGAAAATAAGGGGCTCTGAATCCTCGTTAAGCTGTTGAAAGAATTAGTTTGTATTCTTCCTCTTCGTTTTTATGGAGATACAGCATCAAAGAATATTTTCCTTTTACAATTGAAATTTTGTTCTTCATGATGAGTTAATTCCAGTTCCCGTTAAAACATTATTAACATTTTACTTTCAAGTTACTTCAAAACATCTTTCAAAATATAACCTAATAGTATGGATTCACTCTTTTAAAATAATTCTTCTTTAATTAAACTTAGGAGATAATATAATCAATTAATCAATATTGTTTAGGAAATAATATATATATATGTAATAATAAAATTCCATAATCAAGAATACACTTAAAATTCTAAATGTATGTTCTTTTCATTTTTATTGGCGACGTTCTCTTATTTGAAAGTACGTGGAATTAAATCCACAGCCCCGTAGTCAAGTTGTTTTTCCCGCCTTTTCTACACGTACAGTTATAGAATATTCTGGATATATTTAAAGCGAACTGGATTGGCTGACGTCATTTCTGTGAAGCTCCGCCTTTCCAGAGGCTATAAAAAGACTCGCAAAAGGAATATCGGGAGCTTTTTCTTAAATGTCACGATGCAGTAAACTTCATACAAAAAGTTATTAGTAATTCTTTTTATTTACTCCGGATACCTGATTTTTGTAACTGCTATTTCTCCTGAATAATAATAAATGGATCCTGTTTTTTAAACTTATCGTCTGATTATTTAAGCTACGACTAAAGCTGGTACTTCATATATAATATAGAAGCTTATGTTTCCGAACTAGTTAAGTGAAATAACAAATGCGGAACTCAATGGGGACAAAATACGATGCAACGTGATCTAATTACTTGTCTGTTTAAAACGTTCGTAGATTCATATTTGTTTGATTGGATTTTCAGTTTCAATATATACTTTTTTTTCTGTTTTGTGTTCTAACAGATAGCTCAGAAACATAAACATCGAGAAAATGACCACTGTTGCGTGGCCTACCACATCAAGTGCTCGCCGTCTGCGATTAAAGTGGAACAAGTCCTCGGTTGAAAGGGGCCGCACGCGAGTGGTCATCCGGCCTTGTTATCAAGATTAATGATACCTCCATATGTTACACGGAATCAGTGCGTTCCTTCTCCCTCCCCCTCGAATTTTTCACCAAAGGTGCAATTTATTTTGGGCGCTAATAATTCTTTTTCATATTCCGTAGTTTCAGAGAACTATTTAGGATTATAATTATTATATTATATTATTTCAGGGTTTATGATTCTAGCATTTACTTAAACTTGTACTGCGCACAACATCTTCAAAATTTAAATATTGACCTGACAAAAGAATTTATATTTAGGAAAGCATTTTTGCTTCACCTTGTAGGGATTATATTTATTTTAATTAACATTTATTTTAAGCTATCTTTTCTGCCAAACCTTACTTTCCCCTGGAATTGCCAATGCCAGAGTATGTAAATTTTAGTAGAACGCGCAAAGTATTCAAATTGTCAGCGGAAGTAATTTGAGTTAAATAGAAGGGAAACGATTTCGAAGGTGTGCTTTCTTGATTCACGAGCGTGAAGGTTGCTAGGTAGAAATTTAAGAACCGCGCGCTTCGGCCTGTGAGCCTACTTCGGCAGTTAATTGAATCTTTCAACTTCTTATTAAGAAAGTTTGCTGAAATCGCAGCTGTATCTTAGAACGCGGTTAATTTAGTCACGTTTATAGAGCCTCGTAGGTAGTGACTTGTTATTTATTCATTTTTAGTTGTACTTTCTTATTTTTATTTAACCGCCGGGTCGGCGTAGTTTGTGAGCGTCAAGTGAACGCATCTGTAACTTCTAAAGTGGAATAAAAAGGGAGTTAAACCCTTTTCAAGAGTTTGTGTAATTCCAGTTCATAGCAGTCACTACTATTGTTGCGGGCAAGTTGGGGCCACGCAACACCACAACTTGATGGGATTTTATTATTTAATCTGGAACTATTGACCCCATCAGATGTGAAACGAATTATCGATGTGTCTAATGGAACTCTAATCCAAGAAAAGGATTTAATAATCTTTTTTTTTATCCCAAAGGGCGTTAACACAGAAATGCTATTAATTTCATTTTGACATTTTTGTGTAGGTTCACTTATAAACGGCATTTCACTTTACAAATTGTTGCCACCAAATTATATAGAGCCCTACATTATATTTAAAGAAATTAAATAATAATCATGAAAGAATGTATTTTTATCCCACTGTGAAAAAAACAAAGGTACCTAAAGACATCAAATTTTGAATAACGTAGTCCTCCACTCGAATATGGGCATCTGGAAGCCTAAATTAGGAATACGGAATTTGTTTTATAATCTGTTTAATATTTTGTAAAACATTTATGAGTTTTTGATTAACAAACTCAACGATTTCAAAGCAAGCGATCTCAACACTGAAAGAAAAAAAAAATTGTCTCGTGAGCACAAGACTGTGTATCAGAAATTCTAAAGATGCTCTTTTAAATATTTTGTGATATTGCTGTTGAATTGAAAATTATGGTTTAAGTGCGAAGAACATGATATTTAATAAATAAGGGTAACACACAAAACGTTAAAAAAAGCGCCCATTTGGGCGTAATGTAAAATCTGAAACCTTTAAGTTTTTTTTATTATTATTATATTAAACATAAATTAGAACATAAATGCACTTTTTGCTAACAAAATCAACCACTGCTTGTGGTGAGGAAACTAAAGGAACAGTAAATTTCAAGTTAAAATGGGAAATAGTAGTCAAAGATTACACAATTTTAAATCTATTCTAAGCTGTCTCAGTAACTCTAACCGAAACGTTAAAATCAATTCGTCTGCAGCGAATAACAGAAAGGCGAATAATGACAACTACCAAACTAGCAGGTATTAAAACGTAAAGTGCACGCGTCCGGTCAGAAACACGCTCTGTTTAAAACTCCAAAAACCTCAGTTTAAATGCAATCTAATTGGGATTCTGGGGAGGAAACGGAAAGGAATATAGTAAAGGCTGATATCAAATAACTGGTTAATTTAAACAATAACCTTACAACCTTCTACGTACTAATGTATTTTTAACGTTGTTTTCTCTTCGTATGTTCTTCGAATTTTTGATGCATTCTTGGAAACCAACTATTGGAATAATGCTTAATTATTTATATTTTTTAAACTTTTACCGCTTAACAGTCGGTTTCAATTTTATACGGTGTCAATTCTAATTATCAGGTTTGTCTACGCTATGTCAGTTTAGCTTGGATCAATCATGCGTTGTACACCTGGATCAGTTATAAGTCATGATCATGTTATGCCTACTCCATATCATGGCAGTTGCGACTCTGCGCAAGGATCAGATACGTGTCCCTCTTGTTAGTCGTTATTAATTCATTATCAAAATTTATTTTTTATTATGTCGATCACATGCACTAGATCGACGTAGACACACACCAATCAAGCGGTATCCATCCTTTAAATGTAAGTCTTTCATTTTAAGATTTCACGTATGGGATCTTTGATCATAATTCACAAGTTACTAAAAATGGTCTTTAAAGGGGAGATTTAAAAAAAAAAAAAAAGTTATTTTATTTCTTCGCATTTTTCTTGACGATGATTGCCTTGAGCGCGTGCAGGTATAAGTGGAGTGGACGCAAGAATTTTACCATTGGGCGCACGGGTATAATCCCATCACAGTAACAATGCGGCTCCTCCCCAGTTTTGGTGGAGAACACCCGAGTGCGACTGGAGTGTCTCCACCCCTCTTCCCTACCACTAACCACTCGAGGGGACTTTCGGCTATTCGTGCATTTTGTGTGTCCTCTTAATTCACAGGCACTGTGCACTTCAAACATCCATGCCCTCTACGGCATTCAACACAGGCTAATCGGCGAGGCAGTCAAGGTCAAATTTATTGCAATGGGTAAAAGGATGAGCAAAATCACTTTGTCTTGCAAGGTTATTTTCCCCTACTTACCGTATGTTTTCATGTGTAATTGGAAACACGTTCGGCTGGCAATCGTGAGTTTCGAAGTTAGAATGACAGTGATAGTACTGCAGATTTATCATTGCTGCTTCGAGATAAATCTAATGACTCTACATAGGTATTTTATTACATTATTTCACACTTTTTCAATTATTTCAAAATGCTGTAGACGAAAATTCGCCACCACCAGTACTTTGTGATTGGATCCCCTCCTCCCCAGATGACCAGTACGAGAATTTAAGGTATATTTTCCTTCTTACTGCATGCTTTGGTGATGTAATTGGCAGCATTTTCGGCTAGCAGTTAGAAGTTCCAGAGTTCGAATCCCGATAAAGAGTTCGAATCACATTTCTTGCTAATCGCTTCATAGACCGATCGAGTTTTAAATAGTCTAATGTCATAAATTACTTTTCAGAACTGTATTCCTTTTAGAACACTGATTCTATTTTCTTCCCCTTTAAAAGATATTCATAGCCAATTCTGTATGCCACTCAGAAGACTCACCAACATATTCTTTATTCAAAAGTTCTAAATAAAATGAAATTTCTCTGGCCTCAAGTTATTTTTCTCCCATCTATGCATGTAGTTGGTTATCAGATTATTTTTTGTGACATTACTAAAACAACAGCTTTCGTCATTCGAGATTATTTCTTAAAAAATTCGGGTTTAGTGGTTACCATTCCAATAAACAAATAAAAAACAGACGATATTTCAAAGATAAGAAAAGTTTATACCATTTATATTTAGATCCAATAGATATCAATAATCATCGTGGATTTCATAATCAAACACTATCACGTTTTCTTTTTAGCTGCGAATTTCAAATCAGAAGGCGACAGTATTCAATAGCGCTTATGTTCAAATAAAAGTTGCGCGAATTATTGTTGATTTCCATGCATTCAGTATGCATTTGATGTGTTGTACAGTTTGCGCTTTCCCAATTTCCAATTTGATAGAACATGCCTAAATTCAAAAATTGAAAAAATAACCCAAAATTTTTAAGCATTCTATATCTTACCGCTTTGCTGAGGAATCAAATATTCAATATCTTCTATAGGACAGTGGTTAGAAACCTATTAACTCCCACTGTATTTTAAATGTTTTCAATATCCCCACTGTGTTTTCTTGTTAATTTCCTCTGTGTTTTCTGTCCCAAAATCTAAGCTCTTCTCGAATGACCCAGTATTTCCTTTTGAACATCCTAAATCATCGAAAACATTTAGGCTCCTTCTGGGAATCTTTTAGATCTACACGAAGATTAATATTAGCAAGACCACGGTAGACACTTTTTCCTGTTCGATGCGATGTCCGTTGATCTCGAATTCCGCTAACCTTAAATTCTGCTGCCCGGTATGGCTGTGAAAGCTCCGGTGCTGACTGTGATAGCATAACTGTAATTTAACCTGGAACTTGTGAAGCATAAATTATTCAACCATTGTGAAAAAACTGCAAGAAGTTCTAAAATATATTTTAATTTTATAACAGTTATTTTAATTTTAAAGTACTTTCCTATCAATTCTTATTTCCACTTACAACTCCCTACCAGAATGAGTTTTTAGAATCGCTTTGAATGCAAATGAGGTAGTACTTAATGAAGGTTGAATTTACTTCGTGAGAGAAAGCTATTAATCCTGAGTAACGTGTGTTTTGTTTCCGTCTAAATTTCTTTTGATTTAGGCTGTTACGCTTGGCTGCCTTTTGATTTTCTCCGGCTAGTTTAGATTGAAGGGCAACTACGTTAGATACTGGTGTTAGCTTCGACTAAGTCTCTTAATTAGTTATAGTTTAGTTTTTATTTCTTATTCTGAGTTTAAGCCCGATTGGAGGCTTTATTGTAAGCCCGTGAAAGGGGCCAACTGTTATTCTTAGTTAAGTGAATAAAGGGCATTTTGACCCTTCTTAAGGCTACATCTTTAGTTACCTGAACTGAGCGATGAGTCGCTAAACAGTTCAGTAAAAAAACTGTTCGCTAAACAGTTCTCAACGTCCATTTTAGTACAAAAAGAATGAGAAACCCTACAGAATCATTGATTCTTGTTTCCTTGTGATAGCACCAAACTTAAAAAGCAAGCATGTTTTCATAGCAGTTTTCATAATTATCTGAACTACTTTAGTATCTTAAATGGTTAAGAAGAAAGTTAACTTATGACGCGATGTTTTCCTAACATTTTACCGTTCTTCGCTAAATTGTTGCTCTGCCAGTGAATCTCATAAAACCAGTTTACCTCAGTGGAGATTTTGAAGGGAAGAAAAAAAGAAATTGCTCTTGAAATAGTTTGTTACGTGTAGTAAGGTCATAGAAGGTCTTTGAGGCAGGTGAAGGTCAAATCTGTTAGGTGATACTATCTAGAATGCAATTTGTGACGTAACTTACCTAAAACTGCACTGCTGACTGTAAAATGGAGATGCATGAATTGGGTTCCTTGGAAAATTCCCAAGGGGGTTCCGATTTCCCATCCGAGAATCCTGCTACTCTAGTATTCAACAAAAAATCGCTATGAGCTCCTCGACGGAATCACGAATAGGCTAATATAGTTTTGAGTCATTATTATGTTTAATTTCCCGAATTGCGTTAATTTACATAACACTATCTTTACTAACAACCGTAATTTATTTATTCATAGAGCATAGAGGTTCCGAAATCTTTTTATCGCGAAACCCCTTTTATAATAATTTTCTATGACGCCTATACTAACTCTCATAAGTTAATGGTGTTTAGAATAAGTTTTACTAGGAGAGGGGGAAGAGGGAACAGATAGTAAGAGAATGTAAAGAGATATTTAACTTCGCAATATGCGTGCATGAAATTGTACTTTAAATCTTTGAAATTTACCATATATTCGATGCATTCTCAGTTAGCACAAATACACATAATATTGTCAAAAGTAAACTATACATAAAAGTTCTCTCAAAATCCATAGATTTTACATTATGAGTGAGAGTTTGGTATTATTTGGTTTCGTTTAGGCGATTACGGCAAAGCTTCGAGGGCTATCTGCCTAAGGGGAAGCATGCCTTCGTGGAGGACTTAAGGTAAACTGGCTCATATACATGTTACACATGGGTATGGCTGTGATTGTAAAATCACGAAAATGCTACACGAAAATGCTCACGTAGCCAGCCTGTTCGTGAGATTCGAACCTTAAACCGAACGAGCAGTGTTCAGCGACTTTACCGCTCGGCCGCTGATGGGACCATTATAAATGAGAGAAGTAGTTAAAAAAAAAAAGAGTCTGGCAATAAACTTATTTCCTCCAGTTTAATAATTACATCCACTTTAATTCAGATACATATTCTTGCGTTATTTATTATTCATTTAACAAGAAAATTCAAGTTTAATTTTACAAATTACAGTGTAACATCATTCAAATTTTATTTATATTATCTTAAAGCGACCGCGAAACCACAGAATGGAAACCGCTTCTTTAGCAACTACCATAGTTTGCCTTGATTTGACGAATGCATTTTCAAACATTATCAGTGTGGGATTAAATTATTGTATCAGTTATTTTATGCTTTCATTTGATTTGTATGTATTATAAGATAATAGTTACTTATGCTTTTTTTCGTTCTTTTACAAATATACAACTTTTCAAATAAAAAGCTCAATGTAAAGTACCTTGAATAGGCATTTTGATTTGCGCTTTATATTTATGTTGTCAATTAATTTTAGAAAATTTACATTATTTTCTTCCTAAACTAGTTGTTAGGGTGAAAATGTATTATATTTCCTTTGTGACGGTTATGTTCATGAAAGATTAAAAAAGGAATTAAAAATTGTATACAAGGTGTCTTAGAAATCTGTACATAACTTCAAAACATTACGTAAAATCGTCAAACTGGTGTTTCAGAATGCGGTTTACATCTAACTTGTGACAGAAGCCTTTTTATGCTATGATATACATTTTAGTTCAGATTCTCACAACAGATGTCACTGTATTATTTATATTTTAAAAGTGCAGAGGTATAAATCTATCAAAAAGTGTGTACAACTGTGAACTCAAAGTGGGTGATTACATTGTTAGTAGTGCAGCAATTTGCTTGCAACCGATTAAATGCTGTTTATCTTTAAACCGTAACATAGTAAGAAAAAATGAGAAAATTGCTCATTCTGTTCTTATAGTATAACACTATCAGTAGCAGTTATTTGTGAAAATGGGGCTGAAATATGTCTTTAAAAATAAAGAGAGAGAAAGGAAAAGAAACCAGAAAGAAAGAGAATCTGAATGTATTCAAATTTTAACTTCGCACCAGAGGGTTTGTTAAGGTTTTTTTATGCTCTCGTTGAGTTCGCACTTTACAACTTCCTCTTGGACTAACTCCTGCTAGTTGTGCTCACTCCTGCTAGCTCAACTTTTCTGTTTTTTTTTTCTTTCTAACTTGATTATTAAGCACTTACATCACTTTCCTCGCACTTACATCACGTAAAATTCAACTGTAAAACGAAAAATATTGTTACGAAATGTATAGGCGCGGTGAGATAGCTTCCCCGCAAAGCAGTTTTAGGGTTGCTATAAAATGGCAAAAGAAGGCAGAGTTGCCACATTTGGCGAGAAATCGCCCATTTGGCGACAGAATTGGCGATATGCCATGGACGGATGGAGAACCTTCTGGAACGAATTCTTACCGGTTTAGCCCAGAATGTTCTCGAACACAAGCCGAAAGCTATATAAACCCTGCTGGTCCGCAGTCCGTTAGCGTGTATGCCTTGTTCAGCGAGCTGATAGTCAGTCATTGAGCGAGTGTTTCGAACTCTAGCGCCGAGTTGGTCGTCGAGTGCATCGAGAGAGTCTTTTAGTGCATCGCGAATCAGTGCATCGTCGAGTTTTATCTTAGACTGTGCTGAGTCGAGAGCTATACTCTTGTGTATCGTCGAGTGCATCTCGCTAGCACTCGACTCTCGAGAGCACGTGGAGTTCCGAGAACGACTGAACCGAAGAGTTGGAAGCTGTACTCTGCTTTGCAGTGAAGCTGTCTCCACCGTTATTGCCTGACAGTGTGAAGGCTGTGTCGCTGAACGTGTCAGCGTGTTTATAACAGTTCGACGACTGTGAAAGTGATTTTGGAGCTATCTGATTAATATAGTTTTCCATCCGTCCATGGTATATCGCCAATTTTGTCTCCAAATGTCTCCAAATAGACGATTTCTCGCCAAATGTGGTAACCCTGTCTTCCCTTGCCATTTTATGGACTCCCTTAAACTGCTTTGCGGGGAAGTTATTTCATCGCGCCTGTACATTTCGTAACAATATTTTAAAGAAGCATATTTTTAGATTTTTCGATTGAGTGCTGCAACACTTTTTTCTCTTTCTTTCTGTCTTTTCTTAGTTCATAGTTCTAATGCTCAGTTTTCTTAACAAGATGACCCAACACAGCATTTTTTTTTTTTTTTCTTTTTCAACTCTATTATTAAACATCACTTTCTTCATTTCATCAACAAAAGGCCAAAATTTTAGAGTTTCCGATACAGTGATAAGTGTGTAACGCACGACCACCATGCCTTTCTGTTAACTATTTTGAATTAATAAAGGGTTATTTTTACCCTTCGTCTGAGTCAGTAGTTTTATTCACATCTGTGCGAGAATTCGCCAGGTCTCCCACAGGCATGCATAGGGCGTAGGTCTATTCTAGTGTAGGGCATAGGTCTATTCTAGTGTATGTAGAAGAGAAGAGTATAAGTATTGCATTTAGTATTTTTTACGTTAATTTTTAATATTTTATTTCTTTAAAAACAATGTTTGGCGATAACATTTCATGGCAACATCATTTTATTTGAAAAGTAATACAAAGCAAAAGTGATATCGAAAAAAAATCTGAGGATCGAGACTAATAGATATCTGGTATTACCAAAAACAAAAATGCTTCTGCGGTAAATCTTCAGGTACAAACCATACCATTTTATGCCACGTTACTAATTTTATATTATTTTTAAAGAAATTTTCCAATTTTATGGGACACTGTATAAAATAATTTTTATATAGAAGAAGGGCCGGTGCCAGAGGCGGTGCAACCGAACTGCAGAATTCACTGAGCGGCAAATTTTTTGAATTTATGGAGTTAATGGGCAGCAAAAATATAGACTCGCAGAGACTGGACGGGGCAATAATATGCTTAGCGCCGGAGATGCATAGGAGGTTTCCTGAGACAGAAATATTTTCAAGAATATCCCTAAAGCAAAACACTGAGAACTACTACTGTAGATCCAAGAGTAGATAAGCTTCTTTCTTCTTTTCTTTTTTTTTTTTTTTTTTCTTCCCTAAGTAGATAATCTTTTCTAAATTGGTAGGCTGTATTAACTGAACTGCAACCTTATTCGGTTGCATTCAACAACAATTGTGAATAGACCCACTTCGAGATACATACATTTTTTTAAAAGCCTATTATTAAGACTAACTCAATGGAATAATAACGGAATAATTTGTTTAAGATTAATAAACGGAGAAGACATCTTCATTTTCTCTGTTTCGATGATTTATTTTCATAATTATTTATCTTGACACTTAAAATATATAATTGAAAACAAATTGTTTATTTAAAGCTACATAAACTTTTAAACTTATCGTGACTAATTTTTCCGCAAAAGAATATGAATGTTTTGCTGCAGCATGTAATTCGAAGATTCAGCTGAAATGTCCTATATCATATATTCCGTCACCTGTAATTTCAAACTACATTTTTAAATATCCTCGCGCACCCTTTTCGTTACGAAGAAACCTGAAAGATACATGTGTAATGATGTCATCTTCTGAAGTCGTTCATTTGGAGATTTTTCGCAGGTTTTCGAACAATGGTTTACTGAAATGACAATCGATAAGGCGAATGATGTGCGTGGAGGGGGGGGAATGCTTGAAGGAGTAATTCTCTAAAGAAGGTTGGTTGTATTTAATGCAGTTTTGCTCAAGAATGTCTTTCTATTGATTTCGAGAAAAGGGGGAAATAATTTGGGATACGAATGTACTTCAGACCCGAATGAATTCGCCGGATTTGGAGTCAGATGTTTTCCTTTTCTGTAGTCATCTGAAGCCGTGATTTTGAAGTGAACATCAAAGGCTTTAGTAAATCGCTTTTGCTTTAGCTGAAATACAGTTGATCTAGTGTACCTTTTATAAGTAAATATAGCTCCTCCGAAACCAAACAACACGGTTCTGGTTTCAAATGCAAAGTCATTCTGTTCAATTGAAATCGTGCTGCATCAAAGATGTTTGGTGTTGGTGGGAGCTCCATATGTGAATTGAAGAAACGTGAAATCACAGTAATTAATGTGCCAAAGAAAAATATGGTTTTCGTAAAACAGTAACGAAATGGCGTGTCCTAGAAGAAACTTGTAGAGTCATTAGGTTAATTGGAAGCAGAAAAGATGAAAAATATGCAACCGCCTTCACCTGGAATCGAACCACGGACCTCTGGATACAGGCCCAGCGTGCTACCGTTACACCACGAAGGCACTCTAGGAAAGTGGGAAAAATACCTTATATATTCCCCTTTTTAAAGGGCGAATGGGGTTTTTAGGGGAACCAATCGCCAAATCCTGGGTGTGAAGATTCATCATCCACGACCCTTTTAGTTCGGGCGCCACTGTAGGAACATCAGGTAAATTTTCAAAGCCAGAGAGATGAAAAATTAGCAACCGCTTTCGCTGGAAATCGAACCATGGACCTCTGGAATACCGGCCCAGCGTGCAGAACCACTACACCATGAAGGACGCTAGGAAAGTGGGTGAGAAATACCTTAAGTTCTCTCCTTTTTAAAGGGCGACAAGGGATTTAGGAGACCTAGTCGCCAAATCCTGGGTGCAGAGAATCATCATCCACAACCCTTTTAGCTCGGGCGTCACTTGTAGAGTCATTAGGATTTTTGGAAGCCGAAAAGATGAAAAATATGCAACCGCCTTCGCCGGGAATCGAACCAGGGACCTCTGGATACCGGCCCAGCGTGCTACCGTTACACAACGAAGGCACGCTAGAAAAGTGGGAGAAATACCTTATAAACTTGTCAACCAGGTCCTATAAAATTATGTTGAAATTAAGTTTTTATATCTTCATCTATACTTTATTTTTAAACGATCATTTTTAAATACGGTGCATAATGCGAATCCGTAAATTTCGATGTCGTTTTTTGTATATAAAATGCGCTTTACACCCCGAAATATATGGTATATATGCGTTATTTTTAACCTAAAGAACGCTTTCTGTGATTATACAAAAAATGGCGATCTTCCATAGTAAGCTTCTAAAAAGTACAAAATAATAAAACCCAAACATAAAATTAAAAGAATCAGTTCTATTTGTCTGTTTGTTAATAGAACGCATCAAAGCACAGGAAAGCTCTCTGGCTCGGATTCATGTTACGCACGAGGAAAACCAGAGGATTAGTTCTGGAAAATTTGTTTTTCATTCGAAAGGTCACAGGCTTACTCGTTCAAATTATTTCATTTTCATTACATCATTGCACAAAATTGCACTAAATTATTTTTCCATTCTAAAATTCCAATATTTGAAAATATCTTATAAAACACCTATAAAATACTAATTGATAAAAGTATTAAAATCGCACAGCTTTAGTGAGTCGATTAATTAGAATAGTTTTTCATGAAGGTTTTATTAAACATCTTGAAGAGGGGTTTATTATATCCGACGTGGTGTTTGTTGCTTATTGTTGTCCAGGTAAAATAAAAAAATCTGATGGGTACACCACATGACTTCCTTATACGGAATATTAAATTATACGCATTTTTTCTTGCATTTCATTTAAACTTATTGGATTGAATTAAATCTACTTCGCCGACAGCGCATAAACCACAATAGAATAAATGCATTCTTTAAAATTCACTCTGGTATTTGTTTACCATAGCGATACTCTGGCGCTAGATTCATTTAACAGTATTATATTTCGTTCATATTATAACTCCGAATGCACAAAATTTACATCATTTAAAGAATTATCTAATCGTTGCCACATGTTCTATTCAAATACTATAATAAAGCTAGAACGATGTATAAAAGAAATTGAGCAAACAAAACAAAAAAGAAACAGTTTTTCACAGACGATTGAGTATTTCTCATTCAATTAATTCAGTTCTCACTTCGCGACAAGGCAAAAATACATAAAAACTCAAAATATCTGTATTAAAAATTACGAAGTAAATCTTAAACACTTATTTCCTCGAAAACATTCAAGAAAGAATTAAGCATGATTTGATTGGCAATAATAAATGAATGCGTTATCTTTGTTGTTGTGAAGCTACGTTTCTCTAGATTGGCAACAAATCCACTAGTCTGCTGTTTCAAATGTAAACAATCAATGGCCGCCGTCAAAAAAAGGCTTAGCGGCACTTAAACAACTTTAAAATTGTTGATAATTCTAAAAATATTGCACACAGATTTACTAAAGGCATAAAAACCTTAACCGGAAGATAAAAACAACATAATTCAATCATTTTTAAAGCAAAAAATGTACAATTTACAAACATATAAGAGTAAAGAAAATGAGATCACTGAGCCGGATAACAGAGGGGATATATATATAAATATATTTATGTACGTTTGGTGCGGCCGATTGCAACCAAAATACGAGGTGCACATCTGCATGTTATAGCAGTCCTATATACAAAATTTCAACGTTCTGAGGCTACTCGTTTTTGAGTTATGCGAGATACGTACGCACGTAGGTACATACGTTCGTACAGACGCCACGAAAAATTCTCTTCAGAATTAATTTTAAAGGAGTTTTATAATTTTTTTGGAGGAAACGAGTCTTTTATTCTGTTCTTACGTACAGATAGCACGCAAAAACATCGTTAAATTGCATTTGAAAGCGGTCAAAATGGATATTTTCGTTGAAATATGCTGCCTGAAACTTTTCACGATTACTATACTTCCTTTTTACTTCGTACAAGGAAGTAAAAATGCTGGCAATTGCAAAACATTTTCTAAAAGCCTTTTGCGATCCAGTGAAATCTAGCCACCGAAGGAAAGACGCAGCTACGTCCTGATTAATTCTTTTCTTTTTTGAATTAGTACTAAAGTTTTCATCTGGCGTGCACTTGCAATGAAACATTATCGCTGGAATTTTTTATACCAACAGATTTTGTAATTTTAAACAATTAATTTTAAATGCAAGATTTTTATGTTCTTTTATATGTTTATGTTTAAGCACTTTTAATTTCTGCGATTCTAAAATTTAAACCTGATGCATGACGCAACTATTCAGTTTAAAATTGTTTTAAGTGTTAAACTGAAATCTGCATCCCATAACCTAACTGATTCGTAATGAATGAAATGAATGAACAATACATAGAAATTCTAACAAAAATTGGGAAAGGCACAAAATACATGCCCAAAAAAAAAAGATAAACATCCTAACGAAAAAACACTTTTTACTTTATATCGCATTGCCAATTATTGTTGAACTGATACATCTACCATTTATCGATCAGACTAGGGTAGCAGAAAATGTAGTACCTTTACGCAAAATATGATGTAAAATGTTTTTCGAGTATCACAAAATCTCAAAAATGATATTATAAAAGAAAATTCAGAGGCACTAATTCTGCTAGTCTTCTTCCAGATTAATATATGAATAAATTATCAAGTATTTATTAGGCCAGAAGGGCTTTTAATTTCGTTTTGGCATTTTGCGTTGAAAACTTTAAATGTCCGTTTCACTTTTCAAATTGTTACCACCAAATATTAGAGCCCTATGTTATATTTAAAGAAATTCAATAATGAAGAATCTGCATAAATGTAGGTATGTTTCTCTCATTGTGATAAAACGACGGTACCTACAGCCATCAAATTTTTAATAACGTAAGTTTCCACCCGAATATGGACATTTGGATTCCTTTGATGTGGAATTCGGAATTTGTTTTAATATCGATTTCATATTTTGTAGCAATTTAGCGAATTTTTGATTAACAAACTCAACGATTTCAAAGCGAGCAATGGCAACACCGCAAACACACACACACACACACACACAAAAAAAAAAAAAAAAAAAAAAAATTATCTCCAGCGCGTGTATTGGAAATTCTAAAAATATTCTCTTTTTAAATTATTTTGAGATATTGTTGTTGAATTGAATTTTATGATTTAAATGCGAAGAATACGATATTTAATTAATAAAGGTGACACACGAAACGTTAAAAAAAAAAGGCCCCTTTGGGGGTAATATAAAATTTGAAAATTTTCAGATTTAAAAAAAAAAAAGTTTTTTGTCTGTTTATACTTTCAGGGTACGAGTACAATTCGAAACTTATCTAAAATATATATAGATTATCAATAGTATCTGCTAAAATGAAATGAGTTGAGTATTTAGAAATGTTCTCCGATTCTTTTTGCATGTGGATGTTTTGATACGCAATTTTTATTCTAAAACAGAATCCCTTTCTAATTTTAAGTGACTTACTTTGAATTAATGCAGGTTCAGATGAATCTTTTCAGAAAATGCTATTTAATTTTATTTTGAAGAAGAAATATTATTACTCAAGGCAAAAAATTTCGCATTTGAATTTAAAAATGATGCCACATTTGGATAAATTTTACTTTGAATTTGATAATGCTTATTTATACTTGCGTATTGAAATTCCGAAAAAAATTGTGCCAGTAGAATAAGCAAAAGTTCTCGGTTGTGTTTTTTTCGAATTGAAAAACTTCTTCTCTCTCAAAACGTAACTTGGAGTTAATTGCAAATTTAAACACGCTTAAAAAACCAAATTTAACTTGACGAGAGAAAAGTAAGTATATTAAAATAGTTTTGTTAATATCAGATTAGATTTATTAAAAATTTCCTTAAAATGTTAGAGTACATTTTACAAGGTATTTTCTCTGTCTTTTCCGCATGCCTTCCTTGTGTAACTGGAAGCATACTCGATGCATATTAGAGAGGTCCAGGGTTCGAGTCCCGGCGAGGGCATTACACATTTTTCACGTCTTCTTATTAGATGAGGTAGAAACTTATTGACTCTACAGTGGCGCCAGAAGTAAAAGATGGTGGTCGATAATTCATCACCACCAGGATTTGGTAAATGTGTTCTCCTTATTCCTAGTCGCACTTTAAAAAAGGAGGAGTATATAAGGTATTTTCTCCCTACTTTCTGTATGCTTTCTTGGTGAAACTGGAAGCACATTCGATTCGTAAGCCAGAGTTCCAGGTCTCGACTCCCGTCAAAAGCAGTGCATATTTTTCATGTCTCTTTCTTTTTTCATGTTCCCCACTGTGTTACAGTTGAATGTGAAGAGTCTTAAGAACTAGTAAAAAATTGCGAATCGCTTGAGCGCGTGGGGTAGAAAACAACAAGTGAAAAGTGTGAAATAACCCTTTATTATTCCAACTAAAGTGTAACAGAACTCCGTCTTGGATTTGTACAATAAAGCCGACACTCGGGCTTGAACTTAAGAGACTAAGAACTAAATTAAACTAATCTTAACTAAAGAGATACAGCCGAAGCTATCAAGATTCTAACGGAGTTGGCCCCTTAACGCTAATTGACTGCGAAACTATCAAGGGCTTAAAGTACGGCTGAGCGTAATAATAGCTTAAGAAAGAGTAGCCTAAAAAGGCGGACGCGTGCTAACCAGAATCTTTGGTTCTCTGTGACTAAGACGGTAGAACTTTGCGGTTAAATACCACTCTTCCTCAATTTACATTCAGACGTGGTTCTAACTACGTTCTGGCCGGAAGTGGTAGTTTAAATTAAGAAGCGGTAGGAAAAGGAGTTTATCTCAAAATTTAACTGTTAATAAAATTAACATAATCCTTACATCCTGATCCTCCGCGGAAAAAAATCCTAATGACTGTATAATTTATTAAAATTTTGGCATTTGTCTGCTATGAATGTGCTTCGCTTTTTGACGTCTGTGAAAGAAAAGCCAAGCACACGCTGACATTGAGTGATAATGCCATTTGAGTTATGGTTATTTGTCTGTGTGTGTATTCATGAACTGTTCCTGTAACGAGAAATTCTTTATAATTTAAAAAAAAAAAAAAAAAAAAAAAACAGCCGAAATACAATGCAGGAAGAGTACCAAAATTTTAATAAATTATACAATGATTAAAAATAAAGCTAATCCAACCAAATTGAAATCTACTAAAGAAGATAATTATACCCGGAAGGGAAGAATTTGAATCCATCAGTTGCCGAGTGGGTGTAGGACTACTGGACACTGGTAGTTCGAACCTTGATGAACAGGTTTGGCTGCACAGGTGTTTTCCTAGTGTGTAACGTAGATGCGAATCAGTTTTCTTTAGAAATCCCTCCACGAAGGCATCCGACTCCATCACTGACTGAGCAGTAATTATTGATTGTGGGCGCTGACGTAAAGCGTAGAAAGTGTATTTTTTCGGATTTCTACATATGAATTTAGCATCGTTTTCATGAGAAATGAAATTACCTCACTTGTGATCTGAATGCTTTCGTATAGCAGCGATTTTTGTATTGATATTAAATAAATTATATCAGTGAACTGGAGGCGTATTTGTAGCGGGCAGGGAAGCCTTCGTGAAGGATTTTCTACAGGTAACTCGCTCGTTATACACGGAGAAAACTCCGAAAACTTCCTTGAAACCCATCCATTCGCTGGGTTTTGAACCTGGGTTGAATTATAGGGTTTAACGGTTTTACCGCTCCTCCGATGGTCGTTTAATAATGGTTTTTATGTATATTAAGTTATAAGTATGTAAATTATATGCAGTACGTTATATTAATATTAATATGTAAATTATATGCAGTACGTTATTAAATATGAAGGGTAATAAAGGGTTATCAAATTCACAAGTTTATATTTATATATATATAGTAAAGGTATAGAATAGAATTGGGGTTATCTCCTAATAAAGGAAAGGAAATTAGGAAGCTTAATAAAAAGTGAACTTTAATGCTAGTATAGTAAAAAAAAAATTAGTATTATCTATAGCAAGTAAACATTTTTAGTATTATCTATAGCAAGTAAATATTTTTAATATTATCTACAGCAAGTAAACATTTTTAGTATTATCTATAGCAAGTAAACATTTTTAGTATTATCTATAGCAAGTAAACATTTTAAGTATTATCTATAGCAAGTAAACATTTTTAGTATTATCTATAGCAAATAAAAAAAAAATAATTAAAAGTAAATTTATGATAATGGTATAAAACGAAAATGTTAATAAGTTTCCTAATTTCCTTTCTTTTCCTAGGAGATAATCCAAATCTGTTCTAATAAACAGATTATTATTTTCTTACTTGTTTAAGTTTCCCAATTCCCTTTCTTTTCCTAGAAGGCAATCCATAATATCTTCTTATAAATAAATTCTTATTTTCTTACTTAGCAACTTTAGCGCAAGTATCAGGCGTTATATACATATATATATATATATAAAGAATGATCTAAAATTAATTATTGCATTTTTTATATATTGTACCACGTTTGCACGGATTTCTTTGTATAAAATACCTAACTTAAAATTATCATGATACACTTTTCTGCCACCCCCCCCCGCAAATTTAATACTAACATCAGAAATGAAAAAACAATAATCAACCAGTGACCACCTTTAATATATTTTCGAAATTTTAATAGAATATTTTTTACCACTACTGTGAAATAAGTCCTATGCTTCTTAATTATACATTCTGATACCTTCAAAATAAGAACATATAATAAGTAATAAAATAGCTGCCTTCCATGCAACGGCTGTTCCTTATAAATATTTGCATGGTGTCTTTTATTTTCTTCAAAACATAAAAAAGGAAAAGGACTATGCTCAAAAGTGCGATGATGCCAGCAACTGTCACGAAACTTCGTACGATGAGAAACTTCTGTATGACGCCAGGGGCTCAAAGCTCCCTAATTTATCATAAAATTAACATATATGAATGATATAAATGTATATAAATATCGTATATATATTGCTGCCAAAATGAGCAAACAAATCTGCTAATGTTTATTTTTAAGAACTAAGTATTCGAAAATATTCATATTTGCAGAACTTCCTCTTATTCCACGGAAAGGAAGTAAACATGACCACATCGAACTCAAGGTTAATTAAGTCGTGTTTCCAAGTGAAAATCCTGGATTTTTTTAAATATTTTTCTTTTATTTTTTATCATACTTCCTTCTACTATAAGTGTGGGAAAGAAAAAGATTAGAGTTAAAAATAAAATAGAAAATATTCAAATCTTATAAATAAAGCTTACATGAAATGTCAAAGTAATCTTTTTTTCAGCTTTTTCAGCTTTTTAATTAGTTTGGTACGTGCGCGGAGAATTTTGTTTATTCTAAATTTTAAGAGAGACTCAAAAACAAAAATTTAATCCCTTTTCTAAGCTAAAAAGAACACGTTTAATGTTTAAACATAATACAATATTTATCTTGACCTTCAGTTTCACGGGAGATAAATTTCTTTTACCTTGATGTAGCCTTTGATCAAATGCCATATTTTTGCAATAACATGTCGGAGTTTCTGTGAAATAGTATTAAAAAATTCATTAAAACATTTAACTCGTTTGTTTATTGAGACTTTATCTCTAATCTTAAACGTTAATAAGAGGATTTGCATAATCGTTTTCGCGTTATCTTTAACAAGGCGCCTTTTTTGGACCGAGAAGCTAATAATTTAAGACATTATCTCCCTGACGTCTTAGAGTTTAGAAACATTTAAGAACGAATTATGCTGTAAACTCTGTTATTCTTCATTAGCAATTTTTATTTTACGGAGATTAGAGTTTCCTCTTGTTGGAAATTAGATGCCAAACCTGTTTTTTTTTACATGATTAAAAAAAATTATCATCATCCATTTTCTTTCAACTAAGTATCTACTTACCTCTAACACTGTTTTTTTATGTAAGTAGTTTAACACTTTTTAAATAAGTAATTTATAAAAGTTTTAAAATAATTTCGGCTTTTAAATTTTATCTAACTCAACTCAGTAGGGTATTAAATAAATGACATTAAAAGGATTACTTATCTCAGTAATTACTACAATCATTAATTTAGAGTAATGTACTAAAATCTCAGTAATAAAATTTATATAATCATTAATTAGAATAATTTATTTTAATCATTAATGAAAGATCCAAGAATTTTGTAACACGTACATCGACATATTTAATTGTAGTGATTCATACATACAATACACGCCACTTAATGTGATTGCGGTTAACGTTATCAGTCGGATATTGTATCACGTCCATTGGTCCATCCATATCGCAATCACGTCCATTGGTATAAGAAAACAACTGAACTTTTCCATTAATGACATTATAAACAGTTCATAAACAAATTTAATCTGTCTCCTAATTGAAGTGCTGGGAAAGTATCTATTAATATGTTTAGAGTTACATTTATTTTAAATTAGTTAAATTCCATTGTTAATTTGAAGGATAATGTTATCATGGTTACGCCGATAACATCGCGGCAAAAACATCGTGGACGAAAACGTCGCGGAGAAAACAACGCAAGGCAAAAACGTCGTGCTACAAAACATCGTGGGAGGAAACATCGCAAAGAGAAAACATCGCAGTTCTAAAACATCGTGACATAAAACATCGTCGTCGAAAATAAAGCGGTTCAAAAACATCGCAGTTTAAAAACATCGTCGTCGAAAATATCGTGGTAAAAAATAAAGTATCTACAAATCATCGCATGACGATAACATCGCAGACATGCTTTTTTCAGGTTTTAATAATTGTAAATGGATATTCCCATAATGATTTGTGAGCGCAAGGTGTAAAGAAGGATAAATTTTACTTCCGCATTTTTTATTAACTAATAAATTTTTGCTGAAACCGTAAGAAAGAAACTTAAGCATAGAAAATTAAATTTAATTTATAGATTATACTTTTCGTGAAATATTATCAGTAAAAACTTTATAAAAAGGATTTATTAATGGCCTTTGTTAGTTAACTATGTCGGTTTAAAATTCTGTTAAGTGCTATAAGTTGCATTAATTTTCTATGCTTAAGTTTCCTTTTTATTTTCTCAGCAAAAATTTATTAATTAATAAAAAATATGAAAGTAAAAATTATCCTTCTTTCCATCTTGCGCTCACAAATCATTATGGGAATATCCATTTACAGTTATTAAAGCCTGAAAAAAGCATATCTGCGATGTTATCGTCATGCGATGATTTGTATATACTTTATTTTTTACCACGATATTTTCGACGACGATGTTTTTAAACTGCGATGTTTTTGAACCGCTTTATTTTCGACGACGATATTTTGTACGACGATGTTTTAGAACTGCGATGTTTTCTCTTTGCGATGTTTTTCCCACGATGTTTTGTAGCACGACGTTTTCGCCTTGCGTTGTTTTCTCCGCGACGTTTTCGTCCGCGATGTTTTTGGCTGTAACCGTTATCATTCGGTTAATGTATCAACATACTTCTTTTATGAGTTACATACATATATGTAGTGATTCGATGATGTAGATGACTTTTGATTCCCAAAGTAAGCACCTTGACTGACAGAGCCGTGTAGCATCATAAGAAGTAGTAGTAATGCAAAAGGAAAGTCAAATATCAGTAAAATTTAAGAAACCACAAAAAGTTAAGGGTCTACCTGTTCTTATCTAACAAAACTGCACGATGATTTAAAAATTGATTCTTTAGACAAGTTCCTGAAGAGAACAAATTAGAAATTCTTTAATTCTGTCCCCGATTGTAAACACCTGAAATATTTTAATGTATTTCATTACGAGATTCTCAGTGAGGATAAACAGCTGCAACCCTATACAGTTTTTTTTTCTCCACGATAACCAAAATTTCCCAACTTAATGTATTTACCAAACAATCACATTTGCAGCATTGAAAATTTATTTTAAACGAATGCACTGAATCAAGCAGCGTTTCTAAACAATAGTGAACATGTGGATGACTCCCCCACATCACTTGCTACTTCGTAATTTTTTGAGTTGATGTGAAAAATTTTGCTTATTTCAGTATTGTGTATACATGTATTTATTTTCATTTTATTCTGCATCTCACTGTGCTCTTACTTATTTACTTATTTATATTTGTGTTTTAAAATTGCAATTATTTCTCCATGACGGACTATTAGAGAAATTCTCAATTCTGTGGAAGCTCATCACATGACCAACGAATTGTATTTATGATTAAGTGAGACTACCTGTTGGTGGACTTTATTGAATCCTCTGCTTTGGATAAGTTTTGACTTGTGATGTGATGATCAAGAGTCAAAGCGGATATTTTTGCTACTTATGTGACAACTACTCACATTCCCTGCACTTTCAATATTGTACTCTGGGCCCATAGTCATGCATTCATGTACAAAGCGCCAGTCTAGGCACCAAACTGATGACAGCCGGAGTATGTTGTGGGAAATTGCCCAATAAGTGCGACTTGACGCTTTGAAATTTCTAACAAAACTAAGCATTAACCACTCTTTTATTATGACGCTCATTCTTCATAGAACTGCTTCTCATGAACCTGTTTTTAATAAAAGTGTCAATAGCAATACAGTGTTAATGTAATACCTAAATTGCTAGCGAAAGGAATTTTTTTCCATATTGTTTAATCGCTGCTTTAAGTGGCTTTGTCATCATCTGAATAATTTCTTATTTGAGGTGTATGCAGTACTGATACTTTTAAACACTCTGTGGAAACCGCTATTTTTAAAAGTCAAGTTTTATAAGTTTGTATACAATAAAGTTTTCTATTTTTTTATGTTTATTATGTTATATTATATTTTTATGTTTATTATATTTTTTATGTTTTCTATGTCAAGTTTTATATTTTTTATGAAGTATCATAAAAGGTTTGACAATAAAGTTTCAAGACTTCTGCTGATGAGAAGGAAGTTAATATCGTTTCAACAAAATGCGATCATAATTATTCAAAACACAGTCTCTCCTTTTCGTTGCACAAACTCGATCGTTGAAATAGATGTTCAGAGTTGACTTCGAAGTAGTTTACTGGAACATTAATAAGTTTCATGATGGTGACGGTTTGTTTATGTCCTTAACATTGTAGAATCATTAGGTTATTTCGAAGCAGAAGAGATGAAAAATGAGCAGTGCCCTCGCCAGGACTCAAACCACGGACCTCTCAGATACGCGCCGAGCGTGCTAACCATTACACCGCGAAGGCATGCTAAGGAAGATGGGAGAAATATGTTATATACCCCCCTTTTAAAGGACGACTGGGGATTGGGGGATCCAATCGCCAAATCATGGTGGTGGAGAATCATCGTCCACCACCATTTTTTTATTCAGGCGCCACTGTAGAGACATTAGATTATTTCGCTTAATGAGCAATGCCCTCCCCGGGAATAGAACCACAGACCTCTCAAATACGCGCCGAGCGTGCTGACCATTACACCACAAAGGCATGCTAAGAAGGTGGGAGAAATACCTTATAACATTGATGAAACGTCATCTGTCAATGTTTATATCGGTTATTAAGCAAGACGAAGTCTTCAGAAGACATTTTCTGGAAACAGGGTGCATAGCTAAACTTGGAAATCCTGCATTAGGCTAAAACCTGTGTCGCAGGCAGTGCTGAGTGACTGGTGCGTTGTCATTCACGAGGAACCAAATTCCACACTTAGACGTTGATACTCTGGTTTCGTACGATGAATTTTCATCAAGTGATCGAGGAATTCCAAGTGGAAGGTCACAGCTAAACTTACCTAGAATTTCTTTATAACGACTAGTTTTTAGACTCATTAGGTTAGTTTGACGCAGGAGCCGCGAAAAATGCAATGCCCTAGGCGGGACTTGAACCTCGACTTCTCTGTGCTACCATTACACCACGAAGACATACGGAAAGGAAGGAAAAAATACCTTATAAGTTCACCGCCATTCATCTATAGTTCGCAACAAATGTGTTTCCTTTCCTTTCGAAATCAAACATTTTTTTTCAATACGTAACCATAGGATAGGTCCATTGTCCCAGCAAACGGTATGGATCATTGTGTTCGTCTTTATTGCTGATTTCCTGTTGGTTACCTTAACTTGCAACAAAAATTTATATTCCCTTTCTATTCTATGCAGAAATCTATGAAGAAAATAGGAATTTGGATAATTACGATCATCAGAATTGCGCAGATCCACATTTTCATTTATTCTGTAAGAAAAGAAGGGCCTGATTACAGTTTGATATATACAGTGGATGGACAAAAATATGGAAACACCTTGCGAAATGCATGTTTGAAAAGAAAGATTGATTTTAATGAAATATGTAGGTGGCGCTAGCATTTTTGACTACTGACGCCACCTATACAACTTCGTAAATGTGCTAAACAGTTCAGTTGTTGTCGGAGTACTGTTATGTGAGGTTGTCATTGCATTATGTCAGAGTTAACAGACTTCGAACGTGGGCAAATTGTTGGAGCACGTATGGTAGGTTCTTCCGTAAGCAAGGTAGCCGAGGTGTTTAGTGTTTCAAGAGGTACTGTATCGAAGATTTATTCCGCATATTTAAAAAGAGGAAAAACATCATCTGCTAAATCACAGCGTGGACGAAAGTGTGTCCTGAGTGATCGTGACAGACGATCATTAAGGGCAATTGTGACGAAAAATAAGAAGACCACAGCTGCAAAAGTTACTGCTGAAATGAATGTTGTGTTACCGAACCCTGTGAGTACCAAAACAATTAGAAGGGAGCTTCATAAACAGGGAATTGCTGGCCGTGCTGCAATTGAGAAGCCACTCATCAGTGATGCTAATGCCCGTAACAGGAAAAGATGGTGTTTAAGTCATAAAGCCTGGACTATAGAGCAGTGGAAACGAGTAATATGGTCTGACGAGTCTTCTTTCACATTGGTTCCCACTTCTGGCCGAGTTTACGTCTGGAGAACGCCATCTCAAGCCTATAATACAGACTGCTTGTTGCCAAGAGTGAAACATGGCGGGGGTTCTGTTATGGTTTGGGCAGCCATATCGTGGTTCTCTGCTAGCCCCATGATAACTGTGTCAGGGCATATGACTGCTAAGACTTATGTGAACATTTTGGCCGATCAAGTTCATTCCATGGTACAAACTTTGTTCCCCGATGGTGATGGTGTCTTCCAAGACGACAAAGCCCCTGTTCACACAGCTCACATTGTCCAGGACTGGTTTTCTGAGCACGAGGATGAGTTGTCCCATCTACCCTGGCCACCACAGTCACCAGACCTGAATATTATCGAACCTTTGTTGTCTACATTGGAACGGAAAGTGCGTTCTCGTTATCCACCGCCAACATCGTTATCTGCACTTGCCACCGTTTAGCAGGAAGAATGGTATAATATTCCCTTGGCAAACATACAGGAACTGTATTTATCCATTCCGAAAAGACTGCAAGCTGTTTTGGATGCCAATGGGTTTCCTACACCATATTAAGCAAAGAAACATGTTTTTTTTAAAGGTGTTTCCATATTTTTGTCCAACCCCTGTATATTGTGGCATTATTTATTATTAAGGGATTAATAGCAACAGCCTTCACACTTTATTGTAAAATCTGTATTATTAAGTCTCAATAAAGTCTGAAGTCTCAATAATAGTCTTTGATAAAATATCCAATGCTATCGCAGTTTGAAAGATGCACTGTGGTTCGCAATGATTCATTGATTTCGTATGCTACAGCTTTAATTAATTTTTTTCTCTCGCAACTGAAAAAAAAAATCAATCGCAGGCAGTGGATTTTTTCTGTTAAGTACATTCATAACGTTAAGTACTTTTATACAGAATAGGCTTTGTGACTGATATCTAAGTGAACTGTTTAATTCAAAATTATACTAAGAAACTTACATCATACAATTCTCCAACAAGAATATTGTCTCTTGAATATTAAACGGTGTTTCAGTTTTCTATCAGTAATCAGTTGCCCACTGGCTAATACTGATTGTAACTGTTTACCCTATACGGTCTTCTTGTGTGTTTCGGGATCATCAACTGGTAGAACGTACTGAAAGACTATGTAGCGAATTCCCGCTAGATCTTGAAAGAATAGTTGACTGCAGAAGAAGGTTATACATGCACTGGCCAATGAATTAGAAACCTTTGAGATTTCATTTGAATACGTGCTAAGGATGAAGTATGCAAATTTTTTTATGACGTAGGTTACACGTGGTTAAAATGCTAGTAGTAAGGTATAAGTGTGCTTTTCATGATGAATGAAATAAAATGGGAAAAACGATAGATCTTTCACCATTTGAAAAGGGGCTTATTGTTGGTGCCCGTTTAGCAGGGGCCTCGATTTCGAAGACAGCAAATCTCACTGCGTTCTCAAAAGCAGCCATATCAAAGGCTTTTAAAGGTTGGAATCAGAACTTACAGTCCTTCACTAGAAGACGTAACTGAGATTCGAATACAGTTTTCCAAGAGAGTGATCGGCGTCATATCCGACGAATTGTACGGCAGAACAGGAACTCTACTGAGCTTCAACTGACACCGATCGTCAACCAAGGTTCTTCCGAACAGATTTCATCTAGAGCCATGCGCAGAGAACTCCAGAAAATAGGAATGCAGTCAGGTGCCCGTGAGAAACTCACTCATTTCTGCCCGACATGCAAGAATTCGTTTTCAATGGTATCGGAATAGGAGACACTGAACATCTGAGGACTGGAAACGGATAATATGGTCGGATGAATCACGATACACCTTATTTAGCACTGATGGTAGATGTCGAATTTGGCGAGAACCCCATGAAGCCATCTTACCTTACCCGCCCTGTTCAAGGGTCTGGAGGGAGTATCATGATATGGGGCATACTCTGTTGGCATGGAAGTATTATCCTGATGTTCCTCGAGGGTAAACAAACAGCCATGCGATACCCAGATATACTGGCAGATCACGTGTACCCTGCAATGTTGCATTTTTTACCCTGGTGGCCACGGATACTTCATGGACCATAATGCAATTATACATCGTGCCAGAAGTGTTGAAAATTGGTTCGCTGAACACCAGTCTGACTTCCAACACCTTCTCTGGCCACCTCATAGCCCGGATCAAAACACCATACAAAATGTATGCGACATGGTGGAAAGACGCATCCGACAGCACTCTCCTCTTCCATCTAATTTACAAGATCTAAAAAGCTGCATGATATTCTCTGGACATAAATGCACAACAGAAGCATGTAGACTCGATGCCCAAATGAATTAGAGCAGTTATCCGTGCAAAAGATGGTCCAATAAAGTGTTGATCTTGGGTTTCTAATTCATTGGCCAGTGTGTGTAATAACCTTTTATTTTTAACTAAACTGAATAAAAATGCATTCACTCGGTGCTCGCAATTTAACCACTACTTGTAACTTGAACAGAAAATATGACATAAAACCTAACTACCATAAACAAAAGACTCACCTGGCTTTTTAATTAGCTTTAATTAACAAAACACAATTAAAAAATCGGCTGCACCCAGCAAAGCCGAGCATAGAATATCAATATAATTTAAAGAAAGTGGATAGCACCAACTATTCACTACTAAGAGCTACTTCAAACACGCGGCATAAATTCGGAACTAATTTTCTTACCGTGAACTCTTAAAATTACTGCTTAAGTACTGTTTCCATCCCACTTAAATTTACATATATGTCATTAAATTTACATTCTGGCAAGAAACTAAAATCAGAAGGGAAAGCTTCTTAAACTAAAAATAATTGGTTAGAACAAAATAATCAGAGACAGAACCAGGGGTCTTTACAACCCTTGGTTCTGTTCTCTGATTATTTGTTCTTGTGCTGAAATTTTCATAGTTTTCTTCATGTGTAACATTAAACAAGAATTAGTTTCGATTACAAAATCCTTCACGAAGGCATCCTTCTCCGTAGCGAGTTTCGCCATACTTGAATAATAAAGCCCAGTCCTCTTCTGTAATTTGCAGGTATAGCAAAACCTTGCTTTTGGGAAAATAACCATTCGCTATTACATGCAAAATAGTTGCTTATGTAGTTATCAGCTTCAACAAAAGTAATTATCTAGGAGAGCTCATTTGGGTTTTATTGGAGTTCTAGCAAATGTAAAACTACCCAATATTTCTTACACGGTATCAGCTCACATCATTTAAATAACAGTAAAAGTAGTGGATAAATAATGCCTTAGACATTGATGCACTTGTTGAAAGTACAGGAAGTGAAGTGCTTCTAAAATTTTTAGGAGAAACATTTCTAGGTTAAGCCTTAATTTTATTGGTAGTTTCTCCCCCTTTCTGCATACCTTCGTGGTGTAACGGTTAAATCTCGGATCGTATTCCAAAGGTCCAGGTTCGAGTCCCGGCGAGGGTATTGTGGATTTCTTCAGCTTTCTGACATCGAAAATAACCTAATGTTTCTACAGTGGCGTCCAAACTAAAAAAAGTGGTGGATGATGATTCTTCACTACCAAGATTTGACCACTGTGTGCCCTAATCCCCAGTCTCCTTTTAGAAAGGGAGAATATATAAGGTACCCTCTCCCTCTTTCATCATGCCTTTGTAGTGTAACGATTAGCACACTCGGCGCGTATTCGAGAAGTCCAGGATCGAAGGAATTGCACATTTTTCGTCTACTTCTGCTTTCAAATGGTCTAATGCCTCTACACTATGGTTTATTGTATATCATTACCCTAAAGTCCCAACTCAATGTGCTCTTGCATTTTCTATGTACTTCCTTAAATAGGAAAATATGTTTTCGGTCCCTATCCTTAAAAACAAAGTAGAAACACATATTAAAACTTAGGTACCCCATCTATTAGGTACTTTCCCAATAAAGTGGCCACGCCTTCCAGTCTTAGTAGTGGCCAAGCTAAGCTAGTCGGTTAAGTGGCCGCAAATGGGAAAAAAAGAAAAAAGTAAGTAACCATAAGCTTTTTGAAATTTTAGCACATGTACGAAATTATGATATGGCTGAAGAATTTTGGAGAAAATTTTTATTGAATTTTCATGGCTTTTTAATATTTTACCGTAATTTCACTACTAGATAATTTCAGGTCACCTTGAAATATGGAAATTTAACTTACAAAATATATTCGAATTACATCACATTACGGAAAACGGAAATTTGAAATATGTATATTGCTTTTTCCAAGTCTTCAGAAGTTACTTGAAGTTTAAATAGTGAAAATTTTGATTCGTTAAGATTGGAACGATCTTCTGAAATAGTAGAAACTTCCAGTTCAGAAAATGGTTTTTTTCACTGTTCTCACTTTGAAGCTCAACTTGTAAAACATAAATTAAAATGTGAACTGAAATAAGGCATTCCTTTAGAATCTAATTTGATGCGTTCAAAAAAAAAAGATAATTTACATGTTTTCTTCATCATTAAATTGTCATGATTTATGCTGGAATTCTGCATCAAAAGAAAATTTAAATATGGTCCAGAGTTTGTTTCAATTATAGCAATTAGGAGAAATTTTGACATACCACATATTTATTTTTGTAATGGTTGCAGAATCACTGAAAATTCTTTTAACCTCAGGCGAAAGGAAGGAAGTATTGTTCTTGTGCTGTTAGATTTCTAGATAGTGATGTATGTCCAATTATTTTACCTGTTTTGTAATTGTCATCTTCGAATAAGAGGAAACACTAAAAAACCCGTTTACCTTTCATGGAACTCTATTTCAGCTAGAACTGAATGCAATCAAGACAAAGGATGACATCTCTTACGAAAGCCAAGTACAAAAAAGTGATTAGTTTGTATTTACTGCATCGCAGCAAAATAATTAGGAAATCCATTTTCTTCAACATCATCCGTCACTGCATCATAGTAAAATTTCGTCATGGAGAAATAATAAAACATCCGCGAGCTTCCTGTCTTTAACGCCGCGAATAAAGCTTACAGATTACTAAGCAGAAAATTAATAACTCATAAAATTGATTAATCAGATTTAGGTTATAGACATCAAACCTTGATGAAAACTTCTTCTTATTCTCAAAAGAAAAGCCAACAGCAAGATTATGTCTAGTTACAGAACGGTGTGTGTCTACCAAAGACATAGGTATTTCTTTAAAATAATCTCATTCTGTTAAAACCTACTGGCATATCAAAAGAAGTTATATGTATGTGATGTATCAGCTTTAGTCAGGAATAAATAGATTGTTGAAGAATCATAAATTTAGTCGTAGCTTAAATAATCAGACGATAAGTTTAAAAAACAGGATCCATTTATTATTATTCAGGAGAAATAGCAGTTACAAAAATCAGATATACGGAGTAAATAAAAAGAATTAGTAATAACTTTTTGTATGAAGTTTACTGCATCGTGACATTTAAGAAAAAGCTCCGATATTCCTTTTGCGAGTCTTTTATAGCCTCTGGAAAGGCGGAGCTTCCAAGAAATGACGTCAGCCTCGTCAGCCAATCCAGTTCGCTTTAAATATCTCCAGAACATTCTAAAACTGTACGTGTAGAAAAGGTGGGAAAAACAACTTGACTACGGGGCTGTGGATTTAATTCCACGTACTTTCAAATAAGAGACCGTCGCCATTAAAAATGAAAAGAAGATACAGTTAGAATTTTAAGTGTATTCTTGACTATGGAATTTTATTATTACATATATATATAGCTTCTTTATTTCAAAGTGAAGTAAAAACGTTGGAAAGAAAATATATACATTATTTATTTATATATATAAAAATATATACTTCCAATTTCATTGGTTTATTATGAAAAACCAAAGTGTAAAAACCAAAGTGAAGCCAATTTCAAGTGTGGTTTACTTCCAATTCCAAAGTGAAGTAAAAAAATTGGAAAGAAAATATATATATAATATCAGTCAAGGTATATTTAATTCAATTTTTATTTCAGTAAACATGTTGCGTTCACAATCAAGTTGGCACACTAATTGGGCCTATTCCAAAAAGGTTACATTTTAGATAAATTTGCAGTGCGAAAGAGGGAGCAAACAGACTGCAGTGCAGCTAGACTGAGTTAGTTTTGGTTCTCAATGCATTTTGATTAGATAGTTGATATTGCTATAAAATTACTCTTGGCTATTTGAGTTCCATTTACATATCAGAATTATGCAAAAGTCATATGACATGGATTAGTCTTGAAATGACGCAGTGCAAATAGAAGTTACTATTTTTAGACTAGAGAAGGGAAATTCATTTACGCTGCTAATTTAATCTTTTATATATTCTTTATTTTTTCACACACATATATATATGTCATAATAAAAGCAAAGGAAAAGACGGAACACTGTAGATGCGTGATTAGACCCATATTGAAGAAGAATTTGATTGCGTAGTATTCTAGTAATGCTAACTTGGTAATATCTAAAGAACTTGGCAGTCGAGGCAGTTTTAATTCCATTTTTATTTGCAACTGATATTTGTGGCCACAATCGCTTGGCACTCTAGTCGTGCTTTTCCACAGAAGATTTACATTTTTTATATTGTTGAGATAGAAAGCAAGCCAGCGAAATTACATCTTAGCACAGTAGAAAGCAAAAGCTGAAGTGCGTAGTTATGAAGGATGGAAGCACGGCGAAGAGAAAAGTTTTGGTTTACAATGGCAGTTTCAGTTCTTAATTATTACGTCATCGGAGTTGCGCGGGCCATAGAGTGATCTAGAAATGACGCAATGCAGAGAAGTTATTACGATTTTAGAATAGAGGAAGAATTAATGATTATAATTATATTATACTTCTGATTCATATAATTTTATCTACGCTGATGTGCACTTGTGAAATATGCATACGGGACACCTATAACATGCGGTTGTGCACCTTCCTTTTTGGTTGCAATCGATAATATATATATATATATATATATATATATGTCAAATAAAAAAAATACGATGGCTTTGCTCTTTGCGAACCAGCAACCTATAATTAATTTTCTGCAATTCAGGATCTTCCCCTAGACCAGTACCTTCTAGAACATTCGCGCCTATTATATAACCTCCTCATATAAATGCTGCGTCATAAGTGCTCCTACACAGATGCCTTCTCGCCTTCGTTCTGCTAACGCGTCCGCTATGGTCCTCTTTCTTTGTTAGAACGTTATAACGTATTAAAGTCAGTCATATCTAATAATTCAATTACTGAATAAGTTATTTGAGTAACTTCATCTGTAAAAAATCATCTGCTCTAAAATAAAATAAAGATATGCTGTTAAAAGTGAAAAGTTCTGAGTCGTCATTTTTCTCCGTGGTGCAATCATCCCAGCTTCGTCAACCATCTGCCAAAACATGAAATGGAATAGCCTCACCATTCACCCACGATGTGTTGGAATAACTGAAAACATTACACACACACATATATATATATATATACTGTGGGTAAAAAAGTATTTGCACACCTGCATTTTTGTTTGCAATTCATAAAAAGAAGCATTAAGAAATAAAATAACTGATATTGCCAAATCAGAATAAGTTTAATCATCCAAAACAAACAGAAAAATTACAATAATATAAATAACAATGCTTTTTTGTAACAAAATTTAAATATCTCGTATCAAAAAAGTATTTGCACACCTGCATGAATACAAAAGAAATAAAATATATAAGCAAATTTCAAATAACTAATATTTAGTACGCATTCCTTTAGCATCTATTACTGCTTGTAATCTTGCTGGCATTTGATTTAATTAAATTTTCTGTAACAGTAGGGTCAGTATTCGACCACTCTTCAATAAGGGCTTGTTTAAGGGCAGATTTGCTTGAAATCTTCCTTTTTCTTATTTTTAAATCCACAGAATTCCACAAATTTTCCAAAGGATTTAAGTCTGGTGATTGTGGTGGAGTGGCAAGTTTTCTGGGTACATTATAAAGCAACCACATACGTGTTATACCGGCAGTGTGCTTGGGATCATTGTCGTGCTGAAAATAGTACGAATTACTGATACCCAATTTTATTGCATTTTGTGGCAAATTATCTCGCAACACATCAATATAGGTTCGAGCTGTCATATTCCCATCAATGAAACACAAATTAACATCTCCTTTGCTAGCCATGCACCCCCAAATCATAACAGAACCTCCTCCATGTTTAACTGTAGGTAACACAGTTTTGGTATGAAAAACAGTACAAGGTTTTCTCCAAACTAATTTCCTGCCATCTGGTTTAAAGATATTGAACTTAACTCTCGTCGGAGAATATGACATTTTTCCAGAAATCAATTGGCTTATTGATATATTCCTTAGTGAATTCAAGTCTCTTCAGTCTATTTCTGTCAGTTATGAGAGGTTTTTTTCCTTGGTGATCTCTCATAAATGTATGCATCGTGCAGGACATTTCGAATACTTTGAGCACAGATTTGAACTCCAGATGTTGAAGCGACATCATTGGCTAAAGTAATTGCACTAACAAATGGATTTTTTGATGCTTCTCTTATGATTTTTCGCTTCATTCGCAGTGAAAGTTTCTTTGGGGGTCCAGAGCGCAAGTTATTTGATGTAGATCCTCTTTCTTTATAACATACCGAACAGTAGAGAAGCAAACATTTACTTTTTTACCTATTTCTCGATAACTAGGCCATTTTCACGTAGAGAAAAATTTTTTTTTCTCGCAACGAAATCGGCAATTCAAATTTCTTAGGTGCCATTACAATTTGAATCGACAATCAACTTATAACGTTTCGACAACACTGTATCTGGTAGTTTTACGTATGTTATTTACTGCGGGATGACTGTGAAATAATAGCATAAAAATGCAAATTTGCTAAAGTTGAGTCGAGTGTGCAAATACTTTTATGACATAAGCTATTTTAATATTGTTGCAAAAAATGTCTTTTATTAATATTGTATTTTTTGTAATTAATTTAAATGAATAAGCTTATTCTATTTTTTAAATGCCAATTTTTATATTTCATAATGCATTTTCTTATAAATTGTGAACAAAAATGTATGTGTGCAAATACTTTTTGTGCCCACTGTATACATATAGTTTCTTTTAGGATAATATCTTCCTGCTTTGGAGTTTCACAATTGGGTTTTGCGTATAAAGATGTCGAAATACTTTCGCTTCTATTAATTATTGTTAATTGATCGGAAATTGGCTAGTTCCTCTTGAAAATTCAATTAATTTTTCTTTATTAGCAATAATTATTTCATGTTTTAATATTTATTTTTCTAATTTTCATGATTTCACTTTTAATTAGAACAATTTTTACTTCCTCAAGAGAATAAGAGTTTTTTACTGCACTAGTATTAAAGTCCCCTTTCTTAATTTTCCTAATTCTTATTTTCTTAGAAGATAATCTAATAACTGTTCGTATATATACCAGTGCAACATAATATTAGATTAAAGGCCCGCAATACCATCAGCTGCGGGAGCCCTAAACATAACAAAGAACTCCCGTCCTATCTTTATAAAGGTAAATAAGAAGTTACCTTTCCCTGTCTATATTCCTGCAGCGCTTCAGCATCAGTTTGTTTTGGAGTAATAAAAGAATATTCTTGTTCTACTCAGAAAGTTCAGTTTCACCTGGAATGTCTTCTGGTAATCAGAAGAAACTTCATAAGAAAATTATTTTTACCAATATCGAAGTTGAATAGCTTCAGTTTAAACTTTTACGCCACACATGGCCAAAAACCTTGACCACAGCAAGGGCAAAAACTATTGATTGATGATAACTAATTGCTTCATTCATAGATACGTTCGACAATTTTGACTAGTTGCCTATTGATAGAGTTATGTTGTAGGAACCTGAATTGCTCCACCAGGAATAATCCAAAAACTGGATAAAACCTTGGCAAAATTTCTCTTTCTACTGTTTCAGTATGATTGAAAATAAACAGATTAATATGAAACTTTCTTTGAATGAATGGACTTACCGAAGAAGTTAAACATTAAGAATTAGTGTAATGTTTGTAAATTTTGCAGGACTAGTTTCGATGGTTTAACTACAGAACCATCTTCTTCAGCTGCCTAAGTGTCAACGAAACCACTTAAACCATTTAAACCAAAGCGTTTTTCAGCATGTTATTTTAACCTAAATTATATGGACCTTGTCATGTTAAAGAATAAGAACACATTTCCCATTTCTAAGCTTTTGCGAAATACTTGGTACGGATTGGTACGTTTGGTCCTTGGGTACGGATTTATTTGAGTAAATTTTTGTATGTGGAACGGATATAATTTTTGGTTGCGACTCATCAATAGCTTCTTCACTTTAGGAGTATAAATGTAACAAAATTTAGTATTTAGGTAATCCACTATATTTCTAATCTTTCTTATTCTGTCATCTTTCCTCTTCATAATCCGTAAAATGTAGAAAGCTTGAAATATCAAAAGCCTATCGCGTGCCATAGTGCTGGCAAAAATTGGAGTACTTAGTGCACATCGTTTTGACCAATACATATGCATTTTTGGCTTCTTCATGTGCGACATCAAGATGCATAATGCAATATAAGCTTTCATTTCATCAGAACTTACGGGAAACCACCTTTTTTTTTATTTTTTTTTACACAACCTTCTTTTTCTATCCCTTGTCTGGCATATCTATTCGTCTCTTCTACTATACACTGGTGTGCAAAAATTAAGGACGAAGTCGAAAAATTAGCATATCAGCTGAACGAAGAGGCAGAGCGCAAAGAAAGACCAATCAGGAGATTAAGTAAGGTGATGTACGGTAGCACATGCGCAGACATGCAGGTAGACGTAATGGGGGGAGTGTCTGAGTAGTATAAAGCATGTTGTCGGTGTAAGATCAGTATTTCTGGCAAAGAGATTGCACGCCATATAGCAGTTAAAATCACACCGAGTTGCTGCCTCAGCGAGAAAGGGCGAATAATCAATCTGTTAGACGACATGTGGATGCTTTTACCCGAGGTCGAATCATTGGGAAGTTGGAGGAAGGCCGCAGTGTGACAAGTGTGGCTGCAGAGTTCGGAATTGCTCACAGCATCGTTTCCGATTTTGGAGACAATTTCAAACTACAGGAACAGCTATCCGGGGGTTTAGTAGTGGTCGTCCACGAGGAACCACACCCGCAGATGACAGGTATATTACCTTACAGGACAGAAGAAACATGGCGGCAGACAGCGGGAGAAATCGCTAGACACACGACACAGGCGACTGCACGACCGATATCGCGTTTTGCCGTGGCCAGAAGACTGCACGTTGGTGGTCTGTTTGCACGACGCCCTGTACGGTGTGTACCTCTAACGCCAGCCCATCGGAGAAGGCGTTCTCTGTGGTGCCAGGAACACCGGAATTGGAGAGACAATGAATGTTGACGAGTACGCTTTACAGATGAGAACAGATTCAGTCTGAGTAGCGATTCTCATCGCATACTCATCTGGAGAGAGCGCAATCATCCCTCGAACATCATTGAAAGGGACAGGTATGGAGGTGGCGGTGTTCTCGTTTGGGGAGGCATCATGCTTGGTAGTCGTACAGACCTTCACATCTTCGACGCAGGTTCAGTCAACGGGACCCGTTATTGTAACGAGATTCTTCTTCCATATGTGCGTCTTTTTAGAGGCGCTATATGGCCGCAGTTCCTTTTCATGGATGACAATGCACCATGTCATCGCACAGTAGCTGCCGAACAGCTCTTAGAGAGTGAGGATATTGAACGTATGGATTGGCCGGCACGATCTCCGGATCTCAATCCCATCGAGCATGTATGGGATTTTTTAGGCAGACGCTTGGCAGCTCGTACCTTACCACCAGTAACGATTCCGGAGCTTCGATTGGCGCTGCAAGACGAATGGGCAGCAATGCCTCAAAAACTCATTGACACCCTCATTCTCAGCATGGGCAGACGCTGTGAAACCTGCCTAGCAGTCAGGGGAGATCATATTCCTTATTAAAGACCGGATGTTTCTTGCTGGACACCCATCACAGGGATGTTTCGGCCTTCAGTCGCATTGCGCTCTATACTACGTTTTCAATAAAGTTTCTTTTTATCCCTCTGATTTCTCTTTTAGTAAGTGTTGCTTACATTACTCATGTCCTTACGTATTGGGGATCTTTCGGTATTAAATCTGTTGATTTGGAAAGCTTTTGTACAAAGTTATATTAAAAAAACCGTCTCGTCCTTAATTTTCGCACACCAGTGTAGTGTCTCAAAAATCTTCATTCAAGACTTCTTTCAAAACATCTAAAGGTGTAGGATTACTATCTAGTCTACGCAGGCTCAAAGGATTAATTCCAGATATTTCAGAAAAACTTTTTACATCGGCTACAATTTCTTCTTCTTCCCAAATCCATTCCTCTGATACTGATTCACGAGAAGATTCACTATCACTGCTCGATAGACGTCTTGTGCGTCTTCGAAACCTTGATATTATATTACAATTGTCATCATTTTCTAGTTCAATATCGTCTTCATCACCTTCGCTTTGTATTTCATTGTAATTGTCAATTTCAGGATCACTAAACAATTCTTCTTTAGATTTCTCAAAGTTACTTTCGCTAACACTATCATAAAATATATTCCTTGTTTTTGACATAATGGGGCAGTGTATCGCAAATAATGTTCACTGAAATACTGCAATTGCCTCTTCTATTATGACTGATACAGGCTACAATGAAATGAACAGAATTGTGCATAATTTCAAATAACGTTTTAGACATGTCATCCGCTCCTAGGAAAAACAAGTGAATGTCGTCTCTCAGACGTCAAATGTACCCAAGAGTTTAATATTTGGTTTGACGTCTTAGACACGTCAACCGCTCCTAGGGGGAAAAAAGTGAATGACCTGTCTCAGACGTCAAATGTACCCAAGGGATTAAGGAAAATGCCACCGTTTCTATGAAACTTTTATTAGCATCTTGTTAAAAAAGAATTAAGTTTGTTGATAATAACTTTTACTTAAAAAGGCTTGGTGATTCTAATAAGGCCTTGGGTAACCTGTTCACACAGTCAAGATTTATTCTTGAATTTGACAAAATTTGTGTCTCTAGATTTGTCGTTTAGGGCAGATTGCTTCAGAAGGTTAAATCCTAAGACTTAGGTTTCCTGCTAAGGCTTCATGGGAACAGGTGAAGCCAGTGTCACCATGAATGGAAAATCAGCTTGAGTTTACTCTTCGGCTTCCAAAGAAATGTCCACAGGAAGCCATCCCTGGGTTGGGATTTTTAATCTTCTAAGCCCAGAAATTTCTTTCTCGCTTGTAACCATGTTTTCTAATTTTCATATTTAATAGGTTAATTTTACTTTAAAATCTTTTTCTTTATACTGTATTCCCCTATTTTAGATAACCAATACGTTTTAAGTAATTTTCTACTGGATTTACTACTGAAAGAAAAACGCTCAGTTTTTGAGTTCTTCAGTAAAACGTTGCAGATGTTTTATCTAATCAATCCAGTTATCAACATAAAAAATTTGTCTGGTTTCATTAAGAGAGATATTCTTTTCTTCCCATGGTAAGCATTATTGGTGCAATAAATACAATTTTACTTGCTTACGTCCTGTGGCAAAGCACAAAATTTGAACGAAAAGTGATTTTCTTGCTATTAACGCAAGACAGCAGCTATAATATTATGATCTCAAAACCAATGGTAGTGTTTATGTTTCGTAGCGGAATCATCATAGCTTTGATCTCAGTAGAAACATTCTGATGGCTATTATCCTTATTGATTTGCTCAGAAACATCTTTTTATGCATTTAAAATCGTTTCAATTAGGGGATCGATTTTTCACTACACTAGACGCCGCATAAATGTGATCGTGGTTAAGCGGTGCTTACTGCGTTAGTATTCTTAAGGCTCCTAATTCTAAACGAATCTGGAAAGTGAAATTTATTTATGTTACTGAAATAAAGCCCATTTGTTAATTTTGGTAAACAATAACATGCTTAATTTCCATAACAAATTTGAGCATTTACAGCTCCTCCCCCGTAGCCACTGCTTGAAGACGTGAAACTTTTATCATTTACATTCCTCACACTTGCGTAACTTTACAGTCTTCTTTCATAATATCGAAGTTTCAGTGATAATGACTGCATTTATGTAAAATAATGATTATCTTTTCATTTTATGTTTTAAATGTATGCACGTGTTGAGAGTATTTATACCTACATTTTAATGACGTAACTTTTATATTTATTTTTATTCATGAATTTTATAGATATATTAATTTTATAGATTATGCGAAAAGAATTTCGCATTTATGAAATTCAATATATCTATAAAACTTCACAGTGCATTGGAAAAGAATTATTTTTTATTTTTCAAATTCAGTTCTTATAAACATTGCCTAAAACCATACATTGTTAATGTCTTCATGTCTTAATTTCAATTATATAATATAGAATTCCGGTCTGCTACAGATGAGATTGTAATCTGAAGGCCATTTAACTGAGATTAGTAATAATTACGTCATAATAAATAAATAAACTTCAGTAAAATTTTCCTCTGAAAGAATTGGAAGAATTTCTAAACAAATAGAAAAATTCTTATTTTGTTGTCCTTCGAATTTTTATCTGTTCTGTCTCGCTTGAATAAAGAAAAAATTCAAGCGCAAAATTTCTGATCGATCTGATATGAACTTTCGCTTAATTTAATTTTGCCTGATCAAGTGTGATTTTTAGATAGCTGTTATTTGTTTAGTGTTTATTTGCTCATTTCTTATCATCTAGCATTACGACTTGCTATGACCTGCAAGTTACGGTGCATGATCCGTCATTATTTAATTAGAGCCCATTTTCGGTCACCCCCAAAAAACGTTGTTTGTGAACATTGGATTGAACATTTTTACCCTGATTCTTAGAAAGTTGATTAAATCTTATGATTATCTAGTTAAAAAAAGATCTAATAGGAAATATGGAATAATTTACTTATATCTTATTATTATGTCACTTCACTCTCTCTATTGCCCCTTAAAAATTTGAATAATTCGTTGGATATAAATTCGTTAACTCCTCGTAAATTTTCTACTAAAGCTCTTAAAATAAATTTATTTAAATTAATTATACATATCTTAAAACAAAACATATTTTAGGGAATTTTTTGCTATAAAAACATCATTTATTAATCGTAGAATATTATTTGGACTAGTTCACATGTACGCCTTTTTAAGGATGAGACGTACGAACTCACGGTTCTTGCGAAGCCTGGAAAAGATTTGTAGTGTTCCTCCTTTTTATTCTACTAAACTAAGTGTTGCAGAACTACTAAGTGAACTACTAATGAACTACTAAGCGAATAATTGCTAAAGTCCAAGAATAGAAACATAAACTCAAGAAGGGTTAATTTCCCTTTACAAAATACAATAAAAGCCTCCACTTGGGCTGAAAGTCAAAAGGTGAGAAATAAGAACTAACTAATGACTAATTAAAGAGATTAACTGAAGCAATTAATACAATTCTGAACTAATTAACCCATAATATTACGTGCCGTTTGATAGCTAGCGAAACTATCAAAAGTCACGTAATACTGCCGAGCGCAGTAACAGTAAGAGAGAAGCAGTCAAAAGGCAAACGCTTGCTATTCAGGAATCCGAACCCTCTCTCCTAAAGTCAGTGGAACTTAAATACTTTCTACTTCTGATCTGCATTTAACGCGATTCTAAAACCTCATTTAGTAAGGAGCTGTAAGCTGAAGTTATAAGAGATAGGAAAGGTGAACTAAATAACTGTTGTAAAATTAGAATATGCCTTTTCTTGTTCGTTTGAATCCATAATTAAAAAATCGTTGGATGATTTTATTCAGCGTTTTAACTGTATTTGGTGTTTATATTTTTCGATATTTTAAAAGTTTAGTAAAGATATTTTGAGGTTTTATGTATTTTTGCTTTACCGCGAAGTGAGAACTGAATTAATTTATAATTACGTCAGTTTTTATGTCAGCGGTTTCAAAATAGCGACCATTAAAATATGAACCCTTTCGCGTTTTTCTTTTTACTTTAATTTTAATTAATTTTTTTATCTCGACATTCGTGGCATCTCAGTTATGCAGTTAGGTTGTTAATTATATGTTTAAACTTTACATGTGGTGTACACATCAGAAATATATCTCTAATGAAATTCGAGGAAAAAAGTTTAAATGAAATGCAGCAAAGCAATGTGTATAATTTAATATTCCGTACAAAGAAGCCATGGGGTGTACACATCAGATTTTTTTAATAATGTTTCAGGCAGTCAATATGTCAGTTCAGTACTTAAGAAATTCCATCTTGATGCAATTTTTCACAGAAGAAATAAAATGGTAGTTTAAATTTGCAAAAATTATTTATTAAATACATACATATTATTACGTAATTTTACTATATATAATATAATTTATCTCGGAAATCAATTATTAAACCTACATACAAGCGACTGATGAATTTGACATAGTTATCGTTTACAACTATCATATTTATCACGCACGAAGGTAGAACATGTGTGCATTAGTTTACATCATTATGACTTATCAAAGTTATTTTCGATCAAAGCTTATTTGATATATAATTTTTGAATGTATAATGCCATCATCTATGCGAAAGTTTTGCAGCCGTCAGTTTTAACACGTATGTAAAGTTTAAACATATAATTAACAGCCTGACTGCATCACTGAGATGCCACGAATGTCGAGATAAAAAAATTTATTAAAATTATAGTAAAAAGAAAAACACGAAAGGGTTCATATTTCAATGGTCGCTATTTTGAAACCGCTGACATAAAAAACTGACGTAATTAAGAACTATAATTTCAAATCCGATTTTAAACTAATAGATGGCAGCACTAAGTAGCTTTCAATTTTTAAAATTATGAAAAATTTGTAAAAAGTCAAAGAAAAATCATGGATTTACGTTATTACCCATAACTGGTAGCACTATAGTGAAATCGAAGTTAGTTCAGGTTTTGATAGGAGAAGAAAAAAGTATAATTGTATAAAAATTAAAATGTAGTCGTTAGTTTAGATTCCTGTTCATAGATGGCAGCAGTAAAATGAATTTATAGTTAGTGTGCAAATCAGCTCATTCTGATAGCTCTTCTGTCATTAACAAAGACCCCTTTTTTTCTTCCAGTTTTTTCTTGATTATCTTAGATAAAATTATTTCTGCTCAATCCAAATATCAGGTTCATTATTCAACATCATCCCCCAGTTTTAATAAAACCAAGAAAATGTACGAGAAAAATTTAAAAATCAAAGTTTACTATTTTGATCGAAAAATGGCACTAAAATGAAAATATAATGCGTAATAATTTTGCTGCTGTTATAAACTGGGTCATAAAAAGCGGTATCTTTATTTTACAGCTTTTTTGCCGGGGATGGTGTAATAGCATTCATACGTGCCGTCCAAAAACAGTCGGTCATCACATTTAAACTTTATTTTCGAATATATCTTTTTTTCTTTCTTTCTCTTTCCCATAAATAGAACATAGTTATGAAATCATTATTCGTGTTTATAAAAATTATTCCCAAATTTTCAACACTTTAAAGCATATTCCCTTTCATGCCCACTTCTGCCCACTTTAAAGCATATTCCTTTTGATGCAGACAGTTCTCATGCACGTTCCTCGCCATAAAACTCTACTTTCCGGTTCCTATCATGAGAGGTGTTATATGATCCTTGAATTTCTTTCAAGAAAAATTTGATTTTTCCAGTGGTTGATGTTAAAGCTGAGTATTAAGTTTATGTTAGAGCTGAATACAAATTCTGGCAACATTTCCTAGAATGGAACATTTCTAATAAAATTGCTTAAGGAATAGTTGGATAGTTTACATAGTTGGATTACTATATTCAATCCCGTCATCTTTCCTTCTTTCTGATCGATTCGAGCTACTCAAAATATAGCATCATATGCAATTGTTTTCCTTCTTGAAGAATTTCCGTTGGAAATCTGACGTCCAAACTGTTTGTTAGAAAATGCGTTTCAAAAATTAAATGGTCATTTGCATGCGAAACCAAAAATCAAACCAAAGTAGCGAGAAGTGCTTGAAATTCATCTAAAATTTTAAGCATTTTAAATTTAAGTATTATGAAGAAAATGATATCTCACTTTCACTGTAAAAGAAAACAAAAAAGTCGAGTAATAAAAAAAATCTACCTTAACATGAAGTACAGAAAATTTATTAAACAAAAATTTAAAAATTTAAATAATGGCTGGTTTTAAATCTTTTCATAGCGAATTTTCAGTAGCGATTTCTGAGCGTAAAAGGTAAAGAAATAACTGATTACATCCTTAAAAACGATTTTTGTGATGCCAATATTCTTTCATGATCGTTAAAGCAGGAATTCTAAGCACGTTTTCAAAAGTTTTAAAACCAATAGATTATTAATTCTACGTTACTGTTTACATTTAGATATATAATTTGGTCCATTTATGTTATTAGCAGAATTGTAAATACTCTAGAATAAAAAAATAAATATGCTTTGTAGTCATATTATTTAATGCAGAGAATTGGTTTGGTGTTGTTGACTATGGCAAATCACACTAGGGCTAATTAAAGGAAAGGATGCCTTCGCAGATAACTTTTCAGGGGTGGCTGACTCGCGCTTTACACATGGGGAGGGCCTATGCAGCCAGCCCGTTTGCCTGGAATCGATCGAGCCCAGCTTGGAATTACCAGTGTTCAGCGGTTTTACCGCTCGGCCGCTGGTGGGTCTCAAACTATGGTAAATGTACCACAAATGGAACATATCATTATTTTTGGCGTTGCAAGTTTTGCAAAAAAGATTTCAATAAATGTTCAAAATGAATACAAAACGACACCTCTTTTTGTTTTCATCACTAATTTTCATATATATATATTTCCTTTTTGGCGCCCTTAAAAGACGTCATAAAGCTTGTTAATAATTTTCATTCCTACCTTCCTGAACACTTAGAAAATGAAAATTGGATAAGAGAGTTTTGCATTTACAATACTGTTAATAATAGCGATAATATTTCAGTTCAAGAAAGGGACTAGCTTTTAGATATTTCGGCTAATCTTTGGAATATGGTAACAGGTAGTTTGGCGACATTTTGGTAAGGCGATAAAGGTTACTAGCTAGGACTTTAGCAATGTACATGGATAAAGTCAAGAGTGTGCGCAATGCCATTTTTGTGCAATTCTGGGATTTTTTTTTAAGTTAAAATAGGTCGACGTGTACATGGATACCGTGTATGTGCAATTCTTAAAAACTCGGCAAGCAGTGCGCGATTCTGCACTTTCTCGCAATTTCGCACCTAATCTTCGTCATGATTAAGCACTTTTGTTCCATAAAAGTTCTAGCATAAGCGTAATTCGGCTAGCAGACTGTTGGGAAAAAAATGTTGAGTTAAAAAAAAAAAAAAAAAAAAAAAAAAAAGCCCTTACTTCGTGAAAGCAAAATGGCGTCCAAAACAAAACTAGCAGGTTGCTGTAGCAGGGCTGGTCGCCAAATTTTCGCCAAAAAATCGCCAAGTTACCATAATTTAAAGATTAACTGATATTTCCTGAGGCAAGTATGACATGAATGACTTTAAAAATTATAGATTATGCAATTTTTTGTTTAAAAAGGAGAAATGTTAAGAATATTTCTGACAAAGCGATACAAATTTTAAAGCCTTTCAACATATTGTGTCTTTGGAAAACTGGATTTTCAGCTATCCCAATAATTAAAAGTAAATAAATGACACGTTCGCAACTCGTACTTGACTTAACGCTTGAAATTGATTAAAACAGAATACGACATATTAAAATTAGTTACAATGAAACATAGTATTTCGTCCCATTACCCTCATGGATAATAAATGTTTTTATTTGCTATTATGTACCCACTGTTTACTACAATATGTAGCATATTTACATTTTGTTATAATGTAAAAGTTTCATTTAAGAACATAACTGAATAATGTAAAGTTATAATATTTTATTGTTTTATTAAAAACACTCCATTTAGAATGCATTGATTTTTATGCGAAAAATTTTTTTATGATAGTCCATATATTTTATATTCTTATTTGTACGGAACAAAATTTAAGAAGTTCCAGAACACTTTATTTAATGACATAATGTGTTATAAATTATGGTGTGTACCCTATGATAGTCATTTAAAATTTTTAATCTCAGTAATAAGAATAGATAGAATCACTACCTAATATTTTCATTAAAACGTTTATTCTTTTGCCGCTTATTTACATTGCTGCACATAGATGGCAGCAGCAGCAGGAGAGAACGAAAGCTGGATTTTTCGCGTAAGAACGTGTGGCAGAGGGTCGCCTTCAAGATAGCAAAAAATTAAAGGTTTGTGAGTCGTTATGCATTACTGTAGTTTTATCAAGGCATTCTCTAAGACTTTAAATTCTATATAGCAATTTGGGGAAGCGTTCTTGTTCAATAAAAGTGCGAAGAATACTTTATAGTTCTTAAAGAAGGCCTTTCCATTGATGCTTTTGATGCTTAACTTTAAATATAGCGTTATGCTCCCTAAAAATAACAGGATATAATAACCACAATAAATAAACGGCCGATTGTGAGTCATTATCAATTCGCCTATTTCAGTAAACTCTTCTCAGCGCTAATTATGCAATTGTAAGCAGTTGCTGAACCGCGATCCTGGACGCGACAGTTTCGCTGGTTAGATTTAAAACATCCAAGAATCAGCTAGCCAGATGGATTCAGAGATTTTAAGACTATAATACGGACATCCCTCGCACAGGAAGTTAAAAGTATCCATGAATAAAAAACGTGTAAATATTGCCAGACTGATAAGCAAAAGCATGGATTTGAAATCCACGCTGTCAAACAGGTTAGTTCCTCGGTAAGATAGAACTAAAAACCCCTGTCCACCCGGCCGCCAAAGCCGGCCATAAGGCTAAATAGTGAAGTGGCAACTCCAACAACAAGCGATGGCAGCCAGCAGCCCAGCCGTGTCCCGAGCAGCCTACATCATAAAAGATGACATTTACAATTAAAGCTAAGCCCCAGGGAAACCAAGCCCGAGAACCGAGTAACACAAAAGGTTAGTAAAAAGAAACATAAGAAACTAAACAAACTTCTGGGCAAAGGTTGCAAAGCTGATAGTAGCAGGTTAGTTCCTCGGTGAATTAACGGGGGGCGCAGCCCTCAGCCCACCTAACCAAGAACACTTGGTCATATGACGTATCACAAGGGCCGGCCCATCTTACAACAAACGAGGGGCCAGAGACCCGGCCGTGCTCAAAAAACTAACAAAGAAAAACAAACAAATAAAATATTAAACTATGAATCCCGGGAAACCAAAAGCCCCAGGAACCGGGTAACAAAAAAGTTAGGAAAAAGAGAACTAAACAAAATCATAAATACGACCAGTGAATTTCATGTCATCACTGGACCTTAAACATTCACACAAACGAACATAATAAAATAATAAAGAACTGTTAGAAAATAAAAATAAGACAACACATAACCAAGCAAATACAATACAAAAACACCATTCACACATAGATTCCTATGGCTTCTCTTGAGCTATTCACAATCTTCATAATTTGTCTAGAATATTCCACAAAGTTCTTATAATTTTTCTTGAAATCACTTCTATAATATTTTTGATATCTATCCCTTGCACTCCCAGTAATAATACAGTTCTCAAAGAAATGCAGAGTCTCCAGTGACATTACAAATATTACATATATCATTGTCCTGCAATCCAAAACGTTTCAAATATGCAGGGAAGCGTCCATGTCCCGTAAGCATTTGATTGGCATCTATATCTTTATATAACTTCATTTTCTTTACAATATTTATATTTTTCAGTAAACCACAATTTCTATTAGATTGTTCCCAATTATTTTTCCATTCGTTCAATACATAATTATATAGAGTAGAGGTGGCCCTTCTTCTAGAGTCTGGGATATTTTTAATAATCACATTTTCATCCACAGCTGCAGACTTAGCTAATTCGTCCGCCCTCTCATTCCCTTCATATCCTGCATGTGCTTTTATCCAGTGAAGCTTAATATTATGTATATCTTTCAATTGTGCATATGTCTTTTTTATTTCAAATACAAGAGAGTTTTTACTTTCAGGACCCGAGAGGGTCTGTAGCACCGACAATGCATCAGAATAAATATTTATATTATATCTAATTTTCAATGTGCCTTTAATCCAATTGAGAGCTTCAAAAATAGCATACATTTCTGCTTGATAGACAGAATTCATAGAATTTAAACGAAATTTCCAATTTTGTATTTCAATTCCATAGAAGAACACCACGATCGCACCTCCAATACCCCCCTCGAGTCCTGAACCATCTGTGAAAATATTCATTTCCTGACATTCGAGAAATGCACAGTCATAAGGAATCAAAATCTTATTACTAGGATGAATACAGTCATCATCAAAATTTTGAAACGCTTCATTTTTAATAACACATTCATTTATATCTATATGATCAACCAAATTATTCGAAAGTAAAAATTTTTTATAATAAAAATTATACTGGAATGAGAGGGGCGGGACACCAGCAAGGAGGCAGACCACCTCTGTAGAGACTGTCCTGAAGACTCTCGTAACTGCCAGCATCCAGCTTCTCTGCAAAGTATTCAATTTATCTCGCAAGCGGATCAACTCCCCTGCCCTGGCACCCCAAGCACCTATTCCATAAAAAATCTTAGGTAAGATAACACTGTTAAAAATTCTCTTCAGTATCGGTGCTTTTTTATGCAAAGTTTCTGTATTAAAAGTACTACGATAAAAATGTAAAATTCTATCAGTTTCTCTATGTATAGATTTAAAATGTTCAATAAAATTTAGCTTTTCATCTATAATAACACCCAAATATTTTATATTTCTCTGAAAACGGATATTCTTACCCTCAAATTTCAATTTTGGTGCTCTAGTTCTAGTACCCCCTCTAGGAAAAAAAAGTCCAAAAGTCTTTTCCACATTTAAATAAATATTTTCAGATTTACTCCACTTCAACATCTGCTCTTCAACTTTTATAAAGGTATGTTGTATTTTTTCCAGAGAGGAGCCCTTAATAATAAGCAGAATATCATCTGCATAACAAATTATTTCTGCATTAGAAACATCAAAATCCACAAGGAGAGTATTAACTATTAGGGCCCAGAACAAGGGAGCACTACACGATCCCTGCGGACAGCCCTTAAACATATCCAAATTTATATCTAAATCTTCTGAAAATCCTTTAAAAACAATTCTTCTATTCCTAAAATAATCCCTGATAAGTAAATAAAGATCTTTTGTAATCTTCAGCTCAAATAATTTATTTAATACGTAGGACCATCGAACAGAGTCAAAAGCAGCCTTGACATCGAAAGAAACAACCGCGACATGTTCACTACTTTTTATTCTACGTATTTTATCAACTACCCTAAAGAGTGCCAGATTAGCAGATCTTCTTTTCCTAAATCCATATTGATTTTCCGCAAGATGTTGTTTATCATTTATGACATATAAAAGTCTATTTACAATTAGCTTATCCAATACCTTAGCAAAAACCTTTAATAGACAAATTGGGCGATATTTATCTTCATTTTTAGGCAACAAAATTAATCTTCCAATCTTCCAGGCAATAGGAAAAACATGCAAAGACAAACATTTATTAAACAAAATAATAAAAAACGAAGGATAGTTCACAAACAATCTTTTTACAACTCTTGCCCGAATTCCATCCAATCCTGGAGCGGCTCTGTCTCTAAGACTTAAAATGACTTCCCTAATTTCTTCGTAGGTAAAGTCCAATTCACCATCTAAATCGTCATTACCAAAGTTATCATCATTATTATCAGGATCATCAATTTCATCAGTTTCAATATTCAGTGTCTTTTTAACAATTTTCAAATATTCTTCCTTTACATCCGTAGCCGCTCTATTATCACTATCTCGTAATATAATCTGTTTCTTAATTTTATTCGTAGCAACCTTAAAAATTCCTTCGTAATATTCCTTGTCTTGAATAAAAGCCCTATTTCTGAAATCACCCTTCACCTTTTTAATTTTCTTTTTATAAAAAGCCAAACATTTTTTATATTCTATTTTTCTTCGTATTCTAGTTTCATCATCCAAGTCTTTCACCTGGCAACTCTTGCGGATAGCCCTTACTCTCCTTCTAAGAGTATTCAGCTCATAATTCCACCAAGCAGTACCACTACGTTGTCGTATCTCACATTTTAAATCTCTTCTCATTCTTTCTTCAATTCGCTTCTCCATATACAAAATTAAATCATTAAATTCCCCAGCATCCTTCGTATTGACAATACGGTCTTCAATCTCAAAAATAAACCTTCTCATCTTAACGCAACATCTATCAATTCTTTTAACATTATTTGACAGAATAATATCCCTCTTATCTTTAATACTAACATCCTTTATACTTATCAAAATATAGTTATGATCGCTAAGGGAATTTTCCTCCAATATTTGCATGTCAAAGTTCTCAATAAGAGAATTTGGAGAACACAACACCAAATCCGTATATCCATCTCCACATGCAGAAGAGAAGATGGGTCTAGAATTTTCTTTGTTCAATAAAATCAAATCATTTAAAATGATAAAATCTGAAGTTAAAACCCCTCTTTCATCAAGACTCTTAGCCTCCCAAATAAAATTCTTTGAGTTAAAATCTCCAATAAAAATAAAACTGTCTTTAAAAACAGATATAACTTCTTCTAATTTTAAAAGATACGTATTCAAACATTCCACAGGGAAGAAATAAACTGAAATCACACCATAATTCCTTCCCTCTTTCTGTATTTCAATGGCAACGATAATATCAGAAGCGTGTTTAACTATGAATTCAATCCCAGGGTTTACGACAACAATAGCAGCTCTTCCTGTATCTGCATGGATGGTCCTCCAACTGTTTTTAATATAAGCCATTTTCTTTCCAATATAATAAGGTTCTTGAACTGTAACAATATCAGAGATATCCTCAAAAATATTATCTATTGCAGAGAGCCGGCATGCTGCAGCATTACAATGATTAAGATTACAATTTAAAATGTGCATAGCTAAAAGGATCCAAAATAAAACCATTCAATATAATAAATATAATTTAAAATCCAATATATACAGTTTAAAAACAATATATACAGTTAAAATCAGCAATAATTATCCTGATCTTACCTGGGAGGCAAGGGTATAGTTTCTTCCAAGATTTTCAATTATATCCTTTCCTAAAAGTCTTCTTTTAGAAATAAATTACACAATGGTTCAAAAGTCTCTATTTCACACAGTGTAAAAGCCGTAAATTATTAGTTCGTAGCCACAGGAATAAATAAAAAGTTTAAAATTAAAATAAAAATCAAAATCTCCCCACCGCAGAAGCTAAATCACCTCAAGTTTCTAGATCTAAATGTTCCCGAATAAATTTTTTCTCTCTTATGATCGAGGGACACTCTCTCCAAAAGGTATCGTGGTCATATTCCACATTAATACCATATCTATCTAAAGCTTCTTTACAGTTGATACATTCTTTTCACTATGACAATTTTTCCTCTCATGTCTACCATTACATGCAGAGCAAACCCTTTCAAACTTACAATTCTTCTTGGTATGCCCAAATCTAAGACAGTTCATGCAGCGCTTAGGTTGAATGAATAATTTTACAGGGTATGCTTTCCAACCAATCATAACTCTATTCCCTTCAAGGATATCTTGCTGACACCTAGCAGAAATCTCAAAAATCCTATGTGAAACTCCATGTTCTTGAGTTTTAATACGAAATAAGGATCTCGAACATTTCCCATCACAAACACAAAATTCATTAAATCTTTTCAAAACCAAGTCTTCTTCAACGGAATCACTAATATTATACAGAATAACCTTCGGCTTAATAAACTTATTCCTTCGAGTCCTAATAAGTGTGTTTAATTTCGGATTCTCCGTAATAGCTTTTTCAATAGTTCCTCGGTATCGGAGACAGACCCATGAAGAAAAGAAAATCTGAAACGTATGCAAAAAGCAAATGAGGAAAAAACCTAAATTAGCAGCACATCACGATTCATAAAAGGCACTGACAGAGGTGGATGGGGTTAGTGCAACCGGCTTGCGCGGTTTGATCCCATCATTCGCTAAGGGTGCCACTACATAAAGGAGCCCGCATCATTGTGGAGCTTGTTGTCGTAAGGATTTAACAAGACTGTTGGACGCCCGTTTGAATATCTTAATCTTGATGAGCAGTCCCCCAGCTTGCACAAAGATGTAGGCAACTTTTCAAAGCGACAGTCACTCGCTTTTAGAAGATCAATTATAATATGAGAAAAGGTAAAATTACTTTTTTTTTCTTCACGATGGGTTGCTCAAAGAAGTGTTCTGAAAAATGAACTCATTAATCCAGTAGATGGATTATTTATATAACAAGATTCCTCTAGGTAAAGAAACTGCATATTTTATTATTTACAAAGAATTTAAACGATAGAAAGAGATGAGAATTTCAAATACGGTAAGTAGCGTTCATTCCTGCTTTTATTCGTTAATGACTCTACGGTTTCTAGTTTATTTCAGTGTTCAGTTCACTTCTCTTCGTAAGGGATGAAAATTGGCGAAAGGCTGGCACAACAGTGACACTGGCCAAGATGCAAGAGTGCCATGGCATAAAGGTGCAAATACACCGGCACCCTTATGAAGTTCAGTATGATGAAGAAAGCAACCCTCATCAAGGCTACTCGGACACATATGTGATGATTTTGACAAACATTTTGCTTACTTGCATAAAGGTGCCGCCATCATAAAAGGCATTTATGATATCATCCGTGTGGCAGGACATGAAAATTCCTCGCTTTTATGCATTGAAGTAAAGAATTAGATCCAAAGATTAAGAATCTGCAAGGAATTAAGGACCACTGGGTTAATATGTTTAGTTTAATACGGTTTCTATTAATTTACGTTTCGATTTTTTTTTACACTGTCATTAAATTTTAATCTTTTTATGAGTTTATTGAATTCTACAGTTTTCGTAAATTTCCCGAATTTTCGATAGCTTCACCAACCCTTGGGCACTGAGTCCTGCGACATTTTTGAGATAAAACTCCCTATTGCAAATGAAACATCCCCCGGGGGTCGACGTAGAGAACTCTGCGAAGCTACTGGTTAGGATCTGTACCTAGGCAGTCTCGGCCACGGGGGTATAAAATTTATGAACTTGGTGGTTCTGAAGGCTGTGGGAAAGGTCACTTATTAGCCGGCCTCGGAGTCTGGCACGTCCTAGCGCGGCGTGGTTCTAGTAACCCGGGGTCTCCCCCGGGTCGCTGGGTAATGTCCCGCTGCGACGGGCTCGCCCAAGCGACTGGTAGGAGCATTAGACGACCGGTGCTGCCTGGTATCGTATCCAGGTGGTGCGGCGCTCTCTTGGAGGGTAATAGTGGAGGTTGAACTTCCACGATGTGCCCAAAGGGGGAGTGGACCTGCAGAGTGAGATTGAGTTCTCGGAGCAGGGAAGCCTAAACTGTTATTATTGCAAATGAAACATAAACGCCTGAGGAAGTTTCAAGTGCAGTTTGTTTTAATAAGATTTTGAATTCTGAGTATTCTGAAATAATTTACAGCAGTAATAATTTGGCTCTTAATTTGGTGGAATGAAATTAGGCGGTCATCTCTTCTGAGAAAATTGTCAAAACAAATGTAGATAAGCAGATTTAGATTGATAAGGCCATAAGCTTGTTCTCTATTTAAATAAAGGGTCATTAGATTCTAAATTCTAGTTTAAAGAAATTTGCACTTTTAATTTTTTTTTTTTTTTTTTTTTTTTTTTTTTTTTTTTTACAGATTTGTGAATAAAGAAACGAAAATGTTTCTGGAACCTAAAGAATGTAATTTAATTTGATATATTTCTAAAATTTCTCATTTGTCGAATACCTGCATAATGATACATTTCGAATGGATTGTTTAGATTAGTAGAGGCGCAGTATACAGGGTTATCCAAATTAAACTTCCCCAACTCAGAGGCCTGTGCAGAGTGTTGTATGGGTCATAATGTGATGAAATTTTAAAAACAGACACTTCAGATCATGCGCTCGAGATTTATTACACAAAAAAATTAGTACAAGAAGTTGCCGATAGGGGGCGCTGTAACGCTAGTAATGTGCATATTGCAGCAGCGTGATTTGCAGAAATAAAGCTTCTGCGCAACGTATCCAAAAGACGAGCCCTACAAAAGTGGAAGACAGGCCCTTCACAGGCAGTTTCTTTCCAGCTCGCTGATGCACAATGGCGACTTTGAAAGACAAAGCTCTGTTAGTGAAACTTTTCTACCAGAATGAAGAGAACTCCTATGCTGCGATAAGAGCATTTTGTCGGCTGAAGATCTTACGCCGAAGACCAATGACACCACGCGCTCTACGAGACATGATGAAGAAGTTCGAAAGAACGGGACAGCTGGGAATTTTACCAGGTAGAGGACGACAGGTTGTGGAATCTGCACGCGTAGAAGACGTTGCTTTGGCGGTCGTGGACCCCACTAGCCAATCGCCACATGGTGTTGTCAGTGTGCCAACTGTCTCTCGTGCTGTTGATATGCCCTATACGACCGTCTGGCGTGTGATGCGTCGAATCCTCGGTTATTTTCCTTACAAAATCCATAGTCGTCATCAGCTATCCGACGGGGATCCTGTAGTTCGGGAAACATTTGCGTTGCACTTCCTTGCCAGAATGGAAGTCGATGCTGCTTGGCCTTAGAACATCCTTTGGACGGATGAGGCCCATTTTCACCTGAATGGTCAAGTGAATACATACAACTGCCGCATTTGGGCAAATGAAATCCCGCACGCAATCCATCAAGTGCCCTTGAACCCTCCAAAGGTTACTGTATGGTGCGGTTTCACTGCAACATTCGTCATTGGGCCTTATTTTCTTGAAGAGGTGACTCCAACAGGGTTCGAAACCTGCTTTGTCACAGGAAAACTGTATCAGAACATGTTGACAACGTTTGTGATCCCTGTACTGCAACAAGTGGCCGCCTCCAGGACACGATATTTATGCAGGATGATGCACCTCCCCATATTCTTCGTGGCGTTCAACAGGTGTTACGGGCAACTTTTACCGATGCACGTGTGATCAGCCGCTGTTTCCCTACAGCTTGGCCTCCCCTCTCGCCTGATTTCACGCCATTCGACTTTTGGTTATGGGGATTCTTAAAGGGTCGGGTCTACCGAGAACACCCAGCGACCTTGGCACATCTGAAAGACGCAATTATTCGACATGTTCGGGTAATTCATGTGGACCTACTGCGTTCCGCTGTGGAACACACTGCTTTGCGAATGGAAAGAGTTGTGGAGAACCACGGCACACATGTAGAACATTTGTAGAATGTCTTGTTGATCTGCAGCGCCACCTATCGGCAACTTCTTGTACATTTTTTTTTCTTTTTTTTTTTTTTAATAAATTTCGAGCGCATGATCTGAAGTGTCTGTTTTTAAAATTTCATCACATTATGACCCATACAACACTCTGCACAGGCCTCTGAGTTGGGGAAGTTTAATTTGGATAACCCTGTACTTCCTGGTTTCGCAAACATAACAAACTCTAAGGTCAGTAGTACGAAGAATCGTGAAAGGTATTATGAGGTCAGGAAGACTATTTATCATGTTCACTCGTTTAAATAGTATTTTCTCGAGGTTTTCCGGAATCTGCTTAAACCTCCTTGACTATACTTTGAGTAGTTTTTGATCATATCGTTTAAGGTCTAAAGCTGTTTGCAAAGAGAAATTAAAAATATGCATCCACGTTTTAAGTAGTTTAATGATTCATTTCATTTTAATAACCAACAAATGCATTCAGCTGTACGTGTCGGACTATTTAAACCAATAGCAATACTTCTAACAAAAAATAAACTGCAATGACTTTAAATTTAGATTTCATGATTGGATATTACCACTCAGAAAATAGTCATTTGGGCTTCTATGAATTTCCTCAGTGTTGAAAGAGTTGTCAGTCTTTCTAATAAATACGCAAGTTAAAGGCTACATTTCGCAATCCTGCATGCTGAATTTATTGAATGCATAGTCTCTAGGTTTCCCATAAATCTCATATGATCCTCGTACACAATTCGCTTTAGAAATCCCCATAGAAAAGAAATCTGGGGGCGATATAAACTTCTACACAGGGATAACATTTTCCCACGAAATTATACGATCAATGTTTTTATTACTGAGTAAACATTTTAAATTATCTGCTCATCATGAATATTATAAATCTCTTGAGAGAGGGTTTCTTAACGATATAAATACCTATCGTTATATATTAATCGCAAAGAAGAGGAATATTAAAAATAATTAGATGTGTAAAACTTATCATTCTTCCCGCAGTACCTTACAAGATTTTGAAAAATATAATGTTTAGAAAACACACAAACACTACTAGAGAAAATACAGGAGTGCAATTCCGTGCCGTTTTTTACTGAAATGAATCCTATATTAGGATATGTATTAAATCTATATAGTATAGCATTGTTCTAATATAGATATTTTGACAAAAAATCGGAAATTTTCTTAAACAACATGCCATTTTTTCCCCCAAATTTCCATTTTACGACTCAAATTATGCCAAACTGCCAAGTTTCTTAAAAATCGCACGAGCAGTTTTTAAAAAAATAGCTCTCAAAATGTTAGCTCCTCAATGTTAATTCAATTTGGTTATGTATTTATTAATATCTCTTTTTTATTACACTTACTTGATTCCTTCTTTCACAGTTCGAAATCTGAGTTCATTCCAGATAAAATTCACCCATTTTTTATGATTTATTCTTAAAATTTGTATTTTAAAATAATTTTTAAAAAATTTTTGGAAAAAAAAAACTTTTGAATTATAACCTATAAAATTTTTACTATCATCTTAATGTAGATGTACTTCTAAGTACACCTGCAAATAATTAGAGGTTTTTATTCAAAGTTTCAGAAGATATACGTGAATTTATATATTGGCGCGTTTTGAAATTTGTCATAGTTGTTGAAAGCGATAATAACATCTAATGTGGTTTACACAGTTTGTTAAAATTATTTGAAAGTTGGAACGATGTGACTTTTTTCCTGGTCCTCATAATGGAAGGGAAAGGAAAATAGGTTGCCATATATTAAAAAGTTCGCCAAGTGAATTATTCTTGGCGCAAACTGAAAAAAATGCGCCAAGCTTGTAATGTTGCGCGGCCCCAACCTGCACGCACCAATAGTGGTGACTGCTATGAACTGGAAAGTACACAAAGTCTTGAGAAGGGCTTAAATCCCTTTTTATTCAACTTTAGAAATTACAGATGCGTGCTCTTGACGCTCACGAACTACGATGACCCGGCGGTAAAATAAAAATAAGAAACTAAAAATGAACAATAACAAGTTACTACCTACAAGGCTCTCTAAACGTAACTAACCTAACCACGTTCTAAGATACCGCTGATATTTCAGCAAACTTCTGAATATTAAGTTGAAAGATTCAACTATCTGCCGAGGCAAGCACACAGGCCGAAACGCGTGGTTCTTCAATTTCTACCCAGCCACCTCCACGCTCGTGAAACAAGAAAGCACTCTTTCGAACTCGTTTCCCTTCTATTTAACTCAAATTACTTCCGCTGACAATTTGAATACTTTGCGCGTTCTACTAAAATTTACATACTCTGGCATTGGCAATTCCAGGGGAAAGTAAGGCTTGACAGGAAAGATAGTTTAAACTTAAAATAAATGTTAGTTAAAATAAATATAAACCCTACAAGCTAAATTTTAGAATTTCTCCGTAAGGTTCACACCAAATTTTACAAAACTCAATATTTAGGCATAATTTGAGTCGTAGAATCGAAATATGGAAAAACATTGGCATGTTATTTCAGAAAAAGACCCATTTTGGGTCAAAGTACATATGTTAGAACAATGCTATTTATAAATCTACTATATTTCTTAAACCGCGCTTTCGAGACATGAAAAGCGCAATTTGAATTTCGTCAATCGGTCCAGTAGAACGGAAGATATGGAACTGTCCCATTTTGTTTTTTGCGTAGTGTACATGATCTTATAGGAAGTTTTATCGGTTAATACGGATTTCGATTATCACGAATTACAAACCATTTTTAGTCCGTTGCGTAGTTAGATTTTTTAACATGGACTTGCAAAGTTTTTCATGTATTTTTCCTGTTGTTTCTCTGCTAGGGCTGCATTCATAAATGTTTAATGCCCCATGAAAATATTGTTTTCCTTAAAACATAGTCAGCACGAGTAACACTGCTCGACAGTCGCTATCATCGTGTCAACAATGAGCAGCAAATGCAATTCTGTGTTCAGATGTGCTTCTTTTATTCTTTAAAAGTTAACTTGTAAGCCTGATGTTAAATCTTGAATAATTCTAAACTGATGAGATAAAATTTGATAAATTGCTGCTGAAATGGAGACGGAATCGTCAACTTGGTGTATGCGTGTTGCAATAAAAGATATTGCCGCATCTTGGTAATCCGTACCATCACAACAGATACAGTAATGTTTTAGAAGAGCCTGGAGACAGAAGATGTTGATCCTGTTGACGAGTTAGATGGTGACAACAATATCATTTACCTGAAGAATGGAATTTTCTAGAAGATGATGCGAACTCTAGTGTTAGTTTTGAGGAGTTTGTTAGTCAGATGACGATGTTGCCGAGTGTGCTGAAGTGGAATCTGATGTACAAGCAATTGAGGTTTGGTTGTAAGAAATGTTATCAGAATAAAAGAGGACAATATCATTCCACCCACCCGCCAGCAAGTGTTATATGCCTTGGACACTTAGAACGCTCTGATGTAACGTCCGAATTGACCGCTAGTTTTACGGAAGCCATGAGTACAGTTAGCCGTGAGGTTACGAGCATTTTTTTCCCTTCTCCAACAACACAATATGCAAATCTCCAACAGCACAATAGGCAAAACTTTTCTTCCAGAAAATGATCAGTCGGTACATTTTTATGTTTCAGTCTCTTGAGATTCCTGTTAACGGAGTTTACTGTAGTTGATTTCTTCCAACTGACGTTTTAAACGTATGTCAAGGTCTTCCAAACAAAAGGGCATACAATCTTTAAATTAAATCATGTTCCAGGAGAATAGTGTAAATACCGGAATACTCGGATTGTGGGTCCGGTCTGCGTCAAAACTGATTTGAATTCTGAATTGTAAAAATTGTTTGAAATAAATCTGAAATATGAGACTATTTTTCAAGAAGTAACGAAATTAAGGATATGAAAGCAACGTAAGATATAAAAAGGCAAAACAAGCTGACGATGGATGTAGATGGAAGTTCAGACATGGTGGGGTATCACAGGCTTAGAATCCTTGAGTAGCGTTCACACGGGGCATTCAATCAAAATGGTCTTACAACATAATACACAAGAACATAGAATAAATGGGACTATTACGGACAATAATGATACATAAGGATATACTAGGATACATTAATGTGCAAATTACAGAATAACGAGCTCCGAAACATAACGTCAGTTGTGAAGGATTCACATATTATTGCTTAATATGCCCATTGGTCGTTTGGCATTACCTGACGAACAATAATCCTAATGGATTATTATAGAATAATTAGAATTATAGTAGAATAATTAGAATAATAGAATGTGCTATTTTCTATGAAACTTATGCGCTAGTTGACAGTAGATAGCATGTAGCTGAGGAACATCAAGTTCTTCATGAATTTTGTTGTGCTGAACATACCACTAATTGCCGGGGATTTGTCTCAGGATACAATTTAGGGTAAATCTTTTTGTTAGTATGGCATGAATATGCCTACTGGGAGTTGGCACAACAAAGCATAGGGTGCAGTATGGTTTTGTAAATGAGTAACTTATTATCAGTTGAAAGAATACTGCTTCGGACAATACTCGCCCGACCTTCTGGATAATAGAATGCACGTGTGGGATTTCTGAAAGATTTTGGTGAAGAATCACTCTGAGACAAGAGACTTGCCTAGCCCATTGCAACGTGTTTCAGTGGAGACAAAGGCTGCCAGTAATGTTTTTATTTCCTTTTTTTTTTTTTTTTTTTTTTTTTCCTGGAATGCAGTAGAGCTAAATTTTCCGTCGTTAAAGTCAGTATTCAAATGTTTCAATATGATTTTATAATGCTTGTTGTGCTGGACAAAGAAAGCCTTTTGTCACAGGATCGTACTATCATCTGCATATAATTCTAGTGTGGTACTGAGTATTTCTGAAATGTCTTTATATACGAACTGAAATCTGTGGTACCAAGTAGATCCCTGTGCTACACCAATCAATACAACTCGACAAGAAGAGTATGTATTAGAGATAGGAACGACAAAGTTTCTATTTGTTAGCTATGATTTAATAGGTGTGTAAAAGAACACCTCGCTAGTAACGAAGAAATCAGGGAAAGATATGAATGACCTCAGCGTTATAGAGGAAACTGGTATTCTGAAAGACAGAGGTTTCAGTTTCTTGTTCCGATCATAGAAAATCTTTGCAAAATGATTGGTGTAAAAAATATATTTCCGAATATACGCTGATCGAAATTTGAGCTGAGAGATCAGATTTTGATGCATATTAGTTATATATTCAGCTGTATGTAAATTTAGTTCAGTATATACCTAGAGTTACGAATTATTGGTCGTCTAGCTTAAGTACACCTATTCGATAATTTAAAGATGAGTGCCATTCACCTCTTGTTTTCGGAGCATTGTATCGGGTGATCCAAAAATTGAGCACATAAAAATTTCCAAAACTGTGTAACTTCCAAAATGGATATTAATGGTAAATTTTTCCAAAAGATAACATCCCTGTATCACATACCCTGCTCAAGTAATATAGTGCCCCTGCTCAAGTAATATAGTATCCCTGCTCAAGTAACATAGTATCCCTGTTCAAGTAATTTAGTATTTGAAATTGCAGTTGCGTTTTGTGGTGTTAGCTTTAAAAACTGTTTGCTTGGTTGAGAAATGGAGATCAAATTTTCACAAGCAGAAGGGATTTTCGTCACTCAGCATTAGTTTGCAATGCATAAAATGACTGCGATTCCATCTTTCTCATAAATTTGTTAGGTTGTCACAATATTTCTTTTCTTGACGTCATCCTTTTTGCGCGTGCTCAGAAGAGATGGGGGCAGACGGATTGGAGCAGCTGCTGCATTTCGCATGGCGAACGTTCCAGTTTTTCGAAATGATGAGGAAAACTTGTTTTGTTAGATTTAGGAATATGTGAAAAGATCTCGTTGAGAGTTTCAACATCATCTCGCAAAAATGCGTTGCGAAGTAATGCTTAGTCAAAAACGCTGTGTTTAGGAAAAACTCATATCCATCTTGCATCGTACTAACAGATTTTAGAATTAACTGTATAAACTGGCAACTGAAACTCCAAATGATATATTATTTGTAAAAGTATATATCTGTCATCCAGTGAAACAATGTGCAGTTAACATGCATTTTAGAATTCCCACTGTTTTTGAAAATTTGATATGTGTGACTATTAGATCATCCGAAAAAAACACTTTTGGCGCCAATAGCTTCGTTTCCTCATTTTCCCAGCTTAAAATCATTTGCATCATTTAGCCGTTTTGGAGATGCGAGGGAGAGATTTTATTTTGATTTTCAATTGCAATAACTATTCTCAAGCCATTCTCAAGCCATCATACTCCCATTCTCAAGCCATCATAAGTTTTTTCCCTCTCATTTGTATTCTCGCTTTTATAAAGAAAACACAATTCATATCTGCTATATACTGAAATATGCCCAAACAAAGAAGGACTACATGTTCTGCTAGTTTTAAGTTAAGAATCAGTGTCATGGCTGAATCTCGACAAATCTGTAAAACGCACTGTGATACACTGAAGTCTAGTCGTAGGCGCTGTCTGAACCATATTAAATGTGCTCTCTTGTGTGCTCCAGAAGTCGGAATGCAAATAGCGGGTCTTTTCGAATGCTGGCCCTATCTCATGAAGCCATCGGACAGGTGACCGAGGACTGGAGCACTTGGTGTCTACCTATGCATGCACCTCGTCCACCACTATTCAGTGCTTATTGAAGAATTTAAGAATTTAAGTAAGATATGTGGCCATATCAGACAATTGTTGCATATTCGGAAACAGAGGACGCAAGAAACATATTGCAATGCCAGAATATAAACAGAAAGCCTTCTGGCAACTGTACATCTTAAAACTCGTGCTCATGGGAGAGCTGTGAAGCTGTAGCAGTCCTGTGTCGCTGGGCTGAAAGTGCAAAACAACGATCTTCATTCATCGCTGTGGATCTTGGTCAACCTTGTCCGTGTCTTCTCGATATGGATCTGGTGTAATGAAACTGTTTTACAAATTGCAGACGACACTGGGTATTACATTGAGCTCTAGCTACTTACGCCTGTGATTGGCCTTCCTATAATTTGTCAACAGTTCTGCATCTTATTTAGTCATCCGTACATTCATGGCTACTCAATTTACCCAACTATTGTGTGAAAAACGGCAACTGTCATGAAAGAGTAGGAACATAAAAATCGCTGAAAAGCCCTCCTGCGTTTGTATTTCTTCCACAATCAAGCTCCACGACCACGTACATATACGGGGGCTTAAGTATTCGCCTCTGAAAATTTCCATAATCCTTCTTCAGAATAGTTAATACCTTTGTTTCAGTATTTTTTGTAAAAATGAGCATAATTTTCAAATTTTTTGTCTTTTGCACACGAGTGTTTATGAGAAATAGTCGATAAAGGCATTAATGGTCAAATGAAGAATGATGTCATTCAGCCACATTTCCTTCTAGCAGAGAGATATCCCCGATAACCGCTAGAAAACTCTAAGTTGGATAACGATATTCAGAAATTTGATTAATGCATATTAGGTATACATAAAATAAAATCATTTTTCAATTTTTTAACCTATAAGGCCTATAACGTCTTATATTTTTAACCTATAACGTCTTTTGTTATAATTGAATTATTTTCAGATCATTTTAAATTCATATACAAGCCAAACTACAAACTTCAAAAGCAGGAAATTTATTACAAAGTTTTGGCTTATTGACGGAAATGTATGCTAATTGAAGTAAACACAAGTTTGGATGATGATTTTACTATACATAAAGTAAAAGAGGAATCGGAATCTGTGTTAAGTATACTTTCTGCTTATAAGAATTAGAAAGAATACTATAGTTCATTCTAGTATGTAGAAGAAAAAAATATTTGTTGAATAAAAATTAAAATCATCTTTGATAAAATATATCTTATGATGACTGAAATAAAAAAAACCTTCATACATCTGTTTTTTTTTTAAATAATAAGCAGATTTTCTTGAAAGATGTGAATACTTGGCTTAAAGTAAAGTGAAATTTAGATTATTCACGTTTTTATTATTACTGCATAATTTTTAAAATTCATTTCTGGAAACGTCAAGAAAAAAACGTAAAACTATTATTTAGTATATAAAATGTACAGTGATACGAAGTCCTTTCGTTTGCTCTATACCGCCAAATTATTCAAAACAAAAAATCAATAAGGCACAAAATTACCCTAGACCATAAACCGTGACTCTGCGGTTACCCCGCAATTTTATGCTTCAGCGACGTGTTATAACAGGTTATCGTTATTCCTCACCAAAAAAAAAAAAAAAAAAAAAAAAAAAAAAAAAAAAAAAAAAATTCCTTTTAGTATGATGGCTATTGCGTAAGAAAGAAGCTATGTATCTTTTCGGTGTTTTCTGATATCAGTTCTTTTTCTGGAGATTGGTAAATACATTGGGCTTTGCGGTCTAAACGTATTTACAATTTCATAAATCAAAATTTCATTCGCGCATTTTGCTTTAACTAAACTGTAATAAGCGTGTAACACTAAAAATTTTAATAAACATGATACCGAAAAATGTTATCATGTCTTAAAGAAATAGTTAAAAAAAATCTGAAAGCTTTCAGATTTTATATTACCTTCAAAAGGGCGTTTTTTAACATTTTTGTGTTGCGATTATTTATTAAATATCATGTTCTTCGCACTTAAACCATAAAATTCAATCCAAGAGCAATATCGCGAAATATTTAAAAGAGTATATCTCTAAAATTTCTGATACACAGTCTCGCGCGCTGAGATAATTTTTTTCCATAGAGTGTTGCCATTACTTGCTTTGAAATCGTTGCGTTTCTGAATGAAAAACTCATCAGTAATTGAAAATGGGTGCACAAAGTGGAGAATATCCATCAACGGCCAACATTTTTATTAAGCCGGACACATTTCGCAACTCGTATGTACATGTGAATGTTGATTTGTATTTTTTTTTATTTCATCGGTATGAGAATTGTGGTATGAGGAGTCGTTGAATGACTACCATGCACTGGGCTTTTCTTGTTAAGGCTTTTATGTTAAATTTTATAACTTTTATTCTTGGATTTTGATATCCAGTTTCGTTTTCTGTTTTGAGCTTGCCGTTTTCTGTTTGAAATAGAAACAACTAGCAATTATGAATAATATTTAGATGGCATGTAATTTACTTTCTCTAACGCAGCTCTGTGTACTTCTTTGAATTAATTTTCATTAACGTTTAATCTAAAAGTTAATTTTATTAAAAGCCTCAAAAGAAAACGTTTCGAGATATTAATTTTTACAGCTCGCAGAGTTGGAAATAGAAATTATTACCCCTCGAATGGACACGTTTGTTTCGAGCCTCGTACTCGAGCAAGCTACTGAAATAAATGTGCAGATCGGTTTTGAATAATTAAGCCTTTTTTTTCACTTGATTAGATTCACAAGTTTCCTTGCGGCATTTAACATTAATGTTTCAAACATTAAACTGGAATTGACTGCAATTTATTAGTCCAAAGGGACTTGAGTCCCGAAGGACTATTACTTTCGTTTTGGCATTTTGCGTCGGACGGATAAATGTCGGTTCACTTTTCAAACTGTTGCCATAAAATGTTAGAGTCCTGCATTATATTTGAAGAAATTAAATAATGAAAATCTGCGTAAATGTATGTATATTTCTCACATTGTCATAAAATAACGGTACATAGAGTCATCGAATTTTGAATAACGTAATCCTCCAACGAATATGAGTATGTGGAAGACCAAATTTGAAATTTGAAATTTGTTTTATGATCGATTTCCTATTTTTTAAAACTTTGACGAATTTTTGATTAACAAACTCAAGGATTTCAAAGCGAGCAATGGTTGTGCAGAAAAAACATTTTTATCTCCAGCGCGTGAGTCTCTGTATCGGAAATTCTAAAGATATGCTCGTTTTAAAACTATTTTGCGATATTGCTGTTGCACTGGATCTTATGGTTTAAGTGCGAGGAACATGATATTTAATAAAGAAAGGTAACACACAAAATGTTAAAAAAAACGCCCCTTTGGACGTAATTTAAAATCTGAAACATTTCAGATTTTTTTTTTTATTCTTATGAATTTTATTATGTTTTTTTAGATCTTCTTGAAACATTAATGGTTAACTCTTCGAGGTGTTATTGGGAAATAACACCATAACAAATTTCTTTTTCTACCATCTGAATTTGCCATTTTGAACAGCTTAAATTTACGCATAAAATTTTATGCTCTATTCCAGCGCTTCTAAAACTCTTTTTCAATCACAGCCAGTTTTTATCATTGAGATGTTTTCGAGACCCAGATCTTAAACAAAAGAATAAAGATGTAGAAATAATATTTTCCCATAAATTTTGAATAATATATATACGAAAGGAAACAGTTTAAGGATTTGTTTTAAGTATACAAAAATTAATCATATAAAATCGTGTTTTAATAATGACTGATCTGCTTACTTTTTGCTGCATAACAAATGTCATTCTTGGTGCAATTATTGCAAGAAAAGAAGCGCCTGCTGGTGATAACGGCATTCGTTACAATCATAGATGGGATTGCAGGATCAGAACAGCTTTAAAGTGCTCATTTTAAAGAAACAGACTACAATCGCAGTTGTGCCGACCTTATTCTCGGAACGCGTGTGTGGCACATTACATGCCGTGCACTTGCGTTGTATTTTAAATCTGAAATAATTTAGCAGCTGAGGATGAAACCTCTTTTATAATGATTTTAGAGGTGTTTTTCAATATGTAAATATATTTTACAACTCAATTTAGCCAGTATTACGATTTAATAATTGCACTGTACAGAAACTAATATATTAAAGATAATAAAGAAACTACGACTAATGTTTTTCTTTAAATTAATATTTTTGAATAAAATTTTCACCACCCCAACCAATAGTTTAAGAAGCGCTACTCTTATTTTGTATTTTTGATTTTTAGGAAACTCATTCTTAAAATAATAGGTTTACAGTAACTGCTTAGCTGAAAACTGTTTCAGATGTTAAAATAAAAATCCATATGCAAATTTCAAATTGCAATTCTTTCTAACTTTATCAGGTATTTCTCCCGCCTTCCCCGCATGCCTTCGTGGTGTGGTAGTCTGCACGCTGGGCGCGTATCCAGAGGTTCGTGGTTCGATTCCCGGCGAAGGCATTGCTCATTTTTCATCTTGCCTGCTTCCAAAAATACCTAATGTTTCTACAGTGGCGCCCGGGTGGTGGATGATGATTCTCCACACCCAGGATTTGGCGAACGGGTCCCTTCAAAACCTTAGTTGCCTTTGAAAAGGGGGGAGGTATAAGGTATTTCTCCCGCTTTATTAGCGTGCCTTCGTGGTGGGGTGGTCTGCAAGCTGGGCACGTATTCCAGAGGTCCGTGGTTCGATTCCCGGCGAAGGTGTTGCTCATTTTTCAACTCTCCTGCTTTCACAAAAATACTTAAAGTCTCTATAACTTTACCTTATAATTAGAAAAAGCGAAGCAGAAAAATTTGTATATCGTGGGTACACTTAGCTGACCCTTGTTTATTAAAAATATTTTTACCCGAAATATTGTGTTCAGTGTAGGTTTTGCTTAGTGATTTGTTTTAATAATTTTACTGCTTATTGTTGCGAAAAGTTCGAATTATGTTGTAAAATAAAACAATAAAATAAGACATCCACTTTCGTTTAAACTAAGGTTTTTTAACGTTATTTTAAACGAAAAGGTTTTGTTACCCGAAAAAAGAACTTCGCTAGAATGGGCTATAAAGTTCTAGTTAATTTTTGTGTGTTTGGCAACTAGAACTTTGGGAAAGAGTCTAGCGACTAGCAGCTGGTCCTCTTACAACTATGAAGACATGTCCAAGGAAGGGTTAAAATACCCTTTTATTCACTCAAAGAAATAATTGACAGACGGCTCTTCTCGGACTTACAGGAAAGCCTCCACTTGAGCTTTAACTTCAGATAGAAAATAAGGAACTAAACTAATTCTAACTAATAAAATTTAGCCGTAGCTGACTAACCGAGTCGGCCCGTAATTAAACTTCACCGGCGAATAGTAGCAGGTACGTAAGACTACAGCCGAACGCAGTAAGCTAGGCTTAAAGCAACGACGTGGCCCGAAGGCAGAACACGCTCTACTGAAAACTTCTGAGCTTTTCTACGGAAGTAACTGAACTTCCCATTAAATACTGGTTCTAACTTATTTACATAAAACGCGATACTGAAAACTCATTGTATATGGCGAACAAGAATTTAAAATCATATTTATTGGAAGTGAAAATTCTCGAAAATGTTTTTTTCGACTTGGAAGTGGAAGGTGGCTAACAAGTGTCATCACCATTTAAGAAACAAAGTTCAACTTCTTAACTTCATAACCGAACAGAAAGGATTTTTTTTCAACTATAAACAGCATTTGGTTCCAAAAAGAAGTGGGCTCGCCTTGTAGGCAATTAGTCCACAATTTGATTAACAAAATGCTGAACTGCTTGTTCAGCGTTTATTAACAAATAGCGTCTACAACAACATAAGCTTTAGCAAGGTTTAAAGAATATCCGGCTACTCGGAGTGCTCCATAGCTGCATCAGTGTTATGGAGTTTATAGCAGAGATTCAATTCGGGAAGTGATACTCTTTTTGGCGCACGCAGTATGCTACATTGCGCCAAATTTCGCGTCTAATGCCATGTGAAAGCGGAGCTTGAATAACAGGTGTCAACAGCAAACAAACTTCTAAGTTTGAAACTGAACTCTATGTTGTTATGGGATAATTGTTTAAATTTATATAAAATCCAAGAAGGAGTTTCTAAGGAGGAATGTATTATCTAATACAAAATATGTAAAAAAGAAACAAAATCAAGAATTTCATCCATCCACATCATCTTCAAATTGCATGCAGCAAAGGTTAGACGGTTTCATTTTTTTAAAAAAATATCTTAAATATTTTGTGGATTTTATTGTATGATTTCTTTTTATTCGTTAATTTCTACTTTTATCTGTTATACGCGCTTGCATAATAAACATATGTTAAGACAGAAAAGTTTTGTACCGGGCAGGGGCGAGTAAGTGGAATAATAAATTTTTATTTAATTTATGAGTAACAAAATATATTATAAAATACCGTATTGCATCAGTACAAAAACGCATGTATTATAGATATATTTTACATGCTTCATTAAAAAAAAAAAATTACTCGATTCCAGTAGTCCGCGGAGACTACCCCAATGTAAATAATAACCCTACAATATGAATTCATAACACATTACAGCTGTTTTCTGTACATTAAGCGTTTCTCTTCAAGATCTTCCGAAACATTTATGGTAACATATTTTATAGATTAACCCATAGATAATTCTGTTATACATTTTTTTCTATCCGCATAGCTTCTTTTATTCCTCAAACTGATTTTTACACTTCTTTTGTCTTGACCAAACTCATTTAGCGGTGATTTTTAAGAAAACTATTTAAGGTCATATTTTTCCACGAAGAATTCCTTCTGCGGTTCTTTATTGACCTTTGGCATTAGGACCTTGAAAGACCTCGATCAAGACCTAACACGAGTGATGACGTCAACTAAGGTGCTTCAGCAGGTAGATTGAAGTTTCATTCCACGAGGTCGACAGCTTGCAGAGTCAAAAAGAGTCGATTTAACACCATTTATACAGTACAATGCCTGCAGATGTTTACATTGTGATATCATTGGTTGTTGCGTTAAGGATAAGTTGGTTTCATTTAATTTTGAAAAGATGAGATTCAAATAATAATAAAAAAAAGTTAAGAACCTATCCCATTTAATGGTCGTTGTGTTTTTAACCTTTACCTTGTTGTTAACGCCCATATGTACTCAAGAAGTCCATTTAAAGAATGCTACAAGCGCTTTTAGAAGTCTAATTTTTAATTTAAGCCAAATACTAGATTAACCTTTCTAGACTACAAACGAACTCTTTATTTTTCAATGACATTGTATATTAATATAGCCTCTAGATTCTTTTTAACACATCGAAGACGAAAACTTTTCAAGTATTATTGTTGTTAGTTTTGACAAAATTGCATACAACGTAAACAATTACCAATAAACGTTGTGGTTACCAGTTGCGGTTCCGTCTTCAGTATGACAAAAGCACGTTATACTCAATCCACAGAAAATTAACCAGTTTTAAAAAATCAGTACACCTGAACTTATTTAAAAAAATTTTCAACAAGTGTTACTTTCCCCTTGAGTTTCATAAATTAAATAGGTTTGTCATAAGATTTAAAAAAATCAATGCAAAATTTTTATTTATGGCTGCTATCGTCTGCATTCAATATAAAATCATATCGTTGTGATGGAATTTTCTAGAAACATGAAATCGCAAACAATTCAGTAAACTCTTTTCGTAATTTTATTCAGATGGTAGTATAATTTTCAATATTTTGATATTTTTTGTTAACATTATAAGGTATTTTTCTCGTCATGTTAGTGTGCCTTCGTGGTGTAGTGGTTCTGCACGCTGGGCCGGTATTCCAGAGGTCCGTGGTTCCATTCCCGTCGAAGGCGGTTTGCTATTTTTCATCTTTCCTGCTTCCAAAAATATGCCTAATGTCTCTACAGTGGCGCCCGATCTAAAAGGGTGTTGGATGAGGTTTCTCCACACCCAGGATTTGGCAATTGGGTCCCCTAAAAACCCCAGTCGCCCTGTAAAAGGGGGAGTATATAAGGTATTTCTCCCGTACTCCTAGCGTGCCTCCGTTGTGTAGTAGTTCTGCACGCCGGGCCGGTATTCCAGAGGTCCATGGTTCGATTCCCGGCGAAGGCGGTTTGCTATTTTTCATCTTTCCTGCTTCCAAAAATATACCTAATGTCTCTACAACATTCATTTACGCTCTGAAATGAAATGCAGAAATAAAAGGCTAGACCTTCGAAAAATCCATTTTGAATTTGCTTTTAAGTTTATTATAAGTGGTTAAGATTAAATTTTATGAGTTGGCAATAGTAAATATTACTTTTAATTAAGAAAGCAGAAATAGTACAGAAATTCATAGTTTTTTATTTCTAATTTTAAATTATTTGAAATAGTAAATTCGTTTTTGAGGTGCAGATTCCATGTTTTTCGTTATTTCCCAGATGTTTGTTCATAAAATTTTATATTAGAATAATGAAATTTTTCCATATAGTTCCGCTATAATTCTTCTTTTCTGCGTTTTGTACGCAGAAAAAGAAAGAGGAAATTTCTAAAAGAAAAATAATGAAATGATTCTGTAACAAGTACGTACATGATGTTGAAATATCTTCTGCTAATTACAATATAGCATTTTAGCAAATTTAAATCTATATCAATTATATATGTAATGAAAAAATTCTGTTTTAGAGAGATTTATAGTAAGTATATGTTACTATTTTTAGGATAGAAAGAGGAAATACGCAAATTTTTAAAACAAGGAGCTATTACAAATTAAAGTTGAGATTTAATTTTACATGCTTTTATTTTACATACAGTGGCTTCAAAAGTGTTCGTATACTTACCAGTTTTAGTGAAATATTATTCATTAATAAAAATTAATATTTGAAAATAAGAATTTTTAAATAATATGTATACATTAGTTATTTTATGAACACAGTAAAACTTATTTTTGGAAAAATCAATAATCAAAAAGAAACAGAAAAGTTACCCCACAAATCTCTTCGTACAGTTTTAAGAAATCTGCACATATTAGTAAATGCTGTAGTGGTTCTGTTAACTAGCATATTGTAGCATATGACTGGTAGATAAAGCAGCTTTCAAATGGTTGAGTATAGAGTTCACCAGTTATTTTTTGTAGTATCTGCATCAATGTTTCTCCATTCTTCCATCATTGCTGTGCTTAGGTCCCGGCTTACGTTTTTATGTTGGGTCTTCGTACTCTGTCTAATATGTAATTCTTTCCAAATGCGTTCTATCAGGTTTTAATCTAGTGACTAAGGTGGTGTGTAGAACTTGTGGATAATTATAGACACACCAAAGGCAAACTTTGAGGACCATGTGTTTAGGATCGTTATCCTGATATATATATATATATATATATATATAAAAAAAAAAAAAAAAAAAAAAGAAGAGCTGTTTACAAAACCCAAATTTTGGGAGGATAATTTTAAATTATCTTTTAAAATACTTAAATAAAGAGCGTGTATATTATGCTACCAATAAATACTAAGTTACCTAATCCTAATGCTGACATGCACCCCCGCATAAGGAACCTCCATCGCCATACTTCACTGTTCCACACAAGGTCTTGGGATTAAGTTCCATGTTTTTTCTTCTCCATAAAATTATATGCTCATCGAAACCAAAAATGTTAAATTTGATTTCATCTGCAAGTAAGGCATGGTCTGTAAATACGCATATACATTCTTTTTCACTAAAACTCAATAATAAATTATAAAAAAATTTCGCTTACCTGTCAGACGCATTCTTGCCTTTTGTCATTTTCTCTAAATTTTATTTGACGACACAATAAATGGAAGCACATATAAACTTTAGTTAGTGTTTCGCGTTCGTGTTACATCTTTCTCAGTCATCAAAGTTCTGCACTAGTCCAAGGAATTCAAGCGCACACAGCGCCATCTGGTGCAATAAAGTTTGTACATGGTTCCAATACAAGTCGGGCTTATTTACCACGATAACCAGAGGGCCATGTAAACTTTACATTTACCCAAGCAAATAAGAAAGAATTATAATTATAAGAAAAAACACTACATGGAAGAATTACATGTCAAAAGTAATAAAGGTAACATAAAGCAATTACTCTTGGATAAGAGGAAAAGTTACGTCTATGCAAAAATCTGTCGAATCTCTTTAACTCACGGTTCAGATGTTAGATGTTTCAATTTTTTTTTACTGTTGCCATTTAGCGTTAGGTTATACCACTGGTTTTACGAAGGAAAGAATAAGCTATTTTTTGCACTTTGTAAAATTTTCTTCGAACAGAGTACTTGTGTAATCCAGATGACCTGAGTACTCATCAGACAGTTATAAGTGAAATTCAAGTAGAAGTATTTTCATTAAATTCTGTAGAAATCTTTATAACACTCAAACATGGAATTTTTACAAATTTTTCTATTGCTGGACGACGTCTTGTTACTTCATTTTCGATCTGATTTTCTTCTTTGATGCGTTTTATCATATACTGTATCGTAGAATGGGATACATTTACTAATTTAGTGATATCCTGAATCGAATTTCCATCCTTATGATAAAAAAAATTATCAATTTTTGAAAGCTATTCGTTGCTTACTTAAGACTACGAGCCATTTTTAAGCATTTAATAAAATATAAGGAAGTAATCAAGCAAAGAATAAAGACAAACTATAACCAAAACTACTATAAACAAAAGACTCACTTGGCTTTTCTAAAGAAATTTCATTAACAAAACACAATTAAGATAAAACATTACAATTAAGGGCGTTATAATTACACATTTTAAGATACAAAGTAAATCTCGGGGAACAACATTTCGAGGAAACAGCATGCTTAGTTCATATTTATTGTTATTTGTTCATTATTGTTATTCATTTATTGTTATTTGTTTTATTGCTTCCTTTTGGAATTTTTTAATCAATTGTTTTCAGCTATATGGAATATGTCATTCAAACATTTATTTCTTTCTCAAACTGCCTCAATTAAAGTGACTCTCATCAATTATAGATGCATGTTGTATTTAGCCACAAATTATAAACGTCTTAAAAATCATAAACGTCTTAAAAATATTCAGAAAACAAGAATCAGGTTATAATTTTATTTATGAAGTTTTACGAAAATGTTTCGCTGTACGATCCCTTTTGTGGCGTGTTTTATCTATGGCTCTTACATTTTCAATTTTAGAAAAAGAAAATTGGTCAATATTAAAAAAAGAAAAGTTTGGTTTCATTCAAAATCGCTTGAAGATGATATGAAAAATTACTGGGCTTTATATTTGAATATAATTCCGGTCTACAGCGCTTTTTCTATAAATTCTTAAATTGTCCGAACACTTTTGAGATCCATTGTATATATTATTCGAAAGAAAAAACAAAGGAATACGATTTTAAGAAAAGCGTTAATTGTTTTTAAATTTCTCAATTTGTTAAGTATTTACACACTGATTAAATTTACAAGATATTTTAAAAATATTACCTTTAACCGAATGGCAACACGCTGAAAAATAGTTATACGCAATATGAGTGGGAAGATAACATAAAGTTCTTCTAACTTACGAAGCCTCATGGACTGGAGGAAACGACGTTCGCCAAAGTCCTCATCTCCTTTCTTATTGCTTAAAAGCAAGCTTGCTAAAGATTGCTAAAGATAACATAAACATCACAGCTGCTAAGATAAGTGAATGATATGTCCATAAAAGTGTAACGTAATCCAACGGTCAAGAAATTTTGTCAAATACTCCGTCAAGGATGTTTATTTGATGTCAAAACAACAACTAAAATTGTGTTAAGAAAGGCAAAAAGGAAGGTATAGTCCATGCCTGAGCATATTCGCTATGTAAATCATTATTCTCAATGTCGTCACCCTTCGCTGGCTCGTAACTATACAGCGAACAGTTCTGCTTACTAGTGTATGTTTATCAGCCTGTCTTACTGGAGAAAAAGAGTTTTTAAAGCACCTGTAAATTACTGCCATTTGTGCAACATTCACTGATACTTTTTGTGCTGGAATTGATTCATCAAATTTCCATTTTATTCTAGTCTGGTGTCCTTGAACTTACCTAGGCTAAACTTTCATTTTTATAGCTTAAAATGTAATTCAACCGCTTAGACTGCAAAATTTTAGGCCATATTCTGAAGTATTATAAGTCTGTCTCAGAATTTCTTGATGACATACAAATAAAATTATTGTTTACATTAATTGTACACATTTATTTTAAAAATTAAAAATAATTATTAATTATTACATTATTTTATTGTTTAAAGTACTTTATTGTTCTCAGAATTTCTTGTTGACGACACAAATTATTTTATTGTTTGTTTTTTAATTATTTTATTGTTATTTGTTTTATTGCTTCCTTTTGGAATTTTTTAATCAATTGTTTTCAGCTATATGGAATATGTCATTCAAACATTTATTTCTTTCTCAAACTGCCTCAATTAAAGTGACTCTCATCAATTATAGATGCATGTTGTATTTAGCCACAAATTACACCGTTATTCAGAATGAAATGATCTGAGATTTAACTACAGTTTTGCTGTACCCTATTGAATTTCTAAAACTGTTAAGTTGAGGATATTTTTTTTCAGAGAATCAGACTCTGGGTATTATTGTGAAAACACAAAATCCACTGGTAGATATTATTTTTATCACTGCTTACTATTTTCATTTTTAACATAAGCGCAAAGTGTTTCTGTCTTTACAACCAGAGACTTATTTTAATGCAATTGATTAAACTCATTACTTATCACATAAAATCCAACTTAGAGTTTTTCAATCAAAAGAAACAATTAGAATTTTTCAAGAAAGAGGAAGAATTTTTTTATATCTAATTTTTTATTTCGTAAAGTTGTAACTAATTTTAGAGTCACCTAACGATTAAGTTGCAAGGCCATTTTTAGTTCAATGCCATACGAGTATATACAGAAAGTATAGGACTTCCGAATCTTAGAATCCCATGAATCTTTAAAATAGTTCCAGATTAAAAAATTCGAATCTGCCCTTTATTTAGTTATTTATTTATTTTTGAGTTTTTCATAGCCTAAATAAAGAATTGTAAACATTTTAACTCACAACTTTCGAAAGATCTGTTCTTTATGCCCAATAGAAGTATTTATAAAAAAGTAACGTAGGTTTGTTTTCCTTTGTTGTTGAGAAAACTTCTTATAGTTTCATTGTTCTTGTATCACAGATATTAATTACTTCTTGCCCACCTTTGGTGGCTGCGTTCTTAATTTTCTAGACAGAAGTTACCGTTTATTATTTAATATTTATCTATATTTAATATTTTTCCTTCAATACTTGCTTTGATTTAAAGCACCTTAAAATTTTTTTAAAAAGCTTTCCATATATTTTTTAGAATTATATATATGTAAACATGAAAGTAAACATTTATTTTGAAAAGTCAACATGCTAGTAAATGCTCGTGCTTTTGCACATATAATTCAAATCTCTATTTCTTCCATGGAAGATAAGGAAATATATTATGCCACCGGCTGCTTTGGACCATGTAATGAGGCGTACGACCATCTTGTCTCAAAATTGTTACCAGCCCGTGATCGTTAATTCAAGAAAAAAGAATCAGGTAGGCCCGAAAATTGTAAAAAGATGGACTTCGCAACTAAGTGCTAATAGGACTAGAATCAGAGTACTATGCTATAAACATAGCACCGCAAGAAAAAGACGTACGAAAAGTTCACTTACTTTAGAACACAAGCGGCAAACTTTAAACAACTGATTAACACATCCATACATGATACTTGGGCATTTTCAGCATGAATGTAGAGAAATATGGAGCAGTTTTTTACATACCCTGCAAGAGAACTTTCCATCTAACAAATATCCCTGCATCAATTTTGCCTACAGCTTCCTCCAGAGAAAGCGTGACAATAAATATTCTGGAATCATCTTTCAGGAAGACACAGCCTCAGAAGATACTGCAGTGTGATTCCGGATGTCTGTTACATCTGCAATGTCTGTTACATCTGCGATGCAAGATTTCTGCTCACAACCTGAACTGACACCACTTGAAATCCAGAAAATCGTTGAAGCTCTGACATTCAGAAAACCACCGAGGCCAGAGACATTGCTAACGGTATCATCCACGCTAAGCCTATTCTAAAATTCTAGTGAACTTCATTAAAATTTGCTGTAGGATACCACATTTTCCAAAAAGAGCGGAAAGAGCTGAGAAGTCGCTTTCTATAAAAAATGTAAAGACACTTACAGATGTAACAGACACTTACAGATGTTACAGATCTGTAAGACATTTACAGATGTTACAAATGATTGTTTATAGATTTCTATAAACAATGTAAAGACATCTTGTAGGGTTTATATTTATTTTAACTAACATTTATTTTAAGCTATCTTTCCTGTCAAGCCTTACTTTCCCCTGGAACTGCCAATGCCAGAATATGTAAATTTGAGTAGAACGCGCAAGGATTCAAATTATCAGCGGAAGTATTCTGATTTAAATAGAAGGAAACAAGTTCGGTGTGAGAGATTCTCTTACTTAGCGAGCGCGGAGGTAGTTAGCGAGAATTGAAGAACCCCGCGTTGCGGCCTATGTGCTTGGCGGGAAGTAGTGGTCATCGTTCCAGTGAGTTTCAAGTCTGCTGAATTAGCAGCGGTATTGTAAAACGCGGTGAGTTAGTTATTTTAGAGAGCCTCGTAGTTAGAATCTTGTCTTTACTTTCTTTTCAGGTTATTATTTTTATTTGACTGCCAAGTTGGCACCGTCTGTAAGCGTCAAGAGGACGCAATTGTAATTTATTACGTTGAATAAAAAGGGACTTAAACCCTTTACAAGACTCTATCTTTTATACAAGTTTTCACAGTCACCTCTTGGTTGCGTGCAAGTTGGAGGCGCGCAACGTTATATTGGCGCCCGAACACTTATCGAACTGAAATGGCCGAAAACTGGATGGAAGCCGCTGGACAACACCAAGAAATGACAACGCAGTTAGAAGGATTTGGATACCTGGTCCAGACTTTGAGAGCATCAATCAAGCCAAACGTCTATTTTGACGGAAAAAATTCGGTGTCCGTATTTTTAGAAGGTATAGAAAACCACTTTCAGCTCTACCCTGTGCCTGAAAGACAAAACGTTGCCATCGCCACATCAGCACTAAGAGGACAGGCCGCGCTATGGTGGAAAAATATAGGCAAATTTCTTCTAGGTGAATTTGGAAGCCCGACGTATACATTTGAAAATTTCAAAAAATCGTTAGTAAAGGCCTTCCCCATAGTGAAGGATCGCGCACGGCTGGAAGCCGAACTATATAGTTTCTATCAACGGGATACAGCAGATTTGACGGACTTTATTTTACGAAAAATCAAGCTAACGGATATGCTGTATGGGAAAAAACCCGATGCGGAGATTATTGAAATAATATTACCAAGATTGTTACCCGCTGTCCAAGACTACTTTGAAATTAGAAACCAAAACACATTGCAGGAACTTTTCGAATTGGCGGTGAAGTTTCAAAATCGCAGAATAGCGGAAAAAGCGAGAGGGGAAACATATTCTCAACATACCCGAAGGAAGGAGGAAACCAGAAATGGAAATCGCTCATATGGGGGAAAGAACTATCAAGCTAACGCATCGAAACTCGAAGGTCAAGGCCCAAAAAGAAAATTTGAAAATAAGCATCCGCGTACCCAGAAGACACAGATTGAAAGGAAAGCTTTAAACGACTAGAGGGGCCTGTGAAAGGGAGGGTCCAGACCCCGGAAGTTTTAAAAAAAACCCTCAAATAGACATTTAAATACAGTCATCGTAAAAAACTCACAGCTACCAATTATACAAGTCCTGGTTGGCGATGTACCAGTAGAAGCCCTCATCGATACAGGAGCAGAAGGAAATGTCATGAGTGAAAAGTTCTTCAAAAAGAATTTTTATAGGATACGACTATTTAAAACCAGAAATAGGGAAATTATAGCGGCGCAAGGAAAAACATGTCACTGCATCGGGAAAGTATCATTAAACGTACAGGTAAAAGAGGAAAATCTCAAAGTATTAATTTTTGTGGTGAAACACCTGCAACACTCTCTTATTTTAGGTATGGACTTTTTAAGGGCCGCGAGGGCCAAATTAAATTTTCAAGATAGTTCCGTGGTGCTGGAGATGGACCAGAGGGTGGTGGAACCTGTGGAGACACCTGAATTGGACCTTAGCCATTTGAATGACCAGGAAAGTAAAGCAATACAGCAAGTGGTGAATAATTTTTCTCATTTGTTTTCAGAAAAACCAGGAAACTGTCAAATCGTGACTCACAAGATTCAATTAAATGCCGAAAAACCTTGTAGGACTAAACCGTATCGCTATGATAAACAAAAAGACTTAATCATCGAAGAACATATTCAGGAGATGTTAAAGAATAAAATAATAACGCCCATAAATAGTGAGTACGCGAGTCCAGTCGTACTATGTAGGAAAAAGAACGAGTTTCCTCCTTCAGATAAAAGGGCTTGGAGGTTTGCTATCGATTATAGAAAACTAAATAATATCACTAAAATTCCAGTTTACCCTTTGCCGGTTATAGACGAGATCATTAGACAGATCAAATCGACAAGATATATGTCTACTTTGGACTTAACGTCTGGCTACTATCAAATAGCTATGAGACCCGAAGATATACACAAAACCGCGTTTATAACAAAATCGGGCACTTATGCATTTTTACGCATGCCCTTTGGGTTGTGTGGGGCCCCATCAACATTCCAGAGAGCTATGGACATTGTTCTAAAGCCTGTCCTAGGAAAATCAACTTTAATTTATCTAGATGATATAACTATAACGAGTAGTACGTTGGAACAACACATTAATGACCTCGAACAAGTTTTTAAATTATTAAAAGAGGCCGGTCTTACAATTAACGCCTCAAAATGCAAGTTCGCAACTAAAGAACTTAAATAACTCGGTTATAAAATTTCGCAATAGGGTATAGAAACGCAAGATTCAAAAATAAAAGCTATTAAGAATTTCCCACCGCCCAACACCGCCAAGAAACTTTCGTCTTTCCTTGGATTATGTTCTTACTATCGATCTTTCATAAAAGATTTCGCTAATATTGTTGAACCACTCTTAGTAATCAAAAGAAAAAAGAGTAAATTTACGTGGACAGCGGAAGCTAACACAGCTTTTGAAAGAATAAAAGATGCGCTTATTAATGCCCCTGTTTTAAAATTCCCTGAGGGGGACGAAAACCTGGAAATTGCGGCAGATGCGTCAGACTATGCGGTGGGTGCGGTTCTTATGCAAAATAACCATCCGCTGGCATTTTTTAGTAAAACATTGAATCAGACACAAAGGAATTATACAGCTACAGAAAGAGAAACATTAGCCGTATTAATGGCTGTACACAAATTTCGAGTTTATTTCGGCAAATCGCCAGTAACAGTCTTTTCGGATCATGCGGCTGTTGGTAGACTTTACTCGGGAAAAAACCTAACGCCCAGGTTAATAAGATGGGCTTTGAAACTCCAAGAATATAATATCACAATAAAATATAAACCGGGTAAGGAAAACAATGTAGCTGACGCACTTTCTCGTATAAAACTGGACGACGAAGGAAATGAACTTAAATGTGCTGTGTTGACTTCAAAAATTTTAGATTCTAGAGATACGGTTATTACTGAACTGAAAGCTGATCCTGAATTTGGAAATATCTATGCTTATTTGAAAGACCCCGAAAGCTTTGAGCACACAGATATCGATGCGATAAGAAATAGAGCAAAAAACTTTGAAATAATAGATAATTTATTATTCTATACGAAAACAACAAACGAAAATCTTGAGTATAAGCCAGTCATCCCAGCCTCGCTTCGATTAAGCATTTTGAGGGAGTTGCACAAAAAAAAAAAAAAAAACAGCGGGCCACCTCGGGGTCAGAAAGACTATAAAAAGGGTACGCGAGGCGGTATATTTCCCGCAATTATACAAAATAGTAACGGCGTATGTCAGGTCCTGCAATCAATGTCAGTTAATAAATGATATTAATTACAGCCCGGCCGGGTACTTAAATAGCATTCGCGCTACATTTCCGAATGAAATTTTAGGAATAGATCTCCTTGGTCCCTTCCCCCAGAGCGAGTTAAATAAAAATCGTTTTCTTTTAGTAATAGTAGATCATTTTTCAAAATGGATAGAAATTGTTCCTCTTAAACGCGCGTCAGCCAAAACAGTCGCAGATGCATTCCTACACAGATACATTTTAAAATACGGTGCACCGATAAAAGTCATTAGCGATAACGGAAAACAATTCATTAGTCAAGTATTTGAAAACATATGCAATGGACTTGGCATACGCCATATCAAAATGGTTCCGTATAGACCACAGGCTAACATAGCAGAAAGAGTTAATAAAAACATAGTAAAAATAATTCGCAGTTACGTGAGCACACATCACAAGCGCTGGGATGGCTACATAAATGAATTAGCTTATGCTTTAAGAAAGGCACATCATGATACTACGGGAAAACCTCCAGCAGAATTATTTTTAGGCAGAAAGTTAATTACGCCTTTAGATAAATTATTCTTTGTGCAACAAAGAGAGCAGGAGTTTAAACAACAAGATGTGCAAAAGTTGATTGATCAGGCGCTTAAAACCTCGGATACGGCAAGAAATATACAAAATTTATATTATGATAGAAAACGCCGTGAAGCAGATTTTAAAGTTGGGGATAAAGTATTGAAGCGGAAATTTTCTTTATCAAGTGCCCCAGACAATTTTATGGCAAAGCTAGCTCCAAAGTTTGAAGGCCCCTATGTAATTCAGGAAATCAAAGGGGTAGTATTATATCTTAAGAACGACAGAGGGGAAATCTGTAAAGCAAGTCCCGACCAGGTGAAAAAATACTATAATCCAAATGATTTTGAAATCCTTAAAAGTTTCTTGCAGGACTCAAGTCTAAACGAAATAGAAGGGCCAGAGACTGCAACAACTATTCCACCACCCAAGAAACGGAGAACTGAAGAGAGACCTAGCACTTCTACAACCCGGACGTCGGTATCAAAAAGAAAAAATGATTTTCAAACTCCGGCGTTTAAGAAAAACAAAAATACAGATGAACCGGGTAAAGAAACCGTGGTAAAGACGAAAACACCACCTACAAAGGATGGCAGGAGAAATTACACATCAAGGAGAACGCGCACACGGCCACAGAGTCAGGTGCCAGCAAGGCCGCCGTTCCGGAAACTGAAACGGCAACAGGAGGAACGAAAATACCAGGAACAACAGAAGAAATTCAAGAAGGACTCCAGACCGGAGGACGTCAAGACCAGCCGTCCAATGGAAAAACGGAAACGACAACAACCCGACGATTACTCCGCCAAGAGGCCAGCATGCAGAGGACGCAAAAGAAAAACTAATGTGGACAACACTCGGAGGTTAGTAAGGAGAAGATTGACGTCCATGAAACCTCTAACTTGGGATCAATTTTGCCAAAAACGGATGACGGAATTTCAAGCATCGAAAACTCAAAGATAAGTTAAAACCTTCTATATTTTTTTTTCTCTTTTGTTCCGAAGTGTTATGCATAAGTACGAAGTTCTATGTTTTGACGAAAGTCAATATGTCTCGGTTGAGACTTAGTTTTGTTTTACTTTATTTAGCTAAGGCAAAAGTATTATTTTCTTTAAGTGTAAAAGGTAAAAACAAGCATTTTCTGTTGGTCGAAAGACTAATTCTGTTATGTTAAAGCCAAAATTTGGCCGAAGATAAAAATAACTTCGTATTCTTGTATTAATAAGAATTTTACTTTCAGTGCCGCCAGCTTGGCGAAGAATGAGTAAAGTAAAAATTTATTTTCTCTTATTCATTTTATGGTAAATTGTAAAAAGCATATGTATAAAATTTTGTAAATGTCTGTAAATACTTGAAGGTTATGTAAAAGTAGAATTTAGTCTAGAAGCATAAAATTGTAGATGCTAAAAGTGAATGCTTAAAAGCAATGAAGTCAAAATTTAAGTAGTAAATTGTAGATAAAGTCATGCTTTAGAGCGAAAGCCTGCATGTTTAAAGATGAATGAGGGGGAAGTTAGAATGAATGTGTTTTGTAGGGTTCTCCACCTACATTTGAATTTTTAAGAATATTAAAGTAGCTCATTGAGTTGTAGAATGTCGAGTAAGGTGTGTCTATTTGGTTGTTGAATTCTAACAAATCATGGTGGTTAGGGAAAGTGTTGTAAGACTAAAACACGAATATTCCCGTTTGACACCACACACGGTGGAGAGCCAGGGTAAAGTTAAATTAATGCTTGAAAAATTGAATGAATGTGAAGTAAGCAATAACTAAGAAAAACGAATCGTTAAAAACAAAAATTTATTGTGTCAAGAAAGTGTAAATTATAATGTATGTAGAAAGATACTGATACTTATTCCTTCCAGATGCTGGAAGGAAAGACCAAGATTGATTGATGAAGTCCAGGAAAAGTTGCTGTAAGAAGAAAGCTTTGTAACGAGTAACAGAATTTTAATATATAATTGTTACATAAGATTTTTTTTTTTTTTTTTTTTTTTTTTTTTTTTTTTTTTTTTGTGTGTAAACGAGGTTCTCGCCAGTTAGTTCAGAATTAGATAAACTTACAACAGGTCGTTTGTAGGATCTGCTTCCAAGTTTTCCAAATTCTGGCAGCAGCAAATGTAGGGTTTATATTTATTTTAACTAACATTTATTTTAAGTTTAAACTATCTTTCCTGTCAAGCCTTACTTTCCCCTGGAACTGCCAATGCCAGAATATGTAAATTTGAGTAGAACGCGCAAGGATTCAAATTATCAGCGGAAGTATTCTGATTTAAATAGAAGGAAACAAGTTCGGTGTGAGAGATTCTCTTACTTAGCGAGCGCGGAGGTAGTTAGCGAGAATTGAAGAACCCCGCGTTGCGGCCTATGTGCTTGGCGGGAAGTAGTGGTCATCGTTCCAGTGAGTTTCAAGTCTGCTGAATTAGCAGCGGTATTGTAAAACGCGGTGAGTTAGTTATTTTAGAGAGCCTAGTTAGAATCTTGTCTTTACTTTCTTTTCAGGTTATTATTTTTATTTGACTGCCAAGTTGGCACCGTCTGTAAGCGTCAAGAGGACGCAATTGTAATTTATTACGTTGAATAAAAAGGGACTTAAACCCTTTACAAGACTCTGTCTTTTATACAAGTTTTCACAGTCACCTCTTGGTTGCGTGCAAGTTGGAGGCGCGCAACGTTATAATCTTTTATCTCGATTTCTTACAGAGCGAGCCAGAAAGAGTGATTTTGCATGGATTTGATCATTACCTTTATTCCAGCAGGAGCATTAACCAAAGACAGTACGATTTCATGTTTCGATGTTCTATAGACAAAGCTCTGCATCACTCAATTGTATCAGAACTAACGTCTTCTGAATGTACTTGTATATTATCTCGGTCAATATACGAGGAGTTTTTGACTCTTTATGGTGGTCAGTTGTAGTAACGAACATGCATTGTATAATTTCAAAAAGAAATCGTTAAGTTTAGAAACGCCGATCCATAATTAAAAGAAAATGTGCAATTTTGTTAGCATTCGGGCGATTGAATGGATCGCAGCATGCCTGGGTATCGTCCTCAATGATAAGAAGGCTGAATGATCCATGGGCTCAGACGAAAGATCATGGTTTCATGGGTCCAGACGAAAGAGCATGGTTCCATGGGTCCAGACGAAAGATCAGATCCATGGTTCTTGACGAATGTTTAAGTGGTAAGTCATTGAATTTTGGAAAAGTAATTAATGTCAACACCGATAGTGCAACTATCTTAATATTTTATGTTATGGAATTAAATAGTTGCCAGAATTAAAGAAAATGTGAATAAATATAACCTAAATTTTGAACTCTCTCTTCGTTCATTGAAGAACACTGCGTGGAGAAGATTTTGATCCCCGTACCGAAACAGCCAAAATATTTTGCTATTATATGCTCAGTATATGCAACCATAAAGCTAGAGCTTGCTTATTAACTATGCCTGACTAGAAAATTTATTAACTTAGTCATAGTACCCACTGCATCTATAGTAACACAATTATGAAGTAATCCAGTACATCTAAAGAACAATTATAAAGAACGCTATCTACAGTATATGCAATACATGCAAGTGTGATATTTTTTTTTCTGTTGCTTAACAAATGTATAGACTTGTTATAATTTTCTTGCTGTCAAAAATACTTAGTAATTTTTCTTAATAATATATTTTAATTTGTTGAAGTACAAGCATATACTTTGTATTGTAGACTAAATCTTTCACTGGAATTACAACAAATCCTGGTAGATGCTTTTTCTAATGGTTTAAAGCAGCGGACATTGCCAAACATAATCACTGGCATTTGCTAGGTATACTAATGTTCTGAGCCCACATTTTACATTTCTTCTTCAGAATCACTGAAAATCAGATGGAAACATTGCTAAATGTATTGGCATAAAATTTTAGTATTATTTTTAGTTATACTTCCGAGGAGTGCTTGTGAATTTGTCTTTCCGTATCTAACTCATGCCTTTTTTCTTACCATTTTACTGAAACTTGTTAAAAACTCTATTCTTGATTGTAAATCTTGAAATAGGAAAATGTATCAAGTATCAATCACATCTTTCGATGTGGTTTTTTTTTTACCTTCTTTTTATTGGCAACTTCATTCCTTATTATATGCCTTATTATATACCTCCCTCTATATATATATATATATGCAATTTAGGCTAATGGGGTGAGTATTCATTTTCCTATATATTATTTCCTGGAGAGCTTTAATTAGTAAAAAATGTCTTCTTCGTTAAATATAACGACTTTAAAACAGATCAGCACAAGGTAGTGAGCTCGAGGAGACGATCCGATGACAATAGCAGCAATTTCTTGATGCGGAACACACATTAACAGGTTATTTCAAGACGGGTTAAATTTTAGCATAATTATTTCATAGCTGCATTAATTTTCAACCTAATCTTTCAGGATAATTTGTGCAATTCTCATACTGCTTCGCTCCTTCTTTTCAAAAAAAAAAAAAAAAAAAAAAAAAAAAAAAAAAAGACATCATTCCATGAGATTAGCAAGGGCCGCAGCCCCGCATACTCGTGCGAGTCGTAGTCAGCAAAAAGAGGGAAAAACCTGTTTGGCGGGTATTTATATGCACGTGTAGTTCTGCGATTCCGATTAATGTTACGATAGTGTCCAGGATGATGAACTGCGTGGTGTGAGAAATTTCCATTCTCACACATGGTTACAGCCGAAAACATCGCGGCAAAAACATCGCAGACGAAAACTTCGCGGAGAAAACAACGCAAGGCGAAAACGTCATGCTACAAAACATCGTGGGATAAAACATCGACGTCGAAAATAAAGCGGTTCAAAAACTTTGCAGTTTAAAAATATCGTCGTCGAAAATATAGCGGTAAAAAATAAAGTATCTACAAATTATCGCATGACGATAACATCGCAGACATACTTTTTTCAGGTTTTAATAATTGTAAATGGATATTTCCGTAATGATTTGTGAGCGCAAGAAGATTTTGGAAAGAAGGATAATTTTTACTTTCATACTTTTATTAATCAATAAATTTTTGCTGAAAAAAAAAAGGAAACTTAAGCATAGAAAATTAATGCAACATATAGCACTTAATAGAATTTTAAACCGACATAGTTAACTAACAAAGGCCATTAATAAATTATTTTTATAAAGTTTTCACTGGTAATTTTTCATGAAAAGTATAATCTATAAGTTGCATTTAATTTTCTATGCTTAAGTTTCCTTCTTACTTTTTCAGCAAAAATTTATTAGTTAATAAAAAATGTGAAAGTAAAAAATATCCTTCTTTATTTTAACAGAAACGCAAGAAAAAAACGCAAGGCGAAAACGTCGTGCTACAAAACATCGTGGGAGAAAACATCGCAAAGAGAAAACATCGCAGTTCTAAAACATCGTGGTACAAAATATCGACGTCGAAAATAAAGCGGTTCAAAAACTTCGCAGTTTAAAAACATCGTCGTCGAAAATATCGTGGTAAAAAATAAAGTATCTACAAATCATCGCATGACGATAACATCGCAGACATGCTTTTCGCAAACATGCGTTAATAACTGTAAATGGATATTCCCATAATGATTTGTGAGCGCAAGATGTAAAGAAGGATAATTTTTACATATTTTTTTATTAAATATTAAATTTTTGCTGAGAAAATAAGAAGGAAACTTAAGCATAGAAAATTAATGCAACTTATAGCACTTATGAGAATTTTAAACAGACATAAGTTAACTAACAAAGACCATTAATAAATCATTTTTTATAAAGTTTTTACAGGTAATTTTTCATAAAAAGTATAATCTATTAAGTTGCATTTAATTTTCTATGCTTAATTTTCCTTCTTATTTTTTCAGCAAAAATTTATTAGTTAATAAAAAAATGTGAAAGTAAAAATTATCCTTCTTTACATCTTGCGCTCACAAATCATTATGAGAATATCCATTTACAGTTATTAAAACCTGAAAAAAGTATGTCTGCGATGTTATGGTCATGCGATGATACTTTATTTTTTGCCACGATATTTTCGACGACGATTTTTTTAAACTGCGAAGTTCTTGAACAGCTTTATTTTCGACGACGATATTTTGTACCGCGATGTTTTAGAACTGCTTTGTTTTCTCTTTGCGATGTTTTGTAGCACGACGTTTTCTCCTTGCGTTGTTTTCTCCGCGACGTTTTCGTCCGCGATGTTTTTGCCGCGATGTTATCGGCTGGCACCCTCACACATACAATGGGTACAAATTGTTCTGGATGCTCGTTAAATTTTGGGACTTTTATGATATCAAAGACAGCCAACGAAATTTATTGTGGCAAGAAGACAAGAGTGCGCCTGTTTTTGGCAAGAGCCTTGGGCAGCTTACAGGGGACAATGCGACTTTGCTCATTTTCGCCCCTAATTTGAAGAAGAACGCCCCAGAAACACTACCAAAATGACCACAAATCCTAGGACTTAAGGAATCTCTCGGTGTAATTATCATGTAGCAGAGGGTTCAGAACCACATTGAAAAACACCCCAGGGGACGCGCCCGAGGGTCTCCTACCCTTCTTTCCCTACCACCGGCCTCTTAAGACGACTTTCGGCTCGCAACATATTCAGAGTGGCTCCATGCCGCGCAGACACTATGCATTTACAAACATCCATGCCTTCTTTGGGATTCAAACCCACGCCCATCGGTACAGTAGCGAGAGCCACTAACCACTGTCCCGGTTGGAAAGCGAAATATAAAGCCAAAGAGATTAAAAGTCAATGAATGTTTATAATAAATGTTAGCTGCGTGAGCAATAGATGTATTTTTTGCTCCAAATTTTGACTGCTTTTTGGAATTACTGAAAATTTGGGAATTTTTGAATTTCTACTTATAATGTAAAAGTTGAGACTTTTTCCATAAATAAACTCTCAATAGACCAAGTAACGGACCACACTTAATGTGACGGCAATAATACTCCTACAATACAATTTTAAGAGTATGACACGTTCAGGATTTTATAGTTATTTATTAAGAAATGAAGAACTTTCGACAAAGGAAGGTTGCTCCGAAATATATGTTCGGATGTCTAATTAATATGTTCCAAAAAATTATTTTAATGCCGAAGTTACTTTTTCTCACAATATAAGTTTACATATCTTAAATTTAATTTTATTTTGAAATGTCTCCCTTTCGAAATAAATGTCCTCCTTTTTCACTTTTATATCTGGTAACCCTATGTCAAAGCCTTTAACAAAATGTTAAAATGTAAAAGAGTTTGAATTTAAATTGCAAGAATGTTTAGAACAGTTGCCTTTAAGCTTAATTTAATTGCTTTCGCGTAATAATATTCATATTAGCTGCTGGATACAGTCTGCAGGTGCTTTGTAAAAGATCTCAGTATTTATCTGAGTCATTATTAAAAATTATCGCAGTTACAGCTGAGTATTCAAATTGAAAACTGGGTTTCATTGTATTCTGCATTATGATAGCTAGTTATAATGCTCTCACTATTTACCATAATTAGTAACTACGGGGTTAAATATGCATGAAAGTTCTAGCAAAGAATATTTGTTAAATCAAAGAATATTCGTTAGGTCAAGTAACGATCTCTCCAGGTAGAGGCGATGAATCTGGTAAGACTTACTAGACCATTTCCTACTGCCTAGTCTTTGTCATGTGTCCTTCAGATCACTGTTTCAAATCAATAGAAGTTAAGTTCAAAAGCCACACTGATTGACCTTCAATGGCATACTAATTCCTTTGTTTCTTTATTTTGTTTTGTTTGCTCTGATTTATGTTCCTACATTTAACTACTCTCTTTAGTCGACAGCCGACGTGAAAATAATAATTGTATTCTCGACTTAATCAGATAATAATCTTGAAATCTCCAGTAAAGTTTATTGTTAGCTTGTCTCATCACATGATTAACTCTTTTACATTGAAACTCACTTTTCCTTTCCTTCATTTTTCTTCTTTTAAATTGCGACGTGATGCAAAAGGCGAAGAAAACCCGTTATAAAGGGGAAAGTAAACATGCAGGTAAGGACGTGGGAGGAGAGACACAAGCCGGACACTGTTACTGGTCCGAAAGAAACTTCATGATTTAACGAATCATCAAAAGGGGATTCCAAATGATGTCACTTCCGAGCGAAGTGCGCGGGAACCGAAGATCTGAAAGACAGACGTTCCACACGAGGCTCAGAGATGCGGACAACGGCCGTATTTCTGTTGTGGTCACTTCTCTTACTGACTATTAGTGCTCAAGAAGTTAGAATACCAGCCTATGTAAACAGAGGCCAGAATAAACCAGGTAAGTGCTCGAGGTTACGTAGCAAGTAAGAAGACAAACATAAAAACCAGAATTATATGAAGTTAATACTTTTGATAGTTTTTAATCTAGAACAAGCTTTAATGTCTTATTATTTTTTTTTCTTCAGTTTTTTGCAATTTTAGTTTGAGTTATTTCTAAAGCGAACATGGACCTCGAATAAAAGCCAAAAACATAAATCGACCGAATTTTAACGATCTTTTTTTTAAGTAAAACACATTTTATGTAGTGAGTGTATTAGAAGATAAATTGTACGTAGAGAAATAATAGAACTAATATAATAGAACAAAATAATAATCGATCTTTTTTGTAGATTCTTACAGCTCAAAATACATTTTACTTCAAAATGTTCCATACACTTTGCATATAAGATTATATAATCTAAGAGTTGTGTAAAATTCAAATCAACTTTCAATTTTTTTTATATTTCAACCTGTTAAGAGTTGAATATATTTCTCCAGTCTATCTTGCTCTATTAGATACTATTTCAAGAATTTAATTCTGTGATTTTAAATATGTAGAATCAAAGGTTATGATCTCGGTGAGCATTGGCCGGTATTTTTTAAATCATGCTCTAATATATTTGTTGTTCTTCGGAATTACTAAAAATTTGTGAATATTTGAATATTAGAGTCTTTAATAAAATAGTAAAATATATTAAGTGCAAGAATCTTTAGAGCAGTCCTTAAACTTAATTTAATTGTATTCGCATAATAATCTTCATATTTGGCACTTGAAACAAATTGCAGGATCTTTGCAAAATATCTGAGTATTTTAAGCATCATTTATCAAAACTTACTGCCACTAAAACGGGATAGTTAGTGACCTGACTATTGTACTGAAGTCCCGGCTTCGAATTCCAGAGAAGGCATGGATGTTTGTAAATGTATAGTGCCTTTGTGGCATGGAGGCACTCTAAATATATGACTATCCGAAAGTAAGTTCTCATCTTTAGGTTGGTGGCAGAAGAAGCAGGGGGGAAGACCCTCAGACCCAGTCCTTCAAAATTGGAGTGGAAATGGCCAAAATCGTACTGTCATCTTCATGATGCCCAAGGCTATTACGACAACACATGTAATCTTGTAGTCCTTGCTGCGATTAATTTTATAGCTTGTTCTGATGATGAGGTCAGATAACTGAGATTAAACATTAAAAACAACACACAACATTAAAAAATATTGCAATTATAACCGAGTATTTAAATTCAAAACTGGATCTCATTATTGCTAAAAACATAGCATCAAATAAAAATTACATGGTTAAAAACATTTTACTTTTCTTCGTTTACATCGGTTACAGCCGAAAACATCGCGGACGAAAACGTCGCGGAGAAAACAACGCAAGGCGAAAACGTCGTGCTACAAAACATCGTGGGAGAGAACATCGCAAAGAGAAAACATCGCAGTCCTAAAACATCGTGGTACAAAACATCGTCGTCGAAAATAAAGCGGTTCAAAAACTTCGCAATTTAAAAACATCGTCGTCGAAATTATCGTGGTAAAAAATAAAGTATCTACAAATCATCGCATGACGATAACATCGCAGACATGCTTTTCGCAAACATGCGTTAATAACTGTAAATGGATATTCGCATAATGATTTGTGAGCGCAAAATGGAAAGAAGGATAATTTTTTTTTCACATTTTTTTATTAACTAATAAATTTTTTCTGAAAAAGTAAGAAGGAAACTTAAGCATAGCAAATTAATGCAACTTATAGCAATTAATAGAATTTTAAACTGACATAGTTAACTAACAAAGGCCATTAATAAATCAATTTTTATAAAGTTTTTACTGGTAATTTTTCATGAAAAGTATAATCTATAAGTTGCATTTAATTTTCTATGCTTAAGTTTCCTTCTTACTTTTTCAGAAAAAATTTATTAGTTAATAAAAAATGTGAAAGTAAAAATTATCCTTCTTTACATTTTGCGCTCACAAATCTTTATGGGAATATTCATTTACAGTTATTAAAGCATGTCTGCGATGTTATCGTCATGCGATGATTTGTAGATACTTTATTTTTTACCACGATATTTTCGACGACGATGTTTTTAAACTGCGAAGTTTTTGAACCGCTTTATTTTCGACGACGATGTTTTGTACCACGATGTTTTAGAACTGCGATGTTTTCTCTTTGCGATGTTTTCTCCCACGATGTTTTGTAGCACGACGTTTTCGCCTTGCGTTTTTTTCTCCGCGACGTTTTCGTCCGCGACGTTTTTGCCGCGATGTTATCGGCGGACACCTTTACATCTTGCGTAAAATAAAAATAAAGTTATGTCCTAGTCATCTGATTAATTTTCAGGATACGTATACAGGTAATATAGTAGATATCAGCTTCATAATTAGCAATCAAGTAATAATTTCTAAAAATTATATTTTATTAGTCGATTAAGTTTTGCTACCACTTTGAAACTCAGAGAAATGAAACACGTGCTAGGAAAATAGACATTTTTCAAAGATCAGGACAAGTTAGAACGTTTTTCAAGAAAGTCAGAGAAATCCTTAAAACATATATCTGTCAATTTTCTCATAAAAAGTGCATATTTTAAGTAAGTTTATAAACTTTATATCTGATATAATTTTGCTACTAAATAACTCTCTTTTATTTTGTCTGTTATAATCCGTTACTTCAGAACAGGAATTTCAAGGCCATTCTTCCACCAAACTATGTTTCATAACCATGGTAACGACGTTGCGAAAAAAGGTCAAATCGTATAATTTGCTAAAATCCTCCAATTTCTTCCGTACGATAATGACACACGCTACAGTGGAAAATGAGAGAAGGGTCATTATGACCTTGAAAATTAAAATTAACAGACTATACTGAGATGTAAAGTATTTTAAAGTAACAGACTATATTGAAATGATGTCCTCTGTTCTCTTTAGAAGTAGAACTGTTCTATTAGCCCTTTCTCTTAGAAATGTAACTACCTATTAAATATGAATAACGTAATTAAGAAGTCCTTATACTGTGTGATAATACATTATAATCAATAGTTGGATTAATTTATTTCAGACTTTTTTAATCCAGTTTAATTCTTAGCTTCTCAGTTTTATTCTGAAACACTGTAAGATCATATTTATTACATTTATTACGAATGTTGTGTGGTTATAGATTCCTTTTACAAAACAAACAGATTTTTTTCCAGAGCTTGAAATTTCTCTTCAAAAGCACTGCGTAAAATTTTCTTTGGAAAGGCTTAGATATATTTTTTTTATTTGCTTTGAAGTAATAAAAGAGACGAATTAAAATGTTAAGTTATTGCACTACATTTCTCAAAAAATATATTCAATTTTTCATTTATTCATATTTAATATAATAATTAAATCAATAAGCTTGGTTACAGAAATTGTTGAAATTAGGAAAACTAAAAGCTGAATTTCGCTGGAAATTCCGTTAACGTGTTTTATTTATTTTATTGCTTTGTGCTTCAATTTGTAGAGAAACCGAAGATTTATGAAACTAAGTTCCGCTTCCTTGTAGATTGTCAGGCAACGTATCGCCCCGGCTTAGACTGCAAAATAAAGCAACTATAAGATAAGATAAAAGTGTAAAATAAATCTTTTTTATATATATAACCGAACAAATGTACATCTCTTGTTTAAATCAATCACCGCCGCTTGCGAGATTTCTCGGATAGAACAACCAGAGATGTTTTGACCAATGTAAATTAAACCACACTGGCAAGGAATCCTGTACATACCCCAGGAATTCATATACGGAATGGGGTCCTTGAGTATGGAACTCGGAATTTTATTGATGGGAGAATAAACGGCCGAAAGCTAATTTTTTGTAAAAGAAGTGCAATTTTATAACGAATTAATGGAAAGAAGGGAATGACAGCACAATTCTTATAATCTCCTAAAACAAGAGTGTGCCTTCTGGTGTGTTGAGATGGGAATTTTTTAACTGCTTGATTAATAATGTTGGGTGAAGTGCCCCTGTCAGTAGCTACTGCTTTTAAATAATTTAGTTCGTCATCAAGAGACAGTTTGGAAAAGCAAACTTGAAATACACGGAAAACATAGGAATAAAATGACGCTAACTTTTGTGGAAGGCAAACCGATGAAGTGTGGTGGAAAACAAACCGATGAAAGTTTACGGTAAACCGTAGTACTGAAGTTGGATGTGTTAGGTGTGACCAGAATGTCAAGGAACGAGAGAGAGTTGCATGCCTCAAGTTCAAACGTGAACTGAGTGAATCCTTTATTCTCCCATCAATAAAATTCCGAGTTCCATAATCAAGGACCCCATTCCAGAGATGTTTTATCCAAATATAACAGTTTAATGACAACTTCAATACATTGGGTAATATAGTACTACATTTTGAATATCTAAAAAAGTATCCGTACACTATCAAGTACAAAATTATTAAAATTCCTTCCACATTTTCCTGTTCTCGCCCTTAAACAATATCGGAGATCAGTCAAAATCGCACATTTGAAAACTCTCCTTCCCGTTATTAGATTCTATTACCCGGAGGACACTCTAGGTATTGGCTAAGTGCTCAGTTCTCTGCCCACAGAAAAGAAAAACTATTAATTATAAACAAATGTGGTAATATTAAAAGTTATTCTTTTTTAAATTCTTAACCTATAAAATACAACAGAAAATGTGGATTTCAAGTATTCACAGGAATGTGCATATTGGTCAGTGTTCGATATGGGTTCAATATGTTCATTTTTTCAAAAATGACTTTTAGGTTTGGGTTAACTTTATGACAAAAATCTCTACCCAATTTTCTAACGAAAGTCCTGCTGTGCAGCTTGCAGTCCGACTACTTTGACGATTCCTTTTAATAATTTTCCCAAGTGAAGAAATTCAAGGCATATGTTAATGAAGATCCAAATAGTATTCATGCAGAAAATCTGCAATTTAATCTGATATATAATCAATATTCAAAACATTTTCAGAAGGAGAAAGTCAATAACGGAAAATGTGCTTGATTTCCTACACGAGAATTTTGAATCTTGGAAGATGTCTAGTAATAACCAAAACCTTACCAGAGCTGTTCAGTTTAGCTATAACACACTCTGGGTGCTAATCAGTGCTACTCCTTCTTGGCCCCTCCAGACGGAGTAGTGTTTACTAAGCACCATGGGCCAAAGGGTACGGATACTAAGTACAATATAAACGGGCACGCTTAGTAAGTACCATACTAAAAGGCACGGATTCGAGTCGCAGAGAAGGCATGAATATTTGTAAATGTACAGTTTGTGTGCGGTATGGGAACACTAAGAATACATGGCAAGCCGAAAGTCTTCTCGACTTGTTTGGTAGCAGGGGAAGAAGGGTAGAAACCTTCGGATACCCCCCAAGGTGCTGTTTCTCAAAATTGGGGCTGAGCTAGGCTAGGCGAAGTCGTACGGTCACCTAGATGGTGCTTGGCTCATGCCAACATCAGACGCAATCATACACTCCTTGTCTCAATTTATTCAGCTTAAAATTCAAGGATTTATTCTAATTAAGTCGGACAAATGAGATAGCCCTAAGAACTTATTTTTGTGGTGTAAATGCAATGCGGTTACGAACATTCATCATGTACTAATTCAGAAGTCAAACAACAAAAATCAGCGTTATATTTACAAAACCTTCACAGGACTAGTTTCGGTGGTTTTACCGAACCACCATCCTCAGCTGCAAAACCAAATGAATGATTTGCGGTTTTGCAGCTGAGGATGGTGGCTCGGTTAAACCATCGAAACTAGTCCTGTGAAGGTTTTGTAAATATAACGCTGATTTTTGTTGTTTGACTTCTGAATTAGTATTTATTTGGCGTGTTATTGTGTCTTAACAATACTAGTATTAAGCTCAGAATTGCAAGGACACTCTATCTCCTCAACAACGACTCGCTCTCTGAAATATATTCTATTACTAGCCGAGTTGAGCCTTAAATTCAAATCTAAAAAACAAAATGATAAAAATACGAAGAATGTTTGTAGGCCCTCTTTGTCTAAACATAAATGTCCTGGATGAAGTAATAAACATATAGTCCTTCAGTACTTTACCATTAAGTGTTCATGGCTGTTTTGTTATGTCTTGTAGCTGATTAGACTGACAATATTTCGACGTTAGAAAATTAGCGTCGTAACGATATCCATTAAGATATGCAGGTATTTAGTCTACCCAAAAGTATGGATAAAAAACATAGGTGACGAACACATGCTTCAGAAGATTGCTTTACATAATTAACTTTACGAGAATTCTTCGCAGCGAACAGATGATTTGCGTTATTAAGAGAATTTTTTGCAGTATAACGTCTTTGTGACTTTTGTAGTCTTTTATCTTAAATAACATCCCAAATTAGTTCGATTTCTAATTTTCGGCTCCAGAATTTAGCCTTAATAATTAATTTTGCGACTGAAACTTCCGATTTTACATCGACAACTGGGAAAACACAGTTAATCCAAGAATGGTCCGGTCGAACTAAAATCAATGCACACGTACCAAAACAAAATTCAGAGAATTTTAGTTAGTGGCATTCAACATATTGTTGTCCACCAGCGGCCGAGCGGTAAAGTCGCTGAACACTGGTAGTTCGGTCCGAGGTTCGAATCCCGCGAACGCGCTGGCTGCATGGGTGTTTTCGTGGTTTTCCCCATGTGTAACGTGTATACGAGCCAGTTTCCCTTAGAAAGTCCTCCACGAAGGCATCCCTCCTCTTAGGCAGATAGCCCTAGTGTGCTTTGCCATAATTAAATACACACACACACACACAGTAAATACACACAACATATTGTTTGAAATATATATTAATTATATTATAGGATTTTACTTTATTTTGGAGTAAGCCTTTCCTGTACCTTCTTATTTTCTACTTACGTTTTCCGAACCAGAATGAGTTTTCAGTTTTACGCTTTATGCTTTCAGTTTTGCTTTATGCAAATAGGATAGAAACTACTATTTAAGCTGAGGTCTGAGTTACTTCAGTAGGAGAAGGTGTTCTGCCTTTCGGCCATATTGTTGCTTCTAGTTAAAGCTTGCTATTCTACGACCATACTTATTAGGTGCTTGTTAGCATATGCCGGTGATTGCTAGTTAAGGGCCAACTACGCCATGTTAATTCCTTACAGCTTCGGTTGATTAACTATATTTAGCATTAGTTAGTTTTATATTTCTATTTTGAAATTAAGCCCAAGTAGAGGCTTCTTGTACGCCCAAGGGAAGCCATCTGTAAATCAATTTGAGTTAAAATAAAAGGATGTTTTAACCCCTCTCCGGAGTTGTTACTTATGCACAAGAATTCAGCAAATAATCGCTACTTAATTCTTCATTATTATAACAGTTATAGAGCTTTAGTTTACCTAGAATGTTACAAGATTAATAATCAGGTTGAGAGACTTTAATTTTTTCTCTGAAAGCAGGTTATATTCCTTTTTTGGACAGGGAGAGAAAAAGAGAGACGTGCTGACATTCCTTCATTAAGGCAGTATGAAATCTGAGGAATTCAGTTCAAACACAATTTATTCACTAAAATATTATACGAGGCGTATTCGGAAACTAAGTACCGTTTTGAAAAAAAAAATAATAAATAAATAAATAAATAAAATAGTAAAACAATTTTTTCGAATCCAATTTTATTTTTACATGAAAATACATGTCTTAAACTATTTTTCAACATAGTTTCCGCCAATGATCAAACACTTGTCATAGCGGGTGACCAGTTTTTGTATACCATCGTCAAAGAAACTTTCCTCCAGTTTCGATAACCACGACTCCACAGCATTTTTCGTGCCATCGTCAGATCCAAAGCGCTTGCCACCAAGCTCGCGCTTCATCTGCAGGAACAAGTGATAGTCGGACTGCGCCAAGTCCGGGCTGTACGGCGGGTGATCGAACTGCTCCCAATAAAACTGTCGAATTAACGATTGAGTGACACCAGCAGTATGGGGCCGAGCATTATCATGGAGCAACACAATTCCTTTACTGAGCATTCCTCTTCGTTTGTTTTGAATGGCACGCCTTAGTTTTGTTAAAGTCTCACACTATCGTGCCGCATTAATGGTTTCACCTCTGGGAAGAAATTCAGTAAGCTAAACGCCTTTCCTATCCCAGAAGACAGTGCACATGATTTTTTGTGATGACATTGTCACTTTGAACTTTTGATTTTTCGGAGAATGAGTGTGTCTCCACTCCATCGATTGTTGTTTCGATTCTGGTGTGAAATGACACACCCAAGTTTCATCACCTGTCACAATTTGGTTTAAAAAGTTTTCTCCCTCATCACTGTACCGCGTGAGAAATGTCAGGGAACTACCAAGTCGCTTTGTTTTGTGAACATCGGTGAGCATTTTTGGAACCCATCGGGAACACAGTTGGCGATAATTCAAGACACAATTTCGAGCAAAACAGTACGTGAAATTTGTGAAAATGCCTCTGAAAGAGTTGTCATTGTGAAGCGTCTGTTCTCATGAATTGCTTCATCAACTTTCCTTACCAAATCATCGGTGACAACAGAAGGCCGACCACTCCGAGCCTCGGCGTGGACATTTGTTCGACCTGCATTAAACATTCTTACCCACTTTCTCACCATTCCATCACTTATCGCGTATTCACCGTAAACTTCTGTCACTTGACGATAAATTTCGACCGGTTTAATATTCCTCGTGTTCAAAAATTTAATCCCGGCACGAATCTCGCAGTCAGCGGGAGAACTAATTGTCTTAAACATTTTGAATGTGCACAGCAAACTGAAAACACAACATAGAGCAACCAAAATGGCGACAATTGAAAGTCAGTGAACAAGAAAGACTAGTGCGCATGCGCGGGACGCCTACCATAGCGCTGCGACGGCGCTAGAATGAAACGGTACTTAGTTTCCGAATACGCTACTCTTTCCAGTACACCACTATTGCCATCCTTATAATTTCGCTTTCATTTGCATTATCCTCTTCTATTGATTGATTACTCTTGAGAAGCTGTATCGAAAATGCCATGGTCTGATTAAAGTTCTATAACCTTCATTGTTCTCGAATTTTTCTATTATATCTATCGTATTTTCTTCACTTATATTTTCAAACCATTAAGAACGAGAAGTAATTTTACCGAAACCTGATGCTATAACCTTTTTTGGCATAAAACTTTATACCTTATAGTGTTGTCAGGGATAACGTTTTTAACAATGAGGTTTACTGCATTCAAAATCTTCGAAAATGTACGAGTAACATACATTCCCTCTTTTCAAATATCAGTCATAAGATGATGCAAGAATTCCGACAGATGATTCTCGGATAATTCGCATGTGAATAATCAGGAATTTTGTGCAGTTGTGTTTTTCATTAATCTACTATGATTTTATGGTGCTTATTGGTGCTAACTATGATGTTCTTTACAACGGGTTTTTCATTTCGACATCTTAGGCTATATTTAGTCCGTAACAGCAGGTGGAATAGAAAATAAAACAGTGAAATTAAAAATTTTCATGATAAAATAATATCGTAGTAAGCTTAAATTCAAGAAAACTTTGATTCAAGTCCTAAAAGAAATAAATTCTTCAAAGCTTTCATCGAAGCTCTGCAATCAGGTATAACTCCTTAAATACATACAACTACATATGTTCGAAAACGTTTCCATAATTTCATTCAACCAAATTCAGAATGGTTTTAAGTCATATTTTCAAACAGATAGTGAAATAGATTAAAATAGTTAACTGGCAGACACTGCATACAAAACAATTCAATGTTTTAGGATTTACCAGTTTAGGGACACAAATAGAGGTTATATTCTTCACTACTTACTTCCTAAATTCTGAAAAGGTAATATAGCTACAAACGCCAGCTGAAAGGAAATCTTTCTATTTTTTCTTCGCTAATGGATTTACGACTATATATAATTAAGTTTAAGCTTAATTATATATCAATATATATAATTAAGTTTAAGCTTATAAACGAAAGAAACTGATGAATATTATTTTCTTTGCTAATGCTTTTTATAAGGCCCTTACACTTTTTTGTGACAATTTCATTACTCATTAAAGTGACCGTTTCATTACTACGACCAGTGTAAAATGTTCCAACCTAATAAGTACATTAAATTCACTTTCGTTATAGTGACTACTCATTAAAATGCACTTTATCTTTTAAGATGCGAAAGGTCATTATAACGAGTTTCGATTGTTTTTTGTCTTATGGTCTTTAATTTTCAATAAATGGATCTTTATGAAAGCGGCATTTATTGCAGGTAATAAAAGGCAAAACTCGTTTACAGACCTTGAGGGGCTGGAGAATTTAAGAAGCAATGATTTTTAAATTTAAATATATTTAAACAATTCTTGATACTGATAATAGACATATCTCCAGCTATTATACCTTTGATTCCGGTTACACTGCAATGTTGAATTATATCGAATCAGACTAGAGTTCTTGTTTTGTTGTGTCTATATATTTTATGTTCATTACATATAGAGCAATGGATAAAGAAATCACATTCTTTTTTATTTCTCACCATTCGTATGCTCACTTGTAATAACATTTTTCATTTGTTTCCTCCCTCCAATTCGATGCCATCGTGACGTAATTGAAAGCACACTCAACGCGTACTCGAGAGGTCCGGATTTCGAATCTTGGGGAGGGCACTGCACATTTTTCACGTCTGCTGCATCGATAAAACTTAATGACTCTACAGCCTTCCAGAACTTACTCTATACGTTTCCAACTCAGCTGTTTGTTTGATTACTGATTTTATTTGAGGCGATTATATTATTATTAGTAGTAATAATTTCGTAATAACACATGCTGTACAGGATAATTAAAAAATTGTTAACACTGAACAAGAAATGAATAAAAAACCTACGTACAGGCTACCTATCACTACCTCCAATGTGGATATTTCCTGCTAGACAGTGCTATTTCATAATTCGCCAGGGATTTCTGGTCTGGCTTAATGAAACTTTATAACGAATATAGCCTGGAAGAAAAAAATGACGTTTCATCTCGCCTGACCTCACACTTGTGATTTTTTGTAGTGGAGAATGGTATCGAACGTGTTTATGCAATGGAACCACATAATGTTGATGATATTCAAGAAATATTTAAAACTGTTTTAGATATTATACTACGAGGCATGCTGAACTTCCGCAAGCAATATGGACAAGTTGTTACATCTGCTGTGAATTCTAGATATTTTAGCTAGATCAATATAATAGCAATAAATTGTCACTTATGTTCTCCGAGGTAAATTTTCACCATGAGAATATCTAACCATAAAATAAACAGACACAAAATTAAATTACTAAGTTGATTCTATCTCACCAATAGTGAGAGATTAAATTAAAAATATACAAACACAAATTTGCCAGCCAACTTGGACATAGCTTAAAATTGAATGCCTGCTTTCACTATGAATATAAATGCAACAATTAAAGTATAATTCTATCAGAAACTACAATATTACCTACACCGCGACAGAATTTCAATCTCCCACTTACCAAAACAGGATCTAACCTTAATCTATGGCGTTCACAGCCAGAGCCACTAGACTTGTTAGACTCAGCGAGGCAGCGGACCGCAGGCCTAATTCTCGCAAATTAATTCATAAATCTCTAAATAAAATTGGGTGTCACTCAAATCTACATAATTTCTGGAATGAACAAACGTCATGACGAAAAGAGGTTGAAAGAAAAAAGCAAATTAAATAGTATTTCATCAGTAAAAGTTAAAACACACATGCCAAAATCTCCTCTTCCAAAATAAACGGCTTTAAAGTAGTCAAATGGATTTTATGAAAAGCCACTATTCTACGATTCTAATACTCTCTAATACTAATACACTTTTTATTAAAAAAATCTAAAACTTAATTAAATCTTGCATAATCTATCCTTCCAGCTTAAAGAAATCTTATACTATTTCAGCATACTAATGCATATCATTTCACTATAACGCATTCATTTGGTTATGAGATATCCATTTTAGTTCAAGACATTCATTTTCTAAAAACTCTTCTTTTATCCATTCTAATTAAGTGAAGTTCTTCCTAATCTTTATATATGGCTGTTGTGTTTGTTCTGAACATAGTTTGTCTTTTTTTTTTTTTTTTTTTTTTGAGTGCAGCTATTCTTATTCATTTCCACGTATAGTTGGTAGCATTACTCACATCTTCTCAACTTCTTCTTACTTTTTTAGCACTATACAATCTACCCTAATGTCTAACATTTCCAAATTTCTTTAACTACACTAGGCCATTGATTTAGCTTATTTTGCTCGTTACTTTTCCAATTTATTCTTTTCCAAAAGTTGACATAAGAGCGATGCTTTTAGCTTTACACACATTCTTTCATTTCAAACTCTTTAAAACTTGTGATTTTTCTAAATTTAACATTTGAACATATATCACAATTCAGAAACTCTTAAATCTTAATTTAATTAATATTCGTCATGCAACACCAGCCAGAAACGCTTAAATTTGAAATCTTTCCAAAATTAGTATTTAAACGTACATTACAGTTTTGAAACAAATTTGAAATCTTTCCCGACTTATTGGCAATCTTTTACACTCAAACTGTTGCATTCAGTTTCAGCCAATTGCGCTGCTTTAGTTTCCACAACACATGTATCTTCGCCTTAATTTTGGAACAAAACTTTAATCTCAAACTTAAAGAGAGATTTAGCTTTTATTTTCCCAATCCGTTGCTTTTTGGGCTCTCCTAATCTATCTGTAGTCGTTGACATCAGTCTTGGAAACCTATGGCATGTAGGTTTTTTACTCCTGTTGCATTCCCTTTCTTGATGATTCCCATATCTGCTTCGACACCACGCTTCATCAAAGTATATTAACTTGTTATGTGTTGAACTCGGGGAGGAAGTAGTTTCCTCAATCTCTGTATTGTTTTCCGCCCCCCATATGTGTTGAAATTGGATTGTCATGTAACTCGCCAAACTTCGAGTATTCAAATAGCTGGGATGGCCATCTTAATTTTAACTTTTCATTCATTGTTTTTTTATAAATTAAAATGTACGATGAATGAAATATCATCGATGATTCCTAATGCTCGGCCTTACCCTAAATTTCTATTTCATTCACCGCTGGAAACTTTTCAGTATTTCTTAAATATTCATAAAGTTCTCCAGATTTTACATTGCGCTGTTTAATCAGTGTTTCCCTAGAATTTAAAACGACAGATGTTAACATGATGCATTTTACTTTACGCTGCTTTCGTCTAATTTGATTCTTAATAAGTATTTGCTACTTTATTTTTCTTTCACGGGTGATGTTAGAATTTCAAACTAACCTCTCGCAGTTTCAAGGTCCATCTAATCATTCTTAGGGCTAAATTTTTGCATTTTCCAAATTCCTTGACTCTCATAATGGATAAATATTTCAGCTTGTTTCTTCGAGAAATAAGCTCTAAATTTCTTCAATGCAAACATATATCGCAGAGCTTCCAATTCAGCCACAGAATAATTTCTTTCTGCCGAACTCAGTGCTCTACTGAAAAATGCTGTCGGGTGCCCCCTCTTGTATCAGTACTGCTCCTACTGAAAAATCAGATACATCTGTGTAAATTTGCAAGGCCTTTTTTTTAGGGTATTTTCGAAACTGGAGCTGTGATGCTGTGTTGTTGCGACTTATCTTATTTGCTATTATCCAAATAAATAATCCAATCCTAATTCAATAATCCAATATTTACGTGAAATAATGATCAGTATGTTAATGATTTTGAAATTTAATGTACGAAAATAGGTGGGATATTTCTAGGAAATGAGCTGTAGTTCAATTCCTAGAAAAACAACACTATCGACCAGAGACAAGTCTTGACCTCTTTAAGCAGCTGTTCCGTGTAATATTGTTTAGTCCAATTCAGTTGTTAAATCTTTACAGGCGCATTTTTTTAAACACGGTTTTTTCAACCATATAAGAAGCCGAGATCAATCATTTTCTTTTCGTGGAAAGAGGATGTGAAAAATTCAGAAACTATTCAACGTCTGCGAGGACATTTTTTGTTCCCACATTTGAAAATATCTTTACGAGCTGTTCGATTTGAGAGTTTAAACATGCCATAAGGAGAGACAGAAAAGATTACGAGGAAGTTCTTTGGGGACCGCTTAGAAATATTAGCTTTTAGTTAGAATAAGAGTATTCAGTTAAATGTGGATTATGTAGAAAACCTGCATTACGATATTGATGAAATAAAAAAATATACCTCAATTCCTAGAACTTTTAAAGCATCATAAATGCATGTGCTCATTTCGATAAGAACTATTTGAAATAATATTAAAAATGTTTCAATTGCTATCAGATTTAAACAAAACTTTATTAGCGGTTTTAACATACAATTAACAGTGCGATTTGCACTTACTAACATAAGAAACAGTATAAAATATATATTTATTTTACTGCCTACACTACTGTTACAAATTATGTAAACTATTCACATGATCTTCATTTGCTTAACATCTAACTGGAACAAATTTTATTTGGAAATCACAATTTAGATTTCATCACCCACCACTTATCAAGCTGTTACACCAATGAATATTCATAGTTCGACCAGACGTCGAATGTAAGACCGCTGAACGCTGAAATTCGGCCACAGTTCAAAACCCGGTAAGCAGGCCTTCTGTATGAGTAACGTGAATACAAGACAGTTTGCCTCACAAAGCTTTCTACAGAGGGCATTTAGCCGCATAGGCAGGTAGCCTTAGTGTGGTTTGCCATACTCCAAATAAACTACCGATCTTAGTAATATTTATGTGAAGAAATCTTCAGTATGGTTAATGATTTTAAAATTTAATTTATGAAATTGCGTGGGATATTTTTGGGAATTAGAAGTCTAGTTCAATTTCTAGAACTTAAAGGCAACACTATCGACCAGAGACAAGTCTTGACATGCTTATGCAGCTATTCCGTGCAATATTGTTTAATCCGATTCAGTTGTTAATCCAGTCCGAACGAATGTTTTGTAACACTGCTCAAATGTTTTGAACGTGCATTTTTTTGTAACACGGTATTTACTGGAGGCATTTTTTGTAGCACTGTGGCAAGTGTAGCAAGTGGATTTTGTAAGCAAGTGGATTCAAATCATGTCTAACGGCCTAGCTACATGGGAATCTTTGTGACTTACCCTTCGCGTAATGTAAATACTAGACAGTTTCCCTTAAAAAGACTTCCACCAAGGTATATGTCCTCTTAGACAGATAACTCTCGTATGCTATGCCACAATCTATTCCAATCCAGAATCCTAGAATCCAATTTATAATGTATACGTACTGAAATCCCACCATACATTGTAGCTTACTTATTTTTAATACTGGACTGTTTATTGCAGCAGAATAAAACGGTCTACTTCTTAATGTAGAAAGAAATGAGTACATAAGTTACAACGAAAAAATCCGAATGCAGATAGATAGAAATGGGAGATTACAAAACGGTAGCGAAAGTTTCCTCGTTCACCTCGTTTAGCGTCGAGGTTAAGGTTAATAGGAAAACCCGCCTCCCACTTTAATAATGAGGGGGGATATTTTTAAAAGACCATTCTGTGGTTCGTGGATTCGCAACGAAGTGCAATTCATATTCGAAAGAAGTAAGTTAAGATTTCTTTTCTCTATGTTTGCCCTTTGTGCACAGGCGAAGGTCATTTTTATGAATGCCTTTTTATCTTTTATCGCCAGATAATTATTTAAAATACAATCTTTATAATTTTCCTTGTGCATGCGTTTATGTTTTATTTTAGAGCGCAAACAACTGGAAACTAAGAGACGTCATGTATTTATCAATAAAAGCTTTGAAAAATATAATTTAATGTGTTTGTTACTAGTATTTTCAGAACATTTATTAATAATAATTTAAGTATGTAACACGAATTACTGTTAGTTTTATTTTAAATAATGTGTTCAAAATAACCATTCGTATTACGAAAGTTTTTTTCCCCATTCTCCTAGGCTATTTACGTTACCTATTCGCATTTCTTAAGTTGTTAGGATTTCATGGAATTATTAAATTTAGACTCAGTTGATGGAAAAGTGATAGTTTCTACTCGAAAAAAAGACACTAGTCAAAAGTATCGATGCCCCTTAAGAAATTTTCGCTAACACAAGATATTTTGTCATCTGAGGCAAAAAGATAAATACATATTCTTGTTCGAAAGAATACAATAAGTATAAGTGACTTAGTGGATAATTTTAGATTTCTTGATTTTGTGCCGCTCCTAACTGTTCCTCTGAGGCGATTTCTTCGGGTTTGTCTCGCTCTTGCCTGGCACCTAAAACGCAAGATTTTATAAATTCATTCTCTTGGTAACAATACAGCTAATAGTACTTCTGGTCAAATCCACTGAATATCTTTAGCATACCTTCAGCTGAATACCTCTAGCATATCATACAATGATTATCGATTTTTGTATTATCTTTATGGTGTGTGTGTGTGTGTGTGTGTGATTATGGCAAAGCTTCGAGGGCTATCTGCAGGGAGGGATGCATTCGTGGAGGACTTTCTAAGGGAAACTGGCTCGTATACACGTCACACATGGGGAAAACCACGAAAACGCCCATGCAGCCAGCCCATTCGCGGGATTCGAACTTCAGACCGAACTACCAGTGTTCAGCGACTTTACCGCTCGGCCGCTGGTGGCCGTATTATCTTTATGAATGTGTGGTTAATGATAATTGGCTACCAATGAGAACTCTGGTTCATATTTCAGGTCTACGTTCACATTCCAGATGTCTAGCAATTAATTAAAGTTTAAGAAATAAGTTATAAGATTTTTTACTGTATTTGTATTTACGTATTATCGCAACCACCTTAGTAAAGTCGCCAAATTCTGGCAACCATGCGCATAACAGTTCTTCGGGTAACAATATCCATTGTAAGTTGCAATCAAAAAATTCATCAAAACACTTTTATTTCTGTAAAAATCGCCAAACTATGCTAAGGTGGTTGCGCTAATACGTAAGTAAATTTTTATTATTATGACACGGAGTAAAAACATCTAAAATCCTGGATTTAAATAAGTCCCTAAGAAGATGGCGGTATAGAACTGGAAAATGGGTATCTCACGTACGGATTCTATCAGCTGACGAGGTCTAAAATCAGTATTAGAAACCAGAATTGGACAAAATGGTACTCTCGTCATTGACACTTAAGGCCCAAGGCCAATGAAAACAACACTCCGTATATTACCATACTTATTCATGGTTTGGACATGGGCTTAGCAACAGCATTGGCAACATAAAAATGTTTTTCACTTGCTCCTGACCCTTAGAAATCTAGCCTTTTCCTCTTTGAATTTCCCTCCACTTTGGAAAGATTTTCTTGATAGATTAATTTGTAAATATTTGAATTTTTTATTAAAAGTTGTAGACAACTTCTGCGATTTCATATAACTGTCAATTCTCATGTTACTGGAAAATACTTGTGTGTTATCTAAGCATTAAGCAATGCCGTGGATACATAGTGAATCATTTTCTAGACATATTGTGTCTGCTTTCATTCCGAAATGCTATTCTTGTTGTAAGGATCCTAAGTTTTACTAACGTTTATTTTATTTTAAAACTGTACTATCATTTCTTATTTTCTACTTCCGGCCAGAATTAAATGCTTTAACTTGTTTATGCAAATTGTCTTGCTAACGACCAAGTATTTAAGTTGTAGCTTTTTGCCAAGAGAGAGAGAGAAGGAGATTTAGGAAGCAAGCCGCTTGCCACTGCAGTTTTTACGAGTTTTTATTCAGTTGCTGGTTGCCTTTAAGACCAGAGGTTTAGCCCTCTTGATAATTGTAAACGTATTGTAGTTTCAGAAGCTCGGCGTACTACATACGTACCCTTTTAAATAAAGGCCAGTCTTAGTGCTAGGCATTTGTATACTAATTCAAAGTTAGCTTTTAGTTAGAGTTTTAGTTAGTAGTTTTATATTCTTACGTTCAGACCACAAGTGATTGGTCTTTGTATCCCTAAGTTCGGGAGCACTTGTAAAAGTACAGAAAATAAAGGGTTTCGTATACCCTTCCTGCTTGTGTCGTCTGTTACACACAAATCTTGAACATAGCTTGAGTAAGCTCCCTGTTCCTATTCAGGGCACATCATGTTTCCAAAGCAAATCAAGAGAAACACAAGTCCTGATATTGTAAGTATTTGATCTAAAATACTTCTGCATCTGTTTTAAAATATTCTAGCTCTTCACTATAAGGGTATATACCATTTTACTTTCAGTATACCTGAACAGAAAGTGGCTTTAAAATCTCAGTTCAAACTTAATCGTTGAAACTAATCGCAATATCGTATCAAACTTAATCGCTGATAAAGACGTAATAAAGTACAATTTCAGTTAAAAATACAGTATTCTTGACTCATATGAAACATTATTTAAAAACATTGCAACAAGGAACACAAGTTTACAGAGAATGCTACAGTAATTAAAAGAAATTCCTCTTTTTATGATTGGAGTTATCTAGTTTATCAAACCATTGTCACAAAGCAAGTTTACTTAGGTATGACAAAAGCATTTCTATCTTTCAGTTCTCTCATTTACACCCAAATATCTTTGGCAGCAGTAAGAGGCACTCCCATATCGACATAAAATTGTTTACACGATAAGATGTTTCCCTCTATCCGAGTCTTTCATTATGTTTTATAAAGCCTCTCTGATAATATCTCATTTTATTACTCAAAATCATGGTAAGTTGGTTACCTTACGTCCGTATCTGGGAAATTAATGGTAGTACTTAAAACGATGAGCTAAAAAACTACTAAGGTTGTGCCTTGTATAACCGTAGAATGAGAGTTCAAAAACATTTTAGCATTTTTGTTAGTATCATCTGCTTTCATAAATCGGATATTTTATCTCTTTGGCATGCTCTTGATACTCTTGAAGAGTAACACTGCTTTACAAAAGTAATTCTGCCGTAAAATGTAGGTTATTTTGAGATTGGAATGTTTCTCTTGAGATTGAATCACGTTTACATTTGGTGTGAATAAAATCTATTTAACTTGACTTCTGAAATTATTTCTTCTGGAGACTCACAGTGGGTAAAAGGTCAGTTTGTTATGAAATATGATAATGTTTCGCGCAAGAGATATATTTTTGGATATAGCTTTTACCCTTTTCGTATTTCTGATACAAATGGCAAAACGATGACAACATTTGTAAGACACACTTACAGAATCACCATCATTGTATCGCAGCAAGAAATAAGCAAAATCAGCTTTGCCTTTGCCAGCATTCGAGCTCAGAACCTCTTGACTGTAAGCCGAATGTGTTTCCAAGTACACCACGAAGGCGCCCGATAAGGACGAAGAAAATGTTTTACACTTGCTTCGTAAGGTTAAAACTAATTTCACTTAAGCAAGCCAAATGTCCGTTTTAAGAATGCAGACGAAATATGTGCCGTCTTTACTTTTAAAATCTGGAGTGAATGCAAAAATCATATAAGCAGCTAAAATTTTATTTTCGCTTCAACTGTTGGTTATAAAACTCAAAGGTTAATGATACTTGATAACCGCTTTTTGAGGACTGAGAATACAGCAACATTTTATACAGATTTCAAGAATCCCTTTCCCATGACGTAAAACAAGGTAGAGACTTAGTATCTAATGTCTTACAAGTGATTCGAACTGAAATCTACCTTTGTGAAAACTCAGCAGTCTCCACTAACCTAATGCACAGTTTCAGATCACTCTCATCACAAATGCACTCATTTATGAGTTAGGAATAGAAAAGTTAAATGTGGTTGCAAGAAAAATATTTCAGAAACCTGTGACAAGCTACTTCATCTAATTCTTATGCTGTTCCCAATTTTTATTAGCAACAAACATTCTAAATACTATGCTCTAAGTAAATGTTTCTTCCTTTTTTAAAATGTGTTGGTACTGGACGTCGCTGTGACTAAAATAGAAAGAATGCCACATATTCCATAATGGTTATTATCACATAACACGTACTTATGGTATGATGTAGAGTAGTTATTAATAAGGATGCAAATTTTCACAATCAGTTCCTTTACAGCAACGTTTTGCTGTAAAGGAAGAATTAATCCTGATTTTTTCAAACAAATTAGGACTGGAGATGAAACTTGGTTCAACGCTTATAATAGTAAGTCAAACCAGCAGTTATCTGTTCGAATTGGAAAATGCGATCACAGAAATTTCGGTTTCAGAAATTTCTTGTAAAGGCCATGTGGGGGCCTTTCTTGGTAATTCGTACGGTATGTTTCCTGAGTGATAAAAGGTGAATATTATGTATACTGGTGTGCAAAACGTACGCAACAGGTGCTCTTTTTTGCCATAAATCCGCAAAAAATCATCTGAGAGACATGAAATTCAGAAATGAGAGACAGCATTTTGTATTTAAACGATGATAAAAAAATAGTTGCCCAAAAATTAATATAGTGCATACAGTATGGAATCAAACAAAAAAAGGCTTTATTGAACTCATAGTATCGTTACATATGATTGTCTGTACAAGCGGAAGAACAACAAGCAAATGTTCCTTAGTATAGGATATGCCCTCCCCTTACTACAATGGTTGCTTCGCACCGTCTCGTCTACCCAGCATCATACTGTATAACAGATTATGAGGTAAGAAAGCCCTCTCCTCAATCAGCACTTGTTTAAGTTGTTGGGTGTTCCCCGGAGGATGTAATTGTGCCGCAAGGCGTCTCCCCAAAGCATCTCACACATGTTCTATGGGATTTAAATCAGGGGAGTACGGTGCCCAATCCATTCCAGGGATATCTTCACTTTCCAGTAGCTTCTGAACAACAGGAGTCAGGTGTGGCCAATGAAAACGAAATATGCTCCAATGGCACTTCGGAACAGACGCACATGGGGAAGGATCACCTCCTAACAATAACAATCTCCCCTTACAGAACTTCTGTCGAAAATGTGGATCTCTGTCCGTCCGTGCAGCATAATGCTTCTCCAGACGAGAACTCCAGGACCACCGAAAGTGTCTCTTTCCGTGATTTTACTGGAATGAAACCATGTCCTGACTTCTCTCCAAACCAACTGGCGTTGAGAATCTCTTGTGGCACTAAAACGATTCTCATCCGTAAAGAGGACACTACTCTATTGATGAGATGTCCGGGTTGGTGCTCCTTACACCACTCTAAACGGTGGCGCCGATGGCCAACTTTCAAACGGATGCAGGTTCAAAATGGCGGACGAATAGGCTACCTTTGTGAAGGCGTCTGGACACAGTAAACGCGACACTTGTCACCCCGTTGCTGTACAAAATTGTTGAGCTATGGCGCTTGCTGACTGGTTTCGGGCTCTTTTCGCCTGCAGGACGATATATCGGTCATCCACACCAGTTGTTTTTCCTGGGGCGGCCACCACCAACTTTGTTAACAGTTGTACCTATACCTATGGTTAAATAAACCTATGGTTTGTAAGGCTTTCCAAGTGAGCAAAACGAAACTTTTGTTGATTCCGAACCCTTGAGCTACACTGGTCACACTATGCGTCTCCTCCAGCGTTCCGATCATTCTTCCATGTGCGAAGTCATCCAGGTGATTTCTTCTAGCCCTATTTTACGAAAGAACTCATCTGTACTTGCATCGAATGTCTTTAATTGCGTCTCCGTCCTTCCTTTTACTGTAGTCTTAAGTTGAGTGCGCCGACCGTGTGTGATTTGTGTACGCTCATGTCGCCTGTGACGTTTTGTCCCTGACATTTGCATACCCATGACTTTTTCACTGAATTGCGTGTTCATTGTACTGATCACAAGAACCTCTTTTCTGCAATTTCATGGCTATGTGATTAAAATTTACATTGTTGCTTAAGTTAAGCTTGCACACAAGTGTAATTAACACTCACAAACGGTCGAGCGGTGAATTTCTGAACACTGGTAGTTCTATCTAGGTTTGATTTTCTGCAAACGGACTGGCTACATGGGCAGTTTCGTGGATTTCTCCATGTGTAAAGTGGAAATGAGCCAATATCTCTTAGAAAGCAATCCACGAAAGCATTCCTACCTTTCAGCATATAGTCTTAACGTGCTTTTCCATAGCCAAATAAAACAAACCAAACCAAACTGCTTACTTAAAGACGTAATGGATGGACCTCTAATGAGAACTCACAGCGTGAGCCCTGAAAACATGCCTAGAATCGGGTATGTTTTTAGGGCATCAGTCGAAATAACTGCTGGAGAAGATGGATCCATCAGCGGCCGAGCGGTAAACAGTGGTAGTTCGGTCGGGAGATCGATGACCCTCGAGTACTTTGTCACAGTTACAAATAAAACCTAAAACAAAACCTGCTAGAGAAGACTGCGCCGTCACACAATCTCATTCTTATAAAGCAGTTTCTACCACAGAAAAATATCACGGTTCTCTAGTTTTTGGCACGCTTAGGCTACTTTCTCTTCGCTCAGATATTACTATTTTAATATCACTGAAGAGATTCGAAAATTATAACCAGAGACTTAAACAGTATTCCAAAAGGTGAATTCTACGAAGCAATCACGAGCTTTTAAAATGAGCGAGGATTTATAAAGATTATATACAAATTAAATGTCTAAGAATAACGTTGTTGTTTCCTTCAACCTTTTATTTTATATACGAACTTGGTCTTAAAACTTTGTTGACATTCTGGGTAAATAAAATAAAACTGCATTTTTAAAAGTAATTAACAGGCAATGATAAAATTTTTGGGTATAAATAAATTCAAAACTGAATTAAAAAGACTGGCGAGCGCTATTTTGTGATTTCATGTAATTCAATGATTGACGAAAATTAATAAATCTGATTTCAAACAGACTCTACCTTATCTCAATAATAAGCTATTAATCAGCCTAATTAAAATTACAAATTCGTTAAGACAAAAAAATTCTTAATCCGAAAGCATGAATAGGACTCCTCATATTTAATGGGTTGAATGCCAAAGGTTCTGTTTTGGCATATCACGTGCGGCGTTAAGAGCTGAAACTTTCACCCAAGACTCCCACACATAACCTTCCATAAAATAACATAACCTTCCATAAAACTTCGAGTTCCCGAGTTCAATCCAAATTTAAAGGTAAAAGTTCAACAAACTTCGTAGTTAGAAAAAGTAGTTCTGATACATACCTTTGCTTTTTGGCTCGCCTACGCTGAAAAAATACCCGAGGTTTTTCTTCCCTGTCCACTAATTCACTTAATGAGAGAATTAATGCGAATAACTCCGGTCATGTTTTCCTGAAAGCTATTCATGAATCCCTTATCTTTTCCTCAAACATACCCACGCTGTGTTTAAGCTCATATATCTTAAGTAAAGGAAAGAATAAAAGATGCTATATCTTTAAGATCTCAAATGGTTTTAGTACTTTCAGAAATAGATCTAATCAGAAAAGATAACTCTTTTATACTTATTACTATTTTCGTTTAGAAATCGGTACGTATTGTTTACAGCCTAACTGATCACAAATTTCTTTATGAATTAGAAGATGAATACCTTCAGTTAGATAACTAGCTTGTTAGGTAACTTGTTGTGACTCAAATGTTGAACATTTTATGGTTAAATGAATTTAACTGCAAATATTTAAGTAATAAGTTTGGCAAGAAGTTCTGTAACCATTTAAATTTCATTTACATAAACCACCGAATATATAAATCATTCGAAGGAAATTCATAATTGTTCGTATCGTTGTTGAACAAATTTACCACAAATAGACGAATCAAGAAACCTTAACCTTAAGTACCTTAAACGTCCAGACTTTGGGGTTTAAAATACAAATATTGCACTTACCCCTCCGTTGATGCTAAATGAAGTACTAAATTAACTCACATGATAAAAGTATTTTCAAAAAATGTCTGAAAGTTTTCAGCTTTTACATTATGGACAAAGAGGCGTTTCTTTTTGACATTTTGTGTGTTACCTTTAGTTATTAAATATCACGTTCTTCGCACTTAAACCATAGAATTCAATTCAACAGAAATATCACAAAATAATTTAAAAAGAGCATATCTATAGAAATTCCGATACACAGTCTCGCGCGCTGGAGATACAAATGTGCTTTTTTTCGTACAGTGTTGCCATTGCTCGCTTCGAAATTGTTGAATTTGTTAATCAAAAATTCTTTAAAGTTTTACAAGATATGAGATAGATAATAAACCAAATTCCATATTAGGTCTTCCAGATGCCCATAATCGGGTGTAGGATTAGGTTATTCAAAACTTGATGGCTTTATTTACCGTTCTTTTATCACAATGCGAGAAACATACATACATTCATGCAGATTCTTCCTTATTTAATTGTTTTAACTATAACGAAGGGCGATAATATTTGATGGCAGCAATTTGAAAAGTGATACAACCTTTCAAAGTTTTCGACCCAAAATTCCAAAACTAAATTAAAATCCTTTCTGGGCTAGCGCCCTTTTGGGCTAAAAATAAAACTTATTATGCAACTGATACTAAAAGTAATGCAGATATTTCTAGATTTAATAAGCTATTATAACCGAACAACTTTCAAGAGAGTGATCATGGCAAGGCCGAGTTCAGAAAATGGTAAATGGCATTCGTATTAAAAAGTTTAAAAAGAAAACCGTTTTTAGAATAACAGTAACTGACATAATATAGATGGATAAACAATGCTTTAAAAGATGTTAAAGGGAATAGACAGTGAAGGATAAATGGTGTTGGTGTGTGTGATTATGGCCAAGCCTCGAGGGCTATCTGCCTAAGGGGAGGGATGCCTTCGTGGAGGACTTTCTAAGGGAAACTGGCTCGTATACACGTTACACATGGGGAAAACCACGAAAACGCCCATGCAGCCAGCCCGTTCGCGGGATTCGAACCTCGGACCGAACTACCAGTGTTCAGCGGCTTTACCGCTCGGCCGCTGGTGGGCCCCCGAAGGATAAATGGAAACGATGGACAGGAATTCTTTTACATGATTGATAATTCTTTCCTTTTATGACATGAATAATAAAGTAAGTTATTTAGCATGAGCTATATAGGTGACAGTAGGACTTTCCTCAGTTCCTTCCAAATTTTGAGATAGCGCACCCGGGGGGACAGGTCCGAGGGTCTGCCACCCCTTTTCTCTTACCACCAAACCACACGAGAGGACTTTCGCCTCACAATGATTTTGGAATGCCCTCATGCCGCAAAGACGCTATACATTTGCAACATCCATGCCTTCTTCGGGATTCGAACCCTGATCCATCATAACGGCAGTTGGAGTTACTACCTCTATCCTGTTAATTATGTGTAAGTGATTTTAAAAGGCATTTCGAATAAGAATTATTCTATTAAGCTAAATTTAATAAGAACTGGATGAGATCATGATTAACACATCAAACTCCAAGCCTATTTTCGTTAGTCTAAAACCTGTCATCATAGGGATCGACTAGGCGTGTAGTGTGTTAGGTTGATTTCTTTTACATTTTCTCTGTAACAAATGATATTGCTGAACAGTTGCAGTATACTAACATCTTCGACAAGTGCGATTTATAGAAGACATGCAGCTTTATAATAATTTTCATTCATAAAAGTTTGTAAATGGTAAAAATTAATTTTTGATCACTAAATAAAAGCATATTACAGTGTTCATATATTTTATTTACACGGAGTGTCAACTTAAATGATCGTCTAGAAACGTTTGCCTCATTGGCAACATCCAACCTTAAGGATAAATTTTGAATATAAAGGTTAATTACCGCTGCCATGACCATAGGTAGTTAGTTCTGCTACATATATATTTTTTTCAGTAAGCAACCGGATTACATAATGCCCTATTTTTGACTTACTCAGATTCCTTTTGATGACAACTGAGCACTAGCTTGAAAACTGGGAAAATAAGTGACAGGTCTAACTAACCGCTAATCATTATATGTAAAACAAAAATTATAATAAATATTTCGAAATGAGTTAGAAAAGTATTGTTTTCTTCCGCAGTTATACGAATAATTCCGGCAAACAGTGCTGTAATCCGTGTTCGAAAGCCTGGCCAGAGTAAACCGGAAGCAGTTTCGTTAAGAGATTCATCTGTCACCCGAATACAGGTAAATAATATTTTTTATGTTTAATAATACCTTTGAGACAAATCTTGAGTTATATTTCGTGGGAGACTATTAGGTTGGTAATTCTCAAGTATTTTGTTAAAACAGTCTAATTCAATATCCGATTACACCGATGTACATGAAAATAGGAAAACACATGTGCATTTGCCACGTAAGTTGCATCTATAGGCCGATGATAACGTTCGAGCCATTAAGAGGGGTGAGTAAAATATTGTTATAGGACAGAAACAATACTTTCGCTAGCAATGTCTCCAACGTTACAGAAATCATAATTTTACAACATTCTTATAGGGGTGCAATAGTTTGCAATGTGCGTGTAACGAAGGGGTATCATCCACCAATGATTCGCTCAACTCCTCTAATATCGCTTCAACAACAACGAATGAGAAGACTTAATAGAGAGCGCATGAGAAAAATTAAAGGGGCATGATGAACTCAATATGCAAAGTTCCAGACAAAGCAGAGTCGCAAAACGCTCTGAGCCAAGACCATCTTGATGGGAGATGGCCTCGTCTCAGCGCCAACAACTCAAAATAACCTGGCTGCTCAAACCCTCTGGAATGGAGATGATTATAACACAAACGTCGACTAAATAAGTAAAGCGACTGCGCGGAGCACTTGTAAAATATGTAAAATTACTTGCTAAACGTCTCTTGTGCAGAAGTCTTTGAATGTGCAACGTCTTTGGCTCATAGTCTGTTCTAAAGCAATTACTGCATTGGGGGACTAAATGTAATTTTCTCTCACTTCTGTGAAAGAAGTCGAGCTTGAACCCGAGGCTAACCTAGTCTAATTATTGACCTTGAATTCATACCGTCATTTTTCCATGGAATTTTGGAACAATTATAATTTAAGTGTTTTGATATCACGAAAAGGAGTTCTGTAATAGAAGTGCAACATGCGTTTGGACGGCAGTTCAGTATTAGTCACCGCGATCATGCAGAGTTAGCATATTTTTATAGCATATTTGTTTGGATGAAGAAACTGATATTCGATGTGCTTGTCTAGTTTCGTGGGATAAAATTTCATATCGGCTGTATAGTAAAAGTCATAACTAGATAATTTTTTTTTAACTTGCTAACATTTATGTTTGCCAGAAGCATACGTCAGCGAGTTTGTTTGGTTGTAATTGGACGATTCGCCAAGCTTTTTCCAGTTCAACGTACAATGGGAATCTTTAAGCGCTTATCCCACAGATCTTATTGTTCCAGAAGAAGCTTCATACTAGATCGTTGCTTAGCAACAAAACTGCGTTTATGCCTTTGAAAAAGCTTTATTATGTGGTGATGGCGATAAGGAGCGCGCCTTGCGCCCTCCGATAAGTGTGGCAACCCTAGAGGAGAAGTTTCTTACGAGTAGCGAGCAGAGCGAAACAGGCAGGCTGTCGGGGAGTATGCGCGATGTTCCTAAATAAAGCTTAATTTTTATTGTGCACTATGTCTTGTTAATATTATATTAATGCAGTAAGAACATAATCTGTGATATGGAATTCGAGGATTGGTGGTAAAAACATAACAGGAAATCACCATAATGGTAACCCTGACTGTGTTAAATCGTATGAACAGTTCTCAAGCACTTTCGGTTTTGACTACAAGCCATCACTCAAGATCTCCAAACCAGAAGTAATGGATTACATCGGTTTTCATCCTCCGAATCACAGATGAGTACTAATTATAGATCATTTTATAATTCTGTTTTCTACTTATCATTTAATTTCATTTTCTTTAGTTAAATTTTTCCTTTTATTTTGGCTTAAAAACCTTGCACAATGTCTGATGTTTATGCCGTCCAAATTCCGTTTTATAACCGATCAGACCCATCTTTATGGTTTATTATGTGTGAAAGTACCTTTGCTCTTGCCACCCCCAAACCTATCACAGAATCCATTACTAAATATAATTATGTAGTTTCTCATCTTCCTCCAGATATCGCATCACTAGTACGGGATTTACTTATGAAACCAGACCCTATTGATCCATATGCAAAGCTTAAAACTGAGTTAATAAATCGTTCAGGAGAATCTTCTCAGCAAGAAATTCGCCAATTATTATCTGGAGAAGAATTAGGTTCTCGAAAACCTTCCGATTTGCTTAGAAATATGAAACGTCGAGCAGAATCTTTAAATGTTCCTGATAACTTAATGTTAGAATTATTCCTTCAACGTTTGCCTTCGACTGTTCAGTCTATTTTGGCAGCGGTTTCCAATTTAACTGTAGATAAAGCTGCAGAAATTGCCGACAGAATTTTAGAAGTAAATCCAACCCCAGGGACTTGTGCCGTTTCTCGCACAGTCGATCAGTCTCTTGAGGATAAATTATTTAAACAAATAGAAAAATTAAACAAACGTATTGATCGCATTTCTCTTTCTCGTGGTCGCTCGCCAAATCGCGGAGATCGCAATAAGGAAAGAAGCAATTCCAAAAGGAGAGATTATTCTGTTTGCTGGTATCATAGACGTTTTGGGAAAAAGTGTAGAGATGACAAATGTACAAAACCTTGTTCATGGCAGGGAAACGAAACCAGCAAGGAATAGAGGCGACTTATTCTTTGCCTCAAGTTTCACGTCGCCTGTTCGTTCGTGACCGTAGAACAAACCTTTCATTCTTGGTCGATACCGGCTCTGACGTGTCCTTACTTCCAGCAAATAATTCTCAAAAACGGAATTCGTCCCAACAAACACTTTTCGCTGCTAATTCTTCTACTATTCATGTTTATGGTCAAAAAACACTTTCTTTGGATTTCAAATTAAGACGACAGTTTACATGGACTTTTCTTATAGCAAATGTTAGTACACCCATTCTTGGAGCAGATTTTCTCTATTTCTTTGAATTGGTGCCTGATCTCAGAAACAAATGTCTCAAAGATTTAAAAACGCATTTTAAAACCGTCGGTTGCGTGAAAAATGCAAGCATTTATTCAATAAAAACTGTATTTAGTGATACACCATATCACAAAATTTTAAAATAATTTCCTTCAGTTACTAGATTACCAGATCCTAACCAACCTGTTAAACATAACACCGTTCATTATATCATAACTAAAGGTCCACCTGTGGTTGCAAAACCTCGTCGGTTAGCTCCAGATCGCTTAAAAATAGCAAAACAAGAATTTCAAACTATGATGCAATTGGGGCATTTGAGATCTTCGAGCAGGAATTATGCATCCCCACTTCACATGGTTCCAAAAAAGGGAAGTCTGGAATGGAGACCTGTAGGAGATTATCGAGCATTGAACGCTCAAACAATAAAAGACAAATACCCTATTCCATGTTTAGCCGATTTTACTGCTGCATTGCACGGTACTAAAATTTTTAGTCATGTCGACCTGATTAAGGCATACCATCAAATACCAATTAACCCAGCCGACATCCACAAAACCGCCATATGCACACCATTCGGTTTATTCGAAAGTATCCGTATGCAATTCGGCTTATGCAATGCATCTGCGACTTTTCAACGTTTTATAGATGAAGTCACGCGGGATTTAGAAGGCGTTTACACTTTTGTCGATGACTTGCTCATAGCCTCTAAAGATTCTGAGGAACATTGCAGGCATTTGAAAGCTTTATTTTCCAAACTTCAGGAATATGGACTTTGCATAAATGTTTCAAAATGCACCTTTGGTCAAACATCTATTGATTTCTTAGGTTTTCACCTTAGTGAAAACGGAATTGAACATCTTCCTGACAAAGTCAAATGTATTTTAGATTTTCCTCAACCTACCACTCTCACTCAGCTTCGCCGATTTTTAGGCATGTTTAACTTTTATAGATGTTTCATACCTAAAGCAGCACATATTCTTTCTCCTTTAATAAAATTGTTAGAAGGCTATATTAATAAAAAGAAATCTCGTTCTCGTGTTCAGGATTCATCCCCACAATTAAATTGGAACGAGAATGCTGAACAAGCCTTTATTGCTGCCAAAAATGCCATTGCTCAGGCTACCCTTTTGAGACACCCTATTCCCGGAGCCCAGCTAAGCATCTGGGTAGATGCCTCAGACGTCGCAATCGGCGGCACACTTATGCAGTTGTCTCAACAAACATGGGAACCTATAGCATTTTTCTCTATGAAACTCAGTAAAAGTCAACAGAAATGGTCCGCGTACGATAGGGAATTATTTTCTATTTATTCTGCAATTAAGAAATTCCGACACATGTTAGAGGGCAGAAATTTTATAATTTATACGGATCAAAAACCGTTAATATACGCTTTTAAACAGAACCCTCATAAATGTTCACCTCGACAATTGCGACATTTAGATTTTATTTCTCAGTACTCTACTGATATTAGGCATGTGCAAGGTTCAAAAAACGTCGTTGCTGACGCTCTTTCAAGAATCGAAATTGATTCCATAACAAAATCTCCATTTTTGGATTTTAAAAAATTTTCGGAAGCTCAACGGCATGATCCGGAGGTACAAAACCTTCTCAAAAACAACACATCATCTTTGAAACTGGAATTTAAACCGTGCCAATATTCTGATGGTAATATTCTGTGTGACATATCAACAGACATTCCTCGTCCATTTGTTCCAAATTCCTTTCGCAGACTCATCTTTAATCATCTGCATAATCTGTCACATCCAGGAATTGCAGCTACTACGAAGCTTATTTGTTCTCGTTATGTATGGCCCGATATGAAACGTCATATCAAAAATTGGGTGAAATCCTGTGAATCTTGCCAAAAATCGAAAATTACTAGGCATACTAAAGCACCACTGGGCACATTCTCTCTTCCTGATGCACGTTTTTCAGAAATCCATATGGATATCGTCGGACCGTTACCTCCATCAGAAGGCAACGTGTACCTTTTGACTCTAATAGATAGATTCTCCAGATGGCCTGAAGCCATTCCCATCCCGGATATGAAAACGGAAACCATTTGCAGAGCCATCTTCAACTGTTGGATATCTCGTTTTGGCTGCCCATCGATCATAACAACAGACCAAGGTTCTCAAATGAGATCCGCACTTTTTGCAGAATTCACGCGCATTTTGGGTACGAACAGAATCACAACAACAGCCTATCATCCAATGCCAAACGGCATTGTTGAACGATTTCATCGACATTTAAAATCTTCTCTCAAGGCTCACGAGACCAATAACTGGACTGAAACACTACCAGTTGTTATGCTTGGTATTCGGACAGCCGTAAAGGAGGATCTACAGTCATCTTGTGCTGAACTGGTGTACGGCACAACTCTCAAGCTGCCTAGTGATATGATAACGTCATCTAAGATATCTCCGTATGACACACAATTTATCACGAATCTTAGGCATAGAATGCAACAATTGAATCCAATAGCAACATCTGCACATTGCCAAGAAAAATGTTACGTAAGTGCTACCTTAAAGTCGTGTACGCATGTATACTTACTTGTCGATCGAGTAAAGCCACCTCTGTGCCAACCATACACAGGTCCGCATAAAGTCCTTTCTAGAACGGACAAAACTTTCACAATTGATGTTAACGGTCTGAAATCTACTGTGTCTATAGACCGTGTGAAACCAGCCTATTTGCTTTCGGACTCTAATTTGCCTGAACTGAAAACAAATAAAGACTTAAAGACAGTTCAGCAGAATAAAATCTCTAAGACACAAACTGTCACCAGATCGGGAAGACATGTTCACTTCCCTAAGAAACTTGCTTCTTACATAACAATTTAAAACATTTTTTTTAAATTCATATCTTAACATATTTTTTGTTATTTCATTTTTATTATATGTGTCAATACCTTGTTATATATTGAATTGCATTTTGATCTTTTCTAATTTTATATTCTAATTTTGTAATCATAAAAAAAATACCCGACAGCACGGATACTCTGAGATAATTTCATAACCTATGTCGTTCCTTTGAATAGCCATTAAAGGAACTGGGGGGGAACTCTGTGGTGATGGCGATAAGGAGCGCGCCTTGCGCCCTCCGATAAGTGTGGCAACCCTAGAGGAGAAGTTTCTTACGAGTAGCGAGCAGAGCGAAACAGGCAGGCTGTCGGGGAGTATGCGCGATGTTCCTAAATAAAGCTTAATTTTTATTGTGCACTATGTCTTGTTAATATTATATTAATGCAGTAAGAACATAATCTGTGATATGGAATTCGAGGATTGGTGGTAAAAACATAACAGGAAATTTCCATAATTATAATTGTAGACTTCTTAAATGTTTTTCTTTGATTTAAAAGAAGACAAGGCTTGACATTGTTTTGCTTTACATATTCTCCGTACTCCCTGAATTAACTCAAGTATTTTCTAGAAGAAAGAGCATAGCAGTCGGTTAAAATCTGTTATCTAAAATTTTACTTCCTTCCCAATCACTTTGAATTGACTACGCGCTCGCCACTTAGTCTCATCCAATTAATCCCTCGTGTGACTTAACGGGGAATCAACGTCTAGCTGGCTAGGGTATTGAGTCAATACCTTTCCGATTTTATAGTGAAGATTTTGATACGCATTTTTATCCGTTTAACTGTTTGTTCCCTGAATTCTTTGGAACACTTATTTATTACTGCAGCAAGTCGTATAATCTTGAAAAGCAACTTTTCAAGTGAATATACAAAAAAAAAAAAAAAAAAAAAAAAAAAAAAAAGATAAATTTATAAGAGGTTTGTCCACCGTGGTCCTTGTGTACTTGTAATCTCTCCCCACATTTTCATTGGAAAATTTATTTTAAGCTGTCGTTTTAATCATTTGCTTAAATTGAGATGTTGCAAGAGCTGTTAAGTTAAAGTAGAGCTACATTAGAATAATTATTAACGCGTTTAAATGTATTAATTCAAATGTATTCTTAATTACAAGTCTGCTCTGCATTTGATAAAAACTGTATTATAAGTAATTGAGAACGCGTAAGATGATTATTTAATCCTCATTTATATTAATGCTAACTTGTGTTTGTAGTTAACTTAAATAAGCTATACATACATTCTTTCTAAAAAAAACATTGAAAAGCACTTTACCGCAATAAGCAGAAGATAAAAGAATGAAGTTATGCTCTCTAAATCCTCTCCAGTGCAGATAATATGCAGATTTCTTTCTTTCGTTTCAAACCTGATCTTCACGTTGTTTAATTCCTCGTTTAAATTCTACTTCGGCCATGATGGCGTAAAATTTTATCTCCGTAGAAAAAAAAAAAAAAAAGAAACATCTCCAGTTTATGACAGAACGCAGGTGAATTTTACCATAAATCTGTAGAGGAGAACATTATATAGCAAATCCTGCTGTGTTTCTCTTCTAAACTGCTACATTATTTATTACATGTTGAAGCCCTAAGAAAGCAGATGCCCTACTCGAATCTTTTCTTTCTTGTTGTCAAGGTTTACTAGTGAGAGTTTTCTACATTTCTACCGAAAGCTTCCTTAAGAAGCAGATTTCATTGTTTGGATTTAATTCTTTAATTAAGCACACAGTTCAGATCATTTTTTTCAAATTTTATTTAAAAAAATCACATTTTTTACGCAATCACACGTCTAAGATTTTTATATGAGAATTTAATAGAAGAACTCAATATTTTGATTTTCAGATCCTGAGTAAATTCATAATTGGTGCGAATTATCAATTCTTAATTATTATGCACATTTCAGAGCAACTCTAATATTCCCCTATACACTGAAGTGACAAAAGTCATGGGATACCTCCTAATATTTTGTCGGTCCTCGTTTTGTCCGTCGAAGTGCAGCAACTCGACTTGGCATGGACTCAACAAGTCGTTGGAAGTCCCCTGCAGGAATATTGAGCCATGCTGCCTCTATAGACGTCCATAATTGTGAAAGTGTTGACGGTGCAGAGTTCTGGGCACGAACTTACCTCTCGATGATGTCCCATAAATGTTCGATGGGATTCATGTCGGGCGATCTAGGTGGCCAGATCATTCGCTGGAATTGTCCAGAATGTTCTTCTAACCAATCGCAAACAATTGTGGCCCGGTGACATGGCGCATTGTCATCCATAAAAATCCCATAGTTGTTTGAGTACGTGAAGTCCATGAATGGCTGTAAGTGATCTCCAAGTAGCTGAAGGTATCCATTTCCAGTCAATGATCGGTTCATTTGCAGCATAGGACCGAATCCATGCCATGTAAAAACAACCCAGACCATTATGGAACCACCACCAGCTTGAACAGTGCCTTGTTGACAACTCGGGTCCATGGCTTCGCGGGGTCTGCGCCACACTCAAACCCTACCGTCAGCTCTTACCAACTGAAATCGTGACTCATCTGACCAAGCCACGGTTTTCCATTCGTTTAGGGACCAACCGATATGCTCACGAGCCCACGAGAGTCGCTGCAGGCGATGTCGTGCTGTCAGTAAAGGCACTCGAGTCGGTCTTCTGCTGGCATAGCCCAAGGAAGACAAATTTCGCCACACTGTCCTGTCGGACACGTCCCTCGTACGTCACACATTGATTTCTGCGGTTATTTGACGCAGTGTTGCTTGTCTGTGAACATTAACAACTCTACGCAGACGGCGCTGGTCTCGGTCGTTAAGTGCAGGTGGTCGGCCACTGCGCTGTCCATGGTGGGATGTTATGCCTGAAATTAGATACTCTCGGCACACTCTTGACATTGTGGATCTCGGATTGTTGAATTCCCTAACGATATCCAAAATGGAATGACCCATGCGTCTAGCTCCAACTACCATTCCGCGTTCAAAGTCTGTTAATTCTCGTGGTGCGGCCATAATCACGTCAAAGCCTCTTTACATGAATAACTTGAACACAAATGAAAGCCCTTCCAAAGCACTTCGCATTTATACATTTTCTACGCGATACTACTGCCATCTGTATATTTGCATATTGCTATCCCATGACTTTTGTCACTTCAGTGTATATATGCCTACTTATTAAATTTTTAACATGCATCATCTTATCATTCTGAATGTAATGAAAATTAATTTAAATCAAAGTATTAGGAAATTTTCATCTTATTTTTCGTGAAATATCATTACAAAAGACTGAGGAATTTTTATTTTCTCTTATCTGTTTTTATACGAAATTTCCTTTATCTGTCTTAAACGAATGAACACCGATGATACGAAATAACTTAAACGACCTCAAAAATTAATTTAGAAGCTCAGTTAATAAATTTATTGTAACATTGTCTTGGATTTACATGCTTACCCTTTAAATAAATTTGTAATTATTAACTTAAGTTTGATTACAGTAGTTAACAAATTAAAATTTTCAACAACACACACGCATTTCACATACCCCTTAGTAGTGCCCTGAGAAGGATCTGAAACTGAAATCTTGTGTCCAACATCTTCCTAAATACTCTCAGTCACTTTCAATTTCTGTGAATGGCCAATGCAATCCATTCTGTGAATACCCTTACTCTTAGAATAGTCATATAAGCATCACTCAGTCAGGCAATGTATTATTATAAATTAAGAGGAATGCAACGTTATTGTAAATAACTTTTTAAAAGGTTTTATATATGAATTTGAAACCTCATATCTGTGTATTTTTAGTCTCTTAAGCCACTACTTCCTAACAAAACATTTGCATGTCAGTACACCTACTGGGCGTTATTTGATCCTTAAATGTGATTTCTCGGCTTTAAATCTTTTTCTTTTAGAATGTTGCTAGGGATAAGTTTTATCTCCAGCTCTTCATTTGTTAGACAAGTATACACAAGACAAGGGTCTGAGAATTTTTCTCAATCCAAAATCTAGATACCTCGAAAAGAACTTGACTCCATAGAACTGCAGTTACCACGCTGAGTGTGCCATTTCAAATTTGCACCCTTTTGAAGTCAAAGAAATGCAAAATATGGATGTTGTTTGCACAGAAGTATGTTTTTGTAGTTTAGTATGCACATTAAATCTTGTTGTGTACGTCCGTGTAGATACAGCAAGTTCGCGTAATCGGTTTTACCATCAGACGCATATATTTTACCTCAAAGCCGTGAAACCGACTGTGATTGTGACTGATAAACGTTTTGGCCTAAGCACCGAAGTACCTCGAGAATGTTTTGTGCTGGATATGTCTGATTGATTCTGCCCAGCTTTCATTCTTCCAGTCATCTGCCATTTTCCGCAATAGTTTAAGTATCTTTTTACTTCCTTCTACGAAGTAAAGGAAGTATTGTAATCGCAAAAATTTTTGGGTTCCATATTCCAACGAAAATATCCATTCTGAGCTTTCTAGAATCCATTTGAAATATTCTTGCAAGATATTTGTACGTGCGGACATAATAATGAAATCTTTTTCCCAAAACGAATTGTAAATGGATTTAAAATACACTGACTACCAATAAGTATTTGGACAATTGTGATAGAAAAGAAAAACTAACTTTATTCAAAATCAATATTTGGTAGAGCCTCCACGAGAGGTAATTCCAGCGTGGACCCTCCGGGGAATACTTTCCACAAGTCTTTGTATGACAGCTAGTGGTATTTTCTTCCACTCGGCTTGGAGAAGACATAGAAGTTCCTTCACCGATTTTGCACGGGTAGTTCACCCTTGAATTTGGCGATGCAACTCGTCCCAGAGGTTCTCGATAGGGTTCAGGTCTGGACTCTGGGCAGGCCAGTCCATTCTATAAACTCCATTGGCACCATACCAAGCCTTGGTTAACGTCGAAACATGGCAACTGGCATTGTCGTCCTGAAAGTAACAGGGGTCCAACCCGTAAAACTGCCACAACGTAGGAAGCACATTGTCATCCAAAATAGTGCAGTAGGCATCGGAGTTGAGCTTACCATGAATGGGGACCAAGGTTAACAGCCCATACCAGGAGAAACACCTCCAGACCATAATTCCACCTCCGCCGAACTTGACTGTTGGCACAATGCATTCTGGCAGGAGACGTTCTCCAGGTAGACGCCAGATCCAGACCCTGCCATACGAACGGTAAAGGGTGAACCTTGATTCGTTACTCCAAAGAACCCGTTTCCACTGATCTACGGTCCAATTTCGATGTGCTTTACACCACATTAACCGAGCAGCGCGGTTGGACTTTGTGATCAAAGGCTTATGGGCAGCAGCACGACCATGAAAACCAAGCAGATGTGCTTCCTTACGGATGGTATTCATTGAAACAATACTCCCGGATGCCTGTTGAAACTCCTCGCGGATGAGGGCATCGGTTGGGTGCGGTTCTTCCGAATTTCTCTGGACAGCACTCGTCGGTCTCTATCTCCCAGTTTCGCTGGTCTGCCGACTCGGGGCACATTCCAACAATCACCGCTCACCTTCTACTTCTTAATCACATAGGCCACTGTCGATTTGGGTACTTCAGATCACTAGATATGCCCTTTAAGGATCGGCCACATTTGTGACACCCGATAATTATACCTTTCTCGAAATCAGAGAGCTCCGAACTGCGAGGCATCTTGCATGCGACTAAAGCCGATGCTGTTTCCTACACGATATATACCGGCGGAGTCCGTGACGTACCTTAGGACCGCAGGTATCGTCATTTGCATAGGTGTCCAAATACTTATTGGTAGTCAGTGTAGATTCAGAAGAGATTTTTTTTTCTTGACGTCTGCACGTAGTTACGCATGTATGTATTTCGCATAACTCAAAAAGGAGTAGCCTCAGTAAGTTGAAATTTTGCATATGGGACTACTATAACATGTAGTTGTGCACTTCTCTTTTTTGAATCCAGGCATATATATACACTCTGCTACCCAGCTCAGTCAGCTCAGTTTTTTTATTCATATGTGTTGGTAAATTGTGCATTTTTTGCTTTCAAAATTATTGAATTATGTTGTTCTTATCTTTTAACTGTATTTGGTCTTTATATTTTTCAATATTTTTAAGTTTTAAGGATATTTTGAGGTTTTATGCATTTTTTGCCTTGCCGCGAAATGAGAACTGAATAAATTGAATGAAAAATTTATCTCTAATGAAATACGAGGAAAAGAGTTTAAATGAAATCCAGTGATAAAATCGTGTTGTTCTTATGTATCGATTACGCTTTCATGTCTTTAGTTAATCTGCATACAATAGTTGTAGAATTATCAACAATTTAAAAGCTACTAAAGTGCTACTAAACCATTTGTTTACATTTGAAACTCTTAGTATAATAGTGAATTAAGTCAGTTTCTGCACCAACTTCAGTGTCTTTTTGCCGAGTGGGACCAAAACTAAACTTTCAACTAATTTTAATTGTTTTTAATCGTATTTGGTGTCTTTCTGTCTTTTGCAATTTAAGAATTACAGCAACGTGCGCCCAAGAGCATCACCAATGCATTCTAACAGCAAATGCTTATATATCTATGCAGCTGACGCATTCATGTAACATCATCCACGTCCCTGTTTGTCCATTCGACTTCACAGAGAAGCAAATGCATTCCCGAGGCAGGCGTCCTGGGACTCGTAAATATCCCAGGAGGCTTGCCTTAAGATAGTGGACATCATGGGACATATACCTGCTTACCTTTCTTAGACACCAGTTGTCCCCGTCCTCCGTCACCTGTATTTTACAATTTTTAATGAAGATGTTTTGAGTTTTTATGTATTTTTGCCTTGCACAATGTGAGAACTGATTCAAATGATTGAGAAAAAGATCTCTAATGAAATTGGAAGAAATAAGCTTAAATGAAATGCAGCAAAAAATATGTATAATTTAATAGGCTGTACAAGGAAGTCATGTGGTGTCCACATCAATTTTTTTTGTTGCATATTCAAACAAACAATAATCAAAACTTTCTCTTGCTAAACGAGAAACATTTCCAAAGTAGCGATTATTTATGCGCGATTTGAGCATTGCTAGTCATTAGTAACATTATCTGCTAAAGTAACTGCTGTCCGCCATTCAAAAGGCAGAATTAATCGCCGAGATAGATATCTAATATTGTCACGTGTTAATCCAATGCTTTGTCAAACTAAATATGTACTCATGGTTGTAAGGCAACTCAGGAATCTGTTTTACCCAAGTTTGATTGATTGATTTAAATCAACCTTATTAATTGATATTACCTTGTAAGGATCCTAAGTTTTACTAACGTTTATTTTATTTTAAATCTTTACTATCACTTCTTATTTTCTACTTCCGGCCAGAATTAAAAGCTTTTACTTATTTATGCAAATTTGTCTTGCTAACGCCAAGTGCTTAAGTTGTGGCTTTTTGCCAAGCAAGAGAGGGGAAGGAGTTATTAGAAGCAGGCCGCTGGCCATAGTAGTTTTACTCGTTTGCTGGTTGCCTTCAAGGCCAGAGGTTTAATCCTCTTGATAATTTTAAACGTATCGTAGTTTTAGCAGCTCTCTGTACTACATACGGATTTTTGTTAAATAACGGCCAATCTTGAAGTTAGGCACTTGTATATTAATCCAAAGTTAGTTTTAGTTAGAGTTTTTAGTTAGTATTTTTATATTCTTACGTTCAGACCACAAGTGGTTGGTCTCTGTATTCCGAAGTTTCGGAAATCGCTGTAAAGATAGAAAAATAAAGGGTTTCGTACACCCTTCCTGTGTGTATTGTCTACTTCATAATTTATTGAACATAGCTTTAGTAAGCTCCCTGTTCCGAGTCAGGACAGTTCATGTTTCCAAAGCATGTAAAGAGGAACACAAGTCCTGATAACCTTTATAACAACAGTTATCAATTTTAGCCCCATTTTCGTTGCATACTTCATTACAACTTTTTTACTTGCATACTTTTATTTACACAATTTTTTTAAATTCTGATTCGATACTCACTTCAAACAAAAGAAATCAGTCAAATTTTATTAACCAACCATCTTCCATTAAAATGCATATTTTTGTTCAGATTTTCATTATCTGTATATAAAAGCCCGAATGGTTTTCTGTCCGATTCCTTTGCTTGCATAAATTTGTGTAATGCTACATATGATGTCTTTGCAGCCCGTACTCGTGTTACCCAATGTATCTCCTCGCGTCAGTCTGGAGAGGATATTATCAGAGATGGGACTTCGCAGAATGGCATCGCTTATACACATGGCTAATCTGCAAACATATCTCCAAACAGCAGGTAAGTAAGAAATGTCTTCCACAAGGATGTCACCTTCTTGAGAATATTTTTGTTCTCAAAATTATATCTGAAAACATTTTATGCTCGAAATGTTAAAATAATAATAATTAGATCACTTTAATAAATAGAGTTTGTGATAATTCGAATGTTTAATTTATTCATCTAGTATAATTCCAGATTTTCGATTTTCAGAATATTTTAGCTTTCCCATTAATCTGATCCAAAATTCAAATTCATAATTTATGTATGTTATTTATATGGGAAAATTTGTCCCTTAACTTACAAAGCTTACAATTTTGAGTTTAGATTTCTGCAGTTTTTAATAAGAAATGAAAGTTGCAGATTTAAAGGCTTTAGCGCTTTTATTTATTTATTCATTTTTGTCCCTAAAAGCGAAATCAGAAAGAAACTTCAAAGATTCGAATAAAATAATTTCCCAATGTGCCAATAAATTATTTAGCAACAAAGCTCTAAATTTTAGTTTTAATTAAGATTTTATTTCATGGAATGCCAGTTTTTTAGTTGGTTAATTTAGTTACTTATTTAATTTTTGATGAATTCGAAAGGGAAAGTTCTATAAAAAGGTTTCTTTATCTTCTCATATCTTAAAAATATGACTGAAAAACTAATTTTATGATTCCGGTTTGTAAAATAGTTTACTAATTAGACTGAACTACAAGTCTTGGCTATATTCCATTATTTTATACATTAATGCTTCGAGTACGCAGTCTTTAACGAAAATTTCTTTTTCAAATTTATTACGAACAAGAGAACAAATAATGTAAATTTTTTAACAGCAATAGCTACATCACTATTTTTAGGCATAATATAAATTAAGATACTAAATTGTATATTCTTGCGGACAATTTAGTTGCCCTAAATATGAAAATCATTTGACGTAAACACATGGTCTGTTTTCATATTTTGTTAGCTCAGCCAAAGAATCTCTAAGGAGAAGAATGAAAGCTTCCATAGACGCAATGTAAACCTGTTTCGCCTCTGCGCCGCTGTACGGAAGAGCCACGGCTATGCAGTGAAACACCAGCGCAGTGTGAAATTTAAACAGCGCAGTTCGAGGGGATAGTAAATTTTTTACTTTGAAATAACTCAAAATGTTTTATTTTCATACATTTCTGGAGTTTTATGAGCAAAATATGTTAGTTGGAATTTTGGGGCGAATTATAGAAATCCTGTCCAATTTTTACTTTCAATTTAAGCAGCGAGCCGTACGAAGACAAAATTTAAATGAAATAAATTTCTTAATTCTTTTCTTCTGTAAACTTAAAAAGGGGGGAAAACACATGCCATACAAAACGTAATAAATTTTTATGGATCCATAGTTAAAATTTTACAGTGAAATTTTAAAAGCAAAATTTGCAATAACTAACTGAGAAAAAAATATTTAAAGACAATTAAAGGCACTCCTAAATAAATTGAAAACACTGAAATACATTATAATTATCCGACAACAACTTTAAAAACAAATTACCATGAAAACGTTTAGACAATTATTTGGAATGACCATTGTGAAAACCAAGAGCAAAGTTTTCACCCAATAGCCAAAACCATTTCACTTACAGCATTACATTTAAAAAGTCTTTAAAAGAATTTCACATAGCTAAAACCAAGTACCTCTGACTACAACAAAAAAGAACGTTTTCGAACAACGTGGTAAAAGATTGCTAACATGGCCGACGGCATGCTGCATTCTTTGATGCTGCTTTGTTGCCTCCTGATGTTATTTCGCACATGCGCAGTGAGGTACGGAGGGTGGATAGCTTTGGAATGGTTTGCCCCTTTAAAGTAAGCTTCAGGGATATACATAATGTGTCTCTTAGGTCTGACGGAGCCACATTTGCCCCGGGGAACCTTTACTTCTTCTCCTTAGAGATTCTTTGGCTCAGCTACAACCAAAAATTCGAAAGACCATTTTATTTTTTATTCTCCGAAGATAGTGTATTTTAACCCATACCACATAATGCTGAACTGTCGGCAGGTTAGAACTCATCAGTTTAATGGAAGTGTTCCTTAAATTCTTCGTTATATCATTTATCTGCAGAAATTGCTATAATTTTTCTGCTTATTATTCTGCGATTTCACAATTATAAACGCAATTTCGAAGCAACGAAAAAGTAAGCAGAAACTAAGCTTTGGGTCACTGTCCAATGATTCTTGTATAATTGATTGGTCAAACCACAACCGAGCAGCAAGAACTAATGTAATTATTGCACTAATCGTTCTGCATTTACAAGAAGATCGGTAGTAATTCTTTATAATTCATTTCCCTGTTGCTCTATAAGTGCATCTTCCATCTGTAGTAGGGTCGATATCATTTGGATTCTTCACAAGCGAATCGCGATTCGACCTTCAGATTGAATACCAATCGATTTTAATGTGAAGAACGTTTGTCACCAAGTTATCCAGCGGAAAACTCTGTCGAATGCCTTCCCTTTGGTGATGGTGTTTTAATACTGTTGCGAAATACCCAGCTGCGACAAAATAGCTTCCTCGCAAGGCGGTGCTAGGGTTGCCACAAAGTGGCAGGAAAGGTAGGATTGCTGTATTTGGCGCGAAATCGTCCATTTGGCGACAAAATTGGCGATACGCCATAGACAGAGCAAGAACATTCTAGAACGCATTTTTAGGGGTTTTCCTCGGGAATGTTCTCGAAAGTAGGTTAAAGCTATATATACCCTGCCTGTACGCGGTGTAGTAGTGTCTTGAGTTCAGAGGTTAGCTTGAGAGCGACTGTAGCTTGAGGGCTTGAGAGCTTGAGAGCTGTACTGTAGTGCTTTGTCGTGAAGCTGTCTTTACTGTTGTAGCCTGAAGGCTGTGTTTCTGATTGTTTCAGCGTGTTTATCGCAGTTTTTCGATGACTGTAAACGTGTCTTGGGAACTGTCCTGTATAATATTGGCGAATAAATTGTGTATTGATAGTTCATCGAGTGTTATCATAAATTATTCCAAACCCCCTCAACGCAACAGTATTACAGCTATGATTTTCTTTTGACTTCCTCAAAAAAGGATAAAAAACAATAGCGTTTAAGACGAAAATTTAGCAAATTTAAAAAATAAATAAATAAAAAAATAGATGTAAAAACTACGCAGTAGATTTATTCTGAAAGAATTTCATTCCTAAATGAAATAAATAACAATCAGTAGTAAGACATAAGAAATAAAATGTATTTTATAATTTAGATAATACAGCGTCTCTTGTAGATGAGAACAAACGAATTTTTAGCCCTGTCGGCTTATTCCCTACAAGTCAATTAAACTTCTTATATTCTTTAGCTACATGAACAGATTACTGGGACTTCATAGATTGTAAGAATTTTAATTTTAAAATTGACTTTTTGATGTACTATACAAATTTGAAAGATTTTTAAATGTATGACTTTAATATGTCTTTGTAGAACAATATTTAAGGAGCTAAAACATAAGACATAAGCTATGAACTTGCTTTTCCATAATGCGTATGTAGTTACGCAATAAAAGTACTGAAAATAATATTTCTTATTCAATAATTCCTTACTTGTTTTTCCTTGACACTTTAACAATTTTTACTTTTCAGGACCTGTTACGCTGTTTGCTCCAACAGATGAAGCTTTTTCTTTGTCTTCACCCCCAAAAGACTTGAATCGACTCCGAGATTTCATACTCCAGCACGTGGTTCGCGGTCGGATCGCAATAGAAGATGTTCGCAATGACGTCACCATTCCCAGTCTACGGTCTGGATCGCATCCCCTACGGTTTAATGTATATGACGATGGTCAAGTGAGTTTTTATTCAATGTTATTACTTCCTTTCATATAACCTTCCTTAAGGACGCTGAAAATAAAACATAAAATAAAAAGAAGGAGTTAAGAAGAGCAAATCGGTCATCAAAATAGAAAATCATGTTTTCTTTCTCTTTTCTGTACTAGAGTCAAGGTGAAGTTTATAAATCTTTAGAGAAATTATTAATACACATTTAGTATTAAAATAAATTTTAAAGAGCAATGTTCAAATCACTTTTAATGTGTGGAGCAGAAGATAAAGCTTAGGATAAAGATAGCTTTAACCTTAAGATAAATTCTCAGGTCAAAAATAAGGCTCAGCCCTGGCTCCATCAAAATCAAAATTTCAGGTAGGCATTTTACTAAAACTAAAAAAAAAAAAAAAAAAAAAAAAAAAAAAATCTGAAATTTTTCAGATTTTAAATTACGTCCAAAGGGGCGTTTTTTTAACGTTTTGAGTGTTACCTTTATTTATTAAATATCATGTTCTTTGCACTTAAACCATAAAATTCAGTTCAAGAGCAATATCGCAAAATAATGTTAAATTAAGCATATCGTTAGAATTTCCGATATACACAGTCTCGCGAGCTGGAGATAAAAGTATTTTTTTTCTATATAACGTTGCCATTTCTCGCTTTTAAAGCATTGAGTTTGTAAATCAAAAATTCGTTAAAGTTTTACAAAATATAAAATCTATAATAAAACAAATTCCAAATTTGGGATTTCAGATGCCCATATTCGCAGTAGGATTTCGTCATTCAAAATTCGATGGCTCTATGTACCATTGTTTTATCACAATGCGAGAAATAGACAATCATTTATGCAGATTTTTCATTATTTAATTTCTTCAAATATAATGCAGGACTCTAACATTTTGTGGCAACAGTTTGAAAAGTGAACCGACGTTTATGAGTTCGACGCAAAATGCCAAAACGAAAGCAATAGTCCTTCGAGACTGAAATCCCTTTGGACTAATAAATAACTCATCTAAGGAAACATAACGAATTTCAATAAAATCTGCTTTATTTCTCTCCTTATGTCAAAACTTACAAACTGCATTTTAAAGTGTCATCGATCTATTTAAATGTAAGATATCTAGTGAAGTAATGCGCAAAATTTATAATGAAAAACATTGATAGTAATTAAATCATAATAATAAAGTAATCTAACGATTCATCGTAAAAAGTGTCATAGTGAGATACCATCGTAATCATCTATTAAAAATGAGGCAATGTCTAAACCATTTCTAAAGTATATTTGTGTATTTTCATGGTATCCAGGTTTTCTGTTTCGTTAGAATTTATAGGCCCGTGAAAGAGGTGATAAAAAAGAACATATATCCGAAATCAATGTATTTATTGCATTGTGCTGGAGCCCCCATATTACTCAAAAACTTTTAGTGCAACTCTAATATTTTGGCATTGGTTTCTTATCTCTTTTTTTTATAGAAGCTTTTAGTTTTTCGGGAGTAATGTATTCGACACGTTCGAAAACGTGGTTGTTGTTTTGATTTATCTCACTTGTCTGACAACAGCATCAGAACAAGCCCACGAAATTCATCCTGGCAAGAAGTGAAAGATTGTGCCTGTCGTTGGCAACAGCCTTGAGTACTGTGCAGGTGACAGTACTACTTTGCTCAGTTTCATCCCCAATTTTGATGCGCAGCACCCCGTAGGAACGGGTCCGAGGGTCTTCCATCGCTCTTCCCCCCACCACTAACCTCTCGAGAGGACTTTCCGCTTGCCGCATATTTAGAATGCCCCCATGTCGCACAGACACTATACCATTGTGACCTCCAGAATCATCCATGTCATCTCCGAAATTCGAACTTGGGCCTTTCAGTTCGGCTGTCAGAGACATCAGTGAATATCCCGGTGTGAGAACACAGTGAACACGGTGGCTGTATCGATTCCTAAATTTTTATCGCGCCCTGCCACGTGCATCACAGTGGATAAAAACTGGAAGGACTGGTTTTGTCTTTCTCTTTCTGCCTGTCGTCGTGTTAAAGAGTGTGTGGGCCTTCGGGCCACACACACACACACATACAGCTCTCGCCATCGTCCACGGTACTCGATCCGAGGTCCATTTTCAAGGATGGAGGAGAAAATATGTTCTTGTACGAAGAATATAAGAAATCAGGTAAACTTTACTGATTAGGCTGCGAGGTAAAAATTGTTCCTGTGATGTGACTCAAAGTGTATAATCCTGACAGTTGGATGTTTCGAAGTGACGACCATGTGCGCCAATTTCAAGCCTATCTGCTAGAAATTTGATCTCTTCTATCACGAGTAAGTGCACTGCATATTAATTAAGCTTCTTGCAAGATGCTGATAAGTAATGTGCCTTTGTTGCAGCAAGATTAGGAACTGCAATATACCGTAAAAATGAACGCTGTGACAGTCCCGTCGGACTAACGAGTAGCACATGCCGCAGGGCATTCATGAATGTGTTTTTTTTTATAACATATCGATTATAGGCTAATCAAGAAAAGTGTATTTTTGTGATTTATATAGGTTAATCAAGAAATGTGTGTTTTTGTGATTTAATAAATGTATATTTAAAAGAGAGATACTGATTCATGCATGCTTTATTGGGTAAGTCATTTGATTCTTATTATTAATAATCATGCAATGTACTAACCACTAAATTTTTAGATTAACGATTTACGCGGAATTAATTCACATTTAATACTCTTAGTATAATTACTTTTATACGATCACGGCCAGCAACACCACACCCGGTTGGACGGCACATTCGAAAGCATTACTGATATAAGCAGTTTTACCATCCTATCCATCTCATCCATTGCGTGGCCTCCCTGTTTCGGCCGTAGGAAAGCTAAAGAGTTAAGTCGCCACAGAAAGAAATTTAAAGGGGGTGTGTCCAGATACAGACTATCTTCCCAGGGAACCAAACTTTTCCAGTTTTTTCCCCCAATCTATATAAAACACAATGCAATAAATACATTAATTTCGGATATATGTGTCATTCTTTTCCATTACGTCTTTCCCGGACGCCTTGTATTTTAGTCTTGTCAGAAAAGATGCATACTTATCTAAAAATAATATTAAAAATTAATCTCCAGTTGCTCTAAATCTATTGTTTCTTACTGCAGTTATCAATGTTTGAATGAAAAATGACATTTTACGTATTACTTTTTATTTTCTTTCAGATCCTAAGCGTATCAGGTTCTCAATTTCTGGATGATGCTCGGGATGCGGGTGACATTCGAATCCAGCCAGTGGACAGTGTACTTTATCCTATTTCCAATGATGATCTGACAACTGAAGTCAAGTTATCTTTTCCACGTATGCACCAATATCTGTTGAAGGCATCTCTGACAGAACAGCTTAATAGTAAGTTCTCATCAATCCAGTTGCTAAATGAATTTGAACACTCTAAAACTAAAGACCAAAATTTTCCAGTTCAAAAGAATTTTGCTCCGTGTAAATTTTTCGTTATTTAATTAAGATTTTATTCCTGCTAAACGGCTATTTGTATGAAATCGTTCAATCAGCATTTTACTTTATTTCTTACGATTTTTACATTCATTTTCTTAAAAATTTAGGACGTTGTTCATTAAATAGTTATAATTTGGAAAAATTATTTGGTAATGAAACGAAGAATGGAAGGTGTCGGTAAATTAATATTTCTTGATAATTTCTTGATGATGAGATTATTAAATTATTTAAAGGGTTTAACCAATCCCAATGAATGCCTTAAGTTGCAAATGTATGGTCATTTGAAACAAGAACATTTCTTAATAAAATTGTTTATTTAATTAAGTAATATATTAAAGTTGTTCCAAAACCTGTTAAAAGTAAATATTAAATTAATAACCTTTAATAAAATCACTTATTTAGTTGCACAGAGAACGTAATAATGTAGTAGCAGTAAATATTAATTTAGAAGTCAAACAACAAAAATCAGCGTAATATTTTTCAAATTTTCACAGGACTAGTTTCGATGGTTTTACCGAATCATCCTCAGCCGCAAAAGCACAAATAAACAAGGTAAGATATAATGATTAGATAAGATAAGAAAGTCTGGACAGGAGATAAGCTACTGGCGCCATCTGTTGATGAAACCAGAACTAAAACATAATTTCTTTAAAGGCTGAAAGCAAAGATGGGTTGGAATTAGAGTCGTTAGCTAGAACAGAAAGATTTTTTTGAATGTGAAATGCCTCTAGAAAATCCAGCTCACCAACGGAAGATGTTTTATTTGAATAATTTGGGCAACAGAAGACTTCCGTGTTTCTTTTTTTCTAACATATGCCTCATGTTCCTTAACGCGAAACTTTAAGGCTCTCTTAGTTTGACCAATGTAAATTAAGCCACACTGGCAAGGAATCCTGTAAATACCCCAGGAATTCATATCCGGAAAGGGATCCTTGAGTATGGAACTCGGAATTTTACTGATGGGAGAATAAACGACCCGAAAGTTAAATTTCTGCAAAATACGTGCACCTTTATAGCTAATTGATGGAAAGAAGGGAATGACAACATAATTTTTATAATCTCCTAAAACAAGAGTGTGTCTTTGGGTGTGTTGAGATGAGAATTTTTTAATTTTCCATTGGTGAACTGGATTTTCCAGAGGCATTTCACATTCAAAAAAATATTTCTGTTCTAGCTAACGACTCTAATTCCAACCCATCTTTGCTTTCAGCCTTTAAAGAAATTATGTTTTAGTTCTGGTTTCATCAACAGATGGCGCCAGTAGCTTATCTCCCGTCCAGGCTTGTTTATCTTATCTCGTTCATTTGCTCTTTTGCAGCTGAGGAGGATAGGTCGGTAAAACCATCGAAACTAGTCCTGTGAAAATTTGAAAAATATTACGCTGATTTTTGTTGTTTGACTTCTAAATTAATATTTGTTCGGCAAGTTATTGTATCTTAATAGCAATGAATATTTTAAAATGTGTAAACCAGAATGTAATGTTTTAAATTATGTTTTATTGATTCTCAGTAAAATAATAATTAATTTAATTCCTGAAGAAATAATAAACTTTTATATTAAATAAGGCGTTTAATTATTATATCCTGCACACTTTCCTTCATTTCAAATTTTGTAGCTTGAAATGAAACGCTTTATTTATTAAAATTATATAAGCTTCATCTAAACTTCACCTTTTAGTATTATAAAAATTTAACGCCATTTAGTAAAATATTTTTTCCAAGGTTCGGCCTTTTTCAAATATACAGAATCAAATAGCATTATGTTCACCAGTTCCAAAATTATGTATATTGCAACAAAATTCACTAAAACATTTCCTAGGCATTTTGGAAATAAATATAGTTACAATTGGCTTCAGAAAAACGTGTACAGTATTTTAACAGATGAAATTTAGGAGAAAATATGGCCTTCTAAATAGCTAAATATGAAAGACAGCTTATATACAGAGTTAAATTTCCAACAACAATTACTAATTTAACTTTTGGCAACATTATTTTCTTTGTTTTGCTATTTCGTTAGTTAACATTATTATTATAAATATGCTATTTATTCTATTCGTAGGTGGGACTTTCACGCTGTTTGCTCCAACAGACGACGCTTTCGATTCTTTGACACCCGAACTAAGAGGGAAGTTAATGCAAAACTCCACACTCCTCAGAAGTAAGTTGGAATTTCGTGAGATCCTAATAAATTAATATTTATCTTCTTAAATTTTTGAGGAAAATACATATACCGAAGGGACTTTATAACATTGTGTGCTCACATCGAAAGAACTGCATGGAAACACAGATGTAAGGTATTAAAAAATTTTAGTTGTAAGCTTCTTCCCTCTCCTTACCGTGTGCTTTCGTGGTGTAACTGGAATGCAAATCCGGCTAGCATCGGGAAATCCGGGATCCGAGTCCCAGCGAGTAACACTACACATTGTTCACGTTTCCTGCTCTTTTAAATACCATATCATTTTACATTTCTAATTATTATCTTGCTTTTGCAGGGGGCAACAGTTTTACATAATAAAAATAGGTGTAGCTAGTTTCATATAGTAAAATATTGTTAAATAAAAAGTAACTTTATATAATAATTAATGTTATTTTTATATAATAAAATATTTAAAATAGTTTTGTGTAATAAATAATAGGTTTACATATGATAAAAATAAGTAAATTCGTTTTGTAACTATTCGTAATTGTTTGTAATTTTCTAAGTGTTTATGAGTTCATTAGTAATATATCGATCTCATATTATTATAGTTTATCACCATCAATCACCATAGAATATAAGATAATGCTTTATTACTCTATAAAGAAATAATTTTGACTGTTCGCGTGCTATTTAAAACTTATTTCAAAATGCAAGAATATATTACGCTTTTCGAGCCAGAAGACACACCAATCAGGACATGCTACCACTTACACCATAGAGGTACAGAATAGAGAAGACGAAAATTCCTTACATTCTTCCTCAGTTTAAGATCGACTGGGAAGAGAGGAGAGCCAGTCACTAAATCCAGGTGGTGGCGAATTATTTCCTAGGATCTCCAGATCTTCCGAATGCTACTCGGATAGATTACCATTTAAATACGGCTGCACATAGTGGGAAGGACAAAATTCTTCACAAAAACACAAGGTATGACTAAAAGAATAATGAGGTTTCAAATTTAATAAGAAAGTTTATTTTTTTACCTTATGAGTACCCCACATATACCCTCAGAAGCGGTAATTGTCCAAGTTTCTCATACGTTGAATACGAGCTTTTTTTATTGTGCATCTGAATTAACATCATACTTGTAGTACTCAAAGTCGTTCAAAATCTGGTGTAATGAATGGCCTGTAAGTTATACATTATCTGATTACAAAATTTATGGTTGAGCGTGGGTAATGGTAGTACCTAAATGCTGTCTTTAACAAATTCCCTCAGTGAAATGTCGCTTGCTGTAAATCTTGAAGACTAGGTTAACCAAGAAAGAAGGTCGTTGTCGCTAACTACAGCACATTCGATTGTAAAATTGTAGAACATATTTGAAGAATCACTTGTTATATTCCTATGAAACGTGGAGGGGAATTTCGTCCGTTTTCAGAACGAATTCGCTACCGTTATTATCCATTTGAGCAGTTTTCTATTAATCATGTCATGAGCATTAAACCACAGTTGATTCGGGAGGAAATAAGGACACTGCACTGAAAGAATTAACTTTTGGAGTGTCTAGCTACTGCTTCTTTGTGTACGAATATCGCGCTGCACTGTAATCACAGATCTGGATTCTCCTGTTGAGATACTGTCCTGGAAACTACCCACTTAGCCTGTCAGTAGGCATGAGAAGAAAACTGCTAGGTGCTTTTTCATATACAGCTCATAGACAGCTGTTTCTGCTGACGGTTTGAGTTGTGTCTACGTAAGATGAAAAATGAATAGGCAATGCACTTTAAAATATCATCATTATTTTATGCATGGCCAGATAATTTATTTCCCTTATATATAGCTGTTTGCGATAATTTATTTCCCTTATATATAGCTGTTTGCTGCTTCTGAGGGTATATCTGTAAACTTATCTAACACTTTATTTTAATCTAATTATGTGAAACAATTATGCTGAGATTATAAGCAGAAAATTAAGTGAATTTAAGAATCGCCGAAAAGAAGGAAAATTTTAACCTTATGATTTTGTTTACATTTTAAATATTAATAATGTCAATGTTATAATTAAGTAATCTGAGTAATTAAATGTTAAAATGTCAGTTCCTATGTTCTGAATAAAATTCATTGTTCTGTTAATAAGCATAGTTATGCTTCGCATAATAAACTCGTGCAGGAAACCCTGCATGTTTTGCATTATTATCTTAATTCAATGTTACGTGTTCGTAACGTGGGGACTTGTAATTGGGAACTCGCATGTGAATTTCCCAGCTCGGAGCAAAGTTTGTTTTATTACCTTTCTTAAGAGAAAATACAGAACTAGATTTTCTCATAAACAAGGATATCGAGCTAAGGAGCGAGCAAATAAATATTTTTTTATATTATGTGACCACTAAATACCTCCAGGAACTCTTTATCCAAGAATACGAAAGCATCCAAAGAGAGATTTCTTCATGTGAGGAGGAGAAGAACGATTTTCCCCTCCTGGAATTAATATGGCCTTCTGAAAAATCGGAAATCTGGTTCTACAAAAGAGAAAATTCTTAAAACGAAACTTTATTTAATTAGGAATGAGAAAAAGTTTAAATCACAGCTGCTAAGTATTGGTATCTCAATAAACGGAAGTGAAACAGAAGCTTACTCTAATTAATGTAATTAATGACAGTACCGTACATTGCTTCAAGGCCATCTAAAAAATGGAGACCATTTTAGGCAACATCTTGAAGCATGGATGTTTCAAAGTACAAAAGGGAAACGTCAAAGGTGGTTGAGCAAAGTCTTCAATATATGTTTATGTACTGGGAAAATTCATGCTAAACTGAACTAAAACACTAGAAAAATGTGCACAAGTATAGTATATGTAATTATTTTTATAATTCATAAATTATTTAATTCCTAGCATTTTCAAACAATGTTGGTAGTTCTATTGTTCTCTCAATTTTTTTACGATATTTGCAATTCTGGGCCAATAGAGAACGAAATGAAATTTTTCCCAAAGTAACCTTCAGAAAACAAGATTCTTCATAATGCATGCCATCGCAGAAATAACAGCTTTCGTTATGTGAATCACTACTAACAGGAGATAATAGTGAATAGTTTCAAACATTCTCTTGGTGAACTTTCTGTGCAAAAGTGTTTTGTACTTAACTCTTCCTATTTTTTTTTCAGAAGTTCTTCTCAATCATGTGGTTCCAGGTACACACTACAGTGCTGTACTAGCTCACGGATTTGCTTTGAGATCTCTTGGTGGAGAGCCCATCTATTTTACTAATCGAAGAGGTACTGTAATCATAAGCTTTTTACCTAAACAACAACCACAATTAATGCAGTTTGACAGTTGAAATATGAAAGGTCGTTTGCGCTTTACGGAAACGATTTTGATAGTTAATTTTTATTAATAAAGCATGTATTTCTTGGGGGGATTGACTTCTGTTTGATAGTCTTGAGTCTTGGCTACAGCACTAACTGAAAGTTTAGAGAAATTAAAATTTTTCTTAGCATCATCATATTAATTTTATCCCACTCCTCTTGGGTCATTTTCCAAATTCCGTTCAGTATTCTTGGATGTCTTTTTTCCAAGACTCTCTTTCACGAATCGAAAATGCGAAAGTCCATAGGAGAAGCGTCAGTTGAATTTACATTATTTCACTAAATGAGATGCATTTTGTTTTCCTGATTCTAAATGGTTCTTTGTTAAATAAGCGGCAGTTGACTTATATATGTGCCTAGAGGTTGGTTCTAAAATATTATGCTGATAGTATAGTGTTAGAGATAGAAATTTGCATTTCTTCCGTTCGCGATTGCGCTGAGCAGAAAAGGCAAACTAGTATATAGTTTTGCGGATTGTTCCTGCCGAGGAGGAGACGAGGAGAACCGAACAGAGAAAGGCCAGTCTGTCTTCCCGATTCTGAGGGTCCTGAACTCTAATCTCCCTGCTACGTCTATCTGACGATGTTTGCCTACGTGGCCACCCGCTGTGATTCTACTCGAGCATTCTGGATTATCTATCAACGTCGCCAAATACCTGCTTATATGAAAAGGACTGTTAAGCAGGATCAATTCCCATTGTACCAAGCTAGTACATTTCGTACGTTATCTATCGTATAAGTTCATTAACGTGTCAAAGTCTAATTCATTAATGTGTCAAAGTTGTAGTTGAAGATCTTGTGTTCTTTGAAGAATCCTGAGAGTCACGCGCAGTGGTGTGTGTAAATCCAAGGTTCTCTGCTGCAGAAGTATAAAACTGCACCAAGTTGAAATATTAAACATAAAATTTTCAGATACAACATATAGCAAATTAATTGTAGCTTTGATTTAGACTTTCTTTAGTTTTAATTTACCGTTCAAACAAAATCCTGCAAGTATCATGAATCTCGTTGGAAACTTTTCTGTACATTTTGCGAAGTTGTACGGACATTTTCGTCAGTTGAGAAATAGTAAATTGATGTTTTTTTTTTTAAATTTCAGTCACTTAAATATATCCTTACCTGATCGTGTGTTACTAATAATCTCCATTTATCAGTAGACAGAAGTTTTTATGTAATTTTATAATTTTTTCTTTTCGCAATATGCTTTGGCAAAAGCAGATGAAATTTACGTTTAAACACTTTTGTTAATTCCAAATTTTTATAAAATGATTTTACTTATAGTGCCAGAAGACGGTTCCGATGCATGAGTCAGTAGATTATCTTCCAAAACCACAGACTTCACTTACTTGATACTTTCTCTTCTGTTTTTACTTGATAATAACCAGAGTTCGAACCGTCTTAGGATGCGATTTTGTGACCATTTTTTTCTCGCTTTCAAATATAATATATTAAAAATGATTTTCTTTGAAATGCAATAACCTCGATTTTTACATCATTTTACAATTGGTTGGTACGAATATGTTTCTTCTGAAAGTATATTTATGTGGCCTGCAAGATATCTATTAATTTTATAAGCTATTCCCAAAATAAATTTTTTGTTCGGCGTTCTACTTAAAACAAAAGAATAACAGATGATTATATTGAAAATGCCAAATCTTTATTTCAAAATGCTAACTAGAAAATTTAAATAAAAAATCGTTTCCATAAACAGCGAATGACATTTCTGTAGAACTTCTAATATTTTTTGTACACACAAGTAGCCGACTGGGTAACACTCCCACAGTTTAACTCGCATTCGGTTCCCCAATGAATGAACTAGCTGCACAGAGTTCTCATAATCTTTTTCATATGCAAGAGTTATTAAATTAAACTAATTTTTCTTTAAAAATCCTTATAAAAGCATTCTTCTTAGCGCAGATAGTCTTCCTGCCATGCTTTATTTTAATCAGTTAAGCAACTGATCATTTACTACTTTTTCACATAAATATTCACACATTTACAAGTAAGCGCCCTCTGACCTAAACGACTGTAATTTGTTCTGCTGATTCTGGAAATCAGTACACGAAAAACTATTAACAGATGCTGAAAAAAAAAACAATTACTTGTGCATTGTTTGTTACATTAAAATTTTTCCTATCTTGGCAACATTATTACAAATATTACTTCTCCATAGTGAGCAAATCATAAAATGGTGACGGTAAGAGAAAAATTGTATGTTCGCTGACGATGCGTAATATGTTATGGAAAATCGAATATTCTTTAACTGTGCTGAGGCGTTTTAGATCTGACTTTAACGAAGAACTTCTACCTGCGAAATCAACCAAACTATAACTGAAAGCATGTAAAAAACAACAGATCAAGCAGAAAAACGGAATGCGAGTGCAATTTGAGTATTCTAAAAGCAACAAAAAAGGGCTGTTCTGTAATTGGCGTTTTGCTAAAGGGAAAGAATGTTTCTAACAAGATTTTTGAATTAACAGTTTTCAGTAACTGTTATAGTTTAAGTTTCTTAATTAGCCAAAATTAGGTATGTAGCATGCAGTATTAAAGCGTTATAACCAAAAATAAAATATAAGTATAAAAAAATGAGATTAAAATGTGAATTTGACTTCTGTGGTAACACTATGAGAAAACTTTTATTCTGTCGTTTTTATTGGATTAATTTATTTATTTTCAGTTTTTTAACTTATTTATTTTCAGTGCTGAGTAGTTAAGTGTATAAATTAATAATAGTTTAAAATTACTGTTGAGAATAAGCCTAAAAAAATATTTAAAAAACGTTTTCAGATTTTATAATACAGCCAAAGGGGCCTTTTTTTTTTTCATTTATATATGCATACATGTTTCGAGAGCATTTGGGTTAAGGTACCTTTGGGATAAAAATATTTAAAAACAGCATTTGAAATCATTGAGTTTGTTAATCAAAATATCGTTGAGGTTTAAAAAAAGGAAATAGATAATGAAACAAATTCAAAATTCAAGATTTGGGCTTCCAGGTGCCCATATTCGGGTGGAGGACTACGTTATTGAAACTTTGATGGCTGTAGATACCGTTGTTTTTTTCCCAGTGCGGGAAACATGCATACATTCATGTAAATTCTTCATTGTTTAATTTCTTTAAATATAATACACGGTGATAATATTTAGTGGCAACAATTTGAAAAGAGATTCAACACAAAATCTCGTTTTGAGACTAATAGACCTCCTGGGCTAATGCTCCTTTGGGCTAAAAAGACATTAAAACTATATCGGTACAGTTTTGAATCCCATGTTGCTCTAATGAATTTGCGACGAAATCTTTGATGTTGAAAAGTTTAAACAACTACATTTTTCAAGGGAGTATCAAGAATTTTCCCGCGTTTTTCTTTTTGAAATTAAGGCGGTTGTAACAAATTTAAGCAAAAAATAACATAAAAGTCCTCAATATTTGTTAGTCTACAAATGAATATATGCGGATATATAAAAACTGAATGGCATATGTCTTTTTACAATTTTAAAGTACAGAATATTCTCTCCAGGTCTTATTTTGGCAAATGGCGCACCTTTAGTGAAATCGGACATTTCAGTTACGAACGGTGTCATACATGCTTTAAATAGATTGCTGTTGCCTCCTGAACTCCATCCTCGAAGACGACCTGCAACCCTTGCTCCACCCCGACGAACAACACCAGGTATTTAACTTTTAAAAATTTATTATTTTTTTAAATGGGTTTCCATTTAAAAGTTTAAAACATGGATCATTTATGACTTTTATATTGACTATTTATTTTGATATATTAATTTTTAATTATGTACTTTTAATATATGCGTATATTATTAGCTATCCCAAGGGTGTATTTACATAGACTAGGGACACTAGATTTATATTGACTAAACTTGCCGTATTTATTCTTGAGATGAAAAAGGTGCAGTAAATGTTAATAATACGGAAGTAAATTAAATTATTATCATAACTTATTTTTTAAGCTGTCTTAAGGACTTCCAAACATTCCGAAAAGTCTGTGAAAATAACATCAGCTTACAAGGTATTTCTGCCACTTCCCTAGCATTCCTTCGTGGTGTAACGGTAGCACGCTGGGCCGGTATTCCAGAGGTCCGTGGTTCGATCCCCGGCGAAGGCGGTTGCTAATTTTTCACCTCTCCGACCTCCAACAAAATCTTAATGTCTCTAAAAGTGGCGCCCGAACTGAAAGGGTTGTGGATGATGATTCTCCGCACTCAGGATTTGGGGACTAGGTCCCCTAAAACCCTAGTCGCCCTTTAAGAAGGGGAGTATATAAGGTATTTCTCCCAATTCCCTAGCGTGCCTTCGTGGTGTAACGGTAGCACGCTGGGCCGGTATTCCAGAGGTCCGTGCTTCGATTCTCGGCGAAGGCGGTTGCTAATTTTTCAACTCTCCGTCCTCCAACAAAATCCTAATGTCTCTACAAGCTATAATATATCATGACTGGCTCATTGAGTCTTCCAGTAATTTTTAATATGTCCAAATGAATTTTGTGTCTCTTCACCACTTCACCTTGAAACGTTCTTCATGAAGAAGTCTCTTCCTCGTTAGGTAGGCCTCGAATTTTCACGATTTTTTAGCACTAACTATTATCTGTTCAACCAACTAAATCATATGCATACGTTCCAACATGCTTTTTTTAACTCTTATAGCTAAATATAAAGCCATGGATCTTGAAATATGTCCAAACACTTAAAGCAATATATTCCAAGAAACAAAAATCCGAATATAAAATGGCAGAGCCATTCTATAAGTACAATAAAGAAAATTCTTCTTCCTCATGTCAGTTTCTGAAACTCTGAAGTTTCGAGATAATACTCTTGTTTCGAGATAATACCTGGAAGGTCTAACGTAGGGTACCGTATCTTGCCGTTGTATTCAGTATTTTATGTATTGTTTTCTAGGGTTTTATGTTTATTAACCACTATCTTATAACTCTTGTTTTCACTGTTACTTTCATCGGCTCCCTCTAAGATGCAAATTATTTAACGTATTTAAAGACAGAGTTCTTAAAGTTAAGGAAATGTTTCGGCTGCGACCTCTGACCTCCTGAGAACCACTTTCGTCCAGCTTTACTTGAAGCGGCTGTAGTCTTTGTCAGCTGCATTTGCTCTTGTGATTAGGAGACCTACGCCAAAACTTACAACAGAACTTTGCCTTGTGAATTGCATACTCTTAATTACTTAAATTTCGCATTAATTTTTATGTTCTGTTAAATCAGTCAAGAAGAGTTGACTTATTCTGCAGGAAACAAAAAGTTATAATATAATTTATACTTTTTTCTGAGTTCAAAATCATTTTCACTGGAGGATTAAGATAAGGCGATAAGTCGTTTGGCTGTCTACATGGAGCCAAAAATTAGCATTCAGGTAGTTTCCGTGTTCCTTTCTTGCCTAGAATAAAAGAAATAAAATATTTAAAAAGTTAGAAAATTATGCTAAAATAGCCCCTCCGTCCTTACCCCCCCCCAAAAAAAATTTGTTCGGCAAGTGCTTTATTTAAACTATGATGCTGCTTTCTACAAGTGATTTTTTTGAATTATAACAAAAGTTTAAAGTTGTTTTTTCTCAGTTGTTTTTTCTCAGCCACCAAATATGTTTATAAAGTTTCTTTTAACAGCACCAAGACCGCCGGATGACGATTACTTACCTGTTCCCACTTATATGGAACCTCCTCCTCCCGTTCCACGTTCTCTAACGAAGACTATGTCCACCCCTCTTCAGTTGCCAGATGGACGTCAAGCTACTTTCTCCACTGGAAACTCTCTTTTCAGAAGATCTCTTCTCCTGAATACCCTTAGAAACAATGGTTTGATTCCTTATTCATTAATTTTTTAATGTTTATTTTTATTTTTTTTTAATATTTTTATGAATATTTGTACATACATTGATAATTTTAGTGAAATTATATGTAAAATCGTTATATTTTTCTAGTATAACATGGAAATTTAGAGAGACGATGGTTTGCCGGAAAAATAAGAATACAGGGGCAGATCTATTTATCATTTGGCTTGACATTGCAACATTAAGTAAATGGCTAACATTGTAACATTGAGTAAATGGCTAACATTGTAACATTGAGTAAATCTTTCTAATTTTGCGAGATATCGCCAAGCTAGCAACGGTTTTGGCAATTAATTTTGTTGCCAAATTTGGCGTGAAATCGCCAAACGTAGCCGAACTCAGAGACCATTTAGCAAAATTTTGGTCCAGTTCCTCTATCACCGTACTAAGTACTGTAATTGAAAAACTGTAATTGATCACTATACTAGCTGTAACCGTATCTTGACCTCATATGCCTTCCAGTAATTTCGAGAAGCAGAAAGTACTACAAATATCTCGGCGGCCGTGTAAAAACTATATAATACCCAACAGAGCATCAGTTCTCACTTGTTGTGAGTTGTTAGTTCAGAGCGACTTAGGTGTATTGAAAGTTTCGTCTTTTAGATGTGTTTTGCATGCGTCTGTTTAACGTTAATATTAGTTTGAAGTATAACTACTGATGGTACTCTGTGATACTGTGAACCCCTGCACGAGTCTTTCTGTGGAATGTTACGGAATTCTGAAGTGCTTCTTTTGATTAAATAAATTTTATCAACCTATCATCGGACCTGTGTGCATTTCAATCTATTGCGAACCCGTACCCAGGCAACGATGTTTATAATGTTTAAATGCTGTTTTCTGTTATCTCGGCTAGTTAGAAGCTTCATTATAGACACATGCATTTACTTCTTTGAGGTACACGTGAAATATTTGAAATTTTATTTACGGCTCTGCAACACATTACCATAAGGTTTTCTTGAATAGGCTCTATACCAGAAACGCAAATTTTCACATTAATTTGTAATTGAAGAGTTCTTAAAATTGTAAAGAAGAAAAGGTGTATAAACATTAAAAAGTCTACATTTCTCACCAAAAGATTTTTAGCCTGTAACTAAAAGATTTTCATCTCTAGAGAAATGATTTTCAGCTCTCTGTTACGTAGCATTTTTTACAATGAAAAAGTTGAAAATTTATAAATTACCTTATCAAGGCTTTCAAATTCGTAAGAACAGTTTCTCTGAAACATCATACTTAATTGTTTTCTATCAACTAAGAACTTAAATTCACTTAGTAACTCGCATAACCACACAGGTATACAACGAACGACCTTCGATAAACACAACTGACTCTGAACTTCTCTTAGACAGCACGCAATATTTACTTACAAGTGGGTAGGCGTGAGTTAAGGGTTAATCTATCTAGTTCTTAAACTCTTACTTACGTGCTCTTAATTTGCATAACTTTCTAAGCGAATGTATGTGATGTGAACCAAAGAAAATGTAGGATAATGTTTAATTTAAGCATAACTCTTTATAACTTAAAAATAATTGTCTTAAGCTCAATTACAGTTCCAAATACAAAGTAGATCTGTGATATCAAGACCAGCAACGACGTTCTGAAAAAGTACTTAGATATAAGGTTATTTTTCCCCTGCATCTTACCAAGAGCAAAATCTGTGGTTGATCTAGTACCATATGATTATTTTACTTTCAATAAATGAATGGCATTCGGTATTCACCTTACATTTTTTAATCAGCTTCAATTAAAAACTAATGTATAAACCTTCTCTTCTATCAGAAACTTTTGGAACAGTGGGGCACTTACCAGTAATCTATCTCACGCTTTTTGCACATGCATATTGCTATTCGTAACGACTTGAGTGCGAGGTTAAGAATATTTTCCGGATTCTAACTGGAGCTGGACGCTCAACTCGAAATTTAACATGTACCGTGCTTTTAGTTTTACTCTATTATAATAGCAAACTAAACGTTCACTAATAGTACTTTGCAGTCGAATAATAATAAATGAGAATGCTGAAACTATGAACTACTTTAGTAATATATACATATCGGGTGATCAAAAAGTCAGTATAAATTGGAAAACTTAATAAATCACGGAATATTGTAGATAGAGAGGTAAAAATTGACACACATACTTAGAATGACATGGGGTTTTATTAGGAAAGCAATAATCTTATCAGAAAAGCAATAATTAGCATAACAAATTAAGACAAAGCAAAGATGATGTTCTTTACAGGAAATGCTCAATATGTTCACCATCATTCCTCAACAATAGCTGTAGTCGAGGAATAATGTTGTGAACAGCATTGTAAAGCATGTCCGGAGTTATGGTGAGGCATTGGCGTCGGATGTTATCTTTCAGCATCCCTAGAGATGTCGGTCGATCACGATACACTTGCGACTTCAGGTAACCCCAAAGCCAATAATCGCATGGACTGAGGTCTGGATACCTGGGAGTCCAAGCATGACGAAAGTGGCTGCTGAGCACACGATCATCACCAAACGACGCGCGCAAGAGATCTTCCACGCGTCTAGCAATATGGGGTGGAGCGCCATCCTGCATAAAAATCGTACGTTCCAGCAGGTGTTTATCAGCCATGCTGGGGACGATGCGATTCTGTAACATATCGACGTACCTCTCACCCGTCACGGTAGCAGTTACAAAACCAGAATCACGCATTTCCTCGAAGAAAAAAGGCCCGATAACAGTAGACGTTTTGCTGTTCAGCGCCATCTGTCGGACATTTTTAAACTTTTTTTTGGTTCTAATAAAACCCCATGTTATTCTAAGCATGTGTGGGACCACCAGCGGCCGAGCGGTAAAGTCGCTGACCACTGGTAGTTCGGTCCGAGGTTCGAATCCCGCGAACGGGCTGGCTGCATGGGCGTTTTCGTGGTTTTCCCCGTGTGTAACGTGTATACGAGCCAGTTTCCCTTAGAAAGTCCTCCACGAAGGCATCCCTCCTCTTAGGCAGATAGCCCTCGAGGCTTTGCCATAATCACACACACTCTAAGTATGTGTGTCAATTTTTACCTCTCTATCTACATTATTCCGTGATTTATTAAGTTTTCAAATTTATACTGACATTTTGATCACCCGGTATGTTTATCAAAATTATCTGTGAGATATGTTACAAATTATATTAAAAGGAAATAAAATTTTAAAAAACTCAAAATAAAGGAAAGGGATAATAAATTACTAAGAATTGATTACTATTATTTTTAAATCAGTCTGTTTGTCCCAATATGTGCAGTATAGCTTCATAATTTAAAATACGAATTTTAAATCTTCTATCTCAAGTTTGCTTAACAATTTGCCAGAGATAAAAGGATAAAAATTTTCTGCCGGAAGATAGGCAGTGGTTAGAACAATACTGGTAGTTCTCCTAGACAGATAAATTAAATATCTTCTACTACAACACACATAAAAGTTTTCAGAACTGGTGGTTTAAAAGATCATGTAAATAATTAATGATGTATGATATAATGTAACAAAAGTAACATTACAGGAAAATTTTAAAGATTCGTCTGTAAGCGTTCCTAACACTAGAAAAGTAGAAAATACATTGTAAATACCTTATTTTGTAATAATCAATTATTTTTTATTTTAAGAAACTTTTCTTCTGATTTCAATTTCCTGCCAGAATGCAAATTTAAATGACTTATATGCAAATCTCAATGAGTTCGGAAATAGTATTTAAGTAGCAGAGTTTCAGAGTTCGTAGTACACTCATGTCCATAAATTAAGGATAATGCAAAATCAGGCAAAGGAAGAGTTAGAAGCAAAACAAATTTCACTTATTTGTAAAGTTTATTTATTAAACAAAAAGCAAAGAGCAAAAAAAGATGCTATACGTTTGATATTATTAAAAAAATGAGCGATTTTTTCTCCCTGGAGCATATTACAAAAAAAAACCTATTTACAAAAAACCAATATTACTAGGTTGGTATGATTGTTAATACATTGTATGTCTCCCAGACGATGCAATACAGTCCGCACAACGGCTAGGCATGCTGAGTATCAAATTATCGATCTGATCTTGCGGGATATTACACCACTCAAAAAGCAATGCTCTTCGAAGTTCCGGTAGACATGTAGGAGGAGGTTGACGGGCCGCAACTCGTCGGCCAAGCATGTCCCACACGTGCTCTACTGGATTCAAGTCCGGTGAGAATGCTGGCCAGTCCATACGAGTGATATCCTCCGATTGAAGTCATTCGCTTACGATGTTTGCAACGTAAAGACGGGCGTTGTCATCCATAAACACAAATTGTGCGCCCATGGCGCCCGAAGCAAACATACATGTTGTTCCAGAATGACGTCCCGATAGATTTGGCTTGTCATGGTTCCAATTTGAACACGCAGGTCAGTTCTGGAACCCAGAATAATTCCACCCCAAACGAGCACTCCTGCACCACCGTAACGGTGTCGTTCAATGATGTTTTCTTGGTGGTAACGGGTACCTCGAGTTCTCCATATGAAAGTCCGGCGAGAATCAGACTCCATCTAAACCTGGACTCGTCGGAAAACATCACACAAGCCCACTGTTGCGGTGTCCACAATGCATGCTCTCTACTCCAGGCTAACCGCAACGACAGTGAGTTGCAGTAAGTGGAACGTATCTGACAGGTCTACGAGCATATAGACCAATCTGCCCTAAGCGTCTGTACACGGTCTGCCTTGAAATTGTCGTACCAGTGGCTGAAGAGAGCTGACGAGACAGTTCTGAGGCTGTGCTCCGCCTGTTTCTTTTGGCAGTAACTGCCAAATACCGGTTCTCATTCGGCGTTGTAACTCTGCGGCGACCTATGCTGTAACGTCTACTCACATTACCATCATCTTGGAATCGTTGCCAAAGCCTGGAGATGACACTCTGGGCAATTCCAAGTTCGTCTGATACTTCCAGCTTGGTACGCCCACATACCAGACGGCCGATAATTCTACCACGTAGAAAATCATCCAAATGCGTCCTTTGTGTGATAACTATTCGGTGTTTGCACTGAAATGCTTATAAAGCGCCTGCGAACAATTTTACTTCTTTGCCTGTATTCCTTATATATCACTCTCTTACACTCTCGTCATTGTGAGGTACCATCGGTGTCATCTGGTTACTTCCTGAAATTTGCATATGATTCTTGAAGATGTGTGTAGTGATTTTACAGGTGATATATTTATTTTAGAGTTCGATTTCTGCGTGACTCCGAATTATCCTTAATTTATGGACATGAGTGTAGAAGAGTTAGTTAGGAGTAAAGCAGGTTACGCGGAGAATGAGTTATGCCTCCCGCGTGTTTCTATTATTTATTTCTAGTTACGCCGTGAGTAGCTCTGTAGTTGAATATTTGTGCTAACCACTTACTTTAAATTCTGTTGGACTTTTCTGTGTGCTGCTGATAAATCAGATTTAGATTTAAATAGAAGCCAGTCGTGTTAAAGTTAATTCATTCTGATTGTACATACTATTTTGTGTTTCAGTTACTTAACCATAAGTAGTGGTTAAACTGTGAGCAATGAATGAGCTCATGTTCTGTTCAAGTTAGTTAAAATAAAAACTTTGTTAGACCCTTCGTCGGTAGTCATCTGTTTTTCAAGGCAAAGAGAGAATTCGCTATCTCGTCTTCAGTAGGGTCTACATTTTATGCTTCCAAAAACAGTGCAATTCTAGAATATGAACTGAAGAATCACCGCTGGATATTAAAGCAAGCTTTTAGTTTTGAGCTGTTGGTATTAAACATACGTTAGTATTAAAATTACTTATGTTTCATGTACGTTGTGTGCGGTAAACTCAGATGAATGAGAGATTCCAACAGGAGATTGTTTTAGATGTTAAAGACAAATTACCATCTCTGCAAATCAAACGGATAGAAATAAATGACTAGAAAATTTTAACATAAACATACCAGTTAAAGTTAAAAGCAAAACAGAATTGTGTTTCGGAGTCAACAGGTTAATCGGCAGAAATCGCAAATTGATTGTGCTGGGGTTTCTACAGCTATAAAATTTCTATACTTATATGCGTTTTGGACGAGATGATATGAATTGCATACATTGTGTCGTAAATCATGCTTGAGTTACGTTCTTAATTACCCATAGCTTGCATTTTTAAAATTCAATTTCGATATGTCCTTCGAGAAAGTTTTTTCCGGATATGTAGGTTTTACATTATTAATGTTACTTAAAAGCTGTATTTACTTATTCTATGTTCGTAAAATTTGGAATAGAATATGTATGATTTATTCACTTCATTTTTTCCATTAATGAAGTATCAAAATTTATAAGAAAGTAAGAAAAATGTAACTTACATTTATGGATAATAAAAAATAATGCTAAATCTGTAGTCAAGGATCAAACAGAAAATGACAACTAAACAATACATTATACTTTCTGTTCCATATTTCAGCGTAACTAATTTGTCCAATAAAGATGAAGCAGAATTTAACACTTTCACCCTGATCTATGGAAAATTTATTCAATCTAATTCAAAACTGCAAAATTGCCCGTAACAAAGACTTATTTTATTATGCATATGTAATGATAGTATCAATGACGTATAGTCATTGCAAATGTCAAAAACGCTGGAATTATGAAATCATCTCAAGCTGAAACTCTAAGGTTTTAAGTCTCAAGAACACAGAAGTCACCTAACTTGAAAGTCCATCGCTTGCAACGCGTCGTTACTGCAAAGTGTTCGTTAAAATATTTAAATCGTTTAAAGCAGCCTATCGTAAAACAAAAATTCTATTAAATTCACAGAGTTTTTTTTTTTAATTTAGGTTCTGATATGGTTTATACAATACTTATGCCAACGGATGCTGCATTTGGAGAGATAGGACAGGAGAAGTTGGATAAGATACGTCGCAATTCAAGGCTCCTGCGCAGAATGCTGTTGTGCCAGATGGTACAAGGACGTCTCAATCTGACGGAAGATACGAAAGATAGACCGATCAGGTCTCTCGGAGGAACGATTATCATCAGTTCTCTTGACGATGGAAAGGTAAGCATGATATTCAACTGTATTCCTTTAACATGGTATTAATGTTCTTTTTTCTGATTAACGCACATACGACTGTGGTCATACCTTGCAATCTCCTTTGTGCTTTCTTTTGCAATCATGCATTTTGCAAACACGAAGCTTTCCAACTGTTCTTAACGCTAATCACAATTTGGATGAGATTTTCATTATTTCCAAAACCCCATTACTCGTTTTGATTATCTTGATAATTAGAAGAGAAATAAGTAATCTTTCTTGCAAGAGTAACTTTAAATCTCAGAAATCTGTACTATTCTGATGGTTATGCAATAAATTACGTATCTCAGAATAAGACGGTAAATAATAATTGGGTTTTACATATGTTTTATTTAGAGTACGTCCATTCGGCATCATGACCCCTGTGAGTCTCTCCAGCCGTTTTTTAATCTCAAAAGGATATCACATTCCGCTTCATAGGTTTCATAGCATAAGAAAGCACAGTGATATCTTTTATAAGGAACATAGTCGGTTCGGTGATGGCATTAATTATGAGAATCTTGGGTTATTTTGGGAATTATTCCGTTTCCTGACTTATACCGAAAATTTCGAAAATGTCATTAAACAATTTCAGAGAATGTCAAGAACGCTACCAATATTGGAAAAGCTAAGAAATTTACTAATTTATTACATACAGTGGATGGTCAAAAATATGGAAACACCTTGTGAAATGCATGTTTGAAAAGAAAGATTGATTTTAATGAAATATGTAAGTGGCGCTGGCGTTTTTGACTACTGACGCCACCTATACAACTTCGTAAATGTGCTAAACAGTTCAGTTGTTGTCGGAGTACTGTTATGTGAGATTGTCATTGCATTATGTCAGAGTTAACAGACTTCGAACGTGGGCAAATTGCTGGAGCACGTATGGTAGGTGCTTCCGTAAGCAAGGTAGCCGAGGTGTTTAGTGTTTCAAGAGGTACTGTATCGAAGATTTATTCCGCATATTTGAAAAGCGGAAAAACATCATCTGCTAAATCACAGCGCGGGCGAAAGTGTGTCCTGAGTGATCGTGACAGACGATCATTAAGGGCAATTGTGACGAAAAATAAGAAGACCACAGCTGCAAAAGTTACTGCTGAAATGAATGTTGTGTTACCGAACCCTGTGAATACCAAAACAATTAGAAGGGAGCTTCATAAACAGGGAATTGCTGGCCGTGCTGCAATTGAGAAGCCACTCATCAGTGATGCTAATGCCCGTAACAGGAAAAGGTGGTGTTTAAGTCATAAAGCCTGGACTATAGAGCAGTGGAAGCGACTAATATGGTCTGACGAGTCTTCTTTCACATTGTTTCGCACTTCTGGCCGAGTTTACGTTTGGAGAACGCCATCTCAAGCCTATAATACAGACTGCTTGTTGCCAAGAATGAAACATGGCGGGGGTTCTGTTATGGTTTGGGCAGCTATATCGTGGTTCTCTGCTAGCCCCATGAAAACTGTGTCAGGGCACATGACTGCCAAGACTTATGTGAACATTTTGGCCGATCAAGTTCATCCCATGGTACAAACTTTGTTCCCCGATGGTGATGGTGTCTTCCAAGACGACAAAGCTCCTGTTCACACAGCTCACATTGTCCAGGACTGGTTTTCTGAGCACGAGGATGAGTTGTCCCATCTCCCCAGGCCACCACAGTCACCAGACCTGAATATTATCGAACCTTTGTGGTCTACATTGGAACGGAAAGTGCGTTCTCGTTATCCACCGCCAACATCGTTATCTGAACTTGCCATCGTTTTGCAGGAAGAATGGTATAATATTCCCTTGGCAAACATATAGGAACTGTATTTATCCATTCCGAGAAGACTGCAAGCTGTTTTGGATGCCAACGGGTTTCCTACAACATATTAAGCAAAGAAACATTTTTTTTAAGGTGTTTCCATATTTTTGTCCAACTCCTGTATAAAATATTTATTTGCACTGTGTATGTACACAGTTTTACAGAATCTTTAGTTCAGATTCGTCTGAATAGTCCTATTATTCCAGTTGAAGTGGAAGAATCAGCTTTCCTTGAACTTCTTGCACATTTATTACATTTGACATTTTTGAAAGAGCCAGATTTTAAAAATATTGTCGAAAGTGGTTTGTCTTTTTCCAAACTGGTTCTGAAGAAGTTATGGGATTGTCATTTGAACAGATCAGCAAATCCCGTTTATCTCATCTTATTGGGACGCTCCTGTTGGACTGTGACATAGACATTTTCTCACTTCTAATTAAATGAAATTTTAGCTTTCGTGAATATAATTTCCATGTGATACATTGGGTAATTAAAGAGCAATAGACAGTCTGTGTTCTCCTCCACTTCATCAAAAATCTTTCTTCTGGGTTACTTCATTTCCCAGTTAGAAAGAACTTGTTTCTTCTGTAGTAATATAATATTAAGAAATTTCAGTCATTGTCTTTGTTTATGTGCAAACACTTTTTTAGTTAACTCCACATTAAAACAAAAAGTAAAACGAATTTTTCTCTGTTTAATGTGTGATGAAATTCACGTGCGGTGGGGTACAATTTTCGATTCGTGCGCGAGTTTGTTATGCAGTACATTTGCCATGCGAGTTTGTTTTATGCGAATCACCACTACAATTTCATTATAGATTGTCGTTCAAAATGAACCAACTATCTCATGTTCAGTACTTAAGTTAGGCACAATGAATTCCTTATAATAAGTATTTCCTAATATTAGAAAAAATATTGTCAGTGTGACCTTAGTGTGACCTTCAGAACAAACATATGAAAATGATTTCCTTTACTATATTCCAATCACTGTTTTAAGCTTTTAAAGATGAACCTTCTTGCCTTGAAGATGACTCTTTCATAAGAATCATCTTCAATGCAAAACGGTTTACGAGAAAAAGAGTGAAAGATGAACCGGCTGACTCTTTCAGTAAAGTGATTCAATACTTTGGCGTTTACTTGTCCATGTTTGTAATCACAGTAGAAATACCAAGTATTCCTTGTCATAAATATTTACAAATGTTTTATTTCTATGAAAAATTTTACCAATTTATTTTTCATACCAAATATACTGAAGTTTTCGATCTATTGATAAGATATGCGAGCAAATCTAAAAGTGACATTTTCTTATCCATGCCTTCTACTGTGATTTTTCGAACTGTGGCTCTGTTGATCTTATTTTATTCACTGTCTTACTTTGAAAAAACGTTCTTTGGTGAGAACAGAAACTGTACGTCTGTCTTCATCTTCCGTTTCTTTACTATATTTGAACCATGCAAACCACCTTAAATGCAATATCTTCCAGGAAAGCATCTTCCAAATGGCATTGTAAGCCTAAATGGTGGAAGGTAATATAATCTCTTGAGAAGTTGGTAAGAAGAGTGATTGTGCTAAGGATTGTACTAAAGTGCACTGGGTAGAACGTAGCAAAGACATATGGAGTATCGGGCACGTCATATAGCAGACAGAAGTACTTAAAAAGCAATATTCTTCTATGTTCACAAATCTGAATTACAGTCATTACCTGGTGAAGCTGCGAGAAGTACATTTGTATACTTTTTTCCCCTAATTAGAAATGTTTTGGCTATTTTTGCAGTTGCCATGAGTTTATTAATAATACCTTTAGCCCGTGAAAATCGGTTAGAGTTAGCTAGTCATTTTAAGATGGGAACTATGTGTTCGATCATTCAAATATATAGATTCTTTCATAGCCTAAGCATTGATCTGTGATTCTTCGCTAAATTGCTTGAGATATTTAAGAAATGACCTATGCACCGTGCACCACTATGTCAGAGATGGACTTCTTTCTCTAATCATCCTTCGATAACATCTAAATATTTGGGTGTTTTACGGCTGCCTTATTGACTGTACGATCTCAAATGCAGTTTCAGAGAAATTGAAACGTAATATTTGCTTTCTGTTTTTGTAATTTCCTTGATGTTACTCTTTCCCTACTTGCACAAAATGGCATTGTCTTTCCTAGCATACGCAAGAATCCCTCTTTATTGCCAAATTATAGATTAATTATATCACAATGATTTGTGCCAGACGATTACAATATGGCATTTGTGCCTTCTTTACGTGTGAGGTTTGCCTCACTGCATAGTTGTCGAACTTGACATGTATTAATAAGAGAAATTCCTCAAATCATTGTGTTTTGTAAATTAAAAATTAAAAAAAGCAGTCTAAATAAAAGATTTACAATATTTGTAATCATGGTGGAACATTATGATCAAACATGAACATGTTATGATCAAAATTTAATGCTTTAAATTTATTCTTAATAGTCACTGATGGCTGGTGGAGCTCGCGTTCTTTCAGTTCGAGAAGCCGCTGATGGTCTAGTGTTAGTTACAGATCGAGTAATCATACCATCACCTAATCGAAATGTCGTTGAAGGCCTTAAACCTTTCCCGACTCTGAAGAGGATTTTGGAACAACAACCGGATATACCGCAGAGGCTTAGCTCAGGTGAGTTCACCATTTAAGTTAGTATAAAACATATTACATAAATTCAACTTGCTTGCTTTTCTCCAGCTCGTTGCGTCGATGAATAAAATATTCTTTTTGCTTTGTTTCTAACCGCATTTCTTGTAAACTTAGGCATTAAATCATTGTTATAATTTCCATACCTTTATAACAGCATTTTAACTTTTAAATTATTAACTTCTAAAAACCTATGGCATTCTTCCCATACATGCCTTGTGGTGTAGCGGTTATCGCAGACAGCCATCAACCAAGACACCCACGGTTTTAATTTCTAGCGAAAGTGCATTTGTTTTTTTCCGAAAAAAGAAACATGATGAAACACTACAAATTCCTGTTGTTCCTTAGAAAAATTTGCTTAATATTTAATCTGATGAAACTTCCATAATTCTGCAATGTATGTACTCTTATTTTCAAATAATGCAGGATAATTCTTTATGAACACAGGATTCTTTTACTCTTCAACACAGAATTCTTTTATTCTTCAACACAGAAATCCTTTATGTACTCTTATTTTCAAACACTTCAGTATAATTCTTTATCAACACAGAATTCTTTTATTATTCAACACAGAATTATTTTATTCTTCAACACAGAATTCTTTTATTCTTCAACACAGAATTCTTTTATTCTTCAACACAGAATTCTTTTATTCTTCAACACAGAATTCTTTTATTCTTCAACACAGAAATCCTTTATGTACTCTTATTTTCAAACACTTCAGTATAATTCTTTATCAACACAGGATTCTTTTATTCTTCAACACAGAATTCTTTTATTCTTCAACACAGAATTCTTTTATTCTTCAACACAGAATTCTTTTATTCTTCAACACAGAAATCCTTTATGTACTCTTATTTTCAAACACTTCAGTATAATTCTTTATCAACACAGGATTCTTTTATTCTTCAACACAGAATTCTTTTATTCTTCAACACAGAAATCCTTTATGTACTCTTATTTTCAAACACTTCAGTATAATTCTTTATCAACACAGGATTCTTTTATTCTTCAACACAGAATTTTATTCTTCAACACAGAAATCTTTTATTCTTTAACAAGAATAATAGAGGAAACAAATGCAAATGGAATAGGTTTAAAATACATAATTTTCCTACCGATAATATCATGCCAATGTTTTTCATGTAATTTTCCGCTTGCATTCATAGGATCGACCGCCACAGAATAGACATTAGCAGAAGTTCAGTACCAGCGCACAGTCGACACTAATTACCAGCATACGACTGACAAAGTAAAAGAGATGTTTTTGTAATAATCTAATAATGACTAACATGAGTGTTGCGTATTTTATCTGTATAGAATTGTCAAAGGCATAGTATCTACACTGCGCACGGTCGATTCCAGTACAGCACCGACATGACATACGATCGACTTTGTGTAATATCGATCTGATAGACATGGTGTAAAATTAGCATGGCATAGAATCTGCACTCGTGTGTTGGCATACGTACCCGAGGACTGCAATTAACAACTACAAAGAGAGTAATGATGCAAAGTTTGATTATGTTATTATTCTTAGGGTACCTGCACAGAATCGTCATGTGATATTCTCTACAGCAAAGAATCAAAATTGCATTGGCTTGAAGCCAGCTTCTGAGCTGCCTTATCGATCCCATGTCAGTGGAGACGCTGTTGATCCTATGCAGTGTCGACCCTGTGCCGACACAGATGTTATTGATTCTATACAGCATTGATCCTGCTGTGTTGGCAGAGAAGGTGTAGATTCGATGCCAGCAGAAAAGACTGTCATTTCTGTACAGGGTCGATCCTGCGCTGGCATAGTTGCTGCCGATTTTATGCATTTCCAACTCTGTGCTGACAGAAATTCTTTCCATTCCCTGCAGTGTCTATCCTATGCCAGCAGAGAGGCTGTAGATTATACGCAGTGTCGATCCTGTACAGATTGAGAGGCTGTTGATTCTATGTAGTGTCGAACCTGCATAGAATCTGTGTAATCAAATCAGATTTATTTACAGGTAGAAAGTATGAGAGCTTTGTTTAAAAAGTACTGATGTTTACAGATTCTCAACTTTTTTTCTCCTTCATCTGACACAATTTACACCCCTTAATGGAATTAGCTCTAAACACGTGTCAGAAATCAGAAGTAGAGAAAATGTTATCTGTAGCCTGGTATAGCGCCGGTATGTTTATTCATGATAAGTTTTAATTAAAGGTTTGCTTTACATACATGCTTTTCATTGAGTTTCTACTTTCCTAACCTACAATCTTACCTGTAAGTTAGTTTTATTTACAAGCCACCTAACGATACCCTAATTTGAGCATCTTTCCCTATGTTCGAATAGTGCTTCTTCTCATGCTCAGTTCGAGAAGACTGCTGGTGTGACACGTAGAATTCTATTAAAATAATCACATAGAATTCTTTCCTTCTCAGCATAAAATTTCATGTCATTGCTAAAATTCAGTGTAAATCTTATAACAATTTTACATTTTTTCGTAGTTAGATGGTTCACATTTCTGTATACTTCTAATTTTAACTCGCATTGTTTATTTAGTTTTTAACCAAAATCTTAGCTCTCATATACATCTTATTGCCTTTAATTCTGAAACGTGTGTTTAACATTTAAATTTTTTATCTTAATAATAAGACAGTTTGTACTTGCCATTTTTTTTTCTTTACCAATTACAGACGAAACAATAAATCTGTTTTAAATAAATATGATTTTCGTTTCTTTATAATAAATAAAAAGTTAACTTGTTTGATTTCTAAATAGTAAAAAATTTGAATTCAATCTTTTTAATCAACAAAAATGTAAACTTTATATTTTTATCCCTGTTTCTTCATTTTTTTTAACTTCAAAACAATCAGCAAAAATGTAAACTTTATATTTTTATCCCTGTTTCTTCATTTTTTTTTAACTTCAAAACAATTGTTTTCAATAGATGCCTAAAATTGTCTTAAAAAGTGCGAAAGAACTCATCTTTCATCATAGTGTTTTAAAATTCTTTACAGAAAATGCTGCGTTTACCGTATTTGCTCCAAGCGATGCCGCTCTAGCTTCTATACCTCCAGAACAGCTTCGAGACCCTAATTTTGTTTCTGGTAAGTTCAAGTCAAGTTCGTTATGTCTAGAAGTATAATTTTGTTTTTTATTATGAGTATTGGAATAAAATTAACTTTCTTTTGATATTTTCGTAGAATAATTCAAACCGCTACACGGAATCGTAGTGCAATATTCCTACTAAATATAAATTTTAATTAACACTAAGGCCAAACTAGTATAATAAACTTACCTATTTTATAATAACCTCTGCTTAAAAAGTATCTTTGATAAAAGTCACGACCTGCTAAAATGTATAAATTATAAGTTGCAGTTTTTCTGGTATTTTTAGAAGCAATTTGATTTTTTCCATAGAACTCTTCTGGTCCCATGTTGTTCGTGGTACATACTACAGAAGAAGGCTGAGTCCTGGACTGCATCTAACAACACTCAGGGGAAAGACCATCATTGTTACCCGCCCACAATCTGGTCAGTTGTTATTTCATGCTATTTTAATATCTCCAGTCTTTTATACTAAGACACTGCAGCATTATTTTGGGGCTGTACTGTCCAATCAGTACTATTGAAATAATATAATGAAATATGTGATCTTGGTTGTTTAAAACTCAGGTGCGAAGCACATGTAGAACAGGCGCCCATGCTAAAAGCCACATCCTGTGTGTAACTCATGGAGAAACGACATAACTTTCCTACCATAACATTAGTGAATGATGGCTGAGAATTCTTTAAAAAAGAAAAAAAAAGTAGGATTCTCGATGTTTCGATGAGATCCTTGCGTATAACACCTTCGGAGGTACTCTGACTAGCAGACAGCAAAACTGAGCTGGTTAAAGAAGGTAGAATGGGGAAAATTGAAAAAAATAAGGTCTGAAAATAGCTGCGTGAGTTTCCTGTGTTCCTTTTGGTCCGTCGTAGAGGGAGTGCTAAACCTATTCTAATCTTCAGACTCAGCGAAATTAATAAATAACATAGCTGCTTGAAAGTCTGCTTGTAATTTTTCTGCTGGATTCTTTGCTGCTCTGATTTTACCAATACATGAGGTGATCGAAGTTAGGAAAGCGTTGATTTTTTCATCTTGAATACATTTTAATAGCATCGTTTAGGTCTTTCGGTGGCGGGGTAATTTTTCCATTCAATTTCTCGCTGTAAGTAGTTTGAGGGGGATTTTTCTGCGCTGGGATCGAGAAAATCTTTGAGCTAAGGAAGTTTTCCTCAGAGAGTTCGTGAACTTTAGGCTGGGGTGCGCTGCTTTTCTTTTCAAATCTTTTCTTATACTCGCTGCAACTATTCTTCTATAGCTGTTCTATAGCTATATAGCTTCTATAGCTTCTATAGCTTCTATAGCTGTTCGTAGAAAATACATTTTGGCTTATCTTCGGGTTTCATGGTGCATTGATTGTTTCGATGTTGTTGCCCGCACTTCACGCATCTGATGGGATTACTGCAACAGAATTGAGAGTGACCGAATTGCTGGCAGCGGGTTGGTGAAAAGAAGAGAAGAAAGGCTTTGCGTCTGCAGCAGCTAGAGTCATCACGCGTCTGGTGCTATCTATAGCACTAGACTTAATATTGTATCACGAAGTAACTTGTATTATATCATATCTTAACTTGCAAACTGATAAATATAAATCGATTTCATGTGCATTCTTTTAGAATACCACACACATTGTTCATTGTAAGGATGTTATCAAAAAGTTAGATGTGGTGTTTTAGCTCATTGGAAAATTATTATGTAACTGAGAAATGTCTTAACGTTTGGGCAAGACATTTTGGACTAAAATATAAGAAATAAAATAAAAAGGACAGTAATTTAAATGTTAAAAAGACTAGTCTTGTTCAAGAGTAAAAATTGTTTTACTTAATCCTAGTAGCCTATAAGCATATATATTGTAACTACTGGAAAGTAGATTATTCAGAAAAGAAGAAAAGAAACGTTTATGGGTATGAGGAGCTTGCATGAGGAGCTTTGGAACACTAATTTGAAATCAAAGATCAAGAAAATAATTGCATATAGTCTTCGTGTATTCTTTGGGAGCATACACTCTTAACCCCTATGTTGAAGACTAAAGCGAATTCTCGCAATGTCTTTAAGACTAAATACTGAAGATGAAAGGTTTAAATAACCTTTTTATTTAAATCTAAATTAAAACAGGTGCATGCACTTCGTGCTCACAAATCACCACCACTTGTGGCAACGTAACAGAAAATAAGAATGTAACAATTCAATAGTAAATTAAAATAATCTATTAATAGTTAAATCTATTAACAGCACACAGAAAAGCCGAGCCGAGAAATATTAGTATAAACTGAAAAGTGTCGAACACCGAACTAAAGAGCTAATTTTAAACTCTCAGCATAAACACTGGAACTAAGTCCACTACTACTTTTTTGAACTCTTGAAACGCAGCTTAAATACTGCTTCTGAAACACGTTTAAAATTGACATCTACGTCATACAAAATTTACATTCCGGCAGAAAACTGAAATTAGGAGGAACAGGAAAGTCAAACTAAAAATAACTGGTTTGAATAAAGTAAAACCTTACAATTTAATATATTTAAAATACAATTTATTATATTTAAGCATCGCACATATAGAACGTTCAAAAACTGGGAAAATTCCAAAATGGCAAATTATTTCAGTGGATGGCACCGCTATACTGTTACAAGAAATACACCTGAAATTTTAGTTCAAGTTTATGCTTGTTGCTTTAAAAACCGTTTGTTTAATGAAGTTGGAGAGGAATGTTTCTCAGTCAGAAAGAAATTTCATGACTAAAATACTTTGCTGACTTTGCAAGTTTGCAACTTTGCTGAGTTTGACTGACTGATTTGTATATAAGTATTCGAAAAAATACGAAACATGTTAATTATGCATAAATGGAATATGTTCATTGTAAACTTTACTGAAATTTATTATTTTGCACATGTGAGAAATTTTAGATTTAAAATTATTAATCCTAACTAACAGCAACGTAATTCTAAGGCAAAATATTCACATGGGTCATAAGGGTTGCCAACTCTACAAGTTGCAATAAAGGACACTACAAAATATTTCCTTTTCATTATTACTGGAAATTATTGGAACACAATATTGGAATTAATGATAATGTGAAAAAATAAATTAACCCAAAAAAAAAAGAAGGAAGATGGAAAGAAAAAAAATAAAAATATAAAAGATTCCACAAAAGTTTTACTTTAGTAATTTAGATGATAATTTATCGATTAATTAAACACAAAAAATGCATTATTAGAATAATCATCAGAATTCAATTAAAAATATGGAAAAACTTTAAAAATATTGGAAACATTTAAAACTAAGGTAAATTTTTAATTTTTAAAATTATATTTTTTCTGATTATTAGCAGACTTGAAAAAAATGTGCATTACTTTTTATTTTTCGACACATTTTCAACAACTTTCTTCCAAATTAAAATATGTAAATAATTCGATTCTTGATTCTCATGAGTTCAACCGAAAGCCTCTTTTGTTCATTTCTCCACTTAGTTGACATGACACTAAAGATTCTCTCACAATATGTTGATATTGCAGGAACTGAAAACAAATATGAAAATTTTTTTAATATAAATACATTTATAATTTGCACGCGTTCATTTGCTTTTACCCCATAGCCGGCAGACCCTTTTTTTATATTTAAACTGAATTTCAAAATATCAAGATGAATTTTATAGTAACGTGTATTATGTTTTTGTAACAGTAAAAATTAGGACCCTTTTCTATTTATCAGTTATTAATAAGCTTAAAAAGAAAATGAGCTGTAATTTCTGTGAAACCTGCAATGTGTTAACATTTATTTTTCCATCTCTGATAAACACTTTTCTTTTCGTAACAGGGAGTATATTCGTAAACGGTAGACCATTAGGAGGTAAGGAAATTTTGGCTGGAAATGGAGTCATACATCCCGTGGACAACTTGCTGTTTGATTTCCCTCCACCTTCTCCACGTAAGTATCATTCTAAACTTCGCCTCCACTTAAAATAAGTCATGGAATATTTTAAACAAATTGTTTAGTAAGCATTCCAGCTTGTGAGGCATTACTTGAAATACTTCCTGGCCTCTTGACCTAATCAGTCATATGCGTTTGCACGCCTTTTCTTAATACTCGCATAACTAATTAAGATATACAAGCAATGCAATGTGTATATTATGGATTGTAATTATAAAGTTAAAACACTGTTTTCTAAATTAGTGTTAAAATATGTCCGATACTTCATACAGAGTTACTTTTTCACTGTAAGCGACTTTGACAATAACTCGCCTACAGTGAACAAAAGGATAGTCAAATTTACACAAATACAGCTTTAAAATTCAATAAAATTGTATTTGTTCTCTGCTGGTCGATTACAACTAAAGCAAAAATATATAACAAAAAGATCGACTACTTCTTGGTTAGGTTAGGTTATTTAAATATGACAAACCCATGAGGGCTATCTGGCTCGTGGGTTAAGATGAGGGATGTCTGCTGAGAAAAACCATGAAAATCGACCACAATCACAAAAGACTATACAACCATCCAACGCCTTCATTTGCATTTATATTGTTATTTTTAAATATAAATAAATAAATAAATGCATTGTAATAAACTTCGAAGACATAAATTTATGTCTAATCAAGAAAATAAATCAGAGTTCGTTGAATTTTAATAAAACATAGCAAAAACCGATAGTTTGCATGTTATTAAAATCTAAACAGAGAGAGGAATACTTCATTTACTTTGATCAAATGAATTAAAAAATAAAACTAATACATTGTGGGTCCACTTTTTTCATCTATGACTGCCCGATAGAACCAGATTTGTTGTCATATCTGGTGTAACTTCAGGCTATGCTGCCTTCAGAGTATCTTTGCTTGCAATAGCATATTGGTGGATTCGCCAGTCAAGTCCATCCCATATATGTTCTAAGGTGTTTAAGTCTGGCGATTGGGGTGGAGAATGCAGTTGATTAGGTACTCTGTAGTGAAGTCATTCCGTAATAATCTTAGCAGTATGGTTTGGGTCACTGTCTTATTGAAAGACCCAGCTACATTCTAGTCCCAGTTTCTTAACAGATTATTGTAAATTTCTTTGCAATATTTTCAGATAAACGAATCGATCCATAGAGCAATTTACCTATTCCAGCCGCTGTCATTGAGCCCCAAACCATTGAACTCCCTCGCCACCTTGTTTAACAGTTAGTATCAAATTTTTCGGTTTCATCTTTTCATTTTTCCGCCGCCAAATCTTTCCACGACCATTGTTTCCGAAAACATTGAACTTACTGTAATCAGTAAATTGAAAAGTATCCCAAAAATAAAAATCTTTGTTTAGGTATTCATATGCAAAATTTCGTTTTTGTCGATTTTGAGATGGCAAAAACTCTGTCATCTGGGAACTGTACCATTAAATCCGGCTAATCAAAAAATTTTACGTACAGTTTACGTATTGACATTTTTCCAGTTACCATCGCAAAATGTTCAACTAATTTTGGAGCACTAACTTTGGGATCTTTTTTTTTTTTTTTTTTTTTTTTTTTTTTTTTTAATATTTCTTGCATCATGATGGCTAACTTTCCTTGGACGATTACTTGAGCACATTTCCCCTTGACTTGTAATTTTTAATTACAATCTGTACCACTGCACTACTTCTCTTAATCATTTTAGCTACTTCACCAAAAGATTTCTTTTCATGCCTTAATTTTACAATAAGATTTCTCACAGCTAAAATTTCTTGCTTTGGATTCATTTTTTCAAACTACGATCCTCCTTTGGAAAAGGGAATCAAGATTGCGAATTTCGCGCTTGGTTGAGGTGTTTTTATAAATCTAAAAGGGAAGCAAACAGCCGCATATCCAAATTTAGTTAATAGCCAATGAACTGTGCGCTGACTTTTGTGACTTAAATCTGCATATATCTTTCGCATTTACTTTATTTAAGCTTAAATATTACTTTTATATGAGCAACATGACAGTTAATATTATTTAACAGCTTAAATTCAAATAGTGTTGGTAAGCCTTTATTTCAATGAGTGTATATAGACTTCCCTGACTGAGTGTAGACAATCCATTCGCCTAACATCGAACCCAAACCGGATGAAATACCAGTATTCAGCAGCCTTAACAATTCGGCCCCTTAATTTTCGCTAATAGTGTTTTAACTATCTGAGTTGGAATACTGCGATTGCCAAAATTCATATCTTTCAAAGAAGATCCTTAGCTGTTCTCTCAGCTTGTTGCTATAAAGTCTTTTAACAACCTCGAGTACCAAACAAGAAATCTGCGATCTGTGGCAAATTCTCATGGTCAGCAGCAAATTCTCATTCTTCTGAACAGACGACTGGCGATAATTTTCATGGTTAGCAGATGACATTTACTCCGTCACGCAATGAGCTGCAATTAACAAAATTTTAAACTATCTTTCCCTTCTCTGTAATTGTTGTTGTGACTTATTTCATTCGACTGACAGTGCCATCAGGACAAGCCCATGAAATTCACCGTGGCAAGAAGTACAAGATTGCGCTTGTGGTTGGCATGAGCCTTGAGCACCATACAGGTGACAGTACGACTTTGCTCAGTGCTGTCCCCAATTTCGATGAAGAGCACAATGGAGGGACGAGTTCGAGGGTCTCCCACCCCTCTTACCCTTCTAACAACATCTCCACAGGACTTTCCGCTCGCCGCATGTTTAGAGTCTCTCATACCACACGGACACAGTCCTGCTCTTAATTCACGTAACCTTCTAGTTCGAATGACTTTATGAGAAGTAACCCCATTTTGTTTAGGAGAGTGTTCAAATTGAGCTTAACTCTCAAGAAAACTTAGAAATAATAGTCCCAAGCTGAATATTAAAACTCAAATGACGACAATTCTGCTTCGCCTGACAGATGTAAATACAATATTTTTAACTTCTAATGTGAAATTCTTTGTGTTTTGCTTTATTTTGTATTGAGAAACAATTTAATTTTTAGTAGCCCAAAATATTACAAGACAATTTATGAAACGCTTCTGTATTTAATATAAACAGATCAATAGACCTCTACAGTACCATTCACGTTTGATAAAACAAACTTTTAAACCAGAATTAATCATTTCACCTTTTTACCTCCAATAAAATACAGTTTTCAACGTCTGCTTTTTATTCCTTTATTGATTTCTTCTTTTTAGCAACAGTTACAGCTACACAGCCTGGCTCTATGGACAGAAATTTAAATGCTATGGCACAAGAATTCAATGCTACTGATTTTCTGAACTGGATGTTGAAAGCCGGAATGCAAGATATTTTGCAGAAACAAGGTTTGTGAAAAGAGAATAATTTTTCTCCTATTCTCAATAAAATTACTCACAAAAATGATGTTTGAAGCTTTCGCTTTTCCCTTTCTGTATTTTTAGTTTCGAAAACTGGAAGTTGCACCCTGTTTCTGCCTACAAATAGAGCTTTAAAAAATATGTCGCCAACTTTGCGCTCCGCAACCTTGGGAGATGCCGAACGACTGAGGAAATTCATCCGTTTCCATATAAGTCCTCGACCCCTGAGGTGGGAATCAGTACACGATAATTCTCTCCTTCCCTCCTTACTGCCAGGGAAGAACATTCGCTGTAATATTTACGCCTCTAGTAGATCGGTAATTTACATTCATATTTTCTATTTTTTGGAGGTTAGAATGTTTGAAACTTTTATTGTAAGCAATAAAGTGAAATTAGGGGAGCTAAATTTATTTTTCGTACAACGGTTTTAACAGGGTAATGAACAATATTTTAAAACCTTCCAACTAATTATGTTGAGGTAAAGTGAAACTTGTTATTATAGATTCCTTAATACTGTGGGTATAATATAAAACAGGCAATATGTAGCTAATTTATTTAACTTGAATCATCATGCAAATACTTAAACATAAAAACTTACTAATTAAATATTTTTTTTTAGCCCAAAAGGAGCAATTTTCCCAGAAGGGCTATTAATTTCGTTTTGGCATTTTGTGTCGTTCACTATAAAACGGCGTTTCACTTTTCAAATTGTTACCACCAAATATTGGAGCCCTGTATTCTATTTAAAGAAATTAAATAATGAAAAATCTGCATAAATGTATGAATGTTTCTACCTAGAGCCATCAAATTTTTAATAAGCACATCTGGAAGCCCAAATTGGAATTCTGGAATTTGTTTTATTATCTTTTCATATTTTATAAAACTTTAACGAATTTTTGATTAACAAACTCAATAAAACGAGCAATGGCAACACTGTAAGGGGGAGAACAGTTTTGTCTCCAGCGCGTGAGACTGTGTATCGGAAATTCTAAAGATATGCTCTTTTTAACTATTTTGTGATATTACTGTTGAATCGAATTTTATGTTTTAAATTCGAAGAACATGATATTTAATAAATAAAGTAACACACAAAACGTTAAAAAAACGTAATATAAAATCTGAAAGCTTTCATTTTGTTTTTTCCTTTAAACCGTTTAAGATGTCTCATACAGGGTACAAAATTCATAAAAATATCAGCCTTTAACAGCACTGAAATTTTTGCTCTCTTGATGACATTTTCCATTATTTTTTTTAAATTTTAGAATGTTTAAAGCAGATTCCATAAATCTGTTCCGCTCAGACGGAAAAGTGGTTAGTGACTCCGGCTATCGTACCAAAGGGCCCAGGTACGAAATCAGGAAAAGGCATAGATATAAATTGTCTGTCCCTTCATAGGAGAGAACAGTGGCTCATATATTAAGTGCCTCTATAATAAAGTGACCACCTTTTCTAGCCTTAATAGTGGTCAATGCCTATAACAGCTGGTGCCTGCCACTGAAAAATAATTTTTGACTGTATTATCGATATATACATTTTATAATTTAACAAAAAAAATCTCTGGGGCAGTTACATATTTCCAAAGTTTTAATTAAACATCCGATTACAACTAATCTTTTGAAGGAAAGGATAAGTATTGAAATGAATGTTCTATAACAGAACTTCAGACAGTTTAAAAATAATACTTGAAGGTCTACTGCAAACATAGCTCTTGATATATTCTAAAAAGTAAAGAAAAAGTATTATCGAAAGAAATGATTTTTTGCATGGCTAGAAATGATTTTTTGCATGGCTAGAAACGACTTTTTGTCACATATAACACATTATTAGAAATCGCTGTTTCTAATTTTTCTACATGCTTACAAAAGCTGAACAAATCATTTAAAACAATAATTTTTAATTTATTTACTCATTTTTCATTTAAAATAATTAGGAACTTCTTGAAAGTATTTGACAGCAGCATCTTTAAAATGAATGAAACAATTTTATGTGTGTTATTGACAAATTGACAAAGACTTTAAATGGGTTCCGTCTTGGAAGTATAAAAAGTGAAGCAATTGAAAACATTGAAAAAAAAAAGTGAAATAATTGAACAGTGATCTCAATCTGAATCCATTTTCCCATTCTGTTATCTTCAAAATTGCTCAGATTTTCTTTAGGTTCAACATCAAATTTATTATCTTTTCCAATGGCGAAATCCCTTTTTCAACCGTAAAAAATTCTGTTTCATATTTAAATCTCCAGACATTTATAACGTTTTATTAGTTTGATTTAAAATATACTATACCGCCCACCTTTAACTCTAACTATGAATTACAACAACAGCAAAACCTTTCTAGTTGCTCTTGTGGAAATAAAACATAAAATTTGTGCTTAACGTGACATAAAATCCTGCTTATTCAAGAATATTTAAATTTAACCCTTTGCGGTCGTATTAAGCTTATACATGGGTATCATGCGGGTCGGAATTAATTTTCGCTGAACGAATAGTAATACAAAATATGCAGCTTATTGACTTACTCTAATTTAAAATTGGTATGAGTAAAAATCCTTTCCTTATTTCAATATAATGGATATTGAACCTTGTAGAAAGAACAAAGCTAAATTTTCAGAATGAACAAAATACTTTTATTTGAATTTTAGAACAGAACCAAAAAAATAAATGCTGCAGCTCTTAACTATTAAAATTTTATACTCTTAACTACTACAGATAAAACTCTTACAACCATTAAAATACTAAAATCTTAAACTCTCCAAAAAAATATATATATAAAAATCTTCCGAATTCTCTTCTTGTTGCCACATCGTAAAATGCAAGTTCTTGTCCTATTGTTTATATTTTACGTTCTCTTTAAGTCACGATCTTTATAAGTCATGATCTTTACAAGTCACGATCTTTACAACTAGCTAAGCAGATTATTATAACGTCTATAAGGTATTTTTCCCGCCTTCGTGGTGTAATAGTCAGCACCATAGACGCGTATTCGAGAGGTCAGTGGCTCGAGTCACGGCGAAGGCACTGCTCATTTTTCACATCTCCTGCTTCGAAATAACGTAATGTCTCTACTAGTTTAGGTCTGTTCGCTATCATAAACTGTAACCAGACTTAGAGAAACTGACAGCGAATTATTGCTAAGTTAAAGGCAGAGTACTAAAAGGTTTTTGAAACAAACCTTTCTATCAAATCAGAACTTGAACATAAAATGCACTCCTCGTGCTGACAATTCAGCCAACCACTTGAGGCGATACAACTTAAAGTAACAGTAAGTTGTAATTTAAAATAAGCCAGTAATAAAAGACCACACAGTTCAGATTAAGGCGAAGTTGTAACATCCTATCTTGTATATAAGCAAAAAATTTACTAAGTTTGAAAAGAATTATTGTACTACTGAAAAGGAGTGCGCTGCTATCATCTACGCTATCAAGAAACTGCATTTTTATCTGGATGGTCAGCAAGAATTCTTGATTCAAACTGATCATAATCCTTTGGTCTGGCTACAATCCAACGCCAAATGTAACTCTAGATTGATGCGCTGGGCACTCTCATTACAACCTTATAATTTTAAGGTCATTCATCGCAAAGGATCTTTGCACAAGAACGTAGATGTTCTGAGTAGAATTAAGTAATGTAACTCTTAGTGTATGTAACCACGTTTAGAATTAATTTTATTGTTTAATGTATGCTCAACTAATGTATTTGAACGTTCTCCATTTCTTTCTTTTTAAATGTAGTGTAAAAGTATTGTTTAAAACTTAAAATTTTTTGGCCTGAAATTTAGAAATTTATAAGAGAAATAACCTTTGCTCTTTAAGCAAATGAGCAAGTCGAGCTTATTAAACTGTCAAATTTTACAGAACTTTTCCCTTCGGAAAAAGTCTCTCCGTTGGGGGAGAGGTTGTAACAGCTTTAAATAGTATTAAAATCTTGTAGTTTAAATAATTTAAATAGATGAACATTAAGTTATTTGTGAATGGCAATATTCGAAACCAGACTCGAGTGCCACGTGCGACTCTCGCACGAAGAATGTAATTTATTTTTAAATGTTAGAATATGTTTTCTCTTCTTGTTTGTATGTCGCCATTTTTTTTAGTGTTAAACAAAAGTTATTGCTGTGTTCCATCATTGGAGTTGCTTATTATCGCCAAAGAAGCATCACACTCTCTAAACAAAAATATATAAAAATCTTCCGAATCCTCTTCTTGTTGCCACACCGTAAAATGCAAGTTCTTGTCCTATTATTTATATTTCACGTTCTCTTTAAGTCACGATCTTTACAAGTCATGATCTTTGCAAGTCATGATCTTTACAAGTCACGATCTTTACAAGTCACGATCTTTACAAGTCACGATCTTTACAAGTCATGATCTTTACAAGTCATGATCTTTACAAGTCACGATCTTTACAGTATGGTTCTCTGCTGTGGTGACTGACAGTAGATATACGACTGGAAATGTTGGTTGGTTTTGGTTTATTTGATTACGGCAAAGCACTCGAGGGCTATCTGCCTGATGGAGGGATGACTTCGTGAAGGACGTTCTAAGGGAAACGGGCTTGTATGCATGTTGCACATGGAGAAAACCATGAAACGCCTATGCAGCCAGCCCGTTCTCCGGGGTTCGAACTTCTGATCGAACTGCTTATATTCAGCTACTTTACCACTCAGCTGCTGGTGGGTTGACTGGAGAGAAAGCTTTGGTGGCTGAAAGTAGATATATGAATTGTTAATATAAAATATCCTTCCGAAGATGTTTTTGAATTTCAGTCTTGAATTATACAATCTGTTCCGCAGTCAGTATTATAATGTTTGATTGATTATAGTTAACGTCAACGTTATACTTTACAATTTTCCGAAACGCCGTTTCGTTAGAAAGATGGAAACGGAAACATTTAAGATATATTTGCTTAACATAATATTTTGCCCAACTTGTAGAGACGTAGGATAAAAATCTATCTTAAAAATAAAAAAAAAATTACGGCGATAAGATAAGATATTTTTGCACGGCACGAAATGGAAAGAGTAAAGAAAGGTTCAGTAATATATGCTTTTCATTCTAAAATGATTGATTCGATAAGCTGATGCTAATCTTTAAGTTGTATCAAAGAGGAGGTTTTGTGCATTATAATCGTAAACTGGTAACATAGAAGTGGTAAGGAAACTCGCAGCATATAATCAGCTCATGGCGTGAAAGTATGCTGTCAGCACTGAATTTTGTACTGAATATGCTATAGGAACCAACACTAAATATGTGTACCATATCGTCAACATTGAATTTTATACTGAATATGCTATAGGAACCAACATTAAATATGTGTACCATATCGTCAACATTGAATTTTATACTAAATGAGCTATAGGAACTGTCATGTATCTGGCTACGGTGAGCCAATCAGCTGCCTGGCAGAGCCCAGCAAGTGAGAGAGACGACAGCTGCATGTTAGCCTCAGAGGAGGCAGGTGGTAGATTAACTATGTTGTAGGAGCGAGGTAGTGCTCCGAGTTTACTATTATTCTTTGAACGTTAATTTTTTTACCATTATTCTTTTATCGTTAATTTTTAATAAATGTTTGTTTCGTTTTCCTTATGGTGCCTTATTCATCCGTAAGGTCATTACAACACGCTCTCTTTCGAGAACCAGAGCGAACGAAGGTGACTGGATTTTGAGAAAAGGTGAGAAATTCTTGTTGTAATGACCTTACGGATGAATAAGGCACCATAAGGAAAACGAAACAAACATTTATTAAAAATTAACGATAAAAGAATAATGGTAAAAAAATTAACGTTCAAAGAATAATGGTAAACTCGGAGCACTACCTCGCTTCTACAACATAGTTAATCTACCACCTGCCTCCTCTGAGGCTAACATGAAACTGTCGTCTCTCTCACTTGCTGAGCTCTGCCAGGCAGCTGATTGGCTCACCGTAGCCAGATACATGACAGGAACCAACACTAAATATGTGTACCATATCGTCAACATTGAATTTTATACTAAATAAGTTATAGGAACCAACACTAAATATGTGTACCATATCGTCAACATTGAATTTTATACTGAATATACTATAGGAACCAACACTAAATATGTGTACCATATCGAGGAAGGTTCGCATCAGAAGTGAAGCAGCTGTCTAACTACATATAGATTATGCATATGATGTGTTTCTGTGACGATTTCCAAATAAGTGAACAATGGATCTCCAAATAGGTCATAGAATAAATCTTCATTAGTCTTATATGACGATCTGCAAATAGATTAACAGCCATCCCACAATATGTTTCAATGAAATTTTTAACGTCGTCTATTTGAAAAGGAATTTTTTAAGATAAGTATGGTTGAACTAGGCGGGTTCTAGTGTTAAGATTATAGTTCTGTATTCATGAACAGACATCAACGAGCGTAGAGCTACTATACGAGGGCTATCCAGAAAGTAGATTACGTTTTGGAATAAAAAAATAAACAAAGTATAGGAAACAAATTTTATTATATACAAATGAAAGCCACACTCAAATACTACTTTTCTACATAGTCACCATACAAATTAAGGCATTTATCGTAGCGATGTACGAGCTTGGAAATTCCTTCGTCGAAAAATTCGGCCGCCTGCGCCTTCAACCACTTCGTTACCTCTTCTTGCAGCTGTGCGTCGTCATCAAAACGCTGCATAACCAGCCACTTCTTCATTGCTGGGAATAGGTGGAAGTCGCTCGGTGCCAGGTCGGGACTGTACGGCGGATGAGGAAACAACTCCCACTTAAAAGATTCAAGAACTTTACGAGTGACATTTGCCGTGTGGGGCCGGGCGTTGTCGTGAATCAACAAGATCTTAGAGCTCAACATTCCTCTGCGCTTGTTTTGAATTGCTCTTCTGAGTTTTTGGAGAGTTTGGCAATACCTTTGAGAGTTTATTGTAGTGCCTCTTTCCAGGAAGTCCACCAAAATTACACCTTTTCTGTCCCAAAAAACAGTCGCCATCATCTTCCTTGCCGACATTGTTTGCATGCATTTCTTGGGTTTTTGGGGAGAACTTGTGTGCCCCCACTGCATTGATTGCAATTTCGTTTCACAGTTCACATGTTTCACCCATGTTTCGTCACCAGTAACGATGCGATCGAGTAAAGAGTCACCATCCTTATGGTAAGCGTCCAAAAAGTTCAACGCTGCAGCCATTCGCTGATTTTTGTGGTCCTCTGTCAAGATTTTTGGAATCCATCTTGCACAAAACTTGTGGTAACCAAGCTTTTCGCTGATGATTTCGTGCAACAAACTTCGCGAAATTTGTGGAAAACTCAAAGAAAGTTCCGTTATTGTGAAATTTCGATTTTCACGGACTTTAGCATCGACTTTTTCGAGAAGTTCGGCGGTCACTATGCTGGGTCTCCCACTTCGATCTTCGTTGTGAACATTGGTTCGGCCATTTTGAAATCTTATGACCCACTGACGCACTCCACCTTCAGTGATAATGTTGTCCCCATACACTTCACGAAGCTGCCGATAGATTTCTATCGGTTTACAGTTTTTTGCAGTCAGAAACCTTATTACTGAGCGCACCTCGCAGCTCGCGGGATTTTCAATTAACGCAGACATTTCAAACCGTCACAGTATCTGAACGGAGCACAGCACGAACCTCTCACTAGCACGGCTAGATGCAGACTGAGCTGCGCAACGCTCTGACCCCAAGATGGCCGCGCTAGCCCCGCCCCTAGCGGACACAGACGGAAACGTAATCTACTTCCTGGATGGCCCTCATATATAAAATGCAGATAGACTTTACGTGTCACGTTATACTCTTTTAAGTACTCCAAGGATTTTTAAAAGGGCAACAGTAAGGAGATGAATCCATGTATTGCCAATAGATGGTCCACGTGTTCCCTTACATCCAGCAGCTGTTACTATTCAAGATCAATCAATACTAATAAAAGTACTTCAATTTAATCAGTTAAACATTGTTTAATGCAGTTGATGTTATTCTTACTCATCAAAGTTTCTGCCCTATAATAGTTACTGTCATTCGTTACTAAATTTTGCTGTTTTTCAAATCGACCTTAAAATAGTTTGAGTTAATTCGTAAAAAAATTTTTTTAAATTATTTTTTATGTTCAGCCTGGTGTTTTGACTGTTTCTGGATGTCGAGTGACTGCCATGCGTCCTCTCTCTCGGGACAGCAATGTAACGGTTGCAGTGATCGATGAACCTATGGCTCCACCACTAGGAAGTTTAGAGCTGGTTGCTTCTAAATCGCCTTTTCTTTCTAACTTCTCGAAAATTCTTAAGCTTGCGAAACTAGATGAAATGCTGTCAGGTAAGTATATTACGAAACTGTATTAAAGCGCTCCCTTTAATTTATTCTGACAGCAAATTTATTTTTCCTAACATCTTTAAATTCTTTATCTTTTATTCCATATAATTTTAAAATTCTAAAAATAACATACAATTTCAAAAAGTACTAGATGAAACGAGAAGGAAAGCTATTAAAAAAAACTCACATCCATTTTAACGGAAAACAAAACGTTATAGAAATATTTTGAATCATTTCCAGATGTTCGTGCCGAGGAAGGTCAATGTTTTGAAGGTGACTACGTTTCAAATATCTTCCTAACATTAAATTCAACTACGCAATTTCTGTCACAAAACGTTTACAATGTGTGTATTTATCTCTCTATACAGTATCAGCTAATTTTAGCGGTAGCACTATTTCTTTGAAAGATCTAATTAAAGATTTCTAAATGAAAAGTTTATATAAAACTGTACTGTGTACATTTATTACACATACACAGCACCCACAAATAAGCTTTTATTTTTACAACTGTTGCCCATGGACATACAGTAACTAAAGGGTATTAAATGATGAAAATGTTCATATTATTGCATCTTTAAATTTAAAAATATCATTTTTCTAAAAATTAGAAATATGAATTTTTATACGCTCTCCCAGTCTTTATACTAATGTTTAGGAAAATCTTATACAGGCAGCTCTCGACTGTCCCACATAACTGATTCCTGAAAATGTGTGAAAATGTTGAATTGTTCGAAAAAAATGGATGTAAATAAATATGCACCAAAACTGTGTTTTAAGATATTTATTGATCAATATGTACGCAGAATGAAGTTAACGAGGCATGAAGCACTTTAGGGTATTTTGTTTTATTAAACTTGTCAAGAGTTAGTAGAATGCCATCTTTTTTTTCCCTTTTCTTGATAAAGATTTCTATGACATGCTATGCCTTTCAGAATCACCCTGCGTGCTTCAGATATACGTTCTCCATTGGGATCACATTCTTTTCTGATAATGAAAAATTTATCAAGATGCGTCAGGGGTTCATTGATATTTTTAATTTTCAAACCCTGGACGATTTTATCAGCTTCTTTTTCATCACTTTCATTGTGTGTTTCATTGTTGCACAATTAAGTATTCATTTGACAGAGGCACTGAGTGAGATTCCATAGAGTCATTAACATCTTCATTGTTGATGTCCAAGATTAGTTCATTGATTAGGCTAGCTATTTCATCTGTTATAGCTTCCATTGTTTCTTCAAAATTTATAAAGTCACTTAACACTTGTGGGCATAATTGTTTCCAAGAACCATTCATTATCGACTCTTATTTCAGCTTACGAGTCTCCAGTATTGTTTATTGCATTCCATTTATTATCATTCTTCCAATAATCTATTTTTGTTGGCCCATCTTCCCTGTCTTGATTTCCTAATTCATTGTTGTCCTCATATAATATCGTTTAAACCTAGCTATTACTGTTTGGTCTGTAGATGTATGAGGCAAGCAGTATCGGGAGGAAGAAACACAACATTGATCTCCAGGTATAAATTCCGCAGAGATTTTAGGTATCTTGGAGCATTGTCTAAGATTAATAATGTTTAACTTGTAAATTATTATTCTTGCAGTATTGTTAACTGTCGGCACGAAATGAAAAGTGTTAGGAATCTTTAAATATTAACGCAGTAACCCACCCATTTTTATTTGATTTCCAAATAACTGGAAGCAATTCTTTGCGCTGTGGGATTTTCTGTTTGGTTGTATTTCTTCTAACATTCAATTTTAAATCAGCAATATCTCCACCAAAAACGAATGACAGGTGACAGGTGAATGCAGGGCCCGGACACCCGGACGGCTTAATATGACAAATCGGTTGTCGTCCGGTACCCGCACCTATTTAGAACAACACAACCCTGGCGACTTCCTGAAAGGGCTGCATCGGAAATATATTAATGGAGAATATGTGGTATTGACGTGGCCAAACAAGGGCGTGTGCATATATATGCTTCAGTATACAATTAATAAAAAGTTTCATACATAGGTACATTGGTGGTATAGGTACATTGGATACATATGTATATTCGTCTAAGGGGTTAATGAGATAGGCAAAAAGAATGACAGTCAGTTTATGGAAGTTTTGTGTTCTGGGATAACTGATTCTTCCTTCGATAAAAATGTGCAATTAAGGATTTTTCCGAAGCAAGCCCATCTCATCTACATTGAATATTTGAGTAGGAAAATATTCTCCAGCGACAATGATTTTGGACAATGAGGAAATAAATCTTTTCGCAGCATTTTTATCTGCATCAGACGGTTCATACTGAATTTAATATTATGCATATATCCTTTTTAGAATATCTCATTTTAAATTTATCGAACCAGCCATTACTTGATTGAAACACCGTGTTTGAATTAGCATTTAATCTAGTCTTCCAAACTTCATGCAAACTAAGAACCTTAGCTTGAATAATAGAAATACTCAGTGGGACATTTTTTTGCTGTTGATCATCCGATCCATGATAACAACAAGATACAACAATGCCCGAAACACATTATTGTTTTAACTGTGATTTAAGTTTAAAAAAAATACCTACCGAAAAATTTTCAAATAATGGAAATTCCGCAAAAACTTGAAATTTTTACAGCATAGAAAATTTTTACATTTGTTTAATGTGATTATTTCAAACAATGAAAATTTTCAGCGATGAGATTGTAATTAGCTTTAACTTAACTTCTTTGCACGCATGAGCACTGTTTTTTCCTGTCATTTTAAATTAAATTCGTGAAGATATCCCATGTCTGTAGCAAATGTATAACTTCCATAGCTATTCATTTTTCGATAATAACTGTTCTGGGTAGTTTTTCTCATTTAGAAAAATTTCACAAATTTGAAATTATAGTTAGCTGCCTGCGTCATCAGTGCAATATAAGTATAACGTGACCAAGATTAAATTTGAAACGAAGCAGTTAAGAGACATTTATTATAAACTGTTGCTATTTTTAGGAGAGAAAAGGGAAATCATGAAATTAAAATGAAGAGTTAATAGACGATTGCAAATTAAAGTTAATATTTTAGTTTATCTAATTATTTTACATATATATGCTCACATACACTCAAATGCCGAATGTGCAGGATAGAAATATTTAATTGCTTTACCGTCGCGTCAATAACAACAGCGTTATCAATGGCAGTTGCGAATGTTATGTAAATCCCGATCCCGTGAGTCTCGTGAAATGCCTGCAAATAATCATGGCAAGCTGCCGTGCGTTACCAAATTCTGAATAATGGAGTCCGAAGAACAAGGCATTCAGCTTTTGATAATTGTTCGAGCATTTTTTGATAGACGATGTTACAGATGCACCAAGAATCCACAGAGGAAACATTATTATGCATCATATCCCATGATCAGTATAGTGGTTAGCGTTGTTGGCTGCCGTGTCGTTAACCCCAGGTTCGAATCCCGAAGAAAGCTTGGATATTTTATGTGTAATATCACGTGACCTTCGTGAATAGATGACCTGGTCAGCTTCAAAGTCACGTGATTTGACGTCACGAAAGGCGTCTGAACTTTCATTCAGTCTGCAAACTGAATTACGTTAAAACCGGTGAATATATACAGATATTCAAGCTTCCAAACGATACATTAAAACGGTATTTCTAGATAAAAAAAATTCAAAGTGAGTGTTGTATGTGAGAAATATTTTTGAGATGATATCATTCGGTACGATTATGTATCAAAAACTGAAGGCATTGTTGTTTAAGTTTGTAAAAGACACCCTAAATTATAAACGGTGTCCGCCGATAACATCGCGGCAAAAACATCGCAGACGAAAACGTCGCGGAGAAAACAACGCAAGGAGAAAACGTCGTGCTACAAAACATCGCGGGAGAAAACATCGCAAAGAGAAAACATCGCAGTTCTAAAACATCGTAGTACAAAACATCGTCGTAGAAAATAAAGCGGTTCGAAAACTTCGCAGTTTAAAAACATCGTCGTTGAAAATATCGTGGTAAAAAATATAGTATCTACAAATGATCGCATGACGATAACATCGCAGACATTCGTTTTTCAGGTTTTAATAATTGGAAATGGATATTACCATAATGATTTGTGAGCGCAAGATGTAAAGAAGGATAATTTTACTTTCACATTTTTTAAATAACTAATAAATTTTTGCTGAAAAAGTAAGAAGGAAACTTAAGCATAGATAATTAAATGCAACTTATAGCTCATACGTTTCATGCAAAATTACCAGTAAAAGCATTACAAAAGGTATTTATTAATGGTCTTTGTTAGTTAACTATGTCGGTTTAAAATTCCATTAAGTGCTATAAGTTGCATTAATTTTCTATGCTTAAGTTTCCTTCTTATTTTCTCAGCAAAAATTTATTAGTTAATAAAAAAATATTAAAGTAAAAATTATCCTTCTTTCCATCTTGCGCTCACAAATCATTATGGGAATATCCATTTACGGTTATTAAAGAATGTCTGCGAAAAGCATGTCTGAAAAAAGCATATCTGCGATTTTATCGTCATGCGATGATTTGTAGATACTTTATTTTTTACCACGATATTTTCGACGACGATGTTTTTAAACTGCGAAGATTTTGAACCGCTTTATTTTCGACGACGATGTTTTGTACCACGATGTTTTAGGATTGCGATGTTTTCTCGTTGCGATGTTTTCTCCCACGATGTTTTGTACCACGACGTTTTCGCCTTGCGTTGTTTTCTCCGCGACGTTTTCGTCCGCGATGTTTTTGCCGCGATGTTTTCGGCTGTAACCATTATAAACGATGCTTATCCATGCATCATTTTTTCTGATTGTCCAAAATACTTATCTGATAATCCGACATCTACGAGGATGAGCACAGAGAAAAAAAGAGCCAATACCGATAAACATATTTTTAATCAATTTTTGAAAAAGAGCAAAATTGCATCTTTTGAGGAATTTTCTGCTTCATTATGGAATAAGCTAAACATTTCAGATGATTCAGATTTAATTTGACATAAAATCTGCTGATGGAAATTATATTTTATTGCTCAGTTTTAATCTACAGCCTTAAGTTGGGAAATGTATCTAACTATCACTTCATATGAATACAGCGGTTTCTCTTGGACAAGAAGCTGTTGAAATGGGAGAATGTAAAAATATATTAAATGGAAATACTAAACTTACTTTATGGACTGAATTTGAAAACATTTATAGCTGTATCAAAATCCTTTCCTTCCATTTTCCTTCGCATCTGCGAAAATAAACCTGCAAAATTTGGGATCAATGAAATCCCCAGTAAATTTTGCAAATATATTTTTCGGAGTATTTATTAAAGAATTTTAGTATTTAGTGGAAGTAAGAACAATCAAACTGTAAAGATTTATTTTAAAACTTTGTTTTTCAGCAAATCTTAAAATGTCATTACTATGCAGTATAAAAATAATTGCACAAAATATCGTAAAACATTGGCTAGAAAATTTCATGAATATTTCTTAAAATAATACCTCTGGAGCTATCAGTCTTAACTATAAATGTATAAAAGACCTTTTATATACGTTTTTCCGTAAATCTATGAAAATTTAATTACTATGCATTATTTAAAACAAAAGAATTTAAACATTTAACGAAACGTGCATATTCAAACCCGAAGCACAGTCGCGGACGCCTTCCATGACGTCACTCGTAGCTAACCAGGCCATGTTATATCCAGCTGGCCGTGAATGTCACCGCGACTTGAAAGCACGAAAATCGTCTCTAGTAGTTTGGTGACATAGCAAGAGGGCTCCGAAACCCTTAGCCTGTCTTCCAGGAGATTCTCCCTCAAAATTGGGACGGAACTGGGTGATATTTATATGGTCACCTATCATGCTCATTTCCATACCAATGATAAACATAATACTATACTCCTCGCCACGTCGAAATTCATCAACTTGATCTGATGTTACCATCAGACAGGTTAGATAAGATAGAGCAACTTCATGCGTCATGAATAGCGCAGCGGCCGACCACGGGTGCTAGAAGTAATTGTGATTAGCGATTTCTGGCTTGAACTGTACATACTAACAGATAAACGATCCTGAGTAAAATAGCAATTGCATTCAGCGGGAGCATTATTGGAGGCGAGCATTACTTTGAGGTGAATGCAACGAAATTTAATGTTGCAAAGATATAGCAACAGAAGACCCTTTATGGTAACAGAAGGTCATCGGATAAGTGCCTCACATAGAATCGTGAACGTATCTACCCTATGACTGAAAGAAAAGTGGCACTTTTCCATGAGTCACGCAAAAACCATCAGGCAAAAAGTCAATTGGTCAAGGAGATACTTCAGTATTATTATGCGGCTTTCTGAAAAACCCACCAACTAATGATGAGATAGAAAACATACTGAAATAAAGCAGCGTAAGAAAGTGGTCCCAAACCGACGGCCTGCGGAAAATATGTGGTCTCCAAAACGATTTTCTGCGGCCCGTGAACTCATTTTATTTATGTGTTTATTGCAAATACGGTGGTGCAAAAATATCAAGATTTTAGTTATCTGGTGTCCGAGTTTACATTATTTTTATAGCCATTAAAAATGAACATGAATGCCGCACCATAAAAATCTATAAATGGAGATAATTAGTTTATGATATGGCAAGAATTTCATTCAGAGATTTTTGAAGATACAGATTTTATTAACTTTCATTTTGTCGAAAAATCAAATACTGTTAGTTACGAAGCTTTGCATTAAGAATAATCGCTTTGTTTGAAGACTATATATGTGAACAGTTTTTTTCCATAGTTAAAATTAGTAAGAAAAGAATTCTATTGACTAATAAGCATCTACGATCCGTGATGAAATAATTTCTAGTAATTTCTCTCTAAGAGTACAAACTTTATCAAAATCGAAATACCATCAAATGTAAGAAATAAAGAAATTTATAATTAAATATTTGCATACAAACATATGTATTTTTATTTATGTGTCACGATAAAATCTGATAGATAAGAGAAATAAGAGAAAGAGATAAGGTTATCATTATTTATTTGCTCTCAACTTTTGTTCCACCTGTAAAGTTTTCTTTGAAAACCTCCTGAGTCTTAATTTGTTTATTTTTAGTTTAATTAAACATGTCAGAATTATTTGAACGTCAGTTTGAAAATTTTAATCTTTAGCTAGCAGTATATTTGAATTACAATATGTGACCAATAAAAATGTCTTGTAAGTAGCAGGCTTCAAATAAAAAAATAAATATGAATTTGAAATTTTTTGCGATATTATTATTGTTTACGTAAGTTTTGATAAATTATTAAGTAAATTAAATTTGAAATATTTCCTTACTTTGTTAATATGAAAGTTTTAATTTATTCTTTTCTTACATTTTACGAGTATTTTATCAATTTCTTATTTAGGAATTTGTTTTTATTTTGGTTTATATGCTGTTTTTATCTTTTCATATTTTGTTTCTGCTTAGATGGTGGACCATACACGTTGTTTGTGTCAAATTCCTGTGTTTTTGCCAAGATGGATCCGGATCAATACCGCCGGCTCATTTCTAATCGAAAACTTGCTAGAGGTAATTGTAATCAAAGCTTATTGTGTTTTCAAAGCTTTACTGTGTTCAGTTCAAAATCGTCCATTCTAGACTATGCCATGGTTTTTCAGATTGATTATTTATGTTAATTAGTTAATAATCATGTTACTATTTTAAATACAAATAAACAAGCCGAAACGTCATAACCTTATAAATATTGCTTGTTTATTGAACTGACATCCATTTAAAGACATCCAGTATTAAAAAAATATTAATAAATAAATAAAAGGGCTGTAAATATTAATTACTCAAAGTGCGTGTGTATAAGATTTAATTTAAATAACACTAATAAAGTTTAATCTTTGTCGGTACCAAAAATTGTAATCAAACTTTAGATAAGCTGAGAGCAAATTATCGCTAAGTACAAACTAACAACTAGGATTTGAAAAGGATGTAAAAGACTTTATTAAAATTAAAGAAGATACCTGGTGCTTACAACTCAGCCAGCACTTATGGCGAGATGATTTAAATAATTGTAAGTTCAGATAAGCTAGTAGTCAAAGACTATACAATTCAATTTAACTCGAAATTAGCTCACAACCTAATCGGCATAGAGATATTCAACTATCGGCGTTTATGATGCAAGACCAAAGACTACAAATCGTATCTGATCTAGCAGCAACTTAGTAACGTAGCCTCGAGAGTCAGAACACACTCTATCTTACAATTTAAAAACCTCTTTAAATACACGGGAGCTAATTTGCAATCTGGCGTAGAAACGGAAGGAAGAAGTGACAGTCAAGATCCAAAACATATGGTTATATTAACATAATAGAACGTTACACAATTTATTTTAATATTAGTTCTTTCCTGAACTTTCGATAACTTCTACCAGCCGTAACTAAAATGCAAATCAAGTTAATTTTAAACAGCAAGCTATCTGCAGTTTAAGAAAGTGATGTGGCAATCAGCCAGTCTAGCTTTTCAGTCTCAGATGCTTACATAGCAGTCCTGTATATCTCATGAGTCAATTTTTCTATCTCTTATCACTTATATTTAGAATCTCCATTTCAGTTAGCTATTCTCTAACTCTTAGTGCCTTTAAAATTTATACATTAAAAACATTTCGTAATCTAACTCATTCCATTTATTAATGAAATATGTACATGCTCCCTATGAAACTGGAGAAGAGTTCAGTAGCTAATTCTACCAGTTCTGCGACTAGCATCGTTAGCTGCTAATTAGTGCTCAACGAGACCATTGGACATCTTTACATTTTTCGTTTTACTTTTCAAGCTTAAAATTTGGTGGTCTGTTATCAGATAACTGTAATGTCACTAATTAGCCAAAGGAGCGGTAGCCCAGAAGGACTATTAGACTTTTGTAGCGTCTCACTATAAACGGCTTTTTAAATTGTTGCTACCAAATATTATCGGCCTGTAATGTATTAAAAAAATTAAATAATGAAGAATCTGCAAGAATGTATGTATGCTTCTCGCACTGTAAAAAATGACGGTACCTAGAGCCATCCAATTTTGAATAACGTAATCCTGCACCCGAACATGGGCACCTGGAAACCCGAATTTTGAGGTTCGGATTTGTTTTATTATCTTTTTCGTATTTTGTAAAACTTTAAGGAATTCGTGATTAAGAAACTCAAAGATTTCAAGGCAAGCAATGGCAACATTTTACGAAAAAAAAAAAAAAAGAAAAGGAAAGAAAGAAAAACATGTTTATCTCCAGCGCGTGAAATATCTATCTGAAATTCTAAATGCATGCTGTTTTTAAATATTTTGTTCGTGATATTGTTGTTGAACTGAATTTTATGTCGTTTAAGTGCGAAGAACATGATATTTAATAAATAAAGGTAGCACACAAAACGTCAAAAAGAGTCCCTTTGAGCGTAATATAAAATCGGAATGCTTTCGGATTCCCCCCCCAATCCTTCATTTGCCTATTTAGTTCTGCTTTTGAAAGTTTTACCTAATGCAAAAACAAGGAGCAAATAAAACGAATCTTGTCGCCCAACGCCTCTATAAGACGATCAGTTTTGAAAGTGGCTTAGAAAGTAAATAAACATGGACATTAAGTGTCATTTCTCTAAGACGACCGCCCCACAGATGATCAAAATCATCTGGAACAAAGAATGGTCTTGTAGGTTATTACTGTTATTTTTCACTAACCAGTTATTTTATGTTTTGGATCTTTTATGTTACTTCTCCTTTCCGTTTCCCTACCAGAATATGAATTAAATAGATAGTATCTAAAGGAAGGTTTCGGCAGTTTAATTTAGAGTGTGTTCCGCCTGTCGAGCACCACGTTACTAGATTGCTGCTAGATAGTCTTCGGCCTTGCATTGTAATTGCCAGTATTTGAACATCCACTCTAGTTAGGTTTGGGAGCCAACTTCGCCTTAATCTGAACTGTGTGGTCTTTTATTACTGGCTTATTTTAAATTACAACTTACTGTTACTTTAAGTTGTATCGCCTCAAGTGGTTGGCTGAATTGTCAGCACGAGGAGTGCATTTTATGTTCAAGTTCTGATTTGATAGAAAGGTTTGTTTCAAAAACCTTTTAGTACTCTGCCTTTAACTTAGCAATAATTCGCTGTCAGTTTCTCTAAGTCTGGTTACAGTTTATGATAGCGAACAGACCTAAACTAGTAGAGACATTACGTTATTTCGAAGCAGGAGATGTGAAAAATGAGCAGTGCCTTCGCCGTGACTCGAGCCACTGACCTCTCGAATACGCGTCTATGGTGCTGACTATTACACCACGAAGGCGGGAAAAATACCTTATAGACGTTATAATAATCTGCTTGGCTAGTTGTAAAGATCGTGACTTGTAAAGATCATGACTTATAAAGATCGTGACTTAAAGAGAACGTAAAATATAAACAATAGGACAAGAACTTGCATTTTACGGTGTGGCAACAAGAAGAGGATTCGGAAGATTTTTATATATTTTTGTTTAGAGAGTTTAATGTTTTAGTATTTTAATAGTTGAAAGAGTTTTAACTGTAGTAGTTAAGAGTTTAAAATTTTGATAGTTAAGAGCTGCAGCATTTATTTTTTTGGTTCTGTTTTAAAATTCAAATAAAGGTATTTTGTTCATTCTGAAAATTTAGCTTTGTTCTTCCTACAAGGTTCAATATCCATTATATTGAAAGAAGGAAAGGATTTTTACTGGCGCAGTCGGTAGGATCGGGGTTTCCCCGCATATAATTACGAACCAAAATAACTCAGGTCAGAGTTCAATTTATCTTGTAAACGTAAAATAATTAATTAAAATTGTGAAAAGTTAATTATTATTTCCGTCATGGAATCTTAGTTTATTTACTTGTCAAAGTAATGAATACGCCAGTGTTCAAATGTAATTTCGTTTGACTCGCCAGAGTAGGTCAACAACACATTAAGTATTATTGATTTTCGTGCCGAATAAAATTAAATTCATTGTGAATTATATTTAAATAGAAAAAGAAAAGAGAAAAAAAAATTTTTTTTTTTATAAAACTAAGAGTCTATTGGCTGAATAAAATCGAGACATGGCTTTTATGGGACATGGGAAAAAAGAGGATTTGCTGGCTTTAGCTGCTGAATTAGAAATTCAAGTAGATCCAAGTATGAAAATCGTGGCGATAAAAAATGAATTAATTCAAAGTGATACATATGATGAAGCATTTGCTAAAGAAGTGTTTTTAACGATTATTGAAGAGAGGAAAAGAAAAGAAGAGGAACAGCGAAGAAAGGAGAAAGAAGAAATTGAGGAACAGCGAAGAAAGGAGAAAAAAGAGATTGAGGAACAGCGAAGGAAAGATGAGCTTGAGGAAAGGCGAAGGAAAGAAGAGCTTGAGGAACAGCGAAGGAAAGAAGAGATTGAGGAACAACGAAGGAAAGAAGAATTAGAAGCACAGCAGAAAAGAGAGCAAATGGAGTTTGAATTGAGGAAACTCGAAATTGAATCTCGTGTTCGATTAACACAAACTCCACCAACAAATGAAAATGGACATCATAATTTTGATTTAATTAAGCTTATTCCCAAATTCAATTTAAGACACGATGATATTGTGATTTATTTATCATTATTTGAAAGACAAGCTAAAAGGACAAAGATTGATCCTAAAGATTGGGTTTCATGTTTATTGACTTTAATGCCATCTGAAATCATTCAATTAATTGGTAGGGAATCTGAAGAAAATTTTGAAGATTATGAGTACATTAAGGCCATTTTATTGAAGAAATTTAAATTAAATCCTGAAAGCTTTAGTAAAAAAATTGTGATGCACCAAAAGAGCGCTGAAAAATCATAGAGAGATTTTTGCTACGAAATTACAAGTTATTTTGAAGAATGGATCAATGGTCTTGAAATCACAAATTTTCCCGCGTTAAAAGACTTGATTATTACTTACCAAATTAAGAAAAGAGTACCCTATGAAGTAAGAGACCATCTTCTTGACGACTGGGCGAAGTTCGTTTCTCCAACCAAATTAGCTGATAAACTTGACGAATATGACAGTGTTCGTAATATCTCAAAATGGACTGGTGGTAATCCATCAGCAGACAGAACTAATAAAAAATGGCAACCTCATTCTCCACTTCCAGAAAGAGCTTTCAGAAATAAATCGCTGCCCGCTGAAAACACGCCAAGAGTGTACCCATCCCGTAAGAGTGACGAAGCACAAAAGCCTAGTTTCAAACTAACTTGCTATAATTGTGGAAAAGAAGGTCATACATCTAAGTTATGTACCAAAAATCGGATCCCAAGAAGTGCTTCTGCAACAGCACAAAACAACTTAATACAAACACAAGCACCCCTTGCAGAAAAAGAAAAACCAGAAGTGCTAACTGCCAAGATCTCTATACCTGTCTCAAAATCAGTGGACGTGTCTAGAAACATAGATGAATTAAAACTTGTCAAAGTTAAATGTGGAAATATTATTCTAAATGGAATCGCAGATACGGGAGCACAAATTTCAGTTGTCCGTGAGAAATTGGTTGACAACATACCTTGCGAAGGAGAAAGTAAAATAGAGATATCTTCTGCTTTTGGGGAAAACGAAATTACTCCACTAAAGATTTTCCAGATGGAAATTGACGATGATTTTCACGGTAGAGTGTCCATTACGTGTGCTGTTTCAAAAAAGCTAGTTACCGACTTGCTATTGAGTTCTTCAGCTTATGAAACACTCTGTGGAAATATCGAACTGCGGAACAGTGATCGTCATTCGGATGCATCCCCCTTAGAGTACAAAGAGACAGATGATAAACCCTCACCAGTTGAAGACAATACTACAAATTTGGCTGTTGTTAATCAGCTTTCCCAAGAAAACATAGAGTCTCGGAAAACAACGAATAGAGTAAGACTAGAATTCAAGACACATCAAGAACAAGATGAAACTCTGAAAAAATGCTTTGAATGGGCAAATAAAAATCAAAATTCATATACTTTCGATGATGGCATATTAATTCATTCCGAATATATCTGTGGTGAAAACATTAAGCAAGTTGTGTTACCTTTAGAAAAAAGAAGGGAAGTCCTAAGAATGGCACATGAAATCCCTCTTGCCGGCCACCTCGGTGAGAAAAAAACAATTCAACGAATCAAGTACTCATTCTTTTGGCCTACTATTAAGCAAGATGTTAAAAAAATTCTGTGAAAGTTGTAAAGAACTGCCCTTTACAGAAATAGAGAAAACAGAAATGATAGAAGATAAAATTGTTGAACAGGAAGCACAGAAGGAAGAAATTATAACTGAAGAAACTAAGAGGGTAGAAACAGAAGATGAACTCAAAGAGGAAAAGTTAATTGACAGCAAAATAACAGATGTAGAAATTATTCCACCTGAAAGTAAAAACGAATTTATGGGTGAGACTGAAATCCCAGTTGAAAAAGAAACTGTCAATGAAAGTGAAACTCAAGTGAAGCCAATAACCAAAACAGAAAATACAGATGATGCTGAAACTGCAGATGAAAAAGAAATAATTGCAGATGACAATAAAACTCAAGTAAATCTTGATTATGAGAACATAGAAGAGAAAGAATATATTGCTGAAATTGGAAACGAGAAGGAAAAAGTAGATGATAAAAAGAATGACTTAATAATCCATAAGGAAAGTGTGAAAGCTGACTTAGTAACTGAAAATGAAAATGTAAATCACACAGAAGCTGCAGATCTTGAAACTGAAAATAAACTTGCAGATAACAGTGAACTATTACAATTTACTGAAAAAGAAATTCTGGATGATAACAGAAACAAAAAGTACAATAAGGACAGCATAGATACTGTTGAACTGGGAGATGAAAAAGAAAGTGTGGATTATACAACAAAAGTTGAAACTGAAAAGAAAAATGTCATCCACAATGAAACTGAAAACCAGAGAAACCTTTCAAGTTCAAGGGTGAAAACATGGAAGATTGAACAGAAAGTTATTCGGAAGAAAGCGAAGAACTGGAAGACGAGAAAGAAACGGAAGGAATTGCTGAATTAATGGAAGAGCCCGAGTCCGAGGTAAACGATCTACATCATGTTGATGAAGAATTATTAGAAAAAGCAGAAGAAAAAATTGCTGAGATTTTTTTTAGTTTATAGGACTTTCACCAAGCACAGAAATCCCATATTTGAAGAAATTGATAAAGATGAAACAATTGATGAATGGTATGAGCTACTCAACAAAGCCATTGGAAAGATAGAAGAGAAGAAAGATGATAAGGAACAACAGCTACTAGGATTGCCTACCATAGGTGAGAATGATAATGAAGATAAGCCATTTACAAAAGAAATGCCCATAGCGTTTTTCAGCAAGAAACTAACGCCCTGTCAACAACGATGGTCGAACGAGAAGCAGTTTGTGTCATCGAAGCCTTGAAAAAATTTGACACATGGATTTTCGGTGCCAAAGTGCAGATTGTGCCTGATCACAATCCCCTCACCTACTTGACCCAAAGCGCCCCTCATGGTGCTAAGCTGTCTCGTTGGGCCTTAGCGTTACAACGGTATAACATGACTGTGACATACCGCAAAGGAAGTTCACATGGGAATGCTGATGCTTTGTCAAGGTTAGCTGTTAACTCTTTCTCTCTCAATGAACTCTGAGCAACATTGTCTCTACGGTGACGAATGTGCTTCTTGTGGGGGGACTTGTAAAGATCGTGACTTGTAAAGATCATGACTTATAAAGATCGTGACTTAAAGAGAACGTGAAATATAAATAATAGGACAAGAACTTGCATTTTACGGTGTGGCAACAAGAAGAGGATTCGGAAGATTTTTATATATTTTTGTTTAGAGAGTGTGATGCTTCTTTGGCGATAATAAGCAACTCCAATGATGGAACACAGCAATAACTTTTATTTAACACTAAAAAAAATGGCGACATACAAACAAGAAGAGAAAACATACTCTAACATTTAAAAATAAATTACATTCTTCGTGCGAGAGTCGCACGTGGCACTCGAGTCTGGTTTCGAATATTGCCATTCACAAATAACTTAATGTTCATCTATTTAAATTATTTAAACTACAAGATTTTAATACTATTTAAAGCTGTTACAACCTCTCCCCCAACGGAGAGACTTTTTCCGAAGGGAAAAGTTCTGTAAAATTTGACAGTTTAATAAGCTCGGCTTGCTCATTTGCTTAAAGAGCAAAGGTTATTTCTCTTATAAATTTCTAAATTTCAGGCCAAAAAATTTTAAGTTTTAAACAATACTTTTACACTACATTTAAAAAGAAAGAAATGGAGAACGTTCAAATACATTAGTTGAGCATACATTAAACAATAAAATTAATTCTAAACGTGGTTACATACACTAAGAGTTACATTACTTAATTCTACTCAGAACATCTACGTTCTTGTGCAAAGATCCTTTGCGATGAATGACCTTAAAATTATAAGGTTGTAATGAGAGTGCCCAGCGCATCAATCTAGAGTTACATTTGGCGTTGGATTGTAGCCAGACCAAAGGATTATGATCAGTTTGAATCAAGAATTCTTGCTGACCATCCAGATAAAAATGCAGTTTCTTGATAGCGTAGATGATAGCAGCGCACTCCTTTTCAGTAGTACAATAATTCTTTTCAAACTTAGTAAATTTTTTGCTTATATACAAGATAGGATGTTCACGTTGTTCATCATCTAATTGGCATAGTACTATACCCATGCCATTGTCTGAGGCATCGGTTTGTATAATAAACCTTTTATCAAAATCGGGAGCATACAGAATTGGTTTCTTGCATAGCAACTCTTTTAAATTTTTAAAAGCTCTGTCACATATTTCAGACCATTGTATATTTCCTTTTTTTGTTACCCCCTTCAAAGCGTCCGTGAGGGGTGAAGCAATTTCCGAAAATCTCGGTATGTACTGGCGATAATACCCTACCAGTCCTAAGAAAGCACGTACTTCTGTTTTGGTTTTAGGTGTAGGATACTCCTTTACAGCCAGGATCTTTACTTCATCCGGGGTTCGTTGTCCTTGTCCCACAACATGGCCTAGGTATCTCACTTGATCTTGTGCAAATTTACATTTTGATGGTTTTAGTCGTAAATTTGCTTTCTGTATTCTCTCTAGAACAGAAGTTAAGTTTTTAAGGTGCTCTTCCCAGTTTTTTGAGTAAATGGCAATGTCATCCAGGTATGGTACAGCGAAACCTTCGCATGCAGCCAGGACTTTAGTCATAACTTTGCTAAAAAAATATGGGGCATTTTTTAATCCAAAGGGTAAACGTAGAGGCCTGAAACTTCCAAAACTAGTTACAAATGTTGCATATCTTTGGGCTCTTTCTGTTAACGGAATTTGCCAGTAGCCTCTAGATAAATCTAATAGGGTAATATATTTTGCTTTTGCTACAGTTTCGATACGTTCTTCAATATTAGGCAAAGGATAGTATTCAGTTTTAGTAACAGCATTGAGTTTACGATAATCAATACAAGGCCGAGGATCCTTTGATGAAGATTCTATCAAAATCATGGGAGATGTATAGTCCGATTCTCCCGGCTCTATAATTTTAAGATCGAGCATTTTCTGTATTTCCTTTTTGAGAATTTCAGTCTGTCGGGGTGACAGTCTGTATGGCTTTATTTGTATTGGTTCGTTATTTAATAGCTCAATATCGTGACAAACTAAGTTTGTTAGTCCAGGATTATTTGAAAAACAACCAGAATATTTCCATAAAATCTTTCGTAAATCTTCTATTTGCTCGGATTTCAACCTTTTCTCGAGTTCATTCTCCTCTATGATGTCCGAGAAATTTAATATACTTGGATTGGAAGGTAAACGAGGAATGTCCATTTCTAAGTCTCCTTCCACTTCAGTTATCATATTAATCATTTCTGGTCTTTTGTAATATGGTTTAAGCATTTTAATGTGATATACTTGATTTGGCTCATTTTGTTCCTCGAAACTTACAATATAATTGGTTTCTGAAATTTTCTGCTCTATTTTTCCAGGTCCTTTCCACTGTACTTCTAGTTTATTTTGACGATTCGTTGATAAAACAAGAACTAAATCTCCTCTAGCAAATTCTCTTTTCACTGCGTTTCGATCATACCATGTTTTCCTCCGTTGTTGAGCTTCTTTCATGTTTTCCACGGCAAGTTCCTGGCATTTCTTCATTCGATTAATAAGTTTGAAAACGTAACTGACAACATTATTACTTTCTTCAATCGGTTCTAGCCACTGCTCATAAAGTAAAGTGACTGGCGTTCGTAGGTTTTTGCCATGAACTAATTCTGCTGGTGTAAAACCAGTGCTTTCGTGTGTGACTGTTCTGAGAGCAAAAAGAACTGATGGTAGATAATTCTCCCAATCCGAAGTCGCTCCTATACATACGACTCTTAACACCCTTTTTAGCGTTCTATGGAATCGCTCAACGGGATTACTCTGCGGATGATACACAGAGCTTCTTACATGTTTAATGCCGAAACGCTCCAAAAATTCCTCTGTCAAAGCACTGACGAAAGAGGTCCCCTGATCTGTTTGGAACACTTTTGGGAAACCCATACGACTGAAAATCTGTAAGAAAGCATCAATCACAGATGGCGAAGAAATGTCTGTCACCGCTACAGCATCTGGATATTTGGACGACATACACAGAGCTGTAATAATATATTTTTTCCAGTCTTTGAAATAGGTAGCGGACCAACGGCATCGACATTTATTTTAGTGAATATTTCGGAAATTACTGGTACTAATGTCATTGGAGCCTTCTTTTTGTCATTTCCTTTTCCAGCGCGCTGACAAGCATCACAGGTTCTTACAAAATCTTCAGTTTCTTTGTAACACCTCGTCCAGTAAAAATATCTAGCAAGTCTGTCTTTGGTCTTTTTGACACCCAAATGACCAGAAGTTCCTTCGTGGCACATCTTTATAATTGACGGCTTGAGTTTTTCAGGTATAACGACAAGCTGTCTTTCAAAGCCCATTTTATCCGTCGTTTTTTTAACTAAAAGTTCTTTTCCTGTCAGACTATAGTTCTCATTTTTGCATGTACCTTCTTTAACTTCTTGGATGATTTTAGACAGTTCCTTATCAGCAAGCTGAAGTTGTGCAATTTCTTCTGAGTCAATTTTTACCAGTTTCATGAGAGCTTCATCTTCCGTATTTAGTTCCGGTAAATTATCTTCTTCTTCAAAAACATATCTGGATGCTTTATTTTCTTCCTTCATCGGTTCCAAGAGCTTCTCTTCAGCTATTTCTCTTTTCCTTTGAGCTCTAGTAGAGACAGCATTAACCTGGTGAGGACAACTATCAGGCTCCTTTCTTTGTTTATTCAACAGTGCAAAAGTTCGATTGCCTAATAAATACCTTCCTTTGTCGAGTTCATTTCTAATAATGGCAGCCTTAGTTATTACTCGCCCAAGATCGCAATTTAGTTCGATCTCAGCCAATGGTAAACAGGTTGGATTCAAGTCTAATGGCTGTTGCACCCACACATTTTCACCTGTCAGCATTTCCGGCGTGATGTATTTGCGACAAACTATATCAATACTAGCACCTGAATCCCTTAATATAGGAATTTTATGACCATTTACGTAACCCATACTAGTATAAGGTAATAGAAATTTATCCTCTGGTTTTGCACTAATTCTGTTAAGATTAGCAGGAGATTCAGTACTATTCTTAAGTTTTGGACATTGGGGCCTTAAATGTTGATAGGACCCACACTGATAGCATTGTGGCGTCTTTCGTTTTTCATATTTATCATCTGGACGTGGACTTCTAGGTCTATGAAACAAGCTTTGCGTATTAAATCCTGATGACATTTTGTTTTCAGTTTTATTTTTATTATCTGAACTCAATTTACCTTGAGTTAGTGCATTGTATCTTTCTTTCTGCCTATCCACTACAGGCTTTTTTTTAAAGTTTCCGCAAACGTTTTCATAGGCATCAAGTTTTTCAGCTAATTTTTTAGATGAAATCATCTCTACCCACTCATCAAGAAAATGATCTCGAATTTCAGGAGGAACTCGACGCTTAAGTTGGTCAATCACCATCAAATCTAGCAACTGATCAAAAGTCTTAACTCCTAGACCAGTCACCCATTCCTTGCAATAATTTTCTATTTCATAATTGAAATCCACCCATGTGGATTCGGTACTCTTTTGATGTTTCATAAGTTTCTGCCTAAACTTTTCCGGGCTTAGTTTAAACCGTCTTAACAATAAATTCTTTACGTGTTCATAGTCTTTAGCTTTATCGGATGGTTCTCTAGCTATTAACTGGGTTACTTCGTAAGGAAGTAGTCCTAGTAAATGAGATACAAATTCTTCTTTATCAATTTTAGCCCATTCTGCTTGCCTTTCAAACAATAGCAAATATAGACTGATATCTCCTTTCTTGTCATCGAATTTCTGCATAAGGTGACGCAGCTCCGTTTTCGGCCGGATCTGTCCGGTATTTTGAGACTTTGTCTCTGCTTCAAGTCTTAATCTCTCTAATTCATACTGTTCTTTCCTTCTCCGCTCTTCCGCTTCTTCCTGTCTCCTACGTTCTTCTCTTTCCCTTTCCTCCCTCTCTTTCCGTTCTTCTCTTTCCCTTTCCTCCCTCTCTTTCCGTTCTTCTCTTTCCTCCCTCTCTTTCCGTTCTTCCCTTTCCTCCCTCACTTTCCGTTCTTCTATTATTGTGTCTAAGACTCCTTTGACGAATACTTCATCATAATCTCTACTTTCAACAATTTTCTGTTTTAAATCGACTATTTTCAAATCTGCAGTCACATGAACTCCCAGTTCAGCCGCGAGATTTTGCAAATCTTCCTTACGAGTTCTTCCTAAGTAAGACATTGTTTCTATGTTTAAAATTAACGAACACTGTTTTCTTTATATTTCCTCAAAATAGCTCAATTCAATTACTTTAATTAATTAATGCAGTCAGGAATCACGAAATTAAATGCACTTTGTTAAGTACGTATACCTCAAAAATGAAATATTTAAATTATATGAAGTTCATTCTCTCTACCACATTAATTGTGATTAAAATAAGAATAATAACATAGAGCAATATATATATATATCTACCGTCTGCACAACTAAAATGAATATTAAATATAATATCAAATACGGTAATAAAATAAGACAATTTAATATTAACAGGAAATAATAATCTGGTATCGCTAATATTGCGTTCAGTGATGAACTAATAAAATAAAGCAATTCTATATGAACAGGAAGTAATAATCTGGTATCACTAATATTATGTTCAGTGATGAACTAATAAAATAAAAATACGCACGATTATTCGATCTTGGTCGGTGCCTCCAAAATAATTATGACTGTGATGCTTCTTTGGCGATAATAAGCAACTCCAATGATGGAACACAGCAATAATTTTTATTTAACACTAAAAAAAATGGCGACATACAAACAAGAAGAGAAAACATATTCTAACATTTAAAAATAAATTACATTCTTCGTGCGAGAGTCGCACGTGGCACTCGAGTCTGGTTTCGAATATTGCCATTCACAAATAACTTAATGTTCATCTATTTAAACTACAAGATTTTAATACTATTTAAAGCTGTTACAAGAGTTTAATGTTTCAGTATTTTAATAGTTGAAAGAGTTTTAACTGTAGTAGTTAAGAGTTTAAAATTTTGATAGTTAAGAGCTGCAGCATTTATTTTTTTGGTTCTGTTTTAAAATTCAAATAAAGGTATTTTGTTCATTCTGAAAATTTAGCTTTGTTCTTCCTACAAGGTTCAATATCCATTATATTGAAAGAAGGAAAGGATTTTTACTCTAGTTCTCTGTAATTTTCGTATCCAACGCTTATTTCAACCATGCTTAGATCGTGTAGTTATTAGTGCAGTGTAATCATTTAGATGCCTTTCGACTTAACTCTTTGAAGACCATAACGACCCAGACGGCCTTTCATTCAAACGACCACAACCGCCCGAAACGGCTAAAATTCCCATGTTGTTTTCTTTCCTTCATTAAGGTATGCAGTAGCAGGTGCAGTTTCTCCAAATGCATTGTATCAGTTTATTGCAGACAGCTTGTCCTAAAAAGATTTATTTGTGGTTGCTTATCTTAATTTGTTAGGAAGTAGACAGGATGACATTTGAAATCTTCACTTGTGCGTTAATGGATGGGGAGGGGTGGAAGTTGCTGTGACTCTCGGAAACCTTTTCGGGCGGTTCGGTATTTTATTCATACAGGTTAGCGAAAACTTCGGTTTTCAAAGAGTTAAATGAAATGCAATGTTTAGAAAGTTCATCGTTATGTGAGCCTTACGTAGGCTGATAATAGAAAGTAAAATGCATAAATATATTAAACGGCTATTCAGTTATGGTCAAGGAAATTTTTAAATTATCGTTAAATTAGGATTATTGCTAAGCCGTGGATTAGCTTGAATTTGCAACTGCAGTCGTAACGTACATTATAAATGCTAAAATATTTGTTTTCATTTTGTTTTAAGAGATTAAGGGTGTGAGATCTAGTATATTTTGCAAGTATAAAATGATATCTAGATCTACTTAAAGTTTTTACCTAGTGAATTCTCCCGATGTCGCGAAGATGAACACAACAGAGAAAGGGTGTAAAAGACCCTTTTATTTATCGCAAATTATTTAACAGAAGGCAGGGATTTACGTGCTTGTTCAAAATACGGACCACATGCGGTGAGAACTTAAAAGTGATTTAACAATAAATTTAAAAAGTTAAGATATTGTGCTAGACTACACAATTCAAATTAATCTAACTGGCTGCCTCAGAAACCTGCACCGGCGATATGCTAACTAGATGGCCAGAATGCGTAGCCGCTACTAAGATTAACAGTCTGGAGAACAAAATAGCAAATGTGCGCATTCACTAACGAAATCACGCCCTTTTAGTTTCAACCAGTTATGTCAATGTTAGAAGGTCCCTTCAAGTTTTCTTTCGTGAAGTTTTCTTTCGTGAGCGGACATTTGAAAACATAATGATCCAAGTGACCTAACTCTCCAAGTGTTGGTATTTGCAGGGTCCTTCTTGCAGAAGTAATCCGGGAATGGGCTATTAGCCCGACAAATATTACCTTAAGAATATTTGTGTACTTCTGGTTTTGTTGTCCATATTTGGAAAGAATTCGCGTGTGCGATGGTCCGTTGTCACTTGTAGTGGCATTTCTTATGGTGAACTTGGTTGACGACCGCTTGGATGGTTGAAGACCGTTGTCTGAAACCGCATTGATTACTGCTAATAAATCTTTCATTGTTGAAGCGAAATCATAGAAGTCCAATAACGCCTCTTTCCAATACCTTCCCTAGCTCTGGGAGTTCTAAAGAACTCTCGTTCTCCTACGCCATTTACATCCTGGCGAGGAAATGCGAGGGAAAATGAGAGAAATCAGGAAAGGATTACAAATTAAAATAATTGTTAGTAAAACTAAACAGGACTCTTTAAAGGTCGTAAATACAGTAAAATTTGATTGAATTACTGTCACGAAACTATGAAAATACCTTTAAATTGGAGTTACGACTAAACCGAGGAGTCGTTCGAATTCAAGTATAAACATGTTATGGATAAAATAAAATACTGAAACGTTTGTTCATATTTTAGTTTAATTGATTAAAGTCATGCATTGATCGTCACGGAACTACTGAAACTATGTAGAGATCGAAATTAACGCTAAAAGAGGAAATCGCGTAAATTTCAGTTTTAAACATGTATATATAAGATAATATGTCAATCAAATTATAACTCAAATTATCTGTACCCCCATAATTATTCTTCATTTTAATTTGTGTATCTCCCCTTTCTGTTCTAATATTAGCAATTGTTTACAGTAACTGCGTCTTTTCAAAATTAATCCACATCATGTCATTTTATGTAACTCGTAGCAATGCGGATATCCTTTATCCAATCACAAATCAAGCATTCACCAGAGAACAAACTCTGCCGAATGCCTCTGGCTTCTGCTGAATATGTAAATATTCCCGCGTTCTGCTGAATGCCTCTGGCTTCTTACTTTGCCTTGCGTTGCTAACACGTTGGGGCTAATTGCTATCTATCGTCCGTTGTCTGAAAATGTAAGTTTCTAAAAATTGCTGGGTGCATATTGGACCCAAGATGATGTGTGGAGGAGAATATGTGTATCAATAATTAGTTGTCCAGCAAATAAATCAAGTATTGTCTTCGGCCACGTCTGTCGTAAGTGTCATCTTTGTATCTATGCAGAAAAGCTTTCTCCAAGTTGTTATAACGCTACCATCTCCAATCCATTTCAACTATCCAATCACCAAGATACCACATTTATATAACAGGTTTATTATAAAGTGCTAAAAGATTTATTTGCATCAATTCTAATAATACAACTGTTTTATGTTCTCAGAACACATGTACAGAAAAAATCTGATGTGTACACCACATGACTTCCTTGTACGGAATATTAAATTATATGCATTTTTTCTTGCATTTCATTTAACTTATTAGATTGAATTAAACCTACTTTCGCCGACAGCGCATAAACCACAATATAATAAATGCATTCTTTAAAATTCACTTTGTTTACCATAGCGACACTCTGACGCTAGGTTTACTTAACAGTATTATATTTCGTTCATATTATAACTCAGAATGCACAAAATTTATATCATTTAAAGAATTATCTAATCGTTGACACATGTTCTATTCAAATACTATAACAAAGCTAGAACGATGTATAAAAGAAATTAAGCAAACAAAACGAAAAAGAATCAGTTTTTCACAGACGATTGAGTATTTCTCATTCAATTAATTCAGTTCTCACTTCGCGACAAGGCAAAAATACATAAAAACTCAAAATATCTGTATTAAAATTTACGAAGTAAATCTTAAATACTTATTTCCTCGAAAAAATTCCAGAAAGGATTAAGCATGATTTAATTCGCAATAATAAATGAAGGCGTTATTTTTGTGTTGCGAAGCTTAGTGTCTCTAGATCGGCAACAAATCTACAATTCTGCTGTCTCAAATTTAAACAAATATGTCCGCCATGTTATTTAAAACTTAACCGCACTTAAACAGCTTTTAAATTGTTGATAATTGTACAAATATTGCTTCCAGAATTACGAAAGGCATAAAAACTTTAACCGGAAGATAAAAACAACATAATTCAATCATTTTTAAAGCAAAAAATGTACAATTTACAAACATATAAGAGTAAATAAATTGAGATCACTGAGCCGGGTAACAGAGTGGATATATTTATAAATATATTTATACACGTTTGGCGCGGCCGATTGAAACCAAAATACGATGTGCACATCTACATGTTATAGTAGTCTTATATACAAAATTTCAACGTTCTGAGGCTACTCGTTTTTGAGTTATGCGAGATACGTACGTACGCACGCACGTACGTACGTACGTACGCGTACATACGTTCGTACAGACGCCACGAAAAATTCTCTTCAGAATTCATTTTAAAGCAGTTTTTTAGTTTTTTTGGAGGAAAAGAGTCCTTTATTCTGTCCTTACGTATAGATATTACGCAAAAACATCGTTAAATTGCATTCGAAAGCGCGCCATTACAATACTTCCTTTTTACTTCGTACAAGGAAGTAAAAATATATTACTTTTTTGGAAATTCTTTAATGCAGGATATGTTTTCGTTTTTTTCATACGTTTCGAGTCTAATCAGTGAACATAATTGGGTACTTTTCCATTTTGCCGACGCAGGCGATAAAGCCACCAAAAAATGGTATAACCGATGCCAAACGTAATATCCTCGCTGGTAAGTTTATGCCTCATTTTCAAAACAAGTCGCAGCTATTTTTTATCAGATTGATTGTTTTTTCAATACTGGCATACAACTATATAGAATTTTGGGGTAAAGTGCAGAATCGTCCACTTATTTGATTGGCGTTTGTTTGGCGCTTTTTACAAGAGTAACAAGAATTGGATTTTTGTCAATTTTCTTTGACTTTTTAAGTGAAAATAGCTCAATGTGTACATGGATAAAGTCAAGGTAGTGCGCAATGCCATTTTCGTGCAATTCTGGGATTTTTTTTTAAGTGAAAATAGGTCAAAGTGTACATGGATACCGAGTATGTGCAATTCTTAAAAGCGTGCCAAGCTTTGGGGGATTCTGCAATTTTCCCGAATTTTTACCAATGGTATAACAACAGGTAGTTCAATTTTCTGCCTTAAGGCCATTCGCGGTAATTAAATCAATTAGGATTCAATCACACCGCTCACCCGAAGGCGAAAATATAGAAAAGGCAAAGTCAAGGGTTAAATTCATCAATTCCAATGAGAATGCACAATCGAAGTAAAGCACTGCGGTTTTACATAATTTCTGATTAAGCTATTCGTACGAACTGAAATAATTCTTGCATTTAAACTTGTATTCCATATTAAGATTTAACTTGAAATTAATATAGATAATTACTGAAAGAATTAGATTTTTGTAGCGTAGTTTACGTGAAATAAGATCATTTGGGGTCACGCGAGTATAAACCGGCGAATCAGGATGTTGTACCATGAAAGCACAGTTAATTCTTAAATTAATGTCTTTTTACAAATTTATTGTCTTTTTACAAAATTTTAAACGATATTAAAATGTTTATGCCTTCAAAATAAAAAATTCTTAGAACTAACATTTGTTCACTTTTTTATGTGTATATATGACTGTGTGTTGTCGCCAATAAAGTCTGCTTGGCGAGATTTGCGAGAAAAGTACCCATAATTGTTAAATTAATTTTGTTTTTAAATCGAGTGTTATCAAAACATTTATCTCCATAGCTGTTCTTCCGAATCTCTATGACACTGCAATGTTTCACGAGAGGGGCGAATTCGGTGTTCTCAGATATTGTTATAAGAATTCAATTATTTTAAGCGTAGAAATTGCATTTATTAAATTTTATTTCTTTTCCCTAGAATTTGTGAAACGGTATGTGGTGAGAGGTTGCCTTTACAGCAATGGACTGCAAGATGGCCAGGTATTGGAGACGCTAGCTGAAACAACGCTTAAAGTACAAGTAAATCCAGGTGGGTGCTAAATGTTTCTATTTAAATTTTGAGACAAGTCGCTTTTAATTAAAGATAGAATGCACTGTTAGCATGTATGCTTAAAATGTAATCCTTAAAATCCATACATACATTTAATTTAACTGAAAAGTATTTTTATTTGCTTTAATGTAGATTTTAATTCAACTGTACCAGAAAAATTTTATTTTTAATTGTACTTGTTATGATTACTTAACGCTTAATACGATAGACTTCAAAATATCAGCAAAATTTCCAATCTGATATAAAGATATGAAGATTTATATGCTTTATTTACTAAAACCATAGCGAATATTTTAATTTTTGAAAACTTCCTCCACGGATACCAAATTTTTCGAATATAACCTGTAAAACTAAAAATCTCTGTTGAAATCAATTCTTTAATGTTTTATTTTTGTATAATTCTCAGTAAACACAGTGTATAATTTTAAGCAAAATTAATGCATACAGGTTATTCGTAAAAATTCGTAACGAATAGCGTAGTTGATTTCAAATTTTATTATATTGAAACAGAAACAGTCTCACCAATATTGTTTTACATATTTCACAATTGTTCAATATGTCGATCTTTGCTGATACTTCAAATATCCATGCGAGAGTGCGTTTCGCTTCACATGAATGCCAGCATCTGGCAATAGACCAGACGTCGGTTATACGATTGTGATGATCATCAAGACTAACAAGAGCTTGCAGCAAAAGCAAGTAGCTTTAATAAATTCTCACAAGAAAAAGTCCTATAAGATTAAATCCGACCACCAGGGATGAGCCATCGTATTAGTAAGTGATCTCTTCGTTCTTTGCGTCGTATCCACCTTTGAATAGGTATTTTCTCAAATGCTTTCTAGCTTTACTGAAAATTTTGATAAAGACGTTCGCATAAATAGTGTCAATAATCTCAACCTCGGACAATTATCTTCTTGAACTAGGTAATCATATGTCTCCTCATTCAAATGTGGCATCAGCCATCGTGTTCAACTAAATTCTCCCATTGATAAATACAGGGTGATCAGCGAATAAGCCCTGATTTCAAAATTAAATATCTCTACAACAAAGATCGATAGAATTATGCGGTAAACTGTACGTTTATTAGCAAAACTGTAAAAATGGTGTACAAAAGTTTAGAAACATTAGTTGCGAAAGTCATTAACAGATGGCGCTCTGCGCTTAAAATTCTTTCCCTGAAAGGAATCTAAAAAAAAAAAAAATAAATAAATAAAGTGAAGCGGGATTGTTTCAATAGGCAGTGTCTTTCAATGCGTCCCACAGAAAGAAGTCACAAGGACCAGATCGGGAGAATATGGAGGCCAAGCAATTCCTGTGTCAGTAAATTGCCGATAATTTAACGCAATTACTCTATTCCCAAAGTATTCATAAAGAAAGCGAAAAACTTTATCTGTTCGATGTGGTCGAGCCTCATCTTGCATAAACTAATCGATACCTGGTCGATTCTCCAACGCTAGTTGAGTGCTGACAAACTGTTCCAAAGTCGTAACGTAACGTTCAGTAGTTATCGTTTCTCGTACGGAAAAGGGTCCGATAATTCCTTTGGCGCATACCGCAGCCCATGCAGTAACTTTAGGCGAATGCAGTGCTTTCTCTTCACACAAATGATGATTTTCGGAACACCAAAATCTCTAGATTTGTTTATTAACAATTTCATTCAAATGAAAATGTGCCTCATCTGTGAACCAGATGCAGCTCACATCAAATCTGTCATTCTCGATCATTGTTAGAATCTGATTCGCAAAGTCAACCCTTTGTTGCACACCTTTCATGGTGACTTAGATTTTGTATGGAAACATCCGTAGGCTATTTCTGATGCAATCCGTCGGATGCTTTTTCTAGGATTTTAATGAACAATTCCATAATATTTGGCTGCATTTTCAGGAGTGACTACAGTTTGCCTAGGCCCAGCATTTCCCTTTCGATCATCAGCTACGCTGCCAGTCCGTTCGAATTTCGCGAAGAGCATGCGAATGGTTTTCGCATCGGGTCCAACTGGAACATTGAATCGGTTTTGGAAACTGCGACGTGTTGCCGTAGGACTGTGTTCTAATCGGTGAAATTCCAGAATAATAATAATAATAATAATAATAATAATAATAATAATAATAATAAACACGTTGTTGAATGGAATACATTATTTCACTTTCTACGCTAGCCTCGTTTCACTAGCCAACAGTCGACACTTTCAATGTGTCTCAAGAAATTTCAGTAAACTATGGACATTTAAAATTTACTCCTTAATATGGAGTAGTAAATGCAAGACCCTGTCGATTTGTTTTTCTGTTCCTTTCATTTAAAATAAGTGACTAAATGGTCATAATACCTTCGAAATTGGCCCCTATAGCCCACGGGAAAAGGTTAAAGGCTATTGATAGGTCATTGCGATTACAGCGCCATCTGTTGACGATTTTCGTAACTAAATTTTCTAAACTCTTGTACACCATTTTTACAGTTTTGCTAATAAACGCACAGTTTACCGCATAATTCTATCGATCTTTGTTGTAGAGATATTTAATTTTAAAATCAGGGCTTATTCGCTGATCACCCTGTAAATGTCTGCCATATCAGCAGAGGCGGACACATTGAGTATTTGTAAAATATGTATAAAAGTTGTCTGTGTTTCAATAAAATAACATTTGACAGCGGTTGTGTAGTGCATTTATTGTGATTTTTTTTATTTCTTTAAGAGAAGCATTTGTAATTAACCATTTCAGCATATGTTTTATTTTATATATACTTGTTAACAGTTAGTATAATTCTTTTTTTTCCAGATTGCATTCTTATATCGGGTGTGAAACTCCTATACGGAGACATGAGTGCCACAAATGGAGTTCTGCATGTTGTCGCTGAACTTTTACCTCCATGAACTGCTAGTTTGCACAGTTTCCATTGATGGTTTTCTGGTTCGAAGATATGGATCAGCTTATTCGCACATTTCGTTAAGACCATTTAATTTAAATAAAACATCAACATTTCTTTCTTGTGTTGTTTTATTTCTGTAACGAAACATCGAAAAAGGCTATTTAACATGTAGAGACATTCTAATTTTTCAAAATCCACAGCGCTCTCGCCGGTATTCGAACTGCGAACCTCCTGAATACGTGTAGAGCGTGTTTCTAGTTACACCACGGAGGCGTGCGGAAAAAGGGCAGAAGATACCTTATAAACTCTACATACTTACATTTTTAAAAAGCAAATAAATGCCCCTTACAATAAGATAAATCCACTTTTGGAAGTAGTAATAATATACCTTTGTTGACTTCTGTAGTATGCTGATATGAACCCTACGCAGAGTCGATCCTGTACCTAGAACAACTCTGTGTAAGAGACAAATATGCATTAATTCTCACTCGTTAGTATATTATTATTAAAATTCAATTTTTATGCTTTCATTACTATACTCGTAAATAAAATCGGTGGTATGCCGATGTTATTTCTCTTTTAGTATCAGTTCGACACCATGTCGATACATTCCAAACTACACTGGTAAGCAAAACTTAAGCAACAGGTGTTCTTTTTGACATAAATCCACGAGATATCATCTGAGAGACATGAAATTCAGAAATAAGAGGCAGCATTTTGTAATTAAACGATGACGAAAGCATAATTGCGCAAAAATTCATACAATGCATACAGTATGGAATTAAACAAAAACAGGCTTTATTGAACTCCTAGTATCGTTACACATGATTGTATATATTAAAAAAAAATTAAAAATAGCCTACGGATGAACAAGCAGATGTTCCTTAGTATGGGATATGCACTTCCCTTACTGCAATGGTAGCTCCTCACCGTCTTCCCATACTCAGCGCCAGATTGTCCAACATATCTTGAGGTGAGAGTGCCCATTCCTCAATCATCATCTGTTTCAGTTGTTGGGTGTTCGCCGGAGGATGTAATCGTGCTTCAAGGTGTCTCCCCAAAGCATCCCACACATGTTCTATGGAATTTAAATCAGGGGAATACGCTGGCCATTCCATTCGAGTGATATGTTCCCTTTACAGTAGCTTCTGAACAGCAGGAGTCAGGTGTGGCCGTGCATTGTCATTCATAAAAATGAAGTCTAGTCCAACTGCACCTCGGAACAGACGCACATAGGGAAGAATCACCTCCTGACAATAACGATCTCCGTTTACAGAACTTCTGTCGAAAACGTGGAGCTCTGTCCGCCCGTTCAGCATAATGCCTCCCCAGACGAGATCTCCAGGACACCGTAATGGTCTCTTTCTGTGATGTTACTGAGATAAACCTCTCTCCAAATAAGTTCGCATTGAGAATCACTTGGGGTACTAAAACGACTCTCATCCGCAAGGAGGACACGACTCCATTGATGAGATGTTTAGTTTTTGCGCTTCTTGCACCACACTAAGCGGTGGCGCTGATGGCCAACTTTCAAAGGGATGCAGCGTTCAGGACGGCGGGAGAATAGGCCATCTTTGTGAAGGTGTCTGGACACAGTAAACCACGACAATTGTCGCCGGTTGCTGTACACAGTTGCTGAGCTGTGGAGCTTGCTGAGTGGTTTTGAGCTCTTTTCGCCTGTACAACGATATATCAGTTATCTGTTGCAGTTGTTGTCCTGGAGCGGCCACCATCAACCTTTCTAATATCTGTACCTATGGTTTGGAAGTTTTTCCAAGCCCGCGAAACGACACTTTTGTTGACTTCGAAATCTTCAGCCACACTGGTCCCACTACGCCCCTCCTCCAGCTTTCCGATCATTCTTCCACTAGTGAAGTCATCCAGATGATTTCTTCTAGCCATATTTCACGAAAGATTTCACTTGTACTTACAGCGAATGTCTTTAATTGCGTCTCCGTCCTTCCTTTTATGGTAGTCTCGAGTGGAGAGCATGCGTCTTGCGTACGATCACGTAGCCGTGTTTTTCCTGACATTTGCATGTGCATGACCTTTCTACTGAATTGCGTGTTCATTGAAATGATAGCAAGAACCTCTTTTCTGCAACTGCATGGTTATCTGATTAAAATTTGCATTGTTGCTTACGTTTTGAATACCAGTGTGTATAAATCTGACACTATGGCAGGTTTTTCTGGCTCATCTTCGAATCTATGATTATATTTGAAAATTCACTTTTTCTTATCTTTTGTTAGTCATTTCTCGTCTTATACCTGTGACCACACAATGCGCTTGCTTGTATCCACGTGATATCATTCCAAGAATCTCACACGATATCGTTCTAAGAATAGTCAATAGCTATTTAGGAATCTAAGATGGTGAGAATCTCAAAATTGAAAATTTTCATGAATATTTTTCGAAAAATTCCAGAGATGTTTCATACAAATAAAACGGGAGGACATTACAAATTCTGCTGCTGCTTAAATATAATTACAATTGTATTAGTTATTGCAATCGTTAACGGTTTTTACGTTCTTACGGTTCACGCTCTACTTCTCGCCTCTTTATAAACTTTTTATGAAAATTTGGAAATTCTCTAGTATTTATACCCTACGTAATTACGTAGGATACATATAATATTATGTGCGTATCAATACCCTACATAATTACGTAGGGTATTAATTACGTATAAAATTATTTTAGGGCAAAGACTTTCAAGAGTCAATAGAATGCTAAGTGTTATTATTGCACTTACAAAATCATGCTGTAAATGTAAAAGGCGAAGAAAAAGTTAAACAAACTGAAATTGATTTACACTTTTCCATCAATAATCATTACTGGCTTATTTCACACTTTCAGGAAGGATGGAAAGCATTTTGATTACATTTTTTAACAGCTTATACTGTACAGTAAAAATCTGTATTTCCGTATAAAAGATGTCAAATAGTTGTCTCTAATTTTAAATGCAAGAGGGTACTTTTAAACAGGGAGCCTTTTAAAACCCCTTGAAATCACAGGGTTCAAACATCTACTTCAAAAATTTATCTAATTTTAAATTTTTTTTTTACTATTATTATGACAAATGATCTAGGATTCATTCTTTCTAACATTAATTGTATTTTTGTGAAAGAAGATGGTTTCTGCGTCTGTATTTTTATGTATAATTTAAATGTATAATGGTAAAATCAATTTAACCTGCGGTCTCTTCCCGACAGATGGCACCGCTTGTACCACTTTCCGAGAAAAGACAGGCGAAATTTCTGCATAAATGCTTTATTTTGTCGAAAATTCGCTGAAGGAACAAAGCATTGAATTCTTTCTCAAAGCGATAACTACGAAATTTCCACCACAAGAAAAACAAAAGCCCATTTGTAACTAACTGTCTTTTGGAATTGTTGTTCATCAGCTGCATCGAATGCTGATGCTCACTTGTCTGACCTATAGAGTGACTTTCGTGAATTTAGAGTTGGCCAGTTGGACGAGCCTATAGTCGGCCCAAGTCCACGAAATTCATCGTGGCGAGAATACAAGACTGCGGCTGTCGTTGGTAAGAGGCATGAGCACCTATGCAGAGTTGATCCGGTGACATTATGACTTTGCTCAGTTCCGCTCTCAAATTTAGAGAGCACCACTCCATAAAGAGCACCTCGGCGCGTCGGGTACAAGGGTCTCCTACCCCTCTTCCCCAACCTCTCGAGAGGACTTCCGGATAGTCGCATATTTAGAGTGTCCCATGTTGCACGCACGCACATTATACATTTACAAACATCCATATCTACTCCAGGACTCTAACCGGGCCTTTCGGCAAGGCAGTCAGCAACACTAACCAGTCGGGCGGCGTTTTTTGGAATAAATATAATTGAAGCTTAGACTATGTATGCAATGATATGTATTGTTACGAATTTCGTATTTAAAAAGCTAATGTTAGTTATGCTTCAGTTGCATTTATGCCTCAGTTATAAGTTTGATTTCCTGTCCAGGGATTGTACTGCCCGGGGCGTGAAGTCCTTGGGAAGGGGGAAGTTACGAATTTCGTATTTAAAAAGCTAATGTTAGTTCAATTATAAATTAAATGGTTTTATTTCTCGCGCAGTGCAGCGCGTGACGAATATTAAAAGAAAGCTAAGCCGGAAAATTGAAAATGCAAGAGCGCGTGCATTAAATAAATATCTCTTTTTGATTTCGAGAAAGTACTAGAAAATTCTAGCGCGTAAATTTTAAAATCTTATAAAAAGAGGAAAACATCTCAGTTCGTGGTAGTTGCTTAGTTTGTTGTTGTTTAGAAAACTGCTCTTGTTGATTGCAGCGAATTCGCGGATTAGCTTTAACTGTTTTGAATTACGTTCTATTGGACATTTGAGTAGTTAAAAGATAACTACTGTGAGATATTGTAATACTGCATGATAATTTGAGAAAATTTAAGCATTTTTGTTGTGATAATAATAAATTTTCGTTCATTTTTCATCGGACTTGTGCATTCATTTCGTAACGAACCCGTACACACGCAACAATTTCTGGTGTCAGGAGTGGGGTTTGAATGCCAATAACAAGAGCGATGGAAGAACAATTCAGGCAAATGATGACTGCATTTGCTTCTTTCCAAGAAAAGATGGAAAGAGCTGTCAACTCCGTTAAGGAAGAAATGAAATTGGGCCAGGAATCCGTTAAGGAAGAAATGAAATTGGGCCAAGATTCCGTTAAAGGAGAGATGAGATCCGTTAAAAAGGAAATGGATGCCATTCACGAAATGTTAGAAGCTGGTCAAGTAACTTTTAAAGAAGACATAAAAGCTGTACAAGAAAAGATTGAAGCAAATCAAGACGAAATGAAAACAGAAATAACCTGCGTAATAGAAAGTAAATTTGAGGCTATGGAAGACAGAATAGGAGCTTTCGAAAATAAAGTCGGGCAAATTAAAGAAAAGGTTTCTTCTATCAGAGATGAAATAGAAGATAGAATGTCGGCTGTGGAGCAACGAGTCGAAGGAAGAGTTTCAGCCTTCCAACAACAAATTGAAGAAAGAGCTTCTGCCGTCCAAGGACATATTGAACAACAAATCGAAGACAGAATTTCTGCTGTCGTCGCCAAAGAATTTGACACTTTAAAGAAATTCGTAGCGACGGCAGGTAGCACTTCGGATGGTTTAAAATTTCTACCCATGCCTGCTTGTCCCTCTCTGAAGCTATCGACATATGATGGGAAGACCTCCTGGCAGGAGAATAAAACACAATTTTCTATAGTGGCGGATGCGAATGGATGGGATTCCCAAACTAAGGCCTGTCATCTCGCTGCTTCTCCGAGAGCAGACGCAGCGGATATCCTGAAGACGCTTCCCGAAAACCAAAGACTTGACTTCGAAGCTCTATCCGACTCATTGGAGCTGCACTTTGGCGAGAAATGTTTAAAAGACTACAGCAAGCTTCAATTAAAATCTCGTCAACAGAAGCCCACCGAATCACTCCAGGAACTCGCCACGGATGTTGAAAGACTGTCCCACCTCGCCTTTACGGAGTGCCCGAGAGAAACGAGGGAAATCCTGTCGCTGCAATATTTCATCGATGGCATCCGGGACCCTGAAATACAGAAAGCACTGCGAATGGCGGATGTTAAAGATTTGAAAAGCGCTTTAGTCTATGCCATGAAATTCGAGGCAGCCCAGCAAAGAATGCTGCCGATCGCGTCATTAAAGATCTTCAAATTGTTTTCTCCCGCTCTTCTTCTGACGTGGGTCAAACTAGTTTGACACAACATAGCAAGCCACTCGTTGAGACCGCCACCCAGTCAAAGCTGCTCAAGCCAGGAGCCAGGGGATCACGTCACCGCTCGACTAAACGATTTAACTAGACAACTGAACGCCTTGAGACGGAATATTGGTGAGAAGAAACCGACCGTTAAGTGCTGGAACTGCGGTGCTGAAGGATACATTAGACGAAACTGCAGAATACCCCAGGGTACGGATGTTAAGATCGCTCCTAACAAACAGCAGGGAAACTAATTAGTGGCCATCTCGCGGGGCGGAGGTTGCCAGATAATGAAAAGCCCCAGTTTAAAGCGCTTCAGATTTCTGCAGTGAGAGGCGGCATAAATGGACTTTTCATAATAGGGCATATTAATGGAGTTCTCTGCAATATGACTATAGATACAGGAGCCAACGTTACAATCATCCGAAAAGATTTGGCTCAGCAACTGGAAAGCAAACTTATCTGGACGCCGCCCTGCGTTACCCTACAGACTGTGTCCGGTGAGAAGATCGACATTGATGGAAAAATAAACGTTAACATCACATTTTGTTTTCCAAAATAAATATTACAAGCAAACTGAGGGATTAGCCATGGGAAGCCCCCTCAGTCCCATCCTGGCTGATATCTACATGCATTATTATGAATCAAAATTGTTTGAAACTTTAAACTTCCCGGCATGGTTCCGCTACGTAGACGATACTTTTACCCTGTTTGAAGGTAATAAAGATGATTTAAATAGAGTTCTTTCAACAATGAATTCTATTGATCCTGCTATTCAGTTCACTTTTGAACTTGAGACTTGCAATTCTCTTCCGTTTCTCGACATTCTGGTCACACGTAACACATCCAACTTCAGTACTACAGTTTACCGTAAACCTTCATCGGTTTGCCTTCCACCACACTTTAAATCATGTCATCCGACTAAACAAAAGTTAGCTTCATTTTATTCCTATGTTTTCCGTGCTCTTCAAGTTTGCTCCTCCAAACTAGCCCTTGATGAAGAACTAAATTATTTAAAAGCAATAGCTATTGACAGGGGCTTTTCACCCAACATTATTAATCAAGCAGTTAAAAAATTCTCATCTCAACACACTAAAAGCCACACTCTTATTTTAGGAGATTATAAAAATTCTCTTGTCATTCCCTTCTTTCCATCAATTAGCTATAAAGTTGCACATATTTTGCAGAAATTTAACTTTCGGGTTGTTTACTCTCCCATCAATAAAATTCCAACTTCTATACTCAAGGACCCCATTCCGGATATGAATTCCTGGGGTATTTATAGGATTCCTTGCCAGTGCGGTTTAATTTACATTGGCCAAACTAAGAGAGCCTTAAAATTTCGCGTCAAAGAACATGAGGCATATGTTAGAAAAAAGGAAACACAGAAGTCTTCTGTTGCTCAACATTGTTGGTCCGAAAATCACACTTTCAATTTTTCTGCTGCCAAAATTATTCAAAAAACATCTTCCATTGGAGAACTGGATTTTCTAGAGGCATTTCACATTCATAAAAATCTTTCTGTTCTAGTTAACGATCCTAATTCCAATCCAAATTTGCCTTCGGCTTTTAGAGAAATTATGTTTTAGTTCTGGTTTCGCCAACAGATGGCGCCACTTGCTTATTCTTGTCCAGGCTTTCTTATCTTATCTAAACATTATTTCCTATCTTGTTCATTTGCGGTTTTGCAGCTGAAGATGATGGTTCGGTAAAACCATCGAAACTAGTCCTGTGAAAATTTTGTAAATTAACGCTGATTTTTGTTGTTTGACTTCTGAATTAGTATTTATTCGGCGTGTTATTGTGTCTTAGTTATTGTGTCTTAGTTAACATCACGTTTGGAAGTGCCGCTTACCATCACACGGCATATGTAGCAGAGATCACTGATTCTTGCATACTCGGATTGGACTTTTTAAGGAAATACAATTTTTCCTTGTACTTTAAAAATAACGAATTGCATTCTACATCTGAGGACATAGTTGTTTGGAGTTAATGATGAAAAAGTTAAATCTGTCCATAAAATCATAGCACAAGACAATATCACAATACCGGCAAGAACAGAAATTTTTCTTCCTGGATGGATCCATAGCCGAAAACAGAAATTTCCGCTACGGCATCATAGAATATCCCAATAACTGTAATAGCCCAAAACGAGTACTAGTAGCCTCAACACTCGTCTACCTATCCAGAACGGTTATCCCGGTGAGAGTCGCCAATGTAACTGAGAAGGTGAGAATTATTAAGAAAGGTCAAGTGGTTGCAGCATGTACTCCAGTAACCACCGTTGAAAGAAAGAGTAACATCCAAGAATCCGTGTCTTCAGAAAGCATTACATCAGAGTTACTTCAGAATGTGCAATTAAACGATGAAGAGAAGAATGCTGCCGATCGCGTCATTAAAGATCTTCAAATTGTTTTCTCCCGCTCTTCTTCTGACGTGGGTCAAACTAGTTTGACACAGCATAGGATAGATACCGGCGATCATCACTCGATCAAGCAACATCCAAGACGTCTACCGTTTGCTAAACAGGAAGAGGTGCGAACACTGTTAAAAGATATGGAAGAAGGCGATGTCATTGAGCCTTCAGTAAGTCCATGGGCATCTCCCATCGTCCTAGTCAGAAAGAAAGACGGCTCAACAAGATTTTGCGTCGACTATCGCCGGTTGAATGAGGTTACGAAGAAAGACAGTTACCCTCTTCCTAGAATTGACGACATTCTAGACACTCTTTCTGGAAGCAAGTGGTTCTCAACACTTGATTTAAAGAGTGGGTATTGGCAGGTAGAAATACAGCCTGATGACCGAGAAAAGACGGCATTTACTACGAGACAAGGGCTTTGGCAATTCAAGGTGATGCCGTTTCGACTGTGTAATGCGTCGGCAACATTCGAACGTCCTATGGAGACTGTTTTGAAAGGCCTTTCCTACGAAGCCTGCCTGATATACCTGGACGACATCATCATCGTCGGAAAGAGTTTTCAAGAACATTTAGAAAATCTTAGAAAGGTACTTCAGAAACTCAAAGAAGCCAATCTGAAGCTGAGTTCCGCTAAATGCAAATTGTTCCGAAAAGAAGTGACTTACCTGGGACATGTCATCTCTGCAGAAGGTGTGCGCACGGATCCTGAAAAGGTATCAGCGGTTAAATCCTGGAAACGTCCCGAAAATGTCCATTAGCTAAGAAACTTCCTAGGGCTTTGCACCTACTATAGGAGATTCGTGAAGGACTTTTCTTCCATCGCAAGACCCCTTCACAAGCTGACAGAAAGCAACCGAAAGTTCTTGTGGACAAAAGAACGCGAGGATGCATTTAACAACTTAAAGGAGGCTTTAACATGCTCCAATCCTGACGTACCCTCAGCTCGACCGACCATTTATTCTCGACCGGTGCTGTTTAGTCCCAAGAAATAGACGGCCAAGAACGTGTAGTGGAGTACTGGAGCAAGTGCCTGTCTAAACCGGAGAGGAATTATTGTGTCACCAGGAAAGAGTTGCTCGCCATACTCAAAGCTGTAGAACAGTTTCATCACTATCTATACGACAAAAAATTCCTGATCCGCACCGATCATGCACCATTGACCTGGCTTTTAAATTTCAAGAATCCTGAGGGTCAAATAGCCAGGTGGATACAGAGACTCCAAGAATATGACATCACTATCCGTCATCGTAAGGGATCATCACACGGAAACGCCGACGCCCTGTCTAGAAGACCTTGCCAAGAAAGCTGCCTATATTGTTCCAGGGTGGAAGCGAAATACGAGCTTCTGACTCCGGTCGCAAGACAAATTACAACATCAACATCGGCTGAACGAGAACCGTGGAGTGATGATGAAGTCAGGAAAGACCTGTCTAAACCGGAGAGGAATTATTGTGTCACCAGGAAAGAGTTGCTCGCCATACTCAAAGCTGTAGAACAGTTTCATCACTATCTATACGACAAAAAATTCCTGATCCGCACCGATCATGCACCATTGACCTGGCTTTTAAATTTCAAGAATCCTGAGGGTCAAATAGCCAGGTGGATACAGAGACTCCAAGAATATGACATCACTATCCGTCATCGTAAGGGATCATCACACGGAAACGCCGACGCCCTGTCTAGAAGACCTTGCCAAGAAAGCTGCCTATATTGTTCCAGGGTGGAAGCGAAATACGAGCTACTGACTCCGGTCGCAAGACAAATTACAACATCAACATCGGCTGAACGAGAACCGTGGAGTGATGATGAAGTCAGGAAAGACCAGCTGGAAGACCGCGACATTAAACCCATAATTGATTTAATGGAGTCATCAAGCAGAAAACCTACCTGGCAGGACATTTCTATCTGTAGTCCTACAACCAAACAATATCGGGGACTCTGGGATTCACTTCACATTCGAAACGGCGTCTTATACCGGAAATTCGAATCGGATGATGGGAAGACGTTCCGATGGCAACTATTACTTCCAAGATCCCGCATTCCCGATGTCCTTAAAGAACTACATAACAGCCCTACAGGTCACTTTGGAATAATGAAGACCTTGCAGAGAGTTCGTGAGTGCTTTTACTGGAATAATGCAAAGGATGACGTGCAAAAGTGCTGACAGACTGCGATCTTGCGATGCCTGTGCCGGTCGGAAAGGACCGAGGAAACGCAGCCGAGGCAAGCTGGAACGTTACAACGTAGGTGCGCCGTTTGAACGTATCGCCTTTGACATCTTGGGACCTCTGCCACGAACTGCTGATGGCAAAAATTACATACACATTGTCATTGATTACTTCACCAAGTGGCCTGAAGCCTATCCTATTCCTGATCAAGAGGCTGTTACAATAGCTGAGGTGATGATACAGCACTGGATTTCCAGGTTCGGAGTGCCTTTTCAGTTACATTTCGATCAGGGAAGGAATTTTACGTCGGCAGTAATCAAAGAACTCTGTAAACTACTCGGCATTGAAAAAACCCAAACGACGCCATTACATCCCCAGTCGGACGGCATGGTAGAGAGGTTCAATCGAACCATCCTTAATAACCTCTGATTAGTGGTTTCCGGAAACCAACAGGACTGGGACAAGAAATTACCACTGTTTTTACTGGCTTACCGCAGTGCTGTCCACGAGACTACCGGCTATTCTCCATAATAGATGCTCTTCGGTCGTGACTTTCGTCTGCCTTGTGATCTATTGTTTGGCCGCCCTCCGGATGCTCCTTCATCGTCTGAGGAATATATTCAAGATCCTGTTTGAAGTGATGCACAACTTTGCACGAGAGCGAGTCAACTTGGCGAAGGAGAAGATGAAGACCCGATACAACACCAGAGCTACTGAACATCAATTCCACGAAGGAGACAAGGTGTGGTTGTGGAAGACTCGACGGAAAGGACTGAATAACGTCGTGGTTCGGATTCGTAAGTCTTCGAACTCTAAACCTAAAGTCGTTCATTACGACAGGTTAGCTCATTACTATGGCCATAGTACGTAATGTAAATAATTGTAAATAGTATAAGACCATGGTCCTTTTTGTTTTTAAATGTGTATTTGATTTGATTTGTATTTGATTTGCATTTAGTATTTGATTTGTATTTAGTATTAGTTTTGTATTTAGTATTTGATAGCATTTGATTTGTTTAAGCTAGTTATTGCATTTATTGTTCATGTTTGATATTGTAATGTAATGCTTATGCCTCAGTTGCATTTATGCCTCAGTTATAAGTTTGACTTCCTGTCCAGGGATTGTACTGCCCGGGGCGTGCAGTCCTTGGGAAGGGGGAAGTGTTACGAATTTCGTATTTAAAAAGCTAATGTTAGTTCAATTATAAATTAAATGGTTTTATTTCTCGCGCAGTGCAGCGCGTGACGAATATTAAAAGAAAGCTAAGCCGGAAAATTGAAAATGCAAGAGCGCGTGCATTAAATAAATATCTCTTTTTGATTTCAAGAATGTACTAGAAAATTCTAGCGCGTGATTTTAAAATCTTATAAAAGGAGGAAAACATCTCAGTTCGTGGTAGTTGCTTAGTTTGTTGTTGTTTAGAAAACTGCTCTTGTTGATTGTAGCGAATTCGCGGATTAGCTTTCTTTAGCTGTTTTGAATGACGTTCTAATTGACATTCGAGTAGTTAAAAGATAACTACTGTGAGATATTGTAATACTGCATGATAATTTGAGAAAATTTAAGCATTTATGTTGTGATAATAATAAATTTTTGTTCATTTTTCATCGGACTTGTGCATTCATTTCGTAACGAACCCGTACGCACGCAACAGTATGTATGTAATATATAATTTTTTACAATAAACGTAGCTGTTCTTTTTCTTCCTTAAAATTCGTCAAACTGAGCCAAAGTAGTTGCGATAATACAGAAGTACTTAAAATATTTCATGAAAAATTTATGCATGTGTAAATAATATCACAGTGTATGATAAATACCTAGAATTTATTATATATTCTTACCAAATGTACAGGCGCGGTAAGATGGCGGCCCCGCGAAGCAGTTTTAGGGTTGCCATAAAATGGAAAAGTATGGCATGCTTGCCACATTTGGCGAGAAATCGCCAATTTGGTGACAAAATTGGCGATATACCATGACGGTCGGAGAACCTTCTGGGACGAATTCTTACCGGTTTAGGCCACAATGTTACCGAACACAAGCCGAAAGCTAGATAAACCCTGCTGGTCCGCAGTCAGTTAGTGTCTAGCGAGCTGATAGTCAGTCATTGAGCGAGTGTCACAAAGTCTAGCGCCGAGGTGGTCGTCGAGTGCATCGCGAGTTGTAGTGTGGAGAGTGTCGAGAGTACGTGGAGTTCCGAGAACGACCAAGCAGAGTCGGGAGCTGTACTTCGGAAAGCAGAAACGGGTGCTTTGCAGGAAGCTGTCTCCACCGTTATTGCCTGACAATGTGAAGGCTGTGTATAGTTGATCTTTGAAGACCGTAAAAAGTGTTATTGAAGCTGTCCTCATTAATATTGGCTAAATAAAGTGTGTTTCGATACTCCATCAAGTGTCGTCGTTATTCACTCCATATCTACGAACCCCGTACGAACGTGAAGGAAGAAAATAACGTAACAACTGGTGTCAAAAGAATAAGAAAAACTGTAACAATATATATATATATATATATATATATTGTAACTACCGTATTTTCATAATGTGTCTCCTTCACTAATGTTTATTAATCTAAAATTCACTAACTACAACAGCTGTGGAGGCAGGTTCGTAAAATCTCTTTTATAAAGCTTACTAAGTTAGTTTTTTGGGCGATTTCGAATGACTTTCAGATTCCTATTCAACTATTATTTAAATTATTTTTATGTAATAATTACGTGTTGATGTAGCGCATTTTAAAAAAATCAAGTTACTTTAAAATACTTTAAAACTAACTCAAGTTACTTTAAAATACTTTTAAACATTTTTGAACGTCGAAAAATCGAGATACATCAAACAGTAACAAAAAACTAAAAATTATCAAATAATTAGTGGCAGATAAGAGAGATTCATGTTTTCTGTGCAATTATTCTCCTTCTTCGTGTGTTTCTTCACAGCTGCATCAAGTTCTTCGTGCTAACATAGAAAATTGCTTTTTGTAGTGCATGTAACTAGGGTTACAGCTCTTTTTTGATCTGGCATTACTCCGAAATCCTCTAAAACAAAATTTAAAGGGTCCGAAAGCATTGTGAGGAATCGTTTTCCTTATTCCCACTAGATGGCAGCACTCGCCTTAGACTTCCTAGTCGCAAATGCATTCTGAGATCGGAGACAGAATCGCGAAACAAAACTAAATGCTTGTTGTACAGTGTGACTGCGCTGTCGCCAATTTAATACTGTGTACTCCTAACAGATCTTTCCCATATTTATATTTTATTGTTTATACTAATTGTTGTTATTAAATTATAAATTTTAATTGCTAATTAAACGGTTGATGTCAATAAATGGATAATTTTCATGCACGTGCTAATCCATCGTTTGGCAACAGGTGACCCTGAGACAATTGTAACAGCATCATCCTGCTCAAGATTTTTACTGAAGATTTTCTACTCATCATGCTCTCAACGGATGTTTTTCTTCACATAGTGAAAGTTCAGCAGTGCTCTTGTCCAGCGCCATCTTACTTCTTACTTTCGTATCGCGATCCAAACCGAAACTGCCACACACCAGATGATTTATAAACATAGATTGCTATTGGGTTTTAATTGTTATTACACCTTCCGCTTTATACGAAATCGGTGAAAATTTTCTGTTTTTAATTTTTGTGAACTGTGAATAATATTCATAATCGAATTTTTATTACTCATGTCTGCCTGATCTATGTCTTTGAGTTTAAATAATTATTTCTCTCGTATTGTTTTCATTTTATGAGAGTCATTAGTGTTCTTAATAACAATATTAAGCCGATATTTCTCTTTCATATGTCACATTTTCTCATCACCAATCAAATTCATAGTATTATATGCATGATATTTATATATGCCTATATTTTCCTTTAATATTTTATTATTGTATCAATTTCCCATTACTATGCTCTGTGTTACATCTTAAAGAAATTTTGTTACCATATCCTTTTCGCAAGTCAATACATCCGAACAAATTTCTCGCGTAGCGGTAAAACATCACCTTTTTCGAAGAATAGTCCGACGCTAAGGTTTATCCAGCTAAAATCACAATTTGCTCTCACTGATGTTAACGAAGCAGGCCGTTTAGACGCCGGGGCAGTTCGACGCCGTACGTTTAGACGCAGGGTCAGTTCGACGCCATATTTTTGTTTCGTATTTTTATTTATTTTTAGAATAAATATGAAGTAATATAAATGGGTAATATGACTGATTTTTATTTATTGAATTAGCAATTGTTTGCATGCATATTAGAAATAAATATATGTGTGTATATGTGTGAAAGTGTTCTAGATTTTTGTTTGTGTCCCAGATTAGTGAGAAGCCCCCTCGCCAACGTCAACGCCCCGGGACATGAGGGAGGGTTTTTTTTATTTATTTATTTCACAAATCAGCATCAAAAAGGCAAAATACACAAATGGTAAATAAACATATGGCTACAAAGTAATTATATTATATTGCAGACAAATATAATTACAGATAAATAAGATTACACATAAATAAAATTACATCACAGAACTGTTATTATACTAATCCATTGCAAAATTATGCGCCACGCCTTTCAGGTATTCCATTATTTCTAGATTTTCAAAATCTTCAACTATTACTTTAATTCCCATATCAGCTCGCAGATATCTATTCCGCTTGTGCGACGGTTCATCTCCACGTACAAATTGTTCATAACATTGATCAATTGATTTTTGAACACGCCTGAGACCATGTATGAATTCCCATAATGTGGGGTATGAAACACCAAATGATGATGACACCAAATTTATTTGAATGATGATGCAAACTTATTCTAAAAATAAATAAAAAATACGAAAAATATGGCGTCAAACAAGAGCAAAAAATGTATGGCGTCGAACTGACCCCTCGTCGAAACGACCTCGTGTCGAATTGACCACGCGTCGAAACGCTGGCGTCGAACCGTTGGTGTCGAAACGTTGGCGTCGAACTGACCTGTACCGGATGTTAAAGACTTCATAAAACATAATTACGTAAAAGCGACAATCCATTGTGAAATACATAACGCGTATCCGATATAATACTCACTCCTCGGATACAAATAATTATAACTTCAAAAAATGCTTCGCTGAAGTTCATTTTGAGAGTGAATCTGCTAAAATTCAAAAATTATTTCAGGGACTTCATTCTGGTGACCAACAACCCTCTCAATTCATCAGACGTATGCATGTATCGCTGGAAAGAGCATGGGAGATCCCTTATTAAAATCGCTCTAGTTTAAGACACTCCTAACTAGTGCACAAACAATTTTGGCGTTCTAAAAGAAGACCCCATAAATCCTCCACCGTAGCCGATAAAATACATGAGTTATCCACGTCATCCACCATAAAGAATATTAGCACATCAGGTCCCGGAACAAAAAATAGTTGTCTCAAAACCAAACTTGTACGCAGCTTTTCATGGAAAAAACGTCTTTCCCACTTTCGTTGCACATATCACCAGATTCCAGTACATCCTGTTAACATTGAAAAAAACGGCTATAACTAACCCTTTTTGCCCATTCGAGGTTGTCGGTATGGCTTTTGGCTTATGTAATGCTGGGCAAACCTTCCAGCGTTACATTAACCAAGTCTTCTCCTATTTAAACTGTTGTGTAGGCTATTTGGATGATATAATTATCGCCTCCATGGATGAGACAAACACACTACGCACTCGCACGATGTTTTCAGCTGTTTACGTGGCTATGGCTTAAAACCCTAAAAAATGCGTGCCTGAACATGAACAGAACACTGTCTCCTTCTTGGCTTGTCTAATAACCCCTTTTGGCGTTCAGCCCTCACAGGAAAAAGTGTTGCTGATTTTCCCAAGCCAGAAGCTATTGCCCAACTCTCGCCGCGTTAAACTCTTATACGAGATTTCTAAAAAAGCTGCAGATACCCAGGCTTCCTTACATGTGTTTCTCAATGACTCCAAAAAAATGAGAGGTGCCCAGTCCCTTGGATTGAGAATGAAAAATGCAGAGCTAATTTCGTGCAAGCCCCAACTCTCGATTTCCACGTTCTCGGTCAAAAATTGCTCCTGATGGTCGATACATTTCACATCGCCATCGAGATGTTTTAAATCGTGTCAACGAAAAATATGACCAACTTTTTCGCAGAAACTTTTACTTGTGGAACAGCAGTCAATTTCCAAAGATGTTTGTTATCTTTTAATCTCGGATCTGTATCCAGTGACAGCGATCCAAAATCTGTCGACACTATTAGAGACCATTTCAAACTTCGGCCACGATACAACGGTTCGATTACCTACATATCGACTTAGTTGTCCTCCTTCCGTCTTGCAGGGGTGTAAGTTACTTGCTTAGTTGCATCAACCGATTTACGCGTTGGCCGGAAGCCGGACCTTTGGTCGACAGTTTGCCCAGACTTTAGCGTGCGCATTTGTCGAATGCTGGATTTCTCGTTTCTGGGTACATTCCATCATCTCGATGGACCAAGGACGGATGTTCGAGTCAACGCTTGTTCTTTAGCCGACATCTCTTCTTTTGAACAAGTGCACTTTCTTGCCTTTACACCATTTTGTCAGTAACGATTTGTCAGTAACTGTCCATTCGATAGCTTCTATCACTTATTTAAACAGTCCCTCCAATTCCATAATAACTCTCGTTGGACGGAATCCTTACCTCTAGTTCCTGCTCTAAGGTCTATCTTCAAGTCCGACCTTTAGTGCATGGCGGCACAACTGGTGTATGTTCTGCCCCCCTCCCGTTAGCATATTTCACAGGTGCACATCAGCGTAGCTACTGAGGGAGGAGTTTCGAAAATGGAGCAATGAGCTGCTATTGCTCTTATGACGTTAAATCTTCGTGCATGTGAGCGTTTTAATTAGCATTTGTTTCGCAATTATAAATTATATGGCCTCGTAGTGCTTTCGTTTTCTGAGTTTGATTAATCGCTGACATTTCACTTTCGCTATTTTTGTCATGTATTAATGTTAGGATTGGGCATATTATGTGGATTAAGAGAACTCAAGTGTATGTTTTTTTTTTCTTTTTTTTAAATAGAGCTGAGAATGACTGAAAGTATTACAATGAATTTCTTATTTCAGTGCTTGTATTCTTTTGATTTTAAAGGGTGAGATTCAGAATATATATATGATCTGATTATATCCATGGTTAACATTAAAAATTATATGTGAATAATTTGAATATGCTCGTTGTGAACACAATAAATTCACTCTGTTTCATGAGTATTTCTTGTATAGACAAGACATTCAAGAGTGAGCAATTGTTAAATGTGAAATTTAACACACTGAATGTATTCGATTGCAAATTAGTAAAGTTCACTTTGAATAAAATTCTGCATTGGTTATTATTATAGAACATCTTTTTCATATAGACTGCAATAAAAAGTGCTGACTTCTATTTACATATATAACTGGTGTAAATATTTTTCTCATACGCATAATTTTATGTAAAGATTGCATTTGGGCTCAGATCTTTATCACATATTTCTTTCTTCATCTTATTTACCACTTATTAAGTAATATTTCACACCGATATTTTTGCGAAGTATCCAATATGTGTATTTATTTCAATCAAGTAGTAAAATCTTCAAAATTTCCTATAATTGATTTAACTTCACAATGAAAAGTTTCAGAAGCAATCGAGGATGCTTTAATTATTTTTCACATAAAATTGCGTGGCAGAATATTTTCAACCCTTTTGCTTAAATCTTAAAGCACGTGAAACGTCATGTGAAATGACAGAAATATTACTGGATGCTCATTGGTTCATTCTAGAAGCCACTCCTTCGGTAGCTACACAGATGTGCACTTGTGAAATATGCCTCCCGTTACAATTCCAACTTCTTATATACTTTGAATACAGCCTTGGTAGCGACATTTTGCTCCTTTAAAAATGTATCTGAGATTTTATCACGCTAAGGAAAATAAATAATATGCTGTTAGAGAAGATAGGAATATGTAAAAAAGGATTTAAAGACGTGTTTACTTATTTTTGACTGTTGATTGCTCGTTTAAATCTGTTACCTAGCGAAATTAGTATTAAAATTCAACTTATGTGCATTTATGACAGAAAGTTGGGCAATTATTTTTGGATCTGACTTTATATTCGTATTAATTAATCATGTTTGTATTTCGGCTCAAGAAAAAATTGTAACATTATTATCCGTACAGGTAGTAATTAACAAATTACTCTTGAAACTTACTCCTTCATTTTTACCATTTTACAATATCAATATCTTGTACTCTGAAAATATTGCATAAACATTATGACTTGATATACTATGTGAATATGCATGGAAATATTATTTCAGATTAGATTCTTATACACTGTAAAACTCCAGATTACTTGTATCTGAGTACTGTGATTATGTAGTAAATGATGTTTCTGTTCTTGGCTGATTTCACCAGCAGTTTTCGGTTTTTGCTCTGCTTAAACATTCTTCTACTAAAACGAAAAGTACGCATATAAAAATCAGAAAATAAAGAAAAAGTATACATTATAATGTGAATTCTTTTTAAATTAACACATTTCCTTAGTATGCTTTAAAACTAAGTATATACTATTAAAAAAAAATTCTGCGATTTTTAAGTATCTTAATCTTTAATATAGCAAAAAACTGCTTTGGCCTTAACAAAAAACTAGAAAAAATTCATTTTACAACTTTTATGTTCAGTTTCGAATTATAAATAATGTAAGTTAAGGAACAAATGAGCATAAATTTCCATCGAAACAACTGATAGAGTTTGCAGAAATTTATCAAAGACTCTCATCTTAAGAAAAAAAATGATTGCAGAAGTAACGTATCTCGATATGGTAGAAGGCAGTCTAGAAAATGTAATTATAATTTTCGTTTACAAATTCTGTAAATCAAAAAACTGTTTTTCACGTAGCCTGAGAACTTACGAGATCAAGGATTTATTTTGTTGACTTGTTTTGAGAAGCTGTGTGATAGAAAACGCTATGTTTGTTTTCGTTTTCTGTTGTTTAAATGTAAATGTTTGTATGTAAAAAAGGAAATTTTGAAAAACCTGAGGAATGTCTAGTTGTATTCCTAGCTGGTGTGCCTTTTAAAGATCTGTAACTTTCATTATGGGTAATTCGGTAACTCATAGTTTTATTCGTTCAAGTCTTCCTTCCAAAAGAAAAAAAATATCGGAAGATCGTGAAAGTGGAGGATATGATATTGAGGATAGCTTGTTTACTCCTAAAAGGTACTCTGTATTTAAATTCATTTAAAAAGTTTTACTTGATTATGGTTTAGTTACCTTATATTTTTTCCGACATTTATTTTTGGAACGACTGATTTATTTGTGTTGCAATCAGAAGTTAATTTAAGAAAAATTTTCTAAACGTAAATTTTTAAATTAATCAAATTCTTTTATTTCATCTGCAAATATGTATCATATTTCATTGCTATGCAAAAATTTTGCTCCAGCTAATTTTTTTTCCTCAGATCTCTACCTAATTTTTTTATTTTTCTCTTTGGAAAGGATATGAATGTCTCAAAAGTTTTAACATTCTTATGTCTTGTAACTTAACTAAATAAAAGTTGAGTGTTTAATTTTTTCTTGCCGTTTTCTTTTTTTAACAAGTCGATGATAAATTTGTGCTTATAAAGAATATTATTCATATTGAATTTAAGATAGTTTTTAATCTTTATTTTAGTAAAATGTATTGAAAGCAAACTACTGTTAAAGTATGAACTCTTTGCTGAACATAATTTCGTATGTTTGCTATATTATAAACTACCTTTCTTTGGAGTGATTTTACAAATATGTATTATTTAAGATTTTTATGTATTAAGTGGATGTTTTATTTACTTTGATAAAGCCTTGGTGATATCCAGGGGTAAATAATAATAATTATCATAATGAATATTTATTTTGTGTATAATGATGGTTTTAAAACATGATACACATATAAACATAACAGTAACATGAATCTACTACATACAGGAAATTTTTTCTACTGAAGAAAAGTACTTAATCTTTACGTCATTATGCAACTTCTTACTAACATGCCATCGTCTTATGGCATCATCCTTTGTTTTCTTTTCACAATGCCTTACTTGACTAGTAGTGCCAACTATGCCTCATGGAAGATGCCATTCCACATATGTATGTACACACAGTATAAATGTGATTATCCATAAAACTTGTGTTTTTTGTTTCGTTTGGTTTATGTGATTCTGGCAAAGCCTTGAGGGCTATCTGCCTAAAGGGAGAGATGCTTTCGTGGAGGACTTTCTAAGGAAAACTGGCTCATATACATGTTACACATGGGAAAAACCACAAAAATGCCCATGTAGCCACCCTGTTCATGGGATTCGAAGCTTGGACCGAACTACCAGTGTATAGCGACTTTACTGCTCGGCCATTGGTGGGCCCCCCACAAGCATAATTTCGTATGCTTTTCATATTTCAAAAATGCTGAATACCAAATTGGAGAATATTGTTGTAGCTGAGTGTGTAAAAAATGCAAATGAAAAACTAAATGAATAAAAAAAGACATTTTAATCTAAAATTACGCACGTTTGCAAAAAAACTGAAGCACCAAGAAGGACTTTGGTGATCTTGACGAAATTTGGTATGCAAAAACATCTTGATCAAAATTTTAAGGTAAATGAACAGGAATTACGACACGCATTTCTGGTGCGCAATTCGCAAAGTGTAAAACCAGTAACAGAGGCAGAAAATTTATCTCTTTTTTTTTTTTTTTTTTTTTTTTTTTTTCCCTGCCATTGTAATTCCATAAAGAAGCAACTAAAGATGTCATTACGACAATATCAAAGACCTTACAGACAACTAAATGACTTTGAACGTGGTTGCATTGTAGTGTTGTGTGAAGCTGGGTGGTCATACTGAGCAATAGGCGGCCACCTGCTGTACACAGTTACAGCTGTGAAAAGATGTTGGCAGCAATAGTTGCTACAAGGAAATTGCTGACGAAATGGAAATTGCTGGAAGTCCAAGAAGCACAAATGCAAGGCAAGATAGGATGATTGTTCTCCAGGCCCGACCTGCCCCAGCAGTATTGTCGACTATTCAGTGCACTACAGCTACATCTATACCTCCCGTAGTACCGAAACGCAGTTGTATGGACTTCCAACCTAAGGTTCTACATCAATCAGAGTTATATATCCATGTGACAGAAAAGAATCTACCATCCACCGCCGGCGGCATTCACTGAATCAGTGTTAGTAATATTACAATGCGAAATTGACAATGTTATCTATACAATAATTGTTACATAATAATCCGTATGAAAAATAAATATACGATCAATTAATAATTACATTGTCATGGATAGGATCTATATTGTGGAGAGTGGAACTTATATACGAGGGCTATCCAGAAAGTAGATTACGTTTTGGAATAAAAAAATAAACAAAGTATAGGAAACAAATTTTATTATATACAAATGAAAGCCACACTCAAATACTACTTTTCTACATAGTCACCATACAAATTAAGGCATTTATCGTAGCGATGTACGAGCTTGGAAATTCCTTCGTTGAAAAATTCGGCCGCCTGCGCCTTCAACCACTTCGTTACCTCTTCTTGCAGCTGTGCGTCGTCATCAAAACGCTGCATAGCCAGCCACTTCTTCATTGCTGGGAATAGGTGGAAGTCGCTCGGTGCCAGGTCGGGACTGTACGGTGGATGAGGAAACAACTCCCACTTAAAAGATTCAAGAACTTTACGAGTGACATTTGCCGTGTGGGGCCGGGCGTTGTCGTGAATCAACAAGATCTTAGAGCTCAACATTCCTCTGCGCTTGTTTTGAATTGCTCTTCTGAGTTTTTGGAGAGTTTGGCAATACCTTTGAGAGTTTATTGTAGTGCCTCTTTCCAGGAAGTCCACCAAAATTACACCTTTTCTGTCCCAAAAAACAGTCGCCATCATCTTCCTTGCCGACATTGTTTGCATGCATTTCTTGGGTTTTTGGGGAGAACTTGTGTGCCCCCACTGCATTGATTGCAATTTCGTTTCACAGTTCACATGTTTCACCCATGTTTCGTCACCAGTAACGATGCGATCGAGTAAAGAGTCACCATCCTTATGGTGAGCGTCCAAAAAGTTCAACGCTGCAGCCATTCGCTGATTTTTGTGGTCCTCTGTCAAGATTTTTGGAATCCATCTTGCACAAAACTTGTGGTAACCAAGCTTTTCGCTGATGATTTCGTGCAACAAACTTCGCGAAATTTGTGGAAAACTCAAAGAAAGTTCCGTTATTGTGAAATTTCGATTTTCACGGACTTTAGCATCGACTTTTTCGAGAAGTTCGGCGGTCACTATGCTGGGTCTCCCACTTCGATCTTCGTCGTGAACATTGGTTCGGCCATTTTGAAATCTTATGACCCACTGACGCACTCCACCTTCAGTGATAATGTTGTCCCCATACACTTCACGAAGCTGCCGATAGATTTCTATCGGTTTACAGTTTTTTGCAATCAGAAACCTTATTACTGAGCGCACCTCGCAGCTCGCGGGATTTTCAATTAACGCAGACATTTCAAACCGTCACAGTATCTGAACGGAGCACAGCACGAACCTCTCACTAGCACGGCTAGATGCAGACTGAGCTGCGCAACGCTCTGACCCCAAGATGGCCGCGCTAGCCCCGCCCCTAGCGGACACAGACGGAAACGTAATCTACTTCCTGGATGGCCCTCGTATTAACCACTTTTTAAACCTATGTCTTCTTCAATACGTCATAACTTCATGTTCTTATCAGTTACACACCTAATGATGTGTGTCCGTATTATTTTTGCAGTTATTCACAGAGTTGGCCATTCACATCAGTTCAGGCAGTTGATAGTTCCATAGCCCAAAGTATATGACGTTGTGTAGACTATTCTATGTCCACCATCTCACAACACTTTTCTGAGGTGGAGTTATGTTCACATAAGCCTTTAAGACATTTGTCTTTGACCCCACAACATTGGCGGAGTCGTCTGGAGTGGTGTCGCAGCTAATCATCATGGCTGCCATCAGACTGGCATCATATAGTGTTCCGTGATGAATCCTGCTTCACTCTTGAAGCAGATAATTACCGTGTTCATATCTGGAGAGGACGGGGCCAGAGGTCCCAATCATATGTTGTTTTACAAAGACATACAGGCTTAACTCCTGGTGTGATGATGTGGGGCACTATTTCTTATGACAGCAGGTCATATTTAGTCATCCTCTGTCCATTTTTAACAGCTCAACGATATGCTGATACCATCTTGGGGCCATTTTCCAACAAGATAATGCCAGATCACATACTGCTCGCATATCTCCGGACTGTCTTAGTGTCGTTGATACTCTTGCTTTACCAGCAAGGTCACCAGACCTTTCACTAATCGAGCATGTTTGGGATATGGTAGGCTGCCAGATTAGGGCACTACAAAATACCACAGATCTGGAGCAACAACTAATGAATGCCTGGCAGAATGTGTCGCAGGATGACATTAGGAATCTCTACCACTCCTTGCCTTGACGAATTCAAGCATGCACTGCCACCAATGACGGTTCGACCAACTACTAATTTGAACACTTAATGGGTGATTGTGAGCGTGAACAGGTGCTATAACCTTGATTTTTTTAATCATTTTATTATCTGTGTATGAGCTATAAACATATTCAATTTTATTAAAAACAACCACTTCCATCATGGTGCTTCGATTTTTTTGCAAAAGAGTGTGTACTTGTTATTAATTTGAATATAAGAAACCTGCATTTAAAATTTAACAAAATTTTGGGTGGAAAATTGAATTCTAGAAATAAAGTCAATGTATGGTGAAAATATATTTCAAGTATCCCTTGGCAATTTTTTGGGGCCATTCCTGTTTATGTCCAATGCCCTCCCCAGTGAAATGGCACCCAAAACATAATGAAAACAAAAAAAAAAAATTTATTTAAACAAATTTAAATTCTTAATAATTTAATTAAATTATTTTAATTAAATTTAAATTCTTAATAATTTTTTTAATTAAATTCAATTTATTCTTATGAAAACAAAAAATATATAATCTCAATGAGCTACATTTTAAATCAAACAAGAAAATAACATAAGAATGTAAATACATATTATGCAGTCTATGCAATTACAAAAAGGGAATATCGTCTTACCTTATTTTAAAATTTATGTTTCTTCGGTATATGAGACACACAGAATTCCTTAACAGCATCAAAAAACTATTGAAAATTATCCAAGCTAGAATGTGTATACTGCTGTCACCACATAAATTCACAAAAGTAAGAATAAAAAATATTCTCCATACTGTCAGACTGTTGATAGCATTTCTTTTGAAAATCCCTTTTTATTACATCCCCTGTACCTTCCACAGTGTTGATATGAACTCTGGTTTCCAAATCCTTAAATCTTGCTGTGTAATTTACCGAGAGGTGAATGATAAAATTTAAATCTTCGTTTACACATCAGTCAATCAATGTTTTCTTTCTCAGTCATTCTAAAGTGTACAGAAACTGCAAGTTAATCATACCACCAGCAGGCGTTTTATGGTGTAAAGCACAAAATAAGCAAAGTACTTCCTAACCAACATCCAACATATAAATAAGCCCTTACAAATATTTTCCCATCAGTCAAATTCATTCTGTATTCACTTAAAAAGTCAAAGGATCAGCCAACAAAAAATATATAATCTCAATAAACAACATTTTAAATTAAACAATGAAATAACTTAAAAATGGAGATTCATCTTAGCACTACACAAAAGACATATCCACTTACCTTATTTACAAATTTGCATGTCTTCAAACAAAATTCCTTAACAGCATTCCAAAACTTCCTAACATTATCTGAACTATAATCTGTATACTGTATCTGTATTTGCCACTACATAAATTCACAAAAATATCCTCCATAGTGCCGGTATTGTTCGACCATGCGCATTTCCTTCCTGCAAACAGGACATTTAATAATGGTTACTAAGTAAACTTTCATTTACACATCAGTCAATTAATTCTTTTTTGCCTTGCATTCCAAATTGTACAGAAACTTCAAATTAATCTTACCACATTCAGCCGTTTTACTGCGTAAAACACAAAATAACAACATACTTCATATCCAAAATCCGACACACACTTTCCAAATCTTTTTCCATCATTCAAATTGACTGCAATGATACAACCAATTATGTCATATAGGGTTTTCGTAACATTCAACTACTCAGGTTATAAATGAAATAACAACTTGACGATAAATCAAACAACTTAGTAATAATCCAAGGGGCACCCTTTAATCTACTCTAACTGGAATTTTTTATTTTGAAAATAAGTTCAACAAAATGTTTTAATTAATTTTTAAAACAGCTAAATTGCTGTTATTTTTCATTCTGCTCTTTTTATTAAAACTTGTAGTCGCTCTATTTAAAGCTAATTTGAGTTTTGATTTTTTGCTGTCCGTATGGTATAGTGGTTACGGAAGCCTGACTGCGATACCGAAGGGCCTGGATTCGAGTCCCGGAGAAGGCATGGTTGTAACTGTCCGTCCCTTCGTAGGAGGTGATGGTGGCCCACCTATTAGGTGCCTCCATAGTAAAGAGACCACCACATCTGGCCTTGTATAGATTAATGGACTGTGCTACATTGTAACTGTTCACAATCTGCCTTGGAAAAGAAAAAAAAAAAAGTTGTGATTTTTTATATTAAATCATTTTATTTCAGGAGAAAACTAATGAGCACTTCTAAATATATCTATAAGACACTTTTTGAAGAAGGTCAAGGAAATGATGTAAAAATTATTGCCTTAAACAGAGAATGGAATCTGCATAGGATATATTTATCTCAAGTAAGTTGATGGTTTTGCACCAGATTATTTTTAATTTGAACATTGGAAATATTTTGATAAAAATCTAATTACTGTATATTTTGTTTGAATATTTGTTATAATTTTCCTCAGTTTTCAGACTATAAGATTAAATGTAAAAGAATATAAGGTAACTAATCTCCATTATTAAATAACGAAGAATCTGTATGAATGCAAATATGTTTCTTGCACTGCAGAAAATGGTAGCATATAGAGCCATCAAAGTTTGAATCAAACATGTAACATTCAAAGTGTGAATTTTAAATTTGTTTTTGATTTATTTCATATTTTAAACAAATTTGATTTTTTATCAACAAACTCAGAAGGCACTCAGCCACTCAACAAAATGTAAAATATTTATGTTTGAAATTTAATCAGAAAATTTAGTGATATAAAAAAAAATGAGATTCTACTCAGCAAAGATGTTCGTGTTTTAAATTTAATCAATGAGTTCAGCTATTGTAAAAGAAATGTATTGCCACTGCCTAGAATAAAACATTTATGTTCCTTGCAGCAGTGTGTTGTCATTTGGCCAAATATAAGATATTTAATTTTTCTGTCAAATTCTATCTTTTTATTGTTGATTAACATACTAAGCAATTTAAAAGCAATAAATATAGTTCTTCATATGGTTACCAGATGCAAAAGCGAGGATGTTTGTGTTTTGAAAGGGGGAGGTATTTCAAAATAAAATAAAGTAAAATTTGGTATATATATTCCTTTATTGTGAGAAAAAGTAACTTCATCATTAAAATAATGTTAAGAACATAGTGTTTAAGCATATTTTTCAGACAAAAAGACTGTTTTTGATGAAAGTTCTTCATTTCTTTAAATAACTATGAAAATCTGAGCATGCTATAAATTAAACTTGGCACTTAAAATTGTATTCACTTTCACTGACTCCAATTAAGTCTGTTCTGTTCATTGAGAGTTTATCAGTGAAAAAACTGTCTCAACACTATAATTTAATTAAAAAAGGAGAGCTTGTCCTCCTTTAGGACACTATATGGTAATCCTAGTTCTTCATCTGTAACATTATCAATTACTAACTGGACTTTTTAAATTCATTATATATTTTTTCATTTCTATAATAATTATTTTAGTGTTTAAAAACAATTCTTATGAGAAAATTTGGGTAAAAGCCAAAAGTGTTTTCCTACTATGCTTGTAAATAAAAATCCTAATCTAATGCAGAAGTACTTCTCAAGATGAGTAACATATAATAATTATTTGACATTTAAAGTATTATTTGAAATATTTTATGCTGAAACTTTCAATAGATATTCCAGCAGGTATTATATTGGGGCTCTTCATATTTAATTATTATTACATTTACATACTTTATGTAACATTTCTCCAATTTTTAATGTTGCTTTATTTTTTGTTTAATTTTAATTCAGGCTCCATATTCTGTTTTTCAGTCACCATATTTTAATAGCATGTTTAACGGCTTATGGGTGGAAACATCACAAAAAGAAATACGTATTGGGATCGAAGATGAAAATATAACGTCTGAGGGTAATTATACTCATTATTAATAATTAGTTAAATAATGCATTTATCTTCTTTTTACTTTCCCTTTAACCCTTTGAAGGGGCAAAATCCCATTTAAACATATAATTATGCCTTTTAGTTCTCTAAATGTATAACAGATGGCAGCACTAGTATTCATTCATGGAAATAATGTAAAATAAAAATTCTTTTCAGGTTTAATTTTGAAGCAATTTTTTTTTTATTTCTAATGCAATTTTAAATCTTCTGAACAACAACTTTTGGTGTTAGAATGAATATTTTTATGTGAAAGTTTCCTTTTCTATAAAAAAAAAAAAAAAAAAAAAAAAAAAATATTTTTTGAATTCATTTATAATAATAAGGAATGGTTGAAATTGAAAGGTGGGCCCAAATACGTCCCACCATGCATGTAGGAATTGCTACTATTAGATGGCAGCACCATTCAAATATTTTTAAATTCAAATATCATGTTCATTTTAAATGTTGATAATATAAAATATATATTTTTTAGTAAATTGCAATAATGTTAAAACTTGAAAAATATTTAGTATTTTTCTGAAAGAAATGAAAATATAACTCTAATATGAAATGTCATTAAATACTGAATGGATGTGTGAGTGTGATTCGCCATAGAAAAATATCCTAAGCAGAGGAAAGAGAAATGAAATGTAAATAAACATGACGGCCTTCTAAATATCTTCCTTTTTAAACCTGTAGCAAATGAAGTACTGGAGCGAAAATCTTTGTTTCAAATCTGTTATGAAATCATTAAAAAATATTTAAAAAGTCATACAGAGAGCAAATTTTTCTAAATTATGCAATTTTTTTTTTTTAAATAATATTTTTTATTTTGCGATTAATACTTTCTAGATAATTATTTGGAAACGTTTTTTATATCTTGCATTTTCATTTGGTTGCTAAAACCAGCACTTTAGATAAGCATGTTAGGAGAATTTACGTTGAGGTAGTGATGCCATTTTACTGCTCTTGGTGTGCGGTGGGACAAGTGGTATCCCACCATGTCATGAATGACTTTAAAGGTCTGTTTTTTTTTTTTTTTTTTTTTTTTCATGAAATATTAGGGGCTAGTTATCTATGTGTAAAGTTATTTTTTTCCCAAAAAAATGTTTTTATGCACCTAACCTCAAAGGGTTAATTCCTTCAACTCATTTATTTGAACTGTGAGAAAAACTAAAGGTTAGGAGTTTTTATCTTCTTAACATAATGCTAATAAGATTCATGCTGGTTTCAAACATATATAGAATCACCAGCTCTTTAAACACATTTAGGAATGCTTGTTCTTCCTCTCAGGAAGTAACAATGGCTATGTTGATGCCACTGTATCTTTCCAAATGCTCCAGATAACAGCGAAGTGTCTCATTCCAGCTGTTAAAGACAGTGCTGAACCAGAGATGATTTTGCTGAGTAATATCATGGTGTACATTTGATACCCCAATCCCTCTGAATGTATTATTACATGTGTCTGTTTGGAAGTGTATAATAGCATTTTTTATTTATATTTTCTCTATATATTGCTTTATTTCTGTACATTTTACTTTTGCCATATTGCAAATCTGCATTTCCTGTTCTTTGTATTCTTAAACACCAAGATGGTCTTGTAGTGCTTGTTGGCATATACAGTACTCATATCTGAGGAAAATACAGCACAGATGCATATAGAGTCAGAGGTGCAGGCACAGTAACATTAAAGATGGCAAAATCAGCATACTGCCTTGATAGGTATTCACATTCTTCAGCTTGTTCTGGGCTTGTATTGACCTTAAAGCGCCGTTCCCACTGGGGTTTATCTGAGCTAACGGAGTCAGTTCCCTGTGTCGACTAGCTCCGCTGTGCCTGCAGTTCAGATTTTTCAACTTGCTGCTCTATGGGGAAAAACTGGTTTTGGGGATGGGTCGACTACGTTAGTTGTGTTCGTTAGCTCAGATAAACCCCAGTGGGAACGGGCCTTAAGAGTCCTTACGTTAAAATGATTTCTGGTCCTTAAAAGTCCTTAATTTTGCCCTAAATCGGCAGAAATTCCTTTTATGACTGCTATTTTTAGTGTAAATTAGCATTTTGGCAGAATATTTTTTGGTGATTCATTGACAAAGGATGATTTGATGGAGTATCATTTGAATTTGTTCCTACTTCTAATATAAACAGTGTAATACTTGAGTTTCTGGGCAAGAAGTGAAACTTAAGTATTTCAAAATAATTTCTTTTTTGATAATAATGTGAAATTTTTTCCTTTTGGGGGATATGAATTCTTTTATTAAATGGCTTTAAATTTGGTAACTTATCAAGGTTTTAATGATTTTAAGATCAATTTCGCTACAAATTATTTAATTTGGTGATAGGTGAATATTTCTACAGTTTTTTTTTTTTTTTTTTTCAAGGATTATAAAATTGATAAATTTCTTTAAAATAATTAAATATATTACAATTATATTCAAGAAATAACATTAAAACAGTTTTATTTTTTCCTGTCATATTATAAATGACATTAATTTCCATTTTGCTGATTTATTAGTAGAATATTTTGAATTTGAAAAATAAGCAAGCTAATAGATACTGTTCCGTCTCAGTTAGAACAGAATATTTCTGTCTGTTTGTACTGGCTGATATTATAAAGCGCAATTTCTGAAACACTTCTTAGCAAAATAGCTATTTTAGTTACTTAGTTACTTAGATGGCTTTAAATTTGGTAATTTAATTTAGTTACTTAGAAATTAACCCTTTGAGGTTATTTTATTTTTTTCATGGTAAGAGTTTTTTTCTCGTGTAATTATCTCAGAATATTTCTTTTCTTTATTTTCCTTCAAAAACATTTTGCCATTTTTCTATTACAGAATTTATAAGGATAAATTTTCTTTCAGTTTTAGACATTGTATCTTGGAAGGTTTAGAGGATAGGAAGACAAAATTTATAGACATATGATTCCAAAAGATTCCAGAAAAATTTGACAAAATGAAAAATGTCTTCATGGTATTAACACATAAGGGATGTATTTTACAGGAAGTTTGATGAATTTCTTATTTTTTGGAGAATTTTTGAAAGAATAATAAAAACATAATAATTTGAATTTTATACTTCTGATTCTAGAAGTCTTTTCTCGTAACATCTTCTCTCTCTCTCTCTCTCTTTTTTTTTTTTTTTTTCCTACTCCTTAGAAGAATTCTTTTCCTCTCATTAGAATCAAGCAGAGAAAATATCAAAAAATACTTCTAATCTTGTCACCTGGATAGACATCTATAGAAAGGATTTTTTTTTCAATTAATAAAGAAATTAAAAACTGACAATTTAAAAGATTCATCTGTTAGATCTCAGTGCATCATAAACGGGCCGGCAACTGGCATTTTCCCACCTGATACAATCTCTGTAAAGTGAAAATTCTGCTGCATAGTGCCTCCCAAAATTCTAAAAGTTTTACCATCCCCATATTTTGTTGCTTGGTGCTTCCATGGATTCTAAAAGTTCTGCCACACTAGTTCTGGTATAGGCCCTGACCATCTATCATTTCATATTTTTTCTTAATGTTCATATTAATAAAGAAATAAATTTAGCAGTTTCTTTTATACATTCTGAATATATGAAGTTTTTTTTTTTAAATAACAGAAATCTTTAATTAAATTAAAAAATTCTGAAATGGAAAGGAAGCTTATTGAAGAAGAATCTGAGTACATAAAGAGAAAGAAAATCATTCTTCTGAAGAGTTTTGTTGAAAAGTTAGGAGATGAAGCAGAAACTAGTGAGAACATTGCTTTGCTTATTGAAGAATATTTCTTATTCTTAGAAAAGATGTTTAAAGAGAAGAAAATTAATATAAATTTGCAAAAATGACTGGGAGGTTTTTCAAATTAAAAAGACTCATAAATATTTTGTTGTTCCTACACAACATAAATGCTCTGTGGCTTTTAATGTATCCTAATGTCATTCAGGATTCAATGTCATAAATTACATGCATTTTAAATTGTGAAATATTAATTTTAATAGTGTTTTGTTAACAAATATTTTTTAAAAATAAATAAATTTAATAGTGGACATGTAAATTTAAAATGACAATTACTTATTTTAATTATTTGTAACTAACTGCTTACCCTTAAAAGTTATCTCTGCATGTTATTGCCTTTCATTAATTCTTACTGCAGTCACAAGATACAATACTAAAGTGTAAAAATTTTATTTTATTCCTGACAGCTAGTGAGACTGACAGTAATAGAAAACAACTTATCATTTCTGGTGCCTTAATGGCTTATTGGAACCTTAAAGTATCTTATCTGGGTTACAACTCCAGGAACTCTACGTGAAACTATGATACTAACTGCATCAGATAGACAGAGCATAACTAATTTTCAGCACTTACCATTTGTGCCATTATCAGGCATTCAGGTCTGTTCTGATCAGCAGGTCTCTCTCTAGGCAAGTAGCAGTGGTGGCAACAGCCAAGCTTCCCTTATGAATTATGCTGATTATGATTTTACTTCTCATTTTAGCCTCTGCTATTTGGCATAAAATCTGCCTGCTATTTACTAAACTTCTAGACTGAGCAAGTACATGACATTACGAGACATAGAAGAAAAAAACCAGCATAAAGCTAACTTTCAACAAAATGTGTCACTAATCTTCTTTAAAATATGTCCAACCATTATAAGTGTAAAATATTTAATGCTACATGATAAAAAGTTGATTTTATTCTCAAGTTTCTTTTATAATCATGTTTAAAATTAGATTATGTTTAATAATAATGCATTCTATGTACAGATCTGTTTTATTCTTAGAATGGTGTTACAAAAGTGAAGTTCAGGTATAGATGATATCTTTAACTGAACTTATTCAGTTCCCATTCGATGATAGGTCCTTAATTGTTTTTTCATAAATGATCCTTAAATGTACTTAATTTCCATGTGCAGAAATGTGGACAAGCCCTGTTCCTATAGTTTCATGCTTGCATTTAAATCATTAAGCTCTATGACATCTTTAGCTTTGTAGAAAACAGGAAATACAGATTTACAATATGACAAAAGCAAATGTATAAAAATAAAAGCAATATATAGAGACAAGATAAATAAAAAGTGCTGCTATAAACTTCCAAGCAGGCACGTGTGGTAATCGTCATTCAGAGGGATGGTGTGGTGTCAAATATATACCATGACATTACTGAGCAAAATCATTTCTGGACTAGCACTGTCTTTAACAGCTAGAATGAGACAATTTACTTCCTAGACTTCTGGGTGTCACTAATGTCTTTAATAAACCCTGAAAGAGAGTTTAATATTTCCTCTCCCATTCCCAACAGGGCAGAGTTATAAAGTGATCCGTAAGTAAATTAGATGAATATAAAATAAGATGAATATAAAATAAGATTTTAGCATTATGAATTAGACATAATAATCACTGCTGTTGTTATTTTTTGATTTCTAAATGGGGGGAAACTTTCTAGGAAATTTGCTTGAATAGGGATACGAATGGTGCCTATACAAAACTTGTTTTCGGAGGTGTAAAAGTGGTGTAAGCATAATGGCTGTTATCCAAAGTGATGCATTAAAAAGGTTGACTTTTATATTTATTATTATTTATTTTTTGGTATTTTCATTCCAGATTACTGACTGAATGATGAGAAAATTAACATTATTAATGAATTATATTATGTAACATAAAAACACAGGCTAACTTCCCTCATAAAGTTTTCAATCAAGGCATCGCTCCTTGATAAATAGCCCTAATGTTATTTTTCATTGTTAAGTAATCCAACCATGTAATGAACTATGTAATTAGTCCTTGATAAATTGCAATGTTTCATTTTGCATGAAGAATATGATTAATTTTTTATTAATTGATTTTATAATGCCTCATAATAAAAAATTATTTATCCTATTACAGCTCTTCACAAAGTATTTGGGTCACTGTATCAAGATGAGATAAATATTGAACCTTCAGAGGCTGTTTCAGTTTTAGCAGCTGCAACACTTCTTCAGCTGGTAATTTCAATTGTTGACATTTGTCAATATTTAAATTTCTTATTTATTTATCATCGAAAGTTCAAATAGGTTTGGTTTGATTTTGGATGTGAAAATGTTTTTAAATGTCTTTTGCAGGAAGATTTAATTCAGCAAAGTGTAGAAGTAATGAAAGAGAGTATTAAGTATGGATCCATTTATTTTTTTAAATATGCATCAATTTAAATCAGTTTTCTGCCTTTATATTTGAATACTTTTTAATTAATTAATTTTTAAGATACATTGTTAGGAGTTTTAATATTATGTAGTTAGCATTTAAAAAAACGGAAAGGAAAGAAAATATGTTTCAGAAAAATGTATTACAGTCAAAAGTCGTTAATCCAGACTAGTCGGGACTTCGGCGATTCCGGATTATTGATTTTTCCAGATTATAGATCATCAATTTAAATCTGGTAAGATGGCATGCATAAATTATAAAATTAAAAATATGAAACCGTAATTTATGAAATAAAGAACAATTATGATCTAAAGGGTATCAAAATTTACAAAAAAAACCATAATATTTATTTGTTTACTTTATTAAACATTTCTTTCAATGTAAGTTGTTTAAGTTGCTTCGTTTTCTGTGATAATACTTTCTCTTTAATTCTATAAACAGACATAATTTCTTGTTCAGTTACAAAGTTCCGCTGTTCAAGTCCCGTAATTGCTGTGCCGAGAATACCGACTTACTTGTCAATCGAAATGTTTTCGTTTTCAATAACCTCTGGGTCACTTTCTTCACTGTCGGAAGCAAATTATAATGACGAGTAACTTGATTTAAATCATATCAAACATGGAGTACATCAAGATGAAATACTACACTTAGTAAGGAATTATAAGCCAAATAAAATAAAAATATCTGCCCTGAAGATAAGGATAGTGCTGACAGATCAACTTCCAATCCGCGGCGTGAAATTGATAAACAGATTTCAGATTTCAAAACATACTTTCGCTTTGTAGATACAAATTACATATTAGTAAATATATATCGGAAATTCTATTTGACATAATCGAAAGTTCTAGCTTACTTTTATGAAATTGCTCTAATAGTCTGCAAAAAATAATAAGCCGGATCCAATTTGAAGATTAAGGAACAACGCAATCTGCAACATTAACTGAATTAGATAATTTTAGCTCAGCTTATACCTCCGTTACACATTAAACGTGCATGCGCACAAACATATTAGCAGCCGTAAAGGTCTTACACGCTCTCGTAAACGCCTGTGCGCATGCGTGAACGCGACGCATGCGCAGAAAGTTTGTAGCTTTGAGGTCCGGATTATGGGTGTCCGAATTAACGACTTTTGACTGTAATAAACTACAAAATTTTTTTGGAACATTTGGATTGATAAAATTTATTACTGTCGTCAAATTGTTTATATCATCATAGGAAGTACGCTTCTACAACTTATTTAAATTTAATTAATTATATATGTATATATTTAATTTTTTTGATTTTCTTCTCAACTACAATTTCCTTTAGAAAGTTTCCCAGGAAAACACAACTTCTTCTTGTTTGATAGTCGTAATATGCTTTGCTGCAGTTAAATAATTCAACCATTTAATATTTGAAATGTTACATTGCTATTTCATAATGATTTCTTAAATTTCAATGTGAATTTAGCAATATGTATTTTTTGTTTTGTTCTGTTTACTTGTGAAACTATAGGCATATGCACATGAATACTCTATTTGAATAATCATGTACAAAAACGTAAAAATTGTACGAAAACATAAAAATCTCTTAAACAAAGTGATGTTATTTTTAATTTGATATTATGCAAATGTATTTTATTTACATGTGTATGAGAATTGTCATTGCTCTCTTCAAGGGCATGGACAAAAATAATTTAATTTCCCATTCCATTTAATTGGAAGGACAAATTAATATTTTCTGATACTATGCATTTTCAAAATGATAAAATAATTAATTCAAAACAATTGCATAGCACTATCTCCTACACTGATCTGAACAAGTGAAAAATACTAAAAACAAAAACTAAATTATAAACAAGATAAAGTACTTCTTTCAAAATATGAAGTATCAGTAAACTCCATAAATGTAGGTAAAAAACACTAAGTAATGATGAAAAAAATGACAAAGTAATTGAGTGAAATGAAAGAATTTAGAAAAGTACATTGATTTGAACAATCTTAAAGAGACTTAAAAATCTCTTCAAAATGTGAAGTTTTAATAAACTCTGAAAATTTAATTAAAAAATGCTAAATAACAATGAAAAAGATGATAAAGCATATATATACATTAGAAATAAATCAAATTAAACAAAAGTACAAATTAAAAAGACAGCTAGTTAAGTTCAACAAAAAGAGAAAGAAAATATGTTTACCGCAACTAATATCCAAACTGAAATGGAAGCATGAGCAAAAAATGCAATTATGGGTGCTAATGTATGCAGAGTTCTCTTCCATTTGGAAAGAGGAAGAACAGAAGAAGTATTTAGTATAAGCAAACAAATGAGAAGCTTTTAATTAAGGCAATGTAGATATATATATATATAAAAAAAAAAAAAAAAAAAAAAAACTTAAGTTAAAATTAAGATGGTAGATGTATTAAAAGCAAAAATTGCAGTGATTAGTAAATTAAAATAGCAGTAAAGCAAGTAGAAAAAGAAAAATTGAGGACAAAAGCTGAAATCTTCACTCCAAAGTGGCTGCATTGGAAATTGAAAACAGTTGACCTTATTAGTAACAGAAATCAGCTACCAGAGTGGAAAGTCACAAATGTACAAGCTTTTATGAATTATACATTGGTGGTTTTGTCCATCTTTTTGATGAGAGCAAAAATAGTTCAATCTGACTACTGTTCTAATATTTCGACGATTTGGCCTAGCCTACTTCACTTTTATTGAAGTTTGAAATTTGTTTTTACTAGTTCTCAACATTTTCTTTTGAATTTTTGTAATACTTTTAAAGGTTATAATTTTAGTACTTATTGTAATTTAGTTATACAGTCAAAAGTCATTAATTCGGACATCCATAATCCGGACCTCAAAGCTAAAATCTTTCTGCGCATGCGCATAGGCATTTTACGCGTGCGCGCAAGACATTTTCGACTGCGCATATGTGTCTGCGCAAGCGCAAAATACGTTTTCGCGTGCGCGTTTAATGTAAAACGGACGGTATAAGCTAAAATTATCTAATTATCTATTTCAGTTAATGTTGATGATTGCGTTGTTCCTTAATCTTCGAATTGGATACGGCTTATTATTTTTTGCAGACCGTAAGAGCAATTTTATAAAAGTAAGCTTGAACTTTTGATTATGTCAAATAGAATTTCCGATGCTGGAGCTCCCAAAGGATCTAGAAAACGAAAGTATGCTTCGATGTCCATCAAACAAAAAACGAATTGCTATAAAAAATGGATAAATGCATATCCTTTGTTTATCTAACGGTTCCGAAATCTGTTTGTCAATTTCACTCTGGTCTGCGCGGGGGGGGGGGGGGGACGTCACGGCGCCCGCAATGAACTGGAAGTTAATCTGTCAGAACTATCGTTTTCTTTAGGGCAGATGTTTGTATTTTATTTGGCTTATAATTCCTTACTAAATGTAGTATTTAATCTCGATGTACTCCGTCTTTGATATGATTTAAATCAAATTCCTCGTCATTATAAATATCATGAATACAAATCAAATAGTTTTCTGGTTGCAATTTTCTAATTTCGGCTATGCGTAAGGTATGCTTTACGCATACGCGCGTTGAAAGAAATGTTTAATAAAGTAAACAAATAAATATTAAGCTTCTTTTTTTGTAAATTTCGATACCCTTTAGATCATAATTGCTCATTATTTTATAAATTACGGTTTCATATTTTTAATTTTATAATTTCTGCATGCCATCTTACCAGATTTAAACTGATGATCTATAATCCGGAAAAATCGATAATCCGGAATCGCCGAAGCCCCGACGAGTCCGTATTAAAGACTTTTGACTGTATTTTTGCTGTTAAAGCACAGTTATTCTTTTGTTTAGATAATATTTATATTTTTAGAATTCTTTAAATTCCTTTTCATATCTCTCTCTCTCTATATATATATATATATATATAATTGAAAAGCTAGTAAGTACTGTGCTGTAAGACCTATTCGGTCTTATATTTTTTTTTTTTCACAATATGCTGCAAAAATTATGAAATAATAAGAAGAAAAATTGTAGTGAGCTCGCCAAAAAGTTACCAGGAGCTGTGGCTCCAAGAAATAATTTAACGCAGTATTTTTTAAAAAAACAATGACATTGAAGTGTGAAAAATTAGGCTACATGTGAAATAAAATGTAGAATATAAAAAACAGTTAAAATCAATCGTTGGAAACATGTGAATGGCAAAAAATACAATAAAAACCTTATATATGCATGGAAGTACCATTTATAGCATTTGGAATTTTTATATTTTATAACAATCTGCATTCTTTTTAATTGCTGAAATTTATTATTATAGATTATTTTTCACTTCAGTGTTTCATTTACAGTATGGATACAGTCATTTCCTATCATGAAGCAAGTGAGTTATATGGTTTAAAAGAAATTAAATCTCTAACATTGGATTGGTTATATAAAAATATGGTTGTCAAATTGGCTGCATCTCCTGTACATTTACAGCAGTTAAGGTATTGAACAGTTTTTTTTTTATATGTATCATTTATTTCATGAATTTATAAATTAAGTAAAAAATCACATTCTGGTTTTAGTTTTAAATTTGCAGTTGTATAATTTCTAGATGATGTCTAATAAAGAAACTGAGTTCATTAAAATACAGAGTGTCTCAAAAAAGTGTACTCACACTTTAACTGTCGTTAACATGCTGCCTTTTTGAGTTGTAGGTGTAATTAATTTAGCACAGCATGGCATCAAATCAGCTTAGAAGAGAGGAAGTTTGTCTTGAAATGTTATTTGAAGACCGAAAACGCCATTGAAGTGCAAAGACGATATAGAAGGGAATACACAAAACCGCCACCAATGCGCCAGACCATTGCTCACATCAAAGACAAGTTTGAAGCAGATGGAACTGTCCCGAAAGTCAAGAAGGAACGTTCTTTACAACGGACATCCATGAGCCCTAGGAAAGAAGAGAAGGTGCAGGAAACACTCCTTTGATCACTACAGAAATCTCTGTGACAAACTGCTAGGGAAACCCACATCTCAAAAGATAACGTCTATCGCATCATGAAGCATCTGCAATGGAAATACTACATTCCAACATTAATCCATGCTATTAACGAAGATGATCCTGATTGGAGAGTTCAATTCTGTGAGTGGTACCTGACAAAATGTGCAGAAGATGCAGGGATTTCACAAAAACTTTTGTGGAGCAATGAGGCATCCTTTGAATTAAATGGCATAATTGTATGTACTGAGATCCCTTAAGTCCTCATATAACACTTGAAAACCATGTAAACTTACCAGGATGGTTGTGTGGTTGGGATATCCGCATTGGGCGTCATAGGATAATTTGTTTAATGGAACTGCCACTGTTGAGACTTACCTCAACTTGCCTCAAGAATTTGTTATTCCACAAATTTGAGAAATGTTTGTTGATGACCATGAGATTTACTTTCAGCAAGATGGAGCACCTCCCCACTACCATCATGATGTATGAGCTCACCTCGATGCAGCTTTTCCAGACAGATGGATTGGACGAAGGGGTACCACTGAATACCCTGCGCATTCCCCAGACCTCACGCCCATGGACTTCTTTTTGTGGAGATATCTCAAAGACAAAGTTTATCGCACCAAACCAAGAAAAATTGATGCACTGGAAATTGAAAGACAATGTCACAATATTCCTAATGACCTGTTTCATGACGTTCGCGAATCCCTTGGTGCACGTTATCAGCATTTTCTGGACAATGATGATCATCAATTTGAGCATTCACGAACATGATTCCTTTATTATATTTATCTTCTGTATTCGAAGCCCTTCCATTTCACTCTATGTTCAGAAATAAAGTTTTTCTCATCATTTGAATTGTGAGTACCTTTTTTTGGGACACCCTGTATTAGTTGTTTTATAGCATTTTAAGTGGCAATATTTCCTATTGCTAATAAATACTGCTTATAAATGTATTGCGTTCTTTAATTAGTGTACACTGAACTCCCAGTTATCTTTAATTAATTAATTTACAGATAATTGGAAGAATAATCCAAAGATTACCTTATGAAATTATAATTAACATGTAAATGCTCTTTAAAACAAACTCTTTGGAAGTTTAAATGAATGACATAATGATTACTGTTCAAAAAAAGTTTTAATTAAAATTAATATTTTAAAAAAAATCTGAACGCTTTCAGATTTTATATTACGCCCAAAATGGTGAATTTTTTAATGTTTTGTGTGTTACTTTTATTGATTAAATATCATGTTCTTTGCACTTAAAACACATAAAATTCAATTCAACAGCAATATCACAAAATATTTAAAAACAGCATATCTTTAGAATTTCCGATACACAGTCTCGCACACTGGAGATAACATTTTTTTCCCCTCCCCGTAGTGTTACCATTCCTCACTTTGAAATTGTTATGTTTCTTTTAAATTTTTGACAGTAGAATCGTCCAAGAGTTTCTCAACATTTTGTTGACCTCTTCAGTCCTAATCCTGTTCACTGCTGATCATGAAGAGCTCTGAGAAGAACATGTATTATCATTGTAAATCTATTGTATTTTCTTTTTTTCTGAAACGTGTTAACAGTTTTTTATTGGATAGGGAGGAAGGAAAGTGCTATATCATTCTTCCAAGACAAAAATTTATTTTTCTCCGTATATGCAAAAATGGCCATGAAATAAAGAGCCCATAACAATAAGAAAGCATCAGGAATGTCAGCTGCTTTTGGACAGTTAGCAATTGTCAATAATTTTGAGGCTATTTAAATAAAAGTATCTTACTTGTATACAGATAATAGTGAGGAAGTACCAAACTTCAAATAGAAAGCTTTCATTCTACTTTGGAATTTTTATTTTACTCATGTATAAAAACAAAAACACTAAAAAATTAAAATGCCATTATAAATTACAACCTTGATTAAATTACTTCAGTTTGAGAGGTTTTAATTTGAAAATATTGCTGCAGCTGATTTTGTTTTGATTGTGTGTTTTTTTGACAGGCATAAAATATGATTAATGAATACTATCTTCTTTTTATATATAACACAAATGAAAATAGGATCAAATTGATTTTTTAAATTAAAAATTGTTATAATTTAATTACTTTATATTAGTGATTTTTATTTCATGTTTTTCATTGTCTTTATTAATATGCTATCTACTGCTTCGTAGACCCTGCTCTGAGTTTTCATAATTTGTATAACAGATTCGAAATTTGAGTTACTGTGTGTTTTTTATTGTTTACATTATGTATCTTATTTACATCATACATTCTTGAACTTGCAGTTCTGATTTAATGGTGGAATTAATCTCATCTCCTCATCTTGTTGTTGTACAGACAGAATTTTCTCTCTACATTATACTAAAACAGGTAAATGGTTTAATTACTTAATTAAAGAATAAATAACCATATAAGCACTGTATGTGTGTGTTAAAATCTCTGTAAATATATGATAGATATTATCTTCGTAAATTTCTTAGATGCTGGTAAAAAATTGTTTATTTTCTAATTGTTATTTAAATATCTAATTATTGAATTTTAATTTCTATAGTGGGTTTTCCTGAGAGAAAATTTAACCTTTGTACATTTTGATACATTATCATCAGCTACTGAAGAATATTTTAACAGTTTCTCTGGTAAGTATTATTGTTAATCAAATGACGTCTATTATGCTTTGAAAGGACTTTTTGCTTTGTTTAATCTCTGTTGTGAGATTTGGTTATTTTAAAGTGAAACATTTTTTAGTATACCTTTTTGAATGTAAAAGAAGTCTATGTATTAGAATGTTTATTTTTACAAAATTAATTTCATCAAAATTTATTTGTATTGGAGTTTTGAAATAGTGTGTTATTTTTATATCATTTAACTTATTCAGTCTGTAGTTAATCGTGAGAAGTCAGAGCCGTAGCAAAGGTGTTAAAGCCTTTGAACAACTGAAGATTTCGTGCCCCATTCTGTCTGCCAAGAAAGGAAAACATTTCATTCTAAAATTTTGTAACATCAATTTGGAGCACATCCAGGGACAGATGTTCCCCCTTGCCCCACCCTAGCTATGCCACTGCCTAAAGTTATTTCTTTCGTATGCTACATTAAGTGTATCATGAAACTGTTCCTTATTTAGTGATGTGATTTTGTGTATTTGTTCAACACTAGAATGGCCAATGATTAATGTGCACCTATTTCAATTAAAGGTGAAATCTATTATTTTAATGAATTGGTAGTTCTAGTGTTAGAACATTACAAATAATTATTTAATTTCATATAAGAATTATATAATAACTCTTAAAGGGTCCATGCCATTTCTTTCAACAAATTGCGGATGTTCTTATCAAAAAGCATTTCGTGCCTTGCGTTTAAAACATCTGGTTGTACATCATGTTGATATGGAAGTTATTGAATCTGATAACATTATCCCAGTTGGTACGTATGTATATTTTTATTTTGTTGCTAGATAAAAATTCATATTTTTATTGAAAAAAAAATTACAAGTTGGAAGTAGTTAAAGTGCAATGAAAGTTATATTCAATAAATATTGCTAGGAAGCATGTTGAATTAATATTTGTATTGAGACTGCTAGGCTAATGTTATGCATTTATCATATGCAACTTGTTCTTCATCAGAGTAGAAGACATGCATGCCAATGTAAATTTTAAAATCAAGCAAAACAGCAACCTTATTTTTGGCATAGATTTTTTAGAATAATTTTATCATCACTCATCACTGGCGTTTTTTTTTTTTTTTTTTTTTTTTTTTTTTTTTTTTTTTTATCATATTGAATTCGAATAAGCACTGCACTTTATTTCTTGTGTAATATATTTACAAGATATTGGAAATAACCTTAATTCTGTGTTGAACTCTTTCCTGCCGCACCTCTTCACTCTCTCAAAGAAACAAAATTTTTGATTAATTGTATATGGCATCGCTGTGCCCTCTGCAACTTTTTCCGCAGCTCTTCCCATCTGTGCTCCTATTTAAGAGTTGAAAAATTTTGTTAATTACAATCAAAATATAAAAAATAAATGCCTATAAATGCAGTAAACTAATACTGACATTAATATAATAAGTAAAAATGGTATTCATTAAATAATTTTGATAAATGCATACAATTGAGATTATTATTGAAAAGAAACAAATCATCTAACCACCATTATTGACAGTAACAAAACACAAAAATTTGGTATCAGTAAATGAAGAAATGCAATTAATGAATATGCATTAAAATTCAGATTTCAAAAGCATATGAAAATTGAATTGATCTAATTTGCCTCTTGGGTATATGAACAGTGCAGGCCATCTTTGCCTGTTAGAACATCTTGAGTGATGCACCATGTCCTAAAGTAGTTTGCTTTTTGTTTATCTGTCTCCAAGAACAACATCTTCTTTTTTATGCTCAGGAAAGGGATTTAAAAAGTGATAAGCATTCCTCAGTTGCAGTAAATATTGCTGTTTCCATTTAGACCATATTTGCTTGAGAAGTCTCAAATTGTTAGAGTCTCTTAATCAGAAACTTTGTTGAACACCTTTGTAAAGTATAAAAGAAAACTGATATTCTCACATCCTTTAAGTAAGAAATGAGAAGTTGAGGTTCACAAAGCTCATAAATTAATGGTCTGTTGTTTAAAACACATTCTATTCACTATGTATTGTAGTAACTCTTTACATGTCAATAACACTCTTCCTAATATTTTCTTTATAGAGGTTCTCTGATACTCTTCATCAGGCATTCTTAAAATTCTCCTTACCATGGAGAACAATTAGGGATGAATTTCCAAGTGACGCCTTTAGACATTATAGAGTCTTGTAATGTTGGATTTATAATAATTAAGTATTTCTCTTGTGCTGTGATTTTGCATTATCTGTATAGATCATTTTTGTGGCTTCTTTTAAGTAGAGAATGTTGAGGAGATAAAATAAAACTTTTTTTTGACACATCTGAGACCATGTCAATATGCATTGTGCATACTATTGCACACGTAAATAGAACAATGTATACTCTTTTAACATCTCTTTCTCAGCTTTAATGGTAATTCTCTAGTGAAATGAGTTCCTATCACTGTGAAAGGGGAACTTTCAACAGCATGATCTCTCGGCAGTTGCTTTGTTTGTTGTCTAGCAGGTTTCAATGGTATTTCCTACATATAAGGCAAGTAGCAATAACTTTCTCTATTTTTCTGCTTCTAGGTATCCAAAATTTGTTCCTGACTTTGGACAGTGTTGACATAACTCCTGAATAGAATGATTTCGCGTGTTCACTAAATATCATTTGTTCTCTGAACTTAGACTTTGTCAGTCTAATAGAATGCTTTTTGTCATCTATTAACTCTGCTTGGCTAAATAATCTCTTGACACACAAAGTATTTCTACTGCCCAGATATAGTGCTTAACTATAAAGCTTTGAATCAGGCATCATTGGATTATTTTTTCTAGTTATTGAATCTCCGGAGAATATTATCTGCACTTGTTTTATCCACTGTTCTTCAGCTTCTGAAATCTCCAGTGTAGTAAGAGGAATTTCTTCACAAGTATGTAATCTCAGCTTGGCAACAAACTGCTTCACCTAAGCTGCAACTCTTAATAATTTTTCCAGACTGCTGAACTTAGTAATATTTAATGCAATGTTTCTTACTTGAGCAGTTGCATAAATGTAAGTTTTCAAACATTCCAAATTCTGATTATCAATCTGTACTTTAAACTTCCACGAAGCCCAATGATCTTTAGAACCTCTCAACCATAATGTACCATGAATTACCAATATTTTCTTTAAACAATGTATGTGTTACTTCACCACGAGGTAACTTATCTGCAGGATTTTCTGACCCTGGACAATATTTCCACTTATCAGGTGGAGTACAGTCTGTATTTCTGCAACTCCTGTGACTAATGCTGCTATTGATTCCAACCTGGGAAGTAGCATCTTCTTTAATGGTGCTAAACTAGTTTTCTACATTGTAAATAATGTACATTGTGCCCCCCCCCAAAAAAGGACAGTTCTATATCTACTGACTTGTAGAATTGTTCTGGTTTTAACAACATTTTGAATGTATCTTTGGTTTATATCTAATGATAGCTTGTTGTATTCAAATGAATGTTGTACTTCTGTTTCTAATTATTTCACAGTGCTTTGTGCATTAATAATTTCATTATATTTTGATAAATTAGTTTCTCTCTTGATTAACACCACAGCTGATTCTTTCAACAGTTTAATTCATCTTCAATTTTCTTAATTAATTCTGTAACAGTGGTTCCTAACATTAGTGAACATTAACATTAGTGTAACATTAGTGTAACATTAGTGAACCTCTAATATTCTTGTTTTATTCAACTCTTTCGTCTAGACTCATTTTAATTTCCAAAGATAAACGGCATGGAAATAGAAATTGTATCTAAAACAAAATTAATCCACTATATCTTAACCAAACAACAATCGATGCTTTAACAACACTTAAATTCATTAACTTTTGTTTTCAGCTACTTGGCACTAAAACATCAAATGAGAATAATTTTATCATCACTCATCATTGGCGGTTCTTCTTGTGTTGTTGACTTGGAGATTCAATAACTAGAAAAAATAATCCAATGATGCCTGATTCGAAGCTTTACAGTTAAGCACTATATCTGGGCAGTAGAAATACTTTGTGTGTCAAGAGATTATTTAGCCAAGCAGAGTTAATAATAATAATAGCACTACACTTTATTTCCTTCTAATAGCTTATGAATCATAGGTCTATGTACAATTTATTTACATAACGTTGGGAATTACATTAATACCTCGCTGAACTCTCACTCTTGTCACACTTCTTCACTCTCTCAAAGAACTGAAGTTTTATACTGTTAATTATATACAGGCACAGGCAGTGCAGTGCCCTCTACAACTTTTTCCACAATTTTAAATAAAATATCTATTACTTTATATTTTTTGAGTGATCTGTCATAAGTCCCACATATGCACAGTACAGATTTTTTTTGTTCAAAATTTATGCCAAAATAAGGTTGCTCATTTACCTGATTTTAATTGTTTTTTATGTTTATCCATGTGCTGCAATGAAGGGAGTACAAATTACATTTTAATGGCAAAAATTAATTTTGGGGAGTTCTACTTTTTGTGTTCAAAATTGAGTTTTAAATTCTGATTTTCTACATACTTGTCCAGAAAAAAGAAAACTGTACTATAATCAGACTCTGGCGAAAGATATAAATATTAGTCACTTCAGTTTTTCAGTGAAAGGATTTCATTTAGATTTGTGTTTACATATTTATGTTTAGATTCAAAGAACTGCAAAAGTTAATTAAAATTCAGATTCAGTAACATATTTCGTTTCTTTTTTTGACAGAAAATTTTAATATGAAATTTGAAATAACTGAACATATAAAATCCTTAAATCTTTAATTAGGGAATCTTTAGAAGTCAACAAAGTTAAAAAACTTTTATTCTTTTTCTTGAATGAATATTTCCAAAAATTTTTTGTGATATTAAGCTAAATATGAGAATTTTACACATTTGAATTTGCAAAAGAGTGTAATGTACAAAACATATCATTACAGAGCACTTTTGTCGTTAATGAAAAATTTAATTTAAAAGAAGGTTTGGTTTTTATTTTAAAATTGTATGTAATATAAATTAATTAATTTATGCTTGGTTGAGCATTTCGTGTCTTGTATGTTCCATAGGACCTACCCCTCTAAAAAATCTTTAAAAATGTAAGATTCAGTTAAGTGACAAAAGTTTGAAGAGGTGTTTCCAGAATATGAAAATGAACATTTCTGAATGAATATGTAACACAAAAATCATGAAAATCCAATCAAATTTCATTTAAATTAATTTTTATAAATCTGGTACTATAACTATCAGTTAAACTTCATTTTAATGTACATTAAGGTAATATTGCTGTATGTTATGTATTGTATACAAAGCATTAATTATTTTTATTTGATTTCATTTTAACATTTAAAAAGAATTAATGTGTTTTTTACACTTTGTATGATCTAAGGGGGATAATTGTTTATCAAAGGTGATTTTCTTAGCATTGTTGATATTTGTAAATTTATTTGGCATTTAATCAGATTGCATTTAGGCATATAATTTTGCTGCATACAAATATTTTAATTTTTAATTTTGAACAAAATCCTAAGATTTATATTCTGTATCATAAATTTTTAATTCTGTCCTATCAATTTTTAATAAATGCAGTATGCATTATTTTTATTCATACCATATTAAATAATAAATTGCTAAATAAATTTGTATTATATTACTTCACATTATTAATTAGTTATTCAAAAAATATAATTATAATTTTTTACCAACTAATTTAATAAATCATGTTTTGGTGTAACCTAAGAGGCTATGTGTAGCTAAAATCCAATAATGTATCATTCTAGACTGCCGTTGATACATAGTTAAAAAAAAGAAACAATTTTAGGTTTGGCAGTGACAAAACAGGTAGAACTGCTGCAAGCACGTACTTCATTCTATGTTTCAATTCTTCAGTAATAGCTGCATGTGAGGACATAGCCACTATTTGCTTTGCTATAATCAAACGAATCAGTATTCATTTTCTATATTCTTATTATCAGCAATTAAAATGCTATTATCATAGTTACATTTCTAAATTATGGTGCTTGAAATTTCAAAACATAAATTATGTTTTTCATTAATTTTATTTGCAGATTGGTTCATGCCAATTTTTAAAATTCAGTGGTATCACATGCTGAGAGTTGAACAAGGAGCAGACAAAGGGTTTGTATAAATTCTATCTGTAGCATTTCAGGGCTTACGTAGTTGTATTTTATTAAAGTATTGTAGTAACAATTTTGTTGTAAATTTTCTTATGTATTTAAAGTTCTTAGATTAGAATTTATTTCAGAGGAATTCTATACTTTTGAAGAAATCTGTCACATATTAAAATTTGAAAAGTAGAAACATTAGGCACCTCGTAAGCGGGACATATTTTAGCTAACTGACCACTGATAGCCCATCTTAACATAAATTGTTACACCATCTAAGCTGAAACAATCCTTATTCTGTTGCACTTACAGATATGTGCTTGATGAATAACTCCTCTCTCACCCCCTTTTTAATGTTACTCTATGATACAGATGCATTCTCTGTCAAATTTTTAAAATTTTTGCTCAGCCATTTGGGCCATTCAGAAGCGTATATATATGTTATAATTTTGCTTACTTTAACAATAAGCATTTCTTGGAAGATTTCAACAGACTTTTCAGTTTTAAATTTGACAGCATTCTAGTAAGACTTTTACAATAATGTTCACTTCAAATGATACACAAGTGAAAGCTAAATGGATTAACAAATTAAAACTTACATTGTTTGATTCTAAAATCATTAAGGTCAGTAACTGTCATTTATGAAAACTAAATGGTCTACTGAAGCCTGTGTTACCTGGTTTTGAAATCTTCATAGCCGACCTCATCTATAAGCATTGTTATTAATATCTTGTAAAATTAAGTTACTATTTTACATGTATTATGATAGGCAGTATGTTATACCCTGCTAAATCTTGAGGAATATTAATTTATGTCTTCAAACTAAATTTTTGGTTTTCGTTTTCAATAGCCCAAATCAAGTAAGTGATGAAGAATTTATGAAAGATTGTGTCAGATGTGGACGAGTATTAAATACTGATACGCAGGTAACTGAAGTTCAAATTTATTTATGAATATAATGTAAGTTAAACTTTAATGTGTTAATAATAATTATCTTGAAGTAAATATAACAGTTCCCCCCCCCCAATTTAAGGTTTATAGTTGTTTGGGGGAAGTCTCCTGTTTCTTTTTTTATCATTTACAGTTTTTAACACTGCAACTGGCAAGAGATTTCATTAAGAAACCCCAAATTTTCTAAAACTGCCATCAGAAAGAGGTATTTTCGTGACTTTAATGCAAAAATGCACCTGGTATTTTGTATATCTCGATTTATATACTTAAAATGTAATGCCTTCATTTCTTAGATATATTTCAGGATGCATGTTGGGTCAATTGGAATGTTTGGTGGTGTTTCAAATCATAGCATATTTTCTTCTAATTATTTTTTTACTGCTGATCTTGATTGAAGCAGATATATAAATATGGTCTTTTCTGCTCATGCTACTTAATTCTTGCATGTATTGTTGTGTAATTTTTTCCCGAATATAGTGGTAGGTTTGATTCCAGGCAATGTGGTGGCTGCATGGAGATTGTTTTGGTTTTCCCCTTGCATAATGTATATATGAACCAGTTTCCCTTAGAAAGTCTTCTATGAAGGCATCCCTGTCCTTAGGTAGATAGCCTTAGTGTTCTTTGCCATAATCTACCAAGCTAAATCCAGTGGAGTGCTAAGAATGAAGAAATCATGTTATGCACTTTTATTTTATAAAAGGGAAAAATGGTACTGAGAAAATGCAGTTTGAGTAGCATGGAAATTCCAGCTTTATATGATATCTGTTCTGGATCACCATCCAGTTTAAACAAAGACCTATTAAAAGGAGTTGCCACTGAAAACCCACATTATACAGTTCAGAAACTATCAGACAGTCCAAACATTTCAAAAAGTATGTACATGATCATTTGGAGAAGATTTGATATATAAGCTGCTATGGATGTATGGGTATTTCATACTTTAACTGAGCAGAATATGCTTATTTGAATTTTGGCTTCTAATTCTTTGCTGAAGAGAAATAAAGAAACTACTTTTTTTTAAATTAGTATTCATTACATTATTTTAATTTGTGTGAGAAAAATTTCATGATGTTAGCCAAAAAACCTTCTTTAGTATCATTGAGAGGGCCGGCATCCCCAAAAGTTGCCACCAAATTAGACAAAAAATTTGGAAAAATACCATTACCATATGACTATTTTAAAAGCAAAAATCAAATGAGTGTCCAAAATTGACCACTTGTTGAGGTGTTGTCTTCCATCATGACTATCCCTGCTCAGCTTCACATTTTGCTGTCAAAACAAGAACTTATTGATAGGGGATGTTTTGTGTCACTTCCCATATTTGCTAGACCTTGCCTCTTGGATTTTCACTTCTTCAGGTCACTTCAAAATTCTTTGAATGACCTGGACTAAACTTCTTTGAAGAGTTTTAACTTTTGTATTGCTTCATTTGTATTTATCATAAAAAAATCATAGAACTTTCCAGGTGACTCAATACTTTCTTTTTTTTTTTGTCAGGTGCAGCTGATCAGATTGATACCTGTTGAACACTTTGCTCTCTCATTTATTATTGGCGGCCTACCAGCGGCCGAGCGGTAAAGTTATAATGTGTATAATAGTTTCCCTTAGAAAGTCCTCCACGAAGGCATCCCTCTCCTTAGGCAGATAGCCCTAGTGTGCTTTGCCATAATTAAATAAACCAAACCAAATCATTTATTATTGGCAAATGTCAATACCATCTACTTTTCAGTAGCTTAGTACCTTCCCATAGCATCAAGTGTTCTCATGCCTCTGAGAAAGTGAAGGGGTTGATTGTTCATTAATACTGATATACCATGCCCATGCACATGATACTTAAAAAGCTTTTCTGTAGTCTAATTTAAGCATTTTGGATACTTGTGTACTTAGTGATCAATTATTAAAAAAAAAAAATAAGGGAAGGGAATCATATTTATGCACTACACCTGTCTCTATATAGTGTTACGAAAATCTTTTTTTGGTTTTCCTCTCATGGCATATTTTTTATTTATTTATTTTTTTTTTTTTTTTGAAAAAAATATAAATGTCTTAACAGTTTACTGAAACATGAAACTTTATTTATTCAGTTGTATTTTTACACTAGACATGACTTTTTTTTTCAGAAATGGTTTGTTTTAATTACATCAAAAAAATTAACACCAAGAAAGTTTTGGATTAATTTTAATATTTAGTAGATGTTTGAAAGTTTACCCCATTCTTCAAGTCAAATATTTTCTATCATTGCAAAAATTCTCTCAACTGAAACAGATATTCCAGGCAAAGGTATTGCAAATTAAACCATTTTAGAAAAATTGCAATGTAAATAACAGTGTGGGGAAAATATATTTCAGGGTATCCCTTGGTGAAAATTGGCAATTTTTTTGGTGCTATTCCTGTTCATGTGTGTATAAAAATTGTCACGTTTATGCTCACGATTCTTTTTTTTTTTTTTTTTTTTTTTATATATATAAAAACAAAAAATTTAATGAAGAACTTATGTACATTATTTACATTATTGAAAGCAACAATCATACATATATTATAAATTTTCCCATCATAGGGCCAATATTCGTTTATCAAGAACAATTACCGCTATGCGGCCAAGAACAGATCATTTCAAGGCGTCGCCCTCAAGCTTAACTAAAAAGAGTATTACATTCCTTCTCTGCCGCCAGTCACGTGACCTAGTCGGCGACAGATGATAAAAAATAAAAGAAAAAATGAATCCATCGGAGGGAAAAAGAAATAATTTCAACAAACTCCCCCCCGATGAACAATAGGTTCATCATAAATTTAACTAACTATTACAATATTACTATAACAATAAGAAACAAATAAAAATTACTTACATATACAGGTCACATTATATCAATAATTTCTTAACACCAAGAAAAAAAAGTTTTTCTGAAACTATAGAAAAAACAAAACATTTAAATTAACATTTCTCAAGATCACCACAAATCATTAAACCAAGGAAAATAATAATGAATAAATGAAAACATTATGAAAAAGAACATTTTTTTTTATCATCAGTTTATCAGTCATTCAGTCCAATTTTTTTTTTTTTTTTTTTTTACCAGTCACTGATTATTGCAATTACTGATATCATCAATTTCTAAATTGTACAATAGCTGCACTGGACGTTTGATTACCGAATTACCAGTTTTCACTTCACACGATCTGATCATTCCATCTCTACCAATAAAGGTTTTGGTTATTCTTCCTAATTTCCACCAGCTTCTAGGTAAATTTTCATCATGAACAAGTACTATATCATTTACGTTGAATGCAGATGGTTTCTTCTGACCGGTATAATGAGCAGATCTCAAGCACAGGAGATATTCTTTTTTCCATCTGTTCCAAAAGTGATTTATTAGATTTTCTCGTGTACGGAAACGTTTTAACATTACTTCTCTGGAACCTGGTAAATTCAAGTCATTCCTCCTTACAGCTGGCAAACTCAAGAGTCGTTTACCAATCAACAGGTGGGCTGGAGTAAGTGCGGAGGGCTCTTCAAGATCAGAAAAGACGTATGTTAATGGACACGAGTTTATCATCGCTTCTATTTCAAGCAAAAGCGTTTCTAATTCACTTTGAGTCGAAGATGATTTCCCAATGTTCTTTCTTAAACTAGTTTTTACACTGCGAACTAAACGTTCATAAAAACCGCCCCACCAGGCAGCACGTTCCACAATATATTTCCATGTGATTCCATGCGAAGCATAAAATTTTTTAACTTCAGGGTGGTTAATCACTTTCCACATTTGCTTTAATTCAAGTTCGGCTCTTTTAAATGTTCTAGCATCGTCCGAGTACACAGTGGAACACAAACCTCTTCGGGATACGAACCTGCGGAACGCAAGTAAAAATTCTTCAGTGCTCATGCCTTTTACGAGCTCAAGGTGAATAGCTCTTGTAGTAGCGCAAGTAAACAATAAAATGTAGTATTTGTTGTCATTTTCTTTTACATACAAAGGACCTGTAAAATCGAGTCCACAAATTGCGAAAGGTGGAGATTCATTAACACTATCCGCTGGAAGAGGTGCAGTGATTTGTTGTCCAGGATGTACATAATATTTTTTGCATATTAAGCATTTACTCAGGATTGATTTGACGTATTGTTTTCCTCTTTAAGAGCCAGAATTTTTCACGTATATGCACTAGAGTATCCGATACACCCGCATGATAAACCTTTTCATGAGCGTCTCGTACTACTAATTCACTTAATTTATGTTTTGAAGGGATTACTATTGGATGTTTGTTGTTAAATAGTAGGTTTGACTTTTGTAACCGACCTCGTACCAAAAGTAGACCTTCATCTGATAATATGGGATTTAATTCGAACAATTTTGAATCTTTTGGAATATGCTTGTTTTCTCTTAGAGACTTTATAACTTCAGGAAAACTATATTCTTAAGCTTGTTTTAACCAAAAGATTTCAGATTTACTGATTTCTTCTGCTGAAATTTCTGCAAAATTTCTATTTTCCCTTTTTACTTTTAAATTTGATATAAATCTGAAAATCCAAACAGTCACACGATAAAGTTTTTTCAAGGAACTAAATTTTGTCAAATTCATGAGTGGAACATTTTCAGCTTTGTCTGTTTTGATCAAACACGCTAGGATAGCTTCCGAGTTTCGAGATTCTTCTGATACATCATGTAATTTTGACGTCGATAGTTTGGGTTTTGGCCATTGACTTTCAGGTAACGAAAGAAATGCAGGGCCATGCCACCATTTCGAAGAATCTATCAATTCTTTTGCAGAACAACCCTTTGTTATTAGATCTGCAGGTTTGAGTTTTCCTTCGCAATGTCTCCATGAACAAGGATCTGAAATTTCATGTATTTCTGAAATTCTATTAGCAATGAAAGGTTTCCATCTTTTAGCTGTACCTTTAATCCAATGTAGAACTATTTCCGAATCTGACCATAAAATGACATTTGAAATATGTAGAATATTTTTCAGGTAGTTGGCAACCCTAGCACCCACCAGTGCTCCCATCAATTCAAGGCGGGGAATAATGGTGCAACACGTGATTTTGCCAAAACAAATGTAGTTTCAAATTTATCTTCATCAGTTCTGTATCTCAAGTATGCGACTGAGCCATACGCATTCGGATTAGCGTCACTAAAAGTGTGTAACTGAACAGTGTCCCTGTCTAAATTTGGTACATGAAAATAATATCTGGGAATTTTCAACATTTTAAGTTCTTTTATTTCAGAGAGCCATATTTTCCAGTCATTTTCGAGTTCTCCAGAAAAGATCTCATCCCAAGGTACCCCTTGAAGCCATAGCTGTTGCAATAAACATTTAATTCGAATTACAAAGGGTGCGATAAATCCAGATGGGTCAAAAATTTTGGCTGCTATTTTTAATACATTACATTTGGTACATTCAGTGTTTATAGAGGACAGTAAGGGTGTTAATTCTAGTCCTAAGACATCTTCATCATTGTTCCATATTAAACCTAGTACTTTTAAGGATGTACATGGAGTGTCACTATTGAGAGAGATTAAATTTTCCTCAAGCCATTTCTGCTTAAGCTCTAGGGAATTGGTTTCGAATTTTCTTAGATTTAGACCTCCTTCAGCAAGAATTTTAACAGATTCATTTGATAGATTAAGCGCTTCTTCAACAGTTGTCGCTCCAGAAAATAGGTCATCCACGTAAAGATTTGAGTTAAGCATTTCAAAAGTCTTAAAGTTAGAATTCTTGTACTTATCAATGTGATGTTTTATTGTGCAGGCAAGGATGAAAGGACTACAAGTTACACCAAAGGTTGCTCTTGTCATTTTGTAAGAAATTACACTCTCTTTTCTATCAAGGTTTTTAAAATAAAGAAATCTCAGATAATCTCTGTCTTCTTCTGCGATTGATATTTGAAGGAATGCCTTTTCGATATCTGCCGAAAAGGCGATCCTATTTTCGCGGAATTTCAAAATAACGTCGAAAACATTTGGATTTAGATTTGGCCCTGGATGAAGACAATCATTGAGAGAAAGAGCATCATTTGATTTTGAATAAGCATCGTAAACCTTTGTTGTTGTTTTGTCGTCTCTAATTACAGGATGGTGAGGCATATAATAAGAATTAAGTGTCAAGCTGTTTTCAGGGCATACTTCTACAATTTCTAAATGTTCTTGTTCCCTGAGAATATTGTTGTATTCTTCAAATAACATTTCATTACACTTAAATTTATTTTCTAGGCTAGCAAATCTTCTTTTAGCCACTTCAAGATTATTTCTCAATAAATCGTGAGATTTGCTCCATAGTAACCTTGCCTCATAACGACCATTTTTAAATTTCAAATTATTTTGAAAGTCATTTATGATTTCTAAATCTCTAGAATTCTTTTCGTTATTCTCAACAATACCCATGACTTCTAAATCCCAAAATTTCTTCAGTTCATCATTTTCACTCTCAACTGATACACTAAAACAATTTATTTTTCTATTTTTTGATTCTATCTGCCCCTGAATAGTATGTCCGAAAATAGTTTCTGAAATGTATAAATGTTTTCCAATTTTTCCTACAATACTTAATTGAATTTGCCATAAAAAGTCTGACCCTAGTAAAATAGTTATTTCCCGTTCATGCCCTGTATCAGCAGGATTAAATCCTCTCATTTTCAAGCGTTGAATCAAACCTTTGTCTGGAATTTTGACTGTAGCGCCAGTTATTTTTTCAACTACCAAGGCTTCAATATTTATGGTATTGCTTGGTTGCGAAACATTTTGTAATTCAAGAGAAACTACGTCAAATGATGATTCTTGTGGTTTTCGTCCGCCAAATGAATATACTAATAAATTTTCTTTTCTAATAGGCTTTAAATTCAGTTTTCTTACTAAATTTTCTTTTATAAAGCATTTTTCTGAACCACTATCACACAAAACCCTTGCATGGATTTTGTTTTCACCACCAGAGACACATACAATACAAGTTTGGAGTAATGTAGAAATAGTTTTATTTTTCTGTTCAGAAACGCAAGATACTAAGGTTGTGGATTTATCTGCGTTAATATTTTCAGGACTTTCATGTTTTTCTGATTTATTACAGAACAGCTCATTGTGAAATTTATTACCACATTTCGAACATGGGGTTGATTTACTTTTACAGTTAGAAGACAGGTGTGATTTTAAGAAACACTTGTAACAGTGTCCTCCCTTCTTCAATTTAAAACATTTCTCTTGGTCTGTATACCTTTTACAACCCAAGCTTGTATGATCCGAAGAGTCACAAAATACACAAAATATTTTTATAGAAGTGTTCAAGGCAGCAGCCGAAGGAACACTTTTCGTAGAAGAAAAGTTCTGATTATATTTTTGTTTGGAATTAAAATTAGTGTAAGTGTCATGTATTTTATTACTAGAAGAATTATTTACTAATATTGTGGCCTCACGGGCACGTAAATCTTCTCTTATAAATTCCAATAGGTCATTGACCTTATACTCATTTTCTGTATTATTTTTCTTATGAAATTCTAGAACCATGTTTTCTGGTAACAATTTTAACAGTATAGGCAAAAGTAGATGCCCGTATGAACCTGTTTTTATCCCCATTGACTTGAGATTTCTGATATGTATTTCACATTTATCATACAGATTTCTAAGTCCCCTTATATTATTTGATGATTTTACTGGCTCTAAGTTCAAAATTTTATTTATATGACAGTTTATGATTGTATCACGCCTACCATATCTTTCGTTTAACAATTTTAGGCATTCATCATAATTTTCATCAGTGAGATCAAACCCTGATACAACATTATATGCAGTACCTGTCAAAAGAGATTTCAGGTATTGAAATTTACTTATTTTTGACAAAGAATCATTGTTATCCACAGCATTCTTGAAACAGTTAATAAATTCTAAATAAGTACTGGGATCACCAGAGAAATTTTCAATATTTAATTTCGGCAACTTAACTGCCGCAACAAATTTACTTTCGATTACAGGAGTTACAGGTACATTTTGAACTACGTTAACTTCGGTATCTGCTTTACATTTTCTTAACCTATTCTTAATTTTGGATTTCATACTCAAAATTTTATGAGAGTATTCTTCAACCGATTTTAATTCTTTTTCATATTCAGCTTTATCTTCAATCAATTTATCTATCTCTTTATCAATTTCATTTAAAGAATTTTCTTTTTCTGACAAAATATCCTGACACTCTAACAAGGAATCTGTGTCAGTTCTTTCAATCGCTGCTACCAGCAAATCTTCTGCTTTATTTATTTGTTTAGTGATTGCAGATCTGATAGCAGCTCTTTTCGACTTTAATTTGTCTATATTTTCCATATTTCAAGTAATGGAATATAACCTTATAAAATTCAACAAATAATTGTAACAAAAATTAAAGTACAGTATTTCAATATTTTAAGCACTTCCTTTAAAAACAATATATTTATAGTCCACAAATTTCCTTCGATTAAGATAAATTATTTTTTTAAGCATCAATGAAGTATTATTCTTTCAAGTAATATTTCAATAAAACAACATAAATATTCAATACTTTTATTCAACTCATTATTTTTCAAGGTTGAATACTTCAAGAATGAAAGAAAATGGCTTACCTGATATTTTCAGGTATCCTTCCATTATTCCAGCATAGAACTATATTCAACTATATTCAGTTTCTTTTTCACAGTATCTAAAGGTCCGGGAATTTCGGCACCAAAAACATGTGTATAAAAATTGTCGTTTATGCTCACAAATTCATGATTCTATTTTTTTTTTTTTTTTTTTTTTTTTTTTTTTATAAAAACAAAAAATTTAATGAAGAACTTATGTACATTATTTACATTATTGAAAGCAACAATCATACATATATTATAAATTTTCCCATCATAGGGCCAATATTCGTTTATCAAGAACAATTACCGCTATGCGGCCAAGAACAGATCATTTCAAGGCGTCGCCCTCAAGCTTAACTAAAAAGAGTATTACATTCCTTCTCTGCCGCCAGTCACGTGACCTAGTCGGCGACAGACGATAAAAAATAAAAGAAAAAATGAATCCATCGGAGGGAAAAAGAAATAATTTCAACACATGTGCTATGCCTTCCCAACTAAAATGGGGTCCAAAACATAATGCAGTAAAACATAATTAAAACATACAAAAATAACAATCTCAATAAACTGCATTTTAAATCATAATAAAACAAGGAAGTAACATAAAAACGGAAATACATGTTATCTAATCTGCACAGTACAAAAGGGAAATGTCGACTTATCTTATTTAGAAATTTCTTTGTCTTTGGTGTGTGGCACAGAGAATTCCGTAACAGCATCCAAAACTGTTTAAAATTATCTGAACTAGAATCTGCATACTTCTGTCACCACATAAATTCGCAAAAGTAAGAATCAAAACTATCCTCTGTCATGCCAGACTGTCAGTGGCATTTCTTTCTAAAATCTATATTTGTTACACCCCACATACCTATGATGGTGTTGATATGAGTTCCAGCTTCCGGATCTTTAAATGTCACTGCGTGATTTACTGAGAGGTGAATGAAACCATTATCAGAAAGACAATTTACAACCTCCAGCAATTGGATATGATTGTTGTTCCAGGTAAGGTTATTCCATTGAATTACGTCCAACAAAGTTTCTTTTCTTCTGTTCTCAACCACTTCTTTTGAAGTGGAGACTTCTTTTGAAGTTCTTCAAGTCTTTTGAAGTCTTCAAAAGAAGTGGTTGAGACTTCTTTTGATGTCTCAACCACTTCTTTTGAACACTTTCTGCTTCCTCGTTCTGTACCACCAAACAATCAGTTCACCATCGGCAGCCATTTTATGATGTAAAGGACAAAATAAGCAATGTACTTCCTAACCGACATCCAACGTAGAAATAAACCCCCAGAAATGTTCTTCCAACAATCAAAATCACCGCCATCATGCATTGCAATCAGACATGCCATGATAGGGTTTCCAAAACATAACCATGAAATACTCAGGCTACTATAAATGAAACAACAACTTGGCAATAAATGAAACAGCAGTTTGGTGATAATCCAAGGGGTACTCCAAAATATAGACTACCCTATCAGTCTTTTGAAACACTTTAAAAATTGCTTTCTGCTTCTCTTCAATAGTATCTAGTACTGTTTCAGAATCTGAACCACAACCTATCCTTAGGTTTTGAATTAACCGTTTCAACAATGTATGTTCATAAATTGGTCATTAATATTCGTGGAATGTTTTATAATTTCATTAACAACTTGTGCATTTTGTTCTAAATCAGACCAAGCAATTTCATTTTGGAAATTTATCCACTGAAATTTAATAACTTTATCAATACTGGTTCTCAACAACTCTTAAGTACTGGATACTAGATTTAAATTTCTATGTTTAAAAAAAATTTTTTTTTCCCTAATTCCTTAACATCATCATTTTCTTTAAACTGCATAACAATTCTGGCAGAAGATGGTATAAATTTGTGGACTTTTTTTTCCTGACAAAGTTGAAAAATTAATTCAGTATATGCGTAAAATGTTACTGCGATTGAATTAGCTTCTAAATTATTAAAATAAATGTAGAGTACCAAATAAAAATTTTAAAATTAATTCACTTTCTAAATTAAAAAAAAATCAAATAATAATTTTGGCAATTATAGTTATATCGCAAAATATGAAATGTTTTTTCAGGCCATCAAAACTGGAAAGACTTCTTTTTACTGCAAGTAACAAAGCAGGGAACCTTGTGCTGCTATGAGATAATATTCTTTTGTAATCTGTTTCCACAAATTCACTTGACTCTTTATGTTTTGTTTGTCTTACTGTATATATGTGAAACATTTCTAAATTTTTATAACAATAACTTCTAGGTCCAGGTGTACAGAATGACATGCTGTTTGTACTGAATTTTGTATAACAGTCAATCCTTAAAATAGGTGTATCTAAATCACTCTGAACTTTTCTGACCACATTTTCATTCCCCCTTTCTCTTCACAACATGAAAATTACTGTTAGTGTTATCATTAGTCTAATAGTTTCTTTTTCTTCAACTTCATGTTTTGCACTGCAAAAGAAAAAATTTGGGCAGTTTCATGTGACACTTCATTGAAATTTAAAACTTTAACTTGAATTCTCTCCTTCAGACTGAAATATCATACAACAGTCAGAGCAAGTTTTGCTTCACTTCTATTTGAGATATCCATCATTTTACTGTTACATAATTAATGTTTTCCAAAGTATGCAGCACATTATCAAATAGTATAAATGGTGGGATAAGGTTGACAATAATTTGCCTCGGTTTTGGTTCTAGCAGATGAAAATTTTGAAATCTAAACCTTTTTAACCAGTTTATATTTGCTTTCTGATGTTTTGAAACTGACTTTGTGTCTAGCAGTGCAGTATGAAAGTGTAGCTTATTTAGCAGCACACTCCAGGTTATTGTTCTTCTGATCTTTGGTTTTAAAAAAAAATAAATAAATAAAACTCTCATGTTTTCTGAAGCAGTAGACTTAATAACACTTCTTTTGTTAGCTGTTTACATGTGATCTTCAATATCATCGTTTCCCTCATGTGCAAGAGAAAATTCTCCAATATAGAGTGTGCAATAAACACATTCATTGTTACTGTTATTACACATTTTCAAAAATTTGTATTCCTCTTGCAGGTTAGCTTAGGACACACATATTCTTTTCCCCATTGCTAAACTATGAAGCAAAGAAATGAATAGCAATAAAATGATCAAATACTTGTAGACAAGCTACTTCACACACGAAAACATCATAAACACATTGCCTCTGTTGTGTTTCATATGACTGAGTAAAATGTTATAATGTGACCAGTAACCATGCTGTCTGCACTAATACCAGACATATGGTAAGCCTACTCATATATTATAGTGGCTTATATACCCAATCTTCTTCACTTGATAATATACTGTGCTGTTTAAAATATTTTGTTTGTGTGTTATAGTTCCTGAAATTTATAATGGGGATTTTCAGAGATTTTTAGTAGATCCTAATTTCCAAAGGAGTAATTTGCGGAACTGTGTCTTCAGAAACAGCACAAATTTTATGAGCAGTCTGACTAGTAATTTTTTCTTTTTTTTTTAAACTAAAAGAGTATAGCATGATGAAAATGAGCTGTTGGATTCTCCATTCTTAGCACTGCACTGAAACAAAAATTATAGCGCAATTATGTTAGAAGTATTCAATTTGAACTGGAAAAACGTATCTAAACATCTGTTTCAATCGAGGTCCTTATTAGCAGTAACAAAATAATTTCAGAAGGAAAAGCACTTTGATTTGAAAAATAGCAGACCTTTCCAGATGATCTAATACTTTCATTCAAACAGTGTTCTATGTAGAAAGGAAACAGGAGAACCGGGTGCTTCCTTTTATATATGAAATGGAATTTTTGACTTTATACAGTTGTTAGCATTTTGATTTCAATAACTATTACTTAAATAAAAATTATTAGATAAATTTATGTTCAAGTCGAACTTTGTGTATGCTTGATGATATGATCATGAGTTTCTTCTGTTCATTTTCTTTTAAATTTAGCATAGCTGGAGGTGGACAGGCTTCAACTTTGGTTTTGACATAGTCATATTTTATGCAAGAGGGTAAGGCTTTCTACAATTATCTTTATTATTTAATTTTGTTTAGGTTATTGACACAAATTCATATCTCTCAAATTTTTTTTGTTGAACTTTTCATTATATTGCTCCCATTTTAAATTAGTTTTCTCTGGTATTATAATAACGTAAATTGCTACAGATAGAATTAAATACCAGACAGCAACTTCTAATGAAACATATAGTAATTAAAAAAAAACTTACAGCAATCTGAGTTGCATGGAGCAGCAGAAATTGGTATATGATATTCAGATCTGCACAAGTGCTCTTAAAGGTTCCTGTCATATCTTCTGTGACTGCTAACAGATGAATGAACCACTGATCCATGAGTTCTAACTCCATAGTACCTAAGAAGTTTGAACTCATGAAATTTCCATAAGACTCTTTGTGATGAGAAAGGAAGCAGAAATAGAACTTCAAAACAAAAATTAGTTTGTTTTCAAACAAGAAAAATATTGATAACAGTTTAAGCTCTTAACTGTTTGCAAACAAGAAAAATATTGATAACAATTTAAGCTCTTAACCAAAGTAAGAAGATTTTTGGGGGAATTCAGAAAAATCTAATTCTTTAATTGAAAACCTTTTTTGGGGTAATTTCACAAATATACCTGAATACATAATTCACAACTAGCAGTGCTGTAAATGAAGTATTTATTCATTGTATGTTCCTTAACCACTTAAGTGCCAAGTGAATCAGTCCAGAAATTGACTCCCTTTATTTATTGTAAGATTTTACAAGTTTTACTATTATAACTTGAGTATAACCTTTTTTTGGACAGTGGTAAATGTTGCTAAAAATTTCTTCTATTTTTGACACTGCACTTGGACAGCTTGAAGCAGGTGGTAAAATTTTCATTCAGTATATACTATAGCAGTTCATTTTGAGATGCATTGTTTTTAGATTAGATTTGCTGTGTTATTAAATTTTAAGTAAAAGAGCATTTTATTAATGCTTAAGAATATTGTGTTGTTAGTATTTTAACTTTTCTTATGTTAAATTTTAAAAAAATTGTTACATATTTGTATATTTCCTGGAATCCCCCTCCCCAAGTTTTTTACTTGGTGTGAGACATTTTATTTCAATGAAAGCAACAACTTGTTTCATTAAAATTCTTATGAAATTTTGAATTCTTTTGAAATTCCATCTTTGTGATTTATATGATAAAACATATACAGGTTGCGTAAATTTCTTGATCTATTTCCTTGATCACTTCACCTGAATTTTCTACTGTCAAATGCTACAAAAGCTCTCCTGGAATTTTTTGATTTTATATTATAATCGTTCTTGTTTTGTTTTGTAGTGATTTTTTCCAGAATTTTCCGATATATCAAGAAATTGAAAAAATTTGCAATGTCTTTGATGAGACTCAAACACAAGACTTCCTTATTGCCAGCCGTATATGCTATGCAGTTACACCATGAAGGCATGCAGTAAGGAGTTAGAAAATATGTTATACACTTTCCTTTTTAAAGAGCGACTGGGAAGGAGGGGACTCAGTCACCAAATCCTGGTGACAATGAGTTAGTGTTCACCCCCTTTTTTTTTTTTTTTTTTTTTTTTTTTAGTTTGGGTGCCCCTTGTAGAGTTTTTTTAAGTATTTCAAAGTCAGGAAAGAGAAGAAGTTTGCAATGCCCACACCAGGATTTGAAACTGGACCTCCAGATTGCCAGCTGTACATGCTGTACAGTTACATTACCAAGGCACATGGTAAGGAGGAAGAAAATACCCTACAGTTTCTTCACTGCACCCTATAGTTTCACCCTATAGTTTCTTCTTAGTTTATTTGATGAGCTTTTTTTAGCCATCTCAATTGTTCGCAGTTACAAACAATCTGGAGTAGGTTTTTGAAAGAGGTAAAAAAGAGCAACATTAAATGACATTTTTTTCCCATTGAAAACAAAAATGAAAATTAAAGTATTTATTTGCTAAAGCTAAATCTAAATATTTCTATATATTTGCTAAAATTAAATCTGCGCTATATAACCATTACTTAAAATTCATTGAGTAGTGAGTAGAATTCTCAGCTAAAACTATTTGGTAGTTCTTTTATTTCACCAAATAGTTGCCAAGGTTTATAATCATTAGATGATGTCAATTCTAATGGTGATATTTAATGCTGTAAGCTGCAGTGTAAAAGAATTTTTCTATAAACTGACATAACATAATAATGACATATTTATAGAATAAATATATGTAATAACAGCATCATTTGCATACTTTTGCAATATATTTTTAGTATATCGTAATATCCCCTCCCCATTTTTAAAATTTGCTTTGTAATAAAGATTACAGATATTTCTCTCACTGTATATGCATATATAGTATATACTTGTATATTATAAAAAGTTATTTAGCATGGTATGTGCTCACGTTAAACTATGCACTTTATGCAAAATTTTGGATTTATATATAAAGATACTGGTTAATATTCTTGAAATTTCATGTATATTCTCATATTAATAATTATTAAATATTGGGTTCAGTATATATTGATACGATTAAAATATTCTTATTAAACATTTGTGAAGTCTGTGATATTTAAAAATTTGATAAGAATAATGTAATAGTATGAGTTCTTGGTATTTTAATATAATTGCCATTTAGGACTGAAATATAGATGCTTAGAGTGTAAAAGTATATCTTACTGACACCTGAGGTGTAATTGTTTTCATGATGTGTAGAAAATCTTGTCTGTTAAAATAAGACATGCTATCAGCATATGTGACATTAATATCTAAAAAAGGAGCTTGTTTAGTCAACTGAATATCTACAGGTATATTATTTATCAACTTTTATGTTAATTTATGTATCATACATATGTATAAGTAAGTATTTTTCATTATTAAATAAATCTGTTTCATTTTTAGTCCAAAGGGATTTGTCCCTGAAGGACTATTGTTTTCATTTTGCGATTTTGCGTCAATTCACTATAAATGGCGAATCACTTTTCAAACTGTTGCCGTAAAGTATTATCGCCTTATGTTATATTTAAAGAAATTAAATAATGAAAAATCTGCATAAATGTATGTTTATTTCTCACATTGTGATAAAACAACGTTACATAGAGCCATCGAATTTTGAATGACGTAATCCTCCTACGAATATGGGCATGTGGAAGACCAAATTTGAAATTTGGAATTTATTTTATTATCGATTTTCTATTTTGTAAAACTTTAACAAATTTTTGATTAACAAACTCAATGACTTAAAAGCTTTTTTTTTTATTATTATTATTTTATTTTATTATTATTGCAAATTTGTTTCTATAGAGACCAAATTCATGTGTGGTATTAAGAAGTGATCTAAAAATCAGATATTAAATTTTGAATTACAATTTATAGATGCAAATCATGTACCAATAAAGTTTCCAAATATAATTTCATCAGAAAAAATCTAAAAAACCTGATAATTAGAATACTTCTAAACAAGACTTATTCAATGTGAACTTGCCGTCTTTTTTATATATAAATTTGTATTTAAATGGAAAAAACCTGCAATATTTTTACAATATCTATAATTGAATGAAAAGTGTTTTGTAAGTTCAAACAGTGTGTGCCAAATTTATATTTGCAGTTTTTTTGGGAGGTAATCATTGTAATGTTGAAATAATTATTTTGAAAAATTATGCGTGATAATCAGAAGTTTCTTCTTTCTTAAAATTTAGGAGATAGAAATAACTCAGAAATGACTTTTTAGTTCAAATGTGAATAATATTTTTATGTGTACATTCTTAATTATAGATGTATAATATTAACAAGTATTTACTAGTCCAAATGGGCTTTGTCTCTGAAGGACTATTCTTTTCATTTTGCAATTTTGCGTTGAATCACTATAAATGCCCATTTCACTTTTCAAACTGTTGCCACCAAATGTTAGAGTTCTGCATTATATTTAAAGAAATTAAATAATAAAAAATCTGCATAAATGTATGTAATTTCTCGCATTGTGACAAAACAACGGTACATAGAGACATTGAATTTTGAATGATATAATCCTCCTACAAATATGGGCTTATAAAAGACCAAATTTGAAATTTGGAATTTGTTTTATGATCGATTTCATATTTTGTAAAACTTTAACGAATTTTTGATTAACAAGCTCAAGGATTTCAAAGCAAGCAATGGCAACATTCTACGGGGAAGGGGAAACCTTTTTACTCGTATCTCAGCGCGCGGAACTGTGTATCGGAAATTCTAAAGATAGGCTCATTTAAAAATTATTTTGCGACATTGCTGTTGAACTGAATTTTATGGTTTAAGTGCAAAGAACATGATATTTAATAAATAAAGGTAACACACAAAACGTTTAAAAACCGCCCCTTTGGTCATAATTTAAAATCTGAAACCTTTCAGGTTTTTTTTTTTTTTTCCATTGTTATAATAATGCGTATTTAATTTCACAGGACTTTTAAGCTGCGGCGATACCTTAAGACTGAAAATGAAGTGCGTCTTGGGCAAAATCCGTATGATAGTCTGTCATTAAGGTCAGAAAAACGGCATTTGATGTATCGCTTTGGTGTGTTCTCTTTGAATAAGGATGGAAAAATTATCAGTAAAAATGAAACATCAATAAAGACTGTGTCTTTAACAGAAAATGAGGTAAGAAATGTATTTCACGTTTAATTGATTTAACATTTTAATTTGCTTAATGTTTTCATTAAATTTGATTTTTATTAATACACAGGATGGTCCAAAAATTTTTAAAGATTAAAAACAAACAAATACGTATACTGAAGTTTAGTTTATGCAAAAAGGAATTTTGAAGATTGGGAGAAGATACAGGGGATGAACATGTAATTCCTGTTTATACCAATAAAGTTGCTGCATAGTACAGTAGTATAGACTATTATGTATTCTCTGCAGCTTCTATGGAAAATGCTAAAAAAATATTAATTTTGCCCATTTTTGGAAATATAGCCAAGAAAATAAAGCAATGTAATACAAGTACATAAATCGAGGTATAAAGTACCATGGGCATTTTGCCATTAAACTTGAGAAAAAATATCTCTTTCTCATGGCAGTTTTGAGAAATTTAGGGTTTCTTAGCAAAACCCCATGCCTGTTATAGTTTTTAAAATGTAACAAAAACAAAACACCACATTGTGAAAGAGCTAGAATTCTTTATGAACTTTTGGAGCACAATTTAACTTCTCAATTAATGAAGAAATATTAGAAGCAAAATCTTTCTATGTGTATGCATCTGTGTATAGAATGAAATTGCTTATTTGAGCTAAAAGGAAGTGTTTAATAATGCAAGTTTTCCTTACCCAAACCTTTTTCAACTATTTTTACGGTACAAGACAAAATGGAATATTAAAAAAAATATATATATATATTGCCGAAGTGTGAATGCCGAAACAAGCATCACACAAGGGGGAGGGGGACTCTGGAGTTTTTCATTGTTTGAAATCACGCATATGTTTGATCTAAAAGTAATTCCCAAAACTGTATTTTCAATTTCCCCAGTTCATTCATGAAAAAAATTAGAATCTTTAAAATGTTTTTGGTAAATTAAAAGACTAAAAATTAATGAGAGAACCACTGAGTCCACTCTACAGTGCCAGAATGCAAGTAACAAGTTTTTAAATGATTAAAAAAGTGTAATCATTTAAAAGAATAAGATTTAAAAAAGAAAGTATGAAATGGAAATAATGAAAGTACACCAAAATTATATCAGAAGCATATGTTTATAATGTATTTATTCATGTAATTTGCCTTCTAGCCATTCTGAAAATTTTTAAAATATTCATTTAATTTTATCTCTTTCAGAAGCAAGCTGAAATTTGTCTACCTACTTTTTTTTTTTTTTTTTCATCTTACTAACAAAGATTAACCCCCTCAAATTACGTAATAATGTCTTGCAGAACCTTCTCCTTTGCACTCTCTATAGTCTGTAACTTTAAAATAGGTACTTCAAGGTGATAGTAATCCTTCCTTCATTTACCGTCATCATTTGTGTTATCGTTATTGCTAATAGGGAATTACAGGATTTGATCTTTTCCCTTCAACAGTTATTACCGTGGCTATGAATCATGGTTTGGAAGGAAGAAATGTCCTCCAAAATGCCTATTATAAAGTAACAGTCTATAACATTGGTAACATATTAAAAGTAATAAGAATCTGCTTTTGAGGGCTTTGCAAGATACAACTTACATAAGCTAGCATCATTGTGAGGTAACCAGGCCTTGCTACATCACAGAAGCTGGTAAATAGATTTAGTTTAAATGTTCTAACTAGTGAAATTTATGCCATTGTGGCAGAATTGTCTAATCATGGCAATGAAAACACACAGCAGCAAATAAAACATTCAGAGATTATCTTTGAGAGTTCTTAGCAAGTGACTTTCAGCAGGGTTGCTCAATTTTACTAGAACTAGAAAAATTTAGCAACTTGCCATTAAATTGATCTGTTCAGGAATTTTAAATGCATGGGTTTTGATTGATGAAAGTATATATTTATATTTATGGCCTAATAATGAAAAAACAAATTTTTATGATTGAAATTGCTTTTATTGTTTTTCAAAATATTCTCCATAAAGATCAATACACTTTTGCATGTGTTTGAATCAATTTTCAAAGCACATTTTCTCCTCCGATTGAGGTAACTTAATGCATCAACTGCATGTTCTGGTGTCACAAATTGCTGTAATTTATTTTTGAGGTGGGTGAATAAAAAACGTCATTTGGTACCAAATCAGGGCTGTACAGCATATTACCTATTGGCCCATCAAAAATTTCTTTGTTTGAGCCACTCTGTGAGAGCTCGAATTGTCATGATGAAGAATGATTCGCCTCTTCTGCTTTTTTTTTTTTAATTTCTTCGATGACTTCTGGAAAGAAATTGTCATGTATCATTTGTAATTGACCCTCTTGCATTGCTCTAAGGCCACTATTGTCATGTAATCAGTAATATCAAAGAAAAACGCAACCTTTTGCTTTGATGCGCTTCTTCCACAAACAACTTTTGTTGCATTTGGCTCGTCTCCCATACAGTCGACTGTTGTTTTGTTTTGGACTCATATGCATAGAGCTATGATTCCTCATTTGTGTAGATGTACACAGCCTTTGACACACCTTGAACATATTTTTCCATTATGTCCTTGCACCAATCGACACAAGCTTTCTTTTGAGCATTTGTCAGATTATGTTGAATACAATGTTAACAAATCCTTTTTATGGCCAGATATTAGTGTAATATCTTATTTATGCTTGTCAAACTAACAACCAAAGATGCCGCAATCTCATCGTATGTACATGACGATCTTGCTTTATGAGTTTGCGCATAGCATCGAAATTTTCTGGCACAACAACTGATTTTAGACGACCTTCGTGGAATTCATCCTGGAGCGAACGTCAATCATGGCCAAATTCATTATACAGTCAAAAGTCGTTAATCCGGACTCGTCTTGACTTCGGCGATTCCACATTATAGATCATCAGTTTAAATTTGGTAGGATGGCATGCAGAAATTATAAAATTAAAAATATGAAACCGTAATTTATGAAATAAAAAACAATTATTATCTAAAGGGTATCAAAATTTACAAAAAGAAAAAGCTTAATATTTATTTGTTTACTTTATTAAACATGTCTTTCAATGTAAGTTGTTTAAGTTGCTTCATTTCATGTGATAATACTTTCTCTTTAATTCTATTAAACAGACATAATTTCTTGTTTAGTTACAAAGTTCCGCTGTTCAAGTTCTATAATTGCTGTATCGAGAATACCGACTAATTCGTCAATCGAAATTTTTTCGTTTTCAATAACCTCTGTGTCACTTTCTTTACTATCAGAAGCGAATCATAATGACGAGGAACTTGATTTAAATCATATCAAAGATGGAGTACATCGAGATGAAATACTACATTTAGTAAAGAATTATAAGCCAAATAAAATAAAAGCATCTGTCCTGAAGATAAGGATAGTGCTGACAGATCAACTTCCAATTCATTGCATGTCGCATCGTTTCCCTCCCCCCGCAGAGCAGCGTGAAATTGATAAACATATTTCGGAATGATTAGATAATCAAAGGATATGCCTTTATCCATTTTTTGCAGCAATTCCACTTTCTGTTTAATGGATTTCGAAACATGCTTTCGCTTTGTAGATCCTTTACATATTAGTAAAATATATCAGAAATTCTATTTGACATAATCGAAAGTTCAAGCTTACTTTTATAAAATTGCTCTAAAAGTCTGCAAAAAATAATAACTCAGATCCAACACGAAGATTAAGGAACAACGCAATCTGCAACATTAACTGAGTTAGATAATTTTAGCTTAGCTTATACCGCCCGTTATACATTAAACACGCATTCGTAAACGTATTATACGCATGCGCACACACATATTTGCAGCCGTAAAAGTCTTATGCGCATGCGTCAATGCGCCGCATGTGCAGAAAGTTTGTAGCTTTGGGGTCCGGATTATGGGTGTCCGAATTAACGACTTTTGACTGTACTAGTTTTTTACAGTGCTGTAGGAGGAGGCTTTATCACTGTATAAAAAATTAAGTTTGTCAAAGCACTCTTGTGTTTATAATCCGCGTCAAAGGGTATGAAAAATAATCTCACGAAAATGTTCAGGCATCAATTCCATTTTTTGCCCGAGATGAATTTTGTAATTTACTGTAAACAACACAAATTACGCTAAAATGGCAAAATATTCTGAAGAAGTTAATGGTTAAAAATATCAAACTTTTGATTGGAATCGTGCAGTTTCCAAGGCCAGAACTATAAATAGCAAACTTCATAGTGAAGAGCTTCAAGAAATTTGAAATATCTGATGCCTTTGGTGGCTGTGTTAATATTTTTCCAGAATTTCCAAGTTTTAATGAAAAAATTACTAACAAGTTTCAATTACTTTTAGGATATTAGGATCCATATTCCTCATTCCATGCATAAAGGAAAACAAACACCTGATGTTCCCCCCCCCCTTTATCTTCACTTTTCTCTGTATTCTAAGCAAAGCCTGCTGCGAGATAGATATATCATTCAACTCTATGTGAATGAAGATACCATAAGTATATGTTAAGACACTATATGGTGTATGTGACCATTGAACCAAAAAGTGAGCGTGTTCTTAGATTTTATTCAAATTCTTTGTTTGAGCTGCCAGCCAGAGCTATATTCAAGGCTGATGCTGAGATGAAAATTTTGAAGTTTCTCTCTTTAGTGCACAACAGGAAACAGTCAATCTTATACGCTTGCAGTTTTTCAGTTGATGTTTTTTAATGGAAATGAAAAGTTTTTATCCTTACAGGTTTGTTTTGTTTGAATATAAGTGCTCTCCAAATTCTATTCTCCAGATAGGGGTTTTACATTCTTTAGTCTTTTGCAAAACATAAGATATTCATTATGAAGAATATTAAATCCTTGTGTCATAACCATACATGTCTTTGAGGAAGCAGTTGGGTTCTTAGTGGACTTTGGCTAGGACATGCAGGTGACGAAATTATCACCCTTTTTCATATTTAACAGAAGTGCAAAACTTTCACATATTCTTTGACCAAACTCTGTGTACTCTGTTTCTGTGTCAGAAGTTTGTCCATAGGACAAGCTGTTAGTGTAAAGCTTCTGCATTGAAGATAAGATGAACATTATAGGAAAGAAACAAGAAAAAATTTGGATACGAGGGAAAAAGTTGAGAAAAGTAGGGAATACAGATGCTGAAGAAGGACATCTGAAATGGTTTGCCATTCAGAGGAGCTATAATCTGCTAGTATCTGAACAAATTCTTCAGATAGAAGCAAATAAATTTGCCAGACACTTTGGAGAGAAACAAAGAACAAATTTAATAATTCTACCTAATAGTTATTGCAATTAAATCTGCATATTTTAAAATTAGATTCGTTACTCATTTCTTTTGGTAGACATGACAAGTTATATACTTTATTCATCGTGTAATCTTTATACATTTTTGTGAGATAATTTATTTGTTCATTTAAATCTGATATAGCAAACCAAACTTTCAATCCCTTGAAGTTTATTATAGTGGGGTTCAATTGTATTAGCCAAAAATTTATTGTAAAATGGTTTTTACTTTTATATTATTGGTACTAGATTCAAAAAGTATATATGCTTCTCTGTACACATGTACATACATACTTATGTATGTGTGTGTATGCACACACACGTGCATACATACATGCATGCAATACAGTACATATATGCATTTCGGGATCCAGTCCCCCCCCAACACAGAAATGTACCAAAAGAACTGAGACATAATACTACATGTGATAAAGCTGTAAATCTAATTTTTAGCTGAAAGGAATATACCTACAGTGAATATTGCAAAATACAGAGAGTATCATTTAAAAATCATGCATTCGATGTAAATGTTTTAAATAAATTGATAATTTCCTTGCTTTACACATAGCAATTTCAAACTGATATATTTTGAATTTTCGTACATTTTTGTCAGTGTTATATTATATTTCATGGCTTAAATATTGAACAAAATCAGTCTGTAAAAATTACCTTTTGTTTTTTAAATCTAATTGGTAATTCTTTTTCCTCCCCTGCAGCAAGTGACAGTATTGAATTTTCAGACAGAAATGAAATTTCCACTTCTGATTAGTGCCAACTTTTTGCTTACCACGCCACTACAGTCCACTGATGAAATTATGCCTTCCATCCGACATGCAAATGAAGGATATGTTTAAATCATGAATGCTGAGATTCATATGCAATTTTTATTTATTTATGTTATAACTTTCATTGCCTTTGATTTTATTTCAGCATCCAGACATTTGGCAGCTTCTCTTAACATTTTTTTTAATCATTCCATTTTTGTTAAAATGATTTATGCTTATAAGCTAGCAATGAAGCATTTTTTCTTGTGTATTCAATGAATTGTAGTTTCAGATATCAGAAATTTAAATTTTGTAATATTTCTAGCAAATATTCTTTAAATCTGTTGAATAATTTGCAAATATAAAAATGTGTGAAATTGATGGGATTAATTAATTGTAGTAACCATATGATAATCATTACATTGTTAAGTCTATCAGAATATTTACTAAAATAATTTGAATTCAAAATGTTTCAATCTGTCAAAGAATTTATCTTTTGTACTGTTCTGCCTTTATATGTGAGTGATGATAAAAAGTGTTTAAAATATTGTGATCATCTTAATAATGTAAATATTTCAAATGAGTGTAATAAATGCTTTTTAATATGTATTTATTGTGTTTAACTATGTCTTCCTTGTAAATAACTTTTATGTTATTGCTCTAACCGTTTTGTCATTTTGTTTTGATAAATATCAGTGGGCTTTTGTTTGTGTGTGCTAATTTTTAAAATAATATTTATCTCATTTTAAATTATTGTTGTTTCAAAGCATGCTATAATTTGCGTGCTTTTTATATTTTCTTGAAAGTTACTTAGAAGTTTATTTTTGTTGTATTGTGAAAGAGTTTGCTTGCTGTTTGTTTGTGGGGAGCACCTAACCGCAAAAAGCCCCATGACTTAATCAAGCTGTCCCAGTTATAGGTACAAATGCACTAGCCCCATGACTTAATCAAGCTGTCCCAGTTATAGGTACAAATGCACTAGTACCATGACTTAATCAAGCTGTCCCAGTTATAGGTACAAATGCACTTATACATATGTGCACATACTAAGTAGAATTACCACTGCTGATCAGTTATTATTGATATGTCACAATCTTTACTGATATAAACAACATTTCAAATTTCATTTGCATAAATGTCTAATCTAAACAGCATTTGCAGTTGATGGGTCTGGTATTGGCATTTCTAATAAAAGCAAAGATAATTTTTGGTCCTGTCCTTGTTCATAATGAAAAATTAAATCTGTTTGTTCTTCCTTTATACCAGAAATTTAGACGAAGGTGTGATTGAAGTGTACAATCAGGAAAAATTTCCAGGAATACGTTAGCATTTTTTAACACTTTTTGTTTATGGAGATATGGTCACTTTAACCTGTTCCGCCAAACTAAATTAATAGCACTACAGGTTTAGGAAGTCATTCTAGTCATTGTTAGCAATCTGACGGTTAGGCCGCCTTTCTACATTTTACATTAATCTGTAGTTTCTTGGATATAATTATTTTCATTCACTTGCTTCATTATCTCTAAGTTGCCCTTGTTGCAGTAATAGTCCGTGAACAGTCTATTCACAGGATAGGTGATGTAGTCGGAAGAAAAGAACTGCTGTCGAAGGTGCTCTGTCAGAGAGCAGCTAATGAAGTGCGTTCCACACAAAAACCGCAAGAACAGTTGACGTCCCGTTTGAGGAATCGTCTGTAATACGCTGGGAATTTCCCGAGATTGGTACAGGCTTGGAGGAAGAGTCGGTTGCATTTGAGCCTCTTGAGAGAAGGTATTGGGAAGATGTTGTAAGTAAATCTTCTTGCCGTCATGATGACCATGTCTCTTGAAATATTGTCTCGAGGAGCCTTTTTGAAACTTCTGCGGAAAGCGGAACTTCCTTGTCAATTTCTGGTTTGAGAGCTGCAGTCTTAGCTAGTTCACCCGCTCGTTCGTTGCCTTTCTGCCCGGTATGTCCTTTTATCCAGTTGATCTTTAAAGGTATGGAAGATCCTAACGTCAAGAGGATCTCTTGAAGTGCTGCCGTGTGCGGATGTTTTGGAGGAAAGGAATTCAGCGCATTTAGAACGCTCATGCTATCTGTGAAGAATGAAGTGTGAGCTGCTGGTTGCGTACCTAACCATAGTGCTGCTTCTTTGAGTGCTAAGGAATCGGCTTGGAAGACTGAAGCATGGTTGCTTAGACGGAATTGTGCTTGCTAAATTTCTTCATTGTTCGAAAAGACGGTGAACGCTGCCCCTACTCGTCTTCAAATTTTTGAACTTTTTTGTGGAGAGCAGTCTCTCTACCTAACCGCAAAAAGCTCTATGATTATGTTGCCCTATGTCCCAGTTATAGGTACAAATGCACATTCATATGCGCACATACTAAGTAGAATTCCCACTGCTGATCGTTTATTATTGATATAATTCATATTCTTTACTGATGTAGTGCCGTGCGCAACTATTCACAACCTGCAGGTTTTAATCGCCTTCGATGGATCATTTCTCCACAATATATTTTGCTAATCACGATCTTCATCATGAATTTGAACTTGTTGATACATTTTCAATAAGTCACTACTGATGGCTGTGGGATAACATCTAAAGCTCAAAAAGAATAGTAAATAAGTCATCTTGTGCTGTAGGACCATTCATAAGTGTGTCATTAAGCGATATACCTGATGTAGTTTTGGCACTAGTAATTGAAAACGACTTGTAGTTTAGTGGTAAGACTCGATTACTTTAGCACGTGATGATGAAGTATGTAAAAATGCTCATTGACTTTATGTAGATTATCATCAGATATTTCTTCCGTGTGTCCAAGTGATAATTATTCAGACATGGCGTTTTTATATTGTTGATATACTCGTACTTTAGGAGCTTTTATTAGTTTTTGTTCCAGTCTAAGAACGTTGCGAAAGGCTGATGGTCTGGAATTAACTAATACATTTTTTTAAAGCTTGAATGGCAATTATACTGAGTAACGACCATTTTCACTACGGACGTGATTTTCTACGAAATGGTTTTCACACAGTCTTCTTTCATTAATTAACGGTTTCGATGTGAGAATTTGTTCCACATCCCAAAATAATTTAACTAATTCGTCAATGTTTACGTTTAGCGTATTGATTGAAACTTACTCACGGTTTGAGAATTCAAAATGTATCGTTCCAGCAGTCACCCATCCTAACTTAGAACAAAATGCAAATGGAAAATATTTGTTCCTTTTTATCACTTCTCTATTGCTCAAAGTAAAGAATACCTTAAGTCCTAGCAAAATATCAATTTCTCTCTGTCATGAAATGTTGCATCCGCTAAAGTTAATTCTTGGAAATGTCAATTCAAAATTTGATAAAATCCATTCTACGTTAAAAGTTCCATTTATAACATCTTTCCTTATGTCTTCTAAAATTTTTTAACAGTGTATGGATAAAGAAGTTCACATATTTCTTTCATGTAAGATTCTTAGACCAGTAAAGCCTGTGTATGCTGACAATAACATTGGAACTTTCCACGAAATTTCTTGACCATTTAGCAACCAAAAAGACGCTTTGCATATCGTTGAAAAGTTACATGCTGTCTACAGCGCTTTAATTCGCCTGGGGCGTATCAGAGTCCGAATGAGTATAACTTCCAGAACTTTGTGAGAAAATTTTGTTGATAATTCATTCTATTTTGCTTTTAGTAAAGCTCGTGATTCTAGATATTGATATCTGGTTTTCTTTGGGGAGAACAACATTCGTAAGGAAACTTAAATATTTGGATAAGAAAACCTTCATGAAATACATGCGACACCTCATGCAGAAAACTAGTTCTCCAACTGGTTAAGAAAACTTTATCATAAACCAAAATAAGATACAGCTTTGTTTGATAGGAAAAATACTTTTCAAAATACTTATTTTTCTTTTACCTTCAGTTTATGTCGTGTTACTATTAATTTACTTTTACATATTACTCTTTCTCATTTCATTTAGTTCTTTTCCTTTTTTTTTTTTTTTTTTTTTTTTAATTACGGTAAGTGAGAAACAAATTACCGGTAAATACCATGATATTGTTTAGTTAAAAGAAACCTATATTCGAATAAGAATACATATCACACTGTCTAATAAGATATCTTCATTTATACTTACTTCTCAGTATCTCGGATCTCACTGAGTGAGATCCCAGATACTGAGAAGGATCTTATAGTTGTCTACTGCTAATCCACTCTCGGATCTCATAGTTGTCCACTGCTAATCCCTTCCCGGATCTTATAATTGTCCACTGCTTATCCCCTCTCGATTCTTATAGTTGTCCGCTGCTAATCCCTAGCCCTCAAATCATTTAATGCTGCTACAAGGTGCGGCAGCGTTCATAGCGTAATTTGACTTGCGTAGCACAATGACGTACTGCATGAATGTGCGCCAGCTCGTGCCTCATTCGTGTACTAATGAGCTGCCATTTCGAGTGTGACAGTGATATGGATCGTTGGAGTGCACAGCATCGTGCCTTTACTGTTGAAAGTTATTTCAAGAATAACGACTTTGTTATTGCTACCCAGCGTCTATTTCGGCAACATTTCAATTTGGGACATTATGGGAAAGTTCCAGATGGACGGACCATTGCGACAAACGTTTCCAGGTAGAGGGATTTCCCATTTTGGTGACATTTCCTGGCCGCCTCGCTCACTTTATCTTTCATGTGCCGACTTTGGCGGAACCTGAAGCAAGAAGTTTTCCGAACACGTTGTGCCACCATTTCTGAGTTGAAGGATCACATCCGAACTGCCGTCGGCAATGTCCCAAGGAATACGTTACGCCGAGTTATGGAAAGCTTCCACCGCCGCCTAGATGAATGTGTTGTGCAGAGGGGGCATCATATTCAAAAATAATCCACGCAATGGACAATGACTTACACCAGGGATGTCAAACTCATAGGTACACTTGAGCCAAACAAACAAGGTTTAACTTTAGGCGGGCCGCAAAAAAAAAATATCAATATTCATAGAAACGTAGATTTATTCCGAATAATACAATAATAAACATATATATATATATATTTATATAGAAAAGAACAAGAAAAATTTAATGTTTACGTCCTGATACTTGACATCTCTTCTCTGCTATTATCTCTCCTATTTCGGGAGAAATTTTGTTTGCAGTGATAACTTTCAACGCTGAACCAAGGTGAGCATCATTAATACGGTTTCTAATAGGAGACTTATTACCTTTCATGACTGAAAATAACTGCTCGCACCGATAAGTGCTACCAAACATGGAAATAATTTCATATGCGAACAGCATTAAGTAAACAAACAGTTCGCTAGAACTACAGCTACTACTGAGATGAGTTGTTTGTTCTCGGCTTTTATAAGCTTTATAATTAATTTGTCGAATACACTGGAAACATCTATAAATATCTGGATTTTTGTGGATGGCAACATCAATTACGAGATATTTATTTATTAGGTATTAAATGCACGCGCTGTTCTATTTTTAACCTTCCAACGCAGCTGTCTTTTCAAAAATCGTCTGCTTTGCTAAGGCAACATGAAGCAAATCTAATTACAATTCTAAATAAAAAAAAACTAAATAAATAAATAACTATGAAATCCGTAACAATATGAATTAAGTAATAATTAATAATAAAGCAAAGTGCATGCACATGCATGCATGCACCAATATATCGTACAAAACTATGATTGGAAAACTGAGACCATGAGTTCGGGTATCGGGGGATGCGTACAAGTTCTGAGTGCACGTGTCCCCGAAAAGCCGAAGGTAGCTGAACGCAAGCTACTCACACGCATTTGTAATTTAAGTAGTGTGTGTGTCAGCTCGCTGTGAGTAATCTAACAACACTGAATAAATTATCGTTAATTACTTAGCAGTAAATATTTCATTTTTTTTCTTCGTCGATATGTTATTTTATTATTATATATTATTATTATTTGTCGACATATTGGCCGGGCCGCAAAAATATTTGTTGTGGGCCGCATGCGGGCCGCGAGTTTGACATCCTTGACTTACACATTAGTAAATGTCATACCTTTAACTATTAATTGACATAAGAGGTAATAAATAAGTTATTACAGTTACTGCCTTATGGTGTGCTTTTAATATCCTACTATGAACGCTGCCGCACCCTGTACAAGTGTTGCCTGCGTCATCTGCTCCACTTCACAAATCGTCGCTATCGTCACTGTTATCACTGCCTTTGTCTTCCCATGTGCAGGCTGGATTAACCATTAAGCACTATATGCACGTGCTTAGGGCATCAAGGAAGCGGGGCACCACAAAGAGGTTCTAATGTATTTATAAAAAGGCCACAAAAAATCTCATATTGCCTGTTTTTTACCATGGAAAACAAAACCAAGAAAGAGAATGAATGAAGAGAATACTGGCGTAAGCATATGTGGGAGCACCAAAATCCTTTAAGTATGTAGGTGTCTAAGGGTCTCAGTCTGGCCCCGCGCACGTGCAATGATGTTCAGAATCATCAAAAACATTAGATATCTCCGATTTCTTGAACCTGTTTACTATTGCTTCATCAATCAGTGCATCGTGCACCATAATTCCACAAGCAAGTCAATTAGTAAGGTGATGACGAGCCCATTTTAAAATTTAGAACAGTTCTCTTTCTGATTATCTTGACAAAGAAGAAAATGTGAATACTTTACAAATTTCATGACCTTGGGCTAAAAAGCTAGGAAGGGATAATGCTGGTTACATTATTAGTCCAAAGGGGCAATTTGCCCTGATGGACTATTAATTTCGTTTTGGCATTTTGCGTTGGTTCGCTATAAATGTCGGTTCACTTTTCAGATTGTTGCCGCAAAATATTATCGCCGTGTGTTATATTTAAAGAAATTAAATAATGAAATGTCTGTATGTTTCTCGCATTGGAAAAAAAAAAAAAACGGTATGTAGAGCCATCAAATTTTGAATAACATATTCTTCTACCGAATATGGTCATCTGGAAGCCCAAATTTGGAATCTGAAACTTGTTTTATTTTTGATTTCATATTTTGTAACACTTTAACGAATTTTTGATTAACAAACTAAACGATTTCAAAGCGATCAATGGTAACACTGTATGGAAAAAAAAAAAAAAATTATCTCCAGCGCGCGAGAATGTGTATGGGAAATTCTAAAGCTTTGCTCATTTTAAAATTATTTTACGATATTGCTGATGAATTGAATTTTGTAGTTTAAGTGCAAAGAATATGATATTCCATAAATAAAAGTAACACACAAAACGTTAAAGAAACTCCCCTTTGGGCGTAATGTAAAATCTGAAAGCTTTCAGATTTTTTTTATTTATTGTTTTATAAATTTTTATATTATTAGTTATTTTTGTTGATAGTTATTGACTGTCTTCCATAGGACTCCAGCATTTCTAAATTTAGATATTAAGCCATGATTATTTATTGAGAAAACAACAGAAAAAAATCATACATATGTGTATCAGATTGAATTTAGAATTATAAAATAGTTATTCCAGATGTAATCGAACACCAGTTCCAAAACATTTTTGACCGCATTAACATGGTTACGGTTTATCTTCAGATCGGAAGAGAAACATACGAGTGCTTAATATTAGGCAAAAAATAACCTTAATTTGGCGTAGATTGTGAATATCTATCGATTTTGAAAACAATCAGACATAGATCCATCTGCCAAGAGGAAGGGGGCATAAAAGGGAAGGATAACTATATACACTTCTCTTCATTTTATTTCATTCTTCTATTAATTACAAAATTACTTTGGTTCTTCAGAAGTTCAGCTTTCAGGTCATTTTCTTATCCATAAAAAAAAAAGTTTATTTTCCTCTTTTTTTAAGATCTTATCTTTGATTTTAATTCCTGAGGAATTTATACCTTATCTTGTTAGTGTCGTGTTTGACATTTATCAGAGGAAATAAAAGTGCGTTAAAATTTCGCGTAAGGAAATATTAATCTTATATTCGAAAAGGAGAAATGCACAAATCTTTGATAGCTAATTATTGTTAGGCACTTAATCACAATTTTGACTTAGGCTCTGCGAAAAATTACCTAAAAGAAAATCAGTTCTGACCGGCTTCAAGGAAATGCAGTTCCCCAGTAAGAGTTTCTTCAGATGGTGAAATGGATTTCCTCCAAACCTTTCCCATTCACAAAAAGTTTCTTTTTTAGTTAATGGCAAATAAGTAAAATTTAAATCTAGGCAAATAAATGACATTAATTCTAATCCATTTCTTCCTTACGCCATCTGAGTTCTAATATCTTTGTTTTCACGTTTCATTTCTGTTTTTCTCGACAGATGGCGGCACATTTGGTTTTACTTTACTATGTCTATTGCTGTCGATATAAAGTGGCTACCGTTCCTCTCATTTTTACATGTATTTATTTATTTTTGGTACTATTCCGTTTTGAGGACCGTAAAAAATCGCCAAACTATTGTTGATGCCATTGCTGTCAAAAATAATTGCGGCAACCCTAACGCAAGAAAGGAAGTATAATAGTAAATTTAAGATTTTGTTTTAATTCAGTTAAAAGGTTAATTTCATATAATACTCTATTATAATTTATATAAAATGGGATAAACATAACTGAATGGAAGCATAAGAGTAAATAACTATTTCGGATCATTATTATAATTTATATTAAAAAAGGCTAAACATAACTGAGTGGATTCCTGCATTACTATTTTCGCTACCGAGTTAACGCTAAAGCATTATTTCACCTCGTTGTTTGTTCAAACATAATTTTCTATAATGAATTATGCCTTTGAAAAAAATTCTATTGCAGACTTTTCGTGCCTGGGCAATTTCCAAATTCTTAAATCAACAGTGTTATCAAAAAAGGATTTAAAAATTAAACTAGTATTTCAATGGCGTCTTAGGAAAAATAGAACTACCTAAACTTACGCAATTTGAAATCAGCGCTTACGCTAGATTTGGCGCGCTATTAATTGGTCGCGTTTGCTAGATTTGGCGCTTTTGCGCATACATTTTCGCTGCAATTTTTTTTTACGGTCCTCAAAACGGAATAGTACCTTATTTTTTCGTTTGTGTGTATGTGTGGAAGCGGGGAAAGAATATAATTATGTTAATCATAATTTTGACTCTGGGTCTGCAAAAATCTTTTAAATAGCTTCTTCAGTTGCTGAACTGGATTTTCTTGAGGCGTTTCACATTCGCGAAGATTTATCTTGTTTAGTTAATAACTTTAAGTCTTTCCTAAGGGTTTTTAAATTCTATTAACTTAATTTGTGAATTTCTTTAATATTTTTGACGTTTCGCTTTATTGTGAAGTATAAATACGACCGTTACGCCCATCGCTTTCCAGTCTTGCAGATTTCTTTGCTCCTGACGGAAAGGAACTTCTACTTTTTTTCCCTCGAAATCAAACCGATTAAATCTACGCCAAACTCAAGGCGTCTCTAATTTATTGTCTGTATAATTTTATGTTTCACTTGGTGTGTTTCTGTTCTGCTTTCGATAGAATTTTATTCAAAATCTTCGTCAAACTATTATGCTTAATTTTAAATGGATTTTTTTTCATTTTGTTCCTCCGTATAAATGCGTTCAAATACACTTTTAAGCTTAATAAGAATTTTTCGTCAAAAATTTATTTTGTTTATTTAAATGTTCTGATAATATACACAGAAAAAACCTTATCCTCACAACTCCAGATAACTGATCATTTCGAATAATTCGACATTTTCCCGAAAGGGATCTCTTAACTAGATCTCGTAATTAGGTTTGACTTTTTCAACTCTTCTTTGTATGTTAAACTATATTTTTTTTTAATCCAATAAAAGTTAAATTTGCAGATTCTCATGAATATTAGATATTCTTTTGGTGTAAGTACAAGCAATAAAAATTAAAAACGTTTCCTTAAAGAAAAATCAAGTGGAATGAGTTAAAAATACTTCGCTAGAATCAGTTTTAACCTCGGCAGCTTTCATTAATCCATTCAAATAGAGCATTTCATTTCATATGTTCAAATTCCTTGTTTTCGCTTGACTTTGAAGACCTCCTCCACCCACGTCACAATTATTCTTTCTCTTTTGACAGGGTTTTTGAAGTTAATTAGACAGGCAACGCAAGGCCGTTCATTTATTTTGATATTAACCAATTCGACCATTTGCTGCCTTTGAATAATCGCGTGATTCCTTCTTCGGTGAAAAAGAGCACTTTTATTCCGTGGTGATTACACTTTCCTAAATTATTGCCTGCCTTGGAACGAACTGTAAGTAAGAGTAAGCATTTGAAAGTATAATGGATCGTCATTAATATTGATGATATTCAAAGACCGAAATGGTTTCCTAATTTAGTCTAACTTAGTAAATTTCGATAACAATTTATTCTTCGTAATTTTATTGCTAAAACTGAATGCCTAATTTTGAAAATATTTCGATTTTTTAATTACTTTAATGGGTTAACAACCATAAGAATTACCAGGCAGGCTCAGTTAAAATATTTACTGCACTTTAAAGAATACTTCCACATTATTCAACAGCTATACTGTGGCGTTTATTTTCCATTAACATTGCTTATGAGTAGACATTTTTTTTGAGACAGTTATCTCTTTCTTTGATGTCTGAAGAAGAATCCGACTCGAGGAACGGATCCGATAATTTACCACCCACCAACTTCTCGATAGGATTTTCGGTTCGACAGTATTTCAGGTGACCCCATATCGCAAAGTTACCCTATATGCTTATAAACATCCATGCATTCACCGGGATTCGAACGCGGGGGTATGGCTAGGGCCAGAAGCGTAGGTAAGGTTTTCAGCGTCTGGGGACAACTGAAGATTTTGCTCCCCTTGGAAGATGGATGGAATGGAAAACACTTCATTCTAAAATTTGTGACATCAATTTGGCGCCCCTGGATGCTGCGCCCGGAGACAGATGTCTCCCCTTGCCCCATCCTAGCTACGCCACTGGCTTTGGCAACCGCATCCCTCCCACCAATTGGCATTCATTTCAACATATGTTTTTCAACAAAAGTAAAGAATAAAATTATTCTTTTACTTTTCTAAACACTGAGTCCAACTAAAGTAAAATAAGATTACGTACATATTCTAAAACTAAACGTATTTTGTAGCAGTGCTGCTGGGTTGGTTTATCTGATTCTTGCAAAGCCTGCGAGTGCTATCTGCCTAACGGAGGTATGTCTTCGTGGAGGACGTTTTAAAAGAAATTTCAAATGATGAAAAGCTGAACTTTCAAGAAAGACTGTTGTCAGAGCCATTGGAAGAAAAGGGAAATTGTTACCAATTAGCTATTGCATACCTGCTAATTCTCCCGATTTTACCGAAAGACTTCCAGATTTTCATCACATCTTGCAATTTACCGGTAAGTCACCGAATCTCAGAGTTTTTAATTTTATCTACTAAGGGGAAAACTACTAAGGGAAATGTTTCCTAGCTATAAATTAAATTTATTAAATCAAAGAAACTGAATTTATGCAAAGTCTATCCCAACCCCCTAATGAATTTTAGCACATCTTTTCTTATTAAATTTAATTTGGCTTGAACTGTCTTGGCTATTGTAGATATTTATGAAATTTTTATGAAAATTCGAGCAATGTTTAGTCAGTTAATATTTGTATTTAATTTTGTTCTACATCAATAAATGGTACATTGTTAAATTTTCGATTAAATAATATGTATATTAATTATTAACATTATTTTCATCGTATTCGTAAGAACTTTAATAAAAAAAAGCTTTTTTCTCTACTCGGATTTTTCTCAATATAAAAGTGTAAGGTAATTAAAACTAAACTGAGTGGTGTAACAGCCTTAGTGGGCCAAGGCCTGCAGTGCCCTGAAATCTGCTTTCTTGACCGTGGGCCCCGAGGTGTGCGAGCATATGCCCTGAACAACTAGTCAGCTTGTCGCAGGACCCCCAGTGTTTAGTCGCCAAGCGAACTTGGTACTCATTTTATCGACCCAAGTGATGGAAATCAAGGGATAAAAGGCTCAGTCGACCTTACCCAGCCGGAGATCGAACCCCGGACCTGTGGTGCTGCTGCGCGATGCGCTAGCCGTAAGGTAATTACAAAATGAAATTAACCAAAGTGCATAAAATTTAGAATATCTAATTGAAATTAATTGAAAATTAATGTATTTTAAATGAGAATTGCATTAAACGTTTAGTTACCTAAATCTTGCTTTATAAAGTGAATGTAAATCAATCTGGAGCTTTTTCTAAATGGCTCATCATGCAGAGCGAAAACAAAACGGAAACTAGCGGTTCTCGAGCGAGAACAACCTATTTTTTTATATTTCAAGGTTGTCAGCAGCCCGATTCTCTTGACTTTGTTACTATGAACAAATAAGAAAAAGTTACATTTATAATAAATACATTGATATGTTCAAGGTCTGAAAATTAAGTTATCAGAAAGTGAAACAGTTCTTGTAGTATTACACATTAAAAATTAAAGCTAGACAGTTCTATAATAACTAATATACCGTGGGATATAATTCAAACTTACGTGTGTTGGGCAAGCAAGAAAAATGGCTCTTAATATTTCCTCTTTCGAAACGCAGAATTACTTGCAACCTTTCATTTACGTACCTTGAAATATCTCAATGATCTATCATGAAGTTGAACCTGACATTTAAAAAGATGGATTCTCTAAGTCTGATTAAAAAGAAAGCTTCTGTAATATTGCTGAGTCGTAATTTAATATTGTTCTAGAGGACTGAGGGGAAATGAGTTGAGGAGCTTTGTTCCTGCTTTGCCCCGAGGCATTTTAAGTCCATAAAATTCTAGGTTCCATCATTTTTTAAGCTTCGACGAATTTGTTAAATACCGACTAACCCAAAAATGTCAAAAGGTATCCTTCCTAAAAAACATAGGAATTTAACTAAGTGAATTATGTCGTGTCCCAGCAGAGCATCGTATGTGAGGTAATCTTCCGGTTAGAGAACATACCATGGGGCAAAAAGAATGACAAAACAGGAAACGTATTATTAAAAACCACACCTGACATTTAGTTAATGCTCGAATAGTCCATTAAGTTTAGATCCGAGAGTTTGAAACAAAGGAGGCTCTGTCGTTAGCTGAGGGGAATAAAATGATGCCTAAAAAAATGAAATTTCATTACACTGAGTGGAGATGCAAATGAACTTTTAAGAGAGCATAACTATAAAAAGAAATTGCTTTAGAATAGTCTTTAAATATCCTTCTATGTATCTCCCGGATGTAAATGAGAGACACGCCCATGTAAAGGATTTTTGAATTAGATTGCATTGAACGTTCCTCCGTTGCTACGCAACAGTCGATTTATACCCAATAGTAATGGGTTTTTATTGGTTTGCCAACTTGTACGAGTTGCCGGCATTCTTCAAGTCCATGGATTAGCTTAAGAATGAGTTAATTATTCAAGATTAATTGAAGGCAGTTACTTGGATGAATATTCATGAAGCTCCGTTGCTGCTATTTTGGAAAACTGTATATATTAAGCAACTGGTTTTGGCAATAGTGTCGTTTAATAGGATGTATGTAAATGTTCAGAAATTTTAGGCTCTGTCAATGAAAAGGTGTAAATTGCAAACGATTTATTCAGAATTCATTCCTGCACTTCATTGTGCATTCTTGCAATAAATCTGAACATTCTAAAATGGTCTGTCACAGGTATAGAAATTAATTGCACTGGAATTTCGTCTCAAATGGAAACTTATAACCCTCTTTATGATATGCATCAATAGTTAGAAAATTTCTGTAGAGTAATGTTTACATGTCGTGTAAGTGAATTAGCCATTTAATTTTTATTAATTAGGTTTTTACTCAGGTCTGTTAGAGTAGATAGCATATTGTCTGAGAAAGTTGAAGTCAAATTCAGTTACTTGGATAAAGCGATTTTTAAATCGCTGACTTATTGTGAGTTGGGTTGGCTTTTGGGGTATATCAGCAGATATATTTTTAAAATATAGAAAGGCGTCCTTAGATTATAAAACAATCTTGCAAGGTTTATATTAATTAACATTTGTTTGTTTGTTTGTTAAATCAGCTCTGAACATCTGTTTCGTTCTCATAACCACCAGAAATAAAAATTAACTGGGTTTTACGTAGCAAACGAAAGCATAAGGCATTTTTTTTCTCCCTCCAGCATACCTTCGTGGTGTAACGGTAGCAGATTCGGATATTATTCGAGAGGTCTAAGTTCGAGTCCTGGTGAGGGCATTGCTCATTTTTTACACCTCCAGTAACAAAAATTCTAATGTCTCTACAGTGCCGTCCGAGCTAAAAGGTGGTGGTTAATAAGTCGTCACCAACAGGCTTTGGCGATTGGATCCCCTAAGAGGAAGTATATGAGACATTTTCTCCCTCCTAACCAGTATCCGACAATATGTATAAGGCCGGCGCCGAGTCAAAAAAGCGCTGGGCAATCAATAAAACTAGCAGTCCATCTCGCTGCCTCTCTGAACAGGAAAATCCTGATCTTATTTAAAAGTGTTTTTGGTCTTATTGATACTCAAGATATCAAAAAAGAGTCTGTGAACTTTTAACCCTTTTAAATAACTATATAAACTTCTAAGAACTCTAATTACGATATACTAATTGAACTTATATACTTAATATCTTTATAAACTCAGATTCCTATGAAGTGTTCATAAACACTTATGAACTTATAAAAACTCTAAATTCATCTCCACAGCTATTACAGAACTTTCAAATTAGATTGAATTAATTTTTATGCATATATATGTAAGATAACAATGTATGAATCAGAATTATAATATAACTATAAACATTAATTCTTCCTCTCTATTCTAAAATCGTAATAACTTATCTGCATTGCGTCATTCAAATTAATCATGCGATCTTACGTAACCGTTAATACCAGATGCCTCTTGATGACCAATCACCGAATTGTAAACCAAAACTTTTCTCTTCGCGTGCTTCCATCTTTCATAACTACGCACTTCAGCTTTTGCCCTCTACTCTGCTAAGATGTAATTTCGCTGGCTTGCTTTCTATCTTAACAATATATAAAAATGTAAATCTTGTGTGAAAAGGCACGACTAGTGCCAAGTGATTGCGGCCACAAATATCAATTGGAAATAAAAATGGAATTAAAACTGCCTCGACTGCCAAGTTCTTTAGATGTTACCAAGTTAGCATTACTAGCATACTACGCAATCAAAATTCTTCTTCAGTATGGGTCTAATCACGCATCTACAGTGTTCCGTCATTTCCTTTGCTTTTATTATGACATATATATATATAAAATTTTTCATAACTTTATTTAATGGGTGTATTTATGTATAGTGATATCGAAATTTGATATATTGTGCAGATTATAGAATTTAAATAAACATTGTCCCACTGAGTGAGCAATAAAGCTAAAAGTCTTCATGGCGGCATAGCTGCTCACCCAGTGGTCTCCTGCCTCCTGCCTCATTTGAGCGCCCTTCCAGGGGTCGACTCAGATAAAACCTGGGAAGCTACTGATTAGTATCTGTACTTAGACAGTCTCGGCCACGAGTGTTTAAAATCAGTCCCCACAGGACTGGAGTCATCGCTGGCGATGGCTGTTTCAGGCTCGGCAGGGACCATATGGTACTGTTTTGTCCGTTCCGTTGTTTGTGGAGGAGCTATATAGTCAGATATTGATGGTTGTCCGGGGCGAAACACCCCCATTGGTGGAGTAGGCGAATTCAGCGAGCCTTTAAACTGCTTGAGGTTTCCAGTAGGCGTCTGGAGCCTCAAAATTCCATATTCATATTCTTCCCTAGTTTCTTCCTGGGAGCGCCTAAAGTCGACGTCTATATACCATGACGTATTGTTAGCAGGCCGGATTGGTGGTTCGGTCTGTCTGACAGTGTTTAAGTGACTTCGTTCTGATGTCTGGGGTTAGGGGCCCCTGTTGATGGCCGATGTTTCTACTATTTCTCAAGGATGGGGATGGGGGTTGCTGAGTATTCCTGTCAACTCAGTTAGGTCTTAGCTCGTCGGCTCGACCGATAGGTTAGCGGCCTCTTGGATCGCCTCTAGGGGTTGGGACGTTTAACTGTGTTAAGGCAGCCTCGAGCCTACCAGGTCTGAGTGCCCCTTCCACCTAACACACTGTCTTAGTTGACCGAAATTATAACCAGGGCAGGAGTTCGTCTCTGGTGTCCTCTTCTGTCTTATTTGAATGTGAAAATACTTGATGCCGATGCGTATGTAAGTGTAGACGCATTCGACAAATTGCTTTATCCTTATTTTGTGTCCACTATTGCAATCGTAGTAATTTGTGCAACATTTATCTTTTTTCTGATTGCTTTTCGTTACTGTTATTCTGCATAAAAAAAAAGTAAGTGCAGTTACATATTATGTTAAACTTAGGTTAACATTTTTAATCGGAAAAGCAACGATTTCTGCATTATTACTCGAAAACTGCTTACCTCCCATGTCTGAACCATTGTCGTATTCTCGGCCGCGTAAATTACTAATATCTAAACTATTTTCTTCTAAAGTCTTTAATGAGAATATTGTTCGTCCTTCACCGGTCGATCTGTTGTAATACCAAAATACTAAAACCTTTCTTCAATACTCATGTCTGTATTTTCTAAATTAAGATACCTCATACAAATTGATATCTGCTCTTGATGGCTGGCATCAGAGGCATAATCAAGTAAAACAGATAAATACTTTGCATGTTTGACCTTATTTAAAATAATTTGCTTTATATATTATCCCCTGATAAGCTAATTGTTTCATTTTGAATTTTATTTGCAAGGTAATGAGGCATATTGTTTTGAGTTTGAATTGAATTTTATTAGTAATATATACAGACATGATATCCTCAGACTTTGAGATCATTTCTATATTATTTTTCTATATTATTTTCAATTATTATTTCTTTCGGATAATTCGTTACTAGAACCAAGAAAGACTAAGTTTTGTTTAGCTAGAAATTGAAGGGCATAGATAATTCTTTCAATAACATCACGCCAATGCTTAGTTCTCTTTTTTTTAATAAATTTTGAAATTCTGAATCAACAGGTTTATTCTTTCTTAATCATTTTAAGAAACCGGACCAAAGATGCAGATTCCGGAAATGAGTTTTATTTTTTTCATGAAGTTTTAATTGTTCGTTTAAGTGGTTCCAGCCATTAAATTCAAAACTATTTTAACAATTTTACGTTGCTGAAACTGTTAAAAATTTTGCATCAGAAACAATAAACAGAATTCTTTTCACCACAATTTAGCAACCAATCGCTTTTAAGTCTTCCGTTGTTTGGCAAGTTTCGACAAAATTTACGTCCATTTTTGTCTTTTGGAAAACTGAAAGTGGAAACCAGGTTTTCATAATACCCAAGACCATTTTCTATTAAGGCTTGAACTTGGGATTTCAATAATGCACTTGGGCATAATCCGGAATCATCAGGCACAGGCAAATGCATATCTACTGCAGAAATTGTAAATTTCACTAGTATTTCTTTTGTTTTTTCCGAACGGCTGTTATCGAAGTATTGTATTATACCGAAGTTAAAGGTAATTCCCGGTTGAAAACACTTTCTAATTCTTTCTAATTATTAGGTTCTTTTGGTAATTCCAATCGTAGCTGACACGTTTGATGAACAACTAGTGCTAGTAGCGTCAGTTTGTGTATTTTCTGGGTTTTTCAAAAACTGAATAATTTTAAAGTTTTGGTTTATTAAGTCTTTCTCTCACTTTCGTTTTCTTCATTGAATTCTGATACCCAGACAGTTTTCTCTGTTTTTTTTTTTTTTTTTTTTTTTTTTTTTTTCTACATCTGAGGAAAAATTAAACTGGAAAAGTGGAATTAAAATAAAAGTAGGAAATAACTATTATAAAGTCATTTCGAGTAATTATGCTCAAATCGTCGCTTTTTCTGAATTAAGAAGCTAACCTAAACGGCGCCGATTAGGCTTGGCTTGTAACTGCACTTACATTTTTCTATGTAGAATAACAATAACAACAAGCAATCACCAAAAAAAAAAAAAAAAAAAAAAAAAAAAAGAATAAATGGTACACAAATTACTACGGTTGCAACAACAGACACAAAATAAGGATTAAGCAATTTGTCGAACGCGTCTACGGCACCGACGTTTACCCTTACATACGCATCGGCATCGCGTATTTTCGTTCACATATATATTTACAAGATCAGCTCGACTTATGTTAAAAACTGCAAAAAGCATTAACTGATAAAAATCAAACGGTTATAGTAAATAGTATAGATCTTATGCATGAACTGCAGTTTTTGCACACTTTTGGAGGAAATGTAGTATCGCCGGTTGAAACTCTAAGCTATATCGTTGTCGACAACATAGCGGTGTGTAGAAAAGAATTTTGGATATATTCCTAGATATCAGCCCTACGGAATCTTTTGTGCTCTTGTAATCCCAGTTTGAACCTTGTCGTAAACTACGCTGCGAACAGAAATTTATTTAGTGCAAACTTATTAGATATGTAAATTAATTTGGTTTTAATTTTAAAGTAATAAATAGTGTTCAGCCATATATTTGGTACCCAATACGTTTAGTATATTGCTTCGCTTGTATAATATGTTGTTGTTGACTAATGCTGACTTGTCTGATCTACAGTCAGCTTAAGCCCACGAAATTCCTCTTGGCAAGAAGCTCAAGATACGCCTATCGTTCGCAACAGCCTTGAGCACCTTGCAGGTAACACTGCGATTTAGCTCAGTTTTTCCCCCAATTTTCATGTGGAGCACCCTGGGAAGGACAGGTCCGGTCGTCTCGTACCCCTGTTCCCCTACCACTAACCTCTCGAGAGGACTTTCGGCTCGCCGCATATTTATAGTGCCTCCATGCCGCACGGACACTATACATTTACAAAGCTTGTAGGTTTTAACAAAGCACAAAATGTTTGCATATTTAGACAAATTAAAAGAAGAAATGTATTTTTTTCATATTTTTATGTTAATAATGCTTCATTTTAAGTGTTAACCGTAAGAAATTTCCCTTTAATATCGTTACTGCATAAAGGCGCTCGCTAGACATTTGCACAACGGCGCCGATTAGGCTTGGCGCGGGCCTGAATGTAGGAACCTCTTGAGCGGGTAAGCGAATAATCGCTTTAGTTCAGAAACAGAAATGTAAAACTCAATAAGGGTTAATTACTTTTTATGATTCAAAATAAGAATTTAACAGTCGGCTCCTTCTCAGAGCGTACAGCAAAGCCTTCACTTGGGCTTGAACTCAAAGTAATAAGAAATAAAACTTAACTAAAAAGATATAAACAAGATAGGAAATAATGATTAGATAAGATAAGAAAGCCTGGACAAGAATAAGCAAGTGGCGCCATCTGTTGGTGAAACCAGAACTAAATCACAATTTCTTTAAATGCCGAAGGCAAATTTGGATTGGAATTAGGATCGTTAACTAGAATAGAAAGATTTTTATGAAAGATTTTTTCTATTCTAGTTAACGATCCTAATTCCAATCCAAATTTGTCTTCGGCCTTTAAAGAAATTATGTTTTAGTTCTGGTTTCACCAACAGTTGGCGCCACTTGCTTATTCTTGTCCAGGCTTTCTTAAAAAGATATAGCCGAAGCTATCAAGATTTCTAAGTAGTTGGTCCCTAAATGTCGCATAAGCTAGCAAGATATCAAGGGCCTGAAATACGGCCGAGCGTAGAAATAGCTTAGAGAGAGTCGTAGCCAAAAGGCGAACGCGCGCTAGTCAGAACGCGCGCTAGACTCTCTAGCGAAGTCAGTGGAACTTCGACTTAAATACCACTCTCACTCACTTGCATTAACCGCGAATCTAAAAACACATTCTAGCAGGAAATTTGTAAGTTGAAATTAGGAAGGACAGGGAAGTAGCTTTAACTAAAGATAACTGTAAAAAACTTGGGATAAACCTTACACCTGTTTCAAAATAACCTAATAACCATACAAAAACCTAAGTCAAAAAGAGGGAATTTTGCTCTGATATTCCACATAGTGATTAGCTGTGCTTGTTTTGATGCGCGTCTTCTGGCTTTTACAAGTATTCCTTTTTAGAGGAAACGCATAATGAGGAGCCGTATTAATAAGCATTAAAAGTTTGTACATAATTAACTAGTTAACGTTTGTTTTGTACATTTTTTACTATTTACATTATTTTGTACATATTGTAACTTTTTTGTACACGTGCAACCATTTTGTACATTTTCAACATATTGTTTTCTACATGTTTAGCTAGTTAACTTATACTTAACATTTGTTTTGTACATATTTAACTAGTTTCTGTTTCTCAGTACCAGCACGGAGCGATGTTTGAGTTATTAGGGGCCCCACCACTGTTCTGAGTAATTAACATCGGTATACCGGTAGCTCGTCTCGTGTTGATGGAAAATGGCCGAAAGAAGGACAAAGTATTTGCAAAAATTGAGATCAAAAAGAAAATGAAAATCTATAATAACATAGACGTAAATCAGATTACTACTGATCACGGCAGGTTTCCAGAATACTTGAATCGGTTTAACCTCCTGGGCAGTAGAAATTGCCTCTATTGTAATATTCTTGGCAACGCAGAACACTTCGTCGAGTACTGTGGTCTAACTCAGAGAGTGAGGGATCATTACAATGTAAGAAATATAGAGGATATCAAATATAATGTATTAGAAAAGTTTGCAAGAGACATAATGAATATTGTAAACAACAATAGGGATAAGATTGGAATTGCAGATTAAAAGTAATAATAGTACACAAGTTTTAGTTTTGTGTTTTAACTGTATGATTGATTATGTGACGTCTTTATTATTTTGATTTATAACCAGTTATTATTATAATTTTATTCTGTTAGTTTTGTTTGAATGAGAGTTTTAAAAGAAGATTATAAGCTGGCAACCATTTCAAACTTGTATTTTTGAGTTTGTTTAGTTTCATTTTACTAACGTTTTAGTTACTCGGAGCTCGGGCTTGGTCTCTTGGAGCTGCATTAGATAAAAAATTAAAGGCTTAATTTTGCTGGCATGTTGAGAAGTTTGAATTTTATTATTAGTATTAGAGGATGGGGCACGGCCGGCTCGCTGGCCCCATCGTTTTTGCGTTGGAGGGGTTAGCCCTAATTTGAGCCATAAAGCCGACTTCGTCGGCTAGGTGGGCTGGGGCTGTGCCCATGTTTATGACCATACCATCGAATACCATTCAATACCTTGGGTTACCTACCATCAAATGCCATTCAATACTTTGGGTTATTATGCGGTAGTTTATAGCGAATCGTAGAACAAATAAATTTTGATGTTACTCTTGTTGTATACAATTACCATTTTAGAATTTAAATTATAGGGAACAATGATTTGTCGTCTGTAGCCTAGGAAGACTAAAAAGGCTTTAGTTTAATGTGGAATTAGGTTAAACCTTATAACATTGACAAGCCAGCATTACAAGACGACATTGATAAAACTGAATTCGAAGAATCACAATCATTATTTTTTAGCGCATCAAATAATTTTTTGCAGACAAGATATTTCTCGATCATAAGTAACTACAATAATTTCTATGTACACAGGTTAAAAAAGTACGACGTCGTCCTAGATAAAGAACAAAGGAGGACAATCAGGCATAGCAGCGCAAAGGTGTTTCGCAGGGCAGGAGAAGCTAAAAAGGAAAGGTGACGTAATTACTCGCGAAGCAGTTTTTATATCAGCCAGGTGCATATCCACAGCTAAGCTGCAATTGGTTAATTTAAGGTTTCTTTCTCTTTGCAAGCAGTGTTATGTGGTCAGCAGTGTAATTTGGAAAGGTCTCAAATTTGGGAGAAAAGATGAATTTAAGGGGAGAACATAAAATTTAGAATAGTCAGTTTTGAGGTTGCCAATTGTTTCTTAGCGTAGCCATCGTATTTAATTACATCTTGCATATATGCAGCAACAGCAGTTTAGGAAATGTGTAATGAAAGCAATGCAGAACGGACTAAATTGAATTGTTTATATGATGGCAAGGCACCTGAGGGCTGACAGGAGGGATGGCTTCGTCGAGGGCAAGTATTACGCCTTGACAAATGCGTAACATTTTATTATAGTATAACCATGATATGATTACTAACCATAGAGGTTAGAGTAGATGGAGTAAGCCTTCTCCGAATGGCTCTTGCAATGAAAATGAAGCCACGAAACGTCACGGTATCACGTCAGGCCTTATCATGGCCGCTGTCATACATTGGTGTGCAAAAATTAAGGACGAAGTCGAAAAATTAGCATATCAACTGAACGAAGAGGCAGAGCGGATAGAAAGACCAATCAGGAGATTAAGTAAGGTGATGTACGGTAGCACATGCGCAGATGTACAGGTAGATGTAATGGGGGAGTGTCTGAGTAGTTAAAGCATGCTGTCGGTGTAAGATCAGTATTTCTGGCAAAGAGATTGCACGCCGTATAGCAGTTAAAATCACACCGAGTTGCTGCCTCAGCGAGAAATGGCGAATAATCAATATGTTAGACTACATCTGGATGCTTTTACCCGAGGTCGAATCATTGGGAAGTTGGAGGAAGGCCGCAGTGTGACAAGTGTGGCTGCAGAGTTCGGAATTGCTCACAGCATCGTTTCACGACTTTGGAGACAATTTCAAACTACAGGAACAGCTATCCGGGGGTTTAGGAGTGGTCGTCCACGAGGAACCACATCTGCAGATGACCGGTATATTGCCTTACAGGCCAGAAGAAACAGGCGGCAGACAGCGGGAGAAATCGCTAGACGCACGACACAGGCAACGGGACGACCGATATCGCGTTTTACCGTGGCCAGAAGACTGCACGGTGGTGGTCTGTTTGCACGACGCCCTGTACGGTGTGTACCTCTAACGCCTGCCCATCGGAGAAGGCGTTCTCTGTGGTGCCGGGAACACCGGAATTGGAGAGACAATGAATGGGGACGAGTACTTTTTACAGATGAGAACAGATTCAGTCTTAGTAGCGATTCTCATCGCATACTCATCTGGAGAGAGCGGGGAAGCCGCAATCATCCCTCGACCATCATTGAAAGGGACAGGTATGGAGGTGGCGGTGTTCTCGTTTGGGTAGGCATCATGCTTGGTGGTCGTACAGACCTTCACATCTTCGACGCAGGTTCAGTCAACGGGACCCGTTATTGTAACGAGATTCTTCTTCCATATGTGCGTCTTTTTAGAGGCGCTATGGGTCCGCAGTTCCTTTTCATGGACGACAATGCACCATGTCATCGCACAATAGCTGCCGAACAGCTCTTAGAGAGTGAGGATATTGAACGTATGGATTGGCCGGCACGACCTCCGGATCTTAATCCCATCGAGCATGTATGGGATTTTCTAGGCAGACGCTTGGCAGCTCGTACCTTACCACCAGTAACGATTCCGGAGCTTCGATTGGCGCTGCAAGACGAATGGGCAGCAATGCCTCAACAACTCATTGACACCCTCTTTCTCAACATGGGCAGACGCTGTGAAACCTGCCTAGCAGTCAGGGGAGATCATATCCCCTATTAAAGACCGGATGTTTCTTCCTGGACACCCATCACAGGGATGTTTCGGCCTTCAGTCGCATTGCTCTCCATGCTACTTTTTCAATAAAGCTTCTTTTTATCCCTCTGATTTCTCTTTTAGTAAGTGTTGCTTACATTACTCATGTCCTTACGTATTGGGGATCTTACGGTATGAAATGTGTTGATTTGGAAAGCTTTTGTACAAAGTTATATTGAAAAAACCGTCTCGTCCTTAATTTTTGCACACCAGTGTAAGTAAGTTGGCTGGTTTCGTTTACATTCTAATCGGCGTTGTCTGCATGCTAGATATTCATAAGTCTCCCGTTCTAATTTTAATACTTAACATAAACTATTTTCCGCTACTTATAGGGAAAAGTCACAATGATTGAAATTACTCTTTCAAGTTTAATAAAATCTAGGTACACGAAAATATGTAAATGGTAACTATAACACAAATGTATGCATGTTAAAACCTGGAAGATCATTGAAATTTCCAATGGTATTTAATGCAAAATATGCCTAAAACACTTTTCTGAGCCCGTGGACGTTGATATTTGCTTTCAGATTCAGTGTAATTTTATTTAACAATATTTTTCGTGGTCGTACGTTGCATGGTGGCTATGATAAGTCTTGACGTCACGTTGCGGACATTTCCTCGGCTTCAATTTTGTGCCGTTATGCTTACTCCATCTCTTCTAACCTCCATATAAATAACCAATAAATATTTTACTAATTATTATTATGTTATGTAGTTATTAGTTTAAATTCTGGCAGAGCAGCAAAAACTCGTCCGATACGATGAAGCATTAACGAAAATAAATAGAATAAAGCATTAAGTCTCGTTCCAACAGGTGTTTCTTGTTTTAAGAAACTGATTTTTATCACGTGAGTGGAAACTATAAGATTAGTGCTCGGCAGGAGTACTACGTGAGCGTAATTTGAGAACAAAAATGCACGTTAATTATTTTGTTTGTGGCAGGTCGGAAAGGCAGGTTGTCGGTGAGAAGGTTGAAAGTAAATTCATTAATAAAATTAGTCTGAAAAAGGGCGTTTTTGCAAATAAATATGACGATATTAAAGAGAAAATTCTGTTTTCATACGGAATTTTTCCCCCATGATTTTGATTTAACACGGTTCAAAAACACAATCCAGTTCTCTTTATATAGGGTTTATTTTGATATAACACTGTTAAAAAAATATATTTTTTTAAATTTTCAATTGAAAAATAATGTTTCAACTTCAAATAAATTTAATATTGACATTTTTAATAAAAGGTGCCACTTACTTTCTAATTTTCTGTAAAAGCTTTTACACTGAACATGCGTGCTAAAATCTCTGTAATTCAAAATGATGAATCACGGCTACAAAAAAAAAGCCTTAGTATTCAGCTAGCACTTTTCTTTTATAACAATTAACATCATTGTAAAGTGGCACTTTCTTGTGTTTCCCACAAAGAAGAATTTAAAAGTTCTGCACAGATAGCCCACTTCTAATTATTACTCTTGACTCATGTTACTTGCAACGGAAGTAGAAGGGGTTACTTCTCAGAACTTCAAAATACCATTTGTTCTTATTATTACATCTCTAAAATAAAAACTGCTGTAACATAACTATTTTACAAGTTTTTCCTGTTAGGTTTGTAGAGACATTAGGATATTTTGAAGCAAAAGACGCAAATAATGAGCAATGCCCTCGCCAGGACTCGAACCATGGACCTCTCGAGTACGCGCCAAGTGTGCTGACCACTACACCACGAAGGCATGCTAAGAAAGCGAGAGAAATACCTTATATACTCCCCTTTTAAAGGGCAACTGGGGATTAGGGGACCCAATCGCCAAATCCTGGTAGTTAAGATTCATTATCCACCACCTATTTTAGTTCGGTTGCCACTGTAGAGTCATTCATTAGGTTATTTCGAAGCAGAAGACAGTGACCTCTGCGGGACTCGAACCTCGGGCCTCTCAAATACGCGTCGAGTGTGCTGACCATTACACTATGAAGGCATGCTAAGAAGGCGGGAGAAATACCTTATAGGTTAAGTTATTTGAATATGCTAAAGAATAAGAGGGCTATCAGCTTAAGGAAAGTGGTGCCTTTGTGAAGTTCTTTTTTAAGGGAAACTGGCTCGTATTCATAGTATGTGTGGGGGAAATCAAAGCCAATCATGCAGCTAGCCCATTCTCTTGGAACAGAACCCAGGTTGAACTTCCAATATTCAGCTGTCTTATCCATTCGGTAACTGGTGGAGCACGTTTCCTGCTGTAAAGTTAATAAAAATGTTTTGTTTTGCCATTAAGTTTATATTTATCTGCTGTAATGGAGAAAGCTATTTAAAATTGGCGATGAATTTTAAAATATAAAAAAAGCTAGTTTACTCAAAACTAAATTCCATATAAAGTAAAATTATACGAAACCTAGTTCATTTATAATGAAGGGGCGCAGAATGTGGATACTATTAAAATCAAGTAAATAAGCATTTATATAAGTTCATGTGTTTTGCTCAATATTTTACTACTTAGCCAGAGACATATTTTCTATATGAAAGACAATTTATTATGAATTAAAAGTATTCATAAAATAATAGACGATTATTTTATGAAATTAAAAAATATTTAAATTATTAAAATGAAATTAAGATTAAATTACAGGATGTTCTTATCAGTTGTTTAAACTTGACTTATTCTTTTGCACCCAGTTTTCATGCTTTAGAGCTATTTGCTAGAATATTTGCCAGTCCTTATTTAATCACCCTCCAGCTGTTCAGCAATAAAGTCGCTGAACACTGGTTGTTCGACTTAGAATTGAATGCCGGCGAACGGGTTGGCTGCATGATTGGTTCTGCATATTTAACATGTTTCCCTTAAAAAGTGTTCCAAGAAGGCATCTCTTCCCATGCACAGTTAACCCTCCAGTTGCAGTGCCTTAATCAGTTAACCTAACCTAATTTAATGCTACGATCAGGTAATATAATATGCGATGAAAAATGAGAAGGTTAGTCTAAAGGAGTTTCTGACGCCAGAATAAATGTAGAAGTAAACAGACGTATGCGTTCTTTATAGTTCTATATAATTAACGTTATCATTTAAAAAATATTTTTTCTTTCCCTTTTGAGGACTGCATACTTGGCGATTTTATAACGGAAATGCTCACTATCAAGCAAAGAACGAAGTCGTTCAGTTTTACTCGAAAGTTAAGGCTCTGTAACTTTGATGCAATGAGTATGTCGCAATATCTGTAATGTTCAGAATGCCTTAGCATTTCAGCAGTTTACTGATAAGTTCCGTATTCTCAGCGATAAAACAGTAGCTCTCCTGAGGAAAAGTTTGGCAACCTCATAACCCTGTAATGTTCATCCTAAGTTGTTAACAGTTATTTTTAGTTAAAGCCATTTTCCTATCGTTCTTAATTTCAGATTACGATTTCCGACCAGAATGTGTTTTCAGAATCACGGTTAAATGCAAATGAAGGAAGAACAGTACCCCCATAGCACAAAACATCCTCAGGATGTCCTATTTAAGTCGCAAAATCCCGGGACATACTTAGGATAACCTGAGGATGTTGATTCTCAGATGTCCTGAGGACATCGTAATTTAACATCCTGAGGATGTCTTATTTAAGTCGCTATGTCCCGGGATATGAGAGGATGTCCTGAGGATGTTGATTCTCAGATGTCCTGAGGACTTCACCAATTTCACATCCTGAGGACATTCATACTGCATTGTTTTTAGGATGTTTTTAGGATATAATGGGATGTGTTTAGGAGGTTAGTGGGATAACCCGGGATGTCCTGAGGATGTAGTAAGTAAGAGTTCATATCCTAATAACTAAGTCCCATCGACAGCGTGCGGTAGTTCATATCCCGCACGCTGTCGATGGGACTTAGTTAGGATGTCTTGAGGATATCCTGGGATGTGACATTAAGCACTCGGGAGGAGGTGTTTAGGAGGTTCGCGGGATATTCTGGGGTGTCCTGAGGATGTGCGCATATCCCGCGAGCAACATCATCGGGATATCCCAAGGATGTTTTTGTGCTAAGGGTGTTTTTGTGCTAAAGTCGAAATTCCACTGATCTCGTTAGAGAGCCAGAGATTCTGACTAACGCATGTTCGCCTTTTGGCTAAGCTATTATTACTCTCGGCCATATTTCAGGCCCTTGCGTTTAGCTTTCGCCATTTAGTTAGCGTTTAAAGGGCCAACTCCTGTAGAATTTTGATAGCTTCGGGTATATATTTTTAGTTGAGCATTAGTTAAGTTTGATTTCTTAGTATTCTTGAGTTCAAAGTGGAGGCTTTTCTGTACGTCCTGAGAAAGAGCCGGTAATTAACCGTTCTCAAGTTTACTTGTTTTCTACTGAACTAAACGATTATTCGCTTGCGAGTTCTCAAGGTTCCACACATTTAGCTGTAAATTCTACGTTGGAACATTACAACCCGATTTTCGAATTTTCACTGGCCATCGCGATCGTCAGATTGATGAGTGCTTCATTTGGGGCTCTTAAAAAGAAAATTATTTTCCAATAATCACAACTGCCTAAAGCATATATAATATATTCGATATACAACAGCAAATTCGAAGAGCAACTCAAGAGCTAGGACCCGAAATTCTAACAATATTTATGGAAAATTTCCTGAATAAAAAAGTCAAGTTGGAAAAAATAGTCATCGGCATTTGCCAAATATTATTTTTCAAACATAATGTTAGCTTTTTTCCATAAAATGTTAACGTGTTTAATGTTAAAAACGGCACAAAATATATAATGATGAAAGAAAATTTTTTATTTATTATTGAAAATAAAACGTTAGGTATGTGTCATCCTATAAGATGGGAAATCAACTGCTAGGTATATCTAAATTTTTACAATATATACAATATATCCGGGAAAGAAGTGATGAAAAAGAACAACACATACACTCGAAATATATGTGTTTAATTGAATTGTAGTTTACATAGCTGGAAAGAAAATTTTGCTCTTAGAAAAACAGCGGAGCAGACTTAACGTCCTTTAGATTACTTAATATGGCATTCGCTGAACTTAACCACGTTAGATTTCTTTCTGTTACACTGCGTTCAGATGGTGCTATAAATCTCATAACTGGTTAAGCTGAGCTTCGTTGCTAGGTAACCAGACCTTACTACGTCACAAGAGCTGATTTAGAGGTTTTGGCATAAATCAATCAATCAATGCAAATTATGCCGGAATGTCGCAGTGAGCACGCAACTTATCCGGCTGAATGAAAGTTATGCCACTACGTCGCATAATAGTGCAGGTACAAGGCGTGGTACTTTGGCATAAGGTTCGAAGTTTCCAACTTTATGCCGACTTGGTATAAGAGTCGACCAATCAGAGCGAAAGCTCGAAATTTATTGAGTAAGCCGTCGCCAATTAGAGAAGCTAAATTTGCGCATGCCATGGATTATGTCTACAGATTACCCACTCCTATTTCCCCGCTCAATATATTTTACGCGTTCGCTCTGATTGGCTGACTTTTATATTAAGTTCGAAGTTGGAGACTTTGAACTTTATGCCAATAACCCTAAACCCCTAACCCTTTTTGTGACGTAGCAAGGTCTGGTTACCTAGTAACAAAGCTCGGCTTAAACCAGTTACGACATTTATACCAGCATCTGAACGCTGCCTTAGGGTTAGAGAAAGAAAGAATGGAATGCCGTATAAGAAGGTTAGTCTAAAGAAGTGCTGTAGAAATTTGTGTGCCCGAATTACTCAGATGATGAGAATAATGATTCCACTGATGCTTTCGAACATGTGGAGTGTGATAAAGGCATGATCTCAAGCTGGTCGCCCGCGGGCCGCAGGCCTATGAATTCGTTTTCGAAATGAATAAGTATTGGTATGACATTAATTATTATGACTAGAGTTTGAAGAAAGGTTTATGATTTTAATAATTTTATGTTTTATTTGACATTATTCTCATGAATGTGTGTAACGCCTCCAAAAATTTACAAATCCAGCTAATTAATTTACACAGTTACATAAATCTTATTGAAAGATTTCAAGATAAAAATTTTATTAAGTTATTCTTATACTCCTGAAAAGATCAATATTGTCAGTTACGAACTTTTGCAGTAAGAATAATGGCCGTGTTTGGGGGTATATTTATATATAAACAGTTATTTTTTCCGAAGTTTAAAATTAATAAGAAAAAAAAGAATCAGATTGACCAATGGACATCTACAATTCGTGATAGAGATACTTCAAGTATTTTTTTCTCTAATATTACAAATTTTATTAAAACCGTAGTGCCATGAGGTTTCGCTATAATTAGTTGCACACAAAAATATATGTACTTTTTTGTGTATGTATCAGAAAAAAAAATTAATAAATAAAAGAAAGAGAATAGGTTGTTATTATTTATTCCCAAGTTTTTTCCAGTTTGGAAAGTTTTCGTAATTTGTTTATTAGCCCATGTTAGCCCAGAAGGGCTAGTATTCTCGAAACGGCATTTTGCGCCGAATCACTATAAACGCCTGTATCACTTTTCAAATAGTTGCCACCAAATAGTATCGCCCTGTATGATATTTGAAGAAATTAAATAATGAACAAACTGCATGAATGTATGTATATTCCTCGCATTGTGAAAGAAACAACGATACCTAGAGCCATCAGATTTTGAACAACGTAGACTTCCACCCGAATATGGACACATGGAAGCGTAAATCTTGAATTTCGAATTTGTTTCATTATCTATTTCATATTTTTTAAACTTTAACGAATTTTTGATTAAGAAATTCAAGGATTTAAAAGCGAGCAGTAGCAACACACTGTACGGAATAAAATATTTTTATCTCCAACGCGCGAGAATGTCTATGGGAAATTCTAAAGAGATGCTGTTTTTAAATATTTATAGCCCAATGCAGCGGTAGCATAACACGCTCGAAACATGTATGTAGTGTAAATAAAAAAAAAAAAAAAAAAAAAAAAAAAAAAAAAAAAAAAACCTTTGGGCGTAATATAAAATCTTAAAGGAATCTTTTTTTTTTTTTTTTTTTTAAGTACGTTATTTAACCGTTTACTGAACACATTATGAAAATTTAGTATTTAATTGTTAATACAGTTAAATACAAACTGGGACTATGAAATATCTTGAACATACCAAACTTTAGATTTCACTAAAAAAGTAAATATAGTTTGGATTTTGTTTTCCTTTGCTTCATTATTATTAGTGTTGTTAAAGTATGTTTTGATAAATATTACTTAATTAAATTTTGGTTTTTTTAAGAAAAACATTTTCCATTTTGCTAAAAAAAATTTTAAAATAACTTTACCATAAAACTTTCTTGATTTTGTAAAAGTCTGGCAATGATTTCTCTTTTCAAGGAGCAAAAGTATTTATTCAGCTTAGGCAAATGTATAATCTATTTTTTAATTTTGCCGCATGTCTCTTCTTTATATTTTAACACGTTATTTTTTATATTTCTTTTTCATTTTTTGGAAAATTAAAGTTTACTTCTTGAAGCCTTATTTGCTGGTTGTTTTTTAATTACGGTAAATTCATAAAGGCTGTTCCAGAGCGAAGCAGGTCGTTTCTACGCCGACGGTTCGACGCTAACGGTTCGACGCCAACGTTTCGACGCCGGGGCAGTTCGACGCAGGGGCAGTTCGACGCCATACTTTTTTTCGTATTTTTATTTATTTTTAGAATAAATATGAAGTAATATGACAGATTAACTAATATGACTTAATAAGTCATATTACTTTACATTAATAAAAATCAGTCAATAATAGTCAATAGTTTTAATAAGTAATATGACTGATTTTTATTTATTGAATTAGCGGTTGTTTGCATGCATATTTGAAATAAATATATGTGTGTATATGTGTGAAAGTGTTCTAGATTTCTGTTTGTGTCCCAGATTAGTGAGAAGCCCCCTCTCGCCAACGTCAAGGCCCCGGGACATGAGGGTTTTTTTATTTATTTATTTCACAAAACAGCATCAAAAAGGCAAAATACACAAATGGTAAATAAACATACGGTTGCAAAGTAGTTATATTATATTGCAGACAAATGTAATTACAGATAAATAAGATTACAAATAAATAAGATTACAGATAAATAAGATTACACATAAATAAGATTAGAGATAAATAAGATTACATCATAGAACTATTATTATACTAATCCATTGCAAAATTATGCGCCACACCTTTCAGGTATTCCATTATTTCTCGAGTTTCAAAATATTCAACTATTACTTTAATTCTCATATCAGCTCGCAGATACCTATTCCGCTTGGGCGCAGAGCCGACGGATGTGTTTGAGAGATCGGACGTGTGTCGTTTCGCTCCTGTTTTTTCGAGATTTTCTATTGGAAATTCTGCCTCCGAAAGTGCGCCGTTGGTTTTAAAGTGTGTATGAATATCTGCTGCATGCGCGGATACTTTATTTATGTGTGTGTGACCATTTTTTACGGAGATATAAGTGTTTTAGTGCAATAACAAAGGATTATAGGCTGCTGCAATTTCAGCGGACTTCTGTTCACTTACCTCGCCGCCTTCCCTACGGAAGGTTCCCGCCGGCCAACCACGTGGCACCGAAGTAGGCTTAACGTTTTGCTTGAAATTTTCTAAGATTAGACAATTGTTTTCAAAAATCCATAACTCTTCAAATTTTAGTGATTTTCATACCGGGTTTTGTTCAAAATATGTTAAATTTTAAGTTCTATTTTTTTGTATTACTTAATATAATCTTGTATTGATATTTAACGAGATAGGATATAATAGCTATGTTTTTTTGCACTTATGCTAAATTTCACCCTGTATTTAAATAGGCTTAACTGTTTTTTCATATGTATTTGCTCCAAAGGGTTTGTTCTTTTGGCAGTTGTTTCTCGCGAAATTTCTAACATTGTCGAGAAGTTGAACTTTTTGTCGAGATCCAGTTCTCGTCATTAGACTATTGTCGAATCTCACTCGACAAGTGTTCGGTTTCCGTTTTTTGACATTTGTATTGTTTAAAATAGTGTTTTAAGTATATTTCTTGATCTCTCAACTGTCTTATAATATTCCTTAAGCATTGTTTCACTTTATTTTATGGTTCTTTTTAATGTAATTTAGTTAATTTTACTGGACTTAGTTGTTTCATATTGTGAAGATTGAAATCTATAATCTCTGCCTATATTTAGTGTCTTGCTATTATAACTGCTGATAATATATCTCGATATGTATTTGAGTCAGTTAAAATTTTAGTCATTCTGCTGTCTAAACATTACTTTGTGTATATTGATTAGTTATACAGGAAGTTTGCTTGTATTATTCTCTGTTATCACGTGTCACATAGACATTTTAATCTGATCGTTCTTAGTGACTTTTGGACATTGCACTTTTAGTCTATGTTTTGTTACTGCTCTTCACTACTTTATAATGTCCCGTAAATCTGTTTTAACAACTGCCAGAGATACATCACAGGGGGCTACTAGCGCACCCGATTTGTTAAACTCTGACTTACCTTATGCGGATAAAATTACACTACTCTGTGCTGATATACGCAAAGTAGCTACCACCAGCAGAGGTGGCAGAATCCTCTTATCTTCGGACCTTCGAGAGCATCTGTTACAATCTCTGACAACTTTGCAAACTTTGGCCTTACAGGGGCCTGAGGGCTTACCTATTCCAGAATTGGTGGACGCTGAAGTCAATACATCTACCATACTTTGCTGTGAAGCGGTTCGACAACATTCTTTCCAGTCACCTGTTCTCCCATCTACAGCTGATCAGGCTTTGGCTCCTGCTCCATCTTTTGCGGATATTTTTCGACGACCTAAAAAGCCTAGCCTTATTATTCGTCCTAAAGCTGACACTACTAGTGATACGCTTAAAAAACAGCTTAATACCAAAGTTCCGCTCTCACAACTTAAAGTTGGAATAGATCGTATTACTAAAATAAATAACGGAGGTTTGGAGGTCTTCTGTCAAACCCCTGATGATGTTGCGACACTCGAACAAGAACTCACGCGCTCTAATGTACCAGCAGATGTCAGTAGACCAATCAGACGAAAACCAAGAATTGCTATCCATGACTTGCCGGAATCAATCACACCGCAAACAGTACTTTCAGAACTCAGCGGAGCCACGGGATTGCCAGAAACAGCATTCACGATGCGATTCCGTCTCAGGGAGCGACGGAAGGGATACATTAAATGGATTGTTGAATGTGACTCCCCAGGTTTTGCTGCGGTCATGCGTCGGCGAAAAATTTTCGTCGGCTGGCAAGCTCACAGAGCCACTGAATTTATTGGAATTAAAAGATGTTACTCCTGTCAGCAATATGGCCATGTGCAAACAGAATGCAAGAGTAAGCGGAAATACTGCTCCTACTGTGCAGGAGATCACGGGCTCAAAGATTGCACAGCTCAAACACCTGAATGCATCAACTGTGGCGAAGCCAATAATCGTTGCAGTACCAGATATGACTTCGCCTATCCCGCCTACCACCCCGATTGTCCAGAGTATCAACGTCGCGTCCAGCTCATCAGGGCAAACACAGACTACTAACTTCAATCCTTATAGTCTAGCATCAGGTAACTTAGTATCTGATTCTTCATTGGATCATATACAAAAAGATCTTAATACCACTCTTCTGCAACGAACTTTACCGACGGAATGTCTACAAATAAACCTTCAACATGCTCGAGCTGCGACGGCACAGACTGTAGAATATGCTACTTCTGAGCATATTGACTTCATCTTAGTCCAGGAGCCGTATTGTCTAAATGGTAAGGCGGTTGGCTTTCCACTGCACTGGACACTATATCAAAAGGAAGATCCTTTACTTCCACCCCGTGCAATTATTGTCAATTGTAATCCTTCCTGGTCTCCTTTACTTGTCACTGCGCAGCGAGATATTGTTGCTGTTCTTCTGGAAGTTCATCATCTGACAGTCCTCCTGGTTTCCATTTATTCCTCACCGTCTTCAGAAATCGAACCTATGCTCTCTGCGATGCAAGATTTACTGACCTCAATTCAAATTCCAAATTTGCTCTTTTCTGGTGATTTTAACGCTCATAATGTTTCATGGGGATATGCTACTACGGACGTAAAGGGTAGACTTCTGGAAGATTTTATATCCAGTTTTAATCTCGTGAAACATAATTCATATGATGCTCCTCCGACTTTTGATCGTCAACATTCACATGGTTGGCCAGATTTGACTTTGTCTACTTTGCCTATGGCCTCTTCTTCAAGATTGGCGAGTAATTGAGGGTCTAAGTCTATCAGACCATAACTATATACGTTTTTCACTCGCGGGAACTACAGCCACCTCCATCATACGGCGTTATAATTTACGTGGCCGAAAGGTCAGACAGTTTACTGCAGCCATTCAAGCCAATTTGGCCTCTTATCATTCTCGTCTTCAATCTTTGCATTCTCGTGAAGATCTACAAAATTTTACTAGTGATCTTATGGCTACCATTCGAATAGTATGTGATAATGTTTTGCCTATTCGTACCACTAAGAAGTTATGTACATTAAATTGGTGGAATGCTCAGCTTCGTACTCAACAACAAAAATGTAGAGCTCTTCGACGCCTGCTAAAGCAAGAGCGTCGAAATAATATCAGCTCCAATACTCTGCTTCTTTACCGACATGAAAGAGCATGTTACAAACAAATGATTATACATGCCAAATTAACTAGCTGGCGCAAATTTTGTTCTGAGACAACATCTGTTTATGGTATTCATCATAAGATTGCGACCGACAAGCTGTTTAAGCCAGCAACTTTCCATCTTTTACCTACAATTAGTCCTAATAGTCACCTGACTGAATCAACTCTATCAGAAATCCTTGACACGGTTTTTTCTACAGATGATAATTCAACTGATTCCTCCTTTCATCAGACTATTCGAAATCAAACTTCTAGTCTTCAAACACCAGACGATGTTATTTTTACTACTCAAGAAATTCGGCAAGTCTTACGCCAACTCCCTAATAAGCGCGCACCGGGTCCAGATGGTGTTGACTATCGTATTGTCAAATTGATTATTAGCACCAATCTCAGTCTCTTCCAAAGCCTGTTTAATAAGCTATTCAATAGTGGAACTTTTCCTCAATGTTTTAAAATTGGCCAGGTGATCTTATTTTTAAAGAAACACCGTGATCCAGCCCGAGCCGATTCTTATCGCCCTATTTGTTTGTTGCCAACTTTTGGCAAAACTTTTGAAAAACTTCTTATGGGACGATTGAGATTTCATTTGCACTCAACAAATTATCTGTGTCCTTTTCAATACGGTTTTCGCACCAAAAGATCAACACTGCATGCTTTAAAGGAAGTTCAAGATACCATCCTGCGCAATAAGTTCTCCGGCCACCACACAGCGTTTATCTCAGTGGATTTAAAGAGCGCCTTCGATACGCTGTGGTGGCCGGCAGTTTTATACGCATTAAGAGATGCCAATTGCCCCCGCAATTTATATAATACTCTTGCACATTATCTGTCCGATCGACATTTAATCATTTCCTATAATGGAGGCCTGGTACAAAGATGTCAGACTCGAGGGTGTCCGCAGGGTTCATGTGCGAGCCCCTTTCTCTGGAATGTGACATACAATCTTATCCTTAAGCAGCCATGGCCTGAACATACAACTGTGGTTACTTATGCCGATGATACCGCGTTCATAGTGCGAGGTAGGACTCGTGATCGACTTCAAGCAAACTCACAGGAGACCTGTTCTTTGTTTCAGACTAGATGTGAAGATTTTAAATTGCAAATCTCTGAAGAGAAATCGCAAATTCTGATCATTCCTAAGAAGGGTGGTTCTATGACTCGTCAGCCGAGAATAACCATAAATGGCAAGCGTCTTCGTATTAAACGTGAACTTAAATACCTTGGAATTATTTTCGACGACAAACTCAATTGGATTCCTCATGTGTTAGATCTCAAGAAGCGTACTGCTGTGATTGCTCAACGCCTTAAACTTATGAAGGGAATCCACTGGGGCTTAAATCCACATCTTCTTAAAGTTTTATATGCAACAGTAACTGAAAAGATTGTTTCATATGGTGCTGCAATTTGGGCAGCACCAATGCAAGGACGCAAAGTCCGACATTTAAATAGTATACAGAGACCATTTCTCTTAAATATCACTCGTGCCTTCCGCACATCACCAACTAACGCCCTTGCAGTTGCAGCTGGAGTCTTGCCTTTACCTATTGCGGTTGAAAAGGACGCAGCTTATCAGTTGATTAGACAACTTGGCTGTTCAGTTCAGTTTGGAGATCACTCTTTCTCCTCCCATGATTACGAAGCAGCAATAAACAGAGAAGATCAACACCCCTCCCTCTATGGTACGGGAGTTAAAGTTAATCTCAAACCGAGTCATCAAGTTTCTCGTGCTGATCTGGTCTTTTATACGGATGGCTCTAAATTGGAAGATCAGGTTGGCTGTGCATATATAGCCATACTGCAAGATCATACAACTCTTCACCAGTGGAAATGCCATCTGTCTTCTTTTAACAGCGTCTTCCAGAGTGAGGCTATTGCTATTCGACAAGCAATACAAACAATCATTAATCATCGATATTCACATTCCTATGTTCTTACCGATAGTCTCTCCACATTGTATGCCATTTTAAATCCTCTGCATTCATCCCCCATTATTGTGGACATTCAAACTAGCTTGTCTCGACATAAAAATCTACACATTTGCTTAGAATGGACAAAAGCTCATGTGGGGAACTACGGTAATGAAACTGTCGATAGGCTTGCTAAAGAAGCAGCACAGAATCACGAGATAACACAGACCTTGACGGTTTCACGCCCAGTATCTAATCTAAAGCGTCACTTACTTCTCACAGCCATCTCCTTGTGGCAAAATGCATGGAGTTCGGAGGAAACTGGTCGCCGAGCATTTGCCCATGTCCCTAAAGTAGATTTAGACCGATTAATCATGCCACCACAGCTCATCTTCTACATTACGGGCCACGGGCCTTTTCCCTTTTATTTCGAGAGACATGGACTCTCTTCCTCAGCACTCTGTAGTTGTGGACAACTGGGCAATCCAGAACACTATCTAATCGATTGTCCACTTACTACTGAATTCCATATTTCTTTTCCACCAACGGATAGGACTGCCTTTAGTCGTTTTTTGATTAAGCAACGGCATCAAGTCAAAAAGATAGTCCGTTTAATTGACAAACTGATGAATCTGGGACTTGATCTTTGTGCCTTATAATATCGACATATGATTCAACTTCATAAACTGCTTGTATATATTATAACCCATCTACTTTTATGCTTTGAAGTGTTTGTAACCATTGTAATCTATTTTAATCCATCTGTTATAAGTCGCTGTGTATAGCAGCAGTCAAATATTTGTATATTCTCTCTCAGCATCTTTTTCTAAGTGCAATCAGGTAATATTGTCTATAACCCTGTACCTATGGTACATTTAATACCAGGTGCTGTTCAGTATCTGTATATCTTGCATTTGCCTATTTACCGATGAATAATAATGTTATCTTTTGCATATGCACATTTATTATCAAGTGCTGTTAAATATCTGTATATATTGAATTTGCATATTTATCTGTTGCATATGTATTGTCCTAATAGTCTCTTTGTTGTCCATAGCAGCTATCAATGTACTTATGGTACATTTATTACCAGGTGCTGTTAAATATCTGAATATATTGAATTCGCTTATTTATCTGTTGCATATGTCCGAATAATCTCTTTGCTGTCCATAGCAGCTATCAATGTACTTATGGTACATTTTTTACCAGGTGCTGTTAAATATCTGAATATATTAAATCTGCATATTTACCTATGAATAATAATGTTATTGTCTTTATTTTTATCTTTTGCCCATGTATTATCATACATATAACTGTCTGTATTCCCTCATAATGCACTATGATAATATCTACATTGAACGTATTTTGCGTTTTTCACTGTATAATAGCATATAATATCTTGGCATATCTAGTTGTGCGTATTAATGATACATTGGACGCCAGTTGCTGTTAAACATCAGTATACCATATACTTGCATATTTGGCTATACATTATACTGTTACTGTCTTCTTTTCATCAATTGCCCATGTAATATCATACATTTAATTCTCTGTGTAATAATAACACTGAATGTATTGGGGTCGCTAGAGATTTTCATTGCATAATATATCCAACCATTATCCATTGTTTTAAATATATCCATTGTATTTATACCAACATTGAATGTATTTTGTGTTTTTCACGGTATAATATATGTTCATAATTTGTGGCATACTTAAGTCTATATTTCATCCTTTACAAATGTATAGTAACACATTTAACTGTCTGCATCAATTTATTTGCTGCATAAGGATCACAGGTGTCATGACAATTTTAAATGTATATTTGTGTTACCAACACTGAATGTATTTTATATTTTTATTGTATAGTATTGTATAGTATCTACTGTATCGTATCGTATTGTGGTATTGTTTAGTATTGTACAGTATCTTATATCAGTTGGCTTTATACAGGTTAAATATGTTAATCTTTATTCATTATAATCGTTTAATTAGCTTTTTATATTATAATTAGCTTTTTATATAATTAGCTAGCTATTGTATTGTATTGTAGTATTGTATAGTATTGTATGGTATCTTATATTAGTTATCTTTTATGCAGGTAACTGCATCAATTTATTTGCTGCATTAGGATCACTGGTGTCATGACAATTTTAAATGTATTTTTGTGTCACCAACACTAAATGTATTTTGTATTTTCATTGTATAGTATTGTATAGCATCTACTATATCGTATTGTATTGTGGTATTGTATCTACTGTATCGTATTGTATTGTGGTATTGTATAGTATTGTATAGTATCTTATATCAGTTGGCTTTTAGTACAGGTTAAATATGTTAATTTCTTTTTTGTATTGTATTGTATTGTAATATTGTATAGTATTGTATGGTATCCTATATTCGTTAACTTTTATGCAGGCTGAATATGTTATTTTTATTCCTCATAATCGTATAATTAGCCTTATTGCATGTTTTTTCCCACAATACCCCGTGATCAATTGTATTGTACCGCTATTGCATTCTGTTACTAAGTTTGGTACGAATCCTGCACCATAATTGGTAGTAACCAGTGTATCGACCTTTGTATATCTTAAACACAGTTGCATGCTAAATATATTTTGTATAACATATTCCTTTTTCCTAACTATTGTTGTACTATAGGGATTGAATGCGTACCGAGATCAAATTATATTGTACGCTACCTACTTCTTCTGTATCACATCACTACCTGCGGTATTGTAACATGACTTTGTCATAGCGAATATCTAGTTTATTACACTGACTTTCAATATGTTGCTTTGTCAAATATATGTACTTGGCTATGCAATGTATCCCGATCTGAATGCTTTACGCATTTCCCATGTATCAGTACTTCCAGTCACACACTGATGGCTATTGTATTATTTTATTTTTATTTCTTTTGGTATATCCTCTGTGTATTGCTGTAATCATTTACATTCATTATGTTACTATGTTCTCTATTTTTATGTTATATTGTCATTAAGTCTAATTCTACTGTCTATATTTTACTCATTGTATATTATTGGGCTGCTCAACATCAGACTGTACTTTAGCTTATGTATATTCTATATTTGTGTGTATTACACCTTTGTAAAATTTTCTCTTATTGTCAAAACTCGCCCTTTTTGGCCCTGCACGCTTTTTTTATTTTATTTAATAAATGTGGTGCCTGGGCGGTTGTTGGGACTGTCTTTCGTGGGCATTTGGTCTGTTGGACTGCCCCCGGGTTGAATTTGGCTTTGGGTTTGGGAGCCCGGTGCGTGGCGTCTTGTGATTCCTCTTTAGGCTCTAGATATAGGTGGACGTGGTGCTATACCGATTAACCTTTTGGTAAAGGGACAGTGCCCACGTCCTCCGTTGCTTATCGCTTATCGCTTATTCCGCTTGGGCGGCGGTTCATCTCCACGTACAAATTGTTCATAACATCGATCAATTGATTTTTGAACACGCCTGAGACTATCTGTAAATTCCCATAATGTGGGGTGTGAAACACCAAATGATGATGACACCAAATTTATTTGAATGATGATACAAACTTATTCTAAAATAAATAAAAATACGAAAAGTATGGCGTCGAAACGACCTCGTGTCGAACTGACCACGCGTCGAAACGCTGGCGTCGAACCGTTGGCGTCGAAACGTTGGCGTCGAAACGTTGGCGTCGAACTGACCTGTACCGGTTCCAGAGAAGGCAAACTGCTTAATATTTACGTTACGTGTTTCTGTTTTGTGTTTTGTTTGTATTCGTTACAAATGGGAAAATCTTCTAAGATGTCCATGCAGCTAATCTGTTCACCAGGGTTCGAATCTGGGTCGAACCACCATAGTTTAGTAGATTTTAACTACTCGGCCATTGATGGACTGCTTCTCAAAGAAGAGTGATTTTCGTTGCTTGACTTCCTCAAAATGGATGAAATTTTCTAATAAACAAGAGATAACATATGGTTTTAATCTTACCTGATTTCATTTCTGACTTCGGCATGTGTCTTTCCTGTACGCATTTTGAATGGCTTTACGCTCATTGTGTTTACTTTTCAAACGTTTGATTAGTGAGCTTTCATCAGCAACTAAGAGCAGATTAATGGCCAGCCATCTTAGAAATTAATTTGGAATCTTACGTCAAGTATCGTCAATCTAATTGTTAAGAATCTTAGGGAGTTAGATACAAGAAAATGCAAGAACTAACGACAGTATGCATAATATCTTCCTATAACTTCGTTTATTATTCTGTAGTGCAAATTTATCACGCATTTGCTGAATGATTACCTTTTTATTGTTTGATCTTTGATTGACAAAAATCAGAATATTCTATTCATAAAATATTTTTTCTTACGTTTATATTCTTTGACTTAATGACTTCCAGAAATATCCTTTGGGAAAGGAGGGGGGAAACAGTTATAAACCCGCATAATTTATATAATTTCTAAAAAGCATTACCATATAATATTACGTATCCACTCACTAAAAAGCGACCATAACTTTTTATGCCTTTCCGAATTACGTGATATGAGATTTCGTGGAAATACTTTTTTTAATTGCAATACTATAAGCAATCACTTCATTCTATTCTTGTCACGTTTCTAACTTGGTAGCTAGCAATACGTATCAGCTCTTTTTACGACTGATGGAGTACTAACAATATGAAGAGTTAGAATTTATGAGGATTAAATTAAATCATTAAGTCTAATTCTACTGTCTATATTTTACTCATTGTATATTATTGGGCTGCTCAAAAGGTAAAAACATGATTGGTATTTACATCAAATTTGATTTACACCGATGATTAGAAAGCTCTTATTAGTTGCCGTCATAAAAAAAAATGATTGTTACTTTGTAACTATGTAACTATGTTCCAGAGACTTTTAAGTATAAAGTTAAAGCATAAATAACAAGACTACGTATGTTTGCACAAAGTTCCATTGAAATACTTTAAAATACCAAACGCAAAAGACTGAGATTTTATTTTTAATGTTTTGAAATTTTGGTATAAATATTGCTGAATGTAAGAAATTTAAAACTTCCTGATTCTCCTTCGCCCATTTATCATAAAAAATCAAGTGATTTTTTCAGTTATTTTCCTTTTATATCAAAACATATTTGTAAATAATATACAGTGGATGGACAAAAATATGGAAACACCTTGTGAAATGCATGTTTGAAAAGAAAGTATGATTTTAATGAAATATGGAGGTGGAGCTGGCGTTTTTGACTACTGACGCCACCTATACAACTTCGTAAATGTGCTAAACAGTTCAGTTGTTGTCGGAGTACTGTTATGTGAGGTTGTCATTGCATTATGCCAGAGTTAACAGACTTCGAACGTGGGCAAATTGTTGGAACACGTATGATAGGTGCTTCCGTAAGCAAGGTAGCCGATGTGTTTAGTGTTTCAAGAGGTACTGTATCGAAGATTTATTCCGCATATTTGAAAAGCGGAAAAACATCATCTGCTAAATCACAGCGCGGACGAAAGTGTGTCCTGAGTGATCGTGACAGACGATCATTAAGGGCAATTGTGACCAAAAATAAGAAGACCACAGCTGCAAAAGTTACTGCTGAAATGAACGTTGTGTTACCGAGCCCTGTGAGTACCAAAATAATTAGAAGGGAGCTTCATAAATAGGGAATTGCTGGCCGTGCTGCAATTGAGAAGCCACTCATCAGTGATGCTAATGCCCGTAACAGGAAAAGGTGGTGTTTAAGTCATAAAGCCTGGACTATAGAGCAGTGGAAGCGAGTAATATGGTCTGACGAGTCTTCTTTCACATTGTTTCCCACTTCTGGCCGAGTTTACGTCTGGAGAACGCCATCTCAAGCTTATAATACAAACTGCTTGTTGCCAAGAGTGAAACATGGCGTGGGTTCTGTTATGGTTTGGGCAGCCATATCGTGGTTCTCTGCTAGCCCCATGATAACTGTGTCAGGGCACATGACTGCCAAGACTTATGTGAACATTTTGGCCGATCAAGTTCATCCCATGGTACAAACTTTGTTCCCCGATGGTGATGGTGTCTTCCAAGACGACAAAGCCCCTGTTCACACAGCTCACATTGTCCAGGACTGGTTTTCTGAGCACGAGGATGAGTTGTCCCATCTCCCCTGGCCACCACAGTCACCAGACCTGAATATTATCGAACCTTTGTGGTCTACATTGGAACGGAAAGTGCGTTCTCGTTATCCACCGCCAACATCGTTATCTGAACTTGCCACCATTTTCCAGGAAGAATGGTATAATATTCCCTTGGCAAACATACAGGAACTGTATTTATCCATTCCGAGAAGACTGCAAGCTGTTTTGGATGCCAACGGGTTTCCTACACCATATTAAGCAAAGAAACATGTTTTTTTAAAGGTGTTTCCATATTTTTGTCCAACCCCTGTATATTACATTATTTTGAATACAGAGAAAAAGTTATTATTACTTATGCTCACTTGCCTGACAGTAACATCAACCCAAGCCCACGAAATTCCTCGAGGCAAGGAGCGCTAGATACGCCTGTCGTTGGCAACAGCCTTGAGCACCTTACAAGTGGCAGTGCCATTTAACTTTGTTCTTCTCCCAATTTTGATGGTGTGCACCTCGGAGGGGACGCGTTTGAGGGTCTCCCTAGCACAGCTTCTCGAAAGGACTTTCGGCTCACCGAATATTTAAAGTGCCTCCCCGACAACATACATTTACAAACATCTATGCCTTCTCCGGGAATCGAACCCGGGTCCTTCGGCATGGCAGTTAGCGACGCTATCCACTATACCGCTTGGACGGCAGAGAAGATGTTAAATAACATAAAGTAGGGTAAATCTTCGGATTATGGCAACTTGGTGATTTTTTGGCGAAAATTTGGCGACCAACCCTACTACAGCAACCTGCTAGTTTTTTTCTTTTGGACGCCATTTTGTTTTCACGAAGTAAAGGCAATTTTTTTTTCTCTCAACATTTTTTTCAACAATCTGCTAGCCGAATTACGCTTATGCTAAAACTTTTATGGAACAAAAGTGCTTAGTCATGACGAAGATTAGGTGCGAAATTGGGAGAAAGTGCAGAATCGGCCACTGCATCGCGCGTTTTTAAGAATTGCACATACGCGGTATCCATGTACACGTCGACCTATTTTCACTTAAAAAGAAAAAAATCCCAGAATTGCACAAAAATGGCATTGCGCACACGCTTGACTTTATCCATGTACACATCGACCTATTTTCACTTAAAGAAAATTGACAAAAATCCAATTCTCCTTACTCTTGTAAAAAGCGCCAAACAAATTAAGTGGGCGATTCTGCACTTTAGCAGCGAAATTGTTTCTAAGTGCTTATTAGCTAAAATCACGATCGGAATTTTCCAGAAAATGTCACGTGACATGTCTCATGATCTCTCATTTCTCTGAGACAAAATAATCTGTGATTCGAACTGTGTACTTCTCAGATTATTGCTAAAGTCCTACCTAGTAACCTTTATCGCCTTACCAAAATGTCGCCAAACTACCTGTTACCATATTCCAAAGATTAGCCTAAAGTAGTATAATAATGTATTACTGTGTAATATGTAATAACATATAACAGTGCAATAGCCAATAAATGTAATATAACTACCATAGTATTTTTGGTAATAATTCTAAATGTAATATTGCAGAACTTTTTTTCATGCTCATCCAAACACAGCAGAGTTCCATAGTTCTGTTCTGTACAGTTTGGGTTAATGCTCCAGAACGAAAAAAGAAAAAAAATAAAATAAAAAACAAATGCTATTTTTATAAATAAAATGAATGGACAGATGTCTGCCCAGTAATGTTCTTTTCTCAAAGTAAAATGGTGCCCTGCATAACAGACACAATTCACTTCAGAATAGCCTTCGTTATGCAAGGGAACCTTTTCCATGGGAATTGGTTTAATAAGTTCTCAAACCTAGTCCTAAACTGCGAAATATCATAAAATATTTCGTAGAATTTTAAAAACACCAGTAATGTGGAGTTGCTGTGAGTGCATTAATTCCTGATTTATAAAAATATTTGCACTCACTATGTATTTGCATAATCTCAGAGCCTTTCGATTCAGGTTAGTTTGAGTCTTCCATGGAAGCCTGAAGAGTCGTTTGTCTGTTCTCGATTTGTGTTTTGGAAAGGTTCAGGTTTCAAGTTATAAAGCGATCCAGTTAATCTCTTCTTCAAGAAGATCCTCAAAGAGGGTATGGCATTGTCAATAAATAAATCCGTTTCACAGCTCACTTCAGCTTGGTTTGAAATATCCCTGCTTGGATATTATTACTCTTCCCACTTTTTCAGCAGATTTTTATCCTTTAGAGGCTCGCAAGCGAAACGAATCTGAAATTAAACAATATGAAGAAAAATTTTTTACTCACACTACCTAATTTGAAAAAACTTTTCGTTCCTGTAAAAATAAATAAATAAATATATATTTTTTTTTAAATCGGAAAAGTTTCAGATTTTAATAGTCGCCCAAAAGGGTTTGTTAAGATTTTTACTCTCTCGCAATCTGCTAGTCTGCAGTCACAGTCCCCTACTAAGCCTTTTTTTTTTTTTTTTTTTTTTTTGTCTTTTTATCTTTATTGTTAAGCATCATTTTCCTCGCCCTTACGCCATATACAATTCAACAGCAAAACTAAAAGCATCTTAAAATCAGTAAAGCAGTATACGGTTACAATTCCCGATGCAGCTTTAAGTGTCGGCACACATTTTTCTGTTTTGTTCAATCTGAAAAGACTGAATAAAACAGAAAAATGTATATATGTTCATGTTCAGAAAAATGTATATATGTTCATCATATATCTGTTCAGTTTTCTTACTAAGATGGCATTACAGAACTATTTTTCTGTCTTTTTACTGTTAATGCTTTATGCTTACTTTATTTATTAAATATCACGCTTTTGGCTCGATTCAACAACAAAATCACAAAATATTTAAAAACAGCATAGCTTTAGAATTTCCGATACACAGTCTCGCGCGATGGTTAAAAATATTTTATTCCTTACAGTGTTGCCCCTGCTCACTATGAAGTCGTTGAGTTTGCTAATCGAAAATTCGTTAAATTTTAGAAAATAGGAAACAGATAATAAAAGAAATTTGAAGTTCAAAATTCGGGCTTCGAGGTGCCATGTTCGGATGTAGGACTACGTTTCGCCAAATAAATTTTGGGAAAAAATAACGGTACATACATCCATCGATTCTGCAGCATTTAATTTTTTAATAATACCGGGTGATAATATTTGATCGTAACAATTTTAAAAGTGATACAACGCATTTAAGTGTTTCGACGCAAACTGCCGTTTCGAGACAAATATCTCATCCGGGACTAACGTCCGTTTTCGGCTAAAAAAACGTTTGAAAATTTTCTGTGACATATAAATCACTCTGGATAATGAACGCCGTTAAATATTTTTTGGAATTCAGATAGTCAACTAATTTCTCCATTGCAGTTTCTGCGTGACTCGTTTAGTAGCTTCTAGCAGGGATAAATAGCATTCAAGCTCCTATTACATGCTGTGGGCAACACAAAAGGTATAATTTTACTGATTCTATCAGTAATTTTTTTCAGGTCGATGAGTATTCATGTCACGGAATGGTACATGAGAAGCGAAATCGTTGATAAGTCCCCAGAGAAAATTGTCCAGAGAGAATATGAATACAATTAACAAGGCCACAAAATTCATTCCACGTGTCTAAGACTTTAGCATGCAGCTATAAAGATGGATTTGTTCCCTAATGTGAGCAGGAGTATTCTGTTATTGATATAAGACGCTTTAATACTGTAAAATTTGGCTGTTTAATTGAATTTGGCAAGGTAGACAAGGTTGCTATGTAATGCAAAGTAATGTTTTTTTTTACAGCATTTTTATATTATATCGCATATTAATATGGGAAGAAAATAAATATTTAACCAAATACACTTACTCACTAGAGTTATAACGTATTTTCTCCCTCTTCCAGCACGCCATCAAGGTGTAACATTAGCACACTCGGCGCGTTTTCGAGAGATCCAGGTTCGAGTCCCGCGAGGGCATTGCTCATTTTTACATTGCTCAAGTCCTAATGGCTCTACAGAGTTATTGATTTACGTGCAGATGGTGATATCCTCGATTCACTACCTGGTTAACAAATATTTTCACACATCTATATTAATTATAACCTATTACTAAAATACGTACCTTTTTACCCTAGTCCAATTAAAATAGGTATTTTAAATATTTAAAGTTTAATAGCGTCTCGACTATCCAACTTAAACGTCTGTGGTCTGGTCGGATCACGCGGAAAGTAACCAATACGACATTTAAAAAGTGACAAAATACATTCATTATTTCAAAAACTACATACTAGTAACTTGATCAAACTACAGATTTATACCGTACCTACCAAAAAACACAGTCTAAAAAGAACTGCAAAGAACAATGGAACCTAATGGAAAACATTGGTAACTGGGTTTCGTTTGCTTCCTGTCTGATGTTTCCTCCCAGCTTGATTTATCAGTCTCTGCAGAAGTAAAACCTCCGTTGATGAAGTATCTTCCAAGTGCTCTGCGTGTTTTAACGCTGTTTCCAATGCGTTGTGTCCTTCGATGTGAGAAATTCCGTCCCCTTTTTCTGCCATCATCACATTGCTTCATCACATTTTGATATTTGAACCTTTTTTTAGCACAAACAACATGTTTCTTACAGGACTAGTTTCGATGGTTTTACCGAACCACCATCCTCAGCTGCAAAACCGCAAATGAACAAGATAGGAAATAATGATTAGATAAGATAAAAAAGCCTGGACAAGAATAGGCAAGTGGCGCCATCTGTTGGTGAAACCAGAACTAAAACATAATTTCTTTAAAAGCCGAAGGCAAAGATGTATTGGAATTAGGATCGTTAACTAGAACAGAAAGATTTTTTTGAATGTGAAATGCCTCTAGAAAATCAAGTTCTCCAATGGAAGATGTTTTTTGAATAATTTTGGCAGCAGAAAAATTGAAAGTGTGATTTTTGGACCAACAATGTTGAGCAACAGAAGTCTTCTGTGTTTCCTTTTTGCTAACATATGCCTCATGTTCCTTGACGCGAAAAAAAAATTGAGAATATTACGCTGATTTTTGTGGTTTGACTTCTGAATTAGTATTTATTCGGCGTGTTATTGTGTCTTAACATGTTTCTTGATTAGACTTCTCAAGTTCGATACTTTCTAGAGATCCTTCTTCTTGTTCCTCACCTTCCTTTAACAATATTTGCCAAGATTTGCAATTGTTGTTGAGTTGACACTTTTCTTCTACTGACCTACATAGTAAGCTACTTCATCCTTTAAGTTCAAGTTTCGCAAACTCTCAATCATATCTTCCCCTCAATTAATACAATCAATAAAAGTGGACAAAAGATTTGTACGTTAATTTCTTTTTAAAGTCGTTTTTATAGTCTTGATCCATAGACTGACAGACTGCCGTCACATTTGGAAGTAAAAACATGGCCTTCATTTCCCGGTCTTGAAGTTCTTCATTCAAATTAGAAAGAACATTATCCAAAAAGCAATAATGCTTTTCTTGGCAAACTGTTCTTTTTCCAACCTTGTCAGTTTGGAGCACAAAGTCATGGAAAACTTCATTCTTTAAAAATATTTGAATTCATCCGAGCACTTTTGCAGTTAAAATATTTGATTGGGAGAGCATTTTTGGACACATTCTTGAAAGCTCTTGGACTTTTTAATTTTCCGATCACAGATTCATTTTACTATCCCGGTTGGGACGGATACCGGTAACCACTATATTGTATTGTTACGAAATGTACAGGCGCGGTAAGATGGCTTCCCCGCAAAGCAGTTTTAGGGTTGCCATAAAATGGCAAAGGTAGGCAGGGTTGCCACATTTGGCGATAAATCGCTCATTTGGCGATAAAATTGGCGATATTCCATGGACGGATGGAGAACCTTCTGGAACGAATTCTTACCGATTTAGTCCAAAATGTTCTCGAACTCAAGCCGAAAGCTATATAAACCCTGCTGATCTGCAGTCAGGGAGTGTGCGTCTCTCATCGAGTGTGTGTCTCTCATCGAGAGTGCGTGTGCCTCGTCTAGCGAGTCAATCCCTGCGGAGTCGATCGAGTTGACAGCCGGGCAGCGAGTGCCGAGTGGGTCTTCGAGTCCACTGAAGGAGTCTGTTAGTGTATCGCGGTTAGTGCATCGTCGAGAGAGCGTGTTGAGCTCCGGGAAAGACTGAACCGAAGAGTCAAGAGCTGTGCTCGTGTGTCGTCGAGTGCATCGCGAGTTGTAGCGTGGAGAGCCTCGAGAGTACGTGGAGTTCCGAGAACGACCAAGCAGAGTCGGCTGCTTTGCAGGAAGCTGTCTTCACCGTGATAGCCTGATAACCTGAAGGCTGTGTTGCTGATCATGTCAATGTGTTTATAGTAGTTCATCGACACTGTAAACGTGCTTTGGAGCTGTCCTGACAATACTAGCCAATAAAGTGTGTTTCGATACTTCATCAAGTAGTGTCGTCGTTATTCACTCCAAATCTACGAACCCCGTACGAACGTGAAGAAAGAAAACAACGTAACAACTGGTGTCAGAAGTAAGAAGAATAGGAGAAACGTAACAGTATTGTTCTTGGGATGTAACACTTGTTGTGATAAAACAGAAATAGCTCACTATTGAAAAGCATTATTACTTCACAAGTCGTAGACATTATATGCTGAAACTGCAATGCGATACCACTATTATGATGAACGTAATAGTGATATTTTTCAATACATTAATTAAACCTACAGTTCAGTATTATGATTTTATAATTGTACTGTACGGAAAATGCAATGTATTAAATTAAAGGTAATGAAGTGATTACAACTAAAATTTAAATTCATTTATCTGAATTAATTTTGCAAATACATATTACGCTTTGCGACCCCATTTGGAGTCGCGACCCACAGTTTAAAAATTGTTAGTCTAGAACTTAAGTTGAGACAAAATCTTACGTATCGTGATTTTACTTATCCCAAAGGTTAATAACTAGAGTACGGAAAATGATTTGAATCGTAATATCATTTTACGTTTCCTAAAGATTAGCAGCTAGGCTCGGTAGAGTTATTTAAGGCAGAATCTGACAATATTAAGCATATATTAGAGCAGGGGTCTCCAAACTTTCCAGCCTTAGGGCCATATTGATTACTCCAGTAAGTTCCGAGGGCCAAAACCATATTATCATTGTTGCCGGTGGTAAAAAGTGAAATAGTCCACTGATGAAAAAAAAAAATCCGTAAAAGTACGCAACGTTTAAAAAAGGCTGCAAATCGGACTAAAGTCCGCAAAACGGCAACACTGCATATTATTAATTTTCCTGTCATTATCTGTAATTTCTAGATTAGTCGTAGAGTACGAGCCATGAGGAGTAACGTGACACGACATCTGGTGGACACAAGCGGAAATAGGTAGTACCTTCTATCGCTAACAGATGGCGCTAATAGCACATACAGAAGTCAGTTCCTATGACACTGTTGTGAAATAAAATAGTGAGTACCTCCTCAAAACGTGTTTGTGCGTGTTTAAGTTTAAGACATCTTTGTAACAGTATTTTGATTTGAATTGTTGCTTTCGTGTGTGATTTAGTAGTATGGAAAAGAAGCGAAAAATTGATAGTGAATGCAGAAAATTCAAAGATCAGTGGAACATTCAGTATTTCGTAATTGAGTCCAGTAACAAGGCGCTATGTTTGATTTGCAATAAGAGCATAGCCGTTCTCAAAGAATATAACATTAAACGTCATTATGAAACAAAACATTTTCAAAATTACTCAAAATATACAGGAAGTTTGCGGACAGAAAAATTCGAAGCTATGAAGCGCGGATTGAAATCGCAGCAATCTTCATTTACAAAACTCAAAACTGAACATGAGGCTGCAACTCGTGCCAGCTTTCGTGTGGCTCTTGAAATTGCAAAACGTGGAAAAACATTCACCGATGGAGAAATGATCAAAGAATGCATAATTGCAGTAGCCGAAGAAATATGCCCTGAAAAGGTAAATTTATTAAAAACTGTCAGTATGTCAGCAAACACTGTGGCTCGAAGGGTAGAAAACATCGCTGAAAATATATCCTCTCAACTGTTCGACAAAAATGGACATGTTGAGTGGTTTTCTTTGGCCTTGGATGAGTCAACGGATGTGTCAGATACTGCTCAGGTGTTGATTTATATTCGAGGAGTAGATAAAAGCTATGAAGTGCATGAAGAACTTCTTGATATGTATAGTATTCATGGCACAACTACTGGTACAGATATTTTTAAAGGAGTTGAAATGGCCATTAATCGAAAGAACCTTCGATGGAAAAACTTGAAATGTATTACAACTGATGGAGGCAAAAACATGAGTGGAAAAGATAAAGGAGTGGTCGCTCTTCTGTCAAAGGCTGTAGAAAATGGCGGTGGTTCAAAACCATTAGTCTTACATTGTATCATTCATCAACAGTCTTTGTTCGGAAAATGTTTGGATATGTCTGAAGTTCTGAAACCAGTCATATCAACTGTTAATTTTATCAGATCTTTTGGGCTGAATCACCGACAATTCCGACAATTTATTGAAGAGATTGGAGAAATTGACTTACCTTATCATACTGCCGTACGTTGGCTTAGTTGTGGGAAAGTCCTTCAGCGCTTTTTTGAACTTCGAGCAGTGATCGAAATTTTTTTGAATGAAAAGCATCGCCCTCTTACTGAATTACAAAACAACGCATGGCTGTGGAAGTTAGCATTCTATGTTGATTTGACAAAACATGTGAACGAACTGAATTTGAGATTGCAAGGAGAAAACCAGCCTCTTCCTGATTTATACACTAATATCAAATCATTCCGGAAGAAATTGATACTATTTCAATCGCAACTACGAAGTAAATGTTTTTCACATTTTAAAACATGTGAAATATTCAGCCACACCACTGAGACTGAGTTTCCTATCGATTTTGCAATCAAAACTTTGAGTGCTTTGAAAATAAATTTTGATACTCGTTTCTCGGACTTTGATGCCATTTCGAATCAAATTAAGATTTTTCAGAATCCTTTTGATACTGACATTGAAACCCTAGCCCCGGAACTTCAAATGGAAATGATTGATCTACAGTGCAGTGATATAATTAAGAACAAATATCAAAACTCATCTTTGTTGGAATTTTATAAGAGTCTTCCACTGACACAATTTGATAATTTGCATAAATTTGCTCGTGGGCTGTTTTCTGTTTTTGGTACTACTTATTTGTGTGAGAAGACCTTCTCCAAAACGAAGTACACAAAAAATGTTTACAGATCTAAATTAACTGATGAGCAATTGGTACAAGTAAAATTAGTCCACAACTACAAACTATTGTCAGTGGAAAATCTCAATTACATAAATCTCATTAGTATTTCATATGTCATTATGCTTGTTATAAGTTATGTTTTTATTTAAAATGTATAAAATGTTAGTTGGATTCATTTCAATAATTTGTTAGTTATTATATACTGAAGTTAAATTTTCTGCATATTATACATGTCTTTACTCATTACAATTCTGTGTTTCTTTATCCAACTTATCACAAAAAACAATAACAATAAGCCTACAACAATGTTATGAGTAGTTAGCCCATGACCATATCAATGTAGATGTCATATTAATAATTATTCAACATAAAATTAGAATACTTCAGTAAACTAAATTTAATTTGCTATAAAAAATATGTTCTCTAAAAGGAGTTTTCAAGTATGCTAGCTCTCCGCGGGCCGGATGTGGCCCTCGAGCCGTAGTTTGGAGACCCCTGTATTAGAGAATTTCGGTTTTCTCTATGGAACGAAGAACAGTGTCCGGCGAATGGCCGGAAAGTGATGAAGGAAAGACTCGCTAAGGACCAGCCTCCTTTGGTGGGATATCTGCTACTGACTTGGTAAGAGAAACAAAAACGTGGCTTTTGTCTGAGAAATGCCAAGCGAGTAAAACGCATTGCACATCGGGGAAGCTGTTTTCTTTCCCCTTTGTAATAATACTGTAATGTTACTTTTTTTTTAATTAAATAAGAAAGTCTATGCTAAGTTTTAAAATAAATAATAAAAAATCTGATATGCACATCACGTGACTTTCTTGTACGGCCTAAATTATACGCATTTAAACTCATTTCCTCGAATTTCATTATAGATATATTTCAGTTCTCACTTCGCGGCAAGTCAAGGCAAAAATATGTAAAACTCAAGATATCTTCATTAAAAATTGTAAAAAAACAGAAAAACAGAAAACACCAAATACTATTTTAAAAAATTTTTTTACAGTTAAAATTAGAATTTTTGGGCGAAACAAGCAATTCAGCCAGCGGACAAGACGGCAGATTTTTCTGTGAGCAAAAACTGAAAGTTTACTTTTGGTTCCAGTCGGCAAAACAACACTGAAGGTGCAGAAACTGACTTAATTCAGTATTCTGCTAGAGTTTTCAAATGTAAACAAATGGCGGACGCGTTAGGCTTAGTGGAACTTAAACAGCTTTTAAATTGTGGATAATTCCACTACTATTGCATGCAGATTAACTAAAGACATAAAAACCTTATACGGAAAATAAGAACAAGATGATTCAATCACTTTTAAAGCAAAAGATGCACAATTTGTCAACATATAAGAATTAAAAAAAACTGAGCTCACAGAGACGGGTACAAGAATGGGTGTATATATATATATATATATTAGAAATCCCGGCGGTCATACGAAATGACCGCTGTTCTAGATATTATAAATTGTAATTAAAATTATTTGTGCAAAGGTGTCTGCTAATTTAAACTGAATTACCCAGGGCAGGCAGCGAGGACGTCCCTTTGCTTAGTGCCCCACGGGGTTTCCCTCCTTCTATTTGCTTAATTGCTTAGAGTGCAATGAAGGAAACCACTGGCGGTACATTTCTTAAGAGCCCACCGCCAGCTCAATCAATAAAGGTGATTTAAATAATGAAATGTTAATTTACTTGTCAAAGATCTCTTTGTACACACCATTTCTTGTTTAGATCTTTCCATCATTTTTAAGCTCGCTTTGCAGAAGAACATCCATTATTTTTAATTTTACGTCCGTTCTTTCATGAACTCTTGAACAGGCAACATAATGTTGACCGTGTCCAAATGCAGGCTCAGGTAAAAAAATGCCAACACGCTTAAGCGTTTGGCCCTGAGACTTATCGATGGTCATAGCAAAGACAAGTTTTACAGGAAATTGTGTACGTCTCAATTGAAACAGCAACCCTGTGCGGTGGCAACTTCACCCCATTGGCTAGTACAGTTACGCACGCAACCAATAAACTATCGGCGACAAACAGATACTTAAGCCGTATATATATATGGGGTGAAGTATCATCATCTCCTTCGAAACGGCTGGCTCCCGGGCTTAGCCAAGCACACCGTTGGATTCCGCAGGTCCGTGACACGCCATTTTGCCCATTAGCGTCTTCTTGGGATTTTAATTAGCCGAGCTATTAATTAAAAACTAATTTTCCCGTATGTTTTCCCTACATTTTTCACTTTCTTTCTTAGGATTTCCCTATTAGAGGGATTTGGTTACGTGCCAAATTCTTTTTTCTCGTATATCTACGGAACGGCGTCGAGTTGAAATTCGAGACGCGTATCCTTCGGATTCCAAAAAATTCTCCGAATCCATCGATACCGTTCTCATCTTCGTACGACTTTAATCGGCCGATATATTAATTAAAAACTGCGGAAACGTTAATTTCCGCACTCATTTTTCAGAGTGGCAGCAATAAACTATCGGCGACACACACTTTAGCCGCTTATATAATATAAAGATATATATGTTTATATGCTTTTGATATTGCCGACTGCAACCAAAAAGGGATGTGCACAATGCATGTTATAGATGTCCGATATACAAAATTTCAACGTTCTGAGTCTTGTCATTTTTGAGTTAAGCGAGATATATACATACGTAGGTACGTACGTAAGGACGGACGTCTCGAAAAGATTTCCTCTGAATCCTTTTTTCAATCCGTTTTGAGAAAAAGAGGCCTTTATTCTGTCCGTACATAGAGATCTTAAGAAAAAACTTAAATGGATTCGAGAATGGTCGAAAGGGATATTTTCTTTGAAATATGATACCCGAAATTTTTCGCGGTTGCAATATGTCCTTTAACTCGTACAAGGAAGTAAAAGGACAACTGGTCTCAGTTTTTCCATCAAGGAAGTTCGGCGACGTTAAGCTTACGTAGTTTAGCTGTAATAAACATTGGTAATTAAGTTGGGCAATGTATTTTGTGCCGAAAAACACCAACGTCTGGTTAACTCTGTAATTGTAAAGATAGCGCCTGGCTATATTTCTAATAATATTGATTCTTTTCCGCCTAAATAATTAAATGTTATTTTTTAATCGAATTTCACTGTCAAAAGTAAAAGCCATTATCTTTATAAATTTATCAAAGACGCCCAACGCTTTTGTTATTCGTAATATAAAACTGTCCAGAAATTGTGGGATTATTTTAACTCTGGTTTCCAATGAACTATAAAATAAATTATTTTTCGCCTTTTAGTTCATTAATAATTTTATGAGTTTTAAATAAAAGCTTAGTTTATAATTTTTTTGTTATTATTTTAAATACTAATTTAAGTAACGCAACCAAATGAATTTATTCTACAAACTAAACTGCTTGATGATACGGGTAAATCCTATTTTTTTCATTTCAGTTTTTTATTTATTTTGTTTATTATAACATCGGTTATTCCTTTCTCCTACGATTTTTAATTACCCTTCGATTAACTATGAGTTGTGATGGGTGATACTCCAGTAAATCGGGAGGAGACGACTGTACGACTGCATTTTCTTATAGAACATTAACAGTAAATTGACAGATTAATTGGCAGTAACGTATAAACAAAGGGAATTTGCAATCAATACAATGTACCTTCCGTAAGCAATAATTTTCTGCTGGCAGAATGTCTGCGTTTAATGCAAATGCGGTGACAGAAATGAATTCATGTTTCTAGCTGTAACTTTGGCTATAAATAAACACCTATTCGCGCTACGAAATGCAAGAACAAGTCTTGCATACTAGTTGCTATGATTTAATTTCATATATAAGCAGCAATTACTCTGATTGACACTGAAAACCGTGGTCGTGCGAAAAATACGACAGCAAATTTTTCGCAACGAAAAGTGAATAAAATTTCCCATTTCAAAGTAAGTAAATTTATGTTTTAAATTCATGTAATCATGTGCGTTTGTTTAACAGTATTTTATTTCATATGTATTTTTATAATGCTATATATTGTTTTTATTTAATTGTGCGCATTTTTATGTATGATAAGGGTTGCCATTGCTATCTGTAGTTACATTTGTGCCAAAATTTACGTCTGGCGCCAAACAGCGCTCCTTTAACCCAAAAATTCCATGAAACTAGGTTCAGAAATTTCATTTCGGGTAACAACAAAAAACGACAGCAAAAAACCTTTATTTGTACAGCTCAGGTAAACTATTGAATAGCTGAGCCATCTATAGCGTTTGGGTAAAGAATAAAGAAATAAAGTGAAAAGATTTCAGTTCTACTCAGTTCTTGGGAGAACTTTATAAGGAAAATTGGTACTTTTCCGTTTCGCCAGCTCAAATCTCGCCAAGCAAACTTATTGGCGACATCATACAGTACACACATAAAAAATGTTAGTTCTAAGAATTTTTTATTTTGAAGGCAAAAACATTTTAATATCGTTTAAAATTTTGTAAAAAGCCAATAAGTAAAGACAATAAATTTGTAAAAATACATTAATTTAAGAATTTACTATGCTTTTATGGTTCAACATCCTGATTCGCTGGTTCATATCACGTGACCCCAAGTGATCTCATCTCACGTAAACTACGCTACAAAAATTTAATTCTCTCAATTATCTACATTAATCTCAAGTTAAATCTTAATTTGGAATGCAAGTTAAAATGCAAGAATTATTTCAGTTCGTACGAATAGCTTACTCAGTCAGAAGTTATGTAAAATCGCAGTGCTTTACTTCGTTAGTGCATTAATGAATTTAACAATTGACTTTGCTTTTTTGTATTTTCCCCCTCGGGTGAGCGGTGTGATTGCATCCTATTAATTTAAGGGCCTTAGGGCATAAAATTGAACTGTCTGGTAAAAATTCTATGTAATTGTATGCCAGTATTGAAAGAAACAATCAATCTGATAAGAAATGGCTGCGACTTGTTTTGAAAATGAGGCGTAAATGGTTACCAGCGAGGATATTCCGTTTGGCATCAGTTGTACCATTATTGGCGACTTTATCGCCTGCACCGGCAAAACGGAAAAGTACCGGAAAATTTGCTCGTAATCACATTGCGCATGGAAAAAGCCATGAAAACGTCATGCAGCCAGCCCGCTTGCCGAAATTTGAATGCGGGTCGATCTACCAGTGTTCAGCGGCTTTACTGTTCACCCGCTGGCAAGCCCAGCCTTCGCTAATTACTATAGCATATACTAGAGCGGCTGTTTGGCGCTGTATTGTTGGAATTTGAAAATCCATTTCCAATTCATTCGAAGCATTTACTCCTGATACACTGGAACGTGTTTCATAGGAATGTTTGCATAGTCTGACATCATACATGTAATACATCATATATGTAAGTCACACAGAACATTTGCAGATAAAACTCAAATATTTGTCCCTCCCACTCATTATTATCGTCCGTGTATTTGTGTTGTTATTATTTCTAAAACTATAAAAATTTGCAATTAGATGATTCGCTCTGAATAGCACTTTAAGTTCCGAATACCATTAATTCCAAAAGTTGTGTTCTAAGCAGTTAAACAGCATTTCCTTGACAATTATTATGCCACAAATGAATGTTAGTCGCAATCATCCTGAAACCTGATAAAATTATGACCTTGTTCTTCCGACCGTGATGTGCGTTTAAAACAAGCAATAATTTACACTCAGGTACTGTCTATTCCGCCTATTACTCCCTAATGAGTTAAAAACCTCCGTGTTCTTTGTTTTACATTTAATTTCAAATACATTAACGCAGCCATATTCAGAAATTAAAGTTAACTCGGACAGCATATTTTATTCAAATAAATGTAAAACTCCAGTGGGAGGAAACTTCGCTTTCACATAGACAAACAAATATGTCTACGTAAATTTTCTTTAAACTATCTGCTGTAATTGAAAATATGAACCAGTTTTGAACTTCTTTCTGATGTTCAGGTAATTTAAACGAGTAATCCAGAACATTTTCCGTATTTCTTTATACATAACATCACTATTTTATTTAAGACTGACTGCCTTGTAATAAATTAATAAATTGCCTTTGACTTCACTCATAAGTATCGTCAGTCAATAAATATTCACACAGTGGCTGCTCATAATGCGCCTAAAATGCCTTACAACTAAGTTCATAAAAGTCTTACGACTGAGTTCATCGAAAATTGACGAAACTAACATGTTTAATTCTATGACTTCATTACACAAATGTTGTAGGTCTATGCAACGCTTGGCATGTTTACATACACACACTGGCCAATGAATTAGAAACCCAAGATCAATATGTTATTGGACCACCTTTTACACCGATAACTGCTTTGATTCGTTTGGGCATCGAGTCTGCATGCATTGGATATCCAACTTTTTAGATCTTGCAAATTAGATGGAAGAAGAGAGTGCTGTTGGATACGTCTTTCCACCATATCACAAACATTTTCTATGGGGTTAAGGTCCAGGCTATGCGGTGGCCAGGGAACGTGTTGGAAGTCAGACTGATGTTCAGCGAACCCATTTTGAACACTTCTGGCACGATGTATAGTTGCATTATCGTCCATGAAGTATTCGTCGCCATCAGGATAAAAATGCAACATCGTCGCAGGATGCACTTGATCTGCCAGTATATTTAAGTATCTCACGGCTATTGGTTTACACTCGAGGAACACCGGGGTACCACTTCTATGCCAGCAGAACATGCTTCATATAATGATACTCCTACCAGACCCTTGCAGAGTGCGAGTAATGATGGCTGCATGGGGTTCTCGCCAAATTCGACGTGTTCCATCAGTGCAAAATAAAGGGTGTAGTGTGATTCATCCGACCACATTACCGGTTTCCAATCTTCAGATGCCCAGTGTCTTCTTTCCCGACACCACTGCAAACGAATGCTTGCATGTTGGGCAGAAATGAAAGCACCCGACTGCATTCCTATCCTTTGCAGTTCTCTGGGCATGGTTCTTGGTGGAATAGTGAATTACGTCAGGTTCTGCAGCTTCAGTGTCTTTTGCCAAGTGGGACCAAAAGAAAACTTTCAGTTTTGTGTACCGAAAGATTTCCCTTCTTGTCCGCTGGGCGAATTGCTTGTTTTTGCGTTGAAACTCTAATTTTAATTGTAAAATAAATAAATAAATAAACTGCTGTCATGACGTGCTGACCACGCATGCGCAGTTTAGCCGAACGGCTTGCAAAGCCTCTCTCTCATGTGACTTACTAGAGAAGAGTAGTTAGTAGTAGTTAGTAGCGAAGTAACGAAGGTAACATGCTGTATGCCAGCGTGAATGAAAATACGCAGTTATACCTTTGTGTTAATCGTTTGTTCTTATTATTTTGTTCGTGTGTTAACAAAGTCTTTGTCCCGATAAATGTTTGGCTTTATGCAATGCCCACATTACGATACGTCTACGGTAGAAATTAAATATATATCCAGAACCTACACGGCCAAGAAGCAGGATATGACAACTGCTTTTAAATTTATTTGGTGATTCATGTTTTTCTGTATTTTACAATTTTTAATGAAGATAGTTTGAGTTTTTATGTATTTTTGCCTTGCCGCGAAGTGAGAACTGAATTAATTGAATGAGAAATATATTTATAATGAAATAAGTTTAAAAGAAATGCACCAAAAATGTGTATAATTTAATAGGCTGTTTAAGGATGTCTACATCAGATTTTTTACTTTGAAGTGGTACACTTTAAATTAAGCGTTCACACCGGTGTGTCCAACTGCACGATGAAAGAAAGAAAAGCGATCAGTTGCATAAAAATACTTTTCTTTTCTTGTCTTTGTAAAATTAAATGAATGAAAATATTTTGCTGTCTTTCAAGCGTAATAATCGTTTGATCAGTAAAACATTTTTCATTAATAACAGTAAAGTCTTCAGTAATAACAGTCTTTATACCTTTCGAAGAATTCTGTTACCAAAATTTCCTTCCATTTCAGCACGTTAAAAGATTATTGCTAAATTCTGTTCCTCTAAAACCAAACTGTAGCCAGAAAGTACAACAGAAAAAGTTTTAATCACGTACTTTTGTGCATTACATTTTCTTCGACAAAATTCCTCTTTTAATATTTTAAATTTGAGTATGGTAATAGAAAAGTACCTACCGGCTCTGTACAAGAAGGCATAATGCGCAAAAGCTAGCTGGTGAGGGAGGGAAATGAGAGAGGAGAAGTTGCTTTTTATATTTTTGAATAAAAAGTAGGTAGATAAATTTAGCAAATTTTTACCAGTTTTGAGGGGATTCAATCTTGTAACATATGAAGAAAAATATTAAAACCAGCTTCACATATTATCAGGAACATATTTTATACCCAATTTTCAAATATGAAATACCTTCTCTTTATCCACCGTGCCATCAGTCGGTAGCATTGCGTCAAAACAAAGCAAGCAGCGCACGTCAAAATCCACTGTTAATTCCCTGGAAGAAATGAAATAAAAACGAGTATCAAAGCCATACTCTTCACTCATACCCCTAGTAAATATTCGGACTTTTGCGCTTTTGGATTTTTAAAAGGCGGATTGTCCAAACGTCGACCTATAACCCTCCTTGGACTTTGGAAATCTGCCCAAGAGGAATGGAATATAATACCTCTTCGGATACTACAAAAGGCTTAATTATCTTAATAATTACGGCGTAGAAAGATAGTGAAGACTATGAGTTATGAAATAGAACATTCAAAGCACAAAAGTTTTACGCAAAATATTTTTGTAAGTACAGTGAAGATCGTCTAAAAAATATGGATCAGCTCTGTAAGTACAGAGTGGTGCTTGATTGGTATGTTGTGGGCGAAATACACGAAAGCTCCTAAGAGAAATTCATTATTATTCATATTAGATTATTATTCATATTCCACTGAAACATTCCGTTCCCTTCCAATCGAATGGTGGATGAACATCAGTGTTTAAAATATTTTTCTGCTCTACCATGTGATAGAAGAAGATTAGAAACAAGAAATTTCTCATTTAAAATGCTTGTAACCGTATACAGCAGAGTCTTACATCATGAAAGCAAGATAAGCCGGATAATTGTTTTGTTCGGATTGTTCGATTTTGTGCACTTAAAAAATATGATGCGTACACCACATGACTTCCTTGTGCGGAATATTAAATTATACGCATTTTTTCTTGCATTTCATTTAAACTTATTGGATTGAACTAAATCTAGTTCATCGAGAGCGCATAAACCACAATAGAATAAATGCACTCTTTAAAATTCACTATATTTGTTTTCCATAGCGACACTCACGCGCTAGGTTTACTTAACAGAGTTATGTTTCGTTCATATTATAACTCAGAATGCATAAAATTTATATCATTTGAAGAATTATCTAATCGTTGCCACATGTTCTATTCAAATACTATAATAAATCTAGAACGATGTATAAAAGAAATAAAGCAAACAAAACAAAACAAACAAACAAGAAAAAAAAACAAAATAAATAAATAAATAAATAAATAAACAGTTTTCCTCAGACGATTCACTACTTCTCATTTAATTAATTCAGTTTTTGTTTCCTGCCAAGGCAAAAATACATAAAAACTCAAAATACATAAAAAAACAAAAATTATTATAATTAAATTACGAAGTAAATCTGAAACATATATTTTCTCGAATAAATTCGAGAATGGATTAAGCATGATTTAATTCGCAGTAATAAAAGAAGGCGTTATCTTTGTTGTTGCGAAGCTTAGTCTTAGAAACAGCAGAATAGATAACTGCTGTTTCAAATGTAAACAAATATGTCCGCCATGTTATTTAAGAATTAGGCTTAACTGCACTTAAACAGCTTTTAAATTGTTGATAATTGTACAAATATTGCTTATAGATTTACTAGAGGCACAAAAACCTTAACCGGAAGATAACGTGTGACAGAGTATATATATATATATAAATATATATATACTCTGTTATCCATTCTTTATATACGTTTGGTGCGGCCGATTGCAACCAAAATACGAGGTGCTCATCTACATGTTATGGCAGTCCTATATACAAAATTTCAACGTTCTGAGGCTACTCGTTTTTGAGTTATACGAGATAAGTACGTACATACGCCAAGAAAAATTATCTTCAGAATTCATTTTAATGCAGTTTTATAATTTTTTTGGAGGAAAAGAGTCTTTTATTCTGTCCTGACGTACAGATGTCACGTTAAAAACATCGTTAAATTGCATTCGATAGCGGTCAAAATGGATATTTTCGTTGAAATATGCTGCCTGAAAATTTTCGCGATTACAATACTTCCTTTTTACTTCGTGCAAGGAAGTAAAAATGGTTGCTTGTAGTAAACCATTTATTTCTTACTTTATTTATTTAAACTGAATGTAAACTTGTTTTCGAGTATTAATTGACGTTAATCAATACATTTCATTAAAACAAACAAATAAAAATGTATAAAAAATTGATGATTTTCTTTAATACTACACTTTGTAATTGAATTATTTAGCATTTTATAATCTTTTTTTAACATTTTAATAGTTGCTAATTTATTTTTAACATCTAGCCCAATTACTTTGCATCTATATACCGTAATTAGAAGCTATGTGCTATGTGCATATATTTATTTCACTGGGGCTAAAATTAGAGCGAAATAAACCGAAAAAAATTACTTTTGGAACGAAAGTAAAGGGAGTTAAGGTAAATAACTACAGAATTATTGATTACAAGCAATCTCAGAAGTCCAATAATTCATATAGTACTATACCATGGCGTACTAGGGTAGGAAAAATTCCGAAACAGTTTGCTTATGACATACTTATTTTATTGTCAGATTTTTCTGAAAATTTTGTATTGAATTCGGGAAACCAAGTTTCGAATGTTCAAAGTTCTGGTTTCGTTTCCCATGTAAATTAGCAAGCTGTGTTTATAAACATAATTTGCACGATCAAATAATATAAACTTTGCTTCATTTTTGCATTTAGCTAAAATTCTTATTCATATCTTATTGATACAAGTATTTTTAGTGATTCGTTCTTAGTAATATCTCTAATATGTTAGCGATTGGTTTTTGTTTTTAGTGATATTTTTCTTTTCTTTTTTAAAATCATTGATAAAATTTTTTCAGCAGCAACTTTTTTTTTTTTTGGCTTCTAATTGATGATCTTGGTTAAATTTAAAAATCCTGAGATCAAAGGTACATTGATCCATCAGTACTCAAATTACTGCATTTCCAGCATAATTCTGAATGGGGGGAGAAACTTTTCTTAAACAAAACTCTTATAAGGTGATATGAGGGACGCAGCCCGACCCTTCTGGCAGACTTTACGTTGCCCTATGGCTTTTTTACGGGCTGCGCCAGAGCAAGCCAGAAACAGCACCTTCAACAGACATAAAGAACATAACTAAAAAACAAAATTCAGATTAAAATCCCTACTGCAAGCTTATTATGATTAATCCTCTCCATCATTTTCCTGGCAAATTTTTTCGTCTTTTAAAATCATTTAAAATATTGTATATATTAAAAACATCATTTTTCTTAAACTCGTTCCTGATATCAGTAAAATATTTACATGTTTCCACATAGTGCTCCACAGTGCTCGGTTCTTTGCAGATATCACAGAGGTCAGACTCTTGTAATTTAAACCTTTTAAAATAGAAAGGAAAACGGCCATGACCTGTAATGATTTGGTTAACGTCAATGTCTGAATAACATAAACCTTTTTTAAGTTTAACAAATTTCATATAACCTTTATTTTGATCAGACCTTTCCCACTCCTCCTTCCATTTATCATAAATATAATTTTTCATAATAGTCACAGATTTCCTTATTGATCCCTGTACATCAATATCACGAGCATTAACATCGGTAACTGCCTCCTTGGCCAGTGCGTCCGCTCTCTCATTTGCAAAATGTTCAACGTGTGCCTTCACCCAATTAAACACAATATTTTGATCTTCTCTCAAGTCTTTATATAATTCTCTAATATCTACTATTAAAGGGTAGTCTTGATCAGGTCGTGAGAGAGCTTGAAGAACTGTCAGAATAAATATGTATATCATATTTCTCTTTAAAAGTCTTCTTAATCCATTTCAGTAAATGAAAAATAGCCATAGCTTCCGGATGATAAACTGAGTTATAAATATTGAGTTTAACTTTATTATTTTTAATCTCTCTTCAATAATAATATACACTCAAGAGCCAAAACATTATGACCAGCCCTACATTTTGCGACGAACGCGCCTGGATGACCTGGAAGGCACGTGATCAGGTAAAAGTGGTATTTAACTGCTGCTGAAGAGTCTGAAGAATTATTTTTTTACTTACTTCTGTGTGTGATGGGAAAGGCTGCGGATCTAAGCGACTTTGATAGAGTGCAGATTGTAATGGCTCGAAGGCTCGGAACAAGTATTTCCGAAACTGCACGACTCGTGGGTTATTCGCGATCTACAGTTGTTAGTACGTATGAAAAGTGGATGAGGTGAAACCAGCAGCAGACGACATGGTGTTGGACGTCCACACGCTATCAAAGAAAAAGGTCGTCGGAGACTGTCTCGCATGGTGAAGCAAAACCGGAGCCAGACAGTGGCTCAGCTGACAGCCGAATACAATGCAGGGCCAAGTAGAAAAGTATCGGAGCACACTGTTCAGCAGACACTGTTGGATATGGAGCTACACAGCAAACGTCCCACTCGTGTGCCTTTGCTGACCAAGCGTTATTGCCAACTGCGCCTGCACTGGGCCCGGGAACATTGCGACTGGTCCATGGATCAGTGGGAGAGAGTTGCCTGGTCAGATGAATCACGGTTTGTCATTCATCACGCCGATGGGCGTGTCAGGATACGCCGTCTTCCAGGCGAACAGTTGCTTCCTCAATGCACAGTAGGTCATACACAGGCCGGTGGTGGGGGTATTATGCTCTGGGGAACGTTCTCTTGGGCGTCTCTGGGACCCGTAGTTGTGGTAGAGCAGACCATGAATGCTACAGGGTATCTGAACATTATTGCGGACCCTGACATGGCCTCTGTTTTTCCAGTTGGAAATGGAATGTTCCAACAGAACAACGCCCCGTGTCACAAGGCTACAATTGTGTTGGAGTGGTTCCAGGAACATGATGCTGATTTCCAGTTAATGTCCTGGCCGCCTAACTCACCGAATCTCAATCCAATAGAAAACATTTGGGATGTCATGGGACGGCAGCTCAGAGGTCAAAGACCACTAATTCGCAATATCTCGGATTTGCGTGACCGTTGCTACAACATCTGGTACAATCTGTCTCCGGCCATCTATCAAGGACACTTGGCATCTATGCCAAGGCAGGTTGAAGCTGTGTTGCACGCCAAAGGTGGCCCAACTCGTTATCCACAGGTGGTCATAATGTTTTGGCTCTTGAGCGTATAGCATATGCGAAAGCAATGGCGTCTCCCAGACCTGACCCGTCTGTATAAGCGTCAATTTCTTCTATTTTTCGAGTATCCAAATAATACGGAATAAAAATTCTTTCAGCAGGGTGAATCACTCTTATAAGGTATTTTCTTCCTCCTTTCTGCATGCCTTCCTGGTGTAACGGTAGCATACTCGGAGCGTATTCGAGAGGTCCAGGTTTGAGTCCCTGCGAGGGCACTGCACATATTTTCATGTCTCTTGCTTCGAAAGAAACCTGATGACTCTACACGCTTTGGTTCATTTTTATTATGTGATTCAGAGTTATTCCAACGGTTTTATTACAAAAGGTACTCTCAGAAATACATCCTCTAAATACTTTTATAAGTTTTAAATTTATGTCTAGTTTATCATATTCATATTTTGCTTCGCTTTTCATCTACTATTTGAAGCAAGTGCCTACACCATCGTCACGATCGGTTTTCTGCATTCGTAAGCATTTTTTTTTAATTAAGACGTTATTTTTATGTTAAATCTTTCCTGTACTTCTATATCTTTCATTAGCTTCAGCAGAAATGCATTAGGAAAGAAAACGATTATATAGTTTAAATGAAAAATTGGGCACACTGAATTCAGTGCAATTAAAGGGGCTGTATATCTTCGAACCCCTTTTTTTTTAATTTTAAGTTTATGCGTTTAATTTTTGCTTTAAAGTAATTAATGATGAAAAAAATGAAGAAGCTGAATTATTTAATGACCATTAATTTTGTATTTTTGGAGTAAAGTAAGAAAACAAGCAAAAAAAAAACAGCAATATTTACAATAAATTAGAAACACTCTATTAAAAAAAGTATAATATATTTTCATATTTTGTAAAATGCAAACTCATCATAATGACATTCTCAAGGAGGTAGACTATTATTTTAAAGCTGGGAAGTTATTTAAAAATTTTTTAAGTTAGATTGTGTATTATAACAAAGAAAAAACATATTTGCACATTAAAATTCATGTTTAACACATAATAACTTTATAAAAATGCATTTATAAATTAGTAAGTAGTCTATGTCCTTACATGAAGTGTTTACTGAAATACTTTTAACAACTCACGGGGAAAAAACAGTCAAATATATTAAATGAATCCTTGTCCTTTCCTGTTTTCGTTTTATCTGTATCCTAATAATTTCATTTTCCTTAGTAGAAGGTTTCATCGTAATGAACTGGTGGTTTACTTTTATAAACCAAATAAGCAGAAAGTTAATCAATTGTTTCAGCAATAATTGCTAGTTTCAGGAATAATTTCTCCTTATTGGAGTCTTTTAACTATTCTATTTATTAAAATTAATGCAAACATTGCTGAGATTCCCTTCAAACGCTTGTTCTTACATAAATCTGACAACATCGGAAAAGGGCAAATTATCTGCAGTAAATCCTAAAATAACAGCCATGATAATTGTAAAACTTGCTTCTTGCAAAGCAAAATGAATCCTTATTAGTGCTTTCACTCTTTGTTACATGGCTCAGATTGATATAAATTCCTGGCTAGTAGACAAAACACGTTGTTCTTGACTGTCGCCATAACACCAATTCTGTGTTCCAGAGTTCCCCATGACAACAAATGGCTGTAACTAATTACTACAGACTCTAATCATCCCCAAAGAGAAGTCCTTGGGGAATGTGAATCACACCCCAGCTATGTTTTCAGTCCGAAAAAGATTGCAATTTCGTACGTTCCTAGACCATAAAAAAAAGGTGATGTTGTGCAACCAACAGACCAGCTGCAGGTTTTCGTCATGGCGCATGCGTGATGATATTTGTGGAGGTGTTTCTTTTATAGATGCTGTTATGGGTGGTACATTACGACTCAAGTTACTCGGCGTACAGATTGCTGTAAAAATGAGTTTATGATTTCTCACGGGAATAACTTGAATGGAAGAGAGGGCCGTAAATAATCTAAATTTATTTGCATGTTTTCAAGAGTTGTTGCATTAGTAGATGAAATATTAAATGTTAACCTTACTAATCCCTATGTGATCTTAATTAAAATCGTTATGATATATTTAACCATATTTATTTCTTGAATTGCATGGCTTCTCAGAAATGATGATTCTCATACAATGGAAATAAATTCAGCTAATATGCATTTTTTAGCGTTCCGTCACTTAGCATAAAATGGAGTTCACTTATAAATCTATCAAGCTAAGTCAGACTAAATATACAAAGATCAATCCACTTCCTTATAATGCGACTCTGTTTCTGCCCCCGAGATTTTGTGAGGCTGAAATATGATTACAGATAAAGCTTTAGAACAGCTGGGAATTTCTTTAAAACAATTATCGGTATTTTTATTTTATTTCGAATCCTGTTCCATTTTTATAAAATATCTGATGTGATGAACATATGATTTCCTTGTTCGGCTTATTAAATTATAACAAATTTTCCTGCATTTCATTAAAACTTATTTCCTCGAATTCAATTAGAGCTATATTCTTATTCAATTAACCCAATCCTCCCATCGCGCAAAGCAAAAATGCATAAAAACTCAAAACATGCTCATTAAAATTTGTAAAATGCATAAAAACATGAAACACCATATACAGTCAAAACAGTTAAAAACAAAATTACAATAAAAATTAGAGTTTCTACGGAGAAACAAGCCATTCGCGGACAGCAGGCAAGAAGGCAGATTTTTTGTTGAACAAAACTCAAAGTTTACTTTTGGTGTCACTCGGCAAAAAGGCTTTGAAGGTGCAAAAACATATTATTCAAATGTAAACGAATGACGGTTCGTTAGGCTTAACTCGCAACTTAAAGTTGTTGATAATCCTACAACTATCGCATGCAGATTAACAAAAGGCATAAAAACCTTAACCTGAACATAAAACCTATATGATTCAATCGCTTTTAAAGCAAAACATGCACAATTTAATAACATATAAGGATAAAAAAATTAAGCTCACCGACCAAGTAAGAAACAGAGTGGGAATACAATATCTATATCTATATTTATATTTATCTCTCTATGTATGCTGCAGCCGATTGCAAGGAAAAAAGTGCACAACTACATGTTACAGCAGTCCCATATGTAAAATATCAACGTTCTACGGCTACTCGTTCTTGACTTATGCAAGATACATACGTATGTACGTACTTACAGATGTCAAAAAAAAAAAAATCTCTTGTGAATCCATTTTAATTGTACAATCCTTTTTGACAAAAACAGTCTTTTATTCTGTTTGTGCGTACAGATGTCACTCAAAAACATCGTTCAAATGGTTTCGAGAGCGATTGAAATGGAGCATTACATTTTCAAATTTTCACAGGACTAGTTTCGATGGATTTACCGAACCACCATCGTCAGCTGCAAAAGCGCAAATGAACGAAATAGGGTATAATGATCAGATAAGATAAGAAAGCCTGGACAGAAAATAAGCTAGTGGCGCCATCTGTTAATGAAAGCAGAACTAAAACATAATTTCTTTAAAGGCCGAAGGCGGATTGGTATTAGGATCGTTAACTAGAACAGAAAAACTTTTTTGAATGTGAAATGCCTTTAGAAAATCCAGTTCTCCAATGGAAGATGTTTTATGAATAATTTTGGCAGCAGAAAAATTGAAAGTGTGATTTTCGGACCAACATTTCAAGCGATCATTTGCGCTTTTGCAGCTGATGATGGTGGTTCGGTAAAACCATCGAAACTAGTCCTGTGAAAATTTGAAAATATAACGCTGATTTTTGTTTGACTTCTGAATTAACCTTTACTTCGTACAAGGAAGTAAAAAGGGACCAAATTAATCCACAATACTTTCAAGACGTAGCGCACAGTTTTTTTACTGTATATGCTGCGCCTGAAATACATATACCAGAGCAGCAGTTCTCAAAAATTTTGATATGCGAAGCACTTTTTAGGATCAGTTTCTATGGCGGAGATCCTTAGGCTTATTCTGTGTCTTACAAATTACTAGTATTTACGAGCAATGTTTGTTTGAGGGAGAAAGAAAAAATAGGTAAGAAAGGAAAGTAAAAACTTATCTACACAAACACACAACAGTTAATCATTGACACTGTTCTAAAAACTTTGAAATTTATTATTACATATCACTTTATTTTTAACTACCAGTAATAGTATGGTATTATAAGAACACTGCCATACTAGAAAGTTATTCTAAATTCAGTAAATCAAGCCGTTTGCCTTACAACAGGTTATTAGTGAGAGGAACAATAAAATATATCTATTCAATAAACACGGCTCCTTCAATTTAATCACTACATAGAATTCTAGAAAAATACATATTAGTTCACTGTCACTCGAATTTTTTTTTTTTTTTTTTTTTTTTTTTTTTTTTTATTTATTTATTGCAGAAAGCAATTTCAATTTAATTTACTAACAAGAGTGCGAGTAGTGCAACAGTAGGCCTGAATTAAGACAAAACATGAAATAATATATAAACTTATGAAGTTTCGTTCTCTTTGGTAACATTAACTAACGATGCAAAGAAGACTGTGAGGAATTATCCTCAGTAGTACTGAGGATACGACAGAGTCCAAAGGAGGCTGTAAAGAAGCCTTTATTAACTCTACTAGTAGCTTCGCTGCCAGCCTTCGTCTGGCTTTTAAATGTACTGGAAAAATGGCTGAAGGGAACACCGAACGTTAAATTTAAAAACTGCGTAGAATTTTACTCTGCAGAACAACTTCATAAAAAAGAAGTTATTATGTATGACAAAATTACAATGAAATAAGCAATATCCCTTAATACAGATATTAATTATCCCAATAAATAAATTAACCAACTTCCCTTTGCAAATTCTTAAGAATTAAAATGGTATAAAGGAGGTTAAGAACTTTGTTTCCTAAAAAAAAAATCACTCAAAAATAATAAAATTTTGGTACTTTTCCGTTTCACCGGCGCAAATCTCGCCAAGCAGACTTTGTTGGCGACAACATACAGTATACACATAAAAAATGTTAATTCTAAGAATTTTTTTTTATTGTGAAGGCATAAACATTTTAATATGGTTTAAAATTTTGTAAAAAGCCAATAAATAAAGACAATAAATTTGTAAAAAGACATTAATTTAAGAATTTACTATGATTTCATGGTTCAAAATCCTGATTCGCCGGTTCGTATCACGTGACCCCAAGTGATCTCATCTCACGTAAACTACGCTACTAAAATTTAATTCGCTCAGTAATAATCTGCATTAATTTTAAGTTAAATCTTAATTTGGAATACAAGTTTAAATGCAAGAATTATTTCAATTCGTACGAATAGCTTACTCAGAAATTATGTAAAACCGCAGTGCTTTACTTCGCTAGTGCATTCTCATTAGAATTGATGAATTTAACACTTGATTTCGCCTTCGGATGAGCGGTGTAATTGCGTTCTAATTGACTTAATTACCGTGAATTGTCTTAGGAGATAAAATTTAAATATCGTGTAAAAATTCTATATTATTGTATGCCAGTATTGAAAGAAACAATCTGATAAGAAATGGCTTCAACTTGTTTTGAAACTGAGGCGTAAAAGGTTACCAGCGAAGATATTCCGTCTGGCATCAGTTAAACCATTATTGGCGACTTTATCGTTTGCGCCGGCAAAACGGAAAAGTACCAAAATTTTAAAATGGCGCGGTAATGCGCAAATATTCAGTAATCAATTAGGAAGCTGATTACATCACGCATAGAATTAAAATTATTTAAATAATCATTTTTAAAACGAATGCAAAATTAAATTGTATTTTAATATTTAACAGCCATAAATAATGTTTAAAACATTAAATTAAATTTATAGATATTAATAAAACTAATTACTTTTTAAGTAAGGTGACGTCACTGATTACATCATCCACAACATAAAATTATATAAAATATTATAAACAACAAAATTTTTATTTCAAATAAAAATGCAAAATTAAATTGATTTTTAATATTTAGAAGCCATAAATAATATTTAAAACACGCAATTTATGCATAATAAAACGCATTATTTTTAAAATAAAATGACAACAAAGTATCGGTTACCATAACTAACTTATCCAGCAATGGGTTTACCATAACTCGTATTACTCGCCAAACGAAAAATCGGCAAAATCCGTGCAACCGTCTATCAAAAAAAATGACAATAAAAAATAATAATAAAATGAAATATGCCAATCTCTTAAAAACAGTGACACAAGAAATACGATGAAAAATTGTTGCCAAACCCATATTTCTAAAAGAATGAAACTATTCAAAATAATGCGATTTCATCAAAATCTATCAACAACAATAAGGAAAATTGCTGCCAAAATCAAATTGTTAAAGATGTGAGATGTGAAAAGTGTACTCGGAAGCTTCATTTAAAAATTTTTTTTTAAATACAAAATATTATCATTTTTCCAAAAATTTTTTTGTAAAAGCAGTCGCAAGGATGAAAGTTTAACGTGTGCAAAAATCAAAGAAATGTACATTTTTAAACATACACTGTACATTTTTAAACATAAACTTTTTTAGAAAAAATCCCGTTGAAAAGGTGTTAAGCTCACTTTGTTAAATAAATTCGTATTTAATCGATTTATTGAAACACGAAATTTATTTTAAGTTCGAAAAATAGCTAAGTGTTGACATTTCATGACGATGTGAAAATGGAGTACGTAGAGTAAAATCTCGCTTTCCTATAGCCCATTATGTCTCAACATAAAATTAAAAAAATTCTAATTCTAATTTCGAAAAAATTGCTTCAAGGTGCACTGGCTTTTATCTAGATGCACCTATGTACCAAATTTCGTAGCCGTGGGTCTATTAGCTTACGCGCAGCGCGAACGAAAGACACACACAGACAGACTCTTTGTTTTATTATATGTAGAGATAATTTTACAGATGGACGTGCGTGAAATTCAACACTTCTGGCTTAATTCAAACAGGTAACGATGAACTTAAAACTAAATGTAGCAAATTTAGCCTAACAGCTTACAGGATAATTTCAACACGAGGAAGGCTCTGACTCGTAAAAGTTGGCGTAAGCAAGCTTAATGGCTAGAAGTGCTCAACACTACAGAAATCTAATCGCTGAAAATTCAAGATAGCAAAGTGGCCTTCAAGCAGCAAAATATGCTCTAAAATCACCTTCTAAAACTTTACCTTAAATACTGCTTTTTTCTATCTCACTTGAATATGCGCGTACTAGCTTATTAACACTCTAGCAAGAAAATGTGGGATGGAAAACGTCAGTCAAAGCAAAATTGTTCTAAAAAAAAATTAACTGTTAGTTAAGTTAAATGAATCCCCACAAACGTTTAATGAGACACGTATGGTAGCATCCTTATTTTTAGGTTATGTTGATGAAAATTGGGGGTGAATATCTAATTCTACATTTAATCGGCTTCTGTGTTTTGGTTTGGTAGTTGTGTAGACAGAGAATCACAGATATAGGTAGTTGAGAAAGGCAGCAATACTAACTTCATTTTCTTATACAAGATTTCCAATTCACCTTGCAAATAGAACCAAAACTCCTGTAGACTTCAGCTATGAAAATTGATTTCTAATTCGCTGTGAGATGTCAAGGTCTACAAAACCCTCGTATTCTGCTGAGTTTAGGCAGAGGGAAAAAATGTTGATGACAAACGCATTCAGAGCGTATTTGAAGTCATCCAGCATCTTTTCTTGAGTTGTTGGATGATAATACTCAAACGAATCTTTAAACGTTTCGAGGAGCGCCTGTACAATTTTCTTTGCTTGGTCTTCACTGTTGAGGACATTTTCATCCAAGATGCTTTTTGTAAGAAGGAAGCAATCGATATCTCCCTTTTCCAAGCACTTCAACCATTGCATAAGTATTGGAAAAGGATCAATTTGAAAAACCTAGCAAGCACCGGACCACATTACATAAGTACAGTAAGACCCCGCTTAACGCGGGGGATACGTTCCATCAAAGTAGAGCGTAATGCGAAACAGCGCTAAACGAGGCTATCTTTACATGTAAATATTGGGGTTAGGGGAAGATGGCTAGGGAATTGGTTAGGTATTAAATTTAAAAAGTATGTTTTTTTAATAAAAATAAAACCAAACATTTATTTCTTAAAGCCCAAATTAATACCACATTATTATTTCTTGCAAAAATAAAAACAAAATATAAATAACAAAACGAATATTCTTAAAAAAAAAAATAAATAAAATAAAATAAAATTCTAAGTCAGTCATATTTAGTTAGCTTTCCGCGTTTTCAGTGTTCTGCCTTTTTGTGACAAAAGCATCTAATGCTGTTTGCCTTTTTCTTTTGCGTTGTTCTCTTAGAAGTTCTTCATAAACGGATAGAGCATCTCTAACACCACGCCTTACTTTTGAGCTCCTGTCAAAATTCGGATCATTTTCAATGAATTGATCCATTATTTCAGTTATGGTAGACAAACTCCTTTTTACAAACGCCATCGAAAGTTCTTTTTGCTCTTCTTCTGAAACACTGCTGTCAACATTTTTGTTTTCTTCTTGTTCAGTTAATTCCTTGAGCTCATCATTAGAAAGACTAGCCGCTGCTTCTTGAATTATTTCTTCGACATCTTCCACATTTACCCTTTCAAAATATGTCTGTACAATACTGCACCAAACAAGAAATACAAGTACACTCTTTCGGACATGTATTTGAAACCTATCGCTGCATAATATTTCGGGGAAGCCCCGTATGCTGCGAGCGATTTCGTGGAATCCCCGGGTTGAAATAAAAGAGCGCTAAACCGAAACAGCGTTAAGCGGGGTCTTACTGTATTTTCTTATAACAGGTGACGAAGAAAAAGTAAGAAATTACCAGTCCGCAGTTATTTTAAAATTAGTTATGGAGGGTATATTTTAAGCGAAAAGGTTACTTGCCCCGGGTGAGGATCGAACTCACGACCTTCAGATATCCCTTTTGAGGGATTATGAGACTGACGCGCTGCCTACTGCGCTACCGAGGTTTGCTCCTCCTCGTTCTCATAACAAGCCACTTTCTTACAACAAGACTGTGCTGCTGTTATTTTCTTTTAACAAGACACTTTGATATTTACGTAAAATCTGTGGCAAATTTTTTTGTTGCAATGATGTGTTCATTTCCTTTATTTTGCTAAAAATGTCAGCCAAGTATGCCCTACCCAGACTTCATCATTTAAAACCGTAGGAAGTAGGGAGTTACTGTTTATCAAAAATGCTATTACCTCTGCACGTAGTTGTATCAAACGTGCCAACATGTTTTCTCGAGAAAATTACTTTACTTAAATGTGTAGCAAGAGGGATTCATAGTAGTTTTAAATATCTTCCCACATTAGTTGGAAGAGACTGCTTTTAAGAAGTTGCGATTTTATATAGGTTATGATTTTCTATGACGTATTAGCGTTATCATAAACTCAGAAAGCATTTCTTCTGAGGTTAGTACGTTGCTGTTGCATTACTTTGCTTTATCTTCAACTTCAACAGTGGCTCCAGCTCTGTGAGCCGTTACTACGTCTGCGCTATCGATGCGTTTTGTTTCATTTGATGAAAAGAATTCACTCAACTAATTGAAAATTTCACCTCCTCGTATGTCTATTGGTTGATTGTAGTCTGCAAAGACGTAGCTCCTCTTGATAATTTTGTAATTTTGCAAGTGAGTTAAGGAACAAATACCATTAAAATTACAAAGGCGGTACTGCCAGTCGATTCAGCCATTTGCAGCTTGTTCTACTGGGTCGATTGACGAAATTCATATTGCATTTTTCATGGTTTCATTTTTCATGACCCACTTGCCTCCAGGTGAATCACTAGAAGGGGGGCCAAATTGGCTAAACGAATTCGAAAATTACCTTAATTATGTTTTTAAATTTTTCAGTTATTATTAGGGGAAATAAGCTTCGGCAAACGTAAATTAATAAAACTGTAGAAACATTAGGTATTTTTTTGGAAGCTGAAGAGATGAAAAATTAGCAACGCCTTCGCCGGGAATCGAACCACGGACCTCTGGAATACCGGCCCAGTGTTCAGAACCACTACAACCCGAAGGCACGCTAAGAAGGTGAAAGAAATACCTTATATACTCCCCCCTTTTTTTAAAGGGCGACTGAGTTTTTTTTCAGGGAACCCAATCGCCAAATCCTTTGCGTGGAGATTCATCATCCACAACCCTTCTAGTTCAGGCTCCACTGTAGAGACATTAAGAGGTGGGTGTTTTTTTTTTTTTTTTTTTTTTTTTTTTTTTTAATTCCCCAAGTAGGCAAGATGAAAAATTAGCAAACGCCGGGAGTCGAACCACGGACCTCTTAAACACCGGCTCAGTGTGCTGACCACTACACCACGAAAGCTCGCTAGGAAGGCGGGAGAAATACCTTACAAAACAATAGAAAGAATTGCAAGAAAACCTGGAAATTAATGCAATGTGCATTTCGATGTTATTTCTAAATTATCAAAAAGAATTTTTTAACATTTTCATTTGAAAGCTATAAATAATTGGCTATATTATTTTTCTGAATTTATAAAGCTACGATTAAAAATATTTTAAGAGTTATGGTATAATTATCCTATAAGAACAATGATATTCGGATCTAATTCATTTACTTTTGTTCAATACAAATATAGCTATTTTGATATCTATAGGGGCGGACATTTACCTTTTTGCCTCAGGTGAAAAAATATCTTGGTCTACATATTAAATTTTGTAATTTTTGGTGAGAAATTAAAAAATTTACCTTCGCTCATTTTTTTCAGTTTGTGCCAAAGAATAATTAACTTGGCGAACTTCTTCATTTATAGCAACCTATTTTCCTTTTCTTTTTTTCATTGCACAAGAGTGAGGGGGGGCAGTCATCGTTCATATTTTCAAACAATTTTAACACAGTGCGTAAACCATATTTGGCATTATTATCGCTTATAAAGAATATTCAAAACGCGTCGATATGTAAATTCGCGTATATCCTAGGATATTCTGAATAAAAAAATCTAATTTTTTGCGGGTATGCTTAGAAATACATCTACTTTAAAATGATGGTAAAAATTTTATAGGTTACAACTCAAAATTGTTGTCGAAAAATTTATAAAAAAAGGATTTAAAAATACAAATTTAAAAAATAAATCATAAAAATGGACGAATTTTATTTGGAATGAACCTAAATTTGGAAATGGCAAAGGAAGAATCAAATAAGTTTCATACAAAATCTGATGTGTACACCACATGACTTCCTTGTACGGAATATTAAATTATACGCATTTTTCTTGCATAGACTCTGGCGCTAGGTTCACTTAACAGCGTTATATTTCGTTCATATTATAACTCAGAATGCGCAAAATTTGTATCATTTAAAGAATTATCTAATCGTTGCCACATGTTCTATTCAAGTACTATAATAAAGCTAGAACGATGTATAAAAGAAATTAAGAAAACAAAACAAAAAAGAAACAGTTTTTCACAGACGATTGAGTATTTCTCATTCAATTAATTCAGTTCTCACTTCGCGACAAGGCAAAAATACATAAAAACTCAAAATATCTATATTAAAAATTACGAAGTAGAATCCTAAATACTTATTTCCTCGAAAAAATTCCAGAAAGGATTAAGCATGATTTAATTCGCAATAATAAATGAAGCCGTTATCTTTGTTGTTGCGAAGCTTAGTCTCTCTACATTGGCAACAAATCTACTATTCTGCTTTCCAAATGTAAATAAACATGTCCGCCATGTCATTTAAATATTAGACTTAACCGCACTTAAGCAGCTTTTAAATTGTTGATAATTCTACAAATATTGCTTGCAGATTTACTAAAGGCATAAAAACCTTAACCGAAAGATAAGAACAACATAATTCAATCATTTTTAAAGCAAAAAATGTTATATACGTTATAAAGTGGTTATATACGTTTGCTGCGGCCGATTGCAACCAAAATACGAGGTGCACATCTGCATGTTATAGCAGTCCTATATACAAATTTTAACATTCTGAGGCTGCTCGTTTTTGAGTTATGCGAGATACATACGTACGTACAGACACCACGAAAAATTATCTTCAGAATTCATTCATTTAAAGCAGTTTTATATTTATTTAATTTATTTATTTATTTATTTATTTTTATTTTTTATTTATTTTTTTTATTATTATTTTTTTTTTTTTTTTTTTTTTTTTTTTTTTTTTTTTTGAGGAAAAGAGTCTTTTATTCTGTTCTTACGTACAGATATTACGGAAAAAAATCGTTAAATTGCATTCGATAGCGGTCAAAATGGATATTTTTGTTATAATATGCTGCCTGAAACTTTTCGCGATTACAGTAGTTCCTTTTTACTTTGTACAAGGAAGTAAAAAAGAGACATTAATAAACATATACCAAATTCAATTAAAATGAAGGAGTTAAAATTTTCAGAGCTAATTTTTTGAAAACTACCCGTGCGACTTTTACAAATCTTAAAAGTTTGGCATAATATGAGTCGGAGAATTGAAATATGGAAAAAACTTGTCATGTCATTTCAGAAAAAGTCCAATTTTGTGTCAAAATACCTATATTAGTACAATGCTATATATAAATTTAATACATATCCTAAATCGCTGTTTCGAGACATGAAAAACGCAAGTTGAATTTCGTCAATCGGCCCAGTAGAATGGGAGATATCGAACTATCCCGTTTTTTTTTAGCCCAAACTGCGTTAGTCCAGAAGAGCTATTAATATCCATTTGGCATTTTGCATTGGAAACTTTAAATGTAAGTTCACTTCTCAAACTTTTGCTACCAAGTATTACAGCCGCGTATGATATTTAAAGAAATTAAATAATGAAAAATCTGCATTAAATGTATATATGTTTCTCGCATTGTGAAAAAAACGACGGTACCTAGAGCCATAAAATTTTACTGGAACCCCAAATTTGGAATTTGGAATTTGTTTCATTATGTATTTCAGATTTTGTAAAACATTAACGAATTTTTGATTACCAAACTCAATCATTTCAAAGAGAGCAATGGCAACACTGTACGAAAAAAAAAAAAATTTATCTCCAGCGCGCGAGACTGTGTATCAGAAATTCTAAAGAAGTGCTCTTTTTAAATATTTTGTAGTATTGTAGTTGAAATGAATTTTATAGTTTAAGTGCGAAAACCATGATATTTAATAAATAAAGGTAACACACAAAACGTTAAAAAACGCCCCTTTGGGCGTAATATAAAATCTGAAAACTTTCAGATTTTCTTTTATTATTTATTTATTTATTGTAATATTTTTCGTGATAGTTAAAGCAGAAGAGCGAACATTGGTGGTTTTATTATTAATAGTAATATCTAACGCACAAGAGTAAAAAAATAATCAGTTGATTTAAAAACTGAAAAAAAGTTGAAAATGATTAAAATAATAAAATATAAAACCATAAAAAGAAAACTTGTTGGTTTTTTTTTTTTTTTTTTCATTTCTTACCACGTATTTAAATAAAAAAATGCGTTTGTGACACCATTTTTAATGATAATTCGTAAATGGTAGGAATAAGAAAAAAGTAATGAAATATAAACTAAAAAAATGTGATCTGAAAATGTCAAACTGCAATTATAATACCACGAAGAATTTATCAGTTAACCAATTTCAAAATGTCTGAAAAGCATTTAAATATTTACAGGCTGATAAAATCACAAACATTTACGAAATTGCAACCGTATAATTAGTTTTAAGTTATTTTTTTATTTTATTTTTTTTTCATTTTTTTTTTTTTTTCAATCCTTTGTATGCAGATTCCAGTTTAAAACTAAAACAAAATTAAACAAACAGTTACGACTAGTCTAGTAATTGTCTAAGAATTTCAGACATAAAATATAAAATCATATGATAGAAATTAAAATTAAAATTAATTGAAGGCAATAGACACACCATAAAATGTCTCACAAATTAACTACATTTATAAGAAACTAAAATACTATTAAATCGTAATCACCCGAATAACCTTTCAAAGCCATGAAGCAGCATGCAAAAGGAAAGCCAGACTTTTGCTCATAAAAGTTTTCATCCTAAACTGCCTCTATATTTCATGCAATCAACACCCGAATTACTGCAGTCAGATTCTAGAGGGTTCTGTTTGGAGATAACTGGTTCTGTTGTGAAGAATGTTTAATTAATCTCGTTAAGACCTCACTACAGACTAATCTCTGAGACTTGCGAGTATTTAAAATAGCATAAAATTTAACTCAAGTTTAAACTGGAGTAGTTTGAGACTATGCACTAGATAGTTAGGTATCTTAAGCCGGCTAAGTAATTAACGGCGCGCTTTTGAAGTTAGCTAAGAAGATGGCTGAAGCTGAAATAAACTTTGGAAGAGTTGGCGATACGCCCTACACATGTGTTTTTAGTACGCCCTATAGGAAGGGTGACCACATAACCCATTCCTGTGCTAAGAAGCTTCATCCCAGTAACTCGGTGTTTCAGGCAGAACTTACAGCCCTAAAGGCAGCTCTGGACTTTACTGCTAACAATGGCAGGTATAAAGTCATTTACACAGACTCAATGTCAAGCTTGCAGGCCATCCAGGGCGGCCGCAGTAGACATCCCATTGTCAGAAACATACAAAAACTATTAATTTCGATTCCTGGAAGTGTGAAGCCCCAGCTACAATGGGTTCCGGCCCATACGGGGATTAAAGGAAATGAAGCAGCGGATATGATTGCGAAAGATGCAGCCAGTGAACCCCACGTGAGTAGCAGTGTGCTTCTTCCGCACTCGTATCTGAAAACTACTCTCAAATGTCAACTAATGAAGCAGTGGCAAAACTACTGGGACACAAGCACCACAGGCAGAAGACTGTATGATTTCCAACCGAAAGTTAAGCACAATTTAAATAGCAGTTCTTCGCACCTCACACAGTATCTGACAGGGCATGGCCCATATATGTCCTATCTTCACAGATTTCGCCTAAGAGACAGTGATCAATTTACTTGTGGCAGTACTGGTGACCCAGATCACTATCTGTTTGACTGCTCGCACACAGGGAATTCACATTTGAAAAGACCAACTGCAATCAATAGGCCAGCATGGTTCAAAAACACAATTAAGAATAACTATGCGCTCAGCCGCATTAGAGACTGCACTACCATTGCTAAAAGCATTGCTGACAACCTGGAGTGACTTCTTTCCTTGGCCACCGAGCCGTCAGCAGCCTGCTCTGTACATATATTAATTTACTTAATGTCTTGTGTTTTTTTTTTTTGTTTGTTTGTTTGTTTTTGCTGTTTTTAATTATATTTAATATTATGATTAATCCAGAATTCATTTAATGTATTCTGCAATTTGTAATGTATTTGGTCATCTTTACATCTGTATCTGATTTTTTATAGCACATCCTTAATATAACTGTATGCCTAACATGTACGATAATAGTGGAAAGTGTTCCGCTTAGTCTCAGCAGTCCCCACCATGCACCTTCTTTCCATGTTCTGGTCCTTACTTCAATGTTCCTCGTTTCGTGGCCAATCCCCGGAGGACACAGTACTAGGCTCTTTATTTATATTTATTCATGTATTTTTTTAATTCCATCGACGGGATCCAACAGGCTGAAAAACACCTAACCCAGTGGACCAGCTGTTCCGTCGATGGTGAAAAGAAAGAAAGTACGCCCTATACATGTTCTATGATTTTTTTTAAGTCTAAAGAATATGCGAGCCACTCCATTCTGTGGAGTCTTCACCCTGAAGATGATCGGTCATTAGTGGAGAACAATAGAAATGAGCATTATCCTCCATTAGGAGGAACTTATTCCCAATAGCACCCCTAAAAAACAACTCGAAATAAAGATAAAATCCTCACCTCCGTTTATTTCAAAATTCATAGTTGCGCTGGTAAAATATGTAGGTTAGTGTCTCTAGTCAAAATAATATTCGCCCATACCATGATTTCACTGATACTGCACGGGTACCTTTCCAAGATATTTTTAGGCTGTTGCTTGTGTTTTGCTCCCTCCAGATTGCCTAGAATTGCTTTCCAAACACAAGCAAGTTTCACCAATAAAGGAAGCTCAGTTCCAGACCATGGTACCTCTAATTTTGATAATCTTTGTACCTTTGCAACCAAACGCAATTGGCATCCCGAGTTAGTGAGACACAAATTGCGTGTTTCCTTGCGCACATTCCTATTTTATGCAGCTTGTCACCTGTGGTATTTCTGGATTGCTGAATTCCAGTAACTGCAGCGAACTCTCTTACAATCTAGGTTGACGTCAGTTTCTATTTCCTTTTACCGATGGTTGCCAAATAACAGTTCTGAGCGTATGATGTGATACGTTTTTAACCTCTACTGAATCTGTTTATATTGTCTGCTTACATTACCAGAGTTTTAAAGCGTTTTCAGATTTTTGATGTATTTCGGTACTTTTAGATCGTTACAGACCTGTCTGTCCTGCTTCCACGCTACCAGTCGCAAGTCGCTTTACACAATCTGTGAGATGTCTTCTCATTGGAAAACGTTCCACCATTCGCATCGACGCTTTTATCCAGCTATTCATATAATTTTTGAAATTAAAATATCAAGCATCCCGTTACACTCCTTTCCACGGAGGGCGAAAAAATAGGAGCGAAAATTTTCGCGTTTCTGTGTAGCAAAGGTGAATCCCATTGGACTGCATGATAACATTCATCTTGAACTATCAACAAACTGCCTTTCGTTGAACTGCACTTAATGGAATTTATTATGAAGAATCCTTTCATAGTTTTCCTCTAATTTTTTTCGCTCAGCGTAAACAAAGTGTGCAGCTTTATTTATCTTCTGCTTCACATTGTTTCTTATCGAAATACATGAATAATGTAAAATAAACAAACAGCAGAAGGGAGGAAAAAACGCAGAAAGACGTAATCCGAAATATAGAAACATTGTGAAATCACTCGTTAAATGTAAATTTCTGGACTTATAAAACAAATCAAGCTTACAGCCATTACTCTTCTGTTTCGTATTGACTCGAATGGAAATACGAGAATAATGTAAACAAAAACTTGTATTGATGTGAGTAAAAGCACTGACAAAGACGGGAAGAAAGACGCATTAATTTGCAAATTGTATATTTCTGTTAAATATTAATGCAAGTTATGCCTTTTCCCTGTGTATTTTTAACTATCCTGGGTTTAGCCGTGAGTTCGTGAGTTTCAGTTAATAGTGAAATGGCCGAGTATTTCCCCAGTAAATCCAGAACTGACTGCATTTTAACGTTTCACGTAACATGAATACACAACGTGGCCAAAAGTACTTTAGAGTTATATTTTCCTATTTTCTACAGTTGCATTTTCCTTCACAACGAGTTTTTATGGTTGGTTTACCATGCTTGTGATATAAAAAAAATATGAAGAGTTTACTTTGGAACTCTTTATGAATAATAATTACGTAATTTGAGATAAATTATAGCGACTAAGAATAAGATTTTGTAATAGATCTGTCGTTATGATTTACCTCACGTCTCTGACAGAAACACAAGATCAAATACATGAATTTTATTGTATCGAGGAGCGTCGAATTTTGTTTGTCGTTTATATGAGTCTTGGGCACCTTGTAAGTGACAGCAACAACTTTGCTCAGTTTTGTCCCAATTCTGAATGAGGAAACCATGGGCGACGGGTCCTACTCTTTTTTCGATACCACCTAACAACTCGAGAGGATTTTCAATTTGCCTTGGACCCCATGGCACAAAAACACCATATTTTGGCTAGTATTTATTTTTAACGTTAATGATTCCATGTCGTTGTTATGCAATATTCATTTTAAAATTTTTCTGATATTACATACCTTATTCTCCAATTCCTTTCTTTTCCAACAAAGTATTGCTGCTAGACTTTAATCTATCTATATATATGAAGAAGAAAGCATGTTTGTTTGTCCTCTAATAATCCGGCCACTACTATAGCTATCGTCACCAAACTTTCTACAATTCTTTTCTGGATCCTGGAGAAGGTACACGTCCCCTTAAAAAAAAAATCTAAAATCAGATATTAATCAAAAACTTCGAAAAACGATAATTTTCGCCCTGAGTTTTCCGAGCGGCAACAGTCTCGCAAGCTGGAGATGAAAATCTGCTTTATTTTCGAAAGTTGTTGCCACTGATCCCTTTTAAATCCATCTGTGTACGACTTTAATCAGCGAGATATTAATTAAAAACTCCGAAAACATGAAATTTCGCACTCATTTTTCCGAGTGGCAACAGTCTCGCAAGCTGGAGATGAAAATCTGCTTTATTTTCGAAAGTTGTTGCCACTGATCCCTTTTAAATCCTAGAGTTTGTTAATAAAAAATTTCTAACTTTTACGATGAAATAAAAATAACATCGCCAAACATTAAATACACTATTCCCAATTCCAAAAATTCATCGGAAGCCATTTCGATTATTCCCATCTGTGTACGACTTTAATCAGCGAGATATTAATTAAAAACTCCGAAAACATGAAATTTCGCACTCATTTTTCCGAGTGGCAACAGTCTCGCAAGCTGGAGATGAAAATCTGCTTTATTTTGAAAACTGTTGCCACTGATCCCTTTCCTATCCTAGAGTTTGTTAATAAAAAATTTCTAACTTTTACGATGAAATAAAAGTAGCATCGCCAAACATTAAATACACTATTGCCGATCCCAAAAATTTACCACAAGCCATTTCGATTATTCCCATCTTCGTACGACTTTAATCAGCCAAGATATGAATTAAAACCTCTGAAAACATTAAATTTCGCATCCATTTTTCCGAGTGGCAACAGTCTCGCGCGTTTGAGATAAAAATGCTTTATTTTGAAAAGTGTTGCTACTGCTCACTTTCAAATCGTAGAGTTTGTTAATCAAAAATTTGTAAGTTTTACAAAATCTCTTTCTCTCTCTATATATAAATATAGGTCTTTTATAATATATAGGTCTTTTATAGTTTGTTCTCTTTTCATATATTTAAGATAAAAAATATGAAAGCAAACTTCTAAATTTAATTCGCTATAACCTCTTATATTTTTTATTTCATTTGTGAACTTCATCTATCTGTCTTAAAAATAGCGCTTAAGTCTAACCTGCGTCTTTCAAATTAACCATGCGATCTTACGTAACCCTTAATGCAGATGCCTCTTGACCAATCACGGAATTGTAAACCGTAACTAAAAACTGACTCCCTCCCTCCTTTCTATGAACTGATGCGTCACTTTCGCTTAAGCTTTCCTCCTGGGAAGAAGCTTTGAGCTTACCTTCTTTGATCAAGGAATATGTGCTGATCTGACAAAAATGTAGAGTGCATAAGACGTTCGTCCGTATATCAAACAAATATTGCGAATCCTAACTTGCTTTCCTCAATAATAAAGTTATTTTGAATCCGGACATGTTTGCCTTGCCAAATTTCTTGCTACTCATCTATTAAGATCAGGCGACCGAGGTGGCCATACAGTTGGAAAGTTGCGGCTAATGACTCTCTCTGTTGTGAATTTCTGTCGTAGCATCTATTGCACCCGTACTGCAACGTGGGGAGGGGCTCCATCTTGCATGAAAATGATTTCCCCCAGGCATAGTCTTTGCTGAAGTGCCGGAATGACAAAGCTGTTCAACATGTAGCGATATTTCTCTCCGGTAACAGAACAGGTTTCCGGTCCTGTCGGGGTAATGTTCTCATAGAAGAATGGACCTACGATAAATTCCGCTGTGAACACACACCAAACAGTTACCTGGTGAATGTTAGGGAATTGCTGTGACTGCATGGGGTAATTTGTCATCCCAAATTCGACAGTTCTGGGTATTCACAGTTCCATTCAGGTAAAAGTGGGCCTCGTCTCTCCATAAGATTTTCCACGGCCAAGCATCATCCACCTCCATTCTGGCAAGAAAGTTGAGAGCAAAAGTCAATCGCTTATTATGGTCGGGGTACAGTAACCCCTATACACGGCTGATCTTGTACGGATAGAAGTTGATAATCTTTCGTAAGATTTTCCATACCGTACTGTAAGGCATATCCATAATAAAACGTAACTTTATTCAGTATTAATTTGCATTTGTTAACACTCTATTTTCTATTACACAGCGCCAAATATTCCCTTAGCGGTGATTTTTGGAATTATTTTTTTTTTCGCGGAATCCTTCGTCCCCCGTCTTGTTTAATCTTCCTACAAAATGTGGCGTCATTCTCGCAAATAGATTGCGCTACAGAACACTGTGAGCACTGTGAGTTTAATTATGGCCATCCGGTATATATATGTGATGTACCAGCTTTTGTCCGAAATAAATAGAATGCTAAAGAATCATAAATGTAGTCGTAGCTTAAATTATCAGACGACAAGTTTAAAAACCAGGATCCATTCATTATATTACAGAAGAAAAAGCAGTTACAAAATCAGATATCCGGAGTAAATAAAAAGAATTACTAATAACTTTTCGTATGAAGTTTGCTGCATCGTGACATTTAAGAAACAGCCCCGATATTCTTTTACGAGTCCTTTTATAGCCTCTGGAAAGGCGGAGCTTCAAAGAAATGACGTCAGCCTCGTCAGCCAATCCAGTTCGCTTTAAATATTTCCAGAACATTCTATAACTGTACGTGTAGAAAAGGCGGGGAAAACAACTTGACTACGGGGCTGTGGATTTAATTCCACGTACTTTCAAATAAGAGAACATCGCCATTAAAAAATGAAAAGAACATACAGTTAGAATTTTAAGTGTATTCTTGACTATGGAATTTTATTATTACATATATATATATATTATTTACTAAATATAAATTGTAGTAAGCTAGCCTAAAAGTTACCAAGAGCTGCTGCTCCAAAAAGTTCAACCTGTTTTAAAAAATTAATACATATGAAAATCAAACCATTAAACATGTAAAACATTAAAAAACATTAAAAAAACAGAATCAGATAAAAAGGTAAACGGAAACCAAAATTAGTTTTTCAAACCAAAAATTAGTTTTTCAAAATTGTAATTACTACCTTGCTTGATATATTATTTACTAAAGAAATATTGATAATATTATCTCCTAAGATTAATTTTAGTAGAATTATCTAAAACGAGTGAATCAAGAGTTAGTAAGTTTAATTCCGAAATTTTTTTTAAAGTAACTTGAATGTAAATTGTTAAAAATGTTTAACGGGGACTATAATTAAATCATGAATAACAAAATTTCAATTGTAAAAAGAAATTAAATTAAAAGCAAGTAATTAAATTAAAAACAAGTAATCATTGCCATTGATCGGAAATTAGTTGACTTTTCAAGGGGAACAAACCACCTCCCGTTCAATGAACAATAATTAAGAAATAAATACCAAGGTATTTCGTCCTGTGCTCAATTAATAAGGCGATGCCAAACTGTCAATTTAAGTTAGGCCAAATATTTCCGTGAATTGAAGGGATCAAAAACCAATGCTGATATCCAAAGAACTCATTCCTATTAAGCATTTTAGCCAATTCAATTTTGAGTGAAAAGCAATTTCTGCAGTAAAATTTGATAATGCTCGAGTAACCGTACCCCGACACCCTTGTGTTTATGCATTTTAATTCAAAACTATTTTGTAAAAGATTAAACATTGGAAATTGGCATTATGAAATAGAACTGAAGTAATTGAAATAAACATTAGGAAATTGATCCATATTGAAGAAAAATTTTGATTGCGTAGTATGCTAAGAATGTTAACTTGGTAATATCTAAAGAACCTGGCAGTCGATGCAATTTTAATTCCAATTTTATTTGCAATTGATATTTGTGGCCACAATCACTTGGCACTCTAGTCGTGCCTTTCCACAGAAGATTTAAATTTTTGATATTGTTAAGATAGAAAGCAAGCCAGCGAAATTACATCTTAGGACAGTAGAGAGCAAACCTGAAGTGCGTAGTTATGCAAGATGGAAGCATGCGAAGAGAAAAGTTTTGGTTTGCAATTTTGGTGATTGGTCAAGAGGGTTACATTAAGGGTTACGTAAGATCGCATGATTAATTTGAATGACGCAGTTTAGACTTGAACGCTATTTTTAGAACAGATAGATGAAGCTCCCAGATGAAATTAAAAATAAAAGAGGTTATACTGAATTAAATTTAGAAGTTTGCTTTCATATTTTTGATCTTACACATATATATGTATATATGCTGTTACTAAAAAAAATGGGCCTATTTCATAATCTTTAGTCTGTCAAATAGCTCTTTGACAATGAAAATTCCTTTTTTCCTTCTTAAATTCTTAATCGTTTCGACACGACAATTAGCCAGAAATTAATTCATTTCCATTCACTAGTATTTTCAAAAACTTTTAACAGACGGTTTCAATCAAATATGAACTGTACAGAATACATCCCTCAAGAATTCCTAGTCCCACCCACTACCATAAATTACTTCACACAAGTCTTACCGACTGTTATTATTTAAAGCCCCCTCTGCCGCTAAGAATTTTCGGACACTCTAAACTTATGAGTCAGACACGAAGAGAACACTTTGCGAACTCCCCACTAGAAAGAATGTAAGTTACTTAATACCTTTTCTGGCCTTTATATCTTCATGTAAATTCACTAATCTTATTTATATTATTTTCTATATTATTTTTATATTATTTTTATATTTGATTTGTTTTTACAAAGTTTGCATTATTTATCTTTTTTTTATTATCTTCTATGTATATTTCAACTTTACTTTGAATTCGATTTCATAATGACAATTTCCAATGTTTAATTTCTACAAATAATATAGTACTCAAATGCATAAACATGAAAGTGTCGGGGACGGTTACTCGAGTTTTATAGGATTTCTCTACGGTAATTGATTTTTACTCCAAATTGAATTGACTAAAATACTTCATTGCCGGTTTGGCTTTAACTTATAACTCGAGTAAAGACGAAACACTTTCGTATTTACGTATTTTTATCAATTATTGTTCATTGAACGGGAGTTGGTTTGTTCCCCTTGAAAAATCAACTAATTTCCGATCAATGACAATGATTACATGTATTTAATTTAATTCTTGCCTTTAATTTATTTCTTTTACAGTTGAAATTTTGTCATTCATGATTTAATTCCAGTCCCCGTTAAACATTTTTAACAATTTACATTCAAGTTACTTCAAAACATCTTTCAAAATAGAACTTACTAAGTATGGTTTCACTCTTTTAAGATAATTCTACTATAATTAAACTTAGGAGATAATATAATGAATATTATTTAGTAAATAAATTATTATTAACTTACTTTGCAGCAATTGCGCAAGTAGTAGAATAACTTGTTTTCGCACTAAATGAATTTAAGACCATACAGCATGCTCGGAGTTGCATTTACTTTTTCTTACACCTTAATGTGTTTTTCTGCGGACGCGTCGGGAAATTGGAACAGAGAATTGAAGCTCCAAAAGATTTTTTCGGGACAATTCATATTATTTAAAAAAATTTTTCGTCAAACAAGAGCTTCAATTGTCTGTTTCGGCGAAACGCGTAATGGTGTTAGCTTGGTTCGACATTCAACTAAATTTCACTTGAAAAGCCTAGTTGGAAGTCCAGTTGGGCTAATTTACCATTTTCCGCTTTGTAATTTTTGTAATTTTCATAATTTTTGCAATTATATGTTTTAATTTTGTTTTAACTTGTTCCGTCGATCACATTTTTGTGTTAACTTTTCACTTATCACATCGAGAGGTTTTGCTCATTTTTTTGTGCCTTCACATGTTTCCAACAATTGATTTTAAAGTTTTATGTTCTGTATTTTATTTCGCGTGTAGGCTAATTTTTCACCTTTCCATGTTAATATTTTAAAAAATACTTCCATGTTAATAGTTAAAAAAAAATACTGCGTTGAACTATTTCTTGGAGCCACAGTTCCTGGTAACTTTTTGGCGAGCTCACTACAATATTTCTTCCTATTATATATATATATATATATATATATATATATATATATATAGAAGAATGTCTGTTTGTGTGTTTGGTTTGTTTGCGTTATTGATTTCTGATGAACTGTGATAAATTTTTTGCCACATTTAATCGACTAAAATTGTATATAGGTGAAATATTGGATGGAATATAATCTTTTAAGATTTTTGATAAAAAAAGACGAAAATCATTAAAAACTGCGAGCCATTGTTGCTGATATAATAAGCTTATTTTTCTATCGAAATTTTTTATGTTGGTTCCATATCGCATCAGACTGAAAAATGTACGACTATGAATCTTATTTTTTGCATCGTTATCAGAGAAGGATTACAGCGGTATCGTTCCTTCTGTTGTTAAATAAATTACTTTCAATCTAACTTGACTGCCATCGGGTACCTCAGCTAATTTAAAATACATTTAATTCTTTAATATATTCAGCTGCGCATTTTTATAAGCATTTATAGCATTATTTTAAAAATAAAATTCATTTACGTCGCATGTTATGCATCAAGGCACAGAATCGCCCAGTTTTTATATTGGCTTAACTTTCTTATCCTTCCAAATCTTACGAAGGAACCAACGACTTACCTCCCCTCTTAAATATACCCTTGATGGATATTTTCGATGCACTACCAAAATGCAAAAGCTTCACATGCTATCTCGCCAAAAAAGATCGAACCACCCATGAACCTTCCATTTCTAAGAAACCTTTATGAATTTCCCTTAATTATGCTGTATCGAGCAATCATTCTTAGAGCACTCACTTGTTGATGGCAGTAGTCGTTCGATATACATAAAACGTACCACCAACCTCGATCACGTTCTACATCCGCCAATATTTTAACGTCACCTTGGAAAAATTCAACTTCTACCTTTCCATTAAAGTGTCGAAACTTAGCGATCGTTAATTAAAATGACGTTAAGCCGCCTCCTGTATCCTGCCATTAGTGACAGTAAAGAACATTGTAGGGACCAAAATAAAACTTAAGATCTGGGACCGAACAAGAAACAGGAAACTATACGAAAGTTCTTGATGGCTTCCCACAAAGCGTACTCCCCGATGTGTGGGCGTGGCCTTCTGGGAAAAGCCAAAATTCATTATACGCTTGACAGGTGCTATGCATTCAAGGAGAACATTTGCACCCAATGCATTTTATTAATTCGTCAGAGAGTTGCAAAGCGTTATTTTGATCAATTCTCCAATATGGGGCAAAATCTGAAATATTTTAGTGCTGCAAATGTTCGAAAATGCCGAAATACAGAAACTGGAATCTTGAGTCTTTTCTCATTCGAATCCTAATTTTAAAAAGTAATTAAATGTTTATTTCATTTTTTAGGTCTGAAAAAGAACGTTAATTAAAAAAATCTGATGTGTACACCACATGACTTCCTTGTACGGAATATTAAATTAAACGCATTTTTTCTTGCATTTTATTTAAACTTATTAGATTGAATTAAACCTACTTCGCCGACAGCGCATAAACCACAATAGAATAAATGCATTCTTTAAAATTCACTTGGTTTACCATAGCGACACTCTGGCGCTAGGTTTACTTAACAGTATTATATTTCATTCATATTATAACTCATAATACACAAAATTTATATAATTTAAAGAATAGAATTGTATAATCGTTGCCACATGTTCTATTCAAATACTATAATAAAGCTAGAACGATGTATAAAAGAAATTAAGCAAACAAAACAAAAAAGAAACAGTTTTTCACAGACGATTGAGTATTTCTCATTTATTTAATTCAGTTCTCACTTCGCGAGAAGGCAAAAATACATAAAAACTCAAAATATCTATATTAAATTACGAAGTAAATCTTAAACACTTATTTCCTGGAAAAAACTCCAGAAAGAATTAAGCATGATTTAATTGGCAATAATAAATGAATGCGTTATCTTTGTTGTTGCGAAGCTAAGTTTCTCTAGATTGGCAACAAATCCACTAGTCTCCTGTTTCAAATGTAAACATCAATGGCCGCCATAAAAAAAGGCTTTGCGGCACTTAAACAACTTTAAAATTGTTGATAATTCTAAAAATATTGCATACAGATTTACTAAAGGCATAAAAACCTTAACCGGAAGATAAAAACAACATAATACAATCATTTTTAAAGCAAAAAATGTACTATTTACAAACATATAAGAGTAAAGAAACGGAGATCACTGAGCCCGGTAACAGAGTGGATATATATATAAATATATTTATATACGTTTGGTGCGGCCAATTGCAACCAAAATACGAGGTGCACATCTACATGTTATAGCAGTCCTATATACAAAATTTCAACGTTCTTAGGCTACTCGTTTTTGAGTTATGCGAGATACGTACGTACGCACGAACGTACGTACGTACGTACATACGTTGGTACAGACGCCACGAAAAATTCTCTTCAGAATTAATTTTAAAGCAGTTTTATAATTTTTTTGAAGGAAAAGAGTCTTTTATTCTTTCCTTACGTACAGATATCACGCAAAAACATCGTTAAATTGCATTCGCTAGCGGTCAAAATGGATATTTTCGTTGAAATATGCTGCCTGAAACTTTTCGCGGTTACAATACTTCCTTTTTACTTCGTACAAGGAAGTAAAAAGAACACGATCTTTCATTTTCTGAAACACCCAGATCACCCCGTATCATCCCGTGTTCCAGCGGAGCCAGTTTCATTGGAATGGTTGGATTCGCCCTTAGTGGCACATTTTTTGAAAGTATTCACTTCTCCTGTGAAACATAATTTACAAGGAGCGAAATATTGTAATACTAGATAAAATTGTCAAAACTGCAGCGAGTAACATTACTTATTGTGAGAGGAATTTTTCTAAATAGAAATAAATTGCATATGAAATAGCTAAGAGATTAAAAATGAGTACATTGTGTTTAAGAAATCTTACTGAACAAAACAGCAACTAGAATAATGGTTTTGGTTTATGGTGTTTACGGTAAAGCTTCGAGGGCTATCTGCCTAAGGGGGAATGCCTTCGTGAGGACGTTCTGAGGGAAACTGGCTCGTACACACGATACATATGAGGAAAGCCACGAGAATGCCCATGCAGCCAGCCCGTTCGTGGGATTCGAACCTCGGACCGAACTACCAATGTTCAGCGTCTTTACCGTTCGGCCGCTAGTGGGCCAACTAGGATAATGAAACAAGCTTCTAGAATGCCATCGATGACTTTGCTAACGCCATCGATGATTCTGCTGATAGCCCCGGAAGTCCAGAACTCCGCTATGTCACTGTCGTGTTTTAAACAGTTTAAATCAGTATTTACTACTTTTATGAACTTTTAACGTAGGAATCTTTCCGATCTTTAAAAAGTGTCTACTGAGAATTTAGCATTCCACTGATAATGTTATCCATTGATATTCCATTGAATTATCAATGGAATTTAACATTCCATTGATAATTCTGTTAATAGTAGTATATGCATTTTACTAAGGCGTGTAAAACTTGCAGCGCAAGAAAAGAGTATCACCAGTAGTAAAAGCAGCAGCTCTTTAGTTAGCAAAAAAGAAAACCTACTCAAAAGTAAAGTTTAATAATTCAGAAGCAGTGAAATAATTAATGTAAACATTGACAATGGACAAAATCTCAGGAACAGCCCAATTCAGCTTGATGTCTTCTTCTACTAAGAGTGCAGGACGTAATATTAAGTAGAATTAATTAATTTACAACGTCATATAAATCTTTTTCAAAGATCTGAAGACGCAGATCTTAATAATTTTCCTGCGTTATCGTTAAAAAAATAAGTGCGTTCAATTATCACTTTGTTTAGGAATATAGTTATTTATATGTAAACAACTTTTTTTTTGGAACATGTGAAAGTTAATGTGAACAACTTTTTTTTTTCAGCAGGTGAAAGTTTATGTGAACACCTTTTTTTTCAACAGGTGAAAGTTAATGGGAACAACTTTTTTTTCAACAAGTTCATGTGAACAACTTTCTTTTTCAACAGGTGAAAGTTACTAAGAGAAGAACCCAATTGAACCATAAGCATCTACAATCTGTGATGCAGATAATTGCTAGTAGTTCCCAAGGCTGCAAACTTTATCTGAATCGTTCTTTAAGTGTCAAGCTATAATAAGAAATAAAGAAGTTTATAATTATTTACATGCACGCATATGTAATTTTATCCATGCGCCAAAGAAAAATTTATTAAAAAAAAATGTGAAAGCTTTCCGATTTTATATTACGCCCAAACGAACTTTTTTTTCATTTACAGACACATACACGTTTCGAGAGCATTTGGATTAACGCCACTTTGACTAAAAATATTTAAAAACAGCATATCGTTAGAATTTCTGATAGGCAGTCCCGAGCGCTGGAGATAAAAATATATTATTTTCTAACGTGTTGCCACGGCTTGCTTTGAAACTGTTGAATATTTTAATAGAAAATTCGTTAAAGTTTTACAAATTATGAACTAGAAAATAAAATAGATTTCAAATTCGGGCTCCCAGGTATCCATGTTCAAGTGGAAGACAATGTTATTCAAAGTTTGATCGCTGTAGGTACCATTTTTTTTTTTACAATGCGAGAAACATACATGCATTCATGCAGATTCTCCATTATTAAATTTCTTTAAATATAATACAAGGCGATAATATTTGGTGGCAACAGTTTGAAAAGTGATACATCGCATTTTAGTGATTCAAGGCAAAATGTTGTTTCGACACTAATAACCCTTTTAAGTGAACGCCTCTTTGGGCTATCAAGAGAAAGAGATTAGGTTGCTATTAGTTATTTTCAGGTTTTGTCCCAGTTGATAAATTTTCCCTGAAAATTTACAATTCTTCATAGTTTTTTTTTTTTTTTTTTTTTTTTTATTTTTTAGTTTAAATTCAAGTAAGTTGCTTAATGATTAATTAAACATATTAGAATTATCTGAAAGAAATGTCAGTTTATGAATTTATAATTTAGTTGTCAGTATATTTGAATTATAATGCGTAACCAACAAAAATTTCTTACAGGCACCAAACTTTAGATTTCAGGTAAATAATAAATACAACTCCTTTTTTTCCTGTTTGCGATATTATTGTTATTGTTTATTTAGTCTTCATAAATAGTTAGTACCTAAAATTTTAAATTTAGTTAAAATATTTTTCATTTTGTTAGTAAATTTTTTCATTTCATTAAAAAAAGGAGGGCCCTTCAGCTGTTTTTGGATCGTGTTATTCGTCTCGCATGCAGTTTGCAGTTTGAATTTGAGAACAGTGCTTCAAAACATTTTTTTAACGTAAAATATACGTCTATGACCAATTAATTGCGCAAATAAATGCCGTATGAAACTTTTGCGGACGCTATGCAAATTATAATGCTCAATTTTTCGAGACAAGCAAGTTAGAATAAATGGAAATTCGGATGAAAAAGAAGGCCCCAGGCAATTACGGCTTTAAAGTAATATAATACTAATATTAACAACAGCAACGGCTTCATTTCACTTCTAAAATTAGAAATTCGGAAGCTGTATGGAAGTTTCTAGGGAACGGTTAACAAAACTAGATTCATTTAAAAAAACACACAGAGAGAGAGAGCGATGAAACAATTGAAAACATAAAGAGGCTATAAGGGTATTTCTCCCACCTTCTTAGCATGCGTTCGTGGTGTAGTGATCAGCACACTCGGCGCGTATTCCAGAGTTCCGAAGTTCAAGTCCCGGCGAGGGCATTGCACATTTTTCACGTCTCCCGTATCCAAAAAAAAAAAAAAAAAAAAAAAAAAAAAAACCTAATGTCTCTACAGTGGCGCTGGAACTATAAATGGGGGTGGTTGATGATTTTCCACCACCAGGATTTGGCGATTGGATCCCCTAATCCCCAGTCGCCCTTTAAAAGGGGGAGTGTATAAGGTATTTTCCCCGCCTTCTTAGTAGCCTTCTGCCTTCGGGGTGTGGTGGTGAGTACTCTCAGCGCGTATTCGAGAGGTCCGTGGTTCGAGTTCCGGTGAGGGCACTGCTCATTTTTCATCTCTTCTGCTTCGAAATAACCGATTGTCTCTACAAGAGAAATAAAAATACTAATAAATGAAAGAAAATTGTGGTTGTAGAGTCATTAGGATATTTTGAAGCAGTAGGTATGAAAAATGAGCAGTGCCCTCGCAGGGACTCGAACCTGGACCTCTGGAATACGCGCCGAGTGTACTATCGTTACACCTCGAAGGCATGCAGAAAGGATGGAGAAAATGCCTTATACACTCCCCCCCTTTAAAGCGCGACTGGGGATTAGGGAAACCAGTCGCCAAATCCTGGTGGTCAAGAATTATCATCTACCGATGCTGGAGACGTGAAAAATAAGCAGTGCCCTCGCCAGGATTCGAACTTGGACCTCTCGAATACGTGCCGAGTGCGCTACCGTTACACCACGAAGGTATGCAGAAAATAGGGAGAAATTAACCTTATATGGTAAATAATTAAAGTAACGTATTTTAGAAACTATACGAAATAGTTAAAAAGAAAATAAGAGTGATCTAATATTAGGAAGACGTAGTACCGAGAATGAAAGAACGATAAATATTATTTTGAGTAGTAATCTTCCGGAACAGATAAAAAATTTCTTTTATATCTCCTAATTTATTTAACAGTGAATAATATTGAAGTAACGTTCCCAAAAATCGATGCTCAGTTTTTATTCTAAAAATAAGGGGAACATTGCTGATTCCAAAAATATGTTTAGGTTTGGAATTCCAAAACTGGAAAATTAAGATGTGAGCTAACAGGACCACACCCCTTCTTTAAAGAGACAATTTTTTAAAAGGTTTCTCTTAAATAGCTTTTAACCGAAACTTTATTTACGTATTTTTTTCATTATTAAGATCTATGTATGCGGGCAGTATTATGCATTAACATTCTTTAGTCAAGAAACCTTCAGAGATAAAAGTTTGGACGGAAAGGAACATTTGCTTGACTGTGTATGCTTGACTGTGTATATTGCCTTACAGGCCAGAAGAAACAGGTGGCAGACAGCGGGAGAAATCGCTAGACACACGACACAGGCGACTGGACGACCGATATCGCGTTTTACAGTGGCCAGAAGACTGCACGGTGGTGGTCTGTTTGCACGACGCCCTGTACGGTGTGTACCTCTAACGCCTGCCCATGGGAGAAGGCGTTCTCTGTGGTGCCGGGAACACCGGAATTGGAGAGACAATGAATGGGGACGAGTACTCTTTACAGATGAGAACAGATTCAGTCTGAGTAGCGATTCTCATCGCATACTCATCTGGAGAGAGCGTGGAAGCCGCAATCGTCCCTCGAACATCATTGAAAGGGACAGGTATGGAGGCGGCGGTGTTCTCGTTTGGGGAGGCATCATGCTTGGTAGTCGTACAGACCTTCACATCTTCGACGCAGGTTCAGTCAACGGGACCCGTTATTGTAACGAGATTCTTCTTCCATATGTGCGTCTTCTTAGAGGCGCTATGGGTCCGCAGTTCCTTTTCATGGACGACAATGCACCATGTCATCGCACAATAGCTGCCGAACAGCTCTTAGAGAGTGAGGATATTGAACGTATGGATTCGCCGGCACGATCTCCGTATCTCAATCCCGTCGAGCATGTATGGGATTTTCTAGGCAGACGCTTGGCAGCTCGTACCTTACCACCAGTAACGATTCCGGAGCTTCGATTGGCGCTGCAAGACGAATGGGCAGCAATGCCTCAACAACTCATTAACACTCTCATTGTCAGCATGGGCAGACGCTGTGAAACCTGCCTAGCAGTCAGGGGAGATCATATCCCCTATTAAAGACCGGATGTTTCTTGCTGGACACCCAGCACAGGGATGTTTCGGCCTTCAGTCGCATTGCGCTCCATGCTACTTTTTCAATAAAGCTTCTTTTTATCCCTCTGATTTCTCTTTTAGTAAGTGTTTCTTACATGACTCATGTCCTTACGTATTGGGGATCTTACGGTATTAAATGTGTTCATTTGGAAAACTTTTGTACAAAGTTACATTGAAAAAACCGTCTCGTCCTTAATTTTTGCACACCAGTGTATTGTAGAACACGAACTGTATCCGGAATATCGAAAACTGTTGGATGCCATAGGTCTTTAGACAATGGTGTGTCCTATTTTTCTGTAGAATATAAATGGCCTCAAGTTGCGAGTTCTGGAGTCTCAAGACGTTATCGAGGTGGAATTCATTAGTTTCCGGACATTCAAAGGTATTGTTCTGGATCTCCCAACTTGCCACAGTTACATAGATCTGTTTCACTGATTTTAAAACGAGGATGAAGGTAGGAAAATGATCATGTCCAGTGAAGAACACATTTATCCAATTCGTTTTGCTCAGCAAATTCGTCGATACTTTTGGAACCATTTTGAAGATTCTTCTTCCAGTTAAAGCTGTTTCCCATGTCGTTTGCCATTGCTACATCAAAGATTGCCATGTCGAGACTTTGTGAAATCGGTAGTGGAACTTGTGTCTCTTATGCATATGTGGACGTAGCTGCTTCTTTCGCTAAATGGACAGCTATTTCATTTCCCTGAATTCCCATGTGTGCGAGAACCTAAAAATTTGAGAAGGATCTGAGGAATGAAAATTTAACAACTGTTGCTGTACTCCACGAACGAAACTGTTTCTAGTCTTGATGTTACAGAGCGCCTTTAAATCAGAGACAGAATCTGAAAAGATTGAGACTGAATGTTTATTGGAACATTGGCAAAGACCACTTCCCTTGCCATTTTCCATTTCAAGAGCCACCCGTGAATGTCTTAAATTGGAGTTCCAATTGATTTGCTTTAGATGAATTGTATCCGGAATATCGAAAACTGTTGGATGCCATAGGTCTTTAGACAATGGTGTGTCCTATTTTTCTGTAGAATATAAATGGTCCCAAGTTGCGAGTTCTGGAGTCTCAAGACGTTAGAGATGATAGCTTCGCTTTCAACTAGTAAGTCCAAGGATGGTATTCCTGGGATTACTTGTAATGCTAGAGTTGGGAAAGTGCGGTAAGCTCTTGTAAGGAGTAGCAGTTGCTGACGTTAAATTGTGCTGAGCAGTTTTCTTTCTTTTTGGGTAAGTTTTGTAATCCAGATTGAGGCTGAGTACAGTCATCAGGGTAAGCTATCACGTGCACATCTTCTAGACCTTCAAATTCACGAAATGCTGTTTAGGCTATTATGTTCCACGGTAGAGGTCCCACGCAGGAGCCCTGCGGGCAGCCTCTTGAGACGTTCTTCTTCGAACTACTTGTGGTAACTTAGCACAACAATCTGTGAGATAACTGCAAATCAGATTCAGAATCGATGCTGGACGTTTAACAAAAATTTTAAAATATTAAAGATGTCCGTCCACCAAAGTGCATCAAATGCGCTCTGGAAGTCCAAAGAGATTACTATTGTATGCATATTTTTATCCTTACTTGAACTAATTGTTTGAAGCAGGTCATTTAGATTATGTTCTGTTAATTTATTTTTTTAAAATCCATTTTGCTGGAAGAATTTTATTGAATCCGAGAAATGGTGAAGTCTTACCAAAATTGCGCGCTCTAAAAGCTTGCCAAATGCAGGAAGCAGGCTTATTGGTCTGTATGAAGTATGGAGTGACGGATCTTTGTCAGCCTTTAGGAATAATGCGACCTCTCCAATTTATCATCATATGAAAAGTAACTGTAGACGAAGTATTTGAGCCACATTAAGTAGATCCCCTTTTATAGTCTCTGTCTACGTTACTTGAAACTGAGTTGGAGTTTTGTTTTGCACAAGTGGTGCCCTCTATTAAATTTAAAGGTTATTTTAACCTTCGCAAGACTTCCTCATCTTAATCCAGAATGTAGAGATAGTCAGTCTAGCAGAGTCTGAAGACCTCTACACAGCTAGAACTCTACAAAATTGCATAAAAACAAACATAACACAACTTTAGTCTTACACATATAATTTTTATGCAGTTATCGCATAGAATAGCTCTTAACAGCAAAAATATGTGTTGTAATACTTTTGTATGAAAAAAATTGGTCTCGAAATGAAGTTTAAATGACAACAGGGAGAGGGGGGAAAAAATCCTTTTCTCAACGGAATTTGTCATTTTGAGTATTTTAAATAGTGTCCTTTAGAGTGTTTTGTTTTATGACGGGTCTATTTTTAATTTGCCTCAATATTCCATAGTTCTCTTAGCAACATATTTTAGGCAGATTAACGTTAATAGTCAAAATCCTTTCCTTTTTATTTTTATTATAACAAAACAAAGAAAAGAATGCACTGAAACAAATAATAAAAACAAACAAGCACAATTTAAAAAATAAAGAATTTTGTTAAAAAAAATTCTTAAACAGAGAAGTAATTTTTCTATTTGCGTAAAACAAACCCATAAATATTTTCTTTTTATGCTTATAGGTCTCATATTTGCCGAATATTGAATATTTTAGGTCATTTTACATGTCTTCACATTCACCTAAATCAGAGTTTCTTAAACTGTGGGTCGCGACCCCCGTGGTGGTCGCGGGACATCCAGCAGTTTTGATATCTCTTTAACTTGTAATAATTTTACAATTACCAAATATATTTACACAATGTATCTGAAAATAAAGATAAGACTATACAGACAAAGAAAAAAACGAAAACGTTTCGACGCATTCTCTTTATAATATGTATAAACGTTCGTTTTACTTCCTTTGCACGTCACGCTGTCGTTTTACTTCCTTTGCACGTCAGATTTCGTCTGTTACTTATTTAAAGTTTTCAGATCGTTCTACGTGTTAGAATTAGAAATTAAAGTTAATGGTCTAAAACTGCAGTAGTATATTACAGTACAAGTGAAAAAATTGACAGTTTCATTCACGCGTGTGTCGGATTTGCGCAATGCTTATGGGGTCACCACAAAAATTTCGTAAATTGTATGGGGTCCTGGGGTTGCGAAAAAATCTCAGTGATTAAAAAGGGTCGGGACTGAAAAAAGTTTAAGAAGCCCTAAGATAAATCAATTTATCAGCTTAAAAAAATTTTGTTCATTTTAGTATCTTTTTAAACTATTTAATTCACGAAAAAATTAAAAATCCATAACTAAAACAAAAATCAGGAAATTATGCTTAACCTTTAAAGAACAAGCACTCCGGATAATTACATTTCGGATGTTTAGAATACGGATAATTGGAATTCGTCAACATATATAAAAAGTATGCACTTCTGATGCCCTCATCCATTTGCCTTCCACCTCACTTTTCTCCTAAAATTATTAGGCCCCCCAGCGGCCGAGCGGTAAAGTCGCTGAACACTGGTAGTTCGGTCCGAGGTTTGAATCCCGCGAACGGGCTGGCTACATGGGCGTTTTCGTGGTTTTCCCCATGTGTAACGTGTATACGAGCCAGTTTCCCTTAGAAAGTCCTCCACGAAGGCATCCCTCCCCTTAGGCAGATAACCGTAGTGTGCTTTGCCATAATTAAATACACCACACCACACCTAAAATTATTCTCATGTATATTTGATAAAATTTAAAATTTACGTCTTTACCTCGTGGGAAAATTTAGGCTCTTTTAATTGCAGGCCTTATCATATGTTTGCAAATGTTCTGCATTTCGTTAGTCGCACACACGCACTGCGAAATTTAATCGTACTGTGTCTTACTATTACGAAATGGTTTACAGGATTCATGAAGGCATGCAACCTGAGTTTTTAACAGATTAAATGTCAAAAACATAAATTTAAACTAATTAATAATAATTACTAAACTTAACTGCTAACGTACAATAAATTTTAAGTCTTCATTAAATGTCAGGCTTTGCACCTTGGGATCTCTAATGCTCTAAAAAATTCTGAAAAGTAACGGGGGAGAAAAAGGAATTTTCCAAAAGCCCCTGGAGTGTGGGAGTGGCTCAGGAGTTACTTCTTGATTGCATGATTTGCCTTCGAGAGAGAACCAATAGAATTTCGTCTATCGGCTGCTTTTACAAGCTGCGTGATTAATACTGCTCGAGCGCTCGGCTCGATTTTTGATTGTCATTTTTTGGTAATATCTTCTATTAATTTTGTAATGTCTACCTTCTCTGCAGTTCTATCATCATTTATTTCCCGAGTGGTACCCGTTCTAAGCACTCCTCGAAGTTTTAGTTACGCATTTTTTCCCACTTGATTTACCAAAATACTTTCCAAATCCTTTTCTTGTGTTTCCACGGTAAGTACAGTTCCTCGTTTGAAGTGCACATAAATCATAAGTTCCGAATAAAGCTATGCAAAATATGCCTTATCATTGTAATGCTAAATAGCCTGTTTTATCTCTTCTTCGATTTCAATTTATAATACATTTATGTAGAACTTGAAATATATTTTTTAAAAGTTTCGCATTTTTTCGTATAAATGTATTACTAAATATTTTATTTTATCTATCATTTTAATTTTCATTTATGATGCATTTATATAGCACTTAAAATATGTTTAAAAAATTGTAGTCTATTTGTATTGATATAAATGTATTGTTATATTTACCTGAGTATTTTTCTTTACCTTTAATTCCTAGCTGTCTAAACTGGCAAATCATGGCCACAGTTATTGTAAGTAGTATTTATGAAATCTTGCAACAATGTGTTACTGTACATTGCTTATCTTAAAACTGTTTAAATATTTTTAGTGTTCACTGATTAATAATGACTGAATGATTAATAATGATGATCAGTATGTATTACATTTTTACATTGTTGAATACCGGCTTTATCTGCTTTTTGTTACTTTAATTTTTTTTTTTTTTTTTTTTTTTTTTTTTTTTTTTATACGTAGACTTTATCTACTTTTTCTGTTTACTTTTCTGCTTCTTCTATTACTATTCTACTTACTCTATACGTTACTTTACTTATTGTAGATCATTGCTATTGTAATATGTTATTATTATTATTCATAGTTATTATTATATTATTATTATTATTATTATTTCTATAGTATATTATTATTATTATATAATAATAATAATATATAATAATATATAATAATAATAATAATAAAAATAAATAAGGAGAGTCTTTTTTAGTTTGTTCACCTTTCTTCAATATATTTATATATATATATATTGAATGATCTAAAATTTTCGGAATTAAACTTCCTACATATGGGTACCCTCTTTTTTTAAACATTCTACTAAATTTATATTGGGAGATAATATAATCAATATTTCTTTAGTAAATATATATATATATATAATAAAAGTAATAAATAAGAAATTAAGGACGAAAACTTTAAATTAATTAATTTTTAAAATTTATTTAAAAGGAACTAAGAAGAAAAATCCTGTGCTATTGCTGCAAAAATAAAATATAATTTAATAGAGAATAAGTAAATAAAAAAATGTCTTCTGTGAAATGTGAAGTGAAATTAGATCGTAGGGTGGACTATTGTGAAAATTTTAAAAAATGAGTTTGTAAACAATTAAACTGGAATTTTTAATAAAATGCAAAAATAAAGACTAAAAACAATGTAAAAATGAGGACTAAAATAAAGTCTAAAATCAACAGGATTATTGCTGATTCCATAGAAAGATCCCGACATGGGTTTCTCTCTCTCTCTGTATATATAAGTTTGAGAAGATAAAAAAATAATCAAAAAACCTGAAAGGTTTCAGATTTTAAATTACATCCAAAGGGGCGTTTTTTTTAACGTTTTTCTGTTACTTTTATTTATTAAATATGTTCTTTGCACTTAAACCGTAAAATTCAGTTCAATAGCAATGTCGCAAAATAATTTTAAAATGAGTATATCTTTAGAATTTCCCATGCACAGTTCCGCGAGCAGATGATAAGTTTTTTTTTTTTTTTTTTTTCTTTTTTTTTCCTTAGAGTGTTGCCATTGCTCGCTTTGAAATCGTTGAGTTTGTTAATCAAAAATTCGTTATAGTTTTTACAAAATATGAAATCGATAATAAAACAAATTCCAAATTTCAAATTTGGCCTTCCCCATGCCCATATTCGTAGGAGGATTACGTCATTCAAAATTCGATGGCTCTATGTCCCGTTGTTTTATCACAATGCGAGAAATATGCACACATTTATGCAGATTTTTCATTTTTTAATTTCTTCAAATATAATGCAGGACTCTAATATTTGGTGGCAACAGTTTGAAAAGTGATTCGCCTTTTATATTGATTCAACGCAAAATCGCAAAACGAAAACACTAGTCCTTCAAGGACAAAGCCCATTTGGACTAATAATTCCTACGCTTAAGTTGCAGAGAATTGAATTTTAAAGAAATTTATATATAGGTCTTATCTACGTTCATATTTTGAATACATTTATATCGGCTTTCAACACTTTTTATATTACTGAATAAAAAAATTATTATTTAATATTAAATTATTTTATACATTAATGCAAATTTGCATTATTTAATGGGTGAAAAAAAAACTTTTATTGTATTATTTAGTTTCATCATCCTTTTGATTCTGAGAGTGATGCCGTTGCTCTGAAGGAAGCAATAAATAACCTTGGTAAGGAACTCTACCCTCCCTATTTGTGGTTTGATTTTGTACTTGAATATAAAAGAATTTTTTTGAATAAATTTGCAATTTTAAATTACTGTGTAAATTACTCTTTTTTAATTTTTTTTATTAATGCAGTGTCTTTTTATCCATTAACTATGATTTATTTATCTGAAAAAGTCTCTTACTTTTACTGTACGTTCTATTTTTTTACTGGTTCATTTCAAACTGCTAAAGAATAGATTGATACCGTAAAATTTATTTGTAATTTTTTAATTCTTTTTTCAAATGCCAATTATATGAGAAAATCATAAAATTAATATAAGCTTATTAAAATATTTACAGCTTTTATTTGTGAATTTGTCAGGACTTCTATTTCTCCTTAGCTGCTCTGCGAACATGAAGTGTCTTGAATGGGAGCAGTGAACTTACTGGAAGCTATGTTCTGTGAAATTGTAAAATAGGTGACTAGAATGCAAAGGGTTTAACTAACCTTTATTCTCCACGATATTACAGGCGTTCCCGCACTTCGGGATACAAAGACCAACCATTTGTGGTCTGAACGTAAAAATAGTATAACTACTAACTAACTAAATTTAAATAAGAGCTAAACTTTGAATACTTTACACAGAAACTGATTGCAAGCTCGTTTGAAGTACAGTACCAAGAAGGCTCACTCTCTCCCCATCTACCCTCCGTTCCTCCCATCAGCGGTCGAGCGGTAAAGTCACTGAACACCGGTAGTTCGGTCCGAGGTTCGAAACCCGCGAACGGGCTGGCTGCATGGGCGTTTTCGTGGTTTTCCCTATGTGTAACGCGTACACGAGCCAGTTTCCCTTAGAAAGTCTTCCACGAAAACATCCCTCCCTTTAGCCGGATAGCCATTGAGGCTTTGTGATAATCCCATACACACACACTAACCTCTGTTCCTGGCGAAAAGTCACTACTTAAATACTCAAGCGTTAGCAAGTACAATTTGCATAAACAGTTTAACGCGTTTATTCTAGCCGGAAGTGGGAAATAAGAGAGGACAGTAAAGATTTAAAACAAAATAAACGTTAGTCAAACTTAAGATCCTTACAAATTAATATGATATTTTACTGAAGGATAAAGAATCTTTCACACTTCACATTTTATTATTTTTACTATTTGCGCTTGGCATTTTTGTCTTTTTTTTTTTTTTTTTTTTTTTTAATTATTATTTCCTTGTATTCACATGAACAAACAAATAGTGATTTGTTAAACATACTTTCTAGTAGCTGCACTGTTGAAAATTGTGCAGTGAAAACTTTTTTTTTTTACATTGAATGTTTTAACTCCTCATTGTATTTGTCTGATAATTTTTTTTAGTAAATGATCAAGCGTATCTTTCATGACTGCTCTGCACGTGTTTAGTGAACTTTTCTAAGTTTTAATCCAATGATTTTTTAATATGTTGCTATATAATCCAAGTATTGTTAATCAGTGACGAAACAAGAAAATGATTTGGTTACTCAAGTTAATGTAATTTTTTTTTCAATACTCTAAGGCAGCGGTTCTCAACCTTTTGACTAACGCGTACGATCTAAACAAAAATTGAAAACCTTTAGCACCACCACTACAAAGTACTACAACCACCACCACTCTCGAACAAAGCTCAGATCGCATAAATTTACAAGTGTTAGAGAAAAAACTCAATCTGAATGTTGGGGTTTTAATTTTTGAATTTAATAGTTAAAAATACTTTGCTTCTTTGTGTACCACCTATTTTTCTCTTGAGCACCACTAGTGGTACGCGTACCACCGGTTGAGAACCCCTGCTCTAAAGGATAATTGACAGTGTAATGCAGAATAGGTTGAAATAACAAGAGGCGTCCATTTACACTGTTGTTTATTTACAATTTCTGTTTTTAAATCATTATTATTCCTGCAGCTTTCCAAATATGTGACCAGTTACCAAAATTATTCACTGCTTCTCAACTAAAATCAACAGTTTATATTCTTTTAGTGTCTTAAGATAAATTATTTATACAGATTTGGTTATTTAAAGTGGAAATTTGTTAAACTATTTCCGATTCTTATAAACACTTTTTCCTCAGGATATTTTACTAAACAATATAATACATGTAGATAAATAAGTACTTCCTTATTAGCATTATTAGGGCCTCGTTATTTAAATGGCGCCAAGCATCTTTCTTGTTAATGAACTGCGTCAAAGTGGCAACCTGCTCGCCAAACGGTCATACAAACGGCGCCTTCACCAAACCGTCGCCAAACGGTCGGCAACCCTATCCACAATCACTGTCCGTCCATTACGAGAGCAGCTCTTATCAGGGTTATCATTTTGTCCATTAACAAGAGGATCTTAGCACCGTTTAAGTATGGTTTGGTTTATTTGATTATGGCAAAGCACATGAGGACTAACTACCTAAGGAGAAGGATGCCTTTTTGGAGGACGTTCTAAGGGAAACACGTATACACGTTACACATGGAGAAAACCACGAAAACGCCCTTGCAACCAGACCGTTCACCAGGATTCGAACCGAAGTACCTGTGTTCATCGACTTTACCTCTCACCCGCTGGTGGGCCCCACCGTTTAAGTAAAGACGATGGCAATGGTGAAGAAGTATCGATAAATATATACAAAATGATTTTTTACTTTGTAGTATACGGTGGCGTAACTAGAGGGGGGAGGGGTAGTCGCTAAGCCCGGGAGCCAGCCGTTTCGGAGGAGATGATGTTACTTCATCCCATATATATATGTGTGTGTATGTCTGGCTTAAGTGTCTGTTTGTCGCCGATATTTTATTAGTTGCTTGCGTAACTGTACTACCCAATGGGGTGAAGTTGCCACGGCACAGGTTTACCGTTTCAATTGAGACGTACACAACTTCCTGTAAAACTTGCCTTTGCTTATGACCATCCATAGTCTCAGGGCCAAACGCTTAAGCGTGTTGGCATTTTTTTTACCTGAGCCTGCATTCGGACACGGTCAACTTTATGTTGCCTGTTCAAGAGTTCGGGAAAGAACGGACGTAAAATTAAAAATAATGGATGGTCCTCTGCAAGGCGAACTTAAAAATGATGGAAAGATCTACACAAGAAATGTTGTGTACAAAGAGATCTTTGACATGTGAATTAACATTTCATTATTTAAATCACCTTTATTGATTGAGCTAGCGGTGGGCTCTTAAGAAATGTACCGCCAGTGGTTTCCTTCATTGCACTCTAAGCAATTAAGCAAGTAGAAGTGGGAAACCCCGTGGGGCAGTAAGCAAAGGGGCGTCCTCGCCGCCTGCTCTGGGTAATTCAGTTTAAATTAGCAGACACCTTTGCACAAATCATTTTAATTACAATTTATAATATCTAGAACAGCTGTCATTTCGTACGATCGCCGGGCTTTCTAATAATAATTATAAACATAAAAGTGAAGAAAAAGAACAAATACAAACATTTAGACAAGAGCAGACATCAAAGACAAAAACAAACAAACAAAAAAAAAACCGCGAACAACAAACACAAACAATGGTAACAACAAATCAGTAAAATAGACCAAATAGGTAATAAATAGGCAATAAAAAGCAAAAATCATGCACTGATTCCCACTGCCCGGCGCTCACCGTTAATAATTTTCATCATAGATTTACATAATTGTGCGAAATCTTTATAACATAAAAAGGGATTTTTCAAAATCAATATTTTGATTTTTTCTTAAGCTATTAAAGTTGGGACAGACCTCGAGGAAATGCTTAGCATCACCAAACAAACCACATATTCTATTACGAGAGCAGCTCTTATCAGGGTTAGCATTTATAGTTAACATTTACATAGTTAACATTTATTGTCGTTCTGTATCTTAAACCTCGCGAAGTATCCCGGGAAACGCCCATGTCCGGTCAGAAACTGGTTAACTTCAAAATCATTGAAGATAATATTCTTTTTCTTAGTCAGTTAGTTCTAAGTGTTTTTCCTTTCAAAAGTATTCCATTGTAACTGCCATTGCTTAAAATAATACGAATAAATAACTTTGGTTGCAATTTCTTTTTTTAACTTTGAACATAGGGCGTGCCCGAAACACTCCCTCAGGAGTATATAAGGTGTTTTCTCTCTCTTCCCAGCATGCTTTCGTGGTTTAACAGTTAGCACACCCGGCGCGTATTCGAGAGGTCAGGTTCGAATCCCGGCGAGGGAATTGCTGAAGTTTCACGTCTCTAGCATCCAAATAACCTAATGGCTCTACAGTGTCATAATACAACATAATGATAGCAGGAGCAATCAGGTAAACCTCTGCAACGTCAGCGAACCAAAAAAAACAAGCAAAATACTCATATAAATTTAAAATGTAGGAATTAAAGCTTTTCTTCAAAAACAAAGCTTTAGTTTATTTTTGTATATGTCATTTTGACTTTTTTTCGGGGGGGGGTGTATTTGATTGTACACTGACTACAAATAAGCATTTGGACACCTATGCAAATGACGATATCTGCGGTCCTAAGGTATTTCACGGACTCCGCCGGTATATATCGTGTAGGAAACAGCATCAGCTTTAGTCGCATGCAAGATGCCTCGCAGTTCGGAGCTCTCTGATTTCGAGAAAGGTATAATTATCGGGTGTCACAAATGTGGCCGATCCTTAAAGGGCATATCTAGTGATCTGAAGTACCCAAATCGACAGTGGCCTATGTGATTAAGAAGTAGAAGGTGAGCGGTGATTGTCGGAATGTGCCCCGAGTCGGCAGACCAGCGAAACTGGGAGATAGAGACCGACGAGTGCTGTCCAGAGAAATTCGGAAGAACCGCACCCAACCGATGCCCTCATCCGCGAGGAGTTTCAACAGGCATCCGGGAGTATTGTTTCAATGAATACCATCCGTAAGGAGAGACATCTGCTTGGTTTTCATGGTCGTGCTGCCTTTGATCGCAAAGTCCAACCGCGCTGCTCGGTTAATGTGGTGCAAAGCACATCGAAATTGGACCGTAGATCAGTGGAAACGGGTTCTTTGGAGTGACGAATCAAGGTTCACTCTTTACCTTTCGGATGGCAGGGTCTGGGTCTGGCGTCTACCTGGAGAACGACTCCTGCCAGAATGCATTGTGCCAACAGTCAAGTTCGGCGGAGGTGGAATTATGGTCTGGGTGTGTTTCTCCTGGTATGGGCTGGGACCCTTGGTCTCCATTCATGGTAAGCTCAACTCCGATGCCTACTGCACTATTTTGGATGACAATGTGCTTCCTACGTTGTGGCAGTTTTACGGGTTGGACCCCTGTTACTTTCAGGACGACAAAGCCAGTTGTCATGTTTCGACGTTAACCAAGGCTTGGAAAGGTGCCAATGGAGTTCATCGAATGCCCAGAGTCCAGACCTGAACCCTATCGAGAACCTCTGGAACGAGTTGCATCGCCGAATTCAGGGGTGCACTACCCGTGCAAAATCGGTGAAGGAACTTCTATGTCTTCTCCAAGCCGAGTGGAAGAAAATACCACTAGCTGTAATACAAAGACTTGTGTAAAGTATGCCCCGGAGGGTCCATACTTTCCACAAGTCTTTGTAATTACCCCTCGTGGAGGCTCTACCTACTATTGATTTTGAATAAAGTTAGTTTTTCTTTTCTATCACAGGTGTCCAAATACTTATTGGTAGTCAGTGTATATGAAGAAAGGCGACATATTCAAGGACCGACCCAAGCGGTAAAAGCTCTAGTTACTGGTTGCGTATCGTAAAAAATCAACAAGAAGAAAAATGGAACGGGTTCTCCTTCCTTTATAAGGCGGCTGTATCGTATTTCGTGTATTAAAGTTTATTTTAGTTTCTTCATATTATAATACAGAACTACAGAAACACTTATTTGCTTTACAATTGTTATTTACGTAACTTTTTAATTGCTACAAAAGTTTTTAAAAAGTACATATCAATAATTTATTGTAAAATTAAAGATTCATTTTTTCGATTTAAATATACACATATATGGCAAAAGGCTTCAAAAAAAGAATAAGAATCTTGAATTTAAATATATGGTGAATGTTTATTTGTGATTATAAGCTGGTTAAGAATGTGCGTATTTTTAGCTAGAGTATTTATTATATTCGGGAACAATATCAAAATAATGTTATGATATTGCTAAAATTTTAATGAAGCATTTTTCCTTTTTTAATGCACAATCTTTGATCGAATATTTTAATAAAATATTTTCTTCTTGATGCGCAAGTTTTAAAGGAATATATTACTTTAACGCACACAATGTTTTGTAGAACATTTAGTCTGAATATATATAAATTTTCAATGACTTATTTTGATATTTGTATGTTTTTTTCCTTCCTTTCAGGTCAAAATGACGATTCCTTGATTCAGATCTTAGGTAATCGCACAAATGAGCAACGTAAAAGAATAATGGAAACGTACAAAACAATGTTTAATGAGGTGATTTTTTTCATCTTATTTCACATTTTAAATTAAGCTTTTGCGGAGCAAATGTTGCAAATTCTACTTATTCCATTTTGCTGTTTAGTATATTTTACACATATTAGTAGTACTTTCGTTGCATGTTTTATTTTTTAATTCTTCCTATCTGAACTATCGATCATATAATATGTGTGTGTGGTGCCGACGTCGAACGCCAGATGGCGCTGGGCTGCACCTGGTTTAGATGTTCTCTCTGACAGCTGAAACTCAGTCGAACTTTTAAAACACGAGAGATTATCTCTACATGTAATAAAAGAAAGAGTCTGTCTGTGTGTGTGTGTCTTTCGTTCGCGCTGCGCGTAAGCTAATAGACCCACGACTACGAAATTTGGTACATAGGTGCATCTAGACAAGAGCCAGTGCACCTCGAAGCGATTTTTTCGAAATTCGAATTACAATTTTTTTTATTTTATGTTTTGTGATGAAATCGCGTCATTTTGAGACATAATGGGCTATAGGAAAGCGAGATTTTACTCTACGCACTCCATTTTCACATCGTCATGAAATGTCAACACTTAGCTATTTTTCGAACTTAAAATAAATTTCGTGTTTCAATAAATCGATTCAATACGAATTTATTTAACAAAGTGAGTTTAACATCTTTTCAGCGGGATTTTTTCTAAAAAAGTTTATGTTTAAAAATGTACAGTTTATTTTTCTTTGATTTTTGGACACGTTAAACTTTCATCCTTGCGACAGCTTTAACAAAAAGAATTTTCGAAAAATAATATTTTGTAATTTTAAAGAATTTTTTAAATGAAGCTTCCGAGTATACTTCTCACATCTCACATCTTTAAAAACGTGATTTTGGCAATCTTATTGTTGTTGATAGATTTTTGATGAAATCGCATCATTTTGAATAGTTTCATTCTTTTAGAAATATGGGTTTGGCAACAATTTTTCATCGTATTTCTTATGTTACTCTTTTTAAGAGATTGGCATATTTCATTGTCATTTATATAAATATATATAATGTATTTTATTATTATTATTATTATTATTTTTTATATAAAGTTGTTCTGCAGAGTGAAATTCTGCGCGGCATTTTATGTTTTTTGAGTTGTTTTCATGTTATTTTTTGCTTATTTCACTGTTTGTAAGATATTGAAAAGTTTTGCATGATTTTTTTTTCTTCAACGGAAAGTTGGTTAATTTTTTATTAGGATAATTAATATTTGTATTAAGAGATATAGGTTATTTCATTGTAATTTTTTTCTCTTGAAAATATAAAATAAAATATTATTAATTATACTTTGCTTTTCAGAAGTTTTTGTTTTTTGTATTCTTTTATGTTATTTATTGCTCATTTCACTGTTTTTAAGATATTGAAAAGTTTTGAGCGATTTTTTAAGGAAACAAAGTTCTTAACAACCTTTATACCATTTCAGTTCTTAAGATTTTGCAAAGGGAAGTTGGTTAATTTATTTATTAGGATAATTAATATTTATATTAAGGGATATTGCTTATTTAATTGTAATTTTGTTCTACGTAATAGCTTTTTTTTATGAAGTTGTTCTGCAGAGTAAGATTCTACGCAGTTTTTAAATTTAACGTTTGGTGTTTCCTTCAGCCATTTTTCGGTACATTTAAAAGCCAGACAAAGGCTGGCAGCGAAGCTGGTATATAAGAATAAAAAGAATTTTTAGCAGAAAAACTATCGTTAGGATAGCCGATTTCGGAATAAAACATAAGCAAATCGTCTGCCAATATAAACGGCAACACGGTGCTTTTTTTAAAAGAATAACTGCTTGAAATTGTTTGCTAAGTGAATTCAAAATTCTTAAAAAAAATAAATAAATAAATAAATCTGAAATGTTTCAGATTTTAAATTACTTCCAAATGGGCGGGTTTTTTTTTAACATTTTGTGTGTACTATCTTTTTTATTAAATATCATGTTTTTCGCACTTAAACGATAAAATTCAGTTCAAGAGCAATATCGAAAAATAATTTTAAAATGAGCATAGCTTTAGAATATCCGATACACAGTCTCGCGCGCTGGAGATAAAAATGTTTTTTGTGTACAACGTTGCCATTGCTCGCTTTGAAATCCATGAGTTTGTTCATCAAAAATTCGTTAAAGTTTTACAAAATATGAAATAGATAATAAAACAAATTGCAAATTTTAAATTTGGGTTTCCAGATGCCCATATTCGCAGGAGGGTTAGCTATTCAAAATTTGATGGTTCTGGGTATACCGTCGTTTTATCACAATGCGAGAAACATACATACATTCATGCAGATTCTTCATTATTTAATTTAAATATAATACATAAATATAATACAGGGCGGTAATATTTGGTCGCAACAATTTGAAAAGTGAAAAAACGCTTGCAGTGAATCAAAGCACAATGCCAAAACGAAATTAATAATCCTTCTGGGCAAATTGCCCTTTAGACTAAAAAGAAGGAAAACGAAAGCTGTATTTAAAAAATTTATATAATAAAAGAGCCACCGAAGTTGACCCGTTTTGTTACATCTATGATTGATTGTGAATCATATTTCTGATGATGACGAAGAGCCCGATTTAGACTAACGGTAATAATGACGACAGCCATAAAGACGCTAAGAAAAAGATAATATATCGCGTGCAAAACGATGGCAGTCTTACTGTAAAAAGTGAACTTTCGTGTTTCTAATATATATATATATATTTTTAATTTTTACAAATTTTAATCTGCTATTTCTTTATTTCTGGCCTGTCGCGGTTGGGTAATCAATGGGCAAATCAATTTGTTTTTCCAAATAAAATTTTTAAAATAGTAATTAATTTTATGCACAGAGGTTAGCTTATCGATAAGTTATTTTACTTTTCTTAACATTTCTGTGCACACCAAACGCCTAAAAAGATGATGTTCGAGGAAAAGTAAAATCATTTAGTTTTTAATTTTAACTTTAAAAAATTTTCATTTCTAATTTATTAATTTCAATTTTAAAATTTAAAATTTTTGTTTTTCACGTTTTTCGTGTTTTTAGAGAGAGAATTATTCGCGCTGATTGGATCACATTTCATTTTTAATTTTCCCACCAAATTGTTTAATTTTTTAAATGAATTCGTTTACTTCTTGAGTTTATTTAGTTACTTTATAGCTCTCCTTTTTTAGTATGCGTTTTGCAGGTGTGTTTTATACCATGATATTATTTTGTTTTGATACAATTAAAGCTTTATGAATAGTATTGAAATCTATATTGATATCATTTTAGGATTTGAAAAACAAATTATTAATTAAGCTGACTGGAAATTTCAAGAGAACTGTGGAATTGCTTCTAATGCCTCTTGCAGAGTATTATGCAAAACTTCTTAGAAAAGCTATGTATGGTCCTGGCAAAGACGAAGATTTGCTGTTGGAAATCCTCTGCACGATCACCAACATTCAGATCAGAGAAATAAAAGAGATATATCAATGCAGTATGTAGATTTTTTCTTTTTGAAAATTTTAATTGATGAAATATAGTTAGCTCCAAACACAAACTTTGACGCGAAATCTAACTGCATGCGGATAACCTTAACGATTCATAAAGCCTGGTGAAAAGAAAAACTATTTTATTTATGACTGTTATATATATATGTGTGAGAGAATTGGAGGTTCCCTTTGGCCCACCTAGACACGAGTGTCCCCATAGCATGGATTTAAGATCATACAATATATGATATATGTAATGAAACTGTGGTTTGAAGGTGGCAGAGTGGAAAGCATGATGACGCAATTTAGCACAACATATCTTGAAAAATCACAATCTTTATTTTTTCCATGCATATCAAATCATCCTTTTTCAGATAAGATACTTCCTAATTATATTTGAATACATAAATTGCATTTTTAATTAGAACGTCATCTTAAGTAAGCAGCAGCATGGTGTAAAAGCGTCTTGTCAGCAGGAAAACTATGCGGGGAAAAGGCAAGGTTATAGTACTTTCATAGCAAGAAGGCTGAAGCTTCAGCAAAGAATTTCTAAGGAGATTCTTTGGCTTCAGTTCACAGTTTTGGCTTAGAATTAATCTGATTGGACGAGAAGCATCTGCATTAAAACGTATTAAAACGTTACATAAGATAGAAAAGTCTGGAACCTGTGAGAAGAGATGAATTTAGGGGCAGATTACCAAATTTAGAATGTTAATCTTGAGGTCGTCAATTATTTTTTTGAAACGGCTATCATATTTTGTTATATCTTACATATTCCCCCTTCAAAAGAAAAGTTGGGTGAGCAGGGTGGAAGAACAAGCATTAGAGCAGCAAAATGTGAAAGATATAATTCTTAAAATACAAACATATTAACTTTTAAACAAAAAATTATTGTCATAAAATTTTGACCGATATTTTGAATCAATTTTGACATTAAAATTTTGAATTCAATAATAATTTTAGACACTGTACTCTTTTAAAACAACTGCACATTTTAGTGTTCTGAGATAAGAATGTCCAATGAAATTTTGTAAAGTTCTTGATAGTTCCACATGGTGAAAGTTCAAATATTTACACAAAGAAAATGCTCAAATAAAAGTGTTTCCAATTTTTGTTGATGAAAATATTATAATACAATTTAAGATGCCAATTTTCATATTATTTAATTATGTTTTTCAAGGAAGGCATTTTAAAATATAAAAATTTTGTAAAACGTCATTCATAAACACAATTTAAAATTTTTCACTATTATTAAGACATTTAAAATTTACTTATTCTTTACAAAACTTGAAGACTCCACAACTTTATCTAAATACTAGCATTTCCATCATATTGGTTTATCAGTTGAGTAAACTGGTGTTTAATATTCTTCACCAGTGGCCAAAAGATTTGTTAAATTAGCAGTTATGTAGAAAAGACCTCCGTTCCTTCTGTAGAAGCAACTGGCCTTTTTCGAACTGCTGTCATTCCGCATGAATATTAAAAACACACTCCATTTTATGAAAAAATAAAAATAGTTAGATTAAAAAATGTATTTTTCCATAAGGTGAGAGCCTGCAACGTTTATCATAAAAACATTAAAGAAATTCTTAGAATTTGAAATTTTCAAACAATAACTTCATTCTTAACATACAGTAAAAATTCAAAGAAAAACTTTTAAACAATAGTACAAAAATATTATTCGCATTAGAAACCTTCCCTAAGTAAAACATTCCTAATTTTTACCAAATTCAATAATTTCTTTTTCCCAATTCAGGAATACAAAACTACATTTTAAATACATCATAAAATGTTTGAATTATAAACTTTGATTTCAAAATGACTTAAGGAAAACTTTATCATCAATAAATCGTAATATAAATAACCTATAAATGCAAAGTTTTTTTTTCTTCTTTTTTTTTAAACGTAATTTACTCATTTTGGAACTTAATACCACTTCAATATCACATTAATAACTTTTGTTATGTCGCGAATTTCAATTACTAATATGTGTTTTAAGTTATTATTATTCTAATATTTTTATTTGTACTCATGTGTATTTTAATCTGGAAAAAAGTATTCTTAAGCTCTTAAGGTTTTATTTAACTCATTATTCTTGAGTAGGAATTGTAACAAAGGCGAGAGACGGTTGCAAAGAGACACATCTGGTTTATTGGTTATAAATGGAGGCAGTAGGGTCTTTTTTAGCTAATGCGTGTGAAACGGAAAGCGCTTTGTTTAAAGTTTGCAGTTTTCTTACTTCAAGACAGTGGGGGTGGCTGGTAATTGGATACTCGTAAAAGCTAGTTTCGCTTGTTTGTTGGGGGGTCTATTTTTTTTCTCACGTTGTGAGTACAGATGTTTTTCGGATTGCATTGTCAGATTTTCTGGTGTTTGATTCGTCATGGGTGTGTCATTTTCTCAATTTAGGTAACATAAAACTCCGGGATTGGTAAGATATAATTTTATGATTTTTTTTGAAAGCCTATGAACTCACAGAGGCGGAGAAACCGAGTTTTCCTGGGTGCTTGCACCAGGCTAGAGATCATTCTGATTCAGATTTCTGAGCGAAAAGGAAAGGAGAAGCAGAAAGTTTTGCGTGCGGTGAGCGACTTGTACAAGCGGGCTGCGGTGATGTGATGGTTGTAGCGGATTTTGATTTGAGTGAATTTTTGAGCAGCCGCGATGTGAAAGAGAAAGAAAGATCGTGGGGCGCTTTGCTCTGCTGCGGGCTTCCTGTGCAAGAGGGACTGGGTACCGTTTTCTTTTCTGCGGGATATTTAAAAGTTTTGTGCATAATGCAAGGAACATTTTCCTGCGTGATGTATGGAGAACTGTGTGAGAGCTGCAAAGAGCATTTTTACTGAGAGCTGATTGAGACGTATAGAGAAAAATCTACCACGAAAATTTAGCACAGGTTTTCTCTCTTCACCTGAATCGCCGGTTAATCTCCAAGAGTCTTTTTCCGAAACATTCAGCATAAATGTTGCCCCGACGCTTCGATGATGCACGTGATTGTGCTAAAAAAACTGGTGTATATTCAGCTACCTGTTATTGAATTGAAAAATATCCTTCTGAATTGGATTATTGGTTCCCACTTAATGGACAGATAAAAGATCCTTCTAAATCGGACTATTGGTTCCCACCTAATGGACAGTTAAAGCGATGCCTGGCTGTTTGAAGAATTATTAGACTGTAATTTCCAAGAAAAATGGGCTTGGCTTATTTCCATGTGGATTGGACACTAAGGATCCGGCTAATCAGGAAAAACTGTTTTCCATCTGTGAGTGAATTTTTTTTTAAGTATATATTCTCTGTCTCTCTCTCTTAGTTTTCCCGAATGCAGAACAATTAATAATGATTTATCTACCTGTATATTGTTATTGCTTATATAAATTAAATATTACAATTAGAATAATCGAGAAGTTATATGTAATTTCAAGTGAATGCCAGTTTTAGGAGGATTAAAATTTGTTTCACCTACTGAATTTTGTGAGCTAGAAAAGCGTTACTTTCTAATTAATGAGAGTCTGTTATGTGGAGGATTAAATTTTGTTACACCTACTTAATTTGAAAAAAAAAATAATGTTAATCTTAATTAATGTAAGTAATTTGGTGTAGTATTATGTGTTATCTTGGCTTAGAAAAGTATGTGGTAGGATTACTGATCAGTTATCCATTATTTAATTATATAAAATAGTCAAGAATTTAATAAATGTGTGTTTAAAATTTAATGGCATTTGTGTATTTATGCTGCGTATAATTTACTGTGGTCTGTCATGTCCCTCCATTTGTTTTAGCCGGGAGGCTTTTAAGAAACATGGAGTTTAATTGAATTTGGAGTTATTGATTTTCCCTTTACATAGGTTACTCACAACGCAAACCTAAAAGTTAAATTGTACTATACCACTATACGATTGATTGATAGATATGATATACGATTGATTGATAGATATGATATACGATTGATTGATAGATTTACTATACGAATGTTTATAAGAATGTCGATAGGTTATTTGATTATTATGAAATAGATTTTGAATGAATGTGAATTACTTTTTATTTGATTTTTTTTTTTTTTTTTTTTTTTTTTTTTTTGTTAATTTATCTGGCACCACAGTCAGTCAGTTAAGTTTAAGTTATAATGGAATAAAGTATTTAAAATACAAACATTAATTTTTTTCTATTTAACACTTTTGATAATATTCCATTCTTTGAATAAGAGCACTGAAAAACGCAAAATGTGCACAAAACACTCTTTCCCTCATGAGGTTGCTATCTTAAAGCACTTTGGATGTTTTTCTTTGTACGTGATGATCGGAAATGCATAACATCACGAATGTTTGAAGCGAGCAAGAAACATTAACCATATTTCACTACGCTGCGACGTTGACCTTGATTCAATACACTTTTCACTTTTGAACTCACAGATACTTGATGATTTCAAAGCACTTTTTGAATACGCGTTAAATCACACACCGAAAACGAATTTGGTGATTCACTGGAAGTTTGAGGCAGCAGAGTTCGAAGAACATTGGGGAAATTTGCACCAGATTAATCCTGTCTTGACTTTTTATAAATACAGTGTCTCACAAAAGTGATGGGACACTTGTGCTTTACAAAAGGAAACTGTAATAAAATAAATTAAAAAACATGTAAAAATTTGTTGTGTGTGTGTTTCATACTTAAATTTAGTAACAATTATTACATAACATACATTTTCTCAAAATATTAAAATATTAATTTAATAAAAATACAATTGTTTAGAACGGAGCAAAAAATGGCTCACATAAGTGATGGGACACCATTGGATACTACTACGTACTATGCAACAAAAATCGTCTGAAGTAAGCAATAAAAATATTTTTGGGGTTTTTACTTTTACTCAAAAGCAATTGGCAATAATTTATAAAATCGTTTGCAGTATTTCTCTCCAGTTTGTTTTGGAATTTTTGTGTTTTTTAGCTCTGTGCAGTCATAAATGCTAAACGAAAAGAAACTTTGCCTGAAATTCGAAAATTAGTTATTATTTTGCATAGTGAACGTGGAAAATCTATTAGAGAAACTGCTGAAACAGTTAACTTCAGTCATTCAACAGTTTTCAATACAATTAAACGATATAAAATGAATCATATGATTCAGGATAAAAGAAGACCTGGCCGACCATCAAAGCTATCCAATGGAATAAAGCGAATTATCGTTCAAAATATTAAACAAAAATCCAATAATGAGTGCTCCTAAAGTTGCTGCTGATTTACAAGCATTATATGGTGTAATTGTTAATCCTGAGACTATTAGAAGAGTAATTCGATCTGCTGGATATCACGGTAGAGCAGCCAGGAAAAAATTCTTCGTAAGTGAAAAGAATAGAAAACTCAGACTGGTTTTCCCAAAATCCAACATAAATAAGAATTCTGATTTTTGGAATGAAGTTATATTTGCTGATGAGAGTAAATTTAATATATTTGGTTCTGACGGTAAAATCTTGGTGTGGAGAAAACCCAGGGAAGAATTTCGCCAACAGAACTTGGTGACAACAGTAAAACATGGTGGAGGAGGAGTTATGGTATGGGGGTGTATATGTCGTCCGCTGGAGTTGGTAATCTTGTTTTTATTGACAGTATAATGGATCAGTACAAGTATATTGACATACATTTTAAATCAAAATTTGAAATCTTCAGCACGAAAATTGATCCTTCATAACGATTTTAAATTCTACCAAGACAATGACCTCAAGCACACTGCTTTGAACGTTAGACTCTGGCTGCTGTATAACTGTCCTGAAATAATAGAAACACTACCACAATCTCCAGACTTAAATCCCATAGAGAATATTTGGAAAGAATTGGAATCAAGAATTCGCAAACACACCATTTCTTCAAAACAACAATTAAAATCGGTGCTTCAAGAAGAATGGGGTAAAATCACTCCAGAAATCGCAAAAAAATTAGTCGAATCCATCCCAAGAAGATTAAATCAGGTTATAAAAGTAAAAGTAAATCCAACAAAATATTAAAACCTTTTAAAAAGTAAAATTTTTGGATAAGTATTTGATGGAAAAGTAAGTATCCCATCACTTATGTCAGCCATTTTTTGCTCCGTTTTAAAAAATTGTATTTCTATTAAATTGGTATTTTAATATTTTGAGAAAATGTATGTTATGTAATAATTGTTACTAAATTTAAGTATGAAACACACCCACAAAAAATTTTACAAGTTTTTTAATTTATTTTACTACAGTTTCCTTTTGTAAAGCGCAAGTGTCCCATCACTTTTGTGAGACACTGTATGTAATGATTTCAAATGCGTAGATGAAAGCACTGGAACTTGAACAGTTTATGATACTGCGTAGTTGACCGAGAAGACTGTAATGACTTGATTGGGAATTCGGATGAATAGTTACCTTTTTTATTTTATCCATTCGTTAAACGATGTGAAATTAGTTGAAATAAACTGCACTGAAGTTCCACGCCTGTAGGGTCGAAAATCGGCTGCGCCATATTATTGTAATGAAACTGTGGTTTGAAGATGGCAGAGTGGAAAGCATGATGACGCAATTTAGCACAACATATCTTGAAAAATCACAATCTTTATTTTTTCCATGCATATCAAATCATCCTTTTTCAGATAAGATACTTCCTAATTATATTTGAATACATAAATTGCATTTTTAATTACAACGTCATCTTAAGTAAGCAGCAGCATCGTGTAAAAGCGTCTTGTCAGCAGGAAAGCTATGCGGGGAAAAGGCAAGGTTATATATAGTACTTTCATAGCAAGAAGGCTGAAGTTTCAGTTCACAGTTTTGGTTTAGAATTAATTTGATTGAACGAGAGGCATCTGCATTAAAACGTTACATAAGATAGAAAAGTCTGGAACCTGTGAGAAGAGATGAATTTAGGGGCAGATTACCAAATTTAGAATATTAATCTTGAGGTCGTCAATTATTTTTTTGAAACAGCTATCATATTTTGTTATATCTTGCATATATATATGTGTGTGTATATATACACGTATATATACATATGTATATACATATATATGATATATATATATATCATATATATATGAAATTTACAACAAAGAAAAAAATATTTTAAAAGAGGCCCCCAAAACATTTAAAATGAAATACTAAAGCTGCTTAAAAGTTTTAATCAAATTATAAGGTATTTCTCCCGCCTTCTTAGCATTCTTTGTAGTGTAATGGTCAGCACACTCGGCGCGTATTCGAGAGATCCGTGATCAGGCGAGGGTATTGCTCATTTTTCATTTCTTCAGCATAAAAAATAACTTAATGTCTCTACAGTGGCGCCCGAACTAAAAGGTGGTAAAATGCTTCTTCACCACCAGAACGTGGCGTTTGGGTCCCCTGAAACCCCACTCGCTCTTTAAAAGGGGGAGTATATAAGGTATTTCTCCCGCCTTCTTAGCATGCTTTCGTGGTATAATGGCGAGCACTCTCGGCGCGTAGTCGAGAGGTCCGTGGTTCGAGTCTCGGCGAGGGTATTGCTCATTTTTATTTCTCCAGCTTTAAAAGTAATCTAATGTCTCAATAAAATAAAATTAAAATTATAAAACAAACTATTCAGAGAAAAAATTTTTTAAAAAATTAAACTGATTTAATTTGAAAACCATGAGAAACTAGTATTAAATTTAGACCGAAACTGGATAATAACCGAAGATTAAAAAAAAAAAATACAAACATTTTTAGAAAAATTATATTCTTGTTTCTAATAATTCATAGCTTTAATTAATTTTTTTTTGGGGGGGAAGGGATATATGAAAAACCTTTTCTAATTTTCTAATAGTAAATTATATATATATATATATATATAATGTGTCAAAATAAGCGGGCGCGTCGGGAAATTGGAACAGAGAATTTAGACTAAATGTTTGACATAGTTTATTTAATTCGTTAAAAAATTTGTCGCGTACAGTTTCAATTGTCTGTTTCGGCGAAACGCGCGATGGAGTTAGCTTAGTTCGAATTCATTTTAAAAAATTTCCCTTGACAAGCCAAAATGAACTTCGAATTGGGCTAATTAACCATTTAGCGTTTCTTAATTTTAATTATTATTTATTATTTTTATTTTTACGTCGATCAATTGAGTAGTATTTTACTGTGTTTTAAATCTACTTAATTCGTTTAGCATATAGCTTACTATTTTTATTAATTTTACTTGTAAATATTCAAATGTTGTATATTTCTCCTTTTTCACACATTTCACAGCAACTAAATAAGCTTATGTTGAAGTTTTCACGGAGCCACAGTTTTTGGTAACTTTTTAGCGTGCGTACTAAAATTTATCTTCTAATTTCCGTAATTTTGCAGCACAATGCGCAAAATTTTTGACCACAAACATAGATCTTTTTTCATTCGTTCTCACTACTTAACTTCAAATTATATATATATATATATATAATTTATTTACTATAAAAAAACAATAAAAGTAATTAGTGTTTCTATCAGTCCAACTCCTACAGGTCGTAGTAGGCTATAATTTTGCAGAAAATTTCAAAAGAACAGATAAATTAAAAAAAAAAAAAAAATTCTGAAAGGTTTCAGATTTTAAATTACGTCCAAAAGGGTGTTTTTTAACGTTTTGTGTGTTACCTTTATTTATTAAATATCACGTTCTTTGTACTTAAACCATAAAATTGAGTTCAATAGCAATGTCGCAAAATAATTTTAAAATGAAATAAAAAGGTTCCCCCTTCCCCGTAGAGTGTTGCCATTGCTAGTTTTTAAATCGTTGAGTTTGTTACTCAGAAATTCATTAAAGTTTTACAAAATATGAAATCGATCATAAAACAAATTCCAGATTTCAAATTTGGTCTTCCACATGCCCATATTCGTAGGAGGATTACGTCATTCAAAATTTGATGGCTCTATGTACCGTTGTTTTATCTCAATGAGAAAAATATACATAGATTTATGCAGATTTTTTCATTATTTAATTTCTTCAAATATAATGCAGGACTCTTAACATTCAGTGGCAACAGTTTGAAAAGTGATTCGCCGTTTATAGTGATTCAACCCAAAATCGCAAAACGAAAATCCTTCAGGAACAAAGCCCCTTTGGATTAAAACTCATTTTGAGTAGATCAAGATCCCAAAAAGAGAAAAAGAACTTGCAAAAATACAAAATCAATACTTGGAAAACAACACCATATGCAAATCTTTTATTCCAATTCTAGGGAAAACAAACTATATACAAATTTTGAAAACATACGGACCGGGTTAGAAAAATAATTGTATAAATCATAAACAAGAAATAAAGCTTAAAAATCTAATAATAATTTATAGCTTGAGTTGGACCGAGTCCAAAAATATATAAAACGAAAATAATCCAACATATAAAAAGAAATACGAAAATATAAATGAAAATTTGATCTAAAATAAAAAGAGATGAGATAATTGTTAAAATCTGTAACACAGGAGCAACAGAAGTTTTGATATGAAAAAACATATTCTCTAGTATAGCAGCAAAGCTTAAAAAGTATTAAGTAATGAAATATAGGTGAACTACAAGTTTTAAACTGATTGAACTGAATAAAAATAATTAGAACACTTTTTTTGTACCATAAAATATGTAGTAGTAAAAAAAAAGAATAATTTAAAAAAGGAAAAAATATTGAATTAGCTGGATTAGGAATCTTGAAAAGCCGATAATTTCAGTTCAAGGGAAGTATTAATTCGCTTCAGTTCAGCGAATGGGATAAGCTGTAGTGTTAAATATCAAGTTAACTAAAATATTTTTTTGCTGAATTTTTTTTTAATTGAAATGCAAAGTAAAAAGCAGTTCAATATAAATTATATATATTGTTGCAAAATGCCAACTGCGATTAGATAGCATTCCCGCAAAGCGGGTTTAGGGTTACCAGAAAGTGGCAAGTAAATGCAGGTTTGCCAGATTTGGCGATTTTGGAAGACAAAATTGGCGATATGACATAGACGGAGCGAGAATATTTTAGAACGCATTCTTAGAGGTCTTCTCGGGTCTTCTCGAAGGTAGGTTAAAGCTATATATACACTCATGTCCATAAATTAAGGATAATGCAAAATCAGGCAAAGGAAGTGTTAGAAGCAAAACAAATTTGACTTATTTGTAAAGCTTATTTATTAAACAAAAGGTAAAGAGCAAAAAAAGATCCTATATGTTTGATATTATTAAAAAAATTAGCGATTTTTTCTCCCTGGAGCAAATTACAAAAAAAAAACCTATTTACAAAAAACCAATATTACATGGTTGGTATGATTTTTAATACATTGTATGTCTCCCAGACGATGCAATACAGTCCATACAACGCCTAAACAAGCTGAGTATCAAATTATCGATCTGATCTTTGGGAATATTACACCACTCAAAAAGCAATGCTCTCCGAAGTTCCGGTAGACATGTAGGAGGAGGTTGACGGGCTGCAACTCGTCGGCCAAGCATGTCCCACACGTGCTCTACTGGATTCAAGTCCGGTGAGAATGCTGGCCAGTCCATACGGGTGATATCCTCCGATTGAAGGCATTCGCTTACGATGTTTGCACGGTGAGGACGGGCGTTGTCATCCATAAACACAAATTGTGCGTCCATGGCTCCCCTAAACAAACGTACATGTTGTTCCAGAATGACGTCCCGATAGATTTGGCTTGTCATGGTTCCACTTTGAACATGCAGGTCAGTTCTGGAACCCAGAATAATTCCACCCTAAACGAGCACTCCTGCACCACCGTAACGGTGTCGTTCAATGATGTTTTCTTGGTGGTAACGGGTACCTGGAGCTCTCCATATGAAAGCCCGGCGAGAATCATACTGCAAGCTAAACCTGGACTCGTCGAAAAACATCACACAAGCCCACTGTTGCGGTGTCCACAATGCATGCTCTCTACTCCAGGCTAACCGCAGGTGACAGTGAGTTGCAGTAAGTGGAACGCATCTGACAGGTCTACGAGCATATAGACCAATCTGCCCTAAGCGTCTGTACACAATCTGCCTTGAAATTGTCGTACCTTGTGGCTGAAGAGAGTTGACGAGACAGGTCTGAGGCTGTGCTTCGCCTGTTTCTTTTGGCAGTAACTGCCAAATACCGGTCCTCATTCGGCGTTGTAACTCTGCGGCGACCTATGCTGTAACGTCTACTCACATTACCATGATCTTGGAATCGTTGCCAAAGCCTGTATATGACACTCTGGGCAATTCCAAGTTCGTCTGATACTTTCAGCTTGGTACGCCGACATACCAGACGGCCGATAATTCTACCACGTAGAAAATTATCCAAATGCGTCCTTTGTGTCATAACTATTCGGTGTTTGCACTGAAATGCTTATAAAGCGCCTGCGAACAATTTTACTTCTTTGCCTATATTCCTTATATATCACTCTCTTACACTCTCGTCATTGTGACGTACCATCGGTGTCATCTGGTTACTTCCTGAAATTTGTATATGATTCTTGAAGATGTGTGTAGTGATTTTACAGGTGATATATTTATTTTAGAGTTCGATTTCCGCGTGACTCCGAATTATCCTTAATTTATGGACATGAGTGTAGTATATGTATATACTCTGCCTGTCCGTATAGTAGTAGTATCTTGAGTTCAGTAGTCGTGTCTTGAGTTCAGAAATCAGTGTGTCTTGTGTTCAGAGATTAGCTTTAGAGCGACAGACCGAGTTGAAAGTTGTGCTTTAGAGCTTTGCTGTGAAGCTGCCTTCACCGTTATAGTCTGAAGGCTGTGTTGCTGATTGTTTCAACGTGTTTGTCGTAGTTTTTCGACGAGTGTGAACATAGTTTGCGAGCTGTCCTGCGTAATAGTGCTTACTGGGGAATAAATTGTGCTTGATTCTTCATCAAGTGTTGTGATCAATTACTCAAAATCCACGAACCAATATACATGTATAGATGCAATATACAATGCATATGTATGTATGCAACAATATGCATGTACTTATGATGTCAAATGTGTGCAATGTGAAGACTACGCGATGCCGAATTTGTGCAATTATCTGATGTTTTTTAAGCTAAAACATGCCGCCTTGTACGTGGGGAGAATGAAACTGTTGTTCTCCCTGTTCTACGTGGGGAGAATGAACTGTTGTTCTACGTAAACTGGTTTTCTTAAACAACAAAGAATCGACCAAATTCAGCCTTGCGCACATTAAATATTTATATATATTATCATGTGCTGCGATATAAGCAGGCTACTTCATTTCGTACTTCGTCGCATATTTGGAAACTGACTCCCCTTTAATAGAAAAGTATAACTATTATTAATTTAATAATTTTATTTACTGTAAACGTCTAAGAAATTTTTTTAATTAACTTAACCAAGCAATTATTTTCAGGCTATACGCTTCACTACTGAATTTTTAATATAGCAGTTATTTTGAATTTAAAACAATTGCGTATAAAATTATTTTAACTAACTAGTTTGTGTTTTATTTAGAATATGGAAAAACTTTAGAAGATTCTATACAGAATGACTGTGTGACTCCTTTTAAGCACATGCTTTTACTTATATGTAAGGTAAAGCTATGCTGTAACCTTTTGCTAATAATTATCTCTCTTTCTCTCCGGTTTGCTTAGTTTTGCATTACGATGTAAATGTCATGTCGTTTTTCTAGGCTGAAAGAAATGAAGGAATTGTGTCACTGGATAAAGTTCGGAATGATGCCGAGGTAAGATATATGTCACGAATAAATTTTTGTCTGTATTAATAATTAGTGAAAAGTTTTGCTTCACACAAACTGTTCTACTTTTAATTCTCCGCCTTCAAAAATAAATTAAATAACACTTCTAGTAAATTAATTTATTAAGGTATCAAAATCTCAAAACATTATTTTTCGTAAAACTAATTAGAAAAATAAAAATTAACATTCAAAAATTTAAGCATGAAGTTTATTTTCAATTTTCGAACATTTCGTAAAAAATATAATTAAAATTGAAAAAAAAAAATTGAAAGATTTCAGATTTTATGTTTCGTCCTCAGAATTCACAAAATCTATATCATTTGAAAAATTATGTAATCGTAGCCATATGTTCTATTTAAATACTACAATACATCTAGAACGATGTATAAAAGAAATTAAGTGAACAAAACAAAAAAGAAACAGTTTTCACAGACGATTGAGTATTTCTCATTCAATTAATTCAGTTCTCACTTCGCGAGAACGTAAAAATACATAAAAACTCAAAATATCTATATTAAAAATTACGAAGTAAATCCTAAACACTTATTTCCTCGAAAAAATTCCAGAAAGGATTAAGCATGATTTAAATAATAAATGAAGGCGTTATCTTTGTTGTTGCGAAGCTAAGTTTGTCTAGATTGGCAACAAATCTACTATTCTGCTCTTTCAAATGTAAACAAACATGTCCGCCATGTTATTTAAATATTACGGTTAACCACACTTAAACAGCTCTTAAATTGTTGATAATTCTACAAATATTGCTTGCAGATTTCCTAAAGCATAAAACCCTTAACCGGAAGATAAGAACAACATAATTCAAATATAATCATTTTTAACAATTAACAAACATATAAGAGTAAAGAAACTGATCACTGAGCCGGGTAACAGAGTGGATTTATATATAAATATATTTATATACGTTTGGGGCGGCCGGCTGCAACCAAAATACGATGTGCACATCTACACGTTATTAGCAGTCCTATATACAAAATTTCAACGTTCTGAGGCTACTCGTTTTTGAGTTATGCGAGATATGTACGTACGTGCGCACGTACGTACATACGTTCGTACAGACGCCACGAAAAATTCTCTTCAGAATTAATTTTAAAGCAGTTTTTTTGGAGAAAAAGAGTATTTTATTTTATCCTTACGTACAGATATCACGCAAAAACATCGTTAAATTGCATTCGATAGCGATCAAAATGGATATTTTCGTTGAAATATGCTGCCTGAAACTTTTCGCGATTACAATACTTCCTTTTTACTTCGTACAAGGAAGTAAAAGTGATTCAAGAATTCCCAAGTGTCCTATTTTAACTATCAAACATCTTGTTTCATCCAAAATAAAATGAAAATTTAAGTCAGCTTAGGAATGGTTATTATTACTACTAACATTGTTAAGTGTTTCAATTAAATACATTGTGTATATTGCTTTTGCTCAGAACAGTAACTTTGACAGTAAAAATACCTAGCTTTCTCACAAAACAGCTTTTTGAATTTTCCGAATAGCATGTTATCGGTTACTTTAATATCCGTCACAATATAAACGTTTTAACTACAGAATTTGTGTACAGTACATTGTATATCGTAATGTTTCTATCTTTATTTTTCGTTGAAAAAATTTTACAATTGTAGGCATAACAAGAAAAATTATCTAGGGAATTCAAAGTGCTGTAATTATGACCCTTTTGATACTGTGCCAAATTTAAAGCAAAATCCTACTTTTTATTCAGCAGTTTGGCAGTTATGTTAGGTAACTGAGACTTTGATGCATCTATAAATATTGAAGAAGTTACCATTTTCCAGATTTCATTTATATCATCTCTTGTAACTTCTTACACAAATCAAAGCTTAATAAAGATGTATTGAGATGTTATTTTTAGAGATTTATTGCAGTCTCCCATATATACGTACTTCTTATAGCACATCCGTTAAGCAATTCGAAGATCTGTGTTTCAAAGTGCAGCTAGTTTTTCATGCTGTCTGCACCTAAAATTTTAACAGACTCTACAAGGATACCTGAATTAAAATGTTCTGAGTGATAATTCCTCGCCACATGGATTTAGTCGGCTGGGTCTCATGTCTCTCCCCAGTCTCCTTCAAATGAAAGAGAATGCAAAGAATTACTGCATTCCCAGGTTTCGTTTGATGCTCGTTTGATGTGTGTGGTAGCACATCCATCTAGCAAAAACAATATCTATGGTTCGAGTACTGGTAAGGGCGTAATTGATTGTTCACAATTTTCTCGCCGAATAAAATTTATAAACAGTTTTGCCCTAAAAAAAGTTTTACGTTTTCAAATAAATTATCATGCAATTTCTGTTTAGTTTATTAACTTTCCTTGAAAAGATATTAAGTGCATAAATAGGGATGTTTTTGATATTATTATTTATGAATATAATATATATATTAATTATTTGTATAAATATTATATTCATAATAATAATGTAATTGAATTCATTATTATTTATTTTCTATAAAAATAGCCATTGTAATTAACTTTTGCTTCTTTATATTATATCTTCTTGATTCTGCAGAAATCCTTTAGTTACTCCTCCATGAATTGAAATGCATAATGAAACCATTTTACTTTTCTTGTGAAAGGGACTCATTCAAAAATTTTAATTAAGTTTAATTTAAAAAGTTCTAATCGAAACTTTAATTAAAAAATTTTGTAACTTAAATTTTATATCTTACTATAAAAATAAATTTTAAGTTGAATTTAATTTTAACATTTAAAAATTTAAGTTGGCAGATTCAAAAGAATTTATATCTATGAGTCAATAAAATGTTACTTTATTGGAAAACATTATGAAATATCAGGAACTAAATTTTCTTTTTTGATGACCAGGCCTTATTTGAAGCAGGAGAAGCTCAGTGGGGAACCGATGAAGCTGCTTTTAACACTCTCTTTGCTTATGAAAGCTATGAACACTTAAGATTTGTATTTCAAGAATACGAAGATATAACTGGACGTACTTTGTCAGAAGCGATTGAGGCTGAAACATCTGGGTATTTAAAAAAAGCTCTTCTTACAATAGGTACGTATTTATTTATGCAGTAACATTTTATCTGGATATTAGTTGAAATTTAGAACTGAACTATTTGAATAGAATATTATAAAGATAAGGCATCTGAACAGAAAATATTTCTTCGATAATTTTTTAAAAATTGCATTTTAAATAAGTACCATATGAGTTCATAAATGGAGTTTCGTTCACACGTGAATGCACACACTTTGCATGAAAATTTCTGATGTCACAATCGAAAATATTGTTTGGTATCTTTCTTATACAATACCATTTTTTAAACACATTCATTACCGTAAGTGTGAAAGGATTTTTAAGTTTTACTAACTTTTATTTTATTTTAAAACTTTGCCATCCTCTCTTATTTTCTGTTTCTGGCCGGAATAAGCGCGGTTAATTTTTTTTTATCCAAATATGTTTGCAAACTGTTAATATTTAGACATGGCTTTTAGCCAAGAGAGAGTTAGAGAGAGAGACTTCCGTCGCCTTACCACGCGCGTGCTTTTCAGTCATTTCCTGTCTGTCTTTAAGGCTAGAACTTAGTCCTCTATGATACCTGAAGACGTATTGTAGTTTCCCACATTCTGTTCACTGCATACGTAGAGTTAAAAGGCCAATCTTCGCGTTATTTGTCTTCGTAAAGTATCTGAGTTTAGTTCTTACTTAATTAAGTTAGTTTTACTTCTTATATTTTACGTTTCAGAACTTAAATGCTGGTCTTTGTATCCCAAAGTGCGGGATTGGCTGTATGCTGTTAGAAATAAAGTGTTAACCCTTTGGCATTCGTACTGTAACTTCTACAATCGCACGAACATAGTTTTGAGTAAACTTCCTGTTCCTACTCAGGACTCCAGTGGTGCTTCCAAATGCTATGAGAAGGAATAGTAGTCCTGACTATTGATTGAATAGCAAAATTCAACACATTCAGGTGAAGATGTCGTTCAGCGTCACATGGATTTTCAGTACATGTTAAAAATGCCCTTACAATGGCAAAATCAACAGAATGTACATTCATGCAATAATTATTAATAACGGACGTAAAAAAAATCTTTAAAATTAACTGAAATTCAGTTTTAAATTATTGTTAGTCCAAAGGGGCTTTCTTCCAAAGGGACTACTATCGTTTTCGTTTTGGGATTTTGCGTTGAATCACTGTAAATGACCGTTTCACTTTTCAAACTGTTGCCACCAAATGTTAGAGTCCTGCATTATATTTGAAGAAATTAAATAATGAAAAATCTGCATAAATGTATGTCTATTTCTCGCATTGTGATAAAACAACGGTACATAGAGCCGTCGAATTTTGAATGACGTAATCCTCCTACGAATATGGGCATGTGGAAGACCAAATTTGAAATTTGGAATTTGTTTTAATATTGATTTCATATTTTGTAAAACTTTAACGAATTTTTGAGTACCAAACTCGACGATTTAAAAACGAGCAATGGCAATACTCTACGGCGGGAAAGAAAAGCCTTTTTATCTTCAGCGGGCGAGGAACTGCGTATCGGAAATTCTAAAGATATGCTCATTTTAAAATTATTTTGCGACATTGCTACTGAACTGAATTTTATGTTTTAAGTGCAAATAACATGCACTTAAACCATAAAATATAATAAATAAAGGTAACACAGACCTTTACATAATAAATAATAGCACTAATATTTAATAAATAAAGGAACACACAAAACGTTAAAAAAAAAAAAAAAAAAAAAAAAAAAAAAAGAGCCCCTTTGGAAGTAATTTAAAATCTGAAACCTTTCAGATTTTTTTTAAATTTTTAGAATTATGCATTTTGATAGAATTTGATATGATTTCCTCTTCTCTGAAAAGCAAGTCAGTAAGCCTAAATTTTATTTAACGAATTTGCTTTAAATTTAATCATGAGAAAGGAAGATACATAAACCTGAATATAAGAAAAATAATATTCATTGATGTAGGTTTTATTTTCTGTAGAAGCGCTTGAAATGATTTAACACTGTCTTCGTTAGCTGTAAATAAATGAAAAACAAGTATACCACAAACAGAAAAAGAGATTGATGAAGTGTAGGAAACGTTTTTTTATAGTAGCTGAGGGACATTTTCTGTAATGAAGTGGAAAACAAAAATAACAATAAAAACTAAAGAAAGTGACTGTTACCAAAAGACTTAAAATTAAATTTCCTTGAAGTTATCTATATCCACAAATATAATCTCTCTACGTTAGGGGAATTTTAATTTGTTTTTCCTACCCTTCTTTAAATAAAGCATTTCTGATTCCAAGTTTCATCCATAGATGGCACCACCTGCTCTGTTTCTTTTCATTGTTTTCTGTTTTGTAAAAGAAGACACAATAAAATTCTTTGATATTGGCTGTTAGGTTCTTGAACATTTGTCAGTCTGTCTTTCTTCTTGTGATACTTTTCTTTAATTTACTTACAACTGAAGAGCACGATAGTGTTAAATTGCTGAAAGCACTCCAGTAACACAATAGCCAATTACCCTCGGACTAGCCCCCCTGAATTTAACGCCCTCGTAATATACAAACATATACTTATTAAAAGATACTAATAACAACACAGCGACATGTAGTTGAGAAAAAAATTAAAATTTACTTTTGCAGAAACATTTTGAGTCTAATTCTTAAAAATAAAAATAAAATAAAATCTGAAAGCCTTCAGATATTTACATTACGCCTTAAGGGACGTTTTTTTAACTTTTTGTATGCTACCTTTATTTATTAAATATTCTTTGCACTTAGACCACAAAATTCAATTCAACAGCAATATCGCAAAATAAATTTAAAATGAGCATATCTTTAGAATTTCCGATGCACAATCTCACGCTCCGGAGATAAAAATGTCCCCCCCCCCTTCTCGTTCAGTTTTACCGTTGCTCGCTTTGAAATCAGTGTTTGTTAATCAAAAATTCGTTGTGGTGATACAAAATATGAAATCGATAATAAAACAACTTTCAAATTCCAAATTAGGGCTTTCAGATGCCCATATTCGGTGGAAGATTACGTTATTCAAAATTTGATGGCTCTAGGTACCGTTGTTTTATCCCAATGCGAGAAACATGCATACATTTAGGCAGATTCTTCATCATTATTAAATTTCTTTGAATATAACACCGGATGATAAAATTTGGTGGCAACAATTTGAAAAGTGAACTGACATTTGTGGTGAATCAACGCAAAATGCCAAAACGAAATTAATAGCCCTTCTGGGCTAAGGCCCTTTGGGCTAAAAATTATTATTTGGTTTGTTTTCCTGCTTGCAAAAATACTTCCTTAAATGATTTTAAACAATTTTAAATGATTTTATTCATGAATGATCAGAAAACGCTTCTTAAACTAGCATAACTTAAAGCAATTCAGAGGAAAGTTTGGAAACTGCAAAATTTCAATTCCATGTTCAGTTGCGTTTTCCCTACCAACAACGGAAATAAAACTTAGAAACACTTCTTTCTTAGAATTCTTCCTTATTAATATCACATGAACATTAGAGCTTAAATTGCGCCGGTTCCAGTACTTCTTAGTCATGAAGATAAATAAATAATAAGTCTTTTTAGCTGGAGCGCACTGGAGCCCTATAAAATGGCTCCGTCACTTCTTTATGTAACTGGAACAAAAGTTTCAGCAGAAATTTGATTTCTAAAACTTTAAATGTTGGTTCACTTTTCAAACTGTTGCCACCAAATATTACAGTCCTGGATTATATTTAAAGAAATTAAATAATGAAGAATTTTGCATAAACGTATGTATGTTTCTCGCATTGTGATAAAACGACGATACCTAGAGCTATCGAATTTTGAACAACGTACACTTCCACCCGAATATGGGCATCTGGAAGCCCAAATTTGGAATTTGTTTCATTATCTATTTCATATTTTCTGAAACTTTAACAAATTTTTGATTAACAAACTCAAGGATTTCAAAGCGCGCAATGGCAACTGTGTACCGGGGGAAAAAAAAAAAAAAGAAAAAAAAAAAAAAAAAAACATATTTATCTCCAGCGTGCGAGACTGTGTATCGGAAATTCTAAAGATAGGCTGATTTTAAAATTATTTCGTGATATTGCTGTTGAACTGAATTTTATGGTTTAAGAGCGAAGCTTGATTTAATAAATAAAAGGTAACACACAGAACGTTAAAAAAATGCCTCTTTGGGGGTAATACTTTCAGATTTCTTAATTTTTTTAATAATAAAATTATATTAAAAATCGGTTCTCACTTTTGAATGCATATCTCTCTTTCCTTGGAAAAGAAACCCTTGGATAGAGGTTTCAGATTTTTTAATTTTTTTTAATAATAAAATTATATTAAAAATCGGTTCTCACTTTTGAATGCATATCTCTCTTTCCTTGGAAAACAAACCCTTGGATGGAGGTTTCAGATTTTTTAATTTTTTTTAATAATAAAATTATATTAAAAATCGGTTCTCACTTTTGAATGCATATCTCTCTTTCCTTGGAAAACAAACCCTTGGATGGAGGTAGAGACTTCTAATTAAAGTAAGTAAGTTTGGGCTTCCCTGCTCCGGGATATTAATCCCACTACAGGTCTACTCCCCCTTTGGGCACATCGTGGAGGTTCAACCTCCACTATTACCCTCCAAGGGAGCAGCGCACCACCTGGATAAAACACCAGGCAGCACCGGTCGTCTAATGCTCCTACCAGTCGCTTGGGCGAACCCGTCGCAGCGGGACATTACCCAGCGAACCCGGGGGAGACCCCCTGGCTACTAGTACCACCCCGCGCTAGGACGTGCCAGACTCCGAGGCCGGCTAATAAGTGACCTTTCTCAGAGCCTTCAGAACCACCAAGTTCATAAATTTTATACCCCCGTGGCCGAGACTGCCTAGGTACAGATCCTAGCCAGTAGCTTCGCAGAGTTCTCTACGTCAACCCCCGGGGGGGACTTGTAATTAAAGAGAAAACCCCCACCCACATGTTAAAGGCTTATTCTTCATGAAGCACGGTGAATTTATGACAGCAAGAAAATTTTTCGGTTCTACGCTAGTGTCTTCCCTCGGACAAAAGCACCTACATACTTTTTTTAGAACTATGTAACCGAAGATGGGCCCTGAAGATAAGGAAGGAGAACAAGCTGCAAAAAGTTAGCAATGTAGCATTGGCTAGTTAAGTGCACCAATAAAGGGTGTCAGAGTGGATCCAATACCACCTCACACCATAGTGCAAAGATAGCCTTCCATGAAGGCATCCCTCCTCTTAAGCAGGTAAACCTCGTGTACTTTGCCAATTCAAAAAAACCAAACTTTTTACCATTTTATATTGAACATAAACTTGCCGTAAAGACATATTTCAATCAATAATTTTACTGTACGAAAAGCAAGTTACTTTTTGCTTAAATATTCGGACGCGTATAATTTTTACGGGATAATACCTACAGTTCTGAAGAACATGCAGTAATACGTACAGTTCCCTCGCTTACTATGTCTTCAAAAAAAAAAAAAAATTAGCTGTAGTTTCATACAACAGTTAACACTTTGACTGCCACGTCACCCGTATTCGAGCGACATCAAAAATTCTGATCAGGACGTGTCATCCGTATTCGGATGACAGTTCTTTGAGTACTTTACGATGTAAAGTATTTATTTGAAGAAAAAATTATTGTTGAAAGAAAGAAACGAAAATAATTGTTGTTGACAGCTAAATTCATTGCTTTCAATAAACTGAATTGTGCTTTCTTCGACAAAAGTTTTTCTTTCTTCTCAAACAAGAAGTTCTAATAAAATATGATCAGCAGTATCAACAGCACATCTATTAGCACTACATTTATCAGTATTTGAATCAGAATCTGAAGTTAAATTTTGTTTATAATTATCTTTCTGAAAATTATCAACTATTCCTCATCCTTATCGCTGGCTCGCCAGCGGCCGAGCGGTAAAGTCCTTGAACACTGGTAGTTCGGCCCCAGGCTCGAATCCTGCAAACGGGCTGACCGCAATTGCGCGCTTTCAAGACTCCCCCTATGTGTAACGTGTTATACAAGCGAGTTTCCTTTAGAAAGTTCTCCGAGAGGGAATTATTCCCTTCCGTGTAATTCCGGACATTACTCCCTTCCGTGTAATTCCGGACATTACTCCCTTCCGTAAGCAATGAAAACAATTCCTCGTCGCTACTAATCGAATTTTTATAAGCCTCGCAACAGGTTTCTTCTTCTCCGCTATATGATTTACTTAAATATAACTTTTTCTCTTTTTCTATTAGACATTGCAAAAAGTTGGGTCAACAGTTTTAAAACAAAAAATTTCAACTATGTGCCACTGCAAAAAAATATTTGGAAAAGAAGAAATAATTTTCGAATCTAATACCCTTTCTTAGATACTTCATTCTTGAGGAAAGATTTTAAATTGAATGCATGCCTCAACATGTTTCCTTCTAGAGGTTCTAAACTCCTACGATCGGAAACAATTGACACATGGGTATAGCAGGTTCGTGGACTAAAGGAGATTTTCTTACAAACTCGCGCAGCAATCAATGTGTTAAATGAGATGAAATATTTTAGAAAATAAAGAGGAATTATACTTTGCATAAGATCTCTGCTTAATAGTTAAGTTACGAATAACCATTTCTGTTGCACCCGGTTTCTTGTTTTTAAGGAATCTGTAAAACATTATGTTAAGAATTAAATCTGTAAGATTTTACACACTTCATGTAAGATCTGTGATTTGATTTTTTTAACCCATGAAACAAGACCCATTCCTAAATGAAAGAGGTAAGAGAGTCTATGAAATGATCTTATGATAATAAACAAAGTTGATTCGTTTCAAGCTGTAGTAATTAAAATTACGACAAATTTCCATACATGCTGCACTGGTTTTTAAATTGGCTCAGCGTGAAACAGCACATAAAGTAAGATTTAATTGGTTGCTGTAGGTTTGTTGATGTTCTTGAGTCTGTTTTCTTCTACTAATGTATGCTTTTACGAATCTGAATATTCTGAAAATTTATTTTTGAAACATTTCAGTACTCCAGCACTGCGTTTTAATGGAAAACGTGTAGGATTTATCTTACCAATGTTACCGATGTTACCACTTTATGTTACCAATGTTAATTAAGCAATTATTGTGAGCTGAACCTTTACTTTAATTTCTCCTTTCCATAGACATCACCAAAATGGAAATTAGGTTGTTGTTAACCCCAGAGTTGAATGTTTTAAAGATAGAGCTTTTAGCAGCCTCGCACTGATGCTGCATATTACGCCAGCTCTGCCTGTTATTCTGACTTTAGCGTCTTTTTACCGGCGTTTAAAAACAAGCGCCGTTAACCCTTTCCAGCACGCTGCCTGTTAAAGTCGGAGTGTTGATATAAATTTAAAAAAAAGAAAGTAGGCAGTCTAATTAGGCTTAGAGGAGTACACAAGTAAAATTTTGTGATGATAGCACTTATCGTTTTAATTCTGTGGTTGTGCACAAAGTGGGCACACTGATTGAATAGAGCTTCGAAAAGAGTGCTAAAACGAGGATTGTTGTCAATGAACTGACCGATGAAATGCGGAGAAACAAAGAATACAGACTCTCATTTGTCCTAGATTATCGGTGAGCCCGGTCTGGGCACACCTAGGGTTCGCCGTTTGGTTTTAAGCAAAATTTCAAGGTAAAAATTTAAAACTAATATAGAATAAGGAGATTAGCATACAACCAAAAAATAACATAGAAATTTCTTTTCAAACAATTCGTTTTATGCCCTAAAATATCTGGAAGATTTCTTTGAAAAATGAGTCTTAAAAAACTAAACATGGATAAAATATATGGACTGGTCTGTGTTCAGCTGCCATCTACTATAAATAAAGAAGGTTCAGAGTAACCTATAGTAACCTATTAATCCTTTTTCATTCAATTTTTCTGTGCGTACAGAAGGAAATTGGTTAATTATCTTGAGCCAGCTTAAGTAATCTGCTTTTGTGTTGTAGTCTCAGACTATGTTACTTATGCTAGAATTTAACTGTGCCTTGTGTTAATTTAAATACTCACAAGTAGCGAAGCTTCGTCTGTCTCACAAGTAGTGTTTTTTTTTTTTTTTTTTTTTTTTTTTTTTTTTTTTTTTTAATGTGAATCAAATTTTAAAAAATCTGAATTCAGATTTTATATTACATCCAAAGAGGCATTTTTTTCAGTTACACACACATACATGCTTCGAGAGCCGTTTCGAGAGCATTTGGGCTAAAAATATTCAAAAACAGCATATATTTACAGTGACCGATAGACTGCCTCACGCGCTGGAGACAAAAATGTTTTATTTCGTACGGTGTTGCCACTGCTCGCTTTAAAATCTTTTAATCAAAAATTCGTTAAAGTTGACGAAATATGAAATAGATAATAAAACCAATTCCGAATTTCAAATTTAGGCTTCCAGATGCCTATATTCGCAGGAGGATTACGTCATTCAAAATTGGATGGCTCTAGGTACCGTTGTTTTTTTCACAGTGCGAGAAACATACGCACATTCTTGCAGATTCTTTATTATTTAATTTCTTTAATACAGGGCGGTAACATTTGGCGGCAACAATTTTAAAAGTGACTCAGCGCTTTTCTGGGCTGTAAGTCTCGCGTCATTGCAAACGCTCAAATGGCGTTTGCAAACTATAAGACAGAAAAAATGTAAGTTAATTAAATATAAAGTAATAAATATTTAAAAGGTGAATTACCTACGATTTTCTGGAATTAGTAAAACGAGCTGTTAAATTTCTTACAGTTTTATGAAATTAAGTATAAAATAATAATAAGTTTTAGGTAATAAAGTGCAATGCAATAAATACTTATGAGACAAATTTTCTATAATTTTATGAAAATAAGTACAAAGAAATAAACGTTTATTTATAAGGAAAATTTCCAACAATTTTATGAAAATGGTAAAAGAAGCTATCAAGTTTCTCTACAATTTTATGAAAATAAATATAAGAGAGTAAAGTATAACAATAAGGTAAAAAAATGTAAGTATAATTAAAAGAAGATAAATATTAATAACAAATTTTCTATAGTTTTATCAAGAATTAGTAGCTGTTAAATTTCCTACAGTTTTATGCAAACAAGTATAAGGCTTTAGAGCCTCGCTCTTTTAGGTAGTCTACGTCAAGAGTCTCATGGATTTAAGCGAATTTTGGTATGTCTGGTTGATCCCACAAAAAGTTAAGAAGGGTGTAAAAAACCCATTTATTTATAACTCAAATAACTGAACAGAAGACACTTATTGAGCTTACAAAACCAGCCAGTATTTATGGTGTAACTCAAAAGATAAAATTTCAAATTAAAGCTTAGGCTAGCCAAAGGCTGCCCAAAAATAATTAACACATAAGTTGCATGAGAAGCACTATTGATAAAAATATAGCAACCGCGAAGACAGAATGCTATCGTTGAAATTCAAGATGAGGAACATAAAATAACTGGTTAATTTAAATAAATACCTTGCAAGGTAATAAAGAATTAAGTATAACATAATAAATATTTATAAGATAAATTTCCCATGACTTTGGGAAAATAAGTATAAGGTAATAAAATATAAATCCAAGGTAATAAATATTTGTAAGGTAAATTTTCTACAATATTAATTTAAAAGCAAACGAAGCTGTTATCATCACTTAGTAGCTTCTACCTGTAGGACTCATATTGTTTAGTTATAAAAGGGAAATGTAGAAGATTATTATCCAATAAATAAATTATTCAACATATTTTGTCTTTTTGTTACGTCTTGGAGCAAAAACACTTTTACTTTACACCTGACTGCACTGGCTCCGACATAGCAATGTGAATACTCTACATCTAAAATTTTAAACACCATTCCAGAATTTTAAATGTTTATTTAATAGAATTCTATTCATATATTTGCAGTTATACACTATAAACACAATAACAAAAATTTAAACTTATCTGCACCAGCGTGAATAAGAATGCATAATATTCTGAACTCGACGCAACTTTAGGAGGTAAAATACCGCAAATACAAACACATGGGTTTTATCCTTTCCAACGCAGCTAATTCTCTAAATATATTTTACTAATATTCGCAGCGGGGCAGCGGATTCCATTTCATTCACCCAAAACTCATGTCCTTGGTTTTAAGAGTCTACCGTATCTAGATCTGTTTTCAGTTGCCAGAGTTAGCACAGGATCACTGGTAGTTGAAACTTCTAGTGGGTACAGTTTTTTTGATTGGTCTTACCAAATATCCACTGCTTGTTTTTACCTGTACCACTCTGGTAGCCCCATCTCTACTACTGAATATTTTTACAATTTTGCCCATTGGCCACATTACACGTATTTTATTGTCTAGTTCTATAAGGACTACGTCCCCCACCTTTAGGTTTTGACATGAAGCGCTTGCCTTCTGCACCAGTTGAGCCAGATATTCCTTGCGGAAGCGACTTCTCAGTTCTTGTCTCAACGTATTGCAGTAATTTACACGCACATTCAGTTTCTGGGAATCGATGTAATCCAGATCTGGTACCCCCACTTGTTTTATGTCTTGCAAAAACAGGGAAGGTGTCAGAGGTACGAGCTCTTCCGAATCATCATAGATGTACGTTAAAGGACGGTTGTTTAATGTGGATTCAACATCACACAGGATGGTCAGTAACTCCTCGAAATTCACCGACGATCTCCCTAGAATTCGCACGAGAAGAGTCTTGGTGGAAGGAACTAAGCGCTTCCACCATCCCCCCCACCACGCAGCCGTAGGGATGGTGAATTTCCATTTTATTGGAAAACACTCGTTTTCTGTGATTTTTCTCCAGTCCAGGCATCTCAGAGGATTGTCTGCTCCGGTAAAATTGGTTCCGTTATCTGAGTACACTGTCGCAGGACGGCCTCGTCTGGCAATGAACCGTCTCAGAGCCTGTAGAAACGTTTCGATACTCAGAGGGGTGATAGGCTCCAGGTGAATTGCCCGGTATACGGCGCAGGTGAACAAGACGATCCAAGCTTTAGTCTTTGGTCTCAGAAGTAAAGGTCCACAAAGATCGACTGTTGTTTCAAAGACTGCCGAATCTCTTATTCTGTCAAGGGGTATCTAGATCGGAGTGGTAGATAAAGCCTTAGCGGTAAATCTCCTACATACTACACATCGACTTACGCAAGATCTTATATTACGTTTCGACGAAATGATCCAGTATCGCTCTCTTAACTTAGCAGCTAATTTTTGCACTCCCGCATGACAGTTCTTTTCATGATACTCTCTTATGAGGCATTCAGTTAAATAATGCTTGGACGGAAGCAACAGGGGATAAAGGAAGCAGAATTCATCATCACGTTCAATGATTTTAGTTTTAACTCTGAGGACTCCGTCGTTGTCTCTCAGTACCAATAATCCATGGACGGAATCTCCTTTCTCTTGAAAGTGCTTCCTTTGCTCTAAACTTCACAAAAATGTTTCGGCGTTGGTTTTTTCTTCTACTGTTAAGGTATCCGAAGAATATTCCGATGATCTGGAAACAGAGGTCATAGGCTGCGAAGAATATTCGGATGCGTTTATCACGCTTAATCGTCGGGTGAAAGAGAATATAGATAATACGGTTGACCGTAGTGTTAATACGAGTTCTAACACAGATAGTAGCATATAAGTGCTTCTAATGAAAAACGGTACAAGTTGCCGAAAATTCAAATTAAAAAATTTGGTGGATAATTATTAGGTTACCTTAAAGATCAAGCTTTAGCCATAAGTATAGCATATTTAATCCTTTGTGTGATTTATTGATAGCATATTATGTAACTACAGTTAATTTCAATTTAATAAATGTTCTTTTCCTTGTACAGTTCGATGTGTAGAAAATACTCCTGCGTATTTTGCAAGAAAACTGTATCGTGCTTTGAAAGTAAGATAATACTTTTTCTCTTATATGTGTGTGTGTGTAAAAAATTAAATATTTGAAAGTGTTTTTGTCGTGTTCTTCTGATTATTTTGAATGTTGTTTTCCTTGCATATTCTTTCCGAAAACATTTTCTGTCTTAATTTTAGCATTAAATTTTGTGATCTTATGCCTTTCTGCCTTCATTTATTTATCAATATTATTTATTTTTCATTCGTCATCTGGGTTAGGTACACAATTTTTGCTTGCTAATAAAAAAAACATTTATACTGAATTAAAGTTTTGATTTAAAGAAATCCATGTACTGAATGAATCATTTGTACATTTTCTATTTAATGTCATTGTATGATTTTCCCAGAAATGGAACAGGTTCCCTTGGAGTAACTCTTTCATCAACTTTGAGTTTATGAAATTTGCTGATTTTTCTGAGCGAAATTAAATCGCAGTGTACCTCGGGCAAGAAACAACAGCGCAAAAAATCAAAACATCTCGTGGAAAGTGACAACGAATGCGGGACGTTTCGGTATGGGGTGCGAACAGTTATGAAGTACCAAAATTTCTTTCATCGTTGTCGTTTCTACTGAGAGGATCTTGATCAGCTCCATGAATTCATCATGAACAAGGGGTAATAAGCACCTGTCATTCGCTGTATCTTGGCCACCATATAAACAACAGTTCAATTTTTGCTCAGCTGCATCACAATTTCGATGGAGAATTTTTCTGAGAAAGGTTCCTGTTGGGAGGTTGATGGGTACCCATTAACCTCCCAACAAGACTTTTGGCAGTAGTATTTTAAATGCCTAGATGTTTCATAGACATTGTACATTAACACACATCCATGTCTTCTCAGATATTTGAACCTCAGCTAGTTCCCTAATCACCATGCCAACATGGCAGTTTTCTTTTCTGATATAGTGTATGTAGGGTTTCAGTCTTGATTCTCCTATTTCTACATAAATTGTTGTTGTATTAAGCAATAATCTCTCGCCAGCAAACCCACTCAACACTACATAAGACAATACTATTGAATAACCTTTTCCAGGAAACGTCTGTTCTGCAATAACATATCCAGGCATCTTTAATGACATTAAAGGACTTTTTGAAATACACATTTGTAACGTAAAAGTATAAAATATCTGAATCTTAAATTTTATTCATTTTGTACCTTACGTTCAGTCAGGCTGCTGCACCAGTCCACCAGTAGTTGTTAAAGCACAAAACTTTATTCCTACAGTATATTCACAAATTATATACATCGCAGCAATTCTTACAGTTAAAGTTTATAGTCGTTTCGTTTTGTTTTCAGTTCTAAACTAAAATACAAATAAACTAAAAACATCTACATCGTTCGAGTACTGTTAATCAACGTCCTCGTGTCTTGTAATTTCGTAATGTAGTATTGCCACCGGACAAAAACAGACATTTTGTCGAAAGATGTCGTAATAAGTGATCACTCAAACTTTTCTACATATAAGGGTGGTGCAGATAAAAGTGGCTCGGAGAACAGAGTTCCAGGTTAGAAAAAAACACAGCAAAGGAAAGCAAATAAAAGTGCCCTAGACGAGTGGATACGATTGAACATGAATATGTGCATATAATCACACAACGTAACGCGCACACCAACTTATCCAAACCAGTTCAGAGCTTAGTGTGGGCTGTTTCAGTGTGTGTTGAGCAGTGTAAAAATGAAGATGATACGCACAGTGCAGCAAAGGGTGATTGTTGTTGAAAATTACGTTACAACAAAGTCAGAGAAACAGTGTGGTAAATTGTTTGCTCATACGTTTGATGGTGTGAAAGTGCCATCAAAGAATGCCATGCATTGATTAGTCGTAAAATGGCGTCAGACAGGATCTGTTTTGAACAAGTAAAAAAACATTCCAAAATGTGTTCAAACACCCAAAAAAATGTGGCTGCGGTTCAGCAGAAAATGCTTCAGAGTCCTACCAAATCAACCCGATGCCTATCCTAAGAGACCAACATATTACGTCGATCTTGTGGACGAATACTCCATCTGGACCTGAAAAGGCATTCCTACAGAGTGTGTGTTGTTCACGTATTAAAACCAGCAGATGCTCCTCAGCGCCTCCAGTTTTGTGAGTGGTTGTTCACTGAGATAACAATGAATGGCTTGGAGATGGATCTTTTCTTTATTTTTGATGAAGCATTGTTTCACCTGAGTGGTTATGTCAACTCACAGAATCATAGGTTCTGGACAGCGGAGAATCCGCATACCTTCCACCATTCACCATTGCATGATCAGAAGGTTGGGAGTTTGGTGTGTAGTGTCTGCCAGCCGCGTTATTGATCCCATCTTCTTTCATCAAATACTGAATTCGGAGCGTTGCATTTCCACCATTTATAATCAATTTGTGGCAGCATTAACTGAGGAACCTACAGTTTCTTCCAACAGGATGGAGCAACTACCCATACAGCCGACCGCACCTTGGAACACGTTTACACACTCTTCACTGCTGACAGAGTTGTTAGCAGAGGTCAGTCTAGTCTCGGCTCTAGCTAGCCACCAGGTCACCTGATCTCTCAGTGAGTACTTACTTTTTGTGGAGAACCCTCAAGTCTAAGGTGTATCGCAACATCCGTCATAGTCTTCAAGAACTGCAGCAGACCATTTTGGATGAGTTTGCAGCAATTCCTTCAGTCCAACTTCGAACTGGCTTCAGCAACTTGGTAACCAGGGCCCAAAAGTGCCAAGAGATGAGTGGTGGTCAATTTCAACATCTGCTACGGTCAGTTTAGTACTGTATTTACTTTCCTTTGTTACCTGAACTCTTTTCTTCGAACCACTTTTATTTACCCCACCCTGTATTATATATATATTATTTTTACTCATTCTCAATGCTTAAATTTATTTGAAAATAAAGCATTATGTTGTTTTGCTGATTAAGGTAAAAGTTGCAATTTTTTGTTTGAAGAGATTACCAAGTAAAACTTTGCATTTTTGAATTCATTCTAAGACATTGTTTCTTTTAATTTTAGGGTGCAAATCGAGATGACAAAGCTTTAATGAGAATCGTTGTGAGTAGATGTGAGATAGACATGGTCTTTATCAAATCTGAATATCAGAAAAGATTTAAAGAAACCTTAGAAGATTCTATAAGAGTAAGTGTTACACTTATTGTCATAGTTGTTGCTATTCTGATAATTTTCTAAAATAATTTACGTATGAAAGCATTCACAGAATTTTCAGGCTTTTTTAAACGTCCTTTTTTTTTTTGCAAAAAAAGTAAGCATTATTTTTTAAACTACTTTTCCCATTTTTGTAATTGTTGTAAATGAAAGATTTTAGGAAGGAGAAATATTTCATTTAAAATTTGCTTTGAAAACAGCACAAACTTTGCAAAAGTAATTAAAAGTTATCCAAAGCTGCTTTTTAAAACAGCCAAAGTTTCGTTTTTAAACTGTGTCGGAAAATAGATATGAACATAAAAAAACCTAGAAACTCTGAATACTTTAAATATAATATTACATACATAATATTTAATATTGCATTAAAATTCATCATTATATGATGAAAGATAATAAACCATTTAAACAGTTACATCTTTATTATTTTCGAAATTTTACTTTTTATGTGGTTGAAATCCATTAATGTGAATCAAGCTTACAGTTTAATACTAAAAGTAAATCAGTTTACATATCTTCTAGTTTTGCATTTGTTTTATTTGTTTTTGCTCTTGCTATATCTATTTTGTACAAAAAACGGTTATATTTTAGAATCATTTTTTTCAGTAGAGTAAGAGTTTCAGTAGAGTAATTAGTAAGAGTATTTCTCAGAAATTATTTTCCCTTGTGAGAAAAAAATTATTATATATGCTTGAAAAGTTCATTTGCATTCAGAAATGTATAAAAAAGAAAAACTGAAACATAAAATGTATTTTAAATTTCAGAAATCTTTAAAAAAACTGCTTTCCATGTTTTTTAAGGGTACATTTCTTTATCTATACAGCACCTGGCAATATTTTAGGTTCAAACTTAAATTAAGGCTTTTTTGTAACCATAAATAAATATATTTAGTAGTCTCAGCTGGATTAAATGTAAAGAAAAAATAATAATTACTATTATAATTGAGCCAAAGTTTTCTTTCTTATGTTTTTAGAAACACTGGTCACTTGTAACTCTTTCAGTGTAATTCCTAATTTCTTACGAATTTTCTTAGATTTTTTTTTATCTCATTTGCTCTAATAATTCTTTTCTTCTTAAAGGGTGAAGAACCTGAAAGTTTTGAGAAGCTTTTGGTTGCTTTAGTTACCTTGGACAAATAAATGCCACTAACTTTGTCACAGCTTTCTGTTCAGCAACTAACCCTGACCCTGTTCTTCCAAATGGCAAAACTGCTTACGTTCTTGCATACTTTTCTTGTCTTTAGTTCCTGCTGTCTTAGTTCCTGTCCTAAGCAATAGTCAGACTGGGTTAATTTGCTCTAGTAGACTCATTATGAAGCATATTAGTGTTAATTAAATTATTTGTTGTAATCGGCAAAGGTCGCACATGAAATGTTGGATTTGATATTGGAACTTCAGACAATGGTAATTCTGCTACAGAGGCTGTTCACACATTTTATAGACGATGTATATTGTATTCACAAAACTAAATTACATAAAATTCTTATGTTTTAAATGTTCTATTTGACATCCCTTATTCTGAACTATCTTTCGACACCGCAATTTCCAGGATAATAATGCCTTTTGAAGTGGCAGAAGAGGTGTTCTATCCCATTCCTCCCGAACAGCTTTTCAGAGTCCTGTTAGGGTTTTGGGACAACGTTTGGATAATGCAGTTTTTAAAAGTCCGAAAGCACAAAACTCCATAAGTGACACATCGGGAAATTTAGTAGGGATATCAGTGAAGTGTATTGCATTGATACCAGTTTTTTGTTCCATTTCTTTAGGAAATTTACAGTGTATTTTGATGTGTAACTGCTAGCTTTGTCCTGATGGAGTCTCACAGATTGATGGCACTATGGGTAAAGCGATGGTATTTCATTCAGAAAAATTGGCGATAAAATATGTTCCTGATAGTATTTGGAGTTAATCTTGACACTTTTTTGCACTCTCTTTATTTTTAACTTTCCATTATAAGAAAAACCAGCAACAATCATGAATCCCTTAGAAAAACTTTCTTTTGATTCTTTGAACCATGAACTTAAAATTTTGTCTCCCCTTTTGTGATAATAAATGGCTCTTTTTTTGTTACAATCATTTAAATATACCCATGCTTCATTTATTGTGACAATTGTTTTCCATTTTTCTTTGGATAAGTGTTTCTCATATAGAATTCTGCAGCGTGTCCTGCGTTGAGCGGTATGCTTTGGAAGAAGACGATGCACATTGCATTTTTTCGCTTTTTTTAAGATTTAAATCAACGTTTTTCATTTTGTTTAAAGTAGACACCGAGCATTTTAATGATTTTGCAACTGTCCTTTGACTAGGGGGATTTTCTTTTAACATTAAGTAACATACCTTTGCAATAGTCGAAGATGTCCGTTTTTTCCTTGGATACTTGTTTGGAATTTTGTCCCACTTGAGGCTCCAATTTGACTTTTTTTTCCCCTTTCTTGTTGATGATATTACCTATCGACGCTTTAGATATCACAAAACCATGACTCTCACATCGTTTTTGGATAACGGAGTATGCATATTTCTCTTCGGAAAGAGCGTAAATGTAGCCTTCGAACCACTGCTTTGTTAAATTCGCCATTTTGAATAAAAACAAAACTTTCAAGCCGCAGACGATAATTTTGACTTTTAAAAACATAGTACAATTGCAATTACTTCTTTTGCAGCAAACGATTTTTTATTACCGCTTACCAAAATCGTCTAAAAAATGTTCGAACAGCCTCTGTAAACTCACTTTCATTAATCGAAATAGGCACCATTAGATGCAATATACGTTTTTTAGCAAGATGAAGTGTATTTGCTAGTTGGTAAAACTCCAGTTAACTTAAGAAATTCCTCGAAGACATTTTTGAGAACTCCATCATTGTCGCGCCCTTTCTCTATCAAAAAGTAATTTAAGTATTTCCGAAAGCAGAAGTCAGTGGACAGTGAGGTCCGATAAATATATTCTACGTGAAGGTGTTTCCAGTACAAGCTGTTTGTTTTTTATGCATGTTGTCATGAAGTAGTGTGTTGGCCAGAGGGAAGCTTTGTTGGCCAGCTACCATGCTTCGTACACAATTTTGGAAGCACACCGTCCAGTTGCGTCCAGTGCTTCTTAACATTAATATTTTATCGCATTTTGCGATAAAGTTCCACTTGTTCACCATCAATGTAGTTAGTATCGTCCTTCTCAAATGAAGTTTTTAAGTTTGGGTTTGGTATCTGAAGCCTTATTTCATCTAGCTATTGAATAGGTCAGAGATGAATATTTTATAAGATCCCTTTTTTGTCACATATCACTAACTCAAAACACTCTGTTAATGTTCGTGGCTGCATCTTTTGCACTGTAAACAAGTTATAAAGAAAAGGTAATCAATTTATCAATAATCGTTTAATCATATTGCAATCTAGAACTCAAAGTATTCCATAACATATGCACGGATTTATAAACATTAATTTTTAAGACACTGGCACTAGTTAGTTGTGTTTTATAAAATGAAAATCATATAATCCTCAAAATCCTGGCATTTCATGTGCAACAACTTGATAATATACCGATCAAATTAAATTAATCGCTAATGCTGCTTTTTGTCCAAAGTAAGCTAAAGCTAAAATATCGATGTCTTCTGCATTAGCCTGCGAGAATAGCGCCAACTGTGTAGTTTCTCTAAATATTTGTAAATAATTGTATATGTAATTCTAAATTTGTTCTTATTTTTATGAACCAGAACTTCTTGTTTGAATCTTCTTCTTTAGAACAGTTGTTTCTATTTATTTTTTTAGTACAAGGTAATAATATTATAGAAAATGTTTTTCTACTGTTACTGATTTAATGCCTTACTAAATGTAATGCCTATTTGTTGTATTTAAATTATATATAGAGGAAGTAGAAGTATAAAATTTGAACATACAGGATAGCTAGTTTGATTGTGAACATGTTGAAAAGTGTTTTATTATACTGCCTTCTACTTATGTTAAAATATTCATGAAGAGTGTTTGCCACTTAGTACCGTATATACTTGTTGTGATGTTCCTCTTCCAACTGTATATTGTTGTTTCTTGTTAACTTAATATGTAATAAATAATATGTTACTAGTTTAATAAATTATCAGTAAGGAGCTGAATAAATAACTAATAAATAAAAAAACCTTTACCAATAATAAACTGAAATATTTTCAAAAGAAAGTTACTTAAGCTGTATTTCTCTTAACAAAATCAAATGGTATATTAATGTCAAAAGTAAAACCAGTATTAAAAAAACAGTCCATATTAAAAAAACAGTCTGGTCTTTAGAAAAAGATGAATTGGTCAAAAATATTATAGAGAAAAATACAATCTGCTGCTTTCTTGCATAACTGGAAAGCTTACTTTGTAAAATGTTCTGGAAAATAAACTGTTCTGTGTTAAATGTACTAATTGTAAATTTGTTGTTCTTAATAAAATACATGACTTCAAATGGAAATAATTTTTTTTATAAACCTATGTGGGAAAAAATTGAAAGTTTTCATATTAATTCTTAGATGAGAAATATGAAATCATGTTTTCATAACGTTCTAGTGAACTATAATTTGATTTGTGTCGAAATTTTTTGTCTTTGCCTTAGAATATCTGCACGTGACATTACAGGCAAGGATTTGTTTGCAGCATAAGGTAAATAACACATTTTTATAGCTTGCAACTCAGAAATTATTAGACCTGGAATTATAAAATTATGAAATAAGTAGTTGGGAAGTAGGTTAGATTGTGAATGGGTAAATAACGTTTTATTTCGACAAGTAAAATCCAAGTTCGTACCTGAAGACTACCATAATTACCACTGCATTTAACATATTCGGAAGTTTTACTATCATATGATATACCTAATAAAGGGCAGTAGTAGTAGTAGTAACGGAACACGTGGTCACCATTCCTCTATTATTACGGTTAATGGGTTCTGCCCATGTCCGCCCTTGTCTAGTATTTATTAATAATTCTAAAATTTTTACATTGCCATATATTGTGGCTGACTTACAAATAAAGTCTATACGATAATTGTATTCACATTATTATAATAACTTGATAAATTTTTGTTGGAGTATTTTCACTAATGAATTTTTTTCTTTTGTAATTTCTCTTTATTTTTAAGCGGTCTATATTATATATTTAAGCCTAATATATGGTGGGGGCACAGCAACTTGCTCATTTGAAATAGGCGCCCTTACGTGAAGGTTGCTCCAAGGAGTGTGGGGATAGGCACATTCGAGAGGTTGGACCGTGAAGTCTTAGCTCCGCTTTAGCCTCATGGAGTGGACGAAAGCAAAGCTCGCGTTCGCTGTGGAGGCATACGTTTCGAACGGTATTACACTTTTTGAACGCAAAACCTTTACCAATAATAAACTGAATTCAGTACCCATTTCAGTATCGCCCCCGTGGTCGTGTTCCTGGTCGGCAGTCGATTGTTGGATGGGTAACCAACTTCAGGGAACATTGACTTTCACGAACAGCCAGATCACCCCAAACCATTGGCAAGGTAAAGCTTTCTGTGCTGCGATCCCCTCAGCGCTCTGCCCGCAAACATGCATTTGTTGTTCTGTCGTCTGTTCGTTCTGTGAATCCTTCCAGTTCATCCCTACGCATTGGCTGTGATGCAGGAAATTAATACATGCTGTTTTGCTGCTCGAGAAAATGCCTGTGAAGCATTTCTTGGCATGCCTTATGGGGCACTTATTTCCTTCAGTGATGCGGTCCACTCCATCTTTCGGGATCCGTAAATAAGTTGAACATGGCTATTAGATCCCTGATAACTCTATATTCACAATAGTGACTGTTTGGTATGCAGTATTGCGAGTTACAATAATTGGTGCATAGTTTTACGAAGAAAACGAACGGACAGTTTCGGTGAGTTCTAACAGCTATGTCCACATGATCCAGGAGCTTTTCTTGCCAACACTTAACGAGATGTATGTGGGAGATATATGGTTCCAGCAGTACAGTGCCACGGCACACATAAAAACGTGTGTCAATAACTATTTTGCGGCACTACTTCCCAGAAGTCTATCTCCTTGAGGGGCAATCTGCACTGACCAGCACGGTCTCCTGATTTATCCTTCTGCGACTATTTTTATGAGACTATCTAAAATTACTTGTTTCAAACGATTGTCTTAGGACTTTAGATCACCTGAAGAACAACATGCGCCGTGCTGTTGCCAACATACCTGTCGATATGCTGGAAAGAGTTAAATGAAATTTCCGAGTTCGACTAACGCTATGTATTGAGAATAATGGACGCCACCTACCTAATATCATCTTTAAAATTGTGTAACCATCAAATTTAATTGTTTCACTTGATTTTATAGGTCCCCGGGCGGGACGTATATATTGAATGAACACTTGGCTGAAATGCTTTCATTGACCACTTTGCAAACTGATAAATACTATTGTAACAAACTTCTAGTTAATCGGCCTTTAACAGGAGCACCAGGAGCAAATAGACTTTAGAGCAAATAAAACCAGCTAAGGTTATAAACAGGTTTAGGTTATAAATCAGATGAAAAATATCTGTGTACCATCGTGCACGGATATTTTTCTCTGTATCTGAGGCTTAGAGTAAGTGAAAAAAAAAAGGAATTTGTTATAAGTTTTCAAAACACAAACAAACTAACATTAAATAGAGGGTGAAATCGATTTTTCACAGTTTCTGAAAGTATGCTGTGCTTGACTTTTGGACCACTCTTTTAAAAAGAAACTATTTATGGGCCGGTATGTTTCAACTTAAATTTTAGTGTTAATTTTAAAATGACAACTGCTCATTTAAAAATTTTTATTAATATTTTTTGTATTCTTTGTAACAACTTAAAATCTGTACTTTGAAAATGTATGTATCTTTTTTTTTTTTTTTTTTTTTTTTTTTTTTTTTCCGGAAAATATTTTAACATTCTTCAAATGGTTTCTAAAACAAGAATTAAAATGCTTCTTATTTACAGCTGTTTGTAGCCTGAATGTTTTTTTCAGTATTCACCATCCACCAATGCCCGAGTAGATAAAATTGCTTGAACATTAGCGATTTTTTCCTCATTTAATTTCGAGTGAACAGGACGATTGTATGAGGCTTTTTGTGATTTTTATGATGTATAATGTAATATGAGCCAGTTTTCTGTAGGAAGAGCACTCAAGCGTACAATCACAATAACCCGAGCTTGTCCAATCTTAAATTCGGAAAGGAGAAGAGCAAAAAATATGTGTGCCTTGAATGCAGTCAAAAGATCAATCTTCCCATTTACAGAGTGTTAAAGTGTTGCCATACTTTTTTAAAATTCACTACACTTTTTATATTTGGGATGTAAACTGATGAAAGTACCCGGATAATGGAGATATACGGATTTGCTCCGAATCTCTTCATCTGTAAAAATTGTCACTGCTTGGAGTTGTCAAAAAGCGTCCAAACTTTTAGCCCAAAGGGACAATTTGCCCAGAAGGGCTATTAATTTCGTTCTGGCATTTTGCGTTGATTCACTATAAACGGCGAATCACTTTTTAAATTGTTGCCACCAAATATTAGAGCCCTGTATTATATTTAAAGAAATTAAATAATGAAGAATCAGCATAAATTTATGCGTGTTTCTAGCATTGTGATAAAACAACGGTACCTAGAGCCATCAAATTTTGTAACGTTTCGAAGTTCGTTTTGTGACTCCACCCGAATATGGGCATCTGGAAGCCCAAATTTGGAATTTATTATATATTTCATATTTTGTCAAGCATTTATGAGTTTCTGGTCAAGAAACTCAACGATTTCAAAGCGAGGAATGGCAACACTGTACGGGGGAAAAAAAAAAACACATCTCCAGCGCACGAGACTGTGTATCGGAAATTCTAAAGATATGCTCGTTTAAATATTTTATGATATTGATGTCGCATTGAATTTTATGTTTTAAGTTCGAAGAACAAGATATTTAATATATAAAGGTTAAACGTTAAAGCACAATAAGTTAAAAAAGCGCCCCTTTGGGCGTAATATAAAATGTGAAAACTTTCACTTTTAAAAAAAAATTTTTTTTTGCTCTTTTAGCATGTTTATTCACAAAGTTTATACAAACAGTTAACACACAAAAGTGTTGACTCAGTCACTGAAAACTTTGAAACATCAAAATGTTCAATTTAATTATTCTTTTCTTTCAAGTTGTGGATAGCGACGATTTGTAAAGTAATTTAAAATGGAATCCTAACTTTAAAATTTTTATTTTGGAAAACAGTTATGACATTATTTTTAGTAACTCGAAATTGTGGATTTTAAGATTTCAGTAACACAATAAAGATTCCAGTAATACAATCAGTAAGATATTATAAACATTTTTATTACTAATTTTATAATTTACGTTCTGAGAGCTGTTTTGATGTTAGTTTTAAGGAGAGTGAGATCAACGAGCTTAAAAGCGTAAGTTGCTTACTTTAGTTATTATTTATTATTATTTTCCAGAGTTAGCTGTGACACCAACATCTTGGTTAGTATGATTCAGAAACGGGAAATGTAAAAAATGGCGGAGAGAAAAGAAGACCGAAGAGAAAAAAATATGTATGGCATGGACGTATTCAAAGCTGACCTATGTTTACGTTTGCAAGCAACGTTTCTGAAAAGGAGAGAAAACAAAAACAATCTGAGAGCGATCATTGATGAGTCAAAAAAAGTTTAGTTCTCTCCACGCTTTCAAAGAGTTAACATCAATAATTAAAACATCAAAAATATTATTCGAGATAAAACATTGGTGACTGAAAATAAAGGTTGAACGTTGGACAGCACACATGTACGTTGGCTGGCATTTTAATTCAAAGCATTATTCGATTCGTTATGTATATCAGTCTCTATATGTGTATTAGTCTTTACAGTCCGTGATACGCTGGTTACGTGACTCTTAAGCGAACACCTAGGTCGAACTACCAGTTGACAAGAATAAAAATTATCTGCAACAATAATTAGGACAATTCAAATTAATAATTTAGGTATTCTATGCATAAGAAAATAAAAGTTAAAACAAAATGTAAAATCTGAAAGATTACGCCGAAAAGAGCGTTTTTTTTTTTTTTTTTTTTTTTTTTTTTTAAGTTTTCTGCGTTACCTTTATTTATTAATTATCATGTTCTTCTCACTTAAACCATAAAATTCAATTCAACAGCAATATCGCAAAATAATTTTAAAATGAGCATATCTTTAGAATTTCGGATACACAGTCCCGTGCGCTGGAGATAATTCCCCCCCACACACACACACACACGTACACTGTTGCCATTGCTTGCTTTGAAATCGCTGAGTTTCTCAATCCGAAAGTCATAAATGCTTTACAAAATATGAAATAGATAATTAAACAAATTCCAAATCCAAAATTTGGGCTTCCTTTTGCCCATATTCGGAGGAGGATTACGTTATTCCAAATTTGATGGCTTTAGGTGCCGTTATTTTATCACAAAGCGTACATACACACATATATTTATGCAGATTCTTCTAAATATAACATAGGGAGATTATATTTGGTGGCAACAGTTTGAAAAGTGAATCGACGCAAAATGCCAAAACGAAATTAATAGCCCTTCTGAAGTAGCGCTCTTTTGGGCTAATAATTAAGACTTATACATATTTTGAGAAAGAAGTTCCCTCCCAATTGCATGTATTTTCACATCCTTGTACGAAGTAAAAAGGAAGTATTGTTATCGCGAAATGTTTCAGGCAGCATATTTCAATGAAAATATCCATTTTGACCGCTATCGAATGCAATTTAACGATGTTTTTGCGTGATATCTGTACGTAAGGACAGAATAAAATACTCTTTTTTTTCAAAAAAATTATAAAACTGCTTTAAAATGAATTCTGAAGAGAATTTTTCGTGGCGTCTGTACGAACGTATGTACGTACGTGCGTACGTACGTATCTCGCATAACTCAAAAACGAGTAGCCTCAGAACGTTGAAATTTTGTATATAGGACTGCTATAACATGTAGATGTGCACCTCGTATTTTGGTTGCAATCGGCCGCACCAAACGTATATAAATATATTTATATATATATCCACTCTATTACCCGGCTCAGTAATCTCAGTTTCTTTACTCTTATATGTTTGTAAATTGTACATTTTTTTCTTTAAAAATGATTGAATTATATTGTTTTTATCTTCCGGTTAAGGATTTTATGCCTTTAGTAAATCTGTGTGCAATATTTTTAGAATTATCAGCAATTTTAAAGTTGTTTAATTGCCGCTAAGCCTGTTTTAATGGCGGCCATTGATGTTTACATTTGAAACAGGAGACTAGTGGATTTGTTGCCAATCTAGAGAAACTTAGCTTTGCAACAACAAAGATAACGCATTCATTTATTATTGCTAATTAAATCATGCTTAATTCTTTCTGGAATTTTTTCCAGGAAATAAGTGTTTAAGATTTACTTCCTAATTTTTAATATAGATATTTTGAGTTTTTATGTATTTTTGCCTTCTCGCGAAGTGAGAACTGAATTAAATTAATGAGAAATACTCAATCGTCTGTGAAAAACTGTTCCTTTTTTGTTTTGTTTGCTTAATTTCTTTTATACATCGTTCTAGCTTTATTATAGTATTTGAATAGAACATGTGGCAACGATTATATAATTCTATTCTTTAGATTATATAAATTTTGTGCATTATGAGTTATAATATGAACGAAATATATAAGTTAACTGTTATATAATTATTGGATTATATAACAGTTAACTTAGATTCCGTTATATAATTATTATATAAGTTAACTGTTATATAATTAATACTGTTAAGTGAATTTAGCGCCAGAGTGTCGCTATGGTAAACAAATACTAGAGTGAATTTTAAAGAATGCATTTATTCTATTGTGGTTTCTGCGCTGTCGGCGAAGTAGATTTAATTCAGTCCAATAAGTTTAAATGAAATGCAAGAAAAAATGCGTATAATTTAATATTCCGTACAAGGAAGTCATGTGGTGTACACATCAGATTTTTATTAAAACAAATTAAGCATTATAATGATGTTGAATTAAATAAAAATGTACTATTTTCGATATTTTTAAAAATAATTTTTTTTTTGCCATGAAAGTTATGTAGTGTATTGTATGTTTTATGCAGCATTAACTATTAGGGACTACTTTATCGCTCTATCCTGAGTGAGTTAGGCGACAGATGTTTTGCGCTCAGAGCATTTAACGACGTCTCTCTCACTTATGTAACTCAGCGAAAGAATTTGAACGCGAATTATCCTTCAAGTTCTTTGATGCTTACGACCAAATAATGAAAAAATTCCCCGCTTAGGGAAATTTCACCTTCGCCGTCGCCAACTTCAAAACAGTTTGGCTTCAATTTAGAATCACGATTGACACTGGCAACCCTTGTTCTTCATGGCCGCCTTCCTCGCGCTTCAGCAGATCGCCGCTCGATTTCTAAGTAGCGGGCACGTGCTACCGTTCACATTTTTTTAATTGAAGACCATTGGACTTACAAGAAATAGCGAACTTTTCGCAACGCATATTTTTCTTGTGCATGCCATGTGAATAATATTCGCAACTAACTGTGCGCAAACTACAGATACATTGTTTTTTTTTTTTCTTCTCTCAAAGTCGGGCCGCGATATTCAAACAAGTATTCATAATTGCTTCAAGCTGTGATACCCTTGCCATGTGATTATTTGCTCAAGATGCATTAAGACAAAGCATTCTTCGCGGGAATTGTTTAACATTCCATTTGTTCTTTTATGTTCATAGTTTGGTTTTTTTGATGACTGTAGAACGATTCGCCATGGGTACTGTGGAGGAGCTCAAAGAGGTGGTCACTAAACAAGAAGATGCTATCAACAAAATGAATACCCTCCTCATAGAGAAGGAGGAGGAAATTAGGCAATTAAAGAGTCTTCTGGATAAGTACCAGTCGGTATTTCCAGTGATGTCCCCCAACAGGTACAGCAGGAGTGCCCGAAGGAAAGAGAGAGCACAAGGTATTTCTGCGGAACCCCAATCCTTGAGAACTATACAAGAACTTATTCAGGCTAAATTTCCCGAATATCCGAAATCCGACAGGTGAGTTTACTAAGCTATATATTCAAAATTTATACTTCCTATTTAATGAGCAAGATTTTGAACTTTAAATCCGGGCAAAGACATTTCTGCATTCTGAATGAGAACATTAAGTTAGTAAATACTTTTAACGTAACGAGAAAAAAGGGGTCTTCTCTTTCCCCCCTCCTCCGTTTTAATTCAGCTAGTAAACGAACTAACTGAAGCAAGTAATATGCTTAAAAAAAATTACTAAATTAAACTATTTTAACTTTTCTTTTGGCCGCCTGTTTAAATTTACTAGCCATTTAGGGTAGCGCCACCAGATGGTTTACCAATGGAACCTGCCCTTTAATCCTTAAGACATCTTTTAGGATGCAGAGGACAGTCTTTGCTACAGCATTTTCGACGCCCCGAGCGATCATCAGTTTGTCTGGCATCACTTATAAATGAAACAAGTTCGTAATTCAAAGCAAAATGTACCTTCATTTAGTTGTCGCTTGTGAGATTATCTCAACTGGTGCCCTAGGCGGCTGCCTATTTCGCGTATGATTGGGCATGGCCTTGGTGGAGGCATTAAGTGTCTTCCTGGGGGAACAGTAAATAAATAAATGCTCTCCATAGGTTAGCAAACGAACTAACTGATGTCTGAAAAGTCTACATTTGAGATTCTTCGGATGGAAACAAAGTTATAATTAATAGTATCGATTTTATGATGTGGGGACTTGATATATTGTCAGCATAATTTCGTATTCAGAATTCTTTTGTAGAATCTTGTTTAACATGTTAAGGAAATTGATCTATATCAAATTTCAGCCATACAACTACTATAGGTAAAAGTACTTTTACAAAATAATTTTATAATATTCTCTAATTCAATACCTAATAATATGGCTACAATATAATCCTTCCAGGAAACTTAATTTTTAGAGGAAAAACAGTTCACTTGAATTATTTTTTTGTAAACATGTCTTCCACTGTTTTGGTCTTCACGGTTTCAGGTCTGGATAAAAAAATAATAAAAATAAAAGGGAAAAGGAATAATCGTTTGCTTTTGCAAACTACACTTTGTCAAATTATTTTTAAATATTTCAGTGGGTTTAGAATGCTAAACTGCCATAGCAAATTATTCATAAGGAGATTGGCCCAATGTTGTTCAATTAAAGGTTTAATGTAAATTCTAAAACCGTTTCAATTCAGCTTAGGAAGTTTATGTCTGAAGATATTTTTAAATGTCGACCTTCGTTTTCACAATCGGACGGCACTTAATGGCACCTTTTTTTTTTTTTTTTTTTTTTTTTTTTTTTTTTTTTTTTGTTTTTAAACCCACTGAAATCATCGAAAGTCAAGTTAAACAAAACAAAACAAAATATAAAATTGATGATTAAGTCCATTGTAAACAGGAATACGTATTCTCCAAAAGGTCACATATTTCCTGTTTATTTCAGTTCGTTTGATAAAACCGATTGTATCATCGATTATAGAATTATACCTACATTCATTTGGAGCATTGAACGCAAAACTGAATGCAGATATTTGTATGGTTGTTTTTTTCTATAAGTCACATAACTGTGCAGATGAAAATGTTACTTTAACGGCATAATTAAATAATGTCTTCTGAGATGTTTGATGATATTAATTAAAATAAAGCTTACCTGCTTCCATATTCTAGCATGAGTCAAGAGATATCAATGATTTTTAATCATGTATGCATGTAATTCGTATACAAAAGGCATATGTTATGGAAGGTTTTTAAACACATCGAAGGAAACTTGCTCGGGGTGTTTGCTTTCAGTTCTTGAATTTTGCGATAGAAATAATGTTGAAATGAGGGAAAATTTGTCGACAGCGATGCAGTCAATTTCGAATAATTAAGCCATTTCTTTGTTAAGCTTAAAATTCTTTAGAAATCTCCACAAGGCGTTAATTTACCGATATAATATTACGGCAAATTTTTATCCTCTACCATTTGCCTGTTTCATTCTGAACAGCTCATTTTGAATGTAACACTTTATATTCAATATCCATTTCCCAGAAACCAATTTTAAACGGTAAGCCTGTTGCTTGCTTTCAGCTGTTTACCAGTATCTGATAGGATTTTTTTTAGCCCTAAGGGGCAATTTGCCCAGAAGGGCTATTAATTTCGTTTGGGCATTTTGCGTCGGTTCACTATAAATGTCAGTTCATTTTTCAAATTGTTGCCGCCAAATATTAGAGCCCTGAATTTGCTTTAAAGAAATTAAGTAATAAAGAATATGCATGTATGTATGTTTCTCGCACTGTGAAAAAACAACGGTACCTAGAGACATTAAATTTTGAATAACATAGTCCTCCATTCGAATATGGGCATCTGGAAGCCCAAATTTGAAATTTGGAATCTGTTTTATTATCTACTAGCAGCTTCGCTGCCAGCCTTCCTCTGGCTTTTAAATGTACCGGAAAAATGGCTGAAGGGAAAGCCAAACGTTAAATTTAAAAGCTGCGTAGAATTTTACTCTGCAGAACAACTTCATAAAAAAAGTTATTACGTATAACAAAATTACAATGAAATAAGCAATATCCCTTAATACAAATATTAATTATCCTAACAAATAAATTAACCAAATTCCCTTTGCAAAATCTTAAGAACTGAAATGGTATAAAGGAGGTTAAGAACTTTGTTTCCTAAAAAAATCACTCAAAACTTTTCAATAGCTTAAAAAGAGTGAAATAAGCAATAAATAACATAAAAGAATACAAAAAATTCTGAAAATCGAAGTATAATTAATGATATTTTATCTTATATTTTCAAGAGAAAAAAATTACAATGAAATAAGCTATATCCCTTAATACAAATATTAATTATCCTAATTAAAAAAATTAACCAACTTTCCTTTGAAGAAAACAAATCATGCAAAACTTTTCAATATCTTACAAACAGTGAAATAAGCAAAAATTAACATGAAAGAAACTAAAAAAAAAAAAAATTCCATGCAGAATTTTACTCTGCAGAGCAACTTTATCAAAAAAAATATAAATAAAAATGTATTATATATATAAAAAATGACAACGAAATATTCCAATCTCTTAAAAACAGTGACATAAGAAATACGATGAAAAATTGTTGCCAAACCCATATTTCTAAACGAATGAAACTATTCAAAATGATGCGATTTCATCAAAAATCTATCAACAACAATGAGAAAGAAAAATTGTTGCCACAACCACATTTTTAAAGATGTGAGATGTGAGAAGTGTACTCGGAAGCTTCATTTAAAAAAAATTTTTAAAAATACAAAATATTATCATTTTTCCAAAATTCTTTTTGTAAAAGCAATCGCAAGGATGAAAGATTAACGTGTCCAAAAATCAAAGAAAAATAAACTTTTTTAGAAAAAATCCCGTTGAAAAGGTGTTAAGTTCCCTTTGTTAAATAAATTCGTATTCAATCGATTTACTGAAACATGAAATTTATTTTAAGTTCGTAAAATAGCTAAATGCCTACGTTTCATGACGATGTGAAAATGCAGAGTGTAGAGTAAAATCTCGCTTTCCTATAGCCCATTATGTCTCAAAATGACGCGATTTCGTCACAAAATATAAAATAAAAAAATTCGAATTCGAATTTCGAAAAAACCGCTTCGAGGTGCACTGGCTCTTGTCTAGATGCACCTATGTACCAAATTTCGTAGCCGTGGGTCTATTAGCTTACGCGCAGCACGAACGAAAGACACACACGTAGACTCTTTGTTTTATTATATGTAGAGATTTCATATTTTGTGAAACATTAAAGAATTTTTCATTAAACGAACTCAACGATTTCAAAGCGAGCAATGACAACACTGTACGGAGAAAAACATTTTTATCTCCAAAACACGAGACTATCTATCGGAAATTCTGAAGATATGTTGTTTTTAAATATTTTATGATATTACTGTTGAACGGAGTTTTATGTGGTTTAAGTGCAAAGAACATGATATTTAATAAAGAAAGGTAACACACAAAACTTTAAAAAATGTCCATTTGGGCATAATATAAAGTCTGAAATCTTTCAGATTTTTTTTTTTAAAATAATCTTATTACCTTCTTTTTTTGTTTACATTATTTATTTATTTGGAATATTTCTGATTTAATCGTAAACTCTTCGTGGTGTTAACCTGTAATCAGAAATTTCCAGATTGCGATTTTTTTCCAAGATCTTATATGACTTTTAATATTTTGTGTACAGCATTTCTAGCTAGTGAAAAACCCCCAAATTCGTCGTTCCTAACTTTTGAAACGTCTGTTTCCAAAATGCAATTAAAAACTGGCGCAAGTTTGCGGGTCGTATTATTGGCCACTAGAGGTCACTGTTAGCGCGCTGTAAGGTTTTTCTGATTCTTTATAAGCATGGTGTTTCCTTAGTAGGTGCAATATATAAAATTCTGTACGTGAGGCCTAGTGAAATTTTGATTAAGTGTCATTTTTTTCAATTAAGAAAATCAGCAGTCCGTTATTTAGATTTAATACGTATGCGGAAATAGATGTATTCAGTTTTTACGCAAAATTGCACATGCGTCATCTCTGTCTTCCACCAGATTAAGCGTTATATAATCAGTTGTAGTTCCACATAACAGTGTGATACTATCTTCTTTTCAGCAGGTTTAAAAAGCTTTATTTATTTGAGACCGGATGTGATGAGTGTGTAACAAATCCGGAATGACTTTCTGACTTTTGGAATGCGATATGTTATTAAATACGTGACTAAGCTATAAATCCAAGTTTTTAATACAATGTAGCAGCAAATGTGAATAAATAAATTCTTCTACTGCAGACGTCAAGTAGACAAGCAGTTCGCTGAATCAGCTTCTGTTTGGGATTGGCACAACCGCTATGTTACCGTTCTTCTAAGAATTTTATTTGCTAATTTTGGAATGTAAGAACGGATCTGATCCTGTACAATGTCATATTTCAAATGTTTTTCATGTATCGTAAAAAATTGTCCATTTTGGAAACAAAAACGATAGAGCTATAGATATACGAACTGATATTCTTTTCGCTTGTTCTTAAAAAATTATCCTTATGTTATTGTTAAAATTATCCTTATTGTTAATTTATATTTCCTATTTTTTTAAAAAAATTCATTTGTTGTTTTAAGTAATAAAAAGTATGTAATTTAATAACTTCGTATTTTTTGGAAGCTGTTGTAAACTAATTTAGATGAATGTGTGTGATGAATAGTATAATTTTCAGCAAACATTTGACTATTAATCCCATGGAGGTAGGAAGTAAGACGGAGTTGCCCTAAACAAGTTTCTCCCGTACCCTGCTCTGAAGCACCGGCTATCCCTACGTGGTGACCAAAACATTCGGTCATTTACCATTGAGTTCAATCGTATTTGACGCGTTCGGATGTAAATATTTTGTAACTACGTCGTAAATATACATATAAATGTATATATTTTCTTTTTCTACAACACTTCAGAGTCCTAAGTATATGAAAACAACATATTTTTAAACAACATTTCATTCTGAACGGAATTAAATGCTATACTTTTTACAGGATAGTTTTCTCAGAATGGTTAATTTGAATAAAATATTTTCACAAGTTTTCGTTAATTACATTAGGAAAAAAAAAAAAAAAAAAAAAAAAAAAAGGTAATTCGATTCTATTCGGTTAAGGTACAAAAATTAAGATCAAAGTTTATTGTATTATTAATATTAAAATTATGCATTATTTCTTTTCTATTTATAGAGTTTCTTCCTAAAATACTTTCTTAAATATGACATGATTTTTTGGCTTCTGAGGCATCTTTTAAATCGAAAAATGTAAGTCAATTTATAATTAATGCTCTATTCGGTTCATTTTAAATTAGAGAATTATTAGGAATTACCGAAATAGTACTTGACTTTCTCTGAACATTTCTGAAAGGGAATAAAATAAGTTTTTTTTTTTTAAGTATTATTTAAAACTTGTAACTGAGTTATTATAAAATGTAAGGGGAATAATTCTTTTAATTATACTTATCAGATTTTTTTTTTTTTTTACCCTTCATTTCAGCAATACACATTCCAAAACTCTTTATTACGTTCTTAAGTGCGCATCTCATAGCATTTACTTTACAATACCTTTTAACAGATTGCTTTCCAATACGAACAATTCTTGCTTAAATAGTTTTATAACGTATTTGTCAACAGGATTTCAATTTATGTTTACAATTCAATATTAAGATTATTATATATTTAGATAACATTTATAATCATTATAAATTAGATACATTTAATCATTAGATTTCTTCACAGTACTTTCACAGTTGTTTATAAGTGAATAAATTCTTCATTTCAAATACATTTATAAATAATTTAATGAATATTTATGTATTTTGTCAAAGGCATGCTTTTTGCAATAATATGCAACAATAATATATGGATGTGAAAAAAATTTGTTTTATTTAAAACATTTTGGCGTTTGGAAAATAAAATAAAAGTAGCGAATACTCTATCAAGGGTATCGAAAGACGTATACAATTTTAAATGTACCGTGAGGTATTTTTCATTTTTTAAGGATAACATTTTTCTTAAAATCTATATTTTTGTAGTTCAAAAGCTTAGAATTTTATAAAACAAATTCATAATCAAAATCGCGCTGTTGTTAGTTATCGAAAAATAACCAAGATGTAATTTTTGCGTAAATGTCACTAAACTATACAAATTGCTATTATCCATCACACTATGAATGTTTCTTTCATGCGAAAGTTTCCCGTTTTTGATTTGTATGGAACTGTCGTGTGTCGAAATACTATCAGAACCGTGTCAAGCGAGTTTCTGAATGTAAACAAAGAACACCCCATCTAGTGACCCAAGCTTCAAAGTAGTGCTTCACTTCTAGTGCCGACTGGCCCCTCCTTCCTTTCCTACCTCCATGATTAATCCCAGGGGACTTGGGGGCCTAGGTGATAAATTCATGCTTGACAATTAATATCATGAGCTCGGTGAACAAGTTGGCATTTTTGTGGTTTGCCACCAGCCAGATTCCCTAAGAAAGTTCGTCACGAAGATATTCCACGGGTTAGGTTAGGCAAATAGCCTTGGTATGCTTTGCCGTAATCTAAAAATCCCCAATTCTGTTTGAGAATCCTAAACATATAGTACAAAGTGGTTAAAATTAAAACACCCTACTCAGAGTTCTCTATACATCGAACTACTGAGTGTAAAGGATCCATAATTGTTAAACATACTATTCAAGACATGGGGAAACGGATTACGTGAAAAAAAAAAAAAAAAAAAAATAGTTCCAGAAACACCGATAGGTGGCGCTGTACAACAGATCATATGCTGAAAAGACACAAAATGCACTTTATAACACATTTTATTCGAACGTCCCAAACATTTCATATCACAAAGACTTTATCGATGCAATGGAAGGTACTCAATATGGTTGCCTTTTCAAGACGTAAATTCTGCAGTCTGTGGATAGCTTGTTCAACTGCGGATCGTAATGGGTCGATTGAGATGCTTCTCACATGCAGAGTGATACTGTCTTTCAAATCTGCCAAAGTTACCAGACGTCGTCGATAAAGAAGATTTTTTTAAGTAACCCCACAGAGAAAAATCACATGGATTAAGATCTGGAGAACAAAATGGCCAGAGAGCGAAATTGCAGTTATAATGACAGTTTAAGTTTCTTAACATTTTTGTGTTATTTTTTTTTTTTTTTTTTTTCTCAGATCAGCAATAGAAATTAAAAAAGGAATATTTATTTCATATCTCATGTCTGTCTTTTGTTGTGATTATTTGTGCCTTTTCAGCGTATTTTCCATTGCACAGAAACACCTATCCATGTTTTTTGGAACTAATTTTTTTTTCGCGTTATCCGTTTTCCCATGTCTTGAAAAGTATGTTCAACAACTTTGGGGCCTTTACACTCAGTAGTTCGATGTATAAAGAGCTCAGAGTAGGTGTGTTTTAATTTTAACCACCTTGTACATAATTTGATATTGGCCATTGGTTTAGTACTTACGTAATTAGCCATTAGTACGTACGTACTATAAGGCATTATAAGTACTAAAAACTATTTACTTATTACACTATTATTTATTAGTTAAGAGGGCATTATAAGTACCAAAATTATTTCAAAGGGCGAAGTACTTTAAATATTCAGCCTCCACCAGGGACCAAGTCGTTAAAACCGCTGAATGCTGTTAGTTCGTCCTGCGCTGGAATTCAAGCAAACGGGCTAGCTACATGGTTAGTTTTCGTCATGTGTAACGCGAACACTAGCCACTTTCCGTTAGAAAGTTCTCCACGAAGCTGTTCCTTCCCTAGACAAATAATCCCCTTAAGCTTCGGCATATTGATTAATTTGATTCCCGTACGACAAAAATTGACCGGGATATTTAATTTCAAAATCTGCAATTTTTGATGTCATTTTCAACTTGCCTTGAGGGATCGGTTATGCAAGTTAGAATAATTCGAGGAAATAAATTTAAATGGAGTGCAGCCAAAAATGTATATAACTTAATAGGCTGTACAGGAAAGTCATGTGATGGCTACATCAAGATTTTTTTTTAACCTTGCATCAAAACATCATCTCAATTCCTCGCCATATTTTAATTATTCATGTTCGAATAATATGTAAAACTGAAAATGTTTTAATTTACTGTAACAGTACATATAAATTAAAAAATTTTAGTAAGCAGGCATTTTTTGTACTTTCATTGATGGAGGATAAAATCTCAATAAAATGACGTTCTTTAAGGACTTGCAAGAATTATCCTATAAATGCGATGACCTAATACACGATGCCGAGGGCTATCTACCTAAGGGGAGAAATGCCTTCGTGGAGGATTTTGTTAGAGATTGAAGCTTAGAACGATGTCGTTATAAAGTTATGTAATAATACGAAGAAAGAAAGCATGCGTTTTAAAATAAATGTTGGCATTTAATTTACAAATATTCAACATAAAATATAATATAATTAGTGTAATTAAAATTTAAATAAATAAGTAGCGACAGGAACCTTTAAAATTATTTGCACAATATATGTATTTCTCTACAACACTGCAGAGAAATCCGAATTAAGTCAAAAATATATCAGATTATTGTTTTTTGAGAAATTAGTAATATATGGTAATTTTTCTTTCGATTGCAAAAACTAGCTTTCTCTAAATTTATTCGGAGTTTTGAAATATTCTTTATTAGTATAAAATGTTGCCGTTAAAACTCTAACAACGCCTAAAATACCTAATGCTTCAATTTAAGGTGCAATTGCTTTTTTTTTTTTTTAATATTCATCTTCTTTCCGAATATCAAAAATGTCATTATCATTCATTATCTTTAAATCTATTCAAAAAAGTAATGCTATCAGAATTAACGATTGGTATATCAAAGCATCATTATCTACATATGTTTTTTCATTATAAGGCTACCAGCGGCTGAGCTGTAAAGTCACAGAACACTAGTAGTTTTTCCCAGGATTCGAATCACGGCGAACGGATCAGCAGTATGGCTGTATTCGTGGTTTTCCTATATACAGGGTGATTCTAAATTACTTTTGCAAATTAAGAGAGGTGATAGTACTTATCCAGATGAGCAATAATTACCATAGAACATAGGGTCGCATTCCACTCCGAGAGGCAGAAAAGAATATTAGAATTCCAATCTGAGCTTACAACAGTATTGGGAGAGCGAATGAACGAGACCAAATGTTGCATAATCAGTTTAGTGACAAACTCACAGAGAGTGCACAAAACGGATAAAACTGAAAACTTGGCATTCGGGTGTTAATTAGAGCTGAGACTCTGATAGCAAACACTCAAATGCACATCTTTGGTTGGCAAGGTCTCAACCTCGCAAATGATTGCAACAAGTTAATTATCTAAATTATTACGGGGAAATTATCTATTAGGGGGAAAACCTACCTTCATATCAAGTATCAAGGTAGCAGTTGTTTTCTCTTAGCCATCTTCTATCCTGTCTTCCTGGACTTACTGTGCTTCGCTCATGCTACTTGAAGCACCCTCCTATGGGGTACGAAGTTCTGACAGCCGGAACGCAGCATGAGCTTTTCATGCTAATTTCGGCATGCAGCGGACGTTGGAGTTAGTTGATAATATTCAGCCCGTGATTACATAATTAACTTGTTGCAGTCGTTTGCAAGGATGAGACCTTACCAACCAAAGATGTGCATTTGAGTGTTTGCCATCAAAGTGTCAGCTTGAATTAACACTCGAACGCCAAGTTTTTGGTTTTATCCGTTTTATGCACTCTCTGTGAGTTTGTCACTAAACTGATTGTGCAACATTTGGTCTCGTTCATTCGCTCTTCCAACACTGTTGTAAGCTCAGATTGGAATTCTAATATTCTTCTTTTCTGCCTCTCGGAGTGGAATGTGACCCCCTCTATGGCAATTGTTGCTCATCTGGATGAGTACTGTCACACCTCTTAATTTGTAAAAGTAATTTAGAATCACCTTGTATAAGGTGTATACGAGCCAGTTTCCCTTGGAAAATCCTCTTCGAAGACATCCCTTCTCTTAGGCAGATAGCCCTTCGAGGCCTTTGCCATAATCAAATAAACCAAATCTGTCAGTATGTCACAGCCTCGCTTCCGAAGACGTGGAGCCTATTCAGAAAGAAGTATTTCATTATTTTCCTTCTTTTCTTTCAAAGGTCAATAAGTAAAAAATGGACTTGAACTCCGTTTTAGTAGATGCGGATTGGTTCCGAAGTCCACATTCTTAGCTCGCTTTTAAAACCACACTTCATCGCTTATCAGCTCTTCCGTCATCGTCTCTGTTCTTTAAGTGAATCAATGAGCTGGATGATATACAAATAAAAGAAAACAATGAGCTTCAAAAGAGAGTAACAATTAACAGCAAGACAACAGTGTTTTCAGTAAGAGAAAAATTTCGTGAAAAATACTGAAATTCTTAACGTATATATTTTGGGCTTATAAACTGGAGTGATTCTATCAGCCAGGGGTCCCCAACCTTTTTGTGCCTAAAAGCACATTCTAGAATATGTGTTGGATGGCGGGCTCCATTTACTTTTTCTAGGTGAAATTAAGAGTTAATAATACATACACATATAAAAAAAGCTCGGTCGCATTTCACTTTGTGCTGGTATCTGTGATGGAGGCGATTTCTATTTCATTAAAAATGAGAAAACTTTCATGAGAATTTTATTGAAAACTAAAACATTTTTATTGTGATCGCGCAGCGACGGGCGCCATGATGTCCGCTGGCATAGGATTGGGAACCCCTGCTATAAGCGATACTGATATTTCAGATCTCATGTTATATGCGCATATACAATATTCTTAAGTAATGGTATACATCCGAACGGAACTTTTCAAAGCGGGAAGCTATAATAACATTTTTTTATGAAACTTGTAAGGATTTCACATATTTCCCAATATATGTTTTCGTAGTCCAAGTAATGAACATGAGTCCAAGTAATGGGAACGAAGTAGCAATTGGATTCGTGGTTCGAACCCCAACGAGGTTACAACTGATTTATCTCGTTCCCTAGCTTCGTAAAATCTTAATAGTCTCTACAGTTGCGCAGAAATAAAACGTGTATTAGTCACCACTTGGTCAGGGTCTCGTATTTCTGTCTCAGTCACTCTTTAAGTGGGGGAGAATATAAAAAATCATCGGATTCCTTCATGCATTTATGCTCTTATAAGTGCTTGTGGCACGTCTAACTTGCAGTTGGAAGATACATGGTTTGAATTCCAATGAGGATGCAGTTAATTTGTTACGTTTCCTGGCTTTGGAAATTCTAAATAATCTATCTCTTCAATGGCGTCAATGGCCTTCAATGGCCTGAAAAGCAGTGAACGTAATAATTCATTACCACCTGCCTTTCCCTAATCGCTCTTTAAATGGGGAAGAATGTATGGAATTATATAATTTTGTTGTATGTACTCTCATGGTGTAAGTGGTTAGCAGGTTGAGCTAGAACTCTGGAAGATCCGTGATTCGAATACCAGCAAGGGTGCGGTTGTTTCTTCGAGTTTCCTGGCTTCGAAAATTCTAATGGGCTTAATTACTTTACATCTTAACTGCACTTCAACTTTTTTAGCCTGTTTTTGTCTGATGTTTGACCACACTGCAGCTCAGGAATCTCCAGGCGTCTATATGACCTTGAGAGGATGCGGGAGCGGGTTCTAATGCGGACTCGGTGTTGATGAAAAACGGTAACACAGTAAACAACTAAATTACCAAGGTTTAATTTTATATAACTATGCTTTATATGTCTATATATAAAAGAAAAAAATCTTTAATTGCACTTTATTGTTCGCTGGAAAATGCAAATAAATAATCGAAATCAAATCAGGTGCAGCCATTTTATTCAATTGAAGCCTCTGGCTTTTACGAAATTTATTCATGGTATAATTAGTTAGGGTATTTTCATTGTTTAGTCATTTTTTGTGTATGAATGAAAAAATCTGATGTGTACACCACATGATTTCCTTGTACGGAATATTAAATTATACGCATTTTTTCTTGCGTTTTATTTAAACTTATTAGATTGAATTAAACCTACTTCGCCGACAGCGCATAAACCACAATAGAATAAATGCATTCTTTAAAATTCACTTTGTTTACCATAGCGACACTCTGGAACTAGGTTTACTTAACAGTATTATAGTATTTCATTCATATTATAACTCAGAATGCACAAAATGTATATCATTTAAAGAATTATCTAATCGTTGCCACATGTTCTATTCAAATACTATAATAACGCTAGAACTATGTATAAAAGAAATTAAGCAAATAAAACAAAAAAGAAACAGTTTTTCACACACGATTGAGTATTTCTCATTTAATTAATTCAGTTCTCACTTCGCGAGAAGGCAAAAATACATAAAAACTCAAAATATCTATATTAAAAATTACGAAATAAATTTCAAACGCTTATTTCCTCGAAAAAATTCCAGAAAGAATTAAGCATGGTTTAATTGGCAATAATAAATGAATGCGTTATCTTTGTTGTTGCGAAGCTAAGTTTCTCTAGATTGGCAACAAATCCACTAGTCTCCTGTTTCAAATGTAAACATCAATGGCCGCCATTAAAACAGGCTTAGCGGCAATTAAACAACTTTAAAATTGCTGATAATTCTAAAAATATTGCACACAGATTTACTAAAGGCATAAAATCCTTAACCGGAAGATAAAAACAATATAATTCAAACATTTTTAAAGAAAAAAATGTACAATTTACAAACATATAAGAGTAAAGAAACTGAGATTACTGAGCCGGGTAATAGAGTGGATATATATATAAATATATTTATATACGTTTGGTGCGGCCGATTACAACCAAAATACGAGGTGCACATCTACATGTTATAGCAGTCCTATATACAAAATTTCAACGTTCTGAGGCTACTCGTTTTTGAGTTATGCGAGATACGTACGTACGCACGTACGTACATACGTTCGTACAGACGCCACGAAAAATTCTCTTCAGAATTAAATTTAAAGCAGTTTTATAATTTTTTTGAAGGAAAAGAGTATTTTATTCTGTCCTTACGTACAGATATCACGCAAAAACATCGTTAAATTGCATTCGATAGCGGTCAAAATGGATATTTTCGTTGAAATATGCTGCCTGAAACTTTTCGCGATTACAATACTTCCAAAATACTTCGTACAAGGAAGTAAAAATGAAATAGAATTAGAGATATCATTCTGCAGTAAATTTTTATTCATTTCTAAACATAATTATCAGATATATGATAATCATTACTTCGACATAATAAAGTTGTGACCAGATTTATTACTGTAATCGAAATGTTTTTGATTGAGCTCATAAAATTGTATTCTTCATTTCTGACGAAAGTTGAACGTAGAATTTATAACATTCATATGAGATAAGTGTAATCTAAGGAATAACAAACACTGTAAAATAAATCATCTCATTAGCGTTTTTCTTTTGTGTTATCATAATTATGTAATAATAGACTTGAAGAGGTAGATAGAAAATTCAATTCGATAAAAAAATTAAGAAATTCTTCTTCTTCAGTGGCTCGACGGCCTACAATGGGCTCTGTCCTTCTTTAGAATTTCATTCGTGGTTGTTCTACTCTTGGCTTTAGTCTTCCAGTTAATGACCTTTAAGTTAGATAAATGTCTTTAAGAAGTTCTAGAAGGCTCCAAATATTTTTCTAAAATTCTTAAAGGGGTCAATAAAAAATTCTGGAAGGAGATCAATAAAATATTCAGAAATTGTTAAAGGTATCAATAAAAAGGTGCGTGCGTAAATTTTTAGAGGAAAATTCGAAAATTCTTGAAGGCGTCGATAAAAATTTCAAAAATTCTGAAAGGCGTCGATATTAAGTTCAGAAATTCTTGAAAGCATCAATAAAAAGTTCGGTAATTTTTTAAGGTTTCGATTGCCAGAAAAGTTTTGGAAGCCTTGTTAGAGCTTAACATTTTCCATCATGGCCGCTACCATTCCGCACTGGTTGCTAAAAAAGGATCTAAGGTCGCTACTCTAGGTTAAAAGAAAGGGGTACTGAAGAGCAAGAAGATGATAAAAACAAGCTTGTAATAAATATTTTTAAAACAAACATTTAAACATCCACTTCATTATACAAACAATTACAACCACGTATTTTTACAAGAATCATTCTAAATCATGTCTGTCGATCCTTTACGGTGGTTGGTCCAGGCTGTATGCCAGGTTGCTTGCTATACTACAAGGTTTGTTCTTGAATGATGTCATTGACTTGCAGTCTTCTCAAAAGCAACTTCTTCCCTACTTTCTCTATGTCTTCGTTTCTCCTCCTTATGTAAGTAAGTGACGTCAGCGGTGGGAAGAACCTAACCTTGTTTGTTTGCTGACTTTATGAAAGTACTTATTTATAAGTTCCGTTTTTTTAATACCATATTTTTAATTCCTTTTATCAGTTTTAAATTTCTAAAGTCATGATGCCAGTTTTGTCGAGTTTTTTGCTGTTAAGGCTTTGAGAAATTATAAGGTATTTTCTCTCTCTTTTCCGCATGCCTTCGTGGTGTAAGTGGAAACACGCTTGACCCGTAGGCGGGAGGTTCGGAGCTCGAATCCCGGCAAGGGCATTGCACATTTGTCACGTTCCTGCATCGCTATAACCTAATAGCTCTCGCCTGAACTAAAAGATGATGGGCGGTAATTCGTCACCACTAGGGTTTGGTGACTGGGTCCCTTAATCCCCAGTCGCCCTTTAAAAGGGTGTGCATATAAGGCATTTCCTCCCTCCTTTCCGCACACCTTCGTGGTGTAAGTGGAAATACGTTCAGGCGTATTCGGAAGGTCTGGAGTTCGTATCCCGGAGAAGGCATTGCAAATTTTTAATGTTTCCTGCATCGATATAGTTGATTGACTCCACAAAGTATTTAATCGTTATCATTCCGTTTCAATATTACATGATGAGTTTTAATTATTAATTTGATGCAATGTAACTGCAATAAACACCTGCTTTTTATCAGCTCTTAGATCATGTTCAAAAGAGATCTAATATAGCATGGGGGGCGATACGATGAGGGGGGGAAAGGTCCCCGAAAAGAAAGTAATTAGCTAGAAAGAGGTTCAGAAACTACCCTGTAATTGATCTGTGATCTTTGCCATGTTAAAGACAGAAGCTACCAATTTCAGGTTGAATAAATCCCCCCTTCCACGAAACAAAAAAAAAAAAAAAAAAAAAAAAAGGAGAGTGTATCCTCATGTATTATTCAAAATTCTTGATCTAGAAGATGGTGACAAGGAATCTGAGTTTATTTACATATCAAGTTCCCTTTAATGTGGAAGAACACAGCAAGGCCAGAGTGAAAAACTGGATTGGTGGAAAGCAACCTAAGAAATTAGTTACAATCTTTTTTTAGCCAAAGGGCGTTAGCACAGAAGGGCTATTAATTTCGTTTAGGCATTTTGCGTTGATTCACTATAAACGGCGATTCACTTTTTAAATTGTTGCCACCAAATATTAGAGCCATGTATTATATTTAAAGAAATTAAATAATGAAGAATCTGCAGAAATGTGTATGTATGTTTCTCGCGTTGTGATAAAACAACGTTACATAGAGCCGTCCAGTTTTGAATGACGTAATCCTCCTGCGAATATAGGCATCTGGAAGCCTAAATTTGAAATTCAGAATTTGTTTTATTACCGATTTCATATTTTGTAAAACTTTAACAAATTTTTGATTAACAAAGTCAAGGATTTCAAAGCGAGAAATGGCAACGTTGTGCAAGAAAAACATTTTTTTATCTCCAGCGCGCGAGACTGCATATGGGAAATTCTAAAGATATGCTCAATTTAAAATTATTTTGCGATATTGCTGTTAAACTTAATTTTATGATTTAAGTGCTAGGAACATGATATTTAATAAATAAAGGTAACACACAAAATGTTAAAAAAAAACGCCCCTTTGGACGTAATTTAAAATCTGAAACCTTTCAGATTTTCTTTTATATTTATTTATTTATTAGGAATTAGTGTCCTTTAAGTCCTCCATAGAGGATTTCCTCCGTTATTTTCAGAAGTGATTTAAAAGAAATTTCCCAGTTCCCTCCCACAATAAATTACTCACCTTACCACCTATCCACTCTAGATTTAGTGAATTTTATTGCATGTGCAAATAAATTTTACAAGTGACATTAAACCAAAAATTGTGGTAGGCGAAATTACTATGTATCTCACTGCGCGCATTAGTTGTGGAAGATTCAGAAACTGTATGGTGCTTCCAGCAATGATTTTAAATATATGAATAGCATCACTGCGCGCATTGTATCTGAAAACGTCAAGAGGAAAATCATGAGGCATAAATTGCTGAATTACCTCTACTGCTGCTGATTTCCGGATAAAAATCTGAAACTGGCCAATGTCTACACTATCTCATTCTTTTTTCGCATTTAGCTGTAGTGGGAATTACTGGTGAAAACGTGTAGTATCCCGTCCCCCTTTTCTTATTCGCTATCCTTCTCTGGAATTCCCCATCCTTCCTTTTTTTTTTTTTTTTTTATTTGAGCAATATATTTATCTTTCTTTGATTTGAATATTTAAATTAAGTGCTAAAAAAGGTGCAAGGTCTTTCGACAGATGTGTTGCAGTTCAAGGCTATGACAGCCACGTGTGTGTCTGATACTATGTGAATTTCGTTAACTTCATCCTTTACACAAATATGGAAAAATTCCATTAAGTTTTAACTACCTCACTAAAAGATGTTAATTCTTGTAAATGTATCGTATTTATCGAATTTCATTCCAAATCTTTATTATTATTATTATTCTGGTGGTTTAAAAAATACCTGTTCGCTTAGAATCGATATCAGTGGTTTGTTAAGATATACTTTTTTCGCATTTTTTTTTCCCCCTAAAGGGGCAATTCGCCTAGAATCGCTATAAATTTTATTTTGGCATTTTGCGTCTTCCACTATAAAACGGTGTTGCACCAAATATTAGAGATTATTATATATGCATTATATTTAAAGGAATTAAGTAATGTAGAATCTGCATGAATGTATGTAGTATGTTTCTCCCACTGTGAAAAAACAACGATACCATCAAATTTTGAATAGCGCAGTCCTCCATCCGAACATGGACACTTGGATGCCCGAATCTTCAATTTCAATTTTTTTTTATTATCTGTTTCATATTTTTTAAACTTGAAAGAATTTTTCACTAAGAAACTCAACGATTTCAAAGCGAGTAGTGGCAACACACTGTGCGGAATAAAATATTTTTATCTCCAGTGCGTGAGACTGTCTATCGGAAATTCTAAAGATATGCTGTTTTTAAATATTTTTACTCCAAAGGGGTGTTAATCAAATGCTCTCGAAACGTGCATGCATGTGAAAATGAAAAAATGCCCCTTTGCGCGTAATATAAAATCTGAAATATTTATTGATTTATTTAAAAACGTTTTTGATGAAAATTTTTCATTTTGTTGGAGGGTGGAGGGAAAAAAATACCGGCTCGTCAAGTGTTTTTTAGATCGTGCACTGGACCCTCATGCAATTTTGGGTTTGGAACCACTGTTCTACTGGTCTTAACCGACTACTTAATTAAAACTACCGAATACTGGAGCATTTTGTGTAGTTTTCTATAATTCTATACAAAATTCTTTTCTATACATGCGTTTTTTATACATACATATACATACTATACAAATACAGTTCTGTACAAAAGTGTCTGTTCTGATATCGCTTCTCAGCTTATTTGCTCAGGATCTAAGTGTAGTACTATATAATGGTCTTGATTATTTGTATATTCTTTGATGGTTTGTGATAAGTTGAGTTTGGATGTTGTATCTTTCTTCCCGGGTGTTATTTGTATTGTTTTTATGCAACGTTATATAATTTTGTTATATTTTCCTTCTTATTTAACAATTTAATAAGTAACAAAATATTTTAAGCATTTTTGAGCAAAGTTTAATCTTTATGAAATAAATATTTCATTATTGAATGTTGCACCATATTGGCTATTAATAGTGGCAGCGACGTTTCGTGCCAACCTAAAAGCATTTATTTCGTTGGAATGTCTTAATCTTTTTAACTTTGAGGATAATTTATTAATATCTAAATTTTAAATCTTTAGACAGAACTTCAATTTTACGAATGCATTTCTTAATAGTGTTTCAATGTATTTTGTTCCTTAGTCCAACTTCTATTGGTATATTAATAGCCAAGAGAATGGCCAACAGCCAATTAATAGAACCTACACTTTTGCTGATCTGGAACTTTTCATGAGCCAGATATTTTTTCCTACAGATTTTTCGTGGGTCAACTTTTTTATGTTTCTCACAGATTTATCCTGGATCGAATTAAACGTTTCTCGCAGATTTTTCGTTTATTATATTTGGTGTTAGTAAACTTAAATATCAGTTAGATACATTGTTAAAAAAAGTAAAATGAACATTTAACCTATTAAAAATTATGCTTGAATGTTTCGGCTTATTAATAAACGACATATTCTTTAAATTAAAAATAAAGATTTTATGCTTTACCGAGTAGCAGCATTCATAGAGTAACTAATGCGCGATAGCTTGTGGTGATAAATCAAAGTTTTTCTGTTTTGCGCACTGACAATACATTGCTTTTAAACTGATTAAATCTGAAAGATAAATTTAAGAACTTATATTTTTCCAAGTGCAGCACTCCGAGAACCTGATATGTGCGAGGGCGCGTGCCATGTGCTGCCTCTAAATTCTTTCCATTTTTTCATCTCTCAATTTTGCCAGGACAGGATTCTATATTTTAGGTGAAAACAATATATTTCCAGCGAGATTTAAAGAAAAGAAGTATAGGAAATGGGGGAATATTTCGCAAAACAAACAAAATAAAAATGCTTTTTTTACGTCCTTATACGAAGTAAAAAGGAAGTATTATAATCGCGAAAAGTTTCAGGCAGCATATTTCAACGAAAATATCCATTTTGACCGCTTTCGAATGCAATTTAACGATGTTTTTGCGTGATATCTGTACGTAAGGACAGAATAAAAGACTCTTTTCCTCCAAAAAAATTATAAAACTGCTTTAAAATGAATTCTGAAAAGAATATTTCGTGGTGTCTGTCCGAACTTATGTACGTACGTATCTCGCATAACTCAAAAACGAGTAGCCTCAGAACGTTGAAATTTTGTATATAGGACTGCTATAACATGTAGATGTGCACCTCGTATTTTGGTTGCAATCGGCCGCGCCAAACGTATATAAATATATTTATATATATATCCACTCTGTTACCCGGCTCCGTGATCTCAGTTTCTTTACTCTTATATGTTTGTAAATTGTACATTTTTTGCTTTAAAAAGGATTGAATTATGTTGTTTTTATCTTCCGGTTAAGGTTTTTATGCCTTTAGTTAATCTGTATGGAATATTTTTAGAATTATCAACAATTTTAAAGTTGTTTAAGTGCCGCTAAGCCTAATAATTTTTTTGATGGCGGCCATTGCTTGTTTACATTAAACAGCAGAGTAGTGGATTTGTTGCCAATCTAGAGAAACGCAACAGCAAAAATAACGCCTTCATTTATTATTGCAAATTAAATCATGCTTAATCCTTTCTGGAATTTTTTCGAGGAAATAAGTGTTTAAGATTTACTTCGTAATTTTTAATATAGATATTTTGAGTTTTTATGTATTTTTGCCTTCTCGCGAAGTGAGAACTGAATTAATTGAATGAGAAATACTCAACCGTCTGTGAAAAACTGTTTCTTTTTTGTTTTGTTTGCTGAATTTCTTTTATACATCGTTCTAGCTTTATTATGGTATTTGTATAGAATATGTGGCAACGATTAGATAATTCTTTAAATGATATAAATTTTGTGCATTCTGAGTTATAATATGAACGAAATATAATACTGTTAAGTGAACCTAGCGTCAGAGTGTCGCTATGGTAAACAAATGGAGTGAATTTTTAAAGAATGCATTTATTCTATTGTGGTTTATGCGCTGTCGGCGAAGTAGATTTAATTCAATCCAGTAAGTTTAAACGAAATGCAAGAAAAAATGCGTATAATTTAATATTCCGTATAAGGAGGTCATGTGGTGTACACATCAGATTTTTTTTAACTGAAATAATATTGCAAATATAATATATTGATAAATAACTCGAAAAAAGTATTTTTAGCTTTAGTAAAGTCTTATGATTCCGTAATTTTGCGTTCACTGTCAGGGCCGGATTTGCGTATCAGCTAGTTATAGCTTAGGGCCCCCACTTTCTTAGGGGCTCAAAAAAAATTTAAATATAGTATAAGCAATATTAAAATATATAACAGACTCCCATATCTCAAATACCTTAGGGCCTTATCAAGTCTAAATCTAGCTTTGTTCAATGTGTGTAACTAATTTTTGTCAGCATATACTTAACTTAAACATATCATTCCACATACGGTGCATTATGATAATTAATTATTCTTTATTAATGAACAATAGAAACAGTTAAGTAGCGGAAACAGCAGACTTAATAAGCTTTTAAAAATATCATAGTGATTTCATCTCTCTCTCTCATAATCTCATAAAAGTGCTAACTATTCAAATAATACTGCAAATGATACTTATAGTAATAATAATTATTATTATAATATTGCAAATATAATTATATTGATACATATTACTCGAAAACAAATATTTACAGCTTATGATTCCGCGTTTTTGAGTTTACTGTGTATAATTAATTTTTGTCATTACATTCCACTCACGGTACATTATGATAATTAATCATTCTTTATTAACGAACAATAGAAACAGTCACTAACGGAAAAAGCAAAACTCAAGCTGCGAAGAAAGAATGAATGTGTAGTCGCGACAAAAGGGGAAAAAGCGAAACGCTTCAGAATGTTTTGTTTACACTAGCTGAGGAATTGGCATTGGTCCAAACAGCACCTCGGCCACGACACTTTTTTTAAAGGCACTGTTTAAGTCGTGGATAAACTGATTTGGCACCGTAATACCTGGAATCAAGAATCAAACGTTCAGTCACTGCGCCTCTGTTTCCTCGTTTAAAAGTGCTGGAGTCAAATGCATTGTACAGCTTCATGTCATGACTTTTCTTAGTATGATTTATCTACGAGCAGATGCCATATGTCAAGCAATTGTCTTTTTTGTAACTTTATATTCCTCAATCGCTTCATAACGCGGTGGAGTCCAGAATATCAGAGCAGATCGCGTTGCCATTTTTTCTTTTGCATTCTTTCCCTCCCCCTTCCCGTTTTTGCTTGTGTAAAGAATGTTCCTTGATCCTAATTTACCATAAGTTCCACGTATTAAACACATCGGTATCACGTAATTAGCATTATACAAATACCATTTCGTTCCTAACTCATTAGAACGCTGCTGTAGAACTTAATAGCTGAAAAGTGTAACCCTATTTAAGCAAATGTTAGACCGCCCAGCCGGCATAACGGTTAGCGACTCTAATTGCCGTACCGAACGGCCCGGGTTCAAATCCCGGAGAAGACATTGATGTTTGTAAATGTATAGTGTCTGTGCGGCATGAGGGCACTCTAAATATGCGGCGAGCCGAAAGTCCTCTAGAGAGGTTGGTGGTAGTGGAAGAGAGAGGGGGGTGGGAGACCGTCGGACCCATCCTCCCGAGGTGCTTTTCCTCAAAATTGGGGGTGGAACTGAGAAAAGTCGCACTGTCACCCGTATGGTGCTCAAGACTCTTGCCAACGATAGGCACAGTCTTGCGTTCCTTGTAACGATAAATTTCGGGGGCTTGTTCTAATGTTGCTGTCAGATAAGTGAGATAAGTCACCACCATAACAAGGAACTGTCAAAAAGTGGTAAAACTCGAAATCCGATTGAATGTGAATGTGAGCAAAAGAATAGAATACAAATATTTTAAGTAACCCGGTTGTTCAGACACTTTAAACTCTCTCCTTCCATGCTGCTTGCGTGGGGTAATTAGAATCCCGTTCGACTAACAGACGGAAGGTCCGAAGTTCGAAACTGGATTAAGGCTTCTCTGATTGGTTATGTTAACTGCTCTGACAAGTACCTAACTAATTCTACAAGTGGCGCTCGAACTTAAATATGGTGTATGATAATTAACTACCACATGAATTTGGCAGTTGAGTCCACCCCTTCCTAGTCACCTTTTAAGTGGGAAAAAGGAACTTTTTCCTTTGCCCACCAGCGGCCGAGCGGTAAAATCGCTGAACACTGGTCATTCTGCACTGGGTTCGATTCAAGCGAACGGGCTGGCTGCGTCAGCGTTTTCGTGGTTTCCCCATGTGTAACGTGCATACGACCCAGTTTCCCTTAGAGAGTCCTCCACGAAGGCATCTATAACCCTAGGCAGGTAGCCCTCGAGTGCTTTGCGATAATTAAATAAACCAAACCTAAACATCCATCCTTACCGTTTGGCTTCGTGGTATAACTGTCCGATTCTCGCTCTAAAACAAAGCTGGTTTTGTCTTCTTTGGAAATCGCAGTGAGATTCTGGAAGAACCAGTTAGGGCTGAAGTTACAGTAAAGCGTCTGAATGATTTTAAATGTTTAATTTATTTATAAGTACTTTTATTTATATATAAGTACTTTAATTTATAAGTACTTTTATTTATATATAAGTACTTTAATTTATAAGTACTTTTATTTATATATAAGTACTTTAATTTATAAGTACTTTTTTATATATAAGTACTTTAATTTATAAGTACTTTAATTTATAAGTACTTTAATTTATAAGTACTTTTTTATATATAAGTACTTTAATTTATAAGTACTTTTATTTATATATAAGTACTTTTATTTATATATAAGTACTTTAATTTATAAATACTTTTCACGAGCTGAGTCAGTCAGCTTCATATTGTTTTATCTAAGAATCCCAGCACTGTGCTAACTTATTTATACATAATAATTAAAGTCATACTTATAGATAATTATTAAGAGGATAAGTTTTATCGCACTGTTAATTTCAGGACACGTTTATGGTTTGGTTTGGTTTACTTTATTATGGCAAAGCGCTCCAGGGCTATCTGCCTAAGAGAAAGTATGCTTTCGTGGAGGACTTTCCAAGGAAAATTGGCTCGTTTACACATTGTATATGGGGGAAAATCGCACAAACGACCATGTAGTCAAGCCTGTTCATCGGGATTCTACTGGTGTTCAGCGACATTACCAGTAGGTTGATGGCGGGTGACGCACGTTTTTGAGATTACGTGAATGTCAAGATTCTGTGCAAATATGCAATAAATCCGCCAATCTTGAATTTTTTTCTTATTTTGTAAATTTTTTGTTGCAGTTGCGGAATTATTTATCGTGTTTAAATAACTTTAATACCATATTTTATAAGATTTTATGCGAAAAATACACTGCAAAAAAATCTTTTTCCGAAATGGAAACTAGAAATTTGACCCTTGAGTGCCGCATTAATGCCGTTTTTCAAGATAGTATCGAGTCGCGCGCCGTTATCTGCGAGTACAGGTACATAGTTTCGATGCTGAGCAGTTTTTTCTCTAACTTTAAAAATGTGCTGCTTAACTGATTGCATAACTGGTTTGTATTTCGACATCATGCCAAAATTACAAATCTGCTACTACTGTTATTTACGTTCCTTATCTATATTATTTTTCGGCATTTATTATTTAATTGTTGTTGTTGATTAATGCTCACTTGTCTGACATATAGTCAGACAGAGTCCACGAAATTCTTCGCGGTAAGAAACGTAAGATACGCCTGCCATTGGCACCAGCCTTCGGCACCTTACAGGTGGCAGTGTGATTTAGCTCAGTTCCGCCCCCAATTTTGATGGAGAGCACCCCGGGGGTGACAGATCCGAGGGTCTGCTCTCCCTTTCCCCTACCACCGAGAAAGGACTTTCGGCTCGCCGCATATTTAGAGTGCCCCCATGCCGCATGGACACTATACATTTAAAAACATCCATGCCTTCTGCGGGATTCGAACCCAGCCCCTTCGGCACGGCAGTCTGCGACGTTAGCCACTATACCAATTGGGCTGCTTACATTATGATAAAATAAACTAGTATATGAGATGATATTTCTGGGACTAAGTTATAACTTTGTATATTTTGTGAAATTACTCTGCAGAATTCATAATTCTTTGTTTCTCAAAGCACGAAGCGTGTGCAAAGCCCTTAAGTTTAGTTTTCTTAAAAATAAGTTTTGCATATTCGCGATTTTGGCGTGGCGCCAACAAAATATAGGTTTCATATTTAAAAGTGTGTAATATATTGCTTATTCATTTACGAACTAATTACTATTTGCGTTACTTTATCCTGTCTGATAATTCCTGTCTCTCCTTGAAATGCTGGAATAAACCCTCAGCCTTGAAAGTAACAAGCTTCAAAGGTTGCGCGACATTTTACGATTTACTTCCCTGGAATTTAACCCCCCCCCGTGATAAAATAAATGCCCTATCTGTGAGTGCGTATCGATGAACAAATTACTTTTTAGAAAACTGCGTTGAAACTTTTATTTTTCCCGGAACACTTTTGTTGCGGAAAAGATTATACATATTTTCTCATTGTTATTTGAACTAATTTCATGCGTTGCCAGTTTTCGCAATATTATGAATTCTGACTGCAAATTTTACTCTGAATGGCGCCAATGAAAACGCTAAGAATTCTGAATATAGAATTTCGAAACATGAAAATAAGCTAAACAGCAATGCGTGCAATGAATGAATGCGAAATACTGCCTCGTCATTGAATTCCATCTATTTCTTCGTATATCGAACTGTTGGTTCTGTATTGAAACAGGTGTCGTGCAGAACACAACAGCGCTGTCTAAAAATAACTCACCTTGCCGGATTTAGCAGTAACGCCTCTGCGTCTTTCCTGTTTCTCGCGTTTCGACCACAAGGTTAAAAGGAGTTTAATAAAAATGGTATAAACCATTTTTTATCGCTTTTTTATCTCCCCTTCGTGCTTTTCATAAAAATTGTTGGCAGAGCCAAATGGTGAAGTGGTAGTATTTGCTCTGCATATTTAGATGAGTAGAAGTTGTAGTACTTGTTCTGAAAACTCGAAAAGAAAAGAATACTTTAAATTACAGTAGTGTCTCGGCAAACTCGACTCCCGATAGTTTGGCATTCCGTATAACTTGACAATTTTTTAGGAATTTTTTTAAGATATTTCTACTCCAAACAGAGCAAATATTACATACTGTGAGTATCGTTTACTTCATTTTATTGTTGCAAACAGCGTAAATTCCTTTTGTTTTTCTTCCTTTAGTTTTGAACTTTATGTGTGGCAACAAAATAATTGATTGATAGAATTGTGTTTATGACAGCCATGTAGAATGGCTCGCTTATTTTGTATCAATTATTTCGCATTGCTGACAAGTGTAATAAAATAAGAGTGTAGGAATACAGTCCATTTGTTGATTGATTATTGTTTGTGAAACATATTAAAGTTCAAGAACACATACAGTGCATATAATTATTATTTATGCGCATGTCTTGTTCTGTTCTGTTGACAGATTTGAGTGTTCTTTTTCTGTAATTTTTGCCGTTTTCGCATTGTGCCATTAATTCTTGGAACTGCCTAACAAATTTCAAGATACGTTATAGTACTTTTTTTTTTTTTTTCCTTTTAGAACATACAGACTCCCCGTGCACCACATATGTACAACACGGGGCTTACAGAAGTAAGTTAACTAGAACATTAAAGGTTACATGTATAAATAAACATTAAAAATTACATGCATAAATAAAGCGAACAAAAGCAGAGAACAGCAGTCTGGACTTCACGAAAACAGATAAGTTCACTGGCCAAGTCACTCCGAACATTTTCAAATCGTTCTGTAAGCATAATCTAGGGCCATCAAATGTAGGGCACGAGAAAATCAAATGTTCCACATCCTGAGGAACTCTTTTTGAACATTCACATAGATTGTTTGATCGTACATTAAAACGTACAGATAACTTGGAAATTTACCGTGACCAGATAAAAACTAAAACACTTTAAAATTTAACGAGAGGAAAGACTCGGAATTCAGTCTATGGTAAATAGAAGGAAGGAACTTTTTGGTGACTTCAGCATTACAAGATGAAATGTATTCCTCATTCCACATAGCTAAAAGCTTTTTATAATGAAAGGACTTCCAATAACTCTTTGGAATGCTAATGTTGATATCAATGGGTAAATTTAAGGCATCTTTAGCTAAGAAATCATTGGGAACCTGTTTGCATCTTTCGAGGATATGAAGAAAGTCAGGTAGTGGCTGGACGCTAGCTCACATTCCTTTTTGTTGCGAAACGTTAGGAGACTTGTCTGAAGTTTTGTGACTGCATATTATTGCAAACTAAACTCGTACCAGTTCATTGCGGGTATCGTTCCTCGGTTCACATCTAGGCGTATAATTGTTAACATATTTTTGTGAACTTTGGATATTCTGTGCAGTGAAAATGTCGTTCGAAAAGAAAAGAAAACGAGCTAACGTGACAACGGAAATGAAACTAGACGCTCTTCTGGTATTTTTTGCTTTTTAAAATTTTCTAGACATTCTATATTTGATGTAAATAAAAAATCATAGAATTCTTTAAAAACCTTTGGACCCTTAGCCATTTCATGCGCTGTAGGTCCATTTTCTCTTTTTCACACAAAGGAAATCAGTTTAGAAGTGCACTACATGGCACAACCGTAGAACTGCGTATTCCACGCATCATAGCCTGTAAAAGCTGTGATGGTAAAGGCAGTAATCAAACAAACAAAATTACCATAGATTTAGGTGTTGGACAGAGTCTTATCATTAGATGGAAAGAAGAGGTCTGAAATCGAGTCCTGGTGAGTGAAAAGCGCATGTACGGATAGTTTAAAGGAAAGAAAAAATATGAAAGGTGGTGAATACGGAAAAGGGAGCGAGGCGCTTTATTTGCGGTTCAGGCAGCAAAGGAACACCCATTTCAGGACCAATTTTACAAGCGAAAGTTCTAAAATTTTATGATGAATTTCAAGGATAGACTGGATTTACTGCTAATGCTTATGAAGCTGCACGACGACAGAATGAGTGTGAGAGACAATCTACCATCACACGATATTTTTCTTCCAAGAACTACTAATAATTTTTCTTCTTTTTTGTATGCAAGTTTTTTTACTCAATTAACTTAGGGTATTTGTTCTTTTTATGACTCCTATTGTGCTAGAACTTGACATAAAAAATTCAACATTAATTTCATTGTATGCTATATTTTTCCGTGTCCAATATTGTGCAACAAATGTCTAGAGTAATTTACAGTTAATTATTAAGAGTTCTAAAAAACCCACCCTTTATTCCGCAAAACTGAACTTTTCTGAAACTCGACAATCTCTCAGTCCACATTATGTCGAGTGCGGGACTCTGCTGTATATGAAATTCCATGTAAGGTTTAGTTTGGTTTGGTTTATTTAATTATGGCAAAGCCCTCGAGGGCTATCTGCGTAAGCGAAAGGATACAGCCGTGGAGTACTAAGAGAAACAGATTCGTATACACGTTACAGATGTGGAAAACCACAAAAACGTCTATACAGGCAGCCCTTTCTCCGGGGTTCGAACGCTGAACCGAAATGCTGATTTCATATAAGGAAATTTAATAAAGCATTTATAATGTAAAATGAAATAGCAACCGTGGACATCATTGTAGGCATGAGTTGCCAGAAATAATCTCAAGTAAAAGGCGTATCTTTTATCCATTGTTTTACTTGAGAGTTGCAGCAGCTGAGCAAATATTGCAAGCATTTTTCTATTGTTGCATGCAATATTTTATTTTATTTTATTTTATTTTCTTGTTGTTTTATGTAATTATTTTAGTTGTTATTTTTTTAACTGTGTTGAGTTTCTTTGGCAAACTAAACAAATGGCCTAAGAAAACAGCTTAAAGCATATGCAAATTTGCATTAAATGTGGTGATTGAACTGAAATGAAACAATGAAATGGTGGTGTATGTAATTGTGGCAAAGCACACTAAGGCTATCTGCCTAAGGGAAGGGATGCCTTCGTGGAGGACTTTCTAAGGGAAACTGGCTCGTATACACGTTACACATGGGTAAAATCATGAAAACATCCATGCAGCCAGCCCGTTCGCGGGATTCGAACCTCGGACCGAACTACCAGTGTTCAAAGATTTTACCGTTCGGCCGCTGGTGGGCGAAACAATGAAATGAATGATTCAGAATAAACAAAAGATTCAAAAGCAGACATTTTTTATGCTTGTTTGGTTAGTTAATAAGCACTCGAGGAATAGCTATCAAAGAAGAACGATGCCTTTTTGGAGGAATTTTCAAGGGAAACTAGCTCATATTTATCTTGGAAAAAAACCGCGAAAACTTCCTCAACAAAAATAGAAGGCTATATCTATGCTACGTTTCTACAGCCTGGGCGTCAGCCTCAAAGGCAGACTTCCATAAACTTCAGGTACTACAGAATAAGATTTTGAAAAGAATTGCCAAATGCTCATTATCTGATTAGCAAGAAATTAATTAATGATGACTTGAAAATCGACACCCAAAACTAGCACAGTTTTGGCGATTTATCGCCATTTAACATTCCAAAATATGCAGAAACAAACACAGGAGATTGGAAAATAGAAATTCTTTTTGAGTTGAATTTCATTTTAATTCAAGTGTAAACATTTAGTTTTATATGTTGGAAACAGTAAATATTACTTTTATTTAAGAAGAGAAATGTTTGCATAAATTTTCATATTTTAAAATTTGTCTGCATTTTTTAGTTTACTTTAAATTATATATAAATGTAATAGTTTGGAGAGCTTTATTGCGTAGATAGAATGATGAAACTTGTAGACAAACACCCATAGATACCACATAATTTATTACTGGGCATCTAATTCTTGAAACACATATTCTGATTCATATATCATCATGGGCGAGATAAAAACAACTTTTAGTTTCAACAGAAATCTTATTCAGTGATTGGATAAGAGATGCCTGCATTGTAGAGTTACTTAAGGTCTCATGATGCGGATTAATTTTGAAATGACGCGGTTTGGATTGAAATGTTATAAATAGGTACCATTTTTAGGACAGAAAGGGGAAATATCCAAATTAAAATAAGAAAAAAAATCTGATGTGTACACCACAGGACTTCCTCGTACGGAATATTAAATTATACGCACTTATTTTTTCTTGCATTTCATTTAAACTTATTGGATTGAATTAAATCTACTTCGCCGACAGCGCATAAACCACAATAGAATAAATGCATTCTTTAAAATTCACTCTAGTAGTATTTGTTTACCATAGCAACACTCTGGCGCTAGATTCACTTAACAGTATTATATTTCGTTCATATTATAACTCATAATGCACAAAATTTATATCATTTAAAGAATAGAATTATCTAATCGTTGCCACATGTTCTATTCAAATACTATAATAAAGCTAGAATGATGTATAAAAGAAATTAAGCAAATAAAACAAAAAAAGAAACAGTTTTTCACAGACGATTGAGTATTTCTCATTCAATTAATTCAGTTCTCACTTCGCGAGAAGGCAAAAGTACATAAAAACTCAAAGTGTCTATATTAAAAATTACAAAGTAAATCTTAAACACTTATTTCCCCGAAAAATTTCCAGAAAGGATTAAGCATGATTTAATTGGCAATAATAAGTGAAAGCGTTATCTTTGTTGTTGCGAAGCTAAGTTTCTCTAGATTGGCAACAAATCCACTAGTCTGCTGTTTCAAATGTAAACAATCAATGGCCGCCATAAAAAAAGGCTTCGCGGTACTTAAACAACTTTAAAATTGTTGATAATTCTAAAAATATTGCATACAGATTTACTAAAGGCATAAAAACCTTAAGCGGAGGATAAAAAGAACATAATTCAATCATTTTTAAAGCAAAAAATGTACAATTTACAAACATATGAGAGTAAAGAAACTGAAATCACTGAGCCGGGTAACAGAGTGGATATATATATATATAAATATATTTATATACGTTTGGTGCGGCCGATTACAACCAAAATACGAGGTGCACATCTACATGTTATAGCAGTCCTATATACAAAATTTCAACGTTCTGAGGCTACTCGTTTTTGAGTTATGCGAGATACGTACGTACGTACATACGTTCGTACAGACACCACGAAAAATTCTCTTCAGAATTTATTTTAAAGCAGTTTTATAATTTTTTTTGGAGGAAACGAGTGATTTGTTCTGTCCTTGCGTACATATATCAAGCAAAAACATCGTTAAATTGCATTCGATAGCGGTCAAAATGGATATTTTCGTTGAAATATGCTGCCTGAAACTTTTCACGATTACAATACTTCCTTTTTACTTCGTACAGGGAAGTAAAAAGGGACTATTACCAATTAAAATTAGAAGTGTCCTTTACTGTTTTTATCTTTCGTATTTATATTTTTATGTTTTACGTATGTGTGAATATATATATATATATATATTTTTCCATTCTTCGAGGTGTTAGATTGTGATATGAAGCTTTAGATTAAGAGCTCCTTATTATCGGCTTATATTCATTTCTGCTTTCAATCTGTGTGGATAGTTGATTTCTGTTTAGATTTTTTATCTGGAATTTTAAAATTAATTCAGCTCATCAAATAGCCTCTGGTAGCTGGTAGTTCATACGGATTTCATTTCTCTGCAATGAAGTGATCTGGGTACATACAGTTTTGTGGGTTTACCGGTGGTTAACCTTGAGGTAATTTTTTTCGGAAGCTTTGAATTGCAATCATTCCTTATAATAAATAACGTAACCTACTTACGTTGCTTAACTTTTGTTACCTTCTTTCAATATCTGCCTTTTCTCTGCTTACTTTTTAAGATAGGCAGATAAAAGCAAACAGCTGTCATTCATACTTGTTCCTATTCTTTTATCGTGAATTCGAAAAAATATTTCCATTCATTATAGAATTCTAAAGTTTCTGAATTTGCTGGTATAACAGTGTTTGTTTCCTAACTACAATTAGCAGTTGCAAAGTTCGTTAGTTTTGTTTTTGGTGCTTGTTGCTCTTTCATTGTTATTTTGTGGATATCTCTAGACCTCAACTGACGACAAACCTGTGAATAATCGTGGCAGAAGCAACACTGTATGTGTCGTATCTCATGGACCTTGGGTTAGCAACGGTGTCAGTCAAATTTTTGATCAGATTCATCCTACTTTTGATCAAGAAAATCATGGATGGATGAATCCAAAAGTCTCGTTCATTTTCACCGATCTTATGAGAGGACTTAAGAACTGAAGGATTCTGAGCGTGCACCTCCTTTATCCCTACTGTCGCAAGTGTTCATACTTTACCTGGAATTCGAACTCTAACCATTTCAAAAAGGGTTTCGCGGATCATCTTTGAACCATGAAGAATGCTAAAAAATTTCATGTTAGATCATACTTTGAAATATGCATAGCACAGATATGTTCAAAAATTAACACCAAAGTTAATTTAAAAAAACAGCAAGAATGGAAGGGAAGAGTGGAAAACTATTTTTTAAAAAGTTGCAAATTTTTCCGGAGTTAATTGTATGAATTTTATCAACGAGAATCTTACATCTTAACTGTAGAGATTTGAGCCCATAGCCTTGGGTTTATCGCTAACTATCGATTTAATGGCTTTCGGTTATCACGAGGAAGATGTGCTATTTTAGAAGTGCAATGCAATTTACGGTGCCCTCCGTACATTTTTTCCTTCTTCTCCTTTATATTTATCTTATTTATATCTTATTTATAGTTGTAAGGTGTATGTTAATTTTATAGAAGTGATTTTTAACTTTGAAACCCTTTCCTTTTAATTATTGTTTCCCATTTTCAACTCCCTACCGGAATGAGTTTTTAGAATCGCGCAAATGAGTTAGAAGTAGTATTTAAGGGAAATTCAACTTACTTTGAAATAGAGTGCTTAGGAGGCCTTAGTGAAGCGTGTTTGCCTTCTGGCAAATTCATTCTTGAATCTATTACGCTCGGCCGTATTGTAGTTGCCTGTTGATAATCGCCGGCTAATTTAAATTAAGGGCCAATTACGTTAGTTATTTGTGTCTAGCTTCGGCTAAGTCTATTTTAGTTAGATTTGTTTCTTATTTTCTAATCGAGATTTAAAATCTCGAGTGGAGGCTTCGCTGCAAGCCCGGGAAGGGGGCCATCTGTTACTGTTTCTTTGAGTAAATAAAAGGATATATTTAACCCTTCTCGAATCTACGTTATAAGTGCTTGAACTCAGCGATAAATCGCTACTTAGTTCACTGGATTCCTCGACATTTTAGCACAGACAAAGTAGCCAAGGACATTACTGGTTTTACAATTTTATATGCCGAATTTGTAGCTCAAATTTCAAGCTGTTTCATATAAATCCAAAGAATGCACTAGACTAACTATCTGTAATATTAAAATCTGTGCACGTCTGTCTGCTTGTTTGTTTCTTTGTGACATCATCTCGGCGGAGAGTTTAGCTTCTAGAGAGGTATCTTCATTTTCCAAAAATTCGTGGGAAGCCATTTCGACCAGTCCCATTTTCGAACGACTTTATTCAGCCGATGTATTAATTAAAAACACTGAAAAAGCTAATTTTCTTGTTCATTTCTCTGACTGGCAACAGTCTCGCGCACTGGAGATAAAAATCTGCTTTATTTCGAAAAGTGATGCCACTGCTCGCTTTCAAATCGTAGAGTTTGTTAATCAAGAATTTGTAAGTTTTACAAAATACGAAATAAAATTAGCATTGCCATATATTAAATAATTATTATTATATAACGCTATATTGAAGAAAGCACGCGATTGCATGCGACGTCATTGTATGTCGAAGATGCTTCGTTCATGTTAGTATTTTAAATAAGTTGCAGCTGTTGGCAACTTTTTTGTTTCAGGTTAGGATAGTTGTGACGATATGATACTTCCATGTTACTTCTTTTACTGATATTGAAAAAGAGTTGTTATATTACATTAAATTTAAATCATGACGTCCTAAGTATTAACCTGAAGTGTCAAAAGTTTTTTGTTTCCTGGTTTGGCATCAAAAGAATATTTACGAATTGGTTGTTGCTTTAAAAAATGAACTGATTTCATTTATACTGAAATGTTTTTATATATTTTCGTTTTAGGTGTACATAGAACTTATAAATTTTGCTTTGGCCGTAACCCGCTTGTGAAATATAAATTTCACCCCACCGCTTTGGTTAAGACTTCTGAATGTTGTGACTTCGACCTAGGCTCAATCCCTGGCGAATGGGCTGGCTGCATGGTTGGTCTTCGTGATTTTACCCATGTGCAATGTGAATACGAGCCAGTTGCCGTTAGAAAGCCTTTCACGATAACCCTCGTGTTCTTCGCTGTATTCAGTAACCTAAAGCAAATATAAATTTCATCTTTGCTCGAGGTATAATTGATCTGGTTAGAATTTCCAGCATACCACATTCTGCATCTCGCGAGTACCACGTACGCAGCTGAGTACCATTGGATTACACACTTTACATTTAACCGTTATTTTGCTAAACAGCTCTAAAAATGTAAACATCGGCCATATAAATTTTTGTTTTTGCTTATAAAATTTTGTGTTTTACATAATTTTTTTTTTTTTTTTTAGTCTAAGGGTCTTTGTCCTTGAGGGACTATTGTTTTCGTTTTGCGATTTTGCGTTGAATCACTATAAATGTCCGTTTCACTTTTCAAACTGTTGCCACCAAATGTTAGAGTCCTGCATTATATTTGAAGAAATTAAATAATGAAAAATGTGCATAAATGTATGTGTATTTCTCGCATTGTGATAAAACAACGGTACCTAGAGCCATCGAATTTCGAATGACGTCATCCTCCTACGAATATGGGCATGTGGCCATATATGGGCCAAATTTGAAATTTGGAATTTGTTTTATTATCGATTTCATATTTTGTAGAACTTTAACGAATTTTTCATTAACAAACTCAAGGATTTCAAAGCGAGCAATGGCAACACTCTACGGGGTAAAAAAATCTTTTTATCTCCAGCGTGCGGAACTGTGTATCGGAAATTCTAAAGATAGGCTCATTTTTAAATTATTTTGGATATTTCTGTTGAACAGAATTTTATGGTTTAAGTGCGAACAACGTGATATTTAATAAACACACAAAACGTTAAAAAAAAGGCACGTTTGGACGTAATTTAAAATCTGAAACCTTTCAGATTTTTTTTAGTCCAAAGTGCTTTGTCCCTGAATGACTATTGTTTTCGTTTTGCGATTTTGCGTTGAATCACTATAAATGTCCGTTTCACTTTTCAAACTGTTGCCACCAAATGTTAGAGTCCTGCATTATATTTGAAGAAATTAAATAATGAAAAATGTGCATAAATGTATGTGTATTTCTCGCATTGTGATAAAACAACGGTACCTAGAGCCATCGAATTTTGAATGACGTAATCCTCCAACGAATATGAGCATGTGGAAGACCAAATTTGAAATTTGGAATTTGTTTTATTATCGATTTCATATTTTGTAGAACTTTAACGAATTTTTGATTAACAAACTCAAGGATTTCAAAGCGAGCAATGGCAACACTCTACGGAAAAAAAAAAAAAAAAAAAAAAAAAAAGCTTTTTATCTTTAGCGTGCGGAACTGTGTATCGGAAATTCTAAAGATAGGCTCATTTTAAAATTATTTTGCGACATTTTGGTATTTAACTGAATTTTATGGTTTAAGTGCAAAGAACATGATATTTAATAAATAAAGGTAACCCAAAAAACGTTAAAAAAAAAAAAAAGCCCCTTTGGACGTAATTTAAAACCTTTCAGATTTTTTTATTTTTATTTTATTTTATTTATTTATTTATTTTTTTAAGAGAAACAGTACATATGAGCCTTAAAACTATTTAAACAGGATTTTCGCTAAGTCACAAAAGTCGCCATGATTTGGCGACTTATCATGCCGACTTATCGAGTCGAGACTTATAAGTCGCCAAATCATGGCGACTTATCGAGGGTAGGGGGCCGGATAACGAGAAACTGCTTTTCTCTTTCATCATGGAAATCACAGGGCAAACTGCCAATTAAGCGAAAGGATGTATGTATGTGATTATGGCAAAGCCTCGAGGGCTATCTGCCTAAGGGGAGGGATGCCTTCGTGGAGGACTTTCTAAGGCAAACTGGCTCGTATACACGTTACACATGGGGAAAACCACGAAAACGCCCATGCAGCCGGCCCGTTCGCGGGATTCGAACCTCAGACCGAACTACCAGTGTTCAGCGTCTTTACCACTCGCCCCAGTTAAGCGAAAGAATTAGTAGCTTGAGCTTTCAAAAATTAATATTTATATTAATTGCTTTGCTGCATTAAAGTTGTTCAAACAATGTGTAAACCCTATGTGATTTAGTAGCTAATTACTAAGTCTGTCTAGTTAAAGCTGTCGCCTTGATCTTTATTTTATTTATTTATTTATTTATTTTTAATGTTCTAAATTTTAAGTGAAACCACTTTGTTTCCAGATCTTATTATTACTGTATTTTCAGAAGACATAAACTTAAAATTTTCATTAGATCTTCAAGCTGAAGAATTAACTTGTGGTCTGTTTCCTTCCGAAGATTATATTTAAAAGTCATTGAATTCAAGATATCTACCTCTTTGGCTCCATCCCTATTTCGGTACTTTCCCCTTATCTGCCTCTCACCGGCGACCGAGCGGTAAAGTCGCTGAACACTGGTAGTTCGGTCCGAGGTTCGAATTCCGAAAACGGGTTGCCTGCATGGGGGCATTTTAGTGTTTTTCCCTATGTTTAACGTGTAAGTCCTCCACGAAGGCATCCTTTCCCTTAGGCCGATAGCCCTTGTCGTAATCACATAAAGCAAATCTTTACTTACCCGCAAATCTGGCAATCGTATCTTATTATGTTTTCGCAGCCATTTTTATTCTCGAAATTCTCTTTTTAAGTCTCGCGTTATTTGGTCTTGCCATGTGGTTCTTTAAATATTACCATCCACTGAAAAAGACTGGATAGAAAATTTCCAGCAATGTGGAGTTCTTCCAAGTAATCGAAAATGTTCGAATCTTCATGATTTGAATCAATATATTACTGATAAAAGGATTGGGTGACGATGTAATGGCTGCGGAGAACATGTCAACGTTTAAAAAATGCGCAAACTGTCGAGAGATTGTGGGGGTTGGCTAAACGAAGGAATAAAATAGAACGCTGTCCCGAAAGGCAACATCTCACGTCCAATCTGTCAGAACACATATGGTGAAAGAAACAAGAAGCATGCGGAAGGAATTATCTTCATTCCATTATAGAGGCAATGAGTAAACAGTTTCCAGCTGAAATAAACAATATTTGACATGAGCAATGCCCCTTCTACCGTTTTTATAATTAAAATTATTAACCCAAAGGGGAAATTTGCACAGAAGGCCTATTAATTTCGTTTTGCCATTTTGCGTCGGTTCACTTTTCAAATTGTTGCCACCAAATATTAGACATCTGCATTATATTTAAAGAAATTGAATAACGAAGAATCTGCATGAATGTATGTATGTTTGTCGCACTCTGAAAAAACAACAGGTACTTATGAGACATCAAATTTTGAAAAACCTAGTCCTCCATTCGAATATGGGCATCTAGAAGCCAAAATTTGGAATTTGTTTTATTATCTATTTCATATTTTATCAAACATTAAAGAATTTTTTATTAACCAGTTCAACGATTTCAAAGCGAGCAATGGCAAACTATACGGGGGAAAAAAATTATCTCCAGCACGCGAGACTGTGTATCGGAAATTCTGAAGATATGCTCTTTTAAATATTTTGTGATAGTGCTGTTGAACTCAATTTTATGATTAAGGTAAAACACAAAACGTTAAAAAATGTCCCTTTAGGCGTAATGTAAAATCTGAAAGCTTTCAGGTTTTATTTTTTTTTTTTTTTTTTTTTTTCTCGTTGTCTTATTATCAATTATTATGTGTTATTATCATTATTATTTTTTCTTACGTTTTGACGATACTGCAGGCAGATAAAGGAAAAATACCTGGATTACTTCCTGAATGTTGGTCCAGATAATTGCGCCTCGCGTGCATATCAAATAAATGGTTACTTAGTTACAGTAAGTTATTGGGTTGATTTATGGCAACATGCTGAAGGCGAAAAATGCAAACCATTAAAACGAATTAAAACCGTTCATTGAACCTGTTTTAATTGAATGATTATAAGACTCAATCGACAAGTAGACTTTTTAGGCATAAATTATTTCACAATTGATGACCCACCAGTCAGACAGTAAGCAAGTTAAAGTAATTTTTATTCCATGAACTGTTAGCTATAATTGCGTTCTAATATTTATATAGCTATTTTGTCCCCAAAATCTGTGTTTTCGTAAAAATCTGCCAACTTTTTCGTGTCTCACTGTGCCGTATAGGAAGTGAAAGAGGAAGCATATGTAGCTGAGAAATTAATTAGACTTTTACGACATGTTGTTTAGTTTATTATTTTTATTCGTATTTTATGCATATATAAGCTTAACTTTTTCATACCTGATATTTTTTGCCAAAATTTAGATACGGTCTGCACTGGCATTAATTAATAATTTTAAAGCAATTTGTAATGATTAATTACCTTGATCTACCTTAGGGGAATAAAAATTACAATCAATGCCTTCATTTCAAATTAATAGCTATCGTTCTTGTTCTTTTGAAACTTCTTTACCAGCGTCATGATTTACATTTTCTTGTTCACCGCTTGCAGCTCTAAATATTTGAGGTGTAACTTCCTTCTTTCTTTACCGTAGCTTTACACGCACTCAGCAGGCACACAAGTAAAAAAAGCATTAACCGCCATCCCATCCCTTTGAAATGAGCCCACCAGCGGGCGAGCTGTAAAATCGCTGAACACTGGTAGTTCCAACCTGGCTTCGATGCCAGGCGAACAGGCTAGCTGCATGGGCATTTTCATGGTTTTTCCCATGTATAACGTGTGTACGAGCCAGTTTTCCTTAGAAAGTCATCCACAAAGGCACCCTTCCTTTTAGGTACATAGCCCTAGTGGCTTTGCCATAATCAATTAATCCAAACTGAAACTAAATCAACCCTTTAAAATATACGAAGTTGCTACAGTTGTTGACTACCTAAATGACACTGAATATGCAAACTTCTTTGTGAACCTTTGTGGCCGAGTAGTCAAGAACACTGAATGCTGGTAGTTCGTTCGGAGACCTATCCCATGCGAACAAGTTGACTGCGTGGTTGTTTTTTCGTTGGTTTTTTATATGTTTAAGGTTACTAGCCAGTTTTCCTTAGAAAGTCCTCTACGAAGACTTCCTCTTCGGCAGATAGCCCTTGTGTGCTTTGTTATATTCTAATGACCTAAGCCAGTTTTTAATGCTCCGTGCATTTTGAAAATGTATTTGATTTTCCTTAAAATAATCGGAAAATTTCATTTTCAGGGAGTGTGACTAAAGAACTGTTCGATGAAACACTTTGAGCTCAGCAGTTCAAAATAGTTAATTTCTTATACCGTGTTTACTGGCGTTACCGGCCCACCAGCTCCCGAGCGGTAAAGTCGCTGAACACTGGTAGTTCGGTTCGAGGTTCGAATCTCGCAAACGGGCTGGCTGCATGGGTGTTTTCGTGGCTTTCCCCATGTGTAACGTGTATACGAGCCAGTTTCTCTTAGAAAGTCCTCCACGAAGGCATCCCTCCCCTTAGGCAGATAGCCCTAGTGTGCTTTGCCGTAATTAAATAACCTAACCTAACCTACTGGCATTACCTTTTCCCTTTTTATATTAATTTTATCATGTAAAAGTCGAGAGGGGTAAATTATGTGAATAATTTAATTTCTAGCTTTACGCAGTTATGGTAACAGCATAGCAAATGAAAAAATAATCATGGGTAAACGAGCGTTAACTATTACAATGTTATTTAGTTAAAAGAAACCTACATTCCCATAAGAATTCAATGTAATATTTTAAGTCAGTTGACAATGTAACATTGTAATATTCGATTCACAAAGTAATATTGACATTGCAATATCTAATAAGATATCTTCATTTTTATTGTTCTATGTCTTGAATCATGCGCGTTGTTATTATTGTACACTGATACTCCCTAAGCCTCACATCAATTCACTACTGCTACAGCTGCTGTCTATGTCATATGCAAGTCGCTGCCATAGTCTTCGATATCGTTCGCTGTCTCTTCCCGTGTGCAGTGATTTTCACAACCATCAAGAGCATCATATATCCCTGTTTTCTTGAAGGTCTTCCCCATAATATTTTCACTATTTAGCACACGTTTATCCAAAAACCACGTGAAAATCAATTAGCAAGACGAAAACAACTACTATGTGGACGAACCCAATTTAAAATTTTGGGAGAGCTCGCTTTCTGAACGCTTTGAGGAAGGGGGAATACATGAATATTTAAAAAAAAATTAAAGCTGGGGGGGGAGGAAAACGCGAGGGGTGGAAGTATGCGGGTAAATATAGCATTTCCTTTATTGAGTAGAATTTTGCTTTATGACATTTATCCATAATGATGCTGTCTACGAAACCCTTCCCATTATTACTGAATGACATGCTCATAACCTCATTGAATAGCACATCTGTCTCATGTCGTGTGCCGGATTATTGCTGTTTTATTGTGTATCGTTTTAGAAATGGGGAACGGTTTATACTCACATGTTGCCTATACACATCTAAGTCTGCGATTATCCGGACTAATGCCGGGGAAGCAGGTCGCGGTTAATTGAAAAACACGGATAATCCCAGCTATCCATTTATAGGCATATTGCCTGTGTATATGTTACGGTGAAACACCGAAATCTGGAGAATGTCGACTTTCACCGGTGAATGTCAACATTCACATAGTCACTTGGTGTATGTCCGAAATATTTTCCAAATACTTTTATTTCTGACTTAACCGGTAAATATCGACATTCACCATATACTAATGGTGAATGTTGAACATATAAGAATATTATAATTTCTTCTCCGTAATTCAGTCGCGAATAAACGCACTTGAGACTTAAAATAAGAACTTAACATAACATAAGAACTTAAAACACACAGTACATTCAAAATGAGAAAGGAAAATGATAGAAGTAAAAAACTTACTTAATTATGCAGCACGTTCTAAATGAGAAAATAAAATAAAAGTAATAAAAAACTTACTAAATTATGTGATTCAAATCTTATTTATTCCAACTAACAACTTAACTATTAATAACAACTTAAACTATTATGACACTTTATGACCTCTCTTTTCGACCTACACCACAGCATATCTGCTGATTGTCGACATACACCGGTGGGGGTCCGAATGTACAAGAATGTAACGCAATATTCGATCTTTCACCGATGTATTTGGTGAAGGTTGACATTCTCCGGTGAAAGTGGACATTCTCCAATTTCGGTCTTTCACGGTAACATAGATTTCTTAAAAAAAAAAAAAAAAAGTGTAATTAGCCCAGAAGAGCTTTTAATTTTTGCGTTGGTGCATTACAAACAGCGTTTCACTTTTCAAATTGTTGCCACCAAATATTAGAGCTCTGCATTATATTCAAAGAAATGAAATAATGAAGAATCTGCATGAATGTATGTATGTTTCTCGCACTCTGAAAAAAGAGCGGTACCTACAGACATCCAATTTTGAATAATGTAATCCTCCACTTGCATATGCGCATCAGGAAGCCCAAATTTGGAATTTGTTTTATTATCTACTTCATATTTTGTAAAACTTTAACGAATTTTTGATTAACAAACTCATTTCAAAGCTAGCAATGGCAACTCTGTACGGAAAAGAACAGTATTTTTATTTCCAGCGCGCGAGACTGTGTATCGGAAATTCTAAAGATCTGCTCTTTTAAATTATTTTGTAATATTGCTGTTGAATTTAATTTTATGGTTTAAGTGCGAAGAATATGATATTCAACAAAGAAAGGTAACAGACAAAACGTTAAAAGTACGCCCCATTAGGAGTAATATAAAATCTGAGAGCTTTCAGATTTTTTTAAACTTTACTTTTCAGAAGTGTAAATATTTCTCGAATTTCACTGCACATTTTTCGAAGGGTAATTTTATCACTGTGTTTGACACGTATGATTGAAAAAAAATCCAATAAAATAAAATTTCTAATGTAATTTTCAGTATCACTCTGAGCCTCTTCTATTCAAGGCCCATCAGCGGCCGAGCGGTAGAGCACTAGTATTTCGGTCAGGGGCTGGAATCCCGGCCAACAGCCTGGCTGCATGGGCGTTTTCGTGGTCCTCCCTAGTTTGCGAGCCAGTTTTGCGTAGAAATGCATCCACGAAGGCATCCCCTCCTCCTGGGCAGATAGCTCTCGAGAGCTTTGCTATAATCAAATAACTCAAATCAACGCTTTGCTTGTTGTCCAATTTTTCCAGCGTAAAGTTTCCACCTTTTAGTTTATACAGTCATAAAATGGGAAAGAAAAATAATTTCTGTTTAAATTAGAACGCTAATTGTGCGTCGTTCTGTATAATTTTCTTTCATTTACGGCTTCTGAAAACTTCGCTAATTTTATCTGAGATTTTATAATTTTGTTTAAATCACTATTAAACTTCGTTTACAATTTATTACGCTACAAACGATACTTTCTTTTTTGACAGTCGGAATAATTTATCATCCAATTTGGTACCTGCAGTGAAACATTATTGAAAGTTACTTCTGTAAAACATTCTTTTCTGAAGAATATTATTAAGTGTAATCATTCGGCAAAGTAAATAAACTGAAGAAGGCGGGAAAAGAGAGAGCGACGGGATGAATAATAATGTCTTTCTAAACGGAAGACACTTCATTAATTTATTAGTTCGTACTAAAAATAGTTGCAAGAGAGTGGGATGATAAAGAACGGCGCATTGCCAGAGTGTGTGGAACATGTGAATATTTAAATTAATGGTGCCCTGTTTTCACTATGGATCGTATCATGCAAAGTTATTGTGTCTTTCCGAAATAAGTCGCTCTTCCTTTGACTTTTCCCTATCATTTTTTTCTCTTCTTATAAAAACTCCATTCACTCATGCTATATGCCAAAAACATTGGCTTCGGTATCTTTGTGTATCATCACCCTGTATGCAGAAGAGATTTTAAATTCAAGTCTAGCTTTAGAATTGAATCCTGATGAATCAAATTATGTCAGTTTTAATATTTTGTATTAGTAAATGAGGAATTAAATTAGTAAATGGGGAAATTCTTCATGATACGCTTATTTCGCATTCTATTTTTCAGATTTTTTTTAAACCTCCTCTTCTTCACTCCCCTTTTTCCCATTTTTTTTTTAGCCCAAAGAACTCGAAAGCTCGAAAGGGCTCGAAAGGGCTATTAATTTCGTTTAGGCATTTTGCGTCGATTCGCTTTTCAAACTGTTGCCACCAAATATTATCGCTGTGTATTATATTTAAAAAATTAAATAATGAACAATCTGCTTGAATGCATGAGCGTTTCTCGCATTGTGGAAAAACAACTGTACCTAGAGCCATCAAATTTTGAATAAAGTTAATCCTCCACCGAATATGGACATCTGAAAGCTCGAATTTGTAATATGTTTTATTACAAATTCGGCCGTTATTATTAATTTTAATTAATAATACTTATAAATTTATTCTAAATTATTATTAATTTTAATTACAAATTAAAATATTATTTTAATTATAAATTATTATTAATTTTATAAAAAAATTATTCAAAACTTATTTTCTAACACTTTAAACGAATGTTTGATTAACAAACTCAACGATTTCAAAGCAAGCAATGGCAACACTGTACACGGGGGTGGGGAACTATCTCCAGTACACCAGACTAATAATAATAACTCGGATAATCTAAAGATATGCTCATTTTTAAATTATTTTGTGATGCTGTTGCTGAATGGAATTTTATGTCTTTAGTGCTAAGAACATGATATTTAATGAATAAAGGTAACACACAAAACGTTAATAAAACACCCCTTTGGGGCATAATGTCAAATCCGAAAGTCTACAGATTTAATTTAATTAATTAATTTTTTTAGCCCAGAGAGGGAATTTACCCAGAACAGCTATTAATTTCGTTTTGGCATTTTTGCGTCGTCCACTATAAAACGGCGTTTCACTTTTCAAATTGTTGCCACCAAATATTATCGCCCTGCATTATATTTAAAGAAATTAAATAGTGAAGAATCTGCATGAATATATGTTTTTCGCATATGGTGAAAAAACAGTGGTGGCTTGGGATATCAAATTTTGAATAATATAGTCCTTCATTGCAATATGGGCATCTGGAAGCCCAAATTTTGAATTTTTTTTATTATGTATTTCATATCTTCTAAAGCGTTTATCAATTTTTGATTAAGAAACTCAACGATTTCAAAGCGAGCAATAGCAATACTCTATGGGGGGGGGGGAAAGGACCTCATTATTTCCAGCGCGCGGAACTGTATATCGGAAATTCTAAAGGTATGCTTATTTTAAAATTATTTTGTGATATTGCCGTTGAACTGAATTTTATGGTTTATTTTATGGTGCGAAGAACATGATATTTAATAAATAAAGCACAAAACGTTAAAAAAATGCCCCTTTGGACGTAATTTAAAATCTGAAAACCTCTCACATTTTTTATTATTATTATTTCATATTTTGTAAAACTTACAAAATTTTTTATTTGCAAATTCTACGATTGAAAGCGAATATTGGGCACGCTTTCCGGAATAAAGCAGATTTTTATCTCCAGTGCGCGAGGGGCCCACCAGCGGCCGAGCGGTAAAGACGCTGAACACTGGTAGTTCGGTCTGAGGTTCGAATCCCGCGAACGGGCTGGCTGCATGGGCGTTTTCGTGGTTTTCCCCATGTGTAACGTGTATACGAGCCAGTTTCCCTTAGAAAGTCCTCCACGAAAGGCATCCCTCCCTTTAGGCAGATAGCCCTCGTGTGCTTTGCCATAATTAAATACACCAACACCAGTGCGCGAGACTATTGTCACTTGGGAAAATGAGTGCGAAAAATTAGCGCTTTTAGAGCCTTTATATAATAGCTCGACTGATTAAAGTCGTAGGAAGATAACAATGATCGAAATGGCTTGCCACGAATTTTTGGAACCCTGGGGTAAATCCCTGGGAACTTAACTTCCCACCGTTCTAGAGGATATAATGCCACAAGCAAAGGAACAAAGAAACAGACAGACGAGCAGGATTTTAACAACATTGATCAGGGATGGGCAAACGTTTTCGGTTGAGGGCCAAAAATCGAAAAAAAAAAAGTTTGGCGGGCCAAGATAAATTTTTCTAAACTTTTAAAAACGGTATACAAGTATTACAAATTAAATGCGTTAATGAGATGAAGGAAATTGCGATTTCATTTTAAAAAGTTCCTTCTATTGAGGTTCGGAATGAGAGGTTCTGATTCTAAGGAACGAATCTAAATCCTCATCTGTCAGTGTACTTCTGAAATAATTCTTTCTAAGGTTCATAGCTGAAAACACTTGTTCACATATCTAAGATGAAGCTAGCATAGCACTGATTTTCTGGGCGATGAGGATTTCTAAAACTCTAACTTTGGCATATTTAAAAACAACTGCTTGAGATGATTGTTAAATAGCAACTCATTTAATTCGAGCTGCAAATCTAACCTCACTGCTTCACAATTTACGTTGAAGGCCATGGTAAAAGTATCCAATTCTATTTGAATGGCGCTGAAATCTTGAAATCTGCATTCGAGTTCACAATTTTGTCAAGCCATCTTCATAATTCATAAGCTTCTCTTCATTTACTGAGGGTATTGAATTTAAGCTCGGGAAATGAGACAAGTCGTTCTTAGTTAGCTGCCCAGAAAAAAAAAAAAAAAATAGTTTAAAAGCTTTTGAGATGGGCCCAGATATCGTCAATATATTGATTTTTCCCTTGCATCTTGACATCCAAGTATTATTTATATCAATGCTTTCATCCATAGCTATGGAGCAAAATTTAAACTGGCCAGTCTTTGATTCTAATTGTGATGTCAAATTTTTATCGATGTCTTCTAGAAGTCACCGTTTTTCGAGGTAAGCTTACAGTCTCAAATTATTTTTCTTGTCTGGACATAAAACATCACAAACTTAGAGAATGGATTGTTTGACGAACTTCCCATCACTGAGAGCTTTATTATTTTTAGCAATATTATATGCTACAATGTAACTTCCATGTGTAGCTGCTTCTTAAACATGGTTTACTTTCTTGAAAAAAATTTTGTCGGCCTGATAATTTATTACAAACACTTTCTGCATTTTGGTTTCTTTCATATTCGAACATTGCTCAGTAATTGCAATTCTTATGCTTAGATGTGAAATGACGGGAAGACTGGTACAGCTTTATTGCAGATGAGACACACTGTTTTATCTTTTACAGCTGTAAAAAAATATTTCCAGGTCCATTCATCACTAAAAGCACAGCACTCTGAATCAACTTTACGTTTTTTTTTTTAGTAGCTATTTTGGGGTTGAAATATTTTAAGAATAACCCAAAACAAGCACTAACTACGCTATACTTTTAATAATTTCACTAGTATTCACAATGGTGGTATTCGTCCGCAGTCTTTCCCGTCGCAATCAATAACATTAGAACTCGAGCTAAAAAAAAGCCGCTGGTTGGAGCTTAAAATGCGCAGTCTACCACATGTGAGTGTGGATTCCCATATGTCTGCTCCCCGAGAAAAGGATAACGCTTGTTGGCGACAATCTACAGCTATAACTAATAAAGAACTTCCACTTTTACGGATTGAAAGCTGTTTGCGCTTTCTGTTTCCCTCGATTTATGTTTCGTAGAACAAAAATATAGAACGTAAACAGATCATCAGTCTTTTGAAAAAAAAGGAAGAAAAAAAATAATATTTAAACAAAGTAGAAAAAGAGATGGATATTTAATATATAATTATATGTTTCTTTTGATTTGCCTCGGACCGGCAAATTAAAATTCTATCCGCAGGCCGAATAGAACCATCCCTGGTATAGATAATGCTTCCAAGTGAAACTTTTATGAACATTTGCAGCTGTTTTGTAATCAATAAAAGCTCTTTCTAACGCCTTATGTTATATAACTGGTACATATGTTATATAAGTCATTATATAAGTGGCCTTATGTTTTTAAAGTCATTTTTTTCAATTTTTTTAAGGTGTCCTATATTCAAAAAGGTTTTTAAATATTTTTACGTTAAAGAAAGTAATAGTAAATTTTCTTCGAGGTGTTTAACTGTAACCTAAAGCCGGCAAATCTCAATTAATTTTTTTTTTTTTTAATTTTGTCTTTGAATATATTCTGCATTTCATTTTGTAACGGCTGCGTGTCAGTAGAAGTTGAAAGAAATCACTTATTCAAAGAGAACAGTTCTTGATATAGTGCCATTCTACTTCCGCCGATTCGGGAGGCAAGGAAGCATCCGGCGCATTTTATTTATTTTTTTATTATTATTCCATAATTATATCAACTTATTCCTGGAACCTTATCTTTTGAAATAAATATGTCTGCTTGTCGAGTCCATTTATTTCTTATTCGTCCTGCGTCCATAAACGGATGCGTAATAAAACTTCTATTTCCATAAAATTGGCTAAGAACCTTCATGCGCTAACGAGCAATTTTTTTTTTTTTTTTTTTTTTTTTTTTTTTTTTTTTTTTTTTTATCGCAAGAGAACGATGGTGTTCAGTTTTTATGTTTGTCGCAACCAGTGGAACGCTACATCTGCCATGTCCGTTTAAAAAATAAAATAAAACTCCAGAGACCTCCCCCCTGCCCTGTTTAAATACGTAATTTACGTTATACGGTAGAAAGAGAGAATTTTATGTTTTTAGCGCAAAGGCGTTAGCTTAGAAAAGCTATTAATTTCGTTTAGACATTTTGAGTTGATTCACTATAAACGGCGAATCACTTTTTGAATTGTTGCCACCAAATATTATCGCCCTGTATTATATTTAAAGAAAGACATTAAATAATGAACAATTTGCATGAATGTCGGTATGTTTCTCGCATTGTGAAAAGACGACGGTACATAGAGGCATCCAATTTTGAATAACGTAATCCTCCATCCGAATATGGTTATCTAATAGCCCAAATTTGGAATTTTTTTATTATTATTTCATATTTTGTAAAGCAATTATGAGTTTTTGATTAAGCAACTGAACGATTTCAAAGAAAGCAATAGCAACACTGTACGTAAAAAAAAAAAAAAAAAAAAAAAAAAATCTGAAATGTTTCAGATTTTAAATTACGTCGTCCAAAGGGGCGTTTTTTAACATTTTGTGTGTTACCTTTCTTTATTAAATATCATGTTCCTCGCACTTAAACCATAAGATCCAGTGCAACAGCAATATCGCAAAATAGTTTTAAAACGAGCATATCTTTAGAATTTCCGATACAGAGACTCACGCGCTGGAGATAAAAATGTTTTTTCTGCACAACGTTGCCATTGCTCGCTTTGAAATCCTTGAGTTTGTTAATCAAAAATTCGTCAAAGTTTTAAAAAATAGGAAATCGATCATAAAACAAATTTCAAATTTCAAATTTGGTCTTCCACATGCTCATATTCGTTGGAGGATTACGTTATTCAAAATTCGATGACTCTATGTACCGTTGTTTTATCACAATACGAGAAATATACATACATTTATGCAGATTTTTCATTATTTAATTTCTTCAAATATAATGCAGGACTCTAACATTTTGTGGCAACAGTTTGAAAAGTGAACCGACATTTATGAGTCCGACGCTAAATGCCAAAACGAAACTAATAGTCCTTCGGGATTCAAATCCCTTTGGACTAAAAAAAAAAAAAAAAAAAATCTCCTTTTTGTCTGTACGAGTGGTCTTAAAATGGCAGCCCGCGTTCATCGTTGCTATATTGTTGATTAAAAGCAATATTTCTGCACTTAGAGGAAGTGATTTTTCTTAACCCAAAATGTACATAGTCCCGAATGGGATATTATTCTCGAAACGGCATTTTGCGTCGGCTCACTATAAATGTCCCTTTCACTTTTCTAATTATTTCCACCAAACATAATCTTCATGTGTTATATTTAAAGAAATTAAATAATGAATAATTTGCACGAATGTATATTTGTCCCACTGTGAAAAAACAATGGTATCTAGAACTTTTAAGTAACGTAGTCCTCCGCACGGCACGCAGAAGCCCGAATTTCTATTTTGGAATTTGTTTTATTATCTATTTGGTATTTTTAAAAATTTAATGAATTTTTACTTAGCAAACTCAACGATTTCCAAGCGAGCAACGGCAACACTGTACGGAGGAGGAGACATTTTCATCTCCAGCGCGCAAGACTGTCTGTCGGAAATTCTAAAGATATGCTGTTTTTAAATATTTTGTGATATTGCTTTTGAATTGAATTTTATACAGTTTAAGTGCAAAGAACATGATATTTTATAAATAAAGGTAACACATAAAACATTAAAAAACGCCCCCTTTTGGGAGTAATATAAAACCTGAAAGCTTTCAGATTTCTTTTATTACTCCTTATTATTATCAGCATTATTCGATATTTATCCAAAAGGTACTTTCGGCAATTTTAATTTGTTGTGACTTATCTCATTTGTCTGGCAGTAACATCAGAACAAGCCCAATTCATCGTAGCAAGGAATGCAAGATTGCGACCTACCAGCGGCCCAGCGGTAAAGACGCTGAACACTGGTAGTTCGGTGCGCGGTTCGAATCCCGCGAACGGGCTGGCTGCATGGGCGTTTTCGTGGTTTTTTCCCATGTGTAACGTGTATATGACCCAGTTTCCCTTAGAAAGTCCTCCACGGAGGCATCCCTCCCTTTAGGCAGATAGCCCTCATGTGCTTTGCCATAATTAAATAATCCAATCCAAGATTGTGTCTGTCGTTAACAATAGCGTTGAGCACCATACGGATCACAGTACGACTTCGCTCAGTTCCGTCTCCAGTTTTGATGGAGAAAACTCGAGGGACACGATTTCGAGGGTCACCCACCCATATTCTCCTACCACCAACCTCTCGAGAGGACTTTCGGCACGCCGCATATTTAAAGGGCCCCCATGCCGCATAGACACTATACATTTACAAACATCCATGCCTTCTCCGGGATTCGAATCTGGGCGCTTCGATACGGGAGAGTCAACGTCGCTAACTACTATCCCGCTTGCCCGGCCGCATTTTTGATTTAAAAGACTTAAATATTTGTACCATTTTTTCTGAATATATGAAATTACAATTAAAAACGTTATAAGAGTTAAAGTATTATTCAGAATAATTATTATTATTATAAAGTATTATTGAGTGGTCAAATATGGTCAATTTAATAGTATGCAAGGACGCGCATTTACATCTTTTCCTTGGTCGAAAAAAAGTCTCTGCACGGCAATGCTCATTATCGAATTTTTCTGTATTTTTCAATTTCCGAGGATTTCTGTGTTGTTGAATTTGAAATAATCTACATAACTGGTAAAGAAAAACTTGGTAAACAGATACGTTATCACGAGACGCTTCCTTTTATCATAAATTGTTTGTGATCTTGCTTTTTGAAATTATGTGAATATTAGTCATTCGAAAGCAGCCTACAGGAGAATTGTCTGCGGTGCCGTATCTTAAAACTCTTATCTCATTCCTTTCCGTTTCGGAGCGTTCCACCTGGTAACTTGTCTTTATGTGGTGTCTCATTTTCATTTATTCCACGTAGACAGATTTCGATGAGACTTGTGATTCGTTTAATTTCTTAATTTGCATAGAAAACCCAGGTCTTTGTATCTTTAGAAATGAATTATGTATGAACAAGTTGCGAAATAAAGATTTTCGAAGCTTGAAAGGTCTATGTAGAGCCCGGTGGATTTTGCAGCTCTTGCTGCGTTATATATCCTGCGACATTATATATATTTATCTTTCGTCGATCCTCCGACATTATATATATTTATCTTTCGTCGATTCTGCGACATTATATATATTTATCTTTCGTCGATCCTGCGGCATTACATGTTTATCTTTCAGATTATAATAATACATTGGAGCATTATATATCCTGCGACATTACATATTTATATTTCATCGATCCTGCGGCATTACATGTTTATCTTTCAGATTATAATAATACATTGGAGCATTATATATCCTGCGACATTACATATTTATATTTCATCGATCCTGCGGCATTATATATATTTATCTTTCAGATTATAATGCATTGGCTATCATTCAGTTTGGCTGTCATTGGAATCTTTCAGATTATAATAATACATTGGTGCATTATACATCCTGGGACATTATATATTTATCTTTAGTCGATCCTCCTGCATTACATGTTTATCTTTCAGATTATAATAATACATTGGAGCATTATATATCCTGCGACATTACATATTTATATTTCATCGATCCTGCGGCATTATATATATTTATTTTTCAGATTATAATGCATTGGCTATCATTCAGTTTGGCTGTCAATGGAATCTTTCAGATTATAATAATACATTGGTGCATTATACATATTATATTTATAAACCATAAAATTCAGTTCAAGAGCAATATCGCAAAATAATGTTAAATTAAGCATATCTTTAGAATTTCCGATATACACAGTCTCGCGAGCTGGAGATAAAAGTATTTTTTTTCTATATAACGTTGCCATTTCTCGCTTTTAAAGCATTGAGTTTGTAAATCAAAAATTCGTTAAAGTTTTACAAAATATAAAATCTATAATAAAACAAATTCCAAATTTGGGATTTCAGATGCCCATATTCGCAGTAGGATTTCGTCATTCAAAATTCGATGGCTCTATGTACCATTGTTTTATCACAATGCGAGAAATAGACTATCATTTATGCAGATTTTTCATTATTTAATTTCTTCAAATATAATGCAGGACTCTAACATTTTGTGGCAACAGTTTGAAAAGTGAACCGACGTTTATGAGTCCGACGCAAAATGCCAAAACGAAAGCAATAGTCTTTCGGGACTGAAATCCCTTTGGACTAATAAATAAATTAAAAACATACATATCAAAAGCTGTAAAAGAAGTTGATCTCGCTTTTCATACAATTGCGATTGTTCTTTCGGAATTTATATTGAATAAACAGATAAAAAAAACATCGGGTTATATATATATATAAATACAAATACACACACACATCGCGGTGCACCGCATATTAATCCGCTTTTTTGAATGCAACTTTCTTTTTTTTTTTCCCGTTGCCATCTGCGCTGTAAAAAAAACAGAGGTTGATAAGTGAAGAGTGTTTGTGAAAATGTTTATTTAATGCGCGGTACTGTTCCTTCAGATACGTGATCTGTGTGGTTGAAGGGAAAGGTTGAATTCCGCTACTGTTTCTTCAATTTTTATTTTACGTATTTCTTTTTTCAATTTCAAAATTTGCCCTCATCAGTTTACGGCACAATGCTATTTATAACTTGTTTCGGAGTGTCAAGTCTTGAGAGCAAACATAGCAAAAGCAGTTGGCGAAAGAAGTAGTGTACTGTTTCTCGAGTCTTCATTTTTCAGTATTAGTGCAAAATTCCGGGGGTCTTTGATAAGCAAATAATCTCGAAGCCTCCGTTCGAGTGAAAAATAACTCCCCAACCCACCCGTTTCTCTGATCAACTTTTCTTAAAAATAACAAAATAGTGTTCCAAGGCTTTCCAGCAATTGGACCTGTTCCCAAAACAGCCTTAACAGTTTAGTTCTCGTTTCAGCCTTAGAGGGGAAGAGTCAGAGAATTTATTCCCAATTCAGCCAATTGGGAAATATCAGTTTATTTCATTTAAAACACAGTCGTCAATGCTTCCAACGGCATAACACTTTTTTATAGTGGTCTGTCTTGTTGGAATATGATTCTATATGAAAACATAAATATGCATACTTACATTACTTAAATAATTTAGTTTTAGTTTTATTTTGTATCATTTTAGGAAAAGCGATTTAAAATCAGCAGCGAGACTGATGTTAGAATAAGGTGATCATTATGTGGTACTTACGTATTAACCAATAACCTTGGCACACTCTGTCCAAGGTAAGAAAGATTAAAAATAAAAAATTTCTTATCGGAAGAAAGTTGGCAATTTTCGTAATTCTCTCTCTTTTTTTTTTTTTTTTTTTTTTTTCAGAATACAGATATTTACCGTAAGACGGCAAACATTATCAGCATATCAAAAGAACATAAATACAGTTTAAGAATTTTAAATACAAATATAAATTTTTAATTAAGAATTATATAAAAAGTTGTGTTTTTTTTTTTTTTTTTTTTTTTTTTTTTTTTTTTTTTCCCCGAAATCTTTCTTTAACATTTTAGTGCTTTTTTTCTCCCCATCTACACAGCAACCTGTTTTTCCTTTGGGGGGGGGGAAAAATCAGAGTTTTGCATAAACTCGGCATTACGCACCGGTAATCTATCAAATGCATCTCCTCATTATTCACTTTAACGATTCTGCGGAAAAATAATGTATTTCTGTGGAAATTTCAACGCAGTTTTTTTCCACTATTGGCGGATTCCACAAGCTATATTTTAAAACTGCGTTGAAGTCAAAAACTATCACGATTTGTCTATAAAAACTGCTGTCTATTAAAACAGCTATAAATTCACGTGTGGGGGAAAAAAAAGTTAAATTTTAATATCGTGTTGTAGAACATGATGATGAAGTTAGTAGTTGAGAACAAATAAATAGGATATCACCGATTTAACCTACGATAAATATAGTAGTTATTGCAGCCAAGGATATACTTCATTATTATTGGGTAAAAGACATTAACTTTTCTCGTCATGAAAGTATATGTTACAACGGGTATTACCTTTCGGCTGCAACTTTAATACGGGCTATTAGATAATAATAACATTGTGGGAATCATGTGATGGTAAGTTCGCTTTTGTGATGACCGGTATGTAGTTGTTTGCTTGGTCGTCGTCTATTAGACCGATGAGAAGTGCAGCAGTTCCCTTGAAGATGATAAATGATTTTGGGATTTGATCCTGGATTTGTTACGTGGCAGTCAAATATGGAATCGCTATCGCAAAAGAGCTCAGCGACAGATTCTGATATTCGAATTGCTTTGTACTGCGAGCGTTTGATTGACTTTTGCGATCATTTATACACTCCCTTCCCAAGCACTTCTGATACGACTGGTCGTCGTGAACTGAGCCTACGTTGTGACCGTAGTTGTGAGACCAGTGCATTGATGTGATTGATCGTTGCGTTGATGAGCTGTGGCTACGGTTGCAATATATAGGCGTGACGACAGACACAGTGCAGAACGCTAAAATCTCTTGACATGTGAAGTTATGCCTCTTGTACAGCCAAATGAAACGAATTATTGCATCTGCGATTTGGTCTGACACATCATAACAGCTTGAAAACAGTGACTTTCGGGGACCGCACACAGGATTTTCTCATCTCCGTGTGGTCCACCGCAAATACCTGTACAAATAAATGTGACTCACGTAAATTTTTCCCTTTTTTTTTTTTTTTTTTTTTTTTTTTTACCTTTCATAGATTGTAGTAAGTACAAAATAACCACAAGAATCATAAAAACATTCTTTCAAATATTATTTACATTTGCTGTTTAGTAAAATCCAAAGGTGTTTTTACGTAATTTTTATCGATTGCAATTTGGTAATCATGATAAACTTTCAAATGTTATTTTAAAGCAATTTGCATAGACTGCAGTTTGTTAACTATCATTACATTCTTACAGATACTATTTTGAAAGAAATAGCATTTATAAATTACAGTTTTTTAGAACATTAGTAGCTTGCGCGGCGAGCCGCCTAAATAGTTATCATAAAACGGAAAACTATGTAATGATTTAATGAAAAATTATATAATAATTATTTAATGAGTCCTATTATTGTGATTTCATAAAGATATTTAATATTTCTAATTAGATATCTCGTGATTTAAATGCATTGTTATTTAAATCTATTATCAACCTGTATTATAAGAATTATAATGTTATATAAATCTGCATTTTTATTTAAATTTAATTATTAATGAAATTAGAAAGCAGGAAAAATAGTCTTTAAGAACTGCGTTTATTGCTTATAAATCGCTTGGTTTTTACTCAGTAAAAGACAAATTAAATTTAAATGTTAAATATCTTACGCATATCTGAATGGCAACACTTTGGAGCATGGAAGGTAAGAAGATTTTGTTTTAGTCAGTGGCAACACGTAGTATTTAATAATTTAGTTTGTTGATCAAACTTGAAGGATAAATGTTTTTCATTTTGCTTAATGGCAAGTCTGGCGCGCTGGAGATTAAAATAATTTATTTAGAGAAGTGTTGCCACCGATAATTTTCAAACTGCCGAGTTTGTTAATCAAAAATTCATTAAATTTGAGCGAAAAAATGAAACAAATCAAAAGCAAATTCGAAATTCAAAATTCTGGCTTCGAGGCGCGCACGATCGGATCGAGACTATCTGTGTTTTGTTCAAAATTTGGTGTCGCCGTTTTCCCGTATTCTTTATGTTAAGTTATAAGTACACACTTCAAAATGTTATGCGTTAAAAGACTGCGAAGCAATCTGACTTGAAACACAAGCATGAAACACTTGAAGACTTTGGCAGGTGTGACAGACAGTTCATTAACTTCAGCTACCGAAATGGAAAACTTCTGTTTAATTGTAGCTTTAGTTTTTTAAAAAGAGTGTGACTGACCAACGCCCTTTTCAACGGTTAAAGACAAAGCCTCTTTTACTCAAATCCACCCTTTAGCGGATGCATGCTTGCAGAAAATAGTTGTTTTGTTTTTTTGTTTTCTTATTCCCACCCTTTTTTTAGTACAGATATATTTTGCAACAATCCTAATTTTAAAAACATGTATCCGCTTTGATGTTTGAAAGGATCTCTGTTTTCGAAAACGAAAATACTAAATCACTTCGGTCAAAAATCTTTAGTGTTTGGGATTCTCATTGAGTGTTATAACTTTTGTCAGCATAAATAATACACTATTCCATTGTTAAAATAGATAAGTATTAATCAGAGTAAATTCCACTTTATAATGAAAAGGAATAACAAAAATCGAAGCTTTATGTAATATAAGAATAATTCTATAACAGCGAACATCTAATACTGAACTTCCATTTTTTATACTGTTACGAATTTTGCACATAAATAGATGATTTTAGTGCAATTATATGTAAAACTGCTGTATTTCTTTCGTATAGAGACAAGAAAAAGTAAAAAGTACAGGGGCAAGTCCATTTAGTAAATAGGTATCTCGGTGATTTGGCGAGATATCATCAAGCTACAAACGGTTTTAGCGACTTATTTTGTCGCCAAATTTGTCGAGGAATCGCCAAAAGTCGCCAAACTCGGCGATATTTTGATCCGCTCCTCACCGTAATAGGTATTGTAATTGAATAAATGCAATTCATCACTATATTAGCTGTAACCGTAATTCGACCCTCATATTACTTTCCAGTAATTCCGAGAAGAAGAAAGTACTAGAAATATTTCGATGGCCGGGTGAAAACTACATAAATCCGGAGAGAGCATCTGGTGTCAGTTGCTGTTGTTAGCTGAGCGTGAGTTCCGAATACTATCTCCGGTTTAGCTTCGCTCTTTTCTTTTGTATTTCGTTATGTTTCACGTTGTTAGTAGTTTGAAGTGTAACTACTGACTGTACTCTGTGTTACTGCGAACACCTGTACGATAATTTCTATGGAAAGTTCCAGAAGTCTGAAGTATTTCTTTTGATAAAATAAATCTTATCATTCGCAACAGAAGAAACAATGCTGTTTTCAAAATAATTCCGGAAATAAATCCATGTGATATTGCACACGTTAAATTTCACATACATTAAAACGTTATTTCATTTTTATCCTCAAATTGGGTCTACCAGTCAAGCAATAAAATTTAGGTAAACACTTTTAAATTCAAGACCTCTTTGCTAAGGTCAAAAACCTGCACCAAAATAACCTTCACAGGGAATTAACAAAACGTCCCTTTCAAGTTTCAGCGATAAATCTTAAAGATTAGGCTGAGAGCTGCTTAATGAAGGGCTGAGCGTGTTTTCTTCTACTGTAATGTTATTAAATAAAACGCAACTTTCCGACGAAAAAGATTTCCCTTTGCCCTGTAGCACTGTCATCGTCTTCAACTACGTTTTATTTATATGTGCTGAGGTTTTCCTGCGTACGGTCATTGGAAAACAAGCACTTCAAGGTCATAACGAACTTGGTCCCATATGCGTCGTAACGCGTGTCGTCATCACCGCACAGAGAGAATTATGGGATTTTAGCAAGTTATAGAAATCGACCATCTTTTTTGCGTAGTTGTTACCATGGTTACGGACAAGCCAGAGGAATAAAATATCCTTGAAGTGCCTAGTTTAAATTTTGATAATACTGTATCATCTACATCTAAATGCTGTGTCATCTTGAAGACGTCTGCAAATATTATACTATGTTAACTTGTGTGGCGACACCTAACACATATTCTTTAAAACGCGTTGGGTCAACGTTGGTCTGGTCGTTAGCACGTACCTCCATCGAGAAATGAGGTACTTTCGAATATGTTCTTAATTGCCCATCCCAGATGCTCTTCGTCGTGACCTCCGTCTGCCTTGTGATCTCTTGTTTGGTCGAGGAGTGCATCCAAGATCTCCAGCCACGGTTTGAAGTGATGCACAATTTTGCACCAGAGCGAGTCAACTTGGCGACGGAGAAGATGGAGATCCGATATGATACGAGAACTACGGGACATCGATTCAATGATCAAGGATCAAGGAAGTTAATTTACGGAGTGCGCTAGGCTAGGCCTTTAACTCCACATCATCAGAGATAGAATAATTACATCAAAAGAGGGGTTCATCTAATAAGGGAAGATTTTGAAGCCTAATTATAAAAATAAAAGCTTTTCAGATAATGCCTTCCGCATGAGAAAAAAAGGAAAACTCTTAGAAATTCTTTAAATTAAATTTTGTGTTTAAAAAGGGCCAGGAATAAATTTTGAGAGAGGAGTCAACATTCAAAAAGTTTTGAAAAGAATAAAAAGGTGCAATACATTTCTTTGATTCTTGATATCAACAGCAAAATAAAATGCTTAGGACAAGCAATCCGGAGAGTTGGGCAAAAAGGGCTGGGGGCGAAACCCGTTGGGCGGGTTCTAGTAGCAGTTCAGTGTGATACAGCTGAAGGTGGAGAAGAAAATTATTGGTCGCTATTTAGTCCGACGTTAAAAGGTCCCCTTAGGGTGTCGAAAGCAACCCGTTTAGCGGGTGGAGAAGAAGCTTTTAAGAAGCTATTGAGAAATTAAGTGCAGTCGCGTGCGGCTGCGGAGATAGGTTGTCCCTTGTTAAAGAAACGTTAGAAGGCTCTTCTTAAAGAGTTAAAGAACAGGATTCCTCCGGTCAATGCCCTTACGCATTGTTAACGCGGGGGCGGTTGGGGTTTAGGAACAAGAGGTAAGCATCCACTTGGGCATCTGTATTCCAATACCGACGCCGTTTAAAAGGTAGTTGAGCATAATCAGGTTGTAAGATTGCTCTGGGTCGCTTTTTAGAAGAGGCAACCGCAGGATCATATACCGGCAGGGTATGTAATACTGGATTTCCAACAAGATGGATGTTTTTGAAAAATCTTTCCGAAAGTCGCTGTATAAAGCGATTAATGGGCATAATTTTGAGGTCGTTATGAATGTCATCGTTCCTTATGAACCATGGAGCGTTTAATATCTGCCGTAAAAATTTTGATTGAAAAATTTGGACGTGTTTACGGTTAGTCAGAGCAGCTGAGCCCCAGATGGGACTCGCGTAAGTGAGAATAGGCCTTATGATAGATTTATAAAGCAAGATCTTGTTATTAAGTGACAGGTCGCTATTTTTAGCGAAAAAGGGGCGCAGGTTGGCTTTGACAGCTTCCGCATTCGCAATAATTTTTTGAATGTGATGTTGCCAAGTTAATTTTGAGTCTAGTAGAACACCAAGGTATTTGTAAGTAGTAACCCAGGGAATAGGTTCACCGAAGAAAATTAGATTATCTAAACGAGGGATGTTTCTTCGGATGAATAAAGTGGCAGCACATTTAGCGACATTAATTTTGATTTTATACAGTCCGAGCCAGAGTTCTAAGGCTGAAAGGTAACTCTGTAATGTAGAGATTACCGTGGTGATGTTGGTATGTTGAGTTAGGATGGCCGTATCGTCTGCATATAAAGCTAAATCGATACTAGGTGCCTTAGGCACGTCGTTGATATAGATATTGAAGAGCAGAGGTGAGACAAGACTGCCCTGAGGACATCCAGCATGGATCGGGCGGGGAGAGGAGAGTTCGTGGTTAACTCGTACGCGGAAGCTTCGTCCGGCTAAGTACGAGCTAATAATTTTAATGATGTGAGCCGGAAATCCAAGTCGCATGAGCTTGTAAATAAGTCCGTCATGCCAAACCCTGTCAAAGGCTTTAGCTATGTCAAGATAGACAATTCCAGTATTCTCTCGCTTACGAAAGCCTTCATGAATGAATTCCACTACACGTAGTGACTGGTGTACCGTGGAGTGTTTAGGTCGGAAGCCGAATTGTTCCGGGATGATTAAGTTTTGATTTCGACAGAATTCATTCAGGCGATTAAGTAAGACATATTCATATACTTTTGAGAGTGAGGAAAGCAGACTAATTGGTCTGTAGTTGACGGGTAAGTTTAGATTTTGCCCCGGTTTTGGAATGGGGACGACCGTTGCAATTTTCCAGCGGTCGGGGAAGTAGCTTCTCCTTAGCATAAAATTAATAAGGACCGTAATCCAAACAATAAACATTACAGGGAAATTTTTAATCATGCGATTAGAGATAGAATCCATGCCTGGAGCCTTGTTGGGTTTCAGTCTATTGATGTATTCCATCACCTCTTTAGGATCAGTGGGCCTAAGTTCAGGCGTGAAAGGTTGTGTTAAAAACTCTTCAACACGTGAATGTATGCGCCCTTGAGTAACCGGGCGGTTACAGTAGGCGTCGTTATTAGGAGCGAATTGAGTAGCAAGGCTGTCGGCTAAGACTTCTGCCTTTTCAGTGTCTGTGTAAGCCATCCGTGCGTCATCGGCCGTTGGGACATCGATTCAACGAAAGTGACAAGATGTGGTTGGGGAATCCGATTCGACGAAAAGGACTGTATGCTAAATACAATCACCTTGGGATGGTCGTTACACAGTCCTAAAGAGACTGAACAATGTCTTTGTTCGGATCCGTTAAGTAACCGAATTCTAAACCTAAAGTCATTCATTACGAAAGGTTAGCCCCTTACTGTGGTTATACTACGCAGTCCCCATAGTGTATGTAAATAGAAACTAAAGCCATGGTCCTATTTATTTCTAAATTTATCAGCGATATGAATGATGTTCCAAAGTACAAAAAATGTAAAAATTTAATAACATCTGAAGCACTAATTATCCTTCCGAAAAAAAAAAAAAAAAGAAAAAAAAATTGCCAAGATAGTGAAAAAAATGGCGAAAAAATGCGGGGAAAATACAGTATGTAACCCAGTACGAATCTCAATAAGGTACCGTAACCAAAAAAATGGATGCATCAAAAAGGAATTGGCTTGCAAAAACACATACAAGTGCCAAAGCAGCAATAATAAATCACACAAATCCGACGCATTTTTTAGAAAACTACGAAAAGTATTTACGGAAGTACTTATTGGGTAATTAATTATTCATAAGATTTAAATTATTTCCAACAAAAATTTCTTCGAATATATTATAGTGGTCGAATAATTTCTCGTACAGAGGTCGGGACGATACGAATCAACATCCAGGGGAGAAAGCATGAGCGCCGCTGAAATACTAATGTCCAATCAAATACATAATTTTGTGATGAAGAAAATTTCCAGTAAAGAAACAACACAAGAGAAAAACGATGAGAAAACGAATTAAATGAGAAAAAAACACCTCTGGCGGCGGGCATCGTTAATTTGGGACTCCTTTGTAACTCGTTTGTGAAAGTTTCACAACTTTCGGTTTCGTTTCGTAACGACTGACCGTAAATGGGCGAGAGAAAGTACTTCAGGGAACAAGTTACCCTTTCCATCGAATGTGGTTAGACCGGTAAGAACGCTTCCTAGTTCAAGAACGTAGACCTGTATTCGATAGTCAGGGTGTCAAGGACGTCTGTTTTTAAATCGGGTGCAAGGCGGTAGCTTCCGAGATTGTTTACGAACAACCTGTTCTAGAAAAGATGATCTCTTTGAGTTGTTGAAGAAAACAAGTAAATTCTTTTCTTTTCGACTTATACCGAGGTTGTTTATTTCTTTGATTTTGTGTATCCCTTTTCACAGGTGAAAGATATATCCCCTTTGTAGAACTTTAAATATCAATGCAAGCATGTTTCCTTTTTCAGTGCAATCACGGTTTCACGGTTCTCTCTTATGTTATTAAAAAATAAAGAACTTTCGAGTGAGTTCGTTGCACTATGTAAAGACGGTGGCCCCTGGAGCCACAGAATTTCGAACACACGCAAGCTAACCAGTGTACCTCAAAGTCCGAATTTCCAAATCATTAGTCCAGAGGGGCAATTTGCTCTGAAGAACTGTTAATTTCGTTTTGGTATTTTGCGTTGAAAAATATGCACGGTGATTCGCATTTCAAATTGTTGCCACCAAATACTATCGCCCTGTATTATATTTAAAGAAATTTAAAAATGAAGAATCTGCATGCATGTATTTATGTTTCTCGCATTGTGATAAAACGGCGGTATTAGAGCCATCAAAATTTGAATAACGTAATCTTCCATAGAATATGGGCATGTGGAAGCACTAATTTGAATTTGAAACTTGTTTTATTATCGATTTCATAATTTTGTAACACTTCGACGAATTTATGATTAACAAACTGTACGATTTCAAGGCGACCAATGGCAACACTATACGGGGGAAAAAAAATTATCTCCAGCGCACGAGACTCTGTATCTGAAATTCTAAAGATATGCTCGTTTTAAAATTATTTTGCAATACTGCTGTCTGAATTTTATGGTTTGAGTACGTAGGACATGATATTTAATAAATAAAGGTAAACACAAAACGTTAAAAAAAAAAAACGCCCCTTTGGACGTAATCTAAAATCTGAAATCTTTCAGATTTTTTTTTTTTAGTAAATTTATTTTTTATTAATTTTTGTGTTGTGCAAACTTACAGAATACTGCATTTAAAAACATTCATGAAATCAATGGATATAATTATTTTCAAACGCATATTTTAATGATGCTCGTTTCTTTTATGACCTGGAGCACGAGAGATTAAAATTTTTAAAACTACAAAAAAAGAAAAAAAAGTATTATGTACCACTTCCCTCAAAAACTGACTTGTACATTATGTTGTTTTTCAGGCAGCAAAATAAAAATTTCCTTAATAATATTGTTTTTTTTTTTTTAATCTTAATTTAATAACATTATTGAAGGCACATTATTTTCATTTTACAAAATATAATAGCATGTTTAGAGATTAAATACCGAGAATCAAATATGGATCATGTCATTTGTTCATTACAGGCATTCTGAACAATATTTCATGTTATTTTGAGTATACCGTATGTCCTTGCATAGTTTTCTCCTTCAATGCGTTCAGAGAACGAGCTTCCCCAAATTTTAAGATGGATTCATCTACTTAGTGGCTGTTTTCGTCTCACTAACAAACTCTCGCAAACTACCTGCAAAGGTCATGTCGAAGCTTTCCTTTCTAATTGTTGGATTTTATGCAACCCCAACGCATAAAATCCAACAATACAAACCCGAGAACCGACCCATCACAGCGAAGGAAACACGAACTGGTATTCAGTTTACGATTTCGCTGTGTCAACTGCACATTCACCTTCTCTAACTGTTGATAGACGATCTGAGGCCTAGGAAGTTGCAATGACAACGATAAGAACGGACGAGATTCAAGTTACGTTTAAATAAAAATAAAGGTATCTTATTGGATAGTGTAATGTTAATATTATTATGTATTATTTTTGGAATGTAGGTTTTTTTTTTTTTTTTTTTTTTTTTTAAGAAATAATATTTTGATAGTTATCTGCAGTTTATCCAAGGCTACTTTCCACTTGTTTATGTTACTACTGTAACCGCGTCTTTCTGGAATTAAATCATTCGCGTAATTCCCACCTGTCGATTTTCGGACAATAAATTTAAATGAAGTGTAGCAAAATACGGTCATAACTTAATAAACCGTACAAAGATGTCATACAGTGTCCAGATCAGTTTTTTTTTTTTTTTTCTGTTAAAGAGTTTCATTATAAGGAACACAAAAATTATTCTTTGCCAATCCTCCACCATCCGCCTTTATAGTGGTTAATGACGCTGACTGCCGTGCCGAAGGGCCCGGGTTCGAATCCCGAAGAAGGCAAGGATGTTTGTAAATGTATAGTGTCCGTGCGGCGTGGAGGCACTCTAAACATGCTGCGAGCCGAAAGTCCTCTCGAGAGGTTGGTGGTAGGGGACGAGGGGTGAGAGACCCTTGGACCCGTGCCCCCGGGGTGCTCTCCATTAAAATTGGAGAGGGGTGGAACTGAGCTAAATGGCACTGTGACCTGTAATGTGCTCAAGGCTGTTGCCAACGGCAGGAGTATCGTGCGCTCTTTGCTAAGAGGAATTTCGTGAGCTTGGGCTGACTATAGGTCAGACAAGTTGAGCATTAGTCAGCAACAACAACAACATCTTACGATATTGGATTAGACCAGATGGACTGTATATATTGAATACCTAAAAAATTTCTTTATAATTATTCCCATGATTCCAGCTAGTTTTGAAAATACCTTTAGCTTCTCTAGAAGGTCAAGGTCAAGGTCATTTTCCCCAATTTGAATACCAATCTCTGAAAACTTGTAATTGTTCTTTACTGTTTTATTCTTTGCTTTTCAAAATGGATCAAAAAGTATAGATGATGGTAATCTAAGTTTATTTACTAGATCAAGCCGAATTTCTTTAAAACATTTAACTTTCGTCAGATTTTTCTTCTCCCAAATTAAATGTTTTCGTGTCTTAGAAGCATATTTAAATGACTGTAACAAAAAAAGAGCCATTTATTATCATAAAAGGGGAGAAAAAAATTAAGTACATGGTTCAAAGAATCGAAAGAAAGTTTTTCTAAGGGATTCATGATTGTTGCTGGTTTTTCTTATAATGGCAAGTTAAAAATGAAGAGAGTGCAAAAAAAATGTCAAGATTAACTCCATATACTATCAGGAACACATTTTATCGCCAATTTGTCTGAATGAAATACCATTGCTTTACCCACAGTGCCATCCATCTGTGAGACTCCATCAGGACAAAGCTAGCAGTCACACATCAAAATCCACTGTAAATTTCCTAAAAGAAATGGAACAAAAAACTGGTATCAAGGCCATACCCTTCACTGATATCCCTACTAAATCTCCCGATGTGTCACCTATGGATTTTTGTGCTTTCGGACTTTTAAAAACTGCATTATCCAAACGTTGTCCCAAAACCCTAACAGGACTCTGGAAAGCTGTTCGGGAGAAATGGGATAGAATATCTCTTCTGCCACTTCAAAAGCCATTATTATCCTGGAAATTGCGGTGTCGAAAGATGGTTGAGAATAGGGGATGTCAAATAGAACATTTAAAACACAAGAATTTTATTTAATTTAGTTTTGTGAGTATAATATACATCGTCTAAAAAATGTGTGAACAGCCTCTGTATTACAGTACAAGTGAAAAAATTGACAGTTTCACTCACGCGTGTGTTGCATTTGCGCAATTCCTTATGGGGTCCCACAAAATTTTCGTAAATATTCATCATCATCGCTGCATTGCAGAAAAACAATTCAATATACCTTGAGCCGCACATTACTCTTTTGACACATTTGATGTTATTAATGTTTAAAGTTGAGCGAGGATTTGTAAATCCCCTATGTGTTAAAAGCTCTAATAATGTAGTTTCTGAAAGCAAATTTAAACGTGAAACGATTGAAATATGTTACAGTTGCAACGTGGGGATTAAAACTGCTAGTAAACGAATGTGGTTGTTAACTGATGCCATGGAACGATATCCTTTTTCACTTTGCCAGCGACAGTTAGAAAATTCTCACTCGCTTCTGCTGACAGCTCAGATTGTAAATATTTCTAGAACTGAGTGATGGTGGTATTTTGCGTTAAGGAAAACATCTCGACCAATTTTTCTATGATCTTGACATATTTAAGATCTTCAATAAGTTAGATGTCTCGAACATACGATGGCATAAGCTGACAAATGCGCGGAAGAAAAAGTTGTGGCAGCACTTCATCCGCCCAGTCCCAATTTCACTCGCAGGTAGAAGAGCGGGCTACAGCCAAAGCAATATTTATAAGTTTGGCTAAAATTCCATAAGCGGGGTAAGTTGGCACCAAACTATTTTGGCCTTCAAAATTTGGCGAATATTTTAGGCGCACTAAATGAAAGCACTAAAATGTAATTTTTAAACGTAAACAGAATAGTAACTTTTAAGTTTTGCACTAGTGAAACGCCGTTATTTTATGTAAACAGAATAGTAAAATGAGATGATAAAATACTAGATGAGTAAAACAAAGTCCAACAGCTTTGCAAGTAAAAGCATAGTCCTATATATATGTAATTCATCATAAAATAGTAGAACAAACAATTATTGTAAATAATTATTGAGTAAATAAATGTATACACTTATCAGAGCACTGCGAAGTCAGTTTTAAATGTAAACAGAATAGCAAATTATGCGTATTCAGCATCATAAACTAACTAAAATATTCAAGTTATTATCGTCGTGGAATTCAAAACACTAAACTACTTTCGTTCAAAGCTTTAAATAAAACGATTGCCACATGCAAGAAACAAAACTTTAAAAAAATTAACTAAATAAAATTAAATAAAAACATTCATAAATTATAAATTTCATGTGATATGAAATCCAACATTCTCCCACCAACAATAGCTTAACCTTCGGCAAATATTTATATAAATGTAATATTAAACATATATATAACAATAATATTAAACAGTAAAACTTTTAAAAACAAACACAGTATTTCAAAATTAAATTTAAAAAAAAAATCTGGCTACACTAAATTCGCGCTCTTATTACAGTTACCGAAATAAAGCTCTAGGTTTGCCACAAGAAACATTCAGCCGGAAACCACAACCAAATTAAAATCGCGCCTAATAAAAAAACTCTCGCCAAGCTTGGCTCTCACCCCGATTATCGAATTTTAACCATAAGTTTTACAAGTTATTATGTGCTGAAAAAGTGAAAATAAAATGAACTATTAATTTAATGTACTGTATATAAACTTGCTAGCTGCGACCAAAGCAAAATTTATAAGTTCTACGCACATCTGAAAAAACATTTCAGTATGAATGAAATCAGTTCATTCTTTCCAACCAATCCGTAAATATTTTTTTTTTTTTTGTTGCCAAGCCAAGAAACAAAAACTTTGACACTTCAGGTTAATACGTATACGTATGACGTCATGATTTAAATTTAATGTAATATAACAAAATTTTTTCAATATCAATAACAGAATTAACGAGACAATAACATACCGTGTCTATTATCTTAATCTGAAACAGAAAAGTTGCCAACAGTAGCTATTTATTTAAAATGCTGACATTAACGAAAGCTTTTCGACTTAACAATGACATCACACGCAATAGCGTGCTTTCTTCAACTTCTCAATATGATCTTATATAATAATTATATATTGACTGCTTGACAATGCTATTTTTAGTCCAAAGGGGCTTTGCCTCTGAAGAACTATTGTTTTCGTTTTGCGATTTTGCGTTGAAAACTTTTAAAAGTCTGTATCACTTTTCAAATCGTTGCCACCAAATACTGTCGCCTTGTGTTATATTTGAAGAAATTTAAATAATGAAGAATCTGCATGATTCTCGCAATGTTATACAACAATGGTACCTAGACTCATCTAATTCTGAATGACGTAATCCTACTGCGAATATGGGCATCTCGAAGCCCAAATTTAAAATTTCGATTTTGTTTTGCTATCGATTTTATATTTTGTAAAGTTTTAAACGAATTTTTGTAAAGTTTTAAACAAATCGAGGATTTCAAAGCGAGCGATGGCAACGTTGTACAGAAAAAACATTTTTATCTCCAGCGCGCCAGACTGTGTATCGGGAATTCTAAAGCTATGCTCAATTTAAAATTATTTTGCGATATTGCTCTTGAACTGAATTTTATGATTTAAGGAACATGATATTTAATAAATATAGGTAATACACAAAATGTTAAAAAACGCCCCTCTGGACGTAATTTGAAATCTGAAACCTTTCACTTTTTTTTTTTTTTTTTTTTAAATTTCTGAAGTTATTTACTGAATTTGCGCGATTTTTCAAAATCGAAATTCTGTAGGTTTCCGAATTACTTTTAGTAGATACCAGCTGCTCTAGAAGATACATTTTTGAAACCAAAAAATTCATTCCTTCAATCTTAGAAGCCAGATGATTTTTAAATCTTGATGACGTCAGATTTCTAAATCTTTGATGACGTCAGATTTCTAAATGAGACAGAAATTTGAAGATTCACGTAATGTAAAAAATATGTAAAGCAAAATTAACTTTCATTTGCAATAGTCCTTTAACTCTCCATTTTAATTTGTCTGTTTGCCCTGTCTGACGTATTTCAGAGTTATAAATGGTACAGACGTAATTTAAAAACAGGCGGTTATTGCACCGTTGGCTTAAATTGCTCGTCAACGAAAGAATAAATAAGTATTAAAATCGAACATGACTGCAAGTTTCTTTTGTATACATTAAGCACATATATATATATATATATATGTATCTTTACATCTCATTTTAAGTCAAACACAAGTAAAATGGACTGTGTAGCGCCTTATTCTTAGAATTTTTTATCGGTACCGATAAATTTGGGAAATATATTTTTGAAGAAAGCGGCAGTACATTGGCAGATGCGAAAGCGAGAAAGTTGCGCATTCAGAAGAAAGCATGGGAAATAGCATTATAGGGTTAGTTTTATTATTGCAAAGCATACTAAAGCTATCTGCCTAAAAGGAGGGATGCTTTCGTAAAGGACTTTCTGCGGGAAACTGGCTTGTATGCACGTTACCACATGGAGAAAACCTCAAAAACACCCATGCATCCACCCCATTCGCCTAGATTCGAATACAGGTTGGAACTACCGGTGTTCAGCGATTTTACTGCTTTCGCCGCTGGTGGGCCGTGGGACATAGAGTCAAATGTCGGTTCTCGACAAAATGACTGGCTAGAAGATACCTGCATTGTAGCGTTGCGTAAGCTCTTAAGATGCAGGTTAATTTTGAAATGACGTAGACTAATTTATTATAAATAGTTACTATTTTTAGGATAGAAAGGGCAAATACCCAAATTAAAATGAAGAATAACAGGTCTATCGTCAGTTATAATTAGAACTTGCTGTCGTATTCATATATATATTTCGAATATTAAACAGAATTTTAAGAAACAAGTAATGGTTTAGAGATGTAATAAACAATTAAACAGCTAAAATGTAATAAAGAAGTAATGGTAAAGGAGTAATCATCAAGTAATAATTTAGAGATGGCATATATAAGAAAGGATTGCATTCAGTTTACTTAAATTTCTCTTTGACCGTTTGCATTTAAAGTTAGGTTATTCGGTTATGGCAAAGCATGCAAGTGCTATCACCCTAACGGGAGGGATTCCTTTGTGGAGGATTTTCTAAGGGTTTCCGTTTCGGTTTGAAATCGGTCACTGTGAAGTCACTTCACGATTTTTTCGTAAGGGCGTCTGGTCCCATCGATTCACACAGTTGCAAGGAAATTCTATCTAACGCAAGTTAATGTTCAATGGTTTTGGAGATCGAGAAATAGCTTCTATTTGATCCATTTATTTTTCCAGCCATTTATTTATTTATGAATTTCAGAAAAGTTTAGCGGTAATGCAAATATATGTGATTTGGTAATGTGAAAGCGTTTTCATCGCACTTTTGCCCTAACAAATATCTTATTCCAGTACATCTTAAAACGAGGTTCAGATGCGCTTAACTTGTACTTGATGTCAATGAAATTTGAAATGAGCTAAAATATTACCCCACCAACCAATTTTTTAAAAAAAAATTTTAATTTATTCTGAGGTAGTTTCACATGAAGAAAGCAAAACAAACTTATCTCAGCTTTTTTGAAATCTTTTTTTTTTTTTTTTTTTTTTTTTTATTCTTCGCATAACTAAAAATTTAAAGCAGATTTTGATGGATTTCTTTTTTAATCTTTGGTGGCTGTAAGCACAGAATGTGTGAACATTGCTATGTATGTATGAGATGTGTCTGCGTTGTTAAAGGTTGACTTGTTAAGCTAAAATGGAGTTATTATTACGTGACAAGAAAGGTTTATAAATATTAGAAGTGTTTCTCTGTGCGCTGAAGATTGGTTGATGCTTGATGTGCCATTGCTTACACGCGTATTGTTATGAGAATTTTTATCAATGAAATCATTAACTCAGAACGGAGTATCGTACCCTCATTCGCCATCTCAGTTATTATGAAATGTGCAATCCTTGAAAGATGGTTTCAGCAAGACGGTGCAACCTTGCGCACCACTTGCGTTCCATTGCAGTTTCTTTACTAATTTTTTGGAAATCATAACCCCCCCCCTTCCAAGAAATATGGGAAACCTGTTCTTCTGACTACTTTTTTCCTGTGGGAAGGACTAAAGATGGAAAATCTGGGCATTTGATTTGCGTTAACATTTGGAACTAGTGTCTACAATCTTTATCGACATCTGAAAATGACGCCATACTTTGAAGACAATCTTCGACAGTATCCAGAAACGTGTGCGCAGTTGTCTGGACATTGATGAGGACAATTCCAAAAACTTCTAGGCATAGTATCTTTATTTAGTCTATCTCTATTCTTTGTGATAATTTCAGTGAACAGTGACTTTCGGACAACTAGCAGTTTTCGTAGTCGAATTGTAATTTTATTTTTAATGGCTGGGGCCACCACTTCTGATCCTCGCGCAACTACAAGCTACAGAAGTGGTGGCCATTTCATCATGGAAGCACCTAATAGGTGGCCATCGTTGCCCCCCGTGAAGGGAGGGACAGTTACAACCAGGACTCGAACTCGGGCCAATCGCTTAGGCAGTCAGTGTCACTAACCACTGTTCCGTCTGGGCGGCTCGTAATGTAAACATAAGACAGAAAAATCATCTCTTAGGGTTTTTCGATCTAAAGTAGGATAGAATTAGGTGGATATCCTTCGTGTACTTTGCGTTTCTTAAGTAATTCGATCCGATGTCTTAAAACCGATGTCACCGTAATCCATACCGATGTCTTAAAACCGATGTCACCGTAATCCATACCGATGTCTTAAAACCGATGTCACCGTAATCCATATCGATGTCTTAAAACCGATGTTACCGTAATTCTTACCGCTGTCTTTAAAACCGATGTCACCAGAATCCATACCGATGTCTTAAAAGATTCTTTGGCTAGGATATTACTCGTCTCAAGTCGACATTCCTCGAATGATTAGCATAATTGACCAATCGACCAATATCTGTATTTTTATACTTATTGGCTGTCATTCCAATAGTTGGCTCATGGAATGGAAAAAAAACAATTTGTACTGAATGCTGCACTGTACGCAAATACGGTGCAGCCGGTCCTCCTGTTACGCGACGGCGACCCTATGACCTCAGTTTGGTTGCGCCCAATAATAACCAAAACGCGGACAACCAGCAACCCAGTCAAGTCCAAAAATCTTAGAAGCCCTAAGGCAAGAAATATCGCAGCTGCAGAAAATAATAAATCGGGACCCGAATAACTAAAAAAACTAGTTAAAATAAACCAAAGGAAATAAAGAAAAATACTTACCCAGTAAACAGTATGGTTAAATAAATTTGAATAAGCTGGGATTTTAGAGGAATAAGGAAAGTAAGAGAAAATAATAATAGCTAACTAAGGAAAAAGATGGTTAATCAACAAACTAAAAATAAGGAAAAATTTAAGACACATAATAACATTTAAACAGATTAGCTAATAATTAAATAATTCCTGTCTCTTCCCTCTTAGAGTTTATAATCTTCTTAATTTCTCTTGCAATTTTTACAAATATCTTTTGATCATAATTACTCTAGTTGGTTTTTCCGATATATCTTCTAACTTTTTTCAGTCAATACTCAATCTTCCATGACATGTTTATTGTACCCAGTTTTGCTACAGTTCAAACACAAATCATTTTCCTGTATGTTAATTGTTTTCAAATAAAAGGGAAATCTCCCACGACCAGTCACTAGTTGATTAAAATCTATAATTTCATGCTCTTACTAGTCTTAAACCAAGCCATATTTCCATTATTATAAATTGAGAGACTCCACATTCATAATTCCAGTTTTCATAAACGGACTCTTTCCTAACAGTAATTGCTTTTCTTCGTGAATAAGGTAGATTGGAAACAATCTCATTATTGTCCTGGGAAGCAGCTTTCTTTGCCTGGCAGTCCGCCCTTCTTATTCCGGTAAGTACTGACATGGACCTTCCCTCAATACATTTTAATATCGTGTGTCTTCCTCAGATTAACTATTTTACTCTTAATCTCAACAGCTGTGAATTTTTTTGGAATCAGGTTCGGAGAGAAACTGAAGTACTGAAAGGCAACCTGTATAAATTTTTATTCTATATTCTATAGTAAGAGTCTTTGCGATCCAGTTCAAGGCGAAAAGAATGTCAATCGTTTCCGCCTGATAAATGAAGTTAAGTTTTTCTAATTTAAATTTTCCACAATTAGTTTCCTTTCCAAAATAAAAAATAGCAAAAGAACATCCTATCTCATCTCCAAAACCCGATCCATCAGTGAAAATATCCATCTCATCAAATCCCTTGAAATTCTTTTCATCGTTAATCGAAATCATTGTTCTATGGTGCTTTAAAAAAGCATTAAAGGATCAAAAAAGCATCAAATGCAGTACTTGTAATTAAATAATTTCCAATATTTAAAAAATCCAGCCTTTTCGTTCTCCTTAAAAATTTTCTGTAATAAAATTTATAAAATGTAGTTCATGAAGCGCATTTTAGAATTTAGATTAGGTACATGACAAGAGAATTAAAGGTGGCAAAATTTTTAGACTTTAAAGAAACAGCGGGCAACATTCTGTTGAGGATTCTCAGAGATCGAGCCCCCAGGTGGCAAAATACCTAGCTGCAGTCCTGTGCCTAGGGTACATGCCACTTTTGCCCTCGTATAAATCAGATCCTGAATATGATATTTAAAAACAAGCAGTCTTAGGTCGAAAGAATGACATAATTTAAAAAAAAAAAAAAAAAAAACTTCAACTCCACATAAAATGGAAATTCGAATGCTTTTTATTTCCTTGTACGAAGTAAATGAAGTACTGTAATTTCGAAAATTTTCGATTTTCAGATTTCAACAGAAATCTCCATTTTTGACTATCTTTTTGAGTTACGTATGGACAGAACAAAGTATTCCAAAACGGATTGTAAAATGCATTCAAAATGGATTTTTTCGTAATATCTGTATGTACACTGCGGGAAAAAAACAAAATCTGAAAACGTTCGGATTTTACATTACGCCCGTTTACGTGCGTATTTTTTTAACGTTTTGTGTGTTACCTTTATTTATTAATTATGTTCTTGGCACTTAAACCACATAAAATTCAATTCAACAGCAATATCACAAAATATTTAAAACAACATACCTTTTGAATTTTTTTCGTTACACAGCCTCGCGTGCTGGAGATAAAAATTATTATTATTTTTTTTTTTTTTTCCCCGTACAGTATTGCCATTGCTCGCTTTGAAATCGTTGAGTTTATTAAGCAAAAATTCGTTAAAGTTTTACAAAATTTTAAATAGAAAACAAAAGGAATTCGAAATCAAAATTCGGGCTTCCGAGTGCCCATGTTTGGTTGGAGGACTACGTTATTCAAAATTTGATGGCTCTAGGTACCGTAATTTCTTCACAATGGGCGAAAAATTCATGCATTCATGCAGATTCTTCATTATTTAATTTCTTTATAATACGTGGCGATAATATTTCGTGGCAACAGTTTGAAAAGTGAATCGACGCAAAATGCCGTTTTGAAATCAATAGCCCTTTTGGGCTAAAAATTTGCATCTCTTTAATTAGCTCCTGTATCAAAGGCTAGACACTGATTCAAAATCAGAATAATCTTCTTAGGTGCAATTTATTAATATTCCAAAGAACCAGTTTACTAAAAAAAAAAAAAAAAAAAAATACGCGATGCAGTCTTACAGTATCTAATTACTTCTGTTGAAAGTTCTTCATTCATTTTAGTTGGCTTCATGAAAGATTATTCCTTCCACTTAGAAGCCACCATCCGCTGTTATCGTAATTGTTAAGTTTCGAGGAGAATATAGATTATGACTATAAATAAGGGTGCAAAGTCTAATCGGTCGAGAATTGATAAATGAACATAAATCGAACTGATAAACGCTTCATATCCTAGAATAACCTCGTCTAGGTTATCACATTCCTTGACCTTTAAACCTCCCAGGAAGGAACTGGCACTCGACGATGTCTGGCAGCGTTAGTAACAAAGCCTTTTGAAGCATGATGAGTATAATAAAACATTACTTAGCAAATACCACTTCATTTATCTAGTTTATGCAAATCGTCGAGACCAAGTCTTCCAAATGTGTTTTTAAAAAATGCTATTAATAATTATCATTATATAAAACCAATAGAAAAATTTTAAAATTTAGTTGGAATTGTTTTTAGAATATCAGAATATGTAGACTGGAAATTGTATTTAATCCTGTATGCATCGAATGAGTATCATTTTAAAATTTAGTCACTGTAGTCGTATTTTATGCTGATTAGGGATCATCAAAGGCTGGGGATTGGTGAACCTTGGTAGTTCAACCCACGCTGTAATCTCTGCGGATCGGCTGATTGCATTGCCGTTTTGGTAATTTTTTTCATCCGTAACATGAATAGTAGCCAGTTTCCTGTCGAAAGCCTCTACGAAGACATCACCTCTCTTAGACAGAGAGTGTTAGTGCGCTTTGACATCAGCTAATCAATCTAATGTATGTGTGGTATCTCAAAAATAATGATGAGGTTTGATGCAAATTAGTTGCAGAGGTAAATAATGAGTGAAAGGTGAAATAGTTGTCCGAGGTGAATGTCCGAAGGAAGACTCCAAATTAGTTGCAAAATTTTAGAAATGCATTTAAAAATGTAAGTTGTAACTGTTCATTTTTCACTTTTGAAATAAATCCAGAAGCACCGTTTAAAAAAAAAAAAAACACATTTAAAGCAATAAAAATGTGCTGCATTCTTGAATACTTACGTACTTGCGAGCATTTACTTCATCCGTTAGCCAAACCAAATAAAAACATAATTTAATATTAATAATTAAATGTTTAAAATGCAATAAAAATCATCATCATGTATTTTATATAATTTTCAGCTCGTTTTTACTATTTTATGTTCATTCAAAAGCATCATCAGGTAACCGAGTCTTAATTGCCGCTCGTTTTTATTGTTGCTTCTATTACTCCTTAGGTCTCAAATCATCTATAAACAATTATGGAAGGTGAATGTGCAGTTGACTGAGCAAAATTGTAAACTGAATGCCAGTTCGTGTTTCCTTCGCTGTGATGGTCTCGCATGAAATTTAACAGTTAAAAGGGTGGTGTGGTGTATTTAATTATGGCAAAGCACACTAGGGCTATCTGCCTAAGGGGAGGGATGCCTTTCGTGGAGGACTTTCTAAGGGAAACTGGCTCGTATACACGTTACACATGGGGAAAACCACGAAAACGCCCATGCAGCCAGCCCGTTCGCGGGATTCGAACCTCGGACCGAACTACCAGTGTTCAGCGACTTTACCGCTCGGCCGCTGGTGGGCAACAGTTAAAAGGGAAAAGTCTGGCATGGCCTTCGCAGGTAGTTTTCATGGTCTTTGTTAGGAAGTCGAAACAATTCCTTCGTAGACGAGTCCATTTTAAAATTTAGGGAAACTCATTTTCGGAACGCACTTAGTAAGAGTTTTGGTTTGGTTTTATTAGAATACGGCAAAGCACTCGAGGGATATCTGCCTTAAGGGAGGGATGCCTTTGTGGAGGACTTTCTGAGGGAAGGATCGTATACACGTTACACATGGGGAAAACCACGAAAACACCCATGCAGCCAGCCCGTTCGCGGGATTCGAACCTCGGACCGAACTACCAGTGTTCAGCAACGTTACTGCTCGGCCGCTGGTGGGCACTTAGTAAGAGGAAAAGTAAGCGAATATATTTGAACTTTTCAAGCCCACTAGCGGCCGAGCGGTGAAGTCGCTGAACACTGGTAGTTCGGTCCGAGGTTCCGAAAAGCTCGGAATCCAAATTCTGGCGAAAAAGGCACTGCATGTTATTCGTCTTTCTTGCCTGAAAAATCCTAATGATCTCTGTCCACCAGCGGCCAATCGGTAAACTCGCTGAACACTGGTAGTTCGGATTGAGATTCAAATCCCGCGAACGGGTTGGCTGCATGGGCGCAATTAAAAAAGAAAAGCTTAGCAATTAAATATGCAAACGACGTAGATGTTTCAGATGTTCTATCAGAAATACTTAGTTTTAAAAACCATACTATTTCAATAATTCTGGTCGCTAAAACAAAATCAGATTGTTTTAAAGATAATTCAGGTATACAGTTTAGCTGAATTATATCTAAATTCATAAAGTTCCTTAAAACTGTTCTTAACGTTGCAAGTTACTAATGTTAGGTGAAAAAGCTTCAGAAAACTTACCAAAAAAAAAAAGTTTCTTTTAAGGATAATTCGGGAATGCAGTTCAATTCAATTATGTTTAAATTCGGAAATTTCGTTAACTGTATTTTTGCGCTACTTGCTACTAATGTTAAAGTGAAAAGAAATTTCCGGGGGGGGGGGAGAAGAAAAAAAAGGAATGCTATATCTTCTGTTGGTTCCCTAAGAATCTCTCAAATATAACTATTTTCTGGTAGATTATAAATTAAATAATCAATTAAATAATAAAAAATAATAAATTAAATTAAAAATAAAATTATAAATTAAACAATTAAATAATCAATTTGGAAAAATTATTATCGATTGTAATTTTTTCAAGAAAAACTCGCTTACGGAAAAAGCCTTGATTATTAATGGAATACTTTGTATATTATTTGTAATACTATTTATATTATTTCAGTGTTATATCTTACTTATCAAAAAGGTATCATTTAACGTTTTCATTTAAAACTAATAAATTATTACATGTATTAACTTTCAGAAGGCATTAGGTCATGATTAAAAAGTATTTTAAGAGTTTCGGCATGATTTTATATAGTTAGCTTTGTTAAATATGTGAATAGTACCTGTGTACGTCTGTATTCAGGTACAGTTAATTTGATTGTACGTAGAGATTCGCATTTAAGTCTTTGCATCAGGTGGCTTTGTACCGATGATGTTTTGAGGAAAACGAGATGATATTCACGTTACACATGTGAAAACTGCGAAAACATCTTGCATCCAATTAGTTTCTCTATTCTGGAAGCACTTAAAACCCGCGGATCCGAAAAATCCTCTGAAAAGTCTGGTGATAAGAAAGAAGTGTACGGGACTCTCGGATTGCATCCACTGAGATGTTCTCGATCAGACTGCAGTTGGGACTAGCCTGATAGTTTTGGAGTGCTTTGCTTAATTAAATAGTATCTCTTAATTAAATAATATGTGTCAGTTGGCAGTAAAGGAAACAGAATTACGGATTAATTAATAATTAATTATTACTATCCCTTCAGTCAATATTTAATATCCCTTCAGTCAGTCAGCCATTCGTACTTACATTCTCTTTTAAATCCGTTTTATTATTTTTTCATTTCATATTTTGGAGTGAGCGAACTGAAGCAAAAGAAAGGAAGGACTGGAAATAAAATTGAGAATTAACTGAGTTAAGAATCTATTACTTCAACAGGAATTTTCATGTTTCATTTTCGAGTACACTTTTAGGTTTGTTATTTCAAATGAAACTTTGTAATTAGTATTATTTTCATTTGACCTTTTTTTCTTATCCAGATGTACAAGGAAGTTATTATTGCCGCTTGATTAAATCCTATTAAACAAATTTGCTTGTTTTATCTTCTAATAATGTTATATTATTATTTTAAAATTTTTATTTAAATATATATATTTTGTGTATGTGTGATAGAAAACGTAAGCGTAATCTCGAAAAACGGGAGTAAAAATAATTATTGCATAACAAGTACAAATTAGCATAGAGTTTAACCTACATTAGATTCATGTTTTGCTTTATAATACGCGAATAAAACAAATAACCTATGATCTCGAATTGCGAAAAGTTAACTGCTTTTATCAAAAACAATCTCGATTGCTCCAGCACTGAAAAGTGTTTGTCGATTGGGTTACTATAATTGGCGATAAATTGCTGATATCTACTCTGCTTTCGCATATCTTAATTCCCGAATTTAGGGATTTTATTTCTGTTCGCGCCAAATTTAGGGATACTTTCGCCTAAGAATTATTTCATTTTGTAAATGTCGCCATCTGCTGAGCGACTTAAAAACTATACGTTTCACTTATTTTGCGTTAATTTTTTTTTTATCCAAATGTGTAATAGTTCAAATTTTGTTTGATCGTTATCAAATAGCTACGTTATGTATTTTAAATTCCGCAGTTAATTTTAAGCAATTATTTAGCTCTGGAAGAGTCTTTTAACTGATAATATTAATTCTTAACAGTTGTTATAAGATCTCTCTCTTTTTTTTTTTTTTTTTAATTTAGATTTTAAAAACTGATAAAAGCTAATAAATAAATGATTTAATATTTAAAATTTATTTTTTAAGTTTGATGAATATTAAAAGCAGCAGTTCTTTTTTTAGATTCGTTTTAAGTTTCCACGTTTTACGTCCAATTTTTATTTGCAAGTTTTTTTTTTTTTTTTAAACTTTTTTTAACCCTACAATTTTTAATTTTTTAAGATACAATGTTAGAAGCGCGAACAGAATTTTTAATTTTGCATTCTAATTTTTTTACGCCTCTTTACATTTAATTTCACATACATGTACGTAAAATTTCGATGTGAGCTTGTCTTAATCAACTGTTAATTAAATTTAATTTTATGATAAAAAATATTTATATTTTGTTTTATGATAATAAAATTTAATAATGATGCTATGTTATTATAAAGAATATGATAATAATGATGTTTTATGTTAATAAAATAAATATTATGATAATAATTTAAATAATTAATTTAGTTTCATGACCTGGTTAAAATTGACAAATTTTCTGTGAAGGATGTTTGTTAGTGCATTAAAGATAATCTTGGCAAACATATTAATATCTATTCTTTATTTAATAAAAGTTTCCTTAAATCGTTTCTTTTCAACATCTTCATTTTTTTAGTTTTCACAAAGTATTTATATAGTATTTGTGCTATAAATTCTACAATAATAATTACAAAATAATTAGTACAAAATAATTACAGATGTAAGTTTGACATAATATCAGTTTTGGCCTGATTAGGGAGTAGCCAGAGTCTACTTCGAAGAGACCTTCTATTTTCCACCCCCTAATTTTGAGGGAGAGCACCCCAGGGGGGCGGCCAGGGGTATTCCACCCCTTCCCACTCCCACCAATCCACACGAGAGGACTTTCGACATGCCGCATATTTAGAGTGCCGGCATTCCGCACCGACTCTGTGTGTTTACAAACATCCACGACTTCTCCGGGATTCGAACCCTGGCCCTTCGGTATCGTAGTAGGCTTTCCTAACCACTATATCCTCTGGGTGACATTCCTATACATTCATATATGATTTTCAAAAATGAAGAAAGGCATGGACGCTGATAGAGCTGGAAGCAATTTAAAGCAACTGGGACAATTTCACGCTTAATCGAGTAACTACTGCAATTATTACCTAATATTTTAAAGTTCCCGCCTCACTAACTTTTAGTGTAACTTCAGTGACTGAACTTTAAAAGCATTATTTTATGTTGAGCAAGTTTTAATTATTTGTTTAGCAAAAGTAAGTAAGTAAGTGCTATGATTCCATTCAAATTTCACAGATTATGGTTGTTTGTTGTAAGTAAGTGCTATGATTCCATTCAAATTTCACAGATTATGGTTGTTTAAAAGTAGCTGATAAATCACCTCGTGACGATGACATTCCTCAAGCTGCGTTTTTCACATCTTATCGGCTGAAATGTCTTATCACCATGGGTACTATTTTAGAAACGTGACGCTAGAAACAACCTTTCAGGGTTTTCTTTTTTTTTTTTTTTTTTTTTTTTGTTATCGGAAAACGCATTTTGTAGGTCACTTTCGAAACTTTGCGTCCAAAATTTATTCTTGGACGCAAAGTTTCCACTCATAAAAATTTGCTGATTTCTTAATAGCAGATAGCAGTGTGGAGGAAATTAAGAAGATAATAGAAAATATTTCAAATAGGGCAACATCGAAGTATTTGAAATCTTTTTAAAGTGAAGTGGAAGGTAAATCGATATTTACGTTTTAACAGAGACAGAAGGATTGTCTAATTTTGGCGGTAATTTGGTGCAACTAGTTTTTTCTTTATTTCGAGTGGAATATGTTTGGCAGTCGCTTCTAAAATAGCTTCGAAGGGGTTTTTTAACCCTGAATTACAATTTTCTGTTGCCAAATGCGACTTCAAATGGTGTCAGGCCTACCAGCGGCCGAGCGGTAAAGTCGCTGAACACTGGTAGTTCGGTCCGAGGTTCGAATCCCGCGAACGGGCTGGCTGCATGGGTGTTTTCGTGGTTTTCCCCATGTGTAACGTGTATACGAGCCAGTTTCCCTTAGAAAGTCCTCCACGAAGGCATCCCTTCCCTTAGGCAGATAGCCCTAGTGTGTTTTGCCATAATTAAATACATCACATCACATCACATCAAATGGTGTCTGGATGTACCCATACGGTTCTTGTTCCGCTATTTTTAAGAACCCCGTGCCCACTCGATATTTTGGTAATATTTAGGTTAAATAATGCATGATATTTGAACTCCATAACGGAGTTCACTGGAGGATCCACTGGATCCACAAACTTGTGGTGGTTCACAGCTCGCTTTGAAAAGCTCGAAACCAGTTTTTTGGAATTCATGTGTTTTACAGGCAGCCTTGGAATTAGAATAAATAATCGTTCCTTTTTTTTATTTTCTTTGATTGCATTTAACAAAGTCGTGGCTGTTCGATTGGGCATTGTAACAAGAAAGGTTTCTTTAGCTTCCCTGAGATCACCAGCGGCCGAACGGTAAAATCGCTAAACACTGATAGTTCAGTCCCGGATTTAAAGCCCGCCGAAAGGGCTGGCTGCATGGTCGTTTTCCCATTAGTGTAATGTGTAATTCGAGTCAGTTTCCCTTAGAAATTCCTCCACAAAAACATCCCTTTCCTTATACAGATAGCCCTCGAGTGCTTTGCCATAATTAAATCTTTGCACTCGAGGTTTTTTCCGCTTGAGCGAATCAGCAACTCGAGACGGATTTCAACATATTTCGTGAATTTCTTACAGTTAATTTAAAGTTATTTCACACACAGTTGAAAGAGATATAATGGTTCTTTTATGTCTGAAGATACTTGCGATCTTGTGGTTATTTCGCGGGATACAAACGTTGTTCTCTGCGGTATTTCTTCGGTTTCTGTGCACGTTATCCATTCTGAATTTCCTCTCTTTTGTGCTGAATCACTGTCGCTTTCATTTTCTCTGTTGTATTACATCGAATTTTCGCTTTCTTTCACCTTTTACTTCATCACTATCTTCATCACTGCCTTCCTTCTATCTATCGTCAAGTAGTCTATGCATATACGTAATTTCATTCTTCATCAACGAAAAATATAATTCATGTTCACTTAAAGTGATTTCTTCATCATACTCCATGCTTATCGGGCTCCGTAACTTTGAAAATAATATTCCTACTGTGAGGAATTCGAACTAACGTCGAAGATGCATGTGTAACAATAAACCTAAAAAATAAAATACCTATTTAAGAATAAAGATTGGCTGTTATTTTATACGCATGTATTGTGGAGTGCAGGCATAAAGCGATATTGCTCAAACCAAACCTAAATAAATATCATTACCACCCGAATTATCACATTAAACCGATTGGTGATCCAGAATCACATCTCGAGTGCAAAGGGTTAAATAAACTGAACCAAATCTTTTATATATATATAGATAACTGCAGATTTAGTGTGTGTATGTGATTATGGCAAAGCCTCGAGGGCTATCTGCCTAAGAGGAGGGATGCCTTCGTGGAGGACTTTCTAAGGGAAACTGGCTCGTATACACGTTACACATGGGGAAAACCACGAAAACACCCATGCAGCCAGCCCGTTCGCGGGATTCGAACCTCGGACCGAACTACCAGTGTTCAGCGACTTTACCGCTCGGCCGCTGGTGGGCCTAACTGCAGATTTAGACTTTAGACCAATTGCAGATGAATCTGATAGCAGTAACCAATGGCTACTTGCTATAATGTTATATACCATTTACCGACTAGCATTTATTCGCCCAAACGGTATATTGGTTAGAAGAGCCTGCTACGGTACCGAAGGGCCCGGCTTCGAATCCCGGAGAAGACATGGATGTTTGTAAATGTATAGTGTCGGTGCAGCATCGTGGTACTCTAAATATGCGGCAAGCCTCTGGTGTTGATTGGTGGGAATGGAGAGGGGTGGCTCCCGGATCCCCTCGGAGCGCTCTCCTTCAAAATTGGGGGTGGAAAATGGAAGTCCAACCTCTCTTCGGAGTAGACTCTGGCAACCATTGTTTCATGTAATATGGACACGACAACAACAACCGATTAGCATTCCCACTGATTCCATGTCTTTCGAACATCGCTTCGACAGACTGGAAGTCACTGGAAGTGACTCAGAGTTCCAATTTCGTGCAAACTGGGACACTGACGGCTACTCTTGTAAGAAACTAAGAGCGTCACCTTCATTGTTTGGTAGATCCCGTAGATCCATAATCGAAATACAAACTCAGAAGGAGAAAAGAACTCTTCGTAACACTTAGCGAAGTTATACAGTCGTAGTGACGAATTCATTTGCGTTATAGTGTCAAACCATTCGCTATTTTTGTTAAATTTTGGCTTTTTCTTCTTTAACACCTTAAATACCGGAAAATCATTTGAAGAGATTCGAAGATAATATCGAGACATTTATTACTATCATGTAACTCTATTATTGTCTCGTAACTCTTATCATGTAACTTTTAATGTTTATTGAAGAGAACGTTCCAGCTTTTGCCCGCAGTCGCTAGTGGATAACCAAGAAAAAACTACCACCGGTCAGTTGTAGAATTCTAAACTTCATGTAACGAATAGTAGTGTCAATTTGGACACAACTTTCCAACCTGAAACTTACCAGTTGCTGAGTAGTGGAAGTACCACTGTTCAGTGGAACCTCACTAAGTTCCATGTAACATCCATGTAGCCCGGAGAACGTACATGTCACGTCCCAGAGAACGGAGTAGTGAATGGGAGTTCTTGTTACATTATGTGTAAAAGAATACAAGCCCACAAAAAGTACTCTACGAAGGCATTCCTTTCCTTAGACCCTGGCATGCTTTGCCATGATCAAATCATTTAATCCAGACCATAAAGAAAGGTTATAATTTAAGTGAAGGGAAGGTTATATAATATTTTATATTGCACACATGCTGTTGTTTCATATGACGGCATACGGTTAATTTCCTAAAGCATGAGCATGATATATGAGCCAAATTCCCTTAGAAAATCCCTCGCCAAGACATTCTTCCCTTAAGCAACTAGCCTTAGTTTGTTTTACCAAAATCAAATCAAATCGCGAATTTTATCACTTTTAGTTCGGAACTGATCGTATAGCTCGATTACAGGTTCGTTTTACGAATGTGTGTTTCCGCATTTCAATTTTACAATCTTATGAAAGCTTTATTTTTTTAAAAATATCTGATATCCTGTCAGCATGTCAGTAAGATTATTGAAATATCAATGCAACGGTACGAAGAACTAAATGGTATAACATGTTAAAGCCACGAATTAATCCAAGATGTAATTTTTAATACTTCATACGAAAAATGCAAATGGGCACATTGTTATGGGAATATTGTAGCTCCTTAAAGAAAGCTTACTTTTAAAAATAATGTACGCATGAGAAATATCTTGATATTACGCATCCTATATTCTACAGAGATGGGGCAGACTTTGAGACAATGCAGTTTTCCCCCAAAGTCAAACATCTAATAACATCTGCCATGGAAACTGCCAAGGTATTGAGTCTCGTCATTTAAAGGCTAATGGCATACAGAATTCATAGTAAAACATTTTCTGCGAAACGAAATTGTGTGACAAAGAATAAGCTGAGTAAAGCCTGCTGATAAGTACCGAACGGAATGGATAGCATTTAAAAAGTAAGACAACCGTAGCCAAGTTGTCAACTGAGACTAGTCAGGATTTGATGTCCTGTAACAATCGTAACTATATAATCGGGGTTCTCATAAGCAGATTACGCTTGGTAGATCAGCCATGTCCAAGAACCTGATAAAAAAAAGTACTTAAGGCTCGTAGTCACGTACAATGTTGCCATGATGTTCTCGTCCCTAATAGGGCCTAGTTGATGGATGTACGGAAGAAGGTAATTTGATTAAAAGAATCGTAGTTCACGTTCTCCCGAGATGCGTATGCATATGCCTCGCAAAAGTTTAGATTGGTATATGATGTGGATTGTCTCAAATTAGCTATCAAACAAAATGACAGTTCTGTCATGAATTAAGCAGTCATCTCAGATTTCCTTTGAGCCTTGTTGAAATCCTGAAAGGAAGGATAACTGCTATAGATTCTGTAAATATTTTGACCTGTCAGAACCACCATGAGATGCAAAAAGTGTTTTATGTGCAAAATTGTGGGATTCCAATATGATAATTTTTCTGTCGCAGCTGGATATGCCCATCCATTGTTTGAAAGGAATGCCGATGATATTAAACATGTTCCTGGTCTGCTGCAGCTGGATATGCCCATCCATTGTTTGAAAGGCATGCCGATGATATTAAACATGTTCCTGGTCTGCTGCAGCTGGATATGTCCATCTATTGTTTGAAAGGAATGCCGATGATATTAAACATGTTCCTGGTCTGCTGCAGCTGGATATGCCCATCCATTGTTTGAAAGGAATGCCGATGATATTAAATATGTTCCTCGTCTGCACAGTTTCCACATCGAACTGCTTGGTCTGTCTCGGAGAACAAAGCTCCTAATTAATATCTGCCACCACATCTTTGAAGATCCCAGATTTATGCTTAAAGAATGATACACGTTTAATTTAAGATGTGTTCTTGTGTCCGATTCTCTTCCTTATTAAATTCAAGCTGTTTTACTAAGACGCAACAAACGGTTTTATACTAATTACTATTTTCTTGTAAATACCCGTTGCTTCGATTAATTTGTAACCGCTTGCACAGGAATGAAATTCAGAAAATACTGAAAAGTCACGTGGATAATCTTTGCTGCAATTCAATATTCCTGGTTGGTGACCTGAATCACAGAACAATTTACCATTTCTGTTTACGAAATGATCCGGGCTTCGAACGAGAAAAATATCTCGGACACGTTATTTATTTGTGTGGATTTCAGTAATTTATTATATAAAAGCGGTTATAATCATAAAACTAGGTAAAGCGGTTATACTCATAAATATAGTTCTTATTTTCAGCTGAAATAATATTGGATTATTAGGGCATTTTCTGACATAAATTGCCAAGCAATTTTATTTGTTTTATAAATGTATTAAATATTAAAAATTTAGAAATTTCAAAATTAACATTATTAATTATTAAATTCGCGTGCCATGCTACGAAAATAATTAAATTATCGAGAGATAATAATTGAATAAAAAATAGGTGGGCAACAATCTAATAGGAAGAACAGTCATCAAAATTGAAAATTGAATTGTTTTCGTTTTTCTTTCAATTTTAATGTGTGTTTGTCTTAGTGCACTTATTACATTGCTGACCACCTAATTTTGATTTAATTATTTTCTCTTCATTATATATATATGATGTACCAACTTTTGTCCGGAATAAATAGATTAGTGAAGAATCATAGATGTAGTCGTAACTTAAATTATCAGACGATAAGTTTAAAAAACAGGATCCATTTATTATTGTTTAGGAAAAATAGCAGTTACAAAAATTAAGATCTCCGGAGTAAATAAAAAAGAATTACTAATAACCTTTTGTATGAAGTTTACTGCATCGTGACATTTAAGAAAAAGCCCCCGATATTCTTTTGCGAGTCCTTTTATAGCCTCTGGAAAGGCGGAGCTTCCAAGAAATGACGTCAGCCTCGTCAGCCAATCCAGTTCGCTTTCAATATTTCCAGAACATTCTATAACTGTACGTGTAGAAAAGGCGGGAAAAACAACTCGACTACGGGGCTGTGAATTTAATTCCACGTACTTTCAAATAAGAGAACGTCGCCATTAAAAATGAAAAGAACATACAGTTAGAACTTTAAGTGTATTCTTGACTATGGAATTTTATTATTACAAATATATATATATGACATAATAAAAGCAAAGAATTCTGATATTGAAGAATTCTGATTGGTAGTATGATTATGTGTTGACTTCGTCAGTATCTAAAAAACTCGAGGCAGTTTTAATTTCATTTTTATTTGCAATTGATATTTGGCCACAGTTCACGTGGCACTCGATTTGTGCCTATTCAAGAGCATTTATATTTTTGATATTATTGCAATAGCAAGCAGCATAGCGAAATTATATCTAAGCAAAGCAGAGGCAGAAGCTGAAGTGCGTTATGTTTAGAGTGAAATCTTAATTCAGGCTGAGTTAGTTTTGGTTCTCAATGCATTTTGATTGGATGATTAATATTGCTGTAAAATTACTATTGGCTGCTTAAGTTTTAGTTTCATTTACATCATCAGAATTATGTGAGGGTCATATGACATAGATTTTTCTCGAAATGATGCAGTGCAAATAGAGGTTACTATTTTTAGAATACAGAAGGGATTTAATTTTCTCTGCTAATTTAATCTTTTACATATTCTTTTATTTTTTTTTTTTTACATATATAAGTAAATATTTTAAGTAATCGTAATAAATTGTCTAATACTTGCGCAAAAGCTGCAAAGTAATAATAAAATAATAATTTATTTATTAATAGATTATTTAGTATATTATCTCCTTTTATAAAGGTAGTTAGAATTCAAGTGGAATGAAGTAACCTGATGAGTATATTTAAAAAATCTTGAAAAAAAAGTTTTAATGCGGACATCAAATATGAATCAAGAATAAATTGAAAATGGAAACATTTAAAGAGGTAAAATTAAAATTAAAATTTAATCAACAAACAGAGTAATTATCGTCATTGACCGGAAATTAGTTGACTTTTCAAGGGAAACAAACGAACACCCGATCAATTAACAATAATATATATATACAAGGTGGTCATAAAAAAACTTCCTTCGATATATGAACTCCTAACGGCCTATCTGCTCAACCAATCAAAATGAAATTTTAGATTATTATTTGAAGGTATGTGCTCGAGATTGTGATGATTTAAAGCAACAGAGCTCTCGCGGGTATGGTAACTGTGAAAAAAAAATGTCGAAATTTTCGAACGGTAACATCCACTTTTTTTCCTGCGCAAATTGATTAGCGCATCGTGATTAGCAACCGTAAATGGCGTTGGAGCGATACACGCATGACGAAAATTGCCGGCCTAAAACGTTTGTAAAGAAAAGTACCTTTTTATTATTATTATTATTATTATTATTATTATTTATGGCGGGCACTAGCCATTTTCGGCTTTGGCCACTACTAAGGTCAGAAGCGGTGGTCATTTTGTTATGAAGGTGCCTAATAAATGGCCACCATTACCTACTATGAAGGGATGGTGGACGGTCAATTTACCTTCTCCTGGACTCGAACCTGGGCCCTTCGGTGCGACAACCAGAGTCACTAACCACTTTCTCATCTAGGCGGCAAGAAGAATATTGTAAATGACCGTATTGGACCGCACAGAGTATTGCAGGAACCCAAGAGAGAGAAAAGTACTTTTATTGGAATTACAAGGGTTAAGCGTGTACAACGCTTCAAGACAAAGTCATCTCCCGTAACTTTGCCGTTCTGTGGTCACCGCGATATCCCGACCTCGCTCTAATGGATTTCTAGTTCTGGAGTTATCTGAAATCTAAAGTGTACGTTAAATCCCCAAGGTTTGTCAGAATTGAAAGATGCCATAAAACTTGAAGTCATACAAATTCCTCCTGCTATGTTATATCCATCGTTGTTGTCAACGATCTTTGCATGCAATACTTATCGTCTGCGGAGGTGGCCACGTTGAAAACTTGTAATTCCAATAAAAGTTCCTCCCTCCCTCTTCTCTCTTGTGTTGTCATTGGTCTTTACAATGCCTTTCTTTGCAAATGTTTTACTCTGGCAATTTTCATCACACGTCTATCGTTGCAGTATAATTTATGGTTTTTGAACGCGCTGATCAATTTGCGCAGGAAAACACTGGATGCTGCCTTTCGAAAGTTTCGAAATTTTGTCACCGTAACCGAAAGCCTGAGAGAACTCAGATCATCACAATCTCAGCGCAAATAACAATATCTGAAATTTCATTTTGAGCGGATAAGCCGTTAGGAGCATCGGTGAAGTTTTTTTATGACCACCCTGTATGTGTACTCAATTTAATTTTACGTGAAAATCCAGTCTATTCTTCGAGTTAAGCATTTTATCTTTGTATGGAGTTTAAATCTAAATCAGGCAATGTGTTTTAAATTTCTTTCTATCATATTCTTGCGCTCTTCAGCAGCCTAGCGTAATCAATTAAGTTTTTATACCTGCTAGCATTCAAACAACTATAGGTGCCAACCTATACTCTGCTCTCCATAATAGGCGAGAGAGCGGACGCGCAAGCTTCCACAGGGATGATAAGCAAATTCTCTTACACCTCACTTCCCTAGGCGCCTCTTTCCCAGAGAGTACGGATTTAAATTTCCATGCACTTTAGAAATAAACCAAATCCCTCGGCATTAGGATTTATTTCTCAGGCGCATCACGAAGTATGTGGAGCTTATAAAACCGATGAACAGTCTGTTCGTCATGCTACGCACACTGTTGCTGACGCCTCTACCTTCTTGGATAGCATAGGCAGTAGGAACCCTTTTGGGTGGTCAGAACTTTTATGTCCCCAGAGCCGAGAATGTTAGAATATAATGCTAAGCTGTTATTCACGACCCGAGGAGGTATTCGAGTGGTAAGACTGCTGAACTCTAGCAATTCGACCGGGGTTCAAATATCTGCGAACAAACTGACTGAATGGGAGTTTTCGCAGTTCCGTGTGGCGTGTAACGTAAATACGAGTTAGTTTCCTTTAGAAAGGTCTCCGCAAGCAACCTCTATGCATCTTCGCGTGCTTTATCATAATCATCCAATTCATTTTCTCATATTGCTATAAAACGACGGCTTTATTAAGTTCAAAGATCCCTTTTGCAACTACGTACAATTTGCTAACCTTTAGCTTGTATGGTACTTTTTGCAATATTTTTGATAATTACTACTGCTAAGTAATAAGGAATCAATATGTATGTTGTTCGCATTCCCACGGCGACTAAATTTTGAATACCCATAGGCCTCTACCCAAACATTCGCACTCAAAACCCCAAATTCTGATTTCCGAATTTGTTCTTGATTTATTTCGTATTTTATATTATGAATTTAACAAACTCAGTGATTCGAAAACGAGCAGTGTCAACACTATTCGAAATAAAATATTTGTATCTCCCGCGCGCCAGACTGTGGCCATTCGGCAAAATGAACGACATCTGTTATTCAGTTTTAATCAAGAAATTCAATTGTTAAAAAGCTAACGTGTTGCCACTGCCTGAAATAAAATACTTTTATCTTCCACCCGCCGTCTTTGCCTTTCAGTAAAGATAAAATATTTAACGTACAAAACTAGTCTGTCTATTACTGATGGATAAACCAAGCGATTTAAAGGCAATAAAAGTAGTTCGTAATGTTTTGCGACTTTTTATTCTGTTTGATTTAAATAAAATGCGATATGTGTAATTAGAAGTATTACGCTACGGGAGCCATTGCCAGTCTTCTAACATGGAAATCTGATGATCTCCAATACATTGAGTCACACGTAAATTCGTATGAAATGGAGATAAATCGTTCATGAATAAAAGATTATTTTCCGTGATAAGAGGATTTAATGGGGTTTCGTCTTGTTGACTATGATCGAGGAGGACGGGTTCTAAAGTATTGGAAATATAATAATCGGTATTTGAATGTTGAATACCGATTCGGCAAATTTGGTTTGAAAATTTTCCACTCATGCACATCCGCACACTTAAATTAGAGCGACCTGAAAGTTGAACGGCCTTCTAAAGCAGAAGGCCGCCACTACGAGGCCGCCATACGCGGATCGGATCATAACCTATCGAACTAAATACTTTTTCGTCGGAAAAAATAATACGAGACGAATTTTCAGCAATCCATTCAAGTATAATGAGTAACAAATTCATAGCAGCTTTGACTATGGATCACGCGCAAATAATTTTTTCGTACGGGTAACTAAACCTTTTACAGTACAAATCCAATTATCCGAACTCCGACTATCCGAATTGCTGATTATCCGAATCGCTTTAAAAATTTAAGAAAGAAATTAAGACAGAAACGTAATGTTGGACAATCAACGATTCCAGACATTAAAAGGAGCAAACCTACACTTTTAAACTTCGTGACACTGCTTGCATCGAAGATGGAAGTTCAAGAAAATCAATGAAGCGACAAACAAAAAATTTAGAAGATGTCGTTTTCAAGTAGTTTTTACAGCAACGTTCTATTGGAAACCCGAATTTCGGGTCCGATTCTTTGTGAAAAAGCTAAGGTCTTAGCTCAGAAGCTTGGCTGTTCATCCTGTAAATTTTAAGTGCATGTACGGTGTCCGTCAAACAGCTTACTTTGATTGTTTTAATTAATTAATTAAAACCTCTTTTTCTTTAAAAATAATTCCCCCATCCCTATATTCAACATACAGTACATACAGTAATTAATTAAAGTGCATGTAGACCCTTTCTTATGAAAAAACCCGATTATCCGAATTTTTGATTATCCGAATAGTGTCCGGTGCCAATTGATTAGGATAACTGGAGTCTACTGTACTTTTAATCGACGACGAATCGTTTGCTTGCAATCAACGACTTCGGTAGCTGGTAAAAGGGATCAGCAGTCGGCATTTCAAAAATCTGTCGATCCATTTCTTCGTTCGTGGTACGAGATCGACCGGATTTGTGTTTAGTTGTATAAAAATCTTCGTCATTATTTTCGGAAAGACGTGTTATCTAATAATGAACAGTTGGAAGAGTAAAATTTAATCGTCGAGCAATATGTCGAACAGTTTCTTCTCGTTCATAATACAAGCGACGCAATTCACGAGTTTAAGTTCATTAAAAAACTAAGTCTGAAAAGAAATATTAAATATTTTTACGAAATTACACTCATTGAAATCATTATGTATTATTTTTTTTTTCCTTTTTAGTCCCAAAGAGCGTTAGCTCAGAAGGGCTGTTAATATCGTTTTGGCATTTTGCGTCGATTCGTTATAAACGGCGAATCATTTTTTAAATTATTGCCACCAAATATTAGAACCCTGTATTATATTTTAAAGAAATTAAATAATGAAGAATATGCATAAATGTAGGTATGTTTCTCGCAGGGTAATAAAACAACGGTACCTAGAGCCATCAAAATTTGAATAACGTACGTCTGTACCCGAATATCGGCATCTGGAAACCCTAATTTAGAATTTGGAATTCGTTTTATTATCTATTTTATATTTTGTAAAACTTTAAAGAATTTTTCATGAACAAACTCAACGATTTCAAAGCGAGGAATGGCAACACTGTACGTGAAAAAAAAATTATCTCCAGCGCGCTGGGTTGTGTATCGGAAATTCTAAAGATAAGCTCATTTTAAAATCAATTTGCGATATTGTTGTTGAATTCAATTTTACGGTTTAAATGCGAAGAACTTGATATTTAATAAATAACGGTTAATAAATAAATTCACAAGACGTTAAAAAAAAAGCCTCTTTAGGCGTAATGTAAAATCTGAAAACTTTCAGATTTTTTTTGCGCATTTATTTATTAATTTTTTAGTTCTAAACATATAGTTTCATCGGTTGGCAGCAGTAAGTATAATTTTTAGTGCTGGTGCTATCAGTCTCGAACCTCATTTTTTTTTGTCTGTATAACTTTTCAACTGTGTTGCCATTTCCATGCCTCAGTTTGTTGCCGTTTGGCAAAGCGTGAGATATTTAATTTTTCTTTTAAATTAAATCTACCTGTTACTTATTAATAAACTAAGCGATTTAAAAGCAATAAACACAGTTCTTTATCTCTTTCAGTAATTACTAGCTTCGACCCGTGAAATTTTATTTAGTGGATTTATTTAAAGCCTAGACAGCTGATTGCCAGTGGCTACTTATTTGAAAAGTGAAACGGGCAACAAAAGTGATTCGATGTAAAGTGAGGTTCAAAACTAATAGCCCTAATGAGCTAAAAATATGAATGTCAGCACTTAATACTGCATCAGTAATTCTAAAACTATGGCGTTTTAAAAAATTTTGTGATTTTAATCTTGAATTTTATGTGGTATAAGGGCGAATAGTGATGTTCAGTAATGAAGTTAGAAAGACAAAAGCCTTATGTCAGCAGGAGGGAGTCCAGTAGCAAGATTGGTAAACTGCGAGCTCAACGAGAGTATAAAAAACTTTAACAAACCTTTTGGTGCGACGTTAAAATCTGAGTCATTTCAGATATTCTTTTCTTTAAAAAAAAAAAAAAAATTATTTATTGATAAAACGAAATAAATTAAAATTAAAAATTTTTACTTACTTAATTTTTTAATTAAGCAATTAAAAAATTTAATTTATTTGTTCATTCTAGTAATTAAGTAGTTGATTTAAATTTTATAAAAAAATACTTAAAGTGTATTTTTTTAACCGGTTTAAATTTATTTATTGAATTTTAAGGAAAGTTGTGTAGAGTATATTTTTTTTAATATTTCATTTTTCTTGTTTAAACTTGTTGAGCACCCCCTCTTTATGGCTTTTTACTCTAAATATTAAAAAAAAAAAAATTTGTCTGTAACGTGTTTGTCTTTTGGAACCGTGTTAAAACCAAATTTGTATTTGTATAGCAAACTTTGTATAGTGGCTGCCTGTATTTTTCTCGTACGCGTTTGTATACGTTTTTTTTTTTTTTTTTTTTTTTCCTTCTTCTGTTGAATTAAGAAGTAACTCGTAACTGAGAAGTGGCATTGTCCTCCAGACATCCATCCTAAATTTGCTGTGTCTCCCTTCTCCAGAAATGCCTTGTCAGAGTGCGTTCACGAGAAACGGGCCACTTGGCAAAACGTCAATATTACCGCCGCCGGATGGGGTAGCATTTTTGGCAAATGTTGGATACGAGAGGTGTTCGCTAAGTACTCGTAAAGGGTATCGGATTTCAAGTAAATGCCGCTTGCCAACTTAAAATGCACGCCAGAGGAAAAAAGAAAGCTGCCGAAACAAGTGTTTATCGCCAACCATCAGCGATGACGTAAGAATCGAAGTCATTCGTGTAACTTGCCGCAGGAGACCAGAATGAAATTTTTAGCGCCCGTTTTTCTCGATCTTCCATCTTTAAAAATGAGTGAATTTTATTTTTCTGACTGCGAGGCTTATGGTACTAATGCTGCTTTAAAAAAATCGTTTTTCTTTTTGTAGTTATTGGTTGATATATAAACATATTTGGGAATTAAAATATATAATACTTTGTAAACGCATGTAGTAAAATTTAATGGACACTAGAAAGGGAGAATGTTATTGCATTCATAATTGTCATCATTATCACATTCAGATGAATTTATCAAGGTCCATGTCCCACCTGTGGTTGAATTATTAACTGAGTGATTAACAATTAATTATCTGTTAAGTGAGTAATTAACTAAGTGAATTATTAACTGAGAGATAGTTCAACTGAGCTCAAATCGCAGCGTGAGTTTAGCTTGCTATGGTTTATTCAATTATCACAAAGCACGCGAGGGCTATTTGCCTAAAAGGAGGGATGCCTTCGTGGAGGACTTTCTAAAACAAATTAGCTCATATCCATTTGGCTGCATAAAAATTTTCGTGTTTCTTTTTTTTTTTTTTTTTTTCCCTCAAAGGTATCATACAATTCAGTTTCTCTTAATATGTCCTATGCGGAGACATTCTTTGTGTACGCTGCCATAATTCAAAAAAACGAAAAAAAAATATACACAGGAAATAAATCTCTTAAGTTGTTTATTCCAAAAAAGTAAAGGACAAACTAGAATGACGATACTTATCCTAAAGCAAACACGCTGCTATTGCTAATTATAAAATCCCCCCCGTTCAAATTTAATAAAAAGAGAACTAGATTTCCGGTGAGTATACCTACAATTTCGTGATGCAGATATTCTCTAGAAATTTTCTCCAACTTTGCAAATGCCTCCCCCCCCCAAGGTTGCAGCTTTACCAGTGGCCGAGCGGTAAAGTCGGTGAACACTTGTACTGCCGCCCAACCGGGATAGAGGTTAGCGACACTGAGTGCCGTACCGAAGGGCCCGGGTTCGAATCCCGGAAAATGCATGGATATTTGTGGATGTATAGTGTGTGTGCGACATGGGAGCACTCTAAATATGCAGGGAGCCAAAAGTTCTCTCGAGAAGTATGGGAAGAGAGGTGGGTGACCCCTGGAACCGTCACCCCGGGTTGCTCACCCTCAAAATTGCGGGCAGAACTGAGGAAAGTTGTACTGTCACCTGTATGGTGCTCAGTGCTGTTGCCAACGGCAGACGCAATCTTGCACTCCTTGCCACGATGAATTTCGGGAGCTTGTTCTCATGTCACTGTCAGACTGGTGAGGTAAGTCACAACAACCACACTTGTACTTCAATCTGAGCTCGATTCCACACGATTAGGCTGGCTGCATGGCCATTTTCGCGCTTTTTTTCGCTACGAGCCAGTTTCCCTTAGAAGGTCCTCCACAAAGGCATCCCTTCCCTTAGACAGATAGTCCTAGCATGCTATGCCATAATAAAATAAACCAAACCAAGTTTGCAAACGTCGTGAATATCGAAACGCCATGAGGTGTGTCATAAAGTAGAAGAAATAAATTTATAAAGAAGTAAATAAATTTATAATTATTTACATGCAAAAATGTAATTTTTCTCTAAGCGTCAAAGAAAAATGTAATAAATAAAAGAAAGAGGATAGTTTTTCATAATTTATTCCCGAATTTCGTCCTTGGAAAATTTTCGAAGTGGGGACCAAAAGGAAACTTTTAGTTTTGTGGACTGGAAAGTCTGAATTCTTGCCTGCTGGCTCATTTGCTTGTTTTTACCTAGAAATTGTAATTTTAATTTTAAAAATTACATTTTTAATTGTTTTAACTTGCCACGGTATTTTAACATACTGCTTATCTTTACAAGGTGCACCTTAATTTGAAAGTTTGGAGCCCGAGTTTCTTGAGACTGATTCCAAAGTAACATGGCAAACACTTTGCGGGTTGTAACGTAAATATTGCTGGCAGCATTAGTTTGCAAGGCATTACATTTTAGTGCTGGATTTTTCCCGGTTTGTAAACGCCTACTGACACTCGCTCCTGTATTAATTACTCTGATGTCGTCCGCATCTTGCTTGTGCATGTATAATCGATTCGGGATGTGTTAAGCTACCAACGACATTCCACAAGTTCGGACTGAGGCACGAGCCTTGTAGGCAGTCTATATCTGTGAAAATGCCTCCATTTGTAGTGTCTCTTAATTTTCTGTGTGACAAATACCTGTTGATTATACGAAAGACATCCTGCTGATTCCCAGCTATTCAAATGAGACAAGTGTATCTGTCCACCAAAGAAAAGCGAAAACCTCTCTGATGTCAAGCAAGATCATCGCAGTATACACTGGTGTGCAAAAATTAAGGACGAGACGGTTTTTTCAATATAACTTTGTACTAAAGCTTTCCAAATCAACACATTTAATACCGTAAGATCCCCAATACGTAAGGACATGAGTAATGTAAGCAACACTTACTAAAAGAGAAATCAGAGGGATACAAAGAAGCTTTATTGAAAAAGTAGCATGGAGCGCAATGCGACTGAAGGCCGAAACATCCCTGTGATGGGTGTCCAGCAAGAAACATCCGGTCTTTAATAGGGGATATGATCTCCCCTGACTGCTAGGCAGGTTTCACAGCGTCTGCCCATGCTGACAATGAGGGTGTCAATGAGTTGTTGAGGCATTGCTGCCCATTCGTCTTGCAGCGCCAATCGAAGCTCCGGAATCGTTACTGGTGATAAGGTACGAGCTGCCAAGCGTCTGCCTAGAAATTCCCATACATGCTCGATGGGATTGAGATCCGGAGATCGTGCCGGCCAATCCAAACGTTCAATATCCTCACTCTCTAAGAGCTGTTCGGCAGCTACTGTGCGATGACATGGTGCATTGTCGTCCATGAAAAGGAACTGCGGACCCATAGCGCCTCTAAAAAGACGCACATATGGAAGAAGAATCTCGTTACAATAACGGGTCCCGTTGACTGAACCTGCGGCGGAGATGTGAAAGTCTGTACGACTACCAAGCATGATGCCTCCCCAAACGAGAACACCGCCACCTCCATACCTGCCCCTTTCAATGATGTTCGAGGGATGATTGCGGCTTCCCCGCTCTCTCCAGATGAGTATGCGATGAGAATCGCTACTCAGACTGAATCTGCTCTCATCTGTAAAGAGTACTCTTCCCCATTCATTGTCTCTCCAATTCCGGTGTTCCCGGCACCACAGAGAACGCCTTCTCCGGTAGGCAGGCGTTAGAGGTATACACCGTACAGGGCGTCGTGCAAACAGACCACCACCGTGCAGTCTTCTTGCCACCGTAAAACGCGATATCGGTCGTCCAGTCGCCTGTGTCGTGTGTCTAGCGATTTCTCCCGCTGTCTGCCGCCTGTTTCTTCTGGCCTGTAAGGCAATATACCGGTCATCTGCGGGTGTGGTTCCTCGTGGACGACAACTACTAAACCCCCGGATAGCAGTTCCTGTAGTTTGAAATTGTCTCCAAAGTCGTGAAACGATGCTGTGAGCAATTTCGAACTCTGCAGCCACACTTGTCACACCGTGGCCTTCCTCCAACTTTCCAATGATTCGACCTCGGGTAAAAGCATCCAGATGTCGTCTAATAGATTGATTATTCGCCATTTCTCGCTGAGGCAGCAACTCGGTGTGATTTTAACTGCTATACGGCGTGCAATCTCTTTGCCAGAAATACTAATCTTACACCGACAACATGCTTTATACTACTCAGACACTCCCCCATTACGTCTACCTGCATATCTGCGCATGTGCTACCGTACATCACCTTACTTAATCTCCTGATTGGTCTTTCTGTCCGCTCTGCCTCTTCGTTCAGCTGATATGCTAATTTTTCGACTTCGTCCTTAATTTTTGCACACCAGTGTATTTGTCCCTTGTAAGACGACTCTCTCTGAGTTGGGCGGCGCGTAATTCACTGAAAGTTCTTCTTTGAAGACGATTGGACGGAGATTTAGCATCTCAGTTCAGATCGTGCTGCAGCCTTTCCAGAATATATCTTTCAAAAAGCTATGTAAGATGGCAGTCCTCGTGGAGGAAGCAGCGAACACGCTGCTATTGCTGTATGCTCGGAAAACTGGTTTATGTCCACGTTACCTATGGGGAAAACCATGAAAATTCCCGTAATGCCATTCCGTTCAAGGGAGCTCGAACTCCAGACCGAACTACCAGTATTCAGCGACTTACGACTCAGGCATTACTGGGTCCGAACACCCTGAGAGCAACTGTCTCCTAAACACGTTACACATGTGGGTAAACTGCGAAAACCAACTATGCAGACAGCGCGTTCCCTTGAGTTCGAACCCAGTTCGATGTACTAGTATTCAGCGATCTTAACCACTCGGACGTTGGTTGCTCAAGTACTTGGGAACCAAAACACCAAAAGATTGGTGAGGATTGAAGCAACTCCCCTGAGGATTAGGTCTTGAGGAAATGTAGGAGAAAGTATCTTTCATGTATCGTTGAAATGTTCTTATAAATTCCTTCATGTTTGTTGTTTGCATCGCCGAGTTTAGGTGGGAAGTGAAGATATAGGAATTGCAATAAAATTTATTCATCAGCTAATACCTCATAATATGAGGCTTAGAATAATATTTCGTTTGTAAACACTCACTAAAAACGATTATGTAGACATCTATTAGGGGTGGGAGTTGTCTCAGCCAGATGTAGTGTTATTGGAGAGAGGCTGAGAAGTTGCTAAACATTCGTTGTTAGACTCAGTTTGAAATCCCCGCTAGCAGGCTGGCTCCAAGGACATTTTTGTGTTTTTTTTTTTTTTTTTTTTTCCAAATGTAACGTAGACACGAGACAGTTTTCCTCGAATGATTTTCCACAAAGGCATCTTTCCTTTTAAAGAGCAATCTGAAATATTTTGCCATAATCTCCCTAATCCAGTCCACTCCACCATTGGCAGTCCGCCAGCGGTAAAATCGCTGAATACTGTTAGTTCCGATCTACGTTCAAGTCCAGGTGAACGGGTTGGCTGCTTGGGCGTTTATGTGTTTTTTCCCTATGTGTTTGTGTATACGAGCCGGTTTCCTATAAAAGTTCTCCACAAAAGGTATACTTCGCGTTAGGGAAATAACCCAATGTGGTTTGCCATAATAAATAAAACCAAACCACCAATAGCAAATGGATAGCATCCAGTTTGATTTTTTACTTCCTTGTAAAAAAAAGTAGTAAAAAGGAAGTATTGTAATCGCGGAAAGTTTCAGGCAGCATATTTCAACGAAAATATTCATTTTGACCGCTATCGAATGCAATTGAACGATGTTTTTGCGTGATATCTGTACGTAAGGACAGAATAAAAGACTCGTTTCCTTCAAAAAAATTATAAAACTGCTTTAAAATTAATTCTGAAGAGAATTTTCGTGGCGTCTGTACAAACGTATGTACGTACGTACGTATCTCGCATAACTCAAAAACGAGTAGCCTCAGAACGTTGAAATTTTGTATATAGGACTGCTATAACATGTAGATGTGCACCTCGTATTTTGGTTGCAATCGGCCGCACCAAACGTATATAAATATATTTATAGATATATCCACTCTGTTACCCGGCTCAGTCATTTCAGTTTCTTTACTCTTATATGTTTGTAAATTGTACATTTTTTGCTTTAAAAATGATTGAATTATGTTGTTTTTATCTTCCGGCTAAGGTTTTTATGCCTTTAGTTAATCTGTATGGAATATTTTTAGAATTATCAGCAATTTTAAAGTTGTTTATGTGCCGCTAAGCCTTTTTTTTTATGGCGGCCATTGATTGTTTACATTTGAAACAGCAGAGTAGTGGATTTGTTGCCAATCTAGAGAAACTTAGCTTCGCAACAACAAAGATAACGCCTTCATTTATTATTGCCAATTAAATCATGCTTAATCCTTTTTGGAATTTTTTCGAGGAAATAAGTGTTTAAGATTTACTTCGTAATTTTTAATAGAGATATTTTGAGTTTTTATGTATTTTTGCCTTCTCGCGAAGTGAGAACTGAATTAATTGAAGGAGAAATACTCAATCGTGTGTGAAAAACTGTTTCTTTTTTGTTTTGTTTGCTTAATTTCTTTTATACATCGTTCTAGCCTTTTTATAGTAGTTGAATAGAACATGTGGCAAGGATTAGATAATTCTTTTCTTTAAATGATATACATTTTGTGCATTATGAGTTATAATATGAACGAAATATAATACTGTTAAGTGAATCTAGCGCCAGAGTGTCGCTATGGTAAACAAATCCTAGGGTGAATTTTAAAGAATGCATTTATTCTATTGTGATTTATGCGCTGTCGGCGAAGTAGATTTAATTCAATCCAATAAGTTTAAATGAAATGCAAGAAAAAATGCGTATAATTTAATATTCCGTACAAAGAAGTCACGTGGTGTACACATCAGATTTTTTTATTATGGCAAAGCACCCAAGAGTTATTTACGTATGCTGAGGGATGCCTTCGTGGAGCAATTTTTAAGGTATACTGGTTTCCATCTACTTTCCCTCTAGGGAAAAATCATGAAAACGTTTCAGCTAGCTTGTTCACCGATATTTGAATACAGGTCGAACTACCAGTGTAGCGACGACTTTGTTGCTCGGCCGCTGGTGAATCCTGGTAACATCACGAATACTGGTAGGTTAGACCCGCGTTTGAACCTCAGCGAACAGGCTTTAGTCCTGGAAGCTCTCATGATCTTTCTCATATGGAATGTATATGCGTAAAAAATCTTCGGCGAAGGCATTTCTTTCCTCAGCCATAATCTGTTTGGCACCACAAATGGCCGAGTAAGACCACTGAGTAGTCCTAACTATAACTTCCCATATCGAAATAAGAATATTTCGATATGGGTTTGTAATAATGGCGAACGGGTTGGCTGCGTGGTTGGTTTTTGTCACATTACATGGTTTTCCCCATGTGTAATGTGAAGTCAATTCTCCTTAGAAAGTCCTCTACGAAGGCACCCTTCTCCTTAGGCAAATAGCCCTTGCGTGTTTTGCCATATATGAATAACTTAACTATGATGTGTTTTGCCGTAATTGCTTGAGCAGACAACAAGCAGATAGATACTCATCACGAAATTCATCTTCAAAAGGAACGCGTAATTTTAACTAAAAAGAAGTGTTATTTCGAAAAGAAGCAATCAATAATACAAGAAACATGTTCTTTAGTTCGTTCGAATATTTACCCATAAGATGCGGATTTGTATGAGGTAACATTTCTCCCTTTTGTTACTGCTGAGAATATAATTTCATTCTTGCAGTAACTTCGAATTTTCTGTGGATATTAATAATTTCATTTATGAAATTTATCCATTTGTTTTAAATGTAAAAAGTGTGGCCGAAAATGTTTGTGTTGCATGGCCCAGTGTCAGCAATACAGCTTCCGAATGTTTTCAGTTAAAATAAAATAATAAATAAATAAGCGTGGGCGGTACGACGTGAAAGAAAAAAAATTGTGAAGGCGAAACGGTTGTGAAGACTGGCTCGTTTTGGCGGGGTTCTACCCCTAAATTTGGCACTGCGAAACGGCGACCAAGTCTGCAACCGCCTCTGTTGCTTCATTCTCCAAAAACCGAAGAATTTGGTGACAGCAATTCTGTGTCCCTCGTAAACACACTTCGCTAAATTCAGTCAAGTTGTGAAACTCGTATTTCCGGAAAAAATGAATACTACTTTTTTATTTTTTGCTGCCAAAGAATAAGTATTACATTTCGTTCTTGTGGAGTGGATTAAATTTCTCAAAAACAGACGAATTATTTTGCACTTTTTTCATTTTTGTATGAAATTTTGTGACGTCTAGTTTACTTTCATCAGTTCTGAAAATGAAATAGGATGATAAATTGGCCTGTAGTTTATTGTAGAAAATTTCCTTCTCAGGTATTTAGTGCTTGGTGAAACATGGATTGCTTCTGTTTTTAAAAATGTTTCAGTATTGCCACTCCAGCTGAGTTTCAAATCCAAATGAGATCTTTATTCGTGCTCTGATTCAGAAACAAAGAAAAATCGTCTGCGGCGTTTAAAAATACTTTTATATTCCATCTGCTAACACGCGACGCGATGACCACGACTAGAATAAAGCTTGGTAATAATAAAAAAGAAAGACTTCTTTCTACTCGCAGATGAAAGAGAAATTGTTCTTTCACGACAAGCACGGTTATTGTCCGTTTTATTAAAAACCTTCTCTTGAAGCGACGTACTTGAGGTCTTTAATTTGCGCTCTTGAAAGTGTGGGCAATATGGCGGAAAACTTATTGCAGATCGCCTTACAACAGAAAACATACGAGCTTCGACAGCGCGATGCTCTTATCGAGGAGCTCGAAATGGAATTGGAGTCAAAAAATAAACTTATTGTGAAACTTCAGTCCGAACTAGAGAAGTTCAAGTCGGCCATGAAGCCGCTGGTGAAACAAATGTCTCGTCAGATGTATCTCTGGAGTTCTGGTGATGAAGATTCACCATATTCTGAAAGCAGTAGTAGTAGCAGTAGTAGTGAATCTGAAAAGGAAGATGAATTTTGTAATGGTGACAAGAGATCGTTGTCAACTGAGCAAACGAGGACCAAGAGGCTTGCAATTTCGGCGGAACCCACTTGTGCGGAAAGGATACGTAATCTTAGCCTCAAGAAAGTTCCAAAGACTCAAAAGTAAGTTTCAGATTTTGTAAAGGGAAATTATTATTATTATTTTTGTAATTTTCATTGCTGCCTTTAACCAGGTGCTGAAGACATACTTGTTTGATACCTGACTGATAGAATAGCCGAACGATGTAATTTTCGAATTATTTTCAATGATTTTAGAAATTCGCAGTTTTTGTTAATTTTAGGATTTAATTAAAATTAATGTAAATGAACGGCATTTTATAATTTTATAATTTCTGGAAATCTTTTGTGCTAAGTTCTATAATGACTAAGAACGCGTTAATGAATTTAATTATTCATAAACATATTATAAACGCGTTGTATTATAACATATTATAAACATATTATAAACGTTGTATATTCATAAATATACAACGTTATTTTTTTGTTTCCTTTGAAATTGTAGCATTTTTTAAAGTTATTGAAATTGGTATCGAATATTAACCTTAGAATTATGAAGGAAGTAAAAATGATATGTTATATATATTTTTATAATTTTAAATCGTTTCAAAAAGGCTCTAGCCCCCCCCCTTAATTGAAATATATGGATGTTTAATTTTCTAATTAACTAAATCTGGAAAAAATTATTGTTTTCAAATTTCAACCTAGATTTCATGTCCTGGCAAAATATAAGTTTTTGCAATTCCACTTGCGAAAAATACTTGTTACAATCCTTGTGCGCAAGCGATCCAAATAAAGAGATGCTCAGCTACGCTTCGAATAGTTAATAATTTCTTTATTAAATAAATGTAAAGCGGTTCCACAAAGCACTAATTTATTATGAAATAATTTCATAATAAATTTCAGTGTATCAAATGGCAGAAATAAAACTAATAAGTATTATTTCTGCCATTTGACTTTTTAAACATCGCCTTAAACATATCATTTACATTCTTTATCTTGTATTAATAGAGTATAATTTTTAAACTGTACGGTTTTTCGTATTTGTTACACTAAATTGGAGTTAAATTCCACTAGATCAGAGATTACATCTCTTCTCTACTATTGAATTATTAAGAATCTGTATGTATGTATATTCGTATGATCCTCGCATTGCAAAATGACACTTCATATTTTGAGTCCACGACCCAAGCATTTGCAACTCGAAGCTAGAAATTTGTATTTCGAATTTGGTTTTGATTTATTGCATTTTATAAGAGTTTAATCAATTTCTAATTAACAGCTTCAACGTTATGAAAGCGAGCAGTGTTGCCACTGCTCGAAACAAAACCTTTTTTTTATTTCCTGCGCGCCAGATTATTGCCAGTCTGCTAAATGAAATATATTTATCTTTCAATTTTAACTAATAAAGGAAACTATTTAAATGTGTTGCCAATGCCTGAAATAAAATATTTTTGTCATCTACGCTGCATGTAGTCATTCAATAAATATAATCAATCTGTTATTGATTAACAAACCAAGTGATTTAAAATCGATAAACTCAGTTCTTAAAAATTTTTGTTTATCTGATCGATTTAAATAAAAATGCATTAAAATTTTTAAAGGTGTCTAATTAAAAATATTAAATATTTTTATAGAATTACACCAACTATACTAATTTAAATCATTCTATATTTTTTTCGTTTTACGAAAACTGTTTTAGACCACAGTTTTTTTTAATTTATTATTTTTATATTTTTTAATTTTAGAACTATTAGTCTATAGACTGAAGTTTCTAGATTTCAATTTTTTTTTTTTTTTTTTTTTATTCTTCTCTCTCATTTTTCTTAACATTTCTGTGCAGCACTTTTTATGTATTATGAGGACATTTTGACTGTATGTAGGCTAATTTTGATTTGAAAACTTTTACATAAAATTTCAGAAAACATTGAAAGCACAATTTTAAAAGTGAAGCGCCGTTTATAGTGAACCAACGCAACATGCCAAAACGAAATTAATAGCCCTTCTGGGCAAATTTTCCCTGTGGGCTTAAAAAAAAAAAAAAAAAAAAAAAACAATATTTTGTTGAAAAAATTTTCAGCCCATCGGCTGCTTTTCGGAAATGTATGGCAGTTCCTTTGTCTACATTTTTAATTTAGTATATTTTCCATTGCAGTCATAATTATAACTAGTATAATAATCCAAATTATGATCGAACTTCAAATCAGATTTGTCAATGTGTAGTCTTGAATTTGCGTCGCTATGTGGCGCGTAAACCTCCCAGATTTCCGTACCTCAAAGCTGGCAACTATGCGAGGGAGAGGAAGCTTTTCGGGATAGACGCTTTAGCTAAAAAATGATACAAGAACGTCGTAATTCATATTTTCCGCTTCTTTGGGAATACTTCGCCACTGGTATTCACCGAGAATATTTTAGTGTGGGTACTACCCCACGTTTCTTCATTAGCTCTCTTAGACAGACACATAATGATCTATATTGCGGGAAGAAAATACGGATCTAGTCAAGGAATAAAAAAAGGGGAGGTATGACAGTGGGAACATGTCCAAAAATACAAAAGTCAATGAGTCTAGTTCCCAGGTCAATGCTCCTGATAATAAAGATACATAGATAAACCATTAAATCAGGTGATGTCTGACATTATCTCTTGATTGATGAGCTGTAAGGCAATTTCTATCTCTTTGGCAAGATTTTCGACATTGTATAAAACTTTATAGGCTTTTCTGAAATTTCTGCTACGTATGCAATACAGCAACAAATTTAAGCACTTCCTGCGTTCGAGAATAAATATAGTGAAATGTCTAACACCAACATCCAGCAGTGACGTTGCCAGAGCTTTTGTTAGCCTCGCCGCCTCTCTAAGCGCACACCAAAAAATCTATAAATGTCAAAACGATATATACGGAATTAAATAACAGCTGTTTGTTCATTTGGTGAATTCAAATTCTAGCATTCCAAAGGGCTGTTTTACTTGGTTTTCTGTTAGCAAAATTGTTGCTGACATTTTCAGGAGCTTGTTTCCCCATTCCAGTTACTATTTTGAAAAGAGTATAGTTAGATTTCTTAAATGCAAGATGTTTAGGTTTTAGGTGTTTCTTAACCGACTTATGCTTAGGAAAACGCTTCTCAGAACGAGTAAAACTTAAGTAATTATGATAAAATTTTCAATTGTATGTCGCTTGGAACTACGTTCTGGCGTCTGTACTTTCCAATAAATTGAAAAAATTCAAAGCGAACATTGTTCCATCTCTCGGTTTCGTCTTCTGACGCAGTAACAGAAATAATTCTGATAAAAAATAATCTAATAAAAATTCTGATGTGTTTCTCTGTCGATGATGAACTGTTCCGTATCTATATTGCAAAGCATTTTCTCCCTCTTTACTGCTCGCCTTCGTGATTTGATTGGTAATCGAAAGGTCCGGATTTCGAACCCGGTGAGGGTATTGCACATTTTTCATGTTTCATGCTTCGAAAAATCTAATGTCTCTACAACTGGCGCTCGAACTAAAATGTGGTGAACAGTAATTCGTCACCACCAGGATTTGGCGATTGAGTCCCCGCCTCCCAGTCGCCCATCAAGTGGAGGAGGATTTAAGTATTTTCCATCCTTAGCGCGACTTTCGTGGGTGATTAGAAGCATATCCGGCTGCCGATTAGAAGATCAGAATCCCGGACAGAACATTGCACATTTTTCATATCTCTTGCTTTGGAAAATGTCTGTACAGTGTGACTGTGATCATAATTTAATTGGCATTTGTATTTTCCATTTAAAAATTCCATTAGAGTAAGAAGGCGTAGCAAATACAATGAACTGCCACAATCTCTTACTAATTTCTTTGAATACCGAGTCTAGTGTCGCCCAGACGGTATTGTGGTTAGGAGAGCCTACTACGGTACCGAAGGTCCCGGGTTCTAATCCCGGAGAAGACATGGATGTTTGTAAATATATAGTGTCGGTGTGGCATGACGGCACTCTAAATATACGGCGAGCCAAAAGTCCTCTTGTGTGGATTGGTGGAAGGGGCATGGAGGTAGGAAAGGAAGGAGGGGCAGTCGGCACTAGAAGTGAAGCACTTCTTTGAAGCTTGGGTCACCAGATGGGGTGTTCTTTGTTTACATTCAGAAGCTCGCTCTACACGGTTCTGATAGTATTTCGACACACGACAGTTCCAAACAAATCGAAAAAGGGACACTTTTGCATGAAAGAAACATTCATAGTGTGATGGATAATAGCAATTTGTATAGTTTAGTCACATTTACGCAAAAATCACATCTTGGTTATTTTTCGATAACTAACAACAGCGCGATTTTGATTATGAATTTGTTTTATAAAATTCTAAGCAGTTGAACTACAAAAATATAGATTTTAAGAAAAATGTTATGCTTAAAGAATGAAAAATACCTTACAGTACATTTAAAATTGTATACGTCTTTCGATACCCTTGATAGAGTATTCGCTACTTTTATTTTATTTTCCAAACGCCAAAATGTTTTAAATAAAACAAATTTTTTTCACATCCATATATTATTGTTGCATATTATTGCAAAAAGCATGCCTTTGGCAAAATACATAAATATTCATTAAATTATTTATAAATGTATTTGAAATGAAGAATTTATTCACTTATAAACAACTGTGAAAGTACTGTGAAGAAATCTAATGATTAAATGTATCTAATTTATACTCATTATAAATATTATCTAAATATATAATAACATTAATATTGAATTGTAAACATAAATTGAAATCCTGTCGACAAATACGTTATAAAACTATTTAAGCAAGAATTGTTCGTATTGGAAAGCAATCTGGTAAAAGGTATTGTAAAGCAAATGCTATGAGAGGCGCACTTAAGAAAGTAATAAAAGAGTTTTGGAATGTGTATTGTTGAAATGAAGGGTAAAAAAAAATCTGATAAGTATAATTAAAAGAATTATTCCCCTTACAATTTATAATAACTCAGTTACAAGTTTTAAATAATACTTAAAAAAAAAAAAATAAAAAAAAAAATAAAAACCTTATTTTATTCTCTTTCACAAATGTTCAGAGAAAGTCAAGTACTATTTAAAGTATTTCGCTAATTCCTAATAATTCTCTAATTTAAAATGAACTGAATAGAGCATTAATTATAAACTGACTTACATTTTTCGATTTAAAAGATGCCTCAGAAGCCAAAAAAAAATGATGTCATATTTAAGAAAGTATTTTAGGAAGAAGCTCTATAATTAGAAAAGAAATAATGCATAATTTTAATATTAATAATACAATAAACTTTGATCTTAATTTTTGTACTTTAACCGAATAAAATCGAATTACCTTAATTTTTTTTTCTAATGTAATTAACGAAAACTTGTGAAAATATTTCATTCAAATTGAACCATTCTGAGAAAACTGTCCTGTGAAAAGTATAGCATTTAATTCCGTTCAGAATGAAATGTTGTTTAAAAATATGTTGTTTTCATATACGTAGGATTCTGAAGTGTTGTAGAAAAAGAAAATATATACATTTATATGTATATTTGCGACGTAATTACAAACTATTTACACCCGAACGCGTCAAATCCCATTGTTGATTTTTCCGATAATAACCCTATGTGCTATATCTGACTTCGAATCTAAAATTTTCTGAAGAACACAAAAACCTTATCTAAAACTTAAAGGTTTATTTAACTGGAACTTCAACACTGATGAAAACTTAACATCACAAACAAAAACTTAACATCTTGGGTGGAAAACATTCAAAGTGCTTTAAAGTAACAGCTATGCCGGCACGGTGAAGAACACTTTCCTTTAAAAGACAGAATCCATCTAGCCCTTTCGGCGTATATCTCCATTTCGCTGAATTCAGACATCCGCTCCTACGTGTTTTGGACTTACACGGCCAGGCTGGAACTGGAATAGGACTGGATCAGGACCGGAACTGGACTGGAACAAGACGGGAACCGGAACAGGACTGGATCCGCAACAAGACGGGAACCGGAACAGGGCGGAAACCGGAATCTCTCATCCCCTGGCTTCTTCCCGGGCAGGTCTATTCTGGCTCGAACTAAAAGGAACTGCGGTGCCACTAAGGAAAGCACCTCCTTTTATTGCCGGCGGTTGCCGTTACTACAGGCGACTATGCAAATATTTAACATCCTTCCACCTAAGGGGAAAAAAAAAAAAAAAAAAAAAAGAAAAAAAGAAAGAAAAAAAAGTGAACTTTCACATGAAAGTAAAACAATGCAAAAGAGCCTTAATATGCCAGTCTGTCCGGCGGAGTTACAGTTCTACCAGATCGTGTTACAGGCCTGACAGATTTATCATCTATGTTGAGTTTAAGTTCAGAGAAAGAATCTTGTTTTTCGTTCTGCAGCTTCACGGGTACATCATTTTGCGCTACCTCTAAAGGATACAGAGTTCGAACTGCTCTAAGCAAAATTCCATTTCGGGTCTTTACTCTTGCAAGCCGATTTATTCCATCAGGTCCTGGAAGTAGTTCTATGACACGACCAAGTTGCCAAAAAAGTCTTTTGTCACTACTACCGATCAAAACAATATCATCTAATTTAATAGTAACTTTCCTTTCAGCTCTTTTATACGAGACCTTGAGAATTCCCAAATATTCTTTACGAAATCTATTTTTAAATGCTTCTCGTACAGTTTGAATATACTGAAATCTTCTTTGTAAATTACTTGATTTAATACCGTATTTTATATCCCGCAAACTACTAGTTCTAATTTCTTTTAAAAAGTCGGCAGGAGTTAAAGCTTTAAATTCAGGATCGGAAGGAATTACTGTCAACGGTCGGTCATTAAGAATCGCTTCACAGTCACACAGTATCGTGTACATTTCTTCATAATTTAAACAAGCATGTTTAAGAACTTTTTTAAGGACTTGCTTCATCATTCCGATCAGACGTTCCCACCAACCACCCCACCATGGAGCACCAGGGGGAATAAATTTCCATGTTATCCGCTCATTGGCTGCCTGCCGATTAATTTGTTCAAAATCTATTAATTTGAATGCATTTGAGGCTCCTACAAAATTAGTTCCATTATCACTGTACACAGTTGTGGGTTTACCTCTTCATGACACGAACCGATGAAAAGCCTGAAGAAACACTTCTGTAGATAGAGAAGTCAGCAACTCCAAATGGACCGCTCTATAAACGGCGCATGTAAAAACACAAATCCATGCCTTTTCTTTGTTTCTCAACAATAAAGGACCACAAAGGTCTATACCCGTTACTTGAAATACTGCTGAATCATTTACTCGCTCTATTGGCGGTGGGGCTGATATGTGGTCAACAGGTGCAGCAGAATATCTCTTGCAAGTAATGCATTTACTCAAAACAGAACGCACCGTTCTTCTGCCAGATAACAACCAAAACCTTTCCCTTAAGGTATTCAGTATATATTGTACACCTGCATGTCCTTTCTTTTTATGTTCTTCCATAATTAAATTCCTAACTAATGGATGTTCTCCTGGTAATATTATAGGTGTTCTAAACTCTAACGTGTCATCTCTTCGAAACGCACCAGTTTTAATTCTTACAATTCCCGCATCATAAAATGGACTAAGAGTTCGTAAGCGTGCGTCTTCTATATCCTGAAACGATTCCGATTGAATCAAGCGAATAACAACCTTTTCTGCAAAATCAATTTCATCAACAGTGAGTTCACCTTTCCTTTTTTTCTTATTTCTGCAATTAAAGAAAAATCGTTGAATCCAACCAACAACTCTAACTGTTTTTCGATAGCTAGAAAATCGCTCACTCAAACTAAACCTTTCAGTAGACACTAGAGATGAAACCACTGCCTTTTTTTTCTCGCTGGCTATTTCCGCTTCATCAATTATAAATTCGGCACTCGGCCAATTTTCTTGGGATTTTAAAAGCCAGCTCGGACCCTCCCACCATTTTGACCGGGAGAGTTGGCGAACTGAACACCCTCTACTTGGAAGATCTGCAGGGTTAAGGTGACCAGGTATATGCCTCCAATCCTCCACACGTTTCAAAAGCCTTATTTCCTGTACTCTATTTTCTACAAATGTCCCCCATTGTTCTTCCTTTTTTATCCATGCAAGGACAGTAGTTAAATCTGTCCAGAAAAATATACTTCTGGCCTCAAAGTCTTTTAGAACGTCTGCAGCAAGACGAGATGCAATAGTTGCTGCTAACAATTCTAATCTTACAATAGTAGTTTCCTTTTTACCACAAGGGGAAGCTCTAGACCTAGCCTGAAGCAACTGGACTTTAACTGATTCAGGTTCTTCTACACGAATAAAAACTACTGCCGCATACGCTGCTTGACTGGCGTCACAGAAAACATGTATTGAACACTGTTTGGGCTGATATCGTATCCACCTTGGAATTTTAATGTTTTTCAAAAGAAAAATGTCTTTTACCCATTTCAAAAATTTACTTTTAATTTCGGTGTTAACTTCTTCGTCCCATTTTACTTTTGTTTCCCATGCACGCTGTAATAACATCTTAGGTAATATAAGGACTGGACATGTTATACCGATGGGATCAAATACTTTATGGGCTATTGCCAAAATACTTCTTTTCGTAACTTTCTCGAAACAAAGATTTTGTAAATTAGCAACATTTATTTGAAGAGTATCGCCTTGTCTTTCCCATAACAAACCTAATACATTCGCAATAGATTCTGTTTCTAAACTACAGTCGGTATATTCCCAACCCCGTAATTCAAATTTTCGTTCTGCCATAACATCTGAAGATACTTTCATGAAGCGCTGTAATTCATCTTCACTTCCAACACTTGTTACACAGTTATCAACATAGAAACTATTCATTAGTTTAACAATAATGTTGGAAGGATATTTTTCATCTGCATCATTTTTCTCCAAAATTGAATTTAAGTGATATTGAATAACAGCTCCAAGTAAAAATGGACTACTGGTTACACCAAATACGACTCGACAATGACGAAAATGCTTCAAGCCATCTTCACCCTTTATCCAAAGAAATCGGAGGAAGTTTCTGTCACTAAAATTCAGGCCAATTTGTAGAAAGGCCTTACGAATATCAGAAATCACCCCTATTTTTTCTTGGCGAAATCTATTTAAGATTGTAGGAATAAATGAAATAAGGTTTAATCCCTTTTCAAGACAATCGTTGAGACTCGGAGAACCCTTTACTTTAGACGAAGCGTCAAATACTGGCCGTAACTTCGTAGTACTATGTTCCTTAACAACGTGTCTATGTGGCAAATAATGATGGGGTAAATCTAATTCATTTACGGGTACTTCCTCTATTATGCCCTCTTTGAGCCATTCTTGGAATATATTTTCATACTCTTGGCGAAGATTATCTATTTCAAGTTGCCTAATCGTACCGTGCAACCTTTTAAGCGATAACTCAAAATTATCCGACAGGGTAGGGTGCCCTTCCAACCAAGGCAAAGACACTACAAAGCGGTCATCTTCTATTTTTACAGTATCAAGAAAATGTTGCCTGGTAGCCTCATACAATTCCAATTTAGTCTTTTGTTCGGATGGGTCCGTAATACCAAGCGAGTCGAGGGCCCATAAATCAGAAATACAAGCCTCTTTATTCAACATCGATGTAACTAAGAATGTTGAACCTTCACTATTCAACTCCCCGGTTTTTCCCATAACCGTCCATCCTAACTTTGTTTCAATAGCTACAAGACCGTTTGAAATTTGTTTACGATTCCCCGTTAATAATCGTCCTGCAACATCGGCTCCTATTAAAATTTCTATAGGTCCTTCTAAACGATCTGTTAAACTTATTCCACAGTCAGCAAGCTCTTTAAGCCATATTCCTTGTCCAATAGAAGGTATACTATTACAAATAACAGGCTGACTTAACGCATCAAAATTACAACTGTACGAGCCAGACGTACTAGATAAATGAATTTTGTAAACTTTATGTTCACACAAACTGGTCGTTGTACCGCCAAATAATGCGTGGCTAAGGTATTCCTTTACCGTATACCTATAACCCATATCTTGAGCTGCGCTTTGCAGAATATATGACCTTTGAGAACCAGTATCAATTATAGCTCGAGCCAAACGAGATTTTTTATCTCCTTTAATTATTACTCTTATTGTTTGCAGCAAAACTTTAGGAGACCTTGAAGAAATGTTGGCGAGTGTTTCAGCCTGATTTGGAGGCTGTTCCGTTGCCCTTGTCTCACTCATTTGTGAATGGCCCTTACATAGAAAAATATGATGCCTTTTGCCGCATGTAAAACAAACTGTTTTTAATCTACACCTCCTGACAGAATGTCCAGATTTCAGACACAGATAACAAGAGCGTGTCCTTTGGACCAAAACTTCTCTTTCTGACAACGATAAGTTACGCGCCTGAAAACATTCCGCAGAACCATGATTTATACTGGAACAAAATATGCAGCCTTTTCTCGCTTCATTAGAAGAAGTAAACAGTTCAGCTGCCGTAGGTTTTAAGTGAGGTTCTCTTATCTTTAAACCAGAATTTCCTTTCTTATTACCGTGAGCCAATCGATCGAAAACATTGAAAGATTTAGCTGCTAAAGAAATTCTTTCCTCACTTTCAACTTCACCGCGCAAGAAACATAAAAGGCGCTCAAGGTCAGATTCCCTTTCTCTTAACTGGGCGTTTTCGCCGGTTAAACTTTCTGATCCTTTACGCGAAAACCTAAGTCTCTCCCACGTTTTTAAGACTTCATTCGGCAATGCTGATTCTACTAATGGATATAATATCGCGCAATATTTGCCTCTATTTATTCCCAATATCTCCAAGGCTCTTAAATTAGATTCGAGTTCATCGTATAGTTTCCGCAAAGAGTGTGTACCTTGTTTTTGAATAACAAGGGTTAGCAAATCACGAATATAAATCTCCGTTAGTAATTCTTTGTTACCAAAATGCGTCTGCAATGCTTCGATTGCGCTCTTGTAACTATCGCCAGTTGGCGGAAAGCTTTTAACTATTTCCTCTGCAGGAGAATTCTTCTCCATAGCCTGTGCTAAATAAGCAAATTTATCATTATTATCTAATGTAGGATCTTTATCAATCTTTTGGAATTGCCCCCAAAATCCTAGCCATTTCTTCACGTTACCGTCAAAGATAGGCAATTTAATCTTCGGATAATGTAACATTTTATTCTGAATAAAGGACGGATCAATTAAAGTTACATTCGGGGTTCCAGAAGTAAGATCTTTTACTTTACTTTCCAGAAGTCTCCACCTATCAAAATATAATTCAGATTCATCTATTTCCTTAATAAGTAAAGTCTCATCTGTAATTTCTTTAAACATTAATTCTCGTATTTTCATTTCAGTATCAAACAAAACTTTAGCTTTCTCGGCAATAACTTTTATTTTAATTAATTTTTCTTCCTGATTAAATTTAGTTTCTTCATTGTCAAATTCATTACAAGCTTTACTGAATAGTCTTCTATATTGAGTTCTTGCTAATTTTAAAGCTTCCATGATTCAAAAATAAAAAAGTCGCTTACCTTGCAGACAATATCCTGTCGCTTGATGCCAAATGTTGATTTTTCCGATAATAACCCTATGTGCTATATCTGACTTCGAATCTAAAATTTTCTGAAGAACACAAAAACCTTATCTAAAACTTAAAGGTTTATTTAACTGGAACTTCAACACTGATGAAAACTTAACATCACAAACAAAAACTTAACATCTTGGGTGGAAAACATTCAAAGTGCTTTAAAGTAACAGCTATGCCGGCACGGTGAAGAACACTTTCCTTTAAAAGACAGAATCCATCTAGCCCTTTCGGCGTATATCTCCATTTCGCTGAATTCAGACATCCGCTCCTACGTGTTTTGGACTTACACGGCCAGGCTGGAACTGGAATAGGACTGGATCAGGACCGGAACTGGACTGGAACAAGACGGGAACCGGAACAGGACTGGATCCGCAACAAGACGGGAACCGGAACAGGGCGGAAACCGGAATCTCTCATCCCCTGGCTTCTCCCCGGGCAGGTCTATTCTGGCTCGAACTAAAAGGAACTGCGGTGCCACTAAGGAAAGCACCTCCTTTTATTGCCGGCGGTTGCCGTTACTACAGGCGACTATGCAAATATTTAACATGAACTCAATGGTAAATGACCCAATGTTTTGGTCACCACGTAGGGATCGCCGGTGCTTCAGAGCAGGGTACGGGAGAAACTTGTTTAGGGCAACTCCATCTTACTTCCTACCTCCATGGGAAGGGGAGAGGGGTGACAGACCCTGGATCCTCCGCAATGCTCTCCCTCAAAATTGGGGTGGAAGTCCAATCTCTCTTTGGAGTAGTCTCTGGCGACCATTGTTCCATGTAACATGTACAAGACTAGTGTAAAAACAGTTCTGTCAATTCAGTTTCGTATGATTGTTCAGTGCTTCAGGATTCTTCACCTCATTAATGGCCGTGTGGATAAAACGGCTGAATACCTGTGATAAATCCCAAAGCAAAGGCTGCATTCATGAACATTTCCAGGGTTTACTTTATATGTAATGCAGAACGCTGTTTTCATACATGCATGATATGAATATAAGCCACTACCCCTTCCTGAATATTGTGCGAGCTCCCAATTTTTAAACCTTTCGCGGAGAATTTTAGCCCTCCACGAAAACATCTCTCTCCACAGACAAATAAAATAAGTGAACTTTGCGTTAATTGAAGAAATCCTAGTACTTCTTTCTGCTCAGACATGTAACGTATATATACGACCCAGTTTTCCTTAAAAAGTCCTCCACAAATACATCCTTCCCCCTTAGACAGATAGTCCGCGAGTGTTTTGCCATGATCAAACAAACCATCTTTCTACTCCAAAGATCCATACGTATTATATTTAATAGTCTGGCGCCTCTCTAGGTACCTCACCGCTCTTAAAGGTTCCAGATAGTTTGGGCTTCTATGGAAGTGGACTTGTCTGAGAAGTTGATTGGTTAGAGTTTGTCAGAGAAAATTGTTTACAATAACAGTATGGTATATTAGTTTATTAACAGCATAATATTAATAAACGTAGAAGTAAGTAGTGAATAAGATAAAAGAGTAAACTTAGGCAAAAAAAATATTTTATGTATAATTTTTAGTGTAAATGAGTAATATTGTTAAATATGAAAAATAGAGTTTATAGGGAGAGTTTATCAGCACCAGAGGGTCTGTTACTGTCGATCCTCACTTTTGCGATATATCATTTTTCAAATGAAAATTCCATGAGTCTCACCGAAAAAACTTTAGAGAGGGATAGAAAGCAGCTATACGAGCAATATTCGTCATAGAATGCATGGTCGGAAACGCAAACGGCGAGCCACTACGTGGCATTGTAAATAAATGGTATAATAAGAGTCGGGCATCGCACCCACCGCGATCTCCGAATGTGGATTGCCGGGAGGATTGCTGGTTATACGATCCACGAAATTTCCAGGGGATGGATTGGTCGAGGTGGTCCCAAAGCTTGGCCACCAAGATCACCGGATCTCTCCAGTTTGGACTTTTCCCTGTGGGGCCATATAGAAAGCCTAATCTACAAGTGTTCCATTGAAACCAATATGGATCTAGTCGAAACCAGGATCGCCGTTCTTGTAGTCGATGTTCGGGATATGCCTGGTGTCTTCGCAAATGTGCGTCAGTCCCTATCCCGCAGGTGTGAAGCCCGCATTGAAGCTAGCGGAAAGACTTTTGAGCAATTTCTATGAGCATGTTCTCTTAATAAAATGTTTTCTGAAGTATCTCTTCTCATTCTTGTTTTAATTCTTTAAATATAACAGAGGGAAACCATCCTTTAACTTTTCACCACTTGCGTTCCGACCATACATTCTATGACGAATATTGCTCGTTTAGCTGCCTTCTATCACCCCTTAAAGTTTTGCCGATTTGTTTAGCGTCACCCTTTATATACGAGTACATATAGATAAAAAATGCATATAGGCATAAAGTGCATATAGGCAAAGTACATATAGGCATATAGTGATTCCTCATACCTAGTCTGCCAGTTGTTTCATATTGCTGCCAATAAACTGGAAACTAACAAACGATTTTTGAGTGAATTAAATTTAAATCATTTTTACATACAGCTGATACGTATTGTTAAGTTGCGGTTACCGTGTTTCATTCAAATCGCTAATCTGATCAATAAATTCAAATATATATATATATTATTTATTTGAAGAAACGTGTACATTGTATCAACTTTATGAGGTGGTATGACTGTCTAATTATCCTGAAACCTGCAAAGGCGGATTGAAAAAGTCAGAAAAGCTTTATGAAAAATTTTGCGGTGGGCACTCGACAGCGACACTTCATGGACTTAGTAGTCATCTGTAGAAGAGGAAATGTGCTTATTATTCTTTTAGGAGCTTAGTCATTGTTGGGTCCTTGATTCTAAGTGCCACTTCAGAGCCGAAACAACAGCAGGCACGGCTAAAAACGAGACTGCAGGAAAAGTTTGTTTTCACATTTTGGTTAAATAAAAAAGTGATAAAAAAAGAAGAGAAAGAGGTTTCGGAAATTAGACGTATTTGTTGCTAGGTGTGGTTTCATTGTCTTAACGAATTTTGTACATAGATAGATGATTTTAATGCAATTATATACGAAATTTTTGTATTTTTCTGTGCTATGTAACGTAAGAAAAATCTAAAAGAGATAAACTATGCTGGAAAACATTTAATGCATTTAACATTGAGTAAATGGGTTTGATGAAAATTGAGTAATTGAGTAAATTGAGTAATTTGATGAAAAATCGACAGAAGTCGCCAAACTTGGCGACATTTTGGTCCGGTCCCTATATCACTATAATAGGTATTGTATTAGGTGAATAAATGTAATTGACCACTATGTTAGCTGTAACCCTAATTCGACCCTCGTGTTGCCTTCCAGTAATTTCGAGAAGCCGAAAGTACTAGAAATACTTCGGCGGCCGGTGCAAACTATATAAAGGCCGGAGAGAGAGTATTTGCTCTTAGCTGTTCTTTTGTTGCGAGCTGATAGTTCAACGTGATCGGAGTACTGAGATATCTCCGGGTTAGTTTTCTCTTTAGATGCGCTTTGCGTTGTGTTGTGTTTAACGTTCTTAGCAGTTTTAAGTGTAATTAGGGATTGCATTATCATCGGACCTGTGTGCGTTCAATCTATTACGAACCCGTACGCACGCAACAAATGTAATTACGTAGGCTATAATTACATAGAAGCACCTCATAATAAAAATTACTTGGATTTTGTTATACCTGCGCAATTTTACACAAACGAACCTGCTTAAGATAACTTTGAACAAAAGCTTTTTATAGTTGTCGCTAATAGGAATTCTTTTTAATCGGAAGAATATCTGTGACCTATGAAGGTGACTTCCTAAAATTAGAAAAGCGTGGGCATTAAGCCTTTCTTTTGAAGGCAAAAACTAGAAAACTAAGCACAAAAGGCTAATTGGATTGATTGATTGATTTTAATAACGGAAGTACTATCTGCCTCAGCAGAGGGATGCTTTCGTGGAGGACTTTCTGGAGGAAGGTTAGGTTATTTAAAGACGGCAGAGCACACGAGGCCGAGCTGCCTAAAGGGAGGAATGGCTTTTGTTGAACAGTTTTTAGTGGAATTTGATTTATATTTACGTTACAGGTGGAGAAAACCAACCATGCAGCCTAAATTCGAACGCAGGTCGAACTCCTAGTATTCAGCGGCCTTAACCACTGGGCCAGTAATGATAGAGCTTTATGAGGGAAATCGGCACTCCATTAGGGTTAGCTGTTTGATGTCTTTACAATAAAAATTACAGTAATTAATTTAATTCATAATATGGTTAACTGCTTAAGCGAAAATGGTTCGTATTCACACTACACATTAAGAAAATAATGAAAACGCTGATGCAGCAAAGCCGTTGCCGAGATTTGAACTTAGGTTGAATTACCAGTGTTCAATACGGGTCTACCAATATTTTAATCTGCCAGATTTACCAAAAACTCAAAGACCGTCAACCTGATGTCTAAACAAAACTTTAAAACAGAATACAAGCACTGAAACGTGCAGAAAAGTCAAAAACATTAACAGATACTAATCCAATTTATTTTATTTACATAATTATGGTTAAGCACACTAGGGCTATCTGCCTAGGGGAGAAATGCCTTCGTGGAGGATTTTCTAAGGAAAGCAGGCTCGTATACACGTTACACATAGGGAAAATCACGAACCCGCATACAACCATCCCGTTTTCCTAGAATCGCACCAGCGTTCAGCGACTTTACCGCTCGACCGCTGCTGATGGGCTAGATCCTAATCCAAACATAAATTAACAGGACCCTTAGCTTGGCATTAAGTATTAACGAAGTGAAAGCGGCTTGCCGAATCTAAAGCTGATAAGTTCAATTCATGTTGCAAAAGAGGACAGCCGCAAAACAAGCATGCAACCAGCCCATTTGCTGAAATTTGAACGTAAGTCGAACTATCAGTGTTGAATGGTCTCATCCACTTTGTACAGAAAAGGAACTAAAGTATTATAAATGCAAAAATAGATAGATTTTTAAATATATACAGAATTATATTTAGTAATGTCAAATGATCTCTTGTTAATCCTTAATTATCTTCACTACTTGTGCTTCAGAATATTTCTAGATGTATATCCCTGGTACCGTGTATAGTCCCACTGTATACAAATTATTTTATTTACAGACCTATTGTGAAATCTGCGACTTTGTTTATCACGTAGAAGCCAACGAGAGACGCCCAAGATCTGCCAAATTATGACGAATATAATTCAAGAAAATGTGGCAAGTGCACTATAACGGGAGGGAAACTTTATCATAATTAAATATGCAACCAAAGCAAAATGACGAAAATGGAAGCTATTTATTTGTACTTAGTGCCGATGATAGAAAAAGTTCCCGAGCAGAAATAATTTGGACTGAGTTTTTGAGACGTTCTCGAGAAATTCGTTTGAAATTGTATTTTTACGATGATAGCTTTATTATTTACTTCCACACTTGACCTTCATTAGCGAGAAAACAAAGTGATACACTGTTTTAAGAATTTATGAAACACTTAATTTTTGTTTTCAGGCCAGCGGAGGTCAAAATATGGTCGTAATTCGGACACTCGAGCTGACGTTTATTACTTCTTGGAATGAGCTTTCGAAAGGGGCTGAAGTTCACTTGCTTATGTTCTTGATTCAGAAAACGTCAAATAGTAGCAGGACTGGAAATTATTACACGTGGAGTACACTTTTTTTAAATGTAATATTTGGCCACCCAAAAAGTTTTATCTGTGTCAGACAGAACTTTATTGTGTACTGTGTTCGAGTTGTGTACGAAAGATGCCATGTACTGTGTTTAAAAAATGACTACTGGCTTTATTTTCTTAAATATTAGTTCTAGACATAAGTTTATATGTTTTCAATTACACAATTTCTTGAGGGGGAAAACATAAATATTTCAATGATGTAAGCAGCAGAAACCTGTAAAGTATAAAATTTAACTTTTCAATAACATCCTTATCCAGCAAAAACTTTTAATTAGTAAAAGGCTGAGTTCTTGGATATGGATTTTTTGATTCAGCCGAAGCATACTGATCTGAAACTAAAATACTGTTGCGTTTTTTTATTCTTCTGACACCAGTTGTTACGTTATTTTCTTCCTTCACGTTCGTACGGGGTTCGTATGGATTTGGAGTGAATAATGATGACACTACTTGATGAAGTATAGAAACACACTTTATTTACCAATACTGATCAGGGCAGCTCCAATAACACTTTTTACAGTCGTCGAAGATCTACTATAAAGACGCAGGAACAATCAGCGACACAGCCTTCACACTGTCAGGCAATAACGGTGGAGACAGCTTCCTGCAAAGCAACCGACTCTGATTGGTCGTTCTCGGAACTCCACGTACTCTCGAGACTCTCCACGCTACAACTCGCGATGCACTCGACGACACACGAGCACAGCTCCCGAAACCTTGGTTCAGTCGTTCCCAGAGCTCAACCGTGACCTTCGAGAGGAAGAAGGCCATGACACTTAATAAACATGGCGGAGCTTTCCGTCCGATGTTATCGTCGGAAAGTCATTTGAATTTTTAAATTTTCGTCGGAAATATAACTTTAAAATGTTGCTTAGTTAATTAAAGTAGCTGAAAGAAAGGAGGCTTTATATACATACACACTTTTTAAACTTTTTACAGGTATTTTAATTAACTTAGTGCGTAAATATAATTGAAAGAACCGAAAAACAAACGAACATTTTACAAAAATTTAAACGCTGATTGAAAATTACCACTGTCATGATAAATTGGGAAGAGGTTTTTAAGATAATAATTAATATTTTACCTAGGCTCAAGTATTAATTTATTCGCGTTTCAGAGCAAAATATATAACCATCAACTTCTATATCTCCAGCGCATGTAAATGAAATACTATATAAATTAGCTAATAAATGTGATAAAAAATATTTCATACAAGAAACATACCTAAATCTTATAACAAAAAAGCCTTCCAACATTCATATTTGAAATGAAATAACCTAACAAACAACATGCACAACTGGCAATTAAAAAAATAATAAGCATATAAATGATAATCGTAATTCCCATTATCCTAAAATTTAGAAACTAAAAATATGTATATACACCTGTATATGATTGAAAGAAATGGTGCTAAGAAACATCAGCATTACTACTAAATATTGTAATCCATAATTATTGCATTTTTAAATCATATAATATTTAAAAAAACATTAAATTTTACATTAAGTGCAAATTGCAGTTCTGTTATTTTTCTGTTTGAATTTGTAGTATATCTCTTTGTATTAATACGAATATTGCAAGTTATGTTTTTTAATTATTACATTTGAATACATTCCATTTTCATTGTTAATTTTTGTACATGCTTGTGATAGCAATAAAATTCAAGATGAATGGGAAAAAACTTCTTATTGTGTGCTATTTAATAAAGAGCAGATTTAAATGTGCAGTTCTTACTATTGTGTATATTATTCAAATAATTTCTGCCAAGTATACAAGGGAAAGTACCCAAAGGAATGTTATTGATTTGAAAAAAGGAATAAAATGGCCGTGAGAACCTGCCTGAACTTTTAACCTTGTCTAAAGCAAGTGTATATAAATATATTTACATATGATAGAAAGAAATGATGTTAAATCATCAGCATTGCTACTAATTATTGTACTTTTAACAGCTTGCTATTTAAAAACCACTAAATGATTTTTTATTTAATTGGAAATAGTAGTTCTGTTACTTTTTCCTGGTAACTTTTAAACACTGCATCGTTTATGTGTTTTTTAAAATATCGCCACATACACTAAATATGTCAACATACACTACTTAAAAATATTTAAAACATTTTTTTTTAATATTTTAAAATAGTGTATGTTGTTTGTTAGGTTATCTCATTTCAAATATGAATGTTGGAAGGCTTTTTTTTTTCTATAAGATTTAGGTATGTATTATTTTTTAATCACATTTATTAGCTAAGTTATATAGCATTTCATTTACATACGCTGGAGATATAGAAGTTGATGGTTATATATTTTGCTCTGAAAAGCGAATAAATTAATACTTGAGCCTAAGTAAAATATTAATTATTATCTTAAGAACCCTTCCCAATTTATCATGACAGTGGCAATTTTCAATCAGCGTTTAAATTTTTGTAAAATGTTCGTTTGTTTTTCGGTTCTTTCAATTTTATTTATGCACAAAGTTAATTAAAATATTTGTAAAAAGCTTAAAAAGTGTGTATGTGTATAAATCCTCCTTGCTTTCCGCTATTTTAATTAACTAAGCAACATTTTAAAGTTATATTTCCGACGAAAATTTAAAAATTCAGATGACTTTCCGACGATAACATCGGACGGAAAGCTCCGCCATGTTTATTAAGTGTCATGGCCTTCTCCCTCTCGAAGGTCACAGCTTAACACGCTCTCTCGACGATGCACCAACCGCGATACACTAAGAGACTCCTTCGGTGAACTCGACGACCCGCTCGGCACTCGCTGCCCGGCTGTCAACTCGATCGACCTGCAGGGATTGACTCGCTAGACGAGACACCACTCGTTACTAACTAACTCGCATTCTAGCGAGGCACACACTCACACTAACTGACTGCGGACCAGCAGGGTTTATATAGCTTCCGGCTTGTGCTCGAGAACATTCTGGGCTAAAACGGTAAGAATTCGTTCCAGCAGGTTCTCCAACCGTCCATGGGATGTCGCTAATTTTGTCGCCAAATGGGCGATTTCTCGCCAAATGTGGCAACCCTGCCTTCCCTTGCCATTTTATGGCAACCTTAAAACTGCTTTGCCGGGAAGCTATCTCACCGCGCCTGTACGTTTCGTAACAATACTTTTTGGAAACAAACATTTAAACATTCACTCGTTTATGCTAATATTACATTCGCGCACTTTATAAGAATCAACCAGAATTATGTCAGTTGGTCTTTGTTGTTTCGTGGGCTTGTTCTGATCTTACTTGTCTGACAGTACGATCAGAACAAGCCCACGAAATTCATCGTGGTAAGGAGTACAAGATAAGCGCCTGTCCTTGGCAAGAGTCTTGAGCACTATACAGGTGAGGGGACAGTACGACTTCGGTCATGGTGATGGAGATGGAGAGGTGATGGAGATGCTCCAAGGTGATGGAGAGCACCTTGGGGGGTATTCTTCTCAAGACGGTTAACACACGAGTACGCTCGAAACGTAGCTGACGAACGCGCTTTTGCGTTACCAGCGTAAAAGCGTCCAAACGAGAACGCTTGCGAAGAGTGCGTTTAACCAATAGAATAATTTTGCGCAAAAATCACGTGACGCTGTAATATAGCGTCAACAGAGCTGTATCTGATTACTTCGCTGTGCTTCTGTATGTTTGCGGAAAGTTGTCCGAATCAGATGACTTTTTTAATAGCTGAAACTTTACTATTAAGTGCAGTTATTAAGCAGAGGCAAAATGGCAAGAATGGGTCCGAAAGATTTATTTAGAGCGACCTGTTCAAAGAGATTTTTTTTTTACTGCCTCGTTTGCGAAATGAATACCCGGAATTATTAAATTCCTACTATTAGCTCACACTCTCCCTATATCTTGTTCAAATTTTCAGTACATAAAATGCTTTTTATTCATCCACTCAAGTTCAAATACAATTTTTTAAACTTGTAGTGAATGACACTTGATGTTAATACAGCTTTTTCACATATTAAAATTTTTTAAATTTTTTATTTTAAAAAATTCTGTTTGTATTTTTATTTATTCATTTATTTATTTGCATTTTTTAATTTTTCTTTGTGGACCTAAGTAGGAATTAATTTTTTTTTTTTATTTTTTTATATTACTTGTTTTTTAATTACTTCAGGATGAGTATCGACTTGCAGATTCTATATTGTATGAAAATTAGGATTTATAAAATTGGTTTGGAATACAGTATATAAAGAGAATTAAATTACTTAATTCTCTAAACACCATCTACCATATAATAAAACCAACTTCATATTTTTTTAACTCCCCTTGGTCTTTTGTTTTTCTTTTTATTTATTTTTAAATTTAGAATCAAATTTTTCAAACTTTGTACAGTTTATGAGAAATTATGTGCATGATAAAATTGCAATAAAGTAAAAATAAAGAGAATTTATAGATGATATATGATAAAAAGATGCAGATATATTATTACATAAGGATTTCTATTTGCAATGCACATTTTTAAACTAAATTAAAAACAATAATAATAATGAATAAAATAAGAAATGAAAACAATAATAATAGGTAAAATAATAATATAATGATTCATGATTAAATATAAGAAACACGTTTCAAAATGAGAAAAGTTCACTGAATTTAAATACTGGCTACAGATGAAGTTCGAACTCGCAACCTTTCCATTCGCAAAACATCGCGCTGACCACTCAGCTATCTGTGATAGCAATGTTTGTGAAAAATAATGTAACAAGTAGAAGTCGCTGCAAAGGTAATTTAATTAAATTTCAATAAATGATTGCTGTATGACACAAGTTGTAACTTTCCTCCAAAATTTCGTAATTGTATTTTATTGAATACTCTTTCATAGTCAACTGCTTTAGAAGTTGTTATATTGCTGAAGTTAGTTTTTGGTGTATTTAATATTGGGATATTTATAGAGCTTTCTATTACACATGATATAGCCAATATTTATTATAATTAAGGAGAATTTTGTAAGGCAGAAACTTTGATTTCGTAGAAACTGTAATTTATTTAGGTTCCTATTACTTACGGTGTTATAAATAGGTGAAGCAAATACTGTTCGGATCATTGCTTTAGAAATATACAGTTTTCCCCTTTAATGAGAATTTTAAATTTATACCAATATATACGGTTTGAGAAATCTGAAGATGGCGTGATTATTTTATTGCTGTATACACTTATGATATTTCTAAGCAAAAACTCATCTCTGTGTGGTTCTGACGCCATATTGAAACGGGTAAGCAAGAAGGTTTTCTGATTATGACACGTGATAAGAACTCGGTCGGCTATTGGCTATACGCGCGCGTAGCGGGCGAAAAAGCTGAACAGGAGCGTACTCAGTTTTACGTCTTCTGCGTCATGCGAATTTACGCCGGCGTCAAAAAAGTTGCGTCAACTACGTCGGGAGCGTCCTCGTGTGCACGGGCCTTTAGTGTGAAGGAGCGACATCAGTTCTGCCAATGGCGATGTATTGGTGCTTCCCACACTTAGTCCTGGGGGGCGAGTCCGAGGATATCTCACCCCTCTTCCCTTACTACCAACCTTTCTAGAGAACTTTTGGCTTTCGGCATATTTAGAATGCCCCTATGCCGCACAGATACTATAAATTTACAAACATGCATGCCTTCTCTGAGACTGGAACCATGGCCCATCGGTACCGCAGTAGGCTTCCCTAACCACTATACCGTCTAGGTGGCCAGTAAATCCTTTACATATACTGATAAAATATGTATAATAGTAATTTTTCGCTACCAAGGAAACGAAAGTAGTGTAAATTATCAATCTGATATTCTAAAAGCATAACCACGTATGATATCCAGTAAAACCATGCAGTGATATCCGTCAAGCGCAAATAGCAAATTCTTTCAATATATACCATGCGCATGCTGTGGTAGGAATCTATGCATATTTTATCAGGTCTTTAAATGTTTTCAGAAATTTTAAATATTTTTCTCCGTTTCAAATTCTATGTTGAAATATGTTTCTTCCCGCGATTTATTAAGTGTGAGGTAACAAACTTTGTCCTTGAAATAAGAATTAGGTTCTTTAAAAATTAAATTATTAATTTCACAATGTTAACAATTTTATTTAAGCTTTTAAAATGTGCAAAAATACAATCTTCTCCATCTTAAACATTCCACTAGTTAAATTTATATAAATTTTTTTCGAACATCATTCTAATGTTGCCATTCCGACAAAGCGCAATTCTTTTTTTATTTCCTTGTGCGAAGTAACGAAGATATTTGTAATCACGGAAAAATTTCGGGTATTGTATTGTAGATACATTAGGTAATTTTTTTTAAAGCAAGAGATGTGAAAAATGAACAACGCCTTCGCCGGAAATCGAACCACAGACCTCTGGAATACGCAGCCAGCGTGCAGACCACTACACTACAACGGTATGCTAATAAGACGGGAGAAATACCTTATATACTCCCCCTTTTAAAGGACGACTGGGGTTTTTAGGCAATCCAAACGCCAAATCCTGGGGGTGGAGAATCATCATCCACCACCCTTTTAGTACGGGCGCCACTGTAGAGACATTAGGTATTTTTTGAAAGGAGGATAGATGAAAATATGCAATGCCTTCGGCAGGAATCGAACCGCGGACCACTGGAATACGCGCCCAGTGTGCAGACCACCACACCACGAAGACACGCCAATAAGGCGGGCGAAATACCTTATAGCAGGGCTTCTCAACCGGTGGTACGCAAGAGAAAAATAGGTGATACGCAAAGAAGCAAATTATATTTAACCAATAAATTCAAAAATTAAAACCCCAACAGCCTGATTGAGTTTTTTCTCTAACACTGATAAATTTATGCGGTATGAGCTTTGTTCAAGAGTGATGGTGGTATTAGTACTTTGTAGTGGTGGTACTAAATGTTTTCAATTCTTGTTTAAATGGTACGCGTTAATTAAAAGGTTCAGAACCTCTGCCTTATAGTATTTCAACGAAAATATCCATTTTGACCGTCCTCGAATCCATTTGAACGATGTTTTTGCATGACATCTCTACGTACGCACAGAACGGATTGTAAAGTGGATTTAAAATGATTCAGAAAAGATTTTTTTCGTACGTATGTCACGAAACATACATACATCACGATACTCGCATAATTCAAAAACGAGTAGACTCAGAACGCTGAAATTAGGTATATGGGACTGCTATATCATGCATCTCCTTTTTTGGTTGCAGTCGGCCGCAACAAAAGTATATAAATATTTAAACCCGCTATGTTACTCGACTCGGTGAATTCAGTTTTCTTTTAGTCTTATATGTTGGTAACTTGTGCATTTTTTGCTTTAGAAATGGTTGAATTATGCTGTTCTTATGTTCCGGTTAAGGTTTTTATGCCTTTAGTTAATCCGCAGGTAGCAATACAAGTACGGGTATTGCAGTTAGCAATACCCGTAGAATTATAAACAATTAAAAAGTTGTTAAAGTGCCACTAAGCCCAACGAAACCGCCATTTGTTTACAATTGAAAACTCTTAGTAGGACAATGAATTAAGTCAGTTTCTGCACTTTCAGTGTCTTTTTACCGCGTGGTAAACTTTCAGTTTTGTGCACTGAAAAATCAGTCTTCTGGTACTCTGGCCGAATGGCTTGTTTTTGCGTATAAACTCCTATTTTAATAGTAAAAATTGGTTTTTTAACTGTTTTCAGCAGTATTTGGTGTTTTATGTTTTTCTGTATTTTGCAATTTTTAATGAAAATATTTTGAGTTATGTTTTTTTTTTTTTTTTTTTTTCCTTGGCGCGGAGTAAGAACCGAATTAATTGAATGAGAAATATATGTCTAATGAAATTCGAGGAAATAAATGTAAATGAAATGCAGCAAAAATATGTGTATAATTTAATAGCCCATACAAGGAACTTGTGACCCTACTTGTGACTCGCGGTCTCTATTTTTTGTATTTCAAAGCCCATAAGCAGTTATTATGTTTACAAATTGCGGGATGAGTTTTTCATTAATAATTTGATGAAGTGCAAATGCAAAGAATACCTAAAATATTGTTACGAAATGTACAGGCGCGGTGAGATAGCTTCCCCGCAAGAAAGGTTTAGGGTTGCTATAAAATGGCAAGAGAAGGCGGGGTTGCCACATTTAGCGAGAAATCGCACATTTGGCGACAAAATTAGCGATATGCCATGGACGCATGGAGAACCTTCTGGAACGAATTCTTACCGGTTTAGCCCAGAATGTTCTCGAATACCAGCCAAAAAAAGCTATATAAACCCTGCTGGTACGCGGAGAGTTAGTTAGTATCGAGTTGGCGTCTCGTCTGGCAAGTCAATCCCTGCGGAGTCAATCGAGTTGACAGCCGGGCAGCGAGTGCCAAGTGTGTCGTCGAATGCACCGAAAGAGTCTCGTAGAGTATCGCGATTAGTGCATCGTCGAGAGAGGGTGTTGAGCTCCGGGAACGACTGAACCGAATAGTCGGGAGCGGTGCTTTGTGTGTTGTCAAGTGCATCGCGAGTTGTAGCTTGGAGAGTCTCAAAAGTACGTGGAGTTCCGAGAACGACCAAACAGAGTCGGGAGCTGCACTCGAGTGCTTTGCCGTGAAGCACCGTGATAGCCTGATAACCTGGAGGCTGTGTCGCTGATCGTGTCAGCGTGTTTATAGTAGTTCATCGACGACTGTAAAAACGTGTTTTGGAGCTGTCCTGACAAATACTGGCCAATAAAGTGTGTTTCGATAGTAGTATTGTCATTATTCACTCCAAATTCTCACAAACCTCGTACGAACGTGAAGGAAGAAAATAACGTAACAACTGGTGTCAGAAGAGAAAAACGCATCAATATTTTAAGTGTTTTCCTTCATTTTCACATTTAAAAGAAATCTACGTTAATTGCAAAGATAGAAGGACGCCTCCTGGAAAGCGGGCAGTTGACGGTTGACAGTTGAGAAACTATATTCTAAACTCCCATCCATTTAATGAGAACTATAATAAAGTTGATTACAAAACCGATTTAAATTCTTAATTTAAACGTTCTTTTTTTATTTATTTAAATCTCTCTGTTTAAGAAAACAAAACGTCTTACACATACGGCTTTATAAACTTTCTGCAGTCGTTGTCTTTGTTATTTTTAGAAAAAGAGAAACAACTTCCGCGAATTCACTTAAAAAGTGACGGAAAACACTCATCGTTGTAGACTATTTGAAGGATCTTTTGTGACATATCGTTGAGTCAAGCCAGGCAACGCCTCTTGAAGAAGTATTTTATTGTGCTTTAGATCAGTATGTGAGATTCCTCGCGCCATTATAATGGACGTCTTTGAAATGATCGAGCACTTGACAGAGGTTTCTGTGATCAAATATAATAGATTTTCTGTGACTTTCCTGTTAACTATATATAGTTTGTTTCTATTGAGTTACTTGTTGAAAGATAACTGTATTTGATTGTATATTAATCGCTGTGTTAACTCCACGCGATGACATTGGCTTTCGAGTATTCTAACCTTTAGTTTTTTTAGGCCTAATTTAGTTGATTGTTTGAGGTAAAACCCAGGAGGTTATCTGCTTAAGAAAGCGTTTCATGAGAATTTTCTGAGAGAAACTCGCTGCTATTGACTTTACACGTGGGAAAAACGGAGAAAATCGTACACAGTCAGATCCTTCACAGGGATCTGATTGATTGATTATTTGGATATGACAAAGCTGCCTACCTAGAAGGACGGATCAGGATTATGTGATTACGGCACAGCCTCGAGAGTTATGTGCCTAAGGGGAGGGATGCCTTCGTGGAGTACTTTTTAAGGGAAACCGACTCGTATACACGTTACACATGAGAAAATCACGAAAACGCCCATGCAGCCAGCCCGTTCGGGGGATTCGAATCTCGGACCAAACTACCGGTGTTTAGCGACTTTACCGCTCGGCCGCTGGTGGCCCTAAGAGGACGGATACTTTTGTGGATAACTTTCTAAGGCAAAATGGCTCGTATTCATGTTACACGTTGTCAAAACAATAAAATTAACCATGCAGACAATTCGTTCGTCTAGGTTCGAATCAAGGATGAATTACCAGTATTCAACAATTGACTCACTGGTGGGGCCACGGGGATTTGAACGCAATCGAAGTGCTGATATTTAGCGGTTTTATCCGCTTGGTCGCTGATAGGACTTATTTTAGAACGTTTGAAACTTTATATGTTTCTTTTAAGCACTATGAAATAAACGGACGGAAACTTTATAAAATATATTAATTAAATTAATGAACATTAAACGTTATAAAACAAACGAATATTGAAATATGTTAATGCAATGTTGTAGAAATAAACATTGTAAAATAAGCAAACAGGTTAGAACATTCAAAATTTCTTTTAAAAAAAGGTATTTTTGATTGACAAAAGGGTGTTTAATATTTTATTAGGCTTTTAGCATGTAAATTTCGTAAAGGGGCAGTTATAGAACACGTTAAAAGTTTGTGTATGCTTATCAATTGATTTCAGTAATTAATAATTAAAAACTAATACGTGAAAAATATTGTGCAAATAGGTGTTTGGAAAATTTACCTGCGCATGGTAACGCCCACCAGTGGTTGAGCGGATAAGAATGCTGAATAGTGATAGTTCGATTCGTGTTCAAATCTCTGTGAACGTGCTGATTATATATATGTTTCCATCATATTTCGCTGTATAACATGAATACGAGCCAGTTCCCTTAGAAAGTCCTCCACGGAAGCATCCCTTCCCTTAGGCGGCTTTGCCATAATTATAATAAACCAAACCAATAGGATTATTGTTTGAAATATTACACTAAATAAGTCAATGGATTATAATAGTCATCGCCTCTTTCATTGTTGTTCATGCAACAAATTCTAAAGATAGTCTCATATTAAAATTATTTTGCGACATTACTATTGAACTGAAATTTATGGTTGTGCGAAGAACATGATATTTAATAAAGAAAGGTAACACAGAAACGTTTAAAAAATGGCCCTTTGGGCGTAATGTAAAATCTGAAAGCTTCCAAATTTGATTTTTTCAAAACTTTTTAAAGCCGCCTTTTGGACAAAAAATCATTGCATAATGTATTTGTCATGGCACTGATATCTTCCATTTTACATTTAACAACCGAATTTGACTTTTCTAAATTTTGCTGCCCGCGTCCAGAGAATTCGTAGCATACCGGACAGGAATAGCTCTGATTATGTGAGAAGTTACAGAATAATTTAGGGCTCCTTAAAATCTGGGGTTATAGAATCGAATCTTGCTGTTAGGTAACGCGACTATCAAGCTAGGCTCCTTACCAGGGTCAGCACCAGAGCATGTGCAACAGGTGCAGCTACACCGGAAGACAAAATTTTTTTAATTTAGGGAGTTATTGGGCGGCAGATTCTAGGTATTGAAGTGTTTACGCCAGGCGGCGAAAAGCCTAGCGCCGCAACTACTCCTTTCAACAATTTGTTTCCCTCTTGGAAGTGGTTACATGTTGCAACTCGATTGTGTAAGCCGATGGTGGGAAGTTCCTGATGAACTCCTCAGTATGAAATTGGATCTTGTCATTTCGATCAGCCCTACCCTACGGCAGTTTATTTGCGTTATTTCTTCAGCTGTGGGGGTTTCCCTCTTTTACTTTTATAAAACAATTTCAGCAATTCGTTTACGCTCGTTTCGATTTGAAGCAATGCAGTTTGCTTTTTTTTAAAACTGATCATGATTTTCATTATAGTTCATTCTCTCCCAACAGTTTCTGCAGTTTTATTGGCACTTGGATACATAATTTGGATTTGGTAACCGTGCTTTTCTCCAAGAGTTGCGGAAACATTAGACGCTGTTGTGGATTCTTCGAGATACATTTTTTTTTTAACTTCCTTGTACGAAGTGAAGGAAGAATTGTAATCACGAAAAATTTCGGGTTTCATATTTCAACGAAAACATCCATTCTGACCGCTATCGAATGCAATTTAACGATGCTTTTGGGTGACATCTGTACATAAGGACAGAATAAAGGACTCTTTCCCCCCAAACTGGATTCAAAATGGATCCAGTTTGGGGAAAAATTCAAAATGGATTCAGAAGAGATTTTTTTCGGGACGTCTGTACCGTATGTTTGTATGTGTGTAAGCATTGTATCTCGCGTATCATCCGTTTAAGGTTTTTAATCCTTTAGTTAATCTGCATGCAATAGTTGTAGAATTATAAACAATTCAAAAGTTGTTTAAGCGCTGCTAAGCCTAACTTTTGTTTACCGTAGCAGCCATATTTGTTTACATTTGAAACTTAGCAAAATAATAAATTGAGTTTCTGCACCTTCAATGTTTTTTTGCCGAGTGGGACCAAAAGTAAACTTTCAGTTTTGTGCGTCGAAAAATCTACCTTCTTGCCTGCTGGCCGAATTGCTTGTTTTTGCTTAGAAACTCTAATTTTAGTTGTAAAAATTGGTTTTTAATTTTTTTATTTTTTTTCCTATACTTTCAATTTTTAATGAAGATATTTTGGTGTTTTATGCATTTTTGCCTTACCGGGACGTGAGAATTGAACTAATTGAATGGGAACTTTGTCTCTAATGAAATTCGAGGAAATAACTTTAAATGAAATGCAGCAAAAAACGCATATAATTTAATATTCCACACAAGAACGTCATGTGGTGTCCGCATTAGATTTTTTTTTATCTTTTCGGGGAAGCAGCTAACACAGAATGGGGATAGCTTGTGATTCATTTCAGTAGAAAATTCAGACATATTAGAACAAGCACATACATGAATTACATCATTTTTCGATGAACTCCTTTTTGATAGAAAGCGCTGGGGATAACATTTGTTCGCATGCCAATTTTTACTTCCTTTTGCATCATGAGTCTATTAGCTTTGCAAAGAAATTAAATAGAAGCATTCCATTACTTCCTAGCATATGGTTGTCAAAGCATTTCGACTGTTCTAATTGTCACGTCATGAAACTATACCTGACGAAAGGTTTGCAATGGAAATGTAATATTCACAAACACCGACAGTGTTGGAATACGAAATGGAAGCTGATTAGAGGGAACTCGCTTGGTTTCTTATTTAGTCGCCTTGATCGGACAATGATTGACGACATTACCCCCTGTGGTGCCCGGGTTCGAATTCGGAAGAAAGCTAAAGTCCCAATGACATTATGTTTCGGCTACGCGGGACTTGACGTCGAAAGGGACAATTCTCAGAACCCGCACAATTCCAGGAAACCTACGTAGCTGGGTTACCATTTTCACTTACTATAAAGACTTGAACGCCAAACACTAATCGATCATCGCTCAGATTGGGATCACGCGAGGTTTCAGAAACAGAACTTTCGCCTGATTGGTTGTCTCTATACAGGTCTGAGATCCAGCCGAGACATTTTCGGTGAGGTTTGAAAATATCCCGCGTAGCCTCAAAATTGTTTCCGTAGCTAGGCGGGGCTCTTTTTTCTAGGAATTCTCCCGTTTAAACCAGTGCTACCAGAATCTCGTTTCTCAGAAAAGTCCCGTCTAGCAGGGACTGTAGCCATGTGTGATAACCTCTTTACATGTTTGTAAATGTATATATTGCGTGTATTTAAAATACTATCAAGCCGATCCTCTCGAGTGGTTTGGTGGTAGGGAAAGAGGATGAGAAATGCTTGTACTATCTCTGTCCAGGAAAAACTGGGAAGGAGGAAGAGTGCTGTGCAGTTAGTGCGGTGGGACTGTGTGCAGAAATGAAAATTTTTAAAGCAGTCAGTGTTATACAGAAAAATGAATCGTACATAAACGAGGTTATGAACTAATAAATAAATTATTTTACTTTTAAAAAATTACAAGCTTCTTTCCAGGCCACTTAAAATAAAGCTTCTTGTTAATTACACTTCTTCACAACTACTAAGCAGCAACTGATTTTTGCAAAGAATTGATTCCAACCGCAATCGCAGAAAAATGGGTATGGAATGCGCGCGGTAAGGCAAGATTTTCCATTTGTATGAAAGGCAGTGCACACGAGCTGTTTATACATTCGGAATTTGAAGCAGTGAAATTGGAGGGCAGAATCGTGTTGCAGGTTTCTGAAGATAGTAACATAAATTTTCATTTTCTGCAGGAAATACTGAGTGCGGACTAATCCTAAAATATTATTTTAATTCTTATATGGGGAACTAGCGGTTGTACTCTTTGAGACAGGGCAAACAGTCCAGTTGCCACAAAATAGGTGTATCAAAAAAATTATCTCGAGGATAAAAATGATTGCTGAATGTGGAGCTGCTCTGCTAAAGCATAGAGATTTCGGAAGGAGCAGTATACCTCAGAATGACAGACGCGTATGCAGATCTTAGAGTGAAAGATACAGGGTAAGATTAGAAACTACTCCTGGCCAAATAGCGGCATACATGGCAAACGCTACTGGCATTCTTGTATCTGCATTAGCCGTTTCCCGATTTAATCATGTTGACGTGTATACACGAAAGCTTGTTGCATGCAGTCTGCTAACATCAATCCATCGTCGGGAAAGATTGTGTTGGTGTGATAAATCAGCCACCGTGATCGGTACAGTGGTTATCGACGCTGGCTGCCACACCGACGCCTGGGTTCGAATTACGGCAATCGATTACTGGTTAATTACAGCAAAGCCTCGACGGCTATCTGCCTAAGGGAAGGGATACCTTCCTGGAGAACTTTCTAAGGAAAACTGGCTCGTATGCACGTTACACGTGGAGAAAACCATGAAAACGACCATGCAGCCAGCCCGTTCGTGGGATTCGAACCTTGGACCGAAGTACCTGTGTTGAGCGACTTTACCGCTCGGCTGCTGGTGGGCCCGTCGAGTGTCAGAGAAGACATAGATATTTGCAAGCGCATAGTGTTTGTGCGGCGTGGGAGCACCCAAAATGTTGGCGAGTCTGAAGTCCTCTGAAGGGGTTTTGTAGTAAGGAAAGACGAATAGATAACCCTTGGAGTATCTCCCTGGGTGTTCTTCATCAAAATAGGGACTGAGGTTACAGCCAGTGTGGCGGAGGGTAATATCTGTACAATCAGCGATGGAATTTTTTTGTCCCTGCTACTTGTATCTGTACTTGCTTTCTTATTTAGCAATACTCATATGTATGTAGAGATAAATTGCTGGTAACTACATACAGGTTTGATGGGATTTTTTAAAAAAAAGTATTTTGTCGATCCGGTAACGTCTAAAAATATATATATCACCACCAAAAGGCGCCAATTTCTTTCGGGTGAGTTTGGTATATAAGAAGGCTTGTTTCTTTTATTAATTTACCTATATGGGAAACATTTTTGTCAATGAGAAGTTTTTTGCGTTGCTCGTTTAAAAATTTAAGTTCGTACATTTTTATTAAAAGGCATCACTTAAGCAAAATAGTCGTAGCTTTTACGGATTAATTTGTGATGTTGCGTGGCCCCAACTTGTCCGCAACAGTAGTAGTGACTGCTATGAACTGGAAGTTACACAAACTCGTAAGAAGGGTTTAATCCCTTTTTATTTCACTTTAGAACTTACAGTTGCGTTCACTTGACGCACACAAACTACGCCGACCCGGCGGTGTAACAAAAAGTAGAAAAGTACAACTAAAAATAAATAACAGGATGCATAACTAACGAAGTCACTATCTACGAGGCTCTATAATTGTAACTATCTTAACCGCGTTCTAAGATACAGCTGAGATTCAGCAAACTTTCTGATTAAGACGTTGAAAGAATTCAACTAACTGCCGAAGTAGGCACACAGGCCGAAACGCGCGGTTCTTAAACTTCTACCAAGCAACCTTCACGCTCGTGAATCAAGAAGCACACTTACAAACTCGTTTCCCTTCTATTTAACTCAAATTACTTCTGCTAAAAATTTGAATACTCTGAGCATTCTACTAAAATTTACATACTCTGGCATTGGCAATTCCAGGGCAAAGTAAAGGCTTGACAGGAAAGACAGCTTAAAATAAATGTTAGTTAAAATAAATATAAACCCTACAAATTTTTATTGAAACCATGGGTTTACAACCCTGTTGTTCAAGTAACAGCTGTACGACTAAATATCTCTTGGAAATTTTATTTATATCAATTCACATCTTCGACTTCTTGATTAATGTAAAATATTGATACTATTTTATGTAAACTCAGTATTTGGAATAGTTGTGTTCATTTCTAAACAGAAAGCTTTTACTACTTACGTTTTTTGTTTTCTTCTCGCCTTCAGTCACATTAACTGGTTCATTCCAGCAGTTCAGTGTGCAAATTTTAGTTTGGAGAGCATGAAGCTGAAATAGGTCTAAGTCTTAAAGGTAATACTGTTACAAGCAATATATCCCCTGAAATTTCAGTTGGAGTTTATGCTGCCAACTTTAAAAAATCTCTTGTTTGGTGGAAGATGTAGATAAGATTTTCCCAAGCACAACGGATGGATTATGTTTGGGATTTACTTCGCAACACATTTTGAACGGGAAAGTTGTTGAAGCATTTAGAGAGCCTAGAGCCTTTCTCAAAAGACTATTTTCGGCTTGGTAAGCCAATTTTAGGAAATTAGAAACGATCACCAAAAGAAATGAAGTCTCCACCGGTCTTTTCTGAATTGGGGCAAAATGAATTAAGGAATAAAATGTTACAGTCACCAACAATGAGTATGAGAAAGATGATATCGCAATCGAATTTATGAGCTGGAGTAATGCTTAATTATTAAATTCATTCCGCTTGGGGAAAACTCATTTCCATCTTGCACCAAACAAACGGTTTTTAAAGCTTAATAGCATGACTTGAAACTGAAATTTCAAGTGATTTATTACTTGTAACCGTGTAGAGATGTCTTCATTGAAAGAATTTGCCATTAATATCCATTTTGCAATTTTTACAATGCTTGATCAGGGCGACTTTTGGATCACTCAGTATATAAGCATTGTTGAAAATGCAATGCTGCCTCTGCAGCTGTATTTTTACAATTAATAATAATTTTAGTGCTGCCTCTGCAGCTGTACTTTTACAATTAATAATAAGTTTAGCTGTATAGGCTGTATGGGCGCTTTAGTGGTTTTCCCCATGTGTAACGTGTATACGAGCCAGTTTTATTTAGAAAGTCTTCCACGAAGGCATCTCTCCTCTTAGTCGGATAGCCCTTAAGGCTTTGCCGTAACTACAGAAATAAACCAAACTTTTCACGAAAATATAATTGCGTTTTCCTTTCCTCTGACACCAGTTGTTATGTTATTTTCTTCCTTCACGTTCATACGGGGTTCGTGTGGATTTGGAGTGAATAACGACGACACTTGATGAAGTATTGTCAGGACACCTCTAAAACACGTTTTACAGTCGACGATGAACTACTATAAACACGCTGACACGATCAGCGACACACCTTCAGGTTATCAGGCTATTACGGTGGAGACAGCTTCTTGCAAAGCACCCGACTCTGCTTTCCGGAGTACAGCTCCCGACTCTGCTTGGTCGTTCTTGGAACTCCACGTACTCTCGAGACTCTCCACGCTACAAATCGCGATGCACTCGACGACACACGAGCACAGCTCCCAACTCTTCGGTTCAGTCGTTCCCGGAGCTCAACACGCTCTCTCGACGATGCACTAACCGCGATAACAGCGATAAAAGAAATGAAGTCTCCACCGGTCTTTTCTGAATTGGGGCAAAATGAATTAAGAAATAAAATGTTACAGTCACCAACAATGAGTATGAGAAAGATGATATCGCAATCGAATTTATGAGCTGGAGTAATGCTTAATTATTAAATTCATTCCGCTTGGGGAAAACTCATTTCCATCTTGCACCAAACAAACGGTTTTTAAAGCTTAATAACATGACTTGAAACTGAAATTTCAAGTGATTTATTACTTGTAAGTGATTTATTACTTGTACGAGTGGGACTCGACGACCCACTCGGCCCTCGCTGCCCGGCTGTCAACTCGATCGACTCCGCAGGGATCGACTCGCTAGATGAGACACCAACTCGATACTGACTCTTTCGCACTCTATGCGTGGCACACACATACTGACTGTGGACCAGCAGGGTTTATATAGCTGTCGGCTTGTGTTCGGGAACATTCTGGGCTAAACCGGTAAGAATTCGGTCCAGAAGTTTCTCCATCCGTCCATGGCATATCGCCAATTTTGTCACCAAATGGGTGATTGCTCGTCAAATGTGTCAACACTGCCTATCCCTTGCCATCTTATGGCAACCATAAACCTTCTTTGCGGGGAAGTTATCTCAACGCGCCTGTACATTTCGTAACAATAATTTATGTATTCTTTGCATTTGCACTTCATCAAATTATTAATTAAAAACTCATCCCGCTATAGGAAAACATAATAACTGCTTTTGTAAATAAAGACCGCGAGTGGCGACCAAATGTGGCAACCCTGCCCTCCTTTGCCATTTTATGGCAACTCTAAAACTGCTTTGCGGGGAAGCCATCTTACCGCGCCTGTACATTTCGTAACAATATCAAATAACTCTCTTTAGGGTAAATCTTTCTTTCATTTTTTCTTTGTCTCTAAAAGGAAAAGCGCTACTCGATTCCGCTTAAAACTCACCAGGCATCTGTTTATATCCAAATTTGTCGAATGTGATTTTTTGTTGCTTACATGTTAAAATGTTTCTAATGTAGAACATGGCATTATCAGTGAATATATTTATGCTGTAACTTCTTGTTACTGCTTTATCAATGTGATATCGCTACGTGAAAATATTGCATCTTTCCCTATTTTGCACAAATTTCGCGGATCAGAGAACTAGGAATCATTTTTCTTTCTCCCTCCTCTCTCTTCCAAAATTTCCTTTTGTTTCTGCTTCTGAAGTTATGATAATTTTTTCTTGTTGAATTCGTTTTTATGTTCCTCTAACAACTTCTCTACATCTTCATTGTGAATTTCTTAGCTCATAGTTTTGTCTAGAAACACAATATCATAGATGACAGAAAAAGAAGAAAAATATCTAAATGTCAAAATGCTCAAAGTCTCTGCCTGCAATTCAATCTGGCCATAATTTCTTTCAGGCCAAAGATGTGATCCTCGTAGTCACTTACTCCCAGGCTTTGTTAATGAGAGTTCGTGACAAACATTAAAATGATTTACCCGTTGTTAATAACGGGGCATATGTTACCTCAAAGCATCTTAAAAACCATATGTTGCTGGCTTGAGAGTTCGTAACTCGAGACACCGTTCGTCATCCTGGACACTTTTTGTTCTTATTCATGAGCCGAATTGTTCGCCTACCGAGGCTCCATTGTAATAAGCCTTCACCCTCTCTTATTTTTTATCCCGTTCTGCTTCTTTTTTTAATTGATTGTGAAGATTATTTTAACAAAAATCAAAAACCGAACACAAATTTTGCCACTGGAAAGCTGTCAGATTCTTAAAAAAGTTAAAAAAACGAGAAAATAACAAGACTAGCCTGTCAAAGAAAAAGAAATCTTCCTGTACCGTTTCTGGTGTTAGATTGCCAATGATAACAAAGTTAAACCAGCGTCAATAACCCTCAGTAAACTTCCGCGCTCTTCTGTTAACTTAGTGAGGAGGTTTAAGTTGAAAAATAAATTCATTACGAACAACGCCAGATTGAATCACCGACTTCCGGATACCTACTGCAAACATTCTGCTGCTGTTAATTAGTGATTTAAAAAGCAAAAAGCAGTTATTCATTTAAATTACTGATTAACCAGTTTTGTCTACCTTAATACTACTTCAATTATATGGAAATCAGGGCTTAATTTCTAAAATTAGAAGCGCCGGAATCCTATGGATGGCATCAGGAAAGAAGAACAAAAAGAAAATAACTAATAAAAGAATAATAAAAAAAATCTGAAAGGTTTCAGATTTTAAATTACGTTATGTCCAAAGGGACTTTTTTTAACGTTTTGTGTGTTACCTTTATTTATTAAATATCATGCTCTTTGCACTTAAACCATAAAATTCAGTTCAACAGCAATGTCGCAAAATAATTTTTAAATGAGCCTATCTTTAGAATTTCCGATACACAGTTCCGCGCGCTGAGATACGAGTAAAAAGGTTTCCCCTTCCCCGTAGAATGTTGCCATTGCTCGCTTTGAAATCCTTGAGCTTGTTAATCAAAAATTCGTTAAAGTTTTACAAAATATGAAATCGATCATAAAACAAATTCCAAATTTCAAATTTGGTCTTCCACATGCCCATATTCGTAGGAGGATGACGTCATTCAAAATTCGATGGCTCTATATACCGTTGCTTTATCACAATGTGAGAAATAGACATGCATTTATGCAGATTTTTCATTATTTAATTTCTTCAAATATAATGCAGGACTCCAACATTTGGTGGCAACAGTGTGAAAAGTGAAACGGACATTTATAGTGATTCAACGCAAAATCGCAAAACGAAAACAATAGCCCTTCAGGGACAAAGCCCCTTTGGACTAATAAGTAATTAATGATTAAAAAATTTTAGTTACAATTCAGTAATATGTGAAGAAATAAACAGAAATTTAATAAATTTTTAAATCATTGGTTAATAATTGAATAATAAAATAAAATGCCGGACCTCGTCTTATTTGGAGCTCCGGTTGGAATTATGATGTCACAAACAACTCAGATGAGCTCCAGTTGAATTTAAAGTCCTGAATATACAGTATAATGTGCTGTTTTAAAGGGTGGTACAAACAAAGGCCATTCATATTCACCACACAGTGAAACAAGGTAAAATGGCTGAAGTGTCACCATTTAGAACAAAGAAAATGTTAAGAAAGAGTACAAAGAGTACAGAAGAAAATTTTAACAACGATTTTTAGATGTGAGAACAAAATGAGAAGATTTCAGCGCTTTCTGACCATCATCTCCAATATAATTTTGCCGAGAACAGTTTTAGATGACAACCAGAATGAGACAGGGGAGAAAATTTCCTGGGAATCCGAAGACTGATCTGTGAGCTGAGAACAAATATAAAGTTCTGTACAAGTGGACAGTTTTTGTTCTCCCTCCGCGTGTATTTGATTATACCGTTCCAAAAAGTTTACAGATGCTGTTTTCCGTACTAGCGTTGGACGTGCACGATAAGATCGCTTCCAGTATTTTCGGGAGCGAAATATTTGCTTGCTGTTATAAACTCATAGCATTTCCTGAAGAATAATCCTTTGACATATCGGTAAGAACTTTTCTTTCCTTAAAAGTCTAAACTACTGTCGTTAGTGTTCATTACCCACGGAAAGACAGGCATGCACACAAAAGTTTGAATCGATTTCTAAAGCTTACTCTTTATCAAAATAAAATTTTTTTGGACCAAGTAAACTGTATGATGAAACTGTGGTTTCATTACTTACCAGAGTCCTTCTTTTAAGAAGTCCTTATTAAGTTTTTAGAGCGCCAATGTACTTACTTTGGCTAGAATTTCCATTTATCTCAAAAACTGAGAACCGGAGTGGAGTTCGATAGGCTCTGGCGCAGTTTAAAATCTGTTGTAGTCCCAAATTATCCACATCACTTGTTATTAGGGATCGTTTTAAATTTGCTTACTTTTCCAATTAGCGGTAATCCAGTGAAATTGCTAATTAAAAGCGGCTTACCGAAAATTAATCAGTACTTTTTTTTTTCAAAAAGAATTTTCATTTATTCAAATATAAGAGTATGATATTAAAAATAGAATGTTTTATTCAAAAATTTTTAAGGTACTATGAAAAGTGCATAAAAATATTTTTTATTCTGAACACAAAATATAATTGTATAATGTATGTTTAAAAAAGTCATATAAAATAATTTGTGATGCTTTCAAAATTAATGCGTTTACCGCGAAAATGGTAAGAAAACTTTTTACTTGCATATGGAATTAAAGATTTTTTTTCATATGTAATTTCTTCTAAAATGTAGGCACAGAAAAAATAAATTAATCTCAAATCTCCTAACTGAAAATCTAACTTAGTACAAAATATGCTTGTAGTACAAAATATGCTTGTCCTTGAAAAATCTTTCTTCAGCGCTGTATTTGCTAATTTCATAGTCGTTAGGAAATCGCCGTATTTTAATATATTTTCCTCTTTACTTTTAGATGCTTAAAATACTCCATTTTTTTTGGAGAGGGAAGGAAGATAGATACTATTTGTTTGTCTGTATATCAGAGCTGATTCCTCATGGCATACTGCCAACTCTTCAAATTTATTATCAGAAATCCCAGTATTTAAATCTCCCGGATTTTTTAGCCGTCGCTAAGGAAAACGTCAGGAATCTTTTGGCGATAAAATATATTTTCAACGTAGATTCAGAAGATAGATTAAACATGTTTTTTGTTTTTCGCCGTGTATTGATATTCATTCGCATTTATTAATTAACATTAAGTAATTATTTTAGGAGTTTACTTCTGTACGAACGCTGTTGAATAAGAAGACAAGCGATTGCGCATTTCCCAACACTTATTCTAGCACTTTGTGCCACCCAGAAGGGAAAGTGATTAGTGACTCTGGCTGCTGTGCCGTAGGACCCGGGTTCGACTCCCGGACAAGGCATGGATGTAGATTGTCGGCCCTTTCGTAGGAGGTAACAGTGGCTGCCTGTTATTGTGTCTCGATAACAAAATGACCACAGCTTCTAGCCGCCTTAGTAGTGGCCAAAATATAAAATGACTAGTGCCCACCATATACATATATTAAATTTTTTTTTCAATTTCCCTTTGTGCGAAAATTGCCTGTGCTGCCATCTATTATCATATCCAAGTAAGAATCAATTAAAAATTCAATAACGCGAAAGAATTTCGCAGTTAAGCAGAACTGATTCAGTTTTAATCAAAAATAACATAATTTTAATTAAAACCAATAAAAAAATTTTTGAAAGCTTTCAGATTTTATATTACGCTCAAAGGGGCTTTTTTTTTAACGTTTTGTGTGTTACCTTTATTTATTAAATATCATGTTCTTCGCACTTAAACCACATAAAATTCAATTCATCAGCAATATCACAAAATATTTAAAAACAGGATATCTTTAGAATTTTATGATGAACAGTCCTGCGCGCTGGAGATTTTTTTTTTTTTTTTTTTTTTCCATACAGCATTGACATTGCTCGCTTTGAAATCGTTGATTTCGTTAATAAAAAATTCGTTAAAGTTTAAAATATATGAAATAAATAATAAAATGAATTCGAAATTCTGGCTGCTCGGGTGGAGGATTACGTTATTCAAAATTTGATGGCTCTAGGTACCATCGTTTTTTCACAATGCGAAAAACATACCTGCAGTTTCTTTTAAAATAATACAGGGTGATAATATTTGGTGGCAACAATTTGAAAAGTGAGCCAGCCCTTTTACAGTGATTCGATGAATGAACTAACGCTCCTTTGAGCTTTAAAAAAAAATAAATTCTTGCACTTTGGCGGTATTTCTTAGCATTATACATGTTATATGTAACCCTACAATCATACATTGTGTCAGCTAGAAGGATCGGGGCTGTACCCTTATAATAATAATATTAATAATAACCCTAAAATATCTTTGCGAAGAACTAGAACCTTCATCATTTTCTGGCATAATATCGCATATCCTGAAGTAATACCACATTTCTTGGCAAATGTAATCAGCACAAGATATAAAATGTAGCAAAATTTGACACGAGACGAACAAATGTTGCCTCAAGAACTTTTTCTGGTAAAAGAGATAACAAAAAATTGGCTTGATGCAGATTTCATGCGCTTTCTCAAATAGGTTTGAAATTGACATTGAAATAAAAAAAGAGACATTTCCGCTTTCTCTTTGCCGAATAAGAGTTAACAAAAACCAAATTTAAACAAACAAACAAAAAAAAAATCGTTCTGGAAAAATTCAGATCTGCTTTTAGGGTTGTCGCAATGCTTGCTGAAAATCAGGGTCATTACTGGCGGTGTATCGAAGGGTACCGACTAATACCCAAGGACCAAATTGTTTCATATCTCATTAGTTTGGTTTGGTTTATTTGATTAAGACAAAGCACTTGAGGACGATCTGCCTGAAGGGAGGGATGCCTTCGTGGAGGTCTTTCAAAGTGAATCTGGCTCGTAAACACGTTTACGAACCAGATTCCGGATTCCGTGGGGAAAACCACGAAAACGCCAATGGAGCCAGCCGGTTCACTTGGATTTGAACCCCGGACCAAACTACCAGTGTTCAGCGACTTTACCGCTGGGCCGTTGTTGGGCCCATCTCATTCGTAAAGACTTTCTTTGTAGCAAATCAATTCATGAAACATTGTAAAAATATTTTTAAATAATAGTATTGTCTTTTCACCTTTGTTGCTCTTGTATGCAATTTAAAGTAATTTGAAATTATAAATTTTTTAATCTAAATGCCCTTTTTGTCAAACATGATGCCACTACTTATCTATCAGATGGCTAGGATATGAAGTAAAATAGCTCATCTGCATCAGTTTTCAAATATATTCAATAATACTGAAGCGTCAGTTATCATTTTAGCATTTACATGGTTCTTTGGAAAATCCATACATTTAACAGTGCAGCGACTTTCGTCTAGAATCTTTAATCGCGTTATTTTTTACGCTTAAAAGTACCGGTAGAAACAGTTACGCGGTAATCGGGTTTTCTTTTTCCAGTCCTGTCATTTCTTTTTTACATTTCATTTCCTCATGCTAGTTGGCAATGATCCCGAAATTTAACGACCTGAAGCGTTCGTACGCAAAGAAAGATATAAAAAGATTCATCGCACATACGTCAAATTGCAGTCTGTCTTAACATTCACCTGTCGAGTGCCGTTAGTCTTTATTTTTCATTTTATGCCCCAAAAAATGAAAATTTTGGAAGACTGACAGACATCTTAAATCTCTTAGATCTTGCCGCTTACGAAACTCTTGACTCCGGACTCTTGAATGAACATAAGCGAACATTTTCTATGAACGAGTGATCAAAAGACCTGATGGCATTTCTTTTGTTGTTGCTAATGTTCACTTGTCTGACCTACAGTCATTTGTGATTTTTTTTTTTTTTTTTTTCTCCTCAGCTTTTAAGTTGCTCTAAGTTAACTTGCAAAATCGTTAGTAAATGTATGCTGCAAGAGTTATAGCGTGGCAAAAAGAAATATTAAAGAATGTTTTTGAGTGTATGTTGGAAAATAATATTTTGAATAAATGTGGAACAGCAGCATGAACTTAAAATTTTATGGGTAAAACGTTTACATGCATCTATGATCCAGAGTCTTAAATCGCTACATCTTCTAGTTCTTAATTTCATCTATATTCTTTACACAGAACTTCGTTTTCACGTATGAAAAGATGCTAGAAAATGTGATAATGGAGAGAAAAGTTTTCCGCTAAATGAAAAAGAAAAAAAAAAAAAAAAAAAAGCAATGATCGTAGATAAAACTGAGTATACGATTGATGAAGAACTTCAAAGAAAAACAAGTTGAGATTACTGAAAATTGTAACAAGTCTGATAAGATGTTCAAAATGATTGCCTTTTTGATAGCGTTGCCAAATTCAAAATCGATCTCAGGACTTAAAAGAGAAGGGCTAGCTCATAGAGCTTTTCTCCCTGAAACAGGCAGTGGGGAGTGATGACGTAGCAATGTTGTCACTGAGCGCGGAGATGCAATTGACAACATAGAAATTAGCGTTTTAAATTTGAAGAACCAGCGTTTAAAATGAGCTGTGTGTGAAAGATAGCTATAATTTGGAAGAGATAATGTTACTGCAGTATGCATTTTACACTGAACATTAAAAAATTTAATAGTACTTACTCAATTTTAAAGTAATAGATAAAATGCGCTACTCTTAGCATAAAGTTCCCTTTTTTTTTTTTTTTTTTTTCATTTTTTTTTTTTTTTTTTAATTTGCAGGGATTTTTTTTTCTTTAAATGCCTGTTTGTTTCTAATAATTTCTTTATCTGCATGTTAACTATGAGAACTGTACTACTACTTCTAAGATAACTATAATAACAGCTATTTAAAATTAATCAAAAAACAACCTTAAATTGGCATAGTTTTAAACATGCGTGGTTATATATGGCAAAATTTCTGCTATTCTAAGTTTGAGTTTCAGCCTAATTGTAAATTTTACATTCGCATATTTTTCTCCCGATTCAATATAATTTCCTGTGAGGTGGAGTATACCTTTTGCGGTAGTTCTTGAAAATAACGTTTTCGCTGGAGCGACTTTTTGTCTCTCGTTTCCCTTGACCATTAAATAATTTGGTTTTAGTTTGTGACACAATTTAATTTCTCCTGAATCTTTATTTAAAACCTCTTTAATAATATCAACATTTAAAACAGTTCCATCTTCTAAAACAAATCCTTTATCTAAAAAGTGGTTTCTCAGTAATTTGAGGCAGTGCGCTAAATCTGCAAAAAGCCATATTTTTTTCGTTTGCAATACTGGATTTGGAAACTGAGAACTATTAATCGGAATCTGTAACTCTTTCTACAAAGTATTAGATCCTCCTAAATCAGACACTATTGCTTTCACTTCTACTCCAGATGATTGAATATGCCTTATGAGTGAAAAAAGAAGTTCTTTCGTCATTGGAGTGTTAAAATAAAAAAGTAAAAAAAATATTGGTTGTTTCCACTGCGAAATGAGACCTCTGATTAAAACAACTGCACTTTTTGAAAGGGACCGAGAATTTGATCCAGTTTAGAGTCATAGCAGAGTTTAGAATCTATGTGCATTTCGTCGAAACTGAGAACGCATATTTTTTCTACAGAATTCAAATATTCGCATCTTTCCTTCATTACAGCATCACTCTGAATTCCTGGACTACATGAAAATTTAGCGCACCATCTCTTTAATGTGCTAGTGCTAGGTAAAGGAATTCCCATTTTTTCTTTCCAAAAATCGTAGCTTTTAGATGACAGAGCTCTTATGACAATGCAACGTGAAATATCTTCACTAGTCCACCTGATTTTCTCCTTCTTTTCTAGCAATGCGTTAAGCTGCGTCTTTGTAAAAATGTGCTTTAGACGTTTTTCCAAATTCTCCTTAAGTCCTTCTGTTTTTTCCTAAATTTCGCTGTTTGGGATTTTAATTTCCGATACAAATTTCTTTCTAGATGTCGTCCACCTTCTTTGTCGCTGAGCAAACATTCTAAAATTTTTCTTTTCTCTATTTTCCAATATTTTATTACAATTTTCTAAGGATATTATTTTGTTCTTCAAATTATCAATACATTCTTGTTTATCTTTACATTTAGGCATTCAGGGATATTGTCACATAGGGCATTGTCACTTGTGAGTTTTATTTCAAAATCATTCACATTTGATTTATTATTGTCAGCTTCAATTTCGTTCTCGGCCTCGAAATAAATTTTCTTTGGGCTTAATTCGTGTAGTCTTTCAAAAGCACTCTGCATTAGTTTTCTTTTCAAATGTCTCCGATTTCTTGGTGTTATTTCGTTTACTGCACACGATAAATTTACTTTCGGCACAGTATTTCATTTCAACAGTTTCTTTTGCGGCAATCCAAGCAAGCGATTTCTCATGTCATCTTCATAATCACTTCACAGAAAATTTTCGCCGCAAATTCTTGCGTTTTTTACATTAATAGAATCCTGTCTTCGACATTTATATATCCATTCTTTCGTCAAAAGCAAATTGTCCTTGGGGAAACCATGAAATACAATATCTCTTCCTTTCGTATTTCGGTGTTTGCCGATAACATCGCGGCAAAAACATCGCGGACGAAAACGTCGCGGAGAAAACAACGCAAGGCGAAAACGTCGTGCTACAAAACATCGTGGGAGAAAACATCGCAGTTCTAAAACATCGCGGTACAAAATATCGTCGTCGAAAATAAAGCGGTTCAAAAACTTCGCAGTTTAAAAACATCGTCGTCGAAAATATCGTGGTAAAAAATAAAGTATCTACAAATCATCGCATGCCGATAACATCGCAGACATGCTTTTTCAGGTTTTAATAATTGTAAATGGATATTCTCATAATGATTTGTGAGCGCAAAATGTAAAGAAGGATAATTTTTACTTTCACATTTTTTATTAACTAATAAATTTTTGCTGAAAACGTAAGAAGGAAACTTAAACATAGAAAATTAAATGTAACTTATAGATTATACTTCTCATGAAAAATTGCCTGTAAAAAATTATTTATTAATGGCCTTTGTTAGTTAACTATGTCGGTTTAAAATTCTATTAAGTACTATAAGTTGCATTAATTTTCTATGCTTAAGTTTCCTTTTTATTTTCTCAGCAAAAATTTATTGATTAATAAAAAATATGAAAGTAAATATTATCCTTCTTTCAATCTTGCCCACACAAATCGTTACGGGAATATCCATTTACAGTTATCAAAGCCTGAAAAAAGCGTGTCTACGATGTTATCGTCATGCGATGATTTGTAGATACTTTATTTTTTACCGCGATATTTTCGACGACGATGTTTTTAAACTACGAAATTTTTGAACCGCTTTATTTTCGACGACGATGTTTTGTACCACGATGTTTTAGAACTGCGATGTTTTCTCACATGATGTTTTGTAGCACGACGTTTTCGCCTTGCGTTGTTTTCTCCGCGACGTTTTCGTCTGCGATGTTTTCGGCTGTAACCCGTATTTCTATCAGAGCAGATGCAACAGAGATACGTCAGATTACTTCCAGTTCACCCCCTCCATGAGGCTCGCGTCGGCGAGGAGTCGAACAAAGGAATGACCTAGCCCTTTTATTCATCCCTGAATCAATCTAGTGCTATACATATTAAAAGAGAAAACGAGAGAATTAGCACATGACTATTCAAAAATTATAGCTACAATAAGGGTATGTTCTCCATAATACATTTATCTTTCCTAATAGCTCATACTTACTAAAAACGAGCATTTACACCTGCCAGATTAAAGTCCTATTACCTGTTTGGTGAATAGAGAACTGGTATGAGAGACTAAACTAATTTTTATTCTATGTTCGATCATCCTATATCGTTCAAACTGCAGTTGCCTTTACTGATCAATAAAATATTCCAGCTATGTTCAACGAAGGAGTGACGCTAAAGACAAAATTAGAGCATTTCTAACCCTTGAATGTATCGCCACATCGGTACCTGTCTGTTTTGACACTGGTTTCCGCTCTCTACAAACTGAGCTGCTAAGGACCTTGTGTCTTCAACCTTCTGAATCATGCCCTTCAATACATTAATTGATGGACTCTTTATATAGGTTGCTGCGACTTCGAAACTTACGAGGCGCGGCAGTTACGCTCGATTGTTGAAGATGAAACAACTTCACAAATAATGCACGCTGAGGGAACCCAGGTAACATCCGGAAGCGTAATGGCAGACCGCACATTGAGTTGAACAGTGTTAAACGAATGTCGCATACTGCGCATGCCCAGAAAACAATTTGGCGTAATTACTATGTTGGCGCGATTTGAAAAGAAGATAAATACGGTATATGGTAGATGTACCGCCATCTGATTGTAAACAAATCTGGCGTTTAAATCTTCGTAGAATATAATGTAAATGTAAATTAATTACTGTGTTAAAATACTTTTTTTTTTTTTTTTTTTTTGCTGAACTGCTCAAACAACTAAAAAGCTGAAATTATTGCGAAGTAATGTGAAGCAGTGTTTGCATTCAAAATGTAAAATATAATACCTATGAAATTCTGCACATTCCTTAGGAACTGTACAAATTTTCGTTCAAAAAAAGACTGAAATTTAGGATATATTAGTTGAAAATTTATTCATTATACTTTTAAGCAATAAAAACAATTCGGGATTTACCATACGTTCCATTCGTACATACATAAAGAAACACTGAGGAATATAACAAGTGCTTGCAAATAACACTGAAGAAAATTTACAAGTCTTTAATGCTAGTTATTAAATTCTTTGAAATGAGAAAATAAAAGCGCGAATATACGCTAACAAACTAAGCGAGATACTCCAGTTTACAATTACTGAATTATAACATGTAAACAAATTACATTTAAATAAGGAATTATTACGAACATATGTTAACAAATATTAAATGCACTGTTATTGACAAATTAAAATGAAACATATATTAGAAAAATAAGCAAGTGCAATCGGCATGGACGTTAAAATAACTAATAAGCAAAGTTCCACAACATTGCAGTTTTAAACATCACTCGAACACACTCGACAGCCATGGAGATCACGAATAAGCTAACGTAGGGTTGCTTAGTCGCCAATATTTCTCCCCGCGCCAAAGGTACACCATCAAGCATGCGCAGTAAGCGAAATTCGCTTAACACTATTCAACTCAATGTGCGGTTTGCCATTACGCCATCTGGAATGTCCTTCGGTGTTTCCCCTATCTTTATAGTCTGAATTACCGACTGTTTCCCCTATCTTTATAGACTGAATTATCGACACTTCTGTGGTTTATGTAACCCAGCATTTGCATTTTCAAACTTTAACTACGTTACATGCAAATTTTCAGTTTGTATAGATTAAACAGCGCTACATTTCCCTCTGTTGCAAATTTTCGGAACTTTTTTCCCACGATTTTTTACCATGTCATCATTGGTTCCGCTGTCAAATTTGGTGCCATTCCAGCTGATAGATCGAACTATAAATGGCTCTGTGTAGCGTCGGTTTTTTTTTTTTTTTTTTTTTTTTTTTTTTTTTTTTTTTAACAGAATATATTATTACTATAGTTTTTGTTAACATTTATAAATTAACAATAGAGCAGTTAAACATTTATAAGTATGAATAAATAATTATAATGATAGTAATCAATAAAACGATGAATTAATATTATATTTACGATAATAAGTGTAATATTTATTTCTCTTTCCTTAGTTTTTTTTTTTTTTTTTTTTTTTTTTTTTTTTTTTCCAAGTCAATCACAGTACTTGCATTTGCATATAATAATCCATGTTGCAGGTTTCCTCCAAGTAAGGATGCCCATGATTTATATTTCGTAAATTTGAATTTAAAAAATACATTACGTGAATTCCCCCGCAAAATTGTACATGATAATTTTACGAAATTGTACATGAAGGCTGCAAAATTGTACATGATAGCCGCGGGCTGACCATTCCTGCTGTAGACTATAAATCTCTGCATCCGAAAGAAAACTGATTTCAAAAATCTCGAACCATTGACGATGTACAAAATATAAAGAATATAGCAAACGAACTTCGAAAAATAGCTTTCTACATAGCTATGTTATCGGAAAGTGAAAATCAGTTATTCCAGATTCCTTCTATTCTCTTCAATAATATTATACATCAAATAGTACCAAAATAATCTAGAACTCCCTAATAATGCATTGGTTAGCTTTTAGCTTTGAGCATAACCGATATTCTACTAGGTATAGACTCATCGGGGTACTGATACTGTTTCTGAGGTACACGACACCCCCCCCAAAAAAAGACAGTTCTATTTCTCCCTTTCTACTGAGCCCATTGACGAATTTCACCTTGCGTTTTTTTCATGTCTCGAAAGCGCAACTTAGTATGTATTAGATTTATATAAAACATTTGTCTAATATAGATATTTTTACACAAAATCAGACTTTTTCTGAAATTGACATGCCGATTTTTTTCCATATTTCGATTCTACGACTCAAACTATGCTAAACTGCCAAGTTTTGTAAAAATCGCACAAGTAGTTTTTTAAAAAATTAGCTCTTTAAATTTCAAGTACTCAATGTTAATTGAATTTGATGTATATTTATGAATATCTTTTTTTTATTAAACTTACTTGATTTCTTCTTCCAGAATTCAAAATTTAGGTGTAATCCAAATGAAATTCGCACATTTTTTATGATTTATTGTAAAATAATTTTTATAAATTTTTCGAAAAGATATTGCATTATAACCTAAAAAAGTTTTACCGTCAAGTTAAATTAAATGTATTTCTAAGCATGCCTGCAAAACTTTAAAGTTTTCTATTCAAAATTTCCTAAGTGAATTTACATTTTGGCGCGTTTTGAAATTTGCCATATTTGTTATAAGCGATAGTAACGCCAAATGTGGTTTACGCACTTTATTAAAATTATCTGAAAGTGTGAACGATGACTTTTCCCGCTCGTGTACAATAAAAAAAAGGAAAAGAAAATAGGTTGCTATAAATGAAGATGTTCGCCAAGTGAATTATTCTTGGCGCAAACTGAAAAAAAATTCGCCAAGATAAATTTTTAAATTTCTCCAAAACTTTCTCACCAAAACTTACAAATTTTAATATTTAGGCATAATTTGAGTCGTAGAATCGAAATATGGAAAAAAAAATGGTACGTGATTTCAGAAAAGTCCGATTTTGTGTCAAAATACCTATATTAGAACAATGCTATATATAAATCTAATATACGTCCTAAGTCGCGCTTTCGAGACATGAAAAACGCAATTTGAATTTCCTGAATAAGCCCAGTAGAACGGGAGATATAGAAACTGTGCCTTTTTTTCTTTTTTTTCTTTTTTTTTTCTTCTTCGCAGTGTACATTCGCCCATGATGACATAATGTCCTTTCTAATTCCCTTCAAACTGAAATGGTAGCGTTTCCAAGTTTTGATGTGTCTCTTTACTTTAACGGGATTAAGGTCAGAGGACTGAGCTGGCCAAATGGAAGCAATTTGAACTCTGAAATCTTTCTCACGCGAGAAAAGGTTTGAACATTAGTCTTTTCAGAAATGTTGTAATTGAGCTTCCTTGCACATATGATCATAACTCATTTCAAAATCATTCAAAATCTTTCATTTTTCCGTTTTCACACTTACTGGAATGATAGCTGTATTTTCTCAAAATGAGTGTGCGTTGCATCAGTAATTCTTAACAGAGGTGTCAGTGTATGTCACTGGCAGACTGCTCCATTAAAAAAAAATAATGTGTCTAGTATTTTGGGCACTCAGCGTTAAAGCTGAGTATAAGACAATCAAAGAACTATGAGACTGAGTTTTGAAACTTTTGTTTTGTGCATGTGTGCCTCGTAATAAATGGTAAAACAATTGCGTTCAAAAAGAATACCGAAATTAATATTTTTATGTGTTGGAAATTTTATTTTACTTAAATGTTACCTTTATTTTCCTGCAAAATGGATGTTACTGGTTGTTTATAATAGAAGGAAATGTCATTTTTAAATGTCTACAGAAGTATGAGGAAAATTCTTTTGCGATTGCATAGATTAGATCTTTATGCGATTGTAGAATTACACAGAATAATTATGATGATATACCCTGGTATGTTCTTAACGAAATGAGTTCTTTTCCAAAATTGTGTCAATTTAATTTTCATTTAAGAATGCAGCAGAAGTAAAGCAGTAAACGTGATACGAAAATGCTTTGAAAAAATATTTTACATGTGGTTACATAGATTTACACAATGAATGGAATTTTCAAGGCAAATGGATTTTTTATTTAAGTGCTTTGCGATAAAGGTACAAAGGTATTCCTTTTAAATAAGGCGGTAATGGATATCCTGTGTTTTTTAATAAGGAGGAAACGTTAAAACATGTTTAAGATAAATCTTCTGTATTTATTTATTTATTAAAAGCACATTTTAACTTTTGAAAATTTTTGTTTACACTGCCTGCTTTGATTATACGTATCTATGCTGCGATGGCTATTTCTAAATTAAATGTATTGATTGGGTGTTCCTTTTTGGTCTTGTAAACATGACTTAAAAGGCTGTATATTAAAACTCCCTCCCTCTCGAAAAGTGATAAATTATTGCTGTGGTGTACGCGAGATAGATGAACTAAGAAAGATATCAATTCAGAGCAGAGTAAACACCGAGCAATGTAGAAATATATTCATCAAACGATGTCATTAGGAGGACTGGCTGGTATTTCCGAAAAGATTTTTCATCTTTAGAATTGTTATTTATGTGTACTTTGTGTGTACTTTGTGTGTACTGAGTTTCTAGCAATGATTTAATTTCATGAAGGATTTGGTATGTTGAAAGTACCTACCATTAAAGAAGCTTTTCTCGAAAATAGTACAAATATTTTAATTGGAATGATTTTTTGCAATATTCATGTAGAAATAGACTGCGGTGCTGCCACTATGAGTTTGTGTAATTAATTGCGGTTTTTAATTCGATTAATATTTCTGTGTTCTTTTCCGTTAAGTTTGAAGTCCATATATCTTTAGGAAAATTTACAGCTATGAAAATGCTACAACTGTGTTTTGGATTATTTATTTGCATTTTAGTACGAATGTTTAAGGAAAAGAGTAAATGTGTTTTATACAAAAGGTAAGTCAGTGTATTTTTGCTTATTTGCAGAAGATATGTTCTTTAAGAAATCCAAAGTGAATTACCCTCAAGAGCTCAACTAGAAATTTAGTGATAACTGCTGTTTTTATCCAAAGCGGAAGTACTAGTCAAAATGAGTAAATTTTGTTTTGCAGTTACTCTTTAAATTTTTTAAAAAACGTACTGTTCTCCTTCGGTTATAGGATAGCAAAATAATCTACAAATAAATTCTTTCATGAACATCCTCGCGAGTAGGTATGAAACTTTTTGCTTTTTACCCAAAGAAGCGTAATGAATGTTTTACTAATTGGAATTTTGATTCAACCAAAAATCTAAAAAAGTTGTTGTTCAACATACACTGAACCATCTCACCAGGGCCGGATTACGTTTTTCTGAAGCCTTTAGAAGACCTTGGCGCTCGTATATGCATTTATTCTTTCTTAGTCTTGGTTTAGCTGTATCTTACCATATACCAGCGGTCGGGGAACTTTTTTAATCATTAACCCAAAATATTTTTGTGTAAGTTGATATTACCCCATGGAGAAGAGGAAAAAAAAAAAAAAAAAAAAATCTGAAATTTTTCAGATTTTAAATTACGTCCAAAGGGGCGTTTTTTTAACGTTTTGAGTGTTACCTTTATTTATTAAATATCATGTTCTTTGCACTTAAACCATAAAATTCAGTTCAAGAGCAATATCGCAAAATAATGTTAAATTAAGCATATCTTTAGAATTTCCGATATACACAGTCTCGCGAGCTGGAGATAAAAGTATTTTTTTTTTCTATATAACGTTGCCATTTCTCGCTTTTAAAGCATTGAGTTTGTAAATCAACAATTCGTTAAAGTTTTACAAAATATAAAATCTATAATAAAACAAATTCCAAATTTGGGATTTCAGATGCCCATATTCGCAGTAGGATTTCGTCATTCAAAATTCGATGGCTCTATGTACCATTGTTTTATCACAATGCGAGAAATAGACAATCATTTATGCAGATTTTTCATTATTTAATTTCTTCAAATATAATGCAGGACTCTAACATTTTGTGGCAACAGTTTGAAAAGTGAACCGTCGTTTATAGGAGTCCGACGCAAAATCGCAAAACGAAAACAATAGTCCTTCAGGGACAAAAGCCCCTTTGGACTAAAAAACCGAAATCGCCTCTTTTTAGCATCTTTCATATTCATATTATAGCCCCCATGATAATTTTGAAAAGAAAACAATAACTATAAATTTAATTTAAACATCATTTATTCAATTTATCAATGTAATACCTAGTAATATATAACGGTAATAATAGTAATATAAGTAATATATATAACAAATTGAAACCCATTGGGGTACAATTGAGGGTTGACAATTTGAGATACTGTAACAAATTATAATAATAATAATAATGGTGGTACAAACAAAAATTAGAATTGAAAAAATTAGAAAAAAAAAAAAAAAAAGGATAATTGAAAACATTCTTCCTTCACGTTTTGGAGAAATGATGTTGTTTCATGTTCGATACAATTGCTTCAAAATTGGGACTTTTTGATGTAAGAGCGATTTGAATACAGTCTTCGGCGTTTAATCGATTTCTGTTCTTCGTTTTTATGTTCATTAGAGTGGAAAAGCCTTGTTCGCACAAATATGTTGTTCAAATGACAGCAATATTTTAACCGCCTCTTCATGTGCAATTTTGAAAGCCTTTGCAGCTTTTGACATCCAAAAAGACGACACATTTGGTTTACTCTCAAATTGAATACGTGCTTCAGTATTAGATCGAAGTTAAGAATTGCTTCTGCCAAACCTGAAGGTTCTTTTGGTATCATAGCAATTTCATATTTAAAAGGATTTACAATCCAACTGACAGTACGTGTATCAAGATCTGGAAAGTAATCTGAAAACGCTTTCTGAGTTTGATAAGATGTCTTACAATTGTATCCTTGATGTCAGCAAAAGTAATATTTTCACAATCTTTCAAAAACAAAGCTAACCTTGAAAAAGAAGCTATCTTGTTCTGTTCTACTGTCTGTCTCCAATATTGCAGCTTTAATCCAAACGCTGACACTATTTCTCTCGCTGAAATGATATTAATATTCTTTCCTTGCAATTCTTTGTTTTATACTCTCAAAAATGTCTGCTAAATATGCGAGATATGCAACCCAGGAAAAGTTTTTAAACTTATCTGCGAGAATATTTTTTTGATCAACCATAAAAATTTCGACGTCAGTTTTGAGAGTCTATACTCGATTTAGTACATTTCCGCGAGAGAGCCACCTTACTTCTGTATAATAAAGTAGGTCCGTATATTCAGCTTCACCGTCAGGACATAATTCACGAAATAGCCGCGTGTTTAGTGCATGTCCCTTGATTAAAATTTACAATCTTGATGACATCATGCATGACGGCTTCCATGTAGGTTCTAAATATTTGACCATAAGGGCCTGGCGATGGATCATACAGTGAGTAACTTCAATATTTGGGTTATGTTTTTTTACGAAAGCCGAAAAACCATTAATATGACCCAGCATAGCTGGAGCTCCATCCAAAGATACAGAAATACAGTTTTCCCATTTTAAACTTTGCGCATTGAAGTATTCGTTTACTTTATTGTAGACATCAATTCCACGAGATCTCAACGCGAGAGGAGAACAAAACATCAATTCCTCTTCAAAATTATCTGCACCTTTGTAGCGAACATATACCATTAGCTGTGAATTGCTACTAAAATCAGTTGTCTCATCAAGCTGAATAGCAAAATATTTAGCCTGTTTTAATGCGAAAATAACCTGTTCCTTCACATTTTCTGCTAATATAGAAATTCGTTCTTTCACAATTCTCGCAGACAAGGGCACTGAATTCAGTTTTTTCGCTTCTTTTTGACCACACATAATCTCTGCCATTTTTACAGCAGCTGGTTTAACCAAATCTTCACCAATAGTGTATGGTTTCTTATTTCGAGCAATCAACCAGGCTACCCTTGATGCTGAACGCTGATCAAATGTACCAAACAAGTTGCTATTCAATCTTTGTCGTTTAACAGATATTTCTAAATTTGCAAAGTATTCTCGCGTTTGGAAGACAGGTGTGAATGCAAATTATCTAAATGTTTCTTCAATTGACTTTTTTTGAACGATTCTGAAGTCAGTACCTTCATACATACAACACACTGTGGTTTCATTGTACCATTGTCTTCTATTTGTGTAAAACCGTAATTAAGGAATTCATGTTGGTATGTTCTTTTTCTATTTGCTGCCATCTGAAGGGAGACAGAAAATAATAGTTGTAATATACTTGAATTAAATTTTCAAATTGTTTAAATTGTTTAAGTTGAAAAAAAATACTAACAGGTTTATAAAATAGCAAATTAAAGATATATACTTTTTACTCACAAAAGTTTCATTTTTACCAACAAAAATTTCATTTTTACCCCATTTGGGGTAATTTACCCCGCTTCCCCGACCGCTGCCATATACCATAGTAAAACCGGCAATAGATTTATTTTTTGTCGGGCCCCTTTTGCTTGGTTTCGTAATAACTTTTGTGTGGTGATTCTTTCCTTGATGCCCTAAGCGCATGTTTATTTTGCTTAATGGTTAATCCAGCTCTGCGTCTTACCTAAAAATTTAAACCGGTTTCTTAAAATTCTCAAACTTGAGAAACTTAATATAACTGGAACATTATTCAATCCTAGAATCATAATTTAGGAAAATAAAACTTGTAGCAATCTTTCTCCAACACCCTCGATGTTGTTTTTAAATCGGCGTGGTTTTATTTCGTGAAATTTTATTTCGTGAAATATTTTAGTCAAGCTTTAAATATATCGGTCCGATATAAAATATTAAGTACATTTTATAATAAGCTGTGCCATCGTAAATTGCCTATTACTTTGCATTCTTTATTCTAGCTTTGCATTGTTGCTTTGGCCATACTACAAATTGCGCACTTGCTGGTTAAAGCAGCCCATACTGGATTGCTTTAGTCTATATAAATATAGTAAATTGAAGACTGCTCTGAGCATAGATTTCATTAGCTATATAAATGTTCCATAAGGAACAAGGCGTATACTAACTTTCATAATTCGCTTAGGAAATTATTTAAATATGGTTTCTTGAATACTAATTTATTCCCTTGGCATTGATTTAAAAGAAAAAAGGATCACCTATCAGGTTTTAAATTTATGGCGTTTGTTTAATAACGTAGGCGGGTTATTTATGCAGAATCATTATAGCGCGTTTAAATAAATGACTAGACTTTTGGAATGAAAAGCAATATGACGACGAAATAATATATTTTTGAGGTTTTCAAAAAGCGGGGGAAGCCAGGGCCGGATTAAGACTTTCAGATAAAGTGACCACACGTCCCGATTTTGGTGGGACAGTCCCGCGTCCCGCCGATTTTTAAAAACGTCCCGCTTTTTAGAAAACATCTGCATTTCTTATTTTAAATGTACTGTAAAAATATATTACCTATTATTTATTAATTATTATAGTGAGTATACAGAAATAAAAAATTAAAAAAAAAAAAACATAAAATGCATGGCAAAGTAAACTAAATTAGGCGATGTAACGGGTTAGATTTACTCGGTGGTGTTCAATCATTGTCGTTACGTCTCGTCAAGGAATATGTATTGTTAACGGAGGAGCAGGTAGCATTAGCTGAAGGGCTATTTGTTTTCACACTATAAACCACAATCAAAGTTTCAGATCAATTGATTGTACGTCGCAAATGATCAAGACATTGTACGACAAAAAATTTGCACGTGCAAGGACAAAAACCGAAGCAATTATTTGTAATATTTTTTAACCATATTCATTTTCACAATTGCAGAAAGAATTAGATTAAATGCACATTTATGTCCATATATTATGATGCTTCCAACCACAAAGATTTAAAATTATTTCCCACAATTGTTAGACTTTTTTGATTCAGAAACAGGGATTAAAGTTAGAATATTAGATTTTGTTTCATTGCCGGGTGAAACTTTTTTTTCCTAGTGGCAGATTGAGAACAGTTACAGAGTAACAGAGTCCATTAATCTATAATAAGGCCAGACGTGGTGGTCTCTTTATTATGGAGGCACCTAATAGGTCGGTCACCATTGCCTGCTATCTACAGTCAGGCTCCCCTAACCACTATACCGTGTGGGCGGCTGCCGGGTGAAACTTCATAAATAATTTTTGATTCATTAAGTACTATTTTAGAAAAGAATAATTTGAACAATAAAATTATTGCCTATTGTGAGACAATAATTTTATTGTTGACATTAACGCAAATTTTAATGGAAAAGCTAGAAGAGGCATCAATAACGTTTTTATGAAACGAGCTTTTGAACCAAAAAATTATTTGAGTAGGTTGTGCAGCGCACATTCTACACAATACTATTCAAACAGCATCTGGCTTACTTCCAGTGGATGTTGAAAATATTATTTCAAACATTTATTCGTATTTATATATATATATGTATATAATTTATCAAGCAAAGCAGTAATAACAATTTTTAGAAAACCAATTTTGGTCTAGAAAACATCTTGTGCAATATGCTGCAAAATAAGTAAAATATAAAAATTGTAGTAAGCTCGCCTAAAAGTTACCAAGAGCTGCTGCTCCAAAAGGTTTAACACGTTTTCAAAAAATTAATACACATGAAAATCAAATCATTAGACATGTAAAACATTAATAAAATTAAAAAACAGAAAAAGTTAAAAAGTAAGCGGAAAATGGTAAATTAGCCCAATTCGACTTCCAAACAGGCTTTTCAAGGGAAATTTCATTTATTTGAACGTCGAATCAAGCTAACCCCATTACGCGTTTCGCCGAAACAGACAATTGAAACTTTTTCGCTAAAAATTTTTTTTAATTAGACAAAGTGTCTTGGAAATTTTAATAGTCTCAATTCTCTGTTCCAATTTCCCGACGCGTCCGCACAGAATGACACATTAAGGTGTTAAAATATGTTAATCAAAACCTAAACTTCCTAAATCTAGACTAAAATTAAAATTAAAATCAAAAACGAAAATAAATAGCGATGAGCTATTAGTCCTAAAAATACAAAAACATACGGGCTGGGCCTTCAAGCTTAAAGATTAACAATTTAATTTTTAAATAATAGATTTTAGAAAACTGTAATGAAAACCTGTAATTAACATAAAATAAAACAAAAATTAAGAAGAGAACAAACTCAGTGAGTCTTGCTATATATACTGTGCGTGTCGAAAGTCTGAAAAGTTTTTGTGAAAACGCAGAAATCAAATATAAAAGAATTATTGGTTACAGCAAAACATGATGGCTAGCTTTTTTACCAGCTGTAGAAATTATTAAAAAAATATACGAACCATTAATATCATACTTTTTATCACAAGATAAATGTCCAAAGATATTGCAGCTGTTTTTTTGAAAATGACACATCACAAATTTGTCGTCAGTTCATCCACAACCAAGCTACATTATTCCACAATGCTGTGAAAATTGTTGAAGGGTACAAAATTCCAGTTACAGAAGTGTCAAATGAAATCAATAATATAAAAGCAAAATTGCGAGAAAGAACTGATAACGATTACGTTCCTTTAGTTATTCGAAAGGACATCACTAGGTTGAAAAACAAGGTGCTATATTAGACGACCTGATTTTCTGAAAGAAGTCAGAAATTTTTATAATAACTGCTTGGAATATCATGAAAAACGGACAGTTCAACTCGAGGATATTAAAAACTTTCATTGGGTGACATTTAAAAAGGAGATTTTATGGAATATGTGGAAAAATCTTTTTAATATATTAGTAACTATTTTCCGAAAAATAATACAATTTGCGAAAAGGATCTTTCTGGTGCGGTGTCGTTGGTAAAAAGATAAGTTACTGATGAAAAAATTAAATGTTGGTTGTCTGCAAATGTGGAAACAGACAAAAAAATGGACGGAGTTATTCCTTCATTTTAAACACAATAATATTCCTTATGAAAATATTTTGAAAATTGTAGAACACACGCTCTTCCTTCCAGGAACAAATGCAGCAACAGAACGTGTTTTTTCTAGTATCAATAAAATGTGGACAATTGAAAAAAACGCAGTTGAAGATTAAAACTTTAAAATCTGTATTAAGCCTAAATTATAATTTAAACAATTCATGTGAGAAATTTCACGACATTTTAATAAATGATCCGAATCTACTACAAAGTATTCACTCCGATAAAAAGTATAACCGTGAAACAAAATCATAATTTTTTTAACAAAATATTAAATTAATTAAAAAACATAATATTCAAATTATTGTTTTTTACAAATATTTTTATAGTTACCAATAGTTAATAATAAATATATTTTTGTATATTTGTAGACAAGTATATGAATATATATAATAAAATATATTTCTTTGAATTATTGGTCTGCTTTCATAACTAAATTATAATTCTCATTTCATTCCATTTGTCCTGCTTTGTCTCAATGAAAATGTGGTCACTTTACTTTTAGAAGCTCTGAGCGCTAATAAGATTTGTGTGTCCCCACTTATTAAAAATTTTCATAAATTTACAGTATTGCAAAATTGTGAAAATTGCCGCCGATTCCTGTTGCCTGAACATCTCTAATAACCGTTATTCAGCATGTTATATTTACTTCCCCACTTATATTTAGATCTATTTTTTCCTCTTACATTCCTTTTTAGATTAGCTGCACCATACATTCTGCCGTAGCCGCCCATTCGGTACAGAGGGTAGTGACCCTGACTGCCATAGCGATGAACCCGGGTTCGAACCAGGAGAAGGCATGGTTGTAACTGTTCGTCCCTTCATAGGAGGCAACGGCGGCCACCTATTAGCCGCTTCCATAATGAAATAGCGGTGAATCTTTACATTATGGTAACTTGGCGATTTTTTGGCGAAAATTTGGCGACCAACCCTACTACAGCAACCTGCTAGTTTTGTTTTGGACGGCATTTTGTTTTCACGAAGTAAAGGCGTTTTTTTTTTACTCAACATTTTTTCCAACAATCTGCTACCCGAATTACGCTTATACTAGAACTTTTATGGAACAAAAATGCTTAATCATGAAGATTAGGTGCGAAATTGGGAGAAAGTGCAGAATCACAAACTGCGTGCCGCGTTTTTAAGAATCGCAAATACACGGTATCCATGTACACGTCGACCTATTTTCACTTCAAAAAAAATCCCAAAATTGCACAAAAATGGCATTGCGCACACTCTTGACTTTATCTATGTACACAAATACCTATTTTCACTTAAAAAGTCAAAGAAAATTGACAAAAATCCAATTACATGTCTCATGATCTCTCATTTCTCTGAGACAAAATAATCTGTGATTCGAACTGTGTACTTCTCAGATTATTGCTAAAGTCCTAGCTAGTAACCTTTATCGCCTTACCAAAATGTAGCCAAACTACCTGTTACCACATTCTAAAGATTAGCCGAAATAGCCACCACTTCCGGCCGTTGTAGTGGCGCAAGGCTAATGGCTATTAAATAAAGCGTCTGACTATTAAAAAAAAATCTTCCGTAAAACCATTCAACGAGAGATTTTTGTGGTGCTGCCAGTCTTTGAGTCCATAAGTACGTCTTTCTAGTGAGCCATTTAATTGATGCCCTAAATTCTTTGACTAAGTGGCTGACTTACGCGCAAACCAGTTCTTAGGGAGAATAAATCTTCAAGCAAAACATTTTCCATCCAGTTGGCAAGATGTCCTGCATAGCGAGTTGGAACATAGATTTTAGCAAAACTGTTTCTGCTAAGAACCCTTCAGTAGCAGTAGAAGGAGATGCTGGCTTCTCGGAAAAGTTTCTGCTTGCTATATTTGACAACCCCATAACGTTCACGCTAATCTTGACCATGTGTATGGTGCTGAGAATTTTGCAGTTATTTTTCGTCGTCAAATTTATGCGATGTGACATTCAAGATATTATTGTCAGATATTAGCATCAGATTTAGAATCGGGATATACGAACACTAAACTTCATGGAATGCGAAGTATGTTCAAATAATTTAAATAAGTTGCTTTCCTAATGCTAATGTTGTATTAAAGGTTCCAGAGGAACTTGCAAGTGGGGTAAAGATGTTTTTGTCCAGCATTGATGATGGAAAATAGACAAATAAACAAATAAATATGTTCTTTTGCATATATGGATATGTTTTTCTTACATTAAATAAGGCATTGATATATTTCTGTTCATTTATTGTATACAGCATAATTATATGCATATTTTATACATCTATGGGAATGCTTTTATTACTTCCACTGTTTCAGGCAGAAATTACTGATATACATGAAAAATTTATATTCTAATTTTTTTTAATTCAGTTGTTTTCAATTAGTTTTAGGAACATTTATACTTACTGAACCTTTTAAGTAATCATTTATAATAAATAAATCAATAATTCTCATAATTAAAATCAATAGTATTAACATTTAAATTGTAAACCTTTTCTACAAACTTTTCACTGTGAACTTGTCCTGTAGTGGTCTTAATTTAGAATTGTTTCAGTATGTTTTTACAACCTAGAATTCATTATTTTTATGAATTATTATTTTATAGATCAAAAGACCTTATTCAGAAAGCCATTCTTGACAATGATTTCATGAAGAATTTAGAAATGATACAAATCAAAGAGATAACAGATTGCATGTGTCCAGTAGAATATGCAAAAGATAGCCTCATCATTAAAGAGGGCGATTATGGCTCTGTTGTCTATGTCATGGAAGGTATGTAAAACTTTAGTTCTGATTTAATTCTAAATATTTAAAATGTTGTACTAATTTATTCAACATAGTCAATGAAATTAATTTTAGTAAAGTAATAATTTAATAATATTGTTTGAAGTGCAAAAGTGTTAGTTTTTAATTTTTTCCACATCTGAAGTTTTTATTGATATTTTTAAGGAATAAATTTGTTCCATATATGTAATGTTTAATGTTTTTCATATTATAATATTGTAGAATTTAAAACAATTATCTTAGTATTCATTTCATAGTACATATTTATGTTTGGGGATTTGTAGGCATTTGTAAAGTAGACCTGAATTCTGCCTAAGTACTAGAGTTGAGGCACTCCCTAAATCATCTGACTTTTTCTCTTCCACAGAAACAAAGAAAGGGAACGTTGGAAGCCATTGTAAGAACTTTATGCCTTAGGCTTCAAATTATTATAATAAGGCTTTCTTTGTAAAATAAATATTAATACTGCTTTTTTTTAAACATTGATAGACAGCCATAAATGGCTTTACAAAACCAATTAGAATGTGTAATTTATTAAGCAGTTTTCCTTGACATGAGTTCACTGCACATATGTATATATTTACATTATTTTTAGATGAATGCCATTTTGCCATTTATTAACATAAGTCTCATTGATTATGCCTCTATTTATACTTAATAAAATTTTTTATAAATGGATAATAATTTATGTGTATTTATGCTATACAAGCACTGTGTAATTTTTTTTTTTTTTTTTTTTTTTCAAATTAAACAAAATTGAAACAAATGACTATTAGATAATAAAAAATGTAGATAAGGCTTTAAATACTAGTATAGGCATTTTTGTTGCATTATATATGTATACATAAACATAGTATGTATAAGTTTGGGAACCATAATGTTGATTTCTTTCAGTAGTCATATGTTATGAATGACAAAACTTAATCTTTAGTCACTTAATAGTGAGCATAAGTTTTAGAAGACAGGTCAGGTATCATATTAAATTCCATACAGCCACCTTGGTTGGTGTAGTAGCTACTGTTTCTAATTGCTGTATCACTAAATTTGGGTTCGAATCCCAGTGAATGCTTGGATGTTTGTAAGTGTATAATGTCTTTGCACCAAAGAGGCACTTAAAATGCATGATGAGCCACAAATCCTCTCATGGGGTTTGGTGACAGAGGAAGAGAGTGGGAAACCCTTTTGGACTTGTCTTTCAAGGAGTTCTGCTTCAAAATTTGACAGAATGCTGCAGTGTCACACTGTCACCTCTGAGGCAACAACAGCTGTGCTCCTTATTGGAAAATACAGTTCTGCAGTCTTTGCCAAGACAAAATTCATGAACTTGGTTTGATGTTATTGTCAGACAAGTGAGATAAGTCACAACAACAACAAGCAGGAAAACAATATTTACTTTTTGTATCAAAACTTTCAATGTAACTCAGAAATTGTGATGGAAAATAAACTTGAAAACATTTACAAAAATAACTCTGTACAGACTTTGTAATAGCTCTAAATTCATGCTGAAAGAACAACTAAGGACTTTTCATTTGTATTCATTTTTTTACTAAGTGTCAAATGGTGTCTAGGCTTTCTTTCATAAAATAATACCAGGAGTGAGGATGGGATTTTCAGAAATTCCAGATCTCGTTCTTGCTATAAATACTGTGCATGAATATAGTAAAATACTTTTAGCATTTTTTAAACTATCAGTTGCATGTTCTCTCATCAAAGCAACCGACTTTTCAAATAGGATCATATTTAAAATGTGTGGTATATCAAAGTTTAATTTAATTGATGAATTTATGTATTTTTTAAGTCAAAATATTAAGAATACTTTGCAAATTTTGTAGGTATCCATCATTATAAATTGGCAGTTAGCCTCCATATCTACTGATAAATTTCTCAGTCTTTTCACTCATTCCTTGATAAATTCTTCTGATACTTTTTCAGTGTTTTCATTCATTCCTTTTATAGTTATGTTTTTATTTTTAAAATGCAGAGATTTTAAATTGATATTCCATTTTATTCTTTAGTTAATTTCATGCTTTACAGTCTGAAGCCTATTAACTGAAATTCTAGATTTCCTTGGTTAATTTATCAAATTAGTAGTTTGAACAAATTGCAAAGACCTTGAATTTTTCATTGTTCACAATTTATGATAAAAAATTATATAGTTTTGTGTTTTAGATTTTTACATTATTTAATATTTTATTTTCCCCCTGATTACTTCAGCAAATAAAAACATAACTCTTACAAAGTTTTCCTCATCTGTTAGTGCTTTTACTGAGCATAAAACTGAAATATCCATTTTATCATATCTTACATTAGAATGATAAGTTAATTAATTTCCTGAAATTGTTCATTCTCTGTTCTTTAATAGGTCTTTCATACAGATTTAATTTTAAGAAATTTTTATTGAGTGAACTTTTGGGCAAATATATGCTTTCTGGAATTTTGTGTTTACATTTTTAGCATTGTGTGCATATAATAATAGTTTTATTTTAATCGAATTCTAATTATTATATGTTTTTTTTTCCCAGAGGGTAAAGTGGAAGTCTCAAAAGAAGGCAAATTTTTATGCAATATGGGTCCTGGTAAAGTTTTTGGAGAATTAGCCATTTTATACAATTGTACGCGGACAGCAACAGTCAAAGGTTTGTTAAAAATGTAGACTTGTGTAATAACCTACTTTAAACAATATTTATTGCATTAATTTATGCTGTAATATGAAATCCTTCATCTAATCAAGAGTTTGCAATTTTATGCTTTGTGAAGTATTGCATAGTTTAATTTTAAAAGCATTCTTAATGTACATTACTTGATCTCAAATATGATACTTATTGTAAATAATTAACAAGTAATAAATTTCACCATTGTAATATTTGATAATGCTTCCCCCCAAAAAAAACTTAATTAAATTAAATTTTTATTTATTTATTTTAATTTTTGAAGAAGAGAAACACATGTCTGTTTATCCACAAAACCAGTAGATTTTTTTTAACAATGCATTTTTTTATGCTCTTTATCGAATTATTTTCTTCTTAAAATTTATGTAACTATAGCAGATGCAAGAAAGTACTAAAAAAGTTCAAAAATTGTTTTTACATAAATGCATTTGTTTTACCATAGCCTTCTTGCATTGCACCTAACCATTGCACCTTCTTTGAACAATCCCCTGTTATGTCAAGCAGTAATGCTATGAAAATTGAGTTTCATATTCATTTATATTGTTTGTCTAACAAGATCATACAGTCTTCATACATCTGGATCAGCTTAGCTTCCTCTAAGAGTGTAATAAATCCATGCCAATTTCAAATTATTGTGTAAGCAAGATGAGATGATCTGTGTGATTAGCAGCATTGGGACGCGATGATTTTTTTTCTTTCAGAGGCTTAGTGCATTGTAATACATAAATTTAAAATGTGTGCAGTCCCGTTCATTTCTTTAGCATAAAAATTCATGTGACCCTACAACTTAAACATAATATTTGTAATATTAAAAGGGACATGAATAAGTTTCAACTGTGTCCCTCTTTTAATGTTACGTTAAAGAAAAACAATAAATAGTTTATTAAATTTGTTATGAGGTCTTGAATTTTATTTAAATATTTATATAACTGCAGTAGTAATAGCTGAAAATTTATATCACACCTTAAATTTCTGTATATATTGAGATTGGGGATTTTGGCCATTGTACCTTTATTTCATCTTATTATATATTATGATTCAATAGTCCCTAAATAATTAATTTTTGCAGTATTATTAAACATAATTGCTTTTCCAAGTAGATTATTTGGTACTTATTATGTGCTTATTGCTTACAAGAAAAGAAATACTTTCAGTGTGAGCATATTAGCTAGTTTGGAAAACAACCAGGGAACAAGGAAGATAGTGACAAATAAAATTCTACAGTAATATCAGTATTATTTTTATAGGAAATGTTATAAATACACATTAGACAGATACACATATGAATAGGGATTCAAAATATAAAACTGCTATATATGAAATATATATGTGAATCAAAAGTAAGTTGATTTAGTGAAATACTGTGCATTGCTATAGTAAATGTAAACCTAGGTTATAAAAGGTCTAAGGTGTATCATGTAAATAAAATTAATTAAATACTACTATTACTACTATTGACTTTAATTAAAATGTTCACTACATTTTTCCTGAACTCCAAGTTATACATATTACTGTATTTATCTTTGACCATTTCTTGGATCATTGAAAATACAGATTAAGTGTGTGTAATGGATTTTACTGTTTCTGCCCTACTTGCATTTCTTGTCCATCAATACTGGATTCTATTTTTGTAGCTGCTTTTTTAAAAATATTTTTAAAGTAATATTTAAGAATAAATTCCGTCCTGTTTATTTGAATTTATAATGAAATCAAAATAGGTAAGTTACTAATCTCAAATTTTTCTCTAAACTAAATATTATGTAAACAATAAATAATTTTTGAAGTTAGAAATGAATTAGCTTGCTGTATTTTAAGAACTTGGTCACACAGACATTGCCATTGTGTTATTGGATCATTATAATAATGTTAAACATATATTTCATCATAAATGCATTGTAGTTACTGTACATTAACATTTATTATGTTAAATAATATTTTAGCTGTCATGGACTGTAAGTTATGGGCAATAGAAAGGCAATGCTTCCAAACTATAATGATGCGAACAGGTCTTGTCAGACAAGCTGAATACACAGATTTCCTCAAAAGGTATTTCACTTTTTTTTTTTCCTTGTTGTGGTTATAATACTGTATAGTGAATAGATAAAACATGTTATAGTCATACAAACAGAAACATATAGTATACATATTTTGGATCTTCACCAGTTTGCATGACCTTTGAAAATGCTAGCTTACAGCAGTATAATGTACATTTATCAAGGTACCTATTGCAAAATAATTTGTAAAAGATGAAGTGTTTGAGGCAATGCCTTACCACCAAATTCCTTAGACACAGAACCTTTTGAACATCTTATGACAAATGTTGGAATAGCAAATATAATGTGATGGCTCAGACAGTTAATTAAAAAATATGTTAATAATGTACTGGTGTCAGATATTACTAGGTGCCTTGAATCTTAATAGTTCTGCATACTTTTGTGAAATAAAGCAGTTTTCTAAGAAAACTGATGGTTTAAATTGAGATGGTTGTAATGTTTTTGTTCTTTAGTATAAAAGCAATGTTTTTTTAAACACTGTATTTTTTCCCTGTAAATTGTACTAACATATTATTATTCTTTTGTAGTGTTCCAACATTCAGGAACTTAAATGATGAAGTTCTTATTAAAATTGCTGATGTTCTTGAAGAGGTATCTCCTTATCATTGTATAATTTTACAAACACTTCTTTCTTTAAATTCATCTCTTTATTAAACAATCTTTTTTATATTTTATATTACTTTGTCACTATGTTGACTAAAATCAGAGGTTATAGTTATTTTAAATAATTATGCATCAATGATCAAAACTTTTATAAATTTTATCAAAATTGATTTACCTCAATTAATAACATATTATTCCTAACCTCCAATTTATTATTTTGTTTTATATTATATTTTTCATTGTTTCATTGTTTTGAGTTGTAAATGCAATTTAAAGCCAGCTTATATAGTAATTATAGTGATTTAATTACAACTTAAATTTGTTTTAAAATATAGAAGAAATTTGCTGATATGCACTGAATATAAATATATATATTAATTTGTGTCAAAGGTAATTTTATGCATGTTGTGCTTTTAATGACGCTAAAACATATGTTTTTATTATGTGTCCAGAGCACAGTAATTAAATGTTTGACTTATTTTTTCAGACAACGTATAATGAAGGTGATTATATAATACGACAAGGTGCTCGGGGAGACACCTTCTTCATTATCAGTAAAGGAAAGGTATAATTGCTTTTTACATAATGAATATGTTTAATGCAATTACTATATTAATAATCTTCCAAATGGTAGATACTTTTCCCCCTTAAGCTTCAGTATAATTGCTTTCAACTTTACTTATAAATTTGTTTTAGGTAAGAGTAACTATGAAAACTGAACCAAATGATGAAGAGAAATTCATAAGATATTTACAAAGAGGAGACTTTTTTGGCGAGAAAGCATTACAAGGGTAAATATATACGTAGTTTATAAAAAATATTATTATGTATGTGCTATTTATTTCTAATAAAGACACATGTATAAGTATATATTTGTGCATATGTGTGTGCTAGGTATAGGTGAAATGCATTTAAATTTTTGCTAGGAAAACCTTTATTGCCAGTAGTGAGACCATTTCTACTACGAAATGAAGTGCGTAACCTTGATTTACAAGAGCAAACTCCCACAAGTTCCTAGTTGTTTAGTTTGCAGTGATTTGAATCAGTTTGTGTACTAATGACATATGATAAAAATGTAGCAATAAAATTTCAAATAATGTATATTTTGCATGGAATTAGGCGAAGACACAATTTAAACATACCCCCCCCCAAAAAAAAATGCAAGCATATGCAGAACTTGTGCTGATTATGTAAGTTTTGAGCTGAATTAAAGCATGTTCTAATATCCAGGAAAACACAGTTAATGATTTGCTCTATGAAGTTATTTGGCAGGTGCAGGTTGAAGCTAGGCCTGTACCTCTGAGGAATCACAGGTGTTTGAGATGTTGCTAAACCTATCTAACTGTTAAGCTTCCACTCAATTTTGAGGGAAAACAACCCAGGGGCAGTCTGAAGGTATTCTCCCTCTTTCCCTACCACTGATCTCTAGAGAAGACATTCAGCTTGCCATGTATTTTGAGTACCCCCTTGCCATATCTGCTTATAAACATCTATGCCTCCTCTGGGATCTGAACCCAGGCTCATCAGTATGGCAGTCAGAATCACTAACCACTATACCTGTTGGGTGACGAAGTTATTTGATAGCAAAAACAGAGAAGTGTTACTTTTTTTTTTTTTTTTCTACATAGTTTGGGCAAACAGATATTTCCTCATGGGAAGGCTGTATTTCCTGTTATACTGCATTATCTGTTGTTAAATTTTTGACCAAGTGACATTTTAGTGATTGCACAGCCTTTTCCTTTTTTAATCTGATCTCAGTTTGTAGGAAACCTGTACTTAGCTGTACTTGTCTTCCTTTTTATGGAATAAAATTTTGCTTAAGAGATTATCATTTTGTCAGTGTTGCAAAAGTAGAAGCTGTATCTCTAAGGCGAGATAATTACTTTAAAAATGCTAATATGAAATTGTCTCTTTCAAACACCTTTTTTTTACATATTTCATTACTTTTTTCTTTACCTTATACATGTACTTGTTTATAATTTTCTAAAGCTCATTCTTTAATGCAATTTTTCAAATTTTTCCTTAAATAAAGTTTTTAGAATGCTTATATTTTAGAAATATTCATGTTCTTCAAAGAATCTGTGCTTTCAGAGTTCAGTTTAATACTTTTAACATTAATAATTTGTATTTGTGTTGCTGGAAATTTTCATTTATTTTAAATCATATGGTTTAAATATTCTATTACTTTTTTGTCGTTATCCATTAATGTGTTTTATAGAATCCTTTATGAAGAAATTATGTTTTAAAGTATAAATAAAAAAAAAATTTAATGTTCTTTCCCATGCTTATTTTATGTTATGAACTTATTTATCCCATGCTTATTTTGTGTTATGTTTAATTTTTCTTTTTATCCTGGAAGGGAACATAGAAAGAGAGATTTCCTATTTGCTTTTTTTAAAACAGTGCAAAGACCAGGATCTGGGATTATCAGGGCTGCAGAAGTTCAGATTTTAGGTCATCAGTTTAAATCTAATTTGATGATATGTAGACATGGTAACATTAGGGCTTCACTTACTGTTTAGGTCAGGCAGAAAAATGCTAACCCTTCAGGGCCTGCGCCAGAGCTAGTGCAGCTGCGTTAGGCAGCAGAACTTACAGGAGCACCGAGTAGCAAAAATTGAGGATGGCAGAATTTTTAGAATTTAGAAAAGACGCTGAGTAGCAGAATTTAGGGACTACTGGCTACTAGAATATAAGGAGAGCAGAATTTTGGGAGTACTGGCCAGCTAAATTTAGAAACCTCAGCGATGAAACCCATGGCAAAATGCATTGCACAAGTTTTCCTCCCGCCACACAGCCAATCAAGGGAAAAGTTTAATCCTGGGCAGCATCAATATATCATCAAACAATGTATTTTTAGTGGCTCCATTCCTAAATTTGAAAGAAGAAGGGACTTTTGTTGTTGTTAATTAATTTTAGGCTAGTGGTCTGGAGGTCTAGTTATTGATTTGTTGTGTAGATTTCAGACTTTGCACTGTATATATTTGATGCTTTGTGTTCTTTATACAATAATAATTCTTTTGTTTCAAGCTTTTAATATCTGATTTTACAAATATTTTTGACATGTTTAATATTAAGAGAGAATTCAATCTTTGTTGAATTCCTCTAGTATAATTTATAAATCTCTTAATTATAATTTATCTGTTTTTAAAATTAGAATTTTTAATGCTTTTTTAATTTATTGTAGGGAAGATGTTAGGACAGCAAATATCATTGCAGACGATCCAGATGGCGTCATGTGTTTAGTCATTGATCGAGAGTAAGTGAGAAAAAACTTACTTTTAATTGACAATCAAGAAAAATTGATAATGCTATTGAAATAGCTTCATATGATGTATACAGTGCATAACAGTTAAGATGTTCACAATTTTAAAAAGTGATAAATCATGGCAAAAATAAAAATTATCATAAAACAATGTATGGTAAAGTATCAAATCTAAACCTCAGTAGGTACAAAGAACACAGCAAAAAGTAATTTTAATCACAGACATTTACAAGAGATAATCTGTGAATTCATCAGAATATTTCAAATGAACAACTACCATTTGAAATATATGCATGGCAATGCATATATTTCATGCATTGTGATTGTTGTATGCTTTGGAAGACACCTCATATATAACAAACATACTTCTATGATAGCAGTGCTAATTCAGGAGAGAAGATTTTCTGGAGAGTCAGTCAGCATCTTCAAAATCAGACTTTCCAGATGTAGGAGTAATTTGGAGATCTAAGAGAGCAAAGGATGTATACCATGCCAATCCATTATTTCAGGAATTGGGTATTTGAATAGTCTCTCACTTTCACTGTAATTAAGTATAGCAGTTGGTGTTTATTCATTTGAACTGTTTTTGTAAATATTAAGCAATATTTTAAATATCAATGATTGAAATGGCATTTTGTCCCCCCCCTTTTCTTTGTACTTACTCTGTTTCCACATTCACAATCCTCCATGCACTGTATTTCAAAAATTGTTACTTTTGCTATGGTTTATCACCTCGTGAAGCTGTGGCTATTCCTATTTCACCTGTTTAAAAATATTTCCATGCTGTGATAAACTTTCGAAATTTAATAGTAAGATGATACATTGAATGTAGTTGATTTTAAATACATTTGTTGTTTTTTGAGCCATATTTTTCAGGGTATATAATATAATATGATTTATAGTGGGGCTTATCATACATTCCCTAATTTCTATTTTGCCCTGCTGCTTCCCAGGTTGAATTTATTTCAATCTGAATTTATTTTCATTTGTAGAAAATGACGAAATGAATACCGGATAAAATTCAAATTTTAGACTGATATAAAATGAAATTTAGTAGCAATAATCAGTAAAGTATTTTATATGGTCTCAGTATTAATTGCTTGGTTATGTAAAAGCATATTTTGATGGCTTGTGCAGTGTGTATTCAATGCTATTTTTTTTCTTTAGGTTTCTTTTAACCCCTTTTCTTTCTCTGATAGTTACTTGATGTTTTTTCCTCCCTTGTACTACGGCTGACTGCTGGCTTTCATCACATTTTTTGATTTCCTGGTTTTTAATTTTTAGCCTTTATTAAGAAAATCTACTAAAAATATATCCTAGCCATAAATGACATTTAGTGAATTTAGTGAAATTTAAATTCTGTAATTCTATTCCCCCACCACTAGTGATTTTCAGTATAATTTTCTTAATAAATTTTATTTTATTTCAATTGTCATAATCTATTTGTAGACATTAGTTGAATGCTTTCTTCAGTCTGAGCTTTTTAAGATTCAAACAATATTTAATTCTGTTTTACATCAATAAATGATATATTATTAAATTTATCAGCATATTATTAGTTATTAATTTTATTTATTTTTTTGTATTAAAAATCTTTGATAAATAAAAATGTATGAAAATATAATAAATAAAAATATACGAAATATGATACAAAAAATATGATTATATACAATTATATGATAAATAAAAAGTATTATATATACGATTATATGATAATAATGACTATTTTTATTTTTCATATGTATGATTATATGATAAATAAAAATATATGAAATGCTTTGTATAAGAAAAATATACAAAATCTTAAAATGAAATTTAGGATATCGAATTAAATATTAATATATACTGGTGTGCAAAACTTAAGCAACAGGTGTTCTTTTTGGCATAAATTCACGAGATATCATCTGAGAGACATGAAATTCAGAAATAAGAGACAGCATTTTGTATTTAAACTATGACGAAAGCATAATTGCGCAAAAATGAATACAATGCATACAGTATGGAATTAAACAAAAACAGGCTTTATTGAACTCATAGTATCGTTACACATGATTGTCTGTATATGAGGAAGAACAACAAGCAGATGCTTTTTAGTATGGGATATGCCCTTCCCTTACTGCAATGGTTGCTTCTCACCGTCTCCCCATACTCAGCACTGGATTGTCCAACAGATCTTGAGATGAAAGTGCCCATTCCTCAATCAGCTTCTGTTTCAGTTGTTGGGTGTTCGCCAGAGGATGTAATCGTGCCTCAAGGCATCTCCCCAAAGCATCCCACACATGTTCTATGGGATTTAAATCAGGGGAGTATGCTGGCCAATCCATTCGAGTGATATCTTCACTTTTCAGTAGCTTCTGAACAGCAGGAGTCCGGTGTGGCCGTGCATTGTCATTCATAAAAATGAAGTCTGCTCCAATGGCACCTCGGAACAGATGCACATGGAGGAAGGATCACCTCCTGACAATAGTGATCTCTGGTTACAGAACTGTCGAAAACGTGGAGTTGTGTCCGCCCGTTCAGCATAATGCCTCTCCAGACGAGATCTCCAGGACACCGTAATGGTCTCTTTCCGTGATTTTACTGAGATTAAACCGTGTCCTTACCTCTCTCCAAATAAGTTCACGTTTAGAATCGCTTGGGGCACTAAAACGACTGTCATCGGTAAGAAGGAGACGACTCCATTGATGAGATGCCTAGTTTTTGCACTCCTTGCACCACTCTAAACGATGGCGCCGATCGCCAACTTTCAAAGGGATGCAGCATTCAGGATGGTGGGCGAATAGGTCATCTTTGTGAAGGTATCTGGACACAGTAAACCACGACAATTGTCACCGGTTGCTGTACACAGTTGCTGAGTTGTGGAGCTTACGGACTGGTTTTGGGCTCTTTTCGCCTGTAGGACGATATATCGGTTATCTGCTGCAGTTGTTGTACTGGAGCGGCCACCACCAACCTTTCTAATAGCTGTACTTATGGTTTGGAAGGCTTTTCAAGTTGAAACGACACTTTTGTTGACTTGACAAATCTTCAGCCATTTTGGTCACACTACGCCCTTCCTCCAGCTTTCCGATCATTCTTCCACTCGTGAAGTCATCCAAATGATTTCTTCTAGCCATATTTCATGAAAGATTTCACTTGTACTTACAACGAATGTCTTTAATTGCGTCTCCATCCTTCCTTTTATGGTAGTCTCGAGTGGAGCGCATGCATTTTGCGTGCGATCACGTAGCCTGTGACTTTTTTTCCTGACATTTGCATATGCATGACCTTTCTACTGAATTGCGTGTTCATTGTACTAACAGCAAGAACCCCTTTTCTGCAACTGCATGGTTATCTGATTAAAATTTGCATTGTTGCTTAAATTTTGCACACCAATGTATTTTGTGTCAGAATCATACTGTAAATAGTTTAGGAGTCTTTCAAAAAAAAAAGTGGATTTAAGCCAGCTTTGGGTTTCTTTGAAATCTGTTACCACATATCACAAAATCCTCAAAACTCCAGGTTTTTCACATGAAAACCTCCCTGTTATTCAAATTTTAAGATTTTCAGCTGTGTTGTATTTACACTTCTTTATGATTATTTTCTGTGTTTATATTCTATATCTTTTTAAATATTTTTTTCTGAATTTGCAGTTCCTCTTTTTATTTTCCATCAGGTCATTTAACCAGTTGATAAGTAATATCAATGAAATCAAGGAGAAGAACTATGACGAAACTATGCCTGTTAAGAGAAGGTACTATTTATTAATATTTTCTTATAATATTTACATATAATATATATATATATGTGTGTGTGTGTGTGTGTGTGTGTATTATATTGCATTTATCTTATTTTGTTACATCAATAAATATTAAAATTGATTTATTATTAAACTGTTATTTATTAATAATTATTTATGGTTATAATTATCTAATATGCATTTACATTTATTCATTAACATGTATTTATATGTATTTATTATACACAACAGTTATGTGCATAACATACTTATTAATATTTTTATATCTTTTTAAGTTATATTGTTAACTATCACTTAAGTTTAATATATATTTTATATTCTTTAATGCTTTCATAAGCAGATATTTAAACCAGGTATGAAATAATTTTTGGATATTTTATTATGCATTACATTTTTAAGTTGATTTTATATTGCATTAATTATATATAAGTGCTAACTTTAGTAACTTTCATTATTAGGGTTGACGAAGAATTTACGAAATTGAAGCTTACAGATTTACGTGTAATAACTACATTGGGTGTTGGTGGATTTGGAAGAGTTGAATTAGTATGTTTCTCTCATTTAATTTATGCATAAAATAAGTGATAACTTAATTTCTTTTTCTGAATCTAAGTCATAGCCAAAGTTAAATTCAATATTTAAATTTACTAGTCAAAATTCTAAATTGAGTTTTAAATATAGATAGATTTTGTTGCATTTGTAAACTGTGGAAGTGTGTTTCTGCTGTTCAGTTTGGTGATGTTTGCATGAAACCCAGTAATACATTTTAAATAGATTCTCATATTATAATTCAATTGTGAGGACTATATGTAAATTTTTATTAGTACTAGGAAAACTGAAAGAGAAAATGAATGAATTCTAGCTCCCATTATCTTTATTCTAAAAGTTTCTTTTCTTAAAAGTTTCATTAAATTTCAAGCTTCTTTTTGAGACCTTCAGAGTGGATTATAATTAAGGAGATCTAAATTTAGAATTATACTTTTGTATATTGTTTATAGAGCTGCAAGACATTTGTGTGTTTTTATAACTGATTTTAGAGTTCATATTTTAAAGTATGTGATCGCCGTACATAAAGTATTAAGAAATTGGGAAGCATCTTAAGTAATCAGTTATTGAAGTACTTGTTATTTCAGTAAGGTTAAAATTTAGTTTCAGAACAGTGCTTAAACTCGTTGGCTTTTTTGTAAATTGAATAATTGTAAATACTTCATATACAATAGAATGCAAGTGAACAGCATTGTTCATGAAATATTATCAACAGTTATAGAATTAGTTTCTCTTTTTATGTTTTTTATCAGAAATATACTGCACTAATACTTGTTATTTAATAAAACAGGCTGACCAATGGCTGAGTGGGTATGACTGCTAAGCATTAATAATTAGTAGTAGTGACTGCTAAACATTAGCATTGTAGTTTTAAATGCATTCAAATCTTTGTAAATGGCTGGCTACATAAACATTTTCATTATTTTTCACTTGTGTAAAGGAATTTGTGTCATTTTCCTAGAATGTTCACTACAGAGACCTTAAGCAAATAGCCCTTGCATACTTTGTCGTAATCAAATACATCCAGATCTTTAAAAAAAAAAAAAAAAAAAAAGTTGAGACTCATTGAAAACTCCATGCATAATTGAACAAAAAATATTTGATAAAAGAATGCATACAAAGAATATTTTTGTCATTGAAATATATAACACATTAATCTATTTTCAGGTTCAAATTGCAAATGATCCTTCAAGATCTTTTGCATTAAAAGTAATGAAGAAAGCTCAGATAGTTGAAACTAGACAGCAACAGCATATTATGTCTGAGAAAACGATAATGGAAGAAGTTGACTGTGATTTTATTGTCAAGTAAATGTGATAAAATTCATTACATATTTTTGCATTTTTTATAATTATTCTAAAATTTGTTTTTTCACTTCATAAAGTATTTTTCCCTTTTATTGTTTTAAAGTTTCTTCCATAATTTTAATGTATAAAGAACTAAATATATATGCTTTTAAATTTGTGTAATTAACCTGATAGTTTTTATGTAGTATTTAATTTGCCATAACATGTTCTCAAACATCAAATTATTTTTAATAGGTTATATCGTACTTTTAAAGACAGGAAATACTTGTATATGCTTATGGAAAGTTGTTTAGGAGGAGAATTGTGGACAATCCTTAGAGATAGGTTGGTATATTTGTAGACATTAAACTCTCCTTAAAATGCACAATAAAACAAATTCAGTAACTCTATTTATAAACCTAACTAGAACTGCAGTCACTTGTATAGTTTATAAATTGAATATGAATGTTCTTTCCAACTGTTTTATTATTATTATTGTTGCTGGAATTGCAATAAAAAGGTTTACACTAGTTATGCTACTCTGTGTATGTCATCAGTCTTAAGACTGTATCTTAAAGGATGGGAGAAAAGATGGATATTAAAAACTCCTCCCACCATTACTATCAACCACGGCCTTTTGAAAATGTTCTAAAACTAAATTTTAAAAAAGGATTTGAAAGATAAAAAAGTTAACCAGAAATCTGTCTTTTTAGAAGTAATTTAAAAATAAAAATAAAAGGGACTTGCATTTAATCATTCTCAAAATTAAGTTTTTTTTTTTTTTTATCTGAAAAAATTTAAGATTTTTTCCCCCCCCCTAAATCTTACATTGGCAAGTTTTGCTTCCATTTAGAAGAAGTTATTTTTATAAATATTTTATTTACTTCACTCATGGTTTTTGTTGCTCATGAGTTTGTCATCAATTTAATTTTTAAACTCCTTTTTGATAAGCTTTCAAGTTCAAAATATGTACAATGGAATGATTGGAATTTTTATTTACTGGAATTTAATTTTGGAATGATTTTTTGCACATATCTTTGTTTATTGAAAAAAACTAAAGCTCTCAGAATTTTACTGTTTTCACAATGGGATAGAGTTAGAAAATAATCTTTTAAATAAAGTTTATATGAAACTTTTAATATGTTATTTTTTGGCAACTTTTCCGAAATTGCTCAATTTTTTTCAACCATTTGACGTAATGCAGTAAGTGGAACTAAAAGACTGATTCTTCATTGCTGAAAAACCATTTTCCAATTCAATAATTGAATTGACAATATGTTATTGAGACTAAAAAGATAAAAATAAAATAAAATGTTTTCAGAAAATAAGCTTTTAAAATTGTAAAATAATTAATGAATTTAAAAGAAGAAAAAATTTACTATACAGTTTGCTGGGAGTAAAAGATTAAACAATTCTCTTTGCAAAATTCTTCTACAATTTTGTATCATAATTAATAAAATTATGTGTTGTCAAAAGTATAAGGCACAGTCTTTATGAATGTATAAAAGGCTCTCCACACTTTTATTATGTATGATATAAAATTGTAGATAAAAATTCTGTACAGAGAATTTAATCTCTTGTTCAAATTAAACTATATGATAAATTATTTTTCTTCTTTGAGTTCATTAATTATTTTATGAGTTTTAATAAAAAGCTTATTTTATAAGTCTTTTTTACCTCATTTTTATAATATATTATGTAGTATGGATAATATTGGACACGTACAAAAATTGTTATTTTAGACAATATGGATAATACTATACAAAGAACTAAGGCTTATAATACATTGTGTGGTGTTGTTTTAATTTTGATCTTGATTTTAATAAAAATGAAAATAAAAAAAGAGATCTCATTATAGTTTCTTAGCTTGCCTATCATTATGTATTAGCAAAAATATATTTAAATAAATTTTAGACAATTTGTAGTCATAGATAATAAATAACAAATTTTTTTAACATGACTCATCAATACCACATTAGCTCAGTTTTATTTCTCATTGTTGTGAATGGAATTTTCTGCAGTACTTATATAGAGGTTCACAAACTTCCCAATCAGTTATCCACAAATAACATGACATTTCTTCATCAATAAATATGGACAGAAAGTTTAAATGAGTATTTTTATTATGTGCAGGTTTATATTTCATATTGTATTTATTTAAAACCTTTATTCTTTTTATTCTAAATATATATATATATTTTAATCTTTTGGTCTAAATGTGATGACAATCGCACTTTATTATACAAAATGTCCGGTTTTAGATTACGAATTTATTTTTTATTTATTTTTATTCTTTGTTGCTTGATTGATTCATTCTGTCTATTGGATCTTTGCAAATAAGGGAAAACAAAACTAACCATTAACAGCAGGATGGATAATCAAATTTCAATTGTATCTTATTTGATATTACTGCTTTTTGTCAAATTTTAATATTAAATTTATATTTGCATCCATAAAATTCAAAATCAAAATCTGTTCTAGTTTCCCCTTAAAATAGCAAAATATATTTTGGTGTTTTGGTAGAATATCTGTATGCATATCTTTCCTAATTATTTAATCGTGTTATTAAATAGCTAAATTAATAGTTAAAAATCTTTTATTTAATGAAAATTTCAGTTTCATTAATTTAAAAGAAAAGTAAAATTGTGAGAGTCCTTCATGGCTGTAAGGGACATCTTTTCTTGCATTAAAATATGAGGATGTACTTTAATAGTAATGCTTTTTTTTTTAACTTAACTAATTTCTTTTCTTTCTACTGATTCAGAGTTGATTTTTTAAAGTTTTTATGTTGATTATAATTATTTGCCTTTTTTAATAAATATTTCTCTTTATCTTCCATTAGAAGGTTTCCCCCCATCTAAAATTTCATTTTACCTGATGTATATTCTGATTTTTGATTATTAATTGTTTATAATATATTATTTATTTACTGAGGTATGTTTTGTATTTTCAGGGGGAATTTTGATGACAATACAACACGATTTTACACTGCTTGTGTTGTGGAAGCATTTGCATATTTACATGCAAGAAATATAATATACAGGGATTTAAAACCAGAAAATATGATTCTAGATACACAAGGATATGTAAAATTAGTAAGTGCAACTTTGAAAAATTTTCCAACAATTTTCATTTTGTGGTAACATATTAGCATGACTACATGAACATATGTACACAGGGTGGTTCAAAACTATATGTCAAAAATGTAAAGGCAGGTAGATGGGAATTAAATAAGCAGATTTTGTATGGGGAAAGTGTGTGTGGTAATGCTGCATTGAGTCCGTATAGAGTGCTGATAAGTACAGCATATAAAAGTGCTGTACTAGCTGGATTCTTCATTTTCCGCACTGATCACGAGCAGCATGCATCATTACACCAATGTAGAGCTTGACGACATGCATTTCATGTAGGGGGCTGCACAAGTAAATGAATTAACTGCTGAAAGAATGTACAAGGAGCAATTTTACAAGGAGATCTTTCCTAAACCAGCTGTTCACAGACGAATGCGGTTCCAGCACGATGGAGCTCCAGCTCACTTAAGCAGAATGTCAGGAATCCCCTGGACACTGTCTACAACCAGCACTGCATAGCACAGGGAGGGTCAGTTCCCTGGCCACCACGTTCTCCTGATTTAACCTGCTTGGATTTCTTCTTTTTTTTTGGGTCATATTAAAGGCCTCGTGTACGGGAGTCCTGTCACATCTGCGGAAGATCTTGTTTCCTGCTTGTCTGTTGCTGCTAGACATGGGTTCAACATGCCTGACGTCTTTTCTTGAATCTTGTATCACTCCTGGTGGCTGCTGCTCTTTCAAGCACCTATTATAAACTGTTAATTTTTTTTCTTTTTACTTGTCTTTTCAGTTTCCTGTGATTCATACTGCGCAAAAATTTGAAAATGGCTGCAATAATCTGAAAATGCTACTGTAAAAAATTAATTGTATTACAAGTGAAGAAAGTGTAAATATGTTTATTAATAAAATATGTATTTTTTTAAAAAATATACCTTAGCTGCCCTGCGCAGAAAATATATTTTTTTGTTCTAGACAAAAGATATCTCGCTCATTCTTTAATGGTGAATTCAGAGGTGGATTTTGGGAGTTGCATAAGATGCGATCAGAAAGGACCCACTTCCTCTCCTTCATTTTCTAGAAGTCTCTAAATCATTAATTAATTTTTAAAAAACAAAGCAAATACCCTATGTCTTAAGATGAACAAGCATTAAAAATTCAGATGAGATCCCCTCCTCACTTCATGTATTAGTATCACATACTCATATATTCTCTTCATTTCATGACGTTGACATCCTGGCAAGCCTATCACCCTGGGCAGCCCTCATATAACCTGCCATTTATCTATTCTTGTTGCCATATAGGCTCTTTTGCTATTTAAGAGAAGCAGAATGTAGGTAATTGAATTTTGAAGGCTCCATATATATAAATTCACATTATCAGGTTTTTTTTTTTTTTTTTTTTTTTTTTTTAAGTCACTTCATCAGTTTTGTACAGTTTATGGAAATTGTATAGTAATTTTGCTGTGTTAACAAAAAACAAAAAAAAAAAAAAAAAAAAAAGAAGAAGAAGAAAAAGGAAGGAATTTAGAATTTAAAAGTGTCTGTTTGTTCTCTTATTATTAACTGCAAATGACTTGAGATCATTTCAAATTACAAATAAAGATAATTTGTGTTATGTAATAATTAAATATGAGTCCTGTGATTTTATTTCAATATGAAAATATCTATATCATTTGTATTTTTGTTCTTATGTCATTTCAAATTCTTATTTTGTTTGAAATGTGTACCAAGCTTAAGTAATAAATGGTCTGGAACTAAAACAATGTAGCACTGAGTTTGATATAATGGTGTACTTACTAGTGAGAACTTTTTTTTTTTCATTAAACTTATAAAATACTAAATGTCTTTGTGTATTGATAATTTTATCCAAAATAAAATTGCCTTTTTGCAATTTTTAACAACAGTAATACTCAAATATGTAACTTTTTGCAGGTGGATTTTGGTTTTGCAAAAAAATTACAACATGGTCGTAAAACATGGACATTCTGTGGAACTCCTGAATATGTAGCTCCTGAAATTATTTTAAATAGAGGGCATGACATTTCAGCTGATTACTGGTCTTTAGGTGTTCTAATGTTTGAACTGCTTACTGGAACGTGAGTTTTTAATGCTTTATGTTATATGAAATGTTTTAGTTTTTGACCATTTTTAATAGTTCATGTTACACTGAGAGAAAGATTGACAGTTTTATCACCAATTAGCATTGCTTGCATTTTGTATATTACAAGGAACTATTGGTCTTCTCTGGTTATGTGTATCTCCTTACCAAAAAATCACAAACTACTGGTGACTATTTTTTTGCCAAACTAGAGCTAAAAAGACAACAGCTATTTTAAAATTTAGTTGGTCTCTAAGAATTAGATAAAACAGCATCCAACTAATAAAATTATAAAAGCAAGAAACACTAACCTCTTATTTTTTGGTGTTGTTCATTTACATAGCAATCTGTTGCAGCTTTAAAAAATCATAGAATTGAAAAAAATTCATCATCATACACAACTTGGCATTGAGCACACTATTCCCAGTACACAATGATCTGTTTTCGCTTTAAAAATATCGGAACAGATTTTGATTCATTAAATTCAATTATTTACAAAGTGCAACTTCATGGAATGTGAGTTTTTGAATTCTGTGTTGTTAGGCCAAATGCCATAAATCTGAGGAAAAGCAATACTTTCTTTTACATTAGCCAGCAGATGCCACAGCCTTATAACAATATTTTACCAAAAAAAAAAAAAAAAAAAAAAAAGCAGTCAATGCAACAAAAACAAACGCTAATGACTGTCAAGTTTGAAGATGGAAATGTGCCCCTTCATGGTGAAAATTTCCACTTATCTGCTGCACTGGCACATGCCTGGCTGCTGATATCATGGGTTGCCTGTTTTGCTTTGTGAATACTTTTTTTGAAGAGAGGATAATCAGAAAATATTGGACTATTTTGAGTGGTTTAATGTTCTGCCATTTCCATGTTCCATGGTTTGTTCCTTGTGCACTTTATTTTTTTTCCAGGTGGGCTTTGGTTACCTCCTTTATATTATAGCTCTTGTTATTTAAATGATGGTACAAGGTATATTGTTAATGGACTATGCCTTACTAGCAACACTACTGAGAGCCCTTCTCCTGACAGGCAAATTATAAAAGACTATGATTAGGACTGCTGGTCATTTGGCAATGCTTTGGGCTTTAGTTGCTTAGGGTTGTTGCTTTAGTGCAGCCCATTAGCAAGATGGCTTTTGTCACTGTTTAATTAACAGATACTCTAATAATAAAGAGTTAATACACTTGTTTAAGTCTTTTAATGCAATCAGCTTACTTATTAATGAAAATGTGCTGTTGACTGATTAGTCTGCCATAGGTTTTGCATGGTGTGAAAGTAGTAGGTATGAAAGTAGTAGGTAGGAGAATGAGGTAGTCTCTCCTCCCCCTCCTAAAAAAAAGATAGAAGCAGTCCATTTTTGACACTTTCAATAAAGAAAAGTAAGTGGTTTGCAATGTATCATGGTGCTACAAAATATAGCATCTTCTGAAGAGCTATAACTGCCTTCCACTGACCTGCAAACACACATGAACACAACATCTCTTATTATCAAAGGTATTCTGATATACAAGGTTATTTATAATTCTATCTGAGGTTTCGAAATGCTATAATTAAAAAAGGTAAGATGATACAGCAAAAACAAACCTTGCACTAAATGCAGTAACAATACAATTTTTTTATAATAGCATTTGGCATTAGATGATGGCACACACCTGACTGAAAGCAGTAAGTGAATCAAAATGGTATTCATGGGTGAATAAAAAGCTTGTATGTTACAATTAGCTAAATTGGAATCAGTGGTGCAGTGGGCATTTCATATGAAATAGGGACTCACTGACAAGCCAGTTCATGTATGGTACAACAAGTTTAAAGAAACTAGATGCTTGTGTGATAAGCAATAAACTGATTATCTGGATCCATCTTCAAGAACCATAGGTGATGTACATGAAATGTTTTAGAGGAACAAAATCAACCATTCGTGCAAGCCATGAATTGAGGATTTTACAACCAACAATGTGGCGAATGCTATGCAAAACTCTGCATATGAAGCCATACTGGTTGCAAATGGTGCAAATGGCTGACTTTCAGGGGATTGCATTTCTTGTGTGAACTTTTACATTGATGTCCAAGCTGAGGATTCACTGCTACAGAAAATGATTTTTGGTGATGAATCCACCTTTCCATTGCCCAGCAAGGTAAAACACCACAACTTACACATTTGGGACATGGAAAATTCTCATGCAATAGTGGAACTTTGTCATGATTCTATAAAAGTTAATGTATTCTGTGATGTCTCTTCCTCACGTGTGTAAGTGTCATTTTTTCTCACAGAGCAGACTGTGTACATGGATATGCTATAGTTGTGGTTAATGCTGCAACTGCATGAATATGAGGATGACAACTTTGTTTTTCAACAAGATGCAGCTCCACTCTAGTTTCTGCAGGATGTACATGAATACCTTAGCACACAATTACTTCATTATTGGATTGGGCGAGCTTACAAAGATGACATATCTCTTTGCCATGACCCCCATTCTCAGTGCTCCTTTAACACTGTGTGACTTTATTTATTTATTTATTTATTTTTTATGGAACTATGTAAAGACCTTCTTTTCTTACCCTCTTTGCCACATAACTGCTTAAAAGGATCACATATAAATACCATTAATAGTACCATGTTGAATAGGGTCTGAGAGGAACTGGACTATGACTTTGATGTATGTCATGTGACCAAGGGATCACAGATAGAACACCCGTAAGAGCTGTAAATAAAACTTGAATTGTTTCTGTATTTAGTGCAATGTTCGTTTTTGCTGTATTCAGTTATTTTACTATAGCCTTCTGAAACCCGGAGGGAATTATGAACAACTCGATATATCTATATCATGTTTTTCATGTAAGTTCACTTCTTTTGTCTCTAACTCTATTGAAAAGAAATTTAGAACCAATTCTGTGAGAAGGGCAAATGTAAAATTTACTAATGAATCCAATATTCTAATATTATATTGAGTATTGTATCAATAATGTTTTCTTTGCACATTGCTACTTCACACTTAGTATAAGAAAAATATCTTGTTAAGCTATATAATTCAAATCTAGAAATTCTTATTGAGTTAAAATGTATAACAATAAACTTTAAAAAGGATATAAGAAAAGAAAAAATTTCAGAATGTATTCTCAGTGCACCTAGTATCCTGTTCTAACTAGTCACTCATAGGGAATAGCAGGGAGAACAGCAATTAGATAACATTTGGCTGTTACAACTACTTTGTGTTCCGGATAAAGCAGCAATGACTTCTTGGAAATATAAAGACATAGTCTTTCATTCTTTATTAACATATCTTGATATTTAATCTGTAGCATCAATAGTGATGTATTCTTTGCAATGCAAAATCTCTGAAAGAGTCATGAATCGAAACTTAAGAAATCCTATTTTAATAATAGCTCAGCAATGATTAAAAGGACATGGAATACTAGTTTATACATGAAATCTGGTTATTGAAAGTAATCAGCTGTCTAGGCTCATAATGTTTTCTTCATTTGTTTTTTACAAGTGAATTCCCATAAAAACTTCTTTGCAAAAGCTTTTTTTGATTTCTGAAATATCCTAAATCTTGTGACTGGAGTTGAATGCCAGGGATGTCTTTTTATCAGAAATGCATTCATGAAGGATTTTTTTTTGGGGGGGGATATAGCTCACATTCATATTACTCATTAGGAAAACTGCATGCTGCTAATTCATTCATTTACCAATGAAGAATTGCGAGCACTCAATGGTATTATTCATTCAACCTCTACTAAGATAATACTAAGTCATTAAACTATAAATGACAAAGTTGCATGTATTTGAATTATCACTGGTTTCAACTGATATTGTTGAAGTGCTTTTCTGATACATTTGCAGATGAAAATTGGTTTTCATGTCATCTAGTTTTTCATATTTAGTTTAGGCAGATGATCTTTAGTCAGTATATAAAATTTCTGAAAACAGAGTATTGAAGGAAAGTTTATGATAATAATTGTGTAAATTCCATAAAATATGTAATTTTTTAATTAGAATTTTCTTTAGAGAACAATTCTGAAAATATTCTCCCCCCCCTCAAGGTAATTTTGGCATTATCGAAACAACATGTAGCAGAGTCATTTAAATATTTTACATTCCTTGAATTCTGTTACATAACCAAGGAACTTATTATTCACATGGCCTGCAAGTATTGCCATTCAAAAATTTATAAACCTAAAATTCTTCCGCCAGACCCATTAGCAATATTTTGAGAAATGGCTATTCTCCTGGTTACAAGATAGTTAAATTAAAACCTTTATAAATTTTCGAATGGCAATACTTGCAGGCCATGTGAATAATAAGTTAATATAAAACTGCAATTGCATAATAAACTGGATGATTTAAAAACAATAAATGTACTTAATGTTAAATTTTCTTTGTTTTAAATAATTAATCTAATTTATATAATTTATATTACATTTGATTGATATAAATTTTTATATAACCATCTGATAATTTTTTTAGCATGTGTCTCATTATTGAGCAAATGATAAAAGGTGCTTTTAGTGCCATAAATTGCTTACTTAGCACAGACTAATAACTTGGTATTTATATACAGTACAAAGTCTGTAATCCGGACTCGTTGAGACTTTAGCGATTCCGGATTAGGGGTTTTTCCGGATTATAGATCATCAATTTAAATCTGGTAAGATGGCATGAAGAAATTATACAATTAAAAATATGGAACCGTAATTTATGAAATAAAGAGCAATTATTATCTAAAGGATATCAAAATTTTCCAAAAAAAGGTTTAATATTTATTTGTTTACTTTATTAAACATTTCTTTCAATGTAAGTTGTTTAAGTTGCTTCATTTTTTGTGCTAATACTTTCTCTTTAATTTTATAAACAGACATAATTTCTTGTTCAGTTACAAAATTCCACTATTCAAGTCCTGTAATTGCTGTGTCGAGAATACCGACTAACTTGTCAATCGAAATTTTTTCGTTCTCAGTAACTTCTCTCTTTCACTTTCTTCCCTGTCGGAAGTGCGCATGGGTAAATGCTTTATGCGTATGCGTAGCGGACGCGTGCATTAAATGCGCATGCGTAAGTTTGGGGCTTTGAGGTCCGGATTATAGATCATTCCGGATAATGGACGTCCGGATTACAGACTTTGTACTGTATTTCATTTTTCAGTTTAGTTTTATGGAATGCAATTTAAAAGAAGTAGAGTAATTAATATTTGAAAAGTAGATGCAAAGTATTTTATTGAATTTATATTTGTATATAGATTAATGTCAGAACCGGATTTAGACTTGATAAGGCCCTAAGCTATTTGAGATATGGTGTCCTTTATAAGTCTGTTATACTATATATTAATTTTTGGGGCCCTAAGCTATATCTTGTGTAGCTTATACATAAATCCTGCACTGATTGATATTGTTGATGATGTAAATATATGTCTAGAAAATAATAATAATGGAAAATAGAATGCACAAGAAAAAACAGATTATTTGTAAAAACGATTTTTCTCCTGTCTGACCAAGATTCCATCATGTCACTTTCAAACACTTGTTGTTTCAAAGAGTTGTACCATGGCTAATGACTTTACATTCACTGACATTGATTAGAAATTTCAGAATATCAATTGTAGGGCTTGACGCATTACATATGACTATTACAAGGCATAAACATTAGCACAAAAACACAAAACAGTTTAAACAATTTAATTTTAAAGTAATGTAAAGCAAATAAATATTGAGCTCTTTTTGTAAGTTTTGATTCCCTGAACGCCATAAATGTTTCATTATTTTATAAATAACTATTCATATTTTTGATTTTATAATTTCTACCTGTCATCTTACTGGATTTAAACTGATGATCTAAAATCAGAAATTTCCGAAATCGGTAATCACCAGAGTCCTGACAATTCTGAACCTTGGTCTTATTGTGCAGATGATTAATTTGAATTTTTTTTATGAATCCCATACTCTATTTGAAATGTACACTATTCAAAAAGGTTTCTGGTATGTTGCAAAAGTGACAAAAATGTCACATTGATAGTAGCAATAATAACTTAATGTTCAAGAAGCAATGGCTGTTGCTATAAGAAAAGCAGGAATTGTAGCCTTTAGGCCAGCAGTTGAAGACATTAATTAAACTAGGGAAATGCACAAATGTTGAAGTACTTAAAAATAAATTAATGGAAGGCACATGGTTAAAAAGCAAATGTGTACAACATCAAGGCAATGAAGCAAAAGCTTACCTGAAAGTGTTCACTTCGGAATTTTTTTTATAAATCTTGTAAATTATTATTATTATTATTATTCAGGTCTAAATAGTAAAAAAATTCATTCATTCAGCATATATTTATTAAAATAAGATATTTTAAAGCAATCATTTTAATAGCTTTTTCAAAATGTATTTAATCTTTCTCTTTTATTTAGGCCACCATTCACAGGACCTGATCCAATGAAAACATATAATATCATTTTAAAAGGCATTGATGCCATTGAATTTCCTAGAATAATTTCAAGAAATGCAATGGCACTCATCAAGAAATTATGCAGGTATATAATTTTTGATATGCTTCTTTATTGTGAAGATGTTTTATATTTTAAAATGCAGGTGTGGTAATACGAGGGCCATCCAGGAAGTAGATTACGTTTCCGTCTGTGTCCGCTAGGGGCGGGGCTAGCACGGCCATCTTGGGGTCAGAGCGTTGCGCAGCTCAGTCTGCATCTAGCCGTGCTAGTGAGAGGTTCGTGCTGTGCTCCGTTCAGATACTGTGACGGTTTGAAATGTCTGCGTTAATTGAAAATCCCGCGAGCTGCGAGGTGCGCTCAGTAATAAGGTTTCTGACTGCAAAAAACTGTAAACCGATAGAAATCTATCGGCAGCTTCGTGAAGTGTATGGGGACAACATTATCACTGAAGGTGGAGTGCGTCAGTGGGTCATAAGATTTCAAAATGGCCGAACCAATGTTCACGACGAAGATCGAAGTGGGAGACCCAGCATAGTGACCGCCGAACTTCTCGAAAAAGTCGATGCTAAGGTCCGTGAAAATCGAAATTTCACAATAACGGAACTTTCTTTGAGTTTTCCACAAATTTCGCGAAGTTTGTTGCACGAAATCATCAGCGAAAAGCTTGGTTACCACAAGTTTTGTGCAAGATGGATTCCAAAAATCTTGACAGAGGACCACAAAAATCAGCGAATGGCTGCAGCGTTGAACTTTTTGGACGCTTACCATAAGGATGGTGACTCTTTACTCGATCGCATCGTTACTGGTGACGAAACATGGGTGAAACATGTGAACTGTGAAACGAAATTGCAATCAATGCAGTGGGGGCACACAAGTTCTCCCCAAAAACCCAAGAAATGCATGCAAACAATGTCGGCAAGGAAGATGATGGCGACTGTTTTTTGGGACAGAAAAGGTGTAATTTTGTGGACTTCCTGGAAAGAGGCACTACAATAAACTCTCAAAGGTATTGCCAAACTCTCCAAAAACTCAGAAGAGCAATTCAAAACAAGCGCAGAGGAATGTTGAGCTCTAAGATCTTGTTGATTCACGACAACGCCCGGCCCCACACGGCAAATGTCACTCGTAAAGTTCTTGAATCTTTTAAGTGGGAGTTGTTTCCTCATCCGCCGTACAGTCCCGACCTGGCACCGAGCGACTTCCACCTATTCCCAGCAATGAAGAAGTGGCTGGCTATGCAGCGTTTTGATGACGACGCACAGCTGCAAGAAGAGGTAACGAAGTGGTTGAAGGCGCAGGCGGCCGAATTTTTCGACGAAGGAATTTCCAAGCTCGTACATCGCTACGATAAATGCCTTAATTTGTATGGTGACTATGTAGAAAAGTAGTATTTGAGTGTGGCTTTCATCTGTATATAATAAAATTTGTTTCCTATACTTTGTTTATTTTTTTATTCCAAAACGTAATCTACTTTCTGGATAGCCCTCGTAACTGCATATATAGGCTGGTCATTAAAAAAAGAAAACTTCCTGGATATATGAAGCACTAGTGGCTTATCTGCTCATCCAATTGGAATGAAATTTCAGATGTTGTTATTTGAAGATATACGCTTGAGATTGCAATGATTTAAAACAGTAGAGCTTTCACAGTTATAGTTACAGGAGAAAAATTTTGGAAAGGCAACACCCATTTTTTTTCTTGTGCAAATTGATCAGTGCATTGAAAAACCATAAATGATGTAGGAACAATACACATATAACAAAAACTGCCAGCATAAAATATTTGCAGAGAAAAAAGCATTGTAAAGGACCAATGACAACTCCAGAGAGGAGAGGGGAAAAAAACTTTTATTGGAATTACAAGTTTTCAACATGCCCACCTTTGCAGACAATAAAGCACTGCATGCAGGAGATTGTTGACAACAATGACAAACAAAGCATCACAGGAGGAATCTGTATAACTTCAGGTTGTATGGCATCTTTCAGTTCTGAAAAATCTCATGGATTTCATATGACATCAGATTACTGATAACCCCAGAACCAGAAATCTGTCAGAAGGAGGTTAGGGGATCTTTGTGGCCATGAAACTGCAAAGTTATGGGAGTGGCTATACCCTGAAATATTATACTTTTTGAAAACTTCTAATTCAGAAAAAAGTCTTTTTCCCTCCCCTCTCTTGTGGTAACATTGGTTGTTTCCAAATATTTTACACCAGCAGGTTTTGTGATATGTGTACTGTTCCAATGCCATTTGTACTGATCATTTTCTGCACTAAAAAAGGTGGTGCCATTCTAAAATTTCAAAGGATTTTCACTGTAATAATCACCATGAGAGCTCTGTTATTCTAAATCATCACAATCAAGAGAGCATATATTCAAATAAACTATCTGAAATGTCATTTCAGTTTGTTGAGTAGATCGTCCGCTAGAGGTTCATATTTATTCCGCTAGAGGTTCATATATTTCGCTAGAGGTTCACACTTTTTTAGAACCACTCTGTACCTGAATACTTACAAAAATGTATACTGTGCTGATTTTTGTACTGATTTTATGCATTAGAGTGCTAGAAAATAATATTTTATTTCAATGTGTAAATTGCTTTCTGATTGTTTGTTTGTTTACCCATCTCTTCCTTTGGCATTTTACCAAAATATAACAGAATACTTAAGTATATTTTTATTTTTCCAACAGAGATAACCCTGCTGAAAGAATAGGCTATCAAAAAGGTGGCATCCAAGATATCCAAAAGCATAAGTAAGATATTTTATTTCCTAATATAGTAAACTTCTAATAATTTGTGCATCTTTGAGCCAAGATTTGTGCACATAGTAGAATTTCAGGACTTATAAGTTGTGCCTTCTTGAATTTTGTTTACATTTTTCTTTTTTAATTTTTTATGATAATTTTGGATTATTTGCAAGTTAATCAAATGATATTTTAATAATTTTTAAATACGATGTATTAATGTAACACTTATATAAAGTCATATGCTTACTAAATAATGCTAGTAAAAGGGAAAATCAATGTGGGGAGAAAAAGAGATAAATGAACAGGGAAATTTATTGAGAAAGCAAAAACCTCTTTTGAAAAAATGCACTCCAATGAAATTATTTTTAAAGCAATTTCATTAAGCTCTTAAAGAAGGTAAACACAGTTAAATAAATAAAAAGATTATTTATAAAACCGCTGGCAGTGTATTTTTTCCCCAAATTGATAATTCCTTGTTATAATTCTGACATTACTTTTAACTCATGTGCATTTGAACTAATAGCAGAATTTACAATTGATAAAAACTGCTAGAACTAGAATTTTGACTTTTTAAGAGAAAATTTCTTTATTCCATAGAGCCTGGTTACCACGTTTTCCATTTCCAATCCTAGCAAAGTCTATGAGTACTACTTTTATAAATTTGTGTGAATTTAAACAAGTCAGCTATAAGGTGCATTTAAGCTAGAACTCAAAATGAACAACTGTGATTAAATAAATTCTTTATAGATGTTAAAATTACATGAACTAGGAATTAATTTTAAAACATGACAAAATATACTCCAAATGATTGGTGTTATTTAAAAAAAATTTGCAGATTTACTGCCCTTACTTCATGTAAAATTGTATGTGCACAGAAAATGCTAAATGTAATGGAATAAATTCATGTTTTCAATTAAAGTACCGTAATTTCTGGAAGAAAGGCCACATCAGTGTAAACGCCACACTCGAGAAAAATGGCGGGAAAAAAATTAAAATTACACAGAAACACCGCATCAGTGTAAACGCCACAATAGATTAAATTGCGCGTGACATCGTCATGGGCCGTATAGATGCAAAAACTCAACCTATCTTCACTATCTGAATTAAAAAGATTTAGTAAATCCTGATCTAAGTCTTCCAGATCGTCACATTCATTCTCTTGGTTTACAGTCTCTTTATCTAAGGATATAATTTCAGCTTCTTTGAACCCTGCTATTATTGATGATGTTTCTACCAATTTCCACGCACTTCCTGCCCACTTTGCAATTTCTTCAAAAGATGCTCTACGCATTTTACCGCTTTTGGTTTACGTATGCAATCCTTCACTCACCCTTCACTCCCACAGCTTTGAAGGATTTATTACCTGACAAATCTAATGGTTGTAAGATTTTTGTCAAACCACCAGGTATTATTGCTTCGGTCGTAGACAATTTTTAACATCTGGTTTTCACTGACTCAAAGAAATGATCACGCATGGAATCCATTATCAATAACCCCTTTGGTTGGAGAAAAGATCCCATACGACACTGCCAAACTTTTTGTAGCCACTCATGCATGATTGTTTCGCACATCTAGCCGTTCTCGTTTCCATAAATAATTACGTCGTTAGGAAAATCTCCCTTCGGAATAGTCTTTTGTTTAAAAATGATTATCGGCTTTAGCTTATCACCGTTTGCGGCACAAGCTAACACATATGTAAATGACGTTCTTTCATGCCCCGTCATAAACACAGATAGAGTTTTTGCACCAGTTTCATCAACAGTTCTGTTTGCAGGAGAGTCGAAAGCTAACGGCGTTTCATCCATATTTATTATCTGTGACCGAAGAAGTTTTTTTTTGTCGATAATAGCTGTCACATATTTTAGAAAAGATGACTTTTTATCCTGCCATTCCATTGGTAATTGTTACCCGACTGTTGTTCTAGTACGCACAGAAATATTTTTCTTTTCATAAATCTGCTACACCTCATTTGAAATCATTTATGTTCATTCGTTTTGCTATAAATTTTGCTTTTAAGCGAATTTTTACATTTGAAATTGCCATTCCCTTTCTTTGTTGCTCCTTTATCCAGTTTGTAAGGTCGTCCTCTAGATTTGGCCACCTTACAGTACTTCTTTTGGCTCGTTTCTGTTGTGGCATATTTTTAAAAAGTTCTTTTTCAGTTCTCCAACGTTGAATACATCTGTCGTCCACTTCAAACTCTCGAGCTGCTGCTTGATTTCCAATTTGTTCAGCACGTTAGGGACATTTTCAAAAATTTTTCGCTCCCTTCTTACTTAAAAACTATCCAACAGGTACTTGCACCCAAACTGATGGGATCTGTATCTGGCAGAATGCCAAGAAAAATCCATTCATGCTGAAGGAGAAATATGTCAGAGTTCGTTATTGCGAGGCAGGTGGAGTCGTGTCCGCCTTTGAAAAAAATTGCAGAAAAGGCAGGGGTGGGGAGAGGATGGGTCCTGGAAGATTCATCGAATGGCAGAGGAGAGAGACTATTCAAACTGATGAGAATGTTGATTTGAAAGGGGGAAGAATGTTATTGTTCTGAGATCTCGTTTAGGGTGAATAAGGCATGTAGGTCCGTTCAAGGGAAAGAATGTAAACAAAATAACGTTCGCAGAAAGCAACTGAGTGGTCTTTTGTGTGGGAACAGCACCAGTCTATGCACAATGACAAGGTCATCCAAACTATGTACAATGACCATCATAGGAAATATTTTATTTTTAGTGCACCTAAATGCCGCATGGGTAGAAACGCCGCACCCACTGAAAATTTAAGTTTTAAACACGTAAACGCCATGGCGTTTCTTCCGGAAATTACGGTAGGTTTCAGATATAACGCATTTTTGTAAAAATATTTATTTTCATATTTATATTAAAAAAATTATAGTTAAATTCACCAAGCTGAATTTTCTAAATTTTTTTTCTATATAATTTTTATTTCCATAGAGTACTCTTTCTCATCTAAAAAAATAACAGTAACATATTCAGTTCTTGTACATAAAAAAGATGCTTTATCTATTGAAACAATGAGAATAAATTCAGAATTAATTTTTTTCATTACAAAATTAAACTTTAAAATCACCATTCTTCCATTACCCACTGAATATTTTCCCTAAAATTCTGTAAAAAAACTATTGATTTTTCTTTGTTCCGTTTAATTTTTCACAAAATTTGGGTCTGATTGATGTTGCTAATGACATATTTATTGTGAAATTTAATTTTTTTTAATATGATGTAAAATTTTCTAAAATTTGAATATATTTCTTTTGCTTACCGACTTTCTTCACGTACTTATTCACATAAAACATATTTTATTCACATATTGGTTCATAAATATTGCATTGTAAGATTATTATATTAAACTAACCAGTTACTATGATTTGGATCTGTACTTTAATTTCTCCTTTCTGTTTTCTCACCAGAATGCAGATAAGATAGCCAGTATTTAAACTAAGGTTTTTGGAGTTTAGTTTCTGGCTGCACATGCACGTTATATTTAGTTCCTGCAACCTCTATTATTTGTGTTATTTTACTGCTGACATTTTGGCTTTGATGCTCCAGTAGAAGTACTTATCCAACTTTGAGTATAATTTAAACTGTGTAGTCCTTCACTACTGTTGCATGTTTTAACTTGAAATTGACTTTTCTGTTTAGTTAAATCACCATGAGCTGTTTCTGATATTGTTAGTATAAGAGAGTGCATTTATGTTCTAAATTCTGTTAAAATGTTTATTTAAATATTTCCATGACTTTGCAGTTATTCCAGACATAGTGATAATTTGTTTTACATCTGTTGAGGTTTTTGGACTAAATATCAGTTCCATATAAAATGAAATTTAATAATCGTTCTATGTGTGGTAACTCTTGAAACAGGATATGCATAAGTTCAACATTGCAGTCCTGCAAAAGAAATGCACTTAAAAAAAAAAAAAATACTCACTTCAGATATAATGCATTTTTGTAAAAATATTTATTTTCATATTTATATTAGAAAAAATTATAGTTAAATACATCCAAACTCATCAGCTTAAATTCATCTTCATCTACTACTTATTTTACAAAACTATTTGAAAATGGAAGTTAATAAAGAGCTGCATGAAGCATATATTTTGTCTTGCACAAAGCTATAGAACAAATAGTTTTTAGTGCAAAATCAAATTTAGAGGACATATGTTGTCATGTATTGAACATTTTTGTAGTTAAATAGTTAAGGGATGATGATGAAAATGAAAAGCATAGTTTTTGGCGATTCATTGCAAAGCCCATAAGACACAGGGCATGAGAACATCAGTCCAGACAGTCAGTTTGGAATGACTGCCTGGACATGTACCATAATAGTTAAGATGTTAAGGCTACTTTGATCCTATAAGGGGGGCAATCAAATGAAAACGAGACAGACTATATAATGAGCATGGTGCAGAATTTGGTAACACAGATTTGTTATAGAAGCACCCTCTATTGTGAATAAGGAAGGAACATTATGAATCCTCACCACTGCGTCATTTGTCTGTTAGATGAGCTCGAAGTGAGGTCAGCGAGTTGTGTGGGCATCTGCCATCACTGGAGGCCAGGAAAGAGGAACAGCTTGCTGTAGTGCATTTTTGATTGCGGAAGGAGTGTGGGGAAGTGAAATTCATGCTCGAATGTCTGCGTGTGTAAGGCAAATACAGTATGTCACGTGTGCATATTTTGTAATGGAATAACCGATAATGAGAAGTCACTGAAAGATGGCAGTTAACCAGAACAGTTCATCGTATCATTACCCTTCTGTCGTTGCATCGTATCATTACCCTTCTGTCGGTGGATGCTGCCATCAGAGAAGACTTACACCGAGCGGTGGAAGACATTCGACTCATGTTGGTCATTAATCACAGTAGTACTTTTGCCATCTTGACAGGGCATCTGAAGTTCCAAAAAATCTGTGCATAATGAGTTTGCCACAGCCTGACAGAGGAGCAGAATTTAATGAATCTTGGTACCATTATTTTGAGCGAGAGAGCAAGCTTCAGAGGAAAGCGCATGGATTCACCCCCAGTGAGAAAAAACCAAAGCCGTATACTCCAGCTCTGGGAAAGTCATGCTGACCTTCTTCTTTGACTGCTAGGGCAATCAGATCTAGATCCAGTGGCGTAAATAAGGTATGCAAAGAATGTCGTCGCATAGGGGCCCGAAGGCTTAGAAGGCCCTTGATTGTTCTGCTGAACTACATTTATATGTTTCAAATTTAAAGCCGATGGATTTTTTTTATAAATACTATATATATATATATAAAATGGAATCTGTCTTCTTTTGGCGTTCTGCATCATATGACATAGTTAGGGAGCTCTTTGAAGCAGATTAAAAAAAGCTGAATTCATTGTTACATACACTAAAACTTCAACTGAATACAAAGCAGAAAAGAAAAGCGCTTTTATTTTGATTCCCTCATAGAGGAGAGCTTTTGCTGCCCAACCGGTATAGTGGTTAGCGTCGCTGACATGAAAAATGTCAAATGACTCCATGTCAAATTTAAAAAAAAAAAAAACATAATTTTCGGCAAATAACAAAATTTAACATTTCATTCGGTCTCTTGGTTCTTATACTTAAAAGTTTTATACTTGTTATGAAAAAATAAATTAGAAGAAGTTTGACTCCTGTATGACAAAAACTGGCCAGGATATTTAATTAAAAATGGAATTTTTAATTTTTGTCAAATGTCATTTTCAACTTGCCTTGAAGAATCGGGTAATTAAGTTAAAATTATTCGAGGAAATAACTTTTAAGTGAAATGCAGCCAAAAAAAAGTGTGTAATTTAACAGATGATACAAGGAAGTCATGTGTCTCCATATCAAGTTTTTAACTATTAAACCTGATCTGATAAAAATCATTATCAAAAGGTTGACTCCTGGAAACCTGGATTTTTTTGGGGGAAGGAGTAGTATTGCAAATTTATTTTGGGAGCAAGAACTTTTTTTTTGCATAGGAACCCTAGATTTTTAGTTATGCCACTGTCTAGACCCCTGACAGTCCAGATTTCTGCCCTTGCAATTTTCATATTTTTGGAGCCCTGAAGCGCGAATGCCCTGAATGGCATTAGTGGCTGTCAATTTGCTTTGGACAAAGAGGTGCATGCCTGTCCATGAAGAGATTCCATGGGCAACCAAAAACACTTTTCCATGATGGTATTGACCAGTCTCACAGTGGGATAAATTGCTTTAATGGTTATGGCGATTACTTTTGAAATAATAATCAGGTTACTTACTTTTTTTCCATCTGTTTCGTTTTCATTTGACTGACCCTTATTAAATCTGTTATGCAGGAAATACTTTACGATGCTCATCTTCTTCTCCATAAAGAAAAATTATTATGGCAATTTGGAAATGCTATTTCTTGAATAAATTTGCTTGCTACATTTATCCTGTTTTTACCAAAAAAATTTATATTTTTTTACAGGTGGTTTGATGGATTTTATTACGAGGGACTTAGAAATCGCACATTAGTGCCACCTATTATTCCTCAAGTAAGTTCCATTATTTACATATATGCTGTTATAAATTTTCCGATTATGAATTTTTCTGTTATTTAATTACTGAATGGCTGCTATACAAAAAAACAATTATGACAATGTTTTATTCAGCCTTGTATTTGTGTTTGTGTAGTACAAGGTGGCTCATGACATCAATGGCTCATCAGATTTTGAAGTACTGTACTTAAAAGAAGTTAAAAGTTTATAATCATAAAGTAGAAGCTATGTAAGCTGTTAACATATTAAAAATATGAAAATGTCATATTTTCAGGCAAAACAAAATTCAGCCAATAGGACAATTGCAATTTATTTCTTAGTAGTTTTTTAACCACTTTTCAGCTCAGTAAATTTCAGAAAACCAATCAAATATTAAATATAAAGCACTGCATGCAGTATTTCTTTTTATAACAGAATTTGGAAGAAACTATATTTTAAATTAATAAATATGTGAAAAATCATTCATATGTCAAAAATAAAGTATACATATAGAAGGAAAATTACAATTACCTCTGTAATGGTGGCTTTTTGCTCACACATAAGTATGAGCAATAAGCTTATTTAACATAAATTCCCCCTGTAATGTTGAAGTTTTTAACACATTCAAGTAGTAATAAGCATTTTACATAGCTTTACATACATTATATGTAGGGCTTAATTTCTTAAATTAGAAGTGCCGGAGCCCTATGGAAGATCGTCAGCAAAGAGGAACAAGAGTAAATAAATAAATAAAATTACTATTCAACTCATTAATCATTTTAAAATTAAATAGTTAATTACTATCAAATTGATTAATAGCTATTTAATTAATGTTTGTAAACTGTTATTTAATGAATAATTAGATAATTAATTAATTATAATTTAATTCATAATTATTAAATAATTAATTATTATTTATTGAAATAACTAAAGATTAAAGTAATTAAATAACTAAAATTAAATAAAATGTAAAGAGATAAATTGAAATTTAAAAAGTGATTTTTAATATAATTTTATTGTTAAAATAATTTAGAGATAAAATTTCTACTGAAATTGTTATTCAAGTAAATAAAAAAAGTGCAGCAGCCTTCTTATTCAGGGCTCCATTGTGTTTCGGCTAGAATTATGATTTATTACAAAAACTAAGAACCACCGGAGCCAAGATCCGGTGGACGCCGGTCCAATTTAAGCTCTGATCGTAGGGGGATGGAAGTTCTTTTATCATCACATAAATTAAATATACTTAAAGTATAGCTGACAAAAATTCCAGGGCAAAACAGAATGAGGGTATGAGTGGATGGAAACAAAAAATGAAGGGAATTTTGGTGAGAGAGAATGTTCTCTTTGACCGCGGCTCTCTGCTGATATAATTACAGCCATCAAGAGATGTGGGTCGGGTAAAACGAGTCCTGAATCTGACTCCTAAGGATGAATGTAAAGTTACTGTTTATGCTTCCCCCCCCCATTAGTGGATATTGTGGGGAAGACGATGTATAGGACGTGCTTGAGCAGTTTATCTCGGTATTTCACTCTCTTATTGTACTCGCTGTCACTTAACGCACATTTAAGAAGACAAATTTTCCTTCTTGCGGGGATAACTAACTGTAAGTATCGATAACAATAGAGTAGATACGATGGCATGGCGAGAAATTTACGCGTTCCTAAACAAACTTCCCCAAATTTATTGCCCTTCATAAGGTGAAAGGTTTGCACATGTGAGTAAAGGGACTTTACTTGAACGTCTCATGTTTTCATGAGTTCGTATTTCTAGGGAAATAAAGTATTGCAAGGTCTGCTTATTGTTAAACTAAAACGTTAGGAATTCTATTTTTTCCCTTTAAATTGTGGTTCATTTTATAAAAAGAAGTACTAGAGCTCATCTTCTGTAGGGCTCCGGAGCGCTCTGGCTAAAATTGTAATTTATCTTAAAAATTGAGAAGTACCGGAGTTGGGGCTCCAGTGGGCTGTGGCGCAATTTAAGCACTGATTATATAGCTATTTATCATACCTCTGTAAATATTAGCTATAACTGTATTTCTTTTTGGTATGGTCTATTTTAAAACAAGATACAGGAAGTTTTTTTTTTTTTTTTTTTTTTTTTTTTTCCGTATATATCAAAACAAGGTATGAATGAAAATTAAAACATCACCTTAACCTTTACATGATTTTTTTGTAGCTCTTTAATATAAGTTTGTATGAAAAACTCATAGTTTAGCCCTTTAATGATATCAAAATGTATACTTCTTTCATTAGAAGCAATGTTAACTTTTCTTCTTACTCGGTTTAAGTTTGCAGTTTCCTTGTTTATACTTTCATGTATGCTTATTTTGGTACTTTTCCATTTGGCCGGTGCAGGCGATAAATTCGCCAAAAATGGAGTACAAACGATAGCAAACGGAATATCCTTGCTGGTAACCTTTTATGCCTCATTTTCAAAACAAGTTGCAGCCATTGCTTATGTGTAGAGTAAGTGGGGCACTGTTTAAAGCAACTAATGTAATCACCTAACACATTGTATAAATGTAATGTGTCATTAAGGCACCATTTAAAAAAATATTTCACATTTAGTTGTAATTAACTTATAGTATTATTTGTATTTTATCACAGCACTATTTCGTAATATTAAGGCATTATATTATGGAATACCGTTAAATAACGTATTCATGGATCTTATTGCTAAATGCACTATATTATTGTACTATAATATTACACATTGACGTTTTGCTTATTGTCATATGTAGGAATTTATGCAAGATGTCTTGTAATCATTTTTGTGAAGTACTTTTCTATGGTATTCCTGATTAAGAGCAATTAATGGCATTTGGTCTTTCAGACACTTCCTTGTTGTGGTGGCTGCTTGTTGTTTTTTCCACTGATCAGGCATTATTCTCTTCGGTTTTATCTTAGGTCGTAAGCCTGGTCAGTGGCGCATAACCACATACAGACAAATCAAACTGTACAAAAAGAATAGCTGCCCAATAAGACACAGGCAAAACTGTTAAGTGATTAATGCAATGTATTATAATATTGAAAATAGCAAATATTAATTATTTAGGATGTATTTATTCTTTGCAATGTGTAATGATTACATGGCATAACCATTTTTCTGCTTACCTGTATCATTTTTAACTATTCATGATTACTGTATTTCTAATTACCATGTTTACCATTTCAATGCAATAAAGTTAATTCATTTACAATATGATATTTATATTTGCAATGTGCGATATTTCCTGGTTAAACCACTTTTCTATGAAATGAGTGGGGGGAATGGTGAAAGATATTTTTTTTCTACATTTTAATTAAAAATAATAAATTAAGGCTCCAAGTATTTCTGTGGGGGTGAAATTAATTTAAAAATACATTTCAAACGTCCAGTTTCTGAGTTCAGTATGCACCAGCAGCCAAGTGATAAAACAGCTGAGTGCTATTAGTTCAACCAACCCTCAGATTTTAGTGAATGGACTAGTTCCATAGGATTTTTGTGATTTTCATTATACGTAATATGAACATGACTTAGTTTTCCTAAAAAGTCCTCTACAAAGGCATCCTTCCTGTCAATGCAAGTAGTCTCGAGTGGCTCTGCTATAATCTAAATGTTAAGCTTGGGAAAATTACAAACTCTACTATTATACCTAATTTATATGGGCATTTTGAAGAGTAGAAAATCTTTATTTGAAATTTTTGATGCAAAAAAATGGTGTAAAAGCTTCTACTGATTTTATTAGGTCACAAATACCAATAATAACTTTACAGATTGGCCTAAATTGTTTACAGATAGAAGTCAATAAATTCTCAATCAACTCTAAGAGTAGAAAATATAAACATGTTACACTTATTCATTCTTCTTTTTTTTCTTCCAAGCTTCAAGCATTCACTGCTAATCAGCATTTGAAATAGTGCAAATAGTTCTGTTAATTTAATGTTTTAAATGCACTACATAGCGTTATTTTAAACAATTTTTTCTCTTATCTCAGGTACGAAGTCCTGTTGATTACTCCAATTTTGATAGATATCCTCCAGATTGTGATCCTCTTCCTCCTGATGATTTGTCTGGCTGGGATGGAGATTTTTAAGAACTTCAGTTTTAGAAATTTATAATTATTTCAGTTTATCAAATTAACTTATAGGTCAAATCAAGGTGCCATAATGGCATATCTCTAGTACAAGCTTCACATCAAATATGTGTATTTCATATTGTGCAATAATCAGTCATATGCCACAAATCTGTAAAACATGAAGATTTGAGTTTATTTCATTTTCATGGAAATTATTAATATTTGTTATATTGTGTGACACTTCGAGAGCAGTCTATTGTTATCTTTTACTAATCACAAGAAATTTTGTATTTTAAAAAAATGTTTTATTTAATGTTATTGAAAGTAAAATTAGATTTGTGTGTGACAATAAATTTAATTCACTTGCAGTTTCTCAACATGGTTTTGAAAATTTGTAATGGAACACCATGGTGTAGTAATTTATGCTGGAGTAAATTTTATAAAATAATTATTGTACAAATTATGATATAATATAATTTGTTGCTTGACAAAAAATATTTTGTTGATCAGAAAATATTATAATCTTTGTTTAGGGATTGTATAAACATTAGCTGTGAATACAGGGCCAGTGCAAGAGCCAGGCGCACCTGCATATGGTGGCAACTACTAGGGAGGGAAAATTTTTAGAATTTTGGGAGGATTGAGTGGTAGAATTTAGATTCACTTGTACCATGCTGGGCAGCAAAAATCCCAGCTCTGGCCTTGTGTGCACATCCAAATTAAAGTCTTTGCAATGATTTTTAAAGAATTTATTAATGCATTATTAATGCTCTATTGCTTGACTTTAACATGGCATAACGTCATTTTTTCTCTGTTCTCCCAAATTTAGCTAAAATTAAATCCACCACCACCAAATTTATCTGTAAACATTCTTGAGAAAGCACAAATTTTTAATTTTCTTAGTAGAACTACTCACTGAAATAGAACTAAAATTTATTATTATTTCAAACAGTTAAAATTGCTTTCTTTTTAAAATGCAACTCATAATTATGCTCAGGAACAATTTTAATTATGTTTAGCAAGTGGCATAATTTTTATTTATCTTGTAATTTTTCTTTAACATTATTAAGAGGATTGTATTTAGAGTTTTATAATACATATCAATAAATGAAAAGTAAGGAGGTACTGTTGTGAGTAATTGTTAATAAAATATCCGTCCTTCCTATTGAAAAGGTATATATCACTTTTGTTCATGTTTAAATTGCCTCTTAAGTACTTAAATTATTGTAAATAATTTATTTCTTACATATAGAAAGTATATAAGTGGTAGGAGGTATGTTTAAAGTAGAGTTAAAAAAGTGGTATAAATTTGTTCTAGTTATATTTGTTGCACTAATGTATAATATATTAAGCGTATTTCAAAATGTGGTATCCTTAACTGTTTTTCTTTAAATAATTTATAAATATGAACTCGTAGAATAAAACTCAAATATTAAATTTCTTCGTAATTTTTTCCCAAGCTGTGTTACTTTAAATTATAAAAAGGTTTGAAATTCCGAACACATCTTTTTTCTCCACAGCTTAGTTTAAAAATAAATGTATGGAATGTATTAAAATTTGATTATTATACATAATATAATTTTTATTATCTATTGAACCTTATTTTGCTAAGAAAATCAGTTATTCATTTGATTTAAAATACTTTTTCATTTTAATCTTCTGGTTGTTAAACAATGTATTATTTTCTTAACCAAATAATTTTTTAACATATAAATTTCAAAAACTGCAACAAGTGAAACGACACTACAGCATTTGATGTGTAGTTTTAAACAAATCTATTCTGGAAATCTTGTTTGGCTATGAATAGTATGTAGACAAACCTAATATAATAAAACATGAGAATTAAGTGTAATGCCATGTTTTCCTTAAGCAATATAAAAATCATTACATCTCATGAAAAAGTACTTTTTTAAACTTCTGGCGATGTCATTGTATTTTTCTGAATTATATAAAGTAAATAAAATTATATGTAAAAGCTTTATTGATTGTTTATCAAATTGTGTTGGTTTTTCAAATATTATATATTTGTTGTTCATTTTATAATTTAAAAGAAATCTTCTTATTTGCTGTATAGAGATTGCATAACATTTAAATAAATATATTTCAATATTAAATACGATTTATTACACAATTCTTTTTAAGGATCATGATTCCTTCTAAAGCTTAAGAGTTTTAGCTTTCTGAATCATCCCTAATATATTTTCTAAATAATAAAAAATTAACCATAGTTATGCAGCTACATTTTTAACTTCTTTATGCATAAACATGACTACATTAAAGACTATTTTGCAGTAATAGTGTCGTATTTATTTCTTATTTTGAAAATTTTTTAATGTAAATGTCAGTCTATAAACTTGATTTGTTGTGTTGTAAAATTTAATTTAGCTGGAAGGAAAAAAGTCTTATAAAACTAGCTGGAAATATAGTTGAATGGAATGTGCCTTGTGTATTTAATAATATTTATGTTTAATTTCTAAAATTCATATCCTCTGATGACAAAATAGTTAAAATTAAATTAACTGAATACTTATTGTATATCTGTTTGAATAATGTATTTAACCTTTGACTACTATTTGTAAATTTTGCTCAAAATGAAACAGCACAGTTAGTGCTTGTATATAATGTATAATCAATGTGTTGTAATTTTGTCTTACCTGAAAGATCTTAAATCTAGAACTTTTATGTGAAAAATAAAGCTTTTATTGAAATGGATGGGTGTTGAGTTTCTAGTGTATGCCTCGTGAAGAAATTTATACAGTTTGAAATTGTTATTCATTTATGTAGCTGTAATGGATAATAATCCAGTTGATATACATGTTGAGTTCTAGTAATAACATAATATAGACCAATTTTGTCCACTTAAAATGTAATTCAGTAAGTTTTCTTTATTTACCATTTTATGCTATATAAAAATGCCTGCTGTATGCTTATTATTATTATCACAATGTGTAACTCTGTAGTAAGGAATTAGTCTCTTATAGTTTTGTTTTCCAGTGCTGGGTGAATGCTGTAAGAAAATAATTTCTTTATATATATTCAGCAGTTAAATTGGTTTTATTTTATCTGCTTGTCATTTAGCTATCAAAATCAGGATATCTATGAACTCTCATAAGCAATGGCCATACACCCCTCCCAAAAAAAAATAACAACTGAAGGAAAAAAAAGCTTTCAGATTTTATATATGCCCAAAGACGCATTATGTTTTAATGTTTTCTGTGTTACATTTATTTATTAAATATCATGTTTCTTCACACTTAAACCGTAAATTCAATTCAACAGCAATATCACAAAATATATTATAGAACATATCTTTAGAATTTACACACACTGAAGATAAGAATCCCCCCCCCCCCGTACAGTGTTGTCATTGCTCTCTTTGAAATCGTTGAGTTTCTTGGATCAAAAACTCATGAATACTTTACAAAATGTGGAATAGATTATAAAACAAATTCCAAATTTGGGCTTCTAGATGCCCATATTTAGGTGGAGACGTACGTTATTCAAAATTTGATGCTCTAGGTACCGTTGTTTTATCACAGTGCAAGAAACATGCATACATTTATGCAAATTCTTCATTATGTAATTTCTTTAAATATAATACAGAGCGATAATATTTGGTGGCAACAAAGTAATTCGCCGTTTGTAGTGAATTAATGCAAAATGAAATTAATAGGCCTTCTGAAAAATTGCTCCTTTGGGCTTTTAAAAAAAAAAAAAAAAAAAAATTTGTAATTTTTGTTTCAAAAATTAGAAAAATATTATCCTTTCTAAATTAATTATCAAATAATATATCAACAGTATTCTCCCATGAAAAATGTGTGCTTTCATTCTGAAAATAACAGTTATGAAAAGGTGAATCTGTGTAATTCAGCCATAATTCCTCATACAAAAAGATAAATGGAGGGTCACAAAGAGTGTGACATATAAAAAATCGATTTTATTATACTGCAAATTACGTACAAAAAATTAAATGCAACAAATTTTTATTTTACAATAACAGAGCAAAGGGAAAACATGCATTAAAATGTAATGTAACTATTAACTTTCATGTAACTATTTAATTTATCCAGTATAGTAAATGTAAGTTATTTTTGAATGCCCATTACTAAATGTGCACTTCAACCTTTTTCATATTTTCAGTTTGTGATCACAAAACGATGACTAATGTAAACTGAAAATGAAGAATAAATACATGCAGAATACTATTTGCTACAGAACAGAAATATACACTGAAGTGACAAAAGTCATAGGATACCTCCTAATATTTTGTCGGTCCTCCTTTTGCCCGGCGAAGTGCAGCAACTCGACGTGACATGGACTCAACAAGTCGTTGGAAGTTCCCTGCAGGAATATTGAGCCATGCTGCCTCTATAGACGTCCATAATTGCGAAAGTGTTGACGGTGCATGGTTTTGGGTACGAACTGACCTCTCGATGATGTCCCATAAATGTTCGATGGGATTCATGTCGGGCGATCTAGGTGGCCAGATCATTCGCTGGAATTGTCCAGAATGTTCTTCTAACTAATCGCAAACAATTGTGGCTCGGTGAAATGGCCCATTGTCATCCATAAAAATCCTATCGTTGTTTGTACGTGAAGTCTATGAATGACTGTAAGTGATCTCCAAGTAGCTGAAGGTATCCATTTCCAGTCAATGATCGGTTCAGTTGCACCAGAGGACCGAGTCCATGCCATGTAAAAACAGCCCAGACATTATGGAACCACCACCAGCTTGAACAGTGCCTTGTTGACAACTTGGGTCCATGGCTTCGTGGGGTCTGCGCCACACTCGAACCCTACCATCAGCTCTTACCAACTGAAATCGTGACTCATCTGACCAAGCCACGGTTTTCCATTCGTTTAGGGACCAACCGATATGCACAAGAGAGTCGCTGCAGGCGATATCGTGCTGTCAGTAAAGGCACTCGAGTCGGTCTTCTGCTGGCATAGCCCAAGGAAGACAAATTTCGCCGCACTGTCCTATCAAACACGTCCCACATTGATTGCGGTTATTTGACGCAGTGTTGCTTGTCTGTGAACATTGACAACTCTACGCAGGCGTCGCTGGTCTCGGTCGTTAAGTGCAGGTGGTCGGCCACTGCGCTGTCCATGGTGGGATGTTATGCATGAAATTAGCCCTGCCAAAGCACTTCGCATTTATACATTTTCTATGCGATACTACTGCCATCTGTATATTTGCATATTGCTATCCCATGACTTTTGTCACTTCAGTGTAAATGGTATCAATACATATATTTCTCTTGTCAATCTCCATCATCATAGCATGTCTATATAGAGCTGCTTAGCACCATTGTCACAAACTTGTTTTCAGATTAGTTAGTCATATGGAAACACTTCTAAGAATGTGTTTAGTTTTTCAGTAATACAGTTCTGACACGGTAAAATTAAATCTGTTGCCGTTTGAGAGAAGTACTTGCTGCAAACCCATGAAATATTTGCACAGCTAAATCTTGAATAATTTAGTCTTCCTGTTTTCAAATAAGTGCACAAATATCTAAGTGGCATTAATTGGCAACGGGGAAAAAAGAAAAAAAAAAAAAAAAGATTTTTTTAAAAACATTTGACTTTGTCATTTTAAATAATTTATTTCAAATGTAAGATTTTAATTATCTGTGTCTTAAATATTTCTGGGAAGTAATTTTTAAACTAGAAGGTCTACTATAACTGCTCAGCTTAAAATTATTTCAGATAATCTGCATATCAAGATCAGATTGCGAATACATCTGTTAATTTTTGTATTATTAATTTTAAACATTTTAGGAAAACTTTTTGGCTCCTTAATGTTAAATTCATCAATGTATTTCAGTTTGTAATCTGAGATTTTCCTAATTGTTATTATCGTAGTAATCTAAAATATTCAGATTTCATTTTCTTTAAAAATATTTTAATGCATTTAATAAAAAAAAGGGGACAGAATTTCGATTTTTAGAAATTTTTCTTTTATTATTATTTCGATGAGGGGATGCTACAATAAAATAACAAAAGAGGAATATATGAAAGAACAAGGAGGAAAATACGTTCTTACATTAAAGGTAATATTGCATTAGTTAATAAACAAGAGTTCAAGTTTGCTGCCATTATATACATGGGGCATTATTTACTGTATAACCATAATGGGTTACATTATACAGTAAATAACTGTATAACCATAATAGGTTAATGGGTTAGTACGACCTGCAATCAAAAGTATTTCCCAAATTTTTTGTCTTTTGTTTCTTTCTTATTTCTGTCATATAAACAACTGTTTCAAACAAACCCGCTATAGCCGTTCCTTTGAAATCTCGTAATATTTCGATTTTTATTGTATCCAAGGCAGTTTTTTAGGTTATTTGTATTTTCGGTTAAGTTTAGAGGTTGCAGTCGCAATGAACCCTACAATTACAAAAGGTTGCTGAGGACGTTAATTTCTATTTGAAAAAATAATAAACATATCGTATGATGTACTTAATAGGCATCCTGAAAGTTAAGTGTGATGTCCACCTATTTCCCTGAACAATTCATGAATCGGCATCTGGTTACCCATGCATTAATTAACACAGATAATCGAGAATTCACTGAATACTAATACTGATGATGATATTTTATCAAACAAAACATACACAAAAAGGGGAAAATGATCTATACTCAGAGGCTTAATTTTTCTGCCCTAATTTATTAAGGCTTCCACCCTAAGCAAAATCTCAACGTTACAAGGCATAATTTTTATTCAAATTTGTTTGCATCTTCTTACTTTGTGTTAATGCCTCGCCAAACGGGTTCGCTCGCGGCGCCAACATATGTCATCAGTAAAGAAAGAACATGCGATCGTTTTAAAAAAAAGGAGGGTAGTCAATAAAAGGATCATTCGACATTTGGTCGGAACGATGCTGCCAGGAATGATTAAACCATGGCAAAACACAGCGTCAAGAAAGCAGCTGTCGTCGCAAGGACCATTCATTGGCGACTTTGAGAACAAGGTCTGCGCTTACAAGTATATGTTGTGCCCATCATTGCCCACCTATGTTCAATCGACAAGCACGTTTGCATTGGTGCTGGGCTCTGTTGACCAGGAATCTTTGATTTCAATTTAATTATCTTCAGCGATGAGTCCCGCTTCGAAATGAGTTACGATGACCAACGAATACGTATTTGTAAACGTCAGGGCAGCAATGGGATGCTGATCTGACTGTAGCCCGCCACGCAGTCCGACAATGAGAGATATAATCTGGGGTGTTATTTCATTTGATAGTTTAAGACGTCTGGTTATCATCCGTACAGCATATGGGGACATCGACGATATTTGCTGAACTGTTGGCTTCCCTTTCGAAAACCCCTGGGCTTACCTTTCCACAGGATAATACCAACTGTTTAAGAAGATGTTGATAATGCCCAACTGCATATATAGCAATCATTTCTACTGATTGTTTTCGTGCTTATCAAACTTCCATGGCTACCTAGATCGCCAGATCTCTCTCCTCTAGACCGGCACGTTTGGAGTCCGACGAGCAGGCACCTCCTCTTGTCTCGGGATGCCATGGATCTGATCCAATAATTGGAGAGACTCTGACAAAACATCTCGCAGACGCTCATCTGCCAACTGTACGAGTCACTACTAAGCCAGATAACAGTTTGCATAAAGGCATAGAGGTGGATCCTTTTTGTAATTGGATACTTTTACTGTAATCCTTTTCGATTTATTCGCAATATGTAAAGTTATCTCCTGAATATCATATTCCTCTTAAATTCTGATTATTTATTTTTCCATACATAGGCTTAGTTTCTACCGAATTTTGTCCCATTCAGATAAATCATTCTTAACTCTTTTTTTTTTTTTTCTCTCTCTCTCTCTTTCTTTCAGTCTTAGTGTGTGTATTAGAATAGAGAAATTAGCTTAATTAAAAAGTGTAGTTGTCAGATTTCAGAATTTCAGATTGGCAAAAATTCTTTTGCTGTGTTTGAAATCATTCTTAATGTTGCAACACTTGTCAAGCTTGTAAGAAACAAATCCCAAAGAAAACTTTAGAAAAAAAAAATTATAGGACGTTATTCATTATTTCATTTTTATTGCTCTTGATATTTTAGAACCAAAATGAAATCAAATGACACAAAAATTTTTATATGGTGTCGTTTCATTTCATTTTAATGCCATTCGTTTCATTTAGATCCAAATGTGATTAATCAACTGTATTAATTTTAAAGATAAGTTGACATTATCTTCCACTAGATGGCGCCACCACCAAATATTTCATGAAAACTAGGAAGATTAGGAGAAAGTTAAAGTAACGGTTTAATAAGATACAAGCTCCGTCATCCTCGGTTTTATTCCGCTTATTTTTTAGGAGGTTAAAAAAGTATGTGCAAAACTTGTTCCGTATTGGTGAAAAACTACTGCTCCAATTAACGTCGCTCTGCATCAATGCACCTGTGTGGATCTGCATTTTTACTTTGACCGTGTGGGGATAATCTTGAGTTCCTATGACGTTTTTCTAAAAACCTAGAATATTTCCGAATTTTTACTTAAAAAAATCCTGTTAAAAATATTTAATATATTATATATATAACTGTCAGTTGCCCAAATTTAATTTAATAACATGAGCAAGAACTGAACAAAATATAACAAACTTTGATGAGAAGAAATGAAAGTAATTAAACGCAAACTAAGTCGATTGTGAGGATTCTCGCAATTGGGGGGGGGGAGGAGGGACGATGACGGTGCGTTGCGCTAATACAGCGACTAAATCTAGTGATTGTAGCTGATGGTATTTTGGCAGGATTCTTTTTTATTATTAGCACACAAAGTCTGTCTCCCTAAAGGCAGAGATGCTTTCGTGGAGGATTTGTAAAAAAAATTGGCTGATATGCATATTACACATGGGTAAAATCACGAAAACGCTCATTCAACCAGCCCGTTCACCGAGACTCAAACTTCGGTCGAACTAACAGTGTTCAGCGACTTTACCGCCCTGCCATCATTTTGGCAATTACAGAGCTTATGACTGACACAATATTTCCCAACAACAGCTTGGAAGTCTGTGAGAAGAGCTTCACTGACAATATCGTAACAGTAATTTAACCCCTGAAATGATTGGTACAGTAAAATTGTTAGCTAGAAATTATTAACACCGTGGCCAAGTCTGGCTGTTTCCCCCCCCCCACCCCAGATGAAAAAGAATGACTTAATAATAGAAAAAAAAAATTATTAATGTACATAACATATATTATTGTTATGCATAGTCATCTATAAAATCAATTATTAAAAGTACTTCAGGTATGCATTCTCTTCTTTTATTCAGGTAAACATTTTTTAGTGATAGTTTTCAGAATAGATTCAAAACAATTGTTTCCGTTAGCGATTTTGTGCCCCCCCCCCTCAAAAAAAAATTACATTCCTGCAAAAATTATACCGAAAATTTTCCACTGCCAGGCAGATTCTACAAGTACATATTTTTATTTGAGTCCAAGACAAAATACATCACTGGCACATATTTTTTAATTTGAGTTCAAGACAAAATACATCATTAGCACATATTTTTAATTTGAGTTCAAGACAAAATACATCACTATTTTTGCTCGAATACAGCAAAATGAACACATCGAAAATGTCGACATTGCTTGCTAAATTATTCGTATGTCGATCTGAAGAATTGTTATGAACATGGTTGCCAGAGTTTGGCACATTCTGAAAATTTGGCGACTTTTATTAAGGTGGTCAGGCTAATATGTAAGTATCTAATTTTTATATTAAAAGATGGAGTTGACTTTATTGGAGCTAAATAACTTGTAGCAATGTTAAGTAATCTTGTAGAGTCATTAGGATTTTTGATGCTGAAAGACGTGATAAATGTGCAATAGCCTCGCCGGGACTCGAACCTGGACCTCTCGAATACGCACTGAATGTGCTACCGTTACACCACGAAGTCATGCAGAAAGGAGGGAGAAAATACCTTATATAGTCCGCCTTTTAGAGGTTGGGATGACGAAACTAAAAGGTGGTGGAGGATGAAAAATCATCCTCCACCACCTTTTAATTCGGACGCCATTGTAGAGTCATTAGGATATTTTGAAGCAAGAGACATGAAACATGAGCAATACTCTCACAGCGACTCGAATCTGGACCTCTCGCATACACGCCGAGTGTGCTACCATTACACCACGAAGGCACACAAAAAGAGGGAGAAAATACCCTATAACCTTTATGTTCCGATTATATATTTCAGCACGCTTCTGTATGGAAATCATTCAATGTAAAGATTTATGACTTTTTGCCTACTTTGTTCTTAGGTAGCAAACTTCCAACCTTGCATTTGAAACCGAAACAAGCATTTTAAAATTATTCATTAATTATTAAAATTATTAATTATTATTTCCAGTATAACAGTGAGATTTATTTTCCATCGTCATGTACGAAGTCCAACGTCCATACTTTTAAAACATCCCGTCATTTTTTAAATAAAGTATCAGGAAATTTCCATGTTAAATAGGCTTTTTATTTTTAACAAGTATCCAGAAATGCTGTTGAAATAAATCTGGAATTGAAGGAATTCAAAATGAAATATTTGATTTAAAAAAGGCCATTTGAAATGGATGATGTCCGAAGCAGAAGACTTGTACGTTTGATTTGGGGTCATCACAATGATATATTATTATTGGCGGCCTCATTTCTCCGGGTAGTTTTCATATGATGTTTCTTAACCATTTTTCACGTTGCTATGGTAACTATCTTAAACGTTTTTTTTTTTTTTTTGCGTTGGTATGATTGATATTCACATTCGCTTATAATAATTTGGAACGCATAGGCTTAAAGGTTTGATCAAAGGTAAGGCAAAAAAATGGTGTTTGCTGCCAGTATATTTTTATATTCATGATATCAGCTTCGGTAAAATCCTTATGAAAAATAATGAAATGTTAAGCGTTCATTTGATTTTAACTTGTTAACCAGTAAATTACGAGAATATTAAAAGGTTTTTTAATTTAGCGATATTATTAAAGAGGATTAGTATTTGATTTACAAGCTAGCAAGAGTATTAAAAAAAATCTGATGTATACACCACATGACTTCTTTGTGCGGAATGTTAAATTATATGCATTTTTTCTTGCATTTTATTAAACTTATTATTGGATTGAATTAAGCCTACTTAGTCGATAAGTATAAACCACAATAGAATAAATGCACTCTTTAAATATGTATGTATGTATTTAATTATGGCAAAGCACACGAGGGCTATCTGCCTAAGGGGAGGGATGCCTTTCGTGGAGAACTTTCTAAGGGAAACTGGCTCGTATACACGTTACACATGGGGAAAACCATGAAAACGCCCATGCAGCCAGCCCGTTCGCGGGATTCGAACCTCGGACCGAACTACCAGTGTTCAGCGACTTTACCGCTCGGCCGCTGGTGGGCCTTGCACTCTTTAAAAGGCACTATATTTGTTTACCATAGCCACACTCTGGCGCTAGGTTCACTTAACAACGTTACATCTCATTCATTTTATAACTCAGAATGCACAAAACTGATATCATCTGAAGAATTATCTAATCGTTGCCACATGTTCTATTCAAACAATAAATCTAAAACGATGTATAAAAAAAAATTGAACAAACATACAAAAAAGAAACAGTTTTTCACAGCCGATTCAGTATTTCTCATTCAATTAATTCAGTTCTCACTTCGCAAAAATGCAAAAATACATAAAAACTCAAAATATCTATATTAAAAGTTACGAAGTAAATCTTAAACATTTATTTCCTCGAATAAATTCCAGAATGGATTAAGCATGATTTAATTCGCAATAATAAAAGAAGGAGTTATTTTTGTTCTTGGGAAGCTTAGTTTCTCTAGATTGGTAACAAATCTACTATTCTGCAAAGTTTCAAATGTAAACAAACATGCCACCATGGCAAAAATAATTAGCATTAGCAGCATTTAAACAACTTTTAAATTATTGATAATTCTACAAATATTGCATGCAGATTTATTAAAGGCATAAAAACCTTAACAGGAAGCTAAGAACAACAGGTGACGTCATATTGTGACGTTTCATGCCTTCATTTTTATTATACATGATACACGTGGGAGGCTTACTCCATTTATTCTAACCTCCTTGTAAAACTTTGGCTTCCTGTAAAATAGTAGCAGTTCCGGCGGCCCGATTTTACCGAAAATATAAACTCTTTATATGAATGTAGAAAGCTTAAATACAGAAAACCGATATCGTTGGAAGTTTGATATAAGAGCTATAGAGAATGAAATAATCGTCACACACATACACAGACGAGCATATAGGCATCATTGTAAAAATAGTAAAATTTCGTTTTGGGAAACCTAATCCGTACTTATTCACTGAAAATCGAATATTTAGACCGAAAACATAACCTTCTTACTTATGTACAAGCGAATGCCGTTTTTCCCTTCGGAGAGCCTCTAAGTTCATGTGTGTCTCTTGGGCTCAAAGTGCCGGTAGTGTAAAAAGACTTTTATGGGCTTCAAGTAAAGTCCGGTTGTCCAGTTTTACCCAAAATCTAATCAACTCTTTATATGAATGTAGAAAGCTTAAATACAAAAAATGGAAATTTTTGGAAGTTTCATATAAGAGTTTTCGTGGGCGAAATTATTGTTACATAAATGCACACAGATACATGGACACAGAGACAGACAGACATCATTTTAAAAACAGTAAAAATATATTCTGGGGACCCTATTTAGGGATTATTCTCTTAAAACTCAGTATCGAGTTCACGTACCAAAAGCATTATCTCCATTACCGATGTATATAGGCTGGTTTGAAGTTTTTCTTCTTCTTCATCCCCCCCCCCTCAATATATTTCACGATAACATCCGACTGCTTTTTGAACTTGGTTTTCAACTTAAATTAAAAAAATAAATAAATAAACTCGGTAAACTTATATTAAAAGATTTTTAATCTTCATTTTTTTTTTTCGTCAAAAAAGCGAGAAGTCGAAAACAGCCTGCCTACCAAAACATAACTGGATATGCGTAGTAGAATTCCAGCTATCCGAACTCTTATTATTTGGAAGTCCATTTATCCGAATCTCCGTTTGTTTCTTTTAACTTTCTTGTGCGGAGTAAAGAAAATATTGAAATCGTGAAAAATTTCGGATATCATATTTCGGCAGAAATATAAATTTTTTACTGTTCCCAAATATAATTTGACTATTTTTTTGTATGATACCTGTACGTATGGACAGAAAAAAGGACTCCTTTTCCCAAAATGGATTGAAAATGGAATTGTGCTTGACATCTGTACGTACGTACTTACACATGTATGTCGCATAACTCAAAAACGATTAGCCGTAGAAGGTTGAAATTTTGCTAATTTTTCTATAATGGGACTGACATAACATTTAGTTTTGCACCTCCGTTTTTTATTGAAATCTTCAGCAACAAAATAAAATTATATATATATATATATATATATATATGATGTTTCAGCTTTAGTCGTAGAATAAATACATTGGTGAAGAATCATAGATGTAGTCGTAGCTTAAATAATCAGACGATAAGTTTAAAAAACAAAGGATCCATTTATTATTATTCAGTAGAAATAGCAGTTACAAAATCAGATACCCGGAGTAAATAAAAACCCGGAGTAAATGTACCCGGAGTAAATAAAAAGAATTACTAATAACTTTTTGTATGAAGTTTACTGCATCGTTGCTTTAAAAGAAAAGCCCCGATATTCCTTTTGCGAGTCTTTTTATAGCCTCTGGAAAGGCGGAGCTTCCAAGAAATGACGTCAGCCTCGTCAGCCAATCCAGTTCTCTTTAAATAATCTAGAATATTCTATAACTGTACGTGTAGAAAAGGCGGGAAAAACAACTTGACTACGGGGCTGTGGATTTAATTCCACGTACTTTCAAATAAGAGAACGTCGCCATTAAAAATGAAAAAAACATACAGTTAGAATTTAAGTGTATTCTTGACTATGGAATTTTATTATTACATATATATATAACAGTATGAAAAGATTTTTTTAAATTTTAATACAAAATTATCCCAATATGTTTTCTGCGCAATATGCTACTGAAAATTAATCAATTATAGATAATAAATTGAGAACCAAATACACGAAGACACAAAAGAAATGGAATATAAAGCCATTTAAATTCAAAATTCTCTATAAATATGTAAAAAAAAAAAAAAAAAAAAAAAAAAAAAATCACGAAGCCAGAAGAATTATAGATATGGGAAATACAAAATTACAAAAATTACACACACATACACACATACAGTGTCTCAAAAAAGTGATGGGACACCTGTGCTTTAGAAAAGGAAACTGCAATAAAATAAATTTAAAAAACATGTAAAATTTTTTGTGGGTGTGTTTCATGCTTAAATTTAGTAACAATTATTACATAACATACATTTTCTCAAAATATTAAAATATTAATTTAATAAAAATACAATTGTTTAGAACGGAGCAGAAAATGGCTCACTTAAGTGATGGGACACTACGTACTATGCAACAAAAATCGTCTGAAGTAAGCAGTAAAAATATCTTTTGGGGTATTTATTTTTACTCAAAGGCAATTGCCAATAATTTATAAAATCGTCTGCAGTATTTCTCTCCAGTTTGTTTTGGAATTTTTGTGTTTTTTAGCTCTGTGCAGCCATGAATGCTAAACGAAAAGAAACTTTGCCTGGAATTCGAAAATTAGTTATTAATTTGCATATTGAACGTGGAAAATCTATTAGAGAAACTACTAAAACAGTTAACCTGAGTCATTCAACAGTTTTCAATATCATTAAACGATATAAAAAGAATCATATGATTCAGGATAAAAGAAGACCTGGCCGACCATCAAAGCTATCCAATGGAATAAAGCGAATTATTGTTCGAAATATTAAAAAAAAATCCAAGAATGAGTGCTCCTAAAGTTGCTGCTGATTCACAAGCATTATATGGAGTAATTGTTAATCCTGATACTATTAGAAGAGCAATTCGATCTGCTGGATATCACGGTAGAGCAGCCAGGAAAAAATTCTTCGTAAGTGAAAAGAATAGAATAAGACTGGCTTTCGCAAAATCCAACATAAATAAGAATTCTGATTACTGGAATGAAGTTCTATTTGCTGATGAGAGTAAATTTAATATATTTGGTTCTGACGGTAGAATCTTGGTGTGGAGAAAACTCAGGGAAAAATTTCGCAAACATAACTTGGTGCCAACAGTAAAACATGGTGGAGGAGGAGTTATGGTATGGGGGTGTATGTCGTCCTCTGGAGTTGGTAATCTTGTTTTTATTGACAGTATAATGGATAAGTACAAGTATATTGACATTTTAAATCAAAAGTTGAAATCTTCAGCACGAAAATTGAACCTTTATAACGATTTTAAATTCTACCAGGACAATGACCCCATGCACCGTGCTTTGAACGTTAGACTCTGGCTGCTGTATAACTGTCCTGAAGTAATAAAAACACCCCCACAATCTCCACAATTAAATCCCATAGAGAATATTTGGCAAGAATTGGAATCAAGAGTTCGCAAACACACCATTTCTTCAAAACAACAATTAAAATCGGTGCTTCGAGAAGAATGGGGTAAAATCACTCCAGAAATCACAAAAAAAATTAGTCGAATCCATCCCAAGAAGATTAAATAATGTTTTAAAAGTAAAAGGAAATCCAACAAAATATTAAAACCTTTTAAAAAGTAAAATTTTTGGATAAATATTTGATGGAAAAGTAAGTGTCCCATCACCTCCGTTCTAAGCAATTGTATTTTTATTAAATTAATATTTTAACATTTTGAGAAAATGTATGTTATGTAATAATTGTTACTAAATTTAAGCATGAAACACACAAAAAATTTTACATGTTTTTTAAATTTATTTTATTGCAGTTTCCTTTTGTAAAGCACAAGTGTCCCATCACTTTTTTGAGACACTGTATATATAGTAAAATTATTAAAAGAAAAGGAAACATTTGGAGTTTAAATGCAGATTTGCAATGTTCTTTCCTGTAAAGGCCTTAACCATATTGTATCTCGAAGAAAGTCATACCCAAAGGTAGCACAAGTAAAAATTACAAATATTGAAACAATACTGAAATATATTTTATTATGTATTAATACATATTAATACATAATATGTATTAATACATAATAAAATAAGAAATTTAAAATGAAATATTGATCTCCTCAGTTCAACGCTTCAAACAGAACTTATCAAGGGAAAAGTGTTTTGAAGCCCAAAACCAAATTGATCAATGAGTTCCGAGTACAAGTTCCGTTCCTCTGAGACATTTGAGATTCAGGAACGTAATTTTCGAAATAGAATTTTAATTTGCAATAACTTTCAGTGGCTCTCAGTTTCTCAGACCTTTACCCTACTTGCATTCGCAATCCTTAAGACAGCAAAATTACAATAGTTAAGGAGACAGACACAGAGGGAAAAAAAAAAAAAAAAAAAAAAAAAAAAAAAAAAAAAAAAAAAACTTACAAATTAAGACTCAAACTGCAAAACAAGATATACCCACCATCCTTAGTCCTTATCCGGCCTCTAGTTGCGAAATCGGGTTGGTCGTAGTCATGTAATTCCAGTTGCAGAATTGTTTTAAATGATGAAAAGATTCATGTTTTGGCAATGTCAAATTTTAAAAAAAAACTATTTTGGATAAATAACGAAATCTAACTTTGAATGCTATCTCCGGTTCCCAAACTTATATTTAGGAAAGTTTTATTCTGGTTACAAAAAATAAATTTATAAGAAGTTTGACTCGCACGATAAAAATTGACCGGGATATTTAATTTCAAAATTTGCAATTTTTGATGTCATTTTCAACTTGCTATGAAGGATCGGTTAAATGAGTTAGAATAATTCCAGGAAATAAATTTAAAGGAAGTAGGCGGTACGAGGAAGTCATATTGTGTGTACACCATATCCCTCCCCAAGCTATGTGAAATTAAACTTATTAACATGCTTTGGGTTTGTGCCGGTATAACGTGAAAATATAATTAATTATAAAAATGAAAGATTAATTCCCCTAAAGCGCATTTCCTAGCAGAAAATTATTATTATTTTTTTTTCCTCATTTAAATCCTAACTACTGATATTAGATACTGAATGTATGTCTCGTTTTCCCTCGGAAGAGCAATATACGCAGAAAAACGTGAATAGCTGAAGAAGAACACCTGCATTTCGAAATGCAATCTCATTAAAAGAGAAAATTTTACGAGATTTAACAACAACGTTTGAGATGCATTCATCTGATAAAGAGGCTTTAAATGATTAGAAATCAAATCAAGGTAGCAATCAGACTGAGAAATGTACTATTTAAATTACGTGCCTTTCCTGGATACTATGCTGTTACTGTTAATTATTTAATATTAGTCAAATAAATCTCTTTGTTATTTTATCTCAATATGATAATACTTTTTTAATTTATAATTAATTTTTAATATTATACTAATATTTTAATTTAATTTTTAGCTTTCATCATTCGTTTAATGCAATTTATTAATATATGTATTTATCCCTTTACGGACTGCTTAATTTTAATTATATATTACGTCATATTTTATTTATATAATTTTTTCATTTTTGCTCACTGCTTTTGATAGTCTGTTCCGGAACTTCTAATTTTAGATATCAGTCTTCATTGCAAACGATATCAGCATTCCCAGCTGCGGAGCAAGAACAGCTTATTCATATTTCTTTTACAAAACTGGAGGCTCGGAACGAAATCTTTACTGATGGGCAGCCCCCTTTTTCTTTTTTCAGTGTAGCGGATATTACTGATATCAGTTAAAAACATATTTCATAAAATAACTTAATCATTTAGCATTGTGGCATTAAAGTTATTTAAATAAATAAAAAACTTTTGGTGTGTGTTGTTTTCATCGCTTCAGTTTATTACGAATTGAATGAAGCATAAGTATATGCATTTTAACCCAGGTCTTACACTTCCTGGAAAGTTAATTGCAAGATAAAGCACGCAAAGAACTGGCTTAGAACTGGAAACTTGGACGGGAGGGGAAACTGAAAGCTTTCAGCTTTCACATTACGCCTAAGGGGACTTTTTTTTTTAAAAACTTTTTGTGTGTTACCTTTATTTATTAAATATCATGTTCTTCGCACTTAAACCATAAAATTCCATTCAACAGCAATATCGCAAAATAATTTTAATTTGAACATGTCTTTAGAATTTCCGCTACACCGGATTCTCCTGCGCTAGAGATAATCTTCCCCCCTCCCGTACAGTGTTGCCATTGTTCGCTTTGAAATCGTTGAGTTTGTTAATCAAAAATTCTCTAATGTCTGACATAATATGAAATAGGTAATAAAATAAAACAAATTCCGAATTCCAAATTAGTGCTTCCAGATGCCCATATTCCGTGGAGGATTACGTTACCCACCACGGGGGTAAGAGTCCGAAGGTCTCCCAACTTCCTTCCTCTACCACCAAGCTCACGAGAGGACTTTCGGCTCGCCGCATCTTTAGAGTACCCACATGACGCACGTATGCTACATATTTATAAACATCCATGCCTTCCTTCGGCACGGCAGTCAGCGACGCTAACCACTATACTGGTTGGGGGGGGGCGAGTTCTTTGGCTAATTTTTTTTTTTTTTTTTTTTTATTTATGCAAGATACATGCATATGTATGTACAGACGTCATGGAAAAGTTCCTTTTTAATCCGTTTTAGAAAATCCATTTGGGGAAAAAACTGCTTCCTTTTGTCCGTACGTATGAATGTCACGTAAAAAAATCGCCTATATGGATTCGGGAATGGTCAAAATAGATATTTTTTTTTTAAATATGATACCCGAAATATTTTGCACTTACAATGCTTTTTTTTTTTTTTTTTTTTTTTTTTTTTTCAATTACAATTATTTCGTACAAGGAAGTAAAAACCTAAGGGTGAAAAAATATGACATATTTTAAACAACATAGGACTATTTGAAGGCCCTCTTGAAGTCATTTCTTAATTATCCGATACATGTTTTCTGAAAATGGATTTCTAAAACACAAAAAATGCGAAATCTCTATCCTGAAAACAAATGCGAGCCATGTTTAAATAAAATTTTCTAAACCTTGTAAACAATCTTACAAATAAATACCTGCGAGGGTTTTCAAAAAGTTTCTAATAATCCTATTTCTTAAAAGCAAAAGTAGATACAGCACATTCGTCCCGAGCGAGAAGTTCACGTTTCCTTCACGTGTTTATAACGTAGTATTCGATTACCTCGCTAAAAATAATAAAAAAAAAAATAAATAAAAACCACCTGTCAACTTTCATCCTTTCTAGATATTAAAAACAGCGGCAGTTATCGGCAGTGAAGTTTGTTAACAAAAATAGATTAAAGTATCAATAGAAGCAAATGATAAAAAAGTATTTCTGTTGTTTATTTATTATTTTCTGCTTCATTCACAATTTTTGTCTTTGGGTTAAACTGTCACAAATCGCGCCACCCGTTTGTGGTATAGCCTCATATCGGCACATTCATGAGATCATCGCCGCAAAGAAAGCTGATTGGTTCAGTGAGAGAAACCCGCCCTATTGATTATTTCGGGTTACCTCTTTTGTCAAATATCGCCATTTTGGCAACAAAATCTTACAGTACAGTTTTCCAAAGCAAGGTTTTTTACATTCCGAAAGGGAAGGATCCAGCAGTTATCAGAATCAGAATCAGAATCTTTCGTCAATTTAAATGCAATATAATTTTTTATTAGTTGATTATAAGCTCACGAGGGCTAATTACGAAAAGAGATACATATCTTCCAGGAGGATTTTCTGAGAGTATCTGACTGACTTAAACGAAGAAAACTACGGAAACTCTCATGCAGCCAAGCAACGTAATTTCTGAAAATAATAAATTAATTTAAAATGAAAATGTATGACAGGTAGGCTTGCCTACTGTTTTTCGTAAATATTATGTAGCCTATAAACTTGTATAAAAATTATATTTGTTCCAATTAAAATAACAAATTAATTTTTGTCTTAAATAGCTGAATTAAAATAAGATATACATTTTATTTTACTCTAAATAAATCAAACAAAACAAAACAAACAAACAAACAAACAACAACAACAACACACACTATAACAGAAAAAAAAAAAAAAAAAAAAAAACTTCAATTTGAAAACTCTAGATTTAATATTCCGTGCAAAGAAGTCATGTGGTGTACATATCAGAATTTTTTTTTTTTTTCCCCGAAAATGTCGTATCACTACGCACCAAATTCTCAACATTATCGAATTTATTGATGACGCATTCATTAAGATATCAGCCGTTGCAGTCCACTTTCTGGACTTGGAGAAAGTTCTCGATGGAATATGGCACAAACGTCTGATTCACAAATTAACAGAAATTAATCTCCCAATCACGAATTTTTGATTAACAAACTCAACGATTTCAAAGCGGGTAGTGGCAACACTGTACGAAAAAAAATATATATATCTCCAGCGCCCGAGACTGTGTATCAGGGCTTAATTTCTAAAATTAGAACGGAGCCCTATGGAAGACTGTCAGGAAAGAAGTGCAAAAATAAATAAATAAATAAAATGGTTAGTAAAATAATCGCTAATTATACAGTTAAACAATTAATTATTAAAATTTAATAAATAAATTAATTATTAACTAATTAATGATTAGGATACTTAATTAATATTAAAATTTAATAAAATGTAAAGAGATAAATAAAAATATAATAAGTTATTAAATAAATGGTAAATAATTAAATATTAAAATAAAGTATTGGACCTTGACTTATTTGGGGTCCAATCAAGGATGTGTTTCCCAAGATAAGAGAAGCAGGCATTCAGAAGTTAGAATCAATTTTTAATATAATTTTATCATTAAAAGTAAAATTTTTGAAATAAAGATAAGAGAAGCAGGCATTCAGAAGTTAGAATCAATTTTTAATATAATTTTATCATTAAAAGTAAAATTTTTGAAATCAGATTTCTACGGAAATTGTTGCTTAAACATTAAAAAAGTGCCGAAGCTTTCTTACTTAGGGCTCCGGTGAGCTCCGACTAGAATTATGATTTATCCCCAAAACTAAGAAGTATCGGAGCCGCTTCGGCGCCATTTAAGCTCTGCTGTGTATCGGAAATTCTAAAGATATCCTCATTTAAAAATTATTTTGCGATATTGCTGCTGAACTGAATTTTATGGTTTAAGTACGAAGAACGTGATATTTAATAAATAAAGATAACACACAAAAGGTTAAAAAAGCGAACTTTTGGACGTAATGTAAAATCTGAAAGCTGTCAGATTTATATATATATGTGATGTACCAGCTTTTTCCGGAATAAATAGATTGGTGAAAAATCATAGATGTAGTCGTAGCTTAAATTATCAGACGATAAGTTTAAGAAACAAGATCCATTTATTATATTTCAGGAGAAAATAGCAGTTACAAAAATTAAGATCTCCGGAGTAAATAAAAAAGAACTACTAATAACTTTTTGTATCAAGTTTACTGCATCGTTACATTAAAGAAAAGTCCCCGATATTCTTTTGCGAGTCCTTTTATAGCCTCTGGAAAGGCGGAGCTTCAAAGAAATGACGTCAGCCTCGTCCGCCAATCCAGTTCGCTTTAAATATTTCTAGAACATTCTATAACTGTATGTGTAGAAAAGGCGGGAAAAACAACTTGACTACGGGGGCTGTGAATTTAATTCCACGTACTTTCAAATAAGAGAACGTCGCCATTAAAAATGAAAAGAACATACAGTTAGAATTTTAAGTGTATTCTTGACTATAGAATTTTTTTATTACATATATATATATATGTATTTTAATGTAAGGCAACGAAGAAATGTTTTGTCTTTGCAGGTGACAACAGCAATATACGTGTTTACTCGCGTTATAGTCGCACCTTGTTTTGAAGTAGAAAAAAATCGTCAAATGCGTACAGGATTGTGCAATAGATTTTCCCGCATAATAATCGCACCTAGACTTTCACAATGAAAAATTGGCAAAAAGAAGTGCGACTATTACGCCAGTAAATACGGTAATTAAAAAAGGTTTTTTCTTTTATTATTGCAAGTGGTAAGAGCACCATACATGAATCGAAGAATAAAGCCTGCACAGAAAAAGGCATAATGTGTGACTTGGTTTATTGAAATGAAGTCAAACATTCAAGTTCGGAGAGGAACTTCATGGAAACAGAGAGTGTGGATCTGAAATACCATGCAGGCAGGCCAAGAAGTGACGAAGATACGGAGAGAATTTGACAAGTTTTTCAGAGTTCAGCACATAAATTTTTCATAAGGCATCAAAAGAACTGTGAATCCTTCGTAGGATAGTGCACCGGGTAGTCAGAAAGAGTTTTCATTGTACAGACTGCACTTATTACAGGAAATCAGACCAGAAGACAAGCCAAAACGGGCTGCATTTATTCAGGATTTTATTGCAGGTGTAGATAGCGATGAACATTTATACTTGCCACATTGCAACAACAACAACAACAAAAAAAAAAAAAAACGTTTCTCAGTTACGTTGCTCCCGTCAGCGGGAAAGGCAAAACGGGCGTACGGGTTCATAATAGCTTGAACGCACAAGTCCGATAAAAAGTTAATAAAATTTATTCTTATCACAAGAAATATAACAAAATGCTGGAATATTTCCTCAGAGATATTCATACAATATCACACAATATCATGCAGTAGTTAAATTTTTAAATAAAACGCAATCCAAAGCACGGAGAAAGCTAATCTAATCTCACCGCAAATTCGCTACAGTCAGCAACAACAACTAAATAAAAGGAACTGAACTGAGATGTTTCTCTCCGGCTTTTATAGCGCTTTAAATCGGCCGCGCAAGACAGTTCTAGTAATTTCTGGAAAGCAGAAAGAGTAGAATTACAGCTACAGCTAACATAGAAGTCAATTACATTTATTCAAATTAAATATCAATTACAGTGATAAGCTTTTATTCAATGTTAAATACACGTGCTCTTGTATTTTTAATCTTCCGGCGTAGAAAAAGCTAATTGTCTTCAGACTTATGCTGTTACTAAAAAAATGGGCCTATTTCATGACTTTAGTCTGTCTAATAGCTCTTAGACAGTGAAAATTCTTTTTTTCCTTTCTTAAATTCTTAATTATTGCGACACGACAATTAGCCAGAAATTAATTAATTTCCATTCCCTAGTATTTTCAAAAAATCTTAACAGACAGTTTCACTCAAATAAGAACTCCACATAATACATCCCTCAAGAATTCCGAGTCCCACCCACTACCATAAATTACTTCACCCAAGTCTTACCGACTGTTATTATTTAAAGCCCCCTCTGCCGCTAAGAATTTTCGGACACCCTAAACTTATGAGTCAGACACGAAGAGAACACTTTGCGAACTCCCCACTAGAAAGAATGTAAGTTACTTAATACCTTTTCTGGCCTTTATATCTTCATGTACATTCACTGTTCTTATTGTATTTTTTATATTATTTTTATATTATTTTTGATTTGTTTTTACAAAGTTTGCATTATTTATCTTATTTTATTTTTTATATTATTTTTACATTATTTTTGATTTGTTTTTACAAAGTTTGCATTATTTATCTTATTTTGTAATCTTCCATGCATTATTTATATTATTTTGTAATCTTCTATGTTTATTTCAACTTTACTTTGAATTCTATTTCATAATGACAATTTCCAATGTTTAATTTTTACAAATAATATAGAACTCAAATGCATAAACATGAGGGTGTCGGGGACGGTTACTCGAGTTTTTTCGTATTTCTCTACAGAATTGCTTTTTACTCCAAATTGAATTGGCTAAAATGCTTCATAAGAATAAGTTCTTTGAGTATCAGCATTGGTTCGTAATCCCTTCTATTCGCGGAAATATTTGGCCTGACTAGAATTGCCAGTTTGGCTTTACCTTATAACTCGAGTAAAGACGAAACACCTTCGTATTTATGTATTTTTATTATTATTGTTCATTGAATGGGAGTTGGTTTGTTCCCCTTGAAAAGTCAACTAATTTCCGATCAATGGCAACGATTACATGTTTTTAATTTAATTTTTCCTTTTACAATTGAAATTTTGTTCTTCATGATTATTTAATTCCAGTACCCGTTAAAACATTAGTAACATTTTAGTTTCAAATTACTTCAAAACATCTTTCAAAATATAACTTACCAGTGTGGATTCACTCTTTTAAAATAATTCTACTTTAATTAAACTTAGGAGATAATATAATCAATTAATCAATATTGTTTAGGAAATAAATTATATATATATATATATATATATATATATATATAAAGTAAGAAATTTAGAACTAATGGTTAACAAAGACGAAAATTTTGAAATTCATATTTAATATATTTCAGATAATCTAATAAATGTAAAAATCAAAACTTGCAAACAATCAATAACCCAATTAAAAAAATTCCTTAGAAAAAAAAAAAAAAAAAAAAAAAAAAAGAAAAACCACCATAACTGAAGAGTAATTCAATCAACTTCAGCAAAGATTTGACTTCAGTGCCACTTTTAAGTCAGGTCAACGGAACATTGAAATCTCCTTTCTACAAAAATCCTTGCTTTTCTGTATCCAGAATTAGCTCATGGTATTTCACCCGAAAATTCTGGCCCTTTCCCAAGCAAGGAAATAAGATCCAATTGGAACTGATACTTTAAATAAAGAGAAATCTATTTTGTTTAAAAAATTGAAATCGAAAGTGAATAATGAAAATACTTCAGTGAAAAAATAAATCAAAATTTTACTTTTAAACATATATCGCATAATCCAAAGTAACTTTAGTGAAATTATAAAACTTAGGTGAAAAAACAAGGAAAAAATTCAATTAAAACTTGTATTTTAATTATTCACTTTTGGAAAAATAGAGTTCTCTTTATTTAAAGTACAAGTTCTAATTGGATCTTTTCCCTTGCTTTGGGGAAGGGCCAGAACTTTCGAGTGAGCTATTATAGGTTTGGTTTAGTTTGGTTTATTTAATTACGGCAAAGCACACTAGCGCTATCTGCCTAAGGAAAGGGATGCCTTCGTGGAGGACTTTCTAGGGGAAACTCGCTCGTTACACATGGAGAAAACCACGAAAACGCCCATGCAACCAGCCCGTTCGCGGGATTTGAACCTCGGACCGAACTACCAGTGTTCAGCGACTTTACCGCTCGGTCATGCTTCTGTCATTATTATTATTATTATTATTATTATTATTATTATTATTATTATTATTATTATTATTATTATTATTATTATTATTATTATTATTATTATTATTATTATTTAATTTCTTTAAGGAATTTCTTTGAATTGGGATATTGCTTGTTTAAAAGTTTTGGTTTTTACATTTATTAAATTCTTTGTTGCATTTATTAAATTATTTGAAATTTATTAATTATGAATTTCGAAATTTTCGTCTTTGTGAAACATTAGTTCTAAATTTCTTACTTTGTATATGTAACATTTTGAGTTGGTACATAAGACAAACTTTATTTTTTTTCTCTAATAAGATATATCGTATAACTCGATATATCTTATAATTACTTTACTGCTTTAATGTTATATAACTTAACATTGAAGTAGTAAAGTACCTTTTGGGAGACCCTTAAAACGGTTCAATAAAATAAAAGCAGGTAATTAATTAGTTTATATTTAAGTATTTTTTATTGCAATTATTTTTTTAAATTATGCTTTGTCATAGGGGATTTAGCACCTTTCTCAGTTTTCACCTGAAATAAATGCCACATTTACCCTACTTCGTTACCACAGCCAAAAGTATTAAAATTCTCAAAAATTCAACGAATTGACCAAAAAAATTGCGAATATCTTATAATTAAACTGAGCACCTATTTCATACATCGAATGCTAGGAATTATTCGTTTAATAACATAAACCAAATGTAAAATGAATTTCGAATTTAATGATATCGTTTATATATATATATATGTGTGTGTGTGTGTGTGTGTGTGTAAAATAAAAAAGCTAGTAAGTACTGTGCAGTAAGACCTATTTGGTCATAAAGAGATTGATTGTATGTTTTCCCTCTACGGCTTTCTTTATTTTATCCCTTTTTCTAACCCCAAGGTACTATTTAGTCTTTAAATATGATTTTGCATTTTTTCACTTAATATCTTCTTGTGTCACTCTTCATTCGAGTCTGTTGCCATTCAGAAAAATGTAAGATATTATTCTTTCATATTTTATTTGTCTATAGTTAATTAAGAAAGTAAAGCCTTTAAAAACAATAGATGCAGCTCTTAAGAATATTAATTATCTTTTTTAAACTTTTGAACCTGAATTACTTAAATAAAACTGCAATTAATTCATGATACTCTTAATCAAAAACATTAAATATTTTTTATAGGATTACACTGCACTTTTTAAATATACAGAAGACATGTAACTTATCCATATCCATATTCATCTAATATCCTATAAAATATTTCGCTATTCCATCTGGGTTATTTCTATCGATAATCTCTACTGATAAATCATATTAAACTTTAAAAGATATCTTGTAGAGTCTTTTAGGCTATAGTTAAAATCTGAACCTTTTCAGACTGTTTCTTCCTTTTTTTTTAATTCATTCTAATATGCAATGTGCACACCTTGTTCTGCTTATACAAATTTCACATTTTTACCAACATCTTAGTTCTTTACAAGCATTTTAGGTACTACATAAATTTCAAATTCTATTACTAGGTAATATGCCCTTTTATTTTTCTGTTCATTTCAATCTTATTATTTTAGAAGAATGTTAAATAAAATTTAAAAGGTACTGTGAAAATGTAATCGGAGATAAAAATTATTGAGCAAATGAAATTCTAAAATTAAGGAGTCTGACTTTTTTTTTTTTTTTTTTAAATTTGTAAAACTAAAGGAATCTTAAATTTTGTAATCGAAGGAACCAATGGAAACTTTTGGCGAAACTTTCGCAGTCAGTCACCTGGAAATACATATATTGGCAACCCTATGTAACACGTAATGGTGTGACGTCTACATGTGCCTATTCGTCTGCTCTGCCGCAACATCATGGCTACTCCACATGGTATAGTCTGCTGGTGAGTGGTGGAATCCCTTTGAGCTTCCGTCGGTTCCATCACATGATTTTAAGATTGGATTTAATAAAAGGAGTACGAAAGTTGTCCCATTGATTGCTTAGAATAAACTCAGTTTCTGTAGGTAATAGCCAGGCAATTACCTTGTCTTCCTGTGCCACATTAAATGAGGAACTAGGCTTACGTTGACACTGAACCGCTTTGCATCGTTTGTCATTCTAAAATAGCGGTAAGCTTCTTTATTTATTCCCAGGTTAATTATTTTACTTTATTGAGTACATCCTGATGCTATCTTGAACTGTGATTTATTTGGATTTGTCCGGTGTATTGAAAAATAAATTATATTACTGAATTAAAAAAAATTAAAAAATGGGCGTTTGGACATTGGTTTTATATATTCCATTTATTAGCCTTAAATAGTAAATTCATTATATTACTTTTACACAGCATTAAACAGAAAACAAAAAAATTGAATTTCCGTTATTGCAATCTGAAACGAAATGATAATCATTTGAAATTACAAACGCCGGTCAGCTGGTATCCATATTGCATGAAATACTAAAAATCATATTTAATTTTTTAAAATTTTTTACTGTAAATGCAACTGAATTACGAATTTATTATAAATTTTGCTCACTCTTTTAGAACTTTTATTCGGATACATTGTTAAAGAAATAGAAACTAATGCGATAATTTTATTATTTCTAATAGTTCATTTGTATGATGTAATATTTTTTATTCTGTGCAATGTTTTATTATAACTCTTCTGATAATACTAAAACATGTTTCAAAATAATAAGAAAGCTAGCTTCGAATTTTAATCCAAAACCGTTTCCGTTATTTTTTATCCAATAGAAATGTAATAAACGCCTTTTTAATTAAACTTAAACACTTGCTTTGTCTCCTGAGGGGGAAAAAATTGAATCCGGAAACATGAAAATCTATATTTGTATCTGAACATTACAAAAGTTAATTAATGTGAAATATTTACTGAAACAATTTGAGAAGAAATTTATATAATGTCAATTGAAAGAAAAATGTTTACTCAATAGAATATCACAAAATTTAATTCTGTAAAACCTTCACAGCTAATTTTTTTATTGATATTTTTTTGCATATGTTGTATGAGAACTTCCTATTAAAATGTTAAATTTGTGGTTTGTTATTCAGTATTTTAATCTAGTATTATTATTTTTAACAACTTCTGCTAGCATTGTAAAAAAACTTGTTTCTTTGAAAGATGAGGAGGTGTTGTAATAGCATATGAAAGAAAAACTTTTATTTATTATATTTGTTCAACAGTTTTCTAAATTCATTTGATAAAATGTGCAGTTTTAATTTTTTAAATTTTAATATTAGATTTTTAATTCTTAAACTCCATATGAATAGTTTTAGACAACATTGTTTAAAATAATTGGAATTTCTGCTGTTTTTTGGGCTACTTGCCTGTTCTGGAAATATAACCAACATGCAGTAAATTGATGTTTTGGTATTTAGTTAGCTTAATTCCGCTGAAAGATGTGAACTAATAATTCAGATTTGTATTGATAATTTAAAATGTTCTTATTTAAAATTGTACTTTAAAATTATTTATATAACTTTAAGCTAATTACTAAAGTCATTGAGCTTTAACATTTCCATGAGTGGTGTATGTAAAAATTGAGTTTGGATTTTTAAAAAAAAATTTATAAAATTTAGCTGTTTGTTTTTAAGTAAATTCAAAAAATTTTATGAATACTAATTAGTAACCAACTTTTAATTGCATGAATGTATATTAGTTTTGTTACATTAATACCAAAGAAAAGGGGAAAGTGCAGAATCTCCCACTGCTTGGCACGTTTTTAAGAATTGCATAAAAATGGTATTGCGCACTGCCTTGACTTTATCCATGTACACATCGACTTATTTTCACTTAAAAAGTCAAAGAATTCTTACTCTTGTAGAAAGCGCCAAACTAATAAGTGGGCGATTCTGCACTTCACCCAAACAAAATGTGTTTAGAAAACTGATGTATTCATTAATTCTTTATCTTAATGTAAGCATAATTATCAACCACATTAAATGCATAATTTTAACACTTGCTCACCTTTCCTGATAATTTGAAATTAAAAATGCTAAAAAAATAAACTAAAAAATTGGAGGGGAAAAAATTCTGTCTATAATGATCTTATTAATCACACATGAAATGTGAATGATTATTCCATGACTTAAACAAAAGATTTGAATTTTTTCGAAATTCTTACTTATTCCTGAATTTGTTCTTTACCTGATCAAATTTTGAAAATATCTTTTTTCGGTCTCAACAAATGTTGTCTTGGCTTGTAGGTAGCATTTCGGAAAGAATTGACTCTATTCTATATAATAATTTAGCTTAGGGAATTTATTCACTATTATACAGTCACCATTTCTTAAAACTCCTTTATTAGAACAGAAGCGTGTCTGGAAACTTTTCACTTGAAAGTAGAACATTTTAGAAAGTTTTGATGACAATTTTTTTTTTTTTTTTTTTTTAAATCTGGCTGATTAAAATTATGATTTTAAATTGGGGATGATTGAAGACATTGACAATTGCTGTGAGATAAGTGCAAGTTTTATACAATCATAATTTAAATGTCCCACTTCATTCATTTAAGTATGGGAAGTTGTGCCTCTTAAATTTGCTCAGATGTAGCCATTGTTAGAAATCTTTTGTTGAATGGTTTTACTTCTGTGATATTACTCACAAAAAAATAATATTTTTCAAAATGAAACAAATAATTTTATGTTATAGTGACTGCTGTCAGGATGTTATTAAATAAAATTATTTGGCTGTGAAACTATGGCTCAGCTGAAATTTTGAAAATTTGTTTTATAATGCAATTAAGTTGTATCTAGCATTTAAACAGTATTTTAAATGAACTAATTTTGTCTCTGAATATTAGAAAAATAATTTCAGTCTTATAAATTATAGAATATGCTTATAAATATTCACAAATAGAAATTATTCTTAGAACAGATTTCCAACAATGTGTTGGAAAGAAGATTGCTGTATTAATGTATGAAGTTAAAATTTAATATTTATGGATATAGCTATGCTATCTGGGGTGCTGTCTGGTAGTTGCATATTATTTTAAATTTACTGTAGTTATAGCTTAAAATATACTGAATAAATTTTCCTTTTTCAAGATTAAGATTTCATTATTTTCCTTTTTCAATATTTTCAAGATTAATTTACAGAAATACATTACAATAACTTACATTGTAATGTATTTCTGTAGATTATCTGACCCCAGTAGTGGGAATTTAATCCATTTTATTTAAATATGAACTGTTTGTTGCCTAAGTCCAACACTGCTGGTTATGAGATTGTAACCTTGAGTTTTTACTAGTAAGGTTCTGTTACCTGAAGTAGTAGTTGTTGAGTATCTTATTAGAACTACATTTTAACCGTTGCATTACTATTAAATATTTATGCATTGACTTTTAACAATAACATATTATGCTATTCGTAAACAGAATTGCAAGATATGAAAAAAAAATTGCAAGATATGAAAAAATTATTTTTGGTATTGTTAAGTAAATATTGGTACTTCCTTGTTAGAGCAACAACTGTATGAAATTTAGGTTAATCTTTGGATTATGGTAACTTGGTGATTTTTTGGCGACCAAATCTGCTACAGCAACCTGCTAGTTTTTGTTTGGATGCCATTTTGTTTTCACAAAGTAAAGGCATTTTTTTTTTAACTCAACATTTTTTTCCAACAATCTGCTAGCCGAATTATGCTTATGCTAGAAATTTTATGGAACAAAAGTGCTTAATCATGACGAAGATTAGGTGCAAAATTGGGAGAAAGTGCAGAATCGCAAACTGCTTGCCCTGTTTTTAAGTACTGTACATACACAGTATCCATGTGCACGTCGACCTATTTTCACTTAAAAAAACATCCCAGACTTGCACAAAAATGGCATTTTGCACACTCTTGACTTTATTCATGTACACTACTAAAGTCCTAGCTAGTAACCTTTATCTCCTTACCAAAATGTCGCCAAACTACCTGTTACCATATTCCAAAGATTAGCTGAAACTTACACTTTACGGCTTGGGCATTTAAATTTGCCAGTTTTGGTGACTTAGCACAGTAACCACTTTAACAAGGAAGTACCAAAATATTTATTTGGGGAAATGGTAGGATTTTGTTATATATTAAACCATTGGCAGTTGCACAGCAGCCCAGCAGTTTAATATGCAGTGAATTCCTGACATTTAGGATGTAATTATGGGTTTCTTTAGTGAAAATTATTAATTTCTTTATTGCAATGATTGAAGGTTTCTAACAAAAAATGGGTTCTTTTGAGGAATTGGTTATTTTCTTTGTATTATTAGCAAATGTACCTTTTAGAGGGAGTGATGTATTATCTTTATTATTTGAATTTCAGTGGGTGGATTCCTTATATTATTTCAATAACTGCAAGAAAGCTCTTTCTGTTTACCTGCACTTCTACTGAAAAGCTGGAAGAAGGTCAAAATATATTTATGCACTAATCTTCGGTGTTGCCAAAAAGCATTATGGCAATCCAGGTTATGCACATAGCATCCCCACAGATCGCTGTCCACTTGTGCAGATACTTTCGCTTGCATGACAGCAGATTATTATCCCACCTATTGGAATTTCAGTATTTTAGGATAGCAGTAGACTGCATATTGCAGTTTTTGTCATCTGCGAAATCCTGGACATAATTTTTTGCATATAGAGAGCTAAATGTGGCTCACTAATAGGTATCATGCAGCTCTTTTTTTTTTCTTTCTCATTTCAGGATTTTGGTGCCGATGTTGTACGCAATGAGTTTGTGGAATTCTCCGATTTTTTTTTTTTTTTTTTTAGTGTGAACAGATCATTATGCTACACGGAGAGACAACTTTTTGTTGCAGATAATCAAAGCACCATAAGAAATTTAATAAAGTATCTAACTGAGAGCTGATACTTTGCCTTTACTATCAAAAATACTTTATTTTTTATTACTGATTATTTTTATGCATTGAGAAAATAAAACCCTTTTTTTCATAAGAAAGTCATAGTTTTTGGCCTATGTATAATTTCTCATAGAGAGTCTGGATATTTTATTTTGGCTTAAATGCTTTCAGTGATTCAACACTTACTGATGAGAGTGTTTCTGCTAAAAAGAAATGTTCTTCAGTCAAGGTTAGTTTTTTACATTCAAATAGATTCAAATTATTAAATATTCAAAATCAAAATAATATAAAATCAAAATAATTCAAAAATTACATTCAAATAGAAATATGATTTTTGGCCATTATTAAAGTACACCTTCCATAGAAAAGGTAAAAAATCTACTTTGTCATGTAATAGTGAATAAGACATTGGGGAAAACCAAGAAAATGGAAAAAACACTTGGGAAAAACAAGAAAACACATGATGTGATGCTTGGGATTTTCTTGTTTTTCCCCATGTGTAGCATGAATAAAACGTTTTCCCTTAGTTTTCAACACTTATCACTTTTATGGCAGGCGCATGTTGAAGCAAGGTGCATTCTTGAAGGTATGTACAGTGGGTACAAAAAGTATTTGCACACATACATTTTTGTTCACAATTTATAAGAAAACGCATTAATAAATACAAAAATTGGCATTTAAAAAATAGAATAAGCCTATTCATTTAAATTAATTACAAAAAATACAATAATATTAATAAAAAACATTTTTTGCAACAATAATAAAATAGCTTATGTCAAAAAAGTATTTGCACACTCAACTCAACTCTAGCAAATTTGCATTTTATGCTATTATTTGACAGTCATCCCGCAGTAAATAATATATGTAAGACGACTATAAAAGGAGGTGTTGTCGAAACGTTATCAGTTGATTGCCGATTCAAATTGTAATGGCACCTAAGAAATCTGAATTGTCGATTTCATTGCGAGAAAATTTTTTTTCTCTACGTGAAAATGGCCTAAGTTATCAAGAAATAGGTAAAAAAGTAAATGTTTGCTTCTCTACTATTTGGTATGTTATAAAGAAAGAGGATCTACATCAAATAACTTGCGCTCTGGACGCCCAAAGAAACTTTCACTGCGAATGAAGCGAAAAATCATAAGAGAAGCATCAAAAAATCCATTTGTTAGTGCAATTACTTTAGCCAATGATGTCGCTTCAACATCTGGAGTTCAAATCTGTGCCCAAAGTGTTCGAAATGTCCTGCACGATGCACAAATTTATGGGAGATCACCAAGGAAAAAACCTCTCCTAACTGAACGAAACAGACTGAAGAGACTTGAATTCGCTAAGGAATATATCAATAAGCCAATCGATTTTTGGAAAAATGTCATATTCTCCGACGAAAGCGAGTTCAATATCTTTAAATCAGATGGCAGAAAATTAGTTTGGAGAAAACGTTGTGCTGCTTTTCATACCAAAAATGTGTTACCTACAGTTAAACATGGAGGAGGTTCTGTTATGATTTGGAGTTGCATGGCTAGCAAAGGAATTGGTAATTTGTGTTTCATTGATGGGAATATGACAGCTCGAACCTATATTGATGTGTTGCGAGATAACTTGCCACAAAGTGCAATAAAATTGGGTATCAGTAATTCGTACTATTTTCAGCAAGACAGTGATCCCAAGCACACTGCTGGTATAACTCGTATGTGGTTGCTTTATAATGTACCCAGAAAACTTGCCGCTCTACCACAATCACCAGACTTAAATCCTTTGGAAAATCTGTGGAATTCTTTGGATTTAAAAATAAGAAAAAGGAAGATTTCAAGCAAATCTGCCCTTAAACAAGCCCTTATTGAAGGGTGACCGAATACTGAGCCTACTGTTACAGAAAATTTAATTAAATCAATGCCAAGCAAGATTACAAGCAGTAATAGATGCTAAAGGCATGCATATATTAGTTATTTGAAATTTGCTTATATATTTTATTTCTTTTGTATTCATGCAGGTGTGCAAATACTTTTTTGATACGAGATATTTTAATTTTGTTACAAAAAAGCATTGTTATTTATATTATTGTAATTTTTCTGTTTGTTTTGGATGATTAAACTTATTCAGATTTGGCAATACCAATTTTTTTATTTCTTAATGCTTCTTTTTATGAACTGCAAACAAAAATGTAGGTGTGCAAATACTTTTTTTACCCACTGTATATAAGGTATCACTGGATAAGCCTTGTCTCAATTTTGATAAACATTTCAGGGGTGGTCCAAGAGTCTCCCACCTCTTTCCCTACTATCATCTACTCAAGAAGACTCTAAATACAGCTCACTGTGTATTATAAGTGCCTCTTTCCTGCACAGATACTGTGTGCATACAAACATCTATGCTTTCTCTGAAATTCAATCTGGGGCTATGCAGTCTGAGCGGCCACTTCTAAGGTAGATAGCCCTCTTGAGTTTTATATTGTATGCAGACTCGGCATCTAAAATCCTAAAATGAGAAGTTAAAAAGATGCACATGGTGCCTTTTAATGAGTCACATTATGCTGTGTGGATAAAGATAAGTTCAGGACTCACTGGAAAGGACTAAACTGCTGTATGTGGTCCCTCACTATGCTAAAACTCTGAAATTCCAATAGGAGGGATCATATTCAGTGAAGTGATTAAAAAAATGCTGTATGTGGTATGCTAAAACACTAAAATTCGAATAGGAGGCATGCTGGCGAAAATGTCCAAAAAAGTGGAAAGCCAACTAGGGGAGATGCTTTTCACATATGATTGCTACATGTATAAATTCTGGTAGAATCATGGGTTCCTACATAAATACTGGGTCATCCAGAAAGTTCTATTGTTTTTTGATGATGAATATAAGTGAAACTGTTGAAGAAGCAGTCTCGCTGTATAACAAAAGCACCATTTTGTCTTATGACTTTTATCATTTCTCTGCTAGCCGAAGAATTCCTTTTTTTGGGAAAGTAGGTTTATGCGTAAAGATGCTGTTTTAAGAGTCAAAAGAAACGAATTCAAAAAATTTTGAAGTGACCTGAAGAGATGAAAATATCCAGGGGCAGTAGCAAGATCTATAAAGGATTACACAAATCATTCCAGTCTTATTCAAGTTTTTGACATTCATTCAAATGGGGGCTAAGCAGTATCATGATGGAGGACTACACCCCAACAATTAATCAGTTCTAGGTATTTTACTTCAGTTTTTGCCTTTAAAATTGCCATTTGTAAACTATACTTTTCTGAATTTGCCTGATTTAGTGGCAGCAATTCATAATTTGAAATTTCTTTGTTGTACAACATAACCAGCAGCAAAGCTGGTGCAGATGTACTTGGCAGCAGAATTTAGAGGAGCACCATGCAGAAAAATGTAGGAATGTAAATTTTATTCAAGGCACTAGGCAGCAGAATTTAAGAGAGGTTAAAAATTATTAGAAATTAGAAAGGCAAAGGGCAAGGTGATACACAAGAGAAAAATAGGTGGTACGCAAAGAAGAAAAGTATTTTTAACTATTAAATTCAAAAATTAAAACCTCAACATCCTGATTGAGTTTTTTCTCTAACACTCATAAATGTATGCTGTCTGGGCTTTGTTCAAGAGTGGCGGTGGTAGCAGTATTTTGTAGTGGTGGTACTAAAGGCTTTCAATTTTTGTTTAGGTGGTACATGTTAGTCAAAAGGTTGAGAACTGCTGGCATAGGGCATCAGAATTTTGGATCTGTACAGACTGCATTGGGTGGCAAAATATCTAGCACCAGTTTTGAATCTCACCATGCACAAAGCCTTACTTTTTTGGGATGCAGCCCTATCTTAATGTTGCTGAAAGAGGTTATTAACATATTAATGCAACCACCTTGCTGCAATTTGGTGATTTTTTGCCTATGAAAAAGTAAAAGTTTTTTTAACAAGTTGATTGTTTTTGTGACTTTTTTCAGAAAGGATTACTGAAGTATCGATAATTATTTAAGTTCTCAAACATTATTAACATATGAAAAGTCAACTTTAGCACAATTTAAAATAAAAATTTAATTTTTTAAATAAGGATTATATGATATATTAAAAAAGTAAAGCATGCTGATCTCCAAATCTTTTTGTAAATTTATTTGCATTATTCTTCTCCTCGAGTACACAGCCATCAGTTTTCACTGAAAAACAATCAGAAAACTGCAGATAAATGACATTGCTTAAACCTCAGCAGCACTAGCTATCTACCAAACGCATCTCCTCATAGATTTTGTGTTAAAATTCTGTGTTCTTGAAGAAATTTTACTGCAGTTTCATTGATTGCTGGCAAATTCCACAAGTGCATATTTTAAAATTAAGTTTTGGGCATAAAATATCATGACTTGCTTATAAAAACTGTTGGACTACAACAAAAAGAATGCATGCAAAAATGGTGACGTTGCTTGACTGAAAATATTGTTATGAGCATAGTCGCCAGAGTTTGAAGCATTCTAAAAAATTTAGTGACTTCTACTAAGGTGGTTGTGATAACATGCAAGTTCCCTTTTGGCTTGCAATATAATCTTTTTCTTGAAAGTATATAGTATCCACTTTTTATTTCCAATAAGAAACCACTTCAAAAAAGATTTTACATTGTTGGCTATCTAAAATTCAACACAAGGAAGGACAAGAGATAACATTGCTAAGTTTATAATAGAAATTATATATAATATCAGTGTTAGTTGATTTGAAATGCTGGTTTTTTGAGGTGAGGAAAAGGATAAAATCAATAAGTGTTGCCTGTTGTTGTGGAATGGCAGCCCATGTTGCCTCCACACGTAGCCAGATTCATCTGGTGTTCCCGTGGGTGCAGCATGCTGGGTTAGGCATTCTCCAATCATTGGTCAGACATGTCATGGTTTGATGGTCGCTAGATCTGGAGAATGGTCAGGCCAGGAAAACAGTACTATATGCTGAGCTAAGAAGAATGCTTGAATACTGCTTGCAGTGTATGGTCATGTATTGTCCTGTTGAAACCTCAGGCAAGCACTAAAGGTAAGGAAGGAAGCTGCAAAATCTCAGATATAGCATCGGCTGGTAAGTGTACTGATAATGCATACTAGGAGGGGGGGAAGTAGAATCCAATATCACCTCACACCAACACAGTGCAGGATTGTAATACTGTGGTACTGCAGGCAGAAGTGCGATTCATCTCAAAACACAATGTCATGTCAATCAGATTTCTCTCTCCACCATTCAATGCACCATCACAAATGCCTCTGGTTTAAAGGTAAGCGAAGCAGTGTGTGTTTAGCGGACAGTCCATTACCCATAATGATGCCAAATTGTTCATGTAGACACTGATTATGGTGTTTGTTGTGTGATATGGTTGCTTGTGTAACTGTAAGCTCAATCATTGCCATGCACACACCCATGGAGTGTGTGCCCATTATTGTTTTGCAGATTGTGTTTGTTGTGATATGGTTGCTGATGTAGCTACTATAAGCTCCATCAGTGCCATGCACACACCCATGGAGTGGTGCGATGAGGCGGTTGCATTTGCTTCTGTCTATCAGTCATTCCTGCCTGCATCCACTGATTCCATATTCACAGGACTGTTGATTGGCTACAATTGCTTGACCAATTTTCCAGAAAGATAATCTGCAATCTCTGTATTGCAATGATTCTGCTTCACTTGAACTCAACATGAATGATGCTTATGTTTTTCTATGAGGCATATTGAAGCTGCACACACCAAAAATCTGATGAGAGAACAATTCACATTATTCAAGACAGCAAGCTTTCTTCTCTTTATATACAGATTGTAATGAGTGCTGCCGTCGCCCATGATGTGCACATGCACTGCAATTGTAATCATTTCCATATTCCATCTCAGTATTCACATGATGCAAGTTTCATGAAGTTTGGATGCTTCCTTCATGGTGTTGCATTTTGGATGGCCAGCTGTTTATTTCTTTTCGGCAAGGAATTACATGCCGAAAACTTGGGCAAGCATTCTGCTGTGTTAACGCAAGGGGGGCTCATCATTGTACCAGCTACCTAGGTTTCTTCAAATGATCATGTACTGTACTTTTCGGAATATTCAGCCCATTTGATAGTTCAGTTATATAATGTTGATTTTCGAAGCATCCTTTTTTCATAGGTTTCTCTGTTTGTCATGATCTTTGTGGCTGAACTTTATGCAATTAAACTTCTCAAACCGCCTCCAAACTTGGCATCACAAATAGCACTTTTTATATATACATATAGCATAAATTATATGAGAAGTCTGACTAGCAGTTTTCCAGCTTTTAATAATGATTATGCAGTTTAATAAAAAAATAAACTTTTGGTTCTCCATTCTTAGCACTTCACTGAAATATAAGAATTATACCCCAGTATGTACTAAGATTATTAAACCTGAGAAGAAAAGGTGGTGGGTATTTAAACATCTGCTTCAGTTAAGGTCATCCCTTGTAACGAGAAAACATGCTTTTATATTAAATACTGGTGAGCCTTTCGGATGACCCAATATTTTTTCCAAGTCTGATTAGCAGTTTTCCAGCTTTTAATAATGAATGCACAGTGTAATAAAAAATAAACTTTCGGTTCTTCATTCTTAGCACTTCACTGAAATATAAGAATTATACCCCAGTACATACTAAAATTATTAAACCTGAGAAGAAAAGGTGGTGGGTATTTAAACATCTGCTTCAGTTAAGGTCATCCATTGTAACTAGAAGAAATCATGTTTTTATATTAAATACTGCTGAACTTTTCAGATGACCCAATATTTTTTGGTGATAGGTGTATTGCCTCAGTATTGTTTAGGGGCTTTTGGGCAGTTTGGTAGGCTTTTCTAGTGTATGAAAAAATTGTAAAATAAATCGGTAAAAAGAATCTATGTTGGTGTATTTAGTGAATTTATTACTTTGGAGGTGTTAACATAAATTTCTCTCAATTTAAAAAATACATAAACATCCAAAATCTCTTTAAACAAGAATATTTTGTAAGCATTTTATGATGCCAAGCAATTGAAAGAACAGTTTCTTGGCATCATAAAATGCTTACAAAATATTCAAATATAAATATTATTTGGAAGGTAAATTTTGAATTAATACTCTAATTGGCATTACAAAATTTTATTTTCTGAATAAGGCATTATTTAAAAATAATACTGATAATAGGTTCTGATAAGTTATTTTTCATTTGATTTCAATATGTTATAATGGCCTGCCTGATACATGTAAAGAAACATATGCGACTAAATTTTACTTCCTTCAGTAAAGATAATATATCAAATTATGTTCATAAAAATATATTAAATGAAGTGAATGCAACCGGGCATTGTTACTACCATAATCTTTTGCTTAATTTTGTTTTTTTATCAGCTAATGGTCTTTTAAATGACTGCTTCCAGTAGTTATTATGCAGAGGTTGTTTAATAGGTGTTGGTTTTCATGAGAAGCACTAAAATTGGAATTGTGGTCATTATTATGCAGCTACTTACAAGTTGATTTCTACTATACTGCGATTATGGGCTCATTGGGAATACTCTATATATTAGTTGTTTTATATTTGTCTATTTACTTTAATATGGTAATAAAATTTTGTAACTATTTGTTTCAGTTTAAATTAATATGCATTTGAAAGGGAGTCTTAATTTAGTTAATGTAACTATAATAGTAAGATTTTTTTTAGTGACAAATATTCCTTAAATGCTGAATCTTTCACAAGACATTACAGAATATATAAGGATAGGATGATCTTTTTCGTTTTCGAGTTTCTTGAATCTTTCATATTAAAATATGGAAAAGAAAAAGACTAAGATAATAAGTTTTTGATTAAAGCAAAATTTTAAATATGCTTTCATAGAAAACAAATTGAAAACATATTTTAAAAGCACACCTATATTTATTAAGGAAATACAAATGACATTTAATTAATAAAGTGCATAGTTAAAACTTTACTTTGGTTACAGCTAAAAGCATTGCGGACAAAAACGTCGCGGAGAAAACAACGCAAGGCGAAAACGTCGGGCTACAAAACATAGTGGGAGAAAACAACGCAGTCCTAAAACATCGTGGTACAAAACATCGTCGTCGAAAATAAAGCGGTTCGAAAACTTCGCAGTTTAAAAACATCGTCGTCGAAAATATCGTGGTAAAAAATAAAGTTATCTACAAATCATCGCATGATTATAACATCGCAGATATGCTTTTTTTTTAAGGATTTAATAACTGTAAATGGATATTCCCATAATGATTTGTGAGCGCAAGATGGAAAGAAGGATAATTTTTACTTTCATATTTTTATTAACTAATAAATTTTTGCTGAGAAAATGAGAAGGAAACTTAAACATAGAAAATTAATGCAACTTATAGCACTCAATAGAATTTTAAACCGACATAGTTAACTAACAAAGGCCATTAATGAATCATTTTTATAAAGTTTTTACTGGTAATTTTTCATGAAAAGTATAATATACAAGTTGCATTTAATTGTCTTTGCTTAAGTTTCCTTCTTACGTTTGCAGCGAAACTTTATTAGTCAATAAAGAACTGTGAAAGTAAAAATTATCCTTCTTTACATCTTGCGCTCACAAATCATTATGGAAATATCCATTTACAATTATTAAAACTTGAAAAAAGCATGTCTGCGATGTTATCGTCATGCGATGATTTGTAGATTCTTTATTTTTTACCACGATATTTTCTACGACGGATGTTTTTAAACTGCGAAGTTTTCGAACCGCTTTATTTTCGACGACGATGTTTTGTACCACGATGTTTAATAGGACTGCGATGTTTTCTCCCACGATGTTTTGTAGCACGACGTTTTCGTCCGCGGACACCTTTACTTTTGATAATTTTTTCAAAATAATTTGACAAAAGCTGTTTTATTATTTTTATATTAACAGTAGTAATATTTTAGTATATTTCTTGCATCGTCTATAATATTTTTTAGTATATTTCTTGCATTGTCTATAATATTTTTAAATTAATAAAATAGTAGACAAATATTGGATTTTTGATGGTGTAATAACTCTTAAAAGCTGTTGGCATTCCCCAGTAACTAACGTTTTCCAGTGTAATTAAACTTTTGTATCCTTATGATATATTGTTCAATCATTGAGCTTGGACAGTTGATTGTAATTGACTAACTTCCAGTTTATCAATCTCGTGCCTTTACAGACTGTTACCAAAATGATGTTTCTAAGACATTTAATAAAATATAATAGCTAAGTTATTAATATAGATTTACCTATCTGTATTAACACTTATTTATACCTTATTTGTTCGCATTTTCCTTATTTGTATATTCTATGTGATATAGAGGTGTAGTTGAATGCTTTCAGCTTTGATTTTTTAAATTAGGCTACATTCTTATTGTAGTAGAGTACAAAGTCCGTAATCCGGACTTGTCGGGACTTCGGCGATTCCGGATTAGGGGTTTGTCCGGATTATATATCACCAATTTAAATCTGGTAAGATGGCATGCAGAAATTATACAATTAAAAATATGAAACCGTAATTTATGAAATAAAGAGCAATTATGATCTAAAGGGTATCAAAATTTACAAGAAAAAAAAAAAGCTTAATATTTTTTGTTTACTTTATTAAACATTTCTTTCAATGTCAGTTGTTTAAATTCCTTCGTTTTTTGTGCTAATACTTTCTCTTTAATTCTATAAACAGACATAATTTCTTGTTCAGTTACAAAGTTCCACTGTTCAAGTCCAGTAATTGCTGTGTCGAGAATACCGACTAACTTGTCAATCGAAATTTTTTCGTTTTCAATAACCTCTCCGTCACTTTCTTCACTGTTGGGAGCGGTATTTTCTGGTTCTAGAACCATACTACAGATTTCGCCGTCCGTTAATTGATTGATGATTGGGGCATTGTCGTCGCAATGAAAAACTTCTTTTATATCATCTTCATTTATTACCGCTTCTCCACATTTCTTTACAAAATCCAACAACTGGAAAATTTCACCTTTAGTTTGCGATGTCCGAAAACCGTCAAATTCGCGGCTATCATCTTCGTCACCATGAAATATGGTAGCTGGCCATAAATTTTGCCAAGCATTTTTTAACGTATCTAGAGACACATCCTCCCAACGCGCATGCGTAAAGCTTACAAAAAAAGTTTGTGGCTTTGAGGTCCAGATTATAGATCATTCCGTATAATGGACGTGTGGATTACGGACTTTGTACTGTATAATGAATTTGTGAAGTATTTGAGTGTTAAGCACATTTCCTAAAGTTGGCTTTTAATTTTTGCATATTTGATATATATATATATATATATATATATAAGGGTTGCCCAAATGAAAAGTGGACACGTGCGATAACGTCAGAATGAATGCATCGATAGCAGTGCCACTGCACAAGTCTATAACGGGCGGTATGATGTATGCATCTCAGACGGCGTTTAACCGTGGAACTTGTTTGTAGGAGATTAAATTGTGCGAAAGGAAAGTCGTGCTATCCATGGATGCGTCCAGATCAACGCGCGGTAGTACGGTTTCTGATTGCGGAAGGTGAGCGTAATGCGGACATCTATCGAAGAATGGTGACAGTGTAGGGCGACCACTGTTTAGGTCGTACGGTTGTAAACAAATGGTGTAAAAGTGTCCGTGAAGGGCAGCAAACGACATCAGATCTGCCGAGACCGGGCCAAGCAAACAAAGTGATCACCAATGATTCCATTGCCTCCATTAATGAAATGATCCAAGCTAATCGAAGGGTTACGACCCGTGAAATCAGTCACGAACTCAACTTGAGTTGAAATCAGTCACGAACGGTTAACACCATTATCTACAAACATCTGAGGTACAGCAAAGTATGTGCGGCATGGGTACCAAAACACCTGACCCTTGATCATCAGAAACGACGAATGGGCTTCTGTCTCCAGCACTTGATCCGTTATGAGGAGAATCCCGCATTTCTGGATTGTATCGTTGCAGGCGACGAGACCTGGTGCCACCATTACACACCCGAATCCAAGAAAACGAGTATGCAATAGAAACACAGCTCATCTCCACCGCGAAAATCGAAAGCAACAATAGCTGCACGTAAAGTGATGCTTTCATTTTTCTTCGATTGTCGTGGACCACTTTTAATCGAGTTCCTGCCCCAAGTGAGCACTAACAATTCCGCAGTACTCCGACAAAACTGCGACAAGCAATAAAAAACAAACGGCCGGGCCTTTTCACACAAGGAGTGATCATTCTGCATGACAAAGCCCACCCACACGTCTCCCAGGAAACCCAGAGGGCCTTAAACACATTCCTTTGGGAGGTTTCAGAGCACCCCCGTACAGTGCGGACATGTCACCCTGTGACTTTCTGACTTTCACATCTTTGGCCACTTAAGTGAACCTTACAGGGGAAACGTTTCCATTCGGACGATGGAATGAAGGAAGCCGTGCAGGACTTTCTTAGGAATCAGCCCCAATCTTTCTACAGCTAATGCATCGAGCTGCTGCCGCAACGCTGGGACCCGTGTTTCAACGCCCATGGCGATTTCTTTTGATTTACAATGAAGGTATTATTTTTCTTAAACTTGTCCACTTTTCATTTGGGCAACCCTTATATATATATGTTACGGTGAAACACCGAAATCTGGAGAATGTCGACTTTCACCGGTGAATGTCAACATTCACATAGTCGCTTGGTGTATGTCCGAAATATTTTCCAAATACTCTTATTTCCGACTTACACCGGTGAATGTCGACATTCACCATGTACTAATGGTAAATGTTGAACGTACAAGAATATTATATTCTCTTATCCGTAATTCAGTCACGAGAAAACGCACTTAAGACTTAAAATAAGAACTTAAGAATATAAGAACTTAAAACACACAGTACATTCAAAATGAGTAAGGACAATATAAGTTAAAAACTTACTAAATTACGTGATTCAAATCTTATTTATTGCAACAACTTAAACTATTATGATACTTTGAATTGCACAAGAGGCCCTTGCTTTTACAACTGCATTTATTTGCGAAACACTTCCTTTTGCAAATGACAGCATATACATATACTCCTCTCTTTTCGACCTACACCAGAGCATATCTGTGATTGTCGACATGCACCGGTGAGGGTCCGAATGTACAAGAATGTAATGCAATATTCGATCTTTCACCGACGTATTTGGTGAATGTTGACATTCTCCGGTGAAAGTCGACATAATGGTCTGACCCAGGAGCCCGACTTCATTGAACTTCGTTCAACGAGACAAGTCGACATTCTCCAATTTCGGTCTTTCACAGTAACATACATACACAGAGAGAGGTTCTAATCTGTATGCTACTACAAAGTTTCACTTTAAGCATTTGATGTTATTTTGAGTGCAGACAATAGTAGGCACAGGTTAGATATTTTACAATCGACCTAAGTAAATACACTCAACTCTTGATTACCTGTACGCGGATGGACTGAAGAAAAAAAAAACTTATGTGCTTTTAAATGAAACAATTTTTAGCGAAAAAAAAAAAAAAAAAAAAAAAAAAACCAATCAATTGCTAGGATTTGCGATGCCTCCTGTGTTTCATTGACGAAGACAAATCATACGAAGTCCTTCAAATGGAAGGAAGAAAGTACAACCTCCAGTCTTGTTGAAATCCTTTCTGGCGCACAGAACACGTGGCTGATTTTTTTTTTGGGGGGGGAGGAGGTTATTTAATTAAATTTTGAGATGTAGACTACATTCAGATCGATATTGTTTCGAATAATTTACAAGTTACTTCCGTGAATATACTGTTTACTTCTTTTCCATAAATATTCTTGACAAATTCAGGTTAAACAAATATTCTAAATTCTCAAGTCCCACTCGAAATCTTACTCAGTTTCTCCTATGCCACATGTGTATCTGGCAGGTAGCTCAAACAATAAAACTAATACGATAACTGTATTCTTTCAAACCCCAAAAATAAGATATATTTAAAAATATTAAAAAAAAGCAATTCAGAACCGACCAAACGCAACTAAAAATTCCTTTTCTAGACTCATGGAGATAGGAGTCCTAGATCATTAGAGCATATAATGATCTTCCATTCCAGAACATCCTATTAACTTCAAAAGGCTCTAAGAAAATTATTGTACTTTAGTTGGATAAAAGGGGATGATTCTTAGTATAATTTTCTTAACTAAACGAACACGTACGAAAAAGTAGCTATATTCATTCTGTACTATGAACTTCTGGTTACAAGCTGTAGTCAACCTACCAGTATCAAGTACACTCAAACCTGTTTTTGTGCGGTGGATAGGGACCGCATAAAAAAATCGCACAAAACTTCACGAGTAGCTATAAAAAATACATTTAGAGTTGACTTTTTTCCAGTTCAGACATTTTTCAGTTAGTTTCAGTTTGTATTATGTAATTTAAATAAGTAATCATAATGTTTTCTATTTTTACCCAACTTTTGAGAAAAAAGTAAGAGCGAACAAATCCCCCCCCCAAAAAAAGAGATTTTACAAGTTTTCAAATTTAAGTATCTTTAAATGTTCGTTTTTATTTTTGTTTATCTCTTCTACAGCAGAACTATATCAATTTTCATTTCAGCAGAATCTATTGCAATATCTGCACTTATTTATCCATCAGTCAGGAAGTCAAAACCGTGTATATCCAAGCGCTAATCAACTGCTAAATAAGCGAAGAACAGATAAGACTGCCCGATAAACAAGAATCTAAGTTTATCGAAGCTTTAAAAGCAATAAACTTGAAACTGGAAAACAATCTGAAACCAATAACTAGAAAAAAGTTGCTGATAATAGTAAAACGCAGAGTTCGCATTAAAAAGTATAGATATAGTATCAGGAAATGAACCACCTTTCTGAAATTTAACCACATGCGCTACGATTAAACTTCACGGTTGCGGTGCCGTGCGCTACAATATAACAAGCGGTAAAGTGTCTCATTTACGCCGCTCCGCGTCTGCGAGTGCAATCCAGAGCTGTAACCCGAGAAATAAACTGTTTGAAATTAATCATTTCTTGACTTATTTAATAACTTCGGACGAATGGTAATATATTACGCAGAGAAAACCTTTTTAATTAACAACGAACTTATTTATTTGGCATTCTAAACATTACAAAAAGAATAACATTCCGTGAGTCGCTTATTCACAAAGCCTACAGGCAGTACCACCTACATACAAAGCCACGGCACGGCTGACACTACGTCACTAAAGTCGTACTTATCTACAGACAGCATGGTTGCCACATGAAGCCACGTATCGCTGATATTCCCTAAGACGGTAGAAAATGAAACGTAGTCCCCCCTTGCAGAAGGCTTATATCATTTGGTTTTAAATAAATATGTATATCCAATTTGCCCTTCATCGACTGCATTTCCTAATTTCAAATACGCATCTTAACTTTTCTTACATAATTTTACACTTAAAATAATATAACAGAAATTGATTTAACATACTTCAGATGGTGGTATATAGGATGGATCCTTCAGATGTAGGAGGTACTGCTACAGACCATTTCTTCTGCTGTTTGCTCCGATTCGTTAAAACAGGAAACGTAGGGTTACAGAATCTAGTACTTGGCGACTTTTGGTTCATCGCCTTTACAATTTGTATCTGAGCATCGTGTATCAAAAACTGTACATAACCCACCGGAGAAACCGCAGCTCAGCGGTAACGAGCGCGAGAAAAATTCTCAGACTTCTATGCCGCCGGTTCTATCCCCGTTCGTAGCTTTCATAAACTCTGCTCTGCACGGATTTATTTTTATTTTAACTTTATTGAATGTTGTCATTATTTGTCTTTTCGCCTTCGGGTGAGGTGTTAAAAATTAAATGCCTTTATTTTCTCTATTTTCGTTAATGTTAATTTTTCTTATTTTATTTACTAGATTGTACTCTTTGTAGTAGGTACCAGTAGCAAGATTGCGATCCAAGATCTCGAAAAGCGTTTCAATAGAAATAGCGCATAATGGAATAAAATATAATTTTAGTTATACTTACTCATAATTTAGGTAAAATTAATAGATATCCGACGCCCTTAAATGTTTACTGAATGTTTTCATTTGGTCAATTTTTTAATATTCTTTTACTTGTATAAATTAATGCGCTATGGAAATTTACATAACAGACTCTTTCTAACAGAAACGAAGAAAAAGTGCATATGCTATTTTCATGTAAACACCTTTTTCTTGTAAAACAATTACGTACTTTTAAAAGTTTAAATTCAAATACAAATAAACTATTAATAAGATCAATAAGTTACTTAAAATATATTCCACACAATTCCTCTAAGCTTTCATTCATAAAGTAAAAAAATATCGAATGAAATAAACGCTGTTTCCGTTTGTTTAGCGTTAATTACCACGCCTACAGGGCGATAACTCGCCATTCCAAATATGACCGCCAAGCAGATGTTTCCTCCAATGAGAAATGACGTAGAGAAATGGTCTGTAGGTTTTGTGAATATGCCCGTGAGTCAAGCTCAAAGCAATATATGAAAAACATAACTGTTGCCACAAAAAATCTACATTATTAAATTATTGTATACTGAGTTCGTGCACGTTCCTAAAGATAAACAATCTCGTTGTTAAGCGACGTGTGCACCACGTTATTTTAATTTTTGCGATAAATGCCTATCGACGTGGTGTTCACGTCGCTCGCGGTTTGAGACAAAAGCGTCTCGACGTGCGTTGCACGTCTTTTTAGCGCAAGTGGTTAAAGTATCCAAATACTTAGTTACACAAGGATCGCCTTTTGAGATCGTTCTTTTGACCTCTGTAATTTCGGAGACCTCCCATGCGTACAATAAAGTTCAGTACAGCAGAAACCCAGTTGACCCAATTATCCACAGTATCCATAAAATATTAAAGTATACTTCATTTTCATAACGTACCACTTCATTTTCATAATTCTAAATGCTCTGCTCTGAATACTACACAACCGCATGAAAAATTCACAGAAGACCTCTGACAGAACACACAGGAAAATACAGACCGACTAGAAGAAACTCTACGAAAATTCAAAAAGATAAAAATGTGATTGAAAATGATTAACTTTATTGGCTTTTAAAATTGCGGGAAATAACTCTAGTAATGCACATTTTTATTCTACAAACTGCTACATTTACTAGCTGTATAATATATGGTTTTTATATTTCGTAAGCATATATTCTCACCCCACACCTCCTTGTTTTGTCAAGATATAAAAATATTTAAACGGTATTTTACAATACAAGTAAGTGAAATTTTTAAGCTTGCAATTTTTACTCTAGCTGCAGACAACTTTTTATTTATCACAGATAACAAAGCGCATATTATCTCGAATAAACGGTATTCTAGTGAATGAATGACAGAATTGATGTTGTATTTAGTATCAGCTTAGTTCAACAAAACGATACCTAGGTATCAGGGAGCACCTGTCCACAGCGCCAGAATTTACTAGGAGTCTTTTGGCGATTTTGGACGTCAGCGGATCGATTAAAAAGGTTTCTTGATTTCCAGCAGGTAAATTCTGGTAATGGTAATAGCAATTATAATTACATCAAACATGTTGTTCTCCGAAGCTTGTCCCTTCCTCCATATGAACTCTGCTAAGTAAGAAGACGATTTTTCTAGGACCAGTTCGCAGGTCTTATTGACAACTTAACAATACAGTTCCAACGAACACCTTCAGTCTAGTCTAGTTCTCTTCTAGTCTAGTTCTAGTCTACCTTCAGTCATGTATAGTTACACCACGTGAGAACAATATTCGTGATTTTTGGCCTTTTTGGCAATGCTAGAAATAACAGATTGTTTCTATTTCGATTATAACAAATTCAATGAACTTTGATGAAAAATGCAATCAAAATTAACAAAAACACTGTCCCGAATACTTTCCGCGGGAAAACGTTACAAAATATAACGCAATACAGAAGCGCTTGCTTTTATTATTGGTTTAAAGTTAACGTTTAAATAAAAAAAGAAATTCTTAAGCCTCACAAAAAACATTGGCAAATAACACAAAAAAGAATGAAACAGAAAGAAATCTTAGTATCCTAGAAGATTCCGAAACAGTTTCTAGGGTTGCTGCGACATGCAAATACGGATGATAATTTTAGCGGTATATCGACAGATGCCGATTAAGTACGAATAAAATTTCTGCTGAAAGCATCACGACTGTTTCTATCCAAAATTTCAGCTGAACTGTAATGGATATTTAATTTTTAAATATTTCATTAATTTACATTCCCATCGTTTTATTTTAATTTATAGCTATGCTAAAGGTCTAAATTAATTTCTAATTATAAATAAAACTATAATCTGAACTAAATGTAGTGAATATGGTTGAACTATGCACTTGAAGCTATAGATATCAATGTTCAACTAAAATATTCCTAGTTCGCAACAATGCAATATAATTACATGGATAGCATCTTGGCATCCAAGCATTCAGCTTTGTATCCTTCCTACCTTCTCAAACACTTAGACAGACCTCATATAAAATACTTTCCTAAACTCATGCTTGAAAAACCGATGAAACTCTATGTCGGATACGACTTTTTACAGCGGAACATCTCATTTTAGCCTCGAGTGAAATTTATGAGGTACAACAATGACGGTTATCAGTTTCAGCTTGTTATGTAACAGGAAACACCGCAGCGGCATAGTATAAAAAGAAGTTTCTATTTCATAACATTTAAATACACTTCCCGTGTTTAAAAAGCAGCTTTTAGCAGTATACGAAGTATTAAGTACATTGGGACTGCAAAATATTACTTTAAGATCTACCTATCTGTTTCAAGTAGAATATGATTCTCTCCAAATGCAAATGCTCTGCTGTAAACTATGCCAATTTATATGCGAAGTATAAAATTTTACAAACGCATTAAGGTAATTTTATTTCTTACTTTAACATTAAAAAACACTTATTTTTGTTGACATATGTCGCACAACTTAATCGTCCATTTTTATAGAATATCCAGTGGTTAGTATTTATATTTCTGGTCTAATAATGAATAAACAAATGTTTATGAGCGAAATTGGTTTTATTGTTTTTCAGATAGTCTCCATGAAAATCAATATATTCTTACATGTGTTTGAACCAATTTTTGAAGCACAATTTCCACTGCGATTGAGGTAACTCCAAAACATGCGTTTTGAATGCATCAGCCGCTTCTTCGGGTATCGCAAATCGCTGACAACGTAATTTATTTTTGATGTGCGGGAATATATTAAAAAAAATCATTGGATGCCAAATTAGGGCTGTACCGCAGATTATCCATCAAATCGATGTTTTGGCCCAAGAAAAATTCGTTTGTTTGAGCCGATGTGCGAGATCTTGCATTGTCATGATGAAGAATGATTCGCATCTTCTGCTTTTTTGAATTTCTCCGATGACTTTTGGCAAACAAATGGTCGTGTAGCATTCAGAATTTGACCGTCTCCTGCGTTGCTTTAACGTCACTGTCGCCATGTTACTGGTAATGCCGAAGACACAAGCAACCATTTGCTTCGATGTGCTTCTTCGCGAACAACTTTTGTTGGATTTGGCTCGTTTTGAAAGAAAAGTCGACTGATATTTTGTTTGGAGCTCATATGCATAGATCCATGATTCGTCACTTGTGTAGATGTTACACACAGCCTTTGATGTATCTTGAACGTATTGATACGTATTTTTTTTTTGACACCAGTTGTTACGTTATTTTCTTCCTTCACGTTCGTACGGGGTTCGTGTGGATTTGGAGTGAATAACGACGACAGCACTTGATGGAATATCGAAACATACTTTATTTAAAAATATTAATCAGGACAGCTCCAAAACACTTTTACAGTCGTCGAAGATCTACTATAAACACGCTGGAACAATCAGCGGCACAGCCTTCACACTGTCAGGTAATAACGGTGGAGACAGCTTCACTGCAAAGCACCAGAGTACAACTCCAGACTCTGCTCGGTCGTTCTTGGAACTCCACGTACTCTCGAGACTCTCCACGCTACAACTCGCGATGCGCTCGACGACACATAGAGCACAGCACCCGACTCTTCGGTTCAGTCGTTTCCGAAGCTTAACACACTCTCGACGATGCACAACCGCGATACACTAGTCTTCGATGCACTCGACGACCCACTCGGCACTCGCTGCCGGGCTGTCAACTCGATCGACGCCGCACGGACTGACTAACTCGAGACTAACCATCTCGCACTCACTCTCGGCGTACCAGCAGGGCTTATGTAGTTTTTGACTTGTGTTCGAGAACATTCTGGGCTAACCCGGTAAGAATTCGTTCCAGATGGTTCTCCATCCGTCTATGGCATATCGCCAATTTTGTCGCCAAATGTTGCAATCCTGACGTCACTTGCCATTTTATGGCAACCCTAAAACTGCTTTGCGGACATGCTATCTTATCGCGCCTGGAGATTTCGTAATAGTATTTTTCCTAAACTTCCTTACACCAATCGACTCGAGCCTTCTTTTGAGCGTTTGTTAGATTATGCAATATCCTACGCGAATAAATCATTTTTACGGCCAAATGTTCGCGTAATATCTTGATGCTTGTCATACTAATGCTCAAAGATGCCTCAATCTCATGGTATGTCACATGAAAAGATCTTGCTTTATCAGTTCACGCACAGCATCGATATTTTCTGGCACAACATCCGATTTTGGACGGCCTTCACCGAATTCGTCTTAGAGCGAACGTCGACCATGATTGAATTCGTTATACCAGTTTTTTACAGTGCTGTGGGATGGTGCTTAATCGCTGAATAAAGAATTAAGTTTATTTAAGCCCTCTTGTCTTGATAATCCGTGTCGAAAGTTATGAAAAATAATCGCATCAAAATATTTAAGAATCAATTTTATTACTTGCCCGAGATGAATTTTTCAATTTACTGTAAACACAAATCACGCTAAAATGGTAAAACGTTCTGAAGAAGTTATAGTTAAAACTATCAAACTTTTGTTTGAAATCGTCTGCGGTCGTCTAACAACACTTACTGTTGCCAAGACCAGAACTATAAATAGCAACTTTCGTACTGCACTCATGCATACATTTGAAAACATTTTATACACAACCCCTACTCTCCACGCTACAACTCGCTGATGATGGCCGGCGCAGGCGTTAAAGTCGCCAATAATGGTACAACTGATGCCAAGCGTAATATCCTCGCTGGTAACCTTTTACGCCTCATTTTCAAAACAATTCGCAGCCATTTCTGATCAGATTGATTGTTTCTTTCAATACTGGCATACAATTACATAAAAATTTTACCAGATAGTTCATTTTTAGCCCTAAGGCCATTCGCGGTAATTAAGTCCATTAGAATGCAATCACACCGCTCACCCGAAATAGAAAGGGCAAAGTCAAGGGTTAAATTCATCAATTCTAATGAAAATGTACTAGGGAAGTAAAGCATCGCAGATTTACATATTTTCTGAGTAAGCTATTCGTACGAATTGAAATAATTCTTGCATTTAAACTTGTATTCCAAATTAAGATTCAACTTAAAATTAATGTAGATAATTACTGTAAAAGATTTTTGTAGTTTACGTGAGACTTGGGGTCACGTGATACGAAAAGGCGAATCAGTATGTTGAACCATGAAAGCATAGTAAATTCTTAAATTAACATCTTTTTACAAATTTATTGGCTTTTTTACAATAATTTTAAACGATATTAAAATGTTTATGCCTTCAAAATAAAAAAATTCTTAGAACTAACATTTGTTATTTGCATACTGTATGTTGTCACCAATAAAGTCTGCTTGGCGAGATTTGCGTCGGCGAAACGGAAAAGTACCGAAATGTCTGCGACTTGTTTCGAAAATGAGGTGTAAAAGGTCACCATCGAGGATATTCTGTTTGGCATCATTTGTACCGTTATTGGCGACTTTATCGCCTGCGCCGGCAAAACGGAAAAGTACCCGTGTATTATATTTCATATGGAGAAAATCATAAAAAACAACATGGAGGCAGCTCATTCAATTAACTGGAAACAGAATTCATGAACTACCGATGTTTATGGCTTTGGAAAAATATTACCAGTGAAAAACATAGCTGCAGTACGATCCAATAAGAAAGATTTCATTAGATCCTGCTTTCTTTCTATAAGCTTATAGTCTCAATCTTATTTCTTCAGGCCCTTATCAGTGGACTTTTATCCTTATCCCAAACAAAATGAGTGGATAAGATCATAAGACAGTTGCAATTCAATCTAAGTTTGATTCTGAGCTCCTGAATTGGATACACATATGAATATCTTTGTAGTTATCCCACAAGTGATATGAATACAAATAACTTGCCCTTAGAAAATTTTATACAAAGGCATCCATCCCCAGGTAAGTAGATTTTAAATGTTTTACATTTTATCTACTTCACTACTCTTGTATTGAGTTAAGTTGCCTGGTAAAGCATAAGCTAGAACTATTAAACATCAGAATTGAATTGAATCAAAATGAATTTCCACAAATTTAAAAATACATATTTTCTCTCTGGATAAATAGTTTTAAAAATCATATTGATCTAATATAGAAAACTCATCGTAAATTTTTCTAAAACAAGTTATTTTTCAAAATTCCTTAACTTAAAGTGAATACTTATATATATGTGTTACCTTGAAAGACCGAAATTGGAGAATGTCGACTTTCACCGGAGAATGTCAACATTCACCAAATACGTCGATGAAAGATCGAATATTTCTTTACATTCTTGTACATTCGGACCCTCACCGGTGTATGTCGAAAATCACAGATATACTCTAATGTAGGTCGAAAAGAGAGGAGTATATGTACACGCTGCCATTCCAAAAGGAAGTGTTCCACAAATAAATGCAGTTGTAAAAGCAAGGGCCTCTTGTGCAATTCAAAGTGTCATAATAGTTTAAGTTGTTGCAATAAATAAGATTTGAATCACATAATTTGGTAAGTTTATAACTTCTATTATTTTCCTTTCTCATTTTGAATGTACTGTGTGTTTTATGTTCTTATATTCTTAAGTTCGTATTCTGAGTCTCAAGTGCTTTTTTTCGCGAATGAATTACGGATAAGAAAATATAATATTCTTATGTGTTCAACATTCACAATTAGTACATGGTGAATGTCGACATTTACCGGTGTAAGTCAGAAATAAGAGTATTTGGAAAATATTTCGGACATGCACAAAGCGACTATGTGAATGTTGACATTCACCGGTGAAAGTCGACATTCTCCAGATTTCGGTGTTTCACCGTAACCATGTATAATATGTGTGTATGTGTGTGTGTGTGCGCGCGCGCATCTGTGTGTGCACATGGAGAGCGAGATTTCATTTATCGGATGCAACATGTTGAAGATCTTGTCCCAAAATCAGCGTCGCTGCTACAGAAGGGATTTTCTTATTGTAAGCCATTCACTTGGTCGTCTCGTAATGCATCTGGTGGTCATTCATTTCAACAGTTATAACACACTTATAAATATACATTATTTTCTTGTAAATTTCGGTGACTAAAACAATTTTTTTGTTCTCATTGTTCGTTGAAATAACTTTTTTTAATGTTCAATCGAACAGCAGTTTACTTGTGCTTATATTTATCACATTTGCATGGTGCTGAAGAAAATACTGATGAATTAAAGTTATTCCGTTGCAATAAAAATGAAAATTTCCTTGAAGCATGTGCATCTGTCGCGAAAGAAGTAATATTTTACTTTGATGCCCATAAGCTCGATATTGCCACTATTTCATTCTTAAAACTGTAATATATGTTGCATACTTTATTTCTTTATTGAAATGTTTCATTCCGTCTACCCTTGTAACATTTTTACTTATCCTTCTTTGTTGCATAATGGTTTTAACTCCCTCAGCTATGCTACGTAAGAAAGTGGCCATACCTGGAAAACTTTTATTTTCAAAGTAATCGAAATTTTACTTTCTAGTATGGATATCTGTCGTTATCTTGTTCGATCTAAAGCGTTAGTATTCTTGGCCATTTGCCGAGAGAGAGAACCGAGGCGAATTCATTCTGTACTTTATTCAATTTATTTAGTTATTGTCATGGTCATTCACCTCATATACAGTGTTCAGTCAGTCTGGCATATGAAGTTTTTCAGTTCGTTTCATTATGGAGCAAATCCATTTTTCAATTGCCTTTGTAAATTTATAGGTGAGAAGTTTCTCTTTTTTCTACACATCAAAAAGCGAAGGAATTTAGCGTTCTTACTGTCTTCCGTCGCCCTCCTGGCTGTTTAATAATGACTGTAGAGCATCATTTGTCTGTAGAGATACTTCTTTGCGGAGTCGGTACCAATGATATGGATTAGAGTTGTCAAAACTTTTGGAACTAACTATAAAGAGTGATAAATAGTGGAGCAGAATGTTTCAACAACACCATTATTGCTTATAAAATATGAAAATTTTGTTGTTCCATCTAAAATATCGGTTAAGAGTTGGTTTGTGGCTCTTAACATCCATAGCGGCCGTTTGATACTACCTCTGAGCAAAGGTTATTAGACTTGGGTTTAGTTCACAGAGACTGATTTAGAGTTTCGATGATTATCCTGGTGAATAAATGGGAAATTTTCCTTGAAATTCCTCTGTGAGTTCTAGACAGACGGCTTTCGGGTGATTTCCATCGTGAAGAGCCTACCAGTGGCCGAGCGGTGAAGTCGTTGATCACCCGAGTTCCGTCCGAGGTTCGAATTCCTCAAACGGGCTGCCTGCATGGGCGTTTTCGTGCTTTCCCCATGTGTAACGTGTATACGAACCAGTTTGTCTTAGGAAGGTCCCCCACAAAGGCATCTGTTCCTTAGGCAGATAGCCTTTAGAGGCTTTGCCGTAATCACATAAACCCCAACTAAACCATCTTGAAGATAGTCTCACACAAAATAATTAAAAATTGCACCTCCCCCGAAGGCATGAACTTTTGATTACGGTGGAGGATTTAAAATGTGTAAGCATTCCTTCTCGAAGTCTGCATTGTGGAAAGATTAAGAAGGAGTATTTTATTGTATTTTGTAACTGTGTCATTAAAGCATCCTGTGTTTTCTAGGAATCAGTTAAGGGGAAATAGGATGGGATGATTATATCACTGTTCATATTTTTGATAAATCGGTTTTATCTACATATTCATACAAGATGTTTCAGTGAGACTGCACGACTGACTGTTTCTTAATACGTTAAGCGCCGTATCAGTCAGTGGTGACTTACACTATACTTTCTGATCAGACCTTTAAAAGAATGGTGACTTGACAATATGCTTTTCGTTCAGGCCGCGTCAGTTATGACTGACGATATACCATATAAAAAATTATATTCTATCAAATTCTACATATATATCTGTTCGCTAGAGCATAACGCTGATATTGGATATCATGGGCTAAACAAAAAGGAATGCAAAAAAGGCTCGGCTCCAAATAGTTCGTTTGTTTTAAGAAGTGAATCAAATAAAGCAGGCCTTCATGTCTTTTAGTCACATAATGCTTTTTAGTAAAAAGTAAACAAAATTTAATACTTCTGGCAAATATAAGTATCGCAAAAAGCACTTTTTAACAACCCCTCCCCCCCCCAAAATGCGGTGAAATCTACCTGTATGTATGGAAGCTTAACCAGTTGCTCATAACAGGTCATGTTTTTGGGTGACCAATATAATGAAAACAATGATTTGCTTTCAGCAGCTAAGCGAATGAAGATGAGAGCGATTTGAAGCCTAAAACAGAATTAGTCACTTTGACGATGATGACAACTGGACAGGTATTGATGAAAATTCTGAGGATTACTTACCACAAAGAATTTCACTTTTGATAGGATTCAAGAGCATATTACGTCACAAGATGCTGTTAACAATCAGTGTCTGATAAAATCAGAATCTTTTCAAAACAGACTAAAATAGAATGAAAAAGATCAAATTTATAAAAGCATAATTTCTTTTATCCTCTTTTATTTTAAATCTGTTCTTATTTCGCTGAATAAGGCCTTACTCTAAGAAAGCACAAAAGAAAGCCCTGAAAGTGTGAAGCATTTTATGACATGTCTCTTCCATAAATAAAAAAAACTCATGCGGTTAGGTCCGACCTTGAAGAAGTTCGTGAATGGAGATTGACAGGTTCCGTCTATCCTGCTACTCTTCTTTGACGTCAGTTGTTGCAATTGGGTGAACTTGGAAACGTTACGTTATCTCTCTTTGCATAGATAAAAGGAGAAAAGATGTGGACCACTTTTTTTTCCTTCTTTGGCCGAATCGTTCAATCTTTCACTGCCTTTCCTGCGCGATATTTCCTTATCATTAGATTTGATTTGATTTCAGCTTGATTGGGAATTGTATTTAAAAACGCAAACTTCATATCATGGTCCCTTTTTCTCAGCGGGAGGAGAAGCGAGAGGTGAGGTTTGAATTTTTTTTATCTGTAAAATGAAACGGAATTTGACAAATGTATCATGCTGAGGATTTGTATCCTATGTCTAATTTACATTCCTAAGAAAGGCCTTCTTAATTAGCTTCAGAAATAAACGAGGGACAAAATGTCGCTACCCACTGAATGGTAAACTGGTATCTTATTATAAGTTCTGTTATGGAAATGTTCTGAAGAGCACCTGGATTAGTTACTTAACTACCAGATAAAAAGCAGTGTATATCTGCAAAGCAGTTAGAACTAAGACCACTTTTGTACAGCTTTAGCAGTTGGAGAAATGGAGGAACTTCTGGCCCACTCTTTTGAAGTAGGAGTTTTATTAAAGTCTGACTTATTAATCATCAAATATATTGTCGCGATGTATTTTTTAGTTTATTTAATATTAAGTACTTTTTGACAACTTCAGCATCAGTGGTTTATTGCCATTGTGATTATTAGGAGCGAAAAATGGAACAATAAAACCAATTATTCGTATTTGTCATCAGTTCCACGTTTCTTTCAGAAGAACGAAATTTGCATGAATTTTATTACTTCGGGCAGGCAATGGAACTTTGTTACATTAATTACTAATGCTTTTCTTAAAGGTTCTGTGTAAGCCAGTAGCAGTTTTATGCAAGATTCTGCGTTTATGAAAAGTATTAAAAATTGTTTTATAAGATATTTTTTCTACGTTTATGTTTGTGTAATCTAATCATAAACAGCGCTCATTATAACGACCTTTATTTTTGTGATCATTCCATTACAGCGACCAGTACAAAAGTCCACACTTTATGAAAATGTATTAAAATCCCATTTTTGTTATAAGGATGCGAGTTTCGTAATAATGAGCATTAGTTGTGTAGATATTATATATTCTAAGATGAATTCTTGATTGATTCTCCTTGATTGATTTTATCAATGAACTTCAATTATTTTAATAAATTTCATATAAAAGGCAACATTGTCAAAAATTTTATATATAAGTAAGATTTTATTGCATTATTGATATTACGTACGTTTGTAATAAAGTGTCAGGAATCCTCGTGTTTGGGAAGGATATTTTGTCTGCTACTTGCTTTGTGTAGCCACAAATGCGATACATATTTTTTCGCAAATGTTTAAAAATTTTCTTAGTTTTCTGTGTATTAAGTTATAACTTGGATTGTTGATTGGTATATGTTTTGAGCTGTATATATCGTCATTTAAAATAATCTAGGTCGAAAACATTGACTATTATTCATTTTTGTATCTTAACTCTGATATGGAGCAATGTTATTTAAAAATTATTGTATATTATTAATCGATCATATTTGTATAAGATCATCAAAGAAAATGCATGCGATTTATATTTCAAAATTTTACATTACAATGCAAATTTTATGTCACCCATCCTAACTCAAGCAAATTTTACAACAAGAAGTATGTCGCAAGTATTTTACAACAAGCAAAGTTTCTTAAATCGGTGTTTATATATATATATATATAATATATATTTAAAAGAACGGGGATGCAGTTTTTGACTTTTTGAGGTTTTAAAGGTTTAAACTGGAGTAACGTGTTTCCAAGGCAGCTTGTCGTAAATGTCAGATTTTGTGAGCATGCATTTAAAATGTAACACGATATTCCTCAAAATTTGCTGCTGTACGTAACGCTCTGTGTTTTGTTTGTAGAACAAAACACGAGAATGTTTCACATCTAAGAGAAGTTTTTACGATTCGTTATGTAGAAACATTAAATTAACCATTCTCATGGTTATCTAATGATTTTCGTTTTGCTTTTATACAGCACTTCTATGCTCAAAACATACTGTGTGCTCTAAAAAATGTTTATACTTTGTCTCATGAGTGTGGATTCTGAGGCTTGGTTCTTAAGGTACTTTGTGTGCGAACTGTCAGGTCGCAAACAAGAAGGTTTTCATTCGCAGATCTCTGTCATTAAATTTACGCAACTTATTGTGATATACACAGATCATGGTGCCCGCGACGATTTCCGAAACAAATTTCTGTAATTAGAAAAGAAACACGCCAATGTAAAATTTAATAGTAAATCGAAGAAAACGGGGGGGGGGGAGCAGGCTTAGATTGATGCAGATATTGACTAAAATTGTCTATTTCGAGGGTGATGCATCGTTTTTAGAAAGATGGTAATTGATGTTATGCCAGAACATGCTGTGAAGTTCGTAGTGATTATTGGTTTAATTGCTTTCGACTTCATTTTAGAATTTATAATTCTCGCCCTGCTTACCAGATATGTGATCTATTCTGCCTTTCTGTCCCGTTATGAAGAAATTATGAAGAATTTCTTATTTAGCGAGGCGTCATCGTAAGTCGAATTTTCTCACTCATGCTACATTAAAGTTTATTAATTATTAAATAATATATACTTACGTCAGTTTTTAAAAATGCCTTTTCTTAAAGTGTTCTGTTGCAGTCAATATAGATCAATCCTGAAACCTCGTATATTGTTCTTTCCTTATATAAATCATATTATTCAACTTTAGTTATAACAAACCGAAAAGCTTGCCCTTTTACGGACCGTTTCATTGCCATATAAACTACACTGTTTATTGGGAAAGAAATTATCTTAATGCAGTTTAAGTTAATTATGAATTATACAGCATAATTTTCATTTTCCATTCGTTTCTTTTCGATCAGGATTAATTGATGGGTATGAACAGGTCCGTTCCTGCGGGGTCGAGCACATGCGTGCAGGTATTTTTCTGCACCCCTGTGTAATTTTAAATATTTAATTTATTTTGGCTTTTGGACAAAAAAAGTTTCCCATCTTTTGGACAAAACAATAAGTGGATAATGTATTTGTCCTACCACTGGAAACTTCTATTTTATAGGATACCGACCGAATTTGGCGCCCCTAAATTTTGCCGCCTGTGTACGAGACATTCGCTGCATACCCGCCAGGAACGGGCCTGGGTATGGATTCCCTTGAAGGTTCATTGAGAGCTTTAAATTTTATTGAATAATAAATTGTAACTGTAAGGGAAAGGGTGCATTTTTTGATGTATTACGTTATTTATGTTCACAAACTTGTTTCAGAAATACCGGTACTTTCTGATTAACCGCACCTATACGAAAAGTCTCCCATCTTATTAGCAACTTTGTAAGTTTGCGTAAAACGTTTGTTGAATCCCCTTGTGAGTCATAGTTTTGTTCTACGTAATGTTATCTTCGTAAATAATTATAAAAATTAGCATTTTACAAAAAACGGAAACTTTTTTTTTAAAGCAAGAATGATGTAGGGCTGATATTTGCATTTTTTGCAGCTGGTGAACACTGTTCAGTTAAATATAAAGTGTGTAAATCCACGTGTTCTCGTGTACCTTTGAAAATATGCTACAAATACTGCAGTTATACCGAACATTGAAACCGGGGATACGAATAATCAGAAAGTACCAAAACATCTTCGAATAACTTCGCATATTTCAAAGAACAGCTCAAAGGAATCTTTCTCTAAATGTGGTAAAACATGCTGTTGTGTTAATATAAAACTTCTGATTTCTGTGAAGTTACTTAACTATTTAAAATCGAAAGCAGTCTCTTAATAAAATATATTTAGATACTTTAATTTTATTTGTTTATGTAAATATTATAATTTAATGTAAGGTTTCCAAATGAATATTGCTTAAAACTTTAAATATATTCTTTTAGAGCATTTCGGATGTATTTGAAATAATTTGTGTTTATTTAGGAAGATTAAAATATTTGTTAGGAAAATTAATTAAAATGAAAAATTTAAACATCAATCCCAGTTTTAAGTTTTAGGAACTCTTCCTTTACTAGCTAAAACTCTCTTCACTAAAGCACTGTCAATGTTTTCTTTCGCGTCAAAATTGTTCATATTCATAGTCTCAAAACACTTCAAACATCGTGCGCATATCTTGTCACACAAAGCGAAATATCCGCCTTCGGGTTCTCTGTTGCCATTGGACGAAATCGGAGGTGGCGTGATACGTTTTTCATGTAGCCTTTGGGTTAAGTTCTGTTTCTGGTGACCCGATTTCGAGTCGTCTTCCTACTGCACAAAATTTTGACCTAAAAGTAAAACTGCGTTTCCTGGTTCATATCGCTTGTACTTACGTTCCGTTACTTACTTTCTTCTATGAAGATGTAAAGGTCGAGCATTCACCATTTTCAAATTCATTCAGCCTTGTAGAAAAATTGTACTTCTTCATGGTTTGAAATTCCATGAGTATGAATGATGGAGGGTTAAAAGATAACATGATGATGATCAACTTTCAGTCTTGCAAGTCAGTTTGAGAGAAGTTTCTATTAGGAAAAGAATCAAACCTTATGTATAAAAAGAATGTTAAATAATAATGATGTTCAGTAATTTTAAAAGCTTAGACATTTTCTTCCTAATTACTATAATTGAGTCTTAATAACAATAAATGTGTAAGGTTTATTTTAAACAACGTTATTTTTGTGTTAATTCTTTCATGTTATTTCTGTTTCTTCCACCACCTTTAGGGGAGTAAATAGGAAACGTCTGTGTAATTAGAGAATTTGGCAATTCACCAAGAAAGCTGTTCATCTCGTGAGAAGCCCACCTGCTAAGATGGTTTTGATGATCGTTTTCTTACATTTTTCAGCGTTTATGGTTAAAAATCGCGAAATACAGCCATGCTGTAGACAGACGTATCTATTAGTTGTATTCTACGTATTGAAGCATTTGTGTTCCCAAAGATCCGCAAAGAATGATGAATAAGTTTTGTTAAATTTTAGTTGTAATGCAAGTTCTAATGTTTAATGAACATTTAGTTAAATTTTATTTCTATGCTTTTAGAGTTGTAGATTTTTGGTGAATTACGAAGACGATAAATCATCCAAAGCACTGCACTGTTGAACAGATAATTTTAAGTGTTAATTAGGTTTAAACTTACAAATGAATATATTTAAATTTAATTTATAGAAATTTTATTCGTGGGATATATTATTTTTATTATACTATGAGGAATAAATTTTGAATTTAGAGTTCAAATGGTTCATTTTCAGAATCCTATAATAACTTTGAAAATAATTAAGTAAAAAATAATGCGTGATTCTGTCGATAAGTTTTGTATAGTGATGTAACGAAATGAATATAGCACAGCGTTTGAAAATGAAACTTTTGATACCGCTTTTACGGCTCGTGAATTCCCTACCGAGCTTCCTTTTTAGAAGATCTCAAACAATAATGTAACTTTTAATAACAATATTATTAATCAGCCTGAGTTATAGCATAACTTTGTCGATGTATTTTTAGCGCCGTTGTTATTCATCCAAGAAAAAATTAGAGGATTCGTAATCAATTCTTAAAGTAAATTCCTTAAAGGAGTTCTTCAAAAGGATTTTTTAAATGTTTGGATATTTTTTCCCCTGGAATTAACTAAAATTACATACCTACCATATTAAACGAGGAATTCCCAAAAGTTTGAGCTAAATTCATATTAGTTTTTAGAATTAAAAGAGGTCTTCTAAAAGTCCTTTAGATTTTTAAGCATGATTATTTAATAGCGAATGAGCCTTACATTTTCTCTTATCCTTAAGTATTTGGATCCGGATCTATTATCAGCCTAAGTGTCGATATGATTCTGTGTTTTATCGCTTTGTGTTGTTTTCCGGTCTTCCTATAATTCGATTTATTATTTATTTCGCTTTTATTAATCTTTTAAACCACTTTTGCGAACTGCACACAGCTGCGGTTTGATTTGATTTGTTTGATAATAGCAAAGCGCTCGAGGGCTATCTTCATAAGGAGAGCGGTGCCTTCTTTGAGGATTTTCTAAGAGAAACAGGCACGTGTACACGAACACATTGGAAAAACTACTGAAACACCAAAGCAGTCAGCCCGTTCTCAGGAATTAGAACCTCGGACCGAACTACAAGTGTTCAGCTACTTCACTGCTAGGTCGCTAATGGGCGCAATAAATTTTTTTTTCGCAATAATCTGTTTCAGTGCTGTTAAAAAAAATTACTGGAGCATTTTATCCTTTTTTATTTTTACGTTTAATAAAAATAAAGTTATTGCATGAGGTGTGCAGTAGATAAATTTGTCTATAAATAAAAAAATTTGAAATTTGAAAATTTATAAAACTTTTTAAAACTCAAGTTTTAACAACTTATTTTGCAGTCTGTTGAACTCCTCTAAGCACCTAATAATAAACAAATATTTTTAAGGATAATGTTTTAAAATAAAATAAGAACCACTCTGGGTGTTTAGGGGTTACTTCAGGCAGCTAACTTCATGTATAAGATTGTCTTGGCTTCGAAATGTGGGTAAAGAAAGCGGCATTTGTGGCTGCATATCTGTAAGTAAGATAAATAGATTCTAATCGATAAATAGAAAGAATATAAAATTTGTTGATTCAAAATTCCTTTTGTGTGATAGATAATCAGGGAGAGAATGGTGAAAACCTTTCGACATCGCAAACACACTATGACATTGGACAAGTCATAGTCATTGTAAGGCTATTCAATGAATGGAGAGAGCTGTAATTAAGTTCTGGAAATGATTCACCAGCGTGTTCACTAAAAATGGTTACGGCATTAGTAAAAAGCAAGTAGATAATGAAATTTTCCATTTACTTGAAACCTGAATACTGTTGTTTTGTACTTAAACTTATTTGCGTAAACTTTTTAATGTTTATTTCTAGAGATTCTCTTACCAAGTATTGCTTTCAAGCAAGTCTCAGTACTATGCCTGAATGGCCTAATTCCTATCTGCTTTATAAGCGTTGGAAGTTATAGCACCAGTTTCTAGCTTGTATTTACTAAAAATTTGTGGAGTAATTTCACCATAGTATTAATTTCTGCTAATTTTTAAGGGATTTTTTGAGATTTTGTGAATGTCAAACAAATCTGTGAACTAAATGTTTTTGGACTATTTTCTACTTAACTGTTGTATTACTTTCCACATTTATATTATTTTAATACTATCTTTATTAGAATTTAGATAAAAGAGATACTGCAAATAAATTTACCTGTAAAATCTACTTCGGAGTATTAAATCTTAAATCGAGATTAAACAGCATGCTTTCTGCTGAAAAATGCGTGTTTAGTGTCTTCTTGCATTTTCCACCTGGCTGTTATTAAGGAACCATAGTGGTGACTTGGTTATGTTAGGGCATCCAGTTGTATTAGTTTTATCTTTTGAGAGGGAGAGATTGACGAGCAGTTTTTAAATATTAATTCTAAATTTGAGAATGAATCCGTGCAGTACACGAAAAGAGCATTCTGTGTAAAGCAAAACACTTGGCGAAGTTTTAACTAAATTATTAATACTAAACTTTTGAACTTTGTAATCCCCCCCCAGAGTATTTTCTGTGAATTTTGCTTTCGCTCTCGGGATAAAATTTATAATCATCAGCGGAAATTTTTTCGATATAGTCTACTGTAATGGCTTATTACCTTTCATTACTTAACATTAATTGTTTAAATCCCAAGAGTATTCAAGAAAATATGATCGAAATGGGCTAAGTTACGCGATAGTGCTTGTAATTCTCGTCGAAAAATGAGCCAAGTGGCTCATATCTACGTACCACTTGGGGAAAATCATGAAAACGTTCATGCAGCTAGAAGACTGTTTATCAGGATATTCATTGAACACATTAATTTTTGAGCAATGCAGGATAGGAATACACCCGACTAACTTTATTATAAATTTTATGAAATTGAATTATTTTTAATTGAAATACAGTTTTTTAATTAAAAGTACTTTTAACTTGAAATATAATAATTACTAAATTGTACTAGTATTGCTGTTTATTAGTACGATTAATTTACAAAAATCAGTTTATAATTATTTATTAGTTTTTAAATATTTCAATATTTTATTGAATAAAAGTAGCTAAAAATAATGACATTAGAAATAAAATATATTAGATGTATAGTTTACATAAAAAAATTTTTTAAAAAATGAGAGCAGCTAAAATCTCTAAAAACTGACCACCCCGAATGCAGCGGAATCTATACGCGTCGTGAAATGCAGGAGTAGTATATCTTTTCTGTATGAACTCTGTAGTAGTCTGAAATCTGTAGAAAATGTAGATCTTTTTCCGTATGAAATTTGAACAGCTCCGATCGTGCCGGCTTGAGATTCAAACGGATAAGTAAATAACATGTAACAATAATTACATGAAGTAGATTTATAAATCGCGTGGAACATTAAAGGAAAGTTAAAAGGTTCGTATGTAGATAATTCTTTAATATATCATTTACATTTTTCAAACAGTTCAGTAGCAAGATTCCGTGTCCACTGTCATTAAATTATACATAAGAATGTTGACTTCAGGAAACATTGTTCTACTTTCGCTTTCTTTTATGCGGAAGGATCCGATCTCTTCCCAGAACTGATCGATGTGTTCAATTGTCGCGACGGCGATCTATTAGCCTAAATTTAATTCAGGTTGAATAGTTGCTCTGAGTTTTAACTGTCTTTCTGAAAAGTGCTAGAGGAGGAAAATCGTATTTCCGGTTTCTCTTCTGCTTTTTGAGCGGTTTTTGTGGATGTTCTTTTATTAGAGAGAACTTGAATGAAGTTGCAAGTGTTCAGCTGCTTGAAACAATAACAATATTGCAGTGATCTCAATATGTGGATTATACCAGAGATGCTCAATCAGAGGAGAACTTCATAGTTTCGGGCTGGGGGGGGGGTAATGAGGTCGGCCTTTTTAAACTGTCAGGTATTTAATTAAAGTTTATGAGTATAAACTACTTTCGACATTTTCTATACTTTTCCTTGTGTAATTTATAAAATGCGTTAAAAAATAATCTAAATTTAGTTAAATGTGTATTTATTTTTCGAGTTTTGGAAAGAAAGGGGGAATGATGGTCTAGTAATGGTGACAGGGTGCATGAGACAAAAAAAAAAAAAAAAAAAAAAAAAATTAAGAATCCATGATATATAGAATGTATATTGGTAGGTATAGAAGACTATTCCACCTCTTAAAATGCTCTTTTAAATCATTACCCGTTAATATGCGCAAAAGAAACATAGAATGTTTACACACGATTTCAGAGCCATTTAATTAATGTTTAAAAATAAAAAGTACTCTTTTAAATGTTCGATCTGGTAGCCTTTGTTCTGAACTATAAGACTGCATCGTGATTTCCATGATAGAAGGGCTTTTCTTAAAATTTCCAGGGGTATTGACTTTTTTTTTTTTTTTTTTTTTCCCAAGAGCCCATTAATCGTTGGTGGGCTTGAGCTTAGAAAGAGCTCTTTTCAAGAAACCAAAGGCACAATATTTCATAGGTGAAACGTCAGGAGACTTTGCAGGAATGCGTTGAAAAGGTATATTATACAGTCAAAAGTCGTTAATTCGGACACCCATAATTCGGAATGATCTATAATCCGGACATCAAAACTAAAAACTTTCTGCGCATGCGCCGCGTTTACACATGCGCAGAGGCGTTCACGCGTGCGCGTAAGACCTTTTACGACTGCGCATATGAGTGTGCGCAAGTGCAGAATACGTTTTAGCGTGCGCATTTTATGTATAATGGACGTATAAGCTAAAATTATCTGATTATCTATTTCAGTTAATGTTGATGATTGCGTTGTTCCTTAATTTTCGAATTGCATCCGGCTTATTATTTTTTGCAGACTGTAAGAGCAATTTTATAAAGGTAAGCTTAAACTTTCGATTATATCAAATAGAATTTCCGATATATATTTGTTAATATGTAAAGGATCTAAAGCGAAAGTATGTTTTGAAATCCGAAATCTGTTTATCAATTTCACGCTGCTCGGCGGCGGGCGCGTAATGAATTGGAAGTTGATTTGTCAGCACTATCCTTATCTTCAGCGCAGATGTTTTTATTTTATTTGGCTTATAATTCCTTACCAAATGTAGTATTTCATCTCGATATGCTCCGTCTTTGATATGATTTAAAACAAGTTCCTCGTCATTATAATTCGCTTCCGATAGCGAAGAAACGTGACAGAGGTTATTGAAAACAAAAAAATTTCGATTGACAAATTAGTCGGTGTTCTTGACACAGCAATTATAGGACTTGAACGGCGGAACTTTGTAACTGAACAAGAAATTATGTCTGTTTAATAGAATTAAAGAGAAAGTATTATCACATGAAACGAAGCAAAACTTAAACAACTTACATTGAAAGAAATGTTTAATAAAGTAAACAAATAAATATTAAGCTTTTTCTTTTTGCAAATTTTGATACCCTTTAGATCATAATTGTTCTTTATTTCATAAATTACGGTTTCATATTTTTAATTTTAGAATTTCTGCATGCCATCTTACGAGATTTAAACTGATGATCTATAATCCGGAAAAATCGATAATCCGGAATCGCCGAAGTCCCGACGAGTCCGGATTAACGACTTTTGACTGTATATGCAATACTTGTATCAATCTTTATTTTTTCAACGAATATAGTGGTACTTTTTGAAGTAAGACGCGTTGCTTTGCCTTGGTGAAGTTTCACTTTTTGAAAGTCACTGGGGGAAAAAAGAGAAATTTCTTCTGCAAATATCGGACGTAAACTAAACTTTCTGTAAAACTTTCCTTTGATAGTGCGTGGAGTTGATTTTAACACCTTTTTTCTCATTCTTCTTATTTTCTTTTCGTTTTCGATAATAAATGGACCTTTTTTTTTTGCTGCAGTCATTTAGGTCAATCTATACTTCATCAAGGGTCACAATGTATTTCCGTTTATCTCCTGCTAAATAGAATTCATTTAGGATTCTGGACACATGTTTTGGCAAAATCTGGGGAACATTAAGCTTTTTAGCTTTTTTTTTTTTAGCATAAATTTCAGTTTCTTATTTTATTTATTGCTGCTTCAAATGCATTTAAAGACGTTAAATTGATGTCTGCTTTGACGGATTTTCTCTTGTTATCAACGAACTGTGGTTAGAAACATTAAAGCAGTGCGTACCTTTTGGGTATTCGTTTGAAGATTTCTTTCCATATAGAATTAGATTGATAGTTTTTCCCTTTTTGAATAATAATGTTGCTTATTTTGCACTTAAATTGTATCACAATGCATTTCACCAACGTTTTTGAATTGGGGCAGAAAAAGATGGCTTTTTTCCACAGCTGGTTTACATGCGACATTTTTTGGGGAAAAAATTAAAGTAGCAGACAATAGCTCTCATTTCAAATAATAAGCTGTTGCCAGAAATTTTTAGCATAAAAATTTGCTTTTTTAAAAAAAGTTCTTTATCGAAATCGTTCTAAACATATGTAACATTCTGTATTTATAGTAAAATCCCGATATAATCCGGCACCCTTTTTATTGATATACGTAATGTCAGATGCGGCACGACAAGTACTGGTGAATATTCGGTAGTGCTTGGTAGTTGCTTTGCCATTTTCAGCCAGTCTTTTAAAACTTCACGTTTATATATCATTTGCTTTATCCTTTTTTGAAAACTTAATGCGATACTTTTATGTTTATGAAACTTCACCCGCCAAATTTGTGCCAGTATACCAACGCGTCATGAATAGGTGTGCAATGATGTGGTGGAGAATAAACAAGAAGAATGAAGATCAATCCAGAAATTTTAAGGGATGAATTGTCAGCTACTGGATACGAACGCTTGTAGGTTAACCATAAACATGTATCCGGTACTTTTCTATTAATAGGGTGCTAGTCTTGAAATGGGTACCGTACCTCTGTTTGGAATAACCTTTTTATATCAAATTCGTAAATTTGAGACGAATAAGCGAGAATAATTTTCTTCAATCTAGGAATGTTTCACAGGTTTTTCAGTTGCCCTGAGTGAATAAATTTTCAATTACCGGGTATGAACAGTTCAAGTCAACCACTAATACGGTGTTACTGATTCTAATACGGGTTGCCATGTGCAAAATGGTGAAATAAATCTCATTGCGACGCCACCATCTAGATTCCTGTTTCATCGAATTCATGCGTCGGCGGTTGAAAATATTTTCGGCAATGCTGAATGATAGGCAGTTTTGTGCATGCTATGCAGTCTGAAATTAATCTGGGTAAAATTTGTATTGTATTTTTCATATTTACTCTGGATTTAATAAAATGGTCAATTCTTTTCATGGAGCTGTATTTGTTGTTAGGGTTGCTGCCGTCTAGTTAGATTGCGAATCAACGTTTATGCTTGACGGTCACATGACACAATTACAATCTGTAAATCGACCTTATATTTAATTGAAAAAAAGGACTGTGGATCATTAAACTGAGATCAACTAACTTCAGATAAGCTATGTTTTCAAATAATGGATGCATTGGTTGCCTGCCAATTGGAACTTTATTTAAGTACTGAATTTGGCACTTCTTTGTTAAAGCGGCCACGGAGTTTAGTCCCCAAAATTAGCTGAATTAATTTCTCAGTCTGTAATGCTCAAATTTCAAATGTCTCCAAAGGCTGGTATAGTGGCTTCGTTAACCAATTAGTATCCCAGAATTCATATTGTTGCTGTGAATTTCGGTAAAAGAAGTTATGCGTTTCAAAAGGGTGTGGCGTGGCTTTCATCTCAACAAACTATACAACGGGCCTTTAAAAAGGCCTTTATTTTTGAAACCGTTCGCCCTAAACATATGTTTCCGACTGCGAAAAAGGTTTAAATGACGCAAAGATTCATGTTTTCGTATTTTTAAATTTAAAAATAAATCAATTTTGTATAAAATACGAGATCTAACATTTTACATGTTCCTCTGGCCCATATACTTATGTTTAGGAAAAATTTGTACTTTATACATAATAAAACACAAAACACAGAATAAAACACAAAAAGTTTGATTCTCGTATGACAAAAAATGACCGAAATATTTGATAGTATTAAAAATCGAGAACGATATCCTTCCTACTAAGAGTAGTTAGAAAAATAATCGCCAAATAAGTAAATGCCTGTTTTTTTAATCAGATTTTATAGGTCACGTAGCACCGTCTTTAAAGTTAAATCAAATTCAATTTCGGAGTTCTCAAAAACGCGGTCGGTAGCAAGTTAAAATTTTGGTTGATTTTTTAATTTGTAAATCTGTTTTACAAATATTTGCTACAGAAAGCCGCGATTTTACCGTATGCTTGGATTTTTGTAGCGAATTTTTACTGTTCCTGATTCTCAGGTTTTGTCATTTGATTACTATGCGGGAATCTGCGATATAAAAAGATCCTTTGATATTCAAAAAGTATTTCATTGTTGTGACAACGCCTTGTGGATTTTTCAGTGTTGTTGAATTATTTTTAAAACACACACACATACACACAAAAGAATTTTTAACAAACTTCTGTATTTGAGTGATTGTGAATTTTAATACTGTGCTATTAAACTTTCCAGGATTAATTTCGGTTACGAATATTTCATTTCTTTGGTCTCAAAATATTATTGTTTTTGAGCACTTTAACCAAAAAGATTGGATATTAAGTTTGAGAATTGCCATTCACCCTTAATCAAGTATTTGATTTAAAAATGTTCTTAATGTATATCTTTCTTTGAGATAATCTTTTGCTCGCTAATTATTTATTACATGAAGTACAGTTTTTAAATTTTAATGAAAATTACTTTTGCAGTTTCCTCTGGCAGTTTCCTCTGGCAGCTGAGACCAACCATCCAAAATGAATATGCCATCCCTAATCAGTGATCTAAGAGAATCACCCTCCTCTCCAAACTATTCCATCATATTCGACTTCGAGCGAAATTTTGACAAGAGTCTAAAAAGAGAATGGATGATCCAGCACTGGCATCAAGCATTTTATTACATAGGGCTTTATATGTTGGTTATTTTTGGAGGTCAGGCTTATATGCAGTCCAGGCCTCGTTTTGAGCTAAGAAGAACCTTAGCAGCTTGGAATGTCTTCCTGGCTGCATTTTCTATCTTTGGACTATGTAGGACACTTCCTGAGTTGGCACATGTTCTCAAAGAATTTGGTTTTACGCATTCCGTTTGTAACCCAAGCTTTATAGAAGAAGTCAAAGTGAGTGGCTTTTGGACATGGATGTTTACACTTTCAAAAGTTCCTGAGCTTGGAGATACCATTTTCATCGTGCTTCGCAAGCAGCAGCTCATATTTCTTCACTGGTATCATCACATCACAGTCTTACTTTTCACCTGGTATAGTTACACAGAGCATATTGCCCCAGCCAGATGGTTCGTCGTAATGAATTATTTTGCTCATTCATTGATGTATACCTATTATGCCATGAGGGCTATGCGGATCAAGATGCCTCGTTTTGTGGCTATCATAATTACTACTTCTCAGATCCTCCAGATGGTCGCTGGTTGTTTTGTCAGTTATTTTGGTTACCTAACTAGGCGAAATGGAGAATTTTGCCAGCTTCCAGATAACATTGCCAATTATGCCCTGCTCATGTATTTTTCATATTTTGTACTGTTTGCTCGCTTCTTCTATAATACTTACATCACTCCTCCTAGCAAATCAAAGAAGCTAGATTAATGTTACATCATGTTAAATTATAAAATATGTTGCTTAGAGACAAATGTCAGTTTCATCATGAAATTATTGTTGGTTGATAAAGTCATGGTTGTTAGCATGTGCATAAAATGGCCATTTGGGTTAGGATTTGGTGCTTTTTATTTGGGTAGAGAATCTATGCAACTGGCTTACTTGGCAAATTGGTTTGTGAGCAAAAATAATGCAACTCTTTATGCTTAGATAAAAGGCCAGTTTTCTTATCCCATTGTACACCTTAACTTGGTTTCTCTCAACATTGGATATTATTTTTGAGGCAAGCTAGCATTAATGAGAATATTCCATTTTTTAATTATTCTGAGACTGCAAATGCACTGCTAGCTTCAGTATTGAGTCATCATAGCCCAATATAATTTCATGATAGAATTGATTGCTGCGAGTAACTCAAGAATGAAAAAAATATTCTGTAAAATACTTGCATTGACAAAGCACTTGTAATTGCTGCTGTAAGAGATTTCCAAATATGTTCTTGTGTGAAGCAGTCATGCAGTTTTTTAATTCTCCCTTCAACAAATAGACGCATGTTTCAATGAAGTATAATTGTATAATTTTGTAATGTGTATCATGTTGCAGATGCATTTAATTGTGTATTTTTTTTCCATATGTGTATTTTTTTCCATATTTTTTCTTGTATTTGCAATCTTACTTATAGCAGATAAAAATTAAAGCATGTACTTTGAAATGTGTGAGTGGTATACATTTTAACTATTCTTGAAGCCAAGTAATATAATATCTGAAGTTTGATTTTTCATTCTGTGTGTGTATATTTGTTATTTTCTGAAGATACCTATTTTGTTGATTATTTTAAATATTATTTTGGTGTTTACCATTGAAAACATTTTTTAAATAATGACTTTTTTGTTTTGCTAAGTATTGTGAAATATGTATTTTTATAGAAAAACTGTTTCACTGAATTAAATTACAGTTGACAGATGAAAATATTTTCATACGAAAATGTAATCCAAATTGTTCTGTTTTACTTCCGGTGGTATTTGTAATATGTGTGGCACCTCTTTTGAATAGTATATAAATAAGAAATTGTGGTGTGTAAACTTTTAAACAAAGCAATATGTATTGGCTACTTAGCTTTATTACATGTGTTGCAAGAACAAATATGTGAATAAAATTTCTCGTTTACTTTGTACAGATAAGTACTTATGTTATATGATCATTTCATTTTGAATATTGGAGGAATGTGCAATATAACTTCAGTATAGGATCAAGTAAATTTTTTCATATAGCAAGAAATTTTAGATGCTGGAAAATTTAAGTTGTTTCAAAATGTATGAAAGCTTTATTGGTAAATATATCACTTAGAAGATGTGAATTGTAAAACTGCATTCTTCTTCTCTGAAATTCTAAAAATTAATTAGTAATTTTTAAAATTCTAATGCTTCCAACTATTGCTGTAAAGTAAAACTTTCGTTGTACAGAAAGTGAGGCTAAATTATCTATTTAAACTTTTAATGAGTGCATACACTGAGGCAGATATTACTTGTTATTGCAACGCACAATCTGTTCAGTGCTTGCTGAACATTAGTATATGTGCTATACTTTACTAATGTAATATGAATTTCTTTTTATGTTTTTTTTTCGAATTGTTCAATTATGTACATTTTTCAAAAATTTTCCTTTAAACCCATCTGAATAAATTTCAAATATTTTTTACTCCATTTTGATAGTGATGTGATTTGATGAACACCAAGAATTATGAGATTATAACAATGGGTGAACTTGATAGGTCATGTATTTTCCATCCCATGAACAGAGCAAAGTGCCTTGGTGAAAAGATTCAAATTTGGAGTTATTAAAACGAAATATTTAATTCTCTCTTTAACTCAGGATTTTGCATCCTCAATCAAATATTTGCTACTAAATTTAAGGGCTATGCCATTATGTTAGGAAATCTTAGTTGCAGTAAAGACATTTTTGTCCTGCTGTTGGTGCTAGAAGGGTAAAAATACAGTTTTTTAAAATTTTCTTTAGAAAGTATTCAGTTTATTTAACTTAATATAACATGTATGAGAAATCATTAAATGGACTAATTTAACTTAAAAAGGGAGTTTTTATGGAAAATTTATGAGGAATAGCAATATGCAGAATGAAAACATACAGTATGTATTCTCTGCCAGTGAATATTTTACCCAATTGTATGATTTTTAGAGGAGTATTTGTATAGTGTGGCTTACTGAATGCTATCTGAGTAAGTTACAAGAGTGTTAATATGCTTTGAGGAATCTGCAAATTTTTATGAATGCTGACTGTTTGTAATGGCTTGATGTACCATTAAGAACTATCTTATTTGAGTTTGAGATTTTAATGAATGTAAATTGCTAAAATTTGTGTAATATCTGAGCTTATAAAAGTATTGGAAAGCTTACTGAAATTAAATTCTTTTCAATACTTCACTGTATGCTGTGTGTGTTGTTAGGGTGTTAAACATAATTCTTATCATATTCTAATTGTTAATAATTTTTGTTACTCGTTAATCATTGTATCAACTTTTTATAGACTGCGATAAAAAGTGCCGATGTAATTTGTTCTTTAATTTATGCTCTATTTGTGTTGACCAAAGTTCCAAACCAGTTTTTTAGTGTATATATATTTTTGATAGCGTATAAAAATAAAATGTTACGTAGAAAAATGCTATGTGTTTTTATTTGAATTTTTAAAAGAAAGTTGTAGTGTATCTTCATTACAAAGATTGGTTCATCATTGGTCATTTATGTAATAGCAGCAGAGTTACAGGCACGTAATGATTTCTTATAAAGCTCCAGCCCTAGACTAATATGGTATTTCTACACATAATTGTTATATTCCTTTTTTAATAAAGCCTGGATGAACTTCTCAAAATGATGTAATAAATAGAAATCATCTTGTTACTGATATATAAAGCACACAGGTGTTAAAAATTAAGAGAAATTTTCTTAATTTCACAATTTTCTTCTACTGTGCGAAAGGTACCAATTATGCTTCCAAGAGAAATTTTCTTCTACTGTACGAAAGGTACCAATTATGCTTCCAAGAGAAATTTTCTTAATTTCACAATTTTCTTCTACTGTACGAAAGGTACCAATTATGCTTCCAAACAAAGAATACAAATCTATAATGTCGAATAATACACTCGTACGTGGCCGAATATTTAATTGTGACTGAATATTAGGCTCATTCAAAGCGCATTTTTTTACACTGGCATTACTCGGCGACTTTTTTCAGTTCTTCAGTTCAGAACTTGACAGGCTCACTGACCTTTATGTCTTGCTCTGTTAGGCTCCGTGGCTGCTGCGAATTATAAGGAAGAGATCTTGAGCCAAAGCTTTATGACCATCTTCACATTTTACAGTGAACTCGTCTGAATTATTTGTAGGGTATGTGATTATGTGGGAAGAGTATTTAACTGCTGCTTGGAGAATTTAAGGAATTATTCTTGCACTTACTTCTGCGAGTGATGGGATAGGCTGCAGGTCTAAGCGAAATTGATAGAGGGCAGATTGTAATTGTCCGAAGTCTCGGAACGAGTATCTCCAAAACTGCACGGCTGGTAGGTTGTTTGCAATCTGTTGTTAGTATTTTTGCAAAGTGGATAAATGACGGTGAAACCAGCAGTAGATGCCAAGGTGTTGGACGTTGGCGACTGTCCCTCTTGCTACAGCAAAATCAGCTCCAGACAGTGGCTCAATTGATAGCCCAATACAACGCAAGGTCTTTCGGAACACACAGTTCAGTGGAAACTGTTGGATATGGGACTGCGTAGCAGACGCCCCACTGACATGCCTCTCTTTACTAAGCGTCATTGTCAACTACGCCTGCTGCGGGCCCGGGAGCATTGAGACTGGACCGTGGCTAAGTGCAGGACAGTTACCTGGTTATGATTCACAATTTCTCATTCATCACGTCGATGGTCGTGTCAGTGTATGCCGTCTTCCAGCGAACAGTTTTTCTCCTCCTGTACTGCAGGTCATACACAGGCTGGTGGTGGCTGTATTATGCTTTGGAGGAAGTCCTCATAGGCGGCTTTGAGATTCTTTTTTGTGGTAGAACAGACCATGAAAGTTGCGGACTATCTGCGAATAACTGCGGATCATTTGCACCCTTACATGGCATCTATCTTCCCAACTGGAAATGGAATTTTCCAGCAGGACAACGCCCCATGTCCCAAGGTCGAATTTTGTTGTAGTGGTTCGAGGAGCGTAAGGATGAATTCCAGTTAATCTCCTGGCCATCTAACTCGCCATCGGACAGATGGACGTTGGCGCATACGGCGTGAAATGTATAAAAACAAACACCGTGCAACAACTGCCTGAAATGTCCAAGCTGGAGGAAGGAACATTATGGTTTGGTATATTTTGTCTTGTAATTTCCTAGGCCTTCTCATCATTGTAGAAATCGTAATAGATGAACAAAAGAACGTACGTCTTTGTACTTGCGGACATGTCCACCCCTAAGTGCAGTTTTTCCTCAAAATGATACCCTCTACCAGCAAGACAATGCGATATACAGCTCGCACTGCAGCGTGGTTCGAAGAGCACGAAGTTGAGTACACCGTATTCCTTTCTGGCCACTGAATTTCCCGTGCTTAAACCTAGTAATTAATTTGTAGGATTATCTCGATGGGGTTGTTTGTGCCATGGATCTTCAACCTAGCGCAGCTGACCGCGACACAGGAATCCACATATCCTTGATAAAGTACAGAACCTCTAGTGACTCTTTTCCTGCACGTCTCGCAGCGGTCCACGCTGCGGAAGGTGGTTATTCTGGCTTTTGACAGGTAATCGCATTAATGTGACTGGACTGTGTGTATCGGCAAAAGGTGTTGGAAATACTATATTTACTGATGGAATCATGGATATGATTTAAATTATTCTTCAGTAAATAACACACTAAGGAGGAATTTGAAAGGAAATTCTGAAAAGCTGGTTTCCGGCAAAACTTTTTAGGGAGTTAAAGAGCAAACATATGTAATAGTGAAAGGTTAGTTAGTTGCTTTTTATACGATTGCAAATAACTATTATTAAAACCCGCCAAAATGTCTAAATTTTTAGAGTGATTGGCAACTTACTATTACTGCAATTTGAGAAAATAGTTAGAAAGCGCAAAAACTTTTTTGGGGGTAAAAAGCACTCTTTACCACAAAAGAGGAATGCTTTCGTACATTTAGAAAGTCATAAATCTTATTAGCATTGAAAAGTAGTAGTTCGACCTAAGTTCAAATCGCGGTGAATGGGACTGTCTGGGAGCTTTCGTGGTTTTCCCCTGTGCAATGTGAATACAAACCAGTTTTTCATAGAAAGGCCTCCACGAACGCATCTCTTCCCTTAGATAGCTCTTGTATAACCAAATAACCAAGTTATGATCAAAGAATTTAATCTTATCTTCAAGCGCTTAGCTTTAATCTACATAATCTAATCCTATAAATATTATTAACTCAGTGCTCCTCTGATTAGGAACAATTCTGCACGGAAATGTTTAACAAATTAATCCCTTTTTATTTTGCTTCTTATCTAACTATTTTGGATCTGTATTCAGTTTTGCGATTTCAAATTTTGTATGTTAGGCATTAAAATATTTATTAAACATTCGTAATGAATGTGTAATTTTTTTTATAGCCTATTGTATTCTAAGTATTCGCTTTGACATTCCTGTACGAACTTAAGCTCAAATTGTTAGCCAACAAAATCAATAGTATTCAACAACAATAACAAAAAATGGGGGGGGGGAGACCAAACCTGACATTAAAAATTAACTTAAGCAAATGTAGTGTCAACGCATTTCATTTGCATACCTTTTCTGACTATTGCCAAATGATTTTATTTGAAACAGCTTAACATTAAAGTTAGCTCTTAATGCCGATTTTAGTTAAGCTTCTTTTTGTTTTTTTATTTTTAAGCTCAAATTATTATTGCTACACATTTTTGACCCTTTAAAAAGTCGACGCATATTCAATTCAATGAAAAGACTGTAAATTCTGAGACGTGAATGTAATTTTCATTCGATTTGTATATGCCAAATTGCCAGTTCTTTAATCATTATATTCTTAAAGAAGAGATTTGATTGTTAGCAACGGCTGGTAACAAAAGAAGAATTTTAAGCCTTCTGTGTTCTGTGTAATGAATCCACGTGGAGAAGATTCAGTTTAGAAAGTAAATAAATACTGATTCTGCTCAAATTTGCCAGTGAGAGCTGCACTTTCGTTCAGCAAACATTCTATTATACAAATCTTAAAACAAACATTACAAAAGAGCAAACCGTTAAATAATGGCCATTTAATATTAATGTATTCGCATCATTCTTTTTATGAGGATCGGTAGAAAGAATAAACAGCAATTTTATGATCATGACCAAGGTTGCTATACCACTGTCTGTCGACTAACCTTGGTCATGACCGTGATATTTACTTAAGACTTCTTTCATTCCCCTCCCCCCGAAAATTAGTATAAGCACTTGGAAAACATGAATTTTTTTAGAGAATTTAATCTCATTGGAATCATGGTTTTAAGCTGTTTTGTTCTATACGCCGTGTCTGCAGAAATTATTACCCGGCATTTTATTTCGCGACCGTTTGGTCGTAGACTTATACTTCCAATTACAGAAATCGTTTAAATGATGCAAATATTTAGGCTTCGCGTTTTTAAATTTAAAGAAAAAGAAACCATGAAAGTTTTCAGTTTTTATATTGCGTTGAAAAGGGCTTTTTTTTAATGTTTTGTGTGTTACATTCATTTATTAAATAAGTTCTTCGCATTTAACCATAAAATTCAGTTCAACACATTTCGTTCATTATATCACCTTTCGTTCGAGACTGATGCCATTCGGCCAAAATTTAAGATATTTATATTTCAAACTGAGTTTGTCTGCTGTGGATTAACAAACGAAGTTATCTGAAAGCAATAGGTGAAGTTCTTAAGAATATCTTACATCTGAATTCAACTTAAAAGTTCTTAAATTTATTTAAGAACTTTTAATAAGTTCTTACATTTTAATAAGTTTTAATACATTTTAATAAGTTCTTACATTTGAATACAACTGATTTAAATAATAAAAATGCCTTTAATTCATGATCTGTCTAAACAAAAATATTCATTATTTTCATAGAATGATGTATATTTCGCACATTTGGCATTTCTCATTCAATTAATTCTCACTTCGCGGCAAAGCAAAAATTCATAAAAACTCAAAACATCTTCATTGAAAATTGTAAAATACAGAAAAACATAAAACACCACGTTCAGTTAAAACATTTAAAATAATTTCTGCAATTAAAATTAGTTTCTACGCAAAAACAAGCAATTTGGCCAGCGGATGCACAAACTGAAAGTTTACTTTTGATCTCATTCGGCAAAAAGACATTGAAGATGCAGAAGACTGACTTAATTCACTATCCCAATGAGTTTCAAATGTAAGCAAATGGCAACTCATTAGGCTTAATTCTCCATTTTTAAATTGTTGATAATTCTACAACTATTGCATGCACATTAACTAAAGGCATAACAACCTTAACCAAAACATAAAAACCACATGATTCAATCACTTCTAAGACAAAAAATGCACAATTTACCAACATATAAGGAAAAAAAAAAACTGAGATCAGCTAGGTAACAGTGGGAATATATATATATGTAATGATATTTTTAAATTAATTGATTAAATTAAATTCTAATAATATTGCTTAATAATGTGATGGCAATTCTCTACCTAAATTGCATCCCTGTTCCTAAATTTTGGCGAAATCCTTTCTTTAGTATAAAATATATTAACCTGTTGGCGCCCGCCAAATCGCCAAACTCATAAATCTGTCATATTACATAAAGTCCTTTAGAACACTCCTGATGAGAAGATAGCGTCACCTCGTGATTTCAATTAATATCGCTGATTGGAGGAGCCTCGTGACGTACACATATGTATAAGTAGGGCTTCTGCTCAAGGTACGAGGAGAACGCTTGTGAGATGGATGCTAAAATAAACCTACCACTTTATATTCCAAAATTTGTCTCATTCCTGTTGCCCCGGCTGCATAAAACAAATAATGTATGAGAAATTACATTTCAGAAAGCCGGTAGGATACCACCTTCAAAGGGATTATCTAAAAAAGAAAATATCCCAAGGATTATACGGATAAAATGTTACGCACTTTAGATGAATTTGCCGCTGTGCGACAGTGGCGTAGCAAGCATGACTGACGCCCGGGGCAAAATACCTTTTTGGAGCCCCCCCCCCCACACAATAAAAAATTTCAGTAATATAATGTATAGAATATATTCGTAATAAGAAAATAATGCAAATTATAATAAAATGCTGAATCTGCCATAAAATACTCAAAAATATATTAAGAATAGTCACTACCTAACTTCACTATCCTTGGATTCGGAAATGCATCTGTGTCGGCGGAAAAATCAGACATACGATGATCTAGAATTAGTTCAAAAGGTGTTATAAGTGTTTTTAAAAAGTGCAGGTTTTAAACAATTAAAAGTTTAATATACATTATAGATAAATAGATATGTAGCAACTTGCCTACTACAACTCAACGCTGCCAGTCTGGTAACCCATAGCAACAAAGAACAAAATAATATTTATTCTATTCAATTGTTATAATTATTTAATGATCTGTCTCAAAAAATTGTACTATCATAATTGGTAACACATACTTATTACGAATAGCAACCTTCAATGTTGCACGAATATGGAGTTCATATGTCAAAATTCTGAGCAGCAGTAAGTTATCCAGTGTGATGAGATGCAAGTAACATTTCACCTGTCATTTAAAGCGTTGTGCCGCATTCCGGTGAGTCAACATATTTCTGTCATAATTTCAGTGGTTATACGTATGTATCGTCTACAGCATTTGAGCCGCCAATTTCTCTGATTTCAAGTACCAAGAAACTGTGTCACTATAAACATATTAATTATTTTTCTATACATATTATTATTGTGCGTATTTGATTGATATAAAGTGGTCGACAACGATGCTGCTTCACAATTGGTGCGAGTGGCAGTTAAGCCATCACCTTTTTGTCGCCGAGACCCATCGTTATGGTTCATTCAATTGGATGCGCAGTTAAGTCACATTACTGCCGACGAAACTCAATTTTATACAGCGATCTCCGTGTTAGAATCAGAGGTACTGCAATCAGCTCGTGAAATAATTTTGAATTCACCGGCGACGGACAAATGCAAATCTTTAAAAAATATTAATTTCTGTTTGTGAAGAATCATAGACAGAATCAAGCAGTTGTTGCACGATTTACGATTGGGTGATAGAGGCCTTCTCAATTGCTGTCTAAAATGTCAGACTTAGCCACCGGTAACCTAACGGATAACATTCTTAAAATATTATGGATACATAGACTCCCATCTAACATGCAAACCATTTTAGTGGCCAGTAGGGAGCCACTTAAAAATCTTCCCGAAATCGCTGATAAAATTCACAAGTTAGCCATTCCAGCGCAAATACACGCAGTGCAGGTTCCTGGTCCAGGTACTGTGGCGTTACAGGCTCAAATTGATGATTTGTCCAAACAGGCTGCTCAGTTAGTAGCCATCCAAGCTGAACCTTTTCAGCGCAACCGCTCCACATCCCGTGGTCGAAATACACGTCGTAGGCCACTGAGGTAACGTTATGAAAGCCGGGTATTCGTAACACGGCTATTTGTTTTTACCACCACAAATTTGGAAACAATGCAAACAAATGTGTCGAAAAGAATTCGGGCTTAAAGTTTCTTGTAGACACCGGGACTGATGTTTCTGTCGTTTCACCACATTTTCACGAACAAAAGGGCCTTACCAAGCTATAACTTTATGTAGAAAATGGAACTCCTATTCAAATTTTTGGTGAACGCCTGATATCTGTTGATTTACGATTGCGCCGCAACATCCAATGGCCATTCATTTCAAGTCCTATTAGTGGCGCTGACGTTTTTCAAAAATTTTCTTTGCTTGTCGATCTTAAGAATCGCCGTTTCATAGATTCCACAACCAACTTAACTTATCCGGGAGTAATTCACAATAGTCAAGATTTGAGCATTAAACTGATTTCGGGTAACTCCCCATGGCGTCAACTTCTCAGAGAATTCTCTACAAACACGCTCCCAGTTATGGGTAGTTCCGAATCCAAACACGATGTACTACATTATATTGAAACTACCGGACCTCCAACTGCAGCTAAACCAAGACGTTTACCTCCGGACAAGCTTAAAGCCGCCAAAGAGGAATTTCAATACATGATGGAACAGGGAATTTGCCGTCCTTCAGAAAGTTAATGGGCCAGTCCGCTCCATCTAGTTCGGAAACGAAATGGTAACTGGCGCCCGTGTGGCCAATATCGTCGGTTAAATGCAGCTACAATTCCTGATCGTTATCCAGTCCCGCATATTCAAGACTGTATGCAAGTTTCAGACGGAAAAGCTATTTTTACAACCCTTGATCTTGAGCGGGCGTATCACCAAGTGCCCGTTAACCCAGCTGATATTCCAAAAACTGCTGCAATGCTGCTCAAACGTTTCAACGCTTCATAAATCAGGTGTTAATCTGCCTCGACTTTTGTGTACCTTATTTTGATGACGTCTTAATCACCTCTTCAGAGCAAGAACACCTATCACATTTGAGAACAGTTTTTGAACGTTTTCAAAGGTACGATGTCAGTCTTAATCCTTCCAAATGCGTTTTTGGCCAACCAAGAGTATCCTTTCTTGGTCATGAAGTTTCCGCTGATGGCGTTCGACCCCTTCCAGATAGAGTCACCGCTATCCACGATATACCCGAACCATCTTCAGTGAACGACTTAAGAATCTTGCCATGCTCAATTTTTATCGACGTTTCTTACCTCATGCAGCGACCATACAAGCACCTCTAAATTCTTTTTCGGTTGGAAGCAAGAAAAACGATAAACGTGTTATAACCTGGACCACAGAATCTCGCGAAGCGTTCCAAAAATGCAAAAATGATTTAATTTCGGCACCAAATTTGCAGTATCCTTCCGTATCTAAACAATTATCACTCTACGTTTATAAGGTATTTCTCCCGCTTTCCTAGCGTGCCTTTGTGGTGTAGTGGTTCTGCACGCTGGGCCGGTACTCCAGAGGTCCGCGGTTCGATCCCCGGCGAAGGCCGTTGCATATTTTTCATATCTGCTGCTTACAAAAAATAACCTAATGTCTCTATACGATGATGCATCAACAACAGGTATAGGAGCAGTTTTACAACAGAAAGATCAAGAATTATGGAGACCACTTTCATATTTTTCTAAAAAACTCTTACCAGCACAAACCAGATAAAGCACTCACAATCGCGAATTATTAGGAATTTATGAAGCTGTCAAATATTTTCGACATATGCTACGAGCAATATATATCAAAAGATATCCGTTATATTGAGGGTTCGCAGAATATTGTTGCAGACACCTTGTCTCGTATTGAACAACTAGCCGTTCCTTCGCCAATAAACTTTGCTGCCCTTGCTGATGAACAACACCGGGATTCAGAACTACAAACCCTCTTGAAAAGCAAATCTTCCACCAATCTCAACTTGCAGCCTATGCAGCTGTCACCTGGAAAATCACTTTATTGTAATGTTCAGGATTCAAGATTTCGACTTTATGTTCCCTCCAGGTTTCGCCATGCCATTTTTAGTCAGTTACATCGTCTGTCACATCCTGGTATCAAGGTTTCGAGGAAACTGATACAGCAACGTATGGCCTAGCACGCAAAAGGACATAGCCAACCGGACACGTTTGTGCTTGGAGTGCCAAAGATCTAAAATTGTCAGACACACCACCAGCCAACTTAAAAATTTTAATTTGCTCTCATCTCGCTTCAATCACGTGCACCTCGACATGGTCGGGCACTTATATTTATTAATAATAATATAATACATGAATACAATTAATTACTATGTATACATTTTTCTTACCTTGGATGAAGCAGATTTATCATTTACATCATCAAAGTCGATCCTTTCAAATTTTTCTCTTTCCACACTTAAAAATGCTAGATGACTTAGGGGATCTTGGCCCATCGTTGATTGTAAATATGTGAAAATTTATTTTAATTTGCTGAACGAACGTTCATAGCTAGCATTTGATAACGAAATAGTAAATAGTATTTAAAGTGCGACTCTTAGGTTTGGAAAAACATTTTCTCTATAGATCTGTAGTGGAATTTTAGGTTCCGTTTCTTTTCTACTGCGGAGTAACGTCATGAAGTAACATTCACTGCTCAAAACAATTAGGGGATATTGTGGGTTTGGTATGAAAACCATATAATCGATAACCTTTTTGAACAAAAGGAAATAGAAGAGATTATAAAGGGAAATTATAACGTTTAAAAAGTTGGGAATATGCAAATTTAGTCTGTGACGTCGAAAACTATGAGTTTAAGATAAGGAATAAAAATCGACCTGCAGCATTCCTTTTGTAGTAGGAGATTAAAAACAATTGACAAGAGTTGACTGTTTGCAGCAGTCAGTCCGATGTCTCAGCAAGATGACTTAGTAGAATGAGTAGACTAGAAGGCCATCAGTCATTTACAGGAGAGTCAAATGCAATCCATTGAAGCGGAAGCGTTAGGATTTTCCCAAAATGTTATTTCCAGATTATGGAATCGGATTTTGGAAACTAGATATGTTTGAAAAATTCGGGAGAAGGTCGTGTTATCGTTTTAAAATAAAAAGCGAGAGATATGCGTGCATTTCGTTTAAAAAAATAAAAATATATCTCTACTTTGGAGAAATAAAATGGTCAGAAAGAACGTTTTGGTTGATGTACTGCAAACATTTTATTACACATTTTATCAGACAAATCAAGAAAATAAATAATTAATTATATTACAATAGTTATTAATTTTAAATATATTTTCCAGAAATCGAACAAAATAAAAACTGAAATTTTCGGGAAAATCTTGTTTGGAGACCGTTTGGCGCCCCTCTACGAGCGGCGCCCGGGGCATCATGCACCCCTTTGCCCCCCTGTCGCTACGCCACTGGTTTCGGGGTGCAGAAAACTCCAGATAAGGGATTCTGAGAATGAATACGAAGCCGATGCTTTGGGTGTGAAAATTACATTACCAGTGAATGGTTTTTCATCACAATAAACGGATCTAGGACATTAAAAATTAAACTATTACATAACCATTAAATTCATTAAAATGTCAGCACAATATAAATTGTTTCTTCTGCAGAAATTAAGTTGTAGAGTTTCTCAATTCTAAGTAAATGTTGGAAGTGAAGAATCTTAAGAACTGATAAGCGAATAATCGCTTAAGTTCGGTGACAAGAAACAACAAGATAGAAGGGTAACTAACCCTTTATTATTTTAATCAGATTTAACAAAACTCCGCCTGGGAGTGTACAAACAAAGCCCTCACTTGGGCTTGAACTTAAGAGACTAAGAATTAAACTAAAACTAAGATTAACTAAAGAAATGTAGCCAAAGCTACCAAGATTCAAATCGAGTTGGCCACGCATTTGACTACGAAGCTTAGCAAGGGCCTGAGTACGGCCGAGCATAATAACAGCTTTGAGAGAGAGAGTGGCCAAAAAGGCAGACGTGCGTAAATCAGAAACTCTGATTCTCTCTCCCTCTGTAAGTAACTTCCGTGGTTTTAAATACCGCTCCTCCTCATTAAATATTCAGCAAGATTCCAAAACTACGTTCTGGCCGGAAGTAGTAAGGTGAAATTAAGAATTTGACAGGAAAGGAACTTAAAATATAACTGTTAATAAAATTAACATAATCATTACAAAGTATACACATTCATTATCCAGATCGAGTTTCAATTACCATTGATTTACCTTACCACCAGTCAGAAAATGTGAATTCGATAAACTTTAATAGAAAGAGGGGTAAAAATTAAGTTACCTCAAATAAAATTGAAAAAAAATTAACACATCAAAAGTGCAGCAACAAGGCTTTAAAAATAATTAAATTTAAAAATTAAACAACCTTAAGGGGCAAAACAAAAACTAAAAAGCCAAGTAAACTTAAGTCCCTAAACTCAAATTAAAATTAAACAATTTCAACTTAAGAAAACTTTTAAAGCAACCAGACCTAAATTTAAAGTTTACAAAAGTTACAGTTTAAACATACAACCAACTATAAACAACTAAAACAAAAATTAATAACTTCAATTGCTGAACAAAACTGAATTAAGTAAGCAAATAACTTAAAGCTTGAAAATAATAACAATTAATACATAACAGCATTTTATGGGATGAATTAAGATTTTTAAATATATTACAAAATTTAGATGGAGGGGAAATAAAATTAATTAGGCAAAATTTTTTAAGACCAAACAGAGAAAATCTGTGAAAGATTGAATAAGTTATTAACTTCAATCTACTTAGCGAGAAATAAGCAGTTTTCGTAGTTATTTAATACGGTTTGGTAGTTAAGGAACACCTGCAATAACTATGCTAAATTTTACATAACGAAGCTGATCGAAATGAATACTAAATGCTTTGCATTGTAAGGAATAATCACATTTTCTCGTGTGTATTCTCGTGATGTAAGTGATTAACATATCCAGCTAGCATTGGGAGATGTGTAGTTTGAATCCTAGGAAGGGGACATTTGATTTCCTGCTTAAAAAATTTAAATAGTCTCTATACTGATGCCTGAACTAAAATGTGGTAGACGATAATTCATCACCACCTCGACTTAGTCGACAGGTTATTGTATCTTTCCTCAGTCGACGTTTAAGTGGAGGAGAATATAAAGAATCATATTCCCATGCCTGTGTTAACTACTAGTACAAGAGGCTACATCTCCAGCTAGTACTGCAAGACCTCTGGCGAGAATACCAACCGACGGCACAACTGATTAGTCATGTTTCCTTCTCCGAAAGTTTCAAATAGTCTCTTCAGAATTGGCAAAAATATCGCATCCCCCTCAATGCATGTTCTTTTGGTTGTTACCACTTTCAGATAGGAGTTGAAAAATCGGTAGCTCGAATCTGGGTAATTGATTTTCCATGTTTTCCGGTCCCAAATATCTAACAGTTTCTACAATTCCGTATCTGAAATATTAGTATCAATGGCTATATAAAAGCAGTAACAGATACATTGTATCAAACTCACACAAATTCCGTGGTTTCCTGACTAATTTAGTTTGTAAATATTAGGTTAATCATAGTATAGAATTTTTAGCTTATCAATAATTATTTCGGCTTCCAAAATAGCGACTGACTGAAATAACTTCCGCTTCTACGGAGGATTAAGTAAGCAAAGTGTAATCTAAATCTGCCAGTCTACTGGTCTAAAAATGAGCTCTATCCATGGTTGAGAGCAATAATAAGTCTGCTGTTATCGAAAAAGAGACTCTAGAGTTCAAAAAATATACTACTCTTCGAAATGTTTATTTTCAAACGAAGTTCCGCATTCTTTACGGTCAGTTTTTCTTTGTTATTTGCAATTTAACACATTGCGGTTGCTTTAATTTAGAAATGGATGAATGGCAACATCGCGTAAACTTTACGTTCCGAAAACTGAACTACACTGGTTATCATAAATTAAGGAAAAATCGCAAAAATCACGATTACTGAAAAAGTTACATGTAGAATTTAACGAAACTTACCCACAATATGTAACACATAGTAAGGCATCAATTAACATAAAAAGAAATTACCAGACAAATATGGTATAGAAATTAGCACATGTATAAAATGAACAAATCGAAGGTGTCAGCTTGGTATAGGAAAAGTACCTACAATATGGAATATGATCGCCTCTAGAAGCAATACCGCACATGCAGCGATGTGTGATGCTTTCAATTATGCGGTCTATCAGCTCCATAGGAAGCGAGAGCCATTGCTCTTGCAAAGCAGTTGCAAGAGCGACAAGGATTTGAGGGGGCGGATTAAGAACAGCTAGACGTCTCCCTAAAGCATCCCAAACGTGCTCGATAGGATTCAAGTCCGGGGATCGAGCTGGCCACTCCATGCGCATAATTGTTTCCTGTTGAAGATAATCATCTACGATGCGAACCCTGTGTGGTCTTGCGTTGTCGTCCTGGAACAGGAAAGCATCACCTATTGCCCTGGCATATGGGCGCACATAAACAGCAAGGATGTCATCTCTATAAATCTGAGCATTCACGGTTCCCCTTGTAAAGACATGGAGGTGTGTGCGTCCACTCAAAGAGATGCCACTCCAAACACAGACACTGCCCCTTCCGTATGCATCTCTTTCACGGATGTTTGACGGATGATAATGGGTTCTAGGTTATCTCCATATCAAATAACGCCTGCTATCGCTTTCTAGACTAAACCTGGACTCATCCGTAAAGAGAACCGCCCTCCATTGATCAGGTGTCCAGTGGACATGTCGTGCCCACTGAAAACGGTCCCTTCTATGGCGTAACGTGAGCGGCACACAAATGGCTGGTCGCCTCGCATACAGACCGCCTTCGTGAAGCCTTCTACGCACAATTGACGTTTACACGAACCTTCCGGTGGCTGCAGCAAGGGAGGATCTAAGAAGAGTCGGAGTAGTGGTTCTATTCCTACGTGCCCATAATGTCAAATATCGGTCATCCTTGGCTGAACCTCCTAGATGCCGAATCTGTGGTTTGAAATTGCCTCCAAAGTCTATGAACCACAGAAGGACTCCTATTTAGCCATCTGGCCACTTCTGTTTGACTTTGTCCTGCCTCTAGTCTCCCAATGGCTCTCCATCGCAGTTCTACAGGCAAATGATGCCTGGAGGTCATTCTTACGAATTGGCTATCTGCTCTCAAACATGGACTTTTATGCTCCTCGCAGATGACGTATTCCGAAAACAGCGCCACTAATTTGCATATCGCAGTTTTACTCAGCTACTCTTACTTAGCAACATATTCAAATTTTACACGGTTTGGCTTTTTTTTTTTTGAGGGAGTTATTGTTATTTCTGTGATTTTTCCTTAATTTATGATAACCAGTGTATTAACTCTTGTGCAATGTATTTTCGGCTTCACGAACTTGGCCTAGATTGTTGGTTTGACTTTCGCGCATTTTCCAGATTGCTGAAAGATAGAGATGTATATACCGGTTTGGTTTCGTTTATTTGGTTATGGCAAAGGAATGCCTTCGTGGAGAACTTTCTAAGGGAAAATGGCCTGTATGCACTGTCTTCTTGGCGGATACATTGGAAAAACAACGAAAATGCCCATGCAGCCAGCCCGTTCTCAGGATTCTAACCTTGGACCAAACTATCAAGGTTCAGCAACTTTACCGCTTGGCCGCTAGTGGGCCAGCATATATTGTGAGATGAACGCAAATGATTTATTAAGCGGACGATATAACTCGATTTTTGTGAGATTAAAACCTGTGCTGAATCCTTAAATGCGTTTTGGTGAAAACAGCGACCTTGTATACATTCTTATCTTACATACTCTCGATCTTATGTACTGTCTTAAACTTGTAAGAAAACTTTTAAATATTCTGTTTTTAAGGTCTCGGATTCTTTACTTTAAAAATAAGCACTTTTATTATTCATTAAAGCAAAGATAAAATTAGAAATTATCATCATTTTACTATGTACTATTAACTGCTCGCATTCTAGCTTTTGTACCAATCTTAACTCACTTGTACATTTGTACTTTCGAATTTCGTACATTAAAAGCAGCTGGAAGGCACTGTAAAAGGTAATTTGAGCTGTGTTATTTAGTCTGGGGAACCATGAACGGCTTCAGTGGTGTGCAGCTTATGCCGAGGTACAGGGCGCTGAGTGTGTAGGGGTGCCCAATTCCTAAACATAAATAGGAAAATTTTAGGGCCTTATATGTCTGCCGACTGGAATGCATTGTAAAGGAAAGTGAATAGAAAGCTAATTGAAAACACCAAGAGCAGTTAATCCCCAACGGGAACTGAAGAAATTCAGCCACTCAGAAAGGACTTCTGGCATCATTTTCACCAAACGCAATTATTAACGCTCATAAAGTAAAGTTAGTATGCATGAACTTATAAATAAAGTATAATGAAATTTAAAAGAAGTAAATGTGTGATTTTACATTCATATTTTTAACCGGGATAGCAAATATCTTTTATCAATGCAGAAAGGAAATTATAATTTAAAAAATTTTAAGAAGAAGACGGCCCACCAGCGGCCGAGCGGTAAAGTCGCTGAACACTGGTAGTTTCGTCGGAGGTTCGAAATTCGGCAAACGGGCTTGGCGCATGAACGTTTTCATGGTTTTTCCCATGTGTAACGTGTATACGAGCCAGTTTCTCTTAGTCCTCCACGAAGGTATCTCTCCCTTTAGGCAGATAGCCCTCGTGATATCTTTGCTTAATATGGAATGTTTTGAAAGAAATGACGTTAGCTGCAGGAAATTTTATATGGTTTTATTTCGTTAAGGATCGTTCCATTCAGTAATGATCTGGAGATCCGATGTCCTCTCCGGAGCAACGATCGCCATTGTTAAATCCATGTTTATAATACGATCTTTATTGTTAAATCCATGTTTATATAACGATCGCCATTGTTAAATCCATGTTTATATTACGATCGCCATTGTTAAATCCATGTTTATAATACGATCGCCATTGTTAAATCCATGTTTATAATACGATCGCCATTGTTAAATCCATGTTTATAATACGATCTTTATTGTTAAATCCATGTTTATATTACAATCGCCATTGTTAAATCCATGTTTATATTACGATCGCCATTGTTAAATCCATGTTTATAATATGATCGCCATTGTTAAATCCATGTTTATAATACGATCTTTATTGTTAAATCCATGTTTATATTACGATCTTTATTGTTAAATCCATGTTTATATTACGATCGCCATTGTTAAATCCATGTTTATAATACGATCGCCATTGTTAAATCCATGTTTATAATACGATCGCCATTGTTAAATCCATGTTTATAATACGATCTTTATTGTTAAATCCATGTTTATATTACGATCGCCATTGTTAAATCCATGTTTATATTACGATCGCCATTGTTAAATCCATGTTTATAATATGATCGCCATTGTTAAATCCATGTTTATAATACGATCTTTATTGTTAAATCCATGTTTATATTACGATCGCCATTGTTAAATCCATGTTTATATTACGATCGCCATTGTTAAATCCATGTTTATAATACGATCGCCATTGTTAAATTCATGTTTATAATACGATCGCCATTGTTAAATCCATTTTTATAATAAAAGGTTGCGAAAGGTCCATGCCTGTTATGCACCTTTATAACTGCGGAATCGAAAGTTTACTATATACATCAACTGTTGCGATGTTGTGACTGTCAGTTCTGTTACACTGTGCATATTCAGTATTTATATGTTTGTTAGACACAAATCGCTAATAAAAAACATGACTGGCACTGACTGAGCGCATAACAAACCTTATCCTGGTTAGTCCAGAAGTTATTGTATATCTCTATGATGTAAGATTTCTTCAGCTGTTTGCTGCTAGCCGTTTATTCTAGTAGAAGACATGAGAAAAAGCTGGAAATTATAAAATTAAGCTAAGCAGCAACCTCCTGTCTGGCGTACATTTTAATCAAGACTCTATTGATTTCGAGCCCAAATAGGTGCAGGCTTCACCAGGAGCAAAGAAATCTGCTAAGTGAGCCAAACAATCCACAGTGGGAGGACTTTCTCGAAAATTCCTGTTGGTAACCGCGATCAAGACAGAAGAAGAAACAGCCAAAGTACAACATAAAATTAGCAAAGCAACAACTGTGTGTCTGGTGTAGATTTTAGTCAAGGCTCCATCGATTTCCAGGGCAAATAGGTGAGTTTTCTCTTCATCAGGAGCAAAGAAATCTGCTAAGTCGGAAAACGATCCAAATTGGGAAAACTTTCTCGAAAAGTCGACAACTTATACTAATATAGGACATGATTTCGAGAGCAAAAACGTACAGGTCCCATTTCACCAGAACCAAAGAAATTTGCAAATATAGACTAAAGTATTTACTATCATAACAAACACATTTAATTTGCTGAGAATTCAACATAGATTATGGCTATACGGTCAGGAGTATCTTGAAGAGTACCCCAAAGGGCAGAGCCAGTTACCAATGTAATGGACCTAAGCACATGATGCATATTAGAACTATAGCTTTCGGTTAAAAAAATGGCAGTCAAACGATCAGGAAGTATTTTCTAAAACAACAAATTCTAAAGATTCAGCAACATGGGCAGTGTACGAGCCCTAGCGAAAGATTATTAAATAACCTCGAGAAACAAGGCTGTGTGAAAATGTCTCAGGGACCTATGCCGGTGTTAAAAGAAAGATGCTGTCCCCACAAGCATGGTAATGTGTTTAAAATTATGCATTGAGAAACAGTCTGTGGACCGACTAGTTGGTATAGTGGTTAGTGACCTTAACTGCCGTAGCGATGGGCCCGGGTTGGAATCCTGGAAAAGGCAATGTTGTAACTGTCTTTTCTTTCGTAGGAGGTAATGGTGGTCACCAATTAGGTGCTTCCATAACGAAAGGGCCACCATTTCGTGCTCTTGTTGTGGCGCAAGGCTGATGGCTATCAAATAAAGCGCCTGCCCATTAAAAAAAACACGTTGTGGATTCTCCAGAAAACAGCTAGGAAAGTTAATTCGTAGTTAAATAGCTCTGCTGCATATTATGATTTTTAAAAATTAGTTTCTTGTTTTTCCTGGATAATTTTGTGCGTATCCTAAATGTTCACCTGAGGCATGACTTGCTTTCTTTAAACTCGCCAAGGCCTATCTCTTCCGGCAGTATTGTTGTTATTTTGTTTAGTGAGGATTTTAATGACACCATGCTGAAAGCACAAATCTGCATCACTGGTTGTTTTCACGTACACTATGCAGCAAAAAAGAAGAGGGGGGGATGTATATTACCTATCCTACTGGGCCGATTGACGAAATTTGACTTGCGTTTTTTATGTCTCGACAACACGATTTAGGATACATATTAGATTTATATATAGCAGGGTTTCTTAAACTTTTTCAGCCGGAAACACTGTGCCGCAAAGGGATAATATTCGAAACGTTCCGTTTTTACCTTGGATATGTATTTTGAACGATTTTTCTCCTTGAAGCAAAACTTTAACGCTTTTTTCCTTTCCTATTAACAATATTATCTATCGTTGCTTTAGATACTGAAAAACCATGGCTTTTACAAGACTTTTTAAATACTAGACACAAATAATTTTCTTCGGGCACACATACATAGCCTTCACAAATAGAGCATAAGCCTCCTGTCCATTGCGTCTTTAAATGCGCCGTTTTGCATGAAAACAAAATTGTGAAGTAGCAAACGATAATTTACACTTTCAGTAATATAGTTGCAGTTCAAAAAGTTTTCCAAGCAGACGATTGTTTTTGTAGCAAAGCAAAGTTGTCTATAAAATGTGCAAACAGCCTTTGTATCTATGACTGCAGAGCAATATTACAGATAGATTCTATTTTCATTATGATTTACGACCTTAAAATAATTTTCTAAATTTTATATGATTTGATTTATTATGCAAGGATTTAGCGTAGTATAGCACATAGTATCTATATAAATAAATCAGAGTGTCCGTGTGCTTGTCTTTCATACAAATCTACAGTTTTATTGAAGAAATTTGGCACATTTCTCCTCGATGGTAAGATACATAAGATTTCGAAAATCCGCTCCACAGAATCCTTCAGGGCATTTGTATTAGAAATTCATGCTCACGACGTCCACCTTAGTTATGCTCCCGCTAACTCGTTTACTCCTTAAAACAGTGTAGAATTTTCCAGAACAATGCAGAACCTTCAAAAGTAGAATTTAAGTGTTCTTTCTATCAGTTTTTCTCGAATAATTCGAAAACGATGAAGAAATCGGCTAAACTGGATGGTGAATTTAGTAAAGGTCATTTATGAAAAAACGACATAACGGATAAAAAAAGAAAGTATATGAGTTCTTACTAAAATCGTTATATGGCACCGTGTAAGTTCTATACTGTTCTACAAATTTATTCGAGCTTAATAAAACTTCTCACAATTTCAGCTTGAATCAAAATAAGAGGAATATCACTGTCTACTTGAGATTACGAAAAGAATACCTTCCTCTCCCTAAATGAAACCATTCTACAAGAAACCCTGGCTTTACGCAGAATGAAGAGGCTTCATTTAGGATTTGGTTTATTCAGTTACGGCAAAGCTCACGAGAGCTATCTACCTAAGGCGAAGGATGCCTTCGTGAAGGACTTTCTAAAGAAAACTGGCTCGTACACATGTGGAAAACCATGAAAATGCCCATGCAGCCAGCCCGTTCGCGGATTCGAATCCCTGATCGAACTACCTGTGTCCAGCGACTTTACTGCTTGGCCGATGGTGGGCCTGCTTCGTTTAGGGAGATAGGGGTAGTCTTTTCATCCAGCAACATCGAGCTTCAACGTTGCTTTTCTTAGCAACATCGAGTACTTCAGCTAGTGCCAATACATATTCAGCTACTGTTTACTGAGTATAAAGATTTCTGGCCAACAATAGGTAATAATTACATTGGATGATTTTAATTTAGGCAAAGCGTGCTAAGACCATATTTCAACTTGGCTAGTTAAAAAAAAAAAAAGTATATTTTAGAGAACACCACACATCATGGATTGCTGGATGTATTGATGAGCTGATGCCCATAAATCCTGCTTAACTGTGAACAACAGCATCAATTTATTTGAAGCCGATAGTTGAGATTTTAGGATAAATTTTTATTCCAGAATTTTATTCCAAGAATTTCAATTTTAAAGAATTAAATTATTATTAAATTCAATTTGTATTTTAAGAATTTCAATTTTAAATATTTCATTTAATTTAGAAGAATTCAATTTAAAATTAAAATGAAAGTTAGTAAAATTTCAGCTGTAAATTTACAGAGCAATGTGTGCAATGGTTTTAAACACATTTAGGGAAATTTCGAGAATAATTATCATTGGAAGCGACGAAGATTTATAGCTGAGGGTCAGGCTTTAACAATGGAAATTGATACTTCTAAACCACGCCTTCTCTTGCACAACTTAAAAAAAAAAAAAAAAAAAAAAGAATGTTCAATTTACAAGCGAAATAAGGTGGAAATGGTAAAGGACAAAATGTATGTTGTACAATTGACAGTAATCTGTAGTTTCCTTTTCGAGAAAAATCACCTTTCAATAAATTACGAAATCTTTGCAAATATTTATTTTCACAAAGCCATATTAATTCGTATTCACCAAAATTAAGGCTGACCTTCATTCGGTGAATCAAAAATAAAAACAGAGGAGCTTTGTGCCGCATTTACCCCCAGTCAGCCTAATTATCAGGAAAAAGTTATAAACACTGTCTAGGAACATACGCTGAAGAATAATGTCTTAGATTTAATCGTAGCTTTTCAATATTAAGGACTCAACAAGTTATGTAATTTTTTGCGTTTTTCATCTGCTAAATGGGCACTCATTCATGACGGAAAGCCAAATCAGTGTAATCTTATCAAACTATAATAATTATTTACACTGGGGACGATGAGAGATCACAAGTGCATGAAATAATCGCTTGGATATTTGCTCCTTTCAGGATTAGAAGCTAAAAAGCTTTCGTAACGAGTTTAAAAGTTTCACAAATATAAGTACAGAAACTGGAAGACGGCATTAAAAATTAGATTTCGTCATTTGCAGGAAATTAACTTTTTTAAAAAAATTGATATCGCAAAAACATGATTATTTTGTCATTTAAAATACTTCTGTAATGGGAAGTATATGACTACGACCCACGAATGCAAATTTAAAGGCCGAGTGAGTACTTTTAAGCCTGATAAAAGGGATGCATACATATCAACCCCGCTTACCCAGCTAAATATGTATATGTTTGGTACCGCCGGCTGCAGTTAAGACGAGTTGCACAACTAGATGCTATACCAGTCCCATATACAAAATTCGACATTCTACGGTTAATCTTTATTGAGTTATACGACACACATACATGTAAGATATAACAAAATACGATGGCTGCGCTAAGAAACGATTGGCGACCTTAAAATTAACTATTCTAAATTTGGTGTTCTCCCCCACCCCCTAAGTTCATCTGTTCATCCAAATTTGAGATCTTTTTATGTTACATAACAACCTCAAGTTAACCAATCAAAGGTTAGCTGTACTTACGCATCCCCCCCGGGGGTTGACTCAGGAGATGTCCTGGGAAGCACTGGTTAGGATCTGTACCTAGGCAGTCTCAACCACGGGGGTACATAAACACGCTTCACAGGACTAGAACCCGAGTTTTATACTCAGGTAGGTTCGGGCTTGGCAGGGACCGTACTGGTACTGTCGTGTCCGTTCCCTCGGCTGTTGTGGAGCTAATATGTAGATGGTAAGTGGGTCGATGGGGGTTTGGCCTTCATAGTCCCAGTGGCGAGGACTGACAGAGTAAGGCAAGGCACCGATTCTGAATAACCAGCAGCCAAGGGAGTGGTGCCCCGAGGCGAAGGTGACTTCGTATCTTTTAGACTTCGTTTTTTTTTATTTTCACCTTGCTGAGGCTATGTATAAAGCCGGGCCGGGACTGTAGGGTCTGCGCCGCCACTGATGAGTCCCGTACAGAGCCCGTTCAGCAACACATCGTACGGAATTTCCAGGTAGAAGGAGCGGCTTCTGGTGTGTCTGTACTTACGCATCACACTTATAATAATAAATACTCTTTGCAAAAGATTATAGTACAACTCCAATTGTCCGAATCGCTTTCAGAATTTAAGAAAAAGAGAGGGGGAAGAGACAGGAAAAGATGAGGATGCCGTGTCATTTGAGGAATTAAGAAACATTTTCGTTTGAAAATTTCTGGATGTTTGGAAGTTAGTGCTGAGGATACAGCAGAATGGATGGTGTGTGATTCGTCAGACTCGGGGTTTGAAATTCTAAATGATGATGAACTTATAAAAAGTGTGAGAGAAGAATGTGTCGAGGAAGAAGATGACTTTAATGTGGAAGTTGAAGCAAACACGGGACCATCAGCTAGTGAATCGTTTGCCGGCTTTGAAACTGCGAAGTGGATGTAGCGTCAGCCCAAGGGTGACCACATGCAACTTCTCGTTGTCAAACGCATGTGCGACTTGCCTGCCCGAAAACGGATGAAGACAGTCAAACATCCTACTTTGACCGAGATGTTCAGTAAGCAATGACTTTCAGCACTTGTAAGTACTGTACAGTACGCTATATAACATGTACGTAAAAGTGTTGCCTTTTCATTTTAATTAATTAAAATCTCTTTTTCTTTAAAAATAGATTTTTTCTTCCATTTTCAACATACAGTACATACAGTAATTAATTAAAGCTTATGTAAACTTTTTCTTTGGAAGAAAATCCAATTATCTGAGTTTTTGATTATCCGAATGGGGTTCGGTCTCAATTGGTTCGGACAATTGGAGTTCTACTGTACGTCATGACTTTTCCTAGCTTCCGCTGTCCAACATCTGCATGCTGCTATGCCCACTTGCCTAAAATGACATCGTATCCATTTTACCTGTGTATATACAAATTATTGTAATTGCTTATGATGTAGAAGGTATCGTATCTACCGAGAAATGATTTGAAATGTGTAAAAATAAGAATTGGAAATTTGTAAAAATCCAGTTTTGTTATCTACGTCAGTACGCATTCAAAGCTCAGCCATTACGACCGCAAGCTACTGGAGCTACCTACACAATTTAAATTCTACATACATGTAATAATAAACTTCCATAGTTAAGAATACACTTAAAATTCTAACTGTATGTTCTTTTCATTTTTAATGGCGACGGTCTCTTATTTGAAAGTACGTGGAATTAAATCCACAACCCCGTAGTCAAGTTGTTTTTCCCGCCTTTTCTACACGTACAGTTATAGAATGTTCTGGAAATATTGAAAGCGAACTGGATTGGCTGACGAGGTTGACGTCATTTCTTGGAAGCTCCGCCTTTCCAGAGGCTATAAAAGGACTCGCAAAAGAATATCGGGGGCTTTTTCTTAAATGTCACGATGCAGTAAACTTCATACAAAAGGTTATTAGTAATTCTTTTTTATTTACTCCGGAGATCTTAATTTTTGTAATTGCTATTTCCCCTGAAATATAATAAATGGATCCTGTTTTTTTAAACTTATCGTCTGATAATTTAAGCTACGACTACATCTATGATTCTTCACCAATCTATTTATTCCGGACAAAAGCTGGTACATCACATACATATATACGAACGTCACGAAAAATCCCTTTTGAATTTATTTTGAATTCATTTTACAATCCTTTATAGAAAACAGAATCCTTTATTCAGTTCGTGTGTGACGTCATATAATAAACCGTCGAGATGGATTATCCGGGAAAGATTAAAATGGATATTTCCGTTGAAATGTGATACCAGAAATTTTCACGATTGTAGTACTTCCCGTTCTTCGTACAAGGAAGTAAAAAAGGAAAAAAAAATCTTTCCAAAAGGGATTCAACACAATTATAAATAAAACCTGTTTATTTTTGCACCTCCACATTACATACAGCACATTGCGTCAGAAACTAAAACGTTTCTTTGACTAAAGTTTGAAAACTTTTCAGATTTCCACAGTTTCCCACTATTCAATCAATGTTTTATAAAATTTTTATACATAATTCTGCGAAGCAACAGTACTATAGAATTCTGTTCTGTGATATCTTTGTAAAATTTCTTTAGAATTTTTATAAAGAAGCTTTTTAAAAGAGGATTACCCATAAAGTTCTATAAAAGTTTTTATAGACTTATGTTTACCTCTGTAAAATATTTTCGAGAAGGAACTCTTACGGAAATTTTTATAGAAACTTGAAATTCTCTCTGTTAAATTTCATGGGAAACTTTATATTTAATCCTTTATATTACATATATCTCTATAAAATTCTATAGAAATTAAAAACATTTTTCAGAGAATAGAATTCTATAGAAATATTGCTCTGCAAAATTTTATAAATCGTTTATAGAATAGTATTTTATACAAATCTACAAAGTTTTAGTTTTTGATGTACCATAAATGATATAGCAGAAACGCGATGAACAATTTTTATTCATAACTGTTGAATCGTTTTTGAATGAAAATGCTGACCTTTTTTCCTGCAGCTTAAAGTTTCTTAGCTTCTAAATTTATGTAACATTTTCTCCAATGTTCTATAAATTATTGCATTACTACACAAACGAGATCTCACTCAATAAAATCAGTATAAATCATAAAATTAGTTAAAAGTTTAAATTAAGGTGTTAAATATTACTATGAACTATTTTTCAAAATGTATTATTTTTATTTAAATATTTTTTTAAATCAAAATTATATTACATTTTTTATTTGAAAACACATCCGGTCCGAAAGTTTCTCGCTACATGTTATAGACCATTTCAAAATTTAGGTTAAAAAATGTATTAAAAAATGAAAATTTAGCTCCTTTTTTTTAATCCCAAGAGAAAATTTTGTTAATATTGCTTTTAAATATTTAAAATTTTCTACCGGATTTTCATAGAAATTTAAAGAAAGTAAACTTATTCAGAATTCTTTAGGATTATGGCCCAATTTTCGTTAAACTGAATTCGGGTAGAATTCTATTAGTTGATTAGATACATAAGACTCTATATCTGGGACTTCTAGAAACTGTAAAAATTTTTATATCATCTCGTCAAAAATTTTTATACATCTCCTACATACATCTCAATAGACATGACCCGATAGAAGCTAAATCTAAAGTTTTGTTGAATTCTATGGAAAGTCCCTGACCTAATTTATAGATAATTCGGTCAAAATTGTAAAAGGTTCTAAATAAATTTAACGTTGGATCTTTTTATAGAATTCTATTCTATTACTATTATAGAATTCTACTCTATTTCTATATTCTACATTCTCTTCTATTTTATAGAATTCTATTCTATTTCTATATTCTATATTCTCTTCTATATTATAGAATTCTATTCTATAAAACAGAAGAGAATGTAGAATATAGAAGTACTTTTTATAGGTTTGGTTCGGTTTGGTTTATTAATTATGGCAAAGCACACTAGGGCTGTCTAAGGGAAGGGATGCCTTCGTGGAGGACTTTCTAAGGGAAACTGGCTCGTATACACGTTACACATGGGAAAAACCACGAAAACGCCCATGCGGCCAGCCCGTTCGCGGGATTCGAATCTCGGACCGTACTACCAGTGTTCAGCGACTTTACCGCTCGGCCGCTGGTGGGCTACTTTTTATAGTGTAGAATTCTATTCTGTAAAATACATTTCTATAGAATTCTATAGTGTTATATATTCTATTTTATAGAATATAATGCTATAAAATAAAACATGGATTCTATTTTATTGTATATTCTATTTATAGAATTCTGTTTTTTAAAATTCTACTTACAAAATTTGGTTTTTCAAAATTTTATTTATAGAATTCTATTTTATTATGTATTCGGCTTCATGGAATTCTATTCCATTTTATATTCTATTTTATAGAATTCTATTCCTTTATATATTCTTTTTTATAGAATACTCTTCTATAAAATAAAATTCTATAAATTCTATGAATCCTGTGCATTTTATTCTATAAAATAGAATATAGAATTTATAGAATTCTCTATTCGTAAGGGTTGCTCAGTTGAGCAGCAATTATAGAATTTTATTTTCTATATTCGTAAAGGTTACTCAGTACACCCGTAGTTACTCGTAAATTCTATAAATTCTCTATATATAGAATTCTGTTCTATAAGATATGGTTTTATGGAATTATATATTCATAAGGGTTATTCAGTGGAGAAGCAGTTCTGTCGATGGAGAAAAGAAGTGTACTGAATATCTACACTGTAAAATAAACTGGAATCGACTTGCACGGGTTATTCTTCTTCCCCTGTTTTTTACCTATCCTCAACCTATATACGTAAGTTAGGAAAGTAATGTTTTCGGTCCAAATATTTCATAGTGAATTTCAGTGAGTGAGTACGATATTAGGATCCCCACAACACGTTTGTACGATTTTGACAATTATATTTGCTTGTTTGTGTGTCTGTGTGTGTATGTATGACCTTTTCGTGTACAATAACTCTTATATACAGACTCTCAAATATTTCCCGTATTTCATCTTTCTGCTTTGATATGAAGAGCTGATTAAATTTTGGGTAAAATTAGACAACTAGCATGGTACTTTACTTCAAGGCGTTAAAATTTTTTAATGAAAAGCATATTAAAATATTATCTAAAATTTTTCAGTTTAATGGGAAACACATATTAGATTTGCTAAAATTGATAAACAGTAAGTGACGCTTCATTTGAAGCCCTGAACAGAATTTCGTTAACAAATATATTATGAGATAATCCAAAACTTCTCAAATTTGATGTAATTGAGAATAAAAGATTACATTCATAAGCACTAAATGCATTCTTGGAATTACGCTGAATATAATGAGAATAAGCTCTTTATGAAGATAAGCTTGCGTTATGAAGCTATTAATGTATTACCCTCAGGCTTTAATATTGTATCACTTTTGTGTCGAATCAGTTGTCATACTGCAAGACGAAAGTCCTCTCTGTGACGTGGTGGTAAGGGTAAGGGATTTTAAAGTCTACCTTATAAGGTATTTCTTCCGCCTTTGCCTTTTTAGCATCCCTTCGTGGTGTAAAAGCCAGCACACTCGGCACGTATTCGAGAGGTCCGTGGTTCGAGTCTCGGCGAGGGCACTGCTCATTTTCTTCATATCCTGCTTTCAAAATTTCCTAATAACTATAAAGTGGCACCCGAACTAAAAAGATGGTGGATGATGATTCTTCGCCACGAGGATTTGGCAATTGGGTCCCCTCATCTCCAGTCGCCCTCTAAAAGCGACAGTATGTAAGGTTATTCTCCCGCCGTCTTAGCATGACTTCGTGGTGTAATGGCCAGCACACTCGACGCGTATTCGAGAGATCCGTGGTTTGAGTCCCGGCGAGTGCATTTCTCATTTATCATCTCTCCTGTTTCGAAATAACCTAATGTTTCTACAATCAAATAAAATGATTTTGCCACCAAATTTAAATGCTATGTGTCATTTAAAAAATAATAATATAGCAAATATAAATCGTATAACGAATATAAAAAAGTGTATGGCAACACTAATCACTCTATTAGGAGTTCTAAAGACGTGCTGCTTTTAAAAACTTTTGGTGGTTAAGTAATTGGTTTGTGAGTAGGAAACACTACATGACCAGGGGATATAGTACTTGTACGATCCGTTGTTAAAAATAGTGGGCTGTAAATTGACTTGATATTACTTCAGTATAGAACCCAAGAAACCTCAGAGTCATAACGTTGACCGAAACTTCTTTATTGGCTTTCAAACAGTAGGTTAGTTGAGGAACGGCGAAGACCACACTGCCAACTCCGAACTCAGTAGCGGCTTACCAACACAAACTCAGAAGAACCTCTGCTTAGTTGAAACTCCAGTAATTCACAGCAACCTCAAAGCTCTAAACGCGAGCTTTAAAAACCTAACAAATTTGCGTCTGCGCCGCTCCTCGGTACAAAGAAAGAAATACAATTTGCATAACATCGAACAGTACTAATCGAGGGAATGTTTTCAGATTAAAGTGGGACAACGTATGTGCACATGAACACGTATAGTTATCATTCTTTATTGTATGGAAGAACAGAATGATAAAACATGTGTAGAGTTTATGATTAACACTGAGACATAAAGTTTATAAACGAGATAGTGGTTAGTGACTCTGACTATCGTACGGAAGCGCACGGGTTCGAATCCCGGAGAAGGCATGGATGTTTGTATAGTGTCTTTGCGGCATGGGGCACTCTAAATATACTGCAAGCCGAAAGTCATCTCTGTGGCGTGGTGGTAAAGGCAAGTGATTTTAAAGTCTACCTTATAAGGTATTTCTCCCGTTTTCTTAGCATGCCTTCGTAGTGTAGTGGTCAGCACGTTGGGCGCGTATTCCATGGCAGAGGTCCGTGGTTCGATTCCCGGCGAAGGCGTTGCTCATTTTTCATCTCTCTGGCTTCGAAATACGCTAATGTCTCTACAACCTTACCAAAGGCCAAGTAGTAAAATATCTGAACACTGGTAGTTTGAATCAGATCCCAATCTTGTTGAACGGGCTGGCTGTCTGGGCAATTTTGCGTTTTTCCCATGCCTAACAGGTATACGAGGGAGTTTCCCTTAAAAAAGGCTCCACGAAGACATCCCTCCCAACAGGCAGATAATGCTCGAGTTACTTTTCCTTAATAACTAATTTAATCATTAAAATTTCACAACTCTGACTCATTTTAAAGCCTCAGTATTTTTATAACAAGGGTATAAATTGTTAATACTTATTTCGATATTCTTGATATTGTATTTTCTGTTTTACTGTATTCCAAAATATTTTAAACAAAATAAAAATAAAAAACTTTCTTCATCGGCATAAAACTCTGCATGTCCTGTGCGCAAAGTTCTGAATTAAACGAATCACTATTTTTAGCTGATTTATGTATCTCAATTCTTTTTCAAATCAGAATAAGAATGTATAATTAAAATGCTTTACTTTAAAAATTAAAAAATAATCTAATTAAATTTTCTTAAAAAAAAAAGTGGTTTTTTTTTTTTTTTTTTTTTTTTTTTTTTTTTTTTTACGAAGAAATTACAGGGATAGTTTTATGTAAAATTAGAGAATGATTTTGTGGTTCTCTAAATTAGAAGACCAGGGCGACCCCCTACTTGTACTTTTGCATTAGATCTAGTACATTTCGTAAATTTTTAATGTTTTAATGCCTTTACAATCAAATTAATTTATTGTAATAACAATAAACATAGCATGAAAGAATCACATATGTTAATTTTTATGTGAACTTGAATGCAGTTGAAGATGGCATAAGTAAGTACTTTTAGCTGCACTGCTAAATCATTCAAGTAAGGCACATTTTCTCCTCTTAACGTTCACTCCACCGAAAGCAGTAAATCTATATTTAGGTTATTACTTTTTGGTGAATATCACTTTCGTCTTCTAATTTCATCATTAGGAAGTTGAAATGTTTATCTATTATCGATACTGGAATTCTGAAATGAGTTTAGAAGAGCGAGGAGTCCAGAAAGAGACATTAAAGCACTTGCTAACGAAATATTCATTCATTTACTCTGAGTTCTTAACCAAGTTTGCAAAGAAATAAATTTCGAGGATCCTGTTTTGAAACGTTTAGCGGTGCTAAATTCTGAAACCGATTTTATATTATAACGCCACATGCTTTGCATTTTGTTAATTTTATTGAAGAAAATAACTATAAAGATCTTGCTTGAGAATGATATTCTATAAATATAACTGAAGAGAGGTTACGAAATCAAAGATTTTTTGGAATAAAAGTTTTAAAATGAAAAATACTAGTATGGTAATATTTAATATCGTTTTTCAGCAATAATAATTAAGTTATGAATAAGATAAGCAAGGTTAGGTTATTTGAAAATAACGCAGCACTTTACGGATATCTGCCTAAAGGGAGAGATGCTTTCATGGAGGACTTTTCAAGGGCAACCTTTTCATATTCGGATTCATATTCACAACACATGGGAAAAACTAAGAAAATCTTTATGCAGCCAGCCTGTTTTCCTGAATTTTAGAACTCTGAATACTGGTACGAACTACTACTGGTATGAACTACCAGTAGTAGGCTGTCTTAACCACTCGCCACTAGTCAGGCCACTACAATAAGTAACACTAAAATGAGAAGTCAATGACAAAATTCCTTGAAGAACAACTCCTCTTTACAAAGAAAAAATTAAATCAGTATTTCAGTATTCAGTGATAGATTTCAATTTTCTTTAAAGTTTATATGGTATTTCTTCATTTTGCTTGGCATGCCTTCGTGGTGTGGTAGTCTGCATGCTGGGCGCGTATTCCAGAGATCGGCGGTCCGATTCCCGGCGAAGGCGTTGAATATTTTTCATTTTGCCTGCTTCCAAAAAATACCTAATGTCTCTACAGTGGCGCCCGAACCAAAAGAGTGGTGGATGATGAATCTGCACACTCAGGATTTGGCGATTGGGTCCCCTGAAAACCCCAGTCGCCTTTTAAAAAGGGGAGTACATAAGGTATGTCTCCCACATGTCTTCGTGGTGTGGTGGTCCGCATGCTGGGCATCGAAATAACTCAATTTTACCCAGCTCATTTATTTTAATCCTATTTTGTAATTACATGGACCTCTCGAATATGCGCCGAGTGTGCTACTGTTAAACAACGAATGCATGCTGGAAAGAGGGAGAAAATACCTTATAATGTATGAAAACTATATTATTTATTGCTTACATATCTCCTGAACAAGTATTTTTTAGCCCTTAGCTCTATTTCGTTAAAACAGGACCAAAGGCATATTCAGACCTCGATATGCACCAATCAGATTTACGTAATTTTCGTCGGTCTCACCTATTACGCAAACTACGGGATAAAAAAAAAACAGTCAGTTGGTAGCTTCGCGCGATATTGCAGACTTGCCAGTTAAGGACAAGCAATCAGTTACTAAAATTAGATTGTTCTTGATTGTACTATGGATAGTGATTGTGACTATACTGTGGATAGTGAGTATGGCTATACTATAAATAGTGACTATGGCTATACTATGGATAGTGATTAGGTTATATAATTTGAAGAGCAATTGTTATGCATCTCTTCAATAGAGGAATTCGCAGGATTCAGCACTGGGGTGGCATTAAAGGCAATCAGCCATAGGCAAGCAATTGGACGACATCAAAGTATGTGGGTCATCCGGTGGTCTGTGTCCGAAAAAAAATGGGCCTGAAACTTGGACATGGACCATACTATGTCCAGGTTTCAGGTTCAAATTCCTCATCAGAACTGTTAAAAATTTCATGTATTTTGTATGAAAATTGATACATTTCTACCATACGCTTATAGGATATAAGGAATAGTTAACATATTAGATCAGTACAGTAGGATAGTGGAATTGCACCAAAAATAATAATGTCTTCGGGAATGCTCAACCCAATAACTGAAGACGATAATTCGTCAAAGACTTTGATTGATCGACTGAGAGTCTCTTCTCTCCCCAGTTATGATTTAGGTAAGGTAAATGAAATTGCTCCGAAGTGCTCTTGTGGATTAATGTTACACATCTGTTTAGTAATATGAATATCTGGGTTCGATTCCCCTCTAGGTCACTAAAATTTGCTAATATTTTTCTCTTCAAAAATCCTAATGTATCCACAGCTTTTTCTTTTGTCAATAATGTTAACTTTTTATTTGTGACTGCATTCCAGTTCATATAACATATTATCTTCAGCCAAACAAAATTTTACACATTTTTAATTGCTAAATGTAACCACATTTGAAGATTGTATTATAAACTAAATGACCGCTTAAAAACTGCCTGTTTAATCATAATTCTTAAACCATTTTTTATTTTCCATAAACAAAATATTCTTCTTAGTAGGGTCGAATTCATAAAACAGTCTCACAGCCCTGCTCTAGAACATAACTTTTCGCTTCCTCGAAAGTTTCCAGAAAAGGAATTACGTCATTAAAAGTGAGAGTAGGATGAAGGGTACAAAAAAATTAAACTAGAACTGACAACTAAAAAAAGATAAGGCGTAACATTGGGCGATTTTCAGACCTTGATTTCTTAACTGATTGCATGTTCTTTTCTATTTCTTTTTTTCTTCTTGCTGTCCCGCCGTAAATGAACTGGATTACATAAATCCAAAGATCATTCGAGAGAGTAAGATTCGAAGAGAACGATGAACCAAGATGGTGACGACATAGCAGTTCTATCTAGTCGACAGGGAAAAGCCAGATATCGTAATAACCTAACAGGTGGGGAACTTCAAAACTGGATCTTTTTGTTTCTGAATGTTTCTCTTAAGTGTTCCTGAGAGAACGCTGCATTAATCACGTTTTCCTCCGGCACTAGAATTTCGCCATCTTTGACGTAAAGTCTCGAAGGAAATGAGAAAGAATCGTTCTTTTCTGCAGGATTAATTCTTGCAAAATAAAGTTGCCCGAAATTTCTACAACTTAACAGTCGGCTATATAATAAGAGGTGATTCAACTTTAACTACTATTACATATATAGAAAAATACAGCAAAGCCTTTTTTCTTTTTTCTGCAAATGTATGACTTAGTTCTAGAAAATTAGAAGTGACCAGCAGATCGATGGTCTTCATGGCTGACCTCGACTCCAATTTGTTTGCTTATCTGCCTAAAAGTCTAAGCCCGTAAATTGACGGTTTACAAATTACCTGCGAGTCGTAGGAAATCGTTCGGCGCTGATAAATGTTAAAAGCATAAATCTTTAATCATTTAAATGTTTAATGCCATTATTATCGTTTACAATATCTGCAAATTTTAAGTTTAGCATATAAGGTATTTCTCCGGCCTTCTCAGCATGCCTTCGTAGTGTGGTGCTCTGCAAGCTGGGCGCGTATTCCAGAGGTCCGTGGTCCGATTCCCGGGGAAGGTTTTGCTCATTTTTTCACTTCTCCTGCTTCCCAAATGCCTAATGTCTCTACAGTGGCGCCCGAACTAAAAGGGCGGGGGATGATGATTCTCCACACTCAGGATTTGGCAATTGGGTCACCTAAAATCCCAGTCGGCCTTTAAAATGGGGAGTATATAAGGTATTTCTTCCGCCTTCTTAGCATGTCTTCGTAGCGTGGTGGTCTGCACGTTGGGCGCGTATTCCAGAGGTCCGCGGTTCAATTCCTGGCGAAGGCGTGTCTCATTTTTCACTTCTCCTGCTTCCAAAATACCTAATGTCTATACAAGAATTTTGTTCAATTTAATATTTTTTACATGTTATTATTTTCGTAACATTATTGTTACTTAGCAGCTAAGAAAAACTACCTCACAATCTTTCTTGAAGAAAAAGGCCTGCCATTTCTTCAAAGGAGATATTTGCAAGTTTTTAAAACTTTTTAAGACAATTATAGAAAACGACAGAACGTAAGTATCATTAATCATATCATTGTACGTAAAGAAAAGCTGTCTTTCAGATATGACTGTTCATGATTTAGTTCGAATACAGCTTAAAGTTTTGTGGTCATCTAATATAGAAGCTAACGTTTTGTATGGTCCTTTCAAAGAAAAATATCCATTATTAATTCAAAGCAAAATATCCATTAATAATCTTTTCAAAGTAAAATATCCATTATATAATTGGTTGATATAAGAAGGTAAATTAAAAAATTCACTTACATGTTCAGAAAATTTGGAGAGATTAGATATCATATACTCTCTTCAAATACTATATTATAGTGATTTTATACTAATTATAGTTTATATCAAAAATACAATACTAATTATAGTTACTTTTGAATACTTATTCTCAATCGAAAGTTTATGGAGAAAACCTTATTTCGACTAGACTTACGGAGAAACTGCTAAATAGAAGTTACTTGTTTTGGTGAGTAATAGTTCTGTACTAAGCGAAATAGTATTCGTTGTTATTTAATTTGTAGCTGATTTTACGATAATATTTCTAAGAGCATTGTTTTAAAATAATCTGTTATTACGATTTTTGTATCTGTATTTTAACTTCTCCTTTTCGTGTTCCTCACCAGAATGTAAACGAGATAGCCGACATTTAATCTGAGGTTTTTTGATTTTGAGACAGAGTGTGTTACTGGCTGTGCGTGTAGATTGCCTTTAGTTTCTGCTAGCTGTGATAGTTGTAATTATTCGGCTTTGCGTTATATCGCTGCCGACGCTTTGATTTTGACGCTTCGGGTGAATTCCTGAACAGCTTCGAGTAATATTTAATTGTGTATCCTTTGATTACTGTGTAAGTTTAATTTGGGTTTGAGTGTTTAGTTGCACCACCACGAGTTGTGGCTGATGTTGGCACAAGATAGAGCGTTTATGTTCTGAATTCTGTTTAAATAAAAAGGTTACATGAAACCTTCTTACATTGTAGCTTACTTCAAACTTAGCTATAATTCGATTCACGCTTCTTAGGATTTTTGGATTAATTAACATATACAGGCCACGTAAAACACCACATATTAACTGAGAATATCTTTGCGAATCTTTTACATAAATATATGGATTATTCTGTGTTTAGTTTTTAAAGTACAATATACATACTGTAGAGTCATTAGGTTTATTATTATTATTGGGATGCGGGACACGTGAAAAATGTGCAGTGCCGTCGCCGGGACCTTTCGAATATGCGCCGAGTGTGCTATCGTCACACCACGAAGAATCCTGGAGGAGGGGGAGGAGAAAATATCTTATAATACTACTATTTGGAATTTTTTAATCTGTGTTTATTATCTGATAAATATTTTCCTGCAAAAATGTTAGAATTTATGCTCACGTTTGTTATACAGATGTTGTACACAGTTTTGAAGCTGCTTCATATTCTTCTTTATTTTATTTTGACAAATTATATATTTGGAAGAACATATACAGATTAAATATTTCAAGAAAAAGAGAAACATGTTTCCTGTAAACATATTTTTCAGTGCTCTAGAATTATTATCAAACAATGGATTAGTTACAGAAAAGTGTAAAATATCTCTAATGGAAACACTTTAAACTGCTTAAATGTTCACAGAAAATCCTCGAAAATAACTAAGATAGGACTTTACGTTGCAAATTTTTTTTTTAATCTGCATAAACTGAGATGTTATTTAGAGAAGATGTGTCTCATTTTTAGTACCACGGATACCACATTACACATGATTAGAAAATGCAGATAAATAGAAGCGATAATTCGTCTTTTGAAACAAATGTGATGCTAAAAACATGAGACATAAGAAAAGAACATAAACCTTGATAACATTTTATGAATCAGTATGAATATCAGTTACAATTTTTGAATTCGAATCATGGATGAGATTCCTAAATATGAATAATTTATAAATTTCACGAGAATTTTATATTATGAGCGTGGAAGGAATGAAAAATCAGGAAGATTCTGAAAAGGAAACTCTTATCTATTCGCGACATACAAAATATTCATTATTCATAGTAATAATAATAAAATATAAAATATTTCGTCGCTGAAGAAAATTTCTGATATTTTTTTTTTTAATTTCTGAAAAAGAGGAGATTGTGTCTGGCCGCTCTCAAAGTCTATATAGTTTTATTCAAAATCTAAGTCAAACTAAGGTTGTTTTTTTGCTTAATTTAAAATTTTATTTTGTGTGCTTCTTTTCCAATTTGACGAATAATGTAAAGGCGTGTTTTTAAATATTGTTTTGATATTACATAAAGACAAGGACAAATTTTTTAACAATTTTATTTTTACATGAAATCTTTGCCTTAATCCTTAATCTACTTTCAACATAATTTCTGTCTACATTAAGGCATTTATCGTGTCGTGCGACCAGCTTCCGATTTCCATCTTCAAAGAAATCTGCTACCTAATTTGATAAGCTTGCGATTTCTTCCACCGCTTTCAATAATTTAAGCATTTTGTCCCTGTTTCGGTACAGAATACGTCTTGTAATTTGAGGAAACTACGTTAGATAATGATGAAATCGTAAAGCATCTAGTTTCTCGAACGTTTTCAACAGCTTTCAACAACAGGTCATCATGAATGATAGATGGTCACTCACTTCCTCCTTCAGCATCAAACTTTGCGATTTCATCATTATCTATCTGCAAAGTTTCCTCAAGTTTCAAGAAGCTTTCTGCTTTAAACTGTAACAGAGCAATTAATTTATTACGAGCAGTTCCGTCTTAATAGCGTCACGGGCCCCTTGGGCAAATCAATGTGCTGGGGCTCCTAATATGACAACCACTCAGAGAAATTAAATGTAAATGTAATTTGTAGCATAGGGCCTCTATGCCAGTGGGGCTCCCGTGAAAGTGCCCAGTGGGTTCATGAGTTGAGACGGCCCTGAATACAAGCTTGTTTTACGTTGATTGCCAAAATATGGTTGTCAAATCAGATGGGTGCAAGCTTCGATGCTAGAAGCTATGATGGAATTCAGAAGCTGATTGCACGATATGATAAGTACCTTAAAGTAGAGTTAGGATAAAATGATGATGTAATTGCGATGAAAAGCAGAATAAAGCTCAAACTTTCATGCAAATATAAAATTGTTAAAATTTGCCATTGAGTAAATGCAGTATCAAAATGGCACTTACTTAAAACTTATGTATTTTATCAGACGCAGGAAAAATGAATCGGAGCTTTAGAAATTGAAGGAAATTATTTAGGATATTATTCAAAAGGTCAACTGTTTTGCTGATGCAAATTGTAATCGGACAGCGTATGTCGCAGATAATACCATATTGTTGGATTTTTTATCGATAAAGAGTGGGCATTATAGCATATAAATAAATTGAGTTTGAGTACATAATGTGCATTAACCGGTTTAAAATGGCGAGTTTCGAGATGTATACCAGACATTGCTTACTGTAAGCATTTGATAATGTGAGAGGCAATAACATAACCATGGCTTACAGTAAGTAGCTTTTGTCCAGTAAAGAATATGCAGTTGATGATGGTATAAGTTGCCGCTGCTGTTGGAAATTCCAGTTTGAAAATAAAAATTATCCAAATCAGCCATGTTCTGAAAATTCATCAAGGGATTTTGTTAAATTCTAAGCAAGGAGCTAAAATTAAACCACAATAAACTGCTCAAAAACTAGAGGAAATGTTGAATGGATGCCTCTTCTTTGCTTTCTCGTTGCAAAAGTGAACCATTTGTGAAACTAAGTGTGACGGGATATGGAAAATGGATATTATATTATAATTCTAAGCATTACAAGAATGTGTTTTGAGCTGTAAAATATGCCATCAAAGTATAATACGGTATTATGCCCAAAAGATTTTGTTAAATAGATGACACCATTAATCTACTGGTATATAAAAACAGTAATTGCTGATCTTTGCTATCAGTAAATGGACAGACAGAGAGGTGAATTAACGTCAAAACGCCTGGCATTCATCAGTTGCAAAGGTGTTGTCTTCCATCATGTTCCTCTTGCTGTTTGAAACACTCGACAAAAATTACTGCATATTGGTTGGTATAAGTTATTCCATCCAGTTCTCTGACCTTAGTTCTGAAAGCTTCCATCTTATTCGACTATAGACTACCATCTTTATTACTCCACCCAGAGTGTTCCCTGACCTTGAATCTGCTGACTACCATCCTATTCGATCATCATTGAATACCTTCATAGTGTTTAAATCTTTGATGATTAGGAATATATGAGAAGAACATTACAAGAAATTTAACACAAAAACACAATTTTATCACTATAGGATAAATCTATAGCTCAGCAGATAGCAAGAAATCGTACTTGATGATTGGAGTTACTTCTGTAAAGTCAGTAGGTTTATTTCAGAGTAGAAAACATAATGCGCTCACCAGGATTTGAATGAAAGTGGGCGTGTTTCAATTATATCACGCACGCAGTAATAAAAGAGAAAATTCCCTACACTCCTCTCTTAAAGAGTTGCTGATGAGGAAGGGACCCAGGCGCCAAATCCGGGTGATGACGAACTACTATCTACCCTATTTCAGTTCAGGAGTCATTTGTAGAGTCATTAGGTATATTACAGAGCAGAAAATATTAAAAATCCGCTGGGATTTGAATTTTGGATGTCCTGCTCGCCAGCAGGATGCGCTTTCAGTTATACTAAGACTGTTCGCACATTCTTTAGACGATATTCATTGTATTTACAGAAATGTTTTACCGAAAATTTTTGTGTTTTAAAGGTTCCATTTGATAACCCTTATTCTTCACTATCTACAATGCCATTTTCAAGACAATAAAACGTTTTATTAGCAGAAGAGGCTAATCACATTCCTCTTGAAGAGCTTTCTACAGTCCAAAAACAGCTGTAGGTCCACTTCTTGACAATCTGCTTTTTAAAAGTTCAAAAGAGCAAAAATGCATGGAGGGATGCATCAGCAGATTTAGCATGGATATGAGTGAAGGGTATACCTTTGATACACATTTTTTCTTGTTCCATTTTTTGCAGAAAATTAACAGTGGATTTTAACGTGCGGGTTCTTGCTCTGCCTTGATGCAGTTCTACTGACTGATGGCATTGCGGCTAAAGAGAAGTTATTTCGTATTTGAAAACTGGTTATAAAAGGTATTCCTGATAACATGTGGAGTTGACCTAAAAAGTATTCTGCACTCTATTTAATTTTTATCTGTTATTATATCAAAAACCAGCAACAATCATTCGAAAAACTTTTTTTAGATTCTTTGAAACATGTTCTAATATTTTTTTCTTCTATTTAATGATAATAAATGGACCTCTTTTTATTGCGGCCATTTAAATATACCCACCCAAGATTCATCTACTGTGACAACACTTTCCTATTTTTTCCGGATAATTGTTTCTCATAGAGAATTCTGCAGGGCGTTCTGCTTTTGGCGGTATGTCAGGGAAAAAGACGAATTCCATTACGTTTTCTCATTTTTTACTTCCTTGTACGAAGTAAAAAGGAAGTATTGCAATCGCGAAAAATTTCAGGCAGCATATTTCAACGAAAATATCCATTTTGACCTATATCGAATGCAATTCAACGATGTTTTTGCGTGATATATGTATGTAAGGACAGAATAAAAGACTCGTTTTCTACAAAAAAAATTATAAAACTGCTTTAAAATGAATTCTGAAGAGAATTTTCCGTGGCGTCTGTACGAACGTATGTACGAATGTATCTCGCATAACTCAAAAACGAGTAGCCTCAGAACGTTGAAATTTTGTATGTATTACTGCTATAACATGTAGATGTGTACCTCGTATTTTGGTTGCAATCGGCCGCACCAAACGTATATAAATATATTTGTATATATATATCCACTCTGTTACCCGGCTCAGTGATCTCCGTTTCTTTACTCTTATATATTTGTAAATTGTACATTTTTTGCTTTAAAAATGATTGAATTATGTTGTTTTTATCTTTCGGTTAAGGTTTTTATGCCTTTAGTAAATCTGCATGCAATATTTTTAGAATTATCAACAATTTTAAAGTTGTTTAAGTGCCGCTAAGCCTTTTTTTTTATGGCGGCCATTGATTGTTTACATTTGAAACAGCAGACTAGTGGATTTGTTGCCTATGGCGGCCATTGATTGTTTACATTTGAAACAGCAGACTAGTGGATTTGTTGCCAATCTAGAGAAACTTAGCTTCGCCACAACAAAGATAACGCCTTCATTTGTTATTGCCAATTAAATCATGCTTAATCCTTTCTGGAATTTTTTCGAGGAAATAAGTGTTTAAGATTTACTTCGTAATTTTTAATATAGATATTTTGAGTTTTTATGTATTTTTGCCTTCTCCCGAAGGGAGAACTGAATTATTTGAATGAGAAATATTCAATCGTCTGTGAAAAACTTGCTTTTTTGTTTTGTTTGCTTAATTTCTTTTATATATCATTCTAGCTTTAATATAGTATTTGAATAGAACATGTGGCAACGATTAGATAATTCTATTCTTTAAATGATATAAATTTTGTGCATTATGAGTTATAATATGAACGAAATATAATATTGTTAAGTGAATCTAGCGCCAGAGTGTCGCTATGGTAAACAAATACTAGAGTGAATTTTAAAGAATGCATATATTCGATTGTGGTTTATGCGCTGTCGGCGAAGTAGATTTAATTCAATCCAATAAGTTTAAATGAAATGCAAGAAAAAATGCGTATAATTTAATATTCCGTACAAGGAAGTCATGTGGTGTACACATTAGATTGTTTAAGATTCAAATCAGCATTGATCATTTTGTTTACAGTTGACATTGAGGATTTTAATTATTATGCAACAGTTTTTTTTTATTTCGAAGATTTTCTTTTAACACCAAAATTCCTCCTTTGCAACATTTGAAGCATTCCGTTTTCTTTGACTATATATTTTGAACCATTTTTCATCCTGAAATCAAACCCTGACACTTTTTTCCCTTTCTTATTGACAAGATTATCTTATCTATCATTGCTTTAGATACCGAAAAACCAAAAAACTATGGCTGCCACCACATTTTTTAATAACTAAATACGAATAATTTTCTTCGGTAAGAATTCAAACATAGCCTTCCGTTCATTGCTTCATTAAAGCCCCATTTTGCATCAAAACAAATTTATCAAATAGCAGACGATAATTTACACTTTCAAAAATATAGTTGCAATTAAAAAAATTTTCCAAGCAAGCGATTTTAGCGATTTTCGGTACCAAGAGGGCATGCGACAAGGAAGTAGAAAATTTTTTACACTTTCTTTTATTTGTCAATGTCCTTTATCAACGTTATTATCAACGGCCTTTCTCAGTTACGAAACAAGTAAAACTTTTGTTTACACTGGATATCTAATGTAAGATGAATGATGATTTTTTACTTGGAAAATAAAAAAATTCACGACATCATACAATCTTACATTTGATTGTAGTGATTTTAATGAAGCACACGAGCAGAAGTAAAAAATGTAATTGAAAATATATATAAGCAAATTATCAATAATCCTTATTTTATTTATTATATTATTTTTGCATTATTTTATTAGTCCAAAGGAGCTTTGCCCCTGAGGGGCTATTGTTTTCGTTTTGCGATTTTGCGTCGGATCACTCTGAACGTCCGTTTCACTTTTCAAACTGCTGCCACCAAATATTATCGCCCTGTATTATATTTGAAGAAATTAAATAATGAACAATTTCCATGAATGTATGTACGGTTCTCGCATTGGGATAAAACAACGGTACTTAGAGCCATCAAATTTTGGATAACGTAATCTTCTACCGAATATGGTCATCTGGAAGCCTAATTTTGGAATTTGAAATTTGTTTTATTATCGATTTCTTTATTTGTAACACTTTAACGAATTTTTTATGGACAAACTCAACGATTTCAAAGCAAGCAGTGGCAACACTGCACGGAAAGAAAAACATTTTTATCTCCAGCGCGCGAGACTGTGTATCGTAAATTCTGAAGATATGCTCAATTTAAAATTATTTTACGATATTGCTCTTGAATTGAATTTTATGGTTTAAGTGCGAAGAACGAACTTACTTTTAATAAATAAAGGTAACACACAAAATTTTAAAAAAACGCCCCTTTGGACGCAATTCAAAACCTGAAACCTTTCAGATTTTTTTTTTTTTTTTTTCTTAATTTTAGTGAATCTTTATTTAATTTAGGAACACGAATAAGTGGTGCAGGCAACTGAAATTTTCGATTTCTTCAGTTTTCTGTTTTTATTCACGTGGCCATGACATTAGGCATTCGGTCGAAAATGGTTGTATAACACAATTAAAGCTCGAAACTGCGTGACAAGGAAAACCCACAACTTCGCAACGTTTGATATCAGCGATTTCAGTTAATTCTGCTCAGTTATATAGGATGTATGAAATTTACAAAAATAGGGTTGTTTTTTTTTTTTTTTTTTTTTCTTTTTTTTCTAGAGATGTATTAAATTTTCTCGAAGCAGAATACTGAAAGGCTATGAAAGTTTTCAAACTATTCATGTAATAGAACGAAAAATTGCGAGAAAGAAAGAAAGGAAGAGAGAAGAAAATAAAAGCCAAAAATAAAAGTTAAAAAAAAATATAAGCTTATGTACTTAATATTTAAAATGTTATTACTCAAATTAAATTAATGCGAAACAAGCATAAGAATGCAGTTTTAAAAATGTTTTTGCTGCCGGATTGTTGTCAGCCGCACCGAACTGCCGTACTGCTGTACGACTACCGAACTGCCGTATGAATGCCGTACCGAAGAGTCTGAGTTCAAATCGTAGAGAAGGCATGGATGTTTGTAAATGTATGGTGTCTGTGCGGCATGGGGCACTATAATATGAGACGAGCCGAAAGTCCTCTCGAGAGGTTAAAGGAGGAGAGACCCTGGGACCTATTTCCCCCCCGGGGGTACTGTCCATCAAAATTTGGGGGTAAGCAAAGTCGTACTGTCACTTTGTATGGTGTTCAAAGCTCTTGCCGAAGATAGGGGTATCTTGCACTCCTTTCCAGGAGGCTGTTTCGTGGGTTTGTTCTGATGTTATTGTCAGACAAGTGAGATAAGTTACAACAACAACAAAAATATTACTTTTTTTTTTTTTAATTTAAGAAGATGAAAATGAAATTTAGTGAAAGGAGAAGATGCGAAATCAAAACTCAAGAATATTGAGACTCATTTTCTAAACACAATTTGACAAAATGAAAAGTGAGTGAAAACTTCAAATTCTTTACAGTGTTTCAGAATATCTTTAAATACTCGGCCGTAAGCAATAACTGTTATCTAAAATAGAAATCTAGTGATTCGGCCACAAGGGGCAGAACATGTTCGGTCTTACAACCTCAAAACCCTAACCTTAAATACACAGGCCTAGACATTCTGGTGGGAAAACGGAAAGAGAGAAGTGACAGTACAGATCCACAACATTAAGTAACTGGTTATTAAAATTAAGGAAACTCATAAGCTAATGAACACTAGGTACAATTAAAACTAAGCAAAACTCATCCACTGCTCTTTACAGAGTTTGAGAAATACAAAATTCTCGAGTATTTACTGCACAGTAAATAGATTCAAACCAGTTCTAAATTATTCGGAAACATCTAACCATAAACACAATCATTCACCATACAACTCAAACAATACACAATCACACAATCATTCACCATACAAACTGAAACAACAGGTGGCCAGCTCACGAGATAAAACAGTTTTGTTGGTGAGCTGCCAAACTCTTTTCCTAAATTACTCATTCATTCGGTAATGAAATCGTTTCTGGTTTGCATTCTTGTGAGTCTAACTGAAGTAATAAGAGGTTTGATTAGGTTATCTGAATACGTCACAGCCAAAACGTAAATCCGCTAAATTCCATTCTTAAGTTTGTGTGTTTAATATTTTTCTGCTTTCCATGCAACCATTGTAAGGTCTCGAAATTTGCTAACTTGATTTCTTTAGGTTTATTTAGATTTATTTTGATTATACTAGGCACGCAAGAGCTATCTTTATAAATGAGGGATGCCTCCATGGAGGGCTTTTTAAGGAAAAATGGCTGGTATTCATATTATACTTAGGAAAAACCACCAAAACAAACTATAAAGCCAGCCCATTCGCCATAAAATCAGGTGGAATTACCAGCATACAGTCGTCTTCAACACTCGACAACTGGTGGGGCAGATGTAACAAGAAAGATTTAACATAAACAATGTTTTAAATAAAATAACCATTATAAATTTTAAATAAAAATAATAAAAAAAAATCTGAAAGGTTTAAGATTCTAAATTACGTTCAAAAGGGCGTTTTTTCTTAGCGTTTTCTGTGTTACCTTTATTTATTAAATATCATGTTCTTCGCACTGAAACCATAAAATTCAGTTTAACAACAATATCGCAAAATAATATTAAAATGAGCCTATCTTTAGAATTCCAGATACACAGTTCCGCGCGCTGGAGATAAAAGTTTTTTTTCCGCCGTAGAGTGTCGCCATTGCTCGCTTTTAAATCGTTGAGTTTGTTACTCCAAAATTCTTTAAAGTTTTACAAAATGTGAAATAGACAATAAAACCAATTCCAAATTCCAAATTTGGGCTTCCAGATGCCCATATTCTGGTGGAAACGTACGTTATTCAAAATTGGATGGCTCTAGGTACCGTTGTTTTATCACAATGCCAGAAACGTACATACATTCATGCAGATTCTGCATTATTTAATTTCTTTAAATATAATACAGAGCGATAATACTTGGTGGCAACAGTTTGAAAAGTGAATCGGACATTTATAGTGAACCAACGCTAAATGCCAAAACGAAAATAATAATCCTTCAGGGAAGATTGCCCTTTTGGACTAAAAAATAAAAATTTTTTCATAGAACAACTAAACATTGAAACTCTTAGAGGAAACTTTAAAAAAATACCCTTCGAAAAGAGATAGGGAAAAATTTTAAGAAAGAATTTTATTTGCGAAAGTTAAGTATTTAAGTAACCAAACTGAGCTAGGTCAATGATAAGAAACCTGATATACTGAATAGACTTTCTGAGATTACTGTTAATGTTGGCGTGATTAAGAATATTAAAGAGAATTTCCATAGATTTTGTTACTTTTTGTTATCCATCTGGTATTTACCTAGAGATGTCAACAGATGGCACGGCAATTGGTTTACTAAGTGGCAACTTATCTCTTCTTCAGGAAATGACTCAGTTCACTATTGCTAGACGATATTATCATTTGAGAATAGAAATTAGAGAGAAGTATGCAATGATACCATCCTAATTGCTTAGTTTGTGTTATTTGAATTCTATCCCGTTATATTCGCTTTCCTGACTAAACATCATTATTCATTACGCAATGCAATTTCATTGGTGAATGTTGATTTAGCTTGCTCAAGACGTTCTTCCTTCAAAAGTAGATTTCCTGTCAATAAGAATTCAATATAATACGAACAATATACAAAATTTACAGTTACCGTTCGCATAAAAAAATATTGGAGTGGCATTTGTGATCCGGCTATAACTAAATTTAAAGCAAGGGTTCTTCTTTTTTAGACCAAAAGGAGCATCAGCCCAGTGGTTTATCGAGAACTTAATCATAATCGGACTTAAAGCTGGCGCAGCGCCAAGCATCTCAAGCGGGCGAAGTAAATGTAAACCAGAACTAAGATTGGACTGCGAGCAGTTGTAGTAATGCATGTGTATGCGAGTGATGATGTGGTTTGTACAAAGTAGCGTGTAATTAAATACAGTGTCTTGTGAAATAATTACCCACAAAGATATACATCTGGCGACAAGGATGTGGCATTTTTGAAAATAATAAAAGTACCTTCGCGACATGTTTTTATGCTATTGGAATAACTTCTGGATAAGGGGATTTCCCCAAAGACTGCTCAAGGTAAAACTTTCGTAATCATTTTTCTTTCGGAGGATTCACCATGGAGCAGTTTGTAACTGAGTTAATGAAGCAAAATAAACCTCGAATGGAGAGACTTACTTCAATCATTACTCCACAAGTGGGCAACTGGAAACTTTCGGTTCAGTTTCAAAAATATAATGAACATGAAGAACAGTTTGATTCATTTTTAAAGAGATTCGAAAGTTATTTAGATATACAAAATGTTTCACAGGATAAGCTTGGGAAATCACTGATTTCCAGTTTGTTCGGGAAAATGTATAGTATCTTAAAAAACTTGCTAGCTTCGTATAATCCTTCCAATAAAGATTATGATGTGTTGAAAACAACATTGAGAAATCATACAAATCCTAAGCCAATTCCTAGCAGACATGTATTTTCAAATCGAAAGCAGCATGAAGGAGAAACAATTAGTGTGTATATGGCAGAGTTAATGTGCCTTGCCATAACGTGTGCTTACGATCAGAATATTTTAAATACGATGTTGCGGGATGTGTTTGTTAGTGCGCTAAGAGATAGGGCTATTGTGGATAGAATTTTTGAGCAGAATAACATCCGTTTAGATGGCACTTTAAAAGTAGCTTTGGAAATGGAAAAAGTGTTAAAAGGTGAGAACGAAATAATTGGGAAACCAGTGGAAATTAAAGAATTTAGTGCCAGGAATAAAGATACTTTCTTTTTCTGTTAATCATGAAACTTTCTTTTTCTCAATAAATTTATTTATACAATTAATTACAACAATTTACGAAAGCCAAACATTAGCGCTTAAGCCATTTAGTTCATGAACTGTCCAGTACTTTTTAACAATGTCCTCATACCCAGAAAGTGCAATACAATTATTTAAATTTTCAAAAATCATAGGCTGATCGGAGTCGCACAAAACACCAATTTGGGGAATTCACCACTCCAGTTCTATGTAGAGGTGGACTTGCAATGATGTCCAGTCAGACGTCTAAATAAAGCTACCGCTGTCTTTCTTGGAAAACTGGGAATGAAAGTTATTAATTAGAACAATGATCACATATGATTAATTACAACAATGATCACATATGATTAATTACAACAATGATCACAAAGGTATTTTTCCATTTTCTTGTCAACTCCGGAACATAAATCGTGTACCCCCATTTTGCAATTTCGGCAATGAATCCTATTCTCTTTGCGATCTTCCTCGTAAATAACACGATGTGAAACAATATTGTTGACTAGGGATAAGATAAATAAGAGTCATGTTTCCCTAGAAAATCATCCAAGAAAGATTCTTTCACAGTCAAATAATCCTCATGTGCTTTGCGATGTTCAAATAAGCACTGCTAACCAAACCGAGATTTTAACATTGAAATAATTTATCTAACGTTTCCCACATGTTATCGCCAAGCAATTACAGACTTCGGAAAAAACCGCACTCAAATCCAACTTGTCTGTATAAAATATTGCCGGAAGAACCTCAGTTGGCGTACTATTACGCCAAATATTTACAATGTACGACTTAAGTGGTTGGTAGGACATATGTACCCTTAACTCTACATTATACTTATTGAACATCTCTCATTAGAGTAATCATTTAAAGCAGATTCATCGAATACCTTCAGGCAAAAGTAAAGAAAGGAAATCATTAATAGGAGAAGCTATGCCATCATTGTTAGAATGATGGCATAGCTTCTCCTATTAATGAAATGTGCTTTTTATAAGGTCATGTTCTTTTTATGGAAGCAATAAGTGACGCATGGATGCTCACCTCCATCAAAATATAGGTAAAATCACGCAAGGCTACATTTATACTCAATTGATAGAATGGTAAATATTCTCTTCGTCAGCTGAATATTTATAGGTACTCGCATATAATTTACATATGATATTACTGGATGAATTAGGACTCAATTTGCGAAGATATTTCGCAAGGATATAACTTCGGTAGTTATATTAGTTTTCTCGTATTTTGCAACTTTTAATACTCTCATGATATTTTTATATAACTTTCCAAACTTATTTTTATCAAATGCAAACATCGAATGCAATTTACTATTATGTTTTTGTCCTAGCTTAGTACATTCAAACGGAAGAATTCAATAATCAGTTGGGCGTTTTTTTTTCACCTTATCTTCTAGTAGCTAAATAAGAACAATTATATTATGATTATCAGAAGAAGAAAAGTGTGTTTATTACACTATAGTTTCAAACTTCACAGAAATGGTTATTTTACAGTAAAGTGTGTGATAATTTAATTCACAGAAACTGCTATTTCATCACAAAACAGTCAATACTCGTAAATAAGAATTTTCTTGCAAAGTTTCAAACTGTTGGATGTTACCGAATTCCATATTTTTGATTTCAAACTCTTGTTTTAAGATTATATGAGAGCCACCAGCGGCCGAACGGTACAGTTGCTGAACACGGGTAGTTCGGTCCAGGTTTCGAATCCCAAAGAACGAGCCGGCTGCGTTGGCGTTTTTGTGGTTTTCCTGTGTGTAATTTGTACACCAGCTAGTTTTCCTTACTAAGTCCTCCACGAAGGCATCACTCCCCTTAGGCAGAGATCTGTCGAGTGCTTTGCCATAATTAAGTAAACCAACCAAATTAGGATTATACGAAGGAATTATTAGTCACTTATTACCTACATCTACTCATGTTTATTCGCCAGTAGAATTTCAATCTTATGGGTTTCGGACATTTGGATTATTGTTTTGTTTTCGGGGCGGGGGTTGAGAATATTTGACATTCGAGTTGGTAATTGTAGATGATAAAAAAATGGTTCCGTATGCAGCAGCGACGGTAAATAAAAGTTTGATTTGTCACACACAAACCTTTGCAAACAAAATGGAAAGTGATAAATTGGTTCAATACAATTGCATATATTACTTATGAATATAATAAAGAAAAATATCAAGGTAATTAAATAATAAATGCAAAGAAACAAAATATTGCCACTTATAAGGGACAAAAAATGTTTATGTACATCATTTACATAATTTTAGAAACATTTTTTATCATGTTAATTAATCAAGTCATATTTAAAGTCGGTAGACTCGCCTTTGGCCTTTATTACCTCCCTTAAACAGTGTAGCACGACTCGCATGAATTTAAGATTTCTTTTTTGGTTGCTACTCCATGCGAAAGGTTGCTCTAAATGTTCTGAGTTGCCATTTTATAATGAAATGGCCACCTTGCTTTCAGTGTCATATTTTTGAGTTCACGACCGATTTGTTCCCATAAATGTTCGAAATCGGGAGATTGGGGTAATGTTTGAAGCTGCTGTTTAACACAACCAATGCACCATTTTTTGACAAACCTTGAAGATTTAAATCTTGAAGTTTAAGATAGTTGTCCAGCTGAAAAGTAAATTTAGCTCCAAGGCATAAATTTTATGCACTGCTGTTGTTGTTGGCTTGCCCGTGTATTTCATGAAAGAATGGTGCCAGAGCCTCAAAGAGGTCGGACTTCATCGCCCACCACAGTTCTGAGGGAGAGCACTACGGAGGGGGGGGGAGTTCCGCGGTTCTCTAATTCTTCTCATTTGTTGATTTGATATCCTCCAGACCATAAGTGGACCATTGACTCATGGATCTAAAACTTTGATGTATCACTGAAAAAGACAGATTCCCAAAAAGATAAAGGTTTACTTGCGTGTTTCTTTTCAAACTCCACGTGGTTTTTTTTTCTGTTACAAAGACTTCCTACGGGCTGCATGTTCATTGTAATGTGGTTTTTTAATAACATTTTTCACCGTTAAAGGTGCCACTTCAATGCTGCCATCAGTCTTAAAGTCAGCTGCAACTTGAAGTGCATTTATAATTTTTAACCTCATCCACAGTATTTCTTTTATACAATCGGTTTAGCTTCGGAGGTCTTCTGGATCGATCTCTATTCTAAAAAGTTTGAAGATCACGATATCTTTCAATAATGCATTGTATTGCAGACTTCAATTTATTAACGAATTCACCAATTTGTTTCGCAGATTGTTTACAATTTTGTAATTGAATCACCAACTCATGAAGAGCTTCAGGAACTCCTTCTAACCGGAAGGCCGTATATATACGGCCCAGAATATTTTTTGTGATATGTGTAAGAACGTATATATACGTGCATATTAAAATGTGTTAAAGAAACTAAGGCAATATATTAAAAGTACACAAATCCAGGTATAAAATACCAGGAGAAGTTTTACATTAAAATCAATAAAATAATTTTTTCTCATAATACGTGTTGCGTGCGTACGGGTTCGTTACGAAATGAATGCACAAGTCCGATGAAAAATGAACAAAAATTTATTATTATCACAACAAAAATGCTTAAATTTTCTCAAATTATCATGCAGTATTACAATATCTCACAGTAGTTATCTTTTAACTACTCAAATATCCAATAGAACGTAATTCGAAACAGCTAAAGAACGCTAATCCGCGAATTCGCTACCATCAACAACAGTAGTTTTCTAAACAACAACAAACTAAGCAACTACTACTACGAACTGAGATGTTTTCCTCCTTTTATAAGCTTTTAAAATCACGCGCTAGAATTTTCCAGTACTTTCTCGAAATCAAAAATAGATATTTATTTATTTAACGCACGCGCTCTTGTATTTTTAATTTTTCCGGCTTAGCTTTCTTTTAATATTCGTCACGCGCTGCACTGCGCGAGAAATAAAACCATTTAATTTATAATTGAACTAACATTAGCTTTTTAAATACCAAATTCGTAACACTGCCCCCTTCCCAAGGACTGCACGTCCCGGGCAGTACAATCTCTGGACAGGAAGCTAAACTTACAACTGTGGCATAAAGGCAACTGAGGCATAAACATTACATTACAATATCAAACAATATAAACAATAAATGCAATAACTAACTTAAACAAATCAAATGCTATCAAATACTAAATACAAAACAAATACTAAATACAAATCAAATACTAAATGCAAATCAAATACTAAATACACATTTATAAACAAAAAGGACCATGGTCTGATACTATTTACAATTATTTACATTACGTACTATGGCCATAGTAATGAGCTAACCTGTCGTAATGAACGACGACTTTAGGTTTAGAGTTCGAAGACTTACGAATCATGACGTCATTCAGTCTCTTCAGGACTGTATATGGACCATCCGAAGGTGACTGTAATTCAGGCCTGACTCCTTTTCGCCGAATCGGGTTCCACAACCACACCTTGTCTCTTTTGTTGAATCTATGTCCAGTAGCTCTCGCGTTGTATCTGGTCTTCACTTTCTCCGTCGCCAAGTTCACTCGCTTTCGTGCGGAACGGTGCATTACTTCAAAACGGGCCTTGACATCTTGGATGTGTTCCTCAGGCGATGAAGGCGCATCCGTACGGCGATGAAACAGGCGGTCACAAGGCAGACGAAGGTCTCGACCGAAGAGCATCTGAGATGGAGAATACCTGGTAGTCTGGTGTTTCTTTTCGACCCTAGCATGATTTCGGCTGTTTCTCGAGCTGGTTCTTTCGGACAAAGCGCCGGCATTTCCAGGTGAGGATCCCTTCTTAGGATGGATAGTCATGTCTTCAGATCCTGAAAGCAGTTTGTTGTTTTTCAAGTCTAAGGAAAAATTGTATTTCCTTAAAAAGTCCAATCCGAGTATGCATGGATCTGTAATATCTGTCACATATGCCGTGTGATGGTAGGCGGCACTTCCAAATGTGATTTTCACGTTTAACTTCCCAGCTATGTCGATCTTATCACCAGACGCAGTCTGAAGGGTAACACAGGATGGCGTCCAAATAAGTTTATCTTTAAACTGTTCAGCTAAGTCTTTCCTAATGATGGTAACATTAGCTCCTGTGTCAATGATCATATCGCAAGGAACTCCATCGATATTCCCATTAATGGACATTCCGTTACTGTTGCCACTCACTGTATAAATTTTAAGCGCTTTAAAACAAGGTTTTTCATTATCTGCCAACCTCCGTTCCTCGATATGGTCACTGATTTGTTTACTGCGTCGTTGCTGGGAAATGGTCTTATTTTCCGTACCTCGGGGTGTTTTGCAGTTTCTTCGTATGTGGCCTTCAACTCCGCAGTTCCAGCACTTTAGAACTAGTTTCTTTTCACTTCTGTTCCGTCTCAAGCCACTGACTTGTCTGGTAAAATCATCTGCTTTATATTCCGTACCCTGGGGCGTTCTGCAATTCCGTCTTAGGTGACCTTCACTACCACATCTCCAACACCTTGGAGCCACTTTCTTCTCGCTCCTACTTCGTATGAAAGCTTCGACTTGTCTGGCTAAATCATCTAAACGAGCCATCAGTTGATCCACTGGCTCATGGACTCGCACAGCTCTAACTGGGTAGCGATCTCTATTAGTTGCTTCCTGGGCTGCCTCGAACTTCATGGCGTACAACAAGCGCTTTTCAAATCTTTTACATCCGCCATTCGCAGTGCTTTCTGTATTTCAGGGTCCCGGATGCCATCGATGAAATATTGCAAAGACAGGATTTCCCTTGTTTCTGTCGGGCACTCCGAAAAGGCGTGATGTGACAGCCTTTCAACATCCGTGGCGAGCTCCTGAAGCGTTTCGGTGAGCTTCTGTTGACGAGATTTTAATTGGAGCCTGCTGTAGTCTTTTAAACACTTCTCCCCAAAGCGCAACTCCAAGGCGCCGGACAGAGCTTCGAAATCTAACCTTTTGTTTTCGGGAAGCGTCTGCAGGATATCCGCTGCGTCTGCTCTCAGAGAAGCGGCGAGATGACAGGCCTTAGCTTGGGAATCCCATCCATTCGCATCCGCCACGATAGAAAACTGGGTCTTATACACTTGCCAGGATGTCTTCCCATCATATGTGGATAGCTTCAGAGATGGACGAGCAGGCATCGGTAAGAATATAAAATCATCACTCTTACTCCCAGCCGTCGCTACGAATTTCTTTAAAGTTTCCAGTTCTTTGGCAACCGCACAAACCCGGTCATCAATTTGTTGTTCGATTTGTTTCTGAACGGAACAAACTCTTTCTTCTATTTCTTCTTTAACAGAAGAAACATTTTCCTCAATTTGTCCCACTTTATTCTCAACCACATCTATTCTGCCTTCCATAGCATCGAATTTGGTTTCTATTATGCAGGCAATTTCTCTTTTCATTTCGCATTGACTTTCTTCAATCTTGACTTGAACAGCTTTTATTTCTTCTTTAACAGATTCCTTAACAACTTTTATTTCATCTTTAAAAGTTAATTGACCAGTTTGAATGGCCTTCATTTCTTCCTTAACGGATTCTTGGCCCAATTTCATCTCGCCTTTAATTTCTTCTTTAACGGAGTTGACGGCTCCTTCCATCTTTTCTTGGAAAGCAGCAAATGCAGTCATCATTTGCCTGAATTGTTCTTCCATCGCTCTTGTTATTGGCATTCAAACCCCACTCCTGACACCAAAAAATTGTTGCGTGCGTACGGGTTCGTTACGAAATGAATGCACAAGTCCGATGAAAAATGAACAAAAAATTATTATTATCACAACAAAAATGCTTAAATTTTCTCAAATTATCATGCAGTATTACAATATCTCACAGTAGTTATCTTTTAACTACTCAAATATCCAATAGAACGTAATTCAAAACAGCTAAAGAACGCTAATCCGCGAATTCGCTACCATCAACAACAGTAGTTTTCTAAACAACAACAAACTAAGCAACTACTACTACGAACTAAGATGTTTTCCTCCTTTTATAAGCTTTTAAAATCACGCGCTAGAATTTTCCAGTACTTTCTCGAAATCAAAAAGAGATATTTATTTATTTAATGCACGCGCTCTTGTATTTTCAATTTTCCGGCTTAGCTCTCTTTTAATATTCATCACGCGCTGCACTGCGCGAGAAATAAAACCATTTAATTTATAATTGAACTAACATTAGCTTTTTAAATAGCAAATTCGTAACATACGAGTATTTCGGAGAAATTTGTGCTCTCTTAGTGAAATCCCAGGGCGGTCAGATGGTTAAGCGATCATCTACAAGCCAGAATTAAACACCTGTCGCTATCATGTTTTGTGACGCTTACGTACAATCCAGTTTCGAAAGTTTACTGAAGATCAGTTGTAGAGGGCGTCAAGATTAGTTTGCGTATTTCGTACGGAAACATTTTTTGCATGACACTTCGCTACATTTCCTAAATATTTCAATTAAAATACTTGCGGAGATTTGTAAAAAAAGACATTTATTATGAACTCATTTTAAAAGACTCAAGTTATTCATATTTCAGTATTTACTGTCGGTCTGATGCAAAGATTAGAAATTATGCTAATATATTTGTAGCTTTGGCTTTTCGTACGAAAAATATTTTTATCTACTGTAGGTATACGATTCTTAAATTTTTAAAACTATATAATATTTTAACATACTTATGAGTGCTTAGGTTTCTCTAAAGCGTTATTACTTTCTTCGTACGTATAGGTTGCCAATAAAGTCAACCTCAAATTAAGAAATCTGATATAGACACAACGTGACTTCCTCGTACGGTCTATTATATTATGCATAATTTTTGCTGTATTTCATTTCAATGTATTTCCACGAATTTCATTAGAGATATATTTCTCATTCAATTAATTCAGTTCAAGGCAAGGAAAAAATACATAAAAACTCAAAACATCTTCGTTAAAAATTGTAAAATACGGAAAAACCTAAAACACCAGACAGAGTTAAAAACCGTTGAAAAACAATTTTTACAATTAAAATTGGAGTTCAAATTAATTAAAATTAGGCAGAAAGACAGATTTTTTCGTTGCACAAAACTTTTGGCCCCACTCGGCAAAAGGACACTTAAGTTGGTGCAAAACCTGATATCATTCATTATGTTAAGTTTCAAATGTAAACAAAATGGCGGCGTCGTTAGGCTTAAGTGGAACTTATAACAATATATATCCTGAGCCGCGCTTTCCAGACATGAAAACTCAAGTTGAATTTCGTTAATCGGCCCTGTAGAGCGGAAGATATAGAACTTTTTTTTTAAATTGTACCCATCCTTTGGAGCATTAAAAGTGCAGCATATCACAGAAAATGTAACAAAATAACTTCTAATTTTTATTACTAAGATTAAGTGAATTTATATACCATTGGGATGACTTAATCCGTTGGTCTTTATAAAGACCTTAAGTCGGAAGAATCTCGGTGGAGAGTAAAGAAGAGTTAGCTGGATTGCAAGCCTTTTACACCAACAGAACACTGTCATCTGTCATCATCGAATAAAGTCTTCACGTATCAATTAAAGCATACGAACAAACGATGTACCTTCACATATTTTTCCTTTCATAACTTAGAATAGAATTATTAAATGAGAAACAGACGCTGTCATCAACGAATAAAGTCTTCACGTATCAATTAAAGCATACGAACAAACGATGTACCTTCACATATTTTTCCTTTCATAACTTAGAATAGAATTATTAAATGAGAAACAGACGCTGTCATCAACGAATAAAGTCTTCACGTATCAATTAAAGCATACGAACAAACGATGTACCTTCACATATTTTTCCTTTCATAACTTAGAATAGAATTATTAAATGAGAAACAGACGGAGAAGTTTCCAGTGAAAGCTGCAAAGAAAATAATCTCAGGGAAACAAATCGTAACGGAAACAGCTGTTGCTTCAGAAGCACAAATTATAAAATGTTCTGGAGACTTTTCATCACAAAATCGCCTAAGGCTGTATAGCCAACTAAATCTAGAGCCTTATCTCTTCCTACTTCATCTTAGTACATTACGAAAGCCAGAAACGTCGTCCATTACACGATAAGAATAATAATTCAGGTATCCGTTATGTATTTAAGCATGATTTCTAAGGAATCTAGGGAGAAAATAGCAAAATGAATTCTCAGTGGATCAAGAAAGTTCCTTGGTGATCTCCTGACAGTTTTCCCCTAATTAAAAAAAATAAATGCTAAAAATATGAAATGTTTCAGATTTTAAATTACGGCCAAAGCGGCTTTTTTTAACATTTTGTGTGTTACCTTTATTTATTAAATATCACGTTCTTCGCACTTAAACCATAAAATTCAGTTCAAGAGCAATATCGCACAATAGTTTTAAATTGAGCATATCTTTACAATTTCCGATACAGAGTCTCGCGCGCTGGAGATAAAAATGTTTTTTTCTGTACAAAGTTGCCATTGCTTGCTTTGAAATCCTTTAGTTTTTTAATCAAAAATTCGTTAACGTTTTACAAAATAAAACAAATTCCAAATTTCAAATCTGGGCTTCCACATGACCATATTCGTATTAGGATTACGTCATTCAAAATTCGACGGCTCTATGTACCGTCGTTTTATCACAATGCAAGAAATAGACATACATTTATGCAGATTTTTCATTATTTAATTTCTTCAAATATAATGCAGGATTCTAACATTTGGTGGCAACAGTTTGAAAAGCAAAACATTTATAGTAAACCAAAACAAAATCGCAAAACGAAAACAGTAGTCCTTCAGGAGCAAATCAGTTTGGACTAAAAATTAAAATCTGAAATTTTTCAGATTTACGTCCAAAGGGGCGTTTTTTTAACGTTTTGTGTGCTACCTTTATTTGTTAAATATCATGTTCTACGTATCCGAAGCCATAAAATTCAGTTCAACAGCAATATCGCAAAATAATTTTTAAATCAGCATATCTTTAGAATTTCCGATACAGAGTCTCGCGCGCTGGAGATAATTTTTTTTTTCCATACAGTGTTGAAATCGTCGAGTTTTTAATCAAAAATTCGTTGAAGTGTTACAAAATATGAAATCGATAATAAAAAAATTTCAAATTCAAATTAGGGCTTCCATAAGCCCATATTCTATGGAAGATTACGTTATTCAAATTTTCATGGCTCTAGGTCCCGTTGTTTTATTACAATGCGAAAAACACACATATATTCACGCAGATTCTTTATTATTTAATTTGTTTAAATATAATACAGAGCTTTAATATTTGGTGGCAACAATTTGAAAAGTGATTCGCCGTTTATAGTTTTCAATGCAAAATGCCAAAACGAAATTAATAATCCTTCAGGGCAAATTATCCCTTTGGACTAAAAAAATGTCAGCTTTAAATGTTGTATTCTAGCTAAATGCATGAAATGTAACAGGACACCATATATTCGGATTCAGTGATATGGTTATTCCCAGAATCCCGATAATTGTGCTGCCTTTTCCACTGCAATACTGTACTTTGTCACTGCAATGCAACTGAACTGAAGTGATTTTTATTTTTTCCTTTATTGTGTTGTGTTAATTATGCATTTAAAAAATAAGATACTTTATTAAAAACAAAACTGAAAGCATTTTCATCGAAATGAAATTATCCTTTTATGTATCTAAAAATGCAGTTTTCTTATTTCAACAAAACAAAGCATAAAGAACACTGCCTTTTCATTTGTCGAAACTAATGATTTATTTTTATTTCCTAAAAATAAAATTCAAAGTACATTTTTTGAATTGAAATTTTTTTTGTATGAATAAAAATTATAGTACTTTTATTTCTGCTGTGAAGCTCCTTTAATTTGATTAACCAGCTATTTTATGTTTGGGATCTGTACTGATACTTCTTCCTTTCCGTTTTCCGCCAGAATGCCAATTAGGTCACGTGCTTTTAAGGTTAAGGTTTTGAGACTGCCTTCGGTTTATCTTATTTAGTTTCAAAGAGTCTTTTACACCCTTCTACGAACCTCTCAAATTTCAATTGCTATTAGACTTAGCTGTAAGTTTCTTAATGTTTATCTAGAGTTTAGTCACTTTAAATACAATCACATGGCGATGTATTCAAAGTGATTAAACACGTTAAACTCTACACCCAAACACGCTAAACTTTACACTACAGAATATAATACAATGAATATAATACAATGCATATTTTACGAAGTGAAATCATCTATTTATTAGTCTAAAAAGTACAATATTGTTTACTTCCTCAAAACAAAATTCGAAACATTTTTTCGAAGCAAAATTATTTTTTTATTCATGTAAAAAAATGCAGGTTTCCTTCCCGCAAAAGGAAACAATAAACCTTGTTTTTCGAAATGAAATTTCTTTTTATTTCTCAAAACAATGAAGTATTTTTTCATTTCAGAAAAATAAAATACAAAATACTCCCTCGAAATAAAATAATTTGTTTATTTGTCTAATGTAAACTAAATAAATAATTTTTTTTTTTACACTAAACTTTATTTGCCCGCTTCAATTTTTAGATCAAATCTTAAAATTAGTTTTTAATCCTCTTTATGTCAAACCAATTTTTTTAAATATTTTTCATACTTAACGCATAAAAGACAATAATATAATATATCAGAAATTTTTCGAAATCCTTTCTCTATCTGTCTATCTATATTTATATTTGCATCTATATCAATACATATATATATATTTATTTATCTCTATATCCATATCTGTCTATCTGTCTAAGTAAACAAGTAGCTATGAGTAATTTAAAAGCCGAATACTTGCGCTAAAGATATTGATCAATAATTTATTATTAGGAAAGACTTTTAGTTTTTCGCTTTTAATTTATGAAACTGATGGTGGTCTATAATTTCTTATTCTGCCCATCACTCTAATCGTCGCTTGCGTTGTGTTGTAGTTTCTTTTCACATTCTCCGTTTTTGAAGCAAGGGACATTTTAAAGGGTTATATTTTAAACATACATTATTATCACGTTAACATAGAAATATGGTAGAATTTTCGCTACATAATGGAACATTACATCTACTTCATCCAACTCTATAAAACTACAATTCTTTAATTCCATACACTTTAAAAATCTTTAGAACTCTGTCTTACAGTTGCAACTTATTTTTGTTAATTATTACAATTCCATTTATCACAGTCATGTACTAGTATTTATAAGTTGTTATAAAATTAATTTTTACAGCACGTGTAAATTCCTAATTAAACGGTCATTATTTGTAAGTCTTATAATATATTTAACTGGCAGCTTAGCTGCCAGCCTTCGTCTGGCTTTTAAATGTACCGGAAAAATGGCTAACACCAAACGTTAAATTTAAAAACTGCGCAGAATTTTACTCTGCAGAACAACTTCATAAAAACAGTTATTACGTATAAAAAAATTACAATGAAATAAGCAATATCCCTCAATACAAATATTAATTATCCTAATAAATAAATTAACCAACTTCCCTTTGCAAAATCTTAAGAACTCAAATGGTATAAAGGAGGTTAAGAACTTTGTTTCCTAAAAAAAATCACTCAAACTTTTCAATATATTAAAAACAGTGAAATAAGCAATAAATAACATAAAAGAATACAGAAAATAAAAAATTCTGAAAAGCAAAGTATAATTAATGATATTTTATCTTATATTTTCAAGAGAAACAAATTACAATGAAATAAGCTATATCCCTAAATACAAATATTAATTATCCTAATAAAAAATTAACCAACTTTCCGTTGAAGAAAAAAATCATGCAAAACTTTTCAATATCTTAAAAATAGTGAAATAAGCAAAAAATAACATGAAAGAAACTCAAAAAACAAAAAATTCGGCGCAGAATTTTACTCTGCAGAACAACTTTATCAAAAAGAACCCAATAAAAATGTATTATATAGTATATAAAAAAATGACAATGAAATTTGCGAATCTCTTAAAAACAGTGACATAAGAAATACGATGAAAAATTGTTGTCAAACCCATATTTCTAAAAGAATGAAACTATTCAAAATGATGCGATTTCATCAAAAATCTATCAACAACAATAAGACAGGAAAATTGTTGCCAAAATCATTCTCTTTGTAAAAGCAGTCGCAAGGATGAAAGTTTAACGTGTCCAAAAATCAAAGAAAAATAAACTTTTTTAGAAAAAATCCCGTTGAAAAGGTGTTAAGCTCCCTTTGTTAAATAAACTCGTATTTAATCGATTTATTGAAACACGAAATTTATTTTAAGTTCGTAAAATAGCTAAGTCCCTACGTTTCATGACGATGTGAAAATGGAGTGTGTAGAGTAAAATCTCGCTTTCCTATAGCCCATTATGTCTCAAAATGACGCGATTTCGTCACAAAACATAAATAAAAAAAATTCGAATTCGAATTTCGAAAAAATCGCGTCGAGGTGCACTGGCTCTTGTCTAGATGCACCTATGTACCAAATTTTGTAGCCATGGGTCTATTAGCTTACGCGCAGGGCAAGCGAAAGACACACACACACACACACACACACAGACAGACTGTTTGTTTTATTATATGTAGAGAAGATAAAAACAGCATATCTAGTTCCGATAAACAGGTAATAAATAAGTAGGAATTTACTTTAATATGTAAAAAAACTGTATTGACATCAAGTGTCATCGACTACAAGTTTAAAAAAATGCATTTTAACTTGAGTGGATGAATAAAAAGTATTTTATTAACGATTAAAAATTTGAACAATGTATACGAAGTGTTTGATCTAATAGTAGGAATTTAAAAAGAAGAAACAATTCTTCGGCTTAGCATACAGTCTGACTTAAGAGAGTCGCTATTCAAGCGTAAAAAAGTATTTAATTTATCTCAAATTTAAGCGATCTACATATAATTGTTTAATACAGGAAGAGATTTGCAAATACATTTTTAATACCTTAAACCTTTATTGCATATTTTTAATAATAACTCGAAACTGCTGTAATTTAAAACACATTGAATTTATTATATGTCTATTGGCTCTGACTCCAAATTAATCTTTATTTTTACAACTCCGTTTCATCAAATAACGTCAATCCACGTTTTAAATCAAAATTAATCTTTTATTTCGCTTTCAGCAAATGTAAACAACTCTTTAGAACAATATCATTTTCGTTTTCAGCAAATGTAAACAACTCTTTAGAACAATATCATTAGTAATCTTTCGTTGCCATTCCAAGAACAACAAAAATTGAATAATCTTTTTGTTGCCATTCTGAAAACAACAAAAAACAAATAAAACGATATTAATCAGTATTTAAAGTTTTTATATAAGTTCAAGCCACAACATGTCCAACTGATAATTTTTATGTACATTGGCAGCATTATTGTAATAGGTAGAAAATGCCTGTAACACCATATATTACGAATGTCACTATACATTCATTTGATTTGCATTTTTAAAAATACAATGGCTGGTTTAAAAGGAGCTAAAGTGCTGTGAGCTGCTGCTTGTGTTGTAACAATTTTTCAATAGACACCTGGGCTGCTTTAGGTTCTCGTTTGTGGATTGTTCCGATTAGGGAAAACCCCAAGCGAAATAAATACCTTGTGCCAAATTTCTCTTTCCGCAAAGAGAATTGCGCAAAGAGTGCCCTTTCGTTTTCAATAAGATTGCTGTGGGTTGAATACAATTCCGAATTCTTTTTATTTTTCTTGAATTTTTTTTGAAAGATCCAGGACCATTAAAATTTAAGTAAACCTGCTAAATGAATGCTAAAATAATTAGTAATGTTTTTTCCCCTTAATATTGAAATTCACAAATTTCAATTTTCCGCATTAAGATGACTGCTTTTACTCTGATTTAGATTAAATTAATTACTTTAACATTTTGTGGCAACAGTTGGAAAAGTGAACAGACATTTATAGGAGTTCGACGCAAAATGCCAAAACGAAAGTAATAGTCCTTCGGGGACTCAAATCCCTTTGGACTAAAAATCTCCGAGAAATGGTATCTTTTGGATGTCATGGCAAAGGATTCAACAGCATATTTTGGATCTCTAGTGGAGAGAGTTGACTTATTTTGACCGTAAATGTCTGGAAAATGGAATATTTTGAAGCATAAAAAAACAAATTAAGATTTGATGAAATGTGGCTAAGAATTTTTTGTGAACGATGCTATTTCCCAAATTTTGAAAATAATCTGTGAAAAAACTTCCCCCCCCCAAGCATCTTTTGTACCTTTTGCACCCCCCAAAAAAAAGGGGGGAACAGTTCTATATCTCCTGTTCTATTGGACCGATTGTTGAAATTTAACTTGCGTTTTCCAAGTCTCGAAAGCGCGACTTCGGATATATATTAGATTAATATATAGTATTAATCTAACATAGGTATTTTGACACAAAAGTGGACTTTTTCTGAAGTAACATACCACTTTTTTCCGTATTTCAATTCTACGACTTAAATTATGCCTAGATATAAAATGTCGTAATTTTTGATGAGAAATTAAAAACATTTATACTTGCGCATTTTTTTCAGTTTGCATCAAGAATAATTCCACTTGGCGAATTTCTTAATTTATAGCAACTTATTTTCCTTTCTTTTTTTCATTGTACACGAGCGGAAAAAAGATCATTTTTTTATACTTTCAAATGATTTTTAACAAAGCGTGTAAACCGCATTTGGCATTATTATCGCTTATAACAAATATCCCAAATTTCTAAACTCGCCAGTATATAAATTCACGTATATCTTAGTAAACTTTGAATAAAAATACTCTAATTTTTGCAGCTGTCCTTAGAAATACATCTACTTTAAGACGATGGTAAAAACTTAAAAGTTAAATAAGTTATAATTCAAAAATTTTCGAAAAATATTTTAAAAATAAATCACAAAAATTTGACGAATTGTATTTGAAATGAACCTAAATTTCGAAATAAGAAAGGAATTAAATAAATTTAATTAAAAAAAGAGAGATTAATAAGTATATACCAAATTCAATTAACGTGGATGAGCTAAAATTTTGAGAGCTAATTTTTTAAAAACTACTCGTGCTATATTTAAAAAACGTGGCACTGCGGAATAATTTGAATCGTAGAATCGAAATTGGAAAAAAAATTGGTATGTTTTTTCAGAAAAAGTCCGATTTTGTGTCAAAATACCTATGTTAGAACAATGCTACGTATAATTATAATAGATATCATAAGACGCTCTTTCAAAACATGAACGCGAGTTAAATTTCGATTTTTTTTTTTATGTGTGTGTGTGTGTGTGTGTGTGTGTGTGTTTGTGCAAGGTATACATGGTGATTTTTGTGTGTGTGTGTGTGTGTGCAAGGTATACATGGTGAATTTTTTTTTTTTTTTTTTTTTTTTTTGTGTGTGTGTGTGTGCAAGGTATACATGGTGATTTTTTTTGTGTGTGTGTGTGTGCGCAAGGTATACATGGTGTTTTTTTTGTGTGTGTGTATGTGTGTGTGTGCAAGGTATACATGGTGGTAAAGAATTCAACGGCATACTTTGAAAGTGAGAAAGTTGTTGACTTTTTTGGCTGTAAAGTCTAGAATATGGTATATGTTGAAGTTACATTAAAGAAAAATTTAAGATTTGATGAAATGTAATTTTTTTTTTATCAGAAATACGATTTCGCTATATTTGAAAATAATCAGGGAAAAACTCCGAAAATTAAATTTTAATGACACTTATTCAATTCGTCACACACTGAAATACTTCAGACAGCTATTTTAATATATATATTATTTTGATCTTTTTTTTAAGCCTAAAGGGGCGTTAACCCAGAAGGGCTATTAGTCTCGAAATGGCATTTTTCGTCGGATCACCATAAACGTGCGTTTCACTTTTTAAATTGTTGTCACCAAATATTATCGCCTTGTATTATATTTAAAGAAATTAAATAACAAAGAATCTGCATGCATGTATGTACGTTTTTCGCATTGTGGAAAAAAAAAAAAAAAGGTACTTGTTGGCACTCAAAAAAGGGCACCTAAAAAACCGAATTTTCAATTTTGAATTTGCTTTATTATCTATTTCTTATTTTGAAAGGCTTTTATTATCTATTTCTTATTTTGAAAGGCTTTACCGAATTTTTATTACCAAAAATCAATAATTTCAAAGCGAGCGATAGCAACACTGTACGAGAAGAAAACATTTCTATCTCCAGCTTGGGAGACTGTCTATTGGAAATTCTAAAGATATGCTCTTTTTAAATATTTTTATCCCAAGGGGACATTAGCCCAAATGCTCTCGAAATGTATATGTGTGTATGAATGAGAAAAACGCCCCTTTGTGCGTAATATAAAATCTTAAAGATTTCAGATTTTTATTTATTTATTTCTTGTCACAACCGACCCTTGCAAAATAATTTTCATTAGAGATATATGTGCTATTTAAATAAAATGTGTTGCATTCATATCTTAGAATAGAATTCTGGTTTACAAAATACGATTGCAAATATAATGTTTTTATGAAGTGAGTCATTCTGTTTTGCTCTTTGTTTATTAAAATAACTAACGTTATATTTCTTTATGTGTAAGAAAAGTTTAGTACAGAAGAAAATAGCTAGTGAAAAAAGTATGTTTACCCGCTGGAAGTATGAAGTTGGCGTATGTATCTTTCTGGACATAATTGTTTGGCGTTTTCTTTCTATAAGGGAAAAGATGCTCTTGTTTCATGACGCATTTATTTATTTTGAAAAATTAGTAATTTTTTTTAAACGAAGAGGATTCCGTAAATGATTACATATCAAGTCCAGAAAACGCTTATGACTGAGAAAGTGGTAACTTTTTATATCTAAATTCCATTTTAATATGTCTTTATATGTATATATGTAAAAAAGCAGCAATTTGTAAAATTATCCAAAATGGGCATAGAATTTATTATTTTTTTGTATTATTTAGAACTTACTTAGCGTTGTATTAGACCAAAGGGCGTTAGCCCAGAAGGGCTATTAATTTCGTTTTGTCATTTTGCGTTGATTCACTATAAATGTAGGTTTACTTTTCAAATTATTGCCACTAAATATTATCGCCCTATATTTAAGAAAATTAAATAATGAAGAATCTGCACGAATGTATTATTGCGTGCATACGAGTTTGTAATAGATTGAATGCAAAGTACGATAAAAGGTTACTAAAATTTATTCTTATCATAAAAAAATATAACAGAACGCTGGGTTTTTCCTCAGAGATATTCGTACAATATGTTTCTCGCACTGTGAAAAAACAATGGTACCTAGAGATATCAAATTTTGAATAAGTAGTCCTCCACTTGAATATGGGCTGTTACTTTTTTCATATTCTGTAAAACATATTTATAAAAAACATATTAATAAAACATTTATGAGTTTTTGATTAAGAAACTCAACGATTTTAAAGCGTGGCAACACAGTACGGAAAAAAAATCTGATGTGTACACCACATGACTTCCTTGTACGGAATATTAAATTATACGCATTTTTTCTTGCATTTCATTTAAACTTATTGGATTGAATTAAATCTACTTCGTCGACAGCGCATAAACCACTATAGAATAAATGCACTCTTTAAAATTCACTATATTTGTTTACCATAGCGACATTCTGGCGCTAGGTTCACTTAATATTTATATATAACTTACTTATATATAAATATTAAGTGAAGTATTATTTATAATAACTTAGAATGCACAAAATTTATATCATTTGAAGAATTATCTAATCATTGCCACATGTTCTATTCAAATACTCTAATATATCTAGAATGATGTATAAAAGAAATCAAGCAAACAAAACAAAAAAGAACAGTTTTTCACAGACGATTGAGTATTTCTCATTCAATTAATTCAGTTCTCACTTCGCAACAAAGCAAAAATACATAAAAACTCAAAATATCTGCATTAAAAATAACGAAGTAAATCTTAAACGCTTATTTCCTCGAAAAAATTTCAGAAAGGATTAAGCATGATTTAATTCGCAATAATAAATGAAGGCGTTATCTTTATTGTTGCGAAGCTTAGTCTCTCTAGATTGGCAAAAAATCTACTATTCTTCTGTTTTAAATGTAAACAAATATGTCTGCCATGTTGTTTAAAACTTAACCGCACTTAAACAGCTTTTAAATTGTTGATAATTGTACAAATATTGCTTCCAGATTTACGAAAGGCATAAAAATCTTAACCGGAAGATAAGATTTTTATGCCGGAAAAACATAATTCAATAAAACATAATTAATAAATCTTAACCGGAAAAACATAATTCAATCGTTTTTGAAGCCAAAAATGTACAATTTACAAACGTATAAGAGTAAAGAAACTGAGATCACTGAGCCAGAGTGAATATATATATTTAAATATATTTATATACGTTTGGGGCGGCCGATTGCAACCAAAATACGAGGTGCACATCTACATGTTAAAGCAGTCCTATATACAAAATTTCAACGTTCTGAGGCTACTCGTTTCTGAGTTATGCGAGATACGTACGTACATACGTTCGTACAGACGCCACGAAAAATTCTCTTCAGAATTCATTTTGAAGCAGTTTTATAATTTTTTTGGAGGAAAAGAGTCTTATTCTGTCCTTATATACAGATGTCACGCAAAACCATCGCTAAATTGCATTCGATAGCGGTCAAAATGGATATTTTCGTTGAAATATGCTGCCTGAAGCTTTTCGCGATTACAATACTTCCTTTTTACTTCGTACAAGGAAGTAAAAAACATTTTTATCTCCAGTGCGCGAGCGGAAGAGAATGTATTAGAAGTTCTAAAGACATGCTCATTTTTAAATTATGTTACGATATTGCTGTTGAATTGAATTTTGTGATTTAAATGTGAAGAACATGATATTTAATAAATAAACGTACCACACAAAGCGTTAAAAAATGCTCCCTTGAGAGTACTATAAAATATGAAAGCTTTCAGATTTTTTTAAATTTTATTATTTTTATTTAAAAAATGAAAAGAAAGCCCAAAAACTAGCTTTGGACTGGATCCTAAGCCTCGATTGCTAATCGTATCCACTCTGTAACTAAAAATTCTTTTTTATTAAATATGGTTCTTGAAATAACTCTGGTATCATCTAACGAAAATGGGGAAACGCAAGTGGGAATTCGAAAGTTTCAGGAATCGAAAGTAAAAACCGAACGAAATTGTTTTTTTTTTTTTTTAGGTCAGATCAAATTTCACAATTTCCTTTTAACGAACTTGTAGTTCTTCTTTCATAACGGAAGAAAGTAACATCACAATTTGAGGAAGTAAATGGTATAATGTCCTCTGCTCGCAATGGTCCACGAACTATTTTTCTTCTTTTCCTTTAAAAACATTAGCTTCTTGAGCCAAGATTGAGGTCAAGTATGAGAGACATCTAGAGGATGGTTCCTGCATAATTGTCAACAAGGTCTTGGGAATTCAGCATACGTTAATTAGGATAATGTAATGGCAGTGGTGGGAAACGTGGTAGCTTTTAACAGATTCTGGGGGGGGGTATTTGTGAATTAAAGGTGATTAAAAGAAACAGCACATAATGTTAATTCACTAATTTATTTCCTTAATTTCATTAGCGAAAGCACTTTCTAGTATGTTAATGTACATTAAAAGAAGCTGTACGTTTAGTGTCTTTCACATGTTTTTATCCTAATGTTTATTTATCACAAAATTATCGAAATTTCTAGAAACAAATGAACTTTTATGCATCGAGTATAGGTGTATCGCTTTATTTAAAAGGATCATTATTAATGGTAAAAGATTTCAAAGTAATCCTTTTAATTTTATTTTAAGAATTAAAGTTATAATATTAAAGAAATGTCCGTAAACAGAATGCTTTTACCATCGCTGGCACTGAATCTCAGTGTTAGAATACGGGAAAAGAGTGTGATTTCATGCTTTTTTTATTCTTAGCTCTTACTGTATATAATGTGAATGCAGGCCGATTTCTCTTACAAAGACCGGCAACCAGCGGCTGATCGGTAAAACCACTAAACACTGCTAGTTCGTTTCGAGTTTATACACTGCTCGACATTGAAAATGCAACACCAAGAAGGAGTGGTCAGAAATTTATGCAAATTTTAGAGTAGACGCACGTCACTGAGTTATGCGAATGATGTGAAATGCGCAGTTCTCCGACGCACGTGAAGTAAGATATAAGGGAAGGAACGTGCAGAATGGGCAATATTCGTGTCGTTATTTCTGCCAGACGAATTATCGAAGAAAGTTGGTTTTTGTCCCGGAGGATACGTGTAATAGGAGAGAATGCCAGGCCGCCGTCAATGAAGGCACTTCCAGCAGATAGAAGATTTTACGAGGGGTATGGTGATCGGACTGAGAAGGGCAGGTTGGTCCGTACGTCAAATCGCAGCTGATACCCACATGGATGAGAGCACGGTGCATCGGCTATGGCGAACATGGTTAAAACAAGGAAATGTGAGAAGAAGGAGGGGTGCAGGTGTAGCCAGTGTGACGTCAACACGCGTGGATCGACGCATTCGCCACAAGGTGTGGCGGTCCCGCAAGTCACTTGTACCGCGATTCTGCAGCATGTGCAAGATACCCTGGATGTTCTCGTGTCGACCAGAACCATTTCCAGTCGATTGGTTGAACGTGGCCTGCATTCGCGGCGTCCGTTAAGAAGCCTGCCATTGACCCCACAGCATAGACGCTGTTACATTCTTGCCACTAGATGGCGGGCATCTCTTCCTTTACCTTTTCTGTAATTGAGTTCTGGGAAAGAGGCTAGATTGAAACCGCTCTGAGGAGCGTAAAGACGAAACTTCACCGAATTAAAATGTACTGTCTTAAAATAATTATCACCTACCTTGTGAATAGTGTATATTAGTGTCTTATTTCACTAAATAAGTAAAAGACAAGATGGACTGTTAATGCTAATAGAAACTCTTACTGGAAAACATGATTATTAGAAGCCTGGCGTTGCGAACACTGAAGATGCAGCAGGTAAGAAATTTTACATTAATTTTATTGTAAATAGAAGAACCTGATGCAACAGACGCCAACGTTTAGAATGGTGCCGGACTGGAGCGATGTGGATGACAGAATGGCGAAACGTCGTGTTTTCTGATGAGTCACGCTTCTGTTTATCCAGTGACAGTCGCCGCATACATGTGTGGCGTGGACGAGGAGACAGATCTAATCCGACAGTAACTGGGGAACGCCCCACCGCGCGACAACGTGGCATAATGGTTTGGGGCGCTGTTGCCTACGATTCCAAGTCACTTCTAATTCGTATTCAGGGCACTATGACGGCCCAACGATACTTGGATAATGTACTGCTGCCGGTGGCAATCCCCTACCTCCAGGGGCTGCCTAATGCAATTTTTCAGCAGGATAACGCCCGACCACACAGTGCACGCATCTGCCAACATGCTCTGCACGATCGGAGTCTGCACGGATCATTGGTCACCGTACTCTCCTGACCCGTCACCAATCGAACATGTGTGGGATGTGATTGGACGCCGTTTGCAGACTCTGCCCCTGCCTCGTTCAGAAGACGAACTGTGGCAAATGGTTGAAAGGGAATGGAGAGCCATCCCTCAGGACACCATCCGCACTCTTATTGACTATGCCTAGGCGTGTTTCTTCGTGCATCGCTGTCCGCGGTGGTCCTACATCCTACTGAGGCGACGCCGTTCTCGCTCTGTACTCTGACTATCATTTTGAAATAAGGATCACTTATTGCTGCTTGCTGTCTCTGTCTTTTTTCCAAATTTCATCACTTTCTGACCACTCCTTCTTGGTGTTGCGTTTTCAATGTCGAGCAGTGTATTCCAGCTGACTGCATGAAAATTTTCGTCGTTCTTCAATGTGTAACTTGAATGCAAGTCTCTACAAAGCTACTTTTCTTTAAAATAAGCTGTTGCGTGCGTACGGGTTCGTAACAGATTGAATGAACACAAGTCCCTTGATAGGTTAATAAAATTTATTTTTATCAAATCAAACACTTCAAAGTTCTGGAACTTTCCACAGAAATCCACGTACAGGTGTTCACAGTATCATAGAGTACAATCAGTAGTTTCGCTTCAAATTACTAAAAATGTTAAACACAACGTAATGCAAAGCGCATCTAAACAGAAAGCTAACGGAGATATCTCCGTTCACGCTGAACTGACAACTCGCAACAACAATAACTAAACAACTGAGAGCAGATGCTCTCTCCGGCCTTATATAGTTTTCACCCGACCGCCGAGATATTTCTAGCACTTTCTGCTTCTCCAAATTACTGGAAAGCAATAATTGGGTCGAATTACGGTTCCAGCTAATATATTGATCAATTAAAAATGCCTATTTGGTGATACAGGGACCGAACCAAAATTTCGCGAAGTTTCGCGACTTTTGGCGATTTCTCGCCAAATTTGGGAACAAAATAAGTCTCCGAGATACCCATTTACTCAATGTTAAATGGAAAAACTTGCCCCTGTATTCTTATTTTATGTAATATTTTAGCTCCTCCCTTCTCTTTACCTTTTTCAAGTTACATTACGTAGAAAAATACAACAGTTTCACATATTAACTGCACTAAAATCATCTATCTCTGTGCAAAATTCGTAACAATATCCTTCACGAACGGATTTTCCTTTAAGCAAATAGATCTCGCATGTTTTGACGTAATCCAAACAATACAAATCTCCACGAAGTTACAATACAAGTCTTCACGAAGGCATCTTTTTTCTTAGGCAGATAACCTTAGTGTACTCTGCTTTATTCAATAAAACAAAGAAATAGGTATAATTAAATGTACAAAGTTTCTACTTTTGGTTGATCCAGTAGCCTTATTCGTTAGGTTTTCTAAGATGACTCGATTATGAAAAAATATACGAGGACTGTCTTCCAAAACGTCAACTAAGGTTAAAGGCAAGTTTAGGTTATGTTAGTGAACAAGACGAAAGACACGATGCTTATACACCTGAAGGGAGATACCCTTTCGCGGACGACTTTCTAAGCGAAGCTGTCTTATATTAACGTTACACATAGGAAAATTCCGAAAAACATTCATGTAACTAACCCGTTCGCCAGGATTTGAACTCGGTTCTAATTACCAGTGGTTCTAATCACTCTGCTGCCGGTGTACGCTTAAGAGGAGGGATGCCTTCTTAGTAGAATCTTAAGGGAAATTATTTACGTTATACTAGGGAAAAACCTCGAATCTTCCATGCAGCTGGCGCTTTTGTCTACAATTGAATCCGAGTCGAACTGCCATATTCAGCGATTCTCTGGTGGTGATTTTGAAAATGAAAACTTTAAATTATTTTGTAGTTATTCAAAGACCTCGAGTTCGTAAGCTAATAATTAATTTTTCAGATGAAGCAAAACCTTAAGCAGTATTGGTAAAATTCTAGAGGAGTCGTGCAATGTCCTTCCGTTAAGTTATTAAGAAAATTAAATTGCTATGTCCATTCGAATCGACTAGAGATAGAGGGACAGTAAGATTAGGTAACTATCTTCAAGAACATGCATTTCTAGAAAGGCTTGGATTGGTAGATTACGGCAAAGCACATTAGGGCTATCTGCCTAAGGAGAGGTAAACGAATTGGCATGTCTTTTCAGAAACAGTCCGATTTTGAGTCAAAATACCTATATTAGAAGAATATTATATACAAATCTAATGTATATCCTAAGTTGAGCTTTCGAGACATGAAAAACACAATTTGAATTTCGTGAATCGGCCCAGTAGAACTGTTCCATTGTTTTTTTGCGCAGTGTACCTTCTCTACAAAAGATTTGTATCAACCAGACATAGTTAGACCAAGTTTTGAAACTCTGTCTAGGGGATTTTAGAAGAACATGTAGATCTGATTTTTCTGTTAGCGGTCGATAACACTTGTCTACAACTAGCAAACCTTCCCATTAAGTTTTTAAAAATCAAAAGCATTCAGTGAACAAATTGGCAAACCAAATCTCCTATTCTCCCATACAGAACCTAAAGAAAATTCTATTGCCGAATGAAATTCTCCTTTTAAGAGTAGCACCTTTTCGAGTATATCCATCGAAATGTGGAGCTTGTTTCTCTAAACTCTAAAAAACCGCTATACTGACAGTATGAAAACGCGTTGTATGCATAAACGAGTTAGCGGTAATCATTGTTAATGTTACATTGCTACAGCTCACTGGTAACTATCACATTCATTGTTAAGGTCAAAAGTCTGAAAACGTTTAAGAGTATTCTCTTTTGACGCCAAAAATCTAGCTATTACTCTTAATTTCCGTTTCAGCTGCTTTGAGGCTTAATCTTGTTTTCGCGCAGGAGTGTACTGTGATTGGCCTCCTCGTGGTACACCATGATTTACATGAAATCCATCACATCGTTACCACTTCTGTCTGCTTCTAAGCATTAGAATTTATAAATATAGAATTTATGAAGGTTTGTGACGCACGTTTGTGCTTAAAATTTAGGGAAAAACTTGGTGAATAATATATATTATACCCCAGATTATTCTCGCGTTACAGTTGCTGCATCATTCCATCTTTGACTGGACATTTTTGTTTGTAAAGTTGATTTTAATTAACATGTTACTTTCTTTACATTAGATCTTTTTGGCATTTATCCTTTACGCCATCCTCACCAGAAAGGCAAATTAAGTGATTTTAAATACCGAGCGAAAGTCTAAGTTACATGACTATTAGCAACTTGGAACAAGAGTGTTGTAATTCTTCTACCTGCCTCAGTATTGCGAAAGAACTTACTGCACATTGTTTGATATTGTGTTGTTTCTTGATGAGTTTGGTTTGCAATTCCATAAGAAGGGACATTAGGATAGAAGCCAGACTCTTAAACTTCTTTTGACATTTTTTTTTTCTTGTTGTTGTATGTTTTAATATTGTGTTTGTCAACTGTCGTGTTCTTAGGCCGCAAAAAGTGGATGCTAAATTCTTAACTTTTTTTAATTTTTTTAATTTTACGTTTCGTAACATCCAGTGGAAGTACAAATAATTGTTTGTTGCTTTTAAACTTGATGTAATCAATGTGTTTTATTGATTTCTAAGCTGAAGAAGGCTTAAATTAGGTATTTTAAATAGAGCTGTAGAGTCATTAGGATATTTCGAAGCAGAAGACATGAAAAATGAGCATTGCCCTCGCCGGGATTCGAACCACGGGTTTCTCGAATACGCGCCGAGTGTGCTGACCACTACACCACGAAGGTATTCTAAGAAAGGCAGAGGAATACCTTATACACTCCACCCTTTTAAATAGAGACTGGGGATTATAGGACCCAGTCGCCAAATCCTAGTGGTGGAGAATCATTATTCTCCATCTTATTTTAGTTCGGACGTCACTGTAGGGTCATTAGGTTATTTCGAAGCAGGAGACATGAAAAATGAGCAATACTCTAGGCGGGATTCGAACCACGGACCTCTCAAGTACGCGCCAAGTGTGCTGACCACTACACCACGAAGGTATTCTAAGAAGACGACATAAATACCTTATATAGCAAAGTACACGAGGGCTTCAGCCCAAGAGGAAAGGTGCCTTCGTGAAAGACATTCTAAGGAAAATTAACTTTTATTCACATCATACATGAGGAAAACTACGAAACCAACCCCATAAGCAGCCATTCGCCTGGGTTCGAACCCGGATTACACTGCTAGCATTCAGCAGTCTTAACCTTTCATCTATTAGTTGAGAAAGTTAAAGACAGGATGAGGATTAGTTTGGTACTGTAGGATGATAACTCAGTATTCAGATTAACTGTATTGAGCCAGCAATAATATAAATTTTATTCAACAGTTTTTGAGATATCTGTATTTTTTTAACATGCAAAGAAAACTTAGTGTAGTTATGTACTTTAGCATCTGAATGTTGTTCAAATCACAGAAGGAATGCAATATCTAATACTCACAAAAAAACTTTTAGTGTGATACAGATCTTATCCAGATATACTACGCTCATATCTTGATTGACTTCAAAACTTTTACCCTCAGATCATTGGTGGTTGCACTCTGCTTAATGAAGGAAGTTTCGTATTAACCTATATGTGCATACTTTTTTCTTCCTATTACTTAACAAGGTAGAAAGAAAGAAAAAGCTTTGATCGATTTTACAGTAATCGATAGTTTTACGAAAGAGGCATTTGCTCTTAGAAACCAAAAGTTTCGACGTTTTCTAGTGTTCTGTTCTTTTCTTTCGTTTCCTTCTTCGGATACATTTGAGAAGAATAATATAAGATCTTTTTCTCAAGTGTTGTTTAACAGAGAGAAGAATTCTCAGATCTTCTTCGCTCGTACTTAAATAAAGGGTCTAACGCTGAATAGGAAGTTAAGGAAATTGCATATACGTGCTTTCTTTTCTTTTTTTTTCCCTCAGTGTTCCATTTGTTTGAATCCTGGTAAGAATCTTGCCGAAAGCGATTAAAAAATATCTAGCAATTTCTGTAATTACTTACATAATGATTAATTGGAAAAGGAGGACTGCTCATATTTAAATTAATTGTAACTCTGGTATTATATCCATTTCATGTTTTGCTTTGGGTAAGTATTCATTGCTTATATGGGATTAAGGTCTTTAATAGGAGGTTTGAGAAAGATGAATTCGGTTTCGTATAGAAACGGAAAAAAATTTTCAGATCCTGATTTATAGAGTTAATTTTCTAATTTAATTATGTACGCTGGTTTATGCACTGAGTGTAAACGGAGATTTCAGAACTAATGACCTGAGCTCCGAATCTTTCAGACATCTTATAAGATGAATTCTCCCTCTCTTTCTGCTTACTTTCGTGTTGTAACAGTACCACACTCGGCGCATATCCGAGAGGTCCAGGGTTCGAGTCCCGGCTAGGGCATTGTGGGTGTTTTCGATTTCCTTATTTCTAAATATTCTAAAATGACTCTACGATGGCGCCTGAACTGAAAAAAAGTGGTAGATGATGATTCTTCAGCATTAGGATTCCATTAAACTATTAAACTTTCATAAAACCATTAAACTTCCCCATTTAGAGTTTGGGTTCCCTAACCTCCAGTCGCCCTTTAAAAAGGGGCTTATATAAGGTAATTTCTCCCTCCTTTGTGCATGCCTTCGTGGCATAATGGTAGCACACTCAGAGCGTATTAAAGAGGTTCAGGTTCGAGTCCCGGCGAGGGCACAAAAGTCCTAATGACTCTACAATCTGTACGGCAAAATTAGACTACGAGTTACAATTTATTCCTTAGTTATAATATTGTTATGAAATATCCAGGCGCGGCAAGATAGCTTCCCCACAAGGAAGATTTAGGGTTACCAGAAAAATCCCAAGGGAAGGCGGGGTTTCCACATTTGGCGAGAAATCGTCCATTTGGCGGTATGTCATAGACGGATGGAGAACCTTCTGGAACGAATTCTTACTGGTTTAGCCGAATTCTTACTGGTTTAGTTGTTCTCGAACACAAACAAAAAGCTATATAAACCTTGCTGGTACGCGAAGAGTTAGTATTGACTTAGTCAGTCCGTGCAGAGTCCATCGAGTTGATAGGCAATCAGTGAGTGCCGAGTGGGTCATCGAGTGCACCGAAAGAGTCCCTCAGTGTATCGCGGTTAGTACAACGTCGAGAGAGTGTGTTGAGCTCCGAGAACGATGGAACCGAGGAGTCGGTATCTGTATTCTAATGTATCAACGAGTGCATTGCGAGTTGTAGCGTGGAGAGTCTCGAGAATATGTGGAGTTCCAAGAACGACCGATCAAAGTCGGGAGCTGTACTCTCGTGCTTTGCAGTGAAGCTGTCTCCACCGTTACGGCCTGGGAGTAGCGTTGCCACCTCTTGGCTGTCAAAATCCGGGGAAGGAAAAAAAGTTTCCGGGAGAAGAAAAAAAAGTTTTTTTTTTTCAGTCGGAACTGAAAAAAATCTCTTCCTCCTTAATTTCGTTTAAAAGTATTTTTTGAACTGCAGAAGGAAGCACACTCTCGCAAATACTTGTACATTTTGTTCTACGACAAGAAATCATTTTGGGCAAAGAAGAGTCTGGAAATAGAGTGCTATACAATTTGTGCAATCCTGGCTATTAAAAATGTGATGGTGCTTAATCTTATGATAGACTGAAGTAATTTCAATTGCTGATATATTGTCTTGTTCTTTTGAAGATTTCTTCACGAAAAAGTTCTAAACTGATTGCGAAGAATCCGTATTCAGTAATAACGACTGGTGTTTCTTGCTTTGAGAATGTACAGTTAAAGTTCTAACATCCTCGTACTTAATATTAAGCGTTTTCTGACATACTTTACATTCTCCGTTAACCTTGTCTCTCTTCATAAGCTAATCAAATTGAGTTAACCCACTTGTCTTGAAACGACGTCGAATATTTTGTCCTTTTTTTTTTCGTGATACTTGTTTTCTTGCAGAATCCGAATCGTTTTTTTCACTAGACGTTATTATGAAAGCGTTTAAATAATTTCAAAATACGCACTTGTTTATAGATAACTAGCTAACTGCAGACCCAATGAAAGAATGGATTGAAAATGAGAGGGTGAGGGGAGATGAGGGCGCGTGCGCGTGACTCGTCGAAATGATACCACGACTCATCCTGTAAGGCACTTACTCACCGCTCACCGTAGATCGCTGCTGCAAAGAATATGTATTGACATAGACGTTATTTGGCTGCCGTGCGCGAATTTTCGATGCTCTCAACCATTTCGTCTGTGCACATTGTGTCGTTATTTTCGAGAAACTTCGTATTCCAGGAGAGTAACATTTATTTTATAAATTCCTTCCGGGAGCGGGAAGATTTTAATTTCAGGACTCAATTCCGGGAGAGGTGGGAACCCTACTTAGAAGCTGTGTCGCTGATTATTTCAGCGCGATTATAGTAGTTTTCTGGCCACTGTAAAAGTATGTTTGGGGCTGTTTTGAAAAATACTGACCAATAAAACGTGTTTGGATATTCCATCAAGTGCTGTTCTCGTTATTCACTCCAAACCGCACGAACCCAGTAACGAACGTACTTACGAACGTACTAAGAAGAAAAAAAAGAGAACAATATATAGGGTTGTCTAAAACGTATTGAATCTTAGGAAAAGAAAATGAGAATACATTGATAGAAAAATAATATTATAAAATCTCCATATGCACTATTTTATTTGATGATCTTCTGCTATTCTTCCGACAGCACCAAATACATAATACCGTCGTTAGAGAACTTCTGCGGTTTCTGGTAAAAAAAAAAAAAAAAAAAAAAAAAAATTGTGCCATGAAGTTTTCACGCTTCTCTTTTAAAGCTGCTCAGTACCATTCGGAGAATTTTGCAGCCACAGAAACAAATAATAATTTGACGGTGCCAGGTCCGGTTTATACGGTGCATTCAGAAAAACCTTTCACCCAAGTACTCTCAATTTCTGGGGGGTGAATGAATGTGGTATGGCGATGTCAGTGTGGTATGCGACACTCTTTTTGTCGTTAAGTTCCAGTCGTTCCCTTGAATTGCTAAATGCAGTCGCTCTAATTGTCGACAGGGCAGATCTAACTGGCAACAACAGTTCGTAGAACTCTGCTATCAGGTAACGAGGCGCATCTTCAGCTTGAAGCGTCTTAAGGAGCATCTTGAGTATTTTGGAGAGACTATCTGAAGCATCTATTTAAGCATCAAAGAGGCGTCTACGATAAGCATCTTAAACATCGGCATTTTTAGAACAAAGGAGATTGAACTACATTTTGGTTGTTGCTTTTGACCATGTATCCTTTCCATAAACAACACAAAGTTCTTCATGGACCTGCGCAAACTTCTGTGTTTCTACAGAAAAAATATTTGAAAATGTGGTGCAGCTTTGCAAAACGTTCACTCATGTTCACTGTGTATTACCTTACATCTGGGAGTAAGAATTTCAACATTTGTTGCACATCTACAAGCTTCAAATGTTGTTCGGCTTGACTCGCTTGCGACAGCGTTTGGCTCTCCCAGTCGCTATTAAAGTGAAGAAGAATGTAAGGTATTTTCTGCCTCCTGCACACCAAGCGAGCCTGCTTGATGCAGGTTGGCAATTTGCAAGAAAGTCTGTCTAGCAGGGAGAAGTCCGAATATAGGAACAGACGTGTCCACTGCACTTCTTGCATGTTTCCTGCCTCAACAAATCTGATGACGCTACAGTATCAAAATCTCCTTGCCTGATAGAGATGTCTCGATTACGTATTGTTGCGATATGCCCAAGTGCAGTAAGATAGCTTCCCCGTAAATCGGGTTTAGGGTTGCCAGGAAGTGGCGGGGAAAGGCATGGCTGCCAGATTTGGCGCAAAATCGCCCACTCGTCGACAAAATTGTCGATATGCCATAGACGGAACGAGAACATTCTAGAACGAATTCTTACCGGTTTTCCCGAGAATGTTCTGGAAGGCAGGTCAAAAGCTATATATACCCTGCCTCTACACGGAGAAGAGTATCTTGGAAAGTGTCTGGAGTATGTTGAGTTCAGTAGTAATGTCTTGAGTTCAGAGATCAGCTCAAGTGCGATCGACCGAGTCGGGAGCTGTACTTTAGGGCTTTACCGTGAAGCTGTCTTCATAGCCTGATAGTCGGAAGCCTGTATTACTGATTGTTTCAGCGTGTTTATCGTAGTTTTTCGTCGATTGTAAACGTATTTTGGAGCTCTTCTGGGTAATACTGGCGAATTTTTATTTATTTATTTATTTTTTTTTATTATTCTTCATCAAGTGTTGTCCTCACAATCACTCCAAATCCACGAAGACGTAGAACACAACAGAACAGTTTTCCCTGAAGCAATAGAAAAAGCGCTACTTTCATATAATTTAATTCCTGTAATGAACAAAAAATTTTCGCATCTAATCACCTCTTATTAAATTAATCTGATGTCCTCATTTCCGCTTTGTGACTTAGTTTTTATTTTTTTCTATTTATTCCAAATAAAAGTCGTCACGATGTTTACATGTTTTTGTAATAACGGATAATTTGATCAGTTTTTTAATACCTACCTTAATATGCAGTAATTTTAACTTTTTCATTGACTAGTTATGTAATTAAAATTACTTATCTCTCATGAATATTTTTATCCGCTTTGAAAAAGATGAGTATCATCTTATTCTATTTAAGTAAATCTAAATCTTAATCAAAATTCTTCTCATATGTCTAACCACATAACGGTGTAGAATATTCATCATCTCGTGCAACTGGAATTTTCGTTCTAGGAGAATCTAATTGCGCATATTTTCTTACATGTTGAGAAACTGTTATGACTTGTACTGCAACATTTTTTCCCTTGTTGCTGTTCTTTTTCTAAAGAATGAAGGCCGTTATCAGCTCCGGATTTCAAATTTTATGAAAGACTGTAATTTAAAAAAGAACTTAAATCTAAAAAAACATCTTCGGAAGTTATTCATTTTGCATCGTTCTTTTTCGAAATCGCAAATCACACATAAGTTCGGAAACCAAACCTGTTGGCAAATACGAAAAAAAATCGGTCAAATTATGCTACGTAATAGCTTCCCTTTAAAGGGCGAAATGAGATTCCTAACTGCACATTGTTATCGCAAACGTGGGCGGGGCTTCCTTCATTGAACCAATGAGTTTGCAATTATCAGCTGCCGAGTTTTTGTGAGAGTTTTACCACCGCGATTTAACCAACGAGAATATTTTGTTGTTCAATTTTGTTTCCAAAAATTAGATTAATTGAATATGGGAAAGCAATCAGTCTAAGAATAGGAATGCCTTCTTGGAAGTATGCCTAAGGATTAGAATATTTGGATGTTGGATAGTACGCAAGAGTTAGCTCTCTTAATGGAAAACGATGCCTTCCTGAACCGCTTTGTAAGAGAAACTGGCTTCTATTTCCATCACACATGGGAAAAGTGTGAAAACCAATTACACAGGCAGCCCGTTCGTCTGATTTTCAACTGAAATCAAACTACCAATGTTCAGCAGTTTTAGTGATTAGGCCACTGTTGTGGTGACTTCCTAAGGGAAACTGAAAGATATTCACATTACACAAGAGGAAACCCATGAAAACTCCCGCGCATGAATCCCGCTCACCGGGATTTTAACCTGGGCCGAATTCCCAGATCATTCAGCGATCTTATCTGCTCTACCACTGATAAGGTATAACTGATTTTAAAATGCCAGCAATGAAAGACAGAAAGCTGTCATTGTTGTATGCAACCCTTCTCTTGGACGGCCTAGCTAGTACAAGATACTACACCAGGACGACTATACTCTGAAAGACATTTCCAGGGAACGTCAGGTCAGTGGTCAGGTCTTAATCGTGTCAAAATAAACCCCCCTCACATACAACAACGAATAAAAAACTGCTATTAGGAAAATTTAAAATGACACTCACATGAAGCCGCATGAAGCGAATTAGGGTGCTAAATAAATGGAAAACCTGTTTTTAGAAGAGCGAATGTCCGGTTACTTGTTAAAAATTTATGAGAAGAGACGTTGCAGAAAATGAAAATGTTAAGAAGGTTATGCCTAAATGCAACACAAATTAAGAAAATAAAAAAAATAATAATAATACGCAACAAATTTACCTGAGACAGCGGACAGATGTAATCTGGCTCTAATAGCTTGTTTGCGAAAACACTTCGCATGTGCTATCCTAATAGATATTACGGATAGCGATGCTTGTTGCTATACCTTTAGGAAAAGCTGTTTGAATTTTGGAGATGGCGTGATTGTTTGTAAATATATATTGCCACCATGATCGGTACAGTGGTTTACTCCTAGTCTCTGTAACTAGAGGAGGGCAAAAACCGCTTTTTTTATAGAAACAGATCAGCAATGTTCGCTGAAAGACGTTAAGGAAGCTGGGAAATGATAAAAATTAAACTCGCTTTTAACATGAAGGGTTAAACATTCTTTTCTCCTTTAAAAGGTAAATCGAACATTCCTGGCGTGCTCCCAACAAGAGCTCTCGATGGGTGAACTCTACAAACGCAAACCCTCAATTTTGGAGAATGATCTTTCGCCCGCAGAGTAAAGTGGAGCATTCTTTGAATCAATTCGACAGTAAATTGCCAGGCTCTAGCTGTATCGTTGTGTTCGGTTTGAATCCCAGATAAAGCATGTATGCTTGTAAGCGTATGTGTAAGCGTTTGTTATGTATGTTTGTAAGCTTACAGTGTGTGTGTGACATGAAGGTACTCAAAATACGCGGCAAACCTTAAGTCCTCTCAAGTGATTTGGTGGTAGATGAAGTTAGATATAAGATCCTCAGACCGTCCCCTGGGGTGTTCTCCATCAAAATTGAAGCTAGACTTAACAACAAATGCGGCGGGACTACACTAGTACGAAGAATGGGGAAATTCTGGTGTCCCACCCCACTTGAATCTATGTCTGTGAACATATACTGTTTTTGAGGCATGAGGGAAATTAAATAGACCGTTGAGCCGAAAGTCCACTAGAGAGGCGTGTGTTAGAGTAGGAGGCATTGGATCCAACTTCGGCGTGTTCCACATTAAAATTGGACTGCTGATGAGCCAACTCGTATTAGGTGTCATAGGTCTTGGCCAACAGTAGGCATTCTCTTCCCTTTTGGTCGTGTTGAATCAATGGATCTGATATGTCTAGCGATAAGGTGATCAGAATTGGTAACAACAATTTACACAGTATCAGCAGATGTTAACCTGCCTGAATGTTTTTCGTGTTGTATAATGTCTGTTCTTACACATTTTCTCATAAGCAGCTGATTATATGCTTAGATTTGTCCTTGGTGGTTTTCCAGATTTACGCTTAATTTCAGATTGAAACATTTTGCATGATAGTCATCTTAGATGTGCTGCAAAAATACCTGCTTTTTTGTGTTGTTATCATCCTACAACCAGTTCTTGATGCTTAGAACAAGACGAAAAGTCACTTATCAACAAACTGTCTCAAGGTTTTATGGACATCTCCTATTTTCTGCTGATTGTACGTACTTTTATTTTAGCTCTGTAGTAACTAGACTCGTTCAGTTACGGATATGATGCAACGCATCAAAAAGCAGAAGGACGTTTGGACTGTTTTCTTCTTTGAAAACCTTGGAAACACTATAGATACTGAAAACCGTGTACCTTAGAAACAACATGGATACTAAAAAACTTTGCCCATCCGGGAGAATGCGATATTCTTTAATAAGATATCGATTAACATACCATACACGCACGTGTGGCGACCTTTAACTCTTAACCCATGCTGCTGACTTACCACCAGTCAAAGTTCAAAATGTGGACCGATAAGTTCAAACTATGCAGAGTTAAAAAAAAAAATTAGCGACTCAAGCAGAATTTTTCATACGTCATATGAAACCGCCCTTTGTTCTATCGTTCGGTAAGGGTGCATGTAATCAATCACAGCTGTTTGTAAAGATAACGAAGCGAAAGCTTCCTATCTGATTCTGTAAGCGTGGAGTTATTTTTAAATATCTTCGAGGGAAGTATTATTAATATGTTATCTTTTTCGAGGTCGGAATTGCAGATTAGCGAAGATGTTTGCTGTGTATTAAGTTACATAAGAGCGTGGAGGCTGGTCCTGAAATATTCCATTCAGGAACAGTTAAATTTTAAAAATTTAGCTTGCTTCTTCATCTCTCTCACTCTCTCTCTCTCTCTCTCTCTATATATATATATATATATGTAAGATAAAAAAATTGCAAATCAAAATTATAATTTAAAATGCCCTTTAATTGCTCTTTTTTAATTTGGGTGCTTTGTCTCTAGTAATAACTTTCTCTAAACTGCGTCATATCTGAAAACGTATTCCGCATTATGTCATCTTGAAACTTCCGCAATGCCTATAAGTTTTAGCCAATCAGATCAACGGAAAATTTTACTATAAATATTGTTTCAGTCCTACTCCACCTTCTACAACCCATGTCCCACCATTTTATGTGGGGATTTAAATGTCAAGCACACCAGCGAGGGCTGTAGAAAATCAAACAAAAATGGCGACATTTTGCAGAACTTTCTTTTCAATAACCCATACTATATCTATCCCCCCTGAAGAATTCACTTTCAAGCCCACCAATATTCGGCAGTATCCCGATATACTTGACATATTCCTCACCTCGTCAAACATACCCATAGATCTCGAAGTAGTCAATGATCTGTCTTCAGACCTTGTCCCGGTCATAGCCTATCTTGTCATTGTTAAAACTGATAAGGAATACGCTTACAAAATCACGGACTGGACCAAATTCAGTGAATTCTTTAATAAACATAACCCCCACATTAACTCTCTTAAAAGCACAGAAGAAGTTGACTCGGCCATTGAAATCTTCACTAATAATATCAAAAATGCGTATAATTCTTCAATTACAGAACGCAAAAGCAATAAACAGACACACCAGGCGAGGGACCTCCGTTCCAGGTCCTCATTATACGGGACCCATTCAGAGTTTGAGAAATCCAACGCCCGTGGGACCTCGTTCTCGCGGGTGCAACCCCCACAGTCCTCGTCTGGCTTTTACTAAGCATTGGGCAGTGCAAAAACGTTCCCAGTTTGAAACTCTGTTACCTTGCCTCCGGACACCACTCCATCGGCAAAACCAGATAGTAGAAAGATGCTCTGTCCGCTTTGTCAGTCCCCGCCACGAGAAATGAATGGGGTCAAACCCCCGGGAACTCAGTCAACAAATGTACCATATAGCTCCACCTCAGCCGAAGGAACAGACACGACAGTACCAGAACGGTCCCTGCCAAGCCTGAACCAACCTGAGTACAATATTCGGGCTCTAGTTCTGTGAAGTCAAATTATATACCCCCGTGGTTGAGATTGCCTAGGTACAGATCCTAACCAATACATCTCAGGCGTTCGCCTGAGTCAATCCCCGGGAGGGGTTAAAAGCAATAAACAGAATCTGAAGCTCCCTCTGGAAATTAAAAATCGAATTCGAGAACGTAATCTACTTAGGAAACATTATACATATTCACGTTACCCAGCTATTAAATCCGTAATCAACAAAATGAACAGAAAAATTAAACGTCTCTTTGATGAACACAGAATTAATACCTGGAATATTAAAATTGACAATCTAAACTCAGAAGATGGTGCTTTTTGGAAATACATACGTCAGCAAAAATCAAATAAAATGAAAAACATGCCCATTCAGACCGCCAAAAGATTCCTCTACACAGATGAAGATAAGACCGATGCATTTGCTGATCATTTTGAAAATCAGTTCACACCTAATGATACCCCAGCTGATAGCAATTTCACCGATTTTGTAAACCATTCGGTGGAAAAATGGTTGATTCAGCCCACGGCAAACAATCTCCCAACTTTCACAAATCCCAGCGAAATCAGTAGCATCATTTCCAAACTACATAATAGGAAAGCACCGGGATATGACAATATATCAAACAAAATGCTGAAAAATCTACCTAGAAAGTACATCTCAAAACTCTGCGGAATTCTGAATGCCTGCCTATTTCTAAACTATTTTACGACGACGTGGAAACATGCCATAATTATCTTGATCCCCAAACGAGGAAAATCCCCCACGAAAGTTAAAAATTATAGACCGATAAGTTTACTTCCTTCGCTCGGAAAAATACTTGAACGTATTCTTTACATTGTATCGGACCCTGTTCTCAACGTACTGCCTAATCAATTCGGATTCCACAAGGACCTCTCTACCAGTATGCAACTAGTGAGGATTGTCGAGTTTATCAGTTCTGCAATACACAAGCATCAAACCACTGCGTTCCTTATGCTGGACGTGGCCAAAGCTTTTGACCGCGTCTGGTATAATGGACTTATTTTTAAACTCACCACTCTCGATGTCACCCGAGAGTTAGTATTTATGATCCATTCTTTTATCAGTCAGAGAACGTTAACAATCAGACAGGGTCAACATTATTCCACCTCAAGAAACATTGCTGCGGCCGTTCCTCAAGGGCCTTTGTTTTACTTAATTTATGCTATGGACTTCCCGATATTTGATAATAATACTAATTGCATCATCGCCTGCTAAGCTGACGACACTGCTATTCTGTCTTCTTCACTCAACCCCAGTCATGCAATAACTCGCATCCAGAACCGGATGCATGAAATTGAACATTGGTGCTGTAAGTGAAGAACTCGTATTAACGCAACTAAATCCAAACTCTTGCTCATAGGTCGTCACCGCAAGAAAACTGTGGATGTTGGCATGACATTATTTAATGAAAAAGTGCCTAAAGTCACTCAGGCAACATATCCTGGCATCAGATTCAACTCCACGCTTACCTGGAACACTCACGTCACGACAGCCATAGGCAAAGCAACAGGTGTAGCAAGAAAACTTAACAATATTATTATATCAACATCCACGCTTGATCTCGCCAGGAAACGAAGGATCTATATTTCCATCTTACGTCCAATTCTTACTTATTCATCCCCAGCCTGGTGCGAGGCTTCAAAATCTAACTATATCAAACTTCAGACTTTTGAAAATAACTTTCTTAGAAAAGTAACGGGAGCTCCATGGTTCATTAAAAACACTGACCTACAAAAAGACCTAAAGCTAGATGACATCAAAACTTACATTGGGAAAATAAAAAATAATTTTTATACCAAGACCACCAACACTAACATTGTTAATTAAGCAGATAATTTCAGGTACGAACTCCAGGAAGAAGACTTTAATCTCCGCCCGTATGCTACTCATCTTTTTACATACAATATCTAAATAATTGGCATATTCCTTTCCACTATTTCCTTAGAAAGTCCTCCACGAAAGGCATCTCTTCCTTAAGGTAGATAGCCCTCGAGTGCTTTGCCGTAATCTAATAAAACCAAACCAAACCAACCTTTCCACTATTTCAATTTTTTTTTTTTTTAATTTTCTCACAGTTTCAATTCTCACAGGCATGGGCCTAATTTATTTCTAATTCCCCTTACTCCCTTCGAGTTTACCACTCGAAGATCTTCATGCGAGGTTTGCCCTACCCAGGGATAATTGAGGTGTTGGTAAGAGCGCGATAAATATCGCTCTGAGGCCAGTCTAACTGACAAGTATCAAAGTATCAAGCTCCACTCTCTCTGCTTGTGCTTGCTGGCTGAAGGACGTCTCTTGCTTTGCTGCTTTTGTTTAAAATGTAATGCGCCATCATCAAAATTGTGGGGTGCAGATTGTCCCCCATTATGAAGTGCCACAAGTAATAAAGTTATATTTGTGATTTTTCAAAAGTTCCCGACTGCCAAACTAAATTTTATCATAACAGTAAAGAGTCGACAGGACTGCTGCTAACTCCAATGACTAAAATTACCTGAAAAAAATGTCGTCAGTGAAATGTGTTGATTCCAGAGTCAAGAGTAACGGTCTTCTCGTGATTAAAAAGTGTTCCGTCGAAACGTATTTCCATCAGAAAAAACACTGTGCCTAAAGTATAAATATTTAAAGTGAAAGGAAATCTATTCTTAAAAATTAATATAGAGTAATGAAAGTGAATTAATGTGTATTTCAACAACGCAATCTAATGATTATCGAGGTCATCGTTCTTTCTGTGAATAATTTAATACTCCAGCTATTTCATTGTGTATAATTTATACGTCAGCAAACTGCTTTTTTAAAAGTTAGTTCAAAGTTGCTTTTCTCGTCCAAGCTGAATTGAAAAATTGGAATGATTTTTCTTAAACGATTTATTCATCAACTTCTGATTCCTAAGTTTTGTGATATGGACTTTTTTTTTTGTAACAAAAGGTTTTATTTACTGGAACTAAAAATATCATTTTTTAAAAATGTCTAATTGTTAATGTTATTATATTAAAAATCTAGATATGCCTTTTTTCGTATTGTACAGAATTTTACAAAATGTTGCATCCTTTTATGAAGAGTAGAATTTTAGGGTATCAAAAATTTTATTTTCATAATTATGTTTAATAACGAATTTAAAAGATTAATAAACATTTTATTTATGGAAGGTTATCAACATGATTAATATATTTTTGCATCATTGTTTAAATACTTTTGAAATAATATTCTGATATTTTTATTATTTTAACAACGAAATTTTTGTTTAAAAAATTGAATTCTAAGAAAGAATTTTCTAATCATTTTAAGAATGAATAAGTGACATAAACTTTAAAGGCTTCCACTTTTTTTCGTATGTAATAATAATTATTTTTTAATATAATGAAGTGTAGTTAATTTTTTAAGTAATGGAATGATAGGGTAGCTAAAAAAGACCAGTTGCCTCTGTCCAAGGAACGGAGGCCTTTTATATTGTAACTGCCAATTTGGCATTCTTTTGGCCACCGGTGCAGAATAAATATACCAGTTCGCTTAATTGGATATGCTAATATGATGGATATGTTAGTATTTAGAGAAAGCCGTGGGGTCTTCAGGTTTTGTAAAGAATAAGTAAACTATAAATAGTAATAATAGTAAAAAGCATAATTTCAACAAAATATTTCAAATAATGTGCGAATGATGAATTAATTACATTATAGTATTTTGAAGTTTCTTGTAATTCTGTAACGTAATTTATAGATGTATTTTAAATTTTTATATTTGAATAGTTTTAAAAAGAACCTTCCCTAAGCAGGTAAAATTATGAAGTTTGTTTATTCTGGAAAAGAAAATTTTGGTTTTATTTTGGCAACAGCAATTTTTACCGAAGATTTTCAAGCCAAGGATTGCAAAATATGATTTTGATACTCAAGTAAATATTCCAAGAACTGTGAACTTTTACTGTTATTTATTAAAAAAAATTAGGACTTTTTTTTACAGTATGTTTACAGAAATATGATCTTGCAGACTAGGTTGGCTCTATTGATGGTCTTCTGTTGCTCTGATGCCAAAAACAAGAAGAAAAAAAAAAGCATGTCTGCTGCAGATTCAGAGATTCAGTTTGATGTGCCACAAACGTTCGGCGAATACGGCGGTCTTACTATTGAGTGGTGGTAAGTGTGCGGGTGTTCCTAGCCTTCTTTACACGGTATTTTTGGACGGTATTACACGGACATCTTGAAAGTTTACAAGAAAGAAGCAATGGCGGCCTTTTGATACATTTCCTGCCAGCTGCGCCACGAGAGCACGCGGTGAGGAAAACGAAAATTCCTTATAAAGATTTATCGTAAGCATATTACTGTTTTAAGAAATAACACGGGAAATAACCAGATTGAAAGGAGATTTGTCTCGAGCTATGGTTTCTTTCGATGCTATTTATGGTTTTTTTTAGTGTCTGCAGTGTTATTAATATTGTGAACTCTGGGTTAAGACTTCACTTTAAGAAAAAGAATGAAATCCACGGGTAAGAAAGCAATAAGGAAGATGTCTTAGAAATATGATTTGTCTCTTTGCAATAAATTACTTGAAGAAAAGAAATAGTGCAACATTGCATTGTCATTAGGCACATACTTGTTATTCGATTGAGCCTTTCCGAGGCTAACTCACTCAATTCTCATCAGAAGTTTGTCCCTTATTGTCTGTATAAAATATGGAATCCTTACCTGTGTCCCTCGAGAACGAAATCCTTGAAAATTACCCTTTTCTGGCCAAAAACATTCACTAGAAGTGTTTTCACTCAAGCTGTCTGGAATTGAAGTTTCTGTGTCCATGGTGAACCTTCTGGAACCCAAATGGAAGACTAGCTTTCTTGTCTCAACACCGTAAACAAAACAGCAAATTTAATCTTTGATTACAATTTGTTTGTAAAAAAATCTGATGTGTACACCACATGACTTCCTTGTACGTAATATTAAATTATACGCATTTTTTTCTTGAATTTCATTTAAATTGATTGGATTTAATTAAATCTACTTCGTCGATAGCGCATAAACCACAATAGAATAAATTCACTCTTTGAAATTCACTCTATTTGTTTACTATAACGACACTCTGAATGCACAAAATTTATATCATTTGAAGAATTATCGTTGCCACATGTTCTATTCAAATACTATAATAAAGCTAAAACGATGTATAAAAGAAATTAAGCAAACAAAACAGAAAAGAAATAGTTTTTCACAGACGATTCAGTATTTCTCATTCAATTAATTCAGTTCTCACTTCGCGACAAGTCAAAAATGCATAAAAACTCAAAATATCTGCATTAGAAATTACGAAGTAAATCTTAAACACTTATTTCCTCGAAAAAATTCCAGAAAGGATTAAGCATGATTTAATTCGCAATAATAAATGAAGGCGTTATTTTTGTGTTGCGAACCTTAGTCTCTCTAGATTGGCAACAAATCTACAATTCTGCTGTTTCAAATGTAAACAAATATGTCCGCCATGTTATTTAAAACTTAACCGCACTTAAACAGCTTTTAAATTGTTGATATTTGCACAAATATTGCTTCCAGAATTACGAAAGGCATAAAATCCTTAACCGGAAGATAAAAACAACATAATTCAATCATTTTTAAAGCAAAAAAATGTACAATTTACAAACATATAAGAGTAAAGAAACTGAGATCACTGAGCCGGGTAACAAAGTGGATATATATAGTATATAAATATATTTATATACGTTTGGTGCGGCCGATTGTAACCAAAATACGAGGTGGACATCTATATGTTATAGCAGTCCTATATACAAAATTTCAACTTTCTGAGGCTACTCGTTTTTGAGTTATGCGAGATACGTACGCACATACGTACATACGTTCGTACAGACGCCACGAAAAACTCTCTTCAGAATTTATTTTAAAGCAGTTTTATAATTTTTTTTGGACGAAACGAGTGTTTTGTTCTGGTCTTACATACAGATATCACGGAAATACATCGTTAAATTGCATTTGAAAGAGGTCAAAATGGGATATTTTCGTTGAAATATGCTGCCTGAAACTTTTCGCGATTACAATACTTCCTTTTCATTTCGTACAAGGAAGTAAAAAGTCTGGATTCATTTCCGCTTTAAATAAATATCTATTGCTATTCTTTGTTGAGATTACGCACTCATGAGAGCAAATGTTCTCTGCAGTAAAGCAAATGATTAACAACATACAAAATTCTGTATGTAAGCAGACAATATTTTACAAAACTACAAGCTCAGATACTATTGTAATAAAAGGTGTCAATTACAGTCTGGAATTCGTTGAAAAACATTAGTCCTAAAACTTTCTTGATGCACTGTTTGTGTAGGCATATGATGTCAGTCTTGGCACTTCTTTTACTTCTGCTTTGGTTTTATGAATGAAATTTTAACATCTTGTTCTTCCACCATATGTATATACAAAGGCGGGATTTCATGTGATAATATTTTTAACTTCACAACGTTTTTATATATATCCTCTTCATTCGCGAGATTTTAAACCCAAAATGTATTAAATCTGCTAAAAAAGTATTTCTTCTTAAAAATTTCTAATTTTAAATTCTGAAGTTTGTAATAAATCGTATCAAATATTTAGAAATAGTAGAATTTACACTATACTCTAGAAATCATCAGTAACGCTTCATCAGAGAACGTAATCCTTAGCGTAAGATTCTTGTCAGGTATTCTCTGGATTGCGTAATAACAAACTTCTCACATGGAGAAAAAGAATGTTCGCGGTGGTAAAGAAGGTCTTGAAAATTCAATGGCCGTTTGAGTGTAAGTAGTTGAACTTAAAAATTGTAAATAAATCCTCCGCAGAGAATGTGTCATTTTTTCGTTTCTGTTTCCTTATGTCAAACATTTATTTGAATCTTTGAATCTAAAGTGAATGACATTTAAAATAAAATTGAAATAATTTATTGAATGCATTGAAACCATGAATTTAATCCCATAGCTAAAACAACTGGTTATTCTTTTACATTCCATATATTCTACAAATGTATTGTAATAAAAATAAATTACTTATATGTGTCTTTAAAAAAATATATGTACAGTCATTAGTTTATTTTGAAGGAGTAGATGAAAAATGAGCTGAGTTCGAATCTTCTCCGGGATTCGAACCTGGACCTGCCGAGTACGCGCTGAGTGTGCTACCGTTACACCACGAAGCCATGCGGAAAAGAAGGAAAAAATACTTTATACACTTTCCCTTTTAAAAGGCGACTAAGGATTAAGGGACCCAATCGCCAAGTCCTGGTGGTGACGAATTATTTTCCGCCACCTTTTAGTTCGAACGCCACTGTAGCGTCATTAAATTATTTTGAATGGGGTGAAGTTGCCTGGCAACTTCACCCCATTGGCTAGTATAGTTTCGCAAGCAACCAATCAACTATCGGCGACAAACAGACACTTAAGCCGTATATATATATATATATGGGGAGAATTAACCTTATCTCCTCCGAAACGGCTGGCTCCCGGGCTTAGCGAAGCACAGCATTGGATTCCGCAGGTCCGTGGCACGCCATTTTGACCATTCGCGTCTTCTTTAATTAGCCGAGATATTAATTAAAAGCTAATTTTCCGCTATTTTTCCCAACAATTTCTTTCTTGGGTTTTCTCTATTACAGGGATTTGGCTACGTGCCAAATTCTTTTTTCTCGAATATCTATGGAACGGCGCCGAGATAAAATTCGAGACGCGTATCCTCGGATTCCAAAATAATCTCCGAATCCATCGATACCGTTCTCATCTTTGTACGGCTTTAATCGGCCGAGATATTAATTAAAAACTGCGGAAACGTTAATTTCCACACTCATTTTTCCGAGTGGCAACAATAAACTATCGGCGACACACACTTTAGCCGCTTATATATATATAAAGATAATTTATAACATTTGCAATTCATAGTGGTTGCAATAACGGCTTAGTTATTGTTTGAGAGTATATTAAAATTCTATAAGAATCTTTGCTTTAGCATGAGATAAATTAAGAACTCCATGTGATTGCACCAGTCATGTATCTTAATATTTGTTTACAAGTTGTCAAAGGTCCATCTAAAGAAGAATACATTTTCTTTCTTTTTTTTTTTTTATCCTGCCTAATTGACCTCAAGCACAGTCTCATCATTTTATCAAAATAAAACGACGGTAAAATTGACTTCAGGTTACTTTCAAGACGGAACGTGTGTGTCACGTGATTAAATCATTTACTAATATTTTCAAGACAAGAACAATTCAGACATCATCATGCCATTCTATCGTAGCGGTCACGCTATTTGTGCAATCCAGAGAGTGAAGTGTTTGTTAGTTAGCGGAATTCGCTTTGAACGCGCATGAAATAATCACGTGCATATTGATACGTTTTTACTCTTCCTCGCTTAAAAATAGATTATGACTGTTCTTTTGATGAAAAAAGGATTTCGCTTGCTCGAAAACTGCTGATAAAGTTCTGTAAATAAATCTAAGTGTTTGAGCGATTATTTTTAACATACGTCATTAATTTTTAAAATGTGAGTCTGGTTTCGACGATTAAATTCAGTTATGAAAAGATAGAATCTGAAATGATGTCTATGCTGAAGATAATGTTCGGTATTAATATTAGTAGCATGATGTTAAATCTGCAGGTTGATTTAAAAGTCCTCAATTCATTTAAAAATGTCATTTGCAAATAAGTACTCCATGCATTTTGTTAAAAATGCATAAATTCCAAATATTTTTCTAAGCAAAAATTGAAAATCTTTAGTACCACCACCTTTCACAATGAACATTTTTCAATTTCTTAATAGAAATATTTAAACAAATGGATATATATTGCCATTTTCACAACTTTAATTCTAAAATTTACGGCGAAATTTGGGCCTGTTTAAGAGAGATCAGTTTCTTTATTTCTGGTCTTATTTCACTTAGTTTTAACCGTAAATTAGGATCCACTTTTAATTTTGTATTTATTTTGCAAATATAACATGCAAGAAAATCCATGTTCACACAAATAGGTTCTGCAAAAAGGGCAACCAAAATTTAATAGCTTTATTTGAAATGTGGTGGACTCTACAAGCCGTACCAACATTTAAAAATAATAAGCAAACATTTCTAATTGACATTCGACTCTAGTTTGAACTAGTGATATTGCTTTCGTTATCTTGTAAATATTACGCTTTAATATAATTTATAGCTTACTTTCTTTATTTATAACGGCGTTTATTCTTTTGTTATTTACAGTGTGTTCTTTGCGTTTTGCATGCTGCTCTAACTTACCTAACCCAACCTTGGAATGAACTGCTTGAAAATGCATGTAAAATGTTAACCTTATTTTTATGCTAGCTACTAATACGGGTAATTTCCTTTTCTGTTTCTTAACTTTCTTCAGACTGATCGTGATTTTGAATTCACGATGGACGTTGTTCCCGGTATTTCCTCAGTAAATCGCGAGCGGATTGTAAATGCAGTTAAAAAATAGCAAGTTTAAAGATGCCAAGAAATAAAAATAAGTCAGCAGTTAATAAATAGTTTACAACCTTTGCCTTAAAACTTCAACCGTCCTTGGTTTCTTTTTTTCATTACTAGATGTTTCCAGAAGTGCAATTACATTAATGAACATGTATAAACGAACCAGAATTTGCCCTTGAATAGCTGGAACATTCTGATCAAATCACTCAAAAGGAAAGGTAGTTGAATAAAGTAGAATAAATAAATACGTGCATGTTTAAAATATGTCATTTTCTTTCAGGATGAACTGGGAAAACCTCACTGCAGTCATAGTTGCTATTTTGTTACTGTTTTGATAGACAGGGTATTTGTCATCTTCGATGTTTTAATCTAAGCAAATGAAAAACATCTAGGTTTTCTTTTATTTATTTATTTATTTTTTGTTGTTGCTAATTATTTGAGCTATCAATCACTGTCTGGATTGATGTTTTCCTTATCAAATATTTCACTTTTCTTAGTTCGTTAATTATTAAATGTATTGAAAAATTTTTTCTTGGCACTATTGTGGTAAGTATATTCTTCGAAATGTTTTCAAAAGTCCTCATGTTTCGCTTTTGAAAAACATTATTTTTAATTTTTTTTTTGGGGGGGGGGGAAGAAAGCAACTAGCTCAAGTGCTAATCTCAGGACAAAATTATATTTGGGAGTTAAAATGTAATATATATAATAGTTCTAAGTTTAATCACGAATATGTCTATAAGTACTTCTAAAAATTCTGACAGGCATGTCAACTAAATCACAACGAGTAATACAGTCAAACGTCGTTAATCCGGACTCGTCGGGACTACGGCGATTCCGGATTATAGATCATCAGTTTAAATCTGGTAAGATGGCATGCAGAAATTATAAAATTAAAAATATGAAACCGTAATTTATGAAATAAAGAACAATTATGATCTAAAGGGTATCAAAATTTACAAAAAAAAAAAAAAAAAAAAAAAGCTTAATATTTATTTGTTTACTTTATTAAACATTTCTTTCAATGTGCTTCGTTTTATGTAATTAATACTTTCTCTTTAATTCTATAAACAGACATAATTTCTTGTTCAGTTACAAAGTTCCGCTGTTCAAGTCCTATAATTGCTGTGTCGAGAATACCAGCTAATTTGTCAATCGAAATTTTTTCGTTTTCAATAACCTCTGTCATTTTCTTCTCTATCGGAAGCGAATTATAATGACGAGGAATTTGATTTAAATCATATCAAAGACGGAGTACATCGAGATGAAATACTACATTTAGTAAGGAATTATAAGCCAAATAAAATAAAAACATCTGCCCTGAAGAGAAGGATAGTGATGACAGATCAACTTCCAATTCATTGCGCGCCGCGGCGTCCCCCCCCCCCGCCGCAGAGCAGCCTGGAATTGATAAACAGATTTCGGAATGGTTAGAGAAACAAAGGATATGCCTTTATCCATTTTTTGCAGCAATTCCACTTTTTGTTTGATGGACATCGATACATAATTTCGCTTTGTAGATCCTTTGGGAGCTCCAGCATCGGAAATTCTATTTGACATAATCGAAAGTTCAAGCTTACTTTTATAAAATTGCTCTAACAGTCTGCAAAAAATAATAAGCCGGATCCAATTCGAAGATTAAGGAACAATGCAATCTGCAACATTAATTGAAATAGATAATTAGATAATTTTAGCTTATACCGTCCGTTATACATTAAACGCGCATGAGTAAACGTATTATGCGCAGCCGTAAAAGTCTTACGCGCATGCGTCAACGCGACGGATGCACAGAAAGTTTGTAGTTTTGGGGTCCGGATTATAGATCATTCCGGATTATGGGTGTCCGAATTAACGACTTTTGACTGTATAGCTTTTTTAAAGCCAGTTCCTACTTAAGTCAACAAAGAAAAATTTTAAAAGTACAAAAAAAAAATTTAAGATACATATAACAAAATTTTAGTTAAAAGTTTCTTAAATTATTAATATGTAAAAAAATTATATTATCATCAAGTGTCATCCACTACAAGTTTAAAAAATGTATTTGAACTTGAGTGATGAGTATTTTATTAATGATTGAAAATTTGAACAAGCTATAGAGAGAGCGCGAGCTAATAGTAGGAATTTTAAAATGGAAAATTCTAAGAGTAAATGTTAAAAATTAAAAAACACGTCGAGCAGTTCATACTCCAATTTAGCCATGTCAAGAGGCATGATCGTGAAATAGCCGAAAGAGTTATAGGATTAGCATAAGAAAAATTAACGTACTTTATAAAAATAAGTTGTTTCTTGAAAATGTATGTACAAAATTGAATAAAATTTCTCAGTTTCCGTAAGTTTTAATAGTCGGTGTATTCCGGCGCTTTTTCGTGAATACTTTTAGTAACGAAATAAAATCGTGTATTATTTAATTATTTGTTAATTTAAGGAAACTTGTAGTTTTATCTAGAAATAATAAAAAAAAAAAACTTTGGTAAAACATTAATAATTCTGCACTCAATTATAGAATTTATAATTAACAGTTAAAATTAATATGAAATTTAGTCATTATTAACCGAATTTTTGATTATCCGAAGCGACTACGGTCCCAAATATCTCGTATAATAAGGGTTCTGGTAATTTTTTATTCATGTTTCCTAGTCTTTAATATTTAATATTTCTACAATCTAAGCCCATTACCCGCTTTTTTATGTTTAATCCATCGCAAAATAGACTTTACGAGATTGATTTCTCTGTCTAAGGACTATGAGTTTCCTCCGAATTCTGAAGCATGTTCGAACTGAATGAATTGAGATGCTCCATAAACTCCGATATTCTGAACCTAAAAATGAATTAATAAGAAGAAACTTATAGAGTCTTTTTTTTTTTAAGCAGAAGAGATGAAAAATGAGCAATGCCTCGCTGGGACTCGAACCTCGAACTCTCGAATACGCGCGAGTGTGCTACCGTTACACCACGAAGGTATGCTGAAGGAGGAAGAAAATAACCTTATATAGTCTTAGATACGACCCAAACAAGATCATAAGGTCAATTTTCAGACCAGGTGGTATCGGGTCGTATTCGTCTCATTTGTACCTTATATACCCCCTTTTATAGGGCGACTGGGGATTAGGGAAACCAACTGCCAAATCATGGTGATGAAGAATCATCATACACCACATTTACTTTGCGTGCCACTATAAATTCATTAGGTTCTTTAGACGCAGGAGACGTGAAAAATGTGCAAAGCTCTCGGCGGGACTCGAACCTGGACCTCTCGAATACGCGCCGAGTGTGCTAACCGTTACAGTACGAAGGCATGCAGAAAGGAGGAGGAAAGTACCTTATAGCCTAAATACCTTGTAGACACATTAGGATTTTTTGGAAGCAGTTAAGATGAAAAATTAGCAAACGCTTTCGCCGGGAATCGAACCACGGACCTCTGGAATACCAGCCCAGCGTGCAGAACCACTACACCACGAAGGCACGCTTGGAAAGTGGGAGAAATACCTTATAACCTTTCTGTGCTTTTTCCTAAATCTTGATATTATTTCCTTCCAAGAAGGTTCTTGTAAGGGGCATGCAGTCATTAGCTTCCTTTAAAATGCACTTCAATCAATACATAAGTATTTTTTTAAAAGAAGGCAGTTTGGAGTTCCCATCAAAATCTGTACCATTTTTCTCTAGAACATTCATAGATTTATTTTTTCATTTTTCTAAAATTCTACTAAGCCTTTTGCGTACCCTATCTTCATCATTTTAAGCTGTCACTAATAAAGCGTTAATGATTCATTAAAAATGCTACTACCTGTGCTACCTGTGCTATCAAGCATACCATCTTACTTCAATTTACAGCAGGAAGGACTCATGGTTTTTCTCATATTATTCACAAATTAGTATATATGTAGACGCGATGTATTTTAAGAGGACGCGATTTTATGCAGTTTATTATTTTCATTGCCGCTTTTATTAATTAAATTAGTTGCACAACTACAAAAAAGTGAAACACACAGAAAACTCGTAGAAGAATCGATAAGAAATCATAATATTATCGCTATATACATTCACTGCGAAATGACTCCACATCGATTAGCCACATCTATTTATACGAGGCTAAATTTCGAGAAGCTTCGAATGGATTCCAGTAACTGTGGCAGAACTGAGAAGATGTCATAAGCTCTTCGAATATGCAGTTCCAAAGAAAGGCTAAGTATCTTTTGCTAGAAGAGACGCGAAATTCAACTTGACGAACTTCCGCGTTCAAAATGTAATTTCTAAATTTCTGATTTTACATTCCATTTTTTGCTTCTTATTATTTAATTTCATTCAATTTTCATATATTTGATTTGCCTGAAGTGCCCAAGGAACCCCTGAGAAGTGAACGAGAACACCTTAGGGTTCCTCAGAGCACAGATAGAGAATCGCTGACGTGTGTTATTGACACATTTAGCCTGTCTCCTGAGATGCAGGCAAATGTGCTCTTGGAAGGGTAAGACAAAAAGGAATTCCAATAATTTGCAGTACGGACAAATTTCTTGCAGCTGAGTAAGGAATTCACCCACCATGTTGAGGTAATTAGCTCGCAAATGATTTTTAAGATAAAGAAGTCAACTCGCATAAATTAACTTGTCATATTAGCGAGATCGAGACGCGAGGAATTTGGAACTCGGTAATTAAAATAAACTTTTTTTGAGCGTTTTTATTTCACACCTGAATATTTTAACTCTGCGTGTAACTAATCTTTTTTCTCTTCATTCATTTATTGATAGCAAAGAAATGTTTGATAATATGTAAGATATTCAGAATAATAAGTGTTATTTAAAAGCATTATAACTTTGAAATGCAGGGGATATTCTTAAGCAGTTATTAAGAATTTAAAGCACTTATACTGAGGAATTCTTAACAGCGCTGAACGAAATGTTTTATATTTTTCAGTAACGTCGTGAAACCACTTTCAGGACAATGTAGTTGTTTTAATTTATTTTCAGAAAAAACTGTAGCTGAGATATAATTTTATCATTAAAACAGCTTTTGTATAATGCCAGATCTTCTTGAAAATTACGACTTTCTTTGATGAGACAGTAATATTTCACAGACAAAAGAAAAGTACTAAATAACTAGTTAAGTAAAATGATTTTGTCTCAAATTTTTCAACAATACTGTGTCATCCGAAAAGTTTTGCGGTTTTTTAGACAGTAAGAGCAAATGAAGCAATATAAAAACAAGGAATTTGCACTAAATAGCTTGAACACCATTTTATTCTAGAATTTTTTTTATGTCTCTCAGGCAGCTGGAAAATTCCTTTCGTAAAAAATTCATTAGGTTTATACATGAAAAAGTTACTGTACAGCCGTTTGGCAGTCTCCAAAAAAGTGAACTTCAGGCCGTTCAGAGAATTTTGAAGTGATCTGAAGAGATGAAAATCCTAAGTGGCAAGGTCTGATAAGTATGGAGGATGACACAAAACATACCAATAGTCTCAATAAGTTATGTTGTTTGACTTTCATCGAAATGGAAGGCCGATTATTGTCAAGATGGAAGACAGCGCCTAGATGATTTTTCTGTTCTGGTCGATTTGCATCGATCTGACATTTTAAAACTGCCATTTGGGAACAGTCGTTTTCCGAATTTATTGCTGAATTGGAAGCAAGAATTCATAGCATGCAGTTCCTTTGTATTCTCACCGTATACAAGCATTACTTTTTTGGGATACAGTCTCCCTCTATAAGTTACTAAAGGAACCCTGTGTCTTACTCCAGATCCTTTTTCTTATAAAATTATTGTGTGGTATCCACTTTGCATCTCCAGTAATGTGGAAAAAGGATCTTTATTTTTCGGAAAAGAATAATATGCTGAAATACGAGCAGTTATGCTTTGTTAATATATGGAATACCAGTCATGGTAGCGGCTTACATAGCCAGTCTTGTTCAAATGCTCATGTACTTTACTTTTCGGAATATTTAGCCTGTTTGATATATCCTGATCTGCATACAGTGGATTTTCAAAAATAACTTTGTTTCATAAGTTCGTCTTTACATAGGGTGATAGTCCAGAACGAACATCATCTTCGATGCTGAAATATCCATGCTAAAACTTCTCAGACCTTCGAACTGTATCATCAAAAATGGCATTTTCTCCACATATATCACAAAATTTACGAGCAGTGTTATTAAGCATTTTATTTATTATTAAGATATTTGTTAACAATTGTAGACCATTTTTCAAAATGGGTGGAAATAGTCACTCTTAAACGAGCTTCAACTAAAATAGTCGCAGATTCGTTTTTAAATACGTATATTTTAAAATACGGGGCCCCACTAAAAGTAATATCAGATAATGGAAAACAGTTTGTTAGCAGTATATTTAAAAATTTGTGCACATGACTTGGCATACGTCATCTAAAAATGGTACCATATAGACCGCAATCGAATACTGCGGAACGCGTAGATAAGAATATAGTAAAAATTATCAGGGGATACGTTAAGAATTTCCATGACCGCTGGGACAGCTACGTCAATGAGTTAAGTTTTGCCTTGAGAACAGCAAAGCACGATACTATACAGAAGATCCCCCACGGAGTTATTAGGAAGAAAAATCCAAACGCCTTTGGATAAGCTATTCTTTATACAGCAAAGGCAAGAAGAATTCAAGTTAAAAGACATACAGAGAATTATCGACGAAGCAATTAAGAACTCTGATGTAGCAAGACAGAAGCAAAAGTTGTATTACGATAGAAATAGAAAGGAAATGGAATATAAAGTGACAAGTGACAGTGGACGTGGGCACTGTCCCTTTACTGCAGCGGTTAATCAGTACAGCACCACATCCACCCTTATCTAGAGATGGCTTGAGTGGAGCCACACAGCAGTCTCGCACCGGGCCCCCAGACCCAGCGCCGGATTCATCCAGAGGTCAGTCCTACCGACCTAAGCACCCAACCCCCCCCGGGATTCTCGTCATCCAGGGCGTACATACCTCCCATACAAGGGAGCTATAAGAACAGAGGAGAATTTACAAAAGAATTACATGTGTACATTGAGTGCTATTGGGATATTGGGCCTTTAGTGCTATTGGGCGGCTCCTGAATGCCTCTGACATACGTTACACCATAAGACTAATATGTTTACATATGTGGTGCATCCACATCACAGAGACTATATATATATAATTCTACACATGAATATAATTAAAAATTCTCTAACGTACTCACACGAGTCCGTATCATTCCCGCTACGTGTGTACGCGCTGGATTACATACTGATATTTACTCAATTGGCTTGCATTTGACTTTGCATACGATTGTATAGGTATTACACTACTGCGTTATATTTTCAAATATGAAGCCTGTACGGCATAACATATGCGCTAAATACAGTACATAGTTACATTACATAATATGGCACTACGTGTGCAGGGACTGTAAAACTGATATATATAAATGCTTATTCTTGACATTATTTTGCTTACATAGTATGCTGAAGGGCGTATAGTGGCATGCATGCAATAGCATATCTGAGTGCATACAACGTAAACCCATACAGTTACGAGACATTTACTGCGTTATACGAACAATTATATAAAGTGCATACAAAACATGCATAGCATTGCACATACCAATATAATATATAAGCGGCTAAAGTGTGTGTCGCCGATAGTTTATTGTTGCCACTCGGAAAAATTAGCGCGCAGTTTTTAATTAATATCTCGGCCGACTGAAGTCGTACGAAAATGAGAACGGTATCGATGGATTCGGAGAATTTTTTGGAATCCGAGGATACGCGTCTCAAATTTCAACTCGGCGCCGTTCCGTAGATATTCGGAAAAAAAAAATGTCTCGTAGCCAAATCCCTCCAATAGAGAAAACCCAAGAAAGGGGGAAAATGTAAGGAAAACGTAAGGGAAAATTAGTTTTTAATTAATATCTCGGCTAATTAAAGTCCCAAGAAGACGCGAAGGGTCAAAATGGCGTGCCACGGACCTGCGGAATCCAACGCTGTGCTTCGCTAAGCCCGGAAGCCAGCCGTTTCGGAGGAGATAATGTTACTTCCCCCCAAATATATATATATGCGGCTTAAGTGTCTGTTTGTCGCCGATAGTTTATTGGTTGCGTGCATAACTGTACTAACCAACGGGGAGATGTTGCCACGGCACAGGTTTGCCGTTTCAATTGAGATGTAGACAATTTCCTGTAGAACATGTCTTTGCTATGACCATCCATAAGTCTCAGGGCCAAATGGTTAAGCGTGTTGGCATTTTTTTTTTTACCTGAGCCTGCATTTGGACACGGTCAACTTTATGTTGCCTGTTCAAGTGTTCGTGAAAGAACGTACTTAAAATTAAAAATAATGGAAGGTACTCTGCAAGGCGAGCTTAAAAATGATGGAAAGATCTACACAAGAAATGTTGTGTACAAAAGAGATCTTTGACATGTGAATTAAAATTTTATTACTTAAGTCACCTTTATTTATTGAGCTAGCGGTGGCTCTTAAGAAATGTACCACCAGTGGTTTCCTTCATTGCAGTCTACTTTAAGCAATTAAGCAAGTAAAAGGGGGAAACCCCGCGGGGCAGTAATTAAAGAAGCGTCCTCTCCGCCTGCCCTGGGTAATTCAGTAGGAATTAGCAGACACCTTTGCACAAATCATTTTAATTACAATTTATAATATCTAGAACAGCGGTCATTTCGTATGACCGTCGGGCTTTCTAGTACCAATATATTACAACAATCAGTATTAAACAGGCACAAGCCAATACTGCATTTGCATATGAGTGCATAAATATAAGGCAGTGATGATGCTCAAGTAATTGTGCTGATGAGAATGAAATTACTTACATTTTATAACTTATATAGAGTCACGCCAATAATATTTGCAATTATGAGCTTAAGAGGTGTCACCTGTGCGCTGGATAAAATATATGTTTACAGTACATGACATGGCGTTACATATGCTTGGACTGCACAAGAGATACACATAAATACTTATACTTTACATTATTTTGCTTCCATATAAAGCTACAGGACGTATAATGGTATGCATGCAATAGCATACCTAAACATATACCACGAAGGCCCATGCAATTACGAAATATTATTTTGCATTATAAAAACAATTACCGTATATACCCGCGTATAAGTCGAGATATTTTGGACCAAAAAAAGACTTCAAAGTGGGGGGTCGACTTATACGCGGGGTAATAAAAAATTAAAAGATTCGGAAGTTCTATAATGCAGTTGTTTTCTTCCCGCACTCAAATTGGACGACTTATCAAATAAGTCACTTACTTGAAGTAATTTCATGACTTAAATTATGTGACGAACTAATCACAGAGTTTAATACTTTAACTAGAGTAAGACCGAGAGCGGCTTTCAAAAAACCTTCTCTTTTAGTATACGATTCTTTTCGTGGACACTTTTCTGAAGAAGTGACAAAAGTGACAAAACGCCTAAAAATGACTGTGGCCGTAATTCCGGGAGGATTGACATCCGTCATTCAACCCCTAGATGTCTGCCTCAATAAGCCCTTCAAAGTAAATGTTAGAAAATATTGGGCAGAGTGGATTAGTTCCGGTGGACCAATTTTTACAAAGGGAGGCAACATTAAAAAGCCCGATATTACATTAATTGCTAAGTGGGTTAAAGATGCTTGAAACGAAATACCCTCTGAAATGATTATAAAATCATTTAAAAAATGTTGTATTAGCAACGAACTAGACGGCATGGAAGATGATGCTGTTTTTGAAAGTGAAAATGACGACGAAGGTTCTAGTAATGATTGTAACAATACAGAGTTCGAGACTGAAAATATGTATGATGACGAGCCAATGACGACAGAAGAGTTCTATGAAATGTTTGTCGAATCTGACCATGAATCGGACGTTGAAGGATTTTGATTTTGTTTATTTACCAAGATATTTTTTATCGTATATTTACTTTTTTTTAAGATGATTTTGAATAAATGTAGTACTTAAAAAATTTTTTTCGAAGTTTCTCCATCGATTTCGGAAGTGGGGGGTCGACTTATACGCGGGTATATACGGTATATAAGGTACATAAAATAGACATAAACTGATACTGCGTTTGAATATGAATGAATAAATTTAAGGCAGTAATGATGTTCAAGCAATTATGGTGATGAACATGAAGTTACTTACATTCAATAACTTAGTGGGACAGAAAATACTCAAGTTGAAACATACATTATCAACCGCACCCGAAAACGGGGTGGCGAAGTTCGAACCCAAGTTTGAAGGGCAGTATATAGTGGAGAGAATAGTGGGAAGCCACGTTTTATTTCAAGGCCGAAAATGGCCAATAACTGGTCGTAAATATCGACTAGATAAAGCCTTACTATAGCCAAAATGATTTTCAAATTTTACAGGATTTATTACAGGATCCTGGAAGGGAGGAAAAGAATTCCGCCAGCTCTAAAGCTCAGCTGGGGTCCCCCAACACAAAAAAGAAAACAGACTGATCAATCACTGACCAAGCGGATCTAACCCGGTAAAGGTCCAGAACGGCTCACAAAAACGGAGGAAGGTAACGCCGACGGACCAACGAGCCAGAACCGAGGATTCAACAAAAACACCAGTACCGCCGGGTAAGAGAGTGAGGCCTGCTAAAGAGGTTCCAGCGAAACGGAATTTCAATGACGTTACAGAATCAAGAAGACGTAGACCACGTTTTCCAGCGGCAACAACGAGGGAGGTCCAAGGAGGTCCAGATTTGAGGAGGAAAACAGATAAAAAAAAAAAAAAAAAACCAGCTGAGACAGCCGTGCCTGACCAAGAAGTTAGTTCAAAGACCCTGAAGACAGATGGCCCCACCAGAGCTCAAGAGGAGACTTAAGTTCCAAAACCCGCAAGAGTCCCAGATTCCTAGACAAGGGGCAGAAGAGGAAAAGGAGTGAAACGAATAGAACGGAACATTAAAGTTCTAGAAGAAGGTTGGAGGATATGAGGTTTCCAACATTTGAACAATTCTGCCACATCAGAATGGAGGAGTACAGGAAAAGATAGGTGAAAATTTCTTTGCTTATTTTTCTTTAAAGTTCAACTCTTGTTATAAATTGCTAAAGATTCTTAGCAAAGCTAAATCGCAACTAGCGAAAACTTAATTGTAAATAGCTTGAAATCGAGTAATTTCTCAATTTGGCAAGAAGCTACTAGCAGTAAAAACTTTTTATTAAGAACTCTCAAGTTGCGAGAGTTAAATCTTGAATATGTTTAGTAGGAAAGACTCTTTGAGTACTGAAATCTATTAACTTAAAATTAAGATTTCGTGTAAAGATGGTAAATTGTAGCTAAGCAACTATGACTTTAGAATATATATATATGTGTGTGTTTAATGTTAGTCTCTACAGTTAACACTTTTTAAAGTAAATTTAATCTTTCGCTTAGTGCATTAGGAAAGTTTTAAGTGTTGGTGTGTAGGGAGTCTGAAAACAGAAGTTTAAGTACGAATGAAAGTGTATGAGAGCCAAATGAAGCAATAAAAGGGTAATTGTAGGAGATATGGAAAATCTTTGTAAGATTCATGACTAATGTTGTTTCCTTCTAGATATGGAAGAACCAAGACTAAAAACAGCTGAATAACGTATGGATTAAAAGAAGAAGTTTATGTTTGTCCAAAAACAGATGAAAATTGTAAAATATTATAAATTTTCTAGCTTAAGTCTAGCTTTAAATTTCTTTTAAAGTTGGTCCTAACAAAAGAAGTTTAAAGTGAATTTAGTTAATGGTGTTGGTATTGGTGTATTTAATTATCGCAAAGCACACTAGGGCTATCTGCCTAAGGGGAGGGATGCCTTCGTGGAGGACTTTCTAAGGGAAACTGGCTCGTATACACGTTACACATGGGAAAAACCACGAAAACACCTATGAAGCCAGCCCGTTCGCGGGATTCGAACCTCGAACCGAACTACCAGTGTTCAGCGACTTTACCGCTCGGCCGCTGGTGGGCTGAATTTAGTTAATGAAAGTGTTTGAAGTGTGTAGTTAACGTTAGAAAGTTTTCAGACTTCTAAAGTCTTAAACAAGGTCGTTTAAAGACATTTGGCTTGCGACTACTTAAAGTCTGTTTGGAAGCTATGTAAGGATTATGTTAATTTTATTAACAGTTAAATTTTGAGTTAAAGTTCCTTTCCTATCGATTCTTAACTTCAACTTGCACTTCCGGCCAGAACGTAGTTTTAGAATCACGTCTGAATACATAATGAGGAAGAGCGGTATTTAACCGCGAAGTTCTTCGGTCCCAAGGAGAATTATCCCGTAACCCCAGAGATAAGAGACTTGTTAATTATCTTAACAGGGAAATCAAACTCGAAATTTAAGATTTCCGCTCTGAAAAATGGAATTCTTTGCTGGAAAATATTGACTTGCAGCCAGGGACGGTCTGGAGAATCGCACGCTCGCTTCGAACCACAAGGACCAATAGCATTACTCCAATTCATCACATGGGTAATATACACCATTCTGAGACTGAAATTGCGAACTTAATGGCAGAAGAATTAAGCAAAGTTTTCCAGCCCCACCCAGAAGAGGATACCGAGCATGAAAGAGAAATTCAATACTCCGTTACCTCGCTTAAATGCAGCACTCCATCTAACTACTTCGATCTCACCACCCCCAGAGAAGTTCGACAGATTATCAAAAATCTTAAAGTTTGCAAGGCCAGAGGTTTTGATGAAATCAGTAATGACGCCCTCAATGCCCTCCCAAGAAAGTGTATTGTGCTTCTCGTGAAAATCTTTAATGCCTGCATACGTCATAGATATTTTCCCCAGCAATGGAAGCACAGCATCATCATTACAATTCCGAAGCTGGGTAAAGATCCGAAATAATGACTAGTTGCAGGCCGATTAGCCTGCTTCCTACTTTGGGAAAGGTCTTTGAAAGAGTTCTAAAAATCAGACTTACCAATCACCTTGAGAGACTCGACAGTTCGCAATTTGGATTTCGAAGCGGTCATTCCACTACGTATCAAATTTTAAATCTGGTTGAATATATTTCAAAAAAAATGAAGGCAATCGCTGCTTGCTTCCTCGATTTCGAAAAGGCATTCGATCGAGTGTGGCGCGCAGGACTTATCCATAAGCTCAGCAATTTCCTGCTCCCGATCAGCTTTATTCAACTTATGATCTCGTATCTTTACCGTAGAACATTCCAAGTAAAGTGTGGAAATGCAGTTTCCATGAAAAAGATAATTTACAGCGGTGTCCCGCAAGGAGCAGTCCTCGCTCCCTGTCTTTTCAATATATTTATAAATGACCTCCCAAATCCCTTGGATTCCAAGATTCTAAAATACGCCGACGACACTGTCGTACTTACGGATTCTGTCAGCCCGCCTCTTGCAATGGAAAAACTGCAATTCAAAGTAAATATCGTTACGAAATGGTGCGAGGATTGGAAAATCAATTTAAATTCTAGTAATGCTGTGTTGTGTTTTACAGACGGAATGTAATTGTTAATACGGATATCAAAATTAAAAACGGTACAGTTCCGATGGCTGACTCTTATAAGTATTTAGGAGTTATTATAGGTAGCAAGCTCGCCTTTAAATACCATGTTACAGCCGTAGCGGAAAAAGCGAATGCTGCTTTCTGTGCCCTTTACAGCTTGATTGGCAGGAAGTCTAACTTATCGATAAAAATCAAAAGAACACTGTATCTGTCCTTAATCAGACCGATTATGTTATACGCAGTACCAGCATGGGCGACAGTCAACAAGACTGAACGTGCTAAACTAGACATAATACAAAATAAAATACTTAGAGCGATTGTACACTCACTGTGGTTTGTGAGGAACTTTCAAATTCAGGAGGATCTGAATGTGAAGGCCATGCATGAACAAACTTTGATCACTTCACATAATTTCTTTGAAAGCCTTAGAACCTCTTCCTACGCTTCTATTAGAAGCCTGCGCGATTATGACCCTACTGTTGAATATGTGGTCAAAAGGCTCCGCACCATACATCACAACCGGTCTTGGTAGTTGTATTTATGTAAATAGTTTTCAGCATTTTTCTGTGTTTTATAATTACGACTTTTGTTATTTTTGAATGCAACATTTGCCACCACGACCAGGAATGCCAGTCCTAAGCTCTGAAAGTTTTTTACGCCTCCGGGTGACCAGATGTACCTAAAGTACATCTCTTTTATTTTACTACCGTGATTGGCCTTTGGTAACTCTGAACTTTTGGTAATAACTCTGTGTAGTTGAAACCAAGTGCGAGCGAAAGCAATTGGAATTGGAATTGGTCCTAGGGAGAGGGATACCAGGTATTCTGGCTGCACGCGTCCGCCTTTTCAGGCTACTCTCTCGTAAGCTATTATTACACTCGGCCGTACTTTAAGCCCTTGATAGCTTCCCAGTATATTAACGTTAAGGGGCCAACTCTGTTAGGATCTTGATAGCTTCGGTTTTATCTCTTTAGTTAATATTAGTATTATTCTTAGTTTCTTAAGTTCAAGCCGAAGTGTCGGCTTTATTGTATACTCCAAGTCGGAGTTTTGTTAAACCTTAGTTGGAATAACAAAGGGTTAGTTTACCCTTCTATCTTGTTGTTTACTGTTACACGAACTCAAGCGATTATTTGCTTGTCAGTTAAGATTTTTCACTTCCAACAGTAATTCTCTGAGCTGTAAACAGAAAAAGAATTTTAACATCGTTACCCCACCTAGCAATCGAGAGGCTAAAAACCGCTAATACTGGTAATTTAATCCCGGTTCGAATCCAAGAGAACGGAAGGCTGCATGATTTAGGGGCCTTTCCCATTGGTAATAGGAATACAGACTTCTTTTAGAAAGTTCTCCAATAAGTACAATGGCATCCCTCCCTTAGAAAGAAATCCTTAGAAGGTAAATCCTCTCCTTAGAAATTAGATAGCATTCGAGTGCTTTGTCATAATTCATAATCTTATGTTTAATTTCGCTAGCAGCGTTTTTGAAGTGTTAAAGAAAGAAAGTTGATGATTTTTAAGTTTTGAGATTTTAGAATTTGAGTTTTATGCAAGAGTATTTATTTTATGCTAGCATATTACTAGCTTTTATACTGAAGACTGAAATACGTGTATTTTATAAATCTTGACGAATAATCAGTTAGTAGCTTTCATGTTTTATTGTGCATAGTACACCTTAATCCTTTCTATTGTTACTTCTTCCCAAAACTTACCTTTGTTTGAGTGAGACCTTCAATTTTTTTCTTTGTCTATTTGCCTTTGTTTTGTTCAATTGTCTTAATGTACATTGTTTCAAAATTTTATTTACTCTTTTGTTATTTTCCTCCAATTTTCCCATTCTTTTTTCAAAAATAATTTTTATCATAAGTATGTTTAAATTCAAATTTCAAGATAGAAAGTGATTTAATAATAAAATCTGCTGCAAAATTACAAAATCTCCTATATACGTATATTTTGCCAATATAATAATAGCATATATTTTGTCGTTTTATTTCATATTTCGCAAAACCTTACTTCTTTTTTTTATGTATCTAATTTTCTAACACTTTTCTATAATTTTTCATTTAAGGATTTGCAAAAAAATAAAAGGACTGCCGCATTCTTCTAAAATTCCTCCTAACCGGTTAAAAACCCAAACGGAAGAATGTCATCGTGGAAATCTTTGTAAGGGAAACTGTCATATTGACTTAATAAGCGCTTATGAGGAAAAACATGAAATATCCCTTGCACTCAGTTGGGAATTTGAGCCCGGGTGTAACTACCAGTAGTCAGTGGCTTTACCACTAGACCACTGGTAAGCGCTAAAGCTTTGGACTAAGAAATGGCCTGAGGCTTCTTCTGTAGATATTTTTGTGATCAAAAGAGTGGTTAAGACTGCTGAATATTGGTAATTCAACCAGGCTCCGAACCTAGGCGAACGGGCTGGCTGTATGAATAGTTTTTGTGGTTTTTCCCCATACTTAACTTGGATATGAGCCAGTTTCCTTTAAAACGCTCTCCACGAAGAGATCCCTCCTTAGGCAAATAACACTCGTGGGCTCTGTCATGTTTGAATAAGCTAACATAATCTTCCGGATCCAAAACTAGTATGATCATATGGTGGCTGAGAGACTTACAGGACTATCACAAAAAACGTGTAATTTCATGGTTTAGTTTAATTTATAACAGCAAAGCACAACTAGGACAATCGGCTTAAGGGGAAGGATGTCTTCGTGGAGTACTTTCTAAGGAAAACTGGCTGGTATACGCGTTACACATGGGGAAAAACCACGAAAACGCCCATGCAACTAGCAGACTTGCCATGATTCGAACCCAGAGGTCGGAACTACCAGTATTCAGCGATACCAACGCTCGGCCGTTGGTAGTCTGATAATTTGATGGAGTTCGTTTGTTCCGAGTTTTCTCATTTGAGTATGTTTTTCGTAAGTAAAATCTTATATTTTAGTTAATTATTACCTTATATGTTAATTTAATTACTTATCAAATGAAGGAAGCAAATTTTATGTAGTAATAAAAGAGTTTGCTAATATCTAAATAGTTGCACCTCTGCATTCATGCTGTCGAATTTCAAATAAAAACTTTCAGAAAACCCTGTCGTAAAAAAAAAAAAAAAAAAAAAAAAATTAGCGTTATTTAAAATTCAGTCTCTATTAACCGAGTTCCGAGTATTCGAGATAGTTACGGTCCCAGTTACCGCTAATATTTTAACTTTTAACTTACTGTATTATTGATGTTAAAAGCCAACCCAGAATGCTGTCTGGGTCATTCCATTTTACCTTCGCTGTGGGTGTATATCTAAGAAAAAATTACAGAAAAAAAAATTTTTCTTGTCCAAAAACGTTCGTGTATACGAACATTCATAATTCGAAGCCTCTCTAGAGGAAAGAACATTCTTACTTTAGAAGGTAAAAAATGAAGCAATTCGTGCATCATTAGTCAAATTATTTGGTTGCTTTCCAATTGCAGGAAAAAAAGTTGCAGTTCCGTGTGCTTCTACAGTAATTTTCGTCTTGATGATACTCTGCAGGGTTGGATGCTGCATGAAAACTACCTTTACAAGCTCGAATTTTGAGATATAAATAAGTTTCCTCTTTATATAACCCATGAAAATCGATTGGATTCTCACAGCTTGCTTTAAAAATTTATATTTTACGACCTCCGAGGATGAGAGGTCACATCTAGAAATTTTGCTCATCAAATAACGTTATTTTAAGAAACAGAAAGTCTATTTCTACGACTGCTTTCCTTTCGTTTCGATGCACAGAAATGCAAGGAGAAATGAGTCATCTCTGATATTTGTTATCACATATACAAAATAAATATAATAATTTTCGACAAAAATTTTCAAAAGAAGTGAAAATGGAAATGAAAAGAATAAGAAAAAATCTGAAAGGTTTCGGATTTAACGATCGCCAGGAAGAGTTTATTAAGGTTTTTTTTAACCTTAATAAGTCTCGCTGAGCTCGCAGACTACCACTCTGCTTTTGAATTCACTCTTCTTAATCCGCTTTTTTTGTCTTTTTAGCTTTATACTTAAGCATCGTTTTCTTGGTACTTACGTTCAACACAAAATTACATAAATATAAAAGCAGCATAGCAGCATGTGTTTATAATTCCCTACGTAGCGCTGAGTGTTTATTATTATTTATTTATTACGTGTTCCAGCATGAGACACTACACAGAAAGGGAGGCATGCCCGTAGAGGACTTTTTAAGGAAAGCTAGCTGGCATCGACGTTGCACGTGGGGAAAACACAAAAATGTCCGTGCAGCCAACCCCTTCGCCGGAACTCGAATCCTGAATTATACCAGTGTTCAGCGGCTTTTACCTTTCTACCATTACCTTTTTTTCTTTCCTTTTTTGTGTGTGTGTGTGTGTTTTCTCAATTCTTCATATCAATGTTCAATTTTCTTAGTAACCTGGCTTACAAAACTTTTTATAGCCCATATGTATATTTTGGCATTCTGCTTTTAAGAATTTGTATGTAGAGACATAAGGTATTTTTTTGAAAGCAGGTGATGTGAAAAATAAGCAATGCCCTCACCGGGACTCGGACCACGGACGTCTCGAAAACCAGTCGAGCGTGCTCACCACTACACCACGAAGGCATGCTAAGAAGGCGGGAGAAATACCTTATACGTATCCACAAGAGACGAACTCCCTCCCACGCAAATGGAAGTGGATAACATCATACGTACTCTGGCACCCAAAAAAAGCTCCAGGTCCGGATGGAATTGATAATATCATCATTAGAGAGATACACCGGGAATTCCCAAAACTATTCCTTGCGGTCATTTCAGCTTGCTGGAAACATCAGTACTTTCCTAAAAATATGAAGTTGGCAGAAGTGGCGTTATTCCTAAAATCAGGCAAAACTTCGGCAGAACCTACATCTTACAGGCCAGTCTGTCTACTGCCAGGGCTCGTAAGGTATTGGAAAGAGTAATTCTTTACAGATTGGACTTCTTCCTGCAAAGGAACAACGCCCTGCATCCCAACCAATATGGATTCCGAATGGGCAACTCAACTGAACATGCCATAAAAGACTTAATGGCCACTATCAAACAGAACAAGGACAACAATTTGCACTCACTGGCAATAGCCATTGACATCAAGGGAGCCTTTGACTCCCTATGGTGGCCAGACGTAATAAATTTGCTGCACAACATGGCGTGCCCAACAGCCATTATTACCATCCTTCGCTCGTACCTTCAAGATCGAAGTGTACAAGTAACATCAGACAGCGGCATTTATGTCAAAAATGTCTTCAGAGGATGCCCACAGGGGTCATGCCTTGGACCAACACTGTGGAATATAGTGGCAAACTCGGCATTTCGTCAGTTTGAGAGCGTAGAATACGCTCGAATCATAGCCTATGCGGACGATTTTATGCTAGTTGTGGCAGGAAGGAGTAACCTCGAAATGAGATCTCAATACTGTCTTGATCTGTTCTCCCAATGGGCCAGAGCACATAAGCTTCAGATTTCGGCAGAGAAAACTAAAGCTTTGATCATAGGACGCAGCAGGCAGCTAAGACGCAACCCAAGCATTAAACTCCATGGGATACCGGTAAAATGTTTCCCCCAATTGAAATATCTTGGGCTATTACTCGACAACAGACTTTCTTGGATGCCACATGTCAGGAATCTTAAGACTCGAATTAGCATCCTAAGCAACAACATGAGACGCATGACTTCACATAAATGGGGTATCTCATCTAAGCTACTAAAATTTGGCATAGAACCATTACAGAAAGAGTAATAACTTATGGAGCAGCAATCTGGGGTGGCGAACTTACCTCTCATATGAAAAGATCCCTGCTCTCTATTCAGAGACCGCAGCTACTTCAAGTATGCAGGGCCTACCGTACCACGTCAACACTAGCCCTACAACAACTAGCAGGAATTCCTCCCCTAGATTTGATAGTAGAAAGGGAGGCAGCTATCGTAAGGGTTATCAGGCTGGGTCAAACTTCAACACTCTGGGGTCATAATTATCACCACTCGGACTACGAGGAGCAAAACAGCTGCAATAACTTTCATCCAGCAGCTTTCAATCTCTCTGACGGTATCAGTATAAACGACCAACCAATTCAGAGGTACAGTAATAACCTTTTCACAGATGGCTCCAAAACTGAGAACGGCACGGGCAGCGCCTTCTGCAGACTAGAAAATGAAGTTGTAACATTCGAGTGGAAAAGGAAATTAGGCTCGAACAACTCGGTATACCAAGCAGAGCTTCTAGCTATCAGTGCTGCAATTAGATATGCGAACACATGTCAACAGGAGAAATTCTCCATACTCAGTGATTCGGCATCAAGTCTGGCGGCTATCGCAAGTCAAAACAGCCGGAGTCCATTGGTATACAGAATTCAGAAACAGCTTCTGACAATGCCTATTTCGCAAAGACCCACTTTAAAATGGGTTCCCGCTCACACAGGGATTCAAGGCAATGAAACCGCTGACCTACTGGCCAAGCAGGCAGCCAACTGCACGGATATATTAGAAAGACCAACTAAACTTCCTTGGTCTCATATTAAGCGAACAACTTTGACAAGTCTGCTACAAAATTGGCAAAGTAGATGGACAGAGGCAGAGGTAGGACGAAGGACATTTCGCTTACTGCCAAAAGTTAACATGGAAATAAAGACCCACTGCGCTAGCCTAACACAGTTCTTGACAGGTCATGGACCATTCCCAGTATACCTGAACAGATTCAGACTTAGGGATACTCCTTTCTGCGAATGCGGAGAGGAAGGCGACTTGGACCATTATTACTTCCATTGTGTACATACAAGAACCTGGCACTTGAAGAAACCAGCGGACTGTGCCTGGGCAATGTGGACGACTAACACACTCAAAAACAGAATAGCCCTTGATAAAATAGAGAAAATCTCAGGACACTGCCTAAGCAGAAACAACCGTGGATAATATTATAATGTTTCAAAAGTTCAGAACTTAAAGCAGATAACCAGAATAACGCTTAGTGCCTTGCAGTTAACAATATGTAAAAACTGTTATTAGTTTATAATATTCAACCTTGTTACTCTGGAGTCTTCCCCGCCGTGATGGTATATAATTCCGTTTGGTTCATGTCCGTGGTCGGAAGCCATCATAGCGGTGCACTCACTCACTCACCTTATACGTATATCAATTAACGTTTTGGCTTCTGATTTGTCAATAGGTTCTGTAATCTTCTGAATGTCTTCACTTCTTTGGCATGCAATTGCAGTTATTCAGGTAGTTCATGAGGGGCTAAACTGTGACTTGCATTAAATTGTATTTTTTTAGAAGTGATGCAAATCATTCCTGCTAACGCAAAATTCCACAAATGCATTTAATTACAGTTATGAATTTGTAAGCCAAAAGTAACTGTTAAATGCTAATATGATCATATACTCTTAAACAAAATAACTTTAGAGTGTTCCATAAATTATCACAGTTCTTGAATCTTGTAATGATAATATACAGATCACACAAATGAAATTCAGTATTATTACAGTAAACTATGTAAAATATTTCTCTGGTATGGAGCGGAAATAAATAAATGGAAAGTTTTACCATTTTCAGTTTTTAACTTGATGTTGCTGTTAATTCTCAGCTGCTCAGATTTGGTGCCAAAATGCTCCTGTTCTTAAATGCTGTATTTCATCCGTTGTTCTTCTGTACTTTGGAGTGATTCACTCTAAAGCTAGTTAAAAAATATTGCCTTAACGGGAAGATTATAGAATAACATGAAGTATTATAAGTTAATAATCGAAGCGGTTCTTGAATTTTTAATATTATGCACACCTGAACACTGTATTTCTTGGGAAATCGATGAAGTCTGGAATTCGGGGGGGGGGAACCATTAATCTTTAAAACTGTGTAAAGTTTATCCTAAGTTTCTAAGAGTTATTTTAGTTAAAGCCACTTTCCTGTCCTTCCTAATTTCAGCTTTCAATTTCCTACCAGACTGTGTTTTTAGAATCGCGTTTAATGCAAATGAATAAGAGTAGTATTTAAGTCGAAGTTCCACTAACTTAGAGCCTCAGAGTATCTGACTAGCGCGCATTTGCTTTTTGCCTAAGTCTCTCTGAGCTGTTACTACGGTCGGCCGTATTACAGGCCCTTTGATAGCTTCGCTAGCGTATTCGACTTTTAGGGGACAACTATTTAGAATTTTGTTAGAATCGGCTGTATCTTTTTAGTTAAGCATTAGTTAAGTCTTATTTCTTATTACTTTGAGTTCAAGCCCAAGTGGAGGCTTTGCTGTACGCCCTGAGAAAGGGATCATCTGTAAGACTTATTTCTATTTAGACTTATTTATATTTAGACATCTGTAAGGGCCCACTAAGCCAACACAATAAACAACAATAATTTATTGTTAGTTTATTTTTTATTATTAAAAATAATATTCAAATTCATTAAATTATTTTATTAATTAAAAATAATAATTAATTAAATTATTTTTATTAATAAATTAATGTTAATTAATAATTAATTATTACCTTATATGTTAATCTAATTAATAAATAAATTATTTAATTATTAATTAATTGATTAATCTAATTAATTGATGTTGATTAATAATTTTTTAATTAATTACGTAATTAATAAATAAATTAATAATTTTTTAATTAATTAATGCTAAATTATTTCTTATTGTTAATTTTGAACAATAAAGAGCCACTATTAGGGTCTAATAATATTTAGAAATTAAGCCTTCTCGAGTTTACGTCTCTGTTCCTGAACTCAAGCGATTATTCTCTTAGCTGTTCATTAGGTCCCTCCGCATTTAGTTGTTATATAAAAGGGTGGAACCTCACAAATGTATGCTGATTTCTTGAAAATTAGAATCTTCGGTACGCCTTGTGTTGACGGCAATAGGGGAAGAATTATCACGATCCTTTAATTAGATCCTGACATAACGATTATTAGAGTTTGCTGCTCCGCACTGGGGTTCCAAAAAGATACTGCCCCTATATTTTTTTGGGGGGAAGGGAAGGATACAAGAGCATTAGCTGATTTAGCTTGCGAATATTTGATTCTTGTACTGTATCCGAAATAAATTATGTGGTAATTTACCGATTAGACTTCTAACTAGCCAATACATAATTATACATAAAATCTTTTCTTCTTTTTTAGCTATTAGTGAATGCATCCTTAAGAATACCTTGTGAAAGCAAAGATTAAGTTATTCTCGTATGATTTATTTGCGTAGAAAGACATCGAACGTTTATTGGCGGAAAAATTTGCATAAACGAACCACTTAGCTCTAAAAACAGCATGCTTACTTACAGCAATTTGAAATTACGTGAATACAATTTGAAAACAAGGAACAAAGTCCTGTATCTGCTACACGAGGCAAATTCGGTTGCGATGGCGCGATACGATAACAAGACATTGCGATTAGTATCTGATTTTGCAAAATTCATCATTTTCTGTCCGTATGGTATCTTTTCCTTTTCTTTTGTTTTAACAAGGAGGATTAAAATAGTAAGTTCCACTTGTTATCCTAGATTCAAAATTAAATACAATTAAAAAAAATCTGAAAAAAGGTTTCAGATTTTAAGTTACGTCCAAAGGTTTTTTTTCTTTTTAGTCCAAAGGGATTTGAATCCCGAAGGACTATTAGTTTCGTTTTGGCATTTTGCGTCGGACTCATAAATGTCGATTCACTTTTCAAACTGTTGCCACAAAATGTTAGAGTCCTGCATTATATTTGAAGAAATTAAATAATGAAAAATCTGCATAAATGTATGTGTATTTCTCGTATTGTGATAAAACAACGGTACATAGAGTCATCGAATTTTGAATAACGTAATCCTCCAACGAATATGAGCATGTGGAAGACCAAATTTGAAATTTGAAATTTGTTTTATGATCGATTTCCTATTTTTTAAAACTTTGACGAATTTTTGATTAACAAACTCAAGGATTTCAAAGCGAGCAATGGCAACGTTGTGCAGAAAAAACATTTTTATCTCCAGCGCGTGAGTCTCTGTATCGGAAATTCTAAAGATATGCTCGTTTTAAAACTATTTTGCGATATTGCTGTTGCACTGGATCTTATGGTTTAAGTGCGAGGAACATGATATTTAATAAAGAAAGGTAACACACAAAATGTTAAAAAACGCCCCTTTGGACGTAATTTAAAATCTGAAACATTTCAGATTTTTTTTTTTTTTTTAACGTTTTGTGTGTTACATTTATTTATTAAATATCATGGTCTACGTACTCAAACTATAAATTCAGTTCAACAGCAATATCGCAAATTAATTTTAAAATGAGTATATTTTTAGAATTTCCGATACAGAGTCTCGCGCGCTGAAGATAAATTTTTTTTCGTACAATGTTGCCATTGCTCGCTTTGAAGTCGTTTAGTTTTTTAATCAAAAATGCGTTGAAGTGTTACAAAATATAAAGTCGATAATAAAACAAATTTCAAATTCAAATTAGGGCCTCCACATGCCCATATTCTATGGAAGATTACGTTATTCAAGTTTTGATGGCTTTAGGTACCGTTGTTTCATCACAGTGAGAGGAACATACATACATACATGCAGATTTTTCATTATTTAATTTCTTTAAATATAAGACAGGGCAATAATATATGGTGGCAACGATTTGAAAAGTGATACAGACTTTTTAAGTTTTCGTCGTGAAATGACAAAACGAAATTAATAGTCCTTCAGGGCAAACTGTCTCTTTGGATTCCCCCCCCCCGGCCAAAAGACATAATTTTTTAAAAAAATCTGAAAGGTTTCAGATTTTAAATTACGTCTAAAGGGACTTTTTTTAACGTTTTTTGTGTTACCTTTATTTATTAAATATCGTGTTCTTCGCACTTAAACCATAAAATTCAGTTCAATAGCAATGTCGCAAAATAATTTCAAAATGAGCATATCTTTAGAATTTCCGATACACAGTTTCGTGCGCAGGAGATAAAAAGTTTTTTTTTTTATTTTTCCCTGTAAAGTGTTACCATTGCTCGCTTTTAAATCGTTGAGTTTGTTACTCAGAAATTCGTTAAAGTTTTACAAAATAAGAAATAGATAATAAAACAAATTCCAAATGTTGGCTTCTAGATTCCTTTATTCGGGTGGAAACGTACTTTATTCTAAATCGGATGGCTGTAGGTACCGTTGTTTTACCACAATGCGATTAACATACATCCATTTATGCAGATTCTTCATTATTTAATTTCTTTAAATATAAGACAGGGCGATAATATTTGATGGCAATGATTTGAAAAGTGAATCGGACATTTATAGTTTAACCAACACAAAATGCCAAAACGAAATTAATAGTCCTTCAGCGCAAATTGCCTCTTTGAATTAAAAAAGGAAAACGTTTTTATCCATATAATAATAATTAAACTATTATTAGTATACATTAGACAAACTCGTAGCGCTTTACTTATTTCTCTCCGGCACTCTGTTCATTCCAAGGAAATAACAAAAGATACTTAATTCTAATATACTATTAAAAATTAGAATTATACAGAATATGGAGGCATAAGTACAACCTTGGTTTCTGGAAAGGACTCTTGAGACGGACTCTTTACAAAAATAGTTTCTCAACAGACCTTGAGAAAGCGCTAGCCCATTTACAGATGGAATTATCAAAAAGTCAATGTCACTCGGCTCTAGGAAAACATTTAGTGCAACAGATATTACTTATTTGCATGGTTCCCAGCATAAAGACGCAAATTTTACATCGTCCGTAATTTTTATGTTCGGTAGTATGCAGGGCCGGCGCTACAGCCGTTGCATTCTCACCAGGCGGCAAAATTTTCAGATTTTGAAAATGCACCAAGAAGAGAAATTTAAGAACAGCAAAACGTTTAGAATTTAGGAAGACATTGAAAGGATTTTAACTTTCATTAACGTTTATTTTTATTTTTAAACTTTACTATCCTCCTTTTTTTCATTTCCGTCCAGAATAAGCGCGAAAGAATTGTTTATGCTAATGAGGTTGCAAACTGTGTAAGTACTATTTAAGATATGGCTTTTTAGCCAAAAGAGAGAGAGAGATTTCTCGCTTCCTTACCACGCGCGTGCTTTCCAGTCAGTTCATGTTTGCCTTTAAGGCCAAAACTTAGTTGTCACTGATATTTGAAGACGTATTGTAGCCTTTTCAACTTCGCTCACTACGCACGTAGTGTTAAAAAGGCCAATCTTCGCTTTACTACAGTCTGTCTATCATAAGAAAAGCTCTCGCCAGTTAGTCTGCAGCTGTCTGTTGCCGTAGAAACGAGTCTTGGCCCATTTTCCGCAGGGGTGTCTTGAAGAAGAATGATGAACTCTTTTTCCCTCAGGCAACAGTCACCAAAAACAATATAACAATAAAGCAACCCTTGGTTAACCCCTATTTGAAATATACTAGCCCTGTTGCTATAACGACCGCCACCCGCTAGACACTGCGGCGAGACTGTTCTTCTCGTAGACAGACAATACTCTCTGTAAAGCATTTAAGTTTAGTTTAGTTAAGTTAGTTTAGTTTTTATTTTCTATGTTTTAGACCATAAGTGCTGGTCTTTGTATTCCGAAATGCTGGAACGGCTGTGCGTTGTGAGAGCAAGCTCCAGCAATGCCTAATAGGCCTTTGATACACAGGCAACCATGCTTCAACCTGTATCGGCTCTGCGATGAACGTAATGGTGTCGTCTCGTCGAGGAAGGTAAGCATGCTTTGTAGACGGGTGACAGTACAACTAACGTCTTTAGGGTATCGGATAACACAAAACTATCATATACTATATTTACTAATTACATCTGATAGCGATTTATTTTTAATTATGAAACCTTGCAAAGCGGGAGTAAAATGGTTGACCGCATATATATATATTACAGTTTTGGAAAAATTTTCCTCATATAAGCGTCTTCACTTTTGTTTTGCTTTCTTTATTTTCTCTTATCTTCCCAACATGCGGTGAATCTAGATTTTCTTTAATGACAGGTTTGTTGATTTGCCTGTGATTTCTATCACATGCTGCTGTAATAATTCATCCTTTATGTATTTTTCTTCATTTTCTTTTTTTCCTGCTTTTTCTTTTTATTTCAATTACAATTAGATACAAATCTTCGACTTTTTTCTGTTGAATTATTGATGGGGATATCACTAACATCACTTTTTGGAAAATCCTTAAACAATGTCGGTTGTTATTTTAACCTCTTTTTCTTCCTTACCACGCGCGTGCTTTCCAGTCAGTTCATGTTTGCCTTTAAGGCCAAAACTTAGTTGTCACTGATATTTGAAGACGTATTGTAGCCTTTTCAACTTCGCTCACTACGCACGTAGTGTTAAAAAGGCCAATCTTCGCTTTACTACAGTCTGTCTATCATAAGAAAAGCTCTCGCCAGTTAGTCTGCAGCTGTCTGTTGCCGTAGAAACGAGTCTTGGCCCATTTTCTTTTTTGAAATCCTGATTTATGTCGATAGCTCATATTTGTTATTTGATGGAGCTTTGATAATAACTAAATAAATCGTAGAAAGAATTTTCATTCATTTTACGATTTGTAGTATTTTTATTTGTTTTATGTACTTATTGTAATAACAAATAAGGTTGCGAACGCACTAAAAATTAAGAGTTACAGTATGCATACTTAGGAATTGTAATGCCTACATACACGTGAATAGCATGCTGATGTATGATGTAAAAGTGATAAAATTTAATCATTTTATTACGATAGTATTTATTTGTACTATTTAAAAATGGTAATATAAATATTTGTAAGGTATATTTTAATTTTATAACTGTTATTTTTAACTTTGAAAGTCTTTCCTTTCAACTCTTTCCCACTTACAACTCCCTCCCAGAATGAGTTTTTAGAATCGCGCTGAATGCAAATGAGTTAGAAGAAGTATTTAAGGGAAGTTCAACTTACTTCGATAGAGAGTGCTTAGGACTCCTTAGTATCGCTACTTCGTTCTTGAATCTACCACGCTCGGCCATATTGTAAGTGCCTCTTGATAATCGCCGGCTAGGTTAATTTAAGGGCCAACTACGTTAGGTATTTGTGTCTAGCTTTGGCTAGGTCTATATACTTTAATATTACATTAATTTCTTATTTTCTTATCCTCTTTTAAAAGCGCAAGTGAAGTCCGATAATAGATTAATAAAAATTAATTTTTATCAGAAGAAATATTTCAGAGCTCTGGAATTTTCCGCAGAAATATTCGTACAAATGTTCATAGTATCACACAGTGTAATCAGTAGTTACACTTCAAACTACTAAGAGTGTTAAACACAACGTAATGCAAAGCGCATCTAAGATGAAGAAGAGGAAAAGACAAAGCTAATTCGGTTAGCTCAATTCACATGGAACTAAACAACAAACTAAGCAACTGAACTCAGATGCTTTCTTTCCGGGCTTTTATAGCTTTCATGCGGCCCTCAAAATATTTCTAGTACTTTCTGCTTCTCGATACTGGAAAGCAATACGAGGGTGGAATTACGGTTACAGCTAACATAATGGTCAATTACATTTATTCAATTTCAATACACATTATGGTGATATACTGACCTGACCAAAATGCCGCCAAGCGGTCGCCCAATTGGGCGACATTTAGCGGTTTCTCACCACATTTGGCGACAAAATAAGTCTTCAAAACCGTTGTCAGCTTGGCAATATCTCGGCAAATTACCGAGATACCCACTTACTGAATATTAAATGCACTTGACCCTGTATTCTTGCTTTTTCGGCATAGCTTAAAATTTTTCTGGCATTACACAGAAAAATACAGCAATCTTACTTATAATTTTCCTAAAATTACTTATCTAAGTACAAAATTCATAAGAATATCAGATGAATTTTGAATATGCACATTCCAAAATTCACCCATTCTGCGTTTATTAAAATTCAATAAAGGGTCCATTTAAATTATCTTCTTGTGTGTTGAATATCTTGGTCTCCTCTATCGTCTGTATAATTTCAGTTTTAGAGAACATGACGTGGAAACTAAATAAATAAATAAATAAATAAAATAAGTAAATAAAATAAATAAATAAATAAAAATAAGTAAATAAAATAAATAAATAAATAAATAAATCTGAAATTTTTCAGATTTTAAATTACGTCCAAAGGGGCGTTTTTTTAACGTTTTGAGTGTTACCTTTATTTATTAAATATCATGTTCTTTGCACTTAAACCATAAAATTCAGTTCAAGAGCAATATCGCAAAATAATGTTAAATTAAGCATATCTTTAGAATTTCCGATATACACAGTCTCGCGAGCTGGAGATAAAAGTATTTTTTTTTCTATATAACGTTGCCATTTCTCGCTTTTAAAGCATTGAGTTTGTAAATCAAAAATTCGTTAAAGTTTTACAAAATATAAAATCTATAATAAAACAAATTCCAAATTTGGGATTTCAGATGCCCATATTCGCAGTAGGATTTCGTCATTCAAAATTCGATGGCTCTATGTACCATTGTTTTATCACAATGCGAGAAATAGGCAATCATTTATGCATATTTTTCATTATTTAATTTCTTCAAATATAATGCAGGACTCTTAACATTTTGTGGCAACAGTTTGAAAAGTGAACCGACGTTTATGAGTCCGACGCAAAATGCCAAAACGAAAGCAATAGTCCTTCGGGACTGAAATCCCTTTGGACTAATAACATAAATAACATAAAAAATAATAAATAAATAAAATAAAAAATAAAAAAACAAGAGCTGCCTAGGTATGGGTATTCTAATTCCAGACAAACCTACGTACAAGTTTCAGGAATCAAAACAAACAGGAACAACTTAACCGGGAACATTATAATACCAAACTAACTCGCCAGTTAATAATTCCTATTCAAGACACACTGTTGCTTATAAATTAAAAATAGGAAACAATAACTACTAGCACAGAGCTCAAAGAATATCTAGAAGAGGTGATTCTCAAACTTTTTTGACTCATGCCCTTCTCTTACTTTCCAAAACTCGAAAAATATATTTATTTAAATTTAGATTATTTTTTAAATATTTTATAAATTAAAGAAGAAAAAGGACAGAAAATGTTGAATTTATTTATTTATTTTCTTTTACAAATGGCGAACATTAGCGCTTAATCCATTTGTTCCAGTACTTTTTATCAATGTCCTCATAGCAACAAAGTGCAATACAATTATTTAAATGTTCAAAAATCATACGCTGATTGGAGTCGCGCATAATACAGTTTGGGGGATCAAAGCTTGAATAAAAGTAGTCTGTACTTCCTTGTGCGAAATAAGGGAAATATTATAAAATTTATAAAGGAATTAAAAGATAAAAAGGATTAAAGTCAATATGTACGGATTTTAAAATGTATTCAAAATGGAGTTTTCCATAATGTCGGCACGTACTTGCGTACGTACACTGAGAAAAAAGACAAAAAAAAGGGGGGGATAATACTATATTTCTCGTACTACTGGGAATATTGACGAAATTCAAATTGCTTTTTACATGTTATGAAAGCGCGACTTAGGATATTTATGTATAGCATAGTTCTAATATAGGTATTTTGACACAAAATCGGACTTTTTCTGAAATAACATACCAATTTTTTTTCAATACTTCGATTCTATGACTCAAATTATGCCAGGTATTAAATTTTGTAAAATTTGGTGCGAAATTTAAGGAGAAATTTAAAAATTTATTTTGGCAAATTTTTTTTTTCAGTTTGCGCCAAAAATAATTCACTTGGCGAACTTCTTAATATATGATAACATATTTTCCTTTCGCATCTCTATCGTGCAGGAGTGGAAAAAAAGTCACGTCGTTTCTACTTCCAAATAATTTTAACAAAAGGGCCTAAACCACATTTTATGTTATTATAGCTTTTGATAAATATGCCAAATTTCAAAAATCACCAATATATAAAATTCATGTATATTTTCGGAAATTTTGAATAAAAAACTGTAATTTTTTGCTGGTCTGCTTAGAAATACATCTACTTTAAGATGATTGTAAAAATTTCAAAGATTATAATTCAAAATTTTTTTCGAAAAATTTATAAAAATTATTTAAAAACAAATCATAAAAAAATGGACAAATTTTATTTGGAATGAAATGAAGAATCAAATAAGTTTGATTAAAAAAAAAGAGATATCAATAAATATATACCAAACTCAATTAACATTGAAGAGCTAAAAGTTTGAGAGTTAATTTTTTAAAAACTACTCCTGCGATATTTTACAAAACTTCGCAATTTGACGTAATCTGTGTCGCGGAATCGAAGTATTGAAAAAAATTGGCATGTCGTTTCAGAAAAAGTCCGATTTTGTGCCAAAATACCTATATTAGAACAATGCTATATATAAATCTAATACATATCCTAAATTGTGCTTTCGAGACAGGAAAAATTCAAGTTGAATTTTGTCAGTCGGTCCAGTAGAACGGAAGATATAGAACTGACCGTCCCTTTTTTTTCCGCAGTGTACATATGTATCTAGCGTAACTCAAAAGCCGCAGCATCGTTTGGGACTCAATTGCCAAATCGTGGTGGTGACAGATTATCGTCCACCACTTTCTAATTCAGGCGCCATTGTAGAGTCATGTTTTGGAGACGGTTTGGTTAGGTTTGGAGACGTAAAAAATATGCAATACCCTAGCCAGAATACGAACCCCGGAGCTCCCAAATACGCATAGAACGTGCTTCCAGTTACAATACGAAAGGATGCAGAAAGGAGGGAGAAAATGCATTATAAACATACAAATCATCATCAGTTATTTTCACTCTTCTCCACGGCTGGCGTTACTGGGCTTTAACAGCATAGCATCAGTGAAAATGTCCTTTCATTCCGTAAATTAAAGGATGGAGATTTTCAATGCCCACAGCAATATCTGGTCTTAAGCCGCTACAAAATCTTAAGGTCAAGCAACAGAAGACTACATTGTAGCACATAATCGTTATCTACATAACAGTGCCAATGCTTCACCAATCCTTCTACAGTAAGGGCTGGCCAGAACTAACTTTTTCTACCAGGAACATTACTAACCTGATTTAAGATAGGGAAATCTTAAATGAAGAAATCTTTTCGGATGGCAAATATGTTCATTTCAGTATCAAGGCCAACCCATCAACAAAGATCTTTCGACTTCATAAACTTCCTGGTAGTAAGAACAGACCACTTACAAAACTATTTACACTCTCCCTCACCAACGAGGAAATCAAGCTGAATAATTGCAATAACCCAGATGACCTAGAAACTTTTATAGATAAACTCCTGAAGACCCTGCAATTCATTTGCGATCAAATCCTTCCAACTGTCACAGCGAAAAAGCTACAAAGAGTCACATGGTGCACAGAAGAGCTCCATGAGCAAAGGCAAAAGTGCAGAGGGCTAAGGAGAAGGCAATGATAAAATGAAAGAGAGAGAACATTGTAAACTTGCATCTTTACAGCAAAAACAATTAGCTGGCGAAATTTCTGTAACAACAATTTCAATTCCTATGGTATCCTTCACAAATATATAACACAAATACAGTATCTCAGTTCACGCAGATATACGCATAGCAAGCGAAGTCTGATAACATCCCTACTATGTTTCTAACACTGCAACTGTTTATCTGAATACTATCTTTCCGGAAGATGATCCAACTAAAGACACTCCAGTACAAAACTTATCAGAGAAAACGCAATCATATTCTCTTCTTAACCAAAGAAATTAAAGAAGTGTCCCGAGTCACTCTGAACACAAAAGCTCCAGGACCAGACAAACTTAATTATACAATTCTAAAACAGCTACAAAGCCCTGTCTTCTTTTCTGTCTATTTTAATAAACTACTTACACAACAGCTCTTCCCCAAATTGTTGAAATCTGGTGAAGTAGTTTTCTTTGTTAATAAACAGAGATCCGGTTTTCGACCTGGTAGATTGACCGCCCTTCTCTTGACGAAACAAAAGAAAGTATAGGGCAAGTAAAAGGGAGCAAACTATCAGAATTTTGCCATTAGTTTTACGGATTTTATCATTGGTTTTTTTTATATACTACAGAGGCTGTTCACACATTTTTTAGACGATGTATATTGTATTCACAAAACTAAATTACATAAAATTCTTGTGTTCTAAATGTTCTATTTGACATCCCTTATTCTGAACTATCTTTCGACACCGCAATTTCCAGGATAATAATGCCTTTTGAAGTGGCAGAAGAGGTATTCTATCCCATTCCTCCCGAACAGCTTTCCAGAGTCCTGTTAGGGTTTTGGGACAACGTTTGGATAATGCAGTTTTTAAAAGTCCGAAAGCACGAAAACACGTCGGGATATTTAGTAGGGATATCAGTGTATGGCCTTGATACCAGTTTTTTGTTCCATTTCTTTTAGGAAATTTACAGTGGATTTTGATGTGTGACTGCTAGCTTTGTCCTGATGGAGTCTCACAGATGGATGGCACTGTGGGTAAAGCGATGGTATTTCATTCAGAAAAATTGGCGATGAAATATGTTCCTGATAGTATTTGGAGTTAATTTTGACATTTTTTTTTTTTACTCTCTCTATTTTTAACTTGTCATTATAAGAAAAACCAGCAACAATCATGAATCCCTTAGAAAAACTTTCTTTCGATTCTTTGAACCATGTACTTAAATTTTTTCTCCCCTTTTATAATAATAAATGGCTCTAGTTTTGTTACAATCCTTTAAATACACCCATGCTTCATCTATTGTGACAATTGTTTTCCATTTTTTTTTGGATAAGTGTTTCTCATATAGAATTCTACAGCGTGTCCTGCGTTGAGCGATATGCTTTGGAAGAAGAGGACGCACATTGCGTTTTTTCGCTTTTTTAAGATTTAAATCAACGTTTATCATTTTGTTTACAATGGACATCGAGCATTTTAATGATTTTGCAACTGTCCTTTGACTAGGTGGATTTTCTTTTAACATTAAACAACGTACCTTTGCAATAGTCCAAGATGTCCGTTTTTTCCTTGGGTACTTGTTTGGAATTTTTGTCCCACTTGAGGCTCCAATTTTGCGTTTGTTTCCTTTCTTGTTGATGATATTACCTATTGATGCTTTAGATATCACAAAACCATGACTATCACATCGTTTTTGGATAACGGAGTATGCATATTTCTCTTCGGAAAGAGCGCAAATGTAGCCTTCAAACCATTGCTTTCTTAAATTCGCCATTTTGAATAAAAACAAAACTTTGAAACCACAGACGATAATTTTGACTTTTAAAACATAGTACAATTGCAATTACTTCTTAAAAACGATATTTTATTACCGCTTACCAAAATCGTCTAAAAAATGTGCGAACAGCCTCTGTATAGCTTCTGTAGGAGGTAGCCAGAACTATAGGATAGGAAGAAGTGAGCGGGGCATTAGAACTCTACCATTGATTATACAGGCATAGTCCCACTGCACAAACTATACATTATAATAATTTATTATTATAATAATTCATTCGAAAGACTTCCATGATTCGAAGCATATGACTACGACCAAGGATGTCAAAAATAGAAGTCGGGTAAGAGGTGGATATATGTATTTATACCTATATATATAGCCTTGGTTGACGGATCCGAGAGGCTGTAACTTCTCTTTCCTTACCACCAAGCCCTTTGAGAGAATTTTCGGATCGCCGGTATTTTAAGCTCCTCCATACTGTACCTACACTTTAAACTTACAAACACCCATGCCTTCGAGCCAAGCTACCATACTGTAATTAAAGAAAACGTTAGGTAGGTAACAGGAATTACTTGATGATTGAAGAAAAAATATGTTTCGCGAATGTCAAGAACTGTAAATATATCGTTTGAACCGGAGGACTTATAATGAAGAATGGGGAACTGTTACTAAGTTTTCAAATGGAAAAGTCCAATTATCTAAATCATAACTGCGAAATTAAAAATTCTTTTCAGTCTGCTCACGTGTACTCACACGCGTGGGCGATCATTCTTTCCTGATACCTGTACAATGTCAATAAGAATAACTTCTTTTCACAGCAGTGAATCCAATTATAAGCGTCACAAACGTATCTGAAAAAACTATTAAAGAACTCATTCAGAAAACCTCACACTACCAGTGAAATTGCAGTAATATATTGCATAACATACATGTTTTGGCTTTTTAATGATATGTAAATATTCGTCTTACTGTTTAACATCTAGGTCGAGGTCAGAAAATGGTTGCTGGGATGTCTAATGATAAAGGCTTCTTTGAGATTAGCCATCTGAATACGAAAAAGGTTTGTGAAGATATCTAAGCATGTAACATATTTGATTCAGGGAAATAAATATGCTTCTGCAAGTATTTTTCGTAGAAAGAAGGATTCTTTCTAGTTTCTGGCAGGCTTTTCGAAATAGCCGTACTTTTCTCATTTCCAGAATTTGCAAAAGCGTCCAGGGCCGGTGCTTGGTTTTTACCATCTAGTGCAAACTCCGCGAGTTCTAATTTATGCTGTCCGGTGCCTCCCTAAGATCTAAAAATTGTGACAGCCTCTAAATTATGCTAAATTATGCAGTGGCTTTCTAAGTTCTAAACATTTTGTCACTCCTAAACCTTCCTGGTGGGTGTTTCACTGAATTCTAAAAATTTTGCTGCTCCTAAATTTTGCCTTCCGGTGCGACCGTGCCGGTCTTCCAGCAATTACCTGCCAATTGTCCTTTAATTAATTACAGTGGGAAAACGGTTTCTTTAATAAAAAATTTGATGTGTACACCACATGACTTCCTTGTACGGAATATTAAATTATACGCATTTTTTCTTGCATTTTATTTAAACTTATTAGATTGAATTAAACCTACTTCGCCGAAAGCGTATAAACCACAATAGAATAAATGCATTCTTTAAAATTCCCTTTGTTTACCATAGCGACACTCTGGCGCTAGGTTTACTTAACATTCCATTCATATTATAACTCAGAATGCACAAAATGTATATCATTTAAAGAATTATCTAATCCCACACGTTCTATTCAAATACTATAATAAAGCTAGAACTATGTATAAAAGAAATTAAGCAAACAAAACAAAATAGAAACAGTTTTTCACAGACGATTGAGTATTTCTCATTTAATTAATTCAGTTCTCACTTCGCAAGAAGGCAAAAATACATAAAAACTCAAAATATCTATATTAAAAATTACGAAGTAAATCTCAAACGCTTATTTCCTCGAAAAAATTCCAGAAAGAATTAAGCATGATTTAATTGGCAATAATAAATGAATGCGTTATCTTTGTTGTTGCGAAGCTAAGTTACTCTAGATTGGCAACAAATCCACTAGTCTCCTGCTTCAAATGGCCGCCATTAAAAACAGGCTTAGCGGCAATTAAACAACTTTAAAATTGCTTATAATTCTAAAAATATTGCACACAGATTTACTAAAGGCATAAAATCCTTAACCGGAAGATAAAAACAACATAATTCAATCATTCTTAAAGCAAAAAATGTACAATTTACAAACATATAAGAGTAAAGAAACTGAGATGACTGAGCCGGGTAACAGAGTGGATATATATATAAATATATTTATATACGTTTGGTGAGGCCGATTGCAACCAAAATACGAGGTGCACATCTACATGTTATAGCAGTCCTATATACAAAATTTCAACGTTCTGAGGCTACTCGTTTTTGAGTTATGCGAGATACGTACGTACGTACATACGTTCGTACAGACGCCACGAAAAATTCTCTTCAGAATTAATTTTAAAGCAGTTTTATAATTTTTTTGAAGGAAAAGAGTATTTTATTCGGTCCTTACGTACAGATATGACGCAAAAACATCGTATATAAACATCGTATATAAAATAAATTGCATTCGATAGCGGTCAAAATGGATATTTTCGTTGAAATATGCTGCCTGAAACTTTTCGAGATTACAATACTTCCTTTTTACTTCGTACAAAGAAGTAAAAAAGAGAATATAAAATCTTTTCTTCTATAGAATTAAAAATCTCTCGTTTATCACATAATGGTAAATGACTAATTTGAAACACTTTGTACTTTTTTTTATGTATTTCTTTGTTGAGGCATTAGGTATTTTGGATACGGGAGACGTGAAAAATGAGCAGTGTCCTCGCCGAGACTCGAACCTCGGACCTTTCGAATACGCGCCGAGTGTGCTGACCATTACACCACGAAGGCATGCTAAGAAAGCGAGATAAATATCTCATATACTTCCCCTTTTAAAGGGCGACTGGAGATTAGGGGACCCAGTAGCCAAATCCTGGTGGCGGAGAATTATCATCCACCACCTTTTTAGTTCGGGCGCCACTGTAGAGACGTTAGGTCATTTTGAAGCAGGAGACATGAAAAATGTGCAGTGCCCTCACCGGGACTCGAACCTCAGACTTCTCGAATGCGTGCCGAGCGTACTGACCACTACACCACGAAGGCATGCTAAGAAGGCGGGAGAAATACCTTATATCGTTAACAATTGATTGTAATAATTTTATTTTATTGTAATAATTCACTCGAAAGACTTCCATAATTCGAAGCATATGACTATACGACCAAGGATGTCAAAAATAGAGGCCGAGTAATAACTTTCAAGCCGGGTAAGGGGATGGTATATGTATCTATCTATATATATACATGAACATTTGGTACTGCCAATTGCAATAAAAAAAGGGAGGTACACAACTAGATGTTATAGCAGTCCCATATACTAACCCATATTTCATCATGAAGCTCCTGTACCTGTTTGCCCTCGAAATCGATAGAGTCTTCAGTAAACTCCACACCAAGCACAAAGTTGATACTTTGCTCATTTTATGTATCTGTCTCCGATTCAGGTTTTTTTCTATAAATTGCTGTAAGACAGAAGACGTTCAAGCACTATTCTTTGTTAAAAGTTTGGCGAATTGGTAGAAATTCATCATGCACGATGTCTCGACAATCAAGGAAAATAGTGAATATTACCTTGATTTTTGACAGGCTTTGACGATGTCTTTTTGGCCTTAATTTACTTTCTCAACGATATGCAAATGAGCTGCCTTTCACCTGTTAACACCTCACCTATCCAAGTATTCACAACTCAAAAATCTCTCTTTAGACTTTGGGCTGTGAAAAAGTGGACTTGTATAAAAACTTATTGATGCAATTACTAATATTGGCTCTGATTGTACATAACCTTCATTCGATAAACACAGTATAAAACAAGTAGTAACGTTCACTCGATAACACAGTATCAAGCGAGAGTAACTGTCACAAATTATTAATGGAGTTTCGAGAAATTACAAAGACTCCATACGTTGATCAGGAAGAAAAACATTCTGTTGTGCACTACATCCCGGCCGTTGGACCTCCAGCCAAGGCACTTCGATTCGCGCCTGACCGCCTACGCATTGCTAAGGGCAAATTTCGAAATATGATCAATGCGTCCTCCAAAGAATCTCTCTACCCTGCATATGGTTCGAAGAAAGAAGCACAGAATGGGGACCAGTAAATAATTATCGTGCTCTTAATACCCAGACAGTCAAAGGCAACTATGGAGTTTCCAACATCTTAAACTTCACTTTGGAATTACATGCCTCAAAAATATTTTCTCATGAAGAACTTATAATAGGGTACAATGAAATCCGAATAAATTCAGATGACATCTATAAAAGTAACATAGTAACACCCTGTGGGCTATTCGAAAGTATCAGCACTAAGTTAGGCTTTTGCAATGCTGCAGCTATATTCCAGCGGTTCGTTGACGACGTAACTCGCGGTCTAAAATTTGTTTATGCATTCGTCGATGACATTTTATTAGCTTTTAAATATCCAAAGGAGCATATAGAACATCTTAAAATTTTAATTCAAAGCCTACGGAACTACGGTCTAAGCTTAAAACTCTCTACATGCACATTCAGGGCTTCATCCATAAATGTTTAAGATTCCAAGTATCTGAGCATGGTATCGAACCCTTGAAAGACAGAGTATATTGCATTTTCAATTTTCCAAAACCTGGCACCATCACACAAATAAGAAGTTTTCTTGGCCTTTCTAATTTCTTCCGTTGGTTTGTGCCAAAAGCTGAAGACATCCTAGCATCCGTAAACAAATTTTCAGAGGGAATTCAGAACAACAACAACAAAAATTCTAAATGACAAATACAAACAGATACATAAAATACACTTCAGGGGACTGAAGTTGTTCAGCAGGCATTTGAGGATGCCAAGAATATTTTAGTAGGATCAACCCTTCTGAAATACCTGGTGCCAGACTTTGTGTATGGGTGACGCCAGTGACTTCGCTGCTGGTAGTTCCTTGATGCAGCTGAGCTGAAAACAGCTGGGAACCAATTGTCTTCCTGTCAGTAAAACTCGCAAACAGCCAACGGAGATTCTCCACATACGATCGAAAACTGTTAACAGTATACACACAGGGAAAAGATTTGACAGATGCTTAAAGGTCAGAATTTCACCCTTTAGTACATCGACAAAAAAAAGGGTACTTGTCTGGTTATGTATTTCAGTTAAAACCCTACAAGTGCAGCTCATGTCAATGGCGACAACTGGATCGCATCTGTCATTTTAGTACCGATATTTATCATATAAATGGAGTAAACAACATCGTAGCGGATGCGCTTTTCAGTATCAAGTACATACAAGTTGATCCATCCATTCTAGGTAAGTGTGGCCAAACATGAGAAAAAAAAATCAAAGAATGTGTCAAAAGTTGCAAAGCCTGTCACCGATCCAAAATTCATCGGCACACAAAATCACGTTTATGCTCTTTCACCTGCACATTGATATCACTGGCCCTTTACCTCCATCAGAAGGGAAAATATACTGTCTCACAATCATCGACAGATACACAAGATAGGCTGAAGTAGTGTCTATTTCTGTAGAAGCAATTTTCAGTGCACAGCTCAGTGGTTGGATACCTCGCATTAGATGTCCTGCTACTATAACTACAGATCAGGGATGGCAGTTTGAATCTTCCCTCTTTAAAGAGCTGACCCAGCTCATGGAAACCACGAGAACTAGAGCCAATGCTTTTCATCCACAAGCAAGTGGTTTGGTTAAACGATTCCACCAAATGCTAAAGAGCTCAATAAAAAAAGCTCATGAAATTCCCAGGTGGACAGAAAGCCACGCAACAACCTGTTTCAGCTTCTAATTTTATTAAACATTTGCTAGAAAGGATGAAATGCATGAAACCTTGTCTTACAGCATGTCTTAAGGAAAAGATATTTGCGTATACTGAATTAAAAACCTGCACACATGTTTTTCTTCGTGTAGACAAAATCATTCCACCCTTATCTCAGTCATATACTGGTCGCATATAAACCCTTATCTCAGCTATGTACTGGCCGCACATAAACCCTTATCTCGGCCATATACTGGTCGCATATAAGCAAACTGTGCACTGCTGGGACAACTATTCTCAGTTAGCCAATAAGAGTCTAAATAAGTGTCATCGTTAACTCTGCCTACAATGAGGATATCACGCGCTATATTGCTTATATTCTGCTATTGCCTGAGTTAATTCTGCTATTACTGAGATAGCGCTATTACAATACCATGTGTGCATAAATCGAATCCACCCACAGTACTTTTTCCATTAAAAGATATATTTAATTCTGAATGCGAAACAAAGCTTAGTTAGGTCTCAATTCCATGAAATATGGTGGGCGGGGTTATAAGCTGCACTTATTGGCTAATTTCGAGTGGTTGTCCTAGTAATGTACAAATTGCTTATATGCATACGGTTCACACGAAGTCCTGTCAGGAAGCGACAAAACCAGGAAAATTGATATAAATGGAAGAATAAGTTGTGTTTCCATTGACAGAGTGTGAAGCCCAGCGTTTACATATAATGATACTCATGAGTCAAACCTTTTTGGAAACAAGCCTGCAGCTAAAACAGCTGATAAACCAGAAAGTGGACAGAATGAAACCACAAGATCAGGTCAAGTATTAAAATTTAGTAATGACTGATCACAAATATCAATGCCGACTTTGGCATCATGGACAATTTTAGCAGTGAAAGTAGGATTGTGTTATTTCAATAATCAATTGTCATAACATTTTCACTTACTCCTTATTTTTAAAATTCATGCACAGTCATCATCTTTGACTTCTTTCCCTCCTCAAATTATTATTTTTTTTCATGTTTATTTTAGTCCAGTAGAATGATCAAATGCATAATGCATACTCTTTTTATATTGCATTTTCATGCGTGTATCTAAAATTTGTTTTGTTAAGCATATTCAGTAACCAACGCCTACGTACAAAAAAATTATATAGTTGTTTTTATTTTCCCATATAAATAAACTCATTATCTCAATCAGATTGTCGTTTTTATTCCTTGCTGGGGTGGGGGTACTCTTGTTATGCATATTCCAAAAATCAAATTGTTCATCAAAATGTCAATAGATGGCACTACCCAATAAGTGAATAAAATTTTGAGAGAGTTGTTCCCTGAATGCGTGTGCCATTTTTCTATATTTATACATACAGCGTTTAGTTGAAAATTTTGAATTTTCGTCAATCGATCTTCTCATCATCAGAGGTAGTTAATAAACTTGTAAACTTATTTATTACTACATATACACCTGGGAAATCAAAAGTCATAAATAGTAAGTAAATTCAATTCTAGAGGACGGGATTTATGAATAACCTTTTTTATAGCGCATTCTAAATCTTAAATATTAAATTTAAATATAACTAATATGGCGAGAAACTTTCTAGTAATTAGAAAAGATTTGATTTGATTTTCTTGTAAGATAATTTTCTAAAATATTGCATTCGAGAAAATGGTACAAAAACAACTGCGATTTTAGAATGAAGCATCAGTGTTATCATAATATATTTACTTTCTTTTATCTTATTATTTTTATTTTATACTTTTTTCTAACGTCCCGCCAAAATATACATGGTAATGTTTTTAGTCCAAGTATTCCATAATGAGTTTCCAGTGTTTTTATAAGCAGGAAATAGGGTCTCCACAAACTTGTTTTTACTATTTCTACAATCACCTCTGGTCTGTCTGCGCCTCTGTATGTGTGTGAAAGTTTTTCGTCTGCGACAGCTGTCATATCAAACTTCTAAAAATGTCCATTTTTCGTATTTAAGCTTTCTACATTTATACAAAGAACTGATTAGATTTTGAGAAAAACTGGACAACCGAAAAGGTGCTTCACATGAAACCCATAACATTCATTAGCAAACAACCGGAAGTGATTCCTTGCTTAAAGTAACAATTTTTGATGAAAAATTACATAAATATATAATCCAAAACCTTTCAATTTTAGTGTTTAGATATCAATGGGAATAAGATATTAAATTTTGGCTAAAATAGATAAAACGGAAAATTTATCAGTTTTAGCCAACATTTAATGAACTACTTAATTTGGAGCTGTGAAGTTTAAATTACTTTATTTTATTTGAAACTGAGAAGTTTAAATTACTTTTAATTTTATTTTTACAAATACACGTTCGTAAACAAATATATTATGAGGTAATCCAAAACGTGTAAATTTAGTATTTAAAACAGATATGTGATTGAGAAAAAAAAATTTTATATTTATAAGGTCTGCTGATGTTGCTAGTAGGAAGGTTATCTGCTAGCCATATCAGACTTTTTTCTTAATGAAGAAACATTATACTGAAATCTAACAGAGAACCGGGTAACAAAAGCTTTGAATAAGTGGTGCAGAAATCAAATCAGAGATTCTAATTTTCGATAAAACATGCAATACCATTAAAAAGGTTTTAATGTTGTAAATATGTACTACTAGATGGCAGCACAATCCACTCAGTCTTCGATATGGTATGCACTTCCGACGTTTTCAAAGCTCTTTTTACTAATTTGATACATTTAAGAGTATCATCACGTAGGCTCACTGAAAGTTCAAACAAACAAGTCTTCCTTCATCTTCTTTAATATTTGGTAAAGGATAAGTTTATACTCCCAAAACTTAACAACTTTGTTACAACTATGGCAAGGCATATTTCGATTATTTTTCGTGGCCTAAAATCCACTATTTGAATGCATATTTTGAAATATATTAATCGTAAAATTATTTGTATAACAAGAAAATTTATATACATATACATATATGTACGTATATAGCTGTTAAATTATAAACTTTATTTTAAAAATGTATATCCGTTTTTTCGTATCAATAATTTGGCAATAGATGGCAGCACTATACATGTATTTGAAATTCCTTTTTCTCATTGACGTGAAACACACAGATTGCATTTGTTTGTACAGCTTGTTAAATGAAAATGAATCTTATGTTTCCCTTTCTTTAAACACAATGTGTATTCTTTTCATCTTAGTTTCTCTTCTGTTCAAAGTAAATGCTTCAGAACTAAACATTTTATATTCTTAAAATATGATAAATATGAAAGAATGTATAGAATAAGATACTGATTACCTGATATATAATTTAGACAAAAAACTTTTATTTCGCTAAATATAATTTAATGAACAGATACAGATAATGAATGATACAGATAATTTACAGATAATGAAACACTATATAAAAAAGACGTGTATTTTATCATCAAAACTATCCATCAATAAATTTAATTTACTTTATTATAGCTCACCTGGCTGCTAGCCATAAAACACTTTTTTTCTGAACACTTCGAAGGTTTTTCAGTTCAATTCGGTTCGATTTGAGTTCCAATAAAAAAACATGGAGACATCGCTGAGACTTATCTTCATCGAGAAATTAAGTACTTGGGAATGTATCATTAACGATTAATCAGTTACGTGAATAATGTTGCAAAGTAGGAAAGCTAAGAAAAATTTAATAACATCTGATGCGCTGAGTATATTCTCGAAAAATATATAGAAAAACTGCAGAGATGATGAGAAAAGTATCGATCAGGTAACCGAAAAAAGCTGAACATGTCAGCCTGAAAAATGTAGGCAAAAATACAGCATGTAAGGCACTGCAAATGTCATTAAGGCACAGTAACCGAAATAGAGATACATCAAAAAGGAATTATACGTAAAAACGCAGTGCCAAAGCAAGAATAACAAATCAACTAAAAACAACATATTTACAAAACTACGAAAAAAATGCAGGAAAAGCTCTGTGAAAGCACCTCTTGGGAACTTAAGATTACTAAAGGGGTTTTCAACAAAAATTTTTTCGAAAATATTGAAGCCTCCGTATAATGTGTCTATAGGGTTCGGGCCGTTACGACTGTCATCCATTCGTCTTGCTATTGTTCTAATTACATCGTACATGGAATACTCGAAAACTATATCTTAATTTCTTTAGTAATTTTTAGGAAATTGTTTTAAGCTCCAGAGATGCTTTCGAGTGGGTTGAAAAAATGGGTTTTTGTTTAAAATATAATTTAATCATTTGAAATATTCTATCTGGAATTTTTAACATTTATCAGCGAATGTTCCTTTGCATTATGGATGCCATAAATAAAAAGGGGGTAGATAGTGAAACGCAGGATATCAAGTAAAAATTTTCGGCCTAAGATTTACACTAAATATTTCACCAAATTTCGAAAATATTCCCGGTGTATTATTTGTGTTCATGATTTTATGACACTTTAAAGCCTAAGATTATACAGTAATAATTTCGCAAAAGTTTTCTCATTCAAAAACTTACATTTACAGTTTCCAAAAAATATCATCTAGCTACAAATTGATCAATGAACTAGCACGTTAATAGATACTCTTGCGTGCGTACGGGTTCGTAATAGATTGAATGCACAAGTCCGATAACAGGTTAATAAAAATTAATTTTTATCCAAAGAAATATTTCAGAACTCTGGGATTTTCCAAGGAATATTCGTACAAGAGTTCACAGTATCACACAGTTTAATCAGTCATTACACTACAAACTACTGAGAACGTTAAACACAATGCAATGCAAAGCGCACCTAAAGAGAAAGCTAACCCGATTTCACGCTGAACTCGCAAAAATAACAACAGCCGCTAACTAAACAACTGAGAGCAGACGCTCTCTCTTCAGCCCCAAACAGGCTCTTAACCCGCCACTAGACACTTCTAACCCCCTCTGTTTCTCGAAACAGACAGACAGACAAAGTAGACAGATGTCTTTTGTTGCACCCGTTAAGTCTTTCTGCACCGATGGGCGCACGGGAAAGCAACACTAGGGTGGAACCACGGTCACAGCCAACACAGTGTTCAATTACATTTATTCAGTTTCAATACGAATTTTTGTGATACCCGTTTACTCAATTTTAATCGCACTTGCCACTGTATTCTTACCCTTCCAGATAGCTTTCTCCCAAAATTTGTCCCGCGCCACATTACACAAAAAAAAATACAACATTTTTTACTTATAATTCCACTAAATTTACCTATCTAAGAAGAAAATTTGTAACAATACATTACATCACATATACATATTTCTAAACATTTATAAGCTGCTTAATATAATAGCGTTATTATTGCTTTACTCGAAATCAAGAACTCTACTTATATAAACAATGTTTTCACAAATTATAAACAATTAAAATCTGGAGAGTTCGATATGGATATGGAATCCCCATGAATGGGAGTTTTTTGTACTACTCTCCATGTCTAATGCATATACCATTCAATTTTCCTTAGAATGTCCTCTACGAAGGCTTCTTTCTTCTTAGGGATAAAGCTTTCTTGTGCTTTGCATAATTAGAACAGTAAATTTATCACCGCGTGAATTTTCTAGGATCATTTCCGCGAATTTCATGGGATTTTCTAAGATTTTGTGGAGGTCAAATTTTCTTGCGAATGTCAAATTTCGGATTTTTCATTGCAGTTGTGAATAATCTCACTTATCTGAGAGTATTCTACCCCCCCCCCCCCGGGGTCGACGAAGAGAAGCTACTGGCTAGGATTTGTAACTAGGCAGTCTCGACCACGGCCGTATAAAAATTACGAACTTAGTGGTTCTAAAGGCCCTAGAAAGGTCATTTGTTGTTGGAATTTCTCTTTAGGTGCACGTTCCAGAGCAGATGGCCCTAGTAGTCCGGGGGGGTAGTGCTTCGGTTTTGCTTGGTAATGCCCTTCTGCCTGCTACGGGCAGCCCGAAGGACTGGCAGGTATCAAATCATAGACAACGATTGGTGTCGCATAAGCGATGCGTCCCTCCCTCAAAGGTGCCAGGGCAGGGGTTGAACTCTTGTGCCTGGTTCTGAGGGGTGAGAGGAATCTTAGTGCCATAAGGCGGAAAGAGGGATGCCCAATTGCTGAGATATCGAAGATGTTATGTAAGAATTTAATTTAACATCATTTGCAATAAAATTATTTCATAAATTTGTACTTTTCAAGTACCTTTTTCCTATACTGTACATGGAAAGAAAACTTCAAATGAATACTTATAAAACGGTACAGTCTATTTTTTATGCTTCTAAAGCGAAATATCCTGGTGATAAAAAAAGTTTGTTGATGCAGAAATCAAGTGCATAAAGTATAAATTTGAATATATATATATATATAAAACAGTAACGTTTTTTAATAAAAATGTATAACTTAAAGAAGTTAAAAACTACAACATTCACCAGATTTTGTCATATGAACACTATTTAGCAAAGGATAAATGGAAATACATTCTTTGATGAAGTGTGGATTTGCAAACTAAGACCTACTCATTAAGCAATAAAAGAATTTCTATTTCTATCCGAAAACGAGGAGGAAAATATGCAGAAACCTGATTCCAACAATACAAAAGAAATTTCAATAACAGGTTTATCGTTGTTGCTGGTTTCTTCCCTCAGTGAGAAATTAAAAGTAAGAAGAGTAGAACAAAAGGTTAAAATCAGGAAAATGTTTTATGTCCAATTTTTACAGAAGATGTTATCTTTCTATACTCCAACTGCTTTTAGAGAATACTACTGCAGCAAGACAAAGCTATCAGTCATATTTCGAAAGTAACTACTGCATTTTTGGAGGAAAAAAATGCAGGATAGCTAAGAAAACTCCAGAAATTAAAGAGAGCTGTAGAGAAGAATTAAAATCTTATCTCCCAACCAGCTGAAGATATTACTGAAATCTTATCTATTTTCAAAGATCCAAAAGTCGTCGATTTACTAAACAACATTTCTACAACAGCTTAGAAAATCAAAATTGCAAAGACATGTAAAATGATTCTTGCCTTTCAAGCAGTTGAACTGAACTAAACTCAGTAGCGCAACAACCCTAGTGCACTTTTTCTGCAGTGCCCCTTGCTGACCTTTGAGTCCCGGAGTGCCCTGGACAGGTGGTCGGTCAGCTTGTCGCAGAACCCCGATGTTTAGTCTGGCCTTAGGGTCGCGCACCGATTAAAGAATGACGATCTCCAATCTCCGCAGGATCCGAGCTAAGTATTTCGTCATCCGGTGCATTCTTTCCAGGCCCTCAATTCTACTGCCCAATGCTTCCATAAATTCTGAAAATTTTGCCGCCCTTAAATTCTGCTGGCCAGTGCGTGCCCTAAGTTCTAAAAATTTTGTTATCCCTAAATTTTGTTGCTCAATGCTTCACTTAATTCTAAAATTTTTGTCGCCTCAAGCAGTAGCACTGGTTGCACCGGCTCTGACGCCCACCCTGATTTCATGCATATCCTTTCAACATATTCCTGCACAGTTCTATGACATTTCACTTATGCCGGTGCCTCTGATCTTGCTGAAGAGGGGTCTATAAACCCAAACCTACCACGATTGACAGAAAGCAATTAACCTTAGAAAGTTAAAGAAGAATAGAAAGTTAAAGAAAAATGGAAGCAATACCTCTTAGAAATTTTACTAGAAACCGTCCTATTATGGAAATTATGATGCAAACTTATAATAAATAAAGAAATTTCTCATTTGAATAATAACTATTTACATTTTAAACATTAATTAAACACCCTAAAAACATTCTGCGAATGTGTCCATATTCCCTGTATTTGTTTATACTTATCTCTTGACTCATAATCTTTGCAACAAATGTTTTGTAAATTTACAAGATGACCCAATAAAAGGATATCAAAAAATACAGCAAGTCCTTTCTACTGAATGTATACACTCATGTGCAAGATTTATTTTATTTTTGCCAATATTACGACACGTACGTGTCGTCATCAATACAGAGCAATTGTTTTTTTCACCTCATTTGAGAACTATAGTTCAAGTTAATTCGTGGACTTTTACTGAGCAAAACGAGCTAAATCGAAATGAAGTGGGAAAGAAACAGTTAGAGGAATCGACCATCTGCCGCAGCTGTCGTTACTATAGTTATAAGGGGGGGGGGAACGCTCCTGTTGTACTTATTCTAAAGTAACAGACTACAGTTAGAGTTGAATAATGTACGAGATTTATCAATTTATTTTTAACTAATAGTTCATTTTAAGTTGAAAGACTTTCCCATTTCTCTCTTTTCGTCCACGCTTTCCATGCCAGGATGTAGTTTATTCAGATTAAGATTAATTAAGATTAAGATTAAGATTAAGATTAAGTTTATTCAGATTAAGGTACAAAGAAGTGCTATTTAAGCAAGAGTTTCGAAACTTAGTTTTAGAGCTTGTTTGCCTATTACAGGCCACGTTGTGCTCTGATTATTAGCCACTAGCGTTAGCGGCGTTGAGTGTTCTAGCCAGTCAGCTTTGTCTCGCCGGTTTTACTACAAACCAGAGTCCTTCGTGAGCGTTAAAGTATTCTATAAGCTGTTAGACTAATCTACCACACCTGAAATTATTATTTGTCTGGTATTCCTGTTAAGTCAGAAGTGCTTGTCTTATTGTAACCCACTTTATTTTTAATTTGTTAAATTGGGTCATTTGTTAAATTGCGTTCGAATAAAAGGGTCTTATACATCCTTCTTCTGATTTCTGTTTTCTTTCATAAGGCTAGAAGATAATTCTTCAATAATAAGTCTATATTGTATATTTTCAAAGAGACATAGACTTTATCAGTGTTATAAGTTCTAAGACCTTAGTGCTGTTATCGGAAACCACCAGGAATGTTCGATTCTAGGAGAGAAATGAATGTTTTTCTATCCTGTACCCTGTAAAGACTGAGACTCTTTCTTTGTTATTTACTGAAAATGTTCTGAGTCCCCCCCTTTTTTTTTTCTGATGTATGTGCATGTGTATGTCTGATTGTTGATTTCTTGTGTGCTATGTAGCATTTAGAAAACGAGAAACTGTAGCAAGTTCTCTTACCAAAACATAAAATAAACCTATATATCTCGGAAAAACTGGCTACCTGATTTTGCAAATGGATTGCGTTTCCATGCCATGTGCAGAGATACATTAAACATGAGTAGATTGTATGTAAATATTAAATATTTTTCATTGAAAAATCCTTTGCTTTTCCTATAGGAATTTTTCAGTTTCGAAAGTAGTCTTATAACGCGATTCTAATAATAAATCCATTCCCTTCTTATAACAAAAATAATATAGCATGTGATTTTTTTTTTTCTTAGTCCAAAGGGATTTGAATCCCGAAGGACTATTACTTTCGTTTTGGCATTTTGCGTCGGACTCCTATAAATGTCGGTTCACTTTTCAAACTGTTGCCACCAAATGTTAGAGTCCTGCATTATATTTGAAGAAATTAAATAATGAAACATCTGCATAAATGTATGTATATTTCTCGCATTGTGATAAAACAACGGTACCTAGAGCCATCCAATTTTGAATGACGTAATCCAACTGCGAATATGGGCATGTGGAAGACAAAATTTGAAATTTGGAATTTGTTTCATTATCGATTTCCTATTTTGTAAAATTTCAACGAATTTTTTAATAACAAACTCAACGATTTCAAAGCGAGCAATGACAACACTCTACGGGGGGGAAAAAAAAACTTTTTATCTCCAGCACGCGGAACTTGTATCGGAAATCCTAAAGATAGGCTTATTTTAAAATTATTTTGCGACATTGCTCTTGAACTGAATTTTATGGTTTAATTGCAAAGAACATGATATTTAATAAATAAAGGTAACACACAAAACGTTAAAAAAAGCCCCTTTGGACGTAATTTAAAATCTGAAACATTTCAGATTTTTTTTTTTTTTTTTTTTTTTTTTTTTTTTTTTTGTTGTTGTTCCCATAAATAATTTTTTTAGGAATATCGTGGTAATACTGGCGACGAAGTACATGATTAATTCAAAATCATGGTTGATTTGACGGTAGTTTTTAATATTTATAATAATTACCTGCATTTTAATAATTACCTATTAATAATTTACCTGCATTTTCAGACAGTTTAATTGTACAGAATTAGCTAAATTAAATCATTACTCAAAATACTAAATAATGGAAGTAGAAATGTCATTAGGAATGAAGAAAATGCATTATAAATAATATTAAGGAATAGTATTTACAAGAAAGCATGAACATTGTTATTGATTTTGATTCACGTAAAAAACTTTCTTAGAACATCCTGTTCTTTTATTATATGACTATATAACATTTTTTTACTTCCTTGTACCCAGTAAAAAGGCAGTATTGTAATCGCGAAAAGTTTCAGGCAGCATATTTCAACGAAAATATCCATTTTTACCGCTATCGAATGTAATTTAACGATGTTTTTGCGTGATATCTGTACGCAAGGACAGAATAAAAGACTCGTTTCCTCCAAAAAAATTATAAAACTTCTTTAAAATTAATTCTGAAGAGAATTTTTCGTGGCGTCTGTACGAAAGTATGTACGTACGTACGTATCTCGCATAACTCAAAAACGAGTAGCCTCAGAACGTTGAAATTTTGTATATAGGACTGCTATAACATGTAGATGTGCACCTCGTATTTTGGTTGCAATCGGCCTCACCAAACGTATATAAATATATTTATATATATATCCACTCTGTTACCCGGCTCAGTGATCTCAGTTTCTTTACTCTTATATGTTTGTAAATTGTACATTTTTTGCTTTAAGAATAATTGAATTATGTTGTTTTTATCTTCCGGTTAAGGATTTTATGCCTTTAGTAAATCTGTGTGCAATATTTTTAGAATTATAAGCAATTTTAAAGTTGTTTAATTGCCGCTAAGCCTGTTTTTAATGGCGGCCATTTGAAGCAGGAGACTAGTGGATTTGTTGCCAATCTAGAGTAACTTAGCTTCGCAACAACAAAGATAACGCATTCATTTATTATTGCCAATTAAATCATGCTTAATCCTTTCTGGAATTTTTTCGAGGAAGTAAGTGTATAAGATTTACTTCGTAAATTTTAATATAGATATTTTGAGTTTTTATGTATTTTTGCCTTCTCGCGAAGTGAGAACTGAATTAATTGAATGAGAAATACTCAATCGTCTGTGAAAAACTTTCTTTTTTGTTTTATTTGCTTAATTTCTCTTATACATCATTCTAGCTTTATTATAGTATTTGAATAGAACATGTGGCAACGATTAGATAATTTTATTCTTTAAATGATATAAATTTTGTGCATTATAAGTTATAATATGAACGAAATATAATACTGTTAAGTGAATCTAGCGCCAGAGTGTTGCTATGGTAAACAAATACTAGTGTGAATTTTAAAGAATGCATTTATTCTGTTGTGGTTTATGCGCTGTCGGCGAAGTAGATTTAATTCAATCCAATAAGTTTAAATGAAATGCAAGAAAAAATGCGTATAATTTAATATTCCGTACAAGGAAGTCATGTGGTGTGCACATCAGATTTTTTTTATTATATGATTATATAATATCAGACTAAATGTAGTTAAATTATGCACTGTTGTGGAGAAAAATAGCTGCTATGTTCCATAATATCATCTGCTATCCTTCGGCGAACTTTTTTCTTTCTTTTTTGTATGTTCAGTAGACAACTTTGTTTTATGCTGATGGTAAATAATAGTAACTTTTTTTTTGTTCCACAATAAGCAAAATTACTTTTTTAACAAGGCCTGGTTAATTTACAGCTCGATTGAACCACCTTCGATCAATAAAGAGTTAATTGTAAATACTAATTTTGCGCATAAAACCCTTCCGTCCATTTCAATAAAATCTTATAATCGAAAGATCATTTAACTCCTCATAGCGTGCCGCCAACGCATACAGATCAGAAGATTAATAGTGAAGTTAACAGTGTGTAACATCCTGTGCCGAAATAACAGCTGAGTCTGAAATTTATCCGTTCAAAGATACGTTAAGAATTAAAAATGAATATTTCAAAAATGTATCTGTCTGAAAGTGTTTACGGCTTCTGCGCAGGCATTCTTGTCCCAAGATATTTGATTTCTCGAGATAGCTTTCACAGTTTGTTTCCTTTCGGGGCCAGATTTTGAATAATAAAAGAAACTCGAAAAGATAGGGAAGGTATTAAGTCTTTTGAATCTTGAAATATTTGTGTAATATCTTCCATATTCAAGGATATGTTGCATAGTGCACATAAAGGAAGGAATCCGAATGTGTAAATCGGAATATGACAACGCATGCCATATTTTATGTTGTAAAATTAGATACTTAAAAATCTTACACTTTGAAAATTAAAACAAACAAATAGTAGACAAATAGACAAAATGGCGCTACTTGTCTCCGAAGTTCTACAATAATTCTATTTAGGACAAGCAACATATAAAATCCTACACAAGTAGTGGTTCAATAATAATTCTGTATTCAAATATCCAATCTAGTTGTGAAAACGAATTTATTTGAATATCACAGGTTCTATAATCTAATCTAACATCTCATCGGCAGCATTCAAACTGCGTCAAAGCAAATCGAAAATCAAGTTCTCGTGTTTAGACTGTTGCCATTCAGAGGCAGAGAAAAGTTTCTATTCAAACCGGAACAAAAATATTCATTGTAACTTTGTTATTAGATTTCTCTGTTACCCATTGTGGTATTTTTGTTCAAGTATTACTAACCTAAACTTAAACTCAACGTATAAACCATACCGCCAATGCTGGCAAATCGGTAAAATTAAGGAACAATCAAAGAACCAAATAAACTAATTAACCAAATTAAAAAAACTGGGCAGGTCTCGCTAAACTCGTCCTCCGAGGAAGATTCTCTGGCTTCGCCAGCAGGCTTACCTCGACCTTTATTGTGAATAGATTCAACATAACAGCTAGAATAAATATAATAGAATTAAAAATTTTGTTTTAACAATTTTGTGAATCCAGATTTTCCATCTTTCTAAAACATTGAATCACTTATTTATTTAAATTAATGAATTTTACATAATTTTTAACATGAGTTCATAGTTGTGAAACCTATTATTGCTTATTGCATAATCTTTCTAACTAAATTACATAAGTAATCACAAATATACAATTCAATTTAGTTATTTTAGAAATTTACTACATAATCGATCCACTTCAAAATATTCGTATCCAACTAGATTATATATAAGCTCCATTATAAGATAATTCTTTCTATTCCTTTTCATACAACTATTTGAGTATGCTTTTATTTTTAGAATTATCTTCATTTATCAATCTATTTAATTTATTAACAATTTTTAAACCTTTGACTTAACATTTGTCAAATGTGGAATCCAGCTAAAGTTTGTGTCCATAATTATTCCCAAATATGTTATAGTGGCTTTACTAATAATATTCCTGTCTTTTCACGATACTGAATGTGGACGAACTAGCGTCGATTTCTTTGGAAAAGTTATCATGAATATTTTATCTTCACTAATTTACAACTTATTTTCTTCACTCCGCTTACAAAAAACATCCAAAGCTTTTCTCGTTTTTTCCTCTATAACTAATCTGCTTCCTCCAAAGAAAAATAAAGCAAAATCATCAGCATAAGCTTGTAGTTTTACTCCCTCATCAAATTTCAAGTTCGAAGCTTTATCTGTAACCAAATTCCATAAAGTAGAACCAAGGACAGACCCTTGGAGTGCGCCTTTATTATAATTTTTCTCTCTATATATATTCCATCTCTATTATATATTATTTTTTGATTTTCTAAATAGCTAGAAATAATTTTATACAAATTTATTGGACATTTTAATGTGAGTAGATTCAACTTTATGCTTGTTCACCAAAGTTCATTAAAAACATTTCTAATATCTACTAATATCAATGCAGAACGTAAATTATTTCTTTTATTTTTTCCACAATTCCTTTTACATTTTTAATTGCTAATATTGTATCTTTTCCAGACGTGAATCCATACTGGTTTTATTCATTAATTTACTATTTTTCAGATGAAAACATAATCTATCATTAATCAGCTTGTCCAAACATTTTCCAAAGGAGAACAGTAAACATATAGGTCTATATGCCGAAGGATTAGTTGGATTTTTTACCTCGTTTTGAAAACAGAATTAAAGAGACAGCTTTCCAAACCTTAGGGAAATATCCCTCTTCTAAACGTCTGTTAAACAGGCTAGTAATCGAATTCTCCTTCACAAACATTGATCAAACCAAGTTCTTGAAACAGATCCAAAGGAATTCCGTCAGGTCCAAGAGCCCTATTTCTTCTCATATTTTCAAGAGCATTGGTAATTTTCTGGAGTACAAAGAGAACATCCATTTTATCTCTTTAGAATATATCAAGTAATAGTTCAAGTTAAATATTCAAGTTCTATTTTCTTACTTTGTTTTGATCTAGATTTAACTTTTTCTGTGGGTAGGTTTCTCTTGTTTTTCTTTTTCATCTATCAAATAATTTTCTCTTTCTTTCAACTGACCTCTCAATTCGCTATTTTCTATTAAAATATTAATCATTAAGTTTTGAAACTTTTGAAGTATTTTCCTTATTTCATTGCCAGTTGTTTTGTTAAATTTTACAGCGGAATCTCCTAAGAAAAAACTTAGTGTACGGATAGTTCTTAATATTCTGTGTGAAAGTGATTATATGGAAGAGAAGCATGAAGAAAAACTTTCATTTCAGAAAGAAACAGAAAAAAAAAACGGCTACACTTTGCAAACTTAATGTTAGTTACCCAGCAGAATTTTGGAATAAAGTCATATCCCCAGATGAATCAAAGTTCAGTATATGGGCCGCGATATGTACGGAGAAAGCCTACTATAGAGCTTGAAACACCAAATATAACACCTCTGTGAAACACAGAGGTGGAAGCGTGTAATTTTGGGGCTGTTTTGGTGGCTACTAGAGCTGGTAATCTGTACTTCATTTGAAGATAAAATAATAATACTTACATGCATCGATATAATGCTCTGTAGTTTAATGGCAAGTTCTCAAAACTTTTGCTTGGGAATGTCGGTTGTTTTTCAGCAGAACAATGACCCCCAAGTATATAACGTACAAAGCATGGAAATGGTTACGCGACCACAGTGGTCTTCAAACTGTGAGGGTTCCGCGAATCCAACTTGGGGTTTCACAAAATGTGTCATAAATCAAATTAAAAATTTGACATGTGACAAATGTCAAAGACAATGGCTTAGAATGCTTTGCAAACCTGAACAGTTTTCTAATGGTAATAGTAGAAAAATACAGTTGCCAGTCTGTCTCAGACAGAGAGGAACTATTAGGAGCGGAGCATACGCTTTAATTGTAAGCTACGCTGATCGTTTGTGAAAAATTGTTTCTTTTTTACTTCCTTGTACGAAGTAAAGGAGGTATTGTAATCACGAAAAATTTCGGGTATCATATTTCGACGAAAATATCTATTTTCACTGCAATCGAATGCAATTTGACGATATTTTCGCGTGACATCTGTACGTAAGGACAGAATAAGGGATTCTTTTTGCCAAAACGGAATTTGATGATGATTGGAAAACAAAGATGATTTAAAGATGACATGATGATTTAAAAAGACAAAGATGGATTTAAAATGGATTCAGAAGAGATATTTTTCGTGACGTTTGTATGTACGTACGTATGTATCTCGCATAACTCAAAAAATGAGTAGCCTGAAAGCGTTGAAAATTTTATACATAGGACAGCTATAACACGTAGTTGTGTACCGCCCTTTTTGGTTTAAATCAGCATCACCAAAAGTATATATATATATATATATACCATAAATTACTTCACCCAAGTCTTACCGACTGATATTATTCAAAGCCCCTACTGCCGCTAAGAATTTTCGGACAACCTACACTTCTGAGTCAGACACGAAGAGAACACTTTGCCAACTCCCCCACTAGAAAGAATGTAAGAATGTAAGTTACTTAATACCTTTCTGGCCTTTATATCTTCATGTACATTCACTGATCTTATTTATATTATTTTCTATATTGTTTTTATATTATTTTTATGTTTTCTTTGATTTGTTTTTACAAAGTTTGCATTGTTTATCTTTTTTATAATCTTCTATGTTTATTTCAACTTTACTTTGAATTCGATTTCATACTGACAATTTCCAATGTTTAATTTCTACAAATAATATAGTACTCAAATACATAAAGATGATAGTGTCGGGGACGGTTACTCGAGGTTTACAGGATTTCTCTACAGTAATTGATTTTCACTCCAAATTGAATTGACTAAAATACTTCATGAGAATAAGTTCTTTGAGTAGCAACTATTTGCGGAAATTTTTGGCCTGACTAGAATTGCCGGTTTGGCTTTAACTTATAACTCGAGTAAAGACGAAACACTTTCATATTTACGTATTTTTATCAATTATTGTTCATTGAACGGGAGTTCATTGAACGGTTTGTTCCCCTTGAAAAGTCAACTAATTTCCGATCAATGACAATAATTACATGTTTTAATTTTTCCTTTTACAATTGATATATTATTCTTCGTGATGATTTAACTCCAGTCCCCGTTAAAACATTATTAACATTTTGCTTTCAAATTACTTCAAAACATCTTTCAAAATATAACTTACCAGTATGGATGCACACTTTTAAAATAATTCTACTTTAATTAAACTTAGGAGATAATATAATCAATTAATCAATACTGTTTAGGAAATAAATTATTATATATATATATATATCCCCACTCTCTTACTCGGCTCGGTGAGCTCAGTTTTTTTTATTCTTACATATTTGTAAATAGTTTTTTTTTTTTTTTTAGCCTTAACAGTTATTGAATTATGCTGTTCTTATGTTGCGGTTAAAGTTTTCATGCCTTTAGTTATTCTGCACACAATAGCTGCAGAACTATCAATAATTTAAACCTTGTTTAAGTTCGACTACGCCTAACAGAGCAGCCATATTTGTTTGCATTTGAAACATAGTAGAATAGTGCAGCGTTTCCCAACCTTTTTTGGCCAAGGCACACTTGTCGCGGGGAAAAAAATCACGAGGCACACCACCATTAGAAAATGTTAAAAAATTAACTCTGTGCCTATATTGACTATAATAAAGTAATTCTCTTGAATAGGAATCAAATAAGCACAAAGAAGGTATTTTATAATTACTTTATTATGAAATATTAAGTAAACAGGATAGTGAAAAATTATAAAATACTTTCAGTGCGAAACCTGGGCCTGTTTGGCTGAACACAAAGCTGATATTCTGGCTGGAATCGAAGAAAGACACACACGTAGCTCTTCGTCAACAGTTCTCAGTCTCTCTCTGTATTTGGTTTTCATAGCAATCATGCTTGAAAAGCTAATCTCACACAGATATGTAGTGGAAAAAGGGAGCAATGTCAAAATAGCTTTGTTTGCCAGAAGGGGGAACTCCTTGGCAGTATTCAATTAAAAACTGTCCAAAGATAGATCAGCAAATCTTAGCTTGGAACCACGATTTTGTCTCAGTTCAATTAGTTCCTCCTGCTCCTGTAAAGTCATTTCCTTTCCAACAACTGATGCTGAGCTATAAGGGTCCCTAACCCAGTCAAGGCATTCAGTGGAGACTGAAGAGAAATAAAATGACAACTTCTCCTCAAGAGTTTTTAAATGCTTAACTATTATCTCACACAGTGCAGCAGTGTGAACACCTTGCCATTGCATGGTGAGTGTGAACATTTCAAGATTGCCACTTTCCACGTGTTGATGCCAAAGTTGCACCTTTGAACGGAATCCATTTATTTTATCTGTACTTGTAAGCAGGTTTTCATTTCGGCCTTGCATTCGGGTGTTCAATTCATTCAGATGATGTAATATATCTGCCAGGTATGCCAGCCTTGCACACCACTCATCACTTGCAAGCTGCTTTGCGTAATCTGACCCCTCATTTGTCAGAAATACTTTAAGTTCCTCCCGCAGCTCATACACACGAACCAAGACCTTGCCACGCGACAACCACCGGACCTCCGTATGAAACAGCAAGGTTTTATGCTTTGCTCCCATCTCCTCACACAAAGTTGCAAATATGCGACTTTTCATGGGTCGTGACTTTACAATGTTTACCATGCGCACAACATCATCCAACACATGAACTAAGGCTGATGGTAAAGTCTTGGCTACGAGGGCCTCGCGGTGTAAAAAACAATGCGTAATAATCACATCTGGATTTCTTTCCTTCACTCTGCTTACAAAGCCTTTGGTGCGCCCGACCATGGCTGCAGCTCCATCGGTGCAGACACTTGCGCAGTTTTCCCACTTAAGTCCTCCTTGTTCAAGGTATTCTGATGTGACCCGAAAAATTTCTTCTCCTGTTGTTTTTTCTGGCAATACCTTGCAAAAAAAGAAGTTTTCTCTAATTGCATCACTATCAACAAAACGCACATTAGCTAAGAGTTGAGCATGTCCACTGATATCAGTAGACTCGTCAAGTTGCAATGCAAATTTCTCACTGATACGGATGTTTTCCAAAACCACACTTTCGATGTCTGCAGACATGTCATTAATACGTCTGGAAATTGTGTTGATTGAGAGAGGGACTTTGGCTATTTCCTTTGCTGCTTCAGGTCCGAGCATCTCCTCTACAATAGCTTTGCAGGCAGGAAGTATTAATGTCTCTGCCACAGTGTGCGACTTTTTTGTCTTGGCTATAAGTTCAGCAACTTGATAGCTAGCTTTAAGAGCTCTTTCATTTACCTTTGTTGTTTTTCTCATAAAAGTTGCCTGTTTCTCCATGTTGTCACGCAGGCGAACAAAATAGTCCACATTCTTGTTTTGAAGCAAGGGGTGTTTCGTTTGGAGATGGCGTTTAAGTTTGCTTGGGACCATAGCACTGTTAGCTAGCTTTTCACCACACACCACGCACAGTGGAGTTGGTTTGTGTTCATCTCCAGTGAAAGTAAATCCAACTGAAATATAGCTTTCGCTATATTGCCTTGCGCCAGAGAATTTAACCATCTTTGCTTTCTTTTAACCCCCACTCATACTCGGGCTCTCATCTGGCTCCAGATTTTGTTCAGAGTCCAGTTCTTTCCTTTTTAAAAACTTGTCCATCACTGCAGTATCAGTGTCTCTCTCCTCACAGCAGCCGTTGTCTCTCTGACACTGTGTGAGGCGTTTGCCTGCGTCTCATGGGGGCGGGGACACGGCGGACACTTGTCAAGATTGGCAGGGGGAGGAGTTATAGCACTGCACAGCGCCGTGACCACCTATGACACTGGCGGGGGGAGTGACGGGAGGAGTTATAGCGGGCGAACAGCACCGTGACACCCAGACCCGGCGGCACACCACGGTGCTTCAGACGGCACACTGGTGTGCCGCGGAACAGCGGTTGGGAACCGCTGGAATAGTGAATTAGTTTCTGCACCTTCAGTGTCTTTTTACCAATTGGGACCAAAAGGAAAGTTTGGTTTTGTGCACCGAAAAATCTGCCTTCTTGCCCGCTGGCTGAATTGCTTGTTTTAGAGCAAAAACTCTAATTTTAATTGTAAAAAAAAAAAAAATGTTTAAACTGTTTTAATTGTATTTGGTGTTTTATATTTCCCTACATTTTTCAATTTTTAATCAAGATGTTTTGATGTTTTATGTATTTTTGCCTTGCCACGAAGTCGGAACGGAAATTTAGAAATATATCTCTAATGAAATTCGAGGAAATAAGTTTAAATTAAATTCAGCGAAAACTATGTATAATTTAATAGGCCGTACAAGGAAATTACGTGGTGTCTACATCCGACTTTTATTTGTTTGGTTTCTGTTATACATCGTTTTAGTTTTATTATAGTATTGGAAGAGTACATGTGGCAACGATTAGATAATTCATCAGTGATAGCTATTCTTACGTAATCTTTTCCTGCAGTGATGGTTGTTTTCTAAACTACCTCCTGAGTGTCAGTAAATAAACAAAGTGAATTTTTCATTTAGTCTATAGTGTGTTTGTGTGTATATCTATCGACGGAGTCAATTCAGTTGAAATCAGAAATGAAATACATTTAGATGATCTTATTAAAAATTATGTAATGGACCACCGTTTTCAGTTGAAGAAGACTATAAGAAAGTATTTCCCAGAACAAGAAACTAAGTATGACTGGATAAAAAGTCATTCGAGCCCTACGATAAATTAGAAGACGAGCCAATGGAGGAAAGGGAGCAACGTATAGACGTATCCAAACAAATTCGACGTTCAAATCTAAATTTAAGCAAGAGCAGCTCCAAAATATTTGGTTGCAGATTCATGAAGAATACCTAAAAGTTTCTCAAACAGCTATAAACATTTTAACGCCATTCGGAACAACGTATTTAAGTGAAAAATCTTTCGCAACGTATGTGTAAAAAAAAAAATAAAAATAATGAAAAGCAGAATATTAATACGACTGCAGAAGACATCAACAGAGCCAAGACTTCGGCAGTTTACGGAAAAAAATGCAAGCAAATTCCAGTCACTAGAGTAGGTGACATCTGGTGCACGAGTTAATGCTATCAATGGGTAAATTACATCAATTTTATATTTAAAAGCTTTTAATAAAAATTATATTACTTTTCTTTAAATGTTATTATATGAAGTACCTATAACATGATTTTAACCAAAGTTTCCCGCCACCTCCAAATATCATCTGCGCAAAGAGTTCACGTTGGGGTGTTCAGTCATACTTTGTCAAACGATTATTGGCATTTGAAAGAAAGACTTGCTTTAAAACACTGAGTTGCGAAATGTTTAAAAAAATATCGTTCTCACTAAGTACAAGGTGTCTGAAATGGAACTATCATGCTACCAGAATAGAATCATCATTTACTTCTACTTCTGTTTCAAAACGTCAGCTACAGAATGTCACCAAATCCTGTGTACAGCTTTAGGTACTAATTTTTATCATATGACACTGTGAAGGTTTTGTGCCCAAAGCTCAAAAACAAGGATTATAACATTAAAATGCAGAGCGCTTTGACCGGCCTACTGATGTTGATAAGGCCCGCCTGCGAGAACTTGTGAAAAAGATCACTATGCAGTCAATCACTCGAGAGCTTGCTAAGGAGTTAGACGTTAGTGCGATGTTCATTAGTCGTGCTATGTATCGCGTAAACTTCACGTACAAGTTCAATCGCTGAGTGCCGCATGAGCTGACTCAAGCAGATAAGGACAGACGTGTTCGGGCCTGCACTAATCGGTTGGAATGTCAACGCAAGGACAAAATTATAGACTGGATCGTCTCCTGTAATGAAACGTGGATTTACTTCATCAACACAGGCCGAAAATAGGGTTGGTCTGCGCCCGATGAGCAAAGCGCAATTTGGCTAACAAATAGATCATGCCTTGTATTTGGTGGGATTGCCGCGGTGTTATTCACAAAGAGTATTTGGAAAAAAGTAAAACCCTCGACAGTAAGGTGTACAACGAGATGCTATCCGTGTTGATGCTGCTATCAAGGAAAAACGTCTAACTGAGTTCCTGGGCAAAAATGTAATGTTCCATCAAGATAATGCAAGAGCACATGGGTCTGCATTCACCGGCTGGACTCTGTACGGACTGGAATGAGATCTTTTGCCACATCCACCATATACTTCCCGAAATCGCTCCTTCGGACTTCTACCTTTTTTCATACCTGCAGCTACATCTTCGTGGTGCTATCTTCCATTCTGTGCGGGACGTCCGAAATGAGGCTGATCTGTTTTTAGACTCGTGGCCACCAAGTTTCTGGGCCGAATTCTTTGAAAAACTGCCAAAGCGTTGACAGAAAATCATAGATTTGGGTGGTAATTACTATCCGCACTAAAGGTACTAACTTTATTAAGAACGTTTTTTGGCGAACAACTTTAGTTACAGTTAGATATATTTTCTAAGGGTAAGACTGAGTTCCCCCAAAAACGTTTTTGTTCTAAGGTTTCTGTGAGTTGACAAAGTCTGAAGACCATTATTCTGTAATATATCTCGCCAGTTGAAAACATCATTTCAATCACCGGACCTTCAATTGAAGTTTATAGCACCCAGTTGGATCTACTTGTCAGTAGAAACTAAATTTCGTCTAAAGAAGGAGTTTAAGTAAACTTCTGCAAGAATGACAAAAGATTTCGATGATATGGCAGAGACTGTGGTTTCATCAGCGAAGAATAGACTACAAGCAGTCATAAATGCAAAAGGTATGCAGACAAAGTATTAAATATCCACTTTAATGGGGATGTATTGTATTTTGTATGATTTTGAAAATACTTTTTTAACATGGATATTTATGTTTTGATTTCGTTTTACTTCTCAAGGGCATATTAAAATCAACAGTTTCATTATATTTGAGTTTTGACTTCCTTTCTGCTTCATTACATTTTGCTTAAATTATCAGTTATTTCCTCTTAGGTATTTGTCAATACTTTTTTAACCCATCATATATTCCTTTACTTTCTATTGAGCCCAAAGCAGCGTTAGCTCAGACGACTGTTAATCTCGAAACGGGATTTTTCCTTTCATCACTATGAACGGGTAACTCACTTTTCAGATTGTTGCCACCAAATATTAACACCCTGGATTAAATTTTAAAGAAATAAATAATGAAGAATCTATATTAATGTATGTTATGTTTCTCGTAATGTGAAAAAACGACGGTACGTAAAGCATTTTGAATAACGTAATCCTTCACCCGAACATGGGCATTTGGAAGCCCCAATTTTGAGTTTCGATTTTGTTCTATTATCTATTTCATATTTTGTAAACCTTTAATAAATTTTTGATTAACAAACTCAACGATTTTAAAGCGAACATTGGCAACACTGTACGAAGGAAAAAAATATCTCCAGCGCGCGAGACTGTCTGTCGGAAATTCTAAAGCTATACTTTAAAATATTTTGTGGCATTGCTGTTGAATTGAATTGTATATGGTTTATGTGCGAAGAACATGATATTTAATAAATAAAGGTAACGCATAAAACGTTAAATATAAAAATCTGAAGGCTTTCCGATTTTTTTTTATTGTTTAATTTACATTAACTGACCGATTACAATTTTTAATTAGTTATGCATACTTTCGTATCACATAGTACAATTGTGTGTCATAGAAATATCAATATTATATCAGCTGCACATTATACAAATAATTATCATACATTTCAATAGTTATCATGCAATACAACTGTATTTCGCACTAATTTCAAGTTTCAGAACTTTTATCATATCCACTAAATCTATAACAGTAGCATCGATATTGACACATATAATATTTGAGAATAACTTTTGCGAATTCAGAGTATTCTAAACACAGATTTTACGCGAAGAAGTTATTGTATATTTCCCAATAAAGTAATGATTTTATCGATTATTATCCATTTATAAAATTACTTTCTACATCGCGTAGGAAAGGAAACATAACAAACAATAGGTAAATTTAATACTGTTTCAGTAAGTGGTTTGTTCTATTCTGTTGTCCTTCTTCGCTATCGTAAACTAACCGGATTGGTCGCTCAAATTATTGATAGAACTTCTAAGTCAACAAACACGTCTCAAGGTAAAACTGCTGCGTAAATGGGAGATACTGCTCTGCTGTGTTAAAGTTTTTCATCTGTTAGGTCTAGGAAGGAGAGAAAAACACTATTCTTGACTTAAAAAAATTATCTCATCAATTTATATTATACAAGATTTTGCAAAATGGTCGCTATAATTTTTACATCCTTAACTACTGATACATAGGTTTTATACAAAAACAGACTTTTTTGATAAACCGGTTTTCGAATTCAGTATTTCGAAAAAAACCGGTTTTAACCGGTTTTCGAATTTTTGTCAAAAAAATATAATAGGGAAAAATATTTTATTTAATTTATATAAAATAACAAAATCCGAAATCAATATCAAAGTCAAAATATTAAAAAAAAATTAAGGATTGCATATACATATTACTTACACAAAATAGCGAAAACTCAAACAAAAATTTCAAATCATATTTATATTTTTTCACTAATTTTAATTTCTCGGAAGAAAATAGAATGTAAATAAACATAAAATATCCACTGAATGGTGGCTTAATTTTGTTTTTATTTTGGACACACTATTATCTGAAATTGAAAATACTCTTTCGCTAGCTACTGACCTTGGTTTTATAGATTTTATGGCGTCAAATAACAAATCTAGGTTTTCTGTTTTTTAATTCGCTGCCTCAAATACTGAAAATTCAGCTTTCAATGTCGCTGGATTTGTAAGTTTTACTTTAGGGTCTTCAAAAAAATTATGAATTGATTTTTCTATGGCTTCTTTTAAAAAAGCTTTACTCTGATGAGTAGTTTCTTCGATTTGCTCTTCCTCAAAATCGGTTTCCACGTAAGAATTTGGAAATATACTAGAAAATATCTTTCTAGATAACTTAATAATTTCGGTTTTTGAAATTAAAGTACAGTAGATTTCTTCACTGAACTAGGTATGTTTTGTGGATTTTGCAAATACAGCAAAAGAGTTGATAATTTCATTTGTCTTCTTTCTTGAATTCATTCTTTTAAAGCATATCATAATCTCAAACTTACTTCAGTGTTTAAATTTTTTAGATCATTTAACAGAAATTCAAATATACCTTCACTTGTTAGTAAATTGCATCTCGTCGCCCCAGGCCTTCAGTTGCTAGAAGAATCGGTCCTAAGACTTCATGGAGCTCTAAAAGTTTAGGATATTGAGCTTCATTCCACATATAACTCTTCATTGATCTTCATTGAAGAACCAATATCATTCAATACTAAAACAACACATTTTCCAATCATGCCATCGATACTATTCCACCTTGCTTTGCAGTCAAGAATTAAATTTAATTCCTTTCTTTTTATTACTTTCTTGTACAAAATAAAAAGGAGCTATTGTAATCGCGAAAAGTTTCAGGCAGCATATTTCAACGAAAATATCCATTTTGACCGCTATCGAATGCAATTTAACAATGTTTTTGCGTGACATCTGTACGTAAGGACAGAATAAAAGCCTCTTTTTCTCAAAAAAAGTTATAAAACTGCTTTAAAATGAATTCTGAAGAAAATTTTTCGTGGTGTCTGTACGTACGTATGTATCTCGCATAAGTAAAAAATGAGTAGCCTCAGAACGTTGAAATTTTATATATAGGAATGCAATAACATGTAGATGTGCACCTCGTATTTTGGGTGCAATCGGCCGCAGCAAACGTATATAAATATATATGCATTTTTTGCTTCAAAAATGATTGAATTATGTTGTTCTTATCCTCCGGTTAAGGTTTTTATGCCTTTAGAAAATCTGCAAGCAATATTTGCAGAATTATCAAAAATTTAAAAGCTGTTTAAGTGCGGTTAAGCCTAATTTTAAAATAACATGGAAATGTTTGTTTACATTTGAAACAGTAGAATAGTAGATTTGTTGCCAATTTAGAGAGACTAAGCTGCGGAACAAAACGATAACGCTTTCATTTATTATTGCGAATTAAATCATGCTTAATTTTTTCTGGAATTTTTTTCGAGAAAATAAGTGTTTAAGATTTACTTCGTAATTTTTAATACAGATATTTTGAGTTTTTATGTATTTTTGCCTTGTCGCGAAATGAGAACTGGATTAATTGAATGAGAAATACTGTACAGTATGTGAAAAACTGTTCCTTTTATTGTTTTGTTTGCTTAATTTCTTTTTTGTACATCGTTCTAGATTTATTATAGTATTTGAACAGAACATGTGGCAACGATTAGATAATTCTTCAAATGATATAAATTTTTTGCATTCTGAGTTATAATATGAACGAAATATAACGCTGTTAGTGAACCTAGCGCCAGAGTGTCGCTATGCTAAACAAATATAGTGAATAAGAGTGTATTTATTCTATTGTGGTTTATGCGCTATCGACGAAGTAGATTTAATTCAATCCAATAAGTTTAAATGAAATGCAAGAAAAAATTCGTATAAATTAATATTCCGTACAAGGAAGTCATGTTGTGTACACATCAGAATTTTTTATATAATATTTAAGAATAATGTTCTTAGATTTTTAAATTATTTTTTACGTATCAATCCTTTTAACCGGTTTTCTAATGTGACAAACTTATTTTAAAACCGGGTCAAACCCTACTGATACCAGACAATACACATGTAACAGTTGACTTTTAAATTCAGCAAATATTATGACGGACAATATACTTCTAACTTTTATGCTTATTAACGATTATTTTATTATTTTTAGCCCAAAATAGCATTAGTCCGAATGGGCTATTAATCTCAAAACGAAATTTTGCGTCGTCCACTATAAACGGCTGTATCACTTTTCAAATTGTTGCCACCAAATATTATAGCTGTGTATTATTTAAAAAAATTAAATAATGAAGTATCTACATGAATGTATATATGTTTTTCGCACTGTGAAAAAAAAACTATACCTAGAGCTATCAAATTTTGGATAATGTACACCTTCACCCAGATTTAAAAGTGCTCCCACTATAATCCACTCAATCAATACTTAATTTTTATTATACTGAAATGGAGGCAAATTTGTCCTCATATATATATAATAAAGAAATAATTATTTCTTGTAGATGTCTAACAGGAAGTACATATGCCAAAACTGAAACAAGAACAAAACAACTGAATGCAATAACGCAATAAAAATAACATGCCAAATTTTTGAAAATTCTGTAGTCTTTTTCAAGGAGCAGATGAAGAACTTTCAACAGACCTACGTTTCTAAATAATATCAACATGATTATAAATTCTTGAAATAATTCAAGAGAAAAAAAAAAAAAAGGAGTAAAAATTTTTAAAAAAAATCTGAAAGCTTTTATATTTTATATTACGCCCAAAAGGGCGTAATATAAAGGGCGTCTTTTAACGTTTTTTGTGTTATCTTTACTTATTATCATGCTCTTCGTACTTAAATCATAAAATTCAATTCAACAGTCACAAAATATTTAAAAGAGCATGACATGGAATATGAACCTACCCTTATTTGGAAAATTGTCAGAACTCTTAAAAGGCCATATGAGGTTGGCATCGGCCTCTCTCAATGAACTGGTTTATTCTGAACAGGAAATGAGAGAAGTTTTAGCTCAACACCTTGAATACACGTTTACTCCTAATTCCAGTTTCGATGCAGAAACTTAACAAGAAGTCCAACGAGAATTTAATTCATCTCACTGACGTAAATTACTTATTACCTACTTTCCCTACAGAAGTACAGAACATCATTGAGGATGTTCTGTACTTCTGTATCGTAGCCTTGTGCTTTTCTAATCTTGAGATCATTGAGGATCTCAAGATTAGAAAAGCAATATCCAGTAAATATATCAGAAAATTTTCCTGGCGTTACATCGTATTATTAATAAATCTCTTTAATGCTTGCTTTCGTTTAAATTATTTTCCACATCAATGGAAGCATGCTATAGTCATAAACTTCCTCAAACCAGGTAAAAATCCAAAAGAAAAAGCCAGTTACCACCCAGTAAGCCTGCTGCCCTGCATTGGTAAAATTTTCGAAAAAACGATTCAAATTCGACTAATTAATCACCTAGAAAAGAATAATATCAACGACTCCGAACAATATGGATTTCGCCCAGGATATAGTACCACACACCAGCTTAATGTGACTGAATTTATTGCTGACGCTTTTATTAAGAAAAATACTGTTACTGCATGCGTTTCAGACATAGAAAAGACATAGGATAGAGTATGGCACGCCAAGCCTTCTTTTCAAAATGCAAAAAGCATTTCTTCCTATCAATCTCATCAAATTAATATACTCCTATTTAAAAAATTGTACATTTCAAGTGAGAATTGGAAAACCTCTCTCCAATAGAAAGATCATTATAAGTGGCGTCCCTCAAGGGCGCCTTTTAGCGCCGATCCTATTTAACATCTTTATAAATAACATGCCGCAGCCGTTAAACGCAAAAATCGCTAAATATGCTGATGATACTGTCATTCTTACGAAGTCTTTAAAACCGCAACTTACTATTGACTAACTAATTTCAAGATCCGGAGAATTGAATTAAACCCAAATAAGTTTAACGTCACTATTTTTAGAAGACATAAAAAGAATACTCCTGTCGACATTGACATTCAAATTAATAATGTGCAAATATCAGTTAACAGCTCCTAGGTGCGTTCTTTGACTAACAACTATTGTTAAACAAAATATGCATGCATTACGAAACGCTGACGCAGGGGTCATTGCCCTTTATCCTCCCCTACGAAGAAACTCGAAACTCTACATAAGAACAATACGTATGCTATATCTCACTATGATTCGACCCATTTTACCATACGGTATTTTTGCCTGCAGTATTGTTGCTAAAACCTATCGTAAAAAATTTGAAGTTTTTTCAAAATAAATGACTAAGGATGATTTTAAACGCCTCATGGTATGTTCGGAACAAGCAAATACTTAAAGAAATGAAGATCGATTCTATACATGACGAAATACTTTCTACTTGCCATAAGGATTTCGAAAAAAAAAAAAAAAAAAAAATTCAGAATATCATCATATGAGAACTTGTAAACTGTGACCCAACTATTGAACATGCTGTCAGAAGGCCAAGAACCATTTCTCACAATCCAAAATGGTAAATTTTTAATTGTTTCTCAAGCTTAAATCTTCAAATTCAGGCTCATTTCCCAGCATCATTACCGTGGTCAGCACTTGGGTGGGAGACTGACAAGTGACTGACACGGACGAATCTTCTTTCTTCTGTGTTTACGTTTGTTTACAATCTGACAGAGTAGGGTATGAACCGTGTTTACTCAATTTTTTACAAAGCAGAGACTTTGTTCTTCATGTATTCATTTATTATCATCATTTCCAAATGCATAATTTCAAGTTTATGTATTTTATCACCTGACTAAGCGGGTTATAGACCTTGCAATACCTGACTAAACAGGTTTTTGACTTAGTGATTTGTATTGTGTATTTCATTTGCAAAGTATTATAGTTCCAAGTATAATATTTCAGCATACTCCAAATATTACAAGAAATATGTGTTCCAACTGGAAGTTATATTTTCATAGTTTTCATTCACTAATGGCGGCACTCGTCCATGGATTCGCCTTTTCGGCATGAGCACTTCTGTACTCGTAAACATTCCTGTAATCTGAACGCCAGCGCCCTTGGGCAAAAACTTCAAATATAGTTTAAAGCATACTTTAAAATATAAATGCCTATTGCATCCTGATGACAAAAGAGCATATCTTTATAATTTCCGATACACATTCTCGCGTACTGGAGATAAAAATGTTTTTTTTTCGTACAGTGTTGCCATTGCTCGCTTTGAAATCATCGGGTTTGCTAATCAAAAATTCTTTAATGTTTGACAAAATAAGAAGTAGATCATAAAACATATTCCAGATTTTAAATTTGGGCTTCCAGATGCCCATATTCGATATGCCCGTCTGCGTTATTCAAATTTGATGGTTCTAGGTACCGTTATTTTATCGCAGTGTGAGCAACATACATACATTTATGCAGATTCTTCATTATTTAATTTCTTCAAATATAATACAGGGCTCTAATAATTGGTGGCAACAATTTAAAAAGTGATTCCCTGCAAAATGCCAAAACGAAATTAATAACCTTTCTGGGCAAACTGCCATTTTGGGCTAATAAGAATTAAAAAATGTCGTTAATTTAAAACTGTTAAGATATTTTGACTAAAAAAGAATGCAATAAACATAAAATGAAATGCTTTTTAAAATTTTTATTAATCGCTAAGATATAATCGCCTCCGATGTGACCTCAAAACAAATAATAACGTAAAAATAAGCTATAAGCTATATTACAATTAACAGAACAATATTATTACAAATTTATTTATATTTTCAAGCAATTAAATCAGGATTCGAAACAAAAAGAGCACACTGTAACTAATGAAAAAAAGGAACATAATTAGAAATAAAGAAACTAAGTTATAAAAGGCATTACAGTAATATTTACAATAATAGAGCCTGAATAATAACGTTGAGTTCAAAACCGCGTACAAAGGTAATTAGAACTTTCCATTTCTTTATTTGGTGGGTTTATATGATATATAAGAACTTGTAATACTCTTAAGAAAACCCTGTAATGAATGGGAAGAAAAGGCACAAAGAAATTTCTAGGTTCTAACCTGGAATCAAGCCCACCAGCGGCCGAGCGGTAAAGTCGCTGAACACTGGTAGTTCGGTCCGAGGTTCGAATCCCGCGAACGGGCTGGCTGCATGGGCGTTTTCGTGGTTTTCCCCATGTGTAACGTGTATACGAGCCAGTTTCCCTTAGAAAGTCCTCCACGAAGGCATCCCTCCTCTTAGGCAGATAGCCCTCGTGTGCTTTGCCATAATTAAATACACACAAACCTGGAATCAACAGAAAAGATAATTTCGCTCAAATCCTTTATTGCAGTGGTTTTCAGCCCAATTCCATAAAGACGTACGATGTTGGGCGGCCGTTGGAACACAAACAACTGACACTGAATTATCTCCAATGCTCGAGATTGTGTATCGGAAATTCTAAAGATATGCTCTTTTGAAATATTTTGTGATATTGGTGTTGAACTGAATTTTACGGTTTAAGTGCGAAGAACATATTTAATAAATAAAGGTAACACACAAAACGTTAAAAAAAAAAACGCCCCTTTGGGCATGATGTAAATTTTTTTAAATATTTTTTTTTTCATATTGTAAAATGAAGTAATGTAAAAATGTAATGGTTATTAATTTTATTTTAAAAATAGAATCTTTTAATATTTCTTGAAACAGAACTCATGATTTGTACCTAAAAAAATAAAATAAAATGCATTTTGTTTTGAATTTTGCTAACACCAAGCAAATGATGACTTTTATACCTATCTTACTTGCTGAGTTATTGCTGCTTTTCATAAATTTATGTTAATTTTCTGCAACTGAGTCTATGTTCCTGCTAATTTGTAAATAAAAATTTTAAAACATAAAAGACCAAAAGGTAACCTATCTGTTAATCAATAAATTTTTTAAATTAATTTATAGAAACACATAGAAGTATGTTAAGATATTTGTACGCTTATTACCAGCGTACGCATAATACAAAACGCTGAAAGGAAGTTATTCTACTACATGTAAAACGGTGTAGTGGTGTATTTAATTATGGCAAAGCACACTAGGGCTATCTGCCTAAGGGAAGGGATGCCTTCTTGGAGGACTTTCTAAGGGAAACTGGCTCATATACACGTTACACATGGGGAAAACCACGAAAACACCCATGCAGCCAGTCCATTCGCGGGATTCGAACGTCGGACCGAACTACCAGTGTTCAGAGACTATACCGCTCGGCCGCTGGTGGTCCCTACATGTAAAACGGGGTAAACATATAAAGCTGGTACTCTCTAATTCTAGATAAAGAATGAGAATGCATTTAAGTGGATTTTCTGAAAGAAAACTTACTATCATTCTATAAAATATTACACAAAGAGTGGAAGTGGATTTGTTGAAATAAAATTTGCTGTTAATCTATAAAGCATCCGAATGCTGTAAATTTTGTTATTTATTAAAGTATTGACTAGAATTAAAACAAAATTTGCATCACTAATACTTATTGATGTTGCTGTTTTTACTCTAAAGCAGAGTTTCTTAAACTTTTTTCACTCGCGACCCCTTTTTATTAGCGATATTTTTTTCGCGACCCCTGGACCCCATAATATTTAAGAAAATTTTGTGGCATAAGCATTGCGCAAATCCGACACACGCGTGAGAGAAACCATCAATTTTTTTTCACTTGTACTGAAATATACTCTTACATTTTTAGGTCATTAACTTTAATTTCTAATTTTAACACATAGAACAATGTGAAAATTTTAAGTAACAGACGAAATGACAGCGTCACGTGCAAAGCAAATAAAATGATAATAATTTGTTTGTATTGTCTTATCTTTATCTATTTTCAGATACATTGTATAAAAAGATTTAGCAATTGTAAAATTATTATAATAAGTTAAAGAAATATCAAAACTGCTAAAATATTTGGCGAACCCATGCTGCAGGTCCCGCGACTCTCATGGGAGTCGCGACACGGAGTTTAAGAAACCTTGGTCTAAAGGACTATTATTTTCGTTTTGGCATTTTGCGTTGGTTCACTATAAATCTCGGATTCATTTTTCAAATTGTTGCCACCAAATATTATCGCCCTGTATTATTAATTTCAGATTTTGTAAAACTTTAACGAATTTTGGATTAACAAACTCAATGACTTAAAAGCGAGCAATGGCAACACTCTACGGGGGTGGGAGGTGGGGGGGGGGTAAAAACCTTTTTATCTCCAGCGCGCGGAACTGTATCGGAAATTCTAAAGATATGCTTCTTTTAAAATTATTATTTTGCGATATTGCTGTTGAACTGAATTTTATGGTTTAAGTGCGGAGAACATGATATTTAATAAATAAAGGTAACACTCAATACGTTAAAAAAAACGCCCCTTTGGACGTAATTTAAAATATGAAACATTTCAGATTTTTTTTTTTTTTTTTTTTTTTAGTCCAAAGGGGCTTTGTCCCCGAAGGACTATTGTTTTCGTTTTGCGATTTTACGTTGAATCACTATAAATGTCCGTTTCACTTTTCAAACTGTTGCCACCAAATGTTAGAGTCCTGCATTATATTTGAAGAAATTAAATAATGAGAAATCTGCATAATGTATGTATATTTCTCGCATTCTGATAAAACAAAGGTACATAGAGGCATCGAATTTTGAATGACGTAATCTTCCTACGAATATGGGCATGTGGAAGACCAAATTTGAAATTTGGAATTTGTTTTATTATCGATTTCATATTTTGTAAAACTTCAACGAATTTTTGATTAACAAAATCAAGGATTTTAAAACGAGCAATGGCAACACTCTACGGGGGAAAAAGAAAAAAAGAAAAAAAAAAAAAAAAAACCTTTTTATCTTTAGCGCGCGGAACTGTGTATCGGAAATTCGAAAGATATGCTCATTTTAAAATTATTTTGTGACATTTCAATTGAACTGAATTTCATGGTTTAAGTACAAAGAACATGATATTTAATAAATAAAGGTAAGACACAAAACGTTAAAGAAAGGCCCCTTTGGACGTAATTTAAAATCTGAAACCTTTGAGATTTTTTTTTTCCATTTATAAAAACGTTTCGTGACGAATCGATAAAATCTTCAACTTCAGAAGATTGAAACCCTGTCGAACGTAATTAATTTAGTTCCTTTGAGTCGGTGCTTCATTTAATGAAATGCACTTTTGAACATTTGAATTTTGGAATTCACTTTTACCCGTAACATCTATCATGTTTCCCTAATGTATTCTGAGGTTTTTTGAACATATTTTATTAATTTTCGCTTTTGATCCCATTTTAGCCCTTATCTTATATCTTATTGTGAAACAATTATTGACATAAAACTTGTTGACAAATTTGTTCTTCGATTATAATTGTCATGACAGTATAAGCAAATGCTGCTAAACTAAAAACGCTAAAAAGTAATCACACCTAAATAATTATGAAATGGAACTGACATCTGAAAGGTCTCAAAAATCAATAACATGTAACAGAACCGCTCATAAATGCGCAGATTTTGAGATAGAGTTTTATTAGCAATGTAAAATGTTCTTTTCGAATTTAAGAGAGTATGGCAGCAACAAGTAGTCAATCAACACAATTTATCATCTACCGCCTTATTTTTCTTAGATATGATGGAATATGACAAGCTGCTGACATACTGATCTGAAAATGGCAGTAATCCATCTTTCGTAAACAGTATCGAATTGACGACTGTTTTTCTTTGAACTTGGTTACTGATATTTTTCGCCTCCTATTTATTAACCTTTTTAGCTCACCTTTAAATTAAAATGTTTTAATAAAATAAATAAAAAATTAAGTTAAAAAGATACTTTCTTTTTTCTGTGTAATGAAATTAATTTAACGTTCTTTCAAGGATTTCGTTCTCAAAGTTTCGTGATTCAAGAGAGTAGATTTTGATTAATTAATGCCAGCTATTTTGTTTTTTGTTTTCTATAAATCTAGAAAATTAATACTTAATCTATAGCTAAAATAAAATCTTGAAAGGCTGTTCAAAATTCGAAGTTGTAATTAATAACTGGCAATCTGAAAATTGGATAATATAATGTTACATGATATTTTCTCCCTGCTTTCCGTATGGCTTCGTGGTGTAATTGGAAGCACACTCGACGCGTATTCGAGAGATCCAGGATTCGAGTGCCGGTGACGGCATTGCATATTTTTCACCTCTATAGCATCAAAAACACTAATGACTTCACAATGTAACACTTAGTAGTTTTCCATTAAAAATTATAATAATAAAAAATATAAAAAAGAATGCAAGCATTCCTTAAATATACTTTGTTTATTTGATCTAAAAGTGCAAAATTTAAAATGTATATCAACATTAAAACCCTATTCAAAAAGAATTTCAATTTTAAAAGATGTGTTTATTTCTGCATTTCGTTTTTGAACTTGAAATGATAAAAGTAGAAAAATCTGTCTGCAACATTAAATTTTAAGTACTTACTCAATGATCCACCAATGAGAAGCCTTCTTGATTTTCATTGTTTAAGCTTTCTACAAAACAATTCTCTTCATACGAAATCGCTAAATTGTTTGTCAGACGCTCAGTTTTTAAAATAACTTTTGTCAAATGCACGATTTTTATCTTCTTTTAAAAAAATTAATGGGTTATGACATTCAAAATCACTGCAAAATTGACACAACAATTTTCTAAATGTATGCTTGCATTTGAAGAACAGAAAGTAGGATTAATACATCCCTTTCTCCTTCATTACCAATATTTAAATATTCATTGGGAAATTTGTTTTCAATCAGTTCTTCTGTGGGCGTATTTTTGACATCATTAGATTGGCATCATACCTCAACGAACTCCTTGAGAAATAATGTCTGCGTCTAGAAAATAAAGTCCTCTGCATCTACGATCATAATTTAATCATCGCCTTTTCTACCGAGAGTTTCGTCTGAACTCTGTATCTCAAGTATGTTTACTTTTTACTGAGTAAATCCTGCCAAAATGATTTGAAAGGTGGTTTGGATTCCTATGCAACGATTTTAAATTCTTGATGACGCCAATGCATTTGGGTATTAGTTTGATGGTGGAAACAACAACAACTACAATTTTTCAAATAATTTGTTACTAGTAGATGGGCAAGGCACTTATATATGAAAAAAAGGAAATACGATATTGTTACGTTTTTCTTCTGACACCAGTTGTTACGTTATTTTCTTTCTTCACGTTCGTACGGGGTTTGTATGGATTTGGAGTGAATAATGACGACACTACTTGATGAAGTATCCAAACACACTTTATTAGCCACTTTTGTCAGGACAGTTCCAAAACACGTTTACGGTCATCGAAGATCTATTATACACCTGCTGGAACAATCAGCGACACGGCCTTCAGGTTATCAGGCTATAACGGTGGAGACAGCTTCACTGCAAAGCACCCGAGTACAGCTCCCAACTTTGCTTGGTTGTTCTCGGAACTTCACGTACTCTCGAGACTCTCCACGCGATGCACTCGACGATACACAAGAGTATAGCTCTCGACTGAGCACAGTTTAAGACAAAACTCGACGATGCACTAATTCGCGATGCACTAAAAGACTCTCTCGATGCACTCGACGACCAACTCGGCGCTAGACTTCGAGACACTCGCTCAATGACTGACTATCAGCTCGCTAGACGAGGCACACACACACTGACTGCGGGCCAGCAGGGTTTATATAGCTTTCGGCTTGTGTTCGAGAACATTCTGGGCTAAAGCGGTAAGAATTTGTTCCAAAAGCTTCTCCATCCGTCCATGGCATATCGCCAATTTTGTCGGCCAAATGTCGCCAATTGGGCAATTTCTCGCCAAATGTGGCAACCTTGCCTTCCATTGTTATTTTAAGGCAACCGTAAAACTGCTTTGCAAGGAAGCTACCTCACCGCGCCTGTAAATTCCGTAACAAAATTTTATTCAGTTGTTGCTATGACCATTTTCTATAGTTATTCTGTAAAAATCTTCAAAGCCATCCACACTTCATTATTTTCTTCATGCAATAATGATGGGTTTAAACACCTTTGAAGCATTTTGATTTCTGCCACTTGTCTACAAACAGAAGGGTCAAATTTTCTATTTTTCAGCATTTGCACAACATAAAGCAGAAAAGCAAACTTCCCTTTCTTGACGCACTACACTGATCGCTGGAAGAGTATGATAGTTTTAAGCATGAGGTGAAGAAAATGCAATGAATTTTTTCTTTACTTAATACGTGCTTTCCTAGTGTAATTGATAGGTGCCTCCGGTGTAACATGTGTGGAACTTCCGTGATGGAAACAACAAAGACCAGTTGTCTTTTTAAATATTTATTTTCAAACTTGAAGTTTTCTTGATTAAATAAAAGGTAAATGTAACAACTGAATTATAGAAGAGGAAAGACAGTAGCTTTCCCGCCGCGTGATGCGACTTAATCCTCCGGTATTTCTCAAAAAGCGCTTTTTTTTTTTTTTTTAACTTTTCCATTTTCGTCACGGAAAGCGCACAAGGGTGGGTGTCCTTAATGAAAATCTCCTTAATCACTTTCTGGCCATTTCGGCGGACACAGTCGTTCATTCCCTAGAGAAACAGGAATTTGTCTAATATGAACCTGATGTTACACCGGTGAGCAACCAGAAGGTTTTGCGCTCGAATCCCTGCTAGAACATCGGGGACATTCATGTTTCCTTTTCTGAAATAAGTCTACTGATTCTACACGAATACAAATGTCACCGATGATAATTATCACGACCAGGATTTATGGACTGGTTTTTTTCTCCCCAATCCCCCACCAGCGGCCGAGCGGTAAAGACACTTCGGTCCGAGATTCGAATTCGGCGAACGGGCTGGCTGCATGGGCGTTTTCGTGGTTTTCCCCATGTGTAACGTGTATTCGAACCAGTTTTCCTTAGAAAGTCCTCCACGAAGGCATCCCTCCTTTTAGGCAGATAGCCCTCCTGTGCTTTGCCATAATTAAAATAATCCAATCCAATCTTCTTCCCAATTATTCTTTAATTGAAAGGGAATGAAAAAACTTTTCTCCTTCCTTACTGCATGCTTTCGTGGTGTAAAAAGAAAGCAAATCCAGTTAGCAGTCGCGAAGCCCGGAGTTCGAATCTCGATGAGGGTATTGTTAACTCTAAAGTTCCAGTATCAGACCAAAGTTTGATACTTGGTTTAAAGAACTTTTTACTAAACTGAACTTTTAACATGAAAGGCACATATCGTGCTGGACAAACCACAACTCGATTTGTGGTCAAGAACTTTTGCGCATAGAGCTGCAAAAATTAGAAAACAAGGTAAAAAAAAATATTCTCAGTACTTCCGCTAAAAAGTTGCTTTGATACTGTGGTTCCGGTGAAAAAAAAAAATTATGATAAGTAAAATAAAGTGCAATGAAAAGTGTAAACACTAAATAAACAATATTATCACTAGAATATTTACAAATAAAATTCAGATCTAATTGTAAGTAATATGTTGTTCAAAGTAAGGCAAACTTTAAACAAGAGAATAAAAGTGTTATATAAGACTTGAGCAAAAATACAAAAACAAAAAAGCGGTAAATGGAAATTAGCCCAATTCGAATCTCGTTACAGACTCTTCAGGGGAAATTTATAATGATTTTCGAATCCAGCTAATTCCATATCGCGTTTCGTCGAAACAGACAATTGAAACTGTACACGAAACTCTTTTTGAATATTAACTGAAAAAACTTAGTCAAAACCTATAGTCTCAATTCTCTGTTTCATTTCCTGACGCGCCCGCTTGAAAATGCAAATGAAAAAACACATTAATGGTGTAAGAAAAAACTATATTGGCTTGGTTAGGCAAATGTACAAAATAAAATAAAATAAATAGCGATTTGCTATTAGTCAAAAATGCAAGATTTTTAGGGAGGACCTACTAGCTTATAGAGTTTAAACATATATAAAAAGAAATATATAAATAGGCTAAAAATTCGAATAATTTTTTTTTAAACCCGTCCTGCACTATAGCTGCAGGATGGAAGTAGAATGAAATTAAAGCATCTAAATTAATTAGTAAATTAGAATAACAGCAAGGCAATTCTTCTATAATATTGTAAGGATCTTTAAGTTTTACTAACGTTTATTTTATTTTAAATCTTTACTATCACTTCTTATTTTCTACTTCCGGCCAGAATTAAAAGCGTTAACTTATTTATGCAAAATTTGTCTGGCGAACGCCAAGTACTTAAGTTGTGGCTTTTTGCCAAGCGAGAGAGAGGAAGGAGTTAGTCGAAGCAGGCCGCTTACCTTAGAAGTTTTACTCAGTTGCTGGTTGCCTTCCAGGCCAGAGGTTTAATCCTCTTGATAATTTTAAACGTATTGTAGTGTTAACAGTTCTCTGTACTACATACGGCTTCCTGTTAATATAAGGCCAATCTTCCACGTTTATTATTTCAAAGTTAAGTTAGAGTTTAGTTATATTTTTATATTCTTACGTTTAGACCACAAGTAGTGGGTCTTTGTATTCCGAAGTACGGAAATTATTGTAAAGAGAGAAAAATAAAGGGTTTTGTATACCCTTTTTGTGTATCCTGTCTACTTCCCACAGTTATTGAACATAGCTTTAGTAAGCTCTCTGTTCCGAGTCAGGTCCTTGCATGTTCCCAAAGAAAGTAAGACGGAACATTGAACCTGATAATATAATAATTGCAACCGTGTATAAGAGGTTTAACAGAATATCAGAACTAATCCAATTAAAGAGAGAATTCATAGTAGAACAATCTCGAAAGATAAAAATGCGAAAGAGAAAATATACAAAATTATACAAATAAAAATTAATCTTCTTTTATTGAAACTCGAATTCAGAACTTATCACGGGAAAATGAATTAAAGCTTGTAGAGACATCAGGTTAATGTTTTGGAAGCAGGAGAGATGAAAAATTGACAATGCCCTCGCCGGGACACGAACCATGGACCTCTCGAATGAGCTGGCCGCTACACCACGAAAGCGCGCTAAGAAGGCGGCAGAAATACCTTATATACCCCCCCTTTTAAAGTACCACTGGAGATTAGGGGACCCAATCGCTAAATCCTGGTGATGGAGAATCACCATCCACCACCTTTTAGTTCGTGCGCTATTGTAGAAGGTTATTTTTTGGAAGCAGGAGAGATGAAAAAGGAACAATGCCCTCGCGAAACTCGAACCACGGATCTATCGAATACACGTCGAGCGTGCTGACCACTACACCACTAAGGCAGGCTAAATATGTTTCGTTCTCCTGGTCCATTTGCGATCAAACACTGTAAAAAGATTTCATCAAATTTTTTGCAAAAGTGCACAGCTGGATGTTATAACAGTCTCTTATACAAAATACGTTATACCTCTAAACATTTTTGAGTCATGCGAGATACATGCTTACGTACGTACGGATGTCACGAAAATGCACATTTTACAATTCATACTGGAATAAAGATTTTTTTTTATTCTATCCATATGTACAGACGTGACGAGAAAAAAATAGTCAAAATGCATTCGGGAACGCTCAAAATTTATATTTCCTTTGAAATCTGATAACCATAATGTTTCGCGATTACAATAATTCCTTTACTTCGTACTAGGAAGTAAAAGGGAAATACCTAAAAATGATAACTATGATTTAAAAATATAAAATAAAAATGTTTCCAAGAAAGAAGAAACCAGACCTTTTTCCGTTACATGTAGAATGAAAGGAAAAGGCGAAAAGCGCACATACAACTGAGAATTTCGCCAAGTGAATTACTATTGGTGAAAGGTAAAAATATGCCCTAAACTGTATTCTCGAATTACTCCGTTGTGGTCTCCATCAAATTTTACAAAATTTGGTTTGTAGGCATAATTTGAGTCGTAGAATCAATATATATATAAAAATCGGGTTGTTCTTTCAAAAACAGTTTATTTTGTGTCGACGCTTTCGAGAAATATAAAACGCAAGTCGAATTTCGTTGACTGTACTAGTAGAACATTTTTTTTTTTTTTTAACTTGGTACACATGATAGCGTAACGTAATGTGAAGAACATAAATATCCAGAATTTTTGTAAAAAAACGCCACTAAGGAGGTGTCTAACAACTAAAAAAATTTTATAGCTATACTTCAAATTGTTATTATAATAAACTTCGAACAGCTGAAAGGAAACGGTGGCGATTTATTTAAGCTCATAAATTCTACATCATCATCCTCTTCCTCGTTGGAAAAAAATAATAAGGCACTATCTGATCGTCTGTTTTATTTGAAGTTTATTTGATATAATAACCTACAATGAAAGAACCCTTAGTTTCACTTTCATAGAGTAACCAAAAACACAAAAAGAAAAAGAAAAAAAAAAAAAAAGAAAAAAAAGAAAAGAAAAGCTTTGTTGCGGTCAATTATCATTTTTTCGGTGTATTACTTTTTTACTTCCTTGTACGAAGTAAAAAGGAAGTATTGTAATCGCGAAAAGTTTCAGGCATCATATTTCAACGAAAATATCCATTTTGACCGATATCGAATGCAATTTAACGATGTTTTTGCGTGATATCTGTACGTAAGGACAGAATAAAATACTCTTTTCCTTCAAAAAAAATTATAAAACTGCTTTAAAATTAATTCTGAAGAGAATTTTTCGTGGCGTCTGTACGAACGTATGTACGTACGTGCGTACGTACGTATCTCGCATAACTCAAAAACGAGTAGCCTCAGAACGTTGAAATGTTGTATATAGGACTACTATAACATGTAGATGTGCACCTCGTATTTTGGTTGCAATCGGCCGCACCAAACGTATATATTTATATATATATCCACTCTTTTACCCGGCTCAGTCATCTCAGTTTCTTTACTCTTATATGTTTGTAAATTGATTGTAAAAATGATTGAATTATATTGCTTTTATCTTCCGGTTAAGGATTTTATGCCTTTAGTAAATCTGGGTGCAATATTTTTAGAATTATCAGCAATTTTAAAGTTGTTTAATTGCCGATAAGCCTGTTTTTAATGGCGGCCATTGATGTTTACATTTGAAACAGACTAGTGGATTTGTTGCCAATCTAGAGAAACTTAGCTTCGCAACAACAAAGATAACGCATTCATTTATTATTGCCAATTAAATCATGCTTAATTCTTTCTGGAATTTTTTCGAGGAAATAAGCGTTTGAGATTTACTTCGTAATTTTTAATATAGATATTTTGAGTTTTTATGTACTTCTCGCGAAGTAAGAACTGAATTAATTAAATGAGAAATACTCAATCGTCTGTGAAAAACTGTTTCTTTTTTGTTTTATTTGCTTAATTTCTTTTATAAATTGTTCTAGCTTTATTATAGTATTTGAATAGAACATGTGGCAACGATTAGATAATCCTTTAAATGATATACATTTTGTGCATTCTGAGTTATAATATGAATGAAATATAATACTGTTAAGTAAACCTAGCGCCAGAGTGTCGCTATGGTAAACAAAGTGAATTTTAAAGAATGCATTTATTCTATTGTGGTTTATGCGCTGTCGGCGAAGTAGGTTTAATTCAATCTAATAAGTTTAAATAAAATGCAAGAAAAATGCGTATAATTTAATATTCCGTACAAGGAAGTCATGTGGTGTACACATCAGATTTTTTTAAATCAGAAATCGATCTACATTGCGCAAAAATATTTTGACCAAAATTGGTCTTTTTTGTATTGTTCTTACAACTTTACTTATAATAATAATAATAATAATAGTAATAATATATATATATATATATATAATTTATCAAGCATATATATATATATATATACACAATTGCCTGTTGACAATGTATAATGAAAGTCAAACTAAAGTCAAAGCAAACTTAAATATCGCCTTCAGTTTTGAACTTAATTTGAATTTTATTGTAGCCACTTTGCCAATACGTTATTGCAGCTTGAAACACAGAATTTGGATTTTGATTTTTTGAATATATTTTAACCTTATTTTATACATATACTATATATAGATAGATAGATGTAGGTATACATATAGAAGATACAGAAGTTGGCCACCCCTTTGCTATAGAATCACTAATAGAATTCATATTGCTATAAATTTCGGTAAATATTTAATTCTAGCAATGCGCTTATAACGCATGTAAGGCTCATAATTTCCTTTTATAACACGTGTAAAGTTTATAATGCATGGATGTTTATACCGTTCGAAAAATTATGTGGTCGAATGTTTGCTTTTCAGACGATAACGTAAATCTCTTATAATGTTTATATGCATAAATCGCTTTCAACTTTCTTTCAGTTTCGTGTTGAATCACTTGTGTGGGACTAATTGAAAAGTGAGCGCGATTATAAGCACACTTATAACATATCTTCAGTTTTGCTTTGAATCATTTTTCGAATAACAAATGGACACTTATAACGGTCAAAAATATCTTGTTGAATGCTTGCTTTTCCGTCGATAACGTCTATCGCTGATAATGCTTATAGCTTATTGTAATAACGTTTAACTTACGTGACCTTCATATATGATATTAATACATGTGTATACATATATATATATAGAGAGAGAGAGCGAGAGAGAGAGAAAGGCCGCATCAGAGGGTTGATTTATATTGATGTATGTATAACAACCGTCTCGGTCGGCATTTCTGGACAGGGAACGAATAACGAGATTCTAAATTGCCAGACGGAATTAAATTAAGAAGTGAAAGAGTTTTTATTCCATATAAAGTTTTTAAAGAAATCACCCCGAGACAACAATATCTACATAAATTTTTATGCCTTTTTTCTTCCATCGAAACTTTTGAATGAAAATTAGAAATATCAACTAAATTATAATCACTGTGGCATTCATTACGAAGAATTTTTCTTTAGAAAAGAAGTATTTCTGAGTTTTATTTCCGTTATTGCTAGGGAAATCGAAACAAGAACATGAAAGAGCAATCCTTTTGAATTTCGCAATTTTTCTAAAATGCAATTTCCAAAACAAAGTTCCAAGTATAGTGCGAATTTTCTTCTTGATTGTTGTAAGTATTGCTAGCTGTGATTGTATTTTTCTGTACCAAAATCATTTAAGAAATATTTAAGAAGTAGAAATGTATATCTTCATTTAAGAAATCTTTTTCTATAGTCTACAAAACAATAAAAGCAATCAAATAGACCTTTACAATGTCACTGATGGTTTTGCGAATAAAGGTTTTTTCCCATGCAAATGGAAAAATAATAACTTAAAAATTTTGGTTGGAGGGGGGGGGAATTTCTTCAAAAGTAAACGTAAAGTTCTAATTTATTTTTCTACATGCCGTTTTGACATCTTTTAGCCAAAAGTGGCAGTTTGCTTAGAAGGGCTGTTAATTTCGTTTTCAGATTTTGCATCATGCGCTATGAAATGGCATTTCACTTTTCAGTTTCTTGCCCAAATATTACAGCCCTGCATTATATTTAAAGAAATTAAATAATGAAGAATCTGCATGAATGCATGTATGTTTCTCGCATTGTGAAAAGTACGACGGTACCTAGAGACATCCAATTTCGAATAACGTAGTCCTCCACTCGAATATGGGCATCTGGAAGCCCAAATTTGGAATTTGTTTTATTAGTTCACATTTTGTAAAACTTTAATGAATTTTTGATTAACAAACTCAACTATTTCAAAGCGAGCAATGGCAACACTGTACGGGGGAACCCCCCCCCCCCAAAAAAAAAAATTTACATCCAGCCCGTGAGACCGTGTATCGGAAATTCTAAAGATTTGCTCTTTTTAAATATTTTGCGATACTGCTGTTGAATTGAATTTTATGGTTAAGTGCGAAATACGTGATATTTAATAAATAAAGGTAGCACACAAAACATTAAAAAAAAGCCCCTTTGGACGTTATAAAATCTGAAAGCTTTCAGATTTTTTTCTTTTCTTGTTATAGTTATACGTTCGTATATCAAAACGGGCATTAAATTCAGGGACAAAGTGGCAAACTCATGGACCTCCCCAAACTTTCTAGTTATGCCACTGCGATTACTTAAGGATTTTCTTTAATTTTAATGAACAAGCATATTCTTTCGCTCCTCACAGGGAACGTAAGAGGGATCATAGCTTCTAAATTTATTCATCATCTTTTATTATATCTGCAATCTTATTCTGGATAATAGATCCGTTTTTAAATGCTTAAGAAATATAACAATGAATTTGCTATATTATCAACTACTGTTTCTCTACTGCTGTTATCAGGGACGATTATAAAATGAGTTTTAGAAACTGCTGATATGCTGCAAATTTTAGATCGTTATACTATCTGTGATTCTGTCTCAAATTTCCGGGTGCCAAATTCGTCTACAAAAGATTTTATAATATATCAATTACGCCATAACAAGTTCTAAATATAATGAATGATTAAATAGCGTTTTTTTTTTTTTTTTTTTTTTTTTTTTTTTTTTTTTTTTAAATAGAATAACCAAACTATCGAATACACATACAGGGGGGTCATAAAAATGCTTCCCTGATATATAAAGTCCTAGCAGTCTACCCGCTGAACCAATGTAAATTAAATTTCAGATATTGTTATTTGAAGATATGCGTTAAAGATTGTGATGATTTAAAACAATAGAGCTCTCACGGTTACCGTTACAACGAAAACGTTTCGAAATTTTCGAATGGCAACATCCACTTTTTTCTTGCTCAAACTGATCAGCGCATTGAAAAACCGTAAATGGGATTAGAACAAACGTAATTATTCCAAGTATTTCCGCGCATTATGCTGCTGACAATTTATAAGTATAGAGAAAAAGTAAAAAATTTAGAAGCAGTTTTACCCAAAGACGCAAAAGAAATGAAACTCAGTACCAATAAATTTCAAAAGATCTTATAAATATGCAAAATAAGAATTGAAGAAATGTCAAACTAAAACCTAAAAATTATAAAAACCTAAAAAAAAAATATACCAAGACCAGGAAAAATAAAAAAGAAGACGAATTCAATCACATTTGATACACACACTGGCCAATGAATTAGATACCTTTGAGATTTTCATTTGAATGCGCGCTGGGGATGCAGTAGGCAATTTTTTTTATGACGTAGATTACATATGGTTAGAATGCTAGTATAAGTAAGGTGTAAGAGTGCTTTTCACGATGAATGAAGTAAAATAGTAAAAACGACAGATCTTTCACCATTTGAAAAAAGGGCTTGTTGTTGGTGCCCGTTTAGCAATGGCGTCGATTTCCAAGAGAACATATCTTACTGGGTTCTCAAACGCAGCCGTATCAAAGGTTTTCAAAAGTTGGAATCAGAACCCACAGTCCTTCTCTAGAAGACGTAACTGCGGTTCGAGCACAGTTTTCTAAGAGGATGATCGGTGTCGTCTCCGACGAATTCTACAGCAGAACAGGAGCTCTACTCTGCTTCAACTGACACATATCGTCAACGAAGGCTCTTCCGAACAGATTTCATCTCGAACCATGCGCAGAGAATTGCAGAGGATAGGAATGCATAGTCGGGTGCCTGTGAGAAAACCACTCATTTTTGCCCGACATGCAAGGATTCGTTTGCAGTGGTGTCGGGAAAGAAGACACTGGGCATCTGAAAGTTGGAAACGGGTAATGTGTGGTCGGATGAATCACGGTACACCTTATTTTGCACGATGGAAGGCGTCGAATTTGGCGAGAATCCCATGAACTCATGAAGCCGTCTTGCCTTAGTCACACTGTGCAAGGATCTGGTGGGAGTATCATGATATGGGCTATGTTCTGCTGGCATGCAATTAGTGCCCCGGTGTTCCTCGATGGTAAACAAACGGCCATGAGATACCTAGATATATTGGCAGATCAAGTGCACCCTACAATGTTGCATTTTTACCCTGATGGCGACGGATATTTCATGGACGATAATGCAACTATACATCGTGCCAGAAGTGTTCAAAATGGGTTCGCTGAACATCAGTCTGACTTCCAACACCTTCCCTGGCTACCTCATAGCCCGGATCTTAACTCCATAGAAAATGTGTGGGATATGGTGAAAAGATGCATCCAAGAGCTTTGTCCGCTTCCATCTAATTTATAAGATCTAAAAAGCTGTATAGCCAATGCATGGTATTCTCTGAACGTAAATGCACTCCAGAAGCATGTAGACTCGATGCCCAGAGTAGTTATCCGTGCAAAAGGTGGTTCAGAAAAATATTAATTTTGGGTTTGTAATTTTTGGATTTCATTGGCCAGTGAATGTAAAATGTTATTAAGAGGAGGATACATCAGACTCAGTTACATTCCCCCTTACACTAGAAAAACTACAGAGTTTCTGTATCCAAAATTAGCTGATGAACAATTCTAAAGTATTTAATTATAACAGTTCATCTGAAAATTTTGAAGTACTCCCCGACGCAGGTCAAATTAAGCAAAAGAATTCAATTAGATATTTTTTTACTGAATTTTAAAATTGAAACAATGTGGAAATACAAAAATTTAAATACAAAAAAAATAATAAACCGAGAACATGAATTAAAAACTTACCCAGAGGGCGCAGAAAGTAGTGAAACGTCTATATCCAAATGAATGAAATCCCAAATTTGAAGTAAATAATTAAGTATATATATATATATTTTATTTTTAATATTTTAATTTGTTTAAGTTTTAATAATTTTTTAGTTTCACATTTCTTTAATCCTTATTTTGCATATTTATAGGATCTTTATATATATATATATATATATATATATATATATAGTCCGTTCGTTGGAATATGTGTCTGCGACAAATTACTGTTCAGAATTTTAGCACAGCTATTCAGCGGATTTATTCAGACAACAGCTGACAGGCACCTGTTGCACATCCATGTATGTCAGCATATGCATCAAAAAACGAAACTACTTAGCTACTTAGAAACGAAGCTTCTTTACACCACCGCTAATATTATATCAAATGAAATTTCTGGGTACAATATCATACAGTTTTCAATCTAAATTACTACTAGTCCATTCCACCTATTCTTATTCATCGCTGCTCTGAAATACTTTTAATTAATTTTGGTTCCCTAAAGCGTCTTTCTACATTAGCAACTCTTACGGGAATCGTCCGCTAACATTCGCGGCCTTAGAGGCAAATTTGTATATATATCGGAAACGTTTTTATCAAAAATTATTTTTAAGGTTTCTTTAAGATTATTAATCTCAACAGTTGCCTGGCGGTTACGATCACTGAATACTGGGAGTCCGACACGATTTCAAACCCAGGAGATTGAGCTGACTGCATGGTTTCTTTTTCCGAAATTTTCCCATGAGCCAGTTTCCTTAAAATATCCTCCACGAAGGCATCCTTCCCTTTAGGACAGATAGCTTTCGTGTGCTTTGCATTATTCAAGTAATCAAACCAAATCAGTCTTGAAGAATATTTCTCCACGTATTTGCTTTTTAATTCCGGCAATTTTGTGGTATCAGGTACAGATTTATTACTTCAAGACGGAATTTTGCTGAACGTTTTATGATAATTTGCTTGAAAATGATGTCTTTTAATTAGATAATACCATATAAAATGTTAAAACTGCCAGATTCATTTTTAAATATTGAAATATGTTTGCTAAAGCCTTTGATATTCATTATATACACTAAACTGTGATATAATTTGGTATTTGTCTGTTTTTGTTGTTTTCTGTCATCCGTGTCTAATTCTTGCAAATGCTCGACAAGCCAAGAAACTTTTTCAGATTTCCTAAAAAGATGAGATTTTTATTTTATTCCCTTTCCTTGCTAATACTGTAGGCTCCGCTTAATAAAATCGCTACTTCTTAAAATAAACCGTTTATTAAAATCAAAGCCCAAGGAATGAATTCAAATGAATACAATATCATGATAAAATAACCGCTTAATGAAATCAATACTACCGCTTATAAAAATCAAATCGCAAGTCAAAATCCTAAATTTGAGTTTCAGGTTTAACAATTTTGTTTCAGGTTTAAAGGTTTAAATTTTGTTAAAAGCCGATTCACTTTCTCACGTGGAGGTGCAAATGCTAGTATGTTCTCATCTGGAACTGTCAAAACTCTCAGATCTTCGTTTCAAGGTCAATGATTTCCTTCAAGGTCCATTCACTTTTACATGTGGCTCTGCAAATGATAGAATTTTCTTTCTTGGACCGATTATGGGTGATGCGGGTTATAAGAGGTTTGTCAGAACTGGCTCAGATTAATTGGAGAAAAGGGGAAATATTAAAAAAAGGACTTGAGGGAGAATTTATCTTAAAAAAATCGTCTTTTTTGGCTCACACAGCTCGTTCAATTCATCCATCCACATCGTCCTTTTGCTGTTTGGTTTTGCCTTAAAATATCCAAATGCAAGGATTTAAGCTTAAGAAGATAAAGAAGATTTGTTGGAGCAATATGATTCTTTACCAAAATGCAGCCAGCGGAAAGCTTCTGTACCACTCGACATTTAGCAGTCTGCATTATGTAGGTTTCTGAAAAGAAAGTAGGCAGTTTCGGAGGAATAGATGACAAGTGCAAATGTCTCACGCAAGCGAAAGTGAAGTCAAACTGTCCTCTTTGAGTGGTTTCGAAATGCCAGGAACAAGAACCCCTCGATGTCGCGAGAAATCCTGTATCAAAAGGCAACGAAATTCGCCAAAATGGCTCGGGGCGGATTTTGTCCCTACCGCTGGATGGCTTACAAGGTAGAAAGAAAGAAACAATGTTGTTTTCCTAAAATTACATTGTAAAGTTGCGCGCTTCCAACCTGCACGCAACAAAGTGGTGACTGCAGAAAACTGGAAATTAGACAGTCTTGAGAAGGGTTTAAGTCCCTTTTTATTCAACTTTAGAAATTACAATTGCGTGCTCTTCACGCTCACAAACTACGGCGACCCGGCGGTAAAATAAAAATAAGAAACTAAAAAGATAATAACGAGTGACTAACTACGAGGCTCTCTAAACGTAACTAACCTCACCGCGTTCTAAAATACCGCTGATAATTCAGCAGTCTCTGAATACCACGTTGAAAGATTAACAATTTGCCGAGGCAAGCACACAAGCCGAAACGCGTGGTTATTCAATTTCTAACTAGCCACCTTCACACTCGTGAAGCAAGAAAGCAGACCTTCGAACTCGTTTCCTTTCTATTTAACTCAGAATACTTCTGCTGATAATTTGAATCCTTGCGCGTTCTACTAAAATTTACATACTCTGGCATTGGCAGTTTCAGGGGAAAGTAAGGCTTGACAGGAGAGATAGTTTAAACTTAAAATAAATGTTAGTTAAAATAAATATAAACCCTACAACATGAAGGGAAACAAGATGCAGACTCTAATGAAGCCGATAATTGGATAGAAAAGAATTTAGCCGGATTTTTGCAAGGGTACAAACCGCATCAAATTTCTAATTCTGAGGAGACTGGTTTTTGTTAGCGAGCCTTACCTCAGCACACTTTAGTGTTTAAAAGTGTGTCGTCAACTTGTTGTACAAAAATGAAACAACGTATTACTGTGTTATTACAGTGCAATATAGACGGAACAGTTAGACTCCATTAGTAATCGGCGCAAGCAAAAACCTTCGTTATCTGAAACGTGTCAGGCATTTGCCTGTGACTGATTGCAACAATAAAAATGCTTGGATGAGAAGCTATATATTTAGCGGTATTCTTACGAAGTGGGATAAAGAACTTCAGAAAGAAAAGGTGGCGCTCTTGTTAGATATCCAACTGATTTCTCATTGAAGAACATAAAATTAGTTTTCTCCCTTCTAATACAAGTTCCATCTTTAACCATTAGATCATGGTGTTATAAAAGCATGCAACTGTAACGGCATTCAACTGTAGGAAGTAATTTTGCAAACGATTTCGAATTGTTTTAAAAAAGTCGGCTTCCATCCAAAGCAGATTTCTGAACACTCTCAAGATGTGCCAGAAGACAAGGGTGACGATGAAGAAATGCATGACAAACCTTCCTTAAATATTTGGGAATCGATGAAAATGTCCAGAATTGCTTCGAAAAGAGTGATGTAGATATCATCGAAATCATCAGAGATAGCAAAGAATTTAGTGAAAATGAAAGTGAGTTCTAAGATGAGAATCCCGATCCTGTACCAACCAAAATAGTATCTAATAGATATAACTCTGAATGCGATTTACAAAAATGCCTACCAGGAATTTAGAAAAAGGGAGGAAAGGATTTCTTGGTCAAAAGGCGCCAACAGATATTTTGCCGAGTATCGGCGAGTATTTGACAACCAAGAAGTACCTTACATTCTGTCTCAAATATTCCCAAGGATAAATCGGAAGTTAATCTGGATTTTAATGCTGAACAGGAGGCTTCTTCTTAAAACTTTTTCAGAGATTCAAGATTCTTCAAAATCATTCGAAAGCTCAAAATTCTTCGGAATTTTAAGCTTTCTTGCTTCTTCATGTCTTCTGTCTAAACCATTTTTAGTAATTTATATCGTATGTAAAAGAATACTCAGTATCTGCCTTCTATAGTTGGTTTAGCCAGCGAAAACGGCCTTGGTGCGCTTCGAGCTTAAGAAAACCAGAAAACATTAATAGTCCGAGCATGTAGAAATATGTTAGAAAAATCTATTTATCATTAAATGTGCAGTAAATTAGTATATTTATCATTTTATTTAATGCGATAATGTTAGCAATTTATTAAAAAATAAGTAGCATACAGGGAAGTCCGTTCTTACTCATGTCTTCTTGTGGCTACAGCTCAGCAATTGCTGCTAATAATGCCGCTAGCAAATTATCAAGGCCGGCATGATGGCTGAACATGAAAGTTACGTAATAAGTCTCCAGGAGATTATCAAGTCGTATCGTCGTATCGCTATGGTTTTTATTTCGTCGTTTCGCTAGTCCCTACAAGCTTTCTTTTTTTGAGCTCCAATTGCAGGATTCACAAAGTTGTAAGTATGGTTTACTGCAAAATAATAGAAAGCAGGTTCCATTGCCATATGGCTTATTTTCAAATACACAATTGCTTATTATGTCTATTTCCACAAATTCTCTCGCTTAGGAAAAAAAAAAAAAAAAAAAAAAAAAAAATTGGTGGGGGGGGAAAAGGTATAGAAACCTTTTCTGTCAATGGAAAAATGCTTCCAGAAAAGCGCCTATTGCACTTTCTCGCCAAGTCAGTTTAAAAGAAGGCAAACACAGAATAGTCTGTATGACAAATGTGCAGGTCATAATTTACAAAATTAAAGTATCGAAACCATATGGAAGGCAGTCCAGAAAGATGAATAAAAATAAAGAAATAAAATAATTAATGATTAAAGTTAAAAGAAATGTAAAGATATTTTAAAAAATCAATAAATTAAATTAATGAAAAATAGTGAAGTAATTAAAATATGGATCGCATCTGATTTGAAGCTTTAGCTGGAATTACAATTTCACTCAAAAGCTGAAAAGTACCGGAGACATGTTCTGGTGGACTTTCCTGAATGTACAGCATAATTTTCAATTTTAAGAGTTTGGTGGAAAAGCAAATCATTTCTTTTCCAACACACAAATGAAGTAAACAAAAAAAAAAAAAAAAAAAAAAAAAAAAAAAAATTAAAGCATTGCTAATGTGACTAAATTTTGTCCCAAAATTTGGCGAGAAATTGTCAAAATTCGGAAAGTTTGGCGACATTTGGGTCCGATGCCTTTGCAGGTGTAACTGAATCGATCCCCACGTACTGTGTTTGATCTTATGCAGCTGTAACTATGTATGCCTTCCAGAAATTTCAAGACATCAAGGGTACTGGAAATTTCCCGGCGAATGTGGGAAAACAGGACCGGAGACCGGAGAGACCATCAGGCTGCAGTTTTCCTGGATCGCGTCTGGCATGAGGGGTAAATTACAAACTTATATATATCGGGTTGCACAGAGATTTGGTTTTACTCCTTTTTTCCCCTTCTCAAAAATCGCATCTATATTGTTGCAAAGGGTAATATTAACTCAAAAGTGCATCAAATCAAATCTGGTGTGCCCCAAAGGTTGGTTTCAGAACCTTTGATCTACTTATTTTATATATGCTACTTCCCCAAAGCCAAGTTTGATAATTATTCACTACTAGCACGCTATGCCGGCAATACGGTCATTGCCATTCAGTAAATGCTAATTATGCTATTCTAAAACTGCAAAACAAATTTAAGATATAAAAAATTGGTGTAAGACCTTGAAGAGTCAAGATTAATGCAGATAAATCACATTCGCTTATAATAAGAAAGACTAGAAAATCGAAAGTGATTCATAGAACTTTAACCCATTTCAATGAATCTGTCCTACTAATGGATTAAACCAAATATCTGGGAATCATTTTAACCAACACTCCTACCTAGAATGACCATATTGATAGTACGAGAAGTAAAACATTAGGAACTTTAAATCATTGTCTGCCAGTTTCAGGCTGATTTTCAAAGTTCAACCTATATATACCACGGACATCTCGAATACACGCCGAGTGTCTGACCACTTCACCACGAAAGCATGCTAAAAAGGAGGGAGAAATACTTTATATACTGCCCTTTTAAAGGGCGACTGGAGATTAGGCACCCAATCGCCAAATCCTGGTGGTGGAGAATAATCGTTTTAGCCACTGTGAAGACATTAGGATTCTTTTTGAAGCAGGAATCTTGAAAATGTATCTTGTGTTATACCTTCACCGGAACTCGAACACGGACCTCTCAAATACGCGCCGAGCGTGTCCCTTTCTCAGGGCGTACAGAAAAGCCTCCACTTGGGCTTAAATTCAAAAGTGAAAGAAATAAGAACTTAACTAAAGAGATGTAGCCGAAGCTAACCTTTCTAGCCTAGCTATATATTTTACCTTTCTCCCTAGCTGCTATTCCTTATACTATAATACTTGCGTTGGCATGATAAAATTGTTGCCCACATTCTTAAAGGAGAACCAAATGGTCTCTATCAAGGCTGTTTTTGGAACATTGCCCAAGTTCTGACGCGTCCATCTACACAGAAGACCAAAATTGTGCAGAGATATCACCCCCAGTACAGTAAAATGTTTCCTACATTTAATATATAATTTCAAACTGAAATTTAAAAAAGTATGGAATGCAATTCATTTTACTTGCTTAAAACCAATCAGTTACGAAGGCAAGTACTTCCTGTAATTCGAATCCAAACAAGCAGCACATTAAATTCAGCTGATGGCTAGAGTTTTAATAATCGATTTTTTGACAGTGTGTTATATTGGTTTTGATATGTTACATTTCTAAACTTTATAGCTTCCTTTAATATGTGAAATTTAGATGTCCACAATAGGTCAATACATAAAACAATGACCTAGTAATGGCGTAGTATATAATGCGTTTACTTTTTAGAGCCATGTTCGAAATCCTGTTTAAGATAGGGAGATATAGCAACTTCATTGCTTTTAAAACTAACATAGTTTATACAGTGGGGGAGAGGGGTTTGTAAAGCAGACGTTGTCACTTCACCTGAACTTTCGAGGGCCTAACTTTTTTTTTTTTTTCAACTAATGTTTTGAGGACTGCTTTGGAATGTGTAATTGCGAAACTCCATTAATTCTTCCCTAAGTTTAAACGATCTCAGTAATTAGATTTAAGTTTGTGATAATGCCAAGATATTTAGATTTATTTAAATATAGGTTATCTTCGTTTTTGTATTTCAAAGCAGCTTTAATATTATCTTTGATTGAGCTGCAAGAAGTCAGATTTATTGCATGATTAACAATTAACTTTTACTCGTAGTAAACTATAGCTAAGAACAAACATCTATTTAACAAAGCCATACTTAAGAATAATTGCTTCTTTTGTACGATTTAAAACTAACTTTGAAATTTATACGCAATATTTTTTATCTCGTGTTTAATATTTCTCTCTAATCAGGCAGCACGCCACGTCATTTTCAGTTTGCACATGCGCAAATGTCTTTTCGTGTGATTACAGTCGGTCGTGTTGGCTGCTCTGAAAGTTTCTAAACGTCATCAATTAAATGTTCAAGGTTCAGGAAAAATATGAATTTTGGATGGAGAAAATAGCTAGTATCCCTGAATAATCGCCGTCTAGTAAGTGCATTTTTGTCCTCTATAAAGGCTTTCTAAAAATTCTATCTCTGATTTTATTTTAGGTAAGGATGAAAATCTAATGAATTCAGAAATTTATCAACTAGTTGAACATTTAAAGACCATTTACATTTAAAAATGTCCCATAAAAGTTGACATTTTGATTAATGTCCAATTTGTAAGATTATTAGGGTTAGTTACTGGTGTATACGTATAATCTGAAGTATTAAGATAGGGCATTTAAATGTATCATCTCTACTTGGTTTAGTTATACGGGAGTAAATATAAATTTTGTGTTAAATTTATGTTTTTAAACTGTCTAAATATGCACATTCGTGATTTACAAGTAAAAATTATTTTGTTTGATGTGTAGTATTGCATTGTTATCAGATCATCTGTATATTAAATTAATCCGGGTATCTGTGTGTGTATCTTTAAGTTAATTTCGCTCAGTTTTTAAACAGTTCTGTAGAGAAAATGTTGCCTTGTCAGTATCCAAAACTAGAACCGATTTTCAAAGGGAAATATCTTTAATATGTTGTATGATATTTTGGTATGTTTTTCAATCTTGTATTTTTCATATACATTATTCATCTTAATAGGTATTTTTTATATAGTCATGTTTGTCCTAGGTACACTTTTAGATGTCGTTAAGTAGGTAGTACTGTTAGTAAAATTTATATTTGTTTATCTGTCACCCTTCAGCTATGTAATAAACTGGCAAATCCAATAGATTTTTCAATCTACATTATCACCAAAAAACACTGAACACTGTGTTGTTATTCATCCAGGATGATTCATTTGTTGCTTAATTATATTGAGACAAGCCTTTTGATTTACTGCATATGTCTATCAACAGATCAGTGACAAATATACAGAGAAAATATTGCTTTGAATGAATTTAAGTTCAATTTCCGAATCTCGTTTTTTTTTTCCTTTTTGTATTTCCATCTAAAATTTAAAAATTCTTCTTAAACATTCATGTATTATTATCTGATAAATATGACATTACTTTCACTTACAAAACAATTAACTACACATTTCATATCTGCTAACACTTCTGATTTTTGCTGGAAAACTTGCAATTTTTCATTACATTTCCCAGTCTCCGGTAGATTGCTGAATCTCCAGTTTTTTATCTTTAGCCTTTACTAAGGAAAATATTTCTGATGAATAAATGATATTTATTGAATTAATGAAACTTAAATTGTGCAGATTCTATTCTCCTAGCCCTAGTTATTTCCAGTATGATTTTTCCTATTAATTTTACTTGATATGAATAGTCTTAAATCTTATAGGCATTTGTAGAACATTTTATGAAGATTCGACTAATGTTTACTCGGTTAATATTTGTATTTAGTTTTTACATCAGTAAATGGTATTTTACTAAATTTATCCACATGTAGATTAATTTGCTTTCATCATTTTTGAATTTACTTTGCTAAATAAAAGTTTTCTTTTAATATTGAGGATTTTATCAATGAAGTAAAAATTGCAAAATGAAATTACCTAAAGAACATGAAATTTAGAATATCTAATTAAATGTTAATATATTTTAAATTTGAATCATATTATAAATAGTTCAGTAGTCCTGAAATACACAATATAAAGTTAATGTAAGTCAGTTTGAAATTCTTTTGAAATGAAGTCGCCGTGCAGTGCAAGAAACCTCCCTGACTGCTGTGATTTTTGTTCGAGAAAATCCCAGTTTTTCACTTTTCAAGGTCTTCAGCTTTGATATTTCATTAATGACATTAGCAACTATGTTTTTACGTATAATTAATTATCCATTTCTATTTATCAGTGTGGAGATTTGATAGCTTATTAAGTTTCAGATGCAAATTTAAACTTGATGTAACATGGAACTTAACTAAAAAAAGAAATTGTATCTACGTAGATACATATTTATACTGCGTAATATATTACTGAAATCTTCCATAATTATTTGAGGTATGTAAAGGTAGGAAATTCATCGGATTGTTTTAAAAAAGTTGAATACGTATAAATATGCAGAAAACTCAATTTTAATATTTTTAATGTTAGTGGACCAGAGCAGACTGCGTAAAATTATTCTACTAATGCTTGTAAATATATTTAAAAATTATTTTGTAAAATTATTTTTATAATCATTTTACGTTAGTTTCCTGGTACTTATTTGTGTATGGGGCACAGCACCGAACAGAAATTTTGATGCGAAAATGTAACTAGATGGTAGGAACCATAATGGAGCTCTAAACTTGATGAAAAAAAAATAACTACAGTAATGTATCGTGTAATATTTATGCAATGGTCAATGTGTGAAATGGCAAAGCTGAATGTAGTGCAATTCTCTCATCTTTTTTTTTTAAGTGAAAACATAAGAAAATTGCAGAAATTTGACACTGTTCACGGACTTGGCACACTGCACATTAAACATTGCACAGCGAGTCGTTATGCAATATAAGCAGACAATAAAATTTGGTGCTTTAGCACACAACATATTTTCTTCCTTTCCACATGCCTTTGTTGTGTAACTGGAAGCATATTTGACATGTATTTAGAAGTTCAAATCCCAGCCAGGGCATTGCACATTTTTTACGTCTCCAGCATGAAAAAAGAGGTACTATTCGGTTTCGAGGGCCGTAAAAATTCGCCAAATTATTGTTGATGCCAATACTGCCAAAAAGAATTGTGGCAACCCTAATAATTGAGGCAAGAAAGGAAGTATAATAGTAAATAACTATCTAAGATTGATGTTTTAATTTAGATGAAAGGTTAATTTCATATAATACTTTTCTATTATAACTTATATGAAAAAGGTTAAACATGACTGAGTGAAAGCAGAAGAGTAAATAACTATTTCAAATCATTATTATAATTTATATAAAAATTGCTAAACATAACTGAATGGATGCCTGCATCGCTATTTGCTACCGACTTATCGCTAACGCATAATTTCATCCCGTTGGTTGTTCAAACGTAATTTTCTGTAATGAATGATGCCGTTTCTTTGAAAATATTCTCGGTAAAGTGCTAAATTGCTCACTTATTTGTTTGCTGCATTTTACAAGGGTAAAAACAATTGGATTTTTGTCAACTTTCTTTTATTTTTTAAGTGAAAATAGGTCGATGTGTACATAGATAAAGTCAAGGGTGTGCACAGTGCCATTTTTGTGCAATTCTAGGATTTTTTTTTTAAGTGAAAGTAGGTCGATGTGCACATGGATACCGAGTACGTGCAATTCTTAAAAACGCGTGAAGCAGTGGGTGATTCTGCAATTTACCCAAAATTCTATTGCCGACTTTCCATCATGAGCAATTCTCAAATTGTTAAATCCATAGGATATCAAAAAAGGATTTAAAATCAAAAAAGGATTTAAAAATTAAACTAGTATTTCAATGGCATCTTAAGAAATGTAGAACTATAGAGACTTACGCAATCTGAAATCAACGCATACACTAGATTTGGCGCACGGTTAAATGGGCGCGTTTGCTAGATTTGGCGCTTTTGCGCATACATTTTCACTGCAATTTTCTTACGGCCCTCAAAACAGAATAGTACCAAAAAAACTTAATACTCTACAGTGGTAGTCAAGTGAAAAAAGGTGGTAGATGATAAATCGTCATCACCAGGATTTGGCAATTCAGTTCTGTCATCCCCAGTCACCCTTTGAAAGGGGGAGCATATAAGGTATTTTCTCTTTCATTTCTGCATGCTTTTGTGGTTTAACTGGAAGCTCACTGGATGCTCATTCAGGAGGTCCATAGTTTGAATCCTAGGAAAGGCATTGCATATTTTTCATGTATCTACTATATTAGAAAAAATAATAATGACTAGGCAAGGGCATATTCGGCAACTGCCACCTTGTTAACAGAAAAGGCTTCTTTAAATGAAAAATTTATGTTATTGTTTTTATTCTTTGAACTATATGCATTATTTGCCATTTAGATTTCCTGTGCAAATATGTCATAAATTTATTAATTAATTTTTTTTTTTTTTTTTTAGGTTTGGAAAATGTCTGCTCCGAATCCTAATCTATCCCAGCCACTTATGTATTCGAGTAACCAAAATGCCTATTTACCGAATGCAGGTACAGGAAGCCAATTATCTATGTCTGGAAATGTGGTGAGTGGGCAACAACAGTGCTCTCCCTTGAATCCCGGAGTGCCACCACCAAATATGTCTCAGCCTTTTCCGCATCCAGGTTTATCTCCTAATGTTGCTCAAAACTACAGTTATCCTGTCAGTCCGTTAGAATCCTCAATGAAATCTCCTGCACAAAACTTTACCAGTGGGATTAATACTAATTTGCATTCTGCTAGTCCAAAGAATCCGGTTTCTTCGTTTAGTACAGAGAAACAACCACATAGTCAGCAGAATGGACCTGTATCTAATCCTGTATTCAGTAGTGCAAATGCTGGACCAAGCATTAATGGTACAGATTCATTTCAGTTAAATGGTATTAGTGGGACAAATCATCCTGTATTATCCAACCAGAACAGCCCGGCTTCTCCGTGGACACTACAATCAAGAATGCCTCCTCCACCAGGTCAACTAAATCAAAAATTGCCACCATCTGGCACAGGTGTATCTCCATTGTCTCATCAGTTTCCTGGTGTATCGTCCCAATCTATAGCTGCTGATGGCAAGACAGTGCCTAAGCAAATGCAGGTGCCTTCTCCAGGTATAACTTTGTTTGCTAAATTTAATCCATTTATAAGTTTATATAGAAATGTTAAAAAAAACCCTTAAAATTCAACACAATAAGGAAATTTTTTTTTTGTAAAATGTTAGTTGCATTAATGTTCAGTTATCAGGTTTGGCAAATTTCTTTTGTAAAAAAAGACATGGAAATAAACTGCAGGAAGAAGTTTTTTAGCATATTTCGTTTTTATATAATTTTATCTACAATTTGTTCATATATTAATGCTTATATTACTAATTTAAATATTTTAATTTTCTGTGCAATTTAAGAAATCTCATTTGTATGCTTGCAATAACCCTCTTTTTAATGTTATATATAATCAAAGGATAATAATTAAATCATGAAAGTAGATATATGTATATATTATTTATATGTGATGTCGTAGTTTTTGTGAAAGATGAAACCAGTTCACTCTTTGAGCAAAACTGCTGCACAGTTGACTGGAGGGAAAATCACAATTGGCTTGATTGTTAAAACATTTTTATTTTGAACAAGAAAATTTTTTTAGAAAGACATTTTTGTATTAACTAGTACCATAGTAGGAATGCTAAATTTTCTCCATAATTTCTCAAGGCTTGCTGCATAATTTCTATGTATGCATTTTACATGCCAGATAATAAAGAAAAGAGCTGAGTTGAGAAACAAGGTTTATTCAAGCAGCTTCAGGCGAGAAAACATGATGCATACTAACTATAGTTGTATTTATAAGCTGGAAAGTCTCAGCAATTGGGCTAAAAGTTTCGAAGTGCGGGGAAAAAGTGACTTGCTGGTGACTGATGTTTAAAATGGTGGAAAGCATATCTTTGAAGCAGGGATGTATTTAAATTTATGAATTTAAAGGTCTATTGCCATTTGATTCCAGATGATTTCAAAACAGATGAAGACCACCCTTTTGGGAATTGGAGTGGGTGAAGTGTAAATGTATGCCTACTCTCATTTCCCAGTAAGCTTTGGAATTCTGATAAGGTTTAAGGACATCTAGATCTGTCTGGTCACCTTGTCACAGAACAAGTGCCCTTTGTTAGAGGAACAGGGGAAGATGGAGGCGGGGTGTTGTTAAGTGACGTACTAAAAAGTGAGTTCAAAGGTTGTTTTATAGTCTTTAACGATTTTGAGTTCTATGCGAAACATTTGGTTTAAACTTTTCTTTCTTTCGCGCGATATTGTTTCCTAAGATGGCAGGGCGAAAGCAACTATCTTTTCGAGATAAACTGAACGTTATCAATGATATTGATGAGGAATGAAACAGATTGATGCGGCTAAGAAACATGGATTATCGCAACGTTCCTAAAGAAGAGAAAGCAAATCGAAGATGCTGTAACTTCAAATGAAATTAACCCAGAGCAAAAACGACTGAAAGTTGCGACAAATGAAAACATTGATGCTGCTTTTTTAAAATGGTTTCAAGAGATGAGAGCAACAAATGTCCCAATAAATGGACCTTTATTATGTGCAAAAGCACGGAAATTTGCAGCAATGCTAGGGAACGAAACTTTCAAAGCTAGCAATGGTTGGTTAATGCGTTTTCGAGATCGTCATGGAATAACTTTCCAAGAAGTTCACGGAGAGAAAAAGTCAGCCCCGATAAACGACGCAAATGAATGACGACAAAACAAGATTAAAGAAATCTTAGAAAAGTATGCTCCAGAAGACATTTATAATGCAGATGAAGCTGGGCTGTTTTTCCAACTCCTACCCGATCGAACATTGGCATTCAAGGGTGAAAAGTGTTATGGAGGGAAGAAATCAAAGCAGAGACTGTTCTTCTGTGTACAAATAGCACAGGAACGCATAGAATACAACCTCTCGTCATTGTTAAATCATTGAAGCCAAGGTGCTTTAAGAACATGAAAAGTCTTCCCGTGGAGTATAAAGCAAATAAGAAGGCTTGGAGGACGTCTAAATTTTTTTCCGAATGGTTACAGAAGTTAGACAATGAAATGAAGAAGAGAAAGAAAAAAATCGTTTTGTTGATAGATAACTGCGGTGCTCAAATTCCAAATTAAGTACCAGAATCCTACCTAGTTACTTCATTGATTTATACTTAGAAAGTATGTCTATTGATTGTTCGATCATAATGTGAATTATACAGAAACAAATTAATATATAAAATAAGTATTTTATAATAAATAGTTACAATTAATTTTGACTTCCACCCCTTTTTGATTTGGGATTACAAAAGGAGGAACCTTTCCTTTAGAGGGTCGCCTTTAATAATTTTCAGGTTAGAGTCTAAGGAATACAAAGAAACTTTTCCTATTTTCTGCTGACTGCTATCCCTAAACTGAGGTAGGTCATGAAGTTACTATTTCATAGTCGAATGATGGAATATTAACTTTTGCAAACACTGAATTTAGCTGTTTCATGTGCTTTCAAGAGCATCCTAACTGCATCATATAGAGAATTGCATCACTGTACCATATAGGTAGGGGGCCCTTAAAAGAAAACGAATTCTATTATGTACATATACTTAAAGATTCTAAAGTTAAAAGTAAATTGGAATCAAAGCAAGGCTATTCATCAACTATATTAATATTAGCAATCGTGTAAAAGGGTTTTAACACAAAATCCAAACATATCAAAATTAAAATAAGAATTCATAGTAGTACAAATTCTAAAAATAAAAATTAAAAGCAAAAGGTTTCCTCTTTTGCTTTTAATACAAGATAAAAAATATAAAAATAATAATCTTCTTTTATTGAAACTCCAATTCCGAACTCATCAGAAGAAAATGAATTAAAGCTTCGGTACTTTTCCGTTTTGCCGGCGCAAACGATAAAGTCGCCAATATTGGTACAACTGATGCCAAATGGAATATCTTAGCTGGTAACCTTTAACGACTCATTTTCAAAACAAGTAAGTCGCAGCCATTTCTTTTCAGATTTATTGTTTCTTTCAATACTGACATACAATTACGTAGAATTTTTACTAGATAGTTAAATTTTATGCCCTAAGACTATTCGCGGTAATTAAGTCAATTAGAATGCAATCACACAGCTCACCCGAAGGCGAAAATACAAAAAAGACAAAATCAAGGGTTAAATTCATCCATTCTAATGAGAATGCACTAGCGAAGTAAAGCACTGCGGTTTTACATACTTTCTGAGTAAGCTATTCGTAGGAATTGAAATAATTCTTGCATTTAAACTTGTATTCCAAATTAAGATTTAACTTGAAATGAATGTAGATAATGACTGAGAGAATTAGATTTTTGTAGTGTAGTTTACGTGAGATGAGATCACTTGGGATCACGTGATACGAACCGGAAAATTAGGATGTTAAACCATGAAAGCATAGTAAATTCTTAATTTAATGTCTTTTTACAAACTTATTGTCTTTATTTATTGGCTTTCTACAAAATTTTAAACCATATTAAAATGTTTATGCCTTCAAAATAAAAAATTCTTAGAATTAACATTTGTTAACATTTTATATGTGTATATTTTATGTTGTCGCCAACAAAGTATGCTTGGCGAGATTTGCGCCGGCGAAATGGAAAAGTACCAAAGCTTCTATATATATGTAATAGAATTCCTCTTTTAAGTTTAAACATGTAAATGTAGTTCAGCAGGACATTTAAGGGCCCCCTAAGCCTTCGGCATTCCTTGCATACCCTTATTTATGCCACTGATTGTATGAAAAGATCTATTTACTGAGTCTGTTATATCTTTTGAATATTCAAATATGTTATGCAGAAAATAGACAATTTTATCGGCCTCATGCATGAAATAGTGTTATGACATTTCCTAGCATTTTTTATGTTTATTTCAGATGTGTCATTTTACTTTCTGATGACTTTTTTGGGGGGAGGGGGTTGAACATTGTGGAAGTAAAAATTTGATAAATATCTTTAAAAAAAATCACCTAAACTTGAGACTGATGCTAATTATCTGTAAAATCTTATTTTTTTTTATATATTTCTGAATATTATCTTTTTGAATTTTTTTTTTTTTTTTTAAATTTTATTTTTGTTTTCCTTCTGTTCTGTAAATCTTCTGTTTTGAAAACTTTTACTTGGGCTTCAGTGCAAACAGGAGTGAAGATGAATGTATCTTTCAGTTGTGAATAATTTATTCATCAAAGATATGTAACAGATCATTCAGATTTTTGATAACTTGATTAAAGTTTTATGCTTTTTTTTTTTTTTTTTTTTTTTTTTTAACTTTTGGAAGCAGGTAATAGAATTGAAAATAATCTCCAAATCATCTTCCTTTGATTATTCTTTATGTTTTAATGAAAAGTGTTTTAATATTTTTATTAGTTTTTCATGTATTTTAATAAGGAGTATTTTAGCTCTGAACCAGGAGCTTTAAAGTACTAATAACTTGCCAAATGCCTGCCTTTCTTGTACAGTTACAGACTTAACCTTTACCAAATTCTTTTAAGGAAATTTTTAATTTATGTATTAGCTGTGATGAATCAATCCATTGATATATCTATTCATTTTATTATTTTGTTCACAAGTTTGGCATCTTCTGAATAGTGAAATGAAAACTCTGAAATTTGTTGAAAAAAGTATGGGAAAAATGCGGAAAAGCAGATAATGTTCTAAATTCCCATACCAGGGGGGCAGTTTCATAGTTCAGGGAGGGGGAATACAGTCAGTTTTTCATTTAGCTATTAATGTTTATGAATATAAAAAACTACTTTTGTTGAAATTGTGGCATTTACCAATGTTTTCTTTATTTTTTGTTTAGTTTATAAAACATGTTAGGAAATAATCTAAATCTAAGTAAATGTATATATGTATTTTTCATGTTTTGGAATGAGGGGGTTGATCTAGCAATGGCAAAAGAGGTGAGTGGGGGCAAAAATGGTTTAGAACCCCTGTCCTATACAAAAGAAATTATACTTTAGTGTTAAAAAAAAAAAGTGAAAGTGCAGAGATTGAGAAATAGAAATCATTTTGAATGAAGCAGTATTTCATTTACTACTGTGGTATAAAATTCTTACTACAGTCAAAAGTCATTAATTCGGACACCCATAATCCGGAATGATCTATAATCCGGACCTCAAAGTTACAAACTTTCTGCGCATGCGTCTCATTGACGCATGTGCATACGCGTGACGCATGCGCATAGGCGTTTGTTTACATGTGTGCGTAAGACCTTTACAGCTGAGAATATGCATGTACGTGTGCGCATAAAACGTTTACACATGCGCGTTTAATGTATAACGGATAGTATGAGCTAAGAAAATTATCTAATTCAGTTAATGTTGTAGATTGCGTTGTTCTTAATCTTCGAATTGGATCCAGCTTATTATTTTTTGCAGACTGTTAGAGCAATTTTATAAAAGTAAGCTTGAACTTTCAATTATATCAAATAGAATTTCCGATACATATTTGCTAATATGTAAAGGATCTAAAGCGGAAGTATGTTTCGAAATCCGAAATCTGTTTATCAATTTCACGCTGCTCAGCGGGGGGAACGCTGCAGCGCGCAATGAATTGGAAGTTGATCTGTCAGAACTATCCTTATCTTCACGGCAGATGTTTTTATTTTATTTGGCTTATAATTCCTTACTAAATGTAGTATTTCATCTCAATGTACTCCATCTTTGATATGATTTAAAACAAGGTCCTCGTCATTATAATTCGCTTCCGATAGTGAGAAAAGTGACAGAGGTTATTGAAAACGAAAAAATTTCGATTGATAAATTAGTCGGTATAGATAAATTAGTCGGTTATTTCTCGACACAGTAATTATAGGACTTGAACAGCAGAACTTTGTAACTAAACAAGAAATTATGTCTGTTTAATAGAATTAAAGAGAAAGTATTATCACATGAAACGAAGCAACTTAAATAATTTACATTGAAAGAAATGTTTAATAAAGTAAACAAATAAATATTAAGCTTTTTCTTTTTGTAAATTTTGATACCCTTTAGATCATAATTGTTCTCTATTTCATAAATTATGGTTTCATATTTTTAATTTTGTAATTTCTGCATGCCATGTTACCAGATTTAAACTGATGATCTATAATCTGGAAAAATCGATAATCCGGAATCGCTGAAGTCCCGACGAGTCCGGATTAACGACTTTTGACTGTAGTATTATCCAGACTACTGCCATAGATACCTCTCCTAACAATTGAATCTAGCATCTATCTCCATCCTCTCTGTGGATAGCTTAGTTCTCTCTAGCATTTGTGTCTGTGAATTTCTGTGGTTCTGGATTCTCTTTCCTAATATATGCTCATCGTAAATAAGATGCATGTACTTCATTTTTTAATTATTTCATATTTCCTTCCTAATTCTTTGATATATTTACCCTTTTAATATTAAATCCTGGTTTTCATCAGTAATAAATAAATGATAAATTGTCATGATAATGGTCTTTTAGTTAAGACTCAGATAAAAATATTCATCATTACAAAGCAAACAGAAAAAAATGATTTAGATATTTTACATTGTAGTGCTGTTATCCACGATTAAAATATTAAGTAACTTATTTCACTGGAAAACAATATTAAACATTAAATATTTTTATTTGATTGGGCTAAAGACATTCCAAAAGGCTTTTTTAACCATAGTTTAATGCTATGTCTTTTTCTGTCACAAATTCAGTTTGGTGCGCTGAAATATATTTACTTATTTTTTACATTATTTATTACAGCTAAAGCTGTTATGTTTTCTACTGTTTAATTATTAAGTAATTTTTGTATTTCCTTTTAAAAATTTAGCATACACTGTAATTCCAATAAAGTATTTTTCATCTATTGTATCATTCTTTCTTACACTTATTGATTTATTGAAGTTATTTTTTCTGTTGTGAATTGTTTAAAGAATTTTTTAATATGATAATGATTCGCAATTTAAAATTTTATATTATCTTAGTTTAACTCTGATATATTGATCTTCTTTTAAACTTTGCTTGTGAGACTATTTGCAAATAGTACTTTGCAATCAATCTATTATGAACTGGTAATTCAATTTCCAATTTTTTTAGGTTTACCAATGCCTTATGGTAATCAGAATACCAGTTCATGTAGCCCACAAGTAACACCAGGAACATCTCGTAAGTAGAAAATTTGTAATTTACAGTTTTGCTTAGTTGTGCTGCTTCACTTACAATTTAAGAGTAATTTAATTTTTGTTGTTGAAAATGTCTATTTAATTTTTGTCGTTAGAAATGTCTATAGTATGTTCCCCCTTCTCGAATGTTTTACTGCTATTGCATTTATTATCAAAGCTTGTCATTTGTATGGTGTAGTAAATGTTACCAAAAAGTAAGATATATTTTTCAATCACATTGCCTGTGCCACTAATGTAACATGTTTCATTGCGGCTGATTATTTTTCAATCACATTGCCTGTGCCACTAATGTAACATGTTTCATTGCGGCTGATTATTTTTCAATCACATTGCCTGTGCCACTAATGTAACATGTTTCATTGCGGCTGATTCACTAAATAAATCATATTACACATGAACTGTATTTCCTTCACTTTTATTTAATTACACTAATTCTGAATAGGAAATACGCAATACGAAATGAGTGATACAAAATAGTGTGCCATTTTACATAGCTGTCACAAACACAGGAATCAACCAACCACTAATCTTATTGCCACATGCAAAAAGTGGGAACAGAGAAACTTACACACATTATATAATGATAAATCATATATGAATTATTTTAACTTCTTGTGGGAGTGGACTGATGATTTAGTCATCAAAGGAGCAAGTTAAGCAATCTTGGGTTATATATGCTGCTCGTAGTACTCACACTGGCCTCTGTTAAAATTCCAGGAGATTTCCAACAATTGGAGTATTTTGCAACTTCTTATTCTGTAATGAAAATCTTATTAATAAAACATGAATAAAATTAACAAAATGCAAAAATATTAGATGCAAGATAGTTCACAGTTTTTAGTTTGTATAGGAAAAGGAAACAATATCACAATAGGTTGTTTTATGACACCATGACCAGTTTTAGTGCTAACAACTCCGACTTTCCGGTCTGAGCTTGGATGAACAGCAGTTATCTGCCTAACCTCCATTTAAGAGGGGAAGATTATCTTCTTTGATGAGATGATGATGATTTACATATACTGGCTTAGTTGTCTGTGACTCGGATTTGCAGTGTCTGAAATTATCCATCCCATCCTTCAATGTATCGCGAATGAAAGATTTGAGCCATGTTTGACAATTTCTCCCATCATTAAATGCAGAAATGCATTTATGCCGGGACTCGTCGGGACTTCAGCGATTCCGGATTTGGGATTTTCCCGGATAATAGATCATCTGTTTAAATCTAGTAAGGTGGCATGCAAAAATTATAAAATTAAAAATATGAAATTGTGATGTATGAAATAATGAAGTATTTATGATTTAAATGTAATCTTTGAGTCTGTGAGTATCATCAACAAAATCTATTTTTTAGCACGTGGAAAGATTTTTTTTGTAAATTTTTCAAAATTTTTTAGCGCAATTGAAAACTGTAATCATTGCCAATCATAATGTCAATATAAAAGGTTACCACACTCCTTTATTATTAAAATACTAACATGAAAAAATTGTTTGGGTTTAGCTACATAAGTCGTTACTCAAGTTGCCATGTTTTGATAAACATGCGGTAATGAAAGGAAAGTATAATAAATAATGATTCGCCAGGTTGGCGTAAGATCAACAATGTATCTGTGGAATGTGTCGGCATGCTAAGTAAATACGCAGCAACGGAGCCAAATTTATTATGCAGCAATGGAGCCAAAATTACAAATTTATACTAAAAGGATTGTTTCTTATATAGTTTTGAAGTGAAATTAAGAATCGGGACTCCCCAGATGCTTTATTATGTGCGGAGGGGGAAATTAAATGTGCATGCATAAAGCCTACTAGAGAAATTTTGTTGGTGGTTTTGAGGTCCGGATTTTAGATCATTCCGGATGATGGATGTCCGGATTTTGGACTTTGTACTGTATTACCTCCTAAGGTCAGTAATGTTAACTTTAGGAGTTTAATATTGTCAAGAACCTGTTCTAAAATTACACTATCAGATTTATTTTTACTACTTTAATTTTTTAATTCTTTTTATGTTTAAATTTCCATAAGTAATTTTTCTCTGCATACTCCTTAACATTATCTATTTTATTTTCTAATTCCTTAGTGTTTTTAATTAAACCTTCAATTTCAACATCAAGCTTCCTCGGCTCTGTTTCTTTTTGTTTCAGTAATTAAACATATTCTTCTAGTTCTATTAAATTAATTTATCAGCTGTTATAATAATTTCTATTTTCTTAATATTATTAGTGATATTCCTATCTAAAGTAGTTCTTTTTGTTTTGAAAATTATAAGTGCACTCATAATTGCTCAATGCAAAAAAAAAAAAAAAAAAAAAAAAAACTCAAATTATACACCAATATTAAGACGAAATCAAAACACTTTTATGCTCCATTATAACAGTGTTAAAAATCACTTATGTTCAGTATCCACATACCTAACAAACTCAAGTAATTTTTCATGGCCAACATGCATAGTTGCGTAGCTATAATGCGTTTCAAGCAGTTAGTCGCTGTCTTCACTGGCACTCAGGCTAGGACTTAACTAAAAAAATGGCACTAAATATGCTTCACTGTGGTTGGTTCACTAAATAAATCATTTGACATATAGACTTTATTTCCTTCACTTTTATTAAATTGCACTAATTCTAAATATGAAATAAGCGATGTAAAATAGTTAATACGAAATGGCGAGCCATTCTACGTGGCTATCACAAACACTATAATCTGCCAACACTAGTCTTACTGCCAATCATGGTTCCATATGATTTTGGGCATTTCTCATAGTATTTTCAGAAATAATGGTCTCTGACAGAGGTGATCATCTATGAGAAATGGTTAGATTTCATGCATTATAAATAATATTTTGTAAATTAAATAAACTAGCTATAAATTATATAAACTAGCTCATATAATTACAACATGTAAAATATAAATTGCTCAGTTAAGTAAGCCATCGTTTTAATTTGGAAGATTAGGAAGTTATGAAATTCTCTGATGTCCATTCTGAATAATAACAAAACTGGAAATGGTCTATGTGAATGATAAATTAAAAAGTTAATGCTTTACAGAACGTAGCTTTTTGCTAGCTATCATATCATATTGCAATGGTGATAAAAAATTTAGACTAAGCTATAGATATTTCTAACTCCAAAACCATCATAATAGAATATTTTATTATGCATTGCTATATTATTAAAATATATCTGAAATTGCTTTATGTTTGCATGTAAAAATAGTAGCGTGGGAGAATATATTTTCCCTGTCTATCTGCTTTCTTGTCTGTCATTATTATTATTATTATTATTTTGCATGTGGATGTTAAAAACTGAATTAGAGTAATTTAGCTGTAATTAAATATATTCTTATCTGCATAAAAAAAGTGCATTATAAGAAATTATGCACTTATAAGTTCAGTACTAAAAATCTAATTATCAAATGGCATCATGCATTACAAGTCCTTTATAGCCTGAAGCAAAACTAAGCACCAATATTGTTGTACATTTGATAGATATCAGAAAGAAGATTAGTTAGTGTTTGTTGAAGATGCATTTTTTTCGCACCTCGATGTAAATTAGTGTTGTATGATATTGGCAATATATCTTTTTATATATGTAAATTCTTGACTGATTTTTGCCCAAGTGTAAATTTATTTTTTTCTCAGTTGCTAAAATTTTGCATCAGAAAATGTAGTTAAAATCTATCTTTTTAAATACATAAAAGCATTCTTATGGGAGGAAACATTTCCAGTAAGTTTCAAGTTTAATATATTTATACAAGATGAATGTCTAGAATTACTTCCTTGATTTTTTACACATTTTTACTTGACTTCAGTATCTTTAGCACAGTAATCCATTACAGATCAAATTCCAGTGGCAGAAAAGATGTCACATCCTTCAGACATTTGAGAATGGCAAGTCATTTTTTGAAACTATTCAAATCATTATCTCTGTAGTGTGAACCATGCAAATACTGTGTCAGTTTTTGAGATGAGACACTTTGAGCCAAGTAAACCTTATGTGCTGGGACATTATTTGTGTGAAAACACTTTCCTGCTGAATTTTCGTTGGTGTTTTAGCTGAATTTGTATGGTTGAGGAGATCTATTATGTTTCTAGTCCGTACTCTCTCTTTTATTTCTTGAGTCTCAGCTATGTTTCATCTCCTGTCACTAGCTGCAAATTAAAATTTTTATGTGTTTATCAATGATAAATTTTTTAGAACATTCAACCCATTGTTTTTCATTTTTTACATTTGCATTTTGGGTCTTATTTGGTTATATTTGATGACATCATCATAAGTGCTATTATCATAGACCGAAGATATGCTTTCAAAAATATTTGTTGGTGTTTATGCCTTTTTTTTAAATCAAGATCTCAGTTATTGAGTAGTGTTAGATATTTTCAGTATTAACAGTCTTGACTGATAATATTTAATAGCTTCTGAAAAAGCGAATAACACTAGCTGTGTATGTATGTCCTTTTATATTTTCAATGTCTAGGGTTTGAACATATTGTATACTCTTTGTATATATGAAATAAGCCTATGAGTAATATTTTTACTTTGGTGTGTTATATTTACAGTTTAGCATTTTGATTGTGTATAAGCTTATGCATCTTGAAATATCCTGGTTTTTATAAATTAGCAAAAATTAGGAAACTTACTATGAAATAGGGAAAAGTATCTGAAAGATTTTGATTACATTTAATAGAAACATCAGTTATATTATCACTTTCAGATTGGGCATAAAATAGATTTTCATTAGAATTAGCATGTATGTAAGGAATTATTGCTTTTCCTATTTGTGTTCCTCTTGTTTGATTGATGTTATATCCAGCTAGCATTCTAAAAGAACCATGGTTTAAATCCCAGTTAGAGTATAGCTGATTTTTTAAGTTTCCTCCTACAAATAATAACTTAATAGCTGTTGTGACACTCAAACTGAAATATTGATATTAAATTTGACATAAACATTGACAGGATTAAGTCTGGATATGGCCAACTTGCTCCTGTTGCTCTCTTTCCATTTGTCCTTTAAGTGGGAGACAAAATATGGAAATATTCTCATGGTGTAATTGGTAACTTGTCTGGTGGGAATTGGATGTAGTAAATTTGGCCAGATGTGGGACTTTAGAATGCTTCAGTGTAGACTGCAGTTGCCTTTTTTCAGTAGTGGTGCAGAAATAATCTGTTAACCGTTTTTCATGAGATCAATATGCTGACTAAAAGGTAAGGATTTCTCACTTGACAGAAGACAAGAATTATTTTAACTGAGGAGCTGAATTGGCATTAGATTAAGAGCTTGATTTGGGCAAGCCATTTAAGCATAATGCTTAAATGTGTTGCTATGCTAGCTGTGAACAACATGAAAAAGGAATATTCTGTAATACAAAATTTAATCTCTTGCACTTTAATAATGTATACATTTATGAATATTTAAGCTCCCACATGCCAACACATACATATTCTGAATTTATGTGTAAAGAGAGATCTCTTATTTACTTTTAAGGCTAGTGTATTTGTGCATATATTTGTTTTATCCTGTGACATGGTAATTTAACTCTTTTATCTTGAGAGTATAACTCTTTCTTTTCTGAAGCTTTGTATGCTCAATAAAAGATGTATTGCTTCCAGTATATCCCTTTGTATGCTTCCAGTAACTGACAGATTGACAATTAATTTGAAGTTTTTTTTTGTTTTTTTGTTTGCAGCTATTTGTCTTTTACAGTGGCCATAAATTTGTCTTTCTTTCCAAACTTTTTCTAGGCAGAAGCTCATATTCACTTATAATGTTATACCTGAATAATTAGTGTACTTCCTTTTCATTTTGCAAATAATGTTTCAAGATACAATGGTATACTGGAAAATATCTGTATATGTGCTGTTCTCAGGCAGTGGACATTAATGCTAGTCTAACATATTTTTAAAGAACATATTAATTTGATATTATTGGTAGTTAAATTTGTTAGGTTTAGTGATACATATATTTGAAGAAAAATTGTTCTATTAAGGTAGTTATCAATTTTCTTTTTAATTTGTGGAAGTCAACATGTACAGACTACTATAAATGGCAATGTATTTTTTTACTTTTGAGTAATAATGAGTATAAATTAAATATTTAGTAATCTGTTTCTCTTATTACATTAAATTCTGTAATACTGGCCATAGACCAAGTATTTAATTTCTAGTTTTTATGTTATTAGTATGACGTGTTTTAACCTTATGCATATATGATTCTTTTGCTTGCTTTAATAAATTAGTGCTGTAGTGTATGTAGCATGCATTTTTATTTTTTTTTTCTGCTTTATACCAGCAAATAATGTCAATTTCTGCTTTATAACCTTTTTGGCATGTTCTAATCTTTTAGAACCTCCCTCTGCCCGCTCCTCACGAAACCCTTCTCCAATTTCTACTCAGCGGTATGACTACATGGAAGGGCAGTTTTCAAATAAACCTAGTAGGTGATATTTACCTTAAATACCTATTTGAATATTTTTACTAGTATTAATCAGGGAGTTGTACACAAAAAATGTTTTTTGTTTATAAATATGTATTGAGGGCCTGCAGAGTATAAATGTTTCTATTCATTTTTATTTTTATGTATGAAAACAGTTTAGGTATTTATTTGCATAAAATGTAACTTTTGTTGCTAGACATTTTAACATATCAGTTAATGTTTGTTGCATAGAGAATGTTATGAGGCGTATTCAGAAAATAAGTCCTATACAGTAGCAGGTGTCGCATAAAATTTTTGTCCTCTATATTATGGACATACAATGCTTTTTGTAGACTTTCCAGACTCAGATAATATCCCCTTTATTCCCATGAAATTGAGGATTATTTTCCTGACTGAAATGTTTGACAGAATTAAGAATTTTCCAAATATAAAACGTGTTCTGATATTAATTTTTCAAATGTGGAAAGTGTGCTACCAGCAGATGTTTATTGTCAGATTTGCAAAATGTATGGATTGTGATGTCTGATTCAGTGATAAAAGGATAGGTTAAAGAATTTAATAAAAGCTACAATGTGATTCACAGTGAATAGCACAGTAGCAGACAGTCTTTTTGAAAGATGTTTTATTGTTTATTATCATCAGAATAATTCATAAGAATTTGCATTCCAGATTTCATCATTCTTCATTAAATGTTCCAAAAGTGTCTTTTGTATTGAACTGTCAAAAATTAGTCTTTATTGTTTATTACCAGCTAGAAGTAATGGATACTCAAACCATATTGCAAATGATAGAACATACTGTAATACCAGTATTTAAATATCAGTCCATGGAATAAATGTATTTTATCTCCTTTCAAAGTAAAAAATTCAAGCAAATAATCAAGAAATGTGCATGACATTTTGAGTCGTAAGTTATAAATTCAAAAAGCAAGAAATTTTAACCAAGAGGATTATATACATGGCAATTAGAGACCAAAATAGAATTTTAATTATGAAGCTTTTGCCTCTGGCAAAATATGAAGTCAATCATGCCAAGATGAAATTCGCTCACTTTTCTGTTATTGGATGGTGCTTAATTTCTGAGTATGCTATATACCTTCTGTGTCTTTAAAGAAAGTAATAATTTAAAGTTCCCATTTTAATATAATCTAAAACACCATCTAAAACTTTTTTCTGACATATTGATTGTGATAATTAGGAATTTAAAAATATTTTTCAAAGTGTTAAATCTGAATTATAATGGTAATGTTAAATCAGAATTGAAATTTTGTAATTCATAAAATGTATGTTTGGTGATAGTATTTTGTGTATTAAATGCATGCTGAATTGCTAATTGACAACAAAATTTTATGTTTTGATCAGAATTTGTTATGCATATACTTATTGCAATAATTATACCTTCTTATCATGCCAATACCTGAGTAATTAATAACACATCCATATCTTCTTGTTGTACTGTTATTCATGTTAATGCTGATCTTGTATCTTCTCAAAGTCTGGTGCAGTAGAAATGGAATTAATCTAATTATACAACTAGGTGCCACTCAGCAGAAATCTAGTCTAATGTTTTCAATGCCAGACAAGTCAGTGTTTGTTAATGTGCAGTAAACTTTGTTCATACAGTAAACTTTGTTACTGTAAACTGTAACAAATGATAAGCTAGAAAGGTCAAGATTTCATAGTTTGTTTTGCACCATCTATTTGCAGTATTCTTTTGAGCTCAGATACTGAATCTGGAGATAATCAATGGCACCCTTTAATTGTTACTGATCTGGAGAGTGTATATTACTCTTTCATGTGTATGGCTCTAGCTATTGTTTCCTCACTATTTGTTGATGTGATTGATATTGAATCATGAAATAAATCCAGAAGACTATCAATCGAGCGGCCTTTCAAAAACTTAAAAGTTGTTGCCACTTCAGAGACTGCTGTGTGTCTGGGGTAAGTAATATGCTCACGATTAATGCTGTTAAGGTCACCACATTTATCAGTTTTAATTGATTGCAATATATCGGGTTTTAACAAAAGTTTCTTGCTACCGCAAATATCGTCTGTATAAACAGTTCACGTTGGTGTGTTTAATCATAATTTGTCAAATGATTTTTGGCATTTGAAAGAAAGAGACTTGCTTTAGAACACAGTGTTGTGAAATTTGTAAAAAAATATCATTAGGTACAAGGTGTCTAAAATGGAACTATCATGCTAGCTGATTAGAACCGTATTTACTTCCAATTCTGTTGCAAAAAGTCAGCTACAGAATGTATCACCAAATCATTTGTACAGATTTACAAAATGTATCAAATGACATTGGGAAGGTTTGTTACTGAAAGTTCAAAAACGAGGACCATGACATTCAAAAAGCAGAGTGCTCTGGCCAACCTACTGATGTTGATGAGGCCCGCCTGTGAAAACTTATGGAAGAAGATCAGTGTGCAATAACGCGACATTAGTGCCATGTCCATTAATCGTGCTATGTATTGCATAAGCTTGATGTACCAATCGCTGGGTACCACATAAGCTGACTCGAGCAGATAAGGTTAGATGTGTTCGGGCCTGCACTAATCTGCTCAAACATCAATACAAGTACAAAATTATGGATGGATTGTTATTTGTGATGAAAAATGGATTTACTTCACAGGTCAAGTGGGATGGTCTGCACCCAATGAGCTTGTCAGCAGTGTCAAAAAGCACAATTTGACTAACAAACACATCATGCTATCTATCTGGTGGGATAGCTGTGGTGTTATTCACAAAGTGTATCTTTATAAAGGTAATACTTTTGACAGTTAGGTGTACAGCAAGATGCTAGTCCCTATTGACACTGCTATTAAGGAAAAATATCGAACTGAGTTCCAATGCAAAAAGGTAATGTTCCATCAAGTTAATGCAAGATGACGTGCATTCGCTAGCTAGAATCTGTATGGACACAAATGGGATCTTTTTCCACACCTACCGTATAGCTTCGACATTGCTCCTTTGAAGTTCTACCTTTTTTCACACTTGCAGCTACATTTTGGTGGTGCTATCTTCCATTTTGCACAAGATGTCCAAAGTGATCTGTTTTGGACTAGTGGCCACCTGAAGTTTCTGGACTGAAGGCTTTGAAAAACTACCAAACTGTTTTCAGAAAATCATAGATTTGTGTGATGATTTCTACCTAAACTAAAAATACTGCTTTCATCTTTTTTTCCTAACTTGGCAGAAAACTTTCATTACAACCAGATACTACGAGAAGCCTCGATAGCTCTCAGTTTATTAAGTTTTTTTTGCATATCATTTTTAGTGGTGCTAATATACGTATGTTTTGTTTTTAATATCACAGTTATTCGTCAGATATAAAATGAGGGTATTTAATTGATCATGTAACAGAAACTTGCCTATAGAATTATCTGTAGATTTCTGTAGCTGAATGACTATTAAGCTTTAGGTTAGGCATACTTTGTAATCTAATTTGCTATTGGAATTTTCTGATAATGATTTATTATTCAGAATCCAGTTAACTATGGCCAGAAATCTGAATTTGGTTATTTTACTGATGCTTGCATAATTTGACAACTATTCCATTTGTTCACTTGCATAGGTTTTTTTGATGCCAATATCTTAATGAGAATAAACTTTAATAAACCAATATTGAGTGACTTATTTGAATCTGAGCTTTTTGTTTATTCATAGTGTTTTCTGTGTTTTAATGTCCAAAAGAGACCTTCAGCCAGAGATTGCATAACCCTTTTATTGATTTTTCTCATGTAATGTAAATGTGGATCAGTTTCACATAAATAAACCTTTTTGAAAGCGTCCCTTTCATGAGGGATATAAGCCTGTTTAATTATTATTCAAATTGTAGATGTGTGATTGTAGATTGTGGATTGACTGTGATTGTAGATGTGTTTCAATCTATTAAGGAGCTAGAAACAGGGAACTTACCATCTTTGGTTAATGAAAAATTGTTTCTAGGAAGCTAATAATTATTCGAAAAAATGAATAAATATTTTGTTTCAGGTAGTAGCAACACATTACTTTTAAATAGCTTAGTTTGTTGATTATATCTGAAAAACAAATATTTTATGCTTTGCTGATACATTACTTTAAAATCGCTAATTCAGTGGTAATAAATTCAAAACATAAATATCTTATGTTCTGATGAGTGGCAACACATTGTTTTTAAATTGCTAAGTTTGTTCTTAACAATTCATTAAATTTGCACAAAATGTGAACTAAATACGAACTCGGAATTCAAAATTCGGGCTTCAAGGTGCACATACTTGATGACTTGGACATGCAGTTGCACATTAGAGGACTTAGTGGCTGTAGATGCTATCATTTTTCTGTAATGCAAGAAACATATATTGGGATTCTTTATTATTTAACAATAAAGATTGCATGAATGGATTAGCCAGCTAGCTGTCTGGACAAATATGCGGGATGCCTTAGGCTGCTAAATTGTTGTTTATTGTATGCTCCTTCAGACCTCCAAGGATCTAAAAAGTGCACCTTCAGGAAAATGGCATGCAAACCACAAAATTTGATGAACAGCTTGATACATTCTATGAAATCGAAGCGTGAGATTTGCATTTCTGTCAGAGGTGAACATGCACCATATTAAAGAGAGATTTGTTGCAAAGGAAGGATAATCATTTCTCCATTTTAAATTTCCATAATTTCATTCTCCTTTTTAAATTTCCATATTTTGAAATTAAATCAACTGGCATATATGGTAATTTATGTTAAATGATACTTTTTTGCAAATTGTTTTAATCATTTAGAAATTAACAGTTAAGTTTTATTTTGGATGTTAACTTTTAGTTTTAATTAGCAGTGTATTTTAATATTTTGTTCAATAATATTTTACGATCTGATCGTTATAAAATGACATTTGTGTGTGCAATGCAGGTCCATCAAATTCTTCTCTTAGTCTTCAAAATATGGGCATGAGTCCAAGTATGGGTTCTGGTCCACCAAATTTTAAAAATGCCGGTGACACTGGCCAGACTATGTCACCTCACACTCCAAATATGTATCCTGGACCCGGCATGTCTTATCCGCCCACAAGCTCCCATATAACTTCCCAGGCAGGTACTACACCTGGACCACCACCTGTCACACCACAGACTGGACCAATTAGGCCTCGTTATCCTCAGCAGGTATGTTCAATTGTTTAATAGCATTTTTTAATTGTATAGTAACTTTTTGAATGATATGTCTACTTTTTAGATATCTTCCCATCACTTCAGTTTCTTTGAGATATATTTTATTCTGTTTCATGATTTGGAGTTAATTCATATATCAGTAGAATGGAGATAAGCAATATTTTGCGACCACCTTACAATAAATATAATGCAAATATGGCATTTGATAACAATATTGGAATTAATTCTGTTCAAAATATTATGTACAATTATGAATATTAATTTTCTTAAAAAAATTGGAAAATTGCCAACCGCAAATTCTATAACTTGGATAAAGCTTCAAGTAGAAAACTCAAGGAAATTAAAAAAAGCAGAGAAAAATTAAATACTGTGTATAAGCTCACAATTTTTGGAACTTTTCCTAGGGCTAAATTATTACATTGTTGGCTTTTTTATATGGATCTGCTAACCTCACAAAAAATGTAGGTATTTTTCCATTAGCCATGTGCAAGCTATAAATCTCCAGACATCACATTTCCCCTCTTTAATTTATGAAAAAATAATAAAAAATAAAATGCTGTTTTATTTCCAAAATTGTTTATAATGTTGGTTTGTTGCGTTGTCATCAAAATGGAAAACTTGATGTTGGCGAAATTTGTGTCTGCCTTCCTCAACACTTGAATTTGTTTTTCGTTTGTGGAGAAATGCAAGCAGCTATACTGTTGTAGAATTTTCAGCAAGTGCAAGCACTTTTAGTTTAAAATATGCCATTTAAGAATTTCTCTACCCAGTTATCTTTCAAATAATAATAATTAAAAAAGGTGCAGAAGATAACATAGATCATGTGCCAGAAAACAAATGAAAAAATATGCTTTCTTCAGAGAGATTACTGGAAAGTCATTTTACTTGCTGAATCAAATTCAGCTGTCACTTCATTCTTTGTTAATGTTATTCGTAGTGCAATCTTTTACATAATCAAAATTATTTATTTGAAAAATTTTTAATGTCATAATTTATAGTTGATTTTATTTGATTAAGGATAAGAGAAATCATCAGTGAGGTGAGTAAGTAATGCGTAACATTATTTATAAATAATATTGTATGTATTGAAAATCATTTGCTTGAACACTTTTAGTTTGATCCAGAGCTTGAGTCCTGGTAGAGGGGCTGCCTACATGGGCATTTTATGTGTAACATAGATACAATCCAGTTTTCCCTAAAAGGTCCTCCGCCTCCTTTAGGCAGATACTGTTGTGTGTGTTGCCATAATAACAGTTAAAAAAAAAGGAATTTGTAAAATGGTCAGGATGTACTGAAAAAAAATCTGGTAGAATTAAAGTAATCTAAATTTGGAAGGAGCTCCATATTGATAAAGAGAATTCATCTGCTTTTGCGTCATAGCTAATAGAAGCAGTGGAGACCATCTAGATCAGTGTTGGCTGTAGCCAGCTCTCGGACCGAATGCAACCTGCTTATTGCTTAATCCAGCTTATTAAGAAATCCTGTGCAGTGACATTTTCATCCCTTCCCTATTTTGTACTCAAACTACTGAAATCAACAGCATAATAACATTTTATTTCTAAATTTTTATTTAAAAATGGTACTTCAATTCAAATTCAGTTCAAATTGACTAATTTTAAGTTGTTTCATTCAAGTAAAAGAATAGTTTTCTATGGTTCCTTAAATGCAGATAAATTCAAAAATTTTTCAGATTATGTAAAAAAGCATTTAGTTTTATTTGGGTTGATATATTTATCTGAAAGAACATTTTCATTAATGAAGTACACGAAAACTAAATGTTGATCGCTAATTACTGAAAAAGATTGCAGAATAAATTGGAACCTGATTTGGATAAAACATCTGCAAATGAACGCAAATGAGAGATTTCAATTCTCACATTAAATATATATTAATATTTGTTCTTACAAGGTGGTGTTTGTCATAAAGATAAAAATATATGCAAAGCTATAAATTTATAAAAATGTTTTATTTGTTACTCATGCCTTTTCTTGTAATTTAAGTGTGCATTTTATTTTTGGTTAGTTGATCCGCATGCAGGTCCTTTGCTCTTGTGTTCATCATCTGGGAGTTATTTAAAAGTAAAAATAATGAATAAAATGCTATTGTAAATTTTAATATAAAAAAGTTACTGATGAGAGTTGTTCTCCCCATCACATCCTGGCAAACAATAGAAACACCACAAAGAATCATCATACAAGCACCATTGAACCTTGCAACGGCCCTGCCAGCATGATGCTCTAAAAAAGACCTTTTTGACTTGTGGTTAAAAATATTTGCCCACCTCTGATTTGGAGCACTCCTTTGGATAAAAAATGACCAGAAAAATAAAAACAAATCGGTAAAATAAAAAAGGATTGATGATAGTGGTTGGCTTTTGAGACAGTTTTTCTGTCAGATTATAGTTTCTTCCAAAATTTAAAGCATATCTGCCAATTTTTATGAATTTTTCTTAATTTTTAGAAAACTATTTTTAAGATCTTATGCTGGAAATTAATTTTTTTATGAATTTTCCATTCTTTTTTTGTAAAGGGCGCTAAAAATGTAGCCAATTTGGTGATTTGTCGTTAGATTTTTATTTAAAGTAGGTACTTACACCCAAAATTTCGGGTTAGTTCTAATTAATTACCCATTTAGTTGTTTATTGTGTTAAAAACGATCTTTTTTCCTTTTCCCTGCATGTTGTGCATTAATAGATTTGATGATTAATCAAGATTTTTTTAAATTTTAAGATCAGTTTGCTCATGAAAACCGTTATTTCATGACATTTATCTGATTATTTGTGAATTTCATGATTATTTTAATGAATGTAACAATGTAATTTTGTCATATAAACAACAGCATATTAAAATTTGTGTTTACATCCATCATGCTTTGAAATGTAAAATTGTGTTTCATTTTTGTGGCTTTGAATATCTTGATTCTGAAATTTAAACAAGGTAATAAATATCATAATTTGCTAGTTTCCACACCAAGAAGGCTCTTGATACGATTGTAATAATGGGGCTGTAATAATAAGGAAGTACCTTTTCTACTTTTGATCCCTTATGTCTGATACATTTCCTGCATTCTTTTATTTTAAGATTTTCATTGTCAAAAGTACAAAAATTGTTAAAATGATTCTATTATTGTCAATTGCTCTGGCATCTGTGAAAAGGAATTCTGTTATAAAGGTACTGAAAATCAAAAATTTAAAATGTTCAACAGAATTTTTGAAGTGAAATTCAGAGATGAAGCAAACTAATTGTTGAGAAGGAAATTAGTTGCAAAACCCAAAAGAAATTTTTTTTTCCAGATGAATACTGTTAAAACATTAACAGATTAACACATACTGTAGCAGATGATGGAGAGATTGATAGAAACATCGATTTGTTTGGTAAAGCAAATGAACTCAAGAAATGTAGGGAAAGAGAAAGAAATAGATCCAAATAAGTTCAAATATTTGAAAATTTTTCAGATTAAAAAGATGAAAATATTTTTTAATATTATGGACTGTATCTTCTAACATGATTGTTTAAATATCTTTTTTAAATCAGCATAATAAATTGAGCTTTGTTATTTTTCATATTACTAATTATTATGGTTTCTTACTCCGTGCTCTCAAGCCTCTTATGATTTTGCTTGTGCTTGCCTGCCTTGTGACGCATGGTCACCCCCTCCCTACCACCTTCTTCAAACTCTTATGGGCCTATTATTATTTTATATCCTTATCTTCTAACTAATTAATCAAGGTAAAACAAAACTGCTTACCTTGTTCCAATGGGTTCTGCCAGGGCCACCGGGTTGATCTCCTTCGTGCATCTCCCTGCAAATCTTGAGAGGGGATAATCCATAAATGATAAACTTTCTTAACACAAACATATTTAATGAAGACACAAATGGTTACAGAATATTTACATAATGAAAAGGTTTAAATGTCTGCACGACGCAGCGTGCGACTTCTCAGTTCCGAGTTCTCGTGATCTCTGAGCGAGAGTTCATAGTTCGAGATAACGTCACTCAGCCATCGGATCTCAGCAAGAGTTGAGTTGCAACAGGGCCGAACTACTTCATGTTATGTGCCTTATGGCTTTATTTTTAAAGAGCTGGAAACATCGTGCTTCTGCGTGATATAGCAGCAATATTTGTCCCGAATGAACATAGTAAATTTTATATGTAAATTGTCTATTATTTCAAATTGCAAACTTTTCTTACATAATGTTGCTTAGGTGTTGACTGTTACATCTGCAAGGAAGGTGAAGTTCTTTCTTAGTTTGGATGAAGAACATTGTGCGGGGATGGATTCAGGCATCTCCCACCCACTTTTCCTTGCCACCAAACCTCTTGAAAAGACTTTCAACTGAACAGTATTTTAAGTACTTGCATTGCAGAATGATACTAATAAAATAACTTTGAATGCCCTGTCCCAAGACTATGGCAGTTGACTCTATCAAGCCATAATGGCATTTTTAAATATGATTTTATAGTTGTCAAATATTTTTGTTCAATATTAAAGCATTCTGCATGTTTTTCTTAGACTGATATTGCAAGAGTAAAATCACTTGTGTATGTGATTTTGATAATTTTCTTCAGATCTGTTTGCTGTGAAGTCCTTAATTTGTTTCTTTGATAATTCTTAAAAATCCTTAAAATTAATTTGCATTTAAAGAAATGTGTACAGTTCACATCAACTGAACAGAAAATTTACTAACACACCTGTGGGCTCATTATCTTCTTAGTTTAAATAATGAGCCCACAAGTGAACACAAAGTTCTGTGAAGTTCATTAAATGAAATTTTTGAAAAATTTGTCTTTTTATTTTGGAAATCTTTTTTTTTTTTTTTTTTTAAGGGACGGGGATTTAATTAGAATTCAAAGTAAACTTAGTAAAACTTAGTAAGTAAGTCAGAGAGAAAAATATTTACTTTGTTGTGCAGTAATTTATAACAAAAAAATTCTATTTTAGGTTGGGTATAACCAGTCACCTTCTCAGTATACTAGTCCAGTAGTTAGTCAGCCTAGTAATTTACAGCCACCTAGTTCAATGTATAACAATTCACCACAAACTCCCTACCAGCCACAGCAACAACAGTCACCACAGGTGTCCTATCAGCAACAACAGCAACAAACATTGCCGGTATCCTATCAACAGCAGCAACAGCAGCCATATCAACAGAAATACTTTGGTGGTCTACCTGATGGTCCAGTTGGTGGAGTTGCTGGATATGATCCTCAGTTGCATGCAAAAATGGCTGGTCTGAGTGTTAACAGTAGTTTCTCTAGGCTTTGGGTGTGTAATTTTTTATAATTTATATTAAACTTGTATTTTTGTTCTGGTAAAATGTGTTACATCAAAATTTTTGAAACTAAAATGCCTTTCTTAAAAATCTTTACAAAATGAGTTGATAATTAAGGTTAATAAGATGCTAACAAGTCATTAGAAATAAAACATAATCTATGAAAGTACTAAGCACCAACTGTTTGCATATTCTGTTTAAGTGAATGTTTTATTATTTTTTTTTTTTATAACTAGAATTACTGTTTGCCCGTCTTTTAATTTTATTTGAACAGATAGATATTTTGATACAGGGATCTTGCATTTCTTGTTGTGATGTGATACTGTAAGGTGACTTAGAAATTGTTTTAATATAAAAAACCTTGAAATAATCAAGCTTATAACTGGGCGTACTTTTCCATAATGTACCTGCTATACATTTTGAAGGTACTGCTGTAATAATATGAATGTGTTTAATTATTCTTGTTTACATACACACACAGTCCCCACATAATGCTATAGTTGTCTCTTGGCATATGTTTGGCTTCTCTTGAAAGGGGCCAAAAAATATGGCAGATGCATGACAGACCAGGCAACCTGTTATTTTTTAAATGACATGCTTGTCCTGAGCTGTAAACACAATTGTGACATAATTTCTTTTTTGAATTTAGAGGTGTGTAATACTTTAAAAAGTTTATTTCAGAAATTAGCAGGTATATTTTCTAAGGTATATTTTTCAGGTATATTTTCTCAAGTGGGTTTAAATCTTGGAGAATGGGCTGGCTATATAAGAGTTAAACTAGTTTCCATGTATATATCTTTTCCCTTCATGCACTGCTATACTGTATGGATTAAAGTCATTTTAATGTATATTATTTTAAATGCTTATAGATCAGATGAAGTATTTTAACAGCTACCTACATATTAATTGCTAATGAAAAAAAAAAAAAAAAAATAAGTTGATTGCAATAGCTTAAAAGTCCTTTTGGAAACCACATCTTCAGCCTTTGCAATTTTTTTTTTTTCTTTTAAAGCTTGGAAGAGCTATTAGTCTCAAACCTGACTCCTCAAATTGTTGTGTTGTAACACTTTTAATGTCTATCACTTTTCAAATAAAGAGATGCCGTGACATTGATTAACCAAGTAGAAGCTTTAATCATCTGAAGAATGGTGCTCTCCGGGTTGCCAGACTTGAAGTGGTTTTCAGAATATCACATGGTTGGAAGTTTTGCAGCTATCTTGAAGCAACTGATGGAAATTTTTATTTCCCAACTTGTGAGAGAATTAAATATTAAAAGAAGCCAACAGGAGTGAATACAAGAACAAATTAATCATGTAAAATTAATGAAAGCATATAAAAAGTGCTCTTTTGGGTGACGTTAAAATCTAATTTAAATAGGTGACTTTTAAATCTTATTTTTGTATATTTTTAGCAATTGTAAAATAGCATTCTCAGACTTGTTCCATTATCTTTAGCATATTCCATATATATTTTTATTGGGTCTCTGAAATGTGTATAAAAAGGAAGTGCATTTTTTTTTAAAGAATTAAAACCTGTTGCTGATCACTGAGAGTGTTCTGATTCCTGTATAGTGCAATTATTCATCACTAAAGAAAATGTTGTAGAATTGTTATGTTAAAAACTGCAGATTGAAAAGAATCAGACTAAGAAACTTATTTGATTGATGTTGGACCATATTTCTGACAGCTGTATAATTGACCATTGGTGCCAAGAACTAGCATTACTTAAATTTTACCTTGAAGATCTAGATATATCAGACAACATGGAAACAGTTATATGAAAGAAAGTTGCATTACTGGAATACACAAAAATACATTTCTGGCATTCAGAGCAACAACTACAGTTTCTAGATCTCCACTAAAGTGTGTTACAAATTAAAGCTTTTGATTGTAAGGGTTTTGTTAAACTTGTAAAAATCTTTTAAAATTTCAGAATATATTTTGAAATTTATGTTGGAAATTTCATAAATCAATACTTTTAGAGTTATATGGTATACATTTAAGTATTAACTTAATATTAAAATTTTAGGGCAATGACAACATAAATCTCCTTCAAGATCGTAATATACTCCCTGCAGTTCCCCTAGAAGCACCCAAACCAGTTTTAACACCAGACCGACCAAACTGTAGTCCAGAGTAAGTTCATACTTTTTTAGTTATCTTGTTTTATTTCTTCGTTTTTATCTTGTTTTATTTCTTCGTTTTCGTTATTCATTGTCTTGTATATTTTCATATTTTTAATCATGGAAATAAGTATATGTTTTGTGTTTTAGTATTTTTAGATGTACTCTGACGAAAGTACCTGATACTAGCTCTCTTCTTCAGAAATCTAGATTGCCATTTGGTATTTTAATACATCCGTTTCGAGATGCCTCAGTAAGTGATGAATATAGTTATAATATTTTATTCAAATTTATTCATGTATAAATAAATGGATGTATTATTTCAAATACTTTTATTTTTCATTTAGAGTCTCTCTGTAATTCAATGCAATACAATTGTGAGATGCAGGAATTGTCGAACATATATTAATCCATTTGTATCATTCATTGATCAGCGTAGATGGAAATGTAACTTATGTTTTAGAGTCAATGATTGTAAGTAATATTTCTAATTTTTAGCAATTATGTATATATACTTTAAAATTTTTGTCTGAATCTTGGGTAAAAATTTTTATCTGCTCCTTGGGTAAAAATGAATAAAACAGGTAATTTAATGCCTCAAAGATTAATAAACATATAAAGACAATACTATTAAGTTAATTATGATTAATATGATAGAATAGCATATTGATCACTGCACATCCATGTTAAATCTGTGAATCATGTTAGATGCAGCATCTGCTTACCAGTAGCCAAGCAGATAAGATTGCTGAACCATATTAGTTCAACCCGCTTTCAGATCCTGGCTTTGGATTTTTGCATTTTTTTTCATGTGTAATGCGAGTTATCAACCAATTTCCTGATAAAGCCTTCCGCAAAGGCATTCCTTCTTGTACACATGTAGCATTTAATATTCTTTGTGATAATGTAATAAATCTATAATCCAATGGATTTTCTTTTCCATATGAATATTTTTAGGTAATTGAATTTTATAAAAACTACCAAACGCCCAGATCACTTAAGCAGAATATTAAGAAAGGAATAAAAGTCTTCAAGTTTTATTATTTGCAAGAGAATATTCATCTTTTATTGAAATTTAAAATTCTCTCAGTTTCATAATATTAAAAATTGCATTTTCATAGTCATAATACGATAGAATTCTCTCGAGGAAGCAAACTCAGATAGAATACTATCATTAAATCGATGTGGCAGACTTCTTGATATTATCATTTTGAAATTATATTTAAAGTTGGACAATAAGCTGTGTTCTTCAAAGATTTTATACTTTGATAGAAACTTGACTGCATTGGAGGTAAAGAACTTTTACTGATAAAAGGAAACAATTTTTGTTCATTCATTTTTATTTTTTGAAGTTACTATTTAAGAAATGCTGAAATTCTCTGATTCACTTTGAAAAGGTGGATGTTTGCTGTTTGAAGGGCTTCATTCAAAATATTCAGTTCTTATAAAAATCATGTAAGAAAGCTAATTTTTCCAAAGTATCTTTATTAACAAACTTTTTGGCATCTTTGTGTTTGAGAAAAATGTATTTAATATCTCAATTCAAATTTAAGTGACAAAAGCATTGCAGTGAGGGAGTATTTTGTATTGTAGCCAAGCAAAGTTCTGTGCTTGGTCTCCATATCCTTACAAATTTTTACTTTTGGTTGAAAAATTTTATTTTTAGTGAAAGTTAATTACATTCACTACACATTCTAAGATTGGATTCAATGCAAGAGGTGTAAATAATAATAAAATGGATTCATAGAAAATGGCTTTGCTTTCAGTAAGTGTCTGTAATCTTTCATAAGAACCCAACATAGAATAACTAACATAAATCCAGACATTATTATACTTAGCCCAACTGAAATTGTTTTCAGATATAAAAATTCCAAGGATTTTGAACAAGTCAGATATTGTTATAAAAGAGTATTATTACTTCTATGTATTGCATATTATCAAGGATTATTAACAAGTTTTTAGCATTTACACCAGCACAGATATTTCTGCAAACATCTACAGTATTTTTACTTTCTTTGAACTAATTAAATGAGAATTTTTATTATTATCCATGATTTCATCATAAGTCAATGTTAATTCCTTTCTGTCATTTTTTTCAGTCAGCTAGTCATTGAGAGCTTGCACTATACAAGTAACTGTGTTATTGGATAAAGCTGCTTTTAAAAGCACCTTTCCCAGCTGATTTCGCTGATAATGATGCTCACTATATCTGCAATTAACAGTAGTGTGACTTTTGTTATTATATGGGGATCTTATATTTATGACTTAATGGCACCTTGTAAAATGCCATTAAAGAAAATATATCTTGATATTGATGCCTGCTAAAGAAAAGTTTTTTCTTTTGTTATTTCAGTACTTTTGATTTTTCTGAAATTTTTTTTTTTTTTTTTTTTTTTTTTAGATTTGCTAGTCATATTGCTGTGATTGATTTCTAAGTAATGTTCCATTTTACTTTATGGCACACTGTTGCTGAAACGTTCAAACTTAATAGACACTGTTGTCTGCCCGTGCCATTTGTTTTTATCCGTGTAAACCAAAGTAAAAATAATTGCAACATATGGTATCTGCACTTTTTTGCGTTACTGGTGAATGGTACATGTTTTTTATGTTTATTTTCACACTGATTACTAATGTTCAATAAAATACTACATTTTTAAAAGTTCAAAAAGGAATATTTTTTAAAGAAATCTTTTTTTTTTTTTTTGTAATCTTGATTTATCAGCATGCTTGATCACTGTGTAATTCGGTTATTACCGTCTAAGGAAATTAATTTTACACTGTAAAAAACTGGAACTTGCTTATTATAAATGCAGAATACAAAGAAGATCTGGCAAGCTGTTGAAATAATTTAGAAACATGTATTTTAGATTGCCATCTGCTTTAGCTACCAATTGTTCATGTACACCAGCTCTTTTACATGTTGCATTTTATCACACTGAACTTGAATCAGAAGTACAGTTACGGAAATTTTATGAATATGATGCACATTTTGAGAACCACTGGTTTATACTGTTATAAATGATCTATGTAAATTATAATGTTTAATGTAACTATTGTTATATTGTATGTTTTTGTGTGCATTAATGTACACACTTAATTACTTATTCCTAATAAAAAAATTAAACATATTTTTAATGAAAATATAAAGAATAATGTCTTATTTATACTTTGAAATTTTGTATATGGATGTATCAAAATATTTGTTTTTGTAGTACCTGAAGAATTTCTTTATGATCCTGCTACAAGATCATATGGGGATCCTGCCCGTAGACCTGAAATAAAGAATGCTACCATTGAATTTATAGCTCCTTCAGACTATATGGTAAGTGCTTATAATACTGGAATTTATTATTAAGTTTAAAATGATTCTCATTTTAAAAACAAATTCACTAAATTTATGAAACTGGAAAGCATAATTTGGGTTTTGCATTATTCATATGAATAATCACTTCTGGTGTACTTCAAATAACTGTGAGGATGTCTCAAAATTTTATAAAATTTCAGCTTTTTTGTAACTTATGTTAAAATAAGATTGCAAAGTGTTTTACTTGATTATTCCCTTAACTTTTTGTTTTAATTTATAAATTTCAGTTTATCTGAGTGATATTTTTCTTTGAATTTTAGCTCAGGCCACCCCAGCCCGCAGTTTATCTTTTCTTGCTTGATGTTTCTCATGGTGCTGTAGAAACAGGTAAAATATTAATATAATAAATTATTTGAAATTGTTGCTGAAAATCATTATGATTTCTCTCTCATGCTAATCATCATAAGGCTGATGAGATATGATTTGTGTCGGATTGCTAGTATTGTATTTTAGTATAAAAGGATACACTTTATTTGATGCTTTATAATAATTTATATCAAAACTTCCCAAAGGTAAAATTTGCTCAATATTTTTTCAATTTAGAGATGATTAAAAATATATAAAGCTGCGATTGCTTGGGAAATTTTTTTTTTTTTTTTTGCATTTTTATATTTTTACTTATAAGTAATAATAAGGCTGAGTAATAATTAAAATTTATAATTCTCAGAAAAGTGTACTCTGAAATTCTCCAAGCTAAAACATTGACAGTTGAAACAACATTCTATATCTTTTCCATTTAAAAATTCCCCCTCCTCCACATGTGGGGAAGAATTTTATTCAGATATTTTTTGTGTAATATTTATCTTATGTCCTCAGGATTATTCTGTATTTAAACTGTATTTTTAATAGGGGGACTGGAAAGTTGAAGAAAAAATGTTGTTTCTGCTCATGTCGACAACAACGTGCTAGGGCAGAAGTGGAAGCAAATCCATGTCAAACACTCTTAACCAACTTTGGTCGACCATCCAAGAACATTTAAAGCAGAATGGGAAAATAAGCAAAACAGGTGTTTGAGTCCCCCATAATCTGTCCGAGGAGAACAAAGCCAACCGATCCATCACATGCAAAGTATTGCTTCAACGGCACCATACAGTACCGTTTTTTGATCGTTTGAATACTGGAGACGAAAAATGGGTCCTATATGATAATCCAAAATGCAAAAAGCAGTTTTAATAGGGGTTACAAAGGGTTTACATTCCAAAAAGGCAATTCTGTGTGTTTGGTGAAGTATTCGCAGAATTGTTCATTTTGAATTGCTGAAACCTGGACAAACTGTTAATGCAGATCTTTCTTGTGAACAATTGGATCGAGTTAACCAATCTTTAATCGAAAAATATCCAGCGATTGTCAATAAAAAAGGCATCATTCTGCAACACAACAATGCAAGACCGCACTGTGCAAGACAGACACTGGAAAAAATGAATGAATTGGGATGGGAGGTGCTGCATCACCCACCATATTCGCCCGATATCGTACACTCGGATTTCCATTTATTCCGATCCCTACAACATTTTCTTAGTGCCAAAAAATTTGAAAATTTGAATGATGTCCAAAATGCCATCTTGAGGTATTTAACTCAAAAACCAATTGATTTATATCGGTCCAGGGATTGAAAATCTGCACACTAGATGGCAAAAGGTTGTTGATAACGAGGTGATTACATTATTGATTAAAAATAAAAACGTGTTAAAAATTTATTCGTGTGAATTTAACGTAAGAAAGCAACATTACTTTCCAATCCCCCTATTATATGTTTTTCGTGAGATTCTGGTTTGTAAATGCCCTTGTAGTTTTTCTTTATTAGAAATATTCAAATAATTTTTAATGTGTTTATTATGTAATTTTATGAGGTTTGAAATTATTTTGAAATTTTTAAAACTTTTAATTATGTGTATTTGAAGATTGAGGAAGTAAAAAAAATATTGGAATCTAAAAAATGAGAAGATAATCATAAAATTGATCTGTTTTAAAAACTCAAAAGCATATTTAACATCTGTTTTCTGGGCAAGTATAAATGAAATCAAATATAGTTATATTAAATTATCTGCTGTGAAGATCATTTAAGATCTTCTGGTACTCTTCTCAGATTGGGAGCATCTTGAGAAATGTATGTAGCTATGCATGTGTGTCTGTACGTATGTGTGTGTGTGTTTACACGTATATATGCATATATTCTTGTATACATGCATACATGAACACATACATCCATGCACACAGCATATATTTCTGAATCTGGTCTGAATAACAGAAGAGTGACGATCTTTTATTCGTTTTTCAATTTCTACTATTTCTACTACAACGTGATTATGAATGCAATGAAATAAGTCATTTAGAAACACTTTTACAACATTTTCATGTTTTTATATGACAAAAAAGGTATTTATGAACAGCACGTTTGTCGTTTGAATTCTGGCCATTATCATAAAAGTGCATAAAAGCAGTTATTCTGCTGATGTTTATACATATTGGATCAGAGAAATTTTGGAACTAACTGCATATCTAAAAAGCAGAAAGCTTACATGTTTACAGGTATATTTAATGTAGCTAATTTTAAAGAAAAAGGGGAAATATATACAAATCCAAAGCACTAGTTTTCTGAACTGGTTACTTAATTCAAGAGTGACTTTTGTTGACTAGTTTAGAAAATAGATCCCTTAGACCAACATATTTCATATTCTATTTAACCTAAGTACACCTATTACATTGAGCATAAAACAGTTTATGTTATGTAGCCAAGACCATGGAATTCTTGATGGCATAATTGAAAGAGTAGATATAAGTTGTGATATTTGTGGAAATATATACAATTATAGTTGGCTTATGTGTAGCAAAATATTGAAAATAGAGAGGGTGTAAAACATTTAGTTTATTGTGCTATAAATAGAGCAAATGATCTAAGTTGCCTGTCTTTGAATTAGACTATATTTCGGACATAAGCAAGAAAAGAAAAGAAGAAATATAAAATGAATTGCTTTGCTGTGACATTTTTGTAGATATTTTGTGTATCATATCAGCTGCATAGTTTGTAATAATTAAGCATGTTCAAGTAGTAATAATGCATTTTCTTTTCAGGCTATCTTCATGCTTTTTGTAAGATTTTACTAGAAAACCTTGGTGACTTGCCTGGAGATTCTAGAACTAAAGTGGGCTTTATAACATTTGATGGCAGTATTCATTTTTATAATCTTGGTGAAGGTCTGAACCAACCTCATATGTTGGTTGTATCTGATGTGGAAGGTTAGATTTTTATTAATTTTCGTTATTTTAATGAAACTATTTCTAGCCTTTTAATTTTGTTGGATTTGTTTTAATAGATGAAGTATTAAATTACCAAAAGCAAGAGAAATGCTTGCTGCAGATGCAAATTGTCAAAAATATAAACCTGTATAATACAGAGTTCCCTCAGAGAACATGTAGACCAGGTGTTCTCAACTAGGGAAGAATTTCATAGTTTCAGCGAGGAATATGGTCAGCATTTTTATTTACTTTTTAAGTATTTAGATTTAGTTTGTGAATATAAAGAATTCTTATACTCAAGTTTTGGTATTTATTAATATTTTCTACAGTTCTTGTTTAATTTATAAAACACATTATAAAATCTAAATTTAAATAGATGCGTATATATTTTTCAAGGTTTTAAAGGAGCAGTGAATCTAACAGTGGTGAACTGAACTCATGGGGCAAAAAAGGTTGAGAACCACTGGTATAGACATTTTGCCAAGTGAACGTTTTGTGTTGTGTATGTTAAATTTATTCATGTCTTATGAGATGAGCACAAGTTACCTTTAATCTATAGAACTGCAGCATGTGTTGAAAGTGGTGGTCGGTAGTAGCGATACAATTACAATAATGAACCATTGTTCCAATAATTTCAACCTTTGGCTATTGCCATGCATGCCATTTAATTTCTTCAGTAAGGTCTGCTAGTGTAACCAGTTTTCTGCAGTACATATCTTTTAGGCCCATATCACACGGCGTTTGTTTCACACGAACAACTATTTCGGACAATTTTTCTGCCTGGTTTACTATTGAGAGAAAGACGTGTGACTTTTTCCTTCCTTTCCAAAAGAATTGCAAGTTGTTCGTTTTCAACCAATCAGCTACCAGTTTCGAATGCTATCAGCTTGTTTGTAATGGGGAACCAAGTAATTATTGTATAGGAGAAGCTATAAATACAAGACAAACTGCTGGTTGTATAATGTAGTCTGAACATCACAGCGAAATTATTTCAGGCTATTTACGATGCTTATAGTAATAATACAATATCTCTAGTGCATTTGAGCCCTTATTTATTCTTGCTTAGGACCATGACTCATGCCTGTATGTCTGGTCATTGTATTGTTGTACATTGTTGAGAATGTACATGGGTCTTTTTAAATGGTAATTTTGTTTTTGCTAGCTGTTGTATAGGTATGATCTGGGTCAGCAGTCCTGCAACAGACACACTGGTTACTGTCTCCGACACCAGGTAAATATAAATAGAAGGTAATTGGCCATGTTGTATCAGGTATGAAGAGCCACCATTTAAATTCTAGTTAACTTTGGATAAAAATTTTGCAGTCTTTTCCCTTGGTGCCTGACTCCCAGTAGTTTTGTCATTGCTTCAATAGTTTACCTCTAAGGACAATATGCGTCCCATTTCTCAGTTCCTGTAATTTGAACAGCTTGCTGTGCACTGGATAGGTGTTTCTGCAGAGACAGACACAGGGAACATATTATGCAAATGCAGTTTAAGTTCTTATAATTTGGTAGTTTTGGCCAAGATGTTAATTCAAAGTAGTGTACGGCCCACCAGCGGCCGAGTGGTAAAATCGCTAAACACTGGTAGTTCGGTCCAAGGTTTGAATCCCACAAACAGGCTGGCTGCATGGGCGTTTTCATGTTTTCCCCATGTGTAGCATGTATATGAGCCAGTTTCCTTTAGAAAGTCTTCCACGAAGGCATCCCTATCCTTAAGCAGATAGCCCTAGTGTGCTTTGCTGTATTCACGATACACCAAAGTAGTGTATAGCTGCATCCTTAATGGTGAAAAAGGAAACAAGTATAGAAAAAGATCACATTGTGGAAAAATTAAAAGATTCTCAAGTGTTGCCGAAAAGTTTTGTTTAACTTTTCTATTTCTTTTGAAATTTGTGTCATATGTCAGAATTTAGTTGGGTACTATTCAACTGAATTCCGTTTTTAAAATATATTTGTATTTTGTTTCTCTACAAAACGTGCCATTTCGAGATCAGTTTGCTGCTCATGCAGTTTATCAGAAATATTTTTTTTGGGGGGGGGGGGAAATCTGAATTATATTCAAAAATGTCTTTTTTTTTTAAAGAATTTCTCTGACTAGAATAAGGTTGAATGACATATTTTTGAGTTTTTTTTTTGTAATCTTGTTAAAATATTATGTAATAAAATATGGGTATAGTCTTACCATGTATATATTTATAATTCAAATTTTATTGAAACATACTTTTTAAAAAGTGCTTTCATTTTAAATCTGAGATTAAAAATTGTCTGTATGGAAGTATTGGTTCTTTTCTCTTAATGGTGTTGTAATTGAGCTCCAAAGTACCAAATGTGGTAGGTAGCCTTGTTTTACTTTTTGCTTTGTGAATGGCTATGTAGTGGTGTTGTTGCAAATAAGCTATAAAAAGTAATAACATCAGTAACATCATCCAACATTTGTCTTCTAGATTTTCAGCTGCCACCCCCCTTTTTTTTTTGTTAAAATGTGGATCTTGCATGAGAAACGATTCAGAATGTTGAAAGGTTGTGATACGCTGTATAAAATAGTGAAATAAATGCTGCTTCAGCACAGTTCACCACCAGCTAGTCCTATACAAATTCCTATTCATGTGGCATCGATTGCATGATAAGACACAGACGTTTTTGGCAGTCTTAAAATGAAATCTTAATTAATCTTATGTCTCTTGTATAATGTGAAATTTATCTAGTAAAATCTATTTCATATTTATTCTGAATTTAATAAAATAGTCACTCTTTTCATGAAGCTGTTAGCATTGTTAGAGTTAACATCTAGTTAGATTTTGCATCAATGTTTATATTTTGCACTTTTTATATAAATGTGCTTGACAGAGCATGCCTAATTTATGTAAAATAATTTTAAACAATTATTTAAAGAAAATCTTACTTGGACTTTTTAAATATTTTATGAAATAGTCATTATTTAACTGCAAAATGTTGCCATTTAATATGTTTATGCATTATCATACATTATTGAATTCTTTTCCAGACATTTTCCTCCCATCTCCAGACAGTTTGTTAGTAAACCTACATGAGAGCAAAGCAGTAAGTTTTAAATTCAATCCTTATTGTACTATCTTTTCTTAAACATTTATTTTTTAATTAGATGTGACCTTTGGTTAATTTCTCTCATTTTTATTTCAGTTAATTGCTGATCTTTTGAATGATCTTCCACAAAGATTTGCTTCAAATGGAGACATTAATTCTTGCTTGGGAGCTGCTTTGCAAGCTGCATACAAATTAATGGTAAATTTTGTTTTATAAATTGAAAAGACTTTAGTTCTGTTTACTTCATTTATGTATGCATATAGATTGCTTTTCCCCACTTTAAATAAATGCTTCATATTATGAAAATAAGTTTCTTACAAATTTGTACTTTTCTTCGTTTATGAAAGAAATCTGAATAATTTTTATGAAGAAAAGTGTAAAATTGAAAGCAAAATTCTGCATTTATTGCAGTGATTACTGAAATGTGTGAGTTATGACATTTCATGCTGATTTAAAGTGGTTTATGCTAGATGTTCGAATTGTGTATGAAGAACTATCCAGTAGGGGAAAATGTCAGTCTGTTATCTTATTGCAAGATTTTTAAATCGGACTATAACAGATTTTTGAAAGAAAGTTTTGATTTTAGGTTATAAATATTAAACATTAAACATTCAATAAACATATTTAACATTTTAGCTATTTAGAAATTTTAAGTACTTTGATCTGATGAATAAAATGACATCAAGACGAAAAGATGAGAGCTTTGTCTCATTTTTCCTTCAGTGTAGACCCTATACTAGTGAATGCCCAGTGGCTCAACCAGCTACAATCATAGCTACTATCTATTTAATTTCCCGTGTATTAGCTTTCTTTTCAATTTTAGGAATTTTAAATGACATTGTTCATGTGTTTTTACAATATATTCTTTATATAATTTTTTAAATGGTATTTTAGGTTTTAAAATAAATTTTTTTCTTGAAGATCAGAGAACTGTCAACTTTTTTTTCAAATAAATTAATATTAATTGCTTCTTCACTTTAAGCCATTTCAGTTGATAAAAGGTTTCATTCAAATTTCTTATTTTCATAAAGCATGGAAAACATGTATATTTGAATTTTGATTGTATGTATAGTTAGCTACAAAAAGCAATGTTTGTCTTGTATCTAAAATTTAAACATTTAAAGAAAATAAATTATTGAAAAAGACATCTTGTAAAGGGTGTTTTTGCCTCATTGTATTCAATATAAATATGCAGGTATTTTACAGTTTGTAAGTACAGCAATTGTTATTTTTACTTTCTTTTGTTTATAGTTACAATTGCCATTTTGAAAAAGCATAGTTTATACATGTTTTGTGAATAGTACTAAAATGTAATTGCATGGGCAATAGTATTATAGTATATGCATATGGAAGGAAGCTGTATGAAAATTTGAGAAAAATAATTGTATTTCTTACGATTGTTTCTGTGAATCGAATACAAATGTTAAAAAATTTTCTATTTCAATATCTTTTCAGTCACATATCTTTTTGACTAAAATTTTATTTGCAAGAAAAACACTTAAGTCATTCAATTTGAATGGACAAATTTTACTCTGGTTGAGTTATTTTATTGAATAAATTTAGTTCCATCTTTTATTTCCTGTATCTTATTTTCCTTTTGCCTCGCTTTATTCTTAAAATATTTATAACAAAACAAAATTATGATTAAAAGATTCTACAGCATTTATGACTTGGGTTTTAAGTAATTGCTGCTATATCATATTTACTCAGTAGCCGATTGTTAAAGCTTTGCAGATCTTGTATATTTCAAAAGTCTTTAATACACTACTAGATTATGTTACTTATTTAGTACTAGATTATGTTACTGAAGTTAAGCAGCGATACAACACTTTATTTCCACTTAGGAGGAACAGATAGGCTTTTTGCCGAAGTTTTTGAAACCATAATAGTAACTGTGGGTTATTATAAACATCTCGTAAATAATCAGCATAACTTTGTATTTCATATCTGTTAGAATTGTATGGAAATCTTTATGGTAGTCTTTAGATGTCGTTTATGCGTTAAAGAGACAGGGACATACTCTGTATGGATATGGTGGTTGAATCTCATTGCCTTGCCTTGCCTTTACTCCCCTCTCCCCAAAAAGGCCCTTTTCACAGCCATACAAAAATACAAAATTTTATAAAGGTATGCCTTTATTGCCATTGTTATATAATTTCATTCCAACAGTATTCCCGATTTAAATATATCGTTTGAAATAAGTCTATACTTAAACTGTATGAATCGAATTAAGGTGAGCATTTGATATTCCTTCTGTAATGTATTATTTACTGTCAGTTGTGGCACACTAATATAAAAAAAAAAAAAAAAAAAAAAAAAAAAAAAAAAAAAAAAAAACTGATTTATTTAAAAATAAATATTTCTTAAATCTTTCATCAAAAAGTATTGATTATTGTGCGGTGAGACAGAGACCTATGGAAATCTTTATAATAGTCTTTAGATGTTGTTTATGCATTAAAGAGACAGGGATGTACTCTGTATGGATTTGGTGGTTGAATCTCATTACCTTTGCCCTTCTCAGGGCCATACAAATTTTAAAAAAAGATATTCCTTTATTGCCATTATTGTATAATTTCATTCCAACAGTAGTTAATATCATTTGAAATAATTCTGCACCTAAACTGTATGAATCGAATTAAAATGAGCATGATATTTCTTCTGTAATGTATTATTTACTGTCAGTTGTGACACAGGAGATGGATACTGTTGGTTTATTATAGCTTTGCTTGGGATTGAGTAATGTAGATTTTGATTAATAAATTTAAAGCAGTCTTTGTTTTATGTATATCTGGAGACACCTATCTAAACTGTACCTTGCCCTTCTCAGGGAAATACAAATTTTAAAAAAGGTATGCTTTTATTGCCATTGTTGTATAATTTCATTCCAACAGTAGCTAATATCATTTGAAATAATTCTGCACCTAAACTGTATGAATCGAATTAAAATGAGCATGATATTCCTTCTGTAATGTATTATTTACTGTCATTTGTGACACAGGGGATGGATACTGTTGGTTTATTATAGCTTCACTTGGGATTGAGTAATATAGATTTTGATTAATAAATTTAGAGCAGTCTTTGTTTTATGTATATCTGGAGGCACCTATCTAAACTGTGCTAATGTCTTTAAATGTTAGTGTTATTAATAAATATTCATTTGGTTAATGTAACAGTTGGTATATTGAAAGATGTATATGTTCTTTTACTTTGTTTCATTTTATGATCTAATATAAATCTGCTTTTTCACAGCACAGTATTCAGAATAATATTTACTATATTAATTGTCATTTTGTTAAAAGATTTTTTCTCATGTCTATACCATAAATATTTTAAGTTATATGTATATTGTATAATATTTTTGAGGCAATTTTTTCTTTTTTTAAAGTCTCCTGTAGGTGGTAGGGTCACAGTTGTACAGACCTGTTTGCCAAATTATGGTCCTGGAGCTTTGAAGAATAGAGAAGACCCTAATCAAAGAGCTGCAAAGGTTTGAATAATAGCTTGCCTTTTTTTTTTTTTTATTTCAGTAGTGATTCTTTATTATGTTACTATGGGCACTATTTGTTGCTGTTTGATAGGGATAATTTTTAGAAAACAGCACATTATAGAAGTTAGTTTAAAATATTCAGCTTTGAAATAAAATATTTAGAATATGTAGACTATTATTAGATTTGAAAAACATTCAAGGTATTGCAGTAAAATTGTGTGACTATCCCATTCTTGTACCATCAGCAACATTGAGAAGCATTTACCTGTGATTCCATGTATCATCACTGAAATTCAAAATAGATCTTTCTGAGTACTGTGGTTAAGAATAGTATTAACAAAGTATAATTTCTGGAAAATCCCATGTATTTTCTTAACTTTTGATGAGCTGATTTTTATTTAATTTTTTTTCTCAAAATATATATTAGAAGGATGGCTATTCAAAGGCTGTTATTTTCCCTAAAATAGATTGTTATAAAGAATTATTGAAGAATGAGTTGTAGTATTGTTTCCAAGAGCTGAATGAGTATTTGGAAAAGTGTGTAAGACCAGAGGTTGTGTGGATTTCAGGGCAGAAAAGATAAATCCTATTATTTAGCCCAAAAGTACAAAATAAATACGGACATCGAGGACATATACAATTGAGACGTATAAAATATGGGACATTAATAAAGCATAAAATGTTCCCCCCTTTTTTTAACATTTAATTTTTCTGATAGAGGTTTGCTTTAAAACTTAAGGATGTTTCAGAGTATTTTGTATTATTATTATTATTTTTTTTTTTTTTAGATTATATAGAGTTGCGATTTCTTGCTCTGTAACAGAGCTCTGTTGTACTAAATATTTTAGATATTTTCCATCATGCTCTTACCTTCATTAAAAGATATTTCCTCACTTCTATCAGATTCGCTGTGTCGTTGGAATTGTTTTCTCTCTGTATTGAGTTCAGACCAGGGCCAATAATTTCATCATCGGTCATCTGATAGGCTCAGTGTTTGCTCAGCTGGACACATCATCCATTGAGTGATATCTTCTTCTTGCAAAACCGCCTCATTTGTTCTTCTTTCGAATATAGATGCAATTTTCTTGCTTTAACCTTTGCTGTACTGATCCTAAAACCAGAAAATTCACTGGTCATCACTCTCAGTTTCAATAAGCAGAGAAGATAGCTATGCATTATGCCAGCCCTTTACTAATGTTGTTTAGGAAACACAATTCCATGATTCTGCTAACAAATAGATGCTATCTTTGATGTTGAATTTTTTTTTTAAATAACCACAAAGGGAAATAGAATGGCTACTTGAAAGAATTTCTTTAGTATTAAATGAAAATAATACCCCATCACTTCACTGCTGTTGGAACTTTTTGTACAAGACAGCATTGAGGTTTGCCGATTTTGTCTCATGCAGAGATTTCCGCTTTTGGATTCCAGTGTTAGAATCAGTGTTCCTTTAAAGTTTCAATAGCCTTTCTTTATTTTTTCATATATATATGGTTGGTGTTGCAGTTCTGTATGATTCTGCTGTAAACTGAGGAGTAGGAGTGTCCTCTATTTTTTGCAAAATTTTTACTTTTTGCATTACTGTCAATGCAACAAGTTTAGGTTTTACAATGTTGCAAGCAGTAAAGTCATGAACTTGTCGCATTGTATTAAGAAGAACTGAAATGAAAAATATTTTTAATCTCCCCAAAAATCCAGATCAAACAACAAAATGACAACACCAAGCAATTTTTTTTGAAATAACAAAGCTAAAAAATATGACCACATGAGTTGTGAACTTGAAAGAGAAGTTGTCTGCTTCTTTATTTCGATGCAGACTGCAGGGGGGGGGGACTTTTTTCATGATGTCATTGATTTAGTAAGTATTTGTTATTACATCATTATTTGGTAAATATTTCTCTTTTGTTCCATATTTCATTCTCCATGTTGCATTTTCCTGAACCTATAAGCTGAATGTTTACATTTTTTAGAGGTTGTGTTGATTTCAGGTTGGTGGAATTTTAGTATTTGATTTTTCTAGGGGGAGGGAATTGAAATGTTTTTGGAGTTGCCTTATATTTATCACTGGGATTTAAAACAAAGGTATATTTTTAAAAATTTTTATACTTTCTGTTTTTCTTCACCACTCTTCAGAAAGTCACCAACTCATTGAAGACTGAGTCATTGAATAAATTTCTGCCCAAGCTAATATGCAAAAAGGTACTCTTTTAAAAATGGTGTTACCTCTTTCAAAAAATTCCAGTGTATTTTTTCCCCTTCCCACATACACTGCAATTTGCTGCCTCTTAAAAAATCAAAGAATCGCACAAATTTGGTATTGCTTACACTGTTATTCTTTCCATGCACACAGGATCTGTTTTTGCATGGAGAAGCATCAGAAAATTATGCAAATTTGTTATTGCACACAAATTTTTATCCATCAACTTCGATCATATAAAAAGTACAGTCTCTTGGAATGCGAATTTGTGAATTCTCTACTATTGCTATTGCACAAAAATTAGTATTTCTGAAGAAATGTAATGCTTTCTTTTTCATTAGCCAGCAAACTTTTTTAGTCTTATTAGAATGTCTTACAAGAAAAAAATTCTCAATGTGAGAACACTAATCAGAAAAATGACTATCAGTATGAAGGTGGAAATACACACTCATCAGCACATATGTCTGGGTTGCCACATAAATATATATTCATACTGTCATAGATTGCCTCTTTTAGTGACATTGTGCTTTGTCTCTTGAATACTTTTTGGGGGTGTGTGAATAATGATGAGAATGAACCAAATTTTGTTGCCTGTTTATATTTTGGTATGTGAATAATGCCTAAATCCATTGTGTTGGTGATACAATTTTTTAACTTCAATAAATTTTTGTGTAAAATGCTTTTTAAAAAATAAATTTTATTTTTTATATTTAAATGTTTATATCTTTAAAATGCAAAATATTTTGTTTCATATAGAAATGCAATTGGAATGTGTCATCTTGAAATTTATTGTGTTCAGGAATGTGTACAATATCACTATTACATTTAAGCAGTTTATATGTAGAAGCAGTTTAAAAAAATTAGGTATTTTAGTATCTGAAGCTGTCTTGTAATGTTTGAATTTGTAAATACAATTTGAATTCGAGTTTCTGACTTTTCGTTTTAATGAAAACTTATACGAGTACGATCTGTTTCACGTTCGTTTTGATAATAAAGATGTGCAAACAATGTTTTAGAATGAAAATATTTCATGATTTTATTCAATATTTTAAATTTAACCTCCATTCTTCTTTAAAATTTTTCATTTTAATTGAATTTAGGATGTTTCCAATGTGGGACCTGCTAATGACTTCTACAAGAAACTTGCGTTGGATTGCTCAGGGCAACAAATTTGTGTAGATTTATTTTTGCTCTGCTCTCAGTACATCGATATTGCTACTATCAGTAAGTACTTTTCTGGTGAAGTAATTTAGTAATTTTCTTCAGCAAGTAAAATTCCATTTTTAATAATTCTAAAATCCTGAAATTAATTTTACCTTCACTGGACAACTCTCCATATTTACAATGTACATAAATCTTTCATGCCAAGGAAAAGATTTTAAACTGTTCTGTTTCATTTTTGAAGTTTTCCATGTGTTGAAAGTGGCAAAGAATCGTTGCTAGTAACATATGGACATGAATGTCTTGAAATATAACATAGAATGTCAGAAAAGGCTTCTTTTTAAATTTCATGGGGAAAAATTAATACTTGAAATTTTTTTTTTTGTTTTCTTATCATGAAAGAAAATAATTTCTGTTAAAATAGGAAGTTGCTGCTGTAAGTATACAAGCTCTCTTTATTTTCAAGTTTTTCTTTTTTCAAATCAGTGTTTTTAGAAACATATCTAATTCAGTTATCCTGCCCCATTGAAGAAGATACGATGATTGAGTGCTTGTAGTTTTTATGTAAAATGAATTTATAACGTTCTTCTGTATTTTCATTCTGGTAGGTGACTATATAGAGTCATGATATATTATATCAATTTAGCTACTGTCATTAAAAAATTATCACATTTTTGAATAGGATGAGAATTTTTATGTCTACTGTTTAAGAAATGTTTACCCCTACTTTTCTGTCATCATTTGATCAAAACTATTTTCCCCTTTAGAGACTTTTTTCGTTTGTTGTATTTAGAATTTTAAGAGTAAGGAAAGGTAAGAAATCATCAGTGCCATCGCTAGGATTTGAAATTCAGACCTTCCGATTGCTAGCTGGAAGTACTTGCAATTACAACATGAAGGCACACATTGAGGAAGGAAAAAATTCTGTTCATTTTCTCCCTCTTAGGGGGGCAGGACTGTAGAGGACAGGACCCAGTCACCAAATCCAGGTGGTGATGACTTATCATCCACTGCATTTTAGTTCAAGCACTAAAAGTTTTGAGAATTCTGTGGAGCTGGGAAGGAGAGAAATCAAAAGAGCCTTCTACACATTCCAATTGCTATTTGGATATGCTTCCAGTTGCATTATGAAGGCATGTAAAAAGGAAGGAGAAAATTCCTTACAAAGCGACCAAGGTAAAAAGTTGAATGGAGACTCAAGCTTTGTCAGCTGTTTTGAACAGAATGTTCTCTGATTGAATCACATTTTGTCTCATGTTGTTGCTGAAAATAAGCATCATTCTACAATGGTGGGTATTCAGCATCCATTGCCATATATTTTCACTGTTCTTCAGGGACAGATTCCAGTGGTTTGTTTTTCTATCTGGGGCAATTTATAGTCATATTTAGATGCATTTGCATCCTATTTAAACCATTTTGGTAACAGTTATTTTGTTGTACATACAATTCTGAAGTTAATTAACGGCTAACTAATCATATGTCTAGAATATAGCTTTTATATCAATTCAGCTTGAATGTGGTAATTTCCATGCATGTTGTTGCAGCACTCTTGAATGGAAGTATTTTTATTGCACTATTTATATACAGTACAAAGTCCAAAATCCAAACGTCTATTATCCGGAATGATCAGAAATCCGGACCTCAAAACCACCAATATTGTTTTTCTCCTAGGCTTTACACGTGCACATTTGATTCCCCCCCTTTGCGCATAATAAAACATCTGGAGAGTCCCGATTCTTAATTTCCTTTCGACATTAAATAAAATACCTTGTTATCGAAGAAACAAACATTTTAGCATAAATCAGTAAGTAATTTGGCTTCGTTGCTGCATATCTCAAACTGAAACATTTCACATAGATACATCGTTGATCTGATGCCAACCTGGCGAATCATCATTTATTATATTTTCCTTTCATTACTGCAGGCCCACCATCACAGTGGCCAGCGGTAAAGACGCTAAACACTGGTTGTTTGGTCCGAGGTTAAAATTTTGCGAACGGGCTGGCTGCATGGGCGTTTTCGTGGTTTTTCCCATGTGTAACGTGTATATGAGCCAGTTTCCCTTAAAAAGTCCTCTACGAAGGCATCCCTTCCTTTAGGCAGATAGCCCTCATGTGCTTTGCCATAATTAAATAATCGAATCCTTTGATCACTGCATGTTTATCAAAACATGACAACTTGAGTAATGAATCATGTAGCAATGCCTAAACAATTTTTTTTTTTTTATGTTAGTAACTGAATAATAAAGGAGTATTTAGTAATTAAATAAAGGAACTTTTTATGTTGACATTATGCTTGGTGATGATTACAGATTTAAGTTAAATGTGCTAACAAATGTTGACGAGGAAAAATTTACCAAAAATTTCTTTCCATATTCTAAAAATAGATTTTGTTGATGATACTCATAGACTACATTTAGGGCTATTTGAATTAAGAATTAACTATTTTGTTATTTACATAAACCTAGAACTAGCACCAGGGCTCGTATGGCTGCACAGAGTTGCAGAATTTAGGACCCACAGAGACTGCATCAGGCGGTGGTTAAGATATCTAGTGTCGGCCCTTATTAAGGCTTAAGTATGTGTGGGAATTTATTTATTCAGAACTCTGATAAGCCTTAAGCATATGCAAGAAATAGACATAAGTATAATAAATAACTAAACTAATACAATTCAAGCTTAGTTGTCTTAGTGCGCGATAGAAGCAAGATGAAATTTAACACAACAACTTGTTGTTAGTGGCCAAGCTCATGATGCATAGCCAAGTACGTATAGTGATTGGTAGCTAAATTTGATGATGATAGCCAGTAATGTTAAAGGTTTTCGGATATCACAAAACAAAGGTGAAATTTTCAAATTAACGGTTTTTATAAAGAAATGTGGTGAAGCGGTAATAAATGAAGATGATATAAAAGAAGTTTTTCACTGTGATGACAATATTTCTCAATCATCAGTCAGTTAATAAATGGTGAAAACTGTAATAGGGTTCTAGATCCAGAAAATACCGCTACCAATAGTAAAGAAAATGATGAAGAAATTGCTGAAAACGAGGAAATTTTGATTGATAAGTTAGTTGGAATTCTCGAAACAGCAGTTACAGGACTTCAACAATCTAACTGAACAAGAGATTATGTCTGTCTAGAGAATTAAAGAGAAAATATTAGCACAAAAAATAAGTAACTTAAACAACTTACATTAAAAGAAATGTTTAATTAGATAAACAAATAAATATTAAGCTTTTTTTGTAAATTTTGGTAATTTAAATCATAAATACTTCATTATTTCATAAATCACGATTTCATATTTTTAATTTTATAATTTTTACATGCTATCTTACTAGATTTAAACTGATGATCTAATATCCGGAAATATTTGAAATCCGGAATCGCGGCAGTCCCGACGAGTCCGGATTTCCAACTTTGTACTATATATATATATATATAGTCCCCCTAAAATTTAAATTCCAAGTTCCCATAAAACGTCTTTTTCATAATTTACATCCAAGTTACTTTAAAACACAATTTTCGGAATTAAACTTCCTACATATGGGTTCTCTCTTTTTTATACTTCTACTAAATTTATATTAGGAGATAATACAGTACAAAGTCCGTAATACAGACGTCCATTATCCGGAATGATCTATAATCCGGACCTCAAAGCCACAAACTTACGCATGCGCGTTTAATGTGCATGTCGCAACGCATGCGCTTGAAGTATTTACTCATGCACGCTTCCGATAAAAAGTGACAGAGAGGTTATTGAAAACGAAAAAATTTTGATTGAAAAGTTAGTCGGTATTCTCGACACAGCAATTACAAAACTTGAACAGTGGAACTTTGTAACTGAACAAGAAATTTGTCTTCTTCCTGTAAATGAGTTTCTTGTTCATGTTTGTAAAATCCTTATCAACCCTTTTATTCTATGCTTAAATGCTTTTCTTAGTTACTTTTCTTTTAAACAGATATCGGTGAATTACATTTGACATATACTAAATAGTTGAAGTAGATATTAACTACTATTTTTGTTACCATTTAGGTAATTGAATGTATGCTTCTCATGGATACTGAGGTGTTCTGTATTGCTGTTGTTTCTTCAAGTGTATTTTAGTCCATGATAAACTTTAACCGCTATTTATTGCCTCTGTATGGATAAACTCTTCTTTTATGTATGCTGGTGTTCTACCATAAACTAATCTTAACTTACTGTATGATATCCATAATTCCATCTTTCTATGACTCTTCAGATGCTTATTCTGCTACTTAAACTAACAAAATATATGTTTTCTGAAAAATTTTTTACAACACTTATTTTTTGGAAAAGAATGAAGTCTTCCTTTCCTTTCTTATGGGGGAAGGGGGGAGGTAAAAGTAGTTTTTGTTATCAGTTTACTTGAACCTTCTAAAAGTTTTATTTCCTTCAAACATTATACCACTTAATAATAAATTTGGAGACTATTTATAGGTCTAAAATGTGCGTAATGTAAACTTATTTGCAATATAGCAGCATCTTGAATTAAATATTTAAAAAAAAATATGCTTTTTTTTAAACTTGTGTAGTTTTTATTTTATGTTATTTACTGTTGGATCAACCAAAAGCTAAATTATTTTACTTTTCCTCAGGGCAGTTTTTTTTCCTGCATGGAAAATAATATATCCTACTAAGTGTTTAAAAAATAAGATTGGGAAAATAAATGGGGCACTAATGGCTAAATGTGCATGAAGCATCAATTGTGATAATGTGATTGTGAATTGCCAATTTAATATGCACAATACCGAAGCTACTCGTGGTGCTGAATTTGTGCAGTCATTTTTGTTCAAAAATCATTTGAGATTTGCTTTAATTTGGCATTTTGCAGTCTAGGTGTGGTGCTCATTAAAAGGATGTTTTATTTTTGTGTTTATTTTTATTCTTTGTATTTATTCTGGATTTAATAAAATAGTTCTCTTCATTGTTTTGCTTTTTGTATTAGGTTGCCCGGAAAATAATGCAGGTTTTTAACCTATATCTTTAAAGTATCATAACTCAACTCAAAAACAATTTTATTATTCAATATAAGCACCAGCCGAATCAATGCATTTTTGCCAATAAGTTTATTTATGCTGGTAGAATAAAATTCTGGCGTTCTGAATGTGATACAGTTTGTTAAAGGCATTTTTGGCCTCGTCTTGGTTTCTGAAGCATTTCTTCTGCAAAAAATTATCCAGATGTTTGAAAAAGTGGTAATCGGTTGGCGAGAGGTCAGGCGGATATGGAGGATGAGAGGGAGAGTTTCATATCTCAATTCGTTAAATTTCTGTAGGGTTAGTTGTGCGATGTGTGGCCGAGCATCGTCGTGGAGAAAAACTGGCCCCTTTCTGCTGACCAATGCTGATCACATCCGTTGCAATTTTTGGTACATTTTTTCGATTTGCTGACAATACTTATCTGTCGTAATCATTTTGCCCGGATTTAGGTAGCAGTAGTGGATGAGATCGGCTGCAGACCACCAAACAGTCACCATAATTTTCTTTTGGTGCAAATTTGGCTTTGGAAAGTGTGATGTCTGATTGCGGTCCAACCACCGAGCCGAACATTGCCGGTTGTTATAGAGAATCCACTTTTCATCGCACTTAACAATTCAATCAAGAAAAGGGTCATTTTTGTTGTGGAGAAGAAGAGCAGACGACACTTCAAAATGGAGATTTTTTTTTCGCTCAATTTGTGTGGCATCCACTTATCGAGTGTGTTTGACTTTCCAGTACAATTCAAGTGATCAGAAATCATTGTTTTGTTTACGCCAAGCTCCTCGGCAAGCTCTCGAACAGTTGTGCACAAATTTGTTTCAACTAAATTCTTCAAATCATCATCTTCAACAGCTGAAGGGTGTTCACGACCCTCTTGATCTTCCAGTTCAAATTCTCCATGGCGAAACTTTTGGTACCACTGTTGAACTGTCGATTCATTAACACTTTTCTTGCCCCGTACTTCATTGACATTTCGAGCCACTTTTGCTGCACTGTGGCCTAGCTTGTACTCAGTAAATTTCCTGAAAATCCCGTTAAAAAAAAAAAAAAAAAAAAAAAAAACTAGTAAATATTTTAAAAAATAATTCTGGAACAAAATGATTGTTATAGAAATATAGAGCGAAAATAGAGCTTCAAAATGATATATAAACCAATGTAATTCAAAATATTTTTGTTGATAAAAATGTACAGGAAAGATAAACAATTGCAAAAAACCTGCTTTATTTTCTGGACAACCCGATATTTATTCTGAACTTAATAAAATAGTTATTCTTTTTATGAATCTTTTATGTATCATTAAGGTTTCTACCATCTAGTTTGTAGATTTCGTTCCAAGTGGCACCCTGTTTGCAGAAAAGGATTAAGAATTATTTGGAACTTGCAGTGAATTCATACATGTAATAAGTACAATGTATAAATCAAAATAAATTATCTTTTAACAGTCCATATTTTACAGTTTTCCTATGGAAACATAAAGTGATTTAATTTCGATAAGTACAACTGGTTATATTACGTTATTTTCATTCAGAGCTGTCATTTGCAATTTAAATTCTTCTGTGCTAATATAAGTTAATAAATCTTTTTATTTACCTACAGGTTGCATTTCAAAATTTTCGTCTGGTTGTATAAACTATTATCCTGGTTATCATCTTCAACTTGGTAAGGTACAAGTAGAAAAATTTTCAGGAGATTTCAAGAGGTATTTGACAAGGCGTATTGGATTTGAAGCTGTCATGCGTATAAGGTGCACTCGAGGTAAATTTAAAAATGTATTAAAAAAAGTTTTAAATTTTAGAAATGCTGCATATTTTGTGATAATTTGTAAGTCTTCTTTTAATAAGTTATACTGTTAAACAGTATGAACTATGTACTATGCAGTATTCGCTTTTAATAAATATGTGATTTGTTGGGGGAAAGAGTATTCTTAAAAACAAAATTAAAAAGTTCTTAATCGGTATTCAAATACAGAAAGCTGTTTAACATGTTGACTGCCACGGCACTTTTTGGATTCCGGTCCGAGAAGCCAAATAAATTTAATCATATTATATTATTAAAAACACTAATTATGATTCATAACAATAATTAAAAAGTTTACAGGATTTTTTTTTTTTTTTTTTTGTGGAAAAAAGAATCTTTGGAATTATCTCATAGTCGGCTTTTGTTAAACAAAGCTCTTTGCAGAATCCCACTACGAGTTGATTTGTATGGACATCTGCCTCGATTTGACTTGCCTCCTCGATACAGCTAAAACAAGCGCTAAGCGAGTAAGTAACTCGTGGTGCTAAAGTGGCAAGTCAAGAAACTACGAGATAACTTGTATTGGGCGTCCTAAAGAAGAGCACTAATATGAGTTACCTCTTGTTGGGCAGTCAACGTGTTAAAAAAATAATTGCAAAAATCTTTATTCGATTTGTATCTTGTGATACATACAAAAACAAACTTTTTGCATAAATATTGTCTGAGATTGCATCAAGATTTTTCTTCTGTTTGCATTACAGTGTATTGTAAGGCCAAGGCCCTTTCGACAAACTTCCTTGACAAGCTTGTCTGCCAGCAATTGATTTTTAAAGTTTTGAGATCTGCCTCCACACAGTCTATTCATTTTTTGTGAAATCTTCCTCTTTTCCTGATACCCTCTGCATATGCGAGGGTCACCTTTTTAACAGGGTTTAAGTTGTCACGTTTAAAAATATGTCCAAGCCACCTGATACCATAAAATTTGATGACTAGGACAATATTAGATTGTATCTTCTATATTACTGTGGTTAAACAAAATTCTCCATCTCTTATTTTCTCTAACCGAGCCATATATTTGTCAGAGATTTTTCTTTCAAAGCTTAGAAGTCTTGATCTGTTTTGTTAATGGATAGCAATCATTACCATACAGTATGATAGGTCTAATAAGAGTTATGTAAAGATTTGTTTTTGTCTTGAAGTTCAATAATTTAGATATTAATAAATTCTTTAAACCATAATAACATCTATTACCTCTAAATAATCTATTGTCTTTTTCAAATTTAATATTGTTATCATAAGAGATGATAGTACCGAGATACGTAAACTGAGCAACATCCTTGAAAGTCTAAGAATTTATTTGTAATGGGAGGGTATTATGTGCTATAGCTCTTATTACCATAAATTTTTTTTTATATAGGACCTTGTTGATGTTTTTACATACATAGCTGCCAACAGTCCTTTTTTTTCGCCCCGCATCATTGCATCTTCCAGTTTCTAATTTTTAGTCTTTTGTTAGCTTAAGGGAAATGTTTCTGAGCAATAAATGTAGTTTATTAAATTAATATAACTTTTGCAAAATCTAACGACCTCCCATTGATTCTTTGATTAAATTTTAATTGATCTGAATTGTTTTAATCTATTGTAGACATGTATAGAGCTTTTTATGAAGACTCAACAAATGTTTAATTAGTTAATATTTGTATTTAATTTTGTATTGCACCAATAAAATGGTACATTGTGAAGTTTACCTTGTCAGTTTTATGTATATTAGCTTTTCTCATCATATTTAAACTTAGTTTGATATGTAAAAGTTTTTCTAAGTATAAAAGTGTATGAAAACAACAAAATGAAATTGGGCATAGAACATAAAATTTAGAAAAATGTAATTAATAATCGATGCACCAAAATCACAATATAAGTAGTTCAGTTACATGAATCATGCATTATACTTGTTTTTCATATTTCAAGGTTAGCAACATTGTATATACAATTTTTAAGATCATTTCCAGTTTGCTAGGTTGATGATACATTTAGCCTTTTTAATCAGAAAGAATTAATTGTTTGTAATTTTATTTGATATAAAATCCATTCATCTTCCTGCTCTGTTTACACCCAGTGAGTTTAATTTCAGTAGTGCAACTTATTAGACATTTTTTTTTTTTTTAATTTGCCTTTCTCTATATGTAAAAATCTTGTGATTTATGCATACACACACATATATATAGATGTATAAATTTATTAAGTTAAATTAAAACTAAACAGGCAAGGAATGAAGTAGAAATTTTGACATTTAATTAAATTATCTAAAATACAAGTAAATATAGTGGCCTCTTCTAAATTAAGCTGTACTGAGTTGGAAAAATGATATGTAAAAATATAAAAATGCACAATAATAAATACAGTAACAAAAAAGCTGTATTATCGTTGCCAGATTCAAATTTTTTCAAGAGGTTGAAAAATCTAACAATGATATGTCCATTTTTTCTGGCATAATCAGTTATGTTTCTCTTCACTTCCAATTAGCTGAGACACCAAAATTAATTATTTTAAATTATATGTGCATCTGAGAAATAAAATGCCATTTCTGTATAACAAATTTGTGAAAACAAAAGTAATTCAATTATAATTCTTCAAATAGAAATTAAATGATACAAAAATGCGATAAGTATGCAAAACAAAAAAAAAAAAAAAAAAAAAAAAAAAAAGTCTTCAATTCCAAAAAGAAATACCATACATGAAAAATCTGTACGCAATGGCAAAAAAATAGAAATTTGACAATTTGGAATTAATTAAATTTAATTCGCAAATTACAAAAAGAAGTGAAATAAGCCATTTAAAACTGAACTTACTCCTAAATGAAAGCTTTAAAATAATAATAATAATAAAAGAAAATCGGAAAGATTTCAGATTTTAAATTACGCCCAAAAGGCTTTTTTTTTAACATTTTGTGTGCTACCTTTATCTATTAAATATCATGTTTTTCCTACTTGTGAGTTGACAGATTTGTGGATGTTAGAGTGTTACGTTTTAGAGTCTTCTTGTATCTTTTGGGAGTATACACCCTTAAACATAATGTCAAAGACTAAGTAGTGAATTCTCACTGTATCTTTAAGAATAAATACTATAGATGAAAGGTTTAAATAATATTTTTATTTAAATCCAAATTAAACAGATGCACACACTTTGTGCTCACAAATCACCACCACTTGTGGCTACGTAACAGAAAATAAGAAAGTAACAATTCAGTAATTTAATCTAATGACTGGCTCCTTAGCTTAACTAGCGCTAAATCGACTGCATATAGCAAAGTGTAGCCGAGAAATATCACTATAAACTGAAAGATGTCAAACACTAAACTAGAGGCTAATTTTAAACTCTCAGCATAAACATTGGGATTTAAGTCTGCTACTGCCCTTTTGAACTCAGAACACAGCTTAAATACTGCTTCTGAAACATGTTTAAAATTTACATCATACAAAATTTACATTCCTACAGAAAGCTGAAATCGGGAGAAACAGGAAAGTAGTAAAACTAAAAATAACTGGTTAGAATAAAGTAAAGCCTTACATCTTGAGTGATTTGAAAATTTGTGCTGTTAGTTTTAGGATATCCAAAATAATAATTAGAATGTATTTTGCTTACATGGTAAATCAGGCATGCTAAACTTCTTCATAAATTTATCTGTACTATTAAACTTTTGTCTGAACAGAAATAGGTTAAAACGATTATTTTTTAGACCAAAAAATATCCACCCAAATGAAAATTTTGTGCAGTAAATTCTTAGTTACAAATTAGTCCAGATTCGTTGAAAACAAATTTTTCTTATTTGATAACAAAATTTGTTACTGAGTTCATAATGGATGACATTTCAATTTTTTCATAAAAGCTTCATTTTTTAATGTATACTTGTTATGTTAAAAGATGAAAAAACTGGTAACTTTTTTTTTTCTTTTGTAGGTTTAGCCATTCATACTTTTCATGGTAATTTCTTTGTGAGATCTACAGATCTATTGTCATTGCCAAATGTAAATCCAGATACAGGATATGGCATGCAGATAGCTATTGAAGAAAATTTAACTGAATACAATTCTGTTTGTTTCCAAGCTGCTGTTCTCTACACATCTAGTAATGGTATGGAAATTTTTTTAATGATATACATGTAATAGTTTATTAAAGTGCATTAACAGGCAAAAATAAAGAATGAGAGTTCTCTGTGTATTTTTAGAAGATGCCTTTATGTATATTTTCTTTGCTACAGGTGACATGTATTATTCTTTCTCATATTCAGATTTGATAGATGTGCAACAAGTGGAATTGCATTTGTAACCATTTGCTTAATTTTTTTAAGTTGTCTGTTAATTCCGAATATTAACCTATGTCTAGTGTTTGAAGCTGCTTATTTAATATTTGCATGGTACTTGTTTGGAAACCACTAATGTTAGTTTTATGTCTACGTATTAGAGTATTCTTTTTTAAATTTTAATCTGTATATTACCTCAAATGATAATTTTATAAGCTATTTTTGTTTTCATATAATCTTTTATTCAATTTGAAATCAGTTTCCTGATTAGAGTTTTTATTTAAAGAAGCTATTATTATTTTTTTTTCTAGTACTCTTTGCACCAACATTGGAGAGATTTTATAATTGTGTCATCTATTAATGCAATCTCATCTTTGTCCCAGTTAGCAGTATTCCTGATCATTTGCATTTCTAATCACTCTCAGTAGACACTTTTAACACTCTGAGCATCACGGGTTTGGCCCTGAAATTTAAAAATTACCCAAAATTTCACTAATAAGTGTTATTTTCTTGATTATAATTCAAAACTGGATACTTGCAGTTTGTATCCTCACTCCTTTTCTTCCAATATCCATCCATCCTGAAATCGAGTCAATCAGATACTGGAAGAAGCTTTCATGTGTTATGGAGTTTTATGTGCATAAACCTTGGAGGGTTTAAGGGAATTTGAAATCAAAATTTAGAATTTTAAAATTGCTTATGTACATATTTTTTAATATATTGGTAAAATGATACACCTGGACTTCAGTGTTATATAAAATGTGTGAAGCAGAATTTTTCTGCAGATTGCCTTCTCATTGTTTTGCGAACTGTAGAGTAATATACATGTGTATGTATATATATATATATTACATATACATAAATATATATATATTACATATACATAAATATATATATATTACATATACATAAACTGAAAGTCGTAATTTTGTTGTGCAGTGTTAAAGATACTTTTCCTTTTTAGGAGAGAGACGGATTAGAGTCCACACACTGAGCTTGCCTGTTGTATCAATTTTACAAGATGTGCTTGGAGGAGCTGACCAGGAAACCATTATTGGTTTAGTTGCAAAAATGGGTAAATATCATTCCTAGCATTATTAAAGAATAAAGTTTGAGGTTTTGCAATTGTGTTACCATTCGTGATGATACTACTGAATTTAATTTTCATGATGTTGCTTGCCGTTTTAACTTCCATGCCATTCATTGGTTTTATTTCCAGTATTAGTTTCAATTTCATTTTTTTTAAAGCTCACAAGTAGTGAATCTAGTGTTTTCAAATAGATTAAAAAAAAATTTCCACCCAAAAATTTATGTAATCACATAATCCACATGCACTATCAAATTTCATTCATTGTTGTTCATACCTTCATTCATGACTTTGCATAAAAACTTTCAAATTTTCCATTTCAGGAACTGTTTGTATTGTAAATTTGGAATTTCGTTTAAACTTTTAAAAGTTAATGTTTGATCTTTTTAACTTGCTGCATAGTATTCATGAGTATTTGTACATAGGTTCTTATTTATTTGTGAAAATAGAAGAAAATGAATTTATTTCATTTTATATCACTTTTCAATACATATTGCTAAGCAGATTTGAATGTTTTTTTATTCAAATGTGCAGAGGAACTACCAAATTGGTCTTTTCTTTAATGTTTGTTTTGGTAATTAATGATTCTGTATTGGGTAAAACATCATATCTTAATAGCTAACCCAAGAAATTGTTAATTACAAAATACATTTACAAATATTGCATATAAAAGTATAATTAAATTGGCTGAATGAAAAACTTGACATTAGAAGCATGTGTTTAATCTGCAATTAAGGAAAATATACTTTTTTTAATACTTTGTGCTATAAGGGGTTTGCAACAAATAATTAGATTGATTAACTTTCATGGCAGTGTGTACTTACCATTTATAACCACTATTTCCAAAAAACAGCTATTTTGGAGATTTAACTGTGATTTTAACTGTTGCTTATGTTCTTGTGTAGAGCAAAATTCATTTGCATTAAAATTCAAGTATTTTAACATTTTTTTTACCCTTTGGTATTTATATTTTAATACTTTGATATAGTGCAATTTAAATATTAATTGACAATTGAATTCACTGTTGTAACTTTTGATATTTATCTGCATACTGAAAGGTTTATCTTGAGTTTTGATTTCATTTCTCTTTAATTTTTTTATCAATTTGAATTTGAATGTTGGAACCTCTAATACAGTCAAATACCGAAAATTCGTCAACCTGAAATCCACTAACACCTGAAATCCACGTTGCCTCTCAAAATATAAACATTCAATTCATAGGTTCTGGAAACTGCAACATTGAGTATGAAATATCGAAGAAAAAATATTTACTGACATGGATCTTATAAGAAATAGACTAACCCAATGGGTTTTCTCCCTCATCTGAGGCATTCCTGGCTGTCACCTTGATCACATCCAGAGGAGTAGGGACGACTTGCAGAAATTTAACAGTGGTTGCCTATTGCAGCGTATATAATTGTCAAGCAAAAGCTGGTTGTAGCACCTTATTTCACAAATTAGAATTATTGAAATTGAGATTGATTTTTAAAAATTTAGCATATTTATCCAGCATATTTAACGCTCCAAATAATTATAAAGCTATTGCATGCTTTCAGGGCTGGGTATTTTTTTAGCTTTTCCTATGCTGTAAGGAAATTTGTAACTACTTCGTTTAGAAAATAATATTTTAAATCTGAACTAATAGAAAATTTCAAACAAGCAATTTTCTCTTGCAATTTTTATGCTTTTTATTGGTGTAAATAAGTAAAAAATACTAAAATATTTAAAAACGAATTTTTGAAAGTTTTGTTTAAAATTCTAAATTGTGATGCTTTTTTAAAATTATAGATGAGTATTATAGCACGATTTCTATAAAGGAATTTTATTTCAATTATATTACATAATACATCATAGTGATAAACACTTTTGACTCCTTTTATACATTTAATTCCAATATTAAAATTGTATTTAACCGTAATAATTAATTTTGCTTGTATTTTATAATGATTATTTTTTAAATTAATTTTTAGTTCTGCATAAGATTCTTTTTTGCTTATTGTTAATTTATTAGCCCAAAGGGGCGGTAGCCTAGAAAAGTTGTTAGTTTCGAAGTGGCATTTTGCACTGTTTTATTATAAATGTCCGTGTCTCCTTGCAAATTGTTGTTACCAAATATTATTGCCTTTTACTACATTTAAATAAATAATGAAGAAACTGCATGAATACATGTATGTTTCTCGCCTGTGACAAAAACGACAGTATCTAGAGCCATCTAATTTTGAATAATGTAATCCTCCACCCAGACATGGGCATCTGGACGGCTGAATTTTGAATTTGTTTTAATCTATTTCATATTTTGTAAAACTAACGAATTTTTGATTAACAAATTCAACGAGTTCAGAGAGAGCATTGTATGGAAAATAACAGTTTTATCTCCACTGAGGAAATTCTAAAGATATGCTGTTTTCAAATGTATGTGGTTTATGGGCCGAAGAAAATGGTATTCAATAAATATAGGTAACACACAAAACGTTAAAAAAAGGTTCCTTTTGGCGTAATATAAAATCTGAGTGCTTCTAGATTTTACCTTTTTTCCCCCCTTCATTACACTCAAAAAATTTTATGCTTCGAATTTTATAAATTACTAAAATAAATATTCCACTTTAATGTTAATAAGTTAATGATGATATAATCAAATAAATGATTGTTTTGTAATGTTATTATAGTTTTAAAAATCACTGCCTGAAAATGGTCATTAAATTTTTTTAAAAAGTTATCAGATCTTGTTTAATTTTACCTTATTTATTTCAAAGCATCACATATTATCAATCTTATTTAATTTTACGTTATTTGTACGCAAAATTAAGTTAATAAATTTTGTGCATAGAGTTTTTACCGTTTTACCAGGGTAAAGATGTTTGTACAAGAATTACGCGTGAAAAAAATGCGCAAAATGCAGTAAAAAGTGCTTTAATGAGATGTATTAAATCCTATTTGGAAAAAACTGTGGCTTTCATAATCTCATCACTATACAACGTATCACATTTAATAATTAAAAAGCGTTATGTGATACAAGTGCCGTAGGTTTCAGTGTTAAAGTAAACCAGATCGTCCCTACTCTTTTTTGCGGACATGTCGGTGACGCTCGCCCCGCCCACTGGGTTAGTCTATATCTTTTATAAGGTCCATACTTGCCGAATAATGACATCATAATTACCGAATAATAATGAGCCATAATGGAAATACCAAATCGTTGACATCATGATAAAAGTGTTTTCTCCTCTTATCTGCATCGAGGTAAGAAAGCAGACGATTCACTCAACTCTTCTTTCAAGTTCACGATTCATGTTATTGTATTTTCTGAGCTTTGTTACTTCATGAGATTATTTAGTGCTGCCTTTTTTTTTTAATCCAGATATTTTGTGGATAAATTAAGAATATTTTAAATTTCAGCCCTTTTTAATATAATTACAGATTAGAAACGCACTCATGATTTTACTGCTTGCAATATTGAAAAACTTAAACACGTTGCATTGACGATAATGCAAAAAGTGCAAATTCTGCAAAAGATGAAGACAGATGCTACTCCTTGGTAGATGCTACTCCTCGGTTTATAGCAGAACCGTATGGAATTGCAATACGATTGTGTATGATATACGGAAAAATAAAGAAAAGCTGTTGAAATTTTACAGCAACTATGATTCTAACTCTGGAAATCTTTGCATGAGGCGAAATCGGCAAACCTCGATGCTGTGTATATATAATACAATGAATAATGTAATCAATTTATATATGTAATAATAATGAGATTAATAATGAATTTAATGCATATAATAAATTATTGGAATAATGCATATAATAATTTAATTAAATGTATCTAATACACCTTATTTATTTTGCACTTTTAGTTTGAATATTATGATTTATCTTTTCTGTCCTGAAATACGCACAACCTCTGGTCCCAAGCTTTGCGGATTTCTGGAATTTTGCTGTATTCTGTTTCCATTACCTGCTTGTTATGAGTTACAATTTGCATTAATTTTTTTTTTTTAAACAGAAAATCCTTTGAATGAAAATAAGTGTTATTTAGTATTTGTAGGAAATACAGGTGGCCCTCGACTTTCACTTATTCAACTTTTGCACAATTTGCTATTTTGCATGTATTTAAAATTCAATTTTTTAAAGATTTTTGTCGGTAATGAAAAAATTGGTTCGTTTATCAACCATTTTCGGCTTACTCCTTCTATGTTTTTTCCTTAGTCTCATCATTCATTTTCCCTTAGTCAGGAGGCATTCGCGGCCATGACGACGTGAAAGGTGAGGTAACGTATGCCGCAGACATACATTACTTCCTACTGTAGCGGGCTTCTCGGATCGTAATCACTATTATGTTGTTCCAAGTAAGATGTAAGATGTCAAAACTGTCTTACATTAGGGCATGCATTCATCTATCTTAAACTCTTAAACTTCTTATAGTCGAGACAAGGATGGAAATAATTAAGCATTCTGAAAATGTTGAATCTTTTTCTTTAATCGGTCATTTGTACAATGTGAACAGATCTATGATATGTTCAGTCTTGAAAAAAAAAAAAAAGAGTAAAATTAATGAATACATTCAAAATTGTGGGAATATATCTTAAAAGATGTAATGTTGGGGAAGCAAGTAATGTTGGGTTTGACTAATTTCAAATGAAATATTCTTTACATAATATTAAATTCAGTGCAGAATCGGCTGATGCAGATAAAGGTTCTGCGAAATAATTTATTTTCTCATTGTCCAAAATTATTGTAGATGAAGAATATTCTTTTAGTCAGATATTCAATGTATATGAGACAGGTTTATTTTAGAAAAAAAATAATTAAACATACATTTTTATCGAAGGAAGAATTAGTTGCCCCTGGACATGAAACTTCCAAAACTGACTGACATGGTGGAAACTTAGCTGGTGATTTAAAATTGAAGCCATTGTTAGCTTACCAAGCAGAAAATTCCATTGAAGAGGAAAGATAGAGAATTGCTTCCAGTCATTTGGAAATCAAATGCCTGGGTTACTTCTTTAATATTTAAAAATTGGTTTGCTTTTTATTTCATACAGACAGTTAAGCAATAGTATAAAAATAAAAAATTTACAATTTAAAGCATTATTAATCTTAGGCAATGCTCCAGAACACCCAAAATCTTTGCTGAATTTATACCTGGAAATAAGTGTTGTTTCTTTCTCCCAATACTACCAGCTTCATATAGCCCATGGATCAAACAGTGATAGCTATGTTTAAATGACACTATGTGATGACATAAATGAATCAAACTATATCTTGCAGAGTAGGTGGGCTTGTTATAAGAGATTTTCAGAAGAATTGTAATATATGAAACGCAATAAACAGTATTGTAGACTCGTGGGCTGAAATAAAAGAGTCGACAATAAAAGGTTCCTGATAACAATTATGCCCACAAATGAATCATTTTATGAATTTTAAAGAAACACTGAAAGCTATAGCAGATGAAATAGTTAGCCTAATGAATAAACTAAATTTGGATGTCAACGAAGGTGTTAATGAGTTTGAATCTTACTCAGCATCTTGATAAAATTTTGACTATCATGGGAAAATGTGATCCCAATGGAAAATACATAGGCTGAGTACATAAGGTGATTGAGAAAGACATAGTATGTTATAGAAATCTTTATCTAGAAAAGAAGGGAAAAAAAAAATGTTGTATTCAACTAACTCTTGACAAATTTAAACCCAAAAGCACTTAACATGCCTTATTAACTTCATTATGTGTACATATTGATTAATGAATATTTTAGAAATAGTTTTTTATCTATATTTTTTTTACATCCCTCTACTTTCAAACAGTGCTGCCCAGTGGTTTGGGAAGCCTGACTTCGATACTAAAGGGCCTGGGTTCGAATCCTGAAGAAGGCATGGTTGTAACTGTCTGTCCCTTCATAGGAGGCAATGGTGGCCTGCCTATTAGGTGCCTCCATAATAAAAAGACCACCACATCTGGCCTTGTATAGATTAATGGACTGTATTAACACTGTAACTGTTCACAATCTGCCATTGGGGGGGGGGGGAACTTTCAAACAGTTCTTCATTCCCACACACTTTCAGGAGCCAATTATGTGTGAGTTGAGGGCTGTGCGTACTGTTAGTGTTTATTAGCATCTAATATTTTTAGCTTTAATTTTTTTTTTTTTTTTTGAGTTCAAAACTTTCATGGTGGACAGAAACAGGGAAAGGTCTGGAATCCCCTTTTTAATAATTATCTCCACATTCTGTTTTAAGATTAATCAATAAAGCATCTGTGGAATTTGTTTGAATTATATACATCTAAGATTGAAAGTGAATTAATTGAGAAATGCATGGCCATTGAAAAAGTGGACCTGATTTTAAGTACTTATATTAGAAAAAGTATTTCAGGCAAGATTAACAGTAAATTTCAGTATAAGTGTCATCAGTTGCCCTTCTGATAATAAAGCAAGGATTATGCTGTTGCACAAAGGAAATATGACATGATTTTATAGAAGATGGCTGTGTTTCATTTTTAACAGGTTCAAATTATGCATACTACAATATGCACTGAACTTGCTGTTATGCAGCCTCCATGTTTATATGAATTAGCTAATTAAAGGTGATGATTCATCATTACTCAGCAAATCTTCTGTGCATGCTAAAGTAACCTTCTATACCTACAGTTAAACATGGATACTTGTAGAAGCTATTGGATTTTTTGGAGTAGGAAACATAAGAAATCAGTAATGACTTCATCAGGATAGAAACTCCAGCTATTTCAATTGCTAGTTGGATGTGCTACCACTTATACCACAAAGGCATGCAGTGATTAGAATAAAAATTTAAACATTTTCTAATTATTTTGGCATAAAAACCAAAAAGTTTGGTTTATAATGAAATGGTATACAGTGAAATAAAACCAGGTTATCTTTTTCCATGCCTCTTATATTTTAATATACTATTTTATCTTTTCACTTAATTTGTTATTAGTATCATTAGTTGTTTAAATTTTAGAACTGTATGTAATTATGCAACTAGAAATATGATCATAATCATTCAAATATACTTTTTTTGTCTACAGCTGTCGACCGCAGTATATCATCTTCACTGACGGATGCAAGAGATGCTCTCATCAATGTGTGTATTGATGTATTAGGTGTTTATAAACTGACTATGTCTGGTCAAGTGGCTGGTGCTCTCATGACACCTTATTCAACCAGATTGTTACCTTTGTTCATCCTAGCCTTGTTGAAACATGTGAGTTTCATTGAAAAGTTATTGTTTTCTTGTACCTCTTTCTTGTCTTTACATTTCTAAAAAAGAACTGGGGGGGGGGATCACAAAATACTTTCAATTAAATACTGGAAAAAAGTTAGAGCAGTCATTTTGCTGTTTTAATTTTCTATTTAGAAATTCTTATTATTGAATCTTTTAAAATAAAGTTAAATTTTGAACAATATATATTTAACATGTGCTTTATTTTAAAAGATTCAATTTAAGTTTTTCAAGTAATATAAAATTCTATATTAAAGCTACTGATATCAGGATGTCTTTATAGGATGCTTATATCCTCATGTAAGTCAGCCACTGTTCAGAAACCTCCATAGGAGTATGCCAGTATAAAGGTGCCTGAGCTCTTATCAAGATCACTTTCTAATTTGTAAAAAACGCAACTTTCATAAGAAATGGGATGGATTCATTAAAATATATGGGGATCTTTATGCTGGGGCATGCTTATGAGAGCCCGATTTTCTGCCTGCATGACTGATTAGTTAATTAGAAAGGAGATAAAATAAATCTTTGATATCTTTATGAGAAATCACTTGCACTGAGGTGTAGTCTTTTAAGAAATACGGGAAATGGAATCTTTCTGCAGGACAACATCCCACGTCACAAAGCTTGAATTTTGCTGGAGTGGTTTGAGGAGCATAAGGATGAATTCTAATTAATGTCTTGGCCACTTAACTCGCTGGATCTTAACCCGATAGAACACATTTGGGATGTCATGGAGCGGCAGGCCAGAGCTCAAACACCATGTCAGAATATTTTGACTTTGTGTGACTGCTGCTTGGACATTTAGTACAACCTGTCTGCAGTAATCTACCAAGAAGTGGTGTCATCCATGCCAAGGCAAATTGCAGCTGTTTTGTAGGCCAAAGGTTGTGCAGTGTGTTATTGAGTAGGTGGTCATAATGTTTTGGCTCTTCAGGATATTTAGAGCATAGGAATGTTTTATTTGTTGATATCTTGAAGTTTGCTCTTGCACAGAAAGCATCCATTTAACTTCCAAAAGTTAATGTCTGGAGGAATGCATATTAACTTTTGCAACTTCTGAAAAATGAAGAAAAAAGGTTGCAAGTGGTCTGAATTTTAGATCATTCTGGATATTGGATGTTTTTATTTCGGATTTTGTGCTGCATTTAATTTTGGTTTATGAATATAAAAATCTAATTTGATTCACATTTTGGTATTTGTCAGTATTTTCTATACTTTTATTGTTTTAATTTATAAATCACATTAAAAATAAATCTAAAGTTTGATAAATATATATGTATTTCTCAAGTTTTTGAAAGATAAAGGGGAGTGATTATTTAGTAGTGGTGAAAGGTGTATATGGGGGGGGGGAGTTAAGAACCAATGCTTTAGAAACTTCTGATAGGATAGCTAAACCTATTTTTTAGAATCTTTTGAAGATTTCACTTTAAATGCTCAACTGTTAACAGTATCTTAGGTTATGAAAACAAACTCATACTTCATACCTTCCAGAACATTAAATTTTAGGTGCATTCAAGGTAATAATTCCAAGGTTTTTTTTTTTTTTTTTTTTTTTTTTTTGGCACATGTGTGTGTTAGTGTTGAAAGTTGAGATCTTAATTTAACCTTCCAGCATGCGCGTATGCGCAAATTTATGACAAATTCAGTTTTTAATGCACATTTTTTGCATATCGAAGCTGAGACATCTGAATGTCATTTCTATTCCCTCCTTTCTACCCTTTCCCACATCATGGAATGTTCCAACACGAAGTCATTTGACTTTTTTTAAAAATTTTTTAATTGGGCTTTTGCGCTAGGTGGCAGCTTTTTCATAAAAGTTCACACGCGTGTGGTTGTTTTAAAATTCGGAAAATATTTTTTTCCTAAATATTTTGTAATTTTGTGTTATTAATTGTCATGTATTATTTTAATTTAAATACATTTGGCTCTGTAAATTTTATATCAGTTTTCATGGCAAAAAAATATGTGCAGCCAGCTGATTTTGCTCGGAATCTTCAAGAATTATCTGATGAAGGAAAGGAAGACAAGGAAACCTTTGGATGAGAGAACAATAGCGATTTCCATTGCTTATTTTCTTTTATTTCTATTTTTTAGAAATAAATAAAAACATTAAAGTTAGTTTAAAGCGTGTTTTTGTAACCAGTAAGAAGTAAATTTCCTTGCAGAAATAAGTAATGCTAAACTTACTTTTTTTCCTACCAAGGTGTTTTCCTTTTTTTTTTTTTTTTTTTTTTTTTTGGTCTATACTTGTCTTTGATGAATATTAAAATTAGCTTTGATTTTAAAATATAATTATTGAATAATAAATTTAAAATTTTCTGTAATGTAGCATTTTTGCATTTCTATCTCACTAACATAAGAACTTAAAAATAATTTAATTATATTTGAATGTGATATTTGTCTTTTGCAATAATAAGATTAATATTTTATTTCTTAACAAATTTATTATCAATATTCACTCATTTCTGTCATTTTTCGTGCCCCAAACGGTAAAATAACGGATGTAAAAAATATGACGCACGTGCTCATGTAAAATTGCCAAGCGCGCGTGCTGGAAGGTTAAAAGATAGTTTTGCATGTATCTATTGGCTTTAATTCAGTTGTATGATTTGCTGGGAAACCTGATTTTCACATTTCTCATGTAACTAACTTTTGATCTAGCAAAACATTGATTAGCGATAGGCAAAATGTTTTTGCTACAGTAATTCTCTTTTAAGGTGGTTGCAGATGGTTTTGCTCCTCTCTGGTCTTAGAGAAGGGACATTGAATATGGGTGTTATATATATTCTCAGATATATTGGTCATTTTCAGAAGTGGTTATTTTAGGGAAGTGGTCATCTTGTGAGTGGGTTTATTGTATATATTTTTGTGAAAAGTTTTTTATATATGTGTGCAGTCATTTTTATAATACTATTGAAAAAGGGTAAATTGGAGGAAGTGTAAATATTTTTGCACAAATTGAAAATTTTCATCTTTCATTTTAAATTGAAAATTTCATTCATTTTATGATAAAAAATTCAAAGTTGCTAAATTGGAGATGATTTCATATGCATTCAACCCAGTCAATGGAAATAAGCATTGAGGATATTATTAAGTCAGGACATTTTATAACTGCAATATTTTATGTGAACAACGTGTTATTAATATTAAAATGTAATATCTTTGTCTAAACATTTTTATCATAGTGATAAAATGTGCTATTTGTTATCCACTAAATAATATTTATTATAGATATGAAATATTAATAATTATTACCTATTTGAATACACTTTTAATTAAAACTGAACTCTATTGTTTGTACTATAGGTGGCCTTCCGAACGGGTGTTAGCACAAAACTTGATGAGAGAGTTTTTGCTATGGATCGCATGAAAACATTACCATTGCCATATTTAATGAAATACATTTACCCAACACTTTATCCAGTTCATGCGTTGGATGATAAGGTAATATTTGAGAATTATTTTTTAATCCTTATATGAAGATATAAGTATATTTTAATGATTTATGTGTCTTCATCAGAGTAAAGAGAGGATTTAATAATTCCAATACATTTCAGACTGATGGCTCTCAAAGCAGTTTTATGTAGCCTGCAAATACATTTACTGTAAATTAATTAGAATTATTATTATGACATTATTTGTATGATAAAAATTTGAGGAAAGGTTTAAGATTTTAATGATTTTAAGTCCAATTTCACATTTTCATTACCGTTAAAAATGAAAATATGTAATGCCCCAGAAAATCTACAATTCAGGCTAATTAATTTATATTGTTATAAAGATATGAAGATGTAGATTTGTTTAGCCTTGTTTTGTACTTGTCCAAAGATAAGTATCCTTAATTATGAACTTTTCAATGAGAATAATCACTTTGTTTATTAATACATTTATACACTCACTTCCAAAAGTTAAGCACAGTGTAAAATGCAAAAAAATCAACAAATACTGCTTTGATTGACACAAAATTCGTCAGAAAAGTAGCATATATATTTATGCATAAAACAAAATCAATAATTATATACAGAAATGAAAACAATATTAAATTTTTGTAAGTTATCAGATAATGACATATTGGAGACAAACAGAACCTTGTGACCATGCTTTCAATTAGGTGGTCAACCACCGCAGAGTTAAGCAATCGCCATTCTTCTTGTAGAGCAGTTTCCAGCTCAATAAGAGTAGCTGGAGGTGGAAAACATGAAGATAAGCACAGCCGAGAGCATCCCAAAGATTTTCAATGGGATTAAGGCCGGGCGAATATGCTGGCCACACCGTACGTGCAATACCTTCACTCTCCAGGTAGTCGTCGACGATGTCAGCTCTATGGGGATGTACTTTATCATCCATTAAAACAAAAGTAGGGCCAACTGCTGCAGCGTACAATCTCACAATGTGTTCTAGAACTTTATCTTGATACCGGACAGCCGTCAAAGAACCTCGTTTAAAAATGTGCAGGTCGGTGCGTTATCCTAATGAAATCCCTGCCCACACCATAATGCTTCTGCCTCGAAATGCATGATGTTCGGTGATGTTTTGGGACTGATTTGCGTGTTCGTTGTTTACGCCGTATCCTTATATGCTTGTCATCTGGCTCCAGAGCAAATCTTGACCTACAGTAAACATGACATTGTCCCAGTCAGACACATTCCATTTGACATGTTCCCGGCGCTACTGTAATCAAAGCCCCTCTTGATTGGACGGATAGAGGAACACAAACTCGATGTACTTGGGCATACAGTCCACTCATGTGTAATCTTCAGTATACAGTAGCTGCAGATATCGCCTTACCAATGGATGCTGTAACCATAGTTCTCACACGTGTGAAGGTCTGTTTGCAATTCCACTTGGCTACAGTAGCAATGTATCGATCTTCCATGGGGGTTGTAACCCTTGGGCTACCGGCTACGGGCCTTCGGACAACTGTCTGTGTGGTTTGGAATTGTTTCCATAAATGTGACATTACAGAATGATGAACGCCGAAGAAAAGAGCAACATCTGTGATCGACTGGCTTGCTTCAATGTGCCCCACAGCACGCCAGTGCTCAGAATCTTCCATTCATCTGCTGGAAGTCATAGAAACGCGTATGTCTTGAAAGCAAATTGTGCGAAAGTTTTAAACACCTATCAGCACTTACAATTAACTTCTGTAACCCTTCATAAAGCTGGCTTCTCATAAGACTGCCTTTTTTGCATATTCCTTGACATGAAAGCACGATTGCCTGTTACCTAACATATTTGCATACTTCCATCTATCTCTGCAGCGAATTGCATCTTCTTCAATTCTGATTGGCTTCTGGAAATTAGCATTTTCCTCTCCATGCTTAACTTTTGGAAGTGAGTGTATATGAAAAATTTTTTCCCATAGTTGAAAATTATTAAGCATTAAAATAAAACCAGGATGATCAATTATAATCTATAATTTGTGATAAAGATAGTTTTTATTAATTTTTCTCTAAGGTTATAAACTTTAATGCAACTAAAATGCCATGAGATGTAGCTGAAAACTGTTGTAAGAGATAAAGAAATTTGTAATTATTTACACACAAATATGCTTTTTTTTTTGGTATAACCCAAAGAAGAATTTAAAAGGTATATAATAGGTTGCCATTCATTCTCAAATTTTGTTTCACTACTAGTTTTTGTAATTTGTTTAAATAAATCATTTAGTGGTTAAATTAATACATTGGAATTATTTCAAATAGATATCAGTTTCAAAATTTAATATTTAGTTATTAGTACATTTGAATTACAAAGTGTATCCAACAGAAAATTCTTGTAGATCCCAACCTTTAGATTTGAGGCAGAAAATAAATACAAATGGGCGTTTTTCGCCTTTGCATCATTAATTATTACTACTGTTTATGTATGTTCTGATGAATAATTAGTAAATAGGATTTAAAATTTAATTAAAAAAATTGTTTCCATAAAACTTTAAATTTTTTTTTTTTTTTTCATTTTGCTCCACTTCTTGGGGGGGGGGGAGGAATTGACCTGGCTGTTAATTTTGGATTGTGTATTCAGCCCATAATCAGTTTGACTTAAGACCACTGACATAAAGCATTTCAGTGACTTTTGAAAATGATTGTTGTGTTTCAGGATGTTTTATTTAATAATTATTATCAGTGTCATTGGAATTGGAGGTTAATTTTAAAGAGAGTTCATTATGTGTTCAGAAATTACTGATGTTGGGTTTTAATGAAAGTCATCATTTGTGCAAACAGTTCATATTTTCATATTTAATCACATTTTGTCAAACAATTTTTGGCATTTGAAAGAGACTTGTTTTAGAACACTGTGATGTGAATTTGTGAAAAAAAAAATATTATCATTAAGTACAAGGTGTATGAAACGATTTTTATTTTAATTTTAATATTTTTAAGCGATTTTTTTAATTTGAATCTTTTTTTTTTTTTTTTTTTTTTATTTTGAATCTAATTCTGTAATTTTTGTGTATCTTCTTAAATATTGTAATTTTGCTGTCTAAAGGATTACAAATCCAAGTAGGAAAAAGGTCTGAGCATTTGAGAGCCACTGAAAGTTATTTTAAATTGAAAAATTTATTTTGAAATTTATAGTCTTGAATCTCGTATGTCTCAGAGGAACAAAACTAGTGTTCATTGATCAATTTGGTTTTGGACTTAAAAACACTTTTCCCTTAACAAGTTCTGTCTGAAGCACTGAACTGAGGAGATAATTTTTTTTTCCTAATTTTATTGTGTAATTTTTTTTTTCCTAATTTTATTGTGTAATTTTTGTAAATATTAAATATTGTAATTTTTTCAATATTGTAATTTTACTTGTACTACCTTTTGTACTGCTTGCACTACTTTTTTGGGCAAGACTTTCTTCGAGATACAAAACAGTTAGGACCTTCATAAGAAAGAAGTTGTAAACTTCCATTTAAACTCCAACTTTTACCTTTTCTTTTAAAAAAATGTATGTAAATACTTTTTAAAAGAAACTCTGTTACTCGGCTCAGTGAGCTCAGTTTTTTTATTCTTATATGTTGTTAAATTGTGCATTTTTTGTTTTAAAAATGATTGAACTCTTAACTTCTGTTGTTATGCCTTTTAGTTAATATGCATGCAGTAGTTGTAGAATTGTGAACAACTTAAAAACTGTTTAAGCGTGGCTAAGCTCTTTTTTTTTTTAAACCATACTCATATTTATTTACATTTAAAACTTGGCGGAATAGTGAATTAAGTCTTTCTGCACCTTCTGTGTCTTTTTGTTGAGTGGGACCAAAAGGAAACTTTTAGTTTTGTGTACCAAAAAACCTGCTTTCTTGCTTGCTGGTCGAATTGCAGGCATTTGTATAGAAACTGTAATTTTTAATTGTAAAGTTTTTTTAATTGTTTAAACTCTATTTGGTGTTTTATGTTTTTCTGTATCTATCAATTTTTAATGAAAATAGTAAAATATTTTGAGTTTTAATGTATTTTTGCTTTGCGGTGAAGTGAGAACTGAATTAATTGAATGAGAAATGTGTTAAAATGAATTGCAGAAAAAAATGCGTATAATTTTAATATTCTGTACAAGGAAGTCGTGGTATCATCAGATTTTTTCACATTGAATTAAAGATGAGTTATTACATCCTGTCTGTACGTATGTATCTCGCGTAACTCGAAACAATTAGCTATACAGTGTTGAAATTTCGTATATGGGATTACTGTAACATCTAGTTGTGCACCTTGCTTTTTTATTGCATTTGGCAGTACCAGATGTACCCATCTTCTTGAGGCTTTGAAGTCATTACCTGGCAGTTATTTTCATAATCGTTGGTCATAGTCATGTACCTTCACATTCCTGTAGTGTTTTAAATGATGAAAATGTTCATGGTTTGGAAATGTCAAATTAAGAAAAAATTAATTATCAACAAATAACGAAATCTAACATAGTGCAATCTCTCAGTTCTTATACCAGTGCTATTTGAGAAAGTTGTAGAGTTGTTATGAAAAAGTAAAGTTATAAGAAATTTTGACACTGGCATGAAAAAAACTGACTGGGTAGTGTAATTTCAAAATTTGCAGTTTCTGATGTGTCATGAGGGATCATTTATTCAAGTAATTCGAGGAAATAGATGATGTGCAGCAAAAAATGTGTATAATTTAATAGGCCATACAAGAAAGTCTTATGATATCCACATCAGAATTTTTTTAATTGTAATTAAATTTATCTTAAAAAAAATCTGGTTTTATGATTCAGATGAGTATGTAAAATATGACTGTGATCTTTTATGCTATCCTCTAGTTGGAGAATTTTTAATGAAATTTTTCATTATGATTTATGACAACTTGCATCCTGTTCATTGGTCAGAATCATTTATCTATTCATAAATTGAAGGTTGATGTTGAAAAATGGATATTTTATCAGTGGTAATTAATTATTATTCTTTTTTTTTAAATTTAGAATGCTATTCATCAGGATGATGATGCTGTTATACCTCAGCCTCCTATTTTGCAGTTATCGAGTGAAAAAGTTGATCGTCATGGAGCTTATATTTTAGATACTTTTGATGTCCTGTATTTATACATAGGACGTGCAATTAACGATCATTTTTGCTCGAGCATTCTCAATGTCCCGAACTTTAGTGCCATTCCAGAAGATATGGTAAGTTACATTATTTTATAAATTTAGTATTTTGTATGTTAATAGGTAGTGTCAAATGAAATTAAACAGTAAATGGTAAGGCTTAGGGAAATTAATGCATGAATTAGGACTAGTTTGATGTCTGGCATCGGCATTATTTTTGATGACATGGCAGAGACTGTCTATCATCAGCCACATTTCACTTGGAGCCTTTAATGTATTTTTTGTGGCTTTCAAGGAGATAAGAATTTATTACTACAGTAGAAAGTCTGTAATCCAGACTTGTCGGGACTTTGGCGATTCCGGATCAGGGTTTTTTCCGGATTATAGATCATCAATTTAAATCTGGTAAGATGGCATGCAGAAATTATACAATTAAAAATATGAAACCATAATTTTTGAAATAAAGAGCAATTATGATCTGAAGGGTATCAAAATTTACAAAAAAAAAAAAAAGCTTAATATTTATTTGTTTACTTTATTAAACATTTCTTTCAATTAAGTTGTTTAAATTGCTTCGTTTTTTTGTGCTAATACTTTCTCTTTAATAAACAGACATAATTTCTTGTTCAGTTACAAAGTTCCACTGTTCAAATCCTATAATTGCTGTGTCGAGAATACCGACTAACTTGTCAATCAAAATTTTTTCGTTTTCAATAACCTTTCTGTCACTTTCTTCACTATCGGAAGCGCAAAAGTGTAAGCGCTTTACTGGCTTTATGCGCATGCATAGCAGACACGCACATGTTTTGAGGTCCGGATTATAGATAATTCCGGTTAATGGATGTCCAGATTACGGACTTTATATTGTACTGTCATTATTACTGACTTTTTGGATGAGTATGTATATTTTTTAACACTTCAGCATCATCATCAGAATTTATTGGAGATATGAACATTTGTTTGCACTCTTGAAATATTGACAAACTTATTTAGGCAGATTTCTCATTAACTGGTATTATTACATACTAAAGTAGGAAACTTGAGGATATAAATATTTCATAATTCAAAATATTTAAAATTTCTCATGTGTAATTTTACAAAGGATCTTGGTGTTAGAAGATGTAAATTTTTCTCTGTAACAGTACCATCTGTTGTCAGAAAAAAGAACTATTTCTTTATTTTAGAGAATTGCAGTTGTAACGTTTAAACATCATTTGTTTAGAGAGAATGTCCTGAAATGGCTGATGTTCAGTGACATATTTTAACAGCTCTTTTGGAGTTCCTTGGTTCTTTGATTAGTATTTTTTTCAGTTGAGCTAAAACTAATTCCTGTATGAGTGTCAAGCATATTGATATTGCTTATAGTCAGCAGTGCCATTATAATGTTGCTGCATCAGTATAATGCTGATAACAGGGATAATTTATAACATACAGCTATGCATTCTGTAGCTGCAAATAAGGAAAAAAAAAAAGAAAAGTCTCATAAACATGTAAAAGAAATATATAGTTTGATATGTGGATATTGAAAAATAATGACATGAGGATAAACAAATAGTTTTTTATGATTGTTTTTTGGTCCTGTGATGAATTCTCGCATCTTTTGATTTCTCCAAATAGCATGGCTTTATGCATCTGCTTGTGGGAAGTTGCATTTAAACAGCATTTATTAACTAGATTTTTATATGTTATTATTTTATTCTTTGTTTTTAGAACCTTCCCTTTATTAGGATAATATTTATATCATTAAAAATAGAAATAAAATATTTTGATTAGCAGGCTAATATATATATGAAGTGACAACAGATCTTGTGATAAAAGCAGTCATGCTACTGCAAGAGTTTAACGTTAAGATACTTTTTTCATTCATTTTGACGGCATAATGAGGATGTTCTACAAATATGCAGCAGTGTATGAGAAGCAGGCAACTAGCATTCCCATATGCTTGTTATATGGGAATGTATATCATATATATAGTGGCTTATAAACTATGCATTTTCCACTGTATCTTTCTAAGCTACTTCTTCTCCCCCCTTTGGCCACAAAATGCATTATTGGCATCTGGCTGTTTTATTCAAAAGGACCAATTTGCTTTTGGAGATCTTGTAGCAATTTATTTGACATTTTAAAATTAAAAATTATAATCTGACTGAAAAAAAAAGGTTATAGAACAAAATGGGCAGATCACAGATTCATTTTTGCTCTTTATATAAATAAATGACTTGAAAAAGAAAACAGAAAAGTATACTGTTTCAAGAACAACTGAAGATACTAGGTGCGTTTTGTATTAGAAAGCTGTAAATATTCAAAGCATTCTTAGTTATTCTGAATTTTTTTTTTTAAATATAAGATAGTGTTGTAAACATATTATGTTATAGACATTAATTATACAAATTGTATGTATTGAAGATGTTGGACATTATAAGTAGGTGCTCGTATTTAAGAGCTAAATATTGATTCTTTGCGTGGAATTAAGATTTCTGATATTATAAAAGTTGTAGCAATAAAAATTTATCTTTTAAATAATATTGAAAAGTATTTAAATCATGTACCTTAATTCTTTTTTTTTTTTTTTTCCCTCACATTTAGAGTTTTTTACCTGAATTACCAACTCCTGAATCTGAACGCATGAGAAATTTTGTTTCTTGGTTGCAAGATCAAAGACCTAACCACAGTCCCCTTAAGATAATAAGGTAAGTAATTCAGCATTAATAAATGCCATTACTGTTTGTATTAAAAACTAATTTATAATGCTAACTTGTAGTTTTTTTCAGAATATTTGAGCTAGAATAATAGAAGAATATGCTAGAATATTTCAGAATATTCTAGTATATTTGAGTGCAAAGTATTTCATTTTCACGTATTTCCCCACAAGTGTTCAGATAATTTCCCCAGAATAACAAATTACTTTTCTCAAGTGTACACAGATGTGCAGCAGTTTGCTTTTCAAGTAATTTTGAGTTTTGTTAACTGTGGACTTGTAGTATTTATAATAAGGCAATTCTCTGCAATGGAAATGTGAATTTGTCTCACCATGTTGTTAAACTTATTTGTGGTACAAAGAGCTTTGAAAACTGTGGATAGAGTTTTAAACCACCAAGGTTTCTTAAACTTTTTTCAGTCACAACCCCTTTTTATCACTAGATTTTTTCATGACCCCCCCCCCCAGGATTCCATAATATTTACAAAAATTTAGTCGAACCCCATAAGTATTGCACAAATCCGACACACGCATGAGTGAAGCTGTCAATTCTTTCACTTGTACTGTAATATACTATTGCAGTTTTAGGTCCTTAACTTTAACTTCGAATTTTAAGACATAGAACAATGGGAAAATTTTAAATAAGTAACAGATGAAATGACAGCGTCACGTGCAAAGCAAATAAAATGAACGTTTATAGTATAAAAAGGAATGGGTCAAAACAATTTCACCTTTTCTTTGTCTGTATTGCCTTATCTTTATCTATTTTTAGATACATTTTATAAAAATATTTGCTAATTGTAAAATTATTATAATAAGTTAAAGAAATATCAAAACTGTTAAAATTTTGGCGACCCCCTGCTGCAGGTTCTTGAGGGTAGTGAGTTTTAGAAACTCTGTTTGAAACCAATAGGGCGGCTTGTCGCCTCTTTTTTGTACCTGAATTCAAATTTTGATAAACATGTTGGCAGCATGGGAGCTTTATTGATTTTCTCCATGTCTAATGAAGTAAGTACTAAATGCTTGTCACCAATGAATATTATGTACCAAATATAAATGTATATATGCTTTTGTCCATATGAAATTGTGTCTGTATGTCCTTGTTTATATGTAATTGTACCCATGTATCTACTAGTAGTATCACATATCTTGGCACTGTATAGTTAATACACATCTATTATGCACTGAATAATCATGTACCTAATGTGTCTGTACTCAAAATGTCTGTATATATGTATATGAATTTATGTTCTGTATATATGATAATGTAACTATGCATTTGCACATTTTATCCTGTAACACGGCACCGTATCGCAAAAATCAAACTAGGGTTCCCCTTTAAAATTAATTGCACCAATTATCTGTTCAGCATTGTATTAAGTACCTATTGTTAATGTATGTTAAAAGTAGCACCTACCTAATGCTTGGGTACCCACTGATTACTGTGTACCTAATACACGTATTTTAATATCTTTGCACATTGGTTAATGTACTTAGGAAACAGCACAAATAATGCAGTAGCAAGACACTGTACTACACAGTACTAATCTAGGGCTTAACTTTTAATTCACTGTACTAATTACTTACTCCAGCATAGCATTGCACACCTAATATTTCAGTATGTACATGTATTGTGTATCTAATGATAATGCTTCAAAGGATCATAGTTTACTCAACATATGAGTATGCATGTTATGTATATATGCTACCGTATCCAGGCTTTTGCATACACCTTGTAACATGGCTATGTATTATCCAGTCTCTAACATTAATTAGCTTTAACGCCACTGTATTAAGTACAAAATTTGTATGTATGTTTATGTATTAGTGTATTAGCATAGTTACCACGTATGATTATCTAGATAAAGGTTGACGTGGCACTATACCAATTAACCGTATTGGTAGAGGGGTGGTGCCCACGTCCTCCGTCACATGTAAACACAAGCCAATTTTTGTTAGGAAAAGTCCTCCATCGCATGTAAACACAAGCCAATTTCTGTTAGGAAAATCTTCCAGAAAGGCACTCTTACCTTAAGCACGTAGCCCTCATGAGCTTTCTTGTAATCCAAGTAAACCAATACAATTCTTTCAATTTTTTCCCATTTATAGATACTTAAAGTAATGTGCATGCTAGAAATAAGCTAAATAAATAAATGGATTGCTTACATGGTTGGTTTTTGTAGTTTTCCTAATGTGTAATGTGAATATGAGTTAACTTCTTTTAGAAAGCTCTCCATTAAGTCATCCCTTCCCCTTAAACAGATAGCCTTTTTGTGTTTTTCCATATTCCACTAACCATAATCAACATACCAACAGAGGTATTGAATAGGATGATAAGTATAACATGGATCCCTCTGAAATTCTAACGGCCCACCAGTGGCCGAGCGGTAAAGTCGCTGAACACTGGTAGTTCGGTCCGAGGTTCGAATCCCGCGAACTGGCTGCCTGTATGGGTGTTTTCGTGGTTTTCCCCATGTGTAACGTGTATACAAGCCAGTTTCCCTTAGAAAGTCCTACCACGAAGGCACCCTTTTTTTTAGGCAGATAGCTCTCAAGGCTTTGCCGTAATTAATAACCTAACCTAACCTGAAATTCTAACCTTTAGTGTCTGACCAGTTAGAATAGTGATTGCCAGTTAGACCTTGAAGATCTCTATTTTTATCTTTATCAGCTTATGTATAAAATATTTATTACTGAATAATTCTTTTAATTTGCAGGGAAGATGGCCGGGATCGACATATATTCTTGCAGTACATGCTAGATGACAGGACAGAATCTTTATTTTCCTATTACGAGTTCCTGCAACACGTACGACAACAAATTTCGAAGTGAAAGGTGCTGAGGTTAATACTCACATGATGATTGTTAAATACCTCTATTTAAAACAAAAATTGTATTATTGTTAGACTTGAAATTGCTGAGTCTATTAATTGAGGGATTCTTTGGAAGTGGTATGCATACTCTTGTGGACCAAAAATTAAAATGTTTCTCCAACTTGTATGTGAAATGAGAAACGAACCAGAATTCTTATTCAAAGACTGACTGGTATGTGCAACATCATATAATGAGCAGATTGAAAAAGAAAATAACTTTATAATTCAGTTTTTATATTTGCTTTTTTGTCTCGTTGGTATTTTAAACCTATAAATTACGGTTTACAATCAATTCTATTTAGCCAAATTATAATTATTTCTGTGATTGGAATATAAGAATTACTTTTAATTATTTAACTGTCCCAATTTTTTGCCAGTTACAGAATAGAGGATTGTAATTTTATAGAAATAAAGGATTGTTATATTGTATATTTGTCATTTGAGTGATCGTAAAAAAAAATCATGTTATCTTAGATATTGTACATAAAAATACATTATACGTGGAGGATATATTTGAAAGAAAATAAAGCCAAAGCCAGTGCTATGTAAAATACTTTATAGCAGAAATGCTGAAGTCAAGTGCTAAGTATGAGCTATTGTACAAATCATCTTGTATCTGTGATTGTGTCAGAATTGCTTCTGCTGAAGTTTGATTGAAAGCAGATCTAGATTCTAATTTAATGAACACATAAATATCGTGTCATAGTGATATATTGTGAAAAGATTTCTGATAGTTTGAATATTTGGCAGTCGATGAAATTTGAGATATGAAGGACAGAGCATTATCAAATAGTAATAAAATATTTATTAAGTCTAGTTTTTATTCTATGGACTGTCAAAATGGTTTATCTGAAAAATCTGCCCCAGTTTCAAGTTCTCCCCATGCCATACAAGACAATTTCGAGAAGTTATTCTTCTCAAGCCAAGTATCAAGTGCAACTGCATCTCATACTGGAAGAAAATATGCCTTTGCGTTCTGCTTTTTAAATTTGTGTAAGTATTAAATAATAAAAAGGTGACTGGTCACACTTTGTTTTGATGTGTTTTTTTAAATTTGACTTAGTAAAGATTGCAAATACTTTATGTATTATGTACTTCGTCTGGCTTTTAAATGTACGGGAAAAATGGCTGAAGGGAACACCAAACGTTAAATTTAAAAACCGCATAGAATTTTACTCTGGAGAACAACTTCATAAAAATAAGTTATTACGTATAACAAAATTACAATGAAATAAGCAATATCCCTTAAGACAAATATTAATTATCCTAATAAATAAATTAACCAACTTCCCTTTGCAAAATCTTAAGAACTCAAATGGTATAAAGGAGGTTAAGAACTTTGTTACCTAAAAAAAATCACTCAAAACTTTTCAATATCTTAGAGACAGTGAAATGAGCAATAAATAACATAAAAGAATACAAAAAACAAAAAATTCTGAAATGCAAAGTATAATTAATGATATTTTATCTTATATTTTAAAGAGAAAAAAATTAAAATGAAATAAGCTATATCCGTTAATACAAATATTAATTATCCTAATGAAAAAAATTAACCAACTTTCCGTTAAAGAAAAAAATCATCAAAACTTTTCAATATCTTACAAGTAGTGAAATAAGCAAAAAATAACATGAAAGAAACTCAAAAAACAAAAAATTCGGCGCAGAATTTTACTCTGCAGAACAACTTTATCAAAAAGAACCCAATAAAAATGTATTATATAGTATATAAAAAAATGACAATGAAATTTGCGAATCTCTTAAAAACAGTGACATAAGAAATACAATGAAAAATTATTGCCAAATCCATATTTCTAAAAGAATGAAACTATTTAAAATGATGTGAGTTCATCAAAAATCTATCAACAACAATAAGACAGGAAAATTGTTGCCAAAATCACATTTTTAAAGATGTGAGATGTGAGAAATGTGAGATGTGTGTTCTTTTAGAAATATGGATTTGGCAATAATTTTTCATTGTATTTCTTATGTCACTGTTTTTAAGAGATTGTCATATTTCATTGTCATTTTTTTATATATACTCAGAAGCTTCATTTAAAAAATCTTTTAAAAATACAAAATATTATCATTTTTCCGAAATTCTTTTCGTAAAAGCATTCGCAAGGATGAAAGTTTAACATGTCCAAAAATCAAAGAAAAATAAACTGTAAATTTTTAAAAATAAACTTTTTTAGAAAAAATCCTGTTGAAAAAGTGTTAAGGTCCCTTTATTAAATAAATTCATATTTAATCGATTTATTGGAACACGAAATTTATTTTACGTTTGTAAAATAGCTAAGTTCCTACGTTTCGTGACGATGTGAAAATGGAGTGCGTAGAGTAAAATCTCGCTTTCCTGTAGAAAATCTCATAAAGAATTCTATAGAAAATCTCGTTTCCTATAGAAAATCTCGTCTCAGTAAAATTTCGCTTTCCCATTATGTCTCAAAATGACACGATTTCGTCACAAGGTGAAAAGGGATATATTAGAATAGAAAAACAGTTTAGGGCATAATGTAACCATCTACATTCACAACTCTCAGTCTTTTTATTAAGAGAGCTACCTTTTTATTTTTTAAATTTTTACACTATTATTTAGTGTAAATTTTATATATAGAAATGCAATATTATTTTCAGTTCTACTGTGGAGTTAAATTATTAAAGGAAATAAAAATATTTCTAACTCGAGTTTTTCTAAAAACTGAAATTTTCCATTATAACTATTTAAAAAAGAATATTTTATGTATTTGTGTGCAATTTCATGCTTTTTTGCTTAATCATTTTGCAAACAGACCAATTAAACAGCAAGCAATTTCTATATATTTGGAGTTGAAAGAGAACATAGACTGGTTATCACACATGGTATTATCCATTCAGCTCCATATTAGCTGGGGGATTGAACCAGGCTCCTATCTAAAAAAAAAAAAAAAAAAAAAAAAAAATTATGTTTGTTTATATAAAACAATTACTGTTCCAAATCATCAGCATAAAACATGCATATTTTTTCATTCTTGCTTCCTTTACATGCATTTCATGTATAAAACTCTTGTGTGAAAAATACAAAAATAGTAGTCATAGCAGATGCTTTCTAATTGGGAGTTGATTTTATCAACAATAGTTCATAGTTTAATTGTAGGAATCCAGAATCATTAATTTTCTGTTTCACATTAACTTATATTGAACTATAAGAATAATGTAAACAAAATTATTATTACTTTTATTTTGAATACTGATTTAATTTATGTAACATATAAATTTATTCTCCGTAATAAAATGGTGCTAGAAAATAGAGATATCAGATTAATAGATATTTCTGTTAATTATGTGATGAGTTCTTTCTCTTTCCTGCATTGTTTTAAAACTGTCTTCTGATTAGCAATGATTTTGAATTAACTATGGATATTTTTCCCACTGTAATACCAGTGAATTGCAAGTTGTCTTTACATGTTAACTTTTAACTGCCGTTATTAGAAATTCATTATATATCAGCAGTAGTGCAGTTTGTCTAGCAGTCATTTTTATTTTTTTTAATGTGATGAAATAAAAATTTTACTAAAGGCAACTTTTATAATATTGCTGTAATTTTGACTCTCTCCCTCCAATTCGTGTATTTTTGTAATTAAAAAAAATAATACAAAGTTTTAATTTTTTATGCCAAAATGAAGTGTTACATTTCATAAAGAAATAGTAAAACAGAAGTACTATGTGATAAAGTATTGTAGTATTGAAACAGTATTACAGTAATGGCAAAGTTAAGGGATGACAAAGCTATGAGAAAATATGTAATATTAAAAAAATATTTTCTCATAAGCTGTGAGAGAACATGAGCATTAAAAAATGCAAATATGAAAAAGCATGCAAAGACTTTAATGTTCACTCTCTGTTAGGTAGTTCTGCAATCTATGCATACTTTTCTGGTACATAAAGGCACAAGTTTTTAACAAAATATTCAGTTTTTTTCTTTTCTTCCTTTGTATCTTCCTTTTTCATTTAAAAAGGCATAGTTGCAAATTTTTCATGGTTTTAACTTTGGAACAGGATTCTGATTCAAATATAAAGAATTTTTCCTGAAATGTCTCAACTCCTATTAATAGCCATCTTTGCATACGAGATTGGATTGCATGAATAAACTCTTCATGTAATCTCACCAGGTGTATGCAAAAGCTTCAGGAAATTATTTTTTATAAAATTGCTGCACTTTTTTAACATGTCAATATTCCAGGGAAAGAATGCCATTGGACAGCATCATGTGCAGTGACCACTTTCATAAATTTAACATTTTCTGCTGAGTTTTTCTTCATTTTCTTTCACTGTATCAAATTTGCCTTGTATCAAATTCTTCACCAGTTTTTACTGAAAGATGCATAAACAATACAAATACACATTTTCTGTTTTTATTTATTAATTTTTTTTACAGTACATGACAAACGTATAAGATATATGTTTCTTCTTGCTAGTACTTCTAGTAGTATGATATTCAAGGGAACTTTTCTTTTTTTACTGTTCCAAGAAATGCGAGGCCTCTTTGCTTACTTTTCTACGAGTTCAGAAGATGTGAACAAATGATCTGTAGCTATATTTCTGTGTTTTTTTTTGGAAAGTTTAATTAATTGGAGGTAAGCTTGAGTTAGTCTATGCCAATCTGTTAACCGTTCGAGTCCCAAGCAGTGTGATTAGACTGTTGGGATTTTACGTTGAGAAAACGCAGTACATTTTGAACCTTTCCAATTCATTTTACCTTTTTGTTGACACACCAAATTTTAAAAAGTTAAACAGTAAATCTAGATTAATTTTTAACTTACTTTTTGCATTGCTTCGCTGCTTGGTATTTCTTGACATGAAATAAAACAAGTGCTATCGTGCTGCTTGGGTCTTTTCATACTCATTTAGAGAAAGTGCGGATTCTTTGACAGTATTTTTTCAATAGCCCAAGACTCAAACGGTTAAGTAATTTTTTATCTCCATACACATATCCATTCACTATATAATTATGCCAAGAATTATAAAAGCATCATAAATTTGCACTGATTTAAAAAAAAAAAAAAAAAAAAAAAAGACTGGCATTTTGTATACACATACATATTCGATGAATAAATAATATTCCTTAGTTTTTGAAAAAACATTTAAAATTTTGAACTTGCAGAGAACTTATTTAATAACTTTTCCTTCTTAGATTAGAATTATTAAAATACAATATATATATGTATATAATTTAATAAAGAATATATAAATGAAAAATTATCTCCTATAAAATATGAAGTGAAGTTGAGATATCAAATGTGTATTATTGTGGAAATTAATACTTGGATTTTGTAAATAATTAAACTGGCATTGTTAATTAAAATGTGAAAATAACGAAAAAAAAAACAGAATTATTTCTGATTCCATATGAAGATCTCAACTTATCAAAGAGAATTGAAACTTCTCCATACAACCATCAATTCATGAGGATTATATATATGTAATCAAGAGATATGTCAGAATTAAGTTATGGAAATGGGCTACCTCTAGTAGGAAATGCACATATAAAAACTAAAGCTACAACATAAACATTTCAAAATTTAAACAATTCAATAGAAATTATTAAAATTGAATCAACAAAAATAGGAAAAGTTGGTGAAAATTCCGCGGTCTTTTTTCGGGAGCAGCCTATTTTTCAACAGTGCCATGTTTCTGAATTATATCTGCATGATTGTTAATACTAGAAATATATAAACTAAAAGGAAATGCCAATTAATATAATTAAAACCAAGATCTAAAGTGCAACAAAGTAAATTTTTAAACATTGTAAAATTAATTTAATTAATCAAGATATATCCTGATGTGAGATGATCCCAAATAAAAATTATAAATATTTTAAAAGGATAAAAAAGAAACTTGACTAAGAAATTGGAAGAGCAATTGGTTGAATCAAAGGTTAACTGTTAAAATTATTAACGGAATTTTCAGGGAAGAAAACCTGAATAACTACTGGTAAATCGAAAGCAATGAGCTAAATAAATGATTAAATTCTGAAACAAATTAAAAGCAGAACTGCTAAAAACTTTATAAATCAGAAGTAACTATTCTAAAATTAAAGGTAAAAATTTAAGTGAAAACTATAAAGAAATGAATGTATTCAGAATAAATTAAATAAGAATTTAAAATAATTAATGTGGAAAACTTCCAAATTTGGTAATAAAACCGTCAAATGGAAAGTCTGTAGCCTAAAAGGAACAATAAGAAGTATTAAAAAGTAATAAGCTTGAAATTAGGGAAATGAAAGTGAATACATAAATTCAAGTAAATTAATTTGAATTTAATTAAAAAGGAATTAAAAAATAAAATATGAAGAAAATTAAACCTGATTGAAGCAAAAATCTATATGACTGTTTTTGAATTGTTGATAATTTATCTCAGAGCTGCTGCTAGGAAGGTGGAGTAAATTGAGACAATAAAATGCAAGAATTGAGTTGAGGTGCAAAACATTTTTTAATTTGAAAAATTGAAAATAAAAAAATGTTGTGTAAAATTAGAAATTAAAAGGCATTAATTTTCTCTGATAAAATTAATTTAAAAAATATGTGAAATTGGCATTAAATATTTAAAATATATTTTAAATTAGAAAAATAGCTATTAAAAATGTAAAAATTGAGAAATTTATTTAGAAATTAATTAAATTAAAACTTGTAAAATAATTTTTAAGTGTTTATATTTTCTATTTAATACATTAAAAAAAAATTTAAACATGTTTGTAAAAAGAAACTGAGTAAGGTTGATAATGGAGGGAAAAATGCGAGTTAAGTCTTCACCTGTTTTTCAAATAGTAGGACTGGAACAGAAATGACCATTTGTTTAACAGAGATAGAGGGATTATTTGCAAATTTACTAGCATATTTACAATTGTTATGCATTAAAGTAATGCTTAAGTAAAGGTTAGTAAATACCTTCAAACTTGGTTTAAGTAAATCCTTTCATAAGTAATAATAAATTAAAACTATCCATCTGCTCAATGTATGGGTTGGGAAGCTGTCTTTGCTTTCCTCATGTGATTTTTATAATCATTCATATCGGAATAGTCAGCGTTTGACTAGTTGTTCATCAAAAAAGGAAAAGTTGTCAGAATTGTATAATTACTGATATGCAGTTATTCAGACATTGTGGTGAGAGAGAAACTTCAGCTACAAATTATCTGGTTGTTCCGAAAGTTTCCCGCCAAAACACGTTCTTAATAAAGTTAGGGTTAAAAAAATATGAAAGCCTTTATCATCAGTAATTACCACCGAAATCTATGATTTTCTGCCATCATTTTGGTAGTTTTTCAAAACCTTTGGCCCAAAAACTTTGTGGCCACGTATTCAAAAACAGATCAATCTCATTTCGTACGTCATGTGCAGAATGGAAGATAGCACTGGCAAGATGTAGCTGCAGGTGTGAAAGAAGGTAGAAATCCAAAGCAGCAATGTCGGGGCTATATGGTGGGTGTGGCAAAAGATCCCATTCGAGGCCGTCCAGAGTCCAGTTGGTGAGTGCAGACACATGTGGTCTTGCGTTATCTTGATGGAATATAACCTTTTTGCGCCGGAACTCATTTCGACGTTTTTCCTTGAAAGCAGCTTCAACAAGACTCTACCCGAATTTTGTTCATTCAGTCGGTACTCCATTAAAAGAAACGTAAAGAGAGATTTATAATTAAGTAATACGGCAATTCAGCCAATTAATTCACTATAAAACAGGCAATCCACCTTAATGCAAAGTCATGGTGCATTTTGCTTTTATTCTAAAACAAAAACGATACAATGTTGCCAAACCGTAAAATTTAACTTTTAAAGAAATTACATTTATACAACCGTTGAGTTGCTCGCGACATCTCCCACCTTTTGATTTATGGTGGGCCGAACATAATCAAAATACAATATACTTAATAACGAGGCTAAACAATACTTAAAAAAGGGAAAAAACTGTTTAAAACGCGAAGATTTTACAATAGTTCTACCTCATCTAGTTTTAATTATCTTATCAGGAGGTTTAAAGTTAATTTCTTTACTAGCAGGAATGTTAAATTGGTTTTGTTTAGGTAAAAACAAGTTCTCGTCGTCCATCACTTCCAAAAGATACAATCGTTGCACAGGACGGATCAATTCACCTGCAGCTGTTTTCACCTTTGCCACTCTTAACATAATTACGAGTATCTTGACTCTGGAATAATTCAATAACTCGACCCAATGGCCAGTCCGATCATTTTTTGTTGTCATTTCCCACAAGTACCACACCTCCTAAATATATTTGTCTTCGAGTAGCTTTATTATCTCTGGACTGAATTAGGAGACTTGGATATTCGTCTCTAAATCTTTTTCTGAGATCTTGTCGTTATTTCTGTTGATATCTATATCTCTTAGTGATATTGACTTCATCTACATGGTTCCAAGTCCGGGACTTCCACCGTTCTTATATCTGAATGAACATTGAGGGTGTTAAAGGCATTAAATCTTCAGGATCTTCAGACAAATAATTTAACAGTCTTGCGTTGATTACAGCTTCCGTATCGCAGAGAATGGTACGCAGCTCCTCTTATCTCAAGCAGGCTCTTCCTAATATTCTCAAAATTTTCTTAACCATCTGAATAATACGCTCCCATTAACCCCCCACCACCACGCAGCTGTGGGGGAATTGAACTTCCATGTAATCTTCAAAATAGAACATTCTTGCATAATTTTGTTCTAATCGAGTGAAAGGAAGAGGTTGTTATCCCGACAAAGCTCGTACCATTGTCACCTATACATAGTTTTTAGTGGTCCGCGTTTGGCTATGAACTTTCTGAAGCCTCACAAAAAATCGTCGGTGGAAAGTCCTTGTATCAGTTAAAGATGTATGGCTCTATAAACAGCACAGGTGAATAAAAGTATCCAACTTTTCTTTCCATCCTTTAGATAAAGAGGTCCAGATAAGTCTACTCCAGTTACTTAAAAAACCAGAACGTCTCGGACCCTATCTTTAGGCAGTGGGGCTGGAACTGTTGCGATTTTTTTTAAATTATATCTTTTGCATCGAATGCATTTTGCGATTACACTTTGAAGTGTTTTGCGTCCTCTTAAAATTCAAAACCGTTGACAAATATCCATCAAAACAATATGAATGTGAAAGTACGGTATGTCTTTCGAAAATTAACTTTTCTACAATTTGATGATTAGAAGGTAAAAGTATGGGAACCACGAAATAATCTGTATCATCTCTTCGAAGGATTTTTGTCTTCTGTGTCATTAGACCTTCTTTATCAGTGAAAATGCAAAGAATTTTCAACTTTGATTTTGTAGATTCGCTTTGGGAAGATTCTTTCTGAATAATTAAGAAAAGCCTTTTCTCAGCTGCTTCTATTTCCTGAACAGATAATTCTTCCTTTAGTTTGTAATCGGAATTTCTAGAATTATGAAAGAATTGCAGAATCCAAGCTATCAACCGAATGATTCTCGAATATTTAGAAAAACGATGCAAGTACCATTTTTCGTTAGGAACAATTGAGGTAGGTAAGTTATTCCCTTTTTTCTTTCTTTAGAAACGTCTTCCATATTTAATTTAATTTTAGAGAAGGGCCAATTTTCTTCAGGCTGTTTAAGCCACGGTGGACTCTCTCACCATCTGGATCTGAGCAAAACTCCAGCGGAACATCCTCTGGATCAGCCGGATTGTCGCTTCCTGGAATATGGTTCCATTGTTCCTTTGATGTTAAAGTTCTTATCACTCGATTATTTACAAATGTTCCCCAGTTATCTTCATGCTTGATCCAGAACATAACGGTAGAGGAGTCAGTCCAACAGGTACTTGATATTCCCTTTAAATCTCACTTCTTTCACTGTTGCAGTGAGACGAGCTCCGATCAAGCATGCTAACAAGTCTAATCGAGGCATCGATATCTTTGTTCAAGGAGCGACTCTACTTTTAGCTTCAATCAAATGAACTTTTATCCTTTCTCACATTCGCTTCGTAGAAATACGATTGCGCTATAAGCGGACTTGTTCGCATCACAAAAAGTGTGAAAACTCAATTTTTCTTCCGGGACATTACTTTGGACATATCTTGGAATTTTGATCTCTGTCAACAGATATAAATCTTCAAGCCATTTATTGAACTCCAGGCGATTATCTTCTAGACAGGTTTCATCCCAACCAATCTTCAGGTTCCAGCTATTTTGTATTGACCGTTTCAAACGAATCGTTACTGGACACAGAATTCCTATAGGATCGAAGATGCTGTGAACTGTCCAAAGAATATACCTTCTAGTAATGGGTTTTTGCTTGAAATAAATTTTTTCAAGATCACAAAACAGAACATCTTTAGTTTTATCCCATAATAATCCAAGAACAGGGACAAATTTTTTTGACATTCTCCACACTGTTCCCATCTTCTTAAATCGAAACAACCTGTAGCCAGAATCTGTTTTGCTTCAAAAATGAATTTCTTAAGTTCATCTTGACTAGTTAACGAAGTTATGCAGTTATCCACATAAAATGCATTCCTCATCTTTTCTACGGTTTCAGGAAAATGGCTTTCATTTTATCCCAAATGGTAATCTAGAACGGCAGCTAGCAAGAAAGGGCTGCTCGTAAGTCCAAACACTACTCGTTGGTGACGATAAATTTTTTGTTTTCTTTTCTTATAATCTTCTCACCATATGAATCTAAGAAAATCTTGTTCTTCTTTGGCCACAAATATCTGTAAAAAGGCCTTTTTTATATCTGAAACTACACTAATTTCTTTCTGACGAAATCTCATAAGTAATGGAGGAATTTTTCGATAAGATTTGGTTCTGTTTCTAGATAGTCGTTGAGCGAAAGTGAGTTCTTACTTCTACACGAAAGCCGCCCAGTCGGTATAGGGGTCAAGGAAGCTGACTGCGATGCCGAAGGGCCTAAGTTCGAATCCCGGAGAAGGCATGGTTGTAACTGTCTGTCCCTTCATAGGAAAGGCGAAGGTGGCCCACCTATTAGGTACCTCTATAATAAAGAGACCACCACATCCAGCCTTGTATAAATTAATGGACTAGGTTACATTTGTAATTGTTCACAATCTGCCATTGGAAAAAAAAAAAAAAAAACTTCTATACGAAGCATCAAATACAGGGCATACCTTCGTAGTAGAATTTCCTTTAAAAATACCTCTATGAGCAAATAATGACAAGGATTTCCCAATTCACCATCTGGCATTTCTTCGATGATAGTTTCCTGTAACCATTCCTTAAATACAGCCTAATAAGTGATCGTATTTTCCCTCTTTAAGAAGTTTCTGAGTAGTAGTTGTGCATCTTTTTTCAGCTATATCTTTGTTTTCACTTAACGTCTCGTACGTCTCTAACCAAGGTAGCTTGACGATGTAACGGCCATTTTCATCTCTCTGAGCGGTTTTTTCGAAAATGCTGAAGAATAGACTGTTACGTTTCTTCTTTAGTTCTTGTTTCAGTAGGATCCTTTATACCTATAGTATCTAATTTCCACAAATCAGCCACAGAAGAATTTTTAATCAGTAAAGATGTCACTAAAGCCCCGTTCACAAGAGCAAATTCGACCGGTAGCGAAAACCGGTTCTTCCAACGTGTCCTGTTCACATGGGACAAGCATTAACTGCCTCGCCGAATTGGAGGTAGAACTTGGTTGGATGTTCCTTACCTCTCTGGAGTAGGGCAAATGGGAAGTTTTCCCGTACTATACTGCGCGGTTCACTTAATTTTAGTTACTGCTCGCTGGACTGTCAGCGAAACAATCGCGCTGAAATACGTCTGGGGATGTGATAGCATCACCCCAAAAATTAGATAGAACTGTACAAAGATACGCAAATTATAGACAAATGCAGACAAGGTTATCTGATGCTAGGTATTCCAGAAATATCGTTCAAATTAAAACTAAAGTTAAGACAAGAGCATATCGGCTTCAACGCGACAAGGGACTCGGCATCTTTTGAATGATTTTTTTTTTTAAATTTAAGTGTTTTCATCTACTTTTTATGAATATTATTAAATGGTTTTGTGAAACAAAACAATTTTAAGCTGAAAAAAAGTTTTTGCTAGTACTTTTTTAATTTAAATTTTTGAAGAAAAATTTTACAATTAAAATGTCTTTCTTTTCCTACAATTTTCAATGTCTCCCCCCAGTTTTTTTATTGTATTTATTAGAGTGTTCTTAATAACTTCAAGGAATGATTTTGCAATTAATGAATTAGTTTCTGAGCGGAAAAGATACACTCTTCTCTAAAATCCTTAAAACAAATATGATCTCAGTTACATTTTCATTTCAAATAATTTTTTCCTTTCAGTATTTTGCAAAATCCACCCTTGTTTCTATAAAGTATATAATTTTAAATAAGCAGTAAAAATAATAAAAAAATTAGTCCATACCTGTATATGTTTTAGGACTTTAAGTAAAAGGATTTATTGAAAAAAAAAAAAAATGCAAAAGGTTTCTCAGTTTGCATTTGCAGTTTAAAGAATACAAACTGTCTAAATAGACATTTAAGGATTTCAAATTTTTAAAATTTTATTACTGAATTTCAGTACACACACATATATATATATATATATAAATCAAACCTAGTGCTATTTATTTAATTGGTAAATAAAAACATAAATTACAAACCTTTTTTTAAAACCTTATGCGGCCAGAAAAATTGCAAAAACTCATAAAACGCAAGCAGAATTTTTCTTTACCTGTTTTTGTTTTGTAAAACACGTTCAAAACAATTTAATACATTAATTAATTATAATATTGTTGCGTGCGTACGGGTTGTAATAGGCTGATAATAGTTCGTAAATGATTGTCATTGCACTCAAATCCGATGATAGCTTAATTAAATTTATTTTATCAACAGAAACAATCCAAAGTTCTGGAATTTTCCACAGAAATACTCGTACAAGTGTTTAGAATATCACTAAGTATAATCAGTAGTTATGCTTCAATCTAATAAGAACGTTAAACACAACGTAATGCAAAACGCATCTTAAGAGAAAGTTAACTCAGAAATATCTCCAATCTAACGCTGAACTAACAATTGGCAACAATAACAACTTATATAGCATAAATAATGTCATAAAAATAGTGTGGTATAATGAGATTATTACTTTGATGTTTCGAATTGATGCCCAAGAAGAACCAATATTTACCATTCTCCTTCATTGCACATCTTTCAAAAAAGTAAAAATATCATCCAATTAATTTCCTGTATCATTTTTTTAAATGCGAAACGTTTGATTTATAAGCTTGTCAAATGTCGGAAGTTTGTAACCGATATATTTTTAGATATGAAATTTTAAAATTAATGAGCGTCAAGAAGTCTAAAAATATGAACGATTTTCAAAAATTCTCTCAAAATATTAAAAAAAAATACGCTAAAAATTTCATTAATTTTTTTTTCCTCCACAGTGTGTTATGGTGCAAACTATAATATTCTGAGATTCTCAGTTTATTTGTTAATATTTGCAAAAAATCGTTTCAACTTTAAATTTGAAAAAAAAAAATTGTCCTCTAAAAATCAGAAGTGTGACACCACATCAACAAGCACTGTATGTACAAAGTTTGAAATCTATATCTTATCGGGAAGCAATTTAAAAATCCATGACCATCTTTTAAAAATACCGACAAGCACCAAGAGTGAACTAAATAACAGCTTATAAAATAATAATAATAATAATAATTAAAACGCGTATATTTTTCAGGAATCATTACGAAAGTTCAGGTACCAGTTGCGAAAGTCCAGATTACAAAATTAACAACAGTAAACAACGTTAAAAATGTGTAAACAGTATTAGAAATCTGCCAATTCGGAGACGTGATTGTTCACAGAGGCTTAGGTGTAAAGGGGAAGGAAGACGTTGGTCTTCTGAACGGGTCCTAAATACGAAACTCTTTCATGTCTCCTTTTTCTCCTCTTGCTAACGGCAGCTGTGCGAAGGAGCGTTGCATATGAACGGGACTTAAGTGGGATGAAGTTTCGTTAAACCTTTCTTCGGACATGTTTCCCATGATAACCCATCCTAAATAATCGATCCAGTAGAATGATGTCCTCACACCGTGGTACCTGGGTTCAAGGACCCTAACCCTGTAGAACATAAGGATTTTCGAATCTTGATTGAAAAGAAAAATATACATATATAAAGCAAAGTACATAATTTATAATAATAATTTATTATTATTATTATATATTTTTTAGTAATATTTATAAAAATATATATATATTTTACACACACATATATATAGAGTGATAGAGTTTACTGAGAACAAACAATAAATGCAGATTTCAGTAATAGGAAGGGTCAGTGCGAGTCTCTCAGTGCCAAGTGAGATACATACAATTACATTTACATAAATAAGAATACACAAACAAAAGTGAAATGTGAGCGGGCCTCAGGCCCGAATCCACGATATGAGGAGCTGTAGCTTTAGGAATTCTGCCGCTCAGCTATGCTTGTCTTAAAGAAGAGAAAAGTATATTTTACATATTCCATACATTGAGAATGGCAAGTGGCCGATTTAAATTATTAAGATCATTATAGTCATTTGTACAGATTTTGATTGCAGGATTTGCAATATTATTTTCCATCTCGTGAAAATTTTTAGCAATTTTATAATAAAACGATCTTAGTTGAACAATTTCAAGTTCCTCATGAATTCTGTTATTTCTAACATACCATGGGGAGTCAGTAATTTGCCGAAGTACTGCGTTTTGTGCAGTTTGGAGTTTTTTACTTTGGGGTTTCGAAGCAAATGCCCATACCGGGCAAGCTTAACATAACATAGGACGCAAAATGGACTTGTAAATAAGTAACTTATTTTCTAGGGATAAAGCACTGTTTCGAGCAATTAAGGGGTAGACTTTCATTTTACGCACTCGAAACTTCTGAATAATATGTGTAATGTGTGGGGGCCATGTGAGAGTATTGTTGAGGATCACCCTAAGGTAAGGGACTTGCTTAGACCAAGTCCCTTACCTTGTGCCTGTACTCAGTGCCATAGAATTTTAGGTGACAGTTGATTTTCTTCTTTTTGGTGAAAAGCACAGTTTTAGTATTTTGAACGTTGACTTCAATTTTTCATTGTTTAAGCGAAGTCTCAAGTGCTTGTATGTGTTCTTGCAAGTGTTGGACTACTGGACGAACAAATTCACTTTGTGCTAGGATCGCTGTAATCCTAAATAAGTTTCACATGCAATTAAATTGGATTTCAACGTACATGTTCTTCCTGTAAGTATATTACCGCAATAATCTGCACCTATTAACAGATCAATATCAGGACAACCTTCTCCATAGTCAGTGAGCCAAATTTTATTTTCTCTTGACTTTGACTTATAAAGGTCTCTTCTCCACCGAGGAATGTTGCCACAAATGATCTGCTGATCCAGAACCTTTATGTTACAGGAGAAGTCCCCTTTCAATATATCAGGTTAACGTCATAAACATTATGCTCCCTTTTCTCAGTTGTAATTCCCCCAAATAGAGAGTGAATTAAGATTCTCTTTTCTGTAGGCTTCAAACCTAGTTTCTTAGCCGTTTCTTTAAGAATGTAAGAACTTTGTGAGCCAGTGTCAATGAGTACACGCACTTGTAGCTCTTTCCCTTTAGACTTCAGTTTCACTTGTAACGTTTGAAGCAGTATTTTATCAGAAGTGCATAAGCTAGACGAACTAACATCAGACGACAACGTCTTCTCAAGTTCCTGTGCGTCACCTTTTATCTTATTTCCAGGGAGTTCTGGGCACATCAAAATAAATGTTTTTTACTGCAAAGAACACATTTGATGTTGGACTTGCAAAATTTAGGACGATGTCCAATTTTTAAACAGACAAAACAGGCCTTTTTGTTTTTTAAAATTTCTTGTTTTTCTTGAAACTTGAGTTTACGTGCAGAAAAGCAATCTTGGCTTTCGTGTAATTTGTCACAAAATATATAAAACATTTTTTCTTTTATTCTCTGTTGTTCCCGCAAACAAATCTGCTGCCGTCGGTGGATTACTAAGGAACAGAACGCTGTATTTTTTCCTTCTGAAATTTGTGTTCTTTACTAACAAATTCCTTTGCTAAACGAATACATTCTTCCTCTTCAACTTCAGCTTTCAGGAACAAAAATAAATTTCTTAATTTCTCCACATAAGCATTTTCTTCAGAAGAATCGAATTGGGTGTTAACTATAGAGTTTCTTAACCAAACTCTAAAAATGTCTTCCGAAATACACGATTCTACAAGAGGGAAATGTATAGCTGAATATGTATCAGATGGTTTAGATGTGATTATAATTTATCATATAATTTCGAAGTGTCTAATTTTCTTTTTTTTTTCGGCAACATTTTTTACAACAAGATTTAAAAGTTTGCGTATATAAAATTCAATTAGTAATTCCTCCCTGCCGAATCTTGATTTTAAACATGCAATAGCTTTATCATAATTTTCACATGTCGGTGGGTAATTATCGACAATATCGCGAGCTCTAGAGCCTTCAGTCATACATTGAATTAAATATTGAAATTTATCTTCTTTCGCTTCGCAATATTTTCATCGTCATGTATTCTTTTGAATTGGCTCCAAAAGGCAAGCCAATCTTTGATTTCCCCTTCAAATTTCAAAAGTTTGATCTCCGGTAACTTTAACTTTTTGAACGGGCGAAGAATCAACAGAACTTTCGATTTTAGAAATTCTATAATGCTCTGTAACAGCTTTAAATATCATTAAAATCTTCTAATTTAAATAATTTAAATAGATGAACATTAAGGTATTTGTGAATGGCAATATTTGAAACCAGGCTCGAGTGCCACGTGCGACTCTCGCACGAAGAATGTAATTTATTTTTAAATGTTAGAATTCGTTTCGGTACTCTTTTGATGTTTCATAAACCTAACCTGCCTAAACTTTTCCGGGCTTCGATCTCGGTCGGTGCCTCCAACATAATTATGACTGTGATACTTCTTTGGCAATATGAAGCAACTCCAATAATGGAACACAGAAAAACTTTATTTAGCACTCAAAATGGCGACATACAAAACAAGAAAAAAACAACGAATTCTAACATTTAAAAATAAATTACATTCTTTGTGCGAGAGTCGCACGTGGCATTCGAGCCTGGTTTCAAATATTGCCATTCACAAATACCTTAATGTTCATCTATTTAAATTATTTAAACTACAAGATTTTAATAATATTTAAAGCTGTTACAACTTCTCCCCCAACGGAGAGACTTTTTCCGAAGGGAAAAGTTCTGTAAAATTCGACAGTTTAATAAGCTCGGCTTGCTCATTTGCTTAAAGAGAAAAGGTAACTTCTCTCATAAGTTTCCAAATTTCAGGCCATTGTATGTTTCCTTTTTTGTTACCCCCTTCAAAGCGTCCGTTTGTTCCCCCACAGTGTCATATGACGCAATCTACAGCTGTACACATGATTTGGTGACAATCTGTAGCAGTTTTTTTTCATTCACGTAACATTTAGAGATTTTATCAGGAAGTTAAGAACTATTTTAAATGAGCACATGTGAAGATTTGATGAAGGCAATGTCAAACAGAAAGGACTCGAAATGGAAACTAGCTAAACATGATGACTGACTGTTGTTGGTGTATTATCTTAAGTTTTTTACGTTAAAAAGTGAATAAAATCTTAATTACTCTTAATTTAAGTACTATTTTAACTTCTCTATTTCTATTTTTTCCCTTAAAATTGGTGACCGATAGTAAAAAAAAATGTTATCTTTGAATGCAGGAGTGTTAAATTTGTAAAGAGTATTAAAAAACTAACAAGGAGAAACAAAGATTTTTTTAAATGTGTTTTTGTTAATTTTACCTAAAATATATTCAGAGGAAATATGATTTTCGTAATTCAAAATATCAACAATGTCTTTGCTCCATTCAAAGTAAGTTTCTAATCCTAGAGCAAAGCCTAATTTTTAAAATCAGAAGCTGTAAACAAAAATAATTAAAACAATATAATTTTAATTTTTAAAATTAAATGAATTTTAAAGAAATAACTATTAATGAATTAAATTAAAAATAGCTAAAAATTAAATTATAGGAAACTTAAAACAAAACAATAAAACAAATGAAAAAGAGTAAATCGGTAATAAATTTTAAAATGTGTTAGTAGAATCAAGTGAAATAAATAAAAGGTAAGTAAATTAAAAGATCTTCTTATATATTTGCCTTTTTTTAAACGTTAAAAGGTAACTATTTTGAAGAATATTCTTCACAATTGGAAAAATTGTTTCCGCTTTTACTTCCAATACGTTTTAAAGCCACCTGAAGCAGCTTGTTACAGCCCATATAAATTACGTTTTCTGGAGGATGGGAATTTGCAGACACAGTTTTTCTTCTTTAGCGTCTAAAGTTTTCAATGCTAAAAAATGTGGTCTGCTAAAAAATGTTGGAATAAATAAGAGAAATTTTTTATTAATATCGTGATTCAGTTATACAAGAAAATATCAAAGATGGTCTTATTTGTGGTTCCAGTGTCCAGATGATGTTAAGATTCCACTTCAAAATTCAGCAGTACCAGAGACAGGCTCTGGTTGAAATTGAACTCTGTCGTAGTATTGAGTTTCTATTCTTTGATAAATTGTTTTGCTTCGGGGATTGCTTAGAAAACTCTCTATGAAGATATTTTTCCCTTTGGCAGGTAGCCTTTGCGTGCTTTGCCATAATCCAATTAAGCACAAACAATTGTTTGTTTAGATAATGAAGGGCATTTTAGTAGAACGTTGGCCTGCTAAATTAGTAAAGTCCAAAAAGTGTGTTAATTTAATAAATTCAAATCTTCAAAAGATTTGAGATTCTAAAATTCAAATCTTAGTATTTTTTTTCCCCTTTGAATCTTTTCCTGAGAATTCGTCGAAATTTTGGAAAAATTAATTATGTTTACTGACAGAAAATAGATGCGATAGTTCGAACTTTAGTGACTAAATAATCTCAGTACGGCAAAGCATACCAGGGCTTTCTGCATGAGAGGAGGAATGACTTCGCGGAGAACTTTCTAAGGAAATCTGGCTTGTTTCATATTACACGCTGAAAACTACGAAAAACAACCATGCAGCCAGCACGTTCGTCTAGATTCGACAAAGAGTCGAACTGCCAGTATTCAGCCACCTTAACAGCTCGGCCACTTTGTGAGGCCGAAATGTGTGTGCAATGCTTTGACTTCTTATTTTGGTTTTATGGGGGGGGGATCTTGAAATTATGCCTTCGTGGCGCCGATCTTGGCGTCTAAAAAGAATCGCCAAAAAATAAGGGGCGCCTAATTGTAAACTTTTACCAATTATAATATTAAAAAAATGTATTATTTGGAATTAACCTTTCATCTAAATAAATGAAAAATATCTTAATAGTTATTTACTATTATACTTCATTTCTTGCTTTAGGGTTACCGTAATTATTTTCGGCAGCATTGGCACCAACAATAGCTGGCGATCTGTTACGATTTTAGAAATTGTCCCGATTTTAGAAACTACTACCTAATTAGAACGTAAAATACACGTGTAATAATATTTACGTATGTATGTTTACGTTTTGTTGCTGAACTAATTGATAATCGCCATTCTTTTTCATCTATAAAAATTCGCCAATAATACGTACGTATCGCCAACTTATATGTTTAAGCAAATGAAAATCCTTAAGAGAAAATTCCTGGAATAATTGATGTTGATTCTTCCCACTTATTCTCAGCAATTTGACTTTGCAATTATTCATGATGCGATATAAACAGGTTACTACATTTAGCGTTTTGTCGAGCAGTTGGCGACTGGTGCTCCGTTAACGGTGGTGTGGTGTATTTAATTATGGCAAAGCACACTAGGGCTATCTGCCTAAGGGGAGGGATGCCTTCGTGGAGGACTTTCTAAGGGAAACTGGCTCGTATACTCGTTACACATGAGGAAAACTACGAAAAAACCCCTGCAGCCAGCCCGTTCGCGGGATTCTAACCTCGGACCGGACTACCAGTGTTCAGCGACTTCACCGCTCGGCCGCTGGTGGGCCGCTCCGTTTAACGAAAAAGTAATGCATGTAGTGTTTAACGCATATATAACAGGAATGCATCCTTTCCCTCGAGTATTTTGTTATAATTAAGAATAATTTATTAGCCAAATGCATGTACAAATTTATATTTTAATTACATTTTAGGTTACTCATCTAAATACTGAGTAACCTTATTAGACTTGACAAAAATTCCTTGAATTTCAATTTCGTTTTAATTTAGATCCCTGTAACACAAACTGGTAATAATATATGCGTAAAACTGAAATATTTATGGTACTTTAGCCTAAAGCTACCAATAAAAGGAGTAACAAAACAAAACTGTCGATATTTGTAGCCTTAATAACACAATAATAGCTCGACTGTTTACAAATCAAAAATTAAGAGCCTGACAATCTGTCTTCTGTTCTTACATTCCTTCCCATATAATCGCAAGTGAAAACTACTTACCAGTAATCAGTATCACACATTAGCAGGTTGAATCAGAATCATTACTTAATATTAAAATTCTTTTTCTAAACTTGGACTAGACCCACCAGCGACCGAGGGGTAAAGTCACTGAGCACTGATAGTTCGGTCCGAGGTTCAAATCTCGCGAACGAGCTGGCTCCATGGACGTTTTCCGCATATGTAAAACATGTATACGAGCTAGTTTCCCTCAAAACGTCCTCCGCGAACGTATCCCTCCCCTTAGGCAAATAACCGTCGAGGCTTTGCGATAATCACATAAACCCAACCTAAACTTAGGTTTTGCTCATTGACTGTAGACTGACCCATTGACTGACTCACTGATCTGTAGGTTTCGATGGAGTATATAAAGCAGTAGTAAGTAGTGCAGGAAGAATTCAGCATAAGGAAATGATGTGTTCATTTAAAATAAACCTTACCCATGTTTCGCATAAAAATATCTTTAATCTCTGTCAGTAATTATTTTTGTTGAAAGCAATGATTTTGTTGGACAGCGAATAAAAACGACTGATCGCAGATTCCTCTCTCCTTATGAAGAACTCACTTTAATTTTAACTCTGTTTTTCTCAATTTTATATTCTTCTCAGTTTCGTAAATCTTTCTAGATATACCAAATACATTTTTTTCTTGCTTTCAGTGACTTTTTACGTGCCCTAAGAATTACAGATATTCTGAAAACTTAACCGAAAAATGTGAAGTTTCGCTTCTATTTCACAGAAGCGACATTAAGTTAGTATTTTTTGGCAAGAAAGCGAGTGGTAGCTTAGTCAACAAACTGATATATTACTTACTGTCTTCAGCAATATTTGTTTACTTCGAGAAGAAGAAAAAGAGTTTCCTCAAAAAGCAGAAATTCTAATTTCCCGGCTCGCTGATTGGAAGACGATGATCCCGAAACTCGTTTCTGTCATTTCCATTTTGGGGATGAGAGACAAGCTTTTTCATGCTTGAAAGATTTAGTTTCTCATTTTCATGGCAGAATTTTAGAAAGAATTGTATTCACAGAAAACCATTTTTAGCAGAATATTTTCTGCTTTGTCTTTCTACTCCCTCCCTCCTTTCGAGCTGCATAAATTTATTCTCGAAGTTGGGTTCACTTTTAATGATATTTTTCGCGCCCGTCGTATTATCCTTAGAATATTCAGACCTAAAATGTTGTGTAAAATTTCTTCAAGTCTAGTAAATCAATATTTAAAGAAAAACAACATTACATTTAAACATCAAACTCTAAGCGTTGTCCTGCAGCTCGGGTTTTAAAATCACTGTTGTCAAATAGCTAAAGTTGTAATATGTTAGAAGAAAATTAATATTTATCTAAAACCAATTGATGAAAATAACTGTCCTTTCTGAAGAGAATGCAACACAAAACCGACACTGAATAAAATCGGTAGCCTTTATGCTGCCATGTAATCGAAATAGAAATTTAAAATCTAGTTTCGATCCCGTCCGGATTCTTTGCAAGTATCGCAATGACTTGATCAATATCTTTCTGTTATGATTATGCAATATTACTTAATATATATATAAGCCTTTACATAAGCGGCTAAAGTGTGTGTCGCCGATAGTTTATTGTTGCCATTCGGAAAAATGAGCTCAGAAATTAACGTTTCCGCAGTTTTTAATTAATATCTCCGCTTATTAAAGTCGTACGAAGATGAGAATGGTCTCGATGGATTCGGAGAATTTTTTGGAATCTGAGGATGCGCGTCTCGAATTTCAACTCGGCGCCGTTCCGTAGATATTCGAGAAAAAAGAATTTGGCACGTAGCCAAATCCCTCTAATAGGGAAAACCCAAGAAAGAAAGTGGAAAATGTAGGGAAAACGTAGGAGAAAATGAATTTTTAATTAATATCTCGGCTAATTAAAGTCCCACGAAGACGCGAATGGTCAAAATGGCGTGCCACGGACCTGCGGAATCCAACTGTGTGCTTCGCTAAGCCCGGAAGCCAGCCGTTTTGGAGCAGATAATGTTACTTCACCCCATATATTACTAGCCAATGGGGGGTGAAGTTACCACGGCAGAGGGTTGCCGTTTCAATTGAGAAGTAGACAATTTCCTGTAAAACTTGCCTTTGCTATGACCTTCAATAAGTCTCAGGGTCTAACGCTTAAGGGTGTCGGCATTTTTTGACCTGAGCCTGCATTCGGACACGGTCAACTTTATGTTGCCTTTTCAAGAGTTCGTGAAAGAACGGACTTAAAATTAAAAATGATGGATGGTCCTCTGCAAGGCGAGCTTAAAAATGATGGAAAGATTTACACAAGAAATGTTGTGTACAAAGAGATCTTTGACATGTGAATTACATTTTATTATTTAAATCACCTTTATTTATTGAGCTAGCGGTGGCTCTTCAGAAATGTACCGCCAGTGGTTTCCTTCATTGCACTCTACTTTAAGGAATTAAGCAAGTAGAAGGGAGAAACCCCGTGGGGCTGTAAGCAAAAGGGCGTCCTCATCGCCTGCCCTGGGTAATTCATTTTGAATTAGCACAAATCATTTTAATTACAATTTATAATATCTAGAACAGCGGTCATTTCGTATGACCGCCGGGCTTTCTAGTATAAATATAAGCTAGGTCAATGTCGATTGTATGCCGGTGTCGAGCCATGCAGAAAACATAAAATAATAATTTCATCAAAATGTTGTTTGAATGTACACCGTTGCTAATTATAAGTTTATTTGTGCTATGACAGTGTCGATTATATGACGGTATCAATATTGCGCTGCTGTCGATCCTCTGAAAGGGCCCAAAAATAATAATTTGATCAGATATATTCTATTTTAATTGTATTGTGTTGCTAATTATAAGTCTTATCTATGCTATGTCGATTTCAATTATACGCCAGTGTCGATCTTATGCTCATGTCGATCATATATCTCTGTCAATTCCATGCATATACCTTGAAAAAATTAATTATATTTTTTTCTCTTTTCATCGTGCAGCGTTGCTAACTATAAATCCAATCTATGCGATATTAGTTTTGGTTATCTAGCATCGATTTTATGTTGATGTCGATCGTATGCCAGTGTCGATCTCAAGATCGTACGCCAGAGTCGATTCTAAAAATAATTTAATCATACTCCTTCTCTTTTGATTGTTGACCGTTGCTAGTTAACAAGACCGTTGCTAGTTAGTCTAAAGGGGCTTTGTCCCTGAAGGACTATTGTTTTCGTTTTGCGATTTTGCGTTGGTTCACTATAAATTTTCTTTTCACTTTTCAAACTGTTGCCACCAAATGTTAGAGTCCTGCATTATATTTGAAGAAATGAAATAATGAAAAATCTGCACAAATGTATGTATATTTCTCGCATTGTGATAAAGCTACGGTACATAGAGCCATCGAATTTTTGAATGACATAATCCTCCTACGAGTATGGCACCGAGTTGTTTTATTATTGATTTCATATTTTTAAAAACTTTAACGAATTTTTGATTAACAAACTCAAAGAAATCAAAGCGAACAATCTCAACGTTGTATAGAAAAAACATTTTTATCTCTAACGCGCGGGTCTCTGTATTGGAAATTCTAAAGATAGGCTCATTTTAAAACTATTTTGCGATATTGCTGTTGAACTGAATTTTATGGTTTAAGTCCGAAGAACGTGATATTTAAAAAAATAAATGTAACACACAAAATGTTAAAAAAGAGCCCCTTTAGACTTAATTTAAAATCTGACACATTTCAGATTTTCTTTTTATTTTCTTTTTCCTCTTTTATTTTCTTTCTTTTCTTTTTCTTTTTTTTTTTTAATCATGTGCATTGTATGCCGATGCTGATCCTATCCGGTATCGATCTTGTGCCGTATCGACGTTTTCCAGCGCCGATTCTGTGAACGTAAGCGTTTCATACAAAGTAATAGCTACCCATCGTAACGCGACTTAGTACATTTTCGTGTTCACTCTTTTATGTGCTTAATAAGAATGAAGTCTGCAGGAAGATATGTGAATATGCATGTTATTATTGTTTTAAAATACCTTGGAAAGAAATCTGTCTGAAGTATTCATTGTTTTCAAATGGCAGATTTGACGGTCTGCTACAATAGAAAATATTGCCAGGTAGAGGAAATATTGACTGTAAGCCTATTACACAAATGATCCAGTTAAAAAAAATGCATAGCTACGTTTTGAATAATTAAGCCTTTTTTAAAAAATAATTATATAAAACTCAAAGTGATGCTTATTTTATGATAGAGTAGAATCTTAGCATAATTTCCCCCCATACCGCCTGGCGTTACTATTTTGAAAATCTCGATTTAACGTACGATTTTATGCTCTATATTTCGAATTTCTGAGAGAATAGTTTTTAATTATTTAAATAATTAAAAACACGAATTAATTTTCGTGATTGTTTAACTTAAATTTATTTGAGGTGTTAAACCGAAGTCTACATGCGAAAGTCAAATAACAATTTTGTAAAGTTTTATAGTTAAAAAAATTTTTTTTAATATGTTATTAGTCCAAAGGATCAGTTTGCCCAGAAGGACTATTTATTTCGTTTTGGCCTTTCGCATCGATTCACGATAAGCGTTGTTTCACTTTTCAAATTGTTGCCACCAAATATTATCTCCCTGGATTATATTTAAATAAGTTAAATAATGAAGAATCTGCGTGAATGTATGTATGTTTCTCGCATTGTGATAAAATAACGGTACCTGGAGCCACCAAAATTTGAATAATGTAATCTTCCAAAGAATATGGGCAAGTGAAATCACTAATTTGAATTTGAAATTTGTTTTATTATCGATTTCATAGTCTGTAACACTTCAACGAATTTTCGATTAACAAACTAAGCGATTTCAAAGCGAGCAATGGCAACACTGTACGGGAGTGTGTGGGGGGGGGGACATTTTTATCTCCAGCGCGCGACACTTTGTATCGGAAATTCTAAGATATACTCATTTTAAAATTATTTTGCGATATTGCTGTTGAACTGAATTTTATGGTTTAACCTTTTTCCGTGGGACATTAATTTCCCGTGGGACATTAATATTGCATTAATTTTCACCATTTAAACAAGTATTCAGGCAGGAAAGTAAAGAAAAACGATGTGATAGGTTTTTATGCATTCCATTCCACTTTATTCAGCTATTTTTAAGTTTTTAAAGTGGTCTTAAAGTCCTTGAGCCTTATTTAGTGAAGTCAATGCATGGAACATATATGTCTCAGCCGCCGGGAAAAGGTCAAGTGCGATGAACATGCCATTTAATAAATAAAGGTAACACATAACATGCTAAAAAAACGCCCCTTTGTACGTAAATTAAAATCTGAAACATTTCAGACTTTTTTATTTATTTATTAAAATTTTGAGGCAAACTCTTCGTGGTGTTAGACAGCAGTCTGAAGTTTCCAGATTGCAGTTTGAGGATCTTATGCCGTTTTAAAATAATGTGCGTCAACGAATTTTCTCTAGAAAGATTAACTTTTGCGCCTACTTAACACTTCCGGCTAGAAACCAAATTTGTTTTATTAGTTAGTTTGCTGTTGTTATTGTTTCAAACGACCAGACGCTTGCAACTGAATGCATTCGTCGAGAAAGCCCAAAACGTGTCGGTCATTTAGACATCGCATCATCGAGAACGTTGCCAAAGGTCAGCAAACCAATTTTACACACCGAAAAAAGGGAAGCTTCTTTCCAATTTTGATGGAGAATACTCCGGTGGACGGATCTGAGGGTCTCTCACTTTTCTTTTCCTACCACCAAACCTCTCGAGATGACTTCCCGCTCGGGAATATTTTAAGTGCTCCATGCCGCGCAGACACTATCATCAGTTTATTTTGAGTGTAGTAAAATTTTTCTAAACATTAGTAAATATATGAGGTGGACACCACATGACTTCCTTGTACGGTCTGTTCAATTATACACATTTTTGTCTGCATTTCATGTAAACTTATTTTTTTGAATTTCATTAGAGATATATTCTTATTCAATTAATTCAGTTCTCACTTCACGCCAAGGGAAAAATATATAAAAAAACTCAAAACATCTTGAAATTGTAGAATAGAGAAAAACATAAAACACCAAATGCAGTTAAAACAACTAAAATTTTACAATTAAAATTAGAGTTTCTACACAAAATCAAGGAATTCGGCCGGCGGGCAAGAAGCAGATTTTTCGGTGCACAAAACTGAAAGTTCATTTTTGGTCCCACTCGTCAAAACGACACTGAAGGTGCAGAAATTGGCTTAATTTACTATTCTAAGGTTTTCTGTTGTAAACAAATGGCGGCAACGTTAGGCTTAGTAGCCTGCAAACAACTTTTAAATTAAGACACAATAACACGTCGAACAAATACTAATTCAGTAGTCAAACAACAAAAATCAGCGTTATATTTTCAAATTTTCACACGACTAGTTTCGATGGTTTTACCAAACCACCATCCTCAGCTGCAAAAGCGCAAATGAACGAGATAGGACATAATAATAAGATAAGATAAGAAAGCCTGGACAGAAAATAAGCTAGTTGCGCCATCTGTTGATGAAACCAGAACTAAAACATAATTTCTTTAAAGGCCGAAGGCAAAGATGGATTGGAATTAGGATCGCTAACTAGAACAGAAAGATTTTTTTAATGTGAAATGCCTCTAGAAAATCCAGTTCTTCAATGGAAGATGTTTTTTGAATAATTTCGGCAGCAGAAAAATTGAAAGTGTTATTTTTGGATCAACAATGTTGGGCAACAGAAGACTTTTGTGTTTCTTTTTTTCTAACGTATGTCTCATGTTTCTTGACGCGAAATTTTAAGGGCCACTAGCTTATTTTCTGTCTAGAATTTCTTATCTTATCTAATCATTATATCCTATCTCGTTGATTTGCGCTTTTGAATCTGAGGATGCTGGTTCGGTAAAACTGTCGAAGCTAGTCCTGTGAAAATTTGAAAATATAACGCTGATTTTTGTTGTTTGACTTCTGAATTAGTAACTTTTAAATTGTTGATAGTTCTACAACTAATGCATGCAGATTAACTAAAGGTATAAAAACGTCAATCACTTTTAAAGCAAAAAAAGCACAATTTATTACCAACATGTAAAAATAAAAAAACTCAGCTAACCGAACCGCGTAACAGAGTATATAGTATATACTTTTGGTGCGACCGATGGCAACCAAAGAGAGAAGTGCACAACTACATTTTATAGCAGTCCCATGTACAAAATTTCAGCGTTCTAAGCCAACTTGTTTTTGCGAGATATATACATACATACGTACCTACACACACACACACACACACACACACACACACAAAAAAAAAAAATCTCTTCTGAATCTATTTTAAATTCATCTTTCAAATCGTTTTGAGAAAAAGATCCTTTTTATATGTCCGTACGTACAGATGTCATGCAGAAACATCGTTGAAATGGATTCAAGAGCGGTCAAAAGGATATTTTTGTTGAAATATGATACCTAAAATTTTTAGCGATTACAATACTTCCTTTACTTCGTACAAGGAAGTAAAAATATATGTTTGTTTGCATACTGATATGGTGTTGCCTTATGTTAGCAAACATAATTAGGAATGGGCATTTTCTTTGGAGAACTAAAGTATCATCAAACACTTCTCGTTAACGAAAGGCCATCGTAAATTATGGATTTAAGCCCGTTGGTGAAGCGAAAGCGAATGATGAGAAAATGCAAACACTTCGATCAGCTGAACTAAACACTCGAAAGGAGGATTAAAATAATCTGAGGCAAAGCATCAAAGTGCCACTGACCTTTCCACGTCTCGCAATTTGTGCCAGTGGCTTATTACGCCTTCACACTTCTTGACGAGACGATTCTTTCAGCAATTTTAACTTAACCATCGAAAGTTTCCTACTTACAATGATTATACATAAAATACACCAAGACTGATTAAACAAGTGAAGTATCACCAGTCTTCTCAAATATGTAAAATGGGCTGTAGGAAAAGGAATTTAGGAAGAACTTTTGAAGAGTTTTGTTACAATAGTTTACGGAGATAATTATTTTAAAAGGTTTGGAGGATTTAATGGTTTAGCTTTAAGGACTCTGTTCTGCGAAATCTTAAAATTCCAGACATCTCCTTTAAAGGTTCCTCAAGTCAAAATCAATATTTGAAACAATTTTTGAATACACACTACATGAGCCTCAAAGCTAACCATCTAAAGCATTAAATTAAATTTTTATTTCTCTTGTTTATTTTTTTAACCAAAAATAATATGAAGTACATTTGTTTTAATGAATAAAATGGGGGGGGGGTGAATGTTTCTTTTCACGTATCCCATATAAAGTGCTTGCAATGTTGGTATACAGTAAGACCCCGCTTAACGCTGTTTCGTTTAGCGCTGTTTCGGTTTAGCGCTCTTTTATTTCAACCCGGGGATTCCACGAAATCGCTCGCAGCATACGGGGATTCCCCGAAATATTATGCAGCGATAGGTTTCAAATACATATCCGAAAGAGTGTACTTGTATTTCTTGTTTGGTGCGGTATTGTACAGACATATTTTGAAGGGGTAAATGTGGAAGATGTCGAAGAAATAATTCAAGAAGCAGCGGTTAGTCTTTCTAATGATGAGCTCAAGGAATTAACTGAACAAGAAGAAAACAAAAATGTTGACAGCAGTGATTGAGAAGAAGAGCAAAAAGAACTTTCGATGGCGTTTGTAAAAAGGAGTTTGTCTACTATGGTAGAAAATAATGGATCAATTCATTGAAAATGATCCGAATTTTGACAGGAGCTCAAAAGTAAGGCGTGGTGTTAGAGATGCTCTATCCGTTTATGAAGAACTTTTAAGAGAACAACGCAAAAGAAAAAGGCAAACAACATTAGATGCTTTTGTCACAAAAAGGCAGAACACTGAAAACGCGGAAGGCTAACTAAATATGACTGACTGAGAATTTTATTTTATTTATTTTTTTTTTTAAGAATATTCGTTTTGTTATTTTGTTTTTATTTTTGCAAGAAATAATAATGTGGTATTAATTTGGGATTTAAGAAATAAATGTTTGGTTTTATTTTTATTAAAAAAACATACTTTTTGAATTTAATACCTAACCAATTTCCTAGCCATCTTCCCCTAACCCCAATATTTACATGTAAAGATAGCCTCGTTTAGCGCTGTTTCGCATTACGCTCTACTTTGATGGAACGTATCCCCCGCGTTAAGCGGGGTCTTACTGTACTTTAAACGCTTTTTTAACGTTATAAAAAAGACAGTTTTTAAGGATTTCACAAAAGAAAATTATATAATTTTAGGGATTCCATAGAAAAAGATTATAGTGGCTCCACAAAGGAAAATTAGAGTTCGGCTCCGAAAAAGAAAATTATAATTTTAAGAGGTTTCACAAAAGAAAATTATAGTTTAAGAAATCTGTCTTTCAGAATAAATAAATAAATAAATAAGTAAATGAAAACTATAATTTAGGTATTCTACAAATGTAACAAAAGTTCAGAAATTTTAAATTCAAATAATACATTATTACTAGTTTTTCCCGCGGCTTCGCTCGCTTTGATGTCGTTAAATAAGTTTCAACTCTCCGTGAATTTTAAAAATACACTCGCGCGTAAGATTTCAGTAAATACTGCCCTCCTTCAATACCTATAGGCCGCGGATATTTTGTATTTACGCCTGACCAAAGGGTTATTTTTTAAAATAAAGAACATTCGAGTCATTGGTATTTATTTACACTTCACAATTTTTTTAACTTTTCCAAAAATATTTTTTTCACAATGGTCGAAGTTCAGCGGTCAAATCAAAACTGACGATTAGAACGTAGTCGGATACCTTAATATGTAGGAATTTCGTGTTAATTAACCAGTTATTCATAATTTTAACCTTTACTATAACTTCTCTTTTTCTCATTCTTCACCAGAATGCAAATCAGTACCCAACATTTAAACTTAGGTTTTTGGATTTTAAGATATAGCATTTTCTTGCCAGCTCTGATAGTTGCAATTATTGGGCTTTGCGGTTCCTCACTGCCGACATTTTTACCTGACTCTCCAGTAGATAGTGAGCTAGTTTCTAATATAATAAATAGAGGCTTTCGTGCTTTATTTTCAAGCATGATTTGAATACGAGCTATTTATCTTGCACAATTCTCTATAAAAGCATTCAGCTTTAAGAGGTTTAAAATGTTCCACGGCAATAAATAACATTATGAAGCAAAAAAAAGTATGAATTGGAAGAGTTAGAATTTAGTAATATAATATCTCGATTTCATTTTCGGCACTGACAAATTATTTGAAAATTCAAAAATAGTTTTTTTGGCTTCTAATGGTGCTAACTCATAGTTAATGATAAATGATAATTCATTACTGTTTAATTACCTCTACCATATTAAGGCACTGAAACCTTTAAGATGGCCATTTCATTCGCATGTAAACAGCAGAATTGCTGGAAAAAATATCTGTGATGCGAAGGAGGAGATATATGTCAAGTCATTAAAATCGCACTGGAAAGGGGAATTTTGCTTAAATGAAGTGTAAAGTTTAGGAACGTCATTAATTTGTATTAGCACTCAGCAGAGAAGCGTGTTTGATAGTTTTAAAAGACTGACTCTGAATCCACTATTAATACACGAAAATACTTAAGGAATATGTAGCTATTTTTAATACAGAAATGGAATCTATATTTATTCTTTGACTGTAGAGGCTTCTGATAACAGATTATGTTGTAACATATATATTACTTGGTATTTCGAACTGAAGCTATGACTTCGGAAATCTAAGTTCTGCCATCAGGCCAGTAATTATTTTGGTTGAATAAGGATCCTGCATTTTAAATAAATTTTAACCATAGATTCCTTAATAATATAGGGTGGCACACAATTAGGATTATGATTTAAATAGTAGATAGCATTTTTCTTGAATTTTCGTTTTTTTACTTCCTTGTACGAAGTAAAAAGGAAGTATTGTAATCGCGAAAAGTTTCAGGCAGCATATTTCAACGAAAATATCCATTTTGACCGCTATCGAATGCAATTTAACGATGTTTTTGCGTGATATTTGTACGTAAGGACAGAATAAAATACTCTTTTCCTTCAAAAAAATTATAAAACTGCTTTAAAATGAATTCTGAAGAGAATTTTTCGTGGCGTCTGTACTAACGTATTTACGTACGTGCGTACGTACGTATCTCGCATAACTCAAAAACGAATAGCCTCAGAACGTTGAAATTTTGTATATAGGACTGCTATAACATGTAGATGTGCACCTCGTATTTTGGTTGCAATCGGCCGCACCAAACGTATATAAATATATTTATATATATATCCACTCTATTACCCGGCTCAGTGATCCGAGTTTCTTTACTCTTATATGTTTGTAAATTGTACATTTTTTTCTTTAAAAATTATTGAATTTTGTTGTTTTTATCTTCCGGTTAAGGATTTTATGCCTTTAGTAAATCTGTGTGCAATATTTTTAGAATTATCAGCAATTTTAAAGTTGTTTAATTGCCGCTAAGAGTGTTTTTAATGACGGCCATTGATGTTTACATTTGAAACAGGAGACTAGTGGATTTGTTGCCAATCTAGACAAACTTAGCTTCGCAACAACAAAGATAACGCATTCATTTATTATTGCCAATTAAATCATGCTTAATTCTTTCTGGAATTTTTTCGAGGAAATAAGCGTTTAAGATATACTTCGTAATTTTTAATGTAGATATTTTGAGTTTTTATGTATTTTTGCCTTGTCGCGAAGTGAGAACTGAATTAATTGAATGAGAAATACTCAATCGTCTGTGAAAAACTGTTTCTCTTTTGTTTTGTGTGCTTAATTTCTTTTATACAGCGTTCTAGCTTTATTATAGTATTTGAATAGAACATGTGGCAACGATTAGATAGTTCTATTCTTTAAATGATATAAATTTTGTGCATCATGAGTTATAATATGAACGAAATATAATGCTGTTAAGTGAAACTATGTTTACTTTAATGATGTTTACTTTAATGATAAGTCTAGTTTTAGTTTAACATTTGACCATAAATGTGTTTACATCTGGAGGGCGTCAGGCACGCGAATCTTCCTTCGAACGTGACCGTTTCGGTAATGCAGATCTGATGGCATAGAGAGGAATAACGATAGACGGACGTACTTTTCCAACAGAGGATTTGCGAGAATCCAAAGATATCGGGATGAGGTCTTAAAACTTTATCTAAGACATTTCAAAGGTGCATATGGATTTGAATTTATATTGAAGTACGATAATGACCGTCCATACCTAGCAAAACTTGTTGACGAACTCCTTGAAAGTGAAGACCTTCAGGAATACTGTGGCCAGCAAAAATCTCCTGATCTTAACCCGATAGAAAACATGGAACTACCATATAAAAGCAGTTACACAGAGACAGCTTCCTCAATGAGATGCAAGTGCCATGAAGACCGCATATTTGGAACAATGGGACATAATTCTTCAAAATGTATTGTTGCGTTCTACGAGTTCGTGGATTTGGAGTGATTGAGGAAAACACTTGTTGAAGAATCAAAACACAATTTATTCGTCAGTATTATAAAGGACAGTTCCAAAGACCCGTTACAGTCGTCAAAAACTATGACAAACATGCTGAAACAATCAGCAACACAGCCTTCCGGCTATCAGGCTATATCACGGCAAAGTACTAAAGTATAGCTCTCGACTCTGTCGACCGCTCTGGAGCTGTCCTCTGAACTAAAGACTTCAAGATACTTTCAAGATACCCTCCTACTCCGCGTACATGCAGAGTAGTATATATAGCTTTCGACCTGCCTTCGAGAGCATACTCCGGGAAAACCAGTAGGAATTTTTCCTAGAATGTTCTCGCTCCGTCTATGGCATATTGCCAATTTAGTAGCCAAATTTCGCCAAATGGGCGATTTCGCGCCAAACCTGGCAACCCTGTCTTTCTATCCCACTTTCTGGCAAACTTAACCCCGCTTTGCGAGGAAGCTATCTTACCGAACAGCTGGGCAATTTTGTAACAGTATTATACGTTGTGACATGTGTCTACAAGTCAGGGTAGATCACATTCCATAATTCTTAAGCCTTAAATTTTTACAGTTATTCTCTGTCTCTTTTTTTCTGAACTCTCATTGTAACACATTATTGCCATTTTTATTGTTTTATGCTACAGTTTTATATCATATGCAGGGCTCTGAAAATTTTTTCTTTGTACTTATGTATTATGATGTCATGTATCATTTCATATAAGTAATAAAATTATAGTTTACAATTTCTGACAAATCGATGATTTCGTATATGTAAAGATAACTTTGGACATGAATGTATTTTAAATAAATATTACTAGAGCCATTTGTTCGTTAAACATTTACGGCTTAGAAATCTATCTTAATGTAATGTCTGGTTAGAAATTTAAATTTATTTTCATTTTTCGAATAGAGGGCCTGCAATAATAGGAAAAAGTTTCTTATATTTATTTAATTTCATAGTTATGAAATTGATGTTTAAAAATGATACTTTTTTCTTTTTCTATGTAAGTATGTGTGTTTATGCGCAATCTAATTGGATGATATGAATCACTCGAAAAGAGTTATAAAAGTTAATTAGAGCAAAACACACTGCATATCTTTTAATTATAATTATTATTCCTGCATCTTATAAAAACTTTTTAATAACTCCAGAGATTTAAACTTTTAATTCTGAGAACGATCCATGTCTTTATAAGACTAATATTAATTAGTATTTATTAATAAGTAGACCAACATCATATTTGAGACGGCACACTTCTTATGAATAATTCACTTAGGATTTGTGCATATTATAATTTATTAAAAGGAATATGGATGTTTTACTAATTATGCTTGGTTATATTCAAATATTTATTTCAGCCCGAAAATAAGTTATTAGATAAATCCGCGACTATCTCCAGAGACTTGATGAATTAGAAAATGGCTTTTAAAAATTGGAAAGTTCTTTCATGTGATCGTCTGCTCCAGAAATTATTATAATTATCAATGTTTTAAAATACTGCTAATTTAGCGTTTCAAAATTAATATTAGGAGCACGCTTATATTTTAGTAAGCAAATAATAAGTAATTTGAAGTTTTTTTTAAGCATATGTTAGTAGTAATATTTAATTTTACCGCTGTTAAAGCAGAAGAGGTTGAACATATTAACATTCATCTCTGTTTATTAAGTTATAGATTTACAAAGGCTGCTCGCATATTTTTTAGACAATTTTTTTGCTTTGCACAAAAACTCTTCTGCTTGGAATTTTTTTAAACTGCAGCTATATTTTTGAAAGTATAAATTATCATCTGCTATTTGAAAGTTTTGTTTTCATGCAGTATGTCTCTTTTAAAGAAGCAATGTTTATTTTCTCCGAAAAAAATATTCGTGTATAATTATTAAAAAACGTTATGAAAGCCATGGTTCTTCGATGTCTAAAGCTATGATAGGTAATGTTGTCAACAAGAAAGGAAAAAACGTCAACATGTAGCTTCAGGTGGAAAAATTGTTCCAAATACTTATCCAAGGAAATCGGGGAATTTTGTATATGGGCTTGCTATAACATTTAATTGTGCACCTCCATTATTTTATTGCGATCTGCAATACCACACGTATAGATATACGTATAGATAAACGTATAGATATACGTTTGGTACTGCTGACTGCACAATGTATATGTAAGATATAACAAAATACGATGGTTGCTATAAGAACTAATTGGCAACCTCAAAATTAACTATTCCAAATTTGGTCTTCTCCCGACTAAATTCATCTGTTCTCCCAAATTCGAGATCATTCCATGTTATATAGCGCTGCTTGAAACCTGGAACTTAAAACCCGATATTAACCAACCACAGATTAGCTGTACTTATGCACCTATCTAGTAGTATAAATGCCCACCAGCGGCCGAGCGGTAAAGTCGCTGAACACTGGTAGTTCGGTCCGAGGTTCGAATCCCGCGAACGGGCTGGCTGCATGGGTGTTTTCGTGGTTTTCCCCATGTGTAACGTGTATACGAGCCAGTTTCCCTAAGAAAGTCCTCCGCGAAAGGAATCCCTCCTCTTAGGCAGATAGCCCTAGTGTGCTTTGCCATAATTAAATACACCACTAGTAGTATAAATAGCTACTGACTGCCTAGTCTCTCTCTCCTTCGATCTTCTCTTCTGCTTCTAGACGCTTATGTCCCCTTGCCGCTAGCCATGCAGAGTTTACTTTTCTAAATTTCGTCCATTCTTTATGAAATGCAAGCTGTATAAAATTACGGGATGCATAGCGCATTCATATTGATGATGTGCATTATTAAGGAATAAAATTATGTGGGAAATTAAAAACAAATTCTGATGTGTACACCACATGACTTCCTTGTACGGAATATTAAGTTATACGCCTTTTTTCTCGCATCTCATTTAAGCTTATTGGGTTGAATTAAATCTACTTCGACAATAGCTCATAAACCGCAATAGAATATATACAATCTTTAAAATTCACTATTTTTTATTTACGATAACGATATTCTGGCGCTAGGTTCTTTAATTTAAAGAACTGCGATTTAATTTTATGAACTGCGATTTAATTTAATGAACTGCGATTTAATTTAATGAACTGCGATTTAATTTTATGAACTGCGATTTAATTTAATGAACTGCGAACAAAAATTTAATGAACTGCGTTACATCTCATTCATTTTATAACTCAATGTACAAAAAGGATATCATCTGAAGAATTATCTAATCGTCCCCACATGATTTATTTAAATACTATAATAAAACCAAAACGATGTATAAAAGAAATTAGACAAATAAAAAAGAAACAGTTGTTGTTGCGAAGTTTAGTTTCTTTAGATTGGCAATAAATCCACTATTCTGCTAAGTTTCAAATGTAGACAAATATGGCTGCTATGGTAAAACAATTAGGCTTAGCCGCACTTAAACAACTTTTAAATTGTTAATAATTCTACAAATATTTGCACGCAAATTAAAGACGTAAAAACCTTAACTGGAAGATAAGAACATAATTAAATCATTTTTAAAGCAAAAAATGTACAATTTATCAACACATAAGAATAAAAAAGCTGAATTCAAGGAACCGAGTAGTAGAGTATATATATATATATATATATATATATTTAATTTTAGTGTGGCCGATTGCCACCAAAAAGGGAGGTCACAAATACATCCTATAGCTGTCCCATATACAAAATTTCAACGTTCTGAGATTACTCGTTTTTAAGTTATGCGAGATACATACGTACGTACGTACAGAAGCCATGAAAAAATCTCTTTTGAATCCATTTTAAATCAGTTTTATAATTATTTGGGGGAAAAAGAGTCCTTTATTCTGTTCGTATGTACAGATGTCACGCAAAAACATCGTTAAATTGCATTCGATAGGAGTCAAAACAGATATTTTTGTTGAAATATGGTACTTGGAATTTTTTATGATTACAATACTTCCTTTACTTCGCACAAGAAAGGAAAAACTGAATATGTAAGATATAAGAAAAATAAGATGGCTGCTCTACGAAATAATTGGCAACCTCAAAATTAACTATTCTAAATTTGGTGTTCTCAAAGTAAAACATTACATATATATATACAGAGGCTGTTCACACATTTTTTAGACGATGTATATTGTATTCACAAAACTAAATTACATAAATTTCTTGTGTTTTAAATGTTCTGTTTGACATCCCTTATTCTGAACTGTCTTTCGACACCGCAATTTTCAGGATAATAATGCCTTTTGAAGTGGCAGAAGAGATATTCTATCCCATTCTTCCCGAACAGCTTTCCAGAGTCCTGTTAGGGTTTTGGGACAACGTTTGGATAATGCAGTTTTTAAAAGTCCGAAAGCACAAAAATCCATAGGTGACACATCGGGAGATTTAGTAGGGATATCAGTGAACGGTATGGCCTTGATACCAGTTTTTTGTTCCATTTCTTTTAGGAAATTTACAGTGGATTTTGATGTGTGACTGCTAGCTTTGTCCTGATGGAGTCTCACAGATTGATGGCACTGTGGGTAAAGCGATGATATTTCTTTCAGAAAACTTGGCGATAAAATATGTTCCTGATAGTATTTGGAGTTAATCTTGACATTTTTTTGCACTCTCTTTAATTTTAACTTGCAATTATAAGAAAAACCAGCAACAATCATGACCCTTTAGAAAAACTTTCTTTCGATACTTTGAACCATGTACTTAAATTTTTTCTCCCCTTTTATAATAATAAATGGCTCTAGTTTTGTTACAATCCTTTAAATACACCCATGCTTCATCTATTGTGACAATTGTTTTCCATTTTTTTTTGGATAAGTGTTTCTCATATAGAATTCTACAGCGTGTCCTGCGTTGAGCGATATGCTTTGGAAGAAGAGGACGCACATTGCGTTTTTTCGCTTTCTTAAGATTTAAATCAACGTTTATCATTTTGTTTACAGTGGACAACGAGCATTTTAATGATTTTGCAACTGTCCTTTGACTAGGGGGATTTTCTTTTAACATTAAACAACGTACCTTTGCAATAGTTGAAGATGCCCGTTTTTTCCTTGGATACTTGTTTGGAATTTTTGTCCCACTTGAGGCTCCAATTTGACGTTTTTTTCCTTTCTTGTTGATGATATTACCTGTCGACGCTTTAGATATCACAAACCATGACTCTCACATCGTTTTTGGATACCGGAGTATGTATATTTCTCTTCGGAAAGAGCGTAAATGTAGCCTTCGGACCACTGCTTTGTTAAATTCGCCATTTTTAATAAAAACAAAACTTTCAAGCCACAGACGATAATTTTGAATTTTAAAAACATAGTACAATTGCAATTACTTCTTTTGCAGGAATCGATGTTTTATTACCGATTACCAAAATCGTCTAAAAATGTGCGAACTCTGTATACGCCTCTGTATACGCGGCGTATCATTAAGAAAATATCACAAAAACTTTTTTACTTACTTTTTGAGTAATCATTACTCTAAAAGTTACATGTAGAATTTAACAAAACCGACCCACAATATACAACGTATAGTAAGAAATTAACAGACAATTATGATGCTATAGAAATTATCATATGTATAAAATGAACAAAACGGATGCGTCAGTTTGGTATCGGAAAATTACCTTCAATATGGAGTAGGACCTCCCCTTGAAGCAATACAACACAAAGAGTGGTGTGGAATGTAGCCAATTATTCAGGCTATTAGTTCCGTAGGAAATGAGAGCCATTACTCTTGCAAAGCAGATACAATCGTGGCAGTCTGAACAGGAGGATTGACAGCAGTTGAGGATAATCATCCGCGAAGTAAGCCCTGTGCGGTTTAGCGCTTTCGTCCTGTAGCAGGAAATTATCACCTATTGCCCCGGGATAAGGGCCCACAAAAGCATCAAGGATGTCATCTCTGTAATCCTGAACATTCATAGTTCCACGTGGAAAGACATGGAAAAGTCTGCTTTCATGCTTGCATATCAATAAAACCCAGATTCCCAGAATAGCTGAAAATAAACATCTTCAGGATGATGAGAGCGAAGTTCTCAGACAATTCGATATGAAAAATTGTAGTTGTATTCATATGTATGAACTGTACGAAGTTCTTAAAATATCTAATAAATATCTAAACTATCTATTTCAACAATTTCTAGGCACCCCAGTGCTTGCTGGGAGATTTCAATATCAACAAGGTATCTTACATATTGGGATACTACAGTAACTGACTTAGTTAGACTGAAACATATTCAAGAAAACCCAGTAGGCTATATACTGTGGACAAATTAGATCGTATTAGACTATAGCTAGGGTTTTAGTTTACAGCATCCGGTTCGTTTTGATATAGCATTTAGTCGAAACAAGCCAATAAGTTTAGAAGTAGGCAGACTAGCTTAGATTTAATTTAGAAGTTAAACAACAAAAATCAGCGTTATATTTGCAAATTTTCACAGGAAAGTTTCGATGGTTTTACCGAACCATCGAAACTAGAATTTTTAAGAAGAAATGTTAGAATTTTAGAAATTTTTAAATTAATATTTTTTTCGGTGTGTTATTTTAACCTAGCTTAGATTTGATTAGCATTCGTTTGATAAGAAATATTAACTGAGACTAGATTATATTACAAGGTATTTTCTCCCTCCTTTCTGCATGCCTTCATGGTGCAAATGGAAGTACACTCGGAGCGTATTCGGGAAATCCGTAGTTCGAATCCCATTGAAGGCATTGCATATTTTTCCTGTCTTCTGCTTCAAAGAGTAAAAAAAATTAAAAATAAAAAACTTAATAACTTGATAACTGGCGCCCGAACTAAAAGGTGGTGGACGATAATTCGTCACCACTAAGATTTTGCGATTTGGTCCCCTAATCTCCAATCGCCCTTTAAAAGGGCCATACCTTTGTGGTGTAACGGGAAGCACATTCGACGGGTATTCGGGGAGATTGGAGTTCAAATCCTAATGAAAGTATTGCATATTTATCATATTTCCTGTTTTGATTTTTAGTTTAAAGGGGAAATTTGCCCAGAAAGACTAATAATTTCGTTTAGGCATTTTGCGTCAATTCACTATAATCGGTGATTCACATTTCATATTGTTCCCACCAAATATTAGAGCCCTGTATTATATTTAAGGAAATTGAGTAATGAAGAATCTGCATGATTGTTTGTGTGTTTCTTGCACTGGGATAAAGCAACGGCACCTACAGCCATCAAATTTTGAATAACGTACTTTTCCACCCGAATATGGACATCTGAAAGTCCAAATCTTGAATTTGGAATTTGTTTTATTATCGATTTCGTACTTTGTAAAGCTTTAACGAATTTTTGATTAACAAACTCAACGATTTCAAAGCGAGCAATGGCAACACAGTACGAAAAAAAAAAAAAAAAAAAAAAAAAAAAAACCATTTTGGACTTTAGCGCGCGAGACTGTGTATCGGAAATTCTAAAGATATGCTCCTTTTAAAATTATTTTGCGATATTGCTGTTGAACTGAATTTTGTGGTTTAAGTGCAAAGAACATGATATTTAATAAATAAAGGTAGCACAAAACGTTAAAAAAACGCCCCTCTAGGCGTAATGTAAAATCTGAAAGCTTTCAAAATTTTTTTAATTACTTACTTCATATTTTGTAAAGCATTTATGAGTTTTTGATTAAGAAACTCAACGATTTTTAATGACGACACTGCACGGAAAAAAACAAACAAAAAACATTATCTCCAACGCGCGACACTGTATGGGGAATTCTAAATATATGCTCATTTAAAAATTGTTATGATTATTATTATTCTAAAAACCCTCTAATGACTCTAATGAAATTAAATGAAATGAATCTAATGAAAGCTTGAGTAAAAATAATAACTAAGACAAGATTAAAAATTATAGATTGCAAGTAATATCAAAGTTTTTTTTTTAATCCAATGGCAGATTGTACAAGGCCAGATGTGGTGTCTCTTTATTATGGAAGAACTTAATAAGTGGGTACCATCGCCTTTCCTATGAAGGGACAGACATTTACAACCATGCCTTCTCCGGTATTCGAACCCAGGCCCTTCGCATCGCAGTCAACTTCCCTGACCACCATACCGACTGGGCGGCATAATATCAAAGGTTATTATATATATTAGAAGTAATATCCAAGACACTATTAGACTAAATTACAATAAATGGGTTGGACTAGATTAAATTAGAAATAAATCTTAAGCTAGGAAAAAATTGTGAAAGCCTTCAAATTTCATATTACGGCCAAAGGGGCGTTTTCTTAATGTTTGTATGTTACCTTTATTTATTAAATATCATGTTCTTCGCATTTAAACCGCATACAATTCAATTCAACAGCAATACCCCAAAAGCCTACCATCGGCCGAGCGGTAAAGTCGCTAAACACTGGTATTTCGGTCCGAGGTTCGAATCCCGCGAACAGGCTGGTTGCATGGGCGTTTTCGTGGTTTTCTCCATGTGTAACATCGTGTATACGAGCCGGTTTCTCTTAGAAAGTCCTCCACGAAGGCATCCCTCTCCTTAGGCAGATAGCCCTACTGTGCTTTGCCATAATTAAAATACACCAATACCACAAAGTATTTTAAAAACAGTATATCTTTAGAATTTCCGATAGACAGTTTCGCACGCTGGAGATAAAAATGTTTTTTCTCCGTACAATTTTCCCATTGCTCGCTTTGTAATCGTTGAGTTTGTTATTCAGAAGTTTGTTAAAGTTTTACAAAATATGAAATAAATAATAAAGCAAATTCCAATTTCGGGCTTACAGGTGGTAATTCGGGTGGAAAATTACGTTATTCAGAACTTGATGGTACCATCGTTTTTTCACAATGCGTTCAATATACATACATTCCTGCAGATTCATCATTATTTAAATTCTTTGAATATAATACAACGATTGAACATGATATTCCCGCGAACATTCCCCCGAACGGGCTGGCTGCATAGGCGTTTTCGTGGTTTTCCCCATGTGTAACATGTATACGAGCCAGTTTCCCTTAGAAAGTCCTCCACGAAGGCATCTCTCCCTTTAGGCAGTTAGCCCTCGTGTGCTTTGCCATAATTAACTAATCCACTCCAATCCATTCCCTTAGAAAGTCCTTCCTGAAGGCATCCTTTCCCTTACGCAGATAGACCTACTGGTGCTTTGCCTTAAGGGCGATAATATTTGGTAGGAATAATTTTAGAAAGTTATACGCCGTATATACCGAAACGCCACAAAATGCCGTTTTGAGACTAATAACCCATATGGGCTACCGCCCTTTGGGCTAAGAAGATTAGCGAAATGTCTTAATAATAACTAAGAACGGTGTAATGATAATAGTAATAATATTTTCTAATAATAAATTGAGGTCGACTAATTTCGAACTTCTAAAACCAAACTAGAGTAGTTCGATTTTAGAAAAATTAAAATATCTGCCTGCTATAAAAATTCTATTGTTGTTTGAAACATTTCTCACGAAAGGTTTTGTTTGTCAGAAACCTTTGACAAAAATAAAGGTTATAAATTGCATTTATTTATACATAAGTTAAATGACTAGATACTAAGCTCTGGCTCACTGATTTTTAATTTCATGAAAAGCTTTTTTCATGATAAAATAAAGAACTCGTTAATACTAAAGACTCGTAAAGACTCGTAAAGTTAAAAGTCTAAGCAATTTATTTTCGAAATTAAATCTGAAAAATATTTGGATATCTCTATCTGATAACTCTAAAGCAGTTAAAATGCACATTTACAAAAATTTGATTTGCAATTTTATTTAAGTGCATTTCTTCATTTATGCCTTGCAGCGTAATTTTAGATTAATATTCAAGTCGTAGGAAAGCGAATGTTAATGCGGTAAAAAAAAAAGAAAGAAAGAAGTTTCATAATTTTAAATATAATTTTTTTTTTTTTCATATTTATTTTGATACTAAAGTGCTTCGCAAATTACTTTACACATACGCATTTCAGAATTAGAGACTATATCTTTTCGAAGCCTTCAAAGTAGCGGAAAAAAAATGTTTTATTTTCGCGTTATTTCCAATTTAATTAGTAATCAAGATTTCATTAGGTAATCAATGTTAACTAAAAATGCAAAAATCTATGAATATTCCTAATTTTTAAAATAGAATTATACATATTTGGAGTATTCATACATTTTTTTTCAGTTTTTCAATTCCAATATGATATGATGTGAAACATTTTTCCTCTTGTCATTTTTTTGCCTGAAAGTATCTTAATCAAGTCAATAGTCAGAGAAATTACTGGCCCGCCAACGGCTGAGAGGCGAAATCGCTGAACACTGGTAGTTCTTACCTGGGTTCGATTCCAGGTGAACGGGTTAGTTGCATGGGCCTTTTCGGGGTTTTTCACATGTGGTAATGTGTATACAAGCCAGTTTCCCTTAGAAGGCCCACCAGCGGCCGAGCAGTAAAGACACTTAACACTGGTAGTTCGGTTCGAGGTTCGAATCCCGCGAACGGGCTGGCTGCATGGGCGTTTTCGTGGTTTTTCCAATGTGTAACGTGTATACGAGCCAGCTTCCCTCAGAAAGTCCACCACGAAGGCATCCCTACCTTTAAGCAGTTAGCCCTCATGTGCTTTGCCATTATTAAATAATCCAATCCATTCCCTTAGAAAGTCCTCCACGAAGGCATCTTTTCCCTTAGGAAGATAGACCTACTGGTACTAAAGCGAACCCGAAACCGTGGAGGTTATTTCTTCATAATTAAAGCGGAAAACTATTGTGTGTATTTGTATATATTTATGGTGTGTATGTCTATTTGTTATATGTGTTGCGCTTGTTTTTGAATTGCATTCCGAAAAGATGATATTTATATAAGACAAGAAGCCTGGAAGGCAGTAGAATAAATAAGGACTAATAACAGTGTTGGAGTAAATGAGGATCCCGTTTTCCCAAGACCCTACATATTTTTGATGCTTACAGACTATCGCAACCATCTTAGTAGAAATCGCCAAAGTTTCAGAAGACGCCAAACTTTGGCAACCATGTGCATAACAGTTCTTTAGGTTCACTACAATTTGCAATAAAAAATACACGGAATGACATTTTCCTTCTATAAAAAAAATCGCCAAACTGCGTCGAGGTGGTTGCGCTAATACGTATGTACCATATTTTTAATATTCCCAAGAATTAAAATATATCTTGGACATTTCCAGAAAAATGGAAATTACCTTGAATTTTTTTAACATGATGGATATATATTAGTTTACGGAAAAAAAAAGCAAAAGGATACGTTTGCCTTTACGTGACGAAATGTGATCCATTTTCAATAATGCAAAAAGATATTTTGTATTTCGGAGGTGCTAAGGCAAAAGGAATCAGCTTAATATGTATAAATTGGCAGGACGAGTTTCGCAGTTTAATATTAGACCTTCTTCTTCAGTTGCCGAATACTTTATGTAATAATTTTTATTGAATGAAAGTAGTCGTGTTATTTAATATGCCGATATTTTAGAACCGTTCATTTTGAGGAAATGGTTGAATCAACCATATATATCCCTAATCCCATTTACGCTCAAGACGAAGGTCCGTATTTAAAGACTTTTTATTAATCACTTCACTTAGCGTCACATTGCGCTAAAAATATTTAAAAGCAGCATATCTTTAGAATTTCGTATAGACGGTCTCGGACGCTGGAGATAAAAGTGTTTCTTTCTCTACAGTGTTGTCATTTGCTCGCTTTGAAATCATTAATTTTTGTTATTTTTGTTACTAAAATTTTTTAAAGTTTTATAAAATATGAAATACACAATAAAACAAATTCGAAATTCAGAATTCGGAGAATAATCTCCATTATTCAGTTTCTTTAAATATAATATAGCGCGATAATATTTGGTGGCAACAATTTCAAAAAGTGATTCAAACATTTAAGGTGATAGAATGTATTTTGAGACAAATAACTCTTCTGAGCTAATAGTATTTGTAAATAAAAATAGATTAATTTCATACTACAATTGAATTAGTATTTTCTAGGAAAAAATTAGGAAGTTAGTCGTTACCAAATTCATTTAGAAGCTACCAAATGGTAAAAAATAATTGTCTAAAAATGAAAGAATTGTATTATTAATTGCGAAAAGAAAATATTTTCACAAAAAATAGTTATTTCATTGTGTAGAAAATTATAGATATTTTACTTTCTACAATATTTATTAAAAAGAAGTGTTTTTTAATTATATAAAATGTTTTTGCGCGTGAATTTTAATTAATATTGAATTAAATCTAGGTTTCTAAGAAATTGCCTAAATAAAAAATACATAATGGAGCTGGTTAATTATTTCCATTTGCATGAAAATTTTCTGTTTTATTATATGACTTCATGTAATAAAAGTGCTTTAAAATTTGCATTTTGATGTTTTACATCATTCTAATTGATCTTCAATAAAGAGCTATTTTAATAAGGTCTTCTTTAAAAATGCTTAATGTCGGAAATTTTGTTGTTTAACAGTTTTAATAATTAAGATCTTTGCTCTAATTAAAGTATAATTATTTTGTAACTGCAAAACTAATGAAGACGTTTGGGAATTAAGTGTAAAAATGGGTATAAAATTCATATTTATTATAATTTTTAATTAGTTCGAAATTTTGCTCAAAGGTTACAAAAATATCGTCTGCTACTTGTGCAAAAAAAAAAAAAAAAAAAAAAAAAAAAAAACTATTGTTCTCTGCATATAGCTAATTTTAGTAATTTTGACATCTTAATCATGTCTGTATTAACGTTATTTATGTTACCTTACAAAGAGCATTAATGTTTTATCCGCTTTGTCAGTTACAATTTGGAATTTTATTCTCATTCATTTATTTTTTTTTCTTATTTATTTCATTGGCATCTAATGAAAAAATATAATTGTTAGAAGAGAAAAATTTGCGTATAATATTTTTGGCATGACCTCATGAAGCAAAATTAACATCTAATTTTTACTGAATGGATTTTAACCGCATATTTATAAATCAAATATTCAAAATGACACTAAGCATTTACTAAGTTCTAAATTTTTACATACCAATAAAATTTTAAAATACTTCAGAAATGTCCTTAAAACATTTATTTACAGTATATGTAACGATGCACTATTGTTTTGCCGACGTAAAATATTTTGAACTTTAGTTACATTCTAAGTACTGATCATCTTTTATGTTGTACTATAGTTTCTTAAAAATAATTTTCGCTAAAAGTAGTCACTAAAATTAAAAAAAAGTATAATCCATATTCCATAATAGGTTTTGTTACTCGTCATTTTTTAAACTGAATCTTCATAAAAATATAAATAATGTCCAAAATTTTTCTGCAGAGCATTAAAAAGTGTTCACGGACCACCGATTGGCGACCGCTGCATTAGAGGACAGATTTAGCTGTCAAGTTGATATTTAGAAATGAAGCAAAATTCCACTTATCCGGGAAACTTGCTGAAATCGTGAAAATAAGTTGGTGAGTTTGTGGTTCTTTTCATATATCTTTTATGTGTGTACCCGTAATACTTTTGTAAATATAGCCTTTTCAAAATGAATGAATCATTTATGCTAACCCTGTATATTAGACTGAATTCTTTGATTAATCTTCTCTAGATAAATTCCCAAGACGATAGTATTCTTTCTTTGGAATCTCTCTGCAAAGCCTTATTCTAGAGATTAGTATCATCCGAAATAGATGTGCTTTAGAATTCAAGGAAGAATCAATGTTGCTTATATCTTCCGAATTAGTAATTCTTTTTGATCGTTGTGTCTTGCGTGTGATGCGATCTTCTTATAGCTAAAAGAGGTATACATAATCATTCGCATCTTTTTAGTGCGAGCAATAACCATACAGACCTAGAATGGAATCTTTGTTTTGGATTCTTAATTCCTTCATACATGTGGCAATTACTTGTCTTTCAAATGTATTTAAAAAAAGAAAACAAAATGGTAGAATTCTGGAATTCTAACTAGGCTAACAGGTTTCCGAAATCCATTCGGATACTCAAACAATTTAGACAACTAAAAAGTCTTTTTTTTTTTTTTTTTTTTTTTTTTTTTTTTTTAGTCCAATGGGATTTGAATCCCGAAGGACTATTAGTTTCGTTTTGGCATTTTGCGTCGGACTCATAAACGTCGGGTCACTTTTCAAACTGTTGCCACAAAATGTTAGAGTCCTGCATTATATTTGAAGAAATTAAATAATGAAAAATCTGCATAAATGTATGTATATTTCTCGTATTGTGATAAAACAACGGTACATAGAGTCATCGAATTTTGAAAAACGTAATCCTCCAACGAATATGAGCATGTGGAAGACCAAATTTGAAATTTGAAATTTGTTTTATGATCGATTTCCTATTTTTTAAAACTTTGACTAATTTTTGATTAACAAACTCAAGGATTTCAAAGCGAGCAATGGCAACGTTATGCAGAAAAAACATTTTTATCTCCGGCGCGTGAGTTTTTGTATCGGAAATTCTAAAGATATGCTCATTTTAAAACTATTTTGCGATATTCCTGTTGAATTGAATTTTATGGTTTAAGTACGAAGACCATGATGTTTAACAAATAAAGATAACGCACAAAACGTTAAAAAAACGTAATTTAATTTGGACGTAATTTAAAATCTGAAACATTTCAGATTTTTTTTCTTTTCTTTTCTTTTTTTTTTTTTTTTAAATTGTAGAGCTATTAGGTTAATTGGAAGCAGGACAGCCTTTTAGTTCGCGCGCCACTGTAGAGACAGAGTTTTAGGGAAAGCCGGAGAGACGAAAAATAGCAACGCCTTCGTCAGTAATCGAACCACGGACCTCTAAAACACCGTGCCAGCGCGCAGAACAACTACACTTCGAAGGCACGCTAGGAAAGCGGGAGAAATACCTTATAACATGATGTATGTTTTTATTCGAACACAAATGGAAGGGAGATTAAAAAAAGTCCTTTATCACATGTTATTTAAAAAATAACATTTTATTTCCTTCAAACAAAATTCAGATAAATCACGTAAAATTAACTCAACGAAAACGTTCTTATTTGCCTTAACGCGCGTTTACTTTATAAGGTATTTTCTTATTCCTTTTCGCATGCATTCGTGGTGTAATTGGAAAGCATACTCGACACGGATTTGAGAGGTTCAGGGTTCGAATCCCGATGAGAACACTCCACATTGTTCACGTCTTCTGTTTCAAAAAACCTAATGCCACTAAATTGGTCCTCAAACTAAAAGGTGGTGCAGGATAATTCGTCACCATAAGGATTTATTAACTGGGCCCCCTAATCTCCTATGCTCTTTAAATGGGGGAGTATGCAAGGCATTTTCTCTCTCCATTTCGCTTGCCTTGTAGTTGAAAAGCACACTCGACGCGTATTCGAGAGGACCAGAGTTCGAGCCTCGACGAGAGCATAGCACATTGTTCATGTCTCCTGCTTCTAAATACCTATTGACTCGATAATTTAAATATATATTTTGCTTATTTCAACTAAAAGGGTAATTAAATTTGTTTTTATATAATTAAATCTAAAGTCATGAATTTTCTTTTATTTTTACTGCAGCAAAACTAATATTCTACTCCCTCTGTCTCGTAATACTACGTAGTAGCAAGTGAATATTAAATGAAACTTTTTGACAAATGCAGCTGTAAGTTATGTTGTAGAGCAAAATTGCGAATTTTTCAATCAAAATTAATATTTCATGACATCTGTTCTTTGTTTTTGACACATCTTTCAATTTTTTAGAAATAACAATTCCAGTTTTTACAAATTATAAAAATTTCTAAGTTTTCAGCGAAAGTTTACCAAATAGGAATAAATAATATCCAATTAGTCTCTTTCTCTTATTTAGTTTACATCGACGCATAAATAAAAATCATATGTTTGTATGTACCTAATTATACATTTATTTAGTTCTTATATAACTTAAAACTTGATAGCTTTTTGATTGTGATAAAGTTTTTACCCTTGGAGAGAAAGCACTAGAAATTATCTTCATTACGCATAATAGATGCTCTCGGTACATTCTTTTGTTATTAATTTTCAAATGTGAAAGAAAACTGTTTGCATATATATATTGTTATGAATTTTGTGTAATAAATGTAATTTCATGTGAAATTGCACATGAAATTATAATATTTTTTTTTTTTTGTATAATATAACATTAAAGGAGACGAAGCTCTGTCGGAAAAACACGAATCTAGGGAAAGTCTATTTAACACTGAGTATATGGCTATCTTGTTAAATTGGCGAGATATCGCCAATTTGGCGATGCTTTTGTTGATTATTTTTGTCGTCAAATTTGGCGGAAATCGCCGAAAGTCGCTAAACTTGGCGACCATTTGGCCCCATTTTGGTCTAGTCCCTCTATAACTATAATTGTTATCGTGGTTGAATAACTGTAATTGATCCTTATATGTAACTGTAACCGTATCTGGCCTTCATATGCCTTCCAGTAATTTCGAGAGGTGGAAAGTACTAGAGATTTCTCGGCGGCCGGGAGGAAGCTATATAAGACCCAGGAGAGCATTCAGTTTCTCAGTTTTTCTGTTCAGATTCAACTTCGGAATACCGAGGTATCTCCGTTTGAGCTTCGCTCGTCAGTTGCGTTTTGCATTGCGTTGTGTTTAACGTTCTTAGTAGTTTGAAGGGTAACTGATGATTGTGCTCTGTGATACTGAGCTGAGCTATACGAGTATTTTTGTGTTTTAGAAGTGCGAATAAAAGTTAATAAAAATCTGTGTCTTGAAATCTTTGAATATGACTTTGAATATCACACTGCGTAAATTAATTAGTTAAATTTATAGATCTTTTAATGCACTATTCATGAATAACCCATGAAAACAAACAAACGTGTTTGTTCTTACTAGAAATGAAAATAATATAAATTCCGATTTCAAATAACTAAAATCTTGAAATCTTTTACACCATATTTCCAATAAATATATAGTTGAAATGTCTTTGCTAACTGCATAAAATTGCTTTGGTGATCGCATACTGTCTGCGAGCCGTGACTTTGAGATCACTGAGGTACGGGAACGTATAAAATTTCTAAGCCAGTAGCATACGGAATTATAATATACTGTCTGTAATTGTCTGTAAATTGCTCATAATACAAAATGGTTGTGACATATACCGGTAGAATAATAAACATACGTAAGAGCTGATACAAAAACGTACTACGGCTAACTCAATTTTAATCTATATATATATATATATAAATTTAAACAAATTTAAATTTTAACAAATGCGTATAAAAGTAAAAAAGCAAATTTAAAGCCAAAATTGAAAAAGCAAATTTAAAGCCAAAATAATTAAAAAAAAATGAATTTATTTAGTGAATTTAATGAATTTATTTTCATGGATTGGTTTTGCACTTGATTTGCTTATGCTTCTGAATTTAAATGATATTGTAGATTAGTTCGAGAATTAAATCTTTTATATGTTTGCACATTTTTCTATTTTTTTAAAAAATTATTTTGGCTTTAAATTTGCTTTTTTAATTTTGGCTTTAAATTTGCTTTTTTACTTTTATACGTATTTGTTAAAATTTAAATTTAAATTTGTTTAAATTTAAATTTCATTCCTTGCAGCAATGGCGCAAAGAATTATTTAATTAAATTTGTATTTAAATTAAATTTATTTAATTAAATTCAATTTATTCTTATGAAACAATATATATATGTATAAAGAAGAAAATTTGTGTGCTTGTCTTCTAATAACTCAGTCAATACTATCGCTATAGTCACCAAATGTTTTACAATTCTTTTTTGGGTTCTGGAAAAGATCGATGTCCCCATTTTTCAAAAGAAGAAGATAAAAAAAAAGAATTAAAGTCAGAGATATTAATTAAAAACTCACAAAAAGGATAATTTTCGCCCTCACTTTTCCGAGTGGCAACAGTCTCACAAGCTGGAGATGAAAAGCTGCTTACTTTTCGAAAGTTGTTGCCACTGCTCTCTTTCAAATCGTAGAGTTTGTTAATAAAAATTTCTAAGTTTTACAATGAAGTAAAAAATAGCATTGACAAACATTAAATACATTATTCCCGATTTTTAAAACTCGCGGGAAACTATTTCGACTGTTCCCATCTTCGTACGACTTTAATCAGCCGAGATATTAATAAAAAACTCTGAAAACGCTAATTTTCTCATTTACTTTTCCGAGTGGCAACAGCCTCGCGTGTTAGAGATAAAAATGCTTTATTTTGAAAAGTGTTGCTGCTGCTCGCTTTCAAATCGTAGAGTTTGTTAACCAAACATTTGTACGTTTTACAAAATCTATATATGTAAACGCAAAGAAGAATGCCTGTTTGTTCGCGTTATTGATTTCTGATCAATTAAGCTAAATTTTTTGCCACATTTAATCGACTAAAATTGAATATAGGTGAAATATTGGATGGAACTGGAATCTTTACGACCAATTGATTAGAAAGACGAAAATCATTAAAAACTACGTGCCATTGTTGCTGACATAATGCGAGAGAATTAGTTTATTTTTCTATCAAAATTTTTTATGTGGGTTCCATATCGCATCAAAGTGAAAAATGTATGACTATGAATCGTATTTTTTGTATCGTTATGAGAGAAGGATTACAGCGGTATCGTTCTCTCTGTTTTTAGATGCATTACTCTAAATCTAACTCAACTGGCATCGGGTACTTCCGCTAGTTACTATAATTAGTTCAATATCTTATAATTGCTGTTATACTCATACAACAATTTCTTGCATCCAAACCATTTAAATACTCACGTGATTCAGAATTACTTCAAATTCCTATTCACAAGATGCTAAATTTTGACTTCTGTATGTTGTTCTTAGGTTTGTTAATAATATATAGATTCATAAAATATATTGGTTTAATTTTGTTAAGATATTCTTGAGTAATTGTATTATTTGTACGTTTATTTTCGATTCCATTTCTCATCAATCAAGAAATATGTCTCTTCTTAAATTAAAGCTGTTGTGCTTAAATTTTCCACAGTTGTGAAAATTTATTTTTCCATTATATTCTTGCTTTTGACGCCTAACTTGAAGTTGTTTGAAATTTATTTAGGAAGTTTTCTCTCTTTACATCCAAATGGAATGCAGATATGGATGAAATAAGGGGAAGTTTAAATAAGTAATATAATTTTATCGGGCTAATAAGACAACCTTTTATGCTCTTCTCTCTTTATGCAAATATTCAAGAAATGCAGCTTATAGCGTATGGAATTTTTAGGAATCTCTTTCTTGATCCCCCCCAGCAAATTAATTTAATAATTTACCTTTCTTAAGCTTCATCACATTTTAAGTCAATTTTAGGTTTGATTGTTCACAAAACTTGTGGCCGCACAAATGCTATAGTGAGTAGGGGAGCTTATTCCCGTACCGAAGGGTACGGATTCGAATTCCGGAGGAGGCATGGATGTTTGTTAATGTATAGTGTCTTTGCGGCATGGGGGTATTCTAAATATATGACGAGCCAAAAGTCCTCTTGTCTGGTATGGTGGTAGGGAAGAGAATATCCTCGCAGCCCTCCTCCCCCCGGGGTGCTCTCCCTCAAAATTGGGGTGGATGTAGAAGTAAAACCTCCTTGAGGCTCTGGAACCATCTTCCATGAAATAACATGGACAAGAAAACAACAACAACAAAATTTGTGGTTAAGAAATATAGGCTTATTTACATCAGTTGTAATTTTCAAATTTCAGTATTTCAGAATTCTACAGCAAACATTGCTACTATGTTGGAAGTTATTATAAATAATTCTAGTACAAGCAGTAAGATTAAATGAAGAAACAAAAGGGTAAGAAATAGGGGTAACAAGAAAGTGAAAAACATATGCGGAATCTGAAGTATGCATAATTTTTAGTTAACTTGTTAGGTGACTAATTAGTACTTAACTGCTGCGGTTAGAGATGCTAACATTCACAAATATAATTAATAAATGATAATGAACTAGTTAAAAATTAATCGCTTTGCCTTAAAACTTTCAGACTGAGGCATGTTGCAATGACTTTCCGAGCAATGTTTCCAGACTTATGTCTGGAAAATTTTTATCTTTTTGAATAAAGATAAAACATATGGCGACTCTTAAAGCTAACCAAGCTTTTCTAATTTATGAACTGATCCACTTTAGAAATGAATAACATAATTATTTTCTGTTTTCTCCCCTAGAAAACACACAGAATGGTTTCAATCTGAATGACTTATTCACTAACGTTTAATTATTATTAAATGCAAATGTATAAAATTTCTTCATAAATATTCGTATTTTGTAAAAATTGTGGAAGTTCAGTTTGCCTCGTGTAAATATTTTAGGATCATATTATCCAAGGCGATATTCATTGCTAGTGGCTAATGAAGGTTTGCAAGTTTCCTAAAAATCATATTTAGTTTTAATTTTATATTACATTCATTTACAATTTTGATATGGGAATATTCAATATTTCTCTTTCGGTCTAAAATGATGTGCGATTGGCTTCAAAGCCAAATGAATTTCAAAGAAGGTGAATCATTATTAAAAATGCAGATAAGAAAACTATGAGAATGATATGTGATTTTGTTTGCAATCAAATAATTACTGGACATAGGCATTTCTCGGCTTACCTGAAACAATTTAAAACAATCTAAGCGGCTAGGCAGTATATATACGGCCTAGAATATTTTTTGTGATATCTGTAAGAACGTATATATACATGCATATTAAAATATGTCACAGAAATTAAGGCAATACATCAAAAGAAAACAAATCCAGGTATGAAATACCAGGAGAGTTTTTACATTAAACTAAAGATAATTTTGTTCTCATAGTAGTTTTGGGAAATTTGTGCCTTCTTAACGAAAAGCCTGGCCACTCAGAGGGTTAATTTGCAAAACAATAATCTTTGTAAATTTGAAATGCTGAAGGCAATGCACAGTATTTCGTCGATGACTGCGTATTATTGCAACATGTTAGAGAAGAACATGGTAACATAAAGGAATTCTATAGCCGCGGGAAAGAGATTAGGTTTGCAAAGGATTTGATGAACTTTGTGAATGATAATGGAACAATATTGGGGATTTTGATTTGATGTTTCTAACAGTATTTTTTTTAAATCTATGTTGGGTGTGCTACGTTAACCATAAGGCCGATTATCATAGGCAGGAGAGTTACAGCACATTGGTATGTTACATTACATTACATTACTTAACACGTGTTAATGGGCATGTCAAGTCTGTGTTTTTAAATTGTTTATCCCAGAGCATTGCATTTGAATATTTTCCCATGGTCCTTCATGAGGGTAATAAATATATCTTTTCCTTGCAGATTTAGATTCAAATCTAATAGAAATTTTGCAACATAAGCCATAAAAAAGACCACGTAATCCTCAAAGGACTTAATATCTTGACCTATGATTTCTGTATAAGATGGATGTTTTCTCTCAAGTTCCAAAACCTTTCGATAAACATGGAGCAGGATGGCCAGCACACTTCTGGGAAATAGTAAAGCCAAAAATGCACGATTTATAAAACCATGATCTTCCAAGAAAGCAAAAAATTGATGCTCGTTTAAGTTATGAAATAATTAATTTTTTAAACGGTTTCATAACATGTTCCATATTAATCAGTATATTTGCAAACAAAATGGAATATATAGTCCTTTTTCGAAATAAAGGAATATGAACGCTTCGATACTCGGCGAAATTCCAGGTTTTATTAAAATATTATAATTGTATATCTTTTGAGATCTTTTTGGGGTCAGCTGAGGGCTGCTGAAAAATGAGTAAAGATGATAACTGAAATGAGTAAAGATGATAACTGAAAAATGCGCCCGCGAGCGGGCGAGTTTGACATACCTGCCCTATGTCTTTTACTGGGGGAAGAAGTTTGTTAGGAAGTTAATTTCACATTGGAAATTTGTAGGATGGCTTTGACAACAATTGATGTTTTGTGATGGATTTTTGTGTGTGATAAATAAGAAAGAAAAGGTACTTCCTTGTACGACGTAAAAACGAAGTATTGTAATCGCGAAACATTTCGCTTATCATATTTCAAGGAAAATATCCATTTTGACCTCTATCGAATGCAATTTAAAGATGTTTTTGCGTGACATCTGTAAGTAAGGATAGAATAAAGGATTCTCTTCCCCCCCCGCCAAAAATATAAAACTGATTTAAAATGAATTCTGAAGAGAATTTTTCGTGGCGCCTGTGCGTACGTATGTATGGATGTGTCTCGTATAACTCAAAAACAAGTAGCTTCAAAACGTTGAAATTTTGTATTATAACATTTATATGTGCACCTCTTATATTGGTTGCATCAAAAGTATATAAATATATGTATATATATATCCACTCTGCTACTCGGCTCAGTGATCTCAGTTATTTTATTCTTATATGTTGGTAAATTGTGCATTTTTTTGCTTTAAAGTGATTGAATTATATGAGTTTTTATCTTCCGGTTAAGGTTTTTATGCCTTTAGTAAATCTGCATCCAATATTTGTAGAATTATCAACAATTTAAAAGTTGTTTAAGTGCGGCTAAGCCTAATTATTTTTACCATAGCAGCCATATTTGTTTATATTTAAAATTCAGCAGAATAGTGGATTTAGTGGGAATCTAGAGAAAGTAAACTTCGGAATAACAAAGATAACGCCTTATTTTGTTATTACAAATTAAATCATGTTTAATCCATTCTGGAATTTTTTCGAGGAAATAAGTGTTTAAGATTTACTTCGTAACTTTTAATATAGATGTTTGAATTTTTATGTATTTTTGTCTTGTCGCGAAGTGAGAACTGAATTAACTGAATGGAAAATACTAAATTTTCTGTGAAAAACTGTTTCCTATTAGTCCAAAGGGGCTTTGTCCCTGAAGAACTATTGTTTTCGTTTTGTGATTTTGCGTTGAATAACTATAAATATACGTTTCACTTTTCAAATCTTTGCCACCAAATAGTATCGCCCCGTATTATATTTGAAGAAACTAAATAATGAAGAATCTGCATAAATATATGTATGTTTCTCGCATTGTGATAAAACTACGATACCTAGAGCCATTCAGTTTTGAATGACGTAATCCTACTGCGAATATGGGCATCTGAAAGCCCAAATGTGAAATTTAGAATTTGTTGTATTATAGATTTCATATTTTGTAAAATTTTAACGAATTTTTGGTTAACAAACTCAACGATTTAAAAGCGAGCAATGGGAACACTCTACGGGGGGGGGGGAGAGAACCTTTTCATCTCTAGCGCGCGGAACTGTGCATCGGAAATTCTAAACATATACTCATTTTAAAATTATTTTGCGACATTGCTGTTGAACTGAATTTTATGGTTTAAGTGCAAAGAACATGGCATTTAATAAATAAAGGTAATGCAGAAAACGTTAAAAAAACGGGCCTTTGGATGTAATTTAAAATCTGACACTTTTCAGATTTTTTGTTTGTTGGTTTAATTTCTTTTTTGTACATATTTTTAGATTTATTATGATATTGGAATAGAACATGTGGGAACGATTAGATAATTATTCAGATGTTATACGTTTTGTGCATGCTGAGTTATAAAATGAATTAGATGTAACGCTGTTAAGTGAACCTAGCGCCAGAGTGTCGCTATAAACAAATATAGTTAAATTTTAAAAGGTGCATTTATTCCATTGTGGTTTATGCGCTATCGACAAAGTACATTTATTTCAATCCAATGAGTTTAACTGAAATGCAAGTATAATTTAATATTCCGTACAAGTAAGTCATGTGGTGTACACATCTTTTTTTTTTAAATAGTTTTCTTGCTTTGGAAAGAAATAATAGAAATGCTTGAAAATGAAAAGAATATAAGCCCACTGTCAAATGGTTTTATTTAATGCGGAAAAATAGGTTTTTTTACATAAAACATTTTGACATTTCAAAGATCCTCTGTATGGAAAATGAAAGCTTTCATGAATTAAATCAGAGGTAATAAAATAATTCGTTACGTAACAAGAAAAAAAATATAAAAAAATATCTTCCACTTATTAATGTTTAGAAAAATAATTCTCTACTCAGACTGCATATGCTATGTACATATTTTAACTCTAATAGTTTTGTATAAATTATATTTTTATTACGAAATAGAACAAAATTTTAATCCTGAAAGTAAATATGTCATTACTTGTCTAAATATTAAAAAAATATTAAAAGATGCCTTTGTAATTAAAAACATATATTCTTTAAAAATAAAATTTTGATTTATAAGTTCTTGTCAAGCAAATGAAATAATGAAACAAAACTTGGTTCTAATTAAAAATTCTTTATGAAGTGACAGTGGTTTTTATTAGCACTTTAGACAGAAAATATACACATAGATGACATACAAGTGAAATTATACTTGGCGCAGCCGAGATGTGTAAATGTCACATTTCCGGAGTTTTCACATTATAATAATTAATTAATATAAACTGCGAACAAAAAGCGAAATATTTTACTTGATGAAATAAAAACATTTGACATTTTCATCATAGCATTTTTTTTTAGTATTTCATGAGGAAAATGATATGTGAATTGAGTCTTCAATTTCATTATGTTATTGGTAGACATAGTGCAGAATTCAAATTGTGAGTTTGGTTCTGAAATTTATGATGATCAATTTATGATAAAGATCTTTGATGATATAAGTGTGAATGTCAATGTAGATTAAAAATAAATTAGATCAGAAATTTTGAGCAAAATGAAGCATTAAATAAATATTACAGTTTCACACCTGAATAATACTGTTCATTTTTTTTCATAAAACTTTCAGAGAAAAGGAAAACAAAATATTTTTAGTAAACATTATAATTTAATCAAATGAGATTTCCAAGTATTTATATGTTATGTCTCTAAATAGAAATGATATTCGAATAAATATTCAGTTTTCTGTTATTTTAAAAACTATTCATCGAATTCGTCCGACATTTACACGTAAATAAAAGCTTACGTCATATAATTTCGACCTGATGGTTATAATAAAAGGCAACTTTGTTATGAACATCCATGACTGACATAAACAACAGATTTACGTTTTACATAAACAACAGATTACAACTCTCGCATTTTGAAGAGGAAATAAAAATATACTTTTAAGTCCAAATTTGTTTAGATTACACTTCATCATTTTTTAAAATATTGTAATAAGTATCTCAGTCTTGTGTGTCAGTCATTTTGTAAAAAGGATAAAAATTACTTGAAAGTGCTTGAATATTTACATAAGAAGGAAAACTAATTTTCGGATATCAGAATTAAAAATTAAAATTTAAGTACGAATGTAGAATACTCTTTTTGGCCATAGCAATGAAACTAAACGAACCCAGGGGAGCAAATTTTAAGGACAAAGATAGGAAAATAACACTTTCACATCAATGCAAATTCATTTTTACAAGTTAAAATTATCTTTAAGAAATATATTATTATTATATGTCGATTTTTTTTAAAACTGAGTTTTTGAAGTTTTTGATTAGTAACATAAAAAATTTAAAACACAGTTAAAATTTTAAAATAGAATTATTTATTAGCAAAAATTTTCTCATTATTTATTCAAATCAATGAAATTCGATTTTCGATTTGTTAGCATGTTTCGTTTGTGCAAACATTTAGATTGTTACGAAAATCATAATCACAATCAGTTTCAGTTATTGAATTTAAATAGCAATTAGTTATATATATTTATAATAAGTTATATATAATTATAGTTATATATAATTAGAATAACTCTTACATAAGTTTACTACACGCTTGACCAGAAAATCTTGACATAGCACAGAGAATATGAGGAGATTCTTTAGGTTTTAGGATAAGAAATTTTGAAGCATCTGAGGTGCAATTTCGATATAATTGACACAAACAAAACAGAAAAAAGGCAGTTAAACAGCTATAATACAGTTGCCTTTTTCGAGTGACATTTACACACAACAAACATCATCGGTGTTTTAATAGTCATGAATAAATTAATCAACAGAGAAGCAGAGGCAGACAATGCTTTGTTCTCCTTCCTTGCAGATATTTCAGTTAGAGGGCGCTTCGACCGGAGCATCTGAGTGCCAGAGAGGATCGGCTCGGCGTCCGAAACGCAGTCTGAGAGAGGGACTTCGGCCACCCTTGCGCTCCATCTGGTGGTTGTAAGCTGAGATGGGGGCTCCACCGGCTGCTTCGTTGCGGAGCAGCAGCTCATAGAGGTCACGTAGGTCTGGAAAAAAAACGGAACCAGGATAGGGATGAACGTCATAATATGTCTGCTGTAACCACCGTTCTGTAAACAAAATCATATATTTAAGTATTTAAAGACGCGATAAACAAAAATCGCCAGCCATTACATGCAGGCTACTAGGAGCACATACTGTACTTTTATACAACATACACGAAATTGTAAAAAAATATCAAAATTTAAGTTTTATAGTTCTTCGTTTTAATACCTGATAATAAATGAAAAAAAATCCCATTATATAAAAAAATGATATATATGTCGCATACTATATACAAAATATAAAGAAAAAACGAAAACAAAAGAATGTTAAAAGTCTGTAAAACATATTTGATATTATTATCTGTATGGCAAGGTATAGTATTTTCCTTAATACTTTAAACTGTAATTTAAAAATTTCTGTTTTGCTATTGGTCATCAGTTGCCCAGTTGATGTTAATGGATGAAAATTGGTGCTTCAAGACAGGCTCTAATCCGGGTGAATGGTCGCCACTTCTTGAAAGAAACAAGTAAGCATTGTCTCATACAAATGATAGCATTATTACGCTATACTAATTGGAATATATTATGAGTTATTTCTCCTTCCTTCCAGCATGCCTTCGTGGTGTAACAGTAGCACACTCGGCGCATATTCCAGAGATATAGATACGAGTCTCGGGAAGGGCATTGTACATTTCTCACACCTATTTCTTAAAAGCAACCTAGTGATTCTATAGTGGCACCCGAACTAAAATATGGTGGACAATAATTCGCCACAACCAGGATCTGGTAATTAGGGCCCTAATCCCTAGTCGTCATTTAAAAGGTATTTTTTTCCTTCTTCCAGCGTGCCTTCGTGGTGTAACGGTAGAAAACTCTATGCGTATTCGAGAGGTCCAGGTTCGCGTCTCGGCGAGGGCATTGCACATTTTTCACAGCTCCAGTTTCAAAATAACCTAATGACTGTAATAAAAAGACAAAGCATATATCTAATCATTGATTAAATAATACTACACTGACTACCAATAAGTATTTGGACACCTGTGATAGAAAAGAAAAACTAACTTTATTCAAAATCAATAGTTGATAGAGCCTCCACGAGAGGTAATTACAGCGTGGACCCTCCGGGGCATACTTTCCACAAGTCTTTGTATGACAGCTAGTGGTATTTTCTTCCACTCGGCTTGGAGAAGACATAGAAGTTCCTTCACCGATTTTGCACGGGTAGTGCACCCCTGAATTCGGCGATGCAACTCGTCCCAGAGGTTCTCGATAGGGTTCAGGTCTGGACTTTGGGAAGGCCAGTCCATTCGATGAACTCAATTGGCACCATACCAAGCCTTGGTTAATGCCGAAACATGACAACTGGCATTGTCGTTCTGAAAGTAACAGGGGTCCAACCCGTAAAACTGCCACAACGTAGGAAGCACATTGTCATCCAAAATAGTGCAGTAGGCATCGGAGTTGAGCTTACTATGAATGGGGACCAACGGTCCCAGCCCATACCAGGAGAAACACCCCCAGACCATAATTCCACCTCCGCCGAACTTGACTGTTGGCACAATGCATTCTGGCAGGAGACGTTCTCCAGGTAGACGCCAGACCCAACCCTGCCATCCGAACGGTAAAGGGTGAACCTTGATTCGTCACTCAAAAGAACCCGTTTCCACTGATCTACGGTCCAATTTCGACGTGCTTTGCACCACATTAACCGAGCAGCGCGGTTGGACTTTGTAATCAAAGGCTTATGGGCAGCAGCACGACCATGAAAACCAAGCAGATGTGCTTCCTTACGGATGGTATTCATTGAAACAATACTCCTGGATGCCTGTTGAAACTCCTCGCGGATGAGAGCCATCGGTTGGGTGCGGTTCTTCCGAATTTCTCTGGACAGCACTCGTCGGTCTCTATCTCCCAGTTTCGTTGGTCTGCCGACTCGGGGCACATTCCAACAATCATCGCTCACCTTCCACTTCTTAATCACATAGGCCACTGTCGATTTTGGGTACTTCAGATCGCTAGATATGTCCCTTAAGGATCGGCCACATTTGTGATACCCGATAATTATACCTTTCTCGAAATCAGAGAGCTCCGAACTGCGAGGTATCTTGCATGCGACTAAAGCCGATGCTGTTTCCTACACGATATATACCGGCGGAGTCCGGTATATATCGTGTATATATACCGGACTCCGCCGTGTATATATACCGTGTATATATACCGTGTATATATACCGGACTATATATCGTGTAGGAAACAGCATCGGCTTAGGACCGCAGATATCGTCATTTGCATAGGTGTCCAAATACGTATTGGTAGTCAGTGTATTCAGTGTATATATATATCTAATTATTGATTAAATATATGTATATTATTACTGATTAAATACGTATACATTTAATCACTGATTAAATATGTGTATTAAATATAATATATTTCATTAACATTGTTTCTAAATCGCCAAGTTTTGCCACTTGGCATTCGTTTGAAAGAAACGATTTTTACGAATGTCATTCAATCAAATAGTGAGTAATAAATCCATATGTCTGTTATAAATTACGTGTAAAGCAGTTTATTATTATGATTATAACAAATGACTTACCCAGTAATTTTCTTAGACAAATGTTTAATTATTTTTCTCTGAAGCAGACAGGAGTTTCTGCTTCTATAAAACTAAACAGTTTGTTAAACTCTCCATAAATAATACATATCTATTATAGTTTTGCTGTTTGTCTCTTCAAGTTTAGGTTTTTTTAAGAGTTCTGCGAGAAGTTCGAATGAATGTTTTATCTAATTTTACATTTACATGGTTTTTGTGTAGACTAGCAAATCCTGACAATTAATACATACTTGGAGATCCTATGCCTGATCGAAACCAAGTAAGTAGCAGGATACAAATAACGGAATCAGAATTCAACTGTGCTTTTGCCATTTGTTTTAAAGAAAAGCTCTTTGCTTTCCGAGGGCCTTTCGCATTTGATACTTTTAAAGAGCCCACATATTCTGGCTAGTAAATGTCATTTAATAGGCGAAATAAAATGAATGATGTAAGGGAAAGCAACAAATCTAATTCCAGATATCGAGCTAAATACGAATAAAAAGAACAAAAAATTATGAAGTAAAGCTTTTAGAAGTGCTCAAAAAAGATATCGTAGAATTAAAGTTAAAAGAGTCTGGGAATTTCGAAGGTTGTTACAGAGTATTTTATATTAATTAACGAATTATTATTTAAACCTTTACTCTAACTTCTCCTTTCCGTAGTTCTCACCAGAATCTAAATTAGTTGGTAGAGTATTTAAGTCGAAGGTTTTGAATGTTTTAGATAGAGAGGTTTTGGCAGTGCCTTCTGTAGTTTAGTTTATATATCGCAGCGCATAACACGGCTTTAGCCGTTTCGCTAGTCGACGTTAAAATCCACCATTAAAACACCGAGCCAGCTTAAGTATATTGAGCCAAATATACTTGCAAATGTTTAATTATTTTTCTCTGAAGCAGACAGAAGTTTCTGCTTCTCTAAAATTAAACAGTTTGTTAAACTCTCCAAAAATAACACATATCTATTATAGTTCGTAATTACTAACTGAATTTTTTAAAATCACTAATTGAATATTTTCCCAGTAGTTTTGAAATCAAAGAACGAAAGAATAACAACATATTTATTCGAATGAATTAATTTTATAGGCTTACAGGAGAGAATAACAAATTAAATAAAGTCGGTTATTTAAAATAAATATAAATCACTACAAAGTGTTAATAAAATTTAACTTAATAGTTTAAATAAGGTGATTATGAAACAGAAATAAACTGAAATGTTTGATATGGTTCCATAAAAAAGAAAATATTGCTGTTACAAACTAAATTGGATAATTTAGCAATTCAAATAGGTTATTCAGCAAAGCAAATCCATGCGATTCTTAAATACTAATTAAATAGTTACTAATATATCTGAAAAGTAATTATTCCGCTAAATTAACAATAAAATATTTAAAAGGAAAGATATATTTTATTATGATCTATGCGTGGCAATTACAAAGAGGAAGGTTCCGCATTTATTTTTCAAATATTCCAGCGAATTTTGAATATTCAACAGACAAATCACAATACAAACTAAAAACATTGTTTAATTGCCGCACAAGAGCTCTTAAATTAGAGAATCAATAAGTCTTCAGACAAGTGAATGAGTAACCAGGCTTGAATCTATGTTGATCATAAACGTTGACCTTTTAAGGTAACCAAGACATACTGGTATCTTATGCGTAGATTTTTTCCAGGCGTCGCCAATGCTCATTTTCATAATTTCTAAGAAAGAAAAACAGGATTATCGTATTATGAGAATTTATAGAAAGATTTAAGGGGCCACGTAAAATCTAAGACACTAGAACTGGGCCTTGTAGCTCTAGGTAACAATCAGACCTTCGTGATGCAAATATGACTTTTTTTTAGCTTCATCCCATTTTCGCTCCAGAAAGAGTCAGCACTATCGATAAACATTATAATCATACATTATAGAAGCTATTAGATTTTTCAATGTAGAAAATTGAAAAATCTACTATACTTTCAACGGGATTTGAATTTTAGAATTTTTAATATTAGCTACGTCCGCCAATAGGAGCAGGGAAATGCAATGATTCCTGAAAACATTCCAGCGAGTTATCGGATTGTGTACCTTCGGATAACAAGCAGATTTTGGTTACCACATCATGAATTCGGCTGCAAAATTTAAAAAATAAAATCGGCGATTTAGAAGAAATACAAAGTCATACAAAAATCAATCAATATTTAAAAACATATTTTTGGTTACCCTTTAGAACTACAATGAATTGCCTGTCTAAGAGGACTAACCTGCAGTTCCTATTGAATGTTGTCTTCATAGCAAGTTGTCAGGGTAAGAAGGTGATGTTCGATTCCGATACTTATTTATGTTCTCACAGATACTAGTAATTTTCCGAAGTTGAAAGATTAGAAAGAAAGTTAGAAAGATTATCGAGAACAGACGTTTCACAATAATTTTTATACCCAAAACTGAAGCATTTGCAGCTTTAATACTCTCAGTGTATAAATATTAGTAAGCTGCCAGGGACGTTGGATTTTTTAGCAGCAAAAAGAAAACAGAAAGAAACCAATTTGTCTCTAAATTCTGAAGTGTTTTCGAATGTAATAGCAAAAACTACAAAATCTGATTTTTGCAAAATTCATTGTTTGATATCTCATTTTAGTAGTCCAGCAGTGCAAAAGGATATTGTTTTTACAGTATTGTAATCGCGAAGAATTTCGAGTATCATATTTGAAAGAAAATATCCATTTGACCGCTCTCGAACCCATTTAAGCGATGTTTTTGCGTGACATCTGTACGTAAGGACAGAATAAAGAACACTTTTTCTCAAAACGGTTTGTAAAATGGATTTAAAATGGACTCAAGAGAGATTTTTTTTGTGACGTCTGTATGTACGTACGTATGTATGTAGCTCGAATAATTCAAAAACGAGTAGCCCCAGAATGTTGAACTTTTGTACATGGGATTGCTATTACATGTAATTGTGCATCTCGCTTTTTTGGTTGCAATTGGTGGCACGAAAATTATGTAAATATTTTGGTTGGTAAATTATGCATTTTTTATTTTAAAAGTAATTGAATTATGCTGTTAAAGTTTTTATGTCTTTAGTTAATTTGCATGCAATAATAAATTACAACAATTTAAAATTTGCTACTAAGCCTAACGTAGCCGCCATTTATTTACATTTGAAACTCTTTAGTAGAAAACTGAATTAAGTCAATTTTTGCCCCTTCAGTGTCTTTTTGCGGAATGGAACAAAAAGTAAACTTTTAGTTTAGTGCATCGAAAAATCTGCCTTTTTGCCTGCTAGCCGAATTGCTTGTTTCTGCGTAGAACTCTAACTTTAATTGTAAAAATTGTTTTTTAACTGTTTTTTTAATTTTTATTTTTGTGTACTTTATAATTTTTAATAAAGATGTCATCTCTAATGAATTTCTAGGAAATAAGTTTAAATAAAATGCATCAAAAATGCATATATGTAATTTAATAGGCCATACAAGGAAGTTATGTGGAGTCCACTTCCGATTTTTTCTTTTACCCTCAGGTAAATATCCTACTTTCAACATGTGAACTGCATCTAAATATTTATGGTTCTAATTGAGGAAAAAGGTTAAAATTCCGTAATCGGGGTGAGCGCCAAGCTTGGCAAGAGTTTTTTATTTGGTGCGATTTTAATTTGGTTTTGGTTTCCTGCTGTATGTTTTCTTGTGGCAAACCTAGAGCTTTAATTCGGTAACTGTAAGAGCGAGAATTTAGTGTAGCAAGATTTTTTTTTAAAATTTAATTTTGAAATACTGTGTTCGTTTTTAAAAGTTTTACTGTTTAATATTGTTATATGTTTAATATTATATTTATATAAATATTTGCAGAAGTTTAAGCTGTTGTTGGTGGGAGAATGTTGGATTTCATATGACATGAAGTTTATAATTTATGAATGTTTTCATTTAAATTTATTTAGTTAATATTTTTTAGTTTTGTTTCTTGCGTGTGGCAATCTAAACATGTGGAATATTTAAAGCTTTGAACGAAAATTGTTTAGTGTGTTGAATTCCACGACGATAGTAACTTGAATATTTTAGTTAGTTTATGATGCTAAATACGCATATTGGCTATTCTGTTTACGTTACGTTTAAAACTGACTTCGCAGTGCTCTGATCTGATAAGTGTATACATTTATTTACTTAATAATTATTTACAAGAATAGTTCATTCTACTATTTTATGATGAATTACATACATATAGGACTATGCTTTTACTTGCAAGGCTGTTGGACTTTGTTTTACTCATCTAGTATTTTATCATTTCATTTTACTATTCTATTTACATAAAATAACGGCGTTTCACTACTGCAAAACTTTATTCTGTTGACGTTTAAAAATTACATTTTAGTGCTTTCATTGCCGCCTAAAAAATTCGCCAAATTTTGAAGGCCAAAATAGTTTGGCGCTAACTTACCCCGCTTACGGAATTTTAGCCAGGAAAAACAATATTTATGCTTTTAGGACATCGATACGTCTTCAGGAAACACAAATATTACACCTGACAGGATGTATATAGCAAATTCACAATTTTTAACTACGATAACAATGGTTGCATAGTTGCAGATTTTAAGCCTTTCATTTAACGATAATAAAGAAAAACCAGTTTTCTTGGCTTCCTTCTGATTTTGATTACTATTCCTTGGTTATAAATCAAAATTTTAATGTGACAGTCCCGCATATAAAATACAAATATGAGCATATTTTGATATTTTGCGAATACACATGTAACCGGACAGTATTTTTATGATTCTGTTTGACAATAATAAATGTATGAAGTTTGACGAAGACCTCAAAATGCATATTTTTATTGTTAGAAATCTTCTGATCAACATAAATAAGAGAAGTTTAAACTTTCAGCTCTTGCATATGGAATATAAAAGAAATGAATAATTTGGGGAAAGTAAACTCACCACCGAGATGAGAATATGCATAATGAATAGTTTTCTTTTCTTACAAAAATAAAAATACAAGTTATTCTGAACTTTCACAAATCAAATACACCATTCTGGCAGTATACATTATAAAATACTAACAATGGCTTTGGGATTTGATTCAACGTCTGGCATTGTTTGTGTTTTACAGAAGTTTTCATTTCGAAATTTGTGTTATGTTGACCTTGCGGTATTTTTTTGGATGTAAAATCAATAAGCAAATTCCTCGATTGCAGACAAGTCGTAACAACCCTCTTTTCGTACCAGAAGCAAATTCAATATTTTGCGAGGCAGCAAGAGAATGATAGAAATCTACTTGCCTTGCAATGCTGAAAATGCCATTAGAGAAACGCATAATGGCGCGAGAGAAAAGTCAATTTTCTGTATGCGTCAGCGGCTGCACAATTCGCTCGCAAACGCATAACTTCATCGTAAAGCAGATGAATAGGAACACTGTCATCATGATTGTTCCCATTCGCAAATAGATTTGTCATTGTTTGCATTGCTTTCAGAACGAAGCACCAATTCTGCGTTATCTCTTTTTAATGTGTTCTTTGCATCGCTATTAATAGTGATGCTCAAACAATTACTTTTAACTCCGGTCGTTAATAGACACTACACAGAAGATGAATGGGTGTAGTATACTGCAAATAACTTTGATGAAAACTATCGTTTGCATGTTAAGTAGCTTTGTGAAATCATTAACATGTTGCGATTTAAAGTTTCCATTTTCACAAAGGAATTTAATTCGTTATATGCTTCAAAACTAATGTACAGACTTACCGGACAGGTGAGGGACTACTGTGTTCTCGAGAACTGGAAATAGTTGATAATAAAAACAATTCTCTATTTAGCAGACAAATGTATTTTAATCACTGATAATGGTAAATAACCCATTATATAGAGTGTCGAAACTATGTATGCCTTAAACTATTGAAATTGCTAAATCAAATCCTTTTCGTTAGTTGATGCCCATCTGTTGATTCTATTGTTTAGTGGAAGTATCTAAAGAGCATTCCTGAAAGTCTATTAAGATTCTGGATTGCCATGGTAACAACGATTCATTTCTATAAGAATAACAGCAGTATCATTTGTATGATGGAACAGTTTCACACTTCATTTAAACACTGCTATTAACAACAAAATAGTAGTTTTTACTCCCTTGTACGAAGTAAAAAGGAAGTATTGTAATCGCGAAAAGTTTCAGGCAGCATATTTTAACGAAAATATCCATTTTGACCGCCTATCGAATGCAATTTAACGATGTTTTTGCCTGACATCTGTAAGTAAGGACGGAATAAAAGACTCTTTTTCTCCAAAAAATTATAAAACTGCTTGAAAATGAATTTCGAAGAGAATTTTTCGTGGTGTCTGTACGAACGTACATGCGTACGTACGTATGTATCTCGCATAACTCAAAAACGAGTAGATTCAGAACGTTGAAATTTTATTTAAATAACATGGCGGACATATTTGTTTACATTTGAAACAGCAGAATAGTAGATTTGTTGCCAATCTAGAGAGACTAAGTTTTGCAACAACAAAGATAACACCTTCATTTATTATTGCGAATTAATCCTGCTTAATCCTTTCTGGAATTGTTTGGAGGAAATAATTGTTTAAGATTTACTTCGTAATATTTAATATAGAAATTTTGAGTTTTTATGCATTTTTGCCTTGTCGCGAAGTGAGAACTGAATTAATTGAATGAGAAATACTCAATCGTCTGTGAAAAGAGGTTTCTTTTTTGTTTTCTTTGCTTAATTTCTTTTATACATTGTTATAGATGCATTATAGTATTTGAATTGAATACGTGGCAACGATTAGATAATTCTTCAAATGATATAAATTTTGTGCATTCTGAGTTATAATATGAATGAAATATAACGCTTTTAAGTGAACGCCTAGCGCCAGAGTGTCGCTATGGTAAATAAATATAGTGAATTTTAAAGAGTGCGTTTATTCTATTGTGGTTTATGCGCTATCGACGAAGTAGATTTAATTCAATCCAACAAGTTTAAATAAAATGCAAGAAAAAGTGCGTAAATTTAATATTCCGTACAAGGAAAGTCATGTGGTGTACACATCAAATTTTTTATTATTGTGAAGCCAAAAGAAGAGAAATGCCTGCATTTAAACGTTACAAATTTTGTAAAATATAAAACACAACAATTTATGCCGTTTTAAAAGTGTACGAAGAGCGGTGTGAGGGTAAATTTAATTTACCTAACAGTTAATTTTTATTTTAAAGCAAGTTTTCTTCGACTTTCGTTTCCAACCCACGCTTTCTTCCCAGAATGTTAATAAGCTAGCGCTCGTGTATTCAAAATAGGTAGAAAGAAAGAGTATTTAAGGGAATGTTTTTTGGAAGGTGATTTTAGAGCGTATTATGCCTGTTTGAAGCCCACGTTGCTACCTTAAACATATAGTGATCAGATTTCTGTGGCGTTGAGCGTTTTTAAACATTTACGCCGACTTTTACAAGTAACAGCCATCCTGGGCGTTAAATTATCCTCTCAGCCGTTAGGCTTAACTTACTACATTTAAGTTCATCATTACCTGTTTGAGTTAAGCCGGAAGTGTTGGCTTTTGTGTGCCTCCAAGTGGAGTCAACTCTGAACTTATATTCTATGTCCTATGTTTACTGTAATCAGGTCCCCTGTGGAAGGGGCGGTGCCAAAACCAACAAGCTCTATAATGAACATAATTTCTTGCACTGTAAATAATCGGTAACCATATGTTAATGCTATGTCCTATGTGTCGAAGTATGTTGTAACAGTATGATGGTCTATGTCTTATTTGTTGTTAGTACTATGTCCTATGTATACCGTAATCAGGTCCCCTGTGGAAGGGGCGGTACGCTAGAGAGGTAATGCATGGGGGCTATACCATTTTTGTCAATGGCGATGGCATGGTGCCCCCTGTACTTGTTCCTGTCCTGTCCCGTCCTGTGAACTTATATTGAGTTAATAAAAGGGTTGTTCAAACCCTTCTCTGGAGTTTGTGTTCCTAAGGCCCGAGGATAATTCCTCGCCCAGTCACTTAGGTATCGTTAGCCTATGTCACCAATGAAAACAAGACTCCATAGCGGGGACATATTGATATCCCTCAAAAGGCTGGAAAAGGAGCCCGGAAAAACATAAACGGTTCATGAAAATGATTAAATAGTAGTTAATCGACAAACCCAGTGCTAGTTACATAGAAACCAGATGGACTCAGGTTAAATTATTGAAAATCTGAAGTTATCAAAATCAACTGTTTTCCCAATCGAGGAAAAATTTTATATCGAAACGACTGTTTTAAAAAAGTCAAATGCGAGCTAAATTTATTTTAAAATTTACAATTAAGTGATTGAATTAGAAACTGGCAGGAAACTGATTGTAAATGATGAATTGTAATTCATGTTTGATTCTAACTTCGATTAAGGCACTAAGTATTATCTATCATTCATTACTTCGTTACACTATTTCTGTGCATTCAGAGTAAACTCTAGTCCTCGGGTTCTTGATTCTTTCTAGATGAAGGTACGTCGAGAAAGAACTAGACACTCGCATCCTATCTTCCAACATCCCAGAAAGGCTCCAGTATAGCAGAGGTAGTTTGATTGTTTGGACAGACATCATACAAGATGGACGTCTAGATCTTTTCCACCTTTGAAAGAGGCTCATTGATTGCTGCGAGGTAAATGCAAAAAAATCTTAGAACCTTATGTTTGCCTTTTCAGGGATGCAGTTGTCCTGTAACTCATTTTTATGGAAAACAACTCTAATTCACAGAAAGTTAATCCTATGGTTGATTTTCTGGAAAGTGAAGATATTAATCGGATAGATTGGCCAGCTAGATTCTCAGATATAAAGGCTATACTTGAATATGGACGATCTTGGAAAGGCAGTTGCAACTCTCCTCCCTCTTCCCAGAACTTCGAGGATCTGAAAAATCAATGAAGGTATACTGGAAGGAGAGAGAATAAACTTAATAAACTTGTTGGAACACATTAGACAAAATGCTTCAGATTAGAGAAATCGAGGCTGCACAGACTTTAGGATTTTTTGGAGTAGGAAGGGGAAAAAATTAACTATGTCTTAGACGAAATTCGAACAGTGGGTGTAGGAAATCCAGATGGTGACGAATTATCCTTTACCATATTTCTGTTCATGTGCTCCCGTAGAGATTGCTGTATTTGTTCGGAATCATTAGAAATTAGTAATTCGATTGCTGAAATTCAATTTGCAAATTTCTAACAATACGTACTAACCTCTTACACCTCAAGATGACGCACGAGGACGAGGGAAAATTGATTACAAGGCTATATCCTGGAAATTTCAAGAGATACAAACCGGTAACTACACATCAATGAAGTATATATACAGTCACTTATTAAAATGTTAGCTAAAAGAAATGCACCACACTTTTATCAAAAATTCCAAACGTTCAACCAATAAGCCAATAACTGAATATATTTTACAAAGATGTTTTAATGTACTTGCGTTAAACAATATTAAGACGAAGACAAAATGAGTATGTAACAAACCTATCTGTCATGGCGGCTTGCTTTCACTGACGCCCAAGGCACTTTGGGTAAATTGTAACTTTTCCATTTCTATCATGTTCTGTCCCATTTTCAATCATTCATAGTTAATAGAATTTCTACTTTCATATTCCTCGAACTTTCTTGAGATAACAAATACTCATTCATTTCTAAATTTCTTTTTTTTTTTTTTTAATATAAATCCATTCATCAGATATGACAAGTTTTCTCGCTGTGGATACATTTATCTCCTGTGCTGAATCACCTTTCGCCGGGACATGAAAGCAGGTGAAAGAATTTGAAGTGAAATAGAATTTTTAAAATTTTTTTTTATTTTAGTATGATTGATTAGTGGAAGGTTTAAGGAATCGTTCCACCATTAAGTCAGATTCACATTATCAGAATTAAGTGAAGGGAAAAATCATTCTTCATGAAGAGTCAATTCTAACGCTTGGCTTGATAGGTTTCTTAATAATCTAAACCCATCATCGCTGAATTTTTGCTATCGAATATTTTTATTTTACGGTGGAAACATCATCAAGAAGATAAATAGAAAGATTAGAAATACAGAAATCCAAAAATTTTTAAAATATCGGCAAGGATTTTAATTCACTTTATAAGTAATATATGGGCAAGGATTTTAATTAACTTTATAAGTAAATATCGGCAAGGATTTTAATTAACTTTATAAGTAACTATATATATTTTCTCCCTCCTTCCCGCATGCCTTAGTGGTGTAACGGTGGTACACTCGGCGCGTATTTGAGTGACCAGCTTCAAGTTCCGGCAAGGGCATTGCTCATTTTTCACATCTCCTGTTTCAAAATAACCTAATGACTCTACAGCTTTACCAACATTATATTATAATTCAGAACCCGAAATTATTGTTTTAATAAAAATGGTACCAAACAGTAATGAATGCTTACTTAGCAACAATATATTTTTTAAAGGTGTGGCATGAAAGTGTTGAATTTGAAGTTAATGATTTTTTAAGGTACTGATTTTGTTTTTCACATTAATATATATTTTACACTGAGAAGTATCAAGTTGGTAATACTCTTCTAACATAAAATATTATTTAGACAAAACAAAACATGCACACATTAAAATTACATATATTTTTCAGCATTAAAAATCAAGGCAGCTTAACCATTTCTTAGTAAGAATTATAATACAGATGTAAAGAAACATTGTTGAAAGAAACGTAAAGAAATATTTCTTTTTTTTGCATATTTTTAGCGGAATTAAAGTTGAAAAAATGGCAAAGAGACCATAACTGTTCAGCGATGACAGATGAATTCATTTTCTTTTTTAGGCACTTTTTGTCTAATAAATGGCGAAGTGGTAGGACAACTGAACATTAGTGCTCAAACCGGGCTCAAATCTAGGTGAGCGGACGGAATGCATGAGAATTTTCTTCTCCATGTGTAACGTGTATACCAACCAATTTCTCTTTAAATATCCTCCACCTTTAAGCATCCTTCTCTTTAGGTAGATAGCTCTAGTGTATTTTGCCATAATCAAAATATACGTATCTGTTACCCATTTGACTATTTTTTCTAATAGTTTCCTTCCTTCTTTTTTTTTTCTTATTTGAAAACATACAGACTACCCGTGCACTACGTATGTACAACACGGGGCTTACAGAAGTAAGTTAACTAAAACATTAAAAGTTACATGTATAAATAAAACGAACAAAAGCAGGAATCAGCAGTCTGGACTTCACGAAAACAGATAAGTTCACTGTCCAAATTACTCCAAACATTTTCAAATCGTTCTGCAAGCCTAATCTAGGGCCATTAAATGTAGGGCATGAGAAAATCAAATGTTCCACATCCTGAGGTACTCTTTTTGAACATTCACATAAATTATTTGATCTTAGATCAAAACGAAACAAGTAACTTGCGAATTTGCCGTGACCAGATAAAAACTGACAAACATTAAAATTTATAGAGAGGAAAGACTCGGAATGCAGTCTATGGTAAATAGAAAGGAAGAACTTTCTGGTGACCTCAGCATCACAAGATGAAATATATTCTTCATTACACTTAGCTAAAAGCTTCTTATAATGAAAGGACTAAAAATTCGGACATTCTTCTTAAATTTTCAGTAAGGTTTTGAGTACCCACAACTTTGAAAACGTTTATGCGCTAGAAGATATAATTATTCTATATTCTAACGTAGGTTATAAGTATTCTAGATATTTGAGCTCTGTATAACACTATAGATACCACTGCTTCAAAGATGGCGCTAGAGACAGCGTTACAAATGGACAAAATCCCGAAGACTAACATGGATAAAACACATAAAACTAATTCATTGGCCAGGATCTGAACCCCTGTGTGAACTACCAGTTTTCAGCATTCTTATCTGCTGGGCCACTGGTGCGAAAAGTGTTGAGGGGAGGGGAGATTGAACGGAATGGTTTAAAAGGCCTAGCGCCGAATGCCACAAAAAGCACAGACAAATTAGATTTGCTATGTAAAGAAGGTAAGCGACTTATATTTTCTAAATTAGGATCTTCAAAGCACTCAAGTTGGAGAGAGAATGCTTTGAGAAAAGACTCCTTATAACAGGATAAAGAAAGATTACCATTAAATCTCGCGAGGGAATTACAATTCTTAGGAGGAATACTACTCTTTGCCTGAATTAAAAGGATGCGATCATGTGATTTTATGTAGATGGCGAAAGATTAAAGGTTATGATGGTCTATATGTACATGAGTACTGAAATGAATTTGAATGTTAAGTTGAATAAAATTTTATGATGTGTATTCTGTCTAAGTTTCCATTGGATAGCCAAGGATTTTTTGTTCTGATTTGTTGAACGAAATGATTTGTTTTATTCAATTCAGTGGTTTATTTCCAGCAAAATGGAGCAGATAATGAGTGCTGCTTGAAAAAAAAAAAAAAAAAAAAAAAAAAAAAAAAAAAAAAAAATAATCTTCGATTAATGCATAAAGCATTTCCATAAAACAAATGCCATTCTTACACTGAAATTGACTTAAATTTCTGGCTGGCCTACAAAACATGAAACAACCCATATTAAAAATACCTACAAATTTTATCAGAGACGCTTTTATAATGATTTTCTACTTATCATATTACATCCAAAATTTCGTTCGTAAAATGATGAGACTATTTACTTTCGGTGTTACAAATCCTTTGCATGGGTATAAAAACGTTGAAATATAAAAATAAATAAGAAATTAAAATTATCCATAACTGCTAGTCTGTACACTATTACGAATTTTGTACATAGATAAAGAGTTTTAGTGAGATTGTTGTATTCTTTTGTATAATGTAACATGAAATTCTAACGGAGAGAAGCTTGCAGGAAAAGTTAGAATACAGGGGCAAGTGTATTTGTAAATGTCTATCTCGCTAAATTGGCGATATTTCGCCAAGCTGGCAAAGTTTTTGACTGGCTAATTTTTGTTTCTAAATTTGTCGAGAAATAGCCAAAAATGTGGTGACATTTTGGTCCAGTCCCTGTGTCACCGTAATATGTACTGTAATTGAATAAATATAATTGATATCCTATATAGCTGTAACCGTAATTCGGCTCTCATATACCTTTCAGTAGTTTCCAAAGTAGAAAATAATAGAAATATGTCAGAGGCCGGGTGAAAATTATATAACACCGGAGAAAGCACCTGCTCTGATAGTGAGTTGTTAGTTCACAGCGACTTCGGAGTATCGAAAGCTTCGCCTTTTAGATGCGATTTGCTTGCATTGTGTTTAATGTTCTTAGTGTAACGAGTGAGTTTGTAAAGTTCCAGAACTGTTAAATGTGTCTTTTGATAAAATAAGTTTTATCAACTCAACCAGATCAAGTGACCACGCCTGAGTCGTTCAGGCGGAATCCAAAGCCCTCAAAGATGCCGTTCTATGGGCCACTCCATGGGCATCTCGTTCTTCACAGATAGTATGAGTGTTTTGCAAGGCCTCATTAAGAAAGGGATCATTCCTCTACACATTTTTGCTCTCAAAGACGTACTTTCGACCCCTGGTTCATCAAATAAGGTCTTCCTGAAATGGATACGCGGCCATCAAGGCATCTCCAAGAACGAGATGGCCCACAGTCTCGCCAAACAGGGAATAAAACATCCCGAGATGACTCCCAAGTATATGAAAATATTATCTAATACAGAAATGTTTGTTATTAAAGTCATATAAAGTTTCAGATAATTATAGGAAAGATGCCACGATAGTATGTCATCAGAATCTTAACTGCCTCAATATTGTTATCGAGACATAAATTTATTACGTGCTGTTACTCAACTTCGATTTTTAGTTTTGAAAAATGGTTTATTTATGTGAATACAGCAAAGCATTCGACGGCTGTTTGCCTCAGGGAAGAAATGCCTTGGTGGTTAATTTTCTAAGGAAAATTGGTTCGTGTTTATATTATACATAAGGAAGCCATGAAAAGAACCATAAAGCCTCCCTTTAATCCTTGATCACCAAGATTTAACCAAGGTTGACCAGGCCCTTAATCACCAGGATATGATCAAAGTTGAACTACCAGTGCTCTGTGATCTTGACCTTTCGGTAACTGGCCAGCTGATTTAAGAAATTGTTTTTCACTATTAGTTTCTATTACAGCTTCTAACTGGCAGGCTGATATTTATCACATATACGAGAACATATCACATATACGATATCGTATTAAACTGTTTCCCATGCAACAGAAAAAATAGTAGTGATTCATTCTACATCAATGAATGAATATATTAAATGGGTGTATTTTTCTTATATCAGTATTTCAAGTCTTGTAAGAGAAGTAATGAATGTTCATAAAAAAAAATTAACAATAATATTAATGTTTCCACCCTTTTTATGCAATATATAGTGCATTTCACGACAAAGCATCTAAATGTTAAAGAAACTACTAATACTCAAAAATTAATTTAATTAAATTTTTAATTAAATAATTTTACAACACTACACTTGTAGAATCATTAGGTTTTCTTTGAAGCAGGAGACGTGAAAAATTAGCATTGCCCTTACCGAAACTCGAACCTGGACCTCTCGAATACGCGCCGAGTGTGTTACCGTTACACCACAAGGGCATGCAGAAAAGAGGGAGAAAATACTTTTAAAGGTAAAACAGAATCTTCTTCATCAACTGCGACAAAGAAAAGATGAAAAGGAAACATATTCAGGTGGTGAGAAGAACAACAGAGAGAAATTCGACAGTAGTCTAAGATATATGATTGAAAATAAAGCCGCTGTCGCTCGCTGCTGATCGAAAGATGAATGAAAAGCAATTAAGAAGCAAATTCTGAATGAAAAGCTGGCGGTATAGAGAGACTAGAATTAGAATCATTTTCCACAACCGGAAGAAATTTATAGACGAGAAGAATTTTCAGCAAATCTGATTCGATCACAGAAGATATTTTTTGAGTAATTTTGGCTTCAAAGAAATTGAAAATCGACAACTTATGACGGTCAGTTTAAAATGTACGATTTCCTTTTCAAGAATGTTTTTTTTAACAATTTTGCCACAAAATACCTCTTAAACGGTTCGTTACAAACTAACGGTTCGAATTTAGAAGTGAATCAAGTAAGTTAAACTTGTTTTCTATTTGTTAAACTAATTTGAAAACTTCGCCTTTTTTAGTAAAAACATACAAAATCTAAATTTTCAATGTAGGATTTATGGAAAGAATGTTCTGTTTAATTACTCATTCCTAATTCTACAAAAGTAGTATTCTGTAAGAAACTGTAAAAAATTATGTTATGTAAGCTACTTTTACAGAAAGAAATGCAAGTTGATTCAGAGGTATTATGAATGTAAAATTTAGAACATTTGTAATCATTGACCTAATAAGCAAAGCGTTAAAGTGGGCAGCTAAAGAGCATAAGATTTATTCTCGGTTGAAAAAAACTCATAAGTTTTCCATTACCTCTCACTGCTGATAAAACAAATCACGTTTTCCGATTCTCTGCAATCAAAATTATTCAAAATAAAATAAACCGTATTTCAAATTAGATTTGCTGGACAAGATTCATAAAACAATCCTTCCATCTGGTTCCGCCCCGGGGGGTAGACGTAGCTACTGGCTAGGATCTGTACCTGGGCAGTCTCGGCCACGGGGGTATAAAATTTATTAACTTGGTGGTTCTGAAGGCCCTGGGAAAGGTCACTTATTGGCCGGCCTCGTGGTCTGGCATGTTCTGAGCGGTTGGATCCGTAGCCGGGGGGATCTTCCCCCCGGTTTGCTGGGTAACGGCCTTCTGCGATGCGCTCGCCCATTTGACTGGCAGGTAGCAACTGACAACCAGTGCTGCCTGGAGATTTTTTCCAGGAGGCGCTCCTCTGGAGGGGTAATAGTAGAGGTTGAACCTTCACGAAGTACCCAAAGGGGGAGTGGACGTGTAGTGTGATTATGTTTCACGGAACGGGGAATGCCCAAATGTTGTTGTTCCATCTGGTTAACATTTCCAATTCTAATCCATCTTTTCCAACAAGTTTTCAAGAATTTCCTTCTCATTTGTTTTTCTTTTATTTCTTTGTCAGTAGGTGGAGCGAATTCCTTCGTGTAGTTAGCTAGATTATTTTCGAATTTCTCTTCGTTGTTCTCACATAGATATATCATGTGATATATCATTTCGTCATTTCCATTTCCGGTGATGAAGGAGGTCTGCCTAATCTTCGTAATAATATTCCTGCGAAATTATTTGCATTACGCCGCTTCCTGTTGATTATTTATTTATTATTAATAGTTTAAGCTTTGACAGTATATATACATAATTATCATAACTTTTATAAGTGATGAATCAGGTAATTTTGATAATATGAGAGCTTGCTTTAACATTCTTTCGACGTCTAAGATATGATTCCATGGGTCAAGGGACATCTTGAATGCTACTAATAGGTATCACGTGACCCATATTGTCTAATGTTATAGGTTCACATTAACTGATTCAGCTCTTAAACTGTAATTGTTACCAGGCGTTCAATAGTTATTTAGTTATAATATTTTTTTTTCAAAACGAACTGAAAAAATCTACATCTCTATGAATAAATAAATATCTGAAAATCGTTTTAATTTAGTGAATGGTGACATAATTTAAAAGACATATATTTAATTCAAATTTAATGCGCTTTCAGAGAGCGAAAAAAATAAAGTCATTAACAGTTTGTAAAAAATAGCTTCTTCCTTTTTTTTTTTTTTTTTTTTTTTTACATCAAGAGCTACCATTAGTCTATATACCAGGGAAAGCACATTAGAGAAGAACTTAATGATGGTAGAATGGAGGAATGATTGAACGTTGTTTTCTTCTGAACTTGGAAAATGTATGCCGAAAATTACATGAAAATTGTTAAGAAGAATTAAAGTTAACATAGGCGATATAAAAACTGAATGACTTTTTGATGTATGGAGTGAATGGGGTTTTTAACTATCGAAAAAAAAACGTAACCACGATTAAAAAGCAATTAAAGGAAAGATTACCAGTTTCCTTTTATCCAATGATGCAAATTCGTGTAATTTCTAACGCGAAGAAAAGATCGATCCTAGAGAAATATTTGAAGTTTAAATTTGTCCACGAGAACTGTGTAATTAGATGATTAGCATGAGAAAAGAAACAAAAAATAAATTGATTTACGTTAGCTAAAAAATTATCAATATTTTTATTTCACTGTTAATTGCTTCATGGCTGCTATTATGCCTCACTTCGATTCTTTTTTGTCAGTCATCAATTACATAAATTGCGTTGGTAATTAATGTTATTATAATTTTTGTTATGGAAAACTCATATCAGCTTTTTATACAGAAAATTGGAGAATAATTAAAATAAAATTATCCTGATATGTTAAAACCTTTATCATCTGATACTAACCTGTAAATACGCAGCGTTTATTACAGGTCATATACGTTTTACTGTAAGCACTTCATAAAAAAATCTATCAAGATTTCTTACGAAAGTGATTAAGTTCATCGTCAGAGATTAAATACGGTTTTTACATTTGGTTCTAGCCTATAATTGAAATTATTTTCCTTTCCATGTGCTGACAATGGATTAAAAAAAACTGATGTGTACATCACATGATTACTTGTACGGAATATTAAATTATACGCATTTTTTTTTGCATTTCATTTAAACTTATTAGATTGAATTAAACCTACTCCGCCGATAGCGCATAAACAAAAATAGAATAAATGCATTCTTTAAAATTCACTTTGTTTACCATAGCGACACTCTGGCGCTAGGTTTACTTAACAGTATTATATTTCGTTCATATTATAACAAGTTCTAAGTTCCAAATTACACTTATGCCGAGATTATCAAGCATTCTGCTTGATGTGAATATTATAACTCAGAATGCACAAAATTTATATCATTTAAAGAATTATCTAATTGTTGCCACATGTTCTATTCAAATGCTATAACAAAGCTAGAACGATGTATAAAAGAAATAAAGCAAACAAAACAAAAAAGAAACCTCTTTTCATAGACGATTGAGTATTTCTCATTCAATTAATTCAGTTCTCACTTCGCTACAAGGCAAAAATACATTAACTCAAAATATCTGTATTAAAAATTACGAAGTAAATCTTAAACACTTATTTCCTCGAAAAAATTCCAGAAAGGATTAAGCATGATTTAATTGGCAATAATAAATGAATGCGTTATCTTTGTTGTTGCGAAGCTAAGTTTCTGTAGATTGGCAACAAGTCCACTAGTCTCCTGTTTCAAATGTAAACATCAATGGCCGCCATTAAAAAAAGGCTTAGCGGCACTTAAACAACTTTAAAATTGCTGATAATTCTAAAAACATTGCACACAGATTTACTAAAGGCATAAAATCCTTAACTGGAAGATAAAAACAACATAATTCAATCATTTTTAAAGCAAAAAATGTACAATTTACAAACATATAAGAGTTAAGAAACTGAGATCACTTAGCCGGGTAACAGAGTGGATATATATATAAATATATTTATGTACGTTTGGTGCGGCCGATTGCAACCAAAATACGAGGTTTACATCTACATGTTATAGCAGTCCTATATACAAAATTTCAACGTTCTGAGGCTACTCGTTTTTGAGTTATGCGAGATACGTACGTACGCACGTACGTACATACGTTCGTACAGACGCCACGAAAAATTCTCTTCAGAATTAATTTTAAAGCAGTTTTATAATTTTTTTGAAGGAAAAGAGTCTTTTATTCTGTCCTTACGTACAGATATCACGCAAAAACATCGTTAAATTGCATTCGATAGCGGTCAAAATGAATATTTTCGTTGAAATATGCTGCCTGAAACTTTTCGCGATTACAATACTTCCTTTTTGCTTCGTACAAGGAAGTAAAAAGGGAAGATTAAAAAGTACAAGCTTTTACATGAAAAGCTTGTAAGAGACAGTCTCCTTCCTTATCACACGCCTTCGTGATGCAGTTGGAAACATGCCCGGCTAACATGAAGAGGTCCGGAGTTAATATCTGGGAGCGCTTTGCAGAAGATTCGTGATTAGCACTCCGACAAATACTTAATAAACTCTACAAGTGGCTCCCGAACTAAAAAAGATGATTGATAATAATTCATAACCAGCAGAATTGATTGGGTCTTCTGTTCCTCAATCGCCCTTTAACTGGGGAAGCATGTTAGAAAATTCCTGTTTCCTTACTGCCAGCCTTCATGGTGTAATTAGAAGCACGTTCGGCTAGCAATCGAAAGCTTTGGAGTTCCAGTTTAAGCGAGCGTATTACTCATTTTTCACGTTTCCTGCTCCAAAATAAACCTAAGCTTTTATAAGTGGCACTTCTACAAAAATATGGTAGGCGATAATTCGGGGTCACCAGGATTTGCGACTGCCCCCCCCCTGTCTCCATTCGTTCTTTATGAGGAGATGTAAAGAATTTTCTCTTTTCTTACCGTGTGCCTTCGTTTGGAATCATTTCCACTTAGTATCGAGAGGTCTGGAGTTCGAATACCTGCCGCAGCAATGCAGACTTTTCTTGTATCTTGCTCTGACAAATACCTAATGACTCCTAATGTCTAATGATTATTTTACTCTCCTTTCCGCTTGTCATTGTGGTATAACGGTAGAACACTCCGCGTGTTTTCGAGAGGTCCAGGTTCGCGTCCCCGACGAGGGCACTACTCATTTTCACCTCTTCTGTTTCAAAATAACTTATTGTCTCTACAGTGGTGCCTGAACTACAAGGGGGTGGACAATTATTCTTCACCACCAGAATTCGGCGACTGGGTCCCCTAATCCTTAGTTTCTCTTTAAAAGGGAGAGTATACAGGTGACAGGTGACGGAGGACGGGGACGCCTGGCGTATAGCATAGGTAAACAGGTATATGTCCCACGTCCTCCACTATCTCGAAGAAACAACTCGCTGGAGCCCCGTGAGGCTGCACCGGTAGTTTACATGGCCATACAGGGGCTACATGTCAAGTAGATTTTACATAGGACGTTGTTTATAAAACAAAGTAACTTAAAAAGAATATAAAGGATAGCATTAAAACACTAAAACACACATATAAGCTGAAACACATAGATATACAAAATTAAACGTAAAAGCATAAAAACACACTTATAATTACGTAACATTAAGATATAAAAACACACACGAGAATACATAACATGACGCATAGAATACGTACGGAAACACGTAGAGCACATAAATGCAAATATTGCATACAGAAGAAACATATGAGACATGGTGAGGTGTGCGTAAAGCAGAAGCGGTATGCAGAAGTATGCTCAATACCCATAATACATAATGTACATACTTTCATTAGAGGCGTCTGTATACAAGGTATTTTCTCCCTCTTTCTAGCATGTCTTCGGGTTGTAACAGTAGAATACGGCATATTCGAGAGGTCCGGGTTCGAGCCCCGGCGAGGGCATTAATCATTTTTCATGTACTCCTTCTTTAAAATAACCTAATGACTGTACAACTCTACAACTACATATATGGACGTTTTACTAAAAGAATGCTTGTTACATCCCAGCAAAGTTGTTTTCATTGACGTATATTTTCTAAATCATGCAAACACGGTGACTATTTTACGATATGCCTATTGAATTTCTTAAGTAAGTTTTGGACAGAAGTAGTTGTCTCCATTTCTATCAGAGCTACCAATAACCTGATGCGCAGCTGTATACTTTCCAAGAGAGCGTGTAAATTGGATTTTCAGATGTGTTACGTATTAGGTTACCATAACTGCAAATATCTGCTTTGTTTACTACTGAGTATCGCTGTCTGATATTGCTGAAAAATACAAGAATATTTGTAAGTCCACGAAACATTTTGAAAATTCGTATCTGCAATCGGCGCTGAATTTTATCAAACTAATAAAAGTACATTTTCTTTTTCCTTGTCTTTTTTTAATACTCCACAAACGTGTTTGTAGTTGGAATCACATCCAGTTGGTATCAGTTATCAGTTAGTGTCTAGCTATCTCAGCGTCAATAAGAGGATCTATTGGACCAATCCTATAATAATCTTTCGAGTTTAACTAAACGTGAGAGGGGATAATTGGTAATTGAAAGGGGCACAGCCTACAGCCCGCCTAGTCGAAACTACTGCTGACTGGCTTACAGCTATTGACAGAGTGTCTAGCTATTATTGAGACAGTGTCTAGCTATCTCTGTGTCAATAAGAGGATCTATTGGGGCATCCCATAAATCATGCGGTCTTTTGAATTTAACTGAAGGTCAGAGGAAAAACTTGTAATTGAAAGAGACACAACCTCCAGCCCAACTAGTCGGAACTATGGCTGCCGGGCAAGCCCCGCTGAGTCTTATGGCTGAACGTCAGAGATGTACAGGTAAAACTGCCTGCATCAATTTTCTATAAAAGTATGCAGTACTTTTAATTTTGTTATTGCTTTTAGTGCGAGTTTTGAAGAATGCAATTCAATTTGAGCAGTTATTTTTCCGAAGCTGAGTAGAGGTGACAAAGGAGCACATTCGCCATATTTTGCTTTCTGAGTTCAATTAAATAATTATTAATAGGAATATTATGGTTAATCGTACAATAATCGTAAGCTGTGTTTTTTCCGGAAATTCTGAGCTGGAAATTATAGCTTAGAAGAGGAATCTCTTCCTTATAGACCTGGAGAAGGCGACGAGAATGTTTCGCAAACTCGGTGGAACAAAATTCCATCGTAAGTATTGAGAACTAACAGAAGATGAAGGAGAATATACTTTTGATTTAAAAAGAAGAACCTTTGTTAAGTTTGAAAACTAAAGAATGTATAAATGTATCACATTATCTATGGAATGACCCAACACAAATGGAAATCCAAAGTTCCAGAAAAATGGCTAATGCCGCAATTGAATTAAAAGACTATTGATTACTTCTTTCAACATAAAATTATAGCTGGTTCACCATCGAGGAGAAGATTATTGAGACCATTTGCAACAGCCTCATTATTTCGGTCAAAATTTACCATAGAACTCATTTTTAAAAATATCTCTATCAACGTATTCCTGTAATATGGATTAAAGGCACAGAAAAGCCCATAATACAATGGCCACCGAAGGTTTCGGAATCAAACCCATGTGACTTATTTGTAGAAGCTTGTTAAGGATACTGCCTTTGTTTGTCTCTTCCTTACCAAATTCTAGGACCTTTGCAATATTATCATCGAATGCTGCGGCTCCTCTCCAATCGTTATACGAGGTGTGATACAAAAAAAAAAGAGACTAAGTGTGTAGTTTGGAAACAGGGTGGAGTTGGAAAAAACTGTTTTGGTGAAGGTCATGCCACACACCTCCTCTATCTATGCGGCCAGTTGTGACTTAACCGACCCAGCCACTGAAGAGTACTGCGTCATTGAGTGAACGGGGCGTGCAACTGCATGCTGCCAGGAAAATGTCTAATGTAAAAACTGAACAGCGAATCAACATTAAGTTTCTTGTGAAACTTAAGAAATTAGCCACGGGGGAAAACATTTCAAATGTTAACCGAGGCTTATGGAGATGAAACTTTGTCTCATTCACGTGTGTTTGAATGGCATAAGTGGTTTTCAGGGAAAAGGGACAGTGTGGAAGATGATGAACGTAAGTGCGCCCAGCACGTTCATTGTGGTCGAATGGGTTCCCAATGGTCAGACTGTTAATCAATACTACTAGATTGAAGCACTAAAACGGCTTCGTGAAAAAATTAGGGAAACAAACGCCACAGTTGTGGAGTGATGAAAGGCTGTTGCACCAGGACTATGCACCCGCTCGCACGCACTTATCTATCAAGCAGTTTCTGACCAGCTAAAACATTACTGTGATGGGGTATTCTTCTTATTCACCCGATTTGACTTCATGCTACTTTTTTATTTTCTAAAGTTAAATCTTACGTAAAGGGAACCCATTTTACCTCAGCTGAAAAGGTTCAGGCAAAAACGGAGAATCACCTGAAGGGCCTTCCAAGAACCTTCAAAAAACTGTTACCAGCAATGGCAGCACCGAAAGCAGAAGTGTGTGAATGCTGAAGGGAACTACTTTGAAGGTGATAATCTCACAGAGAACTGATTCTGTAAGTACAGTGATTTATTGGACCAGTCTCGTTTTCTTTGTGTCCCGCCTTGTACCCTCGCATGCATTTCTGATGAAATGAACTGTCTATTTTTGCCAAAAATAACTGTCTATTTTTGGCATACATAAAAATGTTTAATTTCCTTCTGTTTCATCATAATAATGTAATTTGGTAATGGTTAATTTATTTGTTATGAAGTCTGAGCCCAAAAGGACAATTTGCCCAGAAGGGCTATTATTTTCGTTTTGACATTTTGCGTTGGTTCACTATAAACGGCGTTTCACTTCTCAAATTATTGCCACCAGTTACGATTATTACAAATATTCCACCATTTAAGATTCATGAAGAATCTGCATGAATGTATGTATGTTTTTCGCACTGTGGAAAAACAACGGTACCTAGAGAATTTAGAATTCGTTTTGTTATCTATTTCATATTTTGTAAAACTTTAAAGATTAAACTTAGATGTAAAACTTTAAAAACGTTTTTCTTTCATTAACAAACTCGACGATTTCAAAGCAAGCAATGGCAACATTGAACGGAAAAAAAAAATTTTTATCTCCAGCGCGCGAGATTATGTATCGGAAATTCTAGAGATATGCTCTTTTTAAATTGTTTTGTAATACTGCTGTTAAATTTTATGGTTAAGTGCGAACATGATATTCAATAAATTAAGGTAAAACACAAGACGTTGAAAAAACGCCCCTTTGGGCGTAATATAAGATGTATCAGACATTTTTAAAAAAATTTTTATGGAAATATGAAACCTTATATTGTTTTGGTGTCTTACGTTTGAGGATGTTTACACAAGTTTATTTTAATATAGCTTAAAATATAATCTTTCTAACATCTTTGGGATATGTTGCTATTTCGTTATTATTTCTCCATATACTTGAGCAACCAAATGATCCTATCTTATTTCATGAAAACTTCGTCATTGCTTTTTTTTATTGCCCTCTTATTTTTTAAATTAAATTTAGTCAAGATTTGCAGCATATGTCTTCGAAATGCCTTTTGACGTACATACTCGTACAATGAGCCATAACTAAGTATGTAACCTTTAACTAAATATTTCATGAAGTCGTACGGAAAGTAAATCTTACGCAAAATAATCAATAATAAAATCCGAAAACCTACCAGTTAAAGAACATTTAATGATACCAAAAAAAAAAAAAAAAAAAAAAAAAAAAAAAGTCCACAAACGATTTTAAAAATCTGAGAACCAAACGTAATAAGAATTTAATGACATTCGTGGGCATAATAAAATGATGCAGTTTCTCAGTAATGGGTTCGAAATATTCAGTTACCATAGTCAGCAATGGTACTGATTTTCAATTGCATCTGCTTTATGGAAGAGTCTTACAGTAACAAGATACTGTGAGTTTTTAAAGAAAAAAAAAAAAAGCAGTCTCTTATCTTCCATTTTAACTATGAAACATTTAACCGATCGACTAAATTGAACAGGTTGCTTTTTTTCATATCTTAAAAGCGTGTTTTAGTATATGAGGTAAAATTTAATTCAAAACTGTTTAAAAATGAACAGAAATTAAAAACAAAAAATTGAAAGCTTTCAGATTTTATATTACGCTCAAAGAGGCATTTTTTAACGTTTTGTGCGTTATCTTTATTTATTCAATATCAAGTTTTTCGCACTTAAAGGACATAGAATTAATTTCAAAAGCAATATAACAAAATGTTTAAAAGCAGCATATCTTTAAAATTTCCCATTCCATTTAAAAATGATTTATAATTCTGAAATAAAACCCAAATTTCAAAATATGGGAAGAGAAAGAAGGAAGAATAATTAATAAAGCGATATTGTCAAACGTAAGACAAATGCACTTAACGTCACAGAGCAAAAATTTAAGTGCTAATTTGTAAAGAACACTGCATGCGAGTTTTTTTACACAAGGCATTTTGACATAATTTAAGATGCAGAACCGAAATCGACATGCCATTTCAGAAAAAACATCAAGTTTTGTGTTAAAATACGCGTGTTTTAACAATGACGTGTAAAAATTTTACATATCTCCTAAATAGCGCTTTCGAAACGTGAACAACTCAATTTTAATTTCGTGTATCACGTTACGAGGTACACTGAAATATTAATTATGATTTAAGTAATGTAATCTTTCAAATGTATAATTCTGACACACAAACAGTATGATTGAATAGTCATATACTTTATTTATATAAGAATTTAGAAAATAGAAAAATGTAGAAATTTTTTATTCTACCATAAATGAAACAGAGAATTCTCTTTGATAATAATTAAAGAATTGTATTTTCCCGAAGCAAAGTGTACATAAATGTTCAGCAGACGACTTAATAATTATTTCAATACATGAAATCATTTTAAAGGATTAAAAAGTAGTAAAAGGTACAGTAATTATTGCTTATAGTATTAAAGCGATACAATATTATGATGTCAAAACTTCTACCCTTACAAAAGATAGCGTACATTTACTTTGTAGTATAAAATAAAGTGTATGTTTAACAGCTACTAGCAATAAAAAATTACCACTTCATTAATAAAAAATAGATTATTTTTATAACAGGTAAATATTTCCTGGTGAAATTATTTAACATGTTAAATATTCACGAATTTATTCAATTTGTTTGGATTTATAAAAAGAGTGCGGAAAATCAATTAAATCTCGGTGCAACAAATAGATCTTTGTAAGCACCGTTATGGATTGATTAGCAAATAATTTATATTGTTATTGTATATTTTGTTTTTTCTTATATGTTTGCTATTTATTTTAAACAAGATTTAACGGGCAAAGTTGAGCTAGTTGAGCTGGCTGGGACCAAAGTAAAATTTATGTTCTATATGAATCTGAAAAGAAAACGTATAAAAGCATTTCAATATGAAATGAAATTAGTTACATATACACATGAAAAGAATTTTTCTTTAATATGAATTTAATATGAATGAAATAAATTTTATACTCTCAAACTGCTTCAGCTTCGACTTGTCTTGACTCGGTTCAATTTAACCTATGCTCGCAAAATATCATATTATTTCAGCTTTATGTTGGATTGACTGACTTCAGCTTTAAAAAAAAAAAAAAAGTCTGAAATGTTTCAGATTTTAAATTACGTCCAAAGGGGCGTTTTTTAACAATTTGTGTGTTACCTTTCTTTATTAAATATCATGTTCCTCGCACTTAAACCATAAGATCCAGTGCAACAGCAATATCGCAAAATAGTTTTAAAACGAGCATATCTTTAGAATTTCCGATATAGAGACTCACGCGCTGGAGATAAAAATGTTTTTTCTGCACAACGTTGCCATTGCTCGCTTTGAAATCCTTGAGTTTATTAATCAAAAATTCGTCAAAGTTTTAAAAAATAGGAAATCGATCATAAAACAAATTTCAAATTTCAAATTTGGTCTTCCACATGCTCATATTCGTTGGAGGATTACGTTATTCAAAATTCGATGACTCTATGTACCGTTATTTTATGACAATGTGAGAAATATACATACATTTACGCAGATTTTCATTATTTAATTTCTTCAAATATAATGCAGGACTCTAACATTTTATGGCGACAGTTTGAAAAGTGAACCGACATTTATCCGTCCGACGCAAAATGCCAAAACGAAAGTAATAGTCCTTCGGGACTCAAGTCCCTTTGGACTAAAAAAAAAAAAAAAAACCTCATGTGTACACCACGTGACTTCCTTGCACGGAATATTAAACTATAAGCATTTTTTCCTGCATTTCATTTAAACTTATTGAATTGAATTAAATCTACTTCGTCGATAGCGCATAAACTGCAATAAAATAAATGTACTCTTTAAAATTCACTATATGTATTTACCATAGCGACACTATGGTGCTAGTTAAATTAACAGTGTTATATCTCATTCATTTTGTAAACTCAGAAATACGTGAAAATTATATCATCTGAAGAATTATCTAATCGTTGCCACATGTTCTATTCAAATACTATAATAAATCTAAAATGATGTAAAAAAAAGCAATTAGACAAATAAAAAAGAAACAGTTGTCTTTGCGAAGCTTAGTTTCTTTAGATTGGCAACAAATCCACTATGTGCAAAGTTTCAAATGTTAACAAATATGGCTGATATGGTAAAAAAGTTAGGCTTAGCCGCACTTAAACAGCTTTTAAATTGTTGATAATGCTACAAGTATTGCATGCAAGTTAACTGAAGGTATAAAAACCTCAACCGGAAGGTAAGAACAACATAATTCAATAATTTTTTAAAGCAAAAAATGCACAATTTACAAACATATAAGAAAAAAGAAACTGAAATCACTGAGCCGAGTAACAGAGTATATATATATATATATATACATATATTTATATGCGTGTGATGCGACTGATGCCACCAAAAAGGGATGTGCACATCTACATGTTATAGCAGTCGCACATACAAAATTTCAACATTCTGAGGCTATTCGTTTTTGAGTTATCAGAGATACATACATACATAAGTACGTGCGTACAATACGCCACGAAATAATCTCTTCTGAATCGATTTTATATCAATTTTGTAAATTTTTTTGAGGGAAAAAAGAGTCCTTTATTTTGTCCATACGTACAGATATCACGCAAAGACATGGTTAAGTTGCATTCAAAAGCGGTCAAAATGCATATTTTCGTTGAAATAGGAAATAAAAAATTCAGAAAAATATCACTGTAAAAAAACACAGAGAAAGTGACGATGGAATAAACGGACCATACGATTCCATAAAAAGCAATTTATTGTACCCTCTATTTACAAAAGATGGATGGCAACATTTAAAATTCTACCATTTGTACTTGCTTCGACCCAGGGCGATGAACAAAAATGAAATTCAGAGAAAAAGGCAACTTGCAGGGTGCGAAAATTAGCGTTTTCAGGGTTTTTTAAAATTAATATCCCGGCTGATTAAAGTCATACGAAGATGAGAATAGTCGAAAAGGCTTCTTGAAATTTGTGAATCCGGGGGTACCTTTTTCGAAACTCAACTCCATGCCATTCCGGTGATGATGATGTTATAAAAAAGCAGACAGATGTACACAGATTTTAATAGTATTAATATTTATTGTAGATTTTAATAGTATTAATATTTGTTTGCTGCAAATAATTACCATATGAGAATAATCTTCAACAATAATTTTTGATACTCAAAAACCTTGAAACAATAATATCACTCACCACTAAAAAACTGCATTAAGGAAATATTAATGGCCAATGCCAGTTGCATGGAAAATAATCACACGAAGAAGTTGCTTTTTTTTGTTTGAGGGACATTCTACGTTTCGTCGTATTTCAGTTAAAAATACTTCTACCATTTTATTTCTTCATAAATCCCAGTAAAGCAATTTATATCCCCTCTACAAAACAACCTATAAGATAATCCTCTAAGGCAAGTTGTATGACACCCCATCATGCCAGAATAGTCTACGTAGCCCCATAATCCATAATAGCTCTTCCGCATATTGTGACAACTCCATACAAGTTAATTAAAGGCATACTTCTCCCATAAAACACTGCACGGGGTCTGGTATGAATCGACAGATTCCTAACAACGGTAACTCTTAATGCCCCGTTTATTAAACATATCAGCCAGGATATTGCAAACAACAGAATCCCTCGAGACGTGCATATATATCTATATATTTGGCGTTTCTCCGGAAGTGAGTATGTTAGATGCATTCTTCATTGACCGGATATTATGGGGGACTAGTTATGAAGGGGATGGAGGGGGTAGAAAGGAAAATTTCTTTCTGCTGCTATCTTATCGCTGAAATGGATGGCAGGAGGGTTTACCTAAGGGAGCTTGGGAAAGGGATGGGAGGGTAGAATCTACGAATAGAAAAAAAAAAAAAAAAAAAAAAAAAAGAGGGGGAAAGGGTTTTCTGACCCACAGGATGAAGCATTAAGAGCGTTTTCTCGAAAGCAGGGAAAGGATAAAGAATAAAAGTCCGGGAAAACTCTTTTTTGAATTTTCCTCTCCATCGTTGCATTATCGACTTTGCCTTTTAAGTGAAATACAAGTTCACTCAATGAGTAAGGAACTCACGTTAGCGTGGGATGTGTATTATAGAAGGAAAAAACAGGGCAGGAAAGAAGTCCTTAATGTTCCTAGCGGTAAGAAATAAATATTTTGCTGTTAAAGAATTTTTACTTTCGTTTTGTTTTGTTCGTATTGCTTCCTTTTGTATTAATTTTGACAAACAATATTTCCATTACGGAGGAACAAACATCAAATAAAAGGATGGACAAAATAAGTGGTATATCTGGATATATGATTTTTTAAAAATAACAAACCATCATCTTTCAAATGAGATTTTACATAAAATGGCAACGTTCTTTCTCGGTTCTTAATGAAGCTGTTCCGGGGAGTTTAGCATTAGACAAAAAATTTGAAAGCGGTGTGAAACTGGTAATGTCTTTTCATTATTAGTCCAAAGGGGCTTTGTTCCTGAGGGACTATTTACGTTTTGCGATTTTGCGTCGAATGACTCTGAAAGTCCGTTTCACTTTTCAAACTGTTGCCACTAAATATTATCGCCCTGTATTATATTTGAAGAAATTAAGTAATAAAGAATCTGCATAAATACATGTATGTTTCTCGCAATGTGATAAAACAACGGTACCTAGAGCCATCCAATTTTGAATGACGTATTCCCACGGCGAGTATGGGCATATGGAAGCCTAATTTGAAATTTGGAACTTGTTTTATTATCAATTTCATATTTTTTAAAATTTTAACGAATTTTTGATTAACAAACTGAAGGATTTGTAAGCGAGCAATGGCAAAGTTGAACAGAAAAGACATTTTTATCTCCGTTTTGCGAGACTGTGTATCGGAAATTCTAAAGATATGCTGAATTTAAAATTATTTTGCGATATTGCTCTTCAACTGAATTTTATGGTTTAAGTGCGAAGAACATGATATTTAATAAATAAAGGTAACACATAAAATGTTAAAAAAAAAAAAAAAAAAAAAAAAAAAAAAAAAAAAAAAACCGCTCTTTTGGACGTAATTTAAAATCTGAACCTTTCATACTTTCTTTTTTTAAATGATTTCTTATTAAAATATTCAGGATACTTAAATTTTCATTTGAATTAGGATAGGGCTGGTCTTCAGCTCCTGGCTGCGTGCATGCTGAAGATATTTCGTCAACCTTGTCAACGAGAACGTTTCTTCTTTCATTGTTTGAACACAGCAACTCACACGAGGGCTGAAGGAAAGGAATATCTTCGCTAAAGATTTTATTAGCGAAATTGGTTCGCATTTATGTTGTATATGAAGAAACTTTCGAAAGTATTCAGTCTATTGACCGAGATTCGAATCTAGGTCGAACTAACAGTATTCAGCCGTCTTAACCCCTTGGCCAGTTCTGGTTCTCCTGTTATGCGGATCTTTTGTAAGTTCGTTAACATTACCCACTACATGGAACCAGAGCTATACCTAGATTTATTTTTTCCTGAATCAAAGGGTGGCTGTAGGTCAGTTGAAAGATGTGTTCATTCAAATTACATAAAACAAATGGATGCAGGGACTTTTGAAACAGGGAATAATCATTAGTTGAGCTATGGATACACAGGCCTTCTAAATGAGAACGTCATCAGTTGAGTTTCAGATGTCGGATTAAAATCTGTAAAATCCACTCAAGCGATATTGTGGTTTTTATACAAAGAATCGTCTTCAAGTGAGAAGCCAAAAAATAGTTGGTTGATACGAATTACTTGATATACGAATGTAAGGATTTTTGAAGTGCAGAAGAGTGTCACTAGGCAGACCGGGGAAAATAACGGACTCAGTTCAGTTTTTTAGTTGCTATACGCATATATGAATGTTTAGGTAAGGAATCATCATCAGACGATAAATCAGATAAAATAATGAGTTAAATAGAATTATTTGATATATAAAGTATATATGTAATTATTTTTGTTAGTGATGAAGCAAAAATTATAAGGATATAGGAGACCAGGAATCAAGAATGATGTCAGGAATGGATAGGTTAGGTTATTTAATTACGGCAAAGCCTCGAGGGCTATCTGCCTAAGGGGAGGGATGCCTTCATGCAGGGCTTTCTAAGGGAAACTGGCTCGTACACACGTTACACATAGGGAAAAAACCACGAAAACACCCATGCAGCCAGCCCGTTCGCTGGATTCGAACCTCGGACCAAACCACCAGTGTTCAGCGACTTTACCGCTCGGCCGCTGGTGGGCCTCGTCAGGAATGGAAGTGCACTTACTCCTTCTTAAATGGCGTTCTCTCTCTTGGAGTGTTTATTTTAGTACTCCCACAGCTTGCAGAAGAGGAATTTGAAATCATAAAATCCATTTCTAATGCTGCTTTAGCACAACAATTTCGAATTAATTTACGTCTATAGCTTGTAGTATAATGATTAGAAAACAGAAACAGCTGTACTTTGTTTGTTACATTTAGTCTTGCTGTACTTAATTTTGCCATATTTAGTTACTTTCTACTCCAGAAACTAGAAATTACTGTACTATAAGCTTCTAGAGTACGTTGCAGTTTCAAAATTTATGTATAATGTTCAGCTATGAGGTATTTTCTCCCTTCTTTCACATGTTTTCGTGGTTTAACTGGAAGTGCACTCGACGCGTATTAGAGAGTTCTGGAATTCGAATCCCTCAAAGGGCTTTGAGGATTTCTTTAGTTTCTTAGCATTGAAAAATTCGAAAGGGCTCTGAAAATTCAATTAAAATTATTCGCATTTCAGAAATGAAACAAAATATATTTCTGCGTGTGAAAGAGAAATTTTAGTTTGTAAAGCTTTAAAATAATTTTTTCTTCACAAATTCAAAAATCTCAGATATAAAGTTTCCCCAAATTTGTTTATTATTATTATTATTATTATTATAAATATCATATTGCTGTGGATATTTGAAAACTGTGCTAAATGTTCCTTAAAAATATTTTTTGTTCATATAAGTATTTTTTATTTCAAACTTTTAAGGATTTGATTTCATACATGGTCGTTTTACTCAAAACTCTTATTTTGGACCTACCTGATTATTTTATTCTTCTCCTCAACTACTGCAGTTCAAAGCTTTGAAGAGTTCTTACATATGTTACTTAAATTGTTAATCCGATGTTAATAAAATAAATTGGTCTAATACAGTGGGAGTCACTATATTAGAGTGGATCATCAACATGAATTTCTTTATGTTAATCATTGATTTTTTATACTCTGATATAAGAAAAGTGTTAAACATGGCTGAGGGCCAACATGTAAATTCAAGTTTTTAGTTAAAACATTGGGCATAGAATGTTATAAACTATTGTATAGTAGTTAGCGGAATCATTTCTAAGTCCAGAACTAAGAAAATACCCATCCTAGTGCATAAAACGTCTATGAAGTTTTAGGAGAGAATGTGTTAACCATTCCTGGCCAGTCTGCTAAACGAGAGTACAATTACAATAATCCAGCGCTTAATCATTCAAGGCCTATGATAATACGACGTACAAGTATTTGACATCAGTCTACAAGCATCAGTGTAACAAATCTACAAGCGTCATATTCGGAAGATATCGGAAGCATTCGGCATTTTATTCTGGTTATCATTATTGTACTTGCTGCATAGCAAAACTATGCTGAAGAAAACAAAAATTGATGATTCTTTGACTCACCGCTCATCTTAATCCAAACTGTTTATTCGAAAAATTTTGAAGACACACTTCCTGAAAACATAGAAACTCTTCCTTAATCCAATCATCTTTAACACATAATGACGAATGCGTTAAGAAAACTGAAGATGAGCCAGTTATTGAGAATCCCGCTGGTGTCCAAAGAGTGCAAAATGACGATTCCAATCTTTTTTAAAACATAATGACGAATGCATTAAGGAGCTGATGATGAGCCAGTTGTTGAGAATCCCACTAATGTCCAAAGAGTGCAAAATGGCAAATCCAATCTTCTTTAAAACATAATGACCAATGCGGCTAAGGAAATGGAAGAAAGATTAGCCAGTTGTTGAGAATCCCGCTGGTGTCCAAAGAGTGCAAAATGACAAGCGAGAAGGCTTAACTATTATTCTTTGGTAAAAGCTGTGGAAGCATTAAATATACTTGCGGAATTTAGGAAACATAACTGCAAAGTAGTGGCAAAGTAAAGCATATTCGTATTTTCCTCAACGACGTTTGGACAAGAAAGTGGATCTGAAAAATATTCCAGTAGCAGCAATTTTGTACTAGGGTGATTCAAGTGAAAACATTAATTAGGTATTGTAAGGGAAATTAAGAAATACAGAGATATTATACGTTTGCCGTTTTTCATGTAGTCTTCAAGAAGTACAATGCATGTACTTCGGCGTTACAGAAGTGCATAGTGACCTCGTGAAAAGAATTCGAAAAAGGAAAAAACGGATAAAAATTGATAAAGAAAGGACCAAATTCTCGTAAAAGGATTCTTTTCCTTGTGACTAGAGCCACTTGTGCATCGAGGTTTTTATCTCTTCATCAGTTTGGTGATATGTGACTGCCATCTACTTTTTCGACCGTCTGAACACATTAAATTCACTGGAAGACATTATCTTGTGAATAAGGTGGATGCGTGAAATCTTCAGAGTTCATATCCTGGACTTTTTCATTTGTTAAACTAGGAGTATGCGGTATAGCATGCCCTGTTAACAATACACCCGAAATACTAAAATTGTAATTTATTACTGATTATAAGACGGAAGTGATTTTGGAGAAGATTTGTATAAGAAGCGCTGGTCATTGCTTCAAGTAATGTTCCAAAAACATCTCAAAGACGATGAGTTTCGCCACAGAAATGCTTTTAAAATTCCTACATCAATCGAACGCCTGCTGCAGGGATATATGAGACTTATCTTACTGCATGCACTTTCATCTTGCGATGAATTTCGATTGGTTTAACACTTTCAGTATTAAAACCTACATCACAGATTGCTGCTCTAAAACGGTATATGTAAACCAAGGACCTCCAACCTTTTTACACTTTAGAGCACATTCTAGAATACAGGTGGCACCATCGACACATTTATTTCTTAAAATAGATTTAGCATAGTTAATAATACACATAATATTAAAAATATTCAAAACATATAATTTTAAGATGTAAAAATTATTGACTGTGTAAGATTAAGACTTACACAGTCAATAATTTTTACAAATCAGCTAAAAACATCAGCTACTTAAGCTGATGTTTTTAAATTATTAAACAATATAGTATTATTTGTGTACTACTTAAATTGCCTAACTTCGTTTGTATTTCCGGTCAGATACAAAATATCATCTTAAAATCAAATACAATGAATATAAAATATGACTTAAGATGTGATCATTTATTAAAAATAAATAAAGTTTCCAAATCTGTTGTGAATGACTAAATTATTAATTTCTCCTGTTCAACTATGTTTTACTGCACAGTTTTGGTAAGCATTATGTCAAATTTACGTACGTTTCCTCATCGGTTCAAGGCTAGTTCTCAAATGGGGCTTGAAAATACCTTTAACAAAATGCAGAATTTCTGAGAAAATATTGCATATGCATATTATATGTGAATAAAAATTTACAGTTCATGTTAAATGACAGTTTTCATTAACACTAACTTAAGAGGACTCATACACTTTAAAGCCCTTAAGATCTTCGAATATGTGACTGTTGCAAGAATTGGGATATTTTATTTATTTTAAAAGCAATGTCTTCCAACTTTGACTACATAATATATTATGACTACATAATATACATAATATATAAGCAGCCATATTATGTAGTCAGCTGTAAAAAGTTGGAACTCATTTCTTTTAAAATACATAAAATATTCCAATTTTTGCAACAGTCTCATATTTGAAGATCTTACGGGTTTTAAGGTGTATGAGTCCCATTAATATGTTCTGGCGGAAAAGAAAACTTAACTGTTTAACTGATACAACGCTTGTGCCACAGTCTACAATAAGCTTCCGTCTTTTACCTTTCCAGCAGAGGCCGAGACGTTAAAACCGTTGAATACCAGTAATTCGACTCGGATTAGGAAGTAGGCGGAATAGGCTATATAATAGGTTCCACGTTCCCTTAGAAAGTCCTGCCCGAAGATACACATTTCCTTAAGAAGATAGCGCTTGTTTGATTTATGATATTCAAATGCCCAACAAAACCCCGATTTTTGCCGAAATAAAAACAAGAGCGTCATTCACGGCTAATTCAGAATCACGGCTAGGCAGAGAATTGTTTAAAAAGAGTAAAACCATAGGCAAGAAGGACTACTCGGAATTATAATTAACAACGGAAATAAAACAAAAACCTTTCAAAAAAATCTGGAAGTCTTCAGATTTTATATTACTTCCGAAGAGGCTTTTTTAACGTTTCGTGCCTTACCTTTATTTATTAAATATTATGTTCTTCTCACTTAAACCATAAAATTCAGTTCTGTGTTGCTAGTGCTCGCTTTGAAATCGCTGAGTTTGTTAATGAAACATTCGTTAAAGTTTTACAGAATATAAAATAGGTAATAAAACAAATTCAAAATTTGGGCTTTCAGGTGCTCATGTTCGGGTAGAGGATTATGTAATTAAAAATTGTATGGCTCTAGGTACCGTTGTTTTATCATAATGCGAAAAACAAAACATAAATTTATGCAGATTCCTCATCATTTAATTTCTTTAAATACAATGAAGGGCGATAATATTTGGTGGCTACAATTTGAAAAGTGAAACGGACCTTTAAAGTTTTTGACGCAAAATGCCAAAACGAAATTAATAGTTCTCCTGGGCTAACCCCCTTTGGGTTAAAAAAATTATTTGGCACCGTATAATTAGATAATTTAATCTCCAAAAGGAGTTCATTTATTAGCTTAAATTAAATTAATATTCAAAACGCTGGTGTTTGTAGTAATAATATTTTCATCATTCTTCAAAAAACAACTAAAACTGTCTTTAGAAAGAGACCAGTTAATCCGCTCCTGTGAAGTCAGAATTGACTGTAATTATAAGACATGTCGCTAGCAAAATGAATATTGACCCAAAATGCAATAAATTAGAGACTGAAATCTCCTTTATGTTATCATACTAATAAAGCAATAAATATTTGATTTCAGCAGCAAAGCCAAGGTTTGCCGACGGGCCCTCTAATGTATCGCAGAACCATCCAGATAACGGTAACCGTTATCAGAATATTAAGAGCAATGATTTATGAGCGTTTTCCAGGTAAGATGATAGGGCGATATCGGAATGAATCATTGGGATTGCAAGCTTCAAGAACCATTAGCTTATTTACTTACAGACGAATGGAAGGTCTAATTTTTAAATTATGGCAATGTCGTCTGCTTATTTATTTACAGCTGAATGAAGATGCTGAACTTTAAATTATAAGCAAAACACCGTAATGAGATTTTTGAACACGAAATGGTGTTGCGTGGTATCCCGCCCCCTTCTTCTAAATGCAGAGAAAGTTTATAAGTGGTTTTTGATGGTACTATATTTGAAATATAGGAAATCACGATAATAGTGGCTGAGTTCTTTTTTTCACACTGAATTCCAAACTTTAAGTTATTCAAAACAAAATAATAGAGGGAAGGAAAAGAGAGAGTGAGGGGAATAAAAAGTTCAATTAGTTAAAACGAATAGCTTTTCATCTGTCTTTACTAATTCGTTACTGAAGTTGTAGAGTGGTTAAGCGTTGCTGCCGGAAGCAGGAGAGATCAGCTATGCCCTCGCCTGTATTCGAATTCCAGATCTTCTCATTCAGCCGGGATTGCTACTAATTACACCACCAAGGTACGGAGTACGGAAGGGAAAAATTCTTTACAAAGTGTATAACAAGTTAGAACAACAATAACAACTGCGAGAAACTGACAGTGCAGTTTCTTTCAGTTTTATAAAAAAACCTTGAGATTGTTACGTAAACACCATATGAAAATAGAAGAATTAAATTTCTAAGAAATTATTTATTAGTTCAATTTTTAGATGAAATCAGTTATGTTTAAACAACATAAATCAAATTCAAAGTACTATTGTCTTGATATTAATACAATGGATGAAATCTGTGGTGTTATCATAATATATTTAAAATTATAGCAATTTATTTCATTTACTAAGAAGATTCATAAATATTATCGTGATTTTAATTGTCAAAAAACATATTATTTGATTTTTAACTAACGACTAATTAAATAACAGAAAAGAAAAATTTTGAATTAGCCGACGTTTTGTAGGAATTAATGTAATTAAAGCATTAAATCAAAGGACTCAATTGTATAGAAATTTCCGTGATGATAACTGTGATAATTTAAATAAATATACTATGGAAATTATTATTTAAAAAACCAACAACAAAAATGATTTAAATAATTTTTCTAACGATTTCTTTAAAACTAAAATTTGGAGATTCATATTTTATTTCAGACTTGAGCAACTTTATTTGGTTGAAACTCAGTTTTGTTTTACGTCAGTGGATTGCGATAGTAATTTTTATATCCTTCCGCAGCACACAAACAAACATAACCTTTTTTAATCATGGCCTGGTCAATTCATCTTCCTGGTTAATTGAGATTAAATTGTGTAAAATTAAAAAACTGGAATAGTTTCCGAACTTACTGAAAATGAATGATATTCTGATACTGGAATCTTATCGAATTACTTTATGAAAGTATCCACCACTTTTTATGATCCAAAACCTATGCTAATATTGCACTTATATCTTGCCAATGATAGGCAGAATCTGCCTATCATTGGCAAGATCCATACAGGTGACAGAACGACTTTGCTCAGTTCGCCTCCCCCCCATTTTGAAGGAGAGTCCCACGAAAGACGGGTCCGAGGGTCTCCCACCCCTCTTACCTTAACACTAACCTCTCGAGAGGACTTACGGCTCGACGCCTAGTTTAAGTGCCCCATGCCGCGTACACACTATACATTTACAAACATCCATGCCTTCTCCGGGACTCGCACCCAGGCTTTTCGGTACGATAGTCAGATTCACTAACCACTATCCTTGTTGGATATTCAAAACATATGCAATTATTCTTATATCCAGCTGTTGAAAAATGGTCTAACAGTGGAGACAATACAGACGTTGCTATTAAAATTATTCCATTTTGAACGCTTACAGTTGAATGCTTCCAATTTTAACGCTAAATGGTCAAAATCGTATTTGATTAATGATACTGCAAAGGCTTCTGTATAACAGTTCCTGTCTTAATAGTTATATTGTTTCCGAGCTGCAATGGAATTTAAGTTTTGTATTTCCTGTAGACTGCAAATTACTAAAAGCATTGAATCTGTCAAAAGGCCGAAGTGAATGCCGTTGGCGAATTACTTTGATAAATTAGAATTCTGCCGCTGACAAAGTCTCAGCAGATGTTGAGATTTCTGCTTCATTAAACAATACTGTTGCCAAAGTACTGCTTAATGATCCTACCTCATTAAGCGATACTTTATTAAAGTTTATCAAAGCCCGAGTAGCTTTCGTGAATAAAGGCTAAGCAAATCAAAAGATATTCGTCTCAGATTTAGAATTCCGAAACTAATGAATGGTCATGAAAGTAATAAACCCAAAATATGCAGGTCTCTGGTTCAGGAATTTGTTCGCGTGTGTTCCTGTGTTGCTTAAAGGTGACATAATTATGATTTCTTGGAGTAGAACCATAAGTTATGGAGGAAGAGTTTTGTAGTAACAAGGTTCTAGGTAATAGATCTGTTTGAATAAATGCGTGGCTTATGTTGAAAGGTGAAAAATGATAGTTAGAAATTTCATCATATACGCAGCATAACTCCTACGAAGCATAGGGTATTTAATTCGTCAAATTTGAAAATCTAGTACAGTTAAGAGCTCTATAAAGATGAATTTTGGATGTTGCTGCTCTTTGGGGTAAAATATTTAGAAATAAATTGATTTCAAAGAATTCCTTTAGATTTGTTTTGTAATATTGTAGAGTCATTGGAATTTTTTTATAGCAGGAAAAAAAAAATTCCCTCGCCGGAATTCGAACCTGCACTAGGCCATGGCTAGAAAACGTTAAATTTGTTTATTGAGGAATGGCAAAATTTACTATCCCAAATCATCAGCGGAAAACTAAACTGTCAACGGAAAATAAAAAAAGTGTGATAAGATCAGAAATGGCAATTGACATTACACCATTCGGGAGTGTGTGCAAGAAATAATTTTGCACCATTTTATGTGCTTTATGTGTGTGTATTATTTGCTTGCACCATTTTATGTGCAAGAAATAATATGTATTGAGAGCATAATCCTGAATATATAAACATATCTCTATAGAACTGTTCTAACTGAACATTTCAAGCGAGAATTCACTCAGCAGTATTTTTGAAGTTTTTTGTAAATGTGTAGCATATTTTCTCCCTCCTTATCACGTGCCTTCATGGTGCAACTGAACACAATTTCGAGTAGTGGCAACCCTGTGCGAAATAAAACGTTTTTATCTCCCGCGCGCAATCGATAGATTGTATCTTTAGATCAATCTTGCGATAATCTTGCTTTTAATCTTGCGAGATACAATCTATCGCAAATTCTAAAGATATGCTGTTTTTAAATAATTTTAGCCCAAAAGGACGTTAACCCAAATCTCCTTGAAACGGCTGTGGAAATGTGTTTATGTGTGTAAAGGAAAAAAGCGCTCCTTTGGGCTAATATAAAATCTAAAAGCTTTCAGATTTTGTTTCCCCCAGTGGTGGGCCCAGATATCCATAGACGTAACTTTTATGCAAAAAAACTCAAGCAATAGATAACAAGAGTTATAGAAGAAATTTACACATAAAATTTTCTGAGCGTGTAATTCTATCGCTTGGAGGTATAGATATGCGAAGGTAAAACTTGTGCAAACTTTGCCACAACAAGTAAAACATCAACCAAAATGAAAAATTTCACTGAATTTACGATTTAAAAATATTTGTTGATGCCTGAGAAGAGTGTAAACAGGAAACGCAAAAGGAAGTGTAATAAGAAAATGATCTTTTCAGTTTCCATAGCAACCATATAAGAAGAAGATTCGCTAAAGATGTAATTTTGATTCACTCAAGATGTAATTTTATGAGAAAATGGATACTTCTGAAATTCCATGTAATTAATATTCTTGAAATTCCATGTCTTAATAAACTGCACTTTTAGTTCAAATTAGATAATTAAGCAACGAAGACAGATCGAGAATCTAACGAAGAAAAATCCGTCTCAAAGAAAAATTGTTTATTAATCTAATCTCAGACATATTTTCTAAGTATTGAAATTTTAGTCTCTATTCAAGATTTGTTGATAGAAATGCAATTTTATTGCATACGTAACGCATTTTATTCGTGTCAGTGAGCGTCGTATCTTTTTTACTAATTCATAGTCAGTTAGTTACTTTATTAAGAGACCAATTCATTTATAAATATGCTCTGACGCGGACCACTTTGTTGATAATAAGTCGATTTAAAGGTTACTTCATTTCGCTAATTTGTCTGGTGTTGCTATAATTTCAACTTTGAAAGGCTTTTATCTAAATAAAGTTTTCTGTTTCCAAACATGTACTACTTTCTTTGAATTAGCGATTCCATTAAGTTTCTGATTAAAAATAGTATGATCATCCCCTGTTAGGCTTAATATATATTTACTTAATAATACTTTATATTAATTAAAATAATTAGAAGTTATTTTTTGTGTATTTAATTTAAAGGTTACTTCATTTTGCTAATTTGTCTGGTGTTGCTATAATTTCAACTTTGAAAGGCTTTTATCTAAATAAAGTTTTCTGTTTCGAAACATGTACTACTTTCTTTGAATTAGCGATTCCATTAAGTTTCTGATTAAAAATAGTATGATCATCCCCTGTTAGGCTTAATATATATATACTTAATAATACTTTATATTAATTAAAATAATTAGAAGTTATTTTTTGTGTATTTAATTTAAAGGTTACTTCATTTTGCTAATTTGTCTGGTGTTGCTATAATTTCAACTTTGAAAGGCTTTTATCTATAAAGTTTTCTGTTTCGAAACATGTACTACTTTCTTTGAATTAGCGATTCCATTAAGTTTCTGATTAAAAATAGTATGATCATCCCCTGTTAGGCTTAATATATATATACTTAATAATACTTTATATTAATTAAAATAATTAGAAGTTATTTTTTGTGTATTTAATTTAAAGGTTACTTCATTTTGCTAATTTGTCTGGTGTTACTATAATTTCAACTTTGAAAGGCTTTTATCTAAATAAAGTTTTCTGTTTCGAAACATGTACTACTTTTTTTGAATTAGCGATTCCATTAAGTTTCTAATTAAAAATAGTATGATCATCCCCTGTTAGGCTTAATATATATATACTTAATAATACTTTATATTAATTAAAATAATTAGAAGTTATTTTTTGTGTATTTAATTTAAAGGTTACTTCATTTTGCTAATTTGTCTGGTGTTGCTATAATTTCAACTTTGAAAGGCTTTTATCTAAATAAAGTTTTCTGTTTCGAAACATGTACTACTTTCTTTGAATTAGCGATTCCATTAAGTTTCTGATTAAAAATAGTATGATCATCTCCTGTTAGGCTTAATATATATATACTTAATAATACTTTATATTAATTAAAATAATTAGAAGTTATTTTTTGTGTATTTAATTTAAAGGTTACTTCATTTTGCTAATTTGTCTGGTGTTGCTATAATTTCAACTTTGAAAGGCTTTTATCTAAATAAAGTTTTCTGTTTCGAAACATGTACTACTTTCTTTGAATTAGCGATTCCATTAAGTTTCTGATTAAAAATAGTATGATCATCCCCTGTTAGGCTTAATATATATATACTTAATAATACTTTACATTAATTAAAATAATTAGAAGTTATTTTTTGTGTATTTAATTACATAAATTGCGCCAAATGTTTTTAGGTTACCTTTATAGTATTTTAGTTGATACTATATTCTTTGTAGAATTTTGGTTTATCATTTTTACTTTCGTTCATTCAGAAAGGTATTCACTTTTCTCTCTGTCATTGTCATTAAGACCAAGAATGATAATTTTTTTTTGAATTTTCGAATTGGCAGAATGATGCGAATTGGCAGAAGAAACACTTAGAAATGAATTTTTCATCCGAGGTTTTGTTTTAATTATTCCCATTTAATACAGAATATAAGAGCATAGTTGAACATTTTATGTAAATTTTCTGTGATCTTTGATTAGTAATTTGTTGATATTTCTATATGAGTCCAGTTGTCAGCCTGAGGATAAAGCAGCACACATGCCTATGGTTTACATAAGTGACCATTTCGAGAAACTAAATACAACAAAACTAATTAAATAATTAAGGCCTGTCTAGCATGCCGTTCACAAAAAGCAAGACAAAACGCCAATTACATAAAAAGAAATGAGACGTTTGTCCCTTGTTTAAAGAAAAAAAAGTCTTGCATCTCCAAAATACCAAATTTGAATTGAAGAAAAGAACAGAAACACAGAAACACACTACTGTAAAATTTAAAAGCAGGTAAAAGAGCAATGTTATTTTGGTGTACAGATTTTGAACGAAATCCTGTCGATTTCGAAGGAATTCAAATACATGTCCCTTTCCTGTTGTTGTTGTGACTTATCTCATAGTCTGTCTATAGTAACATCATCTGATAGTAACATCATAGTCTGATAGTAACATCAGAATAAGCCTGTAGAGTCATTAGGATTTTTTTTGGAGGCCGGAGAGTTGAAAAAATTAGCAACTGCCTTCGCTGGGAATCGAACCACGGACTTCTGAATACTGGCCCAGCGTGCAGACCACCACACCACGAAGGCACGAAGTGGGAGAAATACCTTATAAGCCCACGAAATTCATCGTGGCAAGACTGCGCCTGTCGTTGGCAAGAGCCTTGGGCATTATATAGGTGACAGCACGACTCTGCTCACTTCCGCCCACAGATTTCATGAAAAGCACCCCGGTGGGGACGAGTCGGAGGGCCTCTCACCCATCTTCCCTTACCACCATCCTCTCGAGAGGTTTTTCGGCTCGCCACATATTTTAAGTAAGCCCATGCCGCCTAGACATTACACATTCACAAACATCCATGCCTTTTGCGGGATTCGAACCCGAGCCTTTCTGTATGGCAGTGAGAGTCATTAAGCACTATCCCGGTTGGGCGGCTCTCTTTTCTTCTTAAGCGGAACAGATCCTGAAAATTCGGAAGATCGACGACAAGCACCTATTCCTTTAGCACTAAATGTGAATTTTGCAATATACATAACAAAGTATTATTTACAATAAAACTTGCCATCTTAAAATTAAATAGCATCAATAAACGAAAATAGAATGCCATGTATGGCAAAATCAATGAAAAAGCATAAAATTAACAAACCATACCTTGAAAGATAAACATTTCGTAAAATATTATTTATCCAGCAAAACAAGTTTATAAAGTAATAACCCTTTAAAATTATCTACATATAATATCGTTTGCCTTAGTAATGAATTCCATTAGTTTTTGTATCACGACTACGATATTTTTCGCGCTGTAAGTAATAATTTATTACTTTTAGAAGAGACTTTGCTGAAGCATTCTCTTTTTACTGCCAAAATGCTTGGACATATCCAAATCTAATAATTTATATTTGCATACTCATTTAATTTTTCCTATTTACCACGAGCATTCACTCTGAAGAACGATTTACGTGCTATGGAATTCCCATCATGGCCTGAGTCAAATAAAAAGCTGACCATAAATGATAATTTGAAACTTACTTTAACATGTTGTACATTTTAGATTTTGTATCTTAATTATCCAATTCAAAATGATCATAAGTTTATTTAGAAAAAGTAATAATAATTTTCCCAAGTAAACTTCTGATAATTACTTTAATAAAAGTACTTTTCCTGAGTAAACTTCTGATAATGGTCTGGGAAGAGAGAAAGGTCATAAGGTATTTCTCCCGCCTTCTTAGCGAGCCTTCGTGGTGTAGTGGTCAGCACACTCAGCGTGTAATCGAGAGGTACGCGGTTCGATTCCCGGCGATGCCTGCTTCCAAAAATACCTAATGTCACTACAGTGGCACCCGAACTAAAAGGGTGGTGGATGATGATCTCTCCCCACGCAGGATTTGGCGATTGGGGCCCCAAACACCCCAATCGCGCTTTAAAAAGGGGGAATATATAAGGTATTTCTCCCGTCTTCTTGGCATACCTTCGTGGTGTGGTGGTCTGCACGCTGGGCCGGCATTTCAGACGGCCGTGTTTCGATTCCCGGCGAAGGCGTTGCTCATTTTTCTCATCTCCTGCTTCCAAAAAATATCTAATGTCTCTACAATGTAAAAATATCCTTTAAAAGAGTTGAAGATCTCACAACTGAAACAACCATGTCATTATCACTCACGCCAGAGTGGCTACGTATCCAGAATTATACAACGAAAGTGTTACGTAAACATATACTGGGAAATAGAATAACGAATCATAAAACTGTTATTTGTAGTTACTTCATCCAATGCAAATAATTGACCCATACAATTTTCACAATTTCACTAAAAAAGACCTCGAAATGCCTTTAAAATCCAATATCAGTGAGAAAAATCCAATGACTTGGAGAAAATACCTTTTTAATACATCTACAACATTACTAATTATTTAATTAAATAAGCGAGTTATTGACAGTTATAAGTTACTAATTTTCTTCAGATACGCACTCCTTATTAGAAATTTATTTATTTACTATTGTAAAAAATTACATGCTTAATGCAATTAAGAATAGTTAACAGACTTACGCATAAAACATCTAAATGATAGTTCCAATGCGAAGTGTCTTAAAGAAGTTCAAAGAGGTTATTTCTGCTATAAGTGATATAAGGATAAGGACAAACATTGGAAGTTTTTTCCGGGTTCACATTTAGTAGAATGGTTTTGGTTTGGTTTATGAAATTACGGCAAAGCCTTGATGGTTATCTGCCTAAGGGAATGGATTCCTTCGTGGAGGACTTTCTAAGGGAACACACATTCTATACACATTACACATAGTTTTCCCTATGTCCTTTCCCTATTTCCCACGAAAACGCCTATGCAGCCCGCCCGTTCGCGGGATTCGAACATTAGACCGAACTACCAGTATTCAGCGACTTTAACGTTCGGCCGCTTGTGGGCCATTTAGTAGGATGAATAGCCTGGCTGTTTATTCTACTAAATGGCCCACAATCGGAAGAAATTTTTAACTACACTGATGAAATAAATTAAGCTAATTTGTATGTTTTATCGAATTGCATGAAAAGAACTGAACTGAAGGAAAAACCACTGCTTCTAGATAAAAATGCAGATATTGTACGGCAAATATGTAAGCGTACACGTGTGTGTAGGCAGCGCCAGCAGAAAAACAGACTTTATAAGCGCGTGGAGAGTAAGACGAATTGCGTTCGCTAGCACGCCTCGGCGAATTTCTTGGAGTTACGTTGCAGCAAACGGTTAAATTCACATCGGAACAGTAAAAATGAGTAACCACCAACGTTTAGACGATGGAATGAGGTGACGAATTGTGGGGAGGCTAGAGGCAGGCCAATCGCAAGTCCAGATATGCAGAGAGAGTAACGCGCAGCGGTCGGGTATAACCTATGGAAACAGTTCCAAGATACTGAATCCAGCGAAAGAAAGCCCGGGCAAGGTCGCCCAAGAGCCCCGACGTCCAGAAAAGATGGCTATTTGCCCATTTTAGCGAGGCGTAACAGAGGGGCTACAGCTTCTTAGCTCTCTCGGGACTGTATGCAGCCACAGGAACCCGTGTAACAAGGGTGACTGTTTTCAAAAGACTGAATGAGAGAGGGTTGACCGGCTGTTTGCGTCCCCCTCACGTCTACGGACAGGAGAGTCCGATTAGCATGATACAGGCAGCATAGTGATTGGAGTACGGAGCTATGGGCGACCGCTCTGTTCACCGACGTGTCCTGTTTTAGCCTAAACATTGATTCTCGCCGTACTTTCATTGGAGAGAACCAGGGACCCTCTACCTACCCTCCAATGTTCGCGAAATCAATATTTATGGCGGTGTAATAGTCTGGGCAGGCATTACATTAGATGGCCGCACGCCTTTCTACTTCTTTGACAGAGGCTCTGTGACTGGTGTGAGGTTTGGATGAGGTCTTGAAGCTCTATCTTTGCCTTTTCCGGGGTGCAGTGGGCCTCGACTTCATCTTACAGGACGATAACGTGAGGCCACATAGAGCTCTTCTGGTCGAGAAATTTCTCGAGAGTGAGGATATTCCCCAGATGGATTAGCCATCTAGGTCTTCAGACATCAACCCTATATAGCATGTCTGGCACGCTCTAGGGTGGGCAATTGCAACACGCAACCCCCCTCCGAGAACCCTCCAGGAACTGAAAACAGCGTTGCTAAATGAGTGGGACCAATTGCCACAGGCACTGATAAACTGCCTTTTTTCCAGTAGTATGACATCACGCTGTGAGACCTGTATGGCTGTAAGAGGGGACCATAACCCCTATTAACCCATTTCTTTTGTGTCTTCTGCAACCGCTGTTTCAGACCTTCAGACTCCCATGAGTGTTACACACGAACATGTGTGTCTATTATAACTGTTGAATGTTTATTTTGTTTGTATTATATCAACCTATGCTCACACCAAATTTTATTAAAATCTGTCCAGTAGTTCTGGAGATCGTAAGTTCATACGCTTAAAATATGTGTATTATCTCTTTCACACACTTGAATGAGAAGTTAATTAAGATTTGGATAATTTCGCAGATATGTAAAAAGTGCCTATTGTCTAATATATATATATTTATATAAAGTTACTTTTTTCTGTAAAATTTATAATCGCTGCAGAAATATTGAAACTCTTACTGGCAACATTCCCTGGAAGTATTTTGAGATTTATTCATCCTAATTAATGATATCATAGGATATTCTGCACAAGAAATTCTTTCCGTATAAATGTGTTTGAAAAACATTAGTTCAGATGTAACGAAAAAGCTAAAGACGAACTTTCTCTAATTAGTTTATATGATTACTGCCTCAAAGCGACTGCCAAAGAAAGGCACGATTACAGAAACGGTTTGACGTTAAGAGAAAGTGCCACAGAAAAGAAAATAAGTTAATTAATTATAATTAATTGACCGCTGATAGAAATAGAACTGTCTTAATATTCGAAAAGAACTGCTTTCATAACTTTTTGTGTTCGCTGTTGGTGAATTAATCTTGCTAAAAGCTGAAGAAAAAGGGTCTGCTTCCGCAGGAGTGTAGCATAAATAATGAGAGAACGTTTCATGTTGCCACAGGGGACATATTGAATTGTGCAAAATTCACCTAAATATCAGTGAAAATGTTTTGCATTTTCATAGCGACTGTCTGATAATAATAAGAATATTTTTAATGAATACTAGGTTTGTTTCACTAATTAAAGGATATTAATTTGAAATTGAAAGAAATGATATTATACGTAAAAAAGAGCAAAAGAGACCCAAGCATTTTAAAGTGTTGCCGTTTTACCATTTAATATTCTTAGCATAAATGACAAGAGGATAAAAAGAAACAAGCATTTTAAAATGTTGCCATTTTACTGTTTAATACATTTAGGATAAATGAAAAATATTTATTGCAGAAATATTTTGGCGCGTGGAAATATAGAATTTCTTGCAAACGCGATTTCCACCTTAAAGCATAGTGTGAAGGCGTCATTAAAAGTGTCAGTTTTCCTACTTTCAAATTGTTTTATGATTAGCACCAGAGTTTATCGCAGATGCGAGAGAGTAACATAAGTGCTTTACCAGATTAAATATATGTTTACCAGTGTTGCCATAATATGAAGCTTTCATTTGATATATATCAATATTAGAAATGCTAGTTTCAATCATATTAATTAGCATTTACGTCATACTTTAAAATAACAAATTTATCGCTATTTTGTACCTCTCGGATTGCCTCGTAACCAGGAAACGACAGCTTCAGCAGATGCTTTCAGTCGCCCAATTGTTTCTTTTTATTCCCTTTCCGTTTAGTGAATGAAGGCAGACTATACCTATAGTCTCCAATGAGGTGGGAAAAATAAGTGCTATGTGGTAAAGACTATACGTATTAAAATGGTTAATTTGGAGGACAGAAGGACCTTAAAATGCCTATTTAAAAATAGACTACAATGGATGGAGCTATCAGCAATGGTAATAATAATACAGTATTACAATACAGTGTAATACTGTATTATTGTTACTTTTGCTGATAGATCCATCCATTGTATTATTTATTATAAAAGACAACGCATTTTGATGCTTAGGGAAATTACACAATTTTTCACTACTGCCCTATACATTTTAATATATTTAACCTATTACAATTAAATATATGGTAGAGTTCATTAAACCGCACCAATTATGTAAACTATTTAATCTCATAAAGTCTGGTATTCTTAGGAAGCACAAACTTACGAACTCTAAAAATACTGTAGAAGAATTATCTTCAAGTCTTAAGATACAAACCAAAAGTCAGAAGAATGGTATGTAAGACCCTTTTATTCGAACACAAAGAAGTAACCATGACCCAGCTTGGGTTTACACAAGCCAACACTTCTGGCTTAACTTAAATGCGTAATGTTGAACTAAAATCAAATATAGTAAGTTTAGCCTAACGGCTCACAGGCTAAAGTAACACGCAGGAAAGGCTCTGGTTTGTAGAAAACCGGTGAGGAAAGCTTAATGGCTAGAAGCACTCAAAGCCAGAGAAATCATATCGCATTAAGACACAGTAAAAACGTGGCGTCTAGTAGCCAGAACACGCTCTAAATTCAACTTGCGAAACCTTCGCTTAAATATCACTTCTTTCTCCCTCAATCTGAATAAACGCTCATTTATATTTTGGCATGAAAAGCTTGGGTGAAAAGCGCTTTAACTCAAAATTAACTATTGGTAAAATATAAATAGGTAAATCCTCGCAATCGTCTCAATTAAATATTACTTCTACTTTTAATGAGCACCTTTCCTTTAATGGTATAGAAAACATTTTGAGACTGTCGCATTTTTCTATTGTATATATATATCAGGGATTCCGTACCTTTTTCTTGCATCGATCCATTTTAAAAGAAGGTTTCCTTCATTCCTTCCACTGATGGCTGCTTTGGATGTGTAGATGCAAGTTTTTTTAAATATTTAACATAAAATTGTTTAATTAATCCAAAATGGCAATTTGCCCAGAAGGACTATTAATTTCCTTATGGCATTTTGCGTTGATTCGCTACAAGCGTTGCTTCACTTTTCAAATTTTTGCCACCAAATATTATTGCCCTGTATTATATTTAAAGAAATTAAATAATGAAGAATCTGCATAAATGTATGTATGTTTCTCGCATTGTGATTTAACAACGATACCTACGCCCAACCAGCTTTGAAAAATGTAATCCTCCTGCCAATATGGGCATCTGGAAGCCCAAACATGAAATTTGGAATTTGTTTTATTATCGATTTAAAATTTTTAAAAAATTTAACGAATTTTTGATTAACAAACTAAAGGATTTCAAAGAGGGCAATGGCAACGTTGTACAGAAAAAAAAAAAAAAAAAAAAAAAAAAAAAAAAAAAAAAACATTTTTATCTCCAGCGCGCGAGACTAGGCATTTATCGGAAATTCTAAAGATATGCTCATTTTAAAACTATTTTGCGAAATTGCTCTTGAACTGAATTTTATGTTTTAAGCACGAAGAACGTTATATTTAATAAATAAAGGTAACACACGAAATGTTAAAAAAACGCCCCTTTGGACGTAATTTAAAATCGAAACCTTTCAGATTTTATTGTATTTAAATTAAAAAAAATTTAAAATCGTTTCGTTCAAAAATATTCAATATGTTTCTTATTTTCCGTTGTAAATTATTGAGTTGTCTAAAGCTTGCTTCTATCAAGGATGAAGGGGGAAAACTTAAAAATGTTGGTTTTCATAACAACTTTTATTTTGGGATATTTCTGTTGGAAATTCCAAAATTTACTAGATCTATGCATTTTGAATAAGTTTGCGCTTGAACATCCTTCTTCAGTATAATCGACTCTTCTTGAATTACAATATAAAAATCAGATATATCTCAATTCAGAGGATATTACGCGCATTTCAAACTATCAGTGTCTCGGAAGGCGAATATTGAAATCTTTTAGTGCATTATTCCCCTTATATTTATTTTATACAACATTTTACTTACCATACAATGTATCTTTATATGAATAAATAAGTAATTATGAGTTTTATTAATAATTTTTGTAATTAATTCGATTTTAACTGTGTCGAACACCTGCTAGTGCATATTACATTATCACCCCTATTGATTTTTTTATCATTATTTTATATTACTTCCATATAAAATGCTACAGCATCGCAAATAGCAGAAGTTTCTATAACAGAAGTATCACCTTATAGGTTATTCGTATTGAAAAATCTGTTTACAATCTTGAAATTTTTATTGCTAATTTCAGCTAAATTCATTTGCAGTGAATTTTGTTTAACCCGAAATACAATAATCTGCAAATGAAAGAGCATAGTAAAGATTATGAATACATTAAAACCTTATGCTTATTATTTTAACTAAAACAAGACATATTTTCAAAGTTTACATCCTGAGATTTAAAACAATTTGTTGTCGAATCGATAAAATTTCCCAACCTTATTTTCTAAATACTTAAGGGGGTCTATCATCTATAAATAATTTAAAAATCTAAATTCTTTGAATATATCAAATATCAAAATTCGATTTTATGCAAAATTCAATTTATTACAAGCATTTTAAAATAATACCCATTTAAAAATTCTCTCTGAAACCCAAGTTATGGTAAAATATAATTTTTAGCCATTTACTCGTACAAAGCTGAAAACATAAATAATAACCATTTAAAAATTTATTTGTATTTACTTGTTTTGTAAGCAAATGTTTCTTATTAAATCGCCTGAACAACACATAATATACTTCTGTGTACAATATTACACAAATGTGTATAGATTCACGTGTTAGAAAAGTTGACTTATTAGTATCATATCTATCACTTATTAATTTTAAGAAAGTCATGTGTTTACAAGTTTCCGAGGTAATTTGTTTTTCAGTTACGATTTCATGAAACATGATCTTTCTGAATGTTTACATAATTCCTTTAAATTTACTGATTAGAGATGCAAGAATTTTTATTATTATGCAAACATAAAAAGCATAAAATGACTAATTATCGTGTTTCTGACGTAAGAATTTAAGAATTATAATATAAGATATTTCTCTTAAGGCTCATTTTTCATCTTGCTAACTTCCAAAAAAATCCTAATCTCTCTACAATAATTTAATTCGAAATCGTATGAAAAATTTGGCATTTCACCTTTATTATCTCAAATAAAATTATGGTGATTATGTATGCAATATTGTTGAAATATACAGAGTATTTCAGAAAACTAATTACAAACTTTGAGAAGACATAGAGTAAATTTAGTCGCTGAAAAAAACCGTAGAACTACATGTCCGGAAACGCTTTCCTGACGCGGTAATAACGACACAAAATACAAAAAAGGAAGCACACGAACGGGGTGAGAATATACAGTGTCTCAAAAAAGTGATGGGACACTTGTGCTTTACAAAAAGAAACTGTAATAAAATAAATTAAAAAAAACATGTAAAAATTTTTTGTGGGTATGTTTCATACTTAATTTAGTAACAATTATTACATAACATACATTTTTTTCAAAATATTAAAATATTAATTTAATAAAAATACAATTGTTTAGAACGGAGCAAAAAATGGCTCACATAAGTGATGGCACACTACGTACTATGCAACAAATTCGTCTGAAGTAAGCAATAAAAATATCTTTTGGGGTATTTATTTTTACTCAAAAGCAATAGACAATAATTTATAAAATCGTCTGCAGTATTTCTCTCCAGTTTGTTTTGGAATTTTTGTGTTTTTTTAGCTCTGCGCAGCTATGAATGCTAAACGAAAAGAAACTTTGCGTGAAATTCGAAAATTAGTTATTAATTTGCATATTGAACGTGGAAAATCTATTAGAGAAACAGCTGAAACAGTTAACTTGAGTCCTTCAACAGTTTTCAATATCATTAAACGATATAAAAAGAATCATATGATCCAGGATAAAAGAAGACCTGGCCGACCATCAAAACTATCCAATGGAATAAAGCGAATTATCGTTCGAAATATTAAAAAAAATCCAAGAATGAGTGCTCCTAAAGTTGCTGCTGATTTACAAGCATTATATGGAGTAATTGTTAATCCTGAGACTATTAGAAAAGTAATTCGATCTGTTGGATATTACGGTAGAGCAGCCAGGAAAAAATTCTTCGTAAGTGAAAAGAATAGAAAACTCAGACTGGCTTTCGCAAAATCCAACATAAATAAGAATTCTGATTACTGGAATGAAGTTATATTTGCTGATGAGAGTAAATTTAATATATTTGGTTCTGACGGTAGAATCTTGGTGTGGAGAAAACCCAGGGAAGAATTTCGCCAACAGAACTTGGTGCCAACAGTAAAACATGGTGGAGGAGTTATGGTATGGGGGTGTATGTCGTCCGCTGGAGTTGGTAATCTTGTTTTTATTGACAGTATAATGGTATACAAGTATAATGTATACAAGTATATTGACATTTTAAATCAAAATTTGAAATCTTCAGCACGAAAATTGAACCTTCATAACAATTTTAAATTCTACCAGGACAATGACCCCAAGCACACTGCTTTGAACGTTAGACTCTGGCTGCTGTATAACTGTCCTGAAATAATAAAAACACCACCACAATCTCCAGACTTAAATCCCATAGAGAATATTTGGCAAGAATTGGAATCAAGAATTCGCAAACACACCATTTCTTCAAAACAACAATTAAAATCGGTGCTTCAAGATTAATGGGGTAAAATCACTCCAGAAATCACAAACAAATTAGTGGAATCGATCGCAAGATGATTAAATCATGTTTTAAAAGGAAAAGGAAATCCAACAAAATATTAAAAACCTTTTAAAAAGTAAAATTTTTGGATAAATATTTGATGGAAAATTAAGTGTCCCATCACTTATGTGTGCCATTTTTTGCTCCGTTCTAAACAATTGCATTTTTATTAAATTAATATTTTAATATTTTGAGAAAATGTATGTTATGTAATAATTGATACTAAATTTAAGTATGAAACACACCCACAAAAAATTTTTATTGTTTTTTAAATTTATTTTACTACAGTTTCCTTTTGTAAAGCACAAGTGTCCCATCACTTTTTTGAGACACTGTACGTTTATTATGCTTAGTGTACTGAAAATGAAGAAATAAGAACAAAAACAGACGATCATTATCAAAGAAAGTGTTCGAAATTAGGTTTGAAATGTATCCTCAACATATGATCGGCGGAGATGGTCTGGTGCATTGGCCAGCAAGTATGGCAGATGTCACTCGCATTGACTACTTCCGCTGGGGGTGGGTATGTCAAGACGCTGGTGTACGAAATCCCCGTTAGAAGGACTGAGCAGCTTGCTGCACGCATCGTTGCAGCTGCTGGAGGAGTCCGGAACGCGTAATGGCAAACCGCACATTGAGTTGATCAATGTTAACGAATTTCGCTTAGTGCGCATGCTCAGTGGTGTACCTTTGGCGTGGGAGGAAATACTGGCGACTAAGGGAGGCAACCCTACATAAGCCTGTTAGTCATGTTGGTTTTACTGTTTTACAATTACAGTACTACGGAAATTTGTGTGTGCTTATTGCATGTGCTTCTTTTTCATTTCGGTCTGTTTTATTTTGTTCATAAACATTTAATTTAACATCAATTATTTGACTTTTAGTAATTTAAACTAGATTTATTCCTTAATTTTTGACAGTATATATGAAAGGAACGTATAGTAAATGCTCAATTGCTTTTATTCCTTAGACGTATAATCAATAAGCATTCAGGTAATATATCTTGTAATATTTCCTGTTTTATAATCCTTCTTAAACGAAAATGGGTGTGGCTCACCAGCGGCCGAGCGGTAAAATCGCTGAACGCTGGTAGTTCGGTCCGAGGTTCGAATCCCGCGAACGGGCTGGCTGCATGGGCGTTTTCGTGGTTTTCCCCATGTGTAACGTGTATACGAGCTAGTTTCCCTTAGAAAGTCCTCCACGAAGGCATCCCTCCTCTTAGGCAGATAGCCCTCGAGGCTTTGCCATAATAACACACACACACACGAAAATGGGTGTAGTTTGCAATCGATAATTATAATCAAAGTAATGAAGCAACTTACAACCTTACAAATTTTAAAACCCCGAACTGTTTACGCGTAGATAACACAATGTCAACCATATACCGTGTTTATCGTCTTTTAAAATTGCGCCAAAGTTGCAATTGTGCCAAATTCTATTCTGGGCATGCGCAGTTAGCGAAATTCGTTTAGCATTGATCAAGTCAATGTGCGGTTTGCCATTACGCGTCCGGGACATGCCTGATATTTTCCAGAACATCAGATCTTCCAAAGGCCGGAGATGTGAGTCCTGCATCAAGGTCCGTGTTCATAATTTCAAACACCTTTGATGACGATTGTTATTAACTTTTGTTCTTATTTCTTGATTTCTGCTGTACTAAGCATAATAAACATATTTCCTCACCTGTTCATATTCTCCATTTCTTGTGTTTTGTGCTGTTACTACCGTCCCAGGAAAACCCTTTCGACCATGCATGTGATTTTCCATCGTCTATGTGTACTCTATCTGTCCTGGAAGTTTGCAACCGATTTGCTGTCTACCTATACACATTTACAAATTTTAACGGATAAATATACTTTTATCTTTCTTTACTAATATTAAGAAAATAATGTTTATTTACAAGATTTGAAGGTAAATGTATTTTTAAGGTAAGATTTCTTGTATAATTTTCCTGACTTACACACATGATTTGTCTGAAAACGTTAGCCAGAATTTGAAGAATATTTGATCAATTGCATATACTCTTACGGATATAAATGACCGACAATTATGCTCTTCGCATAATAATTTTAGAAATTATGTTTAATTTTATGTTTTAAAAAACGATTTTGCTTTTTCAAATTGCAACATTTTATTTTTTAAGAAAATAGTACCGACTATTTTTAAAATAGGTAATTTTAATTATTTATTATTTTTACAATTTGGAAATAAATTAACTGAAAGAGTGATTTTTCATCCAATGCGCATTAAAGTTTAATTCAAAGACGAGTATGTTGTTTTATTTTTATTTTATATCTGAAAGTATTCTATTATCTAAAATATAAAGTAAAGATAGTAATTACAATTTAAAGAGTTTTAAAATATAAGTACGAAATTTTCCGATCATAACACAATTAGTTATGTAGGTATTGAGCTTTGAAATCTGTTACAAAGTTTTGGCATTACCTAGCCCCTTGAATAAACTTCACAAAAGATGGAATCATTTCAGTTTGCTGATTAACACGGACTTCAATTTGCAAAGATTAGAAGATTCGAAAGAAATTTTCTTTTCCAGAGTAAGAAATCAATTTGATATTAAAAAATTCAAAGATTTTTCAATTTTTTTGTATTATTTAAAAAAAATCAGATTTTTAAGTATTCTTTAGTACAATCACTAGGAAACGGCACCAATATCTAAGGCATCCCAAATTAAGTCACGTCACCTAACTAATGGTGATCTTAAAAATAAAAATCTTCAAACTCTTCTTCTGAAGCTCCACTCAAAGCATTTATCACTCTTTTAATGTCAGTTGTGGAGACAGCCATCTAAAAGAGCACAGTGGCTCCGTCTCCTCTGTGAAAGGGGTCTCCTCTGTGTTCCATAGTATCAGCTTCCGGCCCCTCGCATATGAATCGAGGTCAGCAAAAATCGATACCATTTTTATTTTTCTTCCTCCTTTTTATCTGTTTTCTATTATCTAAGTCCCATTTCAAAAATGAGGTTTGGTGGATGACGCAAGCGTTTAATTTAGAAGCATATCCTGAGTGGTCCTACTGGACACGCTTAAGGAAGATAAAGAGAGCGTTATCAGTAGAGAGTAATTTTCTACTTGGAAGTGCCAGAGTAATCATTCTCAGAATTATGGCCCTTTCTGTAAATGGATAGCGGCATCTATTGTTCACGAAAATTTCTGGAATACACCGATGGTTTCCCAGAAATGTATTGATAAACGGAATGAGAAGTGGAAGCACAGAAATTAGGAACATACTGCACCAACCCAAATATGTGGAGTAAGTGAGGTTTTCCGGTTATTTAGAAAATCAGGATAGTAGGACTGTAATTATATAAAGACAACACACTGCTCTCCATTGCGCATTTACTGTAAAACAAGAATAATCCGGGTTTGCGAAAATTCTATTGTAAAACGGAAAGAAAAGTCTTTATATCCGGGTCTTTATATCCAATCTTTAATCCAGGTTAGCGAAAATTCTATTGTAAAACGGAAAGAAAAGTCTTTATATCCGGGTCTTTATATCCAATCTTTAATCCAGGTTAGCGAAAATTCTATTGTAAAACGGAAAGAAAAGTCTTTATATCCGGGTCTTTATATTCAATCTTTAATCCAGGTTAGCGAAAATTCTATTGTAAAACGGAAAGAAAAGTCTTTATATCCGGGTCTTTATATTCAATCTTTAATCCAGGTTAGCGAAAATTCTATTGTAAAACGGAAAGAAAAGTCTTTATATCCGGGTCTTTATATCCAATCTTTAATCCAGGTTAGCGAAAATTCTATTGTAAAGCGGAAAGAAAAGTCTTTATACCGGGTCTTTATATCCAATCTTTAATCCAGGTTAGCGAAAATTCTATTGTAAAACGGAAAGAAAAGTCTTTATATCCGGGTCTTTATATCCAATCTTTAATCCAGGTTAGCGAAAATTCTATTGTAAAACGGAAAGAAAAGTCTTTATATCCGGGTCTTTATATCCAATCTTTAATCCAGGTTAGCGAAAATTCTATTGTAAAACGGAAAGAAAAGTCTTTATATCACGAATGCATAGGAGACTTTCAACTACATGCAGTAAGTGTCTGGATGTTCAGAAAATTCGGATAATAGGACTGAATTTTTTCATAAGGTATTTCTCCCGCCTTCTTGGCGTGCCTTCGTGGTGTAGTGGTCTGCACGCTGGGCGCGTATTCCAGAGGTCCGTGGTTCGATTCCTGGCAAGGGCATTGCTCATTTTTCAAGTCTCCTACTTCCAAAACACATAATGTCTCTACAAGTTAAACACTTATTTATTGTAAAGCAAACGAGGAATTGTTTGAATTTACCTAATATTCACTAAAGGTTTCTTAAAATATGTCGATGGCTTTTCGAAAATATACTATTAAACGGAATGACACATCTATGTCTTTAAAACAGAAATATGTAGCAGAACGTATATATGGATTCAGTGTCCGGATATTCCGAAAAACCGCTTAATAGGATGGCATTTTTGTTCTAGTCTAAACACTTATTAATTGTAACGCATGTGAAGGATTTCTTTAAATTAATCTATGTTCATTAACATTTCCGGAAACATACCGGCGTCTTTCCGAGAAATATGTTGGTAAACGAAATGAAGCATACACATCTTTCAATCAAGAATTCACAAGAGAACTTTGAATAGCATATTGTAAAGACCTTATTTGATTCCAACCAATTAATTTTAATTTCAGAAACTTTCCTTTCCATTCTGATTTCAGTTTACTGCCAGAATGTAAATTTTAATGACGTGTATGCAAATATAAGTGAGTTCAGAATCAGTACTTAAGCAGCGATTTTAAGAATTGGTAGTAGGAGAGTTATTTCCGAAATGTTGCCGCGTGTTTGAAGTAGATCTGTACGAGAATAGTTGGTGCGTAGCCACTCTCTTTAGAACCTATTGGTATTCTAGGCTCGGTTTTGCTGTGTGCAGCCCATTTAGCGGTTTAGATACAGAGCGTAGCTGATCTTAACTTTTATTGAGATTGTTTATTTTATTTTCTGTTTAAGTTACTTAGAATTATCCAGTTGTGTAGCTGATCTTTACTTTTATTGAGATTGTTTATTTTATTTTCTGTTTAAGTTACTTAGAATTATCCGGTTGTGTAGCTGATCTTTACTTTTATTGAGATTGTTTATTTTATTTTCTGTTTAAGTTACTTAGAATTATCCAGTTGTGTAGCTGATCTTTACTTTTATTGAGATTGTTTATTTTATTTTCTGTTTAAGTTACTTAGAATTATCCGGTTGTGTAGCTGATCTTTACTTTTATTGAGATTGTTTATTTTATTTTCTGTTTAAGTTACTTAGAATTATCCGGTTGTGTAGCTGATCTTTACTTTTATTGAGATTGTTTATTTTATTTTCTGTTTAAGCTACTTAGAATGAGCCAGTTGTGTAGCTGATCTTTACTTTTATTGAGATTATTTATTTTATTTTCTGTTTAAGCTACTTAGAATGAGCCAGTTGTGTAGCTGACCTTTACTTTTATTGAGATTGTTTTCTTTTCTTTATTTTTATTAAGTTACTTAGCCATAAGTGGTGGTAAATTATAAGCCCCTAGTGAGAGCGTTTCTGTTTAGTTCAAATAAATAGGTTATTTAAACCTTCTTCTCCAGTCATCTGTTCTGCCAAGACTTAGCCAGAACTTGCTACTTCGTCTTTTCAGTAGGGTCTACAATGTATGATTCCAAACTGTACTAAAAGACTCTACAATATAGTAGTATATGTAAGGTTCATGTATACGAAAGGTTATAAGTTATCCGGTTATTCAGAAAATTTGTATGATGGGATTGTGTTTGTTTATAGACCAAACACTTATGCATTGTAAAGCCAAGTGAAACATTTTTAAAATTAACTTAACGATTACTAAAACTTCTAGGAAATAAAACCAACGGCTTTACAATAAATATATTGGTAAATTGAATGAGAAATAAACGTCTTTAAAACAAGAATATACAGAAGGATTGGATTGGATTATTCAATTATGGCAAAGCACACGAGGGGTATCTGCCTAAAGGGAAGGATGCCTTCGTGGAAGAGTTTCTATGGGAAACCGGCTCGTATACACGCTACACATGGGAAAACCACGAAAACGCCCATGCAGCCAGCCCAGTCGCGGGATTCGAACCTCGGACCTAACTATCACATGATCACATGTCATCCGGATAATAGGGGTGCATTTTTTGTAGGGCATGTTTTTTTAAAGGAATTTACTGCATAGCATATGAAAAAGGTTTCATTTAGCTAATTATATTCGTCTAAGCAACGCTTACAGAATATTAAGAAAAGGAAATATTTTTATTTTTTACATATAATATTAAATAAACTTTTCCCGGCAGAATCAAACAAAGCAATTTTTTTTATTTGCCTAAGCACAAAAGCATTTCTCTTTTAAGCAAAATAAAACCATAACAGCAGTTTTTTACCTTTAATTATTATAATTAATCATATAATCGTATTACCGTAAAATTGTGTTTTTATTTTCTGAACAAAAAGTTAAATAATTAAATGATATTTTAATTTCGTGAAACAAAATACGTAATCTATTTCTGTTTTGTAACTAAATTTGAGCTAAAAAAGTATTTCCTTAAAAGGGTAAAAAATAAGTTTTATAAATTTGATATGAGAAGTTTTTACAGTTAAATAATGACTGACCAAAAAAAAAAAAAAAAAAGTTTATACGATAAGCAACTGATTTTTCTTGAACACTTGCAGATTATATTTGTGCATACAAAGCAGGTTAATAGGCATTTACCTAATTTAATTTAACAACTCCTGAAGTAATTAGAACTACTTTTTGATATACTTTTATATTATTTAAATTAAGAAAAGATAAAAAAAAATCAGAGATAAATTAGTTACGATATTTTATTTTTCTAGAAAGAAGCGCAGGAGTCCGGTTAATGGAAATTTTTTATGTCTCGAGTTCGGATAAAATCTTTATACTGAAAAACCTACAAACGACTTTTTTTAATCAACAGTGTCAAATCAATGATTTAATTCAACCAATTTTTTATCAATTTGTAGAGTCATTAGGTTATTTTGAAACAGTTTAGTTGGACAAACATTGCAGTGTCCTCGCCGGGACTGGAACCTTGGACCCCTCAAATATGCGTCGAGTACGCTTTTTCAATTACACCACAAAGGCAAGCGGAAAGGATGAAGGAAAAATCTTGTACATTTTCCCTTTAAAAGGGTGACTAGGAATTAGGGGAACCAATCGCTATATCGTGGTAGTGACGAATTATCATCCACCAGCTTTCGGTTCGGGCGCCACTGTAGAGTCATTAGGTTATTTTGAAGCAAAGGATGGGAAAATTTACAGTGCCCTCGTCGGAACTCGAACCTAGATCTCTAGAAATACGTGCCGAGTATGGTACTTTTACAGCACAAAGGCATGGGAAAGAAGGGAGATAGTACCTTATAATTTAATAAAAACTTATAAATTTACTGGGTATAAGGTGCTTTCTCATATAAATGGGCGTGGCCTGTCATGACCACTTCTCATAAAAATGGGCGTGGCCTGTCATGACGACGCCCATTTATATGAGAAATTTATATCATTTTATATCATTTCATCACCACGCCCATTTATATCATACTTATAAATGGGCGTGGCCTGTCATGACCACTTCTCATAAAAATGGGCGTGGCCTGTCATGACGACGCCCATTTATATGAGAAATTTATATCATTTTATATCATTTCATCACCACGCCCATTTATATCATACTTATAAATGGGCGTGGCCTGTCATGACCATAAGACCAACTTGTTTGGTTAGGCGGGTCCGGCTGCGCCCACTACTGATACTGATACTTCATACCCAGAAAACAACAATCAGTTTATATGGCTCAGGATATGCTTTCTCAAAGCGAGTCACTCTGTAAAATAATTTTTGTCAATGGTGATAGGTTGACTAATGTTGACTAATAGAGATATAACTCAACAAACGCATTTGAAAGTTGAATGAGGTTTAAAGGACCACTACAAATTCAACCTAAACGAAGGTATGCAGACTGTTGTGCATTATGCGAATATTATGAATTTCTACTAGTTTAACAAACCTAACTAAGAATTCTACTTCGTAGAGTCATTAGGTTTTCTTTTTGAAGCAGGAAACGTGAAAAAAATGTGTAATACCTTCGGTGGAGCTCGAACTCTGGGCTTTCCAATACGCGTCGAATATGCTTCAAATTACACTACGAAGGCATGCGGAAGGGAGGAAGAAAATACCATATACCTTGAGTGTTCTGCCGCATTAACATAGAGGAATTAGTTGGAATGAAAAAAATGGAGAATTATGTAGAGATAACTCAGAAGTTTGCACCACGATAATGCACCTGCCCTCAGTGTTCTGTTGTTCGTGAACATTTGGCAAAATGTCAGCAGATATTCCCCTGCTATATGGCGTCGAATAACCTTTCCTTTTCGCATGCCGCTTGATGACTACCCTTTGGAGTCTATTGAAGTGATAACAAACATTCGTTGCAAATCTTTAAGAAAATTTATAAAAAATGACTTTAAGCCGTGTTCGGAGGCCATATTTTCTGCATACATGCATTGCAGCCGGAAAGAATTATTTTGAAAAGGATGTAATAAATATTGACCAAGCAACTGTAATCTTGCCTGATATTTAATCGCTTTCATTATCTAATGACCACAATCGTACGAAGCAAAATCAGAAACATGAGCTTTGGAATATTTTATTAATTTTTTTCACGATTATTAAAACATTTCCGGGTATTTTTCCAGTACCATTAAATTGCCTTAAATTTATATATTAACCCAACTGAAATCTAATATTTCCTAAAGAAGAAAAATGTGGCAGACCATTGGAAATTGTTGCCATGCGAATAAAGCTGAGAAATGTTTCTAAAGCATAGCCAAAAGTAATCATTTTAAACCAAAGGAAAAAGGGGTTTCATGTTTCAGGTCAACTAGTAATTTAATATGGCTTTTAAATTCGAAACACCTTTTGAATAACGAGAATTTATGTGTTTATTTGAACTCTGAAAGTGAAGGTTCTAACTTGCGTGGGTGAAAAACTGCAAATTATAACCTACTCTCCGTGAAAATATGTTGCTAATGTTGTCAGAAGAAAAGTGTAATGGAAGGAATTGTGAGTAAATGGATTACCTGGATAGATTTCATTGCAAATGCAAATGTGAATATTAATTAACTACACATGATAAAAAGATCACAAAGATTTAATTCAGTATTGTAATAAATACTGCATGTTTTAAATTTATGTAAATATTTGCGTTTGAAATAGAAAAGAAACATAAAATAGGCAAAGCAAGTTTGTGTTTGGCGTAGATTTGGTCAAGAACTCAACAGATTTCGAGGACAAACAGGTACAGGTCCCTCTTCATCACAAGCAATGTAATCTATAAGACTGACGGGTCTTTCAAATTCAACAATCTTGCAGATTACTTTGCTCCTGATGAAGAGAAGACCACTTATTATATTTGTGGATCTTTATCATGCAGGCCTTAACACTGGTAAGGATTGGTGAATATTGATAATTCATTGCCTGGTTGGTTTTCATGATTTCTCCCATGTGTAACGTGAATACGATCCAGTTTCCTTTAGAAAATCCTAGCCAAAATTATCCATTCCTTTTAGACAGATAGTCCTTGTGTGCTTTGCCATATCCAAACACCCAACCATCTTTATTTTGTGCATTACAGATTTGTATATATATGCGCAAATCATACATTTCACTCCACATAAAAATTGGGAAGAAAATGAAGTACCTTAAAATTACTATCTTATTTCTACTGGTATAGTATTTTAAGTACTTGACAGAGTACGATGGGTTTGAAGATCAGTTCCTGTTACAGGCTTTCTGATATGTACATTGAAAACATTTTATAACATCTCTCTAAAATACTCTCTCAAGGTAGTATTAAAATATTGATAACTTAAGCTATCAGGTACGAAGGTCAGTTCCAGGTAGTCAGTATATACAAAATGATCCAAAAGCCAATTTATCAAACTTTAAAAAATTGCGGAAATTCCGAAATGGCATTTTAATAGGAAGGTATTTCAATGGATGGCAGCCATTCACTATTTTAAGTAATATATCACTTGAAATTTATGCTATGGCTTTAAAAACCATTTGTCTGGTACAAGCTGGAAATGAGTTTTCTCCAAGCAGAAAAACGTTTATGATTGAGCTCGCAGGTCACAACGCAAGTTGAGGGAAAAACTGTTGAAGAGTAGAAATAGACCTCCCCAAGTGTTCGTGAAGTGAACAAGACAAAGAGTTTTCAAGTAAGTAGAGTTTTCAAGAACAAGACAAAGAGTAACCTCATTTTGTGAAATCAACAAGTTTACTGTAATAAATGAAGCGATCGCCCGTCCTTTCTGAGATCGAACAAAGTGGATGGAGGGAGGAAGAAAGTGTTGTATTCCCCAACGAGGAATATGAGGAAGATTGCACTGCAGTGACATTTTTGAGCTACGAATAATGGCCAATCGTAAAAATTCGTTCTCTTAGGGTAAAATATCTTCCCTGTCCGTTTCGCAGGATTTTAAAGGTAAGAGCATATGAAATTTCAAGTTAAACGAAAAATTAAAGCGATAATGAAAGTAAATGCTGGGAAACAATTAATAACAATCTTTCTTTTTTGCTTACCTTACTTTGTAGAGACATTAAGATTTTTTGGAAGCAGGAAGGATGAAAAATTAACAACGCCTTCGCCAGAATTCGAACCACGGACCTCTGGAATACCGGGCCAGTGGGTAGAGCCACTACACCACAAAGGCACGGTAGGAAGGTGGGAGAAATAGCTTATAATTTGTCTAATCTGATCGGAAAATGTCCTCGAATGGCTACAAGAGCATGATTGTGATCTGTCGTTCGCTTGGAACTTGAGCACCTTATAGGTGAACTTGAGCACCTTATAGTGCGTTATAGTTACCTTTATAGTTACCTTATAGTTACCTTTTGCCCAGCTCCGTTCCAGCTTTGAAGTTGAACTCCTGAAAGACGGATTCCAGTGTCTTTTACCCATCTTCACTACCACCAAAGCACACGAGAAGACTTTCCGTGTAATGCCTTGCAATTTAACCCCTCAACTGCCGCGGGCGTATATATACGCCTTGCTCAGCCGATGCGTTAACTGCCCCAGACGTATATATACGTCCTTCCAAACTGCTATCATTTGCTTTGCGCTGCTACACCTAAAATTATTCGCAAAGTTAACGCATCGTCTGCGCATCTGGGCGCATCTGGGGCAGTTAACGCATCGGCTGAGCAAGGCGTATATATACGCCCGCGGCAGTTAAGGGGTTAAGTCCCCTATATTGTACTGACACTATGTATTTACAAGAACCCTAGCCTTCTCAAAGATTCGAACTCGAGCCATGAGCGATACAGCAGTCAGAACTCTAAGCCCTATACCAATCAAACCTGTACATAGCAAAAGCTTTCAACTGAAGTGGAATAACGTGCACAAAAGAGCACTTATTGAAGTGTTTCAAAATTCAAGTTTCCAGCTGGCGTGGAATAACGTACACAAAAGAGCACTTATTGAAGCGTTTCAAAATTCAATTTTCCAGCTGGCGTGGAATAACGTACACAAAAGAGCACTTATTGAAGTGTTTCAAAATTCAATTTTCCAGCTGGCGTGGAATAACGTACACAAAAGAGCACTTATTGAAGCGTTTCAAAATTCAAGTTTCCAGCTGGCGTGGAATAACGTACACAAAAGAGCACTTATTGTAGTGTTTCAAAATTCAAGTTTCCAGCTGGCGTGGAATAACGTACACAAAAGAGCACTTATTGAAGCGTTTCAAAATTCAATTTTCCAGCTGGCGTGGAATAACGTACACAAAAGAGCACTTATTGAAGTGTTTCAAAATTCAATTTTCCAGCTGGCGTGGAATAACGTGCACAAAAGAGCACTTATTGAAGTGTTTCAAAATTCAGGATTATCTAAAAACTGTTTGAACTATTTGAAAATTCCTCCCCTATTCAAAGGGCGACTTGGAGAAGGACTCAGTCGTTAAATCCTGGTGGTGACGAATAATCGCCCACCGACGTTTTTAGTTCGGGCTGCACTTGTAGAATCATCAGGTTTACTTCGGAACAGGAAACGTAAAAAATGAGCAACGTTCTTGCAGAACTTGAATTTTAGCCTTCTGGTTGTTAGCCGTACATCCTTTCCTTTTATACCACGAAATCATGCGGTAAGGAAAAAGGAATATTCTTTATTAGGTTAATTAACTTAAATAATTTACAGATGTTGTCTTTTTGTGCATTTTAAAGAATTAAACATCGGACTTTCAGACAAATGTTTATAAATATATAGGCAAAATATATATACAAAAGCCGTAAAAAAAAAAAAGAAAAAAAAAAAAAATTCGTGAAGAAGTCCGTAGTCAAAAACGCCTAAAAATTTCTGAAGTAGAATATTCTAAGAAAAGCTGCTGTCATTCCATAGAATTTGCTTTCTTTGGTTTCATGAACTTTTCTTTATATCAACGAATTCTTGACATCTTCGGGCTTTTGTGACATTCCTAGTATTCTTCTCTTTGATGCATTGTGCTCGATAAATAGGTTTTATGTTCCATGTGGCGACAAAAGGAAAACATATGTGAAAAGAATCTAGATGTAATACGAATAATGGAGAGAACAAAATATGGAATACTTCTTATTACATTTTAAAGATTTACAAATACATCGAAACTAAGGTTTGAGAAAAGATTCGACAATTAACAAAATTCTTTTCTATGTAGCTTTCGAATAAAAAAAAACATTTTTATTAAGCATTTGCAAACAATTTATATTCAGCATTATTAAATTAGCTATTCTAAACCATTTTTGTCAAGCAATATTAAATATACAACTTTTGTATAATTACCGCCTTTCTCAAATTCTGAATGTGTTCCCATTATGTTAAAATTGCTTTCTAATAGCTGATATTTGCTTCAAGAATAGTCGAACACATCGGTCGTTTCGATGTTACTTCTAAAAGGCTATATTCCGTATAATACTAGTACTCACTTCGATTATGAGATGGCTTTAATAATGTATTAATTTTAGCACAAAACTGCAATTTGCCCAGAAGCGTTATTAATTTGGTTTTGGCATTTTGCGTCGGTTCACTATAAATGTCGGTTCACTTTCCAAATCGTTGTCACCAAATATTAGAGCCCTGCATTATATTTAAAGAAATTAAATAATGAAGAATCTACATGAATGTATCTATGCTTCTGGCACTTTGGATAAACAACACCATCATCAAATTGTACAAATAGAGACATCAAATTTTGAATAACGTAGTCCTCCATTCGAATATAGGCATTTGAAACCCAAATTTCGAATTTGGAATTTGAAAAACTATTTCAAAGCGAGCAATGGCAAAACTATTCGAAAAAAACATATTTATCTCAAGCGCGCGAGACTGTGTAGCGGAAATTCTAAAGATATGCTCTTTTTAAATATTTTGTGATATTGCTGTTGAATTGAATTTTATGTGGTTTAAATGCGAAGAATATGATGTTTAATAAGTAAGGATAACACTCAAAACATTAAAAAACGCTCCTTTGGGCGAAATGTAAAATCTGAAATCTTTCAGAATTTTTTCTCTCCTTTATTTTCATTCTCAGTACGCCAGATTTGTTATAATGGCTGACTAGAAAGTTAAACAAATTACTACAATACCAGCACTGAAAATTTACAGGCTTGATTCCCTAAAAAAAATTAGTATATGCTTGTAATCTTAAGTTTAATAATGTGTAATATTTTAATGGCCTCATCAGACAAATACTTTCAAAAATACGGTTAAAAAATGAAACGATTCAAGAACTTTTACATAAAAAATCTGATGTGGACATCAAATGACTCCCTTGAATGTCCTGTTAAGTTATACAGATTTTTTGCTGCACTTCATTTAAAATTATTTCCTGGAATTTCATTAGAGGTATATTTTCTTACGCAATCAATTCAGTTCACACTCTGCGGAAAGGAAAAAATACGTAAAAACTCAAAACATCTTTATTAAAAATTGTAAAATAACCAAAAAACCTAAATTTCCAAATACAGTTAAAAACCTTTAAAAAAATCAATTTTTTACAATTAAGGTTAGACTATGGTCACCAATTGGCAGAAAAACAAAATTTTCCGTGCAGTAAAATTCAAGGTTAACTTTTAGCCCACTGGGCAGAGGGACACTGAAGTTGGTGCACCGACTGACTTAATTCACTATATTACTAAGAGTTTGTTTCGAATTCACTATATTACTAAAGTATGGTTCGAATACAAACCAATTTGCGCCACATTAGGCTTAGATCTGCTTGTACTTTCAAATCGTGGATAATTCTACAACTACTGCATGCAGATTAACTAAAACCATATAGGCTTTAACCGGAACATAAAGAACGACATAATTCAATCACCTTTGAAGGAAAAAATACATAACTTACAAATATATAAGAATAAAAATCAGAGCTCACTGAGCCAGGTAAAGAGTAGGTATATATATATATATATATATATGCGTTTGGTACGGTCAATTGCAATAAAAAACGCTGCAAAATTAGATGTTATAGCAGTCCCATGTACAAAATTTCAATGTTTTGCGGCTAATTTTTTTGAGTTATGAGAGATACACGCATAAGTACGTACGTACGTACGTAATTTTTGAAACGTTCGTCACGCACAGATGTCGCGAAAAAAATCCATTTTGTATCCATTTTAAATCCCTTTTACAATCCGATTTGAAAACCAAATATCTTTATTATGCCCGTACGTACAGACGTCACTCAAAAAGCGGTGCAAAACTTATTATTATTATTTTTTAAAATTTTAGTCATGGTTATTCTTCATAATTTTCGTTTAGAAAACCACCTTCCTTATCAACGATAGTACTTCTAAAAATCCTGTTGTTCTTCAAGAGTTAATAGGAAGTAGAACATAAATCTCATTATCGTTATTCTTCATATATTTTCTGAACAGAGCTCTTTTGTGTTTTTGTTTCCGTTTGGTGTCCATTAGCAGACCATCATCCAATGATTTGTATTGTATCTTCTAACTCCAAATAATCATACTGCATGCTGATCCTATATTACTATCTGCCAGCGAGAAAAGAAGAATTACTTGCATTAGCATGTTATATTTAAAATAAATAAAGCTAGAGCAACACAACCTCACATATTCTGTTAATCAGCTAGACAAATTTGTTCGGAAGAAATGTCTACAGTTAACGGACTGGCTACAAGGAGTTTTCAGACCAGTAATGTACATAGTAAATAACAGCTAGTCTTCATCGAAATCACACACGAAAGAACCACCCCCTTTCGTGTACTCTTCTATAAATAATCAACCAGTCAACTCATATTAAAATATGAGTTGAGTAAATATGAGTTAATAAGCTCAATAAGTACGAATTACTAAGCTGAAACATTAAAAATCAACTTTGTCCACTAGGAGTTCGAATACAAATCTTCGAATGTTAGTTGGATCTGTTAATCACTTACAACACAATACAAAGCAAGGGAGTTGCAATAATTACTTACATTCTCCCCAAATGAGCTACAGGACTTAGCCACGGTATATAGTGAACCTAATGCAGCTAATGACAAATTAGCCTGTCCCACGTTTTAGTTCAGGCTCCAATTTAAAGATAATTTACAATTTAGACTAGGAATATGTCCTCTTCGAATCTCGACGCACGGATTTTGCATTACTAACTACGTATCACTAAAATCATGGGATCACGCATGATGGCAGTAGGAGATTATGCTCCTTGCCAGCATCACTCCAAAGTTTACCAAATTCGACTAATTAATTGTTTAGATAATCGGAGCGCTACTGCACAGAGTATCGGTGATATGAAATGAATGCAACAACAACAATATTAAAGCCTTCCATCCAGAAACTCGCCCGAAGCAAACTTATGTTTTTTTAATTTCGTTATCTGGTTTATTTATGAGCAAAACCTTTCATATAACATTGATATTTAAAGAAATGCCCCTCAAATATTCAATTTTGTTATTAAAAATTCAAAGCGGAATGATTTAAATTTCGTTTGAAAGCTCTCAAACCACACTTGGGAAGATATATTCATAAAATATACATAGGATGTGAAATTACGAAATAAGCTTAGCCTTTAAATAAGAGGCTTCAATAATTGGATTGCAAATACAGGGGGATATAAAGTAATAGCCTGGTAAATAATAATAAAAAAAAATCGCTTTAACATATTTATTTATCGTAAAGTAGTACATTTGTTTTTTTACGAAAGGAAAAATTAATAACACGAATGCATATTCTCGAATTCTGTAGAATTTGTTGCTTTTTCTGAAATGCGTCTGCGTATGAATGACTCATTTGATTTGGAAACGGTGAAAGTTTGTTGAGATAATATTTTATTCTAAATCACATAAATGGATAAATGCATGCCGAAGAATACATTTCGAGAAGGTTCAATACTAAAGCAACATTTAGATATTTACAACAAACAATTTTATTTCCGAACTGGATGGTAAAATCATAATTCTCCATTTTCCATTTCAAACTATCGCAGATATGAATTTTATTAGAATATGTATAAGCTAGATATGCAAAAGATGAAGTATTTCTTTACCCAAAGCAGTCGTTTATATCTTTTTTTTGTAATGTAATATTTTAACCTGTTTAATAAAACGGAACTCGTTTTTCTTCCTTTCAAACGAATATGAAATGAAAAAATTATTTTTCATATTCAGCATGAGACAGGAAGCAAGAGATTATTTTTTCCTTCGAAATAAGAAACAAAATGAAATCACGATGATAAATGTAAAATAAATTACTTTCTTTTTATCTTTTTTATGGCTTTAATTTATGAGACAAATCTCATAAAAGCCCTGAAAACTGGTATAATACATATATTGCGGAAAAAAGTTCAAAAATTATCTTCATAAAATTACAAAACAAAACTATTTAAATGTATACTACATACTTATTCTCTAATTGTAGCAAAACGAAGGATTATGCCAAAGCCTGCGTGTGGATTATATTTGCTAAAGGAACGAATGCCTTAATGGAAAACTTAATAATGAAAACTGACTCATAGTTACGTTATGTATTAAGAAAACCATGGAACGTACATGGTACTTGAGCAGTTTTCCTAGATTTTAATCAAGATCAAACTACCAGGGTTGATGTGATCTTACCGCTTGTTCGGTCAAAATACGTACATGGTGAACTACAAATGAAACATTCAGCCACAAAATATTTTAGTTAAAGGAGGAATGAACATTGAATTTTCTGAAATTCGAATTGTAACAGATTCTCGAATTCTCCAGCCTATTTAATCCCGTGTTTGTAAATTTTTAAATAATAATAATAATAAAAAATTCTGAAAAAGCTTTCAGATGTTATGCTACTCTCAAAAAGTCTTTTTTTAATGCTTTATGTGTTACCTTTGTTTATTAAATACTATGTTCTCATTTAAACCATAAAATTCAATTCAACAGCAATATCATAAAATATAAAAAGAGCATATATTTAGAATTCTCAATACACAGTCTCGAGCGCTGGAGATAAAAATTATATTAGAGTTTTTTTTTCTGTACGGTATTACCATTGTTCGCTTTGAAATCGCTGAGTTTGTTAATCAGACGTTCGTTAAAATTTTAAAAACATGAAATGCACAATAAAACAAATTCCAAATTTGGGCTTCCAAATGCCCATATTAGGAGGAGGACTACGTTATTCAGAATTTAATGTCTCTAGGTACCGTTGTTTTTGCACAGGAGAGAAACATACATACATTTATGCAGATTTTGCATTATTTAATTTCTTTAAATATAATGCATGGCTCTAATATTTGGTGATAACAATTGGAAAAGTGAACCGACATTTATACCGAACCAACGCAAAATGCCAAAATGAAGTTAAAAACTACTTAAATTTACAAATTTTCAAATTTACACGTTTAGAATTCCAAATTAAGGCTTCCAGAGGTCCATATTCGGGTGGAGACGTATGTTATTCAAAATTTGTGTCTAGGTACCGTTGTTTTTTCACAGTGCGAGAAACATGCATTAATTCATGAAGATTCTTCAATTTTTAATTTATTTAAATATAAAGCATTGCTCTAATTTTTGGTGGCAACAATCTGAAAAGTGAAACGACGTTTTATAGTGGACGACGCGAAACGCCTACATGGGATTAATAGCCGTTCTGAAACAAGAAAGTCTAAACAAAAAAAATATTTTTACAAGAAGGGAAAATGTTCATTTTAGAAATCTATAAAACTAAATTTCACGAGATAAAAAAATTTTGACTTTTCTATAAATCCAAATTTTATTTTCGACAATTTGAAAAAAAAAAAAAAATTCTTCTACAACTGGAAAAGTGAAACTTATAGCTATGTATAAACACTTATCTAATATAAAAGGTATATTTTACAAAGTTTTCAATAGAATTTCAAATAAGCATCTATTTTCAGCAATGATATACTGCGCCTCCAAATTTTAAACAAGGAAACTTGAAGAATTTTCATTATATCAGCATTAAAGTTTTTTGACTATTTAGGTCATAGGAAAACATCTTTCGCGTTACATATTTTCTCTATAGGGCATATATGAAAACCTAAAGCTTCAAATATGAAATATTTAACTATATATAAAAACGTAATTCCGATTCCATCAGGAAAATGTATACTTACTTTAACCGAAGTTATCTGCGCATTGATTTCGAATTTGAATTAAATTTTTTGGTATAGATGTAGTATGCGATCTACTACTTTTAGCTAGCTATCTATTCCTTAGACGACGCCCTTGAAACGCTACTTCTAAGTAAATACGAATAATTAAAATCATATAAATGAAAAATGATTCCATTAGTAAATTTAATAGTCTGTTAAATTTTAATTCCATTTAATTAATTTTGCTCGCAATCATACAAAATGAGCCGTTTCTAAGAATCGCTTAGCCATATACACACTGGGAATGTCGCCCAGCATGGTGAAAATACATGACAAACGGACCATCACCATGCTTCTGCGATAAACGCGGAACCATTTGCTGTTGATACCGCACCTTGTGTAGAATCTTTAATTTCAAAATCCTCCAGCACGATTCTATTGTCTGACTGTAAGTAACATCTGCAGGATTGACATTCTTTTGGAGTTTACAGTGTGAAGAACGGCAAAATTGGTAGATCGCATACGACATCAATGCAAAGTTATCTTATAATATGTAGTATGGTATTTGCTCAGCGCATGTTAATATTCTCCGACTATTAATATGCGAAGTATAATGTATTACAATGAATCAAAATGGCCTTAGGGGACCTTGAAGCACGTCATATAGCTTGTAAAATCGGTTATACTGCAGGTATTTCGTCCAAAAATTATAGCGGCATGTTCAGCACTCACTGCCTAAAATTTGATAAACATTGTTTAAACAACCTCTTGTTGCTGTTCTATATGTGTGGCTGCTAATTGATACAACTCTGATATTTTGATAACCGTACAGGCATAGGTGCAAGAAGACAGTATTAAACTCAACCTAACCTATGATATGTGTATGGTTATATTACCAGTAACTTAAAATTAAGTTTGGTACTAGAGAATGATAAAGCGCTAGTAACAAACTTAATTGTAGCGCATTTGGTTTTGTTAAAGTCATTACGCAGTTCTCTGAAAGAATCTGTATATGAAACTTAAATAATTCTTATTTTTATTGAATCTGTCACATGACCCAAATTATCATGTTTGAATATAAAATTACTTAACTGAAAGAATGAACGAGAATTATTTGTCTGAATTATTTAATTATGAGCATTTTTTCAATTATTTAATTATGAAAATTATTTTTCTGATTTATTTATTTATGAGAATTATTTCTCTGAATTATTTGACTTAATTCTTAAAATTATATCAAGAGGTCTGCCACCAAGCATTTAAGAGATTTTAGCAGCACATTCTATACAAACTGCTTTCTATATATTTTATATATCCAAACAATTTAAATACATCTCAGGTCGGAAGGGAATCCTACAACTTAAAGTTTAAGCTAAACCAAACTTAACTTCAAATTTACGTTGGTGTAAAAAAAAACAATATGAATTTCTAAAGAACAAGGCACAAAGTTACTCTTCTTCACATATTCTGCATTTTGTTAAAAATGTAAGACACCCTCACAGATAATGAAATAAAGCATTTCTGAAGGTCTTTTTCAAGTGTAAAAAAGGAATGTTTGCATACATTAGTTTGCTTCATAGTAAAATATATAAGCTTAATTTGAATCTATTCTACCAGAAAGGCAAAGTTCGATACCTTATTTAGAATAAAGTAAATACATTTCATTTAGAATAAGGATAATTTACCTCACATATTTTTAAACTTTGGGCTTTGCTAGTAAGAAGACACGTTTTTCATAAAAGGCTGGTAAAAAAGTCAACTTTTATCTGCGCCTCCTCTTCTGTATGCATATTTTCCGTGGCAAATGAGGAAAAAATATTTAGAGCTTATTTTGGCAAAACGTATTTAAAGCATATTATTCATATATTATTTGGCAAAGCATACTCACAGTTTATTTTGACACTAATATCAGTCAAATGCTACAATTCTATTTCTACCAAATGAATTGCGATCACACAAAACTCTTTATGAAATTATACTGAAAGAGCACATTCAATCGAAGTTTGTTTTAAAACATAAATACTTGGTGGAACTTTCGGACGAAATTGTTCTTACAATTGTTTGATGTATTCTACGCAACAGACAAAAATACCTATTCAAAGATTCACATTCAACAAAATAAAATTTTAAAGGTCTTTCTAAATTTTGCGTACAAGTTAGTACGAAAAATTAAAAACATTCATTTTTAGGATAAGTTCATTAGAATGAAAACTATATAATAGAAATAACAGTTATTTCAGATTCTCAACAATTCAGAAGAAATGACAAATTGCAAATTCAGAATTGAATTTCTCATTCTTTTCGAATATTACTTTGGTTTTTTTAGAAACGATATTTCAAAGTTATTAATTTTTTTGAATCTCTAGACGTTTTACATGAAAAAATAACAAAAAACTGGTTAACGCTCGTTTAAATTTAATATAGTAATGGAAAATTTGGGTAACGCAGAACGAGAATCTTATTCAAATATGCCAAATGCAGAAAGAAATTACATCGTTTGGCTTTTTATGTCTCATATTCTTTCGTATTGATTTGCATATTGAACGACTTGGCTCTTGTTTACAAAAGCTATGAAGTATTTCTTTCAATTTCAGATTTCAATAAATTTTAAATATATTTGTTACTTCAACTGAATGTAGTAGTACTGATTTCATTCCAGTTGTCTCCCCCCCAAAAAAAGAAGTAATAAACTTACAATTGTACCAGAATTCAATAGTTCATGCACTAAATATCTGATTTAGCTTCTCATCGAGGAATTTTTAAATATTTGAATGAATTAGATTACTTTCGCAAAAGCTGTATTTATTTGAATGGGTTTGGTTTTTAGGCACTTCTGAAAGGCAATACGGTGTTGGTGTTGGTGTATTTAATTATGGCAAAGCACACTAGGGCTATCTGCCTAATGGGAGGGATGCCTTTCGTGGAGGACTTTCTAAGGGAAACTGGCTCGTATACACGTTACACATGGGGAAAACCACGAAAACGCCCATGCAGCCAGCCCGTTCGCGGGATTCGAACCTCGGACCGAACTACCAGTGTTCAGCGTCTTTACCGCTCGGCCGCTGGTGGGCGAAAGGCAATACGTTGTTTTATAGTATTTTTTATGTCATAATTTTAGTGCGTATTTTTCTCTAAAGGAATTTGTTTCTAATTGTGTTTCTAAGGTTTTTTTTCCTTATATTATGTTGTAAACCTAGTAATTCTCAACCAATCGACGTTTCAATTATAAAGGCTACTGATGCCTTATAATTGAAATAACATTGTAAGGATCTTAAGTTTTACCAACGTTTATCTTATTTTAAATCTTTACTATCACTTCTTATTTTCTACTTCCGGCCAGAATTAAAAGCGTTAACATATTTATGCAAAATTTGTCTGGCGAACGCCAAGTACTTAAGTTGTGGCTTTTTGCCAAGCGAGAGAGAGGAAGGAGTTAGTCGAAGCAGGCCGCTTACCTTAGAAGTTTTACTCAGTTGCTGGTTGCCTTCCAAGCCAGAGGTTTAATCCTCTTGATAATTTTAAACGTATTGTAGTGTTAACAGTTCTCTGTACTACATACGGCTTCCTGTTAATATAAGGCCAATCTTCCACGTTTATTATTTCAAAGTTAAGTTAGAGTTTAGTTATATTTTTATATTCTTACGTTTAGACCACAAGTAGTGGGTCTTTGTATTCCGAAGTACGGAAATTATTGTAAAGAGAGAAAAATAAAGGGTTTTGTATACCCTTCTTGTGTATCCTGTCTACTTCCCACAGTTATTGAACATAGCTTTAGTAAGCTCTCTGTTCCGAGTCAGGTCCTTGCATGTTCCCAAAGAAAGTAAGACGGAACATTGAACCTGATAACATTAATTATGATAATTAGGTAGATCCTGATATATGGGGGAAATCTTCCGCTGACTAGGTGATATCTGGCAATTTCTTGCCAACTTAGCGATATTCTGGAAGTTTCCAGAATACTTTTTTGAAGTTCTGGAAGCAACGTTTTCCGAAGCTTTAGGAATTGCTTGGATAGGCTTGTATTGGGTTGGCAACTAAGTAATTGCGGATTTTTTTTAGAATTTTTTCATGGAACTAAATAACTTTATTCTGTAATGTATTGCCCATTTTGATCAATAACCTTTTGCTGTCTTTTAGACAGCATCATAATCCCACGTTCATAAAATTCTGGTTTTTATTAGCAAAAAACTGAATCAGGTACGATTCGACATCATCATCATTATTGAAATTTTTACCATTCAAGGAGTTTTGTAAAGATCGAAACAAAAGGTAATCAGATGGTGCAAGTTCAGGATTATATCGTGGATGTGGCAAAACATCCCAACCAAGCTCCAATAATTTTTGCCGAGCGACCAAAGATGTGTGTGGCCTTGCATTGTCATGATGGAATAGAACACCTTTTCGATTTGTCAATTCGAGCCGCTTTTCTTCAACGGTATTGTTTAATTTCGTTAGTTGTTCACTGTACACATCAGAATTGATCGTTCGGTTGGGTGGTAAAAGTTCAAAGTAGACAATTCCTTTGTAGTCCCACCAAACTGATAACAAAACCTTCTTTTGATGAATATCAGCTTTTGATGTTGTTTGAGTTGGTTCACCTGGCCTGCTCCCCGATCTTTTCCGCTTAATACTGTTGTAAACAACCCGTTTTTCATCGCCAGTTATCAGTCGTTTTAAAAATGGATCATTTTCATTACGTTTCTTTAGCAAATCTCAGCTGTTAATGCGTTGCGTTAAATGCGTTTCTTTCATTTCGTGAGGAACCCATGTATCGAGTTTTTGAACATAGCCCAATTGTTTTAAGTGATTTTTCAATGCATGTATGCGATACATGAAGCTTCTCTGCAATCTCACGTGTTGTACTGTGACGATCCGAATCGATTATTGCTTTTTGATTAGGTCGTCATCAACTTCAACTGGACGACCAGAGCGTTTTTCATCTTTGAGTGAAAAATCACCAGAACAAATTTGGCAAACCAATTTTGACACTGACGTTCTTTTAAGGCTTCGTCACCATAAACAGCACATAACTTTTTATGAGCTTGCGATGCGTTTTTCCCTTTGCGGAAATAAAAAAGCAAAATTCGACGAAAATGTTCCTTTTGATTTTCCATTTTTCAACGAACGCCAAACAAAAACTACGCAACCGATCAAAAAACTTTTTTTACTGATTGACAGCTGAATTGCCAACTATCAAATAACAAAATGTGTTTTATATTTGTACTACGTCTGCAATCCTAAGAATTCAACTGAAGCCATCTTGAAGTGAAATTCGCAATTACTTAGTTGCCAACCCAATACATATCGGCTGCAATGGGGTCAAGGCTTGGCTAATTTATTTGGTAGAATAGTTTACTTCCGAGTTATTCGACTGCATTTAACCTTTGCTTAATGATTACAACATCTATGAGCAGTTTTAGTGAGATACAATAATCTTTAATTGTTAACGAAACTTTGCTTTATCTCTGTCGTTTTTTGTTTGCATGAATTATTTATAGCTGTGTACCTTGATGTAGAGCTGTTATTTATTCCAGTAAGTATCAATTGGTTACCGTTCGTCCGGAGTGGTTAGTAAAGGGATCTCTGTCAGAGCACAGCGAGCATCAGTTGTTAAACATTGTATAAATAACAGAAATATCAGAGATATCCAAATTGTGGTAATGGGCTCCAATTTTGTGAGTTTAAATAAAGCAGAGAGGTCATTAATATTAAATATAATATAATTTTTAAAATAATCATTTATCGAATGAAATTAGAAACTTATTCGTTGTTTAGAATATTTATTAGAGTGTTTACAGTTTTTAACAGTTCGATGGATTAGGGATTTTAATATAGATTTTTATTAAAACTGTTATAGGCATCAAGTACACAGTGGAAGTGTACATCAGGTAACAAAGTACACAAGGAAGGCATCAAGTACACAAGCAAGTAGTACATGAGTACCACTTCCGATTGTTCATTAAAAACCGTTATGGGCTTCAAGTAAAGTACCAATTCAAGCTGTCCAATTTTACCCCAAATCAAATCTACTCTTTGTATTATTGTAGAAAGCTTAAATACGGTAAAAAGAAATTTATGGGAGTTTGATATAAGAGTTATCGTTTATAGTGAAATTCTCACACACATGCAGACACGCACAAAGACAGACAGTAATCATTGTAAAAAACAGTAGAAACGGGTAAGTGGAAACCTAATTCGTGATTAATCACTAGAAACTCACTATCGAATTTTTAGACTGAAACATAATAACCCTTACTTATGTATATAAGATAACGTAATATAATATGATAAGGCCAACTGTCTCATGGATGACTAAGGCCCACCAGCGGCAGAGCAGTAAGTTGCTGAACACTGGTAATTCGATCCGAGCTTCGAATGCCGCGAACGGGCTGACTGCATGAACGTTTTCGTGGGTTTTCCCATGTGTAACATGCATACGAGCCAATTTCCCTTAGAAGGTCCACCTCGAAGACATCCATTCCCTTAGGCAGATAAAGCCCACCAGCGGCCGAGCGGTAAGGACTCTGAACACTAGTAGTTCGGTCCGAGGTTCGAATCCCGCGAAAGGGCTGGCTGCATGGGCGGTTTCGTGGGTTTTCTCCATGTGTAACCTGTAAACGAGCCAGTTTTCCTTAGAAAGTCGCCCACGAAGGCATCCCTCCCTTTATTCAGATAGCCGTCGTGTGCTTTGCCATAGTTGAATAATCCAATCCTTAGGCAGTAGCCCTAATGTGCTTTGCTGTAATCTCAAAAAACCAAACCAAACCAAAGGATGAGTAATGCAACAGTAAGGTACAATTTAAACGTAGTGTAATGAGATGCTAGAAATAGAATGCTTTCTAGACGCTTTTAAGTAAAAGATTAGGGAGAGAGCAGTTTCACGAAACATACCGATGTGCTATATCCGGAGGGGAAAAGAAGTTATAAGGTATTTTCTACCTCCTTTCCGTATGCCTTTGTGGTGTAACTGGGATGCATACTCGACGCGTATTCGAGAGGTTCAGGGCTTGAGTTCCGACGAGGGAAGCGCATATTTTTCATGTCTCCTGCTTTAAATAATAATAATAATAATAATAATAATAATAATAAAACTAATGACTCTATAAGTAGCCCTCAAACTCAATGGTGGTGTACGATAATTCTTCACCACCAGGATGTGACGATTGGGTCCCCTCATCCCCAATCGCCCTTTCAGAGGAGGAGTATATAAGGTATTTTCTTCCTCCTTTTCGCATGCCTCCGCGGTGTAATTGGAGGAAGCGTACTCGACACGTATTTCAGAGGCTCAGGGTTCGAGTCTCGGAAAGGTCATTACTCATTTTTCCCGTCTTCTGCTTCCCCCCCAATAAAAAAACCTAATAAATCTACAAAGTTTTTATTTTTGTCTTAAAAGTGCAATACGATAAGAAAACTCTTTTTTGTTTTTTAACGATATCATTATGCCATCATATCGTTACCTTATTACAGTTATTCATCAGATTCGAATTTGCATTTTAATTTAAATAATAATGGAATATGCACTTTCTTAATCAAGGTAAATATATTATATTTTTCCCTTATTTTACATTATCTTTAGCGCACAATAGAAAGAATTAAAAGCACAAGACAGATGAATAATATTTTAGCACCCCAATACAATATTTAGAAAATTATTTTAAGAGTGGAGAACGTAATTTATAATTTAAAGTTACAGAATAATTGATTTTCCAACCTTTACACAGCAAATATCTCTTTGTGCGGAGAAGAGAACAAACAGGCTTATCACCATCAGGCCAGATTAACAAACAATATGATGGCACAGAGCCAAATGCAGAACAAGCTGTTCAACAAAAGGCAGGCCTTTAAAGCAAACTTCAGTCTAATTATAAGCTCTCTTTTCATTAAAAAAGATTAACCATTGACACCTCTTGAAGTTGCTATTTTTAAAACAAAGTCAGCAAATAAAATTACTCCACGCTCTTGAGATATGTCGTTTCACCATTAGGACAATATTTACTTCGGATAATTACAGAATTCCACACCCGGGTTTCCATTAGGAGATGAGGCATTGATTTTGTGACAGTTTATCGCCGGAGAAGGGGCATATCTATTGAAAAGCCGGACAAATATTGGTAATACAATGGTTACGGCCTCGTCGGATGTCACGGCTTGGTAAATTATCTGCGTGCCATTCGCAGATCAAAATTTCGTAAACGTTCGTAAACATCATAAATTTAATGTAAAATTTTGTAATACACTAATCAAAGCAAATGTTCCATATTTGATAAAATGTACATATTCATATTCATAACCTTTCTTTATTATGAAATTGAAGGAGTTATAGAAAGAGGTTTCAACCGAGGAAAGATAGAATTTCAGCAGAATTGGAAATCATCGTACAGATAATTCAAATACGAAGAGTAATCGAAGTTGTATACGCGAAATGCTTTTCCGATGTCATTTAGTTTCGGTGAATTTACTTTCATGTAGGAGTGCTTTATCAGAAAGTGAATTGAGAATGCTTTCTAATTTTATGGATTTATACTAGAATAATCGCATGAATTTTATTAATTTTCGGGACATCACAGAGTGTTAGAATTTATTTTCCTTTGGAAAATTATGGTTAACAAATTAAGATTCGACTGGTAGTTTAATGTCTGTATTAACGAAATAGTTTTTTTATAATAGCTAAGAAATAATTAAGACACAATAACACGCCGAACAAATACTAATTCAGAAATCAAAAACAAAAATCAGCGTTATATTTTCAAAATTTTCACTAGTTTCGATGGTTTTACCGAACCACCATCCTCAGCTGCAAAACCGCAAATGAACAAGATAGGAAATAATGATTAGATAAGATAAGAAAGCCTGGACAAGAATAAGCAAGTGGCGCCATCTGTTGATGAAACCAGATTGCAATTAGGATCGTTTCACATTCAAAAAAATTTATCTGTTCTAGTTAACTATCCTAATTCCAATCCATCTTTTCCTTTGGCCTTTAAAGAAATTATGTTTTAGTTCTGGTTTCATCAACAGATGACGCCACTTGCTTATTCTTGTCCAGGCTTTCTTATCTTATCTAATCATTATTTCCTATCTTGTTCATTAGCGGTTTTGCAGCTGAGGATGGTGGTTCAGTAAAACCATCGAAACTAGTCCTGTGAAAATTTTGAAAATATAACGCTGATTTTTGTTGTTTGACTTCTGAATTAGCTAGGAAATAGTTTAACGAAATAGTTAGGAAAATCATAAATTTTCAGTATAAAACTTTACTCGGTTGGTCAAACCACATTTTCAAACTTGCAGAGACCAAAAAAGGTACAAAAGATTCTATGAAGCGATTTAAGAATTGTTTAATGCTATTAAATGAAAAAAAACCTATAAAAAATTGAAACAGAGAATCATATGTACACAAGGTGATACATACATCATACTTATACAAGATGATTCAATTCAAGTAGCGAAGATTTTATAAAAGAATGCATGTGCGGAAATGTCGCACTCAGGTAGCACTAAGTTGTTGAACGGTAGATAAAAACGTTTGAATTGCATAAATCCGGATCTCAGTGCAAAGTTCGAGCAAAGTTATCACTTAGATTTACAATAAATTATAGCACTGAGATGTATTATTTGATTTATAGGGGAATTAATTATATTAAATCAAAATAAATTAATGTTATAACATATTAAGGAGAACAAATGTTTCAAATTACAGTATCTTTGTTCAAAGTTTCCTGACGAGAAAACCATTGGTTCATATGTTGCAAACTTTTTTGACAACGCGTGAAAATTGTCCGAAAAATAATTTAAAAAATAGCCGAAATGTTTAGGTTTCTAAATAGGTCATGGAAATATATAATTATCAAACTAACAAAGTAATTTAATATCACAATATACTTTGGTACATTGACCACGAAGTCTAATTGAGATCTCGTTATATTATCGTTGCTTTTTGCAAATATTTCTTCTAGGATTATGCTAAAAAGAAAACGAACAAAAAAAATTGTTGAAACTCTAGAAAGTATTTAAAATGTATTCTATATATTAGATGTGAAGTAAAAAAAAATATTCCAGTAAATACTTAAAAGTAAAAATTATATTACGTACGGTGGACATAAGGGAATATTATATACAAAAATATTCATTTGATATACAATAATATGATATTTTTGATTTCATCTGTTATTACGAATCAACTTATAATATTCATTTGAAAAAGTGCCGTAGTTTTACAAATTGAAAGCGTTAATTTTCTTCCTCATTCAGCATGCCTTTGTGGTGTAACAGTAGCATACACTGTGGGTATTCGAGAGGTCCAGGTTCGACTCCCGGCGAGGGCATTTTTCACGTCCTCTGCTTCAAAATAATCTAATGACTCTAAAGTGGGGTTTGAACTAAAAGGTGGTGGACAATAATTCATCGCCACGACGATTTGACGATTGGGTTCCCTGTCTACAGTCGACCTTTAAAAGGGGGTATTTTCTCTCTTCTTCCAGCATGGCTTCGTGGTGTTACGGTAGCACACTCGGCGCGCATTCAAGAGGTCCAGGTTTGAATTCCGGCCAGGGCGCTGCTCATTTTTTATGTCTCCTGTTTCAGAAATAACCTAAGGACTTTAACAGAGTAATTAAAAGATTTTCTTAATAATATAGTATTTTCATTTGAGAAACTTGTATTTAAAATTAATGGAGAAGTGAACTGAAATTACTCCTGTTTTACTTACTATCTAAACAAATTAAAAATTATTATATCCGGGTGGAACATAATATAGCATTCATCAACAAGAAAATTCAGACCGGGGGCAACATCCACGGTAATTTTAAATCACGCTTAATCCGAAAGCAGATGCGAAAATGAATTAACACATATTATAACTAACAGAAAAATATTATTAACTGATTACCTGTATTTTCAAGCAGTTTAATCTGGAGAATAAGTTTAGTTATGCAAATTATATCAGCACTAGAATGTTTGTATTATACTCATATTTTGCTAAGCCTTAATGTGAAACAGATGATTAATATCTGTCCATGTGATTTATTTTTTATGATTTAGCAATTCATTATTAATATTTTTTATTATGTAATTATATTCTAAATTTCATACAATTAAATTATGTATCGTTGTAAATAGTAACAATTCTCAAATATTACTGCATCAACTGCTATTACAGCTGTTATCCCACCCGTTTTTCCTTTCTTTTCCATAATTTCAGTAGACAATTTTATTTTATGCTGATAATCTTTCAGTTCTCAATGACTCAAATAAAACGTTTTTAGATAGGGTTTGGTTAATATGCCCCCCTGCGTTAAATAAGGAATCTTTAACTTTTATATCTTCAGGTTAAAATCTGAAGCAGAATGATTTTTTTTCTGAGATATTTTAAGAAAGTTAAGCCAAATATACGCAAAAAATGATCTTTAATATTCTACTGCTTACGATTGCAATATATTGATTGCGTTGGTAAACACGTATACATACACTGAGCATTCATTAAATTGTATGACATTTATTAGCTAAAGCGCTGTTATTTTACTCACCTTGCCTTCTTTTCATTTCCTGGCATCTTTCAATTAAACATCTGAACAGGAAATTGGCAGACATGTTTCATTTGCCTTACTTATCAATGATGCATGGATTTGCAGCCAACTTGTTTCATTTGTAGGCAATAACAATCCAAGAGCGGAATTTTGAGCTCTTTATTACGCACATCTTGAGCTCTTTTTCCGCGTATTTTGAGCTGTTTATTACGCATTATTTTGAGCTCTTTATTTAATGTGAATGACGCTCATTTTTTAATTTTACCTATTTTCATTGTGTATTGTGCATTGTACCTCAAGCCATACGCGTGCTGAATAGCTGAAGATTGTAGTAATTATTATTATTGAAGCTAACATAATTATGTAGGAAATTACACAGCATTTTCATATAATAAATCGATATTAGAATAATCAAAGAACATTCGAAAATAATTCCTGACGTTGAGAGCTTGTTAATCGCTCATCCCAATTCATAAAAACCAGGGACGACGTATCTCAGACAACTGGGCTTCTGGACTTTTTAAATGATACCATAAAGATGGATCCATAATATCTTCAATGCTTATAGCTCATACCATGGAAATGGTTCCATAATATTCTCATATAATATGGGTACGCAATACAGAAAAATGCATCAAGAAAATGCAATCAACGGCTGAATTATCTCCGAAATCTAATGCCGTGAAGATAAACCAATAATAGCTGCAGATTTGTAACCGATGCCACGCAGATAGATCCGTAATGCTCTCATATTATATGCTTATAAAACATAGAAAAATGAATAGTAACAAAATATGGTCTAAATCTATCTTACATATCCTATTGCTATTGAATGAATTATCTAATTTGATGAACACTTGTAAAGAGAGTATTTTGTAAGAGGTATGCGTTATGCTTGTCGGTGAGTTGGATAGTCATGGAAGCATCATTTGCGGACTTCTTTAATCTATAGTAAGCAGCTCAGTTTAACGGCACGGGTTTTTTCTTTAAAAATGATGCTAGGCCTTCATAGCTTTAACTACATCTGAATTCGCTCACCAGTAGTCATGCCATTTGTTGTGCCAATTTAGAAGCAGTGTTAACAAAACTAATCTTCGAATAGTTAAATATGTTTCTAATTTTTGAAATATAGAAGTATTAAAATATATACCAGAAATGGGGCAAATATTGCTGCTATGGTAAACAAAAATTACGCTAAGACGTACTTAAACAACTTTTAAACTATAGATAACTCCACAACTATTGCATGCAGATTAACTAAATTAAAAAAAACTCCCACTATATAAAACTATATAAAACATTACGTAACTTCACTATATAAAAAATCATTATATTTGTTTACCATAGAGACACTCTGGCGCTAGGTTCGCTTAAAAGTGTTACATTTTTATTCATTTTATAACTCAGAATGCATAAAATTTATATCATCTGAAGAATGATTTAATCGTTGCCACATGTTCTATTCAAATACTATAATAAATCTAAAACAATGTATAAAATAAATTAAGCAAACAACAACAACAACAAAAGAAACAGTTTTTCACAGACGATTGAGTATTTCTCATTCAATTAATTCAGTTCTAACTTCGCGTCAAGGCAAAAATACATAAAAAATAAAATATCTGTGTTAAAAATTATGGGGTACATCTTAAACATTAATTAAATTACATAATAGATTAAGCATGATTTAATTCGCAATAATAAAAGAAGACGTTATCTTCGCTGTTCCGAAGCTTACTTTCTCTAGATTGGCAACAAATCCACTATTCTGCTAAGTTTCAAATGTAAACAAACACGGAAGCCATGGCAAAAATTATTAGGCTTAGCGGCAGTTAAACAACTTTTAAATTCTTGATAGTTCTATAAATACTGCAAGAAGATTTATTAAAGGCCTTAACCGGAAGATGAGAACAACATAGTTCAGTCATTTTTAAAGCAAAAAATGCACAATTTACCAACAAATATAAAAAAAACTGAGTTAAGAGTTAACCGAGCTGAGTAACAGAGTGGGTATATATATATATATATATACATATAAACTTTTGGTACGGCCGATTTTAACCAAAAAGAGAGCTGCACAACGACATGTTATAGCAATCCTATATACAAAATTTCAGCGTTGAGAGACTACTTGTTTTTGAGTAATGTCAGATACATACATACATACGTACGTACAGACGTCACGAGAAAATCTTTTCTGAATCCATTTTAGATCAAGTTTATTATCCGTTTGCGGAAGAAGAGTCCTTTATTCTGTCCTTACGTACAGATGTCACGCAAAAACACCGTTAAGTTGCCATTCGATAGCGGTCAAAATGGATATTTTCGTTGAAATATGATACCCGGAATTTTTCTTGATTACAATACTTCCTTTACTTCGTACAACAAAGTAAAAATGGATCGTTTACATCATCAAAAGAAAAGGATCGTGATCCAAGCATGATGTATCAGCACAAATCATATCGAAATCTAAATTGCATCAGAAAAAGATCATGTTGTTGATTTAGAGGATTAAAAAATATTGAGTGTTCTAAGCTGTTTCCAAGCAAAAAAAAAAAATCATCTCAGATATTTATTGCCAACAGCTTATGAAACTGGAGGGAGCAATCAAAGAGAAAATGTCAGAAAGGAATCAGGTTCCACCACGACAATGGCAGACCTCTCACATATTTAGCAATAAGTACGAAATTATTGGAGTTTGGTTAAGAGGTGATGTCGCATCCTCCATATAGCTCACATTGCACCATTGGATTATCATTTATTTTGAAGTTTACAAAACGTCTTAAATGGTAAAAATTTCAGTAATAACAATGACTTCAAATTGCATTTGGTTCCATTTCTTGCTGATAAACACTCGAAATTCTCTGATCGCATCATCATGAAGTAACCAGAAAGATGGGAAAAGTTGATCGAACAGAATGGTAAATATCTGACTGAATAAAAGTTAATTTTTTGTGTAGAAAAATTGAGTTTTATTTCACACTAAAAAAATTACTTTCTTGACGACCCGATACGTTTATATGCATCCTGTTCTTTATATTATTAGATGATGGATATTTTAATCACACTGTTACGCAATTTATAGAACTGAATAAAACAAAATAATATAAAAATTAACACAAAATCTGAAAGGTTGAAGATTTTATATTACGCCCAAAAGGACCTTTTTTTACCGTTTTGTGTGTTACCTTTATTTATCGAATATCCTGTTCTTCGCATTTAAATCATAAAATTCAATTAAACAGCAATATCACAAAATATTTAAAAGAGCATATCTTTAGAATTTCCCATACACAGTCTCGCACGCTGGAGATAAAAATTTTTTTCATACAACGTTGCCATTGCTGTCTTTGAAATTTTTGAGTTTCTTAATAAAAAACTCATAAAGGCTTTACAAAATATGAAATAGTTAATAAAAGAAATTCCGTATTTCAAATTTGGGCTTCCAGATGCCAATATTTGGGTGGAGACTTACGTTCTTCAAAATTCGATGGCTATAGGCACTGTTGTTTTATCACAATGCGAGAAATATAGATAACATTTATGCAGATTCTTCATTATTTAATTTATTTAAATATAATACAGGGTGATAAATTTGGTGGCAACAGTTTAAAATGTGATTCGCCGTTTATAGTGAATCAAAAAGGAAACTAATAGCAGTTCTGGGCAAATTTCCCCTTTGAGCTAGTGGTTTTAGATATTGGATAATTTCCCTCGCAATTAATCTAGCAAATATGAAACATTTTCTTTTAAAACTGCCATATTATTTTAATTGTCCGTCACAATGTACAGGAATCCAATTTGCTTGTCAAGCATGTGATTGAAAATGAGAATCTATTTGCGATAAAAGATGAGTGTTATGAAAGTATTGCTGTGGTGGCATTACACAGTTGATGTGCTCTTTCAATTACTCATGAAGTGGTACAAAATACCAGCATGTTTCTACCCATCGAATAATTTTAATTCACATACGTTGAATTCCATTACCTTCTTAATCCTCTCGGTTGTTTTCGGTAATCCCTTAATTTATTCACAAATTTTTACGTATATTCTTCAGCGTAAATAGTTATATTTGGACACCTTCACCTTTCACTGCTTTTGATGCGAGAGATTATAAAGACAAGGGAGTACTTACTGTCATAATCCGCGTACGGTGCCGCTGACGTCATTTCCGCTGCCAGGAGAACAACAACCAAGACAAGGGAGCAGACGCGAAGGGCGTTTCCAGAGTTCATCTTTATCGGATTTATCTGTAAAAAACAATTAAACACTATTTATCATCGTAAAGGTAAACTGAAATGTTACTAGGAAGACAAAAAATTACATGTACAAATTCAAACACAACGCGCATTATACTACTGAAACGAATATATGTAACAAAAATAATCCTTCATTACAAATTCAAATGGTACCACAATAATCAGTTTTTACCTTTAGAAATATAGAAAAATATCTAAATGTGAACGAAAACCTGTTGGAGATCTCATTTGTTGAAATTTTATCGCAAGAATTTTGAATTGTGTTGAACTAGATTATAGTTACATTCATCTGTAAATGGCAGTATATTTAATGAAAATTTAGCGAGTTAAAGTGCACTGATATTTATATCATGTTCATTGATACATTAGTGTTCTTCAACTATATAAATGGGTAAGTCCATAACGAATACATTTACCTTCGATTAGTACCAATTTATAATTGTACTAATATTTCTGCAACTATACAAGATAAATGTATTTATATCTTTTAACAAAACAGAGCCAGATATAGGCTTAATCCAATGAACACTTGTGGTACACCGCAAAACCGATCAAAGAAATTTGAGTGGGTGGTCTATATGAAGAGTTATTTCATACTGCCTAAAAGTGAGTCAGCTTTCGTTAAAAAACCTCTAACAAAAGCATCCTTACCATTAAGGAGAAACTCCCGAGTCCTGCAAAGTAGTTGTTAAGTTTCGATGATATGTATCTTTTACTACAGCGAAGCAAAATGACCATGCCTTTTCTGTTGCTTAGGAATCAATACTCAGCGTTCAAAAACGTAAAGGCTACAAAAAAGATAAATTATGACTACCTGTACTTATGTGAGTAATTGGCATCGAAATTTTACAATTTCCATACATAGTTTGCAGGAATTATAATAGTTATTAACGACATGCACGAATACGTTAAAATAACTATTCTATGCAAGTAACTAGAGCATTGAGGATGCCCCACAAAATGTTATACCATTCAGTCATGTAATAAAATTTTTAAAATTAAATTATTGAATGTTAATAAAGCATAATCGGGAGCTTTGTTTTACAAAAAATCCGGTAGGTATCAGAGGAAGTCAACATCATACTCAAATTGACTGTAAGTTTAAAGACAGTGGACAAGACACTGCAAAACAGTCTGTTGAATGTTGAGCAGAAAGAAATGATGTTCTTGTTTTTCGAAGAAGCGAAGAAATTGTTGGCAATATATAGGCGTTTTCATGCATACGTTGCCACGAAATGGGTTGGCTGCAAGCAAGAGATTCACGGATAGTATCAACAATTGGAAACCACTAGCTCCATGTTGGGAATAAATCGACGGCGTCCATCAATTGTCCGCACTTCTGAAAATACCCGCAGGACTTCTTTTATACACTCACACGTTGGTAAACTTCGTTTATATAAGCTGGAGCTCCTCCATGCACTGCTAATTTTATTCCTGATTCTTGTATGAGATATTTAATAATCATGTAATCACATCGATTTCCTGAACCATATTGAAGATTTCAGGCAGTGGCCTTTCTCCTAACCCGAATATTAATTAATGTGATTTTTAATATTTACTGCACGTTTTGAAAGATAAGTTATTCTGAAGGAATCCTCTAAATGTAACACAACTCAAGGTGCTCACCAGGCAGTTGTACCTTGCAATTTCGGAACGTGTGCCGAAGAGCTGTGACGAATGGAAAATTTTATTTGAAAGAGAATGCGAAAACATTGGCGGGGTCATTAAACACATTCTGCACTAAACTCATGAAACGCATTCAACACTAAACGTTTACATCAAAAACGATTAATTACGGATTCATTTTGTAAAATTTCGATGCTAAATAAATTTGTAATAAAGAAAACATCCCGTGCATCGTCCTGTATAGCTTTCAGTACATGAAAGCAATGGAGATATACATACTTTTAAGATGAAAATGAAGAACTGTTACTGAGTATAAAAGGCCAATCAAGCACAGGTTACCGGTGTGTTGTGGTGCAGTAAAGTTTAGACAGATGTTAAAATCAAAATGAGAAACAGCCCATAAAGGCTTGTAAAGAATGTTAGTCACTGGTGACCTCTAAGCTGGTAATCATTGGAGATCAACCCACTGGTGTGGGGAATGGAGGAAATTTCAAAAAGTTTCAAAAATAAATTCTGCGAGAAAGTCACCAATATTTGTCAAAGCAGCTGACCATCAGTAATCATTGATGTCTTTAAGTTACTAGCTGCCAAACCAGAAAGTCACTGGTATCAAGGGGCACAAAAAATCTATATAATTTATTAAAATTAAATGATATCAAAGGAATCAACGAACACTAAACTTATGATCGCCGATGACCCTCAAGGTCATTGGCTACTGGTACCTATGAATTTTTCCAGTCACCAATGTAGAACAAACCACTGCTTGACTATGCAGTGAATAAATACTTGGGAGGTGAAAGAAACTTAATGCTTCAGAAACTTGGGAAGGAATTTGATCAAAACGTTTCACTATATTAAAAAAAATGTTCTTAATATCTCATTTCACGAGCAAAAAGTTCTTTATGAGGAATTTCAAATACAAAGATACAGTAAAGTAGTCTCATAAATACATGCTTAGGGTAGTACATGCTAATTTGGCTGTACACCAGACTCAGCACCTAATTCAAATAAAAGAAATTCCTTCTTATTTTAAGCACATACACCATTTCACTACGGCTAAAACACATGCTTCAACTCAGATTTCTTGTGACTCAGAAAATAAGCATTCATTTTAATAGGCAAACAGCAAAAAATTATTCTAGAAGAACAAGCAGAGGAATTTTAATTCAACACAACTTCTATCGCTCAGATTTAGCACAAACATAATAAAATCACATACTGAAGGCAGCCAAATTTCGATATTTCTTTCTTTTCTTTTTTTTTATCGTTATGGCTAAAGCTATTCAAATAAGACATTTTATGGTCAACTCACGAATAGTTCTCATTACTACCCAAAACTTAAACATTCTAGACAACTTTATTAAAGCCATTTGGGATGCAGAAGATGTATCCTGCGAGCTGTTAAAAAAAGAAATTATATGTATGTATTTTTTAGGGATGACAATGCTGTACCCAAGAGCGATAAAACCATTATTACCGTAGAGTATTAAACCCAACCTGCGTATCTACACGCCATTAGTAAAATAGGCAGATTTTTGGATGGCACTAGCTTTAATTAACTATTACCTTCACCTCATCAAAGGGCTTATGCAAATGACTGTAATTTAATATCTATCATACTGCGTAATATTCTTTACTCTCCTTACATAAAAGGCATGGTAAGTTATTAAGCTATATTGAAAGAAGTAATTTTTTCCCCTTACCTGTTATTAGATTACGCTTTTTATTGGAATTGCAGAAGTTGAAAGACGAAATTGATATGTCTATTACGCTTATAAAAAGTTATAGATTTGCAAAAAAGAATTCGTTCTTTCTTTTTAAGAGGGCCGCCTTTTTAAAGGGTTATTAATATTCATAAGATAGGATTTAAAAAAAACTATTTCTGTTTAAAGTGATAGTGGAAATGTTTAGATATATCCGTCTAACTATCACGTTTATTCCCTTGGTGGTATTATATGTGCGTCTGGAAAACGTGTCTGGGAGAAAAAATAATTGCGTTGAATAGATATGAAAATACTAAATTGAAAGATAAATTATACTTTTACAACGCTTTGAAACTTTAAGAATACAATATTTCTTTGAAAGAGGCTTATTTTATACTCAGATTTACTATATGATGAATGTGGAATTGTCCTAAGTTGTGAGTATCCATTTACAAACTGCCATTGTAGGATTTTGTTGTGTACAATGGAAAAGAAAATTCTGTTTTAAATGGCTAATCTTAAAATCTGAAATCTTCAAAGGTTTTTAAATAAACTCCCTATATTAGACTATATATAATTGGGTTTAATTAAAATTAATAATAAAATTGGCTGTTTGGCAGTTTACGAACGATTATTGTGCATCGAAGGGTGCAGTAGTGTTTAGCATAATAAAAATCTTTTGTTAACTGAGATGATGTGAGTATAGTTTTACAAAAATTATCTGTGAAATATTAGTGTACTATAAATTATTTGAGTTAAATATGTAAAAAATAACACTAATTAGGAATATTATTTATAAATAAAATAAAGATATAAATCATCAAGAAACATATTTATTGCTTTAAAATTTTTCAATTAGTTAAGAAACTGAGAGTTTTAAGGGAAATTAAAAGCATTGTAATATGCACTACGGCAAATATATCAATAATTGGCAATTTGCGAAGCTGAGTAAACGATTAACGACCTTTTTGAGTCTGACTACGTGACGTTACGTTTAGTGGTAACTTAACATAAGACGACTAACATGTAACGTCCTGTAGCTAACAGCCAATATAACGCTGTAGAGTCATTAGGATATTTTGGAAGCATGAAATATGAAAAATGAGCAATGCCCTTGCTGGGACTCGAACTTGGACCTCTCGAATACGCGCCGAGTGTGTTACCGCTACACCACGAAGGCATGGAAAAAGACGGGAGAAAATAAAAAAAAAAAAAGATGCAAAAAGTAGAAAGATTGTAAGAAATTTCATCCTTCCTCACTACGTGCCTTCGTGTCATAATTGGTAGAAAGTCCGACGATCACACTGTCCTGAAATTGAATCATTGAGAGGAAAGCTTTTCCTGTTTCCTGCCTTCAGGAAAATTCTAAATAGTTTTACCCTTGTGCTCAACGTACATAGTTCAGAGTGCCTGAGGATTCTGTGAATTTTAACCTATCCTCTACAAGGCTCCATACTGGAGGAGGAATTCCTGTAAATCCTTAGTAAAGGAAGGTTTCGAGTATCTCGTAGATATCGGGCGAGCGTCTGTGAAGCCATCTGTCAGTTATGATGGTAGATGCTGAGTACTAAGTTCTGTAAAGGGACTTGAAGGTCACTTTCTGTTGTAACCAGTTGGGAAGCAATAGACAATTGTAGTAGTAACGTGCGTTTTGAAAGAGCAGACCATAAATTAGTTTGAAGGCAACGGAAGATGTTTTTTAGGTTCCGTTTAAGCTATAGACCTTGCTAACAATAAAATACGTCACAGACGTTTAAGCACAGCAAATCTTCAAACTGGGTGTTTAAACTCATAAAATTATTACCGAAACTCATAAAGTAATTATTAACTAAAAGAAAAAATATCATGTAGCTTAATTGGCAAAAGGAACTTAATAATTCTCTTCAAAAAACTAATTTACAAATTTTATATCATGAATAATAAGAGCATAGGCCGCTTTTAATAAAGTTATAAAACTAATGGCTTATTATTTTGACAGTGCAAATATACGATTAAATTTCATTATTTAGGCGCCCACGCTATTATTGTTCGTGATATAAAATTGTAGGTGAATTTTGGAAACAGAGTTACTTAATCTGTTGCTTCCGTTAAACTATATGACACTTCATTTTTTTTCTATTTTTTTTTTATTTTAATCTAAATGACACATTTTACATCAAAGTATTGAATTGAAAATTCGTATTTCAACAATGAATGATTACTTCTTTACTTTCAATAATTATGTTATGTCAAATGTTATGCCTGTTAAGTTAAAAAAATTCTGAAAGGTTTCAGATTTTGTCGGTCACCCAGAAAGGTTTGTTAAGGTTTTTTACGCTCTCGCTGAGCTCGCAGTCTACCAGGCTGCTGTTACACTCACTTCTACTAACCCCCCTTTTTTGGGAGGTCTTTTCATGTTTACTATTAAGCATCGGTTTTTGTTTTCGTACTTTCGCCATATACAATTCAACATCAAAATCACAAATAAAATTTAAAAGCAGCATAGCAGTATATGTTTAGAATGTCCGATGCAGTGTTAAGTGCTTGCATACATTTTGTACATATTTTGAATCTTTTCTCAGTTCGTATCAATATTCAGTTTTCTTATTAAAGTGGCTTACCAAACTTTTTTTTTTTGTCTTTTTACTAACGTTTTGTAATAACGTTATTTATTCAATATCGTGCCCTTCGCCCTTCTCTACATAAAATTAAATTCAATAGGAATTTGCGATCCAGTTTCGCGCACAGGAGATAATAATGTTTTATTCCGAACAGTGCTGCTAGCACTCGCTTTGAAATGTTTGACTTTGTTAATCAAAAATTCAATAAAGTTTCACAAAATATGAAATAGGTAATAAAAACACATTTGAAATTCAAAATTCGGGCCTCGAGTGTCCGTGTTCGGGTGGAGAACGACGTTATTCATAATCTGATGACTCTAGGTACCGTTGTTTTTTCACAATGCAAGAAACATGCATACATTCATGCAAATTCGTCATTATTTAATTTCATAAAATATAATATAGGTCGATAATATTTGGGTCAACAATTTGAAAAGTGATACACCGTTTATAATGATTTAAAGCAAAACACCGTTTTTAGTCACTTGTCCCATTCGGGATTAACCTTCAGGCTAATAATATATATTTAAAAAAGTTAAATTTTAATATTTTATAAGGTATTTTCTCCCTTCTTCTATCATGCCTTCGTGGTGGAACGTTTAGCACACTCGCCGCGTATTCCAGAGGTCGAAGTTCGAGTCTCGGCAACAGCATTGTTTATTTTTCATGCCTCCAGCTTCAAAATAATCTAATGTCTCTACAGTGGCGCCCGAACTAAAAAAGGTAGTGGATGATGTTTCTTCACCACCAGGATTTGGCGGCTGGGTCCCCTAATCCCCAGTCGCGCTTTAAAAAGGGCAGTATATAAGGTATTTTCTGCATGCCTTCGTGGTGTAACGGAAGCACACTCGGCGCGTATTCGAGACGTCCAGGCTCGAATCCCGGCGAGGACATTGCTTATTACTTCCTTGTAAAGTAAAAAGGAAATATTGTATTCGCGAAAAGTTTCAGGCTGCATATTTCAACGAAAATATCCATTTTGACCGCTGTCGAATGCAATTTAACGATGTTTTTGCGTGATATCTGTACGTAAGGACAGAATAAAAGACTCGTTTCCTCCAAAAAAATTATAAAACTGCTTTAAAATGAATTCTGATGAGAATTTTTCGTGGCGTCTGTACGAACGTATGTACGTACGTATCTCGCATAACTCAAAAACGAGTAGCCTCAGAACGTTGAAATTTTGTATATAGGACTGCTATAACATGTAGATGTGGACCTCGTATTTTGGTTGCAATCGGCCGCACCAAACGTATATAAATACTATATTTATATATATATATATATATACTCTGTTACTCGGCACAGTGATCTCAGTTTCTTTACGCTTATATGTTTGTAAATTGTACATTTTTTGCTTTAAAAATGATTGAATTATGTTGTTCTTATCTTCCGGTTAAGGTTTTTATGCCTTCTGGAAGCAATATTTTTACAATTATCAACAATTTCAAAGCTGTTTAAGTGCGGTTAAGTTTTAAATAACATGGCGGACATATTTGTTTACATTTGAAACAGCAGAATTGTAGATTTGCTGCCAATCTAGAGAGACTAAGCTTCGCAATAACAAAAATAACGCCTTCATTTATTATTGCGAATTAAATCATGCTTAATCCTTTCTGGAATATTTTCGAGGAAATAAGTGTTTAAGATTTACTTAATTTTTAATAATTAGTAATTTAATTTTTAATAATTAGTAATTTTTAATACAGATATTTTGAGCTTTTATGTATTTTTGTCTTGTAGCGAAGTGAAAACTGAATTAATTGAATGAGAAATACTCAATCGTCTGTGAAAAACTGTTTCTTTTTTGTTCTGTTTGCTTAACTTCTTTTTTACATCGTTCTAGCTTAATTATAGTATTTCAAAAGAACATGTGGCAACGATTAGATAATTCTTTAAATGATATAAATTTTGTGCATTCTGAGTTATAATATGAATGAAATATAATACTGTTAAGTGAACCTAGTGCCAGAGTGTCGCTATGTTAAACAAATAGAGTGAATTTTAAGGAATGCCTTTATTCTATTGTGGTTTATGCGCTGTCGACGAGGTAGATTTAATTAAATCCAATAAGTTTAAAAGAAATGCAAGAAACAAATGCGTATAATTTAATATTTCGTACAAGGAAGTCATGTGGTGTACACATCAGATTTTTTTTCATGTATTCCTGCTTCAAAATAACCTAATGTTTCTGCAATTTAAATAAATTGCAGAAACATTAGGTTATTTTACAATTTTTTAAATTTATTGGATTTAATTAAATCTAATTTCATTTCAAATGTCATTTTTGATGGAAAATAAATATCTTTGAATTTAATTTTAGCAGTCCGAGGTTAGCACTCTATAACTCATTAAAAATTAGGAATGAATTGATGTTAATAGAATTACCTAAATTACACTACTCAACTAAATATACCCAATTTGATTTAAAATTCATCTCTGTAAGTTCGATTAAAATGGATAGTAATTTTTATTGCTACTAAAGACAATCAAATTCTAAATATGTCTGTGCCATTTGTTTCACTAAAACTGCCATACATGAAGAGAAACTGAGAATAAAGACACGTGCGCCAAAGTTGATTGAGCTTATTTTGAAGAAATCCCAGAATGGCTCTCAAAAGACCCAAGAACTTCTCTAAATTGGTTGTCAAGATCGAAATTCTATTGAATTAAGACGATGCATTTTTCTGAGTCTATCATATTATAAACTGTGCAATTAGATAATTTAATTACAAATTTCACTGAAATGATTTTAAATTGAAAGTGTCCCAGCACCCATTAAAAGATACATTTATGTCTTCTCATTGCTTATAAAGCTAATTTAATTTTGCTGTTTGTGTGAACTAAGAAGATGACAAACAATAATCTTTAGTTGAATTCGAGTTTTAAATTATCATACACAGTTTTAGTACACCAAGAAGCTATTATTAGCGTATATATTTAAGGCAGTGTATGTAAACCTGTGATACTTTTAAATCAATGAGGAATATTTTAAAGTAATGAAACTGAAAGGATCATGTTTTCGTAAACACGGTTCAGAAGGTTTACACCTACACATAAATGTAATTTTCCAGCTTTCAAGTAATTGACAGGGGACAGTTTATAAATATGGAGAATAACTATTCAATATAGCTGTTTCCAATAAGTTAAACGAAAATCTCCTGATATGATAAAAATATTCCCCTGGAAATATTCTACTATTTATCGTACTTTAATTTCATTTAGTTATTTGAAGAAGGGGTTCCTGGTTTCATAAAAAATATTTTAGAATTGTAAAATGTGTCCAATTTCAGTAATTTGATTCATTTTAAAATAGCTTTACCAATATTAGTTGCTCTTCATACGAAATTAATACTTCATTCAAGAAACCTATGCCCACAATTATGTTTGCAGGTTGTATTTTTATTTAGATGACATCTGTGTCTGCATCTTTATGAACTACATCGTAAAATGGATTCTGTGCTAGAAATTCAAAACATACGCTATTATATACACTCATGTCCATAAATTAAGGATAATGCAAAATCAGGCAAAGGAAGAGTTAGAAGCAAAACAAATTTGACCTATTTGTAAAGCTTATTTATTAAACAAAAGGTAAAAAGCAAAAAAAGATGTTATATGTTTGATATTATTAAAAAAATTAGCGATTTTTTCTCCCTGGAGCAAATTACAAAAACCACATATTTACAAAAAACCACTATTACATGGTTGCTATGATTGTTAATACATTGTATGTCTCCCAGACGATGCCATACAGTCCGTACAACGCCTAGGCATGCTGAGTATCAAATTATCGATCTGATCTTGGGGGATATTACACCACTCAATAAGCAATGCTCTCCGAAATTCCCGTAGACATGTAGGAGGAGGTTGACGGGCTGCAACTCGTCCGCCAAGCATGTCCCACACGTACTGTCCGGTGAGACTGCTGGCCAGTTCATACGGGTGATCCTAAGGCATTCGCTTACGATGTTTGCACGGTGAGAACGGACGTTATCATCCATAAACATAAATTGTGCGCCCATGGCGCCCCGAAACAAACGTACATGTTGTTCCAGAATGACGTCCCGATAGATTTGACTTGTCATGGTTCCAATTTGAACATGCAGGTCAGTTCTGGAACCCAGAATAATTCCACCCCAAAAGAGCACTCCTGCACCACCTTAACGGTGTCGTTCAATGATGTTTTCTTGGTGGTAACGGGTACCTGGAGTTCTCCATATGAAAGTCCGGCGAGAATCAGACTGCAAGCTAAACCTGGACTCGTCGGAAAACATCACACAAGCCCACTGTTGCGGTGTCAACAATGCATGGTCTCTACTCCAGGCTAACCGCAGGCGACAGTGAGTTGCAGTAAGTGGAATGCATCTGACAGGTCTACGAGCATATAGACCAATCTGCCCTAAGCGTCTGTACACGGTCTGCCTTGAAATTGTCGTACCAGTGGCTGAAGAGAGCTGACGAGACAGGTCTGAGGCTGTGCTCCGCCTGTTTCTTTTGGCAGTAACTGTCAAATACCCGTCCTCATTCGGCGTTGTAACTCTGGGGCGACCTGTGCTGTAACGTCTACTCACATTACCATCATCTGGGAATCGTTGCCAAAGCCTGGAGATGACACTCTGGGCAATTCCAAGTTCGTCTGATACTTCCAGGTGGGTACGCCCACATTCCAGACGGCCGATATTTCTACCCCGTAAAAAATCATTCAAATACGTCCTTTGTATCATAACTATTCGATTATTGCACTGAAATGCTTATAAAGCGCCTGAGAACAATTTTACTTCTTTGCCTGTATTTCATATATATCACTCTCTTACACTTTCGTCATTGTGACGTACCATCGGTGTCATCTGGTTACTTCCTGAAATTTGCATATGATTCTTGAAGATGTGTGTAGTGATTTTACAGGTGATATATTTATTTTAAAGTTCGATTTCCGCGTGACTCCGAATTATCCTTAATTTAGGGACATGAGTGTAAATACTGTAAATCGGATTCTTCAAAAATCTAGTAAAAAGATCTGATTAGGACACCACATGACTTCCGTGTAAGGCCTATTAAATTATGCACATGTTCTGCTGAATTTCATTTAAACGTATTTCCCTGAATTTCATTACAGTTACATTTCTTATTCAGCCAATTCAGTTCTCACTTCGCGGCAAATAAAAAATATTTAAAAAATACAAACCACCTCATTAAAATTTGTAAAATACAGAGAAACCTAAAACATCAAACAGAGTTGAAAACCGTTAAAAATAATTTTTACAATTAAAATTAGAGTTTAAAATAATTCAAATTACGCAGAAAGACAGATTTTTCGGTGTAAAAATCTTTTGACCCCACTCGGCAAAAAGACACTGAAGGTGGTGCAGAAACTGACTTAATTCACTATTCTATTAAGTTTCAAATGTAAACAAATAACATATAAATCGAGTATGTTATTAAAATTTCCGTTGTGAACATTTTGCTCACAATATTAACATCCCCTTGAGAAACAAAGTAAAATATATCTTAAAGGCTGAATGTAACCCTTAGAAGTTTTGTTGTACATTCACTGCTCCCTGTCTCGTAACTGAAAAATCACTAACCAAAGGCAAGATACATGCATTTTATATGTAAGGAATATTTAAATCCTAAGTGATTTCCTAAAATAGATCACACTAAAAAATTAGTTACTCTCAGAAATGCAAAAATGAGGGGGACGAAGATTGAAAGAAAAAACGGATATCACATGGGGCCAATGCATGAATTGATTAACATATATTTGTAACAAATGCTCGAGATATTTATTATCTAGATTCTTTTTCAGTTCATTAACATTATGAGGAGTATTTTTATACGTATATATATATATATATATATATACGTATAAAAATATCTATATACATATATATATACACATATAAATATATATATATATAAAATATATACAAATATATATATATATATAAATATATATACAATATATATATAAAAATATATATAAATAATATATATATATATATATATATATATATACACATATAAATCGAGTATGTTATTAAAATTTCCGTTGTGAACATTTTGCTCACAATATAAACATCCCCTTGAGAAACAAAATAAAATATATCTTAAAGGCTGAATGTAACCCTTAGAAGTTATTATCTAGATTCCTTTTCAGTTCATTAACATTATGAGCAGTATTTTTATACGTATATATATATATATATATATATATATATATATATATATATACATATAAATCGAATCGAGTATGTAACATAGAATGTTTTTATTTCTAATGGAAAATTACATAGACAGAACAAGCAAAGATGAAAGGAAACTAAAAAAGAGTTTACAGTATAATCTATAAATCTATTTTGTATCTTGCCTGCCTCCCAATATCTCGCTCAGAGTAATCGAACATTAAGCGAATAGCAACGACTCAGATGCGAGGCATCCATTTCTTCAAGAAAGTTGCACAATTTACAAATTGGTGTTAAGAAAATGTTCATTCGATGCAGGTTTTTAAAAGGCAATCATGGCCAGTTACAAAACGAAAGACAGCAACACATATCTTTCTGTGCCATAAGAGAGTGTAAAAAGTTCTGTTAATCCACAATTTATGGCTGTTCCTTTCAGCAACGTCTTTCCAAAACGATTCTCTGTAGCAATTTTGGATTTAATCCACAATTTATGGCTGTTCCTTTCAGCAACGTCTTTCCGAAACGATTCTCTGTAGCAATTTTGGATTACTCTTTTTGGCAGTGTGAAAAGGAATGTGGTTGTCAGTTATTTGGAGAATATTGGAATTTGGAGAATACCCTTTCTTTTCCAAAACATAAAGAACATAAACATTTTAGAACATAAACAGACATTGGTGATGCAAAAGAAGAAATAGCTATAAGAGGAGCTTTAGAAACAGAGAATAAGAGAACCATTGAAAAATGTTCAAGTTGACATTGGAGTTCGGCGTGACATTGCGTACGGCCGCCATCTCAGCATCAAAAGTAGTCCTATTCCTACCAGCAAGATTGTAAAATGAAACAGGCTTGCAAAGACGCCAGCGCCTGCATCAAAACCCTCTAACCGGCAAGGCCGTATATATACGGTTCAGAATATTTTTAATGATATCGGTAAGAACGTATATATACGGCTTAGAATATTTTTAATAATATCGGTAAGAACGTATATATACGTCCATATTAAAATATGTCAAAGAAATTATGGCTATATATTAAAAGTACATAAATCCAGGTATAAAATACCAGGAGAATTTTTACATTAAAATCAAGAAAACATTTTTTCTCATAATAGTTTTGGGAAATTTGAGCTTTCTTAGCGAAAACGCTGGCCGATCAGAGGGTCCATGCCGTCAACCAACACAGGGCCATCCGTAAACATCTGTAGCCATTCACTGTCAGACTATAAACGTAACATATCATAAAAGTACATATATCAGATCACAAAACTAAGATATGGACTCTTGGATTTTTAAATTGTTGATTCCTCAAACTACTTTACAAACCATAGCCACGTCTAAATGTTCATAAGCATGGATTATTATTTAAATATGTAGCTGATTTCTAAAAGAGAATCTTTGCACAGTAAAGTCTGTATATCTGGTAATGAGGCAATGGAAGGCTTACGAAAGAAACGTACCAAAATAATTGAGCGTATTTCCTACAATGTATCAATTGCTGTTTGTAACATCATAGTCAACAAGATTAAATTTTTTTTTTTTACTTGTGACCATCCTGACCATCTAAAAATTATCTGAAGCAAAAGTACAAGATTATCTGCGAGACTTAACAATAACAGCGCCGTAAGACCTAATTATTTGCTGCCCATTTGAAGAGGATTGGAAATTTTCTACAGCCCACATTTTCCTCTCTGCAATTCTGGCTCCATGAATGGACATCACAACCTTTCAAATCCTGCTCTAAAGGACAGTTTCCTATTCAAACGGTATTGGGAGCCCCGAGTTGGTATGCGATTGTCTTCGTAATATTTAATATTTTGTTCTCATTTTTCTTAGGTTCTGCAATTAAATCTGTATTTTATCACCTAAGGACCTGCTTTCAAAGACTTAGAAATAATGACAATAATAAAATGATAATAGCAATAATAAAAAGAAAAGTGAATCAGTGAAATTAAATAAATAAAATATAGTGGGAATCAAAACAATTCTCACATGGATTTTGAGATTTACAGCTACTCGCAAAGATATAATTGCCTTACCCATTTCTTAATTAAGAATGGAAAACGTATTTACGTAATTTAAAAAGTTTTCGGAAAATAATATATTTGCTCCATTTTCAATTAAAGAAAAGTATTCGAACAAAGATAATTGAACACAACATAAATTTTATGATATGCTGCTAAATAAACTACAGGTTATTAGGGAGGAAATAAAAAAAAACGTCGTTAATGAATCCGTTTCAACGTTGAGACGTAATCGTATATCATTAGAGCTGGAAGATAAGGAAAATGATTTTAACCATCATTATCATTATTTCGATTGTTGAAGTCAATCTTTGTAAAGAATTTGCTTTACTGTTTTGGTGCAAGCGCCAACAACGGCATTTAAAGTCAAATTCAAGAGTTTATTTAGCTTAAAATCCTGATTGAATTTACAAGCTATTTCTTCCTTCCTTTCTCCATGTCTTGGGGCAAATAGAAACACACTCGACCCATTGTCGGGAGATCCAGAGTTCAAATCCCGGCCAGGGTACTGCGGACTTTTTAAGTTTCCTTCGTTCGAAAAAATTCTAAATGACTCTGCAAGTGGCACACGAAAAAGGTGATTGATTAGTTACCATGAGGACTTGGCGTAGGGTAACCTAACCACCAGTCGCCCTTTAAAAGGGGGAGCATATAAGGTATTTTCTACCTCCTTTCTGAGTGTAACTGGAAGCACGCTCGACGCGTATTCGGGAGGTCGAGAGTTTGAATCCCGACAAGGGCAATGTGGATTTCTTGACATCGATATAACTTAATGACTTTACAAATTTTCTTAACGCATATCACAATTTTAAACCGATTTATTATAATCAGAGCCATAGAGTTACAAATTTTCAGCATGCATTTATTAATTTTCGATGTATGATAAAGAATCGTACGGTAAAATCCCTCAGCAATAATGAATAATGTTTTGACAATTTTGCATTAAGTATCTTTGACTTAAATCAGTACGCAGTTGACTGGTTTGGTTTAGCTGCTTATGGGAAAGCACATCGGCTATCTGCCTAAGTAAAGATATGCCTTTGTGGAGGTTTTTCTGAGGAGAACTAGTTGTATACACGTTACACATGGGAAAAAATCACAAAAACCCTTATGCAGCTAACCCTTTTCCCTGGAATCGAACCCAGGGCGGAGATACCAGTGTTCAACGATTTTAGCGCTCAGCCGCTGGTGGACCTTTATGTAGCTGAAACTCCTTATTAAATTTTTGGTGTTACTTTGCTAAATACCCTAAAAGCGTATTGAACGCATTTACCAAGATGGAGGGACATTCGTTCAATCTCAACTACTTTTTAGATCCTCCCAGACGGTATAGTTGCTAGGAGAGCCTACTGTGATACCAAAGAACCCGCGTTAGAATCCCAGAAAAGGCATGGATGCTTGTAAATGTGTAGTGCCTTTGCGGCATGGGGTCACTCTAAATATTTGGCAAGCCGAAAGTCGTCTCGAGAAGTTGCTGGTAGGGAAAGAGGCCCGGGAGACCTTCCAATCCGTTCTGTCGGGATGCTTTTCATCAAAATTGGGGAAGGAACTGAGCGAAGTCACCTGCGTGGCGCTCAGTGCTCTTGCCAGCTACAGGTCACAATGAATATCATCGGCTTGTTCTGATGTTACTGTCAGACAACTGAGAGAGGGTCACAACAACAGCACAGCACACTACTGTTTAGAGTTTATTATGTTATGTTTAACTTTAAGTTTAAAGTAACGATATTAATTTTTATTGAACATATTTAGTTTGTTTAACTTGAAGTATAGTATAAACTATTTAATGATACCTTTATATATATAAACGGTTAAAGTGTGTGTTGTTGCCACTCGGAGAAATGAGCGCGAAAATTAACGTTTCCGCAGTTTTTAATTAATATTTCGGCCGAATAAAGTCGTACGAAGATGAGAACGGTATCGATGGATTCAGAGAATGTTTTGGAATCCGAAGATACGCGTCTCGAATTTCAACTCGGCGCCGTTCCGTAGAATTTGGCACGCATCCAAATCCCTCTAGTAAGGAAGCCCCAAGAAAGAAAGTGGAAAATGTAGGGAAAACGTAGGGGAAAATTAGTTTTTAATTAATATCTCGTCTTATTAAAGTCCCAAGAAGACGCGAATGGTCAAAAGGGCGTGCCACAGACCTGCGGAATCTAACGGTGTGCTTCACTAAGCCCGAGAGATAGCCGTTTCGGAGGGTATATATGCGGCTTAAGTGTCTGTTTGTCCTCGATAGTTTATTGGTTGCTTGCGTAACTGTACTAGCCAAAGGGGTGCAGTTGCCACGGCACAGGTTTGCTGTTTCAATGGAGACGTAGACAATTTTCCTGTAAAACTTGCCTTTGGTATGACCATCCATAAGTCTCAGGCCCAAAAGCTTAAGCGTGTTGGCATTTTTTTTACCTGAGCCAGCATTTGGACACGGTCAACTTTATGTTGCCTGTTCAAGAGTTCATGAAAGAACGGACTAAAATGGTCCTCTGCAAGGCGAGCTTAAAAATGATGGAAAGATCTACACAAGAAATGTTGTATACAAAGAGATCTTTGACGTGTGAATTAACATTTTATTATTTAAATCACCTTTATTTATTGAGCTAGCGGTGGCTCTTAAGAAATGTACCGCCAGTGGTTTCCTTCATTGCACTCTACTTTAAGCAATTAAGCAAGTAGAAGGGGGGAAACCCCGTGGCGCAGTAAGCAAAGGAGCGTCCGCGCCGCCTTGCGTAATTCAGTTTGAATTAGCAGACACCTTTGCACAAATCATTTTAATTACAATTTATATCTAGAACAGCGGTCATTTCGTATGACCGCCGGACTTTCTAGTCTCTTATAAAAGATCTACAATGCATCAGTCTCATACAAACGTATATTTATACAATGTGGTAAGATAGGCCAAATTAGGTTACCTGAAGACTGCAAAATACACCAGGGCTGTCTGCCTAAAAGGAGAGGTACTTTTGCGCGGAGAATTTTCTAAGGGAAATTGGCTAGTATTACTGTTGTACAAAGGGTAAACCAATCATGGAGCCAAGCATTTGCTTGTGATCGAACCCTGATCGAGCTTCCAGTATTCAGCTGTCTTAACCGTCGGCCTAGAAGCCGCTATATATATAAATGTTTTTCTGATAAAATATCTTAAAAATGTAGTGATCTGAGACCTAGGAAGCTCAGGAATCATTTGCAAATGCTTTGTATGTGTGTATGTGCCTAATTAGTGTATATACTGTCGAAATGCAGAAATTTTACATATATTGCAATTTTCTTAAACTATATTACTTCCAAAAGCGAAATGTAACAGTTTTGTCACCGCGGCAAAATAAAAGTTGGCAATAATTTGCTACTGCATTTTGCAAAACGGCATCAAACTGTAGTTTATAAATTCTAGATCCAACGAATAATTGAATTTGGAGTAGCTATCATGAACACACTATCATGTTTTTCTTTGCTACTTTATAACAAAATGTAGGTGAGATTAAAGTTCAGTCTATTTCACTAAGACTTGTTTTCGTAGTTTAGTTAATTGCCTGAAGATTTGTGAAACCCAATTTTAGTATTTCTTATCTTTAATTTTTACGGTTTGGTCGTGATAAGGCAGACTTAACATTAGTAAATTAGATTTGTGAAGAAATGTCAGACATGCAAAGCTCAGGGACTATAACCGAAAGATCTAGCATCAAACCACAACTCAATGATCATTATCGGCTTTTACATTAACAAAGGAAATGTGTTAGCAAGCGCTTCTGACCTTTCAATAAGTGTTAAATTAAGCACGCGACAGCTCTGAGTAATTTCTTTGTCGTGTTGTATTGTCTTCACATCTCGAAGATCAATTTTATTCATTTGACTTTGGGTGTTTTGCTACAAAAATCATTACATCAGTTTTTTTGGGGGGGGGAGGTAAATTTTTTTCCTATTAATTATTACATTGAAATCTGAGGATACTAATAAACAAACTGCAAACATTTTTACGATTTTGTCGTAATTATTAAATTTAGCGAAGTTATACAAATTTGATTTTGTATAGTTTTGACTAACGGTTGGAGTTAAGCTATTCTATTGACTGTCATATTTCTGAAAAAGCCTGTTTCGAAAGAAGGTTCGGATACTCAAGCCAAAAATGTAAATATTGCTGAAATTCTACTGAAGAATTACATGATTGCTATTGAAAATTGATTTATATAAACCTGATAGCTGTAAATACCCATATATCAATAAAATATATCAATAAAAAGGGTACAGCTAAAAACAAATCAGACAACACTGCGCTATTTGAAGGAGAATTTGAATGAAAAAAAATCATATAACTTAACTTCGAATAGATAGCCCTAGTCAGAGGCATAGGTTTTCTGCCTTTTCAATGGTCGCATCACCATGGGTTTTAATGCAATAATTCTTAATCAAGGAAGTTTCTACTAATGGTGAATTTCATGGTTTTAAGGAGTTGTTTTTCGGCATTAGATCAGAAAGCTAAAATTTACAAAAGGCTAAAGGCAAAAATGGTTAGAATCAACAGAAATATTTCTTACTTATTACTTATGGCAATAATTTAAATGTTAATAGATATTCAGGCGAAACGCCCAGCTGCGGTGGGGTAGCTTCCCCTCAAAACGGGTTTATGGTTGCCAGAAAATGCAAGGACATGCAGTGTTGCCAGATTTGGCGCGAAATCGCCCATTTGGCGACAAAATTGTCGATATGCCATAGACGAAGAGAGAACATTCTAGAACGATTTTTTACCAGTTTTCCAGAGAATGTTCTCGAAGGCAGCTCAAAAGATGCCCTGCCTGTACGTGGAGTAGCAGTTGATTATGAAATGTGTCTTGAGAAGAGTATTTTGACTTCAGTAGTAGTGTCGTGAGTTTAGAGGTTAGCTCGCGAGTGATCGACCGAGTCGGGAGCTGTGCTTTAGTGCTTTGCCATGAAGCTGCCTTCACCGTTTTAACCTGATAGACTTTAGGCTGTGTTGCTGATTGTTTCAGCGTGTTTGTCGTACATTTTTGACGACTGTAACGAGCCTTTGGAACTTTCCTGTGTAATACTGATGAATAAATTGTGTTTTTGATTCTTCAACAAATGCTGTCATCAATTGCTCCAATTCCAGGGATCCATAGAATGCAACAATATAACTAGTTTAAAATTACCCCCACCCCCCGAAAAAAAACGGCAGGCTTAATTTTGCGCAGGTTTTTGTCTGGTCAGGGGAGGTACTTTTAATAAGAAACGAATATTTCCCAAGACATTTTTTCTTAAGGCACAGGTGGTGCACTTCCTATTTTATAAAAACGTAACTGACAGACTTCTGAAGGAAATCCAACGCGTTAGGAATAAAACGTTCAATCAAATACAGTAGAATATGGGTACAGTAATTTAATTCGTTCCTGGAAGCCGTTGGTCAAGCGAAATGTTCATTAACTGAAATGATTTTCACTACAGGAATTAATGTAATATGAATTAATTCGGTCCGACCGCAGACGATTGCTTATTTAAACTTTACAACAGTGTTTTGTACTGAAGTTTTTAAAACAAAAACCTATCTAAAATCACTAAATTATCCTAAATAACTAATGTTAAAAAAATAATAAATAATCAGAATATTAGAAAGGTAAATGAGAAGATAATTCTATTTCACTGTATCTTTACAAAGAAAAATGTATCAGTAGAGGGAACAAATGGAAAATTACGAGGAAGATATCATTGTTTACGAGTGAAGTTTCGTTCCATAGAACATCACGCAGCCATCTTTAAGAGCAATCTTTTTTTTTTTTTTTTTTTATCTTCTCTTTATCTCTTAGTGCTACTCGACCGAACTTGAGACTCACTGGGCCTAAATGTCACTCAGAATTGGTCTAATATTATTTATTATTGCTTACGCTTAAAAATGTTTCTAAAATGAGACATTAGCATTATCACTGAAAATACTTATCCTGTAACTTGCTATTGCTTTAATAAGGTGTTATTTTTAGATGACAGTTTTGCATCTTTACATTTTATTACATTTTGCACAAATTTACAAAAAGGTCATGTTCCTTTCTTCTCCTTTTTTCTATATAAATTTCTTCCACAATCGCTTTTTGTTGCTACTTGTATTAATTAAATTAAATTAAATCACTAGTTTTAGTGTAATTCTTTCTTGTTAAGTACTTTTTATGGTTTTTAGTAACTTCTCCATAGATTCTGGTTTTTGTTAGCTTCTTAGACCACGGTTTTGTCTAGAGAAAGAGCATCAGAGATAATACAAATTGTATTAAGTGTCAAAGCGTTCAAAGTATTTGCCTATAACTTTATCGGGCCATAATTTGTCCAACTCGAAGTCATGGAAGTCTAAAATAATAACTGAGATTTGAGAAGGGCCTAAAGGACCCTTTATTTGAACCTGAGACGAACAAAAGGCATATATTGTGCTTAGAAACCAGCCAATTTAAAGTAATAGTTAATCAAATGTGAAATTTAAATTAAATAAGCTTGTAGCCAAATGCTAGACAAATAAATTTAACGGGAAGTTGGCTCACTTATCTAACCGACGTAAAGATTCAGTATCGGTAATTATAATGCAAGGCCGAAGACTACAAATCTGAGCTGATCTAATAATCTAACAAGTGGCCTCGACAGGCAGGACACTTTCTGTCTTACAATATAAAAAATTTTGCTATAAATACTCGCGAAATAATTCGCATTTTTTGCGGGAAAACGAAAGGGAGTAGTGACAGTAAAGATCCAAAACGTAAAACAGCTGATTGATTAACATAAAGGTTCCTTACAGGATTTAAAGTATTTTTGTATTTGTTTGTAATATTAGTGAATTAAATATTCCAAAATATGTTAAATAAAATGATTGAATTTTCAAAGAACAGCTTTTTTTGGATGGCATAATTCTTGTGTTTAAAAGCAAAGCGATGAATAATGTTACTTGTTTTGCGCAGTCTGGTAAGTGTGATACTAAGTAACTGTTAACGTATAATGTAACTTATTATACTTTGCTTTTTTGAATTTTATAATGGATTAATGTTATATTTGGCTTCAACAGCAAGAGTAAAATGTCATACCAAACAGAAAGTTATTGCTATTGAAAACTTTCTTTCACTGTAAGGATCAAAGAATTATTTTCCTACTATTCGAACATTGGTATTAATGTTTTTATTTTTTCAGCAAAAGCATTGATCAAAATAAAGTTTTTTTAAATATAAAAACCAAGTACGGCAATCGAAACCAGTGAAAGCCGTCTTTTATGCAAGAGAGATCTATTCATAATGGCAGAACTAATCAATAAATGCAAAATATTTATCCCCGTAATTTTTCAATTAAAATTATCTCAATAAACTTGAAAGTTTATTTTCATTGATGAAGCATAGTTTCCTAAGAAACAAAATCAAAACAATACAATATCTTTTGTTGTTATAAAGATTACATTTTATTTTTAATGTCCGTATTCTCTGCAGAATTAAAATATCACATATTCGACAAATTCCTTTTAATTCTTGAAAAGTATTTTTATGTTACCAATTTGTATAATACTAGAATACAAAACAATCAATACCCCAGTATTACTCAAAAAGCTAATCCAATTATAATAGAATACTGAATAAAAGAAATGAAAAATTTCCTTTCAAAGTTTACAAAACTGTGTATCGATTCTGCATAATACTTGATAGTAGTTCAATAATCGTAATTGTTTACGATTATTGACGTTATTCGTGAAATTATGTGTTTGTAAAGATGAAAGCAAAATTTGAATGCTCTTTCAATTGCAGAAATGTTAAGGTACTTGAAATAGAGGTTATGAAAGCTTTTTAATCTATTATAGTACGTCACAAAAGCTTTCATCATTGAATATTCAAGTATCGTTTAAGTTACTTTTCCTGGAAAACTTTTCAGACCCCATTTTCTGGATCCAATAATTATTGAACGAAAGCCTCTTGCTTCCTTTTCAAATTTTTAACCTAGAATTACCTAAAGATCACTGAACTTAGAAGATTTCTGAATTAATTAATTTATAAAACTAATGTTAAAAATGTCCGTTGCACAGAAAAACAATTTTAAGTTATTTCCTGCGTCTATGAAATCAAATATATATTAGTCAGGAATTTATTAGTCCAAAGAGGTGTTAGTACAGAAGGATTATTAGTTTCGAAACGGCATTTTGCGTTGAATCTCTATATTGTATAAATTTTAAAATTATTGCCACTAAATATTGTCGCTTTGTATTATATTTAAAGAAATTAAATAATGAAGAATCTGCATGAATGTATATATGTTTCTTGCACTGTAAAATTACAACGGTACCTAGAGCCATCAAACTAGGAATAATATAGTCTTCCACCCGAATATGAGCATCTGGAAGCTGAAATTTGGGATTTCGAATATGTTTCATTGTCTATTTGATATTTTGTAAATTTCATATTTATGTAAATTCATATTTCGTCTGCTTCATATTTTGTAAATCTTCAACGAATTTTTCATTAACAAACTCAAAGATTTCAAAGCGAGCGATGGAAACACTGTATGGAGAAAAAACATTTTAGGTCCAGCGTGCGAGACTCTGTACTGGAAATTCTAAAAATATGCAGCTTTTAAATATTTTTAGCCAGAAGGTGCATTAGTCCAAATGTTCTCAAAACATGAATAAAAAAAAAAAAAAAAAAAAAAAAAAAAAAAAAAAAAAAAACGCTCCTTTGGGTGTAATACAACATCTGAAAATTTTATTTATTTTATTATTATTATTTTACGCTTAACATGGATAGGTTGTAGAGACATTAGGTATTTTTTGGAAGCAGGCAAGATGAAAAATTAGTAATGCCTTCACCGGGAATCGAACCACGGACCTCTGGAATACCGACCCACCGCGCAGAACCACTACACCACGAAGGCACGCTAGGAAGGCAGGGGAAGTATCTTATATACTCCCCCTTTTAAAGTGCGACTGGGGATTTTAGGGGCCAAATCCTGGGTGAGGAGAATCATCATTCATAACCCTTTTAGTTCGGGCGCCACTGTAGGGACATTAGGTATTTTGGAAGCAAGAAAGATGGAAAATTAACAACGCCTTCGCCGGAAATCGAATCACGGACATCTGGAATACCGGCCCAGCGTGCAGGACGACTACACCACGAAGGCACGCTAGGAAGGTGGGAGAAATACCTTATAAGGTAATGAAATTGAAAGTTTAGTAACAAACACTTGCAAGATCCTAACTAAAACGAAGTTACTTAGGAGCTAGAACTTTAGTACAGCGAAGCGATTGTTCGCTAACTTCTAATGTGCCAAAAACAACACAAGAAAAAAAAAAAAAATTAAAAAAATGGAAAAACAAAACGACCCTTTGGACGTAATACAAAATCTGACCGTTTTATTTATTTATTTATTTATTCATTTATTATTATTTTACGCTTAATATTTCAAAGATAATGAAATTGAAAGTTTAGTAAAAAAAATTTACAAGATTCTAACTAAAATGAAGTTACTTTGTTTGAAGCTAGAACTTACTCTGAAGCGATCGTTCGCTAACTTCTAATGTGTCAAAAACAATACAAGAATGATGGTGAAAAAAACCTTTTATTCCCTCAAGAGCAGTTTCACAGATAGCACTTCTCAAGCAGATAGTACCACGCCAACACTTTTGTTGGTAACTCAAAATAGAACGAAAAATTAAAACTAAGTGTAAGTTAAATAATCAGTCGAAGCTGATCAGAGATAATTTAAAGCGTAGTTGGCTTATATCACCGACGTAGATTAGTTAACAATTAATATGCACAGCCGTAAAATAGCAGGCTTTATCTAGTAGCGAAACAAAAAACACAGTGACCGAAAAGCAGAACAATTTTCTGTCTAAAGTAACTCAGACCTCAGCTTAGACCAGTGGTTCTTAACCGGGACTGCCCGCACCCCTGGGGGTGCGGGAGAAGCCCCTACCTAAAGATAAAAATTATTAAATATGTTTTATTAAATTTCTTATAATGAAATATTTGAAATCTGCAATAGTGTCCCCAATACTGAAGCTCATAAAAATTGGTAGCACCGAGCTCACTTATCGGCAAAAGACACAGGAAAGAGCCGGTGCCGATGGGCGTATACACTACGCTACGAAAAGGCATGAAACGCTACAAACGAACGCGAACAGGTAGCTAGGTGACGGAGAAAAGAAAAAAACTTTGTGGGAATACAAGCATGACCTTCAAGAAACCTCGACAGCCACGAAGCCACGATACAAGCGGAGAACGTTATCCCAGCTTGCGCATGCGCTGAGTTCAACATGTGCTACTCCAATGAAATCTACGGATTCACAGATTTGTATCTGCATCTACTGCGCCTGTGGTAGGTTGAGTCAACTATTGTGTCTGCGACATGTGTATTGTGTATTCTGGCTTTTCCAGAAACTTCTTGAGACTAATACATTCTCAATTGCCCGTTCAAGCCGAATAGAATTCAGTGATATTACAAACGTAAGAACATTATATATATTATATTACATTATTTCTAAATAATTAAATCGATTATAGTGAACCCCACTATGTCAAAAAAACGACAATGGAATGATAAGTATGCCGGTTATGGATTTACCTGCACAACCGAAAAAGATGGCATGCAACGACCGCAATGCATTTTGTGTTCCAAGATATTTTCAAACAGCAATCTCAAACCATCAAAGTTATTAGAGCATTTCAATAATGTGCGTGGTGACGAAAAAGCGGATAGCATGAACAGCTTGAAGTTCAAAGAAGGCTCGGTTTTATACCAGTGGAACTATCCTAAAATTGTGCCGACCAGCAATTCAAAAACCTTTATTAGAAGCGTCATATCAAGTGGCATATTTATGTGAAAAAAAAAAAAAAAAAAGAAAAGAAAAGAAAAAGAAACCTCACACGATCGCTGAAGAGTTGATTAAACCTTCTGCTTTAATTATTGCTAAAACAGTTATAGATTCGGAAGCACATAAAAAAATCCAACAGATTCCATTATCGAATGATATTATACGATCGCGAATACAAGATCTCAGTGAAGATATTCTAAGTAATTGAAGACATAAAAATCAGCCCACTAAAAATAAGCATGTAACTGGATGAGTCAGCTGATGTTGATAATTGTAGCCAACTTTTGGTATTTGTCAGGTATGTGAAGGAAAAAGAGGTGATAGAAGAATTTCTATTTTGTGAGCCACTGGAGGTGAATACGAGAGGAATTGATATTTTCAATCGCATCAAAGATTGTTTTACTAAATATCAATTACCAATGAATGTGATTAGCTCAATATGCACTGATGGAGCCCCAGCAATATTAGGCAAAAATTCAGGATTTTTTTCACACATGAAAAGAGAATTACCGGAAGTTATAATAACGCACTGCATGTTGCATTGTCATGCACTTGCGTCGAAAGCATTGCCAGAAAGTTTAAAAAGCAACATCTAACTACAGCAGTAAATGTAGTAAAATACATCCGAGGGCGAGCGCTTAATCATCGCATTTTTCGTGCATTTTGCGAAGAAATCGGTGCTGATCATACCGTGCTCCTATATCACACCGAAATACGATGGTTATCTAAGGGTCGCATGCTTAAGAGAGTTTTTGAATTGCGTGAGGAAATTATTCAATTACTAACTAGTCAAAACTGTTATTTAGTAAAAGATTTTGAGAGTAATGATGCAATGCTGAGGCTGGCCTACTTAGCAGACGTATTTAGCCATTTAAATGAACTGAATCTATCAATGCAAGGATTTGGTATAAATATAATAATATATAGTGAGAAATTATCTTCATTTATCGCAAAATTAGAAATTATCTTCATTTATCGCAAAATTAGAAATTTGGATACGTCGAGTAGCAAAGGGGAATTTTGCAAACTTTCCCTTGCTTGATTCTGTTATTTCGAGGAATGAAAAGAATACAATTATACCCGACATTGTAATACATTTGAGACGATTGAGCGAATCCTTCAATGGATACTTTTCTACCGGAAATATTACCAAAACTCAGAGATGGATACTGGATCCATTTCTATTTGATGTAAATTTGATGGATGATAGTGATCTGAAGAAAGATCATCTTATTGAAATGCAAGCAAGTGGACATGTTCAAATGGAATTCGAACAATTAGAATTGCAACAATTCTGGTGTTCGCAGTTACAACGTTATCCAGAGTTGGCGAACGGAGCACTGCAGTTACTCTTACCCTTTGCTACCCCCTACTTGTGCGAAATGGGATTTTCATCGCTTTTGCATATAAAATCTAAAGCGAGAAATCGCTTAAATGCAAGTGGTGACTTACGCGTATGTCTTTCCAAAAAGGAACCTCGCTTCGCCAGTTTAATAATGAACAAACAACAACAGACTAGTCATTAATACAAATAATATTGTTTTTATTTATATAAAATGTACAATGTTTTTCAATAAACAATAAGTTTCGCAAAAAATGTATTTTTCTAGACTAAAAGAATTAAAAAACATTTTTCAATGGGGTGCGGGAGATATATTTTCAGATTCAATGGGGTGCGACTCGCTAGAAAGGTTAAGAAACACTGGCTTAGACAGTAGCTTCTTACAATCCTTTGCATAAAGCGGGAAACTGAAGTCTTCTTCTTGTAAAAAAGCGTAGGTTGAAAATGAGTGTTTAAAGAAAAGGTTGCTTCCAAAACAAATTTAACTGTTAGGAAAATGAAATAAAACTTCACAAGCGTAAATCTCCAGATTTAAGTCCCACAGATAGTAAGTGAGAACAAATAATAAAAAGTGCCATATTTATGGCAAATGAAAGAGCAAATACGACTACAGTTACAGTGAAAGAAATCAATTAAAAGTAGTTAACAACAATTTGGATCACTTAACGTATTTTAATAGAAATCTAAGCAAAGTAAATTATTAGGAAATAATTGTCAGCGAGAAAAAATGCTTTTAGTAGCCAAATAAATCCAATAAAAGCCTTTTCGCTCATAAAAACAAAATTGTTTGAGAATTCATCAACAAACATGGGAACCGTACACAAGCTTTGTAAATAATGCAAATAAATAATCCACATATACAAAATGTCTACTATGGTGTTTTAAATCTGCGATGTTTGACCCGCTTTATTTACGATAGCAATGTTATATAGCATGATGTTTTAGATCTGCAATGCAAACTCTTTTTTTTCTTTCTCCCCACGATGTTTTGCAATACAAGGCGACGTTTTTACCGCAAGTGCTTTCGGCAAGCATTTATTTAACAGCGTCTTTCACAATAATAGATACCATGGTACTCGGGGTACGGCATACCATCTTCATACTTTTCAACAATCCCTTTTTTACACCTTTCTATGATGACCTTCTATTTTTTTCCGTTGCATGAGTCTTCTCGTTCACTTTGCGAAATCTCATTATTGCTTACTAAACTCTCGCTCACATGCAATCGTAGCATTGTCTAGAGAGAGGCAAAGAAGCGTAATGCGCACAGTCGTCACTCATCGAACTTGAGTCGTATTCCAAACAAATATCGTAAACTAAACAAAGCTTTTCGTGACGTATATTAAGTTGGACGTATTTCAAAGGAGACAGATTCGTAGTAATATTATTCGAGTGTTATTTAATTTTACTTAATAAAAATAATTTCGAAAAAGCCAGATGGTCGAGTACAAGGAAACTCAGGTGCTGTTGCTCGTGTCAAATTCAAAATTTTTAAATTACGCATTAACAGTTTTACGTAAACAGTACAACGTTTTATTCACTACACATTTAAGCTCTATTATAAGATTTGGAATAAATATTTTATATGAAACTGCTGCAGAAATGTTTGATCTGACGTGGAAGCCTCCTTATTTGACTTTGATAATAAGCACTTAACTTGAAATTATCCAATAATGATTCACATCTTGAAGTACACTGAACTTGATGACAAAAGTAATACTTTAGCAGGAACTTAACCGTCTAAGTCTAGTTATTATGAATGGCGTGAATACTTCTTAAGATTATTGACATATTCTTGAGACTGTTGTCGTACCTCACTTCAATAATAGGAAGTAATTAATCAAGTTCTTCAAAATTGGAAGTACGTAAGACTGAAGTTATATCCTAACATTCGTAAGTTATTAAAATTTCCATTAATTATACTTGCTTAGAAATAACTATGAGCCAGGAGTTTCAGAACCATTAACCATGTGAAACCGATGAATATTCAGATCGAAATAATCAACAGAAACCTGTAATCAGTAAAATGACACTGGAGAATATGCAAAGGTTTCACAGCTACAGTTTTGCGTCATGGCTTTCGTTTATACTTTTAAACTTCGCTTGATCACAACTCGTTTTGTACATTTATGGATTTAACTCTTTATTTCGCATGTTTATTATTATCACAGAATTATCATTAGTTAATTACAAGAACTTTATATGGGATACTCTAATAATACAGTATTCGTAAAATTATGCTAAAAAACTTTTAAAAAGAAATGCCCAGATTTGCTTTCCAAATACATATTTCCGTTTGTTGTTACGAACTTTTACAAATTATGGAAAAGATAATAGTATCGCGTTATTATTATAGTTTAGTTAAAATCTGTATGTGTTTAGGAGTTATAGAAGCTTTGGTACTAAAAATTTTATGGTTGTATATGAAAAACCAGTTTGCCACATTAAAATACAATTGCATTTTATGTGCAATAAAATGCAATTTAAATGCAATTGCATTTTATGTGTATCGCAATGTTAAGAAGTTAGTTAGATCTGGCAAATTTTCATTGGTTTTATTTTTTATATTTTCAAGTTAATCCTGAATAACTTTATTAAATAGTTATTGTAACTCATTAACTTAATTAATAATTATATTATTACTTTTTATGTTACATTACATTTAATTTTGCACATTATTCTGAAATTTGAACAACCTTCTATCATTTCCCTGAACGGGCAGCAACATAGTAAAATACAGCAAGTCATAATGCTAGCTTACTATAGCAATTGCAACAATGGCAATTTAAAGCTAATTTCGAATCAATGTATTTAAACAGAAGGAGACTGAAACGGTCTGCGGGAAATCTTGAGTGGTCTCTCATGTCACAAGTCACTCCTTAGACAATAATTTCAGCTCAAATTCTTAATGAATGGGTCTAAAACACGATAGAAAAGATCTTATACAATCCTTGATCAGACAATGTTTTTCTAATCTTTAATTATTTCCATACTCATACGTATTAAAGAAAAAATTACTTTTATCATTCTTTAAACAGCGTATTCAGCACTCTACTGTACATTATATTTTGTAATACAACTAGAAGCGGTATATGAATGCAGCTTTTATATTCTGCAGTGCAGGTAGACTAAAGGTACTGCATTTTTTATTTCTCTGTCGTCTTTCGTGGATTACATTAAAATAGTACAGTACTCGGAATTTCTGCGCGACCTTTGCCCTGCGAAACAGCTGCAACGAGCCTTGGAATGGATGCCACATCTTCTTGGTAGATGACTGAAGCCAGGTTTTACCAAACATCTACGCAGCGGTCACACAGAGTCCAGATATTTCGACATGGTAGTGTTTGAGCTCTTAGCTGCCGCTCCATGACATCCAAAATGTACTCTATCGGGTTGAGATTAGGCAAGTTAGGTGACCAGGACTTAATTGGAATTCATCCTCATGCTACCCGAAGCACTCCAACACAGTTCGAGTCTTGTGAAATGCGTCGTTGTCCTTCTGGAAGATTTCTGGAAGTGGAAATGGTTGGGATGACAGCCTCCATATAAGGGTGCAACTGATCCGCAGTTATGTTAAGATATTTCACAGCTTTCGTGGTTTGTTCTAACACAACTAAGGGTCCTAGTGCTGCCCATGATCAATGCTTTGGCCACGTCCGCCAAAGCATAATACAGCCACCACCAGCCTGTGTATGACTTGTTGTAATGGGAGGGCAACTGCGCGCCTGGAAGACGGAGTACCCGTACACGACTATCGACGTGATGAATGAGAAATCATGATTCATTAGATCAGGCAACTATTTTCCGCTTATTCATGGCTTATTGTCGATGTTCTTGGGTCCATTGTAGGCGTAGTTGTCAACAACGCTTGGTCAACAGAGGCACACCAGACGGACGTCTGCAGTGCAGCTCTGTATCCAACAGTGTCCGTTGAAATGTGTTTTTCGAACCATTTGCACTTGGACCTGCATTCTATTGGGCTATCATCTGAGCCACTGTCTGGTGCTGATTTTGCTCTACCACGAGGGCCAGTCTCCAACGTACTTTTTCTTTGATGACACGTGGACGTCCAACACCTTGGAGTCTACTACTGCTCTCATCTTCATTTATCCACTTTGCATAAGTACTAACAACGGCAGATCGTGAACAACTTACCAGTTCTGCAGTTTTGGAAGTACTCGTTACGAGTCTTCGGGCCATTGCAATGTGCCCTCTATCAAATTCGCTTAGATCAGCAGCTTTTCCCTTCATTCGTGAAAGTAAGAGCGAGAATGATTCCTTACCTTCTCCAGCAGTAGTTAAATACTATTCCCAATTAATCACGTGCCCTTTACGTCATTCAGACGAGTTCATTGAAAAATGTGGGAATGGTCATAATATTTTGACTCGCCAGTGTAAAGTGTTCGGTATAATTTGGGTTACTTTATGTAGCAATGTTAGTTTATCTTACATTGGGAATATAATTACTGTGCTTAATGTAATTTGACCATAAAATGTTTACGATTAAGTTTGTACGAAATAGCGATATTTGCTAAAGAGGTGTGAACAGTAAGGCGCGTTAGCTATGTAACATAACACAACTTAATGCAACATAACGGCCCATAAAGCTGGAAATGTCTCCGTATCATCAAAAATTGACGCATTTCTCATTTAAGCAACTTAATTTTAAAACTGTACATGGAACTACTAAAATTTATTGATAACCAATATACAACAGAAAATCAAGTAACTATCAAATGGAATACTGACTTAAACTGAGGCAAACGTAAAGATAGAACTTAAACTTACTCATGTTATTGACTAACTTTAAACGTCAGCGCAGAGAGTTTAACCCACTTTATATGTAAGCTTATTTGGAATTGGAAAATGGACGTTTCTGCTTATTTTAAGTAGTATGTATGAAACTAGTAAAACCGATATAAAATTGAGTAGCATTTCAGATAGCCCGGAAAAATGCATTCAAAGAACTGATAAGTTCCTTCGAATCCATTTCTTTCAGGGGAAGATAAAGGTTTAAAGCTCTAACAAAAGAAAAGTGCGTTTTGCTGTTATCTAGTTGTTTTCCGTTATTGGTAGTTTGGATATTTAATTCAGAGATAAGATTCTCTTTTCCTTTTAAGCTAGTAGAATTTGAAATTTGTAACTGTAAATTTCTACGTAGAATAGAGCCTTTATTTTTGATGCCTTAATTGATCAAAATTTAAAGCTTTCATGGAAAGGAAAAATATTCTTAAATCAAATTTTAATGCAAAATCTATTTGAGAAACCGAAATAATTTGAAACTATTACAGCTATCAAACTTTTATTGTAAACTTCGAGCACAAAATTTTTATTTAACTTGCTTAATTAATTCTTACGTATACAAAACATATTATTAACTTCTTTGACATTATAATTAGTCGTGTAGACCTCCGTATTGTTAAGCCCTGAACGATATTTAGGAAAGGTAATGACGATACATAACTGTTTAGTGTATTTAATGCATGAAGACGCTTAAAACAACGTCCAGCTAAAAGTCCCCTCGAGAGGTTAATGGTTGGAGAAAAAGGGTAAGAAATCTTGGATCCTTCCCACGGGGAGTTCGCCATCACAATAGAGACAGAGGTAGGTATACTCGTATTATACCTATAAGGCAGCCGAAGGATTGGCCGATATCAAATGTTATCCATTTTCTCTCGGCCACGAGCAAATCAGGAGTCTTAATTTGGATTATGATCAGATACTATGTTAGTAAAAACAATACGTATTATGAAAAGATGAAGAAGATTTCTTTTCTGCACACAATTTAACTAAAACCGAATGTTTAAGTTTCAGCTGAAAACAACAAAATTTAAATATATACTCTTGATTTTAAAATAGAATCAACAGCTCTCAATTTAAAAGAAGTGTTGTCAAAACTGTAATTTTTATTTTGATATTTTGAAGATAATATTTTTTTCTTAAATTAAAATCAAGGTATTGTTACCTAGTATAGCAAAACAGATATTTATTTTTGTGTTAACGAAAAAAAATTCACATCAATTGGAATTTTATTTCTCAACTTACAATACAGAATGCAATTTACAAAAGAAACTAAATCATTCTATTGTTACCCTAGTGAGGAAAAAATCTAAACAAATTAATCCTCATTTTGTACAGTTTTTATGCAATTCTTTTTATAAAACGCTTTTGCTATTGCTTTAGATGGGTACTCATAAGGTCAATATGGAATTGTATTTTTGGCTTTTGCATTTATACAAGGTAGTTCAAGAATGTAAAGGCAAATAGAAGGGATATAAAAAAAAGCAAATTTTTATAATGGAATATATATGACTCTTAGTGGTACTATACGGAATTACTGAGAAGTTAAGTAAAAGCTTTCTGCTATCGTAAATCGTCATTCTCCACGCAAATTTCGAATATATGCATCGCTGTATGAAAACAAAACTGGTCATGCATTTTATTTAGCGGCTGCAAATTGAAATTGAGCAGTTGCTCCAGGGAGGCATTTGGAAATAGTTACCTATATCTCCATTGAATAACTGCTCGGTTTCATCTCCAGCCTCAGGTAGAATTCATTGATGTAGCGATGCATACCGCTGGAAATTCATATGAGGAATGATGAGTTACGCAAGGAGAACGCTTTTACATTCCCCTCGATAGCGGTAGCACTTCAACCTGGCATTTTCGCACATACATTCCATTAAGAAATTTGGTTATTTCAGTTCTTTCTACCTACATTTAATTTTTTTGTCAAATACTTTTATATCACCCTGTATATCTAATCAGATACTTTTATATCCCTCTGTATTAATAAGACATGTAAGAGGATCAGAAATACAGTTAATGGAAATAAATACAGATGGGTTGCCTGACGATGGGTCATATATGTGATTTATTTATTTATTTTTCATTTTGACAATGCTTCTTTTTTATTTTTAAAATAAACCAAATTTGTAAATTAACTTTCTTTATTGCTTTGTTGCTTCAGCATTGACACTTTTGCAGTCTTATATGTAAGGATTTAATTTTATCTTGCACTTAACATTTAAAATTTCTGAAAGTTATCATTAATTTTATTTTCTACATTTTTATTCTTTTAGATTAATGTTTCCACATTTTTGTAATTGTCAAACTGACTCTAGTTGTTAGAAGCTCACATTATTAAGAAGCTAAGCGGTTTAAAGTAAATTATACATTACATTTTGATTTGCATTTTTTATTTTCCCGTTTTCTCTTTGTTCTGACTTTATTATAATATAGACATAGGTTAGATCTGTTATTACCGAAATCGAAAGCTATACCAAACAGTAGTAAACTAAAAACATCCGCATGTTGTTTACCTTAATTAAAAATTCAAAAGAGAGAAGTTTTAAAAATGAAAAGAAAATAGACATAAATTGTCATATATAGCCTTTCTAGTATTAAAATAATATAACAAAGATTTTATTAGATGTCGTCGTTTTTACAACAGCTGTGTTATCTTGCGAATATATTTATGGGATTAGAGTTATTTAAATATGGCAACCAGATGAGGAATAATATATAAGTTTAGTGATGCCTTCGTGGAGTATGTTTTAAGAGAAAATGACACATGCTGCACATGGGAAATTCAAGAAAAATAAACATGCAGCCAGTTGGTTTATCTCAGTTCGAACCCGTGCCAATTTTCAGAGGTCTTAAACTCTGGGTCGTTGATGGTACGAGGATCAATTCACGAAAATTTTGGTTTTAATATTTTTATATCAAATTAAAAGCAAGCATTGATGCAGCATTTTATTGAATTTAAAATGATCATAGGCATGGAGTAGATAGTTTTTGTCTAAGTAACAGAAAAATGCTTGATATTTAGGAATAATTAATTTATATTTAACGAAATCAAGTGCAATATCATTACCATCAATGTTAACATTTTCGTAATAGGAATATAATAAAAAGGTCATATAATATATGTTAATGGCAGTGCTTTATTTATTTTATAAAATGTAAAAAATAATACTTGATCAGCTTAAAAATTTAGAAACAAATGAACCATAGATTGGGATAGATATTGAACAAAATTCTCTGGACTTCGAGATGATCATATGTAGGTAACTTTTCTTTAGAGAAAAGAACATTTTTGCTCTTATATCGACCAATGCACGATCGTTTTTTAAATCGATAAGTTTTTACTTTTAAATATACACCAAATTAATATTGCTTATTTCTTTAATTTTAAGTGTTTTACACTGATGTATTTATCTTCCAGTTATAAGCGTTGCCAGATACGTTGTTGAAAATATTAAACGTTGTTTAAGATTTTGAAAGTATTATATGGAGAACATTCCAAACAAAAATTTAAAACCGCACTAAATTTTGTTTAAAAACGAAAATATTTCACCTCATCTGTACTAAGAACCACAATGAAGTTAATATAACTGAATTTTATAAGAAAAATTATTCTAACTGATAAAGCAATTATTGAATTTTAGGAAAAGCACGGACTTCAAAAGGGCGAAATGAAAACACTTTTCTTTATTTCTCATTTTTATCAAATAAGAAGCACAGATGATTAAACTCGAGTCTGCATTTCAGAAGCAACTTTTTACAAAACAAATTTTAATTTATCTTTCCAGAAGAAAAGTCCAGGTTTTTTTTTCAGTACCATAAAAGTAAAATGTTTACGTTTCAAGCTTTAATTTGACTATAGTTGTGAAGTATTTTTTTAATATAAGCAAAGAGTAAATGGCATATATGTATACCAAAGAAAAAAAGTATTTTCTACTTTATGTTAGAAAAATATACTCTCAGCTGGATATTAAAAAACGAGAGAGAGAGGACGTTTATTGCAATTAACAAAAAACAGCTTATTAAAATTCCGAATTTCTAGGCTGGTCATATTTTAAGATTAGTAATATATTTAAATTGAGCGCTGTTTTTTGAAAAAAAAAATACCGCACGAAATTTAATTTAATGAGCAACACAATTTGAAGTTTTTAAAACTTTTAATAAGCTTAGATTCCTCTTAAATTATTATTTTGTAGTATAATAAACTCAGAACAATAAAATTCCTTAAATACTATGGAGTACTAAATTAATTTTTCTGAAAATTACATATGTATATAGATAGATAGATAGATAAATACAATACAAAAAAATCTGATGTGTACACCACATGACTTCCTTGTACAGAATATTAAATTATACGCATTTCTTTCTTGAATTTCATTTAAATTGATTGGAGTGAATTAAATCTACTTCGTCGACAGCGCATAAACCACAATAGAATAAATGCACTCTTTAAAATTCAATATATTTGTTTACTATAACGACATTCTGAATGCTCAAAATTTATATTCTTTGAAGAATTATCTTTGCCAGATGTTCTATTCAAATATTATAATAAAGCTAAAACGATGTATCAAAGAAATTAAGCAAACAAAACAGAAAAGAAACAGTTTTTCACAGACGATTTAGTATTTCTCATTCAATTAATTCAGTTCTCACTTCGCGACAAGGCAAAAATACATAAAAACTCAAAATATCTGCATTAAAAATTACGAAGTAAATCTTAAACCCTTATTTCCTCGAAAAAATTCCAGAAAGGATTAAGCATGATTTAGTTCGCAATAATAAATGAAGGCGTTATTTTTGTGTTGCGAAGCTTAGTCTCTCTAGATTGGCAACAAATCTGCAATTCTCTTTTTTCAAATGTAAACAAATATGTCCGCCATGTTATTTAAAATTTAACCGCACTTAAACAGCTTTTAAATTGTTGATAATTGTACAAATATTGCTTCCAGAATTACGAAAGGCATAAAAACCTTAACCGGAAGATAAGAACAACATAACTCAATCATTTTTAAAGCAAAAATTGTACAATTTACAAACATATAAGGGTAAATAAACTGAGATCACTGAGCCGGGTAACAGAGTGGTATTTATATACGTTTGGTGCGGCCGATTGCAACCAAAATGCGAGGTGCACATCTACATGTTATAGCAGTTCTATATACAAAATTTCAACGTTCTGAGGCTACTCGTTTTTGAGTTATGCGAGATACGTACGTACGTACATACGTTCGTACAGACGCCACGAAAAATTCTCTTCAGAATTAATTTTAAAGCAGTTTTATAATTTTTTTGGAGGAAAAGAGTCTTTTATTCTGTCCTTACGTACAGATATCATGCAAAAACATCGTTAAATTGCATTCGATAGCGGTCAAAATGGATATTTTCGTTGAAGTATGTTGCCTGAAACTTTCGCGATTACAATACTTCCTTTTTACTTCGTACAAGGAAGTAAAAATGTAGGAAAAATATCGAGTATTATTAATGAGGTTGTTGTAAATCATTAAACGTATTAACACAGGAGGGGGGGTCTTAGAAGGGTTTTCAGTCTTGAAACGGCGTTTTGTGTCTGTTTATTATAAAAGGTGCATCACTTTTTAAATTTTCGCTATCAAATATTATCGCCGTGTATTACAAATTAAAGAATCTGCATGCATGTATGTATATTTCTCGCATTGTGAAAAAACGACGGTACATAGAGTCATGACATTTTAAATCACGTAGTCCTGTAACCAAATATGCAACTCCCCTGTGGAACGGTGCCTAGGCTCTACCCCTTGTAGAATTAATTTGGTTGCTTCGAAAGTTGATGGAAAATAACCATTCAATTAAGCATTTAAATTATTATAATTATGATAATGTTTTTTATAATTAATTATTTTTAAGAATATGACTTGAATAAGTTATGATAAATTAATAATTATCATTTTAGGTTAAAAAGCTGGGAAAATGACAAGCTGGAAAATGGATTTCGCACAGAAGCAATCGACCTGGTGACGCTGGGATAAAAACATGGCAAGAACTTGCAAATACTCAGTAACCTGAATCCTTGTAAATAACATGATACAAAATAATATAACATAAAGAATACATACAGTGAGCAAGTATTAAATAATATATGTACAGACACAAAATGCAGAATAAACTTAGGAACATAAAAAATGATGAAACTTATAAGAAATGATGGTATTTAAACAGCAGGGTTTACATTAGTGTTTAACTGGGCCAAAGGCTTGTCCATGTTATCTAAATTATTGTAATCATATGTACAAATTTTTATACTGGTGTTATCAATTAGGTTCTGTCTTGCATTAAAATGTTTTAAAAGTTTATAATAGTGAGATCTAAGTAATTCTACACCAAGTTCTTCATAAATTCTAATATTTCGAATGTTCCAGTCTGCATTGGTTATGTGTCTTAGTACAATATTTTGGCAAGCTTGCAGTTTCTGTCTGTTAGTTTTTCGGGTATGAGCCCAGACTGGACCTTGCATAACATAACAATGGTCTGAGAATGGACTTGCAAATAAGTCAGCCAAATATGAACGCCTGGAAACCCGAAATTGTAATTAATTTACTTTATTATATATTTCATATCTTGCAAAAACTTTAACGAATTTTTGATTAAGAAACTGAACGATTTGAAAGCGAGAAATGGCAACACTGCACGGAAAAAAAACATGTTTATCTCCAGAGCGCGAGACTGCCTATCGGAAATTCTAAAGATAGGCTATTTTTAAATATTTGGAGCCCAGAGAAACATTAATGAAAATACTCTCGAAACGTATAGGTGTGTGTAAATGAAAAAAAAACCGTGGTGTGTAATATAAAATCCGAAAGCTTTCTGATTAGAAAAACATTTTTATTTCTTTATACCTATGAGGGCTTTAGGAAAACTGAGTTACAACTCATAGCACGAAAATATGTTCAATTTATATTCATCTGTACTTCTGTTTCTTTTAGCAGCCAACCAGAGAGAAAACTAAGGGGATTTAAATAGCAAACGAAGGTGTAATTTTGTGAGAGTATTTCGAAAATTTTGTTTCAGTCCAATCACTTATCTGTCGATAGAGCTGATTTCAGTAAGCGTTTTTTAATACATTTCGGTATTTATGCTTAGATGTTGCAAACTACGTGGAAGCAAATTGTATAAGTAGTAAATGTGTTTACAGTTTTACGTAGTTTAAGTCTTTACATTCTTATTCAAATGGAGAAGGGGCGAAATTTCATTAAATTTTAGCCATACGTACAAGCCATACGCAAAGTTTCAACTCTTGTTTGTCTTGCTAACTTTAATGCAAGTCTTGCTAACTTTAGTGCCAAACTTTAATTTAAATGCGTGCGATGCTTTACTTTAAGTTAAAACGCGAAGACTACTAATCATTCGAAATCTAGGAAGGTTAAAAAAGTAAATTTTTAAGTATCAATACAATCAAGTATCACATACAATTTTTTGTATGTGATTTTAAGTCAAATCACATACAAAAAAAAAATACCTATTTAAAATAGGCATCTTATCTAACAGAATTTTATCTTCATCCACGCTTTCTAAACTTTCTACATTTCCGAGCTACAGTAGATGAAATTTTAAAGTGGCAAAAATTTTTCCAGTCATGAAATTAGCTTTACACATTTCAGAACTTGTTCTTGTTGTTGTTCCAGGCTTCCAGAATTTATGCAGTGTAACGCATTCGTATGGAATGACCAATACCTGTCCGTCATTTAGCCGTCTCATCATCGAGAACGTTGCCCATGGCTGCACCATAGAGGCCCACGAGGAGTAGCTTATCTCAATTTTGATGGAGAGCACCGCGAGGAATGGTTAGGAAGCACTCACTCCCACTCGTTTCAATCACTAAACGTCTCGGGGTGATTTTTGGCTTTCCAGTATTTTAAGTGTTCCTATGCCATACAGACACTATACACTGACAAACATCCATATCTTCTTACAGATTCGAACCCGGATGCAACGATAAGGCATAAGGCATATTCATCAAGGCTTCTCATTTCAAGGTTTAGAATGAAAGATTCAAAGAGATGTCAAATAAGCTATGTTCGTACGCATATGTTCAATTTTTAGTACGCTTTAGAAATTATTTATTTTAATTTCTACGAAAGTAGAAACTGATCGTTTGTTACTCCATTTTATTGGTTGATTTTTATCATCCACATTCGGGAAAGAAAGCAATTTTTGTTCATTTTGGCTTAACTGAGAATTATGGTGACAGATGCACAACAAAATATAAAATCTGAAGTCAATTTAAAACCCACAAACAAACAAAAAAAAAATCTGATATGGACACTATATGAATTTCTTGTACGGAATATTAAATAATACACATTTTTTTCTGCATTTCTTTTAAACTTATTTCCTCGAATTTTATTAGAGATATATCTGCCATTCATTTAATTCAGCTCTTATTTCGCGGCAGGGTAAAATAGGTAAAAACACAAAATATCTTTATTAAAAATTGTAAAATACAGAAAAACACACACACACACACACACACACACACACACAAAAAAAAAAAAAACAGTTAAACTGATCAATGTACTGTTCTACTAAAACTTTCATAAAATTGTTGATAATTCTACAGCTATTGCATGCAGATTAACTAAAAGCATAAAACCCTTAACCGGAAGATAAGAACAACATAATTCAATCATTTTGAAAGCAAAAAATGCACAATTTACCAAAATATAAGAATAAAAAAAATTAGTTCACGGAGCCGAGTAACAGAGTGGGTACATATATATATATATATATATATATATATACTTTTGGTACGACCGATTGCAACTTAAAGAGGAGGTACACAACTGCATGTTATAGTAGTCCCATGAACAAAATTTCAACGTTCGGAGGTTATTCGGTTTTCAGTTATGCGAAATACATGCATACATATATACGTACAAACATCACGAGAAAATCTCTTCTGGATATATTTTAAATCCATTTTTTAGATTGTTTCGGAAAAACGAGTCCTTTATTCTGTCCGTAAATGCAGATACCATGCAGAAACACCATTAAATTGGATTCGAAAGGCGTCAAAATGGCTATTTTCATTGAAATATGATACACGAAATTTTTCGAAATTACGATACTTCCTTTATTTCGTAAAAGGAAGTGAAAAAGACCATACGAAAATGTTGTATCACTGCCAATTTTAGAGCGCAGAAATTTAGAAAAATTCGCGAGGTTTCTAAAAACTAGATTGCCTGGATAAAATATGTTTCTCACTTAAAGTCCGTGGCAAAATGGAGTCCAGAATTGGAAGAATAAATTTGTTCCGTCTCAAAAACGTTACTTGTCTTCAAAATGTTACACATATGATGAACATAAGTTACTACAGGAACAACTAATAAACTGAGTGAAAATATAATAGTCGAAAAAGCATATAGGTTAAATTTTAAGGACTTTACTTTTATTCTTTGGATTATAGCATTCTTAACGCTTTCGAACATCTAGAAAAGAAAATGATCTAGAAACAAAATCCTTCCCGTACATTGATAAACTATTACTACTGACAAAGAATTTTTCTAAGAATTAGTATATTAAAGAAAATTTTTTGGGTACACGATCAAAGAGATTTATTAATTTTCTTTAAAGGAAATATAAAACAGTTATATTTTTTTAACATAAAGATAAAATCACTGCCCAAAAGCAAAAAAAAAAAAAAAAAAAACACTTTTCTTTTGACATTTAATTTCCTTTACTGGTAACCCGAATCTCTTAAAAAACTTTCATCGAGCAAATACGTATTTGGAAATAATATCTGTTTCCAGATCATAAATCCACGGGTCTATAAAGTTGTCGTTCACTAACAGTCATTTCTTCATACATCTCAAAAGCTTTTTACTCTTGTGGGACAAAAATCAAACAAGTGTTACTTCGAAAAACTTTTTCACTTGCTTGCTTTTTTATTCTTATTTGAAAAGCAGTGATAAGAAGACCTTCATGCTCGAATAAGAAGGAAGACTTATTACTGAGAAACATAAAATTTAAGAGTGTTTCTGTTATTGCTCTAGAGAATTTGCCGATACTCCATGCTGCCAATTTAATCTTCTGGAAGCTTGGAAATCCCGTAAGAGAATACATTCCTTATGATCAAATACTACTTACTTTAATCTTTATTATGTTATTGCTGGTACGCGTATTTCTGCATGCTGACTAGTAATTTAAAGAAATATTTTAATATTGAAAGTTTTATCTTTCTATCTGTTATTGTATCAAACATAAACAATTTTAGTGCTTTCCAAAAACTGGGGACATTTGCATATGCAATGATTCCATCTAAATTATCTCTTGAATTAAAATTTTTGATTCAGTAAAACTAGGCTTAATTATGTAACTTTTAAGCTATACCTAGTACCTTCCTATGTTTCGCACAATTTCATTTTCCAATTTAATTACAAGCATATATCTCCGAGAATGTATTACAGATAAGAGATTAAACTTATAAAATGTTTATTAAAAGTTATGTTTTGCAGATGCGAGTGCAATTTAACAAAAAGCGTCCACGTCCACCCATACCTGCAGGATCTTAGAAATATAAATGTATAACATGTATACGAGCCAGTTTTTCTTAGGAAGTCCTCCACGAAGGCATACTTAACCTTAGGCAGATACCCCTTGAGTGCTTTGATTTAATCTGTAAGGATTATGTTAATTTTGTTAACAGTTAAATTTTCATTTAAACTTCTTTCCTGTCAAATTGTTAACTTCAACTTACTACTTCCGGCCAGAACGTAGTTTTAGAATCACGTCTGAATACGTAATAAAGAGGAGCGATATTTAACCGCTTAAAGGTTCTACTTGCTGAGTTAGAGAGAATCAGAGATTCTGATTAGCGCGCGTCCGCCATTTTGGCTACTCTATCTCAAAGCTGTTATTACGCTCGGTCGTACTCAGGCCCTTGATAGCTTCGCAGTCATCTCGTGTTGAAGGGGCCAACTACGTGAAAACGTTGGTGGCTTTGGCTATATCTCTTTAGTTAAGCTTAGTTTAGTTTAGTTCTTAATATCTTAAGTTCAAAGCCCGAGTGTTCGGCTTTATTGTAAAACTCCAAGATCCTCCTTTATTATTCAGATAAGAGTTCTGTTAACTCTTATCTGAATAATAAAGGGTTATTTTACCCCTTTTTGCTTGTTGTTTCATCTACACGAACTCAAGCGATTATTCGCTTATCAGTTCTTAAGGGTGTTCACTTTCTGCAGTAACTTAGAATCACACTGTGAGGAATCCCACAAATCAAATAAGCCATATTTTGGAAATATAAATGCTTGAATATATATAACACAGGTACAGGTACAAGTAGGGGGGACACAAGGTACTTACAAACAGGTAAACGAAATAGTGTCCCTCCCCACTAATTACCCTGAGCAACCCACTCTCCACGGGGCCGCGAGGTTATCCTCAGGAGCTTGTAATAGAAGATGCTCGGCTCGCACCACACCGCACAAAGCGGAAACATGGTTCAAATGGTTTCGAGAGCGATTGAAGTAGATATTTTCGTTGAAGTATAATAGCCGAAATTTTTCGCGATTCGAGTACTTCCTTTACTTCGTACAAGGAAGCTGATTACAAACTGAAACCTAGATCTTGTCTTTTACAACACTTACAACATCAGATATATTTCCCTTACGTTAAGGCTACAATATGATTACAACATTGTGCTAAAATACACAACCCAACAGGGTTGAAATGGAATCAGCGTTCTTAATGCTTATCCAGTTCACCCACCTTCAACCATAAATCGTTCCCTAAACTGTGCAAGATACAAGGCGGCAGACTCACTGGACAAAGGTTTCGAACAAGCTAGCGATTAAGATTATGCGTTATTTTTAAACGATATCGCTGGCCATCCAGTTTATATACCTGGTTCGTATGAACGTACAGCGTGATAATGTCATAGCCTGAGCCATGGATGATAGGCTAGAAAATAATATAAAACTAACTATTAGTAAATCCGTTGCTGTTGTTGTGACTTATCTCACCTGTCTGACAGTACAATCGAAACAAATTCACGTACTCATCGTGGCAAGAAATGCAAGACTGCGCCAGTCGTTGGCCTTGAGACACCAGAAAGCTGACAGTATGACTTTGCTCAGTATAGCCCTCAGGTTTGAAGGAGAGCAGTCCGGGGGAGGCGGGCGGCTCAGAAGGTTTTTCATCGCTTTCCCCTACCACCAACCTGCCGAGAGGACGCATATTCAGACTGCTCCCATGTCGAACTGCTCCCATGTTCAGACATCTCCCATGTTCAGACATCTCCCATGTTCAGACATCTCCCATGTTCAGACATCTCCCATGTCCAGACTTCAGACTGCTCCCATGTCCAGACTGCTTTCAGACTGCTCCCATGTCCAGACTTCGGTCAGCCGCATATTCAGACTGCTCCCATGTCGAACAGACACTACACATTTATAAACATCCATGCTTTCTCCGGGATATGAACTCGGGTCCTTCGGTACGGCAGTCAGAGTTCACTTACCACTATCGCGTTCGGGTGGCATTAGTTAATCTTAAGTCAAAAATGTCACAAAACCAGTTTGAATTTTCATATAAACACCGCTTTATAAATTCTGATTCTGTGGATTGTAGAGGATATGATTTAATTTTCCCTAAAAGTGAAATAAAAAATTAGCTTTCGCCAGGTCGTAATGAAGAGTTTAATTAATGATTTCGAAAGCATCTTTCCCTTTCGACTAATGCCTCAGATTGAAAGCTGGGCACTTTTTAAAGCACTTTCATGGCAGTTTCTTGCTAATTGGTAATTAGAGGGAGATGAAAAATGGTCATACAATTAAAATAAAATCATTCAAAAAGCTTTTCAGATCTTCTCTTGGTTAGCCAATTATCAGCTTTGTTTTGAATTGTTTTGAATGTAAATGAAGAGATATTTTAAGAAAGAAAAAAACGCACGTTTACAGTGCACCGAAATGAAACTTTCTTCCAAACTGAACACAATTTTCTTTAATTATAAATTCCTAGTTTTATTTAAAGCCTAGCTTTATTCAAGCGACTTTTGATATCAAGCGAAACGGCAAATAAGATATGCTAATTATTTCAATGGAGGGACTGGAGTGGTAAAACTTGTTTTCAGCGTCTTCGCTTTAATTAAAAGAAGCTACGAATTTAAATTTTCTATAAAGATTGGTGACATACAATGACATCAAAGCAACTCTTAGAAGTTAACTGACAGATCTTTGCTTCAAAGATTGTGTCTTTTGCTGATACATGTTGAATCTTTAGCATTTGATTGAAAATTTCAAGAAAAATAACACTCTGAAATCTTTGGATGAATTAATCTAAAATTAAAAAAAAAAAGATTTTATGTATTTTTGCGCTAAAATTTCTACTTGTTATAAAATACATGCGAAATTAGCAGCCTCGAGCTTACGAAACCATTAAATTTACGGATACAGTTTAAGCTAATTCTTATTTTCTGTATTTTAATTATATACTACACTGACGTCATTATTCATTTATCAAAGCACTTGTTTTTTGAAGAACTCATGGTACAAATACTGATTTTCAACACTAATTGCCTGAAATAATGATTCAGCTATAAAAAGATATAGAGTCATTAGGTTATTTTGAAGCAGGAGACATGAAAAATGTGCAATGCCCTCACCGGGACTCGAACCTGGATTTCTGGAATACGCGGCGAGTGTGCTACGGTTACACCACGAAGTCCTGCAGAAAGCAGGGAGAAAATACCTCCTTTTAAAAGGGTGACTGGTGAATCGGGATCTAATCTCCAAATCTGGTGATGAAGAATCATCTTCTACTCTCTTTTAGTTCGGGCGCCATGGTAGAAAAACTTAGAGTATTTTAATGTCAGCAAAGTGAAGAAATGAACGATGCCCTCCCTGGAATTCGAATTTGAATTTCTCGAATATGCCCCGAGTGTGCTACCACAGTCAGGATCACCCTTCCGCCAAAAAATGACTCAACAGTCTCCAAGAGGTATATTTTAATAGGCATTCAAGAAAAACTATCGAAGTGTGAGGTACAGAATTAGAAAAATTATCTAGAAGCGTGTACATTAGCTGTGGAAGTCACTTACGAAGAAGTTTGTAATTGTGATACTATATAGCTAAATGGCTGTGAACGAATGAAATACTAAGTTAATAATCGAAATAATAGCGCCTTGAATGGTAGGCTTGCCTAAAAAATCTCGAACTTGCGAATAAATTAAGTTATAAAACCCTTCTGTTAGATTTTTATTGAATGCGTTTAAAGAATAGATCTAAATTAATGATACCAATACCGTCCTTTAAGATTTATGATCTGCACAAAGGAGATTTTACGATTAATTTTAATTTGTGTTACACTGAAAAAAAAAGAGATAAGTGTTTAAATTGGATTTAAAGGACTTCATGTTGCTCTCGAGAAATGTGACTATAAGCTTTATCTGCATATATATTTTCTTAAAATAACTGATGAAAACAGTTGCAAGTTGAAGGTGGAGGGATCTGTAAATATTAGGGTAACATTTAACGTGAAATCCCTGTAGATAATTGTTATAGTATTAAGATTTCCATTTGTAAACTAAATTTCAAACATTCAGTTCTTTTACGTGTAATACCTGCAAAAACATTAAGTATTAATAGTTTATTAGGAAAAGTTAAGCTAATCGAATAATATGTTCAGGTTTGTCAACATGGAAGCATTAATCTCCAAAAGAAGAAATTTCTGTTTTGCAGTTTCTACAAAAAATAGGGGGAAATCCTTATCGAAATTGTTTAGTAATAGCTGTTAAAAAATAATCTAAGTTCAGTAAATTCCATTTGGAATGAACCTTCGAAATTTGAATTTGAAAATCTGGAAGACTTTTGTATTTGACTAATGAACACATAAGGAATATTTTATTAAAATTAATCTTGACCGAGAAATAAATTAAATTATTATGCTGTTTCTTACTATGGGTTAAGCTAATACGAACATGAAGAATTTTTAACATCATTCTGTAAGGTATTTCTCCCGCCTTCCTAGCGTGCCTTCGTGTAGCAGTGGTCAGCAAACTGAGCCGGTATTTCAGAGGTCCGTGGGTCGATTCCCGGCGAAGGCATTGCTAATATTTCAATCTCTCTTGCTTCCAAAAAATCCTAATGTCTCTACAGTGGCACCCGAACTAAAAGGGTTGTGGATGAACTCCACACCAAGAAGATGGCGATTGGGTCCCATAAAAATCCTATTTGAGTTTTAAAAGAGGGAGTATGTAAGGTATTTCTCCCGCCTTCCTAGCGTGCCTTCGTGGTGTAGTGGTCAGCACACTGAGCCGGTATTTCAGAGGTCCGTGGTTCGATTCAAGGCGAAGTCGTTGCTAATTTTTCAGTCTCTCTTGCTTCCAAAAAATCTTAATGTCTCTACAATTCAAATAAATACAGATCATACAACGAGATAAAAAGCTATAAATATCCCAAGGATAAAAGCACAGATAAGACAAAATTTGCACCAAAATAACTTGTCAATGGCAACAATCACGGAGCAGTTATTCAGCAATAAAGTAAACTATGAAGCTCATTCAATTAACGAACATGACAACAGCAGGCTGCAATGCAATCAATATTTATAGATTTGTTTATGGCAGGAGGAGAGGCACTTCTAGAAGATTCGAGAAACAAATTGCTCCAAGCACTTCTAAAAATGCGTTTTTTGAAAGGTATCATATATCCTTTAATGTGAAAACTCTTTGTGAAACGCAGTACAATATTGCATTACTTTACTAAATAATTAAACAAGTAACCTGTAAGGAAACGTTCGTTCGAATATATTTCACTCACTTGCAAATTCTGCCATAAAGCTGCATGTTGAATTTCTTGCGTAAATTACTAAAGACTATATTGCCACTTAGAAAATGTGGGTAAAATAAATGGCTTTGATGTAATTTTGAATGGCAATGGCGAAGTGTTAATATCCTTCACATTTACACCCGACGTTTAGGATGTTTCCCCGGAAATGTTCTTCACAATAGCGATTCAAACTTCCCAATAACTACTCAAAAGCATACTTCGGCGACAAAGGGCTCCATAAAAGATGATTGCATTTACGCTCTTTTACGTAATAATGATGGATGACGAGACCATTGATTTTTAAAGAATCACTTCAGAGAAAAATTTCTTTTTGAGAACCGTGTTTGAACATAAACAAGACTCCATTCCCTAAATTCTTTAATCTGAATAAGCTCTCGAGGTTTAAATCTTGATGGGAGAAGAGGATCAATCAATGCCTACGAGTTTCAGTTAAAATGTTTATTGAATATAGTACGAAGTTAAGAGGGGGTTTTCAATGAACATAGTTTTGCATTGAGGGGAAGTTTGATCATTTTCAGTATTGATCAGAAAGGAGACAAAACAGGCTTTGAACCTTGTTTAAATAACAATGTGCTTTAGAGCAGCAAAAATAAATTTAAAGTTTTCATAATAAGTCAGCAAGGAATTATTACATTTTCTCTTAGAGAATTAAAAATATAATTGACGATAACTCATTCCCAGTTGGTCTTAATACTTATCATCTTTTAACAGTAACTAATATAAACATTTATCACATTCGTTTGCGAGTGTCCTTTTGTGGTGAAAGTGGCAACTACTTTTAGCTAAGATCCATTGTTCGGCTTACGGCGGTGGTACAATTGGTTTTTCATGATTGAAGTCTCTGTAAAATTTAATGGGTGGTACCTAAAATTAGGACAGTGGGGCTTCAGTTAAACTGATATGGGTTTTTTTCTTTCTCTCTCTCCAGTTGTCTTTTTAATTGGGGAGAGTACAAGAAATTATCGAACAGCGTGTTCTCATCGTGCAAGCATTTGCTAAAATTTATTAGTTTTTTAAAAATATTAAATATATATATATGCCTGATTCCTTCCAGCGCTCGCAAATCATTATGCTAGTGTACATTTGAAACTTTTAAAGTCTGAAATGCGTGTATCCACGATGTTATTATCCTGAGATGATTTGTAGGTGTTTTATTTTTGAGCACGATATTTTGCTATGACGAGATTTTAAAACTACGATGTTTTTGATCTGCTTTATTTTCCACTACGAGGTTTTATACCACAATATTTTTGAATTACCATGTTTTCTCTTTGCTTTCTTTTTTTCCCACGATGTTTTATACAGACATATTATCGCCTTGCATTGCTCTGAGACGTTTTCGCCAGTAATCCAAGAAAACATCAGAAAAACTCATGGTTTGAATAGATGAGAACACAGCTGATTTCTCTCCTTTCCGGTTCCGAAAAAGCTAACCTATTTAAATGCTGTGGAAAAGGATACACATTTCGCATATGAATCCTTGCAGGGATCTGCGAATTTTACTATAATAATTTGCTTGGGAACAATGCTGTGACCAGGACCAGCATTTCAGACCAGAACCAACGTTATATGACAGCTGGCGTGGTACTTCAAATGAAGATTAGACCGATGAAAGTAAAGAACTATAAAAGTTATTCAAATAAACTGCTCAAAACAATTAAAGGATATTGTAAGTTTTATATAAAATAAGGATATAAGCGAAATTATTTTTGCCGAAAATGGAAGAAGAGAATCACAAATGTAAATTTTTCTGATTTTCAAACTGTGGAGTATGCTAATTTTCAGTTCGACGTCAAAAACGTCGCTTCAGCGGCAGCGAATGAAATTTGACTTTCAACTGAATAAAAGACAATGAAGACAAGGATGATCGGCATTCAGTGACTGCTTTGTTTCGATGAGTACGATGTTTCAGCGAAGTCATTTAACCGATTCAGAAGCTTGGAGAGTTGTTGGTAGGTTAGAAGGGGGCCAAACTCAAGCCGAAGTAGCGCAAGCCATTGGAGTGTCACAAAGTGTGATTTCCAGGATCTGGAACCGTGTTTTGGAAACTAAAAGTGCAGGGCAAAGACCACAGCAAGGTCGTAGACGGGCAACAACGCCCAATAAAGATCGTTATTTAGTGTTGACGGCTCGGAGACACCGAACTATGAATGCTACTCTTCTCCAACAACACCTTCGCTCGGCTACTGGCACCACGGTTTAAACTCAGACTGTCCGAAACCGGCTCTATGGTGTAGGTCTGTATGCTCGCCGACCGATGGTATGTGTTAGACTAACATCGAGGCATCGTCGCGACCGCGGAGAGTGGGCAACAGAGCATGTGAACTGGAGGAGAAATGAATGGAGCAATGTTCTTTTTTCTGACGAGTCCCGTTTTTCTGTTCATTCTGATAATAGGCGTATTTTCATCTGGAGGGACCATGGCAGTAGGAATAATCCTGCGTTCGTGCACGAAAGTGTCAGATTTGGCGGTGGGGGAGTGTTGGCGTATGGTGGCATTTCCATTGACGGGCGCGCAGACCTCTACATCATTCGAGATGGACCTCTGACTGGTCGCCGATATAGGGATGAGATCCACAAACCTATTGTAGTCCCTTACGCTGCAGCAATCGAAGATGACTTCATTTTAATGGACGATAACTGCAGGCCACAATGTGCTAACCTGGTGGAAGATTTCCTTTTAGAGGAAGGAATCGTATGAATGGAATGGCCAGCGTGTTCTCCAGACATGAATCCAATAGAGCACGTTTGGGACGCTCTAGAAGAACGAGTTTCTGGCCGCCAACCACCCCCACAAACTCTCCAAGAACTGGAAAGAGCTCTTCTGGAAGAGTGGGACAGAATACCCCAACTCGTGATTAACAGCCTCATTGACTCCATGCCTCAAAGGTGTTCAACGTTGCTGGCAGTTGAACGTTACTGAAAATGATTTCCTTTTAAGAAAACGCCTCTTCTTATTCTTTTTTTCTCATATGCTGAAATTGTGTTTTTTTCCTTTTGTACACAAATGCGCAATAAAATGCATTTTTTTCTGCCAAACATGTGTAATTTATTCTCATATAACCTTCTACGTCTGTTGACTATGTATCAATCAGCTAAAATGTTTCCCAGCCACAAGATCCACCTAAAACCGCAATATCCTTTAATTGTTTTGAGCAGTGTATTTTAAACAATGAACTTAAAAACCTGATTTTATGAATTTCCTAAAAAGTATATAAGTAAATGTTTAATAATGCGGAAAATGGAAAATAATATTAAATGCGGAAAATAGAAAATTACATTATGCAAGAAATAATACAGAAATATAGCAGCAAAATAATCGCATATATTAATCGAAACTTCATAATGTCCATTCCTACGTATATTTCTTACTAGGCATATAACATAGGAAGCATAATTTACAAAGCTATTTAAAAATGTTTCTGCGTCAAGTGAGAAATATAAACCATTAGAAACATATTTTACTTATCACAATAATGTTATCATAAAAAACAGGATCCATTTATTATTATTCAGGAGAAATAGCAGTTACAAAATCAGATATCCGGAGTAAATAAAAAGAATTACTAATAACTTTTTGTATGAAATTTACTGCACCGTGACATTTAAGAAAAAGGCCCCCGATATTCCTTTGCGAGTCCTTTTATATCCTCTGGAAACGCGGAGCTTCCAAGAAATGACGTCAGCCTCGTCAGCCAATCCAGTTCGTTTTAAATATTTCCAGAACATTCTATAACTGTACATGTAGAAAAGACGGGAAAAACAACTTGACTACGGGGCTGTGAATTTAATTCTATGTACTTTCAAATAAGAGAACCTCGCCATTAAAATGAAAAGAACCTACAGTTAGAATTATAAGTGTATTCTTGACTATGGAATTTTATTATTACAAATATGTAATTTTTATTTAATAATACCTATCCACACAGACCCACCTATGTATATATATATATTAGCAATTTAAATTTGCAAAATTTTGTTTTTTTAAAAGGTTGTAGTAAATACAGATAGAAGTCTTTACGAACACTTTATAATGTAATTGTGAAAGTAATTGAAGATCATATCAAAACCTTAACTGCCTCCGATTTTGCTATGGAAAATAAATCTAAACGATTCCATTTCTTCAAACCTTTTTGGAAGTGCCTTGGGAGCCATTAAATGTCAGATTGTTTTCTTTGTTATTTTTTTTTCTTTCGAAACTACTGTTAGGCTTTGACAGAAAATACAGGAAATTGACGTTTCAACTATTTCCGAATCTAGACGCCTATCTGGACGCCAAAGTCCGGTCGCCAACTATTGACACGTCCCATTTTTCAAGAAAACCAGCGCCAAGCGTCATGATGCCAGCATAAAAATAAAAATAAATAAGGAAAGTAAAATAAAGTGAACTGCCCTATTTTATTTTTGTTCCCTTTCAGACGTCGGAAAGTGTTAGGCGATTGAAGAAATACAAAATTCATTTCTGAAAAAGTTATGAAGTAGCAGAAACGCAAGAAGTTCATTTTATAGGCGTTTCTATTAGAATCCTTTTTAAACAAAATTGTGAATTTAATATTTATTTTAATTAAAAAGCTGTTAAGTTTAATTTCAATTTAAAGTTTATGTTCTATTTACTTATTTCTAACTCGTGATATATGAAACTATATTAGAGATCGCTACTGCTTTTAAAAATTAAATCATTCCTCTGTAGTCTTTGCTAGAAATAAATTAAATTTTAATAGGAAAGTGCGATTTCAAACTTTTTGTCCAATTATTTATTTTATTAAAAATATTTTAATATGTTTATTAATTTTTAAACGGTTTGGTTAAATATTTTGACATACGAAATAACTTTACTCGAGTTTTTCCAAGATTCTGGACAAATTATATTATGCTATGAAGCATTTATCATTCACGCCACTACATGGAATCTATAAGTATTATGTATCTTCCAAGCGGCTTCGCGAATACCCATTTTCCAGATCGTTGTTGTTCCACGTGACATAAGAATTCTAATTTATTTTTACTTCCTTGTACGAAGTAAAAAGGAAGTATTGTAATCCCGAAAAGTTTCAGGCAGCATATTTCAACGAAAATATCCATTTTGACTGCTATCGAATGCAATTTAACGATTTTTTTGCGTCATATCGGTACGTAAGGACAGAATAAAATACTCTTTTCCTTCAAAAAAATTATAAAACTGCTTTAAAATGAATTCTGAAGAGAATTTTTCGTGGCGTCTGTACTAACGTATTTACGTACGTGCGTACGTACGTATCTCGCATAACTCAAAAACGAGTAGCCTCAGAACGTTGAAATGTTGTATATAGGACTACTATAACATGTAGATGTGCACCTCGTATTTTGGTTGCAATCGGCCGCACCAAACGTATATATTTATATATATATCCACTCTTTTACCCGGCTCAGTCATCTCAGTTTCTTTACTCTTATATGTTTGTAAATTGTACATTTTTTGCTTTAAAAATGATTGTATTATGTTGTTTTTATCTACCGGTTAAGGTTTTTATGCCTTTAGAAAAGCTGTATTCAATATTTTGAGAAATTATCAACAATTTTAAAGTTGTCTAAGTGCCGCTAAGCCTTTTTTATATGGCAACCATTGATGTTTACATTTGAAACAGAGACTAGTGGATTTGTTGCCAATCTAGAGAAACTTAGCTTCGCAACAACAAAGATAACGCATTCATTTATTATTGCCAATCAATTCATGCTTAATTCTTTCTGGAATTTTTTCGAGGAAATAAGTGTTTAAGATTTACTTCGTAATTTTTAATATAGATATTTTGAGTTTTTATGCATTTTTGCCTTCTCGCAAAGTTAGAACTGATTTAATTAAATGAGAAATACTCAATCGTCTGTGAAAAACTGTTTCTTTTTTGTTTTGTTTGCTTAATTTCTTCTATACATCGTTCTAGCTTTATTATAGTATTTGAATAGAACATGTGGCAACGATTAGATAATTCTATTCTTTTAATGATATAAATTTTGTGCATTATGAGTTATAATATGAACGAAATATATAAGTTAACTATTATATAATTATTGGATTATATAACAGTTAACTTAGTTTCCGTTATATAATTATTATATAAGTTAACTGTCATATAATTATTAATACTGTTAAGTGAATCTAGCGCCAGAGTGTCGCTATGGTAAACAAATACTAGAGTGAATTTTAAATAATGCATTTATTCTATTATGGTTTATGCGTTGTCGGCGAAATAGATTTAAATCAATCCAATAAGTTTAAATGAAATGCAAGAAAAAATACGTATAATTTAATATTCCGTACAAGGAAGTCATGTGGTGTACCCATCAGATTTTTTAAAATTATAACTGCTCAATAAACGTAGCAGTTTAAAAGAAAAAAATGCATAAATGCCCCCCCTTAAAAAAACCTCAACATGGATTAAATCCTTGTTGTGCCTTTCTTTTTATGATCTCTACCAAAATATATAAATTAAAATACGTTTATCTTACAAATATATTCATTTGATAGTTGTGCGAGATATATAAAATGAAAACGATTATTAAAATAGATTATACCAGTTTATGATAATTATTGTGTTGTACTTTTTAGTTTTAGCTGCAAATTTTGAGATGATTTTTTTTTTTTTAATTTAAGTTTGCATAGAATTGCTGCTAAACTAAAGCACTCCAAATAATGATATTTTAGAATATTGTTTTTTAATGAAGATTCGTTTTCTTGTTCAAATAATAAATTATTAATTCATACTGAAAGAAACATTAGAAATTTCTAAAACAAAATGTGAGATTTGACATATAACGTATCAGAAATATTATGCTTACTGATTCTTCATAAAAGATTAATTTTTTCAGTAAGTAAAAGTAAGTGCTGCTTTTCTACAGAGAACTAAAGTGTCCAGGAAAAAAAACGTACCTTTCTAGGAAGGAAAAGAAAACGAATGCCAGTTATAAGAAATTTACTTTTCCAAAAAAGTTTAATTTATCAGAAAATATAAATATTACTACTATTGGGAATTTATTCATGGCCCCCATGCGTAATTTCGCAGTGTAAGCAATTAAACATCTATCTAACGTTTGAAAAATTCATGGCTTAAGGGCAGGCGAGCACATGGTTGACTTTTTATGTTTTCTACCTAAAAAAATGTATTTTCTAAAGTTGTGCTTGAATTAAAACAATATGTGGACAATAATTCGTCATCACCGAGATTTGTTCTACTGAATCTTCTGCCTCTCCCCATTCGCCCTTTAAGTAGAAGATAAAGTAAGGAATTATCATTTTACTCCATGCATTCTCTTTTGTTACAAATACATAGCAGCCCTTTAGCTACTGAATGATCAGTGATCTGAATTCTGAGATAATCATAGTTTTTAGGGAATTTTCTGCTTCCTTATGTCGTGCTCTCAATGTGTAATTGGAAACAAGTGTCCCTAGCCAACGGAAGGTCCAGAGTTGGAATCCCGGAGATTGGCAATGAAAATGTTTCACGTCTCCTACTTAAAGGAAGGCTAGGTTTCATGATTAGGTTAAAGAAAACTAGGTTTCATGTATCGTATCCATGTTTTATCTCTGATATTGTTTCTTTTCATGCTTTGATATATTATGTTCTATCAGATCCGCAAAGCTATTTTAATATTTTAGATTTTTTTTTCTCTTACACTTTGATATATTTCTATTAAATCCGTAAAGTTCGTAAAAGATAATTTTGATATTCCATGTTACATATGTTACATGCTTATGTATAGGTAGAAGGGTAGTAAACGAATAAAAATATAACATCTGCAACTTTGAATGACTATAAAACTTATTACCAGGCATGAGAGAAACAATTATTCTGTAATGAAACCTTAAAATGGCAACAAATCTTAATGTCTTTAGAGTGGCATCCTATTAATATCTGGTTGTCGATAATTCGTCACCACATGGATCTGGCGATTAGCTTTCTTCCTCGTTGCGCCCCTTTAAGTGCAAGAGATCATAAGGAATTTTCTCCTTCATCAAAGCGTACGTTAGTTGTGCAATTAGAAGCACGTCTGACTGGCAGTTGAGAAGTCTGGAGTTCGAATTTTATCCCGGGCATTGGTGATTCCTTATGATTCTCGGTTCTAAACATGAGAAAAATTACTCTACTACAAGCCAAAAGTACTGATGTGTAGCAATTCGTCACCTCTTTGATTTTTTGACCGGGTACTTTTCTCTTCGGTCGCCTCTTAAGTGGGAAAGACTATAAAGCATTGTCTCTTTCCTTACCGAATGCCGTTACGGTATAACTGGAAGGGTCAGGTCTGGCTATCAATCGGAGAGTACTGAGTTCGATTTCCGGCGAATGCATTGTTGGTATTTTACGCTGTGATAAGTATCTAATCGTTTTCTATGTTAATCGCTGTGATAAGTATCTAATCGGTTTCTATGTTAATCGCTGTGATAAGTATATAACCTTTTAATATTGTATTGCCGATAAACCAGCTGGTTTGTACAGTATAATGTTAATTTTCTGGAGAAAAGATAAGTAATGTAAGGGGAAAGGCTCATTAAATTTCTAAAGGTTTCTTACTGTATAAAGTTGAAGTATAGAACTCAAAGTGTCATTTTATAATTCAAAATTAAAGAATATTGTAAATAACGGAAGAATAATTTTAATTAAAAATGAAGAAACTAACTCATGAATTCATGTTAACTAAAATAGAGAGACTGATGAACTGTATATTATTTATTTTTGTGGTTGAGCAACTGATTGTTATTGGATGATTTAACAATATTTATATATTCCATACTATATAGAATTTAATAATATAGTATTTCAAAAAAAAAAAAAAAAAAAAAAAAAAAACACTCAAATACTACAATAATATCATTGCTATCGTTGCTGTCATCTCACGAAATTTTTTGATTCCTTCTTGTATTTTCTCTAGGCAGTTTTCGCTTTAACGACGATGATATTTTTTCCATCGTTCCGTAATAAGCATACTCAACTTTAGACATAGCGTGGTTAATTCGTAACCCAGTTAACACGCGTCATGTGACTTAAGAGTTGACTGTGTATAAATAAAACTGTGTTACCATAAATGAGGACAGAGGTATAAAATTGCTTGCTGAGATCCAAGATCATTCCAATATAAAATGAAAATATGATCATTTTAGTTGTAACAATTTAATTGAATGAGGAAAGTTTCTGATAAAACTCTAACCAGTAATAATAATTTAAAATAAATGAACAAGATTCTTAACAAGTGCATGAGTTACGTGAACAAAATTCTTAACAAATGTTAAAGGTTCCATAGACTTTATTGGTTAATTATTAAGCTATTATGCATGAAAAAATGTCTCCAAAGGTTAGAGAAAAGAATCTTTGCTGAAGTTTTACAGTATGTATATTTAACACTATACACGCAAGTACTCAGAAATTACTCCACAGAGAATTTCATTGCCAATATTTAGCATAATAAAAGATATCAAAAGCCAGCTTCGCTGAAAATTAAAAATACATTTCCGGAGAAAGAAAAACAATTTCGAAGACGCCCACATGAAATTCATTTATATACAAAATTACTTTCCTAGATTATTTTATTGTTTAGAATATGTATTCTATTGTCTAGTTTAACAATAATATCTGGCAACTCATGAAAACAGTTTATTGGAATTTAAAACACTATTGCAATGAGCAAAATAGGAATTTTTTAAAAATGATTAAAATACGTATGTAAACCATGAACGAATTCGACGAATTAGAACCAATATTTGACTAGCGATTCAAGAGCTAGAAATTGTAAAACGAATTGTAGTGAATTTCCTGTGATAATGATATCAAGTTAAGATTGTCATTTTTCAGATAATATTTTCATGTAATAATGTAAGGCTATTTCCATATATTTTAATTGATGTAAAGAACGAGAAATTTAATAATTCTGAAAGAAAAATGTTACACATTATTTGCAATATTAATTACACGTCATCTTATAGTTACAGTATTTTTATGTCTGTAATTAATTATAAAACTAATTATACGCCTGTAGTTACAATCAAGATAATACGTTGAAATTAACAATAATTATTTAAAGAATGCATAGAATAATCGTTTGCGTGATATTAACTACTTAAATACAAACTTTAAAGGTATATTTATGTGATTTAGGATTAAAAAAAGCTAATAATCTCTCCCTGCTTAACCCAAGTAGAGTGTATGTACACTAAATCTGTTAATGAATATATATCAGTATGATCTTAGGCTCTTTCTGTAATGTATATAAAACAAATTTATAAGGTCGTTTTTCCAAACTGAAGTAAAAGAGAGAGAAAACTGCAAAATAATTCATTAAATTTGTGGAATAATTTTGCTAAAATATTTTTTTATATGATTTTTTATGTCCAGAGTTACGGTTTAATTTTAAGAAAGACTGCTAAATGTTTTTCAGCTATCATTCTCTAAATAACACTTATTTTTGCGCATTCAAGTTGTAGTGCGCAGAAAGAATTATGAGGAATATTACTCAGATGTGAATGTTTTTTAATAAATGGTTAAATAAATTATATTTAATTGCCGTAGAAAAGCAGTATATAAATGGCCAATTAAATAATTATCAACTGATAAGTTGTCTCTTTAGTAATTTCTGAATTGTTTGTAATAATTTCTTTATATATTTATCTCTACAATTATTTATCATTAACCGTATGATTTCCTTCTTTGTAGGAGATAGGAATCATAATACAAACATCAAAGAATGAATCATCGTGGGTAAACATTTACGTCCTAAAATACATATAGCTAGAAAATATGTTATTGTTTTGATAGCTATTAAATAAAATGTAAATAAAAGCGCTCTTCCTAAAAATACTTTATCAAACCAAAGGGGCAATCTTTCCAAAAGGACTCTTAATTTCGTTTTCGCATTTTGTATTGTTTCACTATAAATAGCGTTTCATGTTTCAAATTGATGTCACCAAATATTAGAGTCCTGCATTTTATTTAAAGAAATTAAATAATAAAGATTCTGCAGGAATGTATGTATCTTTCTCGCAATGTGAAAACCCAACGGTACCTACAGCCATTAAAATTTGAATAAAGAAATCTTCCATAGAATATGGGCATGTGGAAGCCCTAATTTGAATTTGAAATTTATTTTATTATCGGTTTCACATTTTGTAACAATTTGACGAATTTTTGATTAACAAACTAAACGACTTCATAGCGAGCAATGCCAACACGGTACGGTAAAAAATATTTTTATCTCCAGTGCGCGAGACTCTGTATCGGAAATTTTGAAGATATGCTCATTTTAAAATTATTTCGTGATATTGCCGTTGAACTGAATTTTATGGTTTATGTGCGAAGAACTGAATTTTATGGTTAGGTGCGAAGAATATTTAATAAATAAAGTCAACACACGAAACGTGAAAAAATAGAATAGACTAGAAACTAATAGATTTATTACAAACCCAAAAGTGTGTGAAAAGAATGCATAAATAAAAACAATGCAATTAAAACTTGAAAGTCAAAACTGGAAAAAAAAGTAAATAAATACGCAACTAAAAATTAAGTAAAATTAAAAAATTCTGCATAAAATTATAAAATACAATAGCAGTTAGAATTTCTTTTGTCTTTCTCAAAGAGCAGCCAAAAGAATCATCAATAGAAACACAGTTCTAAATTACATTTATATGAGCTCAAAATAAACAAAAGAATTCTTTAAATTAAAATAAGGAAAAAATGCAAAATTTACTAAAGTGATAAATATTTTAAGAAACTAAAAATTTTAAATCTAAAAGTTAATATAAAATATTCAGTAAATCATCAAGATAGAATCTGCTCCGACGTGACTTGGAATTGGTGAAACAATACATAAGATATTCTACAAGATTAAATGCTTTTTTTAATAACAGAAAAATGAATTGATTTAAAAATTCTATAAATTTCTTAGTAACTTGAAAAATTAAAACTGTAAATTTCACAAGTTTGATTAAAACTGTAAATTTCACAAGTTGACGATTCAAAGTCAAAGGTGGAAGCCAAAACTAAAGAAAAGGCTAAAATTGCCAAAATTATATAAATTTAGGATTTAAAAAATAAAATTGCAAAATAAATTTTTTAATTTAGACTGAAAAAAACGTAATAAATAAAGCTGCAATAAAAATTTTATAATAGTTTTAAAAGCTGGAGCATGTTTCAGAAAGCTGGCTATTCTTCTTTTATTACATTTATTTCTCCTCAGCTTTAATTGCATTTATCCTTATTCATAGCCAGCACTGAAACTTATAAATCCCATGAAAGCAAGCATCTTAAAACATAAAACCTTTCCTTGTCACATTTACGAGTAAAAGCATAAACATTATTTATTACATTCGGCAAACTTTCCTGACGTCAAAACACCTGCCTGTTTTACGAACAAAATGGGTTCTTGAAAGCAGTAGTGAATAAACATAAACCAATCATCTATTGATGTTTGTGCAAGAGGAACATTTAATGGCATAAAGGAAAAGGCATAAAACCATATTAAATTATGAGTCATGTATAAGGTAATTGACTTTGGTCAAAAGCGACTAGCTGATGGAAATGATAGGTCTAAATATCTTTAAGCACTGAAACGAACATTTACTGTGGGACAGTTATGGATTTAGCTTTTAGAGGCATAATAGCAATTAATGGCCAATAAATGTAGCAACTTACGAAAGATGGCTTTATAGTTAAGCTTCTATTCCATCAGATATTCTTGTGTCAAGAAAGTTTACGTCGATTATATTTTTATCATGTGATAAGATAAAAATAAATGAGATAAAAGTGACCAATAAACTGCTCCAACATTTTAGTCTAAAAAGAATTGTTCTTACAAGTATAAAAGGAATTGTTTGTATGTACATCTCCATATTTTACCTGTTAATAAATGACATGACAAATGAATGTACATTTTTACACCTAATTTTCAAATTAAGAACACCATAAGTAAATATAATTTGGAAATAAGAATTATTTTTACAGAAAATTTTGGTTTCTTTAGTCTCTTTATTAACTAGTTTTGACACATTCGAATCTTTTGAAATTCCACGAATCCTATGAAAAATTCCGAATTTGGAAACTAGAATCTTCATGCTTTCTTTTGTCTTTCGAATTCGAATCTAAAAATCTTTAGATATTTTGACTTCCAGTCTCTTGCAAAAAAATTTTAATTTGGGAAACGATTTTTATGGATTCCTAGTATAAACGCTCGTTAAACGAGAACTAGGTTGTTTGAAGTTTATTTGGTCTAGATCACCATTACCACTTAGTGTTGTGTAAGAGGGCTGTACTCTATATATTCTCATGAGAATTTATAGATCCATATTTAGTACTTTTATGTTAATCCTACATTTTTTCGAAATTGCTTTGGCCTAGAAGAATTCTAGGAAAATGAAAATAATTTGAACGTTTCTTTAATGGTTCGACAAAGTGCGAGTTTTAATTACATAGTTCATTAATTATATTTCACTTACATCTTCTTTTAATTATTTCTTCCTTAAACATAAATATAAAATTTTTCTTTAACAAAAAAATTTCATTATTGAATAAATTTTTCTTATTTTTCTTATTATTGTTGCTTAAGAAGATTCAAAAGATTTAATGGTATTTTAACATTCGGATTTTGGAAAATATGTTCCAATTTTACTTTTAACTAAACTATATAAAAGGATGAAATATATAATTAAAAATTAAAGGTACTGTAACTGTAGTCAGGAAAGATATCTAGCAGCTAAAACTTACGAAGATTTTTAAAGTATCAAAATGTTCCAATCCGAAAATGAACATTTTAATTTTTATATCAAATAATTAATCATCAAGGAGGAGTATATAAGGTATTTTCTTCCTCGTTTCAGTATGCTTTTGTAGTGTAACGGTAGCACACGCGGCGCGTATTCGAGAATTCCACTACTTTGCAGATGTTATATATCTATTTATAATAATAAATGCAGTCATAAAATGTAATTATAATATTTTTTTATATCAGAGTTTCTGTATAAGAATAAAAAGGATTTCGTTATTTAAAAAAAATATTAGTTAAGCATATTTTTATTAATTTTAAATTGTTTTGCTAAACAGAAAAAATATATTTACTTAAAAGTAAAATAAAAAGTATAAAATAATGCATGCATAAATTGATTTTATCTATAAAAAAGATACATTCAATTAAAAATATTTATATTTTGTGTCGTGCAGATTTTCAATCCAATAATAATTTTTTAATTGAAATAAATAAATGTTAACCCATTTTGTCATAAAGTGTTAACCAAATATGCGTTAACACAAGTATTTGGCGTCGGTATGGAATTAATTATTATATATTAATACGCATTATTTACAATTAAGTATGGTTTATGCTTGAAAATTAAATTTATTTATTATCAGTCCTCCTAGACTGCTTTCGTTGAATTTAATTCTTTATTTTACCCTTAAAAAAAAGAAGTTGAAATTTATTAAATAAAATATTTTCTTTCTCTTAAGTAGGTTAAAAATATAAATCGGCTACTAAGCAAATTGCTGAAGTGGTTTAGTATTTCTCAACGTCTGGAAAAAATATGGAAGAGGAGGGGGAAGCAATAAGTTCCATATTAACAATACGGGAATGTATACAGGTATTCTATGGGGAATATCTTCAAATTATCTACTAAATATGTCTAAAATAATCTTTCCCATTTAGAAAACTAGCTCTTCAGATTATCTAGAATCACAGAAGAGGAAAAAAATGCTTAAATTTTAAATAGATAAACAAAAAAATGGTTAAGAATTCTTTTTTTCAAAAAATATGACTTACTGTAAATGGTATTTCGCTGCGTGGTTAGTAGGGTCACAGTGTAAATAACTTTTGTTTCAAGTTGAATAACTCGCTCAAATTTTGAATTACTGTAAATGTTGCTTTACTGCAGAGTTATGAACTCAGCTGGAAAACTATAGTTATTTTAAACCTCTGTGAAGAAATTCGACAAAGGAATCAGACCTAGTCTACTTAAATTTATGTAGTTTAATGTATGATATAAGAGTATTATAAAATATGGTATTATTAAAACATGTAAATGTGTGTGCAACATATATTTCGAAACACAGCATATATTAGCGGTTCTGTTTACTTTTTAAATCAATATAAAACATTTAAATCTTTTTACAAAGTGTAAAGGTACTAGTAATTATTAAAACTGAAGCACAATATTTCATGAATTTATATTTATGTGATACATGAAGGGCAAATTTCAGTTTTGGAACTTTCACTTTCAAAGTTATTTAAATGTAAAAAGATTTTGCTTCTAGAAGAGGACTCTTTCACGGATCACAGAACTTAAATGCCAAGAATCATGAGCTACCAAATTACTTGCTACTTCCTATTTTCTACTTCCTTCAAACATTACCAATGGTGAAATCAAAAGAACAGTGAATACTGGTAGTTCGTCCGGTTCAAACTTCACAAAATGTGGGTTCAAATTTTGCGAAGCAACTGGCTGCATGGAAGTTTTCTTGGTTTCTCTATGTATAACGTGAATATAGGCCACTTCTCCTTAAAAGGACCATCCCGAAGGACCATTCATCATTTATTCCCTAGGCGCAGAACCTTACTGTGCTTTATTACATTCAAAATGGAAGTATCAACTTCTTTTAAATTATAACCGTCTAGTTGTTCTTAAAAGCATCCCAAAATTTTAATACAGCGTCAATTATGTTATTGATTAAAATTGAAATTATTTCTGAAGGGCAGTATTATTATTATTAAGGACTTTTATTATTATTATTAGGGACTTTTATTATTATTATTAGGGACTTTTATTATTATTATTAGGGACTTTTATTATTATTATTATTAGGGACTTTTAGGACCTGAATTCGGAAGTGGATTTAGGGTTATAAGGTAACCAACTGCTAAAGCATTGAGCTACGATCTGTTTAAGCATAGAAGTACCATTGAGGAGATACTGATAAAGGAAAATTTTATTTATGTTACATGCAGCAAAACAAAGAAAGCTCCAGTAAGTCAATCGTTATAGTCATTTTACTAAAACCCAGCCTGAAGTATCTATATTCCATTGTTATATGCTTATTTTAATTTCATTTAATTTCTTGTTTCTGTACAATGTGGCAAGTACAAGAAAAGTATGAATTTCCGTTCTTATTATTAAATTAGGCATTGTAGAATTCCTCACTTTAAAATTCTATGTTGGAAGTGAGGAATCTAAGAACTGATAAGCGAATAATCGCTTGAGTTCGCTGACAAGAAACAACAAGATAGAAGAGTAACTAACCCTTTATTATTCCAATAAGATTTAACAAAACTCCGCCTGGGAGTGTACAAGCAAAGCCCGCACTTGGACTTGAACGTAAAAGACTAAGAATCAAACTAAAACTAAGATTAACTAAAGAAGTATAGCCGAAGCTATCAAGGTTCAATTTCAGTTGGCCCCTTAACTTATTTGACTACGAAGCTTAGCAAGGGCCTGAATACGGCCGAACGTAATAACAGCTTTGAGAGAGAGAGTGGGCAAAAAGGCAGACGCGAGTAAATCAGAAACTCTGATTCTCTCTGACTCAGTAAGTAACTTCGTGGTTTAAATACCGCTCCTCCTCATTAAATATTCAGCAAGATTCCAAAACTACGTTCTGGCCGGAAGTAGTAAGTTGAAGTTAAGAATTTGAGAGGAAAGGAACTTTAACTTAAAATTTAACTGTTAATAAAATTAGCATAATCCTTATAGTATAAATATAAGAAATTAAAATATATGTTGATCTGATATCGTATTTTGTAAGATAATTATTTTAATACCACAATCTGTTCTTATATTTCAAAATATTCAGGCTATGATATAAAGAAATAGTTTTATGCCCAGCATTTGGAAAGGAAAAGAACGATCATATTCATGTAACTGGAAATGCACGTAAATACTACAACATTTATGTATAGTACGACAATATTCATACATACTGCTATATTCATGTAACTAGAGATGTTTATAAATACTTCAAATTCACGTAACTACAAATGTTTATAAATTCTACAAATCCATGTAACAACATTTGAAGATTAGTATTTTTTATTAGTATTAGTATATAATTTATTATATACTATAGTATAGATTAGTATTAGTATATAAGTATTTGAAGACTCTTGAACTACCTTTTTGAAAATCCACGAATACCATTTGAATACGTTTCGAATGTATTATTTGAATCAAAATGCAAGAAAACGGGAAATATTATTTCTGAATGGCTGCAAAGATGAATAAGAGACTAAAAATAAAATGGTGTCAGCAAACAAACCTAGATTTTATTTTGGCAGCATCAGTGCCTAAACTATGGATTCATGAATACATTTTATCCCTCAGAGACTGAAAGACTATCTCTCAGACATCGCTGTCGTTGGAATGAAGGCTACGTATACTGAAATTATTTAAGACATGAAAAGACGCTTTGGTATTCACACCATTATTTTTCCCCAGTAAGAACCATATTTTAAAACTGACATTTTCATCTTCAGATTTGTTTTGTATTTTAAAAAGATAGTCTTCTTTCTACATTAAAAAAATGATTTTGTCAAGTAAAAATATTTTTGTTATTAATAAAAAAGTCTCCTGTCATAAATTCCCGAGGCATTTATTTCCAAAGAAAATTCGAAGAGGAAATTCAATAGCAATAGCTCCCGTAATCTTTTTAACGGAAAGTCTTATTAACGTAGTCTTGTTAACAGTTTCTTTCAGCCGCATTTGTTATACTTTTTTAACATGTCACTAATTTTAGAAAACAGTGTTTTAAATATTTATTCTTCTTTTGCACGTTGTTTAATTTTCCAAATTCTTTAGTTTAAAACCGGATGTCGACCACTAAGCTTGCAGTAAGTACATTACTGAATATTTAAAATGTAATACTAAGATATAAATGTAGTATGAGTACGAAATTTACAGGATCGATAAACTTGTTAGGCATATGCATATAGTCAAAAATCGGAAATAAGATACCCATTGTCGAAATATCATTTTGATTTATTCAGGAGAGAATATGAATACCTTGCGCAGAAATATACGCATTTACACCGCTTCGCGTTCTATCAAAGCAGCCATTAGCTATTTTCTTTCGTTAATTCGTTCGCAATGCTGCTAACATTTGAGCAAAAAAGTGGTAATATTTAAATTAGTAGGTAGCGCTTCTCTTTGCAATAACAAACCAGTGTTCTCCCCGATGTATATCCCTAACTTTTGAGTTAAAATAATAAAAATACATCCTCTGTAGCTTACAAGAACAAATCACTTCTATTAAGGGGAAGAAAGCAGTCTATTATTTATAAAAAATTCATCGCAAGCTGTAATCCGAAACAAATATCGCATCATAAATTAACATTTTTACAATAATAACCAAAACTCCGAACAATTTACGGTATATGTTATTTAGTAAAGAAGATGCTATTTCAGTAACTGTAATTGCTTTTTATACACAATATTTCCATATGCAGTTTGCTTAATGTCGCCAAAATTTCCCGCAACATTTAGTCCGGTCATGCTCAATGACCATAATTCCTGGCTCATGTGCCGCAAACATGTATACGATGGCAGAGATATGTATATGCGCTCCACCAGTGGCCGAGTAGTTAAAACCGCTGAATATTGGAAGTTCGACTAAAGTTAGATAATAGGCAAATAGGCTGGTTGCATGATTCGTTTTCGTGGTTTTTCTCCATGTAACGTGAATGCGAACCAGTTTCCTACAGAATGTTTTCCACGAAGGCCTCTTTTGTCTTAGGCAGATAGTTCTCGGGTGCTTTACCGTACTCATAACCTAGCTTAATATATTACATGTAATATCTGCAGTACTATATTTTTAGAAATTTATCTTATATGCTAGATATACTACATTGGTTTAAATGTTACATACATTATTATACTACAGATCTATGCTTAAAACACAAGGAATACTAAGCACATAACTATCAATAATACAATTACATTATTCAATTATTTTGAGATTAAGATAGGATACTTCTGCAAGTTAAATCGTGATGAATTTTCTGTGAATATTGCGTAAAATAAATTATCGCAGCGAATTACTTTTAATGAAGCTTACATAAACTCTTGAAAGCAAAAGATTATTCCCTTCGAAGTTTAGGATGCTTCTATTTAAAAAACAGCAGATGTTCAAACTGCTTTTGTTTAACTCAGAAAGTACTGGAAATGATTTAGAGAGCCCTTCCGCTGGAAAGCAATTAATGCGAAGTTGTTCAGTCGTAAACAAAAGAGATCGGAAAAAGGAGCAGACTGAACAGGATAAAAAAAAACATTCGATGAACAAAAATGAAGGTTGCAGAAACAATTGCGTAACCTAAGTAAATAATGTAGGATGGGATTCTAATTTCGATGAAGTAATGCAGAAACTGATGGAAACGAAAAAGAACCTCAAATGTTTTTTAAATTGTTGGACGTGTTTTTGAGTGTGAAAATAAAAGAACTGGTTTCAAGAGCGATTTTTTAATCAGCATAATTGCGCATAAACTAATTAGCAAGGAATTGTTTGAACTATTTGAAATAAAATTAAAACAGTATTCAGAAGTAAATCAGATTAACAGCAAAATAATGAAATTACCTTAATTCTTTTGAACGATTTAAATAATATATAAAGGAAGAGAATACGATATTTCAATAGCATATGTTTTTAGAAAAATATAAATACCTAAATGAGTAAAAGCATATTTTCAGTAGGTGGCAGTTTCATATAAATAAAAATTACATATATCGTATGGTAGATTTTTAATTAAACAAATGATTTAATAATGACGATAATTTCCTGTCAAACACACGAACCCGGTTGTAAAGTCATTAGTTATATCGATGCAGGAAACATGAAAAATGTGCAATGCCTTCGCGGGCTTCGGACTCAGGACCTCTCTAATACACTTCGAGGGCGCTTTCAGCTCCACCACGAAGGTAGGCGGAAAGGAGAGAGAACATACCTCATACGAAGAAGAGGAACCTATGTCAGCTTTAGAATGGATAAGGCCTCAAACAGGAAGCAATGTATTTACATAGATGCATATCTTCAGGCCAATAGTTGCAAGTGACCCTTATTTATGAGAGGAGATTATCTCTATTAAGATGGTCACTTCTGTAGGAATTCAAAATCATCTGGAACTGTGGTTGGTGGTCTTAGAGATGGTTTATTATATGTTGAAATGGGCGTGGCCTCTCATGACCATAAGACCAACTTGCTTGGTTAGGTGTCCAGGTGAGCTGAAGGGAGCCTTCAGTTCTTACCTCATATACTCCCCCTTTTGAAGGGCGACTGGGATGAGGAGAGCCAGCTGCCAAATCTTAGTGGTGACGAATTATCGTCTACTACCTTACAGTTCGGGCGCCACTTGTAAAGTCATTAGGTTACATCGATGCAAAAACATGTAAAATGCGCACCGTTGCCGAGATGCGAACTACGAACCTCCAGGCTACGAATGCAGAAGGATAGAAGGAATAACATACCTCAGATTCTATTCGGAAAGGACAAATGAACAAGTCTTTAATATCTAATCATAGCTGGGCACTTGAGCACTACTTTTACTTTGCTTCTGCGAAAGTTATATGCACAACTTCTTCTGATACTTGACTGAATACCCTTCAAGCCTTTCATATTTACAAAAATTTATCTTCTTTAGCAGACGGCGTTCATCCTTATCTAAATCTTATCATTTTCAAAATTCTATTTATTTAGGTTTCTTAGGTTCCCATAAATATTTTCTTTGACAGACGATATTCGCTTTTTTCTTTGATTCTTTTCGACATTTAAAGTACCATTGATTGTACTTTAAATGTTGTTTCGCCAATTTTTGCAAAACATTTTTGCTTAAGAAGAAGAAGGCCCTATGTCTGCTTTAGAATCGATAAGGCCTCAAATAGGAAGGAATGTATTTACAAAGAAGCACATCTTCAGGCGAATATTTGCAAGTGTCCCCTATTTCTCAGAGGAGATTATCTCTATTAAGATGGCGACTTCTGCAGGAATTTAAAATCACCTGGAACCGTGGTTGGTGGTCTTAGGGATGGTTTATTATATTCATTTGCCTTGATGGAATACACTGTAAGCAAACAGAATGTTTTTTAACTTTCAAAGATTTATAATTCAGTTTGGCTCATGAACAATTCTCCACAAGTCTTGAAATACATATTCCTAAATTCTGGAACTTTCGAACACTGAGCATTAACACATGATTTAGTATTTGGCACCATTAAACCTGAGCATTATTGTTTTATAACTGTGACACCCTATTGACATGACTGTAGACAAGTATGCGACCATAACTTTGGGCTGGATTCAAATACCGGAGAAAGGATCAATTTTTGTAGGTACGTAGTTATATTGTGACATAAGGATATTTAAAATACCAATCAAGCCAAAATTCATTTATAGAGGTTGGTAGAAGGAAAGAGCGCGTAGGAGACCTTCGTTCAGACGCTGGGGCTGCTCTGCATCAAAATTAGGATGAAGCCCTTTTTTTCTCGGGGGGTGGTCTACCAATCAACCTCTGTTATGCCAACTTAAGCAATGTGACCTGTGATAAGACTGCTGAACAACTGCTGGGTTCAGCCATTTTCTTTAAATGCATTAAGTTGTATGTGTCCAGACATTTGGTACAACAACTCTAGCAACGCTTTACTACTATTGTGGATTTTCATTAATTGAAATTTGTCTAAATAAATTGTATCTTTATAATATGTATTTATCTAAATTTGTCTAAATAAACTGTATTATTTAGTTGTAATATTTCGACCAAGTGTTGAGGGGACTTGACGTTTCGCTTTTTAATGCATTACAATGATTCATACATTATTTTTGGAAATTTAAAAAGTAAACAGTATACAAGAAAATCACTCTCGTACCTGATTCTGATTATAATGATATAACATGGCATTTTTAATGTTTACGTTGATTTATGGCTTCTTACGCTTTGAAAGATCTGGAAATAAATTTCGAAGTTTAAATGATCCACGTCTGAATGTCTTTAAATAGATGATGCTTTTCGATCTTTGTAAGGTTTCCTACCATTTGAATTGCCTTTGCGGTAGAAAGATCCAATCATCTATTTGGAATTGAACACTATCTTAAACACTTTATTTTCAACAATGAACTCAAACCAGTTCTCAAAATGTTTTTCACTCATGTTTGTTCTCTATGTCTATAAAGCACAATATAGAAACATATCAAATCCAGCCATACATTTTGAATGAAAGGCACTATTATAATGTTTTTAATAAATTTATTAAATTTATATTGTGTTGCATACATATACCTGCTCAGCAAAAATTATTAAAAATCTTCATAACTGTGATAATATTGTGAATCAAACATAGAAACAGAATTAATAATTAGAAATAAACTGATAAAAAGACAAATTATTGAAAAGAATTATGCGTGTTTCAGAGGAGACGCTAAAATCGGAGTGTGTTTTCACGAGCACGGAACAAAAAACGCTGCCATGAGAAAATTAAAATAAACGGAATAATCACATCATATAAATATGCCTATTCTATGCTCGGAAATAGTATTCAGGAGGAATGGAAAGGTTGCATTCGGTTAGTATATCCGTGTTTTGTTCAATGGGATTCACATACGGAGACTTTGATCGCTATTGCATGGTGTTCACCGAACGCATCGCTGCCAGAAACGTCTCAGAGAAAGCAACGCAAGGGGAAATCAATACCATACAAAACATCACTGGAGAAAAGAAAGCAAGAAGAAAACACCGCATTTCTAAAGCAGCGCGGGAAAAAATAAAACATTTTAAAATTCATCGTATAAACTATCGCAATAAACAATAAAGCTACTATAAATCATCGCATGATAATAATATCGCAGGCATGTGTGTTTAGATTTCAAAAGTTTTAAATGCATATGCGCAAGATGCGATGAGCACCAGAGAAAGTGAGGAATATTTTACCGCAATGTTACATATTTTTGATTAAATTATTTACTGAAAAGCAAGAAGAAAACTTAACCTTCATCTGAAAATGTTCAGAAAGTAACCTTACGTACAGCAGTTAATAGAACTAACTGTATTTGGAAACTACATTTGGAGACTTAAAGCAACAAGAATCAGAATAATATTCATAAATTTGAAGGAGAGTTTCGAAGGTTTAACCGCAGAACCTTCTTCTTCAGCTGCAAAAGAACAAACGAGGAATCAAAAGCCTTTGCTTCTACTGGTATTAATAGTTTTTCAGGAAACGTATATTACAAAATATAACATAAAAAATCTGATGTGTACACCACATGACTTCCTTGTATAGAATATTAAATTATGCGCATTTTTTCTTGCATTTCATTTAACTTATTAGATTGAATTAAACCTACCTCGCCGACAGCGCATAAACCACAATAGAATAAATGCATTCTTTAAAATTCACTTTGTTTACCATAGCGACACTCTGGCGCTAGGTTCACTTAACAGTATTATATTTCGTTCATATTATAACTCAGAATGCACAAAATTTATATGATTTAAAGAATTATCTAATCGTTGCCACATGTTCTATTCAAATACTATAACAAAGCTAGAACGATGTATAAAAGAAATTAAGCAAACAAAACGAAAAAGAAACAGTTTTTCACAGACGATTGAGTATTTCTCATTCAATTAATTCAGTTTTCACTTCGCGACAAGGCAAAAATACATAAAAACTCAAAATATCTGTATTAAAAATTACGAAGTAAATCTTAAGTACTTATTTCCTCGAAAAAATTCCAGAAAGGATTAAGCATGATTTAATTCGCAATAATAAATGAAGGCCTTAATTTTGTGTTGCGAAGATTAGTCTCTCTAGATTGGCAACAAATCTACAATTCTGCTGTTTCAAATGTACACAAATATGTCCACCATGTTATTTAAAACTTAACCGCACTTCAACAGCTTTTAAATTGTTGATAATTGCACAAATATTGCTTCCAGAATTACGAAAGGCATAAAAACCTCAACCGGAAGATAAAAACAACATAATTCAATCATTTTTAAAGCAAAAAATGTACAATTTATAAACATATAAGAGTAAAGAAACTGAGATTACTGAGCCGGGTAACAGAGTGGATATATTTATAAATATATTTATATACGTCTGGCGCGGCCGATTGCAACCAAAATACGGGGTGCACATCTGCATGTTATAGTAGTCTTATATACAAAATTTCAACGTTCTGAGGCTACTTGTTTTTGATTTATGCGAGATACGTACGTACGCACGTACGTTCGTACGCACGTACGTACATACGTTCGTAAGGACGCCTCGAAAAGTTCTCTTCAGAATTCATTTTAAAGCAGTATTTTAGTTTATTTGGAGGAAAAGAGTCTTTTATTCTGTCCTTACGTATAGATATCACGCAAAAACATCGTTAAATTGCATTCGAAAGCGGTCAAAGTGGATATACTGCCTGAATCTTTTCGCGATTACAATACTTCCTTTTTACTTCGTACAAGGAAGTAAAAAGATTAAAAAATAACTAACTGCATAAGGCTGTCGATACTAAAATTCTTTAATTTATTATCAAATTGTCTGCGCTGGGGATGAATTGTAAATGGTGTATATTTTACCATGCTATTTCATACGACGGTGGTTTAAAACTGCGAAGTTTTTAAACTGCTATATTTTCTACAACGATATTTTACGCCCTGTTGATTTCGAAGTGCGACGTTTTCTTCTTGTTTTCGTTTCTCCCACAAGGCTTTATAAGATGATTTTTCATCTTGCGCTTTCATCGTGGTGGTTTAGTCTGTAACCCATTCCATTGCCTTTGTCTGCTGAATATCGACCAGATGGAATCGAAGACTTTTATCGAAGACAAGTTTTATTGGTTATAAAACAGGACTTACAATTTAGCTTCTCTATTATGGTGAAGCTATGTGACTTTTTTGCGCCCCTCCACTATTTTGTCTTGCAATGCTAATCACTACCGTCTCCATATATGTTCTATTATATGAGGCTAAACGAATAAAATGTGTTACACTTTTTTTAAACTGGTTCGAAGGGAATCGGTTTATAAATCGGTTTATGTATCGGTTTTATCGGTTCAATTGAAACACATTATTGAACAGCAGATTGTGTAATTTTAACGAGCCTGATACTTCAGCCAATATGTAAAATCTCATATTCAAAATAAAACCTGCGAAAGAGATCCATTCGTAAAGCATTTTCCGAGTTTTCAAACTCTTATATTTATATAATCATGGAGAGATCTAGACCTCTATTTCTCTTAAATAAATACCTCTATAACATAAAAACGCAAAACCCCAACCGGACAGCAATGTGGTTAATGACTGAGTGCCGTAACGAAGGGCTGGGTTCAAATTCCGGAAAACGCATGGATGTAAATTATCTGTTACTCTGCTCTTTAGTTCAAGCAGCCTACTCGTCGGAATTTAAATCGGGGGTTGAACTACCAATGTCAACTGAGTTAGTAGTCAATTGGCTGCTAGTAGTTCAGAAATAAACTAGAAAAGGCAACCAAAGAAGACGCAAATCAGATCCTCTTATCACAGCAAGTAAATACGAGAGAGGCTTCGCTGTGCATAGTAAACAGCAGTAGACTAACAGGAAACGTTTTCCTGCCGGCATTTGTGTTTTATACCACGTACAGCTGAAAACCGTCATCAGCGAATAGTGATTTGTGTTTCTCTGTCCACAAGAAATAAATGAAAACTTTCTCAAGCCATCTGCAGTTGCAAGACTAAGCAATTCTTTCTTCCCAAGACTCAGGTGTTAGAAACACTTGTTAACAGGCACACGGGTAAAAACCACATGCTGTGTTCAACTCGTACGAAAATGGCATATCTTTTCTATCATAACGTGAAGAAGTCCATAGGTGAGATGCAATCGCGTGCAAGTGTGATGAATGTGTCTTGATATATAGGAATTAGTTATTTCCCTTAAGAATGTCCATGGTGTAAATGCAGAATAGCTACTGTTTCCCTAACAAGCAATAAGGCATATCTTACTTTCTTCCCAAATATGCGCGATATCTGTCAATCGTAAATTCGTAACGCGAGCTGTGCTTGTTTGTCTCCACTACTGCGCATAACTGGAATGCGAGCTGAGCTCATAGATGACTGTCAAAAGGGTTAAGGAAACAAAAAAAAAAAAAAAAAAACCAAAAAAAAAAAAAAAAAAAAAGTAAATGGGGAGGCTTTTTTACTGTTATAAAAAGCTATAACATTATGACTTCATTTGAGAAAAGAGTTTTTCTACAAGCTTAAACCAGACATCTATTATCATCAATGAGATAATTTAAAATGCGTTTTAATCAATAAGCAACCAGAATCCTTAACTAACGTAATATAGATACTCAGAATGATAACCTTAATCGTGTCTTGCAATAGTGTGTAGAATCATTAGATTATATCGATTCTAGAACGTAAAAAATGGCAGTATCCTGTTCGGAGTTTGAGCTAAGGAATTTCTAAATACGCACCCAGCTTGCGCCCAGTTGCACAACAAAGGCATGCGGAAAGGACAAAGAAAACACCTCATACACTTCCCCTTTTAAAGAGCGACTGGAGAGGAGGAGATCCCTGGTAATGTTGAATTATCGTACACTACCGTTTCAGTTCAGGGGCCACTGTAGACTCATTTAGAAATTTTTCGAAGTTGGGAAACTTAAGAAATTCGCATTTTCTTCGCCGAGATTCGAACTCCAGACCGTCGAATACGCTTTGAGCTTGCTTCCAGTTACACCACAAAGGCAGGCAGAAAAGATGGAGTAAATATCTTAGTTAATCGACAAATATGTGATAATATGCAAGCCTTACTTTTTTTACACAACAAATCAAATACTGTCCCTTCATACTATTCCGTTTGTAAATTATTGTAGTATTTTCTGATTAGCAAAGTTTTACACAGTAAACAGTAGGTCTAAAATGCAGTAAATGAATCTTTTGCGAGAAGACCCAGAGATTGTTCAAAAAAGGGATTGAAAGGATGGAGGGTTTATTTTTCTAACAGTTATTTTTAATTTTGGAACAAGCCTTTCCTTTACCTTCTCTTTTCCCACCTACGATTCCCTGCCAGAATGAGTTTTCAGGATTATGATTTATGTAAACGACATAGAAATGAGTATTTAAGCTGATGTCTCGGTCACTTCAGTATAAGAGCGTAGGAGAGCGTGTTCTGCTTTCCGGGCCCGTTGTTGCTGCTAGTCTAAGCTTAGTGTTATACGGACGTATTGTTACGCGCCTGCTAGTATACGCCGGTGATCTTAAATAATAGCCAACTATGTTAATTCTGTGTAACTTCGGTTGGTTTATTTTAGTTAGTATTAGATTAGTTTTATATATTTCTATCTTGAGTTAAAGCCCAAGTGGAGGCTTATTGTAAGCCCAAGAAGGGGCCATCTGTTCATTTATTTTGAGTTATAATAAAGGGTAATTTAACCCTTCTTTGGATTTCTTACTTATATGAACTCAGCGAATAGTCGCTACATAGTTCTTCAATATTCTAGCTCTTAAAAACTCAAAGTTAGCTAGGATATTACAAGGTGCCTGAAAGATTCAAAATCATGTGAATTGATGGATATTGCATTAAAAAGCAGATCTATGCAAGAATAATTTTTGCCATTTGAAGTTGTCCGTATCTGTCCTGTATCAGTACTTTCTGAGTGGCTCAGCTGTTATAACTAAACTGAAGTCATATTTGAAATCTGTGAAAGTCGACTCCATAGCATAAAATCGACTATTACTGAAATTCAATATATAAATAAGGATTGTTGCTGTAGGATTTAGAACTCGGTGTGCGAGAAGTAATAATGCTAAAAACTTCAGTTTCTCAAATGATCAACACAGTTTCATTTAATATTGAAAATTAATACTGAAAAAAGGAATTAGCCTCAGCTTGAATATTTATTTATTTATCATACGAAAACCTGCAGATTAAGTAAATTTAATTAAATTTGTATGACAGTAAGAAACATATTCATTCGAAAAAGTGAGCTTTTGAGTCAGAAATCATTTACATATTAGGAACAAAAGCATTGAAAGTAACGTGAATTATTTAACCAGTTTGCACATCCATCATGTTTATTTAAGTCTTTATCTCCACGTGTATGCATCTAAATTTTCCTCTAACTAAAATAAGTAAGTAACGACACTAGTTAAATTAGAAAAACAGAAACCAGTCACTAGAATAAACATCTAAATTTTATCTAGAAAAGCACTGAATATTTGAATTATTTTAAAAACACAATTGAATCATTTTTCGAAATTCACTGACGAATATTAATTAGTCACGTTGTTGAATATCATTTAGTCCGCTATAGCATTTCCAAATCTTTATGTAAATATAAAACTCTTGGATAAATGTTTATGCAGAATGTATGTGAACGAATTATTAAGCGGATTAAATTAGTAGTTAGTGCATAAAAATGTAAAATTCTTTTTTTTTTCTAACATGATTTTTAAATTGATTTGTGGACTTAATAAGGTTTAGAATTTAACTTACAAAAATCCTATGTATCTCAGCTGACTTTAATTTGATTTATATCAGCATTCGCGTACTTAAGAATTTAGTATTAAGTTCTAAGTGTTATATTTTTCTCAGTATTTACATTGATTGATGTAATAGATTTTTTATTTAAATAAACACGTTTTGACATAAGGTTAATATAAATATTTTCATTCTTGCATGAACTGAAAGAAAGAAATTTTTGACACAGTTTCAAAGTATTATAAATATTATTAAAACATTTTTTATTTTTGAACCAATTTCATAATTAATTAACCAATAGTGTTAATAAGATATTTCGATTAATCGTTAATTAATAAATCGAAGTACTATTAAGAAACAATTTCAATAATCGTTAATTAATAATTATCAGATAATTAGTAATATTTTTACAACATATTAATTGTTAATTTATAATCCAAAACTTCATTATTAAACAATCGTTTTCACGTATTTCAGATATTATATTATATACTAGCGGACAAGCCCACCAGATGAGTGGGATGCAGCCAAAGTAAAATTTATAATTTCTATGTACAGCTAAAAAGAAAATGTACAAAAATATTTCATTATGAATGAAATCAGTTCAGTCTTTCCAGCAACAACCGTAAATAAATTTTTGTTGCCAAACCAAGAAACAAAAACTTCTGACACTTAAGGTTAATACGTATACTTATGACTTCATGATTTAAATTTACTCTAACATAACGAATTTTTCTCATTAATTAATGTTTAATATTTGGAAATGCCATTTTTATTTCAAATTTTTTAAAAGTGACAAATTTTTTATTGACAAACTCTACGATTTGAAAGCGAGAAGTGGCAACACATTTCGAAATAATATATATTTTTATCTCCAGCGCGCGAGACTGTTGCCATTCGGAAAACTGAGGGCGAAAATTCGCGTTTTCAAGAGTTTTTAATTAATATCTCGGCTAAACAAGTTGTACGAAGATGAAAATGATCGAAATGGCATCCCACGAATTTTTGGAATCCGCGGGGGGGGGGGGGAGATACCTCTCCTGAAACTCAATTCCACTCCATTCCGGAGAATATGATGTCACTGACAAACACACAGACAGACGAGCATTGCTTTCAATAGTATAGATTATATAAAAGCATTCCAGTTTCAACATCAGAAATAGATAAATGTAGCGTTACATAATGGTTGGTCTCACAACACCTCTCCTTGGATTTAGATTTAAAGAAAAAAATAAAAGGGATTTCTTTTTTAAAAAAGCAAGAATATACTTTGCTAGTATAATTATACTGAGGAAAAAGTAAGAAAAAATTTTCTTCTTGTTACTTTAATCATTGTTTTGTTATTATTTTGAAATATGTTTCTTATTCCTGCCGTCTAAAAGAGGGCGAAGGAATTCTCTAAGTAATATATTCCATAATTCTGTTCCCTTTCCTTTTCAGAATTTTCTAAAACATTTTCCGTGAAGGATAAGAAAATGAAACATCTCTTTTGAAGCATACAGATTTATTCTCTAACATCAATTTCAAGTAAGATTGTGGTTTCTTAATTTAAATTAAAACCTGCAATGCATTTTAGAATAACCTCATATATGAGCACAAGAAAGTTTAATTTGGTATTTATTCACAGATGAAGGTTGCAATCAATAAAAAGTACTATAAGAATTGCAAAGGAATATGGAATTTAAAAATAAAAGCAAATTTTCTCCAAATTATTTCTATAGTTTTGGTATTTCTTGGCACATTTAACGCTATTCTTCTGCTGCATAATCCTTAATTTTATAATATACGATTTTGTAATATTCTGTATTTCCAACGTGGCATGTCACAAATTGTTCCTGTTCTTTGTATATTTTAAAGAATTATGATGAATTATATGTCATTATATTTCAGTTAAACAATTTTTCTCTGCAGAAACAAATTATTAAATAAATATTCTCCTAAGAAGTATAGAATGTTACTGCGTTTCAAGGAGAAATAAATTCTGCAGTAATGTTCGATGTCAAATTACATGAGCTCTGAAGAGTAATCACCGATATAATTTTTCTTAGTTTGGGTAAAATTTAGGTCACTGATGGATGAGTTTATTTATATAAAGTGCTTGAATCGAGGATGGCTATTATAAACGTAGGTCAAACTGTCATATCAAAGATCCTATGGGGTTAATAAGAAATTCTTGATGCACAAAACTGTCGCATTAAAAGTCATACAAGTTAGTAAAAAAAGATAACCGATGTTCTAAAAAATAGCGAATTGCTTCGCATTCGAGAAACGTTTTGTTCCTTTTCTTTGATAAATTTTTGAATAACTATTCAGTTTCCCCTCTGGTTTATGAGTTTATTCCGAATATCATTTTCTTCAAATAAAAGTTTATACCAAGTATATTTACACAGGAGTATAAGTTGACGTTATGAGCATACGTATTGCAAATGGAGCCACGGACTTTAAAGCATGTAATATATATTAAAGCAGTTATAACATAAATCTGTATACTGGCTTGGGGATGCCAAAAAAGAAATACAAATATCTTTATTTGAAAGTTATATTTTAAGCAAGCTTAAGTAAGAAAAATAATCTAAATACTTTGATTTTTTGGGATTGAATACATTTATAATCATCAAGTTGTTTAGGGAGACAGCCGGTAATAACTTTTCTTTTGAGGTCCCCGTCGCGACGCACTAGTGATTGATTACCTAAAAGGCAAAGAAATTAAGGCAAAGAAAGAGAGGACTTGTGTGGGGTGCACTAGAACGCCGACGTGAAAACCCCATTGATCTCTTGCCGTGATCCCGCAGCAACTCCTGTATATTCTAATATACAGCATGGAAACTTACATTACGGTCAGAAGTGACCACATGTCTTGTTGGTGTTTTCTGTATTTCTTCTAATTACTTGTAACACCAGCCTTACCCTACTCACATTTACATCACATTTTCCATGTTCTTACTTATATTAAATTAATATTTTCCAGAAAAAAGTAATTATGTATATATTATGCTACATATGCAAACAGGTAATTCTGAATTTTGAAGATATGTCAAAACAAAGATCTTGTGCAAGAGCTGCAAAATAATTCAAATTGCATGAGGTTTTGTAATTGTTTCCTTAATTATATTTCTATAGTATATTAATATGCAACCTTTAAGTTGGATTATATCCTACCTTTTCTTGGTTTTTTCGTTACAAATATTCATTGATATTAGAATTTTAAGCAAATTCATGCTACTATTAAGCAAGTTCAATGCAAAAGGCTCTTATAACTGTAGCCCATTGCTGCCGATGAAGCATTAGATCCTTGCTGTTCGTAGCTAAAGCGTTCAGTTGCCAGCGAGATTGTTTCTTGTCAGAATTCTTCTTTTGGAATAACTAAGGCTAGCGTCTAGTCACTGATGTCCAGGTGTGTTTTCGAGCCATCCAGAAGCTGATTCTGCAATTTCTGAAAGACAGATACTTACTTGCAAATTCAATGTTGCCAGGAACAGGAGTTTCGTACATTACCGTCTACTTTTGTACCGCAAAGTTGTGGTTTAACAAACCTTTGTATTAATTTCAAGTTTCAGGTGTTAAAATTCTTTTATCTTGGCAGAGATCGTAACTCATTCGGCAGTTGAGATAAAGTCCAGAATCCAAGAAAAATGTTGATCATATATTGGTACAGTTTTTTAAGTAAAAAGGAGGAGTAAAGTATCACTTCCAATAGTTTATTAAAAACTATTATGGGCGTCAAGTAAAGTATACCCCTTCCGGTTGTCCAATTTTACCCAAAATATACTTTCCTTCATATGAATGCAGAAAATTCAAATACTAAATATACATTACTAAACGCAGGAAGCTTGAAAAGAGAAATTGTTTGGAAGTTTAATGTAAAAGTTGTAGTGAACAAAACAACAACAACAACAACAACAACCAAACACATATTCCTCACATACATACAGACTTTCGTCATGCACAAGCACGACGAAGGTTACTAGAAAAATAGTAAAAACATGTTGTTTAGACCCTAATTCCTGCTTATTCATTGAGAACTCATTATCGAAGTTTATGAATGCAAAAAATTCAAATACTAAATATACATTACTAAATGCAAGAAGCTTGAAAAGAGAAATTGTTTGGAAGTTTAATGTAAAAGTTGTAGTGAACAAAACAACAGCAACAACAACAACCAAACACATATTCCCTCACATGCATACAGACTTTCGTCATGCACAAGCACGACGAAGGTTAACAGAAAAATAGTAAAAACATGTTGTTTAGACCTTAATTCCTGCTTATTCATTGAGAACTCATTATCGAAGTTTATGAATGCAGAAAATTCAAATACTAAATATACATTACTAAACGCAGGAAGCTTGAAAAGAGAAATTGTTTGGAAGTTTAATGTAAAAGTTGTAGTGAACAAAACAACAACAACAACAACAACAACCAAACACATATTCCCTCACATGCATACAGACTTTACGTCATGCACAAGCACGACAAAGATTACTAGAAAAATAGTAAAAACGTGTTGTTTAGACCCTAATTCCTGTTTATTCATTGAGAACTCATTATCGAAGTTTTAGTCGTATTAATTATCGAAGTTTTAGATAATAAACATTATCTTCATTATCTATGTATATAGGATGGTGAGAGGTAAAACGTCAATAATTTCTTTAAAATATATTTGCATAATTGTATTATTTAATAGGCTACATATGCAAATGTATGCATTTAAAATATTGTTTCAGCGTTAGTATAGGTTTTTACATTTCCTAACAATTACGTAACATTTGTTTAACTGGAACAATTATATAGCTCAGTGGAACAATTACAGTTACTATGCATCCAAAATGAAGAGTTCCAATTATTTCGATTGAGCCGGTTTGTACTGTAAATAAACAGCTGTAAGTACAAGACGCTTAAAGTATTATTTATATAACAAATAGGATAGAAGTGTAATTAAATACGTAGAGGGATACAAAAAAAAAAAAAAAAAAAAAAAAAATTGCAAGCATCAGCATTTGAAAAGTAATTATTGTGGAGGGAATACTTTATCTTAGGATTGTAGGCAGAGGGCACTAGTTATCTAGTAGCGATTATGCGGGTATAAAGTGTACATTCTAAGAGGAATCAGAGCAAATGAAATGGAAAGACGTTTAGAAAAGTAGTCTCACTTGGAGATGCTATCCGTGATTCTTTATCCTCATGGAGTATCTGTAGCGTGGCCATACCGTTACTACCGATCGCTATTGTTATCGTCCTGCATGGCAATGCTGGGCCCTATACTGCTCGCCAAACGGAAGAATGGTTGCAAATGTTTAAGTGGGAAGTCTCCGCCTCCCATGTAGCCCAGATTTAGCATCCAATGACTGTATTCTTTTTCCGAAATTGAAGGAACATTCATCTGGAATGAGGTTCTCTTCAGACAGTGATGACAAAACAGACACCGAGAACTGGCTCAATGCATACGGATGTGATTTCTATTAGGCAAAATTAAAGAAGTTGGTCCTGCGTTCAGATAAACGCCTAAATAGATTTGGTAATTATGTGGGAAAATGCTAGACAAGTATACATCTCAATTTCTTTTGTATTTTCTGTCCATTGTTAATAAATAACTTTTTTTTACCCTTGTAACTCTTTTTTTGGATCCACCCTCGTATTTTCATTGCTTTTTATTTGTACCTGTATCCACTGAGAACATGTGAATTTTATGACAGTATAACCTATCCGCGATATTTTAAATTTAATCAGTTTCAATCATAGTATAAATATTAGTAGTACTAGTTTCCATATGTCGGTCTTCACATAACTGGAATTAAACGATAAAATATAATGAATTGTTTCGTAAAAATTATATTTTAGATGCTAATGAAATGAAGATAAAGTGTTACCTTACTTCGAAAAATTATTTACTATTATTCTTAAACATTCATAAAGGCAAATAATTAATTACTATTTTGATTAAGGCAAATTGTTCTAGGTCTACCTGCTTTTGGGCATTGCCTTTATGGTGGACATTCTAGGTAAACTATTCCTTATTTACGGCCCACCAGCGGCCGAGCTGTACACTGGTAGTTCGGTCCGAGGTTCGAATCCCGCGAACGGACTGGCTGCATGGGCGTTTTCGTGGTTTTCCCCATGTGTAACGTGCATACGAGCCAGTTTCCCTTAGAAAGTCCTCCACGAAGGCATCCCTTCCCTTAGGCAGATAGCCCTAGTGTGCTTTGTTATAATTAAATACACCACACCTTATTTACGTTATACTTGAGAAAAAACACTAAAATTCCTGCAGCAAGTCCTCTTCTAGAAGGAACAAAATAATTAGGTTTTAGCCAATTGGTTGCTGCAGAACGCTTCAAATTAATAATATTCGAATTCAAATTAATAATATAACCAAAACACTTTGTAGAGACATTAGGTTAATTGGAAAAGCCGGAGAGATGAAAAATTAGCAATCGCCTTCGCCGGGAATCGAACCGTGGACCTCTGGAATACCGGCCCAGCGTGCAGAACCACTACACCACGAAGGCATGCTAAGAAGGCGGGAGAAATACCTTATAACTGATCAAAGCAAATGAAAATTTGATCTTTAGTCCTACATATATGCGATGGCACAAATATTTGTATTTCACGCACTTTTGAAACTTATTTTTCGATCAAATTACATTTCTAATTTTATAATATGCTGTGGTAATTTGGTAATCTATTCACTTAATATGTTTCCAATGAAACAATAAATTGTTTCAGACATGGTACAATTTTTAATTTTAATCAAATAGAAGTTACCACATATAACGTGTGAATTTTAAAAAGATATATGACATATATTTTCAATTTTTTTTAGATATTGACAATATCATTTCTCTTTAGGCATAATACTAACCGTTGATTGAAACTTATTCCCTCCAGATTTAGTCTGCTGCATGTGAAAAAGAGTTTACATCCAGCAATTGTGCAAAGAAAAGAAAAACATAAAACAGCAACTGGTAGTATCGTAGTAATAATAAAACACAAAACAATGAAATTATCCATAATTTATTGTAGACAGAACACAAAAGAAATATCTTTCGAAAATTCGTTTCTATCTTTTACAATAAATATATAGTGTATATTTCCTTAAAATTTAATATCTGTAAGAGATATTAAATTTTATTTTTTAATTTTTTATTCCTTAAAATTTAATATCTGTAACGAATATATGAACCACAACAACCGATACAACATTTTGAAATTTTCCCTTAATTTATTGCTACTAAAGTCACGATGGCGTACGAGTTTAGCTTCAAGGTTTTTCAAAAAGTTAATTTTCTGAAAGGTATCTGCTGCGGTATAGCTATTTTCAAAATATATTTCAAAGGAAGTATATCAATGCTTGCAAGCTCAACCTCAGTTCTGACAAAAATTAAGCATAGCTTTTACTGAGACTATACTACTAAATCTTTAAAGGCGAAATTTAAAGTTTGTCTTTAACGACATGTTTTGTATATTCTTAGGTAATTTACTAAATTTATTTCAGTTTTTTACATTTCGTTTTAATTTTTTAAATACTGAAATTTAGATTATTGCTTTCATTATGTGGGAAAAATCCTAAGATTATAATATTAAAAATTGAGACGTTTCTTTAATTTGAATAACCAGTTATTTTTTTTTTTGAATCTTTACAGCCATTTCCCACTTTTCGTTTTTTTCCCACCGGAATGCAAATAAATTCCCGTGCATTTAAAGTGAGGTTTTGAGATTGTTACGGTAGAGCGTGTTCTGCCCTTTGAAGGTCACGTTACTGTGTTTGCTATTCCAATATTAGAGTTCCTGTGTTTGGCCTTGCATTATACTTGCCGATATTTAAGTTCTTGTCAATGAAGTGCCAGCCAAAGTTTCTTTAAATTACTCTGTATACACTTTGGCATCAGTTATTTAAATTTAGCTTTACATATGACTATCTAAGTTTCTCGCTACGAAGGCTGGTAGACTTGTAAGCACCAGGTGTACCTTCTGTTCCTACTAAGTTTTAATTAAAGGGTTTACTAAATTTTAATTAAAGTTTAATTAAAAGGTTTACTAGGTTTTAATTTAAGTTTTAATTAAAGCGTTGACTAAGTTTTAATTAAAATTTAATTAAAGGGTTTACTAAGTTTTAATTTAAGTTTTAATTAAAGGGATTACTAATGTTTAATTTAAGTTTTAATTAAAGGGTTTACTAAGTTTTAATTTAAGTTTTAATTAAAGGGTTTACTAAGTTTTAATTTAAGTTTTAATTAAAGGGTTTACTAAGTTTTAACTAAAGGGTCTTTTTACACCCTTCTCTTCCGACATAGCGATAAGTCGCTTTACGTCTACCAAAAGGTTGATCACTTATAACAGTGAAAAACTTAAAACCTTATTAAGGTAAAAAGATAATTTTGTTTTTGATGTACAAAATATCAATGTCAATGAAGCACACTATAGAAAGGCGCGCATGTAATCGATGTGAATGAAATTTGTGAACACGATACGAAGTTAGCCAAATGTTGCAGATGGTCATACGGTTCTTTAAGGGTTATTTGAATATGGCACAGCCAAGAAATCATTAGAGGGCTATATGTTTAAATAGAAAGATGCCTTCATGGAAAACTTTCTAAGGGAAACTTACTCGTATTCAGGTTACGCATGGGGAAAATACGGTTCTTTTAATAGAGGACTAATGGAATCTTCTAATTTTACTTATGGTTATATTTCTCTGTTCACATGGAAATTGAGAGCAGTATTTAAAAAATATAAATTCTACAAAATTAGACATATAAAATTTTAACGATTTTGCATAAGTTTTTGAACCATTAAAATCTAAACTATTGAATGTTTTGAGCTTTAAAATGGTGAAGGGACATACTTTTAATTATTCTGTAAGGATTATGTTTATTTATTGAACAGTTAAATTTTGAGTCAAACTTCCTTTCCTGTCTCTTCTGAGCTTCAACTTACAATTTTCGGCCAGAATGTAGGTTTAGAATCACGTTTCAATGCAAATGAAGAAGAGCGGTATATAACCGCGAAGTTCTACTGTCTGAATTAGAGAGAACTAGAGTTCTGGCTATTACGCGTCCGCCTTTTTAGGCTACTCTTCCTTAAGCTATTGTTACACTCGGCCGTACTTTAGGCCCTTGATAGCTTCGCAGTCAATTAGCGTTAAAGGGCCAACTCCGTTAGACTCTTGATATCTTCGGCTATATCTTTTTAGTTAAGATTAGTTCAGTTTTAATTCTTAGTTTCTTAAGTTCAAACCGTCGTTTAAATTAAACAAGTTATACAACTCCAAGACGGAGTTCTGTTAAATCTTATTTGAATAATGAATGTTAAATCTTATTTGAATATTTGAAGTGTCTTTTAACCCTTTCCAAGTTTATTTATTGTCTCACGAATTCAATGGATTATTCGCTGACTAGTTCTTAAGATTCTTCACATTCAACTGAGAATACACAACACAAATTCTTTATAATTCATTCATTTTTGTTTTGAATTAATTGTGTATTTTTTCTTGAAAAGCACGGCAATAAACAATAAAATTAAATTTTAGTTTAATTAATTTTGATACAAAATCGATATGCTTAAATGTTTAATTAAACTATTTTTTGAAAAACATATATCTATTTTATATTATAAACAATGACAGATAAGTGCTCAGTCGTTATTCTGTCTGTGAGACGTTGGTACAGTTATATGATAATAACATGTTATTTAAATATATAGCCTTTGGAAGACACCAAAATGTTTTAATGTACTATATAAAGGAAAATACCAGAGTCTATGGAATAAGGGTGAATATCTAGAAATCGACAAATCTGGGTTTAGTTTTCAAGTTTTAAAATGAGATTTCTTTGGAAGGTGGGTTTTCAAATGAAATTGCTTTAGAATAACATCCAAAAAGTGTAATAGAGTCAAATCTTTCTTTAGAGGATAATTAAGGGGAAAAGATGTAATCATCAGCAGGTTAAGTCCACTAAATGGAAGTTGAGGGGTTTCTTACGTAATAAATCCATGGATTCATACAGAGATTTGAAAAGGTTTAAAACAACCTTTTTTAGTGCTAACGGAAATCAACCACCACATGTGGCGTTGAAACTAAGGTACTAATCAAATTTAAATTACAACGTAGATTGGCAGTCAAAGACTTCACAGTTAAGCTTAAATCGAAGTTGGCTCAAACGTTTGATTGGCGTAGCAATTTAAATGTCGGCAGCATATAATCGAGATCGCACATCTAAGTAACATGGCCTCGAGAGGCAGAAACATGCTCTGTCTGACTATCCAGAAACCTCAGATTAAATACTCTCAAACTCAGGGATCTCCAACGTTTTTTGTCTCTAAGAGTACATTCTAGAATATCTGTTGGATGTCGGACACTATTTATGTATCTAAGGTGAATAGGTTTGAGGGGAATAATTATAGGTACATAATTTTTCAAGATTGGACAGAGTTAATAATACATGCATATAAAAAAGAAATCGGTTGCATTTTGTTTTATGCTGGTATATATGTTAGATGCAATTTTCGCACAGAATTTTATTGAAAACAAAAATTTTTTACGCATTTACAGCCTCCGTGCTTTCTCTGGGATTTGAAACTTCCGGGTGGTAGACAGAGTAACTAAACATTATCCTGTTAGGCAGCCCAATGATATTTTAAAAATATTCATTAACGTTTAAAATAAACTCACAAAATTGTCGTAAATACAGACTAGTAACAAATATAAGGAACATCGAATTTTCCTAGGAAAATAACCTAGGAATCCTTATAATCCAGTTCTGATAAACAGACCTTGAATATACAAAGGATCCCCCTTGAAAGCTTCCAAAGAAAATTTTCATGAATAGAATCTTATACTACTTCTGTTACCTAATATTTTCTTCTCCTATTATCTAAGGTAGGTTGTTTTGTTTCCCATTCACTTACATACACATAATCTAAGAGCATGATTGTTCAAATCTTTCCTTCTAACTTCAGAACCCTGAATGAATGATTCCATCATTTTAAAATCAATTGCAACCGATTTTTGTTATGTTTTCAGCTGATAAAATGCATATTTCTCAATGTAGACGAAAAAATGAAGCATTCAGAAATTCTTAAGGTATCCTGAGAAATTTCCAAACCCACCCTTTTATAAATTACTATCAGAGTTAAACATTTGCAATAAAATTTTCTATTCTTCGCGAGGATGTGCTTCTCTCTCATATGTTTTAAATTCATATAAGGAAATTATATTTAAAGCTGTTTATAATAATATAATAATCCAGAAATTTTGAAAATAATCTTTGTCTGCTCTATCTTATACATGTACATTATAATTAAGACACAATAACACGCCGAATAAATACTAATTCAGAAGTCAAACAACAAAAATCAGCGTTAATTTTGTAACTTCTTGTTTGACTTCTAAATGTACATTATGTTTTGGAATAAGATAGTTAAAGATAAATAGACGTAGTTAAAGATAAATAGATAAATAGACATTTTATCTCTTACACGTCTCAATTCTCTACGAGTGTTTTCGAGTTCTTCGAGTTGCAAGGATTTATTTTACATTTTTCCTCAAAAGCCTATTTGTCTTCCTGACTGTCTCCTTACTTTGTAATACTCTAGCCATCCAAGCCGTACATATATGTATAACAGGATATGTTCTAACGTCATTAACGGCAAGCACATATGACTACATCTTGAAACATGCCCAGACCATCATGGCAGATATTTTAGGAAAAGAGTTCAAATGCAAACCTCTTTTAACAGCAATTGTCGAAGTAATTTTAAGCGATTGCCTATGTTTGCAGTCCTTAAATATATCCAGACGAAGAAAGCATATCATAAAAAAATTAATTTTAGAAAGAAATGGCCATTTCCGTGCGTTTAATATCTTAAAATAAAGTACATATACCTGAATCTTGACATGTCCGTGACATCATATTTTGATACAAGCAATGCAGATATAAAAAGGACATACTTTAGAGTCTGATATTTCAATATTACGATGGTGGAAAAACTTCCGCTTTCAGAAGAACAACTTTTGAAATTTGATAATTTTCCAGGTTAGGAAAAGTTATTAATTACAATATTTTTCAGAGTATATACAAGTGAGGAAGCTGAATGTGTGTGGATCATACTGTCTCCTTTCTGTTGAGGAAAGGAAAACAAAACAAAAATCTGAAAGGTTTCAGATTTTAAATCACTTCCAAAGGGCCGTTTTTTTAACGTTTTGTGTGTTACCTTTATTTATTAAATATCATGTTCTTCGCACTTAAAACATAAAATTCAGTTCAATATCAATGTCGCAAAATAATTTTGAAATGAGCCTATCTTTAGAATTTCCGATACACAGTTCTGCGGGCCGGAAATAAAAAGGTCTTTTTTTCCCCGTAGAGAGTTGTCATTGCTCGATTTTAAATCGTTGAGTTTGTTACTAAAAATTCTTTAAAGTTTTAGAAAATACAAAATCGATCATAAAACAAATTCCAAATTTCAAATTTGGTCTTATATCACATGCCCATATTCGTAGGAGGATTAAGTTATTCGAAATTGGATGGCTCTATGTACCCTTATTTTATCACAATGCGAGAAATAGACATACATTTATGCAGAATTTTCATTATTTAATTTATTCAAATATAATGCAGGACTCTTAACATTTTGTGGCAACAGTTTGAAAAGTGAACCGACATTTATAGGAGTCCGACGCAAGATGCCAAAACGAAAGTAATAGTCCTTCGGGACTCAAATCCCTTTGGACTAATAAATATCTTATGCTTTGCCAAATAGCAACAAATTGAACCCTAGAAATTAAACACGTTTTTACTTCTTTTGAGATTAGAATGGCTCAGTGACCAAGATGCCTATACACGAGACACTACCTTCAAAGAATAAGGAGGGATAGCGTAAGCATAAATAAAACAAGCAAAAAAAAAAAAAAAAAAAAAAAAAAAAAACTGAAATGTTTCAGATTTTAAATTACGTCCAAAGAGGCGTTTTTTAACATTTTGTGTGTTACCTTTCTTTATTAAATATCATGTTCCTCGCACTTAAACCATAAGATCCAGTGCAACAGCAATATCGCAAAATAGTTTTAAATCGAGCATATTGTTGCGTGCGTACGGGTTCGTTATGAAATGAATGCACAAGTCCGATGAAAAATGAACAAAAATTTATTATTATCACAACAAAAATGCTTAAATTTTCTCAAATTATCACGCAGTATTACAATATCTCACAGTAGTTTTCTTTTAACTACTCAAATGTCCAATAGAACGTAATTCAAAACAGCTAAAGAACGCTAATCCGCGAATTCGCTACAATCAACAACAGTAGTTTTCTAAACAACAACAAACTAAGCAACTACTACGAACTGAGATGTTTTCCTCCTTTTATAACATTTTAAAATCACGCGCTAGAATTTTCCAGTACTTTCTCGAAATGAAAAAGAGTTATTTATTTATTTAATGCACGCGCTCTTGTATTTTCAATTTTCCGGCTTAGCTTTCTTTTAATATTCGTCACGCGCTGCACTGCGCGAGAAATAAAACCATTTAATTTATAATTGAACTAACATTTGCTTTTTAAATACCAAATTCGTAACACTGCCCCCTTCCCAAGGACTGCACGTCCCGGGCAGTACAATCCCTGGATAGGAAGCTAAACTTACAACTGTGGCATAAATGCAACTGAGGCATAAACATTACATTACAATATCAAACAACATGAACAATAAATGCAATAACTAACTTGAACAAATCAAATGCTATCAAATACTAAATATAAAACAAATACTAAATACAAATCAAATACTAAATACAAATCAAATCAAATACACATTTAAAAACAAAAAGGACCATGGTCTTATACTATTTACAATTATTTATGTACTATGGCCATAGTAATAAGCTAACCTGTCGTAAGAGTTCGAAGACTCACGGATCCGAACCACGACGTCATTCGTGTTCAGCACTGTATATGGACCATCCGAAGGTGACTGTAATTTAGGACTCAGTCCTTTTCGTTGAATTGGGTTCCACAACCACACCTTGTCTCCTTTGTTGGATCTCTGTCTAGTAGCTCTTGTGTCGCATCTGATCTTCATTTTCTCCGTCGCCAAGTTGACTCGCTTTCGTGCAGAACGGTGCATCTCCTCAAACCGGGCCTGGGCATCTTGGATGTGTTCCTCAGGCGATGAAGGCGCATCCGTAGGGCGACTAAACAGGCGGTCACAAGGCAGACGAAGGTCTCGACCGAAGAGCTTCTGGGATGGAGAATAGCTGGTAGTCTTGAGTTTCTTTTCGACCCTGGTATGATTTCGGCAGCTTCCCGAGCTCGATCTTTCGGACAAGGCGTCGACATTTCCAGGCGAGGATCCCTTTTGAGGATGGATAGTCATGCCATCAGATGCTGAATGCAGCTTATTGTTTTTGAAATCTAAGGAAAAATTGTATTTCCTTAAAAAGTCCAATCCGAGTATGCATGGATCTGTAATATCCGCCACATATGCCGTGTGATGGTAGGCGGCAATTCCAAACGTGATGTTTACGTTTAACTTCCCAGTTATGTCGATCTTGTCACCAGACGCAGTCTGAAGGGTAACACAGGATGGCGTCCAAATAAGTTTATCTTTAAACTGTTCAGCTAAATCTTTCCTAATGATGGTAACATTAGCTCCTGTGTCAATGATCATATTGCAAGGAACTCCATCGATATTCCCATTGATGGACAGTCCGTTATTGTTGCCACTCACTATAGAGATCTTAAGCGCTTTAAAACAGGGTTTTTCATTATCTGGCAACCTCCGTTCCTTGATATGGTCATTAATTTGTTTCCTGCGTCGTTGCTCAGAAATTGTCTCAATTTTCGTACCCTGGGGTGTTCTGCAATTCTTTCGTACGTGGCCTTCAGCTCCACAGTTCCAGCACTTTGGTTTCTTGTCAGTCCTTTTCCTTACCGTGGCATTTAATTGTCTGTTTAAATCGTATGCCTTATTTTCCGTGCTCTGGGGAATTTCCGCTAATCTGGGGAGTTCTGCAGTTCCTTCGTAGGTGGCCTTCAACACCGCAATTCCAGCACTTTAGGGTCGGTTTTGTTTCACCACTATTCCGTCTTAAAGCATTCACTGGTCTTGTCAACTCATCTGTTTTATTATCCATGCCCTGGGGTGTTCTGCAATGCCGTCGTAGGTGACCTTCAGAACCACATCTCCAGCATCTTACAGCCACTTTGTTCTCACTGCTACTCCGTATCAAAGCATCGACTTGTCTGGATAAATCATCTAAACGAGCCATCAATTGGTCCCCTGGGTCGTGGACTCGCAGAGCTCTGACTGGGTAGCTATCCCTAAGAGTTGCTTGCTGGGCTGCCTCAAATTTCATGGCATACACTAAAGCGCTTTTCAGATCTTTAACATCCGCCATTCGCAGTGCTTTCTGTATTTCAGGGTCCCGGATGCCATCGATGAAATATTGCAGGGACAGGATTTCCCTTGTTTCTGTCGGGCACTCCGAAAAGGCGTGATGTGACAGCCTTTCAACATCCGTGGCGAGCTCCTGAAGCGTTTCGGTGAGCTTCTGTTGACGAGATTTTAATTGGAGCCTGCTGTAGTCTTTTAAAAATTTCTCGCCAAAGTGCAGCTCCAATGCGCCGGATAGAGCTTCGAAGTTATGCAGGTCGCTTTCTATTATGCAGGTCTTTGGTTTTCGGGAAGCGTCTGCAGTATATCCGCTGCGTCTGCTCGCAGAGAAGCGGCGAGATGACAGGCCTTAGCTTGGGAATCCCATCCATTCGCATCCGCAACTATAGAAAATTGGGTCTTATACACTTGCCAGGATGTCTTCCCATCATATGTGGATAGCTTCAGAGGTGGACGAGCAGGCATCGGTAAGAATTTAAAATCATCATTCTTGCTCCCTGCCGTCGCTACGAATTTCTTTAACGTTTCCATTTCTTTGGCAACTTCAGAAACTCTCTCATCAATTTGTTGTTCGATTTGGTGTTGGACGGCACAAACTCTTCCTTCTATATGTTCTTTTACAGAAGAAACTCTTTCTTCTATTTCTTCTTTCACCGAAGAAACTCTTTCTTCAATTTGATCTTTTACAGAAGAAACTTTTTCTTCAATTTGTCCAACTTTATTTTCAACTGTGTCAATTCTGCCTTCCATAGCTTCAAATTTATTTTCTATTATGCAGGTAATTTCTCTTTTCATTTCTTCTTGACCAGCTTGAAGGGCTTTCATTTCGTCCTTAACGGATTCCTGGCCCAATTTCATTTCTTCCTTAACGGATTGCTGGCCCAATTTCATTTCTTCTTTAAATGAGGCAAAGGCTGATATTAAATGCCTTAATTGCTCTTCCATCGCTCTTGTTATTGGCATTCAAACCCCACTCCTGACACCAAAAATTGTTGCGTGCGTACGGGTTCGTTATGAAATGAATGCACAAGTCCGATGAAAAATGAACAAAAATTTATTTATTATCACAACAGAAATGCTTAAATTTTCTCAAATTATCATGCAGTATCACAATATCTCACAGTAGTTTTCTTTTAACTACTCAAATGTCCAATAGAACGTAATTCAAAACAGCTAAAGAACGCTAATCCGCGAATTCGCTACAATCAACAACAGTAGTTTTCTAAACAACAACAAACTAAGCAACTACTACGAACTGAGATGTTTTCCTCCTTTTATAACATTTTCCAGTACTTTCTCGAAATGAAAAAGAGTTATTTATTTATTTAATGCACGCGCTCTTGTATTTTCAATTTTCCGGCTTAGCTTTCTTTTAATATTCGTCACGCGCTGCACTGCGCGAGAAATAAAACCATTTAATTTATAATTGAACTAACATTTGCTTTTTAAATACCAAATTCGTAACAATATCTTTAGAATTTCCGATACAGAGACTCACGCGCTGGAGATAAAAATGCTTTTTCTGCACAACGTTGCCATTGCTCGCTTTGAAATCCTTGAGTTTGTTAATCAAAAATTCGTCAAAGTTTTAAAAAATAGGAAATCGATCATAAAACAAATTTCAAATTTCAAATTTGGTCTTCCACATGCTCATATTCGTTGGAGGATTACGTTATTCAAAATTCGATGACTCTATGTACCGTTGTTTTATCACAATACGAGAAATATACATACATTTATGCAGATTTTTCATTATTTAATTTCTTCAAATATAATGCAGGACTCTAACATTTTGTGGCAACAGTTTGAAAAGTGAACCGACATTTATGAGTCCGACGCAAAATGCCAAAACGAAACTAATAGTCCTTCGGGATTCAAATCCCTTTGGACTAATAATTAAAGACAGAAAGGCATTCAATAATTTTTGCCCTTAGATCATATTTACATTAAACATTTTCTGGAGCGTTTTAGATTACGAGCATCATATATTTCATAATCATAATTAATTTTATGTGGCTATTCGAGTAGAACGGGGCATGTGCCCGTGGCACTATTATAGCTGATATCTTTAGCATTCCCGATAAACAGTTAAATGTTGGCATACATTTTGTTTTATATTTGCTATGTTATTTCTTTATGAATAACGTTAGGGTGATAACATTTGGTGGCAGCATTCTTCTATTTGATTTTCCATACTTTTTTATATTCACTCTATTATGTTCTTTATATTATTTCTTTAAAAATAGTGTATGGTGATAACATTCAGTAACACGATTTGAAAAATGAGGTTTGAAAATAATAATAATTAAAAAACTAAAAACAAATCTGAAAACTTTCAGATTTTATATTACGCAAAAAACGGGCGTTTTAAAACATCTTGTGTGCTACCTTTATTTATTAAACAACATGTTCTTCGCCCTTAAACCAAAAAAAATTCAATTCAACAGCAATATTACAAAACACTTAAAAACAGCATATCTTTTAGAATTTCCGAAAGACAGTCTCTCACGTTGGAGACAAAAATGATTTTCCATACAGTGTTGCCATTGCTCGCTTTGAAATCGTTGAGTTTGTTAATCAAAATTCGTTAAAACTTTACAAAATATGAAAGCGATAATACAAAAAATTTGAAATTCAAAATTCGGATTTTCGAGTATCTATATTCGGGTTGAGGATTACGTTATTCAAAATTTGCTGGCTCTAGGTACCATCATTTTTTCACAATGCGAGAAACATACATACATTTATGTAGATTATTCATTATTTAATTACTTTAAATATAATACAGCGCTATAATATTTGATGGCAACAACTTGAAAAGTGATTCAGCGCTTTTATTGACTCAACGCACGAAACTAATCCATCTTCTGGGTTAACGCTCCTTTTTGGGCTAATAATAATAATGGTAAAGTTTTGTAAAAAGTTTGATATTTGCTCGAAGAAGATTATCTTTGCTACCCATCAGCAAATTTCGTGCCCTAATATGCTGTTTATCATAATATACTTTTCTTCTAATCGTTAATACAAATTAGTTTCTAATGCTCTTTAATGCGTAGTAATGCGTATCCATTCGTGTACATTAACGATGAATATCCATACAATCGCATTGTCTTATTCCAGTCATTTTAATTTAAGTAAATGAGATTGTAAAAGTCTGTAGTCTTTAAGTTAAAGAAAATCTGCAGTGAGATTTTGTAAATCACGGTTTATATAGGTTAGTATGTAATATTCGTGTAGTTAAAGTATGAAATGTACTTAACGATGAATTTATCAGGAAAATGATTTGAAAATCTCTTGCCATGCAGACAGATTTCTTGAGATACTGGTAAGCACTTACAGAAAAGTTATATTCTTGATGCCCAATTTACGTGAGTAGAAAATGATAACCCAGGAAGCGTTTGCATCAAGAGGTTCTGTTAGGTGTACATAATTACGGTGATTTTTATCAACAGTTCTTTTACCTAGCATTTTATCATGCTTAAAGCATTAAAAAATGTGAAAAATGGTTTTACGGTGTAAGTCGCTTTCTAACACGCTTGAATTTAAAAGATTGTTAGAACTGAGAGCTCTTTTTGGGGGGAGGGGTTGGAAAGAAATTGCTGAAATTTTAATGAAGTAGATTTCGCCTAAATATTACTTCTCAAATCATAGAAATGCATATCATTTCTATATTTTATCCCTGCTACAAGGACTTTAATCTCTTCATTAGTATCTTTATTATTAAGTCGAAATACAAACACATGTAAATATTTCATGAAACGAATTATATGAGAAGAGCATTTAGCTCTATTTATTCACACAGACTATGCAAAAAATAAGCAAAAAGTGATTGTTATTAAAAATTAATATCCAAATTTAGTTTGAATTATTTCTGCGTATTTTTAGAATATTTGTACTCAATTTTGTCTATTTAACTGCATGATATATATCTGAAAGAATCCAAATTAATAAAATTACATGAATCCTAGTATAGAGTGTTGTGTTAGACCAGTTAACGTGCACTTTTAATGCTAATCTTAGCTAGACGTAGGCTGATGATAGAAATATTAGAAGTGGGGTAAACTTCAGCTTTTAGCAAAACTCAGCAGCAGCTTAAGAGCGAGTTGGTTTAATACACTTTTGGGTGCTTGAATATCAAGAGCAATAATATTGTTTAAAACGTAATTTTTTTGTGCATCGTAATAGGTATTTTAATTTATATTTCCCAAGTTTATTGATTAATTCTTAAGCATGCAGTGCAAAACACAGAAGATGCATATGTTTAATGCAGGATGCTGTCGTTGAGGACTTTCTTCGGAAGTTGATCATATTAATATTTGTTCGGCGTGTTATTGTATCTGAATTAACATCAAGTTACTAGATCCTTATTTTTATTCACGATGAATTTTGGGATTATTATATTTGCATTCAACCCCTTCAAAAAGATAAATTCAAGAGAAACTGCCAAAATTCAGAGGTTTAATCTACGCGGCTACTAAGAATCTTCCATTTAAAAAAAATTAACTAAAATGTATTTAGTTATTTATTAACAAAAAATGTATTTTTCATTAAAAATACTGAAATAATTCTGATACGCAACATTTAAAAATATTTTTCAGTAATATGAGGCTCTAAATGTTTCTGAAGGAGATTTTTTACATTCATCTAAACACATGATGTACCTTATGGGTTAAAATAAAATCATGGTTAGTGGCTGGCTAGTGAATCAATGCTGATGTACAAAAGTTAAGATAGTTTCAATACATTGTATTAAAACTTTTAGCGCTAAATTAAAGATTTGTTAAACATAAATTACTTATAATTACTAGCAGTTACCTTTTGTAAACTCACGCATGATTTAATTGATCTCTTTTGTGATTCAGTCAGATGGTATGAGATAATTTAAAATGAGGACTTATTTTTATACTTTTTTTTTATTAAATGCTAAATGTAGTTAATTCTTGATATTCCAAATCCAGTTAGCTTGAATTTCTGCTTACGCGGCATGTTCCGGATTCCCCAAAGTTTTTTACTAAACGTAATTAGAAACATATTCGACAAATAAGTAAAAAACTACAATGATTACCTAAAATCCAAAACTAAATGATTAGTTTCAGACACACGAGAAGATTCGCGACTTTTTAATGACTTGCGAAATTAATATTTTAATTAAATATTTAGGTTTCTCTATTTTGTTTTTCTGATTTCAAATATCAGATATTTCAGTCAGGCAAAAGACACTAGTTTCGTTGAAAAGCAAGCTACGTGAATGACACATAAATGGCGGCAGTGAATATGAAAACACAATTTTTAACAACTGCTCTCAAGCCGATAGTCATCCACTATATGCTTGTCTAACATCAAATTATTAATATTAAGTCAAATATCAAGTCAAAAAACAGAAATCAGCGTTATAGTTTCAAATTGCTGTTTGACTTCTAAATTAATATTTGTTCGGCGTGTTATTGTATCTGAATTAACATCAAGTTACTAGATCCTTATTTCATATTTTTAGTTTAGTTCTCAGGATTATTTTAATTTTCTAACAGTTACTTTTAATTTTGAAACCCTTTCCTTCAAATTTTTCGTTCCCATTTACAACTCTGCCAGAATCAGTTTTTAGTATCTCGCTACATATAAATGAGCTACATATAAAGCTACATATAAATGAGCTACATATACATCTCGCTACATATAAAGAGTATATAAAGGAAGTTTCGCTTACTTCAGGCACAAAAGCTTAGGCGTCCTTTGTGGCGCGTATTTTACCGTCATGCTACTTCGTTTTTAAGCTGACTACGCTTGGTCGTATTATACGTGCCTATTGACATTCGCCGGTTAATTTACACAAGGGCCAACTACTTTAAGTAATTGTGTATAGATTCGACTAAATCAGTTTACTTTAGCATTAGATTAGTTTCATATTTTCTTATCTTGAGTTTAAAGCCCAAGTGGAGTCTTTCTTGTACGCCCTAGAAGGGGCCGACTGTCGTTATTTCTTTGAGTGAATACAAGGTCATTTAACCCTTCTCTGGACTTTTGTCATTTACAGGCTTGGCCTCAGTGACAAGTCGCTACATAGTTCAATAAGTCCCACTTCGTTCCAGGTACACAAAATAGTTAGAAACATTACATAGATGTACACAAAGTAGTTAGAAACATTACATTCAGCATATGTTTCAAGATACGATATATGATCAGAATTTTGTGAGTAAAAGAATGTAAAATTTGATAGCATTTTAGTTAAAAATGAGAAAATTGTCTAAAACCCTAAGCTTTTTAAACTTCCCTTTCTCTTCGCATTTGTTTAGTATGTTCGAATAATTCTTTCAATGAGTCAAGAACAGGGTGCTAACTGATTAATTGCCCTCGTGATGTCGTAAATATTTGCTAAAAGAGATGATTTCGTGGAGGACATTTTAAAGAAATCTGGTTTACAGTCAATTTCAACTGTTTGTTAGACGATATGCTTTCGCGGAGTATAGTTTAAATTATTGCAGATTAAATTCAGTTTATTTATTGGGAAGCGACGGAAAATTTATTATCACAAAACATCAAAATAAAGCGAAACGGGTATGAAAAGTACAGAAAGGAGAAGAAAATTGAGAGAACAATAGTACCAATAATAGATGATATCTCAGTATTTTTATCTACAACGGTTGGTAAATAATTGAGCATAATCTGAAGTAGCTAAACTTTGTTAAATCGTCCGTATAAAGAACATGTTACATCGTAAAAATAAATTTAGTGTTCACCCATTAAAGTTTAGTATCGCATTGATTCCTACTGAGACACAAATGCGATATAAACAAAATCACTATTCTTCCTGTTTTGCACTTTGGTTTCCTTAACGAAAGTTGGTTTAATTTTCCAAACTAAACTGTATTAAAACAGGTAAATTGTTAGCACTATTTTTTAGTTAATTATAAAGAATGAATTTGAGTTAACCGTGGATGTCTTCCGCGGTATTGCTTCACTTAACAAAGAGCTTGCTGTAATTCTAAATCCTAGCCAGGAATCAAAGTTGAAATAACTATCGGGTTGTTAATTTGTGGGCCAAATGCAGGAATAGATTATGTTTTCTTCTGTAGGAAAGAGCAGGTTATAATCTAAAATAAAGAACTCTTTGTACGTTTAAAAAGTCCGATATTATTTTTAGAAGATGTTTTAATATTTTAAACTACAACAAGTCGCCCGACCGAGATAGCGCTTTACATTAACAACAATATGGGCATTCTTCTTTCCGCCAACTTAATGGCACTAAGAGTTCCCTGATCCCTCAGACAACCCTTGCCGTCGCACCTTGGAGAGAAAGACGCATCGCTTTTGCGACACTAGTCGTTGACTATGATTTGCTACCAGGCAGTCGCTCGGGCTGCCTGTCGCAGAGAGACATTATCCAGCGTCCCCGGGACACCCCCTCCCGGGAAGCCACCTCGGCTCTACGACTTACCAGACCCCGGGCCGGTCAATAAGTGACCTTTCCGGAGCCTCCAGAACCACTAGGTTCATGATTTGTATATCAAAGTGGGCGAGACTGCCTAGGTACATATTTTTGCCACTAGCTTCCCAGAGTTCTCTAGGTCGGCCCATGGGGGAATAGCGGTTACTGTCTCCAACTGCCTCACCATCACTTTTGGATCGCTGCGCTATGATCCAGAGGAGTATGAAACAAAACGCCTCATAAATGCAACCCATCCTTCACACCATCGATAAGAGGTTATGGCGAGATTTGTGACGAGGCACGGGCCTTTTCCCTCCTATTACTATGAGCGAGGAATTGCAAATACCGAAAGTTGTGTCTGTGGAGCTATTGGTAAACCAGACCATTATTTGACCGAATGCACTCTAACCGCACAGTGGCATGTACAGCTTCTGGAACAGGCAGTTTCTAATAAGCGTTATCTGATCAAACAGCCAGCATTTCGCAGCAAAATATGCAGGATAATGCAGAAACTGGAGGAATTGTGAACAGATTTGTGCAATGTGGAATAGTTCCTAGTCAATCTCTCTTCTCTCTCTCTCTTTTTTTTTTAATTGTAATATTATGAAACATGCATGTATTATGGCTAATGAAAACTATTATGAACTATGTAAGCATGTATATGTATGAACTATGTAAGCATGTATATGTATGAACTATGTAAGCATATGTATGAACTATGTAAGCATGTATATGTATGAACTATGTAAGCACGTATTATGAAAGATCTATGTAAGCACGTATTATGAAAGATCTATGCATTATGAACTATTTGTATATAAGCATGTACTATGAACTATGTCTGTCATGGATTATGTAATTATGTAAGCATATATTATGAACTATGTAACTATGTAAGCATATATTATGAACTATGTAACTATGTAAGCATATATTATGAACTATGTAACTATGTAAGCATATATTATGAACTATGTAAGCATATATTATGAACTATGTAAGCATGTATACAGGATCAATGTATGCCCTTATAGGGCCCATGAGGTGTTGCCCCTGATAGTTGCGGAACTTGGACTAGACCCGAATAATCTACTTAAGCCGCACGAGTGTTCAGATTCTGCTCTGAGCTGTCAACTGACTGCCTCACCGAAGGATCCGGGTTCGAAACCGGGAGAAGGCATGGATACTTGTAAATGTATAGTGTCTATGCTGCACGAAAGCACTTTAAATATGCGACGATTCGAAAGTCCTTTCGAGAGATATATGGTAGGGAAAGAAGAGATTACAGATTCTCGGGCACATCTTTCCCTCGGGTTGCTGTCCTTCAAAGTTGGGGACAGAATTGAGCATAGTCTTACTGTCCCCTGTATGGTACCCAATGCTCTTGCCAACGACTGGCGCAATATTGCCTTCTTGCCACGGTGAATTTCATGGGCTTGATCTGATATTAGACTAGCAAAATTAGTTGCAAAAATAACAAGTATAAACAACAAGAAGGTTTAAGATATTTAAGATCTGTAAAAGTATTTGGATACCTAAATGGAAAGTTTCAGAATAGAGTTATCCCTATCAAGTATTACACATCCTTAATGAATATACATATGTTTTTAAATGACGTCATCGAAAATGCATTTTGGTGCTAAGTATCAAAATATAGATATTTTCATTATTCTGAATTCAGATATTTGAAAAAATCTTTGTTCCATTTTTTAATTTTGAATCCTTTAAATTTTGAATACCGGTGTAGAAGAATTAAATTTGAAAATTTTTAGATAATTCCTGAAAGTACAGATGTTTAGTGATAACACTGTGAATTTTAATTAAGGATGTTGTATTGTTATGACTTATCTCACTTATCTGACAGTAACATCAGAACAAGCCTACGGGATTTATCGTGACAAGGAGTGCACGTTTGCACCAATCGTTGGCAAGAGACTTGAGCACCATACAGGTGACAGTACGTCTTCGACGAACGTATGCATAAAGGAAGGAGAAAATAACTTATATATTTTTCCTTTCAAAAAGCGACTGTGATTTAGGGGAACTCATTCGCCAAATCCTAGTGGTGACGACTTATCGTCTACCAGCTTTTAGTTCGGGTGCCATTTCTAAAGTCATTACGTTATTCTGAATACGAGACTTGAATATGCTTCGACAGAGATTTCAGTTACATCATGAAGTTCTGTGATAAAGAGGGAGAAAGTACTTTGAGTTACAATGCGCTGTTAACAATGAATGTAATGCCTTTAGGGTAATATCAATTTTCACATAAACATATTTTGAAATTTTGAAAAATATAAATTTTTAAAACAGCTGATCAGCCTTAAATTCCTTTATCAACCGAAAGCTTGGTAGATTTGGAGATTATGGCAAAGTACACAAGGGCTGTCTGCCTAAGAGATTTGGCTGGGTTTTTATGTGATTACGGCAAAGCCTCGAGGGACCTCTGCCTAAGAGAAGGGATGCCTTCCAGGACTTTCTTAAGGAAGCTTGTTCGTATAATCATTACACATGGGAAAAACTACCGAAAATTCTTATGCAGCCAGCCCGTTCGCCTGAAATCGAACTCAGATATTAACTACCAGTGTTCAGCGATTTTCCCGCTCGGCCAGTGATCAGCCTTATCAAGCGAAAGAGAATATTTTATTATTCTAAGAATAATTTTCATTTTACCTGTAAGGTAAAACTGCAAAACGCTTTTCCTACATATGTACTATGAACGCTTAAGGGGACTCATACACCTTAAAATTCATAAGTTCTTCGAATATGTAACTGTTGCAAGAATCGGGATAACTTATTTATTTTAAAAGATATTACTTCCGATCTTTTACAGCTGACTACCTAATATAGCTGCTTTCTGAAATAGTCATCAGAAAGTTTGTGTTGCCACAGATATTTTTATAATTTAATCCGCTTTGTGACAAAAAGTTTTGTCATGTTTTCAACTTGCGCGCACAGTTTAGAATTATCTGTTGCATTATTTAATTCCATAGTTTATATATAGATTTTATAACATTTGAAAACTACTGTGAACCTAAAATTCTAAAAATTCCCTGTTAAATTTTTATTTTATTTTGAGTTGAGTTTATAAAATTTATTTTATTAAAAAAAATCTGTAATGGTTTCGTACATAAAAGTTTTTAATATTAAAATATTCATCAGATTGTTGGTTCAGTTCGAAAATATAGCCCATATAAAGAATTCTATCTAATTTCAAGTATGTACCATTAGCCATTTTTAAAATATCATGCGCGCAAGGTGGAAACATGACGAAATATTTTGTCACAACGCGGATTAAATTACAAAAATATTTGTGGCAACACAAACTATCTAGTTACTAGTTTCTAAAGCAGCTATATTATGTAGTGAGCTGTAAAAATGTGGAAGTAATTGCTTTTAAAATAAATAAAATATCCCAATTCTTGCAACAGTCACATATTCGAAGATCATAAGGGGTTTAAGGTGTATGAGCCCCCTTAACGCTTATCCTACATATGTACTATGAACGCAAAACGCTTATCCTACATATGTACTATGAACGCAAAACGCTTATCCGCTGTTATATGTACATTTCTTAGTGATATTAAAGTTGTGTTTGTAGGAGGCTACACAAACTAGCTTCCTATAAAACTGCTACTCCTTACTTTTATAATTTACAGTCCTAATTACATTAATTACCGATAAATTCTAATTTTAAATAAAATGTTCAAATTTCATAACGTTAAAAGTAAGATAGTTACAACACAATAGCTTTGTTTGGAAAACAAAGGTACGATGGTTCACTTCGAGTTCTGAGCATCATTTTAAAAGAAGCTTTGGAATTCTTAAAAATTGATACGTTTTGTAAGATAATTATAAGGGCAATTACCTTACACCAATATTAGATGATGAGAAAAGGTCTTTGCAAACGAATAAATGATTTTAAGATGCATGCTTTCACTTTATCTAAACGAAATAATATCAAAGAATGTTTCGTAAAATATCCAACTCAAATTCGAGTTAAGAGAAGCGATACAATTTATTTTTCACCTGAATGTGAAAGAGCATTAAAACACTCCCTAAACGTAAAGGTTTTTCATTAAAATTATGTATTGTTTAATAACATTCCGTACTTATAATACTAAAAGCTATTAAATTTATTCAGGTTATCAAACTAAGTAAGAAAGCAATAAAACGATTCAGTAACCGAAGAGTTAACAAGGACCTAAAAATTTTATTTCGCATTACTTCATGAGATTTACGGCATCATCGCAAGATTTATGTTTTTTACTTTCAACCCAGTTTTCAATGCAGAAGCTCAAATAAATATTACTCAGTTTATTTATAACTAAGTTGACATAGAAGAAAATATGAGCATGTAGTAAAAAGAGCTATAAAATTTAATGGGTTTTAATTCATTTCACAATTTTTAAAATATAAATGACATAATACGTATTGAATAAATCCAGAGATTCAGTATAGAAATTAGCATAAATAAGCAAAAATTTAAAAAAAATTATTGCTTGCGGAAATTTTATTGGAGTTAAAACAAACTTCGTCAGAATTTTTCTGTTACCGGTGAATGCTAAAAACACTGTAGTGCCTGAAGCGGAAACTGGAATGCATGTTAAAAGAAGAGATGTAGGGATTAGAACATGCACTTCCCCATCTTAAAAAGGAGTAAAAATCTGAGTCCTTTAACGCTTATTGTCATTACAGCAAAGGATTCGAGGACTATCTGCTTAAGGGGGAGAGATGTCTTCATGGAAGATTTTATAAGGGAAATTGACTCGTATACACGTTACACATAGGGAAACCACCTATGCAGCCAGTCCGTTGGCGAACCTCTACCGAACTATCAGTGTTTAGCGACGCAACCGCTCGGCCGCTGGTGGGCCGAGTGGTTAACGAGAATGCTATTTATGAATATTTAGGAAAAATTAGAAATCATTAAAATTTCAGAGTTTCCTTGCATTTCAGATTCATTAATGAATTAGTTACCATTGCTGTTTTAGCAGAAAATTCCGAGTCCCATTTCATTTATTCAGAGTCCCATTTCATTTCCTTTGAAAAAGTATAGAATTTTATTGCTTTCACCGTAACAACAAGAGTTTTGTGAAGTTGCGCTGAACTTCAGCTGTTGGTTGAATGAAATTAAATCAGTTTTTAATTTCGTTACTAACTTTTACTAATTTTTAAGACGAACCGTTTCGTTTGGTAACTATTATACTCCACAAAGTTCCTTTCCTAAGGTTATAAAACGTATATTATACGTTTTGAAGCTTCAGCATCTCAAAGATAAGATATCATTACATCCTTTATTTACCTGAAGGTAAGCTCTACTTTCGAAGGAAAATGAAAGCTAGAAATTTTAAGCAGAATAAAATTTTTAAATAAAAAAAAAAAAAAAAAAAAAAAAATCTGAAATGTTTCAGATTTTAAATTACGTCCAAAGGGGCGTTTTTTAACATTTTGCGTGTTACCTTTCTTTATTAAATATCATGTTACTCGCACTTAAACCATAAGATCCAGTGCAACAGCAATATCGCAAAATAGTTTTAAAACGAGCATATCTTTAGAATTTCCGATACAGAGACTCACGCGCTGGAGATAAAAATGTTTTTTCTGCACAACGTTGCCATTGCTCGCTTTGAAATCCTTGAGTTTGTTAATCCAAAATTCGTCTAATTTTAAAAAAGTTTTAAAAAATAGGAAATCGATCATAAAACAAATTTCAAATTTCAAATTTGGTCTTCCACATGCTCATATTTGTTGGAGGATTACGTTATTCAAAATTCGATGACTCTATGTACCGTTGTTTTATCACAATACGAGAAATATACATACATTTATGCAGATTTTTCATTATTTAATTTCTTCAAATATAATGCAGGACTCTAACATTTTGTGGCAACAGTTTGAAACGTTAACCGACATTTATGAGTCCGACGCAAAATGCCAAAACGAAACTAATAGTCCTTCGGGATTCAAATCCCTTTGGACTAAAAAGAAAGAAAGTCTGAAAGCTTTCAGATTTTATAGTACCCCTAAAAGGATTTTTCTTTAACGTTTCGTGTGATACCCTTATTTATTAAATATCACGTTCTTCGCACTTAAAAGATATAAAATTTAATTCAACAGCAATATCCCAAAATATTTAAAAACATCAAAGCAGAAAAATCTTTAAAATTCCCTATACACAGTCTCGTGCGCTGGCGATAAAAATGTTTTTTTTTTTTTTCATACAAAGTTGCCATTTCTCGCTTTGACATCGTTGCGTGTGTTAATGAATAGTTCGTTAAAATTTTACAAAATTTGAAATAGATAACAAACAAATTCGAAATTCAAAATTCGGTCTTCCAAGTGCCCTGTTCCGTTGGAGGATTTAAGTCCATCTACGTAAGTATCTTAGAAGTTCTTTCAAGGTATCCTAGAGGTTTTGTTCTGGTGTTGCAAGATATTAGCTATTTCTGTCGATGCAAATCTTGAGATGGCGTAAGACTAACAATGTGAGACTACTAATTGAAGTACTGACTGAGTCTGACTGAGTACTGATTGTTTCCAAAGCTCCTGGTATATTAAGTAGACTCTCAACGGAAGTTTCACAATCTGGCTCATATAAAATATTGGTCTGCAAGGGCAAATACGATCAAAAGATGTTTAAAAAAAGGAATTAAGAGATACTGGATTATTGACTGAATATAATGATGCGCGAAAAGTGTTTTTCTATAGTTTATGTGTAAAGAGAAACCGACTCACATTTTATTACACATGGAGAAAACGAAGGCATTTAGTAACTGATCTTGACGCATATTTAATTTTAGACGACTGATGGGTACGAAGAAGCTTCGGGAACATGAATCAAGCCAACTATGGCGCAAGTGGTCGTAACTCTAGTCCGAATATAAGTGCAAATTTTCTGATATTATTAACACTGTTTCTTGTCTTATATGAAAATCGGTTATGAACGGGGGGTTGGGAGTGTACGACTTAAACGATTCATTATCACGAATGGAAATCTTTCAGTTAATTGAATGTCTTGCTAAGACAGAAAATTTAGTAATGTGATTTGCCATATTTAATAACCATTTAATATTGCCTTCCTAAATGTTTCTTTTGTTCAACTATCAGCAGTGGCATTGGCTGCTGAAATGAAATATGTGTCTTGCTATACAACGAAACTTCACATCCTAGACGATTGTAACATACTTTCTACAATGCGAAAAGAGATATCACCATTTCCTTTAAAAATGAATTTATGTGTAGCTAGAGTGTTAAATTTTAACGCAAGAATTTAAAGAGTAATGAGTTTTGGAAGGAATTTCTGCGTCAATTAACAAATCATGGGAAGTAAGCGCTGAAGAGAACCATTTAAGTGGCTACAATCCAACTAGTATGATAAAGTGTGAGAAACGGGGACGTGTCTCCGAAACGCTAGGTGCACAGATAAATGAAATATAATCAGCCAACAAAGCACTATCATTAATCACAAATCTGTTGAGCCAGAGGTAAGTAGATAATCGATTACGCAACGTAGGCAAGGATTTCTGTTATGTAAAGAATCCCTTCTTGGAATATTTAGCAAGTGGCTCATATTTAAGATGCAAACGCACATAGGAAAGACACAAGGCTTTATCATAAGGAATATAAGCATAGTTCTGTCGTGCTACAGAATGCTCCATAAAGATATTACAAAGCAGGCAGAGACAGAATATATTTATGTGTTATACTATCGATATATAAATATTAAAACGCCCATGCACAAAGTTCAACGAGATGTTAAAATAGCTATGTTGAGCAGTAGTTTTATAACGATTTTGTGAAGATTTTCAGAAATTCTTAAGATTATGTGGAAACTAAATGTTTCGACAATTATTAAACATTTCACCAGTTTCAAATATTTCTTCCAATATTTTCTATTTTCTTTAAAGTTATTGGGTTGTTTGCACGATGAAGTAATTTTATATCAATTAAATTAACTAATAGTACAATATTTCATTCGAATCGACGGTATAGTGGTTAGGGAAGCTTACTGCGATACCGAAGGGCTCGGGGTCGAATCTCGCAGAAGGTATGAATGCTGCAACTGTATAGTATCTGTGTGACATGGCTGCAATCTAAATATGCTGCGAGTCGAAATTCCTCCCGACAGGATGGTGGTAGGGAAAGAGGGGTGGGAAACCCTGGTAACCCACTTTTCGGGGTGATCTCCTTCAAACTTGGAGGAGGGGGCACTGAGAAAAGTCCCTTTACAATCGCAACCATTCAATGCTTTTCTCCACTTGCAAGTGGTTAAAAAAATATCTATGTAATAATTTTTCAAATGGAAATTTTATTATAAAAATACTAGAACTCCCGGCGGTCATACGAAATGACCGCTGTTCTAGATATTATAAATTATAATTAAAATGATTTGTGAAAAGGGATCTGCTAATTTAAACTGAATTACTCAGGACAGGCAGCGAGGACGACCCTTTGCTTACTGCCCACGGGGTACCCTCTTCTACTTCCTTAATTGCTTAAAGTAGAGTGTAGTGAAGGAAACCACTGGCGGTACATTTCTTAAGACCCACCGCTAGCTCAATCAATAAATGTGATTTAAATAATGAAATGTTAATTCACGTGTCAAAGATCTCTTTGTACAAACATTTCTTGTGTAGATCTTTTCATCATTTTTCAGCTCGCCTTGCAGAGGACCATTCATTATTTTTAATTTGACGTCCTTTCTTTCACGAACTCTTGAACAGGCAACATAAAGTTGACCGTGTTCAAATGCAGGTTCAGGTAAAAATATGCCCACACGCTTAAGCATTTGGCCCTGAGACTTATGCATGGTCATAGCAAAGACGAGTTTTACAGGAAATCGTCTACGTCTCAATTGAAACGGCAACCCTGTGCCGTGGCAACTTCAGCCCATTGGCTAATACAGTTACTCAAGCAACCAATAAACTATCGACGACAAACAGACACTTTAGCCGGATATATATATGGGGTGAAATAACATCCTCTCCTCCGAAACGGCTGGCTCCCGGGCTTAGCGAAGCAGAGCGTTGGATTCCGCAGGTCCGTGGCACGCCATTTTGACCATTCGCGTTTTCTTGGGACTTTAATTAGCCGAGGTATTAATTAAAAACTAATTTTCCCTACGTTTCCCCTATATTCTACACTTTCCTTTTTGGGTTTTCTCTATAAGAGGGATTTGGCTACGGGCGAAATTCTTTTTTCTCGAATATCTAAGGAACGGCGCCGAATTGAATTTCGAAACGCGTGTCCTCGGATTGCAAAAAATTCTCCGAATCCATCGATACCGTTCTCATTTTCGTACGACTTTAATCGGCCGAGATAGTAATTAAAAACTGCGGAAACGTTAATTTCCGCGCTCATTTTTCCGAGTGGCAACAATAAACTATCGGCGACACACACTTTAGCCGCTTATATATATAAAGAAGTTTGAGTGTATAAAATATTCAGTACCGTCAGGTGTAAAACTTACATAGGAAGAATATAAAAGTTCGCGATGAGTCAACATAGTCCAAGTCAATAATACCCGGAGAAGATAGCCCGTGATAAAATAGCTCATAACTAACTAATCCATAACAAAATAGCCTAAATATAACTACAAATATCTTATTTCTAAGATTCAGCTTTAAAAGCATTTCATGCGCATATTGACTTTTTATAGTATACGACAAAATTCACGTCTAGCTTTAGTATCTAAAAAATAAAGTTAGTTATTTTTTGTACTTTATATATATATATATTTATAATAAAAAAATATATAAGACTACTAAAAATAGCAAACTCAGTGCTTGTTGGCACTCATATTTGCTTTTATTAAGATATGCCTATCAGCCATCATATTTAAATAAGTAAACATAAAATTTAAATAATCATATTTTTTATAATGCAGCTGTGAGCCAGGTATAAATACCGATTTATACATACGCCGTGCCACTCATTTGTATCGTATGCATATATTTAGATATTAAAAATTAAAACTTTTTCGGAAGACGCAGTTCAGAAATCTTTGATTTAGGTTATTTTGCCATGGAATATTTTGGGCTGTTTTATCGGGGTCCAATGAAAGTTTCATTATAAACATAAAATCTACATTATAAAATGTTTCTACACTGTGGCAAATCATGCGAAGAATGTGTGCCTTTGGAGGTTAAAATGTCCGAGACGGCCAGAACTGCCCGAATATACCAGACGTAGTGATAACTCGCTTTGATAGCTTAATAGTCTCAGTGATAGTTTGATTTAAACGTAGCGATAAGTCGCTATGCTCTGTAGTAGGGTTTACAGAACTTCATATTATTTCCAGTTATAAAGGTAACCCTACAGCAGAAAATGAATATTTGAAACGGCTCCTAAAATTGATAGATGGATCAAAGGTTACGTAAATGCACAAATGAAAAATATTCGTATCAACAAATTGAAAGGCAGTGTAAAAATTGAGGTCATTGCATTTTAAAGAAAGGTAGTTTTAAGGTATTAAATATGAAAGAGAAAAAGCATCTAGCTGAGAGTAAAAGTGAAAATGTGGCAGTGAAACAGCATCCGGAGACTGTCGGAACGCGGAATAAGCATTAAGAAAGTAAAGTTCCTGATCTCCAAAGAAAATGCACTGACTCAAAGATCCATTCATCGGAAATGATAATTTCTTAAATCCATTCTTAAAGATTTGAAGTTAAAAAAGATGTTTAAACCTATATTTCATCTTATTTTGCGAAATCATATTGCGGAAAGAAAAACGAGTTATAGAAAATTATTTGAAAAACACCTAATTTCTGGTTAAAAGAAAATCAATTCTTTATAGCTCACCATGACTTTGTGGCGTAACTGGAAGCACATCCGGCTAGCATTACGGGGTTAAGGAGTTCGAATCCTGGTGGATTGCTTTGCTTGTTTTTCTCGCTCCTTTCTTCACGTGAACTTAATGATTCTAGAACATGATGTATCAGAATACATTCGCAATTGTGAAAACATATTCCTGTACTTAAAATGGAATATGTGATTTTTTTCAATTTTTTTACTCCACCTTACAACTAGCAGAAAGTTATTTTTCATAGATCAGTGGGTTGATTTCGCTCCATAATGTACTTTCAGTGGCATTTGTTATTAATATTCAGTACCGTCAATTATAAGAATTCCAATCTATTTAGAAGAAAAATAAATGTAAATAAAAATAAAATAAATCTGAAAGCTTTCAGCTTTCATATTACGCCCAAAGGGGCGTTTTTTTTAAAGCATTGCGTGGTGCTTTTATTCATTAAATTTTATGTTCTTCTCTCTTAAACCATGCAATTGAATTCAACAGCAATATCTTAAATAGTTTAAAAGGAGCATAACTTTAGAATTTCGGATACACAGTCTCGAGCGCTAGAGATAAAATGCTTTCTTCCCCATACAGTGTTGTCATTGTTCGCTTTGAAATCGTTGTGTTTCTTAATCAAAAACTCATAAATGATTTACAAAATATGAAACAGATAATACAACAAATTTCAAATTGCTATCGTATTCTTGCCATGTGTCTTGCTCACGAGCCAAATTTATATCATGTTCGTGGCACTTAAACCATAAAATTCAATTTAACAACAATATCGCAAAATAATTTAGAAGGAGCATATCTTTAGAATTTCCAATTCACAATCTCGAGTGCTAGAGATAAAAAAATTTCTTTTTATTTCCCATATAGTGTTGCCATTGCTCGCTTTGAAATTGTTGAGTTTGTTCATAAAAAAATTCGTTAAAGGTTACAAAATATAAAATAGATACTAAAACAAATTTTCCATTTTCCAAATTTAGGCTACTAGGTGCCCATATTCGAGTGGAGGATCACGTTATTCATAATTTGAGGTCTCTAAGTACCGTTGTTTTTTCACAGTGCGAGAAACATTCATGCCGATTCTTTATTATTTAATTTACTTAAATTTATACAGGGCTTTAACATTGGGTGGCAACAATTTAAAAAATGAAACCCTGTTTAAAGTGAACCAAATGCCAAAACAAAATTAATAGCCGTTCTGGGCAAATTGCTGCTTTAGGTTAATAACTGTTTAATCCACTGCAAATCGTTAAAGATGAAATGATAGCTAAGCAGTTCAGTGTTGAAGAGACTTATAATCATCAAATCATAAGAAAAGGTAGGATTTAAAATTTTTAATTGCATATATTCTCTTAACTCCTTCATTTCCGGCGTCGGAAGAATAAAGTTTCTCTACGGGCCTGCGATCTTTGCTTTGGACAGCTGAATGTCATCCTGTACCCCCGTGTATTTTGCAATTTTAAGCTTAACATGTAAAAATAATCCCTATACAATCTGTTTTTTTATCAAAATACTTAGATTATTATATACTAGAAAGCCCGGCGGTCATAAAAAATGACCGCTGTTTTAGATATTATAAATTCTAATTAAAATGATTTGTGCAAAGGTATCTGCTAATTCAAACTGAATTACCCAGGGCAGGCGGAGAGGACGCCCCTTTGCTTACTGCCCCACGGGGTTTCCCCTTCTACTTGCCTAATTCCTTAAAGTAGAGTGCAATGAAGGAAACAACTGGCGGTACATTTCTTAAGAGCCACACTGTAAAAAAAAACCTCGAAGTTTACAGACAAAAGTCTTGTATAGTTACAGAAATGCGAACAATTACGAAGGAAATACCTGTAACGAACACAGAACCAAACGAAACTGTAAACTCTACAGGAGTTTTTCAAGAAGTTTTGCTTGGATTTTGTCCGTAGCGTGTGATTACGTGGCTTAAAACGGCTGAGAGAGAAGAACCAATCAGGAAGAAGGTGGAAAAACAGCGTCTTAGCGGGAGAGTTCAACGATAGTCGCCATGTTAGCCATTATTTTTGCTATGGTCGAGGTAAGTTCGAAATAGTGTTTGACGTGTATTTTACTAATTTTATGTAATGTATTTGTTATGTTCTTTACACTATCTATAATTAAATTCTTTTAATGTTTAGCTTATAATTCTAATGCTCCTAAATAAACCTGTGTTGAATTATTGTTAGAGTTCAAATCACAGAGCTTGTGTTCCATTTAGTAAAATAACAACTTTTATTCGTTACATCTGCAGGTGTCTGCAGTTAAACTGCTCATATTTATAAACAGAAACAAATTTGTTAATATGTTAGTTTAAAAACAAATAAGCTTAATATTAATGTTCTATCTATAGTCTAATAATTTCTCATGTTAAATATTTATGTTATCTTTTAAAACATATCGCGTTAGAATATTCATATTTTTCATTTTGTTGACAGATGTAGCATTATTATTCCATACATGTTATCATTAATCCCAGCATGAACTGCTTTAGAATATTTTTCAGAGCATTATTACACTATGTATGTTATTATTAATCTCAACGAAAAAGAAAAAATAAATGTAATATATTTAAAAAATTCGACAAAATAACTTATCATACATTAAAAATGGAATATCATTTCATTAATACATGCGACAAGTTCGCCTTAAAAGATTATATAGTCGGATAGCAATTACATATTTGTAAAAGTATTCAATGTATATTATTTTTTGTGTTAAAGATAGTTTTAATCCAGGACAGTCTTTACCAACTTATAAAGCATCTATTAAGTTACATTATAACCAACATTTACAAAAGGCAATCGAAATGCCGTGACTTTGACATATTTTTAACTATGATGTAACATACTAGGAACATTAAAGAAAAAAAAATTCTATTTTTTCCTTTATGCTTGTTGAAAAGTAAAATATTAATAAAATGGTACAACATTCATTCTAGTACTTACAATGTAAATTTACATATAAATTTACTATAAATTTTGGTGCAAAGTTCATTATAAAATGCATTTGCTAATATTTAATAGTTATAGCATTCAATATCAAATCATGGAAATATTAGTAATGATACGTCAGTTGCATATATTAATTTCAATACTCAGCTCAATGCCAAATTTCTTCTATATCTGAGATAACATGTATTTTTTGAAAATAATTATTTTGTGTCATCTTTTCATTTAAAAATCTCTTTCAGATATATTTTAATGTGAATTATTTTCAAAATTATCCTCATTAGAATGAATGTTGTTCTCTTTATTATGTTTGAAACTGCCGTTACGCTAAAAAATATATTCAGAAAATTATTTATTGCTGAATGTTTAAAATAAGTTCTACTGCTCCTTTTTGACAAAGAGTATCCATTTGAATTGCAGTTGGTTTTAATTAATCGTTGGTTGTATTTTTAAGAACTACTTGATAAAATTCAACAAATTAGTTCAATCTATGAGTTCATCTGAAAAACCTAAAATTTTTATTCCAATTCTGTCATGTGTATATATTTCAAGAATGAAAAAGAATTACAAATTCACTATCCAACAATACTGAGTAATATGTTGTTGATATAGCCAAACTTAAAATGACCCATTTTAAAACCAGATTAAATAAATCATCGCGTATTTTCGGTCATCGAATTTCTTTGGCGTTAAAAGTGTCATAGATTTAGTAAATCCAAGGGTCAAGGTAAGCTCAAATATTTTTTTTTCATAGTTCATATTTGCTAAGTTATAAATTTTGCTGATGCAAAAGTTATGTAACTTATGCAAACATATGCTTAGAGTATTTGAACTAGTGTTGAAAAATCACTGGAATTTAAAATGTAATTGACAGTATGCCTTAAAGCTTGTTTTGGTAAAAGCATATTTATGGGTGCCCCTTGGCAAAATTTGGCGATTTTTGGCAGTACATGGATACCGAGTTTGTGCAATTCTTTGACCATGTTATTTTGGCTTGTGTAGCGACGATTTGTGTGCCAAAACCGCCGCTACACGAAAACAGATTGCATATACTCGGTATCCATGTACACATCGACCTATTTTCACTTAAAAAAAAATCTGTGAATTGTACAAACTTGGCATCGCGCACTCCCTTGACTTTATCCATATACACATCGACCTATTTTCACTTAAGAAAACATCAGAGAATTGCACAAACTTGCGCTCCCTTGATAATACAGGGAGCACCCTTCAATATACTCTAACTGCTGTTTTTCATAAATTAAAACATTTTAGGCATTTAAGATATCTTCCTGTAAGTTACAACTAAATGAATGACTCTTAAGCATAAAAATTTCAAATTTTTATGCTTAAGAGTAGAAGGAGTTATACACTTTTTAAATAACAGTGTCAGAAAAATATACTTTTTAAAATATGTAAACCATTGTTTGAAGTATAGAAAAACCTTCCTTAGCAACTATACCTCTTTAAGTGATTATGTCAAGTATTCTGGTGATACAAACATTGATATTAATTATCACTGAGAATCATGCTTTGTGAAGTAACCACCTCCATTAAATATCAAAATTGTACAAAATTATGGAAAAGTTATAGAGTGGTTTTACTGTATACTTAAAGTATATCATATCACTGTTAGATATTGATGATGTAAAAGATATTATCTAATCATAAATATTTCATGCATTAAATAGCTTAGTGTAAGTCAATAAGTTTTCAGATTCTGACTTTGTACCCTGTCTTTCACTATGTAATATTTTTCTAGCAACTGTGTTAAGTACTAGTAAGTAAGTTTGTCTTAAATACCACTTAATGTAATCAGGTATCATCTGTTCTGTCTGTAAAACTTAACCGTAATAAGTGAACAAATGAATATCTGTAAAACTAAAGATGACACTCTATGTAAAAAATACAAGTATTAAAATGTCTATGAGAGGAACATTTAAAATATTAAATCCACGATCAATTTTTGCGACATCTAAGATAGAAAATACCCAAACTGACTAGTTAATTCAGAGGATGAATGCATGTAACATCATTGTTCATGTGTTTGTTAATTGTGTAAGTATTGAAGTTCATGCATTAATTGTTGATAACTATATTATTGGCCTTATATATATATATACTTGCATTTCAAAATTTTGTATATTTTGCCAGTGAGCTAAGTATTAAATGCGGTTACGTATAAATTCATATTATGTGGAAAAGTAGTTTTTGATCTAACACTTTCTGAGAATTTTTTAATGTTGATCATCAAGCTTAAAGCATATGGCTGAAATTACCAGTATTAATCATAATTTAATTATTCTCCTGTTTCAGCGTTTCTCAAACTTTTTTCGAATAGAGATTATGTGAATTATCATAATTTGTGAATCACCTTGCTGCTGTTCCCTTCGAAAGCAATTTTTTAGCATATATTACTACTAGTACACTTATATTTTAATATATAATTAAAATCCGTTATATTTCATAATTAAGTCCATTGAAGAAAAGTTATATTTCTAATATTTCAAGATTATTAATGAGAAGGATGATTTGTAATTCTTGCATGGCTCTTCTATATTTGGATATATGATGGTAAGACCACAGTCTTAGTGGATATATGATAGTATATTTGGATATATGGTGGTAAGTACCACAGTTATAGTGCTTTAAATCCATCTTTTACTGCTAAGACTGAGTGGGAAGTCTGTAAGTAGGGTAACCAATAATAAATTTCATAAAATGTCTATCTTACGAGAAAAGGTGATAGATGATTGTCATATGTAACTTTTTAAACTCTGAGATTTTTCAACTAAATTTTTTTGTCTCCTTTGGAAACTTCGGAGGACCATGAGGGCAAGCTGTATGATCCACAGATTGAGAAGTGCTACCTTAATACATTTCAATTTCTAGAGAAATTAATCTTAAAAAAAATCTGATCATTATTAAAACTACTTTACAGATTTATTTTATATTACAAATAAATATAGTAAATATCTAATAAACCTCAAATTATTTTCTGCAAAATGAATTATTTAAATTTGTACTGTTTTTGCTTCAAAAATGGATGATACATGCAATTTATGATTTCATGAAAGGACCAAAAGGAATCTTGTTTGCAATTTAATTATTTAATTTAAAAAAAGATTTAAATCATTTGGAATATGTGCAAGTGCATGCAATTATTATGAAGAGATTCTAAATTAAAATGTCACATAACAAATTTAGAATATGTTATGTACTTCTAACGAATGTGATTTTTTCTTTATTTAGGAGCCATGCTTTGAACCCTAAGAAGAAGAGGACTGCACCTTCACAACTAGTTAATTAAAAATAACAATAATATAAATTTTACCTATTTTTTATTTTATTTTCCTTTTGGATAGTTTTCAAATAAAAATAAACCTATTTTTGTTTCTATATTCTGTGTATTGGAATAAAGAGTCGAAATCCATTGCAATATCCAATATTTTCAAAATATGATATTTTTTGAAATAAAATATATGATTATGGAATATTACGTTAAAATGAAATGGTTCCTTATGTAACCTGTATGTTACACTAAAAGGCTTCATCGAATACTTGTAAAGTAATGAGCAAATACTAAGTTAATATCTTGTGTGAATGAATATTATCTTACAGAATTTTTTATTCCATAAAAATCTATCTAAAAATATAATTTTGTTGAATGAAGATTTAAACATTTTTCCCCAAGATTTAAAAAGTCGTTTGAAATAATGATAACAAAAACATTAATCTGAACCATTTAATAAATGAATAGAAAATTTTGAGAACAATTAAATCATCCACAGGAATTTTGAAATAATCATCGTATTTTTGACATCAGTTAAAGAAAGAAAATCTGAGTCATTTTGATTATAGTGATAAATTAGTTCCATTAATAGTAGGATAGAAAATTAAAATTTTAAGGAGCCATTATGCATTATCAATTTTTCATTAAAAATTTTTTAGTTTATTACTACTATCATATCAATTATTAATGCTGAATTCTTCCTTAAATTTTTAAGATCATTCTATATTCATCATGCATTATAGACACAGTATCAGGGGATTCTGTTCAATTTTTCAGTTAGAATTTGGGACGAAGTTGTGAAGTCATACCTACATTAAATGCTTGAATTGATTATTTGAAATATGACAAAGCAAGAGAGGGCCATCTGTCCAAGGAAAGGAATATTTTAAGGAAAACTTCATGTTACACAAACATTTACACAGGCAGCCCATTCTCTAGGATTTAAATCTAGAGCCAAATGCTAGTGTTCAGCTTACTGTCTGGCTGCCTGTAGGCAATAAATGTTTTAGTAGAAGGATTACTTGAAAAATTAAATTTAGGACTAACTAATTCTTCAATTTTGTATTCAATGAGAAGAATGTAATTTATTAATAAAGTTTTAATCTGGGAAAATACCTATACAACTGTCCGATTAATTAATCTATTATTTCAATTAATGGTCAGTAGCAGAAGAGATTGAAAAGCATTTATGCCTAAAAGAATTATATGTTGTAATTAAAATGTATAATGCAATTAAGCATGAAAATAATTTTGGATAACTTGTGATAACTGAATTTAAGTTCATTGTTGAGTTACATAAGTAATTTTTTTTAGAATTTGAAAAAATATTTAGAATTGTTTATTGAAACAATTTCATTAAAATATTTTTTTACTGTAATCATATCCAATTGCAGTCTCTTTAGATTACACTGTTGGGTATAAGGAGAATGATTTGGTTTAGTTTACTTAAGTATGGCAAAGCACACTAGGACTATCTGCCTAAGTGGAGAAATGCCTTTGTGGAGGACTTTCGAAGGGAAACTGACTTATATACATGTTACACATGGAGAAAACCATGATAATACCCATACTACCAGCCCATTCGCGGGATTTGAACCTCGGACCGAACTACCAGTGTTCAGCGGGGGAATTCTAGAACATTACTAATTTATTGCCAAAAAACCATTAATTCTAATACACAAGTTTTTTTTCCAGCTATTTCGTGATGCATATGTAACTTTGAGATGTCTTAAAATTCAATAAAGGAAAGTAATGCAGATGTAAGAAAAACATAAAATTTGAGCTTCTTTTTAACATTGGGAATATTTTGAAAGAAAACGTTGTATATTTTTTAGAAAATCTAAGGTATTTTTCCTTAAAAAAAAAAACTTAATATTTAAAGTTACATAACTTCCCTTTCCCCACAAATAAATAAATGCAGCATATTTTGTTACAAGCAGTAGCTGTAGACATTTCACATAAAACATATGTTCTACATGTGTAATTATTTATAGTAATATTACAATCAAAATATTTAATATTTAGGAATACATCATTTTTGTATTTTGTATAAGACAAATATGTTCTATATGCATAATTATTTGGAAGAACTTTTAAGTAAATTATCTGTAATTTTTACATATATATCCTTTAAAATTTCACATGAAAATACATGTTCTTACATAATCACTTGTAATAACCTTACAAGCAGAACACTAGTAATCTACAAATATTCCCTTTAGTAATTCACATTCAAAAATTACGATCTACTTACACTATTATTTCCTGTAATCTTTACAGATGTTTACATTGGAAATCACATATGAAAAACATGTTATACTTACACGATAATTTCCTGTAACATTACAGATCAAAGATCTGTAACCTTTACAGGCATATGCTTCGGTAATCAACATACAAAAACTTTGTTATGCCTACAGAATAACTTCCTGTAACATTACATGTCAAACATCTGTAACCATTACAGGTATAATCTCTGTAAAGTTATTAAGAAAATTCCTGTTTTGATTACTCAAATAATCCATGGCATCCCAGTTTCCACGACTTTTCTTAGTAACTTTACAGATTTTTTTTTTACAGTGCACCGTTAGCTCAATAAATAAAGGTGATTTAAATAATAAAATGTTAATTCACATGTCAAAGATCTCTTTGTACACAACATTTCTTGTGTAGACCTTTCCATCATTTTGAAGCTCGCCTTGCAGAGGACCATGCATTATTTTTAATTTGACGTCCGTTTTTTCTCGAAATCTTGAACAGACAACATAAAGTTGACCGTGTTCAAATGCAGGCTCAGGTAAAAAAATGCAAACACGCTTACGCGTTTGACCCTGAGATTTATCGAAGCTCATAGCAAAGGCAAGTTTGACAGGAAATTGTCTACGTCTCAATTGAAACGGCAAACCTGTGCCGTGGCAACTTCCATTGGATAAGGATAATACAGTTACGCAAGCAATCAATAAACTATCGGTGACAAATAGACACTTAAGCCGCATATAATAAAGATATTTATTTGTTTCATTTTATTTGTTTTTTCATCGTTGCCGGTTTTTGCCGGTTGCATATTTCCGAATTGTATTTTATCTAGATGTTAAATTTATTTATTAAATGTTAAATGCACGTGCTCTTGTATTTTTAATTTTTCCGGCTTAGCTTTCTCATAATATTCATCACGCGCTGCACTGCACGGGTAATTAAACAATTTACACAAACCGACAAACACTGAAGCCGCATATATATAAGATATTATTCTTTTTTAATAAAAAGAGAAAATTTTAATATTTAAAACAAAAACACTTTCGTGTCCAATACTAGTGATAAGGTTTAAAATTACATTTTAAAATTATTTGCACACACTAAAGCAGTATAAATCTTAAGTATGTAAATATTAATAAGACTTATATCCCATTGGTCTGCTCATATACGAAATTCTAAGCCAGTTGTTCGCCAAAGTTGCATTACTAGGCTTTGAACGCTCATCATAAGGCACTACGGTTTTTTAACATGTAGCATAAAATAATAAATCATACTCGTAAGATATTCCATCTTGTTAAGTTTCACGGTAATATCGCGTCATTTATGCGTATTTAAAATTCCATGTACGATTTTTCATTTTAGGGTATTAAATATGATACTGCAAGCCGTCGGTGGCATTTTTTTGTGGTATCAGATTTCATATGGGGCTCACAGGTGGAAGTGAAGAGTATCGTGCATGATACATTGACAGGCGTTTAATTTATTAATAATTTTATGCTGATTTATCTGTGCCAAATATAAGTCATAGCACTATTTCCTTCTTATGTGAGTGTTGAGTGTATTAATCAGGTTTACCCACGGAGACATGTTTAAAAATGTATATGGAATTATCGATATATATCGAAAAAGTCATAAAAATCGGTATATCGAGTTATCGATACTCCTTAAAATAGTATAAAACACTTAAATGATTTATGTGAAAGAGGAGGAATATTACGAATATTCAAAAATATGTAGCTTGTTTGTTTTATGGAGAGAAAAATAATACGTTTAAATGTAAAGAGTCTAAAACATTTAATCTTGGGAAACTTTTTATAAATTGTTAAAATCATATATCGTTTCGCAAGAAATTTAAATAATAATTACAGCACGAAAATATGCAATTTTAGCTTTAATTTTCCCCTATGTTGTATTTAGGGATTTTTCGGTTCGACGAACGGAAACTCAAATAAATATTTGTCCACTTCAAATAGAAAACAAAACCCATACTGGCTTAGAGAAAGATCCGCTCCGCTAAACCTTCCAAATGAAGAAGACCTCCTACATTATTCAATCAAAAATTATTGCTCTGAAGGGGGTCATAGAAAACGCAAAGAACGTTTAGTTATATCTGAAAATTTGTTAAAAGGCATTTCGGACAAAAGAATTTCTAAAGAATATTGTTATAGTAATTTTATGTTTTAATTATAATTAAAATTAACGCAAATACTATCATGTTTTCCCATTTATTGAAGTTATGCAAATTAAGAACACTTAAAGAGAGTTTAAAAGCTTGTTAACTTATTCTTTGTGGATGAATGTGTGCCTCGTAATCGAAAATTAGTGGAGGAAACAAGAAGGTTCTTGTTTGAAAGGATTCGTTTAGAATTAGAATTATTTAAATTACAGCACAGCATTCAAGAACTACCTGCCTAAAGGTATGGATGCCTTCTCTAATGAACGTTACAAGAAAACTGCCTGTATTTCCGTTATATATACAGAAAAATACAAATATACAGCGCAGTTATCCCATTCGCCAAAATTTTAATCTGGGTCGAACTATCAGTGTTCAGCGATTTTACCTTGAGCTCACAAACAAAATCATTGCTGCCCAAAGATCCTGCATCTTACAATGGATACCGGCTCATGTAAATATTTTTGGTAATGAGAAGGCCGATGAGCTTGCAAAGGCATCCGTGATTTTCCTCAGCCATCTTAACTGCCTAACCCTCGTTGATGCCAATGCAGTTGCCAGTCAAAGACTAATCGGTCAAGTTAAAGGAAACTCTATCCCGGAATTGAACTGTGACAGAGCCATATCGACTATCATAACTAGACGTAGGACAAATCACTTAAAAGGGATGAGGATTTCTGCAGGCGGACAGCGTAGTTACTCCAATATTTGTCCTCATTGCCCAGATGACATCCTACTGTCTCGCCATCAAATCTTCAGCTGCCCAGCAATCCAGGCCAGACTGTTTAACATCGGCATTGAAGACCCAGTGGACCTACTTTATACTGATAGAGCTGCCGAGGTTGCAAAAGCTGTCTTTGACAGCTTCGAACCTATATAATTGCACTTTGTCATAGACACGACATCATCATCAGCGATTTTATCGCTCGGTCGCTGCTGGGCTGGAAAACCTTTGAATTTTGATAATTATAAATTACAAAGCAGGTGATGTAAACATAAAAAATATGATCGAAAAGAATACTACTTTTCAATTGCATATTCTCGCATTAAATAGTAATTAATTATTAATAATTAATTAATGGACAATAAAAGTATATTGATTAGATTAGGTAAGGTTATAATCAATATGAAAAAGCATATGAGGGTATGTGCCTAAGGAGAGAGATGTCTTTGTGGAAAAAGTTTCTAAAGGAAACTAGTTCGTATTTATGTTACGCAAAGGGAAAACCAGCTCTGCAACTAGCCCCTTCGCCTGGGTTCGAATCTAAGTCAAATTACCAGCATACAGCAGTTTTAATCACTCGGCCAATGGTAGGGTAATACAATTTGTTGAATTTTTAGATCTCTGATTGTGTGTAATTAACTGTAATTAAGGTGATAATTCGCTAGTAATTTATACACAAATCGAACTTAAATACTGTTAGGTAAAGATACTTTTAAAAATAATTAAAACAAAAGAATTCTGAAGTATACACAGCTAATTATCTGTCTCAAGAAAAGATATTTCGATATTTAATTACTTAATGGACAATTATATATAAAAGGTGGAATTTTAAAATTAAGAAATATCAGGAAGCTTGAAATCAGATCTTAAATCATAATTAGTTTAGAATATTCGCGGAAGCTTAAAAAATTATCACCCTACGTTTTTGGGTTTGTTGGAGAATTGTCAGTAAGGAGAAATTATGGCCGGTTTTGGCCAGGGATTTGAGTAAAAATATTTATGCGCGTATTGCACTTTATGATTTGAAAGGTGTCCAGACACAAGTTCGGTCTGTACATACATAAGACTACTTTGCTTTTATAAAATTAAATTTAACTTTCAAAAGAATTTTTGTTTTTCAATATTGAAAGGATTTAAAAAATCTGATAATTGTTTTAGAGCCATATCAGAAATAGATCTCTGTAAAATTTACTGTTATGTGAAAATGTTACTGTTTGCACTAACACAAGCACTTCGTATTTAGGGCAACAAACATGAGATTTAAGCTGTGCAGTTTTCCTATTTTTTGAGCACATCTTTACTACTAAATTCTTTATGTATATGAAATTTGGTAAACTACTAGTATACGGTACGGCCATGGGGCGAGTTTGAAAATTGTCGCCAAAACCAAAATGACGTATGATGATGATGATGATGATGACTCAAAATGATGTCACTCGTTAACACATATAAAATACATCAGGTGAATATTTGGTTATATTCTAATACATTTGGACCGTCACCAGTTATGTCGACAAGCACAGAAATACTGTGGTGGAGATCGAAACGGGAAGCCAAGAAGACTGACAAAAACGCCAAATCCTTTGTCCAGCCACAATTGAGGTCTGGATCTGGATCGTCAGTCACACATCTGGCGTCTACTTCTTAAGAGTTATTACCAGTAATTATCATGGCCCTTGGGCTCTCATTTTAGTTTTTAAATTAAATCAAAGGCACACTGTCTTGTATACTGCGTCCTGGAGACGAAAAGCTTAGAAAAACACAAGTGACAAGTCAAGAAAATCACTCTTTCCTAACAGTTCAAAATTCTTAAACAGTATGCTGAATTAATATCATTTAAGCAATAATTTGCCGTCGTAAATAATTGAGTAGGTGCGGCTGATATCTTACATACAACGAGCAAGCTACGTGAGCGTTCAATACAGCAGGAGAAACAAGTACATCGTAAAAGTCACAGGACTTAAAGTCAAATTCAGATTGGACCATGCCTTAAGCAGGGCGGTTCTGATGATGAGACACAAAACGAATTAATTCTGTTTATCTTGTAAATTCTAATTTTTTAAATAACTAACTAACACTTTCTTTTGCCCTTTTAAGAATTTTTAAATTGATAAATGAAGTAAAGCAACTGGCTCTTAGACGCAAATAAGCTATTTTTCTGGGAAGCACATATGAGGTCACGCACGATTGAGGTCAAGTGGCATCTCTTTGTTATACAGTTGTTGCAAAAAATAAGATTATTACTATTGTTACTTTCTTTCACATTTAGAATATACTGTACGTTTAAGTTCAACAGTTTATTTACGTGTGCTATTACTTAGCTCTTTCACATCGAAGTCGCCAAAAAGGCCCCACATTTCAGATACCGGCAGGTCGCCCGAACGCCTAAATCTTTTCTACCTGGTGCTTTCTCCCATTACGTTAGCGCATGGCTGATTGCTTTTTGGTGCTGTTAAATAACATGCCAATCTTTCTCTTGAAGCAACTAAAAGTGGTTCTGTTATTTGAATGCACCTTCCTTCTCTTTTGCTTAGCTATTGATGTCCCAAGTTGCGATCCTGTCCTAATGGGAAATTAAACACAGTGGTGAAAGCGTATGAAGATCCCAAGAGAGAAGTTGTCGCTTTACTTACCTACGCTATTATTAGCGCTGTAGCATTCTATTTGGCATGGGGGAGAGAAATCCATTCTTTCAAAAATACTTATCTACGGGTGTTTCAGATGTTTGAATGAAACCGATTTTGGCCTCTACCGATACGAAAGTGTTAAGCTTTGTCCTATTTTGACTTATGTCATACTATGTTTTAATAACAAATTATGATTTAAAAACGTAACAAAAATATTTTTATTCAACATTCCCCATCAGTGCACGATAAATAACGACATTTGCCGGTATAAGCACAAACTCAATTCTACACTGGCCATGGTCCCTTCCCACATTACCTTAAGAGATTCGGCATACGAGCATCAGATTTGTGTGAATGTGGTGCGGTAGGTGATGCAGATCACTTCCTCTTCAACTGCCCACAAACCAATAAACTGCATTTAAAAATGCCAAGCAGTGAATACTGGCCGCAATGGGCAGAGAATACCCGCGGCAACAAGCAGACGAAAACTAAAATAGAGGAGGTAATCAGGCTTTGCTCAGCAAGATACTAAGAAATTCTCCCCCTCTCTTGAGAACTGTATCTTCGCAGCATAATTTTAATAGCAATTCAAAATACTACAACTGAATATCAACACTAGGAAAATAGCTCACCCCGTAGAATAATAACAGGACTGTAAGAGCAAAACTATTGTAATGTAAGCATATTACTATCCAGTTTATATGTACTTGATAAAAATAATATTGTAAAGTAGTTTAAATGATATTGAAAATCCAGTCAATGTGTAAATGAATTACAAGTTTAATTTTGATTATCTTAGTAAAAGTATTGTAAATAGGAATTCATATAATGTCTAAATGTACACATAGCTGTCATGATTTTATGTATCTATCATATGTAACTTGTACAAGACAATGATTGTAATCAACATATCTATGCTTATACACAGGCCTTGTATGCCCATGTAATATTTATATGTATATTTTTACACGGAGGAAATTTTCCCTTCTGCCAGGATGACTACTAACACTGTAAGACTTTTACAACAAAGTCAGGTCAGTGGTTTTCTCAGGCGGCGCTCGGTATAAGTTAGAAATAAAGGTATTTATCAAATATTTCTGACGTACAAAAGCAACTATGTGAATGTAGATATTCACTGGAGAATATCGACGTTCTCCAAATTTCGATCTTTCAAGGATTATGGTTCTACAAATTTCGACCTTTCAAGGATTTCAAAAGATTATGGAAGCTGTTGAAGATCAGATTTTCTCTACGTCATGATTACTTGGAGAGGCTTTGATTTGCAAATGGAATGACGGATTAGAAGACAGACGTAGCTAAATTCAACACAATTTTAATATTGGTTAAGAAATTCTGGAGACACAATATTTGGTTTACATATTAATACTGATATCCACTCGCAGAATATTTTAAAGCTTAGCTCAGATCTTGAGACAATGGACGCTACCCAGGAGGAGGGTCGAACTGGCTCCAACATCACATCACACAGAAGCCAGCAACAATGCCCGTCAGCAACAAATGAGGAAAGCAAAAAGAAAAAAAGATTACGCACCAACAAAGTGCAAGATGTATAGCAAAAATGTTCTTTAATCTGACGAGTATTAAACAGATTAATTTTGAAAAGATGCAGGACAGAATCTGATTCAGAAGAACGAAACATGTATTCGAAACATATTAACCGATTTTTATGAAACTGATTTATTTTCCTCTGATGGAGTTCTAAATTAGGTTTTCAGAAAAAGGAGATTAATTTTTTAATATTTTTATGCTTTTATAATTTTTATATATTTTGTCTCGCATTTTGATTTTTCAGGTTTATTCTACTGATGAATTCTTATATTAATTTTGATTTGTTTAGACACAATGTTAGACCTCTTATCCACAGTTGCAAATATTAATATTTTTGGAGAATTGGCTTCTTTTGATTCCAATTTAATTTTAACTTTAGATGCGATCTGGAATTCAAAAATTGTAATAGTAATAAACTGGTCTATATAAATTAAGTCTACTACACATCTGGGGGCACCAACCCCTGATGAAGATGTGATGAAAAATGTAAAAGCCTGTTTTTTGGTGTTTTAGGATCCCATGTTTTTATTACAAAATTTTTTGTTTAAGTATTTCTCTTTCATTTTTCGTGCAGTAGTTATATTTTGAGTGATGGTTTTTCTTATTCTTTTGCTATTTGATTCACTCAATATGGATAGAATTTAAAAATATTTTACTAGAATTATGCGTCATGCCAAAATAGTTAACAAAATAGTTAATTTTTATTATTAATTCTCTCTCTCTCTTTCTATATATATCCTTTACATGTGTCTGTCAGAAAATCTTACATAAATATCTTTTTTTTTCTTGTGCACTATTAGTCAAGTTAATTTTCGCGGTCTGTGACGATGTGTATTTCTGACGTATTTGTTAACAAGATTAAAAACGACATATTGGCGTACCGAAGAAAAGATATTTTCCCTCCTTCCAGCATGCCTTCGTGATGTAACGGTAGCACACTTGGCACGTATTCGAGAACTCCAGGTTCGAGTCCTGGCGAGGTAATGCTAATTTTTTATGTCTCCTGCTTGAAAATAACCTAATGGCTCTACAACTTAATTTCTATAAATTCAATAAATACATTTAGTTTTACATGCATATAATACACATTTCACAGTTCTTTTGGCATCACAAAAATCTTGTCAGTCATCCTTTAACATGAATGTACATTTCGAATCTTGTCTCTGCTTCTCTTAATGTAAAAATAATAAATATTAAAGCCGTAGTGAAATAATCAATCATGTTAATTTCCAGAATAATTACGTCATCGTTATACTTGACCCATAGGAGGCTATTATGCTTCTTTAACGTCAATTATACTTTCTTAATTGGAGCTTAAATCCTTTTATACGTTAAAATATTAACTTTATGCTGAAATAATCAGAAAATACTTATCTATCTAGGGATATTAGTATTTACACTATAGAGATATTAGGTTATTTCGAAGCAGGAGAGATGAAAAATGGGCAAAGCTCTCTCCTACTATCGAACCACGAACCTCTCGAATACGCGCGGAGCGTGCTGACCACTACACCACAAAGGCATGCTAAAAAGGCGGGAGAAATACCTTATATACTCCCCCTTTTAAAGGGCTATTGGGAATAAGGTCACCCAATCGCCAAATCCTGTGGTGGAGAATCATTATCCACCACCTTCTCTACTTCGGGCGTCACGGTAGAGACACTAGTAGTTTTTCGAATCAGGAAATTGAAGAAATGAGCATTGCCCTCGCCGGGACTCCAACCAAGGACCTTTTGAATACGCGCCGAGTGTGCTGACCACTACACCACGAAGGCATACTGAAAAGGCGGGTGAAATACCTTATGTCACAATTACATTATGCGCAAAAACGCCGATGTTAAATGTTTAGAATCAACTCACGATTATTTACGTTAAAAAGTCAATACCTTATCTGTAAGTTAAAAGGAAAATTTTGATTTAAGGGGACTCATACACCTTAAACCCCTCATGATCTTCGAATATATGACTGTTGCAAGAATTGAGATTTTTTATTTATTTTAAAGCAAATGCTTCCAACGTTTTACAGCTTACTACATGATATAGCTGCTTTGGAAACTAGTAACCAGAAAGTTTGTGTTGCCACAAATATTTTTGTAATTTAATCCTCTTTGTTACAAAATATTTCGCCATGTTTCCACCTTGCGCGCATGATATTTTAAAAATGGCTAATGGTACATACTTGAAATTTGATGGAATTCTTTATATGGGCGCTACTTTCTAACTGAACCAACAATCTAATGAATATTTCAATATTGAAAAATTTTATGGACGAAAACATTAAAAATGTTTTTAATAAAATACATTTTATAAACTTAACTCAAAATAAAATAAAAATTTAACATGAAAATTTTAGAATTTTAGGTTCACAGTCGTTTCCAAATGTTATAAAAGCTATATATTAAATATGGAATTAAATTATGAAACAGAATGTTTTAAACTGTGCGCGCAAGTTGGAAACATGACGAAAAATGTTGTCAAAAAGCGGATTAAATTATAAAAATATTTGTGGCAACACAAACTTTCTGATCGCTATTTCAGAAAGCAGCTATATTATGTAGTCAGCTGCAAAAAGTTGGTAGTAATTGCTTTTAAAATAAATAAGTTATTCCAATTATTGAAACAGTCACCTATTCGAACACCTTATGGGTTTTCAGGTGTATGAGTCCCCTTAAAAGAAGCTAACAATGAAAATCCGCATGACAGTGAGATGACAAATACGTAATTGATTAATATATATTTGACATTCTTTGACAGTAGTTCTAATTTGATTTGAATGTTAATGTTATTTCCACAAATGTCAATTCTCCTGTTTGAGTTTGGACATGAATTTGCAGTCTTAAGAAGGAAAAATCGAGAGAAAAATGTCGTTATTTATAAGTGACAATACATTTAGCGTACATATGCATAAACTATATACTCTTCCTTAGATTTTAAGGTTATGAAGTATATTAAGATACAGCTATTATGTTAAACGAAAATAGTACCTTTGATTCATAATGAAATATGATGTCATTTTAAAAGTTTAGCACGTATTAGTTGCATAGCAATATTTCAAGAAATAAATAACTAAGAAAATATTTAATTATTTTTAGGTAACTAAAGTAATTAATCAAGCTTACCTCGATTTCGGTTTGTAGAGGGTAGTAGAGAATAAATTCGTAGAGTTTGGTCTGTCGTCTGTTGATGTAAAGATCGGTATGAGATCGACTAACATTTAATCTTGGAGTTATATACCTCCTTTTCAGCTCCAGCCAATCGCAAGTTGCGCGCATCTTACGTCATCCGCACCTGCGCATTTGAACTTTTCCAGAGAGTGGGTGTCGCGGATGAACGTCAAGAGTTAGGTTTTTTGCATCTTCGCGAAAAAAGTAATTTTTCTTTTGTCTTTTAAGGGAGGGGGGAACTGGTGCTTTGCGATTGGTCAAGAAATTTGGTGGGTGGTGAAGAACATTCTTCTTATCGGTAAGTATCATTGGACCATCGATTGATTTCTCTTAGAAAAAGATGTCATTTGAAGGTATAGGTAAAAAATTTACGTAGGTAGAGTTCTAAAACTTGATACTCAGAAAATACATGAGTTCCAAGTAAAATAATTCCTTGTAACTAGTGAAATTCTCTCTTGGGCTTTGAGTTTTAAAAGAAAATAGAATGAGAATGTTTTTAAATAAAAAAAGTGGTAATTTTTTTGGAAGGAAACTACTGTGCGGAATTATTATCAGCATTCAATGATATCGGCATCCAGTTATTGCTTATATTAAATCAAATTATTCCAGGAAGTGATAGCAACAGTGGAAACATTTTTGTACTATTTCGAAATCTCTAAATGATCTGAACTAGAGCTGTTACGATAAATAGATATTAAATCTGTGAATTGCATGTGATAAAAATGTTTAACTTAAGTATTAATCTTTAATTTATTACATTTTAACATAATATCTTCTCTCATTCATTACTTGAAGCAAGTACGTTTTTCCATTCAATTTTCATCACAGCTGTTTTATAGGCGTGATAAGTTCTTAATTTCAAATGTATTACAAACGTATTTCATTTATTTATTTTTTTTTTGCCTTGAAATAGATTAAAAAACATTTTGTAAGTTCACATTTTCAATTAAAATGATTAATCGATCAAAAATTAAAAAAATAAAATAACTTTTGAAACTAGGAAAAACTTTAGTTTAGAATATGCACAGAATTCAAATTCAGCATTCTAGGTATTTTGGGGGAAAAATTTACTTATTTTTTTAGAATATATTCTCAAGGAATATTATTAGCAAATCAAGAAACAGACATATATCTCAATTACCCACACTAAATGAATACAACAATTAATTATTCTTCTTAATATGGAAATCTGCCTAGCTTCAAAATTTAAGTGACGTGGTAATCCTACATTTATATTTGTCTTCAAGTTTTATTATACAAATTTTATAAAAGAATTAAAAACAACGATTGTGTGTAACAATATTTAATTAACCTAGCTGTTAATTTGTAGAAAACATGTTTTATAGAAATTTCAGATAAATTAATTCTATTATGAAACACATCAGATATATGATTTGAAAATGCAGCTCTCTAAGAAATAATAATAGGAGAGAAAATTTTAACTGCAATTTAAAATACAACACTATTTCTCTCAAATTTACAATTTTAATATGAAAAGTTTACTGCATTTGCGATTAAATGCAATGAGTAACAAAATGAATCACTTAAAAACTTTGTTATAGTACTCATCTATATTTACAATGCTCATCTTTATTGATGAAAGTAACACCGTTAAACTTTCCGAGGAATATATACGATACAGATTTATAAGATAGTGTATATATATGACAAAAAATGTGCTAAAACTGCATCAAGGTCCTTTTCTGAAATACATATTTTGGAATAATATGGCAGGTGTGCTTGATAAATCTAATTTGAAAAAGGTTAGTCCTTAAATCGTAGTGATGATGAACATTTGTTGATATTATCTGGTAGATATATAGAATTCAAATTCAAGATAAAGGTAAGGTGGCAAGTATTAGGATCAAAACCTTTTATACAAGTCCGAATTCATCATAGTGTTACTAACATTCAACTGTTTATTTAATTTTAACAACCAACAGGTCAAATATTTGTCCCCAAAACTCTAATTTCACCGAATGATATGAACATTCTTGATTATAACTCCAAATGACACTCTCATTTATTAGTTTCACAGCTTTTCTATTAATATATATCTTACATTAACTGTCTTGACTTCAAAATGCATGTCTATGTACTAAATGTGTTATGACAAACACTTTTGAACATATACAGGGTATTTCAAGAAACGTATTACAAACGTTCAGGTGGGAGAGAGCACACCTAGACGATGGAAAGATATGTACTTACTATGCTTAGTGCAGCTGAAACGAAGAAATAAGAACAAAGACAGACGATCGTCATCAAAAAGAGGTGTCAGAAATTCCGTTCGAAACGTATTCTCAACGTGGAATATGGAGGAAAGGTCCGGTGTTTTGGCCAGCCAGATCCACAAACCTCACTTGCATTGATTACGTCTTCTGGTAGTACGTCAAGGCATTGGTGTACGAACCACCTCCTTTAGAAGTTCTGAGAAACTTGTTGCACACAACGTGTCAGCAACTGGGAAAGTCCGAGTTTCTCAGTAGCTGACACGTAGAAACTACAGAGCTTCCAGTCCTGTAGTTTCCAGATCATCAGGTCTTATATCTGCCAGAGATGTAAGGCCTGCATCAGGCCAGGGGTCGTAATTTTGATCACCTCCTTTGATGACGATCCTTATCTATTTTTGTTCTTGTTTCTTGATTTTTGTTGTACGAAGCATAATAAACATGTTTCCTCACACTGTTTATGTTCTTCCTTTCTTGTGTTTTATGTTGTCACTACCGCGCTAGAAAAGCCTTTTCTACGTGAATTGCTACGTGATTTTCCTTCAACTAGGTGTACTCTATCTCTCCTGAAAGTTTGTAACCGATTTGCTGAAACATCCTGTACATACGGCTCGGCCGCTCGGATGGTTTTAAAGATATAAGATTAAATAATCAACTAAGGTTACATAGGGATGATATCTCTATTAAAAACTCCTTTATTATTAGACGTATGAGATTATCATCAACCTAACGTGAATAGGAAGAATGCTCTATTTTAGATGATCAAAGTTTATAACATAAGGTTTAAGGATGGAAGAAAACGTAAGGTATTTTCTGCCTTCATATCGCGTACACGTTTCTTCGGGGCGTAAATGGTAGCACGCCCAGCTAGCAATCGCGAGGTCGGGAATTCAAATCCAGGGGAGCTCATTCATAGTTCATATTTCTTTAATATTCATATTCCTCCTTCCTATAAACACCTAATCGCTCTATAATTTGAAAGCCAAAATTGAAAGCAAATTGTATTTGTCTTTTTCGCAAATGAAAATATTAAATCAAAAGAATACGAGTAAGAAGCAGTGATAAGGTTTTAAATCATAAATACGTGACCTATCATCCGACAAAAATTAAGCATGATATCAAATGGCATTAAGATGATGCAAATAGTCACGGAACATCTGGGAAAAGAAGTCTGGATATTCTGGGATAATTTGTCTCTCACGTATTCCCTATAGAACATATAAAGAGAAGGTATAACTTGTGTCTGTTCTAACTTGACCTAAATTGCGTAAAAAAAAGGAAAGTTCTATATCTTCCGTTCTACTGGACCAATAAGCGAAATTCAAATTGCGTTTTTCATATCTCGGAAGCGTGATTTAGGATATATATAAGGTTTATATATAGCTTTGTTCTAATATAGGTATTTTGACACAAAATCGGACTTTCTTTGAAATAAAATGCCAATTGTTTTCTATATTTCGATTCTATGACTCAAATTATGCCTAAATATTAAATTTTGTAAAATTTGGTGAGAAATTTACGGAGAAATTAAAAAAATTATCTTGGGGTTTTTTTTTTCAGTTTGCGCCAAGAATAATTAACTTGGTGAACTTCTTAATTGATGGCAACCTATTTTCCGTTCCCTTTTCACATTGTGCTTGAGAGGAAAATGTCACATCGTTCCTACTTCCAAATAATTTTAACAAAGTCCGTAAACCACGTTAGATGTTATTATCGCTTTCAACAAATATGCCAAATTTCAAAACGTACCAATAGATAAATTCACGTATATTTTTGAAAATTTTGAATAAAAAACCCTAATCGTTTGGAGGTATACTTAGAAATGCATCTACTTCAAGAAGACAAATGTAAAAATTGTATAGATTATAATTCAAACGTATTCTCAAAAAATTTATAAAAACTATTTAAAAATAAATCATAAAAATGATTTTTTTTTAATGAAACTATATATCGAACTGTGAAAGAAGGAATCAAGTAAGCGTAATAAAAAGGTATATATTAACAAATATATACCAAATTTGACTTAACACTGAGAAGTTAAACTTTTGAGAGCTAATCTTTTAAAAAGTACTCGTGTGAGTTTTACAAAACCTGGCAGTTTGGCATAATTTGAGTCGTAGAATCGAAATATGAAACAAAATTGGTATGTTATTTCAGAAAAAGTCGATTTCGGTCCAAAATACCTATGTTAGATCAAAACTATATATAAATCTAATATGTATCCTAAGTCGCGCTTTCGGGACAATGGGAAACGCAATTTGAATTTCGTCAATCGACCCAGTAAAAAAGGAGATATAGCACAACCTCTTTTTTTTTTAAACGCAGTGTACATAATTTCAAACATCTGACCTTTTCAAGTTATTGTGACAGGAGATGAAACTAGGTGAGGATTCTTCACTTATAAATCCTGAGACAGCTTACGATCCTGAGACAATAAAGGCAATCATTCACTTCAGATGGAGAAGATTGAGCCGGGATGCGAGAATCTTGGTTACGGAAACCTCAGATAAAGATCAGGTATGTGGTTAATTTTGATTAGATAGGTATAATTCACATAGAAATTTTTCTTGAGGGATAGGTGGTGCACATAATATTTTATAAAAATTTTATTGTTAGACTTCTGAAGAGAATTCATCACGTTAAGCGTGAAACTTTCTAGCAAATACCTAGTTTCGTCTGCAAGCGATTACTCCATCAGCCACCAGTATTCTTTTCAGGCAGTTTCTAGCTTGAAAATTTCATCAAATGTGAATCAATAGTAGTACTTACAGTTTCCTAAATCAATCTCACTCTTCAAAGTCATTGTTTCAGTAGCATTAAAGTGATTCAAAAAACCGTAACCATAAATTAAAGCATTACGCCAAAAGATAAGTTAACTGTAAGAATTGGATAAGCATTTTATGGGCTACATTCCAAACATAAAATGATCACGTGTTGAATGCTAAGATATGTGAACATTGTTTATTCAGCTTAGCTCTGAAACTTTGTCAGATTTATTCCTAAAGCTTTTCAGACGCTCTGTGTACATTTGGATGCAAAATCTATCGTTTGTAGATTTACGAATTGAATATATTTGCTGAGCAACTGGTTTGCAGAAGACATTACATTTAAATTTATTCTTGTTCTAAACAGACGAAATGTTTGCGCTATTTAGAACCTTAAACCTGAAAATTCAATTACTTTTAATGGAAACAAACTCTGAAAATTTATAATAAAATGCTTATAAAATTACTTCTGTTAAAGGATAATAACAAAACAATCACCTGATGACTCCTATTAAGTAATTTATGAGAGAACAAACATTGCATTCATTTCTCGATCAAATTTCGTAATTTTTAAAATTTTTACATAGTTCGGAACTGATAAGATTATTTAAAATTCATTAAGACGCCTGTTGTCTTAAATGGCAGAGATAAATTCTTAATAAAAGAGCCGAGAATTCTAATTTGGAATGCTCCAAATATTATTCTAACGACAATAAATTAAATCTTGCCTGTTAATTTCATTTTCTATTGCATTTCAACTAACCAGACTCGTATTATAGCATGATATAAAGCGTTGTATTTCTTAAAGTTCTTTCCCTAAAGACGCTTTAAGTAACTGCTGCATGATTTTTAATCTGAAAGACAAATGTTTCCGAAATTTAATGTAATCTAATTTTACTTGCCACTTAAATGCGAAAATACGAACTGATATCTCTAACTTTATTATAATTCTCTATGCATTAATTATGATTCTAATCCTATTGAAACGTTTCACGCCAGTATTATTTACTCGAACATTTAATTTGTCGTTTTTCCAAGTTTTGAAAATGGCAGCTTTTAAGTGGTCTACAGTAACTATTCTAGCCGACGTGAATAGCCATTTTCTCAGCATACTGTTTTTACGTGTAAATTATCGTGATAAACGTACTTTTTAAAATTATCTTACTGCCGTGCAATACAGTTCAATATAATTTCCATTTGAAGGAGAGGAATTCGGGAGCAAAACATTCATTGTGAAATCTGGTATTGAGTCTTTAGAAATCGATTTGGCACATTTAATTCATTAAAAAAGCAGTGTGAAAAGGTAACTTTGTGGACAGAAATGGAGGTTTTACATTAAGATACATGAAAAAGCAATTATATCCTCGCTGGGATTCGAACCCTGCATTATTCAATTCATAGCTGACGTGTTAACCTATTCGATCACTAGGACGTGCTAACCTATTCGATCACTAGGACGTGCTAACCTATTAGAGTCTGCGAAACGACATTCATTGGCCCAAATACATGTTGTGATGAATTATCGCCACCAAGTTTTAGTTTGGGTGCCTGTGTAGAGACCATTAGATATTTTGGACTAAAAAACGTGAAAAATCAATTATGCACTTGATGAAATTAGAACCACAGAACTTTCAAGTTATAGATTTATGTATTAGTATTTGAACCTCAAGAGTACTTACGGAGGATGAAGTAATTTCTTTAACTAAAGAGACCAGAAGGTCTTAGTCCATAGATTTAATGTAGTAATGAAATACAGTATATACCATTTTAATTCGAATATCAATTGGAAAAAACAGACAAGCTTGGAAACGAAGAATTGCTGCTTAAGAATAGGTACATCATTATGTGGAGTTGAACTTATGGTTTTCCAATTATTATACTTATGGGCTGATTATTATACTTGAATTGCATGGGAGAAATTGTCCATTTACAGTATGGAAAAGTATCGTAATATGCACATTCATGATAATATAGTTACCTTCAACAGTCTTTTTTGTTTATTGTATAAATCAACTTCACATAGTAGGTGGAGAACTCTACTAGACTGCAAAACAGTTTTATTGAAGCACTAAATACTCATATAAAAGGGAAGCATTGGCAAAACACATTAGTTGTTATAGCTGTTGTCTTGTCATGTACTTCATGGAAGAATGGTCCACAAGGAGGTTGGGCTTCTACAAAACACATTAGTGAATATCATAAAATCTAAATATAAATTCAGCTAAATATTTTCTATATTATTATTGTCCTTCGAATCTTATTTTCTAAAAGGCCAATTTAGAAGCATGCAAATTTTAGTGGGTATTAAGAGGACGCACTAGGCGCTATAATATACCTATTTTCAAGCAAGCGCTGTGTTCCTAGATTTCAAGTAAAACACATGGCCTTGGAAATTAAACCATGAATTTAGCACTAAATAATCTAAACTACTAATCGTAATACCTAAAGTCGACGAGAGATTTTGATTAAAAGTTTTTTTTTTATTTCCAATGATTAGGCAAAAAGTTAAAGAACTAAAATCTTATAATCAGAGGCTACAAACAATAGAACTAAGAGCATAAAGACCGAAATCGTTGCCTAAGCACTCTTGTCTCCCAATATCTCGACTCTTCTTTAAGTTCATGAAACGTCCCATATCGAACAGGTGGACCCTATCCATTTCTTCTCCAGAATCACAAAGTGGGCAAATAGGATCTTTTGAAATGCCTATGCGATGCAGGTGGGCGGCAAGGCAATTATGTACTGTGTTTTGATTAAAAGTAAATCATTTATTTTGAACAAAACCTGAATGCACCAATTTAGAGCTGATTATCGGACGCTGCAATTTTTATTGGTGCCCTGGACTCGAAAAAGCTTTTGTCTGCAACCTGTAAATTTTTTTGTTCTTTGTTTTTAATATTTTTACTTGTTTAGATTCGATTACTATTATTTCTCCTCATTAAATATCAGACCACTTCTGGTTCAAAAACAGTGAACGACGGAAAAATCTAGCATGACACAAAAAACAACCAATGCAGCTGAGATTAGTAAAATGATAAGTGTTTACAGATGCTAATATTCAGCATTAGAGGATAATTGTAAAAGTGATTCTAAATCTGTGAAGACTGATTAAAGGTTGGTCGAATGTCCAAAAAGGTCAGATACTGTTGATTATGTCTGAAAGACGCTGTTTAGATTAATACTAGAAATTAAAAGTTGTCGATACACTCAAGGAAGATCAGGCACAACAGGACGTCTTCAAAGAGTTGAAAGCTGTCAGAGCCACAAACCCCAAAATCAGGAGTCACTTTTCAGACATGAGAACAGCTATCCATACTGCTGGCAAATATCGTCCAAAGGTAACTGAAGCATCTGAATACCTTGTTTGTCTCTGATAGCACGAAGAAAAGTTTACGTATCCCTTACATGTAGTGTTGGAAAAGAACATCAAATATTTAGTTCGGATAAATTTAGTTCGGATTTATCAATTTAGTTCGGATCATATTAAGAGGAGTTTAGAGACAAAACTAATATAGCAAGCTCACTGTGGCCTTTCTACGAATGCTTATTATTTATATTGTAAGGATCTTAAGTTTTACTAACGTTTATTTTATTTTAAATCTTTACTATCACTTCTTATTTTCTACTTCCGGCCAGAATTAAAAGCTTTAACTTATTTATGCAAATTTGTCTGGCGAACGCCAAGTACTTAAGTTGTGGCTTTTTGTCAAGCAAGAGAGAGGAAGGAGTTAGTAGAAGCAGGCCGCTTGCCTTAGCAGTTTTACTCGGTTGCTGGTTGCCTTCCAGGATAGAGGTTTAATCCTCTTGATAATTTTAAACGTATTGTAGTGTTAACAGTGCTCTGTACTACATACGGCTTCCTGTTAATATATGGCCACTCTTCCACGTAGGCCCTTGTTTATTATTCCAAAGTTAAGTTAGAGTTTAGTTAATATTTTTATATTCTTACGTTCAGACCACAAGTGGTTGGTCTCTGTATTCCGAAGTCCGGAAATTATTGTAAAGAGTGAAAAATAAAGGGTTTCGTATACCCTTCCTGTGTATCTTGTCTACTTCCCACATTTATTGAACATAGCTTTAGTAAGCTCCCTGTTCCGAGTCAGGTTCTTGAATCTTCCCCAAGCAAGTAAGGCGGAACACAGAACCAGATAATATAATAATGATATATGATTATAAAAGACACGAACGATATGTAAGTGTAAATTTAGAATGTCGGCCGACAGGTTCCTGTAACTTTAACTGTTTCCAAAATAGACATCAATAAATCTAGAAAATAACAAAATGAAATCTTCATGGAAGGAAGTATCACTCTCACAAGGCTTCTGATACCGTCTGCAGAGCAGGTGTGAAGTTTGGACGCTGCATGGAACATATGCAAACATGATAATTTATGATACTGTAGGAACTGGAACTTATCATTTCTTGTCTGTCAGGGGTCTAGTGTCCGCATATTTTGGTTCTTCGAAACAGTATTCATGATGCCTGAGTTTCCGTATGAGTTATGCTGATTCGGTTCTAGCTGTGGAATCACAGACATAGAGGTACGTCTTTTTTTTGCACACGTAAATATGTTAAATTGGAACGATATGTTAATGTGTGAGAATTTTGTACTACTGCAGTCCTTTGTCGACATACATATTTTTATATCCGATTTTGTCTGTTAATTTCCACCAAAAATGACTTTCAAACTGAGTTCCTCTGGTAGATATTTTCTTACAGTGAAATCCTTCAGGGTTTCTTAAATAAAAAGTATTAACGGATTGGCTATCAGTACCCAAACATCTGTAGCATAAAATTCAGGGTCCAATAGTATAAGCGCGCGATCAGATTGGCTTGAATTAGTTTGTTTTTCCGTTCACTGCGACGATTGCGTAAATAGTGCGTACATTTTACAATAAAATTGCATGTATTTGCTGTTAAGTGATACTTTATTAGTCATTTGAATATAAGACAGAGTACTAATATTTGGCAGCAAAGCGCATGTTAAACAATAAAAAAATATTTAAAAAAATAAATTCTTACTTAGAAATTCCTACAAAGGAAAATTTTATTTGGTGCTACTTTGGTAGACGGTTGCACGGATTTTTGGCGATTTACGTTGACGCAATTGTTGGCGCGATTTTTACAAACGTCAGCCATCTTGAAAAACGCTGTTTTTACGCATAGTAAAGTATTCAAAACTTTAAAAAAAAATAAATATCGTTAAAAGTAATGGATTAATTTTTTGTTGAAAATGTCGCTTTTTAAGATGGCAGCAAGGGTAAATAAATACATTTACTATGAGTATAAAATAGTAAAGTAAGGTTACTATTACTTTCATATAGCAAAGAGAATAAAAACACCGCTATAAAAACATTGTGCCAACGTTTAATTAGATTAAAATATTACTGAAATTGAATATCGAATTAAAAACCATCATACCAACATTTAAAAGAATTAGAATATTATTAAATTCAAATACTTTAAAATACGTTATATAGAATATAATTAACATTAAAACATATGGACAATAATTATCTCAGAAACTTTTGAAAATAGTGTATTAATTTTTTCAATAAAAAATTGAAGTATACAATTATAAAATAAAGGAAAAATATGTACTTACATTTTTTTAGTCATTTAACCTATTGCTTATTGATAAGTACCACAAAAAAAAATCGGAATCATAATTTAAATAACATCTTTGAAGACATCTTTCAAGGAAGTCGAAGATATGAATTAAATTTTAAAACGGCGCGGAAATGCACAAATTTTCAGTAACCAATCAGGGAGCTGATTACAGCTCGTTAACGCAGAAATATTCTATAACCAATCAGAGAGCTTATTACATCACGCCTAGAATTAAAATTATTTAAAAATTCATACATAATAAAATCATTTTTTAAAAAATGCAAAATTAAATTGTATTTTAATATTTAACAGCCACAAATCATGTTTAAAACATTAGATTAAATTTATACATATAAAAACCAATTACTTTTAAAGTAAGGTGAGGTCATTGGTTACATCATCCACAATATAAAATTTCATAAAATATGATAAACAATAAAATTTTTATTTCAAATAAAAATGCAAAATTAAATTGATTTTTAATATTTAGAAGCCATAAATAATATTTAAAACACGGAATTTATGCACAAGAAAACACATTATTTTTTAAATAAAATGACAACAAAGTATCGGTTACCATGAATAACTTATCTATCAATGGGTTTACTTGTTATACAATAAGTTGTATTACTCGCCAAAAGAAATATTGCCAACAAATCGCCAAAATTCGTGCAACCGTCTACCAAAGTAGCACCTTTTATTTTAGTTCCTTTTCATTAACAACATTTTTTCGTTTCTAATTTATGAAGCTGATGGTGGTCTATAATTTCTCATTCGATCCATCTCTTTTAATGCTTCATTACTGTAAAGAACGTTTCCAGTGAGTTTCGAGCATCCAGTTCTTCAATTAATATTCCATCTAATGATTTCCCTCGACTCTAGGCGACATATGCTTGATCTGCTGCGAAGAGTTTTCGCCCTAGATATATTACTGCATAATCTGCAGTGCTACCTTGCATCTTATGCACTGTTGTTATCCATGATAGTATTAATGGTAGCATTCTTCGTTTAGCAGTACCGTAGCTGCGTTTGCGAAGCATTCTCCATTTGTAAAGCAAGGGAAATTTTAAAGAGTTGTATTTTAAACATATATTATTAACATAGAAATATGGGGAGAATTTTCGCTACATAATGGGACATTACATTTGCTTTATCTAACTCTATAAAACTACAATTGTTTAATTCCATACACTTTAAAAATCTTTAGAACTCTATCTTACTGTTGCCACTTATTTTTTTTAAATATTACAATCCCATTTATCACTTTCACGTACTATTATTTAAAGTTGTTATAAAATTAATTTTTATAGCGCGTGAGAATTCCTAATAAACTGTCATTATTTATAAATCTTATAATATATTTAAAATAAAAACAGCATATTTTTAGTTCCGATATAACAGGAATAAATAAGTAGGAATTGAATTATATCAATATCTGAAATATTGTTAATCAATATCAATAAGTTATGGGTTAATCAATAAGTTAAAATTTTTTTATATCAATATGTGAAAAAACTGTATTAACATCAAGTGTCATCCACTACAAGTTTAGATATTTGAACTTGAGTGGATGAATAAAAAGTATTTTATTAATTAAGAAAATTAAGACATATTTTATTAGATAGCTTGAATCCTAATGAGTATTAAGCAGCCCAACTCTAGTTGGCCAAACGCCTTTCTTGACACTACGGTTTAGGTTTATGGCAAAGCCCTCAAGAGCTATCTGCCTAAGGGAAGGGATGCCTTCGTGGAGGATTTCTAATGAAAATTGGCCCATATACAGGTTACACATGCGGAAAACTATGAACATGCCCATGCAGCCAGCCCGTTCGCCTGGATTCGAACCTAGGTCGGACCGGTATTCATCGACTTTACCGCTCAGCCGCTGCTGGCCCCCTATCCCTATGTGTAAAGTGCACTCAGTGCCACTACATTTTTAGAACAATTTGGCAAATTCTATGAAATGAAGATGTAAATATTCATTTTTTTGTTACAGATGACTATATATCGTATTAAAGAAAGGTTTATTGCAAAACATTAGAAGATCGTTCTCCCATAAATTTTAAATTTCCAAACATTTGACTTTAAATTTAATATTTTATAATAAGTCAATTTATAAACATGTCAATTTATGTTAAATAATGGTTTGATAAAACCTGGTTCTGGTAAGTTTTAATTATAGTAATACGTTTTAAGCAATAATTTTAATTTCTGCCAATATCATTTAATCTTGAAGAGTAACGTAGATCCACGAAACTATTTCAGACAAAGAGAACAGCTAAAAAAAAAGCGCTTTCATGTTATGAATCAACACATCCATCATTTTACAGTAAGAGACGTAAGTAAAGAATTATTTATAACTTTCAGAATTCAATTCCTATAAATTTAAAATAATGTATAGAAATAACAATAATAAACTTTAATTCCTCAATACTGCGTATAAGGATATAAAGCTTCACCAAGTAATATATCGAACGATGTCAGATGAGTCATGTGAGTTGACGTCATGGAGACTACTCCTTTTGATTAGTTGCTTTCATCCAAGAATTCCCAAAACCTTCATACTGACATAATAATAAATTTTTGATCCAATACTTTTTATGACGTAGAAGGTGTTTAAACATAAAGTGATATGTCATAGAGCATAGGTTGTATTTCTTTGAACAAAACATTGTAATAGGTCATCTTAGTTAACCTTCCGATCATACATTTGCAGATACGAAACGTATTGTTTTAATCAATTACTTAATCTATCTAGAAGATGTATAGTGCCTTCCCTTGGTTAAACTTCAAAACATGGTACAGTGTTTACTGTGTTTCAAATAAGTATATTTTCTCCCTCCTTCTAGTATGCCTTCGTGGTGTAAAGTTAGCACACTCGGCGCGTATTCCAGAGGTCCAGGTTCGAATCCCGGCAAGGACATTGCACATTTTTCATTTCTTTGATTCCGAGAAACCCTAATGACTCTACACACTTCTTTTAAAGAAGTCCTCTCAAAGTCTTCGCAATTATATAATGTATTTTTAGAAAATATATTCTTACGTGTTTCGCATTAAACGTAGGTTTAAAATTTTGCCTTATTAAAAACTTTTAATGCCAAGTAATAAAGGTTCTCTTTCCTTGGTCCTGTACTTTTATGTGAATTATTCCTTCTTTTTATATTCTTGTTCGTGAGATTTGGGATTCGAAATATTCAAAAAATTCGAGGAGCGTTTAAAATTCGAATTTGAGAAAATTTGGAATTTGTGCAATCTGTGTAATTTACTAAATTTAAATCAATGTATATTTTATATCCAATGTTCGTTACTGACTTATTAATTTCAAGTTTTGAGCATATCTACTTTACAGTGTCAATAGTTTGAGGAAATGTTTTAAAATCTTTTTCCCAAACTTTAACTCCGAAATAGGCTACAGATATAAATTGGTAATCGCGTAATGACTCACAAAAATGCACTAAAGTACTACTTGTAATGCGATTTGTGTACATTTGTATGTATATAATATACATCCATACAATTGTACATACAATGCACATACGATTATGCATATGACGTACAGACAATGTATTGCAGCATGAAATTCAAATAAAGAACTATTTGCGATCTTAATTGACCGTAAAGCAAGGGAAGTTCGAAGCTGATAAGCAGGAGCTAAAGCTGCTTTTTTCGTAGAGTTACTAGAATTTTTCACTTAACACGCTATTTTTATGTTAAATTCCTTCCAGTAATGTCTATTTCTTCCATCAGCGTTTATCAGAATACAAAAATTGGTTCATTTTAAATACTGAGCGAATTTGTCGCTTATCGGCACCAGCTTGCCAGAAAGTTGTTTATTCCCCGTGAAGTCCACTTGTGTGAAGAACTAGTTTTTATGCATGATTTTTGAAACTTTTATATATATATATATATGTGTGTGTAAGATATAACAAAATATGATAGCTGTTTCAAAAAAAATAATTGACGACCTCAAAATTAACATTCTAAATTTGGTAATCTGCCCCTAAATTCATCTCTTCTCACAGGTTTCAGAGTTTTCTATCTTATGTAACGTTTTAATGCAGATGCCTCTCGTCCAATCAAATTAATTCTAAACCAAAACCGTGAACTGAAACTTCAGCCTTCTACCTATGAAAGTACTCTAACCTTTCCCTTTTTCCGCGGTAGCTGTCCCGCTGGTAAGACACTTTTCATCCATGCTGCTGCCGCTTACTTGCTTAAGGGGACTCGTACACCTTAAACTCCTTATGATCTTCGAATATGTGACTGTTGCAAGAATTGGGATATTTTATTTATTTTAAAAGCAATTACTTCCAACTTTTTACATCTGACTACATAATACAGCTGCTTTGGAAAAAAGTAACCAGAAAGTTTGTGTTGCCACAAATATTTTTGTAATTTAATCCTCTTTGTGACTAAATATTTTAAAAATGGCTAATGGTACATACTTGAAATTGGATGGAATTCTTTATATGGGCACTAATTTCTAACTGAACCAACAATCTAATGAATATTTTAATATTGAAAAATTTTATGGACGAAAACATTAAAAAATTTTTAATAAAATACATTTTATAAACTTAACTCAAAATAAAATAAAACTTTAACATGAAATTTTTAGAATTTTAGGTTCACAGTCGTTTCCAAATGTTATAAAAGCTATATATTAAATATGGAATCAAATTATGAAACAGAATGTTTTAAACTGTGCGCGCAAGTTGGAAACATGACGAAAAATGTTGTCACAAAGGGGATTAAATTATAAAATATTTGTGGCAACACAAACTTTCTGATTACTATTTCAGAAAGCAGGTATATTATGTAGTCATCTGTAAAAAGTTGGTAGTAATTGCTTTTAAAATAAATAAGTTATCCCAATTCTTGCAACAGTCACCTATTCGAACATGAATTTTAAGGTCCCCTTAAGATGACGTCATACTTCAAAATGGGAGTTATTCTATTAAAATATTATTAAGAAATATCTTGTCTGAAAAAGGATTATTTGATATGCATGGAAAAAATAAAGATTGTGATTTTTCAAGATATGTTGCGCTAAATTGCGTCATCATGCTTTCCACTCTGCCACCTTCAAACCACAGTTTCATTACAATAATATGGCGCAGCCGGTTTTCGACCCTACAGGCGTGGAACTTCAGTGCAGTTTATTTCTACTAATCTCACATCGTTTAACGAATGGATAAAATAAAAAAGGTAACTATTCATCTGAATTCCCAATCAAGCCACTACGGTCTTCTCGGTCATCTACGCAGTATCGTAAGCTGTTGGGAGGTCCACTGCTTTCATCTACGCTTTTAAAATCATTACATATTTATAAAAAGTCAAGACAGGATTAATCTGGTGCAAAATTCTTCTTCAATATGGGTTTAATCACGCATCTACAGTGTTCCCTCATTTCCTTGTGCTTTTATTATGACAATTAAGTCGACAGGATAGTTTCCTGCAGCCTGAAACCTCAATGGTAAATTTAATTCAGCTCTTCAAATCATCGTTTCGTGATAAATCCAAGATAATGTGAAAGAAGTGAATCATCAAATTTGTTTTTTTCAGTGTTTAAAAAATAACAGATCATTCTTCTGCCGTGGTGTTTTGCAAGTGCTTCAAAAAATAATCATTCGTAGTGTTTACAGATTGAAAGTAATCTCTCGATAAGTTGAGAAGTTCGAATGCCTAGTGAAAAGGAATATTGAATTTGCTTCGCCGATCTCTACAATATTTAGAAAAAATGTGCTTTAAATCATCAGTGAATTACCGTTTAGGAATTAAGCATTACAGCGGGTTCAAGGTCGATCTGAGTTAGTGTTTGCAAGTATGTGCGACAGAAAATTATTTGCACTTCCGCTTTTTCAACAGCTCAAAAATTATTACATTCGTGTGAATCTAGCTCAGGAACTAAATTATTTAATATGCTGCGGATTCTATAGTTTTCATTTCAATTTTGGTTAAAATTTCTGCAATTTGTTTTGAGAAAATCTGAAATTCTTGTTCATTAATTTTTCTAATTTTTCATAATTATGTGTGAGCAAATTAAGTAACGAATTTTAAGCTATTTAAATTATTCATAGGGAAGTATATTAAGATAAGTTTTTATGTTTTTGAAATTTTGTTGAGAATTTTGAATACGAATTTTATAATTATTCTAAAAATGAAGTAGGTGTAAAAAATAAGTGAAATTATTACAGATACGTAATATGAAATTATGGTAAATGCATGTTAAAATTTATGGCTTATTCTGTGTTAAGTATAGTATGTCGAGGGTGTACTGGTTCCTTCAACAGAGGCCTGTAATTACCTCTGTACAGTTGTTCCTTTTACCCTCTTCATGCAAGATAATGTTGGAGGCTCTCATTTTATGAATGCATGTAAATTTTTTTACATTATTATTATTATTGTTATTATCATTATTATATTTTTTATTATGGAATGTATTAGTGCAGTTCTCAAAGGCCAGTTACCTTAATGCAAGGAACGGAGGCCTTTTCAAGTAACTGCCTAGGCACCCTGGGCCACTAGTGCAGAGAACACACTGGATATGTTTGTTTAGAAGTATTGCGAGGCTTCCAGTTTGGTAAAATCAGGAATTGTAAATGAAAGATGATAACGGTGAAACCATAAATTCCGAAAATCTTAATCCTATTATTTATGATGTTAAATTATAATTTATCAGTATAGAAATAAGTATCATAAATATTTATGTGGATTACATTTAATTATAAGTAATGATTATGTAAAAGTTTATTTTGTGATATTCTGTAATAACAAGAACCTTCCCTAAAGAATTATGATTATGTGAACTCTCAAACAAAAAGACTTTTGGACTGAAATGCTGAAAAATTCAATAGGACTCTAAAAAAAAGTAAAAATTTATTTTAAAAAATTGGTATTTATAAATTATACTTTACAGGACAAAAATTTTATGGTTTATATGTTTTTTTTTTTTTTAAACATTTGCTAGTGCTTTAACTCTTTCTCTTTAAAAAGGCTTCTCTGTCGCTACGCCTTTTTCTTTTTGAAGGGGGGAATATGTAAAATAAAAATATATGAATCAAAATTATAGTTTAAACTATAAACATTAATTCTTCCTCTTTATTCTAAAATCGTAATAACTTCTCTGCATTGCGTCATTTCTAGATCACTCTATGGCCCGCGCAGCTCTGATGACGTAATAATTGGGAACTGAAACTGACCTTGTAAATTAAAACTTTTCTCTTCGCCGTGCTTCCATCTTTCATAACTACGCGCTTCAGCTTTTGCTTTCTACTCTGCTAAGATGTAATTTCGCTGGCTTGCTTTCTATCTCAACAATATTAAAAATGTAAATCTTCTTATGACATATATATATGTCATAATAAAATTACATAGTCAAAAATACACTTAAAATTCTAACTATGTGTTCTTTTCATTTTTAATGGCGACGGTCTCTTATTTGAAAGTAAGTGGAATTAAATCCACAGCCCCGTAGCCAAGTTGTTTTTCCCGCCTTTTCTACACGTACAGTTATAGAATGTTCTGGAGATATTTTAAAGCGAACTGGAATGGCTGACGAGGCTGACGTCATTTCTTGGAAGCTCCGCCTTTCCAGAGGCTATAAAAGGACTCGCAAAGAAATATCGGGGTCTTTTCTTTAATGTAACGATGCAGTAAACTTCATACAAAAAGTTATTAGTAGTTCTTTATTTACTTCGGAGATCTGATTTTTTTGGAACTGCTATTTCTCTGAATAATAATAAATGGATCCTGTTTTTTAAACTTATCGTCTGATACTTTGAGCTTCGACTACGTCTGTGATTCTTCACCAATCTATTTATTCCGGACAAAAGCTGGTACATCACGACACCAATTCATTCTTTAGTCGTGGTGGAGTAAAACTGGTGCGTAGATGCCTTAAGGGAAAATTACAGTTGGCTTGATCGTTAAAAACTCATTATTATTTTCAATAGGAAAAATTCTTCAGAAATACATTTTTACTTAAACTGTTACCACACTAGAAATACTAAACGCGCTCACAATTTCTGTACATGCAGTTTACACTTCAGGTAATAAAGAAAAATGAGGAGATAGAGATATGATTTATTTAAGCAACAGCTCGCCAGAAAAAGTAATTCCTACTAACAGCGGTCATATTTATAGCCGGAAAGTCCCTTTTAGTATTCCTGAGCAGCAGTTGGGCTAAAGCAGGGAGAAAGTGATGTAAAATGCTTTGTGTTTAATTAAAATTTATGAATTACCAAATGATTATAATTAAATTAATATGCAAAATATAAAATCTGAAGCAAAATTATTAAACTTAATTGAAGACAATTCGGAAAGAACTTTAAATTAATAAATTTAAATTTAACACATCCCCACTTCAAAGATACGCTTTGCACCATTTTGCGTCACTCGACAGCCTTTTACGCCACTCTTTTCCTGCAATTTATCTGCACTGCGAAATCTTTAGCTTAATCACTTCTTAGTAATAACACAAAGACTTTCAGCTATAATTATGACCGCTGTTAGTGCGCGTTACTTTTTATCACCTGCTCTACTGCTTGAATAAACCACTTCTCTCGCTTCGCCGTCTTTGTTATCTACAGGATGGTTGAAAAGTAGCATCCTTTTAAAACAGTTAAGGACTTTTTAAAAAGTCCCAGTATTTAGTTGACATAAAAACATTGCGAGTCTTAGGAGGAAGAATTGTATTGCTGACGTATATTATTATTTATTTTATCTTTTAGTGACACTGATGAAAGCAAAATGATCCAGTGTGATTTTACCAGATGGCATCGGTCACGAAATGTTGAAGGTGCAAAATTGCTGCCACCGTATTCAAAGAATCTTGTGCTTAAGCTGAGGCTCAAACCATCTAGTCGTGTCAAATTCATACTATGGGATCTGTGGAAATACCATCCATCAGCATCAAGACAAGAAACTGCAGCAAATTGTTGTAGGACTGCTCACCTTAAGTCTAGATATTCACCAGGTTGTAGCGTGAAAGCTTTATCGCGTTTTTGTACACAGTACAAAAATGTTTTAAAGAACTTAGAAGCCAGGGATTTCCTATCCGATGTCCGCAGGCATTACGGAGTCCGCCAATGGTTTCATGTGTGCTCGCTGAGGTGCAATGACCATAAAAAATTATTTAAGTTTTAAATAAAATGTTATGCAAAGTTTTCATAATTTGTAATAAATTAGAGAGGTAATAAATTAGAGATCATGTATTGTAATAAATTAGAGAGGTAATTAGTAAGCAGCGTATTTGTTTAAAAAGTTATTTTTTTTTATAACTGTATGTTTATAATTTTAAACGGGTTTACCATACGTCCCAGTTTCCGGGGTCCCGACCAGTTCGCCATTTTGACCCGGTTATTTGTTAAAACCTGAAAAATGTAAAATATCATTGTATTTAGCAATGACTACCACAAAATCAAACTACAAATCTCGACTTACACGTGAACAGATTAATGATTGCTTACGACCAGAACTATTATCATACTCTCCAAATTAGGAAGCAAAAGGCCTATGAAATGCAAGGTCAAATATCAAAAACTTTTCTCTGTACTATTTATATATGTTTGTATATGGATATATTTTTCCTGCACTGTTTATTTTACATAATAACGCAATCAATAACTTTTGTATCTTAAAATTGTAATTTTGGAATATTTTGTGTGTATTATGTACGTTATTAAATATGCCATTCTGCAAATTTACCTTAAGGGAACTCATACACCTTAAACCCCTCATGATCTTCGAATATGTGACTTTTGCGAGAATTGGAATATTTTATTTATTTTGAAAGCAATTACTGCCAACATTTTATAGCTGACTACATAAGATAGCTGCTTTGGAAACTAGTAACCAGAAAGTTTGTGTTGCCACAAATATTTTTGTAATTTAATCCTCTTTGTGACAAAATATTTCGCCATATTTCCACCTTGCGCGCATAATATTTTAAAAATGGCTAATGGTACATACTTGAAATTTGATGGAATTCTTTATATGGGCACTATTTTCTAACTGAACCAACAATCTGATGAATATTTTAATATTAAAAATTTTATGAACGAAAACATTAAAAATTTTTTTAATAAAATACATTTTATAAACTTAACTCAAAATAAAATAAAAATTTAACATGAAATTTTAGAATTTTAGGTTCACAGTAGTTTCCAGATGTTATAAAAGCTATATATTAAATATGGAATTAAATTATAAAACAGAATGTTTTAAACTGTGCGCTCAAGTTGGAAACATGACGAAAAATGTTGTCACAAATCGAATTAAATAATAAAAATATTTGTGGCAACACAAACTTTCTGATGACCATTTCAGAAAGCAGCTATATTATGTAGTCAGCTATAAAAAGTTGGTAGTAATTGCTTTTAAAATAAATAAGTTATCCCAATTCTTGCAACAGTCACCTATTCGAACATCTTATGGGTTTTAAGGTGTATGAGTCCCCTTAAAAGAATTAATGTGTCCGCCAGCCTAGCGCCATTATAGAATATGTTCTAATATATTACCAAATGGTTGTGGATCCCTGTCATTACGTGATCCAGTAGCATTATCACGAAGTGTCAAGCATTGGGATAATATTGGATCATCATCGTGAAACTAAAAAATTATAAATAATGCAAATCTTAAAACATTCGCTATTAGAAATATTAACACGTTGCGATTTGCAGTGGTATTAAACAACAGAATAATAATATTAGAAGAACAAATACATATCCTTTGATTGGCAGCCTTGTTGAAAATGTACATTTTAAAAGCCTTAAATTGTAAAATACATTTTAAGATACAGACTTTCATAAACTTTAGTGTAGAAGACAATATTTTTCTTATCCATTTACAAGTTTCTGCCAGAAATTTTTATTCCACAGCATTGCTTTTTATAACCTGCAATCGAAATCATTATAAGAATGTATTAACACTTTTTGTTCTGTTCTGTTTAAAGTAACGAAATTTGTATCCAACATTTCCATATGCATAAACACGCACACACACACACACACACACACACACACACACACACACACACACATATATATATATCTTATAATACTATATATGTATATAATTTAATAAGTAAGAGGAATGTTTAAAAGCTAATGCTAAAAAAATACATTTGACACTATAGTTCCTTAGCAAAAGTGTAAAATTATGTCACAATTAGAAACAATATGAAAGTAGTAAAAGCTATCTCGTAAAAACTACAGGTAAAAATTACAAATCGAGATGACTTCAAAAATGGGTAATAAAAAATAAAGAAATTTTAACGTACAAAGAATTTAAAAAAACTCTTGTAAAAATTAAATACATTTCAAATATACGGTAAATATGTACAAAAAATGCAATAAATGGCAAATAGCTCAACTCGAGGTTTGATCCGGATTTATCAAGGGAAAAGCAGCTCAAAACTCGAATTAAGTTAATACCTACAGCGCGTTTCGTCAAACAATAATAATTGAGATTATAAATATAATTTCACTAACAGAAATATCCAGCTCAGTAATTTAGAATAATTTAGAATTAGATAATTAAAAAAGTTTTGCAAGTATCAATTATGCTTTTCCCGATATATATGTATATATTGTAATAATATTCATTAACATCTTTTTATATTTTAATTTTTTTATCTTTTTATCTTCTCTTTTTATCAATTACCTTTTTATCTTTTCATTAACATAATTCATAACACCTTTTTATACTTTTTGAATATCCTGTGTATTTTAAAATACAGATATTAAACAAAAGACAGAACAAATCGCTTTTAATATGGCTTGTAATGAACATTCAAAACTGCTGGTGATTTTTTGAAGCTCGAATCATATATCATTTCTTCTGGCTTCTTGTTCACATATCCAACATTTTAGGCCTTTGATTACAATTCAGACAAGAAATAATAGCCATGATACTTTACCAGTCTCAAAAATATTGTGAAACGATTCATAAAACACCAGAATTCGCCATCGGAATTCAAAATCAGCTTCTGAGTAAGAATACTTTTGAGCTTTAGTTTGAATATATTATGGGTAAAAAAATTATTCACCACTTTATGTATTTCCTATCTATAAAGTTCTGAAGCTAATTCGCAATTGCTTTAATTTTATTCCATTATTCAAATTATTTATTTGCTTTTAGCATACAGTTCTTCTCAAGCTATTCTTTCTTTGCGAGCAATGAGCATAAAAATAGCGTAGATGGCACTTATAGACTTCCATATTTAACGCAGGAATATCAAAAAGAGTTGAAACACCATTAAGTGAGACGCTGGGTTAGTAATAACAGCTTCAGCGATGTCATCAAAAATGCGCATTTATTTCTGCAAATTTAAAAATAAGCTAATGACTTTATGTCTAGAGAGTTTTGTTAATGGCATAAACAACTGGTTATGTTAATGATACAAGGAAAGTTTAATCTGCTGCGTGCAACTGCAACAATGCCTCGCGTTCCCATTAAAAAATTGTAAGAACAACCTGTAACTGTGATGAATTATTTAATTTTTGGTTCCATACAATAAGGAATTAACTCTTTTTACTGCCATATTTTCGAATTAACCTTTTCTTCTGCCATATTTTCGCGTATAAAGAAGAATAGCATTTTATGTGGTTAGACATTTCTGGAAGACTGGAAAAATTTTCTGCAAATTTAATCTTAAAACTCTAATATTTAACTTTCGTATTTAGAAATGTAAGTTAAGTAAGTTATCGTTTTATATTTCATTTTTCTTATCCAAAAATTAGTGATAAGGTATACTCTTGTCTCGTTTTCAAGGGGTCGACGTTCGAGTCCCGGCGACGACATTATACACTGCGCAAAGGGAAGAAAGGGGGGCAGTTTTATACCTCCCGTTCTACCGGGCCGATTCATGAAATTCAACTTGTGTTTTTCATGTCTCGAAACCGCGACTTAGGTTATGTGTTAGATTTATATATATCATTAATCTAGTATAGGTATTTTGACAAAAAATCGGACTTTTTTGAAATAACATACCAATTTTTTCCATATTTCAATTCTACGACTCAAATTACGCTAAACTACCAAGTTTTGTAAAAAACGTACGAGTAGTTTTTATAAAATTAGCTCTCAAAATTTTAGCTCCTCAATGTTAATTGAGTTTGGTATATATTTATTAATCTCTTTTTCATTAACGTTATTTGATTCTTCTTTTCACACTTAGAAATTCAAGTTCATTCCAAATAAAATTCACCCACATTTTATGATTTGTTTTTAAAATTTGTACTTATAAATAATTTTCATAAATTGTTCAATAAAATTTTTGAATGATAGTCTATAAAATTTTTACCATCACCTTTAAGTAGACGCATTTCTAAGCATATCTGAAAAATATTACATGTTATTCGAAATTTCCGAAGATATACGTGAATTTATATATTGGCGCGTTTTGAAATTTGGCTTATTTGTTGAAAGCTATAAAACATCAAATGCGGTTTACACATTTTGCTAAAATTATTTGAAAGTAGGAACGATGTGACTTTTTTCCCACTCATGCACAATGTAAAAATGTAGTAACGATGTGTATTTTCTTTCGCTCCGGGCATAATGGAAGGGAAAGGAAAAATGGTTTCCATATATTATAAGATAGCCAAGTGAATTTTTCTTGGCGCAAACTGAAAAAAATTGCGCCAAGATAAAGTTTTGAATATCTCCGTAACTTTTGCACCAAATTTTGCAAAATTCAATATCTAGGCATAATATGAGTCGTAGAATCCAAATATGGAAAAAAAATTGATATGTTATTTCAGAAAAAGTCCGATTTTCTGTCATCTCTGTGTTAGAACAATGTTATATATAAATCTAATATATATCGCAAGTCGCGCTTTCGAGACATGAAAAATGCAATTCGAATTTTGTCAATCGGTCCAGTAGAACGGAAGATAATTTTTTTTTTTTTTCGCAGTGTACCACTCTCGAAACTGAACTCATCGACGTTCTGGAGAAGATGATGCCAGAAACAAAGGAACAAACAGACAGGTACGCACAGATTTTAACAGTATAAACTAGCGGGCAAGCCTGCCAGCTGAGCGGGCTGATACCCGCTTTCTTGATTGGTGTGTATAAGAGTTCCCATGTTAAATTTCGCCGGTATTGAAAAGTTTGACCGAACTACCAGTGTTCAGCGGTTTTGCGCGGGCTCCTCCGTTTTATTCAAGTATGCGTCCAGAAGATACTGCATACACGATACGCATGCGGAAAATCACGAAAACACACATGCAGCCAGCCCTTTCGCGGGTATTCGAAAGTTGGACTGAACTAGTATAGATTTATGGGCAGACACGTTATTTATAACTTCTTTTCGAATCAATGTCAGAGTGATTGTTCTGAGCTTCTGACAAAGGAATCTTAAATAGTTATCAGAGTATGTGTCATATTCAGAATCCGAAATTTGTAGTCATTAGCCATAAAATCGGCTTTAACCATCTAAATCGTCGAAAACTTTTAAAAGTGAAAAGATTAAAAAAATATACTTTGGAAGCTGAGAAAGAAATGAGTTAAATTGTCTGTTCTAAAGTACTACAAAGTACAAACTGTGTTTTAGAATTAAAGAAATGCGGTATAACTTTTCTGAGGTAACTACAGATTTTACGTAATACACCATTTCCTTTGAAATTGGTGTAGATTTGACCGAGAGATTAAGAACAAAAACATTTACGGAAATGAAAACTACGCGTCATGTACTAATTTAGGTTTCCCAAAACTTTAAATTTAAAGGAATAATCCAGTTAAAATATTTTATTTTGATCCGAAGAGCTAAAAATTGATGAATGTTAAAATATTTACCAGACATTTTATTATTCTTTTGTTTACACAATACTGTCTAGACGTTACCTATTGAAAGCTGGATTTTGCGCTTCTTGCTTCTCGAAAGGAAAGTCTTATTGAGTGACTGTAAGTAACGAATGCACTTTTCGCGCCATTTCGCAAATTTCACTGAAATTTGGGAACTTAAATTAATTTGAGATGACAATACTCTTTCATTATAGTGTTACCACCAGTATTGGATAAATTGGAGCTCCAGTGTTATTTGTATATTTATTTCAAGCCTTTTGCTCAGTTTTCTAATAATTGATTAGTGTTTCTCCAAAAATAAACTTAAATATTAATAAATTAGAATGCATTGCATTAATTCAACTTACACAGCATGAAATTTTAATTAATGCAATTATGTTCATTCATTAATTAAATTTTTCATAGCATGACTATTGAATTTCAACTATTGAATTTCCATTTGAAAAGGAGTAATCCTCCAAATCTACTTAAAGACAAGAATACAAACGTTAAATGTCAGCCAATTAAGCAAGAAGCTTTTCCAAGAATAATACATAGTCATGCATGACAGTTCTTCTAATTGTCTTTAAAAACATTATTCTGGAATTCATGGATTACCCTGTCTTCATTTACTGTTTCAGACTGATTGCATTTATTCTGTCTACTTCATTCTTACCTAGCATGTTTGTAATGTTAAACCTTCTTAAAACTATTCAACTTCATCCTAGTTCTAATTCACAAGTCAAACAACAAAAATCAGCATTAATTTTCAAAATTTTCACAGGACTAGTTTCGATGATTTTACGGAACCACCATCCTCAGCTGCAAAACCGCAACTGAACAAGATAGGAAATAATGATTAGATAAGATAAGGAAGCCTGGACAAGAATAAGCAAGTGGCACCATCTATTGGTGAAACCAGAACTAAAACATAATTTCTTTAAAGGCCAAAGGCAAAGATGGATTGGAATTAGGATCGTTAACTAGAAAGATTTTTTTGAATGTGAAATGCCTCTAGAAAATCCATTTCTCCAATGGAAGATGTTTTTTGAATAATTTTGGCAGCAGAAAAATTGAAAGTGTGATTATACTAATAATGTAGGTATAGTCCCACCACACTTCGATCTAGAGAAAGCCCAAAAGATCACATGGTTCACCGGGCTGTTGTGGCTCGAAACATTTATTTTACCTTACAACCGGCAGTCTCGAGATCTCCCGTGAACCTCGGACTCCCAACGAAGACTCCGGACATTGATTAAAATTTCGAAAATGTATACAAATGTACATAACATTTAACAGGCGGTACCATAACACTTACATGCTTTGGATACATATCCAATTTTTACTTGTACAATTTGGTATTGGTGGCAGCAATACATATATATTAGGTATAATACAATTGATACAATTAAATACAATATAATTCCTACTAGTTATCCTGTTATAGTTGGTATAGTCCCGAGATTTCAAATCAATCAGTCCAATACTTAAATGAACAGTACAATCCGGTTGTCTCACCAAATCAATATATAATTTAATGAATAATTCAGTTTAGTTTAGTATAGTAATTCAGTATATATATATATATATATAGTATATATATATAGTATATATATATAGTATATATATATATATATATTCAAAAATAACACTGTCCATATATTTAACAGATCAGTGACAAATAGTTCATTGATCCCAATAATTCCCAATAGTTTTATATTTGTAATAGTTCATAAAAGTTCAAAGTAATGCATTAGCATACAGTTCACAAATAGTTCACTGTCATATAACTCATACATAATTTGTATATAGTTCACAATAGTATATCCATAGCATATTGGTCAATAATTCTTAGTAGTTCAAGCTAATTTATTTGCAAAATTATTGGTGCCATAATCAAGAAGAACCATTAAAATAGTTCACTGACATTTAGTTCTTATAAATTAGTATTTATAATAGTTCCTAATAGTTAATAATAAATAACTCCATAACTAGGTAAACAGTTTCCAATTGTTAGTAATTAGGATTTGTAGTTAGTATTAGATACTGAAGATGAAACCATCGGCGACTTTTAGACCAAAGCATTAGCAATTGCATGATATCACCAGAACTAGATTGGCATAAAGGTGCATGGCTCATTAAATAAACTTCTTTCTCGTGCATTGCAGAAGTGGCTCTCTCTCTCTCTAAATTACATATTCGCTCGCTTATTAAACTGCATGACCTAATTTGCATGACTAGCTGAAATAAGACGTTGAAGCTGAAAGAAAGGAATTAGCATAAAAATAAAGTGTTAGCTATTATATACCTTACATGATAAATTTTCAAAATCTGTTTTGTGAGTACAATATTCTTAAGTATGGTATTTAATCACATTCATATAGTTCATGCAGTCTATTTCATGAAGTTCATAGTTCATACAGTCCAGAAATGCAGAAGAGACTGAGTTGTAAAATGATTAAACTGCTGCTCGTCCAGACGGAGTTTAAATACCGGCATAGGGGTAGGCTGCATGGGCTTTACGTAATTCATCCAAAGTGTAACTAAATGTGAGCACATTTTATCTTAACAAGTTCTCAACAACGGTATTCCTCTTCTTAAGAAAGTATCTTTAATCTGCTTTTCTACAATCTAAAAAATCCAAACTAAGGCAAAAGTTCTATACAAATTTAAAGTCAGCAAAATAATGAATTCTAAATAGTGTTGATTCTTAATTCCATCTTGTGTTTAGTTAATAATAATCCTTGCTTACTAATAGGGCTAATTGCTTTCAAAAGATTTCCATGCTTTGCTCTTTGATAATAAAGTGCTATTAAAATGTGAATAATTTTGCTTTTGACAATTTAGAGCAAGACTATTTCTAGATATGTAGCTGATCAGACTGTTTAGTTGTAAATGCTATTAGTCATTTTGTAGCTAATGGCATTTCAGTTTCAAGCTATATATGAGTTAATACTGAGATGTGCATGAGTTACTTGCTCATTTGCTCCTCAACATTCCAGTAGCGATAACCCTTCTTGACATTTATGTATTATAAATCAGATAGTTACGTTATAAATGTGCTTTTGTGGCATGAGGACACTTCAAGGTGAAGGTTACGTTCGTAAATTGGTGTTGGGTACATATGTAAGTAGTTAAGTACAAAGTAATAAGTTTAAGGTATAAAAGGAAATAAATAGGAAATTCATGGATACTTAACCATAGTTCTTCATTTAAATTGGGAGAGAATTAAACAAACTCATACCGGAACCAATCTTGCATCCAAGACCTTGGCTAACGACAACTGCAAGTTTTAGCTTCCTGGCCACGATTAGTTCGTGGGCTTAATCTGGATTACATACAGATCAGAACACTAGTCAAATCCTGATACAGCCTCGCAAGAAGCCGCGAGGGTTGTTCTAGATAGGTGCGGGTACCGGACGACACCCGATTAGTCATATTAAGCCGTCGGGGCCCTGCATTCACCTGTCACCTGCCTTTATCACATTAACCTGTCTAAGAAAGTTTCTAAAATTCAGGAAGCAAATACATGAAATGTTTTTTCTAACGTACTGTTGTTGAAAATAAAATATTCTTTCGTAAAAGCTTTCTATTACATGAGGGATGAAATATTAAGAAAAACGCAATTACTTTTTAACGCTTCTTATGTTAATTAACCATTTATTATGATTCTGATCATTGCTATGATGTCTTCCTTCCGTATTTCTCACCAAAATGTAAATTAGGTTTCAATGAATTTAAGCTGAGGGTTCTAAATCTTCTTATGTTAATTAACCATTTATTATGATTCTGATCATTGCTATGATGTCTTCCTTCCGTATTTCTCACCAAAATGTAAATTAGGTTTCAATGAATTTAAGCTGAGGGTTCTAAATCTTCTTATGTTAATTAACCATTTATTATGATTCTGATCATTGCTATGATGTCTTCCTTCCGTATTTCTCACCAAAATGTAAATTAGGTTTCAATGAATTTAAGCTGAGGGTTCTAAATCTTCTTATGTTAATTAACCATTTATTATGATTCTGATCATTGCTATGATGTCTTCCTTCCGTATTTCTCACCAAAATGTAAATTAGGTTTCAATGAATTTAAGCTGAGGGTTCTAAATCTTCTTATGTTAATTAACCATTTATTATGATTCTGATCATTGCTATGATGTCTTCCTTCCGTATTTCTCACCAAAATGTAAATTAGGTTTCAATGAATTTAAGCTGAGGGTTCTAAATCTTCTTATGTTAATTAACCATTTATTATGATTCTGATCATTGCTATGATGTCTTCCTTCCGTATTTCTCACCAAAATGTAAATTAGGTTTCAATGAATTTAAGCTGAGGGTTCTAAATCTTCTTATGTTAATTAACCATTTATTATGATTCTGATCATTGCTATGATGTCTTCCTTCCGTATTTCTCACCAAAATGTAAATTAGGTTTCAATGAATTTAAGCTGAGGGTTCTAAATCTTTGAGAAGCACAGCTTTCGGCGCTCGCGTCAGCTTGTTAAAATTTTGCTAGCTCTGTCTAGAAGTGATCATTCCGGTTTCTACATTATCTTGCTAGACGATGATTTAGACTTATGCGACGGTGAAACATTGAGTTATCTTATAGCTTATTTTGCGTAATGTTTTGAGCCAGATTATAGGTAATTTTGCGTTCAAACCTGCGAAAATGTAGACAAATATTTTGTCGTAGGAGACGTTTTGTTGAGGAGGTTATGTTTTTAGATTTTTTTTCCTATGAAGAATATAGTACCCTGAGATTTTCGCACGCTGTTGATAAAGAACGATCTGCGGCGCATATTCTAATTTTTAAGAAGTTATAATAAGCTAGGATAAGGTCTTGGAGACTGTGATTCACCACTTAAGGTGAAATGAAGGGTGGCTGCGTCGGTCCTTGCTGTATAATTGATAATTAGGCGAGAAGTTAAAAGATTTATATATAGCGTTGTTCTACTAATATAGGTATTTTGACACAAAATCGGTCGTTTTTTCAAATGGCATGCCAATTTGTTCCCATATTTTGATTCTACGGCTAAAATCACGCCCAAATGCCAAGTTTCCCCAAAATCACATGACCAGTTTTTAAAAAATTAGCTCTCAGAACTTTAGCTCCTCAGTGTTAATTGAATTTGATATATATTTATTAATAACTCTTTTTTTATTAAACTTACTTGATTCCTTCTTCTAGAACTCGAAATTTAGGCTTAATCCAAATATAATTCGCACATTTCTTGTGATTTATTTTTAAAATTTGTATTTTTAAATATTTTTTAAAAATTTTTTGAAAAAGGCCTTTTTATTATAACCTATAAAAGTTTTACCAACATCTTAAAGAGATGTATTTCTAGGCACACCTGCAAAAAAATAGAGATTTTTATTTAAAATTTTCTAAGATATATATGAATTTACATAGTGACGCGTTTTGAAATTTGGCATCTGTTTTTTGAGCGATAATAACGCCAACGATAATACACATTTTGTTAAAAGTATTTAAAAGTATGAACAGTGACTTTTTTTCTGCTTGTCTGCAATGAAAACGGAAAACGAAAATAGGTTGCTATAAATTAAGAAGTTCGCGAAATAATTATTCTTGGCAAAAATTGAAAAAAAAAAAAAAAGTATCCGCCAAGATAAATTTTTGAATTTCTCCTTGAATTATGCACCAAACTTTACTTAATTTATGCACCAAACTTTACTTCAATTATGCACCAAATCTCCTTGAATTATGCACCAAATTTAATATTTAGGCATAATTTCAGTCGTAGAATTAAGATATGGAAACCAAATCCGCATGTCTTCTCAGAAAAAGGTCCAATTTTGTGTCAAAATACCTATGTTAGAATGATGCCAAATATAAATCTAATACATATCCTAAGTCGCCCTTTCGACACATGAAAAACGAAATTTGAATTTCGTCAATTGGCCTAGTAGAACGGGAGATATAGAACTGTCACCTCCCCCCTTTTTTCGCAGTGTACAATGCCCCCAATGCATTATGATACAAGCAGCTATGTCAGACGATGGTTTTGGTGACTTATTTTGTCCCGAAATTTGGCGAGAAATCGCCGAAAGTCATCTAGCTTGGCGACCATTTGGCGGCATTTTGATTCCGTCCTGTATCACCGTAATAGGTAAGGGTATTGAATAATTGTAATTGATTTCTATATTAGCTGTAACCGTAACTTGATCCTCATATTGCCTTCCAGTAATTTCGAGAAGGTACTAGAAATATCTCAGCATCCGAATGAAAACTATATAAGGCCGGAGAAAGAGCATCTGTTCTTAGTTGTTTTGTTGTTGTTGCGAGTTATTTCTTCAGCGTGAGATTCGGGTGCTGACATGTTTCTGGGTTAGCTTTCTCTTTAGATGCACATTTCATTGCGTTATGTTTAACGTTCCTAGTAATTTGAAGTGTAACTACTGATTATAGTTTATAGTACTGTGAACACCTGTACGAGAATTTCTGTGGAAAATTCCAGAACTTTGAAGAGTTCCTTTTCGTAAAAATAAATTTTATTAACCAATCATCGGACCTGTGTGCATGCAATATACTACTAACCCGTACGCAAGCAATATTTCTTAATTTGCTAGATAAATCGGAAACACTATAAACAGACTTCGGAAGCAGCAATTTCTGCAGACGACTTAACAAAACATGATCAAGTAAGTTTTACACATATCCGCCATCTTTGTTAATTTAGAGTTCTACGACGAATCAGAATTCTAGCCAGTGAAGGAAAGGTACCAGCGTATCGACGTATCAGCAGATTCGACGTCAAAAGCTAAACTTCAGCAAGAGCAGGTCCTAAAATATTTGATTGTAGATTTATGCAGAATACACAGAAACTTCTCAAACAGCTATAAACATTTTAATGCCATTCAGAACAACGTAATTTGACTAAATAATCTTTCTTAACGTAGTGGCAACAAAAGTAAAATATAGAAGAAAAATAAATACAGAATATAAAATGCGATTGCAGACAACATCAGTAAAGTTAGACGTCGACATTTTTTTTTAGAAAGCAAGTACTCTTCCTCTTACTAAAATAATACAAAACGTAGGTGACACATAGAGCAAGAGTTAATACTATTAATAAATAAATTACAATAATTTTATGCTAACATATTTTAATAAAAATGCAATATTTTTAATTGCCTTGTAAGGATCCTAAGTTTTACTAACGTTTATTTTATTTTAAATCTATACTATCACTTCTTATTTTCTACTTCCGGCCAGAATTAAAAGCTTTAAAAGCTTTTAACTTATTTATGCAAATTTGTCTTGCTAACGCCAAGTACTTAAGTTGTGGCTTTTTGCCAAGCAAGAGAGAGGAAGGAGTTATTAGAAACAGGCCGCTTGCCATAGTAGTTTTACTCGGTTGCTGGTTGCCTTCAAGGCCAGAGGTTTAATCCTCGTGATAATTTTAAACGTATCGTAGTTTTAGCAGCTCTCTGTACTACATACGGCTTTTTGTTAATTAACGGCCAATCTTGGAGTTAGGCACTTGTTTATTAATTCAAAGTTAGTTTAGTTAGAGATTTAGTTAATATTTTTATATTCTTACGTTCAGATCACAAGTGGTTGGTCTCTGTATTCCGAAGTTCCGGAAATCATTGTAAAGAGAGAAAAATAAAGGGTTTCGTATACCCTTCCTGTGTGTATTGTCTACTTCACAATTTATTGAACATAGCTTCAGTAAGCTCCCTGTTCCGAATCAGGACAGTTAATGTTTCCAAAGCAAGTAAAGAGGAATACCAGTTCTGATAGCCTTTACATCAAGTATATCCAAAATTCATCAACAGCATTCAGTTATAAAATCACTTCAAATGTAGCTGCTGTGACTTTAAAAAATCTCGCAAACCTGTAGTAGTCATTAGGTTATGTAGTCATTAGGTTATATAGTAGTCATTAGGTTATTTTTAAGCATCAGACATGAAAAATGAGCAATATCCTAGCCGGAACTCGAACCTTGATCTCTCGAATGCGCGCCCAAATGCGCTACCGTTACACCAAAAAGCCATGCTAAAAGGATGGAGAAAATGCCTTATATGCTCCTCCTTTTAAAGAGAGACTGGAGACTAGGGCAGCCAATTGCCAAATCTGGGGTGAGTGTCAAATTATCGTCTACCACTTTTTAGTTCGGGCGCCACTCTACATTCACTAGATTAATTTGAAAACGGAGACGTGAAAAATGCGCAATGACCTCGTCGGCACTCGAACGTGGACCTCTCGAATACGGGCCGAGTACACAAGTACTTTTACACAAGGAAGGCATGATGGAAAGGAGGGAGAAAATACCTTATATTCTCTCCCTTTTAAATGACGACCGGGGAGGATTAGGGGACCCATTCGACAAATCCTGGTGTGACGAATTGTTGTCCATCACCTATTAGTTCAGGCGTCCACTGTACAGTCATTAATTTTTTCTTAAGCTGGAGACTTGAAAAATGAACAAAGTGTTAATGGGATTCGAACCTGAACCTCTAGAATACGTGCCGAGTGTGCTACCATTACATCACAAAGTCATACTGGAAGGGAGTGAGAAAATACCTTATAAAATCTACGTTTAGTCTAATGTACTGTTCATTATCTTAATTATTTTCATGTTTTTTATTCTTACTTTTCCAGGAGCTGAAATTTATTTATTCATAAGTTATCAGATAACTTTCTTTGAATTGCTTCTTTTTGAATGTTAAATGTTCATGCTTATCAGTCTTTCTATATTTTAGTTTCCATCACTAAGAACTTACAGAGAAAATATTTTTCTTTACTTCCAACTGCCCGACAATGGCATTTAGGAACACAAGGACCCATTAGTATATATTAGATATATGAAGAAAAAGACAGAGCATTAGTAAATGCTGTACACAAGGAAATAATCGACCTAGCATGTAATCCGTTCTTAAGAAAGGAAAATAATGCTTTATGTTGTACCTTACAATTATCTACTATTCTCAACTGCGTTCATTATGTAGCTAGGAAGTTGTTGGTCAATGTCTAAAACATTGTTATTGTATAATTCTGTGCATTCTATTTTTGTAATAATTTATGGAGGGATATTATTCCTTTCAACGTTTGTAAATATTTTGTGACATTCAAGTGCATAGTTTCTGTGAAACCACTGAAATCTACAGCATACCTTCAAAAGAATAAAAAATATTAAAATATATATTCAGAAGAATAAAATATTAAATATATATTCAGAATAAAAAATATATATTCAGAAGAATAAAAATATTAATTTTGGTATCTAATAAATTATAGACTTGCTGACTTTTGGGAATATAGCCTAATATGGCGATTTTTTGTATAATTTTTAAGGAGTAATTGCGTTCTGCCTAGTATGTTTTAATGGCATCGGCAATATCACACCGAGATAGCAGTTAGCAGATACGAGACCCGAAGAGGTTTGAATTCTGACGAGTAAGTAAGATCATTTCTCTTTTTTTTTCATTTCAAGCATTATAATGCCTCTACAGCAATGAGAAGATCATTCCCCTACTTTACTTTACAAAACTCAAATTTGCATTTATTATAATTATATTTATAATATTCTATTCATTTAATATATGTAAATATACATTTATTTGGAGTTCGATAGTTTTTAACGAGCTTTTATAAGTTAAACTACAAAAAATATAGAAATATTGATAAAGGCATAAACTTAAGTAGTTTTTCTGTATTCATAAATTAAAAGTGAATAGTAAACTGCTAAACAAAAGCTTATAAGGTATTTCTCCTGACATCTTAGCATGCCTTCGTAGTGTAGTGGTTTGCAAGCTGGGCGCGTATTCCAGAGGTCCGTGGTTCGATTCCCGGCGAAGGCGTTGCTCATTTTTCACTTCTTCCTGCTTCAAAAATAACCCAATGACTCTACAGGCTGACCGCATCTTTCCTAAAACTATGTAATTCTCTCCTGTTGAGAACGTGATTCTCCTAGTTTTTCACGTTTTATTGTTGTCGTCACATTTAAGTCTTCATTTGGTCTTCTAGTTGGTTAAATTTGAAGAATAAAAGAATTTTAATGCATAATTAGTTCAATTTTCTGTATGTTATTCTAAGAAATAAGAGTCGTGCTTCCTGTATTATTTGAAAATCTGTTCCTTTTTATTACAGACACTGTAACTGTGTGTAAGTGCAAGGCTTTAATTTTATTTTATACCCCTTTATCTCTTTAGTTAGGAATTGGAAGGATGAATATTTAAACACATTGTTTTTATAAATGCTTATGTTTTTTTAATTTCTCTTGTACTTCGAGTTTTGATTAGTGACTCAAATTATCATTTAAAAAGCCTTTAATAATAACTAAATTATCATTCTAGAGCTACGATGAAATATAAAAATACTGAAGATGCTTCAATTATTTATTAAACAATGAAATCTGACTTTAGTTATGGAGTCATTAGGTTTAGTTAGAAGAAGGAAAGTTGAAACAATCAGCATTGGCATTGCCGGGATTTGAACTCTGGATCTCAGGTCTACCAGCCGGACGTGTTTCCAATTACAACTAGAAGGTACACATGAGGGAGTGAAAATGTGCCTTTAAAAGGTGACCAGGAAGACAGAGCTAAATCGCCAAATCCTGGAAGTCATTCTGGGGATTTATCGTCCACCACGCGATAGTTCGGGCAGCATTGTAGAAAGTCATGACGACTTTTTGGTGGTCAAAGCGCGAGAAATCACCAGAACTAGAACGCTAGAACGCCTGACTTGTTATTCAGTTAAACCATGAAGCTATGCAGGAAAAATGGAGAAAGACCTTCCAGTAACTAAAAATACTGATGCGACAATTTTCTCGTCGATAGTAAATTTCAGAAATATTCAAGAAGCAAATGGAAATGATTTGAAGCTTTTTGTTTCTCATAATGTTTCAGTTTAATAACATATGCTCTTTTGTGTTTTTTAAAATTTAAATTTCCAGGCACGCGTTTATAACCAGACTGGAGATATTTGAATTCTATAATTTTTCATTGCTAATCGTCTATCAATGTTTTGAATTAGCAAAGAGATTTTGCATTGCGATTGAAATTTTATTACTGAGAATAATGTAGCAATGGTAAAATTGACTGAAGAAATACTAAACAAATGAAATTTTATTTCTTTCATAAGCCATATTTTCAGAAGCCGATTCAGATAGCAAATACATTTAATGCATTAGAGTTATTTTGACTTACAGATTGAATCACAAATTCATGCAGCATGCTCAGTTTCCCGTAATAGAATGCGCAGTTAAATTATGTATAGCACAAAAGTTAAAAAAGTAACCGAAATTTCAGATAAGATATTGCCATTCTATAAGCTCGACTGTAGATAACTGTGGTTTCAGTTTTCATAAAAATCTAATTTAATCTATTGCATTAAATGCATCAGTTAATGCTATCCATTATAAAATATATTATACTGTTAACATGATCTTGCGACAAACTGAAAAACGTATGACGCTGACGTTTATTTTAATGCATCATTTTAATAAAGCAAAGAAAGGAGAAATGATATTTAAGATAAAAACAGATTTAAGTTTTATGTAAAGATGCAATTTAGTGGAGTTATTACTATATGGCTCTTTGGTCGGAATTTCAGTCGCTTACTAAGCAAAGTTATAAAAACTCTTCATTTGCTTTGAATTTATAATTAGCGATGGTAAGCGTATAAGGTATCAGATGTGGACGCAGCCCGGCCCGCCTAACCAAACAAGTTGATCGTATGTTCATAACAGGCCACGCTCAAAGTGTATAAGGTATATTCTCCCTTCTTCCATTATGGTTTCGTGGTGTAACGGTAGCACACTCGGCTTGTATTTCGGAGGTTTAGGTTCGAGTCCCAGCGAGAGCGTTACACATTTTTCACGCCTCATGAATAAAAAAAGAAAAACTAATGACTCTACAGTGGCGCCCGAACTAAAAGGTGGTGGACAGTAATTCGTCACCACCAGGATTTGGTAACTGGGTCCCCTAATCCTCAGTCGACCTTTGAAAGAGAGAATATAGCTTTCTTCCTCCTTCCAGCATGCCTCCGTGACGTAACGGTAGCACGCTCGGCGCATATTCGAGTCCCGACGGCGTAATGGCAAACCGCACATTGAGTTGATCAATGTTAACGAATTTCGCATCCTGCGCATGATCAGTGGTTTACTGTTGGCGTGGGAGGAAATACTGGCGATTAAGGGGGGCCATAGCAACCCTACAAAAACTTGCGCGTCTTGTAGGTCTTATCAACTGTTTACAATGGCAATACTACCGAAACTTGTTTGTGCTTAATGCATTTGCTTCTGTTTCATTTCATTTTGGTTTATTTTGTTCATAAATGTTATGTTTAATATCGGTTATTTATAATAATTTCCTTGACTTTAATTCAGTAATTTAAACTGGATTTATTCTTTAATTTGTTAAAGCCTATACGAATGGAACATATTCTAAATACGCAATTGCTTTTATTCCTCAGAAGTATAATCAATAAAGATTCAGCTGATATATCTTGTAATGTTCCCTGTTTTGTAATCATTCTTAAACGAAAATTTGCATAATTTACAATCGATATTTACACTCTAAGTAATGAAGCAACTTACAACATAATAAATTTCAAAATCTCGAGCTGTTTATTTCCAGATAACAGCATATCCACCACACACCGTATTTATCTTTTGTACCAAAGTCGTAATTGCGCCAAATTCTCTTCTGGGCATGCGCAGTGTGCGAAATTCATTTAACATTGATCAACTGAATGTGCAGTTTGCCATTACGCGTCCCGGCGGGAGCATTGCACATTTTTCACGTCTCCTTCTTAAAAAAAAAAAAAAAAAAAATAAAAAAAAAAAACCCTAATTACTCTGCATGTGTTTTAATGAAAAGCTTTACGCCAAGCATTTTATTATTTTCAGGTATTTGCACTACACAAAGGAAAACACAGATCTAAAATTTTCATTCTGTACAAGGTGTTAAAAAATAGTTCCTTTGTAAAAACAGTTAATGTACTCGTATATCCGCTATACTATACTTTTCAGCGCCCAAGCAGTAAAACCGCTGAACACTGTTAGCTCGAGCCGAGGTCCACTAGGGGCCTAGAGGTAAAGTTGCTGAACTCTGGTTCAGTTTCGCTTAATGGCCATTCACAAGATTCAGTTCCATGTGTCGACTACCTCCGTTATACATGCAGTTCATATTTTTCAACTGTTGAAACATCTGAACTGCCCTATGAGGAAACACTGGTTTTAGAGACGGGTCGGCTATGTCAGATGTCTCCGTTAGCTCAGATAAACCCTAGTTTGAACTGCACTTTAGAAAGTCCAGCACAAAAGCATCCCTTACATTAGACACATAACCTTTGGGTGCTTTGCCAAGTAAACAAAACCAATACAAGCCCGATACGATAAAAATAAAACAAGATTGCTACTGGAAATATAAAAAAGAAGAAGAAAAATTTGTGAATTACAACAGTGACTACAGACGTCACAGTATTTAGGAATTCTTTTATTATCCACAACAGTATGTAATTTAAATATGCATAATGTGAAACATATAATATTGCTAAATCAACAATTAAAAATAATTTGCCAAATCGTAAAAATATGTAACATGTACAACTATTAATCATCCGTTTAGCGCTGACCTAACTATAAGGGCAATATAAAGAAAAACATTTTGTATTGTTTGTTTTGAGTTCTGGTCTCTTTATTTTAAATTCCTGATTTCATATACATATCCAAATGAATTTATTCTCTAAATTAAACTACTTAAAAATGTAAGTAAATTGTTAATAGTATTTTCCGTTAATTATAAGTTATTTCAATTGGTACTTGGCGCACTTTTTTAACTGCTATCATATTAACCTGATTTTGGTTTAACCCAGATGTCGTTCGGTTATTAGCGTAGTTAATCAGGTATCTTTAACATTTATGGATTAATCGAAGTAATCTGGTAGGTTATTGCTCAAAGAACATTATTTTAACATAAGTAAAAATAGCAGAAAAAAAATTAGTCAATAACGATAGTGCAGCTCATATTATTAAAATTGTCCACCAGCGGCCGAGCGGTTAAGTCGCTGAACACTGGTAGTTCGGTCCGAGGTTCGAATTCCGCGAACGGGCTGGTTGCATGGGTGTTTTCGTGGTTTTCCCCATGTGTAACGAGTATACGAGCCAGTTTCCCTTAGAAAGTCCTCCACGAAGGCATCCCTCCCCTTAGGCAGATAGCCCTAGTGTGCTTTGCCATAATTAAAATACACACACACACACACATATATTAAAATTTAAACAGTTTTAAGAATCAATTATTTATATCTTCAAGCCACAGGCAAGAACATCTTATGACTTCAGAAAATGTAAGGATTTCTCTCAGGGCGAACTGTTGTCCCAATGAAGATTTAAATATTTCAACAAAAATATCACTGGATCGAATTTTAACAGTATCCTTTAATTGTTAATGTAAGCCTCTTCAAGCATTCCAAAAAGGAAGCAATTATTTAAAGAACGACACATTTCAGAAACTTTATGGCAACCATGCACACTTTTGCAATTTCCTTTGAAAGAAAATCATCTAATTAATAAAAAAATAAAAGCGTTAACCATAAACATTTCCAGTTATAATATAAATTTTATGCAAATGTAAAACGAGACAAAAATAATTGAATATACAGACTGCAAAAAGTTAATTTGCAGGATCTGAAATATGAAATTTGAATATATAAAGAATGCAAAATATGCAGTTCATTTTCGAGATCTGAAATATGAAATTTGAATATATAAACAATGCAAAATTTAATGCATCTTTCCTAGACATTTATAATTTGCTTACAAAGAACGCAGTTTGAATACTATCATAGTAATTCATATACCTTCAAACTGAGCAGAAGAATTTAAAATAAAAACTCGTTTAACTTTTGTTGTAACGTAAGTTTGATTTCGGCTAGAAAGTAAGTTTCTATCCAAATGTATACGTAGTATAAAACTCTATCTGAATCCGAAATAAAGCAGACGATCTCCATAATGGAATTTTAAGACGTTTAGAATTTCCAATATAATAAATAGCTTCTAGAATTATCTTGAGCCGCAGAGGGTTGGATCGAAATTCAGGTTTACAAACTTAGTCTTTTTCATTATAAAGATAAAACAGAAAATAAAATCCCCAAATCAATTTTTCTTCTAAAATTCCCTAAATTTCTTATATTAAGGAATATAACATAGTCTGTCTCGGGTAAAGAAACATAATTTATTTGTTCTTCATGAATATGTGTACGAAAATATTTGTAATCTTAAAAAACAAGTCCTCTGCTTTATTCTGAAGGTTTTCAGTTGGAAAAAGAACAGACATAATAAATGTTTCTTATCTTTTCATGTTTTCATTAATAATTCCAATATCTATAATTTTGATTAATGTAAAAATACTAAATATTTGAGTTCTGAAAATTTAATGGACTGATTCCTATTGAGATTCTGCAATTCTTACTGCATCTAAAACGTACGCCTTTAGTTTCTACATTTTGTTTTGTTACATTCAATTATTAAATAATGTCTGATAATTGTGAAATATATACATATTGAAAAACATTGATAGGGAAATATGATCTGAAATCATTCTGGATTAGATTTGATTATTTATAACTTTAAGTACATTTTGATAAATTACATTTCGTTGATTAAAAACTACGTATATGAAAATTTTTACGTATGAGGAAAAGGAAGTTTGTCATGCAGGGTTTTATTACATAGATTGCCTGTAACTGAATAGCATGAAATCCTTTGTTTATATGTGATTAAATTTCCTTACAACCATTTCAGTATTTTATTCGATGCCAATAGAGTGTAGTGGTTACGTGAGCCTACTGCGGTATCGAAGTCCCGGGTTCAAATCCTGGAGAAACCATGGATACTTTTAAATGTTGTAGAGTCATTAGGTTCTTTTTTTGAAGTAGTAGTACATGAAAAATCAGCAATGTCCTCACCGAGGTTCGAACCTGAACATCTCGAATATACGCCGACTGTGCTACCGTTACACCACGAAGGCATGCAAAAAGGAGGGAGGAAATACCTTACATACTCTTCCTTTTAAAGGGCAACTGTGGATTAGGGTGATGATTCTTCAGCAGCAAATCGATAGTGGATGAGGATCTATCGTGAAAGATAATTCTTCGCCCACCAAATCTTGGTGGTGAAGAATACTCATTCACGACCTCTTTTAAAGTTCGTGCGCCACTCTAGAGACGTTAGGTATTTTAGAAGCAGCAATCGTGAAAAATGTGCATTGCCCTCGCCAAGATTCGAATCGGACCTCTCGAATATGCCCCGAGTGTGCTACCGTTACACCACAAAAGTATCCAGAAAGAAGGGAGAAAATGCCTTATAATGTATACTGTCTTTGCGGCATATTACACTCCAAATATACGGCAAGCCAGAAGTCCTGTCATGTGATTTAGTGACAAGGGAGAGGGGTGGGTAACCCTCGGACCACCCGCCGAGGGACGTTCCCTCAAAATTGGAGTGGAAGTCCAGCCTCCTTGAGCCCTGTCGAATTTCTCAGAAATGGTAGTCCAGACTACTCTATGTTTCTCACGCTATTATGGGAGGAATAGAGATTTCATAGAATTGGACCTAAACATAAAACAACATTAGTACCTCAGAAAAATTATCAGGTGGTAAAGAAAGCTCTTCTTCCATTTTATCAACAGTACTATAGTGAATAGTCATGTTTTTTTATATGGAAAAAGTGGAAGTGAAAAATGACAATTTCTGCATAAAGTCATTCATGGGATGTTAGAGAAGTATTCTATAAGAAGAAAAGCGAAGTTAGGAGAATGACCTCCCAGAACTGCTCCACCTGTTTGTCTTACTGAAATACATTTTCCAACGCATATCCTAGCCATATCTAAAAAGAGGTTTCTCAGTAGAGTGAGTAGAGTCCGTCCTTAAATAAAAAAACAAAGAGAGAATGTAAGGAAAGTGAGAATAGTCCATTACATCTCAGAAGCTGCTTTTAAACATTTCACGCAAAATAAAAATACCTAACTTCGTTTATAATATGTATTCACAATATTTGCTCAAATTATGTAAATTTACATATAATACCCATAACAAGTTATAATATAATCTGATTTTCTCATAAAAAGCCTATAATCTGATTATTAATTCGAAGGGGCTTTATCCCTGAAGGACTATTTTCGTTTTGTAATTTTTCGTCGGAATCTTATAAATGGCATATCACTTTTCAAATCTTTGCCACCAAATAAAATCGCATTGTATTATATTTGAAGAAATTATATAATGAAGAATCTGCATAAATGTATATATGTTTTTCGCATTGCGATAAAACAACGGTGCCTAGAGCCATTCAATTTTGAGTGACGTAATCCCACTGCGAATATGAGCATTTGAGAGGCCAAATTTGAAATTTGGAATTTATTTTATTATCGATTTCCTATTTTGTAAAACTTTAACGAATTTTTAATAAACCCAACGATTTAAAAGCGAGCAATGGCTACACTCTACGGGGGCAAAATATCTTTTTATCTCCAGTGCGCGGAACTGTGTATCGGAAATTCTAAAGATATGCGCATTTTAAAATTATTTTGCGACACTGCTGTTGAACTGAATTTTATGGTTTAATTGCAAAGAACATGATATTTAATAAATAAAGGTAACACAAGAAACGTTAAAAAATACCCCTTTGGACATAATTTAAAATCTGAAACCTTTCAGATTTTTGTTTGTATATTCTTTAATTATTTTTATAAGAATATCTTAAATGCTCTCAGTTGAAGAGGGTAACTGAAATGATACTATTCTCCCAATGAAAAAGACGACAAAACTGAGGAACAACTTTGCTGCTCAAGGGTAAAAAGAGTTAGCAAAGCAACTTTCTCTCGCTTTGTTAATGGACAAAATTGTTAACTACCTGACTTTTGAACCAGGTCACAAGTTTTTTTTTGCACTGGTAACAAACGCAAAATTGAGTAAACAACCTATGCAAATTTTCTTGTTTCGAATAAACAATAATCAGCTTTATGGCATCTCCTATGCGACGTATTGACATTTTAGTAGTTTATAGACTCACGGAGTCAGTCTTATTCTGTCGTCTAGGATTAGAAACAGCAGTAAAAGAATAAAAATAACCTTGGAGTCCCAAATTAGGAAATTTTCAGAAAGATATATGTATGTTAATTTATTAGCGATTTTTTTATATCTGATTCTATATGTATAAGTCGAATGAATATCTTTTTAAACATAAGTAAAAATGACATATAAGTAAATAAAACATTACTTTTTTATTTCTTTAGAGTAAGATTTTAATTCATTTTGAAAACCTTGAAGATCAAATTAATTTTTTAATTCCACTTTTGAAGTGATTTGCTTAACGTATCAGTTTTATCACTTTTAAAAATAATATATTATCGGCCTGATGTTACATCATTAACGGAAAAAGTTGCATAGAACAAAATAAATAATTGTCATCGTGGATCACGTTAAATAATAACTGCTATCCATTAAAAAATAGACATCCATTTCCACAACTTCCTGTTTATGTAATATAACTTATTTCTCTTTGTAGGGTCATCAGGTTTTCCTGAAGTAGGAGACGTGTAAAATATGCAATGCACTCGCCAGGACTCGAACCCTAGACCTCTGGCATACGCGGCGAGTATGCTTCCAGGTGCACCACGAAGGCATGCGGAAAGGAGAGAGAAAATACATTACATACTCCCCCTTTTAAAGGCGACTGGGGATTAGCCGACGCAATCGCCATATCCTGGTGGTGATGAATTATCGTCCATCGCCTTTTAGTTCGGGCGCCACTTCTAGAGTCATTAGGTTTTTTTAAATAAGACATGAAAATTATACAGTGCTCTCACTGGGGCTTGAACTCTGGACCTCTGGAATACGCTCTGAATATGCTGCCATTACGCCATGAAGGCAGGTTGGTAGAATGGAGATAATAACTTATATCTTTCTCCATTAATTATTTGAAAGCTGCATATGTAGCACGTATGTTCATACGTATGTTTATTCTTTAATAGATGGAAATTATTATTTAATATTAGTGCTTAGATTAGTGCAGTTTAATAATTTAGATAAATTTTAAAAACGGTTAATTTTAAGTTTTAAAATCTTTACCAAATTTAAATACCTTTTAAGTATTTTCCGCTTTAATTCTGAATTATTCAGCGTTAAAAATAGTTTAAAATACTACAGCAATCATATTAAAATCTTGAATACCATATCAGAAATCAAGGTGTATTTTTGTGGTAAAAAGGTGCATTTCTAATTTTAATTTATTATCAAGCATTTAATGTTAATATTTGCATTGAAATAAAAAACTGTTTATTATTATTATCATCATCATCATCATCATCATTATTATTATTATTATTATTATTATTATTATTATTATTATTATTATTATTATTACCTTACTGTAAATTCAAAAGGTTCCACTTTCAAGAAAAAAAAAAAACAAAAGTAAACCCTTAGTAAAAATATTTCTTAGAATTCTACGTGTATGATTCAGAACCTCGACGAATATAAATTTCTTTTTGCCTAAAATGTACAAATTGGACACTGGTATTTTTTCTACAAATGTACAAATTTGGTAAGTTATAAACTTCCTGCTTCTTTTCAAGTACATTAATCTCATTTGAAACGTACGCTTTGAATTTCAATAAAAGTGCTTGCATTCAAATTCTAGGCAATTACGCACATATTTTGCTATACCTGAATAAAGTCTTTACGCAAGTAATAAGGAATTTGCTATTCATATTGCAAATGCAAGACCGAGGAACGCTAATTTAAATCTTATTTTATTTCATTCATATACTCTTTTCAAAATCTAAGAGCGAAAAATCAATTCAGTTTATCCTCTTTACGATAAATTCCTACTCAAACAGAAAAAATTCAAGAATAAGATTAATTTTCCTTTAGAAGTGCGTTTAGTTACTTTGCGATATTTTTTTAACTGTAGTGTTTTCATTACATCAGTTGAGGCAACCACTTTTTTAAAATAGCAAAAAATAAAGTAGAAAATGCACTTATATCAGCATTTTTTTACTTGCCTCTTATTACCTTCTGAATTCTTCAATAATTAATTAAAGAGCAAGTATGAGAAAAGTGAATAATTATTTTTAAATTACGCTGCAAAAGAAATTAAATAAGCTTTAATAGGGAATACATAAAAACTATCAAAATCATCAAGCGATCAAATGGCACAATTTAAATAGGTTTATTAATACTCACTTACCAATCGAGGCATTAAAAAGGCGATAATGAAATTAAAAGAGGGGGGAATGTGAAAGTATTAAGTTTTCTTTTATTGTTTTCAAAGGGAAAAGGAATTATGTTTTTTCTTTTACTTTTGAGGTTTGTTTTCTTACATTTAAATACGAAAAACGCCAGGTGGAAGTTCTGAACTCAACTAGAATCAATAGTGAAAATTAAGTTTTGAAGTAGAAATAGGGTTTTCTTTTATGGTGCGATACACAAGAAATTTTTGTTTCGCTAATTGTTTTTCTTTCTGCATTTAATCCCTTTTTTTAATAACAGTTATATTAAGTCTCTCTCCTACTTGAACAATTAAGTGAATGTAAAGTAAGGTCAATAACTTAATAATCATATAAGTATAAGGTTATTATCAAGGTATTTTTTTAACTGTAGTGTTTTCATTACAATCATTATAATTATATCTTATTATAACAAAACTCTAAGGTAATAATCAATAATTAATGTAAAGGTAATGCAAAATCAATAAAGTTATAATAATATAAAGTAATAATAATCAAGGTATTATCTTATAATTATACCTTATTATAATAATTATATCTTATTATAATTATACCTTATTATAATTGAACAATTAAGTCAATGTAAAGTAAGGTCAATAACTTAATAATCATATAAGTATAAGGTTATAATCAAGGTATTACCTTATTATAACTTATTATAATAATTATATATCATTATAATTATATCTTATTATAACAAAACTCTAAGGTAATAATCAATAATTAATGTAATGCAAAGTCAATAAGGCTAATAATATAAAGTAATAATAATCAAGGTATTACCTTATAATTATACCTTATTATAATAATTATATCTTATTATAAATATACCTTATTATAATAATTATATCGTATTATAATTATACCTTATTATAATAATTTTATCTTATTATAAATATACATTATTATAACAATTATATCGTATTATAATTGTACCTTATTATAATAATTATACCTTATAATACCTTATTATAATTGCACTTTATTATAATTATACCTTATTATATAACTTTAATTATACCTTATTACTATAAGATTTTAAGGTAATAATCAGTAAGTAAGTATAAAGATAATATAAGATCAAGTTAATAAAGGTAATAAATAGTCTGGTCAATGAAGTGGTAACTGAGAAACTTAAGCAGAGATTTATGAACTGAAGAATTTTGCAGGGTTCGAAAAAATAAAATTCCGGAAAATGATATTCGAATTAACTCTGAATAAACTGAAGTCGCCACAACTCTATTACCATCGCGACAACCACAATGTCCAGATGCTGTGGCAGTCCTGTTACATCTGAGGTAACCGTAACAAAACGAGGTATTGCTACTAATGAGCTAGTCAAACAGGTCAGACAAACAAGTCTACAGTCAAGTCTAAAGTCAGACAAACAGGTCTACAGCAGTAGTCTTCAAATTTTATCAACTCACGGAAACCTTAAAAGGATAAGGTTTTTCTAGGGAAACCTATCCAACTACACAATTAAAAAGGAGTATTATATAATTTTTATTAAAAAAATTTTAACATAATGAAATTTACTCATTAGTAGCATTAGCTTGTTCCGTGGTGTCACTTACTCTTGCACTCTATTTAGTGATATTTAGTGATAGGATTCTGCTTAGATTTTTACTTCTTTGTACAAAGTAAAGGTAATCACGAGAAGTTCCGGATATCATATTCCAACGAAAATATTCATTTTGTCCGCTATCGAATGCAATAATCTGTACTATAGAACAGAAAAAAGCACTACTTTCCCCAAAACAAATTTTAAAACTGATTTAAAATTGATTCAGAAGCGATTTCTTTCGTGGCATCTATACGTGCGTACGTATGTATCACCCATAACTCAAAAGCGACTAGCCTCAGAAAGTTGAAATTTTGTACATAGGACTGCTTTAACATATAATTGTGCACCTCACATTTTGGTTTCAATCGAGCGTACCAAAAAGTATATAAATATACATATATGCCCACTCTGTTATTCGGCTCAGTGACCTCAGTTCTTTGTATTCTTATAGGTTGGTAAATTGCGCATTGTTTGCTTTAAACGTTATTGAATTATATTGTTCTTATCTTCCGGTTAAGGCTTTTATGCCTTTAGTTAATCTGCATGCAATAGTTGTAGAATTATCAACAATTAAAAAGTTTTTTAAGTTCGGCTAAGCCTATTTTTTTTAACAAAGCAGCCATATTTGTTTACCTTTGAAACTTAGCAGAATAATGAATTAAGTCTTGCGGCATCTTCAGTTTCTTTTGCTTGAGTTAGACTAAAAGGGAACTTTTAGCTTCCTGCCAGGAAAATCTGCTTTCTTGTTTGCTGGCCAAATTGCTTGTTTTTGCGTAGAAAGTCTACTTTCATTGTAGAAATTATTTTTTAAAATTGTTTTAGCTGTATTTAGTGTTTTATGTTTTTCTGTATCTTTCAGTTTTAAATGAAGATATGAGGTTTTATGTGCTTTTGCCTTGCCGCGAAGTGAGAATTGAATTAATTGACTAAGAAATCTACCTCCGATGAAATTCGAGTAAATAAGTTTAAATGAAATGCAGCAAAAAATGCGTATAATTTAATATTCCGTACAAAGGGGCCATGTGGTGTACACATCAGATTTTTTACACACATTTTCCAAGTCTAGCTGTATTGGTGTTATCTGCAATCGCATTTCGTATTCTGCATTTAATTCGTTCCTATATTTCGTTTTGTTGCTGCTTACTTTGAGAAAGATTTTTCAACTAAACGCGTTGTTCCGAAGGGCATTAAAATGTTTATAGCTGTGCTGGAAATATTCTTTTATAGCTTTCTTTAATCGAAAAAGGCACTGTTTTGTATGTTTTTAACATTGTCGTCTAAATTCGATCCATATTTCATTAGAAAACCGTTTAGTTTTTCAAAAGGATGAACATGTGAGGGTACAGTGACCACATATTGTGTTTAAAAATTTAATTTATAACCAAATGTATCTTTATACTTTTTTCAGTTAATGAGTAGTGGTCAATTACTATGAACGCTTTATAATCTTTTCGAATTTTTATTTTGACTCATGGAGCCCTAGGGTTTCGGAGAATGATTTTACTATTGTTTTAGAGGAAGGGTGTATTTTTGTCCAGGGCCAAAATTGCAGTGAGGTTGACCCTTTATATGCGTCATCATGAAGATTCTTATTTCCTTGCCTCTTTTTTTTTTCTTACTAACTTTATTGTTCGAAAATCGAGAGGGGAAATTAATGCAAATACAATTTCCGAAGGACACGGTTACAATAAGAACATATGAATAAACTGCAGTTAATTATCACAATATTATTACTTTAAATGAAACCTACATTCCAATAAGAATACATATTAATCTTAAAATTACAATATATAATAAGAAACCTTCATTTTTACTTCTCTGAAACCTTTTCTCGTCTGTTCTTATTGTTGTTTTAAAATTCAAATAATCCATAAATAATTAGAGAAGGTGAATGTGCAGCTAATTCTGCAAAATTGTCGACTGAATGTCAGTTCGTGTTTCATTCGCTGTGATTGATCGGTTCTTGTATTAGGTTTGCATAAATCTCCACAGTTAGAAGGGAGAGATTCGGCGTGATCATCGCAGGTATTTTGCGAGAGTTTATCTTTTCTTAGCACTAAGACAGCAGTCATTGTGGACGAATCCTTTTCAACATTTACAAGAGCTCATTCTCTGAGCAAATTGAGAAAAATTAAGAGAATAATTTTTTAATTATCAGAATTTAGCTCTAAAATACTAGAGGAAATACAGTATTTGGAATTGAATGTAGTTAATTTTGAAACCTGCATTTGTCATCATAAAATATCTATACCTTAATTTACCTAAACTTTAGGGCTTTATATGTTATTTTATACGAAATTTGTGTGCCTGAATGTAACCTAATTTTGTTTTTTGCGCATGCCATCGTGAAATCTGAGCATTTATATCATCTTTAATTACAATCAACTTCCTTTTAACCGGAAATGGATTAACTGGTTTGTGAATTAACCGAACCTTATTAAAAGATTAAGATTGTTTATTGCGAAATCAAAATTTACTTTCACAAACCATCAAAATATATTTAAACGTACGAAAAATATGAAACAAACAAACAAACAAAACTACAAAATGAGATTTAATAACTAAACAAACAAAATTTCTGTGGGAAACACAAATATGAGAGAATGTGTGGAGTAATAACAATGATAGCATAAGGTGCCAGTCTTTAGAAATTGTTTCTATTCGCAACAATGAGTGTAACTGAATTGAACACAATCTGGAAGTGTTAAATTATCCATTAGAGATAAATTAAGTGTAAATTCATTAATCTTCTATTTCTGATTAACTCATTTCAAAATACAGTAGTAATATAAACAGAAAACGTTGTTTTTTATGTTTTGAAATTCGTTCTTGCGGTTTTGAATGCAGATTTAATTTACATTACCAATAAACTAATTATTTCAACTGAAATGTTAAAAATGCATAAGTTAGTTCAAGCATTTTTTATTAAATATAACATGGCTTATTCCCATTTCCTGTACTTTTTAAATGCTTGCTGATTAACTGTAATTTTAGTTTAAACATGGAGATCGTTTCTGAAACTGACCTGGTTAATACGGAATCTACTTATTGTGTCTATGTTAGTTAAATTCATTCTACGGTTAAATCAAGCGTGCACTTATCACTTCAGTTTATCACTCTAAACCTCAAACCGCAAAGAAATTGCAGCATAATCAAAGGAACTGTTTAGAAAAGTGTTCTTTAAATTGGTTACAGAATAACTAGATGTGATGAGCACACGAATAAAATGTAACTATTATAGCCCCGATTCTCTAACTATTTTAATAAGCAAACACGTGGCCGGCCAGACGGTATAGTGGTTACGGGAGCCTACTGCGATACCGAAGGCCCCGAGTTCGAATCCCGGAGAATGTATGGATGTTTGTAAACGTATAGTGACTTTGCGATTTGGGGGCACTCTTAATACGTGGCAAGCCGAGCGTTCTTTCGAGAGGTTGTTGGTAGGCTCTTGCCAACGACAGGCGCAATCTTGTCCTCCTTTACACAATGAATTTCGTGAGCTTGCTGTGATGTTACTGTCAGACAACTGAGAGAAGTCGTAACAACAACATATAAGCGAACGCGTGAAACCCACTACGGTGTGAATTGCATGGGAATGAGAAATAGAAAATTAAAAAGAAAACAAAAATCCAACTTTAAAAATGCACACACATTTTAAATTTTGGCGATAACATTAAAAGAAATTAAATAAACAATATTAAATAAAAATTAAATAAAGATGAATCAAGTATTAACCAGCAGCAGAAAGGCTATTAGTCTCAAAGCGGCATTTTGAATCGGAACACGAAAAGCGTTGAATCACTTTTCAAGTTGTTGCCGCTAAATATTATCGTTCTTTATATTTAAAGAAATTAAATAAATACGAATCTACATGAATGTATGTATGTTTCTAGAATTGTGAAAAAACAATGCTACCTAGAGTCATCAAATTTTGAATAACATAGTCCTCCATTCGAACATAGGTATCTGGAAGCCCGAATTTGGAATCTGGAATTTGTTTTGTTGTCTATTTCATATTTTGTAAATCTCTAAAAACGATTTATCATTAAAATATTCAACAGTTTCAAAGCGAGCAGTGGCAGCACTGTCAGGAATAAAACATAGCGAGACTCTCTTTCGGAAATTCTAAAGATAGGCTGTTTTAAAATATTTTTAGAACAATGTGGAGATAGCCCAAATGCTCTCGAAACATGGATGATTATGTAAAAAAAAAAAAAAAAAAAAAAAAAAAAAAAAAAAAAAAAAAAAACCGCTTTTTTGGGCATAATATGAAATCTGAAAGCTCTCAGAATTTATTTATTTTTTAATTTTTTATTTCACAACATAACCCAAACTTTGAGCAACAATGATCAGTAATGTTAACAAAATGAATCAGTTCATGAAACATCTCTCTACACAATATTTATGTTAAAAACATTGTTACACATTAATAAACATGTTTAAGCTAAGTGCATCGGCGCCACACACATTTTTTCTTTTTTATTTTTTCTAATATAAGATGATACAAATATAACAGAAGAAACAAGTAAGAGTAATGTCACATTGATGAGTATAGTGGTTGGATTCACTGGATGCCTTACCATTGGCTCTGAATTTCTGAGAAGGCTTGGATGTATGCAGATGTATAGTGTCTTTAAGAAGGAGAACACTTAAAATACACAACGGGCTAAAAGCCCTATCATGTGGTTTGGTCGTAAGAAACGGGTTAGAAAAGAAAGGTGGAAGACCCTTGGACCTGTCTCTGAGGTGAATTTACCTCAAAATTGCGACGGAAGCTGGCAAAATCATCCTGTTAACAATAAAGTGCTCAACAATTACGGTTTCGGCTAAAAGTTCTAAATAAATTTAAAACTCCTATGATGTCTGCTTGAATCCAAGCCAAACACACGTAAATAAACTCCAGGAATAAAATCCAAAAATTAAATCGTTGACAGAATACAGAAAATGACAAAAATTTCAAAATAAACTTAATAATGGTTAACAGAATATTATGCTAATAATTAAAATATTTTTGACTTGTTTTTCGTTTTGCTTCCAGTGTCATTGATAATAGAGAAAAAGAGAGAAAAAATTATATTTATTAAGAGACAATAAATTTTATTACTCATATCTACTCAGCAAATAATTTTTACAGATAATTTTAAAATATGCAGTCTTCGAAGACACTTATTATAGTCACGTTTTAAAGAATTTGCATGAGGTATTTTAATAAGACTGCAGGATTACATTTTTGAACAGCTAATATATAGGGTGCTGCTTGTACTGAAGTTAAAAGCAATGTTCTTCCGATCCTACAAGACTTCTGAGCGAGTTATTGCTTCAGTCGGTGTTACATGGAAACGATATAGTAAAACTAAAATTATCATTTTATTGAACTCATTAAATTAACAGAAGACAACACTTATGATACAAATGTATGTATTCAAAATAACATAAGATGAAGTTAAATTCAAATTTAGGTAAAGTAATCTGAGAATATGCGAAAGTTCAAGCTGCCTCAAGTAATTAACTGAGCGTATTTAAACGTCTGCTAGCAAAGTGGCTAACGCCGGAAAAAACTTTGGCGGAGCTAGCGATAGTACATAACTGCTATACGAGGTTAAATTTAAATGCTTTAAATGCACAGCAACTAATTTGCATTCTGATGAGGACTGCAGAAAAAGGAGGTTAAAATTCAGATTCAAATCATAATATCTGGTTAACTAATAAGAAATCTTACAAGCCTTATAGAAAAACAGGATCCAATTTAACTACCGATAGTTCGAAATGTGCTTTCCGATTGCTCAGTTTTAAAGAATAAGACAAAATATTTAAATATTTAGATCAAAAAGTCTCAAAAGAGTGTTCCTGGGTTTTGTCCTGCCTTCTTCCTGAATGCAAATTTCGTTATTAATATGTTCATGAAAACTCTAGTTTCAGTAACACGTCTTCGTGGAGCATTCTTTTTTGGTTCATTTATTTCTCATTTTCGTTATATATTCAGGCATGATTAAAAATTATATTATTAAAAAATATTGCAGAAATGTTAAAATATAAGTTATTTTAACAAATTAGATGCAGCTCGAATAGCAATTTAATGACAATCCATAATATACATCAGGACCTAAAAATTAATTCCAAAGGAGTTAATCCTGAAACCTGAGCGAATGTTAAATGATTAATAGGTTATCGAAACGTAACCAAGGCTATTCGCCATCGTGCAAGCGCGATGTAAAGAAATTCCTATTTAAGTTAGACGCAGTAAAAATCACTCAGTGAACCTGGAGATGAACTAATAGTGCTCTACTCACAACAAGTTCATAATGTGGAGAAGGGTTATAACACACATACAGAAAAAATAAATCTGAAAAATGGGCCTTGATAAAGTTTTTACGTTCTCTCCGAGCTAGCAATTTACCACTCTGGAGTTGCACTCATTTCTGCCAATTTTTTTTTTTTTTTTTTTTTTTTTTTTTTTTTTTTTTTTACTTCCTTGTACGAAGTAAAAAGGAAGTATTGTAATCGTGAAATTTTTCAGTCAGCATATTTCAACGAAAATATCCATTTTCACCGCTATCGAATGCAATTTAACGAAGATTTTGCGTGACATCTGTACGTAAGGACAGAATAAAAGACCCTTTTACTCCAAAAAAATTATAAAACTGCTTTAAAATGAATTCTGAAGAAAATTTTTTGTGGCGTCTTGTACGTATCTCGCATAACTAAAAAACGAGTAGCCTCAGAACGTTGAAATTTTGTATGCAGGACTGCTATAACATGTAGATGTGCACCTCGTATTTTGGTTGCAATCGGCCTCACCAAAAGTATATAAATATGTATATATATATATATATCCACTTTGTTGTCCATGAAATTGTGCATTTTTTGATTTAAAAAGAATTGAATTATGTTGTTCTTACATTCCGGTTAATGTTTCTATATTTTTAGGAAATTTGCAAGCAATATTTGTAGAATTCTCAACAATTTAAAACCTGTTTAAGTGCGTTTAAGACTAACTTTTAAATAATATGGCGGATATGTTTATTTACATTTGAAACTGCAGAATAGTAGATTTGTTGCCAATCTAGAGAGACTAAGCATCAAAGATAACGCCTTCATTTATTATTGCGAATTAAATCATGCTTAAACCTGTCTGGAATTTTTTCGAGGAAATAAGTGTTTAAGATTTACTTCGTAAATTTTAATATAGATGTTTTGAGTTTTTATGTATTTTCACCTTGTCGTGAAGTGAAAACTGAATTAATCGAATGAGAAATACTAAATTGTCTGTGAGAAGCTGTTTCTTTTCTGTTTTGTTTGCTTCATTTCTTTTATACAACGTTCTAAATTTATTATAGTATTTGAATAGAACATGTGGCAACGATTAGATAATTCTTCGAATGATATAAATTTTGTGCATTCTGAGTTATAATATGAAGGAAATATAACGCTGTTAAGTGAATCTTGCGCCAGAGTGTCGCTATGGTAAACAAATATAGTGAATTTTAATAAGTGCATTTATTCTATTGTGGTTTATGCGCTATCGACGGAGTAGATTTAATTCAATCCAATAAGCTTAAATGAAATGCAAGAAAAATGGATATAATTTAATATTCCGTATAAGGAAGTCATGTGGTGTACACATCAAATTTTTGGATTTATTATTAAGCATAGTTTTCTTCATAATTACGCCACATACAGTGCAACAGCAGATTCGCAAATATTTTAAAACCTGAATAACAGGATATGTTTAGAATTCCCTGTGTAACGTTAAGTGTTGGCATACGGTTACAATTCTTTTTAAGTCTTTTCTTTTAGTTCATCATATTAATACTCAGTTTTCTTAGTACAACGGCTAACAATTGTTTTTTGTCTTTTTATTGATTGTAGAGTCATTAGGTTATTTTGAAGCAGGAGTCCATGAAATGAGCAATGTCCTCGCCGGGACTCGAACCTGGACCTCGCTCCGAGTGTGCTACCATTACACCACGAAAGTATGCACGGAGGAGGGAGAAATTACCTTATATACTTCCCCTTTTAATGGGCGACTGGGGGATTAGGGGATCCAATCGCCAAATCCTCGTATTGACGAATTATTGTCCACCACCTTTTAGTTTGGGCGCTATTGTAGAGCCTTTAGATTATTTTTAAGGACGAGTACATGAAAAACGAGTAATGCAATTGCCTGGACCTCTCGAGTAAGTAGTGCAAGCTCAATAGCAATGCATTAGCTGCATCATTTGCGAAGGTTTTTTATGATTCTTTGGTCCGAATGATTCCCCAAACTTTTGACATTCGATAATCTTCAGGACATGATTAGTTGTTGAGGCGGTGTAAAATTTACGTTCTTCAACTCTTTCAAAATACTGAATTGTATATTGAAGACTCTGTTTAAAGATGTTACTCTGTTTAAAGATGTCTGTTTAAAGATGTTACATGTTTTGTAGCACCTAAAGACAACATTTGCCCATTCAAGGGATCATTTGTTTGTTTAGCTGATAATGGCAAAAACATAGGGTACATATGCCTGAAAGTAGGGATTCCTTCGTGAAAGACCTAAGGGAACTAATTCCTACTTACTTTATTCATAAGGAAAAATATGAAAGCCCATTGTAGCTAGCACATTCAACTGGCTTCGAAATGGAACTATCAGTGATCTGTTGATCTAACAGTATTCAGACACCCTTGGCCTTTCTGGGCCTTCATTGGCATACGTCTTCTTCAGGCTTAACGATTTTATAACCCAAAGTAAGATGCATATTTTTACAAATTCGTTTTTGGGGCTTATGTCTCCAAACGTTCCGGAATTCGGATTATTTCTATATGTGGCGATATTTTCTATACTTATTACAGTATGAGTTGAACAGGAGAGTATTAAGAGATTTTGCAGTAATTAAAAAAACAGATACATTAATTTTATTTTAATTATTAATAGTCATATAAAACATTGTACATGAAATATGAAGAAATTTTTGTTATTTACGGATTTTTTTCTGAAATTTTATTACAGTGTAATATAATTCAAGTGAGTGAGATTATTCGCCCATTTTATTATATACCTTCTTTACCCCAGAATTGTTTCCATATTCACAGTTCTCAATTTCTCGTGCAAATGTTTCATCCAGATGTCTGTTCCAAATCTGCAAATGCGATCGCCACAATTTTAATACAGCAAGCATTTCATTCCAGAAGCAATTAACGACTCCTTAATGGAATGTTTAGCTTTAGTAGTACTTTCGAGATTTCACGGAAAGGATGTTGGTGTAGCACGGATATAAAAGAGGAAGAGTTAATAGCATCCAGCATTAGTGCTATATTAACTTGCTTGTGAAACATTTTAGAAAACATGCAAGATAAGGAACACGATTTATTTACAAATCTATTCATTCCAGCTTCATTCAACGAAACTCATTTTCTGCTTCAGATACATTTGTAGAGGTATTTTTTAAAAATTACTGAATTAAAAGAAAATCATATTTTATATTACGCTCAAAGGGGAGTTTTGTTTTTCATTTACATACACATACACGTTTCAAGAGCATTTGGGCTAATGTTTCTTTGGGCTAAAATATATAAAAATAGCCTATCTTTAAAATTTCCGTAGGCAGTCTCGTGCGCTGAGGTAAGAATGTGTTTTATTTTTCGTAAAGTGTTGCCATTGCTCTCTTTGAAATCATTGAGTTTGTTAATCAAAAATTCATTAAACGTTTACAAAATTTGAAATACATAATAACATATTTAACAACAGCATATTAGAATTTCCGATAGGCAGTCCTGCGCGCTGGAGACAAAAATGATTTTCCCGTACAGTGTTGCCATTGCTTGCTTTGAAATCGTTGAGTTTGTTAACCAAACATTCTCAAAGTTTCACAATATATGAAATACACAATAAAATTAATTTGAAATTCAAAGTTCGGGCTACCAGGGTCCATATTCGGGTGGAGGGCTACGTTGTTCAATGTTTGATGGCTGTAGGTCCCGTTGTCTTTTCATAATTAGAAAAACATGCATACATTCATGCAAATTCTTAATTATTTAATTTCTTTAAATATAATACAGGGCGATAATATTTGGTGGGAACAATCTGAAAAGTGATTCAGACATTTAAAGTGATTCAACGTAAAATCAAGTTTTGAGACTAATAGCTAGTGCGGGCTAACTCACCTTTCGCCTAATAATTGCAAAAGGTTCGCAGTTTCGGCGAATGCAAAATTTAAAATTGTGAAAGAACTATCCGTTCTATCCAGCAAAATATTCAATAGTTGGTATTCCAGTTATTACCTGAAACGGTCATTCTTCTTAGACCAGTTCACCTCGTGGTTATTTATAAGCAAAAAACGGACGGCTACATATGATCATTTTCAATATAAACTAAGAGATACAGCTTTTAATTGCATGTATTATATTGATTGTATAGTTCAATAAAATCAATAAATATTAGTTGAATGTTCATTTCACGCTCAAAATGATTTAATTTTCTAATTATACACTCATGTCCATAAATTAAGGATAATTCGGAGTCACACGGAAATCGAACTCTAAAATAAATATATCACCTGTAAAATCACTACACATATCTTCAAGAATCATACGCAAATTTCAGGAAGTAACCAGATGACACCGATGGTACGTCACAAGGACGAGAGTGTAAGAGAGTGATATATAAGGAATACAGGCAAAGAAGTAAAATTGTTCGCAGGCGCTTTATAAGCATTTCAGTGCAATAACCGAATAGTTATGACACAAAGGACATACTTGGATGATTTTTTACGTGGTAGAATTATAGGCCGTCTGGAATGTGGGCGTACCCAACTGGAAGTATCAGACGAACTTGGAATTGCCCAGAGTGTCATCTCCAGGCTTTGGCAACGATTCCAAGATGATGGTAATGTGAGTAGACGTTACAGCACAGGTCGCCCCAGAGTTCCAGCGCCGAATGAGGACCGGTATTTGGCAGTTACTGCCAAAAGAAACAGGCGGAGAACAGCCTCAGACCTGTCTCGTCAGCTCTTATCAGCCACTGGTACGACAATTTCAAAGCAGACCGTGTACAGACGCTTAGGGAAGATTGGTCTATATGCTCGTAGACCTGTCAGATGCGTTCCACTTACTGCAACTCACAGTCGCCTGCGGTTAGCCTGGAGTAGATAGCATGCATTGTGGACACCGCAACAGTGTGCTTGTGTGATGTTTTCCGACGACTCCAGGTTTAGCTTGCAGTCTGATTCTCGCCGGACTTTCATATGGAGAGCTCCAGATACACGTTACCACCAAGAAAACATCATTGAACGACACCGTTACGGTGGTGCAGGAGTGCTCGTTTGGGGTGGAATTATTCTGGGTTCCAGAACTCACCTGCATGTTCAAATTGGAACCATGACAAGCAAAATCTATCGGGACGTCATTCTGGAACAACATGTACGTTTGGTTTGGGGCGCCATGGGCGCACAATTTGTGTTTATGGATAACAACGCCCATTCTCACCGTGCAAACATCGTAAGCGAATGCCTTCAATCGGAGGATATCACCCGTATGGACTGGCCAGCAGTCTCACCGGACAGCAGATGTGGGACATGCTTGGCCGACGAGTAGCAGCCCGTCAACCTCCTCCTACATGTCTACCGGAACTTCGGAGAGCAATGCATTTTGAGTGGCGTAATATTCCCCAAGATCAGATCAATAATTTGGTACTCAGCATGTCTAGGCGTTGTACGGACTGTAACGCATCGTCTGAGAAGCGTACAATGTATTTAACAATCATACCAACCATGTAATATTGTTTTTTTGTAAATAGGTTATTTTTGTAATTTGCTCCAGGGAGAAAAATTCGCTAATTTTTTTTTAATAATATCAAACATATAGCATCTTTTTTTTGCTTTTTACCTTTTGTTTAATAAATAATCTTTACAAATAAGTCACATTTGTTTGCTTCTAACTCTTTCTTTGCCTGATTTGGCATTATCCTTAATTTATGGACATGAGTGTAATAAGGAAAAGTACACATCGTGTCTACGAAGATCTTTATTTCCGTTTTTTATTTTCGAAATCGCTGCTAGCAGATATGCTACGGTGAAACACCGAAATCTTCAGAACGTCGAATTTCACCGGTTAATGTCAACATTCACACAGTCGCTTGGTGTATGTCCGAAATATTTTCCAAATACTCTAATTTCTGACTTACACTGGTAAATGTCGACATTCACCATGTACTAATGGTGAATGTTGAACATATAAGAATACTATATTTTCTTCTCCGCAATTCAGTCGCAGAAAACGCACTTGAAACTTAAAATAAGAACTTAAGAATATAAGAACTTAAAACACACAGTACATTCAAAATGAGAAAGGAAAATAATAGAAGTTAAAAGCTTACTAAATTACGTGACTCAAATCTTATTTATTGCAACAACTTTAACTATTATGACACTTTGAATTGCACAAGAGGCCCTTGCCTTTACAACTGCATTTATTTCTGGAACACTTCCTTTTGCAATGAAAGCTTGTACATATACTCCTCTCTTTTCGACTTAACCAGAGCATATCTGTGATTGTCGACATGCACCGGTGAAGGGTCCGAATGTACAGGGTGATCAAAAAGTTAGTATAAATTTGAAAACTTAATAAATCACGGAATAATGTAGATAGAGAGGTAAAAATTGACACACATACTTAGAATGACATGGGGTTTTATTAGAAAAGCAATAATTAGCATAACAAATTAAGACAAAGCAAAGATGATGTTCTTTACAGAAAATGCTCAATATGTTCACCATCATTCCTCAACAATAGCTGTAGTCGAGGAATAATGTTCTGAACAGCACTGTAAAGCATGTCCGGAGTTATGGTGAGGCATTGGCGTCGGATGTTGTCTTTCAGCATCCCTAGAGATGTCGGTCGATCACGATACACTTGCGACTTCAGGCAACCCCAAAGCCAATAATCTCACGGACTGAGATCTGGGGACCTAGGAGGCCAAGCATGACGAAAGTGGCTGCTGAGCACACGATCATCACCAAATGACGCGCGCAAGAGATCTTTCATGCGTCTAGCAATATGGGATGGAGCGCCATCCTGCATAAAAATCGTTCGTTCCAGTCTGTGTTTATCAGCCAGGCTGGGGACGATGCAATTCTGTAACATATCGGCGTACCTCTCACCCGTCACGGTAGCAGTTACAAAACCAGAATCACGCATTTCCTCGAAGAAAAAAGGCCCGATAACAGTATTTTTTTTTTGGTTCTAATAAAACCCCATGTCATTCTAAGTATGTGTGTCAATTTTTACCTCTCTATCTACATTATTCCGTGATTTATTAAGTTTTCAAATTTATACTGACTTTTTGATCACCCGGTACAAGAATATAATGCAATATTCGATCTTTCACCGATGTATTTAATGAATGTTGACATTCTCCGGTGAAAGTCGGACATTCTCCAATTTCAGTCTTTCACGGTAACAGATGTTTACTTGCAGATGTTTTAAATAACAGATGTTTTAAATAATCCAAAGTTTAATAGTTTAATTTTTGGCATAGGATTACGTTCCTGAATTATGGTCTGATGTTAAAACAAAAACTAACACGCTATTTGAGGTGTGCGAGAATGCTTATATCTTCGAAACTACACATGTTTTAGTCAATCTAAATACATTATTAGATAGATGAAAGAGCATATTAGTGAACACAAAACAAATTTTTAAATTTGCACAAAGGGTATGCGTATAGTAACGCGTCAAAAGCAGCGAAATTTTGCAGACGTCAAAGCTGCGTGCGCATGCACGACCGCGTATGAGTGGCAAGGTCGTCTGGTAAACAGTCGCGCGTAGGCAGTCAATGTGTTCGGGTGGCGTCAGCTGTATTTAATTTTAATACGCCAGGTGGTAAGGTTTTCTGGTAGACAGTCAGTGTGGTTGGGTGCTGTTTGCAGTATTTTATTCTATTTCGCCAAAAATAATTAATAATGAGTTCGATAAAAGAGAAACTATGTCGATAGAGGTAAAGATAAGCAGAACGAAATAAACGTTACGACAATGTGCAACAAACAAAAGGAGAACGAAAGAAATGTTTGCAGAAAGAACGTTATAAAGTTCTAATTAATTTGCATGTCCTTGGCTACTAGAACTTTAGCGAAGTGTCTAGCGACTATTCGCTAGTCATCCTACAACTGTAAAATATAAGTCCAAAGAAGAGTTTTAAATTACCCTTTTTTCACTCAACACTACAGACGGCCCTGTGTCTAATGCGTATCCTGTGTCTAATGCGAATCCTGTGCAAAATAACCCTTTTATAATGTACCAATATAGGGTTTATTAGGAAAGAATTTTAATGTAATAAGTTGATGTGAAGTTAATGTAATTTTAGGGTAAGGTATTAATTTGATATGTAGTATATAATGCAATGTGTAAATCATGTATCGTAATATATAATGTAATACGAAATGTAAGATAAAGGTGGACGTGGTGCTGCACTGATTAACCCAAATGGTAAAGGGACAGTGCCCACGTCCTCCGTCGCTTATCGCTTACAGACGGCCCTCTCGGACTTACATGAAACGCTCCACTTGGGCTTTAACTTAAAATATAAAATAAGGAACTAAACTAATTCTTAAAATTTTAGCCGAAGCTGTACAAAAATAACTAACCAAAATAAGCCCGTAATTAAACCCCACAGGTAAATATTAACAGGCACGTAAAACTAAGGCAAAATGCAGTAAGATAGGCTTAAAGCAACGACGTGGCCCAAAGACAGAACACGCTCTACTGAGAACTTCTGAGCTCTTCTACGGAAGTGAATGAACTTCCCATTAAATACTAGTTCTACTTCATTTACATAATACGCGATACTGAAATCTCATTCTGATAGGAAGCTGTAAGTGGAAAACAAGAATTTAAAGGAGAGGGTTTCAAAATTAAAAATAACTATTAGAAAATTAAAATAATCCCTACAACGTAATAGACGATACTCTGAGAAAACTAAATCCAAATCATCGACACTGTCTAATTACTTTGCTGTGGAGGTAGAAGCATCAACTTCGCGAAACAAATAACGAATGTGAATTTGCTTTATTCGTTCTATAACGTTCTCAAACTTTAGTCAGTAATCATATGCAATGAACTATAAAGAGGGAGCCTACCGTCAATTTCTTTGTCCTATTAAACATGTATTTTACGTAAAATAAAAAATCTAACTTCTAACTCGGTCCTCCGTTTCACCTATATTTAGGAAGATTTTGCACTCATTATAAAAAACAAAACGAAAAAATAATGACTTCTGACGAGACAAATTGACAGAGTTATTTCATATTAAAATCAAAAATTATATCCAGGGAACGCACACGAAGTTTGCGTTCATGCGAAACAAAAAATAACTCATTCTTTAGAAAAAGGTTTTTGTTGTTAAGAGAATACGTGATGAGCATTTCTATGAAGAGTATTGTGAAAAATATTGATCAATGTAATTCCTTCCCAAAATGGAGATCTAATTGAGAGAAATGAATAGAATTTGTGTTCTAGAACAGGGATGGCTGATCCGCAGCGGAATGCATGAAATTTATAATTTGTTATCTTCTAATAGCTCAGCACAAATTAAGAAATCCGTTCTGACTTTTGTGAATGAACACAAAATGGACGAGTTTTGTAACTGTCGACAGAAGCATGTTGGAGCTGTGACGTTGCTGCTTCTGATTGGTCAAAAACGGAAAATGGTAACATGGGTACAGACAGATTGACTGCTCGATGTCTTTAGTATAGTAAATTTTCGGTACGAGTACAAAGAAAAGAAAATTTTTTGACGAAAGCTGACAATGTAACGAAAAATAGGAAGAAAAATACTACTTCATTATTTAAAACTCCAAATTAATGTGTTTAATTTGTCAAGAACTGACATCATATTTCAAGAAGGCAATGTAAAGAAACATTACGAAACGAAAGTTAGTGATTACATGACACAAGAGAAAGATGAAATAGAATTAAAGATAACAGAATATAAATCGCAGTTAGAAGCTCAAAAAAGAGTGTTTATTTGAGCCTTACCAACAAGTATTTAATATTGTGAAATCATCTTATCCCATTTCATTCCTAATTGCTAAAATAATGAAGCCATTTTAAGACGGTGAGTTTGTAAAGGAATGTTTAGAAGCTGTCGCCAAAGATACTGTACCTGATGAAAGTAAATTATTTTGAAATATTGGTACAGTACGTTATCGAATTACAGACATTCAAATGAAATCTTTGCACATCTGCGCCATCTGATACGAAATTTCAAATATTTCTCTTTGGCATTTGATGAAATTATCGCCATTTCGGGCACAGCTCAAATTTTAGTATTTATTCGTGGAATGAACAAACTGTTTCAAGTAACCGAAGAAAACTTGATCGGTTTGAAGGATACTACTAAAGCAGAGTTTTCAGGTTGCTAGGTGGGAGGAAAACTCTTTAGGCAAAAAGAATTTGCGTTTAGAATACTGCCTGGAGTATAGATGATGGCACAAAAGGCTGTGAAAAAAAGGTTAAAGGAGCTGAAAAATTACTAATTATTTAATTAGATTTAAACTACATTTAAACAAAAGATTTAATCATTAGCCATTACTTGGTTCATCAACTCGTTATGTGCTCTTAACTATTATTGATGAATCATGTTATGCAAGTGGTCATGGAAAACAGTCAATTATATTCGACCACATACATTTTTACATCCACAATATAAGGAATTTCTCATGGAATTAAATGCTGAATATGGTGACATTATACATTTCAGTCGTGTCAGGTGGTTTAGTCCTGGAAAATATGAGCAATGATTTTTTTTAGTTGCGCCTAGAAATTGATTTCTTTATTATATAATGACAAGTAAAAACCCTGAGAGAATAAGTAATAACGAATAGCTGTTCGATTGATACATATTATTGTAAATTACAGAAACATTTTGTAGAGTTCCTCACTTTGTAAATGCTAATTTACAGTTGAACGTGAAGAATATAGAATAGAATTTAATAGCCTCTCTCAGAGATAGCGATGCTACATCATTAGACTGGGCTTTGAATTCCTGAGAAGGCATAAATGTTTTTTATGTTATGACAATTTAGTTTGTTTAAATAGTTAAGTTTGTAGAGTTTCTCACTTTGTAAATGCTAAGTTATAGTTGAAAGAACTGATAAGCATACTGATCTTAAGAACTGATAAGCGAATAATCACTTGAGTTCGTGTGACAGGAAACAAGAAGATAGAAGGATAAACTAACCCTTTATTATTCCAACTGAAGTTTAAAAAACTCCTCTTTGGAGCGTACAATAAAGCCGACACTTCAGCTTGAACTTAAGAGGCTAAGAATTGAACTAAAACTAATATAAACTAAAGAGATATAGCCGAAGCTATCAAGATTCTAACCGAGTTGGCCCCTTAACGCTAATTGACTGCGAAGTTATCAAGGGCCTGAGTACGGCCGAGTGTAATAACAGCTTTGAGAAAGAGTAGTCAAAAAGGTGGACGTGCTAATCAGAAACTCTGATTCTCTCTAACTCAGCAAGTAGGACTTCGCGGGTATGTACCGCTCCTCCTCATTATGTATTCAGACGTGATTCCGAAACTATGTTCTGGCCGATTGTAGTAAGTTGAAGTTAAGAATTTGACAGGAAAGAAGTTTAACTCAAAATTTAACTGTTAATAAAATTAACATAATCCTTACAACTTAATTAGTTAAATATATTTTACAAGATAATTAATAATCCATGCTTTTAACGAGATCAAAGCATTTCAGAAGATCGTTTTTTGAATCGCAATTAAAAATAATAACGTGAAAACGTTTCCATTATTGAAAGAATTTAAAAATTCAGCATGTGACAGTAATTCTAAATATTTGAATGAAATAAGAAAACTTATAATAGCGTTTGAAAGTCGAATCAGCAATTCAGGAAAATGAGATAATATAATTGAAGTATATTCAATTCCCTTCCACGCTGATATCCAGTCGACTCTCACCTCCAAAAGAAACTAATTAATTTACAATACAATAATGAATCGAAAAGCATTTTTTCGAACATCAGAATCTTAGTTTGATTTTTGTAATACTTATATAACAAAAGATGTGGTGTGGTGTATTTAATTATGGCAATGCACACTAGGGCTATCTGCCTAAGGGGAGGGATGCCTTTCGTGGAGGACTTTCTAAGGGAAACTGGCTTGTATACACGTTACACATGAGGAAAACCACGAAAACACCCATGCAGCCAGCCCGTTCGCGGGACTCGAACCTCGGACCGAACTACCAGTGTTCAGCGACTTTAACGCTCGGCCGCTTATATAACAAAAGAAAAAATATTAATTTAAGAAATCTAGCACAAAATGTTGCGTGTGAGTCTGGATCAATTTACGTCTCTGAATCGTTTTGTTTCCAAAAATGAAATTCGCGAAACATAAACCATGAGCGTTACTAACTGTTATAAAGCTGCAACATCAATTTCGATGTGCAAATATAAGTCCTGAGAATGACCTGAAAAACCTAAGTAAAGGAAAAGAGAAATAAAAATTCGACTGATTAGAGTAAATATAATATTATTGAGTTGTTTTATTGATTAGTATAATTATAATTATTTATGTATAGTCCTAATTTTCTATCTCATTATTTTTTAATTTTTGAATAATAAAAATTATATAGATGATACTTTCTGTCTTAAATTTTAACCAAAAAATTATATATATGTGTGTCATAATTTAATTCGCAGAAGAAATCACTGGAACTTTTAACAGCTTTTGATATCTGTCGTGGCTGAGGGTTACCAATCTTTATTTTCCCACATATCAATATCAATCATCGTATCATTCTTTTGCAGACAAGATATTTTTTAATCATGTACACGGGTTTATGTAAGATGTAACAAAATACGATGGCTATGTTAAGAAATAATTGGAGACCTCAAAATTAACGATTCTAGTTTTTATGCTATCCCCCTAAATTCATCTGTTACCTCAAATTAGAGATCTTTCCGTGTTACATGCACACACACACACACATATATACATATATAATTTAAGAAAGGAGAACAAACTAAAAAAGACCTTTTGCCAAGAATTTTGCGCTTCAAAAATTAGAAAACAAAGTAAAAAGGATATTTTTCATGCTTTTTCTATAAAGCAGATGTGATACTGTGATTTCGGTGAATAATTTTAACACAAGTTAAAATAAAGTGCAATTAAAAGTGTAAATACAAGATAAATGAAATTATCACAAGAATACTTATAAATAAAAAGCGGATTTAAAACTCAAATCGAATTGGAAGTAATATGTTGATTAAAGTTAAAATTATCTATATTTTTTTCTATTCAAATGATAGAAGTTAAAACTATCTATCATTTGGATAGAAATACAAAAGTTATTTAAGCAAAAATACAAAGAAACGGTAAATGGGTAATTAGCCTAATTCGAATCTCATTATGGACTCTTCAGGGGAAATGCACAATGTTTTTCGAATCCAGCTAATTCCATATTGCGTTTCGTCAAAACAGAAGAATCGAGACTGTACACGAAACATTTTGATTATTTAACTGATAAAATAACCTAGATAAAAACTCAAGTCTTAATTTCTCTGCCTCATTTCCCGACGTGTCCGCTTGTTAAAAGTAAATGATAAACACGTTAATGGTGTAAGAAAAAATGATATTATTGCTGCCAAAAATAATTGCGGCTACCCTAACGCAAGAAAGGAAGTATAATAGTGAGTAACTATCTAAAGATTATTGTTTTAAATTATATGAAAAATTAATTTCATATAATACTTTTTATTATTATAATATTATTATAATTTATATAAAATGGCTAAACATAACTAAATGGATTCCTGCATCGCTATTTCGCTACCAAGTTATCGTTAAAGCATAATTTCATCTCGTTGGTTGTTCAAATATAATTTTCTATAATGAATGATGCCTTTTCTTTGAAAACATTTTATTGCATACTTTTCGTCATGGGCAATTCCCAAATTGTTAAATCCGTAGCATATAAAAAAATGGATTTAAAAATTAAACTAGTATTTCAGTGGCGTCTTAAGAAATATAGAACTATCCAAACTTACGCAATCTGAAATCAGCGCGTACACTAGATTTGGTGCGCTGTTAAATGGGCGCGTTTGCTAGATTTGGCGCTTTTGCGCATTTTCGCTGCAATTTTTTTACGATCCTTAAAACGGAATAGTACCGAAAAAACTATACAAACTGGACTGGTAAGGCAAACGTAAAAAATAAAATAAAAGTGAATTTGCTACTAGTCAATAAGGACATATATTTTAGGGAGGACATATATATATATATATAGATAGATAGACAGGTAGACAGAGAGAGAGAGAAAAGAATGAATGCAAAGCAGTTTAAAATTTACACCAGTTGCGCGACGAAAGCAGCAACAAGTAGTAAAAAACAATAACGCAAACAAATTAAAAATACGTTTAAATTAAATTAGTTAAATTAAAAATACGTTTAAGACCCATCTCATATTGGTGGCAACAATTTGAAATTGAACCGGCATTTATAGTGAACCAACGCAAAACGAAATTAATAGTCCTTCAGGGCAAATTGCCCCTTTGGACTAATAAACTAAGATTTACATTTTCAAAAAGCTGAAAAACATAATGTTCACCAGTTTTTGACGTGCCGTATAGCTCAACCCAGAATAATTTGTAGAACCCTGGATGAAAACTACTTAGGAGATAAATTGTAAAACATTTTGACCCTTAATGAATTATGAGTTGAACCAAAAAAGGTCTATTAATTACCGAAAACGAAGAGGAAAATTTGCACAAACCTGATTCAGTCAAAGCAAAAAAAGTTTCAGTTACGGTTGAAATCAAAAATAAGAAAGTGGAAAGTTATGTAACTTATTACTATAAATAATACTTCAATTTCGGGGTTAATGGATGTTTAAAAATGATCAAAAGATTTTTAATATCTTAAAAATAAAAGCATAATTTTCTGTTAATAATATTTTGCATTAATAATTCATTTTAATTTCCCTGTTCAGTTTTAATATATTCACAAATTCAGATATAAAAACAAGATAAGTTGTATAAATATTCTCAACATTTCTGATTTTTCCACAGTAACCATAGGAGAAGGATTTGAGACTATCTGTGTCAAATAAGTAGGTTTTAGATTATTACAACACCTTCACATACTTTCACTGGAAGTTTCTTTGTATATATACTGGGTATTAAGCAGTTGAGAGTATGTATTTAAGAGGTTAAAGAGATATTGTAACTAGTATTTCAAATCCTTATAACATTCCATTCCCTGTCGGTGGGACCTAGATAGGATGTCCTAAGGATATACTGAGATGTCTTTAGGAGGTTAGTGGATTATCCCGAGATGTCCTGAGGATGTAGTAAGTAGGAGTTCATATCCTAATAACATCCCGTACTCTGTCGATGGGACTTAGTTAGGATGTCCTGAGGATGTACTGGGATGTGACATTAAGCACTCGGGAGGAGGTGTTTAGGAGGTTTGCGGGATATTCCGGAATGCCCTGAGGATGTGCACATATCCAGCGAGCAACATCCTAGGGATATCCCAAGGATGTTTTTGTGCTGTATGGGTTACTATAAATTGCTATAAGGAGAAAGTTTTACATCCGCTATTAACAAAAAACAATTCATTTCTTTGTCCAAATGACTTTCAAAGAACGAAATTTTATTAAGACAGAAAACAAGTCATACTTCGAAACTGCCTTCCTTGAAAAGATGAAGACTGATACAGGTATTGCGTATACACCTTTTCAACGTATTCCTGCAAAGTCCTTGAAGTTTCCCTATGTGGACTTTCGGTCTTGTAAAGAGCTTTTTATTATGATTTTGGTCTCTTACAGAGAGCTCTTTCTAACTGCAACCCACCACAATTGATGAAATCTGAAAAATAGTGGAAGACAAATGGAAATTTATAAGCCTGGGAATTTTACGAAACGTTCTTCTAGCATAGAAATCAGATTAAGGTCAAGTTATTAGATCGAAAATTTAAAAAAAATATTCTTTATATTTTAGACGTTAATTTAAATTCACCGAAATCGTTCTAAAAATGTATAAACAGCCTTTGTATATATAATTAGAACTCGATAGCTTTTTTGGCATTAGTTTAAATACCGATAACAAACAACAGCGACAAACAACATGACTGAAATAAGAACATATAATAAAATTATTCATACTTGTAGATGATTTTGTGGTTTTGAACGCTTTTAGCTTTTTTATTGAAGAAACCACTGTTTGCATTCATTTCTGTTAATTATGCTGCTGAAATCACACAATACAATTGGAATAGTAATAAAAAAGAAGCTTTCTTTAGAATACTATACATCCCGACTTTTTTCCTACAATTTTATTTCGGTTTTGTTTAACTTAAATCTAACTTGTAAATAACTGTGTCTTTGATCGCATTTTATGTATTTTTTATGACAGTAAAACGTTTCAGACGGATTTTAAAATGTAACGGATTTGCACTTTTTATTTGTATTATTACGAGAGGAAATAATGTCAAAGACATCTTTAAGCAGTCTTAAAACAATACAAAATATAAAGAAATGTTACAGAAAAAAGAAATTTAAAAAAATGTACGCTTTGTAAAAAACACTCACAAACAAAATGCCATAATTGTTAAGAATCTTTTGTAAGCATTTTCACTATTGAAAGAAACGGGGAAGTGGTGGAGTAACAACAAATTATCACTCCAGAGACCATAATTTATTTAAACATTTTTTAAAAAATTACAATGGAGACATTATTCCAACTACAACGCTTAAATTCTTGATAAAAGGCAATACTTCATATTCTTAAAAATGAAGGGATATTTTAAAAATAATGACGGCAATTGTTCTACTTGAAATTATATCCAATGTTTAGGCCGCTTTTGAATAGATATGTGAATAAATAAATAAAGTTGAAGTACTTAATCTATTTTAAATAAGTTATCTAATATAATCTTTTAAAGCAAAATGTTTCTTTCTCTTATGCTTTGTAAAAACATTCTTCGATGAACTTCAGTCCGTGCATCTTTTTCTTTGGTCTAACAATGAAGTTTATCAAAGGCTCCAGTAATTAAATATGTGTTAAAGAATAGTGATTTGCAATCGTATTATTATAATAAATTAAAATATTATGATTATTTTTAGTAACTTTATGTATAATATTATTTACTATTACAGATAAGACATATTTGTGTTTTACGTTACACTATAAGAAGAAAAGAATATATGCTATCATTAACCATTTAAATAATAATAAGCCCTCCAAAAACTTAAACATAATCATTTAAAATTTATTAATTTGAATTTATTTAACATTCCTCTGTTTTGATGAATTACGCCACGAAGACATACAGAAAGGAGGAAGAAAATACCTTGTACGTTTTTACTCTATAATGACCTCTGAGCATTGACAATTCGCGATGTACATGATAAATCAAAGATCTCATGTCTTAGTGTGAGCTGGGCAAACATAGCATGAAGAAAGTTAGAAACAAAAAAGTGATAACGCTTAATAAGTATTTTTGAATTTATATCTGCATTAAAATACATTATTTTTTAGAGTGTCCGCCGATAACATCGCGGCAAAAACATTGCAGACGAAAACGTCGTGTTACAAAACATCGCAGTTCTAAAACATCGATGTCGAAAATAAAGCGGTTCAAAAACTTTGCAGTTTAAAAACATCGTCGTCGAAAATATTGTGGTAAAACATAAAGTATCTACAAATCATCGCATGACGATAATATCGCAGACATGATTTGTTTCAGGTTTTAATAGTTGTAAATGGGTATTCCCATAATGATTTATGAGCGCAAGATGTGAAAGAAGGATAATTTTTACTGTTTTGTAGCACGATGTTTTATAATTGCGATGTTTTCTCCTATGATGTTTTGTAATACGACGTTTTCGCCTTGCGTTTTTTTCTCCACTTTGCCGCGATGTTTTCGGCTGTAGCCATTTTTCAGCTATATAATTTTCCCTGAAATATATGCGAAGTGAAGAAATAAAATTTCTCGCTTTCTTTATTGAAATATGCGTTTGGCTAGCAAATTTTCTGTAAGTCAAATAATATTTACAGGAAAACAAAATTTAAAACACGGATAATTAGTTACTTTCTCAATTATCCGCATTTTTGATTAACTGTATAGATTGAGTAACTGTATATATTGTACATATTAATCTAGATACTTGGAGATCTGAATTTATATTCGCAAAACTACGATTTATGAATGTTAATAAACCCAATTTCTCTATTTTGAAACTTCTGTTTGTAGAGCTCCTTTCTGAACCATTTATTGCATTATATACTGCTATTCAACCGTATATACAGATCTTATCAAATTCCTTACAGAGTAGACCCACTTGAAAGCATGAGTCGCTGACGTAGTACACTAGATATCATCGTTACTGAGCGTTTTGAAATGATATGGGAATAAAAATACTCAATCTCAATTTTTAGAGATCTCTAGGTCTCTGAAAGCAGCCGTGACTGAAGTAATACAGTAGCGAAAGAAGTCTAAATCTCAGTCCCCGTACACTCTTTATTCACAATACGCCAGGGCAAGCAACTTATTTCCATAAAGTTTGTGATATATTTGCAGAAGCTCCTTTTCATATCTCTGCTTGAATGACGTACGATAAGCTTTTAGTCAAATGCCAGAGTTCTTAAAATGTCTTCTAAATTCAGAATATATTTCCAACAGTGAAAGATGACGTTAGCGTTCCAGAACGTTGGAGCTGTAATTTGACGAAGAAAAAGATTTGTACTGTGAGATATGAATAAGCACTATGGATTAGTTTAGGTTCTTTTCTAAATTTATATTTATAAAAATGGGGGTACTTAAAAGAGACCCTGATGTCTGAAACTATTTGACATCACTCATTTTTCTTTCCTAAAAGGAAAAGCCAAAACGTGTGATAAGTATAAAACACTAAATTTATGTTTATCAATGACCTGAATATTCTCTATGAACTTGAGAAGAATTTCATTATTGAATTATGTCGAATATTTCCCTTTTTGGCGGTTAAAACGGTTTCTTGTTTAGTGTTTGCCGTTGTTCTTATTAGTCCTTTACAGTGATTCTCTTTTGAGAGCTTAAGTCGCTGAAGACTGGTGATTCGATTCAGGTTCGAAACCCAGCGAACGGGCTGGCTGCATATGACTTTTAAGGTTTCCCCAGTGTAACGTTTATGTGATTCAGTTTTCTCTAAAGCAACTGGTCAAAGGCTAGTTTGTTTAATTAAGATAAAACTCGCGAAGATTATTTGCCTAAGGGGGTAATGCTTTCGTGGTGGGTTCTCTAAGCGAACTGGCTCGTATCCACGTTACACATGAAGAAAATCCCGAAAACACCAAAGCAGTCAGTTCGTTCGCTAGAGCTCAAACTCTGTACGAAAAACCTAAAGGGAAAATCATCCCTACCCTTAGGCCGACAGCCCTTTGCCATAATAAAAGTAGACCAAACACATGCTACTCCTCTTAAGGCAAGTAGATATTGCTTGCTTTGTCCCGTTTAATAACCTAACCTAACTTATATTACATCATGTGATCAAACGTCATATTATTGTTTTAATGAGTTCAGAAGACTTAAAACTAGTAATGCTTCATAAACGAAAATAAAAAAAAAGAATGCAGCATTAGGAAGAACTTATATGGAATTGACGCTTTTAAGAGCACAAAAATTCTGTAGATAAGAACATATACTAGCTCAGTTCAGTTGATGATAAATGGTGACACCCGGTCTTTAGAAATGGTTAACGGGTATGATACATTCAACTGAAAAAGCAGGAGTTTATGCAAAAGCAGCGTTTCTCAACTCTTTTTTTTTTTTGGTCCCATACACCCCTTTTTCAAGTACTACACGATCATTCACCAACCCTTCTTTCCTAAACTCGAAAAATACATATACATTTATAAGTTTAGAATACTTTTTAATGTGTTTTACAAATTAAACAAAAAAAAGTATCGACAATGTTAATAAATACCAGAACTAGAATAAATGTACCTTTTTATATTCATGAACTAAAACTAAATCCTTAACAGGTAAATAAAAGACGTTTTCTCCGACACTATGAAATCATTCTTTGGTTGAGAACTTTTGCGCAAAAGCCAGGATAATAATTTTATTTACCCCTTCTAAGTTGTAAGTTTTAAGAAAAATCAAATAAAAAATAAAAAAATCTGAAATGTTTCAGATTTTAAATTACGTCCAAAGGGGCGTTTTTTAGCATTTTGCGTGTTACCTTTCTTTATTAAATATCATGTTGCTCGCACTTAAACCATAAGATCCAGTGCAACAGCAATATCGCAAAATAGTTTTAAAACGAGCATATCTTTAGAATTTCCGATACAGAGACTCACGCGCTGGAGATAAAAATGTTTTTTCTGCACAACGTTGCCATTGCTCGCTTTGAAATCCTTGAGTTTGTTAATCAAAAATTCGTCAAAATTTTAAAAAATAGGAAATCGATCATAAAACAAATTTCAAATTTCAAATTTGGTCTTCCACATGCTCATATTCGTTGGAGGATTACGTTATTCAAAATTCGATGACTCTATGTACCGTTGTTTTATCACAATACGAGAAATATACATACATTTATGCAGATTTTTCATTATTTAATTTCTTCAAATATAATGCAGGACTCTAACATTTTGTGGCAACAGTTTGAAAAGTGAACCGACATTTATGAGTCCGACGCAAAATGCCAAAACGAAACTAATAGTCCTTCGGGACTCAAGTCCCTTTGGAGTAATAAAACTATAAAGAATAATAAGAAATAAAATAATAGTAAGAAATAAAATAACAAATAAATAAAATAATAAATAAATTCCAAGACGGCTGAAACTTACTGTGAGGCACATCGGCACATTAGAAACATTGTTATCATCGTGCATATCAGAGTGAATATGGCAGCGCACTCACTTATTTGGATAAAACGGATGCAAAAGTGGGCGAAATTAGATCCCTACACTGTTAACTTACACTGTTTATACTTTGAGTCATGTATAAGCATTTCCCATCATGACATGACACTTTCTCATGCTGTCATGTTACTTCCATCAAGGCATGTCTTTCTAACATTGCTTAACCTATTAGATATTTTCTCCCTCCTCTCTGCATTCCTTTGTGGTGTAACGGTAGCACACTCGGCGTGTATTCAAGAGGTCCAGGTTCGAGTCTCAACGAAAGAATTGCTCATTTTGCGTGTTTTCTACTTCAATGATGACTTTCTGATGATTCTACTTCCTGATGACACTATAGTGGCGCTTGAACTAGGAGGTGATGGATGATGATTATTCACCACCGAGATACGGCGACTGAGTTCCCTAATCTCCAGTCGCCCTTTAAAAGGGGGAGTATATAAGGTATTTTCTCCTTTCTTGGTGTAACGGTAGCATAATCAGCGCGTATTTGCGTCTCAGCAAGGACATTGCAGATTTCTTCAGTTTCCTCACATTGAAAAATTCTAAAACATTCTTCAATGACGCCCCAACTAAAAGGTAATGGATTATGATTCTTTACCACCACAGTTTGGCAACTGGATCCCCTAATACCCAGTCGCCGTTTAAAAGAGGGAGTATATGTGGGAGTCATCAACGTCCAATGCTGAATTAGAATACCAGGATTATGACGTCATCAGTATACCATCACAGCCCAGCGCAGTAAGAATCATCCCAGACAGCGCTGAGACCTGGTCGAGAGTGGAGGGCAGACGTGAGCAGACGGCTCACACGTCTTCAAGAGTTTATGAACTCAGATTGTGCTTTCGATGTTATGCCTTTACATCATTATGTTAATCCTGCATACCGTTAACTTCATCTTTATTTACTTTTATTTCTTTCTATTAAATAAACCATTTAAATATTACTTCGTGCTCTCATGCTGTGAATCAAGTCAAATTCTACATATATAAGGTATTTTCTACCTCCTTTCTGGATGCCTTCGTGGTGTAACAGTAGCACACTCGGCGCGTATTCGAGGGGTCAAGGTTCGAGTCCTGGCAAGAGCATTGCTCATTTGTCCCTTCTCCCGGATCAAAAAGTACCTAATGACTCTGCAAAGTCTACTTAAAACCAAAATTCATCCAATTAACTCATTTATATAAACGCTGCGAAAACTGCTAGACATTACTTCAGAGCATGTTATTAGAATATTCCTATTATATGCAGCCATGGGTTTAATAAATCCCTATTCATAGAAGAAACGTTAACTGTTAATATTTTGATATAACTATGCAACAGATTACAAATTCAATTAGTAAAGTTTTGTATAAAAAGGCGTATAGCGAGAATCATCATATATTTCTCCCCATAGTTTACCTAATTCAATGTTATATTTATAATTTTTGTTTGTAAGACTGAAATCATTGAACTGCAGATTTTCACTTATATTCGTCTAGACACTTTAACATACATAAAATTAGAAAATTCATTCAGTCAAAAAAACATCCATAAAAAAGAATCATTTTAACTCGTTTGGAGTATATGGACATTTTCGTCTGTTAGTAATCTTTGTGTTAAAACATATTAACACAATGTTAAAACAGAATCGAAAGAACGAATTCTCTCTTTAAACATTTATAGAAAATTTGCATCTAAGGTTATCCGTGGCTGCCTTCTAGTTGCGAATTTTATTCTTTAGAATTAGAGGAACTTCTTTTATTTTGGAGACATTCTGACACTGTGGATTTACGTCTTACTGAAATATCTAGAAATGTTCACTTGTTATTGTTTCCTCCTTCAAGTTTTACTATTTTATCTCGAAGTAAAAAATTAAATACTTGCAAAGCTTTGAATAAAATATACTTGGATTAGAATAAACTATTTTTACTTCCTTGTACGAAGTGAAAGAAGTATTGTAATGACGAAAAATTCCGGGTACCATATTTAAAAGAAAATACCCATTTTGACCGCTATCGAATGCCAGCTCACGATGTTCTGTCATCTGTATGTAAGAACAAAATAAAGGACTCTTTTTCCCCAAATGAATTATAACTGATTTAAAATGGATTCAGAAGTGATTTTTTTCATGGCGTCTGTACGTATTTACGTATGTATGTATGTATTTACCTCGCATAACTCAAAAACGAGTAGCCTCAGAACGTTGAAATTTTGTATAAATGACTGCAATAACATGTAGTTGTGCACCTCTCTTTTTGGTCGCAATTGGCCAAACCTTATATATAACACCGAAATCTGGAGAATGTCGACTTTCACCGGTGAATGTCAACATTCACATAGTCTCTTGGTGTATGTCCGAAATATTTTCCAAATACTCTTATTTCTGACTTACACCGGTCAATGTCGACATTCACCATGTACTAATATGTGAATGTTGAACATATAAGAATATTATATTTTCTTCCCCGTAATTCAGTCGCGAATTAACGCACTTGAAACTTGAAATCAGAACTTAAGAACATGAGAACCTAAAACACACAATACATTCAAAATGGTAAAGGAAAATAATAGAAGTTAAAAACTTACTTAATTATACAGTACGTTCTAAATGAAAAAATAAAATAACAGTCATAAAAAACTTACTAAATTATGTGATTCAAATCTTATTTATTGCAACAACTTAAACTATTATGGCACTTTATGACCTCTCTTTTCGACTTTCACCAGAGCATATATGTGATTGTCGACATACACCGGTGAGGGTCCGAATGTACAACAATGTAGTGAAATATTCGGTCTTTCACCGACGTATTTGGTGAATGTTGATATTCTCCGGTGAAAGTCGACTTTTTCCAATTTCGGTCTTTCACGGTAACATATATTCCCACTTTGTTACACGGACTCGTAAGCTCAGATTTTTTAATCTTATATGTTGGTAAATTGTGCATTTTTGCTTTAAAAATGATTGAATTATGTTGTTCTTATCTTCAGGTTAATATTTTTTATGGCTTTAGCTAACCTGCATGTTATACTTGCAGAAATATCAACTATTTAAAAAGTTGTTTAAGTGTGGCTAGGCCTATTTTTTTTTACTATAGCAGCCATATTTGTTTACGTTTGAAACTTAGCAGAATAGTGGATTTGTCGCCAATCTAGACAAACTAAGCTTCTCAACATCAAAGTAACGTGTTCTTTTATTATTGCGCATTAAATCATGCATAATCCATTCTGGAATTATCATTTAAGTTATTAAATTATCCCATGACTTGGGATAGCATCCACAACAATAAGTCAGTTTCTACACCTTCAGTGTCTTTTTGCCGAGTGCGACGAAAAGTAAACTTTCAGTTTTGTGTCCCAGATAATCTGCTTTCTTGTCTGCTGGCCGAATTGCTTGTTCTTGCAAAGAAACTGCAATTTTAATTGGAAAATATTTTTTTAATTGTTTTAACTGTATTTGATGTTTTATGTTTTTCTATATCTTTCAATTTTCTATATAGATATTTGAGTTTTTATGTATTTTTGCCTTGTCGCGAAGTGAGAGCTAAATTAATTGAAAGAGAAATACGTATATCTCTAATGAAATTCGAGGAAATAATTTTAAATGAAATGCAAGAAAAATGTATATAATTTAATATTCTGTGCAAGGAAGTCATGTGGTGTACATATCGGATTTTTGGTATTTGTAGCAATGTTATGCATCACTAATTGCATAAAAAATCACGTTAAGTATGTCAAAGTTTTTATTTTAGCTCAATACTATATATACTTAGTACATTAAAATCCTTTGAGTTAAAATATATGTCTCTTTGTTAAACTTCTGTTTAACTATAAGGGCAAAATACGATAATGTTTAACTATATTCTGTTTAACTATAAGTTAGTCATTATTCTACCGTAAATATTTCGCGTTGCTATTTGGATGGCTCGAGGCTAAGATGAAGCATTAATTTCACTTATATATATATAAATACAAATATTATTGAATTTATTATTTTTTACTTTGAGAGCTAACAGAATCCTTATCTTATTATTATAAATTATAATGATTACGCCTCTGAATATTCCTATAGCAACACCCAAAATAGACATTTTATTTAGTTTTTGTAAATTTACGAAACCCTCATTTAAAATGAAAATGGTAATAATTTTATATATTATGTATTTCTCTATTTAAATTATAGTTTCACTTTAGGTGAGTGCCATTATAGGTCTGGTTTACCTGATCTGGTTTATCAAATTAAATACGACAAATACACTGGTCACCAAAATTAAAGGATAATGACAGAGGTATAACTTAATTGATACTTAATGGGTATTAGAAATCCCTATACCGACAATGTTAAATTGGCCATTTTCGATGTACCTTTTTTCAAACTCTGCTCTAGATACAAGCTTGAAATTTTTTCTGTAATTAAATTATACCTAACTGATTATACTGAAATGAGCTTTTGAAGCATTTTGAATTTTAGAGTAAATTACAGAATATTTTGTTAGGCATAGTAAAATTTAGCATTTTTCTCACACAAAAAAAAATTTAAAAAAATATTTTTCTAAGTTTACTACAAAAATCTCATTTCAGTAAATATTAGGGAACCTAATAAATAAGCCATAAAAAGTTTAGATACCTGTGAGCAGTAGTTCCTGAGAAAAGGTACATCGAGTATAAAAATATCACGTTTGGAGAAAAACGCGTTTTAATGTAAAATCCTCATTGATCAAAGCAGTAGATGACAAATTAAAACTAGATTTTTTTTATAGTTCTAACTTTCATAGAGATTAAAGAATGGTATTTTTAGAAAGATAAAAGTGTAGAGAATTTGAAAATGCAAAAATCCGAAATCACAATTTTTTGAAGATTTTGGGGTTCCAACACCCCTTAATGAAAAATCATTAATAGAAATTGCTACAAAAGCATTAGTTAACATAAATTAAAATGTTTGCCAGTTGATTATTTTCAAAATATTGAAGTTAAAACCAGATTCATGCAAAATGATGGAAACATTAAGTCACTTCTTTTGGATAAGGGGACTCATACACCTTAAATCCCTCATGATCTTCGAACATGTGACTGTTGCAAGAATTGGGATATTTTATTTATTTTAAAAGCAATTATTTCAAATTGTTTACAGCTGACTACATAATATAGCTGCTTTGGAAACTAGTAACCAGAAAATTTGTGTTGCCACAAATATTTTTGTAATTTAATCCTCTTTGTGACAAAATATTTCGCCATGTTTCCACCTTGCGCGCATGATATTTTAAAAATGGCTAATGGTACATACTTGAAATTTGATGGAATTCTTTATATGGGCACTATTTTCTAACTGAACCAACAATCTGATGAATATTTTAATATTGAAAAATTTCATGAACGAAAACATTACAAATTTTGTTAATAAAATACATTTCATAACCTCAACTCAAACAAAAATAAAACAAAAATTTAACATGAAATTTTTAGAATTTTAGGTTCACAGTAGTTTCCAAATGTTATAAAATCTATATATTAAATATGAAATTAAATTATGAAACAGAATGTTTTAAACTGTGCGCGCAAGTTGGAAACATGACGAAAAATGTTGTCACAAAGCGGATTAAATTATAAAAATATTTTTGGCAACACAAACTTTCTGATTACTATTTCAGAAAATAGCTATATTATGTAGTCAGCTGTAAAAAGTTGGTAGTAATTGCTTTTAAAATAAATAAGTTATCCCAATTCTTGCAACAGTCACCTATTCGAACGTCTTATGGGTTTTAAGGTGTATGAGTCCCCATAAAAGCTTTTATATCTTGTATGGCCACCTCGGGCAGATATGCATACCTCACATCTTGAGTTCATAGAGTTCACCAAAATGTTGATTAAGTCTTGTGGAATTGCACGCCACTCTTCTATAAGTAAACTTTTCAGCTTTTGGAAAGTCCGGGGAGAAATTTTGCTCTGAAATTCGGTGCCCTAAGACATGCCGTATGCTAAATCGGGTTCAAGTCGGGTGAATAAAAGGTGGCCAATCCGTTCGAAGTGGTATCTTCTGCTTACAAGTATTCTGACACCACATATGCTCGGTGAGGCCGAGCATTGTATCCGTTAGCAGAACCTCTGGGTCAAGAGCACACCTAAACACTCTAATTTGGTGTTCCAGTACCTCGTCCACATATCTTCGAGAGGTTACAGAACCTCATTGAAAGTGTGCAGCTCGGTGCGACTATTTTGGAACATTCTTTCCCAAAACCACGGTCGCGGAAATAGGCGGGATATTTCATAATAAAAATGGAGGCGAGTTGCATGTTCCTTCCTCTCTGCAGATCAAAAGACGTCTAGAGTCATCTTTAGATTACATTTTGACTCGTCAGTAATCAATACTTGGTCTCAGTCGTCTTGGCTCCATTGAACGTGACGACAGAAGCAGTTTAAACGAATCGTTCTGGAAGCTGGTGTGAGTCAGGGCTTAGAAGAGTGAGTCAGGACTTCTCTTTATTCCTAAGAGTGAGTGGCACGCAAACCATTGGTTTCTTCGCCTACATTCCAACTTCATTAAGCCTTCCTACAGCGGTAGAACGGCTAATTTGAGTGCCTGTGGCAGAAACATGGATTTCGTACATTCTTCCGTTTAGCGAACCTACTCTTGTGCGTTTCTTGGGCTCAGAGCGCCGGCTGTCTAATTTTACTTAAAATCTAACGAATTCTTTATATGGGTGTAGGAAGTTCAAATGCGGAAAATGAAAGTTTAGGAGAGTTTCTCGTATGAATTATTGTCAAACAAAAAAGTCACGCACATTGAGTAGACAGATGTCATTCTGGGACCTTAATTCGTGCTTATTGAGAGAAAACCCACCATGGAATTTTTACCTATATATATATAAAGGTTAGAGAGAGGTAAAAAGTAACAATATAATTAATTACATGTAACATTATTAAAATATTAAAGCAAACTGATTTTGTAATAAAATATAACACAATATTTAATCTAATGGTTATTCTATTAATTTTAAATACGTAAATAAATGATAATAATAAATATAAAGATATTAAGAACAACGGCAACTTTTGAGTGTTGGGGGTCAAGAAGTCATGTAATTATTCTATTTCATACAACCATTCCTGTGTCAATCCTATACTGTGAAACAAGCGAATAGAAATAGCCTTTAGATTAAATTTTATTTTGTTTTATTTTAAAGATTTTTTGTTTTGAAATTTATTTAAGATGAATATTTTTTAAATTTACAACATTTTTTTAATTGCGGTGATTCTTTAAATTAATCTTTTTTTTTAATTCTTAGTGTTTTGTCTATATTTAACATCAGATTCAGCAAGCAGCTTTCTGCTCGGCTGTTATACTTTAATAGCGAGCGCCATCTAATAATGAATCGTTAGACAGGTCCTTTTGCGTGCTATCGCACATAAGCGGATTCGGCAGAATGTAGTTGTATGGCAGAGATCTGTACCTTACAAATAGCCTTTAATAATAATAATAATAACTGATAACTTTCAGATTTTATATTACGCTTAAAGGAGGCGTTCATCTAACTTTTTGTGTGTTACGTTTATTTATTAAACATCACGTTCTTTGCATTTAAATCATAAAATTTGATTCAAAAGCAATCTCACAAAATAATTTAAAAAGAGCATATCTTTAGAAATTCCGAAACACAGTCTCGCGCGCTGGACATAAAAATGTCTTTTTATTTTCGTACAAAGTTACCATTGCTTGCTTTGAAATCGTTCAGTTTGTTAATCAAAAATTCGTTAAAGTTTTACAAAATATGAAGTAGATTAAAAAACAAATAAAAAATTTAGGCTTTCAGATGCCCATATCCGAGTGGAGGACTACGCTATTCAAAATGTGATGTCTCTAGGTGCCGTTTTTTTTCATAGTGCGAGAACACATACATACGTTCAGGCAAATTCTTCTTTATTTAATTTCTTTAAATGTAATGTAGGGCTCTAATATTTGGTGGCAAGAATTTTGTGAAACGCGGTTTATAGTGAAACGCGGTTTATAGTGAAACGCGGTTTATAGTGAGTGAACTAACGCAAAATGCTAAAACGAAATTAATAGCCCTTCTAGACAAATTGTCCTTTCTAGGTAAAAAAAGGGCATTAAAGCCATTTTCTAATGGTTACAAAAAAAGTTGCGAATTTTTCTAAAACGAGAATTTTTTTATTTTTTTATTATAAAGTAAGCTTTTATTTCAAAAAGCATTAAATAATGAAAGAATTAAAGGAATCGTGTAGTTTACTGAGAACAAGAGATTAAATTATTCCCTTTTCAAAATCCTTCTACAAATTTATATTACAAATATTAAAAGCGTGAGAGCCTAAATAAAGAAATCTGATGATCGAATTGGATCATTCAATACCAAATTAAGAAATTCGATCTAGCCGTCATTGTCATAACTACAAGTCATGATTTCGCAGAGAAACTGCCTTGAAGCATCTATTCTTAAATAACAGACTATGATATCAAAGAAATGTTTTCTGATAATATTGTTACAAATTTTGTATTTAGATAGATAATTTTAGAAGAATAATAACTAAAATTATTATATTTTTCTGTGTAATTTAACGCGAGAAAAATTTTAAGAGAAAGCTCTGCCGGTTAAGTACGAATACACAAAAGTCGCCAAATTTATCGACCAATTAGCGATATTTTGGTTCGGTCCCCGTATCACCAATATTGTACCTGAATAATTATAATTGACCACTATGTTAGCTGTAACCGAAATTCCACCCTCATATTGCTTTCCAGTAATTTCAAAAAGCAGAAAGTACTAGAAATATCTCGGTGGCCGGTTGAAAAGTATTTAAAGCCGAAGGGAGAATACCAGCTGTTACTTGTTTAGTTAGTTGCATAGTTGTTGTTGTAATTCCCCTTGAATTGAGATAAATCCGAATTAGCTTTCTCTTTAGATGCCGTTTGCAGCACCTTGTGTTTAACGTTCTTAGTAGCCTGAAATGTGGCTACTGTGTGAGACTGTGAACACTAGTAGGAATATATATGTGGAAAATTCCACAGTTCTGAAATATTTCTTTTGATAAAAATAAATTTTTATTAACCTATTATCAAACTTGTGCATTCAATCTATTACGAAAACGTACACACGCAACAGTATAGTTGGCATTCTTCTGGGGCCTATGAATACACATAATGACCAATGCGTGATAATTTACAGACTATGGTGCTTCTATAATGGTAGTCATGACACATTTGATGAATGCATCAAGATTATTATTGATTTATATTTTTTCAGTGAGATATTGAGATAATTACACATTAATTAACTTGAACGTTTTTGAATTTGCATAACTTTTTGAGGGAATAACATGACGAGCTAAAGAGATACAGAATGCAATTTAACTGAAAGCTAACTTACAGTACATCACGGTAATAATTGTCATGATATATTTAAAATAAAAATATACAAGAAAATTAAAAAAAAAAAAAAAAAAAAAAAAAAAAACCCCACAGAAGTTTTGCATAAAAAGGGTATTTTTATAAGGATGAAATTCAAAGAAACGACTAAGAAATATTTTAACTCGAAAAGCGTAATCACATGTCTAGCAAAACTAAAATCTCATAATAAACATACTTCGAGGAACATTATTAATACCTGCTAAAGATCTGAAATAATAATAGTTCAAGGATTGTTTTCTAGCCGTTATGAATATTTGATAGGAGTTAAAGCGGAAAAAGTTCAAGTGAGAAGATTGACGAATAATGACAGCCAAGCCTGCTAACTTCTATACGCCATATGGAGTTCAAGCAAGCTGACTGAGAGAGAGAAAAATAACCACCTGGTTTTAATTTCCGGCATTACCAGTTTCACTTGGAAACTCCATTACGAGTTCCCGGTGAGAAGTCGCAAGGTTTCGTGAAAGAAAATAATCAATGATGGCACTTGCGGCCATAATAGTTGATTTCAGCTAAATGATATTGATTTCGTTACAGATGAAAGAAATTTACCATATTTAAGTAAACGGGCTCAGTAAGATCAATAAAATTTATAAATTCAACAAACTTAGAAGCTTGTACTATGTGAGATATTTTGCAAAATATATGTAAATGCATTTTAAACCTAAATAAATAAAATTAAATTATTTATTTTAAAATTAGTTAGTATTTATTTTAAAATTAGAATTAAACGTTAATGCATGTCATATACTAATTTTATTTATTAATACTTTTTGCCTTAAGGCATCCTTCGTTCGACATCCGAATTTTCAAATATAGTACAATTAAATCTACTTTTGGTGTTTTAACAGAATATTACTTAAATTCACAGAAATAGGTGATAACCATTTTATCAATATATAAATTTGGCTCTTTTTTGCATTTTGAGTTATAATAAATTAAAATTTCAGGTTTACTAAACAAGTTTCAACAAATATATTTATCAGCATTTTAGTGTTATTTTTAGTCCTAAGGGGCTTTTTCCCTGAAACACTATTGTTTTCGTTTTGCGATTTTGCCTTGGTTCACTTTTCACTATAAATGTTCGTTTCCCTTTTCAAACTGTTGCCACTAAATGTCAGAGTCCTGCATTATATTTGAAGAAATTAAATAATGAAAAATCAACATAAATGTATGTATATATTTCTCGTATTTTGATAAAACAATGGTACATAGAGCCATCGAATTTTGAATGACGTAATCCTACTGCGAATATGGACATGTGGAAGGCAAAACTTGAAATTTGGAATTTGTTTTATCATCCATTTCAATTTTGTAAAACTTTAACGAATTTTTGAGTAACAAACTCAAAGATTTAAAAGTGAGCAATGGCAACACTCTACGGGAGGAAAAAAAAAAAAAAAAAAAAAAAAAAAAAAAAAAAAAAACCTATTTATCTCCAACGCGGCGGAACTGTGCATGGGAAATTCTAAAGTTAGGCTTATTTTAAAATTATTTTGCGACATTGCTCTTGAAATGAATTTTATGGTTAATGTGCAAAGGACGTGATATTTAATAGATAAATGTAACAGACAAAATGTTAAAAAAACACCCCTTTGGATGTAATTTAAAACCTGAAACCTTTCAGATTTTCTTTTATTTTTAATTAATATCTCTGATTTTAGTTTTTTTCTTTTACATTTATTACGACATAAGGATTTAAATGGATTCAAATCTTAGCTACAAAGTAAAACGTCAACTAAATATACCTGTTTGAGTACATGCACTAGCAGTGTTTCAAGAATGACGAAAGCGCATATAAACCATGCTTTCACTAAAATTTAAATTTGTACGTAAACCTACGCTTTTATCATTTAACTCCTAATATTTCATAGAATTATTGTGAGAAGTTTCATAAAATTACTAAAGCAATGTTTTAAGTTACAGTCTTTTGCTTAAAAGTGTAACAGCTTTAAATAATATTAAAATCTTGTAGTTTAAATAATTTAAATAGATGAACATTAAGGTATTTGTGAATGGCAATATTTGAAACCAGACTCGAGTGCCTCGTGCGACTCTCGCACGAAGAATGTAATTTATTTTTTAATGATAGAATTTGTTTTCTCTTCTTGTTTGTATGTTGCCATTTTGAGTGTTAAATAAAAGTTATTGCTGTGTTCCATCATAGGAGTTGCTTCATTTCGCCAAAGAAGCATCACAAAAGTTTTTAAAAAATCAAGTTTTTCAAAAACGTATGTTTAATGTAAGGAAACATTAAATCTAATAGTGAGCACTTGCCTATTCAGCATTAGCCACCCCTAAGGTCAAAATTAGTGACCATTTTATTGTGAAGACACTTATAATAGGCGGCCACCACTGCCTCCTTACAACATGCTTTCTTCGGGATTCGAACCCGTGCCCTTCGGTACTGAAGTAGGCTACCCTAACCGCTATACCGTCTGTCGGGTAAAGCAGACATAAATATAGTGAAAAGAAAATGTTACCAAATATTTAAAAATTAAACTGCTCATTTCAGAGACAATTAGAATATTTCAAACTCATCTTTGGAGCTTCACCAAAAGTGTTCAAAGGAAACATCCTCAATTTAATGGTAATTAGAGTAGTCTCACATTACATTACAAAGCTATTGTAAGAGAATATCAATGGAATTCACAGTTCAGTTTAATCTAATAGATAGCAGCGTTTCCGAAAGAATAATAAATTGATTGAATATCCAGTTTGAACTTAACATTAGGGCAGTTTCTCTGGTATCTTACACCGAAACGGTTTATCATCAGCCACTCACCAGCCCTGATAAATGAGCTTACTTTTTTACCCTCACTCGTTCACTTCCCTGGCTCCCATTAAGACCTTTATACAGCTACGCTTAAAAATCTGCGTAATGTTTTGAAAAGAAAGAGTTGTATGACTGAAGCAAGAAGAGTAAAAACAGCAGTTATAGTATCAGGACTTGTATTCCTCTTGACTTGCTTCGGAAACATGACTAGTCCTGGATAAGAACAGGGAGCTTACTCAAGCTATGTTCAGGAAGGTGTGAAATAGACAACACAAGCAGGAAGGGTATACGAAACCCTTTATTTTTCTATCTTTACAGGTATTTCCGGAACTTCGGAATACAGAGACCAACCACTTGTGGTCTAAACGTAAGAATATAAAAACTACTAACTAAAACTCTAATTAAAATAACTTTGAATTAGTATACAAGTGCCTAGCATTAAGATTGGCCGTTATTTAACAAAGGTCCGTATGTAGTATGCCGAGCTGCTAAAACTACGATACGTTTGCAATTATCGAGAGGATTAAACCTCTGGCCTTGAAGGCAACCAGCAACCGTGTGAAAACTCGTGAAACTACAATGGCAAGCGGCTTGCGTCCAATAACTCCTTCCTCTCTCTTCTTGGCAAAAAGCCACAACTTAAGTACTTGGTGTTAGCAAGACAATTTGCATAAATAAGTTAAAGCTTTTAATTCTGGCCGGAAGTAGAAAATAAGAAGTGATAGTAAATATTTAAAATAAAATAAACGTTAGTAAAACTTAGGATCTTTACAATAGCAAATTAAAATATTAACTTGTAAGGATTATGTTAATTTTATTAACAGTTAAATTTTAAGTTCCTTTCCTGTCGATTCTTAACTTCAGCTTACAACTTTCTGCCAGAACGTAGTTTTAGGATCACGTCTGAATACATAATGAGTAAGAGTGGTATTTAACCACGAATTTCTTCTGTCATAGGGAGAGAGTTACCGGGTATTCTGTCTGCACTCGTCCTCCTTTTTAGGTTACTCTCTCCTAAGCTATTATATTATTGCGCTCGGTTGTACTTAGGCCCTTGATAGCTTCGCAGTCAATTAGCATTAAGGGGCCAACTCGGTTAGAATCTTGATAGCTTCGGCTATATCTCTTTAGTTTAGATTAGTTTTAGTTTAATTCTTAGCCTCTTAAGTTCAAGCTGAAGTGTAGGCTTTACGGAGTTTTGTTAAACTTCAGTTAGAATAATAAAGAGCTAGTTGACCCTTCTATCTTGTTGTATCCTGTCACACGAACTCAAGTGATTATTCGCTTATCAGTTCTTAAGATTCTTCACGTTCAACTATAACTTAGCATTTACAAAGTGAGAAACTCTACAAACTTAACTATTTAAACAAACTAAATTGTCATAACATAACAAACATTTATGCCTTCTCAGGAATTCAAAGCCCAGTCTAATGACGTAGCATCGCTATCTCTGAGAGAGGCTATTAAATTCTATTATTAAAGAGAGGCTATTTCACAAAACAAAACAACTATATATTGAAACGTGATTGAAATATTTTCGTAAAAAACCTTATTCAACATTTAACTAATCTCAAAACATTTAAGTTAATATGATAATGATGGACATTTAAGGATGATTCCCTTGTTTTGCAACAAATCTTTGTATAATCTTGTGTATGCATCTCTGTCAGAAATGCAAACCCACACCCAGATTTCATATGATTTTTCATTGTATCCACTTGGACTGTGGATAGAGTATTGTTAAATTACATTCCACGTTTCTGAAAATGCCCTTTTCATATTCTTAAGGGTTTGGACAGTCATTTGGAGAACTGCAATTCAATGCCAACAAGGGTATTTTACCGGTGATCAAACCGGTTCTGCTCCATCCGAGTAATAGCTTTTATTTCCAAGTGTTTTGACACCAAACAATCTGGATGTTAATGACCATTGTTATCTACAGCAAACGTACTGGAACCAGCAGCATTCTTAAACAGATTTACACGAGATTCTAAGACCTCGTCGACACATCTACAACCAGTTACGGAACTTTGATCAAAGATATACAACTACAAAAGACCATTGTTGATAATTTCATGCCAAACTAGGAAAACACTTCTGAAAACGAAGAAAATAAGAAACTAGGAAGGAGTGTTGCGCGTTCATTATTACGTCTGGATCAAAACACAAGACCTGCGCCTAGGAAAACACGTTCAAGATCACAGTTCGGACAATATCTGAAGCTTTCAGTGAATTCCTCACGGTACCATTAATCTTCGCTCCATTTAACGTGACAACGCCATCTTTTACACTGGCTCCTTTATATGGTGAAGACAGAGAGACAATATCATTGGATTTCTCACATTAAGTCCATTTCGATGAATTGCTCACGGTACCATTACTCTTGGCTCCATTTAACGTAACAACGCCATCACTTACACTGACTCCTTTATATGGTGAAGACATAGAGACAATGGATTTCTCACTTAAGTCCATTTCGATGAATTGCTCACGGTACCATTACTCTTGGCTCCATTCAACGTAACAACGCCATCACTTACACTGGCTCCTTTATATGGTGAAGGTGAAGACAGAGAGACAATATCATTGGATTTCTCACATTAAGTCCATTTCGATGAATTGCTCACGGTACCATTACTCTTGGCTCCATTTAACGTGACAATGCCATCACTTACACTGGCTCCTTTATATGGTGAAGACAGAGAGACAATATCATTGGATTTCTCACATTAAGTCCATTTCGATGATTCTTTCATGAATAAGTAGAACGCATGGTTCGAGCTCATGAAGAAATTCAAAAATATTATAAAACTCACTTTCTTGCAGTCGTTTCACTGTTCTTTGACTTGTCAGGGAGACAGACGTAATAAAAGTAAGGGGAACTCCTGACCGTGATAATACATCACGAGGTACTGTTCCCACTTACTAGCATTCTTGCTGATTTAAAGCTATGCCGTTCTACGAAACAGAGCTAACTCGGCTATGTTCTGCAGTTCTGCGGTCCCAGGTAGTGAGATCTTAATATTTGGTACACCGAAATAAATATATACAGAGTGGTCATAAAAGAAGACCTTGATATATGAACTCTCAGCGGCCTATCCACTCAACTCTCACTGCTTCGGCAGCATTTTCTCTCTTCAGATAAAACACCTTTGTCAATTTACCTGGTTGTTTCCCTGTAAGTGTCATCTTGTTAGCAGGTTCGAACACCTGATTGAAAAAACAATCTTCCAACAATCCTTATTAAAGGTTTCCTCTCAAGCAAGTTTTTGCACATTGTGTTCTGCGATTGGTCTATCCGTCTAGATTATACAAAGTGCGTCAATGCATCTCCCCTATGTTGTCATTGGTTCTTTACAATGCTCTTCTTTGCAAATGATTTACAACAGTAATATTCGTCATACACGTAAAGTTCCAGTGCCATTTATGGTTTTTGAATGCGCTGATCAATTTCCAAAGAAAATGGGTAGGTGCTGCCCTTCGAAAATTTCGAAAATTTTCACTGTAACCACAACCGCAAGAGCTCTAAGTTTTAAATCATCACAAGCTCGAGCGCATACCTTTAAATAAAAATATCTGGAATTTCATTTCGATTGGTTGAGCAATAGGTCGCTAGGGGTTCATACACACGGATAGTTTTTCTTATGGCTACATGTACACTGCGCAGGGAAAAAAAAGGGACAGTTCCATATCTCCCGCTCTGCTGGGCCGATTGACGAAATTCAAACCACGTTTTTCATGTCTCAAAAGCGCGACTTAGGACATATATTAGATTTATATATAGTATTTATCTAACATAGGTATTTTGACACAAAATCGAACTTTTCTGAAATGGCCTGCCAATCGTTTTCCATATTTCGATTCAGCACTCGAATTATGTCTAAATATTAAATTTTGTAAAATTTGGTGCGAAATTTACAGAAAAATTAAAAATTTTATCTTGGCGCATTTTTTTTTTTTTTTTAGATTGCGCCTCTAAAAATTTACTTAGCGAACTACTTAATATATAGCAATCTATCTTCTTTTCCCTTTTTTTTATTGTAGACGAACGGGAAAAAAGTAATCGCTCATACTTTTAAATAATTTTAGCAAGCAGCATAAACCGCATTTGGCCTTGTTATCGCTCAAAAAATTGTTGCCAAATTTCAAAACACATCAGTATGTAAATTCACATATATTTTAGAAAAATTTGAATAAAAACTCTAATATTTTGCTGGTATGCTTAGAAATACATCTATTTTAATATGACAGTAAACATTTTATAGATTATAATTGAAATATGTTTTCGAAAAATTTATATAATTATTTAAAAATACAAATTTTAAAAATAAATTATAAAACAATGGGCGAATTATGTTTGGATTAAACCTAAATTTCCAATCCTGGTAGAAGGAACCAATTAAGAATAATAAAAAAGAGCTGTTAGTAAATATATATCAAATTAAATTAACATTGAGGAACTAGTATTTTGAGATCTAATTTTTGAAAAACTACTCGTATGATTTTTACAAAATGTGGTATTTTGGCATAATTTGAGTCGTAGAATCAAAATATGGAAAACAATTGGCCTGTCATTTCAAAAAAGTCCGATTTTGTATCAAAATACCTATTATAGAACAATGCTATATATAAATATAATACATAACCTAAGTCGCGCTTTCGAAACATGAAAAACGCAGTTTGAATTTTGTCAACCGGCCCTATAGAACGGGAGGTATAGAATTGCCTCGTTGTTTTGAGCATGTGCATTCTAATAGGGTAACATTAACAGATTGAACTAACTGGATTTCTACAGGGCTGTTAAACTTTTTATCAGTTACCACGTTCCATTAATCACTGCTATTTACTTTTAGGCAATATAGTGAAATATGCATATGTATTACATGCAGGGTATAAATTGTTTTCTTAAAATTAATTAATTTATCAATCTCTGTCATACATTTGAGCCAACAGAGACAAGAACTATCTTCGCGCAATGTTGCTTCTTTTAGCCACTCTTCAATGAAGTGTCAGCTAAGTTATTTATGGCTTAAAAAGTGGTTCAAAGCTCTTACTATGTCATTTAGAGGGATATTCGTATCTTGGGTACCATCCACGTGTTTGTCTGCTGGAAAGTACCATTTAATTGCCAGTTTTGCTCTAATTAATGCATTTGAGTCGTAACTAATAAATACTGATTATTCTCAGAAATCACATCACTTTTAAAAAACGCATTACACGCCCGAATTCCAGAAAGTGTCCATATTGCGCAACATGTAGTCAGTCTCTTTGTGTATTTCATGCACCATTTATGTGCAGGAGAATTTTTTCATTCAGTTGCAGATAATTAACTTAAATTTTTACATCACTTGACATTGGTTAAAACATTTTATCAGTGAAAATATGTTTCAGATCAATCTTTAATTTTGAGAAGCAGAGTATTTGTTGAGCAATTACAAGGTATTTCTCCCGCCTTCTTGGCATGCCTTCGTGGTGTGGTGGTCTGCACGCTGGGGTATTCCAGAGGTCCGCGGTTCGATTCCCAGCGAAGGCGGTTGCTCATTTTTAATCTTTACTGCTTCCAAATTACCTAATGTCTCTACATTGACGCCCGAACTAATAAAAAAGGGTGGTGGATGATGATTCTTCACACCTAGGATTTGGCGATGGGTCCCCTAAAAAACCAGTCGCCCTTTAAAAGGGAGTATATAAGGTATTTATACCTCCTTCCTAGCATGCCTTCGGGGTGTGGTGGTCTGCACGCTGGGCGCGTATTCCAGAGGTCCGCGGTTCGATTCCCGGCGAAGGCGTTGCAAATTTTTCATCTTGCCTGCTTCCAAAAATACCTAATGTCTCTATACAATGACCTCACCCAATTTTCAGACTATGTATATTAAGACTATATATTGACTATGCGTCTCCTTTCACTTTTTCCTACCCACCTATCTAACCATCTACTGGCATAAACCTTATTTGCTTTTATTCGCAGTTACGAGAAAAAGGCACATGGAGTCAGGTCAGGTAACTGAGCTGACCGCAAATGACTGGAAATTTCTGTATTACCACACTTACTTACAATGGCAATTTCTACATTCATCGGACTTTTCGCAATCCTGGGTTTTTTTTTAATGTAATACTGATCGAAAGAATAACCTTAACAGACTGCTTTCATAATTACGCTGAAAATGGAAAATGGTCTGAATTTTGTTATTTATTAGCATAAGGATCGAAAAGGAAGAAACTGTTATCTTTTTCAAAACATAATATTATAAAAAAGCCATTGAAGAGAAAAACACATAAATACGAATGAAAATGTGGAGAAAGCCTATTTTATGAAATATTCAAAAATTTTATTCTAAAGGGATTTAAAATTGTGCAAATATGTGTAATAAATGTTAAGTTTATGCTCTTTTATATTGATGAAACGCAAACACTTGAGAAGAATAGTTCATTAGAGAGAATTATGAAGTGCAAAATGCATCCCGTAATTGTGGGAATATCAGAAGTTCCAGAATTTCATCATTCAAGGATATATTAAATTATACTAATGATGTCTCAGTTTGGAACTTACTTACTTTTGAAATTAAATTCAGAATACTCATTTGACAGTGAACATACATCTAAGTGTCTCTTGAATGAAGCGGATAATGTTAAAATATGCGATTAGCTAAGGGTAAACACTTGAATGATTCAAAGCAACAATTAATTGATATGGAGAATTGGAGATGCATAGTAAATTTTAGGACAGATATAAAAATTAAGATTTAATCAAAATAAATTGAATGTAAGAATGCGTATTGATCAAAGGCCAATTTTCTTTTAAGAGAATACAAACAATTAGGAATAAATGACAGCGGAATAGGATTTGATTTCATGTAATTTTGAGACTACGGAAGTAAATTTTTTAAATTGCATGTACATATAATTTTTGAAACTTCATAAAGAACGAGAAAATGCATTTGATTTTTTATCCATTAATTTTTACCGTAGAAGGAAAAAGATTCTTGCACTAAAAAAGACAGTAAGAGAATTTTCCATTTCAGATGTTCTCATTGTTAATTTTTAAAACTATCTTATTCCTAAAAATTAGGCAGAAATTCAAGACCTTATACATTAGCGGAATAGTCTTCCCGCAGCTTGAGGATTTCTTGCACAGGATAAAGAATAACGACTTTCATTGCAGGGATAAAAATCTAAAAGATTTCCAGTTTTAAATTACGTCCAAAGGGGCGTTTTTATAACGTTTTGTGTGTTACCTTTATTTATTAAATATCATGTTCTTTGCACTTAAACCATAAAATTCAGTTCAATAGCAATGTCGTAAAATAATTTTAAAATGAGCATATCTTTAGAATTTCCGATACACAGTTCCCTGCGCTGGAGATAAAAAGGTTTTTTTTTTTTTTTTTTTTTTCTCGTAGAGTGTTGTCATGGCTCGCTTCTAAATCGCTGAGTTTGTTAATTAAAAATTCATTAAAGTTTTCAAAATATGAAATCGATCATAAAACAAATGTGGTCTTCCACATGCCCATATTCGTAAGACGATTACGTCATTCGCAATTGGATGGAATCGCAAAACGAAAACAATAGTCCTTCAGGGACAAAGCCCCTTTGGATTAAAAAAAATTAAAGAGCACATTTTACTTTTTAATTAAGTATTTATCCAGAAATTCAACCAAATACGCCGTAAGGAGGCAGAAAAACCTTATATTCTCCCCGCTTAAAGAGCGACTGGGAAGGAAAGGACCCAGTCAAGAAATTCTGTTGGTGACTTAATTCACCAACAGAATAACTTAACTTAGATCCATCTTTAACTTAGTTCCATCTTTTAAATTCATCCATCTTTTAAATTCAGCCACCGCCGCCCAGACGATAAAGAGGTTAGGGAAGCCGACTGCGATACAAAAGCGCCCGGTTTCGAATCCCGAAGAACGTATGGTTGTATTTGTCTGTCCTCTCATAGGAGGCAAAGATGGCCCACCTATTAAAAGTCTCCATAATAAAGTGACCACCGTTTCTAGCCTTAGTAGCGGCCAACGTCTATGGACGGTTTGGAATAATCGTCTATAGACGTCAGGCAACCTTTTATATAAATATTGGCTACATTAGAGTCATGACTTAATGCGTTCAATTACTCAATTCTCAATCCAGAGTCTTGTGACTGTGTTGGGTTCTTACTCTGTGGTTATTTCTTTAGACTTTGCCCTGTGAGTGGTTTTAATGAAGAGTGATATTCCGCATCTATTAAAGAGAATTTACATTATCTCTATGTTTCTCACTGAGAATTTTACCTTGTTATTCGAGTAGCTATATATTTTACTAAAGTGTTAATTTCTTCCTGTTCGTATCGTATAATTTTTAAAGAGATTTTTATTAATTTATACTAATTCGTAACATGAAAGCGTATTAATCCTCAAATTGGCAGAGAGACATCATAGTGTAACATTTAAAGTTAGACGTATTATATGATCTTAATTTGGCTTAAATTACGAATAAAATTCCACCAATTTCGCGACCCAATATCCACAAGTCACTCCTCTCCAGAAGAGGGGAAAATTGTTAAAATTTGCACTTCGCTTCTGACGAAGAGGCAGCGGTATCTAATAGCCTAGAAGGGCTATTTGTATCAAAACGAAATTTTGCATTGAATCACAATAAAAGTCTGAATAACTTTTCAAATTGTTGCCAGCAAATATTATCACCTTGTATTACAGTTAAAGAAATTAAACAATGAAGAATTTGCATGAATGTACAAATGTGTCTCGCGTTGATAAAAAACAACGGTAACTAGAGCCATCAAATTTTGAATAACGTAGTTTTTCACCCGAGTACAGACAGCGGAAGACCTGAATTTTGAATTTCGGATTTGTTTTATTGTGTATTTCATATTTTATAAAACTTTAACGAATTTTTGATTAACAAACTCGATGATTTCAAAGCAAAAAATGGAAACACTGTACAGGAAAAAAAAAAGATTTTATCTCCAACTTTCGAGTCTGTCTATCGAAATTTCTAAAAATATGATGTTCTTAGAAATTTTATTGTGTACTTCAAATTTTGTAAAACTTTAACGAATTTTTGATTACCGAATTGAACGATTTCAAAGCAAGAAATAGCAACACTGTACGAAGAAAAATACTTTTATCTCCAGCTCACAAGATTAGCTATAATAAATTCTAAAGATAGGATTTTTTAAAATAATTTTAGCCCAAAGGAACATTAGCCCAAATGCTCCCGAAACGTTTATGTATATGTAAAGAGAAGTACGCCTCTTTGTGGATAATATAAAATCCGAAAGCCTTTAGATTTTAATTTTTTTATTTAATTTTAATATGATAGAACAGGCTATTCTTTTTCTACAGACGAAACTTCCACCACTTGTAGATATTTAAATTAGCATAAAAAGTTAAATTCATACGTAGAGACGTAGTCTAAGACTATACATTAAACAGAGTAATTGAAGCTGGCTGTGAATTTTACCGGCGCTTATTTTTAAACATCCACTAGTGAGATGCTAAAGCCGGAATATGTCTTTTAAGCAGAGTTGGCGAATGTATTAATATTCAGACGCGGTTGCCAGAAATTCTCAACTAAAGATTCAAAATTTTCAGCTTAAACACGTGCAAAACTAATTTACATTCCGGAGATGAATACAGAAAGTAGAAGCTGTAGTAAAGACTTAAATTATAATAACTGGGTATTTAACATAAGATACTTTATAAAGTTTTATTCAAATTCGAAGTAAGTCAAAATAAGACCCCCCTCCCAATTTCATCATTCCCCCAACATTTGCAATGTTGTAGCTTCTCTAAATCTTTGATGTATTAAATTTGTTCATTACATGTATGACTAAACAGAAGCGCAAATTCTGTGACACTCCTACGCATAGTATAATGGTATATTACTCAGCCAACGTCCTGAACAGCATTAAGTAGAAACGTTGGATGCTGTTATGAAGGGAATTTTATGTAGATGGAAGCTTTATTGTGTACTTTCCATGCCTGGATATTTTCGTAGCCGTCCATTTTATCTCAGCCTTTGTTGCAATACAAAGAGTTTGGTTTTCCCACCCTTCGGACGGAGAATTCTCAACCAGCATTACATATGGCTTTCTTACTGAGGATCTATGCCATAATGCACCATTTGTGCTTGCTACAAAAACACGCCCACCGTCGCTCATAAACATCTTATTACAACCTAAGAGCATTTAGTGAAACTTGAATGTTGATTAATCAAAACAATTGTTTCAGTATTAGATACATATACAGTGGAATGATCCTATTTGCAAGTAATTTAAGAAAATAAAATATGCGGTAATATAATGAAGGTAAAGTAGTGTCTTAATAATCTTAAAATTTTGAATCGAAAAAAACCTGAAACCCATTTGGTAAACATCGAAGGATTTTAATGTCCCCCTGTTGCAAAACTCAAAAGTAGCTTTTATTTTACAATAAGAAAAAAAATATTCTTTAGATTCATAAAAATTGCGAAAAGATATCGATTTCAAATTAATCTTACTCTCAAAGGATCCTAACCAATGATTTTTATTGATAATATATTTACGAAGATGTTATAAGGTATTTTCTCCCTTCTTCCAATATTCTTTCGTGATATAACGGTAGGATACTTGGCGCTTATTCGGGAGGTCCAGGTTCGAGTTCCGTGGAGGGTACTGCACATTTTTCACGTGTCCATCATAAAAAATCTAATGACTCTGAAGTGGGAACCAAAGTAAAAAGGTGGTGGACAATAATTCGTCACCACAAGGATTTGACGACTGGTTCCCCTCATCCACAATCTACCTTTAAAAGGGGAGTGTATAAGGTATTTCCTTCCTCCTTCCGGAGGGCCTTCGTGATATAACAATAGCACACTTGGAAAGTATTCGATAGGTCCATGCTCGGGTTTCGGAGAGGACATGGACATTTTTTAAGTCTCCAGCATCAAAGAACTTATTAATTCTACAAGGTAAGGACCACTTTGAATGGCATAAAGCGCTGAGCTGAAGACAAATTCTACTCATAAAAGATAAAAACAAGTTACAAGATCTTTGCCAATGAAATGGAAAATTCTAATCAAACCGATAAACATGAAATGTTGATGAGTTAAAAAAGGAACTTCAATACAATCAAAATATGAACATTTTTAATCTACGAAATGTAGAATTTCAATCCATGAAATGCAAAACTTCAGTCTGAGCTTTAATAATAAAGAATTTCTACATGTCTGTCTAACCTTTGAATAAATTAATTCAGTCTATAAAGTGAAAAATGCCAATTCTAACTTTCAATAAATACTTGAAATATAGAGATTGCTAGTTCTTTCGACAAATAATTATATTCTAAGAAATAAAGAATGTCAGTTTAAATTTTTAACAAAGACTCAAATGAAGATTGCGCTTCTAAGGTATCAGTAGAGACGTTCAATAGACGAAATTAAGAAGGCAATCTAACCTTTCAGAGAAAATTTTAATCTATAAAGTGAATCTATCTGAAACATTTTATTCTATCTGAAAGGGAAAAAGAATGTACACTGCGTACACACACACACACACACACACACCAAAAAAAAAAAAAAAAAAATGTGACGGTTCTATACCTCCCGTTCTATTGGGCCGATTGACGAAATTCGAATTGCGTTTTTCATACCTCGAAAGCGCACTTAGGATACTTATTACATCGTAAATACAGGGCGATAATATTTGGTGGCAACAATGCGAAAAGTAATGCATTGCATTTAAGTGATTCGATGTAAAATGGCGTTTCGAGACTTATAGCCCTTCTGGGCTAACGTCCATTTCGGCTAATAATTACAAATTATCAAAACTGGCAGGAAATTAACGTAGTGTGCACTCACATTGCAGAAACACTCCTTGTCATAAAACTTCCAAAACCTCATTTTACATTTACATTTTGGTGAGGAAATGGAAAGGAGAAGTTACAGCTGAAATTATAAATAATTTGATAATTTAAATAATAACCTTACAAAATCTTACTTTCATAGATTAGGTTACGTGCAAGGTTAGATTACTGCAAACGAGGCATATCTGTTTAAAGAGGCCCTTGTGGAAGCTTTCTAAGGAAAATGTGTTTGGCATTCGCGTTCCACATGAGTAAAATCATGAAAACCAACCATACAGACGGCCAGTTTCTCTGGGTTGAAACTCAGGTCAGACTACCAGTATTCAGCTGTCTGAAACCACTTGGGCACTGGTGACGCTGTACTTTCACAAATTTTAGGAAACTTGTTTATAGACATAGAGCAGTCAACTTATGTATAAATTGATAGAAATATTTTAGTAGTTTTAAAAAAGCATTCGGTATCCCGAATCCTACTTTTTGACAAATGCTTCTCGCACGAAATAGAATGACAGAACGTTTCGCTACACTATCCCAAGGGCAAAACACCGTTACGTAAAAGCCACTAAAATTTGAAGGGTATTGAATTCCGATTTCACAGAAATATTCCTTGACTTAATAATGTAGTACATTAGTAAACAAATCAAACTGGAAGCGTAACAATACAAATTATTCGTGTTACAGAATATCATTTAATATTTATATCATGATAATGAATATTTGTCAATTTTCATATGTATTTAATCTCCTCACTGCCTTTTATTCCCCAATTATTGCAAGTTTCTAGAGCTATAATAAATGCAGAGGAATTTAAAAATGAAACATTTAATTTTATTAATAGGAAAACCTTGTGTTCCATTCCAGTTATCTTTATTCAGATTTTATAATGAATTATCATGTGTAGGAATAAATTTTTAATCATTGCCTTAAATTATTTTCCTAACACTATTACGCTTTATTAGTTGTTTCGACCAAATAAATGCTTTAAATTATTTCATAAATGATTTAGTTATCATTATCAGAGCTTAAAGAGAATATTAAACGAGTTTTTAATGGCATTAGCTTATTAGTGACAGAGTAGGGAAAACAAATCTCTTTATTTCTCTTAAAATCTCACAAAATGATACCGAAAACATTTATTTATGAGATTTTAAAATTAGAATTAGAAATATTCTAGTTAATGAAGAAAACTTATTTTGGAAGCTCGCTTTTCTAATGGAAAATCTAAATCTAATATGAAATTTCTTTCATCAGATAACACTCATTCCAAAGATAGCGCTGTTGTTTCTAATTTACCAAAAACTTAAGGCTATATGTAAAATAAGCAAACAATGTTTATTGTCTTATTTATAACTATACTTAACATAGATCTTAAATGTGCAAAATGATGCTTTTTTGGTCAGTTAACAGCATTTCTAAAGCGTTCCCAAAACATTCTTAGCCAGAAGTTAAACAAAGGCTACGCGTTTCGTATCTAAAAATTTGCCTGGGCAGCCTTACTAAAATGCACATGCTGTATACCTACATGCGTCCAAAGCTATGAGTTAGGCTATTACTAGTGATATACGACAAACCATTCGTCGATGCAATTGCGGATAGTGGTGGTAAAAGCCTTCTTTAGAACTAGAAAACTTTCCAGATCTCTAATGAATCGAATAAGCGAACGCATGAGACTTGGCCAGGATGCTGTCAAGTGTAAATGATAACTAAAATAACAATAAATAATAACTAATGTAAACAATAAAAGAAGTAGGTAACACAGGGGCCCATCAGCGGCGAATGTAAAGTCGTTGAACACTGGTAGTTGGGTCTGGTGTTCGAACACGGCGAAAGGGCGCTGTCACCTGTATGGTCCCTTTCGTGGGTAACATGTATACAAGCCAGTTTCATTAAGAATGTCCTCCGCGAAGTCATCCCTTCCCTCGCTTACTGTGTCGTAATCAAACAAACCAAAACCAGGCCTTAAAGGTCATTCATTTCATAATATATTCAAGCTAATATCAAAGTAATTGGCAGAATGCAAATCATATAATCAGATAATAATATAAAGAATAAACATCTTGTTGATTGTACTATTGGAAGTTCAAAAGTAATAATTTTAAACATATAAAAATCTGATGTGGACACCACATGACTTCCTCGTACAACTCATTAAATTATACACATTTTTTGCTGCATTTCATTTAAACTTATTTCCTCGAATTTTATTAGAGCTATATTTCTCATTCAAGTAATTCATTTGTCAATTCGCAGTAGCGTAAACATACATAAAAACTCAAAAATTGTAAAATACTGAAAAAAACTAAAAACTGTTAACAACATGCAGTTAACAACAGTTAGAAAAAAGCAATTTAGAATTAAAATTGAAGTTTGTAAGCAAAACAAGCAATGCGGCCAGTGGGCACGCAGACAGATTTTTCGGTGCACAGTACTGAAAGTTTAGTTTTGGTCCCACTCGGCAAAAAGGCACCGACGTTGGTGCACAAACTGACTTAATTCACTGGTCTACTATAAGATTTTCAAATATAAACAAATGGCTGCCTCGTTAGGCTTAGCGACATCTAAACTTTTAAATCGTTGCTAAGTCCACCGATACGGGTAACAAAGCTCTGTCTGAATTCTGTGTGTATATATATACACCCCAGACTCAGACTATATATATATATATATATATATATATGTACAGAGAAAGTATAAAGAGAAAAAAGAGGCAAAATAAAAACCAAATTTTTTAAAGCTGTCCTGTGCTATAGTTTTCTGTAGTAAATTCGAAACAATGTTACGTTTAATTCTTTTTCTCAAGTATTTCGAAGGTGTGTAGGGAAAACCCTGGTGCATATGAGATTCACTTTTTTCGGTTTTATATGAGTTTGTATGTAATATAAATTTGTTTCTTTTCTCAGTTTTTAATCTCAAATTTACCGGGAGAGCGAAACACGTTTTCGAAGCATATTAATCAAACTTTATAAAACTTTAATTCCTTTTCCCCTGATGAGTTCTGAATGAATGTTTCAATTAAAAAAAGATTAATTTTTATATTTTTATTATATTGTATATATTTTCTTTTTTGCATCTTTAGTTTTTGAGTTTAAACTACTATAGTAGCCCATACGATCATTTTTATTTTCAGATGTTTTGATTTTGTGTTTCAATAAAGTTTATGTTCCCTTTAGAAGAATCCAATTATTAATAATGTTGAGGAATCGCCTTGCTTTGACTCCAATTTACTTTTAACATTAGATGTTTCAAGTTTATAATATATATATATAAACTTAAAACATCTAATGTTAAAAGTTATTAATATACACTCATGTCCATAAATTAAGGATAATTCAGAGTTACGCGGAAATCGAACTCTAAAATAAATATATCACCTGTAAAATCACTACACACATCTTCAAGAATCATATGCAAATTTCAGGAAGTAACCAGATGACTCCGATGGTACGTTACAATGACGAGACTGTAAGAGAGTGATATATAAGGAATACAGGCAAAGAAGTAAAATTGTTCGCAAGCGCTTTATAAGCATTTCAGTGCAATAACTGAATAGTTATGACTCAAAGGACGCATTTGGATGATTTTTTACGTGGTAGAATTATCGGCCGTCTGGAATGTGGGCGCACCCAACTGGAAGTATCAGACGAACTTGGAATCGTCCAGAGTGTCATCTGCAGGCTTTGGCAACGATTCCAAGATGATGGTAATGTGAGCAGACGTTACAGCACGTTATAGATGTTCGTACGTACAGAGTTACAACGCCGAATGAGGGCCGGTATTTGGCAGTTACTGCCAAAAGAAACAGGCGGAGCACAGCCTCAGACCTGTCTCGTCAGCTCTCTTCAGCCACTGGTACGACAATTTCAAGGCAGACCGTGTACAAACGCTTAGGGCAGATTGGTCTATATGCTCGTAGACCTGTCAGATGCGTTCCACTTACTGCAACTCACAGTCTCCTGCGGTTAGCCTGGGTAGAGAGCATGCATTGTGGGCACCGCAACAGTGGGCTTGTGTGATGTTTTCCGATGAGTCCAGGTTTAGCTTGCAGTCTGATTCTCGCTGGACGTTCAAATGGAGAGCTCCAGGTACCCGTTACCACCAAGAAAACATCATTGAACGACACCGTTACGGTGATGCAGGAGTGCTCGTTTGGGGTGGAATTATTCTGGGTTCCAGAACTGACCTGCATGTTCAAATTGGAACCATGACAAGCCAAATCTATCGGGACGTCATTCTGGAACAACATTTACGTTTGTTTCGGGGCGCCATGGGCGCACAATTTGTGTTTATGGATGACAACGCGTGTCCTCACCGTGCAAACGTCGTAAGCGAATGCCTAATGGGAGGATATCACCCGTATGGACTGGACAGCATTCTCCCCGGACTTCAATCCAGTAGAACACGTGTGGGACATGCTTGGCCGACAAGTTGCAGCCCGTCAACCTCCTCCTACATGTCTACCGGAACTTCGGAGAGCATTGCTTTTTGAGTGGTGTAATATCCCCCAAGATCAGGTCGATAAGTTGATACTCAGCATGCCTAGGCGTTGTACTGTATTGCATCGTCTGGGAGACATACGATGTATTAACAATCATACCAACCATGTAATATTGGATTTTGTAAATAGTTGTTTTTGTAATTTGCTCCAGGGAGGAAAAATAGCTAATTTTTTTTTTAATAATATCAAACATATAGCATCTTTTTTTGCTTTTTACCTTTTGTTTAATAAATAATCTTTACAAATAAGTCAAATTTGTTTTGCTTCTAACTCTTCCTTTGCCCGATTTTGCATTATCCTTAATTTATGGACATGAGTGTATATATAATAATTATAATATATATATATATATACCTCTCCCTATGTATCTATATCTCTCTATATATATATTAGTGGCAATCAGCCACATTCTTTTTGGTTGCAAACGGCCTTACCAAATGCATACGTTTGGTGCTGTCGATTGCAATCAAAAAAGAAGTTCACAGCTACATGTTACAACAGTCCCATATAAAAAGTTTCAACGTTCTCAGGCTACTCGTTTTTGAGTTATGCAAGATACATACGTACGTAAAGACATAACGATGGAAAAATATCTTCGGAATCCTTTTTAAATCCGTTTTACAATTAGTTTTGGAAAAAGGGAGTCCTTTATTCTGTTCGTACGTTACAGATGTCACGCAAAAATACGGTTAAAATGGATTTGAGAGCGATCAAGATTGATATGTTCTTCGAAATATGACACCCAAAAATTTTCGCGGTTACAATACTGCCTTATCGGACAACCAAATAAGCGTTTAACCTGTTTTCCAAAATAAAAGTTTTGAAACTTGAGATTCCACTTACAAATCCTTATCTCCTTTACAATTCCAAACATTAACAAATTTTACAGATGAAGATATCCGGACCAAGAATATCTTCAGCAACTTACATCCCAAATGTAAAGAGCATAGCGAATATAAAAAAATGGCAAGTAAACTCTGTATAAGCTTAAACTTTGTTCAGCTGGGGTGTCCCCACCGCACCCATTGTTTTCCCTCGTCGTTTTCTCTAATATTAAATACGCCTTATATGGTTGTATAACAGACGCTCAATGTCTGTTTTGACGGAATTATAAAGACTGGCAAAACCGTTGGAGGATACAGTTTGGTTTCAACAGTATGGTACAACTTCAAGGACGTGTGTACTTCGAACGGTATTTCAAAACATGTGTTAAATCACGTCGTGGAAGCAATTCCTAACCTCATCGAGTGCTGCATCCAAGCAAAAGAAGGTCATTGAACTAGAATACTAGTTTTATGTTTCTTTATATCCTTATTGTGCACTGAAGTTAAGCCTATGTGTATACTGTTATTTCACAGTTATATTAAGTTTCTACGAGTACTCACTGTTTTGCTGTTGTTCTTAAGTTGGATAAAGTTGTTCACACGGTACAAAGGTTTGGTATATTCATCCATGCCGCCCTGTATATCTTACTAAAATTTTATTATTTGATTTCATATCTTACAACGGTCAAAGAATACAGGAAATTTATTATAATAGCCATCTAATTTTATATCACAAAATTATGAAATATGTTTAGCAAGACAAAATGAACTACGTTAGATTTGTGTTAGCTTCGGCTAAGTCTCTTTTAGTTAGTCTAAAGCCCGGGAAAATGGCCAGCTGTTAATCTTATTTTGAGTGAAATAAAGGGTAGTTAACCCTACTTGAGATTACGACTTTAGTTTTTGAAATCAGCGACAAGTCACTGAACCCTTTGTTGCATCATGTCCACTCTAGTAGACAAAAGTTTAAATTTGTTTATTCTTCTGTAAATGCCTTAACAGATTCCATTCCTGTGTTTATTCATTCTTTATTATTAGAACTTTCAACTGTCGATCATAGATGGCTGTATAGCTCCACTAAGTAAAGCATTGCTATTTCCTTCTGTTTCCAAGTTAGTACAATTTCTGATAGTAAACATTATATAATATTGCTTACATTTTCTTATACCGCCATTTTTTATTCATAATTAGTAATTTTAGACATTTTATTTTAAATGTCAGTTTGACAAAATTGTGGAGTGGGTAGATAAAGATCTACCGAAAAGAGTGAATTGAAACCCAAATGTACTGCTTATCAAGCCAAAACACCACTGGAAATGTTTATATTTGGCAAGGACTTTCTAGAACATTTGACATTTGAATCCAATAGGTACAGGTTACAAAATCGTAGCAAAAGGAATTCAATCACAATCGACGAAATGAAGGTATTTTGGGGTACCTGTATGTACATGTCAGTTGCAGATTTACCATTTAGAAGATGGTAATGATCACTGCAAACAAGGCAGGAAATGATTTCAGATGCAATGACCGTAAATCGTTGCGAAGAGATTTGTATGCATGTACGTATATGCATGCTGTCTACTGTAGTGAACAAACTGTAGCAATTATTTACAACGGAATTTGAATAAAATTATTTTTATTATTATTACTAAGGTTATTTTAAGTAGAAAAAATACAAACATTTTCGTTTAACTTCTATAGATTATTTGTATGCAAAAAAGGGTTAACAGTTCCTTAGGTTCTCGACGTTCGTTTAGTAGAATAAAAGTGAGGAACTCTACAAAATCTTTAGAAAATACTATTATTATTTATTGCTTTTAAATATGTATAGATTATATAACGTATTGAAAATTTACTTCAATATCAGTTCAAAGAAATTCGTAAATTTGCGTCAATGAAACACTGTTACATGTGGAAACCATAGATTAAAATATCTAAATGTTAAGCGCATAGCTTATTTTTGAGAAAATAAATATAAAATGCGTTTTATATAAATCAGGAAAAGGCTTCACTGAAATTAAAAATTTTTATTTTATAATTTATTTCATTGGATTCTTAATATAAACACTTTTACAGAATTCCGTCCATTCATTCATAATACATTTTAATGCATATTAATGCATCAAATCTTCTTAATTTAGGAAAAATATCAAAAGGTATTACCGCCTCTTTACTTCTCAGTTTCTTGTGTTAAAAATTTCTTCTTATAATCACGATCAGACACATTTAAAGCAAATTCTTTGATCTAAAAGTTCTATGAACGCAATTTATTATGCTGTAACGAATTGGCGAAGTTGCCATTCAAATACTTATAATTTATGTGATAAATATGCAATACGATTTCCATATCTTTTCTTTCAAGTAGATGAGAACAATGCAATAAACGTGAAGAAATTTGGTGAGAAAGGTCTTTCATCGATGTAATCCATTTATACAAACTTTGCTTGCGAGTGGAAATTATATATAACGAAGCTGACTAGTTTACAAAGCGCCTAAAATGAATTTTCGAAATGAGGAATTCAATTCATCCGCGTATTTACATATCAAAAAGAATATTGAAATGCTTTGTATCTTAATTAGTCGGTTGAAACAGAAGATTTTATACTCATCGAAGAGTTTGTAAAATTTCCTTGCACTTATGAACTCTGCTAAATATTTGTTCAAACGTCTTTTCTGTATAAAAGTAAGAACTGAATAAAATTGGCATTAATTCAGTGAAATACAGTTTACTGATTTCGAATGTAGAAATTTTCGCATGCACAATATTACCATCTCAGTCTAAATAAAACAAGCAATTACATTCAAAATTTAGCAACTTGTAGGTATTTTTAAGCACATGATTGTGCAATTTAATTATGTTGTTAACCCAAAAGATTATAGCCCAGAAAAGCTATTAGTTTCGTTTTAGCATTTTGTGGCGTTGCATCATAAACCGCGCTTCGCTTTCTAAATTGTTGCAACTAAATATTATCGCCCTGTTCTGTATTAAAAAAATAATTAAATAATGAAGAATGTGCATGAACCGTATGTACGTTTCTCGCACTGTGAAAAAAACCACAGTACTCAGAGAAATCAAATTTTGAATAACGTAGACTTCCGTTCGAGTATGGGCATCTAGAAGACCAAATTTGGAATCTGGAATGCGTTTAATTAGCGATTTCATGTTTTGTAAAACTTTAATGATTTTTTTAACAAACTCAATGGTTTCAAAGCCAGCAATGACAACTCTACAGGAAAAAAAAACATTTTTATCTCCAGCGCTCGGCACAGCGTATCGGAAATTCTAAAGATATGTTTTTTTAAAATTATTTTGTGATATTGCTGTTGAATTGAGTTTTATGGTTTAAGTGCAGAACTTGATATTATTTAAGGTAACTCACAAAACGTTAATAAATAGCCCCTTTGGGAGGAATATAAAATCTGAAAGCTTTCAGAATTTTTGGGGGCTGGGGTTATTTAATTACGAATACACACTCGAGGTTTATCTGCCTAGAGGGAAACCTTCGTAAAGGAAGTTCGAAGGAAAACTGGCTCGTATACACTTTACACAAGAGGGAAATCACGAAAATACGCATGCAGTCACCCTGTTCGTCGGGATTCGAACCCAAAATGAACTACCGATTTAACGATATTACCCCTCAGCTGCTATTCGGCCTATTTAATTTTCTATCTGTATAATTTTTACTACTAGAATTCATTCATTTTCTTTCAAACCACATAAAATTAAGCTATTTGTTAGTCTATTTACCTGTTTTTCCCCTTTCGTTGATTTAAATAATACTATTGAAATCTGTTTTTGTTTTAAAAAGGCTATATAAACCTTCCCACTATATTGTTAATTTAGATCTAGCGATAATTCTCTTTATTGTGTTATTGAACTAGTTAACATTACCAGATCAAGTAAAACCTTACCATTGGCGCCCGAACGAGTTATGGATCATGTCGCAAGGTAAACCAACATTTAATCTTCCCTCGGCTTTTTGTTGAGTAAACGAGTCAGTAAGAATTACAAGTTTGACGCATTTAAAATCGTCCTTGTTACATCGCACTGCAAATAAACTAGCTGAAGTGTCTTCTCGGCCTATAAATCGCTTCGTGGGCTCCGTTAATGTGTAGCCTGCAGTCATTAATAACAAGTCAATCCTTGGTGTATCATCCTTAAAATAATTTCACAGTTTAATTTAATTTGCTAACAGTGGCTTATCCGCTTTCCTCTCAGCAAATAAAATAGCCAATTTTTTTTTAAAAAAAAAGTAATGTTTGCTTAGTTTTAAAGCATTATAACCGAAATAGAATTTACTTTACTCGAAATAAGTTGTATACCTAATTATGATAGTATAAATCCTTCTTCCTAATTATGATAGTATAAATTTCAAATTATCTATTCAGGAATCTGCTAATCAGAAGCTCTCCTGAGGTTACGTCGTAGATCCAAAGCTTTCTGCTAACAAGTAGTTAAATCTGCTCTGACGTGCAAGTTTTAGACAGACTTTCCTGAACCCAGTCTTCTGTTATTCAGAGCCATCCAGAACGGGGAAATGGTTAATGACTCTAACTAACATACTCAAGAGCCCGGGTTCTAATGCCAGAGAAGGCATGGATTTAAATTGTCTGTCCCTTTGTAGGAGGTAGCAATGGCCGTCTATTAAGTTCCCCCCCCATAATGAAATGACAATCGCTTCTGGTTTCAGTAGTGGCCAAAGCCTAAACTGGCTGGTGCCATTAAAAAAGTGCTGTTCAGAACCCACACACGTGGCTTCAGACTAGCAATCAGCCTTTCCCATCAAGAACGGTGATTTTGCTCTAACAACTAAACCGTTTTCAAGTAGTTAGCAATATGTGTCTTTATCTGTCAAGTTGTTAATATCTGTTTAAAAAGTAACTTTTTATTGCTTCTGCTGAAAACTAAATACTGGAGGACCTAAACTTTTACTATATAAAATGAGAATTAAATTACCTAAAATGTATAATATAAAATAAGAAATTGCCTAAAATGTATAATATAAAATGAGAAAGATGAGACCAGAATATTTGTATTTTAGAACCCAACGAATCACATTCGATGGAAAAGAACAGACCATCACACACAGTATTATAGTTCCAGGTTAGACATTCAGTAGGAGCATATTATCTAAAATGGATAACATCCCATGAATGAGAATGTACTATCAAAGACATCTCAAGCTAGACATCTAGTACGCATAATTATTCAAATTGGGTAACATCCGACAAAAGAGAAGACTTCCACCGACAGTACTACAGAATCCCAAACTGGATATCCAATGCACACAATTATTAAGATTGAATAATATTCGATAATAAAGAAAAGACTGTCACGGACAGCTCTAATAGATTCCAAGTTAGACATCCAGTACATATAATAATTCAAACTGGATGATATCCGAAGAAAGAAAAGAGACTGTCACCGACAACACTATACACCTCAGTCTGGACATCCAGTACACATTATAAGGTATTTCTTCCTCCTTCTTGGCATGCCTTCGTGGTGTGATGGTCTGCACGCTGGGCGCGTATTCCAGGTTCCGCGGTTCGATTCCCGAAGGCGTTGCATATTTTCCATCTTTCCTGCTTCCAAAATAACTAATGTCTCTACAACATAAATATTCAGACAGAATTATGAACGATAATAATGAAAAGACTGTCACCGAGAGTATTAATAGAATCAATGCATAATTATTAAAACTGGATGATATCCGATAAGAGAAAAGTGATTACAGCGGACAGTATAAGCAATCTCCAATTGTAAGATAACTACAGGTCCCAAGCTAGATATCCGGTACACATAATTATCTAAACTAAATGGTATCGTATGACAAAGAATAGATTGTCATAAAATGTAGCTTCCTAATTTAGATATATATCCCAAGTTATATAGAGAAATATCCAGATATAGATCCCATGTTATACATCGAGTGCACATAATTATCTAAAATGGATGACATCGCATGAGAGGGAAGGGATTATTACAGGCACTATCATTTATCTCAAGTTGTAAGATAACAACATCAACATCAAGAAAATGAACAATGTTACTGTAGAAATAATAGTCAATTGATCATAGAAAGTTTTCGTCACTCTAGCAATTTGTAAAATGAATCTCGATTGAGGGCTCAAGAAGTTCGAGTACGTTAGTGAAGAGGGTAATATTTCTTTGCTGTTAGTTGTTGGTAAATTTTCACTAGAATAAGTGCGTTGTGTTAAGAAATCATTCCTAGGCAGTAGTCCAGATGTCGCACATTTTATGAAGTGCATTCACAGAACTCCATTTCACATGGTTGAATTCTTTTCATCAAAATCTCATAAAAGTAACAGGCTCGCTTTTGTTCGAGACAAAATAAAACCTATAACAATGAGTAGAAGTAGGCATAGCTTGATGGTAAATAAACAATAATTTCATAGTTTATTAGTGTTGGAAAAAGACTTATCTCCTACTTAGACCTATAAAAATGAGTAGAAGTAGGCAGAGCTCCTTAATGGTAAATAAACAATAATTTCATAGTTTATTATTATTGGAAAAAGACTTATCTCATTGTGATAGATTCATTGTTATTATTCATTGCTATCTCATTATTATAGACTCATTGTTATAGACGTAGAGCTATAACAATGAATAGAAGTAGGCAGAGCTCCTTGATGGTAAATAAGCAATAATTTCATAGTTTATTATTGTTGGAAAAAGACTTATCTCCTACTTAGAACTATAACAATGAGTAGAAGTAGGCAGAGCTCCTTAATGGTAAATAAACAATAATTTCATAGTTTATTATTATTGGAAAAAGACTTACTCGTTGTGATAGATTCATTGTTATTATTCATTGCTATCTCATTATTATAGACTCATTGTTATAGACGTAGAGCTATAACACTGAGTGGACGTAGGCAGAGCTCCTTGATGGTAAATAAACAATAATTTCAGTTTATTATTGTCGGGAAAAGACTTATCTATTACTTAGATTTATAGCTATAAGAACAGTCTTTTAACTGTACCATGTTTATTGAAAAAATACTGTATAGCAAAACACAAAATTTGATGACTTTTCACACGGTAGGTCATGGCAAAGCACGGGAAGAGTGTCCTAGCTATTTATGAATGTAATTGATACAAATTTTTGGAGTCTTACCACAGGTGTCGCAGAACGGTGACACTTGGAGGCTAACACAGGAGGCACATACATAACTTGGAGGCGCATATATATATATATATATATATATATATATTTGTAATAATAAAATTCCATAGTCAGGAATACACTTAAAATTCTAATTGTGTGTTCTTTTCATTTTTAATGGCGACGGTCTCTTATTTGAAAGTACGTGGAATTAAATCCACAGCCACGTAGTCAAGTTGTTTTCCCGTCTTTTCTACACGTACAGTTATAGAATGTTCTGGAAATACTTAAAGCGAACTGGATTGGCTGACGAGGCTGACGTCATTTCTTGGAAGCTCCGCCTTTCCAGAGTCTATAAAAGGACTCGCAAAGGAATATCGAGGGCTTTTTCTTAAATGTCACGATGCAGTAAACTTCATACAAAAAGTTATTAGTAATTCTTTTTATTTACTCCGGATATCTGATTTTGTAACTGCTATTTCTCCTGAATAATAATAAATGGATCCTGTTTTTTTTTTAAACTTATCGTCTGATAATTTAAGCTACGACTAAAGCTGGTACATCACATATATACATATGATATATATATGTGCAAGTATATGTCCTACGTCCTCTATCTAAAAGTAACAACTTCCTGGAGACCGTGGAAACACCCTTCGGGAGTTTAGGCGAATACAAATAAGATGCGTAGAGTACAAGTAGGATATTTGGGTATAACAAGAGCTAATTTAATGGTGAACGTGACTTGTAATGATAAAAATGGTACTTAGTATTATAATGCAAATATCAAGAATGCTAAAGAGATATGTAAAATAGGATGGTATAGATGCAAAATCCTAGAACGTCCGTGCATTTATCAGATATTTGCATGCGGTACGAATGGAGCATGGAGCAATTAAATTCCTATTGTGTGCATACTAATTGGCTTACGTTCGCGGTTAGAGTTTATTGTAATTCACATGATCACACTATATTGCACTCAAATTGCACACGGAATGCGTTGCAGCTCTGCATTGCAAATATATATGCGGTTTTCAGACTAAAGCGGAGGTAGCTCTTCAAAAGTCTTATATGACCTGGCAGATGCCTGAACCAGGGTTTCAATAGAGCTCCCAGGGTTCTTATCACATGAGAATTCTCATTGTGTTTATATATGCAATGCTTGGTTTTAGTCTGTTGTCCATTAATGATCAAGCATGATTTTGTGTCCGTAGCTGAGCACAAGAATATGAAATTATTGTTGACAATAAAGTTTCGCCCAACTTCATTCCATTTTGATCAAAAATAAAGAGATGGGATGAAATCCTCTTCTGAACTCATCTTCATATCCTGTCAGCCTCTCGAAAGGACTCGTGGATGGATGAAAATTAAGTGCCGTTATTCCGAAAAAGACACTACAGCTACAAATAACCACGCCTTATATGGCATTTTAAGTCCAAGGTCAGGTGGTAACCAGCCTTAGCTAACAAACACATCAACGTTTAAGTATTTAAATTTAAGCTGAATGAAAATTTACGGGTTATAAAAGGAGACATAGTACGCGTATGCACTGCATCCTATGCATCTGAATCTAGCCAGGTAAATAAAACCTTCCTCAGACTAGATGTAATTAGCAAAAGCAGTAGATGAGTTACAAAACATTTGGAAATTTAGTACATAAATTAATGTACCAAATATCAGAACTCTCTGACATAAATTTAATCAAAGACCTGAATAATCGATTTATTTTGATTTCTCAACACCAAATATGCATTTACTGCAACGTAAATCAGAATATTTTACTTCTTTTTTGCTTATTTCTCGCACCTTAAAGTAGAAAAACAGAAAGTATTACTCTTTCAGGGAAATAAGTGTTTCCCATCGCCATTGTAATAAATGCGCAACTACGTTTTGAATAATTAAGTTTTTTTTTATTATATACGTTCATAAGTATTTATGTGGATTAGTTTGCGATGAAATAATATAGTAATGATCTTATTCCTACGATGTTTTTTTTATTTTTTTGAACAGCTCATTTTAAATATAAAAACTTATGTTCCATGCCTTCTATATCAGTAGAAATAATTTTAAAAATAAAAGGTCTATTAAAGCTGCTAATATTTTGTTCCAGATATCTGCAGATCGAAATCATATTCTATTTCCTCAAATTCATGTGGTTTCTTTACATTTAATTTTGTTTTGAAAACTTGCTTAACGTTTTAAAAATTTAACAGTAAATACTTCGAGGCATTAAGTAGCAATCTGAAATTAATTTTTTACTTCAGTCTTTTTGTTTCTATCATATTCTGCGTTGAAGAATATACATATCATTTTACATATCCTAGTAAAATGCCCTATGCCAAATGTCTTGGTATAATGTCATATTTTAATTCTATGGTATAATATCTTACACCAGACTTCTGGTTTTAATTCATCACTAAATTTGACTTGAACTTTAGAAGTCGTATTTTTATCTTGAAAATTCACTATTTTTCTTAGGTGAAAAAATAAATAAATAATAAAATAGTCCTTTGACATAAATACTATGTGAAATGCATAGCAAGAACAATAATTTCCCCTCAAGTTATTTCCTGAAAGTAAGTTGTTTAATCTATGTAATGTTTCGATGTCACAATAGAAAAAAGAAACAAAAGAGAATTGTAAAAGTATAGAACTTATACGGTATTTCAATCATCTGTAATATTTCCTCAGATACTGTAAAAGTCAGTTTTGCGACTGTGACGCAATGGTAACTGAGAAGTCTACTTTTGTCTAATATTACGTAACAACAAGTTCTAAGCTGTGTAACTGCAATATTTTATTAAGTACATGGTTTTAAAAATTGTGAAAGTGATTAAGTGAACCAGGTGTTAACAAAAACTGAAATTTTGAATGCTTGTTTTCAGGAAACATTTATGTGAAAGAAATAAATTTGCATCCGAATTCAACTGTAAAGGCTTTAATTTCAATAATAAAAAACCCGGATCTTAGTTTTTGTTGCTCTTAGTTCTTAACCTAAGAAAAGGTTGAAAATGCATTCCTACTTGCAAAATCAAAGAGCTAAAGACACAAAATTAAAAAATGAAAACAGTTGGAATGATACTTAAGTCAATTAATTTACCATCCACAGATTCACAGACGACATTAGAAATCAGAAAGCATACAGTGGTGGCCAAAATTGTGGACACTTTTGGAAATTTTTATGTTTTTGAACTTTGTATGCTTATAGAAAATGTTACGTTTCGCAAAATGCAAACTTGTATTTATCATTTTAAAGAGAATTTATTACTGAATTCAATACAAAACACAAAACTGAATTATTTGCAATACAAAAAAAGTTATGTGTACTTTAATATAACTAAACAAACACAGTTATGAAGTGGTTTGTAATGTCTAGCTTTCCTGGCCAATCTCTGTTTCTGTTCTGAGAACCAATCAAATGTTAGTAACTGCCAGTAGAAGCTGACATCATGTTTACACTTGAAACAATTCATTATTTTGTTTTGTTCTGTAGAAGGAGGACCTGTTTCTTATATACTGCAATTACAAGTAGGAATTTTGTAAAAATTTTAATATTTAGTCAAGAAGCAATGGCATCAAATAAAAGAGTAGATTGGACACCTAGAAAGAGATGTAATATTATTGTGTTACGAGAAAGTGGTCTTTCCTATGCTGAAATTGCAAGACGGGTGGGTGGTTCAGTGACTACATCTGGAGTCCGAAAGCTTTGTTTACGATATCAGGAGACAAATTCAATAAAAAACAAAGAAGTAAAAGGCCGAAAAAGGTGCACCACATCTATTGATGACAGAAGAATAAAAAGACTAACACAGTTATGAAGATAGAAAAATGTCATCAGGGGCCATTAGAAGTGATCTGAATGATGCTGGTGTTTCTGTCAGTTCAAGAACAATCAGGAGAAGATTACCAGATGTTGGACTGAGAGGTAGAATTCCCCGAAAAAGCCTTATCTTAATTTTCAGCAACGTGTTATTCGGTAGTGATGGGCGAAAATATGTAAGAATAGGAGAAGAGCTACATCCCGACTGCATTCAAGCAACTGTGAAGAACCCAGTTAGTGTTATGATTTGGTAATGCATGTCAGCAGACGGTTGGTCGCCTTCATGTCATCGATGAGACACTGAATGCCAGAAAATACATTGACACTATTCTAGAACCAAAACTTCTACCCTCCATCAGAGATCTCTTTCCCAACAATGCTTCGTTTATTTTTCAGCAGGATTCTGCTCCTTGCCACACGGCCAAAATATCGAAAGAGTGGTTTCTTACGAAGAGCATTAAATTGTTGTCATGGCCAGGAAACAGTCCTGACCTCAATCCTATCGAAAATTTGTGGCACCGTTTGAAAACTCTTGTCCGAATGAGGCGCCCATCAAATAAAAGGGAACTAATTGAGGCTATAATTGTTTTCTGGCATCATGTAATAACGAAAGAAGAGCTTAAACCTCTTGTCAGCTCAATGAAACGTCGATGTGAAGCTGTAATAAAAAATACAGGGTACCCTACTAAGTACTGATAACTCACTGCAATCATCACTATCTAATGTATATCGATAACTATTACCATTTAACTTTTTTGTATTGCAAATAATTGAATTTTATGTTTTGTATTGAATTCAGTAATAAATTCTCTTTAAAATTATATATACAAGTTTGCATTTTGTGAAACGTAACGTTTTCTATAAGCATACAAAGTTCAAAAACATAAAAATTTCCAAAAGTGTCCACAATTTTGGCCACCACTGTATTAAGTATTCACTACAGTAAAATTTAAGTATCGTACTTGAATCTTATTTTACCACAGCTTTAGTTGGCACCAAAATGACAATGAATTCTTACCCCCTACTTCAAATATGTCCTTATATAAGGTGTCCTACGAAAATGTAGATCGCCTCCAGTGATAATATGAGAAAAATGGCATTTCGCTCAGATGAAATGAACAGAAATAAATAGGAGTTAAAACACTGTTTTATTTGGCGATAAGTGTTGTGTTAACCAGTGTGCATTTAATTTAACAATTAAATCACATTCCAAATTTCAGTACACACATCCAACAACCTGATTATTTTAATTGGGATTAACTAGTTTTTAAGAGCTTGTTTGCTTAGTTACTTAGTTTTGCTTAGTTACATATTTATTAAAACGTTTAACTTCTGTTAATTAATTTTTTAATTTTTTAAGCTTCGTTTCCTTTATTCTGGAAAGTCGGATACTCGGCTTTTAGTTTTAGCTTCTAGAGATTTCGCGGATGAAAGACACAGGCGTTTTAAGTAATTTTTTTATATTATTTAAATTTTAAAATACAAACTATTTATTTATCAATTTGTAATTTATACAAGTGTAAAGATACATTTTGCCTTTCTGGTGAAATTATATTTGTTAAAATAGGATATTTAGTTAAGAAATCATTTGAAATTAAGTTTATATTTTCTTTAGAAATGGCAAAGAATTTTACAGGCTTTTAAAATTAACATTTGTGGCTGTGTTTTGAGGTTAATTATTATCTGACCGAAAGTTATACGGTATTTCTCCCACCTTCTTAGCATGCCTTTGTGGTGTAATGGTCAGCACGCTCGGCGCGTATTCGAGTCCCGGGGAAGGCGTTGCTCATTTTTCATCTCTCCTGCATCGAAATAACCTAGTAAGTAGTTACTCGACAAGTGTTTTACGAACTTTTTCGCTGTCACGTCTCTGTTCCGGTTGATCTCGAAGAGATTTTTGGCGCGAAAAGAGTTACTATTTTTTTGGAATATTTGGCGTTAAAAAAGAAAAGGGTTCAAATAAAGGGAGGGGGAATTGTATTAGTTTGTCCTTGGCGTGGGTGCTGAAACCTCTTACCTCTTCCGGAGCATTTTCTGAATAAGGCAGCTTCCACCATTTAAATCTCGAAATATATCTCGGATGTACAGTATGGAATTTGAAAGGGTTTATCTACCACCAAACAGCTCATAAGTATACCTGAACACCTTGGATCGGTTACTGACAGCAAGCTCAGTGTGGCTATCTTTATGCTAAGCGTGGTCAAAGCTTTTGACAGCGTTTAGCATGAGGGGCTTGTTTACAAGTTAATCAAGATAAATCTCACACGTAAAATCATTTTTCTAATTAAAGCCTTCCTGGTAAATATTACTTTTGTGGTTAAAAAAGGAGTTAAATTCTCCGCATTCACTCAGATTAATGGAGGAGTTCTGCAGGTATCAATCCTAGGCCAGATTCTTTACATACTTTTCGTAAACAGTTTTCCTAAGTTTATTGAAGATGACGACATACTAGTTGCATGTTATCCCGACGATACGGTATTTGTGGAAAATCCAGAAAACAAAATCATGATATCAAGAGACTGTAAAAGAAGGTAACTGTCATCGAAAGCTTGTGCTGGAAATGGAAGATCAAAATCAGTCTGGATAAATAAAATGTCTTACTTTTAAGAAAGTTAGGAAACCTAGGAAAAAAAAAACACCACACAGAAATCATATCCTTCTTTTTGGCTCACACGTTTCTCTTCTCTCAATGGTGAAATAACTCAGTGTTATCATTCAGATATTTCATCATTCAGATAAGAACCCACCCCCGGCCGAGTGGTAAAGTCGCTGAGCACTGATGGTAGCTCGGTTCAAGGTTCGAATCACGCGAACGAGCTGGCTGCATGGGCGTTGCCGTGATTTTCCTCCCATGTGTAACGTGTATACGAGCCAGTTTCCATTAGAACGTTCTCCACTAAGGCATACCTCCCCTTAGGCAAATAGCGCTCGAGGTTTTGTGTAACCAGATAAACCAAACCACGCTAAATAGCTCCTTCAACTGTAAAGATCATATCAGGAAGGTAAAAAGCCACACCCTGAACATTATCGTCAGACACAACCAGATCCTCTCAAGTACTTCCAGCTTAATCCTGACTAGGAAATAGAGAATCTACGCTTCCAGCATTAGGACCACTTTACGTATGCCTTTCCTGCGTGGGTACATCAACGAAAACTGATATTAAGCAACTGCAAGTTATTCAAAGTATAAGATATTTCTCTTACTTTCCTAGCGTGCCTTCGTGGTGTAGTGGTTTTGCACGCTGGGGCGGTATTCCAGAAGACCGTGGTTCGATTCCCGGCGAAGGCGATTGCTAATGTTTCATCTCTCTGACTTCCGAAAATCCTAATGTCTCTACAAAAGTTCCTGAGAATCGTCACGGAAACACTTTATTTCATCCGGAACCTGATGTCAAACTTGAAAGCGTAAGTGAATTAACAACAAAGTTAATGAAAACGTTTTCCACAGTGCAGCATGCTGCTAGGCTGCGAAATTTTAAATTATAACATCATCTAGTAAGATCTCCGTATTAGACCATTTGCAGCCCATACAATTAGGGAACTCAATCATTGTTGCATCATTTCCGATGAGTCACCCCAAATCTCTTGGATTAAATAAATGCTGTGGACTTTTCTTATATTTGAAAGACTGTTTCTTTTGCGTCTGCATTTACATATATAGACACTTTATTTTCTAGTAAGTTTATGAATTTGATTTATTGAATTTTCCTTATCGCACGAATGCTGTGAATACAAGTATTGACATCTGATGTACAGATAACTTCCATCCTAGACATTGCCAAGGGCTTCGACGGTGGATAAACCACCTCATCTCTCCTTTTAATTCTACAAATCACTCCTTGAGAGTGCAAATAAAGACCCATCGCATTTGTTACTCCCCACACTGAAACTACCTGAGGTTACAGGAATGAGCTGCCCAAGTTAACTGATTGGCTGTGTTGTAACTTCAGTATCCAAGTGTCTCAAGAGTATGATTCCCTCTCATGTCCGAATGATAACATTAACCGTGATTACGGTAAGTGACGTCTAATGCATATGAAAACGAAATATTTCTCTAATAAGGAAACTCATTCATAAAAAAAATCACTTTACAAATTCGAAACACACTATATTTTTTTAATTTCTTATTGATTTTTGCTAAGTAAATAAAACATTAAAAATGGGATGCGCTTCGGAGTCGATAGCATTTTAAATGGCAGATGTTTTTCGAATTAGTAATTACTCCGAAAATATATGTTTTCTAGTTACTAATTGAAAAAGGAGTATTATTATTTTCTTACAGATCATAGCAGATTAATAAATTATTTCCGAGTTTATTTCAACGTCTGGTTTTATTCATTCAATTTTCTTGAACGCACGTGTATCCTAATCTTTCTCTCTGTTACAGCGATATAATAACGAATTGCGTCTTAAACCAATGGCTTCTAAGAATTGAAAAAGTGCGGCAATTTAACGATTCTCTTATCGAATTAAAGCAATTGTGATTAAAAGAAACGGCTGAAGTTATATACCTAATTAACATAAAAATTACAATTTTAAATTATATTTTTCAGTTAAGTTTCCTAATTAACGCAAATATATAAGGTTGAACATAGAAGGAATCATTCATTAATCATCACAGATGGCAAAAGCATTCAATAATTAGCATTGAAATATCCTTGAACAATGTAAAATGATGTCTATTATCTAGTTTGGAGATTTAAAGGATCTAACGAACTGAAAAGTAAACTTATTCTGTATCGAGCAGTAAATTAGTACAAGCTGAGTCCTCTTCAAAATGAAATCTAACCTTTTATCCTTTAGATAAACCACTTAGGTTCTCAAACAATGCAATTATCGCAGCGAAAATTTTCACAGCTCAGATGAGATTATGATTTGCGTGTTTCGCTGCCAGTTAGCGTATAAATCTTCAGAAACCTATTCAGAATTTTATAACTGAATTAAAGGATTTCGAGACGAGATAGAATTAGGAACAATAGCAATAATAAGGGTAAAGATTAGCTGAAAACAGCAAGCCAGATTTCAGAAAATCTAAAGTTAATTGCTCATTAAAACTCAGTGTTATCTCTGATTCAATTTTGTGTAGCACTTTCTACTCTTTTAGATGCAGATAAATTGTTTGCTGTAAGCATTTCAACTAATATTTCAGCAAACATTTACAATTCCTAATTTACAAAACATATTTAGTAGCTCTAGGGATACCAAAAAGAAAATAATCAGTGTGTTTGAGCAACAAAAGAATAAATGAAAACATTTTTACATAAAATCTGCTTTAAAAATTATAGATTAGGATTTATTTAATCGCGGTAAAGTACATTAAGGCCATCTACATAAGGATAGGAAAAATACTTCCGTGGAGAACGTTCTAAGTTAAGCTAATTCGTATTCACATTGAACATATGGTAACCATGAAAACGGCTATATTATAAAATCCGTTAGGTACTTTCTGAAGCAAAAAACATTAAAAATAACGGTAGTATGCCCTCATCGGGATTCGAACACCGAACCTTTCTATTGCTAGACGGACGTGCGTCTAATTGCACTACGGAGATATGCGATAAGAAAAGAATTACTTACAATGTACTGGTTCCACGTGATTTAAGCCTAAAACGAATAATCGGTATTCAGCGAGTTCATACATTGATGTGTCTTCTCATATGCGTTCCAAAGCAAACAAAGGGGTAACAAAACCGCATACGTTAGATTCGATTTTGTTTTGACGCCTTAGTACTTAAATTTTAGAATACAGTCTTCAGTTATCAAAAGGAAATTTTTTATCCCCAGAGAATGTTTAGTAACAAATATGTGTACATAATTTGCTTTGCAGTGCAAGAACAAAATCTGTCGTTCTATTTAAGTAGGAACTCAATTTTCTGATCTTGGAATCGTTTCAAATTTCAAAAATGAGTCTCAAAAGTTGATTTTGTTTAAAATCATTTTAATCTCTAGAAAATTCTTACGTGAATAATGCTAACATAACTTTAAACATTTTACCTGAAGCTGATTATTTGTTTTCAACAGGAGCGCTCATTTTGAAAAGAACGAGATTAATGTTAATTTATGTGCTAAAAGGATAATCAGTATCATGTAGTGGCAGCCTTGAGTGCCAGATTGCAAGCGCGTCTTCTCGTATTCTTGAAATAAAAAAATAATACCTTATAGTGTTTTCTCGAATGTATTTGGAGTTCTGTATTCAGTGTTTATCTGCGTTATTTCTTGAAACAGTCCTCCCTTTGATTTAAAAACGTCCCAGAAGACTCATCTTCCATGACAATGCGTGCGTAGAATGCATATTAAATATTCTTGTTTAAATGGGCTCATAGATTAGACAAAGCACACTAAGACTATCTGTCTAAGAGGAGGGATGCCTTCATGGAGGACTTTCCAAGGAAAACTGGCTCGTATACACGTTACACAGGAGGGAAACCATAAAAGCACGCATGCAGTCAGTCCCTTCTCCGGGAATCGAACTCAGGTCGCAACTACGAGTGTTGATCGATTTTCAAATCTTCTTGGAATGTGTTCTTCCCTAACAAAGATACTCAGAACTGGATGAATAAGTCAGCCATGATTACGGTTTATGAGGCCTGATTTCAGGCATAACGATAAAACATTTATTTAAGGACTAGCAATTTGTGATCCTGATATTACAGCCCAGAGTTTCTTTTCCCACTCATCAAAACATTGTCATTGCATAACGCCATCTATACATAAAAGCCTGTCCTGCTTGGTGTCAAAATGGGAACACTATCATGGATTTCCAGCGACAGAACATACTGGAATACTCGCCATACACACCCAGTTTGAGATCTTGTGGCTATGACATTGACGCCAAAATGAAAGAACATCTGCAACAGGTCCATTACAAGAGTCCAGGGAAGGTTATGTACACTTCCGAGCGGTAGCTGTGGACACTAGCAGATGTGGACGCGCTGATGGTGTACGACTCCTTTCAGTAATTTTCCAGACGATTGCAAACACGGCAGATGATGTTACTAACCAATCGACGAACCCAATCGAATGCTTTCTGTATTCCAGATTTATAGAAAGAGCATTATAAAGTAATACATCTTCTGCAAAGTACGTATTTTCTTTATCTGCATATTATTTTCTTTTTACTTCCTTGTACGAAGTAAAAAGGAAGTATTGTAATCGCGAAAAGTTTCAGGCAGCATATTTAAACGAAAATAAACATTTTGACCGCAATCGAATGCAGTTTAAAGATGTTTTTGCGTGGTATCTGTACATAAGGACAGAATAAAAGACTCTTTTCCTCCCAAAAAATGATAAAACTGCTTTAAAATAAATTCTGAAGAGAAATTTTCGTAGCGTCTGTACGAACGTATGTACGTACGTATCTCGCATAACTCAAAACCGAGTAGCCTCAGAAGATTGAAATTTTGTATATAGGACTACTATAACATGTAGATGTGCACCTCGTATTTTGGTTGCAATCGGCCGCACCAAACGTATATAAATATATTTATATATGTATCCACTCTGTTACCCGGCTTAGTGATCTCAGTTTCTTTACTCTTATATGTTTGTAAATTGTACATTTTTTGCTTTAAAAATGATTGAATTATGTTGCTCCTATCTTCTGGTTAAGGTTTTTATGTCTTTAGTAAATCTGTATGCAATATTTTTAGAATAATCAACAATTTTAAAGTTGTTTAAGTGACGCTTAGCCTAATAATATGTTTGATGGCGGCCATTACTTGTTTACATTTGAAACACCAGACTAGTGGATTTATTGTCAATCTAGAGAAACGTAGCTTCGCAACAACAAAGATAAAGCCTTCATTTATTATTGCGAATTAAATCATGCTTAATCCTTTACGGAATTTTTTCGAGGAATTAAGTGTTTAAGATTTACTTCGTAATTTTTAATGCAGATATTTTGAGTTTTTATGTATTTTTGCCTTCTCCCGAAGTGAGAACTGAATTAATTGAATGAGAGATACTCAATCGTCTGTGATTTTTGTTTCTTTTTTGTTTTGTTTGCTTAATTTCTTTTATACATCGTTTTAGCTTTATTACAGTATTTGAATAGAACATGTGGCAACGATTAGGTAATTCTTTAAATGATATGAATTTTGTGCATTCTGAGTTATAATATGAATGAAATATAATACTTTTAAGTGAACCTAGCGCCAGTGTGTCGCTATGGGAAACAAATAGAGTGAAATTTAGAGAATGCATTTATTCTATTGTGGTTTATGCGCTGTCGGCGAAGTAGATTTAATTCAATCCAATGAGTTTAAACGAAATGCGAGAAAAAATGCGTGTAATTTAATATTTCGTACAAGGAAGTCATGTGGTGTATACATCAGATTTTTTTCATTACTGCTTTTAAAGCTTCATCATCTGCCTGGTTATGGATGTTCGTACCCCAGACTCAAAACCCTAAGTTAAACAGAGAATTTCTTCTTTTGATTTTAAAAATAGCTGAATAACTTTACTCATAACAATTTTTTATGTTTCCCTGTTTTAGTTCAGAGAAGTAAAAGTTGTATGGCTATTTATTATCACTTTTTGAAAGATTTGGAATGCTTGTTCGAAATCATTTTATAGCTTAATCTTTAATAAAACAACAACTATGAAAATTGAGAGCATGGCGATATTGATTGAAAGTTTCAAAGTTTCGTTGCCATTTTGTACTGTCTGTAATGTACGTAATTTCATGCTTGAAGAATTTTGTTAGTTATAAGAAAAATTATCGATTTGTAAATAAATTTGCTCGGATGATCTTGTTTTGTAACATGCTAACCTCTCCAAACATTTTAGTTACAATTTCTTAAAAACATTATTTTACCTTGTAAAAAGAAGCTATAAAAAAGGTGATTGCAAGATGCCATATAATAATCAATTTTTAATTATCATGTTCAGAGAACGAAGTCACTTAAATAAATCAGAAACCGTGATAAGATTTAAACATGAAACAAATCTTTATTTAAAACAGAAGTATGATACTTCTTAAGAAGTAATTTAAGTTTCACAATACTGTAAAATGCTACGAGTCTTATAATGTGCACGTGTTAATTTTTATAAGCTTGTTTAATCCTCTCAAGGTATTTCACTGTGGTCGGAATTTTGTCATCGATTTTTAATCTATTTCCTGATAAGATATAGAGTTCATATTTCGTACACAGAGTGTTTGTCGATGACGATGAAACGTGGTGAAGCGATGTTTTGAAAATGTAATTTAGATTTTTTCCCTAATGTTTAAACAATTTTTCACATATATCTTTGTCTAACAAACAAACAAAAAATTTCAGAATTTTACTATTTCCACCATCAGATACACTGGAAAAATATTTTTTAACTGAAACTTAATTTCTGAATTTTTTGTGAAATTTCAAAAATTACCCCATTATTTTACTATCAGAGGTCAATGATTGTAAAATTCCCAGATCAAAAATATATCAGATATAAAGCTTTTCAATTCAGATGGATTATAAAACAAGAGCTTTGTGCTCTTTTAAACAAGAATTATATAAAAAAATAATTAGTTGTTTTCTGCTTATATTTGAAGAATATGTCTCAGTTTCAAGCAGAAGGGGGGTAGAATTCAGTTCTTCCAGCCATCGCATCACTTACAGGCATTACTTCCAAGGTTATGTTGCCAATTCGTCATATGATCATCATCGTTTCCGTAGAGATACATTGCATTTAATACCTCATAAACAACAGAGTTGAAAGTTTCGTTAGCATTAGAAACTATCTGCAATGAAATCTACCCTGTCGTTTTTATTTTTTTCCATTTCATAAGTTTATATAAATTTTTCTCAATAATTCAGCTTGAAGTTGATTTTCTTAATTTTATTGTCTCTCGTAATACTATACTCTTTTATGAGGCATTTAAAATTCTAATATCCAAACATTTAAAATTCTAACATACAAAAATATATCGATTCAAATTTTAAAAAGAAAACTCTTCGCCCACTTTTAAAATTTAAAATATTTTTTAATTCAATTTTTATTGATAGCATGTAACTGAATCTGAAACGCATAAGATAAAATGCAATTATATAAAGGTTTTTATACAATAAGCTTTTATTTAAAATGCACATGATTATTACATTATAATGTAGATATATTTCTATTGTTGAAACGTCTTAAAGTTAGTCCGCAAAAATTTCGGCAACTACTAAACAATGACAGTAGTCAGCACCTGGTTTCAATTTTATCATGAATTATTCACGTAATTTGAAGGATGGATGTCAGGACAATAAATAAAAACTTTCGATGATTTAAGAGATTTAATTTCCACTGATCAAATTAAAAACGAGCTGCACTAGATTTCAGAGAATATTACTTTGCCGAACGCAAGACTACTGTTTCGCCCATAGAATTGGTTTAAAAGCTTGATGATTTCAAAAAATGTAAAAACCCCATAAAATATGGAACTTGATTGATTTAAATTATTTAGGTTTCCTTTTTCATATTTCCAAAAGATGTTCAGTAGAAACAGGGGAACAGCAATAGGAATGTCGGCCGGAAACCCACAAATTAAGATTTTTAGAAGTAAGAAGTTAAGAAATTAAGAAACAGCTAGTTTGACGAAGCTGTCAAAGAAGTAATAATTTCATCCGGAATTTTATCTTCAGAAATTTGGGCCCATTTGAACAGGAAGTAAAAACAGATGGATTTATGTTTGCTCTGAAATGAAACTTAATATCCACAACTCAGGTGAAACGCAATATCAGGCAATGAATTGGAGTGGATATTCCTGGCCATTCGCATTAAATTTTTAGTAAAAATTGTGTTGCAATTGTAAAAATGAGACTGCAGAAGAAACTTATGCTGAATTTAGAGATGATGCTTTTTATGACATGAAAAACAGTACAGAATCAGAAACGGCGAGAACAAATTCATCTATCAAAAATTATAGAATATCTGAAAGATAAGAAGTTACTCAACCTGCTGGAATTTTTATCTTAAAATCCATTGTCTTTATAAGTTAAAACAGTACTGAATCAGAAACTGCGAGAGCAAAGGCATCTGTCAAAAATTATAGAATATCTGAAAGATAAGAAGTTACTCAACCTGCTGGAATTTTTATCTTAAAATCCATTGTCTTTATAAGTTAAAACAGTACTGAATCAGAAACTGTGAGAGCAAAGGCATCTATCAAAAATTATAGAATATCTGAAAGATAAGAAGTTGCTCAACCTGCTGGAACTTTTATCTTAAAATCCATTGTCTTTATAAGTTAAAAAAGTACTGAATCAGAAACTGCGAGAGCAAAGGCATCTATCAAAAATTATAGAACATCTGAAAGATAAGAAGTTATTCAACCTGCTGGAATTTTTATCTTAAAATCCATTGTCTTAATAAGTTAATACTCTTATTAATTCTTAATAAGAGTGTTGGAGATTTTGATACACTTATTAAGACAAAATGAGAATTTGTATAAGATCTATAGACGTAGCATATGTGGATTATGGTACTAGGAAAACATTTTCATGGTTGCGGATTAAGAAAATTAGTAACAACTGAGTGTGATAAATATAGTGGCCATTCTAAAGTCTTTACTTACATAAAATATGCAAATAAAGAGTCAGTAATCACTTCAACAACCCTTGATGAATCTGCATTTCGAGAAACACTACTTAAAGTGTTCCCTAAATATACAAATCCCATAGGACCTCTTCTTTTTGGCAATTACAAAAGTGCAGAGAATTTTCATCAGTACAACGAGTCGAAGTGCATGCAGTATTTGAACTTTTGAATTGTACGAGAATGAGAACTAAAGATAACATAAGTCTTCAAGATCTGCTAATACAGCCAATGTCCGTTGAGTCCTAAGAGCAAAGAAATTTAATTAGACAAGATGGAAAAGAAAATATTTGGAAAATTTAGGCCGAAAGTAAGTACATACGACCAATAAATAAATAAATAAATAAATGGAAAGTTTTGAAATACGTAATTTAATATGATCATTATTTATCTGTTCAAAATTAATGGTGATTTATGCTTTCAAAATTACCTTCTGTAGTTAAATATGCAATGCTCTACAGTAGGGTAGCTTGCCTTTGGGATGTGCAAAGTAAAACATTAAAAAATCCGGGACAAAATTATTCACAAGAGGTTTATTAAGTTCTTCTCCAGCGCTTATTCAATTTTTCTACAACTGAAAACTTTTCCCATTTATAATTAAAAATAACGATATGATACTTCCGAAACCATCAAATGGCTATTTTCCCTTAGTAATTAGCTTTTTTACTCCGTTTTCGTCTACACTGCATCCTACATTAGTTAGAAAGGGCTGTTGTATAGTGCGGAATACCAACGTTTTGTTACTGGTCCTCAAATGAACCAGCAATGATTAATGACTGCGTAATTGTTGTAATATGTATGCTTAATCTCACTGAATAGCTGTATGATCTGTGCAAAACGTGTAACTGATATTCATAAACGAAACCAATTTTCTATTCATAATTCTACATGTTGCCAAAATGTTTATCTTCCTGCATGATGTAACAGTAAATCTAAACAAAGAAAATTAGAACGTAATTTTGCCCTGATAAGATGCGGTCACAATCTAATACTTTGCGAAACTCCATATCAAAGCTTCAGAAATGTTAAAAATATTTAAAAAGTTTAAAATTCTAAAATTAGGAAGAATCTCAATTTAATCTTAAGCAAAACTTTCAGTATAGTATCTAAAAACATTTTTCTATAAGCAATTACGATAAGTTTACTGAGAATTTAAAGATGTGCTGTTCATTGACAAATTGATTTAAAGAACCGATTCACTGTGCTAATCGAGTGAATGATGGGTCCTCAAAAAAGAGCGGAAGCTCTTTTAGATTTCACCCATCGACGGATTATATTGGAAGAGCGCCAGGAATGTTCGACTCCCAGTTTAGGGGGTGAAAAGAGCGTTTATCGTCCCATGTTAAAAGAGAGTATAATTTTTATTATTTCTGAATATTTTGAAATATATTTTTAGCCCAAAGGAACTTTGTTCCTGAAGGAATAATATTTTCGTTTTGCAATTTTGAGTTGAATCACTATAAATATCCGTTTCACTTTTCAAACTGTTGCCACCAAATGTTAGAGTCTTGCATCATATTTGAAGAAATTAAATAATGAAAAATCTGTATAAATGTATGTATATTTCTCGCATTGTGATAAAACAGCGGTATATAGAGCCATCGAATTTTGAATGACGTAATCCTCCTACGAATATGGGCATGTGGAAGACCAAACTTGACATTTGGAATTTGTTTTATTATCGATTTTAGATTTTGTAAAACTTACAAATTTTTGATTTAACAAACTCAACGATTTAAAAGCGAGCAATAGCAACACTCTAAGGGGGGAGGAGGAAACGTTTTATCTCCAGCGCGCGGAGCTGTGTATCGAAAATTCTAAAGATATGCTCCTTTTAAAATTATTTTGCGACTTTGCTACTGAACTGAATTTCATGCTTTAAGGGGTCTCGTACACCTTAAAACCCATAAGATTTTCGAATATGTGACTGTTGCAAGAATTGGGATGACTTATTTATTTTAAAAGCAATTACTTCCAACTTTTTACAGATGACTACATAATATAGCTGTTTTTTGAAATAGTGAACAGAAAGTTTATGTTGCCACAAATATTTTTATAATTTGATCCCCTTTTTGACAAAAGTCTTCGTCATGTTTCCACCATGCGCGCACAGTTTAAAACATTCTGTTGCATAATTTAATTCCATATTTAATATACAGCTTTTATAACATTTGGAAACTACTGTGAACCAAAAAATTCTAAGAATTTCATGTTAAATTTTTATTTTGTTTGGAGTCGAGTTTATAAAATGTATTTTATTAAAAAAATTTGTAACGTTTTCGTCCATAAAATTTTTTTAAATTAAAATATTCATCAGATTTTAGGTTCAGTTAAAAGATAAGGCTCATATAAAGAATTCCATCCAATTTCCAGTATGTACCATTAGCCATTTTTAAAATATCGTGCGCGCAAGGCGAAAACGTGACGAAACATTTTGTCACAAAGCGGATTAAATTACAAAAATACTTGTGGCAACACAACTTTCTGATCACTATTTCAGAAAGCATCTATATTATGTAGTCAGCGGTAAACAGTTGGAAGTCATTGATCTTAAAATAAAAAAAATATCCCAATTCTTGCAACAGTCACATATTCGAAGGGTGTTAAGGGGTCTAAGGTGTATAAGCCCCCTTAAGTGCAAAGAACATGATATTTAATAAATAAAGGTAACACACAAAACGTTAAATAAACAACACCACTTTGGATGTAATTTAAAATCTGAAACCTTTCAGATTTTTTTTTTATTCTAGATTTTTTATTATCCGATCTGTGCAAAAAGGACGTTTTATGGAATCTCAAAAATGCAGTTGAAGGACATCAGTACAGGAACGTCACGGTTTGACGGAATCGATTCTTCCGATCCCACTGCTTTGTCGACTATTTTATTCTTCGCTCCATCTTCGCCAACCTTTCCTGATCCCACTGCTCATTTGTTTCTTTCCGCTCTTCGATTCATTCTCGCAAACCATTCTTGATTCACTCCCAGGTCTTGTCTTTTTAATCAAGGTTATCCATGTAACCCATGTAAAAATTTAGATTTCATTATATTTACAAAACTGATTTCTTAAATTTAAACATGCCATAATGTAAGCATTTTCCTTCATTAACCGCATTTATGAAATATTAATGCATATTTTATTGTATATAGATTTTACGTATGACACTGGTGCTATATATAGTTTTTATTAAGTTGGTTATTTTACATATTTTATGTAATAATTTTACTGCAGATAGTATTTGTTTACTATAATTTCAATCCGCTTATGTTTGCAAGTGATTATTTGGTGCATTATATTGTAAATATCATATCAACAGACATCTAAATTATAGGTTTCAATATTTTACATTTGTATTACGATAGTATAACTAAGATTTAAGCTATGGGCAGGAAACATCCTGACGGTCTTCATCGAAAATTTTATCCTTATGCTAGCAAAGCATGGCGAATTCGTGTTAACTTACTGACATTCTGAAAGTTTCTGGAATATACATTTTCGAAGTCTTATGTCTGATTTTTCTTGAATCTTCTAAATGTATTTTGGGTAACTGTATGTTAGTTGCCGTGTGTCAGTTAGTTCAGTAATATATTTCAGAATTGTTTGACTGTACTGACTGTACTGAGCTCTTGCTCGGTGATTACAGGCTTTAGATTCTGCTTTGCGAGTTGTTCTGGAGTTCTGCGATATTCGTGACATGAATAAAGATGAATTTTTCTTATCCTTCTTGCCTGATGTTTACCCAACCATACGTTATGTAATTTCTTTCTATAAAGTGTCTATTTCTTCTTGTTCATTTGACATAATTATGAAGAATATTTCATTGAACCCACAGAAAACTGAAAAGGACAATTGATAAAAATTAAAGACTTTTAAACTCAATATGATCTTTAAAGTTAATTCGGCAAGCTAAGCCCATTAATATTTCCTTTAAAGTTAATACTCCCTTCATTTTATGCTTCTTTGCTTTGTTTTATTTAATACAAAGATATTTAATTAAGGAAAATTTACACCAGGACATTATTTTGAAACTAAAGCTGAATTTGGTATTCTCTTAATGTATTGGACTCCAATATTTTCGCTAAAAGTGGCCTTAAATGAACAATGGCAAGACTTCCATTTTTCACTAACGTAACTTATAAAGAAAGTTAATTAATTAAGTTTGTGTTCCTTCCGTATGGACTTTCAGGTTTTAATGGGTGAAAAGGAAAATGCATTATGCATTCTTCGTGCACTGAAAAGAAGATGCATTTCCAGTGTAGCTGTTGAATTATATATATATGCACATATACATTTTACTTATTACATATTAATTTCACTTAATTAAGATTCAATAACACGCCGAATAAACACCAATTCAGAAGTCAAACAACAAAAATCAGCGTTAATCTACAAAATTTTGTAGATTAACGCTGATTTTTGTTGTTTGACTTCTGAATTAATTTCACTTGTTTTAAACTCGACAATTGCTTCCTAAACAGTCTAAAATGTCTAGTGTAAAACTGATTTCAAATACCACGATTTAATATTCAATATCCATATAGGTATCTTTTAATATTTTTAAGTAATTATCGTAACTTAAAATTCATCAGCTGATAATTCATTGAATGGAAGATTCTTTGGAGAGATCAATAAATAGATAAATTTAATAATTATCATTTTGAGACTGAAATTCTGATAAAATTAAGCATATTATATATATTTTTAGCCGAAAGGCCGTTAGCTTAGAAAGCGCATTAGTGTCGAAACGTCATTTTGCATAGAATCACTATAAACGGCTGTATCACTTTTCAAAATGATGCCACCATATGTTATCTCCCTGTATTATATTTAAAGAAATGAAATAATGAAGAATATGAATTTAGAACTCAAACGCTGATTTTTGGTGTTTGACTTCTAAATGAATATTTGTCCGGTGTGTTATTTTAACATAAATGAAGAATCTGCACGGATGTATGCATGTTTCTCGCATTGTGAAAAAACAACGATACCTAGATCCATCAAATTTTGAATAATGTAGTCCACCACCCGAATATGGATACCTGGAAGCGCGAATCTTGAATTTCGAATTTATTTTACCATCTATTTCCTATTTTTTAAACTTTTAACGAAATTTTGATTAATAAACTCAACGATTTAAAAGTGAGAATTGGCAAAATACTGTGGAGAATAAAATATTTGCATCTCCAGCGCGCCAGACTGTCTATCAGTAATTCTAAAGAACACTGTTTTTAAACATTTTTAGTCCAAAGAAACGTTTGCAAAAATGCTCTCGAAACATTTATGTATGTGAAAGTGAAAAAAAAAAACCGTACCTTTGGGTGTATTAAAAATTATGAAAGCTTTCAGATCTTTTTCAGTTAACTTTTCAGCTAAAGCTTCTATTAGCTTGTTTATTTAAATACAGTGAAACGTATGAAAACTGCCTGCTTAAAAAGGAGGATGCTTTCATAAAGGACGTTTTACAGGGAATTTGCTCGTATTTACGTCACGCGTGAGAAAATCAATGAAACACACCTGTACCGGCAGACCTTTGCTGGGATTTGTAAGCCAGGTTGAACTACCAGCAATCAGCTTCTTAAACACTGAACGTCAGGTGAGCCTTTTAATTGTTTAGTTTTAGTAAATATTTAATATTATTTAAATTATGAAATAATTAATTACAGCATTAGAATTGACATTGTAAAATTCAAGTCATATCGAATCAAATGTTATCTTAGAAAATATTCTACTTGTAGAATAACAAGTTAAATATTAAGCTTTGATTCGTGACTAATTTCATTAAATTTAGATTTTTTTAAAATTTTATACTGATGACAACCCGAGTAAAGAAATATATGTGTTTTATTAAAGTACATGTAATAATTAATAATAAAATATAATATATTAATAATTAATTCTAAATATATAAAGCAAAAGCAAATATTCATATTTAACAATTAAGTTTCAGTTATGTCTTCACAAAATGCTCAATATATCTTTGTAAAGTATTAACACACTTCATATCGAATAATAAATTACGCGGAGAATCGCATGGGGAAAAATAGATTTTATAAAGTTTCATTAAGTGAGGACAGCATCGTTAATTCAACTTTATTTAAGAATTTATAATGAAACGTTTATCTACAGCAGTTCCTTTTCTTTTGACACTTTTTTATCAATATTTCTTCTACATTTATATTTGAAAGAAATGGTCTGAACCAGGCCCCTTAAAATCCGTGAGGCGTTTTTTTGTGTATTACATTTTTTTCACAAACGTGGAAAAGCCTTTCCATACCGGATCAGTGGGAAATATGAGTGCGCATGTTAAATGTTCTGTAGAACTTCAGAAAAGAAATTCTTGTTTCCTGTTTTCACGAAACATCTCATGAGCGAACTTTGCAGTAGAAGCATTTTAGAAGTCACTCCCATAGCACACTTTATCCATGGGTGGTCCATTTTAGAAGCCATTTCCATAGCACACTTTATCCATGGGTGGTCCATTTTAGAAGCCGCTCCCATAGCACACTTTATCCATGCGCGATCCATTTTAGAAGCCACTCCCATAGCATACTTTATCCATGGGTTGATCATTTTAGAAGCCATTTCCATAGCACATTTTATCCATGGGTGGTCCATTTTAGAAGCCATTCCCATAACACACTTTATCCATGGGTGGTCCATTTTAGAAGCCACTCTCATAGCACACTTTATCCATGAGTGGTCCATTTTAGAAGCCATTTCCATAGCACACTTTATCCATGGGCGCCTAAGAAATCCGCTACAGGGAGATGTAATCAAAAATCGGGAGTCTTGGGATTTCTTGACAGCTCTGTAATATCGTTCCATTCCTGATCCAAGCAGCACTTTTATGTTTCAATCTTTATGAGCAAGCCGAATCTACAGACACCTGTAACTTTCAAGTTCATAGATTGATTATGATAGACTTCCCAGTCATCATAATAAGGAACACGATCAGTTTAAATCACCTATATTTAAGCATTTAAGATCACGAAACCCTGATACAAAGACGTCTAGAAAACAACTTACTGGCTGGATAGAGTTTAGCTACTAATTCAGGTATAGAACTTGCTACCCCATAGCACAGATCATCCTCAGGATGTCCTACTTAAGTCGCAATATCCCGGGACATACTTAGGATGTCCTGAGTATGTTGATTCTCAGATGTCCTAAGGACATAGTAATTTAACGTCCTGAGGATGTCTTATTTAAGTCGCTATGTCCCGGAATATGAGAGGATGTCCTGAAGATGTTGATTCTCAGATTATCCTGAGGACTTCACTAATTTCACATCCTTAAGTTCAGGTGCATTGTCCGGAGGACTTCGGTTGTCAAATATTCTGAGGATATTTATTCTCAAATTTACCAGCTTTAGTTTTTTGACACTGCACATCTGAAATATTTACACTATTTAATTTTCATATGTATTGTACTAAGTTGTTTATAAATGCTGTACATTAAAAATATTTATATGATTGATGATTTATTCTTGTTATTTTGTTATTAAATGCAACTGATAAAATTATTTAGGAATGGGAAATATATTTTTCAGTAGATTAGCATTTTCTAGAATATTTGCTAAATTCTAAATAACATGTATTTATTATAAAGAATGGTTAAATTACATGTATAATTGCTTGCAGATTACAAACGTTACTATAAATATAAGCAAAATTAGAAAAAAGAACACAAGATAGTATCCAGAACTTCCAAAAGAGCTTTCGCGTTTTCTTAATTTCTGCTATTCTATTAAGAGAATATAAACACTTGAGTTTAACAATAAAAACTATTCAATGTAAATGAATAACTTGAAGGCTTAAAATAAAAAAAAAATATCAACGCTATTTGATAAAACATATCCAAACTAGAATTTCAGATAACGGAAATCCGAATTAGTGTGAAATTCAACTGTATTTACAAATTTGATTACAATTAGTCTTCATTTAAGTTTACAAATTTCAGACAACGGTTGTTTTCGCACACGAGCTTTGAAGGGGTTAGCTAAACAAAATTAATTTTAAAATGCTTGAGATAAATATCACGAGCTAAGAAATTAAATTCATACCAAACCATGAACCTAATTAATCACAAAATCCTTTCTAAATTTTAATTCCAATATTAATAGCTGGTTTATATGCATTAAGGTCAGAACTGAAAACGAACGACTCACTGTTAGCAAACCCAGACGAATGAATACATCTTTGGGAGCAAGAGAATATTTGAGGGAATATTTGGGAAAGGAAAGCAAACTATTTGACAAAGTCAAATATTCATTCATACCTTAACTGTCGTTAGCAACTTTGAAGAGGTAATTGGAGAGGATATTACAAACATTATGCATGCTCTATGTGGCATCTTAGCAAATGTTCCTAGAAAACATGCAAACAATGTCTACTGCACTCTGGTTCAGACGCTACTTATAAAGCGATTTAGAATGTGTTGTCCCTAAACTTAAAAAAAATAGCGTTGCTTTCGCCGGGACTTGAACACAAGACCTTCGATTGTCAAGCAAGATGCTTCCAATTACAGCACGAAGGCACGGTAAGGAAAGAAAAAATTACTTATGAATGAAAAATTTTAAAAATATATAAATAAAAAAATCTGAAAGGTTTCAGAATTTAAATTACGTCCAAAGGGGCGTTTTTAACGTTTGGTGTGTTACCTTTATTTATTAAATGTCATGTTCTTCGTACTTAAACCATAAAATTCAGTTCAACAGCAATACCGCAAAATAATTTTAAAATAAGCATATCTTTAGAATTTCCGATACACAGTTCCGTGGGCTGGAGATAAAAAGTCCCCCCCCCCACGGAGAGTGTTGCCATTGCTCGCTTTTAAATCGTTGAGATTCCAAATTTGGGCTTCCAGATGCCTATATTTGGGTGAAAACGTACGTCATTCAAAAGTGGGCGGCTCTAGGTACCGTTGTTTTATCACACTCTGAGAAACATAAATACATTTATGCAGATTTTTCATTATTTAATTTCTTTAAATATAATACAGAGCTACAATTTTGGTGGCAACAATCTGAAAAGTGAATCGGACATTTATAGTAAACCAACGCAAAATGCTAAAACGAAAATAATAATTCTTCAGGGCAAACTGACCCTTTGGGCTAAAAATAAATATTTTTATAACAGCGTGGAAATCAAGGTGCAGATTATAAGGTAAGAGAAAGGGATAAAAGAGGGACTGTACAAATAATACATGCAGTATAATTGATGGCTTTTCTGTATTAAAATCAAAGAATGTCCGAATACACTTACAGGTGTCCCAATGGGTAACTTTTGTCATGTTTGTACAAATATACAAATATATATATCTCAGTATGTCATACGACAGATATATGCTTCAGGAAAAATACTATGTTATACAATGAAAACGTTTCGTAATCTCAGTATTGTGTAATGTCTCTCACAGTTCTGATAGCATTAAGTTTTTTTTTTTTTTTTCTTTTTATTTTGCGCAGATTTGTAATATTTTGTATCACTTTTCATTTCACAAAATAACCTTATATTGGCAACATTCAGTTTACAGTATTAAACGCAGTTTATTTGTTTTATCTTCCTTTTACAAAAGAAAAACAGAGGTAAGAACTCTGAAGTATCAGTTCTTTCTTATCATCAGAATTCTGAAACTTCGAGAAATATATTATCACACTTCTGGCCATCTCCTAATTTAATGCTATGACATCATTCTTTCATCTTCTCCAAATAATTTAAATTGCATTATGCTGAGACCCGGATGAATAATAGAGTTGAGAAATAACGACATTTTAGATACGCAAAATAAACGTTCTGGAAACTGGCAACGCTGGAAAACCGTGAACCGTTGGCAGCGCAGACAAAGGATTCGAGAGAAATGGAGAAGGGTGGCGACGCTCTCGCTATCGTTCTTTTCCATTCCACTGGATATACTGTCCTTCACGCTAAAGTTGCGATTAATTGTGGTTTCTGCAGAAGCTACGAATTTGTGAATTATCTAGCTTGAAACTGACGAGTTATCATGCTTTTGTATCACATGAGGAGTTACTCCTCTTATCTTATCTCTGTGGCTTACCTGCAGCGAAGTGTATTAGATTTTCAGATTAAAAGTTAGTTTGTAAATAGTTGGAAGGGTATTCGGATATATTCCTTTGAGACTTTGAAAAAATACTGGGAAACTTGTTGCTGGAAAAAAGAAACGAAATTCTTTAGAGCGTGTTGATAACGAATGAGAATGTTCCCTTTACAGTAGAAGCAAACTTCATGATATAAAAGACGATACTTGTATTGTGATGGCTGTAAATTTTGATTAGATAAATTTACGAATCGGTAACAACATGAATGCTGATTAGGTAACCGCTCGGGAAATGTTGTGATATTGTTTTACAAAAGGATAAAAACTATATTACTTATCGTTGTTGGAAACATGTTCAAAAGTCTGAGCAGCTAAAGTATATTTTGAGTGGAATCTTACTAAAAGTTTTAAACATAATTTTGCAATATCGCTGTCATTGTATCGATCCAATAAATATGAGCTCCTAAATTCGTTTCTGGTGAATAGGGGCTAATTTTTCTACTAATCCACAATCTAAACGTTATTGTCTTAATATATTTAAGACAATCTTATCTTCAATATGTTTAGCCCACCAGCGGCCGAGCGGTAAAGTCACTGAACACTGGTAGTTAGGTCCGAGGTTCGAATCCCGTAAACAGGCTGGCTGCATGGACATTTTCGTGGTTTTCCCCATGTGTAACGTGTATACGAGCCAATTTCACTTAAAACGTCCTCCACGAAGGTATTCCTCCCCTTAGGCAGATAGCCTTCGCGGCTTTGTCATAATCACACATACAACACACTTAATTATCTTTAAGATGTGAAAAATGGCAACACAAATATTGCAGTAATTGTTTTCGTAAAAGCTTTCTAAGGTATTTCTCCCACTTTCCTAGCGTGCCTTCGTGGTGTAGTGGTTCTGCAAGCTGGGCTGGTTTTCCAGAGGTCCGTGGTTCGATTCCCGGCAAAGTCGGTTGCTAATTTTTCATCTCTCCGACTTCCCAAAATAACCTAATGTCTCTACAGTTTAAATAAATTATTTTCGAATTAATTCGCACAAGAAACTTTCTTGAAGACATTGGTGCACATTTAAAAGGTTTCCAGGTACTTACATATTATTACGCTCACCATAGTAGATGTCGCCAAAGCTTCAGAATACCCCAAACTCTTGTGACCACGCGCATAACAACTATTCAGTTTCCAACGTCGCCATTTTTGCATGCGTCCTTTGTTGTATTCTAAGTTCCGATGGCTTTTATAGAAACTTCATGATGAATTTTTGTCCAAAACACGATTTTAAAACCTGTGCTTGTAGGATTTTCCAACAATAAAAGAAGTTTTGAAGATATTTCTACAAGAATACATTATTTTTCATATAATGGCTAAAAGAACAATGCTTCGAATTTTTGCTCAGAGAATTTCCACTACAACAAAAACACAAATCTGTTTGTAACTAGGCTTGCTAACTGTCTTTTGGAATAAATATATAATTGAAACGTAGAATATGCGTGTAATAAAACGTACGCACGTAAAATATAATTTTTGCAATAAAATTAATTGTTCTTTTTTTCCGTAAAATCCCCCGAACTGAGCCATTGTGGTTGCAATAGTAAAGAGTACTAATTTCTATTTACCAATATTTGCAATAAATTATATTCTTTCAATATTTCTGATAACAAGTTGTAGTATCTAGTTGCTAATCGTTCACTGAAGTAAGTGCAGGAACCAGATAGGAAAAGGGTTAAAAGAACCCTTTATTAGATTCTTAAAAATTCACAGTGCTTCGACTTAACGCTAACCACACCTCGCTCAGGGGGTAACTCAACTAACAAAGACTAAACTTAAAATTCAAAGATATTAATAAAACAGTAGAATTTTCCCCAGAGCTCAGATAATCCCGTTATCTAAAACCGCGTCGAGTTCTAGTGGCAGCAGAATAACAGCAGTTACGCCACTTTAAGCAGCAATAAATACAGAATCAGAAGCTCAGGCTACAGAGGTACAATGCTTACCCACTTTCTCTAACTTTCCTTTCTAGATAGAGCTCATAAATTTAAACTTTTTCTTCCTACTAGTAGAAATTGCATTCCTTCACGCGCGCTACCAAATTTACATATTCTGGCATTGACAATTAGGAGAATGAAGGCTTATAGGAAAAGAAAGCATAAAATAAACTTAACTGGATAGTTAAAATAAATATAAATCGCTACAAAGTAATAAATTTTACTTGACAGCACTACTGCGGTTTTCTCTGTCTGATATTAAAATTAATTATAAGAGAAAAACGAGGAAAAAACTTAAGGAAATCAAATATTTATATTGAGATTGTTTTTTACTTCCTTGTACGAAGTAAAAAAGAACTATTGTAAACGCGAAAAGCTTCAGGCAGCATATTTCAAAGAAAATATCCACTTTGACCGCTTTCGAATGCAATTTAACGATGTTTTTGCGTGATATCTGTACGTAAGGACAGAATAAAAGACTCTTTTCCTCAAAAAAAAAAAAAAAAACTAAAAAATTGCTTTAAAATGAATTCTGAAGAGAATTTTTCGTGGCGTCTGTACGAACGTACGTACGTACGTACGTATGTATCTCGCATAACTCAAAAACGAGTAGCCTCAGAACGTTGAAATTTTGTATAGAAGACTACTTTAACATGTAGATGTGCATCTCGTATTTTGGTTTCAATCGGCCGCGCCAAACGTATATAAATATATTGTTACCCGGCTCAGTGATCTCAGTTTCTTTACTCTTATATGTTTGTAAACTGTACATTTTTTTCTTTAAAAATGATTGAATTATGTTGTTTTTATCTTCCTGTTAAGGGTTTTATGCCTTTAGTAAATCTGTGTGCAATATTTTTAGAATTATCAACAATTTAAAAGTTGTTTAAGTGCTGCTAAGCCTATTTTGATGGCGGCCATTGCTTGTTTACATTTGAAACAGCTGAGTAATGAATTTGTTGCTAATCTAGAGAAACATAGCTTCGCAAGAACAAAGATAAACGCCTTCATTTATTATTGCGATTTAAATCATGCTTAATCCTTTCTGAAATTTTTCGAGGATATAAGTGTTTAAGATTTACTTAATTTTTAATAATTCGATTTTTAATAATTAGTAATTTAATTTTTAATATTTAGTAATTTTTAGTAGAGACATTTTGAGTTTTTATGTATTTTTGCCTTGTCGCGAAGTGAGAACTGAATTAATTGAATGAGAAATATTCAATCGTCTGTGAAAAACTGTTTCTTTCTTGTTTTGTTTTCTTAATTTCTTTTATACATCGTTCTAGCTTTATTATAGTACTTGAATAGAACATGTGGCAACGATTAGATAATTCTTTAAATGATGCAAATTTTGTGCATTCTGAGTTATAATATGAACGAGATATAATACTGCTAAGTGAACCTAGCGCCAGAGTGTCGCTATGGTAAACAAATAGAGTGAATTTTAAAGAATTCACTTATTCTATTGTGGTTTATGCGCTGTCGGCGAAGTAGATATAATTAAATCCAATAAGTTTAAACAAAATGCAAGAAAAAATGCGTATAACTTAATATTCCGTACAAGGAAGTCATGTGGTGTACACAGATTTTTTTTTTTTTTTTGGTATTTATAGATCGACTAAATTTTAAAAGAAATACAAATATTATTTCAGACCTTCCTCTGCAGCAAGTAACTACAATAGTTCTATCAACTGAGCCCGAAACATTCATAAACTACTTCATGACTAAGTCATTATATCAAATGCATCTGTTGCTTTCTTCTTTGAGTTAGAAGTTTTCCTCTACCCGTTCCTACGTATACAGCAAATACAAACTAGTTTCCTTCAGAAGTCTTTCAATAAGGAAGCCTTCCCTTAGGCACATAACATCTTCTGTACCTCGATTTAATTTATTAACTAGTTAACAGCATGGCTTATTGTAAGTCTGCAATCTAATTTCAATTAGTGACAAATTATAAGATCCACAAAATGCAATAATGCGTTGTTATGTCTATATGCAGATGGTGTTTAGTCATTTTCGTAATGATTACGGGCTGTTCAATTAACATTTAAATGTAAAAAAATATTTTTTTAATTATAGCTTTATCGCTGGAGTATATGTCTGCATCGTGGTTTCTACGATAGAAGGGCTTTTCGCAAATATCCAAGCATATTGATTTGCATTCCTCTTCCACTACTTTCCACAGTCCATCAGTGGCAGTAGGCTTGCACTTAGAAAAGGCTCTTCTCAAGAGACCTAAAATATAATATTCCCTGGTTGAAACGTCGGGGAATTTTTCAAGAATACGTTGAAAAGCTATATATGAATACCTGTATCAGTCCCCATTTTTTAAAGGAATGCAGTGGTACTTTTCGAACTATGACTTGCTGTTTGCCCTTGATGGGTATTTCTATAGGGATAAAAAATGGAATTTCTTCTGTAAATATCAAACGCATAACTTTCTTGATAGTACATTAATTTCATTTTAGCATTTTTCCTACTCTACTTATTTTTAACATTCCATCGTAAGACAATCACAAACCACTTACTGAAACTTTTTTTGCAGCGTGGAGTCATGCTGGTACATTTTCCCCTTCGTTTTTAATCTTAAACAGGCTGACATACTTTTATCTCCTGCTAAATAGTTTTCATACAGAGTGCTGCAAATTGTCCTGCGTTGAGCCACACGACTCGGCAAGAGCTTGTAACGTTAGTTTTTTTAGCTTATAGCTTATTTTGACCATCCTGTACATCAGGTGTTTTTAGCTATTTTAAATTTGTAAATATTGGTTTATTATTTTATTTTTTGTCTCTACAGATATATTTAAAGGCTTTGTAATTGATTCCTGTGTGTGCGGATATTCTCTTGCTACCAACGATTAAATTTTAGAAACCAAAACAATACATACCTTTTTCGGTTATTCGCTTGAAGTCGTTCTATGTAGAAGTAATGACTAACAATTTTCCCCTTTCTGTTTAATAATGTTGCTTATTTTGAACTTAAAAACTTTTATTTTTAACTTTTATTCCCCAATTCAACATGCATTTCAGAACATTGTTGAATTTCGGGATAGGAGTTTTTCCTCTTCGGAAAGCAAAAAAACATATCCTTAGATGCGCAGCTTGCTTACATGTGATATTTTAAAAGAAGAATAAATCTGAAAACAGCAGACGATGTTTCTCATTTCAAATAATGAGATATAACTATATATTAAATTATGTAAATTAAATGTATTATGAATTAATAAATATAAAGTAGCGATGTGGTAAAGCTTAAGTATGTGTCTTTAAAAATCGGTCAGCAAGCAATGCATTAATTTTAACTTGAAGGGTAAATTAAAGATCTTATGTCGCGTCGCATTGCATTAATTGGTTTCTATTCAGTTGGATAAGCCCAATAGTTAATAAACACTGTGAGGACATTATGATTATAGCGTTTCATTTGTATGAAAAGGGTAAATGTACAATGCGAAAAAAAAGGGGGCGGTTAAATATCTCCCTTTCTACTGGGCCGATTGACAAATTTCATATTTTCTTTTTTCATGTCTCGAAAGCGCAAATTAGAAAATGTATTAGATTTATATATAGCATTGTTCTAATAGGTATACTGACACAAAACCGGACTTTTTCTGAAATAACATACCAATGTTTTTCCATATTTCGATTCTACGACTCAAATTATGTCTAGATATTAAATTTGTAAAATGTGGTGCGAAACTTACGGAGAAATTCAGAACTTTATCTTGGCGCAATTTTTTGCGCCAAGAATAATTCACTTGGCGATCTTCTTAATATATGGCAACCATTTTTCCACTCTCTCCCATTATGCCGGAACGGAAAAAAAGGCACCTCGTTGAAAAGCGAAACGGAAATACGTCTACTTTGGGAAGATGGTAAAATTTTTATAAATTATAATTCAATTTCTTTTTGAAAAATTTATAAAAATTATTTTAAAATACAAATTTTAAAAATGAATCACAAAAAATGAGTGCATATTATTTGGAATGAATCTGAATTTCGAAATGTGAAAGGAAAAATCAAATAAGTTTAATAAAAAAAGAGAAATTAATAAATATATACCAAACTCCATTAGTATTAAGGACCTAAAATTTTGAGAGTTAATTTTTTAAAAACAGCTCGTGCGATTTTTACAAAACTTGGTAGTTTGGCGTAATTTGAATCGTAGAATTGAAATATGAAAAAAAAACATAGTATGGTATTTCAGAAAAAGTCCTATTTTGTGTCAAAATACCTATATTAAAACAATGCTATATATAAATGTAATACATATCCTAAGTCGCGTTTTTGAGACATGAAAAACGCAAGCTGAATTTCGTCAATCGGGCTAGTAGATCGTGTGTGAAAAAGAGAGCGAAAGGAAACTGAATATTACTTATACAAGAAAAAAAAAATAAATAAAAAAAAAAATCTGAAATGTTTCAGATTTTAAATTACGTCCAAAGGGGCGTTTTTTAGCATTTTGCGTGTTACCTTTCTTTATTAAATATCATGTTGCTCGCACTTAAACCATAAGATCCAGTGCAACAGCAATATCGCAAAATAGTTTTAAAACGAGCATATCTTTAGAATTTCCGATACAGAGACTCACGCGCTGGAGATAAAAATGTTTTTTCTGCACAACGTTGCCATTGCTCGCTTTGAAATCCTTGAGTTTGTTAATCAAAAATTCGTCAAAATTTTAAAAAATAGGAAATCGATCATAAAACAAATTTCAAATTTCAAATTTGGTCTTCCACATGCTCATATTCGTTGGAGGATTACGTTATTCAAAATTCGATGACTCTATGTACCGTTGTTTTATCACAATACGAGAAATATACATACATTTATGCAGATTTTTCATTATTTAATTTCTTCAAATATAATGCAGGACTCTAACATTTTGTGGCAACAGTTTGAAAAGTGAACCGACATTTATGAGTCCGACGCAAAATGCCAAAACGAAACTAATAGTCCTTCGGGATTCAAATCCCTTTGGACTAATAAAAAAAAAAAAAAAAAAAGCATTTGAAACTTTTCAGATTTTAAATTACGTCCGAAGGAGCTTTTTTTAACGTTTTGTGTGTAACCTATATTTATTAAATATCATGTTCTTTGCACTTAAGCCATAAAATTCAGTTGAATAGCAATGTTGCAAAATAATTTTAAAATGAACCTATCTTTATAATTTCCGATACACAGTTCTGCGCCTCGCTAGAGATAAAAAGGTTCCCCCCCCCCTCCGTAGAGTGTTGCCATTGCTCGCTTTTAAATCGTTAAGTTTGTTACTCGAAAATTCGTTAAAGTTTTACAAAATATGAAATCGATAATAAAAGAAATTTCAAATTTGGTTTTCCACATAGCCATATTCGTAGGAGGATCACGTCATTCAAAATTCGATGCCTCTATGTACCGTTGTTTTATCACAATGAGAGAAATATACATACATTTATGCGGATTTTTCATTATTTAATTTCTTCAAATATAATGCAGGACTCTAACATTTGGTGGCAACAGTTTGAAAAGCGAAACGGACATTTATAGTTATTCAACGCAAAACGTAAACAATAGTCCTCCAGGGATAAAGCCCCTTTGTACTAATAATAAATAAATAAACTTTCACAGAGTAATTTTTAAATCTTTTTCAAATACGTTATGTTCAATAGTGGCTAAGGTACAATATCCAGAATTTGCTTTTTACTGAATGGCAACCTCTGGCTTACAGTTCAGTCTTTGTGTTCCTGATTATTATCTTGTTTAAAGTAAAATTTGCGGAAATACCAGTTGCCAGAAACAACAACAGAAACAGTTGAGGAAGAGAAACAGTAGTTTTTTTCCCATTTTTGATTCAAATTTGTTCTTAAACTATTTATATTATCATAACGATTCATAACATGATCATTTATGCATAGAGTTTCAACACCGCTTGAAACCATATACCCCACGTCGTTATATTTTTACTACTGTGCTTTTAACTTTCATTCTGTTTGGCTTTACTAGCTTTCATTCACAGTAACTTGTGCCAGAATGATAACGGAACTTTACATTAATTTCACCTGAAAACATTTTAGGGCATCAAAACTCCTTAAGTTCATTCATAAATTCTTTTGCAAATTCTACTCTCATTTCTCAGTTAGATTTACTAAGGAATAATTTTCGTTTAGCTACTCGAGTAATATATCCAAAATCTTTTATAAAAGTTTTATTTGTCCTAAGACGAACTTTTTTCCTGTTAGCTTCTCGCAGCTTTGACGCAATCGAAGAAAACCTTACAAAAGGATTGAATTTATTTTCCTTTAAAAGGAATCGTTCATATCGTGATAACATGTCTTCTCGCTTAAATTCGGTGGTCTTCCCGAACGACATTTATTTTCCACAGTTTCAACCTTTTAAAAAATTTTTTAAATATATTGCGCAGTATCATGTAATATTTGTTATGTAATAAGGTAATATTTACTCTAATTGGTATGTCTCGTAGAGACTTTTCAAATTTTGAACTATTTTGTAATGAGATTTCTGACAAGCACCGTTTCAATTGTGCTCATTTTCGCAAAATATATTGCGAATCACACAAGCAACTTGTAAAAAAGGAACAAAAGTCAACGGGAGGCTACGTATATAGTGGCTGCTATTGTAACAAAAAATTTTCTTATCAAAACGTTGAAACATTTTAAGCATGTGAATAATTTTCCTTTTTTAATTTTAAGTATATTTGATATTATAATAAAAATCATTATATTAATATTTCTCATTTACACAAATTATTCTAGTTTGAAACATTTGAATTTTATTTGTATTTTCACTTAACATTTACAAACAAGATATAAACTAATTAGAATAAAGTACACTCATGTCCATAAATTAAGGATAATGCAAAGTCAAGCAAAGGAAGGGTTAGAAGCAAAACAAATTTGACCTATTTGTAAAGCTTATTTATTAAACAAAAGGTAAAGAGCAAAAAAAGATGCTATATGTTTGATATTATTAAAAGAATTAGCGATTTTTTCTCCCTGTAGCAAATTACAAAAACACCTATTTACAAAAAACCAATATTACATGGTTGATATGATTGTTAATACATTGTATGTCTTCCAGACGATGCAATACAGTCCGTACAGCGCTTAGGCATGCTGAGCATCAAATTATCGATCTGATCTTGGCTGATATTACACCACTCAAAATGCAATGCTCTCCGAAGTTCCGGTAGACATGTAGGAGGAGGTTGACGGGCTGCAACTCGTCGGCCAAGCATGTCCCACACGTGCTCTACTGGATTCAAGTCCGGTGAGAATGCTGGCCAGTCAATACGGGTGATATCTTGCGATTGAAGGCAATCGCTTACGATGTTTGCACGGTGAGGACGAGCGTTGTCATCCATAAACACAAATTGTGCGCCCATGCGCCCCGAAACAAACGTACATTTTGTTCCAGAATGACGTCCCGATACATTTGGCTTGTCATGGTTCCAATTTGAACATGCAGGTCAGTTCCGGAACCCAGAATAATTCCACCCCAAAAGAGCACTCCTGCACCACCGTAACGCTGTCGTTCAATGATGCTTTCTTGGTGGTAACGAGTACCTGGAGCTCTCCATATGAAAGTCCTGCGAGAATCAGACTGCAAGCTAAACCTGGACTCGTCGGAAAACATCACAAAAGCCCACTGTTGCGGTGTTTACAATGCATGCTCTCTACTCCAGGCTAACCGCAGGCGACAGTGAGTTGCAGTAAGTGGAACGCATCTGACAGGTCTACGAGCATATAGACCAATCTGCCCTAAGCGTCTGTACACGGTCTGCCTTGAAATTGTCGTACCAGTGGCTGAAGAGAGCTGACGAGACAGGTCTGAGGCTGTGCTCCGCCTGTTTCTTTTGGCAGTAGCTGCCAAATACCGGTCCTCATTCGGCGTTGTAACATCTGGGGCGACCTGTGCTGTAACGTCTACTCACATTACCATCATCTTGGTATCGTTGCCAAAGCCTGGAGATGACACTCTGGGCAATTCGAAGTTCGTCTGATACTTCCAGTTGGGTTCGCCGACATTCCAGACGGCCGATAATTCTACCACGTAACAAATCATCCATATGCGTCCTTTGTGTCATAACTATTCGGTTATTGCGCTGAAATGCTTATAAAGCTCCTGTGAACAATTTTACTTCTTTGAGTGTATTCCTTATATATCAGTCTCTTACACTCTCGTCATTGTGACGTACCATCGGTGTCATCTAGTTACTTCCTGAAATTTACATAAGATGTATGTAGTGATTTTACAGATGATATATTTATTTTAGAGTTCGATTTCCGCGTGACTCCAAATCATCCTTAATTTAGGGACATGAGGGTGAATTGGCTTAGAAATCTATATACCAGTTGCAAATACATTTTTCCTCACTGTAGCTTTCAATTGGGGGTTATTTGGAACATATTGCCTTCTTATAAACATAAAGAATTCAAAGAAATGAACAATAAACGCAGCATAATTTGTTTTTCAACCTATAAATATAATTAAAAAATCTGATGCGAAACCACGTGACTTCCTTGTACGAAATATTCAACTATCCGCATTTTTCGTTGCATTTCATTTAAACTTATTTCCTCGAATTTCATAAAAGCTAGATTTCTCATTCAATAAATAGTTCTAGTTCTCGCTTCGTGGTAAAGCAAGAATACATGAAACCTCAAAATAGCTTCGTTAAAAATTCAAAATTATAGAAAAATATAAAACACCAATAACTTTTAAAACAAATTAAAAAAAAATACAATTAAAATTAAAGTTTCTACGCAAAACAAGCGATTCGGCCAGCGGGCTAGAAGTCGGATTTTTCAATGCACAAAACTGAAAATTTAGTTTTGGTCCCACTCGGCGAAACGACACTGAAGGTGCAGAAACTATCTTAGTTCATTATTCTGCGAAGTTTCAAATGTAAACAAATACGGGTGCTACGGTAAAAAATAGGCTAAGCCGCACTTAAACAATTTTTAAATTGCTGATAATTCTACAACTACTGCATGCAGATTAACTAAAAGCATAAATACCTTAACTGGAAGGTTCAGTTATTTTTAAAACAAAACAATGTGCAGTTTACCAACATACGAGAATAATAACGAAAAAACTGAGGTCATTGAACCGAGTAACAGAGGGGTATATAAATACATATATTTATATAAGTTTGGTGCTCCCGATTGCAACCAAAAAGGGAGGTGCACAATTACATGTTATAGCAGTCCTATGTACGAAATTTCAACGTTCTGAAGCTACACGGTTTTCAGTTATGCGAGATTCATACAGACGTAGGTACAGTTGTCACAAAAAAGTCTCAACTGAATCTATTTTAAATCCTTTTTGCAACCCATTTTGGGAAAAAGAGTCCCTTACGTATAGATGTCACACAGAAACATAAGCAGTTTCTTTACTTCGTACAAGGAAGTAAAACGTTCTTGACACTAAAATGCAAAATGAGAAACACTTAACTCACAAGCTTAGCAAGCAATGGTGTATTGTACTAGAAATAAAAGAACCTGAAATAAACATTTTCAATGCATAAAAACTTAGGAACAGAATTTCTTCGATGTCCTTTCTACTGATCTATAACCATTATTCCCACACACAAAAACAAATTAAACTCGGTTTATAAATCAATGCATAAAATGGGAAACCTTTCCCTGTGAATTTTGAAAAAAGTTTCTTGCCGAGTTTTGTATGTCGATACATCAACTCATTATCTCTTCACAAACATGTGAATCCTTTCAAGCCTGATCACTTTCTGCCGAAATGACAACACCGTGGCGCTTTAGAAGAATTTTATCGACATCTCTATCTCTTTCAGAACTTAAAATCGAACGCCAGACCTTCTATCTGTTTACCTTTTTGTATTCTTTATTTCCAAGTTTAACATCCAAAGCTGAAAAATACCAGATACCTTAAAAATTAAATTTCGCTGCTTTCTTATCTACCTTGAGCCGAAATCCAATAAAAAAATTGTGTCATTTAGCGGTGCCAAAATTCTATTAGCCTCTAAGCTATTATTTAACAAAATAAGTCTTATCAGACTTAAAGTATATTCCATCTATTGATTTGCATAACAAAGCAAATGCATGCCAAATATTAGATAGTGAGAAAAGAATATTATGCAAAGCACAGATTGACTTTGTTTCAGAAACTGTTTCTTAATGACTTTTCCTGCTGCAGCGGGGCCTTTACGAAATCCTATTTAGTTTCGTAAGGGAGTTTTGGACGTCTTGTGTTTCCAGACACCAAGTCGATGAAGGAGGAAGTCTTCTGTAATTGGATTAAATTTTGTGCGAGCTTTTATTTCAGCCGTTCGTTAGCCTTACGTAGGTTCATTAGCATGGAAATGCTGTGGTTGCTCACCGTGAAAAGGTCTGCTATGGTTCATAATTTAGAATAATGGTTCAATAAAGAAATCACAGTTTCGGTCCCAAATGAATTGCAGATGCTTTTAGAATAAGTATCAGTAAGCATATTAAATTTATTAATCCTACCCGGTAATTTTGAAAAGCAAATTTGATTTTAAGAATAATTCGGCAGTATATACTGTCTACATAAATGTCCTTACACCCGATCGTTTTTTCACAACTGCTAGTCGAAGATATAGACTCCCAGTTACGATGTGTGTAACGTGTATAACGAGCCAGGTTTCCTTAGAAAGTCCTCCAAGAAGATATCTCTACCCTTAGGCAGATAGCCCTAGTGAACGTTGTCTTAATAAACTAAACCAAACCCCCAGTTACAAAGATACTTTAAATGGTGAAAATATTCGTGATTTGGCATTTTTTATGTTTAAAAAGATTTAGTGCAAGAAAAATCTATTTTAAATCTCTAGATCACATTCAGGGGTCAATGCATAAATACAATGGCTTCCAGATGTGTTAGTACATTTAGCAGTTTCTGTTAAATGCTGCTTTATTCATCAATAAAAAATAATATTTGAAAATGAGAATTTTTTCATACTACCTATACATTTATCTTGGCAATAATACATTAGTTATTTTATGTTATAGTGAAAGTTTTTTTTTTTTTTGAAAATTAATAATCAAAATGTAACAGAAAAGTTACCTTACCTTAAAGTACCTTAAAGTCTTTGAACACTTTAAAGAAATCTGCGCATATTAGTAAATATTGTAGGATATCTTGCAGCATTTATGGCTATACGATTGAAGCCCTGATTCAGCTGGGCGATAATTTGAGCTAATGTTTTGTTTCGCCGGCTATGTACAATATAGTTGAGCAGTCTGTTGTTCAAAGCTTGTTCAAAGCTAATTGTCCATTGCAAATTGCCTGATTGGTAGTTTTCACTCCCTCACTATCTGTGTATGCTTGGTATACTCTTGACCCTGTCGACCTTGAAAATCCTACCTCTCTGACGATATCGGAAACTGAATGGCCCATGCGTTGAGCATCTACTATCTGTCCCCGATCGAAAGCGTCTAAATCAGAAGATTTACTAATACTGGCAATTGAAACGACAGATTAACAACAACCATTGTGCTAGCTATACATGCAGTTACCACAGCGCCCTCACGTGAGCATAAATGCTGCGTAGCTCTACACGACTTGCATAGTTATGCCCATCCTTAATTCAGTGGAACTTCAATGTATTATGCTATACGGTATTTGTCCCGCCTCTTTAGCGTGCCTTCGTGGTGTGGTGGTCTGCACGCTGGGCGCGTAATCCAGAGGTCCTTGATCCGAATCCCGGCAAAGATATTGCTCATTTTTCATCCATCCTGTTTCCAAAAAATTCCTAATGTCGCTACAGTGGCGCCCGAACTAAAAAAGTGGTGGATGATGATTCTACACATCCAAGATTTGAGATTGGGTTCTTTAAAAAACCCCAGTCGCCATTTAAAAGGGGGAGTATATAAAGTATTTCTCCCGCCTTCTTAGCGTGCCTTCGTGGTATGGTGGTCTGCACGCTGAGCGCGTATTCCAGAGGTCCATGGTTCGATTACCGGCGAAAGCGTTGTTCATTTTTCATCACTCCTGCTTCCAAAAAATACCTAATGTAAAAGGAACAAACGTTTTGGATATATTTTTAAAACAATCACCACGAAATATCTGCCTGGACAAAAGAAAAAAATTCGTTTGTAAATGTGTTTATTAATTGATATTTAGAACAAATAATAAGGCAGAATTTTACCGTAGTGACAGTATTCGGGTTCAGGTTTATTACTTTATTCAATATTCCTTCTAATAGTGTTCTCAGGATGTGTAAAACAAAGTCCTAAAATTCTGATGTTTTTTTCAAATATGATGGTCTAAAAATACGATAAACGTTTCTTAAGCTTGCCTCTTAAAGATTGTTTTATATGCAGAACGATTTAAAAGAAGGTCATCCATATTAAACTTACAAATGGGCAAAACTACAAAAATCCCCAATTAAGCAGCCTATTTCGTTTACAGATAAAGCTCTGACGACGTTTTCAAGGATTTTACCCCCCACCCCCGAAAAAAAGCGGGGACCGTTCTATAATCTCCCGTTCTACTCGGCCGATTGACAAAATTCAAATTGCGTTTTTCATGTTCCCCATGCCGGACGGACACTTTCGTGTGACTAGAAATCAGGAGATTCAGGGTTTGAGTCCCGGCGAGGGAACTGCATATTTTTTATGTTTTCTGCACCGAAAAACTTGAAGACTCCGTACAATTTGCAACTGGTAGACTATATGAAATGTTCGTGTTGTCGTTTTAACTATTTTGAGAATATTTCATAAATAGAGCTTTAATTACAACAAATTTAAGCTTTCTTCTTTGCTTTTATCAGATAGATGCTATTACCAAGAACTTTTCAGTAAGTTAACACATCGAGCATAATTTCGGTTTAAAACTAGAATGTGAATATATGAAGTTTGAATATTTCATAGGTTTCAAGCCATAAATAGTAAATATAACGAGTAGATGAATTTCGACTTTACATTCAGTATCAAATACGAGTATTAGTAACATGTATTCATTTAAAACAAAAAAGGAAATCTGAAAAGCATTTTATGATTCATAAAATGTTATATAAATAAAATGCCCATGCATGAAACGTTACTTGTCAATTGTTTATATCTTCCAGATTCAAATAATAGATGCTCAACTTGTACATTTTTCAAAACACTTTCTCTATTAAATAACGTACCTTTGTAGAATACTGTAGCAGATAAAATGAAAAGAAATATCAAAGTCACTCTATTCAAAACAAGAGAATAAAATCTTTGAACAAGCATCCGAATGCTTATTGTTGTCTTTTAGATTATGGATGGGAACATCTTTTGGTATTCTTCTCATAGAATGCCAAACCCACACTATTGTGAATGAAGTTTTTGCTTCTCTTGTACTCTCTTCTTTCGAACAATGTGATATGCAATTCCTCAAGGAACCCCATGCTTTGGAGATGATCTAAATTGATCCACTAAAGAAAATAACTTTGCTTTTAAGGAGACAACAGAAAAATTCTTCACAGTCCAAAAATGAAACGTTTTTTCACTTTCAAACGATCAAACTTACATTGTCTTTTGCAGTTCAAACCTCAGGATATCTCCATTTTTGACCACTTTAAATACATAAAAAAAGCAAACGAAATGCGTATAAAATATTTTGCGTTTTGAAATAGTCACCTAAGCCTAAATTGGCTAAGTTCGTCATTAAAAAAAATACGTAAGACAAGAGTGTGTCTTAATTTCGTCTACTCCTTCCTATTCCAGTTGGCATACTGTGATATTGTATAGTTTAAATCCATCGTTCTAAACAAAATTCTAAGGTATTAAACAGTATTAATTTAGTTATGTTATGATATTTATAAAAGTCATGTATGATATACACATAAAGCAGAATTTGATAATTAAAAAATAAACTTTTTTTATTTGAAAACAAATACGCTTCGTGTTTTAAAAATAATAGCTTACTTTTGCTCTTTCTACCAAAATAAAAAAATCTGATGTGTACACCACATGACTTCCTTGTATTGGAATATTAAATTATACGCATTTTTTCTTGCATTTTATTTAAACTTATTGGATTGAATTAAATCTACTTCGCCGACAGCGCATTAACCACAATAGAATAAATGCATTCTTTAAAATTCACTCTAGTATTTGTTTACCATAGCGACACTCTGGCGCTAGATTCACTTACCAGTATTAATAATTATATAACAAACTTATATAATAATTATATAACGGAAACTAAGTTAACTGTTATATAATCCAATAGTTATATAACAGTTAACTTATATATTTCGTTCATATTATAACTCATAATGCACAAAATTTATATAATTTAAAAAATAGAATTATCTAATCGTTGTCACATGTTCTATTCAAATACTATAATAAAGCTAGAATGATGTATAAAAGAAATTAAGCAAACAAAACAAAAAAGAAACAGTTTTTCACAGACGACTGAGTATTTCTCATTTAATTAATTCAGTTCTCACTTCGCGAGAAGGCAAAAATACATAAAAGCTCAAAATATCTATATTAAAAATTACGAAATAAATCTCAAACACTTATTTCCTCGTAAAAATTCCAGAAAGAATTAAGCATGATTTAATTGCAATAATAAATGAATGCATTATCTTTGTTGTTGCGAAGCTAAGTTTCTCTAAATTGGCAACAAATCCACTAGTCTCCTCTTTCAAATGTAAACATCAATGGCCGCCATTAAAAACAGGCTTAGCGGCAATTAAACAACTTTAAAATTGCTGATAATTCTAAAAATATTGCACACTGATTTACTAAAGGCATAAAATCCTTAACCGGAAGATAAGAACAACATAATTCAATCATTTTTAAAGCAAACAATGTACAATTTATAAACATATAAGAGTAAAGAAATTGAGATCACTGAGCCGGGTAACAGAGTGGATATATATATAAATATATTTATATACGTTCGGTGAGGCCGATTGCAACCAAAATACGAGGTGCACATCTATATGTTATAGCAGTCCTATATAGAAAATTTCAATGTTCTGAGGCTACTCGTTTTTGAGTTATGCGAGATACGTACGTACGTACGCACTTACGTACGTTCGTACAAACGCCCCGAAAATTTCTCTTCAGAATTAAATTTAAAGCAGTTTTATAATTTTTTTTGAAAGGAAAGAGTATTTTATTCTGTCCTTACGTACAGATATCACGCAGAAACATCGTTAAATTGCATTCGATAGCGGTCGAAATGGATATTTTCGTTGAAATATGCTGCCTGAAACTTTTCGCGATTACAATACTTCCTTTTTACTTCGTACAAGGAAGTAAAAATAGCGTTTTTTCTTGCCGCACTAATATTATACGCTTAATAATATTATAACGTAGACTACTTTTCATTTGATAGCGATTTAATACAATTTATGTAAAATTAGCCTATATATTTCTTCGCAATTTATTTTTAATTAGTACGATTCAAACGACAACTTCGATGTACTTCCAACTGCATTTAGGCCTTGAAAGCTGTTCATTTCAAAAAAATCTTCTGAAATTTGCATTTATAACGCTTAAATGATTATAGTAAAATTTGCACCGGCTGCTTTCTTAGGGTCTGGGATACTTTTATCGAGAACATCCAAAACTGAATAGCTCGTATTTGTGTTAAGTATTCGGAAAACCACGAAAATACACATGTCCGTTCGATTGGAAGAGTATATCAAAGTCGAATTTCTAGTATCCAGCGATTTTACTTGGCCGTTTAATGAGTTGGAGATTTTTATGTGAATTTGACTTTACAAAAACATATTGTGTGCCTCGATATGCTTGAAATAATAGCTAAACAGGTTCAGTTACAAAACTTATTTCTGTACTTCATTCTATGGCCCATTTCTTGTCAAGTGAAAAAGCTCCTGAACGTTAGTAGTTCGTCCTGGTTTTGGTTCTTTACTAGCATACTGGTTACCGAAACTTCTTTGAAGGCAAAGTAAAACAAGCCAGTTACCGTTAGAAATTCATTCATAAAAGCATCCCCCCATGAAGGTAGATTACTCTTGTGTGTTTTGCTATATTTATTTAACCAACCACTATATTATTTTATAAAACCGAAAAAAAAAAAAAAAAAGAATTTCGTTTTTCGAATTTTGTATCTTGATAAAACAGAAAGGTTGTCACTTCATTCGTAAAAAATATATGTTGTAATATACGCCATACAACGTAAAGAAATATCTGAAAGCTTTCAGATTTTGCGATTTTGCATTACGCTCAAAGGGACTCTTTTTAACCTTTTGCGTGTTACCTTCATTTATCAAGTATCATGTTCTTCGCACTTAAATCGCATGAAATTCAATTCAACATCAATATCACAAAATATCTAAAAGCAGTCTACCTTCAGATTTTTCAATAGACAGTCTCGCGGCATGGGAATAAAAAGGTTTTTTCCCGTAGTGTTGCCATTGATCTCTTTCAAATCGTTGAGTTTTTAATCAAAAATTCGTTAAAGCTTACAAACTATGAAATAGAAAATAAAAAAGTTGATAGTTCAGGTATCGTCGTTTTTTCACAATGCGAGAAACATACATACACTGCGTTAAAAAAATAATAATAAAATAAATAAATAAATAAAATTTATCTTCCGTTTTACTAGGCCGATTGACGAAATTCAACTTGCGTTTTTCATGTCTCGAAAACGCAAATTAAGATAAGTATTAGATTTATATGCAGCATTGTTCTCAAATAGGTATTTGGATCAAAATCGGACATTTTCTGAAATAATATGCCGATGTTTTTCCATATTTCGATTCTATGACTCACATTACGTCAAACTGCCAAGTGTTGGCCCCCAGCGGCCGAGCGGTAAGAGCCGCTGAACCCTGGTAAGTCGGTCCGGGGTTCGAGTCCCGGAGAACGGGCTGGCTGCTTGGGCGTTTTCGTGGTTTTCCCATGTGTAACGTGGATACGAGCCAGTTTCCCTTAAAAAGACCTCCACGGGGCATCCCTCCCTTTCCGTGTAGCGGCTAAGGACGGAGCACGCAATAAGAAAAAAAACCCTGCCAATTATTGTAAAAATCGCACGAACGAGTAGTTTAAAAAAATTATCTGTCAAAATTTCAGGTATCAATGTCAGTTAAATTTGGTATATTTTTATTAATCTCTCTTTTTTTTATAAAACTTATTTGATTCTTCCTTTCACATTTCGAAATTTAGGTTCATTCCAAATAAAATTCGTCCATTTTTTATGATTTATTTTTTTAAATTTGTATTTTTAAATAATGTTTATCTATTTTTCGACAATAAATTTGAAACATCTATAAAATTTTTACCATCATCTTAAAGAAAACTTATTTCTAAGCATACCTGCACAAAATTAAGAGTTTTTTATTCAAAATTTCCAAACATATGCGTGAATTATTTATACGAGTATATTGGCACGTTTCGGAATTTCGGATATTTGTTGAAAGCGATAACAAGATTAAATGTGGTTTAGGCACTTTGTTAAAATTAAAGAAAAAAAGAACGATGTTACTTTTTTCCGCTCCTGAACAATGGATGGAAAAGGAAAATAGGTTGCCATATATTAAGAAGTTCGCCAAGTGAATTGTTCTTGGCGCAAACTGACAAAATTACGCCAAGATAAATTTTTGAATTTCTCGGTAAATTTCGCACCAAATTTTACAAAATCTAAAATTTTAGACATAATTTGATTCGTAGAATCGAAATATTGGGAAAAAAATGGATATGTTATTTTAGAAAAAGTCCGATTTTGTGTCAAAGTACATATGTTAGAATAATGCTATATATAAATCTAATATATATCCTAAGTCGAGCTTTCGAGACATGAAAAATGCAATTTGAATTTCATTAATCGATACAATAGAAGAAAGAGATGTAGAAATGTTCTCCTCTTTTTTTTTTTTTTTTCGCAGAGTAATTTCCTGCAGATTCTTTACTATTGGATTTCTTTAAATATAATACAGGGCGATAATATTTGGTGGCAACAATCTAAAACGTGATACGCAGTTTATAGTGAACGGACGCAAAATCCCGCTTCCAGACTAAGCTCCTACGGGTTAAAAAAATTATTTTCTTTTACTAAAACTTTACTTTGATTTACTAGAATTCCGACTGAGAGTAGAAAGTGGCTAGAAAGGAAAAAATGTCATAATTAATAAAATTTATTTTTGGCATACATATATATACACTTAAAGTTTAGAAGTTTCAAACTAATTCATTAATTAATTTTTTCTCAATTTGGAAACTTTTTTACATTAATTATTAAAAATTTTTACTTATTTTACTTTTAGCAAATTTCTTCTAAATAAATTCGTTTCATCAAAAAAATTCTGACTTGAATTATTTAATTTTTTGTTTGCAATGGCTGCTTTTCATTTACAAAGTTATCTAGCAGTTCTGCTCTTTTTATTGTTCGAAATGTATTTAATTTTTATTTAATATTTATTTAGCATATTATTTGTCATTCTCCAATGATTATTCTGGCTTCTTGCTCGAGAATTCTTCTTTTAACATTTATTTAACATTACAGTAATTTTTGTTTTAGCGTCACTTCGAAGCAGATTATATCTTGACAATTAATTAAAAATTTGTATAATTTTTTAAAACTTTGGAACGTTTTTGCAATTTTAAAGGACTTAAATAATTTAATTAAATTAATTTTTATTGGAACTTCAATTTTTATTTCGAATATTTTCATGAATTAAAAATCATTCAGATGTAAGTGAAAGGTGGCTACATTGAAAATTCTTCGGCTGCTCATTTAAAACTTATCAAAGAATTTTCAACAGTATTATACTAATAATATTTTACATTAGTTTTATAATGCTATTTTATTAAATTGTTATTCTTTTAATTTTGAAGTTTGTAGTTTCTGTTAGATTGCTATTAATCCCTTTCTTGATTTAATTTTTGATTTAATTATTATCTCCTATTTATGTTTATACACACATAGAGTGATCATAAAAAAAAACGTCCCCGATATATGAACTAACATCCTGCTCGCCCAAACAACGGAACGTTAGTTTCAGGATTTTTATCTAAAGGTACGCACTGGAAATTGTGATGATTGAAAATAATAGATCTCTCATGAGATTATAGTTCCAGTGAAATCATTTCGTAATTTGTATATTTAAATATATGTACACTGCTGGCCAGTGCAAATGCAACACCCTGAAGGAAGCATGCAAATAACATGAAATTTACAGCATGCATTAGCAGAGGTGAGATATGCAAATGGCGTCTGTGCCGCCACTTCAAAGCGCTATTTAAGGCTTGGAGTTTATGACGATTTCAAGTTCGGCAATTGTTTTTTTTCTTTTTTCTTTTTTCTTTTTTTTTTTTTTGGTTTTTTTCAAAAAACCAAAAAAAAAAAAAAAAAAAATCAATTATGCCTCATAGTAAACAGCGATCATCGTTCGATCAAGTATCCGAGTTCGACAGAGGAAGGATAGTGGCCTACCAAGATTATCTTTCAGGGAAATCGGTAGTCGTGTTGGACGAAACCAAACAACGGTAATGCGAACCGTTGGAAGCAGGAGGGTACGACGGACCGACGTATTTGATCGCATCCACCTCAGTGCACCACTTCACGTGGTAACAGGAACATTGTGCGCATGGCAGTGACTGATCGCTCAGTCACATCACGAACCATAGCACAGCACATTTAGTCTGTAACGCATCATCGAGTGTCTGCGCGTACCATTCGACGCCGTTTACAGCAGAGTGGTCTGTCCGCAAGGCGTCTGTGGTCTACCCTTGACGCAGAACCACAGACGTCTCCGCCAATGGTGCGATAAAAGAAGGATGTGAACGGCAGAATGGAATGAAATTGTCTTTATTGACGAGTCACGCTTCTGTCTGCAACACCACGATGTTCGGATTCGAGTCTGGAGACACCGCGGAGAGAGGATGCTGAACAGCTGTGTTATGCACCGCCTCACTAGTCCTGAAGCGGGTATTATGGTATGGGGCGGTATTGGACATCACTTTCGCATTCCTCTAATATACATTGCCGGTACTTTAAACAGCCAGCGCTACATCTTAGAGGTGTTGGAGCCAGTTGTCCTTTCTTACTTTCAGGGCTTGCCCACAGACATATTTCAACAGGATAATGCACGACCACACGTGGCACGCATTGTCCAATGGTTCTTTGTCAATCGCCAGATTGAATTTCTTCTCTGGCCGGCTCGCTCTCTGGATCTTTCGCCGATATAAAACATGTAGTCCATGGCTGCTGAACGATTGACCCAGATTCCATCCCAAGCTGCCACACCAGATCAACTTTTTCAACGTGTGAAAGCTGCTTGGTCTGCTGTACCCCAAGAACGCATCCAAAGTCTCTTTGAATCAATGCCGAGGCGTGTGGCAGCGGTGATCTCCAACAATGGGCGGCTACTCTGGCTACTGATTCTGGAAGGAACTACACTTCACAGAAGTCTATAAATTTAATCATTTGATACTTCGTCAACATGTTATCTACTAAATAAATTTTGTTTGGATATCGCTTGTCTTTCTTGGTGTTGCAATTTGTGTGGCCAGAAGTGTATATTTAAATATATGCCGCTTAACCTGTATAGTGGTTAGTGTCACTGACTGCCGTGCCGAAGGGCCTGGGTTCGAATCCCGGAGAAGGCAGGGATGTTTGTAAATGTGTACTGCCGGCGGCATGACGACACTGTAAATATGCGGTGAGCTGAAAGTCCTCTCGTGTGATTTGGTATAAGAGAAGAGGGGTGGGAGACTCTCGGACCCGACCCTCCGGGGTACTCTCCATTAAAATTGGGGGCGGAACTGAGTCAAATCGCACTGTCACCTGTAAGGTGCTCATTGCTGTTGCCAACTACAGGCATATCTTGCGCGCTCATTGCCACGAGGAATTTCGTGGGGTTGAGTTGATGTTACGGTCAGACAAGTGAGCTTAAGTAACAACATATAAATATTTAAGATAAAAGTATGTAAATGAAAATTATAATTTAAACTAATGATTACCCTTTAATTATATGTAAAGTCTCTGTTCTAAAAATCGTAGTAACTTCTCTGGATTGCTTCATTTCTAGATCATTACGTCTTGCATGGCCTGCGCAAAGTTGATGTCGCAACTCTTGGGAACTGAAACATTTCTAACCTAAACCAAAACCTTTTTCTTAACAGACTGCCAGATTGGATAAATGCGCAGTTAGCTTGCTAATTAGACGCTATTTCGTTTCGCTGTGCTTGTGTGTGATACTCTATATAAAATTGTGCTCATGATCATGTGTAATGAAAAATACGGTTTCGATGATTGGTTCGTGTCCAGCAATAAAGATTATGCTCCGTTTGGCTGCGTCTGTCTTCAAACCTCTCTTACAAGTGTCAGCAGTCTGTCCAAGTTAACTCTGAGAACCATCATCAATCGGTTGCAGCTTACTCCAAGTTTTCATCACATATATACCACACTGTATATGTATATATCTATACATATACGCAAAGTCATATATTTACAGATTTAGATTAACCAGTCGCTTTATGAAAGACCGTTCAATTTACACAAGATTATACGCATGTACAAATTTGAAAAAATGAAAGTAAATTTAAATATATAAATGTTTGGTTAAGGACTTTAATGTGTCTGAAACCATTTGTTTTAGCACTGGTTTTTCATGAGAGTCGGACTTATATTTTCGTATATACTTTGTACATTTTAAATGCATATACTTAAGTATTTAAATCTATATTTTTAATGAATTTTAATTTTATTTAAAATATTCATTGCTATCTTTCAGCAAACATTTCTACTGAAAACATCTTCTTTAGCTATTTCCTGCACAATTTTTTGTCATTGTTTACTCAAACACAGAAAGGTATTACGTATAATCCTATCCCCACGTAACTGCTTTTGCTTCACTCTCACGTAAACAAAAATATCAGAAGCCTTTTTGCTCAATATGAATAAATAACGAAATAAATGCTTTACCGCTTTAATCATCAGAAGAGAGTATGATCACATAAAATATAAGGGGAGGAGTTAGACTGTGAGTGGGCAGCTTGCTTATCATAAACAGGGGAATTTGCGACATTCATTCAAGCTTCACTGTTGTTTTCTGGCAGAATTCCGTAGCAGTTGTTCTGTTATTATTTATATAGGAAGTCCATTCTAAGATGACCACCACCTGTAAGCGTCTTCTCTGAAGGTGGTCCTCTTAAAGAAAATAATTAACAGCTATGACGATAATTGAACTGTATATTGAGTTTCTTGAATTTAAAAAATGTTTGACGTACATTAAAACAACAAAAAGGCAGCATATTAATTTATGAAAATTAGGCAGCGAAAAATATAGGAAAGAAGTTTAAGGAAAAAAATATATATATTTATTTTCCTTAAATAAAGTTATAGAGACATTAGGTTTATTTTGAAGCAGGATTGTGAAAAATGAGCAACCCCTTCGCCGGTACTCGAACCAAGGACCTCTCGAATACGCGCCGAGTGCTGACCAGTACACCACGAAGGCATGTTAAGAAGGCAGGAGAAATACCTTATATATTCTCCCTTTTAAAGGGCTACTTGGGGACCCAATCGACAATAGTTCTTTTAGTTTCAGCGCCACTCTAGAGATAATAAGTATTTTTTGAAAATAGTAGCGTGAAAAATAAGCAACATCTTCGCAAGGACTCGAACCACAGTCCTCTCGAATACGCGCCGAGCGTGCTGACCACTACATCACGAAAGCATGCTAAGAAGGCGGGAGAAATACCTTATAAAGTAAAATAACAATAATACATCAAAGTATGGAAAATTTATTTTATATGCAAAATAAAAAAATTATAATAAAAGCTGTACACTATAAATTTTTCAAACGTAATTATTGCTGTACTGAAAAAATGATGTCAGTGCACTGGATTTTATCTTGTTTTACTATTGTTTTTTACTTCCTTGTACGAAGCATCGGAAGTATTGTAATCGAAAAAAATTTCAGGTATCATATTTCAACGCAAATATCCATTTTGAACGCACTCGAATTCATTTGACCGATGTTTCTGCATGATAACTGTACGTACGAACAGAATTAATGACTCTTTTTTACTTCCTTGTACGAAGTAAAAAGGAAGTATTGTAATCGCGAAAGGTTTCAGGCAGCATATTTCAACGAAAATATCCATTTTGACCGCTATCGAATGCAATTTAACGATGGTTTTGCGTGATATCTGTACGTAAGGACAGAACAAAATACACTTTTCCTTCAAAAAAATTATAAAACTGCTTTAAAATTAATTCTGAAGAGAATTTTTCGTGGCGTCTGTACGAACGTATGTACGGACGTGCGTACGTACGTATCTCACATAACTCAAAAACGAGTAGCCTCAGGACGTTGAAATTTTGTATATAGGACTGCTATAACATGTAGATGTGCACCTCGTATTTTGGTTGCAATCGGCCGCACCAAACGTATATAAATATATTTATATATATATCCACTCTGTTACCCGTCTCAGCGATCTCAGTTTCTTTACTCCTATATGTTTGTAAATTTTACATTTTTTGCTTTAAAAATGATTGAATTATATTGTTCTTATCTTCCGGTTAACGTTTTTATGCCTTTAGTAAATCTGTATGCAATATTTTTAGAATTATCAACAATTTTAAAGTTGTTTAAGTTCCGCTAAGCCTAATAATGTTTTTAATGGAGGCCATTGCTTGTTTACATTTGAAACAGCAGAATAGTGGATTTGTTGCCAATCTAGAGAAACGTAGCTTCGCAACACAAAGATAACGCCTTCATTTATTATTGCGAGTGAAATCATGCTTAATTCTTTCTGGAATTTTTCGAGGAAATAAGTGTTTAAGATTTACTTCGTAATTTTTAGATATTTTGAGTTTTTATGTATTTTTGACTTTTCGCGAAGTGAGAACTGAATTAATTAAATGAGAAATACTCAATCGTCTGTGATTTTTGTTTCTTTTTTGTTTTGTTTGCTTAATTTCTTTTATACATCATTTTAGTTTACTATAGTATTTGAATAAAACATGTGGTAACGATTAGATAATTCTAAATGATAATTTAAATTTAAATTTAAATGATATAAATTTTGTGTATTATGAGTTATAATATGAACGAAATATATAAGTTAACTGTTATATAATTATTGGATTATATAACAGTTAACTTAGTTTCCGTTATATAATTATTATATAAGTTAACTGTTATATAATTATTAATAATGTTAAGTGAATCTAGCGCCAGAATGTGACTATGGTAAACAAATACAAGAGTGAATTTTAAGGAATGTATTTATTCTATTGTGGTTTATGCACTGTCGGCGAAGTAGATTTAATTCAATCCAATAAGTTTAAATGAAATGCAAGAAAAAATGCTTAGGATTTAATATTCCGTACAAGGAAGTCATGTGGTGTAGACATCATATTTTTTTTTAAACGGATTGTAAAATCCATTTAAAACAGATTTAGAAGAGGTTCAGAGACATTCACCTCCCTTTTTGTTGCAATCGACAGCACCAAATATATATATATATATATACCGTTTATACGATATATATATATATATATATATATATATATTGTTACGAATTTGGTATTTAAAAAGCTAATGTTAGTTCAATTACAAATTAAATTGTTTTATTTCTCGTGCAGTGCAGCGCGTGACGAATATTAAAAGAAAGCTAAGCCGGAAAAACTGAAAATACAAGAGCGCGTGCATTAAATAAATAAATATCTCTTTTTGATTTCGAGAAAGTACTGGAAAATTCTAGCGCGTGATTTTAAAATCTTATAAAAGGAGGAAAACATCTCAGTTTGTAGTAGGTGTTCGTATTATTATTTTGCTTTACGAGTGTGGTTCTAAAATTTAGGAAGTGAAGGAAATTTATTTATAAATAGTAAGTGTTTTTCGTTGGTCTCTTTCGAGAGGTGTACTTGGAGTAGCTCATCTGGACAAGTTCGTGAGTATATTTTTGATTTCTACGCTTCATTATGGACATTGTCTTGTACATCGATAGGATAGCTTGACTTGGTAAATATGGATGAGATAAATAATTTAGCAATCCTTAATAAGCGCGATATTGTTGAGAATATTCTTAAACATGGCACGATTGAGGATTGTAGGCAGATTATATCTGAGTTTAACTTAGCGTTTAACACGCTTAGAAATGGCTTACGGAAAATCACCCCAGAAATGGAGCAATGGCTCCAAAAAACCTATGCAGAGCTTGAGAAGGGTGTAGCGATTAAACAAGCTGCAGGAGATTCAGTGCAAAATATCTGCGGTAGCATCCCGTTAATCAAACTACAAAGCAACCCAAACCAGTTTCAAATGTTATTCAGGAAATAAGCAAAATAAATAATTATAATGAAAAATGGATTACACCCAAAAAATACCACAAACGCACACTTAGTGAAAGCAGCAACGGTTCAATGACGTCAACCAAAAATAAATACGCTTCACTAAAAATAGATGATAAAATGGACACTACAAATGTTAGTTCGCTAAACTCACAAGAAGACAGTACTAATAATGAAGGTGATTTCATCACGCCCAACAAAAAGGCTAACAGAATTCCGCCGATTATCAATTCAGATGTCACGGACTGGAAAGCCCTCAGAGATAATATTAAGTAATTTACCATATCCATGGAATGTGTACAGAAAGGTGGTGATATCCACATTAAAGTTAAATCGGACACTGAGTATCGTGAAGTCACGAGATACCTAGACGAAAAGGAAATTCCTTACCATACCTTTCCTCTCCCTCAGGATAAACCGATAAGAGTTGTAATCAAAAAATTATCTGTTCACACCAAACCCGAGGACATTATGGAAGAACTAATAGACAATAACATCCCGGTTAAAACAGTAAGACAAGTTACCAAGAAAATAGACAATGAAATTGTCAAACTACCCACTTTCATGGCTGAAGTCAAACGCAGCATAGAAGGCAAGAAAATATACAACATAACGCATATTCTAGATTTGGATGTTAAAATTACTCCCTTCAGACCCACTCCAGGACACAAACAGTGTCACCACTGTCAGAGGTATGGCCACAGTCGTGCTCACTGTAAGCACAAGCCCAGGTGTTTAAAATGCGGGCAAAACCATATTACTACTACATGTACAAAAGACAGAAACTTACCCGGCAAATGTTGCCTCTGCGGAGGCCCCCACATTAGTTCGTACCGTGGTTGCGAAATGCATCCGGATAACTTGAAAAGAAAAATTGCAGAAAAAGAATTCCAAAAAGAAGCGAGAAAAACTTCAAAAAATAGTCCCCCTGATATCAACTTAGAAAATTTCCCACCTCTTACATTTTTAAAAAAAAGCAGCCAAACAATAGACGACCTCTAGCTAGCAAGCATAAGCAGAGAAAGAGCAAGGGTAGTTGGGTTACAGCGGTATTTATAGTAAAATATTTCGTTAATCTGATTGGCTAAATCTTTTAGGCAATGCAGAAGTTTAAGATGAAACAATGCGAATTAGTTTTCAGATACGACCAGGTTTAGAGAAAGTTATTACTATAGAGAAAGTACCCCAACTAGAAATGAGAAATTAAGAGAAATTTTAAATTATAATTATGTTTTGTACTTCTTTATCTTACATATTTATTGTAATAAGACTGCGCTATTATTGTAATAAGATAACTTGGTGGCAGTAAGTTGCAACGGATTGGTGTTGAAGAGGATTAACTGCGTAGTTAGAAAGATGATACTCGAGGACAGACGGAGTCGATGATTTTGGAAACATAATTTTATACCACGATAATGCGCATCATTACTGTGGATGTGCTATGCTCCCCACAATTTTATACAGCTTACATCTTCTTAAACAATGGACGAAATTAGAAAAGTAAACTCCGCGTGGATAACCGCACTGCGACGGAGCGGATTGAAAGGCCGAAGCAGAAGCAAAAAGAAAGAGAGTTCACAGATCACAGATCATCATTCGTGTAAAAGGCATGCGGCCTGTTGAGGCCTTTAGCAGTCTATATTTCTTAAGTTCCTAATGCGAAGTAACGGAATTTCCTATATTTCTTATGTTCCTAAAGATGACGGAAAAAATTCCGAACAAGCGGAAAGTCTTAAAGCACTGGGTGCGTATCTCATATAACAGAAAAAAGTACGACCACATCTGTTGACTTGTGTAGAAACTTCAGTAATGGCATATCTTTGGAGTGACGTTCATGTGGCGCCTTCTGATGCCATGAAATAAAGCAATGGCATAACGTTGAAGAAGTAGATTTTCCTTGAAATAGTTTGAGACAAATTCTATTTGGCATAAATACGGTGAATAGCATAAAAATAAGTTGCAAAAAAGAGAAACAATTTTGTACAGGTATTATGTGCGTAAACAATTCTATCGGGACTCAAACCGGTCATGGAAAGTTTCTAATTGTTTGTCTTATCTACTACGTCATAGTACTCTCGCATACAGAATGTAATACAATATATACAAATACAGTTCACAAAACCTGTTATATTAGTTACAAAAATCTTCTTTGCAAGGTACGAAATAAAAACTTGGTTAAATATGGACAAAATATAAAACTTGTTTAAATGAAGTAAATGAAAAATATTAGATAATATAAACAATCCCTACCATTTAGAATTATGATGGATAGTGCGAGGTCTTTTATGATTTTGCTCTATGACGTAGTGGTAATTGCCTAATTTCTTCATGATTTCCTTGTTGTGTTGATCCCATTTGAGGAAGAATTTATGCGAGAATTTTAGAATTTCTGAGTCTGTAGGTTTAATAATAAGGTCATTCTGCAGCGTGGAGTTTCTTGCGAACCAAGGAGCATTGGCTATGATTATCAACGCTTTATTTTCTTTGAATTTTCAATCTGTTCATACGAGCGGTAGCCGCTCAGGCTGGAGAAGCATAGTATAGGTCTTATGGTTTGTCAATATAAAATTCTTTCAGTAACGATGCTAAGACATGTGTGTCTGCCTATTAATGCATAAACACTTCCAATATTTTGGTTTGTTTTCTTACAAATATGGTTGATGTGATTTTGAAAGGTCAATTTCTATCTAAGTGAAAACCCACGTATTTGACTGAGGTATCACGTGCTATTTCAATATTATTAAGTTTGATATTTTCAAGAGACAAACATATATTTTGATATTTTCAAAATATTCAACAGTAGATTTTTCGGCGTTGATTTTTATCTTTCAGGCTTCAAACCATGGATAACCATAAATCTTATCAAGGACTGCTTGAAGTTTGGAGACGGCTTTTTTAGGATTCAAAGACTTGCTTAAAATCCCCGTGTCATCGGTATAGCATGCAATGAGGGCTTCTTTAGGATAAGTAGGGATATCGATGATGTATATGTTGAAGAGCACGGGTGCTAAAATATTACCTTGTGCTACTCCTGCAGTGGTGTTTTTAATTTCAGATAAGGAATCTTTTTAACTTGGAAGGTGCGCGACTAAAGATAACTGGCTATGAAAAGAATGATTTCTGGTGGAAATTTATATCCTATTTAATTTAATGAGTAGGCCTGGATGCCAAACTCTGTCAAAGGCTTTTTCTATGTCGATGAGTGTTCCCACGACAGTCTCCATTTTGTTAAAACTTTCCCCGATATACTCAACTATAGAGTTAATTGCTGTGTAGTAGAGAATCCATGCCTAAAGTCAAACTGGTGACCTCTAATGATCTTATGATCTTCTATGATGATCTTCTATGATCTTATCTTATGATCTCCTATGATCTTCTATGAAGGTATTGATTCTATTTATGATGAGACGTTCAAATAATTTTCCTAAAGCTGAGAGTAATAATCGGTCGGTAATCTGAAGTTTCAAAACCGTTCTTCCCAGGCTTCTTCAGTACAAAAATAACGGTGTGTTTCCAGTTGCGAGGAAAAAGGTTTAATCTTAAGCAGGCATTAAAGATATTTGTGATTTGCACAATTCCTCTTCTGGGAAGCTCCATGAGCGCTTTATTAGCGATGGCGTCGAAACCTGTTGCTTTTTTTAGGATTTAATTTCGTAATTAAAGATTTAATATCATTAGGTGAGGTAGGATAGTTTCTTTTATCTTGGAGGGTGGAGAGAAAGTCGGTCACATGACAGCAGATGAGCGAATCATTTTAGTTGTAGAATTGACTGACGGTAAATTGCTTTTGATAAGTACCGGAAAATTTATTAGCAATATCTAAAGGTTTGTTAATTGTTATATTGTTGTTTTTAACCGGACCAATTTCAGAATTACTTTTCTTTAAGGCTTTTGCAATCTTTCACATGGAGTTGTCGATGTGCCACAGGTTCCTAATAAAATCATGTCAGCTGGAATCTTTATAATCTGCCATTAATTTTTTGAGCTGCCGGGATGAAGAAGTTTGTCAATAGGATTTAGAGTGTTTTTATAAATTTTCCGTAATCTATTCTTCTCTGTAATTTTATATTTGATATGAACTGGTAAGGTAAATTTATCTACAGAAACGGATGATCCTGAGTTATTAATAGCCGAAATAATATTCTTGGTGAGCACTTTTATGGCAATTTCAGCTTCATTGCTATCTGGGATGTTATTATTCATAGAAATATTGTGATCGAGAATGTGGGTGAAGTTATTCCAGTTTATTTTGCTATGTAACGGTGGTAATCCATGCGAAGTCCATATAGCGTAAATCAAATGCGAAGATGATCGAAAGTGAGTGCGTTATCTACTCTAAGATAAGGTACTTGCTTAATTTTAGAGGTAATTATTATATCCAAGACATCAGGATTAAAGGCGGAGTTGCCAGGGTAGAATTCTGATATCATAAGTTGTAATTATACAAGTTAAATCCATTCTTATTTGTTCTCCTGGAGTGCCAAGAAGTATGTTTACAGTTGAAATCCCCGGCTATAATTATAGTGCATCCTAAGGTTAATATTATATTTAGATCTTGAGTATTAGTCTGCGTTTGCGGTGGTATGTAAGCAGAAACCAAAAGATAATTCAAGTTGTTGCTGGGGAAGATACAAGCAACTGGGCTTCAATGCTGGATAGTGAAGGAAGCGGTAATTTTTAGCTTTTTAGGCTGCGTTTAATAATTATAGCTTTGTTATTGTTCCACCGCCTCTGTTATGTAATCTGTCTGAACGCTATATATTGAAATTGGCAATTTTCAGACTGTCCGTGCTTCTAAGATGTGTTTAATTAAGCAATATAAGGTCCAAATCGTTAGTTTTGATATAGTGCTTGAGTTCAAGGAGTTGTGTACATACGCCCCTGCAATTATGAAAAATAAATTTAGCATAATTTATATTTTGTAAATTTTTTTGTGGATTTGAATAAGCCTTAAAAACATTATCGTTTTTGATAAAAAAAACTTTACAGCACCCATAGCGATATTAAATTTGCAATCTGGGTCGCTAGTACTCCTGCATCTGGTGTAGATTTGGTATAGACTTTTTATTAATTCGGTAAACTTTTCAAAATAATCCTTTTCGGAAATTTCTTTCCCACTTATATTTGAAGTACTTTCCGGACGAAAATTATTTGAATTTTTTGAAGGAGCTGCGGCAGCAGCTGCGTATGATTGGCTATTAGCCGTCGTTGAATTATTTTCTGATTGGCTGTGACAAGCCGAACGTTTTTAGTTTTCTTTTCCTATTGCAGGTGACTTCGTTATTTTACTAGAAGATTTGCGGATAGGTGGCTCTTCAATTGCCGGTCTCTTGAGATACTCAACACTGCAGGCTGGATGTGCCCCTTTGCAGAGTATACACGTAGCTGCTGTGCTTTTATAATTTTTAATAGGACAGTTTTATGAGACTCCAAACATCTAACACAACGTAAGGGGTTGTGGCCGACTCTCTGAATATGGCCGTATATCTGGCAGTTGAAGAAAGAGAGTTGCGACGCAATTATCTCTTATAATTTTAGATCACATGACAGATTATCGTCGAGATGTTTAGTTCAGATTTCATTGATAAGTGCGCATTAGAACTGCAGTGAGTTTAGTTAAAAAAATTATTGCTCTGTTAGTTTTAGAAGAAAACGGAAGTTTAAGGGCCATTAATAATTTATTATTTGAAACATAGATATTTTATATTTTACACACACACATACACACCATATATATATATGTAAGATGCAATTATATATAACTGGAAAGCACATCCGGCTGGCAATCGCAATCAAATTTATCATACGACACCATACAAGTCATTTTATATGGTGAACACTTCCTGCTTCACGTAATTAAGTTACCAAGCGGAAAATAACCATCTTGTTAAGTTCATAAACATTTGGGAAGGTCTATTTAAATGTTTCAGGAACATTTCCGTAAGAATGCATAGCGAACAAACGCTCGATCATAAAAATTCGTTCTGCTTGAGGAAAACTCATTTTCATCTTGCCTCAAACAAACGGCTTTTAAAGCTAACAGCGTAACTTCAACATAAACGTCATGTGAATCATTATTCGTAACAGTACTGGTGTGTCATTTCGTCATAACATTTTGCCATCAACTTGCGTTTTTGAACTTCCGCGTTTTTTGAAAGTTTAATGTAAGTTTTGATCACCCGGAACAAGCATCTAATTCCCAGATTTTTCAATGAATCATGATCAATATCCGTTCGCTCAAGTTTTAACGAATTCGGGCAACTGATCAATAGCATCATTCGATGTTCAAATAGCTGAGTTTCCCCACTATTTGGAGGGTTACAATAAACTGCTGTTGTTATGACTTAGCCCCTCTAATCGACAGTAACATCATATAAGGTCTCTGAATTCACAGCAAGCCAACGAAATTAATTGTGGCAAAGAGTTAAGATTGCTCATGTCGTTGGCAAGAGCCTTGAGTACCATACAGGTAAGTAACATTTGACTTTGCCCAGTTCCGCCCCCAAATTTCTTGAACAACATCCCGAGGGGACGGGCCTGCGGGCCTCCCACCCTTCTTCCCCTACTGCAAACTTCTCCAGAGGATTTTCGGCTCGCGCATATTTAGAGTGCGTCATTGCTTATACATTACAGACACTATACATTTACAAGCATCGATACCATCTTTGGGATTCGAACCCGGGACCTTTGGTACGGCAATCATAGTCTCTAACCACTATCGCGGTTGGGCGGCTAATAAACTACTATCGTTCACTAAGCTTTTTTCTAAACTTTGCATCTTTCCACATATTTATGACCATTGAGCTCCGCCTGAGATAACCACTCACCTGACTTTGTTGTAAAAGTCTTACAGTATTAGTAATCATACTGGCTGAAGGGAATATTTCCTCCGTGTAAAAATATAAATATAAATATTACATGGGCATACAAGGCCTGTGTATAAGCATAGATATGTTGATTACAAACATTGTCTTGTACAAGTTACATGTGACAAATTAAAATAACACAACATCACTCATGGCTTACCTAAACATTTTTAAAGAAAGACTAAATTAAAAAATATTATCTAATCGAAAAGTGGTTAAAAATGGTGGATTCGGCAATTTGGTTCTCCAGTTCCGACAATTTATCATTCCAAAAACTTCACTTTATTTCAAACTCCAAAGAGATGTACTTATATCCTTATGTTTTACCCAAAACATCCTGAAGTTTTCCAGAAACGTTCATGAGGGATTCCAATCAGCGTTGTTTCAGATCCAGAAGAAACAAATATGTTGCAGAGTGGAAAAAAGCAGTTATGCAGCACTTAAAATCTCAAATGACTTCTTTACAATCGTTTTTTGTATTTTGAAGTAATGTTTCAGTTTTGCTCTCTTAGAAGAGCTAATCTCTACAAGATACTGAATTATATGAACTGTTTTCTCAGTGTGCATATTGTAATTCAAAAGATGGAAAAAAGTTTAGATATTAGACTCAAACGGAAGTAAACTTTCGTAAGAAACTCAGAGAATTTACTTTTTATACTATTTACAAAATAGCGGTAAGAGTGTAACGGTTTTCATAACTATGTTATGAGAAAATGAGTCTGAGATATGTTTGAATACTGTTAAAAATATAGAAAGTTGCAATTTAATAAAATACATTCGTGTGTTGAAATTTCTGTTAGAAAGATGGTTTTCATTATACCATGTAGAGTCATCAAGTTATTTTGAAGCAGGTGATGTGAAAAATGTGCAATTCCCTCCCCAGGACTCAAACCTCGACATCTCGATACCTGCCGAGGGCGCTACTGTTACACCTGTTGTGTAGAGAATTTGTCTGATAGCGTTATAAAAACTAGGTGAATGATTTTCTGATTTATGGAAATCTTAATTTTATTTGATTCTGAATTATTTATTTTAATGCTTTAATTTTGGGGAAAAACAGATGCTTCTGGGAATATTATTTAGTTTAAAATAATATTATTTATTTTTATTTTATTTGCAATTTTTGTACAAGCTTTGATTCATTGTGAAAAGAAGCAGGGAAAGGGAGGCAATTTTGCTAAGTCATGATTTCGCGCGCTTTGTCCTTTAGGATGTTCTAGAAGGAATTTCATTGTGCAGTTGACCTTAGGACAGGAAGTACGTGACAGAAGGGTCAGAGGTTGCCACTTGACTTTCGATGTAAGTCATTCAGGTATTGGCGAGTGAGGGTCCGGTTGTTGGCTAAGTGAAGAAGGGCGCGCATGCGCGATCACCCTTATTTCCGCATTCAGGGGTTGAAAACGCAAATTTTGCCAAAATTAAGGGGGCGATAATTGAAGCCATAGTGGAAGCCCGCGTTTGTGAAGAAGACGAAGAAAATTCGAGTTTGAATCACTTTTCGTGCGAGACTTGGCGAGACTTGCTTGCGGAGCTTACTTTGGACGTCACTCTTGAAACTTGCTCTGGGGTTGAGCTTTCTAAACGATGTAATTTACGAAGAGAGATGCTCCCCGGCCGCGTTTTGACTAAGAGGCGAGAGACTTTACTCACTTACTCTTCTTACTCTTGGAATCACTTACTGGGTGGACTTACTTTTGGCCAAAGACTGTAACTTCGAGCTTGCTCTTGGGATGAGCAAGAACAGGCGAGCCGTAATTGCCTAGAGAGACGTTTCTGGCCGGGAGCTGCAAACATGCTCCCCTGCCGCGTTCTGGTTAAAAGGCGAAATTGAACCGGGCGAGTGACTTAAGACTTTCAAGACCAGGCGGACAGCCGTGCTGGGCAGCTTGTAAGGATCTTAAGTTTTACTAACGTTTATTTTATTTTAAATCTTTACTATCACTTCTTATTTTATACTTCCGGCCAGAATTAAAAGCTTTAACTTATTTATGCAAATTTGTCTGGCGAACGCCAAGTGCTTAAGTTTTGGCTTTTTGCCAAGCAAGAGAGAAGAAGGAGTTGGTAGAAGCAGGCCGCTTGCCTTAGCAGTTTTACTCGGTTGCTGGTTGCCTTCCAGGTCAGAGGTTTAATCCTCTTAATAATTTTAAACGTATTGTAGTGTTAACAGTTCTCTGTACTACATACGGCTTCCTGTTAATATACGGCCAATCTTCCACGTAGGCCCTTGTTTATTATTCCAAAGTTAAGTTAGAGTTTAGTTAATATTTTATATTTTTACGTTCAGACCACAAGTGGTTGGTCTCTGTATTCCGAAGTACGGAAATCATTGTAAAGAGTGAAAAATAAATGGTTTCGTATACCCTTCCTGTGTATCTTGTCTACTTCCCACATTTATTGAACATAGCTTTAGTAAGCTACCTGTTCCGAGTCAGGTTTTTGAATGTTCCCCAAGCAAGTAAGGAGAAACACTGAACCTGATAAGCTGTGCTCCTGTTTCTGTTTTCCAGAGTGAAAATAGCTTCGTCGTTATGAAAACCAGTTACCTGCGTGTGTGTTTCGCCAATAGTGCCAGGACAGGACGATGTCTTCTGAAACTTCCATTTGTGACCGTAAAAATGAGCCCCGCCGACGTCAACGCTTATTAGGATACGAGTCCTCCACTTCAAGACGTCCTTACAAGATAAGTCTATTTTTTTGTGTTTGAACTTTAAGTAAGGTTTCAACGACTTCCTTGGTATGTAAAATAACAACGTCGAATCTTAAATTAATTCTCAGGCTTTCAATTGTTTCCCTTTCCCCTTCTAAATTACCGAGACAAACCTTAAGGTTTTTATATGAATTAGGATGTAATAATTTAAGTTGTTTGGGTAATCTTCCTTAGAACAGATGTGAATTGAAAATAATATGTTTTCCTTAACCTCTTAGAAATTATAAATCGGGTACCCGTTAAATTAAAAGTCATGTAATAAATTTGCAAATCATGAATTTAAATGTAACAAAAAGTAAGTGACAAATTGAAGAATTCCCCTGTGTCTAAAATAAGTAAATTAAAAGGTAACACAAATAAGAAATTAGACTCTCTGATGAGGATAAGATTTAATTTTTATTGTGAGGAATTTGAATAAACAGATATTTTATCTGGAAACCTATTACTTATGTGTTCTTAATATCTGTTATGTGTTTTTCTTATATATATATATTGATTTTACATGTTGTTTATTCGATCCTCTCACGGCGCGGTCCCGGATGCATTTTCACAACGCAATGCATTAAAAATTCACTTATACGATCACTAAAAGTTTGGTAATTAGCAAACTCTTAAGAGTTTAGTTTCGCAGTTGATATTTAGCTAGTTACGGTTTCACCTGTCTGTTTCTGCATTAGTTTCCTCCCTAAGAGGAAGTAGTAACACTGCATTGGTGTCCATGATTTTTACGGCAAAGTATAGAAACAGAACATTGGTGCAGTAGCTATTTAACACACCACGAAGGCATGCTGGAAGGAGAGAGAAAATGCTTTAGCTACCTCCCTTTTTAAATTGTGGCTTGGGATTACGGGAACCTTTCGCCAAATCCTAGCGATGACGAATTATTGTGCATCACCTGTTTTCTTCTGGCGACACTGTAGATTCATTAGTATTTTTTAACGCTGGAAACATGAAAAATTAGCCTTTCCCTCACCGAGACTCGAACCTGGTATGCTGGAATACGCGTCGAGCGTGCTACCGTCACGCCACGAAGGCATGCTTGGAAGAAGAGAGAAACTACCTTGTATACTCCCCCTCTTAAAGGGCAACTGCAGGTTAGGGGACTCCATCGCCAAAACCTGGTAGTGACGAATTATTGTTCACTAGCATTTTTGTTCGGGCGCCAGTGTAGATTCATCAGGTTTCTTTTCAACGCTGGAGATATGACACATGTGCAATGTTCTCGCCGGAACTCGAACCTGGACCTGTCGACTACGCTCCAGGTGTGCTACCTTTATACCACGAAGGTACCGTGAAAGGAGGGAGAAAATACCTAATTTAGAACTGTGTCCGAAAATTAGTTTTCAAATTTTTAAGATGAAATATACTAATATGAATTTAGTGATTTCGCGAGTAATATGGCGTTTAGGTTTTTGATACAGCAGGATAAGACAGCAGATGCTTTGGATTTTAGGCATCCTTACACTAGAAGGAAATTTGAAATTGAAGTCGGTTGTTAAGCTGTCTCGAATAAAAATATACCTAAAGCACATCGAAATGTAAAGCTCGCATGAATAATGTTTATAATGTTAAGGACACTCCGCTTCTTCGTAGTTGTGATTTGTTAATCTGAAGTAGCAACGCGTGGTGAGCTTTCAAAATGGCTCGAACTTGATCTCATAAAACACAAATTATCAAATTATAATAAATATTTTTTTTCTATTCTTGTGAAATCATAAAATATACATTACTGTTCATGAACACATTTCACTGAACTTTGCAGATGGCGCATGAATCGAACTAATCTGTGGTTTCAACAGAGTGGAGCAATAGTCCACATATGATAGATGTATTGAGAAAAATGCTTCTGAAGCATTTAATTTCCTGAGGTGTAGTCATCTCCGTCAGTTGCTCTTTGGGCCTTGAACTATGGTGATATTTAAATGGTAAGTATGGACCGTCCCATAAATAATTGTTTCTTCCCCCCCCCCAGTTGAACGAAAAGTCAAAAGGAGATGATAGCATCGCAGGGAAACAAGATATAACATTACCTGGTTACAGCCGAAAACATCGCTGGCGAAAACATCTAGGAGAAAAAGTTGTGGTACGAAACATCGTGGGACAGAAGAAAGCAAAGAGAAAACATAGCAGTTCTAAAAAGATCGTGATACAAAATATCGTCGTTGAAAGTAAAGCGGTTTAAAAACATCGTCGTCGAAAATATAATAGTAAAAAATAAAGCACCTACAAATCATCGCATGACGATAACATCGCACACATGAATTCTTCAGGTTTTTAAAAGTTCTATATATGCTTATTCACATAAAGGTATGGAAGCGCAAGAAATGTTAACACACTAAGAATAAAAGGAAAGAAAACATGATATAATTTTCACTAAAACAATGTCAGATTAACAAATGTGAAAGAAAGTAATCTGATAATTAACTAAGCAATTTTATAGATGTAACCTCATGCAGTTACTTATCTTCCTTTTTACAAACATTTCAGGCTGTATTATTCATGAAATATTATGAGTAAAACTTTATAAAAAAAGATTAATTTATTAATGACCTTTGTTAATTAACTACGTAAATTTAGAATTATATTAATTGTCATAAGTTTCATTAATTTTCTACTCATTTTAAATTTTTAAATGTTTAAGTTTCCTTCTTACTTTTTCAGCAAAATTTATTAGTTCATTCAAAAATATAAGCATAAAAGTAAAAATAACTCTCTTTTCTTCTTGTCCTCCCAAATCATTATGCGAAAATTCATTTACAGCTTCTAAAATCTTAAAAACTCATGTGTGCGATGTTATCGTCATGCGATTATTTGTAGGTGCATTATTTTTATTATTTCCACAACAGTGTTTTTAAACTGAGAAATTTTTGAACCGCTTTATTTTTGATGAGGATATTTTGTACCACGACGTTTTATAACTGCGATGTTTTCTCTTTGCTTTCTACTCTCCCACGATGTTTTGCACCACTACGTTTTCACCTTGCGTTATTTTCTCCACGATGTTTTCGTATTCAATATTTTTGGCGGAAACCCATTAACTTGCTATCAATTCTACCTTGTTCTTATTCTTAGTGCATGTTTTGAAAATTAGTTTGAAAAAAAAAAAAAAAAAAAAAAAAAAAAACGAATATCAGTTTTTGTTAGTCAGTTCCTTTTATCACATTCTTAAGTTGCGCATGATATTTTATGTTGCTGCAGTTTTAACATTTATTTTTTGGAGCTAAATATAAGTGACAATGGAGCACATTCTGTATGTTTCGTTACATGAATTAAATTATGTTGTTGTTGTTGTTACGAGTCACACTTGTCTGAAAAAGGTCACGACATTCATCACCATCGTGGTAAGAAATCATATGCGCGTATCGTTGGCCTGTCATTGGAGCGTCGTTGACAGGCCGGTTAATGCCAGTAATAGCTCCGAATCTTATGTTGCCACATAATTGTCTCTTAACTTTTACCATTACGTTTCACCAAACGGCAACTGCTCATTTTGCGTCAAATTCAGCAGAAGAAATATGACTGGTTAATATCTTCTAACCAAAAAGTGAAAGACGTGCAACTAGATATATATGCAATATGTAAGCCAGGATTAGATACTGGATATCATTCTGAAAGTTATCATTACATTAAAAAAACAATAAATATAAATAAAATATAAATTTGAATATTTGTTTATTATTATACTAGGTTAGCATTAGTTATATTTACCGATATACGTCCTTTGTCAGAAAAGTTTCAGGACTAGTTCTTTTATTTCTGAGTTTGCAATACTAAGTAAACCATAGTAGAATAAATGCATTCTTTAAAATTCACTCTATTTGTTCACCATAGCGATACTCTGGCGCTAGGTTCACTTAACAGTATTATATTTCGTTCATATTATAACTCAGAATGCACAAAATTTGTATCATTTCAAGAATTCTCTAATCATTCTCACATGTTCTATTCAAATACTATAGTAAAGCTAGAACGATGTATAAAAGAAATTAAGCAAACAAAACGAAAAAGAAACAGTTTTTCACAGACGATTGAGTATTTCTCATTCAATTAATTCAGTTCTCACTTCACGACAAGGCAAAAATACATAAAAACTCAAAATATCTTTATTAAAAATAACTAATTATTAAAAATTAAATTATTAAAATTAAGTAAATCTTAAACACTTATTTCCTCGAAAAAATTCCAGAAAAGATTAAGCATGATTTAAATCGTAATAATAAATGAAGGCGTTTATCTTTGTTCTTGCGAAGCTACGTTTCTCTAGATTGGCAACAAATTCACTACTCTGCTGTTTGAAATGTAAACAAGCAATGGCCGCCATCAAAAAAATTATTAGGCTTAGTGGTATTTAAATAACTTTTAAATTGTTGATAATTCTAAAAATATTGCATACAGACATAAAAATCTTAACTGGAAGATGAGAACAACATAATTCAATCATTTTTAAAGCAATTTACAATTTACAAACATATAAGAGTAAAGAAACTGAGATCACTGAGCCGGGTAACAGAGTGGATATATTTATAAATATATTTATATACGTTTGGCGCGGCCGATCGCAACCAAAATACAAGGTGCACATCTACATGTTATAGTAGTCCTATATAGAAAATTTCAATGTTCTGAGGCTACTCGTTTTTGAGTTATGCGAGATACGTACGTACGTACAGACGCCACGAAACATTCTCATCAGAATTCATTTTAAAGAGGTTTTTTAATTTTTTGGTGGAGAGGAGTCTTTTATTCTGTTCTTACGTACAGATATCACGCAAAAACATCGTTAAATTGCATTCGTAAGCGGTCAAAATGGATATTTTCGTTGAAATATGCTGCCTGAAACTTTTCGCGATTACAATACTTCCTTTTTACTTCGTACAAGGAAGTAAAAAGAACATATTCTGTTTTCATGTTACCTGATATGTATTCTTACTTGACATGACCTTGGCCATGTTTTCAAGTAAACTTACTAGGTGGCAGGGCCAATGCCGTATATAGTTATAAGCTGCGCAAGCTATAGCTTACTGTCCCCCACTTTCTTGGGGCACGCGCACAAAACTTGTACCATATCCCATATAAAAAATGTCTCATATCGCTCATAAAAGGCCCCATAGGGTATCCCAAATAGCTTAGGATCTCGTCAAATCTAAATCCGGTCCTGGGCAGGGCTGTGCTTAGCAACACACTGTTCGAAATGTTGACGCATTCGTTAAGGTGACACAATGGATGCTGATTGTGAGCAAAGAGTGAACATTGAGTTCTACGTTAAGCTCAGCATAAACCACTAGTGGAACGTGATTAAGCAAGCATGTACAGGTGAGGCACTTTCAAGAAGTCGCGTTTTCGAGTGGCACAAAAGGTTTCCTGAAGGCAGAGATTCTCGTGCAAGACGATCCCAAAGCTGGTCGCCCGTCTATAGACATACAGATGCAAACGTCTATCATATTCTATTGCTCTAATGAAGTTTATGAATGAAAATAGGGCGCTGGTAGGAATCTTCTGTTAAAATTGAATTTTGTGTTTATATGGGTTTTAGATATCTGTGGTGTTCTATGTTGTGAATTTGTGTTTATGGATTTCTTTTGTTTGTTTGTTGGTCTGTAATTTTGTGTTAGATGTGCTTATTTATTTTTGATTTAGTATTTTTGTTTGTTGTTTGGGGTGGTTGGGTTACTGGCTGCCCTCGTTTGTGGAGATACCGGGCCCCTTCTTTTGACCTATGGGGACACTCGTGTCTAGGTGGGCTGAAGAGAGCCTCCAATTCTTACAATTCTTACCGATGCAAACGTGGAGCGTATACAGACTGGATTTAGTCTTGAATTTGAGACCCTAAACTATTTGAAACCCTTTATAAGTATGTTATACTATATTTTAATACTATATGTATATTATATTTTAAAGTTTTTAGGGGGCCTCCAAGAAAGTGGAGGCCCTAAGCTATAGTTTTGTTGCTTGTACGTAAATCCTGCACTGAGTGTATAAGACATTTAGTTCAAGAAGACCGTCATGTAACTGTGCGCATGATATCAGAAAACCTGGAATTGAATCGGGATGTGTCTCGTATGATTTTACGCAAAGATTTAGGGAAACTGAAAATTAATGCAAGAATCATTCCTCACTCACTATCAGACGAACAGAAAGAGAAGAGACGAAGAATTTCTAATAAACTTTTGGACGTAGGCAGACGTAATCCCACATTTGTGCCAAAGAATATTGGGACTGTTTGATTGAAAATGACTGAAAGGAAAGCTTTGTAAAGATTATTACAGACATCCAACGGGCTGTGACAAATGATCTTGCAAGCATCCGCCGTTAAATAGTTCTCTGCATGCTTCCAAGACCTCCAGAAACGTTGGCAGTTGTGTCGATAACCAAGGGTTTACTTTGATAGCAGTTAGGATCACTACTTGGTAAATGCAATTTTCTGTTTTTTGCGACATTTTTCCTGGAACCTTTCTAATAAAGGATGTATTTAGACAGATTTTGTGGTTTTGCTAGCATTTTATTACATTGCTAAACTTTTTAGTTAAGCATTTTTTTGTGTTTTATTGGCGTTTTTTATCTTTCAATTATTTTTTAAAAATATTTTGCTGGTATTGCAGTACAGGATTGTGTTCTCGGTGGGAATATTGGAGCGAGTGCTGATGCATCAGCGCTATATTTCATACCATAAATTATGGTTTTAAAAAATATACTGAATTTAAGCATTTACTAATAACCCTAATATATCTGTCCAGTAAAAAACCATTGATGTGGCCTGTAGGCGTATATGTGCTACCTATCGGCTGTGTAGTCAATGAACAACAAATATGCGCTCAGCGAAGGCTTTAACTATTTACTGCTGTCCCATGTATATGTTCGTAAATTATTTCTATCACATCCAACACTCGAAGAAACCTCATACAATGTTCGTTGCTTAGCAACAAGCAAATATTAAATCTCGTATATTGGTCAGTCATTATGAGATCGCACGCCTTTCACGTGCAACTTAGAGCAACTTAGAACTCACGCGCAACTCTTCAACAAGCAGTTAGCAGTCAAAGATTAATTTTGTAGAACGTTTTATAAACTTTAAAAACTTTGAGAAATATTCTATATTACCCACATTGGAAAGGTATGCGTATTTATATATGTTACGGTGAAACACCGAAATCCGGAGAATGTCGACTTTCACCGGTGAATGTCCACATTCACATAGTCGCTTGGTGCATGTCCGAAATATTTTCCAAATACTCTTATTTCTGACTTTCACTGGTCAATGTCGACATTCACCATGTGCTAATGGTGAATGTTGAACATATAACAATATTATATTTTCTTCTCCGTAATTCAGTCTCGAAAAAACGCACTTGAGACTTAAAATGAGAACTTAAGAATATAAGAACTTAAAACGCACAGTACATTCAAAATGAGAAAGGAAAATAACAGAAGTTAGAAACTTAATAAATTATGTGATTCCAATCTTATTTATTGCAATACACTTTGAATTGCACAAGAGGTCCTTTCTTTTACAACTGCATTTATTTGTGGAACTCTTCCTTTTGCAATGACAGCATGTACATATACTCTTCTCTTTTCGACCTACACCAGAGCATATCTGTGATTGTCGACATACACCGGTGAAGGTCCGAATGTACAAGAATGTAATGCAATATTCGATCTTTCACCAACGCATTTGGTGAATGTTGACATTCTCCGGTGAAAGTCGACATTCTCCAAATTCGGTCTTTCACGATAACATATACATATATTAGAGGGACCTTTCCAAAGATGCGTAAGTTGGAATTTTTTTTAATTTACCTTTGGACACATTATGATTTTTTGAAGCAAGAGACGTAAAAAATGTGCAATTTCCTAGCCGGGACTCGAACCTGGACATCTCGAATACTCGCTGAGTGTGCTACAGTCGGTAAGATCTTACTGCATAGCAAATCAAGCATGCATAAATGAGGGAAAAAATACCTTATATACCTACTAAATCCACAAGTTCAGATGCAAAATGTTCCCATAAAAATGTTTTTATCTTAATCGAATTCGAAAAAGAAAATTGTGTTAATTGAAAATCTCCTTAAATAGAAACACGAGTGCAAACAGTTAATAATACAACTCAGCTACTTTTAAAAACCCTCCACGAATGTATTCCTCGCTTACCTAAAGTGTCATTTGCCATAAAGTAAATAATTCAGTCCAACCCTTAATCAGCTTCAGGGTTCATTCTAATTTAGACTCAATGGTTTTGCTGAAACTTTCCAAAGGAAAAAAAAAGTCTCCGTTCTTGTAAAGAAACGGAGCATAATAAAAGTTCCGGCACTGCTTGAGGTTTTCGTTAATGGTAAAAAAACATCCTTCTTGCATTTAGCGTCATCTCCACCGCTTCGATTTCCAGAAAGGGAAGGCTGCGTTTCCTATAACAGGACGAGGCTAGAGGAGAAAAGAATGTCACGTAGGTAATTAGCTTCTCCAATCCATTAGTTATCTACTACTGGCATAAAAGAAAAGGGAAGGAATTCACTAGTGAGTCATTCTCGCTAATGAAATGGAATTCTTAGTTTTATGTCACACTGCAAGCGGATATAGAAGTTTGCAAACTAAGTAATAACAAGTAGCAAATATGCTTTCAGTTTTGAAATCAATGGCATTTGCAGTATTCAAGTAACATTGCATTATTTATTTATTTACTTTTCAGACATTCATAAAAAAAAAAATCTGAAAGCTTTCAAATTTTATGTCACGTCTAAAGTGGCGTTTCTTTAACGTTTTGTATGTAAATACCATGTTCTTGGCACTTAAACCATAAAATTCATTTCAACAGCACAATCAAATAATATTTAAAAAGAGTATATCTTTAGAATTTCCGATACACAGTCTCGCACGCTAGAAATAATTATTTTTTCGTGCAGTGCTGCCATTGCTCTCTTTAAAAGCTTTCAGTTTCTTAATCAAAAACTCATAGATGCTTTATAAAATATGAACTAGATAATAAAACAAATTCCAAATTTGGCCTTTCACATGCCCATATTCGCAGTAGGATTACATCATTCAAAATAAAAATAAATAATAAAATAAAAATAATAAAAATACTTTTTCTGTACAACGTTGCCATTGCTCGTTTTGAAATCGTTGAGTTTGTTAATTAAAAACTCGTTAAAGGTTTACAAAATATGCAATCGATAATGAAATAAATTCTAAGTTCCGAATTTGTGCTTCCCGATGCTCATATTCGAGTGGAGGACTACGTTATTAAGAATATGATATCTCTAGGTGCCGTTGTCTTTTCACACTACGAGAAACATCCATACAGTCATGCAGATTCTTCTTTATTTAATTTTTTAAATATTATGCGGAGCTCTAATATTTGGTGGCAACAATTTGAAAAATTAAACGCCGTTTTATAGACGACACAAAATTCCAAAACGAAATTAATAGACTAATATTGAATGAAGTATTCCTATTAACTTGTAAACATATTTTATAGATTGTCATGTAAAATTTTACCTGAACAGTCTCCAAAACGTATCATCAAAAGTTATGAATTATTTTCTAATTTTTTGACCGCAGGTTTCTATTAAAATGATAAAGCCATTTACGTAAAATATAACAGTCTTATTTCAGGATATTGTCTAATTATAATCTTATTTCACACTAACGAGTGTCATAAAATGGTACATTGACTTTAAAATTATCTTTCGTATAGAATAAAAAATTGTAATCAAACAAACAAGTATTTGCATAAAATTATGAATAGATTAAACAGATTGTTACAAAAAATTTCATATTTAGAGCACCAAAACTTACTGTGCGTAACTGTGCTTCAGATTTTAGATTGGAATAGTACACCAAAATGAAAGCCTTTGCTTAGTATCCAACTAAATATATAATGAAACAAGCAAGTAATTAAATTAAGTAGTAGGTACATTTTACAGACTTTAATATAAAACGTTCAGCTAAATAACTAGATCGCCAACAAATTACTAATCGTGTTCTAAGTTTTTGACTTGAACACTACGAAAATGATGAAGTAGTGTACATAAACTATAGTGTACATAAACATTATAGTTTTTAAGATGTTTTACAAAATGGCAGAGCTATTGTAAATATGTTTAATCATATGTTAATATGGAATCAAAATTTTAATGAAGAGTGCAAACAAACTAATTAAACTGAATTTTTATTTTACATATTTTCTCTTGTAAAAATTCCAGCTAAGTTCTCAGAACGCTAAAATTATCAACATTGCTCTAATGATTGTCTAATGTTAATTGCACCAAAGGATAAAACCATTCCAGTAAAATATGTTTTCATGTAATTTTCTTGTTATAGTATATTGTATAATTTACTCTGTAGAAATGAATCTGAAACAAAAATTTAACTAGTTAAATTCTCATTCAAGTGCATGGTTTCCTATTGTAATAATAACACCAAACGTGGAGGATGAAATGTGGGATCTGAAAAAAAAAAATTATGGAATTAAAGTAACTTACCCCCAAAGGATGACACTTCAAATAATGTGAATTACGAGAAATTTATTATATCTTGACATCGTGAAATTTTAAATTAATACTAGTATATGTTTAATCATATGTTAATATGGAATCAAAATTTTAATGAAGCGTGCAAACAAACTAATTAAACTGAATTTTTATTTTACATATTTTCTCTTGAAAAAAAATTCCAGCTAAGTTCTCAGAACGCTAAAATTATCAACATTGCTCTAATGATTGTCTAATGCTAATTGCACCAAAGGATAAAACCATTCCAGTAAAATATGTTTTCATGTAATTTTCTTGTTATAGTATATTGTATAATTTACTCTGTAGAAATGAATCTGAAACAAAAATTTAACTAGTTAAATTATCATTCAAGTGCATGGTTTCCTATTGTAATAATAACACCAAACGCGGAGGATGAAATGTGTGATCTGAAAAAAAAATTATGGAATTAAAGTAACTTACCCCCAAAGGATGACACTTCAAATAATGTGAATTACGAGAAATTTATTATATCTTGACATCGTGAAATTTTAAATTAATACTAGTATATGTTTAATCATATGTTAATATGGAATCAAAATTTTAATGAAGCGTGCAAACAAACTAATTAAACTGAATTTTTATTTTACATATTTTCTCTTGAAAAAAAATTCCAGCTAAGTTCTCAGAACGCTAAAATTATCAACATTGCTCTAATGATTGTCTAATGCTAATTGCACCAAAGGATAAAACCATTCCAGTAAAATATGTTTTCATGTAATTTTCTTGTTATAGTATATTGTATAATTTACTCTGTAGAAATGAATCTGAAACAAAAATTTAACTAGTTAAATTATCATTCAAGTGCATGGTTTCCTATTGTAATAATAACACCAAACGCGGAGGATGAAATGTGTGATCTGAAAAAAAAATTATGGAATTAAAGTAACTTACCCCCAAAGGATGACACTTCAAATAATGTGAATTACGAGAAATTTATTATATCTTGACATCGTGAAATTTTAAATTAATACTAGTATATGTTTAATCATATGTTAATATGGAATCAAAATTTTAATGAAGCGTGCAAACAAACTAATTAAACTGAATTTTTATTTTACATATTTTCTCTTGAAAAAAAATTCCAGCTAAGTTCTCAGAACGCTAAAATTATCAACATTGCTCTAATGATTGTCTAATGCTAATTGCACCAAAGGATAAAACCATTCCAGTAAAATATGTTTTCATGTAATTTTCTTGTTATAGTATATTGTATAATTTACTCTGTAGAAATGAATCTGAAACAAAAATTTAACTAGTTAAATTATCATTCAAGTGCATGGTTTCCTATTGTAATAATAACACCAAACGCGGAGGATGAAATGTGTGATCTGAAAAAAAAATTATGGAATTAAAGTAACTTACCCCCAAAGGATGACACTTCAAATAATGTGAATTACGAGAAATTTATTATATCTTGACATCGTGAAATTTTAAATTAATACTAGTATAAATCGAGTAAACATAGCCAGACAGAAGACAATAGACGGCAAACTACTGCAGCAGTAAGAATCAGTCCTACCATTTTGAGTCCTACCCTTTCGTGCAGAAAATGCGTAAAGTTCCAATCTAAAAAATCTCAGTTCATCTTCGTTACACAAAGTTACATGATAACAAAATTCAGTTTTTATAGCGAAGGATTTTGACTTGAATTATTATTCCAGTATATTTTTGTGGAAACACTAGGCCAATTCTAGCATCAAGACGCTACACGTGCACGGGAATTCCTTTCGAGAACATCTCAAGTCGTAAAACATCATTCATTTACCGCAGAAGTCAGCATCTAGATCAATTTAGTTGAATCTTCATACCACTTACTATTATTTTTTGACAAAATACATTCTCTTGAAACTATATGGAGATGGTCGTCAGAAAGGCACGAAAAAGAACAAAATTGCAGACACGCATCATCGACGGTGAGGACGAACAGAAGCCCGCCCAACACCTTCGGAGTCTAGCAGCAGAAGAGACAGAAAACCGGTTGTAGTGGTCAGTCTCGCTCTGTTATTGAGAGGTCGCAGTGAACAGACTTGATGTTGAATAAATGTGGAGGCTTGCCTGCACACCTATTTAGTACACTGAACTTAAATCTAAATTTAATACAGTATTAGATGTGAAAAATATTAAGGAAGCAGAAGCAAAAAAATTTTGACGGAGTGTTAAAAATGCCTATTCAAGATATTCCAATGTCGTTTTCATAATATTTTCCTCTAATTAAGAGTTGGATACCAAATAAAAAAAAGTAGAAATAAATACCTAATGTTGATTTATTTCTACACTATTTATTCTCTATGATTTAAATAATATAAAAACGTCATACACACAAAAAAAATATGAAAACTTTCAGATTTAATATTGCTACCAAACAGGAGTTTGTTTTCATTTACAGTCACATGTACACGTTTTGAGATCATTTAAAAACAGCATATCTTTAGAATTTCCGATACACAGTCTCGAGCGCTGGAGATAAAAATGTTTCATTTTTTATAGTGTTGCTACTGCTCGCTTTGAAGTCGTTGAATTTTTAATCAAAAATTCGTTAAAGATTTACAAAATAAGAAATAGACGTTAAAACAAATTCCGAATTCGGGAGTCCGGTTGCTCATATTCTGGTGGAGGACTACGTTATTCAAAATTTAATGGCTCTAGGTCCTTTTGTTTTTTCGCAGTGCGAGCAACGTACCTATATATTCATACAGATTTTTTTATGATTTAATTTCCTTAAAGATAATGCAAGTCCATAATATTTGGTTGCAACAATTTGAAAAGTGATATATTTGAATAGTGAACCGACTCAAAATGCCGTTTTGAGACTAATAGCTCATCTTTGATAACGCCATATGGGCTAAAGAAAGAAATTTTTAAGGAGACATTTTTGCTGAACGAGTGCAATGTCTAGGTTAACCTAGAATATTCGGAAAATAATCAGTATATTACTGTAACAATCACTGGAAAGCAATGACACATTTATATTGACCAGTTTGTTTGTTATTTACTTATTTAGTGAGTTATTTCTTAAAAATCATACAATTCTGTTTTGTGCAACAGGATTTCCTGCAAGGAATTTTGTTATAACTTACAGTGTGCTAAATATCTATGTCTTATTTTTTGCTATGATTTGAGTATTATGTGTTATAATACTTTTTAATTCGCTTTATTTATTTTAATTAATTAATTAATTAATTTGGTTACTCATTAGCCCAAAGGCCGTTGGCCCAGAAGGGCTATTAATTTCGTTTCGGCATTTTGCGTTGATTCACTTTTGAAACTGTTCCCACCAAGTAATATAGCCCTATATTATATTTAAAAAATTAAATAACGGAGAATCTGCGTATATGTATGCCTGTTTCTTGCATTGTGTTAAAAGAGCTGTACCTAGAAGCATCAAATTTTGAATATCGAAATCCTCCACTGAATATGGGCACCTGGAAGCCCTAATTTGAAATTTAGAATTCCTTTTATTATCGTTTTCATACTTTGTAAAACTTTGATGAATTTTTTATTAACAAACTCAAGCGAGCAATGGGAACGTTGTACAGAAAAAAAAAAAAAAAAAAAAAAATTGTCTCCACAGCACGAGACTGTGTATCGGAAATTCTAAAGATACGGTCATTTTAAAATCATTTTGCGTTATTGCTGTTGAACTGAAGGTAACACACAAACTGTTAAAAAAACGCCTTCAGACGTAATTTAAAACATGAGAGATTTTTTTTTACGTGTGTGTTTATGAGTGAGATAATTTGAGCAAAAGCAATTGATTTTGCATTTTGCTTTTCGTAATTAAAATTACTTTTAATTGCAAAATCTGTATTGAAATAAATAAATAAAAGTATTATTGCATTTCAGCGAATATATTTGATCTACTGATCAAAAGCAAAACGATTATCCGGATATTTGAGTATTCTTCCTTTAGTCGAAATGTTTGAACTTTTTTATTGAATTTAAAATAAATAAATACATGACAACAATAAATGCGTTGGTCTTCATTTAATGAATGTAAAAACAGAATTTTTCAATGAATAATTATCCATTCAGCTGTCTTTATCAAGCATTGTTAAAGCATTGCTGAGCAATATATTGCATTTTTATGGAATGTGCATCTGTGCTGTTTGAGCAATTTTTTACAAATATTCTATCATGATATTTTTTATGCCACTAGCAAAGCAATGGACACATTATTGTGAATTGTGACTTCCATTAGTCAATGATACCAACAATTTCTGATTCCCACGACACTCTGACCTCATGCTGGACGACATGTCATCTGAAGAAAGTGGCATCTTTAAGCCCGAAGATGCAGTCTCTATTAACCTCGGTCGAAGACTTACATATACATTTATAGATATATATATGAGCTCAGATATCCATTAAGTCCGTTGGGATTTGCCAATCGCAGCTGAAAGCCAGTGCAGCTTTTAAGTTCGATCGAACATTGGATTGGCGTTTTCTGCGCAATGCGAGTTCTACTATTTTCTCACCAACTTTGATTCTATATTTGTTTGCACGGTGCATCTTATTAGATCTGCAAACTCAATTTCAACCAAATGTAAGAAACTAATTCGAGGCTCATTCTGAGTTTTGCTAAGCCGTGTTTTTCTTTATACAATCGTATATTTTAATTGAAGTCAGTTTGGAATTTTGTTTGACTTCTTGTTTGCATTGAGTGGAAGTAAAATTACTTATTCAACTTTTATGGTTTTTTTTTTTAAACCATAAAACCATACCATTTTTTTTAAAGCTGATATATTTCTCATTTGCATATCATCAATTTCAGTAACGTGTTGTAGAAATGCTGTTACTTAAATTTATAAAATTGTAGACTTATATAGTCATTAGGTAACACGGAAGATGTGAAAAATGTGCAATACCCCCCTCTCCGGGACTCGAACCTGGACTTCTCGAATACCCGCCGAGTGTGCTGACCGTTACACCACAAGGGCATGCAGAAAGGAGGGAGAATATACCTTATATATTCTTCCTTTTAAAGGGCGACTGGGGATTAGAGAACACAATCGCCAAATCCTGGTAGTGAAGAATCATCATCCACCACCTTTTAGTTCGAATCATCATCCACCACCTTTTAGAGTCATTAGGAATTTTGAAATAGAAAGCAAGAAAAATGAGCAATGTCTTGGATGGAACTCGAACCTGCCGAACCTCTCGAATTGAGCCGAGTGTGCTATCATATACACCACAAAGGCATGCAGAAAGGAGGGAAGAAGTACCTTATGGGCTAATTCACTGAATTTTCTTTAAATCCAATAAATTTTGCAAACTGAAATTCAGTCGGAAATTGGATTTTTTTTAAATTTCTGTTTGAAACTTCGACAGACGCCAAGAATAAAATTTTAAAGGTCTCTTTCTTAAGTCCAAAATTTTAAAACTAAATTTTCTGGTCTCGATTTCAAAAGCTCTTTAATAATTTTTGCATGAAATGAGTATACAGAGACAGTTCTCGATTAACCGGGGTAATACAGATTTAGTAAGCAGTTAAAATCAATCAACAGATAACTTAAAATCATAATTAATTCAGTAAAATTTAAAAACAAACACAGCAGAAAATAATAATCCATGTTAGAATGACAAAAAGAATTCTAATGATAATTTAACACTTTACTTATATGTACAACTTTTAAGGCTTTAAAACTAGCAGGAAACTGCTTGTCGTCACTCCTAAAGGCTAAACAAAAGTTAAGTATAAGTAAGTAAAGTTAAGTATAATTAATTCAGAAATCAGACAACAAAAAATCAGCGCTATAGTTTCAAAATTTTCATAGGACTAGTTTCGATGGTTTTACCGAACCACCATCCTCAGCAGCAAAACCGCAAATGAACAAGATAGGAAACAATGATTAGCTAAGAAAGCCTGGAAAATAATAAGCAAGTGGCGCCATCTGTTGGTGAAACCAGAACTAAAACATAATTTCTTTAAAGTCCGAAGGCAAAGATGGATTGGAATTCGGATCGTTAACTAGAACAGAAAGATTTTTTTTTTTTTGAATGTGAAATGCCTCTAGAAAATCCAGTTCTACAATGGAAGATGTTTTTATGAATAATTTTGGCAGCAGAAAAATTTAAAGTCTGATTTTCGAAGCAACAATGTTGAGCAATCTTTAAAACCTTTAAAGAAATTATGTTTTAGTTCTGGTTTCACCAACAGATGGCGCCACTTGCTTATTATTGTCCAGGCTTTCTTATCTTATCTAATCATTATTTCCTATCTTGTTCATTTACGGTTTTGCAGCTGAGGATAGTGGTTCGGTAAAACCATCAAAACTAGTCCTGTGAAAATTTTGAAAATATAACCCTGATTTTTGTTGTTTGACTTCTGAATTAGTATTTGTTCAGCGTGTTATTGTGTCTTATGTATAATTGTTGGAGAAGTATTTCCTCTGTGACTCTTTAACTATCAATGCACAAGATAAGACTTAAAATTAAAACTAACACAAAACTTTGGTAGCCAGGAATATTCTTTACTTATTATGTGCTCCGGCCTTAGACACTACACGGAAAGAGAAGGATGCCCCATGGAGGTCTTTTTAAGGGAAACTAGCTCGTACCCACGTCACACATGGGGAAAACGATGAAAATGCCTATGCAGAAAGCCCGTTCGCAGGGACTGGAACCCCGGAACGAACTACCAGTATTCAGCGAATTTTAGCGCTTAACCACTGGTGGGTATAGCCAGCAATATTGAGCAATACAACCAAATTACAAACCTTTTAAATTATACAATATCTTGTCGGCAGGAAGTAATAAAAGCTACTTGCTGACATGCTTCGTTAAGATGTGATTGAAGTGACAAAAAGCACATTTTCGTCCAATGAAAAATAGCTACGTAAATTCCTGCAATGCGCCTGGCTTCTGCAGCTAAACGAGTCGGGAATTTCCTAACTAAACAATGCTACTGCAACCGTGGCAACGACTTAACCACACTGAAATAATGGTTTGGCAAGAAGTATTTTAGATTCAGCTGTAAAATTCCGTTGTCTAATGAGAATTTTACAGCTGGTTTTTAAGCAACGAGAATATAGTTTAATTTGCGAAATATTTAAAATTTTCCCCTAATTTATTTGTTTTTGAGCGAATTTAGCATATGATGTTAATTTTTTTTTTTTTTTTTTTTTTTTTTTTCTGTTTTAGCAGTCACTCCAATGGCTGCGATACCAAAGTACACTTCGGACATTCATTTCTGTGTCAAAATGTCCTAATTTCCCGGTTAAGAGTATATCCTAGTTTTAAAGTATGCAGCGTACTATAGAGTTTAGTCATTTTTAGAACGATTTCGATAAGTGTAATTTTTAAAAAGTAAATATTCGGGAATAAAAATTTCTGGGAACAGCTTATTACTTGAAATGAGAAATATAGTCCGCTATTTTAAACTTATTCTCCTTCCAAAATTTCACATGGAAACAAACTATGGAATGAAGGGTATGTTTTTTGCATTTACCAAAAAGAAATATTCCTATTCCATAATTCACAAATGCAGAACACTAATTCAGAAATCAAACAACAAAAATCAGCGTTATATTTTCAAATTTCCACAGGACTAGTTTCTAATTCATTTTTTACCGAACCACCATTCTCATCTGCAGAAACGCAAATGAACGAGATAGGATATAACGATTAGATAAGATAAGAAAGCCTGGACAGAAAATAAGCTAGTGGCGCCATCTGTTGATGAAACCAGAACTAAAACATAATTTCTTTAAAGGCCGAAGCCAAAACAAAAATGGATTGGAATTAGGATCGTTAACTAGAACAGAAAGACTTTTATGAATGTGAAATGCCTCTAGAAAATCCAGGTCTCCAATGGAAGATGTTTTTTGAATAATTTGGGCAGCAGAAAAGTTGAAAGTGTGATTTTCGGACCAACAATGTTGGGCAACAGAAGACTTTCTGTGTTTCCTTTTTTCTAACATATGTTCCTTGAAGCGAAATTTTAAGGCTGTGTTAGTTTGGCCAATGTAAATTAAACCACACTGGCAAGGAATCTTATAAATCGTTATATCCTATCTCGTTCATTTGCGTTTTTGCAGCTGAGGATGGTGGTTCGGTAAAAACATCGAAACTAGTCCTGTGAAAATTTGAAAATATAACGCTGATTTTTGTTGTTTGACTTCTGAATTAGTATTTGTTCGGCGTCTTATTGTGTCTTAATACAGAACAATTTGAAAAACTGTATGAAAACTGCTTAACAGGAAATCAATGGAAATACAAGTGACCTTTTAAGAAGCATGTGCATACCTAAATTACTGCAGCAAGAAAAGGTCTATTTATTACGGAAAATGAAGAGAAGAAAATGGACAAACCTTGTTCCGTCAATGGCGACAAAAGCTTCAGTAAGAAGCACATAATTGTTGCAGAATTCTCTTACAGTGAGAAATTGAAAATAATAAGAGAGGGGAATCTTAAAATCAACTCGAAGTATTATCAAGATAGAATTTTATGACGGTATTCACTTTAAAAATTCCATTTCTTTACCTGAATGACTTTCAGAGAGGGAAATTTCATCAAGACAAGTCATACTTCGAAAAGTACCACTGCATTCCATGAAAGCGTGAAGACTGATACAGGCATTGCATGTATATTTTTTCAATATATTCCATCTAAGTGCCCTAACGTTTAATTTCGGGTGTCTTGAAAAGAGCTCTTTCTAAGTGCAAACGCATCACGAATTATGGGCTCTGGAAAGTAGCGGAAAAGGAACAGAAATCAATAACCCTAGAAAATTTACCGCAAATTCTTTTATCATGGAAATCACGATGCCTACTTATAGACCAGAATAAATCATCTATCAATTGAAAAAATTTCTCTTTGCATTTTAACACTATACAGCCTCGAAATCGTTTTAAAAATGTGTAAACATCTTCTATAATTTAATTCAGAGAACAAATTCATGTCTACGTAAAATCAGCATTCAAAGTCAATGAACAAACCCATTGAAAATGTGAGAGAAATACGTATCATTATAATTAAGGAAAATGAGTTAGAAATGGGATTAAAGTATGACATTTTCAAGAGAATTTGAACATGGCTATCGACTTCAACTCGCGTAAAAACTTTAGTTAAGACTTTTTATGTTTTACTGTACAAAATTTGCATATAATTAAACTACGTACTGTTATGTATAAAAACAAATTCCCAGATACATTAAACTAATTTCAAGTAACAATGAAGCTTCTTAATAATATATCACGTTTTATGCAGAATATGAGAAAGATCATCTTTTCCCGCATTGATTCATAAGAAAACAATTAGAACGATACCTGCTAACTATCCTAAGTCTTAAAATCTGATCAATTTATTTTAAGACAAGCACGATCAAATATATTTACATCTCAATGAAACAATACAAATTTCATTGTTAAGCATCCGCTTCAAGTTAACAAAGAGAAATGGAATATGTTAAACATCGAATATTAGCACCTTTACGCGATTCTCGTATTAAATACAAAGGGAGTTCGCAGGATTGAATGTGAATCTTACAAATCTCATTTAGAATCCTCTAGTTCTCCTGCTTTCCCGTTGTGTGTTCTACCCGGAACAATTCCCCGCTACGTTCAAGTCGATTAGATGGGAATAATTACAATTGTATATATGAATTACACTAATGCGGGATGCGACGTTCATGTGATTAAACTTATGAACAAATCTATTTAGCGAAATCATGTCAAGTGACATTGCAACTCTAAGTTAATAATCTTAATTGATGGCGTGACAGCTACATCGCGAATTACATCCTCGTAGTTACGTTTGATATTAAATTTATTTTGAGCAAGATTTATGATAAATATGCTCTAAAGACATAAGGAGATAAGTTTGAGAAAAGGAATTTTTGGCAGTTAATATTATTAAACCGTGCCTTAAGATGGAAACTGAACATTGATTCATACTAATTCTCGCTTTCGTATATTTATTGCTACGAAATCTGTCTCCAAATATTGTTAAAGCTGTCTATAATTATTGGTTTGAAAAAGATGCACACTACTTTGATACTTCGTTTCTACTATGACTTTTATCACCACTTCATTTCTTTTATTCATAAAACTGTATGTTCAATTCGCAGGTAAATACGTTTTCTTTACTTTTCAGAGATAAAATGTTTTCCAAGTTGATCAGTCCTCTTAACGTATGGAATAATGTAATCGTTCCTGTATAAAATTCTGTTGCAAAACTAAAGATCGATGAAGGAATTTTGATTTAATAATCGAAATTACCTTAAAATGGTATGAGAATATGTAGATGTATTTTGTTTAACATAACCATTGTTGAATAGTATGATTTATTAATATCGTATCATATTTATAACTATTAGGCCCCCGGATCTAGAGCTTTATTGGCCGCATGCCTTATTGCGGAAGATTGAGATTTACTATCGGTTGCAAAAAGTGCAGAAGACTTGAAATATAACAACGTACTTAATTAATTTCAGGTATTCTTTCTTTATCCAATGTTTTAAAAGTAATCAAACACACTGAGTAAATCTTCACTAAATTTACGTGCTGTTTCTAATTTATGTCATATTTATCTGCAATCCAAGGCACGTAGTATATTAGAGGTTGATTTTAAGACTCCTAATCCTACCGAGCATGACATATTAGAGGTTATCCTTAAGACTCCTAATCCTACCGAGCATGACATATTAGAGGTTATCCTTAAGATTCCTAATTCCAAGGAATTGTATATCAGAGGTTGAAGAGGAACATCCTTAAGACTCCTAGAGAAATATAATGTATTAGAGCTTATCCTTAAGATTTCTAACCCCAAGAACATAGTGTATTAAAGTTTATCCTTCAGACTCCTAATCTCAAAGAGAATGGTGTATTAGAGTTTAACCTTAAGACTCCTAATTCCAAGGAACATACTGTATTTGAGGATATCCTTAAGACTACTAATCCCAAGGAAAGTATTGTATTAGAGATTATCCTTAAAACTCCTAATCTCAACATAGAGTATTAGAATTTATCCTTAAGACTCCTAATCCCAAGGAACATAGAGTATTAGAGTTTATCCTTAAGACTCCTAATTTCAAGGAACATAGAGCACTACAGGTTATCCTTAAGGGTCCTAATCTCAAGGAGCATGGCGTATTAGAGTTTAACCTTAACCCGGCGGAAGGCGCACCAAGAAAAGTTACTAGAACGGGCGCGTGGGGTATCACATACCCCAATATTTAAAATACAATAAAAATAGTATTATTTAGTTTTAAAACTGTTTTTTTTTTGTTCTCGTGTATTATAAATCAGTGAATAATAATTGGGTTTCAAAAAATTAATTTCCGAAATAATCTTAGAGTTAAAATTAAGATAAATGAAAATAATAAACATCATGCCTCTAAGTTTCATTGCATCTCTAATACACCATGCTTTTTTTAATTTCTTCACACTTTGAACGAAATACATTCATGTGTTCTTGGCACAGAATGTTTTCACATTTTAAACATTGCATTCACGTTCTTCTGTCCTTGGCACGAGGGCAAAAAATTTAACACATCTTTCATACTTAGTTGTTTCTAATTTCATGTATTCGTTTTAATTCTTCATCGAAACATCTGCTTTTGTTTTGCATGCAGTACGTCAATTTCTTGGAAAAGTATTAATCTCTGATCTTTGTTCAATACTTTTTTTCATTAATTGTAATGCTAAGTCTTTCAAAAACAGACTTCTGTTTCTTGTTGGTGGATTAGCAGTTGAATGTAATATAATTCAAGCATTTATTACAGCAACATTCAGTACAGGAAAGAAAATTACCATTGGCCACCTTCTCGTTATTCTGGCAATTGAATAATTGGCTGACATTTCATCCTCCATATCCACTGCTCCTTTAGTCATATTATTAAAACATATAATTCCTAACGTTTTATTTTCTCCAATAGTATCATCTATAGTATGATCGTTATATAACGTTATATTGTTATAATGATCGTTATATAAAGCATAAGAACAGTTTTCCCTTTTTTAGGAACACCAGGAATTAATGTTTTATCTTTTTCGAAACCAAAACAGCGTAGAAAATATTCTTATTTTCATCTTCAGTTTCCGAAATGCAATCTTCATCGCTTTCAAATATTTCTAATAAATATCGCATGCGTTGCATCTCCAGTTCATAGGGACTCATTCTTTCTACCATAATGCAGTTAGAAATTTTTAAGAATTTAATGTCAAGTACTTTAAAATCACTTGCGAGTAGAAATATTTACTGTTACACTCTATAAATAAATTTCTGAACTAAATATTCAGTCAGAAAAACACTTACACGGACAGGCGCGGGGGGTGTGTCATACCCCAGTTCCAACAAAATACCGATAAATCTTTTTCTGAAACACACACGCAAAGAAAAAGCGGTTCTGAAAGTCAACCACAACTAGAAACTCAGCTACTGAAAGCAGCACAGAATTTCAGTTTCACAAGTTAGGAATACTCCACTTTTATGTAGGGTTGGGGTATGATACACCGCACGCGCCTTCCCGCGGGTTAAGACTGCTAGGAACATACTGTATTAGATGTTATCCTTAAGACTCTTAATCTCCAGGAACCCAGTGCATTAGACTTTACCCTTAAGACTCCTAATCACAAGAAACATAGAGTATTAGAGTTTAACCTTAAAACTCCTAATTCTAAGGAACATACTGTATTTGTAGTTATCCTTAAGACCAATAATCCCAAGGAAGGTATTGTATTAGAGGTTATCGTTAAGACTACTAATCCCAAGAAGGGTATTGCATTAGAGGTTATCCTTAAGACTCCTAATCTCAACATAGAGTATTAGAGTTTATCCTTAAGACTCCTCAACATAGAGTATTAGATTTTATTCTTATGACTCCTAATCCCAAGGAACATAGAGTATTAGAGTTTACCCTTAAGACCCTTAAGACTACCAAGAACATACTGTTATTATTATACTGTTATTGTCATATATTAGATGTTATCCTTCAGACTTTTAATCTCTAGGAACCCAGTGCATTAGATTTTACCCTTAAGACTCCTAATCTCAAGAAACATAGAGTATTAGAGTTTATCCTTAAGACTCCTAATCCCAAGGATCATTGTGTATTAGAAGTTATTGTTAAGACCCCTACTCCCAAGAAATATAGTGTATTAGAGGTTATCCTTAAGACTCCTATTCGCAAGGAGACCACTAATTCTAAGTAACACAGTGATAATGAGGAAAATAATCCAGTTCTAAATGCAGGTTTAATAAAAAAAAAAGTTCTGTAATTGGGTAATCCCTTTTTCAAGCATGAGCATATTGATGAACTCGCTAGGACGTTTATGACTGTAGTTGTCTGTAGTAAACTGTCTGTAGACTGTAGTAAACTGAAGTTGGTGACAGTTTATACCTTATAGACCTCTAATACAGTCTCTTACAGAGAATTATGTAACGACCTAACCAAAACACGAAAACAACAATTAATATCTGAACTAATTTTTAAAATTAGAGAAACATCAGTACCGGAGAAAACTCCAGAGATCCCTCGAGAGATTTTCTAGAGATTACGGAAAGAATTTCACTAATAGAGAAAGACGTTGATGTGTATAAAGTTTCTAGAGATAGTACTATACTCCACTTGAACACAAATGTATGCGCCATTTATTGCCAAAAGGTCAAAATGAATAAAATCTAATTGTATGTTAATCAGACTTCTTTTTTATTTTATGAATGTTTTCATTTCAAATCCAAATTTACTTTAAAACATTTTCATAACATATTATTTCACGTGTATTTGTTGACATAAAATATTAATAATTTTAAAACGACTATTATTAGATGATTTTACTTCATTGTATGAAGTAAAGGAAGTAATGTAATTGCGAAAAGTTTTCGATTTCAGACTTCAACGGAAATATCCAATTTAGCAAGTTCCGTTACGATGTTTATATGTACACTGCGAAAAAAAAATTGGACAGTTCCATTTCTCCTGTTCTACTGGGTTGATTGACGAAAATCAACTTTCATTTTCCATGTCTCGAAAGCGCGACTTAGGATATGTATTAGATTTATATATAACATTGTTCAAATGTAGGTATTTTGACACAAATCGGACTTTTTCTTAAATAATATACCAATTGTTTTCCATATTTCATTTCTACGACTCAAATTACTCCAAACTACAAAGTTTTGCAAAAATCGCACGAGTAATTTTTAAAAAATTAGCTCTCAAAATTTTAGCTCCTCAGAGTTAATTGAGTTTGGTATATATTCATTAATCTCTCTTTTTTATTAAGCTCATTTGATTCTTCCTTTCACTCTCAATAAAATTCACCCATGTTTCATGATTTATATTTAAAATTTGTATTTTTAAATAATTTTTATAAACTTTTCAAAAAACATTTTGAATTATAATCTATAAAAATTTTACCATCATCTTAGTATAGTAGACGTATTTATATGTATACCTGCAAAAAAGTACAGTTTTTTATTAAAAATTTCCGAAGACATACGTGAATTTATATATTGGCGCGTTTTGAAATTTGGCATATTTGTTGAAAGCTATAAGACATCAAATGTGGTTTAAAAACTTTGCTAAAATTATTTGGAAGTGGAAACGATGTGACTTTTCTTACGCCCATACACAATGTAAAAAGGTAGGAATGAGATCCATTTTTTTCCGCTCCGGCATAATGGAAGGGAAAGGAAAATTGGTTGCCATATATTAAGAAGTTCGCCAAGTGAATTATTCTTGGCCAAACTGAAAAACATTCGCCAAGATAAATTTTTGAATTTCTCCGTAAATTTCGCACCAAAATTTACAAAGTTTAATATCTTAGGCATAATTTGAATCGTAGAATCGAAATATGGGAAAAATTGGTATGTTATTTCAGAAAAAGTCTCATTTTGTGTTAAAAAGCTTATATTAGAACAATGCTATATATAAATCTAATATACATACTAAGTCGCGCTTTCGAGACAGGAAAATCGCAATTTGAATTTTGTCAATCGGCCCACTAGAACGGGAGGTATAGGAGCTTAGGAGCTGCCCATCCTCTTTTTTTTTTTTTTTTTTTTTTTTTCCCCGCAGTGTACTTATCTTGCGTACCTCAGAAAGCGGTTCGCCCTGAAGTGTTGAAATTTTGTTATTTGGAACTTTTGACTAGTTTCGAAGTGACGGCTGTACATATCTAGCATAACTCAAAAACCATTGGCAATAGAATATTAAAATTTTGTAAATGGGATTATTAGATCATCTACTTTGAAATGGAAGATCGCATCTGATTTTCAAATAAAATAGGTTCAAATGAAGTGCAGCAAATATTTGTATAACTTAATAAGTATAAAAAGAAGTTATGGGGTATCCACATCAGATGTTTTATATCATAACCTCCCGCCATATTATATATTTTAGTCAGAAAGATAATGGTCTCAGTCCAAAAATTCGATAGTGTGTTTTCAGTGAATAAACGTGAATTAGGCTCAGCGCAAGACGTTTTTTACGATTTTCATAATGTTACTTGTATATTTGTGAAGATTTGTAAATCTACGATAACTCTTACCTGAAGCGTCCAGAAATTTCTGTTTTCTCTGCGTAAGTTTTCTGCGTTTAAATAAAGGGTTCATTAGATTTTGTGTTAAACTGCACAACCGGAAGTGGTATTTTACGTGAAACTCATAGAAACGTTAATGAGAAATTGTATTAAAATGCAACCAAAACGTTGAATTTTGTATTCAAGGTTTTTATAGCAATAGGAACAACATATTAGATTTTGGCTAAAATTACTGAAACCGGAAAGGATATTTTCCTTGAAGCCGTGATCAGATTTTCGTGAAAAAATGTATTATAATATAATCCAAAACTACTAAAGTTATTTAAAACTCTGATGCATATACAGTCATGATTTATATATATCAGATTTTGACTATATGATCAACCGGAAATAGAATTCAACTTGGAACTCTTAATAAATAATTATGGGAAAATATATCATCACTATAATAGGAATTTCATATAAAATAATGCAGCACATATTAAGGCTATATCTATTATATATAGAATTTATATATATTTAGAGTCGTAGAACAGAATGACTTTTGTAACAGCATTTCATTTGCAAAACTTCAAACTCTTGCAATGTAGGCATGTTACCACAAAATGTAAACTGCGAAAAAAAAAAAAAAAAAGGATAGTAGGCGCGATTTAGGATATATATTAGATTTATATATAGCTTTTTTCTAACATAGGCATTTTGACACAAAATCGGACTTTTTCTGAAATAACATACCACTTATTTTTTCCATATTTCGATTCTACGACTCAGATTATGCTTAGATATAAAATTTATAAAATATGGTGCGAAACTTACGGAGAAAGTCAAAAATTTATCTTGGCGCGATTTTTCAGTTCGCGCGAAGAATAATTCACTTGGCGAACTTCTTAATATATGGCAACCATTTTCCAGTAATTTTTGGTGAGAACTTTGTGGAGATATTTAAACATTTAGTTCTGGCGAATGTTTTTCATTTTGTGCAAAGAATAGTTCACTTGGCGAACTGCTTAATTCATAGCAACCTCTTTTCCCTTCCATTTTCTTCATTGTCCATAAGCAAAAAAAAAAGTCGTCTTTCATACTTTCAAATCATTTTTAACAAAATACGTAAACCATATGTTCGTTATTATCGCTTATAATAAATACACCAAATTTCAAAACGCGCCAAAATCTAAGTTCACGTATAGCTTAGGAAGTTTTGAATAAAAAACCCTAATTTTTGTAAGTATATATACTTAGAAATATATCTATATTTGCAGGCATGCTTAGAATATTGAAATTGTTTTCTAAGAATTTATAAAAAATACTTAAAAAAACAAATTTAAAAAATAAATCATCAAAAATAGGCGAATGTTATTTCGAATGAATCTAAATTTTGAAATATGAAAGGAAGAATAAAATAAGTTTAATAAAAAAGAGATATTAATAAATATATATCAAATTCAATTAACATTGAGAAGCATTAACATTCAGTCATTTTTACAAAACTTGGCAGTTTGATATATGTACAAAGTCTTAGATTGGAAATATGGACAACAGTTGGCATGTCATTTCAGTAAAAGTCCGATTTTGTGTCACACTACCTATATAAGAACAATGCTGTATATAAATCTAATACATATCCTAAGTCGCTCTTTCAAGACATGAAAAACGCAAGTTGAATTTCGTCCATCGGTCCAGTAGAACGAAAGTTATAGAACTGTCCCCACCCCCTTTTTTTTTCCTCAGTGTACTTGTTATTTATTCTCTTACTCTATTCAAAATGACAAGCCCCAAGAGGAAACATCAAATTCGAAAACAACTTTTATGTTACACCTTACTGTTCCTGGAAGAATATTTGCTAAGTGCACATCTATATAACCACCGAGAGAATGGCTCCTAGAATGGAACCAATAAGCTTCCAGTAATATTTCTGGCATTTTACGTGACCTTTGCCGTGCTTTAAGCAAAGTGGTTGAAGATGTTTTGCCACGCAATTTCCCGTACAAAATAATTAATGCATTGTGGATTTCAAGTGAAACTTTTCCAAGTTAGACCAAACATAAGCATGATTATACACTGACTACCAGTAAGTATTTGGACACCTGTGATAGAAAAGAAAAACTAACTTTATTCAAAACCAATAGTTGGTAGGGCCTCCACGAGAGGTAATTACAGCGTGGACTCTCCGGGACATACTTTCCACAAGTCTTTATATGACAGCTAGTGGTATTTTCTTCCACTCGGCTTGGAGAAGACATAGAAGTTCCTTCACCGATTTTGCACGGGTAGTGCACCCCTGAATTCGGCGATGCAACTCGTCCCAGAGGTTCTCGATAGGGTTCAGGTCTTAACTCTGGGCAGGACAGTCCATTCGATGAACTTCATTGGCACCATACTAAGCCTTGGTTAACGTCGAAACATGACAACTGGCATTGTTGTCCTGAAAGTAACAGGGGTCCAACCCGTGAAACTGCCACAACGTAGGAAGCACATTGTCATCCAAAATAGTGCAGTAGGCATCGGAGTTGAGCTTACCATGAATGGGGACCAAGGGTCCCAACCCATACCAGGAGAAACACCCCCAGACCATAATTCCACCTCCGCCGAACTTGATTGTTGGCACAATGCATTCTGGCAAGAGACATTCTCCAGGTAGACGCCAGACCCAGACCCTGCCATTCGAACGGTAAAGGGTGAACCTTGATTCGTCACTCAAAAGAACCCGTTTCCACTGATCTACGGTCCAATTTCGACGTGCTTTGCACCACATTAACCGAGCAGCGCGGTTGGACTTTGTGATCAAAGGCTTATGGGCAGCAGCACGACCATGAAAACCAAGCAGATGTGCTTTCTTGCGGATGGTATTCATTGAAACAATACTTCCGGAGGCCTGTTGAAACTCCTCGCGGATGAGGGCCATCGGTTGGGTGCGGTTCTTCCGAATTTCTCTGGACAGCACTCGTTGGTCTCTATCTCCCAGTTTGGTTGTCTGACGACTCGGGGCACATTCCGAAAATCACCGCTCACCTTCCACTTCTTAATCACATAGGCCACTGTGGATTTTGGGTACTTCAGATCGCTAGATATGCCCCTTGAGGATCGGCCACATTTGTGAAAGCGATAATTATACCTTTCTCGAAACCAGAGAGCTCTGAACTGCGAGGCATCTTGCATGCGACTAAAGCCGATGCTGTTTCCTACACAATATATACCGGCGGAGTCCGTGACGTACCTTAGGACCGCAGATATCGTCATTTGCATAGGTGTCCAAATACTTATTGGCAGTCAGTGTATATGTAAATAATAGAAGTCTTAGAAATTTTTAATGCAGTCTTTATGAAAAATATGTTCTCTAACAATAGCTAATACACTTTTATTCAAAGTGATTTTTCCTAATTTGAATTCCTGTACATACAGTTTGTTAAATTTCACATTAATAACTGTTCCTTTTTAAATGTATTGCCTACGCAATAAATACTGTTCAAACAGAATGGATGTATCTTATTCACAAGGAATATTTTTAATCTATATATATGAAACTTTTAGTTTATCAGTAAGTATAATCATATCATTTATAATATATATTTTGAATCTTACACTTTCAAAATGAGAAGAATGCGAATATTGAGGTAAGAAAATGCTAGATTCCTTCTAACTCTTCCAGTTATTCCCAGCTCAATACAAAATTGCGCACTTGAATTACCTTAAACGGCAGGTGTTAGTAAACGAGTAATATTCAAGGCTAAATTGTACCCTTAGTCATTTTCTCGATGTAAAGAGAGATAATATCTCACGAACACTAATCCGAATATGAGCACTTTATAAGTTTCTCGAAAGGTGAAATATTGACGATTAAATAAACTAATAAAATGAAACCGCTATGAGATTTTCTATTAAAACAGTAGCAGCATTTATGCGCCATACTTATATAACTGCGAAACAAATGCAAAATAAAATGTGTAACGTAACAAAAGTATGGACGCATATCCACAGTTTCAAAGATTCAGCCTCACATGAACAATAGAAGCCCATTGGTCCATTATTGAAACTCCTCCCTCGGTAGCGATACTGATGTGCACTTATGAATTATGCATCCAGGAACGCGTGGTAGCTACGACCAAACAAAGGAGCTAAGTCAGTTTGGTAGTCACGACCAAGCTAAGGATTCCAAAAACTAAGGAGTTCTACTCGTATTTACAAATACCTAAATAAGGCTGGGATATGTGTGAAGTACAAAACGAATTAGATTCTCTTCTACTGTAGAAATAACATATAAGAAATTTAAATTATGATATCGATGAATTTCGTGAGCTTGTCCTGATGTTACTGTTAGGCAAGTCACAATAACAGCAACAATACAACAAACAATGTGATACGTTTCAAATTTATGTATATTAAATACATAATAAACATTAAATTTCAGTTGTTTAAATACTAATCGAATTATATGTTATTCAATTTCTTAATAAAATATAATTCTAATAAAAAGAAATAAAGGGGTAAACATTTGATAATGTTTATAAAATTTGAAAAGCCATATTTTACACATGGCTAATTATACTAAATAAAATATAATCCACAACTTGTACTACAGATTATCCTATTTATTGAGAACAACAAATTAGATTTTATTGAGAAACAATGAACCGGAAGCGATTCTATATTTAAATGCTTTTTGGTATTTGCAACATGGAAATCGCTGGAAGTGGTGTGCAGGCCACATTAGATCACTTTACTGACTTTTTTAAATCCGAAACCAATCTTTTTTTTTTACTGCCTTGTACAACGTAAAGGTGGTATTTTAATCGTAAAAATTTTCGGACAGGATACGGTACATACGAACAAAATAAACAACTGTTTTTTCCAGAAAGGATTGTAAACTGGATTTAAAATGGATTGAGAAAAGATTTTTTTCTTGACGTCTGTACGTACGTATACACGTATGTATGTATGTATGTATCTCGCATATTCAAGAGCGAGTCGCCTTAGAACTTTGAAATTGTATATGGGACTGATATAACATGTACCTGTGCACCTACATTTTTCGTTGCAATCGACTGCACCAAACATATACATAATATACATATCAATCATATATATATTCCCACTCTGTTACCTGGCCGAGCTTAGAACTTCTTACATGTTGGTAAATTTTGCATTTTTTGTTTTAAAAATGGTTGAATTATGCGGTTTTTATGTTCTGGTTAAGAATTTTCTGCCTTTAGTTAATCTGCATGAATAGTTATAAAATTATCAAAAATTTAAATGTTTAAGTCGCGCCTAACGAACCGCCATTTGTTTACATTTGAAACTTAGTAGAATATTGAATTAAATCATTAATTTCTGTCCCTTCAATGTTTTTTGGTGTGTGGCATCAAAAGTAAGCTTTCAGCTTTGTGCAACAAAAAATCTGCCTTCGTACCCGCTGGTCGAATTGCTCGTTTTGCGCAGAAACTCTACTTCTAATGAGATACATTCCGATGACGTCATTGATCACGTGACTTACGAATACTTTTATAAACAAGCAATTCAGATGACCTCAGATGACTTATGTACAGCTAATGCAAACAAGCAAGGTCATTCTTCCTCTTCTTCTCTTGCGGAATATATCTCATTGTAAAAATTGCTTTCTTAAACTGTTTTAACTGTATTTGGTGTCTTATGTTTTTCTGTGTTTTACAATTTTTAATGAAGATGTTTTGAGTTTTTACGCATTTTTGCCTTGCCGCGAAGTGAGAACTGATATAATTAAATGCGAAATATATCTCTAATGAAATTTGAGGAAATAAGTTATTAATGAAATGCAGCAGAAATTCTGTGTAATAATTTAATAGGCCGTACAAAGAAGTCATGTGGTGTCCGCATAAGATTTTTTTGTCTACAGATATGTTGTTTTTACACAATTTGTTTTACACTTAACGTATCTATCGTGAAAAAACAGAATTAGGTTTATATGAAAAGTGAGTATTTGAAAGCATAGTTAAAAAGTATTCTTCTATGAAATGTATGCAGCAATTTTTCAGAAATCTGTACTGCTCTCAGGTAACCTATTGGGACCATAATGCGCATATTCAACATGTTACTTACGTACGTAAAGAAAGTTACTTATAATTAAATCACTTTCTTACCTCTCTGCTTTTAAACAATAGCTTTCCGTATACGTTGAATGCATTTAAAGATAAAAGCAGGCAGCGTTCAAACAGATATATGCTAAATGAAAAAGAAAGTGGGTGTTGCTTTATTTCTCCGTAGCATTCTGTAAGTATGATTTGAATAATTCATGCACAACTTATTAATTACATCAAAGGTTTAGGAAAAGTAAATGCACTTAGATTATTATGAATCGTAATTCAATTTGTTGCTTGAAAAGAAATTCTTTTCTACCATTCGGCGCATTTGCAAATCAGAAATTACGTATCGGCAGTTTAAAACGCTAATTCTGAAAAGATTCCACAGTTCAAGGATAAAAATGTTAAGATTCATAAAAGATACGCTTTAAAATTAATTTTTGTTGTATGCATTCGATTTATTTCTACTCTCAAAAATATGAATTTTGATGCATGTATCTTGAAACAAAACATATCTTTCGACACTTGGAAAATTCATAAATTCATAAACACAGAATTCGTTTCCAAAAATTAATTAAAATGAAAAATAAGTATTTGTATTTTGTTTTAAAATAAATTTACTAGAGATGAATTTTACATAACTTCTTCTTCGATGGAAATATTATTAACACTCACTTTAGATAAACGGAAGTTATAATCTATTTTATTAAGTCTGCAATTTTTTTATGAAACACTGTAATTCCTCGAAAGATTTAAAGAGAAAATTTTATCTGCGAAACCCAATAATAAAACATTTCGAGCTAAATTCCGCCTGCGTCTTTTTCTGATTTTTTACGTCTGTCTGTTTCATTACGTCTAATCTATTTTAAGCATTATGTCTACGCATTTCATTGTCTAATCTATTTTATTACATCTTTGATTTTGTTATGAAATCCTGTAACTCCATTAAAAATTTAAAGGGGAAATTTAATCTGGGAAACCAAGTAATAAAATATTTCAAGATTATTTCCGAATGCGTCTTTTTCTGAGTTTGTTTCATATAAACCCAGTACAACTCTAAAACTCTATTAAGTTAGAAAATTTCACGGATTTTTCGCTTTCTGTCTCTTATCAGTTTTCTTGAAATTAAACGAGAGAAGTTTGCAATTGAGCCCAAAAGGTCTAAAGCAATAATGGGCTATTAGTCTCGAAACCGAGGTATCGTCTTGCACTGTAAACGACTATATCACTTTTCAAACTGTTGCTACCAGATATTATCGCCTTGAATTATTTCTAAAAAAATAAAGCTGTGAATTAATTGCATGTATTTACGTATGTTCCTCTCACTGTAAAAGAAGGATGGTACCTAAAGCCACCAAATTTTGAATAATGTAGTACTCCACCCGAACGTATGCATCTGGAAGCCCGAATTTTTTAATTTCTCGAATACGCGCCGAGCTTGCTGACCACTACACCATGAAGGCATGCTAAGAAAACGCGAGAAATACCTGTTGGGAAATTTTACAGATCTGCTATTTTTAAATTTTTGAGATTTTGTTATGGCGTTAAGTGCGAATAACATGATATTTAATAAGTAAGAATAACACAAAAAAGGTTAATAATAAAAAGACAAAAAAGTGTTTTTGCAAGCCATCTTGCTAACAAAATTGAACATTGATATGATGAACTGAGTAAAGGCCGAAAAAATAGAAAAGTGTAAACCAACAATTAATACGCCATCGTAAATTCTAAACCTATGCTGCTATGCTACTTTGAAAGTTTTGTAGATTTTTTGGCGAACTGTATATGGCGTAACAACGAAGAAAACTTACTTAAAAATAATGGTACTTAATAATAATAAAATAAAAAAATCTGATGTGTACACGACATGACTCCCTTGTACGGAATATTAAATTATACGCATTTTTTCTGGAATTTCATTTAAATTGATTGGATTGAATTAAATCTACTTCGTCGACAGCGCATAAACCACAATAGAATAAATGCACTCTTTAAAATTCACTACATTTCTTTACTATAACGACACTCTGAATGCACAAAATTTATATCATTTAAGAATTATCGTTGCCACATGTTCTATTCAAATACTATAATAAAGCTAAAACGATGTATGAAAGAAATTAAGCAAACAAAAAAAAAAAAAAAAAAAAAAAATCTGAAATGTTTCAGATTTTAAATTACGTCCAAAGGGGCGTTTTTTAACATTTTGTGTGTTACCTTTCTTTATTAAATATCATGTTCCTCGCACTTAAACCATAAGATCCAGTGCAACAGCAATATCGCAAAATAGTTTTAAAACGAGCATATCTTTAGAATTTCCGATACAGAGACTCACGCGCTGGAGATAAAAATGTTTTTTCTGCACAACGTTGCCATTGCTCGCTTTGAAATCCTTGAGTTTGTTAATCAAAAATTCGTCAAAGTTTTAAAAAATAGGAAATCGATCATAAAACAAATTTCAAATTTCAAATTTGGTCTTCCACATGCTCATATTCGTTGGAGGATTACGTTATTCAAAATTAGATGACTCTATGTACCGTTATTTTATGACAATGTGAGAAATATACATACATTTACGCAGATTTTCATTATTTAATTTCTTCAAATATAATGCAGGACTCTAACATTTTATGGCAACAGTTTGAAAAGTGAACCGACATTTAATCGTCCGACGCAAAATGCCAAAACGAAACTAATAGTCCTTCGGGATTCAAATCCCTTTGGACTAAAAAAAAAAAAAAAAAGAAAAGAAAAGAAACAGTTTTTGACAGACTATTTAGTATTTCTCATTCAATTAATTCAGTTCTCACTTCGCGACAAGGCAAAAATACATAAAATTTCAAAATATCTGCATTAAAAATTACGAAGTAAATCTTAAACACTTATTTCCTCAAAAAAATTCCAGAAAGAATTAAGTCTCTCTAGATTGGCAACAAATCTACAATTCTGCTGTTTCAAATGTAAACAAATATGTCCGCTATGTTATTTAAAACTTAACCGCACTTAAACAGCTTTTAAATTGTTGATAATTGTACAAATATTGCTTCCAGAATTATGAAAGGCATAAAAACCTTAACCGGAAGAAAAAAACAACATAATTCAATCATTTTTAAAGCAAAAAATGTATAATTTACAAACATATAAGAGTAAAGAAACTGAGATCACTGAGCCGGGTAACAGAGTGGATATATATATATAAATATACACTGGTGTACAAAAATTAAGGACGAGGCGGTTTTTTTCAATAGAATTATGTACAAAAGCTTTCCAAATCAACACATTTAATACCATAAGATCCCCAATACGTAAGGACATGAGTAATGTAAGCAACACTTACTAAAAGAGAAATCAGAGGGATAAAAAGAAGCTTTATTGAAAAAGTAGCATGGAGCGCAATGCGACTGAAGGCCGAAACATCCCTTTGATGGGTGTCCAGCAGGAAACATCCGGTCTTTAATAGGGGATATGGTCACCTGACTGCTAGGCAGGTTTCACAGCGTCTGCCCATGCTGAGAATGACGGTGTCAATGAGTTGTTGAGGCATTGCTGCCCATTCGTCTTGCAGCGCCAATCGAAGCTCCGGAATCGTTACTGGGGGTAAGGTACTAGCTGCCAAGCGTCTGCCTAGAAAATCCCATACATGCTCGATGGAATTGAGATCCGGAGATCGTTCAATATCCTCACTCTCTAAGAGCTGTTCGGCAGCTACTGTGCGATGACATGGGGCATTGTCGTCCATGAGAAGGAACTGCGGACCTATAGCGCCTCTACAAAGACGCACATATGAAGAAGAATCTCGTTACAATAACGGGTCCCGTTACTGCGTTGAAGATGTGAAGGTCCCGAACCTGCGTTGAAGATGTGAAGGTCTGTACGACTACCAAGCATGATGCCTCCCCAAACGAGAACACCGCCACCTCCATACCTGTCCTTTTCAATGATGTTCGAGGGATGATTGCGGCTTCCCCGCTCTCTCCAGATGAGTATGCGATGAGAATCGCTACTCAGACTGAATCTGCTCTCATCTCTAAAGAGTACTCGTCCCCATTCATTGTCTCTCCAATTCCGGTGTTCCCGGCACCAGAGAGAACGCCTTTTCCAATGGACAGGCGTTAGAGGTACACACCGTACAGGGCGTCGTGCAAACAGACCACCACCGTGCAGTCTTCTGGCCACGGTAAAACGCGATATCGGTCGTCCAGTCGCCTGTGTCGTGTGGCTACCGATTTCTCCCGCTGTCTGCCGCCTGTTTCTTCTGGCCTGTAAGGCAACCGGTCATCTTCGGGTGTGGTTCCTCGTGGACAACCACTACTAAACCCCCAGATAGCTGTTCCTGTAGTTTGGAATTGTCTCCAAAGTCGTGAAACGATGCTGTGAGCAATTCCGAACTCTGCAGCCACACTTGTCACACTGCGGCCTTCCTCCAACTTCCCAATGATTCGACCTCGGGTAAAAGCATCCAGATGTCGTCTAACAGATTGATTATTCGCCATTTCTCGCTGAGGCAGCAACTCGGTGTGATTTTAACTGCTATACGTCGTGCAATCTCTTTGCCAGAATTACTGATCTTACACCGACAACATGCTTTATACTACTCAGACACTCCCCCATTACGTCTACCTGCATATCTGCGCATGTGCTACCGTACATACAGATATCACGGAAATACATCGTTAAATTGCATTTGAAAGAGGTCAAAATGGGATATTTTCGTTGAAATATGCTGCCTGAAACTTTTCGCGATTACAGTACTTCCTTTTTACTTCGTACAAGGAAGTAAAAAGACGAAACGAAATAAGTTAGCAAGTGTGAGTGCAATAGCAGACTGGTAAACTAGAAGCTCAACAAGAAACCTTAATATAGCTTTTTCAAAGACCGTTAAAATCTCAATGTTTTCAAATTTTTTTAATATTTTTAAAATGACAAAACACATTTAAATTACCCCATTCAAAAAAATACTAATAACTTTATAGATTCAAATATTTTCATTCAATATGCGTGAATGTTGAAATTTTAAATGCTTATTGAAAAATCCATTTAATTTTTGATTACCTTCCCCTTGCTCAGCATTTAAATGTCAATAAGTATTAATTTGAACGGAAAAGAAAAGAATCATGAACACGAACAACATGAACACAAAATCGAGTAAAACTGGAAACGAATTATTTGTCCAGTTTAGTTGATGATGAATGGATGGCAACTGATCTGTATCAGCTGTTCACAGGTAATCACCCACATAAAACGAATTATTAGAAAGTAGAACAAGTTTCACAATGTAAGAAATGTATTCAAAATAACTGCTGCTTTACTGTAATACACATTTCTTTCTAATGTTAGGAACCACATTTAGAAAGGTTCTCAGTGAAAAGTTTAAAAAATAGAAAAAAGTCTGAAAGGTTTTAGATTTTAAATTACGTCCAAAGGGGCGTTTTTTTAACGATTTTGTGTTTTACCTATAGTTATTAAACATCACGTTCTTTGCACTTAAACCATAAATTCAGTTCAATAGCAATGTCGCAAAAAAAATTTTAAAATGAGCCTATCTATAGGATTTCCGATACACAGTTCCGCGCGCTGGAGATAAAAAGGTCTTTTTTTTTCCCCGTAGCGTGTTGCCATTGCTAGCTTTTAAATCCTTGAATTTGTCACTCAAAAATTCGTTAAAGTTTTAGAAAATAGGAAATCGATAATAAAACAAATTCCAAATTTCAATTTTGGTCGTACACTTGCCCATATTCACAGTAGATTGACGTCATTCAAAATTCGATGGCTCTATGTAACATTGTTTTATCACAGTGCGAGAAAGACACATACAGTTATGCAGATTTTTCATTATTTAATTTCTTCAAATATAGCCCACCAGCGGCCGAACGTTGAAGTCGCTGAACACTGGTAGTTCGGTCCGAGGTTCGAATCCCACGAACGGGCTGGCTGCATGGGTGTTTTCGTGGTTTTCCCCATGTGTAACATGTATACGAGCCAGTTTCCCTTAAAAGTCCTCCACGAAGGCATTCCTCCCCTTAGGCAGATAGCCCTAGTGTGCTTTGCCATAATTAAATACACCAATACACCATCTTCAAATATAATACTGGACTCTAACATTTGGTGGCAATAGTTTGAAAAGTGAAACGGACATTTATAGTGATTCAACGCAAAATTGCAAAACGAAAACAATAGGCCTTCAGAGACAAAGCTTCTTTAGACTAAAACGTATATACTATTATGCTTACATTCTTCCTCAGGAATCTAATTCTTGAAAAAACTTTTTAATTATTGTTCATGCCGTTTACTTAAAAGAGGAAAAAAAAAAGGAATTTTCATTAAGCAGCGAATGAATCATTTGCATTGTTAACAAAGCAGATTAAGTAGAAAGAAGGAATTTTTAAAAGGAAAAGTGTTTTGACAATATTACAGTACCTAAAGCATTTTTTACACTTTTTTTCAAAATTTGAGAATAAATTTAGGTTTTACATTCATTTTCAAAAGAAAGAACACATTCCAAAGATATAAAACGTACGTAAAATTAAAATCCCTGGGAAGAATACGATTTCTCCTTAGAATATTAAGCTCTTATTAGCTGACTAAATATGTGCTTAAAAAAGGGAAATAAAATTAAAAGGTGTTGAAAATTTCCTATTTTGTCAACTACTATCTTTCATAAAAGGGATTATTATTTGTACCTTTCTAACGCATAAGATGAAAAGATTAATATTAATAAAACCAAATATGAAAATATGCGAAAGTATGTTTCAAATAAATTCCGGAATTGAATGTTTGAAGATTTCTGTCGTTTTATAAAATAATAGGATAATGCTTTGAAGTCATTCGGTTTCCTTTTTTTATTTCTGTGAAATATAGCTGGAAGCTTCAGATTTGTAAAAATTTTAAAAGTAGTTTAAATGCTCCATAAATTGGAAGCTTTCAGTGCTTTTTTGTTGAATTTCGGCCATAAAATAGTAAGAGATTTAGCACTACCCTTAGAATACTTCATGTTCGATTTGGTAAGAAAAGAAATCGACTCGACATTCCATTATGCTTCCAGTGTTGACGCATGGAATAAATTTATTGCTGTACTAAAATATATCATATTTCTTATAGATAATGCGGACAATAATTCTTGTCACGTTCTGTGAAACATAACGCTGGTAAGAACAATAATGACTTATCCTGTATGCATTTTTTGGGGGTTTCTTTTTTTATTTATATCAACAAATCTTTTAAATTACGCATGTATGAAAAGAATATCACATATAATACCTATAAATCTAAGTTATGTTCATAAAATTGCATATTGATTTTAAAAACTACAGTGGAATATTGTATATATGGAATGTCTGTTTATTTTTTACTACCAAAAAATTGTTTAATTGTCCAATTTGTGGCAACATCTGAGACACTTTCGGTTGCTATAGAAGTAACAATTCCCAGTATATTTTTTCCTTGTACTTTATATTCTTGTATCATATTCTTCGCACTTAAACCATAAAATTCAGTTCAACAATAATATCAAAAAATAATTTAAAAAGAGCGTATCTTCAGGATTTCCGATACACAGTCTCGAACGCTGGAGATAGAAATGCTTTTTTCGTAAAGTGTTGCTATTGGATCGCTTTGAAATCGTTGAGTTTTTTTAATCATAAATTCGTTAAAGTTTTACAAAATATGAAATATATAATAAAATAAATTCCAAACTCGACATTTGGGCCTCTAGATGCCGAGTAGAGGACTAGTTTATTCAAAATTTGATGCCGCTAGCTACAGTTGTTTTTTCACAGGGCAAAAAACACGCATACATTCATGTAAATTCTTCATTATTTAATTATTTTAAATAAAATGCAGGGCTCTAATATTTGGTGGCAACAATTTGAAAAGTAAAACGTCTTTGATAGTGAACCAGTGCAAAATGCCAAAACGAATTTAATAGCGCTTCTGTCAAATTGTCCCTTTTGACTAAAAACTGTAGGACTGTAACTTTGATTGCCAAATACAGTTTATTTGCTAAATATAATTTGCGTTCAGTTATATGGAAAGAAGGAGCGAAGGAAAAAAGAACATTAGACTGTACTCTTAGAGAGCTTTTGGTGCCGGCTAACCGATCGTTTGCTTTTGTTGTTGGAACACTTTGACTACTAATTAAATTTTACTTAGTTTTCATTCTTAGAAATTGTTTTTTAAACCTTGTTGATTTTTAAGCCATATTTTAACATGAAAATTAATTACACTATTTAAGAATATAAATTTAATGAGCATTCTTCTCATTTTTTAACTGCTTTAATAATTATTTACCAGTAGTTTGATACAAGTGCAAGAAATATTAATTTAAATTAGCTCTCGTTGAAAACGATATTTTTTCCTCAGCTGATACTGCTGTTCCAGTCTAGTACGAAATCCCCCCCCTGCAGCAAAGCAAAAAGTTCTCTTTGTTTTTAAATAAAATTTACGGGAATTGTATTAATTCTGAATATAAGCAATATCTATAACAAACGTAATATTAACCAGAATGTGATTACAAATAGTTTTAAGAAGATACTAATTTTTAAAAAGGAACTAGATATTTGTGCAGAATATTTGAAAAATATATTAAAAATTATAAATCATTAGGAACTCAGTTCACAAAGTTAATTTTATTCATCTTATAAGTTAATATTTTTAGATGCATTTTAAAGTTTTCAAAAAAAATTCTTGAAAATTTTGTCTTGATTTTATTATTTACAAATATAATAGGAATAGTATCAAGTGCTATAAATTATATATATTAAGCAGTAAGGATAAAGGCAGTAAAGGAGATAAAATTTTTTTATCAGAAACTATAGTTATTATTTATATAGAAATTCATATGAATTCTTTGAAAATTATTCCTTAAATACATTTATAAATTATTGGCATTAAAATATATTTATAAGCATTTATATTATACCCCACGCAACTGAAACTTGTTGTTGGGGAAAATAAACTTCTGAGATTTAACTTCCTTATAAATTTTAACAATTAATTTATGCTTACGTGTTCACTAAAGTATTTTCAGCTGATAAATAAATATCTAACGAATAGTTCCTTATGTTACTGCAGTAACCATCACTTATGCAGACAAGTTTCATATTTTAGAAACGCAATTTGGATTAAAAAAATGTACATGTGTAATGATTGTGCTCTACACATACAAAAATAGAACGAAGTAGAAAAATTGTACAGTAATGAGTGCATATATAAAAATATCTGTAACTGAAACTTCCAACTGTTACAGTATTACGCTATGCAACTTGGGATATTTATCATCCACTTCACATTGTAATTATTTCCATTCCTCAAGATATAAAATTTTTAATTCGTCTTTCAAACAATCTAAAAAATGTCATTACTCATGGTGTTATCATTCAAAGCGGCTTAAAATCTTTAAATTTCCTTTAAAACCATAATTCAAATTGCTTATTAAACTGAGCTATGTAAAAGCAATAAGCATATTATTAATAACTTGTAGAGACATTAGGTATATTTTTGGAAGTAGGAAAGATGAAAAATTAGCAACCGCATTCGCCGGGAATCGAACCTCGGGATACCGGCCCAGTGTGCAGAACAACTACACCACGAATGACGCTAGCAAAGTGGGAGAAATACCTTACAAACTTATACCTTAATTTTTAATATATTTAACAGTTTAGTCCATAATTCAGTAACGGATGTAATTTAGAAAGTATTTCATCGGCATAATTTTTTATATATTCATTCGAAAAACTATTTGTAAACATGTGCACATATATTATATACCTGAGAGCTGTATAATTTAGAATTTAAAAAAATACATCGCCATTTTTTATATACTTAGTTCAGTAAAACTTGTATTATTCCTGAAGTATATCCGTAATAGCTAAGTATATCACTTATTTAATTATTACTGAAGTATAGCATTTACTTAATTATTACTAAAGTATATCGTATATGGTGATGTATATATAATATATGTATATATATAAGGTTATAATACATATTATATACTTAAGTGGAATATAGTTTAGAATTCATAAAATGGTAAATATATTTTCGATTTTCTCCACTGAATTCAGAAAGAAATTTGGTTTTACAAAATTTGTAAAGAAACTATACATATGTGGTTCAATGATACTGTTAGAAATACATCAGTACTAGCTTAGCATCTACAAATCCCTGCCCACGAATCTTGGGACCTCTAACAATTGTCAGCGCGGAGGTTCATTGACTAGATAGGCTAAATAAACGCTACGCAATTATTTGTTCTTGTTCTCCCCCTCTTGGTCATTATTCCTTCTCATCATAAATCATAAGCATTATTTCTCGCAAGCAATATCCTGTTATTACTGTCACCGAGCTACTTCAAACCCTTTTATTTCAGACTTGTTTCTTTTATTCATTCTGTTTCAGTCTTTGGGCCTGAAAGAAAGTATCTATTATGCGAGTGTACTATTAATGCGTATTCTGTCTAGGAAATTCATACATAAATTACGTAAAACCTTTATTGATGGATTTCAACATGGCCTACGATATTAACACACTTTTAGTAACGTAGGTAAACATTTTAAAACTGATTATAAACATTTACTTTGATATTTACACTTGTTTCCACCGTCGGAAGCAGTGCTACAGATCCGCCTTCAACCACTGTCATTTCACTCCTGATGATTTTTGCTTCCCACATTCTACCCCCACAACAGTACTTGGATATGTAGAGATATTAAATAACGTACAACTTAACTCAGAATGAGCACCCAAACCTCGGTTCAGGCGCAATGACTTCGTAATTATCGAGTACCCGCGTGGATTGACTAACCCGGTATAACAATGTTGAAGATTTTCCAATACTTGTGACTTTCTAATGCATGTCAGCAGGTTGGCGATGTATAAGGTGATGATAGTAATTAAAATTCATAGCATAAGTTCCAGGTTGCAGAATAAAACTCGCCTCATAACTTCATCACGTGAAGATGGCATAGAACAAATCGAGACGATAAGCTACTCCTACCTGTCACCAGTCACGTCTGGCTAGGAAAATCTGGGAGCGTACGTGAGAAGATGGGTGTGCGATTATCCAGTGCCTAGTAGAATCTAAAAAGAAATGCCAATGATAGAAAAAAAACAGTCTCTCAAAATTATCCAGCCTACTTATACAGTAGTAATTAATATTTGTGTATACACAACATAATAAAAGCAAGGCAAAAAGAAAAGAAAAAGAAAAAGCAATGAGACGGGGGTACAATACTTAGGTTAAAAGATACAATACATAGGTTAAAAGGTGTTATGAGATATGTCTTAGTACGGCTGTCGGCCGTTTCCTATTTTCGTGAGCACGATAAGGATTGGAAAAATGACATTATTTACGTGTGGAATTTTCCATAAAAGGTATCGGCTAGTTTGGGTATGCATAAATTGATTTCTGGTATTTTGAGTTAACAATGAACTGCCGAGTTTCGAACGAAACATCGGTTCGGCAATTCACCATTTCTCGAAGCACGATATTTTGTGCTATTTGCAGCTTCTGTATCAAGGTTGCCCAGACCTCGGCTATGAGAACCCTTAACATGGTTAAATCGCCCCAATCCTTACAGGTGATCCAAGGAGGCATAATCCCCCAGTCAACCCGAGGGTATGATACACGGTCTTGGAAAAGGCACACAAAATCAACGAGGAACGATTACGCAACCACCAACAACGAAAAGAGAGTATATCGTACTTCGTCCCCAGCGTTGACCAAGGGAAGCCAAACCCCCAAGGACAACCAAAGAGTAGACAAGACAAGCACCACATGGTTTCTGCCGAGCCTGAACATACCACCCAGTAAAGGATGGTTATAGGATCTTGGATCGTAACTTTACGGCTGGTACACAACTATTAAGAGTTTTAACCAATAAATAAAATTATTTGAACCCGAAGTCCATAGTGACAAAGCCATACGATAAAATGGTGAAAACATTAAGTTAAATTTCGTGCAAAGCAGAAATTTTGAAAAGAAAGTCCTTTCAGAAGCCGAAAAGTAAAAGTTCAGCCTCGGAGATAGAACCTGGGATCTAAGAGTCTCCTGTTCAGTCGCTGCTCCGTAAAAAAATTGGTTACTGGGGATCAAACCCGCAATCCTCTTGGTGAAGTAATGTAACGGTTTCAACAGCTCAGCTATCATGATTACTAAAATTATTTTCATTGACTTAAAACAGTATTTTTTTCCAATGGCGGGCACTTGCCTATAATGACATTGGCCACTGGTAAGGCCAGAAGTGGTGGCCATTTTATAGTGGAGGCACCCAAGAAGCGACCACTGTTACCTCCTATGAAAAGTCAGATAAGCTTACATCCTTTCTTTCTCCGGGATTCGAAACGGAACACTAACCACTAAGAGGCCTGATAGTTATAGTCCTTTTTTATTTATTTATTATTAAATTAACCTATTTTTTATTTATTTATTATTAAATAACCTATTTTTTATTTATTTTTTATTTTACCATTAACTGATTTTATACCCCTGTATTCGAGGCTAAGTACAGGTTCTAGCCAGTAGCTTCACAGATTTTTATCTCCATCGACCCCCGGAAATGAGGGAAGATACGAGTTTCAGATGAAAACAAGTTGGGGAGTTGTTCAAGCATAAAATCTAAAATATGAATTAGGAATTCAGAAATAACTCTTCTAATGCTAATGAAATATATGCTGTGCGCAAAGTCATCTTTTTGCTGCAAAATACACCGGCTTTTCTTCTAGGAACTGCGGTATCACACGACTCCGTAGGCGTCTCTGAGTCATCACATAAAAAAAGCATTTATAGACTGTCTTTCTAGGAAGAAGTCATTATGGTCAATGTCGAAAATAACCACAAATGTTGGAAAAACAAAGAGAACATAATCTAGAATCTGTTTCTTCAAGGCAATTTAATTCGTGGTTCTTCTCTATGTTGCCTACTTTATTATGAACATACTTGTCAAAACGTGCTCGTAAATTTCTGACTTATGGCAAGTAATTAATCTATCAAAAACATGATGTGAGTAGTCAGCAAAGAACTAGTTCCTTTTCTGTCCAGCAGCAAATAATTTGGAATAATCTTTACATACAGTTTTCTCAATTCCAATTTCTGTACCAAAATCATGAGAATAGCCTCTATTTTGCCAAATATAACTCTTCAGCAATCATTCCAATTGTTAATTACATTGCACGGATGACAGCACACTTATGATGTTCTTATTCGAAAAGTATTTCGTAGATCCTACTGCTCCCACATTATCACCCACACCTTTCTTAATTACGTTTACTCAATCTGAATAATGCTGCCTGCTGCATCGTGGTATCATAACTCCACCTGGTTTAATATTTCCTAAATTTCAGTTCCACTTTTCTAAAATCTGAGGAGAAGTTTATCGCTAATTCTTTATTTCATAAATATAAGCTCAATCTGGATCACCCAGAATAGAATAGTTTTATGAAAAATTGTCGAAATTTGTTTCATATGCACCTCATAAAACGAAAAACCGCATTTCGAAGAATAAGAATTCCTAAACGGTATTTTCCCATACTGCATTGGTATTGCCAGAAGAAAATAAATAATATGAATCAGCCGATGATTTTCTGGAAGCAGTGAAGATGTGACGAAGCAGTGCCGAAACTCAGAAGAATTATACTTCCAAATAATGATAACACAAAAATTAACGTTTAAAAAGTGGCGAAAACAGCAATAACGTTAATTTATATCTTATAATGCATTAAAATCAACAATTATGAGATGAGTGGCAACATTATGATCGAAACAAAACCTGGCTAGCGATAGCGTGGGATACCGACAAAGTACGCGAATAAACTTCACGAACTTTCTTAACAATGAGATACATTCCGATGACATCAGAGATCACGTGACTTATGTATAGCTAATGTAAACAACAAGGTCATTCTTCCTCTTCTTCTCTTCCGGAATGTATCTCATTTTTGTTAGATTTAAATTTATTAAGGTTTGCTTGTTAAAAGCTATGAACAGTTTTCTTTGTTTAATAACAGCCCTCTAGATATAGTTTAATAACAGCCCTCTAGACGATATAGTGGTTGGGGGGGATGGTACCGTAGTGTTCCAGTTTGAAATATTTAGTGATATACTAAAACATGACTAGAATAAAAAATGTACTTTTTTGCCTAAACAATTCCTTGCTGTGCTACTTGAATCTTTGACATACATTCTTTTGATTCACATAGTTTGTTTCCGAAAATTACGAACAGGATTCATAGACTTTCTTTTTTGAAGTTAAAGAGAGAGACAAGGATATTTACTCTTTAAAATTCTTGATAATGTGTCAAACAGGTAATTTTCAGAAATAATACGATTGCAAAGAACTTGTAAATAGAAACACTAGGAAACTGAAATATTTGTTTTCGGTAACAGAGGCCGTTTTTAATAACAGCCCTCTAGACGATATAGTGGTTGGGGGGGTGGTACTGAAGGGCTCTAGTTCGAATCCCGGAGAAGGCATGGATGTTCGTAAATGTATAGTGTCTTTTCGGCATGGGGGCATTCTAAATACATGGCGAGGATAAAGTCCTCTCCAGAAGTTGGTGGTAGAGGAAGAGGGGTTGGAGACACTCGGACCCGTCCTCCCTGAGTGTTCTTCATTAAAATAGGGGAGGAACTGAGCGAAGGCTTACTGTCACCTGGTGTAATGATCAAGAGCCAGGTGAACAGAATCGAAGCCAATCTTGTTCTCCCTGCACGATGAAATTTGTGGGCTTGTTCTGATGTTACTTTCAAATACATGAGATAAGTCACAACACAGCAATATTTGTAATAATATATTAGCTTTTATTTCAACGTAAAAATAAAAATTCAAGTGTTCCTGGTGTATTTCCACCAAGAACATAAACATAACACATAACACCAATTTCATTAACATTTTCTAAAGATATTTTTTCTCATCGTTCAACCTCTACCGTCCAGTTAATGTTATAGACTTAGCTGTGGCCAAATGAGTCAATATAAAGCGATACATTACCGTGTACATAGAATTGATTACCAGGTACCCATAATGAGTCTGGAATATCTGAATTTGTAATTATGTCCGGGGCAGTGTCCGGGACTGATATTTTCCTGGTAATTTTAAACAAAAGAGACTGTTCATCTAATCAATCAATTTCCTGGCATTAGTTCCAGTGGAAAAGATTTTCTCAAGTATGAGCAACGTTTGGTTTTCAGATAAAGGTGTCGACAGTAAAAGAATTTTCAAGCATGAAAATAAATTTCAAATATTCCTATAATGATACTTACGAAAAATAAAATTTAACAAAGAGTTTCTAACGAACATTATTCAAAAGTGAATCAGAATCAAGAATTCGAGCCATCTACTTAAACCTTTGCGGCACAGTGTGTCCGATCTGGACGCACAGAAAAATTGAATGAAAAAGGATTTATAGGTTACTATAGGTTACTCTGAACCTTCTTTATTTATAGTAGATGGCAGCTCAACACAAACCACTCCATATATTTTAGCCATGTTTAGTTTTTTAAGACCCTCATTTTTCAAAGAAATCGTCCAGATTTTTTAGGGTATAAAAGGAATTGTTTGAAAAGAAATTTCTATGTTATTTTTGGCTGTATGCTAATCTCCTTATTCTATATTAATTTTAAAGTTTTACCTTGAAATATTGCCTAAAATCAAACGGCGAACCCTATGTGTGCCCAGACCGGGCTCACCGATAATCTAGGGCAACTGAGAGTCTGTATTCTTTGTTTTACCGCATCTCATCGCTCAGCTCATTGACAACAGTGCTCGTTTCAGCACTCTTTTCTAAGCTCTATTCATTCAGTGTGCCACTTTGGGCACATCCACAGAATTAAAACGATAAGTGCTGTCTTCACAAAATTTTACTTGTGTACTCCTCTAGGCCTAATTAGACTGTCTGCCTTTTTTTTATTATAAAAACTCCGACTTTAAGAGGTAGCCTGCCGGATAGGGTTAATCTTCAGATTACACATTCTGCAACAAGTATGCAGTCTGCTTTTCCAGTATCTTGAATATTTTGTTTTCCTTCTGCATGATTTTCTTCGTTTCTTTTTACCACCTTTTATCTGTCATACAGACTTATATAACATACATGTTTGAAAGCCATCTAGTCACTGAAACTAATAAAATGTCCTGGATATGAAGCATCACAAATAGATTACAGAATTACAATATAGTGTAGAAATCAATGCAGAAACACAAGTACTATACATGCACTTTACATGCATCAATACGAAAACCTTTTTACTCGATTCCAGAGAGGGAGGGTGTGCCCCAAAGTCCTAGATCCTCGTTCTTAAAATATGGCAAATTTTAAGACTTGATGCTGGTAATACGAAAACAGGAGCTAAATTTCAACTTGCTAGTTCACATCATGCCAGAGAGGAAATATAAGTACAAAATGTTTTATTATCCTAAAACTATATTTTAAATGAATTACAGGGTTTTATTTTATTTGGTTAATAGTTTATTTCATTTTTTTAACTTCTCACCTACGTTTTCCTACCAAAATGAGACTTCAGTATTGCGCTTTATGCAAATAAGGTAGAAACTAGTATTCAAACTGAGGTCTGAGTTACTTCAGTAGGAGAGCATGTCTACCTTTCGGACACGTTGTTGCTATTAGTTAAAGCTTGTTATTCTAATACCAGCCTGCTAATATACGCCGCTGACTCTTAATTAAGGGCCATCTACGCGAGTTTGATTCTGTTCAGCTTCGGCTAATTAATTTAGTTTTAGTTAGTCTTATAGTTTCTATTTTGAGAAAGCTCAAGTGAAGGCTTCTTGTAAGCCCAAGAGAGGCCATCTATACAACACTTTTGAGTTAGTGTGTGTGTATTTAATTATGGCAAAGCACACTAGGGCTATCTGCCTAAGGGGAGGGATGCCTTCGTGAGGGACTTTCTAAGGGAAACTGGTTCGTATACACGTTACACATGGGGAAAACCACGAAACACCCATGCAGCCAGCCCGTTCGCGAGATTCGAACCTTTGACCGAACTACCAGTGTTCAGCGACTTTACCGCTCGGCCACTTTTGAGTTAGAATAAAAGGGTATTTTAATCCTTCTCCTGAGTTAGTATGTATGTACTCACAAGAACTCACAGAACAGTCGCAACTTAGTTCTTACGTATTGACAGAATAACCGAAAACGAATTGAAAAATGGATTGAAAATGGATTCAGAAGAGATCATTTTAGTGACGCCTGTACATACGTATATATGTATATATATACGTACGTATAACTAAAAAATGAGTAGCCTCAGAACTTTTAAATGTTGTATATGGGACTGGTATAACATGTAGTTGTGCACTTCACTTTTTGGCGGCAATCGGCCGTGCAAAATGTATACAAATATGGACATCACGTGATACACACACTCGTTTTCTGACCTGCCTCGGTGAGCTCAGTTTTTTTATTCTTATATGTTAGTAAATTGTGAATTTTTAGTCCAAAGGGGCTTTTTCTATGAAAGACTATTGTTTTCGTTTTGCGATTTTGCGTTGGTTCACTATAAATGTCCGTTTCCCTTTTAAAACTGTTGCCACCGAATGCTCGAGTCCTGCATTATATTTGAAGAAATTAAATAATGAAAAATCTGCGTAAATGTATGTATATTTCTCGCATTGCCATAAACGGTACATAGAGCCATCGAATTTCGAATGACGTAATCCTACTGCGAATATGGGCATGTGGAAGCCGAAATTTGAAATTTGGAATTTGTTTTATTATCGATTTCATATTTTGTAAAACTTTAACGAATTTTTGATTAACAAATTTAAGGATTTCAAAGCGAGCAATGGCAACGCTGTTCAGGAAAAAAAAAAAAAAAAAAAAAAATTTATTTCCGACGCACGAGTCTCTGTGTCGGAAATTCTAAAGATATGCTCATTTTAAAACTATTTTGCGATATTGTTGTTCAACTGAATTTTATGGTTTAAGTGCGAAGAACGTGATATTTAATAAGTAAAAAATGACACACAAAATGTTAAAAAAGCGTCCCTTTCGACGTAATTTAAAATCTGAAATCTTTCAGACTTTTTTTTGCTTTAAAATTGATTGAATTATGATGCTTTTATGTTAAGGTTTTATGCCTTTAGTTAATCTGTGTGCATTAGTTGTAGAATTGTCAACAGTTTAAAAGTTGTTTAAATGCCACTAAACCTAACGAAACGCCATTTGTTTACATTTGAAAACCTCTTAGTTGAATGGTGAATTGAGTCAGTTTCCGCAACTTCAGTGTCTTTTTTTTTCGAGTGAGATCGAACGTAAACTGTCAGTTTTGTTCACCAAAAAATTTGCCTTCTTTCTGCTTGCGAATTTCGTTTTTTGTGTAAAAACTCTAATTTTGTTTGTAAAAATTATTTTGTAAACTGTTTTAACTGTATTCGGTATTTTATGCCTTTCTGTTTTTTAATGAAGATGTTTGAGTTTTATGGATTTTTGCCTTGCCACGAAATGAGGACCAAGTTAATTGAATGAGAAATATGTCTATAATGATATTCGAGGAAATAACGTTTAAATGAAGCGCAGCAAAACTGTGTATAATTTAGTAGACAGTATAAAGAAGTCATGTGATGTTCACATTAGATTTTTTATAGGTACAGTTTGTTTAATCTTAACAACGGGACTTATCTCTTAACAATAGGACTGATAAACGTTTAAAATTATATGTTAATGTTATGAAATAATGAGTTAATGAAAGTTACTGCATCCGTTTATTATTTTTTGCCTTTTTATATATTTACTAGAAAGCCCGGAGGTCATACAAAATGACCGCTGTTCTAGATATTATAAATTGCTATTAAAATGATTTGTGCAAAAGTGTCTGCTAATTTAAAATGAATTACCCAGGGCAGGCGAGGACGCCCCTTTGCTTACTGCCCCACGGGGTTTCCCCCTTCTACTTGCTTAATTGCTTAAAGTAGAGTGCAATGAAGGAAACCACTGGCGGTACATTTCTTAAGAACCCACCGCTAGCTCAATCAATGAAGGTGATTAAAATAATGAAATGTTAATTCACATGTCAAAGATCTTTTTGTACACAATATTTCTTGTGTAGATCTTTCCATCATTTTTAAGCTCGCCTTGCAGAGGACCATCAGTTATTTTTAATTTTACGTCCTTCTTTCACGAACTCTTGAACAGGCAGCATAAAGTTGACAGTGTCCAAATGCAGGCTCAGGTAAAAAATGCTAACACGCTTAAGCGTTTGGCCCTGAGGCTTATGGATGATCATAGCAAAGGCACGTTTTACAGGAAATTGTCTACGTCTCAATTGAAACGAAAACCCTGTGCCGTGGTACCTTCACCCCATTGGCTAGTACAGTTACGCAAGCAACCAATAAACTATCGACGACCAACAGACACTTAAGCCGCATATATATATGGGGTGAAGTAACATCATCTCCTTGACCATTCGCGTCTTCTTGGGACTTTAATTAGCCGAGATATTAATTAAAAAGTAATTTCCCCTACGTTTTCCCTACATTTTTCACTTTCTTTCTTGGGTTTTCCCTATTACAGGGATTTGGCTAGGTGCCAAATTCTTTTTTCTCGAATAGCTACGGAATCTAGCCTTTATCTACTGTCTAGCATCGTGCTTAAAAGCTTTCGTTTAACCCGCTCATGTTGGAGCTCGAATTTTGCATACACCTACTCATTTTAGATGGCTATGTGATAAAACGATGCTGTTTCGAAATTCAGTTTACACATTTTTAAACTTATTATTGAAACAATTTTTCGCTCATATTGTCATTTCACAAACAAACTAAAATTTTAAGAATTTTACTCTTTGCGCAATGGTATAAAGCAAGTTTTTAATGAAGCTGACTCTTAAATGAAGCTGATATGACATAATTTCCGATCTTTCAGCTAATTTTCAAAAATCGTGTCATTTTATCGACCATTTAACGTAACAGAATTATTGGAAATAAAAAGTTACTGTTCATTATTGAAAAATCGATTTTCCAGTTGTACAATTTAATTCACAAATGTGTCATTGAGATTAAAAAAACGAAAATAAAAAATATTTTTAAGAAATGAACTTTTATTTAAAACTCATAAAGTAAGTAATGAACTAAAAGGAGAAAAATAATTTATCATATAGTTTAATAGGAAAAAATATTAAATTAGTCTAATATTACCGTGAGATTAAAAAATAGTCTTAAAACTATTATTAGACTATTCAAAATTCATATACAGTTTTATATCACGAATAATATTACCGTGAGTGGCCCAATAACAAAATCTAATCTTCGACTAGCATTGGCAAAAATATAAATTATTATTTTTATATAAGTATCAAGGATATCTACGCTTTTATTACTCGTGATATAAAATAGCTGATGAATTTTGCAACATAATTATTTAATCTCTTTTTCCTAAGCAACTGTATGATAGATTATTTTCTCATTTTATTCCATGAATTATTTTATGAAATCTAAATAAAAGCTTATTTTATCAAATCATTTTGAAACTTCTCCTCTAAAACACCTTCAAATATACGCTGTAAATTTACTCATAAGACCAGTTTATATTCGGACTAATATAAAGACCATATTTTTGCAAATGCGAAACTATTAAATTGAAATAACAAGAATAAATCATGAAGATTTTTAGAGATATAACTCACGAAATACCGAGAAACAGTTAAGGAGAATTTGAATAATGACTACAGTAGTGTACGAAACGCAAGAGCAACAAATACTGAAGTGTATTAAAACTTTAACACATATTTCAAGCACTATTTGAATTGCTTCAAAATTTAATGTATACAATAACTGGATATGTTGTTTAGGACACTTAATATTCGTTCCCAACTGTGCTTAATAATTTATGACCACTCTGGAGTAATACAAAGAAACATCGATATTATTATACTTATTAAACTTATTAAATTTTGATACACAATATCCAGTCAGTAATGGATAATATTTTATACATATTTATTTAATTTTGATTACCTATCTATCAATCGTTCGCTCATTCTTATATATATATAATCATATTAATATTATTATACAAAATTGATATGATTATACACATATTTTGATATATTTATATATGGTAGTTTTTAGAAAAAATACAAAATGCCTTTCGCATTAAACACATAGTTTATTCCTTCAGGGGTGTTGGAAGCCAAAATTCTCCAAAAAATGGTGATTTGGAATTTTTGCATATTCTAATTCTCTACACTTTTAGCTTTAAAAATAACATACCTTAATCCCTATGAAAATTAGAACTGTAAAATGTCTAAGTTTAATTTATCATCGGTTTAATTTATCTAGGTTTATATATACCATTGTTTAAATATAAGTATGTTGACATAAAATTGGACCTTTACTGAAATTATATGACAGTTTTTTCCATATTTCGATTTTACGACTCAAATTATGCCAAGTTTTGTAAAACTCTCATGAGCAATTTTTAAAAAAGTAGCTCTCAAAATTTTAGCTCCTCCATGTTAATTGTATCTTGCATATATTTATTAATATCTTTTTTTAATTAAATTTATATGATTCTTCCTTTCACATTTCAAAATTTAGGTTCATTCCAAATAAAATTCACAATTTTTTTTATGATTTATTTTTAAATAATTTTTATAAATTTTTGGAAAACTTTTTTTTATTATAATATATAACATTTTAGCCATTATCTTAAACAGATGTATTTCTAAGCATACCTGCAAAAAAATTAGAGTTTTTGTATTCAGAATTTCCTAAGATATACATGAATCTACTTGTTGGCGTGTTTTTTTTTTTTTAATTTGGTATACTTGTTATAAGCGATAATTACGCTAAATGTGGTTTACGCAGTTTGCTAAAAGTATTCGAAAGTATGAATGATGACATTATTTCCCGCTCGTGTAGAATGAAAAAAATGCAAAGGAAAATAAGCTGTTATGAATTAAGAAGTTCGCCAAGTCTTGGCGATAATTACGCCAAAGGTGGTTTACGCAGTTTGCTAAAAGTATTCGAAAGTATGAATGATGACATTTTTTCCCGCTCGTGTAGAATTAAAAAAATGGAAAGAAAAATAAGCTGCTATGAATTAAGAAGTTCGCCAAGTGAATTATTCTTGGCGCAAACTGAAAAAAAGGAGCCAAGATAAATATTTTAATTTCTCGCCAACGTTTACAAAATCTAATATTTAGGCATAATTTGAGTCGTAGAATCGAAATATGGAAAAAGAAATTGGCATTTCTTTAAAAAAAAAAGTCCGAATATGTGTCAAAATGCCTAAATTAGAACAATGCTATATATAAAAGTCGCGCTTCCGAGACATGAAAAACGCAGTTTGAATTTCGTCAATCGGCCCAGTAGAACGGGAGATATATAACTGTCCCTTCTACCTTTTTTTTTTCACAGCGTACATCGAAAATGGCCAATTTAACATTGTCAGTTTAGAAGCTTACGACTCTTCTTCAGCCCATTTTTCTAAATAAAACTATATTGAGAAATTATAGAGATATGCTGTTCCCTTTTTGCTTTAATAATGAATGCAATTTTCATTTTTAAACACAGAACTATCTTTTGTAACATGAAAACTCCCTTATGGTAAAAAATAAATGTTATTTTATTTAGAATATAGATAACATATCAAATATACAGGTGTCATTTATCTATTCATAATTATCCAATAAGAGTAGAGTTTAAATATATAACGATAAAATATAAGTATGATTATATACCTTTATTTTGATAATTTTAAGTAAGCTGGTAATTTTGAGTAATTTAAAATGGCCGAATACTTGCGCTAAAGCTTCTAAGTAATAAATTAATAATTTATTATTAGAAAAGTTTTATAGCATCTCCAAGAAACATAAATTTAATTATAGGAAAATTATAGGAATAAATTTAAACTGATTGAAGTTTATTCCAATAATTCATCACATTAATTAAATTTACGTTCCTTGGCGATGCTATATAAAAGAACTTTTCTAATGATAAATTATTTATTTTGCGCTATATATCTTTTGATACCTTTAAATATGGTATTTTTTTAGAAAAATTACAAAATACCTTTCTTGTTAAACACATATAGATTATTTCTTAAGCAGAACAATTTTTTAAGCAGAACAATATTGACCGAATACAGGAAGATGCTGTTTCCATCTTGGATCGATAATAAATGCAATTTTCATTTCTAAAACATTGAACTGTATGTTTTGTAACATGAAAGCTGCTTATGGTAAAAACAAATTTTACTTTGTTTGTAGCCCAATTTCGTTTTGGACTTTTGCGTTGAAAACTTTAAATGTCCGTTACACTTTTCGAATTGTTTCCACTAAATATTATCGCCCCGTATTATATTTAAAGAAATTAAATAATGAAGAATCTGCATAAATGTATGTATGTTTCTCGTTTTGTGATAAAACAACGGTACCTAGAGACATCAAAATTTGAATAATGTAATCCTCCTCCACCGAATATGGGAAGCTGGAAGCCCTAATTTCGAATTTGGAAAATGTTTTATTATCGATTTCACGTTTTGTAGCACTTTAATAAATTTTTGATTAACAAGCTCAACGATTTCAAAGCGAGCAATGGCAAAACTGTGCGGGAAAAAATTAATTATCTCCAGCGCGCGAGACTCAGTAACGGGAATTCTAAAGATATGCTCATTTTAAAATTATTTTCCGATATTGCTGTTGAATTGAATTTTGTGGTTTAAGTGCGAAAAACATGGTATTTAATAAATAAAGGTAACACACAAAACGTTAAAAAAGTTCACTTGGGCGTAATGTAAAACCTGAAAGCTTTGAAATTTATTTATTTATTTATTTTTTTTTTTTTAGTTTTAGTTTTTCAGAATATAAGTAGCATTCGAATATGCAGGTTTTATCTATGTATGTTTATATTTATCGATTCATAATTATCGAACAACACTACAGTTTAAATGCATATCTAGTGAAAAATAATGACACGTATACATCATCATGCATACATGCAGAAATATTCATATTTGCATTGTAACATTGCTGAAAATATACAACATTTGATTCATAGAAAACATTATTCTGAACTTAATATTAAGTAAGAAACAATTGTCTGTGCCTTCAGCAAGAACCATCAATAAACATCTACAGAAGCCGTAAATTTAACGCCCACGGCTTCATTCACGTCACAAAATGCTGACTTACCATAATCAATCAATTTTCAGGAAGACAGAGAATTTGTAATGCAATACAATACTTGCCTTGTTCAGATTTTACGCTCATGTCTTTTTCCCCCTTGATGTATTATGGATTATTCTTTATGATATTTTATTTACAGTACAGAACAAAACTGGGCACTAAGTTATATTTTATTTGAAAAATATTTCTGACACTCTTTTCTGTTTTTGTTTCTGGAAATCTGTACGAAATGTCTGGATTTTTGACAAAACGCACTTATCAATGTTAAAATTTAAAATGTGAAATAAAATTTAAAAAGTAATGAAATTTCTTGGCTTAGATACTAAGATACTTAGATTTCGTGCACAATGTTATCAATTAAATTTAGAAATGTAGATTATGTAATGAAATTTCGGGATTGAAATATTGAAAACTCAGTTTCCGAGCAAAAATTCTTTTCACTTTGTAGAGATATTAGGATATTTCGAAGCAGGAGACATGAAAGATGACTAGTGCCCTCGTTGGGACTAGAACCTCAGACCTCTCGCATGCGCGCCGAGCGTGCTTACCATTACACCATGAAACCATGCTAAGAAGTCCTTCGTGGCTGATAAGAAGCCACGAATTCTTTTTTCTAATGCTAAGAAGGCCTTTGTGGCTTCGTGGCTTCTCTTTTAGCCTTATAAATTAATTTAGTTTAGAAATGTTGAATGAATAATGAAATATATTGGGTTCATATATCCGAAATTTGATTCCCGTGCATAGTTATTACTAATTAGATTTAGAAATGTAGATTAAGTGCTAAAATTTCTGGACACAAATATTGGAAACTCGTCTTTCGTACGAGATTGTCATGAATTTAGAAAGCTTAACGCAGAAGTGTATCATGTTCACAGATAAGGACGCACATTACCTTGATATCATGATTCTCCCAGGAACATTTTAAAAGTAAACCTTTTTAAAATGTTTACATCACATCTCTTCTAAATATGCCAACAAACAGAAAGTTAATTTTTAAACAATAACGCAGTGAGCCAAATTGCACGAGTTTTGGCTTGATTTATTTTTTGTTGTCTTTTCCATGTATTTCATGGAAGAATGGTTGTCAAAACCTCTAGGAGGTTGGACTTCTACTTCCACTCTAATTTTGAAGGCGAGAACCCCGAAGGGTGACAAGAATCTCCACTCCTCTCACCTTACTACACACCATACTAGAGAACTTTCCGCTCGTCATATATTTAGAGTGCCTTCATGCCGCAAAGAGCTATACGTTTACAAACATCCTTGCCTTCTCCGGGATTGAAAGCCGGGTCCTTTGGTACTGCAGTAAACTCCCCTAACCACTATACCGTGTGGGTGGCTGTTTGGTTTATTTATTTATTTATTACAAGTGCCCAGAAGATTGGATGTTAGATCTCTAGCATTCTAATATTTCTGAACTTTACAGTTTAAAAGCACAACTGCAGAGCACCAGATGAGTAGCGTAAAAAATTTGATGTTGTCCGTAGAGAGGATGTAAGGGAGAATCACAAAGTCCATGTCAATACAAGTCTGTGGGCAAACAGTTATGGCCTGTAGTAAGGCAGGAAAGTGTCACAGCTGCACTTCTAGGAAAATTTGGTATCAACTGTGTATCTTCGAGAAGTGAGGCTCATGGCTTACCGGCAGAGTCACACAGTGCTCTCTACATTATTCTGGAGGAATATCTGCTTCATTGGCATATCTTTGGTTTATTTGATTATGAGAAATTACACTAGGATTATCTGTCCAAACAAAAGGCATGTTTTAGTCGACAACCAATGGAACCTGGCTCATAAGCACAGTAGCCACTAAAATGCCCATGCAAACCTATCGGGTTTCTAGTTCGAGTCGTACCACCTGTATTCAACATACTTATCCACTCCAGCACTAAAGGGCTTATTTGTTCGTTGAAATCCAAGATTAACCAGTGAATTCAAGCAGTCTTTTAGAACATATTTTTTTTAATGTAAAACATTACATGAAGACGACCTAAGATGTATGGAAGACTGGAATGTCATGTCTATAAGAATCCCTGCTGGTAACTTGAATTTAGCTGTATACTTGCGTTCAAAGGGAAAATTAGCAGTGCTTCTGTGTCGTAGCATTATGCATAACGATCCCAATGCTGCTGGTAATTTCAGAGCATTTAATTTAGCCACGGCTCAAGCAGAAAAGTATGATTAGAAATCTTTTGAATGATTATGGAGATCTATAGTTTGCGAGCAGTTTATTTTATGGTGAAACTTAGCGTTCTGTTTTGTGTAAATGATGGAAAATCACTTATTGTTAACGAAATAGCAGTACAGCAGAAGTAGCGATCATCGTTTCAGAGTTACACGGCCAAGCTTTGATAACTTACAAGTGTATTTGGAAATGCATATGAGAGAAAAGTCGGCTGAGAAACATACAGGTTTCCAAATGTTGAAAGCGGAGTTGATAATGATAACCTCTAGTAAAAGACAAAGCGAGTTTAAAGCTTATATCATATTATAGGCTGCACTTTCTTCCCACATCCTTAATTCAGTGTGTTTGGCATTTCGCTGTTTAAGGAACATGAACACCGCATGGAAAGTCAAACAAATTTGCCTTAGCAATAGTTAAGAATATTTTCCTCTGTTAGAGTAAATACTATTTACGCTGAGAGTTGAAAGACTCCTGACTAGCGATGTATTTCACAAGATACAGTATTTCAGGAAATATGTATAACCCTTTCACACAGCTTCGTAATGAATAGGCGGAATAACTTGTGATTTGACCTGAAACTAAGGTTGCCCTTAGGATTCCATTTCTGAACCTGAGCGTGGAATATTATTATTAACGGTATTTTAACTGTCCTCTCTTATTATCATAAAATGGCTGATACAGACAATATTCTCCTTAGCTTTCAGGTAAAGCTTTTAACCAACTTCGTGCACACTCTGTGCTAAGTTGTATCTCTCATTGCGTAAATATTGGTACATTTTGATCTCAATCCTACAAAAAGTAAAGTTACGACTATCAACGTATTAACGATGCATCTAATTTAGAAATTACTGTCTCTTCTAAATTCTATATGGGATGCTTCTTAAATTGCCACTGAATGTGAATATATTGGGTTTTCAGCCTAGGGAACGATAAAACTATTACAAAATAGGATAGACTGTGGAAATCGTAACATAATTCCACTCTTTGTTTTCATCTACAATTTCATTTCTCTGAAATAAAAATCTCGGGTTCATTCTACATAATTGGGAATAGGAAAAAAGTTTATGTTTAAAATTTTCATAGAAAAATAAACATTAATTTAACTTAACAATGAAATAAGGAGTACGTCTAAAGAGTAAATTATGCCTCAAACATGCGAGTTATGATTCTGAATAAAAGGGTTCAAACGACAAGACAATCGAGTAGCAGGTTAACAAAATATGGAGCTTGTTGATGACAGTATATCTAAGCACTCAGTTTTGATGTTACCTACAATTAAAATTGTCTAAATTAGAGAATGCAGTAGAAATCTATTCCTTTTAAATTATTGATAAAATATGAATTCAAATAACAGAATTTTAAATTCAGAACAATGAACAAAAATTATTTAGATTTCACATATCTTCCAGATCTCAGAAACAATTAAGAAGTTTCAGTTAATTACTAATATCATTTAAAAGAAATTCTATAAATATAATGTATCACTAGCAATAAGAAAAGGAAATTCTGTATTCGAAGCAGAATTAATTTAAATAGCAGACGTGAAATGTAGTTCCACTTTCCATACAATCTGTATTTATTACGCATGAAGGACAATAAGAGAAACAAAAATCGAAAATAATAAATAATGATAATTATTCTTACAATCGATGTTATTTTTGTTTCTATTTTCAAAATTACTTGAGAAATAAAATACAATTTCCAAAATGAAATATGTTCAGCATCATCGCTGCAAATCTCTTATTTTTCCATTATTCTATGTCTTTCCATTTGTCGAAATTCTTCTCGAATTGAAAGAAAATCCTTTTAATTTATCTCATTATTCTCAATCGTTCTGATTCAAATTCTCGGAGCAAAACGCATTATTTTTCATTTCTTCTCTAGGTAATAAACCTCCACTTTTAAAAATCAGCGTATAAAAGAAGTAACACAAATAAATGTTTCATGAAATATATTTTTTTTTTCTGAAATTATTCGAACCTTCGAGACCAGATTAAGAAAAGTAGTTTTGAGATTATAGGTCAGAAATTTCATACAAGTTATTTTTGAAAATAGTTGAGATAATATTTTCCATTATTTTTAATGGGCTTAAGATGATTCAAAAAGTAAGTTACATTTGATTTTTTTTTAACTCAGGATAATTTTATTTAGCTATGGATTACTGTACAGTCTGTTGCAGAAACATCACAACACAGTTTGCGCCCGAATAACCCAATTTCTGTAAAGCTTATGAGAAAATGCAACTAAATGGTCAATTCTTTGACTAGTCAATCAACTTCTTGATCATGGAATAATTGCAGATTTCATGTGGCCATTTACTGGGTGATAAATTGTGCAAAATTTAGAAACAAATCTTGCAGTGTCCGTGACTTTAATGACATTGTATGGTCGTGAATGTCAATGGTACTTATAAAACTTATTATTAACTAGCCGCTACGCGGTCAGCCTTCGTCTGGCTTTTAAATGTGCCGTAAAAATGCCAAACATTAAATTTAAAACCAGCACAGAATTTTACTTTGCAGAACAACTTTATCAAAAAATTCAATAAAAATGTATCACACATTAAAAAAATTACAATTAAATAAGCAATAAATCTCATATTTTCAAGAGGAAACAGTCAGCAGTCCAGTATCTAAAGCAATGAATAAAAAACTGTTGCCAAAACCACATTTATAAAAGAATGAAAGTATCATGAGATAGCAACAACCAAATAAAATTGGGCTTTGTGGATCACACAATTCAAAATATGTAAATCTCTTTGCCATTAGCAAATAGAGAGAGAAAGGGAAAAAAAAGGAAATTCTTTCTGTTGTGCCTCGCTAGACACATGCGCGTCAGAATAAGAAGCTTGCGATGTGCATGTTGCGTGTTCAAAAAATCAAAAGAAGATAAGCAGCATGAAATAAGCAGTATCCTTTAATACATATATTAATTACCCTAATAAATAAATTAACCAACTTCCCGTTGCAAAACAAAATCATGCTAAACTTCCCAGTGGCTTAAAAACAGTGAAATAAGCAATAACTATTTTATCTCATATTTTCAACAGTCAGCAGTCTAGTATACAAAGCATTGAATGAAACACTGTTGCCAAAACATCATTTCTAAAAAAAGGAAACTTTACAAAATGCTGCGATTTCATCAAAAAAAGATAAAATAAAAAAATCTGATTCGAATTTTGAATCGCTTCGAGGTGCACTGGCTCTTATCTAGATGCACCTATGTACCAAATTTCGTAGCCCTAGGTCTATTAGCTTACGCGCAGCACGACCAAAAGACACACACACAGACAGACACTTATCATATGTAGAGATTAACACATTATTTTTTATGCTACCTTCTATCTATTCCATCGGTCATCATCAGAATACATATTGGGTTAAGTTTAATAGAAAGAGAATATGCAGTTGCGAAAGAGAGCTGCGACAATTCATCAGAACGTTATTTATCCTTAATAGATATGTAGTTATCTGCATTTTTGTGAGCAATTTTTTGCGCTTTTTAGAAGACGCGACAGCTGGTTGGGTTAGAAAGATGTTGAAAGCAACTTCTGTATTTTAATATTTATATTTCTGAGAGCCCCAAAACTTGTGGTGGCTATGTTTACTTAAATTGAACTGTACTATAAGACGGAAATTTCGAAACCGTCTAACCGGCAAGGACGTATATATACGGCCTATAATATTATTCTGATATCTGTAAGAACGTATATATACGTGCATATTGCATATTAAAATATGTTTAAAATTAAAGCAGTATATTAAAAGTACACAAATCCAGGTATAAAATACCAGGAGAATTTTTACACTCAAGAAATACACAGTTAAGTCAAAATAAGTTTTCCTTATAGTAGTTGTGGGAAATTTGTGCTTTCTTCGCGAAACCCTGGCCGGTCAGAGGGTTTATAAACATTTTAGTTTTTTTTATTTCTTTAAATTTTTATTATCTCTCTTGTCTTGTTACCCTCTATAAGAATAAACCGATTTTTACTCCTGAAAAAGAATGAACTATGCCTGATTGATTGAAATTGATAGTTTTCTTAATTTCTACCCAACGTAAAGTTGCTATTATGCCTAAGTTTAAATGTTATTTCTTTTTTTTTAATTTTCTGCATAATAAGAATATGAAGGTATATGTATTTTCCAAAATTACTATTGTCAAACATTTAAAAAAAAATTTTTTTGAAGATTCTATTTTCTTATTAAAAAAAGATATAAAGTTCAAATTAACGTGAAATCAATATTAGCTTAAATTCCATCACATTTATTCTATAATTTCATTTCCAGTCCTTCTAAACGGTAATAAGTTAAAGACTTTTAAAAAACTTAAACTCATTTACAAATGAATTACAAGAGAAAAATTAAGAAGTTATTGTTAGATAAGTTTATTATCAAATGGTATTCCTAGGTATTTAACTTCGAAAAAATAGTTTTTATTAAAGAGACATATGCTAGATGAAATTGGATAAAACGGATTTTCCTGAATGTTGCAGCATTAGCTAGTAGAAATGTTTAATAGAAACCGTTTTCAGGTATTTTATAACTAATGGGCATTTCAAGATCTAGACAGATATGTATAGAGAGTGAGGTAGATAGATAGATAGATACAGATAAATAAGTGATTGTGCTTCAGCAAGAAAAATTATGTTATCAGCTAAACGTGTTACTAATAATGTAATAAACAGCTACTGAATAACAAAAACTAAGATATTAAGCTATTTCAAACCAAACTGCAATACATTAGACCATAAGAAAAGAAATGCTTAAGAACATGAGATTATAAAAATTCCACCAAAAAGTATAATAAACTAATTAAACAAAACTGATAACAAACAAGATTTCTCATTTTTTAACTAATTGTGAAGGGATATATTTTTTTTAAATTTTATACTCTTTAAATTCTCTCTTGGTAATCTTTTTAAATCCATCTTAATAGCTTTATTCTTTTCTACTACCCTTATAGTGCTTAACAATTTAGTATTGCGACTACTTTCATTTATTTTGCTAAACCCTATTTCATTCACTCTTTTGAAAGTGAACAACAATTCACGTAATGGGAATTAATTCCTAGTTTTGCAATAATGTCTTTTTTTAACCAGAGTGTTAATACCCGTTCTTCGCTATATCCTGTTAACAACGTGGATAATTCATTTTTGCCTTAGCTGCTAGCATATTTTCTTACCTAGCGTTATTTGACTCGTTTTCTAAGTAAATCCTGATTTCTCCTTTCTCTTTTACGTTTATTTACTTTCTTTTATCTCCTCTACGTGCTAGTCTCCCACTATTTTTCTCTGCCCATTTATAGTTTGAGTTTTCTTCCATCTGGCCAATTAAATATTTGTCGAAATCGAACTGAGATTTTCATAGAACTCATCTAACAAAAGAAATATTTACTTTGGAGAAGAAAATGTGGATTCTACTTTCGTATCTTAAATGGTAAAAAGGTTATTGCAAACAGAAGAAAACTGCTTTAACCTTAATTTGAGAATATGTGGCTGAGGACATTTAGTGAGATATTTATTTGATGACATTTATGAGTGGAATAATCAGTAAAATAAGATAACTTTCCTCAGTAGAGCAAAAGACAACATTTTGCCCACAAAATAGTATTTACTCGTTAGCGTACATATCATACCAATTAATCCATTCAGATAAATTTTTGATTAATTTCTGATTACCATAGCAACATCATTTAATTTATTTAACTGTAATCTGCACTCAAATGTGTTAATTCAATAATCAGAAAAGTGCTAAGATTTGCTTTAAAAATTTTTTTGAAACGGAAAATGGTACTTACGTATTAACGCAACCATCTTGCAGAAGTCGCGAAATTTTCAGAATGTGCCAAACTCTGGCAACCATTCTCATAACCATTCTTCCGGCAACCATGCTCTTAAGAATCCTTCAGTCAAGCAACGCCACCATTTTTGTATGCGTAATTTTTGTTGTATTCCAAGTTTCAACGGATTTTATAAACAAATCGATAGGATATTTTTTACCTTAAACTTATTTTTAAAATATGAGCTTGTGGAATATGCCAGCAATAGAAGAAACTGCGGTAAAATTTCTACAGGAGCGTGGAACTTCTCTGAAAATTTTCTGAAAGGAACAACGAAAAAATACATTTCCTAAATAGCAGCTGTTGCCGAGGGTTGCACGAAGCCAAGTCTCCGCAATTCTCTGATGTTTTCTAAGCGAAAATAGATCGCTGTGTACTTCGAGAGAAGAATAGCGTAAAAGAAATTACAGAAAGCTTTGAAGAAGACTGTAAGTGTTTTATTATGTAATGTTTTACGTAATCCCTATTTAATAATTGAAATTTGTACTTTAAATTTCTGAAATATGTTTTCTTTCCATATGTTGATAATGTATCCCGACTTACGATAAATATCCATAGTTTGGTAATCTTTCGTACAAAAAGGGCCAAAAAACACGAACTTGAACCTGATAAGTAACTGTTATCATTTCATCTGTAAACAATCGCCAAATTGCACAAAGATTTTCCATTAATACGTAAGTACCAGGAGATTTTTAATGTCTAAGGAATATTTAATGTAGTGATTAATGCAAGCATACGAAACAGTGATAATATTAGCATTTATCTAAGGAATATTTAATGTAGTGAATAATACAAGCATTCGAAATAGTTATAATATTATCATTTAAGTAATTTTTATGAAATTCTTAAAATTTTGCCAGCCAGGATTTATTGAACTGAAGATTTATCATGTGTAAAAAATGCATGTTAGCGGAAAATTTTTCATTACTGAGAAATTTTTCATATTACTTTTTAGAAATACTTTTAATTACTTTCATATTACTTTTTAGGAAATTATATCAGTTGGATTTCTATACATGAAGCTGTATATTATTCGTTTCGTTTTTTATCGTATTAAGAGGAATATAAAATTAATTTTGAAATATTTATAGCTTTTTATACTTATCTAAAGGTTACAGCTTTTTACACTTATCGTGAATTTTTATACTTCGCAGAGGAATTTTTAATGTAAGTGACCTTCTTTCTTATGGTCAAATACATTGCACTTCTACCATGATATTTCAAATCTTATTTATTTTCTTATATCCTAGATTGAGAAATTTTGATTGCAGTTTTAATTACAAAAGTTTAATCTAAACGAAGCGTTTGAATACTGGGGACAATGCAAGCAGACATTTTCTAAATAGTAGCTTCCAAACGCTTGTGATTAACTTAAACGAATAACGAATATACGTATGTGATCTTGGGTTACGAAATTTAAATGTTGACTTCAAGATAAATCAATGCATTGGTATTCGTAATGACGTAACGTTAATAATGTTGCCATACAATACCATATAATATTACGTAATAACATGCTACCATACACTAAATAATATAAAGTTACTACACATACCATAAAATATTTTAATGTAAACTTTGTGCTTTAATTTGTTCCAGAATTTACCATTAAGAGAACTTGTAGAAGACAGAATAGCAAGTAAATAATTTTCGAAATGCATTGCATAGTTTTCCATAGTTTTGACACCATTATTTTCCTTGAAGAATATGTCGGCTCATGCAAGTATGATACTGAAAACGAGATCAAAATTTATATTGCCAAGTGGAAAAGGAGGGGAAGAAGATTTGGTCCACTGAATTGATTATATGTGATCCTGGAATACAGGGTACTCGTATACAGGATATTTCGAATAAATTCAAAATAATAATATTAAATATCGAATACATTTTATTAACGTGGTGAAATTGCTCGATTTATAGATAGGGAAAAAAGGTTTCAAGCATTACAGCAGATATAAAATTAAGCAACCAAAAAAAAAAAAAAAAAAAAATTCAAATTCACAGACTTCAGATATCATCACCCATTTCAATAGCCACTGACGCAGGTCCATATTATTTAAGACAAAGGCAGTTTTGTTTCTGAAGTAAAGGAACTTATATCAGTCGGTTTCCAATTCAAGAGATTTTTATGTAAAATCTACGTTCATCTAAAACATTAGGTTTGATATTTTATGTTTAACTTTGCTACGTGTGCTTTTCATATTGTTGAAGATTTTGACCATTTGAAATAATTCCAGTCATGAGTAAACATTATTGCAGAAAATGTGTAAAGAATTTATATAATGGCTAACAGCACGCATATATCTCTTTATGTTAAGTACATTACAGGTTTTTCTGTATAATTTCTTAAAATGGAACGAAGCGCATGTGTAAACTCTAGAAATTTGCGACACCTCTCTCGGGGACTCATGACACACTGATGTGTCACCGACCTAATTAAAAAATATGGTACTTATGTAGTAACGCAAACACCTTAGCGCAATTTGGCGATTTTTTGCAGATGAAATGTAAAAGTTACTTATCGAATGCAAATTGGTGGTTTTCGAGCCTTTTGTTTTAGAATTATTCCCAGACTATCGATATTTATCGTAAGTCTTTAAATATTATCATCATATGAAAAGAAAGCATACTTTAGCAATTTAAAATATAAATTTCAGTTATTAAGTAAGGATTACGTGATACATTAAAAATAAAACACGTACATTCTTCTTCAAATCTTTCTGTAATTTTTTTGCACTGTTCTTCTCTCGAAGTACACAGCGATCTGTTTCTGCGTAAAAGAGTATCAGAGAACAACTGCAGAGACTCAGTGAAATCCTCGGTAACAGCGGCTAATTAGAAACGTATTTCCTAATTGTTTCCATTAGAAAAAGTTCAGCAAATTTCTGTATTACTGCAGAAATTTTACCGCAGTATCTTCCATTGTTGCGAAATTACACAAGCCCATATTTTAAAACTAAGTTCAAGGCCAAAAAATTATTATTTCTTTATAAAAAACTCTTGGAACTTGGAAAAGAGTGTAAAAGAACACATACGAAAATGGTGTCGTTGCGTGACTGAAGGATTATTATGCGAATGGTTGCCAAAGTTTGGCACATTCTGAAAGTTTGACGACTTCTATCAAAGTGGGTGCTTTAATACCCCAAAAATTATTATAAAATTTTAAAAAAATTTATAATAATTTTATTAAAGTTGTAACGTTGCACGCCTCCAACTTGCACGCAACCAAGAGGTGACTGTGAAAACTGGATAAAATACAGAGTCTTGTGAAGGGTTTAAGTCCCTTTTTATTCAACGTAAAAATTTACAATTGCGTGCTCTTGACGCTCACAGACTGCGCCAACTCGGCGGTCAAATAAAAATAATAACCTGAAAAGAAACTAAAGACAAGACTCTAACTACGAGGCTCTCTAAAATAACTAACTCACCGCGTTTTACAATACCGCTGCTAATTCAGCAGACTTGAAGCTCACTTGAACGATTAACACTACTTCCCGGCAAGCACATAGGCCGACACGCGGGGTTCTTCAATTTCTCGCTAACTACCTCCGCGCTCGTGAAGTAAGAACATCACACCCCGAACTCGTTTCCTTTCTATTTAAATCATAATACTTCCGCTGATAATTTGAATCCTTGCGCGTTCTACTAAAATTTAAATATTCTGGCATTGGCAGTTCCAGGGGAAAGTAAGGCTTGACAGGAAGGATAGTTTAAACTTAAAATAAATGTTAGTTAAAATAAATATAAACCCTACAAAGTACTAAAAATTTTATTAAAGTACCAAAATTACTGGCCGACCTAAAGAATTGGCACCCATGATAAATATTATGCAATGCATAGTCTTTATTAACATAAAAATGTTCCTTTTCCATTTATTTAACTATGTCCTACTTACGAGTACATGAATGCTCTCAGGCTGTAAAACGTTACATGATTTTGAAATACTAATATATCAGAGAAATAATTTTCAAACTCCACTGATATTGGCTTTTCATGGATAAAATGGACCTTCTAAAAATATGTTTATATTACTGTAATCATTTCTAAGCCTTTTTATCCCTATTTAAGTAAAAAAAAAAAAAAGTAACTTACCCGCGATATATTCTGCATACCATTAAATTCCAAACTTTATGTTTTTGACTTCCAAAGCTCTTTTGAACTCTGAAATAAAACAGCACTTCACAACAACTATTATTTTAAGTCACTTGTCTTGTGGGCATCCATAACAAAAGCAAAAGCGTAATCCTCAGAATGTTCTTCAAAAATACTCAACTCCTGACAACACTTGTGCAGTAAAGATAAAAAAAATGGCAAATATGATACAGCTCACCGATATAAATGCATCAAAGAAACTGGACCGTATCCAATAAAGCAGAACTTTGTCATAAAAATTGATAAATCGCGATCCCAGCGACGGTTTTATTTCAGAAGACATTTCTGTGGAGACCTCTTTTGAAAGTACAGGCGAGCCGAGCTATTTGTAAGACTTAAGATAATGTATTCCTAGTATAGGATATTTTATTATACAATGGCAAGGCCAACGTAGGTTTTCTTGAATGTTTTTATTCGTGTTTAAACTGAAAGCAAAAGTTTCAGATATGTTTCGTTCCAGTTTCTTAATATTAGCAGATACGTTTTTTACTCTTTTATTATTTTTCGACCTCGATGTGTCCGTTTATTGCTCTGCAGCAGACGTAGAGACTGAAACTGAATGTCACTGGGATATCACTTTTATTAGATTTAACGTGTGGAACCACGTGGAATAGATAAACAATAAATTTCAGACTCGTTATTCAAACAGACAACTATATTGTTTATAAAAGAATACAGCACAAACTCTGCAGATCCTGTAAAAATAATAATAAATTTTAATCAAATTGTTCCTCTTTTGATGTTGCACTACAGTCTTGCTTATACAATACAAAAACCTCTTGTACGTCGATGTCAACCCTATGCTGGTCTTATGGAGGTGCCAATATTATGCTAGTGTCGATTTTACTCAGTCTTACTTTAGAGTCATATCATGTCCATGATATGCTTATGGCTGAGACGACTCTATGCAGATGAAAAATATACATTAATCCTCTTTATCAAAATTTCATTTTTATTTTGTTAAACCTGTGCTGATGTCGTCTTATTGGCGGTGTCAATATTATGCCGATTTCACTCAGTGTTAGACTTACTCCCAAGTCGATCCATCATATGCTTCTGTTGACTCTACGTCGATCATATATCTGAAACGACTCTGTTGCAGGTGAAAAACACACATTAGTCCTCTTACTCCTTATTATCAAAATTTCATTTTTATTTCGTCAAACCTATGCTGGTGTCGATCTTATGGCGGTGCCAATAATATGCCGGTGTTGATTTTGTTTAATCATATTCTTGCTCCAGAGTCGATCCTATATCTTGTCTATGATATGCCTGTTCGTCGATCATATATCTGGGGCAACTCTGTGCAGATGAAAAATACACTTTAATCCTCTTATTGTTTATCAAAATTGTGTTTTAATTTTGTCGATCCTATGAGCTGATATCGATCTTATGGCGGTGTCGATATTGATGTCCAAGACAGGGCTCTGTTGACTCTACTTCGATCATATGTATGAGACGACCCTGTGCAAGTAAAAAATGCTCATAATCTTCTTCTCCTTCTGGGGTTTATTTTAATTTACTAATAGTTATTTTTATTTTGCAGCAAGCCTTTCCTTTATGCTCTTGTTTCACACCTACGATTCTCTACCAGAATGAGATTTCAGGATCACGTTTTACGTAAATAAGTAGAAACCAGTATTTAAGTTAAAGTTCTCAGTCACTTCACTAGGAAAGCTTAGAACAGCCTCGGAGAGCGTGTTCTGGCTTCTGAAAACGTTGTTGCTAAAAGTTGAATCTTATTACAATTCGGCCGTATTTTTATATGCCTGCTAGTATTCACCTGCAATCTTTAATAAGGGCCAACACTGTTAGTTATTACTGTGTAGCTTCAGCTGGTTTTAGTTTAGTTAGTATTAGATTAGTTTCTTATTGTCTATCTTGAGTTAAAGCCCAAGTGGAGGCTTACTGTAAGCCCCAGAAGGAGCTATCTGTGAAATTATTTCAGTTGGAATAAACGGTAATTTATTCTTTGGACTTGTTACAAGAGCTCAGCGAAACGTCGCTACACAGTTCTCCAGTATTCAAGCTTACAAGGAAGTCTTAATTTAACCAGAATATTCCTCCTCATCATCCAGATTTCGTTTTTATTATGTCGTTGTCATGTTGGTGCCGATTTCGCTGAATATTATTATTGTACATCGCGTCCATGATATCTCTCTACGTCGATCATACATCTGAGACAACTTTATGCAGGAGAAAAAAGCATTAATCCTCTTACTCTTTATCATCAAAATTTCGTTTTTATTGAACCCAACATAAATTTTAGGTGTTTTTATTGGTTGGTTTACTGAGATTACGGCAAAGTATTTTGAAGCTATCTGCCTAAGAAGAGGGATGCCTTTGTGGAGGACTTCCTTGGGGAAGCTGGGTGGTATACACATTACACATGGGGAAAACCACGAAAACGTCCATGCAGCTAGCCATTTTGCCTAGAATCGAACCTAGGTTGGAACTACCAGTGTTCAGAGACTCTACCGCTCGGCCGCCCATATGCTGGTTATTAGTACCGCTAATAGGCGATTGTGATTCTTACTCAGTGTCGAGTCAATCAAGGTAAGCCCCTTATAACATGAAAAGAGATTGCACATGCACTTCATATGAAATTACATTACATATGAGGTACTTGGAAAGTAAATCTGTTAAATTAAAATAATTGACTACGAATATACGAATAGCCATCATTTATTCAAAGCAACTTTAGCGAAATATGCGTTATGTTGCATGATCATGAAGTAGAGCGAATAACTGCGAGCAAGGTTTCTTTAAGATCTTCTTGAAAAAGAAGACACTACAGCTCTTAGAATTTTTTTGTAGAATCTATAAAGAAAATATCAAATAGCCGCTGTTAAAAAATTATTTAAATGACATTTTTCAGAAAGTTGAAAACGCTAAAAAGCATTAAAGCACGAATTGTTTCTGTTACCTTTTATTCATCTTATTTTCAATTTAAACTTGAGTTTACTCATTTATATTAAAATGGCACTGAGTTCCCTCTAATTCTACATCTCTAAATCTATTGTCTTTATTCGCTGTATAATAATAAACAGAAATTCACGAAAATATTTCCTTTGTTTTTATATGCCATTAAATGTCATATGCAAGGAAGCTTAAAATGGTATTCTAACCATATGAAATGGGCAATTCTTTATATACCAAAGTTTTATTAAATGGTCGTAACGTTTCCATTTATCTGAATTCATAATTATCGAGGTGGATTTGGCACATATTATTTTGATAATCGAGATTCTAGAATTTTCTTTCCTGTTACTGCTAGAATGTTGTAGCAGTAAAACGATTTGCTTTAGTGGATTGTGTGGCAAAGCAAACTAGGGCTATCTTCCAAAGAAGAAGAATGCCTTTGTGGAAGACTATCTAAGGGAAACTGATACATATTCACTTCACGCATGCGGAAGACCATGAAAGTGCCCATGCAACCAGCACGTTCATTGCCATTCGAGGCCACGTCGAACTATCAGTGCTTCTTGGTGTGATCCACTCGACCTCTGTTGGAATAATAGTAAACAATAAGAACACTAGATTGTATCTGGTGTTCTTTGTGTACTATTCTATTCTATTCAAATTTGTAAGATTAAATTAATGTGCTTTGTTTATACTAAAATCTGTTCTGTACTCCTGCTGTTTCGTATACTCCACCAGAATATGTAAACAACAGGTTTTTAACCAACACGAATAATCTAAATTAAGGGGAAAGAGGGTCGTAAAGAATTCCTCTGATCGTATTCACAGTCAGCAATGTCTCCTCCTCGTGATGAGTTTCTTTTTTGTCTTTTTTGCTGTTGAATATTAGGTAGTTAGATCCTGAAAGTTATCGAGCTAGATACTAGGATGGATTTAACCTCGGAAAATAGAAGCAATGGGAATTTTTTTTTTTTTTTTTTGTATGTTACTTTCGCAAGTGGCGGATGTAAATTTAAGTTCTTTAATTTTAGTTTGTACCTCACCTTATAGGCATAATTAAACTTAGGTTTTGTTATTCGTGTCGAAAGTATTCATCGTTTTGAAGCAGTAGTAAACATCGGTAAAAAATTTCATCTTTCTTACTGAAAGAAAGACTAGTTTAAATGTAAGTAAAAAGTAAATTTAATTTTATAAACTCGGATAGGATGTAGTTTAATAATTAAGAGTACATGTCTTCATTTCTATGTCTTATCTTTATCAGCTGCAAAGCCAAGTATCTTCGTACAGTTCATTCTGAAAAGCTGTAAGTAATATATAAACTCTCTATTCAATTACCGTAGAACATTTCTAAATTAAATCTGAAGTTGAGTTTTTCATGTTCATCTAAAGTTACATTCATCAGTTTCAATCGCATTGAAATCAAAAAGAATTCAGAGTATCTCAAATAACCAATATCATCTGATTAACTCATGCAATATTATAACCAATATCATCTGATTAACTCATGCAATATTATAACCAATATCATCTGATTAACTCATGCAATATTACCTTACGAATGAGCATGAATACAAAGCTCTATAATACTTGTGAATCTAAGCTGCTATTTAAATGCTGAAGAAATGAAATATCGCCAATTTGTAAACATAAAATCTCTTTTAACCGCTCTCTGAAATCCTTACTTAAGATTCTCATTCATACCTTACCCAAATATATTCAAAACACATCCTTAGCACAAAATATAGCCGCATTTTTTTGACAGCAAAAGCTGTATAAACCCAGACAGCAAAGTATTTCTTTATGTATATCTTGATCCAGAGAAGTGTGTTTAAATGGGAAATTATTTTAACTTAGCAGACAACGTGAGGAGCCTAAATTTCATTCTGAGCTTGAGGTACACCATAATTATTTTTCTTATCTCTGTTGAGATAATTTGCTATGTATGTGGAGTTAACGGTAAATACACAATGCTTATCTATATCGTAAAACAAGAAAAGACATTATATTAACTACAAGAGGAATTACAGGCTTTTGGAGTCTAGACTTCACGACCGAGACATATCCACGATTAACTGATTTTTCAGGTTTCTGCCTTAAAACAGACCAATTGCTAGTATTCTTACTATGCGAAATTTGCGAGTCTGTCAAAATTGGCTTTTTTAACAATAAGGAATATTTATTTGTAAATATGTAGAATTAATAAACTAAAGCATTTTTTTTTTTTCAAAATAAGAAATATTGCGCAAGAATTAATTTTTTCGCAATAAGAAATATGCTCTAGAGTATGTACACTGAGCAAAAAAAAAAAAAAAAAAAAAAAAAAAAAAAAAAAAAAAAAAGAACAGTTCTATATCTCCCGTTCTACTGGGTCGATTGACAAAATTCAACTTGCGTTTTTCATGTCTCGTAAACGCGATTTAGGATATATATTACATTTATATTTAGCATTGGACTAATTTCCATATTTCAATTTTATGATTCACCTTATGCGAAATTGCCAAGTTTTGAAAAATCGCACGAGTACTTTTTGAAAAATTAGCTCTCAAAATTTTAGCTCCTCCCCGTTAGTTCAATTTGGTATACATTTATTAATCTCTCTTTTTACTTCCTTGTACGAAGTAAAAAGCAAGTATTGTAATCGCGAAAAGTTTCAGGCAGCATATTTCAACGAAAATATCCATTTTGACCGCTTTCAAATGCAATTTAAGTAGATGTTTTTGCGTGATATCTGTACGTAAGGAAAGAATAAAATACTCTTTTCCTTCAAAAAAATTATAAAACTGCTTTAAAATGAATTCTGAAGAGATTTTTCGTGGCGTCTGTACGAACGTATGTACGTACGTGCGTACGTACGTATCTCGAATAACTCAAAAACGAGTAGCCTCAGAACGTCGAAATTTTGTATATAGGACTGCTATAACATGTAGATGTGACTTCGTATTTTGGTTGCAATCGGCCGCACCAAACGTATATAAATATATTTATATATATACACTCTGTTATCCGGCTCACTGATCTCAGTTTCTTTACTCTTATATGTTTGTAAATTGTACATTTTTTGCTTTAAAAATGATTGAATTATGTTGTTCTTATCTTCCAGTTAAGGTTTTTATGCCTTTAGTGAATCTCTATGCAATATTTTTAGAATTATCAACAATTTTAAAATTGTTTAAGTGCCGCTAAGCCTAATAATTTTCTTGATGGCGGCCATTGCTCTTGTTTACATTTGAAACAGCAGTATAGCGGATTTGTTTACCAATCTAGAGAAACTTAGCTTCGCAACAACAAAGATATTGTCTTCATTTATTATTGCCAATTAAATCATGCTTAATCCTTTCCTGAATTTTTTCGAGGAAATAGGTGTTTAAGATGTTTAAGATTTACTTCGTAATTTTTAATACAGATTTTGAGTTTTTATGTATTTTTGCCTTGTCGCGAAGTGAGGACTGAATTAATTGAATCAGAAATACTCAATCGTCTGTGAAAAACTGTTTCTTTTTTGTTTTGTTTGCTAAATTTATTTTTCGTTCTAGCTTTATTATAGTTTTTGAATAGAACATGTGGCAACGATTATATAATTCCATTCTTTAAATGACATAAATTTTGTGCATTCTGAGTTATAATATTGTTGCGTGCGTACGGGTTCGTTATGAAATGAATGCACAAGTCCAATGAAAAATGAACAAAAATTTATTATTATCACAACAAAAATGCTTAAATTTTCTCAAATTATCATGCAGTAATACAATATTTCACAGTAGTTATCTTTTAACTACTCAAATATCCAATAGAACGTAATTCAAAACAGCTAAAGAACGCTAATCCGCGAATTCGCTACAATCAACAAGAGCAGTTTTCTAAACAACAACAAACTAAGCAACTACTACAAACTGAGATATTTTCCTCCTTTTATAAGATTTTAAAATCACGCGCTAGAATTTTCCAGTACTTTCTCGAAATCAAAAAGAGATATTTATTTATTTAATGCACGCGCTCTTGTATTTTTAATTTTATGGCTTAGCTTTCTTTTAATATCCCTCACGCGCTGCACTGCGCGAGAAATAAAACCATTTAATTTGTAATTGAACTAACATTAGCTTTATAAATACCAAATTCGTAACACTGCCCACTTCCCAAGGACTGCACGTCCCGGGCAGTACAATCCCTGGACAGGAAGCTAAACTTACAACTGTGGCATAAATGCATTAATAAGCATTACATTACAATAATAAACAACATGAACAATAAATGCAATAAATAACTTAAACAAATCAAGTCAAATACACACTTAAAAACAAAAAGGACCATGGTCTTATACTATTTACAATTATTTACATTACGTACTATGGCCATAGTAATAAGCTAACCTGTCGTAAGAGTTCGAAGACACGGATCCGAACCACGACGTCATTCGTGTTCAGCACTGTAAATGGACCATCCGAAGGTGACTGTAATTTAGGACTCAGTCCTTTTCGTTGAATTGGGTTCCACAACCACACCTTGTCTCCTTTGTTGGATCTCTGTCTAGTAGCTCTTGTGTCACATCTGGTCTTCATTTTCTCCGTCGCCAAGTTGACTCGCTTTCGTGCAGAACGGTGCATCCCCTCAAACCGGGTCTGGGCATCTTGGATATGTTCCTCAGGCGATGAAGGCGCATCCGTAGGGCGACTAAACAGGCGGTAACAAGGCAGACGAAGGTCTCGACCGAAGAGCTTCTGGGATGGAGAATATCTGGTAGTCTTGAGTTTCTTTTCGACCCTGGTATGATTTCGGCAGCTTCCCGAGCTCGATCTTTCGGACAAGGCGTCGACATTTCCAGGCGAGGATCCCTTTTGAGGATGGATAGTCATGCCATCAGATGCTGAAAGCAGCTTATTATTTTGAAATCTAAGGAAAAATTGTATTTCCTTAAAAAGTCCAATCCGAGTATGCATGGATCTGCAATATCCGCCACATATGCCGTGTGATGGTAGGCGGCACTTCCAAACGTGATGTTTACGTTTAACTTCCCAGTTATGTCAATCTTGTCACCAGACGCAGTCTGAAGGGTAACACAGGATGGCGTCCAAATAAGTTTATCTTTAAACTGTTCAGCTAAATCTTTCCTAATGATGGTAACATTAGCTCCTGTGTCAATGATCATATTGCAAGGAACTCCATCGATATTCCCATTGATGGACAGTCCGTTATTGTTGCCACTCACTATAGAGATCTTAAGCGCTTTAAAACAGGGTTTTTCATTATCTGGCAACCTCCGTTCCTCGATATGGTCATTAATTTGTTTCCTGAGTCGTTGCTCAGAAATTGTCTCAATTTTCGTACCCTGGGGTGTTCTGCAATTCTTTCGTACGTGGCCTTCAGCTCCACAGTTCTAGCACTTTGGTTTCTTGTCAGTCCTTTTCCTTCCGTGGCATTTAATTGTCTGTTTAAATCGTATGCCTTATTTTCCGTGCTCTGGGGAGTTCTGAAGTTCCTTCGTAGGTGGCCTTCAACACCGCAATTCCAGCACTTTAGGGTCGGTTTTGTTTCACCACTATTCCGTCTTAAAGCATTCACTGGTCTTGTCAACTCATCCGTTTCATTATCCGTGCCCTGGGGTGTTCTGCAATGCCGTCGTATGTGACCTTCAGAACCACATCTCCAACATCTTACAGCCACTTTGTTCTCACTGCTACTCCGCATCAAAGCATCGACTTGTCTGGATAAATCATCTAAACGAGCCATCAGTTGGTCCCCTGGGTCGTGGACTCGCACAGTTGTGACTGGGTAGCGATCCCTAAGAGTTGCTTGCTGGGCTGCCTCCAATTTCACGGCGTACAACAGAGCGCTTTTTACATCCTTTACATCTGCCATTCGCAGTGCTTTCTGTATTTCAGGGTCCCGGATGCCATCGATGAAATATTGCAGCGACAGAATTTCCCTCGTTTCTCTCGGGCACTCCGTAAATGCGAGGTGGGACAGCCTTTCAACATCCGTGGCGAGTTCCTGGAGTGATTCGGTGGGCTTTTTTTGACGGGATTTTAATTGAATCCTGCTGTAGTCCTTTAAACATTTCTCGCCGAAGCGCAGCTCCAAAGCGCCGGATAGAGCTTCGAAATCTAGCCTTAGATTTTCGGGAAGCGTCTGCAGGATATCCGCTGCGTCTGCTCTCAGAGAAGCGGAGAGATGACAGGCCTTAGCTTGGGAATCCCATCCATTCGCATCCGCAACGATAGAAAACTGGGTCTTATACACTTGCCAGGATGTCTTCCCATCATATGTGGATAGCTTCAGAGATGGACGAGCAGGCATCGGTAAGAATTTAAAATCATCACTCCCGCTTCCTGCCGACGCTACGAATTTCTTTAAAGTATCCATTTCTTTGGCAACTGCAGAAACTCTCTCATCAATTTGTTGTTCGATTTGTTGTTTAACGGAACAAACTCTTCCTTCTATTTCTTCTTTGACTGAATCAACTTTGTAACCTATTTGTTGTTCCACGGCCGAAACTCTGTCTTCTATTTGCGCTTTCACAGAGGAAACGTTTTCTTCAATTTGTCCAACTTTAATTTCAACCGCGTCTATTCTGCCTTCCATAGCCTCAAATTTATTTTCTGTTGCGTAGGTAATTTCTCTTTTCATATCGTCCTGACCTGCTTTCATCTCGTCTTTAAGAAATTTCATTTCTTCCTTAACGGATATTTGACCAGCACCCATTTTCTCTTTAATTTCTTCTTTAAATGATGTTTGGCCAGCTTCCATCTTTTCTTGTACAGCTTTTATATCTTCCTTAACGGAGTTGACGGCTCCTTCCATCTTTTCTTGGAAAGCAGCAAATGCAGTCATCATTTGCCTGAATTGTTCTTCCATCGCTCTTGTTATTGGCATTCAATATCCCACTTCTGACACCAAAAATTGTTGCGTGCGTACGGGTTCGTTATGAAATGAATGCACAAGTCCGATGAAAAATGAACAAAAATTTATTATTATCACAACAAAAATGCTTAAATTTTCTCAAATTATCATGCAGTATTACAATATCTCACAGTAGTTATCTTTTAACTACTCAAATGTCCAATAGAACGTAATTCAAAACAGCTAAAGAACGCTAATCCGCGAATTCGCTACAATCAACAAGAGCAGTTTTCTAAACAACAACAAACTAAGCAACTACTACAAACTGAGATGTTTTCCTCCTTTTATAAGATTTTAAAATCACGCGCTAGAATTTTCCAGTACTTTCTCGAAATCAAAAAGAGATATTTATTTATTTAATGCACGCGCTTTTGTATTTTTAATTTTCTGGCTTAGCTTTCTTTTAGTTTTGGAGACATATGTTTGAGAGATCGGACGTGTGTCGTTTCGCTCCTGTTTTTTCGAGATTTTCTATTGGAAATTCTGCCGCCGAAAGTCCGCCGTTGATTTTGAAGTGTGTATGAATATCTGCTACATGCGTGGATACTTTGTTTATGTGCGTGTGAACATTTTTTACGGAGATATAAGTGTTTTAGTGCAATAACAAAGGATTATAGGCTGCTGCAATTTCAGCGGACTTCTGTTCACTTACCTCGCCGCCTTCCCTACGGAAGGTTCCCGCCGGCCAAACACGTGGCACCGAGGTAGGCTTAACTTTTTGCTTTCAATTTTCTAAGTCCAGAGATTAGACAATTGTTTTCAAAAATCCATAACTCTTCAAATTTTAGTGATTTTCATACCGGGTTTTGTTCAAAATGTGTTAAATTTTAAGTTCTATCTTTTTGTATTACTTAATATAATCTTGTATTGATATTTAACGAGTTAGTATATAATAGCTATGTTTTTATGCACTTATGCTAAATTTCACCCTGTATTTAAATAGGCTTAACTGTATTTTCATATGTATTTGCTCCAAAGGGTTTGTCCTTTTGGCAGTTGTTTTTCGCGAAATTTTTAACATTGTCGAGAAGTTGAACTTTTTGTCGAGATCCAGTTCTCGTCATTAGACTATTGTCGAATCTCACTCGACAAGTGTTCGGTTTTCGTTTTTTGACATTTGTATTGATTAAAATAGTGTTTTAAGTATATTTCTTGATCTCTCAACTGTCTTATAACATTCTTTAAGCATTATTTCACTTTATTTTATGGGTTTTTTATGTAATTTAATTAATTTTACTGGACTTAGTTGTTTCATATTGTGAAGACTGAAATCTATAATTTCTGCCTATATTTAGTGTCTTGCTATTATAACTGCTGATAATATACCTCGATATGTATTTGAGTCAGTTAAAACTTTAGTCATTCTGCTGTCTAAACATTACTTTGTGTATATTGATTAGTTATACAGGAATTTTGCTTGTATTATTCTCTGTTATCACGTGTCACATAGACATTTTAATCTGATCGTTCTTAGTGACTTTTGGACATTGCACTTTTAGTCTATGTTTTACTACTGCTCTTTAATACTTTATAATGTCTCGTAAATCTGTTTTAACAACTGCCAGAGAAACATCACAGGGGGCTACTAGCGCACCCGATTTGTTAGACTCTGACTTACCTTATGCGGATAAAATTACACTACTCTGTGCTGATATACGCAAAGTAGCTACCACCAGCAGAGGTGGCAGAATCCTCTTATCTTCGGACCTTCGAGAGCATCTGTTACAATCTCTGACAACTTTGCAAACTTTGGCCTTACAGGGGCCTGAGGGCTTACCTATTCCAGAATTGGTGGACGCTGAAGTCAATACATCTACCATACTTTGCTGTGAAGCGGTTCGACAACATTCTTTCCAGTCACCTGTTCTCCCATCTACAGCTGATCAGGCTTTGGCTCCTGCTCCATCTTTTGCGGATATTGTTCGACGACCTAAAAAGCCTAGCCTTATTATTCGTCCTAAAGCTGACACTACTAGTGATACGCTTAAAGAACAGCTTAATACCAAAGTTCCGCTCTCACAACTTAAAGTTGGAATAGATCGTATTACTAAAATAAATAACGGAGGTTTGGAGGTCTTCTGTCAAACACCTGATGATGTTGCGATACTCGAACAAGAACTCACGCGCTCTGATGTACCAGCAGATGTCAGTAGACCAATCAGACGAAAACCAAGAATTGCTATCCATGACTTGCCGGAATCAATCACACCGCAAACAGTACTTTCAGAACTCAGCGGAGCCACGGGATTGCCAGAAACAGCATTCACGATGCGATTCCGTCTCAGGGAGCGACGGAAGGGATACATTAAATGGATTGTTGAATGTGACTCCCCAGGTTTTGCTGCGGTCATGCGTCGACGAAAAATTTTCGTCGGCTGGCAATCTCACAGAGCCACTGAATTTATTGGAATTAAAAGATGTTTCTCCTGTCAGCAATATGGCCATGTGCAAACAGAATGCAAGAGTAAGCGAAAATACTGCTCCTACTGTGCAGGAGATCACGGGCTCAAAGATTGCACAGCTCAAACACCTGAATGCATCAACTGTGGCGAAGCCAATAATCGTTACGGTACCAGATATGACTTCGCCCATCCCGTCTACCACCCCAATTGTCCAGAGTATCTACGTCGCGTCCAGCTCATCAGGGCAAACACAGACTACTAACTTCAATCCTTATAGTCTAGCATCAGGTAACTTAGTATCTGATTCTTCATTGGATCATATAAAAAAGATCTTAATACCACTCTTCTGCAACGAACTTTACCGACGGAATGTCTACAAATAAACCTTCAACATGCTCGAGCTGCGACGGCACAGACTGTAGAATATGCTATTTCTGAGCATATTGACTTCATCTTAATCCAGGAGCCGTATTGTCTAAATGGTAAGGCGGTTGGCTTTCCACTGCACTGGACACTATATCAAAAGGAAGATCCTTTACTTCCACCCCGTGCAATTATTGTCAATTGTAATTCTTCCTGGTCTCCTTTACTTGTCACTGCGCAGCGAGATATTGTTGCTGTTCTTCTGGAAGTTCATCATCTGACAGTCCTTCTGGTTTCCATTTATTCCTCACCGTCCTCAGAAATCGAACCTGTGCTCTCTGCGATGGAAGATTTACTGACCTCAATTCAAATTCCAAATTTGCTCTTTTCTGGTGATTTTAATGCTCATAATGTTTCGTGGGGATATGCTACTACGGACGTAAAGGGTAGACTTCTGGAAGATTTTATATCCAGTTTTAATCTCGTGAAACATAATTCATATGATGCTCCTCCGACTTTTGATCGTCAACATTCACATGGTTGGCCAGATTTGACTTTGTCTACTTTGCCTATGGCCTCTCTTCTTCAAGATTGGCGAGTAATTGAGGGTCTAAGTCTATCAGACCATAACTATATACGTTTTTCACTCGCGGGAACTACAGACACCTCAATCATACGGCGTTATAATTTACCTGGCAGAAAGGTCAGACAGTTTACTGCAGCCATTCAAGCCAATTTGGCCTCTTATCATTCTCGTCTTCAATCTCTGCATTCTCGTGAAGATCTACAAAATTTTACTAGTGACCTTATGGCTACCATTCGAATAGTATGTGATAGTGTTTTGCCTATTCGTACCACTAAGAAGTTATGTACATTAAATTGGTGGAATGCTCAGCTTCGTACTCAACAACAAAAATGTAGAGCTCTTCGACGCCTGCTAAAGCAAGAGCGTCGAAATAATATCAGCTCCAATACTCTGCTTCTTTACCGACAGGAAAGAGCATGTTACAAACAAATGATTATACATGCCAAATTAACTAGCTGGCGCAAATTTTGTTCTGTGACAACATCTGTTTATGGTATTCATCATAAGATTGCGACCGACAAGCTATTTAAGCCAGCAACTTTCCATCTTTTACCTACAGTTAGTCCTAATAGTCACCTGACTGAATCAACTCTATGAGAAGTCCTTGATACGGTTTTTTCTACAGATGATAATTCAACTGATTCCTCCTTTCATCAGACTATTCGAAATCAAACTTCTAGTCTTCAAACACCAGACGATGTTATTTTTACTACTCAAGAAATTCGGCAAGTCTTACGCCAACTCCCTAATAAGCGCGCACCGGGTCCAGATGGTGTTGACTATCGTATTGTCAAATTGATTATTAGCACCAATCTCAGTCTCTTCCAAAGCCTGTTTAATAAGCTATTCAATAGTGGAACTTTTCCTCAATGTTTTAAAATTGGCCAGGTGATCTTATTTTTAAAGAAACACCGTGATCCAGCCCGTGCCGATTCTTATCGCCCTATTTGTTTGTTGTCAGCTTTTGGCAAAACTTTTGAAAAACTTCTTATGGGACGATTGAGATTTCATTTGCACTCAACAAATTATCTGTGTCCTTTTCAATACGGTTTTCGCACCAAAAGATCAACACTGCACGCTTTAAAGGAAGTTCAAGATACCATCCTGCGCAATAAGTTCTCCGGCCACCACACAGCGTTTATCTCAGTGGATTTAAAGAGTGCCTTCGATACGTTGTGGTGGCCGGCAGTTCTATATGCATTAAGAGATGCCAATTGCCCCCTCAATTTATATAATACTCTTGCACATTATCTGTCCGATCGACATTTGATCATTTCCTATAATGGAGGCCTGGTACATAGATGTCAGACTCGAGGGTGCCCACAGGGTTCATGTGCGAGCCCCTTTCTCTGGAATGTGACATACAATCTTATCCTTAAGCAGCCATGGCCTGAACATACAACTGTGGTTACTTATGCCGATGATACCGCATTCATAGTGCGAGGTAGGACTCGTGATCAACTTCAAGCAAACTCACAGGAGACCTGTTCTTTGTTTCAGACTAGATGTGAAGATTTTAAATTGCAAATCTCTGAAGAGAAATCGCAAATTCTGATCATTCCTAAGAAGGGTGGTTCTATGACTCGTCAGCCGAGAATAACCATAAATGGCAAGCGTCTTCGTATTAAACGTGAACTTAAATACCTTGGAATTACTTTCGACGACAAACTCAATTGGATTCCCCATGTGTTAGATCTCGAGAAGCGTACTGCTGTGATTGCTCAACGCCTTAAACTTATGAAGGGAATCCACTGGGGCTTAAATCCACATCTTCTTAAAGTTTTATATGCAACAGTAACTGAAAAGATTGTTTCATATGGTGCTGCAATTTGGGCAGCACCAATGCAAGGACGCAAAGTCCGACATTTAAATAGTATACAGAGACCATTTCTCTTAAATATCACTCGTGCCTTCCGCACATCACCAACTAACGCCCTCGCAGTTGCAGCTGGAATCTTGCCTTTACCTATTGCGGTTGAAAAGGACGCAGCTTATCAGTTGATTAGACAACTTGGCTGTTCAGTTCAGTTTGGAGATCACTCTTTCTCCTCCCATGATTATGAAGCAGCAATAAACAGAGAAGATCAACACCCCTCCCTCTATGGTACGGGAGTTAAAGTTAATCTCAAACCGAGTCATCAAGTTTCTCATGCTGATCTGGTCTTTTATACTGATGGCTCTAAATTGGAAGATCAGGTTGGCTGTGCATATATACCCATACTGCAAGATCAGACAACTCTTCACCAGTGGAAATGCCATCTGTCTTCTTTTAACAGCGTCTTCCAGAGTGAGGCTATTGCTATTCGACAAGCAATACAAACAATCATTAATCATCGATATTCACATTCCTATGTTCTTACCGATAGTCTCTCCACATTGTATGCCATTTTAAATCCTCTGCATTCATCCCCCATTATTGTGGACATTCAAACTAGCTTGTCTCGACATAAAAATCTACACATTTGTTTAGAATGGACAAAAGCTCATGTGGGGAACTACGGTAATGAAACTGTCGATAGGCTTGCTAAAGAAGCAGCACAGAATCACGAGATAACACAGACCTTGACGGTTTCACCCCCAGTATCTAATCTAAAGCGTCACTTACTTCTCACAGCCATCTCCTTGTGGCAAAATGCATGGAGTTCGGAGGAAACTGGTCGCCGAGCATTTGCCCATGTCCCTAAAGTAGATTTAGACCGATTAATCATGCCACCACAGCTGATCTTCTACATTACGGGCCACGGGCCTTTTCCCTTATATTTCGAGAGACATGGACTCTCTTCCTCTCTTCCGTAATTAATTTGCATAAGCATTTCTCTTTCAAAAACGATTAAAGTTATCCATTAAGAAGTCTTTATTTTGGTAATCTTTCTTTAGAAAAGTTTTCATTAGGACGCGCTCTTAGGACTTTATAAAAATGAATAAAGTATTGCATTTGTATTAATTAAGCGGCAAAAGATCTAAGATCAACTTACTTATAGTTCTTTGTATGATCAAAATCCTCTTTCATGTATTTGAAGAAACGAAATTAAATAATTACGAGCAATGATTAAAAATAAATGTAAAATGATAAAAATAAAATCAATGATTAAAAGTGAATTCAGATATCTGATATTAATTATAATAGGGACAAAGATTTTAAACAACTTTTCTAGAAGCAGATATTGACAAAATAACCGAAGTTTATATGCCTTAAAGATTGATTTTATACAGGATTTCTCAAACGAAATTATTATTCATTATAATAACTCTTAATAATGTAAACATTTTTAACAAAACGTTTACATAGTTTAAAACAAATCCCAATCTATTTTTACAATAATTTGGATTCCGTCTCAATTATTCTGTTTTATTAGGTAAGCTACTTTAAACCGCAAACAAATGGGAGGAACACACCACTTTTCATTACGCAGTAGTTGTTTCAATCATCTGCAAAGAAGTAAAATAAAAACCAGTTCTCTAAAAATATATTCTCTTTAATCCTCTGATTTGTATTTGAATGTTTACGGAAACTACATTTGGAAGTTCGAGTGCGGGTTTCAATCGATTTCTAACAACGAAAGCTTACAAAAGACACGTACTTTAAGAATCTGTTTACATGAAGTCTAACTTAAAGAGAGTATTATTTAGCCTCTATTTTGGTTTGAATTTCAGTAAAAACGTTTAAAGATAATTTAGAAAGAATGTTATAATTCATATAATACAGCAATACCTTAACTAATTGTGGTTTCGCATTATTCGAGGGGAAATTATGAGCCTGTTTCTTATAACTTGAGAATGTTTTGCCTCTAATATGCTATTAAATTCACAGGGATGCTCACTCAGATTATTCATGCGGGTCATGTAAATGCTACTGAAACGATTCGTTTAGACATGTTATTTAGAAGACCCGTAAATTCCAAAATACTGATTGTTAGGCTGTGTCTAGGTCACATTAAAATTAAGTTCCTGAACTATTACAGTTGTTATGATAACAGCTGAGAGATTGCATCAGATTTTTATGTGAACAGCTAAGAAATTTCATCAGATTCTGTTGGCGCACAATTCCTCGCCAAGTTATTTGTTCCATCAGTTCCTCGCCAAGTTATTTGTTATTTTCCATCAGTTCCTCGCCAAGTTATTTGTTATTTTCCATCAGTTCCTCGCCAAGTTATTTGTTATTTTCCATCGTTCCTCGCCAAGTTATTTGTGGTAACTTGAGCAAGCAATTTCATCAGACAAGAACTTATTTCAAATAAGTTCGTCTAATAAACTAAAGCAATTTTAAGATTGTTTGTTCTTTTCAGTGTGGAATTTTTTCATTGGCTGAGATGCTTAACTATACTAACATATAAAAAAACCATGAAATAATGAACCTCGAGGGAGTATTACTACTATAGTTATGGAAGATACACAGGAGGTACTGTACTACAGGTAGCTGTTAGTCCTTTAACGCCATTTCAGTTTATCTGATGTATCTCAAACTACGCTGACAAGATATGCTACAAACTACCCAAGAATTGAAGTCACAATTAGCATCTTTAAGAATGCAACAACATATTTTACTGATAAATAAGCAAATGGTTTAGAATGACAAAAACATGATAGAGTTTATTAATCTTTTTTAACAGCGCAATGTCTTTTTGATGGCAATATATAACTTTTAAAAAAAATTATAAATGGCCGTCCAAGAAAGGCCTCTGTCAATAGCAACAGATTTGAAATAATTGAGTCCATTAGAAAGTAAAAATTCTGAAGACCAAATTTTGAGAACATGATATACATAAGATTAAAATAAAGCCATCTGTTGCTTCTCAGGGTGGTATGGTTTAACAATAGGGAAGCAAACAAATAGAAAAATTTTACGGTAAACAGTGGTGTTGAAATGCATAATTATATTTACAAATTTAAATTAATCTTCTTCATCAACTGGAAGATTGAATTATTCTAAAATGGGACCAGTAACGGAAGGGCATTAAATTCCTTTAAATGTGAGAGTTGACTTAAAAATTGCAAAGGACTGCAGCAATTGCCAGGGATTTTTATATCTTTTACTTTTTCTCTGAAAGGGCTGTAGGATTCAGTTCTATTTGTGTTTACATTTTATTCCTAGATATATCTGGGTGTCATGGGAGATGATAGTAATCCGTATCACAGAATGGCTTCAATTATAAGCACCTGGCTAGGAAATTTTCACTCCTCCTAAGAGATTTTTCACATCTGTTAACACAGTTAAACAATTTTTCCGTAACAACTTCAATTATAAGCAACATATGTTATCCCCATATTCATTCAGTATAGCTTCTAACGCCTTTCGTCGATGAAATATTTAATAAGACAATTACCCCTTTTTTAATTGCATTGAATGAATATTCGATAAAAGCTATTAATAAGAAAATGACTTGCTAATTATAAGCAAAACTTCTAAAGCATTAGTTGCTGTTGTTCACGAAGCTATTAGGAGAAAACTTTCATTACACTAAATTAAATGTTCTAGTACCTATGCGCAGAAGAATTTTATCACATTTCTCTGTTCCAAAATCATCGACAGGCTTAAAATAATTTCTTTGTTATTAGAGTTATAATTGTTAACATCTTCTGGAAACGTATCAGTTTATGTAGATAGTGTTAGCATAAATTTAGGTATTTTGCATAATGAAACTCGGAAGGCATACGAAACTAACGTGCTCCAAGATATATATTGGCGACAGAAAGTAAAGTTCGTGTGCAATGCAGTATATTTGACTTTCACCTTAGCTACGTGTTAGTACTTTCTCTTTTCAGGTACGGTGTCAAAGTATGTTCCTGTTTCTGATTTTTCTTTTATTGCCTAAAATAGGTAAGTCTGATATTTAGGACTGATGATGATTCTATGTAAGTTATCTCCTTTTCAATACTTCAGTGTTTTAATGTCTGTGAAGATTATTACCTTTTGTTACGCTTAAGTTACGCAGAAATCTACTATTTTATTAAATAAAGATTTCGTAGTTAATTTTTTGACTTATGATTCTTTAATGAAAACTGTGCTTGAGGAAACGTACTCATTACGCCTTCAGTGCTAATGCACAATCCAACAAAGAGTTTTATCGTGATCTACAGAAGATTAAGATTTGTTTTATCGCCATCTACAGAAGATATAATCTGCATTTTTTTAATGTTTGCTTAATATTAATACATCAAATCCACATTTAAGTACTTTTGGAAAGGAATTCTTTTATTACAGATTAAATTCTATGATTATTAAAAGGTCATTTTTATAATAATAGAAAGTTTATAACGTTGCGCGCCTCTAACTAGCACGCAACCAAGAGGTGACTGTGAAAGCTTGTATAAACCACAGAGTCTTGTAAAGGGTTTAAGTCCCTGTTTATTCAACGTACTAAATTACAATTGCGTCCTCTTGACGCTTACAAACTGTGCCAACTAGGCAGTCAAAATAAAAATAATAACCTGAAAAGAAAATAAAGACAATATTCTAACTACGAGGCTCTCTAAAATAACTAACTCACCGCGTTTTACAAATACCGCAGCTAATTCAGCAGACTTGGAGCTCACTGGAACAATTGCAACTACTTCCCGCCAAGCACATAGGCCGCAACGCGGGGTTCTTCAATTCTCGATTTCTACCTCCGCGCTCGCTAAGTAAGAATAACTCTCTCACCGAACTCGTTTCCTTCTATTTAAATCATACTACTTCCGCTGATAATTTGAATGCTTGCGCGTTCTACTCAAATTTACATATTCTGGCATTGGCAGTTCCAGGGGAAAGTAAGGCTTGACAGGAAAGATAGTTTAAACTTAAAATAAATGTTAGTTAAAATAAATATAAACCCTACAAGTTATAAAACTATTTTTGTAAATATGAGGAAATGCGTTTGGTGAATAGCCGCTGCTGCCGAGGATTGTCTCTGATGATTTTAAGCGAAAACAGATCACTGTTTACTTCGGAAGAATAGCACAAAATAGTTACAGAAAGAAAGTAAGTTATAAAAATGTAAAAGCTGAAGAAGAATCTAAGCATTTTTTAAGGTTTCACTTAATCCTTATTTGATAATTCAAATTTATATTTGAAATGGCTAAAGTATGTTTTCTTTTCGTTGTTGTTGATAAAGTTTACCAGCTTATGACATATATCTGAAGTTTAGGAATTTTTATAAAACAAGAGACACTAAAAGCAAAATTCACCAACTTGCACATGACAGGAAATTTCTAAAACAAGAGACACTAAAAGCAAAAATCACCAACTTGCACATGACAGGAAAGTAACTTTTACCTTTTACATCTGGAAAAAATCGACAAATCGCACCAAGATCCTTCCGTTAATACATTATAAGATATTTCTCCCGCCTTCTCAGCATACCTTCGTAGTGTAGTGGTCAGCACGCTCGGAGCGTATTTGAAAAGCCCTTGGTTCGAGTCCCGGCGAAGGCGTTGCTCATTTTTCATCTCTCCTGCTTTGAAATAACCTAATGCCTCTGTAACGTAAGACCCAAATTATTCTAAAATGGATGACAGTGCATATGTTTTTTTTTTTTTGGGGGGGGAAGGGCAAATACTTAGGATCCGTTTATGTTTTAGCCGCAATTGCGCATGGGGACTGGAAATACACCCAAGTTGATTTCCTACTTAATGTTTATTAGAAATAAAATAAACTGTATAAGCAAGAGAAATTTTATGTCTTGGGCCTTTTTCGACCTAAGAGACGAGACTACTTTTAATCAGGGCTGAGCCTCTAATAAACAGTCACCGAAAGAGATTGATCGGATATTCAGTGTTATGTAACTTTATTTAAATGCATCTGGCTGAAAAGCAGCGAAGATGCAAGACAGTGTTCTAGAATTAACGTGAGTGCTTGAAACTTCAGTCTGTTAACGGCTGGAATTCCAATTGCGTATGTATAATTACGAGGAGATTTTTCAGATAGAATTTATGACATTTCGGCGTGCTTGGTGAATTGATATTCTTCAGTCTATATGATGTTTAAAGAAGAATAAATAAAATTAATTTTAGTCAGTATCATGAATCTGTAATTTGTAGAAGTTTTAGACATCGGCAATTCAAGATATAGAGTCCACTTAACATCAACGACGGAATGCCTGACTTTAAATCACTATATTGTCCTTTACCGCAAAATTGTTTTTCTTAGTTTCATATAAAGATAATCAACTTTCATAGAAAACTAATTTTTGATCAGTAGTAATAAAGCCGTCGACAGTAATCAGGCATATCCCGTGAAGCTTCGATTGTGCCACAAAAGGTGCATTGCGTTCGTTAAAAATTATAAAATACAGCAAAACTTAAAACAACAAATAGGGTTACAAAATTTACAATTAAAATTAGAGTTTCTATGCCAAAACAAGCACGGCCATCGGGCAGGAAGACAGACTTTCTGGTGCACAAAATTAAAAATTCACTTTCATTCCTGTGTAAAAAGACACTTAAATTGGTGCACCAATTGGATTAATTCACTGTTTTACTAAGAGTTTCAAATGTAAACAAATTACGGCCTCATTAGGCCTAATGCCACTGTAATTTTTATAATTGTTGCATGAAGATTAACTAAAGGCTTAAAACCTTAACCGGAACTCAAAAACAACATAATTCAATCACTTTTAAATCAAAGAAAATTATTATTTACCAACCAATAAGATTAAAAAATCTATGTTTATTGAGCCAAGTGGGAATATATATATATATAAGTTTGGTGCGGCGATTGAGACAAAAAACGGACGTGTTCAATTAGATGTTATAGCAGTCTCATGGTCAAAATTTCACCGTTCTACGGCTACACGTTTTTGAGTCATGCAAGATACTTACGTATATGCTTACGTATGTACGTACGTACAGGCGAAATTATTCTCTTTTAAATCCTTTTTAAATCCATTTCACATTCCGTTTTGGAAATAAAGAACTCATTTTTCCAAATGAATATAAGCTGTTTTTTAAAATTAATTTTTAAAATAAGTTATTTTTTTTAAATTAATTTTTCCAAAACGGATTTCTCCGTACTTCCGGATGCGTTACAAAGAAATTGTTTAAATGGATACGAGAGCGGTCAAAATGGTATTTCGTTTAAATACGGTACCCGAAATCTTTCACAATTACAAAACTTCCTTTATAGAAAGAAATGGATAAAATAGAAACATTTCTTCTAAAATTTGGCTTTGTTTTTTTAGCAGCACATTTTAAATGATGGTGTGGCTGCAGCGGACGTGGTCAGAGCGGACACTTCGAAACTCATCGTGGTTAGAACAGACAGATTTTTCCCCCATCTTAGAACAGATAAAGGGTGCAGATAAATAAGTAAATAAATACTTTTAAAAATTACAAATATAATTTAAAGCAGTATTTTAAGTGGCAAATCTCTTTCAAGTGGAATAACTTTTTTTTACCGAAGTTTTCTGTTTTTGCACTCGATTATCGATGGAATTAAATATTATAAAATTATAAAATATACTGGAATTACTCTTGGCACTGGAGTATGTTTGGTATTTTAGTAACGAAATCATAACCTTTTTGATATAATTGTGAAAGTTCTCATTGAAATATCTGGGGAACTGCTATTTCTTCTAGGACTCTTTTTCAGCAAGTCTCTAACTTCTACCTCAGTAATGTTGGGTACGCAAGAATGTTTAGTTTTCTTCAGTACTTCGTATTGAAAATTTGTCTTTTAGAATGATCTGTCTTACATACCCAACTCATTCCTAATTTATTTTTTCGGTGTGGGTAATCATTTACAACTAAACATTCTTTTCCTTTTCCTGTAGAGAGTAATTTTGTTGAAATGGCTATGGGTTCCATCACAGGTTTTTCGAGGCTATAAAACGACATACACACTTCATAAGGATCAAACATCTACTGAGAAAATGTGGAAAACCTTTTCTCTTAAAAGTATCGGCTTATCTTTACAGCAGGTGCAAAGCTCGAAACTACACAATAGATGGCATGTGACTGATTAGGTAAACAACACAATAGGTGCAAGAATGTCCGCTCTGCCCACCCAGCTACCCTCACGTGTCTGCTGTAGCCACTGTCCGCTCTGACCACGTAACCTTTTAAGTATATGATTTTATTATTTAGAACTTGAATTGAATGTATTTATTCTTAAATTATCTACACCCTTTATCTGTTCTAAGATGGGGAAAAAGTGAGTTCGCTCTAACCACGATGAGTTTCGAAGTGTCCGCTCTGACCACGTTCGCTGCAGCCAAACCACCGAATAGGCACTTGGAGATCATTTTTCCTTCCAGTATAGTAACCATGGTAACAACAGATGCGGCAGATGGGCAAATGTTCTAATTGTTTTTATAATTTCCGCGTAATTTCCTTTGGATTGTTTCATTTTATGGAAAGCACGTATTTGGAGGCTGAGACGAATTTTAGTTTCAGATCATGAGGAGAAATAAATGCTGTGCAGTAAAAATAGTACGCGAAATAACGAAGAATAAGAGGATATGAAGTGCGTATTTTAAAGTAAAAGACTAATATTAACTGTTTAGCTTAAAATGATTTTATGGATTAAATTGGAACTTGCATTCGAGATTTTTAATGTAGGTTCAAAAAATATGAATATTACTTTTCTAAAAAACTGCATAACAGCTATTTTTTAAATTAATTTTTTAATTTTTAAATATATATATATATTAACTTTTTGAAACTTTAATGATAAATATTTCGAAACCATTCAAGTCAGGTTGCAGTTAATTTGTTAATTTGTTTGGTATTATATTTAATAAAGAATTAGAAATGAATGAAATAAAATGTTGCATTTTAAAATTTTAGCATCCTAGAAATGTATTACAATTATTCGCTGAGAATTACTAAATAATTGTTATGTAATAATTAAGACACAATAACACGCCGAATAAATACTAATTCAGAGGTCAAACAACAAAAATCAGCGTTATACTTTCAAAATGTTCACAGGACTAGTTTCGATGGTTTTACCGAACCACCATCCTCAGCTGCAAAACCGCAAATGAACAAGATAGGAATCCTAATTAACCATCCTAATTCCAATCCATCTTTGCCTTTGGCCTTTAAAGAAATTATGTTTTAGTTCTGGTTTCACCAACAAACCACTTGCTTATTCTTGCCCAGGCTTTCTTATCTTATCTATTCACTATTTCCTATCTTGTTCATTTACGATTTTGCGGCTGAGGATGGTGGTTCGGTAAACCATCGAAACTAGTCCTGTGAAAATTTTGAAAATATAAGGCTGATTTTTGTTGTTTGACTTCTGAATTGTTATTTAGTATTCAAAATAACACGCAAATAATAACCGTTTTGCATAGAAACATGAATTTAATTTATAATCTGAAAACATATCGAAGACAATTATGTTTGCTTCTAATTTGCATCTATAAGTCCCTAATAGTAATAAAAACGACGCTTTTGTTCCATTCATATTTACAATAATTCATATTTACAAAAATTTTAGCAACTAATAAATTAATAATAAAATACAAATCAGTGATATGCTTAAATATCATTAAATTAAGCGTAACATAGCGTTCTAAAATTAAAAATTCATGATTTATTTTCAAGCTATTTAACTGTTCGTGTATTAACTTTTAATGAATAGCGTAACCCCATTAGCGTTCCCCATTATAGCGTAACCCCATTAGCGTTCCCCATTATAGCGTAACCCCATTAGCGTAAAAGTTTGGTTCTTATATGTATTTGCCATATGTCTGTGTTGTTGATTTTTAAAAACTATGTTGTGGAAATTGAAAATGTAGAATTTTATCTGCCTTCATTGCCTTCTGTCCTGCATTTGATATATGATGTGCCAAATGTATCTAAAAATAACCTAAGTAAGAAACTCATGTTCTGTTGACTGACATACTCGGCAGGTTCTGATGCAAGTACAGTTTTCTGTTTGATACGCTTCGAATTATATTGAGCCAATTGTGTTTTGGGAGATTTAAGACTTTGTCTTGTTTCTCAACATAGGTAAGTGATATTTTAAAAAAGAAATATCTTATCTTTTAATTCTCATACTTTAATGGAATGACTATGCAATGGATAGAAAATTATGATTTTGCATCTTAGCTAAGATCTAACTTAATGTAACAAACTTAAGGTGTCGATATATTCACTGCTTCAGAACATTTGTCGAATTCAAATAAATGGACTCAAGTGTTGCCAAACTGAAAAAAATAGTTACGTCACATTAAATAGTTAAACAAAAATATATATATTTTTGCCCCATTAAAACAACTTGAAATATAATTAAATAAAATTTTCGGAAGGAGTAGAAAAACATCGTTAAAATTCTCTACGCAAATTTCTCGAGGATACTTTTTATTTCAATAAAAATCTAAAAAAATAACAGATTTCATGCTTCTTTCGTTGAAATGTTAAAACTCGAATATTTTACCTTAGAAATATCAGTTTTTATACGATCCGCAAACCTCCTGACTCTTCATCAGATAATAATCAGACGTTTCTAATAATTTTAAAAATGCTTCTGATTTCTCTCTAAAGCACAATTTTGGGCTCAACAAAGCTGTTTTTTTCATCTGTTTTTTGATCATTAATATAATCGCAAACTACTGAATAGCAGCAACTTTCTCTGCGGATAAATGCTCTTTTTGCTCTTAATTTTTTGTATAAAAATTTTGATTTCTAATAATAAATTTACTAAAAAGTGGCTCTTAACCAAAATTTCAATACTTTGAAATTTCCCATTACATCACTCATCTTCTCCATTAGGCGTACAGACTTGCGGTCAATCGATCAAAATAAGTTTAAATGTATAAACATTTTAAAGCATTATTAATACACAAATTCTATGCTATGAAGAAAGAGGGCATTTATGAAACCGATTTGATTTTCGGTTAAAGTTTACTTTAATTCAGTTCAAAATTGGTTTAAAACTTCCTGATGGAAATGTTGGAATGAATTAAGAGAACACAGTAAATAAACGATGAAACAAAAAAATGTTCGCGAATAACCCATTGTGGTATATTTATTATCACATGAAATTTTCAACGAAATTTCGATTTAACAATGGCTTTAAAGAAATAAAACACTTACGGAATATATCTGTTTCCTAACCAAAAGTCGACCAACATTTGCTAAAATGTCTATTTATAAAATTATTGTTGAATACATACGCCGCTTATTTGAAAGGTTTAAAGACATATTTTTATTTCTGGCATATAACCATAACTGGGAATCATAATTAAGATAAATTGGGAAGGCAATCCCGAATGTCATAGATTGGTTGTGCAAGAGAATTCAAAGCCACTAGCAGCCGATGGATAAAGTTCCTAAACACTTCTAGTCCCAGCCTAGGTTCGATTCCTGGTCTGGCAGCATGGGCGTTTTCGTTGTTTCCCCCATGTGTGACGTATATAGAAGTCAGTTTCCTTAGAATGTCCTCCACGGCGGCATCCCTTCGCTTAGGCACAGAGCCCTTATGCGCTTTGCCATGATTTAATAAACCAAACAAAGGCAAGAGGATTCAGCGGATTCGTAGGGACTTATAAAAGGAGAGAGATTTCTTCTTGCTATCTAACAATGCAATGCTCCCGTTCACACGGCTGGAGTTGTGATGCAGTTTTTAGCAATAACACTTGTGCCATTTTTTAAGCACCCTCCATATTCACCCGATTTGGCACTAGTGATTTTTTTTTATTGCTGAAAATCAAATACCACATGAAGGGTCAACACTATCACGACGTAACCGATATTCAAACCCAGGGACTTTTCTGATAGTTTCGTATGGCTGCTTGAACACTCTATGCGTTATATGTAAGTAGGCGGGGACTAAATAGAACCACCACCAACTTTCATGTTAAGTTTTCTGTTGCTTCATTAATCCAGTCTCGGAGCGTTTTGGACAGGCGAAGTGTTGCACATTAAATTATCATACGAGAGGAAAATAATTAAGGTGTTAAAATCAGAATTTTATACATTGTATTCCTATTGCATAAAACTTGTATGTTTCAACTTCAACGTTTGTGATGCTTTTAGAACAAAATTATTAAAAGCATTTTAAATAAGCATCATTGAAATCTTTCATTAAGGTATGCTTGTTAAACCATTCATTAAATTCGATCTATAGAAAAGAAGTGAGAAACTCTCGATCTAACGCATTAGTATTTCTACCTATTACTCGTACAAACAGGATGGACCGCCTTTGAAACAAGCGAGGTAACGAAATGATTAAAATATCTGCGGAACTGATAACAGGAAAGATTGATATCTCCCGTCTAATTTCCGGACGGCGCAATCGTCTCTCCTCCTATATATCCTGACGATAAAACTGGCCTTCAGCTTTACAGAGATTAATTGGCTGGTATTTCCACTGTCACTCAAATCTACTTCAATGAACTAACCGGGAGTTCTGATCCGCAATCGCCAACCGGAACTCAACTATTGGATGGCTTTGTCTGTAGCGGCAAGGGAGATGAAAGCAATAGCAAACTTCTTGTGTTTGTAAGTATTCTTGTCCCTTTGCAATTATGTTATGATGCATATTTATATTCTTAAGTTTCAAGCTTTGTAGGGATTTACCAGGAAATTAAATGTTTTAATAATTTAAATGCCTTCATGTAAATTTAAATAACTTTATTTAAAAATAAAATGCAATCTGAAAGATTCCGATTACAATTGTAGAGTCATTAAGTTAATTTAAAGCAGGAGACATGAAAAATTGGCAATGCCCTGGCCGGGACTCGAACCTGGAACTCTCGAATATGTGCCAAGTGTGCTATAAAGTTATTCCACGAAGATATGCTGTAAGGAAGGAGAAAATACATTAAATACTTTCTCTTTAAAAGAGCGACCCTTTGGATTAAGGGACCCAACCGCCAAATACAGCTGGTGATGAATTATTGCCAACCACCTTTTAGTTCGGGGGCCACTGCAGAGTCATGAAGCAGGAGATACAAAATATGAACAATGTCCTCGCCTGGACCTGAACTTAGACCTGTCGAATACGCTCCGAGTGTGTTACCATTACACCGTGAGGAAATACTGGAATAAGGGAGAAAATACTTTGTAAGTTTAACACTTCGAAGAATCTACCAACAAAATTTCAAACAGTTTAAAATATATTTAAATTTTTTTAAATATAAAAATCATATGATTAGAAATGTATTGTAACCAGATCTCATTTTGCAAGTTTCAATTTAAGACCTGAAACAATTTCAAGTTTAACCGTTACATAAAATTCCAGTTTAAAAAGGGCTCAATATGGCAGAGACATGTGCATGAGGGGGAGTAGAACTTTCTCAGATTTTCTTTCATCTTAAATAAATGTCACGCAGGTTACTTGTGCACTTATTTAATAATAATAAGAAGAAGTATATTTAATTATTGAACAGATATCTGTGCAGTTTTTAGCTAAATGTCTTACATACGAGAGTTGCATGTAATATCTCCCTCAAATCGCAATGTTTCTTATTTTACCAGCACAGAAAATACTCAAAATGAAAATTCGAACAAATTTCCTTCAATGTATTTAATGACGTAAGTCTGTGTTAAGGCAAATGTATGCAAAAGCTATAAATATAATCACATACTCGCTGAGGAGCAGAATAATCCCAGTAATTTATCGTTTTAGAGAAGAAATAATTTTTCATATGTACATATTAGTCGCAAAAACTTTTACAAGTCTAAATAAAAATACTTTTTTCAGTCATCAATTTAATTCTGTATTTTCTATTGTCACGTAAGTAGTTTTCAGCTGAATTCGTATTTTTTGCATTGTTGTATTATAACAGGAGGAAACATTCATCAGAACACTCATCAACTTCTGCAAATGTTATTAATAGGCAGTTTGCAGTAGTTTGTTGACCGCAGTTGAATCCTGAAAAATGTAGATATCGAAACGAAACATGAGCCTTATACTTGAAACATTCTGTTGCTGTTAACAACCTCCCTTGTGTGACAATGGTCAGCACAAACCCCACACATTCATCAATGCAAGGAATCAAATGCGCCTGTCGTTGGCAAGAGCACTGAGCACTATAAAGGTGACAACCCGACTTTAGCTGAATTCTGCCCCCTTCCCGAAGTTTTAGAGAGATCCCTCCCAGGGACGGGTCCGAAAGTCTCCCATTCCCCTTTTCCTATCACCAATTTCTCGAAAGGACTTTCGGCTTGCCGCATATTTGAGTGCCCCTATCCTGCACAGACACTATACATTTACAAACATCTATGCCTTCTTCTTGATTCGAGCCCGGGCCTTTAGGTACGCCAGTCAGAGTCATTAAACACTATCCCAGACGGGCTGTTGAAATATTTTAGAATGCTGTTACGTGATTATGGTGATAGCCAATGCATTTAAAGTAATGAATACAAAAAAATGCAAGAAATTACTGCTCTTCTCCAGCGTTCAATACCGCAATATCTCAGAATAGTTATATTTTAAACTACTAAAACGTTCAACAGAACTCAATTCAAAATACAAAGAAAGCTAATCCGATTTCACCGCGAATTCGCTACAATCAATAACAGCAATCAGTAAACAACTGAATTGAGATGTTTTTCCTCCAGCTTTTATACGCTTTTTAAATGCACTAGAACATTCTGGTATCTTCTCGATTTTTCTGGATGGCAAGAAAGTACAATAACGAGATATCTATTAAAATGTTGAATGCGTTTGCTCCTGTATTTTAATTTTTCCGGCGTAGCTTTCTCTTCAAGTAAGTCTCGTGCTGCATTGCACGGGAATGTATAAAAAATTTAATCATAATTCTACAAACCATAGCAAATTAAATGCAAAATCCGTACCAATATGTTAGAGGAACAAGCTACGCAAAGCACAATGAAACATGGCAGGGCTAGCTGCTTGTGAGCAGGGATGCCTCAGAGAGGATATCTAGGTAACCTGGCCTGTTTCACACTACATGCCAGTAAAGTCATGAAAGATCATCTGGATTTGATACCAGATCCAATTAGTCATGTTTAACTGCCTTATCTATTCTTCCACAATTGAGCAGTAAAATTTTGGATCTATCCTTTTCGCCAAAGAATGCTTCAACTGTTGTTCTTGTTGTTGTGAGTTATCTCACTTGTCTGAGAGTAACATCAGAAGAAGCCCACGAAGTTCATCGTGGCAAGGAATGCAAGATTGCATAATTGCAGATGACAGTAAGATTTTGCACAGTTCTGCCCCAATTTTGATGAATAGCATCTCGAGGCGACAAGTCGAGAGTTTCCCACCCCTCTTCCCCTACCACAATCTCTCGAGAGGACCGCATACAGAGGCTGTTCACACATTTTTTAGACGATGTCTATTGTATTCACAAAACTAAATTACATAAAATTGTGTTTTAAATGTTCTATTTGACATCCCTTATTCTGAACTATCTTTCGACACCGCAATTTCCAGGATAACAATGCCTTTTGAAGTTGCAGAAGAGATATTCTATCCCATTCCTCCCGAACAGCTTTCCAGAGTACTGTTAGGGTTTTGGGAAAACGTTTGCATAATGCAGTTTTTAAAAGTCCGGAAGCATAAAACTCCGTAAGTGACACATCGGGAGATTTAGTAGGGATATTAGTGAAGGGTATGGCCTCTATACTAGTTTTTTGTTCCATTTCTTTTAGGAAATTTACAGTGGATTTTGATGTGTGACTGCTGGCTTTGTCCTGATTGAGTCTCACAGATGGATGGCACTGTGGGTAAAGCGATGGTATTTCATTCAGAAAACTTGGGGATAAAATATGTTCCTGATAGTATTTGGAGTTAATCTTGACATTTTTTTGCACTCTCTTTATTTTTAACTTGCCATTATAAGAAAAACCAGCAACAATCATGAATCACTTAGAAAAACTTTCTTTCGATTCTTTGAACCATGTACTTAAATTTTTTCTCCCCTTTTAAGATAATAAATGGCTACTTTTTTTTTACAATCATTTAAATACACCCATGCTTCATCTATTATGACAATTGTTTTCCATTTTTCTTTGGACAAGTGTTTCTCATATAGAATTCTGCAGCGTGTCCTGCGTTGAGCGATATGCTTTGGAAAAAGACGATGCACATTGCGTTTTTTCGCTTTCTTAAGATTTAAATCAACGTTTATCATTTTGTTTACAGTGGACACCGAGCATTTTAATGATTTTGCAACTGTCCTTTAACTAAGGGGATTTTTTTTAACATTAAACAACGTACCTTTGCAACAGTCGAGGATGTCCGTTTTTTCCTTGGATTCTTGTTTGGAATTTTTGTCCCACTTGAGGCTCCAATTTGACGTTTGTTTCCTTTCTTGTTGATGATATTACCTATCGACGCTTTAGATATCACAAAACCATGACTCTCACATCGGTTTTGGATAAAGGAGTATGCATATTTCTCTTCGGAAAGAGCGTAAATGTAGCCTTCGAACCACTGGTTTGTTAAATTCGCCATTTTGAATAAAAACAAAACTTTCAAGCCTCAGACGATAATTTTGACTTTTAAAAACATACTACAATTGCAATTACTTCTTTTGCAGCAAACAATGTTTTATAACCGCTTACCAAAATCGTCTAAAAATGTGCGAACAGCCTCTGTATTTAGTGTCCCATGCAGCACAGACACTATGCATTTAGAAACATCCCTGCCTACTCCGGGATTCAAACCTGGGGCCTTCGGAATGGAAGTCAGTGTCACTAACTATTGCCTCAGTTCTACAGCATGTTTGAACTGTAGTTTGCGTAATCAACTTGAACAACATTTGATTTCCAACTCTTGAAATTTGCTAGAAGGTTATCATTTCCATGTATTGAACAAGTTATGTTTTATTTCATTTCCATGATTTGAACTAGTTATGTTTTATCTATGTGGAACAATTCCCTACCAGTGGCCAAGCGCTAAAAGCACTAATCACTGATAGTTTGAACTGGGATAAAATCCCAGGGAATGGACCGACAATGTGGCAGTTACCCATGTGTAACATGAATGCGAATCAATTTCTCTTAAAACGTACTCAATAAATGCTTTCCTTCCTTTAGGAAAATACATCTTATGTACTTTGCCATAATGAAAACAATCGAACCTTAACCCGTTTGGATTCACGTAGGATTTATTATTCTTTTATATGATAATTATCATTTTCTCATAGCAGATTATTACGATTATCCTTATTTATTCCTGTCTGTATGTCTTTATTTAATTGCCTTATCTGTGCAATGACTTTTTTTATGATACCTATATGAATACTTTTAATATTATTATAAGATATTTTTCCCGCCTTTCTAGCGTGCCTTCGTGGTGTATTGGTTCTGCCTGCTGGGTCGGTATTCCCCAAAATAGCTCACAATTTAGCAAAGATTAAAATTTAAGCCAAATTTTAAGAAGCCTTTGCATTAAACGAATATGTAAACTATACTTTGCACATAACTGATAAATTAGATTTAAGTAATTTCTATGATAACTTTTCGAAGCTTCTAAAGTGTAAATACATTTTTATAAACAAATTTTGAGCATTGCTTTTGGTGTTTCGAAACATTACCTTAGTTTACCTAGCTCTCAGAAATTATCAAATGAATTTTATAAATTAGAGCGTATTTGCTTTTAGAACATATAGTACATACATTCCCAACATTTGATCACGCTTTTAGATTATTGCATTTAAGCTCTAAATAAAGTCGTATTTGTAACTTATTATTCAAAACGGCGAATCAAAGCATATTTTCTGGAAAAGTTAGTTATATATAAAATCACAAACTTAAATGGAAATATTTCAGTTATACGTGTAAAACGTTAAGTTAATTCAATATTTGTTTGACAAATGCTTCCAGGCAAATAAAAGTCTTAATTAAGTTTTCTAGGATGTCATTTCCATTTTAAAGTGAATTACAAGTTACTAAAGGAACCGTTAACATGCTGTTGTTTGAAAATCCGTTTGTTTAGAGAAAAGAAAATGATTAATATTTATGAAAAACTATTTTCTAACTTTACGCTAACTAGATAGTTTTAAAACCATAATTAACTAAGGAATTTCTGTTTTAATTTAATGCAATTTGACAGTTTCTTAATAAAATTTATCCGTTGCTCTGCTATATCTGTTCGTATTCTTTTTTTATAAATGAGCTTAAAGTGTTTAATAAATGCACGCTAACTCTAACATATAATAATACATAACACTGCGTAATACGTATTTCATTAAAAGTACAAAATTTGACACGTAATTTTGGCAACCATTATATTCCTACAGAAATAATTTTAATTATTTAAGGTAAGCTGAAAATTGATTTTTCTGAGTACAAGTGGTGTTGGATTGATGAAAATTGTTTTGGCTTGTGTTTTTGGATTAAACTTCTGTTTTACCGATTTCTACTATTCTAAAATTTTGGTTGTAGAGCAAAGGATGTTAGAGAATATTATTTAGACTGTAATGTTAGAGGCGACACATTACTGCTATCCAGACTTGCTTCAGCAAAACGTAAAAATAAAAATTTCCTTCTTATATATCATCATAATCATTATTATTATTATTATTATTAATATTAGTATATGATAAGAATGCGTTTGATGATAGCACATTCCGCTGTTGGTTTCTGAAACTCAGAGATGAAAATGGATAGTGTGTAGATCAATCACATTGCAAATGCCTATCATTTCTGTATCCAATAGCTCATCTCATATCAAGTAGGCTTCTGAAGAAGTTAAGGACCAAGCCATAGAAAAATTAATTTCATTCAACTGTCCACAAATTAGAGTCAGAGTTGCTCTTGTACACAGCACAGCAGCTGAAAGACAAATGTAGACACTTGATTTCATCATGAAGTTTAATGAATGGATTTCATACAAACTCTCTTCAAGCCAATGAGAGAAGTAAGTTGTACACTGCAGAAAAAAAAAGGGGGACAGTTCTATATCTCCCGTTCTACTGGGCCGATTGACGAAATTCAATTTGCGTTTTTCATGTCTTGAAAGCGCAACTTAGGATATGTATTGGATTTATATATAGCATTGTTCTAATATAGGTATTTTGACACAAATCGGACTTTTTCTTAAATAACATACCAATTTTTTTTTCCATATTTCCATTCTACAACTCAAATTATGGCAAACTACCAAGTTTTGTAAAAGTCGCACGAGTTGTTTTTAAATAATTAGCTCTCAAAATTTTAGGTCTTCAATGTTAATTGAGTTTGGTATATATTTATTAATTTCTCTTTTTTTATTAAACTTATTTGATTCTTCCTTTCACATTTCGAAATTCAGGCTCATTCCAAATAAAATTCACCCATTTTTTACCATCATCTTAAAGTAGACGTATTTCTAAGTATACCTGCAAAAAATTATAGTTTTTTATTCAAAATTTCGAAGATATACGTGAATTTATATATCGGCGCGTTTTGAAATTTGGTATATTTGTTGATAACGAATAACATCAAATGTGGTTCGGGAATTTTGTTAAAATTATTTGAAAGTAAAAACGATGTGACTTTTTTTTTTGCTTATGCACAATGTAAAAAGCTAGCAACGCTGCCAATTTTTTCCTTCTCCTGCACAATGGAAGGGAAAGGAAAATGGTTTGCCATATATATTAAGAAGTTCATATATATTAAGAAGTAACATATATTAAGAAGTTCGCCAAGTGAATTATTCTTGGCGCAAACTGAAAAAAAAATTGCAGCGAGTTAAATTTTTTAAATTTATCCATAAATTTCGAACCAACTTATACAAACTACAGTCATAATTTGAGTCGTAGAATCGAAATATGAAAACAAAATTAGTATGTTATTTTTGAAAAAGTCCCAGTTTATGTCAAAATACCTATGTTGGAACAACGCTATATATAAATCTAATATATATCCTAAGTCGCGCTTTCGAGACATGAAAAATGCAATTTCAATTTTGTCAATCGGGAGATATAGAACTGTCTCCCCCTTTTTTTTCCCTCAGTGTGCAGTATACCTCTGCTTCTTAGCGTTTTCGTTAATAATGTGAACTAATTTTGAAACAAATTCTCATACAGGATAAGAAAAGGCTATTTATGATAATAATCAACATTGAAACTTTGCATTGAAGGATGCAAATTTTGCTTTTCATTTACCTAGATAAGTTTAATATTAATTTTAGTTACGTTAATAAATGTATAATGGTGTTTAATGCAACAGACCCACCTGGATTTGGTGGATTCGTTTCGTCCCCTCCTCCGTCCCCCAAAGGATAGAAAAGGCAAATAATTTGTCCTTCCTTTACCGCATAATAACCTTCCGTATAGTAACTGAAAGTACGTCCGGCTGGGAGTTGAGAGATTTGGAGTGCAAATCCCAGTAAGGGCATTCCTCATTTTTCATGTTTTCTATTCCGAAATAAACCTGAATCCACAATATTACTTAACAGCGGTTATTAACCAAACATGCCTTTATTACCGAGTTGTCGATTGATTGATTTACCATACCGGACTTAAAACAAACAATTTGCTGTGTTAACATATAACTCTACAGTGTGAAAATAACTTAAAGCGAACATTCAACTTTACAGCTACCAATAAAGTTAATTTAACCTGTTGGCAAGTTACAACCCCCAAATCGAATTGCTAGAATCCTGGTGGGTCAAAACTGAAAACATTGCCACGCAAACTGAAATCATAACTTGCCATATATGTCTATGGCAAGAATGAGGATCCTTACCCTCATTCTCGCCATAGACTAACTTATTTCTCACAAAAGAAAAAATTCTTATAAATACCTGCTTGGTTTACACTACATAGCTTGGTTTACACTACCTTTAAATCATTTATAAACAGCATAATTGCTTATCCACGTTAAGCCTTCAGGCCACAATCAACATTAAACTTCTATTTTTAACTTAGCCTTTGTGATTACACTGTTATCTGAACGAAAGTTTTAACATGAGTTAAGAAACATTGGATAGAGTTCGTCTAGTTAACAAAGCATTTTCACATAGATTATTAATTAAGTTTTTAATTTAATATCTGGCTATTGTGTAAATTTCTGGCATCTCTAATAAAGATATGAAATGGATGAAGACAGAATGTAAACAATCCAAAGTGAAACATAAAATTAATAAAGCAAAGCAACAAAAGAATTAATATGCGTTTCAGCCACATTAAAGACTGTACTAACATTGCTAATTTTATTGCGGACAGCCTGGAGTGCTTCTCTGTCAATTTCCTACAACGCCGTGCCGTCAGCAACTCGCCTTGTATACTGTTTATTAATTTACTTAATGGGTTTTACTTATACTTAAATTTTGCACTAAGCATTACTATGTACATGATTTGTTCATTATTTACCTTGCCAAGGAGTATTGTACCATAGTTTTAGGGAAACAAGCACTATCTGTAACACTGTATATTACGTAAATCAATTCTGTACACATATTTTGTTAGATTAATTTAATTCATATGGAACCTAACATGACATTATTAATGTTAATATAATTCTCTGAGTTCAGCATTCATTTAATGTATTTGTAGTTACTATTAGTGCATAATAATGATATATGGGTCTGAAATTTTACTAGTATAATTTGCCATTATTCTTTGTATAATGTAATCACAACATGTATTCAGGCACAATTTTATTAACCTAATTTGCATTTTGTTTTCCTTCATAATTTGTAATGCATAAATGTTTCTACGATTTCATCTTTACATCTGTACCTGTATCTACACCCTGCCTGTATGCCTTACATATCGTTACGAATTTTGTACATAGATAGGTAATTTTAGTGCAATTATATCTGAAATTGTTGTATTTTTCTGTATAATGTTAACATGAAAAATCGAGAGAGAGAAACTGGTACTTTTTCGTTTTGCCGGCGCAGGCAATAAAATCGCCAGTAATGGTACAACTGACGCCAAACTGAATATCCTCGCAGGTAACCTTTCAGGCCTCATTTTCAAAACAATTCGCAGCCCACCAGCGGCCGAGCGGTAAAGACACTGAACACTGGTAGTTTGGTCTGAGGTTCGAATCCCGCGAACGGGCTGGCTGCATGGGCGTTTTCGTGGTTTTCCCCATGTGTAACGTGTATACGAGCCAGTTTCCCTTAGAAAGTCCTCCACGAAAGGCATCCCTCCCTTTAGGCAGATAGCCCTCGTGTGCTTTGCCATAATTAAATACACCACACACCACACCAAAACAATTCGCAGCCATTTCTTATCTGATTGATTGTTCCGTTTCTTTCAATACTGGCATACAATTACGTAGAATTTTACCAGATAGTTCAATTTTATGTCCTAAGGACATTCGCGGTAATTAAATCAAGGTAAAATTCTAGTATACGGTGCAGCCTTGGCGCGATTTTGAAAATTATCGCCAACACCAAAAATTACCAAAAGAACGTTCTATGTATACACTATATACTATCACTATATACATAGTATATACTATGTATAACTATATATATTCTTTGAATACCCGTTTACTACTCATCGTATATGTCCGGTTTTTACTGCTCATCATAAAAGTCGCCAAAAGTAGCCAAATCCCGTGTGCACCGGATACTAGGATTAAACCTAAATCAATTAGGATGCAATTACACCGCTCACCCGAAGGCGAAAATATAGAAAAGCAAAGTTAAGGGGTTAAATTCATCCATTCTAACGAGAATGCATTAGTGAAGTAAAGCACTGCGGTTTTACATAATTTCTGGGTAAGCTATTCGTACAAATTGAAACAATTCTTGCATTTAAATTTATATTCCAAATTAAGATTTAACTTGAAATTAATGTAGATAATTAATGAGAGAATTAGATTTTTGTAGCGTAGTTTACGTGAGATGAGATCACTTGGGGTCACGTGATATGAACCGGTGAATCAGGATCTTGAATCATGAAAGCATAGTAAATTCTTAAATTAATGTTTTTTTACAAATTTATTGTCTTTATTTATTAGCGTTTTATAAAATTTTAAACGATATTAAAATGTTTATGCCTTCAAAATAAAAAATTCTTAGAATTAACATTTGCTAACATTTTTTATGTGTATACTGTATGTTATGGCCAATAGCTTGGCGAGATTTGCGCCGGCGAAACGGAAAAGTACCGAGAAGCTATGCCGGGAACGTAAGAAGGAATACAGAAGCAAGTCTCTTTAACATTGAGTAAATGGATGTCTCGGTAATTTGGCGAGATATCGCCAAGCTAGTAGCGGTTTTGTCCACTAATTACCATGGCCAAATTGGTGAGAAATCGCTAAAAGTAGCCAAACTTGGCCACCATTTGGGGACATTTTTGTCCGGTCCTTGTTTCACCGTAATAGGTACTGTGATTGAATAAATGTAATTGATCACTGTATTAGCTGTAACCGGAATTCGACTCTCATTGCCTTCAAGTAATTTTGAGAAGAAGAAAGTATTAGAAATATCTCGGCGGCCGGGCGAAAACTGTATAAGGCCGGAGACAGCATCTGCTCTTAGTTTTGTTGTTAACTGTTAGCTCAGCATGAGTTCCGAGTATAGATTCACGCTATACTCTGATTGCATTGCATTGTCTTTAACGTTCATAGTATTTTGAAGCGTAACTACTGATTGTACTCTGCGATACTGTAAAGAGTTGTATGACTATTTTTGTGAAAGGTTCCAGATTTCTGAAGTGTTTATTTTGATAAAATAATATTTAAAACATATCATAGGCATATAATTTTTATCAACCTATCATAGGAACTGTGTACCCGTACGCTCTGTTGTTGCGAACTGTACCTGTGGCGCGAACACGTACGCACGCAACAATATACCATTATGATGAAACGCACCTAAGATATGTGTTGTATTAGCAGAAGTACGTAGCATATTATAAATTTGCAAAGCCTTTTGTAATGTGGCATTTACAGCAATTTTTAAAGCTTTAATTGCATAACTGTTATCAATCACGCATTGCATAAATGTTATCATAAAGTGAGCAAATTATACTCAACAATGTCATTTTCTCTTTGCGAGTAACAGGAACGTCCCCGTACTCAAAACAAATGATGATCAGGATTTTTCACTTACTCTTAACAAATGTGTCCTCACCGTGCACTTTCTTTCCATGTTCTGATCCTTCTTTAAGTATTCCCCACTTTTCGTAAGCGGTTCTCGTAGAACATAGTACTAAACTGCTTTTATTTATTTGTTCTTTTTTGAGTTTTGAGTATCCAATATTATCTGGTGAAACCGTGATTAAGTTACTAATAACTTACTAAAACTTATGCTAACTAAACTAGCAAAACCTGAATTAACTCATAAGGTTTAGTTAGTTTCATCATTTACGTGATCGTAGTTAAATGGGAATAATGCGTTGTGAGTGTGACTTGTCCGGGAGCTCAGGAAAAAAAATCGGATAAAAAATAAATGCAATACACAAATGAAAACATAATATAGATTTCAAATTGATAGTAAGTTTATTAAGTCTCTTCAGATCACAATTAATTTCACATTATCATTTCTTACCAATTACCTATTATATTTCCATATTTTATTAATTTAAAATTTTGGTACCAAATTAAACATATGACATAATTAGTTAATATTCAACAGAAACTATTAAGGCAGTTTTAGAAGGAATAATGCGCATCTCCCTCCTTTGTTTTTACCTGAATATTAACATCAGGACAACTGATTATTTCATAAAAATTTTACCTATTATACTACATAAAAATTTTACATTCTTAATTAACAGGAGCTTCAGCCTACGTTTACGTTCCTGTAAAGGATGGAGGAGCAAGACAAATTTTCTACCAAGCTACAGTTCAGTTACGTAACATGAATAAAGTACACTCATGTCCATAAATTAAGGATAATACAAAATCAGTCAAAGGAAGAGTTAGAAGCAAAACAAATTTAACTTATTTATTAAACAAGCTTATTTATTAAACAAAAGGTAAAGAGCAAAAAAAGATGCTATATGTTTGATATTATTAAAAAAATTAGCGATTTTTTCTCTCTGGAGCAAATTACAAAAAAAATCTATTTACAAAAAACCAATATTACATGGTTGGTATGATTGTTAATGCATTGTATGACTCCCAGACGTTGCAATACAGTCCGTACAACGCCTAGGCATGCTGAGTATCAAATTATCGATCTGATGTTGGGGGATATTACACCACTCAAAAAGCAATGCCCTCCGAAGTTCCGGTAGACATGTAGGAGGAGGTTGACGGGCTGCAACTCGTCGCCCAAGCATGTCCCACACGTGCTCTACTGGATTCAAGTCCGGTGAGAATGCTCGCCAGTCCATACGGGTGATATCCTTCAATTGAAGGCATTCGCTTACGATGTTTGCACGGTGAGGACGGGCGTTGTCATCCATAAACTAAAATTGTGCGCTCATGGCGCCCGAAACAAACGTGCATTTTTTCCAGAATGACGTCCCGATAGATTTGGCTTGTCATGGTTCCAATTTGAACATGCACGTCAGTTCTGGAACCCAGAATAATTCCTCCCCAAACGAGCACTCATGCACCACCGTAACGGTGTCGTTCAATGATGTTTTCTTGGTGGTAACGGGTGCCTCGAGCTCTCCATATGAAAGTCCGGCGAGAATCAGACTGCAAGCTAAACCTGGACTCGTCGGAAAACATCACACAATCCCACTGTTGCGGTGTCCACAATGCATGTTCTCTACTCCAGGCTAACCGCAGGCGACAGTGAGTTGCAGTAAGTGGAACGCATCTGACAGGTCTACGAGCATATAGACCAATCTGCCCTAAGCGTCGGTACACGGTCTGCCTTGAAATTGTCATACCAGTGGCTGAAGAGAGATGACGAGACAGGTCTGAGGCTGTGCTCCGCCTGTTTCTTTTGGCAGTAGCTGCCAAATACCGGTCCTCATTCGGCGTTGTAACTCTGGGGCGACCTATGCTGTAACGTCTACTCACATTACCATCATCTTGGAATCGTTGCTAAAGTCTGGAGATGACACTCTGGGCAATTCCAAGTTCGTCTGATACTTCTAGTTGGGTACGCCTACATTCCAGACGGCCGATAATTCTACCAGGTAAAAAATCATCCAAATGCGTCCTTTGTGTCATAACTATTCGGTTATTGCACTGAAATGCTTATAAAGCGCCTGCGAACAATTTTACTTCTTTGCCTGTATTCCTTGTATATCACTCTCGTGATTGTGACGTACCATCGGTGTCATCTGGTTACTTCCTTGCATATGATTCTTGAAAACGTGTGTAGTGATTTTACAGGTGATATATTTATTTTAGAGTTCGATTTCCGCGTGACTCCAAATTATCCTTAATTTAGGAACATGAGTGTAAATGACTTATCTGTAAATGGATGGTGAACTAAGGACTCCCACTGGGGTACCTGAGGACAGCCGTCGAAATGCATGAATGGAACCAAAAATTCTCAAAAATACTGCAACGCAAATACTCGGCTCCTGGATGAAAAAGACATCCGGGCAACTGTCAGGACTTTTCCAACACGGAGATTTGAAGTGATTAAAAAGAAGCTGGCGTGGCTCGTTTACAAAGGAGTAGACTGGCAAAATAATATTTCCAGGATTCATATACGAAAGTTCAATTCCCAACACGTGGAACTCTCTAATAGTAGAAAATCGATGATACCAAGTTGAACTGAATAAAAAGCTTTCTAGGTTCGTCAACCGGTTGCCGGGTGATATGGAATTCATAACTTTTAGTAGAATTAACACATTTAGCTTGGGAGGCAACCAGATACAATTTCGCATTGCTGAATACACAGACACTCCACGCCACGAGGCGTAATTCTTGACTACCTTTAGCTTGAAGGAACTGGACGACTAAAGCAATTAACGAAACGCGGGAGCGACCTTCCTTTTTGTTTTTAGATACTTGAAAATTCCTCATTATTTCCGATGTTAGCCTAATAATCCCATTTTTTCTAGTTTTGAAAACCAATTCGGCAGCATAATTGCAGCTCCCCGCCTTCGCAAGTTCAAGGCAATTGCAACCTCCTCCAAGACGACCCCAACAAAAAGTGTTCAATCATCGAAATCCTCCTTCACACGGCTACCATAATGGTTTCATCCCCCCCTTCGAAACTAAATTTACATTGTTTCACCCTGAAAGACAAGAACATGCCTACTGCACGTGCGCCACTTCTCTCAAGCGGCCAAACGACCGGACATTTAGATCGCCAATTGAGCGACTTCCAGTGTAGATGAAATGGCAACCTTTAACCTTTCATCCCGCACTTCCTGTCCTAAAGGTCACCCGAACAAAACAGTTCGTTCTAGAACATTCTACGGAAATAAAACCACCCTGAGAGAGAATGACTTAGTGAAAATTCGTCTTTTTCCCCGAATCCTTTCACAAAGATACAGAAATCATTCATGATCAAATTCAAATAAAAGGAAAAAAATAATAAAAATTCATTGGAGCATCTATTTTTTCCAAAATTAAAGAATTTACATAACCAAATATTGAATTAATCATAAACAATAAAACACTAAATTAATAATTCAAAGAATTAAATAAAAATTAAGATTTTTCCTAAATATGAAAAATAATTAACCTGATTTCTTTCGTAATGAAATCAAACTATTATCAACACAACATATTTACTGTTTTGTATTCCGTCGACGTGCTTCAACGGGCTAAAGAGCACTTAAACCAGTTAACCCAGTGAGCCAGCTGTTTTGTCTATGGCAGAAAGAAAAGAAAGAATAGCAACAACCTTGTGCTTTGCTTAGATTTTAGTCAGGACTCCATTAATTTCGAGGACAAACGGTACCTTCTTTCACTTTACTCCTTTTGGATAAATGCAACCTTAGCTTTCCGTTCGTTGCATATTTCTTTGCTTCTAATAAAGAGGGACCTGTACATGTTTGCCCTCCAAATCGATAGGCTTGATTAAAACATTTGCCAAACACTAAAGAGATTGTTGCTTTTCTAATTTTATGGAAAGAATATCATGTCCATGTTAAGCAGAGCCGTTAAAGCATTTCAAAGGAAGTAAATGTGCCAGATTACTTCCAAACTGAATAACATTATATGTTCCATGATGAAACAGAAACTAAACGCATTGAAAGTAAAATATAATAAGCAATACCTTGTTTCAACACAGAAATAAGTTTTTCCATTTCCTGCTATCATTTTGCTTCCATTAAGGGGACTCATACACCTTAAAACCCGCAACATCTTCGAATATGTGACTGTTGCAAGAATTAGGATAATTATTTATTTAAAAAGAAATTACTTCCAACTTTTTACAGCTGATTGAATAATATAGCTACTTTCTGAAATAGTAATCAGAAAGTTTGTGTTGCCACAAATATTTTTATAATTTAATCCGCTTTGTGACAACATTTTTCGTCAAGTTTCCACCTTGCGCGCACAGTTTAACCCCTTAACTGCCGCGGACGTATATATACGCCTTGCTCAGCCGATGCGTTAACTGCCCCAGGCGTATATATACGTCCTTCCAAACTGCTATCATTTGCTTTGCGCTGCTACACCTAAAATTATTCGCAAAGTTAACGCATCGGCTGCGCATCTGGGCGCATCTGGGGCAGTTAACGCATCGGCTGAGCAAAGCGTATATATACGCCCGCGGCAGTTAAGGGGTTAAAATAATCTGTTGCATAATTTAATTCCATATTTAATATGTAACTTTTATAACATTTGGAAAATACTGTGAACCTAAAATTCTAAAAATTTCATGTTAAATTTTTATTTTATTTTGAGTTGAGTTTATAAAATGGATTTTATTAAAAAAATCTATAATATTTTCGTCCATAAAATTTTTCAATATTAAAATATTCATCAGATTTTTCGTTCAGTTAGAAAATAGTGCCCATATAAAGAATTCCTTCAAATTTCAAGTATGTACCATTAGCCATTTTTAAAATATCATGCGCGCAAAGGGGAAACATGGCGAAATATTTTGTCACAAAGAGGATTAAATTACAAAAATTTGTTGGAGGACTACGTTATTCAAAATTGGATGTCTCTAGTTACCGCTGTTTCCTCACAGTGAGAGAAGCATTTAGGCATTTATACAGATTCTTCACTATTTAGTTCTTTTAAGTATTATAATGCATAGTGATAATATTCGGTGGCAACAGTTTGAAAGTGAATCGACGCAAACTGCCCTTTTGAAATTAATAGCCGTTCTGGACAATGCCCTTTAGGCTAATAATCAAAGCATTACATATATAAATTTTTCTGTTATTTATTAAAGACATCATATAAGTTCTTAGGTAATGCCATATACTTGCGGTATCGTTGCGGTCTTACGAGTTGTGGTATCGTTGATGTTTCTTTGAATTCTAAATCCAGATAAGCAGGAAGAAATGAACAATTTATTAGGAAAATAGGCACAATAAATAGTGCATACAGCACCATAATTGCCGAAAACAACTCAAGGAGAACCCGGATATTAAATTCTTTCTCCTTAACACACTAAATAAACCCTATAATTCCAGGGTTAAAATCGTAACTCGTAGTTCAGTTAACCGCCCACAACTTATTCGCAACTGTTTCACAAATGGACTCCTTAATTTTTCGACCCGTATTTATATTGTGCAACATGGGCTCCATGAATTTCTAAAAGAATCGGTTGAAAAAATGTTTTCGCGAATCTTCCAGAAATTCGCCATGTTAACGAGTAATTGCTAAATGTCGCTAACTTGGCGACAAAAAGTAACGCCAAGGCTCATTGGAAACGAAATTGCCTAGATCTCGAGTTCTAATTGAGCTATTTTGAGAATTCCAACGCCGTTGCATTCAGAATTAAACGAATTACAATCCTGTGCAACAAATAAACACTTAAATAAGAGATATCTAACCACAAATGAAATTAAACCAAAAATAAACCGTAAAATTACCTTTCTAAAAGGAATAAATAAATAAAATATTGTGTTGTGAATTATCTCACTTGTCTGACAGTAGCATCAAGAAACGTCCATTAACTTTATTTTGACAACGAGAGCAATGTTGCTCCTGCTGTTGGCAAGAGCCTTGAGCACCACAATGCGACTTCGCTCAGGTCCGTTCCAAATTTGATGGAGAGCAACCCCGGGAGGGACGGATCCGGGGGTCTGCCACCCCTCTTCCCCTACCACCATTTTCTCGAGAGGACATATATAATTAAATAAGTAAAACAATACGAAATACTATAATAAACTAAAAAGCAAAAATACAACCAGAAAGGATTAAAATATTTACAACACGCTATACTTATTTACAAACGATAATATTGAATACTAAACCCTTAACTTAAATCTTAGGCATTTTTAAGCTTAAATCCTAAAAAACTATATATTGTAATTTGATGAGACATCAACATCAGGTGCACAAATGAAACTGTTTTGATCAGTCTCTTCAGCTTCCTTGCTACTGGACATCTAAATATGAAAATTTACAATCTGGGCCTGTAAAAGATTAAAAGATGTAAACAAGTAAACTGCTTTTCATTAGCATTTCGTCACATATGTCTCAATAAATCAAGTAACTATAAAAGCTAAAGATTTCGTGTCCTGAAAAAAACAGAAATTACGGTAACTTGAAGGAAATATTTGTCTAAGGCTCGTGGGCAAGTGATATAATAAAATAAATACGCAGCTATATCTTTAAATAATTAAGTATTTTCTTTATTAAATAGATGCATTAGTCTCAATGCGCTATTAATTAACAATGAAATAATATCGTAGCAAATTTTTCAGCTATTCAACTTTAGCCATTATAAGATCTATAGGTTCTATATCTTTCTTTTCGAAGTGACTAATTATTAAACTAGTAAGGCTATCACAACTTATTAATATTAAATAGTTACAAGTGTTAAATTGATTTCGTTTTTTTTAATCTGAGAACTTTTGTATTTTTAAAGTCATTTTTAATTCTTTAACGGTCAAATTCTTTGAGGTATAAACTGTAAAAATTGTGGTTTTTAAATTATATTTTTTAAATTTTTGTTTTAAATGATTATTTTAAAATCAACTTTCAGCCAAAAAGTACAAATATTTGAAACACCACATCAACTCTTTCTACGAATATTTTAGTATACAGTAAGATTTAACTTCCAGCCGAAAGAATACCACTTATAACATCACTAAACTCTTATTGATTTTGCAATTAAAGAAGATATATGACTGATTCTTTTGATATTGTTTATTGTAACAAATGACGATGACTTCCATTATCTATCATTCCACGATGAAGCATTAATTTTGGCAAGGGTACTTGATGATATGACGCTGTTTAAATGGACGTTTTGCAAGTTATCAAAGGCTTTTATAGCTTCACAGATCCTTTAAAGTCTTTGAAACCATTGACTGTGGAAATATCAGTTTCGTGTTGGTTTAGAAAAAATAAATTAAGTTCTGTCCGGGATTTAAATTTCATTATCCGAGCTGTTATTTATTTTTCTTAAAAGAGTTAATGCGTTTCAAGCAAATATTTGCATTTTTAGATATCTAAAATTCAATTATTTATTTCATTACCTCGTTGCTGCAGATCTGATGCTGGTGAAAAGACGAAAAATTATTTTTCCACCCCATATTTTATGTTTTGTATTTCATTTAAAATTATTTCTACTTTTTATGTTAGAAGTTAGACAATAATTGGAAAATAATACATTTGCTTTAATTAACATTGTGAGAATATATTAAATAATAAAAATAAATGTCTGAATTAGGAAATTTGCAAAGATTTGAAGAGAAAATAGTAGAATTAAAGATTTCGACTTTAAATCAGTTAGTCATCAGGGAAAAGGAAATAAATATTTCTAAACTATGAAAATTTTAATTTATTTAGAGTGCATATACTTTTATTAAAATCATCTGAGCCTCCGAATTACAAAGGTTAAGAAAATCACATTTTATGTTTCCCACACCATATTTTTTGTTTCATATTTCATTTAAAATTCTTTCTACTTTTTTATTTTAGAATTTTGAGAATAGATGATTAATAATATATTTGCTTTGCTTTAATAATGTTGTGATAATCTATTAAATAATCAAACCAAGTGTTTGAATTAGGAAACTTGCAACCATTGGAAGAGAAAATTAATAATATTAAAAATGTCGACTCTTTATCAGTTAGTCATTAGTAAAAAGAAATAAATATTCCTAAACTTTAATTTATTTAAGAGTGCATATACTTTTATTAAAATCAATTGATCCTCTTAATTACAAAAATTAAGAAAACCAGAAAAGAGTTATTTACGTTTTCTGTTATTTGATTGTGATACTTCTGCATATGGATTTTAAAAGCATACATGGAAGTAGTATAATAGTTTTATATTTTATTGTCACTACTATAACCACAATGATTAATTTAATTCTGTCCATCGTCTTGAAAAAGAACAGAGTTAGGACAATTATATTCTTTCCCAAGCATTTAACATATTAGAGTTCTTTTCAGCTTTCAAATTTTTAGTTTCTTAATTTGTATTTAAATAAATTTGTAAACATTTCCTTAATTAGTGTACCCAGATTTACTTCTCACAGTTTTTTTTCGTGTTTATGAAAAGTTAATTAAAAGTATGAATTTAAAATTATTACACTTAATTATTGCTGCAGTTACGCATAGCTAATTATTTTAGTTTTTACTTAAAAAGACTTGCATGTGTGCGTGTTTCAGCAAAAGAATAATTATCGCATATTATTTTAATTGGAATTAACATTTCTGTTACAATTTTTGTCATATTTTGTTAATAGGTTTCACACTCTTTAAATTTCCCAGGATTTGCATTTTACTATAACATGATTAGCAAATCACGTGACCTGTCAGATTGCTGTTGCCAATCTTAATGAGTAAAGTATTTAATCATCTTCTAAATTATAATGCATATAATAATATATTTCATACGTTAGGGAAAAAAGAGAGATTTAATAAAACATTCTTCTTAAAACGTATACCTATATTTTATTCATGTCAGAAATGTCTTTTAGAAGCTTCCCCAAATTTTTTGTACCATTCTTACATCTAACCATTTTACAGAAACCTGCCAATTAGATATGGCTTGAGAGCTTTAATTTGTGCTTCAAATTACAAATGCTTAACAAACCGAGAAATTTAAAAGCAATTAGCGAAGCTTTAAATAATTTTTAATCTAAATCTAAATTCTATAATTTGAACTTTATTTAGTTCATAAGCAAATGATAACACTAGTCATCAAATTTATTCCTTTTTCCCCACATAACAGTAAAAGGAGGTAATTTGAACTATACTGAGTATCTTAAATGAGAAAATAGTAATATAAACCTCGTTAAATGTAACTTTTTGTATGTGATAATAGAAAGAAGTTTCTAGTAAAAGAAAACAAAATCCTCTCATTTTATTAACAAACTAGTGAGCAAACTTGCCAGATGAGCTGGCTGCGGCCAAAACAAAATTTATAAGTTCTACGGATAACTGAAAAAAATATGCATAAAAACATTTCAGTATAAATAAGATCAGTTCATTCTTTCCAAGCAACAAACAATTCGTAAATAATTTTTACTGTCAAATCAGGAAACAAAATCTTTTGATATTTTAGATTAAAGTGTATGGCGTCATGATTTAAATTTAATGTAATATAATAATTTTTTTTCAATATCAATAAAAGAATCAAAGTGGCCATAACATACCTTGTGAATTATCCTAAATTAAAACAAAAAAAAAAAAAAATTCTAACAGCAGCTATTTATTTAAACTGCTGATATTACGAAAACGCTTCGACATGCAATAACGTCACATTCGTAATATATTTAATATTCGGCAATGCTAATTTTATTTCATCTTCTGCAAAAATTACAATAGTTTGATTAACAGACTCTATGTTTAAAAGCGAGCAGTGACAAAACTTTTCGAAATTAAGCAGATTTTTATCTCCATCACGCAAAACTGTTGCCACTCGAAAAAATGAATGCGAAAATTAGCGTTTTCAAAGTTCTTAATCAACGTCTCGGCTGACTAAAGTCGTACGAAGATGACAATGGTCGAAATGAAAAAAAAAAAAAAAAAATTGAGTTATAGTGAAAAGCCATTTTCGAAATGGTTTTTCATAAATTTTTGCAATCCAGGGGGGGGAAGGGGGTACCTCTCTAGAAACTCATCTCCCGGCCGTTGCGGAAGAGATAATGTTACAAACAAACAAACATACAGACAGGCAGAGAGCGCATATTTTAATAGTATAGAGACTTAAAGCTATATTCAAATATATTTCAAGTTACTGACACACTAACGTAACTATGAAATATGATCGGATTTTGTTATGTAGCACAAAAGGTAAAACAGAATGCAATAAAATAACCTTACTCTTGGAAAGCTATCCTTTTAATCTAGTCTTACGATTCAAATCTCTACATATTTAAGCTCCATTTAATACTAAGTAAGAAATGGAAATGTCGACCTACATCCAAAAACGCAAAATTTTAAGTGTTCAGTACATATGCTAAAGCAGAAACGTTGATTACTATGTATGAAAAGTATTCTAAAAATGGATTAGCTTTAATACTTTCAGTTATTTCCTTTCTTTTCACTATGGTACCTTTGCCTAACTAGAAACCAGCAGCAGTCGCCCTTTATATTAGAATTCTATTTACGTTGGACTCCATGAGCGATCAAATGGTTAAGATCATTGAATGTTGGGAGTCCGACTCGGGTTCGATCTCGGGGTAGTGAACTACGTGGTCGATTTTCGTCGTTTCTGCCATGTACAGCGTAAATAGGACCTAGCTTCCCTTACAAAGTTTTGCACGAAGACATCCCTTTCCTCTTTCTAAGCTACCTATCTACTTTGGTAACTTTGTTTCATTTTCTAAAATATCTTGATGGAATCTTTTTTCGTCTTCAACGCTCAGTTCTTAAACGCTCGGAAGAAAATTCCAAATGAGAATACAGAAGTTGGATTCTCATTTCTTCAGATTGTGATAAATCTCTAGAAGTTCTGGAACCATTTTTCGGTAATTTTCTAGACTTCGTTTTTCTTTTTTACCCAGAAATTCATGTTCCATTTCACCAAAGGCCTTACAGACAATCAATTTATTCAAAGAATTTTCCAGACAATCAATTTATCAATCAATTATTATTTATTTGTCAATTTCCAGGCAATCAATTTCTTTTGAAAATTTTGTTTTCTAAGCGTCGTAAGACAATTTTCCCATTTTCTTCCCGCATCCCTTCGTGGTGTATTACAAGCATATCCGGCTAGTCAAGTGTTCGAATCTAGGCAGCGTATGTCTTGCTTTCCTGTTTCAAAAATTCGATTCGAATCTAGGCAGCGTATGTATTGCTTTCCTGTTTCAAAAATTCGAATCTAGGCAGCGTATGTCTTGCTTTCCTGATTCAAAAATTCGAATCTAGGCAGCGTATGTCTTGCTTCCTGTTTCAAAAGTAATTCTGCTGTCGGCGTCCGAACTGAAATGTGGTAGACAAGAATTAATCATCACCTGGCTTTGTAAACTGTGTCCCTGCTTACCTAATCGCTCTTTGAGCAGGAAAGAATGTAAATTACTTTCTCTCTTATTATCATGTGTCTTCATAGTGTAACTGGAAGCACGTTCGTTTACCAAACAGAACATGTCGATAGGTCTGGTATTCAAATTACGGTGAGGGCACTACATATTTTTCCTGCTTCGAAGACCAAAATCACCCTACAAAATCTCTGAATTTGAGCGTTACAAATATTCTCTCTTTCACATCGGCATCACGTGCTTTAAAAATTGATTTCAAAGATATTAAAATTTATTCTATATGCCTCTGATCCCCATATGTAACATTTGCCTCACTCCGGCCACTTCGAGGGCGCCTCGGGCTTTTGATGTCTACGGTTGGACCACTTTTTCAAATTTCTTGATCAACCTACGAACAGTGTCTTCATTTGGTGCATTGTTGTGTCCCATAATCGTACGGAGTTTTCGAACGGTTTCCGCGAAACTTTCACCAGTTTTGCAGTGAGTTTTCACAATCAACATTCGCTGTTCCGTACTATACCTTTCCATGAATATACGCCACAAACATTAACCTGGAAAACAAAAGCACAGTATCGAAACATAACCTCAATGATCAGTGTGAAAACAAAACATGCAAAAACAATGTTGCCAACAACAACAAATAAAATAACGTGCTTTTCAAATCCGGCGTTCTTTTTGAGACACCCTTTACTTCCATTTATAATACTTTTATACCTCAGTACAGATTAAATTTTAATGATATATATGTTTGATGCAATATATACTATTCGCTAATGAAAATTTTTAATAAATCATTGCATCATTAATATAATTAAACCAAAGGATGCAAATGTTTATACTTCCGTACTAAATACTGCTATAATTCAGTACAGAATCATTATTAATGATATATCAAATTGATATAATTTATACTAATCGTTAATGAAAATTTTAAATAGACCTTTGCATAATTTGTTTAATTAAACCAAACGATGCAAATGCTTATACTTCCGTATAGAATACTTCTGTACTTCAGTATAGAATTTTTTAGTGATACATCTGTTTGATACAATTTATACCATTCGTTAATGGGAATTTTTAATAAACCTTTGCATACTTCAGTATAAAATTGTTTTTAATGATATATGTGTTTGCTGTAATTTATACTTTTCGTTAATGAAATTTTTTAATAAGCTTTTTCATCATTAATGTAATTAAACCAAACGATTCTTTATAAAAATTTATACTATTCGTTAATGAAATATATTCGTTTATATTATTCGTTAATAATTTATACTATTCGTTAATGAAAATTTTGAGTTTGAGTAAACCTTTGCATCATTAGTATTATTGAACCAGTCGATGCAAATATTTATACTTCACTAAAGAATTATTTTTAATGATATATCTATTTGATATAATTTATACTGTTCGTTAATGAAAAGTTTTAATAAACCTTTGCATCATTAGTGTAATTAAACCAAACGATGGAAATGTTTATAATTTCGTATAGACTACTTCTATTCTTCAGCACAGAATTAGCTTTAGTGCTATATAGTTTTGTTGTAATTTATATTACTAATGAAAATTTTTAATAAACTTCTGTATCATTAATTTAATTAAACCAAATTTTCCAAATGTTTATAGAAATTTTCGTTCTAAGGCCATGGTTATGCATTCTGTTACATAAAATTGCTTTCCTTCGCTTAGAAAGGAATTTTGTGCATTTTTGTAGCAAATGTCGTATCATAAGCAAGAAACACTACATGGGTGGAAAATGTTGTAAACTAATACTGTTTTCAATTTCTTTATGCAAAATAGTAAAACATTTCTTAATACATTCATTACATTTCTTCAGTAATGTAAAAAAAATGTTTTGAAAATTTCAGAAAAATATTTTTTATTGTCTTCTTCTGAAAGTTTTACTCAGTAATTAATAGCATGATTTGCGTATGATAGAGCAAGATTAGCCATCACAAAGAGATAAACTTCGCAAAATTTCTTGGAAAATGTCTGGAATAAATCTAAGCAAATGTCCAAAAATAAATACCAAGAAAATAAATCTTACAAACTTCGCCATAATAGCTCAAGCACCAGCTGTTTATCTGGATAAATAGAGCTTCTTTGTAGTCATAGCAAAACTAGAAGGAAAATTGTTTCCTTCCATGATCTTTGTGTCCTGACTCTAGCATTGATTTTCATTGCCTATGACATTGACGATGTCTGCTCTCGTGTATATGTCACCTCTTGTATAAATCTTAGCCCAGACTATCTTCGTCAGGGGAATATAGTTTGGGCACGACATACTGCCATGAAAAGAGACAGGGACCATTCTTGATAAAATTGCTCAACCGATCTTGAGAAGATCGCTCAAGTATTAACCAAAGATCTTTCGCAAAGCCATTAACTTGCATTAAATCAGATAATCACATTTCTTTTACTAATGAAATCGGATTTGTATTGATTTTCAGTTTTACAAACTTTTATTTAGTTCACTCATGGCGTTTGTCGTTTTAACCGGAAGTTTGTCACTGATATTTAACCCACTTCCTGAGAAGGTATCAAGTTAAGATTTTGTACAAACGCTGTTTCTAGATGCAAATGCAATTTAATTAAACGAATTGATTCAAAATTCCATTTAGAGTTTTTTTTATTTAGTGTCGAAAGGGTTTTCCTCGCGTATCCATTTTTAACAAACATTCTAAAAGTCTCAAAAATTTACTTAGAGCGGAAAAATATCTTTTAAATGAACGTTTTGTAAAATTTTTAACATCATTTCTGATTCTAGGATGGATTTTCGAAACTTAATCTAATTTTTTACGCCATTAAGTAAAATAATTATTGGAAGTAGAAGAATGATTATTCGACGTTTAAAAATTATTTTTCAGTTGAATAATTTGATTGCTAACGTGTCATTAAAGTTTAAAATATTGAAAATTTAAAAAACGTTTTTATAAAATTAGCTCTTCTACTTCAAACTCATAAAAGAATGAGCTAAAAATTTAAAAAAAAAAATTATCGTGCAGTTTAAGGGGACTCATACACCTTAAAACCCATAAGATCTTCGAATATGTGACTTTTGCAAGATTGGGATAACTTATTTATTTTAAAAGCAATTACTTCCAAATATTTACAGCTGACTACATAATATGGCTGCTTTCTGAAATAGTCATCAGAAAGTTTGTGTTGCCACAAATATTTTTATAATTTAATCCGCTATGTGACAAAATTTTTCGTCAAGTTTCCACCTTGCGCGCACAGTTTAAAACATTCTGTTGCATAATTTAATTTCATATTTAATATATAGCTTTTATAACATTTGGAAACTACTGTGAACCTAAAATTCTAAGAATTTCATGTTATTTTTTTATTTTATTTGGAGTCCAGTTTATAAAATGTATTTTATTAAAAAAATCTGTAATGGTTTCGTGCATAAATTTTTTTAATACTATAATATTCATCAAATTTTTGGTTCAGTTAGAAAATAGTGCCCATATAAAGCCTTTCATGGAATTTTAAGTATGTACCATTAGCCATTTTTAAAATATCATGCGCGCAAGGTGGAAACATAACGAAAACTTTTGTCACATAGCGGATTAAATTACAAAACTATTTGTGGCAACAGAAACTTTCTGGTTACTAGTTTCTAAAGCAGCTATATTATGTAGTCAGCTGTAAAAAGTTGGAAGCATTTTCTTTTAAAATAAATGAATTATCCCAATTCTTGCAACAGTCACATATTAGAAGATCATAAGGGGTTTAAGATGTATGAGTCCCCTTAATGGGAACAAGAGATGAAATAATTATGTTTACAAACTTTCTCTGCAATTTTATATCAGATTAATAAAAGCGTCTAGCTCTCTTGATAAATAAGTAAATATTATGCTTATTACTTTTGACAATACAATTCGATTATCAGATTTCTTTATTAGGTTCCCGAGCTTTTATTAATCGCGATATAAAATTGTAGTTTCAAAATGGCGTTTTGGGAGTAATAGCCCTTTTTGAGATAAAAAGCTTTTGTAACATAAACTTTTGTTTAAAACTCATAAAATATTTAACAAACTTACAGGAGAAAAATAATTTATCTCATAATTTAATTGGAAGTAGGGATTAAATCTCTTTACATCATTAATATATAATTTTATATCAAGCATAATATAAGCGTGGGCGCTCCAGTAACGGGATCTAATAACTGAATCGTACTGTCAATTAATTGTATAAGTTATTGAAATCTATAAATTTACGTGTTTCTCCTTGTACCTCGATTCCTTTACTTCCAAAACACATCTAACGTGAAATCGGATATACTAAAAGCTGGTAGAAAGTTTCATGAGCAATGAACAACAAAGCCATGGTTATTTAATTACCCTGAGGATTGTTTAATCTCTTACTACCATTAAATTGTACAATAAACTATTTTTCTGTTTTTAGTTTGTAGATATATTAGGTATTTTTGAAAGCAGGAGAGATGAAAAATGAGCGAAACTCTGAATTATCACACACACACACATATATATATATATAGATAGGTTTGTTTTGGTTTATTTAATTAAGGCAAACCCTCGAAGACCGTCTGCTTAAGGGAGGGATGCCTTCGTGGAGGACATTCTAAGCAAAATCGGCTCGTGTACATGTTACACAAAGGAAAACCACGAAAACCCGCTCCGCAGCCAGCCCGTGCGCGGGATTCGAACCTCAGACCGAACTACCAATGTTCAGCGACTTTTACCGCTCGACCGGCTATATATATGCTAGAACGCCTGGCGGTCAAACGAAGTGACCTTTGTTTTACATATTATAAATTGCAATTAAAATGATTTGCGTTCAGTTGTAAACCATTTCAAAAACAGATGATTCCTAATGCAAACAAATGTTCACGTTCCCACTGACACGCTCAATTTGCGTTCAGCTGAAAATTCTATTTAAAAAACAATGTCGAAATAAATTCGGGCAAAATTTTAAACTCTTTACGAGAAAGGATATTTAACATACCTGATGAAATGTACTACGCACAACTCGTTAGTTGGTTTCGTCTCCTTTAACCCTTTGCGGCACAGTGTGTCCCGTCTGGACACACGTAAAAATTTCCTTCAGTACGCACAGAAAAATTGAATGAAAAAGGATTGATAAGTTACTATAGGTTACTCTGAACTTTCTTTATTTATAGTAGATGACAGCTCAACACAAACCAATCTGTATATTTTAGCCATGTTTAGTTTTTTAAGACTCTCATTTTTCAAAGATATCTTCCAGATTTTTTTTAGGGTATGAAAGGAATTGTGTGAAAAGCAATTTCTATGTTATTTTTTTGACTGAATTATGCTAATCTCCTTATTCTATATTAGTTTTAAATTTTTACCTTGAAATGTTGTCTAAAATCAAATGGCGAACCCTAGGTGTGCTCAGACCGGGTTCACCGATAATCTAGGACAACTGAGAGTCTATATTCTTTGTTTCTCCGCATCTCATCGGTCAGTTCATTGACAACAATGCTCGTTTCAGCACTCTTTTCGAAGCTCTATTCAATCAGTGTGCCACTTTGGGCCCACACACAGAATTAAATGATAAGTGCTATCTTCACAAAATTTTACTTGTGTACTCCTCTAGGCCTAATTGGACTGCGTACCTTTTTTTTTTTTTTTTTTTTTTTTTAATCAAAACTCCAAATTTAAAAGTTAGCGTGCCGGAAAGGGTTAATTTCTCAACATTTGCAAGTTTCTAGGTAATTCATGTGTAAATATAGTTAAATGCATAATAAGCTACAATTGTATGAATTAAAAATATTTTAATGTTCTTAAATACCATGATAATTTAATTAAAACAATTATAACTGCATGTATGGTATCAGTGTATATGGACTATTTGAATGCCGTGGCAACTTTACCCCATTGGCTAATACAGTTACACAAGCAACCAATAAATTATTGGCGACAAACAGACACTTAATCCACATATAATAAAGATATATATATATATAGAGAGAGAGAGAGAGAGAGATAGGTAGGTAGATAGCTAGATATATAGATAAGTAGTTAGATAGATAGACAGATAGGTAGATAGATAGGTAAATTGATTGATAGGTAGGTAGATAGATAAGTAGATAAAAAGATTGATAGGTAGGTAGATAGATAAGTAGATAGAAAGATTGATAGGTAGGTAGATAAGTAAGTAGATAGAAAGATTGTTAGGTAGGTAGATAGATAAGTAGATAGAAAGATTGATAGGTAGGCAGATAGACAGGTATATAGATAGATAGATAGATAGATATAGATTTAGATATATATACATATGTAACGTTCGTTTTTACTCTTACTCTTTACGTTTATATGTATTAGAAAACATAAAATTAGATATTAAGTTAATGAAAGAACAAATACATACTTTAGCAAGAATTTTAAAAAAATATGCGGAACCAAAGAGAAATGAAAAGTCTTTTGATTCACTGGAGGGTTGTACGACCTCTTAAATAAACGTTCTCGATCTGAGGTACTCAGATAATATATTATGCAGCATGTGTATTAATTTCAGTCACTTAATTATTGAAATACTCATTATTATTTAAAACAAAGCAAAGCAAATTAAACTAATATAATATTTATGCTGAAATGTTCCCGAAGCTTAATCCACTAAAGTAGCAGGAAAGTATTATTAAATTTGTTAGAAAAAAAATTATAAAAGTCATTTGCATTAAGGTATAATTCATCATTTATCAATGATAAAAAAGTGCTGTCATCTTCTATGATACTAAACTAATTAATTAATGAAGGTAATTTATTTTATTTTGGGAAACCTGAGAGCCATCTACCTGCTTTTAAATGTTAAAGATGACAAAATTGCAAAACATGGAATCAGTCACTTCAGCCTTTGTGAGGTTTATTTAATTCCATCCTCCTTACGTTTGTTCAAAATTTTAAAATAAATTCTAAAATGAAGCTTCCGATCTGTAAGACGGAAGAAAAAATAAAATTTGTTTATTATTTGAACTGAGTATTATTTATTTAAAATATCTGATGTGTGCACCACATGACTTTCTTGTTCGGGATATTAAATTATAGGCATTTTTTCTTGCATTTCGTTTAAACTTATTGCATTGCATTAAACCTACTCCGCCGACAGCGCATAAACCACAATAGAATAATTGCGCGCTTTAAAATTCATTCTATTTGTTTACCATAGCGACACTCTGGCGCTAGGTTCACTTAACAGTATTATATTTCGTTCATATTATAACTCAGAATACAAATAATTTATATCATTTAAAGAATTATCTAATAGTTGCCACATGCTCTATTCAAATACTATAATAAAGCTAAAAAGATGTATAAAAGAAATTAAGCAAACAAACAAAAAAAAAAAAAGCTTTTCACAGACGATTGAGTACTTCTCATTCAATTAATTCAGTTCTCAGTTCGCGACAAGGCAAAAATACATAAAAACTCAAAATATCTATATTAAAAATTACGAAGTAAATCCTAAACACTTATTTACTCGAAAAAATTCCAGAAAGGATTAAGCATGATTTCACTCGCAATAATAAATGAAGGCGTTATCTTTGTGTTGCGAAGCTACGTTTCTCTAGATTGGCAACAAATCCACTATTCTGCTGTTTCAAATGTAAACAAGCAATGGCCTCCATTAAAAACATTATTAGGCTTAGCGGTACTTAAACAACTTTAAAATTGTTGATAATACTAAAAATATTGCATACAGATTTACTAAAGGCATAAAAACCTTAACCGGAAGATACGAACAACATAATTCAATCATTTTTAAAGAAAAAAATGTACAATTTACAAAGAGTAAAGAAACAGCGATCGAGATCACTGAGCCGGGTAATAGAGTAGACATATATATATATATATATATATATACGTTTGGTGCGGCAGATTGCAACCAAAATACGAGGTGCACATCTACATTTTATAGCAGTCCTATATACAAAATTTCAACGTTCTGAGGCTACTCGTTTTTGAGTTATGCAAGATACATACGTACGTTCGTACAGACGCCACGAACAATTCTCTTGATATTTTCGTTGAAATATGCTGTCTGAAACTTTTCGCGTACAATACTTCCTTTTTACATCGTACAAGGAAGTAAAAATGAAAAATCGAACGACAAGCTGAAATGGCTGAATTATGAGTTTAAAATTATTTTCACGTGAATCCTTCCATTGTAAAGAGAATTTTAAGGCAACAAATTCCCCAAATAACAGAGATAATACCGAAGAACACGATCATGGTTAACTGAAAATCGTTGTTAATCTAAGGCAGTTTAAAAAAACGCAGGAAAGATGAGTAATCTACATGACAATTAAACAGAAAAATACTATTAAGTATTTAACTGTATACTGAGGCAATTTAATCTGGATAATGAGTTCATTTGGCATTTGATTACGTGAATTCAATCAGTATTCAAAATAAAAGTAACACTGTTTAGTTACGATAGAAACAGCATTATTAGAAAAGAATAAGTTAAGTTACAATTTATTATAAAGTCATGATTGCAGGAAAAGACAACAATATTCATTTAAATATATTCACGCAAAATAATTTTTGGTTTATAAATTTTCTGTTTATTTTCTGTAAGATAGTCATTATAAAAATATATGGATATAGATATAGACATAGACAAACAGATATATAGATAGATTTGTAATTTCTTATAAACATGTTTTATGTCTAAACGTTTTACATTTTGGCAGAATCATCTAACAGATATTCGCTACGATTGCTGTCGTTATCCCAAGCACTTCTGTGTTCTTTTTCGAATTTTTGTAGATAGTTTTATCTTACATTGATGATTTGTGATGTTAATTTATAAGGTATTTTCTCCTTCTTTCAAACATGCCTTCGTGGTGAAACTGTTAGTACACTCCGCACGTATTCGGGGAGACCAGGTTCGAATCCTGGAGAGAGCGCTGCTCATTTTTCACCTCTCCTGCTTCAAAAAATCCTAATGACTATACATTGATGCCCGAACTAACAAAGGAGGTGGATGATGATTCATCATCAACGGAATTTGGCGAATGGGTTACCTAATCCCCAATCGCCGTTTAAAGGGGGGTTATAAGGTATTTCTCTAGCCTTATAGCATGCCTTCGTGGTGTAATGGTCAGCACGCTTGGCGCGTATTCGATGGGTCCGAGATTCGAGTCCTGGCAAGGTCATTGCACTTTTCTCATGTCTCCAGCTTCGAAATAACTTAATGTCTCTATAAATTTTTCCATCATTCCACAATAAATAATTAAGCATTTTTTACATTTAATGCTAACTTATTTTTGGAATTTAATGCTAACTGGTGATGCGACAAGCGCTTTTTCGAAGGAACCTATTGAGAGAAATCAGCTTATATCTGCATTGCCTGTTTCTGGAAACTCATATAGCCAATCCATATCATTAAAAAAATCATCTTGGATATAAATGCTAACATCAAAAGATTTTATTAACTCAGTATTTTGTGTGCCGCGACAAATTCATGACACGGGAAAACAGAAAAAGTCCAATAAATCGCAGAAACAGAACATTTTATGTACAAAGGTTGCAACAGGTATCTAGATAAAAAATCGGAATATTGCGGAAAAATCATTAAATTCCAAGCATGAATCTAGCTGACATCGCTCTGAAGAATATAAATATCAATGAATTTAATTAACTAAAATGCATTTTAATACTTGTAATCTTAAGTTAATTAACATGCTATTCCTTATATTAATAATCTATCCTTAACTTCTATGTTTTCGTCTACGCCGTCAGAATACGTAAATGAAATGAGCTTCAGATGGGAAAGATAATCGAAGTTTAGGAGTGAAGACTAGCAACTGCAGCTCGTCATGATTTTATGTCTACTTGCGTCGCTATCGTTGCCAACTGGTGAATTATTTCTGACTGAAAACAGCAATGAAATAGTATTGGAAAGTTGTCTGTCCCTTAAGCAAGAAGTGGGTGGTAATTTCTTTAATTACTTTAAAGCCTGTACTTTTAGGTGAAATTCAAATAAAATAATATTTTAGTCATTTTGCATTGTTATATTTATTTGGCGTCTCGGTACAAAACGGTAAGGACAAGCCGAGAATTTATCTGGTTATGTAAGAAGTTAGATTAGTGTTGAGAAAGTACGAAACTGAGTTTAAACCTAATACAATCAATAGCAAAAATTTCAATGCAAGGGCAATTAATCCACAATAACCAACAGTATAATTTTACAGTCCCTAGGACACGAACCTTTGGTCCTGAACGGATCCCTTTAGAGCCTTGCTTCTCAAACTTCTTCAGCCCGCGGGCCAGTAAAATTTACGAAAACATTTTGCGAACCAGCGGTTCCCCCCCCCAAAAAAAATTACAAGGTATTCAAGATTGTAGATTGTAACATTCTTTTCATCATTTGTCTGCAGTAATATTTAAATGTAAACATAAGTAAATGTTGTAAGTATTAAATATAATTATCATATACAAGTAAGTAAACCTAAAATATCTATTCCTAATTCCTATATCTATTCTAAATTCTATATAATTCCTATATCTATTCTAAACCTATCCTATCTACTAATTCTGTGATAATAGATAAATCACAGAAAATTATGAAAAATAATCATAAAATCAACCGCTCAACCGCTTTGTCCCATGGACCAATGATGGTCCATGGGACAAAGCGGTTGAGAAACCCTGATCTACTACACTGAAGCGTCACCTATCAACCTGTTACGTCGCTTTTCCTTTGCTCAAGCGGCAACAGGTGAAATAATCGGAATTCATACAAATAGTTGAATTTGGTTAAAAACTTTGTTGTTATTTGCTTAACTTCTATTATCTTCTTAATTATTTAAAGAAGTTCGTTCTATTTATCACACTAATACATTTACCATTGTTCAACGTACTTCAACGAATAATAAGCGTTTCTCCACTGAAAACTAATGTGTATCTTTTAATATGAATATTCGTTATTCACAAATACACGTTCCACGATAGATGCCTTGTACTAATAAATGTAAATTAACAGACTGCAATAGACACGCTGAGAAAGCTTGAGTTAATGCGATACGCAGCATGCATGGAAACACATGCACAGTTGCCAGATTTTAATATTTTTCTTTTGTAAACGATGGTAGGCATACTTGTAGTTTTATAAGTTTGTATTTCCAAATTAAAGTTATAAAACTTTTGAGTTTGGAAGGACCGTCCCCAGTCCGCTGACCCGTGGTTGTGAAACACTACTTTAGAGGATATTTTCACCTGAATGGACAAAATTTAAATTCCATCAATTCCTATACGACCCCTGAGAACCACAAACAACTCCCATCTTAACTAAGATCTTCGTCTCATCTTTTCAGCCTTGATCTTCAACTAAGTAGATTACTACGTCCGTAGATGTCCAAGGTTTTCTCATCCTCATGTATCATGCTGTACTTGCGAGGATTTCCCTAGGTGCTCTCTATAAACTGTCCACCCAGACTTCTTTTTAATACCTCTATGGAAAATTTTATTACTTCGCTGCCACTCTCTCATTGAGAAGAGAGGATTTTCCCTGAGGGCAACTCATTGTCCGAAACGGAGGAGTGTAATGGAATCAACGAGGATTTAAGACTGTTTTCCTCCCAATAAACTCATTATGGTTTCACTTAGAATTTAAGCTATAGCTCGTGGTGAGGTTAGGAGTAGAATGGTATGAGTTACAAACAAATCCTATGGTACATTCGTTTATATCGACACTTTATTATTGAATGAGTATCACTGTAGTGCATGTTATGACATTTAACACAAACATATTTTGCCATAAATGTAAGTATAATATTGAACTTCCTCTTCTTTTATTTCTCATGGAATATTTTGCAAAATTTATGTTTGAAATCAATTAAATTAAAGTTGGATGTCTCTCACATACAATTTGCTCAGAGAACAATATCTTAACCAGTTAATTTTCGTTTTTGCTACTGTTGTTATGCTATTTACATTTCGTATTGGTACGACAAAGTCAGAAACCCAGTTATGTTTGCTTTATGGGTTCGTACACTATTTAAAAGTGCTTTAAGTGTATACAGTACACATAGGTGCATAGAGTACTTTAGTGTATCTCAAAGTTCGTTCGTACCTTAGCAATCACATTTTTAAAAACAGATTTTTTACATTTTAAAAAAGACATAAGCGGATTTAAAGGCAGAAACAGAATTGTTCAGCTTGTTTGAATATTATTAAAAACTGGAGTCTAGTATTGTTGAACTTTTACGATTCTGATGACAAAGCGAAAATCTGATTATCCGACAATGATGCTCGAGCTAAAATGAGATGGTCTATGGAGTCTCGTCGCCTTTTCCCAATCCCTGGTCAAGTTGAGGATTTTATGTGTGACTGTGTTATAATTATCTGAATTATGAAACTGGAAGATCTCCAGTTCAGTTCCTAGTTAAAATGTTTGAAGATTCTCGCGCAGGAAAAAAACATTTACTCTGTTTTAACGAGATCGAGTTCTGATTTCACACGAAAAGTAAAACCAGTCCGAGAAAGATTATATCTGTTTAAGAAACGAATTCTCAATGGACTGTTTTGGGAAAACTGTCAGGCTTTTCGTTCAAAGTTAAAGCCCAAATTAAATTCCGTGCGTTTTTAAAAATTGGCGCGCTAGTAATGAAATTCCGTTCCCTTTATAAAATTTCATATAAGTCTTTATAAAATTCCATAGAAGTATTTAATGCCTTATAAGGAATTTTCTCCTTCCTTACGGTGAGCCTCTGTGATGAAATTGGAAGTAGGCCCGGCTGGAAGTGAAAAGATCTGAAATTCTAATCCCGAAGAGAACATGTGCCCCGACTTCCAAACAAAAGTTAAGTCCATCTACATGTAGCGCTTGAATTCAAATGTAGTGGATGATATTTCATTACCATCTGGATTTTGTAACTGATTCCCCTCCTCCCAGTCATCGTAAAATAGGGTAAAATGTAAGGAACGTTCTTCTTCCTTACCGTTTGCTTTCTTGGTGTAACTGGATGCACTTCCATCTGGACGTGGGGAGATATGGAGTTCGAATCCAGGAGAGGACATTGCTAATTTTTAATTTTTCCTGCTTCAACAATGATGTCTCTACAGTTTTGTCTCTACCACCTTACCACTGAGACTAATGATTACAGATGGATTCTACAGAAGAGATAATTTAATTTAGCTATGATGTTATTTCATTAATAAGCTAATACTAATAATTCATAGTTACCAAAGAGATACACCGAGGAAATAAGTTCATTTAGGTTAAGGAAAGTGTTTATTTTTAAAAATATCTTGGGGATGTGTGTACCGTTAATTTTGCAATTAGCTGGCATCATAAAAAAACACCGTGTAATTATGAGGGCAACTGAAACTTCTGGCTACAAATTGCATTAATAGTAATAACAATAATTAATATTATAAATTAAAGTGTTTGCTTTAGTTACATTACATCTACTAACTTTTAGTTTGTTTTGGACTCCTAGTATGTGTTTCTAAGACTGGCATTCTTCAACGAGAGGTAAGATATTGCTCCAAAATCCAAGCAGAATGATAGAAATAATTTCATTATTCAAGTATGCTGTCTACTTTTAAAACAATACATTTTCAAATTTTTATCTGGTTGATGTAGCTTTACTGATCAGAATGGCACACATTATTATTAACCCGCGAGCACACGCACCGATCCGAAGAACACGAGAACACGCCCCGGGTATGTCATACCCGAATAAAAATATTGTAAATAAAAATTTGCCGAAAAAAATTAATCGTTTTTTTAAAAGAAGTTAAAATCTAAAACCTAATTAATACTTCATTTTAGATAAAATAGGAAACAATAAGGAGAGGAAAAATTATTTACTTACAATTTTTTTAACATTGTTTACAAAATGGGGTCATATGTTCCATATATATACTTTTGCTACAATTTTCTCAAATGAATCTAGTCTTTCTATCGTTTTTCTTGGTCTGTACACCTCTTGTAAGTCATTTCAGGTTTTTTGGAGGGCGGTCCATTGTTAACATGTTCGTCGGTGGTCTGAGTTCGTCCAGAATCTCGGAACCACAGATGCTCGTCGTCGTTCATTTTGAACATTTTCTATTAGCTGCATCCCTAAGGCTTTGAGAAAAGTACTCATCCCGTTCACGAGTTAAATTTTCTCGTATTGAATCAATATAAATATTTGTATTATCAACTACGTGTTTTAAAATATCTTCATGGATAAGCAATGACAAGGACTCTAGAGATATTGAGACGTCTTTAGAATACTTTGTATTTCCAGGGAGTTTAGTTATAATATTTTTGGCCCCAATTCTAACATTAGTCCGGAATTTATTTTTGTTCCATTTTACTCCATTATTTCCAACATAAAACTCATTGCTACATTCCCGAGTTTCATTTTCTGTTTCTGTATTTGAATCACTACTCTATATGGATGAATAATGATTACTAATTATATTCTTCGTCATCAACATCTTCCTCTTCTTCACTAAATGAATCCTCATCAGAAAAAACTGCTTCAAGGAGATTTCTCAATCTTTTCATCTCTTCATCGTAAGGAATATACGGCCCCATGCTTACAACTCAAGAAAAACTTATACTAAAAGCTTGAAAACGAGAAGTTGCGAAGTGACTCACTGAGAAACGCCAGTACACGCGCGGGTATGACATGCCCGAACAATGCTGGTCCTAAAAAACCATTGCACTTGCCACCTCAGGAATTTCCCCCATTTAAGTATGTGACCTTGAACTCAGCTACACCAAGTTTCATCCTTTTATGAAAGAATGGGCGAGAAATATACAAAAAGAAAAATGCACATGGGTATGACATACCCGCCGCGTGTGCTCGCGGGTTAAATTAGGGTTATTAACGAACTAATTATTTACATATTTACGCCCAGCTGTATGCTGGGAAAGCATGGGTATCACCATTCGTTCGATGATGAATTCAGCCAGTCACATCAAGGGAATTTTAAGACTAAATGGAAGTAGCGGAACGTATTCATAACCTGAAGGAATTTTTATGAAAGCCGGTGAGTATTCTCTACAAGGAATTCTAATAGCTGTGTCCCGGCATAATGAAACACTTATACGAATGCACTTATATGAAGATTCCTTTCCTTCAAATTCAAAAATTGGTCATCTTGAACGTGCCAACATTTTTAACGTCGAGGTACAGTTGTGAAAGTATTTTGGGTGAATATTTTCCAAACTGCCTTCATCTCCCTGACATAATACCGTATTTACAAATCTCAAACCGTTACTTACAAATCTCAAACTAAGTACCAGATATAATGACTGGTTTCGGAAAGCTTAGCTGGTAGCAACCTGTCAGTGAACCTAAAATACCTTCGTTTCGAGTTTTAGTTTAATGCAGTTCGTCCGAAGGCTCGCAAGTAAAATAGAAATTTGAAGGGTGGGCGATATGTATTGGCTGCAATTTGCAGGGATACTTCCAGCCAGAAATATAGGTATGATGTCATCTAATCACGGCGCGACACGATTATATTTATTTTGGAGAAGACAACATGAAAAATCAACGATATCCTCCCTGAGATTCGAACCGTGAGCCTTCCGATTACTAAGTGGGAGCGCTTACAATCACATCAGGAAGCCATGCGTTAGAGAAGAAAAGATTTCTCACACTTTTCCATTTAAAAGGCATGTAAGGAGGAGATGAGTCAGCTACCAAACCCTGGTGGTGACAAATTATCGCCCACTGTATTTTAGTTCGTTGTTCGAACTAAAATGTAGGAAGCGATAATACATAGCCATATTATTTTATTTTGGAACAGGAAACATGAAACAAATCAAATATGTCTTCTTTTGGATTCAAACTTCTGCGACGTTATTCTTAACAAGAAATAAACCCTTCCGGGATATTATGAAAATGAGGGCATTGGTTCTGTATGAAACGCTACTGTGAATGGAAAATCCCTACTGGAAGAACTAAGTAGTCAAACCATAGGAAATTAAAAACCCATTATGGATTTATTCAAAAAGTCCGGAACATTAAGAAATATATTGAGAACCCAGGTAATATACAACCTCTCTTGACAACCAGAACTCCTTTGGAGATGATTAATATCGAAGTAAGGCTAGACCTAGTGGAAACCATCCATAGAAAGAGAGGTGTTCCACCAAGGGTTTTGAAATGTTTCGCTTCGGAGAGCATTGAGCTTAGATATTCATCTACTCAGTGATTCACATTTTTACTGATGGTTCTCAGTTTGACTGCATTTTAAATGCAGTCAAAATGATGTATTTTCGAATCGTTTTTCATTTTATCCCCTTGCAGGATACATTGGCACTTCCTTTGATGGTGTAGTAGTAGCCATATGTAGAGCCCTAAAGCATATATTAGCTATCCATTACAAGTTTGCGAAGGCAATACTTTTTTCTGAATCTATCTCAGGCAGCCATTCAATCAATTAGCTATGTTGAACACAAATTAACATCTGAAATTTTGCAATGGTAAGAACTTCTGCGAATTCTCACTTTAAAGGAGAAACAAATCGTTCTCCAGTGGATACCTGACCATTGTGGCCTTTGGGGCAATGAACAAGCGGACGTCCTTGCAAAAAGAGGTACCAACTTACTATAACATCCTAATACAACCATTTCTTGTTGAGGGATGAATGAATCTGTTTTTTTAAAAATTATTCATGTCTAATACCTTAAGAGTTCTTCAGATACGTACTGCCTTAAAAAGTTGGAAGAATGGTAAGTCCTTCTCTTATTCCCAATAGTCAAAGACACAATGCAGCTGAGGCTTTCCAGTCTGTCTACAAGACATTATTGCCTTACCGCCCACCTGCACCGAATAGACATTTCCAAACAGCTCTATTTGCCCACTTTGTGATTCTCAAGAAGAAGTGGACAGAGACCACCTGCTTCAATGTGGGGCTCTTCGTGGTCTTATAGAAGAATAAAGATACTCGGAAGCGAGAACGCTTATTAGGCAATGAGTTCGGTCTGTTTCTTCTTAGTTCTATTGTTTGTAACCTCTGTTTATAAGATTTAAGTTCTTTGTAATTTTTTGCGTAGCCATTGGAAATAAAAAAGAAAAGATTCGAACATCTGTTTGCCAGTCGAAAATGCTTTCTATCACACCATGAAGGAATGCAATAAGGAAGGAGAAAAATCCTCAAAAGCCAAATCAATTCATTTGAGTCTGAAGCAGGAAATATTAGAATGCTGTCCAGATAGCTCAGCCTGTAAAAGTAACCTGTGTGGTCTATGAAGTTACTGAGTTTGTTTTTGCTTTCCAATTATGATTTTGTCTACCTCCATACCCATTTTGATGAAAAACATCCTGAGGAATATATTTAAGAGTTTCAGAGTTCTTCCTCTACCAGTAACGTGACAAGGAAACTTTCAGTATGGCGGTATTTAAGTGCCCCATACCTCAAAGATAAGAGGCTGTAGGCATTGTTAATTATTATATCGATCAGGTAATTGCGTTTTGGGGTTCAAGATAACACTGGAGCCCAAGCAGTAATGATGTAAATGGAAAACAAGAAACAAAAAATAATTAGAAATACAAAATTTTATGTTTTAAAGTACAATAATCTAAAATGCAAAACAGCAATATTTTTGGAGAAATAAATACAAATTAATGCAAATATTATACAAATTAAATTTAGATCTGAAGTATAGGAAGCGAAGAAGTACACTCTTGTACCATTTTCTCTTTAAATGCAGCTGTTGATTATTTTTAAAGTTTATCAAAAACAATTTTGTCTCTGACTTAAGAATTTGCGATTTTCCTTCATAAATTTGAGACGCATAGAATTATCAAAGGATTATAAGGCTTCGTTTCAAAAGTTTCAGTGAAATTAATTTCGTGTTTCGTCTTTTTCTATTATAAGTAAATATAATGAGACAAAATATAGGCTGTACGGCTCTTTTGTAAAATTTCATTCTAAGCTTCAAATTTCATGTTTTTCTCGAGGCAAAATTAGTTCTCCGAGACATAAATTTCAGTCTTAAAGAAATTAAAATTCGGTTTTTAAAATATTTAGTTACTAAAAAAGTAGTAAACATGTGATTAAATTTAATGTACTGTGACACATAGGTAAAAAATTAACTTTCAACGTATCTTATTATATTTCACTATCACAATAAAATTAGACGTTTTTATTTAACACATTTAGTAACATAAAAAAGCTTCGTTACCGCAAAACAGTTACCCTGTTAATTCATTGTATAGATGAATTAGGTTATTTTAACACTTTTTGCTTATGCATTTAGAATACGTTATTTTGGTGCTTCCTTGTTAAGCTACCATTTCAGTCAGCCGCCAAAATCGGAAGTTTAGTCACCAGAATTGACTAATAAGAATAACAACAGTAAACTTGTAATAGCAATAAAGCATATTTTAACATAATATGTGCAATTTATAATGTTCGCGATGCCCAATTTGTGCAATTCTCCGACGATTTTAAGCGAAAACAGATCGTTGTGTACATGAGAAAAACAGCAGTAATGTACCATATAATTTAATAATAAATTAAACTTAAACGTCTCCAAAACAAATATGTTGGCTGCTTTAAAAAGGAAGTACAGTTATTTTGCTTTAGTTTGGCTTGATTATGACAAAGCAGGTGAAGGTTATCTCGCCTAAAGGAGGGATGTTTTCGAGCGGAACATTCTAAGGAAGAGGCTCATTTTTAAGTTACACAAAAAAGAAAACACAAATGCAGCCCGCTGGTTCTCCTGGGCTGAACTCCCAGCGTTGAGAGATCTTAATCACTTGACCATTGGTGATACTAATACAGGTGAAATTTTATATTTATTTATTATATTTTCCCCCTTTTTACTGTTACAGATAAGCGTATTAGTGTTGTTACAATAATAATGTTAAATTATTAAATAAGTCTGAATATATTTCAATATACTTATCACTGAAGTATTTTCAGTACACTATAATGACAACAACCACAATGACGTTTGACACCACATTTAGAAGCCACAATGACGACAACGTCACTGACTTACACTTTGAAAGGTACTTAGCATGTCACGTATTTCTGCAGCTGAGATGTTAACTTTATCTGCAAGGCCTTCAAGAAAATCAAACTTCTTTTTGTGAACGAGATCCATAATAGTTGCAATATACTTATTGCAGTTGCTGGTCATTCATCTGAACACTTTTTGTAAATATCAGTCATTATTTTTTTTGCAAATATCCGTGATTAAAACGAATTTTCGTTTTGCATGTTATTCATATTTACAAAGCTTGCTTCCTCAACTTTCACATTTCCTTTCTTGTTACGAAAATTGTTACATTTAACATGTTATAAGGTATTTTCTCTCTCCTTTCTGCATGGCTTCGTGGTGTAACGGTAGCTCTCTCGGCGTGTATTCGAGAGGCTCGGAGTTCAAATGCTGGCGAAGGCATTGTGGATTTCTTCGGTTTCCTCACATCCAAAAATTCTAAAACATTCTACTTTGGTGCAAGAACTAAAAAGGTAGTGGATGATGATTCTTCACCATCAGTATTTGGGCCAATGGATCCTCTAATTCTCAGTCGCCTTTTAACTCTTGAAATCCAGACCCTTCGCTAAGCTGTATCCTCAAAATACCCGAACAGCCCGAAATACTTTTCCAGTTTCACAGCAATTTCCTCCCCTCCCTGTCCATTAACGCAGAAAATAGGTGTGAAGATGTCCAGTGACATCCTTTGTACTTTCTAACAAAGATTCCATTAGCCTTTGACCCCTTTCTTTATAAAACAATTCTGAAGGTCAGATAAACAAGCTTTTCCCGCTTTGTTATGATCGCGACTGAGATTTTGTTTATATCCGTTATTTTTATAGGAAGGAATAAATTGTTTAAAAATAAATATAATCCTTAAATTTTTAAATTGCTCTTTTATTGCTGTTTAAAGCTTAAAAGTACACTGTACCACAAAAGAATCAGCAACGAAATGTTACGATCAACCAGAAGATAAAAAAAACTCTTAGAGCAAGCTGTCTGCAGTAAACTGATAAGATACATTTGGGGAACGTGCACCTGCTGCTACATACCTTAGGAGGGGGGAGAAAAGAAAAGAAGATTACAATATGGGCCGTTTTCGGGCGGTTCTGGTCGTTTCAATGTAGGGCCGTGTCGGGCAGATTGGATGTGAAGGAATTAAAAGGGGGAGTATATAAGGTATTTTCTCCTTCCTTTCTGCATGCCTTTCTGGTGTAACGGTAGAATATTCGGCACATTCAGGTCCAGGTTCGAGTCTCGGCGTAGGCATTGCTCTTTTTTCACGTCTCCAGCTTCAGCAAAACTTAATGACTCTAAAATGTTCTAAACATTGCTTAAAGTAGTAACCATCAGTTCTGTTGTACTCTTCACACAAAAAATAAATAACTTAACAAATACAGATGATTCATAGAAACTTGAAATTTAATATTTACAAATATTACCTTTATTTGTCTAATTTTAATAATTTAGAAGTTGACGAAATTCTCCTTCATGAAAAGAAGAAGAAAAAATATTCTATCAGTGCTATATTGTACTATGCTTATAAACGATTTATACTTCCATCCTTGAAATTAACATAAAAAAAAGGTTGAATTTTTGTCATTTGTGAAAGTAAATGAAACAGCCATGTCATACATCAAACTGTTGGTCGGCTGAATGTGATTATTGCTGATAAACTATAATTAATGGATCTATCCCTCCTATTTTCACCTTTGTGACAATCATAACACAAAATAAGACATTGAAAAAGAGGAAAAGCTACGAGCGAAAGACAAGCTGTCATGAAATATCACGTTGTTAATGTATCTTTATATTCCGTGTTCAAGACAGAGGTTGATTCTTCTTCGAGGAATGCATTATTAACCAGAATGGAAAGCTGATCATCTTATTTTTCTGAAAAAAAAAACTTCCCCAGGAAAGAGAAATAAATAAATATACGCTATTTTTCTATTCTCGGAATTGATTACGTGTCCTCCCTATCGGTATTGGTAACGATTTTCAATACTCAATCTGAGAAGGACATAAAAAGCCTTTTTACGATCGTAAATCACATTCACGAGATATATTGGAAGTTAGAATGAAATTTGGTTCCTGGAAAGCACAGAATACTTTGTTGTTGAGAATTTCTGCTAGATGTCTCGTACAACATTTTTAATACATTTCATGGTTTTAGTTCCCGTTTGACCTGTTGAAAAATAGTACTATTAAATCGGTTCTTTCAATAAGTTTTGTTCTTGATTGATGGACCTTCTGCGAGATTTTGAGTAACACTTCGTAATGTGGCACGTAATAACTCATAACTAATGACATTAATATGTATCTTGACACTAATGTATACCTGATTCTACTCTGGAAGACACCATAGATAGACCGTAGGAAGAAATACTTGAGAACAAACTGTGCTCTAGACTGGAGTTGAGCCTGGAATCTTCCGTCTTACCAAATAATATGCAATAAAAGAGCACGTAGAAATAATAGATTGTTTTTCGCAGACATCTGTGTGTTACAAGGTTCTAGTAATAATTTAACTGCGTAAACTATTTATTAGCCATAAGGTGTGTAGACCAAAAGGGCTATTAGTCAAAAGAGGGCATTTTGCGTTAAAGCAACTAAAAGTGTTACATTCCTTTCCACCAAATATTTTCGTCCGATATTACATTAAAAGACATTAAACAATGAAGAATCTGCATGAATGTTTGTATGTTTCTTGCATTTTAAAAGCACAACTATACCTAGAGGCATCAAATTTTAAATAACGTAGTCATCCAACTGAGTATGGGTCCTAATTTGAATTTCGAATTCGCTTTATTGTCTATTTCATATTTTCTAAACTTTTAACGAATTTCTGATTAAAAAACTCAACGATTTCTAAACGAGCGATGGCAACACTGCACGGAAAAAACATTTTTATCTCCAGAGTTAGAGACTTCTATTGAAAATTATACAGATATGCTGCGTTTAAGTATTTTTAGCTTAAAGGGACATTAGCTCAAATGCTCTAAAACGTGTATGTGTGTATGTGTGTAAACGAAAAACGTGCCCCTTAGGCATAATATAAAATCTATAAGCTTTCAGATATTTTTTTTAAATTTAATTTTAGCCCAAAGAGCATTAGCCCAGAAGGGCTATTAATTACGTTTTGGTATTTTGCGTCGAAAACTTTCAATGGCCGTTTCACTTTTCAAATTGTTGCCACCAAGTATTATCACCCTGTGTTATATTTAAAGAAATTAAATAATGAATAATCTACATAAATGTATGCATGTTTCTCGCATTGTGATAAAACGACAGTACCTACAGTCATCGAATTTTGAAGGACGTAATCCTCTACCAAATATAGGCATTTAGAAGCCCAGATTTGGATTTTGGAATTTGTTTTATTATTTGTTTTATTTTGAACATTTTAACGGATTTTGATTAAGAAACTCAATGATTTCAAAGCGAGCTATCGCAACATTGTACGGAAAAAAAAAAAAAAAAAAAAAAAAAGACATTTTTATCTCCAGTGCGCGAGACTGTGTATCGAAAATTCTAAAGATATGCTCATTTTAAAATTATTTTGCGATATTGCTGCTGAATTGAATTTTATGGTTTAAGTGCGAAGAACATAATATTTAACACATAAAGGTAACATACAAAACCTTAGAAAACGCTCTTTCTGGCGTTATATAAAATCTTAAAGTTTTTCAGATTTTTTTTAAACCTAGCAAGGCACCACTTGAACGTCCAAAATAGATATTTTGCATCTGAAATGAATATAACAAGAAATCGGCATAAAAAAGAATATCAAGCTAAAAGGGAGAGGCTTCCATGTGTGCTCTCATGGTTAGTTAGCACGTCCAACTGGAAATTGGAAGATCAGTGCTTCGAATCCTAGCAAACGAACAGTTTATTTTTTTATGTTTCCTATTTGGAAAAAATAAATGTACCTGAACCAAAGGTGGATGGACAGTAACTAATTACCACTTGTTTTGGAGACGATTCCAAGGTCGTCTGGTTCTCTTGCCTCTCCGTAGTCTTTCTTTTAAGTGATATCCTGATGTAAGTGATTAGAATGCTTAGCTGTAAAATGCGTAAATTCCAGCGATGATATTCTTAATTTGTCGTATTCGAAAATTTTTAACAGTTTCCACAGTGGAGCTCGAAATTGAACGTGGTGGAATATATCCCGGCACATTTTGGATTTAGTCTACTGAGTCTCGTACCTCTATTCAGTCGTCCTTTACTGAGAAAGGATGCAAATAATTATTGCTTCTTATTGTGGGTGCTTTAGTTGTGCCCATTTTGCACATCTAGTTGGTAAGTGGGAGATCTCTGATTAATCACAGGGACGCGCAAGATTTTTCTTGTTTCTTGCCTCCTGTGAGAATAGTAATTTCTCACACCACGCAGTTTGCCAGCAGCGCAATTTTAATCGTAATCGCGGAACTGCACGTGTGTATATAAGCCACCGGTCAGACTGATTTCTTCCCTTCTTCACCCGTGTCCTTCCTGCTGTCGCTTGGCAATCAGCGACGCCGCACGTTGTGAATGTTTGTGTTCCTGCATATCGCGCTGATGGAGTTTCATCGTTTCTGCATATTTTCACGTGGTGTGTCGTCGTCTTTTTGAATAAAAAGAAGTATAACTGTAAGGTTTCAATATATTTAGATGAAAATGCTCAGCTTAAAAATCCATCTGCCACGGTAACGTTCTAAAGCATCTCAAGCAGATTATCTACAGGTGTTCGACTCCAGAAAATGCATTACCAGCGATGTGTCCCCACGTGATATTTTATGTGCGTTAAAGAATATGAAAGTGAAAAAAAAAGAGCTTGCATGTATATAATAATAACGCGTGCAGAGCACCAAATTAATATGAGAAAATGTCGAGTGCATAAATGTGTGATGTAAGAAGAATGCGATTGTTAGCTAACGGACACGTGTTCGGCATTCGTCTACTATTCCATTTTAGGTTCCCAAGTTTTGTGTTCTAAGTTATGATATTTTGATATTTATATGTATGTGATAAGTGTTCCATATTTAATCCAGAAAATGTGTTTTGATAAAATAAATTTGAGATTAAGAAAAGAAATGTGTCTCCACAAGTCTCATGCATGTGGGTTATTGGGTAAGTGAAATAATTAATTATTCTTGACGCTAGGGTTTAATTCGCAATGTATGATCACTAAGAATTCAAGCTAGTAAATATTGGGCACATGTAAATTAATTAAGGATTTCTAGATAGATATTTGGATAGATTGTCACGTCACAATGCCTCCTAGTAGTGCACACCACCACACCTCCCAAACATCCAGTAGTCTCTATAATAAGCATCCATTTAAAACTTTTTTGCTCTAGAAAACTCACTTAAATTCAGAAAAGCAATTAATATGTTAAGGTTATTTGTTTCGAAGGACTTTCCAAGACAAATTTGTATGTGTTTATAAATAGCATACAAAAAACGTCAAGCCAGAAATCCTGCTCAATTTAAAAAGAGTAGCTGTTTATGTATTGGTGCGAAACGCCTAGTTGCGATACGATAGCTTTCCCACAAACCGTGTTTATGGTTGCCAGAAAATGACACGAAAGGACAGGGTTGCCAGATCTGGTACAAAATCGTCCATTTGGTGACGAAATGGCGATATGCCATAGACGGAGCGAGAACACTTACATTTTCCCGAGAATGTTCTCGAAGGCGTGTCAAAAGCTATAAATATCCTGCCTGTACGCGGAGTAGTAGTTATCGTGAAAAGTATCTTGAGTTCAGCGATTAGCTCGAGAGCGGTCGATCAATTCGGAAGCTGTAATTAGTGCTTTGCTTGAAGCTGTCTTCAGCGTTATAGCCTGACGGCCTGAAGGCTGTGTTGCTGGTAATTTTTAATTATTAAAGAATCCCGACCAAGAATTAGTTAACTCATAAAGTATTTCTTCCGCCTTCATTGTGTGGTGGTTTGCACGCTGCACACGTATTCCAGAGGTCCGTGGTTCGATTTCCGAAGAAGGCGGTTGTTCATTTTTCATCTCTTCTGCTTCCAAAAATACCTAATGCTTCTACAAACTTTACAATTGTATCTTTCCTATAAGCTAGCATCAAATGCAGCAGCTTACAAAGGTATCGTATTTCTTATTGAGTAGTTTACAAAAGTATTGTTCCTATGCCAGCTAATAATTATAGTACTTTATCAAAACGCGTTGCCATCTTTTTTCGTTTAAGCACACTCTCGTGAAATATCTCAGGATTAATGATAAAAGTTTTTAAATACCTCACGTTATCAATACCGAACAATGTGATATTGTGATACCATGAGATTATTGATGAAACACAAACCTTACTTGATTGATCGTGTTTTACGAACAATTCTTCTGAAGTGTGAAGTCATGGAAGTTTAATTGCAAGCTTTTTGTTAGACCCGAAAGTAAACAGAAGTGCACTTAGGTTGAAGCATTGTCATGTTTAACAGCATATCGATAATGATAAACTTTTGTTGATAAACGTTTGTAAATGACAGCTATTCATTAATATATGTTGTTTTCACCTTTATTATGCACAGATTGATTGCATGCAACATGCAAAAAACGCGAGTACTATTGTTTTGTTAAAAGTCATGCTTTACTTTGAATATTTGCTATGTGCTTCACAAATTTTGGAGTAAAACATGATTACTTCAAGCATCTTCGCAGATTCGTAATTGTCTAGATTCTCCATATAGCTCCATAGGTGGATGTTTTTGATCTGAAGACATACGCAAATCCCTTATATTAATTTGTTTTGCTCAATGTGGTGTGCATATTTTGAATAAACAATGGTATTTTACAATACTGATTCTAATGATATTAAACAAAGATTGTTCTTTCATAGAGTGCAGAACCGATTACAAGCAATAGGGAGAAAGGTAACACCTGTTGTGAATAAGAACATTAAACTATTGCTGAATTTATGTTGTTTGAATGGATTGCCATTTTCTTCAAGAGATTTTGATGAAATACGATGTGGATGCATACCTTACATAAGTTATATTCACACGTTATTTAAAACAATTTTGCTCGCCTTCGAATTTAATTACGCGCAATACTTTTTGACCTCCAAATCATGGCTTGTCACGTATTACGCTCTCAGTTCCTGTGCTCTGGCAATGCTGTGGCTACTTAGTTTTCGAAGGAAAGGGATAATTTGTTCTCTGAGGAAGATGGCTTTCATATTGAACCAACTAAATGAAAACGATCAGTCAAATGTCCATAACATTCCACGTCCAGTGATACTTTATGTGGTAGCTGTAATGACCATAATTGCCAGCGCATCAGTTGTGGCGTTTTATGAAATGGAAGAGGAAAGTACTCCCCCCACGGTAATATTACTTGGATATGCTTTATCTCATAAAAGCAGAGAACTCTTTATTCTGATTCTTAAGCTTTCTTTGGTTTACTCGTATCTTACCAGTATATGCACAAGTGGCGCTGTGTTGCTTTTGAGTACTATGTCATACACTTACCTCAGTGAACTAATTCACAAGTTCGGGTGCAAGTTGAAGACAAGTTTCCAGTTCGAATCTACAGACCAAGAATCAACTGCGAAGCATATTAATATGTTTCGTAAAATTCTACGTGTCGTGCAGGAAACTGATCAAGCCTTTTCTGAAAGTGTTCTTTTCCTGTATGGAACTATATTAGCTTCCTTCTTTAATGCCTTGAGTGCTATTTTGTTAAAAGGAACCCTGAGTCTTAGCTACAGAATTTATATAGGAAACACGTTCACCATAGCAATGGTAGCATTTCTTATGCTAACGCTTGCAGGGAATAAAATCTTTACCAAATCCAAAGATCTTAAAGGCGTTCTCGTGGATTGTTCTAGATATGTAGTGGGAAAGAACGTAAAGGTGAAAGACATGAGCACATTTATGGTTATGACACAAGATATTAATATGGTGGACTTACATGTAACTGGAGGAGGAATGTTTGTGATTAACAGACAACTAATTTTGACAGTCACCGGTGTTATGATAACCTACGGTGTTTTGATATATCAAGTGGATAATCAAATAGAAAACAACATTCACTAACTGCAGGCACTTTGTTAACTCTTAGAAAAATTCCATTCTCCCCTTATTTAAAGAACTTTTCTCCACGTCGAAAGCTTGATGCCACTACCTGTTTATTCATTTTATACAGGAAAAATACCCCCAAAAAATAATTAAATTGAGTGTTATTTTATATTAAAAGATGAATTTTTAAACTGTTGCCACTAATTAATATGATAAAGCGTTATCGGAAATAAATTGCAGAAAACAACAGATTACACGCAATCCTGTTTTTGCTTCAAAGATGGATGTAAGTGTTTTAGGATTTTTTAATATAAATGTAGTTGTTAAAATTTTGAGTTTCTTAATTACTATTGTAAGCACAATTTAAATTTAACAACACTGGTTGACTTCTCATTGGAAATGATAATTTTATAATATTACAATTATATTAGAATATATTTGAATATAATTATTAATGTTCATAGTTTTTTTTTTATTTATTTGCTACAATCTTAGAAACAGCAAACTTCTTGCATTCCTTTCCTGAAATTATGTGAAAACATCACCTTGAAACATCGGCCTCTTATAAGCCCAAACTGTGAATTTAGTTCGGTGTTATTTTAAACATTTATTTAAATATATACCTACTAAGTAATCTTCAGATATCAGAAATTCGTTTATCACTTTACAGAGAACTGCTTTAAAAAAATCGTTTTCCTTCAGTTAACAAGTTTTTAAAGACATTAGGTATTTTTCGGAAGCAGAAAAAGATCAAAATTAGCAACCGCCTTCGCCGGGAATCGAACCACGGATCTCTGGAATACCGGCCCAGCGTACAGAACCACTACACCACGTAGGCACGCCAGGAAAGCGGGAGAGATACCTTATAAGTTTAATATCTTTTAGGCAGCAATTTGTTTAGAGTTCATAAGTGATTGCTTGACAAATTGATTAGAAAAAAATCTGAAAGCTTTCACATTTTATATTACGCTCAAAGGGGTGTTTTCTTCATTTACAGATACATACATGTTTCGACAGCATTTAGTTTAAATCGCCTTTGCGCTAAAAATATTTAAAAACAGCATATCTTAAAAATTTCCGATAGACACTCGCGCGCTCTGGAGACAAAAATATTTTATTGCGTACAGTGTGTTGCCACTGCTCGCTTTGAAACCTTTGAGTTTCCCAATCAAAATTTCGTTAAAGTTTAAAAAATATAAAATGGGTAATAACACAAATTCGAAATTCTATATTTGGGCTTCCAGGTGCCCATATTCGGGTGGAGGATTACGTTATTCAAATTTTGATGGCTCTAGGTATCGTTGTCTTTACACAATACGAGAAACATACATACATTCATACGAATTCTTCATTATTTAATTTCTTTAAATATAATACAGGGCGATAATACTTGGTGGCAACAGTTTGAAAAATGATCCAGCCGATTAAAGTAATTCAACGTAAAATCTCGTTTTGAGACTAATAGCCCTTCTTGACTAACGCCCCCTTTTGGAAATAATCCATGACGGAATATGAGAGACAGAAAATATTTTAAAAATTGTATATTTAATTATAATTTGTAAATTCTTTAAAAATAATAGACATCGAGCACATCATTCTCGTGAATATTTATTTTAAAATTAAGCGATTAGTTCTCAGCATGAGTAACTGCACAAGTTGAATAAATACTGAGTTATTTGATTTTCTGACTAATGTATCAAGTTTGAGAACATGAACACATGCACATTTAAAACAAACCCTATTTACTGAAATCTATTGGATTCTAAAATTTTTAGTAAATCTGTAACATTACAGAAGTACAAAAAGAAACATTTTGTAGAAGGAATAATTTAAGACTTGATAAATTATTCACGAACCTTCTTTAAAGTGTATCAGTGTAGAAGATTTGAAAAAGGTTTCACTACGTTCTACTGATCATCGCAATTAACTCCAAATATGGCGTATATATCAGCATGCAAATAGTACTTATCTACATCAATAAATATTGGAAGTGAATGTCAGCTTTTTATTTTTAAAATTAGGTAAAATCTGCCTTAAACTGAAGCTAGTTGAAGTAAAATTAGAAACCAATGCCATCTGATATTTATTGTCACCTAATATTAAATTTATTTATGTATCTCATTATCTCTAATTTTTAGAATTAACTGGGGAAATTTTGAAAAAAATTATTGTTAAATGAAACATTTTAAAAACAATTATTCTATAAACTGAGACATAAATATATTTTTTAAACTGGCGTTCAAATAATTAATCTATGATTAGAAAATATATGAAAAGTAATCTGTGACATTGAAAAGTGGTGGGAATGTTTCTAAAAGTGTTAGCAACTTTGGTATATATCTTATTAAATAGGTTATGAATTACATCGAATAAATTATAAAATGCATGTTTTTGCTGCATATGAATCTTATCATGACGCCCAGACAGTACAGTGGTTAGTGAAGCCTACTGCGGTGCCGAAGGGTATGGATTCGAATCCCGGTGAAGGCATGGATGTCTGTAAACATGTAGTGTCTTTGCTAAAAATATATGACTAGCTGAAAGTTCTCTTGAGAGGTTGGTCACCCTCGGTCCCGTCCTCCCAGGATGCTTTCCATTAAAATTGGGGGCGAAACTGAGCAATTATATTAGAATAATTATATTAGAATATTATTTATTAGAATATATTTGAATGTAATTAAGTCGAACTGTCACCTTCATGGTGCTCAAGGCTCTTGCCAACGATAGGCACAATCGTGCTCTCCTTTCCACTATGAATTTCTCGGGATTGCTCTGATGTTACTGTCAGGCAATTGAGCTAATGTCACAACACAACAAATACAATGAATCTTGTTAAAAGCATTAAGTACGCATATACCTTTTGGTAAGAAATTGCATCAGTTTAGTATATTATCATAAAATAAAGGCATTATACATTTTTAACAAGTATATATATTGCTTTAAATCGCTCTCTTTGTAATGTAATCTTTTAATTTGAAACATAAAGACGTTAAGGCAACTTCTCTTAGCACTTTGCCAACCCACGTGAAAAGGCAACATTCTCACAGCTTGCAGTTCACCAAGAATGAATGATGCCTTTGTAATGTAGTATTTTTTCATTTCTCATGGCAGATTACAAAGACAACTAGAACAAGCAATGATGAAGGAACAAGCAGTGATGAAGGAAAACAGAAGAACGAGCAATGATGAAGGAAAACAGAAGAACGAGCAATGATGAAGGAAAACAGCAAACACTAAAAAAGAGTCCACGATGTCTCGCTTCCCAATATCTCTCCCAGAGTGATCCAGCATTAACTGCAAGGCAAGCACTTACATGTGAGGCATCCATTTCCTAATGAAGGTTGCACAATTTACAAATTGCCTAGTGGAAAAGCAATGTAGATCTACCACTTAGCGGTGCACACTGGTAGACGTACGGGTAGATGATCGGTAGACGTACGGGTAAATGATCTATAAACTCGGCATGTGTCACTTATAGTGTTTTGGTAGTGTAATATAAATAACGTAAAACGAAATAAAATATATGACAAGCGAGATTAAGCCATACTAACAGAAATATAATCCACTGTGCGTAAAGTAAAATGTCTAGAAAACTGTTCAGATGCACGAAAGGTCCTCATTGAGAAATTCAAATTTAGGAATACATAACGTGGATTGAAATACAGCAAATTTAAAGGCATATGTAATGTACTTCAAAATAATTCTGAGACGTAGCAGCCTTCGAATGGATGGAGTTTCACATGAATAACATAGCACAGGACAAACGATCTTAATTCATTGCAAGAAGATATGATTGTTTAACTTCATAACTGTTTCTCGCTTTTTTTCTTTCATTATCCACGTTATACTTTTTTCTGCTTGTTTTTTGGGGTAACAGAGTTATTGTGTTCATGCACTAGTAATTAGATAAAACATGTAATAAATTAAAACTGAAAGTTCAATTTGAAATTTCAAAAATGTTTTTAGAAATTTCAAAATTATTATTTAATTATACGCTAAAGTAAATAGATATAATTAAATAAATAATGAATATAAATTACTACTTTGCAAAGGAAACAAGAAAATTATTTCTAATTAAAATATGAATTAAAGCATTTAAACGCCCTCGAAGGAGAGCATTCATCCAATATTTTTTTTAATTATTAAAAATATAATGCTTTCAAAAAGAAGGATTCAGGAATTGAAATCAATAATATAAACAAGAATTTAATTAATTAAGTATTTGTTAAATTCAAATAGGAAATGTGGAAAAACAATAAATTAATTAATAAACTCTGATTCTTCCTATGTCTTTCTTAAGAAGACAGCCCCGAAAAAACATCAGTTCTCCTTTATTTAATAATTAAAACTTTTAATTAGACTACATTTTAGACAGTATCTAAAATAGTTCAAAGTGCATAAATTCATATTTTATAAAACAATAAATTTCATATATAATATATAACAGAACCTATTTTATTTCCATCTAACTCCTAATAATTCTATTTAATTTTTAAATATAGGAGGATTAATCTTTTCTTTGCTGTCCTCTTGAGAGAGACCTAGAAAACATCAGCCTTAATTAATTTATTTATTTAATTTTTTTTAATATTTCCTTTTGTAATTTTTTAAATAATTAATTAATTTTAATTTAATTATTGTTTATTTTTATTAATTTCGACTCTGAATCTTTTATTTTTAAAGCATTATATTTTTATATAATTTTTAAACATTTTAGATTAAAAGTTTCAATTAGGCATATTTACATATTATAATTCTTGTTTTAATTTATGCGTAGCATGCCTATTTCCTCTGGAAAGTCGGAATTTTCATCCATTACTTATTTTATTATATAATTAGGAAATTATGCATTACTTGTCTTATGATAAACAATGATTTTATGCAGTTTCACAATTTTTTAGTTAATTCCTAAATAAAATAATCTTATTTTATATTTTGCAATTTTTTTTAAATAACTGATGGCATATTTGTTAAAATGTAAATATTGACTATAAGTATAACAAGAAAATGGGGAGCAATTTAATATTTAAAAAAAAAAAAAAACTCGGCATTTGATTTCAGTTTAACTTACGTTTCTGATAAAACTTTCCTTCTTATACACTGACTACCAATAAGTATTTGGACACCTATGCAAATGACGATATCTGCGGTCCTAAGGTACGTCACCGACTCCGCCGGTGCATATCGTGTAGGAAACAGCATCGGCTTTAGTTGCATGCAAGATGCCTCGCAGTTCGAAGCTCTCTGATTTCGAGAAAGGTATAATTATCGAGTATCACAAATGGGCCGATCCTTAAGGGACATATCTAGCCATCTGAAGTGCCCAAAATCGACAGTGGTCTATATGAGTAAGAAGTGGAAGGTGAGCGGTGATTTTCGGAATGTGCCCCGAGTCGGCAGACCAACGAAGCTGGAGATAGAGACCGACGAGTGCTGTCCAGAGAAATTTGGAAGAACCGCACCCAACCGATGGCCCTCATCCGCGAGGGGTTTCGACAGGCATCCGGGAGTATTGTATCAATGAATACCATCCGTAAGGAAGCACATCTGCTTGGTTTTCATGGTCGTGCTGCTGCCCATAAGCCTTTGATCACAAAGTTCAACCGCGCTGCTCGGTTAATGTGGTGGAAAGCACATCGAAATTGGACCGTACATCAGTGTAAACGGGTTCTTTGGAGTGACGAATCAAGGTTCATCCTTTACCGTTCGGATGGCAGGGTCTGGGTCTTGCGTCTACCTGGAGAAGGTCTCCTGCCAGAATGCATTGTGCCAACAGTCAAGTTCGGCGGTGTTGGAATTATGGTCTGGGGGTGTTTCTTCTGGTATGCGCTGGGACCCTTGGTCCCCATTCATGATAACCTCAACTCCGATGCCTACTGCACTATTTTGGATGACAATGTGCTTCTTACATTGTCGCAGTTTTATGGGTTGGACCTCTGTTACTTTCAGGACGACAATGCCAGTTGTCATGTTTCGACGTTAACCAAGGCTTGGTATGGTGCCAATGGAGTTCATCGAATGGACTGGCCTGCCCAGAGTCCAGACCTGAACCCTATCGAGAACCTCTGGGACGAGTTGCATCGCCGAATTCAGGGGTGCACTACCCGTGCTGAATCGGTGAAGGAACTTCTATGTCTTCTCCAAGCCGAGTGGAAGAAAATACCACTAATTGTCATACAAAGAAGCTTGTGAAAAGTATGCCCCGGAGGGTCAACGCTGTAATTACCTCTCGTGGAGGCTCTACCAACTATTGATTTTGAATAAAGTTAGTTTTTCTTTTCTATCACAGGTGTCCAAATACTTATTGGTAGTCAATGTGTAACTGGGAAATTTTGCTAAATTCAAAATTACTAATTAAGCATATACTATTTTGAAAAATATTTTTATTATTGCCTAATTTAAATTTTAGAATCTTTAATTTTTATTATGATTTTACATTTACAGTAGCTACGCTTTTTCCTGTGGATGAAAGTTGGTGTAGATCCCACTAAAATTACATTAATCTTTTCCAGCGGAGGTTTGAAAAAAGGATCTCTCTTTATTTACTCAGAAATGAGAGATAACACTTTATTTAGCTGGATAATCAACAGATACAGTTTACGAATATGGCATGTAAGAAAATTAGATAAATGTGAGATTAAGTGTTGAGTCTATCTTATAAATAAATTCATTAAAAATAGCATTGGCAAAAACATTGTTGTCTTTTTTGTGAACTCAGCGCTATATAAAATCCCTTAAATATGAATCTAAATGCTTTTGCGTGGTTCTGCAGTATTCTAAAGACTTTCTCCACATTTTATCGATGTTTTTTATTATTTTGAATATTTGCATTATTCCATGCAAATAATTCCATAATTTTACAAATCAGTTCCATAATTTTCAAAATACTGCATTGATTGCTGTTCTTTAGAAAGCAGTTCTCAAGTTGAAATCTTTTTTTTTTTTTTTTTTTTTTTTTCAAAATACAAGAGAAAAACAGAGAAATAAAACTTAACTTACACCTTCCTTTACAAAAACTAACCTGGCCTTTAAGGAGCAGGTTTACATAAAACCAACGCGAAGATCTTAGCATGAAGAATCTATGATCATGTGATTGAAGAATTCTATGATCATGTGCATGAAGAATTCTATGATCATGTGCATAAAGAATTCTAGGATCATGTGCATGAAGAATTCTATGATCATGTGCATGAAGAATTCTATGATCATGTGCATGAAGAATTCTATGATTCTAAAATTGACTTGTTTGGCGACATTGTCGAAAATGGTCGACGACAAAATCCGTAAGTACCAATTTTATTTACAGTTGCGCGAAATGAAGACAAAATAATAAGATGTGTTTACATCTCCTGTAAAGCTGATATACAAAGGTCTTTTAAAACTATAGAACATTTTTCATTGAATAATCACATCTATACATACGTTTCAGTTTGATATTTGTGAAGTGATACGTGATACGTTTCAGTTTGATATTTGTGAAGAGCTGCTAAATTGTCTTTAAAATGCGTATACAAAATACCCTGTTGAAGTTTTTAACATGTAATTTCCGCGTCTATTACAGATTGTTTACTTGTCTTGGTCACTGTCATGGTCTGAAGTTTTTCACTGTTAAAAGAAGGAAAGTTCAAGACTCAATTGTTATTCAATTAAGGGTTCTACATTAATCGGAATGACAGTAGTGTTAATCTGTTCTCAGTAACCGGAGCATTAAGTGCTTTGCCATATCCGAAACAACTCCGGGCGCAGTCTGGTCAGCAAATGCGATTTGCAGAACTCCTTAAATAAATGAAGTGTAATGGAAACTGTGTTTATCTAACAAGCGATATTAGTAGGCTTTGTGGTGATCTGGATTTCAGGGCTTTACCGGTCATCCTAATCTAACTGGAAAGTCAAAATAGAGAAAATGTTAAACGTTTAATAAGGACTGTGAAGCTAAAATCAAGAAGTTCCAATGATAGAAAGAATTTCTATTTTGCTGGTAAATTAGAATAATCTCAAAATAAAATAGGCTGCTGGCTACGTGTTAATAGAACAGAGACAAACGCTAAAAGCATAAGGGTTATGTACGTTGATGCATACTGTATCTACCAGCTTTAAACAACAATAAAAAAACTGTAAGTATTTATATTATCTTTCTGTGATTGTCAAATAACAGTAAACACACAGCCATTCATTACAATTTCCAATACAAACATCAGTAAATCTGTAAAATAATGTTTACCTTCTGTGTGGAAGCGTTGTTCGAGGTGATGCCACAAGGCTTCTAAGACGTGTCTCAGCTTGTCCTGTGCAACAGTATTGGAGTATAGCTATACTTGTGCTTGACATAATACCATTCTGTTGAAACCAAATTTGAGCACTCAGGTTTCTTTCTGAAGTGTTGAACTTCATTGTTTGGCCCCCAATACTCGCTAGGCGTCTGTGACATAGCCTGTTATAACGAATGCTTCCACCGTCGCAGTCCATAGCCAGTGATCACTTGGTGCTAGATCTGAGTACATTTATGCGCAAAATTTCTGCTCGAGACCGGTCTGTAATCTTTAGTACGCACTAACATGACGTAAAATGTTTCCGACGATTCAGCCAAATATAGCAGCAACCATTTTGATCATAGAATTCTTCATGCTCAAATCCTTTAGTCTCTTAGTAGGAAATCAATACAGGTAATCCCTTAAATTCGAAATTTCGACGCACGAATATTTCATTTTTTATGTAACAACTTGTCTCCAAGGTAAATCCAAGTTTCCTTATAACTTAAGCGGACGGTTTTAGATTCATTTGAAAGAAAAGATGAGCAAATTTGTTTTTAGCAAACAAAATAGTAATATGGATACCGAAAAGCTTTCATACGAAAGACTTTACTGCAGAAAAACGTCTGACCAGGAACAGGAGACAATTTCTTCTTTTAAATCTTTCTTATCGCACTTAATCAGTTACTTGCTTAGGCTGAAATTCAGATTAGTGAATATCTTTATAGCTTATTGAATATTTTATGTTAGTAAAAGGAAACTGATGCATTGAAAAAATATACTCCTTTGTGCTATATAAGCTCGACCTACCGTAGAAAGTGATAGTAAGTCTGGAATTAAAATAACTGAAAAACCAGATGACTTTTTCTATGCACTGATTAAGGTATGACTGCTTTCCTTTCTGAATGCAACATAGCGGAATGGAACAGTCATACCGATAAATTTCAAGTTTGATGAGAAAACGAAAAGATGGAGTGAGGATGGAGAAATTCACCGATGTGAGAGATGGTAATATTCCCAACACACTAGTTTCAGGACAGATATCTTTTAAAGACTGCAGTTACATGCCATAATGATTCCAGATCCTGAGGCTATGAAACAGAGTAGGAAGAGCTGCTATCCAATTGAAAGACTTTAAACTGCATTAGAAAAAGGTGGCAGAAAAGCATTGCACTTGATTTAATGTAGTCTGATTTAGATATCCAGCTGTTTGACTGTTGACATACCAGAGTTCAGAGTAAACTGCTTGTTGAATACATGAATTTGATTGCCTTGAAGTGATGTAATCAAACATCTTCAGCTTGAGAACAGACTGTGGTTCATTTATAATCTTCATCTAATATTTACGGCATCTAAAGTTCCGGGTGGCGAAATATCTCATGGACGTTGTTGTACATCTATATATTATAACTCAGATGTCTGTGCAATAGATTATCCGACTACTAATAAAGATTTTCTTCAAACATATAATATAACTTCTGTACTCGATAATATAAGTATCTAGAAATGGTAATCTATATGAACTATTACAATGAATATGCTGTCTTTTACATTATCTGCTCAAGTAATGCTAAGAAATAAAATTTGTTATCAGTTACTTGGGTGTTGTAAGAAACTGTGTTATGAATGTTAAGAGCGAAAATCAGCATTTTCTCGCTCATCATACAAATTTCTGGTCAATTAGAAGTATAATTTTCCTTCTGGTGCAATTTAAGTTTCGAATAGTGTAGCTTGACATTTTGAGATGTCGTTATTAATTATCATCATTTTAAAATAATCTTAGTCGATAAAAACTTAGATTTTCGCCAAGGGATGAAGGTGAAAGATATAAAACTGGTACATAAGTTTTCATTTTCCTAAAAAGAGTAACATCATTTTCCCAGATGCAAAACTTGCATTACGTGTATCAAAAAATCAAGAATATAATAGGATTTATAACTGTTAAGAGAGCAAAGAGATTGATGAAATTCATATCACGTAAGAACAAGTGGACGGAACATGACATTAAGTGGATTTCGATACCGATGAAGATACTACGTCAGTTGTCATATCGCCGATTGTCAATCTGCCTAATGAGAGGAATACAATCATTTTTAAACTTGTCGAATATATCCCATTTCATGTTGGGAATAGGAAAGAAAAGTGAATGCTGAAATATGTAATAATTTCTAACTGTAAAATATTCAAAAATTATTTAATTTTGGAAATGCAGTTCCGTGAAATTTGAAAATTATACTTAAATAATATACAGTGGCATAGCAGCCTGGGCCTTTAGCCAACTCTCTTAATACATTCCAAAAACGCCTATAAAATATTACATCTTTACTTAGGCATATACCTTATGTTTATTTCTGTGAAAATATTTTTAATTTCAACATTCTAAAGTGGTACTTTGTTTGCTCTTCTCTTACTAAAATCTTCGATTACATTTCAGAAATTTCTTTCATTGCTGCAGATGTTGGTATGCACTATGCACAGTAAAATTTATTAAATGCAACATTAAATTTCTAGGTCTTAATTGCTTGTTAAATTATTTGTATTTAGAAACATTTTTTCCCAACAAATAATATTTGCAGCAGTTGCGAGTAAAATTCGCAGAAATATTACAACTATTCTGCAGTTTATATTTTTATTAGAGCAAATTGCAAAAGCATTCGTCCCTCCACCTCTCTGTTTTGTCTCTTGAAGCAATAACAGAAAACAAAACTGACGTAGTATATCTCTCTTAGTAAGGATTTCGTCCTTATTTACTTCACTGCGATTATAATTCTCATTTTTCAATCGAAAGTCTGGTTGGCGTGAAGAAGGCTTAGCAAGAACATGAAGTTGCTGTTTAAATCTTGTTGCGTTTCCTTTGAGTACTCTGTGCAAAGCAAAAACACATTTCTTCTCAATTCCACTTTGTTACAGTTCAGCATATCGTGATTCTCACCTTACCAGTGGCCGAGAGCATAATATAGTTCACACTCGTAGTTGGGGTAATCCTTCGGAACGAGCTGGCTCCATGAGCGTTTAATTAATTGGTTAATTGGTATGTCTTATGTTTAACATTAAAAATGTAATGTTGCACTTCTGTATGCATCACGTGAATACATGCTGTGATAAGGTGGCATAAATGCTCTTTGTCTAGGATGAGTGATTTCAGAGTACAATAATTTTCATCAGTGGTTAAATCCTGTGCCTTGGTTAATGATTCCGGTTGCAGCCTGGAAGGTCTTTCCAGTTGGACAAAGAGATGAAAAAGTCTTTTCATCAGGGTCAGGAGATGGACCATTTGTTATGTATAAGTGAAAGAATCATTCCCCCCTGGGAGTTCAGCGCAAGTAAACACAGGGAGATATATGAGGTGGTTTCCTGAGAAGCAAAAAGTATTTTCCTGTTTAGAGCTATGGGCATGTTGGCCTGCTAGGAACGATCATTCCTCGTGTATAATGCGTTAGTGCATTTTCCTGTAACATAATTCTGAAATTACGGAACTAAATATATCCAGGTCCCATACTGTCAAGAATCGCAACTATTAATGTTTTTATTTTATTAAAATTCATGTTATTGTTAGAACTTGAGTTTGAATTTCATTTCAACGCTGCATCACAACCCGAGGTTTGTGTAGCGGTTTCGGCTACTACACCACAATGCCAATGCTGCTTTTGTAATATAATCAATTTCCAAATTTGTAAATCCTTTTGGAGAATTTTGGTCCTCTGTGAAGGCATCCCTCCCCTTATGCAAATTCTTCTTTCTATCATGTCGATTCTTTTTTTTTTTTTTTTTTTTTTTGCTCATTGCTAATACATTGCAAATTATTAATCTCTATTGAACCATGTTTCACATGAAAAATGCTGTGCCCAAAAATGTGCCTCCCGGGAAGCACTGCACCCTTCGCTCCTTTTTTAGCTACGTGCAATGCTTTCCAATATGAGATCTGCACAAATGCTTTTTTTATTGTAACTAATTGTACTTAACGATCTTTCATCAAATTTTGAGATCAGTAAATACTTTTATCGGATGAAATCATACTTTTGCACCACTCATAATAGTTCTTCCTCTCATAAACAACAGCATTTATTATTTTGCTTTTTTAAAAATTCCCTTTTCTGGAAGTTGAAAGGAAAAGCGGTGACAAAACATTAGAGACTGTAAATTACTTAATAAATTATATGTCCTCATAGTTAAATGTGGGAATTCTTTATTCAGATCTGTCATGGGCAAGAGGATCTCAACGTATAATACAATCTCTTTTGATAAAACCCCTATCTATGCTCCAACTATAATACTAAACATGTTAACATGCATGGAAAGGGAAGGGCGTAAACTTTCTCGCGGAAGAATATCTGGATGTGACATTCTGATTCAATTAACAGTTAAGCATCAACGAGTGGTAGTTTCAGTGATTTGAATTGCAAAGAGGAAATCTCAAACAGAATAGCGAAACTTTACTTCCGGTTTCCTGTAGCTTGACAATACAACTTGTAGACAAAGCTGACAGGAAGCGGAATTACCAAAGTTAAATATGACGCTCGCCAATTACCAATTAAATAAGCGAGAGAAACAAACTTTCCTGAAATATCCTTAGGCCTATTCTAACACATCTCAGTACTTTCCACAGTTATAAGTTATGAAATGTGTTTCAACAGAGAAGCGCTAAAGTATGTGTGATGAGGTAGGAACTTCATGAATGTGTACGGATGTACTATGTTAGCAGCTACAGTAACTATGAATCGTTTATAAGCATACCATCGATGATAATCTGGATATCTTACTGGATTTTGTAAAAGAGCTTGCGATGGATCAATTTGCCATCTTAAATATTTAAATTTAATTGGGTGTAATTTAAACTAAGAAGAAAGGAAAATTAGTGCTTTGTGAGTGTCACTCAAGAATCGTGATTTACTGTCATAGAAGCTGTAAAATTCTGCATAATTGCTCATAAGCCGCCATGCGCAAAACTTTAAACTCAAGGGGTGCTGGAACCCCAAAATCTTCAAAAAATTGTGATTTCGGGATTTTTGCATTTTCAAATTCTCTACACTTTTATCTTTCTAAAAATACAATTCTTTAATCTATATGAAAATTAGAACTGTAAAAAAATATAGTTTTAATTTGTCATCTACTGTTTTGATCAATGAGAATTTTTACATAAAAACGCGTTTTTCTCCAAACGTGATTTTTTTTATACTCGATGTACCTTTTCTCAGGAACTACTACTCACAGGTATCTAAAATTTTATGGCTTATTTATTAGATTCCCTAATATTTACTGAAATGAGCTTTTTGTAATAAACATTAAAAAAAATTAATGTTTTCTGACACTCCTTAAAGCAACGATATGTAAACGCAGAACATTTAAACGAACCCAACTCAAAATGTTGAACTAAGTGGCAAGAAACATACATTGGGATATAGATTTGTGTACTGAAAAACCACGAAAGCGTTTCTAGTATGTTTGTGAAAGGCTATTTTTTAAAACATTTGTTATAATTTATTAATTCTACAAGTTATTACCTACCTATGTTATGTTTAGAGTCACGGCACCAAAAATGTTATGGTTTCCTAAGGTCTGGTACCTAAAAGGTTTCCTACTCTGTTGACAAACACTTAAAATTTTCTAACAACAGTAATATACTAATATCAATAAGCCCTGTACATTTGCGTTGTGTTTTCGGATTAAACCTGAAATTAATTTGAGAATGAGACGGGTGAAAATCATGAGCACACACACAAAAAAAAAAAAAAGAAATAAATAAACATTGACTGATCTAGAAAAGTGAGCCTATTTATTAAATTCTTCAAGAATTACTTAATCCATTAATTTGTAGGCAATTTATATTCAATCAGAACTGTAACATATTGATGATTACACAATGCAGAATTAACTTAGTAAGCAAATTATATTCAAGCTGAACTGTAAAATATTGCCTTCTACAAATGCATACCCCTACAGAGTAATATTACTTTTATCTTAAACTCAATAATATCAAACTATTAACTCTATTACATTCAGGTAAACACAATCAGATACAACTTTGGATAAATTAACAATACCCTCCCCGGGGAGAAAAAAAAGAATAATTAACAAGTTATACTTTCCAAAAAAAAAACATTTCACACAGAATAATACCAATGTAATTCAGGTTATTGCACATAGTAACTTTCTATTTTCAAAAGGAATGATTTAACCGGGTAATATGTTAATTAAAATCAGGCTATTACAACCAACAAGCAATTAGTCCCTAAGAGGAGCAAAGAAGCTCAAATAATGACACCTTTTCCAATCAATCTTCACCGTGAAAGAAATTCACAAGTTCAATTAAATAATTTAATGAAGAATATATTCCTTAACCAATCTAACTAAGTTACATTCACTGTTTCAATTAAATAATTTAAATAAGGATATATTTCCTTAGCCAATCTAATAATTTACTTTATGGACAAACAAAATGATTTCATTAGAATTAGGTTAATTTACTCAACTACAATATTTTACTTCAACTAATTAAGTTATTTCAATCACTATTAACTATTTTAGTTATTAGAATTACTATTAGAATTTACTATTAGAATTTACTATTAGAATTTTTCTTTTTTTTTTTTTTTCTTTTTTTTTTTTTTTTTTTTTTTTAACATCAGACCAACAAATAAAAGAAAACAAATAAAAAGACTTATCTGATGAATTACAGGCTGCAAGTGAATAGGAGGAGGAGAAATACCCTCATATTTAAAAAATTATCAAGATGCCAAGGAGGACGGCTGCCGAGCGTGGTAGAAAAGAGAAGAGTTCATATGTAGATGGATTTTCAATGGAGTCCAGAAGTTTCTAATTGATTTAGGATGCACTAAGGAGGTTCTCATTACTCTGATAGTTGGTTTCCAATCCAATATTGAAGTTAGTCGTTGTTCCAGTTAAGTGAAGCATTATGTAGTAGCGACCCCGGAGCTAGCAGTGGCGGAGTATCTTGCAGGGCGGAAAATAATTCTTAAAGGCGTGAAACATCGAGGCAGATGAAAACTCTATTCGTGGAGGAGAGACTAAAATTTTCTTCTTAACGGCACCAGTACTAGGCATCACCCTTCGTTGCATTTTTCTATTTTAATTATCTTTTGAGTAACTTACATATTCAAACACTAAACTGATGAGACTATAATTTAGTCGAGGTCATGATGCATATAACTAAGTCCCTCGTTCAAAACTCAAGGGCAGGAAGCCCGTAGATCCAAAGGCGGAAAAATGCATTTTCCAAAATAAAATTCAGCTGCCAGCAAGTACAGCGTCCGATGGTATGTCAAAAGTGCAAAAAAGTGACCTTGTCCCTCAAAACACCCCGTTAAAAGGGAGGACGCCGGACTGCCTAGTTGGCATAACCCACTCTTCGCCGAAAGTTAAAATAGTTGCAACAACAGCATACCCTAATGTTATCAAACTCGCCAAATCCATTACTTTGAAACCTCAACGGAAAATCTATGTCGCCAAACCCTCACCAAAAAAAAACCACCTGTGACAGGGGAAATTAGGAATTTCAACAACCCTGCAAGGGTCCCAACGAAAGAACGCTGAAAACTCGCAAAAAGTGACTTTTCAACCGGAAAGAAGGCATTTCATCCCCCTTTAACTAAATCACAAGCAAACGAAGAAAAAACTACTAATTAAAGCTCATAACTGAAATGCAATTAAAGTTAGAAAAACGAAAGTTATGCCAAATTCAAGAGCTAATTTTTCTGCAACTAATGATATTAAATACTAAGAAATCAAATTAATTTTTGACATGAAAAACTGAGTTTATTACGGGGAAAAAAATACTTATCCATTGTTTGCGTGTACAAGATTGAAGACGCAGTTCGCGTAAACTCGGAAAGCCAAAATATATTACACTAGAATTAATAGGCCCAAAAAGAATATAACCAAACTTGTGTAGCTCAAATTTTGAATAATTACAAATTAAAATTTTGATTTTTATGAATCACTTAATTAAATTAAATTCGCTACACAACACCTATAAATTGCAGTAAATGAGCGGTAATATAAAGATGTATTTTTTTTAGATTAGAGTTCTGGAACTTTTTAATCACCCTGTACATTATTATTGTATCGAGTAAAACCAAATTTACAAATAATAAAAAACAAACTGCAATATTAGGTTTGTTCGTAATTGAATCTGCAAAGAATTTCATGCTTTTAACACAGTTGTTTCAAAATTTTAATTAAATTCAAGTATTTATTTAAATGCGAGTTTTATTTTACATATACGTTTTCCTGCAAGAATTTAATAAAGAATTTTTGAAAGTTTTTTTATTACTTAATTTTAAATTGCATCACGCAGTCTTTTTTGTTTTTATTATGCATAAAAATTTTACTTTTGGTAAATATCATTTTAAGCTTTAGTAGTTTAATTGTTGGGTAACTTTATACTTTTGTGGGATTTGTAAAAAGTAAGCTAACGGTATCTCTTAAATGCAGTTCTATGTCCTTAAAATATCCTTACTGTACAATTCTTCTCATTTCCAATTAATGTTTATTATCCGAAATTTTGTAATCTAAATTGGGAAAAATTTAGTAATAATTAAATAAAGATCTGTCATGCACGTAAGTTGCTTGGTAAAAATATTTAAGAATAAAAGATAGTATTTTAAATTGTTTTATTGTCGTTTAAATTACCTAAAGTGAACTGTTTTTGTTCTCATGGATTTTTAGTATTTCTATGGAACCATAGCACCCGTGCCATTTGGCGGAGGGTCATATTTTGAATGGCTTTGGATGTTAGTTATATTAGAATTGCAAGCAAATCCCCACACGGGACAGGCATACGTGATAATAGGACACAAGATGAAGAACACTAGAACTATTCGATGAAGATCACTAGAGCAACAGATGGAGAATCATATATTTTTATCCACGTTATCTGTGAGCAGAATCTGGTGTGGAGAAGGTAGTATAAGTGTTCGTGTCTGTCTTTGGTGAGCTAAGTCATATTGTGCAGGGAGAAACTTTTAGTTTTGGTTTCTGAAATATGATTTTATGACAGTTTAATTAATTACAATTTTATCACAATAATAATAAATATCATTAACATAAATCATAATTTAATCATAATTATCATTAATCATAATTTAATCATAATTATCATTAATCATAATTTAATCATAATTATCATTAATCATAATTTTATCACAGCTAGTGTGAATTGTAATTTTTAACAATTTGTTATTTTTAACATTTAAGTCACCATAACAGAACGTTAAGAGGGCGTATAAATTTGAGATTTATCTGTTGAGCACTCGATAAAACGAATCAGAGGACTACGTAGAATGTAACAGAAAAACTAAAAAGGTGTGACCTATTTAGCCTGTAAAATGACCAAACAGAGAGCGTAGAACAGAACCGCTTAAATCCCTCAACTAGAGAGATTCTTGGCCGCTAACAATAACTTTGCCTTCGCCTAATGAAGACAATTAACTTTTAATAGCTATTATATACTGCTTCTATGAATTTAATATTTATTGTCACTTTATTGTTGATAATGTTAATAAATATATACTGGCTCAAAATAGTTAAAGGATATTGTGAAGTAACCATATAATCGAAAACGTTTTTAATAAAAATGAAATAGAAGAAGTTAAAAAAGAAAATTATAACGCTTACAAAGTTACAATATCCAGATTTTGCCTGACGTCGCAACCTACTCGTTTTAAATGAGAAATGAAAACCGACCTTCAGAATTCATTCTGTAGGAGAATATTCAAAACAACTGACACGCGTTAAATGTGTAACACTGAATACTCTATCTCAGTAACATGATTTAGCTGAATCGGTAGCTTGGTAGGCCATCAGTTATTTAGAGACGAGCCAAACGCAATCAACTGTAGCGGAAGCGAAAGAATTTTCTCTAATTATCATTTCCAGATTATGGAATCGGTTTTTGGAAACTGAAAATATTCGTTGAAGATCGAGGTGAGGTCGTTCACCTGCAATAACACGACATGAAGATCGGTATTTAACACTAACGTCTAGAAGAAACCGCCTTACGAAAGCCAATTTCTTACAGCAACACCCTCGGAAGGTACTAGTACCAGAGCGACTCAAACTTTTCGAAATCGACTACCCAGACCTGAAGCACCTGCGATGGGAAAGCTGTTTCGCCAGTGTTTCCGCTCTCGTGTTGTTAACACCACAAGACCATTGATTAAGAAAATTTCAAAGCTTTTCAAAATTCATAATGTAACCCCTTCGAAATTGATTCTGGCCCTTTTTCGATCTCAAAATTTACTAAATTAGGTTCTTTAGTGTTTTTTGTACCTTTTTTTCAAAGGAAGGCAATTTACCATTTGTTATGTTTAACATTTAGACACCATATCTTTACCTCTTTGCGGAACCTTCTTTTTGATGATAATAATAATCTTTGATAGTGTGGGGATAAAGGCTGTAAGCCTAAGTGCCTCATAAATGAACCCTTCCTTGGTCTTGGTCCTTGGAAATCTACTCCACCGTGTGAAATTTTATGCTCACAGACCTGTGATTTTGCGTCGTTTTCATAGCTGTATTTCGCTTGTTGTACACGTATCACAAATAACGTGAAATCAAGCCACCAATCGCCTTAATTTAGTCTCCCCGTTGTATTGCTAACTATATGGATGACTTCGCGTGTACTTTGGTTTTCAGTGCAAACAAAGAAGGTAAAAAGAAGCTGATTGACTGATGAGAATCATTCCACCATATCTGACCTAAATATCATCTCTGATCTCACTTGGTAAGAATTAGAAACAAATCATATTTATTGTTTATAAAAATATGTGTAGACCATTTTTAAACTAAAACACTGCTTGTGAAAATTTCGCTAGTTTTACAGTGCTTAAAAAGTTCCATTTTATTTCAGATTTAGCAAATGTATTAAATGCTCGTGTATCATAAATAAACTATGCAACTATAGATGTCCGTATCATGTATTGGGTACGAAGAAGAACCTAACCATTTTGCAGATAACGTATGGTGATGTGTTGACCCTATACTATCCGGAGTGCCTTATGGTTTATTGAATACAAGTGCAAAAGTTACTTTTTTGCCACTGGTAAGCAACCAATTCTGGTGCTACAACATCCATGTAAATAAAACACTTCTTTATATAAAATGTATATGTTACCGTGAAAGACGGAAATTTTAGAATGTCGACTTTCACCGGAGAATATAAACATTCACCAAATACGTCGGCGAAAGACCGAATATTTCACTACATTCTTGTATATTCGGAGTCTCACCGGTGTATGTCGACAATCACAGATATGCTCTGGTGAAAGTCGAAAAGAGAGGTCATAAAGTGCCATAATAGTTTAAGTTGTTGCAATAAATAAGATGTGAATCACATAATTTAGTAATTTTTTATGACTGTTATTTTATTTTCTCATTTAGAACGTACTGTATAATTAAGTAAGTTTTTAACTTCTATTATTTTCGTTTCTCATTTTGAATGTATTGTTTGTTTTAGGTTCTCATGTTCTTAAGTCCTTATTTCGAGTCTCAAGTGCGTTTATTCGCGACTGAATTACGGAGAAGAAAATATAATATTGTTATATGTTCAACATTCACCATTAGTACATGGTGAATGTCGACATTGACCGGTGTAAGTCAGAAATAAGAGTATTTGGAAAATATTTTGGACATACACCAAGAGACTATGTTAATGTTGACATTCACCGGTGAAAGTGGACATTCTCCAGATTTCGGTGTTTCACCGTAACATATATACCGAACAAAAATATTTCTTCGGTGTATAACACAAAATGTAATCCGTGGAATGAAAATATTATTAACATTTCTGAGGCCACTGATTTTAAAAAACCTTAAAAACCTTAGAAATGCCATAATATTTTAACTACTTCATAAAAATTTAATTAATGTTTTTCATGCAAAGTCAAAGTACCCGATTATTTTTATGCGAAAAACTCTCGGTTCATAAAGTTAATGCAATTTTTTTAAAATGTCTATGTATCTGTTTCCATCTGCAATTAATTACAACGGAAAAAAATCCTTCATAATTTTTATAGCTATGAAATCATAAAACGAAATAAAAAAACATTCTTTATTATTTACGATAAAATCTAAGCATTTCTTCGAAGACACAAAACCTTTTTAATCCCCTCTCATCATATCGCGATCATATCTGTGCTTAGTATTAAATCCTTGCCCACAAAATGACTCCCCGCACAAAACATCAGCAAATGAGCCGCTTTATCAAAACGCATAAATCCCATTCACATAATCGTAAGAGCTCTAACCCTAACCTTGGGTCTAGTAGTATGTACATTTCGGTATAAAAACAATATTAACCTGCTTTTGTCTTTTATGGGGCATTTTATAACCCAGTGTTTTCATTCGAGAGCATTATTTAAGGTGCCGTTATCAATAAAGTAGGTGTTTCTTCGTTTTACCTTGAAAGAAAGTAGTAGTAAAACAACGCAATCGAAAATGTTTTATATAACTTAGGAATAATAATACATACGATATCAGCAATGATATAAGCGTCGCTATATAAATACTATCAAATAAATACTCATAATATGTTGGATTTAATCTACTACTTAACAAAATTATATCAAGAGAGCATACATTCTGTTAATCGATTTTTTTCAATTGACGGGAGATTCAATTAAGAAAAGGTCATAAAATCTATTTAAAAATTATTTTTTTCTGAAGCAATATGAGAAGCTTATGGTTTTCTAATGCAAGCAATTTCATCCAATGTTATATGTCGCAAAATTACTACAGTCAAAAATGAATCTCAAAAAAAAAGTTTTATCAGTGAATTTTTCCCTAATTCGAAAAATATAATTTAATGTATTGAGTTTTAATACAGACATAAGTACTTAAAGTAAACATAATTCAATAGCATTTATATTTCCAAAAATACAACTGATAGGAAAATGCTAAAGAAATAGGTTAATGGAATAATTATACGACAAAATTAAGAGAATTTGTTTTCCTAAATGATAGAAAATATTTCAGATTTCATTTAAGCATCGCTTATAATTTAGCATCTCAAAATTAAAAATTAAAATGTCACAAGAAGTTATCAGAAAGGTCTGCGCAATCCTTTTCAATATGAAAATTGAATTAAAGTGAAAAACAAATTCTTAGCATTCTAAACATTCTTAGCTCTTGCTTGCAATTTAGCTTTATTAGCATTTAATTGAACTTTCTAAACTTTTAAGTTAACATTTTCTTCTAATTTAAAACTTTAAGACACAGATGAAGCAATAATGTGGGGTAACAGTGCTTTCTTTTTCTTTTACAGAATAACGAAGACATAAGTACTCTCATTCATAATAAGAGTTGATAATAAAACGAATAAATCATTATTTATAAAAGGAAAATCGTTAGGTGGTCAAGAGAAGAAGATATAAAACCATTTGCTATGAATCTAAAGGAAAATTACAAATTGATAAATTAAATTACATGGTTTATTATTAGCAAAGTATATCTATCCTAACTCTAGCAGCACTGTTAAAAAGAATCTGTAAAAAATCAGATATAACGCCACGTTTGTTCCCAAGATTTTCCTAGATACGCTTAAATTTATCTTGATTTGATTTTGTACTTTACATTTGATTTTGTACCATTTATTCATTTGTCACCGCTAATGTATGAAAGCTGACATTCTGTAAAATAAGTAGGCAATTTATAGAATGCCGAAAAGTAGTCGGCAATGCATGAAATGATTAACATTTCATACATTTTACATTTTGTACAATACCGGATAACAAACCGGAAAATACATGAAATAAGTAGGCAATTTATAGAATGCCGAAAAGTAGTCGGCAATGTATGAAATGATTAACATTTCATACATTTTACATTTTGTACAATACCGGATAACAAACCGGAAAATACATGAAATAAGTAGGCAATTTATAGAATGCCGAAAAGTAGTCGGCAATGCATGAAATGATTAACATTTCATACATTTTACATTTTGTACAATACCGGATAACAAACCGGAAAATACATGAAATAAGTAGGCAATTTATAGAATGCCGAAAAGTAGTCGGCAATGCATGAAATGATTAACATTTCATACATTTTACATTTTGTACAATACCGGATAACAAACCGGAAAATACATGAAATAAGTAGGCAATTTATAGAATGCCGAAAAGTAGTCGGCAATGCATGAAATGATTAACATTTCATACATTTTACATTTTGTACAATACCGGATAACAAACCGGAAAATACATGAAATAAGTAGGCAATTTATAGAATGCCGAAAAGTAGTCGGCAATGCATGAAATGATTAACATTTCATACATTTTACATTTTTTACAATACCGGATAACAAACCGGAAAATACATGAAATAAGTAGGCAATTTATAGAATGCCGAAAAGTAGTCGGCAATGCATGAAATGATTAACATTTCATACATTTTACATTTTGTACAATACCGGATAACAAACCGGAAAATACATGAAATAAGTAGGCAATTTATAGAATGCCGAAAAGTGGTCGGCAATGCATGAAATGATTAACATTTCATACATTTTACATTTTGTACAATACCGGATAACAAACCGGAAAATACATGAAATAAGTAGGCAATTTATAGAATGCCAAAAAGTAGTCGGCAATGCATGAAATGATTAACATTTCATACATTTTACATTTTGTACAATACCGGATAACAAACCGGAAAATACATGAAATACATCTCCAATTCGTTTCGAATATCAAATGTCAAGGCATGCGACTTTTAATGCTCGCCTTAGGCTTAGAATTTTCCATTTGCATTTTGAGCTTTGTTCGGGAGTGTCAAAATAAACAATTTTACTTAAATTTGCTCAACAAAAACAAGTTTTATATTTTGGCATTTTTATGAGTGCGACAGAGGACGGTTTTTAACGATTTGGAATTTCTGATGGAATTTTAAACAATTATATGCGAGATCACAATTCACTTTGGGACTTAAGAACTTGCTTAGAATTGAAGGTATTTCTGATCATTAAATTCCTCTCTGGTTTGCTGCAGTTGCTCAAGCCAGAGGAAGCGACTAATCATTCGTCAAGTGTATGTGTAAAACAATGCCAAAATATAAAATGTATTTGTGCCAAAAAAATAATGAAATTTAATTCAAAATGTCATTCAAGCATGCCATGTTGCAACATGCCCCTTCCACGAATCCGAATGATTTTTACTACACTCTGATTTTGCCTAATAAGTTCAGTGTATAAACTGGATAACTCAATTCTCGTTTTGCTTCCCGCTATATATCTTTATTACAACAGACATACAGATTTTAGTTCTTATGTACTCTATATCCATAAAATACTTACCCGGCCTTTACGTTGGCACCCGTTAGTCACCGGCATATATTTCCGGCTACAAAAATGTTTTACATGACGCAAAATCTTCATCTATTGATATTCTTAAATTAAAAAAAATGTTATGTGTACACCACATGACTTCCTTGTACGGAATATTAAATTATACGCATTTTTTCTTGCATTTCATTTAAACTTATTGGATTGAAGTAAATCTACTTCGTCGATAAAACATAAACCACAATAGAATAATTGCATTCTTTAAATTTCACTCTATTTGTTTACCATAGCGACACTCTGGCGCTAGGTTTATTTAACAGTATTATATTTCGTTCATATTATAACTCAGAATGCTCAAAATTTATATCATTTAAAGAATTATCTAATCATTGCCTCATGTTCTATTCAAATACTATAATAAAGCTAGAACGATGTATAAAAGAAATTAAGCAAAGAAAAAAGAAATAAAAGAGTTTTTCACAGACGATTGAGTATTTCTCATTCAATTAATTCAGTTCTCACTTCGCGAAAAGGCAAAAATACATAAAAAGTCAAAATATCTGTATTAAAAATTACGAAGTAAGTCTTAAACACTTATTTCCTCGAAAAAATTCCAGAAAGGATTAAGCATGATTTAATTCGCAATAATAAATTAAGGCGTTATCTTTGTTGATGCGAAGCTAAGTTTCTCTAGATTGGCAACAAGTCCACTATTCTGCTGTTTCAAATGTAAACAAGCAATGGCCGCCATCAAAAACATTATTAGGCTTAGCGGCACTTACACAACTTTAAAATTGTTGATAATTCTAAAAGTATTGCAGACAGTTTTACTAAAGACATAGAAACCTTAACCGGAAGATAAAAACAACATAATTTAATCATTTTTAAAGAACAAAATGTACAATTTACAAAGAGTAAAGAAACTGAGATCGAGATCACTGAGCCTCGTAACAGAGTGGATATATATATATATATACTTATATACGTTTGGTGCTGCCGATTGCATCCAAAGTACGAGGTGCACATCTACATGTTATAGCAGTCCTATATACAAAATTTCAACGTTCTGAGGCTACTCGTTTTTGAGTTATGCGAGATACGTACGTACGTTCGTACAGGCGCCACGAAAAAGTCTCTTCAAAATTCATTTTAAAGCAGTTTAATTTTTTTTTTTTTTTTTTTTTGGAGGAAAAGAGTCTTTTATTCTGTCCTTACGTACAGATATCACGCAAAAACATCGTTAAATTTCATTCGATAGCTGTCAAAATGGATATTTTCGTTGAAATATGCTGCCTGAAACTTTTCGCGATTACAATACTTCCTTTTTACTTCGTACAAGGAAGCAAAAATGTCAGTTTGATAAAAACACATTATCTGTCACTTTTTATATGGTCCCCTGCTCCCAATACTTATATTCATGAAAATTTTATACTTATTCTAAAAAGTAAAAAACAGAACATTTGGTTTGCGTATGACAAAAACTGACTGAAATATATAATTTCAAAATCTGGGATATTTGATGTCGTTTTTCACTTGTTTTGAAAGGTCAGTTCATAACTAAGTAAGAATAACTCGTAGTTGATTTTGTCCCTCAAAAGCCATTCAATGTTATTTTTTTTTATTTCCTAGTGAGTAATATACTTTAATTTAAAATTCTATTAAATGTCCGAAGCCGAAATAATTTTCTCTTTCTCTGAAAAGTCATGACGTATTTTTTTCTACGTTCTTGAAAGGTCCTTTATTTATATAAAGAACAATGAACTGTCAATAGTAATTGCCCCGTTCTGTTCGATAAATGATTGCTTCCTTTCGCATAACATTCGATTGAGAGAAGGCCTCAGATTAGCACATTGTTAAACTTTTTGCTAATAAAACTAAATTCTTTTGTGAATAAGGAGTTACGAAGTTCGTAAAAGAAAATAAAAAGTTACCCGACAAAACGGGAAATATAATATTTACTGTTCGTTGTTGTTTATGCAAAAAAGGACCTTTGAAGAATACAGAAAAGATGCGTCATTACTTTTCAGGCAAACCAATAATTTATAATAAGCCTTTTCAGTCATTAAAAATACGTTACTAATACTCTCATAAAGTTTTAACCCTTTAAAATTAAAATCGAATAACTGCACTGTAAGATTCCCTAACTGTGTACTTTTAAGTTACAGTTGAATGTGAAGAATCTCAAGACCCAGTAAGTGAATAATCGCTTGGGTTCGTGAGACAATAATTAAAACTTGGAAAAGGTTAAAAGACCCTTTATTATTCAAATAAGATTTAACAGAACTCCATTTTGGAGTTTTATAATAAAGCCGACACTCGATTAAAACTTAACTAATCTTAACTAAAAAGATATAGCCGAAGCTATGAAGATTCTAACGGATTTGGCCCCTTAACGCTAATTGACTGCGAAGCTATGAAGGGCCTAAAGTACGGCCGAGCGTAATAATAGCTTAAGAGAGAGTAGCCTAAAAAGGCGGACGCGTGCTAGCCAGAATCTCTGATTCTCTCTCGCTAAGAAAGTAGAACTTCGCGGTTAAATACCGCTCTTCCTCAATTTGCATTCAAGCGTGATTCTAAAACTACGTTCTGGCCGGAAGTGGTAAGTTGGAATTAAGAAGCGATAGGAAAGGAACTCAAAATTTAACTGTTAGATAAATAAATGTAATCCTTACATCACAAAACATTATTAAAGTAGATATATTTTCAAATTTTGTTTTTAGTTTTGGCTACATGCCAATACTGAAACCTACAAGATTTTTAGAATATGAATTCTGTAAGATTTTTTGAATAAAATCTTCTTTTTGAAAATCTTTATACTGAGCGATGCTTCGCACTGCAAAACACATAGGGATTCTCGACTTTGTGTCTATTAACATCAGAAAACTTTCCTATACTCATTTTTTATTTGTGGCTACCTACGAATGCACACGTTTAGCTCTTCAGTTTATATAGGGTCCCAAACGTTTTCTCCAACTTTAAAATAAAACATCAATCAATTTTTGCCATACGGGAGTCAAACGTTTGCATTTTATTTTTTATTAGCGGAAGTATCCGATGCCAGTTAAGCTAGATTGAGAGCAATGCATCTAAGAACAGAGAATCCTTCTCTAATAATGATGCAAAAAAAATGTATACGATAAAATAAGATTCATACTCATACATTTCTCAGTCTGATGCGATATGGAACCCACATAAAAAAATTTCAACAGAAAAATAAGCTAATTCTCTCTCATTATATCAGCAACAATGGCATGCAGTTTTTAATAATTTTCGTCTTTCTAATCAAATGGTCGTAAAAGTTCAAGTTCCACCCAATATTTCATCTATATTCAATTTTAGTCGATTAAATGCGACAAAAAATTGATCATAATTGATCATAAATCAATAACGCGAACAAACACACAAACAGACATTCTTCTTTATATGTATACATTTTTTAAAACTTACGCATTTTTTATTAATAAACTCTGCGATATGAAAGCGAGCAGTAGCAAAACTTTTCGAAATAAAGCATTTTTATCTCCAACACGCAAGACTGTTGCCACTCGAAAGTCGCTATCAGAGTTTTCAATTAATATTTTGGCTGATTACAGTGGCAACAACTTTCGAAATAAAGCAGATTTTCATCTTTAGCTTGCGAGACTGTTGCCACTCAGAAAAATGAGGGCGAAAATTATAGTTTTTCGGAAAATTTAATTAATATCTCTGATTTTAGTTACTTTTTTCGGAAAAAAAGTGGACGTCGATCTTTTCCAGGACGCAGAAAATAATTGTAGAAAGTTTGATGACGATAGCTATATAGTAGTGGCTGAGATATCAGACGACAACTAAACACATACTTTCTTCTTTATATTGTTACGGATTTGGTATTTAAATAACTAATGTTAGTTGAATTATAAATTAAATTGTTTTATTCCCCGTGCAGTGCAGGGCGTGATGAATATTAATGGAAAGCTAAGTCGGAAATTTAAAAACTACAAGAGCACGTGCATTTAACATTTAATAAATAAATATCTCTTTTTGATTTCGAGAAAGTGCTAGAAAATTCTCGCGCATTTAAAAAGCTTATATAAGCGGCATGAAAACCTCTGAATTCGTACTGCCTAGCTCCCTTCGGGGATACTACGCCCGGACTGTACCACGTGATGCGCCCTTGCTGCATTAGTTTATAAAGCCGGACACACTGCATTCTGTGCGGTATTCCGGCAATACAAGAACAGTCAGTCAGTCGGTCTCAATTCGTAGTTGTTCTTAGTTAGTTAGTTTGTTGTTAAGAATTTGTTTAGAAAACTGCTCTTGTTGACTATAGCGAATTCGCGGATTATCTTTCTCTAGCTGTTTTGAATTAAGTTCTCTTGAACGTTTAAAAGATAACTACTGTGAGATGTTGTAATACTGCACGAATATCTGAGGACATTTAAGAATATTTGTTGTGATAATAATAAATTTTGTTCATTTTTCATCGGACTTGTGCATTCATTTTGTAACGAACCCGTACACACGCAACACTTCTTGGTGGCAGCGGTGGGGTTTGAATGCCAATTACTAGAGCTATGGAAGAACAATTGAGGAAGCTCATCAAAGCTTTTGCTGCATTCTAAGAAAAGATGGGAGATGGCAAAGCATCAAAGAAGAAATGAAAGAAAAGATGGATACTGGTCAGGAAAAAATGGTAGATTCCGTGAAAGGAGAGATTAGAGCTGTTAAAGAGAAAATGAAAGAGGTCAAGAGGAAATAAAAAGAGAAATTACCTGCGTAATAGAAAACAAATTCGAGGCTATAAAAGGTAGAATAGACTGGGTCGAAAGTAAGGTTGGAGATATTGAAAAAAAGAGTTGCTTCCGTCAGAGAACAAGTAGAAGCGAGAGTTTCTGCTGTGGAGGAACGAACTGAAAGAAGAGATTTTGCCGTCCAACACCAAATCGAACAACAAATTGATGACAGTGTTTCTGCTGTCGCCAAAGAAGTTGATACCCTGAAGAAATTCGTGGCAACGGCAGGGAGCAATACGAATGATTTTAAATTTTTACCAATGCCAGTTCGTCCTTCTCTGAAACTACCTACGATGGGAAGACCTCCTGGAAAGTGTATAAAACGCAATTTTCTATAGTGGCGGAAGCGAATGGGTGGAATTTCCAAACTAAGGCCTGTCATCTCGCCGCTTCTTTGAGAGCAGACGTAGCGGATATCCTTCAGACTCTTTCCGAAACCCAAAGGGTAGATTTCGAAGCTCTGTCCGGCGCATTGGAGCTGCGGTTTGGAAAGAAATGTCTGAAAGACTACAGTAGGCTTCAATTAAAATAACGTCAACAGAAGCCCACCGAAACACTTCAGGAACTCGCCACGGATGTTGAAAGGCTGTCTCATCTCTCCTTTTCGGAGTGTCCGACAGAAACAAGGGAAATACTCTCCCTGCAATACTTTATCGACGGCATCCGGGATTCTGAAATACAGAAAGCTCTGCGAATGACGGATGTTAAAGATTTGAAAAGCGCTCTAGTGTACGCCATGAAATTCGAGGCAGCCCAGCAAGCCACTCGTCGAGACCGCCACCCAGTCAGAGCTGCTCATGTCCAGGAGCCAGGGGATCAAGTCACTGCTCGTCTAGACGATTTAACGAGACAATTGAATGCCTTGAGACGGAATACAGGTGACGAAACCGACCATAAAATGCTGGAATTGCGGTGCCGAAGGGCACATACGACGAAACTGCAGAACACCCCAGGGCACGGATGTTAAGACCGCTCCTAGAGAGCAGCAGGGAAACTAATTAGTGGCCATCTTGCGGGGCGGAGGTTGCCAGATAATGAAAAGCCCCAGTTTAAAGCGCTTCAGATTTTTGCTGTGAGAGGCGGCGGTAATGGACTTTTCATAATAGGACATATTAATTGAGTTCCCTGCAATATGACGATAGATACAGGAGCCAACGTTACCATCATTCGAAAGGATTTGGCTCAACATATATGCAGATAATGACAATAAAATATTTCTAATGTAAATACAGTGACCGGAGAAAAGTATAAAAATTTAGATCTCCTATTTTTTGCAAACTATTAAGACACTGATATTTGCATCATTAAAAAAAATTTCTAACTAGAAGTATATGTCTGAGATCATCGGTTGCGAAACTAAAAGTCGGGTAAGGATGTTTACGAACACAATGTAGAATAATTATTCAAATCCGGAGTTAAAAGGTTTCAGCATTTTTATTACATATATAGCATTTTAAATGAATTTATCTTTTTCTCAAAACTGTCCAAAATCAAGTTACGTCACTTTTGCTTTGAATTCTTCATATAGAAAAAGCTTGTTTTCCGATGACACGAAAATGTTTAATCGCAATAATCCTGCTACAAAGGTAATATGTTTTATTTACTAACGGCATAAATATTTATGTAATAAACTCTTCTTCCCAAAAGTATTCCATTAGATATGTTGTAACATATGGTGTGAAAGAATCTTATATTAACTGGTGGTATAAATATTTATAAAATAGCAATTCCTCACAAAATTGTTTCTGATATTAACAACATTACTGTGTTATAATATGAAACTGTCAAAGTATTATTGGAACATGTAATTTGTTACACTGGAAAAGGTAATGATCTCCTATATTTTAGCGCGAAAGATTTTATGACTTTTGCTTTGGCAATACTCTGTCATTAAAAACTTTACAGGTTGCAACATTATATAAATATCAGAAACAATCGGAATCTCCTGTACCTGAAGTTCCAAATACTTTTAAATATTTGTGATTTAAAAGAGTTTAGGAAAATTCTCGCTAATCTTTGGACATTTTGGTAAGGCGATAAAGGTTACTAGCTAGGACTTTAGCAGTGTACATGGATAAAGTAAAACGTGTGCGCAATGCCATTTTTGTGCAATTCTGAGATTTTTTTTTAAGTGAAAATAGGTCGACGTGTACATGGATGATACCGTGTATGTGCAGTTCTTAAAAACGCGTCGCAAGCAGTGGGCGATTCTGCACTTTCTCCCAATTTCGCACCTAATCTTCGTCATGATTAAGCACTTTTGTTCCATAAAAGTTCTAGCATAAGCGTAATTCGGCTAGCAGATTGTTGGAAAAAAATTGTGAATAATGTTATTCACAAAATTAACAAACAACTGTGAGTTAAAAAAAAAAAATGCCTTAATTTTGTGAAAACAAAATGGCGTCCAAAAAAAAAAAAACTAGCAGGTTGCTGTAGCAGGGTTGATCGCCAAATTTTCGCCAAAAATTCGCCAAGTTACCATAATCCGAAGATTAAAGAAATTCTCTTTCTCTTTACAAAATTCCAAAATTTACACTTGCAGTAAAGATGTCGCCTTGCAGAATCATTAGGGTTATTTTGAAGCAGTCCATGTGATATTTTGAAGCAGTCCATGTGAAATATGCAATGTCCTGGCTGGGACTCGAACCTGGACCTCTTGACTATGAGCTGAGTTTGCTACCGTTACACCACGATAACATGCTCGGAGGGAGAAAATACCTTATAGCATTATTCATCACATTTTTACAGTAGTTTTAACATTTCAAAATGTAACATTATTTCGATTTTGAAAATGAAATATTTAAAAAAAAAACCTCTTAACCTCTTCGGCTTGTTTATTGTACTCAAACCGCAGTTTCTGATTTTTGGCAAAGCAGAAAGTATAGCAGGAAACATTTGTTGCAAGATTTGTGAACAAGCGATCGAGTGACTGAAATACATTATATCTAGAATAATTCCTTTTTAATTCCTTGTACGAAGTATAGGAAGTATTGTAATGATGAAATATTCCGTATTTTAACGAAAATATCCATTTTGACTGCTATCGAATGCAATTTAACAATTTTTTGCGTGGCATCTGTACGTAAAGACAAAATAAAAGACTGTATTTTCCAAATGGATTATAAAATTGATTTAAAATGGATTCAGAAAAGTTTTTTTTTTTTTTTTTTTTTTTTTTTTTTGTAACGTCTGTACGTACGTATGTATCTGGCGTTACTCAAAACTTAGTAGCCTCAGAAAGTTTACATTTTGTATATAGGACTGCTATAACATGTAGTTGTGCACCTCCCTTTTTGGTTGCAATCGAAAGCGCCAAAAGTATATATATATACCCACTCTGTTACTCCGCTCGGTGAGCTCAGTTTATTATTATTATTATTATTATTATTATATCTTCGCAAATTGTACATTTTTTGCTTTAAAAATGATTGAATTATGTTGCTCTTATCTCCGGGTTAAGGTTTTTATGCCTCTAGTTAATCAACATACAATAGTCGTAGAATTGTCAACAATCTTAAAATTGTTTAAGTGTGGCTAAGCCTAAAGTTTTTTACCATAGTAGCCATGTTTGTTTACATTTGAAATGTAGCAGAACAGTGAATTAAGTCAGTTTCTGAACCTTCGGTGTCTTTTCGACTAATGGGACCAAAAGTAAACTTTGAGTTTTCTACACCGATAAATCTGCCTTCTGGCACGCTTGGCGAATTGCTTGTTTTTGAGTAGAAACTTTAATTTCAATTATAAAAATTGTTTTCTGGTTGTCTTAACTGTATTTGGTGTTAATGAATATTGTTTGAGGTTTTATGTATTTTTGCCTTGTCGCGAAATGAGAAGTGAATTAATTGAATGAGAACCGTATCTGTAATGAAATTCGAGAAAAAAGGTTTGAATGAAATGCAGCAAAAAATGCGCATAATTTTATTATTCCGTACAAGGAAGTCATGTGGTGTGCACATCAGATTTTTCTTTAATTTCTGTGTACTAATTTTAAAATTAGAAGGCTTTGCTTACAGATATCAAGTGCAATGTTTTTAATCTTATGGTTTTAATATTTTATAAATATAGTTTTTAATTTTTTTTCAATGTGAAGTGAGTAATAAGAAGCACTTCGAAATGTTGGAATCATAAATCGAAGCTTTCACATTGCGATTTTTATTAAATGTTATTTTCAACTCTAAAATAAAAATGACACTAACGTAAACGTACATCATATCACAGAGAACTCTTCACAATTAGAGTAAAAATGCTAGTCAGAATTTGGCTATACTTGAAGTAAACGTGGACATTTACTGCATGTTGTAAAGGGAAATGGTAAATAATGTATTAGCATTAAAATTTCATTTCATGTAAAGATTAGGATGATTCAGGTTATGGCAAAGCACCGAACAGTAACTCCGCGTTTCTTGGAGTTTCTAGGGAAAATTGGTTCCCTCACACGTTACTCATTAGGGAAATCACAAAAACGTCCCATACTTGACTTGTATCATTAGCAAGAATGGCGCGGAACATGCAGTAGCAAGTCATAGCTGCACCTTCGAAAACTACCTGCCATATTTTCATCCTAAGGTTTCGAGAGAGTGTGGACTGGATTATTTGGATTACGGAAAATCCCGCAAAGAGTGTATGTCTCAGGTCAAGGGTGATTTCGAGAGGATATTTAAAGAAAAGTTGACTCGTATTCATTTTACATACAGAAACAAAAATCTGATGTGTACACCACATGACTTCCTTGTACGGAAAACTGAATTATACGCATTTTTCTTGCATTTCAGTTACAGTTATTGGATTGAATTAAATCTACTTCGTCGATAGCGCATAAACAACAATAGAATAAATGCACTCTTTAAAATTCACTCTATTTGTTTACCATAGCGACACTCTGGCGCTAGGTTCACTTAACAGTATTATATTTCGTTCATAACTCAGAATGCACAAAATTTATATCATTTAAAGAATTATCTAATCGTTGCCACATGTTCTATTCAAATACTATAATAAAACTAGAACGTTGTATAAAAGAAATTAAGCAAACAAAACAAAAAAAAAATTTCACAGACGATTAAGTATTTCTCATTCAATTAATTCAGTTCTCACTTCGCAACAAGGCAAAAATACATAAATCTCAAAATATCTGTATTAAAAATTACGAAGTAAACCTTAAACGCTTATTTCCTCGAAAAAATTCCAGAAAGGATTAAGCATGATTTAATTCGCTATAATAAATGAAGGCGTTAACTTTGTTGTTGCGAAGCTAAGTTTCTCTACATTGGCAACAAATCCACTATCCTGCTGTTTCAAATGTAAACAAGCAATGGCCGCCATCAAAAAAAATATTAGACTTAGCGGCATTTAAACAACTTTAACTTGTTGATAATTCTAAAAATATTGCATACAGATTTACTAAAAGCATAAAAACCTTAACCGGAAGATAAAAACAACATAATTCAATCATTTTTAAAGCGAAAAATGTACCATTTACAAACATATAAGAGTAAAGAAACTGAGATCACTGAGCCGGGTAACAGAGTGGATATATATATAAATATATTGTTACGAAATGTAGAGGCGCGGTAAGATGGGTTGCCCGCAAAGCAGGTTTAGAGTTGCCATAAAATGGCAAGGGTAGGCAGGTTTGCCACATTTGGCTAGAAATCGCCCATTTGGCGACATTTGGCGACAAAATTGACGTTATACCTTGGACGGTTTGAGAACCTTCTGGAACGAATTCTTACCGGTTTAGTCCAGAATGTTCACGAACACAAGCCGAAAGCTATATAAACCGTGCTGGTCTGCAGTCAGCAAGTGTACTTCATCGAGAAGAAGTGTGCGTCTCTTATCGAGTGAGTGTGTCTCGTCTAGCGAGTCAATCCCTGCGGAGGCGATCTAGTTGACAGCCGGGCAGCGAGTGCCGAGTGGGTCGTCGAGTGCCCCGAAAGAGTCTCGTAGAGTATCGCGGTTAGTGCAACGTCGAGAGAGCGTGTTGAGCTCCGGAAACTACTGAACCGAGAGTCGGGAGCGTGCTCTGTGTGTCGTCGAGTGCATCGCGAGCTGTAGCGTGGAGAGTCTAGAGAGTACGTGGAGTTCCGAGAACTACCAAGCAGAGTCGGGAGCTGTACTCCGGAAAGCAGAGTCGGGTGCTTTGCAGGAAGCTATCTCCACCGTTATTGCCTGACAGTGTGAATGCTGTGTCGCTGATTGTTCCAGCGTGTTTATATTAGATATTCGACGACTGTAAAAAGTGTTATTGTAGCTGTCCTGATTAATATTGGCCAAATAAAGTGTGTTTCGATACTTCATCAAGCGCTGACTTCGATATTCACTCCAAATCCACACGAACCAAGTAAGGAAAGAAGGAAGAAAATAACGTAACAACTGGTATCAGAAGAAGAATTAAAGAAAAACGTAACCATATTTATGTACATTTGGTGCGGCCGATTGCAACCAAAATACGAGGTGCACATCTAGATGTTATAGCAGTCCTATATACAAAATTTCAACGTTCTGGGGCTACTCGTTTTTGAGTTAAGCGAGATACGTACGTACGTACATACGTTCGTACAGACGCCAAGAAAAATTCTCTTCAGAATTAATTTTAAAGCAGTTTTATAATTTTTTTTTTTTTTTTTTTTTTTTTTTTTTTTGGAAAAGAGAACTTTTTTCTGTCTTTACGTACAGATATCAAGCAAAAACATCGTTAAATTGCATTCGATAGCTGTCGAAATGGATATTTTCGTTGAAATATGCTGCCTGAAACTTTTCGCGATTAAAATACTTCCTTAGGAAGTAAAAATACAAAAACGCCCATACAAACAGCTTGTACAGCAGAATTTGGGCCGTCGTCGAACTAACAGCTTTTAGCGATTTTTGCTGTTTGCCGCTGGTGGGGAAAAACTACGAATGTTTTTACTTCGTTGTAGCAAGTAACAAGGAAGTATTGTAATCGCGAAAAGTTTCAGGCAGCATATTTCAACGAAAATATCCATTTTGTCCGCAATTTAACGATGCTTTTACGTGACATCTGTATGTAAGAACAGAATAAAAGACTATTTTCCTCCAAAAAATGTATAAAACTGCTTTAAAATGAATTCTGAACAGAATTTTTCGTGGTGTCTGTACGTACGTACATATGTATCTCGCATAACTAAAAACGGAATAGCCTCAGAACGTTGAAATTTTGTATATAGGACTGCTATAACATGTAGATGTGCACCTCGTATTTTGGTTGCAATCGGCCGCACCAAACGTATATATAAATATATTTATACATACATCCACTCTGTTACCCGACTCAGTGATCTCAGTATCTTTACTCTTATACTATGTTTGTAAATCCTGCATTTTTTGCTTTACAAATTATTGAATTATGTTTTTCTTATCTTCCGGTTAAGGTTTTGATAACTCTACAAATATTGCCTGCTAGCAATATTTGTAGAATTATCAACAATTTAAAAGCTGTTTAAGTGCGGTGAAGCCTAATTTTTAAATACATATTTGTTTACATTTTAAACAGCAGAATAGTAGATTTGTTACCAGCCTAGAGAGACAAAGCTTCGCAACAACAAAGATAACGCCTTCATTTATTTTTGCGAATTTAATCCTGCTTAATCCTTTCTGGAATTTTTCGAGGAAATAAGAGTTTAAGCTTTACTTCTAAATTTTTAATACAGAAATTTTGAGTTTTTATGTATTTTTCCTAGTTGCGAAGTGAGAACTGAATTAATTGAATGATAAATACTGAATCGTCTGTGAAAAACTGTTTCTTTTTTGTTTTGTTTGCTTAATTTCTTTTATACATCGTTTTAAATTTATTATAGTATTTGAATAGAACATGTGACAACGATTAGATAATTCCTGAAATGATATAAATTTTGTGCATTCTGAGTTATAATATGAACGAAATATAACGCTGTTAAGTGAAGCCCCAGAGTGTCTCTACGGTAAACAAATATAGTGAATTTTAAAGAGTGCATTTATTCTATTGTGGTTTATGCGCTATCGACGAAGCACATTTAATTCAATCCAAGAAGTTTAAATAAAATGCAAGAAAAAATGCGTACAATTTAATATTCCGTACAAGAATTTATGTGGTGTACACATCAGATTTTTTTAATTGCCGCTAATTTTAGATGATTATCTCAAACATTATTTACCTTGTAAGTTATATTTTAATTTTATAACTATTATTTTATTTTAATTGTGCTTTCCTATCGTTCCTTGTTTCAACTTACAACTCCCCAGCAGAATGAATTTTTAGAATCGCGTTGTATGCAAATGAGTAGAAACAGTGTTTAAAAAGTTTTAACTTACTTCGAGAGAGAGAGAGAGCTAGAAATACTGACTAGCGTGTGTTTGCCTTTGCGCTAAGTCTCATTAAAGGCTGTTACACTCAGCCGCATCTTACCAAGCCCAAGTGGAGGCTTTACTGTAAGCCCGAGGAAAGGGCCGATTGTTCATCTTTTTTTGAGTGAACAATCGGCAGGGGGTATTAGCAAATAAGGGTATTAGCTCTTCTTAAGTTTACGATTCCTGTTACTTGAACTCAGCGATAAGTCGCTTAACAGTTCGCAGGGTTCTTCCATATTTACCGTAGTAGAGTAAGAGTGAGAAACTCTACAACCCGAAGAAACAGATGTCTTCGTGAAAGAGTTTTAAAAGAAAAGTGTTTGTATAAAAATTGATTGTCAAATTCGCTAGGATTTGAAATGGTTTAGCTACCTGTGTTCGGCGGTCTTATTCATCTGAACCTTAGTGAGGCGAGAAATTAGTAGAATGCGGTTTTAATGCAGCATTTCTTCATGGCAATTGTGGGAAAGAGGTAAAATAAAGACGCTTAGAATGTCAAGCCTGCTATTCCTTCTAATTGCCTTGGGGAACATTTAGCAATCCTGAATGGAAGAAGGAAAACAAATATAAAATTTTACATTTCGTAATTTTGACAAAACTGACTTCTTTAAGTCATTTAAATTACGTCATCTTTACGTCATTTAAAAACTTTAAGCTGGAAGTATATGCCTCCAACAACAGTTGCAAAAATAAAGGCTAGGTAAGGACCTCTTGTGAACATACAATTATATTCCCTAATTATAAATTAAAATATGAGCTTAAATAAATAAAGCATCTTACAAAAGCACAATCTAAGATTTTGATATGACTTTTTAAAAGGCCTGATGATTACGTACTGGGTTTTCATGTATTCGATTTCATTTTTCCTGGGCTCGCTATTTTTTTTTACTTTTTATTTTCGTTTTAGGAAGCCTATATATATATATATCTTTATACATATAAGCGGCTACAGTGTGTGTCGCTGATAGTTTATTGTTGCCACTCAAAAAAATGAGAGCGTAAATTAACGCTTCCGGAGTTTTTAATTAATATGTCGGCTAATTAAAGTCCTACGAAGACGCGAATGTTCAAAATGGCGTGCCACGGACCTGCGGAATCCAATGGTGTGCTTCCCTAAGTCCGGGAACCACCCATTTCGGAGGAGATGATATTAATTCATCCCATATATATATGCGGCTTAAGTGTCTGTTTCTCGCCGATAGTTTATTGGTTGCTTGCGTAACTGTACTAGCCAAAGGGGTGAAGTTGCAACGGCACAAGGATGCTGCTTCAATTGAGACGTAGACAATTTCCTGTAAAACTTGCCTTTGCTATCACCATCAATGAGTCCCAGGGCCAAACGCTTAAGCGTGTTGGTATTCTATTACCTGGGCCTGCATTTGGACACGGTCAACTTTATATTGCCTGTTCAAGAGTTTGTGAAAAAACGGAAATAAAATTAAAAATAATTGATGATCGGCTGCAAGGCGAGCTTAAAAATGATGGAAAGATCTGCACAAGAAATGTGTACAAGGAGATCTTTGACATGTGAATAAAAATTTTATTCCTTAAATCACCTTTATTTATTGAGCTAGCGGTGGCTCTTAAGAAATGTACCGCCAGTGATTTCCTTCATTGTCTCTACTTTAAGCAATTAAGCAAGTAGAAGGGGGGAAACCCCGCGGGGCAGTAAGCAAAGGGGCGTTCTCGGCGCCAGCCCTGGGTAATTCAGTTTGAATTAGCAGACACCTTCGCACAAATCATTTTAATTACAATTTATAATACTTGGAACAGTGGTCATTTCGTATAACTGCCGGGCTTTCTAGTATATATATATAAAGAACTGAATCTAGCCATAATTAGAACAAAGGGGCGTAAGCCCAGAAGGATTATTATTCTCGAAACAGTATTTTGCGTTGAATCACTTTTCAAATTGTTGCCACCAAATATTATCGCCCTGTATTATATTTAAGGAAATTAATTAATGAAGAATCTCCATGAATATATACAATGTTTCTCACATTGTGAAAAAGCAACGATCTTAGAGCCATCAAATTTTGTATTACGTACTCCTCCATCCGAGTATGGGCATTTGGAAGCCTGAATTTTGAATTTGTTTTATTGTCTATTTCATATTTTGTAAATTTTTAACGAACTGTTTATTAAAAAATTCAACTATTTCATAGCAGGCAGTGGCAACGCTGTACGGAATAAAACATTTTTGTCTCCAGCGTACGAGACCGTCTATCGAAAATTCTAAAGATATGCTGTTTTTAAATATTTTTAGCCTAAAGTAGCACTAGCCCAAATTCTTTCGAAACGTGTATGTGTTTGTAAATGAAAAAAAGTCCCTCCCCCTTTGGGCGTAATATAACATTCTGGAAGCTTTCACATTTTTATAACATTTTAGTTAACACGTAAATAAATTACATAATTAATACGTAAATTACAACACTGCTGATACTTATTTGTAATTATATATTGTAGTAAATATTGAGTACTTACGTATTATCCCTTCAACCTGGAAAGTTGGCTACCATCGAACCCAAAAGGTTGAAGGAAATCCTGCAAAGCATAGCCATTCGTTTCTGCGAAATTCTGAAGAAACAGAAGCATCTGTACTTAATAAGCAACCAGTATTCTACCCACTTCGTTTTTGCGCTTCTGGGGAAAGAGACTTCCACCTATTCATAATACCAAATTACAAAGTCTGTGACTCTTTTGTAGGCCATATTCTGTTGACTATTTTGTTTCTAAGAATATGCATAATCTTTTAACGGTAGAATCTTGTAACTTTGAAAATAATCCACTGCTTGCTGCTCTGTAGAAGGTAGGTCACAAATTTTAGAATTTGTTTATTTATTTATTTTGCAAAATGCAGGGGGGAAAATACAGCAATAAAAAAGCTGCACAAAAAAAAATAATTAACAAAACAGCAATAACAGTTCCCATCCTTGATCTTAAAAATAAATTGTACTTTATCTAGAATCAGTCAGGGTTACAACAAACGAAAGATAATCGCGAGTATATCTATATCTGCGAGCGTTGTGACGTCACGCGCATCCATAATCGCGCTAAATTGCACAGCTTGGCGACATTCACATGGCCGACGGTGTATTATGTAAGTAACAAATGTTTTAATAATTATTATTACGATAACTGACTAATCATTGCCAAAATTAGTCGTTATATTTTTCCTTTCGTATGTATTCATCAAAACGAATGTTGACAAACATTTTGATTTCTCTGAAGTCTAACTTTGTGTCATTTCAATGCTGCTCTTTCTTCCGCCACTTTGAATCCTACTAAGAATTTTTTATTATTATTATTAATTCCTTCTGATCTTCGATTGCATTTTTCAGTACTAATTAGCAGTATATTTAAGCTCGTATATTAAATTTAAGAAAACAGCTACGTATCTTTCATTCAAGTTTTGTTAAAAAAAAAACTGGAAACATGTTAAAATAACTAGAAAGTTTAAGAATGTAATTTACTCTTATTCTCACATATATTTTTATCCATTTTCTCAAATGAGTTTTTTCTTCCGAAGAGAGGCAACACTTCTTTCAATAATACTTCTTCGAAAACGCTCAAGATTTTGCCAGCGAAAAGTCATTCAAGTGGAAAATAATGTGTCTTCAACTGAAACCATTTATGTCAGCAGAATTTTTCGATGAAGAAAGTTAGGAAACGTTTCTCCTTTTTATCTTCCTAAACTACTTTATCTCACTTTTGTCACGAAAAAGGGAAATAAAAAGTCGAAAATGATAATTCTAAATTATCTTTCTCATTGTTTATGAAGTATATTTATGTAGTTTAGCCAGAAAAAGAATAACATCCATCATAAGATATTTCGGGTATAAAATATTCGATAACAAAGCTTTTATAATATTTTCTGTTATGCAGAAAGTTTTAATCATTTATTAACTTATATAAATGCTTCTTTTTTTTTCAAATATATATACATAAGTAATTATAGTTTTGAAAATTCGTAATATGTAGACGTAACATTCGATTAGAAATAACACAAAACGAAATGAAAGAATTTAGTTTTCGTCTTCGATTGCTTATTTATTTAAGTTATGGAGTTATCTATCTAAACGACAAGAATGTCTCCATTGCTAACAGATACTAACTTTTATTCTCGGCAAACCTGTAAAAACAATATAATGCCCATGTATCCAGCCCAGTCACTTTGAACACGCGCAGAAATACCAAAGTTCAGCAGTCACACCCTTTTTTCCATCGTAAGCAGAAAGTATAGCCACATAAGCGTAGCTATTTGTAACACCAAAAAGAGGGAGTTGTTCTCACAGCATGGAATACGCTGCAAATAGAAATAAAAACAAACCTTCGAAGTAGCGCTTCACCAAGGACTATAGTCTAAAATTTTAAGATTGCAGTTTTAATTCCTTGCACAAAGTAAAGTATTGTAATCTCGAAAAATTTGCGGTAACACATATCAACGAAAATATCCATTTTGACCGGACTCGAATCCATTCGAATAATTTTTGTGTATGAAATCTGTACGTACGAACAGAATAAAGCTCTTTTCCTTTTTGAAGCGGATTGTAATATGGATTCAGAAGAGACATTTTGTGACGTTTGTGCGTACATAAAAATACGTGTGCGTGCATCTCGCATAACTCAAAAACAATTAGTCGTAAAAACGTTGAAATATTGTATATGAAACTTCTATAACATCTAGTTATACACCTGCATTTTTTTTTTTTTTTGTTACAAAAGGCCGCACCAAACCGCCAAAACTAATCGGCTGCAGATACATATATATATATATATATATGTATATATACATACACACACACATATATATATATATATATGTAGTGCCGATCGCTTGGAGCTGTGATGAAAACCAGATGCCGTGACGTCATTCTCTATACGAGCTGCGAAGGCGCCAAGCAAAAATTAGGGAAATTACCGTTTTGAGATGATAGACGATTGACGTGAAAGCAGAGACGCTGCTTCTGTTCAAAAAGAACTTTGACGAATCATTACTTGTTTAATTCTCTTAAATGTTAAATTTATGTAATAATCGTTTGTCTAATTAAAATGTCTTTCGTTAATTAATTTGTTCATCGTTTAAAATCCCCACAAAAATTTTCTCAGAAGTGGGATAGCAATTAAGCACTCGAAGGAACTGTAGTTTTACCTGCTTTCCTGGATTACTACCGGTTTTGAAGAATAACTGTTGCTGTGCTGGACTGTTTTACGATGTATAATCAACTATGTTTCGAACAAAAACCTCATCAAGCTCCTAGGAATGTATGCTGATTTACCTGAACTGAAACTGCGTAATAGTGAGTAAATAGTGTGCGGCTCTATTAAAGACTGGAATTAATTTTAATAATACTGGATGTCAAATGTCAAGACGTGAATTGTGGCCAAAAATCCATCGGACATAACCTGTTTCTACTCGCCTTTTGTCGACACCATTTGTGATCCATTGGATGGTATGGAAGTAATTTGTTTCGTTTCTGTTTCCGGATTATAGAGCCAGGAACATCGTGGATTACCATTATATGAAGTGAGTGATTTTCTCAATTTTATTAACTATGTTTCTAAGTGATGTGCCGGGAATGGAAGATGTCCTGAAAAGTGGAATAGCGCATAATATAAAATTATTACACAAAATAATATTTAACGATGTGGGCGACAGAAATAATCGAAAAAGGTTAAGACAATTTAGTGGTTTCTCTTTAGAAGAGAATAGTAAAGAACTTAATGAAAAACTCGAAAAAATCAAACAAGATTTTCAGGCTTATGAATTAATTTCCATTGCCAATGTTTTATGCATTGATAGCTCTGGCACACAAGATGACTTAGCAACCCGAATTGTTTCTTATCTGAATAATTTAGAATTGCTTAAAAATAATGTAATTTTAGAAGAAAGTGAAAACGAAAGTGATTTAGAGGGTGTGGGGATAAAAATGAAGTAGATGATAATGTTCGAGATGAAACGAAACTAAGAAACAATTCTGGTGCCACAGTGAGACAACTTCCTTCCCAATGTGCTAATGATAATATTCTTAGTACAATTGAAAACAAGTCGAGTGTATTTCATAACTGTAGTATAAATGTTACTATTGAAGACATCAAATCTTTTGTTGCTCAATTTGATGGCCAAAGCCACGAAAATGTCAGTAGTTGGGTCGAAAGTTTTGAAATGCAGCTACTATTCTTCAGTTAAATGATTTACAAAAACTGATTTTTGCTAAACGCCTAATGACAGGCAAAGCAAAACTATTTGTTCTTAGTGAACCAAAGTTGAACTCGTGGCAAATTTTTAAGAATGCTATTCTTAATGAAATCCGGTCCAGCTGCAATTCGGCCGAACTGCATGAGTTATTATCAAAACAAAAAATGAAGAGCAATGAAACATTTGATGAGTTTTTTTTTTAATATGAAAAGAATTGCTAAAAATGGTCAAATTGAAGATGTTGCTTTAATACGATATGTTATAGATGGTATACCAGGCTCCGCGTTTAAAAAATCTTGCTTGTATGGATCACAAACATTAACTGATTTTAAGAACAAATTGAAGCTTTATCAACAGATATGTGATGATGAAGAAAAGTCGCGAACGTCTAAAACAAAATTTGAAAGTAAACAAAAAATTGAATCTAGACATAAATATGACTCAAAAAATTCTGTTAACCAAACAAAGCGTAACGTAATCGATAATCGAGGAACAATTCCTGAAATTAAACGTAATACAACCTGTTTCAACTGCGGTGAAAGCGGTCATATTTCCAAACAATGTGTTCATAAAGATAAGGGAGTCAAGTGTTTTAAATGTAAAGAATTTAAATTCTTAACGGCACCGAAGTTTCGAATGCTCAAATACGAATTCAAAACCAGAAGTATCAACCGTGAATATTGATGTAGTCTCGAAGTTGACCAAAGAAGTAAAAATTAATGATGTATATGTAACCGCGTTAATAGACACAGGAAGTCAAACTACTGAATATCGAAGGCCTCGTGCCCGTAAGTTCAACGCTGAGTGGGTTCGGTAAATGTCAAGTAAAACCTCTAGGTTTCTTTAAAGGTAATATTAAAATTAATGATTTCCAGTGTACTGCAGATATTTGTGTTGTAGACAACAATGTAATGACACATGAAGCCATTTTAGGCTTAAACGTAATATTAAAAGGTGAAATATTAATAAATGAAAATGGTGTTACCATAAAAAGTAAGTCACAGAGTGTAGAGAAAGTAAATATTGTATCTGTTTTACCTGTTGACCTAAACATTGCACCTAGTGTTCCAAACTACTTTAAAGAAACTGTTCAACAGTTAGTTTCGAACTATATGCCATGTAAGACCAAATCTACGGACATACAGTTAAAAATTTTCGTTAAAAATAACGAACCAGTATCGCATCAACCGCGTAGATTACCGTTTGCGGAAAAGAAAATTGTTGAAACCCAAATATCCGAATGGCTAAAGTCAGGAATTATAGAACAGAGTTCTTCGGAATATTCCAGCCCATTGGTCATCGTTAAAAAGAAAGACGGGACACCAAGAGTTTGCGTTGATTATCGTCGTTTAAACAAAATTGTAGTAAAGGATAGATTTCCCCTTCCCCTGATTGAGGATATCCTAGACCGCCTTCAAGAAGCACGTATTTTCAGCACTATTGATCTCAAAAATGGCTTTTTTCACGTGGACGTCGAAAAGGAAAGTCGGAAGTACACATCATTTGTTACGCATGAAGGACAGTACCAGTTTTTGAAAGTGCCGTTTGGACTCTGTAACTCACCAGCTGTATTCCAGAGATGCATAAATACCATTTTCCGACCGTTAGTTAACGATGGCATCGTTTTGCCGTACATGGACGATATCATCATTTTGTCCGCCTCATACGAAGAGGGAATCGAGAGGCTGAGTCAAGTTTTAAATCTAGCGAGTGAATACGGATTGAAAATAAATTTAAAAAAATCGCAATTCTTAAAGAAACGAATTGACTTTTTAGGTCATGTCATAGAAGAGGGTAAAATTTTCCCATCCACCTTGAAGACGCAAGCTGTTATAAATTTCCCTGAACCATCTAATTTAAAACAGATCCAAAGTTTTCTTGGGCTGACAGGGTATTTCAGAAAATTTATTAATAAATACTCTATAATTGCCAAGCCACTTAGCGACCTGCTAAAAAAGGGTAATAAGTTCGAATTCGGTGAAGAACAAAAGATCGCATTCAATCGTTTGAAATCAGCGCTAGCTGAGAAGCCTGTACTTGCAATTTATAACCCTAATTATGAAACCGAACTACACGCAGACGCCAGTATAGAAGGATATGGGGCGATTCTAATGCAGAAACCCCCAGGTGATAGCAGTTTTCACCCCACTTATTTTATGAGTAGGAAAACCTCTGATGCAGAGAAAAAGTACTCAGGTTACGAGTTGGAGGTCCTCGCGATCGTAGAAGCACTGAAAAGGTTCCGTGTTTACCTTTTGGGAATTTCATTCAAGATAGTGACGGACTGTTCAGTTACTTGGATTTATCCAACAAAATCTACGACCTCAGCCGAGGTGATAGCGAAGTTAGAGAATCAGAAGACCATTTTTGGAAGCCCTTGTCAGATCATTTCTGATAGAGGAACGGCTTTCACATCCAGTGAGTTTTCTGACTACTGTGCTAAAGAAGATATTAAACATAATCTAATCACCACAGGCCTGCCGAGAGCAAATGGACAAGTCGAACGAATCAACCAAGTCATTATATCAGTATTAGCGAAACTGTCCTTAAAAAAACCAACCGAATGGTATAAACACACACACGAAGTTCAGAGGACGCTTAACTCAACATATCAAAGAAGCATTAACACCACTCCGTTCGAATTACTCTTCGGTACTAAAATGAACAGTAAGGGCACCGTTCAGCTTAAAGAACTGATAGAAAGTGAGTTTCAATCTCAATTCGAGTCTCAAAGAGAAGAATTACGAAAGCAAGCCAAGAGGCAAATTTTCCAAGTCCAACAGGAAAATAAAAAGACATATAATGCCAAAAGAAGACAAGCACAGCCGTACAAAGTTGGTGACTTAGTGGCAATCAAAAGGACTCAATTCGGACCACACTTAAAATTAAGATCGAAGTATTTTGGACCTTATAAGATCACGAAAGTTAAGGGTGGCAACACCTATGACGTAATAAAGGAAGGATGCCATGAAGGGCCCATATGCACCACCACATGTGCCGAATTCCTCAAGAAATGGACGGCGCTTTAAAATTTTTCACGAACACTTATTTCTGTTATTGTATATTCTTGCTTGTTGCTTTGTTTGTTTGTTTTTTTTGTTTGTATTTTGAAGTGTCCTGGAGGGCCAGTCCACCCTCGGATGGCCGAAATGTAGTGCCGATCGCTTGGAGCTGTGATGAAAACCAGATGCCGTGACGTCATTCTCTCTGCGAGCTGCGAAGGCGCCAAGCAAAAATTAGGGAAATTACCGTTTTGAGATGATAGACGATTGGCGTGAAAGCAGAGACGCTGCTTCTGTTCAAAAAGAACTTTGACGAATCATTACTTGTTTAATTCTCTTAAATGTTAAATTTATGTAATAATCGTTTGTCTAATTAAAATGTCTTTCGTTAATTAATTTGTTCATCGTTTAAAATCCCCATATATATATATATATATATATATATATATATATTAACATATGTTATGTAATGAAACTGCGTTTCGATGACACGACATGAAAGATTTGATGGTGAATGCGGCACAAACTTGCATTAAAATTTTCGGTGAAACAGGACTTTTACCATGATTCACTGTGAACATAGTCTAACAAACTTGTATAGATTTCTTCATAATTAGAACTAGCCGAAGAATTTAATGACAGAACAATTTTGGAGGCATTGAAATATGAACGCTGAGACATAGATGCGTATAAAGGGTCCGTGACAGCCGACAACCACTTAGCCGACAGGACACTTAACCGACATAAGTTAGCCGACAGGACATTTAGCCGACACGGACACTTAGCCTACAGGACATTTAGCCGACACGGACAGCTAGCCGACAAGACATTTAGCCGACACGGACAGTTAGCCGACAGGACATTTAGCCGACACGGACAGTTAGCCGACAAGACATTTGGCCGACACAGAAAGTTAGCTGTCAGGACATTTAGCTACGGGACACTTACCTGTCAAGACACTTAGTCAACAGGTTACTAAGCCGACAGTGACGTTTAACAGACACGTACCCAAAAATTATTTAAACTATCAATTACAAAATTTCTCGACTACTCCATAAGTTCAATATTTAAGTCATTTTTTTCACCTATCAGTAAAATTCATTTTTCTATTCTTAAAGATCTCATATGTGCTATTAATTTATTGTGTTAATTTAGCATTGTTTGATATGTATCGTGCTGTTTGGTGTACATTGGCCAAATTGAAAAAGCGTTGAAATTTCTCGAAAATGAATAAAACAAAACCTTAAAGAATATTTTACTTCTAAATTAAACATTATGCACTAGTTTAGGGCTATAAACATAAACCTAAGTAAGTATTTTAAGGGAGAGGCGTAATCAATAAAATGTTACAGAATTTTTATCTCAAGAATGGTGGCATGAACTGCAAATTATAGAGGTCACAAATAATTTATACCTTTGCTTGTCTTAAAATTTCACTTTTTTTAATTGTTTTTAATAACAAAATAAAATATATTTGCTAAACTAACCCTCACCACCATATGTTTCCATAAAAAGTATAATTCATGAATAACAATAATTTTTATTGCATTATTCAGATTTCTCATGACAGGGAAAGAAAATTTCCTTAGTGGGAAGAGCCAAACGATTTTGTAAGGGTTTGGTTTTGGTTTATTTAATTATGGCAAATCACACTACGGTTATCTGCCTAAGGAAGGGATGCCTTCGTGGAGGACTTTCTAACGGAAACTGGCTCGTATACACGTTACACATGGAGAAAACCACGAAAACGCCCATGCAGCCAGCCCGTTCGCGGGATTCGAACCTCGGACTTAAATACCAGTGCTCAGCGACTTTACCACTCGGCCGCACGATTTAGTAAGGGAAAGAATGTAACATGATGTGATGTGTAAAACAGTAATGAAACGTAAACGTATTAAAAATTTGAAAGCATTTGGAAGAGCGAGATTGGAAAATTAATATCATTAAGTAAACAAGAAAAATTATTAATGAGGTGAAAGTGTTCAATAGAACCCAGTTGATTAAATGAAGAAGCTTTATGGATAATTTTTGAAGATCTCACATTAAAATGTAATTAAGTGACCGCCGTACTTAGCTAAAAATATTCGTTTTTCCTTTCGAAATTTCATTCATATTCCCTGACGAGAAATTTCAGCGCTTTATAAGGGGATGCCTTCCTAAGACGCCTCTGTATGGCCATGTACAATTACGTAAAATTCTTCAATAAACTCCCAAGGAGGCCTCATGAGGCTCCTGGGAGTTGCTGCCACTAGATAGGGGAGGGCGCGGGACATATGCCTGTTTACCTCTGTTAAACATCAGGCGTCCCCGTTCTCCGTCACCTGTCACTTGCCTTCGTGGAGGACTTTTGAAGGGAAACTTGCTCGTATACACGTTACACATGGGAAAAACCACGATACCACCCATGCAGGCAGCCCGTTCCCGGGATTCAAACCTCGGACCGAACTACCAGTGTTCAGCGACGTTACCGCTCGGCCGCTGGTGGGCCCGTAAGAAAGAGTAGAGACGATCTGGATTACTTTAACACGGAAACCGCTGGCGTTCGTATCACATAACTGTTTTTAATTATTAAATGTGATACGTTGTATAAGTGATGATTGTGTAAGTGTATAAGTGATGAAAGTCCCAGTTTTTGCAAACAAGATTTAACGTATCTCATATAAGCACTTTTTACTGCATTTTGCACATTTTTTTCAAGCGTAATTCTTGTATAAATTTCTTTACTTTAGTAAAACGGTAAAAATTCTAAACGCAAAACTTATTAACTTACTTTTGTGTACATATAAAGTAAAATTAAAGAATACTGATAGCATATGATGCTTTGAAACAAATAAGGTAAAATTAAACAAGATCTGATAATTTTCTTTGATTTTATGAGCATTTTCAGGCAGTAGTTTTTAAAATTATTATAACATAACAAGACTATGATTTATTTGATTATATGATCATTAATTATTAATATTTCAAGATGATTATTTATTTTAGTAATTCATAAAATTCGGAGCATAAACGTTTTTGAGTGTAATGAGGGGGAAAAAAGGATAGACTCTGGAAGCACTCAGCAATATAATTTTATATTACGCCCAAAGGAGCGTTTTTGTAACGTTTTGCGTGTTACCTTTATTTATTAAACATCATGTTCTTCGCAAATAAACCGCATAAAATTTAATTCAAGAACAATATCACAAAATATTTGAAAATGACATATCTTTAGAATTTCCGCGCTGGAGATTGTTATTTTCTGTACAGGATTGCCATTGCTTGCTTTGAACTCGTTAAGTTTCTTAATCAAAACTTCGTTAAAGTTACAAATCAAATATATAATAAAATATCAAATGGATTAAAACAAATTTGAAATTAGGCCGTCCAGGTGAACATGTTCGGGTGGAGGATTACGTTATTCAAAATTTTATGATTTTAAATTCTGTTGTTTTTTTCACAGTGCGAGAGAAACATACACGCATTCATGCAGATTCTTCATTATTTAATTTCTTTAAATATAATACAGGGCGATAATATTTGGTGGCAACAGTTTGCAAAGTGAAACGGACATTTATAATGAAACAAAGCAAAATCCCGTTTCGAAACTAATAGCTTTTCTGAGCTGCCGCCCCTTTGGGTTAATAAAATAAATTAGCAATAAACAAGAAAACTTATGCAGAACTAGACATAAATTTAAAAAAAATAATCACTATAAAATACTAGCACAATTAATTATTACAGTCAAATACAATTTTTAACATTAGAATAAATGCATAAAAATTATTAAGTGTATCACTATTATGTATTATGAAATATTATTGAAATAAAATTTCTTTGCAGAATATTATGCTATAATATTCAGATATACGTTTAAAAAAAGCAGTACAAATAAAAAATGTAAGCAAAAACTTTCAAAAATCCATTTTTTTCGATTTTAGTATTTTTCACTTATTTACGCCAATAAAAAGCATAAAAATTTTAAGAGAAAATTGTTTGTTTGAATTTTTCTATTAATTCAGATTTAAAATATTATTTTTTAAAAGAAGGCGATACAAATTTCCTTACAGCATAGGAAAAGCTAAAAAATATCCAGACCTGAAAGCAAGTAACAGCTTTATAATTATTTAGAACATTAATTACCCTTGATAAACATGCTAAATTTTTAAAAATCAATCTCAGTTTCAAAAATAAAAATATCTAAAAACTATAATTTGTGAAATAAGGTGCTATCACCAGCTTTTTCTTGAAAATTATACGCACTGCAATAGCCAACTATTGTTAAGTTTCTGCAAATCGTCCCTACTCCTCCGGATGTGGTCAAGGTGACAGCCGGCAATACGCCAAGGCAAGGGAGAAAACCCATTTGGGTTGGTCTATTTCTTATAAGGTCCATGGATACATATCAAACAATGCTAAATTAACACAATAAATTAAAAGTATATATGAGATCTTTAAGAATCGAAAAATGAATTTTACTGATAGTGAAAAAATAACTTAAATTACTTAATTTAATTGAACTAAAAAATAACTTAAATTACTTTAATTTAATTGAACTTACGAAGAAGTCGAGAAATTTGTAATTGATAGTAAGTTTGAACAATTATTGGGTACGTGCTAGCTAAACGTTACTGTCGGCTTTGTGTCATGTCGAATAAATGTGTTGATAGTTAAGTGTCCCATAATTAAATGTCTTGACGGCTAAATGTCCTGTCGGCTAACTGTCCGTGTCGGCTAAATGCCCTGTCGGTTAAGTGTCCGTGTCGGCTAAATGTCCTGTCGGCTAAGTGTCCCTGTCGGCTGAATGTCCTGTCGGCTAAGTGTCCCTGTCGGCTAAATGTCCTGTAGGCTAAGTGTCCATGTCGGCTAAGCGTCCTTGTCGGCTAAATGTCTTGTCGATTAAGTGTCCTGTCGGCTAAGTGTCCGCGACCGGCGTATAAATACTAATTGCGTAGACAGTTGATGCTTAAAGCGTCCATCCATTTTGAATAAGAAGCAGTCGAGCCGGATTAAATTCTTTTTTTATTTAAATTATCATTTTGTGGCCACAATTCACTTGGCACTCTAATCGCGCCTATTAAAGAACATTTACAATTTTGATATTATTGCCATAGAATAGAATATAGCAGCACACACATGATTACAGGAAGGCGTCTCGCCAAGAGGAAAGCCCAAGCAAAACTGACGCATCAGTTCATAGAAAGAAGGAAGGGAGTCAAAAGTTTCAGTTCATAGCTTTGGTTTACAATTAATTTGATTGGACAAGAGGCATCTGCATTAAAACGTTACCTAAGATAGAAAAATCTGGACCCTGTGAGATATATATATATATATATATATTAACTTTCCTGGACTGCGTAATTTCTAGATCAGTCTATGTCACATGGCTTGCGTAACGCTCATGACGTAGCTAATTCGGAACGTGAACTCAAAATTTCATAATTGGAACTTTTCTAACCTAAGCCAAAATCTTCTCTTGGTGAGATTCCATATTGGATAAATGTGCACTTTAGCTTCTGCCCGTGTTGCCGCTTGAATGCTATTTCGCTGTGCTCTCTTCGTACAGAAATTATTGTCAAAAATATAAATGTTCTTCATTAGGTACGATTAGAGTGCCAAATAAATTGCGGTCACAACTGTCAATTTAAACAAAAATGGAATTTCATCTGTTTCGACTGCCAAGTTTCCTCTTCAATATGGATCGCCATTCTAAGCTATCTACAAGGTATTCGATCAAATTTGCTACGCCTTTTTCTCTTTTTTGCCACAATTAGTCGGTTGGATCATTATATACACACACAGATACATATATATATCAGAATTATGTAAGAATCATCAGAATTATGTAAGAATCATATGACATAGAGTTTTCTTGAAATGACGCAGTGCAAATAGAGGTTACTACTTTTAGAATACAGAAGGGAATTAATTTTCTCTGCTAATTTAATCTTTTACATATTCTTCATTTTTCTTACACACACACACACACACATATATATATATATATATATATATATATATACCCACCCTCATAGGGCTCGGTGAGCTCTGTTTTTTATTCTTATATGTTAGTAAACTGTGCATTTTTTGCTTTAAAAATAATTTAATTATGCTGTTCATATGCTTCGGTTAACTTTTTTATGCTTGTACAAAATCTGCATGCAATAGTTGTAGAATTATCAACAATTTAAAAGGGAACGTTGGGTCCATTTGTTTACATTTGAAAGACTTAGTAGTATAGTAAATTTAAGTCAGTTGCTGCACATGCGGTGTCCGCATCAGATTTTTTAATTCTTTTTGTGCGATTTATTTCTTCACGATCATTGTTGTGCTGCGCCTAGAAGTATTTTTGTTAAATTTTATCTGTGGTAGGACTTCACTGCATTTATACAGTGTTACCTTGCTTTTTCTAACAAATTTAATAACATTTATGCATGACAAATTTTATTTCTATTTTCAGATTTGTTGATTCTCAATTTCATAACAGGAACAGTAAACCAATTTCATCATTTTACCTTCTCAATTCTCAATTTAAGATGAATAGAAAGCGTATAAGTATGACTTCTACGCATTCTGAAAAATATCTGTACATTTATCTAATATATAGAGAGCATTGGTTGGGAGTTAAGTGAAAGCGTTTTCTCACTCAGAACCCCCGAGAAAACGTGCATCATTCGAAGGGATGACCTTAGATGCCATTTCTCAGCCTTAAATTCTGAAAAATCATTTCTTAGAGCTAAGATCAAAGCATTCAAATGCCGCTTGGATAACCTTTTAGATGGAGAGTTATCATTTACATACGAAACGCCACCGTTTTGTGAAATGTTTGGAATGGGGATATTTTCCTAAAAAATGTGCTCATAGTAATGGACGATTCTATAGGTAGATATTGTTTACAGATATCTATCAAACAAACAAATTGATATATCCTATACTAAGAATTAGTATTATTGGAATATTATGTATATAGAACAGAAGCATTCTACTTTTGAAATTAACCAAATTTAATTTTAGATTCATGCTGGTTTTGAAGAAAACTTCTGTGCATTTCGTAACAGCCTGGCGGGGAAACCCTCTTCTTTGGGAAGCGGAAACATTTTGCATTTTAAACCAGAAATACGCTATTAACGCAGTAATATAAAACAAATTCTCAATAAAATAAATAATCTGTTAAATTTTCAATTGTTTTTAACTCCGAAAGAAGATGTAAACTAAAATTTAGAAATACAATCATTTAAATAATAAATGAATGTAAAATAAATAAAAACACCAACAGGAAAATATTTGCACTCCTCAAGAACGGAGAAATTAGAAACAAGAAATACGTCATTTGAATAAGAAAAATTAAATAAACAAATAGAATCAAGAAGAAAAAATGAAGGGGGAAATTCTTTTTATTTTCTTGTATGAAGTAAAGGAAGTATTGTAAAAGTGAAAATTTTCGAGTATCATATTTCAACGAAAATATCCATTTTGGCATTTTGATTCCATTTGAACAATGTTTCTGTGCTACACCTGTAGGTACAGACAGAATAAAGGACTGCTTTTCCTAAAACGGATTGTGAAATGGATTTAAAATGGATTCAGAAGAGATATTTTCCCTGAGGTCTGTACGTAACGTCCGTACGAACGTACGTATGAATCATGCAGAACTCGAAAACGAGCAGCTTTTCAACGTTGAAATTTTGTATGTTGGAATGCTATAACATGTAGATGTGCATCTTCCTTTTTGGTTGCAATCGGCAGCACCAAACATATATTAATATATATATATATATATATTTATTACGTTTGGTGCTGCCGATATATATATATATATATATGGACATTCGCTCCTACACCTCAACCGCCTTTTCCTAAATCTGGCAACTGCTACAGCAGCGAGATACTTCTTCAAACTGCGTGAGGAAATGGACAGACTTCCATTCCGATGAGGTTATGACGTACGATAGATGGATGTAACTGAACTATCCCGCTCGAAAACATTGCTTGATGATGTAATTCCGTTACATGATGAATAGAACTTTTTATTTTACTTCCTTTCACTCTGTACATACCATAATCATGTTTATTCTTTCATCATTAAATACCTTTAAAATGCCACTGCTTTCCTCTATTTTAATCCTAACCTCATCCCGCATATATATAGAATCAATTTTTCACGAAGACGAACAATTTTAAATTCATAAGTCATAAATTTCATAATATTCTATAAATGTAAAAAAGAATTTACTAAACGTTAAAACTGAAATACTTCAAGTAATACTCTGATTCAAAAAACTCAATAAAATTTGAAGAATGAAGAGTGTAAAAGAAGAAGAATTCAATCAACTTGAATGCCCCTTCGTCAGGAGGAGGAACAGTGAAATCAATTGAAATTGTCTCTTCCATAAAAAAATCCTTGCTTTTCTTTATCCGGAATCAGCCGATAAATCATTCTAATATAACGGGTGGTCATAATTAAACTGACAGTGCTCACAGTGTTCTGTAGCGCGATCTATTTGCGAGAATGACCTTATATTTTGTAGGAAGATTAAACAAGACAGGGGACGAAGGATTCCGCGAAAAAAAAATTAGTTCCAAAAGTCACCGCTAGAGGAATATTTGGCGCTGTGTAATAGAAAATAGAGTGTTAACAAATGCAAATCAATACGGAAATTACCTTTTATTTTGCATTCAAATGAGGTTCAATGTGGGTGCCGTTGTTGTGGACTACATATTGCATTCTGTGCACAGTATGCACAACAGCAGAAAGTAACATGTCTGCAGGAATCTCCCGTACCGTCCGTGATATGTTATCCTTCAACGTAGCCAGGTCCAGGACCACTCCTTGATAGACCTTGGACTTAAGGTAACCCATAGCCAGAAGTCGCATGGGGTAAGATCAGGCGACCGAGGTGGCCATGCAGCTGGAAAGTAGCCGCTAATGTTGTGAATTTCTGTCGTAGCATCTGTTGCACCCGTACAGCAACGTGTGGAGGGGCTTCATCTTGCATGAAAATGATTTCCCCCAGGCATTGTCTTTGCTGAAGTGCCGGAATGACAAAGCTGTTCAACATGTGGCGATATTTCTCTCCGGTAACAAAACAGGTTTCCGGTCCTGTCGGGGTAATGTTCTCATAGAAGAATGGACCTATGATAAATTTTATTCCGTATTAATTTGCATTTGTTAACACTCTATTTTCTATTACACAGCGCCAAATATTCCCCTAGCGGTGACTTTTGGAACTAATTTTTTTTCGCTGAATCCTTCGTCCCCCGTCTTATTTAATCTTCCTACAAAATGTGGCGTCATTCTCGCAAATAGATCGCGCTACAGAACACTGTGAGCACTGTCAGTTTAATTATGGCCACCCGGTATATTAATTATAATAGTTCTTCCTAAAATTCTGGCTCCTTCCGAAAGCAAGGGAAAAAAGCAAAACAAATTCTAACCAAACTTCTTTACCTTAAAACAAACAGAACTCAATCCAAAGAATTGAAACGATAAGTGAAATAATGAAATACTTTAGTGAAAAAGACAAATCAAAATTTTACCTTTAAACTAAAAGAACTTTATCCAAAGAATTTAAAACGTTAATGAAATTATAAAACTTTAGTGAATAGACTTCATCCAAACGGAATTAAAATATAAAGCACAAGCAATAATTAAAAGCTTCGAATACTTTTAATTAGAACATAACCGAAACTATGAAAAAGATCGTCTCTCTAGTAGTGATGCTTAGGTTTGTCAGTTTGATGTTACTGGCGAAACTACAGTGAATATACGAAAATACAGTGACGAGTAAGTAATCCCTCAAAAAGTTAAAAATTGCAATAAAAGACAGAATTTTGAAACCAAAAGTAAAACATTCAAAACTTATATAAAATTTTTAATTTAAAATTTTAATTTTGAAAAAGAATAGTATTATGTTGCTAAATAAAAATGAAAATTAAGCAAATTCTGACCTTTTTTAAAACAAAGAGGGAATAAAGAATGTGATTCAGTGTAAAAGTGTTTTGGTGTAAAATTTTAATTAAACTTTAGAATTAATTACACTTTAAAATTAGTAGACTCAAAATGAGCTCAAAACGTTTTTATAAATTGTTTTGTATAAACGAGTAGAAAAATCCTAAAAGCTGAATTATTTTACATTTTTAAATTTTTTATTTAAAAATTACAGAAAATTGCGAATGAGAGCATAAAAAAGGAGTTTTTGTTAGAAAAGTAAAAAGTGATTGAATATAGAAGACCCTTGTTTTAATAAAAAAAAAAGAGTAATAAAACGTTAAGAGAAAAATAAGAAATAAAAATAAAACTTATAAACCCTTTAAAACATCCTTCTTTATCCTTCTCTTTTGGAGCTTTCAGATAAAAAATTCATAACTTTTAAAGTGTATTATAGGGTGTAGACTACTCTAGATTTTTTAAAAGACTAATAAGGAATTTTATAGGAATTTCATTTTCTTTTAAATTGGAGTTCCAGTTTATAAAATTAATAGTAGAAAAATTAAATTCTTTTTCTTTATAAAAAAGTTTAATTTCTTTAAGATTTTGAATACTAAGATCAAGATAAAAATGGTTTTTCTTGGTCTTACTAAGTTTTAGACAGCTTGGGTAGCTGTTTCTATTTTCTATGGGATTGTAATTTTTGAACGTTATAATATCATCAATATATCTATAAGTGTATTCAAATTTAATGAAATTGTTATCAGAAAGGCTCTTTAGGAATTTAAGTTCTTTAGAAAATAGAAATAAGGTGCAAAGATTAGTTGAATATGAACTTACCATTGGAATTCCTTGTGTTTGCAGGTAAAGAAATTCTGAATGTTTAATATAGTTATTGTTCAGCAAAAAATGTAGAAATTCTTTCCATTTTTGTAAATCCGGAATATTAAGTATTTCAGGAAAACATGTTGTCACTTATAAAGGAATTTTGTAGATTTCTTTGAATGGTGGAGACGTGTAGAGGTTTTCAAAGTCATAGCAGTTAATATTGCAACTTTTAAGATTTCTAACTTCTTCAATGATTTTCAGGTTGTCGTACATAATCCAGCGGAAGTTTTTGTCAGCTTTAACTTGCTCAAATACTATACTATAAATTATTTTAAGTAGATTGATAAAAATATTATCAAAATTCTTCTTGAAGTTTCTAGTACTGTTGGCTATAAATCTAAATTTGGCAGGATATTTATGAATTTTTGGTAAGCCATGAAAGATTGGCAAATCTATTATTTGCTGTGAAAAGAGAAATTCTCCATTTTTTGTGAAAAGCATAAATTTTGTTAATAACAGTTCTTTCTTTATTTTTGCAGATACTATAGGTAGAAGAATGTTTCAGTTAATTTTCAATTATAGAATTGTAGAATTTGTTTCAAAAAATATTGAAATTATTGTTTGCTCTATCAATTTTAGTAATAATAAATTGCTTTTTTAAATGTGAAAATTTCAGAGGTAAATTTTTCCAGTTATTAATTCCTTTAAATCATTGATTTTTTTTTTTTTTTTTTTTTTTTTTTTTCAATTTTCTGTTCGCTCTGAGTAATTATCTAAATCTTCCATTCTTTAAATAGATGTGAAGGTAAACTTAGTTGAGAATTTATAAGATTTAACTATCAATTTCTGTAGAAATACTCTCTATGCAATGTAATTGATTAATTAATTTAATAGGTCTAAACTTTGTTTCTTTTTTTCATAAGCAGTCTAATCTCCTGATCTTGAATAATGTCTAGAATGGTAGAAATTTCTCTTCATTACAGCATTCAACGTATCAACGTAAATTGCATACATTTGCAGGACTAGTTTTACAGTTAAAACAAAATGGTCTTCTTCAGTTGCAGGAAAGAAAATGACGAAAGGGTAGCATATGCTCACGGTGATTATAATAGACAAAACGTTTCCAGAAATTTAGAACTAAGGAACAGTGTAGAGGTTTTCAAAGTCATAGCAGTTAGCAGTTACCAGGAATCAAACTACTATTTTCAGCAGCAAAAATAATTTCAATATCTTATGCGCCTGGAATCCTACAACAATATATCATTCCAATTTTATAATTTCAACTTTTCAACTCTGTTTAGCACAGTTTTATTAGAGAATCGTTAAGTTATAATAACTGTGAAACCTTTATATAACCTCTTCGTCGTCCGTAACGCGTCTAGCGCGTTCAAGTGAAACTTCCGCAGAGCGTCCGTAACGCGCTTCAAGCGTTCTTCTACATTTTAAATCTTTTAAACGTTTAAAACGCTTTCTAAATATTTACTTGTTTGAGTTTTTAATTTTGTTTGTTCTGTTACAGACTAGAGGGCAGCAGTAATCAGGCATTCTATTTCTAATTTAATTTGCCCCGGGTTTTATGAATATTCGCGTCTTTTTGCATAAGATACAAGACAGTGAGAGATGGCTTCAACGTCTACTCAGCAGAAAAAGAGAAAGAGGTTGTGAATTGTAAAGGCAAGAAGGATATACGTTTGATGAGTACAGTCCATATAATAACTCGATGATTGATGTTGGAACACGGAAAAGAACTGTAAAAAAACCAATAATTGTAAAAGATTACAACGACAAAATGGGAGGAGTGGACCGCCTGGATCAGATGTTATCAAATTACCCTGCTGTTTGAAATAAGCAGAAATATTATTATTTTTCGATCATGCTTTATTTCTTTATAATTTTACTTAATATTCATTGACATTCATCCAATACGAAAGTCCTGTATGGAAAGTTATGATGTACAGAGAAAACAACATTACACGCTACGAAAAACAGACGGCCGCTGGGGGGAAATTTTCGCGGACAGGAGAGGACGGCGGAAGGGTTAACAAGTTACAGGGTTTGTGTAGCTCAAATAGAACAGAAATCAAAATTAACAGTCAAGCTGATACAATTCTCAATCAAGCAGGAATATACTTCATAAATATAATTAAACTCACAGATCCTAAAATGTAAATATATACAAGTAAATTATTATTGTTAAATATTTATTGAACGTTATAAAAATTAATTCTAGTTCTAACAGTAATTGAAATTATTTTCGCTTTATGAACTTCACTCGTGCGTGTTTTCGTTGTGTGTCTGTTAACATTTCCAGCTAGCAAATGGAAGATTAGTATTTCGTATCTCGGTGATGATTCTAATTGATTTTTCACGTTTTTCGTCTCTGAAAATATGTACGAAACCTTCTACGCAGTCAGAAATTACAGATTAATATGGTACAATATTTTAAATTAATTTTGGGTCAAATAGCAAGATGAAATACCTCGAAAATTGCGATGTATTGAACAACTGACTGTCTCGTGATCCTTTTTTTTTTATTATTTTCCGGCGGGAGACAGGGAGGGGTTTTATGTGGTCTGGAAGAGATGCTAGGAATGTTGTTCAAAAGAACATATTCATGATTTCTCAAGAACAGATGAAACTGACAGACCGCAGAGAAACATCCACCAGTTTGAACGATTCGAACTAAGAAAAATGCCGAAATTACAAGCAGTGCTTTGAGGGGGAGTAAATATTTTTCGCTTCCTCCATCAGTAACAGGAATTAAAAGAGTTTGTACAACAACTGGCGTAACGGGAGCCAACAACAAATGGCACATTTTTTTTTTTTTCCAGAGCAACTAGTTCAAAGATAAGATGATAATTCTTTTTGTCGAAACACAATTTCGTTTTCATTGCGTCATGTAAGCATAAACGTTATGATTACAGACAGCGAATATGATAATTGGAATTGGAAGTTTTCATATTAGGAAACGGTAGTGTAAACTGGAATAGAACTGAGTCTAAAATTCAGTAAAATTTTATTTATTTATTTTTTTTTTCATTAAATGCATATATTCAAGAGATAATAATAAAATACGAATTGATAGTCAACTACCTAACAAAAGGAGCAGAAATCAAAATGAAACAAAAGGAAAATGCAACAAAAAATATAATATAATAATGGAACAAATAGAGAAAAATTAATTGATCTTTTTCAAGAAGCAGGTGGAAGGTTTTCAACAAAGCCACATTTCTCAATTTCATCCGGACAGTTATGAAAATAAATTAACAAATAAATCAAAAGTTCAAAAATAGAAAATTTTAATGTAATTTAAATTAAAATTTAATGCTGTTTAAAATTTTTAGAATAATCCTATTAAGATTATATATAATTTTTTAATCCTGTTAATTGATCATCAAGATATAATCTGCTTGTAGCCAATTCTAATCAAACATAACTGTTTCAAAATTATACAGCATAAAATAAGAATTCTCGAAGTTAGAAACCACTGAAACAATTCGTCAAAGCAAATTAGCTAAATTAATACTTTTCAATACGTTTTGAGCCTAAGAAATAGCAAAGCTGCTAAACAACTCTTTGAAACCAAAATTAATTAAATTTTTAAAGTCAAAATATACGGATATGAATATGGATATGTTACGGATGTGTGTGCCTGTGCCCGATTAGACCGTCAGCCGCTTATTAAAGATTTGCCTACCATGACTTCGTAGTTCGATGAAATGAATACTCCACAGCATAAGAAAAGACAGAGGAGTGGAGACGTTTGGTCCAATGCATAGAGGTAGTTCCAGGAGAAATAGTTCAAATATGCAACCATAAAACAAATGAAACAATAATTAAGCGTAAAATCCCACATTAGTGACACACAGAGTCAAGAAGTAAAATCAAATGTTGTATAATACGAGTAAGCCTATAAATGTAACAACCATAACACAACGATACAATGATATAATGATAATCAATGTAATTTTAATCAAAATTTAAGGGAACGAGTCTATCTAGCTATCTATATCTGTATATAAAGTTAAGAATTTTGTACTTAGATAGATAATTTTAGTATAATTATGAGTAAAATTATATTTTTCTGTGTAAGGTAGTGCGAGACAAATTTTAAGAGAAAACTATGCCGGAAAAGTAAGAATACAGGAGCCTGTGCATTTAACATTGAGTAAATAGGTATCTCAATGATCTGTTTTGAAAGTGAATGAATGTACTTGACCACTGTGCTAGCTGTAACCATAATTCCCCCCTCGTATTACTTTCCAGTAATTTCGAGAAGCAGAAAGTACTAGAAATGTCTCGTGGCCGGTGGAAAACTATTTAACCCTTTGCGGCACAGTGTGTTCGGTCTAAAAATTTCCTTCTGTATGCACAGAAAAATTGAATGAAAAAAGATTTAAAAGTTACTATAGGTTACTCTGAACCTTCTTGATTTATAGTAGATGGCAGCTCAAGACAAACCAGTCCATATATTTTAGCCATGTTTAGTTTTTCAAGATCCTCATTTTTCAAAAAAATCTTCCAGATTTTTTAGGGTATAAAACAAATTGTTTGAAAAGAAATTTCTATGTTATTTTTTGGCTGTATGCTAATCTCCTTATTCTATATCAGTTTTAAATTTTTACCTTAAAATCTTGCCTAAAATCAAACGGCGAGCCCTAGGTGTGCCCAGACTGGGCTCACCGATAATCTAGGACAACTGAGAGTCTGTATTCTCTGTTTTTCCGCATTTCATCGGGCAGGTCATTGACAACAATGCTCGTTTCAGCACTCTTTTCGAAGCTCTAATCAATCAGTGTGCCACTTTGGGCACACCCACAGAATTAAAACGCTAAGTGCAATCTTCACAAAATTTTACTTGTGTACTCCTCTAGGCCTAATTAAACTGTCTACCTTTTTTTTTTTTTTTTTTTTTTTTTTTTTTTTTTTTTTTTTATCAAAACTCCGACTTTAAAAGGTAGCGTGCTGGAAAGAGAAGAAAAAGAGAGAAGAAAAAGAGAAGAAGAAGAGAAAGGCCGAAGAGAGAGTATGTGCTCTCAGTTGCTTATTTGCTGTTGTTGCGAGTTGTTCAGGTCCGCGTGAACGTTGATATCCGAGTTAGCTTTCTTTTTAGCTCTTCCTCTTTGCATTGCGTTGTATTTAACGTTTTTAGTAGTCTGAAGTATAACTACTGATTACACTGTGTGATATTGTGAACACTTGTACGAATATTTCTGCGGAAAATTCCAGAGTTCTGAAATATTTTTTTGATAATATTTCTTTTGATAAAAATAAATTCGGACTTGTTCATTCAATCTATTACGAATCCGTGCGCATGCAATAATATATATATATATATGCCATCGAAAAATTATCCAGATATTCAGAATCGAATACGCAAGTGTACACGCGCGTGTTTGCGGAGCTGTGACTGTGGAGGGGATATAAGCGCAAGAGAGGTTTTCGGCGATTTGTGTACTCGTTTTCCTTCACGATATCACTGTGCTTCTCGCAAGAGTTGGGTAAATTTCATGGTGCCAGTCTCAAAAAATGCAGTGCCATAAAGATTCGGCTTTATAAATGCGCAAATTTTGGAGAATACGTAGAGGAAAAAAATCCTGCAGATGACGTAAAATGCAAGCAGGTTTCGTGATTATAGTGCGAGATAAGACGAAAGGAAACAGCGGATGAACCAATGTCATATTATCCGTGTCATGTTCTTCCGAGCTACACAGAAAGGCTACGATGGTGTCCTAGTCTTTCTCATCGATAACGGGCCACTTGCTCATCTGAATGGCCTAATGTGGCATTCAGTGACGAGACTCGAGTTTGTATATCTGATGATCGTAACCGGTTAAGAGTATGAAGGTGTCGGAAAGATACTGCCATTCCGACTACACACCACTCGTCAACGTGGCATAACGGTTTGGAATGCAATCAGTTATGATATAGCAGGTCACCCTGTTACGCATCACAGACACATTGATGGTGCAATGTTGCGTTGATGAGGTGCTGCAGCCGGTTGTGCTACTTTACCTTCAACAGCTGTAAAATGGTGTTGTCAAGGAGGACAACGCAGATGACATTTTTAGTTCTTTAGGGACAAAGCCTTTTTGGGCTAAAAATAGGACAGTTCGATATCTCCCGTTCTACTGGACCGATTGATGAAATTCAAACTGCGTTTTTCATATCTCGGAAGCACGACTTAGAATATGTAATGGATTTATATTCCAGTATGTCCCATTGCTTCGTTAACCTGCGATGTCCCCTACGGAGCATATGTGGGACGTGATTTGTTATCGTTTGTCCTCTCTGCCCCAACAGTTATTGGAAGACGAACTTTGAAGGAGATTTCAGAGTATATGGGATTTCATTCCTCAGGACACTATCCGTACACTAATTGAATCTGTACCTCGTAGGGTTGATCTCCCATTGCCATTAGACGTGTTCACGCATCTTAATCGTTTCTTGTATGTTTCAATACTGTATAAATTTATTTTTCCATAAACAACATCACTTATTTAAAATTTAAATATGCATGCAATGTCTGTGTATCAATTGACATCATATTCTACCCATTCTTTCACGGTGTTACATTTTCTATATCGGACGGTGTATACGATATCAAATAAAATGAGTATCCATGAACATATGGATGATGGAATGAAAGGCAGAACTGTCGGTAGATTGAAGACAGGCTCGATGTAACGCCCCTAATATCGTCTGCAAATTGTGGAAATAGTTTCTGGACATTGGATCTATGTCGAAAAACCTGGGCAAGGTCTACCAATATCCTCAACGACGAATGAGGATCCTTCTTTGGAACTTTCAGCTTAGTTACACAGGACTGCTACAGTCTCACAGCTCTTACATATGAGCTACATGCTGCCACTGGAACCCAAGTTTCAGAATGCACAGCTATCCGAATGTTTTATGAGATAGGGCTGTATGCCAGAAGACCCGCTGTTTGCTACCCACTCTTTGTAGCACACAAGACAGCGCATTTAGCATAGTGCTGACAACATGCGCCTTGGATCAGATTTCAGTGTAGCACCATCTTATTTACAGATGAGTCTAGATTCAGCCTGGACACTAATTCTCGACGTACCTGTATCTGAAAAGAACCCAGAACACGATACCATCCGTCCCTCATCAGGAAAAAGAACCGTTGCGGTGGGAAGGTGTAAAGGTTTGAGAAGGCATTATGTTGGAAGGCCACACATGCCTGTATGCGCTTGAAAAAGGCACCCTGACTTCTATGAGGTTCGAAAAGGATATACGAGAGCCCTTTGTTCGATTTTTCAGGAGCGCAGTTAGTCCTGGTTTCTCCTAATGGACGATAACGCTCGTCCACATAGGGCTTAGTTGGTCGACGATTAGTTAAAAAATGAAGGATATTCATGGCATGGATTGGCCAGCCAGATGTCCTGATCTTAAGCTTATATAGTATGCATGGGACGTTTCTTCGGAGGGCAATTCATCTCGCCATCAATGTCACAGAACTATCCCGGAGTTAAAAACTGCCTTGTTGCATGAGTGGAATCCACTGCTACAGGGACCCCTTAACTGTCTCCTGTCATGCAGCGAGACCTGTCTGCCTGTGAGAAGGCACCATACCCCATGTCAGACATATTTACAATTTGATATAACGTACATAAAATGATTTTAGAAAGGTACACTGCGAAAAAAAAAGTCTGAAAGGTCTCAGATTTTAAATTACGTCTAATGGGGCGTTTTTTAATGTTTTGTGTGTTACTTTTATTTATTAAATATCATGTTCCTTGCACTTAAAACATAAAATTCAGTTGAATAGCAATGTCGCAAAATAGTTTTAAAATGAGCATATATTTAGAATTTCCGATACACAGTTCCGCACGCTGGAAATAAAAATGTCCCCCCCCCACACACACGTAGAGTGTTGCTATTGCTCGCTTTTGAATTGTTGAGTTTGTTACTCAAAAATTCGTTAAAGTTTTACAAAATATGAAATTGATCATAAAACAAATTCCAAATTTCAAATTTGGTCTTCCGCATGCCCATATTCGTAGGAGGATTACGTCATTCAAAATTCGATGGCTCTATGTACCATTGTTTTATCACAATACGAGAAATATATACATACATTTATGCAGATTTTTCATTATTTAATTTCTTCAAATATAATGCAGGATCTAACATTTGGTGGCAACAGTTTGAAAAGTGATTTGCCGTTTATAGTGATTCAACGCAAAATCGGAAAGCGAAAACAATAGTCCTTCAGGGACAAAGCCCCTTTGGACTAAAAATAGGACAGTTCTGTATCTCCCGTTCTAATGGACCGATTGACGAAATTGAAATTGCGTTTTCATATCTCGAAAGCACGACTTAGGATATGTAATGGATTTATATATAGCATTGTTCTAATACAGGTATTTTGACACAAAATCGGAATTTTTTCTGAAATGACATGCCAGGTTTTTTTTTTCATATTTCGATTCTACGACTCAAATTATGACAAACTGCCACGTTTTGTCAAAATCGTACCAGTGCTTTTTTAAAAAATTAGCTCTCAAAATTTTAGCTCCTCAATAATAATTGAGTTTTATATATCTTTATTAATATCTCTTTTTTTATTAAACTTACTTGATTCTTTCTTCCAGAATTCGAAGTTTAGGCTTAATCTAAATGTAATTCTCACATTTTTTGTTACTTATTTCGAAAATGTGTATTTCTAAGCAATTTTATTAAATTTTTTGAAAACGTATTTTATTATAACCTATAAAATTTTTAACATCGTATTGAGGTAGATGTATTTCTTTCAACGTTTCCTAAGATATACGTGAATTTATATTTTGGCGCGTTTTGAAATTTGGCTTATTTAATATAAGCGCTAATAACGAAAATGTGGTTTACGCACTTTGTTAAAATTATTTGAAAGAATGAAGAATGGACCTTTCTTCCTCTCGTGCATCAATGTAAAAAAGGAAAGTAAGAAGGTTACTATAAATTAAGAATTCCGCCAAGTTAATTATTCTTGGCGCAAACTGGAAAAAAATTGCCAAGATAAATTATAAATTTCTCCATAAATTTCTTACCAAAAATTACAAAATTTAATATTTAGGAATAATGTGAGTCGTAGAATCAAAATATGGGATAAAAAGTAGCATGTGATTTTAGAAAAATTCCGATTTTGCGTCAGAATAATACTATATATAAATCTAATATATAGCCTAAGACGCGCTTTCGAGATATGAAAAACGCAATTTGAATTTCGTCAATCAGCCAAGTAGAACAGGAGATACAGAACTGTCCCATTTCCCTCCCCCTCCGCAGTGTACATGTCTTTCTCCGTTTTAAATGTATATTTATATTAAATTTCATTTAAATCTGACTGTTAGTTTTTAAGAAATTAAGTAATATGGAAATTCTCTTATCGCTCATGAATGCAATGAAAACAATATGCTCGAATAAACTATTAGCTAAATTATGAGTTAAAGCTGTTGTTATTTAACGGTGATTGATATAATAAAACTAAAAAATCTGATGTGTTGTACACCACATGACTTCCTTGTACGGAATATTAAATTATACGCATTTTTCTTGCATTTTATTTAAACTTATTAGATTGAGTTAAACCTACTTCGCCGACAGCGCATAAAACACAATAGAATAAATGCATTCTTTAAAATTCACTTTGTTTACTATAGCGACACTCTGGCGCTAGGTTTACTTAACAGTATTATATTTCGTTCATATTATAACTCAGAATGCACAAAATGTATATCATTTAAAGAATTATTTAATCGTTGCCACATGTTCTATTCAAATACTATAATGAAGCTAGAACTATGTATAAAAGTAATTAAGCAAGCAAAACAAAATAGAAACAGTTTTTCACAGACGATTGAGTATTTCTCATTCAATTAATTCAGTTCTTACTTCGCGAGAAGGCAAAATTACATAAAAACTCAAAATATCTATATTAAAAATTACGAAGTAAATTTGAAACGCTTATTTCCTCTAAAAAATTCCAGAAAGAATTAAGCATGATTTAATTGGCAATAATAAATGAATGCGCTATCTTTGTTGTTGCGAAGCTAAGTTTCTCTAGATTGGCAACAAATCTACAATTCTGCTGTTTCAAATGTAAACAAATATGTCCGCCATGTTATTTAAAACTTAACTGCACTTAAACAGCTTTTTAAATTGTTGATAATTGTACAAATATTGCTTCCAGAATTACGAAAGGCACAAAAAACCTTAACCAGAAGATAAAAACAATATAATTCAATCATTTTTGAAGCTAAAAATGTACAATTTACAAACATATAAGAGTAAAGATACTGAGATCACTGAGCCGGGTAACAGAGTGGATATATATATAAATATATTTATATACGTTTGGTGCGACCGATTGCAACCAAAATACGAGGTGCACGTCTACATGTTATAGCAGTCCTATATACAAAATTTCAACGTTCCGAGGCTACTCGTTTTTGAGTTATGCGAGATACATACGTACCCACGAACGTACGTGCGTTCGTACAGACGCCACGAAAAATTCTCTTCAGAATTAATTTTAAAGCAGTTTTATACTTTTTTTGAAGGAAAAGAGTATTTTATTCTGTCCTTACGTACAGATATCACGCAAAAACATCGTTTAATTGCATTCGATAGCGGTCAAAATGGATATTTCCGTTGAAATATGCTGCCTGAAACTTTTCGCGATTACAATACTTCCTTTTTACTTCGTACAAGGAAGTAAAAACAACAGTAAATTTTAAATTTCTATTTCCGAAACAACAGTAAAACGAAAATGGTCAAAAAAGAACAAAATGGTGAACACAACTATTACATAAAGTTCAGAAAAGTGATACACAAGTGTAAAAAACGTAACATCATCAGGAGTTTGATGCCCTATGACAGTGCTTCCTAAAGTGAGGTACGCATACCCCAGAGGGTACGTGTAATGATACTTGGGGGTACGGCAAGGAAGTAGATTCATGATCACTTGCAAATGTATGATTGTATATCACGTGAGTGCGAGGTTCTCTCACTGTTCGCTGTGACAAGCTCGTGGACTTTATAAGATTAGAAGATCTCACGTAAGTCCATGCCTTTCTCATTATGTCCTTGGTCTTTCTTATAAAAATCCATGATCAGGTTTCACTAGCGTCTGTGGAGCTTAATATCATAGCTGCACCAGTTTCAGAGTACATTCATATGACATTATTAAACTGTATTACATTACATCATATTAAGTAATATTATATAACACTGTATCACATTACGTAATAAATACATTACATTATTTTACATTACCCTGTTTTACATTACGTCTTATTATATTATGTTATATTACATGGGGTATAACTTATAATTATCTTAGTTTTAGAGGCGCGCGATCAAATAAGTTTGGGGATAACTGCCCTTAGAAATGCAAAAAATTCATTGCCTGTTCCTGAGCTAACCGCCTCTCAATTTAGTAAAACCAAAGGTTTTAGATGTATTTTAAGAAACTGAAAACAGGAAATGTTGAATTTAATTAAATTATATACTATCTGCATAAACCTGGCAGGCTATGAGTGTGAAAAACATAGCAGTTTGCGAAAATTTGTAAACATTTACTCGGCAGGTATCAAAAAAGCCGCCCGCCGTTTTTGAAACTAGCGGAGTGCATGTGATTGTAACACAGTGTTTAGCTGCAAACATCATTAAGTATTACTAATCAGCCACGCACCCCCAATGTGACCTAAAGTAATTTTTTAATAATTTCATTTATTAATTTATTTTTTTGTTTTGTTTGCTTGCTTCTGACAACGAAGCCACACTTACGAACTCGTTTTCCTGGTTCTTCAATCTACACTAATGTCCATAAATTAAGGATAATGCAAAATAAGGCAAAGGAAGAGTTAGAAGCAAAACAAAGACTTATTTGTAAAGCTTATTTATTAAACAAAAGGTAAAGAGCAAAAAAAGATGCTATATGTTTGATATTATTAAAAAAATTAGCGATTTTTTTCCCTGGAGCGAATTACAAAAAAACCCTATTTACAAAAAACCAATATTACATGTTTGGTATGATTGTTAAAGCATTGTATGTCTCCCAGACGATGCAATACAGTCCGTATAACGCCTAGGCATGTTGAGTATCAAATTATCCATCTGATCTTCATTACACCACTCAAAAAGCAATGCTCTCCGAAGTTTCGGTAGACATGTAGGAGGACGTTGACGGGCTGCAACTCGTCGGCCAAGCATGTCCCACACGTGCTGTACTGGATTCAAGTCCGGTGAGAATCCTGGCCAGTCCATACGGGTGATATCCTCCGATTGAAGGCATTCGCTTACGATGTTTGCACGGTGAGGACGGGCGTAAACACAAATTGTGCGCCCATGGCGCCCCGAAACAAACGTACATGTTGTTCCAGAATGACGTCCCGATAGATTTGGCTTCTCATGGTTCCAATTTGAACATGCAGGTCAGTTCTGCAACCCAGAATAATTCCACCCCAAACGAGCACTCCTGCACCATCGTTACGGTGTCGTTCAATGATGTTTTGTTGGTGGTAACGGGTAGCTGGAGCTCTGCGGTGTCCACAATGCATGCTCTCTACTCCAGGCTAACCGCAGGCGACAGTGAGTTGCAGTAAGTGGAACGCATCTGACAGGTCTACGAGCATATAGACTAATCTGCCCTATGCGTCTGTACACGGTCTGCCTTGAAATTGTCGTACCAGTGGCTGAAGAGAGCTGACGAGACAGGTCTGAGGCTGTGCTCCGCCTGTTTCTTTTGGAAGTAACTGCCAAATACTGGTCCTCACTCGGCGTAGTAACTCTGGGGTGACCTGTGCTGTAACGTCTACTCACATTACCAACATCTTGGAATCGTTGCCAAAGCCTGGAGATGACACTCTGGGCAATTCCAAATTCGTCTGATACTTCCAGTTGGATACGCCCACATTCCAGACGGCCGATAATTCTACCACGTAAAAAATCATCCAAATGCGTCCTTTGTGTTGTAACTATTCGGTTATTGCACTGAAATGCTTATAAAGTGCCTGCGAACAATTTTACTTCTTTGCCTGTATTCCTTATATATCACTCTCTTACACTCTCGTTATTGTGACGTACCATCGGTGTCATCTGGTTACTTCCTGAAATTTGCATATGATTCTTGAAGATGTGTGTAGTGATTTTACAGGTGATATATTTATTTTAGAGTTCGATTTCCGCGTGACTCCGAATTATCCTTAATTTATTGACATGAGTGTATATAAAAGGTGAAGAAGCGGTGACAAAGAAACTTTATGGAAAATGTGCCCCAGCGGCTCCTATTTATTGCTTGGAAGAAATGTTTGCAGAAATACATGGCAAATCACGATGATTTATGAAAAACCTTCGTTATAGTAAATGTATAGTCCTCCTTGAAGAAAAACCTGTCTCGTTCTTTATTGGGCAGCTCTTATGTATAAACTTTTCAGTGAACTTAAATATCTACAACGTTGCACTTAGTGTATCTTTTTTTGTAGTCATACAGCTCTAATAACGAATAATTTAGTAGCGTGGAATCCCAAATGCGGAATTGCGATTATTTTTGAAAAAATAAAAAAATCAGTTGAAAATTCCTAAATGTTTTCTGAAAGACGTTTAACGACAACAGTACTTTAAGTTTTGTTTTACACTTGCGTCTGTTTTTTCCCAATAAATATTTAAAATGTTTTTACCATTATGTCCTCCGTTTTGCTTTAGATCTGAATGCTAATGTTTGTTTGATGCGATTATTTTCCCCCTTTTTTTTTCCATAGTCCTTTACTTAAAATGGCACAAATCGCAAAGATTTTCAAGCAGTTCTGTCAAAAGCTCGTTTTATGCAAACGTAGCAACACAGGCACAAAAAAAGAGACAGAACATTTAAATAAATTCCTTCGAAATATGCTTTTTAAAAATACTTATTTAAATACAATTTCATCTATGATCTGTTTTACGAAATCTGCGAATGAATGTATGCCACTCTTTTAAAAAACATCTGATAAAATATTAATGCGTAGAAATTCGCAAACCAAGTACTATTATTTTATACAACTTGTATTGTATCTAAAATATCGTTAAATCAGCTTTTACTTCCCTAAATACTATTTGAAAGTTAATCAGTAGAAGAAATTATTATCTAAACTTTTAATTGGTGATAAAATCTGCCAGGATTTTTTGAAAAATACATTCTTTTACCTTTATATTTTTTTGACATTTTTACATTACTTTCTTTAATGAATATTTATTTCTTATTAATCTTTAAAATATTTACGATTATAAATAGCTAGATTGCTTCTTTTGGAATCCTTTCGTAATATGGTGGTGAAGCACCATTATGTGGTGGTGTGTAATTTGTACTAAACGAGATACGCTGTATGCGTCAAAAAGAATGTCACATGTGCACAATAATTGCTGCCTACACTAAATTAGTACATTATGCGTTAATAACCCTAGAAAGCGAAATACATAAAACATTTCACTTACCCTGTGAAGTATCTATTACGTAATGCCGTCAATAAACTTCGGGAGATATCCACGAGACTTTGTTTTATGAATAACTTTGGCGAATGAACACGAGACACTATTTTATATATCCTTTTTTGTGGATGGCACCAGTTTTCGGCGTTGCCATGCACGTTCTGATCCGTGTTTGCTTAGTGATAGAAGCGTTTTATGAAAATGTTGGTATTAATTGAATTATATATTGTTTTTTTTTTTTTTTTTTTTTTTCTTTTTTTGTTCTGTTGATTGAAGGTGTTACTTTGGTAGACGTTTGCACGGATTTTTGGCGATTTACGTTGGCGCAGTTGTTGGCGCGGTTTTTACAGTCGTCAGCCATCTTGAAAAATGCTCTTTTTACGTATTTTACGCATATAGTAAAGTATTCGAAACTTTAAAAAAATAAATATCGTTAAAAATAATGGATTCATTTTATGTTAAAAATGTTTTTTTTTTTTTTAAGATGGCTGGCAAATGTAAATAAATACATTTACTAAGCGTATAAAATGCTAAAGTAAGGTTAAATTATTACTTTCATATAATAGAATAAAAACATTGCGCCAACATTTAATTGGATTAAAATATTCCTTAAATTGAATATCGAATTAATAACATCATACTAACGTTTAACAGAATTAAAATATTACTTAAATACTTTCAAATAAGTTTTATAGGATTTAATTATTTAACATTAAACATATGTGGCAATAAATATCTCAGGAATTTTTGAAAACATTGTATTAATTTTCTAATAAAAATTGAAGTATATAATTATAAAGTAAAAGAAAATTATGTACTTGCATTTTCTTAAAGTATTTTACCTGTCGTATATTGATAGGTACCACACACGCACACACACACACACACACACACAAAAAAAAAAAAAAAAAAAAAAAAAAAAACGGTCTTCTAACAATCTTCATCTGTGATCCACGTCTCTCGCACTTCATTGAGAAGCAATTAGCGAGGTTTTCTCAAAAAATTTAAAATAAATTTCCTCTGACGCTATTAACAATTTATAAATAAATCTTTGATTAGGAAAGACAGGTTGGCCAAAATAAGGTCTCAAAGAGCAATTTTTTTTAGTCCGATACCAATAACAACATTCATCTTCGAAACGAACATATCCATTCCATTTGAAATCTGAGGAATTCGAAGAGATGAATAATAAAAATTTAATATGGCTCGGTAATGCACAAATATTCAGTAACCAATCAGGGAGCCGATTACATCACGCATAGAATTAAAATTATTTAAATAATCATTCATAATAAAATCATTTTTAAAACAAATGCAAAATTAAATTTTATTTTAATATTTAACAGCTATAAATAATGTTTAAAACATTAGATTAAATTTATAGATATTAATAAAACCAATTACTTTTTAAGTAAGGTGACGTCATTAATTACATCATCCACAACATAAAATTATATAAAATATTATAAACAACAAAATTTTTATTTCAAATAAAAATGCAAAATTTTTTAATATTTAGAAGCCATAAATGATATTTAAAACACGGAATTTATGCATAATAAAACGCATTATTTTTAAATAAAATGACAACAAAGTATCGGTTACCATAAATAACTTATCCAGCAATGGGTTTACCGTAAGTCGTATTAGTCGCCAAAAGAAAAATCGCCAAAATCCGTGCAACCGTCTACCACACCTGATTGAATAATATCCTAGTAGAGAATTCCTACTTTAATTCAAGGAAACTGTAAAGATGCTGATGTCAAGTGTTAATAAAATTGTCATTCGTCAAGAAGCATGTGCAGAATCCAAGTAGATAAAATTTATTTTCTTTTCTATAAATATTGAAAGTATAAACAAATGCTCTAATACTAGACTCACTGTGTCTAATTATTATTAAGGTATATTAAGGTATTATTATGCGTACATTAAGAGGCTATGCAGAACAACCGTTGACGGGTAGTCTCGGCGTAGTTCTTATTTTAGTCTTTGAATTTTCGTTAAAGTGCCTTTTCAATAAATACAATCGTAATTGCATTACATTAATTTATTATATCATTCATGAATGAATATCATCTTGTTCCCCGATAAATACGAAATAATGAGAACATTATCACCCCAAATATTGTTAAACACTAAAACATAATCACTCCACATATTGTCCATACCCACGGCAGGTGCAAACATTTCTTTTCGAATATAATTTATCCACATCGCAGGCTGTCGCTCTTTGGAAAAATTTATATATTCTCACTTGCACTTGTGCAGTCAAGCTGATTACGACGTATCACTTATTTTCTGTCAAAAATATTCTGCAATGAAATTCACTTCATTTTTTAAGCTCGCTCATTAGGCCTTTTTCAGCAGCATCACACCTTTAAAAGAATGTACGTTACGTGTTTCAATCATGACGAGGGAATGCCTAAAAATTGCAGAGCATAAAACCACGATGTAACATACACATGTTGTAGAAGGTTATCACTCTGAAAACCTTTTAGATAATGCAGACTTTTATCCCTTTCTCGTACTTTTTCCTTTTTAGCCTTAACTGTGTCTTCCTTGCTCGCACTCCATTACGAGAAGAGCAAGGGCCGAAACCCCACTCTCCCGCCTGGCGTCGTCGTCAGAAAGAGGGAGAAAACCCAGTTCTGCGAGAATTTATTCCCGCATGCAACTATTCGATGGCGAGTCAATTTGGGATTAAATCCATCAGTGAGAAAATTGTGTTCTCACACGTAAACACAAATGATGGCAGACGTAAACACAAATGACGCCCTACACATCAACTCACAATAATGACAATTAAAATGTTAGTGTTGCCACCACACTGACACTTTCCAAGTTATATACTTAAATAATATGTGTCCAATTGGTTACGCTATGCAGTAAGCTAAAACTTGTGTTTTGATTTGGTTTACATGTCTATATACACTGACTACCAATAAGTATTTGAACACCTATGTAAATGACGATATCTGCGGTCCTAAGATACGTCACGGACTCCGCCGGTATATATCGTGTAGGAAACAGCATCGGCTTTAGTCGCATGCAAGATGCCTCGCAGTTCGGAGCTCTCTGATTTCGAGAAAGGTATAATTATCGGGTATCACAAATGTGGCCGATCCTTACGAGACATATATAGCGATCTGAAGTACCCAAAATCGACAGTGGCCTATGTGATTAAAAAGTGGAAGGTGAGCCATGGTTGTCGTAATGTGCCCAGAGTCGGCAGATCAACGGAACTGGGAGATAGAGACCGACGAGTGCTGTCCACAGAAATTCGGAAGAACCGCACCCAACCGATGGCCCTCATCCGCAAGGAGTTTCAACAGGCATCCGGGAGTATTGTTTCAATGAATACCATCCGTAAGAAAGCACATCTGCTTGGTTTTCATGGTCGTGATGCTGCCCATAAGCCTTTGATCACAAAGTCCAACCGCGCTGCTCGTTTAATGTGGTGCAAAGCACATCGAAATTGGACCGTAGATCAGTGGAAACGGGTTCTTTGGAGTGACGAATCAAGGTTCACCCTTTACCGTTCGGATGGCAGGGTCTGGGTTTGGCGTCTACCTGGAGAACGTCTCCTGCCAGAATGCATTGTGCCAACAGTCAAGTTCAGCGGAGGTGGAATTATGGTCTGGGAGTGTTTCTCCTGGTATGGGCTGGGACCCTTACTCCCTATTCACGGTAAGCCCAACTCTGATGCCTACTGCACTATTTTGGATGACAATGTGCTTCTTACATTGTCGCAGTTTTATGGGTTGGACCTCTGTTACTTTCAGGACGACAATGCCAGTTGTCATGTTTCTACGTTAACCAAGGCTTGGTATGGTGCCAATGGAGTTCATCGAATGGACTGGCCTGCCCAGAGTCCAGACCTGAACCCTATCGAGAACCTCTGGGACGAGTTGCATCGCCGAATTCAGGGGTGCACTACCCGTGCAAAATCGGTGAAGGAACTTCTATGTCTTCTCCAAGCCGAGTGGAAGAAAATACCACTAACATTCATACAAAGACTTGTGGAAAATATACCCCGGAGGGTCCACGCTGTAATTACCTCTCGTGGAGGCTCTACCAACTATTGATTTTGAATAAAGTCAGTTTTTCTTTTCTATCACAGGTATCCAAATACTTATTGGTAGTCAGTGTATGAGTATGTTGCCAAATGGCACCTACATGCATTTAAGGGTTAAGGAAAAATATTTTTTAAAACTGTTTTTAATATGGAAGTTAACCAACACAAAACCGTGAGCAAGGCTATGAAAATTACACAAATGATCCAGGATTTTCTCCGAATCAAGCTGCTTTCCAAAAATCAGAATATATCAATACATTTTATTTAAAAAGCTTATTGATTTTTCAGAGAATTCAATTTCGAAGTAAAAGAACTCAGCACCAGTTTAATCGCAAACAAAAGGATGAACTATTCTTCATATCAGGAATATCAACATGATCTGAGATGCAAAAGCAAATATTTTGATTTTATGATTTAGGAGAACGAATATCGATAACGTTTAAATATCGATACAAGCAAATATAATTTATTCTCAAAAACGTATATATCATATAAAGCAAATAAATAAACACAGCTACATTTAAAATTTACCCAGAACGTTAACATATATCCAATTTCCTCTTCAAATAAAATTACTATATGACATTTTAAATTATGCAAGCCGACGTATGTTTGTATTTCCCCATAAACTATTTATCTCACTGTATTTACGATTGGTTGATGAACAATTTTGCTTTTCGCTTCTTAGCTTCACGTGGACATTTTCATTTCGTTGTCAAAGAATAAAAGGATTATTACATGATAGAAATAATTTTAAATATATGCAAAACGATTAAAATTATATTTCCTCAAATAATGCTAGCAAATTTTCATTTTATTAAAAAGGGTAATTTTAAGAACAAGAAGGTTGTAGAGACATTAGGTATTTTTGGGAAGCAGGCAGGATGAAAGATATGCAACGCCTTTGCCGGGAATCGAACCAAGACTATGGAATACGCGCCCAGCCTGCAGACCACCACACCACGAAGGTATGCCAAGAAGGCAAGAGAAATACCTTATAAGGTACCATTAGAGAATGGAGACTACTGAAAGCTTTGGGTGCAGCCCGATCCCGAAAACTGAAAGTTAAATAAAATTTTTATCATCAAACTTAAATCTTTATCAATTACAAGGATTGACTAAAAGTTTTAAAACTGGCTCTATATATCTTTGGCAATAATATGCGTGGCAAATTTGCGCTGGTTTAGTGATGGGTATATAACCATGTATCTAAAGAGCTCTTTGTGAAAATCAGCAGGTATGCTATAGGATGTTATGTTAATCTTGCAAAGAGTAGAAATAAAGCACTTGAAATATTACAACATAAAACGTGATGGTTCTAATTTGTTATAATTCGTTTAAAAGAAGCCATTAATCTATGAATTTCTTGATAGAAACGTTAAAAGTTTTAACCGCGAAACAATTGTTTCCTTTCATTGTAAATACAGTTGTACTGTAACTTTTTATATTTTGGGGAATGTTATTGCCATATATTCCAGTTTTATTAATTTTTTTATTTGAATCCTGTTTAGGAAAGTTAATCCGACTTTTTTAATCCAAAGGGGTCATTTGCTCAGAAGGACAATTACTTTCGTTTGGGCATTTTGCGTTGATTCACTATAAATGTCGGTTCACTTTTCATTGTTGCCACCAAATATTAGAGCCCTTTAAAGAAATTTAATAATAAAGAATCTACATAAATGTAGGTATGTTTCTCGCATTGTGATAAAACAATGGTACCTAGAGCCATCAAATTTTGAATAATGTAATCCTCCAGGGAATATGGGCATCTGGAAACCTTAATTTGGAATTTGTTTTATTATCTATTTCAGAGTTTTTCAGACATTAAAAAACTTTTGATTTACAAACTCAACGATTTCAAAGTGAGCAATGGCAACACTGTACGGAAAAAAAATTATCTCCTGCGCGCGAGATCGTGTATCGGAAATTCTGAAGATATGCTCATCTTAAAATTATTTTGCGATATTGCTGTTGAATTGAATTTTACGGTTTAAATGCGGAGAACATGATACTTGTATTTAATAAATAAACGTAACAAGCAAAACGTTAAAGAAACGCCCCTTCTAAAACTCTCTGTTTCTCTGGTCTTGTGGACTCTGACTCTCTTCTGGTATGTTAACTGATAAAAACTCCATGATACACGACCCTCCCCTCCCCCCTCCCAAAAAAGAAAAAATTCTGAAAGCTTTCAGAATTTTTTTCTTTTTTGGAAGGGGGGAGGGGAAGATTGTGTATCATGGAGTTTTTATCAGTTAACATACCAGAAGAGAGTCAGAGTCCAAAAAACCAGAGAGTCAGAGAGTTTTGAAAATATAACGCTGATTTTTGTTGTTTGACCTCTAAATTAATTTTTATCAGTTATTTAGAATAGATAAATTTCAGTCTTAGATTATAAAGAGCTTATTTAAGAATTATGTATATCTCAACGGAATATGATACTTGTTCCTTGAAAAGCAGAAACTCAGACTCCTCCGAAATAATAAAACACTTTTATGGCAATAACTTCAGTGTACGACTGATTTTTGCTTAATTTTGAAGTTTCTAGATTTAGCCTTCTACCTTGATCTCAAATTTTATCTTTTAGATTTTAATATCATTCTATCGGACAAGCCCTCCAAATGAGCGGGCTCCAGCCAAAGCAAAATTTATAAGTTCTATGTAACCCTGAAAAGCAAATGTATAAAAACATTTCAGTATGAATCAAATCAGTTTATTCTTTTCAAACAATAACCAATTCGTAAATAATTTTATTGCCAAACCAAGAAACAAAACCTTTTGACACTTTAGGTTAATACTTATGACGTCATGACTTAAATATAACAATATTTTCTCAATATCAATAACAGAAGTAAAGTCGTATTAATATATCATATCAGTTGCATTAACCTGAAACGAAAACTTTGTCAACAACAGCTATTTATTTAAACTTCGGGACCCAATAATGAAAACCTTTCGACATACAATGATGTCACATGCAATCGTGTGCTTTCTTCAACGTTAGAATCTGAACTTACATAATAATAATGTATTTAAAATTTGGCAATGCTATTTTTATTTCATATTTTGTAAAACTTACAAATTTTTTAATAACAGACTCTATGATTTGAAAGCCAGCATGGCAACATTTTTATCTCCAGCACGCCAGACTGTTCCCACTCGGAAAAATGAGAGCGAAAATTAGCGTTTCAGAATTTTTAATTAGTATCTAATCTAATTAAATTCACTCGAAGATGATAATGGTCGAAATGGCTTCCCACGAATTTTTAGAATCGTGAATAATATAGTTAATGTTTGGCAATGCTATTTTTATTTCATATTTTTAAAAGTTAGAAAATTTTTATTAAGAAATTCTACGATTTGAAATCGAGCAGTGGCAACACTTTTCGAGATAAAGCATTTTTATCTCCAGTGTGCGAGACTGTTGCCATTTAGAAAAATTACGGCGAAAATTAGCCTTTGCAGAGTTTTTAATTAATATCTCGGCTAACTAAAGTCTTACAAAGGTGATTATAGTCGAAATGGCTCCCGCAAATTTTTGGAATCCTCTCGAAACTCAACTCCCCGCCGTTCCGGAGATATAATGCCACAAACAAACAGACAGATTTTAATAGTGTAGATTGTTTGTCAACATTACAAACAAAGCTTTCAATAGCAATTCGTATCTTAAGAGTATTTTCATACTTTTCGATGCTAACAAGATTAATATTTTGATATCTGCCTTGTCTGTTGTGGTGCAATTTAATATATGCATTGCATATTTCAAATGAAAATTATAGTTCAATATTTCGATATAGCTATGCATATTTAAGACAAATGACAATGAAAGGAAATCAAAATGGTCATACGTGAATGCTTGATGCAATATGCAATTGAAGAGGAAATTTATTAGATCAATCTGTTGGACAGAATTCCAATAATATTCTACAGCGATTTCAAATCCTGTATTCACACAAATGAAGGACTTGGTGTTAAACCTTTATGAAAGATTTATTCAATTTCGATATGAGTTCGGATAAATCACTGAATGTTACAAGGAACAGAATAACCATAATGAAATACAGGGGTTGGACAAAAATATGGAAACACCTTTAAAAAAACATGTTTCTTTGCTTAATATGGTGTAGGAAACCCGTTGGCATCCAAAACAGCTTGCAGTCTTCTCGGAATGGATAAATACAGTTCCTGTATGTTTGCCAAGGGAATATTATACCATTCTTCCTGCAAAACGGTGGCAAGTTCAGATAACGATGTTGGCGGTGGATAACGAGAACGCACTTTCCGTTCCAATGTAGACCACAAAGGTTCGATAATATTCAGGTCTGGTGACTGTGGTGGCCATGGGAGATGGGACAACTCATCCTCGTGCTCAGAAAACCAGTCCTGGACAATGTGAGCTGCGTTAACAGGGGCTTTGTCGTCTTGGAAGACACCATCACCATCGGGGAACAAAGTTTGTACCATGGGTTGAACTTGATCGGCCAAAATGTTCACATAAGTCTTGGCAGTCATGTGCCCTGACACAGTTATCATGGGGCTAGTAGAGAACTACGATATGGCTGCCCAAACCATAACAGAACCCCCACCATGTTTCATTCTTGGCAACAAGCAGTCTGTATTATAGGCTTGAGATGGCGTTCTCCAGACGTAAACTCGGCCAGAAGTGGGAAACAATGTGAAAGAAGACTCGTCAGACCATATTACTCGCTTCTACTGCTCTATAGTCCAGGCTTTATGACTTAGACACCACCTTTTCCTGTTACGGGCATTAGCATCACTGATGAGTGGCTACTCAATTGCAGCATGGCCAGCAATTCCCTGTTTATGAAACTCCCTTCTAATTGTTTTGGTACTCACAGGGTTCGGTAACACAATATTCATTTCAGTAGTAAATTTGCAGCTGTGGTCTTATTTTTCGTCACAATTGCCCTTAATGATCGTCTGTCACGATCACTCAGGACACACTTTTGTCCGCGCTGTGATTTAGCAGATGATGTTTTTCCACTTTTCAAATATCCGGAATAAATCTTCGATACAGTACCTCTTGAAACACCAAACACCTCGGCTACCTTGCTTACGGAAGCACCTACCATACGTGCTCCAACAATTTGCCCAAGTCTGTTAACTCTGACATAATGCAATGACAACCTCACATAACAGTACTCCGACAACAACTGAACTGTTTAGCACATTTACGAAGTTGTATAGGTGGCGTCAGTAGTCAAAAACGCCAGCGCTACCTACATATTTCATTAAAATCAATCTTTCTTTTCAAACATGCATTTCACAAGGTGTTTCCATATTTTTGTCCATCCACTGTATTTCGCTGAAATTAAAATCTCAGAACGTCATTATACAACTGAGATACCCCAAGATACCATTATCTGTAATAGGTGTTCCAACAGCACTCCAGATTCAATTAAAATTTTTTTAATTTATTTTAGACAACTTCACGCAAAATGTTTTGAAATTTAGAACAATATAAGTTTGTAATGTTTTCTGTAATTTTAAACAATACTCTTTATCTTTTACTGAATATTTCTTTCTAATTTTAATGTGTAAGTGATTGAATTTTTTACGAATTTTAAACAATGTTATCTAGACCTTATTGGATTTTCCCAATTTTACTCAGTATTATCTATAAAGGATTGAATTTTTCTTAGTACTATAAAAAACGACTTGTAATTGAATCGGAATTAAAACTGTTTAAAATAAAAATCGGAAGTTATACTACAGACCTTGAACATCCATCCATATATGTTTTCGAAACCTATATGGACATTTTTAAAACAAATATAGCCGATGAAAGTTTCAAGCATAATCTAAAATTATAAGCGTTGGATACTATATTCTTCGAGCTCTTCCGATTTCATACTGCCATGTCTTGCAAAAAAAGTCTCAGTATTCCATACCTTGGATCTCTAAAACTGGTTAAACATTATTTTTATAGTCCCCTTCTAGGGCTGTTCTCCTTCCTTACCACGCGCCTTCATGGTGTAACTGGAAAGCACATCGGGCTAGTAGGTAGGTACTAAGGTACTAAGTTCAAATCCAGGCGAGAGCATGCAGATTTTCTTCAGTTTTCTGGCTTTGATTAACAATACATTTTACTCTGTTTCTGTATCTAGTATTCAAACTTGTTTCTTCTATTGACCCTAGATAAAATTAAGCAGTAGGTAAGCTTAAAAGATTTCTGCTTTCAATTAAAGGTAATTTATTATTATACAAGACAAATTTTAGTTCATCAAATGCTGTATAATAAATGTCGTGTTTCTTTTTTTATAGTATATTTTGAGGCTTGAATAAAAAAGATAGTTTATTTCGAGAGATTAGTTAATTTCAAAAGATAGCATTATAACTTATGTCCAAATTTGTCTTTACATGCCCAAAAATAAGGGTGTTCCATGAAATATCCAACCGATGAAATCTATGTACTTATCCAATCAAAAGTGATCAAACAGTTTCTGATGTGGCAATCAAGGCGTTACATCATCTGGCACTGTGACTGAGTGAATTTCTGCAATACAGTGTTTGATTTGAGTGCGTAAGAATTCGAAACGGTTTCTTGTCGCTCTGAAGCATCATTTGCAAAAATTTGTCAAATGGACCATTATCTTCATTATCTTTACTACAAGCACAGGAAACTATCACGGAAGCCTCCTTGTAACAATTTCTGAACTCTGAAATTGTTACAAGGAGGCCTGGGCAAGATCTAAGCGAAGAACTTCTACTGCTCTTGAGTTGAGAGCGTGTAGTCAGTCACCATTGGAACTGTTGTGCCACTGCAAACTTATACAGAAGGCTTACTGAAAAATGCTTTTATACAAAAAAACTAAGGATAAGTGTTTTACTGATTTCGCAACCAAAGACATCGCTTGAATTGGTGTAAAAAATTTCAGAACTGGAGTAAACCCAAAGGTCCCATGTTCTCCTTACTGGTGAGTCGAGGTTTAATTTAACGTCTGCTTCTAAACGTGCTTACATCTAGGGCGTTAAACTGTTTATCTAATAATAAACAGTTTGATTAAAATATTTATCTTTTAACAACGAAAGTCAGTTATCCAAACAAATCGATTAGCTTAATCCAACTAAATCCCTCCTCATTTTGTAAAATCAATGCTGTAATATATTATTTAAATACTATAACATATGCAATATATTTCAAAAAGTGTTTTACATCATTAAAGAGATAGGAAAATGATTCACAAATTCGTAAAATTGAAGTTATTATAATATGTTACGTTTTGGTAACACAGGACGTTTTCGATAATATAAAAAAACACATCACCATCTGAAAATGACGACTTTCACTATTTACACTGTGTAGTTTCATTAAAAATGCATCATCAGATTTTTTTTTGCGAGATTTCGCAAAACGAAAATCGATTATTGATAAAATTTATGTATCAGTTATAAACGATATAAAAGAATATTGAGATAATGGTACTAGCACTGTGTCCACAGTAACCCAAATAAGTTAGAATATGAAGATAATTTTGTGATGAGCCTTAATAATCTCAGATTAAGTAAAATGAAATGGACTACGTACGGTACCAAAATTACTCTCAACACAAATTTTATCTGTGAAAAAACCAGTTTTATTTCAATCCTAGAACTGCAGCAGAAATATTGCAAATATTTGATTACAAGGAAGCATAACTTCGGACACAATTACCCTCACGAATTCCACAAGTAAGGTGAAAATGTAAATCTTGAAACATCACAGATTTAGCAGCTAATTTTTCAATGTTATGTCAGCAGAACATTTAGAACACGAGAAGAGTGAAAAATGCCCAGCTATTTTTACAGATTGTTCATTCTCTGGTAGCTATGAAGGATAAGGTAAATTCTCTAGTAGCTATAAATAAATCAAACCCGATTTATTTACTCTTTAGCGAAAGATCGTTGCCACTGTCGAAAAGGAATTTGGAGTGTAAAAGGTGAGAGCTTGCCATCACAATTATGTGCCAAATACTGATGAACTACGTTGAATTACTGAAATTACCCGAAATACACTGTAGGAATGGTGAATAAAACTGATTTGGAATCATAAATCGGCGGAATCATTGGCAACAGTCATATTGATTAAATCTATTGAAACTTCAGGAATATTTCCCATTAGCACTGTAGTAAAATTTGTTCATTTTCTTCTCTTTAATTTCTACTCTCTTGTAAACCTGTATGCTCCTTATTGAAGCATTCATATACTCTTACGTATTACCATTATGGAAAACATACTGAGATGCAGCATCTTTTACAAACATACATAGCTATTTATATAGGCATGGTATGAGTTATTTTTGTTAAGGTATTATCAAATAAAGTAAATTAAGCATTAAAATTTTAGGGTAATGCCTTTCAGCATCTTCCACCCGCCTCTTTGATTCGTTAGCACCTCTTTCTTCGAGCTCTAAAGATAATGTGGGGTAATTTATCAAGAATAGCACACAGAGCTTTGATACTTTGATAATGGTTTTCATTTCAGAAGCTAAAAAGTGGAAAATAATACATAGCTTGTTCAGGTTGATCTTCCTATGGGTGGGCCAAGAATTCCAATCCTTATGCTAAACATTCCTGCATTAAATCATTCTTCTAGAATTATGGTCCAAGCATCAGTACCGGATAAAATCGTTCTGAGAATAAGTTATACTAAGCCAATTTACGAGAATGATAAAATGTGGCCGATAAGCATAAGACGGGTAGGATTTCTGTTGAATAAAACAGCTGATAAGTTACGAAATCGCATCTTTATTCCACTACCTGATTAATGGGCGAAAGCATGTTAAAATGCACCAAGGTGAAAAGGTATGTTCTTCTACATCCAAAGCACATAATTTATTATTCTTTCTTGAATGTGTGTCTAAAAATCATGCAATATAAGAAAGTCCAGTTTATGTGTATGGTGAGTGGTTGAGCTATAAAAATGTTACATGATTTTGCCTTTCTTATCGCTAAACAAAATGTATACCTAACTCAAACTATTTGACATATGGGCAACATCAGATTCATGGAGGTATTAAGAAAGCACAAAATAGGGTAAATGACTTCATTTATACCATGAAGAATATTCTTATAAAAGCCCCTAATCGTAATATTTCTAACCAAATTATCGCTGGAATCCACGTACCACAATTTTCTTATATATAACTAATTGAAGTATAGTCCGCACAAAAAAACAAGAATGCAGCAGTTCTATATCTCCCGTTCTACTGGCAGATTGACAAAATTTCGTTTTACATCTCTCGAAAGTGTATCTTAGTACATATGTTACGGTGAAACACCGAAAAAAAATGATTAAATATCTCCTTATTTGATTCACTAAGGCACCGTAATTTAGAATGGAAAATACTGCGTTCATTAGTACTTCTAAAGAGTTTGTTTTCTGGTTCAGGAGTTACATAAGCTAGCACAACTCGATTATTAATTTTACTGCCATCAGCATAAAACAAAACTGGATAATTAAACATTAGCTTCCTTATTCTTTTTTATAATAGTCAACGCACAGATACACGAAGAACAATGACACCAAAAAATTGCTTATTACTCTAGTTAAAAGTTCGACATCATCTCTATAATACGGTATAACCAATTGTAAGCAAGTCACTGCAGAGCGCAACATATTTGGATGTATGAATGAATGATGATGATGACGGCGAATGGCATCCTTCAGTTTCGACTAAGTGGAAGAATCTGATCTACACACACGAGATTCAAATATTCTTCACAACCAGAAATCTGAGAGTCATTAGGTTTATTTCGGAAGCAGGAGAGATGAAAAATATGCAACGCCTTCGGCGGGAATCAAACCGCGGACCTATAGAATACACACCCATCATGCAGACCACCACATCACGAAGGCATGCCAAGAAGGCGGGAGAAATACCTTACATACTCCCTCTTCTAAAGGGCGGCTGGGGATTTTAGGGGACCCACTCGCCAAATTCTGGGTGGGGAGAATCATCATCCACCACCCTTTTAGTTCGGGCGTCACTTGTAGAGTCATTAGGCTTATTTCAGGAGCAGGAGATTTGAAAAATTTGCAATGCCTTCGCCGGGAATCGAACCGCGGATCTCTGGAATACGCGCCCACTGTGCGGACCACCACATCACGAAGGCATGCCAAGAAGGCGGGAGATATATCATATATGGTAACCTAGCAGATCATCGGAACCTGCCATGCTTGTAAATGATGCAGGCCTCACCAAAAGTCTGAAGAAATGCCTTGATGGAATTTACAACGTGACTAGTTGCCTCGTTGAGAATAAATGATACAGTCGACAGTGCAATCCCCCCAGAAGCATTAAATAATGATCAGCCTCACTGTAAAAGTTATCAGCTATTTGCTGATTAGCACTTCAGTTGTTGTATTTGCTAACTATAAAGTTCTTTAATGTTTTAAATTAACACAATGCAACAAATATATTAATTTAAAAACGCACAGGACACCTGGTAATTTCATATATTCTAGCTGGCGATAATAAAACAGTCATTAAACAAGGATATCGTAAAGCCACAGTTTGATTTGGTTATGATTTTAAAGTTGTATGCAGAAAATGTTGAGAGGTAAAGCTTAATAACATTAAGCATTAAAAATTTTAATAACTGTATACTTTTCATAAAAATTCAATAAACATCAAAATAACAATAAGTCAATAAAAATTTCATTTACAATAAATTCAGCATAAGTAAATTACGCAGCTAAGACTTTTAATCTATATTTAGTACTAAAAAAAATTTAGCACTTACTGCACGCAAAAAAATATAATGCAGCATTAATGTCCTTAGCATAGCGCAGAAGCAATTTTTGTCGTCTCTGAATAAGCGATTAACCTGCTACATGGATTCCAAACCATTGCCCACTGTAAGGAAGATAATTATACTATCTGCAAAACCCAGCCTTATACTTCAATGGCAGAACAGCTAGCACGTACTGAATAATTCAAAGAACGGGTATGTGGACGTGGTACAGCATAAGCGCTAAAGACGATACAGAGAGTATATATTAGTTTAAATGTATATTTGCATCTTGAAAAACTACAATAAAGTGTTTTTAATAAGAGCTCTGATTGTTAATGTTTCGTATTGCAGATATTAAATGAGTGATTAAGAGGATAAATATTTAAAGAAAACTGAATATTTTAATAATGGGTGCATTCTAATTGTGTATTAAAGCTGATAATCTACAGGATAGTTCCTAGTTAATTTAGTAACTTAAATAATGAATAACACTTTTTTCTTTCATAAAGTATCATAATAGTTTAAGTTGTTGCAATAAATACGATTTGAATCACATAATTTAGTAAGTTTTTTATTACTATTATTTTACTTTCTCACTTAGAACGCACTGTATAATTAAGTAAGTTTTTAACTCCTATTATTTTCCTTTCTCATTTTGAATGTACTGTGTGTTTTAAGTTCTTATGTTAAGTTCTTATTTTAAGTCTCCAATACGTTTTTTCGCAACTGAATCACGAAGAAGAAAATATAATATTCTTATGTGTTCAACATTCACCATTAGTATATGTTGAATGTCGACATTACAGTCAGAAATAAGACTATTTGGAAAATATTTCGGACATAACCAAGCGACTATGTGAATGTTGACATTCACCGGTAAAAGTCGACATTCTCCAGATTTCGGTGTTTCATCGTAACACATACATAAACAATGATAATAACACAAAGTAAAAAAATTCAAATTTACATTTATTTTCTACCTGAAATCTAAAGGTTGGTACCTTCAGCGAATTTCCACTTGTTATGCTTTGTAATTCAAATGCACTGACAGCTAAATGTTACATATTAGGCAGACATTTATATCAGGTATTTCCAATATGTTGGATCAACCGCTAAATAATTTAACTTTTAACCTTAAGCAAACATTTCAAAATACTGAAGCACCACCAGCTGCCGGCTGGTAACTTTAATTAACTGCCTGTACCAACAGGGAAATTTCTCCCACATCACGTAGTTATGTGGTTTGATATACAAGTATCCAGTGGCAAAGTCCCAATCCATCCATCTTATCCATTATTTCAATTTATCCTCCAATAGCAGCAGCGTGCATGAACACAGTCCGTATCTTAATATCTCTAAAACTATAAGCACCGTTATTTGCAACAAATACATTGTAGAGACATTAGGATTTTTTTGGATGCAGGCAAGACGAAAAATTAGCAGCCGCCTTCGCCGGAATCGAACCACGGACCTCTGGAATACCGGCCCAGCGTGCAGAACCACTACACCACGAAGGCACGCTAGGAAAGTAGGAGAAATGCCTTATATACTCCCCTATTTAAAGGGCGACTGGGGTTTTCAGGGGACCCAATCGCCAAATCCTGGGTGTGGAGAAACCTTATCCAACACCCTTTTAGTTCGGGCGGCACTGTAGAGACATTAGGATTTTTTATATGAAAGCAAGATGAAACATTAGCAACCGCCTTCGCCGGGAATCGAACCACGGTCCTCTGGAATACCGGCCCAGCGTGCTGAACCACTACACCACGAAGGCACGCTAGGAAAGTAGGAGAAATGCCTTATATACTCCCCTATTTAAAGGGCGACTGGGGTTTTCAGGGGACCCAATCGCCAAATCCTGGGTGTGGAGAAACCTTATCCAACACCCTTTTAGTTCGGGCGGCACTGTAGAGACATTAGGATTTTTTATATGAAAGCAAGATGAAACATTAGCAACCGCCTTCGCCGGGAATCGAACCACGGTCCTCTGGAATACCGGCCCAGCGTGCTGAACCACTTCACCACGAAGGCACTCTATTAAAGTTGGAGAAATACCTTATAACATAATTAAAATGTTTTCGCGGTTCGCAAAAGGTTGTTTTGGGGGTCCTCGAGTTTGAGACCACTGCCATACTTCATTTTTTTATGTATTGTGTATGAGACCATTAAAGCAAAGAAGTAAGTGGGATCTTCGATTCCATTCAAATTCTCTGAGTGAGTCGTCAAACAAAGCTATGTCATGGTTAATACTAAGATGGGAATTTCGAAATTTTAGCTTTTCAGGGAAAGAAGAAGTAGTGAATCTTACGAGTTTGGTATACGAATCACAAATCTAAAGTCTTTCACTATTGCAAATTGTGACCAAACCTTTGGTAGACGCAAAGCGACGTATATCTTCCATATACACTGAAGTTACAAAAGTCATGGGATAGCAAAATGCAAATATACAGATGGCAGTAGTATCGCGTAGAAAATGCATAAATGCGAAGTGCTTTGGCAGGGCTTTCATTTGTGGTCAAGTTATTCATGTGAAGAGGCTTTGACGTGTTTATGGCCGCACGACGAGAATTAACAGACTTTGAACGCGGAATGGTAGTTGTAGCTAGATGCATGGGTCATTCCATTTCGGATATCGTTAGGGAATTCAACATTCCGAGATCCACAGTGTCAAGAGTGTGCCGAGAGTATCTAATTTCAGGCATAACATCCCACCATGGACAGCGTTGTGGCCGACCACCTGCACTTCACGACCGAGACCAGCGACGTCTGCGTGGAGTTGTCAGTGTTCACAGCAATACTGCGTCACAAGCAATACTGCGTCAAATAACCGCAGAAATCAATGTGGGACGTACGAGGGACGTGTCCGACAGGACAGAGCGGCGAAATTTGTCTTCCTTCTTGGGCTATGCCAGCAGAAGACCGACTCGAGTGCCTTTACTTACAGCACGACATCGCCTGCAGCGACTCTCGTGGGCTCGTGAGCATATCGGTTGGTCCTTAAACGAATGGAAAACCGTGACTTAATCAGATGAGTCACTATTTCAGTTGGTAATAGCTGATGGTACGGTTCAAGTGTGGCGCAGACCCCACGAAGCCATGGATCCAAGTTATCAACAAGGCACTGTTCGAGCTGGTGGTGGTTCCATAATAGTCTGGGCTGTTTTTACATGGTATGGACTCGGTCCTCTGGTGCAACTAAATCCGATCATTGACTGGAAATGGATACCTTCAGCTACTTGGAGATCACTTACAGCCATTCATGGACTTCACGTACTCAAACAAGGATGGGATTTTTATGGATGACAATGCGCCATGTCACCGGGCCACAATTTTTCGCGATTGGTTAGAAGAACATTCTAGATAATTCCAGCGAATGATCTGGCCACCTAGATCGTTCCCAAAACTCTGCACCGTCAACACTTTCACAATTATGGACGTCTATAGAGGCAGCATGGCTCAATATTCCTGCAGGGAACTTCCAACGACTTGTTGAGTCCATGCCACGTCGAGTTGCTGCACTTCGCCGGGCAAAAGGAGGACCGACAAAATATTAGGAGGTATCTCGTGACTTTTGTCACTTCAGTGTATATGTTATATCTAAATACAGCAGAGACTTGAAAAATGACTTGATGTAGATAGATAAACAGAGACTTAAAGTAGATAGATGAACAGAATAACAGATGAACAGAAAACACACCCGATGCTTAAACACTGCCAGCATTTATCGCGAGAATTCGAGGTAGAAATTCAAATATAAATCTAAATTTAAATATCTAATAGCCAAAGGCTACACTTAGTAATTTAATCGCGAAGTTGGCTTGGACTTAACCTGCGTGAATTTAAACTATCAGCAAGAAGTAATGCAAAGCCGAAGATGGGAACTTTTGTCTAAAACAGCAAAACTAGTAACGTTTCAGAGGTAGAACACGCTCTGATTTAAAAATCTCGAACCCTCACTTATGTACAATCGAACTAATTTGCATTCTGGTTGGAAAACGGAAAGAGAGAAATGACAGTGAAGATTCCAAACATAAAATAACTGGTTAAACAAATTAAATAAACCTCCCAAGTTGATTCATCTTTTAAAGAATGAAAATAATTTATCTTTATTTTTTTATTTTATCTTATATGCTATCTAAATCCTGCCCTCTGAATGGAGGTTTTACATTCTTTAGGTCTTTCGAAAGGCATAAAATATTCTTTACAAAAGTTATAGAATCTTTCCCCCATCATACTATACATATTTTAAGTAAACGTCGCCAGTACTTCTTGTTCTTCTGTTTCCTACAACCATAAAATTTTCATTTGCCCAGAGGGGCTATTAAGTTCGTTTTAGCATTTTGCGTCAGTTCTCTATAAATGTCGAACCACTTTTTAAGTTGTTGCCACCAAATATTAGAGCTCTTCATTATATTTAGAGAAATTAAGTAATGGAGAATCTGCATGAGTGTATGTATTTTTCTCGCACTGTGAAAACACAACAGCACCTAGAGACATCAAATTCTGAGTAACCTAATCCTCCATTCGAATATGGGCATCTCGAAGCCCGAATTTGGAATTTGTTTTATTATCTGTTTCCTATTTTGTCAAACATTAAAGAATTCTTGATTAACAAACTCAACGATTTCAAACCGAGCAATGGCGCTGTACGGGAAAAGAAAACATTTTTATCTCCAGCACGCGAGACTGTGTATCGAAAATTCTAAAGATATGCTCTTTTAAATATTTTGTAATATTGCTGTTGACTTGGATTAATGGCTCAACTGTGAAGAACATGATATTTAATAATTAAAGGTAACACACAAAACGTTACCGGTCTCCCGTTTCCTATACTTATATTTGGGCGAGTTTAATACTTGTTAAGGAAAAATAAATATAAGAAATTTGACTCCCGCACGACAAATTTGATCAGAATATTTATTTTAAAATTTTCAATTTTTGATGTCATTTTCAACTTGCCTTGGGACATCGGTTAATTAAGTTAGAATACTTCCAAGACTTAAGTTTAAAGGAAGTGCAACAAAAAATGTGCATAATTTAATAGACCGTCCAAGGAAGTCATATGGTGTCCAAAGTCAGATTAATAAATGATCTTTACTTAATATGTTTCACAAACAATAATCACTTAACACATGGACTGTATTCCTTCACTTTTATTTCATTACACTAATTATAAATAAGATGTCAGCGATGCGAAATAACTGATACAAAATAAGCGAACCATTCTACATAGCTGTCACAAACACAATTCTATCAATCAATTATCTTGTTGCCACACATAAAGTTCAAAACTAAAGGAAGAAAAACAAAAGAAATTTACGCTGTTTGCAACAATAAAATGAAGCAAACGATACTCACATAAACACAGATTTCTTTTAAGAATGTATGTAATCAAGTTAATCATCAGATTATTTTCATTTATAATAGATTTCAGTCATTTTGACATGGCCAGTACATTTTTCTTTTATTCTTATTGCTTAAAAAGACTCAGTTAATGAGAAGAGATATTCAATATTACGTATGAGCACATTAAATATTATCGCATTATAATATGTAGCAGCTTTTTTAATAAAAATACAATTTGGAACAGATTTGACAAGCTTTCCTAAGAATCAGTATTTTAATTTTTTAAATTATGTAATGTGGATAAAATAAAATGGTGCACAAAGAATTTATGTTTTTCAAATAAGTGCAACTTTGGTAATGGCAAGTAGTGATGCCAATTTTAGGCATAAGGTCAGGAGAAAGAAAAATAAATATACAGGCAACCCCAGCAGCTTTGTTAAATTTCGAATTTTACCACATGCTACTAAATATTCGTAACTGTAATTTAAAATACAGAAAAAAAAAACGCATTGAAATATGTTTAATCTGGAAACTTTTGAGTAAAGCATGTATCTTTGATTCGAATGATGGGCAAATCAATTTATTAGAAGATAGTGAAGTTAATACAGATTTTAAGTGGTAACTATACAATAGTAAAAAATGGCGGAGTATTTGGTCCATCGTTTCAGATGCCATAGATGTTGATGAAGAACTATTAACACCTGAGTTAAGAAATGTTGACGATCTGAAACGAAATGGTGCTCAAAGAAATAACGATGATAAAGATGAAGTTGCTATTTAAATTATCCCCATGTTTCCAAATACTCAGAAAGCTATAGAAATATTGAGGTGCCATCTTCATATTACTAACGTAACACTAAATGCAGTGGCACAGTTTAAAGGACAAGAAAGTACCCAAGTGTTATATAACTATAGTAAATTAAATAGTTACAAGACGATTTTATTTCAAAATATCGTAGTTTTCTGCTGTGAATAGTTATATATTAAAATCTAACTCAACCTGTGCCGTTTTTAAAATATCTTCGAAACTCCACCTGAACAAAATGGACCAGAGTGTCTGTTTTAGTCTTCTTTTTGTAATGTATCCTAGTTTCGAAACGAAACAACATGACCTGGCAATTCAGTCTTTACTGTGACTTTATCTCTTTTGTACAACTTACAAAGGACGTACCACACGAAGATAAAATGAAACTGTCAGCGTTTGACCCATAACCAGCTGTATTGTGAAAATTATTCACTGCAAAATTCGTCCAATATTCGGTCACGTCGAGCAACTATTGCTTTGAATTTTCCAGATATGACCGAATTGGAAAATACGAAGCTCGAAAAGTTGTGTTACGCCTAAGATGTAAAGATTTTCTAGGGCTTTAGAGTGAATTCTTTTTCTAGACTTGGACAACGTTTCTTCCCAAATAGGTATCTTGAACTTAAGCAAAACAAAATGAAACTAGCTTCCTTTTTTTTAGATGTATGTCTACTCAAATTAATTTGACACTGGAATTAGCAACTCCAATGTAACCTCTACGTTATTCGAAATACTTTCTTGAAAAGACTATTTAAAGTTTGGTTTTATTCTGTTTTTTAAATACTTGCAGCAAAATAATCTCATGAATTCAATTATGTCCTTTTTGTTGTGTTTCTGATATCTAGGGTATTTATGATACAATATTACATACACCATGGGAAGCGTAACACATTTCTGCGAAATTTATTTGTGCTTATATTTAATTTATTTTTTCAGTGAATATTCTATTTGACTAAAACTCAATCGACAACATTTGGAGATCATCAAATAATCCTTTCTTTGCTAGGCAGAAGAAATCATAGAGTAAAGTGCAACTAAAAGAAGTAATTATATATACAATCATGTGTTATATTAGAATCGAAATTGTAATTAATAGAGTTAATTTAGAGTTGATATTGTAATACTTCCAGATCTGGCAATTAGTAATCGGTCATAATTTCTAAATAATAATAATAATATTACATTATATTATATACCGGCCGACCCAGAAGTCCATTAACATTTGAAAATTCAATAATTCACGAAATAATGTAGGTATATAGGCAAAAATTGACACACATGCTTGAAATGACATGGGAAGTTATTGAATAAAGGGGACCTACACATGCGGCTGCACGCAAAATGTCGGTGACGCCGCATGAGTGTAGTATATGAAATGAACTGTAGTGAGAGAGGGAATCACTTCCTTCATGATTTTGTCACTTTTCTAGCCTTGCCTCCGGGTGTTGGTCACGATATGATGTACGTAGCGTATTCGGAAACTAAGTACTGTTTCATTCTAGCGCCGTCGCAGCGCTGTGGTAGGCGTCCCGCGCATGCGCACTAGTCTTTCTTGTTCACTGACTTTCAATTGTCGCCATTTTGGTTGCTCTATGTTATGTTTTCAGTTTGCTGCGCACATTCAAAATGTTTAAGACAATTAGTTCTCCCGCTGACTGTGAGATTCGTGCCGTGATTAAATTTTTGAACGCGAGGAATGTTAAACCGGCCGAAATTTATCGTCAAGTGACAGGTGACAGGTGACGGAGGACGGGGACGCCTGATGTTTAACAGAGGTAAACAGGCATATGTCCCGCGCCCTCCCCTATCTAGTGGCAGCAACTCCCAGGAGCCTCATGAGGCCACCTTGGAAGTTTATTGAAGAATTTTACGTAATTGTACATGGCCATACAGAGGCGTCTTAGGAATACATTAGTTTTGATCGATAGGCGGATGATTTGTTACATCTTGGTTTTTAGACACTGTTAGACACTAATTACAGCATATACATACACATACAAGTACATACAATTGCACATATAAAGATACATACAAAACACTTGTAAAACACATATAAAAGCACATATATAACACATATAAAACATGTAAGCACGTTATATAAAAATAGAAATTAGATACTAGTTTGCACACACTTATACAAGTAAAACACATACTTATAATGAAACATATTTAAGCTAATATATAGTATACACTTACACTAAAGACACATTTAGATCATTTAGACACATTTAGATCACATATGACATGTAAAATGCGCAAATAAACATACATAAAGCATGCAGGCACACTGTAGAATATTAAATTTTGTTATTAGATGATATAGTAATTACAGATGAAACTTTACTCTGGAGAATACATTATGCAATACATTATATCAGGTACACAATACTTATTTAATTTGAATAGATATGCAGCGCTTTTTATATACATAATGCTTACAGAATTGATACACAATGTAAAAACAGATACACTATGCTTGTAAAGCATTAGATATTAGAATTTATACTGCGCACAATTGTACAAACGAAATAAGACACTATACTACTATATACAACACAGTTATGGTGTACAATTATGCAAACACAATTATACTAACGTATTAAAACGCAGAATAAAACACTATACTACGGTATATAACACAATTGTGCACAATTATATAAACACAATTATAATTACACATTAAAAAAAATCTATACTATTGTATACACACAATTATAGTACGCAGCACCATGCATGCTATGTTGCCAAGCTACATATTTCTATGCGAAGCTATGAGATTATACAGGTAATGCAGATACAATTTTGATAGATATAGATGAATTATACATTATGCATATGTCAGATACAGTGCAGATATAATACAGATAGTTTGAGTAATACAGATATGATGTGCAGGCAATAACTGTAGTGGAGACACTATGTTATAGAATGCGCTGAGCTTATTTTATATTATATTAGATGCACAGTGTTTATTGGATTAAAGTAGGTACACAGTACTTTTTATATACACATTGCTCACAGAACAAATGCACAGTGCAAAGTCAGATACACAACAGGTTGTAAGGTATTGCAGGTAATGCACACGCAATGTAGATAGTTGCATAGTAATTATATGCTTTATATACAGCAGATACTGTGCAGAATTTGACAAATTCAGTGCAGAATGAGGTGCATATTTATTGCAGATAGTTTGTATAACGCGTTTGTGTAATACAGTACTGGCAATGACTGTAGGAGAAACACTATGTTGTAGAATACACAGTGCATATTAGTATTGTAATAGATACATAATGCTTGTTATATACACAATGCTTACAGAATGGTTACACAATGCAAAGTCGGATACACATTTGTTTTACACTGTTCAGTTAAGCATGGACTAGCATGGACGTGCAAGTAGTAACCTGTGATTAGTCAGTGTTGAGCTCTGTACACTGTTGATAAGTTCTGTACACGATTTGTCAGGGCGTTCCAATTACTCTGCGCACATTACCTTATACACTGATATATAACTTGCAGTTGTTGTAATAACTGTGGTTATTCCAGGAAATACTTCTATAGATATTTCAGTCGTTGTAACTACTACAGAGACACAATGCAGGTAGCAGTCTGTTCATAGTCAGTAGTTTGCTCTATACGCCGTAAGTGAGTACTGTACGCAGTAAGCAGCTATGTCTGCAGTTATGTTACAGTGCAGTTATGTTATAAGCGCAGGACATAATTTAAACATATTGTAAGTTGCATTCAGCTGATTGTCAGTATAAGAGACTGTCAGAATTCTGTTGATGATTTGGTAGTGAAAGCTGACTGTGGTTGCTTTATGAGACGCCTTAATTGACGCTAGTTTGGTTGGCAGATATCTTGCCCTAGGTCGTTGACCTGCCTAATTATTTGGCAGATCTTTTTGACCGCTGGTGGGTGCTTAATGAATCGTTTATATGATTCTATATTTGTGGCTGCGAGTGGTAGGTGTAAGTTGGATGTAAGGCTGCATTCAAATATGTAGTGGTCGGGGGAGCCAGTTGCCCCGCAGACGCATATATCTGTCATCGAAATTGCATGTCTTTGAAAATAGGATGGAAATGGGCCGTGCCCCGTGATATAGTATGTCAAGGGTGCAATGGCCTGGAGACGTTCGTTGTCTACTATTGGGTAGAATCCATGTGTCCTTCTTCCTGTATCACAGTTATCCCACTCCTGTTGCCACTGTTCTTTGCTTAGTTCTCTTAGCTTTCGCTTTAAATACGAAGTCGGGATTGGAGTTGTCACCTCTTGCGCGTCGTTGTTGAGTGCCGCCTCGTTTGCTAACTGGTCTGCCATCTCGTTACCCTCTATGCCATCATGTCCTTTCACCCAGATTAGTTTGATGTGTGTTTGCATATTGTTACGCAGGAGCTGTTGGATTGCTATAATTGTGGGTGAGGTATGGTGGTGATTCATGATTGCCTGTAGCACTGACATGCTGTCTGTGTGAATTTCGGTTGCTGCTAGATTGATATCCTGAGCATACTGAATCGCAGCTGCTATTGCCACAGCTTCTGCCTGGAAAATGCTGTTGTGGGTAGCGAGATGGCCTTTCCATTTGCTTTCCACTCGGTCATTTTTGAAGTGAACGAAGGCGCATCCCACTCCATTGTCATGCTTTGAACCATCGGTGTAGAATCGTGAGTTCACATGTGGAGTTTCTCTGAGAGGCGTTGGGTGTTGTGCTGTCACGACATGGATGCCTTTACTTTTGTGTGCCGGGTGCACATACTGCACACTCCCTGGTAATTCATATTCCCTGGTAATACTGTGTTCCATGAAAGGCGGTGCCAGCAAAGTTGGCATCTTGTTTTAGCCTAATTAGGCGCTCATATGCAGCTTCTATGCTGGCCTTTATGTGCAGGGGTGTTAGTCCCGCAAGGACCGTTATTGCACTTGATGCCGTTGTCCTATATGCCCTACTTATGTTTAGAGCAAATGGCCGTTGTATTGTTGTCAAGAGTTTGATCTTGCGACTGCTCATTGGTTGCGCCCATATAGCCGATGCGTAAAGAACAATTCTCTCCGCTACCGTTAGATATAGTAGTTTCTGGATGTGAGGGTTTTGCCCCCAGTTGCTTCCCTGGAATTGTCTGGCTTTCTTAGCTATATTTGCTGTCTTGACTCTGATGTCTTGAAGGTGGTGCAGCCATGTGAGACCCTGATCCCATGTAAGTCCGAGATACTTTATGGTTTTTGAGATCTTTAGATTTCGTCCGATCAATTTTATACACGGCCGTCGCGTTGGATTAGTTTTCGGTCGTGGGATGACTACTGCCGTTGACTTCTGTGCGGAAATGATCAATTTAAGTCTACTACATTTATCTGAAAATATGGAACAGGTTTCCGTACCATTTCGTTCGAGTTCTTCTCTTGTGCGGCCAGAGACTAGCAATGCCGCATCATCTGCATATGCTATCACTCTGGTATGGGTAGGCCATTTGATTTGTAATAAGGAATTAAACGTGATTATCCACAGTAGAGGCCCGGCACATGAGCCCTGTGGGCACCCTCTTTCCTGCTGTTTAGTGACGACACCGTTATTATTGACTATAATTAGACTTCTAGAGTGGAGATAGTCAGTGAAGATATTAAAAAGGTTCCTTGGACACTTTGCCTCCCTGAGGACCTGCTTTATTGCAGGCCACCAGAGAGTATCAAAGGCACTTTGAAGATCTAAAGAGATAAATGCAGTATGTAGATTGTTGATTCTGTTGTCATTTATATGTTTTCGAATGTGTTCTAGAGCATGGATGGTAGATGTGCCTGCCCTGAATCCATATTGATGTGGGCTAAGAAAATTTTGTCGGTATAGATGGTGCTTCAGCCTGTTGACTAGCAGTTTTTCGTAGATCTTACCCAATGCAGATAACAGACATATGGGTCTAAAGGATCTTGGATCTTCCGGGGATTTATGCTTTTTTAAAAACAGGACGACCTGTCCTTGTTTGAATGCAGTAGGGAAGATTTGACAATGTAGAAGCTTGTTAAACAGAACTTTAAAGTAAGTGGGTCGAGCGTTGAAGGCGACCTTGATTATTGCATAATCCAGGCCGTCAGGACCTGGTGCCTTTTTGACTGGAAGCTGTCGAAAGATTTGCTTGATCTCTTCCATTTCAAATGGTTCGTCGTCTGAAGTCTCTGGGATAGTGGTGTTTCCCCTTGTGTGCCTTTGCTCTGGCGTGTCATCGTCCGGATCGTCTGCTGGGAAGACTGTGTTTAAGGTTGTGGCTGCCGTGGATTCTGCTATGTTGGTGGTAATGGGTTGGTTGGCAATTTGGGCATAGAGTTGATCCGGCTTAAAGACCTTGTTGGTGGCAAGCTTGTGTAGAATTCCATATGGGTTGTTATTTTCTGTGCAGAACTTACGCCAGCTGGTTATTTTGGCTTTAAGGATATTATTTTTATAATGCGCTCTTTCCTCCCTAAAGGTTGCTAGTATTGCATTCTTGGTGGTTTCGTTAATGTTGGTGCGAAGGCGACGTCTTAAAGCCCTGCACTTTTGCCGTTGCTGTCGCAGTTCCTTTGTCCACCAGGAAATTCCTTGCAAACATTTTGCTGCTCTGGTGGGCAGGTGCTGATCGCACAAGCAGCCGCTCGGTATAAGTGTTCAGATCATTGGGGCTCTTGTATTGACTTAGCTCCTGCTCTTCTTGCTGTAATGTTAGAGAGAAAGCTTTGTTAAGTATTCGCAATTTGTTACCCGGAAGTTTGTATCTTTTAAAGATGCTGATCCTTGTGTCGCTTGCAATATTGAAGTGTATGTAGCGATGGTCCGAGCAGCTCTCTTCATGTGCTACCATCCAGTCTTGTAGGTTATTGGCTATATCATTAGTAGTCATTGTAATATCTGGCCATCAGTGGTGGTACGTGTTGTCAAATGTGGGTGGCGCGTTGGGGGTGTTTAGGATTTGCAGATTGCTGGCCAATATGTAGTCTTCCAAAACTTGCCCTTTTGGAGTGGTAGCTGGGTAACCCCATATGATGTTGTGGGCATTAAAATCACCGCCTATAACATGTGATGTTGTGGGGCACTTTGTCTTTACTTCTTCGATGCTCATGATGGTCTGGTGGATATCATCCGGTGGGGGACTGTAGATGGAGGAAATGATGATCTGTGAATTTGAGAAGCTGAGGAGGATTGCTACATGGTCTCGCTTCTGTGTAATTATCAGCGGGGACCAGAGTGGGTTGCAGCAGGCGATTGCTGCTCTTGGTGGTGGCTCATTCTGTTGTGCTTTGCGCTGAAATATTTTCCAACAGAGGGGCAAACAGGCGACTTCCCCTGCTCTGCAGTAAGGTTCTTGAATCAATAGTATGTCTGGTTGATGGTTGATTGTATGTTGGATCAATTGTGACGCGGCGGCTTTTGCTCTTTGTAAATTAATCTGGATGCATTTGATAACTTCTCGTTGGATGTCTGGTGTTTGCATTATTTGAGTGGGCGGCTGTGGCAAATCACTCGTATCTGGTACTGCGTCTGATATTAGCGATGTATCTTCCGTACGAGGGGCAGTTGACATCATAGGCTGGATGATCGCAGGGGATGCTCCTGTTTGTCCTATAGTTATAGTCTGCGCAGTTGATACACGCGGGCTGCTGCGCTCGGCAATCACGGATGTCGTGTTCTTCTGTGCAGTATGCACAATAATGTTTGTTGGAGCACTCCTTTTGAGTGTGGCCGAGTTCCTGGCATCTGTAGCATCGCTTGGTGTTATAGAAGTCTGCAATTCGGTATGCCCGCCAGCCGAGGTAGAGTCTGGGAGCCTGCATGATTCGCTGGTAGACTGTAGGTTGGCAGTCAAGAACCCATTTAACTGTGTTTCTTCTATCTCGGAGGCGGTAGAGGATCTTGACTGTTGATTTGGTAGCATTGTGCTCCGATGCCAAAGCTCGTTCTATTTCGTGTTCCTGGACTTCATGTGGGACGCTGTGGATAGCAACTCTTGGAAGTCTTGTGGCGGGAAGCTTGGTCTCTACCAGTTCTTGTCCCTTTGCACTGTTTAGCGTATTTTTTAGCTTGTCAAGGTCCTCCTTCGTGTGACAGTCAACGGCTAGCCCTCCTTTTTGTATGTTTCTGACTGTGGATACCTTTACTCCTATCTTGGGGAGTGGGAATTCCTGGCTGAGTTTAGCCTTAAGGTCTTGACTGGTGGAGCAGGTGGCTTCCTTAGGATATAGTAATAGTGTGTGCCGGGGCGTACTTATGTGACTAGTATCTTTAGCCTTAGCTGCGGCAGCCGCGTAGGATGGACCTCTGATCGGATTAGGCAGTGGTGCTACAGCGAACACGTTATGCCTCTGCTGGTCTGTTTGATACTGGTTATTTGCATGTGCTAATTCGCAGCAGAAGAGAGTGGAGGTATTGGTACTTGTGTCGGCTTTTGTTGGTTTTGCTGTGTATTCGGGGCCTTCTAGGGCTAACTTCTGTACAGCCTCTAGTGAGGTAAGAATACGTTCTCTGAGTTCTGTTCGGAGCAGAAATTTACCACCTCGGTAGGTAGTTGTTACTCTCTTGATTTCCTGGTAGAAGAGGCCTACCTTTTCAGCATGAGCTATGTCTGAGTTTAAGATAGAGGTCGGGTCTAAGGCGCTAGACGACGTTGTTATATCTTCGTCAGTAGATAGAGTAGATTGTAGTACCATGATATAATGCAGACAATGACAGTTAATATGCAGAATTACAATAAAAAGCGTACAGTTACATAATCTAAGGCAATACAGTTAAATATAAGTGCGTGCAATGAAAGCGCTGCCAACAGTTAGCGTGCACGGGTACAAGGTGACAAGTAAATGAGAAGTGAATGGAATTTACAGAAAACTCATTAATTTCCGTCACAAATGCTAAATGTACGGAACTGAATGCTGTGAAGAAACCAGCCACAGAGCCTATTTCTCATACAATGCATACAATACACAGAATAATGCATACAATACACAGAATAATTGCATATACAGATATAAAATCTAAACGAACTTAACAAGGTATGGAAACAGAGTACAATAGATGGCTATCAGTAAATAAGCACAAACAAAAATTTACAGGAAGATGAAATTAAATAAGTATAAAAATTATAATAATGATGATAAAGTAAAAAAAAAGTAAATATAATAGAATAAAAGTTAAATGCACAGTGAAAAACTAGAACAGAGTTAAAAATTTGGGTGTACTAAAGGCTGGCTAAGTACCGTGCAGCTAAGTTCAAATTGTAAACAAAAGCACGTGCAAGACTTATAGCAACTGCACTCTACTATGCGCGCATGCGCTAGAAAAGCTTGACAAGGAGTTGTCCGACAAGTTCAAAAGGCGACCTGTCCTGCTGGACCGACCCTCCGCCGCTGTGTCGTAAAAATGAGCCGGGTGAGGATACCGGGGAAAGAACAAGGTCACACAGGAAAATTGCAATTAAATCTTACGGCACTCAGTCACTAATTAAGCTAGCAGGACGAATGATACACTAAAAGAAAGGTAATCTAAAAGCCTACCTTATCGTCTAGGAATGGTGTCAATATTCCCAATTAGACCGGAGATAAGGGCAGATTAATCCAGAAGTACGGCACTTTTATGTCGCACAATAAAAACACTGTAATAAATCGCACAAACACTTCACAATCACAGCACTGGTATCAATGAGGAGATCATATCTTCCACTTTCCAAAGGTACTAGGATTGAAATTGGATGCCTGTAGGTGCCAGAGAAATCTTAATAGATGTAAACACCACAAAACGGAACTTCACGGGGTCACGGTAACCCTCAGCAGATATCACGAGGTCGCGATACGAACAATGACTTCTGCTTTAAAGATTTAATTAATCCACCACTAATAAACGGAATCGCTCCAGATGCATATCAAATTGCTCAGCTTTTGAAGAACTTTAAATTGATATAACTCTTGTGTAAACTATATCAAAACTAACTTAAAATAATAAAGCGAAAAGCGAGCTCGCGAAAACACGTCGTACAGCATTGATGTCGCGTCAGTCTATCGTCAAGTGACAGAAGTTTACGGTGAATACGCGATAAGTGATGGAATGGTGAGAAAGTGGGTAAGAATGTTTAATGCAGGTCGAACAAATGTCCACGCCGAGGCTCGGAGTGGTTGGCCTTCTGTTGTGACCGATGATTTGGTAAGGAAAGTTGATGAAGCAATTCATGAAAACAGACGCTTCACAATGACAACTCTTTCAGAGGCATTTCCACAAATTTCACGTACTGTTTTGTTCGAAATTGTGTCTGACCGCTTGAATTATCTCACACTGTGTTCCCGATGGGTTCCAAAAATGCTCACCGATGTTCACAAAACAAAGCGACTTGGTAGTGACCTGACATTTCTCACGCGGTACAGTGATGAGGGAGAAAACTTTTTAAACCAAATTGTGACAGGTGATGAAACATGGGTGTGTCATTTCACACCAGAATCGAAACAACAATCGATGGAGTGGAGACACACTCATTCTCCGAAAAAAACAAAATTTCAAAGTGACAATGTCATCACAAAAAATCATGTGCTCTGTCTTCTGGGATAGGAAAGGCGTTTTGCTTACTGAATTTCTTCCCAGAGGTGAAACCATTAATGAGGCACGATATTGTGAGACTTTAACAAAACTAAGGTGTGCCATTCAAAACAAACGAAGAGGAATGCTCAGTAAAGGAATTGTGTTGCTCCATGACAATGCTCGCCCCCATACTGCTGGTGTCACTCAATCGTTAATTCGAAAATTTCATTGGGAGCAGTTTGATCACCCGCCGTACAGCCCGGACTTGGCGCCGTCCGACTATCACTTGTTCCTGCACATGAAGCGCGAGCTTGGTGGCAAGCGCTTTGGATCTGACGATGACACGAAAAATGCTGTGGAATCGTGGTTATCGAAACTGGCGGGAAGTTTTTTTGACGATGGTATACAAAAACTGGTCACCCGCTACGACAAGTGTTTGATCATTGGCGGAAACTATGTTGAAAAATAGTTTAAGACATGTATTTTCATGTAAAAATAAAATTGGATTCGAAAAAATTGTTTTACTATTTTTTTCTCAAAACGGTACTTAGTTTCCGAATACGCCTCGTAAATTTATCACATCAGTCGTTATCAGATCTTTTTTCTTGGAGGAAATGCATGGTTCAGCTATTCAAACTCTCAGTATGATGGGTGCGAGGTACACTGATATGTTACAGAATCGCATCATCCTTGATCTGGCTAATAAACACCTGTTGGAAGGTATGACTTGTATGCAGGATGGCGTTCCACTCATATTGCTACACGTGTGAAAGATCTCTTGCACACATCGTTTGGTGAGGATCGCGTGCTGAGCCGCCACTTCTGTCATGCTTAGCCTCTCAGGACACCAGATTTCAATCCTTGTCATTATTGGTTGTGGGGATACCTGAAATCGCAAGTCCACCGCGATCGTCTGACCTCATGAGTGATGCTAAAAGACAACATCCCCCGACGACAATTTCTTTCCATACCTACAGATGTGCTGTACAGTGCTGTTCACAACAAGGAGGTTAGAATATAAGGAGGGAGGGTTCGCAGTTTCCTCCACTATCGGGGAATGAAACTCCACCGAACAAGCGGCGTCCATGTTTGTAACTTCAAAACATTGCATTACGGCAGTGAAACGTACGTGTTTTTAAGCTGTTCCGTGCATGTATTTTCCACTAAAAATATGTAAAATTTATAATGAAATACTTCGCTATTGTTAGTTTTTTGTTTCAAAGTTATAAAGATGATACACGTAATTTACTACGTACAGAAAATCATTAAGAAATAGTTCGAAATCTAAATGCATGTGCATAACATTAAAGCCTTTAAAAATAGAATTTGTTTAGGTTTTATTAGCAACCTGTTGGGTGTACTTTCCAGTTTTTCCTTTAAGAAGTGATATTTCTGATTTATTCACAATATTGTAATTTATTAAAGAATCATTTAAAATATATTTAACGTGAAAGAAATTAATAGCAGATAATTATCTAAGAAAATAGTTACAGGTTGAATTTTTTTTTTTTTTCTTTTAATGAAAGTTTTAGACTCTTTTCGCAACTAACAATCTTATAACAACAAGAAAATAAATATTAATAAAATAAAAGAGATTTATGTGAATTCAGTGATTTCAGTTTATGCGCGGTTCACATTTATGAATCTCAAAGAAATTGCCTTGAATTAAGCTAAATTAGAGAAATTTACCTATAAATTAGAGAAATTTACCTCATCACTGAAATTTACCTATATTTTTTATACATCTTTCCACATGTTCAGTTGTGTAAATATTTTACTTACTTTTATCGCTATACTGCCCACAAATTTGTGAATTTATGCAAAAACATTTTAACAACATAGTTAGTTTATCTTGATCAAATGCATATATTATATTCTTAACAGTTCAAAAACTTTAAACTGAATAATAATTAATATATAAAAAAAAGCATTACTTTATTTAACACCTTTAAAAACCATAAAAATAGTAACAATTGGTGTCTTACTTTTCATGAAAATTATCAAACGAATTACCTAAAACGTTCAAATTATACACTTTAAATCCTAGCATACATCATTGTATGTTAAGGAACAAAGATACCAGCTAGAAACAGAAACATTAAAATGTATTTAACATATTTTGATTATTATTAAATCCTTTTTTTTACATCTGGAAAGAAAACAACATGACATTGTGATATTTTTTACCATAGTTATCAAATTACATAAAAAAAGAAAATCAATACTTACGCGTGAAAAGTAATCCCAGGAATCTTTTTCAAAAATCTGTTTGTGCATCCATATACAACACAAGCTGACATGCTTCAAAAAGAAAAGAAAAAATAAAATATTGCAATTAGACTTCCTTGCACAAGTCACAGCGATAACAGGAACATGGCCGCCAAGCCTCACCTTTTGAGTTGAACCTTCCCTTCTTCTATTCTAACCTCCTTGGTTCACAACATTGTCCCTCGACTTACTAAAAGAAATGTTGACGAATGGCGGCCGACATGTAAAAATTTGTTACGAAGAACATAGTCTTTGCTAAAAATCAATTGTTATCATGCGAAGCGCCATCTGTTGGCCGTTTTAAGCATTTTTTTTTTCAATAAAACTCCCCATGACATTTCAAGCATGTGTGTCAGTTTTTACCTCATTAATTACATTATTCAGTGAATTATTGGATTTTCAAGTGCTAACAGACTTTTGATTCACCCGGTATAATTATTTACATTTGTAAATAACTAATGAGAATTTATAAAAAACTCTGTTTTCTTATGAACCTTTTATTAGAAATAAGTACTGAGCATATTCAATAAACATTTTGGTCCACCCTTTAAAAATTTAGAAATATAAACTAAAAAAATAATAATAATAACCGTTTATAAATGATGGAGCTAGAAAGAAATTTCTGTCACTTAGTACAATAGCAGTCCTCATTATTATTTCAAATCTGCACACAGGTATCGAAAAATAAATAAAACTCATTTTCAAGAAAACTCATGTCTGAGTAAGTAAGATTAAGAAAAGAAAGCGAATATTCATAACTGCCAGCCATAGAAGTGAGAAATAAATTTACTTACAGCTCTCTAACAAAAAAAAAGAAGGAAAAAATTATTTTTCCATCATAATATTTCAAATTTCGTCTTATTTTAGGAAAGAAATTGGATGTTAAGCAAGAAAAGGTAAAAATAATCCCTAACAAGATTGTGTTTATTGAATTAGGCACTCATCGTGGGACGTTTATGAATGTTTTCTTCTTGAAATTCCCCAGCCTTTGTTTCGCGATTCATTATAAATTTGTTTTAGGTCTAGCGCCATTTTGTTTAATTCCGATTTCTCCATGCCTCACTGGAATGTAATTTCACATTACACTGAGTTTCAGTCTTTGAGAAGAGATGAAAATCAAAATTCCTCCAAATATTTTCCGTGTTTACCAGTTCATTTTTCAAGAAATGATATATTTTTGTATTTTTATTAGAAATAGGTTTATTTTATTTATTTCATTTTTACAGTTTTCTTTGCCAAATCATGAAATAGATTGTGATGTTGATGTATTTATTATTAATTGCACAAAGTGAATGATAACTGATTCAGTTCCAAACCCAGTTTATTATTTATTTTACTTTTATTATTAAATTAAGTCGAAAGCATTTAGAGCTCATTAAAGAAACATTCGTTAGTGAGAAGATATCACAGTAAAGTATAACTAAGCGAAGTAATTATATACAGTCGTAAGTCATATTAGAATACATGTGAGATTTGAAATAAATTTCATATTAATTAATAGAGTTAATATTGTAATACTTTCAGATCTGGCAATTAGTAATCGGTTAGAATTTCTAATTAACAGTTTGTAGAGACATTAAGATTTTTTTCCGAAGGTGGAAATATGAAAATAAGCAATGCCCTTGACAGGACTCGAACCACGGACTTCTCGAATAGGCGTCGAGCGTGCTGACAACTACACCACGAAGGCATGCTAAGAAGATGGGAGAAATACGTTATGAGTTCATATGATGAGAAGAATATTTGAAATAAAAGATTTTCCTTTTTATTATGGACCCTTTATTGGAAATAAATATTCAGCAGATTAAATAAACATTTTGGTTCTTTGTTTAAAAACTTAGAAACTCAGACTTCAAAAAATAGTAATAATGTTCTGTTTAACGTTTTAGTAGTTTAGTAGTTTAGCTAAAGTTTAGTTCTACTTAACTTTTTAGTACGTAGGTTGATCCAAAAAAAGTTTACAAGCAGAAGCATTTGAAACGTAATAATTGTGGAGCGAATATTTCCACCCAGGTTGGTTGACAGATGGCGCTAGTTCTCCTACAGCCGTTCTACGAGTACGTAGACACTTAAGTCAGTACGCAGACACTTAAAAGCGACAGTAATGTGGTCTCGCATAGAGGTGTGAGCCGTAATTCGATTCTTATGGGCCAAGAATGTGGCCGCATCCGAAATTCACAGACAAATCGTTGAGGTATACGAGGACAAAGCAACGAGTAGACAACAGGTAGCGAAATGGTGTCGTTCTTATCAAGCGGGCAGACAGCATGTGGAAAACCGCAATATGGAAGCGAGCGGCCGTTTAAGTTCTTGAAGGACGGATATCAACACGGCACGTGTTGAAGAAATTATCCAAAGGGATCGACGAGTAACCGTGCGTGAGATTGCCTCAGAGTTGGACCTGAGTTATGGTAACGTTCAGCGTATCGTAACCGATGAGTTGCGATATTCCAAAGTTTGTGCCCGCTGGGTTCGACGTATGTTGTCCGCGGAGCATAAGGCCACTCGAATGATGTGCAGCCTTACATTTCTTCAGCGATACCATTCAGACGGCCAACACTTCATTGATCTCATCGTTACCCATGATGAAACATGGCTTCATCACTTCACCCCCACATCCAAAAGAGCCACGATGGAATGGAAACACGCTGGATCACCGACGAAGAAGAAGTTTAAGGTCACATCCTCTGCCGGTAAAGTTATGGCAACCGTTTTCTGTGATACGACTGGTGTTATCCTAATCGAGTATTTGAAGCCTGGCCATACCATCCGCCGATTTATTGTGCCACTTTAAAGAAATTGCGCAAAGCCATCCGACGCAAACGGCCTGGATTACTGTGCAAAGGCGTCATTCTTCTGCATGACAATGCCAGGCCCCATACAGCTCGCCAGACTCAGGAATTGCTGCAAAGGTTCAAGTGGGAGGTCTGGAATCACCCCCCATACAGCCCGATTTGGCTCCAAGTGACTATTTCATTTTTCCGTTGAAGCGATACTTATCCGGAACACGGTTCACCTCAGACGATGCAGTGAAAACAGCTGCCGAGAAATGGCTCAATGAGCAGGGCCCTGATTACTACCAAGACGGGATAAACAAGTTGGTCGAACGTTCTGACAAATGCCTAAACAGGCTTGGTGACTATATGGAAAAGAGAAGGCCAGATGTGTCTCCTGATTCCCATTTGTATCTTGTTTCTATCGTTAGTAAATACTTTTTCATTTGCCTTTTAACCTTTTTTTGGATCACCCCTCGTAGTTTAGCGATCTCCTGGAGTGTTTCGGTGGGCTACTGTTGATGGGATTTTAATTGAAGCCTACTATCACACAGTAGTTATATTTTAAATTACTAAAACGTTAAATAGAACACAATTCAAACCACAGAGAAAGTTAATCGGATCTCAACGCGAATTCGCTACAATTAGCAACAAAAACTTAGTAAACAACTGAAATGAGGGTACTTTTTCGTTTTGCCCGCGCAGACGATAAAGTCGCCAATAATGGTACAACCGATGCCAAACGGAATATCCTCGGTGGTAACCTTTTACTCTTCATTTTCAAAACAATTTTCAGCCATTTCTTATCAGACTGATTGTTTCTTTCAATACTGGTATACAATTACAAAGAATTTTTACCAGATAGTTCAATTTTATGCCCTAAGGCCATTTGCGGGCGGTAATTAAGTGAATTAGGATGCAATCACACTCGATGGCGAAAATACAGAAAAGGGAAAGTGAAGGGTTAAATTCATCAATTTTAATGAGAATGCACTACCGAAGTAAAGCACTGCGGTTTTACATACTTTCTGGGTAAGCTAATCGTACGAACTGAAATAATTCTTGCATTTAAATTTGTATTCCAAATTAGGATTTAACTTGAAATTAATGTAGATAATTACTGAGAAAATTTGATTTTTGTAGCGTAGTTTACGTGAGATGAGATCACTTGGGGTCACGTGTTACGAACCGGCGAATCAGGATGTTGAACCATGATAGCATAGTAAATTCTTAAACTAATGTATTTTTACAAATATATTGTCTTTATTTACTGCCGTTTTACAAAATTTTAAACCATATTAAAATGTTTATGCCTTCAAAATAAAAAATTCTTAGAACTAACATTTATTAACATTTTTTTATGTGTATAGTATATGCTGTCGCCAACAAAGTCTGCTTGGCGAGATTTGCGCCGGCGAAACGGAAAAGTACCGAAATGAGATGTCTTTCTCCGGCTTTTAAATGCTTTCTAATCAGTCGCGAGAAGCTTCTCTTAATTTCTCCAGGTTTCTCGAAAGCAAAGAATTACAGTTACAGCTGCAACTGCACAATTGCATTATTTCAAATTTAATATCAATTGTATTAAATGTTAAATGCACGTGCTCTTGTATTTTTACTTTTCTGGTGAAGCTTTCTCTTAAAATTCGTCATGCGCTGCATTGCACGGAAGAATAAAACAATTTTAATTATAATTCTAGTAAAAATAGCCAACTAAATACAAAATCCGTAACAATAATAATCATTTATGAATGATTACTGAACCATCTATTGTGAATGATGACCGTTTATGAATGATTAGTTGCTTTTATTATTATTATTATTATCGTTATTGTTGTTGTCAATATTTAGAAACAAACAGTGACAAAACGTTTGGAAATGAACGTAAAACTGTGCAGGTTTCATTTGCAAACATTTTCTGTGCGATTTTTTGTAGTTCCAAAAAAAGCATTTACACGGTGCCGCAGAAAAGTGATCTAACAGTCTCTTACCGCTCTTCCCTTATTACGAAACTCTCGAGAGAAATTTTGACTCTCTGTGTACCCTGAGGCACTTAAACTTTCAAAACGACCATTAGTAAGTGATATTTTCTTGATGTAAATTCCAAAATAACCCTCTCACTTTATACCTTGACTCGTTTCCTTTCAGAAATTTCGAAAAGAAAGTTTTTTTTTAGACAACAGGCAGATACTTCTGTAATAAAACAATTTAAGAAACAGTCTGTTGATCAAACAACTTTCATCAAACAAAGCCTTTGGATTGCTTCTGCAGTAAACGGAAAATTTATCTGTGTCAATTATTTTTTAAAGCTTGTAGGGGTTTTCTTATTTTGCATAACACATTTATTTTAAGTTTGATTTCCTGTTCTAAACTTCTCAACTTCCCCTCCCAATCTCTCGCCAGGATGTAAATTTAAAGTTAAGTGAAGTGCTGTTTAAACGTGTGAATATCTCAGGTTATTCAGAGCGTGTTTCGCTAACCAAGCGCACGTTTCGTTGTTATTTCGCCGTCACGATAGTAAGCCTCTCGGCCTTATCAGATTAGTATCACGCTTGTTAGATTCTTGTGAGTCCACCTCTTAGGCGTAAACTTAAGTGTGCTCTTGCACTATTTATTTCAGGTTTGACTTGTATTATATTCTACGTTTTAGTTCCCACCACAAGTGGACGGTGTTTTTGTAACGAACGAAGTCCATACCTTTCTGTTAAATTAGTTTGAATTAATGAAGAGTTAGTTTTCACCCTTCTTCTGTGCTGGTAATTTATTCACGCTTGTGCGAGAATTCGCCAGGTTCATTATAGGATCTAATTTAGTCTATGTGGAATAATAGAGACAGGTCTTACAAGCTCTGGAGTTGTTTGAACGGTAAATCAAAAAGGTTAATTCGAAACCAGCACGATTTCCTTCAAGAAAAAGCATAACTTTTAAGTAGTTTAAAACTATTTACGTCTTTGCATTCATTTTGGCATTCTCTTCAAGACCTCTGCAGTTGCGGTTTCACCTAACAAAAGTAACTGTTCAGGTAAATAACCTTCATCTTTTATCATTTCTTTTAGAAATTTTTAAATGGTTCAGCAGCTTTAAAATCGAAAGTGGTAGCTTCTTCTCTTATAGTGCATTATGTAAACTATATCGGCTTTTAAATCAATGAAAACAATGTTAACTTGCGTTAAATTTTCTCTTGTCGTATTTATCTTCTTGAAGATTTTTTAAATTATCGTGTAACCTGAAATTCTTAAACTCAAAGAAATATATTTATTAATATGATCATACATCCACATAATTAAAACGTTCTCCCTTTAATAAATATAATGTTCTTCTTCTTGTTTTTGTTGTTGATCTTGATGTCAGTTGTTGTTGCCATTAAAAATTGTTTTATGCTCACTTCATTTTTAATTCCCACTTTATATTTTTTTTCGAATGGTTTAGAAACTAGAGGGTTTATGGGTTTCCAGAGAGTTCGGAACGAACCATTAGAGGTCGATGATATGTTTAAGGAAACAATAATGATCAAGGGGTCAGTTGAGGTCGGCAGCAGAGAGTGCATCGGCAATTGATCGACTTAATCAAGATTCTTTATTTAACACCTAATTTTTTAAAAAAGATTTATTAATAAAATCTCTAATTAATTTTGCATTGACATAAAGTTATATTAAAGCCAAGACATATTCAAAATATATGAGTACGCTAAGTTTTGGAACATAAAAGACATCTTCGAGAAATATCTCAAAATAAAAGTTGTTTTACCGAACCATCATTATTGACTTTTCCCTCTTCTTACCTGGTATATAATAGACTCCAGTAAAGCTAATAACTTACTGCGGAAAGCAGGAAACAAGTTCTATATTTTTGACCGAAGCGATTCAAGAATGAAGTTAAAAAATTTTAAGCCCAATGTTTAAATAATTGCATTAATACATGAAGCGCAGCTATCACATTGATTAAAATCGGACTCTTATGCAACTAGAATTTGGGATTTTATTTCTGAAAACTTGTTTATATTTTCAAAACTAACTAAATAAATAAATTATTACAAAAAAAAATCTGACAACTTACAGATTTTATATCACGCTCAAAAGGGTGTTTTTTTTAACGGTTTGTGTGTTACCTTTATTTATTAAATATCATGTTCCTCGCAGTTATGTGGTTACATAAAATTCAATTCAAAAACAATATTACAAAAAATTTAAAAGCAGTATATCTTTAGAATTTCCAACAGACAGTCTCGCGCGCTGGAGATAAAAACTTTTTTTTGGTACAGTGTTGCCATTGCTAGCTTTAATATCACTCAGTTCGCTAATCAAAAATTCGTTAAATTTTTACAAAATATGAAATAGATAATAAAACAAATTCGAAATTCAAAATTCGGGCTTCCGGGGGTGCACATGCTTGGGTGGAGGATTACGTTACTCAAAATTTGATGGCTCTAGGTAGCGTCGTTGTTTCACAATGTGACATTTATGTATATTCTTCATTGTTTAATTTATTTTAATAAAATACAGGGTAATAATATTTGGTGGCAGCAATTTGAAAAGCGATTCAAACTTACATGGTGATTCAAAGCAAAATCCCGTTTCGAGAATAATAGCTCTCACGGGATAACGCTTCTTTGGGCTTATAACATAGCATAAATCTAATAAGTAATTTTTTCCCAAAACTTTTGTTCATTTTCTTAGTCGCATTTTTATTTTAAATTATTTATGTGCAATTATTTATATTATAATTATGATGTATGCCACATGTTATAGAGAAAAGGGGGTTAATGCAAGAAAAGGTTTGTGAACCCCTGGTTTAGAATAACAATTTTTTTTTCGCAAGCTATTCCTATGACTTTTTTAAACATTTTTTTTAAGCTTCAAAAATTTTTATTTTAAAATGTAAATTTAGAGCTTCGTTATTTTCTCTGTTACTATAGAAAATCCGTATTATTGCACTGATTAGATATTGTCAGTATGATATAAAAATTACAGCAAGACGTGCTAATCTTCAACTGCCGAGAAAATAGGGCCAAAAATTATTAGAAGTGTTCTGATCAGTGGCTAATGTGTTTTATTTAACAACTATTTATCATTTCATCTAAAAAAAAAAAAAAAAAATCTGATGCTGACGCCACATGACTTACTTGTACGGCTTATTAAATTATACGCATTTTTTGCTGCTGCGTTTCATTTAAACATATTTGCTCGAATTTCATTAGAGAACTATTTCTTATTCAATTAATTATTATTCATTAAAAATATCTTCATTAAAAATTGAAAAATATAGAAAAACATAAAACACCAAATACAGTTAAAACAAATTAAAAAAATTATTTTACAATTAAAATTAGAGTTTCAACGCAAAAACAAGCAATTCGCCCAGCGGGTAAGAAGGCAGATTTTTCGGTGCACAAAACTGAAACTTTAGTTTGAGTCCCACTCGGCAAAAAGACCCTGAAGTTGCAGAAACTGACTTTATTCTGCTATGTTTCAAATCTAAACGAATATGGCTGCTAAAGTTAGGCTTAACATGACTTAAACAGCATTTAAGTTATTGATAATTTTACAACTATTGCATGCAGATTAATTAAAGACAAAAAAAAACCTTAGCTGGAACATAAAAAACATAATTTAATCATTCTTAAAGCAAAAAATGCACAATTTATCAATATATAAGAATAAAAAAAACTGAGCTCAACGAGTCGAGTAACAGAGTGGGTATATATACATATTTACGACTGCAACCAAAAAGGGAGGTACACAGCTACAGTTCATACATACAAAATTTCAACGTTCTGAGGCTACTCGTTTCTTAGTTAAACGAGGTATATATGTTACCGTGAAAGACCGAAATTGGAGAATGCCGACTTTCACTGGAGAATGTCAACATTCACCAAATACGTCGGTGAAAGATCGAATATTTCTTTACATTCTTAAACATTAGGACCCTCACCGGTGTATGTCGACAATCACAGATATGCTCTGGTGTAGGTCGAAAAGAGAGGAGTATATATACACCCTGCCATTCCAAAAGGAAGTGTTCCACAAATAAATGCAGTTGTAAAAGCAAGGGCCTCTTGTGCAATTCAAAGTGGCATAATAGTTTAAGTTGTTGCAATAAATAAGATTTGAATCACATAATTTGGTAAGTTTATAACTATTATTTTCTCTTCTCATTTTGAATGTACTGTGTGTTTTAAGTTCTTATATTCTTAAGTTCTTATTCTGAGTCTCAAGTGCGTTTCTTCGCGAATGAATTACGGAGAAGGAAATATAATATTCTTATATGTTCAACATTCACCATTAGTACATGGTGAATGTCGACATTCACCGGTGTAAGTCAGAAATCAGAGTATTTGGAAAATATTTCGGACATACACTAAGCGACTATGTGAATGTTGACATTCACCGGTGAAAGTCGACATTCTCCAGATTTCAATGTTTCACCGTAACATATACACACGTACTTACATACACGCGTCACGAAAAAAACCTCTTCTGAATGCATTTTAAATCCATTCTGGGAAAAAGAGTCCGGTTAATCTTCGGATTATGGTAACTTAACGATTTTTTGGCGACCAACCCTGCTACAGCAACCTGCTAGTTTTTCACGTTTTTGTTTCCACGAAGTAAAGGCATTTTTTTTTTTTTACTCAACATTTTTTTTTAACAATCTGCTAGCCAAATTACACTTATGCTAGAACTTTTATGGAATAAAAGTGCTTAATCATGACGAAGATTAGGTGCGAAATTGGGAGAAAGTGCAGAATCGCCCACTGCTTGGCGCGTTTTAAAGAATTGCACATACACGGTATCCACGTACACGTCGATCTATTTTCACTCAAAAAAACATCCCAGAATTGCACAGAAATGGCATTGGGCACACTCTTGACTTTATCCATGTACACTGCTAAAGTCCTAGCTAGTAACCTTTATTGCCTTACCAAAATGTCGCCAAACTACCTGTTACCATATTCCAAAGATTAGCCAAGAGTCCTTTATTCTGGTCTTACGTACAGATGTCTGCCAAAAACATCATTAAATTGCATTCGATAGCGGTCAAAATGGATATTTTCTTTCAAATATGATACCCGAAATTTTTCGCGATTGCAATACAATACTTCCTTTACTTCGTACGAAGAAGCTCGCCCTGCGTCCTTATCCGATGTTGTTTCTTTCGTTTTCATATTTGTTTTTTATTGTTAACAGTAATATACTCTGGAGATATAAAGTAACTGCATCACGCCATTTTGTAAATATTTTACATATCCAGCGTTTACTTTTCGAGTACGTTATCTGGCACCCTCTAGAAACAGATATCTGAGATGATTTGTCTGTATTGCCTATAGTTAAATTTGTATCTGTCTCAACAAACAACATCGATAAAGGTCACATAGCGCATTACCGATATTTCAATGGTCACGCTGCATTGCGTGTGCATAAACAATGCGCATGTGTATATGATGGCCCACCAGTGGCTGAGCGGTAAAAGCTGCCAAACACTAGTAGTTCAGTCCGAGGTTCGAGTCCCGGCGAAAGGGCTGGTTGCATGGGCGTTTTCGTGGTTTTCCCCATGTATAATGTAGAGCCAGACGTCCTTTACGGGGCATCCCTCCCTTTTCGTGTAGTGCCTAATGTAATAAATGAAAAGACGATGTAATAAATAAAAGAGCATGTGCTGGTTTTAAATCTAAAGACGAGGATTTTCAATTTTATGTAGTTTTAAGCTGTAATAAAAACAAGTTGTGGGAAGTTCAAGGATTAACTATACTAGCATAATTTATTATTTAGTCAAAAAGGTATCTGTCAAAAATTGAAAATCTAATCACAGTCAATTTTCCTTTCTTCAACATTTCACCGAAAAATGTTAAAACAATAAAGTTTACTTAAAATTTAATGTAAAAGTTTTCAAGTGATTTCAGTGATACGAAATGTTCAACAGCATCCTTGTTCCGGAAATTGAAAACTGCTCTTTAATTTCAGACTATTCGTGACTTCATGCATGAATACTCTTTCTTATAAAAAGATTCACAAAGCTTTTCAATAAATGACTCTTCCCGGGGATGTTCTTACAAAACAAAGAAAAAAAAGAAACTTCGGGTGAGAAAGTCTTTCTTTTTATTTATTTTTTTCCTTATTTTTCTCCCATGAATTTTGCTATTTCCTATCTTTAACGAGTTTATTTCGTCATAATAAGTTTTCCTTTTTTTTTTTCTTTTACACTTACGTTTCTTTCTTTCTTTCTTTTTTTTTTTTTAGCGCGTCGCTTGTTGCTTGTCGCTCGTAGTCAAAAGATGCGTTTATTAAGTTTCTCTATTCCCGCGGAAATTGCAAATGAATTAAATCAGTTGATAATGAATTGACTGTGTAATTTTCGCATGAGTATGTGTATTCCATTTTCGTAATAAATTGATTTTAGATAACTAAAATGTGCTACGTGCAATACTCTGAAATTAAAAAATAAAAATTAGGAGAAAAAAAAAACAAAAGGTCTCAAGAAATGTCTCCTTTTCTACTTCTTTGTAGGAAGTAAAGAATGTAGTGAAGTCACGAAAAATTTCAGTTATTAGATTTCAACGGAATTAATTCCGTTGAAATCTAATAACATCTAAATATAATAATAATAATCAGTTATTAGATTCCATTTTGACTATTTTTTGTGTGTACGTCTGTACGCCACCTCTGCGTTGCGTGACGTCTATATATCACGTCTAGACATTTTGAATAAAATTCTATCGATTTTAGAGGACGAGCAAAAACCTATCTTCTTCAGAATCAAAAATAGGCTTCAAGCAAAAATTTTTCCTCTACACTGCAGTAACTAACAATAAATTTTTAGACCAAATGGGCTATTAGTCTCAAAATGGCATTTTGTGTTGAATCACTTTAAATGTCTGAAACACTTTTGAAATTGTTGCCACCAAATATTATCGCCTTGTGTTATATTTAAGGAAAATAATGAAGAATATTCATGAATTTATGCATGTTCTCGCATTCTAGAGTTAAAACAACGGTACTTTAGGTAATAAAAAACAACGGTAAATAGAGTCATCAAATTCTGAATAACATAGTCCTCCACTCGAACATAGGCGCTTGGAAGCCCGAATTTGTAATTTTCTTTTATTGTTTATTTCACATTTTATGAAACTTAAACGAATTTTTGTTTAATAAACTCAACAATTTCAAACCAAGCAGTCACAACACTGTAGGAGATAAAACCAGTGCACGAGAATACCGACCGGAAATTCTAAAGATATGCCATTTTTAAATATTTTTAGCACAATGTGACGTTAGCACAAATTTTCTTAAAACCCGTATGTATCTGTAAAATTTCAAAAAAAAAAAAAAAAAAAAAAAAGACACTGGGCGTAATATAAAATCTGAAAATTATCATATTTATTATTATTATTATTATTTACTATTTTAGCAGGTGTAGTAGATTGCAGCAGCATCAGTAAAACTCATAAGGGCAATTTTCTTCTCCTTTTTGTAGGACGGTGCATAATTACGTCAATGAACCACGTGGAATTGACAAAAAAAAAAAAAAAAAAAAAATCTGAAAGGTTTTAGATTTTAAATTACGTCCAAAGTGGCGTTTTTTAGCGTTTTGTGTGTTACCTTTATTTGTTAAATATCATGTTCTTCGCAGTTAAACCATAAAATTCCCTTCAATAGCAATGTCGCAAAATAATTTTAAAACGTGCCTATTTTTAGAATTTCCGATACACATTTCCACGCGATGGAGATAAAAAGGTTTCCCCCCGCCCGTAGATTGTTGCCATTGCTCGCTTTCAAATCGTTGAGTTTGTTACTCAAAAATTCGTTAAAGTTTTACAAAATACGAAATCGATAATAAAACAAATTTCAAATTTGGGCTTCCACATGCCTATATTCGCAGGAGAATTACGTATTCAAAATTCGACGGCTCTATGTACCGTTGTTTTATCACAATGCGAGAAATATACATACATTTGTGCAGATTTTTCATTATTTAATTTCTTCAAATATAATGCAGGACTTTAACATTTGGTGGCAACAGTTTGAAAAGTGAAACGGACATTTATGGCGATTCAACGCAAAATCGCAAAACGAAAACAATAGTCCTTCAGGAACAAAGCCCCTTTGGACTAAAAAATATCGCAGCTTTACTTTTTGTTTTGAAGGATTGCAAATGAGTTTGTGAGAGATCGCCCAATTGGAGACAAAATACAGCATTGCGGTACTCTCGAAAGAATATTAATCAAAAGCTTTCCTTGGAAAATTAAATGTAAGTCTTCTGCAAATGCAGTTTTTAACCAACCGTTGAGATGACTTAGAAGATCATTTATTATTGTATTCCAAAGAGAAAGAATGAACATAGAGCCTCCAAGACAGCCCTTTTACCAGAGAATAAACCTCACTTTCAGACCCAAGTAGAAGCTGAGCTGTCCTAGCATTTAAGAAGCTTTTAAGCAGATATTATGTGGTATACCAGCATCTTTAAAAATTTTAAGATAGATGGCCACCAAGCATTATCAAAAGCATCCTTGATACCCACAAAAGTAAGAACTGTTTGAACTTCATTTGCTTTCCACGCTGCAAGAAGCAATTTTTAAAGCGAATAAGGGCATCTTCAGTAGACTCCCGAGAAGTAAATCCGAACACAGAATCACTATAAAAATAGTTCTGTCTCAAATACCAATTTATCCTATTAATGAATTTTTCCAAAGTAGGTAACAGACATTTTTTAAATGGTCAGCCGCTTTTTTTAATAGCCATTAGCCTTGCACCATTAAAAGGGCAGGAAGTGGTGGCCATTTCACGATGGGAGCACTTAATAGGTAGCTACTGTTGCCTCCTATGAAGAGACGGACAATTACAACCATGCCTTCTCCGGGATTCGAGCCCGGGCCCATGACTACAGCAGCCAGGTCACTAACCCCTATACCGGCTGGGCTGTGGTAATAGATTAATGCATCTAATGTTGTCAAGTTAAGGAGTTCTTGCACCTAAAGATTTAGGGATCAAAACAACATCGAGCTTTCTTCCATTGTGAAAAAATTCTAATGATGTACAAAAAAGTGTTAGCCACCGCATAATTTTATTGGAAAGCCAGTGTTGTATAATTTCATTGGAAAGGCAGTCTAGCCCAGGTGATTTATTGTTCTTGAGATTTTCAATAACACTCTTAATTACTGAAGTAGAGAACTGACAGTCAATAAATGAAATACCTAGCCCTTCTTACTCAGTACAATAACAATAATTATCTATAACAATTATTATCATCACGTACATTGTCTGTTGGAAAATTCTTTGTCATAATAGCAAAAATAGTATGAAGATAATGAAGTAACACTTCCATCCGGGAGGTTAATCCACGAAATCTCAATCTTTTCGCAAAATTTGGGCTTGACCCCATACTTATATGTATTTTTCCAGACATTGTGAACATTAATCGTTGATAGAAATTTTTTCCACGAGTAAAGCTGATTTAGCCTTAGAATTAATGTCGCAACTCAAAAGTGTTTAATCTTATATATATCTTTAAGAATACATACTTTCTCTCTGGAATATAAGCCTAGCAGCATTTGCCTGCTTCGTATAACCATCAGTTTCCTTAGACTACCAAGGAACACTATTCTCCATACTTTTCGTCAGCGGAATTGATAGTGAAGCACACTTAAAAATAACGGTAGAAAGATTATTTACAGAATTTTCTAATGTATTCCAATCAGAGCACCTATCAAGAAGGAAGTCCCACAGTTCTCTCTTGTAAAATCTGTAAATAAAAAACCAGTTCGCTCTTTTTAAATTAAAGTACTCGAATTAGAAGTTATAATCGGAAGACATAAAGCAAATTTAAAAAATAATCATTTTATGATCAGAAAGTTAATCTTCCTCAAGAAATACCAATCTATAAAGTGTAAGGTCAATATAACTCCAGCCATGCGTGGAACGAAAAGGACATCCGCGATTAGAAACAAATGATTCGCACTATTAAATTCGCCAAGCTTCGTTCCTCTAGCATCAACACCAAGATTATGCAAATCGCTGATTTGCTATTCGAATCCATACTACATAAAAAATAACATAGTTTCTTAATCATACTTAGATGTTTAAATCATACTTGGATGATTAAATGATACTTGGATGGAACTTTTTCCTTCCATCAATGTCATAATCATTTGTGGAAATCATGAACTTCAACTTGCAGAAATCCTTCCAGACAATTAATGTTTAAATAAATCAGAGCGCTCCTTGTTGCCACAAAAGATTACTTAAGTGAAGCAAACTTGAGAAGGAAAATATGTGCCTTGATTCCAGAAGCACGGCAAGCAGATGGAACTATGATTATTGTTAAATAGATTTCTGATGTTCGAAAGACAGATATCGATAGCAGCTTCAATTGTCGCCATTGAGGATAGTTGTGGTAAAGTATGTGTAACAAACTGTTCTCGACAAACCCAACTGATGTCGAAAAGGATGAACTTAGGCTGATTAAAGACCATCGTAAATAACAATGTATGCTCCCTGAGTGATCATGCCCGAGAAGCTTACGTCCTCGGAACTGTAAGTCCAAAAAGATTAACTCGAGAAAATTTGTGATACTGATCTGACCAACGCTGAGGAAGATGAACTGTTGAGTCTACTGAAAGAATTTAGTGATATTTTGTACTTTAATTTTCAACATTTTTGACTTTTCGAGGTAATCCCGACGCAATGCGTTGGAGCACCAGATCGATACAGGTGACAACGTGTCAGTCAAGCAAAGGCCATATCGCGAAGCAGCAAATGAGAGACGCATGAATGCAGAGAAAGTGCAACGATTGCTAAACGAAGACTGATACAACCGTCAGATGACCACTGTCATCTCCAGTAGTGCTTGTGAAGAGGGAAAAAGGTGAATGGAGTTTTTGTGTCGATTATATAAGACTGAGCAAGATAACCAAGACGGACGTCTCTCCGTTACCTCGCATTGATGAGGCTTTGGACTGCCTGGCTGATACAGAAGTTTTTTGTATGATGGATCTAAAGTCAGGCTGTTGTCAAATAGAGCTTGATGATAAAGAAAAGATAACCTTCGTGACGCAAGATGGTCTCTATGAATTTTAAGTCATGTCATTCAGATTATGTGATGGCCTAGCGACAATCGAACGGATGATGGACACTGTATTCAGAGGTCTCATGGGGAATACTTGTCTTTGCAATCTAGACGACATAATTATGTATACACCTAATTTCTAAGAACACCAAAAAAAAAGCTTAATTGCAGTTTTGAAATGCATCCAAAGAACAGGACTGACACTAAATTCCAAGAGATGCTCATTTGGCGAAAAGAAGCTGACAATGCTGATAATGAGATCTATCTCGATCCACAAAAGATAAATACTGTAACAGAATTCCCTGTTCCAGAAAATATCGCCGATGTCCAAAGTTTTCTGGGCGTGTACCACTGCTACCAACGATTTATCAGAAAATTCATTTCATATTACTGAAAACTAATATAGCAAAATCCCTGCACGACTTGTTGAAGAAAGATGCAAAATTTTCTTCTTGGAACACGTCTCGGAGAGAATCTTTTACAACGCTCAAAAAGTTACTGACCAATGGCTCTGTTTTTTGGATACTTTATTTCAGACTCAGAAACGAGGATATATTCGGACGCTAGCGGCTATGGCATCGATGCAGTACTAGTTGAGTTCCAGGGTGACAAGGAAAGACTGGCAGTCTATGCATCAAGGTTCCTTACTGCAGCTGAGAAGAAAATTAAAAGGGGTGCCTGAAAAAGAATGCCTTGTCGTTATCTAGGCGATCAATAACTTCAGGTTGTATCTCTATGAAAACCTTTCAATGTATTCACGGATCACCACTCTTTGTATTGGCAAGCTAATGTTAAGGATCCATCTGGAAGACTTGCACGGTGGGCTCTCAGATTGCAAGAGTATTACACCAGTATTGTTTACAAGAGAAGTTGCGAGCGGAAAAGACGCTTTTCACGTATTGAGATTGAAAACTTATCTTGATCCAAAAGGACTATTAGAAGATGGAGGAATGCCCTGTATTTCCAGAAGTCCTATTACAAGACAGACCAGATCGCAACGGGACGCTGTATTTTCCCTTAAAAGAGGGAAAAGTAGCCAAAATCGTTTGTTTCGACCGAGCATATCATGGTTTTGTGGGCAAGACGTCGGATTCGCAGATCGAAGATCCCGCGTTCGAAACTCATCAATGCAAATCGCCTCAAAATTACTTTATATTTCCTTTCAGTGAATTTATTTCCTTAATATTCCTTTTATTAGAGAATGTTCTCTGTTTTCTAGAACCTTTCAAGTTTGGAATGTTCCAGCTCGTTCATCCAAATATACATATAATAGTGGTTACTTATAAGTCGAGTAATAAAGTCTCGAGTACTTTCCTTTTCATTTGTTTCAACACTATCACTTTACGCGACAACATTGTAACAATATGCAATATTGTCCAACAATATGCAATATTTATCGTTTTTATTTCGTTAATTTAATATAAATTTTCCTTTTATTATAAATCACACAAGGGAGTATGGAATGATGGTACTTAAAGCACAATATGCAGAATGTGTGTTGAGGTTTTTTTCTTATCTAACGCTTTAAATCTTCGGAATAAAATAATCAGCATGCAAATACATTCGCTGAAGTTTCGACAAAATTTCAGACCATCATAATTTCGATATTTTAAATTGAAATGCGTTTCAAATTATACGAAAATCTCTGCACCATTTCCATTTGATATCTACAGTACATATTTTTCCATTTTTATACACCATGCAAATTATTTCGTAATCACAGGCCATTGCAAAAGTTTTGATCACGCACATAACTAACATTAAATTCTGGTGCAGGTATGTTTGCTATTGAATCACCTTATCTGTATATTCAGAAAAAATAATAAGAATATTTCCATGTTGCCAATACTTTTCTTTTATCTTTCCGAAAGAGGGTAAAATTCAAACGTAAGCAATAAAACATTAAATATATCTCCTTTTCACTTTTATATCCTATCTAACTCAAGCACTGCGATTCATAGAAATCGGAATGTTCTTATTCTAGAGGACCATATTCTATCCTTAAAAATATCAGTCGGAAAATTTCCATTTGTATCTTAAGTGAAAATATAAATCAGACCTTTCAATATATTTCCATATTAATTCAAGGAAAAATGCAATATTCCTTACATATTTTCTGGGATTTCATTCTTCAACAGAAATAAAAACATAAGGATATTTATGTATATACAGTGGTAAAACTGAAATCTCTTGCAGCACATACAAATATGAACTGCATAAAATACGTTTTTTTCTTATGCAACAGAGCTCCGGCTATCTAGACACCAGATATTCATTTGGTTTTCCTAAGATTAGTAAAAATAAATTTCTAGTGTATTTACTTGATATGATTTTAGTTTTCATTTAATGTTAATAATAAAAAGAATATACCGTAACGTATCCCTTTTGTAATTATAAAGTTTCTGAAGATTTAAAACTTTGGAAGTTGAAATATGAAGATTTAACACTTTTGATAACATGAAGATTTATATTCTTAAAGTATTATTATTCCATGCTGCTTGACAGAATCCTGTTTCTTCAAAGTTACAGAAAAGCGCCATTTCTTTCTAAATCAATCACTTGCAAAATATGACGTTTTCAATGATAACTTGCAGAACTTTTGACTATTAGTATAATAGCACGACTGAATGTGTACGATAAGAGTTACAGTATTTGGCAAATATATAACCTAAAAGTATTGTCTATAGATATCTATTGGCTTTTGTTTACGTCATAAGTCATTGGTGAATTTTATAAAAAGTATTCCTTTAAAAACAGACTTAACAAATGTGGTTACTGGAAGTGTTAAGGGAGTAAGTGTTAGTACTTCTGCAAATGAAGAATTATGCTCTAATCTTAAATCTTCGATTAAATTACGCCTGCCAATCTACGAATATTACGCTGATTTTTGTTGCCTTTAGTACCTCTAATAATTTTAATTCTGCGTGTTAGTTCAGTTATCGTTAAACAATTCCCTTTAATTTAAGAGAATTTTTTATCTAATAATATACAACCTAATTAATGTACCTCACCACTTTCAGAAACACTTATCTTGCGTAAAGAAAAAAAAAAAAGGCATCCAAATTATTTCCACTTTCCCGATACTTGAAGTGGTTATGGTTCCAGTTATCGAGATATCTGAAGTTCTGTTATACTTCTCTAGTCTTTGGACAATACATTTCTTAATAATGTTTACAGATAGTCTTGAGTGACTGTTTAAAAAAAATCTTTAAATTCATATTTTTCGTTCCGTACCTCAACCAGAAGTTCTTTAGCAATATTTTACTAGCTGAACCAGTCCAGTTAGTAAGCAAGTTAGGATAAGAACTGTACTATCTCAAAAGATAAGATAATAAATGGAAAAATCGACGTATGGATTCAATATTTGGAATTCAGCCAGAAAGTCTGCATAAGTATTATTAGTAGAGCTAATTTCAAATATGCAGGGAAAAAAATTTAAAAATTTAAAATTAAAAAAAAAAATCTGAAAGGTTTCAGATTTTAAATCACGTCTAAAGGGGCGTTTTTTTAACGTTTTTTGAGTTGCCTTTATTTATTAAATATCGTGTTCTTTGCACTTAAACCATAAAATTCAGTTCAATAGCAATGTTCCAAAATAATTTTAAAATAAGCATATCTTTAGAATTTCCGATACACAGTGGAGATAATTTTTTTTTTTTTTTTTTTTTTTTTTAACCCTTTTCTTTTTTTTTTCCCCGTAGAGTGTTGTCATTGCTCGCTTTAAAATCCTTGAGTTTGTTAATTAAAAATTCGTTAAAGTTTTACAAAATATGAAATCGATAATGAAACAAATTCCAAATTTCAAACATGGTCTTCCACATGCCCATATTCGTAGGAGGATTACGTCATTCAAAATTCGATGGCTCTATGTACCGTTGTTTAAACACAAATATAATGCAGGACTCTAACATTTGGTGGCAACAGTTTGAAAAGTGAAAAGGACATTTACAGTGATTCAACGCAAAATCGCAAAACGAAAACAATAGACCTTCAGGGACAAAGCCCCTTTGGACTAATAATAAAAAAGAATGTTTACAGATTTTATATTACGCCCAAAGAAGCGTTTTTTTAAAGTTTTGTGTATTTATTAAATATCATGTTCTTCGCACTTAAACCATAAAATTCAATTCAACAGCAATATCGCGAAATAATTTAAAAAGTGGATATGTTTAGAATTTCCGATATACAGTCTCGCGCGTTCCGTGCAGTGTTTTACCATTATTCACTTTGAAATTGTTGAGTTTCATAATCCAAAAACTCAAAAATGCTTTACAAAATATGAAATAGATAATAAAACAAATTCCAAATTTGGGCTTCCAAATTTGCCCATATTCACAGTAGGATTGCGTCATTCAAAATTTGATGGCTCTAAGTACCGTTGCTTTATCACAATGCGAGAAACATACATACATTCATTCAGATTATTCATTATTTAATTTCTTTAAATATAATATAGGGCGATAATATATTATGGTAACAATTTGAAAAGTGATTTAGACTATTAAAGTTTACGACGCAAAATGCCAAAACGAAGTTAATAACCCTTCTGGGCTAACAATTCACAATGAGTAGCAAAATCCAAAATCCCAAAAAATTGGTCCAAATGAAGTAGCCTTATCTTATCTTGTTTCAAATAGAGTTATTCAAAGACAGTTTATTTAAATCACCAAATCTGAGTGTCACATAAAACGTGTATGATATGACTGTTGATTTAATTAACACTCAGTTTCTAAATGACATTCACATTCAAGAAAAATACAAGGCTTCAATTGAGTTAAGCATTTCCTTTAAGCAAATGTACTGAAATCTTATCTGGATGGCACTATAACCAATGATCGAACTAAATCAGCATTCTGCAGACTTCAGAACGGAACTTTTCAGTGAAGTATTATCCTTTACCAGTATAGGAACTGCTTTGTTTATCAAACACAGAATTTAACAATAAATAAAGAACTGACATGCCAAAAGAAGACAAAAGCAACACTTTCACAGACAGACAAATAGTGCTGAAGTTACTGCAAAAATTTGATATTCGAAATAAAAACCCACTGACTACTAAAGATATTCTAATGCACAATCAGGATAGCTTTAGACTGGTGCAAAAACACAGAATATATTGCAAACGAACAGTTTGGTATCAGAGTGGGAATACATAATGGAGAAGTTGCACACATCAAGATGCCTCTTTCATATTAGACTCCCAGCTAAACGACAAGAATTGTGTCAATGGCAAGATAGACAGACATTTGCTGCCCAGATGAATAGTGTAACCAATCCAATCCCGAAAAAAGCATGGTTGTAACTGTCCGACCCTTCAATAGGAGGCAAAGACCACATAATAGGTGCCTCCATAATGAACTGATCACTACTTCTGGCCTTAGTAGAGGCCAAGCCGAAGTTGGCTAAGAAAAGAAAAAAAAGAAAAAGAAAAAAAAAAAGGCAGACCGACGATGAATCTGGAAGAACGACTTTTCGTTTCTTCTGAGGTTTCAGAAAAGCGTCATATCACAAATTTCTTCCTAAATCAGGTACTTACATATCGTGCTGCCTTTCGCCAGTGTCTTAAGAGATTTAATTTCAAGAATGCAAAATGGGCTTGCATTATGTATAGTATAGACCAGAGTATCTATGGGTTGCGACACCAAATGGGCTCGCAATTCGAAATTTCGGCGTCGCGAAAATTCAGTTCGTTAATCGAATTTAAAGAAACTACATTCATAAGCCTTTTAAAGAATTACATTAATTGACATTAATGAGATTAGACTTTTAAAGACATTACATTAAGTGATATTAATGAGATTAATTACCTGTTATATAAAGTACAAAAGGAATTTGTAAAACTATCTAGCAATTCAAACTTAAAATTTGAGTTCCACAAAAATCCTTGAATTCTGGATTCGAGTTAGAACTAAATTTCTATCTCTGAAATGGCATTAAATGTTCTTCTCTCACTCAGTACCACATATTTTTAGAAAACTACTTTTTCAGCTTTAACACTAATTAAAATCAAATATCGTTTAATGTTGAAACATGTTGAAGATGCATTATGTTCAGCAGAGTCAAATATCGCACCAGCATTTAATGTGTTATGTGGCAGAAAACATGCACATCTGTCTCATTAAATTTCAAGCAAACAAATTAGAATCTGTGTTAAAATAACAAATTAGAATCTGTGTTTGCTTAAAATACACTAATTCTAAATAAAATTAAAACTACTTCTTTTTATATGTATATTGTTCACCAAAGAAGTAAATTATTTAGCGGAGATTATGTATTTTTATACCTTTATTTTATATTTAATATCAGGGGTCGTGAAAAAAATCTCAGTGATGAAAAGGGGTCTGGAATGAGAAAAGTTTAAGAAGCCCTAGTATAGACATTTCTGCGGAAGATGTGGTGCATAAGAAAGTTTTTCGTCTAAAGAAAATTTACCTAGGATTATGACTGAATATTTATATTATATAAAATGGTATACATAGATAGAATAATTCCTCTTTATCAAATATTTTTAAAGCTCTTTATTCAAATGAAGACCAAATTTATTTTCTGATATCAAAGCGCCTAAAACTGTACAATCATTATTTTGTATACTTATATTTTTCACATATATGCTGACATTATATAAGCAGTATTTGTCGCTAATAATTTTTATACTATGGTCAATGGCACTTGTATACCAGTATACACTGAAGGGTAAAAAAAACCGAACAGGGAAAAAAAAAAAAAAAAATGCAGTGTAGTGAATTTCCGGCAATATATTTGTCCAGGTAATATATTTAATTAATCATCAAGATCACAGGTTAATGAAAGCGTGAGAAGAGCCTTTTCAAATGTGAAATGCTGATACATTAATAACCAGTGTAACCGTCACAATTTTGAATGTGTCATACAGGTGCCGGAATGTCAATATGGAGTTCCATGTCTGTAGCACTTGGTCGGTCAGTACAGGTATAGTTAATAATGGTTGTAGATAACTCTGGAGTTGCCATCCTATAATATCCCATACGTGCTCGACTGGAGAAATGTCTGGCGATCCAGGAGCCAAGGCAATATGTTCATACTCTGTAGAGCAGGGGCAGGCAAATACTTTTAAGCGCGGGCCAAAATGAAATTTTCAAAATGTCTCCCGAGCCAGAAGACTATACCGCGTACGCTGTGCACACGCGAATGTTTTGGGTGGAATTTTTCCCTGCCTAAGAAATCTTTTTGACACAAACACTATAAGGATAATTTTAAACGTTAAAATTTAAAGCATTTGATCAGAGAAATTTGATAGTTAGTAAAATAGTAATGATAAATTGTCATACTTAGGTGTATATGCGAACAATTTGTGCCCAGTATAATATGTCACGTAATTTTTAAAGAAATAAATGTGTTATATATATGACCATTATATTAAATTAATGGTCATTAAAATATAATGGTCATTAAATAAATCAGTTAATGAAAGATTTTATTTTGATATTTATTTAATTATATCTTAACGATACAAATTATTTTATTTTGATCATAGTTATTACATTTTTATATTTATATTACATTTTATAAACATAATAGTAAATACAATTATAAAAAGAAAAGACAAACATCAAACGTTAAAATAGAATAGTTTTAGTTAATGCGAAACGTGAAATCTGGAATTTTCATTTGATATTACTTCTTCAAAATTTGGATCTAAATCACTTGTAGCAATCCTGAATACCGAGTGTAGACTTTCGTCAGTAATTTGTGATCGATATTTATTTTTCGTGTAAATCATTAACAAAAAAGTTCTTTCACAAATATATGTTGAACCAAATAAAACTAGGTATTTTTGAACATAGTTAAAAAAATGTTTGAAGTGTTCTGTATTCAAAGCACCGTAGAAAACACTCAGCTGGTTTGAGTGAAAATTTTCTTTTACTAAATTATTTGACTGTAAGTCAGTTATTTCTAGTTGAATTTCAACAGGAGCTTCCTGCATGTCAAAATTGAAAGGTTGACTAATTAATGATAAAGGTTTTTCAATAGCTTTGAAATCTTTGGAATTCAAAGTGCAGGTCTTGCGTTATTGCACTATATTTAAGAAAATCGGTATTTTTCAATGATTCTCGTCATGATTGTAATGAAGGGAAATGATTTAGTACTTTCTTATTAAAGTTTTTAGCAAATAAATTGAGTTTTATAATAAATGCTTTGACGTTTGAGTGTATATTGAAAGCGAATTGGTTTTTCTCTTATAGATTTATCTTTAATTCATTCAAATATTTTACAATATCTACTGCAAACGAGAAATCGTTTAGCCATACCTCATTTTGCAATTCAGGAAAATCATGTAGTTTTTTTTTTTTTTTTTTTTTTTTTTTTTTTTTCCTAATCGACAAGGATACTATTTCATCAAGTAAATATTGAAACACGTCCAAAACTTTACCGATGCTAAGCCATCGCATTTCAGTGTAAAAAGGAATTTCGTAAAAGTCACTTTCAATTTCTTTCAAAAATTCAACAAACTGTCGATAAATAATATATCCTGTTCTGGCAGCAACCCTTTTACCCTGTCACTGATTCGTTTCAGTAAACCCACATTTGTCCCTGTTAAACTAGGACAGCCATCCGTAGTGATGCTTACTATTTTGTTCCAAGTTAAATTTACTTTAACTAAACACTCTTCAATAGCGATAAAGAAGTCTTCACCGGTAGTTGTATCTTTCATTGGATGCACACTAAGAAGTTCCTCGCTAATGTCACATTTCTTGTTAATACCTCGGATAAATATTAATAATTGACTTGTGTCAGTAATATCGCAGGACTCATCTAGAGCCAGAGAACAATATGTAAAATCAGCAATTTTTATTCTTAGATGGTCAAGTAAATTTTCTGCAATATTTTCGATGAGTCGTACTATTGTTCTTCTCGAAAGGCTTGCATTTTCAAAAATATGTTTTTTTTTCAGGACAACATATCTCCGACACTTGTATCATGCATTGTTTAACAAATTCTGCTTCAGTAAAAGGTTTACAGAACTTAGCAATATTGTGTGCAACAGCATAACTTGCTTTTGTGGTAGATTTCTAAATGTTACTTTGTTTAGTACAAATATTTTGTTGCTTATTCAAGTTTTTTTTCATGTTTTCTGCTGCACTTTGAAGTTCTTTTAAAGATGGTGGTGTATTTAATTATGGCAAAGCTCACTAGGGCTATCTGCCTAAGGGCAGAGATGCCTTCGTGAAGGACTTTCTAAGGGAAACTGGCTCGTATACACGTTACACATGGGGAAAACCACGAAAACACCCATGCAGCCAGCCCGTTCGCGGGATTCGAACCTCGGACCGAACTACCAGTGTTCAGCGACTTTACCGCTCGGCCGCTGGTGGGCCCTCTTTTAAAGAAAGTGATGTATATTTTGGATGTTTTGATTTAAAATGCCTGTTTAAACTGTATTCCTTGAAAACAGCAATTGTTTCCTGGCAAACTAAACAAATTGCTTTCTTATCAGTGTTTGTAAAAAGGTATTTTACCGGCCATGCTTCATTGAAATTTCTGCACTCCAAATCAACTTTTTTTTTAGATGGACTCATTTTACAAAGGCCTAACAAATAAATAATTTAAGTATTACAATAAAATAATGTATATATATATAAAGAAATAAGACATACATATAAGAGTTTAAATAAGATATATTTTAAGAGGATGTTACGTCATATAAGAGATTAAAAAAACTGCATGCAGGATTTTTCAACGGGCCGGATAAAGTAAGCAAAAGGACCAGATCCAGCCCACGGGCCGGCTTCTGCTGTACAGCATACTGGATTACAACAGTGGTATGAGGACGAGTGTTGACCATTTGAAAAACACTTCCTTGAATGATGTTCATGAATGGCAGAAGAACAGGTTGAATCACCAGAATAATGTATAAATCTGCAATCAGGGTGAGTGGAATAATCACGAGAGTACTGCTGTCATATGAAAATGTTCCCAGAGCGTGACTCCAGGTGAATTTCCAGTGCGTCTTCGCCGCAAACAGATTGGTTGCAGGTACTCACACGGTCTCCTAATCAATACATGACCATCAGTGGCATCCACTCAGAACCAGCCTTGATCAGAAAACACAACACTCTGCCCCCTAATCAGCTTCAGCTTGACACCACTGACATCGCAATTGACAGTGGTTTGGACTCAGTGGAATGTACACTACAGGGCATCTAGCTCAGAGCTGTCCTTAATGCAACCTATTTCAAGTAACCATTGTGCCACTAAGGTGCAAACTGCAGCTCGAATTTCTGCTCCAGTGCAGTACGATGTGCCACAGCCATACACCAAACATGGCGGTCTTCCCTCTCAGTAGTGCCAAGTGGCTGCCCGGAATCCATTTTTTTTGAGCCAGTACCTTCCCTTGACTACTGCTGCCAACAATCATACACAGTGGATACATTCTTGACAAGCCCTACTGCAATATCATGGAAAAAAAATCCATCTTCTTGTTGCCCTATTCCATGACCTTGTTAAAACTTAATGAGCTGTTCATAATGACTTCTTCATCTTCTTTAAGTCATTCGTGAGTAACATCCATTTACTATGTCAAATCTCAAAGATAAAATGCTCATGAACTTTACAATATATATTTAAAGCAAACTTTATTCGTATGTTCATAATGGCACTGCTAGTGCTGCATTAATGTGTCTAGCACAAAATTTGAATAAACGTCATTTTCAGATGTATAAATATGTTCTATCAAATTTCATTATCTACCACAATTGGTGTTGGAATTTTTTGTTCATCAGTGTATCATATTCTGTAAAAAGTTTGTAATTCTGAAATTGTGTTTCAGTAAATTGATCGTAATTATGTTTTAAGAACTGCACTGATATTTGACAAAAATTAATATTTTGAAGAGTCAGTGTTGAGTTCTCCGATTCACGCAATCCCTAAAGAATTTCACTATGTGTTTAAATTTCCAATACAAACTGCATATAAAATACTTTGAATGCTAAATTGCAAAAACTAACAAAATAATTTACTTTACTGAATATTTATCTCATTGACATCTAATCTAGCAACAGCAAGATAAGAAATGGATGAAAATAAATAAATGCTGCACTGATATATTCAAAAATGCGTCTGAGCTATAAAGGCACAGAAAAGTTCGAAGAAACAGTTAAAAAACATTTTTCATAAAACATTTCACAAATGAAGTAAAATAATTTAGAATTATAATTCTTTTTTATTATCTGTAGGCATCCAAGCAACATTAGTATAGATTCGTATTTATAGCAAGACTTCATTCCAAAAAGTTTTGCAAGAACATAACCTATATGGATTCATAGCTTATAGCAAGACGTTTTTCAGAACACATATTTAAATTCATACTGCTTAAAGAATTAAATCTGAATTTTTTAAATATTTTATTTTTGATTCATTCATTTTGAAAGAAAATTAAACATTTGCCATGAAAGAACTACAAGGAAAATCTTTTTACTTTAATTTATAAAATTCTCATAGTCACGTTTATCCCTTGAAATATTTTTTCCAGTTTTGTTACCAGCCCCTGGCAAACAGCTTATTCAGATTAATATTTCGGCACATAAGGCTCTAAAAACAGCCACCCATTGATTCAGAGCTGGCTAAATCAGATGCAGTTCATAGAAGAAATCCAAAAGTTAAATTGAAATAGTTTTTTTGTTTCTAAGTAATACTAATAAATTAGAATGCTGTAAGTAGTGAAGCACAGTAATAAATTTTCAAAGATTTTGTTTGTATACAATTCATAAACCCTATAGGTTGTTAAAGATACGAAATTACATGCACATCAAGAACCCTGTCTTCAATAACAACTTTGTTAAAGATAGTATGGTCGGCAGAAAAGAACCATACGTTACATGCGACATACTAGTAGTCTATCTTTGTCACAACCACAAGAATGAGCTTACCACCTAAGTCTCAAAACTCATTCTTAGAGGGTTTAAAAATTATTTTTGATGTCTCATAAACTTCTCAAATGAAAATAAGAAAAATTTCCATCTCTCTGAAAGAATCCAGTGCTTAGATTGTCTTAATTAGACATTGGCCACAAATATGAATTTAAGACCTGGTACAAGTAGGAAATGCTCATAATTTTTCACAGAAAAACCTATCGCTGCCATATTTATTTATTAAGTGGTGTTTCAAAGTTACATTAAAGAACAGAAAAATATAATAATATAATTTAGAATGGCAGATTTGTCATTAACATCCCATAACTACAAATGCCTTTTACATTGTACTGACGTCAACAATAACTTTGCAACATTTTGGTCACTGTGTTTCTTAATGCATAAGCTTAAAGCTGCTTAGCATTAAAAGCATTCATGTAACATTCTCTTTCTGGATGATTTTCGATGATACAGCGGTATCAAATCTTATCCTTGAAAGAAAAAAAATTCAGTTTTAGCTTCCATCTCTTCCACAGTTCATATCTGGGAAAACAGGCTGTGTGGAAGTTTTCATGGTTTCCTAGTGCACAATGTTAATACAGGCCAATACTCTTTAAATGCTGTCTAGGGAAGGCATCCCTTCCCTTAAGCAGATAATACTTGCACTTTTTGCCTTAACCAATTAAACTTACCTACACATCTCTTTCAAGTCATTGAAGTGCTTGCTACTCATGAAGAAAATGGGCCATGAATTGCAACAAATACTAATCTAATAGTGTAAGGTTGCAATTACCTGCCGTATAGTCATAAACTTGCAGCGACTGTATATTAGCTCCGAATATACCATGATTTTTTCCTAGAGTCACTGACTTCGACTAAATACATGTTTGATCTCAAGTTCTTAGAGTTGAATTCAAGTCATACGAGTTGTATGAGATTAAGCATTTACTTTGTATTCATCAATGTCAAATATTTCTAATTCAGAATGGCATACATCATCTCCAGTTGTTCAAAGTACAGATTAGCTTCAATAGCACAATCATTTGGAATGAACTCATTGTATCCTTTCAAATTGCCACCAGATACAAAGTATTATTTTGTGTCCAAAGCACTTATAGTATTTGTAATAGACTCAAGAGAAGCTGGTTCGTTTTCAATCACTGCTTTGCACGTTTGGATTAAGGAAAAAAGGCCAACTTATCACTCAGCATTCACCAATGTTGTTGATGCAAGCAACATTCGGGTTTTCTACAATTCTTTCTTGCAGGCTTCTACTCGACAATTTTCATGATCTGACCTTATTGTAGGAATAAAATGAGATCCTGCTGATGTCATTGGAACTGTGAGGATGATGAATGATAGCACACTGTGATATACACAGCTTACCAGAAAATCTCCAAATGAACTTAACCCTATAATCTAGGGCATGGCATTATAATCTATGGCTTGCAGGCTTCCAGATTTTGATAGATCATTGAGGATATTTGAGCAAAATATTTTTAACCATCTTGTTCCGGTGCTGAAATCCAAGAGAACCTTTCGCATGAAAATTTTATATTGTAGTTTCACCTCTTATGAAGGAAAATTTTGGAAGGAAAGCTTTTGGACTCCCAACAATAGAAACTTTCAAAATGATCAAGCATGTGAACAACACAACATGTGCAAAATGTGGCAATCACACGGAACCCCCACAAAAGACACATACAGCGGCCCACACTGCAAAATATGCAATCGGATTGTTGTGATACAAGCCACATTTTTCGCAGGGAGCATGCAGTCCCATGGCTTTTGAATAGCATGATATAGACTATGAGCAACTTTTTTTTTTTCTTCTTTTAAACAATGCATTGTAATAATTTAAACTTTTATGGCTTGGAGTTACATATATGCATATTATGAGGTATCATAGGAAATCATATTCCTAAATATCATCTTGAAAGTATTCCATTATTAAAATTTCACTATTGAACAATAAAGAAACCATCGTAAACATTTTAGAGTACATTTTATTAAAAAAACAATAGGTTCTTGCAACAGCATATGCATAAAAATGTTTCAAGATCAATATACAAAACAAATCTGTCACATTGCCTTTTCAGTCTTAAAAAAAAAATACACAACTACACTTACAGTGGGTGGAAAGGAAATGGACATAGCATATTTTCTTGGGATGAAAGGTTTAAGCTTATGTTGGGACGGCTGTTAAGTACTATATATTTACTATATAACGGTAAGCAACACTAACAGCATATATCAAATCATATTAAAAATAACCAATGATCTAAAACTAAAATACACAATACTTTATTCCTTTTACTATTAAAATTCAATGATTTTTAAACACTTCAATAAGTAACATTACCATTAAAAAATTTCAAAATTAACTGATATTTAAAAAATTCTTAAAACAAATTAAACAACAATGGAACTCAAAACAAATTTGTTGAACTAAGCACGGCCATAAAATTAAAAAGAATATGTGAGGAAAAAAAAAAAAAAAAAAAGTTGATGCTGAAAATACTCTTCACATAACTACCATGTTAAAAATTGTATTTTTATTACAAATCTAATTTAAATAAAATGTATTCTTAGGAAAAAATAGTGTATAATAATAATATTTCAAACTAATGATTATAGTCTCAATCTCATTATATATATTACTATTATCTACATCTCCGAGTAACAAAAGTTAAGAGGTTGCAAAAGGAAATTTTCCTCTAAAACAAAATATTGCATTCTAATATTTAAACTATTCATAAATAATGTAAGTCCTGTTTTACCTTTTATAGGCTCTATATTAGTGGCATGTATAGGGAATTCATCTGTCTATTCACAGAGAATTCACTATACATGTAAAGTTCAGCATGTTTACAATAAAAAATATGCCAATAAAGCTAGCATGATCTCTCTTTAATAGCTACATCATTTGTTTGCACTAGATAGCTTTAAAGTAGTCAAGAGGGGAAAAAACTAACTTTTCTCATTTTAAATTTGTTACAGTGCACAGTAAAATTCATAAATACAAAAGTGTAACTTTGTTGAAAATATAAAAATAAGCAATGTGTACATTAGCACCACATTTAAAAACTGATTATAAAATACCTTCAACTCTAAATATTTGAGTTTTAAATTTTAGCACACACAAGAGAAATTACAATTTCCTCTTTCTTTTAAATACATAATGTCTAACTTGACATATTGACCTTACGTAAAATCTATACCGCCACCATAAATTAAAGCTTAAAAGTCTTTGGTTGAAATAAGACTTAGATTTTTAAAAAGCAAAAAGTGACACATCAACAGCAGATGAAATTACATGAAACAGCATAGTGCAATATGAATAAGACATCCATGTTAAAAGAAAGCATCATAATACCATAATAATAGAAATCATCATCATAATTCATGCCATAATAATGGAAAAAATAGTATTACCATTATTAATCCTTTGCAGGTATATAAGAAGATATTTCTCTTTTGCTTACAATCAAATATAGTGAAACCTTGGATCACAAATTTTTAAAATGAAAAAGTCTTGAGATAAGAAGGTGGTAGAAAGGATATTCCAAGTTATTTGATTTGCAAAATTTGTACAAAAGTGGGTAAACTGCAAAGGTTCACAAAACATTATCACTCTGATAATGCAGTAGTAAGCTACAGTAAAAATATTTGCAGTGACAATATCATGTATTGCTTTAGCAACATCTGAAACCATAAAAAGAAAATCACACTGAACAAATTTTTACTGGGAGGAAGAGGCAAAGCGATTCTCAAGTCCAGGAAAGCTGTATTGGGGCATGGGGGGGGGGGGGAACAGACAGACAGCAAGTATTTCAAAATTTTAAAAATAGGATTTCCTTTTCAAACAACAACATTTTGCACCTTTGGCTTTTTAACTGTTTTCTACATACATCTTCAAAGAGAGAGTAATATTTAATTCAAGTTTTTAAATTCATACTTTTACTACTGTGCTACATATTATGCATATGTTAATACTGTGTTAATTTATTGAAATTCATCAGTTTTGCATTACAAACTTACATTTAAAGTATTCTTTTCTATGTAACCATTTGGGATCTGGGAACAGGTTAGTTAATTTTATGTAAATTCCTAGGGGGAAACTTGTTTTGATTTACAAATATTCAGGGTCACGAACTATCTTTAAGAACGAATTAAGTTCATGAACCAAGGTTTCACTGCATACATGTTCAATTATTAGTGTAAATTTTAGTTAATCAATTTAATTAGTTAAATTAATTTAATTACTTAAATTTATCTCTACAATTAATATTTAAAGTTAAATATAAAGCAACCTAATTTCTTTTCTTGTTTAACATTTAATTTTAACAAACATTAAATGTATCCAAAAAAATTCTCATATACAAAGGACTAATAAAAATTATTAAAGGAAAATAATTTCAGATACAGTTTGAGGACCAAGCACAAGCTAACCAGTTATCTTGCGTTCAGAGATGATCTGAGAACCTCCCAAGCACAAGCTATAATATCACTTGTGCGTAATCCACCACTTATACATTATAAATACTTTTTTATCATTTTCTACATATGATTAAAATACAGCAAAACTATAACTCCTATAATTAAAATCAAAGTGAAATGTTATCTTGCAAAAGAACATATATATAGCAAGAAAGTAGGAAAAGATTGTCATGAAAATTGACACTGATATTATATACATACATTTAAAACAAATGTAAACTCAACTACAATATGGCACACATGAAAATTAATTTAGAACAAATTCTAAAAATGATTTCTATTCTAAATTCTACAATCATTCTAAAATTGATTAGTGTCTATTCAAAACATTAAGATGAAAATAAATGTAATATTTTAAAAGAGAGAAACATTAGTTATATTTTTGCAACTTGTAACATTATTTAAATTAACCAATTATTTATAACGTTAGACTTTATTACAGCTTCTCTTTTCCTTTTTCCTTAAAAGAATGAGTTAGATAGTACTTAAACTGAGGTTTTTAGAGTTTAAGTAGTGTGTTTCTGGCCTGCACATGCATTATTATAAATTACATTACTTTTAGTTCTTGCCAGCTTCGATAGCTGTAATTTCGGGCTTTGCATTATTCACTGCTGATAACTTGATTTTGATGTTCCAGTCAGAATTACAGAGACAGCTTAGAGTAAAATTTAACTGTATGATCTTTGACTATTAGGCCATTTTTAAAATTCAAATTGACCAGTCCTTTAGTTGCATAACCGCCGAGCTGCGATTGATATTGTTAGGACAATAAAGTGCACTTATGTTCTAAGTTCTGTTTAAATAAAAAGATTTACTAAACTTTAGCACTGCTTACAGTTACTTTAGACATAGTGATTATTCACATCATATCTGATATGATTACTAGTTCCAGATCAAGTAAAATCTCATAAACTTACAAATAAATCTTCTTTGTAGTATAAAAATTCAAAAAATGCAGTTATAGATATCATGTGAGGATAAATAACTCAAAATCATGACAGTAATTTCTTTTGTTTTTACCAACAATCAAAATTTTCTTGGAAAAATGACTTCCCTCTAAAATTTCTTTGTAGTATTGAAGGTAACGTTTTGCTATTCTACTTTTGAAAATGGCAAAATTAGTTTTATCTACCTGTTTTAAACATTGGGGGGGGGGGAACATACATTACTTCACTAGAGCTTAGTATCTTGTATCGCATGGTCAGAGCTGATCCTAGTGGGCAGCAAAATGGTGCACACCACATATGCGGCCAAATTTATAGGTCGTGAAATGATTATCAAACATTATATTTACGTAAAAAAGAGTGGTTAATTTTAATTTGCACATGGGAGGCTGACAGTCTTGGATTGGTACTGCACATGATCCGAAGTTACAAACTGTTTTAAAAATTCTTATGCAACTGTGATATGCACTATCAAATATATCATAAAATAAAAATTATGTTTTAGCGAACAAACTAATAAATGTTAAACTATACTTCTTTTACCATCCCAAGTAAATTTTAATTCCAACCACATTTTTGAAACCTACAGCATTTTTCCATATTGATCTTCACATAAATTATGTACATACATAAATACTTCATCAAATCATTCTAGTATTCTAAAACTGTATATTTCTAAAGATGTCATCTTTTGACTTCTTTGGAAACATACAGTTTAACACCTTTTCCAAAAAAGTATTCTTTTGAATGCTTTCTTATACTGTTTAGATAGAGAATAAACTCATCAAAAATGAAACTTCAAATTTAATCTGGAATATTAGTGCCATATAAGACTGAAAAGATGAACTAGGGGGAGGATATATTTAAGCAGCTTAAGTTTGCTGATTTTTTGACAAACGTCATTATCATCAAAAAAAAAAAAAACTAGTACAACTATTTGGTGCAATTTTCCAACTTTTCTTATAGAATATCAAATGCATAGCCACTTTCATTCACACGAAAATTTATTTCTGCTGCTAAATAATCTTGTTATGGATGTTCAGGATGACTGGCTGGATAATGATACCAGATTAGTTGAAAAAGATGTAATCTGCATTTTCCTGAATGGGACTAAAAAGATGTGAATTTTTCAATGGTTTAATGGATAAAAAATTTGCTAAAAACAGCTGGCAATTAATTTTGATAACTCCTCTTGTATGCTTTTCAAAACAGTATTCTGAATTACACAACAGATGTTACAAGTAGAATACTTTGAGCACAAGTTAAAAAAAATATCAGTTTATTAAAAGAAAGAATAAAATACATTTCAACTTTAATGCTACCATATCTAGGAATAATTGTTATTTAACATAAAAACCTGGCAATATACTGATTGAAAGAGACTGCATATATTATCTTCGAATTTCACTTATAAATAAGCATGTTGAAGTATTTTACTACAAATTCTATCACAAAATGTTTGATAACTTTCCAGTATTTTGTATCACAGTTATACAATTATAACAAGTACTATTTTAAATGGAATTTTATTAAGTTTCACTCACTTAAATGAGAGTTCTTCTCATAATGGAACAAAACTCCAGTCTTTAAATCATTTCATTCAATATATTCATCAATCATTGGATGGTTGTTGTGAATATAAACTTCAATTCATCAATTAAATGAGACTACATGATGGATGACTGAATGACTGATGTGAATCTAAACTTCAAATCAACAGTTAAATGAGAGGAGTGGGAAAATTCTGTCTTATACCTCTTACTACATTCAGCATCTCAAAAACAGCTTCAAATACAATAAAAATGATTTAAGCAAATTATCATACATGTAAGATGCTGAAAATCAATCTAAGTAATTACCTAAGAATATTATTCTTACTGAAACAAATGTTACAAATACAAAGACACAGCATTTAAGGATCAATGGAAATGGCTGAAGCAGTAAATTCATTTAAATTACTTGTATAAAGATAAAATAAGTAAAATTCATTTTCCTTGCCTATTCTAAATTCTAAACAGAAAAAGTTTCAACATTCCCAGTATAAAAGATCATATTATTTAAAAAAAGTAACATTCCCAGTAAAAATTTGTGAGATTTCATATATTTTTTGCAATTCAAAGCCCAAAAGATCATTTTATTGAATTTTTGTGCTTTTAAAGGTTCACCTGAATGAAAAAATACCTTCTTATGATTTTTGATTGTGAAAAATCCACCATAAATAGAACTTCAAAGTTACTGATGTATAATATACAAATATAAAATTGTAACTAGTTACAAAGATATGTATGAAATGGCCATTTAAAATTAAGTTCAACAATAAGTTATATTAATGGCTTATTATGTATGTAAGTACAGAAAAAAAAAAGCCACTATAATATTTAGCAATGAAAGACAAAATATTACATACCATTAAAAAATAAATAAATTTTTAAAGAATAAGCCAGAAATGGAAGCAATATAACTCACTAGACATGAATGCTACAAATGTACAACATGACAATGTTATATCTCAAAATTCAGAATAAAATAAAATTTTATGTGATTAATAATGACAATATAATATATTACATGGTTCTTAGATACCTAAAAACAAAAGAATTTATAACTCCATAAGTTTTAAAATATACAGAAATCCATTCAGTACAACAGTTTGCCGGCAATTAATTTAAGGTAATATAATTAGCAACAAACATTTCAAAGGTTCTTACACAATAATGAACTTTTCACAGCATCATTCTACAAATATTTGAATGTTTCTTATGAAATAAGAATGAAACTGCTTTGAATACATCACCACATTTTTATTCTTCATAATGAAAAGATTAGTTTATAAATATCTCATTACATTTAAATAAAAATCATGAAACAAGAAATCATGTAATCACAGGAAATAGGGTGTTTATCCAGCTTTACTGAGCAGATGTAGACTTATTTAGAATGGTATATAAACAGAAAAATAGATGCATAGCATCTACACAATTCTCAAATTAGAATAATAAGACATCAAATGAAACACTTCTTTTCCTCATCGGAATTACTAAGCTACTTATTGCAGTAATTATTGCTTGTCTGAAACAAAAAGCATATCAGATGAGACCTCAGATCACTAATACCATTGAAATTTTCAAACCCACATATTCGTCTGCATTTAAGATATGAAAACAATTTGAGCTAATGATGCACTTCAAGTTCACATTTTTAAACAGAATAATAATAATAAAATTCAGTGATTACTTTGCAAAACTTAACTGCATTTCTACAAGGAGTGATCAAAACATTTATATTCAAATAATACTAAGGTTCAGTAGACTGAGTCTAGAGTAGATTGATAATAAAGCCATGATCTAGTCACATGATTAGCAAATTAATCACAGTGTATGGAATGTATGGTATGTTTGATGGCATCATTGAATCTTGTTTGATGGCTATTGATGGCATCATTGAATCTGCATGTTACAAATGCAGTGTAGTTTCAGAAGTGATGCTGCATTCACACTACCTTCTTTCTGAGAAAAATTCTTTCTAGCATTTTCCATATTGCTAAAAAGTGTTTGCTCAGCCTTAGTTTGAACATTATGCTTTCCTGTTGCTTAGTTAATAAAATGCTGGTAGTTTTATAATTGGACTTTATATCTCCTTTCAGATATCCACTGCATATTCAAGGAAAACCACTGTTCTACTTCCCTTAACTTTTTTTTTTATTTTGGCAATGAAGGAATTAATACACATTTATGTCATCTTTCAGTTACAAAATTTCAGTTCATGCAATTAAGGTAAAAATTTCCAGTTCATGCAATTAAGGTAAAGTTACTAGATGCCTGAGATTGATCTGGACAGTCTTACATTTTTATACGTACCTGGGTAGAAAAATTTCCAGGATCTTCACAAGTGGTTATAAAAATAAAGACAAAGATATTGTTATTAAATTACACTAAAAAGAGTGAAAAACTTTAGTAATGTTTCATGAGGATGCAGATATTTAAAGATAAAACCACAGAATTTTTTAGAGCTTAGGTGGGTATTTTCATTAGAATAATCTCTGCATCATATTCACAGCAGAAATAACTGAAGATTAGTCTTAATTTGCAATATGTTGAGTGATTTTTTTAATTGAATTCTTTGCTTTGTCATTTACTTCATATTAGTATTATGTTAGTTGCAACAACTTCAAAATTCTCTGGACTTGTAATTTTTCCATAAAATGCCTAGGATTAACTTGTAGGGTTCTGCTTACTTTTACTAATAGTTATTCTGTGAACCTTTCCTGAATTCTCTTATTTCTCATCACATCTCCTCACCAGAATGTAAATTACGTAAAGTGAACAACAGTATTTAAATTGTCGGAGCGAAATGTTTAAACAAAGCTTAATTTTGTTATTGTGAGCACCATGTTTGTTAGTTTCTACCAGCTGTTAATTTTAACAGCGGCTAGGCATTCTTGCCATCAAGTTAGTTCCCTGCCAGTATAGGTTTCCTGAGGCAGCCTCTTAGTTTAAACCGAATTGTGTAGTCTCGCACTAATCTTTATCTTCAGTGTCACATTATCATTTAAACTCTCACCGCAAGTGGCTAGTTTTTATTTGTAAAAATGCAAGTCCGTGACATCTGTTAACTATTTTGTGATAAATAAAAGGGTCTTTTACACTCTTTTCCTATTTGCATTTATCCTCACACCTGAGCGAGAATTCACAAGGTACAACACTCAAATAAGTAAAATGTAGTAGATCCTACAAACTTTTCTAAATATGGTAAGCCTAAATTAAAGGCAAACATTTTCTTAATCAATGTGAATGGGTCAAACACAATGATGTGCATGCTCATGCTATAGCTGTGAAGTAAACATTGAATACCCTGAAATGAGATATCCTGATCTTTCAAAACTGTATCACCGCTCTTCAGTAGCTACTTCTATATGGACACCACATCTAGTTGGTAAACAATGTGAAAGAATTACTGCACACTTTTATGCCTAAGAAAGCAGATTTCAGGTATGTTTAACTTGGTTCCCCAATAAGAAAACTGGCTTAATACAAGAGATTACTGTTTCTAAGTATAACAGATCTATTGAACTATACACCTCTTGAACATAAAATTTTGAATCACTCCTTATATTTTGTCTTTTAATGATTATCTCTTACAATGCAACAGCTATTAACACACGTGAAGAATCACTAACTTTCATAAAACTTTGAATATGTATTCACACTTATGCCAAACATGTTAATTGCAGATGCAACTAAAATTTTAAATTACACATAATTTAAAATAGAAAAAAAAAAAACCACTTTTAACATTTTTTTCTTGTTTTTAAACTATTTCTTTGTTGTCTTAAAAAATATATATAACATTTTCTTCAGTATAAGAATCAATTTCAAATTTATTTATATCCATTCCAATGATGTTTAAAACTAAATATCCTAAAATTAATAACAAGATTTATTTATAAGCTTAAACAATGAACATTTTTTATACTTTTGTACATTTATGTTTATATGTATTGACACATTCCCATTTCCATTCTTTCAATGCGAATTTTGTCCTTAAAGAATACTGACATTACAAAACCTGCACTTCAAATGTTATTTTATCAATCAAAAACAAAATGAAATACCTGGAATATAAAGCTTCTATGTTTTAAGTTTTGATCATTACTTTTGTAGTTAAACTTTTATACATGAATCTTATTTATTATACAAATAACATGCAACATACAAGCCACCCAACCAGTACAGTGGTTTGTGACGACTGCCCACGTACGACTAATGGCTATTAAATAAAGCACTCAACCATTTAAAAGAAATGCATCAGACATATAACTGTCAGTTCCACCATCTTATGAAAAACAATCTCAAAATCCTTTGAATTCAAAACAATAAAGCAAAAATCAGTTCAGTAAATTTTTACATCTTATGTTTATTTTTTTATAGATATCTCTTTTATATTTTTAAACTTGATCTTGATTTTGAGGATTTACTAAAGAGTTATTCCGATTTTCACAGGTAAACTAATATCCATGATATCAATGACTTTTTTAACCCTCCACCAAAACAAGTCATACGTACATGTCCCAGAATATTTTTTTGCAATACCTTTAACACTTTGGGTACATTTGACGAGTGAGACTCGTCATCTGCTTACTTGGGTGAAGTTATGGTGGACGAGTCCGATTTTAAAATGCCGTTTCAAAAATATATTTACATCACCAATAGAAGTATATTCCAAATGACATGTATTACTTTTACATATTAATCCATATAGCGAAAAGTAAATCCATCCCATGGGTATAAAAATCTTCAAATAATTCAGTACTCAAAGGGTTAAGTATAAATGCATATATCTTGAAGTAGCAAGAAATTAAGACAGTATCTTAAAAGTAAAAGAATCTATGTATAAAGTAGTAGTGCCGTTTTTGATATTATTATGACTATCTCTTTTTCATCATAATTTTGGATTTTACAGTTGGAAGGTTAACGAAAAATATGCTAGTCTTTTCAAATAAAGTAGTCTCAAAAGTTGCAGATAAGCTCTGAAGTATGCATAATGAATCCCAAAGATACATCAACTAAGCTCATTTCTTTTACTATAAAGGGATTTCCCATTTGCCAGGGTTCAAACCCCAGACTGAACTACAAGTGTTCAGCAACTTTTACCACTCGACCACCGGTGGGCATTTGTTCTCCGTGTCCTACACGAGTCACTGAACAAGGATTTGAGCAGACTGCTTATAACATTTCACAAGTGAATAAACAAATATATAAACTAAAAATGGCACTCTGAACATTTAGTTATAGTTTGGAGAAATAAATGATCTGATAACTACGTTTGAGAAATAAATCATCCACTTCAGGATACACCAAGTGTTCATCAGTTCCTAATGCCAAACACCTAAGCACTGCATTCATTTACTACAATACTATTATTCAGTCATTTACGTAAGGTGATAAATAATGAATTATCTCATAGCTGACAAGTAAACCCAGTTCACTAACTACAAGTATTCTCGTAGATGGCAGTGAACATGTTAAAAACTGATCCTACAATAAAAAGCACCTCTCAACCTTGTTCTATACTACAAACTCCTCAAAATAAGAATTTTTCAAAATGTACATAATTTTGAAATATTTAAGAAACAGATTTATTAACTAAAATTTTGCAAACCTCAGTTCAAAATTTTTTTTAGTTTCAGTCAGCAGAACAGAAATGGGAATATGTAACTAAAGACACACCACATAAAATATTTCAGTCATAATCAGATCTAAGCACATGATATGCAAAGTGTAACACAGAAGTAAAACTTGAGCAATTCAGAAGAAAATGACTTGAGACATTCTCACAAGCTTGAGAAAAGATACAAATTCTTCAAGCATATAAAAATACTTATTCACTGGAGTGAAAGTTTGAATATCATACAATACAGTGCAATAGCAATATTGGTATGAATGGACAGTAAGAAATGTAATGCAAAACTGAGATTTATTTGAAATTTCTTTATACAATGGATTCTTATCTACATTACGTATTGAAGAATAAGAATTTCAAATTCAAACTTTGACTTCAATACATTAATTCAGGCATATCATACTCATACCACTAGAAATTCAAATAATTTCATATCTTCATTATTAATGGCAAATTTTCCTCTACATAAATTAATTTGGTACTTACGTATTATTCTGTCAACCTACTAAGTAGCATGATTTAGAGCCAATCATGAATGACCATGTCTTCTAGAATTTCCAGTAATGATTGGTAACGTGCCGAAATTTCCTCCAACAGTTGACGGGATAACATGTAAGTACCATTAATTTTTCTTATTTTAAAACATCATATATATTTCAGATTCAAATTAAGATTGAATTTAAAATCCAATTATGACAAGTTTGACATCTGCTTCACTCAATGTAGTTTCTCCCATACAAACCACACTCATCATTACTGATATACCATTCAAAATGTTAAGTAAAATACTTACAATAATTCACTTTTTTAAAAAATTTTTTGATGTAATTGAAATGGTCTATTATGTAGAAGCATAAATAATCATTACAATCATAAAATCGCAAAATTTATGTGCAGGTTAGCACAAAGGTTTATAAAATATAACAATACTAATTATAAAAGCTCTGGTTATGAGAACAGCAAAAATTATTTCAAATAATTTTTAACAGACAAAACTAATTCAGAACAAAAATTTTCTGTTAATTTGACAGCATTATAAATAACTCGTAGTAAATATGCAAGCACTCAGAATATGAAAGTATTTTAGACATCCAAAAAGATAACAAAAACGAAGTGCCACAAGTCTGATACGCCTGTTCTAATCACATCTTTCCACTAATGAAACATAAAAATTCTCAAAACAGTCACATTTAGACATATAGCAGATATATTGATCCATTACATAAACGTTTTCCATTCAGAACTAGCTGAAGCACATTTCTTTCCACATAACACTAGAAGGTGGGAACTGTACACTTTTTAACATGACTAGCATGTTGAGATCCCTATATGTTACAGCAAGCAATATCAAGCATTTTCGAAAGAATTCACATGAAATACAAATGTTAATTAATAGAACCTTCTAATGTCTTTACATTCTTATCATAAGGGTGGGAGTTAGAAATCAACAAAATATTTAACAATTAAAAACTGTGGTATCCTGCAGAAATATTCTCAATCCAACAGGAACTCACCAGGCATGATACTTCATATATTCTAGATACTAAAATCACTAATAACAACACAGATCAAAGTGTGGCAGCTCTTTGTAGAAGCTCTGTTATAAACCTCTGGGAGATAAAAAGAAAGTTTTTTTTTATTGCAAATTTAAAATTACAAAATACAGCAAATAACAAATAAAAATTATAATATTAGAATGAAGTCTGAGCTTTTTTTATATTATAAAACTATTAGATCAAAAGCAAAAAATAGTTTTTTTTAAGTTATGTATTAAGATAATCATGATACAGAAGCAACCATAAATTAAAAAGCTGTCATAATTTAAAAAAATCTTAAATTGCAAAATAACAATGAATTACATGTAATAAAATAATGTACATTTATCTTTTAATTAGAATAAACTAGCAGAACTACCTGATGCCATTTAAGTTACATTGAGAGTAATGCATCTAACAACAGAGAGAATGATATCGCTGTAATCCTTCTCTAATAACGATGCAAAAAGTACGATTCATAGACATACATTTTTCAATCTGATGCGATATAGAACCCACATAAAAAATTTTGATAGAAAAATAAGCTAATTCTCTCTCATTATATCAGCAACAATGGCATGCAGTTTTTAATGATTTTCGTCTTTCTAATCAAATGGTCATAAAAGCTCAAGTTCCTTCTAATATTTCACCTATATTCAATTTTAGTTGATTAAATGTGGCAAAAAATATATTATAATTGATCAGAAATCAATAATGTGAGCAAACACACAAACAGACATTCTTCTTTATATGCAGATTTTGTAAAACTACAAATTTTTTACAAAACAAATTTTCTGTTAACAAAATCCACGATTTGAAAGTGAGCAGAAGCAACAATTTTTGAAATAAAGTAGATTTTTATCTCCAACGTGCAAGATTGTTGCTACTCGGAAAAATAAGGGTTAAAATTAGCGCTTTCAGAGTTTTTAATTAATAATTTGGATGATTAAAGTCGTATGAAGATATGAATAGTCAAAATGACTTCCCATTAATTTTTGGAATCGGGAATAACGTATGTAATGTTTGGCAATGCTATTTTTATTTCATCGTAAAACTTAGAAATTTTTTAATAGCAAACTCTAGGATTTGAAAGAGAGCAGTGGCAACAACTTTGGAAATAAAGCAGATGTTCATCTCTAGCTCGCAAGACTGTTGCCTTGAAAACTGCAGTTTTTCTGAGTTTTAATTAATATCTCTGATTTTAGCAAGCTTTTTTTGGGGGGGGGAAGTGGACGTTGACCTTATCCAGAACCCAGAAAAGAACTGTAGAAAGTTTGGTGACAATAGCTACAGTAGTGACTGAGTTTTTAGCGAACAAACATACAGACTTTCTTTTTACATTAGTAAGAGTCATGTGGCTTTTTACATTACAGACAGATACAGGTTTTGATTTCCTTGTAATATTTCATTTCTTTACATGGAAATAAGATGGTATAATACTGTTCATGCCAAAAAACTTTAAAGCACTACCACTTTGTCAAAAAGAAATAAACACAATCAACTCACATTATAAAAACTCTCTTGAAACAATGAAAAAGAATATTTTACCAAATGGTTATTGTATGATATGTTTATATAATGCACGGTATGTCTATATGATACAATAAAAATTACTTATTCCATTAACTTCTAAATAAATAATGATTATTCCAGTTATATATTAATTAAAACAAAATGCATTTTAATATACCTCATAAATTAATCCACTGGCATATTTTAATGCCCCTTAATATTTAATATATGAATTTCAGCACATTTAATAAAACACCGAGTGTTCTTTTTCTCAAAGGAAAAGTTAAAAGAAAAAAAAAAAAAAAATGTTCTGTTATTTATTCAATGGTTACCTAAAACTGAAGGTTTTTTTTAAAGTGATTAAACTTTTAATTTTTAATTAGAAGATACAAAAAAACATAGTTTTATATGTAAATTAATGTAACAATTATTAATTAGTGATAATACAAATTGCACACAATTCTGTTTATAAGTATCATGAAAACAATAAAATATCTTAGTAGCTTTTTGTAATTAAAAATTTGCAAAGGCATTTTAATCACTTCAACTTTACGCAGACATATAGAGTGGATTTGTAATAATCTTGGTTCTATATTGGCAGACATTGTCCATCACAATTTTCTTTATTTTAACAGCGCATCTAAGAAAGAGATGCTTCAAACATACTGTTGTCTAGATACAAATTACTGCAAAACTTTGAAATATTATTACATATGTAACTAAAAAATTATCAACTTCAAATTTTAATACAATATTTTAGGTTAAAAAAATCTTAATACAGTCAAAAGTCTTTAATTCGGACATCCATAATCCGGAATGATCTATAATCTGGACCTCAAAGCTACAAACTTTCTGCGCATGCATAAACATATAATGCATTTACGCATGCGCATAATACATTTATGCATGTGCTTTTAATGTATAACAGACAGTATAAGCTAAGCTAAAATTATCTAATTCAGTTAATGTTGCAGATAGCATTGCTACTTAATCTTCTAATTGGATCCGACTTATTATTTTTTGCAGACTGTTAGAGCAATATTATTAAAGTAAGTTTGAACTTTCGATTATGTCAAAAAGAGTTTCCAATTCTGGAGCTGCCAAAGGATATACAAAGCGAAAGCATGCTTCGATGTCCATCAAACAAAAAGTAGAATTGCTGCAAAAAATGAATAAAGGCATATTCGTCTTAAAATTATGCAAGGTGTATGACATTGGAAAGTTAACTGTATATGACATAAGCAAAAAGAAAAAGGAACTTTTTGAATTTTTTGTGGATTCCGACACCCCACTTGCAATGAATAACAGAAAAAGGATTCGTTATGATAAAAGTGACAATCATGATAAAGTGATGATTGAATAGGTCAGACAGTCTCGCAGTGAGGGCATGCCATTGACGGGTCCAAATAGCTCATGCCAAAATATTTCATGAAGAAATGAACTTAAACACTAAGTGCACATATTCGACAGGTTGGTTAACCAAATTTAAAAATTGCCATCATTTAAGAAAAATAATTTCAGGTGAAAAAGCTTCAGCTGATACTGAAGCTGCTGAACAATTTGTAGATGAATCAATTGAACTCATTACTAGTGAACAATTATCTCCAGAACAAATTTACAATGCTGATGAAACTGGTCTTTTCTAGCAATATGTACCACGAAATACCTTGGCAACCTCTACAGTAAAGGCTCCAACTGGTGTCAAAGATTTCAAAGCGAGACTAACAATTTTAGCGTGCGCAATTGATGCAGGAACACACAAGTGCAAACTTTTCGTAATCGGAAAACATGCACGACCTCGAGCATTTAAATGAGTAATGATTTTCCCCGTTATATATCGCACAAATAAAAGAGCATGGATGACACAAGCATTAATGAATGATTGGTTTGAAAATTATTTTATACCCGAGGTTCGGCGACATTTGAATTCGGTTGGTTTACCTGATGACTCAAAAATAGTCCTGATTGTTGACAACTGTTCAGCGCATACTTCACTTAAAGTTTTAGTGAAAGATAATATATCCGTATTACTCTTCCCTGGGGGGAAGCGTAGCAGCGCGCAATTAACTAGAAGTTGATCTGTCAGCACTATCCTTATCTTCAGGGCAGATGTTTTTATTTTATTCGGCTTATAATTCCTTACTAGATGTAGTATTTTATCTCGATGTACTCCATCTTTGGTATGATTTAAATCACATTCCTCATCATTATAAATATCATAAATACACATCAAATAGTTTTCTGGTTGCAATTTCCTAATTTCGACTATGTGTAATGTATGCTTTACGCATGCGCGCATTGAAAGAAATGTTTAATAAAGTAAACAAATAAATATTAAGCTTTTTTTTTTGTAAATTTTGATACCCTTTAAATCATAATTACGCTTTATTTCATAAATTACGGTTTCATATTTTTAATTTTATAATTTCTGCATGCCATCTTACCAGATTTAAACTGATGATCTATAATGCGGAAAAACCGATAACCCGACAAATCCGGATTAAAGACTTTTGACTGTACTATATTCAAGGATGTGCCAACACACTTTTATGAGTTTCACGCAAAACCTTCTAATATAGCATTCTTATCAAACACAACGAGCATAAATACTGCTAAAAAATTAAGCTTAAATAACACATAAAATTACGTACCTCAACTGCTTCTTCAGACTGTTTAACACCAACTAGCTTATTCTTCATTGTAAATATGAAAAAAAAGTAACTTTTTATAAAATACAATAATTAAAAAATCACCGTATTTAATTTATAATGTGCAATAAGTTATTATACATGTTATATCAGGACATAAGTATTTAAAAATCCTCAGACAAATGAAAATTTAAATGTTAAAGCAGCATTCAGCAGACTGCTTCATCTGGCCAAGTAGCTGAATATATATGCTCATATAGCCATCACTCGTATAGGACAAATTACCCCATACTTGATACCTAAATGGTTGCAGAAGGATTTAATATTTAGATATATTTATAATTGAATTTTTCCTTTCTTCAAACATTATCGTTACATTGCATTACATTACCAGCAATTGACATCCACATAACTTGTCAAGTATTGCTATTACATCACACATTTCATCTCTTTCAACTAAGAAGAGTACATTGTTTACTGACAGAGGATATTTACACACTTTTAGAATGATTTTGATAAAGTTTTAAAAAGCAAATGGTTTGAAATAAAAAATTTCTAGCAACAGCAGAAATAAGAAATATTGTCTGCCACTTTTAGTCTTCTTTCAAAATGTCGCGTGTAAACAAGCTGTGAATTGAAGAAAATGTTTTTGCACTTTCCAAAGAGAAATATTCCTATTCCATAATTGGAAAGCATTGTGAAAAGGATGGTATCACAATTTCTAGGTACAAAATAAGCAACATTGTTAATCTGATAGGAAAAAATTGTTGGCCATTACTTCTACATTGAAAGACTCCAAACAAACACCTCAAAAAGATGCATACTCTTTCCAATGTTTCTAAAGTTAAATCATTAGTAAAAATCAAAAATCCGCCGATATAGAAATCAATTGCAAAGTCTTTAAATGCACCTGTAGCATCAATAAATAAAATAATAATCAAGATTTACAACTTGAAAAAGTTAAAAAAACATTATGTTCATCAGCTTTTGCTGCGCCATGTAGCTTGAAATAGACTAATTTGTAAAACCCTGTATGAAAACTATTTAGCAGGAGACAAACAGAAATACATTCTAATTCCTGATGAATCATGAATTTACCTAAATGACTTCAATAACAACTACAGCAAAAAATGTCCGTTTTTATTGAAAAAAAAGTGAAAAAATGTACAAATTTGGTACCATCAACACAAAGAAAGTAATGGATTATAAGTGTTACAGGATCCTTTTAACAATGGGAAATTAAAAATAAGAAGAATCAGAAAAAATTTTAAATCAACTCAATGTACCGTCAAGAGAAGGTTTCACATTCGATATTTACAGAAGATATTTCATTTCTTTATTCCAAAGGACTTTCAAAGAGTGAAATTTCATCAAGACAAAGAAATATGTCATACTTCGAAAAATACAACTGCATTCCTTGAAAAAATTAAAACTGATATAGGTATTGCATATACAGTACAAAGTCCGTAATCTGGATTCATCGGGACTTTGGCGATTCGGGATTAGGGGTGTTGCAACTCAACTCTTGCTGAGATCCGATGGCTGAGTGACGTCATCTCGAACTATGAACTCTCGCTTAAAGAGCACGAGAACTCGGAACAGAGAAGTCCCATGCTGCGTCATGCGAAAATTAAAACCTTTTTCATTATGTAAATATTCTGTAACCCGTTTGCGTCTTCATTAAATATGTTTGGTACAGAAAGTATTTATCATTTATGGATTATCCCCTTCAAGATTTTGCAGATATAGATGCACAGAAGAGAGGAATTTCACCCTATGGCCCTGGCAGAACCCATTGGAACAAGGTAAGCAGTTTTGTTTTACCTTGATTAATTAGTTAGAAGTAACGATAAGGATATAAATAATAATAAGGGGTTTTTCTGGATTATAGATCATCAATTTAAATCTGGCAAGATGGCATGCAGAAATTAAAATTATACAATTAAAAAAATGAAACCGTAATTTATGAAATAAAGAGCAATTATGATCTAAAGGGTATCAAAGTTTACAAAAAAAGAGCTTAATATTTATTTGTTTACTTTAATAAACATTTCTATCAATGTAAGCTGTTTAAGTTGCTTCGTTTTTTGTGCTAATACGTTCTCTTTAATTCTATAAACAGACATCATTTCTTGTTCAGTTACAAAGTTCCACTGTTAAGTCCTGTAATTGCTGTGTTGAGAATACTGACTAACTTGTCAATTGAAATTTTTTCGTTTTCAATAACATTCTCTGTTACTTTCTTCACTATCGGAAGCGCACATGGGTAAACACTTTACTGGCTTTACACGCATGCATAAACACATCAGGCACATGCGTAAGTTTGTGGCTTTGAGGTCCGGATAATGGACGTTCGGAATACGGACTTTGTACTGTATACCTTTTCAGTGCGTTCCTGCTAAGTTCCAACATTTCACCTATGGACTATTGTGCCTTTGGTTTCTGGAAAAGAACTCCTTCTAAGTACAAATCCATCACTATTGATGGACTCAGGGAAAAAGTAGAAGAGGAATAGAAATCAATACCCTTGGAAATTTTATGAAAAGCTCTTTTATCATGGAAATCACAATGCAGACTTAAGACTCTGGAAAAAAAAGGCTATCAGATCAGATATTTAAAATATACCCTTTACATTTTAAGCAATTAAATGGCTCTAAAATCTTTCTAAAAATGTGTAAACACCCTCTGTAACTGCTCCACTCTCCCTTGTAAAAATACAGATAATTATTCTCAATTTCATCTGTTTACCTTTTGTTTTATATTTACTGGTTTCCATTCATTTTAAATGATGAGCTTGTACAAAAACTACTATTATAAAGTTTAAATAAGCAATTGTCTGTGGTCCAGGAATAAATTAATCCATTTCACATTCATGCTTAAGGGGAAAATTGTTTCGGTTTGCAAATAGTACTTTATTTGATCAATAACTTTCAAGAACAAATCAAATTCATGAACTAAAGTTTCACAGCAAATACTTCTTAATAATTTATTTCTTTTTCCAATCTACCTTTACCTAACTTATAATACATCAAATTTGAATGATTTATAATATATCTAATTGATATTTTCTTTCTGTGTTTCTATGTTTGCATCACTGCCATTTAAAATTTCTAACACCATATTCTGCATATAAATCTCGTATAAAATCATCTTATCTCCATATAAAATAGCTATTCCAGCATAATTTAACAACGAGTTACATAATTTTCTCTCTATATATATAATATAAATCTGAGCCAGTTTTAATTAGAAAATTTAAAGAGCTCTTGAGAGCACAGCCATAATAAAATAATCTAACAAAGATTTTTAATGATGATAGCCATAATTTGCAATATACAACAAGTAAAAATAATTAACTACTCTAGCAAAACTTTTCTTAAAAAATACACCTTCATCACAAAATGTTTTTTAAATAATGGGTTGGCAAAAAAGTAATTTCAGTTTGCACTAAAGATAGCATAGCATTTTGCTGTTTTTCTGCCAATCATATACATTTTTTTTTTTTTTTCTTTCGAGATTTTGCAGGTGACACTTTTAGGTTGCTATAGAAACAAAGGTACTTACGTATTAACGCAACCAGGCCAAAATTCGCATAAATTGCGAAATTTGGCGACCCTACTTACGGCAACCCTACGTGTTATATGTAGTTTTGTAAAAAGAGCATGTGGAGATTCACAAAATTTTCCTGCATTTTCGTGCAAATTTTTGTAATTTATGAGAAAATAGCAGTGTACATGGATAAAGTCAAGAGTGTGCGCAATGCCATTTTTGTGCAATTCTGGGATAATTTTTTTAAGTAAAAATAAGTCGACGTGTACATGGTTATCGCGAATACGGTTTTCAATCAGTGCTAAAAGCAATAGCCAAAAGATTTCCACCGAAAAAATAATTCTGCAACTTATTCAAATTCGAATCCGGAAGGGTTTAATTGCTATTTTATATTTTAAAACAAAATAATATAAAAAACTGTATTAAAAATTATCTGTAATTAATAAATGCACATTTTCTTTCTATTCACACTTTTTTACTCAAACTTACAAATAGCGTCAACCTGGTTGCGATAATACGTAAGTACCGAAACAAATTCTATGCATTATTGTTCACAACTGTTAGTTTAAGGTCATTTTAACACTGAATATAAAAATAACATTTTCGGTGTATTTTACTTTTCTTATTTTCATAAAGATTCTTCTCTTTATAGCAGCTGAGGCTCAGTTCATGGTGTTGAATGATTAAAAGAATGCATATATCAGAATTGGTTTAAAATTTTTCGTTATAGTAATTTTTCACTTGAAGATGGCCAGTGTTCTAGCTGACCTTCTGAAGTTGATGATGACAAAATTAAATCCATAACTGAATGGAATCATCATATAACTGAGTGAGAGATTGCAAAAATGTTAAATTTATCACATACAACAATTGGAAATCACACAGCATGTCTTGGGCTCATTAAAAAGATCAATGTTTGGGTTCTGCATGAAATGAAAGAAGTTCACTTAACATAATAAATCAATATTTGAATATTAATTTCAAGAAATGCAATCGAACCTTCTTTTAAATGGATTATCACTAGTGAAAACAATGGACCACATACAATTAGCATTCATTGAAAAAGATCATGTTGTCCATTTGGTGGGATTCCAAAGATATTGTGCATTTTGAGCTGCTTCCAAACAACCAACTCTAATGTTTACTGCCAACAGCTTATGAAATTGAAGGAAGCAATCAAAGAGAAAAGGCCAGAATTGGCAAATTGCAAAGGAATAATATCCCACCATGACAATGCAAGGTCTCGCACATCTTTAGCAGCATGTACAAAATATCTGGAGTTTGGTTAAGAAGTAATGCCCCGATTCATATAGCCTCAATGTCGCATTATTGGATTATCATTTATTTAAAAGTTTAGAAAACTTCTTAAATGGTAAAAATTTGAGTAATAACGATGACCTCAAATCGCACTTGGTCGAGTTTTTTTTTTTTTCTTTTCTGACGAAAACCAGAAGTTTTATGAGTGCAGAATCATAAAGCTGCCAGAAATCAGGCAAAAGGTCATTAAACTGAACAGAAGATATCTGATTGATAGAAGTTTATATATATATATATATATATATATATACACACATTAAAAATTGAGTTTTATTTCATACTAAAAATCGAAACTACTTTCTTGCCTACCTGACGCATTTAAGAAATAATACAAATTACTCAACACAGTTAAGTGCCTTCTCAACTAGAGACCACGAAACTGTATCTTGGCCATAAAACAAAATAATCTCTCAAACTGAATTGTATGAAATACTGTAAACATCAATTTTCAAGATAAGCAGAAAAAAAGTCACTAACAATTATATCTAGCATACTACTGCATTTTTAACTAAGCAATCGCAGACCAAATCTTTAAAAATAATATACACTCAAAAAAAAAAAAAAAGAAAAATAATATATTTTAGAAGAAATCAATAATTATCTTCACAATACAATAGATGCCCTTTAAAGATAATAATGGAAAACTCTTCACCCATCAACAAAACAAAATAAAATTTTATTATCTGTAGTCAATTCTTTTTGTTGCTCAACATACAGCATTGCCGAGTACAGGGTGTGCATTTTGCTGCAGCAATGCTAACTTTGTTTTCTACTTTTGCTTTCTGAACATAGTACAGCTTCTGCATGCAGCACAAGCACCTTTTCTTTCAAAAATCTGACCCGGAATACTCCTTCGACATTCTACATGAAATCACAGCATTGTTCATCAACTCATTCTTAGCATATAGCGTGCTGAAAGTGTCCTGCCTGATTCAATTTGTGATAACTCTTAGATGGATTTATCAACAATAATTTACTGTACTCTTTTTCATACAAAATTCACAACAAATACTTTTTACTGATTTTGCTTTTGCATAATTATTCAATATGCTTTGTTGAAAAGTATAAAGGCATTTAATTTTTCTTTGATCAGTAAAGTAGAAGCTTGATCACCCAGAAAACTTTTGGTTCATCTTATCTGTTATTAACATGAATATCATAAACCTACATTTATACTGTGCAATATTTCTCCCCCCCCCTTCAAAAAAAAGTTGCACTTCAGACGTAAAAGCTGATGCATTTATTCGATTATGAAACCCGTCATCCATGAAAGATGAGGAAAATCATTCTGATAGAAGCCTGAAGGAAGAGACTGCTCTTAATTTAATTAGATAATTACAGATACAAGCTACAGATAAAAAAAATTAAATCCCTTGTTATAATTTTTTACCTTTTCCTGTTACAAAGTTTATCAATTTTCTAATGTGATCGCTTGTTGTGCCCATTAAAGACACATTTCTCTGGATGTCATGATCTTGCAGTTTTGAAATTATTCTAAAGAATTAAAACAGCCTACCAGGAACTAATTCACTTTACATAAAACCAAGTCAAAGATAAGACGAGTTGTGATGTCACACTCATCATTTTTAGTGTTAAATCACACAGTTTGGCAACGATGATCAATGGAATAGACAAAAATTATGAGTTATATAGACTTGCATGGAAAACTGACAGAATTTTTAAATTCTGTCTATTCATATGACAAATGCCATTGGTCTTTTCTCCAATTCCATATTTTTTGTTTTAAAATATTAAAATTCATATAACTCAGAAGATAACAGATAAAATACCTCAAAATAATTTGTTTTAAGATATTCAAATCCATATAACTCAGAAGATAACAGACAAAATACTTCAAAATTTTTTGTGCTTTTGCTAATAACTGTACCTCAACTTTTACTTTGAATTTATTTGTAAAATTATTAAAACTTATTTGATGAAATACTGATATTTTTAAATATAAAAAGTTTGTAATATTGACTGATCACTGCAAAGCACACAAGAACCAATGGCCAATGGCAGTCTTAGCAATAACTCCAGGTCTGATCTGGTATGATGATCCATAATGTAAGACTGCAGTACTCAATCCTGATAATGCTGTTAAATATGGACATGATATGATGATACATACAAAAAGAAGAGCCACCTGAAAAGATATCATCATGACAGTCATGAATCCATATGCAATGCACAACTGAAGCCACTCGGCTATACAGTTAAAGTTAAGCACTATCATACCAATCTGTAATGTTACACCATACATGCAGATACATATTCCTATGCAAAACACCTTAATTTGTGGGCTAGGATGCATGATGTAGGTCTGTGATCCAGCATGTCATTCCATCCATCCTTTCTGGATTCATAAATTTTATATTTGTATGATAATGTCAGATTTTTCGGTTAATGTTTGGATTATGGTAACTTGGCGATTTTTTGGTGAAAATTTAGCGACCAACCCTGCTGTAGCAACCTGCTAGTTTTTGTTTGGACGCCATTTTGTTTTCATGAAGTAAAGGTGTGTTTTTTTTTTTTTTTTTTTTTTTTTTTAACTCAACATTTTTTTCCAACAATCTGCTAGCCGAATTACGCTTATGCTAAAACTTTTATGGAACAAAAGTGCTTAATCATGACAAAGATTAGGTGCGAAATTGGGAGAAAGTGCAGAATCACAAACTGCTTGTCTCGTTTTTAAGAATTGCACATACACGGTATCCATGTACACGTCAACCTATTTTCACTTAAAAAAACATCCCAGAATTACACAAAAATGGCATTGCGCACACTCTTGACTTTATCCATGTACACTGCTGAAGTCTTAGCTAGAAACCTTTATCGCCTTACCAAAATGTCGCCAAACTACCTGTTACCGTATTCCAAAGATTAGCCGATTTTTAATCAGTGAAAGCAGATATTTTGCAAAAAACATGATCTACAGTCTCAATAACCACAATTCTTCCAAAGTCAATTTGAAGAGATGCTGGTTTAAATTCTATGTTCTTTTTGACATGTACAAAGAATCAGTAAATATGATTCCTATATAAGAAACCAGCTCTCTGCTCTCTTTCACACAGCTTTCATGCAGCATAACTGTGCCTAGATATGCATTGCTAATCATAATATCATATTTGTGCTGAATATGTTATGCAAATTTCATGTGTGTCATATCCTTCCTTCATGATTCTGCCGTTGTTTTTCTTAATGTTTCTTAGCCTCCTGATCTAAATCAAATCAGGTACACAAGTTCATCATGTCCAAAAACAAGAGAGAAGCATCTTATTAGCCAAGGTCTCAGGCACCTTACAAGTAAAACTAAAGTTCTGCCCAGCTCCAACTGTTTTAACCAAGAATACCAAATAGAACAATACCAAAGATCTCATAACCTTTTTCCCCTACTACCAATCTTTTCAAGGAGACCTTCAGCTCAATGAACTTTATACAACACATAGTAAAAGAAACCAAGAAAAGGTAATGACAGCAAACAGAAAGCAATACAGTCAAAAGTCTTTAATCCGGACGTCCATAATCCGGAATGATTTATAATACGGCCCTCAAAGCTACAAACTTTCTGTGCATGCGTAAACGCATAACACCTTTAATGTATAACGGAGGGCATAAGCTACGCTAAAATTATCTATTTCAGTTAATGTTGCAGATTGCGTTGTTCTTTAATCTTCTAATTGGATCCGGCTTACTATTTTTTGCAGACTGTTAAAGCAATTTAATAAAAGTGAGCTTGAACTTTCGATTATGTCAAAAAGAATTTCCGATTCTGGAGCTGCCAAAGGATCTACAAAGCGAAAGCATGTTTCGATGTCCATCAAACAAAAAGCGGAACTGCTGCAAAAAATGGAAAAAGGCATATCCTTTGTTTCTCTAACCATTCCGAAATCTCTTTATCAATTTCACACTGCTCTGCAGAAGGGGGGAGACGTCCCGGCGCACAACGAACAGAAGTTGATCTGTCAGCACTATCCTTATCTTCAGGGCAGATGTTTTTATTTTATTTGGCTTATAATTCTTCACTAAATGTAGTATTTCATCTCGATGTACTCCGTCTTTGATATGATTTAAATCAAATACCTCGTCATTATAAATATCACGAATACACATCAAATAGTTTTCTGGTTGCAATTTTCTAATTTCGACTATGCGCACATTGAAAGAAATGTTTAATAAAGTAAACAAATAAATATTAAACTTTTTTTGATACCCTTTAGATCACAATTGCTCTTTATTTCATAAACTACAGTTTCATATTTTCAATTTTATAATTTCTACATGCCATCTAACCAGATTTAAACTGATGATCTATAATCTGGAAAAACTGACAATTCGGAATCGCCGAAGTCATCCAGATTAAAGACTTTTGACTGTAATAACCTTCATAACAAATGAATTCATATCTGAATTCAACAATATGGAGATCGGCTCTGCTAACTACCATACCAACCAGAGTGATGTATTTCAATTTTAATGGCTCAACACTGTACAAAAACTTTAAAACACTTATTATACATTCTTGATATATAAAAATAAAAACCTAATATGAAGACTTAAAAAAATAATGAAACTGTATTATTTCTTATTAAAGGCATTACTTTTTTAAAAAATTATGCAAAACCTGTTTCAGAAAGCAGTCCCCCCCCCCAAAAAAAAACTATTATTACAAATGCTAATTTAAAGATGGTAAAATATAATTTAAAGTAAAAATGTATGTGATTGGTTTTCAGTATTCATTAAATTACTTTTAATCATTGCAGAGTGATAAAATTCATTTAAATAACCACATACTTACCCTTAACCATTCCCGTCTCGCAGGTTCAGCTTCTATGTCTAAAAGTTCATCTAAGTCTATTTCCACTTCATAATTACCAGACTCTTCCTAAATTAAATTTAAAATACATACAGGATAAATTTTCTTGAAAAATAAGAAGACAACAAAAATACAAAAGTTTTCTTTTTACAATAAATCTCCATTAAGTATATTTAAATTAACTGAAAAGTTAGTAAATAACTTTAACCTAATGTATGGTCACAAAATAATTGTTCACAAAAGTATGGGCCATGGATCATGAAATGTCTTGAAGTACGCTACTATCCGAAAGTTATGTAATAGGTAGAACTAGCAACAAGCATAGATTGAGGGAAGTTGAATCGAGAGATGGGGCTTCTTTTTTTCCCATGAATTTAAAACTGATTGCCCCCTGTGATGAACCCTGGAAAATATTCTCAGTGATGAGATGGCTAAATGGCAGGTCCATACCAGTGAATGATACACTAACAAGTTTTCAGCCATTTGAAAATTAGTTCTTTTTTTGTGGGGGAGAAGATAATTATTCTAGCACTGAGATATCCTTTGATAAAACTATATATGTAAACAATTTTCCCCTTCATACAAAATTGTTCAGTACTTAGGTACTACCTTGTCGACAGTGAAAATGTCTCCAAGTACTACAGTTTAGCAAAAATTGTGGATAAGCATGACAAAATTATCATGCTCATAATAGCTGCCCTTTTGTCTGATGTAACCCTGGTGAAGTCAGCTTTTGTTTTTATGAACAAGAATATAAATTAAATGTTACTGTATTTTTTCTTGCATTTTGGGAAAAAAAAGGGAATTTAATTATAATTGATTATTTAATGAAAACTGAACTCCATGGATTATTTTCAAAGTTATGGGATTCTATCATCAAAAGAAGTGTGTACTGATGGACACAATATGGTACTTTATTTGAAAGTAGATAAACAATGGCAATGCAGCATTGTAACTGCACTCCAGTTGATTTAGCTGTTCAGTATAATTAGTACAGTCAAAAGTCGTTAATTCGGACACCCATAATCCGGAATGATCTATAATCCGGACCTCAAAGCTGAAATCTTTCTGCGCATGCGCATAGGCATTTCTGTGCATAGGCATTTCTGCGCATAGGCATTTCTGCGCATGCGCATAGGTACGCGTGCACGCAAGACCTTTACGACTGCGCATATACGTCTGCGCAAGCACAGAATACGTTTTCGCGTGCACGTTTAATGTATAACGGACGGTATAAGCTAAAATTATCTAATTATCTATTTCAGTTAATGTTGATGATTGCGTTGTTCCTTAATCTTCGAATTGGATCCGGCTTATTATTTTTTGCAGACTGTAAGAGCAATTTTATAAAAGTAAGCTTGATTATGTCAAATAGAATCTCCGATGCTGGAGCTCCCAAAGGATCTAGAAAACGGAAGTATGTTTCGATGTTCATCAAACAAAAAACGAATTGCTACAAAAAATGGATAAAGGCATATCCTTTGTTTATCTAACCGTTCCCAAATCTGTTTATCAATTTCACGCTGCTCTGCGCGGGGGGGGGGGGATGTCGTGGCACGCAATGAACTGGATGTTGATCTGTCAGCACTATCCTTATCTTCAGGGCAGATGTTTTTATTTTATTCGGCTTATAATTACTAACTAAATGTAGTATTTAATCTCGATGTACTTCGTCTTTGATATGACTTAAATCAAATTCCTCGTCATTATAAATATCACGAATACAAATCAAATAGTTTTCTGGTTGCAATTTTCTAATTTCGGCTATGCATAAGGTATGCTTTACGCATGCGCGCGTTGAAAGAAATGTTTAATAAAGTAAACAAATAAATATTAAGCTTCTTTTTTTGTAAATTTTGATACCCTTTAGATCATAATTCCTCATTATTTTATAAATTATGGTTTCATATTTTTAATTTTGTAATTTCTGCATGCCATCTTACCAGATTTAAACTGATGATCTATAATCTGGAAAAATCGAGTCTGGATTAAAGACTTTTGACTGTACCTCTTAAACAGGAAAGAGAACAGCTGGATATGATCAACAATGCAGTAATAGACTGGAAAAATTACACGTGAAAATTTGTATTCACAGCATTCTAAATGGATCTTCAGGTTATATCAAAAGACAAAATAACAGAAATTGGCCAAAACTTTTTTATGACATGCATAAATGAAGCAGGCAGAATACTGATTATTAATTAAATAAAGTGAAGATAGTTCCTTCAGATCTACAAGAACATTAGTGTAGCCTTTAAAGGGTCTTCACAAACTCACTCGGTTTGACCATAACCAGCTTTTTGGCCAATGTAATAATACATAAACACTATATATTATTTTAGTTCTACAATCAATTTTGATGCTTTACATATAATCTTTCTACATAAATCACTATTAAGTAAATTTAAATTTACTAAAAAGTTAGCAAAAATTTCATCTTGCAATTTATGGGTTACAAAGCAAATATAAAAAGGTAAAAATATATATGTAAAACATTTATAAATATATCCAATGAAATAATTTATAAAGCATAAATATAAATAATTTATAAATACAGCTGATAAAATAATTTATAAAGCATAAATACAAATAATGGCCATATGAAATATTTTGATCTTAAACAATACTAATTCTAAAAAAGTCTTTTGGTTGATCTTTACATTATGGTAACTTGGCGATTTTTTGGCGTAAATTTGGCAACCAACTCTCCTACAGCAACCCTCTATTTTTTTTCCCCGCCGCCATTTTGTCTTCACGAAGTAAAGACATGTTTCTTTTCTTCTTATCTACTGAACACTTCTTCCAACAATCTACTAGCCGAATTACACTTATGCTAGAAATTTTATCAAACAAAACTGCTTAATCATGACAAATATTCACTGCAAAATTGGGAAAAAGTGCACAATACCATACTCCTTACGCGTTTTTCAAAATAACACATACACATAAACCATGTACACGCCGACTTATTTTTACTTAAAAAAACATCCCAGAATTGCACAAAAATGGCATTGCGCACACTCTTCACTATATCCATGTACACTGCTTTTTTCTCATAAATTAGAAAAATTTCACGAAAATACATGACAATTTTCTCAATCTTTAAACCCGGTAAAAAGAACATACATGAAATTACCTGATCGCGAAAAAGCATTTACCCTTTACAATTATGAACATTTCCACATATAAAATAAATAAAATATCCAAAAACTTTTACCTCTAAATCATCTATTACATTATACACGTCACCAACGAATTCATACCGCAAGCATTACAAATACTTAGTATCGAATATTTAAATTATTTCCATGCACATTTATTTCAACTTAAACGTATACCAAATTCCTACAAACATAAAATTCACAAAATAACTATCATTTAATTAAAATATCACTAAACCATGTACACGTCGACTTATTTTTACTTAAAATAACATCCCAGAATTGCACAAAAATGGCATTGCGCACACTCTTCACTATATCCATGTACACTGCTTTTTTCTCATAAATTCGAAAAATTTCACGAAAATACATGACAATTTTCTTAATCTTTAAACCCGGTAAAAAGAACATATATGAAATTACCTGATCGCGAAAAAGTATTTACCCTTTCCAAATATGAACATTTCCACATATAAAATAAATAAAATATCCAAAAACTTTTACCTCTAAATCATCTATTATATTATAAACGTCACTAACGAATTCATACCGCAACCATTACAAATACTTAGTGTCAGATATTTAAATTATTTCCATGCACGTTTACTTCAACTAAAACGTATACCAAATTCCTACAAACATAAAATTCACAAAATACTTATCATTTAACTAAAATATAATTAAATTCAAAAACACTACTTAAAATATAAATGAGCACATACATTAAATAAATAAAATTACCTTACAATCCTAATTACTTTAAACTAAATCATTGCTAATAACAATTTTCCCAATAATATAATACCAAATTCCTTTCCACCTTACATTTAGAACAATGCATAAAAATAATATCCTCAAATAATAATTAAAAATACTAACTTACCTAATCTTCTTCAGAATCTTGATTACGTGGAGGATACACTTTTCTAATTCATTCAATAAAATTATTGAAAGATTTTTTCTGCGAATTTTTCCTCCACTAAATAAAAAGCAAACTTCTCTTTATCACAATGCCTAAATACCCATTTCGAATTCACTTTAGTTAGGGCCATGGGATCCAAAAATTAAACAACACTGTTTCACACAACACAGAATAAAGCTAAATACAAAATTTCCACATTTTTTCCCGATTTCCCCCCTTTTCCGATTAAAGAACTGTAATTCGTCCATTAATATCACATGACATATCCCATGATCTCTCATTTCCCTCACGCAAAATAATGCGTAATCGGAACTGAGTACTGCTCACATTATTACCAAAGTCCCAGGTAGTAACCTTTATCGCCTCCAAAATGTCGCCAAACTACCAGTTACCATATTGTAAAGATCAACCAGTCTTTTACATGGAAATTTTTTACAAAAATACATACTGAACTGTCATATAAAACCTGTAGTTGGTCATACATCCACATTTCCACACGTAGTCGCTTTTTTATTAAGCTCATTTGGTGCTGTCCATATTTGGCAGTCAAATATTTTTTCTTTCTTTCATGGATTTCTTCATTATCCAAATCAAAATTGACATGCAGCATGGCTTTGGGAGGACTTTGTCCAGGCTGCAGATTTTTCACATCAGATGTAGCAGACTTACTTTGGAAAGCCTGAGGTATACTACACTCCATCTGGAAAAGAAATTTCTAATCTGCAATTGCATATTATAATTTTTTACTCTTACAAAAGGAGACAAAAAATAAATACAGCAATACAGCAAATATATGAACATTTTACGTATTAAAATAATAATAATAATAATCCGTTCCTATGTTTTATTTTAAACCAAAAAAATTTCATATAATAAAAAAGTGGGATAAAATTTTACTAAGAAAGTACAATTTGAATGAAATGTTTGCAGAATAAAACTTCGGTTAATCTTCGGATTATGGTAACTTGGCAATTTTTTGGCGAAAATTTGGCGACCAACCCTGCTGAAGCAATCTGCTAGTTTATTTTTTTTTTTTTTTAAACTCAACATTTTTTTCCAACAATCTGCTAGCCGAATTACGCTTATGCTAGAACTTTTATGGAGCAAAAGTGCTTAATCATGACAAAGATTAGGTGCAAAATTGGCAGAAAGTACAGAATCGCCCACTGCTTGCCGTGTTTTTAAGAATTGCACATACACGGTATCATCCATGAACACGTCGACCTATTTTCACTTAAAAAAACATCCCAGAATTGCACAAAAATGGCATTGCGCACACTCGACTTTATACATGTACACTGCTAAATTCCTACCTAGTAACCTTTATCGCCTTACCAAAATGTCGCCAAACTACCTGTTACCATATTCCAAAGATTAGCGAAAACTTCATTTTTTAATCATTTCTCATTTTCACTGAAAAACTGTATTTCAACTCATATTACTTGATTTGGGTTTGGTTAATATTTAAAAACAGCAGGTAAAAAAAAGAAAATTACTACATCTTGATAAGAAAGTAAGAAACAGTAGCACTTAAATGAGCAATAAATAACAATAAATAAAATATTTGCTCATATCTAAGTAAACATTTTTGGAACTACTCTGATATGCACCCTCAAGTCTACTCTGATATGCGCCCTCAAGTCGCCAAATTTCTCGCCAAATATTTTTGGCGAGAAACTTCACGCTGCCATATTACTATCTAAATTTTTTGTCTACATTTTGAACTTTTAGCCTAAAATGTCTCCAAAAACGCGGTTTTCGCACATGCAAAAACTACGTTTTGAACACACAATTTAGCTAAAAATCCGAAACAAAAACAAAAAATTTAGATAGCAAAAACGTAAAGTTTCTAACCAAAAATATTTGACAAGAATCCATGTACACAGCGACATGTTTTAACTTAAAAAAACATCTACGAATTGCACAATGTAGGCAACGAACGAATCTACAAACTACGCACACCTCGCTTTAATAAATTAACATAACAACAATAAATTTCAAAGAATACCACGTACACAGCATCCTGTTTAAACTTAAAAAAAATTCTACGAATTGCACAATTTAGGTAAGGAAGGAATCTACGATCTACGCACTCCTCGCTTTAATAAAATAACATAACAACAATAAATTTCAAATAATACCATGTACACAGCGTTCTGTTTCAACTTTAAAAATCATCTACGAATTGTACAGTCTAGACACTAAACAACAAAATAAACTAAAATAAATTTCAAACAATTTAAAAAAACAACAATAACGACAGAAATTCATACTAAAGAACCAATGAACATAACATTCTACAAAATAAGAACAAGGATAAAATAAAATGCACTTACCATGAATTAATGCGTTTTCGAATAGCAGAAATATAAATTTCATACCGCCTTTAACATGCCGCCACGTAATCACTATCGTATTTACATGACAGCCAGACACACTATCCAGAAAATTTATACTATGGTTCACAAATAAATAAAATCACAAATCCCTACTTCTATCATGCACTGCCATTAAAAATAACCTCCCAGACCCTCTTTCCACACTTCCAAATACCCACTACCCATCAACAAGATAGCCACAATCATATTTCCTTTTGCCGAACTTCAATTCAACAACTACCATTTTATCTTTCCCTCCCAACTTCTCAGACACAGAGGCGAACCAACGAGCTCCAGCAAAAGATTTTTCAACGTCAACAGGGTTGCCATAGAACACGCAATCGCGCCAAAAACCAGCGCAGAACACATATCGCCACATTTGGTGAAATTAGGGCGTATATTAGAGTTGTATCACATTTTTTGACAAAGTAAAGAGAAGAAAGGAAGATTAAATTCAAAATGGCAAACATTTTAATGGTGTGCTGAACAATACCATAAACATTCACTAAAAAGTGTTTTTGATTGTGATTTGTATTTAAATAAAAAAATCTATTTATTATTTCAGTGATAGAAAACAAATCCCTGAAAAGTAATAAAATTAAATTTCATTTTTTTAGTCATTATCTCTTGCTTGTAGCAGATAAACATATTTTGCTACCCAACCGGGAGAGCGGTTAGCAACTCTGCCATACTGAGAGCCCATTTCGAAACTCGGAGAAGGCATGGACGTTTGTACATGTAGTGTCTGTGCGGCATAGAGGCACTGTAAATATGCGACAAGCAGAAACTACTCTTGAGATGTTGTGGTAGGGAAAGAGCTGTGGGATACCCTCAGACCCGTTTTGCTCTCCTTCAAAGTTGGGGATGAAATTGAGCAAAATCATACTGTTACTTGTGCTTAAGGCTCTTGTCAACAACAGGCGCAATCTTGCCTCCTCACCACCAAAATTTTCGTGGGGTTGCTCTGATATCAGAGAAGAAAATGAGTCACAACAACAGATTTATTGCTTTTTAGAGTTAGGTAAAGCGATCCTTTGATGATAGATTTGCATATCCAAATCCCCATTTACTATCCATATACTTTCCACAATATTTCCTTTTGCCAAATTTTCATCAATTTCAATTGCATTTCCAGGCTTTCTAAGTTCTACCTGTTTAATACTTTGGACACCAGCCATGTTACACATATACAAGAAATAGGTAAAATGACAATTTCAAAAAGTCAATTACATTATGGAGGAAGGATTCCTACCTTCCATGGGTTACACAATCTAAACAGCAGTCCTAAATCTTATGGAAAAATTTTGACAAAAAGAATGATGTCGCCAGGTTTAGCAACTTTTTACGAATTTGGCGACACCAGCCCATAATTTGTACTCTGAGAAAAAGAAGAAGCTTACACAATATACATGAAGTACATACAGCTTATAAAATTTTCACATTATCTTTTAAAGTAAAAGTTTACAATTGAGTGCCTCTTGTTTTCTGGCGATTCTTTTTTGACGCAAGATCGGTGCCAGGAAGGCACAATTCAAGATGGCCGCTATACAAAATCAAAATAAGAAGTCAAAGAATTACACAAACTCTGTGTCCATGTACACATCAATCTGTTTTCACTTAAAAAAACATCCTAGAATTGCACAAACTAGGCATTGTGCACTGGCTTAAATTTGTCCATGTACACATCAATCTATTTCATTTAAATAAAATCAGGAAGCTAAAACAAAGTTAAAACTATCATGGTAACCAGAATGAGGTTTCATCGCCGAAATTTGAAAAAAAAATTGTTGCTAATCGAAGGGGCACCCAATTCTACACTAGAACCTCTTTTAAATTTCAAATCTTTGCAACACTGCATGACGTAACTTCTACATCCTGCATAAAATAAAGTATTTATTATTTTAAATAACAACTTTATGCTAATTTGATGCTTTTAGAAAAAAATCGTCAAAAAGAAAAAAAAAAATTACTTCATCATCTCATATAAACACATATAATTGCACACACACTGCTTAGTAAAAAACCACAATAATAGTAACATACTAATAAAAGTTGAAAACACTGTTCTCAGATGATTAAAATTACCTGAAAGAATTTTGATACTGCTAAGCAAAATTATAAGAAGGTATGGCTTTATTTACATCACACAGCATCCATTTAAGACATAAAAACTGAAACGCTTTTGTTTCCCCCACTATTCGTTTCCCTGTGGTAAGGCTTCAAACTCTGTTTATTAGTTCAATAACTTATACTAAATATGCAACACGCATTAACTCAGGTAAAAACTTGAAACTACAAACTCTGATAGTGATTCGATTTCAACTTAATAATTCACACACTAATAACAGACAGAATCATAAGTCTACAGGAAAGGATCAAGGAATCTCAACGGGGAAAAATGTTCTTATTACAGAACAAATAAACAGCACAAATCACCGGATATCCGTCAGAGCAACAATCGCATGATCTAACAATAGCAACACACCCCAAATATACAGTACAGACGCTTTTGAGTACATATGAAGTTGCATATTAGCAGAAATTCAAGCATAAAATAAAACTAGCGGTGAGGTATATACTTACTGATAAAAAATGCTAAACAAACTATAAGATATCTTCAAACTAATCTTTTGTTAAATAAATAGAACCGCTAACAGCAGAACAAAAACAAGTTGTTTCTTGATATTACAAGGGACAGAAATGTTGAGTTGTTCTTTTTCTGCTTAGTGTCAGATAGCAAATTTTATATGCAGGCTCGATGAAAGCTTTAAAGCAGTTGTCACATGGAATGGCATACATAAGTAGATTAATTTCGTTTGAAATTTGAAAATTCAGATCATTATACAGCTCTTTAGAGAAGCTTTGATCATTCAAAAGTTTTAAAAAGATGAAAAATGAAAATTTTGCTTTTCTCCTCCAATAGCATAGTATGAAGAATATCGAAATCGAAATAATTAATTACAATCATGTATTAGTGCTTATTTACACTTCTCAGGCAACTCTGTTCAATGCTATGTTAATGTACTGCATAATAATCATTATGTTGACCTTTCACGACTACCCTATATTTTGAAATCTATCCTTCGGTTGCTTATACGTATCCATATGATCATAACAATGCATATCATTATAGACTTAAGAATCATACCTGCCACGGTTAACAAATTTTAGCACACTTTGAATATGATGTAGTGAATATTGGAGAAATTTAGATTTTGAAGAAAACTGGGTTCTGATGGATCACGATGCATTGTAAATGACTTACGAGAACAATTTTTGGAGAAATTCTGCCAGATTCCTATGTAATTTTTCTGCAGTTCCTAAGGAGGAACTGCATGAGGATCATGCAATAAAATGGGCTTCACTTGTGACAGGTAAACTTGCGTTTGGGTTTCCAGAGTGAGAACTGAGCTGCTTCACATGAAACATTTACACTGTTAGCATCAATGGAGACTTAATCTGTTATATATTTATGATGTGTTTAATAAATACGTTTCCAGGTTGTCATATAGTATAATTTTTCACTAATTTTACGTGACTGCTGTGAAGAAGATAATTTTATTTTATATGAATGACTGCTATCCAATGTGTAACGGCATACAATGTAAATAATTACTTTAAAAGAAACTCACAAATATTTTAATATAATTTGGCGAATAAATGTTAAATTTGCACATTATTCTATTATCTTTCTGTGTCAACAGTTTTCGTGCTGAGTTTCTTTTAGAATCCAATTTATTTTTACAGAGAAGATTTAGTTTTGCTTCTAGAGTTGAAAAATAAAGGATTTGGTATTAATATGGCAGTTGTAGTTCAATAAAGAACCGTTAAAATAGTTAAGTCTTTAACTGCATTTTATAACTTTGTCTCTACTACTCTACTCGCAGTCCTGTGTTTTTTTCCTTCACAAATAAACGAAACATGCGGCTGTCATTAATATCAGCAACAGCGGTAGCCGCTAATCCTGTTGCGCTACTGAGTTTTCCGATGTTTTCTGCCGAGCACATCTCTGGCAACGATCGCCAAATTACTTTGAGATATATATTTCGATGGTGATATCAGAGTTTGGATCTAGAAAGATCATTTATTTGCATTGAATCAATTTTCTATGGCAACTATTCTTGAAACTAAAGCATCGTTAATATTAATGCTTGGCGAAACAGCATAAATTTCTTTTTCAGATTTCATCTGACGAATTTTGTCAACCACCGTAACCAATTTGTCTAAATTTTCGTCACTTACAAAAACAATATTTCTTTAAAAAGGGTCAGAATCTTTATGGCTAGATAAATCAGGCAATTTATCTAGCCATAAAGATTCTGACCCCTTTTCCGGAAAATCATCTGTAGCTAGACTTTTCATTTTCTTTAAAGTTTGTAGAGATATTAGGTATTTTTAGAAGCACGAGAGATGAAAAATGAGCAACGCTCTCGTTTAGGAATCTGGATACGCGCCCAGCGTGCTGACCACTGCACTACGAAGGCATGCTAAGAAGGCGGAAAAATGCCTTATAAGTTGACTTAAAATCTAGTTCCAATCCAGTAACCAGGTGCTGAATTCGCTTATTTTTCCTTCCTTTAAAAGGCCGTCTTTCGCCATAGAATATTTATTAGGTTTAGCGTCTATTATAATGTCCCGTATATTTTTAACATACTTGGGTTTAAGTTGGGATATCAAATAACTGAATCTAGTTTTTCAGTGGTGATTTTATTCATCTGAAATTTGGCTTGCACTTTGTAAAACGTTTTTCAGGTTTTAAGGGTCAGGTGTTTCAATAGGCGATCTTCATCATCTTGTCATAGTTTCTCAGCTTGCTCAAGGCTGACTTTTAATTGGAGAACAACATGTATCATACTTAAAGTAGTGGATGCAATAAGCTTGGCAAAATTATCCTTATCCAGCTGTCTTAGACCTGCCCCCACATTCCGCACATAAATCCTTAATTATTACAGAATAAGTACACGCCTTCAGGTTTAAAAGTTGACATAATAACTGTATTTAATCGCCTTCTTTAGGAAGCAACTCTAAAACAGTTCCTCTAACATTCGATTTGCATTTGAGCAAAGATTCTATAACGTCATTAGAAGAGCTATTAGATTTGTAGCTAAGAATTGTCGTGTTATAAAATAACTGACTGTCTACGCCGAATTATTCATTTAACTAAAGTGATAGATTTCGCCCCGTCATAGCAACAGATGCATTGTCTTCTGATGGTGAAATGCTGTCAAAGTTCATTTAGTAATAAAAGTTTTAGCTTTTAATCTGTAAAATTTTCCAGTGACTTGATTTATAGTATCTTGCGAAATGCTAATTGCTTTAAATCATCTCATTAACTCTGTTAACACAGCAGTATCATAAGCGTTCTTTGAAATCTTTAGACAGTTTAAGAATAAAAATTCTTAGAGAAAAGGTTGAAAATCCTTCTGAACTTTCGTCACAAATTTTCCTTCACATTAATAGCTGTAGCTGTAAGTTATTAATTTATAAAAGAGGCCAGTATGACACAACTTATGAAGGAAAGAGTTCATTTTATACTCAGAAAGGTAACAGCAACTGAATGTTTCTATAGATACAATTATTGCTTCCATTAGCCAGGAAATTTCATGTACCGTTGAGAATCTGCTTCAAAATCCACATTGAGTAAATATTTGGCTATTTTCTTTCAAAAATGAAAATTCCGTTTTGTAGGGAATTATTTTTCAACAACTTTTATCCTTGTTAGAAGCAGACTGAAGGTTTGTTGGGCACTTTCAATCATGTGCAATTTTATTGTTTGTATAATTTCTGCTGCTTCTGGATAAAGGGAAAAAAGTAGTGGAAAGCAACAATAAAAATCAAGAACTTTTTATATTTGTTAATAAGACTGTTCCTTTGTTTGGAAAGCCTAAAGCGCTTTTGTTCGAAAAATTATCCATTCCAGATGCTTTTCTTTGGAAGGAACTTCTTGTTCTGTAACACTAAAGACAAATGAAAGATCATACACTGTCAATTAGCAACTGCTTCTGCTTATTGCAGCTACGAATTAACCGGAAAGTAAAACCAATAAATTTTTTCGAGGTGTATAGTAAAATCTTGCAGTCTGACTTAACAATCAGATTCCAGCCTAACACAAGCTAGAAATTGCGTTCTTGGGATATGAAACGTTGGATTCGATCAACAAACAAACCCTTTTGAATAAGAAGTAATATATGTACATAAATATGTATGAAATGAAAGTCAAAAGAATTAAAATCAAATTTCTTTACCACGAAGACTGCCCATATCAATAATATTACAAACAAAGAGGAAGGGCTATATTTAATTCCCTTTGCGTCTTCTTACATAAAGTTTCGTAAGTTAATCTCGTGAATTTATGTTATTGACAGTTTCATTCAGCCGTATATCTTACAAGTTTGCTTTAATTCTGAAGCTAAAATGCTGAAATAACTAAGTAATACATAAACCCTCGCTGAAGGCAAGCCTTGCCAAATGCGATTTTTTGTGTATTTGAGATATCATAATTGCCTCCATTTAATTTGTTCAAAGAGAGAATTTTAATTATACGCGGTACGAGTGCGTCTACCACGTTGCGATAGAAACATACTCTTTACCATGTACTAGTACCAACCCTTTACTAGCACTGCTAGTACAAACTCTTTACCAACTGTCTACTGATAGCAACATACTCTTTACCATCTCTTACCAATCGCTTCAGGCGTACAACAAGGTTTATTCTTGATGTGAGAAATCTTTGAGCATGTGGTGCCACTGACTCATAAGTCTGCTCAAAAGCAACTATTCTTTTTCGTTTTGTAATTGAAAAAGACAAATAAAATGTCACTTGCTTGGATTAAGAGATCAAGAATCAAATCCCCGATGAAGGTTCAGCTGTAGATAGTGCTTATTGTTCGAAATAAAGCTTGATTTGTTTTCTTTCGTTTTAAATAAAGATGGCTAATCTTCAGAGAAAATTGACTTTCAAGCAAGCAAAGATTAATTTGAGAACAAAGATACAAAAAGTTGCCGCAAGTTTGAAGGCTTCTAAGGACAGACTTATACTTTTTTTTTGAAATATGGAAATGCATTATGCGACTTAAAGTTCGAGCCTAAGCTCATTTATCTATCTAAAACGTCTCGTGCATTAAGAAAAAACATTTTGAGCAACTGCCGGTTGTGTGGAAGTGTAATGCAAAATCTTGGTTAACAAAACCATTCTTTAACAATTGGTTTCAAATTTCATTCATCGGTGCAGATAACAGTTTCTTAGGATAGGAAAATCTGAAATTAATTAATGAGTTAGCTCAGACATTATACCAAGCAAAAATCACCAACTATTCAAAAAAATAACTGTATCATGTACACCTTACACAAAAAGGGGGAGAATAGTTCTATATCTCCCGTTCTACTGGGCCCATTGATGAAATTCTACATGCATTTTTCATATCTCAAAAGCACGACTTTGGATATTATACAGCATTGCTTTAACATAGGTATTTGAACCGAAAATCGGGAATTTTCTGAAATGGTATGACGATTTTTTTCCATATTTTGATTCTATGACTCAAATTATGCCGAAATATTAAATTTTGCAAAGTTTCGTCAGAAACTTACTGAGAAATTAAAAATTTATCTTGGCGCCTTTTTTTCAGTTAACGCTTAGAATAATTCCGTTGGTGACGTTTTTAATTTATAGTGACCTACTTTTCTTTCCCTTTTTTCATTGCGCAAGAGCAGAGGAAAAATATGAAATGTTCGTTCTTTCAAATAATTTTAACAGAGTGCGTAAGGCACATTTGGTGTTATTAATCGCTTATAACAAATACGCCAAATTCCAAAACGTACCAACATATAAATTCACCTATATCTTTGGAAATTTTGAATAAAAAAAGTCTAGTTTTTTTTTTTTTTTTTTTTTTTTTTGTAGATATGTCTAGAAATACACCTACTTTAAGATGATGGTAAAAATTTGATAGGTTATGGTTCAAAAATGTTTTCGAAAAATTTATAAAAGTTACTGAAAATTACAAATTTTACAATAAATCAGAAAATAGCTATGAAATTTACTTGGATTGAACTTAAATTTCGAATAGAGGAAGGAACTAAGAAATTTTCATAAAAAGAAAGATATATTAGTAAATATATACCAAATTTAGTTAACACTGAGGAACTCTAATTTTGAGATTAATTTTTTTTTTTTTTTAAATTACCCGCGCGATTTTTACAAAACTTGGACAAACTTGGACTTTGGCATATACTGAGTATTAAAATCGGAATATGGGAAAAAAAATCTGGTATGTCGTTTCAGAAAAAAATCCCATTCTATGTCAAAATACCTATGTTAGAACAATGCTACATATAAATATAATATATATCATAATTCTCGCTTTCGAGACATGAAAAATGCAAGTTAAAGTTCTGAATCGGCCCAGTTAGAATGGGAGATATAGAACTATCTCTTTCTCTCTCTGTCTATCTGTCTGTCTCTCTCTTCCTCTTTTTTTTTTTTTTTTTTTTTTTTTTTTGATGCAAGGAGTACCTGCTTATTAAGCAGTTACAGAAATGCTTTCAATTAATATTTATTTCATTTCCCCCTTTTAGTGACAATGATATTTATGCTTGTATGAGTTTTACATACACCAGTAATCTTAACTGTACCTAACCCGTTTATTCTACAGAAAGTTAACTCTGCGGAAAGCGGTTTTGACCTGTAGTCGTGTATTGTACTTTTGTCCTATTAATAGGATAGCCTGTAACTTAATAAAATCAAAATAATGTCTGAAAACTTTTTATTTTACATGTGTTACTACCTCATATTACTGACGTCTTGGACCGTTGTCCTATTAATAGGATAGCCTGTAACTTAGTAAAATCAAAATAATGTCTAAAACTTTTTATTTTACATGTGTTACTACCTCATATTACTGACGTCTTGGACCGTTGTCCTATTAATAGGATAGCCTGTAACTTAATAAAATCAAAATAATGTCTAAAACTTTTTATTTTACATGTGTTACTACCTCATATTACTGACGTCTTGGACCGTTGTCCTATTAATAGGACAGTCTGTTACTCAATAAAATAAAATAAAATAAAATTTTACAAAATCTGAAAGGTTTAAGATTTTAAATTACGCCCAAAGGGGCGTTTTTTTAACATTTTGTCTGTTACCTTTATTTATTAAATATCATGTTCTTCGCAGTTAAACCATAAAGTTCAGTTCAACAGCCGCATCGCAAAATAATTTTAAAATCAGCATATCTTTAGAATTTCCGATACAGTCTCGCGCGCTGGAGACAATTTTTTTTTTTTTTTTTTTTTTCCCGTACAGTATTGTAGTGTTGCCACTGCTCGCTTTGATATCGTTGAGTTTGTTAATCAAAAATTCGTTGAAGTGTTACAAACTATGAAATTGATAGTAAAACAAATTTCAAATTCAAATTAGGGCTTCCACATGCCCATATTCTATGGAAGATTGCGTTATTCAAATTTTGATGGCTCTAGGTACCGTTGTTTTATCACAATAAGAGAAACATACATACATTCATGTGTAGATTCTTCATTATTTAATTTCTTTAAATATAATAGAGGGCGATAATATTTGGTGACAACAATTTCAAAAGTGATTCGCCGTTTATAATTTTCAACACAAAACGCTAAAACGAAATTAATAGTCCTTCAGAGCAAATTCCTCCTTTGGACTAACAATGTCTGAAAATTTGTATTTTACATGTGTTACTAGGCCATATTATTGACGTCTCTAAAGTGTTACATTTTACTGGCCGAAAGTTTGAAGTGTGGTCGAGTATGATTAAGATTAAGAATAAAGCATTAGTCAAATAATTTCCCGAAACGTTATGATATCCTCATAAATAAAATTTTGCCTTAAATACGTTATGAACAGTTTATAAACAAATTTTCACTTTTTCGCTGTAAAAATGTCTATTTATATGTTTCTAATTATATTGATATTAAATTAGGTAAATCCTATTTATGTTGAAGGATAATTTTCCTCATGTTATCATACTGTTAAAGCTATCAGAATGACAAGGAATAAAAGTGAATATCAAGCGACGCCTACATACTTACAATAACAAATACATAATACTAACAATAAAATAACAACAACACATTAAAGAATTCGTTTCTATAGAATAACAAATTTTAAAATGCGTTTTCATAGAACAAGAAAATTGTTTTATTAAGAAAATTTCTGAACTGTGAGAGATGTTTATTGTCTAAGCTGAAACAAGAATATATCTGTTTAAGATATTGAGATGAAGACTCGAAGACATGGAGAAAAAAGAGAGAAAATGCCTTACAAATTTAATATTTATTTGTACTTTCTCAATTTCAAACGTGAAAGCTATTTTCCTCAATGTTGCTTTGCTACGGTGCAAGTTTTTGTTCCTTTCTTAAGAGAATTATTATTCTTTTTTTCATATTTCGCTGCGTTATTAAGAACAGTATGATAAATTTGAGTTACTTTTTGATAAAAAACACTCTTTCGAAACCATCCTACTAATGCATAAAAAGGCCATTTAAAATAACTAATTATTTTATGAGCCCTAAATTTCACATTATATAATTTTCTGATTAATGTCTTACTGTCTTTTAAAAATTGTGGGTTATTATTAATCAAGTTATTAAATCTTAATTATTATAAAGTAAAATATTTGGCGAATATTTAATTTTATTCTTTGCTGTTTTTACGATTTTAATACAATTGTAATGTATTTCTCATATATTGAGAAATACACTACAGTTGTATTAAGACTGTATAAAATTTTCTAAATTAAAAGTTTGTTGTGTAAATAATTTACTAATTATTTTTGACCTTAATCACCTATGTTATTAGAGTAATACGTATTGGTAAATTCTAAAATTTGCCGATCTGTCAAATTTTATATTAAGAAAAGAAATTTATGTTCAGCGCAACACTTATTTATTAATACCCAGAATATTGAAAAGGAATAAAATTGCAGTTATAGTGCATATGATGTAAGTTAAAGCTTGACTAATATAAATGTTCAATTTCAGTAAAGTTTCGCTTATAAGTACGGGCTTTATTTAAATTATTTATTGCTACAAACATTGCTTTATTTCTAAAATTAAAACTGTCAGGACCCTCTCGGAAGACCACCAGGGAAAGTAAACAAAAATTTAACTAAATAAATAAATGGAGCTAATCAAATTAAATGAAACCCCAAAATTAAAATAAATAAAGAATGTTAAATTCGTATCTAGTCTGTTTATTTTATAATGAAAAAATATTCAAATCAGTGGAATGTTGCACTAAGTGACATGAATTTACGTAGAAGAATTTAAAGAACAAGCGTTTAAGAAAACAAACATTTAAGGAAAAAAATTTAAAAACATTAAATTAAATGAAGTTCAATAAACGAAATTTAACTTTTCAATGCAAATTTCCCCTTTAAAAGCTCAGGGCAGAAATTGCTTGGTGCTGCCATCTGTTGATGAAATAGTGTATTTATTAATGTTGTTATTGCATGGGTGCTCTGTAGAATTTTCTTTCGCTTTAATATTCTCGTATTAAATTCACTTAAATGATATAATCTTCTTTCAGAGGAAACACGGAATTCCAAACTATAAATTTCAGACTACTGTCTAATATTTCAAAGAAGAGATTAACATTAGAATTTTTGAAAAATGAAAAGTTTTAAAAGCATCGTAAAGATTGTAATATGACCTTCATTTCTTCATATTTACATTGTAACATCTGTAACAGTTGTAAAAGGTTTACTAGTTTAAGACTTTATCCTGAGAAATTTAAAATAATCATTTCTCTGGATCGCTTTGGAACAAAGTTGAAAGACGGCAATTTATATCTTGCCAGAATGCATTATTTCTCTTGTGTGAAAGACAACAGCTTCTTCGAATTTCTAATATCCAATGGCATCGGAAATATGAATACTTATAATTGCATGTAACCTTTCCTTCCTTAATAAATATACAATTTCTGGTGTTTGATTTTGGTAACGATTTAAAAATCTTCGCATTTAAAACTGAAACAACGTACTGCATAAATAATGCTCAAGTAAAGATATCAGATGTTAAGTGAAGAAAATGTGTTTGAGCTACTAATATATTCTTTGTCAGATTCCAGGAGTTGAGTGTTCCTATTTCCTGTAGAAATTTTCCATATTCATATTTACCAAGATTCCTTATATTTCCATGTTTTTATAAATATATAATCAAATCCTGGAAAAAAGTTTCATATGTGTCTTAAGTATATTGTTGCGTTTCTACGGGTTCGTGGATTTGGAGTGATTAACCACAACACTTGCTGAAGAATGAAAATACAATTTATTAGCCAGTATTATTCAGGACAGCTCCCAAAACACGTTTACAGTGGTCGAAAATCTATGACAAACACGCTGAAATAATAAGCAAAACAGCCTTCAGTCTATCAGGCTATAACGGTGAAGACAACTTCAGGGCAAAGCATAGTGTTCAGCTCCCGACTCGGTTCGGTCGTTCTCGGAACTCAACGTGCTCTCGAGACTTTCCACGCTACAACTCGCGATGCACTCGACGATATACTCGATAGCTTCAACGATGCACACTCTCCATGCACTAACTCGCGAAACACTGAGGAGACGCTGTAACTCCGCGTACAGGTAGGGTTTATGGTTTTTCGGCCTGCCTTCGAGATTATTCTGGGCCAAACCGGTAAGAAGTCTTTCCAGAATATTCTCCATCACGCTATGGCATATCGACAATTTTGTCACCAAATGGGCGATTTCGCGCCAAATATGGAAACCCTGCCTTTCCTTGCTATTTTCTTGAAACCCTAAAAGCGCTTTGCGGGGAAGCTATCTTACCGCGGCTGGGCATTTCGTAGCAATATGACATTACAAGTATGTATTTTATTATATTCTTTGTATTTTCACCAACTTATGATATACAAATTTCTCATATTATTTCATATATAATTTTTTATATTATAAGAGGCATTTTCTCCTTCCTTCCAGCATACCTTCGTGGTATAATAGTAGCACACTTGGCTCGTTTTCGAGAGGTCCATGTTCCTGTCGAGGGCACTGCATATTTTTATGTCACTTGCTTAAAAAAATTGATGTTTCTACAGTGGTGCTGAAATAAAAGATGGTGGACGACAATTCGTCATTACTACGGTTCAGCAATTGGGTCCCCTAATTCCCAATTGTCTTTTAAAAGGCGGAGTATATGCGACATTTTCTCACTCCTTCCAGCATGCCTTCGTGGTGTAACGGTACCATAACTCGGCACGTATTTGGAAAGGAACACGTTCGAATCCCAGATAGGCCATTGCTCAGTTTTCCTGTCTTCTGTTTTAAAATAGCCAAATGATTCTATAATTTCATCATCTTTATTATTATTATTATTATTTTATTTTGTATCACAACTTCAAAGGTATACTTACTTAAAATTATTTTAATCAGCAAGTTATTTTATGTGAAATCTTTCCTGTCCATTAACTTCATCAGAAATGCCAATTAAATGAGTTTAAATAACGACGATCATCAGCGCTTTGATTCTACATGTCCGAGTGCTGCGATGGTTGTTCGTAAGTTAAATTTCATCACAGGAGCCAGTTTCTCATAGCAGCCGCTTTTATCATAGGAGTCGGTTACTGTAAACATTTGATTTGGGAAGAGCTGAACCATTCTTGTGTTCGCAAGGCACTAGGAATGGAAGTTGAAGTTGTTCAGTTTTTGTAGCAAAAGTATAAATAAATGTTTCAATTGTTGCCCTCACTTTGCGTTATCAAATTCTAAGCAAAAGACGAAACGAGAACTAACCTGGCAGTCTGGGACTGTTGTCTGCAGTTGAGATTAAATGTAATTAGGATGTAATCTTATAAAGCAAAATTCTTGTTCTGTATAGTTCACCCATCGATGTTAGAATTCTTTTTGGAAGCGAGCCAGGAAAGTTGAATTCCCATGTTAGGATAAAGAATGTCTCTAAAATATTTCCTCTCCGACGTAAACCTTGATTTTCTTTCTTTATTATTTACTACATTCTGACCTTTTTAGTCCAAAGGGGCTTTATCCCTAACGGACTATAGTTTTCGTTTTGCGATTTTGCGTTGAATCACTATAAATGTCCGTTTCCTTTTTCAAACTGTTGCCACCAAACATTAGAGTCCTGCATTATATTTGAAGAAATTAAATAATGAAAAATCTGCATAAATGTAAGCATATTTCTCGCATTGTGATAAAACAAAGGTACTTAGAGTCATCCAATTTTGAATGACGTAATGCTACTGCGAATATGGGCATTTGGAAGACTAAATTTGAAATTTGGAACTTATTTTATTATCGATTTCATATTTTGTAAAACTTTAACGAATTTTTGATTAACAAACTCAAGGATTTCAAAGCGAGCAATGGCAACACTCAAAAAAAATTTTATCTCCAGCGCGCGGAACTGTGTATCGAAAATTCTAAAGATAGGCTTATTTTAAAATTATTTTGCGACATTGCTTTTGAAAACGATGGTACCTATAGCCATAAAATTTTAAATAACGTAGTCCTCCACCCGAAAATCAGCGAATGAGAGCCTGAATTAAATTTCGAATTTGTTTTATTATCCTTTTTGTACTTTAAAACTTTAAGGAAATTTTCATTAACAAACTCAACGACCTCAAAGCGAGCAGTAGCAACACTGTACAGAATAAAACACTGTTATCTCCAGCGCGCGAGACTGTCTGTCGGAAATTCGAAAGATATGCTGTTTTTAAATATTTTGTTATTTTGCTGTTGAATCGAATTTTATGTGGCTTAAACGTCAAGAATGTGATAGTTAATAAATAAATACACAAAACGTAAGTTATAAAAAGACATTAAAAAGTTTTGTAAAGTCATCTTAGTGAGGAAACTGAACATTGATATGATGAACGGGAAAAGGAGTGAAAGAAATAGAAAGATGTATGCCAAAATCGGGAATTTTAAACGTATACTGCTTTACTGTTTTTAAAATTTTTCTAATCTTGCTATTAAATTGTATATAATGTACTAGAAAGCCCGGCGGTCATACGAAATGACCGCTGTACTAGATATTATAAATTGTAATTAAAATGATTTGCGCAAAGGTGTCTGCTAATTTAAACTGAATTACCCGCGGCAGGCGGCGAGGACGCCCCTTTGCTTACTGTCCCACGGGGTTTCCCCCTTCTACTTGCATAATTGCTTAAAGTAGTGTGCAATGAAGGAAACCACTGGCGGTACATTTCTTAAGAACCATCGCTAGTTCAATAAATAAAGGTGACTTAAATAATAAAATGTTAATTCACATGCCAAAGATCTCTTTGTACACAACATTTTTTGTGTAGATCTTTCCATCATTTTTAAGCTCGCCTTGCAGGGGGACCATCTATTATTTTTTTATTATACGTCTGTTCTTTCACGAACTCTTGAACAAGCAACATAAAGTTGATCGTGTTGAAATGCAAGCTCAGGTAAAAAAAAAAAAAAAAAAAAAAAAAAAAAAAAAAAAAAAAATTAACACTGAGACTTATTGATGGTTTTGGCAAAAGCAAGTTGTACAGGAAATTGTCTATGTATCGACTGAATCGGCAACCCTGTGCCGTGGCAACTTCACCCCATTGGCTAGTACAGTGACGCAAGCAACCAATAAAATATCGGCGACAAATAGACACTTAAGCCGTTTATATATATGGGGTGAAGTAACATCATCTCCTCTCCATTTGTACCCTCGGATTCCAAATAATTCTCCGAATCCATCGATACCGTTCTCATCTTCGTACGACTTTAATCGGTTGAAATATTAACTAAAAACTGCGGAAACGTTAATTTCCGCGATCATTTTTCCGAGTGGCAACAATAATCTATCGGCGACACACACTTTAGCCGCTTGTATAGTATAAAGATAAAAATGTTAAATTTATTTATTAAATGTTAAATGCACGCGCTCTTGTATTCTTAATTTTTCCGGCTTAGCTTTCTCATATTCGTCACGCGCTGCACTGTACGAGGAATAAAACAATTTACAGTTACGCAAGCAACCAATAAAGTATCGGCGACAAACAGATGTTAAATTTATTTATTAAATGTTAAATGCACGTGCTCTTGTATTTTTAATATTTCCGGCCTCGTGAAAACCAGCAAAACTTGTGTAAATCATGATTCAGAGCTGTCTAGCGAGCCGTAAAACACCGGAAAAGATGATTTAAAAGATATTTTAAAGATAAATAACTATTATAAATTTATTACTAGACGTGTTGTTTATTTTCTGACATTTAAACTATAATTAAAAAATTAGAACACACACACACACAAAATCTTTACATAGCTAAAACCTTTGATAGATAAAAGACTTAATTTAAAAAAGCTGGAGAAAAAGTTCTCAAACGTCTTCCCCGCTTAAAAGCTTTGCAATTCATTTTTATTAGCCGTTACCAACTTAATTTGCGAATTAAATGACCTCGAGACTCCCGTTCTATCACTACCTGCCTCGTTATTGGAGCACGTTTTATGTTTAATAGCAATTTCGTACTGCCGTTACGGGGACGTCGGGCACATTTAACTGATTTCGAATAAGTGATCCCCTGCAAATGTTTACACAAGCGTTTCCCTAAAAGCAGTTTCACTGCTTTTATGGCTGTAATCTGAATAATTTTCCTGATCATTTTAAGAAATGGCGTAATTAGGGATCGTATAATTGAAGCTGATATCTGTAATATTTACTCTCACATATTTAGCCCGCACTTTAATCTAATAATAAAGTTTCTTTTAAAATTTACCGGTATTCTGTAGTAAGGTAGAGAGATGACTGCTATCATAAAAATTTATAAGAACAACCTATTTCGCAACTTAATGTTATTTTTTATTGTTGTGACTTAGTTTTTGGGACTGTAGGGCTTCTAGCGAAAGATTACTTACAGGGAATGCGAATCAAGCATTTTAAGGAACTTCATAGCAACAAGTGATTTATAAAAGCAGCATCTTATTTAGTTACCAGACTTTGGTGTTTAATAAGTAATTTACTTTAACCATACACCGGTTGTCATTTATAGCATGTTTTAACTTTGTTAATTTGTATATTATGTATTTATTGGAGGGAACAATGTAACTAACACAATTCAGTTGATCTGAGTTATTTTGCTGGTATAAATTGAGGATTTCCAACGGAGTCGGTTTTGACTGATTGGGGGGCGATGGAATGTTAAAGGAGGTCTGCAAATGGTTAGCATAACCACTATCCAAAGTGATTACAAAAAATTATTAATAAATTTTATTGTTTAACAGTATAAAGCTGTATCATGATTTAAGTAAAAAATTGAAAAATATATCTGAAAGATCTGATTCTTTTTTCTATTTACAAACACGCATCTACGTTTCGAGAGCATTTGGGCTAATGTCCTTTTGAATTAAAAATATTTAAAAGCAGCATATCTTTAAAATTTCCGATAGAGAGTCTCCTGCGCTGGACATAAAAATGCTTTTTTTCGTACAGTGTTGCCACTGCTCGCTTTAAAATAGTTGTAATTGTTAATCAATAATTAGTTAAAGTTTTACAAAATATGAAATAGGCAACCAAAAAAATTCCAAATTCGGGCTTCTAGGTGCTCAGATTCGGGTGGAGGACAAGGTTATTCAGAATTTGATAGGTCTAGGTACAGTTATTTTTTCACAATGAGAAATGTACATACATTCATGCAGATTCTTCATTATTTAATTTCTTTAAATATATAAGACAGGGCGATAATATTTTGTGGCAGGAATTTGAAAAGTGATACAAGGCTTTTAGTTTATAAGGTATATCTCACACCTGCTTGGTATGCCTTCCTAGTGTGGTGTTCTGCATCTGGGGGCGTATTCCAGAGGTCCGTGGTTCGATTCCGCGGCGTTGTTACGTTTTCATCTTGCCGACTACCAAAAAAATACCTAGTGTCTCTATAGTGGAGCCCGAAATAAAAGGGTGGCGGATGATGATTCTCTCCACCCAAGATTTGGCGATTAGGTCCCCTAAAAACCCCAGTCGCCCTTTAAAAGGGGGATAAATAAGGTATTTCTCCCGCCTTCTTAGCGAGCCTTAATGAGCCTTAACGAGGTGTAGTGGTCTGCATGCTCAGCGCGTAATTGAGAGGCCTGCGGTTCGATCCCCGGCGAAGGCGTTGCTAATTTTTCATCTTGCCTGCTTCCCCCCCAAAAAAAACCTAATGTATCTACAAATTATTTAACATAAAATGTCGTTTCAGAACTATTAGCCCTTCTGGGCTAACGGCCTTTGGGCTAATAATGGAACATAAATCTATTATCTATGCTATCGTTAAGTTATATATGTGCAATTATTTGTATTACGATTATGTTACAAACTATATATTATAGAGTAATTGTAAGGGGGTCAGTGAAGGATACCATTCCTTTAAATGACTTCGATACAGAAAAAAAAGGTTGGGTAATCCCAAGTTTATATAACGGTACTAATGAATGGATGTTTTTAACATTTGAATGCTAGTATAATTAAGTTCAATCAATTAGTTTGTATAGTTAAACCTAATTAGCTATTTAATATCTCCTGTTAACTTTATTTTATTCAGATGAATTTATGCTTTCATTTGACTGCAGTCTAAACCTCATAAAATAAACCGAATTCATTTCTTTAATGGAGATCAAAATTAAACAAAAACTATCCACCGCTATTTTCTTGATCTTGCAAATTCAAATGCTGAAGCTAATTTCCAAAGTTTAATTAAATTTTTCCAGCTTCTACAAATTCAAGCTCTGCGAGTTAACAAGTACTAAAATTACTTACTAAAGGACTGCACTAATGGTCGAATGGTTAAGACCGCTGCATAATGATAGTTTGATCTGGTTTGGGTTCGAACGCTGGTAAACGGGCTGGTTTCATATTTGGCTTTCGTGGTTTTCCATGCGTGTAACGTGAATATGAGTCTCCATAAAGTCCTCCACGAAGACATTCCTCCTTTTAGGTAAATAGCTGTCATTGCTTTTCCACATTCAAATAACAAATAAACACTGACTAAAACGTAGGTAAGCTATAAGTGTGCCTTTCAGAACTAAACAATTTACTGGCGTGTTGTAGTAAGTCTAACTTTAACTTACAAATTCGCTCGCTATTTAACTCAACCAAATTTGCATTCTGGGAGTGGCTGACGAAGGAAACGGGCCAGTTTACACCACTGAAACTTACACTGGTGTGCAAAAATTAAGGACGAAGTCGAAAAATTAGCATATCAGCTGAACGAAGAGGCAGAGCGGACAGAAACACCAGTCAGGAGATTAAGTAAGGTGATGTACGGTAGCACATGCGCAGATATGCAGGTAACCGTAATGGGGGAGTGTCTGAGTAGTATAAAGCATGTTGTTGGTGTAAGATCAGTATTTCTGGCAAAGAGATTGCACGCCGTATAGCAGTTAAAATCACACCGAGTTGCTGCCTCAGCGAGAAATGGCGAATAATCAATCTGTTAGACGACATCTGGATGCTTTTACCCGAGATCGAATCATTGGGAAGTTGGAGGAAGGCCGCAGTGTGACAAGTGTGGCTGCAGAGTTCGGAATTGCTCACAGCATCGTTTCACGACTTTGGAGACAATTTCAAACTACAGGAATAGCTATCCGGGAGTTTAGTAGTGGTCATTCACGAGGAACCACACCCGCAGATGACCGGTATATTGCCTTACAGGCCAGAAGAAACAGGCGGCAGACAGCGGGAGAAATCGCTAGACACACGACACAGGCGATTGGACGACCGATATCGCGTTTTACCGTGGCCAGAAGACTGCAGGGTAGTGGTCTGTTTGCACGACGCCCTGTACGGTGTGTACCTATAATGCCTACCCATCGGAAAAGACGTTCTCTATGGTGCCGGGAACACCGGAATTGGAGAGACAATGTATGGGGACGAGTAGTCTTTACAGATGAGAGCAGATTCAGTCTGAGTAGCGATTCTCATCGCATACTCATCTGAAGAGAGCGGGGAAGCCGCAATCATCTCTCGAACATCATTGAAAGGGACAGGTATGGAGGTGGCGGTGTTCTCGTTTGGGGAGGCATCATGCTTGGTAGTCGTACAGACCTTCACATCTTCGACGCAGGTTCAGTCTACGGGACCCGTTATTGTAACGAGATTCTTCTTCCATATGTGCGTCTTTTTAGAGGCGCTATGGGTCCGCAGTTCCTTTTCATGGACGACAATGCACCATGTCATCGCACAGTAGCTGCCGAACAGCTCTTAGAGAGTGAGTATATTGAACGTATGGATTGGCCGGCACGATCTCCGGATCTCAATCCCAACGCTGTGAAACCTGCCTAGCAGTCAGAGGAGATCATATCCCCTATTAAAGACCGGATGTTTCTTGCTGGACACCCATCGCAGGGATGTTTCGGCCTTCAGTCGCATTGCGCTCCATGCTACTTTTTCAATAAAGCTTCTTTTTATCCCTCTGATTTCTCTTTTAGTAAGTGTTGCTTACATTACTCATGTCCTTACGTATTGGGGATCTTACGGTATTAAATGTGTTGATTTGGAAAGCTTTTGTACAAAGTTATATTGAAAAAACCGTCTCGTCCTTAATCTTTGCACACCAGTGTAGTTCTCTTGCTTGGATATCAATTCATCTTGGGATTCTCATCGCCACCTGGAGAATTGCAATTGCTATCGTTCCTTGTACACGTTTGAAATAATTGTTCGAAAATCTCTAACATGTGATACCCTCGGGTAGCTCTAGCACGACCTGACATGCACGCAGTAAAGCGAACTGCGTCAGGCTGAGCCGATGGAAGAAACAGAAGTCACAGGAAAGAATTAATATAAAAATAAAGTGTTTGTTAAAACACATTTTACAGTAGTTTTTTATGGTGCTTATTTATATGAAGCCAGTACGAAATAAATATACACATGCATGCAACAATCACTGCAAAGCCCCCAGCTGATTGATTCCTACAGCTAAGAATTTAAATTAGGGAAGAAAAACAAGAGCAGAAAGGGTTTCGGTGCATCATAATTAGCGATAAAGTAAAGTATTTCATTTATTTATTTCTTATACGAATTTTATTTCATTTACCCCACTGAAAGATGATATTAATGCACCATAAGACACAGAACAGCGTAAGTGAAACATGTTTTAACGTTTTCTGAGTTTGGAGATTTTCATTAGAGTCTTCGATTTTAATTAAATTTCAATTCTCACTAGTTTTAAAGCAGTGAGACAGCAAATAATTGGCAGATTTACTCCTTAGTAACATATAAAGTAACATATTAGTAACAAGATAGTAACATATAAAGGTTTCAACAGTTGGTTTTGAATCTTGCATGTGTAAAAGAATGCAAACTATATCCGTCAGAACATTCTGCACTTCTCCTCAAAGTATAATCTCTTGCAGCCGTTTTATTATGCTTGTGTGCCATTCATTCTGCTTATTGGTTACATTAATGAACCAGTTATTATGTGTTGAACTTTACTTTAATTTCTTCTTTTCGTAGTCCTCAAAGGAATGCAAATTATGTATACTTACTCCTAGGGTTTGATGTTTTAGATCTTCTGGCAGCCTCACGTTGCAGTTGCGTACTGTTGTCAACTTAGTCAAATTTTTCCGGCTTTAGCATCATGCTAGCCAATATTAAAATACCTACAATTAATTATCTAGTTTAAGCAGTTTTTTAAGCGTGTAGTCTTAAACTACGTTACGTACATTTGAATTTAACATTGTTTTAATTTAAACATACGAAAGCAGCTGGAAATCATTTGTAGCACAAGTTGTGCCTTCGTTTCAGTTAAGAATTAAATAAAATATTTATTTTAACTTTCTTTCGTCTCAAGTCCGGGGTTCGAGACCCAGTGAACGCGCTGGTTGCATGGACGTTTTCGTGGTTTTACCTCATGTGTAACGTGGATACGAGCCAGTGTCCCTTAACATTCTCCACGGAGCATCCCTTCCTTTCCATATAACGCATAATGGCGGAGAACGTAATAAAAGAGTATATGGGTCGAAAAGAAATTATTGACACAATGGCTCTCACAACGAAACTATTACACTATGCGAAGGGAAAACAAGTGAAATAGACGCAACGGAAAGTGAGCTACTCAGAATGCATAGATGGAGCTGGCCGCAAGCGAACGATATACGTCAGCAACCCTCCCTTTCGCCGTCGTCGTTGAGAGCGTGGACAGCAATGATGGACGGGGATTATCACGGTCAGCGTTGGACAGCGTGGTTCCTATGGAAGGAAGGGATACAGGATAGCGAGATCCATCGTCGCATAGTGTCGGTGTGAGGGAACAAAGTACCCTCAAGGCGTACCGTATCCCGTTGGTTGGCCAAGTTCAGAAGTGCAGTGGAAACTATGGCCAAACGTGTGAGCTCGGGACGATCAGCAACACAGCAAATGTGGCAACCGTGTCGGATTTGATCATGGCGAACAGGCGCATAATGTTCAACAAGATTCAGCAAGAGACACGACTTGCGCAAGGAACATTGGAGGCGATTGTGCATGGTGATTTGGAGATGACAAATGTGTGTGCAAAGTGGGTGGACCTCGGACCTCGAAACAAAACCTAGGGTTTTCTTGCTTGACAACATGAAGGACGCAGTCAGGGGCCAACAGGTTGAATCTTCCGCAGAATCGCATGCAGTTGTCCATAGGTGGCGCACCAACACGCCACAGACTAGTTTACCAAAGCCCTTCAGGACCTCCAGCCAGATGGCAGAAGTGTATTGATATGGGCGGGGCTTATTTCTAACTGATGTTTTGTTAATAAATTGTTTTCCGTTCTGTGGCAGCATTTGTATCATTCATTTCTGTACGACCTAAATAAATGAATAAATTCTTATGACTTGATCAGTTGCTTCAGACTAAAGCGATAGCTCGCTATTCCTAAACTTAGCAGAGCCCTACATATTCACCAAAATCTATACCAAGGGTCTTCAGCTTTGGCAGAAAAATTATCAGCAATTAACTTATCAATCATCAACTGGGTTCATGTTGAAAACTCCTCTGGGAGAGATCAACGCAGCTGAAAATTTCTTCTTTATCCTTTTTGGTAGTTGAAAGAGGTTGCATTGATACGATGGGCAGTGCGTAGAACCATACATCTGGAATCCGGTTGTAGCCGGCAAGGCTTCGGACCAGACCTTTACAATGAAACTCTTTTCTGTCGCAGTGGCTCTTTCTGTCTAATAATTTGATTGCGGCAAAGCGCGCTTCTGACTAAGGAAAGTGATGCCTTCGCGGAGGACTTTCTACGGAAAATCGGGACACTTACCGCGGAATATGATCAGAGGGTTATTTTTTTATTTAAGGAAAGAGAAATCCACGTGCACCACAACGTATCACACGAGACTTACAAATCGTAAGTAAAAAAATCTGATGTGTACACCACATGACTTCCTTGTACGGAATATTAAATTATACGCATTTTTTCTTGCATTTTATTTAAACTTATTAGATTGAATTAAACTTACTTCGCCGACAGCGCATAAACCACAACAGAATAAATACATTCTTTAAAATTCACTTTGTTTACCATAGCGACACTCTGGCGCTAGGTTTACTTAACAGTATTATATTTTATTCATATTATAACTCAGAATGCACAAAATGTATATCATTTAAAGAATTCTCGAATCGTTGCCACATGTTCTATTCAAATACTATAATAAAACTAGAACTATGTATAAAAGAAATTAAGCAAATAAAACAAAAAAGAAACAGTTTTTCACAGACGATTCATTATTTCTCATTTAATTAATTCAGTTCTTACTTGCGAGAAGGCAAAAATACATAAAAACTCAAAATATCTATACTGATTCAGAAGTTAAACAACAAAAATCAGCGTTAATTCACAAAATTTTCACAGGACTAGTTTCGATGGTTTTACCGAACCATCATCTTCAGCTGCAAAACCGCAAATGAACAAGATAGGAAATAATGATTAGATAAGATAAGAAAGCCTGGACAAGAATAAGCAAGTGGCGCCAAAGATTTTATGAATGTGAAATGCCTCTAGAAAATCCAGTTCTCCAATGGAAGATGTTTTTTGAATAATTTTGGCAGCAGAAAAATTGAAAGTGTGATTTTCGGACCAACAATGTTGAGCAACAGAAGACTTCTGTGTTTCCTTTTTTCTAACATATGCCTCATGTTCTTTGACGCGAAATTTTAAGGATCTCCTAGTTTGGCCAATGTAAATTAAACCACACTGGCAAGGAATCCTATAAATACCCCAGGAATTCATATCCGGAATGGGGTCCTTGAGTATAGAAGTTGGGATTTTATTGATGGGAGAATAAACAACCCGAAAGTTAAACTTCTGCAAAATATGTGCAACTTTATAGCTAATTGATGGAAAGAATGTACAACTTTATAGCTAATTTTTGTTGTTTGACTTCTGAATCAGTATTTGTTCGGCGTGTTATTGTGTCTTCAAAATATCTATATTAAAAATTACGAAGGAAATCTCAAACGCTTATTTCCTCGAAAAAAATCTAGAAAAAATTAAGTTTCTCTAGATTGGCAACAAATCCACTAGTCTCCTGTTTCAAATGTAAACATTAATGGCCGCCATTAAGTCAGGCTTAGCGGCAATTAAACAACTTTAAAATTACTGATAATTCTAAAAATAGTGCACACAGATTTACTAAAGGTATAAAATCCTTAACCGGAAGATAAAAATAATATAATTCAATCATTTTTAAAGAAAAAAATGTACAATTTACAAACATATAAGAGTAAAGAAACTGAGATCACTGAGCCGGGTAACAGAGTGGATATATATATAAATACATTTATATACGTTTGGCGCGGCCGATTTCAACCAAAATGCGAGGAGCACATCTACATGTTATAGCAGTCCTATGTACAAAATTTCAACGTTCTGAGGCTACTCGTTTTTGAGTTATGCGAGATACGTACATATGTTCGTACAGACGCCACGAAAAATTCTCTTCAGAATTAATTTTAAAGCAGTTTTATAATTTTTTTGAAGGAAAAGAGTATTTTATTCTGTCCTTACGTACAGATATCACGCAAAAACATTGTTAAATTGCATTCGATAGCGGTCAAAATGGATATTTTCGTTGTAATATGCTGCCTGAAACTTTTCGCGATTACAATACTTCCTTTTTACTTCGTACAAGGAAGTAAAAAGTCCAAATTGTGAATAATAACATCAGTTTTCAATACTACAATGACATCATACACAAAGAAAGAAAGCACACACAAAAAAAGTAAGTACAAATGTATAAAATTGTATAAAGAAATCATTTACCATTTTTAAAATAAAAGTCAACAAAACCGTTGAAAACTCTGTAGGCCGAAGCTGAAGATACAAAATCATAAAATTTTAGTGGCCAATGAATTCCAATTAATTTTAATCTGCATTTCAATTGATTTCTTTCTTTATCAAGCAATGGGCAGTCAAAAAGCAGGTGGAAAACACTTTGCTGAACGCTAAGATTGCAATAACACAAATTGGAAGACGTCAGCTTAAACCATTCAAGATAAACTTTAAACTTACCATGTCCAGACAAAAATTGCGTAACTTTAAAATTGAACAACAAGTCCTTACTTTTGAGTCTTTCAAAAATAGTTGGGGAGAATGTTTTTGTAACAGATCCCTTATCAGAAGAGATATAATCACAGTTCCACTGCTCAATCATTTTAGCTTTGAATGTTTTTTTGAGATAAGATTTTGGAACATTTATCATCAATATTAATATCATTTTTAGTTGCATTCATAGCAAGCCAATCACTCGGGTAATTATGGAATCTCTCGTTTCCATAATTACCCGAGTGACCAAGGACAAACGTAAAAAACACTGAAATACCCTTCTTCTCCAGATCTCTAAGAGACTGCTGTATATTAACAATAATATGATCACATGAAGAGGCATTTTTAAGGGACTCCAGGGAAGAGACTGAATCCGTACAGATTAAGTAGCTGGAATCACGTTCATCCTGGCTAATTATCCACTTGATCAGAGATTGAACAGACATTTTCACAGACCTGTAGCGGAAGGAAGCTTAAGGTCTCAAGGCAGCAGACGATCTGATAACCGAAAACTTTCGGCGGCTAATGGCAAACGCCAAGTTGGTTTGGTTTATTTGATTATAGCAAAACAATCGAGAACTGTCTAAGTATGTCTTCGAGAAGGACTTTCTAAGGGAAACTGGCTCGCAAACACGTTACACATGGGAGAAACCACGTGAACTTCCCTGCAGCCAGGCCGTTTGCCTGGAATCGAATCAAGGTCGAACTACCAGTATTCAGCGATTTTAATGTCCGTCCGCCAGTAGGCGACAAAGAACCATAAATGATGTGTATCTATAGTTGCTTTAATTGATAGGAGTGGTATATAAATTTGAATGAATTCTATAGGCGAACAACTCACCTTTGCTTTATTGATAAAATTCAACCGCTCAGAACTAACTGAGCTCTCTCAAACGTTCGCGTTAAAGTAACAATTACAGAGAAGGATAATCAAGTGGAAGTTAAAAGAAAATATAAAAACTGGCAGAAACAAAAATACAATTTTATAAAAATTCAAGTACATGAGAAGTTGTTTAGTAAATAAAATCCTGTTCTTCATTTAAAAAGTAATAATTATTTTTACGTATCTTTACATTATTTGTATAGAAGTAAAATTCTTTTAACCAATTCGAACCAGAAGACAAAAGAAAAGATCGCTTGACTTTAATGATAGAAGACCATCAATTTCCTTTTCTTTATCTATTTCTGAGAATCAATCGATATTATTTTCCCTCGGGGAAAACTAAATAAATCGTTTGTTCCATTTCAATTTAAAATTACTTATATTTTATTTTTTATTCGGTTTTGATTAGAACTTAATAAAATTGAGTACTTCGAAGGAATTTAGGAGTTCAAGAGCGCCATTTTCCGTCTTTTTTAAAAATATTCTTATCGCTGTAATAACAACATTCCTTTATGTAATTTAAGATCTGATAGAAATATTTGTTCAAATTATCATTTTTAAATATTTTCGTAGTAGCTATTGCATCTTTTCTTGAAATGATTTCATGCAGAGTTTAAAAGATATCTCACAAAGTGAATACCAAAGAACAATGATAATGACTTTACAGATTAATTTGAATTAAAAATTAAAGCAACTAAATCATCTATAAACATAAAATAAAATCCGTAACAACCGTGATAATATTTTTAACCTTACGCGAGAAGAAGCATTTATAATTCTCGTTTTCTTATTGCTGGAAATATTATATTTCCGCTTGTTGCTACCGACGTTATTTAAATAACAAAATAGTTTGTATTCAAGTCTAATATTGTTACTTCTGCCATTCTTCATTTGAAAGTCTGTGATAAGACTTCTATCAGGAGAAATTGAGATGTATCTTATGGGACTAACGTATGTGTAAAATTTACTTTTACGGACTGTTTTGGTATGGTTTTGTCTGGTTTAATGTGATTACGGCAAAGCATACGAGGGACATATCTGCCTAAGGGGAGTGATGCCTTCGTGGAGGACTTTCTAAGGGAAACTGGCTCGTATACACATTACATATGGAAAAACCACGAAAACGCCCATGCAGCCAGCCGGTTCGCGGACTTCAAAACTCGGACCGAATTACCAGTGTTCAGCGACTTTACCGTTCGCTCGCCGGTTTTCAAAGTAAATATTAATAAAAACTAGTTCTGAGGACTCATACTGAGGGTATGATGGTTGTAATAATTTAAATCTCATCGATATGAAACATACTATTTGCAAATGTCGATATTATTAAGCAAATTAGATGAAAAACTTTTCAGTTCCTATTATATTCCTTTCAGTTGATGAAAAGATTTATCAGCTGTCTAACAATTTTTATAATTTACTCGTATTTAACCAGTTTCGTTTAAAGTCCCCCTTCTCTTGGCTCTTGCTTCTCAATTGTGTCTAAAAAATGCAGATTAATCCAGAAACTAAGCTGACTCAGTGGGATACTAAAAAGACACGAAATATAAAAATATAAGCGACGCCTCTTACATATGAATACTTCCTCCAAAGTCGAGAGGCCAGTGTTTAAGACCGATGAACACTGGTAGTTCGACCCGAGATCTGTCTTAGTAAACGAACTAGCTGGATATTTGTTTTTCGTGGTTTTGCTCATGTATAACGTGAATACTAGCCAGTTTTCCTCGAAGTCTTCTACGAAGGAATTTTTCTCTTTAAGTTTCCCTGGTATGTTTTGCCATATTCATATAACCTAACCTAATCTAAACCTTTGCTGGCGTATCTCTTGAAGACAGTGATTTTTACTCTGTCTTCTATCTTTTCTATGATATCTCTTCATAATTAGAGAGTTCCTTTTGAGTTTGTTTAATTTCATGCGGCGAAAGGGCTATTTGCCTTCATGGGGGGCATTTTAAGGAAAACTGGCTCATATTCAAATTATACAAAGAATAATCCCCGAAACATCTATACGAGCTTTTGGGAATTCGAATTCGACTTGTATTACCAGTATTCAACGATCTTCAACATTCGACTGCGACCTTTTAGTTACAAAAATAGCATACAAGCAGTAAGTTTGATTAATTTTCCTTCTGATTAAAAGAAGCTGAACTGATAATATCATTTGTTGGAAATCGTCAGTTTAGCTTATTTTTCAAGTTTTAGTGAATGTTAAACTTTGATATTTGTTAGTTTTGCAATTCAGAAAAAAGTAGAAGTAAATATAGAGTTTCTATTTTTTTTATCAATATTTATATACTGTAACTCTCTATTAATAAGTTCTGCCAACTATCTAAAATGTTCAGCCAGTTTATTATCATCTTGTGACGTAACTTATGAAAAGCCTATAACTTTTGAAAATGACGTAAAATTTTTTGATTGAAGGAAAACAATAAATACGAATTATGTGGTTATTGAAAGCCGATGACATATTAGTTTCCTTGTTCATGTCCTTTTGATCGCTGTCTATCAGCAGTCAGATATTTTAAGGGATATCAGATACCCCTATGCCGACAATGCTAAATTGGCCATTTTCGATGTACCTTTTCTCAAAATCTGCTGTAGATACAAGCTTGAAATGTTTTCTGTAATTAAAGTATACCTATTTGATTATACTGAAATGAGCTTTTGAAACATTTTGAATTTTAGAGTAAATTACAAGATATTTTGTTAGGCATAGTAAAAGTTTAGAACTTTTCTCACACAAAAAAATTAAAAAAAAAAATTTTTCCTAAGTTTATCACAAAAAGCTCGTTTCAGTAAATATTAGGGAACCTAATAAATAATCCATAAAAAGTTTAGATACCTGTGAGCAGTAGTTTCTGAGAAAAGCTACATCGAGTATAAAAAAATCCCGTTTGGAGAAAAACGCGTTTTTATGTAAAAATCCTCATTGATCAAAGCAGTAGATGACAAATTAAAACTAGATTTTTTTACAGTTCTAATTTTAATAGAGATTAAAGAATGGTATTTTTAGAAAGATAAAAGTGTAGAGAATTTGAAAATGCAAAAATCCGAAATCACAATTTTTTGAAGATTTTGGGGTTCTAACTCCCCTTAATTCAATAGCCGATGGCTAGTGTACTGTTGCCAGTGCCTAGCTGACTAGCATTTACTATTGAATGACATCTAAATAAGCTCTCCGTAGAAAACACCTGAAATCAGAATTTTAGACAATATGACCACAGTGGAGGTTTACAATTTTAGCAAGGAGGCACAACTATTCAGGCCCACCATGAGCCAAGCGGTAAAGTCGCTGACTGCATGGGCGTTTTCGTGGTTTTCCCCATGGGTGCAGTTTCCCTTAAAAAATCCTCTACGAAAGTATCCCTATTTTTAGCATATAATTTCCTTTGACATATAATTGCATCCATGATCCAGGCAGGGTTTAGAGATCTGTCTTCAGCATAACCATTGCACGTGTTCTTGCAAGAATTCGCGAAAGATGGAATCACGACCAGCCAGTGGTACTAAGTTGCGTTCCAGAATAATTGCTACCATCATTGGAAATGGTATATGCCTTATGTTGCGGAAAATTAATCTTAATGGTACTTCTGCAAAATTATCAGTGATATAAAACATTTACTGGCAAATGCATATCTGGAAAAAAATACCTACAAAGGCGCACAATACCACAGTTTTAGACGATTTTGTGACCATAGCACAAGCAGCTAGATGGGAGCATTAAATCGTTACCACACTGACGCAAAATCCCAAACATTTTCCAAGATGATTGGTCGGTAAAACATCGCCTTTTTCATCAGGCAGATTAATTGGTACAGCCACCACTTTCCCTCAGCGTATTCTGTTGTGAGGCTTGATCGAATCTAGTTTCACTACCACCGAGTGTTGGTTGATTGTCTGTTTGGTAACGGAGGACGGGGACGCCTGATTCTAACATAGGTAAACATGTATCCCGCGCCCTCCACTAACCAGGAACAACTTTCGGAGGCCTCAACAGGTCGCCTCGGGAGCTTTTTAGGATGTTAACAAGAGCGTTTAAATGGCCATACAAGGGCATATTGAATTTGTTTTACTGTTTTGACATTTGTTGTTGCAATTTACTATGGTAATTTTGCATATTCATAATAAAATTCAAATAAAAATACAAATTAAAAATACAGATACAAAAATGCAGTTACAAAACAGCAGTATTAAAATACAGGCTCATAGATAAAAAACATTACGTATTATGAATAGACAGAAGAGGAAACGTTAAATACATGCTGGAAACATTTGACTGTACATTATTTAATAAGTGTCTGTAATAGAGACTTATGTAAATTACAACTAATCACCGAGTGTTGATGAGACGAGTCCCAGGATGTCTTCCGCGATTGTTGAAGATCATTTCGAGTGGTAGGAAACCACTACTGAAGAAAATGCTGAGGACATTGCTTAAAATCATCTCGTAGGTTAGATAGCATCTGATTTTAGATAGTACATCTGCAAAATTACCGGAGGTAGACAAACTTGAGCGAGACTTACCTCTCAATTATGCCTCAAGTAGAGAGACACATTAGGGAGTATTCATAGGATGGTCCAGTCGTCATTTTTGTCTAAGACCTAAAAGCCATTATCCACTCAAATCTGTGGAACTGAGCTTAAGCCAAGCCAATCAGAAAAAAATAAAGTTGCTCATGGGTAATGTGCAGAGAAATCGCCTACCAAATATGAGTTCATGTTGATTCCTTGGCTACTGGTTGTCTCTTATACTAGGTTGGGAAAAGCTGAACAGTTAGAACAGTTTGGTAAAATTCTTATGCCAGCTTGTGTGGCGTAACAAGGCCAGGTTCACTGAAACGCGGCATATGCCAATTATGACTGCAAAGCCTTTGTGTGAATGATCTTTTAGGATTAGATGGGTCCTAGGAGATTTATATTTTATTTGGCGATTACACAGTCTCCAGTCCAAACTTACCAGCACCATTACAGGTCATCACAATGAAATTCTGGAACGGAGTTTGAATTATTGTAAATTCAAGTCATTTACTAGAAAGCCTAGAGAGCCAATCTCAGTGAGGTCTAGGGTCCATTAGCAAACGAAGAGCTTACTGGTACCTACTTGGGTTAGAGGCATAATCAGAAATAAACCTTATATATTCAAATGTTACTCTATATTTATACTGTAAAGAAAATTGTTCATCGGTCGCTTCTTAATTTTTGTAATCTTATATATTCGTTGTTTTAAATGCATTAAACGAATCCTTCTAAAAGAATATGGTCTCTTAAAAAACTATAGGCAGTTATTACCATTAGGAGAAATATTTCAATTATTCATTTGCATATTTTAATTATAAACGGCTGTTTTTCAGTTTAGAAATTCTTTTGCATGATTTTCATTATAACCGAGATTTGCACTTTCGTAATTTCTGCTTCCATTTCACATTTTAGTAACTAATTATAGTTGAAGTTTAAAGCTTCAGTGATCGTAATTAAATTTCTGGGAACATTACATTAAAATGCTAGAAAATATTGCATTCTGTGCTTTTGATTAAAATAATAAATGAAATTCATTTAAGAAGAAAGAATATGCTAAAGTTATTAAATTCATTTAATCGTTTATACGTATAATTTGTAAAGAAAATTTAATGAAATGATTTAATTTTTGAAGGAAGTTTTCCGTTTGAGATTAGCATAATTAAATATAGTTCAACAAGCTGAGTTTCATTTAATTAAGTTATATGTAAATTTAAAATATGAGAAATAACACATTTTAAAATCTTACATCATATTTTTCAACTTTTAGTATTGATTAAATGTTCTGAGACGATACTAATATAATAATTATACAATAATATTGCTGCCACAAATTCAGTTACACTATCAGTCACATTAAATTAATTAACGTGAATGTATTTTTCGGTTAAAGAATTTTATTATATTTGTAACAGCAAATTTATGTTTTAAAACAATAAAAGAACTTAATTTAATTTTATTATATTTCTTGAAAGAAATGTATTTCACGTCATAATACATTTAATTCGTAATTTTTTTATTCAATCAATGCGTACAGTTAGATTTTATTACTGTTGTTGTTATTACTAATGCTCAATTGTCTGACTTATAAACAGGCCAAGCCCACGAAACTCTTCGTGGCCAGGAGCGCAAGATGACACCGTCGTTGGCCACAGCCTTCAGCACCTTACTGGTGATAGTGAGATTTAGCTCACTTCTGCCCCCAATTTTGATGAAGAGTTCCCCGAGGGGACGGGTACGAGGGTCTCTCACGTCTCTTCTCCTACCCCCAACCTCTCGAGAGGACTTTCGGCTCGCCGCATGTTTAGAGCGGCCCCATGCCGTATGGACACTATACAGTTACAAACATCCATTCCTTCTCCGGGATTCGAAGCCGGGCCTTTCGATACGGTAGTCAGCGACGCTAACCACTATACTGTTGGGCGGCAGATTTTATTTCTTATTTTAACCCCTTAACTGCCGCGAGCGTATATATACGCCTTGCTCAGCCGATACGTTAACTGCCCCAGGCGTATATATACGTCCTTCCAAACTGCTATCATTTGCTTTGCGCTGCTACACCTAAAATTATTCGCAAAGTTAACGCATCGGATGCGCATCTGGGCGCATTTGGGGCAGTTAACGCATCGGCTGAGCAAGGCGTATATATACACCCGCGGCAGTTAAGGGGTTAATAATATGAATGCTAACGTAAAGAATCTGATTTAAAAGGAACTATTTTTTCCCAATGGCGGGCACAAATCATCATCATAGACGTTGGTCACTACTAAGCCCAGATGGTGTTGTAGAGACATTAGGAATTTTTCGGAAGCAGGCAACATGAAAAATGAGCAATCGCCTTCGCCGGGAATCGAACCACGGACCTCTGGAATACCGGCCCAGCGTGCAGACTACTACACCTCAAAGGCATGCTAAGAAAGCGGAAGAAATACCTTATTTTCAAAAATCATAAATCCAAGGCAGTGCGCTAGCCTACGTCCAAATCAGCCTCTGCGTCCAAACTATGTTTTGACCTTAGAAAGGTCAAAAGGCAACTATGGTGTGATGAGTAGGTTTCTTGTTATGAGCATGTCTGACTCTTTGCCTAAATTAAAGCACCTGGTCAATTGTGCTGTGTCCTTCTCTAAAACCATATTGCTCCATCGGGAGAAGATTGTGGGAATCTAAATACAAAGCGAGTCTCTTTAAAATGATTTTCTCCATAATTTTACATGAGATGGAAGTCAAAGCAATGGGTCTAAAACTCTCAGCAGAAGCAATGTCCCTACTCGGTTTTTAATAGGCACCACAACTACCTTTTTCCAATCACGAGGAAGACGATCCAGTCTCCAGGAGTCGTTCATGATGTCTAAAAGTCTCTGTTTTCCATTGGACCCAAACGAAATACCATTTGACCGTAAATACCAGCTGGCCCAGGTGAAGAATTTAATTTCGCATCTGATATCGCAGTATCAAGCTCCTGAACTATTCTCTGCTGAAAATAGCCGGGCACACATGAGGATTACTATGACAGCCATGAACAACATTACTCACCATGGTCTTCACATACTTGTCGTTGTCAGTGAAATTCAGACTACTCATTACTTGGTAATGCTCCCCTAAAATGTTAGCAGCCTGTTCATCATTCTGTTCCAAGACTCCACTCCTAGAATAAATAGTATTTCACTTTTCAAATTGGGGCTGTTCTTTACTAATGCCCTTCACCAGCTTCCACAATTTACTGTTAGATGATCTTGAATCCAGACCGGCTCAAAGCTCATTCCACTTAACTCTCTTGATTTGTGCGTACATCTTTTTTAACTGTGCATTCACACTATTTAGTTTTATTTTGTTAGTGTCATTATGGTCAGAATCCAGATCACTCAGTATTTGTGTTCTCTTCACAATCAGGGTCTGGAGAACAGGCATTTTACTTGCTTAGAGACTGATTATTATTATTAATGCTTTAGTTAGTTAGTTATTTTTTTCCTTTCCCAGTTTTGATGTAGTTATATTTATTCTAATGAGGTTAATTTATTGGTTTGTCTTTTTGTATTTGCATTATTTTTTTGCTCTAATCTCATGCATCTTTGATGCATGGGGGCCAGTGATGTACAAGCAAGTGCTTTTGCAATTAAAAAAACCTTCCCAATATAAGTTTCAATGACATCAATAGCTTTATTGTAACTTTGAATTATATTAATCAAAATTTAGTCTTGTTATTTTATCACTAATGGTTACAGCATGAGAGCAAATTTTGGCAACATAGCAGAGATATATTTAAGTAAATCTCGTTTCGAAGCGAGACAAAACCGGAAGTATCAAAAGAAAAACAGACAATTCACTCAGATAGCATCTATTTATTCTGTGTAAGCAGCATACTTTGCATTCAGCTGAAGAATGTTACTAAGCAACATTCGGAAGAGAAATAACAGCATAGCCATAAGATAGAAGAAAGAATTCTCTTGCTTCTTTCAACTGATAGCATCCGCAGAATCTAGTAACGTACTCCATGTGAGCAGGTTCTACACGAAATGCTCACGTACTAAACTTTATGTGAGATTAAAAAACTGGAAAAATAAAATAAAATACCTAAATTTTAAGATACATTTTTATCACACCATCTGAATGCCAGCTGTCAAGAAAATAACAGAAAGCTCACATTCAGAGATAGTTGGCCACACTCATTAGAGACCTGAAATAGATTGGTATTCGAAGGAGAAGAAGGCGGACATTATTATCTACTTGCATTGAGAAATACTACGTCTGTGGCTGAGCCTCCTAGTGCCTAAAGCTTAACGCGAGACTACATATATTCCATGAGAAAAGGTGTTTGTTTCAGTATTTTCTCTGATGCTTAAAGTTTGTTTCATTTGTTTTGAAACACAGTATGTGTGTGTGCTTATGTATGTATATATGTAAGTATACGTGTATGTATATGTGCGTATATATATATATGTCATAATTTAATGCGTAGAAGAAACCATTGGAACTTTTAACAGCTTTCGATAGTGGCTGAGGGTCAAGGCTCGATGACGCAGTTAACACAACTGAATCGAAGAATTACCATCTTTATTTTTAGGCGCATCAAAAATTATTTCTCTGCAGACAAATTACTTTTCGATCATAGCTGAATATAAATAATTTTTATATACACAGCTAAAAAGCAATACGACGTCATTTTAAGTAAGTGGGTATAGCAGCGTGCAGATGTTGGAAGGCAGAAGCTAGGGAAAGAAGTTCTTTTGCAAAGCAGTAGTTATACGGAGTAGGTGCAAGCATTCTAAGCTATGATTGGTTAATTTTTAGTTACCTTTTTAAGTAGTGTTATGTAGCATGGAAAGATCACGAATTTGGGAGAACAGTTGAATTTGGGGGGAGAGTATAAAATCTAGAATCGTTAATTTTGAGGTCATCAACCAGCCATCGTATTTTGCTATATCTTATATATATATACATTAAAGGTGAAGAAATATATGTAGCGTGTTTGGTTTAGTAAAGGATGGTAATAGGCTTTAAGAAGAAAAAAACTAAACGGGGTTTGTGATGACAATTCCAAGGAATATGTCATCACAAACCACGTTTAGTTGGTAAAAATCGAGAAGATACTTATGTTCGGTCGTAGAGTGGAGACCAAAAAATATAATAATGAGTACAAAAATCAAGGTATTGTTTGAAGTGGAAGCCACGGGCACAATTGTGAAAGTCACAGCGGTTAATCGTCTTCCGCCATAAATCAAATCCGCAGCAATCTACTGCTTGTTCGCGTAGTCAGCCATATCATTCTGGTACCAGGCTGAGTGATTAAGACCTCTAAAAATGCTCGTAGTTACGCCCGGTGTCGAACATAAGCGAATGTGCTGGCAGCATGGGCGTTTCTGGTGGTTTTCCACATGCATAATTTCAATACGTAACACTTTCCATAAGAGAGGTCCCCCAAGATGCTTCTCTTTCCTCAGGCAGATAGCTCCCATGTGCTTTACTGTGTTCACCCATGTTGCAAATTAACCGTATCGTTCTCAAATGAAACGGACAAGTAATTGCTTCATCTGTACGACAAGAAACTGCAATACAGGGTACAGAAGTGAATACAGGGTATAGAAGTGAAAGAAGCCTGGATCATTAAAAGCTTTTGTTAAATTCTTTCCAGAAACGCTGCATTTGTTGAAGGAATGTACTTCTTTTTAGTCACTGGCTGGTCAAAGAAGAAAGCTAAATTAAGCGTTGAAGCAAGGAAAGCTTCTTGAAATTAATTTCTTGAGTTAAATTGGGATTAAAAACTATCACAGATTCTGAGATGTTTTATGATAAGACAAACTGTTCAGGATAAAAGTTTCAGGGTGTAATACAGTTTTAACCAAACACAGTTCATGGCTCACCATATTTATGTTGTGAAACATTTTTTTTAATCCTTTTTTCTCATTATTATCCTTCATCCGATTTACGCCGTCCCAGTATGCTGCTTTAATGTCCCAGATTTATGACCAAATCTACTCAGATACCAAATACTTCCATATATTTCTATTTCCATTTTTATATTTTTGCATAAACACGAAGTAATTTATTTAAAATACCATACAGAGTCCCCAAATCCCTCAGGAAACTACAAATTTCGTGGAGCATCCATCTGTGGCGCCACCTTGCCACGTCAAGTAACATCCCACTATCCGTCACTCTGTTAACATCTTTCTACCCGCTTTTCCACCACATACACCCGTCACCCTGAAAATAGCAACTTTTTTTTCAACCACAGCATGAAATGACAAATTGTTAGCGCTGAAACCCGGCTTTTCATGGCCCCTTTCTCTTTACTTATTCCTCTTCCTCTGGCTTTTCATTCAGAAGCTATACGATGTATAAATCACGACCTTTGTGCGCATTTCATGCCAGGGAGAAAACTGGGTGTAATAAATTCTTTTTTTATTATTATTATTCTTTCAGAGGAGGAACTATATCCTTCCGCGCGATAAATCCATTCAGAAGGAGGAGGAAAGCGGATGCGGAACTGTTATCACATGCTGACCATACGTTGCTGTTATGTTTCTGGAATGGGTATCATATGGGACGAAAGAAGATTTTGCCAACAAGGCAGTGTCCTCTAGTGTCTTGCATTTTTTGGCTGGGCCTGGAAGACCTCAGGATAGTAAATCAGAAATCCCTTTTCTGTATTATGTTAGCAAAAACTTCAATTGTATACAGTGCTGCATAATTATCGTTATAATTTACATAATGAATATGCATTTTTTTTTCAACATTAATTATTTTTATTGTTTTAAACATGAAATATAATTTATGTAAGATAAAGCTACGTACATAATTATATTTATATACATATTATGTTTATCTTTCAAAAATAAGATCTAAAAGATAATATCATTATTAGCCTCAACGTAAGGAATTCTGCTTAAAAAATTCTTCATAATTCTTGTTGGAATTTCGTGTTATGACTCTTCTTTTCTTGCTTAATATTAGATTTACGATTTTGTATGGTTCATGGCTTGTTTGCTTACAATATTTCAATATTTCTTTTGCATTTTCTACCCCCTTTCTGCACACTTTCGTGGTGTAACGTTTAGCACATTCGGAGCGTATTCGAGAGGTCCAAGTTCGAGTCCCGGCGTGGGCATTGCTTTCATATCTCCTGCTTCCAAATAACGTAATGTCTCTACGGTGGCGCCCGAACTAAAAAAAAGTGGTAGATGATGATTCTTCATCACCAGAATTTGGCCGCTAGGTCTCTTAATCCCCAGTCGCCCTTTAAAAGGGGTCTTCCTCCTTCCAGCATGACCTTCGTGGTGTAACTGTTAGCACACTCGGTGTGTATTTGATAGGTCTAGGTTAGAGTCCTGGCGAGGGTATTGTTCATTTTTCATGTCTCTTGCTTCCAAATAACCTAATGTCTAATGTCAAGTTTCAAAGAAAAAAAAAATTCGTTGTCTTTCATTCTGGCGATTGCAATGGCCAGTTATAACTTGAAAACGGAGAAATTATGCGATTGACTAAAATTTCCTTCAACATAGAGCCATTGCCGAGCAAATCGGCAAATTATTGGAGTACACGGCGCGTACTGAGTTTGAAAAGTTTGCCGTTAAAATAGCAGTGTTATTTTCAAAGAAAAACTGAGCGAATTTTCGTCCTTAGCTTAGTAGTGAATCTTTCCATCGTCAAATCTTCAAGAACTGATAAGACTGTCTTAAAAAAGTGGGAAGGGAAAAGAACAAAAGTTATTTAATACTTAAATATCTAACGTTGATTAGGCACCACCTCATATGTATAAAAATGGGATTCAATAATATTGACGAATTAAATGAGTAACTAAGTTAAATTCGTAGTATAAATATTTTATGATGATAAAATCTTTTCTAGTAAACAAGAGTTAGGATAAAAAAGAAATGATTTTGTACTAGGTATATAATACACAGGGTTAGAAACAGTAGTGATTGTGTGGAGACATCAGGTATTTTGTGAAAGTAAGAGAGATAAAAAATTAACTTTGCCCTCGCCGGGACTCGAACCACGGACCTCTCGAATACGCGCCGAATGTGCTGAAAATTACACCACGAAGGCATGTTAAGAAGGCGGGAATACCTAATAATTTAGGCTGGGTACACGCTGTTACGATGCATGGGTATCCCATACTTCAACAGAGCAGAATAAGCTTGCTGGAGTTTTCGCATACGATTTTTGGTTGAAAAAGACCAAAGAAGTTCCTCTTTTCATACGGCTCATTAAAGGAGATGCGAAATGGATGCTGTGCAATAATGCTACCGGAAAAATATCATGGGATAAGCCAAAAGAACCTCCTCTGTAATATCGAGAGGGGGGGATTTTCTATGGTCAGATTAGAATGGGATAAGCCAAAAGAACCTCCTCTGTAATATCGAGAGGGGGGGATTTTCTATGGTCAGATTAGAAGGGAAGTGTATACTATGAATTGCTGCTATGTATAAATCAGACTATAAATTCAGGAAAAAAAACTTTTTCGAAATGGCAGCTTTAAAAGCATAAATTGAAGCAAAGCTCCCAGAACTGCCCGACTGTTAAGCCGTTGTCTTCCATCATGACATCGATTGACATCACATTTTGATGAATGTCACATAAAGACTATGTTTTGTGACACTCTCCATATTCATTGGACCTTGCCCCTTTGTATTTTAATCTCATCAGGCCACTTCGAAAGTCTTTGAATTGAATGGAGTTCTTTTCTTTGGAGACCGTCAAACAGCATCTCAACTGAGTTTTTATGATTAAATCCAATGACTCTTTTAAAAAAGGAATTTTCCAGCTGCTGGAGAGATGAAAAAAAGTCATAAAACAAAATGGTGATTATGCGATTCCATGAAATTTCTTTTTTTTTTTTTTTTTTTTTTATTGCTTCATTTGTATTTATCATCTAAAAACCGCAGAACTTTCCGGATGACTCAATAGATTTTTATCGAAACTATCGAATCGAACAGCAAATTTAGGTAAAAAATAAACACCTTTGAAAAACGAAAAACTTCAACTAACTTTAAATTAACTTCCTATATATAGAAGATGTTTTCTTTTATGAAAATATTTTCGATTTGTAAGTAACGTATTCTAAATAAAACTTTACAGTTTTCTAGTTCAATACTGAAGATGACCTCAGTTACGCCCACTCAGCATATTTCTGTTTGTTCAAGAGCAAGAGTATAATTTACAGAAATATCTGAAACTTAATATTCAAAAAGTTAGTTCTTTTCATTTTCCAGACTTCGCTGATTACAAATATTTTGCACGCATATATAATATTTGCACGCAGAGGTTTAAAAAGAGAGAAGTTTAAAAATAAGCTTAATTTTAAATTACAAAAGAATATGTAATTCTTTTGTTATTTAAAGTTAAGAAAGCGCTTGCGATAACGTTGAAGCAGGAGATGAAATTATCTTTAACAATTTCCATAAACTTCGTTATTATTCCATTTTCCCCTTATCTGCAAAATTTTAATATGTAAACATCACGTTGCAAAGATTTATTCTCGGCAAAGTCTGAAAAGAAAGTAAACAGCTGCCGTTTCAGTCTTAAATGTGCATAGTAAATACACAAAAACATTTAAACGAAGTACCACAAATTAAGCCTAACCGACTCGAAATATAGCAAGCGCAAAATACTCACATCTGTGAATTCATCGCAGCAAAGTTTCAACTTTTCGGGCGAGCCTCACTCCATAGCTGCTAATGAACATTTAAATATTTATGGCGGAGAACTGGCAACGGCAGATGTTTTTCGCACGAGCCTCTTGTTTCGGCTGCTGACGCAATCACGAAATAAAATGGGAATATTAAAATTTCAACAGCGAATAGCAAAGTGAGCGAAGAACCGTTGTTATTTCTTATTTCACAATTCATCTCGACTCGTGGGAAGAAAGAGTTATCATTGCAAATCAGCTGCTTTCGTTTGCATTTTTTTCTTTTTCAAATGTTTGCTTATTTTACTTTTAAACTTGGTATCCAAGTCAACAAATTTCTTCCCTTTTCTGATTTTCTTTCCACAAGGTGTTTCTTTTCCTTTTATCTTCTTACATGCGAAATTTTGAAAAGTATGCGTTTTTATATCTTTTCAAAAAGAACTTAGAAATTTCTTGTATCATATATCATTAAAGAATTGCTTCTATTTTAAGTTTTAATGGGATTTTAAAATTGGAAAAGTGGAAGAGTAATAAAAATATCCACTCTTTTGAATTTAAAACCTAATAAGATTTTCGTATTAGGCACTTTCGCGTTAACCGCTTGCCTGGAATTAATTGCTGATATGAACTGAAGTGGCCAATGACCTTTAATTGTTTCGCAAAACGTTTTTAGTACCACACTCTGTGCATAGATAACAGCGCAATATTTTCTCTCTTTTTTAAGTCAATTGTTTTCAGTCAGTCAGTAAATTTTTAGTAGTGTTTGATCGTTATGAATCCGTGTAACTTATAAGGTATTTCTCCCTCTTTCCTAGCGTGCCTTCGTGGTGTAGTGGTTCTGTACGCTGGTCCGGTATTCCAGAAGTCCGTGGTTCGATTCTCGGCGAAAGCGGTTGCTAATTTTTGATCTCTACGGCTTTTCCACTTAACCTAATGTCTCTACAGTGGCGCCCGAACTAAAAGGGATGTGGATGATGATTCTCCACACCCAAGATTTGGCGATTAGGTCCCTGAAAAAATTCCCAACTCCATACAAGACTTGAATGGATCAAAGCTCATGCCGGCCACCACGGCAATGAGTTGGCTGACCATCTAGCCAAAGAAGCTGCCACAGGAGCAACATCTCAACAAATCAACATCCCATGGCCAGTGTCTTACCTGAAAAGAACATTGCGCTTAAAGGCAATCGGGAAATGGCAGCAGACATGGGACAACAGCGATACCGGCCGACGGACTTATTACCATGTCAGCTACGTGGACACTACCAAAAATTTTGCAAACATGCAATTGGTAAGATACATTACGGGTCACGGACCATTTCCCGAGTACTTTAACAAACGCGGGATAAGTAACACTAGCCAGTGCGCCTGTGGACAGACTGGCTCTCCGGAGCATTATCTAACCTCCTGTCCCCTTACAGAAGGGCTACACATCAACCTTCCGTCGACCAATCGACAAGCTTTCTGTAAGTTTTTGATAAAACAGAGGCACTTGGTTAGAAAAATAGGGCTTTTAATGGATAAACTGGCCGATCTTAACACAGACCTGTGCCATACTTAGCCATGTAGACGAATAGTAATTCAGTGTCTAGCACCAACTACCAACACCACAAAATAACTGTGAATTATCGTAAGGAGTGTCCAACACTCCTAGTAATATAGCAAGAATAAACTATTTAATCAATTTGCATTATGCCAACCAAACGAATTATGTCTATTATCTGTACCGCAATATGTAAATAAGGACCATCTGTACCTGTTTATAAATGTATCTTAAGTACCACCATGTAGTTATGTTTTATGTATGTATATGTATAATGCACCCAATGCTTCTATACTCAATGTAATTATGCGCCTTGTACTTGTATATATGTGTTCTAGTATACATGTTACTGTATTGATCATTAACTGTATTAATCATTGCTGCATTATTGTATTAATATTATTTAGCATCATCAAATTAATAGCACCATTTGAACCTTATTACGTACTTTCAAGTCCACGAGACTAAGGCACTATGTGCATTAAGATTGTGAGCCCAATGATTACTATGTGCCTAATAATATGTATATATATCCTCGTATATATGATAATGTAACCATGCATCCGAATATAACATCACGCAACATGACACTTTACCGCATAGTGTTAATCTAAAGTCTTAATTCTAAAAACCCCATTGCATTAACTAACTTCTATAGCATTATTATTATATATATATTTGTTTATATATTATGTATCGTCTGTTTATGTACCATGTATATTATGCTTATAAATCCAATGATTACTGCGTGCCTAATAATTGGGTATACGTGTTTTAGTATGTATATAACTGCATCCATGGCTCCGCGCATATCATCCTGTAGTATGGCACTGTACCACATAGCGTTAAACTAGGATCTTACACTAAAACTAACAGCACCAATGAATTGTTCCAGCATTGTACTAATCTTATGTATTATGTACGTATATGCATAGTGCATCTAATAATTATGTATCCTATGTTAAGTATGCACCTAAAAATATTTGTATATTTTTATATATATATAGTATTAACAAGTAGAAATATTACTGTATTCATGCGTCAGTATTTAACACTGTGTAACATGAAGCCGTTTCGCATAGTGTTAAACTAGAATTTTACTATAAAATTAACTGCATTTATTACTTTCCATAGCACTGTATTATGAACCATCTGTTTATATATGTATATGTATACCATGTACCTAATGTCTGAGAATCTAGTGATTATTATGTGCCTAAAAGTTGTGTATATGTATATTAGTATATATATTAGTTTATCCATCCAATTGCCTACAGCATCATGTAACATGTAAAAATAACAGCACCAATTACTTGCCCTAGCATTGTATTAAGAAACTAATATATGAATATGTATATGTACCCAATGACAATTATACACCCTATAATTGCGTATAAATGCATTATTTTTAAAATACTATAAAATTAATTGCATCAATTATCCTCAACGGCACTCTACAATGTACCATCTGCTCATGTATATAAATGTGCCATGTACCTATTGATTATGAAATCGAATGATATAAGCATTGTAAATAGGTATAGCATTGTAAATAAGAAAACAGTATAGCATTGTATATAGGAAGCTGTACCCATGCACCCGCATACATTTCTACGTAACGTGACACAGTAACGCAAAACATCAACGTAGTGTCCTATTATGAAATTAAATAAGCACCTATTACTATTACTAGTTATAACATTATTTTATGGATCTAGAGTTTCAGTATATGAAGTAAGTACGAAATGTTTATGTCACCAATGACTATTGTGTACCAAAATATAAGCGTATACACGCTTTTGTCTATATGTAATTGTGTATGTCCTTGTTTATATGTAATTGTACCCATGTATCTACTAGTGTTATCACATATCTTGGCACTGTATAGTTAATATACATCTATTACGCACTGAATAATCATGTACCTAATGTGTCTGTATATATGTATATGAATTTATGTTCTGTATATATGATAATGTAACTATGCATCTGCACATTTTATCCTGTAACACGGCACCGTATCGCAAAGAACTAACTAGAGCCCCACTCTAAAATTAATTGCACCAAAGACACTGTACTACACAGTACTAATCTAGGGTCTAACTTTTAATTCACTGTACTAATTACTTATTCCAGCATAACATTGCGCACCTAATATTTCAGTATGTGCATGTCTTCTGTAATCTAATGATAATGCTTCAAAGGGTCATAGTGTACTCAACATATGAGTACACACGTTATGTATATATGCTATCGTATCCATGCTTTTGCATACACGTTGTAACATGGCAATGTATTATCCAGTGTCTAACATTAATTAGCTTTAACGCCACTGTATGAAGTACCAAATTTGTATGTATGTTTATATATTAGTATATTAGCACAATGAACACGTATGATTATCTAGATAAAGGTGGACGTGGCGCTATACCGATTAACCGTATTGGTAGAGGAGTGGTGCCCACGTCCTCCGTCGCATGTCGCATGTAGTGGTTCTGGACGCTGGTCCGGTATTTCAGAGGTCCGTGGTGCGATTCCCGGCGAAGGCGGTTGCTAATTTTCATCTCTCTAGCCTCCAACAAAATCCTAATGTCTCTACAAACTTACCTCAAAAATCAGCCTTCCGCGTATCAGTCCGCAGTTTTCAGAAATACAGTATAATACCGGAAATCGATATCGTAATCTTCCGCATGCAATGAAGTTATATTTCTACGATGAACGCTTTTATTTGCAGTTCAAGATCCACACATATCAAAAAGTGTTAAAACCCGTGTAAAAAATTGGTGTGAAGAACTACCATCAGTCAGCTTATGTCAATAACAATTAGGATCGGAAACCAAATGACTGTTGATTGGAATAATTATCTATGGGTGAAACGCGTCCTTGAAATGCGTTCTTTTGGGGAAGCGGAAAAATTGCATTGAAAGGTTTCAGATTTTAACCGTCTCCTAAAAGGATTTGTTAAGGTTTTCCACGCTCTCGCTGAACTCACAGTCTATCAGTCAGCTGATATATCGCTGGCATATATTTTTCTATTTTCCTCAGTTTTTTCTCAGTTTTTCATATCAATGTTCAATTTTCTTTTTAAGGAGGCATTACAAAATAATTTTTTGTCTCTTTATTATTAAAGTTTTTTGTGTTTACTTTATTTATTAAATATCACGTTCTTGTCGCTTATGCCATGTAAAATTCGATTTAACAAGAAAATAGCAAAGTATTTAAAACGGCATATCCTTAAAATTCCCTTTAGACAATATCGGATAAATGATCAAATTTATCTTCTGGAGATAAAAATGTGTTTTCAGTACAGTATTGCTATTGCTCGCTTTGAAATAGTTGAGTTTGTTAATAAAAAATTCGCCTAAAGTTTACAAAATATAAAATACATAACAAATTCGAAATTCAAAATTCAGTCTTCTAGGTGCACATATTCTGGTGGATGACAACGTTATTCAAAATTTGATGGCTCTATGTATCGTTGCGAGAAACATGCACACATTCATGCAGATCCTTCATCATTTAATTTATTTAAATATAATACTCGGCGATAATATTTCGTGGCAACAATTTGAAAAGCGATATGCGATTTCTAGTGATTCAGGGCAAGATGTCATTTCGAGATTATAATATCCTACTTATTACTCGTATATTAAATATTAAGGCAGGTTTTTCTGGACTTTCAGAAATTTTAAAAATGTCTTTTAATGGCTTTGTTAATACGAAGGGAAATATTAACCCAAACACAAGAAATGTATGTTATATCCTTTTGCATTTACAGAAATTTTTAAAAGGCTGTTTGTATTTATTGCTGTCGTGTGCAAGACGGCCCATAATTAGCGTTGAGGTTTAAATAGTAAGTAACATTTGATTTGCTTTGCTTTGTTCGTTTTCGTTTTGGGACAGTAAAGTCATGAGACATTTATTTAATGACTGCAAATAAAAGGTCCGAATTTGCTCAGTTTTATTTTGAATGTCAAAACAAGGCAACAAGCATAAAATAATTTCTTTAATATTTGAAGTTCACTTACTGATCCAGCAATTAGAGACTGTTCTAACATTTACAGGGCAAAGAATGGCTCTCTTGAGAGAAGGTTTGACACTCATAAAACATTCTGATTTTCAAATTTTTATTGTCTGTCGTGATTCCTGTTATTTAAATGCATAAAATAGTTTTAGTTTGAGGCCGCTTAAAAAAGAGGAAAATTGTATGTAAATACGTCACGAACAGCTTAAAGTTAATATCTTACGAATAGTTTAAGTGTTTGGAAAGGAACAAAGACCGTCATTTGCCAGATATTATTTTTAAAACATAGCATCAACATTTGTAGAGTTTAGTGTTGTTTGGTAACATAAACTAGTCCAAATTCCTAACCGACTTGGACAAATTATCGCTTGGCCTGAAAAGAACTACAAAGTCTTAAGAAGGTTCTAAAACAAACCTTTTTATTAAATCAGAAATAGAACATAAATGCACGTTTCGTGCTTGACAAATCAGCCAAACACTTGTAGAGATGTAACTCAAAGTAACAGTCAATTTTTAAATTTAAAACTAAGTCTAGCAGTCGAAAACTACATACATAATTTAAGTTGGCTCAAATTGCTCACCAGAATAACAACTTAAATATGGTAAATGCAACGCAAAGCCACAGAATTAAATCTTATGAGAGTTAGGGAAACCAAGTAACGTAGCCTCGAGAGGCAGAAACTCGTTCTGTTTTACAATCGGCAAATCTCACCTTAAATGACTCTCGAAGTAATTTGCATTCTGGTAGGGATCTAAATCATAAAATCCATGATTATTCAAAGTAATAATAACTTTACACATTTTTCCACAATTTGTATTTGATGTTAGAAACAGCAAAAACTAAATAATAACAACAAAAATATCTGAAAGCTTTCAGATTTTACATTACGCCCAAAGGGGCGTTTTTTTACTTCCTTGTACGAAGTAAAAAGGAAGTATTGTAATCGCGAAAATTCAATACATAGTTTTCAGTACAATTTTTCAATAATTTTCAATATAGAAAATTCAATACAAGTTTCAGGCAGCATATTTCAACGAAAATATCCATTTTGACCGCTATCGAATGCAATTTAACGATGATTTTGCGTGATATCTGTACGTAAGGACAGAATAAAAGACTCTTTTCCTTCAAAAAAATTATAAAACTGCTTTAAAATGAATTCTGAAGAGAATTTTTCGTGGCGTCTGTAGGAACGTATGTACGTACGTACGTATCTCGCATAACTCCAAAACGAGTAGTCTCAGAACGTTGAAATTTTGTATATAGGACTGCTATAACATGTAGATGTGCACCTCGTATTTTGGTCTCAATAGGCCTCACCAAACGTATATAAATATATTTACATATATATCCCCTCTGTTACCCGGGTCAGTGATTTCATTTCTTTACTCTTATATGTTTGTAAATTGTACATTTGTTGCTTTAAAAATGATTCAGTTATGTTCTTGTCATCTTTCGGTTAAGGTTTTTATGCCTTTAGTAAATCTATATGCAATAGTTTTAGAATTATCAACAATTTTAAAGTTGTTTAAATGCCCCTAAGCATAATATTTTTTTTGATGGCGGCCATTGCTTGTTTACATTTGAAACAGCACAGTAGTGGATTTGTTGCCAATCTAGAGAAACTTAGCTTCGCAACAACAAAGATAACGCCTTCATTTATTATTTAAATCATGCTTAATCCTTTCTGGAATTTTTTCTAGGAAATATGCGTTTAAGATTTACTTCGTAATTTTTAATACAGATATTTTGAGTTTTTATGTATTTTTGCCTTGTCGCGAAGTGAAAACTGAATTAATTGAATGAGAAATACTCAAGCGTCTTAGAAAAACTGTTTCTTTTTTGTTTTGTTTGCTTATTTTCTTTTATACATCGTTCTAGCTTTGTTATAGTATTTGAATAGAAAATGTGGCAACGATTAGATAATTCTTTAAATGATATAAATTTTGTGCATTCTGAGTTATAATATGAACGAAATATAATACTGTTAAGTGAACCTAACGCGAGAATGTTGCTATGATAAACAAATAGATTGAATTTAAAGAATACCTTTATTCTATTGTGGTTTATGCGCTGTCGGCGAAGTAGATTTAATTCAATCCAATACGTTTAAATGAAATGCAAGAAAAAAGCGTATAATTTAATATTCCGTATAAGGAAGTCATGTGGTGTACACATCAGAATTTTTAAGGTTTATGTGTTACCTTATTTATTATATATCATATTCTTCGCACTTAAACCATAAAATTCAGTTCAACGGCAGTATAGTAAAATAATTTAAAAATGAGCATACCTTTAGAATTTCCGATACACAATCTCGAACGCTGGAGATAAAAATTGCTTTTTTTACCTTATAGTGTTGCGATAGCTCGCTTTGAAAGCGTTGCGTTCGTTAATCAAAAAATTGTTAAAGTTTTAGAAAATATGAAATCAACAATAAAACAAATTCCAAATTCCAAATTTTGGCTTCCAGATGGCCATATTCGGATGGAAACGTACGTTATTCAAAATTTGGTGGCTCTAGGTACCATCGTTTTATGACAATGCGAGAAACATACATACATTTATGCAGATTCTTCATTATTTAATTTCTTTAAATATAATACAGGGCTATAATATTTGGTGTTTGGAAAATGAAGCGGCATTAAAAGTTTTCAACACAAAATGCGAATACGAAATTAATAGCCCTTCTGAGCTAAAAAGAGAAAATAGTATTGATTATTTATTTTAGGTTTTTGGGATATGGGGAAGTATATGAAGACAGTCTGCCTAAGGGAAGAGATATCTTCATGAAGAACATTCTGATTCTTTTGCACATAGGAAAATCATAAAAGAACACCCATGCAGCCAGCCCGTTTGCCTGGGTCCAACAAGTTTAATTACTCGATCACTAGTGGGACCTCCTTATTATTCAAATTACAAATTATGTTCCAGCTTGTAAATATAAGTGAATGGGAGGAATTTACGAATTTTTGCTTACTTTGATTATTTTACATTCACTAAAATCTCTTGGCTCTGGTTAATTTAACTGGTTCAAGTATCTAGATTTGTCTGGTCGATAAAAGATTAAAAACTTTAAAACTAGCTGTTAGAGTTATTAAACATTACTAAGATTTAATAATAAAGAAAAATGAATGCTATTTCTAATATCCAATGAAAATTCGACCAGTCTTTGCGTTTTGGATAGAAATTAATTCCAGAACCTGGATTTTTGAATTGGTGCTGGATCAAGCAATGACTAATAAATAGTAATCTTAACGGTATCTGTAACGTTCAGTCAGCAATGCAATTAGCATTTGCAATTTTTGGATTGAAGTTAATTCTAGAAGTTTTATTTTTTATCTCTAGAAATCTAATGCGGACACCACTTTCTTATATGGCGTATTAAATTATACACAATTTTTCCACAGTTTATTTAAATTCACTTCCCCGAATTTCATTAGAGATTTATTTCTCATTCACTCAAAACAGGTCTCATTTCGCGGCAAGTCTAAAATGCACAAAAACTCAAAACGTTTTCATTAAAAATTGTAAAATGCAGAAAAACGTATAACACCAAATACAGATAAAACAGTCAAAGAATAATTTTTGCAATTAAAATTAGAGTTTCTAAGTAAAAACAAGCAATTCGGCCAACGAGAATAAAGACAAAAATTTCGGTGCAGAATAATTTAAAGTTAACTTTTGTTCCACTAGGCAAAAATACATTGAAGTTGGTGACAACAACTTACTTAATTCACTATAATACTCAGAGTTTTAAGTGTAAACAAATAACCGCCATGTTAGGCCTAGGGAAACTTTTGAATTATTGATAATTCTATAGCTATTGCATGCAGATTAACTACAGACATAAAGACCTTAACCGAAACATAAGACCAATATAATTCAATCACTTTTAAAGCAAAAAATGCATAATTTACCAACATATAAACAATAAAAAGAAGAGCTCACCGATCCGGGTAAGAGAGTGAGCGTGTATATATATATATATATATATATATATATATATAATGGTGCAGCGAATTGCAACAATAAAGGGAGATACATAACTAGATGTTATAGCAGTCCCATATGCAAAATTTGAACGTTCTACGGCTAATCGTCTTTGAGTTATGTGAGACGAATACATAAGTACGTACGTACATACGGAGGTCAAAGGAAAAAAATCCCATCTGAATCCTCTCAAATCCCTTTTATTATCCGTTTTGGAAAAAAGAGTCCTTTATTCTGTCTGAATGTACACATGTCAACCAAACGATACCCAAAATTTTCGCGATTACAGTACTTCGTATAAGGAAGTAAACATCTATCAGTATTTGTGTTTTTAAATAAATTTAGAAATTAATTTTAGAAACTCGATTTTGGGAGTCACACTAAATAATGACCATTAAGTATTAATCATATCTATAATCTGGATAAAAAATTCATTCTAGGAGTTTTATGTTTTAAGTAATCACCAAGACCTAGTAGTTTTAACGCTTTCAGTCATTTCCATTCGACAAATGAACTTGTTTTTGCAGTTTTGGATTGATATTAATTCTAGGAATTCTATAATTTGATCTAGATCAAAATAATCACCAGCAACTACTAATTTTAAGGCTCTCTGTGATGTCCAATCAACAAATCAATCAGCATGTACAATTTTTCGATGTAAATTAATTCTAGAAATTCGATTGTTTTTTATACTGGAGCTAGATCAAATAACAATGAACATCTAGAAGTCTTAAAATCAACTTTTAACAACACAGGATACAAAAGCAAAGTAGGAACAAAAATTACTAAGTAATTATTGCAGCTTTTTTAACGAGTTTAAAAGAGAAAACGTGTTCTCTCGCTTAGGTTTAGCATTTTATTGTACGTAGTTCACAATTTTTATGCTAAAGCTGCAGTCTTTCAATTTCAGAAGTTAAATTAGAATCTAAACGATCAAACTTCAATTATTTTGTTTGTTTAATTTTTATTTTCTAAAAGATCGCTGTAAAACTGTATTATTCATCTTTTGACTGTAATTTTGTGAGATCAGACGCTATTTATTCTTCAGTGTTTTTCCAAAGTTCAGAAAGAAATGCGTTTAATTTATATCTCTAAAGAATTTTAATTAAGATATGTCTCTCATCTGTTTCTTCATCCAGTCTCATAAGGTCTCATGTCTCTAAGGTCTCATAAAAAATAATTCCTTCTTAATTTTAAGTTTAAATGGTTCTTTTAATCAAGGGTTTTTAAAAATAAATGTTTGATAATTTTTAACCTTTTACTAGTCAACAACTTTCCTGAAGAAGAATGAAAATGAATCACATTTCTTGAAAAAATAGCGAAATTTTAGAATATTCAAGGCCACTAACGAAACTAAGCTCTAAAGCTAAACTCAATGGCGCAACAGCCCTAGTGGGCCTTATTTCCCTTTCTGTTCTAAAAATAATTTTGGTGAAATTATGTGTAAAATCCTAGTATCTCTTGAGCAATAGTGCCTCCAAAAAGCGAAGCTGTACCGGAAAAATCCATGGGCAGGTTTATTTAACATTGGAGTAAACAGCTATCCCATTGAATTGGCGAGATATCGCCAAACTGGCGATTATTTTGATGACTAATTTTTGTTGCCAAATTCGGCAAGAAATCATCAAAAATCACTAAACTTGACGAACATTTAGCGACATTTTGGTCCAGTCTATATAACTCCAATTGGTATTGCAATTGATCTCTATACTTAACTGTAACCGTATCCATCCCTTATATGTAACTATATAAGGGAATTTATTTTTCGAGAAAGGGAAAGTACTGGAAATTTCCCCGGCTGCCAGAGAAAAATTATGCAAGACGGGACAGAACATCAGTTCTCAGTTTTTAGTTCAGAGTTAGATCTCTGTGCCAGCTTCGCTCTTAACGTGTGCTTTGAGTTACGTTGTGTTTAATATTCTTACAAGTTTAAAGTGATAACTATTTATCGTGCTCTGTAATGTTGTAAAGAGTTGTGCGAGAACTTTTGTGGAAAGTACTAGAACTGTTAAAAGTTTCTTTTGGAAAAATACATTTTATCAAGCTATCATCGGTTCTGTGTGCATTACGAATCCGTACGCACGCAACAATACAATTATAAGCATGATCTTTGATGTTTCGAAATTAAAAACAGTTGTGTTTTATAAAACACATTCCTTAGTGATTTCTATACTTTAGTGACACGTTGTAGCCAATCAACGAAACGAAATTTTGATGAATACAATTACAATTTGAACAAAGTAAACGAATACATTTACAATTTGAGAATGCCCCATGAAATTTCGAACATTAAATTCGAACGGGAAAAATATTCATTTTAAAATGGAAGGAATTGCTGCAAATGTAATTATTGTACTGTTGTGCAAATAATTATCACATCCAACTAGCAAGTGGAAGATCTATGCTTCGAATTCCGACCAGGCCACAAATATGTTTCTGATTTCGACAAAGATAATACTGTCTACACTGCTGCCTAATACTTTGAAATTATAATGTAGCCATTTGGATTTGGTTGATTAGTTCTGATATATTTCTGTAACCGCCGTTTAAATGAAGGGGGGGATTCAAAGAATTATCGCAAGCCTCCATGCAACTCCTCTTGGTGTATGGATTAGAAAATCCAGATAGGCATTGGAAGATCCATGGTTCAAATTTTGGAGAGAACACATATTATCACACAGTATTATACAGTACTTAGTATCACACAGTACAATTAATAATTACACCTCAAACTACTAAGAACGTTAAACACAATGCAATGTAAAGCGCATCTGACTAGGCAAGCTCTCACGGAAATCACTCTATTCTCCGAAGTCAACTTTGAACTAAAAACTGAGAGCTGATGCACTCTCCGGCTTATATAGCTTTCCCCAGCCGCCAAGAAATCTCTAGTACCTTCTATTTTCCAAAGTTACATATAACAGCCGGATACGGTTATAGTTACATATATAGATCAATTACAACTATTCAATTACGGTACTAATTACAATTATACAGGGATGGAACCAAATTGTTGCAAAATTTCGCAACAAAAATTTGTCGCTAAATCCATTGCTAGCTTGGCGATATCTCGCCAGTTTAGCAAGACCACCAGATGATTTTAGTGAATTATGTGTCTAATAAACATGCCTATGATTTAGGAAAGTAGGCCCTGCAAGATTTGAAGTGAAAGAAGTCCCCCACTTCATAAATTCGTTTCCATCGAAAAGTCTACACTAGTGTGCAAAAATTAAGGACGAAGTCGAAAAATTAGCATATCAGCTGAAGGAAGAGGCAGAGCGGACAGAAAGACCAATCAAGAGAATAAGTAAGGTGATGTACGGTAGCACATGCGCAGATATGCAGGTAGACGTAATGGGGGAGTGTCTGAGTAGTATAAAGCATGTTGTCGGTGTAAGATCAGTATTTCTGGCAAAGAGATTGCACGCCGTATAGCAGTTAAAATCACACCGAGTTGCTGCCTCAGCGAGAAATGGAGAATAATCAATCTGTTAGACGACATCTGGATGCTTTTACCCGAGGTCGAATCATTGGGAAGTTGGAGGAAGGCCGCAGTGTGACAAGTGTGGCTGCAGAGTTCGAAATTGCTCACAGCATCGTTTCACGACTTTGGAGACAATTTCAAACTACAGGAACAGCTATCCGGGGGTTCAGTAGTGGTCGTCCACGAGAAACCACACCCGCAGATGACCGGTATATTGCCTTACAGGCCAGAAGAAACAGGCGGCAGACAGCGGGAGAAATCGCTAGACACACGACATAGGCGACTGGACAACCGAAAGCGCGTTTTACCGTGGCCAGAAGACTGCACGGTGGTGGTCTGTTTGCACGACGCCCTGTACGGTGTGTACCTCTAACGCCTGCCCATTGGAGAAGGCGTTCTCTGTGGTGCCGGGAACACCGGAATTGGAGAGACAATGAATGGGGACGAGTACTCTTTACAGATGAGAGCAGATTCAGTCTGAGTAGCGATTTTCATCGCATACTCATCTGGAGAGAGCGGGGAAGCCGCAATCATCCCTCGAACATCATTGAAAGGGACAGGTATGGAGGTGGCGGTGTTCTCGTTTGGGGAGGCATCATGCTTGGTAGTCGTACAGACCTTCACATCTTCGACGCAGGTTCAGTCAACGGGACCCGTTATTGTAACGAGATTCTTCTTCCATATGTGCGTCTTTTTAGAGGCGCTATGGGTCCGCAGGTCCTTTTCATGGACGAGAATGCACCATGTCATCGCACAGTAGCTGCCGAACAGCTCTTAGAGAGTGAGGATATTGAACGTATGGATTGGCCGGCACGATCTCTGGATCTCAATCCCATCGAGCATGTATGGGATTTTCTAGGCAGACGCTTGGCAGCTCGTACCTTACCACCAGTAACGATTCCGGAGCTTCGATTGGCGCTGCAAGACGAATGGGCAGCAATGCCTCAACAACTCATTGACACCCTCATTCTCAGCATGGGCAGACGCTGTGAAACCTGCCTAGCAGGCAGGGGAGATCATATCCCCTATTAAAGACCGGATGTTTCTTGCTGAACACTCATCACAGGGATGTTTCGGCCTTCAGTCGCATTGCGCTCCATGCTACTTTTTCAATAAAGCTTCTTTTTATCCCTCTGATTTCTCCTTTAGTAAGTGTTGCTTACATTACTCATGTCCTTACGTATTGGGGATCTTACGGTATTAAATGTGTTGATTTGGAAAGCTTATGTACAAAGTTATATTGAAAAAAAAAAAAACCGTCTCGTCCTTAATTTTTGCACACCAGTGTATGTGTTTTTCTAATACCATATCACAGCTTGATTTTATTTGACTGGATCTCGTGTCTTTTCCCCATAGCCCTTCAACTAGAAATAATGTAAGGGATAATCAAAATTTCTGATGGCTCAAATTCAGGCGACAGCATACCAAATTTTTACCTGTTTTATATTGATTATTCCTCAATCCGCTTATAATAATGTATTTGAAAATTATTTCTCCGTAAAACTGAAGTTTCAGTGAATTAAACAAACAGCAGAGTATAATTACTGTAATCAAGATTAACTTATCTCCAAGAAGAGATAATTTAAGATACATTTCAGATCTTCCGGGAGAAAAAAAAAACTTTCACTGTATCTTTTAATTATGATTTACGTTCTATTTTGATTCGTAAAATCTTAGGAATTAGTTCTGACTCGACCATTAAAAAAAAATCAGTAATGCTTCGTAATTTTCTTAAATAAGATTCGAAAAAGGAAACATTCATAAGCAAAAGGAGACGGATTTTAATTAGCTGTGATACGTACGAGGTATAAGATCTCAAGGCATTTATTTTGATTAAAATGTTCAGTAAATGCTAGTTAGAATTTATTCGAAGTACATTTAAATGTGTAGGAAATTTTCTGTTTCAAAGACGTTATTTGGACTTCAGGTTAAGTGGTTAAATTACCTGAAAGTATATAGTTGCTAGAAATTCGTTGCATTATGTAATTATTTTGACCCAGAAATGGAGCATTGCTCAAATGATGGTGGTGGTGTGTGGTGTGTGTGTTTATGGCAAAGCCTCGAGGGCTATCTGCCTAAGGGGAGGGATGCCTTCGTGGAGGACTTTCTAACGGAAACTGGCTCGTATACACGTTACACATGGGGAAAACCACGAAAACGCCCATGCAGCCAGCCCGTTCGCGGGATTCGAACCTCGGACCGAACTACCAGTGTTCAGCGACTTACCACTCGGCCGCTGGTGGGCTCCATTGCTGAAATGAAGTATTTCGGAATAGTTATTTGTACCTCCTCTGATTAAAAAAATTTGCTTATTAAAAAATGCTCTCAAATTAAATCAAATTCAATAGCATGAAAAGAACTTTATCCCCAAGGCAGACGAAGTACCCTATGTCACTTGCCACGGCTAGGCATCGTTTTAGGTGAGTTCCGTCTTTTTGACTTATATTATTATAAGTAATACTGGACTGGTAATTTGACGAGTCAAATTTGGTAATTTGACTGAATTTGACTGGTAAGACTGGTAATTTGACCGTGTTATCTTCTGAAAGTGCAGTTATTATTTAGGAGTAATTAATAAATAGAAAATAATTTTTATTTTCGAACTATAATGTATCTACATATTAAATTGCATACTTTGAGAATTATTAGCGTTTTACTTTTTGAACTTAAGCTAGACCTAACGGACGATGTTTGGTTACAACTGAATTTTAGAGTGTATTTGTGTTATTGTGCACCACTTTGATGCCACTTTTCCACGACGTTCTGTCCATTGGATAACTTGCTCCAAAAATCTGTTGTTAAGTGTCTTTTAAATACTTTTGTGTGTTTTAAAATATTTTAGAACATGTAGAAACAAGTTTAGAAATTTTTTTTTAGCTTTACAGAAATGTTAAGGTTTTAATTTATTTTTCTCTACTCTTTTTGCTATACAGTGAAACCTCGTTACAACAATATTTTAGGGACCAAATAAATATATTGTTGTAGAGAGGCATATTGTTATATCGAGGGCCCACATATTTTGAGCATTTAATAAGAGTTTTTTTTATTATTATTAGTTTAAGGTGCATAACATACTACTTTTAAGTCTATATTTAGAAGAAATTAATTTGTAAAATACTAATAATAGTGGTTTAAATACTAAAAAAATAAATAAATAAGATAAATTCAGAAAATAAGCACAAAAATATTCACATACCTGAAAACACTTTTTATTGAAAATAATCCAATATTTTTGTTTGTTTATTGATTTTTTTAACTGTTGAGTTCACCAATACTGTATGCATTGCGTCTAGTGCACGAAAATGTTCTTCATTTGTCGACGGAAGGCTTGAAAAAAATGTCCGTAGAGAATTCACAGATTGAAGAGCTTCCTGGGATGACAATAAGGACTGCGATGGACCTGTATTATCACCATCATCAATATCATCATCATCTTCATCATTGTTTCCTATCTCATCAGTAATTTCAGAGAGATTATTTTCATCAGTAACTCCTTCGAAAACCATTAGATCATCATCTGCTGTTAAATAGTCTTCTATACTAATTCCAAACTTTTTACCGCTTGTTTTCTCAAGTTGGGATACGGATTTTGTTATGTGCAAAACACATTCTTGATCATCTGAGAGATCATTGTCTATTGAATTTTCATCATTATCATATTTCTTATCTTCCATAACACAAAGACCGGCCTTTTTCCAGCAATTCTGAATGGTTTTTTCTGTTACTTCCCACCAACTTCCAGCAATATTGTCACACGCTTCCTTGACATTTACAGCTTTGAAAGGGTCTTCTATTTTATTTTCAAAGTTTACAAGTATGGAGTCCACCAATCGTTTTCTGTAATATCCTTTGAAGCACTTAATTATGCCCATATCAAGAGGCTGTAAAATTGAAGTGCAATTGGCAGGGAAAAAAGCGATTTCGATATTTTGTAGCTTTGGAAATGACGTGTGAGCACCGCAGTTATCTATCAACAAAACGATTTTTTTCTTTCTCTTCTTCATTTCATTGTCTAACTTCTGTAACCATTCGGAAAAAAATTTAGACGTCATCCAAGCCTTCTTATTTGCTTTATACTCCACGGGAAGACTTTTCCCGTTCTTAAAGCACCTTGGCTTCAATGATTTACCAATGACGAGAGGTTGTATTCTATGCGTTCCTGTGCTATTTGTACATAGAAGAACAGTCAGTCTCTGCTTTGATTTCTTCCCTCCATAACACTTTTCACCCTTGAATGCCAATGTTCGATCGGGTAGGAGTTGAAAAAACAGCCCAGCTTCATCTGCATTATAAATGTCTTTTGGAGCATACTTTTCTAAGATTTCTTTCATCTTGTTTTGCCGCCATTCATTTGCATCGTTTATCGGGGCTGACTTTTTCTCTCCGTGAACTTCTTGGAAAGTTATTCCATGACGATCTCGAAAACGCATTAACCAACCATTGCTAGCTTTGAAAGTTTCGTTCCCTAGCATTGCTGCAAATTTCCGTGCTTTTGCACATAATAAAGGTCCATTTATTGGGACATTTGTTGCTCTCATCTCTTGAAACCATTTTAAAACAGCAGCATCAATGTTTTCATTTGTCGCAACTTTCAGTCGTTTTCGCTCTGGGTTAATTTCATTTGAGGTTACAGCATCTTCGATTTGCTTTCTCTTCTTTAGGAGCGTTGCAACTGTAGATTGCGATAATCTATGTTTCTTAGCCGCATCAATTTGCTTCATTCCCTCATCAATATCATTGATAACGTTCAGTTTATCTCGAAAAGATAGTGCTTTCGCCCTGCCATCTTAGGGAACAATATCGCGTGAAAGAAAGAAAAGTTTAAACCAAATGTTTCGCGTAGAACTCAAAATCGTTAAAGACAATAAAACAACCTTTGAACTCACTTTTCAGTACGTCACTTAACAACACCCCGCCTCCATCTCCCCCTGTTCCTCTAACAAAGGGCATTTATTCTGTGACAAGGTGACCAGATAGGTCTAGATGTCCTTAAACCTTATCAGAATTCCAAAGCTTACTGGGAAATGAGACTAGGCACACATTTACACTTCACCCCCCACCCACTCCAATTCCCAAAAGGGTGGTCTTCATCTGTTTTGAAATCTGAACAATAGCTATTTATTCAGGGATAAGTTGAATATCCACAATGAGTCTTAATAGACGGAAAAAATAACAAAAGAAAACGAAAAAAAAAAGCATTTGAAAATCAAAATATTGTTATAAAGGGAGAAAATAATACTGAAATTTAGATTGAAAAAATCGTTTTACAGAGGTTTATTGTTCTAGAGAATATAGCACTATTGAGGGGAGATTAACATTAGTTTATATGCAAAATCACCGGGACCACAAAACATTATTGTAGTAGAGGGAGTTATTGTTGTATCGGGTAGCGTTGTAGCGAGAGTTTACTGTATATTGAGCTAGATGTTTCAAAGTCTAACTTTTAGTTGTTTCTAAACCATTGTGGTTGAATTTTTAAATTCAAATATGGAAACTTCTACTGAAAAATACTTTAAAAAGATGAAAACGTTTCGAAGGATCCGGTTTTGTATAACGAAGTTGGGTTTATTCGAGATAATCTAGATATACAGTAATTGTGAATTTTATTTAATTTACTGGGACAATATCGTTTAATCTGTGTTAATTTTGTGCATTTCTGATTTAATAATTTACATACTTTGATATTATATACTGAAACTCTGGCTGTACAGTTGGTTGCGAATTATATTGGAATTTTAACTGATTTTACTTACATTGGATTTTTATGGTAAATTGAAATTTTTGATTTATGCTGGATTTTATTATATTGGATCCCTATTGCTAGGAGAAAAGAAATCAAATGGAAGCAAACATGTCAATGTAAAATTTAAAATTGGGCAAAGAGCACCTTATTAACCAAAAATTATTTTGCTCCTTGATAAAAAGAGAGCTGTATCTGATTGCTCTCGAAATCGATAGAAATTTATTCAAAACTTACGCCAAAATGAGATTGCTTTTTGTTTGCTAAATTTTAAGAACACTAATTAATTAAGAACACTAATTAATTTTTTAATTTTAAATCGAATTTAGCTCTCAGGCTTCATAAATCAGCGAATACTCTAAGAAACAACAACAGCAGCTGGAAACAAAGTTGAATATTTTTGCCGAAGATGTTATCTTTGCAATCTTAAAACTAAATGTTATGTGTTTATTCCATCGGAAACCAGTCTATCAGCAACTGATTTGTAATTAACTAGAATAGTTTGAAGTTTAAATAACAGAATACATTTTAAAACCATACATTGATCTGCCAGTAGCAAAGTTGTTAAGATTGCAAGTTCAACTGAGATTCGATCCAAGGCGATTAAGCTAGATGCATGAATGGTTTTTCTCATGTGTAAGGTTGAATGAGAGCTAATTTCTCTGGAATAACACTTCCACGCTTCCCTCTATTTCTGCCTGATATTGAAAGCAATTTCTGAAAATATGTTTATACGAGGATAATGAAAATAAAATGATACCTGGCACATGGCAGGCATTGTTAGCTTTGATTCTACGTGCTCTATCCACGAAATTCGACAAGGCTCTTTTTAAAATTTCGTGTTTGTATCAACATTTCCTTTTAAGTGGTCTAAGTAAAAAATCTACGGCTCTTGAATATAGCAACCATAATGGCCCGTTAAAATTCGGAAGTCGTGAAATTATGTGAGTGTCAAATATGTTTTTCAAGAGAGCCATTGCTGGTCTCTCAAAAAGCTGAATCAGCTGGTATATATTATTTGAAACCTAGGCTTGTTTAAAACGTTAAATGTTCTCTGCTTCAAAATAATAAAATGCTTTAAAGTAAAATTTAAAAGTTTTCTTCTTTTACTTAATCATTACTTCCGTCATTAAATATTTAAGTGTTGGTTATAGAACCTTAAAGAGAAAATGAATAATACAATACAGGAAAAAATCTGTACTGTTTAAATCCCACCGCTAAATTATGTGCGAATATATATAACGCCAGTACTCACCATCACCCTTAGCGGATGTATTTAATCATAACCCCTTTCTTAACAGTTAGATAAATAGAAAAAAAAAATCTGAAAGGTTTCAGATTTTAAATTGCGTCCAAAGGGGTGTTTGTTTAACGTTTTGCGTCTAACCTTTAGTTATTAAATATCATGTTCTTTGCACTTCAACCATAAAATTCAGTTCAACAGCAATATCGCAAAATAGTTTAAAATTGAGTATATCATTAGAATTTCCGATACAGAGTCTCGCGAGTTGGAGATAAAAAAGTTTTTTTCTGTACAACGTTGCCATTGCTCGCTTTGAGATACTTAGTTTGTTAATCAAAAATTCGTTAAAGGTTTACAAAATATGAAATCGATAATAAAACAAATTCCAAATTTCAAATTTGTTCTTTCGCATGCCCATATTTGTAGGAGGATTACGTCATTCAAAATTTGATGGCTTTATGTACCGTTGTTTTATCGCAATGCGAGAAATATACATACATTTAAGCATATTTTTCATTATTTAATTTCTTCAAATATAATGCATGACTCTAAGTCATGCATTTCTCAGTTTGAAAAGTGAAACGAACATTTATAGTGATTCAACGCAAAATCGCAAAACGGAAAAAATAGTCCTTCAGGGACAAAGCCTCTTTGGACTAATAATGATTGAAGAAAGCTATCATAACGTTATTAATGTTTTAATTGTCTGAGAACTGAAGATATTACCGAAAATCTTGCACATCATTTTAGTGGACTTTTGTTCCCAGGAAGGATATAATAATATATTATAGCATTTATTAACCACCAAAATTAATATAAAACCTTCACGGGGAAAAGATTTAAACTAGCGAGAAACGAATTGACTTGGCTAGATTAGTACTTTCTTGTCAGTAAATATTAGTTACGCTTCAAGCTATGAAGCATTTGGTTAACATGAGTGTTTCTCATGGCGCCCAGTGCCTAGATTAAAGCACGAGTTCCTCGTGATCAATACGTTCTCCAAATAGATTCATCTACCCCCATAATAATATATTATAATTTACGAACTATATTCAGACACTACATATAACACTATCATTCTGAAGCTCTAGTTATTAGTGCCTGTTCAAAATCTTGTCGACTAAAGATTAAACAGCTGTTGAAACTGCAATAAATATCACTGATAATTCACGGCTTAGAAAGATGAGTTAATCATTGATGAAGTGTTTAAAGAGCCCTTTAAAGTTAGAAAATGCAAACGGAGAATTATTGATCTGAAGAGTTTGATATATCTTAAATGACAATAATTATTTTAAAAGTTTCGTTAAGATATACTTTAGTTAATGATCGAAATGATTGTTGAGGATATAAAAGATAAAAATATCGCTAACTGGAAGACAAATTTTTACGGTAGTGAATTTTAATGGCCAAGTGGCGTAACTTCATCTTGAACAGTTTCAGAAATAAAGGCGTATAATAATTAAAAGTATTATTAACGAAATAAGAAATTTTATTTACCTCTACATATGATAATAGTAACTCACAACTAAGAGGGAAGGAACTTTAAAATTGGAAACAATTATTTACAATTACTATAAAGCAAATAATTTTGTGAAATGTTTATTGCACTTCGATGTATTTACCAACGCAGTGTACAACTTGTGGTTTCTTCTTGCTTGTCAAATACGTCACAGGAACTACTCTGATATGCGCCCTCAAGTCGCCAAATATTTTTGGCGAGAAACTTCACCTTGCCATATTACTATCTAATTTTTTTGTCTACATTTTGAACTTTTAGCCTAAAATGTCTCCAAAAACGCGGTTTTCGCACATGCAAAAACTACGTTTTGAACACACAATTTAGCTAAAAATCCGAAACAAAAAAAAAAAAAAATTAGATAGCAAAAACGTAAAGTTTCTAACCAAAAATATTTGACAAGAATCCATGTACACAGCGACATGTTTTAAATTGAAAAAACATCTACGAATTGCACAATGTAGGCAGCAAACGAATCTACAAACTACGCACACCTCGCTTTAATAAATTAACATAACAACAATAAATTTCAAAGAATACCATGTACACAGCGTCCTGTTTAAACTTAAAAAAAATTCTACGAATTGCACAATTTAGGCAAGGAAGAAATCTACGATCTACGCACTCCTCGCTTTAATAAAATAACATAATAAATTTCAAATAATACCATGTACACAACGTTCTGTTTCAACTTTAAAAAAATCTACGAATTGTACAGTCTAGACACTAAACAACAAAATAAACTAAAATAAATTTCAAACAATTTAAAAAAACAACAATAACGACAGAAATTCATACTAAAGAACATAACATTCTACAAAATAAGAACAAGGATAAAATGAAATGCACTTACCATGAATTAATGCGTTTTTGAATAGCAGAAATATAAATTTCATACCGCCTTTAACATGCCGCCACGTAGTCACTATCGTATTTACATGACAGCCAGACACACTATCCAGAAAATTTATACTATGGTTCACAAATAAATAAAATCACAAATCCCTACTTCTATCATGCACTGCCATTAAAAATAACCTCCCAGACCCTCTTTCCACACTTCCAAATACCCACTACCCCTCAACAGGATAGCCACAATCATATTTCCTTTTGCCGAACTTCAAAACTACCATTTTATCTTTCCCTCCCATCTTCTCAGACACAGAGGCGAACCAACGAGCTCCAGCGAAAGATTTTTCAACATCAACAGGGTTGCCATAGAACACGCAATCGCGCCAAAAACCAGCGCAGAACACATATCGCCACATTTGGTGAAATTAGGGCGTATATTAGAGTTGTACCACGTCACACGTTATCGTTGCATACCAACTACTTATACACGTTATAACGTATACCTCCTTTTTTTTTTTTTTAGAACAGAGGAAATTATGGAAAACTAATGGAAAAGCGAAAGAATCTTACGACAAACCATGAAGATAATAAATAAGAATAGAATTTCTGTCTGTATAAATGTCTGAAAGTTTTGCATGCTAGTTGTTGACAATATGTTTTTTTTAATGTATTACTGGTACTTTTCCGTTTCGCCGGCGCAAATCTCGCCAAGCAGACTTTATTGGCGACAACATACAGTATATACATAAAAAATATTTAAAAAATGTTAGTTCTAAGAATTCTTTTAAAAAAAGAAGGCATAAGCATTTAAATATCGCTTAAAATTTTATAAAAAGCCAATAAATAAAGATAATAAATTTGTAAAAAGACATTAATTTAAGAATTTACTATGCTTTCATGGTTCAACATCTTGATTCGCCTGTTCATATCACGTGACCCCAAGCGATCTCATCTCACGTAAACTACTCTACAAAAATCTAATGCTCTCAGTAATTATCTACATTAATTTCAAGTTAAATCTTAATTTGGAACACAAGTTTAAATGCAAGAAATATTTCAATTCGTACGAATAGCTTACTCAGAAATTATGTAAAACTGTAGTGCTTTACTTCGCTAATGCATTCTCATTAGAATGGATGAATTTAACCCTTGACTTTACCTTTTTTATATTTTCGGCTTCAGGTAAGCGCTATGATTGCATCCTAATTGACTTAATTACCGAAAATGGCCTTAGACATAAAACTGAACTATCTGATAAAAATTCTATGTAATTATATGCCAGTATTGAAAGAAACAATCAATCTGATAAGAAAAAGCTGCGACTTGTTTTGAAAATGAGGCGTATAAGGTTACCAGCGAGAATATTCCGTTTGGCATCGGTTGTACCATTATTGGCGACTTTATCGCTTGCGCCAGCAAAACGGAAAAGTACCGTATTACTTCATTTAAATTAGCAATTCTTTTTATGATTTTATTTACTTAATTAGGTGCTACTTTGGTAGACGGTTGCACGGATTTTGGCGATTTGTTGGCGATTTTTCTTTTGGCGAGTAATACAACTTATGGTAAACCCATTGATGGATAAGTTACTTATGGTAACCGATACTTTGTTGTCATTTTATTTAAAAAATAATGTGTTTTATTGTGCATAAATTCCGTGTTTTAAATATTATTTATGGCTTCTAAATATTAAAAATCAATTTAATTTTGCATTTTTATTTGAAATAAAAATTTTATTGTTTATCATATTTTATGAAATTTTATGTTGCGGATGATGTAACCAATGACCTCACCTTACTTTAAAAGTAATTGGTTTTTATATGTATAAATTTAATCTAATGTTTTAAACATTATTAATGGCTGTTAAATATTAAAATACAATTTAATTTTGCATTTTTTTAAAAAATGATTTTATTATGTATGAATTTTTAAATAATTTTAATTCTAGGCGTGATGTAATAAGCTCTCTGATTGGTTATAGAATATTTGTGCATTAACGAGCTGTAATCAGCTCCCTGATTGGTTACTGAAAATTTGTGCATTTCCGCGCCGTTTTAAAATTTAATTCATATCTTCGAATTCCTTGAAAGATGTCTTCAAAGGTGTTATTTAAATTATGATTTCGATTTTTTTGTGGTACTTGTCAATAAGCAATAGGTTAAATGACTAAAAAAATGTAAGTACATATTTTTCCTTTATTTTATAATTGCATACTTCAATTTTTTGTTGAAAAAATTAATACACTATTTTCAAAAATTGCTGAGATAATTATTGTCCATATGTTTTAATGTTAATTATATTCTATATAACGTATTTTAAAGTATTTGAATTTAATAATATTCTAATTCTTTTAAATGTTGGTATGATGGTTTTTAATTCGATATTCAATTTCAGAAATATTTTAATCTAATTAAACGTTGGCACAATGTTTTTATAGCGGTGTTTTTATTCTCTTTGCTATATGAAAGTAATAGTAACCTTACTTTAGTATTTTATACTCATAGTAAATGTATTTATTTACCCTTGCTTAATGTATGTAAACTTAATGTATTTAAGTTTATCTTAAAAAGAGACATTTTCAAAAAATATTAATCCATTACTTTTAACGATATTTATTTTTTTAAAGTTTCGAATACTTTACTATGCGTAAAAACAGCGTTTTTCAAGATGGCTGACGTTTGTAAAAATCGCGCCAACAATTGCGTCAACACAAATTGCCAAAATCTGTGCAACCGTCTTCCAAAGTAGCACCCTTAATTATTGCACATTTGATTAAGATCTAAAGAAGTGATCTATTCCACGTATATACACTCACGTTTGTGAAAATTGCAACACCAAGAAGGAATCGTCATAATTGAATGCAATTTAATACACAGTTGAGTGGCAGTGGTACAAATAAATGATTAAATGTTCAAAGCAAACAAACAAGAACAAGAGATCAGAATCAGTATTTTGTGTGGCCACCACGCGCCGCAATAAGTGCTGCTACACGACGTGGCATGGAGTCAAACAAAGTTTGAATGTCTGACTGAGGAAGAGCATTCCATATCGTTTGAACGCGTACCCAAAGTTCGTCTGCAGACGCAACAGGACGAGGATCACGAGCAAGACGCCGACCAATGACATCCCACACATGTTCAATTGGCGACATATCCGGGGAACACGCAGGCCAAGGAAGAAGCTGTACCTGCTGCGCTGCAAAGAAGGATTTAACAATCCGAGCAGTATGAGGGCGGGCATTGTCCTGTTGAAATACAGCGCCTGGCAAGCTTTGAAGGAAGGGAACAGCTTCGGGCTGTAGAACTTCACGGATATACCGGTTGCTGTTCAGATTGCCCACAATTCGTAGCAATTGAGATCGTCTATGATATGCTATGGCGCCCCAGACCATAACTCCGGGTGTTCGTCCACTGTGGCGTTCGATAATGCACTCCGGAAGGTGGCGTTCACCGGCATAGCGTCTGACACGAATGCGGCCATCATGGTACCACAAATTAAAGCGGGATTCGTCAGAAAACACGACATGCTGCCAATCAGCACGCCAGTCTCTATGCTGATTGGCCCATTGTAGGCGCAGGCGGCGATGGTCGTGCGTTAGGGGGATCCTGTATAAAGGAGTCCGTGCGCGCAGTCCACACTGCAGCAGACGTCTACGAATTGATGAAGCACACAATGAAACACCTGTAGCTATTGACCACAGTGCTGCCAATTGTCGCGCCATGCGGACCAGGTGTCTATCATCGCGAGCTGACGTCACATTTCGGGGTCCACTCCCGGATTTCCGAGTTGTCCGACACTCGTCCGTCCACTGCTTCCAAACGCGCATCACTGTGCTGCTGTTACGCTGCACACGAGAGGCTACTGCACGATACGACAATCCAGCTTCACGAAGGCCGATGATTCTCCCTCGTTCAAACTCTGTAAGTTGTTCAAATCTCGCTCTCTTTCGTCGACGAGGCATAAGTACAGATTGAGTTAACGTTTACCACTAGCAGATAACCACCGATAACCATACACGCCTCGCTACAGCCGTCTATTTATTCGGATCCATCAGCCGTTCAGAGGGCGCTGCTCAGCATACGCATGCGCTACGGATTTGCAATTCTAATCATTTGCATATCATGCGCTACTTTGCATTTCCTGAAAATTTCAGCTCACTCGCGTAAGTCCTTCATGGTGTTGCAATTTTCACAAACGTGAGTGTATTTTTAATTTATATAGTTTCATTAAACTAACTTTTCTGTTGCTTGGGACTGGGGCTTGGTTTCCTGAAGTAAATTAGTTTAAAGATAGAATGTTTTATTCAAATTTGTAAGTAGTTTAATTTAAATAAATTTAATGTGATCTGGTCATTTACAGTGCTCGTTTGTTGTTGGATAGGCCTGCCCACAAAAGGCCTTGCGAATGGATTCAGTCTGGCTGGGTGGGTTGAGAGCACCACCCCCATTTTCGTAGACAGATCCTTTTCTCTCTGTTACAGTAAGCAAACATTTTTACGTCTATTTTTGCAGTCCCTGCATTTACAGTAAATCAGAAGGCGTACTATGTTTACAATTGTCGGTTCATTGAATAAATTAATTTTTTTCTTATGTTGCCTTTAGAAAAGGAAAGAGCATAATCTGCGCTGAAACACAGTATGCCATTGGTAAACGAATGTTATAAATTTAGGAGTTACTTCTTAGATCGCTGATTATTAAATAACTATATTTAACTGCATTTTTGTGAAAGTGAATAAAGGTCACTCTAACTCTCAGTCTTCTCTTTACACGAATAGTATCCAGAGTTTTCCTTTTTCATATATCCATACTCACAACGTCTTGCAGTTTAAAATATCTTTCATAATCTTAATTATATCACGCTAAACATCTCATGTGGACATCATATAAATTGTTTATTGTACAGCCTATTAAATTATAACAAATTTTTGGTGCACTTCATTTAAACTTATTTCCTCGAATTATTAGAGATATATTTCTTGTTCAATCTGTGGAGACAGTAGGTTATTTGGATGCAGGAGACGTAAAAAATGAGCAACGCCTTCGCCGGGAATCCAACCACGGACCTATGGAATACGCGTCCAGCGTGTAGACCACCGCACCACGAAGGCATGCCAAGAAGGCAGGAGAAATATCTTATATACCTACCCCTTATGAAGGGCGACTGTGGTTTAGGGGACCCAATCACCAAATCCTGGGCGTGGAGAATCATCATCCAACACCGTTTTAGTTCGGGCGCCACTGTAGACACATTAGTTTATTTGGAAGTAGGAGACGTGAAAAGTGAGCAAAGCCTTCACCGGGAATCGAACCGCGGACCTCTGGAGTACGCGCTCAGAGTTCAGACCACCACACTACGAAGGCATTCCAAGAAGGCGGGAGAAATACTTTATAAATCAAATCAATTCTCATTCAGCGACAAAGCAAAAAGACATAAAAGCTCAAGCATCTTTATTAAAATTTGTAAAATGCAAAAGAACCCTGAAACACCGAATACAATTAAAACAGTTCACAAAACCAATTTTTGCATTTAAAATTAGTTTCTATGTTTGCTTTTACAAGAAACTCATCCAACGGGCAGAGGGACCAAAATGCTTTTGCACCCAACGTTTGATCCCACTCTGCAAGAAAACATTGAAGCTGACGCACCGACTTCATTCTTTGTAGTGTTTAGAATTTCAAGAGTAAACGTTCCACCTCGCTAGACTTAGCTCCAATTAAACTTTTAAATAGTTGATGATTCTACAATTACTGCAAGCAGTAGTCTTGGAATGTAAATAAAGACATAAAAACCTTAACCGGATCATAAGAACGACGTATTTCAACCACTTTTACAGCAGAAAATGCCTAATTTATGAACATAGAGGAATAAAAAAATTGAGCTCACCGAGCGCGGTAAGGAAATGTACGTATTTATATTCAGTTGATACTGCCGATTGCAAGAAAAATGGGAGGTGCAGAACAAAATTCCCCTCGGAATAACTTTTACAAAATCATTTTGGAAAAAGTATCTTTTATTCTGTCCGCACGTACAGACATTACGAAAAAAAAAATCGTCGAAATGGATTCTGGAGCAATCAGAATAGACATTTCCATCGAAATACAATATGATAACCAAAATATTTCACGCTTGGAATACTTCCTTTACTTCGTACAAGGAATTAAAAATAAAATGGAATTATATAATATTAATAAAAATGATAAATGTAAAAAAAGAAAATTCTTCGAAAAAATTCTCTCCTATTCAAAACTCAAATGAAATTTTCAAATGTAAGATTCATTCATGAACAGTAAAATGTTCCTATGTGATTGTAAGATACAGATTTATAGAATTATTTCTGTGTTTCTTTCTTAATGAATCCTGAATCAATGCTTTATTGTTTGCCTATATTTATTACTTGCCAAGACTCCAAGATGGTAGACAATTTATTGTAGTCATTTATTGTAAAGCGCTTGCGATCTATTTCTTTCTAAGGAAAACCCACCAACACCTGAGCGGTAGAGTCGCTGAACTCTGGTAGTTCAGACTGGGGTTCGAATTTCAGCGAACGGGCTGTTTCCATGAACGTTTCCTTGGTTTCCCCGAGTGTAATGCGTATACTAGAGAGTTGCTGTTAGCCCTTCATGAAGGCATCTGCAGAGTATTTTGCCATAATCAAAATAAACCAAACAAACTTCTCTAAGGGATACTGGATTAATATTATTATTATATGCAGAGGTATTCAGCTAAGAGGGTGGGAATTTTTTCTCATTCCTACACAGTGATACCCTAAATAAGTTGTTTCCGTACAGTTTATTTTATATATTCCCTAATCTATTTCATTTTATCAACATATTGAAGTACATACACCCGGCTATGTTTCAAAAGCATAGAAAAAGTTAATTACTTTTCGATATCTTTTAGAAACATGTAAGAAATGGGTAAAAATAAACTTGGAACTTGGGGGAGATTATATACAGCGTCGTTTATTGAGGAAAAAAAATGTAGAAAAATTCGAGGTTTGAGACTGAGGAAAGAATTGGATTTACTGAGGATTAACTGAGGAGTTGAGTTAGTTAATAAAGAAAGGAGGTTTTAGATAGATATCTTATATTTTGTGTACTTCCCTGTTATGAGCACTTAAATTCTTGGTTCACTGGGTTAATTATTACTGAAAGACGTAATACCCTTCGAAAATTGATTTATGTTTCGGTTATACCTTGGAAGCATTCTAGGGCTATCTGCTATGACTCTGGTCAGCTACTCGAATATATTTAAAACATATTTTTTAAACTTTATGTTGATATGAATGCTATTCAAGTGTTAATTCTAATAATTTATTATTGTTTTATTTGGCGCGGCTTCGCTTGCATTTTTGAGCTTTCCATTAATTCACATTTTAGAAATTCCAATCAGTTTTTGATAATAAATCTATGATCAAGTTGTTATTGTTTCGAATAATAACGCACTAGTTATTTAGAGAGCTGAGTAATTGTATAACTAATAATTAATAACATTTTCATATTCCTTCCTCTACGAAATAAAATTAAATTGTACGATACATGTGATATACAATTTAATAAAGATGATTCCGATTAAAAAATATATATATATATATATATGATGTATCAGCTTTAGTCGTAGCTTAAATAATCAGACGATAAGTTTAAAAAACAGGATCCATTTATTATTATTCAGGAGAAATAGCAGTTAAAAAAATCAGATATCTGGAGTAAATAAAAAGAATTACTAATATATTTTTGTATGAAGTTTACTGCATCGTGGCATTTAAGAAAAAGCCCCGATATTCCTTTTGCGAGTCTTTTTATAGCCTCTGGAAAGGCGGAGTTTCCAAGAAATGACGTCAGCCAATCCAGTTCTCTTTAAATATTTCCAGAACATTCTATAACTGTACGTGTAGAAAAGGCTGGAAAAACAACTTGACTACGGGGCTGTGGATTTAATTCCACGTACTTTCAAATAAGAGAACTTCGCCATTAAAAAATGAAAAGAACATACAGTTAGAACTTTAAGTGTATTCTTGACTATGGAATTTTATTATTACATATATATAGATATATAGGATACGAACAGATTGAGAAAACATGTTTATTATGCTTAGTACAGCAGAAACCAAGAAATGAAAACAAAAACCGATAACAATTGTCATCAAAGAACGAATTTAACTTTACGACGTCGAAATTACGACCCCGGACCGTGACGCAGACCTCACATCTCTGCCGCATGGAAGATCTGATGTTCTGGAAAATACCTGTCGGGTTCTGGACTTCCCCAGCAGCTGCAACTATGCATGCAACAAGTTCCTGAGCAGTGTTAACAACGGAAGTTTCGTACGCCAGTGTCTTAACGTACCTTCCCCCCCCCCGCCGGGAGAAAGTAGTCAATCCAAGTGAGGTGCAGCGATCTTGCTGGTCAAAGCACCGGACCACCCCTGCCGATCCAGTATTAAGGATATACTTGTACGTTGCATTCAGGTGGGGACGAACATCAAGGCTTTATATACGTAAACATTTAACATTTCCAACATTTTAGCTTCATTGAGCACAATAAACACATTTTCTCCCCCTGTTAGCATCAATTTTTTCTTGTGTTTTGTGTCGTCACTACCAGCCAGGAAAGCGTTTACGACCATGCATTGCTATGCGATTTTCCATTTTCCTAGCTGGCCAATGTTCCATCTAGGTGTTTCCTGAAAATTTGTAACCGAATTGTTGGAACACCCTGCATTCATATTCATTTTTGGTATTAAAGAACACATTACAGCCCTGCAGCCGGAAACTTTATCTTCTAGAGTCATAAAGTTATTTTGAAGCAGGGGATGTGAAAAATGTGTAAGACTTAGCCAGGACTCAAGCCTGGACCTCCTGAATACGTACCGAGTGTGCTAAGGCATGCTGGAAGGACGGAAAAAATAAAGTGTAACCTCTTTGTAATTTTTTGGTGTACTTCTGTAGAGATTTCCTTTCCTTAAATTATTTAATTGTACCATAATTTACTTCTCAATACATAAAATTTAAAGTGAGCAAGGAAGTCTAGGGCGTTAAAACAAATCTTACTAATTCTATTCGTGTTAATCTCAAGAATTTTTCTGATAGGAAAATTTATTGATTTCACTGAAATTGAAATTTATTGATTTCGTTTTGCTTTCTATTCATATGGGCAAAAATGTAATGAAGTGTTTCTTCATTTTTATCTAAAATCATTTAGGGACTATTAGAAAAAATTTACTTGACTTTCATGTGTAGGGTTGATTATGTCATCTTATGGCTCGCTCCACGGTACTTGATGGCAAATTGTATCGACTCGGCGTGCAAACATGAGACAGACGTAAAACAAAAAATATTTTGCTGGCAAGAAGCTGAAAAAAGCATCGTTGTGATCGCTGTTTCGACATCGATCTTAAGATCACTGTTGCTAATTTGTACTTCGAGCTGTTTGTTTACTACCAATATTCGTTTCGATATTCGAAGAGATCTTTCGAAGATTTTGGTTCAAAGCGTTTTATTCAACTACTTTGTATAAAATCGTTTAAATGGAATTTTCTTGTAATTTTGTGAACCAGAGTAGTTATAAAATGATTTTGAGATAAAGAATATTTTGTTCGTTAATCCATTATTCTGAGTTGTAAATTTACTTCAAAGTGTTTTTTTTTTCGGGGGGGCTAATTTTATTCGCTTTCGCCTGTTTGCTTCGCCTTCGAGTGATGTTAAATATGAGAAAAGTAAAATGTGTTTAAATACGATTATAACTTATAAACAAGCAATGCAGAAAACTTATATTAACGAGAAAAGTTTTTTCAATTACCAAGTTAATCAAAACAGAAACTTCATTCTATTCAGTCAAAAGTACCAGTAAAGATCAGTAAAGATAAAATTAAATAAAAGTTTGAAAAACTATAATATTAATCTTTCGAAAGCTATATAGTGATAATGCTGACGCTGCATATTGGTTATTGATCTTATTAAAACATACATTTTACGTTATAAAAGCGTTTAAAACTAAAGCGATTAATTAGCTAAAACTAAAGCGTTTAAAACTAAAGCGATTAATTAAAAACTAAAGTATCGGCTCAAACTATGGCTTTTAAAGATGCTAAAATTCCACATTTTGTGTTTAACAGAATTCAGATTTCGTACAATTCCTAAAACGAAATCGGCTAAGTTTGGTTTAAGTTAAATCTTTGACGATTTGTTTCAACTTTAGATTCGTATATTACTACTATTTTTGTAACTTCACAAATCTTTTGTAACAGTGGATTGAATTATTTCAGTATGGCAAAGTACACTCTGCGCACACACACACACACACACATATACACAAAAATCTGGGATGGACAACACATGACTTTCTTCCTACGGCCTATTAAGTTATATAGATTTCTTGTTGCACTTCATTTAAACGCATTTCTTCGAATTTCATTAGAGTTATATTCTCATTCAGTCAGTTCGGTTCTCACTTCGCGGAAAGACCAAAATACATAAAAACTCAAAACAGCTTCATTATAAATTGCAAAATACAGAAAACAACCTAAAATACCAGATACTGTTAAAACACGTTTTTTACAAATAAAATTAGAGTTTCTAAGCCAAACAAGCATCGGGTAGGAAGACAAAGTTTCGGTGCACAAAACTGAAAGTTAATTTTGGGTCGCACTGGGTGAAAAGACACTGAATTTGGTACACCAACTGACTTAATTCTAACTTAATTCTTCTTGACTTAATTCAAATGACTACTAATTAACTATTCAAATGACTAGTTTCGAATGTAAACATATGGCGGTTTGACGAATTCGAAAGACAAGAGGTAGCGTAAATAGGTTTATTTCTGTTCTTTCTAGGCTATATGCAAAAGAATAAAAATAAATAAACTTATAAAATATTGTTCTCACAGTAGGGTGAATAAGTTCCTGTTTAGATGAAAGTTCTTGTTTGGAAATAATTAAAGATGAGGATAGGCTCAAGATGAGGCTGTCTTGAATAAATCAAATCTCTAAGCCGGTGGTTGCCGGACTGATTTGTGTCCGAGCAGGATGCTCTTCGTAAGGTAGCGGCGAACCCGGCTACCTCGCTGTAAATCTCTTGCAGAGATATTAGTATCGCTCTACGCAGAGCGAAGCAAAAATTTGCTCGTGGCCGGGCTAGAAAAAAAACCCGAGAGAAGGTTTCTCTCTCTTACTTACTGCAACTAACTCTCACTTTTTCTCTCTGGAACTGCGTTCCATGATTTTGTTCAAGTTGTCCTGGGCGTGTCGGAAAAACTTCTAGGATTTTTATTTGTCCGTAATTTCTAGAAGCGCCTCTTGATTGGTGAGAGCACTTTGATTAAAAACTGGATATGATGAAGACAGCCTGGGAAAAAGTCCGTGGGAACTTTTCGATTCCAACTGGGGGTCTCAAACCGGGTGATCTGAGACACTGAACCTATAAACTGATGAAAGGGAACTGAACAATGTCTCCTTTAGAACAACTATAAGAGGAACAAAAAAAGCTGAGATTGTTTTGTGACTGCTGGTCACTTCCTCCTTCCGAGAATTCGCTAAGAAATACTCTGTCCGTGGGAACTTCATTAGAGTTATATTCTCATTCAGTCAGTTCGGTTCTCACTTCGCGGAAAGACCAAAATACATAAAAACTCAAAACAGCTTCATTATAAATTGCAAAATACAGAAAACAACCTAAAATACCAGATACTGTTAAAACACGTTTTTTACAAATAAAATTAGAGTTTCTAAGCCAAACAAGCATCGGGTAGGAAGACAAAGTTTCGGTGCACAAAACTGAAAGTTAATTTTGGGTCGCACTGGGTGAAAAGACACTGAATTTGGTACACCAACTGACTTAATTCTTCTTGACTTAATCTTACTTTGATCAGGTGGTCATTCTTTTTCTGAGAACGTCGTGATGGTCGTTAAAACAGCTTAAGACGTTACAGCAGCCTCGTTAGGCCTAGCGCCACTTTTAAATTTCCCATAATTCTATAACTACTGGATGCAGAATAACTAAAGGCGTGAAAATCTTACCCGGAATCGGTTTTAAAGAACAAAATGCGCAATTTACCAACATATAAGAATAAAACAAATTGAGTTCACCGATAAAATAATAAATTTAGAACAAATGGGGCAATAATGAGCATGCATATAAGCTTTTATTTCGTGTATTTTCACCAAGAGGGGGGGGGAATCTAAACTTTCACAGTTTACTGCTTATCTTAATCGATTTAAGTATGAAAGTATGAATTTATGTCGAACTTCTTTGCAGCCGCATAGTCATGCAGTGTTATTGAAACAATGTGAATGATTTGCCATATGCGAATAGCTAGTTTTGTACACGAAACGTTTAAAAAAACGGCTAAACGACCGAATATATTCTTCATTCAGACTGACTAAACATATTCTTCATTATCATGTCATAAAATTTAATTTGTATCCATGCATTTAAGTAGAATTAGTATATAAAAACTGAAGTGATTCTATGTATGAAACTGCAAGAATAAAACATCCACTTTACGAAAAATTAGAAAACATTCACTTGAAGAAAAATAAGAATTCTTATCGAAACAATAATGTTTTTCTAACTAATGCTCGAACAATACGCCACTAAAAAAATAGTCGTAAAGTTTGGTAGCTTAAGCTGCAAAGCACGCATAGATCAAAGTAAGATGAAAAGATTTAACATACAGTTGAAAGAGCTTAAATAGTTGAAATAAACTAAAAAAAAAATAAATTAATTCTGCTTTCAGATTTTATATTACGTTCAACGGGGCGTTTTTTAAAATGTTACCATCATTTATTAAATATCATGTTCTTCGCACTTGAACCACACAGCGCAGTTCACCAGCAGTGTCATAAAATAATAAAAAGTAAATGTCTTTAGAATTTCCGATACACAGTCTCGAGCGCTGGAGATAAATTTTTTTTCCCTTCCCCGTACAGTTTTGCCCTTGCTCGCTTTGAAATCGTTGAGTTAATTAATCAAAAATTCCTTAAAGGTTTACAAAATATGAAATAAATAATAAAACAAATTCCGAATATGGGCTTCTCAATGCCCATATTCGACTGGAGGACTATGGTTATTCAAAAATAGCACTAGGTTATTCAAAATTTGATGTCTCTAGGTGTAGTTGTTTTCTTGCAGTGCGAGAAATATGATTACATTCATACAGATTCTTCATTATTTAATTTCTTTAAATATAATGCAAGGCTCTAATATTTGTTAGCAACAACTTGAAAAGTGAAACGCCGTTTATAGTGAACCAATGCAAAATGCCAAAACGAAATTAATAGCCCTTCTTGTAATTTGCCCCTTTGGGATAAAAAAAATCTTAAAGCTTTCAGGTTTTATATTACGCCCAAAGCAGCGTTTTTTCGATGTTTTGTGTGCTACCTTTATTTATCAAATATCATGTTCTTTGCATTTACCCACATAAAATTCAGTTCAAGAGCAATACCACAAAATATTTAAAAACAACATATCTTCAGAAATTCCGATAAACAGTCTGGCTCGCTGGAGATAAAATGTTTTTCTAGCCCGTGCAGTTTCGACATTACTCGTTTTGACATCGTTGAGTTTGTTAATTATAAATTCGTTAAAGTTTTATAAAATATGAAATATATAACAAAACAAATTCGAAATTAAAAATTCGGGCTTTCATGTGCCTATGTTCGGTTGGAGGATTACGTTATTCAAAATTTGATGCTCTAGGTACCTCTAGGTTTCATAATGCGATAAACATACATACACCAGATTCGTCATTTTTTAATTTCTTTAAATATAATATTTGGTTTCAATAATTTGAAAAGTGATTTGTCGTTGAAACATCATAAAAGGCCGTTTTGAAACTAGTAGCCTTCTGGGCTACCGCACCTTTGGGCTAAAGAAATTTTCTAAAAATAGAGATTATTTTATGTATTTTGAAAATTTTACTTTAATATCACAAAACATGTAATCTTATTAAATTATCACATAAACTTACTGAATTATATGGCTTTATCAAATGTAAATTGTTTCATAAATATAAAAAAACAAAATGAAATTACTAGACAAAATCTAATCTAATCATGATTTAAATACAAATTTTGTACGCGAATATTTTATGCTTTTATAAATATTGAGCTTCCATCTTCTGTCAGAAGCTTAATATTAATTATTGACTATTACATATTTAGGTACTTTTCTGTTAATGGGGCACACTCGGCACCAATCATAAAACATTGGTGTGAAATCATAGGACCTATTGGCAATGCTGTCGTTACGTAATGCTTCGTGGGGGGAAATTGTAATAACAATAAAACCATAAAGGGTGGTCATGAAAAAAATTTCTTCGATATAGGAACTCCAAGCGGCCTATCCGCTTAGCCGTTTGAAATAAAAATTCAGATATTGCTATTTAAAGGCTTGCTATCGAGATTGTGATGATTTAAAACAGTGGAGCTCTCACGGTTACAGTTACTTTGAAAACATTCGAAATTTTCGAATAGCAACATCCGATATTTTCCCGCGCAAATCAGTGTATTGAAGAACCATAAATGGCGTTGGAACGACAGACTTATAATGAAAATTACCATTACTCAGAACACATTGTTAATGTGTTTTTAAAAGTTGAAGTAATATTTCAGTTATATTATAAACCTTGGCTTTAGAAAAGGACTAATTTCTATATCATACTGTTAGTGTGTTCTGACCGCTAATGCTTTACATATAATACAAACACTAGCTTTAGTAAACGGCAAGTTATTCTGTCACACTACTAGTGTGCTTTACTATGTTTTTAGAAGTTGTTTAACATATGTCACGGACTGTATAGTAGTACACCACGAGTACCGTCTTTGGAAAAGGTTGGCTATTCTGTCACATTATTAGTGTGTTCTAAATGTTAAAGCACTATTTGATTTATAGTATGAACGCCAGGTTATTTCCCCACATTATTGGCGTGTTTTGAACACTTAAAGTACATTCTATAACAAAAAAATCGACACACCAAGAAATAGTCATCTGATTACTTTGAAACTTCGTATGCATAAATCTTGACCAAATATGCAAATGATTAAAATATGGGTGTCCAATGAATGAATAGTGCAATCTCCAGCGCATCCGAACTGTGCATCCAGCAGATGTATATAAATAGCTGTTCTTAGTGCTGTTAAAAATTCTTCTGCATTGAGATTTAGGATACCTTTCAACGACTGAAAAAACATCTCGTCGCAGGATTCGTGCTCATTGTGAGCAACTGTCAGAGTTTGAAAACGTCGTATCATTGGATTGAAAGAGGAAGGTTAAGTAAATCGGAGAATCGCTCGTCATATGAGTCGAAGAGATGCGGCAATTAGAAGATGCTGGAAAGAATGGGTACACAATGGCAGATTTCAGCGTGATGATGGTAGCGGTCGACCTAGGGCCATAACAGATCGGGTCAGATCAGCTGTCACAGTGCCTGATTCATCGATATCAACCATCAGACGTGCGACCCGCACACGAGTGTCCATCATGACCATTCACAGACAGCTGATAGAGCGAAATCTACCTTCGTAACGACCGTTAGGCCACCTGTCACTCACGCCTACACACTGTCGAGCCGGATTACAATGGTGCTTGGCTCCATCAGATTGGAATGATGCTGACTGGGGACGTACGCCCAGAGCAGCGTGCCGATCCTGCTTTCACTATTGCACGTCACACAGGTCCTCAACCAGGAGTCATGGTCTGAGGTGCCATTTCCCTTGATAGCCGGACCCCTTTGGTCGTCATTAGAGGCACACTTACAGCACAGCGGTACGTCGACGACATTCTGAGACCAGTTTTGCTCCCGTTCCTTTTTCAGTACCCTGACCTTATTTTTCAGGAAGAAAATGCCAAACATATATACGGTACGTGTTTCTATGAACTGTCTTACAGCTTGTCAAACACTTCCTTTGCAAGCCAGATCTCCAGATCTCTCTTCCATTGAACATGTTTGGGATATGATGGGAAGGCGAGCGCATCTACCAGAAATGTTGATGACCTAGTCCGACAATTGGAGCAAATTTAGCAAGAAATACCGCAGGTGACCAATCTGAAGCTTTATCAGTCTATGCCACGCCGTGTGGCAGCTTGCATCCAGGCTAGAGGTGGGTCAACACTTTATTGAGCTCGTTACTTTGTAACTATGTAACTCTGAAATAAATCATTCAATTGTTCTGAAAATTTAATAATTTTTTATCTTGCACATAATCTTTCATCTTTCTATCCACCAATTTTTATCTCCCTCGGACAGCTCCTTCTTGGTGCGTCGATTTTTTTTATAGAGTGTATATCAGTTAAGAACATTTACTTTAGAAAAAGATTGGCTGCTATGTTATAATATTAGTGTGTTCTGAATGTATCAGATACGGCATGAACTCAGATGCGGTATGTCAGATAGGGTATGTCAGATACGATATTTCAGATACGATATAAATAGAGTGAATAAAGCCAGGCTTTAGAAAAGGGAAGGCTGTTATTCTCTCTATTAATCTACTCTGGATGCTAAAGTACTGTTTCAGTTATAGTATGAACACCGGCTTTAGAAAAGAGAATAATAATTTCACTTGCATGAAAAAGTAATTTTGAGTGTTATTCGAAAGTAATATTTAGTGTTCTGAATGCAAAAGGAATATTTCAGCTATAATCTGAATACTGGCATTAGAAAAGAGCAGGCTAGTCTTCTACACTTGTTTAGTGTGTTCTGAGTGCTGATAAAGATTAATGCTGTTGAAACAAAAATTATTTCCGTTTTCTATAAGATGGGTAATTTATTTTTACAGTAGTTTCGTAGGAAATGTAGTTAAAATGTATTTCCTTTTTTGGTGCTGAATATTACACACAAAAAATATCTATTTTGAGCGAAAAGGTATAATAACATTTTTATTATATTTAAAGCAGCAATCCGATATCTATGGTTTAAAATGTTGATTTTAATTACCTGAAAACAATCATGCATTAAGTTATCATGCATAAAGTCAGAGTATGACTTTATTTCAGTATTATAAGTTAAAATTATTGACAAAATTATCGTTATTAAATTTATAAAAGTGGTTTTAAAATAATTTTAAGAGACTAAATTTAAATCCAGTCTCAAAGGTTTACTTTAAACCCTTCACTCGCATCTTTTACAGCTGACCCAAGTAATATTCCCATGTATATAAATAATCTTAGAATATTTTCTTTGCATACATTTAAATTAACATAGCATTTAAACTTCTTTCTTTTTTCTAACGAATTAACTTCATTGTAATAAAGGAAAATTCTAAACACTAATTCAAAGCACTTTTCTATTTTATGTAGAAAGTCATGAAATAATATTTTATTCAGGTAAAAGTAAATAAATTAAACACTTTATTTAATAATCTTTGGAACTATGTAGATAACACACGTTGACTTTAGTTCTTTTTAATATTAATTAAAAATACCCATGTGCATAAGAAATTTAAATAAATATTAACCAACACGTTCTGCTTATGTGAAATAAGAGAATTCCACACAATGAATTTTTTTATGTCGAGTATTTAAACCAGCATTTCCAAACAAGTTTTCATTTTCCACTTGGAAGTCACTAAAACTATAAACAGTTCATTTAACAAGGCAAGTTTTACTTCAGTAGGTTTACCGTAAAGTCATTTTGTAACTTTCTAAGCATCGACAATTGTTACAATTATCTTCCATAAAAAATTCCATTTGAAAAAAAGTATTAATTATTTTTATTGCTATACACGTCTTCTTCAACGAATTTAATCTATCATCTTCTTGATCTTGTTTGGTAAAACGTAGCTTAAATATTCAACATAACACTGCGAAAGACCGTTGGAATTCATAGCATCTCATAATTGATCAGTTGCTATATATATCAAGTTTCTGATATGCAAATCTTCAAAGAAAGGCTTTGAATAAAAATATAAATATTTTTTTTTGCTTTTGCAAATCCCAAATTGTAGAACAAGCAGCATAAATAAATCACAAGTTTACGGCTGAGTAATATATGGAACCAAGATTCATCATCACAGAACTGACTCAGCGATGATCCAACTGAGCCCGAGAAGGCTTCTCTATCACATCGACAACGGTTCCGTCCACTGTTGAGGTACTCTGAGAATCCAAGATGCTCTGGTGTTTCTTCAGCTCATCGCCAAAAGCTAAAAGGCCTAGCTGGGCGTGGGAGGCTTCACCAAGGGCTCTAGACCTTAAGCAAGCACGGTATTGGTCAACCGACAAATCTGGATCACATACTTTTTCGTGCCACATATGGAAGATACCTGGATCGGTAGCTCTTACAACTACTAAATTGCTTCTTACATATTTTCGATACAGCATAACATCTTCTCCACCCCACCCGACAATGTCTTCATCAAAGCCTTTTACATTCATGAAGTCGCTTCGATATTGGCATGTCATCCCGAAACCGAAATCCCTCCAGAACCCTGAATCTCTGGAAATCGTTAGCTGATCTGCTTCTGATGGAGTCTCTTTACCTTGTAATGAGTAAACTAAAGAAGGATTATATAAGCTAAAGACGATAGGGTAGTAGACTTTCTTTGCTGGTGCTGCATTCAAACGGCAACGTTCCAGAAACCTGCTGGTAAAGACAATATCTACATCGCACAGGAATAGTAAGACATCTCCTTTTGACCAGTGCTGCACACCAACTTGTAGGCCTTTGCCCCTTGAAAATGTTTCATTTAAAGTCAGCAATTTTAGATTTCGGAATTTTGCCTCCCGGGATACTTTAGTCAGGATGACACGCACTTCATGAAGACCTTCATCTCCAAAATATACAACTGTAAGGAAGACTTTTTTATCATGCTTTATTGCAACTTTCACAAACCTGTCCATGAACGTCCTAAAAATGTCTATTCTACCTGAAAGGGGCAGAATAACATTAATAAGTTCTTTCGATGTTCGTACTCTTTCGTTTATTAGAGTTTGTACTGGGCCGAAAGGCCTCATAAGAACCACTCTGTGATAGACTCGAGACATATTCTTTTCTTTGAAGTACAATTCGTAATGGGAACCAGTCGTTGGCTCATTGCGAAACAAGCCCTCAGTGAAGTCATCCACAGTGTATCGCTGTTTACCCCTTTTGTCTCTGTTGATGACGTCCAAGGCTCTGACAAATACTTCAAGAAGGTCCTTACGTTTGTAACCGATAGGTTTCTCGACGACCCTTTTGCCAAGGCCAAGGGTGACAGGATAAACTCTTCCGAAAGTGAAATGGGTGAAAGGAACGATCTCGTACTCATTGTTCAGTTGTACGCCGTGTCGGATTTCGGCGGATGCGACTTGCTTTCTCAGATATTCTGAACATTCCAGAGAGCGTGCAGATTCTGCATCTCCATGAGATTTAGGATGAGGTTCTATGATAGGCACAGATACAGAATCCACGAAGGGCTTCTGCAAATCAGAAACCTGAAAGTTTAGAAAAAAATTACATGTAAAGATACAACTATTCAATAACATCAGCACAAGAACTCAAAGTAATTAACAAAATAATATTTTAGTTTCATACATAGCGTTACAAAATTATATTGCTTTCGTATGCGTACTCATATGCGCATATTACGTCATACAAATGTTTTATATGATGATAAATATCAGAAATTCATCCACAAAGTTTTACAAATTTTATACGTTAGTAAACAGAATGATTACTATATTTGTGAATAATATATTTAAACTTTACACATTGTTTAATTTTAATTACTGAAAGAAAAAAAATAGAAACGAAAAAAAAAATTTAATGAGATAAAAAAAAAAGAAATTGATTATTTTCAGATCAGTAAATTGCATTATATGAAGCCACTACGAAACGTTCTCATAAGCAAATATTCTGAACATTCAGTTTTTAAACTATTAATTCTGCACAAAATCTAAGAGTTTTTTATATAAATTTATATATCGTCTAAGTGTGTAGGTGATTATGGCAAAGCCTCGAGGGCTATCTGCCTAAGGGGAGGAATGCCTTCTTTGAGGACTTTCTAAGGGAAACTGGCTCGTATACACGTTACACATGGGTAAAACCACGAAAACGCCCATGCAGCCAGCCCGTTCGCGGGACTCGAACATCGGACCGAACTACCAGTGTTCAGCGACTTTACCGCTCGGCCGCTGGTGGGCTATATCGTTTAAGAGTTTTTGTCTACTGTCAGTTAGCGTATTTCTAAATTTTTCTATTCGTCTGTCAAGCTCAGACTGTATAATTTAGATAAAACTGAGCTGTATGAATTTGTAGCCTTTTTCCTGTTACCTCTGAAGTATCGAGATACGTTAATTGTTAAACAATCAACCTAATTCGCGGGAGAGGGGGAGGCATCTTAAAACCGTATTTCGTATTCTAAGATACATAATCGACTATAAGATGCACCCCTTGATATCAGTATCATCAAAAGGGAGGAAAAAGGAATTTTTTTCATGAGGAAATAAAATGCTAATGCAACATATTTCAAATATTTTTTAATGATCGAGCTTAATTTAGTAACAATAATAATAATATTCACATTTAAATTAACAATTTAGGAATTTGTTGCTTAACAATTCTTAAAAGTCAGATTGGAAGAGACACCTAGGGTTTAAAGGATACTAATATGAGAAAAAAAGATATATCTCAGAATTTAAAAAATACTCTAATGATTATGAAAATACACATATTAATGTACCGTTACAAGTGCCCCTTCCAAATTTTTGCGATAAAAATATTCAATTAGCCCTCATGGAAAATGAGCCACGTTTAAGGATACTTTTTTTCTAGAAGATAGCACTAAATAAGTGAGAATTCAGATCAAGACAGGTTAACAGGTAATACGTCAGAAACATAACCAAAGCCATATTGATGCAATACCAGGGCTCTCTTGTTACGCTCTTCGTGTCTCAAGACAATGCTAATTTTGTGCTAAGAATGCAGCTTCAATGCTCTAAACTCACAATCATTTATTTGTATTACAGTTAGTAACATGTGCCGTCAGATTTCCTTCTAATATGACAATTCTTTCATTATGCTTGTAGATACCGTCATATAAAAACAGAAGTAAAAAATTGTCTGACAGTGACACTCAGAATGTGTTTTTGATTGTTCGAGACTTAAATTCAGTCTTACTACTACAGGGCATCTCAATTAATGAATCTTTCAAAGATGGGATTCGAATGGTTTACGCAGAGTAGATTGCTTGAATTGACCACAGTTTGATGCCCAGATGTCAGTTTCGTTATGATATGGTATTTGTAAGAAAGAATGACATGAATACAATGAATAAAAATTTCAGAACATGTGTGTTATATTTTAAGAGTTTGTAGGGATTTATATTTATTTTAACTAATAACTTAAAGTTTTATTTTTAACTTTCCTACAAGCCTTCATTCCCCTAATTGTCTGTGCCAGAATAGGTAATTGAAGAAAGTAGTTAAAAGCCAAGGTTTGGTAGGAGAAAAGAAAGAGTTATGCACTAGCTGCCGTCTCTGCCGTAGGTACGTTTGCTTATTGCTGGTCCAAGTGGCTTAATTGCATTTATCTGCTGCCGCTAGCTTCGAAGGGGGTTTAAGTTACGAGACCTCGATGAGCCCTGTAGTCTAGGTCTATCGTTTGTTCATATCTTCACATTTTAGTTAATAGAAATTATGTGACTTCCCAAGCAGAAGCGAAGTTTGTTAGCGTCAAGTTGACGCATTGTAAGTTTTCAAAAGATTTAATAAAGGGTATTTTAACCCTTCTCTTGTGTAGTTTCCTGCTACTCCAGTTTCAGATAGAAGTTCACACATTTGGACTCTACAAGTTAAATCAGCTTTATAAAATCATGGCTTCTGCTAATCATGGTATTTGTAAGAATTTATATGGTTAATTTAAAAACAAATTCACGGTACCCGGTATTGTCTTAACGGAAAAGTAACATTATTAGATTAATTAACAAAACTGTTTTTACTCCTATTATATTACATGGTGTTGGGGCTTCGGGTTCCAGGGTCGCGGACCAGCAACGAATCAAATAAACTAGATGCAATACAACTACCCTGGCTGCTGCTTCTGACCAAATGCTTTAAAACCATCTCTCGACAGAAGTCATTAGCATATTAGCCGATAAGTCGCCCCTCTCGATATTTTATTCTTTTTATTATGATAAATTTAAATTACGCTCACAAAATTTTGATTTTATTACTTACAGAAGTTTTGATGCATGTAATATATCTTTTTATGTCTTTAATTTTAGTAGTATACATCCTGCATTAAGAAAAGCGCTCGGATATTCAAACATAAAAAACAATTGTTATTAGTTAAATCAAGGATTTCTACTATGATTGCTGGAAAGAAAAATGGAAGATTTTGGGAAAAAGGGAGGATTTTTTGTTGAACTTTGAAGTTTCTAAAAATATGAGAATGTTATGTGATTTTGACTACCATCAAATAATTACTGAACACAGGCGCTTCCCGGTGTACCTGAAAAGATTTAATTTACACAATATTAGTTTTTGTAATGCTAAAGGCAATGCACGCCATTTCTTTGAAGACTACGTATTATTGCAACATGTTAGGGAAAACATGGTAACATAAAGGAATTCTACTGCCGCAATAAAGAGTTTAGATTTGCAAAGGAGTTGATAAACTTTATAAATGGCAATAGAATAATACTGAGAATTTTGGTTTAATGCTGAGTGTATTTCTGTTTTAATCTTTTAGCTGTATTTTTGTTTGTCTGTGTTGGGTGTGCTGCGTTAACCATCAAGCCGATTATTATAGGACAGGGGGGTTGCACCACACTGGTATATTGCATTACATTACATTACTCGGTATTGACTTACATTTGAAAAAATGTGCATATTTTTCGCATCTGATTCTCGATAAGCAAAAAAGAAAAGGACGCTAGAAAATTGAAAGTGATGAAAACAAAGCGAAGAAATATATTATAGAATATTTTAGCTATGGCAGCTAAGATTATTTTTATTGATGCAACATTAATAAAAACAATTGCATGTTCGCCTCAGAAAACTTTAAACGTTTTTAATTAGCCTTTTGGAAAAAAACTTTATTCTAATTTATTAAATTCAAATTTAGAAAATTGTTGCTACATTTTAATTTATTGACTGGATAAATTTAGAAAAGTAATACATTTCCCTCGAGCATGGAAACATTTATTTTCTTCTTTTAGTTACAGAGAAACTTAAAAACTTTATTAATTAAAGTCACTTTGAATCTTCAACAAATAAAGTTACATAAAGTGAACTTTGTTCTTTAAAGTTATATTAAACTTTGTTGAGCAAAGTTATTATTCTAATTTTTGAAAACATTAAAATTGATTTTGACCCTGCTTAATATCTATTTTAGTTCTATGAGTACAGAAATACAGATTTTAAGCTTAGAACATGTCATAAACTCATAGTATCTCGAATATTGCTTAAACAGTAATCTATCTATATATATAAAGAAGAAAGTCTTTTTGTTTGTTCGCTAATAACTAAGTAACTACTATAGCTATCGTTACCAAACTTTCCATAATTCTTTTCTGGGTCCTGGGAAAGGTCGACGTCCACTTTTTTCCGAAACAAAAGTAGCTAAAATCAGAGATGTTAATTAAAAACTCTAAAAACGCTGATTTTCGCCCCCATTTTACCGAGTGGCAACCGTCTTGTACGCTGGAGATAAAAATCTGCTTTATTTCAAGACTATAATTTGATTTATTTCAAGACTTGTTGCCACTGCTCGCTTAAAATCGTTTAAGTTTAATCGAGTTTCTTAATAAAAAATTACTAAGTTTTATGATGAAATAAAAATAACATTGCCAAATATTAAATAAATTATTCCCGATTCCAAAAATTCGTGGGAAACCAGTTCGACTATTGCCATCTTTGTAGGACTTTAATAGCCAAAATATTAATTAAAAACTCTGAAACCGCTATTTTTCGCACTCATTTTTCCGAGTGGCAACAGTCTCGAGCCTTAGAGATAAAAATCCTTTGTTTCGAAATGTGTTGTTACTGCTCGCTTAAATCATAGGGTTTTTTTAATCAAAATTTTGTAAGTTTTACAAAATCTGTATATATAAAGAAGAATATCTGTTTGTGTGTTTATTTATTTGTTCGCGTTATTGATTTCTGATCAATTATGATCAGTTTTTTTGCCACATTTAATCGACTAAAATTGAATATAGGTGAAATATTGGATGGAACTTGAGCTTCAACGACCATCTGATTAGAAAGACGAAAATCATTAAAACTGCATGCCGTTGTTGCTGATATAATGAGAGAGCCTATTTTTCTATCGAAATTTTTTTATGCAGGTTCCGTATTGCATCAGACTGAAACATATATGATTATGAATCGTATTTTTTGCATCATTAGAGAAAGATTACAGGGGTATCGTTCTCTCTGTTGTTAGATGTATTGCTCTTAATCTAACTTAACTGGCATCGGGTACTTTCGCTAGTCTTTTATAATATTCAAGTACTTTTAATAATGATTAACATGACAATATTTTTATTTATAACTGTATTCAACTCCGAAAGTTATTATAACTGTTATTCCTTTAATGAAAAAGAAACAAATAATTTTCTTACTGATAATTTATAAAAGATGGTTTTGACTAGGATTCAAAGATTATGTTATACACGTAGAACATAAGATTAATCATTGAAATATCTGTTCAGCCAGTGTACAGTATCAGGTATTGAAGTCGAAAAAAATGAATGCAAGGACAAATTACGGAACTATCAAAACTAAAGTTCATTTTTTAAATTAAAATTTGAATTTTATTTGAGAGTAGAAGTTTAGTTTAACTATTGGTAACTGTAGATTATTATTTTTATTCAATCAGTGAAAAATATGGGCTGCATTTTGTTGCAGCAAAAGAACGGCTCTATGAAGAGCTCTACGAGATAAAGTAATGAAAAATATTTTCTCTTTTCAGATCCTGCTAGAGATTGATTAAACTCTCTGAGTATCAAAAAGAGAAAAAAATTAATACTGATTATTTTGTGCAACTCTTGAATGGGAACCTAAAGTGATTTTATACCTTAGATTTCAATAACAACTAACTGAAGATTTTTGATTTAACCGCACTTCTTTCCTTATAGTAATGAGTTCTAAATTCAGCATTTTGACGTAAGTCATAAAGACTTCATTTTAAATCTAAAGAAAATATTGATGAGCATTTAGAAGTTTTCTCATTGACAGTTCAATATTTTATGTGAAATATGTTTCATGTGTTGTAATTATAGAGTCATTAGGATGTTCTGGAGGCAGGAGTACATGAAAAATGTGCAAAGACCTTGCCGGGACTAGACCTGAATCTCTCGAATATGCGCCGAGTGTGTTACCATTACACAACAAAGGCATGTAGAAAGAAGGGATAAAATACCTTATATACTTCCCCTTTTAAAGAGCGACTGGGGGGTTAGGGGACACAGCCGCCAAATCCTGGTGGCGAAGAATCATCATCCACTACCAGTCGAATACAGTTATAAATAAAAATTCAGGTTTAAATGAATACAGTTGTAATGTTGCGCGCTTCCAACCTGCACGCAGCAATAGTGGTGACTGCTGAGAACTGGAAAGTAGACAAAGTCTTGAGAAGGGCTTAAATCCCTTTTTATTCAACTTTAGAATTTACAAATGCGTGCTCTTGACGCTCACACACTACGGCGACCCGGCGGTAAAATAAAAATAAGAAACTAAAAAAAAGGAATAGTAATAAGTGACTAACTACGAGGCTCTCTAAGCGTAACTAACCTCACCGCGTTCTAAGATACCGCTGATAATTCAGCAAACTTCTGAATATTACGTTGAAAGATTAACAATCTGCCGAGGCAAGCACACAGGCCGAAACGCGTGGTTCTTCAATTTCTAACTAGCCACCTCCACGCTCGTGAAGCAAGAAAAGCACCCTTCTGAACTCGTTTCACTTCTATTTAACTCAGATTACTTCCGCTGACAATTTGAATCCTTGCGCGTTCTACTAAAATTTACACACACTGGCATTGGCAATTCCAGGGGAAAGTAAGGCTTGACAGGAAAGATAGTTTAAACTTAAAATAAATGTTAGTTAAAATAAATATAAACCCTACACAGTTATAAATTACGTTGAGTTGCATACAGTTATAAATAAAAATATTTTCATTTTAGATTGGGGCGATACTGTAGAGTATTATTACTTTTTGGTAGCAAGAGTACATGAAAAACGAGGAATGCCCTCGCCGGGGCTCGAACGTGGACCTCTCGAATACGTGCCGAGTGTGATACTGTTACACCACGAAGATATACCGAAAAGAGGGAGAAAATACCTTGCATAATAAGCTTGGAGATATCGAAAATTTCTTGCGCATTGATTTTTGATAGACACCTTCGCAAAAATGTTAATAAAAGTACTTGTATTTTAATATAAGAGCGTTTATGTGCATGTTCCAAATATGAAAGTCAGCTGCCTCACGGCAGTCAAAAAGGAAAATTAGCCCACAGATTACATAAGCAATTACATTTCTGAAATTCATTATTACATTAAACGTCCAATAAGAAACAAACGATTTGAAAATTCAAGTTGTAGGAGTACTTCACCTTTTTCTTCAGATTCGAAATCTCGTCTTTTAGAGCTTTAATTTCAGATCTGTGCTCTTCCTCTCTCCTGTGCAAGAGGTCTAAATAGTAAGAGTCTGGCGACATGGACTGTTGGAGGAAGTCGTTGCTGAATTGGGAACTGGAAGACGTGGAGCGGAGTTCTTCATCCAATCTTAGCCCACACCGACCGATGAAGAGAAGGAAGACCAAGGAAAACGTTGTCAACAGCAACAGAGCACGAGTCACCAGTCTCATACTACTGGAAGTGTCCACCACCTAAAACCAAGAAGAAAATTAATGCTTTATCTTTTAAGACACAAATTGTAACAAGATTAACAAGCCAAAAATATGTGATGTAGTATTGTAAGGAATCGTTGCATTCTTCTGTGCGTGCTTTTATGGTGTATACGATTAACATATCCAATTAACAATGAAAACATCCATTTTTACTTCCTTGTACGAAGTAAAAAGAAAGTATTGTAATCGAGAAAAGTTTCAGGCAGCATATTTCAACGAAAATATCGCATTTTGACCTCTTTCAAATGCAATTTAACGCTGTATTTCCGTGATATCTGTATGTAAGGACAGAATAAAACACTCTTTTTCTCCAAAAAAAAATATATAAAACTGCTTTAAAATGAATTCTGAAAACAATTTTTCGTGGCGTCTGTACGAACGTACGTACGTATCTCGCATAACTCAAAAACGAGCAGCCTCAGAACGTTGCAATTTTGTATATAGGACTGCTACAACGTGTAGATGTGCACCTCGTATTGTGGTTGCAATCAGCCGCCGCACCGAACGTATATAAATATATTTATATATATATCCCACTCTGTTACCCGGCTCAGTGATCTCAGATTCTTTACTCTTATATGTGTGTAAATTGTACATTTTTTGCTTTAAAAATGATTGAATTATGTTGTTCTTATCTTCCGGTTAAGGTTTTTATGCCTTTAGTAAATCTGTATGGAATATTTTTAGAATTATCAACAATTTTGAAATTGTTTAAGTGCCGCTAAGCCTAATAATGTTTTTGATGGCGGCCATTGCTCTTGTTTACATTTGAAACAGCAGGATAGCGGGTTTGTTGCCAATCTAGAAACCTTAGCTTCGCAACAACAAAGATAACGCGTTCATTTATTATTTAAATCATGCGTAATCCTTTCTGGAATTTTTTCGAGGAAATAAGCGTTTAAGATTTACTTCCTAATTTTTAATACAGATATTTTGAGTTTTTATGTATTTTTGCCTTGTCGCGAAGTGAAAACTGAATTAATTGAATGAGAAATAGTCAATCGTCTGTGTAAAACTGTTTCTTTTTTGTTTTGTTTGCTTAATTTCTTTTATACATCGTTCTAGTTTTGTTATAGTATTTGAATAGAACATGTGGAAACGATTAGATAATTCTTTAAATAATATAAATTTTGTGCATTCTGAGTTATAATATGAATGAAATATAATACTGTTAAGTAAACCTAGCGCCAGAGTGTCGCTATGGTAAACAAAGTGAATTTTAAAGAATGCATTTATTCTATTGTGGTTTATGCGCTGTCGGCGAAGTAGGTTTAATTCAATCTAATAAGTTTAAATAAAATGCAAGAAAAAATGCGTATAATTTAATATACCGTACAAGGAAGTCATGTGGTGTACACATCAGATTTTTTTAATACAGAAAGGAAGCAGTTGATTTTTCTTGTTTCTTCTCCGAAAAATTTAATAGCAGTCTCTGACAAAACTATTTTAACAGGCGATAACTGCGAATGTTTTTAGGAGTTGTATGGAATCATCCTAATAATGTGTAGTATAGTTTCTTTTCAAGAGATGACATTATTCAGCTGAATGTAAAATGAATTTGTGAGGTAAGGTATAAAATCAAAATGGCTGGGGCACAGTTCTCGTTTGAGAATGGTAGAGTATTTTAAAATGACATTTCAAGTTTGAGAACATTGCTGAAGTGCAATTTCAATCTGGCTCGTTTTATGGTAAGTAAGTTGAAAGATCCTGTACAGCAAAGAGTCCTTTTCATTAGTAGGAGCTTTTCATCATCAGTTTGTTGGAAAGTTTTACACGTTTGCCATAATTATATGAGGCACATTTGCATAGGAGATAGGGGTTAGCGGTACAAGTATAGTGTGCGTAGATACGAATATTCAAAGATACCTGGTAGGGTCAAGAAGTTTTTAAAGTTCAAACCACTTCATGTAAGGCCTTTAGAACTTTATTTATGGGAGACAATAATCGATATCGTGTACTGTAAAATTATAAAATATTTATCCCGCCTTCTTAGCATGCCTTCGTGGTATAATGCTCAGCACGCTCGACGCGTATTCGAGAGTAGTGTCTGCATTTTACGCTCCCTAAACGAGAGCCTTGCCCCAGGAGTGTGATTGACTTTCACAAGAACTTCTCAGCTGCCTCCTGTCGTCACCACCGGAAAAACAAGGCCTCCCTTCTGCTGCGAGTGACGTCAGTCAGCCAGGGACTAGTAGGCATAACAAACCGTCACCGCTCCTTTCAGCAGTAACGTCAACGTGCAAGCATGCTTGTAGTTTTAGCGGGAAATTTCTATATTTCATAAAACATTTAATAATATTTCATTTGTTAATAATCTGTTGAAGGATGGTTTATACTTGTTGTGTTCCTAACTGCAGAGGAAACTATCCAAACACTGAAAAAGTACAGATGTTTTCTATACCCAAATCGGATTCGTTGCGCAGAAAATGGCTCCGTGCAATTCACCGGCAGAATTTCATCCCATCAAATCATTCTAAGGTACGTACAATCAATTTTTTAAATTTATGATTTATTTCGCGATCAAAAATTAGGCCTTATTGTTGCTTTTTTTATACTAATTAAACTTCTATATATGATATTGTTGTTATAAACTTAATTTGAATTCTATAAAATCTGAAATTAATTATCCTGATACATAAATCAACAAATAATACAGTTCGTCATTAATTCTAAAGCATTTAAATCTGTAATGAAATTTAGTGAGATATTATTTAAAGTACAATATTTAAGTTAATATTAGGTAAGCAAAAACTTTCTAGAATATCAGCTGAATTTCAGTATACATACACATCATTCCAGTACATAATGTGTAGAGTATGTCTTGAAGTACTAGGTAGATGAATTTTAGCTAGTATTTTTCAGGTTCCAAAATTTATTTCTGAATGGAAATCTGTATTTTCATTTTACATTTAAATTATTTGTAAGATTTTTCTTATGAATCTACAATGATACTCAATACTGAATTTTTCATTCTTTTTAGGTTTGTGAGAAACATTTTGTCGAATCAGATATTGAAAGAACAGTCGAACATTTTGATGAGAAAAAAGGAACTTCAATAAAAATTAATTTAATTCATCCAAGGCTTCGAAAGGATGCTGTACCTTCACAGCTGCCTGGCTGTCCAAAATATTTATCAGGTAAATCTTCAACATCAAGAGAAAGTGCCGATGATAGAAGAGTTCGAATTGATAGAAACAATATACAGAGTGCTCTTGCTGCAAGCATAACCAGTAAAGAAATTTACGACAGAAAAAAATGTTTTTACTCGTTTTCTGAATTTTTATCGTGCATAAAGTCTGAGAATGTTCCTGATGCTTGGACAGTTATTTTCAAAGACGGTAAAGTTGTTTTTCTTATTATTGATACTGAGTCTGTACCGATTATTGAAGCTTCAGTAGTAGTGGCAGAAAATTTAATGTGTCATGTTTTTATCGGTAAATCAGAATTAAAAATAATAGATAACGAAGTGTTTCCTAAAGTAATAAATAATATAAATAGCTTGTTTGAAGTTTTAGACTTTGTATTGAATATTTCTAAACCACAAAATGAAAATTTATTTTCCAATGTTATAAAAACAGCTATTACTCTATTGAAAACTGTTAAGACTGATGATAGTGATAAACAACAAACTGTTGAATTCATTACAGAACAACTGTCCAATCTTATTTGTAAAAAGGAATGCATACGTTATTCATCACATATGTATGTTTTCTTCGTTATTTTATATTCCATTTCTCCCCATGCATATAAATTTTTTAGAAGTTCATGCAATATCATTATGCCACATCCAAGAACAATTTACAGAATATTTTCTGGATTTAATACTAATCCCATTAAAGAGCAGTCTGATGAAAACTTCTTATCTTTCATAAAACAAAAAGCAGATGGCTTGAATTCAGAAGACCTTATAATTACATTAATGTTGGATGAAATACACATAAAACCATACATAGACTATAAGGGAGGAAATGTTGTTGGTATGGCATATAACAGTAATAGTGTTGCAAATACAGCATATGTATTCATGATACAAAGTTTATTATCATCATTTAAAGAAGTTGTACATATATTGCCCATTAAAAGAATCCAAGCTGAAGACCTTTTTTCAGTTTTAAAGAAAACAATAATTGGTTTACATAGTTTAGGGTTTAAAGTTGTGTGTGTTGTCAGTGATAATAATGCTATAAACAGAAAAGCAATGTCTTTTTTTTCTTCCCCACCCCAGTTAAGTATTGTTTATCAACACCCATGTAATAAAAGTGATCCTTTGTTTTTTATCATCGATTCTGTTCATATCTTTAAAAGTATAAGAAATAACTGGTTGAATCAAAAAAATTGTGAACAAGCATTTTATTATTCTGATTTTGATGATTTTGAGAAATTACCATTATCCACTGCCTCATTTAAATCACTAAAACAGCTTTATGAAATTAAGTCAAATTCTTTAGTAAAATATGCATATGGATTATCCTTAAAATCCCTCAACCCATCAAACTTGGAGAGACAAAATGTCAAACTTGTTAACAGTATTTTTAACAATTATGTTATTGTTGCTCTTTCTACCATTGGCAAGGAGAATAATATTTTAAATTATGCTAGTACTGCAAGTTTCATAGAACTAATTTATAACTGGTGGAATATTGTCAATGTTAAAACACCTTTGAAAGGTCAGAGGCTAAATGATCCATTGCAAATGCCAATATTGCCTAATAATTCTTTGAATGAAAAGTTTTTAAAAAGATTTCTGTTATGGTTAGATGTTTGGAAAGCTAATGCTCCCACAACTGGGACCTTTACAAAAGAAACGCATTTAGCTGTTTCTCACACCACACATGGGTTATTAGAATTATCTAAGTATTGTTTTCATGAGTTAGGATTTAAATATTTTCTTGCAGGAAAGATACAGACAGATGCATTAGAAGAGCGATTTAGTAAATATCGCATGCTTGCTGGATCTCAATACCTAATATCAGTAAGACAAATTTTTGAAAGTGAATCAAAATTAAGAATGCAAAATTTTCAACCTTTATCTCTGAGATCAGTAGCACGTGGGAACATTTTAATCGACTGTATTGGAGAAGACTGTGTTACAGATGATAACTCAAATGTTTTAGACTTATGCTCAGAGTTCAATATTAATATTTCTGAAAATGATTTTCAAAATATTCAAAATGTGTTACCAGTCTTAACATATATATCCGGTTATTGCTCATATATGGCTGCAAAAACACTCGGATGTAATTCCTGCTTTAAATTAATTGTCCTTGACAAAAATCTAAAATTAAGTGCAAATTATAATTTTATACGAAATTTAGACAGAAATGAATTACTCTTCCCCTCAACAGATGTTGTTACTGCAGTAACTTATAATTATGTCGTAATACAAAAATTATTAAGCGAAGAAAATGAAAAAAAGTTTTTGAAGCAAAATAATCAAAGAAATATTGTTGTTGAATTATCGTCTACTATTATTGATGAATGTGATTTTTTCTTAGTCAATGAAACTTGTGATAATGGCCATTCCAATGACACTTTATTAAATATAATTTTAAGAACATCTACAAATTGTTTTTTAAAAAATTATTGTACTAAAAAAAATGATCACATGCCTGTAACAAAAAAGCGAAAACTGCAAACTGTGAAACTTAATGCTAATTAAATTTTCCATAAAAAACCATTTTCTTTGTTAATGGCTTTTTTTAAATGAGTATATATTATTGCAAATATCAGTTATGAATTCATTCTATATTACATGTACATAAAGTGCATTTATTATTCATTGCTCTGAGAAGCTGCAGTGCATTAAATAAAATATTATTAAAATTTTGTGTATTGTTTTTTTAACTTATTTTAATAATTAATACATTTATTAGCTTTTTCTCCATTCAATTTCTGTTCAGCTGGTTTCAAAATAATCAATTTTTTTTACTGCTTTCAGTAGAATCAGTTTTGTTTGGGTCTCGTCCCAAATAACACACACTAAATAAATTCGCTGGTTCGATTCTTTATTAATTCTCATAATTAATTACAATTAACTCATAGCTGTGACTAGCTCTCTTACACCGTCGATGGCGATTCTCAAACTCGTCTTTTCACATTACAGATGCGCATGCGTGGATTACATTACAGATGCGCAGGCGCGAACATGCCGCCCCGCGTTGCAATGCTTAGCATTCAACTATTGTAATTAAGATATAGCATTAAAAAAATTAAACAAGTATATCATAAACAATTTTGAATAAGTACTATTACATAAAAATCATTATTATAATTAGACATTTACCATATACATTAGCGTACAACTCAAAGCAATACAATAAATCATTAATGAAATTATTCACATTCAGATTTAAACATGTAGATAGTTCAGAATCAGCAAAGTTTTTAAGTTCATTACTGTCTTTTTCAGTAATTGCTTCAGGTATAACTCTTATAGGGTACTCATCCTTCATTAAGAAGTCAGGCCCGTTCCACCACAGTTGACTTAGTTGCAGTTTTTTGGCAGACACACCTCTAGATATGAGATCTGATGGGTTTTCTTCAGAAGCGATATGATGCCACTGTGCTATTTCAGTCAGATCCTGTATCTTTGAAATCCGGTTTGCAACAAATGTCTTGAGAAGGTGTGGCTCTTTGTTGATCCATGACAGCACAATCATAGAATCGGTCCAAAGGTGGATAGTAGTAAGCTCCAATTTTAATGATGATTTCACTCGATGCATCAGTTTAGCTAATAGCACTGCTGCACAAAGCTCAAGTCTTGGGATTGTAGTCTTCTTTAGGGGGGAGACACGCGATTTACTGCACACCAACCTCATTGATGTATGGTTTGTTGCTGATGTTGCTTTACAGTAGATAACTGCTCCATAGGCGGCCTCTGAGGCATCACAGAAACCATGTAATTCAATCTTGATTCTATCCGGTAATAAAATACATCTAGAGACTTCAATGTTGTTAATTAGCTGCAAGGTACTGGAGAATTCTTTCCATTCTTTAGCCTCCTTTTCTGGCAAAACATCATTCCAGTTCAATTTCAACAGCCATAATTTCTGCATAAATATTTTTGCTACAATTATAACTGGAGAAATAATACCCAATGGGTCAAAGATCCGAGATATGACGGATAACACTTGCCGTTTCGTAACCTTTACGTTGTCTTCGATTTTAACGTTGAAGCTCAAACAATCTTCTTTTGACTTCCATAAAATACCTAATGCTTTAGATTCTTCTGATTTACCAAAGGGATATGTTTTGTCGTTTGTTTGACACAGTTCAGTAGCATTACTACACCACTTATGGAGTAACATGCCTCCACTCTTCAAAATGCCTATTAACTGATTTTGAAGTTCTAACGCAGAACTTAACGACTCAGCTCCAGATAGAATATCGTCCATGTACATGTCTTCTCTCAGTACAGGCGCTGCTAAAGGAAATTTATCTCCTTCATCCTTTGACAGCTGAACAAGTGTTCTCATTGCTAAAAATGGTGCACTCACAGTTCCATAGGTAACGGTGGTTAGCTCAAAGTTTTTAACTGGCTTATCAATGCCTTCTTTCCATAAAATCCTTTGCAACTTCCACTGATCTGGATGGATAGAAATAGCTCGATACATCTTTTGTATATCAGCAGTGAAAGCAAAAATATATTTCCTGAATCTCAGCATAATTGAGAATAAATCATCTTGTATCACACCTCCATTATACTGTATAGAATTTAGAGAGTTTCCTTTGGTTGTCAAAGAAGAAGCGTTAAATACTACCCTCAAGGGAGTCGACTTACTTTTCTCTTCTCCCCTATATACTCCAATATGAGGAATGTAATATGAACCTCGTTCCTCCTCGCTTTCACTCACCTCAACCATATGTCCTAACTGTTGATATTCTTTTAAAAAATCTGAATATAATTTTAAATATTCGGGATTCTTTACTAAGCGTTTCCATAAGGAATTTAATTTACTCGTTGCAATTTGTTTAGAACTTCCTAAAGTGTCCGAATCCTCCTTTACGATATTATTTGCTTTCGGAAAGTGAATAGTTTTGTGGTGCCGTTTTTGACAAAAACAAGAATATTTCGATGGGCAATTTGATACTGAATGCATATGTAGACAGTTAAAACATAATTTATTAGATTTCACAACCTGTACTCTTTCTTGTACCGGTAATTTTAAATACGATGGGCATTTTGCCAATCCGTGATTCTCGTGGCATAAAATACAGTTCTCTGTTTTAACATCTGATAAAAACACTTTAGCTACACTTTTTGAGCTATTATACTTACGATTAACATGAGAATTCTCAGTAAGAGGTTTTCCTCGTGACGTGAAATATAAATCTATTTCTTTACCTAACTCACTAGGTGAAAACCATGAATCACCTTGCCTCACAGCAATGTGAGAAGCTGTTCCCGTATCTAAAGATTGGTATAACCTATCTGAAACTATTAGTTGTTTGAGGGTCTCGAAGTCAGTTACCTTCCTTAATTTTAAATAATAATCCCAAGTAGTTACTAAGCGAGAAGCAAACTGCACATGAGTTTCATGTGGTTGTTTAACAGTTTTTCTAAAGTTTTCTAAACACGAATATGGTGTTGGCTGAAACTCCTTCAGAACTACTTCTTTTACTCTTTCATAATTCGCGATATCCTTATCATGTAAATAGGTTATTATATTCGAAGCTTTGTCTCCTAACAGATTTAACAGAATTTCTGCTTTATAGTCCTCCGAAACATTTTTTGTAATAAACGCTCGTTCTAATGACGAAAAGAAAAATCCCCAACTCTCAGGCCGTATAGGAATTTTTACAGTTAAGGTTCTGATACTTTTTATTAATTGATCTAGTGACTCTGATTTTGTTTCGGTTTCGCTTACACCATCAAGTTTAGTTTCTGCTCTAAGCTTAGCCAACTCTAACTCATTCTTTGATCTCTCAAGTTTTATTTTTTCTAACTCGACAAGTTTTTGCTCTTCCTGTTTTCTATTTTCGATAATAGAGTTTGCTATCTCTTTTACTAAATCTTGTTTAGTTTTAAAAATTTCACTATTCTCAATAATATCAGTCAAATCTGCTATAGTCATTTTTTCGTCAACATTTAGATTTATTTCTAAGGCAATAAGCCTTAAATCTTCTTTTTTAGCACCCTTAAATAACATTGTTATTTATAACAGAACAAGCACAGAAAGTACAGAATTAACAAGAGAGGAATCACTTACCTCTGCAGTGATTCACTTTTGATGAATATCCATATCCAAAATCAGCGATATTCGTTGAAAAGAACAAGCTTGGAATACTGGCAAACACAAACACTCCTGTGTTCTCAAAAAACGAAACACTATTTATTCACGCTCCGGTCGACTACGACCAGATATGTTTGGGTCTCGTCCCAAATAACACACACTAAATAAATTCGCTGGTTCGATTCTTTATTAATTCTCATAATTAATTACAATTAACTCATAGCTGTGACTAGCTCTCTTACACCGTCGATGGCGATTCTCAAACTCGTCTTTTCACATTACAGATGCGCATGCGTGGATTACATTACAGATGCGCAGGCGCGAACAAGTTTTATATGCTATGTTCTGTACACATGAATAATGCACAAAATTTTACTTGCCCTTTTAAATTATTTTATGAAAAGCCTAATAATTCCTGTAAATGTTTATCAATGCTAAAAACAACAAAATTCTTAATAGACCAGTGTTTATGACCAGTGTTAAAACTTATAAATTTAATGTGGAAACAGTTTGATAATAATTAAAATGCAAGGGACATTTTAAATACCCAAAATTTTCAAAGATCATAAACGCAAGGAAATTGAACATAATTTCTCCTAGTTGCATAACTTGAAAACTGACTTATAAATGCTTTTATATTGTAGTATATCATTACACCATCACTAGCTTTTTCTAGGTTCTCTTGTTTTTGCTCAATTGGTTTCAACAGAATTAATTTTATATGCTGTGTCAAATTCTGTAGACAAATGAAAGTGCATAAATGTCACTTGCCATTACATTTCATATACTGCTAACCTAATTTAACTTACATTTCATATGCTAGACAATAACTTATAAATGCTTTGACACTATTAGATTCTAATTATTAGTTCTTTCTGAATTCAATATAATTAATTTTATATGGTATGCTATGTAAATAAACAACACAAGATACATCACCTTCTATTATTATTTCAAATATTGTTTATCTCATGTAGCTTAAGCTTATATGGTAGAGAATAATTTAAGCATCCTCATGCATTATAATATACCACTACTTCATTTATTAGCTTTTGTTAAATTAAGTTTTTTGTTTAATTGGTTTCAAAAGTAATAAATGCCGTACACAAACATTATTTTTCACGTTACTGCCTAAAAACTTGTTACTTTAGTTATTCTATATAGCAGTGTCAATAAAATATTAAGTGTAAATAATATACATCAAAGCTTATATTTATTAAATTTTATACAGCTTCTAATTTTCATTACATCATTTTGAATATGTTTTAATATTTAAGAAAAATGTTGTAATTAAATCAATAAAATATATTTTTGCTATTCTGTATAATATTTCATGTAAGAAATTGATTAAATTTTAGTCAGAAAAAATATAGCTAATTAAATATCTGAGTTTTCCATATCATCACCACCATAATGTAAAACTTACATTAGATGATCTATTGCTTGCAGATTTTTCTTGTTATGATTATGTCTAAGGACATGAATTTGTTTCATCTATATGCATATTTTGATTTAGATTTAACCATAGATTTTAAACATACAGCAAGCAAACTTCGTTACGGCGCTAATATAAACAAAGTTGAAAGCAGATGTTCTTGTCATTCAAGGGAAAAATAATGTACATATTGTCGTTCTTACAGTAAAAGCAAAATGAATTTGTTGGCTAACATGGTGGGAAAATGTATGGAAACCATTATGTGTCAGTCTTTTAAATGCTCTTTGAAATATTCATGCATACAGCGAAAATTCACCTGAACTTAAATTTTTTGAAGAATTTTATTTACTTACATTATTTTTTATTTTGGGGAATAAAAAATGAAATTTCTAATTTTTGAAGAAAATTCGCGCTGCCTAGAAGCTGCGAGCCCGTTTATTCCTTTACCCGCTACTAGTGACGTCACGATCGCAGTGACGAGGCCTTGTTTTTCCGGTGGTGACGCTCCTGTTCGATACACCGTCACGCTGCTCGACCCTTCTGTCTTCTGAGAGAACCGTACCCACCCCCCCATCAGACTTATTTTCAGTTAAAAAATCACAGCGTGGATTTGGGACGTAACTGAAATATGATCTTTATTGATAATTATGCGTAAATAAAATAGTTTTTGAATAGTAAATTTCTTTCTCTGTTATAAATGTGTATTCATACCAAGTTTTATTAAAATATGTTTTTTAGTTTTTCAGAAATTCGAAATAATGTACAAATTCTCTTAATTTTGCACATGCCTATATCATTAGAAAAAAAGGTTTGAATCCTGGTGAAGGCATCTTTCTCGCGACAATTTTCATCTTTCTCCTTTCCTAAATCTTAATAGTCTCTATAACGGTTTATTATAAGTATTTTACCAGAGTATGATATCTAACTAAAATGCAGACGTCTGAGTTTGTGTACTAAACCTTTAGAATTAACTAAAAACGGTTAAGTCCATTTCTAAAGTTAACATAAAATATGCTTTATTGACAAAACTATAATGACACTACTTTTCCGAATAACCAAAATGGCTACAGGCTTCTGCAACTATTATACTATTATTATTGCTTGCAAATTACAGGCTTTCTTTTTAACTCATGCTACAGTCTGAGACAGCTTGTTTCAAAGATAAATTGTACTCTAAACAAAAACAGAAAAAAGGCAATATTTTGTTTGACATAAACCTTGCTTCTTATCTATCTGCAATCTTTCTTAGCGCAATTATATCTTAATATGAGAAATATAATATAAATTTTATTTGATAACGCATACCACATTTTTCATGAAAAATTCTGTTATGAAGATGACAGTAAGATTATAACCAACGAGATTTGTATTAATAAGGGCAGCTGAAGCCAAACTGATACTTGTGTATTAGCAGGTAACCGCTAATACATCTCCAAAATTAACACCTCTGTATGCTGATTACTACAGACATCCAGCTATCTTATTAGTCCAAAGAGATTTGAATCCCGAAGGACTATTAGTTTCGTTTTGGCATTTTGCGTCGGACTCATAAACGTCGGTTCACTTTTCAAACTGTTGCCACAAAATGTTAGAGTCCTGCATTATATTTGAAGAAATTAAATAATGAAAAATCTGCATAAATGTATGTATATTTCTCGTATTGTGATAAAACAATGGTACATAGAGTCATCGAATTTTGAATAACGTAATCCTCCAACGAATATGAGCATGTGGAAGACCAAATTTGAAATTTGAAATTTGTTTTATGATCGATTTCCTATTTTTTAAAACTTTGACGAATTTTTGATTAACAAACTCAAGGATTTCAAAGCGAGCAAGGGCAACGTTGTGCAGAAAAAACATTTTTATCTCCGGCGCGTGAGTTTTTGTATCGGAAATTCTAAAGATATGCTCATTTTAAAACTATTTTGCGATATTCCTGTTGAATTGAATTTTATGGTTTAAGTACGAAGAACATGATGTTTAACAAATAAAGATAACGCACAAAACGTTAAAAAAACGTAATTTAATTTGGACGTAATTTAAAATCTGAAACATTTCAGATTTTTTTTTATGTTAATTCTTTTCCGTTCCTTTTGTTTCTTTTCTACTTTTTTTTTGGTCTACCGCACCAGAATGTGCCGATCTGTTGTTTATTGGGTCATATTTGCATTCCCAGCATGCAACAGCTGGGTTGTGACGTAAACGCCTCAGCTTGACGACTTAGTAAGGCTTAAAAATTATTTTATGTATTGAATATGTTTATATATTTTTATTTCTGAAACCCCGCAACTAGAAAACAAACTATAGCTAGTTTCTATTAAATTTGAAATGCACTATAATACGTAATTTTTAATAAATCTTTTAGTTCACTTTTACTTTTCTGCCAGTTTTCTTGGATTTTAAAATTTTACTTAAAAGCGAAGACAAGATTTCGCCCAAAGCGCAGAATGTTAAACATCTGTAGTCCAGTAACTAAATAGGTTTAACCTTACAGATTATTGGTTTGATTTGGTTTATTTGTTTATGGTAAAGCACTCGAAGGCTATCTATCTGGCTAAGGGAAGGGGCGCCGACTTTCTAAGCATGTATGTGACTACGGCAAAGACTCTAAGGTTATCTGCTTAAGGAAAGGTATGCCTTCCTGGAGGATTTTCTAAGGCAAACTGGCTCGTGTACACGTTACACAAGAGGTAAATCACGAAAACGCCCTTGTAGTCAGCTCGTTTGCGGGATTCGAACCTTGGACCTGAATTACCAGTGTTCAGCTACTTTACCGCTAGGGGCCCCTCATTGGTTAAATGAAGAGAGATGTTTTTTAATTTCGAAACTAAAACTGACCTTTTTTGCTAACATCGCTTATATAATAAGAAGGTGAAATGAGTCTTTGGTTCTTATAGAGAAAACCTAAAATTCCACATTAAGCCGGTTGAGAAAAATGACATTTAGTTTTTATTACAAATAAGACTGGCTGCATTGCATTTTTTCCGAATCATAGTCTGCAACGGTTTGGCTATTAAGATATGATAAAGAACTATCTACCCAAAGAGAGGAATGCCTCCATGGATGATCTACTAAGGCCAACTTAGCCGTTTCATCAACTAGAACGTTGACCAAGGTGCACCACCCTTGTAACCGATCCGACACCTGCAATAAATGGGGATAGACAATTAACGTTCGTCTGCTGTCTTTGAGATTCATGCAGTCGGCTCTCTTGCCACTATGCGGAAAAGAGTGGCGTTATCAAACATGTTTAGTTTTCCTTAAAAGCATACATGTGAAATTATCTTCTGATGAAAGTAGAATAATCCATGTTCTAGTAGTAGAATATGGATAGTAATAAATTTTTAATAGAACAGTCCATGTTCTACTTGAAATCAAGAAGGGAAGAATAATCAAGAACACAAGAATTTGAACACAAGGCCCACCAGCGGCCGAGCGATAAAAGCTTCCGAACACCTGTCTGGAGATCGAGTCCCGGCAAACGGGCTGTCTGCTTGGGCGTTTTCGTGGTTTTCCCCATATATAACATGGATATGAGCCAGTTTTCGGTAAAAGTTTAAAATTGGGTGCCCCTTGTTTATTGGCGATTCTTTTTCGACGCCAAGATCGGCGCCAGGAAGTCACAATTTCAAGATGGCCGCTACACGAAACCAAAATAAGAAGTCGAAGAATTGCATAAGATCTGTGTCCATGTACACATCAATCTGTTTTTACTTAAAAAAACATCCTAGAATTGCACAAACTATGCACTGCGCACTGTCTTAAATATGTCCATGTACATGTCAATCTATTTTCATTTAAATAAAATCGGGAAGCTAAAACAATCGTGGTAACCAGAAGTGAGGTTTCATCACCAAATTTTTTTTTTAAATGTCGCCAATCGAAGGGGCACCCAATTCTACACTAAAGCCCAGTTTTCTTTAGAAATACCTCCACGGGGCATCCCTCCTTTTTCCGTGTAGTGCCTGAGGGCGGAGCATGTAATAAGTACGTAAAAAAACCATATTTTATCGAAATTTAAAAGTTATGAACTGTTTCTATTTCTTTGAATTCTTTTAACAGTCGAATTTAAAAAAGGCATGTCATAAGCTTTGAATTCGACAAAGAAATAAGCCACAATTAATATATTAAAAGGAAGGAGCAAAATTTTATCATAATGGATTTCTTGTCTTGAAAGTGAAAAAAAAGTTACGACTTCGGAACCACCTCCAAGCTTGTATATCACCAAGGAGTGCATGCCCACATAAAACGCAAAAAGAAGCGTTTGACCGTTTTCCTGAAGTCATTACATTACCATAAAATGCGAATTGTAGGAAATGCGGCCACAGGAATAAAGCGATATTCGTTGCTCCTAAGCTAATACGAGCCACAGCCTTGAGAAGTGGACATTACGTTTCTTTCCAAATAAACTCTTTTACGATGTACTTTTTCTTGCTTGAGTAACAATTTTAGTCTCAGAAGTCGAAGTTCTTCGCTTTTCTTACTTTAAGACATTTTAACTGCTACAGATTCCGAGTTAAAGAAAGTAGATTCAGACTTTACTTAACGGTGGGGATGCATCCTTTCAAGATGGAATCGCCACATCTATTAAAGTTACTGAAATCATTAATATGTTACATTAGCACATATTCATAATTAATAAAACGTCCTAAAAACAGCATACCAAATATAAAATTCGGGAGTTTTTTGAATGAAATAAGAAGAATATTTCGCAGATACAAAAATGATTCTAAAATGATTAAAGTATACCAAAAGAAGATTCGAAGGTTTTTTTCAATAATAGGCATCATTAAAAATGTCTGCTACGAAAGAAGTTTAAACGTCTGATGTGGACATCACATGATTACCTTGTACGGCCTATTAAATTATACACATTTGTTTTGGCTGCACTTTATTTAAATTTATTTCCTCGAGTTTCATTAGAGACTTATTTGTCATTCAATTAGTTAATCTCACTTCGCAGCAAGGCAAAAATACATAAAAACTCAAAACAGCTTCATTAAAAATTATCAAATACAGAAAAACATAAAACACCAAATACAGTTAAAACAGCTAACAATTTTTTTTTTTACAGTTAAAAGTTTAGAGTTTCTACAGCGGTTTAAAAGGCAGATTTTTCGGTGCACAAAACTAAAAGTTTAGTTTTGCTCCCACTCGGCAAAAAGACAAAGTATAGAAACTAACTTAATTTACTATTCAGCTAGAAGTTTAAAATGTAAACAACTTCGTTAGACTTAGTTGAACTTAAACGACTTTTAAATTGTTGTAGATTAACTAAAGGCATAAAATCCTCAACCGGAACATAGGAAGAATATAATTCAATCAATTTAAAGTAAAAAATCTGATGTGTACACCACATGACTTCCTCGTACGGAATATTAAATTATACGCATTTTTTCTTGCATTTCATTTAAACTTATTAGATTGAATTAAACCTACTTCGCCGACAGCGCATAAACTACAATAGAATAAATGCATTCTTTAAAATTCACTTTGTTTACCATAGCGACACTCTGGCGCTAGGTTTACTTAACAGTATTATATTTCGTTCGTGTTATAACTCAGAATACGCAAAATTTATATCATTTAAATAATTATCTAATCGCTGCCACATGTTCTATTCAAATACTACAATAAAGCTAGAACAATGTATAAAAGAAATTAAGCAAACAAAACAAAAAAGAAACAGTTTTTCACAGACGATTGAGTATTTCTCATTCAATTAATTCAGTTTTCACTTCGCGACAAGGCAAAAATACATAAAAACTCAAAATATCTGTATTAAAAATTAGGAAGTAAATCTTAAACGCTTATTTCCTCGAAAAAATTCCAGAAAGGATTAAGCATGATTTAAATAATAAATGAAGGCGTTATCTTTGTTGTTGCAAAGCTAAGTTTCTCTAGATTGGCAACAAATCCGCTATCCTGCTGTTTCAAATGTAAACAAGAGCAATGGCCGCCATCAAAAAAATTATTAGGCTTAGCGTCATTTAAACAATTTTAAAATTGTTGATAATTCTAAAAATATTGCATACAGATTTACTAAAGGCATAAAATCCTTAACCGGAAGATAAAACAACATAATTCAATCATTTTTAAAGCAAAAAATGTACAATTTACAAACATATAAGAGTAAAGAATCTGAGATCACTGAGCCGGGTAACAGAGTGGATATATTTATAAATATATTTATATACGTTTGGTGCTGCCGATTGCATCCAAAATAGGAGGTGCACATCTACATGTTATAGCAGTCCTATATACAAAATTTCAACGTTCTGAGGCTACTCGTTTTTGAGTTATGCGAGATATGTACGTACGCGTGTACGTACATACGTTCGTACAGACGCCTCGAAAAATTCTCTTCAGATTTCATTTTAAAGCAGTTTTTTAGTTTTTTTGGAGGAAAAGAGTCTTTTATTCTGTCCTTACGTACAGATATGACGCAAAAACATCGTTAAATTGCATTCGAAAGCGGTCAAAGTGGATATTTTCGTTGAAATATGCAGCCTGAAGCTTTTCGCGATTACAATACTTCCTTTTTACTTCGTACAAGGAAGTAAAAACGCACAATTTAACAACACACAGGAATAAAAACCTGAGCCCACCGAGCCGAGTAACAGAGTAGGTGTATATATATATATAGAGAGAGAGTAAGTATAAAATGTATATTTATGAGAACGATTACAACCAAAAATGGAGGTGCACAGCTACATGCTATAGCAGTCTCATGTACAAAATTTCAACGTTCTGAGGCTTCTTGTTTTTGATTTATGCGAGATATATATATGTACGTACATACAGAAGACACGATAAAATCTTTTCTGAAAACATTTTTTAATCCGCTTTGGAAAAAGAGACCTTTATTCTGTCCGTTCACACATATATCACGCAAAAATCGCGTTCAGATGGATTCGAGAGCGGACAAAATGGATAATTTCGTTGAAATATGATACCCGAATATTTCACGATTACAATATTTCCTTTATTTCGTGCGAGGAATTAAAAATCATACAGGCAAACGGCATACGTTTAGTTTTTTTTAATTATGACTAAGCGCACGACGGCTATCTGCCTAAGCGAAGGAATGCCTTCATTTAGGGCTTTGTAAGAGAAACTGGATCGTATACAAGTTGCACTTAGGGACACCATGCAGGCACTTAGGGACCCCGGCGAACGGGCTGACTGCACGAAAACACCCATGCAGTCAGCCCGTTCGCCGGGGTTCGAACCCCGTTATCGCATTACCCTGTATTCAGCTATTTTGCCGCTCGGCTGCTGGTGGGCCGGCATACGGTATACATCATAAATGATGATTACACTTCCTTGGCAAAATAATGGAACAAAAGTCATCTTGTATAAGATTTTTAAAAAAGTAATAATTAATAATATATTAAAAAAATAATATATTAATAAAATATATATATATTTTATTATCCCGAAAGTACAACTAAGCACTTCCAAACCTCTTAACACTTTCTCTTCCAACATTAGTCGAGATAGGCTAGATCCATCAGTTATTTAGTTGTCTTATCATCAAGAACGCTTCACATGGGCGGACGGTCCAATACACAAAGTCACATAGTGCAGTCCGATATTAGCGCAAGAGGAGGTAGATAACTATAAACATCTGTGCTTTTCCTCCCGAGTTCAAAATCTTATAATACCCATACACTGTTGTTTAGTATAAAATTTGTTGAAATGCCATGGCATACTGAATAGCTTTAATATATGTTTTACTATTCTCTCATACACACTTAAAAGTTTACTTCTTGAAACACAAGTGCCCACCAGGAAGGTTAAGTCGCTGAACACTGGGAGTTCCGATCTGGGTTCGATTCCAGGGGAACGGGCTGCCTGCATGGGCGTTTTCGAGGTTTTTCCTGTGTGTAACGTGTACACAAGCCAGTTTGCTCAGAAAGTTCTCTACGAAGGCATCCCTCACATTACGCATATAGTCCTAGCGTGCTTTGCTATAATAAAATAAGCCAAACTGAAACCAAGCACATGTTCTTGTTATAAGCTCGGGAAGGCTAACTTTATATATATATATATACAAGGTTCGTCCCGAAAGTAATGCGCTTCATTTTCTTCTGCCGCGACTATCCGTCACACAGGGTTGCCGCTTGCACGCAAGAGTGGGTAGAGTCTTGGAAACACAGCGCAACCAGCGGCAGTCAGTTCAGAGTTTCTGGAGAGTCACAGTGCCTGTTTAAGTGAAACCTTGTGTGAGTGCTCGGTCGAAATCAAGATGGAAAAAACTCTCGAACCCCGTCGGAGACTTTTGCGTTGTTTCAGTACTGAGTTGTCTCCGCTCGATTTTTTTTGTTAACGAAAATTGAAAAAATCCCTTAAAGGACAGCATTTGGGAAGCCTTGAGAACATCAAGGCGGCTACGACGAGGTTACTAAAGGAAATTCCTGTGACGGACTTCCAGGACGCATATAAAGCATGGTAAAGCAGGAGGGATACATTTCGAAGAATATTGAGTAATTGTGCGAAACGGTTCAATAAATTTCTTTAAAAAAATGGGCGTATTACTTTCGAGACAGACCTCGTATAGCTAAGGGCCTATTTTTTGAAGAAAATATTTACTGTGACCGTGACGTGCTAACATAAAATGTTAACTTAGAGATTAGTGACAAAAAAGTAAAACTAAATACTTCTACATTAATAATCTTTATTTGCAACCAGAAAACAGACATTAATACAGCAATAAGAGCAATTAACAGTTTTTATGTTTATCTAATAAAGAAAAAATTATTTTGACTTGTGCTGTTGCAAATTAGATGTCAAATAATGTACATTAGGTTCTTAATTAAGATACAATAACACGCCGAATAAATACTAATTCAGAAGTCAAACAACAAAAATCAGCGTTATATTTTAAAAATTTTTGAAAATGTAACGCTGAGTTTCGTTGTTTAACTTCTGAATTAGTATTAGGTTTTTAGTTTGTTCCTTTTAACAGAATGCAAGCTGTCTTATGACAAGCACTTTCTAAGTAAAGCTTTAATATTATTCATTCTTGAAAATAATGACTCAAATGCTTAGGTAGGTGAAAATATTGTCAAAATAGCAAATGCCCGCTTCTTCAGACAGTTAACTACTTGTAGATGAGTCTAGAACTGATTTTCACGTATCCATAATTTTAGTTTTGGCTTTTTTGCTCATACCACTAAGAGTTTCTCTAGTTCGATTGGTTCCAATTCGTTCCCTTATTTTGATAACGTTTTGAGTCCATACTGGATCAGACTGGAAATCAAATAGCTGCATTTCAATTTCATCAGTTTCCAACCAGAAATCACTAAAATGCTGGCACATGTCCGTAAAAATCATTGACTTTTCAAGCCAGGTAAGACCCATCAACTGTGAATTTGTTCATGTTCTCCCTTATTTTGTAAAAACATTCTTATTTCTGCTAAGCAATCAACAAATCTTTAAAGTACGTTACCACGGTTAAACCAGCGAACATTTTTATACATCAGTAAGCCATGGTACACCGAACTGACTTCGTCCAACAAAGCGTCAAATTGCCATTTATTTAAACACTGCGACGACTTGTGTTGTTGCAAATTAAATGTCAAATAATGTACATTAGGTTCTTAGTTTGCTACTTTCAACAGAATCACAAGCTGAACTGAGATTTACTATTTCTGTGGCTACGGCTGATATACAAGCCAGGGAAGAGAAACCATCCTTTCCACATATAAGCTTTGATGATGTACGATGCAGCGGAATTTAGGAATCGAATATTCAATATGTGTTTGGAAAATAAGCTGATAAAACCTTTATTTTTACCACTCACATTGGCATCAGTCGTTATGGAAACAATTTTACTTAAATTTATTTCTCAGCAAGTGAATTTGTAACAGCCGTACAGATATCTGATTCATTAGTAGTTGTTGGCAATGATATTGTCGCAATTAAGTCTTTCTTGATGATGTTTACTGCACAGTATTGATGATGATGCACAGCTAAAGTAGCAGATTTAGTTAAGTTACTTACTTTCATCAAGACATACAGTTATAAAGGTAGAGTACTTGATGTCATTTTGTTTTGTTTTCTAACACTGTATGCCAATTTCAGAATTCTGCCCTTTACTATGTTTCTAGATAAAGGATTCTTTAATGCCCTGAACTATTTTAAATTTATTTTCAAAATCTTCAAAAAGTGATTGGGTGCATGCAAACCAGGCTTTCTTCAAAATTTCACCCTCGCCAAAGATTTACCATGCCGGACAAAGAGATTTGCAGTTGAAAAACTTGCGGCACTCGCGTGAAAATCCTTGCTAATATATTTAATCATAGATGTGAACTTTATATTTTTCTCTTTAACCCTTTCCGGCACGCTACCTTTTAAAGTCAGAGTTTTGATAAAAAAAGGGTAGGCTGTCTAATTAGGTGTAGAGGAGTACACAAATAAAATTTTGTGAAGATAGCACTTATCGTTTTAATTCTGTGGGTGTGCCCAAAGCGGCACACTGATTGAATAGAGCTTCGAAAAGAGTGCCGAAACGAGCATTGTTGTCAATGAACTGACCGATGAGATGCGGAGAAACAAAGAATACAGACTCTCAGTTGTCCTAGATTATCGGTGAGCCCGGTCGGGGCACACATAGGGTTCGCCGTTTAATTTTAGGCAAGATTTCAAGGTAAAAACTTAAAACTAATATAGACTAAGGAGATTAGTCTACAGCCACAAAATAACATAGGAATTTCCTTTCAAACACTTCCTTTTATAACCTAAAAAAATCTGGAAAATTTCTTTGAAAAATAAGGGTCTTAAAAACTAAACATGACTAAAATATATGGACTGATTTGTGTTGAACTGCCATCTACTATAAATAAAGAAGATTTAGAGCAACCTATAGTAACCTATAAATCATTTTTCATTCAATTTTTCTGTGTGCACAGAAGGAAATTTTTAGGTGTGTCCAGACCGGACACACTGTGTCGCAAAGGGTTAATTGCTCATGGAATGAGTTCATTTTGTTCTTCTTTGCTTTTTTTGACAAAGAGATTTGTGATTTGTTTCATAATGCCGTTTCACAGACGATTTCTACATACAAATGTTCCAGAATTTAGATTACACACCGCTTTATCGCCTTCATTAAGCATGCTGTATTTCTCAGTCCATCAAGTTTAAAATTCTTTAACACACTAATTTTGCATTTTTTTTGTTAAACTAACTATGTTGAAGATTACTTAAAGCTGTAAAAGTCCCACGAACTTGAGCAAGCATTTGTGTTACTGAAATTAGTTTAAAAACGATAAAAACTATGCGTAATTACAGCCAACGTAAGCACGCACCAAATAAAAACAAACAAGTGAATTTCTAGTTTCGTGCTCCTCCGCAGCCCGCGCATGTTCACTCCCGTTCGAACCAAAGGGGCAGGACTGGCCATGATCGCTTCTCGCAATGGAAACAGTTTTGAAACTGGTCAGGCGTCCACTGACTTTCTTGACAGTAAGTGCCAAAATTCTTCAAATACTGTCAAGCCCAAATTTCATTGAATCACGATAGACATACGATAGTCACGTGCCATTGGTTCGTCATCCCTGATATAAGATATCCCAGCTGCAAATTAATAAAATCGGTGTTTTTACAAGTGCTACGTCTAAGGTTCACTATATCCCTTAGAGAGCATATTGTTATAGTGAAAGAGGACTAGTTGTTTCTCAAAGAGCAATCAAAATTATTTAATTATAAAAGACGTGTATTTAATACACTTATTTACTTCTCAGAATAGATATTTTCGACATCAGCCACCAGTTTCGATTATCCCATTTTTTCACGCTTCCTTCCTTCTCCTCTCTAGCTTTCCTTTTCTCCTCGTCAGATCTGTTCTGCGTTTGCTATTAATTTATGCCAAAATATCCGTAATACAGCCCGAAGAAATATTCAGAGAGTCGTCAAGACGTTCACTATAACACGAGTTTTCGGACTAATGACATGTTTTCGGACTAATGACATATAGCTTTTATACTTCCTTGTACGAAGTAAAAAGGAAGTATTGCAATCGCGAAAAGTTTCAGGCAGCATATTTCAACGAAAATATCCATTTTGACCGCTATCAAATGCAATTTAACGATGTTTTTGCGTGATATCTGTACGTAAGGACAGAATAAAAGACTCGTTTCCGCCAGCGTTGAAATTTTGTATATAGGACTGCTATAACATGTAGATGTACACCTCGTATTTTGGTTGCAATCGGCCGCACCAAACGTATATAAATATTATATATATATATATATCTACTCTGTTACTCGGCTCAGTGATCTCAGTTTCTTTACTCTTATATGTTTGTAAATTGTACATTTTTTGCTTTAAAAATGATTGAATTATGTTGTTTTTATCTTCCGGTTAAAGTTTTTATGCCTTTAGTAAATCTGTATGCAATATTTTTAGAATTATCAACAATTTTAAAGTTATTTAAGTGCCGCGAAGCCTTTTTTTTTATGGCGGCCATTGATTGTTTACATTTGAAACAGCAGACTAGTGGATTTGTTGCCAATCTGGAGAAACTTAGCTTCGCAACAACAAAGATAACGCCTTCATTTATTATTGCCAATTAAATCATGCTTAATCCTTTCTGGAAATTTTTCGAGGAAATAAGTGTTTAAGATTTATTTCGTAATTTTTAATATATATATTTTGAGTTTTTATGTGTTTTTGCCTTCTCGCGAAGTGAGAACTGAATTAATGGAATGAGAAATACTCAATCTTCTGTGAAAAACTGTGTCTTTTTTGTTTTGTTTGCTTAATTTCTTTTATACATCATTCTAGCTTTATTATAGTATTTGAATAGAACATGTGGCAACGATTAGATAATTCTATTCTTTAAATGATATAAATTTTGTGCATTATGAGTTATAATATGAACGAAATATAATACTGTTAAGTGAATCTAGCGCCAGAGTGTCGCTATGGTAAACAAATACTAGAGTGAATTTTAAAGAATGCTTTTATTCTATTGTGGTTTATGCGCTGTCGGCGAAGTAGGTTTAATTCAATCCAATAAGTTTAAATGAAATGCAAGAAAAAATGCGTATAATTTAATATTCCGTACAAGAAAGTCATATGGTGTACACATCAGATTTTGTTTATAGATAATACAGAGAAAAATCAAGCGATATCAGATGCCAGAAATAAATTTGTAGCTACAAATTACGGAATATTAAGCCAAACTCCATAGAAGTAAGAAATTTTAGTAACAACATCAAGTCTGGAGAGATTTTTCTAAATCTGGTTGACTGGAGTACGATGGGAAATCATACATCTCTCGATTGAATCAGGAGAATTGACATTATTATTATTATTATATTATTATTATTTGCTTTATTAATTACAAGATTCTGCATATTCTTTCATATTTACATACTGTTTTTTTAATGTATCATTATTTAATGAATTGTACTAGTCCTTTTCTCTGAACATTTTGATAAGTGGACATCATACATGCTGTCAAAATGATGCCATGAATTGAAAGTAATATATGAACTTTGGATCTATTAAATCTTATAGATTAATTATATATTTAATAAACAATAGTAATGTGCAAAACTCTACGGGGCGCACAGAGGTTTCATTTTTTAAAATGGCTATTGCCTATTGTATAATTTTCAGTTCCGCTAAAAACAGCCATTTGAAGTCACTGTTTCGAATAGAAAACCCTTGCATGAACGAGTCAGTTATTATTTTAACTGGACAAAATTCATTCTAAATGAGCGTTGAAGGTTAATTTAAATCAAATCAGTTACGAATAAGATAATTTCCTCTATACAACACGGGATGTTTAAATAACAATCGCTGGCAATATGCGCAGCCGTTGTGAAAAATCATCCCACTTCAGAATTAATTTTAGCTGAAAGCTGAAAATGTACACAAAGCCAAACTGCGCGCTAACTCACAGTCAAAATTTCCTTCGAGCACCACAGCATTAAGGTATGGTTTAGTTTATTATGACAAAGCACAGTAGGACTGTCTGCATAAGGGGAGAGATGCCTTCATGGAGGACTTTCTAAGGGAAATGGCTCGTATACACGTAACAGCAATAAGGGTATAATTACATCATCTTTTATATTTTATTTAAATATATGGAATTTTTAATTACACAAAAATAGCAAATCAAAGAAAATACGCGTTTTTCTCACTGCATATTACTGAAAAAAAAATTATACAAGTTGCACTACACAAAGCCTTTTTTAAAATTTTTTACAAAGTTAATTTTTGTATGGAGGTAAGTTTTTTCTTCGTTACTTAAGTGCATAAGACTTGATTTAAAATGAAATAAAATTTCAGTTACTTCTCACATATCATTTAGCTTTTTTTATTTTGAATAGCTGGTTTTAAATATAGGATTTTTTGGAAATGAATGGAAATGAAGTATGAAACTTATTGAAAATACTTTTTTATTTCAGCTCGTTTTAAATATAGGATTTTGGGGAATGAATGTTAGTGAAGTGTGAAATATGTATTGTTTGAAACTCATTGAAAGTAATTTTATTTCAGCTCATTTTAAATATAGGATTTTGGGGAATCACTGGGAATGAAGTGTGAAATAAAGTATTGCATGAAACTGAAAGTAATTTTATTTCAGCTCGTTTTAAATATAGGATTTGGGGAATGAATAGTAATAAAGTGTGAAATACGTATTACAGGAAACAGATTGAAAGCACTTTCATTTCGCTCAGCTAATCATAAAGATTATGCGTATGTGTTTTTATTGTGCCTTGAATTCTGCACAACAAACACTATCTTTCAGAAAGATGAACTGAATGGCAGAAACACAGCTCGCTAGTTATCCAGATCTTACCGCGTTAGACTTCTTCTGAGGCTTTGTCCATGAGCTTTATTGTATGTGGAAAGAAATGATATTCTTGAAGTTTTCAAACAATGAAACACATAGGCGACTGATAAAGTTTTACCAAGTGTTCTTACCAAAGTACGAAAGAAACTGAATAGGTATCGCCTTGTTAATGATGCTCATATTGAATCATTCTTAATTATATTCATGACTTCGTTGATTAACTGTATCAAATATAAGAATTTCTAATCCATTTCACATTATGTATGCTTCACAGAGATCTCATGGAATCCCAACATTCACTCTTCAGAGACACTGCAACAATTATATTCTACATCTTGAACTACTGAGCGATTAGTTCTTAAAATAGAATATTAATCTTAACTGTTCAGCTTAAACGTTTTCAAGGTATCAAATTAGAATTAGCATAAAGAAGAAGCTATTAGAACACAAAAACACGCCGAACAAATACTAGTTCAGAAGTCAAACAACAAAAAACCTTCAGCCTTTAAAGAAATTATGTTTTAGTTCTGGTTTCATCAACAGATGGCGCCAGTAGTTTATCTCCTGTCCAGGCTTTCTTACCTTATCTAATCATTATATTCCATCTCGTTCATTTGCGCTTTTGCAGCTGAGGATGATGGTTCGGTAAAACCATCGAAACTAGTCCTGTGAAAATTTGAAAATGTAGCGCTGATTTTTGTTGTTTGACTTCTGAATAAGCTATCAGAAGTTTGTCATATTTTAGGGTTCCTATAATTTTTAACACTAGAAATATTTTGTTAATTATTCTGAAGCGTTACTGGTAAACTCTTCCAAACAATAGAAGTCGAGTGGTAAATACTGGTAGTTCGGACCGAGGTTCGAATCCCGCAAACGGGGTGGCTGCATGGGCTTGTTCGTGGTTTTCCCCAGTGTAGCGTATATACGAGCCAGTTTCTCTTAGAAAGTCCTCCACGAAGGTCTCCCTTTCCTTAGGCAGATAGCCCTCGAGTGCTTTGCCGTAATCGAATAAACCAACAGAACCAAGCGATAGAGTGAATCTGACGTTTATGCTGTTTTTGTTTTTAAAACTAAAACTCTGTCTTTTCTATAACGGAAGTTACACATTTGTGTTTAATTTTATAATGACTATGCATGTTTGTAAATATTATTATAAACTATAATCTAAATATTTAGAAATATTTGTATTTAGATTATAGTTCATAATAATCTGAATATAAATATTTCTTATAATAATATACATTCAGTGATTTTAGTTAATTATTTCGTATTTTTTTAAAATTTGAAAATGCAAAAAAATAAATATTTGTGTCATTTAAAACCTTTTTTTTGTAATTAGAAGTATGTATTTACAACTGACGGTTGTAAAAATAAAGGTTGGATAAGGGCATTTGTGGGCACGAAAAATAATGCTTCTTTACCAATCTCTGAAATGAAAAAACTGGGAAGTATAACTGTTTTCAACTAAGACTGCTATTCTGATTAATGTTCAAATTAATATAGTTGCGAATAACATAGAAATTCTCAATGAAAACATTAAGCGGCATTTTTTACGTCAGCCACTGGAACGAAGAAACTTAAACTACATATTGTAAATACTTTAATTTTTACTAAAATATTTATCCACTGTTTACTTAATTTGCGTGCATTTAAAAGTGACACAAAGTCTTCGTGAAAAAGTTTTCAATGTTCGAAAAACATAATGCACATCTTAATCATCTCCAAGTCTCCAATCGCTAATTCGAGAACTTCCCTTAGCAATCTTGTATTTGCATATAAATTTTAGAAGAACTTTCCTTGAAGGTCAATTTAACTTTCAATCAATTATAGACACACGTTAGGAAACACGACCTTTTTAAAGTTTTTCGGATAGCTCGGAGTCCTGTTGCAGATAATAACTGCTGCCAATGAACCAAACGAAGCGAAGAAAGTCCTTACAGACCTTGATTAATTGCCCATAAAATCTTTTTCCGAAATTATTACTTTTGCGAAGATCTCTTCTTCATTTCTGATCATTTAACGATCGACAATTTCATGGTTTTCTTGGCAGAATGAAAAAATCACTTTCCGGATTAAAATACAAAAATTCAGAAGCAATCTTGTAACCCACTATATTTTTAATACTAGAATAAATCAAAATCTTATAAATTTGTACTGAATTCTTAATTACATAGCAAAATTTGCTTCGAGTACAGATTACAATCGCATATTTTATCTAGATTATATATAGACATTTTTTAGTCTTAGAGTTATTTAATTAGACGTTACACCAAGTCTTCCCTTTAAAGGCTGTATATTTGCTTTTCTAATTAGCAGGTTATATTTTATATAAAGTCTGTTCTCTCCTTCTACTTCTTTAATTAATGCCACAAGAAATGGAAATAATGTGTGCCTCAAACAACAAGTTAGAGAAAGGAGAGAGAGTTGACCGTAACTGTCGTAATTTACTTGCCTGAACAGCTTTGTTAGTTTCTGCGACTTCTGACTTTTGTTGATACGTGCGTTTAGATATCATATTTAGGTAGTATCGGTATCATATTTAGGTAGTACTATGGTAGCTTCAATGACCAGTCAACGTTCGCAATAGGAACAGATCCAATTATAGGCAGTGAAAGCGGAACCACGTTTTTTGCTCCTGATATTCGATATATGATTTTTATACAGGTGCAGGTACAGGTACAAGAATGAGGCATTACCAGTTGTACCACGGGTCAACTGGTAATGCCGTCCCATTCTAACTTTAAAAAACAAATTGCAAGTTTTATAAGTGTTTACAAAGCCAGGTTGAAGGAAATGAGCAACTAAAGCTTTCCAAACATCTCTATGGTTATCTCTCTATCATTATGGTATGCTGCTCCCCCCAAAAAAAATGGTTGCAGATATATATCTCCCGCTCTACTCGGCCAAGCGAAGAAATTCAATTTGCGTTTATCATGCCTCGGAAGCGCGACTTAGGATATGTATTAGATTTATATATAGCATTGTTCTAATACAGGTATTCTAACACAAAATCGGACTTCTTCTGAAATGCAATGACAATGTTTTTCCATATTTCGAGTCTATGACTCAAATTATGCCAAAATGCCAAGTTTTAAAAAATGAGCTCTCAAAATTTTAGCTCCTCTATGTTAATTGAATTTGATATGTATCATTAATATATTTTTTTTATTAAGCTTACTTCATTCCTTCTTCCAAATTTCAAAATTTAAGTTCATTCCAAATAACATTAGCCCATTCTTTATGATTTATTTTAAAAATTTGTATTTAAAAATACTTTTATAAATTTTTCGAAAAACAAAATTAATTACAACCTATGACATTATGCCATCCTCTTATAGTAGATGTATTTCTAAGCATATCTGCAAGAAATTAGAGATTTTTATTTAAAATTTCCGAAGATATACGTGAATTTACATATTGGCGCATTTTGAAATTTGGCATATTCGTTATGAGCGATAATAACGCCAAATGTGGTCTACGCACTTTGCTAAAATTATTTGAAATAATGAACACTAACTTTTTTTCCGCTCTTTTACAATGAAAAAAAGGAAAGTAAATAGGTTGCTACAAAATAAGAAGTTCGTGAAGCGAATTATTCTTGGTGCAAACTGGAAAAAAACTGCGCCAATATAAATATTTGAATTTCTCCCTATATTTCGCCCAAAATTTTTATAAAATTTAATATTTACGCATAATTTATGTCCTAGAATTGAAATATGGAAAAAAATGGCATGTCATCGATTTTGGTCAAAATACCAAAGTTAGAATAATGCTATATATTGAATTATATATAATATATATCCTATGTCGCGCTTTCGAGACATGAAAAACGCAATTTGAATTTCGTCAATCGGCCCAGTAGAACGGAAGAACAGAACTGTCCCTTTTTATTTATTTATTTATTTTTTTGGTGCACCGTACATTCCCCATTTCGTATATTTATTAAAAGGTACTATTCTGTTTTGAGGGCGTAAAAAAATTGCAGCGAAAATGTATGCGCAAATGCGTCAAATCTAACAAACGCGCCCATTTAAACAGCGCGCCAAATCTAGCGTACGCGCTGATTTCAGATTGCGTAAGTTTATATAGTTCTATATTTCTTAAGACGCCACTGAAATACTAGTTTAATTTTTAAATACTTTTTTTTGATTTTAAACCCTTTTTTGATATCCTATGGATTTAACAATTTTGGAATTGCGCATGACGAAAAGTCGGCAATAGAATTTTGGGTAAAGTGCAGAATCATCCACTGCTTGAAGCGTTTTTAAGAACTGCACATACTCGGTATCCATGTGCACATCGACCTATTTTCACTTAAAAAAAAAAAAAAAAAAATCCTGGAATTGCACAAAAATGGCACTGCGCACACCCTTGACATTATCTATGTACACATCGACCTATTTTCACTTAAAAGTAAAAGAAAATTGACAAAAATCCAATTGTTTTTACCCTTGTGAGAAGCGGGGAACAAATAAGTGAGCGATTCTGCACTTTACCGAGAATATTTTCAAAGAAAAGGCATCATTCATTATAGAAAATTACGTTTGAATAACCAACGAGATGAAATTATGCTTTAGCGATAAGTCGGTAGCGAAATAGCGATGCAAGCATCCATTCAATTATGTTTAGCAATTTTTATATAAATTATAATAATGAACTGAAATAGTTATTTACTCTTATGCTTCCATTCAGTCATGATTAGCCTTTTTCATATAAATTATAATAATAAAAAAGTATTATATCAAATTAACCTTTCATGTCAATTAAAACATCAATCTTAGTTATTTACTATTATACTTCCTTTCTGGCAGCAATTATTAGGATTGTCGTAATTATTTTTGGCAGCATCGGCATCAACAAAAGTTCGGCGATTATTTACGGCCCTCGAAACCGAATAGTACAATTAAAAATAATGATTTAGGACATAAAGAGATTACAATATTGTCTCAATACCATTTGAAATTCAGAAATTAAATTGAACATCTGTTTTAGTTATAATTAATTACTGTTATGTTACAATCTTTATGTTTTGGTTATGATAATTGGAATTTCCGTTTTCTACGTTTTCTAGTATGGGGTTCCGCCGTTCTCTCCGATAAGACGACTAAACGGGTTTAGCCACTGCCGAAGAAAATGCACTGTGAAAGTTTCCGGTCGTTGGGGAAAAATGAACTATGCAGTAAGAACAGGAAGAAACAGAGTTGGAAAAGGGTGTGTGTGAAGTGTCCGCAGAGACATTTTCGAATACTGATTTTATTTATGCATCCAGAGGGTCTTTTTCTCTAGATTAAGCTGTTTTATAATGAATTTAAATTATTAATAGTATTTTTCTGTTAATCATTATACAGGCTAGTTCATATATATCAGTATGTAGGGTTATATAGGCTTTTTTCTTTGTGTTTTTAACTAGCTTCTGATTAACCCTGATTCTGAGGTAACTGTGGTTATCATTCCCGCTATTACTCCAGTTAATCGAGGGTTAATTCCGGTATTATCCGTGTAATCAGCTAAGTGTGATATAATAGAATTTTTCTTTGTCAAATAACTCCCATGAGGAATCAGTTAGTAAACATACTTTCTGGGAAAAATGAAGAATTATCTTTTACTTCAGAAAACGCATTTACCAGCTCGATGTTTCAGATAAGATATATACATAACATATACGTAAAGAAAACTACTAAATAAAGCATACTTTTCCAAATATCCAGGGCATGCAAATTTATGCTCTTTGAAGCTCAGTATGCTGTGATGATTAATAGTTAAAAGTGGGCACAAACCAGAATTGGAGCAGCTGAAAAACCGCAAGATAATAGCAAATCTCTAGACGGTAATAAATTTACATCTCAGCAACAAGGCGGTGGCAACATTCGCTCGCTTCCTAATCACTTGACTTCCGACGCCTGACTTTTCCGCATTTTACGAACTACATTCTTCCGATTGCTGATAAGGAAAATAATTAGGAAAAGAAATTGTTTCGATAAGCGTAGTGGGTGGCGCTTTACAAGCTGTACAGCACTTTCTTTTAATATGCAAAGAAAGAAAAGACCGGTGTTTAAAGGTTAACTGTGTTATATCCCAACTTGCTTAGAAACAAGTGGATTAAACCCTCTGTAAGGCTAGCGGGTCTTGTTTTTGTTTAAGGTATTGCTGTAAATTACATTTAACTCTTTCAAATAAGGAAACTGCGTTCTTTAAATATTTGTTTGTATTAATCTTAAAATGGTTTTTCAAAAAATACATAATTCTTAATACTCGTTTCACAGTATTGACTAAAATGGATTAAGATACATCGAAAATACACACCGAGCCTCATGTGGTCACGTTTGCAATCATTGACGGTAGGCACATCCCTCCAATTAAAAAAAAAGTAAGTGACGCGAATATTCATGTTTTAGCATTTTATAAGTTAAATGACAATTTTTAAAGTTAAAAAATGTCACACTGGAGTATACGAAATAGAACTTTTTATACGCCCTTGGCTCCTTTAAATGCATTTATTAGAAATTTATATTCACTGTAAAAACCGCCCAGCCGAGATAGTGGTTACTGACCGAAACGCTGTCGCATGGACCTTCGACCTAAGATTCTTCACCAATCAGAGTGATGCTCATGCGACGGAAAAGAATCTACCATCCACCGATGGCGGCATTCATGAATCAATGATAGTAATATTACAATTCTAAATTGACAATGTCATCTATACAATGATTGTTACATAATAATCCGTATGAAAAATAAATATACAATCAATTAATAATTACATTGTCATGGATAGGATCTATGTTGTGGAGAGTGGAACTTACATATTATTAACCAGTTTTTAAACCTATGTCTTCTTCCATACGTCATAATTTCATATTCTTATCAGTTACACACCTAATGATGCGTGTCCGTATTATTTTTTGCAGTTATCCACAGAGTAGGCCAGTCACATCAGTTCAGGCAGTTGATAGTTCCATAGCCCAAAGTATATGATGTTGTGTAGACTATTCTATGTTCATATAAACTGGATACTAAGTCAACTTTTGATAAATTCGAAGTACACTTTTGTTAAGTTCAATGTTCACGTAAATACTAGTTGTCCACTTCGATACATCATAACTTCGTGTCCTTAACAGTTTGCACACCTCATTGTGTGTGTTCATAGCAATTTTTACACTGTGCCGCAGTTATCCACAAAGTGGTTACTGACCACTGCTGTAGCAATGGATCCGGTATTTTTACAGAAAATAAATGTACAAAAGTTCTCTCCCTAAAGAAATGCGACAAGTTACGGCAGCCAGCCAGAAGAGCGCTTGTAGTTGATAGGGAATATTAAGCATACTCGGAGATTCAGTCCAGTACTAATGTCTAGAACTAAAAGGCAACTTTTAAGTATCATGATTTGATCCTCCTTGTCTACGTGCATGCAGTTATCTGATGGTCCTAAAGCATTCGGACCGCTAGTCGTGTGAGACGATTAATGTTGAGTCCTGGTGGTACAGACCTAATGGAAGCAGCGGTATTCGAGAAAATGTTACAGCAAGATGGGTAAATCTGTTATTAGTACGCTTACGATGTTCATGTAAATGTATGCAGACAAGACTTTATCGAGAATACAAATGTTCATGTGGCATAATGGCACAGAAACAGTTCATGGCACAGAAAGGACAGTAGACGCGGAAGACAAACAACATGTCCATAAACAACATATGGATTCACAACGATGTCCAGAACACCCAAAAAGTGGCTAAAACTATGTCTGTATTTGATTTGAATCAGCGTCTGAGAGTAAGATTAATTGCAGATACAATGTTAGACCTGCCAAAAACAGATGTGCATTGTATTATTGAAAATGCGAAATGTTTGTGTGAGACCATTTCCTAGGATTTTCACCAACGAACACAAAAAAGTCATGTATCGAGGTATCGCGAACTTTTGGCAAGTGTGACAAATAGATAAGTCTGAATTTTGGGCGTATTCGTGCTCCTGACGCTTCATATCGGCTTGAAAAGACACCTTTTTCGGAACATATTGGAATCCCTGGAAATGAGAGGGCGGATTCCCTGGCCAAGGAGGCTGCCTTGGGGGATGGGATCTCTGTACATGACTTACAGCCTTCAAGAAAAGTTACCTATACATATATTAAAGATTTATTATTGAATGTTGGAAGCTTTCATGGAATAGTTCCTGTAGAAGAAAGGACGTACTTCAATCCATAGAAATTAAAAAGAAAATGAAAATTTTATGTGATAGAGATTTTAATCAACTGGCTACAGGTCATGGAAGATTCCCTGCTTACTTGCAGAGGTTCCGCCTCCAGGCAGATGATAGATGTTTGATTTGCTTGGAAAAGGGTGATAATAGACACTTTGTCGAAGACTGTTCGCTCACCGGGAGGATTAGAGAAAAGTATAGAATTACTAAATTGGAAGACCTGACGAGAGATTATAAGAAAGGTATCATATTTGCACAAGAACTTAGTCAAATTATAAACTTAAAGAAGAAGGAAATTAGCATTGCTGAATAGAGTAAAAGTGGGGTATTGCTTGTCTCCGTTGGAGTATTAAAGAAGAAGAGAAGGAGCTGTTTTTTTTTTTTTTTTTTTTTTTTTTTTAATTTTGTGTGTTTTGTTTTTATGTGACGTGTTTTCTTTTGTTTTAACCCATTTTATATTTTGATTTTATTATTTTCATTATGTGCCGTCTTGAGGTCTGAAGAGAAGTGTTCTCTCAGTCATTTTTATTATTTTGTTTCTTTTTCATTATACTAACTTTTATGTTACTCGGTTCCCAGGCATGGTTTCTCGGGGCGTTCTTTCTATGTTCTTATTTATTAATTCATTTTATCTTTTCTGTTTTGAGCTGCTTTTTGCTTTTTGTTTTTTGTTTTTGGACACGGCCGGCTCGGTGGCTTCGTCGTTTGTTGGTACCCTTTTCGGACGAATGCTAAACGTTTAAATATCTGCGATGCTTCCTTCGAAGGGGACCTCAGAGGAAGACTTCTTGTGCTGCTGGGAACAGCGTAAACAATGCTCAAGAAACCTATCTTGAAAAATGTAAAGTACACTTGGACTTAATTGTAATAAAAATATTTTTCTAGAATTAATCTCATTTCTTTTTGGATTTATAATAAGAAATTTATAACAAGAAAAATAAATCCTACCATCGCTAAAAATAACTTCAAATCTCACTATGGTTTTATTATTTGGACATTCACGAAACTAAAAAGGTGAATCCATGTAATATTTACTCCAGGGTACATAAAGGTGCTATAAATTATTAAGGCCAAATGTAATAATTTACTAATAATGTACTATGGTAAATAATTTACGCCGTATGCATAAACAAGAATATACGTTTATGCATACGGCGTACAGCTCGTTTATGTAATTGGTTATGTAACAAGCGTTCAGCTAATTCATTATAGATTATAAAGAACGGTAATCTCGTAAACTGAAGTTTCTGCTGCATTATACACAAATTTAAGGACAAACTATTCATTTTTAGGTGCTCAGAAAGGCAAAACAAGAAATTAATTTAAAATTAAACAGCACGACACTACAGCCACAGCCACTAATTTATATTAAAAATAATAATATTTGCGTCCAATGGAATTGCATTTTAATTCCAAAGGCATCCCTAATTATAATTGTTGATTCATTATACTCAACGAATAAATTTTGCAGATCAACTCACCTGAGATTTCATGTTAATAAATTACATACTGAATCGATTCACCCTGTAATTAAAGAAGAAATTGTCGAATCCCATGCTCACAAAAACGAAAAAAGCGACATACGACTTTTTTGCCTTCGTGGATGATTTTCTAAGGAAAACAGATTTTCTATTCATGTTACGTATGGGGAAAAACCACCAAAAATGCCCATGCTGAAAGCTCGTTTAACTGGGTTGAAATCAAGGTATTTAGCAAATTTAAACAGTTGGCTAAATGACAACAGAAATCGCCTAAAAATAACACTGTTGGGGGTCAAACTTAGTTACACTGAAATATATCTAAATCCATTAGCTTTTTTAAAACAATTTAGTATTGAAAATAAGCCAGGATGACAGGGTGAATAATCCAATAGCAATACAATTCAGTTCTTACATGATCAAAACTAATTTACTAAAAACAATCCATAATATTTAAAAAATCCGAAAATATTTAAAAATTAAAAAGAAATCGCAGTTTACATTTTCCTATTCAGATTCCACTTTAACACCTGAAAACAAATAAGTCTAATATTTTAAAATTTTTATATAATTATTATCTCATAGCTAAACAAGTAAGTCTATATTTTAAAATCAATCCTAAAAAATTTAATTTACGAAACATGAAATCATATCGATAAAATATGCAAATTGGCCTCCCAACCGTAAGAGTGGTTAGCCACACTGACTGGCGTACCGAAGTGCCAGGTTTCGAATACCGAAGAAGGAATGGATGTTTATAAATGTATAGCACCTGTGCGGCATGGGGAGACTAAATATGCGGCGAGCTGAAAGTCCTCTCGAGAAATTAATGGTAGGAAATGAGCGGTGAGACATCCTTAGACCTGTGCCCCCCTTGGATGCTCTCCATTAAAATTGGGGGAGGAACTGAGCAAAGTCGTATTTGTAACGCGGTGCTCTAGGGAATTTCATGGGCTTGCTGATGTTACTGTCAGACAAGTGAGATAAGTCACAACAGCAGCACATCTAAAATGAGTCGTCAAAAGAATAATGTCAAATGTTAAAAAAAAAACTTCCCTTGGTGTTATGATATTATTAATTAATGTTACGAACAATCTTTTAAATTTATTTAATTACAAAAAAATGTTTAATTATTTTAGAAGTATTTGCGCATATTTTTCACTGGGTTATTTCGAGCATGGCCTTTCCAATAAATATTTCTTACCAAGACAACAATTTCTGTTCTGCTACGGCATGGCAAATCATAAGTCATAAGAAAGAACGTTATTAAGAATCTTCGCATCAACTATTACACCTTGCTTTATCGCGAGTTATTACCACTGAAGGATTTTATATTGTGATCACTAATAATGACCCAAGATTTTAAGACTGTCGAAAAGCAGCAACTTCAGTTTTCTCCTTCAAAAAGAATTTCATCGACCTTTAACTTAATTTCCTCGAAACGATAGATCTAATTAATTACCAAGGGGAAAGGGTTATCGGTGACAATTTTAGATTGCCAAAGTTTAGGAGACCATGGCTAGAGGTCTCGTGGATTCTGCTCTTCAAACCTCTAACAGTTTATTGCTTTCAGAAACTTGATTCAGTAAAGAAAAGAGCATAGATGTTTCAAATTTTAATTATGTTGCTTAGTTTAAGCTTTCAGAAATGAAATTGCTTCAGTAGCTATTTATCAAAATTTAAACGTACAGAAATGTGAATATACCTAATTTATCAGTAACACTGAAACAAAAAAAAAAAAGGTACTATTCGGTTTCGAGGGCCGTAAAAAATCGCCAAACTATTGTTGATGCCAATGCTGCCAAAAATAATTGTGGCAACCCTAATAATTGCGGCAATAAAGGAAGTATAATAGTAAATAACTATCTAAGATTGATGTTTTAATTTAGATGAAAGGTTAATTTCATATAATACTTTTTTATTATTATAATTTATATGAAAAATACTAAACATGACTGAATGGATGCTAAGAGTAAATAACTATTTCAGATCATTATTATAGTTTATATAAAAATTGCTAAACATAACTGAATGGATGCCTGCATCGCTATTTCGCTACCAACTTAATTTCATCTCGTTGTTTGTTCAAACGTAATTTTCTATAATGAATGATGCCTTTTCTTTGAAAATATTCTCGGTAAAGTGCAGAATCGCTCACTTATTTGTTTCCCGCTTTTTACAAGGGTAAAAACAATTAGATTTTTGTCAATTTTCTTTTACTTTTTTAGTGAAAATAGGTCGATGTGTACATAGATAAAGCCGAGGGTGTGCGCAGTGCCACTTTTGTGCAATTCTGGGATTTTTTTAAAAGTGAAAATAGGTCGATGTGCACAAGAATACCGAGTATGTGCAATTCTTAAAAACGCGTCAAACAATGGGGGACTCTGCACTTTACCCAAAATTCTATTGCCGACTTTTCGTCATGGGCAATTCCCAAATTGTTAAATCCATAGGATATTAAAAAAGGATTTAAAATCAAAAAAAGGATTTAACTAGTATTTCAATGGCATCTTACGAAATATAGAACTATATAAACTTACGCAGTCTGAAATCAGCGTGTACGTTAGATTTGGCGCGCTGTTTAATGGGCGCGTATGCTAGATTTGGCGCTTTTGCGCATACATTTTCGCTGCAATTTTTTACGGTCCTCAAAACGGAATAGTACCAAAAAAAATATCAGTTAATAAAGCATCACTAGATAAAATATGCTCTGCGGAGTGTAGCCTTTAAAGTACTTACAAGTATTATTGTTAGTAATTTGTATGTCTCCAAATGAGATCCAGGAGACCACACGTTTTCTTCACAGAATATTGCTATTACAGGCACAGAATATCGCTATCACAGACACAGAATATTGGGTACTTTACCGTTTTGCGGCGCAAATCTCGCCAAGCAGACTTTATTGGCAAAAAACACACAGCATAAACATAAAAAAAATTAACAAATGTTAGTTCTAAAAATGTTTCATTTTGAAGGCATAAACATTTTAATATCGTTTAAGATTTTGTAAAAAGACATTAATTTAAGAATTTATACTACGCTTTCAAAGTACAGCATCCTGATTCGCCAATTTATATCACGTGATCCCAAGTGATCTCATCTCCCTTAAACTACGCTACCAAAATCTAATTCTCTCAGTAATTACCTGCACTAATTTCAAGTTAAATCTTAATATGGAACAGAAATTTAAATGCAAGAATCATTTTAATTCGCACAAATAGCTTACTCAGAAATTATGTAAAATCCCAGTGCTTTACTTCGCTAGTGCATTCTCATTAGAATTGATGAATTTAACCCTTGACTTCCTAAATTTTTTCATTCACCTTTTCTATATTTTCGCCTTCGGGTGAGCTGTGTGATTGCATCCTAATTGAATTAATTACCGCGAATGGCCTTAGGGCATAAAATTGAACTATCTGGTAAAAATTCTATGTAATTGTATGCCAGTATTGCAAGAAACAATCAATCTGATAAGAAATGGCTGCGATTTGTTTTGAAAATGAGGCGTAAAAGGTTACCAGCGAAAATATTCTGTTTGGCATCGGTTGTACCATTTTTGGCGACTTGATCGCCTGCGCCGGCAAAATGGAAAAGTACCGAATATTGCTATCATAGACATATGTAGACTAGTGCTACCATGGAATATTGCTATCATACACCCAGATATTGATCCCATAGAATATTGCTATCATAGACACAGATATTGTTCCCATAGAATATTGCTATCATAGCATAAATGAGTTAAGATGATATAATCTTGGGTAAGAATTTAAATAAAATTCTTGTGATTTTTTGATGCTTTCAATATTAACTTCGCTATGCAAGAAGCAAATTAATATTTCGATTTGCTTCAAAATAAACTGAAAATAATAACCATAATCAAGCATAGTACCAATCCTAGACCGCCGGCCGCCAAGTGCAAGTTAAAATTGGCCACTCTTTTTCGCATACATATAATATGTTTGATAATCATTTCGCCGCCCTTAAATTTGGCTGCCCACGTGCTGTGTACCATCTTGTCTCTTGCTAGGATCGTCCCAATTAAGCAATAAGACCAGGAACTGGAATAGATGCAGTATTTTCAAGATACCTCGAACGAATTCAGCTTAAAACATTTATACTCTATTTTAAATATCACAAACCATTTGTTAATTTTGAAGGTAGGGAAAAGAATAAAAGGTGTTATTTTTCATTGTACATAAAATAATTTGTCATTAATCATTTTCATAATGTCATATATGTCATAATGTCATATTTTCATAATGTCATATATGTTCATAATGTCATATTTTTTAGATGAAATTTCACATCAACCCCGTGATTTTTGACGCTTATATATTAAAAGCGGATGTCAAACATTTTGTATATTATTTTTTAGAATAAGTATAAAGTTTTGCTAAACATAACTGCAAGAGCAAAGGAGAAGCCAAGGCGTTTAAAGAGTTAGCTTTCGTAAATTTGAAAAAAAAAAATTTTTTTCTAAATTTTAACAGTTGATTTTCCCCATTTTTCTACTCCAAAGAATATAATGGTTTCTATTAACTTGAGTTCGTATCAGATTACAAGTATCTTGCGGCTTTTTACACTATACCCCTGGCCGGTAGTCACTTTAATGTACTTTAAAAGTTTTTAAATATGTACTAAATTCAAAGAAATTTTAATGTTTACCAATCATAACTACCAGACATTCTATTGATAATACAAAAGGGCGAGTGAGATGGGAATCATGCTCATCAAATACACTGCATAGTTTCTGCATAGTTAAAAATCCTACAACTATTAGTGAATTGGCACGGTATATTTTAAAGACACAAATATACACATATTTAGGCCCTTATGCTTTATGTAATTATCTTATGCACTTCCCTTTATGTAATTATCCGGCTACTTAGTTTAAGGAGTTTAATCTCATATAATAACAGGGAGAAAGTAAATTAAAAGCCTTTTAACCACTTCAGCGGCTTAAAATTACAAAACCTTTTCCCCACCCAATTTTATCTTTTTCATTCTCATTTATTCTTTCTTATCAACAAACATGCCTATGTACTTTTTATTTAAACAGACCACCCAAGGTTTTTATGTAGGTCGTATCCATTACGAAATATGGTTGCTTATTTTAAACACTTTCTTTTTCGCCTCGTTGAGTTGCTGTTTATAGACTAGAAATTTTATATCAGTTAAGTGTTAGATAAAGAACATTCCTTTTTTTCATTCTGCAGTTCCAACTTTAATTCAATTATGAAGGAAATAAATAACGAGATCCAGTTGTAAACATAATTTAGGTTAAAAAAAAAGAAAGTAAAAATATTTGAAAATAAATACATTTTATTGGTACTCGGCTTACTTCAATTTCTTCCTTTACCAGACAACTGCATTAGCTTTATAAGACACCTAGATAAATTATTCGTAAAGTATGCTTTTTTCATAATTGCTTTTTCACAGTTAACACGTTATCGCCTTATTACAATCTTTTATTTAATTCTTATTACAATCTTTATTTTTATACAGAGATGACCACTGGCCGAGCTAATCGCTGAACACTAGTAGTTCGAATCCCAAAGAACGGGTTGGAAGCATGGGCGTTCTAGTCGTTTTTCCCATGTGTAACGTTTATACGAGCAGTTTCCCTTAGAAAGTACTCCACGAAGGCATCCTTCCTTAGCCAGATAGCCCTCGAATACTTTGCCATAATGAAATAAACCAAACCACACAGATTCAGATTAAAATTCAGCAAAAGTTTATTTACCCATGTTTAGTTGGCTGCATTTAAAAACAGAACGAACGACTGAAATTGTAGATTTCTGCTTGACAATTAGGTTTAACACTTACTTGATTTACCTCAGGATATTACAGTTACCTAGATCAGCGGTCGTCAACCCTTAGAACTTCACGGGCCATTACATATATAGTTTTATATTTGGAGGATCACTCATATGAATTAAAAAAAAGGTAAATACATTTATACAATAATAATCAGCAAACTACACATATTTCGTTCACATTGAAAAATTGGGATTACATGAAAAGTACAAAAAATCTTACCTTCTTGTACAGAAAGATTCACATTTCCATATCACTGAAAAGAACTTCACGGAAAACAAGAACAAATCGGCAAAAGCAAAGCAATATCAATAAACGGATAGTCTTATGCCGCCAATTTTTAATTATTGTAAACACAACAATCATAGCTTACTCATCAATGGCCCCATCGATCAACAGTTAGACAAAAACAAAAAAGGAAACTTCCAGTGATGCAATTATAAACAAGAATGCTGACGGTTCTCATAAAAATCCATCAGGTTGCCTATTGACACGGAGAAAAACTGTGTTATTAACGACTACAGTAGCATATGTTTGTAATTCAAAAGCAAAGATAATTCCAGTTCGTGCTAATATTGGTAACAGCAGCATATCCATGGATGCCAACTCTCACTTTCAAATGTCGCTAGATCCACCTGCAAAAGTAGCTAAAAAATCGCTAAATTCAGAAGGAATTTCGCTAAAAGTAGTAGCTAAAATTCTAAAAAAGTATAATCCATATTCCATAATAGGTTTTGTTATTCATCATTTTTTAAACTGAATCTTCATAAAAATATAAATAATGTTCCAATTTTTCTGCGGGCCAGCAAAACGTTATCACGGACCGCTGGCTGATTATTGGCGACCGCTGACCTAGATCAAATTTTCTCGAATAAAATATCTAATTTTCCCCTTAGTTTATCACAATTAGGATACTTACCAACCCCAAGCAAAAAACGGGAATCGCTGTAACCTCAGACAAAACTGCGTTTTCTAAGCAGATTGGCCCTTGTCTTCACATTTAGCAGTTTTCCATTCCACAAAGCACGAGATGTTATTAATCTAGCTAACTTGTTTATTTACATCAGTCACGTGATGTCTGAGAACATCAGAATTTATTACATTATTAACTCAGAAGGCTGCCATGTACGCTTAATCACAAAGGCAGACAACCGGTCGCGTCCTCTAGTATACCATCCAAAATGCTGGCAAGGGGTTATGTGGGATCCTGAAACCAAACTTTTGTGTACTCTTCATGCGTGTCACTTTAACCCTGCTCTAAACGAATATTGCAACATTAATCACATGAAAGACAGCTTTAAATTCAGCTTAAGTTTTAGTAAAATTTGAAATAATCGTCACCACTTTAATTCTACAAAATAATTTTGCAATATTTCCTTGTAGATCTCCAAAACTTCTTTTTAAGTCGACTAAAAAGTCACTTTTACTGTGTTAATTATGCCAAATTAATGTATTTTTTTCTTACAAACCGTAAATTTTACACGCATGAAAATGTTATCTTAGTTTAAAAGGAAGGCGATTAGTGAGTTTGGCTGGCTTTTGCTTGGGTTGCAAGCCTCAGTGCGTAGACATGCCCGGTTGAGCCCTTTCGTGCCCTGTGGAATGGCGTGGCGTCTTTCGTCATTTTCCTCAGCTGGACGGATGTGCATGTTCTTGTCACTTCCTGGTCATTACTATAACGAATCCTGGTATTTAATAGCTTTTGTACGGTTGTCTCTTGGCACCATTTATTAGTAAGGATTGGAAGTGTGGCGACGCGAGATACCAGTGTGTTGAAGATGGCAAATGACCTTGAAGGTCTAGCTGGGATCCGTCATGTAGAAGCCGAGCTTCGTACCGTGAGTCCAAAAGCAAGTTTTGGCCTTTCATGCGATATTCAGATCTCTTTCCTGCTGTGAACACCTGTTTTGGTTTCAGGATCCCACATAACCCCTTGCCAGCATTTTCATTTTGGATGGTATACTAGAGGACGCGACCGGTTGTCTGCCTTTGTGATTAAGCGTACATGGCAGCCTTCTGAGTTAATAATGTAATAAATTCTGATGTTCTCAGACATCACGTGACTGATGTAAATAAACAAGGTCATTCTTCCTCTTCTTTGGGAATACATCCCATTGCGTTAATGGCTTCAGCCCCGGTGTTTCGCATGCGCAATTGGCTCTTTGGCTGCAAGGCGTCATAGCGCGTGTAACGTCATTCATCTCTTTTCCCTAGGTGAGAGAAGGTGAGTGTTCTTGTAACGTCTGTGATCATTCTCTGTGGTGAACCCGGGCATTTGTTCCCTTTCTATCGTACAGCCAAACTAAAAGCCATTTTCGGCCTATTAGGTCTGTATTCAGATCTCTTTCCTAGTACTAGCGCGTGGCTGGACATTGGGACCACTGTACATGATGCAGTACGATGACCACTATCCTACGATTTTCTTTCAGTGTGCTGCAAATTAGCATACAGTTTTCTAATCCATTCACGGAAAAAAGATTCAGAATCAATAACCAAAATTTATGCATAATACACACATAAATACTTGCTTTTCTGAAACATTAAAAAATTCAAGAGCAAACCATGCCAAACACAATCTTCGAAAAGTTCGTTCCGCCGGACATATGCGTTTTCCCAGACCTTTACATATTATTACAATGATACTAAAAAGGGAGTAGATATCGGATTAGATGAAGGCAAAAACAATTCATGAGCAGCAGCCCCAAAAATTGCAATCTAAAGCCCAACGATAGACAGTTTGTGGGTTAAGAAGTGTGAAACGACACGCTCTGGTATTACACAAGGAAAATATTTTTTTAGTAATGCCACAGTTTAGGCTTAACATATTTTTTAGGTTCAAGCCAGGATATGCTTTTGAAATTACTTAACAGTTTACTGAAACATTAAACTTTAATTATTCAATTTTATTTTTCTTTGGACATGATTTTATTCAAGAATGGTTTCTTCGTTTTCATTACATCACAAAATTTACAAGAAATTTCTGAATTAATTTTAATATTTAGCAGATGTTTAATAAGAGGTACATAAAAGTCCTCATCTTTCCGCAGGCCAAATATTCTTCATAATTAAAAAAACCTCTGTCAGCTGGACAAAAATGTTCCAGGAAAAGACTTCGCAAACTTAACCATTTTAGAAATACTGCCACATGAAAACACGAAAACAACTTAAACACACTGCCCCTGTTTGCTCCAAGGTTGGCTGAGAGATGCAAGGTCTTAAGAGAATGTTTAAAAATGCAGTATCGAACATACAGGTCTAAAGTTTAAAAACTTCTCGGAAGATATAAAATTATCGAACCCTGAACATTTTTGCAACTCCGAACAGCAGTTTAGAAAACAGGACAGTCCTGGTTAATCCGGGACGTATGGTAAACCTATCTCTCCTTGAGTCTACAAAAGTCGCATATGACCACTGTCAGAGGAATTTAGTTATCTACACTGTGCAATGTTTCGATTTCAGGGAGCCCTTACTGAGCAATGATTCTCTATCTCCTCTTATACCATCAACTGCAACGAATCAGAATGCTTCAAACACAACAGAGAAACTAAAAGGGCGTGGCTAATATGTTTATAACCAGATAACATAAATATACAGAACTCTCTGAAACTCCCCGCTAGAGAAAACCGTGAAGTAATCATAACTGTGTCTCTGCCTCGTAAAGAAAATTAACGTAGAGCTGAACTGGCGATTTTAACACTTATTTCCATGCATATATTACTTGCTTATTAATTTATTATTAACATTGTTAGTAATGTTGATATTGATTATTAGCCTTTTGGTAGAATATATCTTTGTTAGAGAGGTAATCCTATCAAATCGAAGTTGGTTCTTTGGAGCCAAAATTTTTAAAACAACAATTATTTTTGCAGAATGACTAGACATTGGCTAAAGGTATCCATCTATTAAGTTGTTCTATATTAAAAGTGATGAAAAAGGCTTAGGAGTAAATATTTATTGATGCAGAGGAAAGTGTGGAACCTTAGAATATTCCCTTATACGGAATATATAAAAATAGAAGCCTACAAGGAACTTAGACAAAGTAAAATTTAAAAGCTCACCTGGATAGAAATGCGCTGGAAAATTTTAATGTACAGATAAAATCTATTAACAAAAATATCCATCAGAAGTTTAAAAAAACAATTGTTCGGAAGAGTGAGATCTGAAAGAACGTGAATATTAAACAGTTTATTTATTTAAAAGATTTCCGTAAAATACGCAGTGACTGATGTTGCAGACAAAACGACAAGACCTAGAGTGTCACAGGAAAATTTGGCTCGAAGGAAACTGGAAAAATAAATTGGAAACTCACGATAAATAACTAGAGAAGCTTGCATTTAAGCATTTGCTATGTACTTTAAAAGTTTCTCAAGACACGAAAAGCATATCAATTTTATTTTCACTTTGTGGAGTTAATCATCCGATGGAGTCCTAGTCCACAGAATATCCATATTTTAAGGCATTTTTCAGCAAGCTTGAAATTATTGTTTTCGTTTTCCAGTGCAGATTTGGTGCAACGATTCTTCTCTGTTTCCACACACGATTTTGTCAAAACTGAGGATGGTTTTTTCATAGTCTAAAATTTCACAGTCTACCATTGAATAAAGGAAATTTATTCATAATTCCACTTTACCTGAATCAAACTTTTGAAAACGTTAACTGTTGTGAAATTCTTCTCGCTAAATAGATAACCTATTTTTAGTAGTTTTGAAGTCTTGCGTTTTGTGGATATTAAAATTTTCGGGAGATGTTTCTAGGGAACTAATTTTGTAACTTAATCGAGAACAAATCGCACAAGGCCAAGCATATAAAGCTTTTGAACAAATATCCTTTGAATATGAAAGGAGTCTAGACCATAATCCATTCATGGAGTATAGTCTAGACTCCTTTCAAATTCAAGAAAGAGAATCTTCTTTTTGAGAGTGGATGCATTAAGCCAGCGCTTGCAACATTATTAATAAATAAGTTTACTAAAAGTGTCTGGAAATGTGTCCTACACCCTTTTTACAATTCAGCTTAAATGTCCTCTATAATCATCCGAAGGGAGCGATAATGATTCATGAGTAATATCCTGAGTTATAGCAACAAATCCGATAAATTATGTCTCATGTTCTCCAAAATTAAAAAGACAGGGAAAGCTGAAGTTTAAGTAAATAAAGTTAGGAATAATTTTTCAATATGAAGAGGTCTTTGCCTCGTCTTTTTTCCCAGACCATGCCTTCAATGGAACGTTTTATTATGATGAAGCGGTTGAGAAAGTGTGGTGGTAGAAGACTTCGCCAGTGGAAGACTAAAAATATGGTTGCTTTACTATGCATCACACTAAACTTCTAGATGCACATAGACTCGTACGGAAAGTCATTTATTTGTCCACATTTTCATCCAGTAATTTTACTTACTTTCTAGGCTAAGGGCTGAATGACACAGAATGAACAAAGGGAGCCAAATGACACAGAATTCCAAACTTGCTTCTCTTAGAGAACTTCCAAGAAAACGGTGGGTGACAAATGACACCCACCGTTTTCTTGATGCTAAACATGTATCGTTTACAGGCTTTCCAAGAAGCATTCCAGTCATAGTACAGACATTGGGAGCATAACTGTAGAAGCTGACTAGTAACCAGAAAGTTTGTGTTGCCACAGATATTTTTGTAATTTAATCCTCTTTGTGACAAAATTTTCGCCATGTTTCCACCTTGCGCGCATGATATTTTAAAAATGGCTAATGCTACATCCTTGAAGTTGTATGGAATTCTTTATATGGGCACTATTTTCTAACTGAACCAAAAATCTGATGAATATTTTAATATTGAAAAATTTTATGGACGAAAACATTACAGATTTTTTTAATAAAATACATTTTATAAACACAACTCAAAATGAAATAAAAATTTAACATGAAATTTTTAGAATTTTAGATTCACAGTAGTTTCCAAATGTTATAAAAGTTATATATTAAATATGGATTAAATTATGCAACAGAATGTTTTAAACTGTGCGCGCAAGGTGGAAACATAACGAAAAATTTTGTCACAAAGCGGATTAAATTATCAAAATATTTGTGGCAACACAAACTTTCTGATTACTATTTCAGAAAGTAGCTATATTATGTAGTCAGCTGTAAAAAGTTGGAAGTAATTGCTTTTAAAATAAATAAGTTATCTCTATTCTTGCAATAGTCACATATTCGAAGGTCTTGCTGGTTTTAAGGTGTATGTGTCCCCTTAAATAAAATGGAAGGTTCTAATATTTGGCAGTAACAATTTAAAAAGTGAATCGCTGTTTAATAGTCGACGACGCAAAATGCAAAAATGAAAGTAATAGCGCGTCTGGGAAAATTTCCCCTTTGCGCTAAAAAATAAAAAAAAACTTTTGGTTTATACATTTATGTTTCAATTCCTAAATTATACAAAACACAAAGTTTGCATAATCTTTACCAATTTCATATCGCATTATAACATTGTTACGAATTTTGTATATAGATAGATGATTTTAGTGTAGTTATATGTGAAACTGTTGTATTTTTGTGTGTAATGTGATGCGAAACAAATTTTAAGGGAATGCTATGCCAGAAAACTAAGAATACAGGGGCAAATGCATTTAACATTGAGTAAATGTGTATCTCGGTATTTTGGCGAGAAATCGCCAAATGATCGCCAAGTCCCTGTATCACCGTAATATGTATTGAAATTGAATAAATGTAATTGACCTCTGTTAGCTGTAAACGTAATCCCACACTCCTGTTGCTTTCCAGTAATTTCGAAAAGCAGAAAGTACTGGAAATATTTCGGCAGCCTGTTGAAAACTTTAAAAGCCCGGGAAGACAGCATCTGAGTTAAGTTGCTTAGTTATTGATGTTGCGAGTTGTAGTTCACCATGAACTGAGATAAATCAGAGTTAGCTTTCTTGTTAGATGCGCTTTACATTGCTTTGTCTTTAACGTTCTTAGGAGTTTGAAGTGTAACTACTGATTATACTGTATGATACTATGAACACTTGTACGAATATTTCTGTGCAAAATTCCAGAGTTCTGAAATATTTCTTTTGATAAAAATAAATTTTTATTAACTTATTACCGGACTTGTGCATTCAATTTATTACACAACAATGTGTGAAATTTTATATATTTTGGAAGAATTTCTGACAGAATCAAATGGAACGAAAGCCAGAGGAAATCATTTTCAGTAGTAAATCTACAATATATAATATAATAGGCATAGTTTCAGCTTAAAGTAAGCTTTATTTAGACAAAACTACAATCATTCTATTATCTGAAATGAATTTCTAGTAAAAATATTCAGTTACCTTCTCATTTATTTAAAATTTCAATACGACATTGTCTAGTACATCCAGAAGTACTTTATGATTTAAATTTGGCATTTTAAAATCAAAAGGAAATTGAAAATTCTAAAGATGATCTACAATTTGGAGGCAGAGTTACCGGTTAAAGTAACACTAAAAATTATCCCTTTGATTATAATGCGGTATGCTTCCTAAGGAGAGTGTCTCTCGTGAATAACTCTTTAATAAAGCAGCTGCTAATTAAAATTTTAATTAAAATGCTTAAGCCTTGGCAAGCTGTTGTTTTTGGGAAGCTAAATCCGTGGTAGGAAGATCAACGAGATATATAGGATATGAAAACTTTTTAGAGAAAACTGTTTCAGAACTTTTCAAAGATTTAATAAAAAAAGTTTTAAGTGATACTGATTAATTTTGCCCTGTATTGTTGCTGGGAAAGATAATGTCATGCTCCTCATGGTAACAAGAAACATTATAGGTGTATGATTAACACTACCTAGGTTTAGGAATTTCAGGTTTATCTATAATTATATTCTTCTAAATAATTATCAAAATCAGCACATATTCCACTGGAGCTTTCCATATTTTCGATAATTTTCGCCTGTTTGACATTGAAAAACTGAAAAAATATAATAAACTCGAAAAAATATAATAACTGCGAATTTAAAACCGTTAAAAACTGTTATTTTAATTCCAGGTTCAAGACAACAAAACGACACTTTTCGATTATTTTCCAGATATTACATATATATAATTACAAGTTATAATAGAAGTAGAATGAAGGATTTCGTCTCAATATTTATGACTTTTAAAGCAATTTTGAATCATTAAGATTTAGTGAAATTCAATTTACCGGCATTAACTTAAGAGTGAAAAAGCTGTACTTTAATTAGCAAGTTATTTTTATGTTAAATCTATTCTAAACTTCTACTTTTTCGTATCAACTACACCAGAAATGTAATTCAATTGGGTTTTTAAATAGCGAGCGGAGGTGTAAATTAAGAAAGGAAGGGAGAGTTTTGGCAACTCTGCCCAGCAATGCCCTTTATATTTCTATCCACTTGTGATATTAACTGTTATTACATTCTACCCACTTTTGATGTTACCCACTTATATTTCTATCCATTTGTGATATTGTGATTTCGGTGAACACATTTTGGCTTAAGGTAGCTTTCGAATGTCCACATTATTGCAGAGACAGCATCTGGGGATATAACATAAGGGCACGAGGTCTAGTTAGAACTGCCAACAGGACTCAAACAGGTTGACGAACACTTTTAAAGACGGCATTAAAGATTGAAATAAATTTTTAATGTATCCTGTTCTGTCATGCCAATTTTCTCTGAATTTTATCAAGATTTGCGGGCACAGACACCCATAAAAAAGAATAGTGGTACCTCAGTATACGTCATTAATTCGTTCCAGATCCTTGAATACTGGACGTATACCAAACGTTCAGTGTTCCATACTGGACGTACACCAAACGTACTTTTCAGATAAGAAATAAGAATGAACGAAAAATAATTTATCCTTTCTTATAAAAAAATCCTATTATTATTAGTATAACATTATTTAGTTTAAAAATGCAAATGCAGAGGGGGGAATATATACCATACTGTACATAAAAAAACCTGCGCTTGGAATGTTTATAAATGTTTTCTGGATATCCAGATTGAAAGAAATTTTCAATACCCTCAAACTTTTCTTGTTTGGTAACCGATTTCAACCCTTTCGTAACGTTAGCCGATTTAATAGCTTCTTTGTTTTCACAGTCTTATACACCATCTTACTCGGTATACCTTATCCAATAGCTAATTCCCAGGCACACATGCATTGTCATACTTTTCAATAATCTCGTTTTTTACCTTCATGTTGATCCTAACAATTTTCTTCGTTGCTTGACTTTTATTATTACCTTTTGTAAAACTCGTTGTTAATGAATGAGGTAAACAAGTGTATAACAAGCACTCATGACTCATAGGAATTGATAGTAAATATCACATACCAAAGAAGAATGTTCGTGTCCAAATAAGACATATGCCTATTTCGACTACTTCAAAGCGTATTTTATATTTTTAAATGCAGTTGATTAGAACGGTATTATTAAAGTTTTTAAAAAATATTATTTTATTCAGTATATAGAATGCAGAAAAGTAACACACAAAGAAAAATCATTGCTCTGCATTATTGCTAGGTCTCTTGATCTGTCAAACGAGGTAAGATTACACTAAGCGATTTAAGTTTCGGTTTGATTCAGAAATGCTATCTCGCGGTCACTTAAAATCAGAGAGCTGTTCATAATGAAGGATTAAATATTTCGCTTTAAAAATCAATTACTATTAGCAGTTTCACTATAGTTAAAATATCGAACGCTTTTTGAAAAATTGCCAGCCTTTGATACACATTTTTTCAGTAATTCCGAGAAGTAATTTCATTAATTCTGAATTATTATTTGGAAAATCACCTGCTAGCCTATTGAACCTGAAATTCTGCAATAATTTTTGAATTGATTAGCAAGGATATATAAGAAAAATTTAACACTAAATTAATAAAAAAATCTAATGTGGTCATGACTTGATTTTCCTGTATGGTCTAAATATATTTCTTAGAACAATAAAATTATATTAAATATTGTTAGATATTTACAACAATAAACTGTTATTAAATGTCGTTAGAAAAACAACATATACAAATTGTTACTATAAACGCAGTTAAACTTCGTTATTTGTTAAAAATTATTATTATTTTTCTAAATTTGATATTGTCGAAACATGAATATTTTAATGTAAGTGCAGTGTTATGTAACTTCGCCTTTCAGGCAACGCATTTTTATTTTATGCAACATACATCAGCGAATTGTATGCAGCATCACGATGCAAGACGTCTACGGTACTTAAAGACACAACACTTACCTCGGTCTAAGCTACAAGCATCCGGTCGGCCAGGTTTTCTCTAAATTTCCTTTCGAGTTGTCATTACTCCGCTTGGTTTGTCCTTAAAACGGAGGCCTCCTTAAAGGGTTTATCCTTTACCCTTTTAAAGGGCGATTGGGTATTAGGGGAACCAATCGTCAAATTCTGGTAGTAAAGTATCATCCACCATCTTTTAGTTCGGGAGCCACTGTAGAATCATTAGGTTTTCTGAAGCATGAGACGAGAAAAATGTGCAATGCCCTAACCGGGATTCGAACTCGAACCTCTCGAATACGCGCCGAGTGTGCTACCGTTACACCACGAAGATATGCAGAAAGGAGGGAGAAAATACTTTATAGAATATTGTGTTGTTATCACTGATACACACATTTTTATTTTTAACACATGCAATCTTACAACACTGGGCTTACGAAAGTAAAATTACCTAAAGCATTAAATATTACATGTATAAATACTATAAAACGAAAAAAATAGAGAATATCACTTTGCACTTAACAAAAACAGATACGTTCACTGGCCAAGACTGATACATATACGTGAAAAATTTCAAGAAAAATACTTGGCAGATGAGAATTCAAGATTACAGAAACAAGTAAACGAATAAAAAACAAAAAACAACAAATTCAAGCAAATAAATAAACGCAGAAAGCAAGATTAGTAAAATATTGTAAAATTAAAAAACTCGATTACTTTCGTTTCATTAAATACGCATTTGTCCTACAGCAGAAAGCAACAGAAAAACAAAGCAAACAAGGAAAAATATTAAAAATATCGGAAAGCTTTCAGATTTTACATTACGCCCAAAGGAGCGTTTTTATTAACGTTTAGGGCGTTACTTTTGTTTATTAAATATCATATTCTTCGCACTTAAACCATAAAATTCAATTCAACAACAATATCGCAAAATATTTAAAAGAGCATAGAATTTCCGATACATAGTCTCGCGCACTGGAGATAAATTTCGTGCAGTGTTGCCATGGCTCGTTTTGAAATCGTTGAGTTTCTTGATCCTAAACTCATAAATGCTTTAGAAAATACGAAAGAGATAATAAAAGAAATTCCAAATTCGGGCTTCAAGATGCCAATATTCGGATGGAAACGTACGTTATTCAAAATTGAGAAGGCGAGAAACATGTATACGTTTATGCAGATGCTTCATTATTTAATTTCTTTAAATATAATGCAGGGCTGTAATATTTGGTGGCAACAGATTGAAAAGTGAACCGACATTTCAAGTTTTCAATGCAAAATGCCAAAACGAAATTAATAGCCCTTTGAGATAAATAAATAAACTGAGTTTAGAAGTATATTGAAAAAGTAAAAATTCCTTCATTTCCGTTATTATAAATATGTATTTCTGCTGTAACAGAACGAGAAAGCAATTATTCAAATTTTTCAATATTCAAAAGCAACGTGGTGTGGGTAAGCAAAACAACTGGAATTTCATATATATATACAACCAAATTAAAATTTACAAACATGATTTAAAAAATCTGAAAGATTTCAGATTTTATATTACGCCTAAAGAAGCGTTTTTGTTTCACTTATACACATTACACGTTGCGAGAGCATTTGGCCTAATGTTCGTTTAAGCTATAAATATTTAGAAACAGCATATCTTTAGAATTTTCTATAGGCAGTCTCGAGCGCTAGAGATAAAAATGTTTTCTTTCCGTACAGTATTGCCATTTCTCGCTTTGAAATCGTTGAATTTGTTAACGAAAATTTCTTTTAAGTTTTGCAAAATATGAAATAGACAGTAAAAACAATTCGAAATTCAAAATTCTTATCTCCAGATGCCCACATTCGAATGGAGGATTACGTTCTTCAAAATCGGATGGCTCTAGGTACCGTTGTTTTTTCACAATGTGAGAAATATACATACATTTATGCAGATTCTTCATTATTCAGTTTCTTTAAGTATAGTGATAATATTTGGTGGCAACAATTTGAAAACTGATATGCCATTTATAGTGAACCGACGCAAAATGCTGTTTAGACATTAATAGCTCTTCTGGGCTAACGCTCTTTTTGACTTAAAAATGACTTCTGGAACTTCGCAAGCTTATAAAGCAAGAAAGGTTCTGCTTTAACAACCGCTTTAGTATTTGCTATAATAAATGTATTCTCCAGCTTTGATTAAATGCCACAGAGTATACAATTAATAAAAGTTTTTTAATATCAACTACTTTAAACTACTGTATCATAAAGAAAACAAAATATCAGAAAACTTATCTTACCTTGAGCATATTCTTATTTTACGGAAAGAAATAAAAGCAAAAGTCATTAAAGGGCATTCTCATTTTGCTTTGGTATGTCACGTGCCGTAAAAGCATTTATTCTTTCACAATGCGACTGCAAATTGTTGAGGGAATCTCCTCAATTCCCGAAATTTTCATTCCATGCCGGATATGTGACTGGCAGGACAAGAAGTAGAGCGCAGCTGGACTAACGTCCGGAAGATGAGAATCGAGTGGGAAGCGGTAGAAAGACTAGGGGGGGGGCAGAAAAAACACAGTAAGAAGACGAAAATGAGATAGTGGTTCCTTTTCTTAATCTGATTTGAATTAAGCAAACACTCCAGGATATAAGAACGTAAAAAAATAGGAGCTTTGTCGTCGAATTAAATCCTCAGAGGCAGACGATAGGAACGACAGACCGTAGAAGTTGTACGATTACAAATTTAATCGCAGAGGATTCTTTTTGAAAGTCATGTTTATTTTCATTCCTGGACTCGAAATCTTGAAGAGGAAGGGGGAATGTAGTTCTTAAAGCGCTTCTTATTTGTGGATCGAATAGAATTCTAAATTAATTTAATGCGGAATTCTTCCACGATCTCATAAAAATTCTTGAAGAAAACAAATTTTTGGAGGAAAATGAGTGTTTATTAATGTAGATCAAAAGATCAAAGGAAAAGAAAGAGATTGTTGGTTACCTCAAATAAAAAAAGTTGTTGAAATTGCTTAAATAAAGGAAGAATTTTTTTTGGGGGGGGGAAGGAATGCACATCCATAAATGGAGCCAAAGATGGAGACCATCCTGTACATAAAACTCTATAAATTCAATTAATTTCCTGATATCCGAGTTAATAAAGCACCTTACTTCACTTTGTCATCTTTTGAATTTAAAATATTACCCCGAGGTTATTTATAAATTCTATAGTTATTTTGAAGCAGGAATTGTTTTCAAAATCTCTGTAAGGAATTTTCTCCTTCCTTAGTTTCTTCGTTTGCAAGGCATTTTTTCTTTCCTTCTGCTTCAGTTGCATAACAGGTAAACACGTCCGGCTAGCAATCGGAAGGTCCAGAGTTCGAATCTCAATGAGGGCATAGTTGATGTCTTGACTTTCCTGGCTTCGGAAAAAAAAAATCTAATGGTTCTAAAGTCGCGTCCGAACTAAAAATGTAGTGGACGATGATTTGTTCCTGTCAAGGATTTGGATGATTAGTTCACCCTCTTTCCAGTTGCCATTTACGTAGGAAAAAACGCAAGGTATTTTCTCCTCCTTTCTCACATGCCTTCGCGAGGGGCATAATTAAAAGCACGTCTAACTAGCAGTTGAATGGTCGATAGTCCAAATCCCGACAAGGGCATTGCACATTTTTCACGTCTCCTTGCTCTGAAATAAAATACCTAATGTCTTCTTCTTTGTCCATCTGAAGTTTAATCTATAAGGCTATAAGGAAATGTAGCATTTCCCTGTGCATGTTTACGTGGTGTAAATGGAAAAAAAAATTACAGGAACAAGCATACGAAACACCAGGACTTTATCATGTAGTGATGCTGGTACTAGCCTTTGATGATATTAATCCAGCCCATCCAAATGAAAAATCCGTTGTCCGAATCAGTTGATTTTTCATGTTACCTGCTTCTAAATACCTTTTACTTTCTATCACGATTAATAACTAGAAAGTTTACTCTTGTGAGACGTCGCTGTCGCCTAGTCCGCTTAAAAGTAACCACTCCTTTGTGTCTTCTTTGAAGTCAATATTGGGAGGAACCTAGAATTGGTTGGCTACTATATCCTCCCTTTTTCCAGCATACCTTCGTGGTGTAACGGTGGCACACTCGGCGCATATTCAAGAGGTTCCGGTTCCAGTCCCGGCGTAGGCATTGCTCATTTTTCATGTTTCCTGCTTCAAAATAACCTACATTAACTCTATCTTAGAGATTTATTTAAAACAGCTGCACCAGATTCTCTAATAAATAAAAGAAGAATGGTAATCCTAGTAAACGATAGATGAACTCACATTTTTTGATATAATACTTATAGAAACGAAATCTCAGTGACGTTAAATAATAACTTAAAAGTGAACTTTCAGTCAGTCTATGTGGTCAATGGAGAGCATGAACTTTCTAAGACTACATGAAGTGAACTTTATTCAGTTATGTTATCTCCATGACTTTTAAAACAGAATAACTAATACATACTTGATAAAGGGATTCACAGATAAAAATCCTACCCTTTTACTTAGTCCTGACGGTATCTCTATGCATATTCACAGATTGTTTATCCTCATCTTGTATAATATTATTTACCCAGTATAAGTAAAATTTCTTGTATTTTCAGAAAATTTAAGTTAAATGCCGCTGATTCTGATGCCCACGTAGCTGGGTCTGGCAAATTGTACATATCTCCATACAATGAGCACTCTGTTGATAATCTTTTTAAAGGCGGTGCAACTGCTCATTCTTGTGGTGATCTACAGTGGCGCCCGAATTAAACGATAAATATGGATATGGTGGACGATAACTCATCATCACCAGGATTTGGTAATTGAGTTCCCTAATTCCAAATAGTTCTTTAAAAGGGAATGTACTAAATAAAATATTTTCTATCTCCTTCCAGCATGCTTTTGTGGTGTAACGTTAGCACACTCGGAGCGTATTCGAGAGTCCGGGTTCGAGTCCCAGCGAGGAGATACGCTCATTTTCCATGTCTCCTGCTTCAAACATACCTAATGACTTTACAATCACAGCGTCACTTGAACTGAAATACAGTGTTGACGTTATCTCCTTACAATCCGGATTTGGTAGACTAGCTGTCATGCTTTTTCTCAGTTGTCCTTTCAATATGAAAGATTATAAAGAATTATAGCATCTCCCTGTGTCTGCTCTAGTATAAGTGATTATCATGCTCAGTTAGCAAGTGAAAGATCCGTGGTTCGAATCTCGGTCAGAACTGAATTAACGTTTCATGTTTCCTTATTTCAAAACTTCTAATGGTTTCGATGGTCAGAAAGGCCGAAACTAAATTACAGCAGACGATTACTTATCAACATTTAGTTTCCGTGTACCGCCTCTTTCAGGTCGTCTTTTCCATTGCAATGTAAGGAATTATTGTATTACCCAGTGTGTGCTGTCATGCTGTAAGTAGTTAGGCTATTCAGCTAAACAGTTCAAGTCCTATTGTTAATGTCATAGTTTATTTTTCACATTTCCTTGTGCTATATCTATAAGGTTTGAATTTAACGAAGTAGTTCTTGCTTGCAATTTTGCTATGTTTTATTTCTTCTTTTCAATGCAACTTCATCAAAATGTATGCAAATATAACGTTTTTTAAAGAGGTTTCAATAGAAATTTATGAATAAAGATAACAGCTTTAGTCATCTAAGAGCTATATTTCTTTTTTTTTTTTTAGGAAACCACAATTAAAAAGAGTTTAGGATGAAACTTGTTATATCGACGGAAGTATAATAACTAGTGCCTATATCTTTTTCGAGAGAATTGGTTGGGGTTTATTCTCTTCTAAAGCAGATGTTTTTATTTCCTTGTACGAAATAAAGGAACTATTGTAGTGGCGAAAAATTTCGGGTATCATATAGCAAAGAAAATATTCATTTTGACTGTTATAGAATGAAATTTAACGATGCTTTTGCATAACATCTATACATAAGGACAAAACAAATGATTCTTTTCCCCAAAATGGATTGTAAAATGGATCAATAAGTAATTTTTTCCGTGATGCTTGTACGTACGTATCTACGTCTGTATGTATCTCGAATAACGCAAAAATCAGCAGTATCGGATCGCTGAAATTTTGTATATAGGACTCCTATAGAATGTAGATATGCAGCTTCAGTTTTGGTTGCAATCGGCCGTACCAAAAGTACACGTATATATATCGGTTCGGTGAACTCAGTTTTTATTTTTAAATGTTGGTAAATTGCGAATTTTTTAAGTTAAAAATAATAAAATTATGTTGCTCTTACTTTCCGGTTAAGGGTTTTATACCTTTAGTTAATCTGCATGCAATAGTTGTAGAATTATCAACAAGTTAAAAATTGCTTAAGTGTGGCTAAGTCTAACGGAGCAGCCATATTTATTTACTTTTGAAATTTAGCAGAATAGTGAATTAACTCAGTGATTGCACTTTCAGTGTCTTTTTGCCGAGTGGGACGATAAGTAAACTTTCAGTTTCGTGCACCGAAAAATTCGACTTCTTGCCCGCTGGCCGAATTGCTTGTTTTTGCGTAGAAACTCTAATATTAATTGTAAAAATAATTTTTAATTGTTTTTAACTGTATTTATTGTTTTGTTTTCTCCATATTTTTAAATTTTTAATGAAAATTTTGAAGAACTGCTTTAGTTGAATGAGAAATATATCTCTAATGAAATTCGAGGAAATAAGTTTAAATGAAATGCAACAAAAAATGTGTATAATTTAATAGGATGTACAAGGGAGTCATGTGGTGGCCACATCATGGTTTTTAATTATTTATTTATTTATTTATTTATTTTTTTAAGAACAAAAAGGGTAAAACACTGACGAAGGTCAAGAAAATTATTTGGAGCAGCATGCAGTTCTAGTTACATAAATAGTTAAAATACTTAATTTCTCCAATCTTGTAAAAGTGCATTTTCTTAATAGCAAACAGGAAAAATAAAAGAAGTATTTAATTTTCCAAGGCATTACTTTAAACTAAGTACCGTCTAAAACCGATGTAGTTAGTTTTAATTTTTCATTTCAAAGATTAACGTCTCTCGTCGCCTCTGCTTGCGGCGGAAATGCAATTAAAAGTATTTCCCTTCTCATCCTTCCTAGAAACCCTGATCCATTTCAATTTAAAGGACGGAATTTGCCAGTATTTATTCTTCCTAGCCATAGAAAATAAATCTCTCGAGGAAAAAGTTTTAACGTAACGATAATTTTGCGGAAAAGGGAAAACGAAATAAGCCTTAGTCCCTGTTATTTGTCAACGTAATTTAGTTTACTGAGACATTACTTTTTTTACTCCCCATCAAAACAGTTTTTGATTCACATGTGCATTTCTTAAAGTAATAACAGAGTCCAAAAAGTTTATAAAGATTTCAAAAATTTGCAGAAATTGCCAAATGGGAGTACGGTTTATGTGAAATTGATTCACGAAGAAGGAAGATTTTTTTAAATCTATGTTTTCATTTCGCGTATTTCGTTTCCTGACCAAATAGAAAGTGTTGACATTACAGGGATATATTTGTTGCAAGCGTCATACGTAGGCGATCAAGTGAAATATATGCACAGCTACGTACAGCCGCCTCATAGCGTACAAATTTCTAAACTACAATGTAATTATAAATTATTTCTTAGACTTATTGAATATAACAAAGGCTTGGAGGTCTATCTGTTTCTTGGAAGTTTTTCTAAGGGAGACCGTCTCGTATTCATGCTAGGCATGGAGAGAATCAATGATTAGATCATTTAATTATGGCAAAGCACACGAGGGTTATCTAGCCTAAGGGGAGGACTTTCTAAGGAAATATACAGGGGTTAGACAAAAATATGGAAACACCTTTAAAAAAACATGTTTCTTTGCTTAATATGGTGTAGGAAACCCGTCGGCATCCAAAACAGCTTGCAGTCTTCTCGGAATGGATAAATACAGTTCCTGTATGTTTGCCAAGGGAATGTTATACCATTCTTCCTGCGAAACGGTGGCAAGTTCAGATAACGATGTTGGCGGTGGATAACGAGAACGCACTTTCCGTTCCAATGTAGACCACAAAGGTTCGATAATGTTCAGGTCTGGTGACTGTGGTGGCCAGGAAAGATGGGACAACTCATCCTCGTGCTCAGAAAACCAGTCCTGGACAATGTGAGCTGTGTAAACAGGGGCTTTGTCGTCTTGGAAGACACAATCACCATCGGGGAACAAAGTTTGTACCATGGGATGAACTTGATCGACCAAAATGTTCACATAAGTATTGGGAGTCATGTGCCCTGACACAGTTATCATGGGGCTAGCAGAGAACCACGATATGGCTGAACAAACCATAGCAGAACCCCCGCCATGTTTCACTCTTGGCAACAAGCAGTCTGTATTATAGGCTTGAGATGGCGTTCTCCAGACGTAAACTCGGCCAGAAGTGGGAAACAATGTGAAAGAAGACTCGTCAGACCATATTACTCGCTTCCACTGCTCTATATAGTCCAGGCTTTATGACTTAAACACCACCTTTTCCTGTTACGGGCATTAGCATCACTGATGAGTGGCTTCTCAATTGCAGCACGGCCAGCAATTCCCTGTTTATGAAGCTCCCTTCCAATTGTTTTGGTACTCACAGGGTTCGGTAACACAACATTCATTTCTGCAGTAACTTCTGCAGCTGTGGTCTTCTTATTTTTCATCACAGTTGCCCTTAATGATCGTCTGTCACGATCACTCAGGACACACTTTCGTCCGCGCTGTGATTTAGCAGATGATGTTTTTCCGCTTTTCAAGTATGCGGAATAAATCTTCGATACAGTACCTCTTGAAACACTAAACACCTCGGCTACCTTGCTTACGGAAGCACCTACCATACGTGCTCCAACAATTTGCCCACGTTCGAAGTCTGTTAACTCTGACATAATGCAATGACAACCTCACATAACAATACTCCGACAACAACTGAACTGTTTAACACATTTACGAAGTTGTATAGGTGGCGTGTGTAGTCAGAAACGCCAGCGCCACCTACATATTTCATTAAAATCAATCTTTCTTTTCAAACATGCATTTCACAAGGTGTTTCCATATTTTTGTCCATGCACTGTATCTCGTATTTATTTTACACATGGGAAAACCCATGAAAACAAACTATATCTTCGCCCTCTCCTGGGGTATTCTCCCTCTATTGGGGCGGAAGCTCAACACTTTGTCTATTCGCCTGGTTTCGACCTCGAGTCTAAATACGCATTCGGCGATGTTAACCAGTCTGTCACTCATGAGTTAACTCTTAGACTAATTAAAAAGGAAAAGGTATGTAAATAAGGCATACAGTTTTCAACAGTTTAAAGCCAGTATTCGATAAGCCAGTCAAGAATCCGTAATTGAAGTTATGGATCACGGATTCTCCTTGACAGGGGAATTCTATTGGTAGGTCGTCACGTCGAGGCTAACAAAAGCCGCCATTTACTAGATAATACTTGAAAATCTAAAAATATTTCCATAATTTATGTTCAGTATTAAGATCAGCAAAAGTTAGAAGGCATTTTATTCATCATTTGAATTATAACGTTCATTATGGGCACAGTGGCGTAGCGAGAGGGGGGGGGCAAGGGGGTGCATGATGCCCCGGGCGCCGCTCGTAGAGGAGCGCCAAATGTCTCCTAGGTTTACAAACAAGATTTTCCGGAAAATTTCAGTTTTTATTTTAATCGATTTCTGGAAAATATATTTAAAATTAATAACTATTGTAATATAATTAATTATTTATTTTCTTGATCTGTCTGATAAAATGTGTAATAAAATGTTTGCAGTACATCAACCAAAACGTTCTTTCTGACCACCTTTTATTTCTACAAAGTAGAGATGTATATTTATTTTTTTAAACGAAATGCACGCATATCTCCCGCTTTTTATTTTAAAACGATAACACGACCTTGTCTCGAATTTCTCAAACATATCCAGTTTCCAAAATCCGATTCCATAATCTGGAAATGACATTTTTGGGAAAATCCTAACGCTGCCGCTACAATGGATTGCGTTTGACTATCCTGTAAACGACTGATGGCCTTCCTGGCTACCGATTCAACTAAGTCATCTTGCTGAGACATTCACTCCATGTCAGTTGCTTTTAATCTCCAACTACAAAAGAAATACTGCAGGTCGCTCCTTACTCCTTACCTAAGAGCCCATGAGCGGACGAGCGGTAAAATCGCTGAACACTGGTAGTTCGGTCCGAGGTTCGAATCCCGCGAACGGGCTGGCTGCATGGGCGTTTTCGTGGTTTCTCCCATGTGTAACGTGTGTACGAGCCAGTTTCCCTTAGAAAGTCCTCCACGAAAGGCATCCCTCCCCTTAGGCAGATAGCCCTAGTGTGCTTTGCCGTTTTCTCAATACACACACACACACACACACACATACTCCTTATCTAAAACGTATAGTTTTCGATGTCAAAGACTAAATTTGCATATTCCCAACATTGTAAACGTTATAATTTCCTATTTCCTTTTGTTTAAAAAGGTTGTCGATTATATGGTTATTTCATACCGAAACCACAATATCCTCTAATATTTTTTGAGCAGTGAATGTGACTGCATGATGTTACTCCGCAGTGGAAAAAAAAAGGAACCTAAAACTCAACTTAGATCTATAGAGAAAATGTTTTTCCAAATTTAAGAGACGCACTTCAAATACTCCTTACTATTTCATTATCAAATGCTAGCTATGAACGTTCGTTCAGCAAAGTAAAATAAATTTTCACGTCTTTACAATCAACGATGGGATGAGATCCCCTAAGTTATCTAGCATTGTTAAGTGTTGTAACAGCTTTAAATAATATTAAAATCTTATAGTTTAAATAATTTAAATAGATGAACATTAAGGTATTTGTGAATGGCAATATTTGAAACCAGACTCGAGTGCCTCGTGCGACTCTCGCACGAAGAATGTAATTTATTTTTAAATGTTAGAATATGTTTGCTTTCCTTGTTTGTATGTCGCCATTTTTTTGAGTGTTAAATAAAAGTTTATTGCTGTGTTCCATCATTGGAGTTGCTTCATATTGCCAAAGAAGCATCACAGTGTGGAAAGAGAAAAATTTGAAAGGATCGACTTTGATGAAGTAATTGATAAATTTGCTTCGTCCTAGGTAAGAAAGATGTATACATAGCAGTTAGTTGTATTCATGTATTATATTATTATTAATAAATATATTTATTTATCTCTAATGCATATTAAACTTTTAATTGTTTAAAAATTGTACTTTTTAAAAACACTTATGTAACTATGTAAAATAAATAATACCTTTTTAACTAATTCTACATTATCGTATGTCTGATTTTCCGCCGACACAAATGCATTTCCGAATCCAAGGCTAGTGTAGTTAGGTAGTGTCTATTCTTAATAAAATTTAGAGTATTTTATGGCCGATTCAGCATTTTGTTATTACTTGCATTATTTTCTTATTACAAATATATTCTATACACTATATTACTGAAAGTTTTTTTGTGGGGGGGAGGCGCCAAAAAGGTATTTTACCCCGGGCGCCAGTTATGCTTGCTACGCCACTCACGGGCCACTTTAACAGGAGACACGGCTTCGAGGGGAGTGTTTTAAAAGGTGTGTTGGTGTTGGTGTATTTAATTATGGCAAAGCACACGAGGGCTATCTGCCTAAGAGGAGGGATGCCTTTCGTGGAGGACTTTCTAAGGGAAACTGGCTTGTATACACGTTACACATGGGGAAAACCACGAAAACGCCCATGCAGCCAGCCCGTTCGCGGGATTCGAACCTCGACCGAACTACCAGTGTTCAGCGACATTACCGCTCGGCCGTTGGTGGGCTGTTTTAAAAGGAATCAACTCTTATTTACATTACACATGGGTTATCACAGACATCGTAAACACGAATAATTAAAATTTGAAAAGGGCTTAAGTGAAATAAAAGCATATATTTCTAAAGCTTTTATTCGGGCATTTTGTGCGGTGGCAGGGAAAATGCCGATCGCCAGGAGCAATAGAAAACATCTGTTTACCAATTTCGCACTTTAATAAATGCTGAATACCGTTTTATTTCCATACACCTAAACCTAATGATGAACAAGGTCGAAGCCAGTTCGTCGTCGTTTGGAAATAATATCGACCACATGCGTCCACCGAAAAGGCACCACGGCCTCCTTTGCCGTGACCTTGACGGTCAATTTAGGGATCATTATTGCGACAGAGGACTAACTTATTCCAAATTAAGGTTTGCTTCCGAGAACGCAACAGACTGACTTTCGAAAACATTTCCGTTTCGGCGGAATTCGTTCCACACGTTTCACGACATTCAGTTTCTTCAGAATAGAAAAACATTAATTCTGCTTGTTGCGCTCGCTCTAAATACTCGAATATTTTGTAATAAATTACAGCTTTTTAGTTTTGTTATAAATACCGCATTTTCTTGTGTTAAGTCGATATTTGATGCCAAAAACAAACACGCTATGTCTACTCTAATTGTATGTCGCACTTAAAGATTAATTAAGACTTCTGCATACATTTATTAAAAAATCTGATGTGTACACCACATAACTTCCTTGTACGGAATATTAAATTATACGCATTTTTTTTTTTTTTTTTTTTTTTTTTTTCATTTCATTTAACTTATTACATTGAATTAAACCTACTTCGCCGACAGCGCATAAACCTCAATAAATGCATTCTTTAAAATTCACTTTGTTTACCATAGCCACACTCTGGCGCTAGGTTTACTTAACAGTATTATATTTCGCTCATATTATAACTCAGAAAGCATAAAATTTATACAGTTTTTCACAGATGATTCCATCAATTCAGTTTTCACTTCGCAACAAGGCAAAAATACATAAAAACTCAAAATACCTGTATTAAAATTACGAAGTAAATCTTAAATACTTATTTCCTCGAAAAAATTCCAGAAAGGATTAAGCATAATTTAATTCGCAATAATAAATGAAGGCGTTATTTTTGTGTTACGAAGCTTAGTCTCTCTAGATCGGCAACAAATCTACAATTCTGCTATTTCAAATGTAAACAAATATGCCCGCCATGTTATTTAAAACTTAACCGCACTTAAACAGCTTTTAAATTGTTCATAATTGTACAAATATTGCTTCCAGAATTACGAAAGGCATAAAAAACCTTAACCGGAAGATAAAAACAATATAATTCAATCATTTTTGAAGCTAAAAATGTACAATTTACAAACATATAAGAGTAAAGATACTGAGATCACTGAGCCGGGTAACAGAGTGGATATATATATAAATATATTTATATACGTTTGGTGCGACCGATTGCGACCAAAATACGAGGTGCACGTCTACATGTTATAGCAGTCCTATATACAAAATTTCAACGTTCCTAGGCTACTCGTTTTTGAGTTATGCGAGATACCTACGTACGCACGAACGTACGTACGTTCGTATAGACGCCACGAAAAATTCTGTTCAGAATTAATTTTAAAGCAGTTTTTTAGTTTTTTTGGAGGAAAAGAGTCTTTTATTCTGTCCTTACGTACAGATATCACGCAAAAACATCGTTAAATTGCATTCGAAAGCGGTCAAAGTGGATATTTTCGTTGAAATATGCTGCGTGAAGCTTTTCGCGATTACAATACTTCCTTTTTACTTCGTACAAGGAAGTAAAAAGTCAATTATTGTACGTTTAATAAAAATTTTAAAGTACTTACATACATGTGTTGTTTTAAGCAGTAAATTAAGTAAATAAAAATACTTAAAAAATATTTACACTTTTACTTATAAAAAGAGAAAGGCAAATAATATTTTAGGAAAATTTTAAGAAAGAAAGAAATTAATGTCACAATTTTTATCACATTACCTATCGACTGGCTCATATGGCTGTATGGTATCCTAATACGGACAAACAATTTATCAGGCAGTAAAGGCGTTTTCTGTATAGCAAAGAATCCCCTTGCATCAAACCTCTTTTAAAAGATGTTTTCTTCGTTGATCACCTCACTTTTTTTTTCTAAAATATACACCATAAAACGTAATCATAATACAAAAAACAATTTGAAAGTTTTAGATTTTATATTAACCAGTTAACTGTGGCGCCCTGGTTTAAGAGTGCGCACCGTTCCGTGTCGCCAGAATCGAGCCATGACGAGTATATTCGTCAGTCACAGAGTAAATTGCGCTGGTAAGATATTGGATGCAAAAGATGGGTTTATTTTATAAAATTGAAAATTTTATTACTATGCAGGAAACGCTTCTACTTATTTGGTTAAATAACTACTAATATTTACTTATTTGGTTAACATAATCCTACATTACATAATATTAAACTAAAAACGCAATAAATTAGATTAAATATTATACATATAAAAGTAAAAATTTAAATTCCTGCTGTGGAGTGATATTCAGCGAAACATGCCACTATACAAAATGGGACATTGCAAATCGAACACCAGTTACGCGATTCCTTCCTGATCTTACGTTTGTAGCAATACGAACACCTTTACGTAGGGTTGTTTTTTTTTTTTTTTTTTTTTTTTTTCGATGTTCCGGGTATATAATCCGGGACATGATTCCCGCCTAATTGGCTTATATTAGGTCTGGCCGAGTTCGTGTCGATTTATTTCTTTCAATTGGATACGTCGCAAAAGTGTCTTCAATAAATTTGAGCAAAAAGTTGATACGCGATAATGTTCCATTATTTTTTTTTATATAATACGAATGCATTCAGACACATAATGTCTAAGAAATGGAGAAATACCTTTTTGTAGTACTTTTTGAGTCGTTTTCTTGTGGAGTACGCTATGATAATTCCATCGCTCATATCCACTCCACGCATTTTTACTTCCTTGTACGAAGTAAAAAGGAAATATTGTAATCGCGAAAATATTCAGGCAGCATATTTCAACGAAAATATCCATTTTGACCGCTATCGAATGCAATTTGACGATGTTTTTGCGTGATATCTGTACGTAAGGACAGAATAAAATACTCTTTTCCTTCAAAAAAATTATAAAACTGCTTTAAAATGAATTCTGAAGAGAATTTTTCGTGGCGTCTGTACGAACGTATGTACCTACGTGGGTACGTACGTATCTCGCATAACTCAAAAACGAGTAGCCTCAGAACGTTGAAATTTTGTATATGGGACTGCTATAACATGTAGATGTGCACCTCGTATTTTGGTCGCAATCGGCCGCACCAAACGTATATAAATATATTTATATATATATCCACTCTGTTACCCGACTCAGTGATCTCAGTATCTTTACTCTTATATGTTTGTAAATTGTACATTTTTTGCTTTAAAAATGATTGAATTATGTTGTTATTACATTCCGGTTAAGGTTTTTATGCCTTTAGTAAATCTGTATGCAATATGTTTAGAATTATCAACAATTTTAAAATTGTTTAATTGCCGCTAAAGCCTAATAATTTTTTTGATGGCGGCTATTATTTGTTTACATTTGAAACAGCAGGATAGTGGATTTGTTGCCAATCTAGAGAAACTTAGCTTCGCAACAACAAAGATAACGCCTTCATTTATTATTTAAATCATGCTTAATCCTTTCTGGAATTTTTTCTAGGAAATATGCGTTTAAGATTTACTTCGTAATTTTTAATACAGATATTTTGAGTTTTTATGTATTTTTGCCTTGTCGCGAAGTGAAAACTGAATTAATTGAATGAGAAATACTCAAGCGTGTTAGAAAAACTGTTTCTTTTTTGTTTTGTTTGCTTATTTTCTTTTATACATCGTTCTAGCTTTGTTATAGTATTTGAATAGAAAATGTGGCAACGATTAGATAATTCTTTAAATGATATAAATTTTGTGCATTCTGAGTTATAATATGAACGAAATATAATACTGTTAAGTAAACCTAGCGCCAGAGTGTCGCTATGGTAAACAAAGTGAATTTTAAAAAATGCATTTATTCTATTGTGGTTTATGCGCTGTCGGCGAAGTAGGTTTAATTCAATTTAATAAGTTTAAATGAAATGCAAGAAAAAATACGAATAATTTAATATTCTGTACAAGGAAGTCATGTGGTGTACACATCAGATTTTTTATATAATATGAATGCATTCAGATGCATAATGTCTGAGAAATATTTTTTGTAGTACTTTTTGACTCGTTTTCTTGCTGTGGAGTACACTATGATAATTCCATCGCGCATATCTACTCCATCCATTTTTTTATTACAATCAATCACTAGCTCCGGTTTCTTTGTTATTATTTTTCTTTTCTCTGTATACTACGTTGTCATTATGTACAGTACTTACTAAATAAACCTCCCTCTTATCTTCTCATTTCATTATACGCATGACGAGTATACTCGTCAATACACAAAATCGTGCCACTTCTCCATGACAAGTATACTCTTCAATCACAGTTAACTAACTGGTTAAGCCTAAAAGGGCACGTTTTTCACTTACACACACATACACGCTTCGAGAGCATTTGCGTAAACACTACTTTGGACTAAAAATATTTAAAAACAACATATAAGGTATTTCTCTCGAATTCTTAAAAGCCCTTCGTGGTATAATTGAAAGCATATCGGGGGGGGGTAATTCGAGAGGTCCGAGGTTCGAGTCCTAAGCATTGGGCATTTCTCATTTTTCATGTCTCTCGTATCAACATAATCTAATGTCTCTATAAGCATAGCTATAGAATTTCGAGTAGACAGTCTCGCGCACTGGAATAAAATATTTTATTCCGTGCGGTGTGTTGTCCCTGCTCGCTTTGAAATCTTTTAAGTTATTTCATCGAAATTTCATTAAAGTTAAAAAACATGAAATAGATAATAAAACAAATTCGAAATTCAAGATTCGGGCTTCCAGGTGCCTATATTCGGATGGAGGACTACGTTATTCAAAATTTGATGGCTCCAGGTATCGTTGTTTTTTCATACCTACATACATGCCTACATTCATGCAGATTCTTCATTATTTAACTTCTTTAAATATAATACAGTTCGATAATATTTGGTGGCAACAATTTGAAAAATGATATAATCGTTTATAGTGATCGGCGCAAGATGCCGTTTCGAGAATAATAGCCTTTCTGGACTAACGCCCTTTTGGGCTAATGATTTAACATGACTAATCAGAACAAGAATATACGAAAAAAAGTGTTTTAGGAAAAGAAAGTTTTATTGGATATAGGTTTTATTATTTATTATTTGTTACTATTACTAAATTTACAAATAAGAACAAGTTTTCAGAAAGAAAATAAGATTGTAACTGCGCAAAAGTTCGATTTTAATTAATGTGGCTGCACTTGATACATATTTTTTTAATTAAAGAACAAATATAAAACATTATGGAGGAAACGTTTTTAAAATTTGGCATAAATTTGCTTAACTAATTCTTAAAACACCTTGGTCAAAAATGTAGAAGCTGTAATTACGCAGTAAATTGCTGGACTGACGAAAGTCTGATTCTGTTCGGTAAAGCCAATGATGTTGTTGGCTAATATGTTTTATTCTGGGATGTATCTGTCGAATGACTTTCCAAAACTTAAAATATCCATGTATTTTGAGTAAGACTTGTGCTTCAACATCCTCCTTCAAAGCAACCAACTCTTCTTGCATCATCAACATAAAATATATTGCAGTTCGGCGCTTTTATGAGACTTGCTGCTACACATTCAAGCCTTTCAATGTCTTTGAAGCGAACATTTAAAATCTTCTTTAAAATTTTGCAACAAGCTTTCATATAACAATATATCTTCTGAGAAAGTTCTGCGTTCTTGGTAATATTTTAGTTGTGTTTTCTTGTGTTCCGGTGTTTCTTTTATTTTTAACTTTGCACATTTTGCATAAAAAATTTCCTAGAACTTTAAAAAGTATTATTAGCTTTTAAAATATATTAAACAATTTTTCTGTATTTTTCTTCTGTATTTATGTTATACAATTTTTTTCCTTGCTGTTCAGCTTTATATCAGTAAACAGATAGTTATCAAGTTTACAAAATTAATATTATTTTTTTGGATCAATGAGATTTTCATCATGCCGATAAACTGACCGTGAATATTCGGTTACCAATCCCCAGCCGATCGCTTAATCATCACTGACCCCTTCCGTAATTTCATCAACCCCCCCTGGGTGTCAGTACCGACCTCGTTGGGAACCCCTGCTGTAGAGTTTCGCAGTTAAGCCCATAGCAACAGTCCTTGTATTAAAGTATCCTTGTAAGCTATCATTCTGTTTGTGACACGTAGTCAGAGTTTCTGTCTTGTTTAAATAATATTGAAATTATTAGATAACATTACAGCTGTTAAAATAATATTAAAATCCTAATTTTGATTGAAACAACCCTGAATTCTCATACTGACATAAGTTTTGGGTATTATACAAAAATATTGTTTTGAATGTTGTGTAACGTAACATGAAAAGTTTAAAGAAAATGAAGTGAGGCCAGAAATGCAAGATTACAGGAGCAATTCTCTTTAGCATTGAGATAAACAACTATCTCACTCAACTGGCAAGATATCGCCAAGCTGGCGATCGTTTTGGCTACTAATTTTAGTCGCTAAATTTGGTGAGAAACTGTCAAAAGTTATCAAACTTGGCGACCATTTGGCGACATTTCATTCTACCCCCTGTATAATAGTAATTGGTACTGTAATTGAATAAATATAATTGATCCGTATATATAACAGTAACCGTACTCCTCCCTTACCTGTATATGCCTTCCAGTAATTTCGAGAAATGGAAGATTTCTCGATGGGGGGGGGGACTATAAAGCCGAGCACATTGAGAGAGTTTTAGTTTTTAGTTCAGAATTGAGTTCGGAGTAATCAGAGATCTCCGTGCGAGCTTCGCTCTTTGGATGCGCTTTGCACTGCTTACGTTTAATGTTATTAGTAGTTCGAAGAGGCAGTTAATTATTGTGCTTTTTCCTATTAAAAAGAACTGTGCGAATTTGTGGAAAGTTCCAGAAATGTAAACTGTTTCTTTTGGGAAAATAAATTTTATCAAGCTATTATCGGTTATGTTGTAGAGACATTAGGTATTTTTGGAAGCAGGCCGGATTGATGAAAAATTAACCACTCCTTCACCGGGAATCGAACCACGGACCTCTGGAACGCCGGACCAGCGTGCACCACGAAGGCACGCTAGGAAGGCCGGAGAAAGACCTCATAATGTGAGCATTCTGTCCATTACGAAACCGTACGCACGTAACAGTATGATACCGGCCTATGAGAGACGGCACGTTTCTACGTGGTAGCGTTTTATACGTGAGTAGCGTTTTATACGTCAGTAGTATATAAAACGGTGCCGCGTTAATTGGTTTATCTTTAAATCAGAAATATAAACTTTAAAGTAAATATCAGTATCTGATACTGAATGCTCATTTATTTATTTATGCCCTGCCTTTGATATTGCATCATGGTATAGATCTCATTCCTTATCAAAATTACTAGAAGCTTCACTTACCGTATCAGTTTTCAGTCATCATCATCTTAATTTAAAAAATTTGAAGTAGTCCAATGTTGGCTTTTTTTTTTTTTTTTTTTTTTTTTTTTTTTTTTTTTTACTATCAAAATTTGCTACTTAAACCACGGCAACACATATGAGGAAATGCAATAATTTTTATATTCTCCCCCTACTAAGGCTAAGAAGAAATACGATTATTAGTAATTAAACGGATCGACTTGCAAAAATAAGGATTTATTTTTATTTTTATTTATTGTACTTAAATTTACAGATTATTTAGATTTAATTGAAGGGATTGATTCCTACATGGGGAAATACGGTATTCATAATTTTAAATCTATTGATCTTAACATTTTAAAGAGAAAATTTGTTGAATCGTTTCACTAAATTACCTCAAATCTGAAAAATAAAAATTTAAAAAAAAAGAGGAGAGAAGGAAAAAGTAAGTAACCAATAGCAATTAATAGTTCATTTAAGGACACTGATAGATAATAAACAATAATTATAGTTAGTTTGATCACATATTATACATAAAGGCCAGCCTAATAAAAATTACATCGTAACAATATCACAGTCATCATAGGCACACACCGTATAATCAATAATATAGATTATAACTGACTCCGATATATAATCGATATTGCCGTAGCGTAGACGATTCTTATAGTAATAATCATAGCGCGATCAAGAAGGGAAGAATTTAATAAATTGTTATTTTTAGTATCGTTTAAGATCGATTCCGGCGTAGGACCAAAACTGGTTTTTGAGCTGCCGTGACGATCTCTAGTAGAAAGGTTCTCGATTCTAAGTAGTGTCGATCTTGCATCACGATCACGATCTTTCTCGAATCTGTTAAACTGTTCAGCTAACCAATTCAACCACCAGGAATTGATTCATATACAAATTATCAATCTCTCGAAAAGCCTTCGTATAGAATTAAAACAATTAGTAGTTTCCCTAAACACCATAGTTATGAAAAAATCGGTAATATTACGTACTCGAAGAAAACTATAAACTGATAGTTCGGAGAAAACTCCGTAGGGTGCAATAATTGGACAAATACGTATTTACTAAAAGATTAAGTTAGGTTATTTGAATATGGCAAAGCAGACGGTACCTATCTGCCTAAGGGAAGGGATGCCTTCGAGAAGAACTTTTCAAGGAAAACACACTCGTATTCATGTTACACATGAGAAAATCAAGGATGCAGCCACACCGTTCGCCTGCAAACAAACCTGGGTCCAGCTCCCAGCATTCAGCGGTCTTAATTATTCAGCCAAGTAAAGAGTATTTATTAAGAGCACAGCAACTAGGCTTGTGCAGTTATAGGTGATGTAACAAACTGGAACTAAGGAACTCGATTATTTTAAAATGCAATTTTTGTATACTGTAACAGAGATAATTAAGTTCTAAAAGGTGACCAAGCTGTTAAGACTGTACTGAATAATGGTAATTTGAGGCCGAGATCGAATTCTGGCTAACGGGCTAGGTATATTGTTGGCTTAGTAGTTTCCATTGTGTATAATGTGAATATGTTCCAGTGTAATTAACGTGATAACGTGAACATGAGCCAGTTTCCGTGAGCGTTGTTCCACGACGGCAGCCATTCTTTTAGACAGATAACCCTCGCGTGTTTTGCCAACCTGCTACAGTTTTAGGAAGCTAAGAAGAATGAGAAATCAGCTGGCCCTGATTCGAACCGCAAGTCAGATTAGGCTATTAGAATGTCGCAAAGCATGCAAGGGCTATCTTGCCTAAGGGATCAGATGCCTTTATGGAGGACACATTTAGGGAACCCTGGTTCGCATTTACGTCACACATGGATAAAACTGTGAACGCTAACCATGCAACAACAGCCCGTTATCCTGGAATCGAACTCGGAGTGAACATCCGGCAGTATTCAACCATCTTAACCACTCAGAAATTGGTAAGGCCATTTCAAATCACAAAACTAGCAATTGCTAGCTGAGAAGGCTAACTCCTTAAACCACGCAACACGAAAATCTTAAATGCTGAAAGAAACAGGCACCAGGCAATTGAACTAAATTCAAATGGTGACGAATTATCGTCCACCACGTTTTAGTTCGAATACCACTGTAGAGAGGATAGACGTTTGAAAGATATAAAGGATGAGATTTAAACTGTATCCTGGGTGGGATTCAAAACCACGGCTCTTTTTAATTGGTAACTGGAAGTGTTCATACTGCAAGACCGCACGCGAGGGGAAATGAGATAACTCTTTACTGTGTTAATATTAAATATTTTGTTATTATTAAAAATTCCTGCATACTTATTAAAATTTCTGAATTATTTACAACATTTTTTGATGTTGCCTATGACTAGCATCATGCATATAAGTTTAGCATCTGGGATTTTTTTGACTAAGGGTTTTTGAGCCAAAGGCTGGGACACAAATGTCCCATCCGTAGTTAATGGTGGGCTACATATGTCCCACAATTAGCGATCGACTTACTATAAGCACACCTATTATTCTGGAAAACCCTGTGGTACAGTGTAAAGCATTCTTTGCATAACCCAACATTACACAATGGGCAACTCATATTTGTTCTTTTCTGTATGTTCATTTGTGTACAACGAGCGCGGGGCGTCTTGATTTTCCAACTATTGGAAGATGATCCCCAAAATTCAGGAGATTCTAAGTACTTTTTAACCCAGCAGAAATTTTTAAGCTTTGAGTAGGGCATATATGCCCCGCTAGTAGTCAAAGGGTTAACATTAGTCATTTAAAAATTTTTAACAGTATCTCTAACGTATACAACTTATATGTTTTCGGCTTTATAATGAAAGCGCTTGATAATTTTTAAACGCATTTTAACACTTACTATAAATAACAAATATGTTTCTGTTCTATCATATATTACATCGCTTGAAACAAAATAATATTTCGAATATGGAATAACAGCAAGTTTCTCCTGTCAACGGCCAAGCGATAAAACAGCTGAACACGGGTGGTTTGACTCGTACTCAAATCCCGGGAAACCAGCTCGGTACGTGGAAGTTTCGTAGTTTTATCACCCTGTTACATGCATATGAGCTAGTTTTCTTTAAAACTCCTTCACGAAAGCATCCTATCCCTTAGATAGGCAGCGCTGATTTGCCATCGTTTAAATAATCCAAGGCAGCAATGAAGTATTATGCAGTTATTTTTATATTATTTATTTCGTAGTATTATTACTATTTTATACTATTATTGCATTTATTTTGTCCTATTTTTTATATTACACTTTATTTTTATATTATACATTATATTTTAGAATTTTATTTTGTACTAGTGGCATATTTATTAAAGCCAGCATGGTCTCACCAGCGGCCGAGCCGTAAATTAGCTGAACACTGGTAGTTTCGATCTAGGTTCGATTCAAAGCGAACGACCCGGCTGCATATGCGTTTTTGTGGTTTTCCCCATGTGTAACGCATATACGAGTCAGTTTTCCTTAGAACGTCCTCCACGAAGCATCCCTCTCCTTAGACAGATAGCCCTTGTGTGCTTTGACATAATTAAAAACAGTTCAACCCAAAGCGAACATGTTTTTAAGTGAGAGCTAAAGTGTTGAACTGTTCGTGAATTTAGGCAAAAAACGTGATTGAAAAATTGTACGTGAATGCTAAGCAGACAAACATGAATCAAAATAAATTGATTTTAATTCAAACGTGGGGAGAAATAGCACATTTATAGTTTCTACTCAAACAATAATGTTTTTCTTATATTGAATTTATATAAGAAATTTAAGTTTCTAGCTTAGCAAAACATACTTATTTATCAGAGAACAGTCTTAACAGTATTCGTCAACAGCAAGGCATTGTTTTAATGCTTTAACGCAGAAAGCCTTTCTTCAAATAAAATCGTATGCAGTTTTTTTATTCTTTCCGATAAAACCCTTAGATTAGGAAAGGTAAAAAAAAAAGCGTTTTTTGAAGGATTTTGCAACGTCTTTAAAACTTTTTTTTGAAAAAGACGGATGAATGTCTTACACTTTCATTTACTATGAATATGGTTTAAGAGACCTTAGCTGCCTTCTCTTATCTTCCAGTTAAAGCCATTTAGAGCCACGAAGCTCGAAAGCTGCTGATCTAGCACTTTAACACTCTTAAATCCCTTAGATGTTTGACTTTACTCTAAATGTTACTTTCAGAAAAGACTTTTCTTTTAACTTTACCTGTCCGGGACATTTTATTTTATTCTTTAGTAACAGGATTAATATCAGACATAAAATTTCTGCGTTTGACAGAAAATGCAATAAAACAGCGTGATTCAGTTAACATATATATGTGTGTACTGACAGATTAATTTTTTGAAAATTTGAACTCAACAAAGCAGTGTCCCGTACGATCTTGTATTGAAATAATTTCATACGCGGCAGGTAACTAAAATCAGTTATTATTTATCTTGTAAAAAAGCTGTGTAACTTCTGATGGGTAAGCATTTACTTTTAATCTCCTCTATCTATACCACATATCTTTGGAATGAGGAATATAGAAGACATATTCACTTTAATGTAAACTGAACTTTCATTTGGCCTAAAGAAAGTTTGGTTTATTTGACTCTAGCAAAGTACTCGGGGGATGTCTGCTTAAAAAAAGGGTTGCCTTCATGAGGGACCTTCTTAAGCCGCCCAACCAGTATAATGGTTAGCGTAGCTGAATTTCATGTTGAAGGATCCGGGTTCCATTCCCGTAGAAGGCATGGATGTTTGTAAATGTATAGTGCTGGTGCGATATGGCGGCACTCTAAATATGTGGCAAGCCCAAAAGTCCTCTGGTTCGGTGGAAGGAAAGAGAGATGGGAGACCCTCGGACCCGTCCCCCCAGGGTCCTCTCCAACAAAATTTGGGGCGGAACTGAGCTAAATTGCACTGTCACTTGTAAGGTGCTCAAGGCTGTTGCCAACGACAGGAGTAATCTTGCGTTCCCTGCCACGAGGAATTTCGTGGACTTGGGCTGATGTTACTGTCAGACAAGTGAGCATAAGTAATTACAACAACAGGACTTCTTAAGGGAAGCTGGGTTCGTATTCACGTTATACATGGGGAAAACAACGAAAACGCCCATGCAGTCAGCCCGTTCGTCGGGATCTGAGCTCCGGACGCGTAATAGCAAACTGCACATTCAGTTGATCAATGTTAAATGAATTTCGCGTACTGCGCATGCCCAGAAGAGAAATTGCGCAATTACGACTTTGGTACAATTTTAAAAGAAGATAAATACGGTGTCTGGTTGACATTCTGTTATCTGGACATAAACAGTTCGAGATTTTGAAACTTATTATGTTATAAGTTGCTTCATTACTTAGAGTGTAAATATCGATTGTAAATCTTCGTTTAAGAATGTTTACAAAACATGGAACAGTACAAGATATATTAGCTGAATTTTTATTGATTATACGTCTGAGGAATAAAAGCAATTGCGTATTTATCATACGTTCCATTCGTATATACTTTAACAAATTAAAGAATAAATCCAGTTTAAATAACTGGAATTAATGTCAAGGAAATTATTATAAATAACCGATATTAAACATAACGTTTTATGCACAAAATAAACTAAAATGAAATGAGACAGAAGCAAATGCATTAAGCACAAACAATTTTCGGTAGTACTGCAATTGTAAACAGTTGATAAGACGCGCAGGCTTTGAGGCTTTGTAGGGTTGATATGCCCCCTTAGTTGCCAGTATTTCCTCCCATGCCAAAGGTAAGCCACTAAGCATGCGCAGGATGCGAAATTCGTTAACATTAATCAACTCAATGTGCGGTTTGCCATTACGCGCCCCGGACCGAACTGCCATTATTCAGCGACTTTACTACTCATCGCTGGGGCGGGGCGAACCTTGGTGGAACAGTATTTCAGAGTAAGTGTTGAGATACCAGTAGATGATGAAGGAAAACATAATTTGGGTTTAAAAACTACAGCTTAGAAGACAAGTCTCTTCCTGGAAGTTTGATTTGGTGTATTTGATAATATCAAAGCAAACTAGGGATATCTGTCTAAAGGGAGGAATACCTTTGTGGAGGATTTTCTAAGGGAAACTGCCTCGTATACATATTACACATGGGGAAAACCACGAAATCTTTTGTGCAGGCAGCCGAATTCAGGGACTTTACTGCTCAACCGCTGGTGAGTAGCCCAAAGAAAGGAAAATAAATAGTACTTATTCATTATCTGGTACCCGCCGATACACCGCGAATAGCCTGTAGGCGCCTTTAGGCTATGAAATCTTATTTTCGGATATAAGGCAGGTATTGCTTGGCGATTGCCTTCAAAATGGCAGCGAACAGATTGTTCGGCTCTGTTTTTTCACATGAACTTTGATTTGTTTCACATGAACTTTGATTTTCACATGTTTCACATGAACTTTGATTATATTCAGGGTATATATAAGAAAACAACTGATAACGAGCTGTACTTCATTGCTGCCTAGAGCATCGGACACTGGAGGTTTAACTCCGTTTAAAATCCCGGGGAATGAGCAAGCTGCATGGCAAAGTTTGTGGTTTTCCCCATGTTTAACATGAATACGAGTCAGTTTACTTCCGAAAGTCCTCCCATAAGGCATCCGTTCAAGCAAGTAAACCTAGCGTGCATTTTTCTAATCTAATATATCAATAAATAAAGAAATAAATTCTCAGTTTTGATGATCCTCACGCACTTTCATTGTTTGCGTGTGAACATCAGTTTAAGGATCAAAGTTGATATTAAAAAAATAAATCAAAAATCCACCTCCACCTTTCTCAGCCCTCAACAAAAAAGAGAAAGTAAAAACATTAGCAAGGGAAGAAACAAAATAAAATTCTCGTCTCTGTAGAAGAAGGTGCAGAAATGCTTCTAAGGATGTCGAATATTCGCAGGAATTACAGCCATCAGAGATACAGGGGTTGGACAAAAATATGGAAACACCTTTAAAAAAACATGTTTCTTTGCTTAATATGGTGTAGGAAACAGGTTGGCATCCAAAACAGCTTGCAGTCTTCTCGGAATGGATAAATACAGTTCCTGTATGTTTGCCAAGGGAATATTATACCATTCTTCCTGCAAAACGGTGGCAAGTTCAGATAACGATGTTGGCGGTGGATAACGAGAACGCACTTTCCGTTCCAATGTAGACCACAAAGGTTCGATAATATTCAGGTCTGGTGACTGTGGTGGCCAGGGGAGATGGGACAACTCATCCTCGTGCTATCCTCGTGCTCAGAAAACCAGTCCTGGACAATGTGAGCTGTGTGAACAGGGGCTTTGTCGTCTTGGAAGACACCATCACCATCGGAGAACAAAGTTTGTACTATGGGATGAACATGATCGGCCAAAATGTTCACATAAGTCTTGGCAGTCATGTGCCCTGACACAGTTATCATGGGGCTAGCAGAGAACCACGATATGGCTGCCCAAAACATAACAGAACCCCCGCCATGTTTCACTCTTGGCAACAAGCAGTCTGTATTATAGGCTTGAGATGGCATTCTCCAGACGTAAACTCGGCCAGAAGTGGGAAACAATGTGAAAGAAGACTCGTCAGACCATATTACTCGCTTCTACTGCTCTATAGTCCAGGCTTTATGACTTAAACACCACCTTTTCCTTTTACGGGCATTAGCATCACTGATGAGTGGCTTCTCAATTGCAGCACGGCCAGCAATTCCCTGTTTATGAAGCTCCCTTCTAATTGTTTTGGTACTCACAGGGTTCGGTAACATAGCATTCATTTCAGCAGTAACTTTTGCAGCTGTGGTCTTCTTATTTTTCGTCACAATTGCCCTTAATGATCATCTGTCACGATCACTCAGGATACACTTTCTTCCGCGCTGTAATTTAGCAGATGATGTTTTTCCGCTTTTCAAATATGCGGAATAAATCTTCGATACAGTACCTCTTGAAACACTAAACACCTCGGCTACCTTGCTTACGGAAGCACCTACATACGTGCTCCAACAATTTGCCCACGTTCGAAGTCTGACATAACTGACATAATGCAATGACAACCTCACATAACAGTACTCTGACAACAGCTGAACTATTTAGCACATTTACGAAGTTGTATAGGTGGCGTCAGTAGTCAAAAACGCCAGCGCCACCTACAGATTTCATTAAAATCAATCTTTCTTTTCAAACATGCATTTCACAAGGTGTTTCCATATTTTTGTCCATCCACTGTATTTTTGGCAATGTTTCGGTTGACTGAAATATTCCTAGCAGACATTTATTATAATATGTTTCTGAATTAGGGAAAGAGAGAGAAAAAAGAAAATTCAACGTGAGAACGTTTGTTTTTTTCAATTTTGAGCAAATTCGAAATGTTTCTCAAGATGTAGCTATCGTCGCATGCGGCGAAGCACACAAGACCTAAAGGTAAGAAAAGCTGGCTTGTGGAAACCAAGAAACCATGGAGAACACCAAGAAAACAACCATGCAGCTAGCTCATTTGTAGGATTCGAACTAGCATCAAACTACCAGTATTCAATGGCTATAGCCATATTTCCCACATCGGCCATGTCCTATTTCAAACATATAATAAGCCCTTTAAAATTCTACGCTTCTCTAATTCCGTAGCTCAAAGTATTAGTTACTGACTGACTAGTCTCTTTCGATCACTGGAAAAGTTTTTCACTCATATCTCAGACTTTCATCAGCCAGAAGTGAACAAAGAAATAGAATTCAGGCTAAAACTATATTATTTTCCTTTATTCGTATAGAACTCAGAAAATTTGAAAACAAGCAAAACATGCAAGGCTGAAACTCTGAAACAATACTGTAGGTTAGGTTTCTTGAATACAGAAAATACACAAGGACTATTAGTCAGAGGATAAAGCTGCCTTTGTAGACCATTAGCTAAGGAACTTCTCTCTTATTCACATTATACATGAAAAAAAAGAAACACGTAAATCATCGATGAAGCCAACCCGTTCGTCTGGGTTCGAAATCTTAGTATTCGACCCGGTTTTAACTATTTGGTCACTGGTGGGGCACTAGTGACCAAATAGTGACAAGACAGTGACAAGACAGATTCAAGAATATGACTATTTGAAAACCAAGTCGTCGTCGAAGGCAAGGCTTTCAACATAGTTCTCTTATTGGAGAAGTATGTTGGGCGCCAGTTCTAAGAAATTACACATGGACATCACATTTAACTTTAAGAAAATTACAAAGCAAGAGTCTGAATACAACCTAACAGGTACAGTTAACACTAGGCTTTTACTGAAGTATTTCTCTGGTTGCTCACCAGAGGGCATCCTCGTTGCTACAGTTAGTTCAACAGTTTATACTAGCAGCAGAGTTTGTATTAAGGATTGGTAACAATAGTCAATAGATGAAAACTTACCTTTTTTAAGTGTTGATGCTCTGCGTCCAAGCACACTACTTTCTTCTAAATATGAACAAAACAACCGGATATAAACTTTGTCGCCAACAGAACTGCTATAGAAGGACCATCTGATTTTATCTATAGAATGTTTCAAACTCTATTCCAACATCGGATGTATCTGCTTAAGTTATTTGCGTAATCTCTACATATAATAAAAGAAAGAGTCTGTCTGTGTGTGTGTCTTTCGTTCGCGCTGCGCGTAAGCTAATAGACCCACGGCTACAACATTTGGTACATAGGTGCATCAACACAAGGGCCAGTGCATCTCGAAGCGATTTTTTCGAAATTCGAATTCGAATTTTTATTTTTTATTTTATGTTTTGTGACGAAATCGCGTCATTTTGAGACATAATGGGCTATGGGAAAGCGAGATTTTACTCTACACACTCCCTTTTCACATCGTCATGAAACGTAGGCACTTAGCTATTTTACGAACTTAAAATAAATTTCGTGTTTCAATAAATCGATTCAATGCGAATTTATTTAACAAAGGGAGCTTAACACCTTTTCAACGGGATTTTTTCTAAAAAGGTTTATTTTTCTTTGATTTTTGGACACGTTAAGCTTTCATCCTTGCGACTGCTTTTACAAAAAAAATTTTGGAAAAATGATAATATTTTGTATTTAAAAAAAAAATAAATGAAGCTTCCAAGTACACTTCTCACATCTTTTAAAAGTGTGATTTTGGCAACAATTTTCATTTCTTATTGTTGTTGATAGATTTTTGATGAAATCGCATCGTTTTGAATAGTTTCATTCTTTTAGAACTAAGGGTTTGGCAACAATTTTTCATCGTATTTCTTATGTCACTGTTTTTAAGAGATTGTCATATTTCATTGTCATTTTGTTATATATATAATACATTTTTATTGATTTTTTTTGATAAAGTAATATTCTGTGCAGTTTTTAAATTTAATGTTTGGTGTTCCCTTCACGCATTTTTCTGGTACATTTAAAAGCCAGACGAAGGCTGGCCGCGTAGCAGCTAGTTCTGGATAAAGCAAGGAAAGAAGTGATGATTGTTTAAAGTAAGCAAAGACTTATTTTATTATTATGACCAGATTAATTTTAATTTTCGTAAAACGTAAGAATCCCTTATAATTTACGTTATCATTTACTGCAAGCACATGCCTGCAAAACTTTAAAATCATTCTGGCTGTAATTAAGAGCTAGAACCATTTATTTAGAATATTGTTGAACTTTGCGTTAATAATAATAAGCATAGAAATTTAGAATTTTGAGTTTATAATAAATGTAAACATAAAATTATTGAATTCAACGTTTATAATAAACGGAACCTAAATCGCAGGTTTATATCTTACTGTTGCATTTCCACATGTCCGAGCTAGCTGATTGAACTACACTTTTTTCGGGTAATCAAAAAAAGCAAAGTAACTACACTCTTTCTTTGATTCACAAACTCAATGATTTCCAAGCCAGCAGTGGCAACACTGTGCAGGGAAAAACATTTTTATCACCAGCGCGCAAGATTAACCTAACAGGTACAGTTATACAGTAATACAACCTAACAGGTACAGTTAACACTAGGCTTTTACTGAAGTATTTCTCTGGTTGCTCACCAGAGGGCATCCTTGTTGCTACAGTTAGTTCAACAGTTTATACTAGCAGCAGAGTTTGTATTAAGGATTGGTAACAATAGTCAATAGATGAAAACTTACCTTTTTTAAGTGTTGATGCTCTGCGTCCAAGCACACTACTTTCTTCTAAATATGAACAAAACAACCGGATATAAACTTTGTCGCCAACAGAACTGCTATAGAAGGACCATCTGATTTTATCTATAGAATGTTTCAAACTCTATTTTGAAATTCTAAAGATATGTTGTTTTTAAATATTTTATTGTGTACTTCAAATTTTGTAAAACTAAAGAATTTTGCGAGTAATGGCAACACTCTACGAAAAAAATATTTTTATCTCCAGCTCGCCAGACTTTGTTTCGGAACTCTAAAGATATGCTCTTTTAAATATTTTGTGATATTGCTGTTAAATGGAATTTTATGGTTTAAGTGCGAAGAACATGATATTTAATAAATAAAATTAACGCACAAAACATTAAAAAAGCCTCTTTGGGAGTAATATATAATCTAAAAGCTTTCAATCTTTTTTTTTTTTTTTTTTTAAGTCTTATATGTTTATTATTATTTAAGTAATACAAAAGGCGAATCACAATTAAAAAAAATGGAAATTAGATTTTTTTTTCTTTAGTCTGAACATGCAATCGGTTTATATTTAGAAGTAAAATAAAACAATGAAATATTTCCATTAGCTTCTTTTCTCAGCACGCCCTTTTAAGCAAGGAAAAAACTTTAGAAATTTAATTGGATGGAATTAGACATAAGCCACTCCCTGGTGAGACATACGTGCAATTTCATTGTCTATTTCTTTTTTCGTTTTTAAATTGCTTCTTCCACTTTATTTTTTTAAAAAGGAAATTTGTGAATTTCTTTTTTTTTATTCCTCTGTGGTTTAGATGCTAGCTTCAACATTCACACTTTTGCGATTCCACTGCAAATATTCCGTTTTGCTTTATATTCTGGAATAAAACATTTTGTCATATATTTTACTTCATATTTGTATGTTTTTTACGGTTTTTAATTTTGTATTTACAGACTGTCTGCGAGAAAAGAAAATTCATGTTGTTAAATATTTTCTTTTATTTAAAATAAGCAAATTTAATCTTTACGAACTTCTTTATATTATTACAGCTTTATGCTTATTTTATAGTTAGGTTACGTATAATATTTTGTTATTGTTTTCATGCTTCGAATTTTGCTAATATATATGTGTGTGTGCGTATTTAAAATATAAAATAGGAAACAATATTATTAAACTTAATTATAACCAAGGCAATAGATCTTTAAATTCATAATTTCTAATTAAACACATTCCCTCTTCAAGGATACGCTTTCCACCATTTTGCGTCACTATACAGCATGTTACGTCACTCTTTCCCTATGATAACTCTGCACAGCTAAACCTTTTACCCAGTTGCTACTCAAGATTAAAATAAATACTTTTCGAGGATATAAATACTACTGCAAGTTGTACGCATCAGTTTTTTGGCCTAGGAAAGTCACGTCTCTTCGCTAAGCTTCTTTTCTATTACGTACTATGTATTTCTGTTACGTACGTACGTACGTATAAATTGAAGAACTAGCAGAGGATGAATGTATATTGCGTTTTACGGGTTTGTAGATTTGGAGCGATTGATGACAATACTTGATGAAGAATCAAAACCCAATTTATTCGTCAGTATTTCACAGGAAAGTTCCAAAGACAAGTTTGCAGTCGTCGAAAAACTACGACAAACACGCTTAATTTTTTTTTCTATTTTAATTTTGAAAAATTAAAAGTAGTATTAAAAAACCGTGGTAATACCATTTATGGGATTACCCAATACATGTGATCCATGATATTTTTTAACGGGTACGCCAACTACTTTGTGATGTATATGTTGCAGTTTATAGTCGACCACTTGAAAAACTCGACTACTTCTAAATATCAAGTTTAACTTTTTGTAAACGAAGTGATTAAAGCGAATTTTCGTTCTCTATGGTCTTAGAACTTACTGTATTTGCGCGTTCTTGTTTTCATTTCCGTAAAGTACTATATTATATTGCGCAAATTATTACTTTTGCAATATTGTATTTGCTCTTGAAGGTTTCACCATCGATTCTATTACAACAACACAGCCTTCAGGCTACAATGGTTAACGCAAAGTTTCACGCAAAGTCGTAAAGTACAGTCCCCAACTCGGTTCGGTCGCTCTCAAGCTAATCTCTGAACTCAAGAAACTATTACAGAACTCAACATACTGTCAGGATACTCTATAATCCGCACACAGGCAGCGTATATATAGACTTTGACCTGCCTTAGAGAACATTCTAGGAAAAACTGGTAAGAATATGTTCTCGCTCCATCTATGGCATATCACAAATTTTGTTTCGTGCCAAATCTGGCAACCCTAACCTCGCTTTAAGATGAAGCTGTCCTACCGCAACTGGGCATTTCGTAACAATATTTTGAGGCCCACCAGCGGCCGAGCGGTAAAGTCGCTGAACAATGGTAGTTCGGTTCGAGGTTCAAATCCTGCGAACGGGCTGGCTGCATGGGCGTTTTCGTGGTTTTTCCCATGTGTGACGTGAGCCAGTTTCCCTTAGAAAGTCCTCCACGAAGGCATCCTTCTTCTTAGGCAGATAGCCCTCGAGTCTTTGCCATAATTACACATACACACGTAACAATATTTTGGATTAAAAAAATTTATCTTAATTTTGAAAAAAATAAAGTAGTATTAAAAAACCGTATTATGCATGGGATTACCCAATACATGACACCCCGGACATTTTTTAAAGGGTACGCCAATAACTTTGTGATGTATATGTTGCAGTTTATAGTCGACCACTTGGAAAACTCGACTAGTTCTAAATAAAGTTTTATTTTTTTGTAAACACCAGTGATTAAAACGAATTTTCGTTCTCTATGTTCTCAGTACTCTCTCAGTATGTATTTGGGCATTCTTATTTTCCATTTTAACACGTACTGTATTACGGAAATTATTACTTTTGCAATATTTGTAGTACCCATTGAAGTTTTGACCATCGCTTCTATTACAACCTTCTATTACCCTTCTATTACAACCATTGTTTTGTAACTTCTAAAACATAGACTGTACAACCTTGTACAGTCTATGTTTTAGAAGTTACAAAACAATGACGATTTTCAAAGGAAATTTTAGACGAAAATCAAACTTTCATTGATTTCATTTAAAAAGAATGTTACACACTACAGATGCTTTGTATTGAATATATATATTTCTGATCATGATGAGTAGCTACACCAATAGCCTAAACGAGGTTCCCAAACGAGCTGTGTGACTTCACAGCTGTGCAGAAAGTGTTATATCAAAGTTTCTGTCTACTATCCAAACAGCTTCAAGCCTCAGGCTTTAAATCGTGACTAAGCTTCCCATACCGGAGGCGAGAGAGGGAAATAGCTCTATAATGTAGAAAGATCCCTCACCTCTACCTACAGTTTCTCAAAGCTGAAGCATAAAACAGGGTTACCATAGTAACGGAAGGAAATCTTCCTTCTTGTTTGACTGATTTAGTTGAAAGTTTAGGCCGTCTTCTTAAAACATTCTTCTTCCGAAAAAATAGGTTGTAGCATAAAAAATTTCTAACGGAGTCAGCACATTGTTGTCTTTTACGGTATATGCACAGCAGTGAAAATTATTGTGCGTGTAACATTCTATCAGCTATGTGATGATTATGTGAAAATAAGAGAAGAGAAACGGAAGATATGTAGCCCTATATTACAGCACTTATTTCAATATCATTACTGTCAGCTTAGATATACTATGCTATTTATTAACTATTTCATTTGTCGACATTATATTTGATGCGTTTTCGCCATTTAAGAAAGAATAATTTATGATATATTTCTCCAAAATGGAGGGAATATACAGAAGTGTACTATAAAACGAACGCCTACAAAAATTATTCCATTGGCCATTCTCATCAGTATGGTGGTTAACAGTGCTGGCTGACGTATCCTTAGTTCTCAGTTCCACAGAAGACAGGAGTGCTTTTAAATCCGAAGTCTCTTTCCAGAATGGGGATACTGAAAATATTAAGTCATTTTGGGAAACTGGTCGTAGAGGCAAAGTGGTGAATAATGCTCGATTTCCGGTTTCCAAGTTGCGGCATAGAGACATTTAAAATACCATTGAGCCGGCGGTTCCTTGGAGAAGCTGGTTGTAGAGGAAGAGGGATAGAAATTATTTGCTTTCCGATTCTCCGGGCATTCTCTGTCGCAAGTGGGACGGAGGGTGGTCGCAAAGTCATGCTGCCATCTGTAAGGTGCCCAAGGACTTGGCCAAAGATAAATGCTATCCTGCATCTCTTGATTGCGAGAAAATTTGTGGATCTGATTTCGAATGCGTCTAATGTGCTCGGAAATTAGCTTCACGAATAAATTGAAGTAGTTAGATTGTTGAACATTAAACTGGTAAATGAATTTTAATCACTCTTTCTGAATAAATTTTCTGGTAACTGCATTAAATTGGATTGTTTGATAATGGTAAAGGGCATGCGATCGTGGAGGTCGTTCTAAGAGAAACTGGCCAACATCACTGAGAAATAACTGCACAAGTAATAAAAAATCAGTTACTTAACATTATAGAAATTGTTAGGATTTTTTGGAGCTAAGAAGCGTGAAAAATCAGCTGTTGCCTTGCCAAGAATAACCACTAACTTCCAGCTGAACATTAATAAGCTTATTTAGCTGGAAGTTAGTTAGTTACCACCAACTTCCGGCTGAATATGCTAAGCGCTTACTCCAAAAGCGCATATAGAAGTTCCTTATGTTCTTACTCATCGACTGGAGTTACAGTCGAAACTCAGTTCAACAAATCTGGCTGCTTAAGAATCGCAGAGGGTGTTTATATTTTTTAGAAGGATTTCAATAAAGCGCCAGAAAAAAAGGAGATGTTTCGGAATAAAAATTTTTAGAAACAGAAATTTGCAATTTATTTGAAATCAGAAACATCGTTTACAAAAATGGTTTGGAATTTTATTTTGAAGCAAGAGACGTGAAAAATGTGCAGTTTAGTTCGGATGACACTTGTAGAAACATTTTAGAATTTTATTTCGGAGCAAGCGACGTGAAGAATGTGCAATGCCCTTCCCGGGATACGAAATGTAGACCCTCCGACTGCTTGTCTTGCATGCTTTCCAATTACACCATGAATGATTGCGGTAAAAAGTAAAAAAAATTCTGAATAAATTTTTATACAAGGGGGTGCTCCGGAATTCCATAAAGCCTGCCATTTCATCGGGAATTGAATCCAATGTTCAGGAGCTTTGTTTGTTCTTAAATTTATGTATATTTTACTATAATGCATTTTAATTTCTGATTTGTTTGGTAAAAACAAGTTTTCAGCAACTAACAGGTTTTCTCAAAACGTCAGTTTTTTCTGTTACTGTTCTCTTTTTTTTAATGTCCGCATTTGCCAAAATGTAAATTAAATGGATTTTAGGACGCAAATGTGCAATTTAGGTTTAGCATGACATCAAAAAGCAATTTATTTCCTCAACCGTCCACCTGTTTGCTGATCTGTTTCCGATGAAGAATTTCTTGCATTTCCGACAATTAGGCCCAGAAGTCTCGAAAAGGTAGAATTTCTTGAAGATTCGGTAAAAAGTATTGTCGAAGCCCTAGAATCCACTTTTCGCAAAGCTTCTAGAGGATCGTGAGGCACTCTATAAATACAGCTGCAACAGCGAAGGATTGTCAGCTGCTCTATGAGTAATATCGGAAATTTGCGATATTTCTTGTGTGCTGTGAAGGATTTGTGTAATATTTGCGTTATCCTTGAGTTATATACAATCATTTACGTAGCTATTTGTTATTATTAATTATACTAAATTGTCAATTTCGTCATGTCATTGTGAAGTGATTAACTTAAAGAGGCATTTACGAACTTCTAAGCGAATTTCCTAATTACATATCGTTATGGCAACCGTGGAGGGGCTTACCACGTTGGACCAATGAGTTTGCAATAGTTGTCTCTGACAGTCAGCTGCCAAGTTTTGTTGTTATGTCAGAACTTTGCCACCAATTTATAATGGAACAGAAAATTTTGTTGTTGAACTTTATTTGCGAAACAATTAAAATAACAGTGGTTGTACATGAAGCTTTCAGTGCCTCATTAATTGAATTTAAAAAGAATATGAATACATGTCGGATACTCTGCAGCATTTTCAAAATACGATTCTTATTTCCTCTACTTAAGGAACATTACATGAGTAAATTTGTAGTTGAAGCCCATTAGACCATTTTAAAAGCCACTCCCACGGTTCCGATTCCAGTGTGTTTGTAGAAAATTCGCAATCCAGAGCTAAAAATGTATTCAAGTTCTCAGAATGCGGTCAGTTTCAGAAGTTTTATTAACAGCAAAACTATTTCCAGAAAGTTATACAACCGGTTAACTGTCCGGTTATACAAACACAAAAATGAAATTATACTTTCCTAAGAGGACAAATCACTGTTTCAAATTATATCTATCTGCTGCGATAGATATCAAGCATAAACAGATATTGTTCGTATCGATATTTGTTTATATTTCCAGGACTACTGGTTACAGGAAGTGGTCGTTTATCTCAACTGGTCGTCATTAAAGTTTCATTGTTATTAAAAAAAAATAGTGCTCTCGTGTATTTATTGCGTACCGATTCTCTGCCAGTACCGATTTTAAAGATTTAGAATGGAATTTTTTAAGTTTTAAATATGTATATTCTCTCTGTGACGATTTTTATTCTGAAAATAATATTCATGGAGCATTAATCTGCGCTTAGAACGCATTAATATGAATTATTCCAAAATTTCTCAAAATAAAAACCTAGAAGTTAAATTTCATTTAATTTTGGACATATGACTTAAATTTCTTTTTCCTTTACAAAGATTAATTTAAATTAGTATTTAAGAAAAATTATTTACAACATTTAATAATTATTTAATGAAACCTTCATGGGGACAGCTTTAAAGAGGAAACCTAATATCTCTAAGTCAAGCATAAACAAATATAAGTATTAAATATCAGCCACTCTAAGCTAAGTACTTCATCAGAAGACCAAAATCTCCTATGTTATTTTAATAAATGTAACATTAGAAAATGAAAGCTTCAATATAAATAATTTGTAATCACCATAGGCCTTAACTATCATTTTAAAACTTTTGTATCTGAATGCATACCTCCCTTTTGTATTGACAAAGATTAAGAGTACATAGGTATTTTTAGCTTATGCTAGGAAATTAATATTGGTTTTAAAGTATAATTAATTACTGGCAAATGGCTAACGTTAAAGACTAGGGGGACAATGGGCGGATTACTAATTTCAAACGATAATTGACTATATAACAGAAACGTTTACAGCATCATTTTGTTAAATTTTGAACTTTAAAGTTAATTATTTAAAGAAATGTGTTAAAAATATTATTTATTATAAAAGTAAAGCTGTATTTTCTGTAATATTTGCACATAAAAGCGGTAAAACATCACAGTTAAAGCACATTAAACAACCTTAGAAATCTTTCCATAGTTTTCATCTTAAATGCTGTTCAGATTTTATATATTGGAAAACGATAATGAAAGTAGTAGATTTTAACTACGTTTGGTGGAAAAATAAAGTAAGCTGGAAAAACACATGTACAAATTTTAAATTAGGCCAAAAAGCAACCTTAGATTGTCACAGATTTTGAATACCTCTGTCGATATCAAGGACAAACAGAAACAGGTCATCCTGACCATGAGCAAAAAAATGCTTTGTAAACATGGAAGGAGCGACAATGATTTTATATCGATACCGATTGCGAAGCCGATGAAAGAGATCGCCTTCTCAATCGAAATCAGTCGCCTTTGCGATTAAAATCAATAGTGTTATAAAACTTCTACATCAAACTAAGATTTCTTGTAAGTAAACGTTTACAATTATTGCGAAGAAAGTAGCAGAAAATACATGTTATTTCTCTGCATAGTTTCATTTAATTATCTTAAATATGGTGAAGACTGATATTTAATTATGGCAAAATTTACTAGCACTATCTGTCTAACAGGACGGCTGTTTTTGTTGAGGATTACTTAAGGATTGTTTCTTTACTTGCTTAATTGAATAAAGCAAAGGTGTAAGCGCGTTATGACCAAAGAGAGGAATGTCTTCGTGGAGTATTTTTTAAGGAGAAAACACAAGGGGTAAAATTGTGCCGCTAGATCGGCCAACCGCTTAATGAATTGGTAATATTTCGTGACTTTATGAGCCTAATTATCCCGACCCTCAAGAGTCCGATTATGGCCAGAGGAGGAAATATTTTAATTAAGCGAATGTCCTAAAACATTATAAATATTTCTTGCGTTTCGAACTTAAGTCTAGGACTTATAGGCCCCGAAAACCGTTGTATACTTTCGTCATAATTTCCGTTTCCTAGAATAATGCTAAATGAAGAACATAACAATGTTTTTAAAAGCGTATGGACATCTCAATTGGTAAGATTTAAAATTTGGGAATAAATTTAAAAAAAAAAAACAAATAAAGTAACTTATGTGCAGTGGATCCACTAAAGAAAATCTAAGAATTATTGCTTATATTTCCACTTATGTATCAAATTCATAATTATCAAAAGTCTCATCAAAGTATTTTTGTCGTAATGTAAGCTTTCCTAGAAGTAATGATAAAAGAGTAGAATCGGTACTTAATGTCTAGGAATATGATGTTTGTAAACTTACTTTCGATGTGGCTGTCTAGGGGTTTGAAATGACTAATTCGACTTATGAATAACTCGAATATTTAATGAAACATAAATAGTTGTTACAGACTACAAAATGATTACATGTGTAGAAAGATGTATTTACATAGATGATATATACAGATGAAGAGAATCGACTGTCTTTTACATGCAAACATCTTTCAGTCGCGTCATCGTCTTAATGGCGGAATCGTCTGACTTCTATCATCGGAAAAGTAAAAGATTTATTCTCTCAGCTTATCGCGTCATCCGATTATAATGAACGATGCCATCCCATAAAAATATTATAACAAAGTGTGTAAAAAAAGTGTTTTGACAACAAAACAAAGCAAGACATTTCAACAGGTAGTATTTAAAATAAGCTATTTGCAAACCGTAGTCGATGCACTAAAAAAAAATCTAAGAATTATTGCTAATATTGCCACTTATGTATCAAATTCTTAATTATCAAAAACTTCATAAATGTAATTTTGTTGTAATTTAAAGTTTCCTAGAAATAATAATAATGGGATTTAAAGTAAGCATATTGATTCACTTACATTTAGATAATAATTAATAAAACGAGCGGGCAAATATAAAGGAGAAAAAGAAAAAAGTAAAGGGAAAAACATTAAGAGAACTTAGACAGGAAGCTCTGATAATTGCATATTATTATGAACGATTACTTCAGAGACTGAAGAACATGATACCTATTAAAAATTATTCAGCTTTTAAGATAAAAAAGGTTTGTTTCATTCTTAATGCAACGAGGAAAAGAAAATGGGGTCAAGATTTTTAAAGGAATTCGTAAAAAATAGCTTTTCGATTACTAGCATTTCCAGAAATAAGAAAAAATCACATTTTGACCACACAGGATGTTCCACCCACGTTAGGGAAGCCTAAAAGAAACGGAGCTTTAAGCGGATACAAATTTCTGTCACTGTTCTGATGAAGAGACCTTGAATTGTAGTCTCGCTTTCTTAGGAAGTGTCATCTGACTGACAGGCTTTCAGTCTGTTAAGCTACGACAGAAGCTACATCGTTTCCTGAATTTTTATCTATCTTGTTACATTCTAAGGTCAAATTAGGACCTAGTAGTGGCTAATAAGGATTTACGTTTTTAACGTTGGTAAGTGCATAGCTTGAACTTTGTAATGACATAGCAGCAAATACTGAAACAAAAAAGCTGATGTGTACACCACATGACTTCCTTGTACGGAATAGTAAATTATACGCATTTTTTTTTTTTTTTTGCATTTCATTTAAACGTATTGGATTGAATTAAATCTATTTCGTCGACAGCCGCATAAACCACAATAGAATAAAGGTATTCTTTAAAATTAACTCTATTTGTTTACCATAGCGAAATGCTGGCGCTAGGTTCACCTAACAGTATTATATTTCGTTCATATTATAGAATGCACAAAATTTACATCATTTAAAGAATTATCTAATCGTTGCCACATCTTCTATTAAAATAATATAATAAAGCTAGAAGGAAGTATAAAAGAAATTAAGTAAACAAAACAAAAAAGAAACGATTTTTTCACTGACGATTGAGTACTTCTCATTCAATTAATTCAGTTCTCACTTCGCGACAAGGCAAAAATACATAAAAACTCAAAATATCTCTATTAAAAATTACGAAGTAAATCTTAAACACTTATTTCCTCGAAAAAATTCCAGAAAGGATTAAGCATGATTTAATTCGCAATAATAAATGAAGGCGTTATCTTTGTTCTTGCGAAGCTAAGTTTCTCTAGATTGGCGACAAATCCACTAGTCTCCTGTCTCAAATGTAAACATGAATGGCCGCCATAAAAAAAAAGGCTTAGCGGCACTTAGACAACTTTAAAATTGTTGATAATTCTAAAAATATTGCATACAGATTTACTAAAGGCATAAAAACCTTAACCGGAAGATAAAAACAACATAATACAATCATTTTTTAAAGCAAAAAATGTACAATTTACAAACATATAAGAGTAAAGAAACTGAGATTACTGAGCGGGGTAACAGAGTGGTTATATATATAAATATATTTATATACGTTTGGTGCGGCCGATTGCGACCAAAATACGAGGTGCACATCTACATTTTATAGCAGTCCTATATGGATTTCCACTGTATTTGCTAACTAGGAATGGTTTTGAAAAGTGTATTGTAACCTTAGCATTTTTCATTTATAGTATTATCTTTGGGTACCTGCATCAATAATGAATAACAGTGTATGGTTTGATTAACATTGTATATTGTTTCTTAATTTTGTAATTATATGGCTAACTAGTACAGTGTGAATTGTAATCAAGATATAGAGCTACTGTATTTACAGTAATTGTCCAGTATATCTGTATAAGTAGTAGTATAAGGTTATGCGACTTTAATGCTTATATATTTTGTAAATTTTGTACATATATATAATAGAATCACAATGTATTGTACCCAATGTAAAATGCAATTCTAGCCGAGTTTGTACTTTTGTAGCTTATAGTACTAGAGTGTAAAGTTTTGTAGGCATTGTATGTACTCGTAATTTTGCGATAGAAAAATTATCTAATATTATCGTATTATATTTATAACCAGGTTTACTATGTCTTGCATTTATATAGGATATTCTATGTCTTGAATTAATATATTCTTCTATGTCTTGCATTTATATATGATATTGTTACAATGTATAGTACTCAGTGTAAAATGTATTGTGGTCTAGTGTAAAACATTGAAGTAGTATTGTAGTGAAAAGGAAGTATAGCAACATTGCCCATGTTAAAGTAGTGTAGTATAGTTAGCAGCGTAGTAGTTAAAATAGAACTTGAGTTAACAACCAGCCAGTTATAGATACTAAAAACCTATGTAAAATAATGAATGATTATGAAACCTAAGATTTTGAAATAATAAATGCTGTCGGATCAGCGAGTCATGATTAGACAGCATCTGCCAAGTGGAAACAAATACCGTAAGGCTTACTATAGTTAAGGGCGGCAGTCCACTTGAGCAGCGTTCAGCAGTCCTATATACAAAATTTCAACGTTCTGAGGCTACTCGTTTTTGAGTTATGCGAGATACGTACGTACATACGTTCGTACAGACGCCATGAAAAATTCTCTTCAGAATTCATTTTAATGCAGTTTTATAATTTTTTTGTCGGAAAAGAGTATTTTATTCTGTCCTTACGTACAGATATCACTCAAAAACATCGTTAAATTGCATTCGATAGCGGTCAAAATGGATATTTTCGTTGAAATATGCTGCCTGAAACTTTCTGCGAGTACAATTCTTCCTTTTTACTTTGTACAAGGAAGTAAAAACTGAAGCGTTCCGGGAGTCACTACTTTAGAAGAACTGATATTGACTTAAATTCACTTTATAATTGTTATTGAACGATTTACAATATAATTCTGTTAGATAACATATTAATATTTATTTAGATATCCTAATGTAAGCTCTTTGGCTAATTTTATTTTGCAATTTTCTAACACCTTTGTACGGAAGTATAAAAGTAAAATGTACTGCGTTTTGTACTCAAAAATGAACATGAAAAGCTTTTGATTATCTAAATGCTAGTATTTCGTCACATATCCCGGTACACAAGACATCCTAAGGATGTCTTGTTACGATGTCCTCAAGATATCCTAAGTATGTCCCAGGATATTGCGACTTAAATACAACATCTCGGGGATATTTTGTGCTATAGGGGGAGATTAAAGTCAAATAAAATTTAATAAGAAAACTACTGCTGAAAATTACTAGGAGAGGGAAATGGAATTTGCACAGTTTAAGTTTCGTTAATTCAGTAAATGTTTTTATTGCTAGCGAGCATTTTTATATACATTCATAAAGTTATTACCTCGTTGCCAGATGGCGTGAAAACAAGTATTTTGCATCCTAACAAATAGCATAAGAAAACTTTTAATAATTATAATAAAATATGGTTCAAATATGTATAAAATCATAAGTTAGAAATATTATAAATTTTAAGAATTACAATATTTTCTTGCTTACAAATCGATATTTCGCTTTATACAAAATAACGTAAGGATTTCTAATTACTTTTTAATATACTTTATTACTAAAGATATGCACTTCAGTGTAATTTTTCCCTTTCTGGCTTTCCTCGTAGCCAAAGGCAACGAAAGTTGCAAAAAAGGGGTAAGTATTCTGATTTGTTAAAATTTCTAACCTTTTATGCACTGCTGACGATATAATTCACGATCGTAAATGGGGGGGCAAGGCTAGCTACGACCTTGAAGTCCCCAAAGTAACAGACTATTGCCAAATTAATGATTGTATTTACTGATATGCTGATTTATTATATATTTATCATTTAAATGAATTATTAAATGAAATAAATATTCTAATGCAAAATTAATGCATTACAGTATAAAAATTTTATATACTCTTTCTAAGAAAAATCAATAAAAATAAAATGAAATAAAATAACGGCTAGCCGCCGTGCTACCGAAAGATATGTTTTTCAAATAAATTTTTCTAAGTAAAACTATTCTTTTTTCGACTTGAGATCTTTAAAATGTAGTTGTAGATTTAACATCAGTCGTCATCATATAAAATAAAAATATTCATTTTCTCCCTTCTGCCGCAGCTACTGCATATCGAACTGACGGTATCTTTAAACTTCTGAACATTCGAATTGGATTCAGCTCATTTAAGAGCCCGCGCTCGGCGATAGAACAATTTATCGATTTTCTCGAATTCATTTTTCTATATCATATCCACATTCTGGTTTGTACTTACACTTATCTAATTTCAAAGCATATTTTGATTTCTGAAAATTTTTGGTCCACTTTTAGAGCATTCACATTTTTTTTTTTTTTTTTTTTGCTTTCGCTCTTGTATAAGTGGTTAATTTCAAATTTTCTAAATGTTGCCCACTAAGTGTTGATATATACCTTGGATATTCCCAAATTAAATTCCTCCATCAACAGCCGAGCAGTGAGACCATTGAACACTAGTTATTCCATGTGGGTTCAAATCTTCGCGAATCAACTGGCTGTATAGGAGTTTTTGCGATTTTTCTATTAGCAACGTGTGTACTAGGTAATTTCTCTCAGAAATTTCCCCACGAAGACATCCCTCTCTTTGGGCAGATAACCATGATGTGCTTTACCATCATTCCAGTAATACAAATGATTATTTATAGTGTTATGAAATGCCCAGTCGCGGTAGGATAGCTTCCAAGGAAGCAGGTTTAGGGTTGCGAGAAAATGGGAAGGGTGGCAAGGTTGCTAGATTTGATGCGGAATCACCGTTTGACGACAAAACTGGCGATATGTGATAGACGGAGCGGGAACCTTCTGGAACGAATTTTTACCGGTTTACCCCAGAATGTTCTCGAAGGCAGGTCGAAAGCTATATAAATCCCGCCTGTACTCGGAGTAGCAGGAGAGTACGTTGAATTCAGTAGTAGAGCGTCTTGAGCTCTGAGAGTGATTGAATCGAGTCGGGAGCTGTACTTTAGAGCTTTGCCGTTAACTTGTCTTCACCATTGTAGCTTGGAGGCCGTGTTGCTAATTGTTTCAGCGTGTTTATGTGTAGTTTTTCGACAACTGTAAGAGTGTCTTTAGAACTCTCCTGTGTAATATTGACGAATAAACTGTGTTTTGATTCTTTACCAAGTGTTGTCAACAATCATTCCAAATTCACGAACCCGTAGAACACAACAATACTAAATTTTATGTTTATCTTATTCGCCACGTAGACTTGTTTGCCAGAAAATATTGTTAGATTACGTTAGGTTGCTTTCGTGGACAATTTTCTGAGGAAAATTGGCTTATTTTGATATTACACGTGTAGGGAAACAAGGCAGCTGTACTGTATTGAAATAAAAATTTATTGCAAAGTATATATAATGTTTTGAATAGTTAATCTAACTTGTTAAGCAGCGCAAGATTTCAATTTAAAAAACAAAGATTCTTTATCACCCTGGGTGGCAAACTGTTGAGAACTGACAATTTGCGAAACCTCGTAAATGAAAAATTGAAGATTTATGCCGCATAGGATGATATAACTGGAGTGTCTTTAAATGCATAGCAGGAGTGACCGATTAAGGCTGGACGTATTCCAATAATTTGGAATCATGCTAAATTGTACTTCAGATAATGTATAATTTAAACTGAAGCTTTAACGTGTACAGTAAATAAAATAATGTGCAAATGTGCTTTTTATTAATTTATGGATCCATGGTCAATAACGATATTTAACCTGAAAGCATACAATCACGGAATGAAACACAGAAACAAAGAAAATAAGTATCTATGCGGAAGATGATATAATTCGTATTTTATTTATTAAACGTAGTTTTATCCAAATGAGAAACAGCTCCAAGCGATTGTTGTCTCCAAAGAGTTTTCTTGATTCTAATAGATGCCCCTGGAGGTCGTCTGCTCAGAAAATATTTCTTTATTCCTCGAGCGGCGACTGTACTCATTATTTCTTCTATCTAATCAAGGCATTTGTAGTCTACAACGAAAGATAATAAAGATCGTTCTAAGTAATTGAAGTTTGTTGCATCAACGAGATCTGGGAATGAATTTTTGTCTCCTATCTCGTGCTTTCTTTTTTGCTCAGAGTAATCGAAATATAAGAATTGGAAATTAATTTACGTACGTGAGAGGAATAATTACGATGTGACTTCAGTAACTGATCTGATTTGTCGAAGAAGATTCAATTTTTCTTTCTTCGCGTAAGTTTGGGGAGTTGTATCTGAATTTATTTTTCACATTTGAACTAACAAATATTTTGTAGTATATTTATATACTTAATACGTCGAGCGAGATTATTTTGGTGGTAGAAAATGGGTAGAAAATAGTGCTTTTCTGTACTTGCTGTCCAGCCGGTGACCCTGACTGTCGTAGCAATGATCCCGGGTTCTAATTCCAGAAAAGGCATGGTTGTAATTCCCTTCATTAGCCACCTGTTAGGAGCTTCCATAATGAAATGTCCACCATTTCCGGCCCTTGTAGTGGCGTAAGGCTAATGGCTATTAAATAAAGCGCCCGGCCATTAAAAAAATTATATACTTAAATTATACATTATGCCTACACATATTTGACCTGGCCGTTACATTCGCAACCGTTGGTGTAGATAAGTGCCAATTCTAGAACTTCAATCGCCCGCTTGCAAATTAAAATTGGCCACCCCTTCATGCAGAAATGTTTGATAATTCTTTCGCCGCCCTTACATTTGGCGGCCGACGTGCTGTGCGCAGTGTTGCTCCCCGCTAGGCTGTTCCCTTATGAAGATATACAGGATGCTTATAATAATGCAGTTTTAAAATTTAATAGTTATGTGATTCTACTAATTAATTTAATAATTTTTATTCTCTTACCCGTATAAACCTACGCCATAAAGAATTGGGAACTGTTCAAGTTCCTCATGTGCTACCCGTTATGTGCTTATCATGTTTGCTGCGCAGCCGCAGCGTTTTCAAGATGGCGCCGCAACAGGAACAGGCTTTGGCTGTGATCCCGTTTTGAGTTATGTGCGTGAGTTTCTTACATAATTAATGTTCGGTGCTCCGTGAAAAAGTGCACGGCTCATTTTTCTTCGAACAAGAGACTGTGATCGACTCATTTCTAGATATGTTGGAAACGTGGTTTTTACCCTAGCTGAACGGAAGGGTATGATAATTACATTTTTCAACTAGACGGCGCCCTATTGCAATTTTCGGAATGTATCAGAGCTTTTTAATTGTGTTCTTCACCAAAGCTGGATTGGACGTGCTACAACAACAAACTACCTTCTCCCCTGGTCACCCCGTTCGCCGCATTTAACACCGTGTCCTTTCTTTCAGCCTTTGTTAAAGACCAAGTTTATGTACCGCCAATGCTCGTGTCTCTTGAGGAAGATTGTGAGCGGATAAAGCATGCACTGCAGACCGCCATGGCGGATATGCTACACCAAGAATGGGAAGATTTTGATAACCGTCTAGATAGATATGTGACGCGTCACCAAGGGTACATATACTGAAGGAGTGTGATTAATGCATCAAAAACATTAAACAGTTTTTCCCTGCTTAAGCTATAAGGTTTGATCATATAATGATCGATTTATTATTAATTTTTAAAACCGCGCCATTCATTTCTAAACACCCTGTATACTTCCAAATACAAAAAATGACGCAGATATTCAGTTTTGATACTGTTACGAATTTGGTATTTAAAAAGCTAATGTTAGTTCAATTATAAATTAAATGGTTTTATTTCTCGCGCAGTGCAGCGCGTGACGAATATTAAAAGAAAGCTAAGCCGGAAAATTGAAAATACAAGAGCACGTTCATTAAATAAATAAATATCTCTTTTTGATTTCGAGAAAGTACTGGAAAATTCTAGCGCGTGATTTTAAAATCTTATAAAAGGAGGAAAACATCTCAGTTCGTAGCAGTTGCTTAGTTTGTTGTTGTTTAGAAAACTGCTGTTGTTGATTGTAGCGAATTCGCGGATTAGCGTTCTTTAGCTGTTTTGAATTACGTTCTATTGTACATTTGAGTAGTTAAAAGATAACTACTGTGAGATATTGTAATACTGCATGATAATTTGAGAAAATTTAAGCATTTTTGTTGTGATAATAAATTTTTGTTCATTTTTCATCGGACTTGTGCATTCATTTCGTAACGAACCCGTACGCACGCAACAATACTTTTAAATTAAACAAAATTAATTTTGTATAAAATACGAAATCTCACTTCTTATATATTCCCCCGGTTCCTGTACTTAAATTTAGGAAAATTTTGAATTGAAATTTCTATGTAAATGACACACAATGCGAAGACTGATGTGCATTGCAGTGTGCGGTATTTATTTGCCGCAGATGAATAGACAGTATCCCTTCGATTAAACATTAAAAATCTAAGTTTAACGTACCTGTATTTGAATTTTAATTGCCTTTACTACTTTTCCTGAGAAAACTCCTGAATTAAGTGAAACTCCCCTTTTTAAAGGGCAACTGGGGATCGCAAAACTTTCGTGGTGGCAAATCATTATTCACCTCCTTTTTTAGTTCGGGCGCTACTGTAGAAGACATTAGGTTATTTCGAAGCAGGAGACATGAAAAATGAGCAGGAGACATGAAAAATGAGCAATGCCCTTGCCGGGATTCGAACCTCTGACCTATCGAATACGCGCCGATTGTGCTGACCATTGCATCACAAAGGCTTGCCAAAAAGGCGGGAGAAATACCTTATAAATTCTTGAAAATTCTGATATATATTCTGCGTACGATATCAGTTATTCAGCCTCTTCTTCTAATTCGCGTTGTGTAACTGTAATTATTAAACGAAACTGATGGATAATAAGAATATATATGAACACTGATTATGGCACTTTTTGCATAATAAAAGTACTGTTTAATATATACATAACATTTAAATGATTCAATGTAATAGTCTTCGCACGAGAATTATAAATTTCTGTTTTCGGAAAAAATACAAGAAATACATAAAATCCTGTAATAAATCTAATTGGTTAACATGCCTTCAAAATCAGTCGAAGTGACCTAACTTCCGAACTAACACGAAAATGTCTGAAATTTTTCTATGGAAATTGAGATTTTGAAAACTTTTTAATGTTTTTGAAGTTGTTCCAAACCACATGAGGTCTTAATTGTTCATAAATTTTCATGAAAGATAAAAAATATTTGATTTCTTCAAGAAAGTTTTAGAATCATTCAGTAAAAATCTGCTACATAACTCACATGGTATTTCTTAAATAAAATGAAATGTTATGTTATAAATTCTTTGAAAAAGTTGATGCTGTCTAACAGTCTTACAACATATTAAAATATCTGGTGGGAAATGAATAAAATCATGCATGAATTTCAGTATATTCTACTTATTGTGCATTTTTGCTTTACAAGTGAATGTATTATGTTGTTCTTATGCTTTGTTTAAGGTTTGTATGCCTCAAAGTAATGATGCATGCAATAGTTGTAGCATTAAGTGCTACTAAGCCAAACGAAGCCGTGATTTGTTTACATTTGAAACTTAGTAGAATAATAAATTGTCTGTTTCTGCACCAACTTCAGTGTCTTTTTGTGAGTCGGCCAAAAGTAAACTTTCAGTTTTGTGCACCGAAAAATCTGTCTTCCTGTCCGCTGGCTGAATTCCATGTTCTTACGTAGAAACTGTAACTTTAAAACTTAGTTTTTTTTTAACTGTTTTTAATTGTATTTGATGTTTTATGTTTCACAGTATTTTACAACTTTTAACGGAGATGTTTTGAGATTTTACGTATTTTTGCTTTGGCGCCGAATAAGAATTGGAATTGATTGAATAAGAAAATTTCTCGTGGCCATCGCGATTCTTCGACCAGGAATTTTGGTTCTGGTTTTATCTGTAATTTACGGTATACAAATCAAAACCACGAGATTTCTCAGAATTGAAAGATGCCATAAGGTGTAAAGTTATAAAGATTCTTCTTGAGATGTTATTTTCATTATTTTATCAACGATTTTCCCCATGGAATGAGCTATCGTGTGCGAAGTTGAGCCTGTTGAAAAATTGACAAATAACAATATCAGGAAATTCATTTCGATTGAATAAGTGGATAGGAGTTCATATATTAAGGAAGGTTTTTATAACTATTCTGTTAAGAACGCATGATATTCCTTGTTATTGCAAATCTACCTTAAGATGTGTTCAGTATGTCAGAGGTATTCTGAAATGGTTAATAATGAAATATCCGATTTTTTAATTCATAAAAATAAATGTAATAGAGTTTATAAAGTAGAATGTAAATGAAGTTGGCTAGTGAATGAAGTTGTAAACTGAATTCAAAAAAGTGTGTTGACGTTATGTGTTAGAAATAAAAGTGCGTCAAAGAAGCAAAATTTCAAGAGATGAATTGGTAATTGGGTAAAATAGTTTAACACTGGTAATTCACTTCTGATTCGGTACTGAAATGTTGGTCTCGGGAATTTCTTTCTACGTTATGTGTCGTAAACAATCGCTAGTTTCTCTTGAAAGTTGTGCATAAAGAGAGAAATAACTATAATTAGAGCAGAAAAAAGGAAGCAAAGTAAAATTTGCATAGTCTATAAGGTATTTCTCCCGCCTTCTTAGCAGTCCTTCATAGTGTAGTGCTCTGCACGCTGGGCGCGTATTCCAGAGGTCAGTGGTTCGATTCCTGGCGAAAGCGTTGCTCATTTTTCCTCTTTCCTGCTTCCAAAAAATACCTAATGTCTCTACAGTGACGCACGAAATAAAAGGGTGGTGGATGATGATCCTCCACATCCAGGATTTGGCGATTGGGTCCCCTAAAAACCCCAGCCGCCCTTTAAAAGGGGAAGTATATATGGTATTTCTTCCGCCTTCTTAGTATTTCTTCTTAGTGTAGTGATGTGCACGCTGTGAGCGTATTGCAGAAGTCCGTGGTTCGATTCCCGGGAAGGGTGTTGCTCATTTTTTATCTTTCCTGTTTCCAAAAAATGTCTAACGTCTCTACAAGTCAGTGCATTTGAAGTATAAATAATGGTATTAATGTAAAATAAAAAATTAATGTAAAATATAAAAATAATGAATATTAATATTAATGTAAAATATAAAAATAATGAATATTAATATTAATGTAAAATATAAAAATAATGAATATTAATATTAATGTAAAATATAAAAATAATGAATATTAATATTAATGTAAAATATAAAAATAATGGACTAGTTAGCGAAAAGTTCTGAGTTAAAACATCAACTGTTAGAAATCATAAGAAAAATTTATATATGAGTGAATGGAACATTCAGTGCAATCCTAAAATTACTGATGAAAGCAATGACATTATTCTAAAAAGCAAAATGAAATTAATAGCTCTTCTGGGCTAACGCCCTTTGAGCTAAAAATCATATTTAAAATTATATAAAGATCATTTACATGAACAGAAAATACAAATAAGTTAAAATTAAGAGTATGTTGGCTATGTAAAAAATTCTGTGTAAAATGGAATAAAACAATCAAATTAATAGCGTTAACAAAACGGAAAATAAGTCTATTATTAGAAACAGAAAGTTTAAGAAATAAGTTAAGTTCAGAGTATATTGGTTAAAATTACTACAATAATTAAAACATTGCATCTAAAACTGAGGAAAATTCATGTGAATCGGTCATTAAAGTCGAAAATAACAGTGTTATGGACACACATGGATGGGAACTGTCAAAGGAAATTATGTCAATGTCACAGGAAAATCAATAAAAGATAATCTCTTATCAAAATGTCTCTCTTATCGTGGTCCTTCCCCCTTATCAGCTAGCTCGTAGCCCCCCCCCGGAGCGCTCGTCCGCAACATCCGCATCCGCAATGAGCGCTCATCCGCAATTTACGCATTACTAAGTTAATCTTAAGATTACCCAGATAAATGTTCCCAGACTGGTAGCCCGTGGGCCGTATGCTGCACCGAAGCAACTTTATGCTTCCCGCGAAAACATTTTAATTATGTGCTTGTTGCAAATATGTTATTGCAATGATTTCAAGATTTTGGTTATTTGAAGTCCGAGTTTATGCTATGTTAATTCTCATCGAAAATGAATATAAAGAGAGCACAAGAAAATCTATAAACTGAACTAATTAATATAAAATGTGATTCAAATCTTATTCAAAGATTTAAAGATACATATTTTATGAACATCTATTCGTACTTGTCAAAAATAAATTTATAAGGCATTTTCTCCCTCCTTCCAGCATGCGTTTGTGGTGTAATGGTAGCACACTCGGTGCGTATTCGAGAGGTCCATGTTCGAGTCCCAGCGAACGCATTGCGGATTTCTTCTGTTTCCCACTCCAAAAAATCCTAAATAGAGTCTACAGTGGTGGTGCCCGAACTAAAAGGTGGTGGACAATAATTTGTCCCCCCCCCGCCAGGATTTGGCGACTGGGTTCCCTAATTGTTGCCCTTTAAAACGAGAAGTATATAAGGTATTTTCTCCCTGCTGTCTGCATGCCTTCGTGGTGTAACGGTAGCACAGTCGGAGCGTATTCGAGACGTCCAGGTTCTAGTCCCGGCCAGGTCATTGCTCATTTTCATGTCTCTTAGTAGTAATAACCTAGTACTAAACCTAGTAGGCTCTACAAACTAACCTAGTACTAATAACCTAGTAAGCTCTACAAACTAAGCTAAAAATTTTGCGCTAAGAGAAATTGTCTTGTTTCGGAATGCATTTATATACGAACAGCTTTTTTTCACAGTTGGAAATTAAGGTACTATTCGGTTTTGAGGGCCGTAAAATATCGCCAAACTATTGCTGATGCCAATGCTGCCAAAAATAATTGCGGTAATCCTAATGCAAGAAAGGAAGTATAATAGTAAATGACTATCCAAGATTGATGTCTTAAATTAGATGAAAGGTTAATTTCATATTGTTGCTTGCGTACGGTTTCGTTACGAAATGAATGCACAAGTCCGATGAAAAATGAACAAAAATTTATTATTATCACAACAAAAATGCTTAAATCTTCTCAAATTATCATGCAGTATTACAATATCTCACAGTAGTTATCTTTTAACTACTCAAATGTCCAATAGAACGTAATTCAAAACAGCTAAAGAAAGCTAATCCGCGAATTCGCTACAATCAACAAGAGCAGTTTTCTAAACAACAACAAACTAAGCAACTACCACAAACTGAGATGTTTTCCTCCTTTTATAAGATTTTAAAATCACGCGCTAGAATTTTCCAGTACTTTTTCGAAATCAAAAAGAGATATTTATTTATTTAACGCACGAGCTCTTGTATTTTAAATTTTCCGGCTTAGCTTTCTTTTAATATTCGTCACGCGCTGCACTGCGCGAGAAATAAAACCATTTATTTTATAACTGAACTAACATTAGCTTTTTAAATACCAAATTCGTAACAATATAATACTTTTTTATTATTATAATTTATAAAGAAAAGGCTAAACATGACTGAATGGAAGCAAAAGAGTAAATAACTATTTCAGATCATTATTATAATTTATATAAAAATTGCTAAGCATAACTGAATGGATGCCTGCATCGCTATTTCGCTACCGACTTATCGCTAAAGCATAATTTCATCTCGTTGGTTGTTCAAACGTAATTTTCTACAATGAATGATGCCTTTTCTTTGAAAATATTCTCAGTAAAGTGCAGAATCGCTCACTTATTTGTTTGCCGCTTTTTAGAAGGATAAAAACAATTGGATTTTTGTCAATTTTCTTTTACTTTTTAAGTGAAAATAGGTCGATGTGTACATAGATAAAGTCAAGGGTGTGCGCAGTGCCATTTTTGTGCAATTCTGGGATTATTTTTATGTGAAAATAGGTCGATGTGCACATGGATACCGAGTATGTGCAATTCTTAAAAACGCGTCAAGCAGTGGATGATTCTGCACTTCACCCAAAATTCTATTGCCGACTTTTCGTCATGGGCAATTCCCAAATTGTTAAATCCATAGGATATCAAAAAAGGATTTAAAATCAAAAAAGAATTTAAAAATTAAACTAAAATTTCTATGGTGTCTTAAAAAATATACAACTACATAAACTTACGCAATCTGAAATCAGCTCGTGCGCTAGATTTGGTGCTCTGTTCAATGGGCGCGTTCGCTAGATTTGGCGCTTTCGCTCATACATTTTCGCTGCAATTTTTTTTACGGTCCTCAAAACGGAATAGTACCGAAATTAATAAGTAAAGACCCTGTGACAAATAATTGCCTCTCAAAAATGCTCCAAAGTCAATAACGATTCATTAAGACTCCAAGTTGTTTAATAAAACACATTTATTAGACGTAAGCACATAGAAACTCAATATGTGCATCTTTAAATATCACAAAAAGATGCCATTTCTTCTTATAATTTAAAACACAGCATAAAAATTACTCTTAAAATTAAAAAGAATAGAACAGATTTAGCAATATTTTTTACTGTTGCCAGAACCTAACTACTAAAAAATCGCGCAGTTACAAACACGCCAAAAATGAAATTCAGCACGCATTATTTAAAGATAAAAATTAAATATAAACAAAATAATAACTTACGCTTGTAAATATTTGAAAGATACAATTTTTCACATCCTGATTCATCGATAAGCATCTACAAACCGCGATGAAGATAATATCTCATAATTTCCGCCCAAGGCTACAAACTTTAACAGAACCGAAAAGCCGCCATGTGTCAAGCTGTAACAAGAAATAAAAAGCTTATAATTATAATCCTATAAACAAGTATATTTTCATCAAAAAATAAATAACACAGGCTAAATTTTTACTGTTTAGTCTTCCATAGTGTGGAAGTCCTAATTTGAATTTGAAATTTGTTTTATTATCGATTTCACATTTTATAACACTTCAACGAATTTTTGATTAAAAAGATAAACGATTTCAACGCGAGATATGGCAACGTTGTACAGAAAAACCATTTATCGTTAAACGGTGTACAAAAACATTAGACTGCAATAAATGTTGTACATTAAATGGTGTACATAAACGTTGTATATTAAACGTTGTACAGAAAAAAACATTAGTCTGCTAATCGGAAATTCTAAAGATATGCTCAATTTAAAATTATTTGACGGTATTGCTTTTGAACTGAATTTTCTGGTTTAATTGCGAAGAACATGATATTTAATAAATAAAGGTAACAAATAAAATATTAAATTACGTAATTTAAAATCTAAAACCTTTCAGATTTTTTTGTTTAAAGTCAATTATTTAATGATTAATTAAACATATTAGATTTATTTGAAAGAAGTAACCGTCTAAGAGTTTAATATTTAGGTGTCAGTTTAATTGAATTACAAAGCATAATCAACAAAAATGTCTTATAGATACCAAAGATTACCTTGAGATTTCTTAAGATTTCAGATGGAAAATAAATATAAACTAGCTGCCAAGCCCGCCAGATGAGCGCGCTGTAGCCAAAGCAAAAATTTTAAGTTCTATGCATGACTGCGTGTTTAGTTTTATATTTCGAATATATAAAGAGTTTCCGGTAAGATTTTTGAAAAGAAATATATGGGAGATATTTCGCAGTTAAACGAAAAACAGGAAAATATTTTTTAAAATCCACAATTTAAAAAAATTCGTAAATATTTGATCCTACCTCTGTTTAGAAAAAACAGATGTAAATTTTAAAATTCCACCTCGTACGTGTTTCGACACAGCACGCCGTACAGCAACGAAATTCAGGGAAAAAAACCAACTTGCAGGATGCGAAAATTCCGGAAAACTTAGTTTATAGATGATTTCACACTTTAATGGAACAAATTAGGTAATGTGCAGATTAATTATATGCACATTAAAGACTTTCGAACTTTAATGGTACCATATGTATGGAAGTAGACTAATAAATCATGCGTAATCATTTATTTACCGATACTCAAAACTAGTATAAATTAACGGTATATGCTAATTTATTTACAAATCACGGTATACTGACAAACGATAACCATTTGACATATCGTTGGATGTGTGTTTCAATATCACAGGAGATATAAATGTTTATAAATGTATCGTTTTATTGCATTCATGAGGGCACTTAAAATATTGTCGAGCCGAAAGTTCACTCGAGTGGTTAAGGCAAGAAGAATAGGAGCTCAATTAATTCCGTACCAAGTGGGTATTTTCAATCAAATCTGGGACAAAGTTGGGCAAATTCATACTCTCACCTAGAAGGTGCACAAGGCTTTTTGTAAGGACAGTTCTTTCCTTCTTCGACATAAAAAAAACATAGATATGATATGGATGCCTAGGATCAGGAGAATTAAAAGCAATAACAGCTACGAGTCAGTTCAATGTATATAAGTACTTATAAAATAGTTTTTGATTACATTTATTAGAACAAAAAGGCTAATGGGCATTTTTCGTCGAATGGCTGTATCATTTTTCAAATTGTTGCCACCAAATGCTATTACCCTGTATTACATTTAAAGAAATTAAATAATGAAGAATCTGCATGGATGCATGTATGTTCCTCGCATTTTGAAAAAACAATGGTATCTAGAGCCATTAAATTTTGAATAATTTAGTTCTGCACTCGAATATGGGCGCTTGGAAGACCGAATCTTGAATTTCGAATTTGTTTGATTATCTATTTCATATTTTTAAACTTTAACGAATTCTCGATTAAGAAAATTTTAGAGTCATTAGGTTTTACGAAAGCAAGAGGCGTGGAAAATGAGCAATGCTCTCAACTGGACCCTCTTGAATATGCGCCGAGTGCTCTGCCGTTACACCATGAAGGCATGCGAAAAGGAGGGAGTAAGTACCGTATATACTCCCCCCTATCAGAGAGCGTTTGAGGATTAGGGTACCCAATCGCCAAATCCTGGTGATTTGGTCACATCCCGAGGATAATACAGGTAAAATTCTGGTGATGACGAATTATCGTCTATCACCTTTTAGTTCGGGTGCCACTGCTGAGTCATTAGGTTATTTTGAAGCAAGAGCAGCGAAAAATGTTCAATGCCTAAGGTCAGGACTCGAACCTGGAAGGCATGCAAAAAGGAGAGAGAAAATACCTTATGAACTTAACAATTTCAAAGCCAGCAGTGGCATCACACTGTACGGAATAAAACATTTATATCCAGCACGCGAGACTGTCCATCAGAAATTCTAAAGTTATGCTGTTTTTAAATATTTTAATTCAAAGGGGCGTTAGCCCAAATGCTCTTCAAATAATGTGGATGTATGTGTAAATGAAAAAATCTGATGTGTACACCACATGACTTCCTTGTACGGAATATAAAATTATACGCATTTTTTCTTGCATTTCATTTAACTTATTGGATTGAATTAAATCTACTTCGCCGACAGCGCATAAACCACAATAGAATAAATGCATTCTTTAAAATTTACTCTAGTATTTGTTTACCATAGCTAAACTCTGGCGCTAGATTCACTTAACAGTATTATATTTCGTTCATATTATAACTCATAATGCACAAAATTTATATCATTGAAAGAATAGAATTATCTAATCGTTGCCACATGTTCTATTTAAATACTATAATAAAGATAGAACGATGTATAAAAGAAATTAAGCAAACAAAACAAAAAAGAAACAGTTTTTCACAGACGATTGAGTATTTCTCATTCAATTAATTCAATTCTCACTTCGCGAGAAGGCAAAAATACATAATAACTCAAAATATCTATATTACAAATTACGATATAAATCTTAAACACTTATTTCCTGGAAAAAAATTCCAGAAAGGATTAAGCATGATTTAATTGCCAATAATAAATGAAGGCGTTATCTTTGTTGTTGCGAAGCTAAGTTTCTTTAGATTGGCAACAAATCCACTAGTCTGCTGTTTCAAATGTAAACAATCAATGGCCGCCATAAAAATAGCGGCACTTAAACTACTTTAAAATTGTTGATAATTCTACAAATATTCCATACAGATTTATTAAAGGCATAAAAACCTTAACCGGAAGGTAAAAACAACATAATACAATCATTTTTAAAGCAAAAAATGTACAATTTACAAACATATCAGAGTAAAGAATCTGAGATTACTGAGCCGGGTAACAGAGTGGATATATATATATAAATATATTTATAGACGTTTGGTGCGGCCGATTGCAACCAAAATACGAGGTGCACATCTACATGTTATAGCCGTCCTATATACAAAATTTTAACGTTCTGAGGCTACTCGTTTTTTTGTTATGCGAGATACGTACGTACGCACGTACGTACATACGTTCGTACAGACGCCACGAAAAATTCTCATCAGAATTCATTTTAAAGCAGTTTTATAATTTTTTTGAAGGAAAAGAGTATTTTATTCTGTCCTTACCTACAGATATCACGCAAAAACATCGTTAAATTGTATTCGATAGCGGTCAAAATGGATATTTTCTTTGAAATATGCTGCCTGAAACTTTTCGTGATTACAATACTTCCTTTTTACTTCGTGTAAGGAAATGAAAAGATAAGCATTTATTACATTCTTCAACATTGTTTATATCAATGAAACATAAAAAACGCTTATACAATATAGCATTTGCTAACTTTAATGAATAAGTAACACAAGCGATGAAATATTTTATATTGACACTTTTCTATACATTTCGTTAATTTTTTTACACTAATAATTACAAACACAAGACATCACAAAAACTTGTAACAACACATTAAGTTTCGATATTTTCTCACAAAAACTCGTCTCGCTTCTTATAGAAGTTACTGATATATTTTATATAAAATAATATTTGTGAGCCAAGAATTTTTCATTCTGTAAATTCGATGAAAATGAGTCTTTTTAACTATTTAAATTACAGCAAATGAAAATCTAATTTTGCTGAAACGCGTAAGTTAGCAATAAATCATCTCACGCAATTCCAATCAACACTGAAGTTTTAACAAACGTCAACAAAAATAACGCAATCAAATATTTAATAACTTTTACACTGTATTCATTACTTACTTCATCGCTTCTAAAGTCACGCGCGCTGCAATCAAAAACAAAGCTACTTAGTTATCCATTCAACGTTTCGGAACAACATGTTCATTCACGATTTTTGCTCGGAAATTCGACACTAGGGTAATTAAGAAAACAGGATATCCCAGAAGCTGTTAGTAGTTGAAACCTAATTAGCTGCGGTCATTAATTAATCAACCTGCGGCAATCTTGTTTTGTGGTTTTTGCATCAGTTGTCAAAGCAGAGAGAATTGTCGAACTCACAGTGTCGAATTTAGTTTTCCAAAAAGGAAATGACGCACACTTCATGTTTCAGTTCTTATTTTTATCACCAGATTGCCAGAGAGAAGTTGTAAATTGAAAACTAGGTCAATTTAAGGTTTTGAATAGTTTTTGCAGTTGTTTCCGAAACTTTACAAGTCTCGATTAACACAGAATGTACAAAGTTTTGCCCACAAAAGCCCTGGACCCATTAGAAAATTAGCCTCGGAAAAGTACAAGCGTTCGAAACACTAAACTTATAAATGCTGTTAAAATATATATAATCATAACTAACATTATATAATCGTATTTTATATACATAATCATAACTAACATGTAACATTACTTTCAAACCTTAGGGGCTTTACCAAAGCCAATCCAACTAACTTTCAATTCAGACTAAAATAAACTGAATTATATAAATATAGATTAAGCCAAAGCAAGTTACTGTTATTTACTTACAGCTCAGCTATCTAAGAGGAGAGATACTTTCATGGAGGAAAGGTACCTAAGTGATTTATTTGTATTATGGCAAAGAGTTTGAAAGCTACCTGTCTAAGGAAAGGATGTCTTCAGCAAGGTCATTATATGTATTCTATCTACTTCTGGGACAAAGGCGAAAATGTTTAAGCATTTAAGCCATTTGTGGCTTAAATGCTTAAATATTTTTTGCCAGACTTAACAGGATGTATGCAAGCTGACTTAATGGATTGGATGACAAGTCGTGCGAACTTAATGAACTGGGAAAGGGAACGGAAATTGCAAAGCATTTTGATCATTTGTGAGTGAAATAACGGTAATTCTACATTAATTATTAGTCAAATTATCAGTTCAACAGCTTTATCCGCTTGGCCACTACTATGCCTCAATTTCTGGCTAGGTACCAAAGAAAAATTATTGCCATATAATCTCAGTTCCCTGATTACACATGTTTTGAAGTTTTTCAACAGTGATACCTTTATTTTGCTTCAACATAGAATCCGGAAAAAGAAATTAATAGATTACCTGAAAAATACGGTGGTAACGAGGTAGGGACCATCATACCAAATCTATCTATTGGAAAATCCTTTGTTCAGATGTTATCGCTAAACACGTGTAATTCGATAAGAGGTGTTGGAATACCTGCGAATGGGCTGATTGAATCGGCGGTTTCGTAGTTTTTCCCAAGTGTAACGTGCATACGAACCATTTTTCCTTAGAAATTCCTCCATGAAGGCATTCCTTCCTTTAAGCAGCTGCCCACCAGCGGCCGAGCGGTAAAGTCGCTGAACACTGGTAGTTCGGTCCGAGGTTCGAATCCCGCGAACGGGCTGCATGGGCGTTTTCGTGGTTTTCCCCATGTGTAACGTGTATACGAGCCAGTTTCCCTTAGAAATTCCTCCACGAAGGCATCCCTCCCCTTAGGCAGATAGCCCTAGTGTGCTTTGCCGTAATTAATAAACCAAACCCTTAAGCAGCTAATCTTTGAGTGCGTTGCCATAATTAAATGAACCAAACCAATCATATTTATCCGTTTTGGAAGCTTTGTTACTGTAAAAATCACTTCAGTTGTTGCTTTTTTTTTTCCAAGTATACTCGAGAAGTTATATATCTTGTCATTCTCTTTTAATAAAATTTCGTATTTGACTAAACAATAATATTCATTCTGCCGCTCAACCGGAATAGTGGTTAGCGATGCTGAGTGTCGTACCGAAGGCCCCCTCTTCGAATCCTGGAGAATTCATGGATGTTTGTAAATGTATGGTGTCTATGCAGCATTGGGGTACTCTAAATATGCGGCGAGCCAAAAGTCCTCTCAAGAGGTTGATGGTAAAGGAAGAAGGGTGGGAGAACCTCGGACCTGTCCCCTCGAGGTGCTCGTCATCAAAATTGGGCTGAAAGAGAAAATTTACTATTTAACACTTAATACCGTTAAACCTTCAGTAGCTCTATCATTGCTCTGCAGGCGACTTTCATATAAAGGCGGCAAAACGGCGGAACAAATTTCAATTATTCTCATCGTTAATAATATATCGTATATAAATTAATATTCTAGTTTAAACTATGTTGCTTACCACATACTTCTAATAAACCTTTCATATGAGCGAGTAACGTGATTACACAAGACACACAGACAGAAATAAGCGCAAATCTAACTGTTAATAAAACGTAAATCCTAAATATCTCAATGTATCAAAACGTAGCCTTCGAAAAGGTGCTGATACCGTTATTTTGGGGATTCTACTACGCAATTAGTATTTTTATTTGATTTATTAATTCAGGGAGGGAACGAAAACAGTACTTAGAGGCGCTGAATCCATTAAGAAGGTTGATACTTTTTATCAAATGAAAATACCGTCTGCATAAATGTGCTAGTACAGTTTTATTACCAACCGCTATGAAAGAATTGCTATGCATATATTGCATTAAAAGGGGGGCAATGTGTTTCAGTATGTAAGTTTATATATGCTATAAATTTGGATCTATTTTGAGCGTTCTGTAGGAATATCTTCACATGAACAAAATCTCTGCAAGATGGTTAGTTAGACTTCTTTCAGTAATTCAAAAGCAGCAAAATTCCAACGGAATTCAAAAACAGTAGTGTGGGCTGAAGTAGCTTGAACTCTCTTGCAGCCTAGACTTAATCCAACTGATTATTATATGTTCTCTAAAGTGAAATGAGGTCTTCGTGGAAATTCGAGGATAATGGTGACGTAAAGAAAGAAGTTATGGAATATTTTTGAGGACAAAACTTCAGATCACTTTTTGTATATGGAGGCGTATGAGAAGTGTATAAAGACACAAGAAGATAACATTAAAAAAAATTATTTAACTTTGTTTTGTTTAGGATTCATAATGCATTTTCTCTCTCCTTCCGGCATGCCTTCATGATCTAACGGTAGCACACTCGGTGCGTATTCAAGAGGTCTAGGTTTGAGTCCGGGAGGCGTAATGGCAGACCGCACACTGAGTTGAACAGTGTTAAACGAATGTCGCATACTGCGCATGCCCAGAAAACAATTTGGCGTAATTACTATGTTGGCGTGATTTGAAAAGAAGATAAATACGGTATATGGTAGATGTACCGCCATCTGATTGTAAACAAATCTGGCGTTTAAATCTTCGTAGAGTATAATGTAAATGTAAATTAATTACTGTGTTAAAATACTATTTTTTCTGTACTGCTCAAACAACTGGAAAGCTGAAATTATTGCGAAGTAATGTGAAGCAGTGTTTGCATTCAAAATGTAAAATATAATACCTATGAAATTCTGCACATTCCTTTGGAACTGTACAAATTTTCGTTCAGAAAAAGACTGAAATTTAGGATATATTAGTTGAAAATTTATTCATTATACTTTTAAGCAATAAAAACAATTCAGGATTTACCATACGTTCCATTCGCACATACATAAAGAAACACTGAGGAATATAACAAGTGCTTGCAAATAACACTGAAGAAATTTTACAATTCCTTAATGCTAGTTATTAAATTGTTTGAAATGAGAAAATAAAAGCGCGAATATACGCTAACAAACTAAGCGAGATACTCCAGTTTACAATTACTAAATTATAACATGTAAACAAATTACATTTAAATAACGAATTAATACGAACATATGTTAACAAATATTAAATGCACTGTTATTGACAAATTACAATGAAATATATATTAGAAAAATAAGCAAGTGCAATCGGTATGGACGTTAAAATAACTAATAAGCAAAGTTCCACAACATTACAGTTGTAAACATCATTCGAACACACTCGACAGCCATGGTGATCACGAATAAGCTAGCGTAGGGTTGCTTAGTCGCCAGTATTTCTCCCCGCGCCAAAGGTACACCATCAAGCATGCGCAGTAAGCGAAATTTGTTTAACATTGTTCAACTCAATGTGCGGTCTGTCATTACGCGTCCGGGAGAGGGCATTGTTCATATTTCACGTCTCCAGCCTCTATAAACCTACAAAATTATCAAGCTGGAAAGTTTTGCTATCTTTCAATCGAATTTCATTGGTAGGAACCAAAATAACCGGTAAATCAACCAAAGCAATTAGTCTGAATCTAAGTACAGTTTATAATATATTTTAAGTGAATATCATGTGTGTAAGCGTTTACTCAAAATACCAACCAATGTAAACCAATCAAGTGCTATTATAGTTCACTATAAGTTAATAAAAATTTTAGAGGTTCGTATGTATAGTGCTTTATAGAGAACAATATATTGGTGAACAAACTATACCTCAATCCCGCTTGATGCATTACGCGTGCATAACATGCTTATATCTAGCCATCTATCCGTTTTCGAACATGCAAATGTTTTGAAGCTGCAGAGGTTGAAATGTTAATGTCAGAGCATCTACATATGCAAACTCAAGACCTACGTGATAAACCATAGGCTCAACTTCTGGAAGCATAGGAATAAAAAGCAATTTTATTTCCAGCGCGAGGCTCTTTATCGAAAATAGATATGCACTTTTTAAATATTTTGTGATTTTGTTGGTGAAATGAATTTCCTGTGGCGTAGGTGCGATGAATATAATATTTAATTAATAAATTTAACACCCAAAACATGAATAATAAAATAATCTGATGTGTGCACCATATGACTTCCTTGTACGGAATATTAAATTATGCGAATTTTTCTTGCATTTCATTTAAACTTATTGGATTGAATTAAACCTACTTCGCCGACAGCGCATAAACCACAATAGAATAAATGCATTCTTTAAAATTCACTCTAGTAGTTCTCTACCATACCGACACTCTGGCGCTAGATTCACTTACCACTATTACATTTCGTCCATATTGTAACTCATAATGCACAAAATTTATATCATTTAAATAATAGAATTAGCTAACCGTTGCCACATGTTCTATTCAAATACTATAATAAAGCTAGAATGATGTATAAAAGAAATTAAGCAAACAAAACAAAAAAGAAACAGTTATTCACAGACGATTGAGTATTTCTCATTCAATTAATTCAGTTCTCACTTCGCGAGAAGGCAAAAATACATAAAAACTCAAAATATCTATTTTAAAAATTACGAAGTAAATCTTAAACACTTATTTCCTCGAAAAAATTCCAGAAAGGATTAAGCATGATTTAATTGGCAATAATAAATGAAGGCGTTACCTTTGTTGTTGCGAAGCTAAGTTTCTCTAGATTGGCAACAAATCCACTAGTCTGCTGTTTCAAATGTAAACAATCATTGGCTGCCATAAAAAAAGGCTTAGCGGCACTTTGTTGTTTAAACTTTAAAATTGTTGATAATTCTAAAAACATTGCATACAGCTTTACTAAAGGCATAAAAACCTTAATCGGAAGATGGGAATTCTAACACATATACTTCTATGCTGCTTTTAAAATTATGTATTTGTGCGGTTGAATTGTGCATGGCGTAAGTGCGAAGAAATCTATGCTTAATAATAAAGGTAAAATGACAAAAAAGGGGAAGCCAGCAGGAGTGAGTGAAACAGCAGACTGCTAGACTACGAGCTCAGCGAGACTTTAAAAAAACATTAAGGAATCCTTTTGGGTGACCGTTAAAACATGAATCTTTCAGATTTATTTTCTTTCATTTTGTATTTTCTGTAGATGTTTTTTCTTTGCGCCGTTGTTTTGTGACTGCATTTCTTTCTTTAGTCCTCAATAATGAAATTTAACTTCTGGTTAATTCACACTCGATTAAATGGGAGTTGGCCTATAAATACTTTACTTTATTTACAAATTTTTAGAAAGGAAACATATTTTGTCTCAGAGAGAAATAACATTTTCATCCGAAAATATTTTTTCACAGAATTGTCTTCTTTGCGAAACCTTTTTGCCATTTTGCATGAATAACCTATTTAAATTTTTTAAACATTTGTATTTTCATTACGCTGTTCCTCGTACTTCATTCTGAGATGAATCCTTCTTAAACCTAAGGGATTTGTATTCTAAATATTCCAGTGTTTCTGCATAGTTACCGCGCCATTACCTCCGTGCTGCGGATTGACAGCGTTCCACACAATACTACTGCATTATTCATAGAAATTATCCAGTGTTCTCTCCAAGGGTTTCATAGAAATCCATCCTTTCAAAACACCATCCGCAGGTGTTAAGGTATTCTCTTTGTGTCGGTTCATATGCAAATGTATATTCCGTTTAGGGGTTCGTAAAGCAATTAGATTTAAGACATTTCTCTCGCTCTGAAAAGCATCCGAAAGGAATTTGAAAAGGATGAACCAACAAACGAATCCAGACGCGAATAAGATTTCAACGGAAGGTCTTTCGGAGGCTTTCAGCTTCTGAAGCTGTCACATAAATTCGGATTACAGCTTTTGTGTAATCATAATTGCTAAAATTTGTGCGAACACGGCCAAATATTTTAAAATCAATTTAAATATCGTTCAGACTTCATTTCCAAAAGTGTTACTTCCAGAGAGCAAACCTAACATGAGCAACATGGTATTTGTCTCCGAAAGGTTTCAAGTATGCGTGTAGGTTCTACAGTCGTTGGCTATGAAGCAATTAAACGCTATTTCTTGATTATTTGGCAATTTTGTTGCCAGTATTCTACAGTTGCCTGCTCCAACTAGTTTAAGGCGAAACGTCTTCTGGTCCATTAACAGCCTTCTGGTCCATTAGTTAGACATCGAAGCCGTTTGTTATAAACGTCAAGAGATTTACGGATGCTGTTCACACAGTTCTTAGACGACTTTATTGTAATCACAGAAATAGTTTACCTAAAATGTTTATGTTTTAAATGTTCAAATCGATAACCCATATTCTTCACTATCTTTATACACAGTAATTTCCAGGACAATAAAGCCTTATATAGTATCGGAAGAAGTATTTTAACCCATTACCCTCTTTGGAACCCTTAAACTTTGGAACAACTTTCCAAAGTCTAAGGACATTGTAGGGTTGACGTTTGGACAACCCCGCTTTTTAAAAGTCCAGAAGTGCAAAAATACATCGATGATAGATCAGGAGATTTAGTAGGGATATGAATGAAGCGTATGGCCTTGATAACCGTTTCTTCTTTAATTTTTTCCAGGAAATTGGCAGTAGATTTAGATGTGTCGCTGCTTGCTCTACCTTGATGTAGTTCTGCTGATTGATCCCATTGTGTGTAAAGAGAAGGATTTTGTATTTGAAAATTGGGTATAAAATATAGTTTGGATAATATGTGGAGTTGATATTAACATTTTTCCCAATTCTCTTTATTTTGAATTTGCCGTTATATGAAAAAACAGCATCAATCGTACATCCCTTACAAAAACATTCTTTAAATTCTTTGAGCCATGATTTATTATTTTTTCCTCCTCTTTCCTTATAATAAATGGATCTCTCTTTATTGACATCATTTACGTACACACAAGAATCGTCTATTGTGATAAAATTTCTCCATTTTTATCCAGATAAATGTTTCTCATACAGAATTCTGCGATATGTCGTGGAGAAACACAACGCACATTATATTTGTTTCGAGTTATACTTCCTCGTACGAAGTAAAAAGGAAGTATTGTAATCACGAAAAGTTTCAGGCAGCATATTTCAAAGAAAATATCCATTTTGACCGCTTTCGAATGCAATTTAACCATGTTTTGGGTGGCATCTGTACATAAGGACAGAATAAAAGATTCCTTTCCTCCAAAAAAAAATTATAAAACTGTTTTAAATGAATTCTGAACAGAATTTTTCGTGGCGTCTGTACGAACGTATGTAGGTACCTATCTCGCATAACTCAAAAACGAGTAGCCCCAGAACGTTGAAATTTTGTATATAGGGACTCCTATAACATGTAGATGTGAACCTCGTATTTTGGTTGCAAACGGCCGCTCCAAACGTATATAAATATATTTATAAATATATCCACTCTGTTACCCGGCTCAGTGATCTCAGTTTCTTTACTCTTATATGTTTGTAAATTGTATATTTTTTGCTTTAAAAATGATTGAATTATGTTGTTCTTATCTACCGGTTAATGTTTTTACGCCTTTAGTAAATCTATATGCAATATTTTTAGAATTATCAACAATTTTAAAGTTGTTTAAGTGCCGCTAAGCCTAATAATTTTTTTTTATAGAGGCCATTGGTGGTTTACATTTGAAAAAGCACAGTAGTAGATTTGTTGCCAATCTAGAGAAACGTAGCTTCGCAACAACAAAGATAACGCCTTCATTTATTATTGCGAATTAAATCATTCCTAATTCTTTTTTGGAATTTTTTCGTTGAAATAAGTGTTTAAGATTTACTTCGTAATTTTTAATACAGATATTTTGAGATTTTATGTATTTTGGCCTTGTCGCGAAGTGAGAACTAAATAAATTGAATGTGAAATACTCAATCGTCTGTGAAAAAATGTTTCTTTTTTGTTTTGTTTGGTCTAATTTCTTTTATACATGGTTCTAGTTTTATTATAGTATTTGAATAAACCATGTGGCAACGATTAGATAATTCTTTAAATGATACAAATTTTGTGCATTCTGAGTTATAATATGAACGAAATATAATACTGTTAAGTGAACTAAGCGCCATAGTGTCGCTATGGTAAACAAATACCAGAGGGAATTTTAAAAATTGCATTTATTCTATTGTGGTTTATGCGCTGTCGGCGAAGTAGATTTAATTCAATCCAATAAGTTTAAACGAAATGGAAAAAAAAAAAAAAAAAAAAAAAAAAAAAAAGGTGGGGGAATAATTTAATACTCCGTACAAGGAAGTCATGTTTTGTACACATGAGGTTTTTTAAGATTCAAACTAGCATTAATTACTTTATTTATCTTTGACACTGAGCATTTTAATGATTTTGCAACTGTCGTGTTACTTGGTGGATTTTCTTTTAACATTAAAAGATCTGATTTTTGCAACATTCAAAACAGTCCGTTTTTTCCTTGGATCGTATTTGGAAACATTTTCCCACCTGAAGCTAAATTTTGACGTTTTCTCCCTTTGTTGTTTACAACATTATTTATTCGTGGGTTTAGATATCGAAAAACAACGGATGCAACGTTTTTTAATAACTATATACGAGGAAGTTTCTTCGGAAAGAACACAAGCATAACCCTCCATCCATTGCTTCTTTAAAAGCAACATTTTGTGTGAAAACAAAACTGTCAAGCAGCAGACGATAATTTATACTTTCAAAAATATAGTTGCGTTAAAAAAATTCCAAATAGAAGATTTGTTTTTTACAGCAAAGCAAAATTGTGTAAAAAAATATGCAAACAACTCCTCTATAAACAGTGCGGAGTTCTTTTTCTGAAATTAAGCCTATGTTTTATCACGTTTTTTTCCTTTTCTTATTATTCACGTTTTGTGTGTTAAATTTATTAATTAAATAATTTATTTATCGCACCTGTGCCATAGGAAATTCATTTCAACAACAAAATCACAAAATATTTAAAAACAGCATATGTCTAGAATTTTCGATAGAGAGCCTCGCGCTGGAGATAAAAGTGCTTTTTATTCCATACAATGTCGCCAATGCTTTCTTTCAAATCGTTGAGTTCGTTATTCAAAAATTCATAAAAGGTTTACAAAATATAAAAATCGAAATTTAAAATTCAGACTTCCAGGTGCACTTGTTGGTGTGGAGGACTACGTTATTCAAACTTTGATGGCCATAGATATTGTCGTTTTTGCACAGTGTTAGGAACATACACACGTACATGTACATGCTTCGTTATTTAATTTCTTTAAAAATAACAAAGGGAATAATATTTGGTGGCAACAATTTGAAAAGGCACACAGCTGTAGAAGACGCCCATTTGGGCTAACGTGGGTAGCAAATAATGTTATAGAATTAGGGAGTTGTTTTTTTCTTCAATAGTAAGTATTTTAAGTGTATGTTGTTCAGATTATATAAGCAGTTTACTAAACAAACAACTAACTGACTAATTAAGACACGATAACACGCCGAACAAATATTAATTTAGAAGTCAAACAACAAAAATTTATTTTCATCAATTAGCCATAAAGGTGCACGTTTTTTACAGAAATTTGACTTTCGTGTCGTTTATTCTCCCATCAATAAAATTGCGAGTTCCATACTCAAGGACCCCATTCCGGATTTGAATTCCTGGGGTATTTACAGGATTCCTTGCCAGTGTGGTTTACTTTACATTGGTCAAACTAAGAGAGCCTTAAAATGCCGCGTTAAGGAACATGAGGCATACGCTAGAAAAAAGGAAACACAGAAGTCTTCTGTTGCCCAACATTGTTGGTCCGAAAATCACACTTTCAATTTTTCTGCTGCCAAAATTCTTCAAAAAACATCTTCCATTGGTGAAATTGGATTTTCTAGAGGCATTTAACGACCCTAATTCTAATCCATCTTTGCCTTCAGACTTTAAAGAAATTATGTTTTAGTTCTGGTTTCATCAACAGATGGCGCCAGTGGCTTATCTTCTAACTAGATCTGTATCTTATCTAATAATTATATCTTATCTCGTTCACTTGTGCTTTTGCAGCTGAGGATGATGGTTCGGCAAAACCATCGAAACTAGTCTTGTGAAAATTTGAAAATATAACGCTGATTTTTGTTGTTTGACTTCTAAATTAATCTAACCGCCTGTTTTGCCAGAAGTTTGAATTCAAGACTTTACTCGTATTCTCTTAGAAATATTGCTTTTTAGGACAATTTACAACTGAATTTCTTCCTTTCTAATAATGATTATTCTTCGATTACTTAGGAAAGGTTCTTTTAGCATTGAATACTGGTTTAATTTCCTTAACTGAATGAATTTATTTTCTTGAATAAAGTATTGTTTTTAAGAAAAATTAATCTTCTGTTTTGTCCAAAATATGGCGCTAGAATTATTATTTCGATATTTATTAGCTTTGATTTTAGACATTTTAGCTATGTAGTTCTAGTATGCAAGCACAAAATGTATTTTATTCCTAAATAACTTGCAGAATGACTTGTAGCTGATTGTCAAGGATAAGAAGATTATATAGAACTGTGCTATACAATCAAACGACTGTGGGTTTTGACATATTTATTTTAAAATTGGACTACATGTGTTCTGTCTGATGTACAGAAATGTATATAGACAAATGTTGCCTTGGTCTCTTTGATCAGTATGGTTGGTTTAGTTTTGTTTATTTTATTCTGGCAAAGCACTCGACGACTATTCGACTAAGGGAATAGATGCTTTCGCGAAGGACTTTCTAAGGAAATTTAGCTCGCATACACGTTACACATGGGAAAACCACGGAAGTGGCCATGTAGCCAGACATTTTTCTAGCATTCGAACTACCAGTGTTCAGCGACTTTACCGCTCGGCCCCTGGTGGGTGCCTGATCAGTATATTGTGGCTAGTGGTCACATCATTGGGCTTAGAGTCGAGTTCTGGAGAAGGCATGGACCTGTGGAAAGGTGTAATGCCTTTCTAACAATGGGGTACTCAAAATACCGTCAATCTGAAAGTTCCTTCGAGGAATTGATGGCAGTAAAAAATGGGTGGGAAGTCATATGCTCCGGCGAGAAACCATATGCATTGGTTGTCCTGATCTAAATTGTATTTAGATTAAAAAGATAAGTAACAAATCTTTATCCAGTTCCCTAGTCATTGAGTGCCTTAATACGCAATGCCATTTGACATCTACGATGTCATGATATGAAATGTATGATGTCATGATATGAAATGTATAATGTCATGATATGAAATGTATGATGTCATGATATGAAATGCATGATGTCATGATATGAAATGTATGATGTCATGATATCAAATAACATCAAATGTATGATGTCATGATATGAAATAACATCAAATACATAATGTCATTTTATTTAATGCATTAATTACGTATCCAATATTATTATTCGAATTAAATATTCTGTTACAATACGATTCTCAGTAATTAAACGTGCATACAAAACATTCACCCGAAATATTTGCATATATTGACATTATTTATATATTATGTAACTGTAGACATTATTACTGAATTCGATTATTTACGCATATATTACTTCCATTGCTTGCGCATAATCAACCTCAATGACTCTCTTAACATGCTCATCACAGTTAACCACGACTTTGAGCAACATATAGCATAAAATTACCTACCTCCTGAAGATGAATAATAAAGAAACATAAAAATACGTAGCAGAAAGAAAATACTGCTTGTAACATATGAAATAAACATTTGAAAAGTTCGTGCTTAACTAACATTTTCAGCTACTTGTAAGCTTTCGCAAACCATTAATGAAGATAAAAAGAAGAAAAAAATATTTTTCCATAAATGAACATTATAACAAGAAAAAAAAAAAAAAAGAAAAAAAAAATCTGAAATGTTTCAGATTTTAAATTACGTCCAAAGGGGCGTTTTTTAACATTTTGTGTGTTACCTTTCTTTATTAAATACTAGGTGTACCCGCCCGGCGTTGCCCGTGCATTTAGAAAATGCAGATAAGTGAATAGCGCAGGAATAGTAGTGTAGGACATGTAGACTGTCTCTCTCTCTTCCCCCCCCACAAGCTACAAAAAAGAAATGAATTGTAATTAATCGATTTAATGTATCGTCAAAACAGCAAACTAACGCTAGAATAAAGAAATCAATTGTTACAATCGAACGTTATTTGAAAACAAATAATAATATCAGTGAGTCAAAAAAACCGTGATTAATTAATTATAAATAATTTTTTTAAAATTTTTCTAATTCAAAAATCGAAAATCGGGCTTCGAGGTCTGGTGGCCAGCCCCTTTGTGCTTCCGTATAAAAAATTCCAGGTCCCTGCGTGCGATAGATTTGGCTGGAGAGCTCGGTCAGACAGACAGACAGACACATTACACTTGCTTTTATTATTATAGATCATGTTCCTCGCACTTAAACATAAGATCCAGTGCAACAGCAATATCGCAAAATAGTTTTAAAACGAGCATATCTTTAGAATTTCCGATACAGAGACTCACGCGCTGGAGATAAATATGTTTTTTCTGCACAACGTTGCCATTGCTCGCTTTGAAATCCTTGAGTTAGTTAATCAAAAATTCGTCAAAGTTTTAAAAAATAGGAAATCGATCATAAAACAAATTTCAAATTTCAAATTTGGTCTTCCACATGCTCATATTCGTTGGAGGATTACGTTATTCAAAATTCGATGACTCTATGTACTGTTGTTTTATCACAATACGAGAAATATACATACATTTATGCAGATTTTTCATTATTTAATTTCTTCAAATATAATGCAGGACTCTAACATTTTATGGCAACAGTTTGAAAAGTGAACCGACATTTATGAGTCCGACGCAAAATGCCAAAACGAAACTAATAGTCCTTCGGGATTCAAATCCCTTTGGACTAAAAAACAGTAACAACAGTTCTTGCAAATCAATTGAAGCAAAAGCGGAAAACATCGGTGTGGAAAACTGCAAAATGTCTTCCAGGCCGTACAGGTATATCCAATTACCAAACAGAAAAACATCCTACAGGCCAGCGCCATTTATCCATTTGCCCCGGAACCAAACATCGTTTTTGTTTTGTTCCAGCCCCTCTCTCTTTTCCAGTCATATCTATGGAAACAGTTTCTCTCTTGTGAAATAATCAGGCGGAAAAGGACCCGCAGGGTTCTCAAACAATAAGGAAGCTTTGTATAACGAAGCGCCTGCAATTGACTTTTAAGGCAAAGCTCCAGAAAGTAGCGTCTTTCTTTCGGGAAACAAAAGATGATTGGGGGGATAGTAAACAGGGCTGAAAAGAGGGTAGTTCCAGAACAAAGAGGTTAAGTTCATTATGTAACTGTGGTCATTATTTCGCTTATTTATTAACTATGTGCTAGCGTTATTTGGGATGATAGTATTATCTTACCAGAAGAGATGTTTAGGATTTAACAAATAATTAAGCTTCAACATTTTCCATAGGATAAAAAATAATTAAAATAAAAATCACACAAAAAGAAACTGAAAGCTTTCAGATTTTACATTACGCCCAAAGGTGCGTTTCTTTAACGTGTTATGTGTTACCTTTATTTATTAAATATCATGTTTTGGAACTTAAACCATAAAATTCAATTCAACAGCAATATCGCAAATTAATTTTAAAATGAGCAAAGCTTTAGAATTTCCGATACATAGTCTCGCGCACTGAAGATTTTTTTTTTTTTTTTTTTTTTGTATAGTGTAGCTGTTGCTCGCTTTGAAATCGTAGAGTTTGTTAATAAAAAATTCGTTTTAGTGTTACAAAATATGAAATCGATAATAAAACAAATTCCAAATTTCAAATTAGGGCTTCCAGATGCCCATATTCGGTAGAAGATTACGTTATTCAAAATTTGATCGCTCTAGCCACTCTTGTTTTATTCCAATGCGAGAAACGTACACACATAAATGGAGATTCTTCATTATTTAATTTATTTAAATAAAATACAGGAATCTAATATTTGGAGGTAGCAATTTGAAAAGTGAACAGACATTTATAATGTACGAACGCAAAATGCCAAAACGAAATTAAGTCCTTCAGGGGAAATTTCCACTTTGGACTAAAAACGTTTAATGACTAAAATGGTTGTAAAATATGATGGTAAGCTACTAAGTTCATGGTAAAAGTTACAGAATAAGCCTCACTAAGTATGAATTTGAAATGCACTGAAGACTTGCAAACAAATGAAGAAGTTATAAATTTAAATGCAGTTAACGTTTAAAACTATTCCTTATTCAACCTTGGTGTGCCTCAAATGAGCTCACCTTGAATTTAGAAATGTTACAAGTTAGGCACACTCTGGCTACTTAAACTACATCTAATTTGCCTCCTGGTGAGGCTGAAAAAAGAAAAAGGAGTTACAGGAAAGATTTAACACAAATATAATGGGGTGCCTAAAATAAGCCTTACAATATTCAGGTATAAAAAATTAGCAAAAATAAGCAAGAAATCACCGCTAACTGCAGTTTCGTTGGTGCCATGTCCAACTTTATGGTACTTTACGGCGAATACATTAGAAGCTGCAATGCTTCATGCAATGAAATGGTATGGGGTTCATATGTTTTATTCACACCAGCGAATGGGACAAAATGAGGGCTACATTATCCACAAGTTTCTCAAGCAAGGAAAGTTCGGAATCTTTTAAGAAATCTCAACTGAGGTAAGTGTGAGTAATAATTGTAGCTTCAGAAAATTGAAAGTTACTTATTAACCAAACATTAATTATTATTATTAACTAATTAACTACAGCATTTCTTAAAAGCTTTCAAAAATTTCCTGCAAAGCAGCGTCGGCGAATTACGTAGCTTCCATTCTGTTTGTGTCGAAGTAGGGGAAAAGTTATTCCGAGCTTCACGTTCCTTTTTGACGCCAAGCAAGTCCACTTTGGCAGCAAGACTTACAGTTCCTTCTGCGTTCACATTCACAGTAATATTTTGTTGAAACTGAATTATGTTTAAAAAGAACTGCTATCAGTTTCGGTCTTTCTCATTTGTGCAAATTTGTACAATTATTAGTCCAAAGGGGCTTTGTGCCTGAAGGACTATTGTTTTCGTTTTGTGATTTTGCATTGGTTCACTATAAATGTCCGTTTCACTTTTCAAACTGTTGCCACCAAATGTTAGAGTCCTGCATTATGTTTGAAGAATTTAAATAGTGAAAAATCTGCATAAATGTATGTATAACTCTCCAATTGTGATAAAATAACGGCACATAGAGCCATCGAATTTTGAATGACGTAATCCTACTGCGAATCCGGGCATGAGAAAGACCAAATTTGAAATTTGGAATTTGTTTTATTACCAATTTCATATTTTGTGAACCTTCAACGAATTTGTCAATAACAAACTCAAGGACTTCAAAACGAGCAATGGCAACGTTCTACAGAAAATACATTTTTATCTCCAGCGCGCGAGACTCTCTATCGGAAATTCTAAAGATATGCTCAATTTAAAACTATTTTGCGATATTGCTGTTGAACTGAATTTTATGGTTTAAGTGCGAAGAACGTTATATTTAATAAATAAGGGTAACAAATAAATGTTAAAAAAGTCCCTTTGGACGTAATTTAAAATCTGAAACCTTTCAGATTTTTTTTTTTTGTTTTACCGTATTTTCCGGCGTATAAGACGTCCTTTTTACTTCCTTGTACAAAGGAAAAAGGAAGTATTTAATCGCGAAAAATTGCAGGCAGCATATTTCAACGAAAATATCCATTTTGACCGCTATCGAATGCGATTTAACGATGTTTTTGCATGATATCTGTACGTAAGGACAGAATAAATGACTCGTTACCTCCAAAAAAATAATAAAACTGCTTTAAAATTAATTCTACAGAGAAATTTTCGTGGCGTATGTACGTACGTGCGGTATGTACGTACGTGCGGTATGTACGTAAGTATCTCGCATAACTCAAAAACGAATAGACTCAGAACGTTGAAATTTAGTATATAGGACTGCTATAATCTGTAGATGTGCACCTCGTATTTTGGTTGCAATCAGCCGCACCAAACGTATATAAATATATTTATGTATATATCCACTGTGCTTCCCGGCTCAGTGATCTCAGTTTCTTTACTCGTATATGTTTGTAAATTTTACATTTTTTGTTTTAACAATGATTGAATTATGTTGTTTTTATCTTCCGGTTAAGGTTTTTATGCCTTTAGTAAATCTGTGTGAAATATTTTTAGAATTATCAGCAATTTTAAAGTTGTTTAATTGCCAAGCCTGTTTTTAATGGCGGCCGTTTGAAACAGGAGACTAGTGGATTTGTTCCCAATCTAGAGTAACTTAGCTTCGCAACAACAAAGATAACGCATTTATTTATTATTGCCAATTAAATCATGCTTAATTCTTTCTGGAATTTTATTCGAGGAAATAAGCGTTTGAGATTTACTTCGTAATTTTTAATATAGATATTTTGAGTTTTTATGTATTTTTCCCTTCTTGCGAAGTGAGAACTGAATTAATTGAATGAGAAATAATCAATCATCTGTGAAAAACTGTTTCTTTTTTGTTTTGTTTGCTTAATTTCTTTTATACATCATTCTAGCTTTATTGTAGTATTTGAATAGAACATGTGGCAACCATTAGATAATTCTGTTCTTTAAATGATATAAATTTTAAGCATTATGAGTTATAATATGAACGAAATATAATACTTTTAAGTGAATCTAGCGCCAGAGTGTCGCTATGGTAAACAAATACTAGAGTGAATTTTAAAGAACGCATTTATTCTATTGTGGTTTATGCGCTGTCGGCGAAGTAGATTTAATTCAGTCCAATAAGTTTAAGGGAAATGCAAGAAACAAATGCATATAATTTAATATTCCGTACAAGGAAGTCATGTGGTGTACACATCAGATTTTTTTCTTTGAAAATAGCTCTGAAGAACGAGTGCGTCTACTCTGTCGATACTCAGTTTTTGATTACATTCATTTCTGGAAATTTTCTCTATTCGGAGTTATACGATGTTGTTTTCTTGTTTCCTTGCAGAGTGTGCGAATATTAGTTACGTAGAGTTCAGCGAATGCGCGTGCCGTGTCATCGACGATCATAGCTGGGCTCTTTTAAGCTTTCCCACTTTTGTGAACGACTTTTATGTGCGTGAAATTTCTACTCTAAAACAAAAATAGCGCAAATGATAATAGACTTTATGTTTGTATTACTTCATATTTAGAATACTGTAAATTCATTATAATGATCAGTAGTAAAGTTTTATCTTTCAAAAATGTGTATTAAAAAGGGGGTGGTGCGTCCTACATGCTGGCAAATACGGTAATTATGGCAAAGCACGCGAGGGCTATCTTCCTAAGGTTAGGTATGCCTTCGGGGATGACTTTCTAAGCGAAACTAGCTCGTATATATGTTACACACGGGGAAAACTACGAAAACGCCCATGCAGCCAGTCCGTTCAATAGGAATCGAGCCCAGGTCGGATTAATTTGTTTATTACCAACAGAAGAAATCCAAAACCCTAGGATCAAGTCCGAATGTTTTCGTTCTAAGGAATACGCTTCGTTAATATAATTAGTCCGCAAAAATAGATACTTAATATGCTCTTTATGTTTGTTGAAACCAAGCTTTTAATTTGGTTTAATAAAAATTTTCCAAAGAGGCTAGATTTGCAACAGCATTCATTTTAGCTACTATTCCATAATCGCTTGGATTCATAAATATAGAATGAATATGAAAAAAGTTGGCAAAATTTTACGACACGATAGAACGCACTTAGCAATATTCGTCATAGAAAGTTTAGGCGGAAGACAAACGGCGAGTTACTAGGTGGCATTGCAAATGGCACAGAAAGAGTCAGTTCTCGATCCAACTGGCATTTTCTACCATGGATTGCGTAGAGAATGGCTGGTTATACGAGCCATGAAGTTTTCAGCGCAATGGATTAGTCGTGGTGGTCCCATAGCTTGGCCACCAAGATCACCGGATCTCTCGTGTTAAGACTTTTTCCTGTGGATCCATTTGAAAAGTCTAATCTACGAGTGCCCCCTTGAAACTAATATGGATCTAGCCGCCAGGATGGTCATTGTTGCCGGTGATACTCGGAAAATGCCTGGTGTCTTCGCAAATGTAATTCAGTCCCTATCCCTCAGATGTGATGCCTACATTACATCTGTCGGAATGTCGTTTGAGCATGTACACCAATTTCATTCCTGTTAATAAAGTGTTTTCTGAAGTATTCCCGCTCATCTATCTTGTATTAATTCTTTAAATATGACAGTGGAAAACTACCATGTCTCTTCTCACTACTTGAGTTCCGACCATACATTCTATAACAAATAGTGATCGTATAGCTGCGTAAGTTTAGCTCACTTTTTAGCTTCACCCTGTATAACTTTAATCAATTTGCTTTACATTTGACGTTTGTTACTTGCTTTAAAAATCTTGCAAGATATGTTAAGATGCGCAAAAGTAAAAAGGAAGATTTTACTTGCAAGGTATGTTAATTTGCACTAATGTAAAAAGCAATAAGTAAGTACAGATATAACCTTAACAGGAATTCTGCGCTGCAAGATATGAAATGTGGAGTAATATTCAGCGCTTCAAACTACACAAATTCAGTGTTATTCTTTCGTATCGGTAGAAGACTGAAATTCGATTTGATAACATGATATGCTGTGCGCTTATAAACCAATAGAAAAAAACAAACTAGAGAGATTAATTTAATGAAGTCTCGCAGTATGGATAGATGTAACATTCGCGTAACCAGATAAAAATATGGAAAGATGTTACATACACGTAACAAGATAAAAATATGGAAAGATGTAACGTACACGTAACAAGATAAAAATTTCTGTTTCCTCTTTTTTGATTGTGGGAACTTTGAAATACCAGCTAATTCCAACTTCAGTGATAAGATATTAAATCAAAAAATAAAAAGGTGATTAATTTTACACGCACTATGCCGAAATACATGTCAACGTTCTGCCCTCTTTTACAAAACTGAAAAATTAAAAGTTAAAAAATCACGCAAAATTTTGCGACCGAGATTGTTAATAAATACCGGTCATGGCGCCGGTGGTGCATACCAACAAAATTAAAGAGATAACGCGCTATTAATTTTAACGAAATGTTACAGCGACGGAACCGGAAAAGGTGGAGATTATTTTTTCTCTCTATTCATCCAACATTCACGTGCAGCTGAAAGGAATGTTGGGAAATTATTCCTAGAGACTGGTAATTAAAATACTTTATCCGATTTCGGGTTTCCAGTGTTCTTTTTCCAACTTTTCTCCCAGCTAGCGAGATACGTTTTGTCCAGGAAAGGTTTTAGCTTTTAAAACGACGGAGATGATGCAAATGAGTTACAAATCTTTTCTCTTTTGGGTGACATTTTTCTTTTTATTTAGTTAGCAGCAAGTGATAACTGCATTAGAGAGGAAAGTAATTAGAGAATATTCCGTTTGTAGTGATTACAATTAAACGAAAAAGGCTTTGCGTCATCTGAAATTTTACCCAGATAAATGCATGCTTTTTGGAAGCATTTATCAGAGGCTTTTCGCACAGTTTTTAAACGATTTTCATTGTAATTACAGAAATAGTTTAGCTAATTTTTTCACGTTTTAAATGTTCCGTTTGATAACCTTTATTCTTCAGTACCTTCATACATCGTAATTTCTAAGACAATGAAGACTTTTGTAGTATCGAAAGAGGTTTTTTTACTCCTATTGCTCTCGAACAGCATTTCTAAAGTCTAAGAAGGTTTATAGGTCGACGTTTGGACAACCCGATTTTTAAAAGTCCAAAAGCGCAGAAATACATAGGTGATAGATCAGAAGATTCAGTAGGGACATGAATGAAGGGGTATGACCTCTAGATACCCGTTTTGTGTTCCATTTCCTTCCATGAAATTGTCAGTAGATTTTGACGAGTCGCTCCTTGCTTTGTATTGATGCAGTTCTACTAATTGATCACACTGCATGTAAGAAGGTATTTCATATTTGAACATTGGGTGTAAAAAATGTTTTTCATAATAAGTGGAGTTAATCCTAAAATTTTTCTCCACTCTCTTTGTTTTTAATTTGCCGTTATATGAAAAACCAGCAATAATCATAAATACCTTTTGATTCGTTGAAACATGTTTGTAAGATTCCCCCCCCCCTTGATGATAATAAATGGATTTCTTTTTATTGCAGTCACTTTTGTACATCCAAGACCCGTCTATTGTGACAACATTTTGCATTTTTGCCCAGAGAAATGTTTCTCATTAATAATTCTTCAGCGCGTTCTGCGTTCACCGATATATAGCGGGAAAACATGATGCATATTATGTTTTCTCGTCTTTTTAAAATTCAAATCGGAAATTCTAAATTTCGGCTTGCAGATGCTCATATTCGGTGGAAGATTACGTTATTCAAAATTTGAAAGCTCTAGATACCGTTGTTTTATCACAATGCGAGAAACAAACATAAATTTAAGCAGATTCTTAATTATTTAATTTCTTTAACACAGGTCGCTAATATTTGGTGGCAAGAACTTGAAAAGTGAATCAACATTTATAGTGAATCTACGCAAAATGTCAAAACGAAATTAATATTCCTTCTGCGCAATTTGCCCAGAAGGACTACAAATTAGAATTACATATATTCCTGAGCCATCAGGATTACTTTGGGGCAAAAGACTTAAAAAATGAACAATACCCTAGCCAGGATTCAATCCCTGGATCTTCCGATTGTTAGCAAAACGTGCTTCTTATTAATTATGCTGCCAAATCATAAGATTTACAAAAATTTCTTACACTCTCTTCCACTTAAATGGCGATTATAGAGGAGGTGACACAATGGCCAAAGTGTTTTTCTGATTATTTCAAAGCAGGAAACACAAGAATATCTTTGCCTTCATTGGTATTCCATCTCCGGACCTCTCGATTATCAACCAGATGTACTTTCAATTACACTGCAAGGTACTCGGTAAGGTAGGAGAAAATTAGTTACAAAGTCATAAATGCAATTAAAATTAAGTCATAAAAACAAGCAGTAATAATAAGACCATGAGAAGCTCAGAGAAATTAAATAAACGAAATATGCTTCATAAGATGGCCATAAAATTAGCAATTCTATAAGCATGCAAAGAAAACAAAAATGAAAGAAAATGCACTGAAGTAAATTATCAAAACTTTGTAGATGTTCAATTATACAAAAACAATGATAAAGTGTTTACGTAATTGGCAAAGAAAAGAAATAATTAAACCGGAAAAATAAAACAATAATGATAATAACAATAAAAAAGTGTAACAGATCAAAGAGTTTCTGTAGTTAAAGCAAAAATGTAAAGTTGACGAAGCTTAAAAAATAGTCAAATTATATCAAATTGGCAAAAAAAAAGAAAATTTTCCTCTTCAGAAACAAAGGAAAAACAATGAGTGAATTCTGGAGGGCATTGCTGAGAATTACAGATAATAAGAAATTAAAATAAAACTTAATAAAGTAAAGGAAACACTAATAAGCAGTCACATGCGTAGAAAGAGAATATTAATGAAAAATACGAATGAAAAGAATATAATTAAATTTAAAAGCCTAGAAATGAATTACAGTCCAATCGATGTAACGATATTTCAGTTTGGATGACACTGCTTTCATCGATCTGGTCGGAAATACACAAGTACAGACAAGCGTATGAAAAATAAAAGTAAACAACGCTACATTTTCTCCAGTTTGGAATTGAATTCTTCAATTTAATGATAACAATGTATTTAAATTTACATCTTCTAATATCATATGCAGTTTGCACTATAGGATAATTTCTTAAAGTGCATGTTGTCGTGTACTGCTATAGGCGCTAAACAGATGGAGAAAGTGTTACTGATGTGAGTGGTAGTAAAGGGGCAATAACAATCGAGCTAGTAAACGGGTAAACATTACAAAACAAGTGTGCAATAAAAGAAGGCGTGAAAATTCGGTTACTAAAATATTCTTTAAACAACTTGACTATACAAGTAATCGAAACTTATAAACACTTAATATAATATTTTAAAAACATGACAGAACATCCGCACTTGCTATAATATCTAGAAAGCCCAAATAGAATGTCCCTTCAAGATATACAACAACGCCTGCTGTGGCAGGAATCCATTCATGATTTGCAGGTTCATGACTCAAATCTTTTGAGAAATCTTTAATGGTCCTACTTCTTTTACTGCACGATTTACTCCTCAGGCGCATTTATTACACTGGTTATGACCTATGTCTCAACAGTTTAACAACTTGACCAGACAAGTGATCGCAACTTATAAACACTTTGTATAATATCCTAGAAACGTGGCAGAACATCCGCACTTGCTGTAAAATCTAGAAATCTCAAATAGGATGTTTTTTTCAAGATATACCACAACGTCTGCAGTGGTAGGAATCCATTCACGATTTACAGGTTCATAACTACAAATCTTTTGATAAATCATTAATGCTTCTACCTCTTTTATCGCGCGATTTACTCCTTAGGAGCATTTATTACACTGGTTACGACCTGTGTCAAGTGCTCGCAACTTATAAACACTTAATATAATACCCTAGAAACGCGACAGAATATTTGCACTTTCTGTAAAATCTAGAAAGCTCAAATAGGATGTTTTTTGTTTTTTCAAGACATACCACAACGCCTGCAGTGGCAGGAATCCATTCATAATTTGCAGGTTCATAATTACAGTTCTTTTCAGAAATCTTTAATTGTTCTATTTCTTTTATTGAGCGATTTAATCCTTAGCGGTATTTATTACACTGGTTACGATCTGCGTCCCAACAGTTTAACAACTTGACTACAGAAGTGATTGCAAGTTATAAACAGTTAATATACTATTTTAGAAACGTGGCAGAAAATCTGCATTTGCTGCAATATCTAGAAAGCCCAAATAGAATGTTTTTTAAAGATATATAACAGTGCCTGTTTATGTTGCAGGAATCCATTCATGACTACATATCTTTTGAGAAATATTTAATGGTTCTACTTCTTTTATTGCGAGATTTAATTCTCAGGGGCATTTATTACACTGGTTACGATTTGTATCTCAACTGTTTAACAACTTGACTACACAAATGATCGCAACTTATAAACGCTGAATATACTATTCTAAAAACATGACAGAATATCCGCGCTTGCAGTGATATCTAGAAATCCCCAATAAAATGTTCTTTGAAGATAGAATTTCCGAGTCAATACATGAGTTGCATATGCATCTTGTGAGAAATCTCTAATAGTTCTACTTCTTTATTGCGAGATTTGCTCCTTAGGGGCGTTTATTATACTGGTTACGTCGTGTGTCCGGTCAGTCACGTCTCTGCGGGGCTAAACGAAACACCAGGATTCACAGGATAAGTAAGACTACCTTGGGTTTACCTATGTTTCATGTTATAAGACCATGAGGTAAAAAAAATCACCTTGCAGGAGCACTGTGCTGTGTCACTATGAAAGATGGCAAATATAAATGCGGGTAGAGGGGACATAAATAAGCACATTTTGTAATGGAAAATGCTTTCGGAAATGGCTACAGGTTAGCAGTAATTAAAGTAAGCGCAGCCCTGCCTACCCAATCAGCTATCGCTATTTTTATGACAATAACAGATTGTGCAAAATTCAGCCACAAACTAAGGTGACCATAGGCCCAGCCGTGCTCCTTTTGCAGCTTTGAATTGAATAAAGATTAATTCTACGCATGAAAAATCAAAACTACTGCTTTTTACCTACTGCTGTTTAGCGGTGTATAAAAGCATTCTGCTCGCATATATCATCCTTCTTCGTACTGAATTTGAGCAGCACGTATCACTACAGGAATGCGGAGCTCGGCGATGTGCCTTTCATGGAGCTGCGAACGAAATGGAACATTTGCTGGAAAAAGGCATTCGGGACTGGTTCTATGTGTTCCTTTGATTAGCTTCTCCATTTAAGCCGTAGTCTCATGGGTCAAATACATATCGGTGAGATGTGTGTTCCTGTAACAATACATACCGCTCGAAATTCAACTGGAGAATGATGATTTACGCCAGCAAAATGCTCTTACCCCTTGGTCAACAGCACTTTGCACCACCTCATTGTATCATTTCCTCGCCACACCATTTCGATATAAAATGTATTTATTTCAGTCCCGTATACCTCTATTTTTGCTAAATATCTTTCAATTACCTAAGATTATCTAGTATCTGTAAAGAACTCGTGGTTTATCCTTTTTAGGTTAAGGATGCTTTCGAGGATGACGTTCTAAGGAAAGCTGATTCATATTTAAGTAACATTTCGGAGAAACTACGAAAACTCTAATGTTGGGATTTGACTCTGGTCGAACTACCAGATTTTTAACAATTTTGTTATTCATTCCTTGGTGAGCCCTGATAATTTTTAATTCATAATTTCATGCACTGCAACTGCAGTAAATAACTAAAAAAATTTTTCAGTCAGTGTCTGCCGATGATAATTAAAGGACTTCTAATATTTTATTATGGTGAGACTAGGCAAGCACTAAGCAAACTTGAAGCAACAGAGAGTAAAACAAACCTTCAAATAAAAATTAAAAATTAAAAATAATAAGTCTGATGCGGACACCACATAATTTCCTTGTATTCTTGTTATACTATACACATTTTTTGATGCATTTCATTTAAACTTATTTCCTCGAATTTCATTAGAGATATATTTCTCATTCAATGAATTCAGATCTCACTTCGCGGCAAGGCAAAAATACATAAAAACTAAAAACAGCTTCATTAAAAATTGAAAAATACAGAAAAAAGTAAAACATCAAACAGAGTTTAAAAAATTACAAGTAAAATTAAGAGTTTAAATTAATTAAAATTAGGAAAATAGACAGATTTTTCGGTTCACAAAACTTTTTGCCCCACTTGGCAGAAAGACACAGAAGCTGGCGCAGAAACTGACTTAATTCACTATGCTACTAAGTTTTAAATCTAAACAAATGGCGGTGTCGTTAGGCTTAGTGGAACTTAAACAACTTTTAAATTGTTGATAATTCTATAACTATTGCATGCAGATTAACTGAAGGCATAAAAACCTTAACCAGAACATAAAAGCAATACAATTCAATCACATTTAAACCAAAAAAGTTGCAGCAAAAGCCGGAGAACAAAGTAGGTATATATATGCATTTATTTATATACTTTTGGGCGGTCGATTGCAACCAAAAGGGGAGGTGCACATCTACGTGTATAGCAGTCCTGTATACAAAATTTCAAAGTTCTGGATCTACTGATTTTTGAGTTATGCGAGATACATACGTATGTGTGATCATACGTACAGATATCATGAGAAAATCTCTTCTGAATTTATTTCAAAGCCATTTCAAAATCGGTTTTGGGAAACAGAGTTCTTTATTCCGTCCATATGTACAGACGTAACGCAAAAACATCGATCAAATGCAACCGAGAGCGGTCGAAATGGATATTTTCGTTGAAATACGATATTCAAAAATGTTCGTGATCGCAATACTTTCTTTATTTCGTACAATGAAATAAAAACAAAAATTATTTGTTTCTCGTTATTAAATATTTTACGTTTATTTCTCTCGTGAAAAAATATTTTATCTCTTCTAAGGAAGGAGAACAGAAAAATTTCGCAACCCATCGACCCTTTCCTCACATGTCAAAAGCTTAGTTACTCGTAAAATGTAAATGCGAAATATTCTCGATAAAATTGGTGTAATTACGTCGTTGAGATCATTAAAGGTTTAGTGATTTTATTTGTAAAAAACATTTAATTAACACAGTATTCCTCTGGAAATCACGCTGGCAAAGTTATGGAAACTATGGAGTTAATTCATAAAAGCTGTTATGCTATTAGCACATCCACGATTAAATACCATTTCCGTGAAGCGAGATTTAGTACTCTATACCGAGAGCAAAGTATCGTTAACAAAATGATGATTTGCAAGCTGCCAAGTTAGCTGCCTACTGTAATGTTCCTTCAAAAGATTTATAAAACATAGCTGTTGTGACTTACTTGTGTGACCGTAGCATGAGACTAAACCCACGAAATTCATCATAGCAAGGAGTGAAAGATTGCTTTTGTCGTTGGCAACAGCATTGAGCACCACACAGGTGACAGTTCGACTTCTCACAATTTCCCCTCCCCTGGAGAGCACTCTGGGGGGGATGTAATATGAATACAAACCAATTTTCCTTAGAAAATGCTTCACGAAAGTATCATAAGATACCGTAAGGGTGCTCCTCCATATTCAACTAATCCAATCCTTAGCAAATAACGTTTGAAAGTTTTGCTCAGTGTAAAATTCACCAATTAAGCATTTGTTTTCCTGAACTGAGATAATAACACTTTGTAAGGTGTATTTTAATTTCATAACAGTTATTTTTAATTTTGAAACACTTTCCTTTTAATTCTTGTTGCCGACTTACAACTCCCTACCAGAATGAATTTTTTAGATTCGCGCTGAATGCAAATGAGTTAGAAGTAGTATTTAAAGGAACTTCTACTTACTTCGAGAGAGAGTGCTTAGGAGTTCTTAGTTTGCCTCCTGTCTACTTCGTTCTTGAATCTATTACGGTCGGCCGCATTGTACGTGCTTCTTGATAATCGCCGGCTAGGTTAAATTAAGAGGCCTCATACACCTTAAAACCCATAAGATCTTCGAATAGGTGACTGTTGCAAGAATTGGGATACTTATTTATTTTAAAATCAATTACTACCAACGTTTTACAGCTGCCTACATAATATAGCTGCTTTCTGAAATAGTGATCAGAAAGTTTGTGTTGCCACAAATCTTTTTATAATTTAATCCGCTTTGTGACAACAATTTTCGTCATGTTTCCAACTTGTGCGCACATTTTAAAACATTCTGTTTCATAATTTAATTCCATATTTAATATATAGCTTTTATAACATCTGGAAACGACTGTGAACCTAAAATTCTAAAAATTTCATGTTAAATTTTTATTTTATTTTGAGTTGAGTGTATAAAATGTATTTTATTAAAAAAATTTTAATGTTTTCGTCCATAAAATTTTTCAGTATTAAAATATTCATCAGATTGTTGGTTCATTTAGAAAATAGTTCCCATATAAAGAATTCCATCGAATTTCAAGTATGTACCATTAGCCACTTTTAAAATATCATGCGCGCAAGGTGGAAACATGGCGAAATATTTTGTCACAAAGAGGATTAAATTACAAAAATATTTGTGGCAACACAAACTTTCTGGTTACTAGTTTCCAAAGCAGCTATATTATGTAGTCAGCTGTAAAAAGTTGGAAGTAATTGCTTTTAAAATAAATAAAATATCCAAATTCTTGCAACAGTCACATATTCGAAGATCATGAGGGGTTTAAGGTGTATGAGTCCCCTTAAGGGCCAACTACGTTAGGTGTTTGTGTCTAGCTTCGGCTAAATATGTTTAGTTTAGTATTAGATTAGTTTCTTATTTCCTTATCCTGATTTAAAATCCCGAGTGGACGCTAGTGGAAGTGCGCTCTGTTATCATTTCTTTGAGTGAATAAAAGGGTATTTTAACCCTTCTCAAGTCACTGTAGCAACTACTTGAACGCAGCGGTAATTCGCTATTTAGTTTACTTAGGTTCCTCCACATTATATCTAGACAAGGTTATAAGGTATTTCTCCCGCTTTCCTAGCGTGCCTTCGTGGTGTAGTAGTTTTCATGCTGGGCCGGTATTCCAGAATTCCGTGGTTCGGTTCCCGGCGAAGGCGATTGCTCCTTTTTCATCTTGCCTGCTTCCAAAAAATACCTAACGGCTTTACAAGGTATTGAGGAACATTAAAATTTGCCTTTATTACATTTGAGCTTTTAGATCTGTGCTTAAGTTTTCGCATTATGCAATGAATCTGTGATTGTTTAATGTTGATAAGGATTGCTAAAATGACAATTTTGTTTTTACAACAGTCATCTCAATGTAGAAATAGATGTTAACTAAGATGTTGCTTCCACACTCGGTTTTCAAAAGATTCATAATCTGAAAAACTGACTTGAATGTCAGTCTTTAAACTAAAGTATCGGTATTTAAATTAGAAATTTCCGTTAATATTTTTTGTGGATGACACTTAAGGAGAAAAAGGCAGGGACAAAAAGGAATTTGATAAGAGAGAGAGTTTTTTAAACAATGCCTTTTTACTTCCTCGTACGAAGTAAAAAGGAAATATTGTAATAGCGAAAAGTTTCAGGCAGCATATTTTAACGAAAATATCCATTTTTACCGCTTTCGAATACAATTTAAGATGTATTTGCGTGATATCTGTACGCAAGGATAGAATAAAAGACTCTTTTCCTCCAAAAAAATTATAAAACTGCTTTAACCCTCTAAGAGGCAAGGTCGTATATATACGGCCTAGAATATTTTTGCTTTATCTGTAAGAACGTATATATACATGCATATTAAAATACGTCAAAGAAATTAAGGCAATATATCAAAAGAAAACAAATCCAGCTCTGAAATACCAGGAGAGTTTTTACATTAAAATCAAAAAAATAATTTGTTCTCGAATTAGTCTTAGAAAATTTTTGCTTTCTTAGGGAAAACCCTGGCCGCTCAGAGGGTTAAAATGAATTCTGAAGAGAATTTTTCGCCGCGTATGTACGAACGTATCTCGCATAACTCAAAAATGAGTAGCCTCAGAACGTTGAAATTTTGTATATAGGACTACTATAACATTTAGATGTGAACCTCGTATTTTGGTTGCAATCGGCCGCGCGAAACGTATATAAATATATCTATATATATATCTATATATATATATCCACTCTGTTACCCGGCTCAGTAATCTCAGTTTCTTTACTCTTACATGTTTCTAAATTGTACATTTTTTGCTTTAAAAATGATTGAATTATTTTGTTTTTATCTTCCGGTTAATGTTTTTATGCCTTTAGTAAATCTGTATGCAATATTTTTAGAATTATCAACAATTTTGAAGTTGTTTAAGTCCGCTAGCCTTTTTTCGATGGCGGCCATAGATTGTTTACATTTGAAACAGCAGACTAGTGGATTTGTCGCCAATCTAGAGAAACTTAGCTTCACAACAACAAAGATAACGCCTTCACTTATTATTGTCAATTAAATCATGTTTAATCCTTTCTGGAATTTTTTCGAGGAAATAAGTGTTTAAGATATACTTCGTAATTTTTAATATATATATTTTGAGTTTTTATGTATTTTTGCCTTGTCGCGAAGTGAGAACTGAATTAATTGAATGAGAAATACTCAACCGTCTGTGAAAAACTGTTTCTTTTTCGTTTTGTTTGCTTAAAATCTTTTATACATCGTTCTAGCTTTATTATAGTATTTGAATAGAACATTTGGCAACGATTAGATAATCCTTTAAATGATATAAATTTGTGCATTTTGAGTTATAATATGAACGAAATATAATACTATTAAGTGAACCTAGCGCCAGAGTGTCTCTATGGTAAACAAATAGAGTGAATTTTAAAGAATGCATTTATTCTATTGTGTTTTATGCGCTGTCGGGGAAATAGATTTAATTCAATGGAATAAGTTTAAACGAAATGCAAGAAAAATTGCGTATAATTTAATATTCCGTACAAGGAAGTCATGTGGTGTACGCATAAAAATTTTTTTTAATATGTAATAATTTTCGTTGCATATTCACTTTTATTACTTGTATTTAAATTTTTTTAATATTTTATTAGGTGAATTACATAAATATTCAAAACATTTTACTCGTAAATTAATGATTGCGCATTATCTTCAGAATAATGAATCTGATTAAACCTGACGTAACCAAAATACTCAAAATAATTTTACAATAAAAAAGGTCAGTCTATTCAAGGAAAGAGATAACCTAATAACAAAACTGATAAGCAAATTTTGCAGAGATTACGCAACTCGTGGTGATCGAAGAAGATAATAAATCATCGTTTAACTACTTAAGTTTCCTCCTTATGATTCTGGCTTGCATAGGAAAGTTTGCCCCTGGGTCATAAAATATAGTAGATCGAAACGTAAGCACTATTTAATGCAGGTACCGTGCTTTGCCTAAAACTTTGGGCTACGATAAAATATTTTCGACTATTTGAAATTTTGATTAAGAATGGAGCTAAAGCTGCATTTTGAAACCTGAATTTACGTATTCCAAAAGAATGTATAAAAGTCTTTTATTCTTCCTTTTTTCTTCCTTTTATTCTTTTTCTTCCAAAGATGATTTAATAAATGATCACTACTCTATGTATAATGGAACATCGGCGATCAAAAAGTCGTAATGATTATTATAAGCCCAAAGGGGCATTAAAGAATATTGAAGAATTGAGACTGTCAGTCTCGAAGCGGCATTTTGAGTCAAATCACTATAAACGACTGTGTCACTTTTCAAACTGTTGCCATCAGATATTATCGCCCTGTATTATATTTAAAGATATTAAATATTGGATAAATCTGCATGAATGTAAGCATGTTTCTTGCATTGTGAAAAAACAGCGATACCTAGATCCATCAAATTTTGAATAACGTAATCCTCCACCCGAATATAGGCAGCTGGAAGCCCGATTTTAATATAGATATTTTGAGATTTTATGTATTTTTGCCCATTCGCGAAGTGAGAACTGAATTAATTGAATGAGAAATACAAAATCGTCTGTGAAAACTGTTTCTTTCTTTCTTTTTATTTTGTTTGCTTAATTTCTTTCATACATCGTTTTAGATTTAAATTTATTATAGCATTTGACTAGAAAATGTGGCAACGATTAGATAATTCTTCTGATGATATAAATTTTGTGCATTCTGAGTTATAAAATGAATGAAATGTAACGCTGTTAAGTAAACCTAGCGCCAGAGTGTCGCTATGGTAAACAGAGACAGTGAGTTTTAAAGAATGCATTTATTCCATTGTGGTTTATGCGCTACCGACGAAGTAGATTTAATTCAATCCAATAAGTTTAAATGAAATGCAAAAGGGTGTAATAATGTATAAGAAAAATGCGTATAATTTAATATTCCGTACAAGGAAGCCATGTGGTGTACACATCAGATTTTTTTCCTTTTAACAATTCAAAATCGGTATTTTCGTCTCCAACGAAATACATTTTCTGTTTAAACTTTGATAATTTCAGAATAGTTTGGGAGTGAAATATAATTTTGCAATAATTATATTTAAAAGCAACTTATAATTATTTAAAAACAGCAATAACTCTTTTAAAACAACAAAAGTAATTATTAACACATACCGAAGAAGGTTTAAAAATTTTTTCTTGGAGAATTAAAGTTTCGTAGTTTATGCAGTCTGTGAACTGAACACATGGAGCACGAGATGCAAGAACACTTGGAAACGAGAACTGAGTCATGATCATCATTTACTCTAAATGATGATCATGATTCAGTTTCAAAAAAATTTCGATGTGACAGAATGCAGGTGTTCCCGGAATTTTACTTTTCCGTATATAAATAAATAGGTTGTTATTGTGTACTACAGGCGTAGTACCTAACTTAAATTTGTACATGTTTAGAATAAAAATATAACACATACCGAAAAGATTTTAAAAAATGTTCCTCCAGAATTACTGTTTAATAGTTTATGCAGTCTATGAACTGAACACTTGGAAACGAGAACTGAGTCATGAACTGAAACTTTTAGAATAACAATCATGCTATTGAAATTTGTATATACATAAAGTGTTATAAGAAAGTTTCCCCATATTTATTAACGTGCTAAAATGAAATCGTGTTTCCGTGCTATAGGAGGGATTCCGCAATTTCTTCTCAGGTAAGAGCAAAACCGGTGTTGTCGAAACCGTGTCATAAGATGGATACTTGCATTTTTAAACTGTTTCTGAGTGCCATATATATTATCAGTCTCTCTAATTATATAAAAAAATGTTGAGAATATTTGAATTCGATATTCACGTTGCCATCATTTGAATACCTGGCAAAAATGTAGTGCTGCGCATTTCTATGCAAATAAAACACAGCAAATTAATTTAATTCGTTTTGCAACATAACACCTTAACTGAAACCTTCGAAATCCCATCATTCTTTCTCTCAAATCTTCTACTGTCGATCCAAAAGAAACATTTTGCATTAACCTACTACGTAGTATTTCAAATATTCCTGAATAAAACATTTTTCATGGTGTATTCTTTTATTTACCGTCTGAATAATATGGCCACTTGTATTTCTTCGTGGTGCTTTTCTTTATGCATATTTCATTTGTAGAATTCGTTTTTATCATTTTTTAATTAATAAATCAAGTACTTGAAGTAAATGGAATGAATATTTGAAATAATTTGTTTTAACAACAAGATTCTTTGTTATGAAAATTCAATTTACTTACGATAGCTTTACATTTTTGTAATTATTCTACTTCAGTAGTTTTAGCTTTGCACTATTGAAAATGTTTACAATTAACCTGCTGAAGTTAACTATGGAATTCAATGCGAAACAATTAAAAATGCGAATGAAAACTAAAGAATGATCAAATGTTAGCTCCGGTATGAATAACGTCATATTTTAAAGCACTGCCCTCGCACGGGTTGGACACAATTTTGAATATTTAACGTAAAATATTTTCATTTCATCTGATTTAGTTATTATTATCTGCAAATGGGTTTCCATAAATATTTTGCAATTCTGGTTATATAACAAAAGATTTAGTTTAGATTATAAGCTCTTGAGAAACAAATTTTAATTTCTCTCACATCCCCTACTTAAGTAGGAATTTCATTTCAGTAGTATTATTTTGAATACATTTAACTATCAGTTTGTAATGAACTGCATTGAAAATGTAGCGATATTTAATAGAAAGCAGCTACTAAATTTCTACTTATAATTCTTGTTAATTCCAATGATTACCCATTTGATATTCTGGAATTCTTTAAACTTAATTAGAGCGATGCCAAAATAAGGTAATGGAAATACAAATAATAATTGCATTGGTTTCAGAATTCAGATTTCAAAGCTTACTACAGAGAGTTGCAAAATATTTTATTTAATACCACGTGACTGCATATTTCTCTCTATCACTGCTACATAAATATTTAATGTTAATCATACCTGACGTACACATCTGTTTGGAGAAAGTAATTAATGAGAAATTATTCGTATTTGATTACTTAAAAATTCCAATTTTAATTGTCAAATAAGAAATACTGGCAAAAAAATGCATTAATTTATTGTTCGATTAAGCTTAGTATAAATATTTAAAAGCTACGAATAAATTTATATCAAAGAACAAAATTACGATTCGTCTCATCATCACTGTTTTTAAGCAATGCAGGTATTCCTTAAATTTGGCCATGTTTATTATTTTGGGTAATGTTGCTTCCATTTGGAGTTCCATTGTAGGTTTCTCTAAAATAAACTGTTTTAAGCTAAATCGGAATTTTATATTTTCATAGCAAACTCTTCTTAATCTATTTTAATGAACTGCATCACTCATATTAGGAAATCACTGGTAAATAATGCAGTTACTTTACTTAACAGTTATAATTGTGAGACCTCTCCTTAACTTCCAGGAACAGTCGGTGTTAATACCATTTGTTTTGAGGGTGAATTGGAAGCAATTTGTACCGCTCGGCGACAGCTTTACTGTCGTAAGACTTCTTTTTCCAAAGTCGTCACCCTGTCATAATCAAAATCTCTCCTTCAGATACTTACCAACAACCAGAATTTGCGAATCAAACCGCATTTATGAGTGCATAAATCTTTTGAACATTCTTACCAATTTAATTTCACAATTGTAGGTGCCAAAGCATTACAGAGATTTTACAGAGAAAAGGAAGTGCAGGTTTCCTGGCAACTAGGAGAATGACTGTCTTCCTCAAATCCTTTATGAACTTTCTTACGACTTTCAGTCAGCTAAAAGACAAATAAATACGGAATTGGGAAAGATTGATAATTCATATTTATGCATAAAACCTTGGGAAGTGGCTTGGAAATGTCTCCTATACAAGAGATATAATATCTCTGATTCTCCTTGGGCTACAGCTGTGGATTCATTCCACATTTGACTAGACACGATTGCCTCAGTACTCCTATCTTCTACATTAGAATCAAAAAGTCTTCAGCGTGCCCCTTTGTGACTCTGGACAACAAGGGGCAAAGAACATTTAAACATGTGCTCAGCATTTTTAATAGTTTTAATTCTGTTACTCAGAAATACGGGGAAGTAAAAATGCTAATGGCTTAGTTGCCAAAAGCCAAACATCTATAATAAATACAAATAGATAATTCTGAGACATAGATTATAGCAAAAATTTTGTAGTTACAGTCGCAAATTAAACAGTTGTATAACTACTATAATTTTGATCAAAAGCTATGTAACCATTTGTTTAGAATTGCAGATTTTTCAGACTTCTTGCTGTAAATAAATACCTAAAAATGAGATTACGAAGCGGTGAAATAATATGGTGAGAAAATATCATACATAATTATTCGAAGTGGAAAAAGATATGTTCACCCAAAGAAAGTAACATGAGCACATAGCCAACAACTATGAAAAAGTGATTAATACCAGATAGTAGTCATTCCATTTGTTGAAAAAAAGTTAAGTCCAGAACCTTTAATATTAGTATGACATAGCTGCTTCTTGCAGCAATACGTTAGGCTATCTGAATTGGTATACACTTTGATTTGATACACAAATGTCAAATGCGCTACATGATGAAATTTGCTGATAAATATTCTGAAACTTTTCGACACGTTTATGCTCATTGCGGAGCAGTTACAACATGCCTATAGGAGGGTACCTAGGTAAAGCCAGAGCACTCAGTATTTTGACAAATGAGTTGATAATGATCGTACCATTTGAGAACATAAGGTTGGTCTTCAGGGAAAGTTCATTCCATCAGGTGATGTTGTATCAGACAGACCGGTCAGAAAAGTCCCATGATGACAGGGATGCAAAGGACTGGCGCAAGGCATGGTGCTTAGCTATTGGTGGAAGAAAGAGTACTAGAGTTATCATATTTTCAGTGGGTAGGATAAACTATCTCAGAGAACACACAATTTGGAATGACAAGCTGAGTAAGAGAGGAAGGACTCTGGAGGTGGTTATATTATGTGGGCTGACCTTATTGTGCTAAAAGATGTCTCTTACAGGCACAATAACATTAGTATTACAGTATATTTCAGGATGTCATTCATCTGTTAAAATAGTCTAAAGACTCACTAAGCATGACCAGGTATTATAAGAAATGGCATCCAAAACGGCAACACCATGTATGATGGACATTCATCGCTCTGTAATGAAGTAGGGTAAATAGCATTGGGAGGCAGGCAGAAACTGATACCCGTCGCTGGATACGGGTGATAGAAAGTGGTACTAATCTGATAAATTCCGTCCGTGATACAAAGTAAGCGCTGTTGTCGATACCAAAGTTTAATGACAGACATGTCAACGGATTCCGAAAAGGAAGTCCAACTTCTGCTAGCTTCGAATGGTGTTCTGTGACATCATATTCCAAACAAATGTAGCTAAATAGCTCCGAATATTAAACAGTAAAGTGTCTTGACAGCAACTTTTACTACCGTACCAGTTTCTGGCAAACTTATCATTTCAAGCTTCTCCGTAGTTATTATGACAAATACAGATAATCTGTTAGGACTATTAGAAACATTTGCCTACACGCCCATTGCTCTGAATCTCATACCGGGAGATTAAAAAACACGACTGACTGGCTTTTTGGAAGGTGCTGATGCAACTTCTGTCGAACACTTCAGCCGCCTGAACTTCGGGACATTTTTATTTGATATTACAATCAACACTGTATGTTAATTGATTCGAACTGCCACAGCAGCCGAGTAATGCGTCTTATATACAGTGGATGGACAAAAATATGGAAACACCTTGTGAAATGCATGTTTGAAAAGAAAGATTGATTTTAATGGAATATGCAGGTGGCGCTGGTGTTTTTGACTACTGACACCACCTATACAACTTCGTAAATGTGCTAAACAGTTCAGTTGTTGTCGGAATACTGTTATGTGAGGTTGTCATTGCATTATGTCAGAGTTAACAGACTTCGAACGTGGGCAAACTGTTGGAGCATGTATGGTAGGTGCTTCCGTAAGCAAGGTAGCCGAGGTGTTTAGTGTTTCAAGAGGTACTGTATCGAAGATTTATTCCGCATATTTGAAAAGCGGAAAAACATCATCTGCTAAACCACAGCGCGGACGAAAGTGTGTCCTGAGTGATCGTGACAGACGATCATTAAGGGCAATTGTGACGAAAAATAAGAAGACCACAGCTGCAAAAGTTACTGCTGAAATGAATGTTGTGTTACCGAACCCTGTGAGTACCAAAACAATTAGAAGGGAGCTTCATAAACAGGGAATTGCTGGCCGTGCTGCAATTGAGAAGCCACTCATCAGTGATGCTAATGCCCGTATCAGGAAAAGGTGGTGTTTAAGTCATAAAGCCTGGACTATAGAGCAGTGGAAGCGAGTAATATGGTCTGACGAGTCTTCTTTCACATTGTTTCCCACTTCTGGCCGAGTTTACGTCTGGAGAACGCCATCTCAAGCCTATAATACAGACTGCTTGTTGCCAAGAGTGAAACATGGCGGGGGTTCTGTTATGTTTTGGGCAGCCATATCGTGGTTCTCTGCTAGCCCCATGATAACTGTGTCAGGGCACATGACTGCCAAGACTTATGTGAACATTTTGGCCGATCAAGTTCATCCCATGGTACAAACTTTGTTTCCCGATGATGATGGTGTCTTCCAAGATGACAAAGACCCTGTTCACACAGCTCACATTGTCCAGGACTGGTTTTCTGAGCACGAGGATGAGTTGTCTCATCTCCTCTGGCCACTACAGTCACCAGACCTGAATATTATCGAACCTTTGTGGTCTACATTGGAACGGAAAGTGCGTTCTCGTTATCCACCGCCAACATCGTTATCTGAACTTGCCCCCGTTTTGCAGGAAGAATGGTATAATATTTCCTTGGCAAACATACAGGAACTGTATTTATCCATTCCAAGAAGACTGCAAGCTGTTTTGGATGCCAACGGGTTTCCTACACCGTATTAAGCAAAGAAACATGTTTTTTTAAAGGTGTTTCCATATTTTTGTCCAACCCCTGTATGTTCTAATGTTCACATTCATGTATTCTAGTTTGGTCCAAGCACTTTAAACTCGCGCATGTTCATTGGTTCCTCGTTTCTAAATTTACATATCTGACTAAGACGTATTTTCATTACATCTTTCGAATTAATCGAACGAACTATTAAGTGCTTGGATTTTTCGAAGTGTTCCTACATAAATACTTGAAGATACGCTGAATGAAAGTAACTTTACATTAATCAATGCATTAACAAATTTGTTTATTTCATTATATTTGAACATCTGATTACATTCAACAAATATTCAGTATGAACTTTCAGCTCATTTTAGAAGCGTAAGTAGCTCTGAAATCAAGTAAAAAATGTCTTGAATCGCTTGATTTGTCGCTTGTCGTTTTGAATGTATGCAAATATTCTGAGTTCCGCGCAGCCTGAGACCCATTTGTAGCACGATGGCTATTTAATGTTCATCTATCAAATGTAAAATAATAGATGACTTTCTGTTTTAGAAGGAATCCCTTCGAGGATGAACTTCTCGGGAAAATATGGGTCTCCTTTCCTTTACTGGGTAGAAATACCTTGAAGAGCTCCTGCAAACAGATCTTTCTGTTGCTAGGAGTGGAATCGAAGGATTTGTTTCAGGAATATATTCTCTGTATTTGCAAGAAACATCACATAAATTTAAAGTAAGAATAGCTGTCATTTGAATAATGCAATTATAATGCAGTTTTCAACTGCATTTCTGCACTTGCATGTAAACATTTTTCAATAAATGTTTACTAGAAAATATTTTGGATACTTATGACCGATTAAAAAATCTGAAGTGATCCTCACACCTTAGAACACCGAAAAATTTAAGGAGAATTCGAGAATGTCAGACGTGTGTAAAATGTATTAAAATATTAGACAATTCTATGAGTTACTACAGAAGTTTTATTACAAAAGCTTTTCATTATTGACCTTTACGTTTAATAATATTGTTGCGTGCGTACGGGTTTGTAATAGATTAAATCCACACAAGTCTGATGATAGGTTTAAAAATTTATTTTATCAAAATAAACATTTCAATGTTCCCGCATTTTCCACACAGCTACTAGTACAGGAATTCATAGTATCACACAGTACAATCAGTAGTTATGCATCACGCTACAAAGAACGTTAAACAAATGCAATGCAAAGAGAAATCTAACTCGGATATCTCAGTTCACGTGGAACTAGAAACTCCCAACAGGCGGCCCACCAGCGGCCGAGCGGTAAAGTCGCTGAACACTGGTAGTTCGGTCCGAGGTTCAAATCCCGCGAACGGGCTGGCTGCATGGGTGTTTTCGTGGTTTTCCCCATGTGTAATGTGTATACGAGCCAGTTTCTCTTAGAAAGTCCTCCACGAAGGCATCCCTTCCCCTAGGCAGATAGCCCTAGTGTGCTTTGCCATAATTAAATATACCACACCCAACAAAAATTTCTAAGCAACTGAGATAAAATGATCTCTTCGGCTTTAAATAGTTTTCAAACGGCCGCGGAGATATCTCTAGTCATTTCTGCTTTTCGAAATTACTGGAAAGCAATACGAGGTGGAATTACGGTTACAGCTAACACAACAGTCAATTTTTTTTTTCTAATGTAATTAATGAAAACTTGTGAAAATATTTCATTCAAATTAAACCATTCTGAGAAAACTGTTCTGTGAAAAGTATAGCATTTAATTCCGTTCAGAATGAAATGTTGTTTAAAAATATGTTGTTTTCACATACTTAGGACTCTGAAGTGTTGTAGAAAAAGAAAATATATACATTTATATGTATATTGCGAAAACTGTTCTGTGAAAAGTATAGCATTTAATTCCGTTCAGAATGAAATGTTGTTTAAAAATATGTTGTTTTCACATACTTAGGACTCTGAAGTGTTGTAGAAAAAGAAAATATATACATTTATATGTATATTTGCGACGTAATTACAAAATATTTACACCCGAACGCGTCAAATCCCATAGAACTCAATGGTAAATGACCCAATGTTTTGGTCACCACGTAGGGATCGCCGGTGCTTCAGAGCAGGGTACAGAGAAACTTGTTTAGGGCGACTCCATCTTACTTCCTACCTCCATGACAAAAACGCCCATGGTTGCCCAATCCATAAGCGGTGGACTTTCGAAAACTGAACTCTGAACTTCACTTACCCCAGGGTGAAAACGCCAACAGGCACGGATATCGTGAATGGTTTGGGAACATATTGAGATCGTTAAACTGCCCATCGCGATACCCACTCGCATGGCATACGCCACTACCCTCGGGGACAGCATAGGCAGCCTTTTAGGATAGTAGAAACTGAGACCGTGTATTTAATTCTGAGCCGTCATTGTCAGAATATAATACTAATCCGATATATAGGATCTACGGGGTATCTAAAGGAAAGATTACTTACCTGGAAGACTTTCTTAGAGAAATTAGTCGCATTTACATCACACAAAGAGAAAACCATTATAAGAAAATTCCCGTGTAGCCAGCGCACTCATAGGAACTTGAACCCAAGTTGAACTACCAGTATTCAGCGGTCTTAAACATCTAGCCATTGCTGAGCAGAATTGCATGAGAAAAACATATATATGTATATGCTCATTGTCTGAACAATTTATATCAGATTTTACATTTATGATAGTTTTTCGTAACACATTGATTGCGAAGTTAGAAAGGCGTGTATAAATGTTATTAGAATATATCATTCACTGAATTACTGGTAGATGTATTGAATTAATGTCCATTTAAAGGCGAAAATTTAGACATTTTTAAAAAAATCAGATGAGGTCAGCAGAATTTTCAAAACACAGCTCCATTCACGGAGAAGGAACAGTGAATTTAATAAGATTCATCGTTTCTAAATTATTTCAAATATCTTCACTAATTAAGACCCAAAGTATATTTTGCATAATTCCTTAACTAAATGTTAAAAAAAAATCTTTCTAAACCTGTAAAGTCAACTACAGTTCTCCCTTTCCAAATTTAATTTCATTTCATAGTACTTTCTTAAAATAAATTTACTGAAGTAAAGAAAGATTTGTGATCACTGAATTAAGACAATTTTCATACTTTCTACATCCAGTAATTCTCTGTTCCCAAGAGTAAACGATAAAACATTACACCGTAATACTTTAGAAAATTTGTCTCCCAGATAATAAAAATTAAAAAACCTTCTAAGATAATAATTTTTTTGCTGATGAATTTATATTTATTCTTTTCAGCTCGTAGATAATAGATGAGCTTATTTGATTTAAAAAACTAAAGAGTTGCCAATTTTAGATGTGAAATAATTAAGAGGTATTTCGAATTCCAAAGTAATCTAGTTTAAATAATAAAATGTACGAGGCACTCTTTTATATTTCGTAACTATTACTGTTATAATAACTACAGATAAGTTAGTAGTTATATAATTTATTTAATATCCTAGCAGCTATTTTTCTTGGAAATAAATGATCAACTTATTTAAAATTATTTCAAATTAATGAAATTTAAAAATGCTGCAAATGTTCTTTTTTAGTTTGCAAAACTCCATCGGAGCTGCTTTTCAGATGCATAATATCATTAGCTGTTATTGTTATTACAAAATATGTACTTATGCATTTTTATTCAAATTTAAGCTCCATGGATGACAAAGCATCTATTAATTAAGCCACACGGTATTTGTATTACCATTTCATAATCCCTAAGGTTATTCCTAATTCTTGAGTTACTGCTCATTAAATGTAAGCTCGTTAAAATGTAAGTGTAGCAACGATAATTAAAAAAAAATTAAAAATTTGCATTGGTATTCTAAGCAATTAAGGCAGAATTAGAGACAAATATTTTTATTGGTAAGAAATTCACAAATAAATTTCGTATCCTTTATCATTATTAAAAAAAGGGTGAATGCGAATGTACAGTCAAAACATGCATATAATTTAAAACAGGATAAATCATATTTGAGGTTTCTGAATTATTTATATTTCATCATTAAACTGTTGTTTATTTCATACTCATAATTTCAATATACAGGGGTTGGACAAAAATATGGAAACACCTTTAAAAAAACATGTTTCTTTGCTTAATATGGTGTAAGAAACCCGTTGGCACCCAAAACAGCTTGCAGTCTTCTTGGAATGGATAAATACAGTTCCTGTATGTTTGCCAAGGGAATATTATACCATTCTTCCTGCAAAACAGTGGCAAGTTCAGATAACGATGTTGGCGGTGGATAACGAGAACGCACTTTCCGTTCCAATGTAGACCACAAAGGTTCGATAATATTCAGGTCTGGTGACTGTAGTGGCCAGAGGAGATGAGACAACTCATCCTCGTGCTCAGAAAACCAGTCCTGGACAATGTGAGCTGTGTGAACAGGGGCTTTGTCGTCTTGGAAGACACCATCCCCATCGGGGAACAAAGTTTGTACCATGGGATGAACTTGATCGGCCAAAATGTTCACATAAGTCTTGGCAGTCATGTGCCCTGACACAGTTATCATGGGGCTAGCAGAGAACCACGATATGGCTGCCCAAAACATAACAGAACCCCCGCCATGTTTCACTCTTGGCAACAAGCAGTCTGTATTATAGGCTTGAGATGGCGTTCTCCAGACGTAAACTCGGCCAGAAGTGGGAAACAATGTGAAAGAAGACTCGTCAGACCATATTACTCGCTTCCACTGCTCTATAGTCCAGGCTTTATGACTTAAACACCACCTTTTCCTGTTACGGGCATTAGCATCACTGACGAGTGGCTTCTCAATTGCAGCACGGCCAGCAATTCCCTGTTTATGAAGCTCCCTTCTAATTGTTTTGGTACTCACAGTGTTCGGTAACACAACATTCATTTCAGCAGTAACTTTTGCAGCTGTGGTCTTCTTATTTTTCGTCACAATTGCCCTTAATGATAGTCTGTCACGATCACTCAGGACACACTTTCGTCCGCGCTGTAATTTAGCAGATGATGTTTTTCCGCTTTTCAAATATGCGGAATAAATCTTCGATACAGTACCTCTTGAAACACTAAACACCTCGGCTACCTTGCTTACGGAAGCACCTACCGTACGTGCTCCAACAATTTGCCCACGTTCGAAGTCTGTTAACTCTGACATAATGCAATGACAATCTCACATAACAGTACTCCGACAACAACTGAACTGTGTAGCACATTTACGAAGTTGTATAGGTGGCGTCAGTAATCAAAAACGCCAGCGGCACCTACATATTTCATTAAAATCAATCTTTTCAAACATGCATTTCACAAGGTGTTTCCATATTTTTGTCCATCCACTGTATATTCATTAAAAATACTTAAAAGAATAGACTGAAATTGGCTACGTTAGGTTAAGGATGCCATGATAGAGAACATTTTAAGAGAAACTGGCTGGAATCTACGTTATACACGCGAAAACGCTTGAAAACTGCTATAAACCCAGCTCCCTTGCCAAGATTTGAACCTGGATAGAACTACCCATAATCCGCGATTTCACCGCGGGGGGGGGGGAAGCGAACTGAAATTGAATGATTACTATGCAAAGGCAAAATCAGATCTGATTAGAATGGATACCAATAAATTTAAGCAATCATTTGCGGATAAGTTTTAAAGAAAAAATGTATTTAATAAAATAGCCATTCTTAAAATATTCAGCAAGTATTTCTGTTAATCTACAAAGGGTTTTATTGTAAGAATATGTGAACAATTTTAACATAATTTATTATAACTGAAAACAAGAACGCGAATTGTACCATCCGAAGATTCAAACAGAATATAAAATCAAAAAAATCGTCTCCGAATATTTTTAATTATTTATATTTATCACGGCATTATTTTTAATTCCTTATGCACGTTTGTTTTCTTATTCTTATCTATAATACTAAAAAGATTAAAGATCGAAAATAGAAACAAAAAATATATTCTGATTAGTGAAACTATCGAATAATTGAAAAATTCATTTGGGCACAAATCTTAAAAATCAACAATCCTACTCAAAGATTTTCCACCAGACTTTCACCTTCAAATACAAAATTTTTCCTGTTGGTATAATATTTTTCGAGTATATCTGTTCTTTGAAAAGGAAAACCCACCAGCGGTCGAGCGGTAAAGTTACTGAACGCTGGTAGTTCGGTTCGGGTATCGAATCCCAGCGAACCAGCTGGGTGCATAGTCGTTTCCATGGCTACCCCATGTTTATTATGTACACAAACCAGCTCTCCTCAGAAAGTCCTTCACGAAGGCATACTTTTCCTTAGGCAAATAACCTTCGAGTGTTATAATAAAATACACCAAACCAACCTTTGAAAAGGAATTTTCAAAACATGAATTTTTACTTTAAACTTCATGCTATTCTAAACTCGTTTGTAAAATATATGCCAATTTAAGGCTGGACCTTACTGAATTTTAGCCCACTTTCCTTCAATGGATAATTATTCTGTTCGTGTCTGCTTAGGTTGCATCGTTGGGTGATGGATTACAAATTAACAAAATAATGCTTTTGTTTTAAATAAGAGTTTGCACCATTAGTTTATGGTAATATTATTTTTACAAATTGTTGTCATTAATTATATACATATTATATATATTATAATCATAAATGTTTTATTATATGTCGTTTTGCACGAAAACGTTTTGTAAATCAGGAACTGCTTTTTTGAATTATTGAGCTCTTACTTCATGCTAAACTGTTGTTTCAAAGTACTTTTGGCTATTTTGATGCTTTTGTCTCATTTGGTGATTTATTTCTGAAGATTATTTCTTTTGACAAATGTTAACTGAGTTTAATCAAAATATCTACTCTTTGGCGCAAATGGTTTTTTTTTTTAAATAAGATAAAAGAGAAAAAATAAAAATCTGAAAGCTTTTCAGATTTTACATTACGCCCAGAGGGCTGTTTTTTAACGTTGTGTGTGTTACCTTTGTTCCTTAAATATCATGTTCTTCGCACATAAAATTCAGCTGGATAACAATATCGCAAAGTAATTTTAAATTGAGTATATCTTTAGAATTTCCGAAACACAGTCTCGCGCGCTGTGGATAAAAATGTTTTATTATTATTATTATTATTATTATTATTATTATTATTATTTATTTTTATTTTCTGTCAGTTTTGCCATTGCTCGCTTTGAAATCACGGAGTTTCTTAATCAAAAATGCGTTAAAGTGCTACAAACTATGAAATCGATAATAAAACAAATTCAAAATTTGGGCTTCCAGATGCCCATATTCGGAGGAGGATTACGTTATTCAAAATTTAATGGCTTTTGGTTCCGTTGTTTTATCACAATGCGAGAAATATACATACATTAACGCAGATTTTTCCTTATTTAATTTATTTAAATATAACGCAGGGCGATAATATTTGGTGGCAACAGTTTGAAAAGTGTATCAACACAGAAAGTGAATCGACGCAAAATGCCAAAACGAGATTAATAGCTCTTCTATGTGCTAATAATTGAAAGAGTACATATCCATTATTAGTCCAAAAGCGGTTAATAGTATCGAAACGTGATTCTGCAGCATATCACTATAAATGTCGGTTCACTTTAGATGGCTGATTCACTTTTCAAATTGTTGCCACCAAATATTATCGCCCTATATTATTTTTAAAGAAATTAAATAATGAAGAATCTGCATGTATGTACACAGGCTGTTCAACCATTTTTTAGACGATGTATATTGTATTCACAAAACTAAATTACATAAAATTATTGTGTTTTAAATGTTCTATTTGACATCCCTTATTCTGAACTATCTTTCGACACCGCAATTTCCAGGATAATAATGCCTTTTGAAGTGGCAGAAGAAATATTCTATCCCATTCCTCCCGAACAGCTTTCCAGAGTCCTGTTAGGGTTTTGGGACAACGTTTGGATAACGCAGGATTTAAACTCCGAAAGCACAAAAACCCATAGGTGACACATCGCGAGATTTAGTAGGGATATCAGTGAAGGGTATGGCCTTGATACCAGTTTTTTGTTCCATTTCTTTTAGGAAATTTACAGTGGATTTTGATGTGTGACTGCTAGCTTTGTCCTGATGGAGTCTCACAGACTGATGGCACTGTGGGTAAAGCGATGGTATTTCATTCAGAAAAATTGGCGATAAAATATATTCCTGTTAGTATTTGGAGTTAATCTTGACATTTGTTTGCACTCTCTTTATTATTAACTTACCATTATAAGAAAAACCAGCAACAATCATGAATCCGTTAGAAAAACTTTCTTTCGATTCTTTGAACCATGTACTTAAATTTGTTTCTTCCCTGTTATGATAATAAATGGCTCTTTTTTTATTACAATCATTTAAATACACCCATGCTTCATCTATTGCAACAATTGTTTTCCATTTTTCTTTGGATAAGTGTTTCTCATATAGAATTCTGCAGCGTGTCCTGCGTTGAGCGATATTCTTTGGAAGAAGACGATGCACATTGCGTTTTTTCGCTTTCTTAAGATTTAAATCAACGTTTATCATTTTGTTTCCAGTGGACACCGAGCATTTTAATGATTTTGCAATTGTCCTTTGACTAGGGGGATTTTCTTTTAACATTAAACAACGAACCTTTGCAATAGTCGAAGATGTCCGTTTTTTCCTTGGATACTTGTTTGGAATTTTCGTCCCACCTGAGTCTCCAATTTGACGTTTTTTTTCCTTTCTTGTTGATGATATTACCTATCGACGTTTTAGATATCACAAAACCATGACTCTCACATCGCTTTTGGATAACGAAGTATGCATATTTTTCTTCGGAAAGAGCGTAAATGTAGCCTTCGAACCACTGCTTTGTTAAATTCGCCATTTGGAATAAAAACAAAACTTTCAAGTCGCAGACGATAATTTTGACTTTTAAAAACATAGTACGATTGCAATTACTTCTTTTGCAGCAAGGGAAGTTTTATTACCGCTTACCAAAATCGTCTAAAAAATGTGCGAACAGCCTCTGTATTTATGTCCCTTGCGCTGTGAAAAAACGACAGCACTTAGAGAGCCATCAAATTTTTAATAACGTATTCCTCCACCTGAACACGTACATCTGGAAGCAAGAATCTTGAATTTGTTTTATTATATATTTCATATTTTGTAAAACCTCAGTGAATTTTTGATTAACAAAGTCAACGATCTGAAAGCGAGCAATGGCAGCACTGTTCGAAATAAAACGTTTTTATCTCCAGCGCGGAAGACTGTTGCCATTCGGAAAAATGTAAGATTTTTAAATTTTAATTAAAAAATTCGCCTCTATGAAAGCAGTGTGTTATCGCGGTTAGGAATAAAATACTTTTATACTCTACACGCCAGCATGTTGCCGGAGATACTTTCAAATTTAATCTGGAAAGTTTTTATGTAACATACTGAGCGATTTGAAAGCAATAAACACAGTTCTTAAGAATACTTTTTTCTACTTTTCGATGTGATTATTTAAATAAATATGCAATTAAAATCATGAAATATATAATTACAAATATTCAATATTTTCATGAAATTACCCTGGGTGGACTTACTCAAATCATTTTTTAATTTTTATGACAACTATTTCAAGTGTCTGGCGGCTTTTTAAAGAAATAATATTGCAAATATAGAAATGTGTATTTCAGCCTTTAATGTTCTATCGGGAATTCTAAATATATGCTGTTTTTAAATATTTTGTGATTAACTGTTGAACTGAATTTTATGTGGCTTAAGTAAGAAGTGGTGATATTTTATTGAAATACCGAAATATGGAATTAAAGGAATTTTAAATTGTATTTACTTTTCAAGGCGTGAGTTTTTAATTATTTGTCAAATTATTATTTTACAGTTCTTAATTTCAATAATTATGTAACAATGTTACTTAAATGTTTTCGTATTAATATATATAGAATATTTTAATTTGTATGAAATACTATCATAAATTTTATTTCATCACTGATTAAAATAAATGACCATAACGAAAAATAACGTTTCTTTAAATTACAGTCTCTCTTAACGGAAACGATCTTTTTTTATTGATTAGAAGAAAAACTGCTGTTATATCAAGAAAGATAATTAACACCTCAGGCTCTTAATTAAGTAATGATAATTTGCCATGTTGCGCACTTTTTGTTTTCCAAAAATGTGTTGTTTTTGTGGAGGAAGGAAAAAAAATCAATTAAAAATATAAATGTATTTTTCTGTTTTTCCCTGAAAAGGTATTAATATAATTTTATTCTTCAGTAAATGCGAATATGTTATATTAAATTGAAATGCAATTTTTTAAATAAGCTTTTATTTAAACTCCTAAAATAATTAAAGAACTGGAATTGAAAATTAATTTACATTATAATTTAATGGAAACAAAAGATTAAATAATTATATTAAAAAAATAATTTACTATTTTATATCAGTTTCCACATTACTTTTTGTGTTATGATTCTTGTATCATCATTATTATAATTTAAAATTTTATATCATGAATAATAATATCGTGGAACTTTTTTAAAAATATATAAAAATAACGACTTGCACTTTTTGGCAGTGCAATTCGTTTTTATCAGATTTGGTTATTTATTTTTCATGATGTAAAATTGTAGATGAATTTTGTAAAGAGAATTACTGTATCCCCTGTACCCTTGAAGTACCTGATAAATTATTTTTCTCCTTTTAATAAAGTAATTACTTCAAGACTTTAAAATGAAAGCTTATTTTATAAAAAAATATATATTTTTAGTCCTAATCACACATTATCAGTCAATTGAAAAATTGTTTTTTAACAGTCAATAATCACTCTTTAACTTCTAAACATTCTGTTATTTAGTATGGTCGAAAAAGCATTTAAAAAATTTTTAAATCCCCCCCCCCTATATCAGATGGTGCAAGTAGGTTAAAAATTCTGAGAATTTTAAATTTAAATAAAATGAAGACATCCCCAAAACAAATCACGTCAACGTAAAATTAAAAAAATCTGATGTGTACACCACATGACTTCCTAGCACGGAATATTAAATTATACGCATTTTTCTTGCATTTCACTTAAACTAATGGGTTGAATAAAATCTACTTCGCCGACAGCGCATAAACCACAATAGAATAAATGCATTCTTTAAAATTCACTCTAGTATTTGTTTACCATAGCGACACTCTGGGGCTAGATTCACTTAACAGTATTATATTTCGTTCATATTATAACTCATAATACACAAAATTTATATCATTTAAAGAATAGAATTATCTAATCGTTGCCACATGTTCTATTCAAATACTATAATAAATAATAAAGCTAGAATGATGTATAAAAGAAATTAAGCAAATAAAACAAAAAAGAAACAGTTTATCACAGATGATTGAGTATTTCTCATTCAATTAATTCAGTTCTCACTTCTCGAGAAGGCAAAAATACATAAAAACACAAAATATCTGTATTAAAAATTACGAAGTAAATCTTAAACACTTATTTCCTCGAAAAAATTCCAGAAAGGTTTAAGCATGATTTAATTGGCAATAATAAATGAAGTCGTTATCTTTGTTGTTGCGAAGCTAAGTTTCTCTAGATTGGCAACAAATCCACTACTCTGCTGTTTCAAATGTAAACAAGCAATGGCCGCCATCAAAACAATTATTAGGTTTAGCAGCACTTAAACAACTTTAAATTTGTTGATAATTCTAAAAATATTGCATACAGATTTACTAAAGGCATAAAAACCTTAACCGGAAGATAAAAACAACATAATTCAATCATTTTGAAAGTAAAAAATGTACAATTTAGAAATATATAAGAGTAAAGAAATGAGATTACTGAGCCGGGTATCAGAGTGGATATATATATATATATTTATATACGTTTGGTGCGGCCGATTGAAACCAAAATACGAGGTGCACATATAAATGTTATAGCAGTCCTATATACGAAATTTCAACGTTCTGAGTCTACTCGTTTTTGAGTTATGCGAGATACGTACGTACGTACGTACATACGTTCGTACAGACGCCACGGAAAATTCTCTTCCGAATTCATTTTAAAGCAGTTTTATAATTTTTTTGGAGGAAAAGAGTCTTTTATTCTGTCCTTACGTACAGATGACACGCAAACACATCGTTAAATTGCATTCGATAGCGGTCAAAATGGATATTTTCGTTGAAATGTGCTGCCTGAAACTTTTCCCGATTACAATACTTCCTTTTTACTTCGTACAAGGAAGTAAAAAACAACAACTTCCTAATCGAGTTTTGAAAAAAAAATCCCTTTACGCATTGTATTGTCATTCACAAACAGTATTGGGAAGACCAAATATTGGAGAAGGTCAACATTCCCCGTGAATATCAACACATAAATGTACTTTGGTGACAGACCGAATATATGGTTATATTCTTATACATTTGGATCATCGTTGGTGTACGTTGAGAAGAGCAGATATGCTGTTGCGGAAGTCAATACAAGTAACCGGAGAAGAAAGAAATGTTTTACGAATAAATGCAGTTGTAAAAGCAAGGGACTCTTGTGCAATTCAATGTGTCATAACAAAGTTATTGTAATAAATAAAATTATGTAACGTCAATCACATAATTAAGTAAATTTATGTTTGGTGGTATTTTTCCTAATTTGGAATGCACTGTTTATTTCAAATTTAACAGTTTATTTACATGCTCTGTTACTTACGCTTTCGCCTATTTTAACATGCGTCATAATATGTCTTGATAATAAAGATACAAGGTATTTTTCCTTCATTTCCCCGTGCCTTTGTACTGTAACTGAAAGCACACTCGACGCGTATTCGAGAGATCTAGGGTTCAAGTCCCGGCAAGAGAATAGCGCAGTAACTTTTTACAAAAAACCTAATGACTCTAAAGTGACCCTGAACTAAAATGTAGTACACGATATTCGTCACCACCAGGATTTAGCAATTGGGTCCGCTCAGCCCCAGTCGCCCTTTAAAAGGGGAATTTTCTTCCTCCTTTCCGCATGCGTTCGTGGTGTTACTGGAGGCACACTCGACGCGTATTCGAGATCCATGGGTCGAGTCCCGGCGAGGGTGTTACACATTTTTCAAGTCGCATGCTTCAAAATAACCTTATAACTCTGCAAAATGTGATTTAAAAGCGTAACAAAATATTTTTACTCAGCATTTACGATCATGGTGAATGTTTGCATAGTGATTCTCTATATTTGCCGTTGTACATTAGAAATACGTATCTGTAGCTAATATTTATCTAATTTCCTTTCCGTTTTTACTTCTTTGTACGAAGTAAAGGAAGTATTGTAATCGAAAAATTTTCGGGTATCATATTTCAACGAAAGTATCCAATTTGACGCGCTATCGAATTCAATTTAACGACGTTTTTGCGTGACATCTGTACGTAAGCACAGAATAAGGGACTCTTTTTCCCAAAATAGGTTGCAAACAGGATTTAAAATGGATTCAGAAGAAATTTTTACGTGATGTCTGTATGTACGTACGTTTGTATGTATGTATGTATCTCGCATAAATCAAAAACCAGTAGCCTCAATATTCAAATTTTGTATATAGGACTACTATAACATATAGTTGTGCACCTCCCTTTCTCGCTACAATTGGCTGCATAAAAAGTATATATATATATATATATATATATATATTCCCACTTTGTTACTCGGCTTAATGAACTCAGTTTTTTTATTCTTATATGTTGGCAAACTGTGCATTTGTTTGCTTTCAAAATGATTGAATTATGCTGTTATTATGTCCCGCTTAAAGAGTTTAAGCCTTTAGTTAATCTGCATGCAATAATTGTAAGATTATGAACAATATAAAAGTTGTTTAAGTATTGTTAAGCCTAATTTTTTAACATAGCTGCCATATTTATTTACATTTGAAATTTAATGAATTAAATTAACTTCTGCACCTTCAGTGTCTTTTTGCCGAGTGGTACTAAAAGTAAACTTTCAGTTTTGTGCACCGAAATTCTGCCTTCTTGCCGAATTGTATGTTTTTGCGTAGGAACTCTAATTTTAATTGTAAAAATTGTTTTTCAATTGTTTTAACTGTATTTGGTGTTTCATATTGAAGCATATTTTTCAATTTTTGCTAAAGATATTTTAAATTTTTATGCATTTTTGCCTTGCAGTGGAGTGAAAACCGAATTGAATGAGAACTGTGTCTCTAATGAAATTAGAGGAAATAAGTTTAAATGAAATGAAGCAAAAAATGAGTATAATTTAATGTTTCGTGCAAGGAAGTCATGTGATGTCCACATCAGATATTTTAAATTTATTTTCTTGAGCAATTTATTACTTCACGATCATTGTGGGGTGCTCGGAAGGATTTTTTAAATTTTATTTATGGTAAGACTTAAGAAATAATACGACTTTGCTTATACAGTATTAAGTTCTTTTCTCTAACCAATTTAATAATTTTTATACATAATAAATTTTATTTAATTATTTATTTATTTTTTCAGATTTGTTTATTTTCAGTTTGACCAAAGAAACAGTATACCAGTTTCATCATTTCGCCTTGTGAATGCTCAGTTGAAGATGAATAGTTTTTTTAATGTATTTTTAGTAAAATTTAGTAGCTACTTAGAACTAATGAGGCTCGAAACTGTTCACGTTTCTTTCATTCTGTTCATCATTTTGGATGTGTTCGGTACAGTGTAACACACATTAATAATAATGCTGAATGTTAATCTCTAAATTCAAGTGTTTAAACGATACGTCTAAAAGCATTTATTACAGAACACGCATTGAAAAAAAAAGCATTCATGGCACAAGTACCGTTATACATATCGGCACGTTTACTCAACTTCCAGTTTACTCGGAGGTTTCTTATCTGTCTGCCTTGAGTGCTTGATTAGTTTTGCTTAATATACTCGCAAAGGAAAACGAAACTAAAGACAGCTGTTATTGTTGCGCTTTTTACGAAGCAGGTTTTGTTAGTTTTGTTATGTTTGTTTGTTTAGTCGGGCTCCTATTTTCTTTTCCCTTTGATTTTTTGCTCTGATAATTACTTTTTTTTTCCTCTTTTTCTCCGTAGTTCTTTCTTCTTTTAGATCGCATTACGTTTTTCTTTCAGTTTATGAGTTTCGTTAAATATATATATATATATTAAGGCTTCATTATAAACTCAGTTTAGTTTTCTAAATTTTAATATTTTTAAAAAATGACTTTAAATTACAGTATACCCTTTTTCATTCGGGAATCTTTGTAGTGTTCTTCCTTTTTATTCTACTAAACTAAATGTTGAGGAACCTGATGAACTACTAAGCGAATAATTGCGTAATTCCAAGAACAAAAATGAGGTGGAGTAGACTTTAAGGTACCTTTTGTATTATGATGAAGTTGTTGTTTGGTTTATCGCCAAGTTGTTGTTTCATTTATAGTAGACTGAGTAGTTGAATGTTATGGAAACCCTATTGTAACGTCGGGTGCATGATTCTGGGAAATTTTGAATCATGGGATATTTTGTAAGCGTTTTTGTGGTGTGTGTTAAAATCGTTTAGATGGATTTGAACGGGTTTGTAGGAAGAAAGGTTCAGATGGTCATTATGTGAAGCGTTCGATCAGAAAGAGTACCTGGTTCGAAAAAAGTCATTTGAGTATGATTGATGTTTTGATTTTTACGTGGCTCTGGTGTACGAAGCGAACTCGAAAATCATGGTAAGTGAATTTTTGCTTTTGGTAGTGCTTAAATGTATAACATGTTTTTCCTTTTTTATGTTATTTTATTGTTTGGTTTAAAATGTATTTTATTGAGGTTATGTATTTTTTTGTTTGCCTATATTGTAGACTTTGATGCTCCTTTGACTTTCTAAGTGAAAATATATCGACGTGTATATGGACGTATATGGAAGTAAAGGGAGTGCGCAATGCAAGTTTGTGCAATTCGGGGATTTTTTTTTTAAGTGAAAATTGGTCGACGTGTACATGGATAAAGTTAAAAGAGTGCGCAATGCCATTTTTGTGCAATTCGTGGTTTTCTTTTAAGTGAAAATAAGTCGATGTGTACATGGATACCAAGTTTGTGCAGTTGTTTGTCTTGTTATTTTGGCTTTGTGTAGCGGCGACTTTTGGCGCAAAAATCGCCGCTTCGCAAGCCAAAATAACGAGTCAAAGAATTGCACAAAATCGGTATCCATGTACCGCCAAAAATCGCCAAATTTCGCCAAGGGGTACCCTAAACTATACTTTCACCCGGAAACGTACACTCAAGAAGGGTTAATTACCCATAATTTTTTAAATAAAATAAAAATAAATATACAATCGGATCTTTTCTCAGAAATAAATATATAATATATATAATATAATAATATATAATATAATAAATATATATAATAAAATAAAAATATACAATCGGATCTTTTCTCAGAGCGTAGAATAAAGCCTCCAATTGGGCTTAACTTAAAATGTAAGAACTAAGAACTATCTAATAACTAACTAAAGAGATTTAGCCGAAGCTAACACAAATTCTGACCTAGTTGGTCCGTGATATTAAATTAGCTAGAAAAGCTATCAAAAGGCACGTAATACCGCCTAGGGTAGTAACAGTTAAAGAGACGTAGCCAAAAGGCAAACGCGCGCTATTCGTAAATCCTAACTCTCTCTCTCGAAGTCAGAAGTCAGTGGAACTTTGACTTAAATACTTTCTACATCTCATTTGCATGTAACGCCATTCTAAAAACACATTCTAGTAAGGAATTGTAAGCTGAAGCTAGAAGAGATAGGAAACGTTGATAACCTTAAAATAACTGTTATAAAATTAGGATATACATTACAGCTTCGTTACTTATGTGTATGCATATATGTATATATATTATTTATAAATTAATTCTAAATATATATATTTAGTTATGATCATTGGAATATGGCAACGAACACACGGGCTATTTTTCTAAGGGGATAGCCTTCGTGGGGTATCTTGTAAGGGAACTGGCTCGTGAAAAACCATAATAAGCCAGATAAACCAGCCAGTCTTGCAACCAGCACGTTCGTCTGGTATCTACCGCGCGTCGAACGTCCGGTATTCAGTGGTCTTAACCTCTCGGCTACTGAGGCTCAATTTATATATATTTAGAATTCTTATAAACTGCGTATTCGTGTAAAATTGTCATAAAAATTAAATTTAGCAAACTAAAAAAAATCAATATCGAGAAATCAGACTTTACGTATCGGAAAGGGTGAAGAAAGTACAGAAGGTTCTTCGCAGGTTATGCAAAAGATTTTCTATTTAAATTTTCTATTTTTTCCTTAATATTTTGAGATGAACATTTAGCATTTTCCGTATAATCGTCCGCTACTAATTTGTTTTGATTGGAATGCAAAATAAGATTTATTTTGGGAATGGTTCTTAAAATTGGTTCTACATGTTTTTATCTTACACACAAAACACTTATATATATATATAGTATCACAAAACTTTTTTTTTTTTATTTAGAAACATAATTATTCCACGTTTTCTGCGCAATATTCTGCTGAAAATTGTGAAAATTGATCAGTATACACAATAAGTAAAACATTTAGAACCAATTTTTCACGAAGATTCAAAAGAAGTGAAATTCAATCCCATTAAATTTCAAAATATCTCATAAATATTCAAAATATCTCATAAATATTAAAAATAAGAATTAAAGAAACGTGAAACTAAAAAGTTCTAAAACCCAGAAAAAATACTAAAACCAGAACAAATACAAAAGAAGACGAATTCAATCAAATCTGATATAACGTTATCAAGAGAAGGATACATCAGATTCAATTACAATCCGCTTTCCACTTGAAAAATCTTGCATTTCTGTACCCAAAATTAGCTGATAAGTCCTTCACGAAGTCATCTCTTCCCTTAGGCAGATAGCCTTCGAGTGCTTTGTAAAATTTAATTAGCCAAACCAAATTTGCTGTTCTTGGAAATTGGCTTGTAAACATGTTACACACGAGGAAAAACACAAAAATGCCCATGTAGCTAGCACGTTCACAAGCAGCAGCATGGAGAATTATGAACAAAGCCAGGTTCTTGATTAATATATAAATGAATTAACTTCCAGATCAATAGTAATTAAAAAATTCAAATAAAAGTAATTTTTTCTCATTAAATTAAAAGAATTAAAAAAAAATTAAAAGCTTTCATCAGAACATAGCTTGCCCCGATGCAGTTCTAAAAAAATATGCGTCTTATATTAAATTTAATACACATAATTAAATAATGGAGTACTTGAAGGTCTAGATAATTCAAGTTCTATTGTAACTTTAGAAGACAACCGATTTAAGTAAATTCAAGGTCAGACCTTGTACGTAAAAAAAACACTACCTGCTGAATATACTTATTATGTCATACATTATTCTAAAGCTTCATTCTTACAGTTATTTTTACTGCTAGTTTTACTACTGTAATTTCACAATTAACTTCACACTTTATTTTTTGATCGCATGATCCAGCAGTTTTAATAACAACTTAGCCGTTATTGTAGAAATATTTACGATGCATTGCTGCCATTTTCTTATTTACCACAAACTTTATGTGACGCATAAGGCTTTGTCATTGTCTCATTAGCATGCAGAAGAAATCTAGTCAGCTAATTAGGATTTTCGTGGTAAAATCTTGTTCTTGTAAGCAGTATAAAAGAATCTACTTGAAATTCATGTTAATGTTCCTTTTTTTTATGAAAAGAAACAATTAGGAAGGGAGGGAAAAGCTTGTTTATAATAGAAATAAAACAGAAAAAGGTATGGGAACTTGTTAACAATTTTTTTCCCCGGCTGGAAAAATTTAAGTGCACTTTTTATAGCATGCATGAATATTAATTCAATGGTAATTTCCTTTACTTCTGCTTAAATTCATTTAAGCTAAGTAATGTAGTGAACCTTCCAAAACTAATACATTTTCCCATGATTTTACACAGTTCTGGTCTTTTTTGGAGAAATTGCCTTAGAGATGAAAAGATGAGTGATGGACCCACAAGCGGCCGATCGGTAAAATACATAAACAGCAATAGTTTAACCAAGATTTAAATTCAGGAAAACGGGCTCTATTCCAGGAAATTCCATGGTTTCCTCCCATATGTAACGTAGATAACAGACAGTTTCCCTTAAAACGTCTTCTACGATGGCATCTCTCGCTTTAGGCAGGTTTTTGTTTCGTTTATTTGATTATGACAAAGCACACCAAGGATATCTGCCTAAGAAAAGGAAGGCATTCGTAAAGTACTTTCTAGGAGAAACTGACTCCAATACTATACCTATATATACTCGGGATTCAAACCTGGGCTCAGCAATATGGCAGCTGGCTGTGCTAACCAAAATATCATTCAGGGCGGCAAAGCCGACTAATAAAATTACGAATTGTTATAAAAATGTAAGTGGTGAATAATTGTCTCAGTAAAAAAATTATACATGGAATGTGATCCCTTAGTTGATGTCCCGAAACACTGTAACAACATTTAAAACAAATGAAAAAAAATCTGATGTGTACACCACATGACTTCCTTGTACGGAATATTAAATTATACGCATTTTTTCTTACATTTCATTTAAACTTATTGGATTGAATTAAATCTACTTCGCCGACAGCGCATAAACCACAACAGAATAAATCCATTCTTTAAAAGTCACTCTAGTATTTGTTTACCATAGCGACACTCTGGCGCTAGATTCACTTAGCAGTATTATATTTCGCTCATATTATAACTCAGAATGCACAAAATTTATATCATTTAAAGAATAGAATTATCTAATCGTTGCCACATGTTCTATTCAAATACTATAATAAAGCTAGAACGATGTATAAAAGAAATTAAGCAAACAAAACAAAAAAGAAACAGTTTATCACAGACGATTGAGTATTTCTCATTCAATTAATTCAGTTCTCACTTCGCGAGAAGGCAAAAATACATAAAAACTCAAAATATCTATATAAAAATTACGAAGTAAATCTTAAATACTTATTTACTCGAAAAAATTCCAGAAAGGATTAAACATGATTTAATTGGCAATAATAAATGAAGGCGTTATCTTTGTTGTTGCGAAGCTAAGTTTCTCTAGATTGGCAACAAATCCACTAGTCTGCTGTTTCAAATGTAAACAATCAATGGCCGCCATCGAAAAAAGGCTAGAGGACTTAAACAACTTTAAAATTGTTAATAATTCTAAAAATATTTCATACAGATTTACTAAAGGCATAAAAACCTTAACCGGAAGATAGAAACAACATAATTCAATCATTTTTAAAGCAAAAAATGTACAGTTTACGAACATATAAGAGTAAAGAAATTGAGATTACTGAGCCGGGTAACAGAGTGGATATATATATATAAATATATTTATAGACGTTTGGTGCGGCCGATTGCAACCAAAATACGAGGTGCACATCTACATGTTATAGCCGTCCTATATACAAAATTTTAACGTTCTGAGGCTACTCGTTTTTTTGTTATGCGAGATACGTACGTACGCACGTACGTACATACGTTCGTACAGACGCCACGAAAAATTCTCATCAGAATTCATTTTAAAGCAGTTTTATAATTTTTTTGAAGGAAAAGAGTATTTTATTCTGTCCTTACCTACAGATATCACGCAAAAACATCGTTAAAGTGCATTCGATAGCGGTCAATATGGATATTTTCGTTGAAATATGCTGCCTGAAAATTTTCGCGATTACAATACTCCCTTTTACTTCGTACAAGGAAGTAATAAATGTTCTACCAAATTTTGCAACTTTTTCAAAAGTTTTGGAACCACTGTTCTACAGCGACATTTTCGTTTACACGAAATCTCATTTCTTGTATTTCTGGTTAACTATGTTCCTATTATGACACTTACTATTGCACTATAATATTAATACACCTTTTGATTGTACATCTGGATTAAGTTATTTTGGTATTTCCTTGTTAAAGCGGTCAGCTCAGTCAATCGCCAAAATCTGAAGATTAGTCGCCAGAATTGGCAAACTTGTAATACCGATAATAAGAGTAACTTGTAAGAAAAGTTAATGTATCATATAATAATGTGTGCAATGACGAAATTCTGCAAGGTCTCTGAATTTTTAAGTAAGTTTACGTTCAATACCTTTCTTTACGGGAATACGAGCAAGTTTCCTTTCAAAAGCTCTTTATAAAGACATACATTCTGTTAAGTAGATAACCTACTAAAGCTTTGTTTATTATATTGGATTAAACCAACCCGTCAACCATAATGCATTACGGAAATCTCTTCAGAACCACTAAGCAGAATAAGGCAATTATAGATAGCAAGGAAGACAGTATGCCACAAGAACTGTCGCATTAGAAATAAATAAGTATTTATCATCCGACACCCACCCATTTGGTCAGAAATATGCAGGTATGTGAGTATTTTTATTTCACAAAATGGAATTGGCGATGCAAGAAAGTCCGTATTCTGGAGTAAAACATTAAGGTCAGTCTGGCGAAGTTTTTGAAGACATCAAAGAAGAAAAAGGTATATTTTGATTAAGATTTTGGTTTGGTTTATTTGATTACGGCAAAGCACACGAAGGCTATCTGATCAAGGTGGAGGATTCTTTCGTACAGCGCTTTCCAAGGAAAATTATCCCGTATACATGTTACACATGGCGAAAACCACGAAAACACTCATGTAGCCAGTCTTTTTGCCGGTATTCGATTCCCGAACCGAACTACTAGTTTTCAGCGACTTTATCGCTCGAACGCTGGTGGGCCACATTTTCATTAAGGAGATTCATTTTTGGCAAAGCATATGACATTTTCTCCCCGTTTAAAAGATTTGGCTTGGATGAGAGAAGAGTTTAAATACTATTAGAGAGATTTCCCACTCTGGACATCGCAGACGACCGCAACTTAAGTTCACTTTACCCATTTGCTAGACTATACAGAAAAACGATTCCAATAACAATTTACTTTTATAAAAGCTTTCTTCCGAATCGCGATGTCTCAGCTGCTGAGCGGTAAAATCGCTTAACACTGGTAGTTCGTTCAGGGGTGCGAATTTCGAGGAAAGGGCGGGCTGCATGGGCGTTTTCGTGGCTTACTTCCATGTATAAAGTGGATACGAGCCAGTTTTCTCTAGAACGTCCACCACGAAGGCATTCCTCCCCTTATGCAGATAGCCCTGGGGTGCTTTGCCATAATCTAATAAAAACCAAACCAAACCTTACAAACCTCATTTTAAATTTCATTTTTCCACTGAATGCTTTCAGCGGTTACGATATGTAACTTCGTGGCGTTATGTATGGTCTTCATCTAAATAGTGCGTGTAAGTATCTAAACTAAAAATTTGGCAAAACGTATTTCTGAAAGAAATCGAAAATTTACCCCTGAAACTTATTTACCGATATAGAAAAAAGGCTAAAACTGTGAAATATTTCATCTGTGCAACATGGAAATCTTCCAACCGAAGTATCGCCAATATCCAGCTTAATCCGATTTTAATAGTGGTTGAAATGATAAAATCGTTGAACACTGGAAGATCCACATGGATTCAAATAACAGCAGGTGAGATAGTTGCATGAACATTTCATGATTTTCCCTGAATGTAATATGAACATAAGCCAATTTCCATTTGAAAGTATCCACGAAGACATCATTTCCTTCGGCCGACATCTCTGCTATGCTTTAATCCAATAAAAAGCACACTCCCATCAAAAAGCAAAATGCATTAGAGAAATCGACAGTTCAAGATTCGGAGATATAATTATTTTACAAAAAATTGCGAGTTATCAGTTTAAATCCTAAATCACCTGCAAAGTTTTACATTCATAGACTGTGCAACGTAGAAAGTTTTAGTTTTATATTCTCAGTCTAACAGTACGAGACAGAGCTTCAGTTTACTTACCACTAGTATATTCCTCCCTAATATGAATAATAGGCTACTCACTCAACGAAGTCACATTCAATTTTTTGTTTGGGCTTTCATTTAATTTTCACCGGATGTATAGTAACTGATAAATATGCGTATGAGAACACAAGTATTTTTGTGCATAAGCCATATCATCTCGTAAATATTATTAAAATATCCAAAATATATTGTATTACCTTAATATCCGCATTCGTCTTAATATCTGAATTCATATAGATGAAGGGTTTTTAACAGCACGCAAAAAGAGTATAAATTCAACATTAAAATACAGTTTTGTGTTGATTTCAAAAGCTTTCGTTGTTATCTTTTCAGTTATAAGACAACACGTGCCAAGCAGTGTTTCTTAGAAAAATATATCAATTTAATATTTATAACACTAAAACATACTTTCGTCTTCAGCTCAAATTTTCAGCCGTTGCGTATACATAAACATTTCAATACAACATGCTTATGTATACTCAACAATGTAGAAATTTCTGTATCAGTGCATATCCAGTGTCTTAATCTATGTGCACATAAAACACACTAGGGTAATTTATGTTCATAGCGTAGAATCTATATATGTAACAGCAAAATGAATGCAAAATGTTTAAAAAACAGCGAAAAATATCAGTGTAATATATTTATTTAAATGCAATAAAGTACGCAGTAGTGTAAAATAGACGTTCTGGTATCAGTGTATCCCTAGTTTTTAAACCGTACGTGCACATAAAACGCACCAGGGTATTTAATGTTTATCTATGCGCACCAGAGTAGATCCTGTACGTGCATCAGAGTAACATCGGTATATATTGTTATTTTCTTCCTTCACGTTCTTACGAGGTTCGAGTGGATTTGGAGTGAATAACGAAGACAGCGCTTGATGAAGTATCGAAACACACTTTATTTAGCCAATATTAACCAGGACAGCTCCAGAGTTACTTTTACAGTCGTCGAAGATCTACTATAAACACGCTGGAACAATCAGCAACACAGCCTTCACACTGTCAGGCAATAACGGTGGAGACAGCTTCACTGCAAGCACCAGAGTACAGCTCCCGACTCTGCTCTGTCGTTCTCGGAACTCCACGTACTCTAGATACTCTCCACGCTACAACTCGCGATGCACTCGGCGACACACAGAGCACAGCTCCCGTCTCTTCGGTTCAGTCGTTCCAGGAGCTTAACACTCTCTCGACGATGCACTAACCGCGATATACTAAGAGACTCTTCGATGCACTCGATGACCAACTCGGCGCTAGACTTCGAGACACTCGCTCAATGACTGACTATCAGCTCGCTAGACAACTGACTACGGACCAGAAGGGTTTATATAGCTTTCGGCTTTGTTCGAGAACATTCTGGGCTAAACCGGTAAGAATTCGTTCCAGAAGGTTCTCCATCCGTCCATAGCATATCGTAAATTTTGTCGCCAAAGGGGCGATTTCTCGTCAAATGTGGCAACCCTGCCTTCCCTTGTCATTTTATGGCAACCCTAAACCTAATTTGCTGAGAAGCTATCTCACCGCGCTTGTACATTTCGTAACAATATGTTTAATTTTTAAACCATAATATTTATTTAAAAGCTAAAGCCTACGCATCACAGTAAAAGTATATTGTGTAAAAATATCAATTTAAAATGTTTAAAAATCGATGTAAAATACTCAGATTTCAGTGTACAGTATAACAGCATTATCATTGTAACAGTGTTTCAGTATAGCAGCATTATCAGTGTACAGTATCAGTGTAAGAGCATCTTGTATGAAACTTCTGTCTTATGGCCGCACACAGTCAAAATTTTCTATTAAGCTCCCGACGCCACCCATATGGGGCGCCAGAAAGTTCTTGCATTGTACAGTTGCGTATACCGGACAATTTTTTGGGGGGGTTATGTAATTACGGCAAAGCCTCGAGGGGCTATCTGCCCAAAGGAAGAGATGCTTTCGTGGAGGCCTTTGTAGGGAAAACTGGCTCAAACAAAACTATACATGGGGAAAACCACGAAAACGCCCATGCAGCCAGCCCTTTAGAAGGATTCGAACCTCAAGACAAAATTACCAGTGTTCAGCGACTTGGACCTCTCGGCCGCTGGTGGGCCTACGGATTCGATATGATATCCGAGCAGTCCTTGTAAGCCGCCCCAAGTGTTCGAATCCACTCTCACATGCTGCCAGTGATGAAGTTTTTTAAACACAAGAAATATATCTTTTAGCTGGGAAACTGATTGATATTCAATTACACATGAGCAAAACGACGAAATTACCCATGCAGCTTGCCCGTTCGCACGGATTTGAACCCAGCTCGAACTATCAGCATTCAGCAGCTTTACCGATCTGCCGCTGATGGGCGTATAGTGAAAAAGACACTTTATATTGCTTAGATACAAATATCTGATAGAAATCCAAATGTAATGGATTAAAATACCAACATATACGCATGATTTAGTTTGCAAAGTGTAAACTTTACACAAGCTACTTAAATTTCCTTTAACGTTTAGAATGCAGGAAAAGCATCGGCAGTAAAAATTTACATATTCTAATTTCATATTTGCAGGATTGCTTAAAACACGTTGTTCTTAAACGTATTTGATTACACTAGGTTTGAATTTCAAAAATATATTTGACATCTCAGAATTCTTACTCGCTAAAGCCTCTTGAAGCTTCCAGATTATTAAATTAAAACTACGAACTCAAATAATTTCGATGCTGTCTAGATAAATATTGAGCGAATATGTAGTCACATAAATTTGATTTAAAATAATTTTCTACATCCTGAAAGAGAACGACGATGAAAATTATTTATTTATTTATTCACTGTTTGTAGATTTATTTGATGTTACGTAACAATAAATTTTAAATTAAGAATATTGAAAATTTCTGATGATTTTTCATTTATTTTTGTAGTTAGAGAAAGGAAATGTATATTTTAAGATGCTGCAATTAATCATTTTAAATAATGTTTGCACTTAGCAACTACAATGAACTTTAATCAAAAATTACTGTATAGTTCTTGGCTCTTATATTGCAGTTACAGTTATAGAAATGGTAAATGATTCCACATAGATATCATTATGAAAATAGTATTTTTACGACCTGCTATATATGATGATCCTTAACACGAAAAAAATAAAGTAATATTTAGTTCATTTTAAATTATATGGTGGTTCACATGTGTTTTCGGACATCTGTGTTTTTCAAATTTATTTCTAAAAATTATCTCGTAAATGTGAAAGACTTCATTTCCCCATTCATATACTGCTGTTTAGAGGCGAAATAGCAACTATATTGGGGTAAATTTTGATTTAAAATAACAATTTACCGGATGATTAGACAGATTAGGAGCAAAGGAAATTTTGGAACTATCAAAACCTGTTTGTTGCCAAAACGTAAATCTAATATGCTTCTTAAAATAGAACTAGCGGGCTGCCGTCAAACCAAAATTTGTAAATATACACATGAAAAGAAAATGCATAAAAATATTTTAATATGAATAATCAGTTCATTCTTTCCAATAAACAACCAATTCGTAAGTAGTATTTTGTTGTCAAACCAGGAAACAAAAATTATTGACACTTTAAGTAAGTGTATGACGTCATGATTTAAATTTAATGTAACATAACCACCTTTTCTCAATATCAATGAAATAATTAACGTTGCAATAACATATCGTGTCAACTATCCTAACTTGAAACAAAACTGTTGCCAGCAGCAGCTACTTATTTAAAATAATAACATTAAAGAAAAGCATTTGACATCAATAATGCGTGCTTTCTTCAACATAGAATATAACCTTATATATTAATACAAAAAAAAAAAAAAAAAAAAAAAAATCTGAAATGTTTCAGATTTTAAATTACGTCTAAAGGGGCGTTTTTTTAACATTTTATGTGTTACCTTTATTTATTAAATATCATGTTCTTTGCACTTAAACCATAAAATTTATTTCAATAGCAATGTCGCAAAATAATTTTAAGATGAGCATATCTTTAGAATTTCCGATACACAGTTCGACGCGCTGGAGATAGAAAGATTATTCAACCGTAGAGTGTTGCTGTTGCTGGCTTTTAAATCGTTGAGTTTGTTACTCAAAAATTTGTTAAAGTTTTACAAAATATGAAATCGATATACAGTTAGTCAATAAAGTCTGCGTACATCAAGAAAAGTAATATCAAATCCAAATTTAAGGTTTGAAGAGGGTAGTTTCTTAAAGTTTTATTTTTTAAATATTTAGTTTCAATAAGGAACTTTGAAATTATTTAACTGTAATATTTTCATATCTAATAATTTATGCACACTAATTTTTAAAAGATAAGTGGCCAGAAATCAAAGCCAATAAAGTTTGCGTAGAACGCGAAGAAGGCGGGGGATTTCTTATCTAACTTTTAAACTTCAAACTTGAGAAGGCAAAGAAGCTTACACTTTCAAGGTCATTGACTTCCGAAGCAAATTTTACGTTGATTGGAAGTTGTTATTTCTATTTTCTTTGACGGAAATGACAACCAATAAAGAAATTCCTTTAGTTACGAGACAACTAATTATCAGATTGAGAAATGGAGATAAAACTCTTCGCTATATATTGGTAAAACCATTGGGAAACCATTTTCTAGTGTGCAAAGAGTTATTCAAAACTATCTTGACACTTGTAGTCTTGTTGTAAAACCAAGATGTGGGAGGCCGAAGAAGCTAACGAAGAGAGAAGAAAGAAAAATTCTTTTACGAATTAAACAAAGTTCTAAACTTTCTGCTGCAACCATTGCAAAAGACATTTTTTTTAACTAGCAACAAAGAAATTTCTCCTGCAACTGTACGAAAAGTGCTGCGAAAGGCCGATTATCATGGACGCAAACCTAGGTCTAAGGCATACATTTCCGAGACAAACAGAAAGAAAAGAATTGCTTTTGCCAAAACATATTTAAACTCTTCGCAGGACTTCTGGAACAATGTAATTTGGTCAGATGAAAGTAAATTTACAATATTTAAAGTTAATGGCCGCCCTATTGTATGGATAAAACCAGAAACAGAACTGAATCTGAGAAATTTAAATCCAACTGTCAAACATGGAGCTGGCGGTGTGATGGTATGGGGGTGTATGTCGTCGAAAGGAGTTGGAAATTTTCACATTATTGATAAAGTCATGGATAAGTATGTTTAACTGGATATTCTTAAAGAAAAATCTACGAGACAGTGCCCGAAATTTAAACCTTTCTAATACCTTTATTTTCCAACAAGAGAACAACCCGAAACATACAGATAAAATTGTGAAGGAATATCTCCTCTATCACACTCCAAGACAGTTGCGTACTCCTCTACTGTCACCAGACCTCAATTCAATCGAACATTTGTGGGCAAAATTGGAGAAAAGAATTCGAAAACACAATATTACATTGCGAAATGAGCTAATTAGTAAATTGCAGGAAGAATGGGCGAAACTTACGTCGGATGACACTGAAAAACTAGTTCAGTCAATGCCCAGACATCTTCAAGCTGTTTTGAAGAATAAAGGATATCCTACAAAGTATTGAAGTAATGTAAAAAACTTATATTTTGCTTTCTTTTGAAAGTGTACGCAGACTTATTGGAGGGAATTTCTGAGTTTTTCTGACAAAATATAGTTTTGAAAAAATGTAAAAAGTTTTAAGATATTATTTACTTTTTATTTAAGCTTACAAATTTAGCTAATAGAAGAAAAAAACGCAGTGATTAAAATACATTTTTCTATGCTTTAAGTGCTTTTCTTAATTTAAAATTTAGTCTGTACGCAGACTTTTGTGGCTAACTGTAAAACAAATTCCAAATTTGGGATTTCAGAAGCTCATATTCGCAGTAGGATTACGTCATTCAAAATTGGATGGCCTAAATACTGTAGTTTTATCACAATGCGAGATATATTCATACATTTATGCAGATTTTTCATTATTTAATTTCTTCAACTATAATGCAGGACTCTAACGTTTTGTGGCAACAGTTTGAAAAGTGAACCGACATTTATAGGAGTCGGACGCAAAATGCCAAAACGAAAGTAATAGTTCTTCGGGACTCAAATCCCTTTGGACTAACAATCTGCTTAATGTTTGGCAGTGCTATTTTTATTTCATATTTTGTAAAATTTACAAATTTTTTCTTAACAAACTCTTCTATCTGAAATCTAGCAGTGGCGTTTCGAAATAAAGCATTTTTATCTCCAGCGAGCAAGACTGTTGCCACTCGGTTGGTTGGTTGAATTTTTGATGGCGCCAGACAAAGTTGCCACTCGGAAAAATGAGTACAAAAATTAGCGTTTTCAAAGTTCTTAATTCGTATCTCGGCCGATTAAAATCGTGAGAAGATGAAAAGTCGAAATGGGTTCGTACGAACTTTCGGAATCCATAGATACCTCTCTCAAAAACTCAACTCTCCGCCGTTCTGGTGGAGATCATGTTACAAACAAACAGACATATATACACAAATTTAAATAGCACAGATAATTTATTCAAAATATGAATAAACCAAAATTCATTAAGCATTCGGACAGTTAGAAGAAAATATTTAACAACATTATGCAAATTGCGGTTTGGTTAGGTTTATAAGATTACGGCAAAGCCTCAAGGGATATCTGCTTAAGGGAAGTGGGGCTAACTGTCTTTGTGGAGGGCTTTCTAAGAGAAACTGGCTTGTATACACGTTACACATGGGGCAAACCACGAAAACGTCTATGCAGCCAAACTGCTCGAGGGATTCGAACCTCAGTCGGAACTACCAGTGTTTAGCGACTTTACCGCTCTGCTGCTGGTGGGCAGGCAAGCTTCGGAATATTTAGTTCTAAACTGGATGTTTTTCAGCTAAACATTTCATTCACTTGGACACAGAGTCAACTAATTGTTCTACATAGAAATGGTACATTTTCCTAGGCTCCCGTGAAAATTATTTTGAATAGTGTTTTCGAAGAAATATTATGTTCCCTGATTCTTCTCCCTGTCCGCCGGCGGCTGAGATGTATAATCGCTGAAAACTGGTAGTTCGACGTGTGTTCAAATCCCAGCGAGTAGGTAGCCAAACAGGTAGTCATCATGATAGGTTTCGTTTATTTTCTTATGTGTACTGTGAATGCAAATCAGTTTCCCATAAACATTCAAGTAACAGTAACTGAGATTTCATTTCCACTAGTTCAGCGGATAGGCCGCTAGGGGTTTCTATATCGGGGGAAGTGAAACTATGTTAGTGCCACGAGGCTCAAACCTCAGTAACACGGCAGCGTTACGATAGTATACTTGTATTCCATACTAGAAAAGACCAACAGCTGATTTTGTTAGTACCCTAAAGCCGAATCTCACTCTGATGGAAGGCAGACCAGCGCTCGAGCGGTAAAGTCGCTGAACACTGGTAGTTCAGTCCGAGGTTTGAATTCTGCAAACGGGCTGGCTGCATAGGCGTTTTCGTGGTTTTTCAAACGTTAGAGATAACGTGTGTACGAGCTAGTTTCCCTTACAAAGTCTTCCACAAAGGGATCCCTTCCCTCAGGCAGATAGCCTTCGAAGCTTTGCCATAAACACATAAATCAAACCAAACCAAACACTCTGATGGATTATGAGGGGCTGCAGAATGAAAGAAGAATATCGCCTCCAGACTTTTATAACGTAAGCATCAATGGTGAGAGAAAAAAAGGGATTCATCGCTAACTTTATACTTTTCCATTCCGAGCATTCTGAATCTCAAGCAGGTTTTGAATCACGGCTTTACATAATAGGTTGTCAGCATACAGCACGGGCATGATTTGTGCAAGTAGATAGAAATTTTAATATTTTATGTGACATTTACTGTGTATTTTGCATGGTACTTGTTCACGTTTTCATGACCTGGTATTTTCTCTGTCAAGTTATGTATAAATGGCAGATAGATTGCTTAATAGCAAGCCGGATAAAAAAGTACATAGCGATTCAAATAACCCTGCAAGGCTTTCATTATTCCCTTAACATTTAAAAAAATTTCATAATTCAGTCAGGTCGGTGTGATATTGGTATACATCTTTAGAAACTATCCTTCTTTAAATTAGCACATTCTTCTCTGGGGTTAAGTTTTCCTGACTCATAACGGTTCTTTTGTCAATTTCAAATCTCATCTTGGCTCTACGCTATGAAATTAAGTAAGGTACAGATTTATATTACTTTGCTGAAGAATCTGTGATTCGTATTCAGACAGACGAAAAAGGGAAACAATATTATATACACTTATTGAAAAATACTGGAAAGTACCCATGGTCTGCGAAGCCGAAACCGACGCCACTAGTAGTATCCAATTTCGTTATGCACGTTAAATAAACTATTTGAATACAGCAAAGCGCACGAGGGCTATCTACCTAAACTGGTACGCATTTACACTCATATGGGAAATCAATGAAAATTCCGATGTTGCTAACCCATTCGCCAACACTGGAATTCAGGTAACAGTGTTCGGCAATTTTATTGCTGGTGGACAAATGGAGCTGTATGTCTAGACAAGTTACAAAAGCTTTAGTTTCCTAAATCATGCATCAGGAAGAAACCGGTTGCTTTACGGAAAGACTTGTGATCGGATTCTTCCCGGTTATCAGCTAAATGGAGTCTCTGCTAAGAACTGTAAAGAAAACACTGCATATTCATTTTTTCAGTACTAAGCACTGTTCAAAGTGAAACACGTTCCTAAAAATTATAACACTCGGAGTTTGGCCGAGTAGTCTGGATTTCATATTTTGATGTAATGTGAAATCTCCGACTTACAGTGCAATGATTGCGAAATCCTCTCATCTGAGAAGAAACACTACAACACTGTTGCTAGGTTATGGGCCGTTATTCAATATATTGTTGCTTGCGTACGGGTTCGTTATGAAATGAATGCACAAATCCGATGAAAAATGAACAAAAATTTATTATTATCACAACACAAATGCTTAAATTTTCTCAAATTATCATGCAGTATTACAATATCTCACAGTAGTTATCTTTTAACTACTCAAATGTCCAATAGAACGTAATTCAAAACAGCTAAAGAACGCTAATCCGCGAATTCGCTACAATCAACAAGAGCAGTTCTCTAAACAACAACAAACTAAGCAACTACTACAAACTGAGATGTTTTCCTCCTTTTATAAAATTTTAAAACCACGCGCTAGAATTTTCCAGTACTTTCTCGAAATCAAAAAGAGATATTTATTTATTTATTGCACGCGCTCTTGTATTTTCAATTTTCCGGCTTAGCTTTCTTTTAATATTCGTCACGCGCTGCACTGCGTGAGAAATAAAACCATTTAATTTATAATTGAACTAACATTAGCTTTTTAAATACCATATTCAACACTGCCCCCTTCCCAAGGACTGCACGTCCCGGGCAGTACAATGCCTGGACAGGAAGCCAAACTTACAACTGAGGCATAAACAACTGAGGTATAAACATTACATTACAATAAATGTAATAGATAATTTAAACAAATCAAATGCTATCAAGTACTAAATACAAAATAAATACTAAATGCAAATCAAATACTAAATGCAAATCAAATCAAATACACATTTAAAAACAAAAAGGACCATGGTCTTATACTATCTACAATTATTTACATTACGTACTATGGCCATAGTAATGAGCTAACCTGTCGTAATGAACGACTTACGGATCCGAACCATGACATCATTCAGCCTGTTTAGGACTGTGTGGTGACCATCCCAAGGTGAATGTAATTTAGGCCTGAGTCCTTTTCGTTGAATCGGGTTCCACAACCACACCTTGTCTCCTTTGTTGGATCTATGTCCAGTAGCTTTCGTGTTGTATCTAGTCTTCACTTTCTCCGTCGCCAAGTTCACTCGCTTTCGTGCGGAACGGTGCATCACTTCAAAACGGGCCTGGACATCTTGGATGTGTTCCTCAGGCGATGAAGCCGCATCCGTATGACAATCAAACAGGCGGTCACAAGGCAGACGAAGGTCTCGACCGATGAGCATCTCGGCTGGAGAATAGCTGGTAGTCTTGCGTTTCTTTTCGACCCTGGTATGATTTCGGCAGCTTCCCGAGCTGGATCTTTCGGACAAGGCGTCGACATTTCCAGGAGAGGGTCCCTTTTGAGGATGGATAGTCATGCCATCAGATGCTGAAAGCAGTTTGTTGTTTTTCAAGTCTAAGGAAAAATTGTATTTCCTTAAAAAGTCCAATCCGAGTATGCATGGATCTGCGATTTCCGCCACATAAGCCGTGTAATGGTAGGCGGCACTTCCAAACGTGATGCTTACGTTTATCTTCCCAGTTATGTCGATCTTATCACCAGACGCAGTCTGAAGGGTAACACAGGATGGCGTCCAAATAAGTTTATCTTTAAACTGTTCAGCTAAATCTTTCCTAATGATGGTAACATTAGCTCCTGTGTCAATGATCATATTGCAAGGAATTCCATCGATATTCCCATTAATGGACAGTCCGTTACTGTTGCCATTCACTGTATAAATTTTAAGGGCTTTAAAATAAGTTTTTTCATTCCGTGGCAAACTCAGTTCCTTGATATGGTCCTTAATTTGTTTCTTGCATCGTTGCTGGGAACTGGTCTCAATTTTCGTACCCTGGGGTGTTCTGCAATTCTTTCGTACGTGGCCTTCAGCTCCACAGTTCCAGCACTTTGGTTTCTTGTCAGTCCTTTTCATCCCCGTGGCATTCAATTGTCTGCTTAAATGGTATGCCTTAGTTTCCGTGCCCTGGGGTGTTCTGCAGTTCCTTCGTAGGTGGCCTTCAACACCGAAATTCCAGCACTTTAGCGTCGGTTTCTTTTCACCACTATTCCGTCTTAAAGCACTCACTGGGCTTGTCAACTCATTCGTTTTATGATCCGTGCCCTGGGGTGTTCTGCAATGCCGTCGTAGGTGACCTTCACTACCACATCTCCAACACCTTAGAGCCACTTTCTTCTCGCTCCTATTCCGTATCAAAGCGTCGACTTGTCTGGCTAAATCATCTAAACGAGGCAGCAGTTGATCCACTGGCTCATGGACTCGCACAGCTCTAACTGGGTAGCGATCTCTACTAGTTGCTGGCCTGCCTCGAACTTCATGGCGTACAACAGAGCGCTTTTTATGTCCTTTACATCTGCCATTCGAAGAGCTTTCTGTATTTCAGTATCCCGGATGCCGTCGATAAAGTATTGCAAGGACAGGATTTCCCTTGCTTCTGTTGGGCATTCCAAAAAGGCGAGATGGGACAGCCTTTCAACATCCGTGGCGAGCTCCTGAAGTGTTTCGGCAGGCTTCTGTTGACGAGATTTTAATTGGAGCCTGCTGTAGTCTTTTAAACACTTCTCCCCAAAGCGCAGCTCCAAGGCGCCGGACAGAGCTTCGAAATCTAACCTTTTGTTTTCGGGAAGAGTCTGAAGGATATCCGCTGCGTCGGCTCTTAAAGAAGCGGCGAGATGACAGGCCTTTGCTTGGGAATCCCATCCATTCGCATCCGCCACGATAGAAAATTGTGTCTTATACACCTGCCAGGAGGTCTTCAATTCATATGTGGATAGCTTCAGAGGTGGACAAGCAGGCATCGGTAAGAATTTAAAATCATCACTCCTGCTCCCTGCCGACCCTACGAATTTCTTTAAAGTATCCATTTCTTTGGCAACTGCAGAAACTCTCTCATCAATTTGTTGTTCGATTTGTTGTTTAACGGAACAAACTCTTCCTTCTATTTCTTCTTTGACTGAATCAACTCTGTAACCTATTTGTCGTTCCACGGCCGAAACTCTGTATTCTATTTGCTATTGCACAGAAGAAACGTTTTCTTCAATTTGTCCAATTTTAATTTCGACTGCGTCTATTCTGCTTTCCATAGCCTCAAATTTATTTTCTATTACGCAGGTAATTTCTCTTTTCATTTCGTCCTGATCTGCTTTCATCTCATCTTTAAGCGATTTCATCTTTTCCTTAACGGATTCCTGGCGCAATTTCATTTCCTCTTTAATTTCTTCTTTAAAAGATGTTTGGCCAGCTTCCATCTTTTCTTGAAACGCAGCAAAAGCAGTAATGAGCTGTCTCAATTGTTCTTCCATCCCTCTTGTTATTGGCATTCAAATCCCACTTCTGACACCAAAAATTGTTGCGTGCGTACGGGTTCGTTATGAAATGAATGCACAAGTCCGATGAAAAATGAACAAAAATTTATTATTATCACAACAAAAATGCTTAGATTTTCTCAAATTATCATGCAGTATTACAATATCTCACAGTAGTTATCTTTTAACTACTCAAATGTCCAATAGAACGTAATTCAAAACAGCTAAAGAACGCTAATCCGCGAATTCGCTACAATCAACAAGAGCAGTTCTCTAAACAACAACAAACTAAGCAACTACTACGAACTGAGATGTTTTCCTCCTTTTATAAGATTTTAAAATCACGCGCTAGAATTTTCCAGTACTTTCTCGAAATCAAAAAGAGATATTTATTTATTTATTGCACGCGCTCTTGTATTTTCAATTTTCCGCCTTAGCTTTCTTTTAATATTCGTCACGCGCTGCATTGCGCGAGAAATAAAACCATTTAATTTATAATTGAACTAACATTAGCTTTTTAAATACCAAATTCGTAACAATATGTTGATTGTACCATGTTTTTAGGCTCACGTATGAAATATTTTAAGGTATCCGACTACGTTCGGAGCACCTTCTTTGAAAAATCATTTAAAAGAGATTTTTTTTTAATATTTTGAAACATCTTCAATGAAAACCACATAAAAATTTGTTTTTAAAAGTTTCCACTCAAAATGTTTCAAAAAAAATTAAATTTTGATTTAAAATTTTTAAAAAATTAGTTTTTTCAAAAAACCCTCATATTTAAAATTTTGATTTTATTGATTAGTTTGCTTTGTTTATACATTACTCTGACTCTTGCTGAGGGCCTGAATTAAGAGTGTTGCTGTATTCATATTATCAAGGGAAATATTACAAATTGAAACAGTGATACAGGAATTTTCAACAAATGTTTATGTTTGTTTAAGAGTTAAAAGTGGATAAATTTACTAAAAATCATTGTATTCAAAAACGCCTAATTCAGGCTCTCAAGTATATTATGAAAAATAGTAATGCAAAATTTTATATGAATTGATCAACAACAGTTTCAGTTATCACTTTCTAAATGCTGAAATATGTGCAAAAACGTAGTTTCTCAGAAAATGCATTTAAAGTATAAATTTACTTACGCAAAGCATATTTCTTTATTTTACACACTTAACCCCCCCCCCCATTTATATGTTACACCTTCTACTCTCTCAATTTTAGAAGAATTTGACTTTCTTATACCTCTCAGTTTTTTCCTGGCATGTTTTGCTATTGGTAATGAATGTCGTTTAGAGTCGACAATACGTTCATTATCAAGAGTTTTGAATCCCTCAATAGTAAAAAGGCCAGGAGTAATATTTAATGCTTATAACATAGTCAAGATTCCTTGAAATCCTTCATTAAAATGCACAACAGCAATATATGTTTTTTACATTTTGCAAATGAATTACAAAAACTGCAGTTTTTACATTTGATAGAGATATTTGAAGTCAAACCGAAATTGGAATCTTCCACTAGCTCTAAACATGGAAATAAGCATAATGGGCAACACAATGTTTTAAATGCATCTGCAAGTATTTCGATGTCAGTTATATGGTTTCCAAAGAAATTCGATTTATTAATCATATTTTCATCTTTAATTTCCTCTATAGATTTAATTTTCATTTCACTCGCTGTATTTATATTTTCAATAACAGTATTTGATACAGCAGTACCATGGAATTTTCGCTTCCGAATCACACGTTTATTTTTGGCGTTACCCATGTTAAAATTAAAACAAAAATACAGAAAATAAAATAAAAGATTAAATTAATAACTTACACAAATTTTAATAAATACAAAACGATAGAATCATAAATACAACTCAATACGAATCAACGAACTGCAAGCAAATCGAATACATAAGCTAGAAATAGTAAACAACATTTCATGTTGCCAAACAGTATTTCGAAAATTATAAAAGGTTAAAGTGAGGCCAAACATAAAAATACGAGCATTATGCAAATATTACTTAAATCTTTTAGAATTTCACTTAAATATAAAGAAAACACGCGTAAATTATCCAAATGACAACAACTTCCGGTTTCGAAGTAACAACTTCCGGTTGTTTTGACAGCTACCGTCTTGCACTAAAACGGCTATAGTACGATTTCTATTTATCGTAGAATTAAAATGAAGGCGGTTTTAGAAAGCCAAGATTTCAAATATTTTAATAAAAGAATAAAATAAAATTTGATATTTTCACCAAAATTCGTCATTTCAACGTAGTCGGATACCGTTTGAGAATGCATGTTATGTATTACTTATAAAATTCTTTCAGAGCACGTTGCAAAAGGTTTATTACCATGGAAACTAACAACAAACCCTATTATTATTAATCTTGCAAAACAATGTCGTTAACTACCATACAAAATACGCTTTTTGACCTGACAAATATAAACTATGGAGATTATCATGTAAAATACCATTTGCGATTTCTATATATTTCAGCATGGAATAAAGAGAATCGGTTGAATGCTAATCACAATTTCAATTATAATTAAAATTTAAAAAATTAATTAAAAATTATACTTCTATAATTTTGATCATACAATACTTTTAAAAGAATACCCAAAATTGTATTTTTACGGGCCCTGTATAAAAAAAAAATATGCCAACGAAAAAATTATCCTGTACCGCCAAATAACCTCTACAGCAAAATAAAACTTTCTATTCTCTTAAGACTAAAATTAAAACTCTCATTAATTAAAAATGTTCTGTACGTTATGCAGATACCGCTGGCAACAGTTATGTATGTAAAGTTTTCAACTGAAGATTTGGAGATGGTATATTTTGAATCCAAACTAACTCCTTTAAATGTTATCTCTAGATCCATGCTAGGCGACAGAAAAAATTTGGTTTCTATTCACATTCCTGATGGCGTTAATCGCAAAGATCCACGCGACCATCCTGCTCAGTTGTCAGGAACAAAACTCTGGACGAGGTACGATAGATCGCTGCAGTTGTAATCATTCACTAATGAAAGACCTAATAAATTTTTGGCAGATCTGTTGAGGAAATTCGAGATATTTGGAAAGAATCAGTTTTACTCTTAACAATCTATCTTCGTTTGTAAGACTTTCTAATTAAAATATTATGAAGAACATCCCATCTTGCTCTTCCCGATTACCTGTTCAACTGAAAAGTATTACTGTTGCAACTTTCCAAGCAAACGGGAACCCAGTAGTTGTCGAGTGAATAAAGCTACTGTTGTTGTGTTGTGACTGATCTCACTTGTCTGACAGTAACATCAGAACAAGCCCACGAAATACATAGTGGCAAGAGTAGCAAGACTGCTCCTGTTGATCGCAAGATTGCTCCTGTTGAACTTCATACAGGTGACCGCAGGACTTTGATCTAGTAAAGGTATCGACTAAGCAGTTCGATGCAAGTTAGAATGCCGTTTAATGGCTAAACTGAGTAAGTATCTTCCTGGTTTTTCGTGAGTGTTACATAAATATCAGCCGCTTTCACTCAAAAAAAAGTTCCCTCTCTTGAGTACATCCCTCCAGTTACACAGACAGCCATTAGGCCTTTGTTTTAGTCAATTAACCTAACAAACAAGTCAAGTAGTCCTTGTCAGGTTTGGTTTGGTTTGGTTTGTTTTATTATGGCAAAACACTTGAGCTCTACTGGTCAAAGGGGACAGATGCTTTCGTACAAGAAGCCTCAAAGGAAAATGGCTTGTTTTCAAGCTACATATGGGTAAAATCACGATAACTCTTCCGCAGCTCACTTGTTCACAGGGATGTGAGTGTGAATGGAACTATCGCTTTCCCGCTACTTTACCTTTCCTTTGCAGGTTTAGAAAATGGAAAGCTTTCGACTCCTTACATAAGGTATGCATATGCTACTTTAAAAACATCTGCGTCAGACAGGGAATTATTTCTAAGAAGTTCCTGAAAGCGTTCAGAAATTAGACCTCTAACTAATAATATCCAGACTTCATAAGTGCCAAAGCTATTTTGTTTGCCATGCAAATGAATAAAAATTTAAATATGAAACACACAGTTCGATTTTAAAATATCCCAAGTTTGGAACCTGAACAGTAAAATGTATTTATTATAATTTCTTTGCAACTTCCGAATAAGGAGATTTCCTTCTTTAATAAAAAGTTGTTTTAGCAAAATATTTTCTTCCAATATTTCGATTCGGATTTTCGCATTTTGACGAACCAAGATTAATACTGCAAATTTTGAGTAAACATTACAGTAAATAACCATTATTAAATTTTTTATTTAATAATTTACTAAGAAATTTAGCAATGTTATACTTATTAATAATACTAATTTACAACTTCATAAAGTACTAATTTCAAATACTTTTGGAATTTTGCATTCAGATGGGTTTCTAAAATGACTTTCAATACATTACTTCCTCAGATTACGTAATAAAAATTTTACATACCCCCTTCTGAAAAAGTAGTTGTGTGCTACTGATATTTAGGTCATGTTTCCTATTCAGCAAACACGATTAATATGCAAAACATACTACTGCTTCTAGGCATCTTCATTCCTGACTTATTTCAGTGTCCATCAGTAGCCGAGGGAATGAGACCGCTGAAAGCTGGCAATTACAATTGGTTTAAAATTCAGGCAAGTGGGTATTTATTCTTTCGTAGTTTTCCTCGCAAGTAACGGATGGAGGTAAGAATGGAAGGAGTGGCCAGCTCGGCACTAAGACTGAAGCACTGCTCGGAATCTTAATGGAAGGAGTGGCCAGCTTGGCACTAAGACTGAAGCACTGCTCGGAATCTTAATGAAAGGAGTGGCCAGCTCGGCACTAAGACTGAAGCACTGCTCGGAATCTTAATGGAAGGAATGGCCAGCTCGGCACTAAGACTGAAGCACTGCTCGGAATCTTAATGGAAGGAGTGGCCAGCTCGGCACTAAGACTGAAGCACTGCTCGGAATCTTAATGGAAGGAGTGGCCAGCTCGGCACTAAGACTGAAGCACTGCTCGGAATCTTCGGTCGCCAGATGGGGTGCTTTTTGTTTACATTCAGAAAGAAGCTCCATTGACAGCGCTTCCATAGTATTTCGACACACGACAGTTCCATACAAATCGAAAAACAGGACATTTCCGCATAAAAGAAACATTAATTGTGTGATGGATAACAGCAATTTGTACAGTTTAGTGACATTTACGCAAAAATCACATCTTCGTTATTTTTCAATAACTAATAACAGGGATTTTGATTATGAATTTGTTTTATAAAATTCTAAGCTGTTGAACTGAGAAATATAGATTTTAGCAAAAATGTTATGCTTAAAGAATGAAAAATACCTTACGGTACCTTTAAAATTGTATACGTCTTTCGATACCCTTGACAGAGTATTCCTACTTTTTTTTTATATTCCAAACGCCAAAATATTTGTAATTAAGCCATTAGGTCAGATTAAGGTTTATTAAATAGAGTAAGGCACGCAAGGGCTATCAGCCTAAAGGGAGAGATGCCATCGTGGAGGAATTTAGAAGAAAAACTGACCTTTGAGTGGGTATTAAAAATAATGCATGTAATTTTCATTCAAATTATATTTATACATATTTCTTATGGATTAAATTGTAAACATAAACTGAAATCCTGTTGACAAATGCGTTCAGAAGCTATTTAAACACAAATTGTTCGTACTGGAAAGCAATCTGTTAAAAGCATTGTAAAGCAAATTTCTATGAGATGCGTACTTAATGTAATAAAGAAGAATTTTAGAATACGTATTGTTGAAATTAAGGGTAAAAAAAATCTAATAAGTATAATTAAAAAATTACTCTCCTTACATTTTATAACTCAGTTACAAGTTAAAAAAAATATTTAAAAAAAAAATCTCTTTTTTATTCCCTTTCAGATATGTTCAGAGAAAGTAAAGTACTATTTAACGTATTTGGCTATTAAAATAAAAGGTGCTCTAATTTGAAATGGACCGAATAGAGCATTAATTATAAATTGACTTAGAGTTTAAGATTTGAAACATGCCTCAGAAGCTAAAAAATTATGTGATTTAAGAAAGTATTTTAGGAAGAAGCTCTATAAATAGAAAAGAAATAATACATAATTTTAATATTAATAATACAATAAACTTTGATCTTAATTTTTTTTATCCTTAACCGAGTAAAATCGAATTACCTTAAATTTTTTTCTAATGTAATTAAGAAAAAATTGTGAAAATATTTCATTCAAATTAAACCGTTCTGAGCAAACTGTTCTGTGAAAAGTATAGCATTTAATTCCATTCAGAATGAAATGTTTTTTAAAAATGTATTCTTTTCATATATTAGAACTCTGAGATATTATAGAAAAAGAAAATATATGCATTTATATGTATATTTACGACGTAATTACAAAATGCTTACATCCGATTGTGTCGAAATCCATTAAACTTAATAGAAAATGACCCAATGTTTTGATCACCACGAAGGGATCGACAGGGCTTCAAAGCAGTGTATGGGATAAACCGGTTAGGGCCACTTCATCTTACTTCCTATCTCCATGATGGAACGTTATACGGGCCATATCTCTTAGAAAGACCTTCAAAAAGACATCCCACCATTTAGACAAATAAGTCTCCCATGATTTGCCTCAGTTATTTAAACAATCAACCTAATAACCATTCGTAATTATAATTAAACTGGATAAACAAAATTGTGAAAAAAAAAAAAAACTTGAAAGAAAGTCTGAAAACTTTCCCATTTTATATTACGCCCAAAGGGAAGTTTTTTAACGTTCTTTGTGTTATCTTTATTATTAAATATTATGTTCTTCGCACTTAAACCACACAAAATTCAATTCAACAGCAATGTCACAAAATATTTAAAACCAGCATATCTTTAGAATTTCCGATAGACAATCTGGCACACTGAAGATAATTTTTTTTGTACAGTGTTGCCATTGGTCGCTTTGAAATCGTTGAGTTGGTTAATCAAAAATTCGTTAAAGTTTTACAAAATGTGAAAAAGATAATAAAACAAATTCGAAATTCAAAATTCGGGCTTCCAGGTGCGCATGTTCGGATGGAGGATTACATTAATCAAACTTTGATGGTTCTAGGTTCCATCGCTTTTTCACAATACGAGAAACAATTTAAAATAATACAGGGCGATAATGTTTGGTGGCAACAGTTTGAAAAGTGATTTAGACTTTTACAGTGATTCAACGCAAAATCCCGTTTAGAGACTAATGACCCTTCTGTGTTAACTCTCCTTTGGGCTAACAATGTTAATACTTCATGAGAGCCATGACAATTCTCATAATTACTTTCATGTTTGGATTTATAAACCTGCTCATACTTAAGGGGACTCATAAATCTTAAAACCCGTAAGATCTTCGAATATGTGACTGTTGCAAGAATTGGGATAACTTATTTATTTTAAAAGCAATTACTTCCAACTTTTTACAGCTGACTACATAATACAGCTGCTTTCTGAAATAGTCATCAGAAAGTTTGTGTTGCCACAAATATTTTTATAATTTAATCCGCTTTGTGACAACATTTTTCGTCATGGTTCCAACTTGCGTGCACTGTTTAAAATATTCTGTTGCATAATTTAATTCCATATTTAATATATAGCTTTTGTAACATTTGGAAACTACTGTGAATCTAAAACTATAAAAATTCCATGTTAAATTTTTATTTTATTTGGAGTTGAGTTTATAAAATGTAATTTATTAAAACAATTTGTAATGTTTTCGTCCATAAAATTTTTCAATATTAAAATATTTAACAGATTTTTGGTTCAGTTAGAAAATAGTGCCCATATAAAGAATTCCATCCAATTTCAAGTATGTACCATTAGCCATTTTTAAAATATAATGCGCGCAAAGTGGAAACATGGCGAAATATTTTTTCACAAAGAGGATTAAATTACAAAAATATTTGTGGCAACACAAACTTTCTGGTTACTAGTTTCCAAAGCAGCTATATTATGTAGTAGTTGTAAAAAGTTAGAGGTAATTGCTTTTAAAATAAATAAAATATCCCAAGTCTTGCAACAGTTACATATTCGAAGATCATGAGGGGTTTAAGGTGTATGAGCCCCCTTAAAGCAACTTAAAATGCATCTAGAAAGAATGAGACTTTATTAAACGAAAGGCAAGATTCATATAATTTAATGTAGTAAAACGTAACATACTAGATTCAAAAAAGATCTAGAAGCAATGGGACATTAAAAAAAAATTATAAAATCATTTCTTGCTAATGCATCTCAAAAATACTGAAGCAAAGATTTATGTCGGGTTTTCCAGTCTACAGAAGTGTGCAGCACGTTGGGAGTAAGAATAATAAAAACTTGCAGCACTCATGATAAAATTATGCTTTTAATTTTAATATTGAATGAAAGGAGAATTTCAAAAAGTTAAATTCCTACAGAAATGAATATCTACTCCGTTTTTAATTTTATTCGTTCACCCGAGAGATATTTAACATTAATGAATGAGTTATTTTTTTTGAAGAAGCTATTTCCGTTTGTTTTATTTCACATGATTGCTTACAAAATCATATCTGATTTTTTGTTTACTTAAATTCTGTTTTCAACATTTTTCATTTCAGATAGGTTTAGTTTACTTCTAAAAAACATGTGATTTTTTTATTTTGGTAAAAAAAAGTAATGAGCATGAATTTTTGTCATCAGTTTCTGCTCTAACAATATAAACATAAACAACATAAAGACATAAAATCCTAGATAACCGAGAACTCTTCCGCAACAAACAAGCCGTCCCTTTTAAACTCTGACATTGAACGATAAATTGAACGAATCCGGCACACGTGTTACTGTTATTGGCAAATCTGGGCGTCTGAAATAACACGATAAAAGTGCTTTGATAACAACCCAGACATAACTCACAGGGGCAATGAGCGATTCTGTTAGGTTGCAAGAAAGGAAGAAGATATTCCAAACGGAAACGCTTGTGGAGTGATAAGTTTACAGATGCATCTTTTCTGATATGCATAAAATGTTGTTCTGTGCATTGATTAAGATAGTTGTCTTATTGGTTGGGTTTTTCTGAAGCCGATAAATCACCAACACGAAATAAAAAATTGTTATATTGCAGAAGGATGTTTACACATATATTTAGAGCGATTTCGATAAAGAGTTTAAAAAAAGCAAATGTTTTGGAAAAAAAAGTTTCTCGCAACAGCTTATTATTTGAAATTATAAATATTGTCAATTCTTCTAAATATTCCTTTCAAAATGCCGCATGTAAACGAGCTGTCGGTTGAATGATACGTTTTCGTCTTTCCGAAGAGATATATTCGTATTCAGTATTTCAGAAACGTCGTGAAAAGCGTGGTATTAAAATTTCTCAGTACAGTACAACTCTAACTATCCGAACTCCGAATATCCGAATCACTGATTATCCGAATCGCTTTCAGAATTTAAGAAAAAAATTTAAGATGGAAACGTACTGCGATCGTCTTAATGTCGAAGTTGAAGCTAAATCAGCTATGGAAACGCTTGCTGGCATTTGAAACTGTGTTGAAGTGGATACAGCCTCAGCCCGAGTGTACGACATGCAACTTTTCGTTGTCAAGCGGATTCGCGTCCGCCGGAAACATCGCGGACGAAAACGACGCGAAGAAAACAACGCAACGCGAAAACGTCGTGGCGCAAAACATCGTGGGAGAAAATAAAGCAAAGAGCATCGTCGAAAATAAAATAGCTCAAAACCTTCGCAATTAAAAAAATCGTCATCGAAGATATCGTGGTAAAAAATAAAGTACCTACAAATCATCGCATGACGATAACATCGCAAACATGCGTGTTTCAGGCTTTAATAATTGTAAAAGGATACTCGCATAATGATTTGCGAGCGCAAGATGGAAAGAAGGATAATTTTTACTTACATATTTTTTATTAACTAAATAAAATTTAATATTTACTGAAAATTTAAAATGGAAACTTAAGCATAGAAAATAATGCAACTTTAGCATTTAATAGGATTTTAAACTGACATAGTTAAATAACAAAGGTCAATAATAAATTATATATTTTTTTTAGGTTTTAATAGTAATTTTTTATGAAAGTATAATCTAAGAAAGTTTAGAAAAAGGAAGATAAGTAACTGCATACTCTTATTCTATAAAAAAATTGCTAAGTTAATTACGAGATTATGTTCTTCACTTTTGTTAATCTGATACGCTTATAGTAAAAATTACTTTTTTGTTGAAATTTTCTTGTTTTGATTTTTATAAATTTATTAGTTACTAAAAATATGAAAGTAAAAATTACCTTTATTAATTAATTCGTAATTAATCAATCAAAATATTCCTCTTTCCTTTCTGCGCTCACAAATCATTATGCGAATATTCCTTGTTACAATTATTAAAGCCGGAAAAATGCATGTCTGCTTTGTTATCGTCATGAGAAGATTTTGTAGGTACTTTATTTTTTACCATGATGTTTTTAAACTGCGAAGTTTTTGAACCGCTTTATTTTCGACAACGATATTTTGTACCACGATGTTTAAGAACTGCGATTTTTCTCTTTGCTTAATTTTCTCCCACAATATTTGCATTGCGAAGTTTTCGTCTTGCGTTGCTTTCTCCGTGACGTTTTTCTCGCTATGTTTTCTGCTGTAATCGGGCGACGTGGCTGCCGGAATACGGGTGAAGACAGTCAGACAGCTTACTTTGACCGAGGTGTTCAGCAAGCAATGACTTTCAGCACTTGTAAGTAGTGTACAGTACGCTACATAACATATACGTAAAAGTGTTGTCTTCCACTTTAATTAATTAAAACCTCTTTTTTTAAAAAAATAGTTTTTTTTTGTCCTATTTTGAAAGTACAGAACATACAGCAGTTACTTAAAGTGTAGGTAGACCCTTTCTTTAGAAAAATCAAATTATTCAAATTTCTGATTATTCGAATAGGGTTCGGTACCAGTTGATTCGAATAATTGGAGTTCTACTGTACAAAATAAGAAATATTATTTATCGGAAAGGGAAAAACCGTCATTTTTATTTCTAAAGGGAAAGAAGATTCCCTACGAATCAGCGAAAAAAGGGGGCACTGTTTCTAAAATTAAATTGTTGGTAAAAGAGAAAATCCGTTAATTGCAAAGTCTTTACAACTTCTATAGCAACAATAAATAAAAAAATTACAATTCAGAAAAGCTAAATATAATATTATGACGTTCACTAGCTTTAGTCGAGCTATGTGGTTCAAAGCAGAAAATCTGTAGAAACCGGTATGGAAACTATTGAGTAGGAGATAAATGGAAATACTTTGTGGTCCTTGATGAAAAACAGGATTTTACCAAAATGAATGCAATAACAACAACAACCGAAAAAAAAAAAGATATATTTATTATCGTAAACGAAGAGAAAAAAAAATGTACAGATCTGGTTCCGTTAATGCAAAGAAAGCTTCAGCAAAGGTGATTGTCCGAATATTCTCATACAATGGGCGATCTAAAAATAAGAAGATTGGGAAAATTTTTAAAATCAACTAAACGTACTATCAAGATTACGTTTTACGTCCGATATTTACATTAAAAAAATGCCGCTTCTTTATCAAAATGACGTTTTCAAGACAAGAGCAATAACTCATACTTCGAAAAATACCATGAATTGCTTGAAAAAATGAACACTGAGGTTTTGCACATATACCTTTTTTAACGTATTCTTGCAAAGTCCCCTGATGTTTCACGTGTAATATTAGGACTATTATGCCATTGTTTTTTTTTCTTGAAAAGAGCTCTTTCTAAAGACAAACCCACCACGACTGACAGACTCTGAAATGCAGTCGAAGGCCCACCAGCGGCCGAGCGGTAGCGTCGCTGAACACTGGTAGTTCGGTCCGAGGTTCGAATCCCGCGAACGGGCTGGCTGCATGGGCGTTTTCGTGGTTTTCCCCATGTGTAACGTGTATACGAGCCCGTTTCCCTTAGAAAGTCCTTCACGAAGGCATCCCTCCCTTAAGGCAGATAACCCTCGAGTGCTTTGCCGTAATCTAATAAAACCAAACCAAACCAAACTGAAATGCAGTCGAAGAGGAATAAAAATTAATACCTCTGAAAAATTTACGAAATACCCTTTTATCATGGAAATCACAATACAGTCCCCCCCCGGAAAAATTTTTAAAAATAAAAAAAAAAAAAAAAAATAATAAAAAAAAAATCTGAAAGCTTTCAAATTTTATATGACGCCCAAAGGGGCTTTTTTTTAATTTACAGACACGCTTCGAGAGCATTTGGGCTAACGCCACATTGTGCTAAAAATAGTTATAAATAGCATATTTTTAGAATTTCCGACAGAGAGCCTCGCGTTCTAGAGATAAAAATGTTTTATTCCCTACCGTGTTGCCACTGCTCGCTTTGAAATTGTTGAGTTTTCAAATCAAAAATTCATTAAAGTTTTACAAAATATGAAAAAGCCAATAATACAGATTCCAAATTCAGGGTTCCATGTAACCCATGTTCGGGTGGAGGTCTATATTATTCAAAATTTGATGACTCTAGGTACCATTTTTTTTTTCACCGTGCCAGAAGCATATAAACATTCATGTAGATTCTTCATTATTTAATTTTTTTTATATAATAGAGGGAGGTAATATTTGGTGGCAACAATTTGAAAAGTGATTTATACATTTGAAAGTGATTCGACGCAAAATACCGCTTGGAGATTAATAGCCCTTCTTGGCTAACATCCATTTGGGCTAATAAGCTTGTATTAATTTATAAGGATACTACTGCTCAAACATTTTTCATTTTGTTTAACTACTGGAATTTTGACTATGCATCTCTAGAGTGACGTATATTAAAATTGAGTAAACATCTTGATAGTAGTAACAATGACTATCTAATGAAAACTGGATTGAATGCACCCATAATGAAAGGAATTAAGCGGGTAGCCCATTTGCCAATGGTTTAACATTGATCAAACGACTAGCAATAGATAAGGCATTTATCTGCCTTCTACGCTCGGAAATTGGTGAGAATGATTTTACACGAAAGAAGATTTGATTCTACTATCAGTGTTAGCAATGCCGACAATATCGTTATTTATTACAACCAAATATAATATTGTTGCGTTCAACGGGTTCGTGGATTTGGAGTAATTGATGATAACACTTGATGAAGAATCAAAACACAATTTATTCGCCAGTATTAAACAGGACTGTATTAAAGACATGTTCACAGTAGTCGAAAAATTACGATAAACACACTGAAACAATCAGGAAAACAGCCTTCAAGCTATAACGGTGAAGACAGTTTCACGGCAAAGCACAGCCTCGACACGTTCGATCACTCTCAAGGTAATGTCTGAACTCAAAACACACTACTCTCCCAGGACAGGCAGGGTATATATAGTTTTAACCTAACTTTGAGAATATTCTCGAGGAAACAGCTAAAAATGTGTCCTAGAATGTTCTCGCTCAGTCTATGACATATTGCCAAATGGTCGCCAAATATCACCAAATGAGCGAATTCGCGCAAAATCGGGCAACCCTGCCTTTCCTTGTCACTTTCTGGCAACAGTAAGCCCGCTTTTCAGGGAAGCTATCTCAACGAAGAGCCGCTGGGCATTTTGCAGTAATATATAAAATTGGTACTTACGTATCATCGCAACCAGGTCAAAATTCGCATAAATTGCGAAATTTGGCAACCCTACTTACGGTAACCCTACGTGTTATACGTAGTTAACACTACGTGTCATACGTAGTTAAAACAAAACTACGTGTTATACGTAGTTTTGCAAAAAGAGCATGTGGAGATTCACAAAATTTTCCTGCATTTTCGTGCAAATTTTTGTAATTTATGAGAAAATAGCAGTGTACATGGATAAAGTGAAGAGTGTGTGCAATGCCATTTTTGTGCAATTCTGGGATGTTTTTTTAAGTAAAAATAAGTCGACGTGTACATGGTTATGGCGAATACGGTTTTCAATCAGTGCTAAAAGCAATAGCCAAAAGATTTCAGCCGAAAAAATAATTCTGCAACTTATTCAAATTCGAAACCGGAAGGGTTTAATTGCTATTTTATATTTTAAAAGAAAATAATATAAAAAACTGTATTAAAAATTATCTGCAATTAATAAATGTACATTTTCTTTCTGTTCATACTTTTTTACTCAAACTTACAAATAGCGTCAAAACTTACGAATAGCGTCAACCTGGTTGCGATAATACGTAAGTACCATAAAATTCTCAGCATTAGCTATTTACTAATTCAGAAGTCAAACAACAAAAATCAGCGTTACACCTACAAAATTTTCACAGTTTAAATTTGGATTTTTGTTTAAATTTACCTGTATTTTTGCAATTAAATATTATTGATTATTATATAATTGCAAATTATTATCATATAGGCAGAGAATACCTTAATTTAAATTTTGATCCTTAGATTTGAAGGATTTAAAAATAGCTTGAATAGTATATGATTTTGTAAAACCCCGAAAATCCATATGTACACATGGGTTACACATATTTAAAAACGAATTCTACTTTTCCTTTAATAATCTGCGACTGTCAGCAGTCGAGCGGTAAAAGTCACCGAACACTGGCAGTTGAAGTTCCTTCGAAAGTGCTGACTGCATGGCCCTTTTATGGTTTTCGCCGTGTGAAACGTAGCCGTAAGTATCGATCTAGTTTCCTTTAGCAAGTTCTCCACAAAAGTATCTCCCACTTTTAACAGATAATCCCTGCATACTTTGCCGTAATCAAAACACAAGCCCCTCTCACCTCTTTAATAATCTGAGGCGTGATGGACACATTATAAAACGCTATGCAAGTAATTAAGAATAATTTGTTTTAGATTTTAGATTAGAACGTATTTGTTGTGTAGTTTATACGCAGAATTCCTTTGTTAAATATACTGGGTTTAAAAGAAATTGCTATGCTAGGAATTCTTTGATTTTCTAGAAAAAAATAAGTTCTTTATGTTGGGTTTCAGCTTCTAGATTTATTCAAAGCCTACTACCAATCGTATATTAGTAAGACGTAAAATTGAACTTGATATTTTTAAAGTAAAAAACAGAAATTAGCACAGTTAAAATGAACTCCAACAAAAGTCAATTAACTCCTTTAAACTTTGTATCATCTTATTGGGTTTGTTTACGCACTGATGCAATTCTCCTTAACGAAAGTAATGAATTCTTAATTAACATACTTGATAATACAAACATATTTTCATTCACTTACATTCATAAGCCGCTTAAGCACTATTTTAAGCAACCAGGTCTTTATTTCATTGGCAGTTCGGGTTGTGAACGATAAATTATGGTCGTAGATTATTAATGCGGTAAATGAATGCATCAAAATGAAAAGCGCCCGCAGATATTTTAGTGTACAGTAAAACCCCGCTTAACGCTGTTTCGTTTAGCGCTGTTTCGGTTTAGCGCTCTTTTATTTCAACCCTGGGATTCCACGAAATCGCTCGCAGCATACGGGGATTCCCCGAAATATTATGCAGCAATAGGTTTCAAATACATAACCGAAAGAGTGTACTTGTATTTCTTGTTTGGTGCGGTATTGTACAGACATATTTTGAAGGGGTAAATGTGGAAGATATCGAAGAAATAATTCAAGAAGCAGCGGCTAGTCTTTATAATGATGAGCTCAAGCAATTAACTGAACAAGAAGAAAACAAAAATGTTGACAGCACTGATTCAGAAGAAGAACAAAAAGAACTTTCGATGGCGTTTGTGAAAAGGAGTTTGTCTACCATAACTGAAATAATGGATCAATTCATTGAAAATGATCCGAATTTTGACAGGAGCTCAAAAGTAAGGCGTGGTGTTAGAGATGCTCTATCCGTTTATGAAGAACTTTTAAGAGAACAACGCAAAAGAAAAAGGCAAACAACATTAGATGCTTTTGTCACAAAAAGGCAGAACACTGAAAACGCGGAAGGCTAACTAAATATGACTGACTGAGAATTTTATTTGTTTTTTTTTTTTTAAGAATATTCGTTTTGTTATTTATATTTTTTTTTATTTTTGCAAGAAATAATAATGTGGTATTAATTTGGGCTTTAAGAAATAAATGTTTGGTTTTATTTTTATTAAGAAAACATACTTTTTAAATTTAATACCTAACCAATTTCCTAGCCATCTTCCCCTAACTCCAATATTTACATGTAAAGATAGCCTCGTTTAGCGCTGTTTCGCATTACGCTCTACTTTGATGGAACGTATCCCCCGTGTTAAGCTGGGTCTTACTGTATTATACTATCGCTACTTTAAAGTGCATTCATATTTATACTATTATAAAGTGCTAATTTACTATATTTTATTATACTAATATAAAGTGCTTTTTTATGATTAGTTTGCTTAATTATCACACTCACCAGGGCCGAGTGAATTAGACGACTGAACACTAGTAGTTCCATTCAAGTTCAAATCCTGACGAAAAGCCATGGCTGCATAGGAGCTTTTTGCGGTTTAACACTGAATACGAGCTAATTTTTCTTGGGAAGTATTCCGCAAAGGCATTTTTATCCATCGGCAGGTATACTTTGCCGCACGTAAAAGGCCCGCAGGTGGCTGAGTAGTAAAATCGTTGAATACTGGTAGTTCCCACCTGAGTTCGATTCAAACGAACAGGCTGGCTGCATGGGAGTTTTCGTGGATTTCTCCATGTGTAACATATATACGAGCTAGTTTCTTTTAGAACGTCCTCCACGAAGGCATCCCTCCCTTATTCAGATAGACCTCGAGGCTTTGCTGTAATCACATAAACCAAATACACCAAACCAACAGCCATATGCAAAAACGTCCAGGTCTTTTAACTACTGAGAGCGAAGTCTAAAATTTTAGCTGTCATACGTAATTCTGTTAATTAGGTGTAATTTTTAGAATGATAAGAATTTTTCTTCGTTACACTGCAATATAAATGCGATTATGAATAGTTTTACATAAATGTTTCTATTACTTTTGCTACATGAATTTAAAAAAATACTAATGTAATCTACAAATTATTGATATTTTCTAATATAATATGACTACGGTTAAGAATAGAAAAAAAAACAGCAAGGGAAAAAAAGTTCATTAAATTTTGTTACACAGGCGAGTTCAGTTAAGGTTACTTATTCAAATACCTTGCAAGTAATTATGGAGAGAATGAAAAAAAAAAAAAAAAAAAGAAACAACTAAAGACCTCCTTGTTTACAATACCCCACAGAGAACAATAAATTAACGTAAGCTCGAACGATTTTGTTAATTTTGCTCTCGGGCGAAACCTGATGCGTATAATGAACAAATACTTACTTTCGTATTTAAACGCACCCCTCCCCCTTTACGAAAGAATTTTTATTCTTTAGACTCTCTACATTTCATATGAGTAAATAAAAAAGAAACTTAATTTGAATTCTTTCAAAGAAAATCCTTCACAAAAAGAATCAAGGATTACATGGAGTTTTACTTCAATTTATACAGGAATACATTAACCAATCCTAAAGTTCCTGAATATTAGAAGAATAAATGTTGATACAAATCGTTTGGATACCCAGCAGGCATTCATTAACGTGCAGCTGTCTCAGTAATTCGATTCATGTTTCATAATAACATTTATCGCTCGGGCTTATGGGAAGATTACGCGGGAATTCAAGGAAAGACTTAGAAAATTTCACATTGTGAAATTAATTATTTGTTACTAGCAAAATCAGTGCTTCTCCGTTTGGTAAGTCTCAAGTTTGTTACTCAGGAGATCAGCAAAAAATGTGGTGGTCTACTTAAAATAAATTACTAAAATGTCAAATTAATCGCACTCAATGGCACTTACTCATTTCTGAAATAGATTTGATTTCTATTGCATTTGGCAAATGGTAGTGTTCATCAGTAGTTCCAACCGGTTTCAAATACCAGCGCACGGGCTCGCTGCAGAAGATAGCGTGGTTTTAAGGGCCAGCTTTGCTTAGTGAGTCCTTCTCGGATATGTCTCCCCTCTTTGACAGATAATCCTGGAATGTTGTAATTTACCTAGTCCAGTTCGAAAATGGCAATCCAGTCAATTGCTTGAGAACATTCTCGACCGATTGCGTGGGTTGCCATTTTTTCAGCATTTTCAAAATAATCCAATGGACTTTGTCCTTCACGAAAAATAGTAGATGTGTGGTGCCTCACTAGTAGGTGAGTGGTTGAAAATCGCTGAACACTGGTAGTTCGATCTAGGTTCAAACCCTGAAAATATTTCATCGTTGGTTTTCATATTTTCCCTCCTATGTTACTTGAAAGCCAGCCAATTTCCTTTAAAATCTCCTGGAATGGCCTCGAACGGCGATTGTACGCTTTGCCAAATTCAAGTAATCTTACCTTAAAATAAATCTCATGAGGGATTTGGATTATTCAAATTATGTCAAATGACTCTATAGCCTGAAGGAGCAAGGGAAACTGGTTTGTAACCACAGACCTAATCAAATGAAGAAAGCAATGGAAGCACTTTCTCCTTTTCAACTTCACTTCTGTATTAACAAGCCATTTTATTTGGAGACGGTGCAATTCAAAGCAAGAAACGAATCGTGAACGCTTGCATTTGAAATCCGTTGTTAATTATAAAGCCTGATATCAACCTTTTTATTGCAATTTTGACATCAGTCAAATAAAATATTTTTTTCAATGAAATCCACTGTAGTAAATTGCATTCTGTTACAATTTTTCCTTATCTTTCAGTAAAAGAACAAAATTAGTTATGTAACAGGCATTTACATTTATAAGAGAGCTTGCTACCAATAAACGCTTCGATTTAAGATTAAAAATTAAAAAAGAAATATCCAACAAGATTTCCATATATTTTTTATCATAGTCGAAAGCATGTCGCGAACTACAGACTGGCCAAATATTTACCTCACCATACCTAGATGTATTGTTTTTTTTTTTCCAAGTCTTACTTTTTCTAGATAACCTTTAACTCTACTATCTTAAGTGATACGTTGCACTGTACTTCTACCTTTTCATTAAGTCTCAGTAATTCTAGACTTTAGATTACCTTTAAAATTAGCGCAGAAGTTAGTATAAAGAGAATTATACGCGCAGAAATGAAAGCAGTTTTGGTTTGGTTTGGTTTTATTAGATTACGACAAAGCACTCGAGGACTATCTACCTTAATGGAGGGATGCCTTCGCGGAGGACTTTCTAAGAGAAACTGGCTCGTATACACGTTACACATGGGGAAAACCACGAAAACGCCCATGCAGTCAGCCCGTTCGCGGGATTCGAACCTCGGACCGAACTACCAGTGTTCAGCGACATTGCCGCTCGGCCGCTGGTGGGTCGAAAGCAGTTTTGAAAAATACTTTTAGTTTTCTTAATTCAGTTTTAATTAACCTATCAGCGTTCGAGCGACAAAGCCACTGAACACTGGTATTTCGACTTGGATCGACCCCGGAGAACGGGTTAGCTGCATGGTTGATTTTCGTCCTTTTCCCCATGCGTAATAAAGATAGGGGCCAGTTTCCCTTAAAAGCACACCACCAAGGCATCCATTTTCCCATAGAAATAGATAGCCCTTGAGTTGCCTTCCTTTAATCATTTAATCTAATCTAGTTTTAAACGCAACTGCATACGATTATCAGTATGGTTGATGAAGTAAGGTAAAATACTTTATAATGTTGGTTGATTAGTTAATTTATTGAAACAAAGCATATATGAGGGCTTTTTCTATAATACAGGGTGGCTTTCATGAAGGAAATTTTACCCGACCGATTCACGTTTCACATAAGATAAGAGATAAGTTCGAAAACTCAATGTAGCCAAACCGTTTCTGAATTTGAATTCAAAGTCTAACTGCATATGTTTAGTAGTCTTAACCACTCGGTCACTAGTGGGCCTTAAGATTATTAAAAAACTATCAGCCCGTGAGGAAGTATGAGTTCTCAAAAGCTAGGAAACACTTTTTCTGTGACTAGTGATACTTCTGTGAAAAAGATTCTGTAAAATGAAGTTTCTAGTATTTGCATACACATCAAAAAAAGAGAACGGCACCATTTGCATTGAATGGCAAAACCTTTTAGCGTTTAGAGAATGCATAAAAAAGAACTTCCTAAACAGCGTAAACTGATAACTTTTAATAAGACGGATAACGGACGTTCAATGAGGGAAGTTCAAATATAAAGAGGAGTTTTCATGCTGTGTACTCCTAAAATGCTCCTAATCATGGCTAAATATAATATAAATATTTAGTAATCCTAATCATGGCTAAATATAATATAAATATTTAGTAATCCTAAAACGCTCCTAATCATGGCTGATTGGGCATACACATACAGTTAGTCAATAAAGTCTGCGTACATCAAGAAAAGTAATATCAAATCAAAATTTTAAGGTGCGAAAAGAGTAGTTTCTTAAAGTTTTATTTTTTAATTATTTAATTTCAATAAGGGAATTTGAAATTATTTAACTGTACTATTTTTATATCTAATAATTTATGCACACTAATTTTTAAAAGATAAGTGGCCAGAAATCAAAGCCAATAAAGTTTGCGTACAACGCGAAGGAGACGGGGGATTTCTTATCTAACTTTTAAACTTCAAACTTTAAAATGCAAAGAAGGTTACACTTTCAAGGTCATTAACTTCCGAAGCAAATTTCACGTTGATTGGAAGTTGTTATTTCTATTTTCTTTGACGAAAATGACAACCAATAAAGAAATTCCTTTAGTTACGAGATAACTAATTATGAAATTGAGAGATGAAGGCAAAACTCTTCGTTATATTGGTAAACCCATTGGAAAACCATTTTCTAGTGTGCGAAGAGTTATTCAAAACTATCTTGACACTGGTAGTCTTGCTGTAAAACCAAGATGTGGGAGACCGAAGAAGCTAACGCAGAGAGAAGAAGGAAAAATTCTTTTACGAATCAAACAAAATCCTAAACTTTCTGCTGCAAGCATTACAAAAGATATTTTTTTAAATGGCAACAAGGAAATTTCTCCTGAAACTGTACGAAAAGTGCTGCAAAAGGCCGATTATCATAGACGCAAACTTAGGTCTAAGCCATACATTTCCGAGACAAATGGAAAGAAAATAATTGCTTTTGCCAAGACATATTTGAACTCTTCTCAGGACTTCTGGAACAATGTAATTTGGTCAGATGAAAGTAAATTTACAATATTTAAAGTTAATGGCCACCCTATTGTATGGAGAAAACCAGGAATAGAACTGAATCTGAGAAATTTAAATCCAACTGTCAAACATGGAGCTGGCGGTGTGATGGTATGGGGGTGTATGTCGTCGAAAGGAGTTGGAAATTTTCACATTATTGATAAAGTCATGGATAAGTATGTTTATCTGGATATTCTGAAGAAAAATCTACTAGACAGTGCCCGAAATTTAAACCTTTCTAATACGTTTATTTTTCACCAAGACAACGACCCGAAACATACAGCTAAAATTGTGAAGTAATATCTCCTATCACACTCCAAGACAATTGCGTCCTCCTCCACAGTCACCAGACTGAATCCAATCGAACATTTGTGGGCAAAATTGGAGAAACGAATTCGAAAACACAATATTACGACGCGAAATGAGCTAATTAGTAAATTGCAGGAAGAATGGGCGAAATTTACGTCGGATGACACTAAAAAACTAGTTCAGTCAATGCCCAGACGTCTGCAAGCTGTTTTGAAGAATAAAGGATATCCTACAAAGTATTGAAGTAATGTAAAAAACTTATATTTTGCTTTTTTTAAAGTGTACGCAGATTTATTGGAGGGAATATTTTTTGACAAAATATATTTTTGAAAAAATTTAAAAAGTATTATACTGATATTATTTACTTTTTATTTAAGCTTACAATTTTAGCTAATAGAAGAAAAAAAATGCAATGATTAAAATACATTTTTCTATGCTTTAAGTGTTTTTTTAAATTTAAAATTTAGTCTGTACGCAGACTTTTGTGACTAACTGTAGATGTGTGGTGCCTCACTAGTAGGTGAGTGGTTGAAAATCGCTGAAGACTGGTAGTTCGATCTAGGTTCAAACCCTGAAAATATTTCATCGTTGGTTTTCATATTTTTCCTCCTATGTTACTTGAATGCAAACCAATTTCCTTTAAAATCTCCTGGAACGGCCTCGAACGGCGATTGTACGCTTCGCCAAATTCAAGTAATCTACCTTAAAATAAATCTCATGAGAGATTCGGATTATTCAAATTATGTCAAATGACTCTATAACCTGAAGGAGCAAGGGAAACTGGTTTGCATCCACAGACCTAATCAAATGAAGAAAGCAATGGAAGCACTTTGTGCTTTTCAACTTCACTTCTGTGTTAACAAGCCATTTTATTTGGGGACGGTGCAATTCAAAGCAAGAAACGAATCGTGAACGCTTGCATTTGAAATCCGTTGTTAATTATAAAGCCTGACATCAACCTTTTGATTGCAATTCTGACATCAGTCAAATAAAATGACTTCCACTGTAGTAAATTGCATTCTGTTACAATTTTTCCTTATCTTTCAGTAAAAGAACAAAATTAGTTATGTAACAGGCATTTACGTTTATAAGAGAGCTTGCTACCAATAAAGGCTTCGATTTAAGATTAAAAATTAGGAAAGAAATATCCAACAAGGTTTGCATGTATTTTTTATCATAGTCACAAGCATGTGGCGAACTATAAACTGGCAAAATATTTACTTCACCATACCGAAATGTATTGTTTTTTTCCTTAAATCTTGGTTTTTCTAGGTAACCTTTAACTCTACTATCTTAAGTGATAAGTTGCACTGTCTTTCTACTTTTTCATTAAATCTCAGTAATTCTAAACTTAGATTACCTTTAATATTAGCGCAGAAATTAGTATGAATAGAATTCTACGCGCAGAAATGAAAGCAGGTTTGAAAATACTTTAGTTTTCTTAATTCAGCTGAATTAGCCCATCAGCGTTCGTACGATAAAGCCACTGAACAGTGGTATTTCGACTTCGGATCGACCCCGGAGAACGGGCTGGCTGCATGGTCACTTTCCGTCATTTTCCCCATGCGTAGCAAAGATAGGGGCCAGTTTCCCTTAAAAGCACTCCATAAGGCATCCCTTCCCATAGACAGATAGTCCTTGAGTTGCTTTCTTTTAATCAGTTAATCTAATCTACAGATAGTCCTTGAGTTGCTTTCCTTTAATCAGTTAATCTAATCTAGTTTTAAACACAACTGCATACGATTATCAGTATGATTGATGAAGTAAGGTAAAATACTTTATAATGTTGGTTGATTAGTTAATTTATTGAAACAAAGCATATATGAGGGCTTTTTCTATAATACAGGGTGGCTTTCATGAAGGAAATTTTACCCGACCGATTCACGTTTCACATAAGATAAGAGATAAGTTCGAAAACTCAATGTAGCCAAACCGTTTCTGAATTTGAATTCAAAGTCTAACTGCATATGTTTAGTAGTCTTAACCACTCAGTCACTAGTGGGCCTTAAGATTATTAAAAAACTATCAGCCCGTGAGGAAGTACGAGTTCTCAAAAGCTAGGAAACACTTTTTCTGTGACTAGTGATACCTCTGTGAAAAAGATTCTCCAAAATGAAGTTTCTAGTATTAGCATTACACATCAAAAAAGAGAACGGCACCATTTGCATTGAATGGCAAAACCTTTTAGCGTTTAGAGAATGCATAAAAAAGAACTTCCTAAACAGCGTAAACTGATAACTTTTAATAAGACGAATAACGGACGTTCAATGAGGGAAGTTCAAATATAAAGGGGAGTTTTCATGCTGTGTACTCCTAAAACGCTCAATGTATTAATCATGGCTGATTGGGCATATACATATATGTTTGGACTTAGAAAAGCTAGTTTTTCACATGCATGTTTTACATATACACATAATTAATAATGGTGGTTTTTTTCATACTTGTTAGCTGTAATCAACATATGGGGCAGGAACTTAGGGGCATGGCACTGCATCATCATTATAGTTTTGGTTTTTGTCGATTGAAGTTTTTGGCCGTATGCTCACTGGCCCAAAAACTTCAATCGAGGAAGACAAACTGATTGCTGTTGACGAAATAATACAGTTACACAGAAGAATCACCAACAGGGAAATAGTGAAGACAATTAAGTGTTCGTAGTATGAAATAACTAGTTATTTGTTTTAAATTTAACAAGGTTATTGCCAGATGGTCCCTTCACTTTTCATGGCGGGAAAACATGATTGCCGATACATAATTTCCGCAGTGTTATGAAAAGCATGATGGGAAGAGTTTAGAAGCTCTAATGACCTACAGCACTTCAAAGGTACTTTATACCTTCGGTCCACTAAAAACATTTAGGAAGAAATTCAAGTCTAATGATTAGGTTCTTCCCGTTGTGCAACTGTAAAAAACAATTAGTTGTCGTTAGAACAAGTGCATTGCAGTGGCATATGACTACATAGAAAAATAAAGATTATGCTTAAATTCTTTCATCATAAATCATAAATAAAATTTAACTGTTTATTCAGTTTAGCAGTATAAATTCTGTTTATGTTTGAACTTACCAAGCGTAGGAACAAAATCTGAAGAGCCCTTACTGTCAGTAACCAAACCAAAAACACATTAACGCCGCTTTAAATTTACTGACAGGTTACACACGAAACAAACTTGAAATTTCCCATTTATCATTCCATCCCATCGTTTTGAATCTAACCTAATGAGAACTACTACTACCAATATTGCCTGGCTTTAACATTAAGCCACTAGTTGGCTTTCGGTCGTTACCTATGTTCTTATTGCATTTAAATCGGATTTATTCACAGTTTTGAAATTAATTTCTTATCTGCACATAGTAACATATATACATAGGAGCTGAGCACATTTCCTTTTCACATAGAAAGCCTGTGGCAACTCATTAATGTAGCGAATTCTGGACATCCCAAATTTTGAGCTTCCATAGAACTTTCAAAGATACAATGTTTTTCAATAGAAATAATACCTATAAATTGGAAGCTATTCATTGTAAAGGGTAAAAAGCAGGCTTAAGTTTCAGATGTGTACAATGGATCAATAAATCAATAATTTCGTTAATTATTAAGGCCAAACTACGGGTTCCAGGTAACTTAGAGGAGCTTTGCAAATAACGATTATCAGTGAAAGAATTGGAGGGAAGTTGTAGAAATGGAGAGATATTTCATGTGGTAACTCGAGACTCAGCTGCTGTTTTGTTTTCCGATAATTTTAATGTTGATTCAAGAGAGAGCAGTGAATACCTTTGATATAATAAACAGAAAGAGAACGTCAATTGTTGAATTTTAACCAAAATGCAACTGGGTAATTCAGTCCCAGCCTCGCATAAAGATACGTAACATACGAAGGGCAAAGTCATTGCTGTGTTTTCATCAATTATTTACTGCTGGAAACTCCTTCCTAATTTAACTGAAATTACTTGTCCCAGACGCAAAGGATAGTACTTGTGTATTAGCCATAACCCTCCAGTACACAGCGAAAAATACCACATATAACTTTTCTCTTTTGAAAGCGTTGCAGCAATATCATATGTAATTTCGCATTGATCTGGAAAGATCCATTTTTTTCTCTTTGGGTTGCTTCTTTTCTTTTGGGGTTGCTACATATGCATCAATTATGAAGTGAAGGCGAACATACTTTGCAATCATGACCGGCTATACTTGCAATCTGGCACCTGATGTACGAAGTATCAATGCATTAGAATACTGTAATGTACTGATGCTTCGCACATGACCCTGAGCTTGGCGTCTCCGTTATTTCGTTGCAATTGCCATAAATGAACTATTAGTTTTCATTAGTTTATAATTGCTATTACTAGGGATTTCAGAATTAGTTTTTTATTTTGGTCTACACAGTCACCGTGGAAGAAGACGATAGAAATGAGACAATAGAAGGTTCCGAATGTCACCGAAACTCACGAAATTTACATAATCTTAATTTATTTCTTTTTTCTTTTAAGTCAAAAATAGAAGCAGAGTAGTCTGTGAAAACATTTTAACACTTTCGCTGCCAACCACGAGTTATCTCGCAGGTCGAAGTTTGTGTTCAAGTGCCAGATACAAGTTAATTCGTAGAGCGTTTTTGTTTTACCTACGCCACATACGATCAAACTCGTAGTATTTTGGTGTTCTTTGTAGGTTTTGGAGAAAAAAAATATAATTTTGCGCAAGAGATTAACTATAATTAATATTAGTATAAGTAATTATATAAAGTAAATAACATAGGAACTGTAAACATAATCAAGCAATTTATAATAGTCTGTTATAATAATTGTTGTAAAAATAATCAATCTTTATTATAAGAACCGCCAACTACGATACACTCGTTACAAGTATACTCGTAGTTAGCGCTGTTATAAAATATTTTATCGCAAAAATAATCTATGATACAACTCCTATAATTAATAAAGCAATTAAAAATTATCTAAATTTAATGCATGTTTTGTATTTTTATTTTACAATTAATTAAAATTTGTCGGCCTGGTGGAACCGTCTTTGAAAATGTCTCTCAGCAGCGAATGTGTTAAGTCCTCCTGAAGTCCTGTTTTCAATTAAGGCATTATCTGTTAAAGAAGCAAAAGAAAATGAATGGCCTTTTTGTTAAAAAACAGCTTTTTAACGTCATGCACTCAATAAAAATTAATAACTATTGTTTATGAAATAACTATTAGAACAATAGTTAAACTAATAACTATTATTCATTTAAAATTATGTTGTCATATACTATTTATTCGCATTCTCTTAGTTTCCTTTGAAAGAAATGATTCGAGATTCCATTGTACTTGAAGTCAGTAAGAAAATGTAAGTACGAAAGTAACCTGATTCTCTCGTTTAGTATTTTATGCTGCGTATCTAAAATTAAATTACAGTAATGCTCTTTTATTACACTAAAATAGCTAACTTATTCTCTTGAATTAAACTAGCTTACTAATTTCTCCTGAATTAAACACAGCAGAATTAAATGAAGTGGAATGGAATTTTCACGACATACAATTAGGCTTAGCTATTTCCAGACAAGCGACACAATACTGTTTTAATTACCTTCCATAACGCGTTTTCACACTAGGATTTTCTTAAGATTTGTTCGGAAACTCTACATATCTTTAAAAATAAATCTGATCACTGAGTAAAATAGATTTATTTTTCATTCAAAATTAGCGATTATAAATATAAAGTATTCCATATGTTGCTGTAATAAAACACGAAAAAGAGATTTTCTAACAGTTAATATTTCATCTTCGAAAATCAGCCGTTTATAACGCATTTCTTTGTTTTGTACAAAGACAGAAGGCTTCCTTCAAATGTATTATTTTCGCTTTCAGAAACGGAGGGGGGGGGCGAATCCAAACCATAGGAAATCTGATAATTAAAAGTACGATTAAAAGTAACTTTTATTCCTCTTTTAAAAAACCCTTTCTCTTTTTTTTCCGTTTCCCAACTCTCGTTTTTATTTCTATTTATTTTTGAATTATTCAAATTATTTTTTACACGATTGGATTATTTATACTACGGCAAAGCCCATAACGGCAGCTTGCCCTCGTACAGATATTTCTAACAGAAATTAGATTATATTCCTATTTCACGCCGTGAAATAGGCATAGTACTTAGTCAGGCATAGTACTTTTGGCGTATTGCGAGACCTGGATTCACGAAGTTTTAGCACAGGTCGAATTACTCATAATCAGTGGGCCACTGAGATGTAATTTTAATCATGACGAAGCACACGAGATACGGTAGATTAGATTGTTAGGTATGGTCATTTGAATATGGCAAAGCTCGCAAGCGCTTTCAGTCTAAGATTAGGAAAGTCTTTGTGAATGACTTCCTAAGGGAAACTGGCTTGCATTTTCGTTACACATGGGAAAATCCACGAAAACCATCCATGGAGTCTGCCCATTCGTCTGGTCTGATCGAACTTCCAGTATTCAGCGGTATTAAACACCCAGCCGATGGTGGGGTTAGATTATGTGAAACGAATTATGAATATCTATGATATATTTTATAAATATTTATACTAATCAGTGAGATCATCATGATGAGGTCACGCAGGTAGCATATTCAGCTGCCGGACATAGATCCCGAGGGGTAAAATACCAAAGCTTGACGGCTTCATTTACTCTGACGTTTAAGAGTGACATGTATATGAAAATGCAGTTCCTATTACAGAACATTAGGCAGATATCTCTAGAGTGCTTAGCCATAATCAAAATTGGAAATCTAATCTAATCTAATCTAAATCACATGACTATTTGAGACTTGTGTTTAAAAAAACAAAATACAGATACTTTAAACTGAAAAAAAAAGTTAATTTTCGAAATGAAGCTTCGATTAATAGGTTGTTTTCCATTGCAGCTCTAAAATGAGTTTCTGAAAGCGATAAATAAAGTACGTGTATTTGGTAGATAAGCAGAAAACATATTTATATGTTGATATAAAAGTAAAAGACTGGTTAGGCACCTTTTTCACTATTTACGGGACAACTTAAAATAAAACTTGATGTTAAGCTAATATACAATTTTGTTAATGGTACCGTTGTTACTAATTGATAACGAATCAGCTCAAAAATGGATTATCGCAAAGCACATTTGGGCTATCTGCCTAAGGCAATTTTGCGAAGAAATCTTTAAAGGAATTTTACTCGTATTTACGTTATTCCTTGTGTCAAAGTTACGTTATAATATTAAATTACCTTACGTTGAAGGTAGGGAAACTTGAGCATATTTATGTTAAAATTTTCCTGCTGCTAGCCACTTCACCAGGATCTGAATCCGGATTAAACTAATAGTGTTTAGCGATTTTGCTGTTCGGCAACAGACAGTCCAATTTGATAGGTAGTTATCTAAACGTAAGCACGAGTAACATACGGAAACATAACAAAATCTGATAAATAATTTGATAAAAAAATCTCAAAGCTTTCAGATGTTACATTAGCCCAAAGGGGCTTTTTTTCATTTACATACACATACACGTTTTGAGAGTATTTGAGCTAATGTACTCAAATACTCTCAAAACGTGTATGGCTAACTACATTTAAAAACAGCTTATCTTTAGAATTTTCTATAGACAGTCTCGCGCGCTGGATATAAAAATGTTTTTTTCCGTACAGTGTTGCCATTGCTCGCTTTGAAATCGTTGAGTTTGTTAATCAAAAATTCGTTAACATTTTATAAAATTTGAAATGTACAGTATAATGTTTAAAAACGTCATATCTTTAGAATGCAAAATACATAATAAAACAAATTCGAAATTATAAATTTGGACTTCGAGATGCCCATATTCGGGTGGAGGACTACGTTATTCAAAATCTGATGGCTCTAGGCAGCGCTATTTTTTTCCCAACGCGAAATACATGCATACATTCATGGAAATTCTTCATTATTTAATTTCTTTAAATATAATACAGGGCGATAATATTTGGTGGCAAGAATTTGGAAAGTGATTCAGACTTTCATAGTGATTCAACGCAAAATCCCGTTTTGAGACAAATATCCCTTCTGGGCTAACGCTCTTTTATGTTGGTAATTCTTAGGCATTAATTGAACTCACTCAGACATGCTTTTAAATACTTTCGAAAAATTCTAAAGCAGAAAAAATGTTGAAATGGAAAAGCCATATGTTTATAATATGAAAAAATAAAAATTTTTAAATAGAAAATTTAAATCGGAGAACACTTTTATCCAAGGTGAAATTTGATGATCTGTAAGAGATATATGTTTTCCAGGAAATTTCAAATGCTGTATAGGTAAAGGATATGTATTGAATGTAAACTTTCGTAAGTGTTCTATAATAAAGAGATTTCCAGTCTAGAATTCGAGTAAAAATTAATGAACAGCATTTACTCCTGAATCAAATAAAAATATTTGATTCTTTATATTTTACGGTGCATTTTTAGAGCTTGACATCGGAATTTCTCCATTCAAACTCAGCATCAGATTTTTGAAACATTTCAGGGATAATTAGTTTTTCCGAAGAAAGGAATGTAAAAAATTTACTCTGCTCTCATATTTAAAATTCTAACCACTCACACATTCTAATTGATTGCTTGTTGTGCTACTCTCGAAAGAACGCATGGGCCAATGAGACAATTCCTTAATAACACAACTTGCCATTATTGTTTTTGTTCCCTATCATAGGCAATTTTGGATGCCTTTATTATTCCAACATACACTGGCATCAGAGTCTTTCAAAATTGAGGCGGCTCATAGATATTTGATTATTATCTTATTTGACGGATATATCAAATCCTCACATTATAGCCCACTAGCGGCCGAGTGGTAAAATTGCTGAACACTGATAGTTCCGACCTGAGTACGATTCAGCAGATGGCTGCATCGGCGTTTTCGTGGTTTTCCGCATGTGTACCATGTATACAAGCCATTTTCCTAAATAAGTCCTCCACGAAGGCATCCATCTTAGGCCGATAGCTCTAGTGTGCTTTCCTATAATAAACTAAACCAAATAAAAGCTCAAATTATATAATTAGATCAAGTTCGCTAATTTTATCGGAGCCAAGGCTTGCGCTTGAAAAGGCCTTGGGCTCCCAAATTCATCTCAGTTTGGAACGAGAATTCCTCTCCAGAAGGATCCGAGGGTTCTGTAGCCCTCTTCTCTTTCCACCAGTCTCTGAAGTAGATTTTCATCTCAAAAGTAACTTCAATGCCTTCATGCCTCAGAGAAAGCATGGATAATATAAGTACACACTTACAATATCCATGCCTTCTCCGAGATTCGAATCAGGGCCTAAGGCTGTGTCATTTTGTTCCTCTACCACCATACAAAAAGGATGGGTGGGGTAGTCCATAGGTTCTACGAAAGCAAAGTTATATGCAATCATGTTTCGTTAAGGAAATTAAATTATTTATTAGTGTCCCTTCTTCAAAAATATGAAGCTGGGGACTTTATATCTGTCCACATGAGATCAATCAAACTACCTGCTCTTGGAATCAGTTTGCAACAGAGAATAAATTAAAAATTTCTAACGAAAATTAATTTATAGAGAAACTCCATAGAATGGGAAAAATGATTCTCAAAAAATGAAAGATTTGAGAACAAAACTGAATTTATAGAAAAAAGCCATAGAATTGCAAAAAAGTTTTTTTTTTAATTTGAAAGATTTGGGATTTTAACAATCGCCCAAAAGGATTTGTTAAGGTTACTTATGCTCACGCTGAGCTCACAGTCTATCAATCCTCTGTTGCACTCCCTCCTGCGAAATAATTTCTTTTCTTCTTTCTAGCTTTATTAAACATCTTTTTCTTCGCACTTACTCCATGTAGAATTCAACAGAAAAATTACAAAAACTTTAAAAGCAAAGTAGTAGCCTATATTTAGAACTCCCGATGCACTGTTGCCACTTCTAGGTTTCAAATCATTGAGGTTTTGAATCAAAATTCATTGAAGGTTTACAAAATATGAAATATAAAATTTGGGTTTCCGGGTTCACATGTTCGGTTACAGGAATATGTTTTTGAAATTTTGATGGATCTAGGTACCGTATTTTCTTTATAATGCGAGGAATATACATACATACCTGCTGATTCTTAATTAAATAATTTCTTTAAAATAACACAGGGAGATTATGTTTGGTGGCAACAATCTGAACAGTGATTTGCAGTTTACAGTGAATCGACGCAAGGTGTCACTTCGAGAGCCTTTTGGATAATCTTTGTGATAATCTACTGAAATCCATGCCTAGAAGAATCAGAGAAGCGATAAAAAGAAAGGAGTGCAAATCATTATAAGGTATTTTTAGCCCAAAGGGGCGGTTTCCTAGAAGGGCTATTAGTCTCAAAACAGCATTTTGTTCCGTTTCATTATAAACGGCGAATCACTTTTGAAATTATTGCCAAGAAATATTATCGCCTTGTATTATATTTAAAGAAATTAAATAATGAAGAATCTGCATGAATATATCAATGTTTCTCGCAATGTGAAAAAAAAAAAAAAAAAAAAAAAAAAAAAAAAAAAAAATGAAGGGTACTTTTCCGTTTTGCCGGCGCAGGCGATAAAGTCGCCAATAATGGTACAACTCATGCCAAACGGAATATCCTCGCTGGTAACCTTTTACGCCTCATTTTCAAAACAAATCTCAGCCATTTTTTATTAGATTGATTGTTTCTTTCAATACTAGCATACAATTGCATAGAATGTTTACCAGATAGTTCAATTTTATGCTTTAACCCCATTCGCGGTAATTAAGTCAATTAGGATGCAATCACACCACTCACCCGAAGGCAAAGAGTTAAATTCATCAATTCTACCGAGAGAATATAAAAAAGGCAAAATTAAGGATTAAATTCATCAATTCTAATGAGAATGCACTAGAAGTAAAGCACTGCGGTTTTACATAATTTCTGAGTAAGCTATTCGTACGAATTGAAATAATTTTTGCTTTTAAACTTGTATTTCAAATTATGATTTAACTTCAAATTAATGTAGATAATTACTGATAGACTTCAATTTTTGTAGAGTAGTTTACGTGAGATAAGATCACTTGGGGTCACGTGATAAAACCGAATCAGGATGTTGAACCATGAAAGCATAGTAAATTCTTAAATTAATGTCTTTTTACAAACTTACTACCTTTATTTATTGGCTTTCTACAAAATTTTAAACGATATTAAAATGTTTATGCCTTCAAAATAAAAAATTCTCAGAACTAACATTTGTTAACATTTTTTATGTGTACACTGTATGTTGTCACCAATAAAATCTGCTTGGCGAGATTTGCGCGGCGAAACGGAAAACTACCAAATCACGTTACCTAGAGCTATCAAATTTTGAAAAATGTAATTCTCCACCCGAACATGGGAACCTGGATACCCGAATTTTGAATTTCGAATTTGTTCTATCACCTACTAGCAGCTTCGCTGCCAGCCTTCGTTTGGCTTTTAAATGTACCGGTGGTGTATTTAATTACGGCAAAGCACACTAGGGCTATCTGCCTAAGGGGAGGGATGCCTTTCGTGGAGGACTTTCTAAGGGAAACTGGCTCGTATACACGTTACACATGGGGAAAACCACGAAAACACACATGCAGCCAGCCCGTTCGCGGGATTCGAACCTCGGACCGAACTACCAGTGTTCAGCGACTTCAGCGATAGAACCGAACTACCAGTGTATTATATATATAAAAAAATCTTAATAAAATATGCCAATCTCTTACAAACAGTGACATAAGAAATACGATGAAACATTGTTGCCAAACTCATATTTCTAAAAGAATGAAACTATTCAAAATGATGCGATTTCATCAAAAATCTATCAACAACAATAAGAAAGGAAAATTGTTGCCAAAATCACATTTTTAAAGATGTGAGAAGTGTACTCGAAAGCTTCATTTAAAAATTTTTTAAAAAATAAAAATATTAACATTTTTCCAAAATTCTTTTTTGTAAAAGCAGTCGCAAGGATGAAAGTTTAATGTGTCCAAAAATCAAAGAAAAATAAACTTTTTTAGAGAAAATCCTGTTGAAAAGGTGTTAAGCTCACTTTGTTAAATAAATTCGTATTTAATCGATTTATTGAAACACGAAATTTATTTTAATTTCGTAAAATAGCTAAGTGCCTACGTTTCATGACGATGTGAAAATGGAGTGTGTAGAGTAAAATCTCGCTTTCCTATAGCCCATTATGTCTCAAAATGACGCGATTTCGTCCCAAAACATAAAATAAAAAATAATTCAAATTCGAAAAAAATCGCTTCGAGGTGCACTGGCTCTTGTCTATATGCACTTATGTACCAAATTTCGTAGCCGTGGGTCTATTAGCTTACGCGCAGCGCGAACGAAAGACACACACACAGACAGACTCTTTGTTTTATTATATGTAGAGATTTCATATTTTGTAAAATCTTAATGAATTTTTGATTAATAAAGTCAGCGATTTCAAAGCGAGCAATGACAACACTGTATGAAAAAAAAAAAAATTATCGCCAGTGCGCGAGAATGTTTTTCGCAAATTCTAAACATATACTGTTTTTTGATATTTTGTGATATCGCTGTAGAATTGAATTTCATGTAGTTTAAGCGCGAAGAACATGATATTTAATAAATAAGATTTACACACAAAACGTTAAAAAACGCCGCTTTGGGCGTAGTATAATAAAAGCTCTCATATTTAAAAATAACTTTTTTTCAGAAATTTTTAGAAAAAATATGCTTGTACGTATGGCCGACATGTTTTCAACCAATTCTACTTTATTAATATACAAGAAGTGTAACTTTAAGTGTTTTAATATGCGTTTAAGTAAAATATTTGATTATTATTTGAAAAATGTTTGAAAACCTGTTGCGTCAAAATACTTTTATGGCTGAATGTAATCACAATTTTAAGGCACAGTTTGGAATGTAAGGAATACATGTATTGACGTTTGATACACTGATTTACGCAAACTTCAGTTAAGACTAAATTTAGATTTTAGATAATGAATATTTGAATACTGGGTTTATATTAATATAATGAATAACTGTTTTTGTCTTATTGACAAATATTAGATTATGCGTAAATTTATGGATCATTTTCTGCCGAGTTTCATTCCGAGTTCATAGTTTTCTTGACCATAATTTTAAAATGGCATTGCTGTCTTATACCCAGACACTCTCTCTTCTAATAATGCATCGTTAATTCTTGGAGCATATTTAAGAAGTGATTATTAGAAGCGTCAGTAAAAATAGTTCTTATACGTATGTACATATAAACAACATATCTGACTGGAGGATTTTAAAAATTATTTCTTTTGCAGTTTTTCCCACATTTCTCTTGCGCTAACACATTTCAAAGCAAGTAATATTGCAAATTAAATTTGAAAACAAAATGTTCTGCATTTGTAGCTACGACCACTATTAGTCATGGTAATAATATTTATTAAATTAATACATTATTTTAATGTTAAACGTGTTACATATAATATCAATTTAATTAATTAAAATGTTAAAATTCTCAATTATATTAATAATATCAAATTTTCTCTGAAACTCAGTATCATAACTATGCATATTCTTTTAATACAAGGCAGTATGCACAATGAAATTAGCTTTATAGTAATCCCGTGCAGATAAATAACATTAATTATCGTTTTACTTCACATACTCCCATGTAACGTCTACAATCGACTTCCCGATTAACAGAAAACGACGTCTAGAATTAACTCAAAATCACGTTTAATCTGATGGCAACTGACAAAATTAACTCAAAATCACGGTCACTCAAAATTATTCAAAATCACGTTCAGTTACAGGAAAGAGGAATACTCTATTATATTTAAGATACTATTAGGAGATACTTTTATACCTGTATTTTCAGGTAGTATACTACGGAAAATAATTCATTTGCTCACGTAAATTTAATCAATATTCGAAACAAAAACACAAACACTCTAAGTAGCGAAAGAATAATCACCATTAGAAAGGAAGAAACTAATTTAAAAAATGGCATTAAAGAACAATAAAAGACGATAAATATCAACGTTTTTAAATTTACATAAAATAACCGGTTAGAACTGCCCGTTTCTTATCACAAATATTTATATAATGACGTTTGTGTACAATTAAATACTTAAGAATAAAATCATCTACCAAATATTATGGCACCATCGTATGTACAGTTAAATATTTTAGAATAAAATCATCTACCAAATATTATGGCATCATCGTATGTACAATTAAATATTTTAGAATAAAATCATCTACCAAATATTATGGCACCATCGTATGTGCAGTTAAATATTTTAGAATAAAATCATCTACCAAATATTATGGCAACATCGTATGTACAATTAAATATTTTAGAATAAAATCATCTACCAAATATTATAGCACTATCGTGTGTCACTGTTGAGATCATATGCATTCTCCCTTTCTTGTATATTCTGTAGACAGATTTGCTTTACGCTGATTGTTTGGAACAGTCATTTTTCCATCATTCACCAACAAATATTTTTTTTTTTAGTCACAGCCGGTAACTCCGCCTGTAGTTAATTCGGAATTAGCTGTATTCTAAATCGTTTGTCACTGAAATCATTTGCTATTTACTATATTACCCTCAGCATGATTATAATGACACTTTAATATTATAATCAACACCACAAAATGAAATTGCTGTAAATTCATGTTATTGTCAACAAAACATCCATTGAATTGTAATAATAAATTCTTCAGTTTATCCAAAGAATTCCACAGGCGATCGCCCCCTGCACAAACACTCTATAAAAACTTTTGCAGAAGATTACAAAATATTGTATTTTACTACACAAATTTTCACTTTCGTAAGTTAACCTAGCATTTTGCGAAACAATAATACGATTGGGAAAATTAAAAATATATTTAAATCAAGAAGAAAATTCCTATTTTTGTAAAACAGTTAAATTACTAAAAGAATTAAGACAACTGTATAAATAATGAAAAACATATCATTCTTTCTAAACGGATTAGATTTAGGTTAATTTAGGTATACAACATTTCAGTCGACTGTTACGTATAATAAATGTATTTGACCATTCGTCTGACTTTTGCTCTTCGCGTTGCTTAACGTTAACATAATGCATGCAACACAGTGATAACATTTAGCTATTTGAATGAAATGAAATGAATATCTTCTAATATTAATCAGACCACATGATTTATGACTGATATACGTATCGTTAGCTAGCATTTATTTGAAAGTATATTCCAAGTTTGTGACATATATACAAGTTCTAATTCTACTCAGTATGATTTTCCGAATAAAATTTTTCGTAAGATTAATCAAAACTGAAAAATAAAAGAAAGAATGAATAATTAAGATAAAATATAACTAAAATTACGAGTAACTTATTATGATTATTACATGAAAATGTTATGCTAGAAAGATTTATTGGTTTTTGTAATACCAAACAACACATAATGACCGTAACATAATAACCATAACAACACATAATGACCATAACAATTTCGTAAGCTGTGGCGCTACAAAAAGCGCAGAAATAATGTTCAAGTACTTTTTTGTCAGTTTCTGAGATATCATAATATATTACTACTACTACTTCTCTGTAATATTCATGAATTTCACGTGAAAAGTTTACTAAAATTTTAAGTAAATATTTTATAATAAAATATTTAATTAATTAATAAATGAAATGTTTAATAGTAATCCTCTCTACTGAACACTCCTAATATCGATTTATCACTTTTGCTTTGTTTATATGATTAGAATTCTTTGACTCAACCGTCTGAAATTTAAAAAAAAACTGCATATTTTGAAGACTATCTTGATTTCAAGACCTGTATGAAGGATAATACTCAAGCATATAACTTTAATATTTAATGTTCGTTGAATTTTTATTTGAAATCGTTAATAATCTTTACATACTGAAATAATATTTGCACCTAAAAATAAAAATCTATAACCATTCCTTTTTCGCATCCTCATCAGAGCAGAGAAATGTCTTGATTCTATTTATATTAACAAGATGAGAAAAAATCTCAAATTTGTGGTATTTTACTCGTAAGTGGGTAAGAGAGGATTTTATACATTGTATAATTTGCACAATTTTTAACCAGGTATTGTAAAGGCACTGTTTTGTTATCAGGACCAGATTTAGAAATGTATGAATGTATGCGTATATGTATACACACACATACATTCGTGCTTATAATATATACATGCATACATGAACACATCCATCCATCCATACATACATGCATACATACATACATTTTTGGATCCAGTCCTGATGACAGAACAGTACCATTGTAATATTTATAAAGCAAAGAAAAACTCGCTAAGATATCTGATCAAAACCTAATGTAAAGAATCAGAATTCTGGATTCGCTCTTACGGCAACATAGAGAAAGTGAATTGAAAACAATTAGCCCTTTTTGCAATTTATAAAAAAGACAGTATGACAGTAGTCAAATGTACTACTGTCACAAATCATTCCTTACAAAGTCAAGGGCATCAATCATTACCGTAATCAACAAGATATTATTGACAGCGCAAGCTGCAACAAATATTCAAGCTTGCGTTGTCAACAGCTGTTATTTCTCAGCCATTATCATTGTATCGCATAATCGGTAAGTAAGAACACTCTTCCAGATTTTATCAATATTGTTTTCAAATCAAACCCTAGTATATCTTGTTTAAATTAATTTGAAAGAAATATGATTTCGGTTGAACGAACCTCTGAAAAGATAGCGTAGTTTCCTCAACAGCGAATTTAATGTAATTGGATTGTCATGGTGTAATATTTAGCAAAAACTATATCTTACGTTTCGATTCTCAAGAAAGTTATTCGTACCTTCGCATAGATTGAAGACATTCATTCAGTGAGTAGAATTGTTCCACACAATGTCTCTTCCCATGCTTTCAAAAGTTCGTATCTGGCTGAAAATTCCAAACAACGCCAACTTTGGCGACAGCATATGACAGCATACAAAAGTCATTATTAAAACAAAATTTTCCGAAATCAAGATCACAGTTAAAGATACTGATATCTAGTAGACATGGAAATATAGAATCTTTCGCATCGAACTTACACTACTCCCGCGCTTCGACGTGTTTCGTCTGCTGCGAAGATATTTTCGGGGATCTAGCCTCTCGGTTTAATTCCTTGGTATACATCACGTGATACTGGATGGAACAGCGCCATCTAACGGCATAAGAAAGCGCGGAGGAACATGGAATATCCAATCGGAATCTTCCGAACGATTGGCTCGGTTTATATGCGATTTCGGAAGGATGGATTTTCTAGATCGTTTGGTCGACGAGTTTCTCCTTGTTTAGTTTTACGTCTGGGGGATTTCAATTGTTTTATTCTCTTTTTTTAAACAGAATAATTGTGCATTTATGATTATTTAATATCCCTTTCATTCACACGTACATTATCAAAGAGATAAAGTATATTAGAATGTAAAAATAGGTAGACTTGAAATATGCGAAATTTCTGCTACCTAAGCACAGCCGGATATTTGAAGAATCCGGATAATTGGATTGTCGTCTTCATGTCGTTTAAACGTGTATTAATTGTAAATGAAATAAGGAAATTTATCTGTTCCTTTTTGCTTTTCATGAAAAAAAAAAAAAAAAAAAAAAAAAAAAAAAAAAGGGGGGGGTGGTTACAGAGTTTGTAATTCCAGCGAGAACATTGCTAATTATTAATGTTTTCCCGCTTTGAAAATTCTAAAATCGTTCAACAATTTAAAAACTAAATCATTATATTTTGTCTCAAGGTAAAACACACTTTATCTGACAAAATTAAGCAGTGAATCATTTTAAGTGCCTAAAAATAAGGACAACTTCTAATTCAAATAAAATAAAAGAATTAAATTATTGTTTTATTATGCCTTAAACGAGCTCATCTTCTTTTCCTTTATGTCCAACTAAAATTGAACAAAGGAATCTTTTACTTATATAATGCAAAAGAAAACCTATTTTTATTTAACTAAATTAAATTAAGATATTAGTTTTTATTGCTGTAAAGTAATTAAACCAAACATTTTATGTACATATTGTTAAAAGTTTGCATTTAAAATTTTATTCACAATGATAATTCTTCTTCAATTTCTTCTTAATCTTGATTTCAAAGAAAAAAATCTCATAAAACATCTGTTGAATTGCAAATTATTATTAGCTGATCTACATGTAGTGCGAATTGATCTGAATGAATGCAGTAGTTTCTGAAGAAATATTTACCCTTTTCATATTGTTTAAATAAGTGCAAAAGTTGTAATCACATAAATAGGTTAACAGGCTTGAAATTATTTGGCCAAATAAAAAGGGATTAATTGGAATACCCCCAATAATAGGTAATTAAGATAGCTGTAGTTATATCCTTCTTGAAATAGATGTTATTAATAATTTATTTTATGTTCTGATTTGATTAAGAAGTAAATTTCTTTAATACCATACAACGATCCGATGATAAGAAATTTCTTAACACAAATTACACAGTGATGTAATATATACAGAGTGAGTCAGAAATATTCCTACGTGATTAGTGTATAGAATCTAAAACTTAATTTTTTTTTAAATTTTAAATGAAAGTTACATCCCCTAACTTATATCAGTATCATTATCCAATGTAGCACTGGACATAATGGTTTGATTTAGTTTATGCGATTATTGCAAAGCCTCGCGGGCTATCTGCCTAAGTGGAGAGATGCCTTTGTTGAGGGCATTCTAAGGGAAACTGGCTCGTATACACTTTACACATGGGGAAAACCACAGAAAAGCCCATGCAGCCGGACATTTTTCGGGATTGGAACATCGGACCTAACTACCAGTTAGTTCTCAAGTAGTCTCAGGTGTAACTGAAATTGCAAAATTCGCGTTCTTTTTTAATAAATGTTGTGAATTATAAATGTGTCGTGAAATATTAAATGTCAATGAAATAATGTTTCCAAAGGCATAAAGTTTAACAGAATTAAGGCAGAAAATTAATCGGAATTTTTTTAGCCCAAAGGCCCAAAAGAGCTATTAATTTCATTTTGGCATTTTGCGTTGAAACATTTAAATGTCGTTTCACTTTTCAAACTGTTGCCACCTAATATTACACTCCTGTATTATGCTTAAAGAAATTAATAATGAAGAATCTGCATAAATGTGTGCATATTTCTCCGCATTGTGATGAATCGACGGTACTTAGGGCCACCAAATTTTGAATAACGTTAGATCCCGCCCGAAACGGGAAGCCCAAATTAGGAATTTGGAATTTGTTTTTATTATCTATTTCATATTTTGTAAAACCTGAACGAATTTTTGATCAACAAACTCAACGATTTCAAAGCGAACAATGGCAACACTGTACGAAAAAAAACATTTTATCTCCAGCCCGCGAGACTGTGTATCGGAAGTTCTAAAGAAATGCTCATTTTAAAATTATTTTGCGATATTGCTGTTGAACTGAATTTTGTGGCTTAAGCCCGAAGAGCATGATATTTATTAAATAAAGGTAACCTACAAAACGTTAAAAAACGCCCCTTTGGGCGTAATGTAAAATCTAAAATCTTTCAGATATATTTTTATTATTGTTAAGATTTGAAAGATTCAAAAACTAGATTCTTCGAATTTTTAGTTTAGGATTCAAGTGGCAGAAATTCGAGTATTTGAACCTGAAATTGCTTTTAAGATGCACGTAGTTAGAGGATACGCATGTCCTCTCCCTAATCCGAGATATTATTTATACACATCTGGAACAACTACTTATGTAATTTGAAATCAGAAAATTTCAGTGTTGAGTAAATTTTTTTAACTACGTATATAAGTATCCATGAATACATACATACCTTCCTCTCTTATTCTAAAGTTCGATTTTATTGAAGGAAACTTGCTTTCGCTACCTTATAATTTAACATGGCTGCTCTCCCAAAGATCCGAACACTGGAACTTCCTACCAGTTACATCACGAGAGTACGCAGTGGGGAAAAGAAAAAAAAAAGCTTTATATTCTGTTCTACATAAAGCGCGCGACTGAAGAGAGGAGAACAAGATAAAAAATTTATCTAAACCCTAGTCAGGATTTTAACTACGAATCGGTAACCGGATATGCTACCAATTACACTACGAGAAAGGGTACGGAAGGTAATAACTCTTTATAATCTCCTCCTCTTAGAGAGTTACTTAAGAGAAGTAGAAAACCCAGTCGACCGAATCCAGGTGGTGATATGCAAGAACAGAGAGCCTTGTTTAATATATCTGTAAACTTCCAAAATAAGTTTCCGAGCAAAACTTTTGTCATCGTTAATAATCGCAACTGCGATGAGATGGTATGCAAAAACAATCGATTTCTGGAATGCGTGCAAGGAGGCCATTGCTTGATTGCTGTAAATTTCCAAAATAAATTTTCGAAAACTTTTTTCTATATCCATATAAACTACCGACAGAATGGTTTGGTTTGGTTTATTAGATTACAGCAAAGCACTCGAGGGCTATCTGCCTTAAGGGAGGGATGCCTTCGTGGAGGACGTTTTAAGGGAAACTGGCTCGTATATACGTTACACACGGGGTAAACCACGAAAACACCCATGCAGCCAGCCCGTTCGCGGGATTCGAACCTCGGACCGAACTACCAGTGTTCAGCGACGTTACCGCTCGGCCGCTGGTGGGCCACCGACAGAATGAATGGGACACAAAATTGCTCCCTTTACGAGAGTATCTAGAAATATGGAGAATGTTGATGAACATGCCTGTAAATTTCCAAAATAGGTTTTCACCTTAAAGTTGTCCAACACATTTTAGTTCATCCGCCTCTGGAAAGAACATTAGATTTTTGGAGCAAGAAATGTGGGGTTTCGGAGCAACAACGCTGTCTCAGAGATTTGAACTGTGGATCTTCCAGTTGCTAGCAATAGGTACTACCACTTACACCACGAATGCAGGCACGGTTGAAGGCAATATTTTTAATAAACATATTAAAATAATTGGTGAACTTTCATTTTGGAAAAAGATTCCGTTCCCATGCTCCACCTAAAAAATAAATTATTAGTTCGAGAAAAGAGAGTAGAGTAGTTAGGTTATTTTGAAGCAGGATATGTGAAAAAATGTGCAATGCCCTCGACGAGATTCGAACCTGACCTGGACCTCTCAAATACGCGCCGAGTGTGCTACCGTTACACCTCGAAGTCATGCTGGAAGGAGGGAGAAAATATCCTATACATATTTTAGCCCCACACATGATGCTTGCTAAGAATATATATTATGATTCTAATTGCTGCAATTAATGATTCAAATAGTTTTATTTTGGCAACGTTTGAACTTCTGAGTTATGAACCGTTTCACCTCGAACTCCCAAAAAATAACCACTAAAGATTCTTACAAATAGCAGGAGATTTAAGAGCGCAATATACTGCCAACACTTTTTATTTTTCGGGCCGGTGGCGTTCCTTCAGCTTCTATTTCCTTTACAGCTAGTGGTTTTAAACCTGATCGAGAAAATAGCTGTCTTCCATTATTTTGATAGCTGCTGCCTTCTGCTTGAGGTTTCCTTCAATCAAATAGCTACTTTGTGCGTTTTATAAAAGGAGGAAAAGAATTGGATTTTGCACTTGTTCTTGGTTACTTTCGTCTTTTAGTTCTTTCGTTTGTTTTTTATTCATTTATTTCTAGCTTACTTTATGGCATTCATTTCCAAGTTGAAAATTCGATATTGTTTAAGTTCAATTTCTCTTTCTTTCGTTCCATATTTATTGCTATTATAGATCGGTAAGAAATTTTTTTATATCGTTACAACAACAGATGTTACGATCGCAATCAAAAGTTTTGGGAGTTTAATTTAAAACTAAACTATAATTACGCATTTGAAGAATACCTAATGACTCTAAATTATGTCGTCAAAATTCAGTCTTTAAAAGTAATGATTGTAATAAGCTTTTTCTACATCTGTTTATTTTTATTCTTATCTAATGATTCAGGATGAAAAAAAAAATCTTGATCGTGCTTAATAGCATTATTATAAAAAAGGTATTTAAAGAATTTTCCAAAGCCGGTAATTTTGTTTTAACTGAATAATAACTGCCTATCAGAGGTTTATTGGGAGCGATAATTAAAAAGTGTTCTAAGAAATATAAGCTGGAAATGATTGTATGTACGTTTCATAATTTTAAAGTCTTATTCTGATCTCGTAATTATGTAAGATTTATAAATAAGAATGTGGAATAGATTTGTTAGATGATGCCAAAGATCTCTGGGATTACCTTCTTAAAAGGAAGGATGTCTTCGTGGTGATCTTTCAAGAAATAAATGGCTCGTATGCACGTAACAGATGGATAAAAGTAAGAAAATATCCTATTAATTATTATTTGAATCGGCTTCAAAATATCTGTGCTCAGCAGTCTTATACGTTCAACTCCTGGAGGACCAGAAACCAGATCGTCTTTGAAAAGTTGTTTTATGTTTTAAAAAATAAATTATATATGTTTAAATGCAAATTGCATTTTCCCTCAGGAGCGGCGCAAATACAAATTAGTTAGTCTTATGTCCGAAAAGGCGAAATTAGCAAGTTTTCGATAGCTAATCATAGTTGGGAATTTAATCATCATTTTGACTTGACATTTTGACTGGGTCTGCAAAAACTGTCCCAAAAACTTCTTCCATTTGTGAATTACATTTTCTTGAAAGTTTTCCCACTCACAAAGATTTTGCTTGTTTGGGTAATGATTTTAAGTCCATTCCAATTCTTCATAAGCTTTTAAAATTCCATTTACTTAATTTTTTTATTTTCATTACTATCTTGCCGACAGATGGCGCTACCTTCCTGCTTGCTTTACTGCAGTAGGGTATAAACAGGACTTTTATTCTTTGCTCCTGTTTGCCTTTGAAATCGATTGAGATTTCTGTCTAAACCTACTCTAAATACAAGGTTATTTCTTGTTGTCTTCTCGTTGCCTAAATCTACTCCAAATACAAGGTCTAATTTTACAAATTAGTTAGGTTCTTAAACTTGCAATTGGAGCTTCAGTTGGTAGTTACTGGAGTTCTAACGTAGTAGATATCCTTTTGAGATGTGCTTTTTGTGTTGGAAGGTGAAATTCGAGTTTTTCGTTGTATTTGTCGCGTCACCGATTGAGAACGACAGCAAATCAACAGAATACAGTCTACTAAATGTCAACAGCGGAAAAATCAATATTTTTGATTGAAATTTTAGTTTTTCGAGATATTATTATTGTATATTTTGGAAATGCATTCATATCCTTTCACTAATTACAAATTATATCAGTATGAATTTGAAAATATACTTTTACACACTTAACATCGGTTACAGCCGAAAACATCGCAGACGAAAACGTGTCGGAGAAAACATCGCAAGGCGAAACCGTCGTCGTACAAAACATGATGGGGGAAAAGAAAGCAAAGGGAAAACATCGCAGTTCTTAAATATCGTGGTAAAAAATATCGTCGACAAAAATAAAGGGGTCCAGAAATTTCCCAGTTTAAAAACATCGTGGTAAAAAATAAAGCACTTAACAAATCATCGCATGGCGATAAAATCGCACACGTGCCTTAAAAGCTATAAAGGCATATTCACATAATGATTTGTGATCGCAGAAAGGAAAGAGGAGTATTTTTACTTTTATATTTCATATTTTTGAAAAAACTAATAATTTTTATGAAACAATAAGAAGGAAACTTAAGCATTTAAAAACTGAGAATGAGTAGAATATTAATGCAACACTTAATTTTGAAATTATATTATAACACTTGATTTTAAACTTTCATAGTTAACTAACAAAGGTCATTGATAAATTAATCTTTCTTTATAAAGTTTTACTGCTAATTTTTCATGACAAATGTAGTCTGAAAAAGATTAGAAAAAGGAAGGCCACAAATCATGAGGGGAGTATGCATTTACAATTTTTCCATAAAGTTTGGAAAACGCATGCCTGCGATGTTATCGTCATACGATGATTTGTCTGTGCTTTAGTTTTATCACGAAATTTTAGACGTTATTAAACTGCGAAGTTTTTGAGCCGCTTTATTTTCGGCGATGATATTTTGCACCACGATATTGTTCTTTCTGTTCTCTTTTCTCCCACGATGTTCTGTACGACGATCGTTTAATTTTGGGTTGTTTTCTCGGCGACATTTTCGTCCACGATGTTTTGGCAGCGATGTGTTCGGCGAGCACCCTTAACATCCAACTGATATCGCTATTTTTTACTGATTTAAATGAAAATTCTATATTTGAAATTTAACAGTTTATTGGTTCGCATCACAAAACATATGTATGAAAGATTTTATGATTATGAAGGATTTCATGATTTATTTTATGATTGATAAAATGATATGTGTTGTTGTTGTAAATCTTCACGGCAAGGCGTGTAGCCAAAGACATAATCTCACGAATAATCATGAGTAAGATGGGAGAAACTCGAAGGTCAGTCATAAAAATGTAAAACATTGTTAAAGAACTAGCACGTATCTTGCTCTAACGTTAATTATGTCAAGAAATTATTATTTGGCAAGCAATAAAAGAAAGTATTCACCTGGCAATGACTACTACAGTATCTTCATGCATCGTCATCCATATTCTGCAATGCAGAGCTGCAACGCATTCCGTATGAAATAAAGTGTGATCATACGAATTACAATGAATAGCGAACAGCGAATTTAAGCGAACTCGTTGTATTTGTATTCGTACAAACTCCCGAAGGATCCTCCCTATGGAGCTCCAGGCTGTTGCTTGTAGCCAGAGGAGGACATGGAACGTATACCTGCTTAGGACCCATGTGTCCCCGCCCTCCGTCATCTGCTTCCTGTTAACTAAACGTACTTATTTATTTTACTACATATTTACTACTTATGTATTTTTATAATATACTACTTTTATATGTTATGTTCTCTGTTTTATATTCTGGCACTGCAATATGTTTCTTGCATAACTATGTGTAAAAAATGTAGCCATTGTACCGCCACCTAGCCCTTATGTAGACATGTATCTTTACTAGATTTTAAAATTCTTCAATAAACGCTGGGTAGTGAAGGACGAGGGACATACACCTGCCTACTTCTGGTACACGCCAGGTATCCCCGTCCTTCGTGGAATCCGCCGAAAATGTCGCAGCAAAACATCGCAAACAAAAACGTCGCGGCTAAAACAGCGAAAGGAGAAAACGTCGTGGTACAAAACATCGTGAACATCGCAGAAACATCGCAGAGATTTGCAGTTCTAAAACATCGTGGTCGAAAATAAAGCGGTTCAATAACTTCGCAGTTTAAAATCATCATCCTCAAAAATACCGTAGTAAAAAGTAAAGCACCTACAAATCATCGCATGATGATAATATCGCACACATGCGTTTTCAGTAAAGTAAGTTGTAAGTGCATGTTCGTAGAAAGATCATAGAGTGCAAGAAAGAAAAAGAGATTCTTTTACTTCTATATTTCATGTATTTAAACGAACTAGTAAAATTTTGTTGAAAAAATATGAAGGAAACTTAAACATTTAAAGTTTGAAAATAAGTAGAAAATTAATACAACTTAAAAAGCTTAATATAATTTTAAATTTATATAGTTAAGTAACAAAAGTCATTAATAAATTAAGCTTTTTTATGAAGTTTAACTGATAGTGTTTCATGAAAATACAGTCTAAAAACGTTTAGAAAAAAGAAGATAAATAACTGCGTGAGGTGTCCTCTACAAAAATTGCTTAGTTAATGATCCAATTATTTTCTTTCACATTTGTTAATCTGATATTTTTAATAAAACTGCGTATTGTTTTATTTCCGTTTATTCTTAAAGTGTGGTTAGCATTCTTATGTATAATGTGCGATCAATTTGTTGGATGTCGATTTGCTGGTTATGATGAAATACATAATATGTCACTATGCGATTTGGAAAATTCATGTATGGGATGTTTTCTCCCGAAGTTTTCGACTGTAAGCCCTTCGTCACCTGTCACCTGCATCGTCATTCATCACCCAGCGAATATAGTAGTTAATGATGCTGGCTGCAGTACCGGCAGGCCCGGTTTCAAAGCCTGGAGAAGGCATGGATGTTTATAAGTGCATAATGTGAGTACGGCAAAGGGGACACCAAAATACACGGCGAGCCGAAAATCTTTTTAGAGGTGGGATGCCTTCGATCTGGCTTCCCGTGGGCTTCTGGTACCTTGCCCACTGCTACCGCATCTGTACCTGCATCGTCATTCGGCAGTCTTGATCGTTACCGATGCTAGAGACTCTGGCTGATGTATCATTGAGCCTGGATGCAAATTACGAAAAAGACTTTGAAGTCTGTAAAAGTGTATAATGACTGTGTGGTATGGTGGCACGGCAAGCCTAAAGCCCTTTATAGAAACTTGTTGATAGGGAGAGAGAACTAGCATACTCTGGGATCCGACCTTTGGGGTATTGTCCATTAAAATCGAGACGGTCATGAGCAATTTATGGGATTTACTTAATTTATTTAACAATTAAATTTATTTTGAAGCAACCTTTCCTGTTGTTTTTGTTTTCAACCCACGCTTTCTTGCAGAATGCGATTTCAGTTTCGCGCGTTATGGTGAATATGGTGCGCGTTATGGTGGTTATGGCAAAATATGGTAGAAAGATACTATTTAAGCTGGTATCTGAGTAACTTCCGACTCAACGTGTTCCACATTTCGGCCACTTTGCTTCTTTCTCATTTAAACTTGCTATTTTACTACCGTGCATACTAAATGCTACTAATTTACGAATTAATTAGTAATGTGCATACTAAATTACGAAGGGCTGTTTAATCGTCGTCGGTGGTAGGGCCAAGAACCAACTATACGTTAAATATTCTCTATGCAGCTCCAACCTTTGCCACGTGTTATTATGGATATAGTTGAATTTAGCGAATATTCGCTTTACAGTTCAAGTAAAGATCTAGTCAACAAAGTAACTTTAACTAAGCTAGAATCTTACAGATTAATGAAGTGGAATCGATATATATAAAACCATAGGTGGAGTTTTAGTATCGCATCCACTTCATATCCTGTCACGAAGCAAAGAAGATAAATTTTTGTAAATGTGAAAATTTCCAGGAAATCTAGTTCACCATCTGAAAAAGCCGCGTGGCTAATATTCACAGACCGAAAATTGTGATCACATGTCTAAATATTATTTAGCTCTGGAAGATTTGGCTACTTACTGCCTACCTTAGACAACTTCTTGAAACCTGTATCTATAAAATGAAAGGCATATGTACATGTCTAAGGTGGTGTAGAGACATTTGGCTATTTTGGATGTGAGGAAACTGAACAATGAGCAATGCCCTCGCCAAGACTCGAACCTGGAACTCTCGAATACGCGCCGAGTGTGCTAACCGTTATACCACGAAGGCATGTTGGAAGGAGGGAGAAAATACCAAGGAGTGCAAAATATCTTGTTGAAGACCGGAACTTTTAAGTTACTGAATTAAAAATGTCTGAGACTGTATTTGAAAATCAGACGGAAGTGGTTGTGGTTTTATAGGTGAATGCACTAATGCATTGTTATCATGTTTAATAATGGTGGTTTTATGTTAATATTCCCTGAAATATTTTTACATGATTTTTGATTCTAGAACAGATATGGCAACGAAGTCAACTTATTTCTATAGTAAGTTATAGGAAAACAACGTCTTGTATAGAGAAAGAGATTACGTACTATAAATAAGGCACCACTGATTTTTTTACTTCCTTGTACGAAGTAAAAAGGAAGTATTGTAATCGCGAAAAGTTTCAGGCAGAAGAATTCAACGAAAATATCCATTTTGACCGCTATCGAATGCAATTTAACGATGTTTTTGCGTGATATCTGTACGTAAGGACAGAATAAAATATCCGTTTCCTCCAAAAAAAAAAAAAAATGATAAAACTGCTTTAAAATTAATTCTGAAGAGAATTTTTCGTGGCGTCTGTACGAACGTATGTACGTGCGTACGTTCGTATCTCGCATAACTCGAAAACGAGTAGCCTCAGAACGTTGAAATTTTGTATATACGACTGATATAACATTTATATGTTCACCTCGTATTTTGGTTGCAATCGGCCGCACCAAACGTATATAAATACTATATTTATATATATATCCACTCTGTTACTCGGCACAGTGATCTCAGTTTCTTTACTCTTATATGTTTGTAAATTGTACCTTTCTTGCTTTAAAAATGATTGAATTATGTTGTTTTTATCTTCCGGTTAAGGTTTTTATGCCTTTCGTAATTCTGGAAGCAATATTTGTACAATTATCAACAATTTAAAAGCTGTTTAAGTGCGTTTAAGTTTTAAATAACATGGCGGACATATTTGTTTACACTTGAAACAGCAGAATTGTAGATTTGTTGCCAACCTAGAGAGACTAAGCTTCGCAACAACAAAAATAACGCCTTCATTTATTATTGCGAATTAAATCATGCTTAATCCTTTCTGGAATTTTTTCGAGGAAATAAGTGTTTACGATTTACTCAGGATTTTAATACGGATATTTTGAGTTATAATACGGATGATTTTTAATACGGATATTTTGAATTTTTATGTATTTTTGCCTTGTCGCGAAGTGAGAACTGAATTAATTGAATGAGAAATACTGAATCGTCTGTGAAAAGCTGTTTCTTTTCTGTTTTGTTTGCTCAATTTCTTTCATACATCATTCTAGCTGTATTATAGTATTTGAATAGAACATGGGGCAACGATAAGATAATTCTTCAAATGATGTAAATTTTGTGCATTCAGAGTGTCGTTATAGTAAACAAATATAGTGAATTTAAAGAGTGCATTATTCTATTGTGGTTTATGCGCTCTCGACGAAGTAGATTTAATTCAATCCAATCAATTTAAATGAAATTCAAGAAAAAAATGCGTATAATTTAATATTCCGTCAAGGAAGTCATGTGGTGTCCACATCAGATTTTTTATTATAATTATATTGAGATTAAAAACGTAAAACACATTATTAAACTTATGCTTATTTAAACTGTTTGTGATTTGAATGAAAAAAATTAATTAATTATTTCTTAGCTTAGGAATGGAATAATTGATCCGGCTTGCTGGGATCTGGAGGAATTGAATTCCACTATACTTAATACAATGCTAACCGAGAAGACTAATTTGAAACAGGCGTGATACTTGTAGTTTATCTCATTGCGTTGTCCCATCAATCCTGAGTATTCAGGAGGTAATTTGGATTGACTCACTTCTCTCGAATCATCAGTCAGACGGAGATGTAACAATTCGGGGTGGTGCGAAAGAGATACATCATGTTCCATTGGAAATTGATACTGTGCATCAATAGAATTGTTGTTAACGAATATTATGATGGATGAATGTACATTTTGGTCCCCAGATATTGCAATTTAAGAAACATATCTAGAATTACAAGACTAGAAATCCTGAAAATTTACATAACTGCTTATTGTGACCATAGTTATGTTTTTTTACTGCTACCATAAATTACGTCGCTATTTTAAATTTTCTTTATTCTCATACATTTAGGAGTTAAACATTGTTTCCTTTTGGGAGCTAATTTAAATTTCCTTAATATCATGCAGGCCAACTTTTCATATCACAGGATTCTCCATTCCATTGTCTTATATTTCCTCCCTCCTTCCAGCATGTCTTAGTGGTGTAACAGTTAGCAGACTCGGCGCGTATTCGAGAGGTCCAGGTTCGAGTTCCGGCGAGGGCATTGCTCATTTTTCACGTCTCCCGGATTAAAAAAAAATTCTTAATGTCTGTACATTCTTCTCATATTTATAACTATCAGTAATAGTGAAATTACACAACTTTGTACTAGTACATTCCCGTGCTGCGCTTTTAAAATAGTAATTACCTTTCATATATTAAGAGACAATTTGTATTTGACATTATTAGTGCTGTGTCTGGTTATATGCGATGTGGATTTTCGATTATTGTACTGAAAGTTTTTTCGAGATTCACGATAATTTGAAAAACTAACAAACAATCCACGAAACTTACATATACAATAAAAATAACAGAATTATAGAGCTTCACGTTTGTACAAAATGTGTATAGCTATTTTTATTTCACTGTTTAGTACAAAAAATCAAACACAAATCTTATATAAACTACTCATTTTTGTCAAGGTATTATCATACAAACACGTCCAAACTTCACATGTTCACATTGGTAGCGAGATTCGTATAAATGTTACCATAAGGTGCGAAAGCCGTTAGCGTGATAATCTGCAGATTAACTGATTTGCTCCTTTAAAGTACGGAATCAAGAGTTTTTCGCATTTTACCGAGGCAATGTGCACGATAACGGCTTCCGTATCCTGAAAGTTTGTTTCTCTCATTTACTTTTCCTCTCCCTCCACTTTGCACATTACCTGTTAGGCACTCGCTAATCTGAACATTGCCTACTAAGCGGTCGTTAAAGTGAAAATAAGGTCTTCTCTGCACCAACAGCAAAGTTTATGTACGCTTAAATTAATGAGATTTATTTATTATTCGATATCTAAAAAGTCTAATTAATACAATCAAACAAACAACAAATTAGTTGATAGAATCATTCATCCGTCAAATAAAGAGCTATAATACAAAGAATGAAACTGTTTAAAATATTATTACAATTAAAGAAATGAATTCTCAAAACGTATGATAAAATTATGCTCAGTTATTAGCGCAATCTAAAGCTCCAATTGCTTTAGATTAGCGCAATCTGAAACAACTGGTTTTTGCGACAAGCACACCTATTTTTGGTACATTTAGATTTGCAATAACATTTTCTGAAACCCTGCCTCATCAATAATTTAAAAGTGGAGGCTGTTTTAAGAGTACAAAAACTTCGTTGTCGTTCCAGCAAACACCTTATTTTCACTTTAATGAGTGCCTAGTAAGTAATGTTCAGATTATGTAGATAATTTGAGAAATAAAATAATTCTCCGCACTTTAGCGGATCAACCAAATTAATCTGCATGTTAACTAGATAATCTTCAGAACAACTGATTCCTGCACTTTAGCGGTAATCTAAAAACAAATTATATCTGAATCTAATTTACAATACAATAATACATTACAGTTGTTAAATATACATCTAGCATATATTTTACAACTGTAACAATTTCGCTGGAATATCATCTTGCTAACGCAGTAAAGAAATTGGTAATTTCAGTAGCAGTTTAAAATTCTATACAACGCCAATCATCTCCGTCTGATTGGTTCGTCAGTTCTAGTAAACTGAGTATTGCAGTAAAATTTTCTTCTGCAGTTACGGATAATAATATTACGAGTTTTAATATTGAGCAAAAGTTGTTTTTTTCTTTCAATGTTTATTATCCATCTTTTATAAAGAATTCAAGAGATTTGAGGTCTGAAAGTTCTAAAAAAAACTTTAAATTCTTCCTTCTCCTATTTTAAAAATTAAAAATATATATAACAATGAAAAATCAGTAATCTATAGAAATAATAAGTTAATAGAATAGAAACAGTATAATAAAATAGTAAATTAATATAATAATAATAAAGTAATAAAATAATAAAAAATCGTAGATTAATAGAATAATAAAATAATAGATTAATAGAATAAAATAATAAATGAATACAGTCCATAGAAATAATAAACTGAGTATTAATTATTAAATTAAATAATATTAATAATAAATAAATTTTGTTCAGGTAATCATGAGCCGCAGGAGGAGACATCACGGGCCGCATGCGGTGTATGGGGCTTCATTTTAACTTAATTTAGAAATTTTAAATTTCTGTTAAGCTTAATTTTAGAAATTTTAAATTTCTGTTTGTATCTTGAAAACAGCTACTGTTTGCTAATCACTGAAAATATGTTATTACATCTTTTACATTTGCCATGTATACAGGCCATGTTTACAGGCCAACATTTGCAACGGAAAATCAATCTTAGTAATTACCAACTGAATGTCCTTCTGGAATTATTTAGTTAAGCTCTCGAAATGATGTAACGATTCCCAACGTATGTTTTCAGCTTCATTAATGAACAAAATTTGAACTAATGTATATCCGTTGCTTTCAAAGATAAATACTGTTGCAGTCATGTAAAAATAAATTTAATAAATAATATTACACATAGATTAATGTTTTAAATTATAAATCCCTTCCAGTGGCCAAGCCGTAAAGTCGTCGAACACTGGTAGTTCAGTCCGAAATTTTGGTTTGTGTGATTATGCTAAAGCCTGGAGGGCTATCTGCTTAAGAGGAGGGACGCCTTCGTGGAGGATTTTCTAAGAGAAACTGGCTCGTATACACGTTACACATGGGGAAAACCGCGAAAACAACCATGTAGCCAGCCCTTTCGTGGAGTTCGAAACACGAACCAAACTACCAGTGTTCAGCGACTTTACCGCTCAACCGCTGGTGGGTCAGTTCAATCCGAAGCTCGAATCCTGACGGACGGGCTGAGTGCATGCACTATTCGAGGCTTTCTCCATGTGTAACGTGTAGACGGTTCTCCACAAAAGCATCTCTCTTCTTAGGCAGATAGCCCACAAGTGCTTTGTCATAATTAAATAAACCAAATTAAATTGAATTACACGTTTACTAAAACTCGTAAAAATTGTCTTTTCCAAAAGATATTAACGTTAAGAGGTCCATAGCATATTTAAAGTAAAATATATTTTTTATTTCTCTTTCTTCAGCCACAAAATTCAATAAGAATGCCAAGTATTTTTTTGAATAAATTCTTACATAGCCGAAACATTTTACCGAATGTCACTTTCGAACTCCGCTAAAATAAATTACGCTGTTTATACATGTCTTTGAAATGTTGCTATCGATTTACAACTGCACAAAATGGCGAAATTTCAGAAATATATCGATACAGTATCCATTCCCCGACTCCACAGCCAAGCAAACTCTTCGTGCCTTGATCCGGACGGACGAACAGTGTTTATAATTACAGCTTTCTTATCCTTTAATGGACCTGTCCATCAAAAGAGATGAAAATAATACATTCCAACAGTCTTCCACTGGATTTCGCACCGTAGTTCCTTTATTACAAGGTCGAAGATTCGGTAGAAGAATGACTTGGTATCTGTGATAGCCTTTCTTTTCTTATTATTTTGCTTTTGACATTTAGAAATGCACTACAATTACAGAATTTCATTTTTAACTCAGGAATAAATGTGCATTTTTGCTTTTTACAATTCATGAGAGTTCTATTTTTAAAAACAAAACTCGATTCTGATCCCATTTATTTTTACTTGGACTATTGAAGTGCAATGTGTAACATCCACAGCCACTCATTTGTTCAATAATTTAGAAACTTTCCACTAAAAACGTTTGGATTGTTTATCTAAAGACTACTAATTACTGATTCTGCCATAATTTTGTACATGGTTTGATACATTTTCTACTCATGTCAGTTCTCGGAATTTATTCCACAACGATTTGATTGAACTTTTTAAGAAGTTAAGAAGTTTTTTGGAAGTTCTTCGTTAAACTGAGATCTAAAATTCCTACAGATCATCGAAAATGGCTCAGTTCACACTGACCAATGAATTAGAAAACTTTCAGATTTTCATTTGAATGCGTGCTAGGGATGATGTATGCAAATTTCTTTTTTATGACGTGGGTTACACATAGTTAGAATGCTAGTATAAGTAAGGTGTAAGAGTACTTTTCACGATGAATGAGGTAAAATGGGAAAACCTTTTCGCTGTCTTTAGTTGTTATTTATTGCTACATTTGCTATTATATCTAGCTTTAGCAGTGACATCAGCATCTTGGTCAACATTATTGAGAAAGACGAAGATAAAACAACGGCGAAGAAAAAAAAAATGTGTGTAGTGTGGTTTCATTGAGCTAATCAGTGTTTAGTTTTACAAGTCATATTTTCGAAAATGAGAGTAATTAAAAACAGTCTGAGGGAAATCATCAAGAAGATAAAAGTTTCTTGTTCTCTCCGTGCACGTGGCGAGTTTAAATCAGCATCCAGTTATCAAAAATGTTTAGCTCTGTCCGTGCACCCGACGAGTTTACACAGATATTAACCCATCAAAAAAACTATTCGAGACAGATTACTGAAGGTTGAAAGTTGGATAAGACACAGGTATGTTGATTGGTTATTTTCATTTAAAGTATTATTCTATTCGTTAAATAACTGAGGACTTACTAACTATCAGGAATATGATTCATACTGTCTTGGAGGATATAGTTGTCAGAGAAGAATGATTACTAGTCCGGAACCAGGATGCCAGTTTGATTCGAGCGTAAGAAGTCGCTGTAGGTGTGCATCCTTCCCTCTGAATCGGGTGCACAATATCGGTTCACAACCCCCCAGTACGTGTGCCCTGAACAATGTGGAATTTAAGTCCTCATGTGTCACTTTGAGTTCAGATGCAAGAAATGGTGCCTAAGATTCACTTAACCAGATGCTATTTTAATGGTTAATATATCTGGAACGCCCTGAAAATCTAATCACACAATGAAATTTTAAAGCTGTCACCAGCTACTCAACCTATATCCGATCGCCCACAGACTGTGGGCATGTAGATGTTGAGCATGTAGATGAAATTCTACATGTAGATCTACTGTTGAACATGTGGATGAAACGCTGACACATGAAGCTGATGAAACATGAAGCTTTTGTTATCCAACATGAAATGTATTCTTGGAAAAATGTTTGGAAATCTGATACTGATAACCTTTACAATTTAATTTTTAATTCAGTTGGAATACACTAAATTCTGTTGATTTTCAAGAACCTGAGATAAAAGGAAACGCCAGTAAAAGCAAGAGAGTCGGACAACATTGCAAAAATAACAGAGTCTGACAACAGAGTAAAAACAAGAGTCGGACATGATTGCTTGGCTGCACATCTGAAAACTACCATAATCTTCGACAACTCAGAATGTTCTTTCGAGAGTTTCGGCTCCACAGGTGATGATTACTTCCATTTTTTTTTTTTTTTTTTTTTTTTTTTTTTTTTTTTTTTTGCCTTCAACTCGCGCAACATTCTCTCGGTTCAGTTTTATTGGGGAGCCTGAAATCGCACAAAACTCTTTTTGTAATATTTTAATGGTTTTTCTTCTATTTTATTACACACTGACTACCAATAAGTATTTGGACAGCTATGCAAATAACGATATCTGCGGTCCTAAGGTACGTCACGGACTCCGCCGGTATATATCGTGTAGGAAACAGCATCGGCTTTAGTGGCATGCAAGATGCCTCGCAGTTCGGAGCTCTCTGATTTCGGAAAGGTATAATTATCGGGTATCACAAATGTGGCCGATCCTTAAGGGACATATATAGCGATCTGAAGTACACAAAATCGACAGTGGCCTATGTGATTAAGAAGTGGAAGGTGAGCGGTGATTGTCGGAATGCGCCCCGAGTCGGCAGACCAACGAAACTGGGAGATAGAGACCGATGAATGCTGTTCAGAGAAATTCGGAAGAACCGCACCCAACCGATGGCCCTCACCCGCCAGGAGTTTCAACAGGCATCCGGGAGTATTGTTTCAATGAATACCATCCGTAAGGAAGCTCATCTGCTTGGTTTTCATGGTCGTGCTGCTGCCCATAGACCTTTCATCACAAAGTCCAACCACGCTACTCGGTTAATGTGGTGCAAAGCACATCGAAATTGGACCGTAGATCAGTGGAAACGGGTTCTTTGGAGTTACGAATCAAGGTTCACCCTTTACCGTTCGGATGACAGTCTGGGTCTGGCGTCTACCTGGAGATCATCTCCTGCCAGAATGCATTGTGCCAACAGTCAAGTTCGGCGGAGGTGGAATTATGGTTTGGGGGTGTTTCTCCTGCTATGGGCTGGGACCCTTGGTCCCCATTCATGGTAAGCTCAACTCCGATGCCTACTGCACTATTTTGGATGACAATGTGCTTCCTACGTTGTGGCAGTTTTACGGGTTGGACCCCTGTTACTTTCAGCACGACAATGCCAGTTGTCATGTTTCGACGTTAATCAAGGCTTGGTATGGTGCCAATGGAGTTCATCGAATAGACTGGCCTTCCCAGAGTCCAGACCTGAACCCTATAGAGAACCTCTGGGACGAGTTGCATCGCCGAATTCAGGGGTGCACTACCCGTGCAAAATCGGTGAAGGAACTTCTATGTCTTCTCCAAGCCGAGTGGAAGAAAATACCACTAGCTGTCATACAAAGACTTGTGGAAAGTATGCTCCGGAGAGTCCAGGCTGTAATTACCTCTTGTGGAGGCTCTACCAATTATTGATTTTGAATAAAGTTAGTTTTTCTTTTTTATCACAGGTGTCCAAATATTTATTGGTAGTCAGTGTATTCCTTTTTCAGTTGCTGTCTTGTCCAGGAATTTTCATGGAAGAATGGTTGCCAGAGCCTCAAGGAGACTGCACTTCTATTTCCAGTCCAGTTTTGAGGAAAGGCACCCTAGGGGGCGGTCCGAGGGTCTCCCACCCCTCTTTCCTACCACCAAACCACACAAGAGAACAAAATTTACATGAGTACAAGAAGACACTTGGCTCGCCATATATTTAAGTGTCCTCATGCCACAAAGACACTATACATTTACAAACACCCATCCATTCTCTGGGATACGAACCCGGGCCCTTCGGTACCGCAATAGGCAACCATTATACTACCTAGGCGACTATTTTCCTGGTCTCTGTATTTTATTTGTATCTTACATATAGTACATTTTATTATCTAAGAATGAGGTTAGCAAATTGGAAATAAACATTATAAAAATACTTTGTTTCATAAGAACAAGCATGTTTCGTATGTATTTGTTTTAAATGTGCAATGTTTGTTATTGTAAAATAGTACGAACAAAAAAAAAACTGAATTTTATGACTTCCATTGTGATAAATATTTTTAGCTCCTTGGTTGATTAAATGCAAAAGAAACGAAGGCTGTCTCCCAAAGATGCGGTGGACTTCGGAAAGTGGACTATGTTGAGCTTGCATGTGGTTGTTCTAAATATTACTTTAAGAGAAAAACCATAAAATCTCCCATGCAGCTAGATGATTCGTTAAACTCGAATACTTTTACAACAATGTATACTTAGAGCATAGGAAAAGGCAGCAAAACTATCCCGATTTTTCGAATATCTAAGGCAATAGCCCTAGTTAGGGCACATGCTTGGGGTTGTACTTGTTTCGTTACAGCAAAAATGCATTATTCGATTAGGCGTAAGAAAAATATTCTTAGGCAATCATCAGAAAACTTTCTTCCTAAGAAATGTTGGCATCTCCCATCTAAGCTTTCAAAATAATCCTTTTGATGCATCTGAACTTTGCACGATTCTCCTTGGCTGCCGTGCAAGAAACGTGTTAGGGTTCCATTCAGAAGAGTTTGTCAATGGAAATAGTGAGAGAAAATGCGTGGAAGAGGAGATAAAATCAGTCGATTGGAGAAATATCAGCCGAGCAGGTGTTCCATACAAACGATATTTCGCCACTTTATTGATTTTGCCATCAGCGGGAATAACAATCTTTGCTCTTCCAATTAATTATTCACATTCTGCATCGCAGAGTCGAATGAAGACGCTCTTAATGAAGGCAAGAAAAAATCGTTTGTTCCTCATTATTAAGCTGAAAATAAGTCGGTAATCTACTCACTGCATTCGAAGGAATCTCTGGGAAGTTTTGCGCCGAGAAGAAAACAATTAAATCGACTTAGGTGATATTATTTTTATTATTATTTTTTTTTATTTTTTCGTTGCTTTCAATGCCATTTCTTTATCTATGTTTTAAGGTAGACGTGATACATTGCTAAAAAACTATTTTATTCATAAATAACTTGGCTGGGTATTTAAAGCAACATTCCAATACTGTTTTTATTGTGGGGGATAGAAATATATACGTAAAATTAAATTAATCGTTCGAAAACTCTTTTTTTACATTCTATAAGAGAAGGCTGAATTTTTTATTATCTCTCTGATGTGTCGTCGTTTAATTAGTAACACCAATTTTCTTTTTAAACACTCTGGCATTTTCATACCAATTCACATCTAAGTGACTTAACGATGTAAACGTTAAGCATATACGCTTGCTTCTATGCAATAATATAAGCAGCTGAACATTTAAAAGTATGTAAAAAAGTAGAAATAGATTGATACAGATTTTGTATAAATCTGTATCGATTTCGCATGTGATCAGATATAGATCCTCTTCTTCGGGAGTATGCCAAAATATTTTGTGGGAGTAAAAATAGAAGGAGTCTTATATAACCGCCCTCGACATCAACATAATTTTATTTTTATCTAGTTTTATAAATGCACTGGAGTATTTCCCTTCCAACTACATTTAAGCATTTTAATGTGTAGAAGTGTTAAGCTGGTATGTTGTAAGGTTTCCATTATGTTAATTTAATCAGTTAGTATGATTTGGATATTTACTGTTATATCTCCTTTCCGTTTTCCTACCAGAATGCAAATCAGTTTAATAGGTTTTCGGATTTTAAGATAGAACGTGTGTCTACCTCTACAGAACACATTACTAGGATACTCTCCACACCACGTTGTACTAAAAAATTATATACAATGCAACGACCCTAGCTACTGCTTCTGACCAGAAGCTTTAAAACAGGAAGTCGTTTGCAGACTAGCCGTTTTTATTATGATAAATTTAAATTACGTTCACAAAATGTTGATTGTATTACTTACGGAGGTTTCACTGCATATAATACATGTTTTGAAATCTTTAATAATAACGGCATATGTCCTGCATTAAGAAGAGCAGTGGAATATCAGAGACCAAATGTTTACGTAGGAGAATTGGATATATTTGCTGACGGTTCGGATTATGACAAAGGAATTGGTGCGATATATGCCTTACTCGTTTCGTACAGAAATATACTGTGCCAAAATTAGACTTGAATCTTACAATTCGCTTTTTCAAGCCGAATTGGCAGCTATCATATTCTCTTTTAAATGCATTGATGAGAATATGACTGTAAAAACATATATTAATATACATGTATGTGATGTACCAGCTTTTGTCCGGAATAAATAAAATTGGTAAAGAATCATAAGTGTAGTCGCAACTTAAATTATCAGACGATAAGTTTAAAAAATAGGATCCATTTATTATTATTCAGGAGAAATAGCAATTACTAAAATCTGATCTCTGGAGTAGATAAAAAAGAATTACTAATAACTTTTTGTATGAAGTTTGCTGCATCGTGACATTTAAGAAAAGCCCCCGATATTCTTTTGCGAGTCCTTTTATAGCCTTTGGAAAGGCGGAGCTTCCAAGAAATGACGTCAGCCTCGTCAGCCAATCCAGTTCGCTTTAAATATCTCCAGAACATTCTAAAACTGTACGTGTAGAAAAGGCGGGAAAAACAACTTGACTACGGGGCTGTGGATTTAATTCCACGTAATTTCAATTGTATTATCACACACACACACACACACACACATATATATATATATATATATATATATGTAATAATAAAATTCCATAGTCAAGAATACACTTAAAATTCTAACTGTATGTTCTTTTCATTTTTAATGGCGACGGTCTCTTATTTGAAAGTACGTGGAATTAAATCCACAACCCCGTAGTCAAGTTGTTTTTCCCGCCTTTTCTACGCGTACAGTTTTAGAATGTTCTGGAGATATTTAAAGCGAACTGGATTGGCTGGCGAGGCTGACATCATTTCTTGGAAGCTCCGCCTTTCCAGAGGCTATAAAAGGACTTACAAAAGAATATAGGGGCTTTTTCTTTAATGTCACGATGCAGTAAACTTCATACAAAAAGTTATTAGTAATTCTTTTTTATTTACTCCGGATACCTGATTTTGTAACTGCTATTTTCTCCTGAAATATAATAAATGGATCCTGGTTTTTAAAACTTATCGTCTGATAATTTAACCTACGACAAAAGCTGGTACATCACATATATATATATACGGACTAATTATCTGATCTGTAATCACTAACAGAGGCTAATAACACTAACATTTTGATCTCATATATAAAAGTTTCCCTTGTAAAAGTTAAGAAAATACATGAAGTGAAAATAAATTGGGTGAAAGTCCATACTGGTGATATGGCCAATGAGAGGGCCGGCATTCTGTCCAAAGAGGCAGCTATGGGTAATGTCGGGAATGCATTCGATATTCAAGCATAAAAAATATTTGTTATTAGTAAAATCAAGGATTTCTATGATGATTGCTGGAAAGAGAAATAGAACATTTCGGGAAAAAAGGAAGATTATTTGTTGAACTTTGAAGTTTGTAAAAATATGTGAAGGATATATGATATGATTACTATCAAATAATTACTGGACGCGGGCGCTTCCCAGCGTACCTGAAAAGATTTAATTTTCAAAGCAGTAGTCTTTGTAGTTTTTGTAGTGCTGAAGGCAGTGCACGACACTTCGTCTCAGACTCCGTATTGTTACGGAAGTAACGGAAAAATGTGGTACCGTAAAGGAATTCTCTTGCTGCAGGAATGAGTTTAAATTTGCGAAGGATTTGATGAACATTATAAATGACAATAGAACAGTATTGGGAATTTTGGTTTTATGTTTTTAACTCTATTTTTGTTTTAATCTGTGTTGTGTGTGCTGCGTTAACGAAGAGGCCGATTATTATCGGCCAGGAAGGTTGCAGTACACTCGTATATTACATTACATTACATTACCATGTTACTAGGTTTCCATCAACTCAGATAAGATTCTATTCTTCGGCTTTTCATGATAGTTGAATTGTTATGTCGGTTAGAAAATGAGCCAACTTCGCGTTAAACCAATTGTGCAGTTGTTGGTTACCAAGTTTTAAATATTGAAACTGACTGTTACGTTGCCAGAGGTGTTTGGCTGATTTTGTCACACACGAGATGTACAGTTACGTTCTAGTTTTGATTTAATAAAAAAGGTTTAAACCTTCTTACGACTTTATAGTTCTTCTCAGGCGCAGCGATGATTCGCTGTACAACTGCGTGGCGTTTAGATTTAGTTTATGCTACCAAAGAACACCAAATTGTGTAATGTACAAAGCGACCTTAGAGGTTTTATAATTTAATATCCACTCGCAATATTCTGCTTTTCCCGTACCTTCTAGCCGTAGAGATGTAATATTTCATGAACTTAATCTTTAATTTTACATGATATGTGTCATCTACTTTAATGAGATTTTTCTCTACACGTTTTACGCTAGTTTTTTGAAAACTTACAAGATTCATGCTAGCTAATTTATTATTTTAAGCTTTTCTGTTAAATTCTATTTTATCTCTCAGCTTTCACTTGAATCTAAATTACTTTGAGTTTAAATAAGAGCGAATGTGTAATTTACATGGAGAGTAAGAGAGTTATTGGCAGGTGACAGGTGACGGAGGACGGGGACGCCTGAAGTTTAACAGAGGTTAACAGGCATATGTCCCGCGTCCTTCCCTGGAGTTTATTTAATAGTTATAAGTGTGGATACATGGCCATACAGGGGCAACTGTTTAACATCTGGCATTTGAAGTACATTTGAATTAACAGAGTTATTGGCAACGCACCTAAAAAGTAGGTTATTTTGTGAGCTATCATCGGATTTAGTTTTAATGACTGATTAATGAGTAAGTGTGGGTTGCTTATGCCGATCTAAATTTGATGAGAGATTTTCTGTATATTTTAGCCCTCAGGGCTACGGATCGAGTATGGCTGAAGCCTGCTTGATTATGTCTTGATATTACTTATCAGGTTATACATTTTTAAGCATCTTTATTTCTAAGACGCAAGTGGTGGATACGTATTGTTAAATTTTGTCGTATTAACAAAACGTAGTTACTTATGAGTTTGTACAGATTTAAACGCGACCCAACCGGGATTGTGGTTAGTGACTCCGACTAGCGTACCGAAAGGCCCCGGCTGGAATCCCGGAGAAGGCATGGACGGTCGTAAATGTATAGTGTCTGTGCGGCATAGAGGCACTAAAAACATGTGTTGTGCCGAAAGTCCTCTCGAGAGGTTGGTGGTATGGAAAGTGGTTCCCCCAGTGCTCTTCTTCAGAACTGGGGGGCAGAACTGAGCAGTCCTATCCGTATGGTTAAAAAGAATGTCATTGATAAAGGTTGTTTCCAATGACAGCCGCAATCTTGAGTCCTTGTCACGATGAATATCTTTGGCTTGCTCTGATTTCAAGAAAGCGAGATTAGTCACAATTACAACAAAGCACCATCAGCAACAAAGCAGATTTCAACTGTCAAAGTCAACAGTTTATTTCTAGGACATAAATAGTGAAGAAGTACCTTTGTGTTTTAGTCGCATCTAGAAGACGTAGTTATAGTTAAGTTTTACCTATTTTTAGCATTCTCAGAGTTCTAAAGTTTTAGTTAAATGCGAAGAAGTAGGAAACATAAGAAGTGTAAATAAGGCGCATTTTGTATTTTCGACCTCCTTTCTGCATGCCTTCGTGGTGTAATGGTAGAACAGTCGGCGGGGATTCGAGAGGTCCAGGTTCAAATAGCGACGAGGCCATTGCTCTTTATTTTCATATCTCCTGCATTCAAAATAACCTATTGACTCTACAATGGCGTCCGAACTAAAGGTGGTGGATGATGATTCTTCATTATCAGGATTAGGCGATCGGGTCCCCTCAGTCGCGCTTTAAAAGAGGGACTGTATAAGGTGCCAGAAATGGGAGCAACTCGACCCACCTAACCAAACAAGTTGGTCTTATGGTCATACCAGGCCACGTCCAAGAACTGTATAAGGTACTTCTCCTTTCTGCATGCCTTTGTGGTGTAATGGTACCACAATCGGCAGCTATTCGAGAGGTCCAGGCTGGAGTCTCGGAGAGGGCATTGCTCACTTTTTCTGTCTCCTGCATTCAAAATAACTTAATGACTCTACAATGGCGTCCGAACTAAAGGTGGTGAATGATGATTCTTCATTATCAGGATTAGGCGATCGGGTCCCCTCAGTCGCGCTTTAAAAGAGGGACTGTATAAGGTGCCAGAAATGGGAGCAACTCGACCCACCTAACCAAACAAGTTGGTCTTATGGTCATACCAGGCCACGTCCAAGAACTGTATAAGGTACTTCTCCTTTCTGCATGCCTTTGTGGTGTAATGGTACCACAATCGGCAGCTATTCGAGAGGTCCAGGCTGGAGTCTCGGAGAGGGCATTGCTCACTTTTTCTGTCTCCTGCATTCAAAATAACTTAATGACTCTACAAATTAATTAATTAGTTAGGTTTAACCATACAAATATATAAAATGTCTCTGTTATTGAAATGTTATTGCAAGCAGATCTGAATTTATGAACATGAATTACTTAAAAAGAGTCGTGTTATTAGTCGTGTAACTAAGCCAATGATGTAGATTCAACCCTTAATTCATTAATTGTGCCAGAAACGTGTTTCCATTTCTTATATTGCAGTACACACGAATTATCCTGTTATGTAATCAGGATAAACATTTTTGGACACCCTGTATATTTATATTCGTTCAATTTGACAGTTTTCACAGCTATTTGTGTTCAGAAATGCATGCGTATTTTTTAGCCTTTCTCTATCAGAATATTCAATTAATCAGAGATCAGAAAACGTAAGATTCAAAAATGTCCTCCGCATTTTTTGCCTTTTAATAATATCAGCTTTCTCTGGAAGACTGGAGCTGGTTTCCAAAACATCGGCTATGTCAGAATTCAAGTTTCTGGCGCCTTCAAATAAGTGCCTGTCTTTCGATATTGTGATGCCAGTTTCTTAGAAAAAACCTTTTTGTAGGAAGAAATCTCAGTAGATTGGACTGAAACAGGTAATATTTCCATGGCAAAGACTGATATGATTTCTTTCTACCTACTTTAGATCAGCAGGGTTGAAACTTTAGCAGATCTGGCGGTGAAACAAAATTGTGTCGTGAAAAAAATAACCAATAAAGGAAACAAAGGCCTTGAAATATATCTCGCATATTTGATTTGTTAGTTATTTTTACTCAAAACAAAAAGAGTGAAAAAGAAACATTTTTCAATTTCGGATTCACTGTATGGGATGAAACGATTTCAGCTTTCATATGCTTAAAAGGGGTCGTGTAAATATTGCAGCACGTGAAATCCTTCATTGGTAAAACCTGCAGCATTTTTATATTTATTCGTTGTTTGGGAAACCTTTTTCTCAGCTTCAGAAATCCTTAGAATGAAAACACTAAGTCAACGTTCTACGTATGCAGTGAAATTTGAATAAGAAGTCAAGATACCTTTAGATAGCGTTCTCCAGCGGGTTTTGGTGTTTTACGACTTGCTTTGCTTCTTCCCAACGTAGGCGTGATTTTCATGCTTATTTATTCAACGCGTTTCTAGTTCAGTTTATTTTGTACTCCCTAGAGAAATCTTGTCTTTTCCTATGTGGTCTGTTTCTTTGCTTTTCTCTTTCATGGCTGTCGAGTGTGGGCTACTGGTCATAGCTTGTGTTCTTGAAATCTACAAACAAACTTTTAGTCTTTTCGAAGCTTGAGCAAATGTTACAAATGGTCCAAGTTCTAAAAATAGCTGAAAAAATTAAATCTTGACATATTAATCAGATAATTTATTTTGTGCTAAAAATTATGTTAACTGTTGTGCTAGTGCATAAAACAACTGTGGTGCTAGGACAAGTGGTGCTAGTGCATATAACAACATATTAAGAACATAAGTCCAAACAGACTCTTCTGATATGGCTTATTTAGCATGATGAAAATTTCTAAGACCGTTAGTTTTTAGTTATAGATTATATTACCAGTTCCTTAAAGTGTGTATATACTATTTTTGAAATGAATATTGATCACAACTGCATTGCGAATCATAATTAAGTGCTTACATACAGGGTGTCCAAAAAACATGACAATTTAGTTATCATATACGGGAGGTTTGAGAAACAAAATGCTGTCGGAATCATCATGTGCACTGCGTCTTCAAAATCTGATGATACCACAGGCGATATGAAAGCACAATTTAAAAATGTTTACAAGTAGACATAAACAAGGCTGTATCAGAATATGAGATACACAGAGTTTGTATCTTAGGGTCCCCTGTCGTGTTTTCACGAGAGAAAAAAATAGGGTTATGGTTATTTAGCTTCGTTTTGTCGCAATTATTTTGCATATATACAGTAATACTCCGAAGTTAAGTTATAAGTGTGGTCGTCCAAAAGTATGTAAGTCGAATTCACATAATTTGGGGGCTTAACTATGCATATAAATATTGTTGTGTGCGTACGGGTTCGTAATAGACTGAATGCACACAGATCCGATAATAGGTTAATAAAATTTATTTTATCAAAAGAAAGACTTTAGAGTTCTGGAATTTACCGCAGAAATACTAGTGCAGGTATCATAATATATATATGTATATGTGATTATGGCAAAGCCTCGAGGGCTATCTGCCTAAGGGGATGGATGCCTTCGTGGAGGACTTTCTAAGGGAAACTGGCTCGTATACACGTTACACATGGGGAAAACCATGTGTAACGATATTATTAAAAATTATTAAAAATACTAACCATTATTAAAAATACTAACAGAATGGGCATCATAAAGCCTTGATAATGTTGTAGATGCGGTGGAGTGACAAGATGTCGTACAAAATAATATAATTGCTCAAAGGCATGTTTTAGGCACTCATAGATAAAATAAGGCGTTATTGGAGTTGGAAGGACATCTGCTATCAGTTCTAGTCATTGCAATGTTAATCTGAGTCATAGGATCAATAAAGTCTAAGCATTTTTAGTTTGAAAACAGTGAGTACAAATGAAATCTAATTTATTGCTACATAAACTGGCTTAGTTCAACGGATGAAACATCATACCGCTTATTTTGTGCAAGAGTTCTTTTACCAGGAGTTCGAAGGACTTCAAGTATTTATCGATAGCTTCGTTTATTCCTGCCAGTGCGGAGCATATGTCATTGGAAGCTTTACTTATTATATTCTAAGAGAGAACTCAGCTTATTCTGTTATTTTATTCTATCATCATTCATTTTTCTAGCAAAATTCAGTTTCTAAAACGTAATCATCTGACAACCTTTAACAAGATGTAAGATAATAACATAAAACCAAGCTTCTCCACAGTCTTATGGAACATTCTAGTGCACGAAAAGACTTTGGAAACTTGTCTTTAGGTGAATAATTACATGTAAAATGCAACTACGATGCATATAAAGTATAGAGGTAGAAAGAAAACTTAGATGCAAAAAGAAAAAAATTTAAAGCACTGTGCAAAGAGTGTTTTCAAGTTATCTTAAGGCAAGCAGTAATATTTAAATAGGGAACTCAGTTTAAATGTTAGTTTTACAGGGAACATAGCTTTAAAGCAAGACAAAGAAAAAAAGATCACCAGCCACGGAGCCAGAATTGTAGAGAGGATCAAATTGTCGAAATTTCTAACTGCATTCTAGTGAGCATCGACCCAATTGCATCCGTTCGCCAATGCAAAGCAGCTACTGCAATGTCTCAAAGATAATCTGATAAATCATCAAGATCTTTGTTCCAGACATTACTTTTAACTCGACTTTGAAGATTACAATTAAAAAAACCTTATAATTTTGTACATATCTTTTAAGCTGTGTTAAAAGATATTTCATAACACTGTGCTATTTTTTTAATTTCCTTCGTCAGACCATCCGCCATCTCAATATCAGGTACGCCACAATGAGGCGGAATCCACTGTAGAAGGATTTACTTTCGGAAACCAACTAGATATATAAGTAATAACCGACATAACTGAACTTCTATGCACGAAACGCGTTTACCTTCGTATGGAGATATAAGGATTTGCCTTATTAAAGAGCTAAATTTCATTTTTGCTTCGAACTGGTATCTCTCGTCTTGGAGTTCCTAAACATTGTACACTAGATTGTTCTACCTTCCTTGCTTTTATTGAAATTTTAAAATAGGTAATTTTAGAATAGAATTAAAACTGCAAATACTAGAAATTTAAGAAAGATTCTAGTGGTTTTTCTGCTTTTGTTTAGATTGTCAATTTGGTAAGAAAGAAATTAATTCAGTTGTAGTTTTAAGTTTTGAATCCTATACTTGATTTCACGCAAATTTATTTGTTTCCTCTGTTTAACGCAAAAATGCTATAAAACACTTCTACGCAGAAAAAAAGAAAGAGCAAAACAAAATGGAAAGAACGAGCAAGATAATTAATGCTTATGATAAAAGCAATATGAACAGAAACTGCTTTTGCTAACATGTTGATTACTAAGGCTTTCTTTAAACAGTATTCTTTTTGTATTATTGTAAGATGAATTTTTTGGTTCACTATAAAATAGGAAAGGAAGATTCACTCTGAATCCCTCATGAACCGGAAGGATCCTTAATTCGATTGTTAAATAAGCGAAAATCAGAGTAAGAGTTCGGATTTTCCGAAACTTTCTGAAAGTAATTTTTTATGGATAAAGTGATTCTCTAAAATGAAACAAGAATGCTATCATAAGTAACTAAAATACTTCTTTTCTCCTTTAGATTAATAATTAGATTTAGTGAAATGTCTTAATCAATTTACTTATTTTTTAACTGTATTGTAAAGCCAGTCTCTTATTAACGTGATTTTTCAAATAGTTCCAGGAATAAAGTGTTAACGAAGCTTCACTCTACACTTTTCAGAACGGACACTATGCCCACATTGAATGAAATTATAACATTCATCAAAAACTTTGCAAAAAAAATGAACGTAAATTTATTTAATTCCCTACATCTATTTGAATTAAAAGATTTCAAGCTCCGAATAAGAATGAGACAATTTCATTGGTTGAGTACTACCCAATAAAAATAAATATTCAAATTCATCGTATTTCCATGGTAACAGCGATTTCGTTCTTTCAAATAACTACATCTCATTTAAGAAGCTGTTAACAATCTTACAGTTATGAAATTAAGAAAGAGTAAACTAATGTAATTATAACACCAAAAAAGCAAGCAAAACTGCTGCATTTAACCATTATTAAAAAGAGTCAAATGTCAAAAGGCATGATTTAGCAAATCTTAAAATAATATGAAGAGAACATATTGATACCAATCAAGAGTTTGGAAAAGATATCCAAAAACGGTAGTTCGTCAACTAACCAAGCATTTCTAACCGGCAGATGGCTCAGAAATTGAGGATACCAAAATCAATTCCTTACCGAATTGAGGAAGATCTGAGCTTAAAGTCTTATACTAAAAAAGCTGGATACAAACTATTTTATTAGGTCAAGAAATTCAAGTAAATAAAATTGTTTTATCATTTATAAGCAATTGACTCCATCTGAAAACAGACGGAAACTGATCACAAATAGTGAATCGTATCTTATCGTAATCTCAGTGACAATACTAAATATCATTCAGCACTTTTGAACTCCAGAATGTGCACTCCAGAATAAATATCATTCAGCACTTTTGAACTCCAGAATGTGCACTCCAGAATAAATATCATTCAGCACTTTTGAACTCCAGAATGTGCACTCCAGAATAAAGCCTAAAGAAAAATTTACAAGAAACATAATGGTGTGGCACGCTATTGATATATACGGCTATATTTCTAAAGCAGTCTTTTTTCAGGGGACTGTAAATTGTTTCCATTATACAGATAGCTAAAACGGCAGGACTCCTTTCAAACATCGCTATCCAAATAAAGTTATTTTACTTTAGCCAGACTTTATATATGGTATGCCGATAATTTTCCGTGAATGTCTTCGTAAACAAACAATTCTTAACTAAATTATGAAAAACATTTCAAATATATTTCTTTGAAGTATTGTCTGTCTTCTGCAATGCACTTTTGACAACGATTGTACAGTTTCTGAAAATTGCGGGCAAAGGCGTTTTTTCGAATCGAATGGAGAACACTCATCGCATTGGTTTGAATGTATAAAATGTATGAAAATCTTTCCTCTTCTAGAGCTCTTTCAAGTGCGGGTGTAGGAAGGATACTGAAGATCAAAGTAGTACAGTGGATGAAAGAGGGCTATAAGACCTGCACGGACCATGAAATGTTTCACAACGAGAGCAAACTATGGCAAAGCGTTATTATCCAGAAGGAACAAAAAGTCCGCCTCGGCGTATTCTGGATGCGCGCGACGGATCTTTTTTTAATATATGTGGCAGAACATACTTGTAAGCCTTCATTGCTTCTTTTTCTGGCTAACATCTTCAATTTTTCAGAGTTTGTGTCGCCACGAAAAACCGTAAGCCTCTCAGTTTAAGCAAAGGAATTCCGTGCGTTCTAAAAGTCTTTAAATCATTCCTAAATGCACATTAAAAGGTATAGCTTCAGTTCTAAAAACTTATTTAAGCATGTCATAACTTTCTTTCGCAGATTTTCTATTCTCAAAGCAAGACTTTGAATACAACCGCTGTTTCATTTTACAGTCACAGTTTTTAATTTAATCCAACTTATAGCGTTAAAAAAGTCTCAAGTTTTTCTCAGTCTTATCTGATACTCTCTTTATGCAATTTCCTTCGTATATTTGATTGTTAGTAATAAAAATATGCAAAGCTGAGACATATTCAAACAGCTTATGGAGTAACTTTGTCTGACTCCATCAATTCCCCACTACCTCACGTATGCATCCTAAGACGTCTTTAGCTGAATTTTTTCTCATACCTTGTACAGAAGACCCTAGCAAATATCTGAATAACGGGAAAATTTATTTGCGCCTAAGCCAAATAATACTCCATACATACCCGAAGTTAAAGAACGATTCCAGGGAGTTATTTAAAGCAAATCTGCAATTAAAATCATAGTATAAAAATTGAGATATATTCAAGACATTTCACTTTCAGTTATTAAAGTCAGTTTCTAGAGGAACAGTACAAGTGCGTCTAAAATTATTCAAAGAAAACCTTCGTAAAATAATCTTAAAGAGTATTTACGTAATGTGTGGTTGTTGTTGCAGTTGTTAATGCTCACTTATCTAACCTATAGTCGGCTCAAACCCGAGAAATTCCTCATGGCAAGTTTTACCCCAGTCATTGGCAGCAGCCTTGAGCACCATACAGGTGACAGTGCGATTTAGTTCAGTCCCCCCAATTTTGATGGAGAGCAACCCAGGAAGACGGGTCCTCTCCCTCTACCACTAATCTCTCGAGAGGATTTTTGTCTTCCCGCTTATTTAGAGTGTCTCCATTCCACACAGACAGTATACATCTGCAAGCATACATGCTTTTTCCGGGATTCGAAACCGGGCCCTTCGGTATGCCAGTCAGGAACGCTAACCACTATACCGGTTGGGTGGCATTTATGTAATTTAAATATCCAGATAAAAAAGAGCTAAGTAATAATCTAATGTAAGTTTTAATTTAATCCAAAATATAGTGTTAACTTTAAAACCGTCTAAAACTTTTCACATTCTTAGCTAATACTCTCTTTATGCATTGAAGAGAAATTCAAGTAATAAAGAATTCAAGTAACTGTACTAAAAAAGAACTGAAAGAGGTCTGTAACTGTAATCTAACTTGTTGCAAGATACGTTCTAGAACATTTAAAATGAGCCCCTCACATTAATTCAAAATGATAAAAGGTACAATTTCCTAACATTAAAATTAGCGTAAACCCTTTTATGTACCAGTCTTTCATTAACTTACAACTAGCATCGTAAAACCTGATTAAAGCTTGTCATTGTAAAAATGAAGAGTATTAAAATCTTCTATGCGGAGGAAAAGAGTTCCCAATTAACCTCGGCGCATGGAAAAGCTGGACGACCCTATTCGCCCGGTGTCGTTAATCTCGCTACTAATTGGGTACAGTCGAAAAGAATGAAAGAATAATGGAACGAGAAATTCGTACTATTGTACAGTGTGGTAGAAGAAAGATAAAAGAAATCTGTAGGAATTAACTGTGTGTAATTTACCGAATCTTTAGGAACTTGAGAATGGAGCTGAAATTTAGTTTCTTGTTTCAAGAGCTGGAATAAATCACGTTAAACTGAAATTACCTTTGTTAACTTCGTAAAGCTGAAAGTGCTTTATAAGCATCTTAATTTTCAAAAAACTTCCAAAGCTTAGAATTAATAATTTTAAAAACTGAAACTATAATGACTAATGGAAGCACAATGAATTTTTGTACATTGGGTTATCTCATAAATGACCCATTTAGAAAAAACTGGAATTAAAAACGGGGGAAAGACAGGATAAACTGCCTGCTTCAACTGTTTAAAAATAAGCAGGTGTTAATTTTATCTTGTTCATATTCTCAGTGGAAACTTTGTGGAGAGCAGCTTGATTTTAATCATTGTTTTTCAAAGTAAAATTAAAGTTATAAAGGTAAAGTATGGGGGACACCAGCGATGTACCATAGGTCAACTGGTAATGCCTTCCCATACTAACTCTTTGAGAGAAAAAAAAGGGGGGTAATTGCAAGTTTTATAAGAATTTGCATAGACTGAAGCTTTTCAAAAGGTCTAAGGTTTGCCTATTATGGTACAGCGTGCAATTCCACAGTACGCCCCGCATCCAGTATTTATTAAAAATAATGGTGTAGGGCATAAGTAGATTACAAAATAGTAGGAACACAGTTTGAGATTCACAAGATAAATTGAACATCTGATTTGATGCAACAAAAATAGGAGATAAACATAATTAATAAACAAATAAACATAATGAGATAATTATAATTAGTACTGGCAACACAATGTCAAAATGAATTGTAATAATAATGCTAAAGAGGTGGGTGTCCATGGGTTATTTCAGATATATAGGTTTATTGCAGTTTATAAAGTTCACGAGCGGATCCATTTTGTCCATAATCACAGCATGTAAAAGTTCACTAAGTTTAAACTGTATGTGGACTTACACTTGACAGAGGTCTAGGCCGTAGGAATAGAATCGTTGCATAATTTTCTGAAACTTTGGATATTGATGTTTATCTTTAGTTAAAAATCTTTGGAATGCCAGAATGTCAGTTCTTGGGGATTTTATGTGAATATCCTCAGTTAAGGGGCATGAGAAAACGTAGTGATCAGGAGTTCCCTGCTCCCCACATATGCAGATGTCAGAATTTGCCACATTTCTTGTGTAGAAATATGTGGGGAAGGGTCCATGTCCTATTATAAAGTAATTTAGGGAAAGATTCGAGTTCAGAGATGCTAAGCTTACATTGGGCATCAAGTTATATGTGTGTCTTCCCTGTGGAGCATTGTTTCACAAATCTTGCCAAGATTTTGAAGCAAGTTGTTTTAGTTGGTACTTGAAATTTGAGCGAGGCCACGGAATGATGATTTCAGTACCATCTTGATTAATAGCTGCTTCTTTGGCTAGTTCATCTGCCTGATCATTACCAAAATGGCCACTATGTCTTTTGATCCATGAAATTTGAATTTTGTAGTTTGGGATTTTTTCAAGAAGAGAATTTATGTCGGATATCAATGGAGAGGAAGGTAAGGGATTTTTAATAGCTAGAATAGCTGCTTGGGAGTCATATTTTATGCTAAATTCGTTGAGATTTTTGAGAATGGCTATTTCAATCGCTGCTTTTATAGCTGACAATTCTGCTTGGAAAACACTATTATTATTATTGAGATGGCCTTTCCATTTGATGATATTTGAGGGGGCAATTTGAAAAGAGACTGCGGAACCAACTTTTCCTTCAATTTTTGATCCATCAATATAAGCAATTGGAGATGAACGTGAATTTTCTTCAGACGTGGAGAATATTATTTTGCTGAAGCGAAGCGCTGGATGGATAAGATTGGGGTTATTTTTCTTTTCATAGTTGGATGGCCAAAAGGTTTGGTTGTTGAATTCTGCGGCTTGGTTAAGTTGGAGAACTTTCATATAGGTGCATTCCATTTCTGAACTGACTGATAACGGAAGAGTACCGGCTAGAGTATCAAGTGCTATGGCTTTATGATTCTAATTAAATAAGTATTAATAAGAATATTTAATATATGGGGGTAGAACAATAAGCGGAGAATTACAATGGTGGTGAGAGCAATTCCGACCAGGAGACTACAGCCTAGAAGACGAGCCTTTTCCTGGAAGATTTGTAGAGTTTGAGGAGGACATTGTAGGGATCTCGTGGTTGGCATGCTCGTTTGTGCTGTTCAGTACGTAGTTGCTTTGCTCGAAGTGCCATCTATCTACAGTTTCATGTCTGATGAAACTGGTGATTAAAGATGATAAACCAAATTGTAGATCACTTACGCAGCTGTCAAATATCGTGCCGTTATCTCAAAAGAGATCCCATATGGTAGTTTTAATATTCGAGCTGCTTCGGCGTGCTTGCGTTTGATTGGCTTTTGGGATCGCTACATGCTTCCCTCTCAAGCATTTTTGATGCCATCTGAGGAAACGCGATTTCTTGTCGTGAATTAAGCCCACTTTGTAGGCGTCTCTTTCTGCAGCTTCAGTTATGAATAAAAAAAACCTTTAAAAATATTTTACTTCTAAATTAAACATTGTGCACTAGTTTAGGGCCATAAACATTAACCTAAGTAAGTATTTTAAGCGAGTTTCATGGTCATTAAAATGTTACAGAATTTTTATCTCAAGGATGGTGGCGTGAACTGCAAATTATAGAGGTCACAAATAATTTATACCTTTGCTGGTCTTAAAAAAATTCACATTTTTAATTGTTTCTAATAGCAAAATAAAATATATCTGCTAAACTAACCATCACCACCATATGTTTCTATAAAAAAGTATAATTCAAGAATAACAATAATTTTTATTGTATTATTCAGATTTTTCATGACAGGGAAAGGAAATTTCATTAGTGGGAGGAGCCGAACGATTTTTTAAGGGAAGGAATGTAACATGATGGGATGACTAAAACAATAATGAAACGTAAAGATATTAGAAATTTGAAAGCATTTGTAAGAGCGAGATTGGAAAATTAATATCATTAAGTAAACAAGAAAAATTAGTGAAAGTTGATTAAATGAAGAAGCTTTACAGATAATTTTTGAAGATCCCATATTAAAATGTAATTAAGTGACTGCCGTACTTAGCTAAAAAAAATTCTTTTTGCTTTCGAAATTTAATTCATATTCCCTGACGAGAAATTTCAGCACTTTTTCAATTTGGCCAACATACACCAAACAGCATGACACATATCAAACAATGCTAAATTAACACAATAATTAAAAACCCATATGAGATCTTCAAGAATCGAAAACTGAATTTTACTGATAAGTGAAAAAAGTAACTTAAATATTGAACTTATGGAGAAGTCGAGAAATTTTGTAATTGATAGTAAATTTAAATAATTATTGGGTATGCGTCAGCTAAACGTCACTGCTGACTTAGTGTCCTGTTGACTAAACGTCTTGACAGTTACCTGTCCCGTAGCTAAATGTCCTGACGGCGAACACTGTGTGTCGGCTAAATGTCCTGTCTGCTAAATGTCCTGTCTGCAACTGTCCGTGTCGGCTAAATGACCTGTCGGCTAAGTGTCCTTGTCAGCTAAATGTCCTTCGGCTAAGTGTTCGTGGCGGCTAACTGGTGTCACTTAAGTGTCCCGTCGGCTAAGTGGTTGTCGGCTAAGTGTCACGAACCCAGGATCGTTGCCTATCGAAAGTGTAGAATATTGTTCCGCTATATCGACGGTCTCACTGGGTGTATTTGATACATTTTATTTTTTTGAGAGGGCGACACTATGCTTCTCAAATGGATTCCTTTGGATCTTTTTGGACGTGCAGCGTTAGCTATGTATTAACTGGATATGGAAGACATGGGCAGACAGATTTGTTATCTTGACTATCAGTAGCTATGGAGCTCTGACTCGTGCAGCAGTGTGTCGTTGTGCAGAAAGGTTTGTTGTGTGGAAACGTTTCGTGTAGATTTGTAACACCTCAGCGTGTCTTTAATGAACAAAGGTTTTCAATGAACAAAGAGACGAAAAATTTCTAATCAGAAGACAATCAGCGCATGGGCAAAACAGCGGCTTAAGTGTAAAGCTACAAAACAAACCTATCCAAGGAGGATAATACTCATAGAAGGATAAAGTGTTTGCGTAAGACGTGTGGTAAGTAAGAAAGAAATGCAGGAATAAATCAGGAAGGAAATTTGTGGCCATAACTCTGGATATCCTTCACTGTGTTATGGCCCCATAATCTCCTCGCAATGCATTCTAACCGAAGTGGTCATTTGGCGTACGTAGTGTTACACAAACAACTGAACCAAGTGTACACAAAACTCAGTAATAAAATATAGTACGTGGAATTTAGGTAAATAGAGACATGTAATAAAGGATTAAATAAAATAATTTGAAATTATGTTGTTTCTAGGACCAAGTAAATTATTTTCAAAATGAGTAATCGAAAATGCTTCGTCTTGTGCAGCATAAAATTTAAATCATATGCGGAATATACAAACGTACAAAGTATATATCATGTACGGAAGGTCAAGAAACATGGAGCACAATGCAATAATGCCAAATTACAACACAATACATAAAAGAATACATAGTGGTTCAAATTACAATGATGCATAGTCGCAAGTGAGGAAGATGGAAGACCTATTACTGATTTTGTCTGTTGCCAATGATATAGAAAATGTGAACACATTTACGTAATATGTTCAAAAAATACACAGTTTGATGTGTTCTGCTTGCCCATGCATGTAAATGCATTGTAATTGGCTGTGTTAGGCGAAATGGTGTTATTTTACGACAGTATAATGCATAGTGGTCCGGTTCATTGCCAAATACACTGGTTTAGAGACCAAATATCTAAAAGCAGGTCACAAAAGGCCCGTGCTCTTTTAGAGTTAGGTAGATTAAGAAGATTAAGAACTATGTAGACTTATTAATTGTTAGTATACTTTAAGAATTAACATGTAGATATACCTAAAAGTTCTGTCTCTCGCCCAAAGATGCTGTCACAGAATCAAAAATTGTTTTTTTAGTTCTGCTTTCAGATGCAAATGCGGCAGTGGCGCATCTAGTGCGGGCCCGTTAAGAATATTTGTGATAAAAAATCATCATTCATTATGTTTTAAAACAACGAAGATTAATGCATTTAATTTTTGGCCCACCCCTTATTCTCAGCTTAAAGCAGCAGTTTTTTTTGGCATGAAAATATCTTCTCTTCTAAATGTAACTTTCTGCTTTCGAGAGATAGCATGACGCAAGAATTCAAAAATAACGAAGGTAAAAGACTGGAAAAAAAATTAAAATAATAAAATGCTTCACAAAAGAGTTTTCGAATTTCCTGAGCATAGCTAAGCTCTTTTGAAAAATGTACTACCAAAAAAATTTTTAAAAAAGGACACATATAAATAAGTAAAAGCAAAATTTCGGATTAAAAATTGGAAGTCCTGCAATTCAATACCCAGATCAAAGTCTGGACAGTTCTTTGTAAGGAAAAATAAATCCAATTTCTCAAGCTCGAGAAATTATGGCATGAACTTCAGGAGTTCAACTGTCGCTGTTTGAGAAAGGGACTGAAAGGTTAGTTTTTGTAAGATACTCTTGAAATAGGCTTATCTTCTTAATATTTTTCCCCTGTGATTCGAGATGCTGCTTCAAAAAAAAAAAAATCTAAATTTTTTCTCCTTTTCTTTAATAGACTTATAATAATAAGTCTACTTTAAACAAAGCGGCTAGAAAATATATTTATTTAATAAAATCTCTTATGTTGCATTTTTTATGTGGTACTTAATTAAATTGTTATTATTTTACAAAAGATTAAGCATTTAGCCAATTTTCTCAAAGCCTGAAAAAATTAAGTACTAATATTTAAGATAAATTGTTCTAAATTACTAACCAGTTTTTAAAGCGAACTCTATAACACCTTTTCTGATTTTATGTAACAAGTCCTACTATACTGGTTTGGAATTGACTTCCATTCGCTGGGCTGCCTTATGATGAGTAGTAGATTTAACTTGATCATTCGTTTGGGTTGGCTTATTTGATTACGCCAGAGCACACAAAGGGTATCTGCCTAACGGGAGCGATGATTTCGCGGAGAACTTTCTAAGGAAAGCGCAAGAAAGCGCTTGTGAGCGCAAGAAAGGATGAGAAATGTTTTTACTTTTATATTTTGTATTTTTAAACTAACTAATACAATTTTACTGGAAAAAAAATTTGAAGAACATTTGAACATTCAAAAACTGAAAGTGAGTCGAAAAAAAAATTCAAGCTTAGTTGATTGGTTGATGTGTCCTTTGAGACGTCAACTGGATCCATGCGTGGAAATCACCTCTTTTGCCAGTTCCACAACCTTTTTACTATACACAAGCTCTCCCTGGAAAGGAAATATTTCAAGCTTTGCAGAGCTGCAAGTATTGCTGGACAGGTGAAGATGTGTTCTTGAGAAAGCTCCGTTTCGGGGCAGTTTCTAAAAGTTTTATGTGATCTGGTACCATCTTAATTAATTTCCATTCCTCTAAAATGGCAGGTTCCCAATCTAATGATCTTTGTAATTTCTCTGTTTGCATCGATCTCGCATATCTGATGGTCTTCCTTAATAGGTTTCTCTTTAAGTCTATATCTGGCAATGGCATTAGCATCACCAAGAGTGACGGTGATTGAGTTATTGAGATTTTTTGCCTCTTTAGCCAGTTCATCAGCTTCCTCCTTTCCATCCATTCCAACGTGTGCAGGTATCCATAAACGTAACAGTAGTTAAGATCATGCTTTAAATAAAAGAGCACGTCTTTCCAGCTGGTTAATTGTTTCTAGCTGTTAGTGTATATCCTAGGTGAGTCTTTAATGTCCTTGCAGTAGTGTCTCTAGGGTAGTTTTAGAGTCACAGTAAATTACAAATCTTCTGGCTTTATCATTTAAGTCGATGTAAATTCTCAGGGCCTGTAACCCTCGGGGGACCCTGTAACACCTAGAGGGCGCATCCCCAAGATGGCGGTTAGGGATATGCCTCTTTCGAGTGGTAGAAGGGAAATGAAATATCTTCCGCGGACCTCTAGAGACAGTGGGAACCTTTTTCCATGAGAGGTCAATAATTCAAAGTACAGCAGTTAATAGAATGTTAAACTTTTATAATTAACTAATAAAGGCCATTAATTAATTAATAATTTTTTTACAGTTTTATTGGTAACTTTTCCTGAAAACGAACATTGGTAACTTTTCATGAAAAACATAATCTAGAAAAATTAGAAAAAAAGGAAGATCAGTAACTGCATGTGGTTACCTCTATTAAAATCGATTAATTAATTATCATATTATAAAGTTATGTTTACTATAAGTAACATTAAATTTCTACTCATTTTCAATTTTTTTGAATGACTAAGTTATCAGGTATTTCTTCCGCCCTCGTGGTGTAATGGTCAGTACGATCGACGCGTACTTGATGAGTCCGTGGTTCGATTCCCGGCGTTGGCATTGCTCATTTTTCAAGTCTCCTGCTTCCAAATAACCTAATGTCTCTACAGTGGCAGCCGAACTAAAAGGGTGGTTAATGATGATTCTCCGCCACCAGGATTTGGCGATTGGGTCCCCTAATCCCCAGTCACCCTTTAAAAGGAGGGGTATATGGGGTATTTCTCCAGCCTTCTTAGCATGCCTTCGTGATGCACTCTCGACGCATAGTCGAGAGGTCCGTGGTTCGAGTCACGGTGAGGGCATTGCTCATTTTCCAAGTCTCCTGCTTCCAAATAACGTAATGTCTAGACAAAGTTTCTTTCTGAATTTTTCAGCAACAATTTATTATCTGTGAAATTTAAAACTAAAATGTTTCTCATTCCTTCTTACGCTCACAAATCATCATGCGAATACGCATTTACAACTTTTAAAGCCTCAAAAACACATGTCTGCAACGTTATCATCATGCGATGATTTGCAGGCGTTTTTTTTTTTTTTTTACCACGATATTTTTGACGACGACGTTTTTAAACTGCGAAGTTTTTGAATCGCTTTATTTTTTATGACGGCGTTTTGTACCACGATGGTTTAGAACTGCGATATTTTCTCCTTGCTTTCTTTTCTCCCCCGATGTTTTGTATGATAACGTTTTCGTCTTGCTTTATTTTCTCCGAGAGATTTTTATCCGCGATTGTTTTCGCCTGTAACAATGAGCAATTAACCGTTTGAATTTTGATTCGTTGTTTAAGACGAAACATGTCAGGAGATCATTAGATAATATTTCAGTAACTGGTATAAATTTGTTGAATTATGGCAAAGTACACTAGCGCTATCTACCTAAGAGAGGGTATGCTTTTGTGGAGCACTTTCTCGTATCCATATTATACATTATGAAATTCCATATTATACAATATGAGAATTCGCTCGTATCCATATTATACATTATGAAATTCCATATTATACAATATGAGAATTCGCTCGTATCCATATTATACATTATGAAAATCACAAAAAATCTCATGCTCTTACCTCGTTCCCCATGTCTAACTGCCAGTGTTCAGGGATTTTACCTCTCGAAAACTAGTTTATTTTTACATCAGTCATTGGAAGAACTCAAATTTAAAATTATACCGAGAAATTTATATAGGAGATTTTTTTTTATTTTTTTACCAGAAATAATATATAATTACAGTGAAGCCTCTTGGTGACTATGTCCCTATCTCGAGCAGTTTTTTTAGAACATAAATAAGCATAGTATTGAACATTACCTTTCATAGATCATGACATCAAAAGATACGAAATAGTAAATGGTCATTTTTGAAGAGGATTCTTTATATTTTGTATTGAGATATTTCTTATAAGTGCTTTAAAATTTTATTTAATTTTTCTTGTATATGTTATTCGAAAATGCTTCAGTTATTGCTTGATTGATCGTTTACAATATACAGTAAAACGTATACTTGAATGACCACTCCTAAAAATGAGCTGTATAGCTATGAAACTTCTTATCTCACATTTTCTAAGACGGTATTTAATCTCACCTTTCTAAGACGACCAGCTTCATGGAAGGGATTATTTAGAACCATGAATGGTCTCCTTAAATAGGATTAACTGCATTTAACTTTTTCATTTAGGTAATTTTTATATCGATTAAAAAATACTTAATTTTTGATTTTCTATTTCATAAAGTTTTTTATTCTTTCTTAACACATAGTGAATCATTTCGTAGTGACGTCATGGTTTTCCCCATGTGTAACGTGTATACGAGCCAGTTTCCCTTAGAAAGTCCTCCACGAAGGCATCCCTCCCTTTAGACAGATAGCCCTAATGTGCTTTGCCATAATTAAATTAATTAAATACACCGTAGTGACGTCAACCGTAAAAGACCAATAATGGGTTTATAGTGAAAGACTTATAAGTTAGACTTAGACTTAAGACTCCATAAGTTAATAGGTAGGCATTTTATCTCGGCTGCTGCTAAATTGCTGAGGGTTTGGTTTGGTTTATTAGATTACGGCAAAGCACTCGAGGGCTATCTCCCTTAAGGGAGGAATGCCTTCGTGGAGGACTTTTTAAGAGAAACTGGCTCGTATACATGTTACGCATGGGGAAAACACCCATGCAGCCAGCCCGTTCGCGGGATTCGAACCTCGGACCGAACTACCAGTGTTCAGCGACGTTACTGCTCGGCCGCTGGTGGGCCCTAAATTGCTGAGGACTTATCGCTTAGGAAATGCGACTTCTATGAGAACATTCTAAGGAAAATTTGCTCATATTAGTAATTACAGAAGTACTAGCCGATATCTTTCATTTCTTAAAATCATCTTTTTGCTTGGAATTTCTGAATTTTTAGATTATCTTAATTTATGCACAATCGTACCAGAAATTTATATTGAAACTGCATTAATATTTTTGACTGAGATTTAATTTTATGTCTACCCTTTGCCCTTGGAAGATTTTTAACTAATAAGTTTAAGACTATTTGCTCATGTAAAATTTTTATTAAAAATAAAAATTAATAAAATAAAAATTTAATTAAACTGCCATAGATTTAATAGATAGTTTTCAAGGATTAAATTGTATGTATTGCATACAAAATTAGCACTTTTATTTTCAATGAATGAAAGGCTTCAAATATTTTTTGTTTTAATAGCCAATTGTGAATTAAAAAAATACCGCAGTTTATAATGTGCATTTTAAACCTTTTATAGGCATATGATTTTGACAGCGGATCATAATTAAAAATTAATAATTGTGTTCACTTTCTGCATGATAATTCTTTAATTAAAATGATCATAAACAATGCTTTCTCAGTAAAATGAAGATATTTTGTGCTTTTATGAAATAAGCTTAAAGCATCTAAGATATTTTAGAAAAAATATATATTTAAAGAACACTCGTTGGTTTTCATATTTTATATTTTACATCGAACAAAATTATCTTTTCATTTTTATTAAATTTATAAATTTTATGGTCTATAAGAAACGTAATATTCATTTTATTTCTAAGTGGTGTGCATTCAGTACCACTCCTTGCATATAATTGAAATTCTGGATTTCGATTTCATGTATTAAATGAATGACATGTACTCTCAAACATTTATAACCCTGTTTTTAAACACTTTATTTAACGGATCTAATTTACCAGTGTGAAAATTCTAAAGCATTTTTTACGGTTTGCTGACTCTCTCTCTCTTTTAATGGTTTATCCCATTTATTGAAATGTAACTTTTAGTTTTTCCAAAAGAATATCCTCTATACTGCCGAATCATGAAACAAATTGTTAGATGAGAGACTACAAATGAATCTGTTGTTGTTGTTACTTATGCTCACTTGTCTGAAAGTAACATTAACCGAAGTTCTCGAAATTCCTCGTGACAGGGAGCTCGTACGACATGCCTGCCGTTGGCAACAGCCTTGAGCACCTTACAGGTGACAATGCGATTTAGCTAAGTTCCGCCCCCAATTTTGACGCAGAGTAACCCGGGGGGGACGGGTCCGAGGGTCTCCCACTCTCTCTCGCCTACCACCAAAACACACGAGAGGACTTTCGGTTCGTCGTATATTTAGAGTGCCTTCATGCCGCACCGAGACTATACATTTACAAACATCCATATCTTCTCGGGGATTCGAACCCGGGCCCTTTGGCACAGCAGTCAGCGACGCTAACCACTATACCAGTTGGGAGGCACGAAGGAATCTTTTTACTGTAAACAAATTGTGCTACACACAAGGGCAGGTCTAATACAGGCGAGGAAATTATTTACATCTGCTTCCTGTCCTACAATTTAACTAGTGAGAGTCGGCAACATGATATCCTCGTCAGAATGGTAGGTCCATGCAGGTGTGAGTAACCTTTTTCCTTCCTCTACGGTATATCATTGAGGGACCAAACGTAACTTCCGGAGTTTTCAGTTACCTATGAGATAAAGGCTATTTTGCTATTAGAGACTTCTGAAAATTTCGGTCGCTGAAGATGCTTCGTGTGCTTAGTATCCTGAATAAATAATGTTTTTATGTTTTAAAACTAGCGTTTTGAAACGAGATCCCAGAACGTTTAAACCAGAGTTTATCAAAAATGTTTGGATCACTGTTCCTTGTCTGCATTTCAGTAAAACCCCCTACCTTTATTGCATATATATATTCATACGTTTAGATTAATTTAAATAATACGTAATTTCATTAATTAATGGATTAAAAAATCAATTTAATTTGCCTTTTTTTTGGTCAAAAATTAACAGCACGAATAGAAACAGAGCCTAGAGAATAGTTAATAACTTTCTGTAAATCTTAGAAAGTCTACCAAGATATATCTCTCCAAAGACACACAGTTTCTTTAGGTTTTACTGTAACTGATTAACTTAATTTTTTAAAAAGTGAATAAATTAAATTCTGATTTAAGTAGATTCTGCACAAAAGAGAGCTGCTTATGAGTATTGGCACCACGGGTTTCATAATGCTTTGTTTTGCCAATATCTAAGAATACTTCTGGATTAATTAACAGCAATTATTTCAAGCTAATAAAAAGTACATTTCAAATTATATTTGGTTATAGTATTGCAGGTGAACCAACACTGAGACCAAATACAATGTTTCACATAGAAGAAATTTTAAATCTCACTCTAAATACATGTTTCCGCAGTATATTTACGTCGCAATTTTTAAGAATAAAAATCTAATGCAGGTTTAATGAAATCCTTGCGGGTATCTATGCTAAGCAATAAATTCTCCCAGATCAATGTTGGTTTTGATATTTTCACTAAATTCTGAAGATGGTGTAAAGTAGGAAATCATATAGGCGGCTACAATAATGATATTTTAACACTGCTGTTAGTTGCGGAAAAGACCGCAAAGCCTGCAGGTTGACAATTTTTTGTTGATCTGTACTAAAGTATTGTATTTTGTCAATGAACAGACTTTATCTCAAAAATCCCCTAAATTATGCTCATTGCACCTGCTTTATACTGCATATAAAATTGCAATTATTTGCTGATTATAAAAATTCATAGAACCATGAATAAATTTCACTTAATTGTGTTTCTTACAGCCTAAAGAAGCTTAATATATTAATGACATATATTAATAGAGTTTCATAATATATTTTCAGTCTGAAATATACGCTAATATGAAACATACATTAAAATAATTGTGTCAAGGGATCATTACGATTTCATGAATGTTACTAAAATGAATAAATAACTATATACAATTTCTCATAGAACGCCCATTATTGCCCCAACTCTCTGTATAAGAATTACACTTGCTGCAGTAGACCACCTAGACGGGAAAATAGTTGGTGACTTTGACTTTGAATGTCGTACCGAAGGGCTTGGGCTCGAATTTAGGAGAAGGCATGGATCTAATTTGTCCGTCTTTGGGAGACAACGATGGTCCGCCTCCATAATAAACTGTAGTGACATTATGTTATTTCGAAGCAGGGAACATGAAAAATGAGGAATGCCCTCTCTGGGACTCTAACCGCTTCTCTAATACGCAGAGACTTCTCTAATACGCCTAATATGTGTTGACCACTATACCACGAAGGCATGCTAAGAAGGCAGGAGAAATACTTATATAACCCCCCTTTCTAAAGGGCGAATGGAGATTAGGGGACCCAATCGCCAGGTCCTGGTGGTGGGGAATCATCATCCACCACCTTTTTTAGTACGAGTGCCATTGTAGAGACATTGGGTTATTTCGAAGCCAGAGACATGGAAAAGAAGCAATGCCCTCGCGGGACTCCAACCATGGACCTCTCGAATACGCGTCGAGTGTGCTGACCATTACACCACGAAGGCATGCTGAGAAGGCGGGAGAAATACCTTTTAAAACAAACCACCGTTTTCGGCCTTAATAGTGGCCAACACCTGTATTCCGCCATTGAGGAAAAAATAAAAAAAAAATTCGAAGCAAAAAAATTAAAAAAAAAAAAAGAGAGAGGAAATTGGAGTCCTCCAGTATTCCAAAAAAAAAGCATGTGATCTGAGTACATATAATTACAACCTAACCATTTGTAAACCAGCACGGATATGAGCAAGGAAAACATCGAAATGAGAAATATGACATCTTTCATAAATTTATAAATTTATATACTATATTTTCTCATTTTAATACATTGTAGGGTTTATATTTATTTTAACTAACATTTATTTTAAGTTTAAACTGTCTTTCCTGTCAAGCCTTACTTTCCCCTGGAATTGCCAATGCCAGAGTATGTAAATCTTAGAAGAATGCGGAAAGTATTCAAAATTATCAGCGGAAGTAATCTGAGTTAAATAGAAGGGGAACGAGTTCGAAAGTGTGCTTTCTTGCTTCACGAGCGTGGAGGTGGCTAGGTAGAATTTGAAGAACCACGCGTTTCGGCCTGTGCGCTTGCCTCGGCAGATAGTTAAATCTTTCAACGTAATATTCAGAAGTTTGCTGAATTATCAGCGGTATTTTAGAACGAGGTTAGGTTAGTTACGTTTAGAGAGCCTCGTAGGTAGTCACTTATTATTATTCATTTTTAGTTTCTTATTTTTATTTTACCGCCGGGTCGGCGTAGTTTGTGAGCGTCAAGAGCACGCATCTGTAATTTCTAAAGTTGAATAAAAAAAGGATTTAAACCTTTCTCAAGACTTTGTATACTTTCCAGTTCATAGCAGTCACCACTATTGTTGCGTGCAGGTTGGAAGCGCGCAACATTACAACATGTATATGCAATAATACAGTACAGTATTAATGTACAGTGTCTATAACGAGAAAATGTGTTAGAGAATCCATTTTTTTCGTATGAAGTAAATGGTGAAGATAGTGTCGTTGAAGTGTGAATGCTTTGCTGTGATACAGGAACAATACAAGCAATTAGTTTATTCGTTTTTCAATATGGTTTAGTTTAATAAAACCGATTTCTAACTTAAATGATAATGTATCTCATAATATTTTATCTAAGCATATTTTTTCTGCATTTTTTGGTTATTACGAGCTGAGAATTTAAAATTTCAGTCAACTGCGGATAAAATATTACAATACACATATTCATTGGAAATGGATTTATTCATAATTACTAAATACTTATGTGTTATCTACTCAGAGGAGAATGCCTTTTTTTCATATATATATAAGAAGTCTGATTTGAAAGTTCACTGTAGTTTCTAACTACAGTGAAGCATCTGTAAAGAGCCGTTCCCACTGGGGTTTATATGAGCTAACGGAGACAACTGACGTAGCCGACCCATCTCCAAAACTAGTAACAAATATCTTCCAAAAATTAAATAATATTTTCTAAAGTAAGATAACAAAATCGTTAGGTAAAATGATAGAACTCTAAATGCTCATCCCAGCTCTTGATAACTTATCCTTCTCTGAAGATGGTCGCTTTATACAGAGATCAGATTCAGTACCACTGTTTGTAAATGTTCAATGCACAACTACCATATTTCATCTTATGTAAGTGATTACCAAGTAATTCATAGTATATTATAAAAGTTCAACAACTGAAACACCCGTTTAAATATTCACTTAACTGTAAATTCAAATCCTGGCGAGAAATTGCGAGGGGAAGTTGAGGAGTTCAGGAAAAGTATCAAACTTAAAACAAATTTATTATGCAAAATAAGGAAACCTTATAGGTTGCTATTATCTTAGAAAGGTAATGTTTAATATCTATATGTATTTATGTTCTCTGAAAGGTCACAGGGAGACAGTTGTCAAAACAGTTCGTTGTAATTATATTTTATTTCTGAAAACAATCGGTATTTAATTTTTAGGTATAATTTCTAAGTCTTCTCAATGTCTGATATGAAAATGAACTAGTTTCCGAATGGTAAAATAGCTGAACGCTGCTGGTTAGACCCCGTGAACGAGCTGGCTGGTTTTTGGTTCCTAATATGTATCGTAGATATGAGCTAGTTGCTGAGAAAGTGGTCCACAAATGCATCCCTTCTCTTAGGCAGATAGCGCTAGTGTGTTTTACAGTAATTCAATAACTCTATATCCGTTACAAAAGTATTATGTAGGTATCATCTGGCATGTTTCATCATAATTAACGAATTACCATTCAAACGATTCACTGTACTGTGTACATGGTGTACATGAAAATGTTAATGGCACTTTAAGATGACAAATAAATTTAAATAAAGCGAGTTTAATTTTTACTTAAACAATATCCGGTTAACAAAGGGAAAATTGATTTTACAGTTTGATAGTTAATTAAATAATTTTAATTTAGGTAACCTCATGATGCAGTTAATAATTTTCCCTTTATGATCTTTTTGAGGGTATATTTTTTTTATGAAAAGCTGCCAGCTCAGCTTTATGAAAGACAGTAACTAAATAATGACTTTTAATAATTCAACGCGCAAATTTAAAATTATGGTAACCGATTCAAGTGGCATTAATTTCCTACTCGTTTTCAATTTTTAATGCTTATTTTAATGCTTTCAATTACTGTAAAACACACTAGCGCTATCTGCCTAAGAGAAGGGATGCATTTGTGGACCACTTTCTCAGCAACTAGCTCATATCTACGATACATATTAGGAACCAAAAACCAGCCAGCTCGTTCACGGGGTCTAACCAGCAGCGTTCAGCTATTTTACCATTTTTTAATGCTTAAGTTACTTTTTTGCGTTTTCAGCAAAATATTATTTATTAATTCAAGAACATGAAGTACAGACGCAAAATATTCCTCGTTTCACCTTGCTGTCGCAAATCATTATGCAAAAATACATGTCACAAATCATGTCACAAATACATGTCGCAAATCATTCTGCGAAAATACATGTCAGAAACCAGTGTACGAAAATACATGTCACAAATCATGTCACAAATACATGTCAGAAATCATTGTGCGAAAATACATGTCGCAAATCATTGTCCGAAAATACATATCACAAATCATGTCACAAATCATTGTGAGAAAATACACGTCACAAATCATGTCACAAATACATGTCCCAAATCATTGTACGAAAATACACATCGCAAATCATGTCACAAATGTCCCAAATCATTGTGCGAAAATACATGTCACAAAAGTTCCAAATCATTGAACGAAAATACATGTCACAAATCATATCACAAATGTCCCAAATCACTATGCGAAAATACATGTCACAAATCATATCACAAATGTCCCAAATCACTATGCGAAAATACATGTCAAAAATCATGTCACAAATACGTATCACAAATCATTGTGCGAAAATACATGTCAGAAATCATTGTGCGAAAATACATGTCGCAAATCATTGTCCGAAAATACATATCACAAATCATGTCACAAATCATTGTGCGAAAATACACGTCACAAATCATGTCACAAATACATGTCCCAAATTATTGTACGAAAATACACATCGCAAATCATGTCACAAATGTCCCAAATCATTGTGCGAAAATACATGTCACAAAAGTTCCAAATCATTGAACGAAAATACATGTCACAAATTATATCACAAATGTCCCAAATCACTATGCGAAAATACATGTCACAAATCATATCACAAATGTCCCAAATCACTATGCGAAAATACATGTCAAAAATCATGTCACAAATACGTATCACAAATCATTGTGCGAAAATACATACCTGAGAAAACACATGTCTGCGATGTTAGGTAAAGGTAAAGGTAAAAGTATGGGGGACACCAGCGATGTACCATAGGTCAACTGGTAATGCCTTCCCACACTAATTCTTAAAAAAAAAAGGGGGGATTGCAAGTTTTATAGGAATTTACATACACTGAAGCTCTACAAAAGATTTAGTTTGCCTATTATGGTACATCGTTCAATCCCACAGTACGCCCCGCATCCAGTATTTATTAAAAATAATGGTGTAGGACATAAGTAGATTACAAAATAGTCGGAATACAATTTGAGATTCACAAGATAAATTGAACATCTGATTTGGTGCAACAAAAATAGGAGATAAACATAATTAATAAACAGATAAATGAGATAATTGTAATTAGTACTGGCAACACAATGTCAAAATGAATTGTTATAATAATGCTAAAGAGGTGGGTGTCCATGGGTTATTTCAGAAATATTGGTTTATTGCAGTTTATAAAGTTCACGAGCGGAGCCATTTTGTCTATTGCCTATTATGGTACATCGTTCAATCCCACAGTACGCCCCGCATCCAGTATTTATTAAAAATAATGGTGTAGGACATAAGTAGATTACAAAATAGTCGGAATACAATTTGAGATTCACAAGATAAATTGAACATCTGATTTGGTGCAACAAAAATAGGAGATAAACATAATTAATAAACAGATAAATGAGATAATTGTAATTAGTACTGGCAACACAATGTCAAAATGAATTGTTATAATAATGCTAAAGAGGTGGGTGTCCATGGGTTATTTCAGAAATATTGGTTTATTGCAGTTTATAAAGTTCACGAGCGGAGCCATTTTGTCCATAATCACAGCATGTAAAAGTTTACTAAGTTTAAGCAGTATGTGGACTTACACTTGACAGAGATCTAAGCCGTAGGAAGAGAGTCGTTGCATAATTTTCTGAAACTTTGGATACTGATGACTATATTTTAAAACTGCGAAGTTTTTTAACCGCTTTTTTTTACTACGATGTTTTATACCTCGATGTTTTCTCTTTGTTTTCTTTTCTATCACGATGTTTTGTGCGACTGTGTATATACGTTTTTATACCTTAGTTTTCGCCTCGCATGTTTTTCTTTGCGATGCGTGCGGCGAACACCCATAATGTAAGTAACATCCCTATCAATTCCCATGTTATTAAAAGAACGAAGAAATGATATAAAAATATTAAAAATATCTTCTCAAGATACAAAATATATTCCTAAAAAGTACCTCGTCGAGAGCAGTGCATGGATTTGAAATTTCAGACACGTAACTTCTCAGATGTATGGATTTGTGTTCATGCCAGAATGAAATTTAAAAACTATTTCTATAGGAAATCTTCAAGTTGTAGGTCTAGAAGTAACATTTTCTCAATATAAAAACAAATCGGATTATTGACTATCCTCTTTGACAATTTCAATTTCTTTCTCCAATCCAATGACGCATTCAACCACCCATTCCTTTGCCTTTGAGTAAAATCTACGAAATAGCTAAATAAAGAAAAATAAGAGGGAAAAAAAACCTGATGAACAACAACAATGATGTAAATAAATAAGGGAAAGAAAAGAAAAAAAAAAGAAGAGCTGTTTGGTTCAGAGCAACCCTGTAGGGGCTTTAAGCCGATCAGGGAAAAGTCCCCTAGTTTTTTTTTTTTTTTTTTTTTTGTTGATCTGTCCACGTCCTGAGAAGGAAAGATTGAGCAGTTCTGTCTCTCTGAAAGAGGAGATAGGCGCAACAAGAAAAGTCCTTCGATTCAGAGGAACATCGATTCAAGTCGCAAGGGAAGAATTTCTTGTCGAATTGTCGAATAAACCTGGAGCCCCCAAAATGCACATGCATGTATTCATTTATTTTGCAAAACTTTTATGCTATATTCGAACATTGTAATTTTGAGATTGCCATATAAAAACTCTATAATTTTGAGCATGCTTGAAGGTCGTTTCCTTTATTTCAAACATGCAGACTTACTAGTACTTAAAAATGATGAAAAAATTTATAATAATCTAATACACAAGTGGAATAAATGCGCCATCTTTAGTTCATGATATGTTAACCATCGACATTAATGTATTCTTTTATACATTATTTTTGTTGTATGCGGTTAAAAAGAAAATGCAATAAACGAGACATCTTTTATCTAATTTTGTTTTAATCCTATTATGCCACTCAAAAAAGCCACAAAAATTACCTGTGCTTTATGTCAACACGGAAAATGGTCTGCTAGTTTCTAGAAGCAACAACATGAGCAACGTCCCACCATCTTAAAGTTTGAAAGGGTTAATCCATGCTAATCTATGCAAAATTTCACAGGACTTGACCACACGGCTGGAATGTGAACTTTTATCACGGTAAGACACATATGCTACTTAAGAACGATACAGAAACTTGTTCCATGGATGCATATACGTTCAGAGACAACAACAAAGGATAATGTGTAGCCATTTGTGTCCATTCGCTTATTCCTCATCGTTCCGCTCATGAACAGCATTAATACATTTTGTCAGAAAATTTGACCAATGTTAATGCTGTCATCAACAGCATTAATACATTTTGCCATGATGAAAAATATTGCCTCTACATAAACTTTAGACATCCGAAACAATGGCTCAGCTCAAAGAGCAAGCGAACGCCTTGTATGAAAAATAAGCTGCAAACACGCAAGATATTGTTCCCCACCAGATAAAGCCAAAAAGGTTTTTTATTCACATAAAACTGCACCCTAGGAATGTGATGATAAATTTATTTATTGAGTTGATCTGAGGAAAAAATGACGTCGACTCTATGTGGGGACTTGAATAGGACTAAACGCCAGCCAATCTAGTAGTCAATGCCGGAACTCATATTGCAACCACGAAAAAACAGTTCTTCGAGAATGAAAATAGTTTACTTATTACTTTTGGTATAATCTTTAACTCTCAGCGAGATCAGGCGATCATCTGTTACGTGCACTCTCAATACATTATATGGCATATCCATCTCAGAAGACATTGTACTGAATATACGGTTTGATCATTTCTTCGACCAGAAACCGTATTTTTACCACAAAGGGATTGATGAACCTCCTGAACAATGGAACAAATCTATGTATGGATAACACATACTGTATTATTGATTAGTTCTCGAAATATAGTGGCATCCTTGACACTTTGTTAGTGATTGATGAAATGGTATGAAAACCAGTAGAATGTATGCTTCAAGTTCAAGTTCATAATCTGTTAAAGAAAACTATATAATTTAATTTCATATCACAGTGTCCTATAAGCATTTAGTGTGAAATCATATGTGATCCAGCACGCATCTACTCAGTATATCAATTTGTAACATACCGTTTTCTATAGACTTTTTGCAATCGGGAGCGGATCAGTTATAGAGAATGGATAAGATAAACGAACACTGGTATTTCGTATCTAGTTACTTGATGAACAGCATAGTTGCATAGAATTTTCGCGCATTTTCCCTGCATGTAGCATGAATAAATATAATACTCGAGTATTTTGTTTTCTTTCAAATACCATGGATAAGACTTTTAGATTGAAATCAATTTGGAATTTGCTTCGAGGTTGGTTTATTTTTTGTGAGATTGTAAATGCCCTGTATCGTGCTACTCATCTGCGCTATACAGAAACACTCATGAATACTTAAAAAAAAGGTTTTAAAAAAAATCAAGGAATTTTATGTTTAAATCAAGAGGTTCGTAACCCTTTCGCGTATCCCTTAGTAATACTTTGTAATTCTAGAGCACCCTAACCCCCTAAGCCATTTCACCACTTCCAGTATTCACTCAATAAATATTTTAATACCATAAAATTAATAAACTGCAATGCAAAAACTCAGAAAATTATACTCAGTAGATTGTCTTTTTCCAGAATATGATAATTTTGAGATTTCTTTAAAGAAATCTTAATTAAAAGGACTACGTTCCTGTTGTCCTTCTTATTTTATTTCAAACATTAATGTTTAAACCAACTCACTGGAGGCTTTATAAATGGATTATTTTGTTCTCTTTCATTTTTTGAGCCGAAGCTCATTTTTGAAGAGAAAGTTATAAAATGTCTTAAGCATTTTCTCTTAAGCATAAGTTTCGTTTTTTTTCCCTAGCAAATATGAAACTATTTGATCATAGAATCAACTTTTCTCACACGATTTTAAAACATATATGCAAATATTACGTAATCCTAAACAGCGTCAATTTATCTTTGTAAATTTATCTGACAGTTACGCAAATCATTGAAGCCATGCACAATTGAGAAATTTTAAGTTTAAATGAAGCAATTGGTTTCTAAAAATGTGCATGATGCAGACGTTAATAAATATTATCTGCATCTAGTTTCAGTTCTGTGCAAGGTGTCTCTTTTAGTCATCAATCCTTCTTTACATAAGCAATACTTTTGAAACTATAAAATTAGACAAAATAATTTAAAACAAAACTCCACGCTCAAACTGCTTTGAATATCGAAACCGTCAAGAAAGTGATTTATGTAATTTATTTAATACTGAGTTCATTTAATACTCTGCGGATAATTCGTTTAATACTGAAAATACATTCAACTGCCAATCATTTTATACCATACACAGTGACAAATCCGGGAGGGAAGTGGCTACATTTGATGCATAAGGTTATTTGATTATTAGGTAGGTTATCTGATTATAGCAAAAGAAACAAGGGCTGTCTGGCCAAAGGAAAAGGATGCTTTCATGGAGAAATTTCTGAAAGGAACGGGCTTTTATGTACATTACACATGGGGAAAGTCACGAAAACCAACCATGTTGTCAGGCCGACGGCCTGCTCCTGTTTATATCTGAAAATTTTTGTTTTTATTTCTTTTAACTTTAAACTTTGATTTATGGTGCCGGACAAAATTAACAAAAAAAAAAAAAAAAAAAAAAAAATCAAATATCAAATAATTCAAAACAATTCACATTCAAATCTAATTCATAATATTCATATATCATTTCGACATTCTTATAAACATTCGTATATCAAATCAATCAATCAATCGTATAGTGGTATAGTACAATTTAACTTTTAGGTTTGCGTTGTGAGTAACCTATGCAAAAGGAAATATCAATAACCCCAAATTCAATTAAACTCCATGTTTCTTAAAAGCCTTCCGGCTCAAACAAATGGAGGGACATGACAGACCACAGAAAATTATACACAACGTAAATACACAAATACAATTAAATTTTAAACACACATTTATTAAATTCCTGACTATTTTATATAATTAAATAATGGATAACTGATCAGTGTCCCCTACCACATATCTTAACTATGAGAATATCGCATCTGTTACACAAAAATACAGCTTTCAACAAGTAAAAGTTAACATTTTTTTTTTCAAATTAAGTAGGTGTAACAAAATTTAATCCTCCAAATAACAGGTTCTCATTAATTAGAAAGTAACGTTTTTCTAGCTCACAAAATTCAGTAGGTGAAACAAATTTTAATCCTCCTAAAACTGGCATTCACTTGAAAATTAAAAAAAAAAAACTTCTCAATTTTACTAACTGTAATATTTAATTTATATAAGTAATAACGATATACAGGTAGACAAATCATTATTAACTGTTCTGCATTCGGGAAAACTAAGAAAGAGAGAGAGAGAAAATATACTTAAAAATTTCACTCACAGATGGAAAACAGTTTTTCCTGATTAGCAGGATCCTTAGTCTCCAATCCACATTGAAATGAGCCAAGCCCATTTTTCTTTCTGTGACAACCCTTTCTGAAGCGTCTAAAATTCATTAGGAATCACGAATGGAAACTACAGTCTAATAATTCTTCAAACAGCCAGGAATCGCTTTAACTGTCCATTAGGTGGGAACCAATAGTCCAATTCAGAAAGATCTATATTTCAATTCAATAAGAGGTAGCTGAATATACACCAGTTTTTAGCACAATCACGTGCGTCATCGAAGCGGCGAGGCAACATTTTATGCTGAATGTTTCGGAAAAAGGCTATTGGAGATTAGCCGGCGATTCAAGTGAAGAGAGAAAATCTGTGCTAAATTTTCTTGGTAGATTTTTCTCTATACATCTCAATCAGCTCTCAGTAAAAATGCTATTCGCAGCTCGTGCACATTTCTCCATACATCACGCAGGAAAATGTTCCTTGCATCTCGCACAAAACTTTTAAATATCCCGCAGAAAAAGAACGCGTTCTGTAGATCAAAGAAAAACGGTACCCCTTCTTTCTTGCTCAGGAAGCCCACAGCAGAGCAAAGTGCCCCACGATCTTTCTTTCTCTTTCACATCGCAGCTGCTCAAAGTTCACTCAAATCAGACTCCGCTACAGCCATCACCGCAGCCCGCTGGTACAAATCGCTCGCCCCGCAAAACTTTCTGCTTCTCCTTTTTCTTTTTTTTTTTCCTTCGCTCAAAAATCAGAATCAGAATAATCTCTAGCCTGGTGCAAACACCCAGGAAATCTCGGTTTCTCCGCCTCTGTGAGTTCATAGACTTTCAAAAAAATCATAAAATTAAATCTTACCAATCCCGGAATTTTACGTTAACTAAATTGAGAAAATGACCCATGACGAATCAAACACCAGAAAATCTGACAATGCAATCCGAAAAACATCTGTACGCACAACGTGAGAAAAAAAATAGACCCCTCCCAACTAACAAGCGAAACTAAGCTTTACGAGCATCCAATTACCTAACCCCCACTGTCTTGAAGTACGCAAAACTGCGAACTTTACAAAGCGACAGGAAGACAATTTCCGTTTCACACGCCATGAGTTAAAAGGACCCTACTGCCTCCATTGTTAATAAAAAGGCCATAAACCAATCAACCAGATGTGTTTCCTTGCAACCGTCTTTCGCCTTTGTTACAATTCCTACTCAAGAATAACGAGTTAAATAAAAACTTAAGAGCTTGAGAATACTTTTTTCCAGATTAAAATACACATGAATACAAATAAAAATATTAGAATAATAATAACTTAAAACACATATTAATAATTGAAATTCGCTACATAACACTCCAAACCCGGGCTCAATTACCAGTATTCAGGTCTTAATTGCTAGGCGATTCATGTGGTCACCAAAAGTAGGAAATCAAGTACTGTCAAATATTTTGGCGATCCTAGTTACAGCTAATAATGTTGCATGTTCACATTCAATCTGTTGTTGTAGAGGTCATTAGGTTAAAGCGATGAAAGAAGCATGAACAATATGCGATGCCCTTGCCGAAATTCCAAATCTGGCCTTTCAATGTGCAACTGACTACCTTTTAGCTACACCACGGAAAGGAGGAAAAAGTACCTTATATAATTCCTCTTTTAAAGGGCTACCTTGGTTGAAGAAATCCATGTCTAAATCCTGGTAGTGACGAATTATCGTTCCACCAACTTTTAGTCAGGTTGCCACTTGTAGAATCATTAAGATATATCGATGCAGGACACACGACAAATGTGCAATGTTCAAGCCGCGATTTGAGTTCTGGATCTCTCGATAACGTGTCGGACGTGCCTCCAGTGAATTACGGTGAATTACGGTTGGGACGAGTCTTCGGCCCAAAGGCCTTTACTCTACAAGTATTTCTCCTATTGGAGCAGTCTTAGTGCCAATAGAAATCCACTTAAAATTAAAGTGGAAAAGTTCTTGAGTTCTAGTGCATTATTAACGGTAGCGAAGATGTGGTACCAACGAAAACCTTATATACCATATGGAGTAAGGCGTAGCCTGTTATGACCAGAAGACCAACTTGTTTGGTTCGGTGGGTTGGGCTTCGCCCGCCTCTGGTAGCTTATCGCAGATTTCTGCAGTTGTTTGCCTGTTACTCAATGATAAATTTAAACGTTTTGAATATTCTTTTCGTTTATTCTATACTTTTTTTATTTTCTGGAATTACTGATTAAATTGTCCACATATGCCTGAGTCATTGTGTACCCACAGGACTACGCAAACCACGAGTTGGAACCACTGTTTTAGATCATATGCGAATATTTTTTAAAGTGATATTTGCCAATATTTTATGCATTCAGGTGTTTGCGCACACTCCGAGAAGATTAAAACTGAGTAAAGGAAGTAAAATACATACAGACACACAATTTTATGCTTATCATAAAGCAAAATTCCCTAATGTAATCGAAAGAACGGAGCTAAATCAGTCAGTGGTATAATGCAAAATAGCGTTTAAAAATTTCTCCACGAAAGCATCCGTCTCTTTTGGTAGACAACCAGTAGAGGTCGAGTGGATAAGACCGTTAAATGCTGCAAATTTAACCTGGGTTCGATACCAGGTAAACGAGCTGGCTGCAGTTGATTTTCGTAGATTTCCCTCATCTGAGCATGAATTAGTCGATTCATTCAGCTACGATAGAATCGATAGAAAGGGAAAAATCAGCCACGATAGAATTCGTAGATTTCCCTCATCTGAGCAACATGAATTAAAGCTAGTTTCCCTTATAAAGTCCTTTTCGAAGGCATCTCTCACCTTAGGCAGATAGCCTTTGTGGGCTCTCCCATATTTAAATAATCTAACTCTTTAGGTAGATAGCTATAACGTGCTTTTCTGCAGTCTAATAAATCGAAATTCAAAATAATTCTTACGGAGTTTTAAATTTAGATTCAAATTGGAAAAATACAAGAAAACAAACAAAGTCTGATAACAGTTGTCATTGAAATTGCATTTAATCGTTAAGTAAAGTTATTCCAGTGATTATTTAAACTCGAGAGCAAAATCTAAAGCAAGCAAATCTTACTGAAAAGCTTCGATGCGCACGTTTATTTGCGTAAAAAAAAGTTCACACTCACATGCCAAAAGAAAAAACAAATCACGTTGTCTGGAGTTTCAGCAAGATAGGATTTTTTAGGCTATTTGTCGTTTAGTTCAACATGTAAAAATGTATCAGATGAATTTGAATCGATTATCAAACAAACTTTTCGCTCTCTTTCAAATCCAGAATGATAAAAAATATTAATTCTGTGATTTTTCACAATTTTTAATGTATTGTAGTCTGAAGCATATGGAAGAAAAAAGCGTTTCTCGTGGAAATATTGCGTTTGAGTACTCTACCTTGGCGCACTTAAAAAAATTTTTTTTTTTTAAAAGCTCAAAATAGAATCAGCTCAAAATAGTCCTGAACAGCGTTTTGCGTTGCGAAACGGCATTTTGCATGCTTTGAATCACTATAAACGGCATATTACTTTTCAAATTGTTGCCACCAAATATCATCGCCCTGTATTACATTTAAAGATTACGCAATGATTGGATTGGATTATTTAATTATGGGAAAGCACACGAGGGCTATCTGCCTAAAGGGAGGGATGCCTTCGTGGAGGACTTTCTAAGGGAAACTGGCTCGTATACACGTTACACATGGGAAAAACAACGAAAACGGCTATACAGCCAGCCCGTTCGTGGGATTCGAACCTCGGACCGAACTCCCAGTATTCAGCGTTTTTACCGCTCGGCAGCTGGTGGGCAAATTACGCAATGAAGAATCTGCATAAATGTATGCACTTTCCTCTCACAGTGAAAAATCAGCTGTACTTAAAGCCATCAAGTTTTGAATAACGTAGTCCCCCACCCGAACATGGGCATCTGGAAGCCCGAATTTTGCATATTAAATTTGTTTTATTATCCATTTTATATTTTGTAAAACTTTAACGAATTTTTGCTTAAGAAACTCAATGATTTCAAAGCGAGCAATAGCAATACTGTACGAAAAAAAATTATCTTGAGCTCGCGAGACTTTGTATCGGAAATTCTAAAGATATGCTGTTTTTAAATGGTTGGTGATTTTGCTGTTGAATCGAATTTTATGTGACATAAGCGCTAAGAACTTGATATTTAATAAATAAAGTAAACACAACGTTAATAATAAAATGGAAAAAAAAACTGTGAAGGTGTCTTGGTAAGAAAACTGAACATTGGTATTATGAACTGAGAAAAGACTGAAAAAAAAAACGAAAAAATGCACGCCAAAACTGAGGAATCGGGAATCTTAAGCCTATATTGTTGTGCTGCTCTTAAAATTGTTGTAATTTTGCTGTTGAACTATATATGGAGTTAGTGCGAAGAAAATTATACTTAATAATAAAAGTTAAAGAGCCAAAAAGAAATGGGATGGTAGGAGTAACTATAGGAGACTGGTAGACGTCGAGCTCAATGAGAGGGTAAGAAACCTTAACAAACCCTTTTAGGCAAACATTAAAATCCAAAATTCCTCTGAATTTTTTAAAAATTTAATTTAAATATTTTTAAATACATTTTTAAAATTTTTATTTTAGTTTCAATTAAAATGCTTATTGTAAATTTATTATTACATTCAAACTCCGAAACTGAATACTCAAAGCATTTTTCTTTATTTTCTGAATGCCGTTCAGTTTTTTTCTTTATTTAATAGTTTCCTTATAATTTATTACTCTTATTTTAATAATGACTAAAATTTTTATTATTAATAACGTGCAATTGCGACTATAAAACAGAAATTAAAACACAGTTTTAAAAATGTTTTTATAAAATAAACTTTAAAAAAAAACTCATTTGACAATTAAGCCATTAAACGGAGAACAATAATTTATCGTAGTTTGAGAGGAATAATATTATTTATAAAATTCATCTACAATTCTATATAGCGGATAATAAAAGCGGGGACGTCTAAGTAAATACATCTGTTAATTTAACTGCATTGTCAAATATGTGAGCCATTGTCCTTTAAATTTTTTTATTAATTTAATTTCATTAATCCATTATATTTTTTAGTTTATCATGAGAGCTTCACGCTTTTATTATTTGTGATATAAAATTATAGATGAATTCTGTAAATAGAATTGTTTAATCTATTACTCCTATTAAACTGCATGATAAATTCGTATTTTCATTTTGATACACTGCTTATCGTATCCATTTTAAATATTAGCTCAGCCTATAAAAAACTTTTTATTTGATTTCATTTTATTCTATAAGCCAAATACTTACTTTAAGCAAATAGAAATATTTTTTATTTAACTCCGCTTTATATCTTCCTTATTCAATGTAGCTATATGCAGAGTTAAAGAATATAAATTTTTGATTTCGACAGAATAAAGCAAACACTTTTCCGAGACGAAATTAGACACAGAGGTTATTTTTTATTTGCCTAAATACGCAAACTTTTGCGAATTCTAATAAAATAAAACAATTAGACAGACCCTTAACGTTAAGTAAATAATATAAATTTTTCTAATTTTTTTACACTATTTTCATGTTTAACTTGGTATCTCTGCTTATCAATTCCCTTGTTTGGATCAAATAGCGAAATTTATGTTAGATTTTTCTAAAGAAATTCTTTTTTTTTTCCTTTTTTTTTTTTTTTTTTTTTTTTTTTGGAAATTTACACAGAAACATATTTGCTGGGATAATACGATATTCAGAATAATGTTTTTTTTTTTTTTCTTTTTTCTTTTTTTCAAAATTAAATGTAGTAGAATTTTTTTTAATTTAGGTTTACATTTTTCGCGCGTATATTTGCTTAGCAATCAGATGAATCATCGCATTATCAGGTAATGCCTTTGTAGATCAGGTGCCCACCAGCGGCCGAGCGGTAAAGACGCTAAACACTGGTAGTTCGGTCTGAGGTTCGAATCCCGCGAACGGGCTGGCTGCATAGGCGTTTTCGTGGTTTTCCCCATGTGTAACGTGTATACGAGCCAGTTTCCCTTAGAAAGTCCTCCACGAAAGACATCCCTCCCTTTAGACAGATAGACCTCGTGTGCTTTGCCATAACTGAATAATCCAAATCCAATGTAGTTCAGGTAGTGTAATACTTCTTTGGCGAAATGAAGCAACTCCAATGATGGAACACAGCAATAACTTTTATTTAACACTCAGAAAATGGCGACATACAAACAAGAAGAGAAAACATATTCTAACACTTAAAAGTAAATTACATTCTTCGTGCGAGAGTCGCACGTGGCACTCGAGTCTGTTTTCAAATATTGCCATTCACAAATACCTTAATGGTCATCTATTTAAATTATTTAAACTACAAAATTTTAATACTATTTAAAGCTGTTACAACCTCTCCCCCAACGGAGAGACTTTTTCCGAAGGGAAAAGTTCTGTAAATTTCGAAAGTTTATAAGCTCGGCTTGCTCAATTGCTTAAAGAGAAAAGATAACTTCTCTCATAAGTTTCCAAATTATCAGGCCGAAAATTTTAAATTTTAAACAAATATTTTTACACCACATTTAAATAGGAAGAAAATGGACAGTGTTCAAATTAATCTTCTTTTTTTTTTCTTGACGGCGCCTAGATCTCTTCCATGGTGGACCAGTTCCTCGGCTATAATTCACAGCAAAGCCTTTCCTCAGTTCATCTGCGCCTTTCGGATGATATTCATTTGTCATTTGCTTTCGACAATTGTTTTCTTCGTATATTAGTATCGGCTTTGATATTAAATCAAAAGCCGAAAGATGATGATAACGCTGCATTGCAAAATGATTCTCAATATTAATTTCTTTATCGTTTTTCAAATTTTCGTGAAAATCTTCCACGTTTAATTCCGGTGATTTAACTTCTTCTTCAAAGATATCTTTAGATGCTTTATTTTCTTCCTTCATCGGTTCCAAGATCTTCTCTTCAGCTATTTTTCTTTTCCTTTGAGCTCTACTAGAGATAGCATTAAAATGGTATCACTAAGTTTACGTTCAAGTGAACAGGAAGTAATAACCTAATATCACTAATATTATGTTCAGTGATGAACTAATAAAATAAGACAATTCAATATCAACAGGAAGTTATGTTCAGTGATGAACAAATAAAATAAGGCAATTCAATATCAACAGGAAGTTACGTTCAGTGACGAACTGATAAAATAAGGCAATTTAATACCAACAGGAAGTAATGCTCTGGTTTCACTAATATTACGTTCAGTGATGAACTAATAAAATAAGACAATTCAATATCAACAGAAAGTTATAATCTGGTATCGCTAATATTGCGTTCAGTGATGAACTAATAAAGCAATTCAAAATTAACAGGAAGTAATAATCTGGTATTACTAATATTGCGTTCAATGATGAACTAATAAAATAAAGCAATTCAATATTAACAGGAGGTAATAATCTGGTATCACTAATATTGCGTTCAGTGATGAACTAATAAAATAAAGCAATTCTATATGAACAGGAAGTAAAAATCTGGTATCACTAATATTATGTTCAGTGATGAACTAATAAAATAAAAATACGCACGATTATTCGATCTCGGTCGGTGCCTCCAAAATAATTAAGACTGTGATGCCTTAATGGTATTTAAATGGTAATGGAAAATATTGCCATTCACAAATACCTTAATGGTCATCTATTTAAATTATTTAAACTACAAAATTTTAATACTATTTAAAGCTGTTACAGTAGGAAAGAATTATTCTTGCAAATAGCTTTATTTTAAATCACTGAAAAAATCTGCAAATCCTGGCCGTTTTTCCAAGCAAAGTTGCCTTATTTTAGCTACGTGGTTGCTAGCAATTTTAAATCAAAGTTTTAATCCCTCACTATTAGTAGCTCTATAGTAAGTAACTTAGGAATTACTATGAAGTATAAGGAGACTTAAAGGACATTTTTAGAAAAGTTATAAAATGAAAGAGATTATAAAACTTTGATTTTGCTACCTTATACCATTTTATTCTCAATTTCTATGTAAAACAAAATTACTCAGATTAAAATGGAAATAAACCCAACACATATTTACTTTTAAAAGTCTTATGTGTAAAACATTATATCTGTTTAAAAATACATGTCGCAGAAAATAAACTGTGAATACTTGTTTTGCTTAATAGTTGAAAGGCCAAGCTTAATTGCCTCTTAGCTTATTTATTTACGCTTCCTAGAAGACTTATCGTCTTCCCACTTTAACTTAAGCCTAGGACACTACTGAATAACAGAAAGAGTAATACTAAACTAAACGTTTATTTATGCAACGGGGCTAGTAGGTAACTGAAAATAGCAAACTTATTCACCATTCTTCACGATGGTGAATACGTTTGCTATTTGCTATTCTTTACCACACAAAATTTTAATATTTACAGAACAAACAACATATCCATCAACTTAGCTGGAAATTATGCCTAAGCTTTAAGCATAAAAACTATCAATAGCATATAAATATGTTCTTATATACACTAAGTAATTTAAAGCTAGTAAGCTAATAAAAGCAGAAGAGACAGAAAGGTAAAAATAATGAGGAAAAAATCGGAAAGCTTTCAGATTTTATATTACGCCCAAAGGAGCGTTTCTTTAACGTTCTGTGTGTTATCTTTATTTATTAAATATCATGTTCTTCGCACTTAAACGTTAAAATTCAATTACACAGCAATATCGCAAAATATTTAAAAATAGCATATCTTTAGAATTTCCGATGAAAGTCTCGCATGCTGGAGGTAAAAATTATTTTTTTCGTTCAGTGTTGCCATTGCTGGCTTTGAAATCGTTGAGTTTCTTAATGAAAAATTCATAAATGCGTTATAAAATATTAACTAGATAATAAAACTAATTCCATATTCCAAATTTGGGCATCCAGGTGAGCATATTCAGATGGAAACGTACGTTATTCAAAATTTGATGTCTCTAGGTATCGTTGTTTTATCACAATGAGAGAAACATACACACTTTTATCCAGATTCTTCATTATTTAATTTCTTTGAATATAATGTAGGACTCTAACATTTGGTGGCAACAATCTGAAAAATGAAAAGCCGTTTCGTAGTAGACGACGTAAAACTCTAGAATGGCATTAAACGCCCTTCTGGGCAAATTGTCCTTTTGGGCTAAATCAAAACTCACTGAAAGCAGCTTAGACTAGAAAGGGATTCTATTGGAGAAAGACACACAAGTTTCTAGCTGCTGTGTTGCCTAATCTCTCTCCCAATTTTTACACATTTGCTTGCTATAATTCGTTTAGTTTCCATTCTGATAAAACATTTGGAGGAAACAGAAGCAGTTCGATAGATTTAACATAAAAATGTCGACTTAAATAAACTCTACGTATTAAATTCACTAAATGAAGTGGTCAAATAAAAGATGTTTTGAAAGCCTCTACAGATTGAGAGAACATTTTATCCGCATTATTTACCAGAAGTTACCATAAATTTTATACACTGTATGTAGTACAAATTCGAATTATGTTATTTCCCTTCGAATTGTTGAGTTTCTAAATAATATGAATAAAATTTATATGAAATAAAGTCTATTCTGTTCTACCTGATATTTTGCACTGTAAGCAAAATCGAGGTAAAAACCATTCATTATTTTCTTCGTTTTCTGAAGTATCTATCCATTATCCCTGAAAACGCTATTCCATTGCTTTGTTATTATTCTTCATCTAGCTCTAGAATGTTGAATTTTGATAGATAGTCTATCTTCTCTATGAAGCAGGAAGTAATTTGATTTTACCAGAAAGAGCAGCATATGCCTCCTCTTCGGCAGATTTTAGATGAAATATTGGCCCGCGCAAGTGATTTATAAGTTTTCTAAATTGTTTAACTATGTTCTGATTTGAGCTCGATATTGGCTCTGAATTCTCAGAGATTGCGTGTCGGAAATAATTTAATAAACTTTTGCAGTAATAAAATCTGCTCAGTTATATCGTCGAGTAAAATTTATTAAATTGTATCAGACTTCATTCTGAAACGTGACACGCTGTGGGTAAGCATTATGAGATTTTTCATGTGTTTCACGTTGGTATTTTTTATTGCGTGATACTGATAATGTTATATCTCTTAAAAGCGAACCTCAAAATATGACTTTATAATAATAGAGTAACATAAAAAAGTGCTAAACTATCTTTAGGAACAAGACATAGGAAACAAGGAATTGTAATATTGAGTTGCTAAAATAATTTCCCTTACTAGTGGCTGATTAATGTATTTACAAAGTTTATTTTAATTAACATGTAACTTTCTATGTTGAATCTTTCCTCACATCTACTGTTTCACATACTCCAGCAGAAAATGAAATGGATTTAAATAAGGAACTGGAAGCTAAGTTTAGGAAAGACGATTGGTTACCTCAATTAGCCCATGATCTTCGCAAGGAGACAATTTTGACTCTTTACCTTCAGCTCTTAGAGAAGTTATTCCATAGTTCCTTTGATATGTTCTCAATAGATGACAATAGGAGCTGCATTTTCTTTTTCTAACCTAGAATTTTCTCGAAATTCTTTTCTTGCTTCCCAATACAATACTTAACAATGCTTCCCTTTTATCATTTACACTTCTGCAGCTGAGCATAAATGTATTATTTAAACTTCAAAACTACATAGTTTTCCAATATTACTCGGATTCTTGTTTCTAATTATTAATATCATTAATTTTTGGTCACACAATATGTGATTTTCTAAATTTAAAAGGAAGCAATTTATATATAGAGGCCATTTGTTCGTACTGGTCTATATGAAATATATGTTACTGTGAAACACCGAAATCTAAAGAATGTCGACTTTCACCGGTGAATGTCAACATTCACATAATCTCTTGGTGTATGTCCGAAATATTTTCCAAATACTCTTATTTCTGACTTACACCGGTCAATGTCGACATTCATCACCATGTACTAATGGTGAATGTTGAACATATAACAATATTATATTTTCTTCTCCGTAGTTCAGTCGCGAATAAACGCACTTGAGACTTGAAATAAGAACTTAAGAACATGAGAACCTAAAACACACAATACATTCAAAATGAGAAAGGAAAATAATAGAAGTTAAAAACTTACTTAATTATACAGTGCGTTCTAAATGAGAAAATACAATAGCAGTCATAAAAATCTTACTAAATTATGTGATTCAAATCTTATTTATTGCAACAATTTAAACTATTATGGCACTTTATGACCTCTCGTTTCGACTTTCACCAGAGCATATCTGTGATTGTCGACCTACACCGGTGAGGGTCCGAATATACAAGAATGTAGTGAAATATTCGGTCTTTCACCGACGTTTGTCTTGCAGTAGCCATTATGATTCCTCCAAATTACACATTATTAATAATTTACTCTTTTTGTTTTTTATAATTTTCTTAACTCATAAAATCGTAAATCGCTTCAAAATGTATAGTGTTATATACAAAACTACCTTTCTAGAAGGAGAGTTTAAGTTATCATATTTGCTGTAATTTATAACTTATATATTTTTTCAAAAAAAATCATTAAAAACAGAAAGGGCTCAGTTTTTAAAGATCTCCCAAGAGGCCTAGTTCAAGTTTAATATGTTTTATCAGTGGAGGTTACCGACAGAGACAGTATAGGTGGAGTAGCAAACCATTTTATATGAAATTACATGAACATGTGTTTCGACTAACATTAGAACGTTATACATCTTCTGCAGATTTACAAACCCAAAACTATGCTATGTAATTCTATAAAAATATTTAATGACTTTAATTAGATATATCATAAATAAAATAAATTTTTACTTAAATAAATCAGTTTAAAAAGTAAAAAAAAGTAATCTTAAAAATTGGATCTGTTGCTTTTAAATAGTTGAGCTTGTTATTTAAAAACAGATAGATTGTATATGAAAGAGAAATACTTTACATTTTTCCGAATGGCAACAGACTCGAATGACACAATGCGAAATTATGTTTCGATACTAATAGCCTTTTGGGGCTTGAAGGAAAAGAAAGACAAACCGATTATAAAGATTAACGAGTATACAGTTAGAAAATTCCCCTATTCAAATATCTGAGGAGCTACTCAAAGTTATAGTACATGTTAATGTTGAGTACCTGTTTATATTATAAATTAATCATTGTAAAAATTTATTTTATAACAGATCTGGTTTTACACTCATAATTTTATAAATGTAGTTTCCATTTTTAGTCCAAAAGGGCATTGTCCCTAAGAGGCTACCCTTTTTGTTTTGCGATTTTGCGTCGAATCACTCTGAATGTCAGTTTTACTTTTCAAACTGTTGCCACCAAACATTATCGCGGTGTATTATATTTGAAGAAATTAAATAATGAAGATCCTGCATAAATGTATGTATGTTTTTCGCATTGTGATAAAAGAACGGTACCTAGAGCCATCCAATTTTGAACAACGTAATCCTTCACTCGAATATGGGCAGTTGGAAGTCCATTGGAATTTCGAATTAGTTTTATTATCTATTTCACATTTTGTAAAACTTTAACGAATTTTTGATTAACAAACTCAACGATTTCAAAGCAAGCGGTGGCAACATTGTACGGAAAGAAAGCATTTTTATCTCCATCGCACCTGGCTGTCTATCTGAAATTCTGAAGATATGCTCTTTGTATTATTTTGTGAAATTGCTGGATTGAATGTAAGGGTTTAAGTGAGAAGAACACGATATTTAATAAATAAAGGTAGCACACAAAACGTTAAAAAAAACGCCCTCTTTGGTTGTAATATAAAGTCTGAAAGATTTCAGACATTTCTATAATTACTATTTTAAACTGAATAGCTTAACATCCAGATATATATGCAAAATGGATATGAATATCAAAACTGTTCAACGAAATGCATGATATTCACATTCTCCATCATATTCAAAAAGAGTTTGCCCAGCTATGAATTCCATTGAAATATTCTGGAAAGAAGAATCTTCTAGAACAGTAACGTGCCACATTTATAACAGATTCAGCTGCCGTTTGAAATTCCAGACAAAAAAAAATGATAATTTTCCTGTATCACGTACCCATTTGTCAAGATTGAGTCACGATTTATCAATTCATTGTAAAAAGGAAGATAGTATTACAATTTTAGAATCATTTATCACATAAAATTGTTTCAAACTTTTCGTTCTCATTTTGATTAGATATATTTCTTTTACTTATACTAAAAAGAATAAAATATTTCAGTATCAGACTTATTCAGCCGTAACGTAATTAAACAGGGCTACTAAGATTGTATATTTAGTTATGATTTAGAGATGAGATGTCAAGAAAGAATGATAGATACTGATTCAAAAGACTCAAAATTACCTTTATAGATATTTTTAAAGGTAGTTTTACTACATTTTTTCTTTATCTAGATGTAAAACTTGATATATACTATGTTGCCTCCATTTCCCGAACTAATAGGCATCAAACGATTACAAAGGCTGGTAGAAAAATGTTGTTTTAACTGCAACTATATTTTTCAAAGTTTAAATTATTGTCTGCTACTTGAGAATTTTGTTTTCATGCAAAATGCCGCTTTCAAAGAAGCGATAGATCGAAGGTTGCGTTTGTGTTCTTTATGAAGAAAATTATAATACGTATCTTATTATTAAAAAACGTTGTGAAAGCCATGGTCTTCCTATATCTATATATATAAGCTACTGTAGGTAATGTTGTCAACAACAAAGGAAACAAACGTCAAAATTTAGCTTCACGTGGAAACATTGCTCCAAATACATATCTAAGAGATAAACATAATGTTTCGAATGTTGCCGTTAAACGGAAAATCCATTAAGTCAGAGGACAATTGCAAAATCATTAAAACGGCCAGTGTCAACTCTAGACAAAGTAATTAATGCTGATTGGAATCTTAAAAAGACGAAAAATCACATTAGCGACGCACAGCAAAGTGAAATATTAAGCAATTCCTCCTTAGAACATGAAAAATATCGTCAGTTCCCAAAATAACTCCCAGTGTAAACCTCCTTTAACCGCTAACTGTAACATCTGATAAATAATTAAATTTTCCTAGTAAAAGCCGAATTGCATGGCATATGTATGGTGCACCACGAATTTCTAGAAACTTCAAGAAAAATCGGTCGTGGGGTTTCGAAATTTTTCTTTTCGAATTTTCCAAAAAATGTTCAAGTTGGCGAAAATTTGCTAAATATCACCAATGCAACGACAAAATTATCGCTAAGATCTATCAAGACTGTATCTGCCCATATTTCCCATTCGGCACACCAGAGGTCGAGCGGTAAAGTCCCTGAGACCTGGTATTTCGGTCCGAGGTTCGAATCCTGAGACGGGCTGGTTGCATGAGCGTTTTCGTGGGTTTTTTTATGTGTAACGTGTTAATAAGAGCCTTAAGGCGGAAGATATAAATAATAGTAATAATAATATCTCGCATTCTACTTAAGCAGTTTTTATAATTTAATATTATTGGACTTAGAATTGAAAGGTTTGCATTCTATACAGAGTGTCCAGTAAATGTTGCGAGAAAATTCTGGAGGAGATAGGGCAGATCATAAGGATCAAGAATTGCATAGGAACCCATGCTGTGAAATGCCAGGGGTAAGTAGCAGCAGAGGTAGAATATGGGAAAGGAACTAAGAGAGTGATTAATTTGAAACATTTATTGGACATGAATGCAAATGGTGTACGACAGCTTGAATGTTACAACAGATTATTCTCGATGTTTGTACCATCAAATGCCAAACATGCCTGACACCGGTTGCCAGACATGTTCAAACACACCGGGAGTTTCTTTGATTCTAGCAGCTGCGCAGGTGGGGCTTGCCACGAAATCCATTGTAGACACAACAGAATCGTGATACCCGACACTTTTGATAGCTCCTCACAAAAAGGAATCACAGCTGGATAAACCCGGTGAGCGTGGAGGCCAGAGAACCGGTCCACCACACCCAAACTATCGATGCGGGAATGATCTGTTCAAATGGCTACGAAGATCCAGTTCAAAATGAGCAGGCGCCCCATCATGTTGCAACCACATATTGCGCCTCATATTTAGTGGAACATCGTCACGCATGCTCCTGAAAGATCAGATAATTCGTGGTATTCAACATGGATGGTAAAAGGTACGGCCTGTCTAAGCAGTCGCCGACAAAACCCGCCCACACAATTAACTTTGAAGCGTTGTTGTGCCGCATGGCACCGCACACCAGAGGGGGAAGGTTCTTGAGCCCACCAATGCTGAGTGTGGTGATTGAACATGGCTTCATCCGTAAACAACACATAAGCTGGGAACTTAAAATGACGGGCACTTTCTTGCAGAAACCACTGTGCGAAACGCACACGTTCAGGATGGTCATCGGGTAGCATTAACTGAACATTTTGGAGACTAAAAACGTGGAAGGACTCGGTGTTCAAGACACGCTGGAAGTGGTATGAGACATTCTTAATTGGGAGCCAATGAAACTTATGCTGGTCCTTGGATTACTCTCCACTGTATCCAACAGATTTCCTTCCCTAACGACCGAGCCAGTCGATCGTGGCCTGCCCTCACGTGTCCTGCCACTTCTTAATGATGCGTAGTCGCATAAAATTTTGATGCAGACGTGCAAATAAACTGTGATGTGGTTGATGTATGTCGGAGAAGCGTTCTCGATAAATACGTGCAGCGTCCATTATCCTCAGCTATTCCATACACTAAGTGCATGTCTACAAGTTCTCCGTTCGTATAGCATTCTATGCCCTTTGTATGGTGCCTACCACTCTAATGAGGCAATCCTCACTTTCCACTAGCACTCTCCTGTGCAGCAGCCCCTGGCGGCGTACATTGACATTTTTGGGCATAAGTTCCTGCGCAGTTCTTAATCCTACGTTCCCCAGAACTTTGTCGCAACATTTACGGGACACCCTTTAACAAATGCACTCTTATATGCAAAATGTATGGCACGTATTCCAATCATGTACAAAATAAGCCCTTCAACTGTTATCTTAAAAGCAATAAATAAATAAATGAAACAACACATAGAAACGACAATTCTGTTTAATGAATTTAAATATTTACAGAAATCTACACCACCATTTTACTCTACTTAATAATTCTTAAAACAAAGTTCGGTGTGTTTGGACTTCCGGCCCCAAATGCAGGATCTCCCAGAAAGAAGTATTGAGAAAACCCGGCGCATATATCTGAAATCAATGTGTTTATTGCATTGTGATTTATATACTTAGAAAGAATCACTCAAACATTTTTGGTTACCAGTGAAATTGGAGCAGAAAGTACTTGGCCTTCTTAAATTTGTATGTTCGAATTATGGAAATGGTAGGAATGAGTCATACCAGTGATGCTTTCGAACATACGGAACAAGATAGACTACCTTCCAGACATAGCTGAGCTATGAATGGCTCTCTCATAGAAGTGTGTTGAAATTTGTTTAAGTTTTTCTTTTCAAATGTGTAAACTTCAATGCATTAAACAGATTTATTTCGGATATATTTGTCATTCTTTTTCATCACTTCTTACAGAATGTCTTATATTGTATAATATTTTGTTTTACCTCACTTTCCTAATAAGTTTGTTTTCACATAGAACATACGAGTGTGTGGAATAAATTAATGTTTGCTGTACTTCAGTCATTCTAATATATATATTTCATACTCTGATGTTAAAATACATGCTAAAAATGACAGAAGCCGAAAAAGAAAAAGGTCCCTTTGGGCTAAAACAAAACAAAGAAAAAAAAAAAAAAAGAGGAAAGGTTTAGGGATTTAAATTACGTATACACGGGCGTTTTTTAACATTTTGTTTGTTACCTGTATTTATTAAATATCACGTCCTCCGTTCTTCAAACATAAAAATAAGTTCAAGGGCAATATCGCAAAATAATTTTAAATTAAACTTATACTTAGAATTTCCGGTATACAGTCTCACGCGCTGGAGATAAAAATGTTTTTTTCTGTAGAACATTGCTATTGCTCACTTTGAAATCCTTGAGTTTGTAAATCAAAATTTCGTTAAAGTTTTACAAAATATGAAATCGATAATAAAATAAATTTCAAATTTGGGCTTCCACATGCCCATATTCGTAGGAGGATTACATCATTCAAAATTCGATGGCTCCATGTACCGTTGTTTTATCACATGCTAGAAATATACATACATTTATGCAGATTCTTCATTATTTAATTTCTTAAAATATAATACAGGGCGATAATATGTGGCAAATGTTTGAAAAGTGAAATGGACATTCAGAGCGATTGGACTCAGAATCGCAAAACGAAAACAATAGTCCTTCAGAGGCAAACCCCCTTTTGGACTAAAAATAAAATCTGTTATACGAACTTAATTTTACGAATTGTTTTTGTCCTTTGTTCAAGTCTTGTTAAAACTGGGATTGCTAGTAATTTATTTGCATGTTTTCAATTTTTTGGTTGATGTAAAATGTAGCAGAGCTATGTACACAGGTAGTCCTCGTTTTCACGATTAAAACTCAGTTTAAAAAATCCTATAACTTATGTCGTCAGCAAATACAGGTTATAGGTTACGGAGGACAGGGACGCCCGGTGTCTAACATAGGTAAACAGGCGTATGTCCCACGCCCTTCCCAATCTAGCGGCAGCAACTCCCTGAAGCCCCAAGAGGTTGCGTCGGGAGTTTATTGAGACATGAAAAAGATTGTACTACATGGCCAAACAAGGGTGCCCGTGTTTTGTTTTACAGATTTGGAGAGACTTTGCCTCAACAGAAATGGCAAGGAAACAAAAATGTTGCAAAATAAAAAAAATAAATAAATATTTTTTTTTAAATTTACTTAACAAAAATAAAGGCATAAGCAAGAATTAGCAAGAATTAAAACATGCAAAGAAATATAATTAAGGCATGTGTTGAGCTAAGCTGCTAGGATAATGCCCTAAACTGACATGTGGTGCACAAGTTGAGTTCTATGCTAGGAGTTTGTAGGGCATAGATTACACAAGCGTTTGCACATAAGGTTGTTCACGGTTACGTAGTTCACATAGGTAAACAGTTTGCACACGTGCATAGTCGTAAATAATTCGCTGTTTGCGCGTGTTGTTCATAATTTACTCATAGTTTACAGTTGCTTGAGGTCTCTGTTTGCGAACGTGCACTTATAATCTCGCAGTACACAGATCGTTACGAGAATTTTGACGGAGGACACAGGAGAGTGCAGCTGGCTGCGGTTATAGTGTATTACAGGTGTAGTACACAAATATCGTAATTGTAGTACAGGTGGGATGCATATTTACACACTCTGCAGTTTCACAGTTTGCGCATTTGCACAGTTCGTGGTTTCGGTAAACACAGATCGTAGTTTGCACAGTAGCACAGTTCACATAGTTGTAGTTTACATAAATTGTAATAGTTGTTAGAGTGGAATTGTAATAGTTGTTAGAGTTGTTAGAGTGCATTGCAGCCTGTGACAACTGCATGGAATTTCATGGAACCTAAAATGTTTGAAGTGGATGCTCTTTTGTTGCTCATATACATCGTTTGATGGGCTATTACTGGGAAGCTGGCGAGGGTTTGTTATGGCTGGCATACATCTTGGCCCGTGGAGGTTAATACGTTGATGGTTTTACATGTGTTACTATCGGCTTAGTGCTGATAATGTAGCGCTGGAAGGCCTCAGTTATTGTTGTAGGATGCTTAATATGAGTTAAGGTTGTCAGTGGGCAGTAGAAGATGAAATAATCGGGTACTCCTTTCCGGGCCTCAGATGCAGGTGTCCGTGTTACAGATATGGTGTCTGAAGTAATATGAAGGGGCCGTGTCCAGTGATATATCTTGTGAGTTGTGGGTTGCAATGAGCCGGGCCGTTGACACTTTTTGAAGGAAGATATAGGTATTGCGACCTGTTTCACTTGTTTTCCATTCATGTTGCCACTCTCTGAGGGCTGCTTGATGCAATATTGATTGTAGATGAGACGGCGGAGCTGAAATGTTCTGGGCATCGGTTCCTTTGCCAGGACGTTTCAGCATCGTGCCCTCGTGCGCCTTGACCCAGGCTAGTTGAATAATGTTATATCTGCTGTGGTAAAGTTGACATTGTATCCCGTAATTACTGGTGATGTGTGGCGGTGATTCAGAATGGCATGGAAAGATAATTGACTGTCGGAGCAGATGTAAATGGGATGTTGTGTGATTCTTGTAGTTTGTTTTAGTGCTTTGTGGATGGCTAGTGCTTCGGCTTGGAAAGACACTATTATGTTGGTGGAGTTGGCCTTTCCAGCTGGAATTCTTTTGGTTGTGGTGATAGAGTACGTAAGCGCTGCCGACCCCGTTTTCTGTTTTGGATCCATCTGTGTAGGCATTTGCGGGAATCATGAGAGGTTGACTGGTAGAGACAGTGATGTGCATGCCAATTCCTTTGCGACCAGGATGTAAGTGAGTAGCTGTGCTGAGTCGTTTATACGTAGCAGGGCTGTAGGTGATACCGTGGAAATTGGCATCCTTGCGTAGTTGTAGAATTCTTGTAAATGCGCTCTCTTGCTCCGCTTGCAGTTGTAGAGGTGGAATGCCTGCCAAGGCAAGAGCAGCATTTGTGGCTGTAGTGCGGTAGCCCTTGCACATCATGAGAGCGAAGGGACTTTGTATAATCTGAAGTTGCTTTTGATTGCGTCCTTGCATGGTTGTGGACCAGATGGCTGCAGCGTAAAGCACGATGCGTTCGACTACTATTTGATAAAAGATTTTGGTAATGTACGGGTTTTGTCCCCAGTTGGTTGATTGAAACTGCCTTGATTTGAGAGCTATTGCATTTGTTTTGCTGCGTAGATGTTGGGGATGGGGAATTCAAGTTAAACCACGGTCCCAGATGACGCCGAGATATTTGAGGGTGTCATTGAATTTGAGATTACGGCCTTGAAGTCTGACGCAGGGCCCGGGGAGTGGAGTTGGTGCCGGGCTTTCGTATTGCTACAGCTGTGGCCTTTTCTGCAGAGGTGGTAAGTTTGATGGCTTGGCAGAGAGAACTGATGATTTCTGTGCTCCTTTGTTCAATTTCATGTCTTGTTTTCCCTTTAACCAGGAATGCAAAGTCGTCGGCGTATGGGATCAGTTGGGTGTGTTGTGGCCAGTTAGTTGATAGTGATAGTGATAGTGACGGCGGACGTGGCCACCACTTCTTTACTATTAAGTTAATTAGCATATAGGACCACGTCCGACCTTATACAGAGTAAAGCCAGAGAGGCCACATGGGAGGCTTGCACAGGGCGCCTAAACACAACGCCTGGACCATCCGATTGGCAGTTCCGCGTACCAAATGCCACCGGGTTGACGTCCAAAGTGCCCGGCTCCAATGATTTTGAATCTTCAAGAATAGCATTGTACATGGCTAAACAAGGGCAGATATACATTAGTAGTTATTTACATGCTTCTGTTAATACATATTTGCTGACATGCAATCCAGCACTGTTACATACATATACTTTCTAAATACCTACATGACATTACCTTAATTTGCTTTGGAATAATAAGACAGAGCTAGTATATACACTTAGCACAATAAAAATAAAAATAAAATAATAATAATAATAATAATAATAATAATAATAATAATAATAATAATAATAATAATAATAATAATAATAATAATAATAATAATAATAATAATAACATACATTAGGACACGCTTGCCCTTACTATATACACACATCGCAGACATACCTAGATTACTTATGCTTGAATGATACTGATTTACAATGAAATTAGCTGACATACTGACCAGTTATATTTACACATGGCATAAGTCTGGACCCATGTCCATTAGCTTGTCAACTATATGAGTAATTTTGTTGGTCTGGTGTCGCTGCTTGACCATAAATCTGTTAAATGCCTCCCTGTTCGTCTGCGGGAACGGAATGTGCAATCCCTCCGTGAGAGGACATTCATGAACGTAGTGTTCTGCTGTGCCCAGATCGCCGCAGCAGCACTGATCCGAATTGGATATTCCAAATCTCTCAAAATATACTGGAAAGGGCCCATGCCCTGTGATGTAGTACACCATTTGTGGCCGTGCAACCAGTAGTTCCCTATCTACTTTAGGCAGAAATGTATGCGCTCGGCGGCCTGGGTCTTCGTTGTCCCACGCAGCCTGCCAGAGTGCTAGAGCTGTGGCAGATTCCGTTTTAAATGAGAAACCGGCCATGGGATTTGTACTGGGACTGCTTTCGACGTTATGGGCTGCTTCTTTTGCAAGCCGATCTGCAGTCTCATTACCATGATTCCCGATATGGGCTTTCGTCCATTCTAGATTAATTTTTAATTCTTTATGAGCACGGAGGTATTCCTGAATAGCTGCTATTATTGGAGAACTGTGGGTGGGGTTAAGGATGGCGTATAACGTAGACAGGTTGTCTGTTATTATCTAACTATTGTATAGCCTCTGCTGAATTATCGCTTGCAGTGCATAGCTTATAGCTGTGGCCTCGCTTTGGAAGACACTATTGTGCGCTTCCAAATGCCCCTTCCATTGGCTTACTATTCTACCCTCTTTAAGTGCTGCATATGCACAGCCCACACTGTCGTCTATTTTAGATCCATCCGTATAATAGGTAACATCTATGTTCGTGGATCTTGTGGTCTGCTTTAGGTTGACATTAACACCGCGTCCTTGCAAAGACGGGTGTGGTGTGTGCTGTGATGACTGCTCTTTCGAGGTTATCTGCAGTAAACAGCTCTTCCCCAAATTGCGTTGTTTGGCCGAGTTGCTTGACTATCTGGTACGTAGCTTCCTTCTCGACACTAATGGACAAGGGTAGTATGCCAGCCAGGACTGCCAGTGCATTGGTCGGGGAAGTTCTTAATGCTCTCGTGATATTTAATAAAAACGGCCGTTGGATGCTTTGCAATACTTTACTTTTCTACCCTGCATCGGTAAGGCCCAGACAGCTGCTCCATATGTCACGATCTTCTCAGTGACGGTGTTATAGAGGATCTTGAGGATATGGGGGTTGAGACCCCAGCGATATCCTTTCATCATCTTAAGCTGCTGAGCGATGCTTGCTGTGCGCTCTTTTAGAGAGAGCACATGCGCTATTCAATTCAGTTTCTCATCAAATATTATTCCCAAGTATTTAAGTTCTCACTTGATTGAAAGTCGATTCCCATTGAGCGTGATGCGTGGTTGTCGCGTTAGGGAGCCTCCCTTTTTTGGAATCAAAAAAACTTGGGATTTTTCTTCGGCAATCTTCAATTTCAGCGTTGCACCAGTTAGCTGATAGAATGCTGTTAAAGATAAGGTTCTACAGAACAGCCTCGAACATGAGCCTTGAGGGCAATCTCTCTCTTGTGCCTTTACTGTAGTGCCGCTATTATGTGGAACGATGAGGAATCTGTCTTGGAGGTAGCTGCAGAAAGTAAGGTAGATATTCTGTGGACAACGTGCGGTCCTGAGAGCTTGTTTGATCGCTGGCCACCAGAGCGTGTCAAATGCGCTCTGGCGGTCCAGAGAGATGAAAGCCGTGTGGAGATGATGCATCCTGTTGTGATGGATGACTTGGCGAATTTCATTGAGTGCATGAAGAGTTAATAGGCCAGGACGGAATCCATATTGTTTATTGTTTATGATGTTCTGTACTTGGAGGTGGTGACTGAGCTGTTGTACAAGAAGGTTTTCGTAAATTTTGCCAATCGCGGGGAGGAGGCAGATGGGACAGAGAGAGCTAGGATTTGAAGGGTTGAGCTAGGGAAGAAGGTTGGATGAGATCTGTGAGCAATTCTAAGGATATTATAGTCTAGGCCATCTGGTCCTGGTGCTTTCTTTCTAGGGAGGACTCGGAAAATGTGTGCTATTTCTTGTAGTCCAAATTCAATGTCGTCAGCGGAAGACGGAGTTGTTGTATCTTCTCGGATTCTTCTCTGATGAGGAGTGTCTGACAGTGGGTCGTTTGTCAGAAAAATGGTGTCCAGTATGATGGCAGCCGTGTCTACGCTGAAATTTGCTCTTGGATTTGTGGGAGTTTGATGTCGGTGTGCGTCTGGATCTGCAGATGGCTGTTGAAGGTACACCTGGTGGGGCCGGAAGACTCGATTTGTCGAAATCTTGTGGAGGATTCCGTGAGGATCTTTGTTAGCGGAGCAGACGTTTCTCCAGGTTTTTGTTTTGGCCTTGAGGATCATTCTTTTGTAGTCGGCGCTCCTTCCTATAGATGTTTAGATAGTGGTATTTAACATTTAAAAGCACCTGTCAATAGCTACTGCTTTTAAATAATTTAGTTCTTCATCAAGAGATAGTTTGGAGGAACAAACTTTAAAAGCGCGAAAAACATACTTTCAATTTTTCTGCAGCCAAAATTATTCAAAAAACATCTTCCATTGGTGAACTGGATTTTTAGAGGCATTTCACATTCAAAAAATCTTTCTGCTGTAGTTAACGACCCCAATTCCAACCCATCTGTGTCTTCAGCCTTTAAAGAAATTATGTTTTAGTTCTGGTTTCATCAACAGATGGCGCCAGTACCTTGACGCTTGTGCGTTCTTTCTTATCTTTTCTCATCTAATCACTATATCTTATCTCGTTCATTTGTGCTTTTGCAGTTGAGGATGATGGTTCGGTAAAACTATCGAAACTAGTCCTGTGAAAATTTTAAAATATAACACTAATTTTTGTTGTTCGACTTCTAAATTAGTCATTCTATTATTTCAAATGCAAAAGCTATTCTTTGAGAGGATATCGATCATTTGCATGAGAAATGTATATATATACGTTTTGTGTATTTAAGGCAAAGCGTTCCTGAATAATAAGGAAAACTCTCAGTGTTCTCGGCATTGCTTTCATAAACTGCAAAGAAATGTATATGTATTGTGACTTATCTCACTTGTCTGACAGTAACAACAGAACAAACCTATAAAATTCATCGTGGCAAGGCGTACAAGGCTGCGCCTGTCGTCTGCAAGTCTTGAGCACCATACATGTGACAGTTCGAATTTGCTCAGTTCCATCCCCAATTTTGATAGAGAGCACCCCGGTGGGGACAGGTTCGAGGGATTCCCACCTTCTTTCCCTTCCACTAACCTCTCGAGAGGACTTCGGTTCGCCGCATACTTAGAGTGCCCCTATGCCACACAAATACTATACATTTACAATTATCCAGCTTTCTCCGAGATTCGAACCCGGGCCCTTCGGTACGGCAGTCAGAGTTGCTAACCATTATTCCGGTTGTGCAGCGAAAGAAAATATTCGTAGTTTATTTTACTGATACCTTTGTTTTAGATAACGTGTGTAGAGTTTAGTGTGCTTAGCAATTATCCAAAGTGCCTAAACCCTTAATAGACGTTAAGTGAATTATCTCTAAGTTTTAAGTAAAAACTGAAACTTCAGAACGGTATAAAAGACCCATTTTTTAAAACTAAATAAGAACAGTAGGCACACTTTTTGCTTGCAACTCAGCCAATCACTTGCAGCCAGGTAACATACGTTAACAAAGAGTATCTAAGTTAAATTCATATAAACTAATGCCGAATCAATCAATTAAACGTGAAGTTGGCTCAAAACTTACCTGGCATGGAATTCAACTGTCGACAATTATAATGCAGGACCAAAGACAAGAAGTTTTTTCTAAGATATCAACTTAGTAACGCGGCTACGAGAGGCAGAACACGCTGTCTTACAATTTAAAAAAATCTCCCTCGCGAACTAGATTTGCATTATGGCGGGAAAACGGAAAGTGAGAAGTGACAGTACAAATCCAAAATATAACACAACCGGTTAATTAACGCAAAGCACTTCACATGAGACGCACCAATTAATGGATACTGGACAATTAGGATCTTATTATGATTTCAGAATTCAAATAAAATTTGAATGTATTTTCGCATAAGCTTGTAAAAGCTGATATTATTAAAAATTTAAAACTCAAATGCTATCAATTTAAATTCGTCTTTGTTTAGTATTTGCGTATTTAAAAATTAAAAAAAATTCATAATACCAGTAGTGATTCCAATGCACCTAAAACGCAGTCTACATCTTTATATGTAAAATTTGCAAATTCATACTGCAATTAACTACCTAACGTTTAACGTTAAGTCAAATTGGATGCGTTTATTTAAAAAATAATCATCTCCTTAATTAAATTTATCTTTCTCCTAACAACTCTCAGACGAAAAAGAAAATTTTAAGCCTGAGAAAGATATCAAGCAGACGAAAGGATTAAGCAGGAAAGCACTAAGCTTAATTAGTCTCAAGTTCCTCTATTCCACTTTCGCAAATTGCGTAAAACTCTTTATTTTTTCTGTTAGAAAAGCTCAAAAAAAGCTATAAAGCTTTCTTAACTCTGCTATGAGATCTGCGTATAATCTATAGATATAAAGAAGAATATCTGCTTGTGTGTTTGTTTGTTCGCGATTAACACGGTCACTACTATATAGTTATCGTCACCTAACTTTGTACGATTCCTTTTCTAGATCCTGACTCGTTCGCTTCAAAACGTTCACTTCAAAAAAAAAAAAAAAAAAAAAAAAAAAAAGAGAGATATTAATTAAAAACTCTAAAAAGCGCTAATTTTTGCTCTCATTTTTCCGAGTGGCAACAGTCTCGCATTTCGAGAAGTGTTGCCACTGCTCGCTTTCACATCGTACAGTTTGTTACTAAAAAAATTCTAAGTTTTGCAAGGAAATAAAAATAACATTGCCTGCCAAACATTAAATATATTATTCCCAATTCAAAAGTTTCGTGAGAAGCCATTTCGACTATTGCCATCTTCGTTCGACTTTAATCAGTTGTGATATTAATTAAAAACTCTGCCCAAAAAGCCCCAAAAGAAAGTTATTCCTGCAGTGCTATTAGTTTCGAAACGGCATTTTGCATCGGATCGCTTTAAATATCCGAATCACTTTTCAAATTCTTTGCACCAAATATTATTGCCCTGTGTTACATTTAAAGAAACTAAATAACGAAGAATCTACATGAATGTGTGCATGTTTCTCGCACTCTAAAGAAACAATTGTGCCTAGAGCCATGAAATTTTGAATAACGTAGTCCTCCACCCGAATATAAGCACCTGGAAGCTCGAATTGGGAATTAAGAATTTGTTTTCTTTTCTGTTTAATATTTTGTATAACTTTAAAGAATTTTTTATTAACAAACTCAAAGATTTCAAAGCGCGCAATGGCAACACTGCACGGAAAAACATTTTTATCTCCAGCACGCGAGATTGCCTATTAGAAATTCTAAAGATATGTTGTTTTTAAATATTTTTAGCCAAAAGGAACATTAGCTCAAATGCTCTTGAATTACCACCAAATGTGTAATTTGTGTGTAAATGAAAAAACACCCCTTCGGGCGTAATATAAAATCTGGAAGCTTTCAAATTTTTCTTGCATTATTATTTTTATCTTACATTTAGACGATTTTTAACAACTGCTTGAAACAACGAAAGAATTATTTTTCATTGTTTAAACATTAGTTAGTTTTTTCCTAACTTAAAAACAGTAGAAAAGTCTTAAGAAAGGTATTGCTTTAAATTATCTTCCAAGAAAATGCTTAAGGCATTACAGGTTGATTTGGAAGAAGAATTTCGTTATAATTAAGCATGGCCTCAACAAGTAAACAAAAAAGCTTGGATCTTTGAGTAAAATATAAATGCTATCTGTTTAATATTTTTAAGCTATATATTTTTGAAACATCGCCGGTAGGAAGTTTTACACATGTAACTAAATGAATTTTTATGTATGATGTGGATATTTTCATAAATTCTGTAAAGAGTAAACATCAAATAACCTGGCGTAGGTAATCTGATATATCTTTCACTGATATTTCTATCGTTAGATGGTGCTACAAGCAATTCATTTAGCAATATATGGAAAGTTTCGACAGCTGCTTGTTTTTTTTTTTTTTTTTTTCATTTGTATTTAGTTTTTTTGTTTAAAACTTCACGTTTACACATCATTTGCTATTTTTAATTTTATTTACTTATTATGTACTGCATTTGATAAATGTGTTTGATAAGGGAAGATGAAAATATGAGGCTTTAACAATCCACTAAAAATGGGTTTGAATAAAATTTTGACCAGATGCTATAAAACAAAATTCTCTCAAAGAAGACGGAAATACTAATGATATATTTAGAATACTTCGCAGCTGATAAATGTATTTGATGAGGGAAGATGAAAACATGAGGCTTTAACAATCCACCAAAAAATGGATTCGGAGGAAATTACAGCCAAATAATATAAATCAAAATTCTCTCAAAGAAGACAAAAATACTAATGATCCATTGACAGCTTCTTTAAATTATGGATAACGATTTAAAAGTCTTCTTTCGCACAATCTATCAGTCTGACTTTCATAAAATGAAATTATTGAATAAACTAAAAGTGATAAAAGTGGCAACGTTAAGTGATGTTGCCAGAATTAAAAATGTGTTAAGTACGAGCAAAACAAAAGAATTAAATAATACAAAAATGATTATTCAACTATAGATATTAACCATGCGTAACAAAAGATAATTCAATCAAAGAATCAATGTTTTTTTTTCGACATTTTACATATCAACCCGATAATGGAGCATGGCTAAAGCCCAGGATGTTTCGATTGTTGGACTTCTGTTGCACTGTAAATTGTTATCATAATTATCATTTTAAGTTACTTAAATCAACAACAAAAAAATAGAAATACGTGGTAAAATTAACAACAGTCTTCGTTGTACTTGAACTAGGAAGCACGTTATGTATTAATTAATCTAGTATTAACAACAGTCTTCGTTGTACTTGATCTAGGAAGCACGTTATGTATTAATTAATCTAGTATTAGTATGTATCCGTGGATAGCTGAAGTTCTGGATAATTGGTATTCTAGTGCATCGCCTTCAATGACTCCAGAAAGTATCCCTTGTTTAATATAAACATTAATCAGTCATTCTTATTGTCTGTTGATAACTGGTATTGAAATACGTCATCTTCTCTCTTCCAGAAATTATCCCTTGTTTAATATAAACATTAGTTAATCATTCTTACTGGCAATTGAATTACTGCTGATTAAACGGATAGCTAGAAATCAGACTTGTACAGCAATCAATTTCCAATACCAAAGAAGTATCATGATAAATGCAGATGAGTTGCAAATAAATCAGTTCACGTTTAAATACTAACATCCCGTGAAATTAGCTATCTATCTTCTTTGTTGTATCAACTGACAACAGTTTGGAAAGCCAGGGAAGTTAACGAGAAAGAGCGTTGACTTAAACTTCTCGCGCTCTGAAGCCTCCTCCCCCCGTTTCTAAAATTCTCTTACTTGCCAAGACAGATTGGCTTTTTTTTTTAAGGATGAAGTCCTTAGGAGAACTCGTTAAAAAGAAAATATTTCACACTGCTTTTTCTCTTCGGAATCTAAATGAAAGCCTGTTGTTGAACTTTTGCGGAATGAAATGCAAACAAGCAAGCCGTTCCTACTCATAAAACATGCTGTCTCTCTAAGAAAACGGACGAGATGCAAAATAAATATTTGCTTTGCCAGCATTAGCGAAGAAAATGGCGCAAAATCATGGTGGAACGGAGACCTCTGGTAGAATAAATCTCCAGCTTTTTGGATTGAACTTGTTGTTGTTATAGCTGCATTACTGCCACAAACTAAGACAGTATAAGATACATGAATAAATCTGAATCAAATGTAATTCAGAAAATACATCGTAACTTTAAAAAAATTCAGGAGTTGAGGCTATTCTTAATATAGTGAAATTGACTTTTAATTTTTTCTTGCCCCATGTTATTAAACGTTTTGTATATAATTCTTTTTTTACTTCCTTATACAAAGTAAAAAGACAGTATTGCGATTTTTTTAAAAATTTGGGTATCGTATTTCAACGAAAATATCCATTTTGACCGCTATCGAATTCAACTTAACGATGATTTTGCGTAACATCTGTGCGTAAGGACATCTATTTTTTCTGAAGCCAGTGGAGATCAAAATTGGTTAGGAAACAAATGTTTTCAGTTTCATTTACTTTTGGCATTTTGAGTTGGTTCACTATAAACGGCGTTTTACTTTTCAAATTGTTGCCACTAAATATTAGAGCCCTGCATTATATTCAACGAAATTAAATAATGAAGAATCTACATGAATATATGTATATGTTTCTCGCACTGTGAAAACACAAGGGTACTTAGGGACGTACTAGGACGTACGTACTTAGGACATCAAATTTTGAATAAGGTAGTCCTCCACTCGAATATTGGCATCTGGAAGCACAAATTTGGAATATGCTTCATTATCGATTTAATATTTTGTAAAACTTTAACGAATTTTGATTAACAAACTCAACGATTTCAAAGCGAGCAGTGGCAACACTATACGAAAAAACATTTATATCTCCAGCGCGCGAGGCTGTGTATCGGAAATTCTAAAGATATACTCTTTTTCAATTGTTTTGTGATACTGCTGTTGAATTGAATTGTATGGTTTTAGTGCGAAGAACATGACATTTAATAAATAAAGGTAGCACACAAAACGATAAAAAAAAAAAAAAAAAAAAAAAAAAAACGCTTTGGGCGTAATACAAAATCTGAAGGCTTTCAGATTTTATTTTTTGTTTGAAATTTAATCTTCTCATTTTAAACAAATATGCTTTGTTTTGCTTCTTCCTCTTGCTCGAAAGTCACAGTAAAACTCATTAAGTCATACCTTGGACCTATACATCGGGGTCTGCAAGTATGGTCGCTTTAGACATTATGGCTATCGGTAATATTCAGTGTCAGTATTTATAAATGCTCTTATAAATATTTACCACCTTTAGAAGTAGTCATCATGAGACATTTCCATTGTATTTATTACCGAAATGTGTGCTGTCTTGCTGTAATCATTTAAGTAAGCGTAAGTTACTTAAAATTACGTTGTGGCTTTGAGAGAATCATTATGATTGTGATTACGATAAAAATGAAGATGAATTAGTTTCAGTTTCAGTTGCATAACCCGACAACTGTTGTAGTCTTCGGATTTTTCACAACTTTTAGAATGCTATATTTCTTTGAGTAATTTGTTTTTAGATAAGTAAGTATTCTTCGTAAAAATATGATCTTTCAAAAATTTTTACAGTACGCTGTTTTACAGTACTTCAGATACCAACTGCTTGAGTCGTAAAATATATCAGACAACTTATCATCCCATTGTAAATTCTAAGTACAATAACACGAACTCAGATGAAGGTTTAACTAAATAAGTTTACTAATACGTCAGTTTAATTGTTACACAAAACTGATTACAGTAATAGAAAATCAAATCTCCGCAATTCATGGAAAATTTAAAACCAATGCTCAAGTGAAATTAAAACGTTAAATACAAAGATTACATCCTTAAATAAGATTCGGCTCAGTCCTCAATATTTTCACGAAGTGTATCCTGCTAACGAAGCTAAACCCGGTGAAACAATTCAGTCGAAGTAGTTGAATGACTGGTCAGCGAAGACTACCAAACTTAAGAAGTGCTATCTAACGAATCAAAAGGGCTATCTTAGGAACTGAAGAGCTTTGCGTTTTAATTAGCATCTTGGTAGGATATGATGGAAGTAGAAGAGAAAGTGAAGGAAAACTAATAATATGATTGAGTTAACTAACGTAAAACCCTACAAGTTTTGCCCTACGGATATATATATATATATATATGATGTAACAGCTTTTGTCCAGAATAAATAGAATGTTGAAGAATCATAAATGTAGTCGTAGCTTAATTATCAGACGATAAGTTTAAAAAACAGAAACCATTTATTATTGGTCAGGAGAAATAGCAGTTACAAAATCAGATATCCGGAGTAAATAAAAAAGAACTACTAATAATATTTTGTATGAAGGTTTACTGCATCGTGACATTTAAGAAAAAGCCCCGATATTCTTTTGCGAGTCTTTTTATAGCCTCTGGAAAGGCGGAGCTTCCAAGAAATGACGTCAGCCTCGTCAGCCAATCCAGTTCGCATTAAATATTTCCAGAACATTCTAAAACTGTATGTGTAGAAAAAGGCGTGAAAAACAACTTGACTAAGGGGCTGTGTTTTCAATTCCACGTACTTTCAAATAAGAGAACGTCGCCATTAAAAATGAAAAGAACATACAGCTAGAATTTTAAGTGTATTCTTGACTATAAAAATTTTATTATTATATATATATATATATTCTACAATATTTTCAAAAAATAACCCATTTATAATTCTTCGAATGACTTGATTTTAATTCGTAAAGTTTTGTGTTTATCAATTCATTAAATGAAAATTAATTAACTTATGATCAGAAAAGATGTCTTATTTCTAAAAGTTATTGAGCAGCCCTCGCTGACTCTTATTTTACCTCAGTAATATTTAAGCCCATCTCTTATACTACTAGGATCGGCTTTAGACCCTTTGTTATCCGTATTTGTTCACGTGATTAGAGGGCTTGAGCCAAAGCTCTCTGTAGGATTTTGCCGTATGAATGAATTAGTTTTCTATATGCTTGTATTCCGCAAGCAGCGGTGACTTTCTTTGTAATACACAAGCTTATGTAGCTTTCTAAATTGAATTTATAACAAAAGATTTATTTTAAACCCTCTTCTGATTTCTTCAGCTCTGAAATGATTTGATGAAATCTGAAGTCCCGCCCACCTTTTTCCAGTTTCTTCCTGTGTTAAGTGAGTTTTCCAGATAGTCCTAAGTGGTTGACTACGCTCGATTTCGTAATGCTGGGTCCAGGTTTGTGTCCCTGAAAATGCATGGATGTATAGTGTCTGAAAAGCGTGGAGGCACTTAAAGTAATGACGAGCTGATGGTAATCTCAAGTGAGTTAATGGTAGAAAAGAGGAATGCCAGATTCAAGGGTTCAAGCCCCGGAAATCCCCGTCCAAATTGAACCGTAAGTGCGGTAGGACTATATCCATATTCCCACTGTTAAAGTTTGGACGCCTAAGCCTACTTCTTCCTGTGTTAAATGAATGCATATAAGTTTCCGAAATATTATAAATAGGTAGATACTCCTAGCGTGTTTTATTGCAACCAAAAGGTACACTACGATCATCTCTAACCTACGCGCCTTCTGAAGCCAGCATGGTATATTATTAATTACCGATTAGATGTCCTTCGCATTAGAAAAGAGCCGTATATAAGGAAATGTATCACAATCGTTTCTCAATTAACCGGAGAGCACAGATTAATCTGACACTTTTAAGAAAACAATTTTGTTTATTGAAGAGCAATGAGAAATTTATTGTCGAACAACATCAGCGTAAAGCAAATTTGTCTAATTGGGCAATTAATAAAAGAGTAAAAAAATCTGAGAGGCTTATGATTTTAAAAATCGCCTAAAACGTATTTAAAGCGTATTACAGTTTACCAGTCCAGATTATGGATACAGGTGGCCAGGTGACATAGCAAATATTAGATGAATATGCGTTTAGACTAACATGAGAACATTATATATCTTCTGTATTTAAAGAGTGAGAGTATGTAACGTAATTCTGTAAAAATATTTAATGTTTTTAATAAGATATGTCATGAATTAAATGCACTTTTATTTAGATCAATCCGATTCAAAGTAAAAAAAAATAATGTTCATAAGAATTAAATTTATTAATTACTAAAAGATAGATTAAATATGAAAGAATAATATCTGACGTTTTCCGAATGCAACAGACTCGAATGAAAAAATGAAAAATTACTAGATTTCGTCTCTTAAGCTACACAGTTTGATTCCGTGTAAAAAGACATAAATTATTTAAACAAAACATAACTTTCTTTTATGTTTAATACTGCTTTGATGGGGCAGTTTGGAGATGCCGTTGGCTACTCCGTACAAAATAAGTGCTTAAAACTTCAAAGTCACGTGCGAAGCAAAGTGGAGTACCTGGCAATGCCCTACTCTGTAGAATGTTCGGTCTCACCAACAGACGAGCAGTAAAATCGCTGAACAGTGGTAGTTCGATCCGGGGTTCGAATCCTGAGCAACGTGCTGGGTGCATTGCAATTTCGTCGTTTTCCCCACGTGTAACGCTTTATAAGCTAATTCCCTTAGAAAGTCCTCCAAGAAGGCATTCCTCCCCATAGGCAGATGGCCCTCGTGTATTTTGCCGTTACTAAATAAACCAAATAATGCAACAAAAAGAGCGCATGCGAAAATGGTGACTTTGTCTTGTCTAAATAAAGAATTGTTAATATGATTGGTTGCCTGAGGATCGTTATGCGCATGGCAGATTTTACAGCAGTTTCCTCCATCGCTGGCAAACTCCGCAAGCGAATATTTTAAAATTAAATTTAAGGCATAAAATAGCACAATTTCTTTATAAAAGTTGTTGGAATACAACAAAAAGAACGCATGCGACAATTGCGACGTTTCTTGTCTAAAGGATTGTTAACAAGCATGGCTGCCTGAACATCGTTATGCACATGGCTATCGGAGTTTGGCACATTTAAAAATTTGGAGACTTCTACCCAGATGGTTGCGATAACATATAAGCACCCATTTTTCTTTCACTTATAATCTGATTTATTCATCTTTTTTGTGTTTTTTAACTAACCTTGGAAGAACTGATTTTTTTTGTTAACTGTTTTCAGTGTTACCCACTTGATAGCCATTTGACTACATATCTTATAAAAAGTGTGATGAGTTTCTTTTCTTAAATTCATTCAAATGAATTTATTTTCATGGAAATGATGGTACGTTATTTTGAATAAATTCATTTTCAAATTTCATCTCATATTTAGCTTCAAATTAAAAGATGTCTAGCATCGAACACAGTTCTTTGAAACTTCTGGCGCCTTTACCACGATTAACCGGAACAAATTTTTCTTTCGTTGACATCTGTGAGTTCTCCCACCCACGCATGAACACTCACTCGCTACTGCAAACAACATCACTGCATTTAATTTCAACTCAACTCTTTTTGTTGATGCGATTATATGCACATCGCAACCGTTTCCATTCCTTTTTATCAATTCATATAGATGCAAGAATAAAATTCAAACGATGTAAGCATCTTAAGTACGCCTCGCGTATTAAGAAAAAAAGGGAAAATGAAAATTACTTGAGCCTAAGAAAAAGAATAAAGTTACATTTAGTATTTTTGTCTGCTAATATTTTTTTTTCTTTGTTACAATTGTAACTTATTTTTAAATGTTTGTAAGCGACAGAATTCCACGAGAAATTCTATTTAGATCCCTTTTTCTTAAAGTTTGGTAGAAAATACTTTAGCCCTTTGTTTTTTTTAGATATATTAATATAATTATTTTCTTACATTTATTCACTTTACTTTTTTTGTTACTTTAATTTGCTTAAGATGAAAAATATAATTTGTTTCTCAAATATTAATTAATTTGCGACCAAATCTGCGACATATGTAATTGGATTTTGCTTCTAAGTTGTTTGACATAAATTAGTTTGTTCCGTTTTTTAATCCATTTGATCATTAATTTATATTTTTAATGACTTTCTTTCTTTTGGTAATTAATTCTTCGATTTCAGCGTAATAATACTGAATAAATGAAGATATATTCAAAAGTTTCAATTTTATTTTTCAGCTTTTCTTCTTATTTTCGGTTACATTTTTTCCCTCGGCTTCATACTAGAACATAAACAAATAAATTACAGATGTTTTAAAATGCAAAATTTAAAAATAGTAACACATTAATGTTTTCTTCATATATTAACACTAACATAAATTGCAGAATTCAAGTCGTAGATATAATCATGAGTCAAATCATTTAAAATAAGTACTTGTATACTTTAACTGACTTGTATACTTTAACTTTAATCAAACTGACAGACAGAAACGGATCATGTTTTTAAATAAACACCACACATTTCATAATTATTTCTACTATAGATATTAAATGGTAGTACTATATAGTATTATACACATACATTACTAAAGAATATTGATTATATTATCTCCCAAGATTAATTTTAGTAGAATTATCTTAAAAGTGTGAATCCATACTTAGTAAGTTCAATTTCGAAAAATGTTAAAAATGTTTTAACGGGAACTTGAATTAAATCCTGAATAACAAAATTTTAATTGTAAAAAGAAATAAATTAAAAGCAAGTAATTAAATTAAATGCAAGTAATCATTGCCATTGATCGGAAATTAGTGGACTTTTCAAGGGGAACAAACCAACTCCCGTTCAATGAATAATAATTAAGAAATAAATACGAAGGTGTTTCGTCCTTTACTCGAGCAATAAGGCAATGCCAAACCGACAATTCAAGCTAGGCCAAACATTTCTGTGAATAGAAGGGATTAAGAACCAATGCAGAAAACTAAAGAACTCATTCCGATTAAGCATGTTAGCTAATTCAATTTTGAGTGAAAAGCAATTTCTGCAGTAAAATTGATATCTCTCGAGTAATTGTCCCCCGACACCCTCGTGTTTAGGCATTTTAGTTCAAAACTAAAGAAGCGATAATATAATCAATATTCTTTAGTAGATAAATTATTATTAACTTACTTTGCAGCAATTGCGCGAGCAGTAGAATCACTTGATTTCGTACTAAGTGAATTTAAGATCATACTACATTACCATATATATATTAGTTACACATATATAAATGCACAAATATATGGCCCCATCAGGGGCCGAATAATTAAGCCTGCTGAATACTGTAGTTCGACCCAGGTTCGGACCTAAGTTGAACAGGACAGCTGCCTGTTTAGCTTTTGAATTTTCCCCATATGTAACGCTAGTACGAGCCAGTTTTCCTTAGACAATCCTACACGAAGTCATCTTGTCCCTTAGGCAGATAGCCCTCGTCTGCTTTTCCATATCCAAATAACCTAATCTAACCTATATATACATTAATATATATATTACTGTATCATGAGCATTAATATATATTAGTTATTAAAATTATCTCACTGCTATTACTGCTATTTGAGTCTCATTGCTATTACTACATGCTACTTGGATGACATCTTGTAAGGATCTTAAGTTTTACTAACGTTTATTTTATTTTAAATCTTTACTATCACTTCTTATTTTCTACTTCCGGCCAGAATTATAAACGTGAAGGTTTTTATGCAAAGTTTGTCTGGCGAACGCCAAGTACTTAAGTTGTGGCTTTTTGCCAAGCGAGAGAGAGAGGAAGCAGTAAGTCAACGCAGGCCGCTTACCTTAGAAGTTACGCAGTTGCTGTTCGCCTTCCAGGCCAGAGGTTTTAATCCTCTTGATAAACAAGAGGTTTTAATCCTCTTGATTAAACGTATTGTAGTGTTCACAGTCTCTGTGCTACATACGCTTCCTGTTATTATAAGGCCAATCTTCCACGTGTATTATTCTAAAGTTAAATTAGAGTTTAGTTTTATTTTTATACTTTTTTACGTTAGACCCCGAGTGGAGGGTCAGTGTATTCCGAAGTACGGAAGTTATTGTATATAGAGAAAAATAAAGGGTTTTGTATACCCTTCGTCTGTATCCTGTCTACTTACCACAATTAGTGAACATAGCTTTAGTAAGCTCTCTGTTCCGAGTCAGGTCCTTGTATGTTCCCGAAGAAGGTTAGAAGGAACATTGAACCTGATAGTGGCGCCCAACGAAGAAGAATAACCATGGCCGAGTTTCAAGAAGAACCTGTGCTGCCTGCAGAAACGGCTCAGAATCCAGAAATGCCAGCTGCCGCCCTGGAAGGATTCGGTTACATCGTCCAGACCATGCGCGCTTCGATGAAACCAGAAGCAACGTTTAATGGAAACTCACCGGTAACCAGTTTTTTGGAAAAATTGGATGACCACTTCATGCTCTACCCCGTGCACGAGTTTCAAAAAGTTACCTTAGCTACCAGCGCTTTGAGGGGCCAAGCGCTTAACTGGTTCAAATGTATCGGCAGAAGTCTCTTGGGTCAAGCAGGAAGTCCCACCTATACTTACGAAAATTTCAAGACTGCCCTACTAAAAGCCTTCCCTGTTGTAAGGGATCGTGCGAAATTAGAAACGGAACTTTTTAGTATATATCAACAAAGAATCGAAAACCTCTCGAGCTGTATTTTAAGAAAAATTCACGTTTTCAAGCTCTTGTATGGAAACCGTCCGGATCCTGAAATAATTCAAGTGATTTTGCCGAGGTTACTGCCCCAAGTGCAAGACTTTATTGAATTAAGAAATCCGACTATTCTGGAAAGGTTATTTGAGCTAGCAATCCAGTTTGAAAGTAGAAGAACGGCGGACGTCGAAAGAAGACGCCAGTATCAACAGCGAAACCAATTTGGTACGCCAAGACTACAGCAAACTCAAGCACATGGCTACGGAGAAAAAGCGAATCAGTGGGCAAGGAAACCCGAGCATTCAAAAACAGCCGGCGAACGTCGACAGTTCAATAGCAACCCAGGAAAAAAGTCTCAAGGCCAGGGGAAAAAGAAGGAAAGCACGGAAAGGAAAAATAATTTAAACTAAAACGGATTTCTGCTGACGAGAGGGTGCGGAAATCTGAAGGCCACGAAAACCCCTCTTCCTACAAGTTAAATACAGTAATGGTGAAAAATTTGACTCTTCCGAAGATTGAAGTCTTGGTGAATAATATCCCGGCCACCGCACTCCTGGATACCGGCGCGCAGTGTTCCTGTGTGGCAGAAGTCTTTTTTAGAAAGTATTTTCGCAAATACCGCATATATAATGCGGATAATACGACAGTATTAGCGGCGCAAGGAGAACAATGTAAGTGCGTAGGTAAAGTACCTTTGTATATCCGTATCAAGGACGAACAAGTAAAGGTGATGTTTTTTATAGTAAAGAATTTGCAAGCACATTTGATCTTAGGAATAGACTTTCTTTCAGGCGCACAAGCTACACTGGATTTTAATGAAGCGTCCCTTAAGCTGACAATGAAACCAGTGCGTGTAGAAAAGGTTGAACCGCCAAGGTTAAAACTTGACCACCTGCCTAATGACGAGCAAGATAGAATCCGACAAGTGGTAAGTGAATTTGCTTCGTTATTTAGTGATATTCCAGGATTTACTCAGGTTACTAACCATAGTATTGACACCGGAGATGCATTGCCAGTTCGTCAAAAACCATACCGGTATGATAAGAATAAGGAAAAAATTATAGAATGGCATATTACCGATATGCTACGTAAAAAGATCATAACGCCCATCTCAAGTAGTTATGCTAGCCCGGTGGTTTTATGTAAGAAAAATAATGATTATCCTTTGGAGCATCCAAAAAGGTGGAGATTCGCTATTGATTACCGTAAATTAAATTCCATAACGAAATATCCGGTATATCCGTTACCGATCATAGAAGAAATTTTAAGGAACATAAAATCAACCAAATTTATGACGACTTTAGACTTAACGACTGGTTATTTTCAAATAGGGGTGAGGCCTGAGGACGTGCCTAAGACTGCTTTTATAAACAAGTCTGGCACTTATGCATTTTTGCGTATGCCGTTTGGCCTTTCAGGCGCCCCGGCAACATTTCAGCGATGCATGGACATTGTGTTAAGACCTGTTCTTGGAAAGTCCACATTTATCTATTTAGACGATATCATTATTACTAGTGATAATCTCGACCAACATATACAGGATTTAAGACAGGTGTTTTCTTTATTAAATGAGGCCGGTCTAAAAGTTAATGTCGAAAAGTGCAAATTTGCAGCCCCTGAATTAAAATATTTAGGTTACAAAATATCTCAAAAAGGGATCGAGACAGATGAATCAAAAATAATCGCTGTACAAAAGTATCCGACTCCAAACACGGCAAAGAAGCTCTCTTCTTTTCTAGGACTTTGTTCATATTATAGGTCCTTTATAAAAGATTTTGCGGCTATCGCTGAGCCATTGTTAAAATTAAAAAGGAAAAAGGCAAGATTCTCGTGGACGGCCGAAGCCAATAGTGCTTTCGAAAAATTAAAACAAGCATTAACGCAAGCCCCTGTGTTGAAATTTCCTGAAAAGGATGAAAATTTAGAAATTTCAGCGGATGCTTCGGATTATGCGGTAGGAGCGGTACTTTCGCAAAATCAGCAGCCCGTGGCATTTTTTAGCCGAACTTTAAATCAAACACAAAGAAACTATTCCGCGACCGAGAGAGAGGCACTTGCAGTTCTGTTAGCAGTGCAAAAGTTCCGAGTCTATTTTGGAAAGGCGCCGATAACAGTATACTCTGATCATGCGGCGGTAACTAGATTGTACTCAGGGAAAAACTTATCCCCAAGGTTAAACAGATGGGCACTCAAGCTGCAAGAATATAATCTAGTAATCAAGCATACCCCCGGAAAGGAAAATATCGTAGCAGATGCCCTATCACGAATTAAATTAGACGAACAAAGTAATACCGTAAAGGTTGCAATGCTTACAGCGTGTACAATAAATTCCCGAGAAACTGTAATAACAGAACTGGGTAAGGATCCTGAGTTTGGAAGTATTTATGAGTATTTGAAGGATCCTGAAAATTTTAGCCACCAAGATATTGTGGCGATAAGAAATAGGGCGGCCCATTACGAACTAATAGATGGTCTATTATTCTACACAAAAACTACGAATTCCAACAACGAATTTCGACCTGTTATCCCAGCTAGTCTTAGATTAAATATCCTGCATGAGCTCCATGACAGCCCTCTAGCTTCTCATGCTGGTATTCGAAAAACTATCCAACGCGTACGCGAGGCAGTCTACTTTCCTGAACTGCAAAAGTTAACAAGGGCGTATGTCCAGTCCTGCCCAACATGTCAAGCCGTTAATTATATTAATTTCCGCCCGGCCGGGTTTCTAAATAGTATTAAATCCGAATTTCCAAATGAAATAATTGGCATCGATTTATTGGGCCCTTTTCCAAAAAGTCAGTTAAATAAAAGTCGCATTCTCCTTGTTATGGTTGATCATTTTAGTAAATGGACCGAAATTGTTCCCTTAAAACGAGCCTCCGCGAAATTGGTTACCGATTCTATTTTAAATAAATAGATTTTAAAATACGGGGCGCCCCTAAAAGTTATATCGGATAATGGTCCTCAATTTGTAAGTAATATATTTGAAGACATGTTCCAAAAACTGGGCATACGTCATTTAAAAATGGTCCCGTATCGGCCGCAATCAAATATAGCGGAACGGGTCAACAGAAATATAGTGAAAATTATCCGTAGTTATGTTAAAAATTTTCATAAAAGCTGGGATAACTATGTCAATGAATTTGCTTTCGCCCTTAGGACCGCAAAACATGATACAACGGGCAAAACTCCTGCTGAGTTATTTCTAGGCAGAAAGATTATAACACCGTTAGATAAACTATTTTATGTGCAACAAAGAGCCCCAGAATTTAAAATGGGTGATATAGAAAAACTAATAAAAGAAGCAAAAAAGAATACGGAAGTAGCACAAAGAAAACAGAAATTATATTATGATTTGGAACGACGGGGAGTAACTTATAAAGTAAGGGATGAAGTTTTAAAAATTAAGCATTCACTTTCTTCAGCACCAGAAGATAAAACTGCCAAATTTTTTCCACGATTTGAAGGACCATATGTTATAGAAAAAATAACTCACGCTGTTGTAGTGTTAAAAGCCAGAAATGGTGAAACCTGTTCCGCAAACATTGATCAAATCAAGCCCTACTTCGATCGTAATAAAATGCAAATCTTTTCAGATCTTTTGCAGGATCCGGCACGGCAGACACCGCAGGTACAAGTTCCAGAGGTGAAAAAACGACAAGTACAAGGGCAAGCCAATGAGAGACAGAAGCAAGTGAAAAGAAAATTGCCCCGCAGAAAAATGGAAGGTAACAAGAAAAAGAAGCCGTTCCACCGTCCACAAAACAGAGTTCACGAACACCCCCAGAATGAAGAAGGGAGAAGGACGACGTATGTGAAGAGGACCAGGAGAAATGACGGCAACTATAACCCGGCTTTAAAACGGAAGATCTACTCATCCGACAGAACTCTCCGCAGCAAAAGTCGCCGAACTGCGGAAGGGCCATCAGCGGCGGAGGAAAAAGTACAAGAAAAATTTGAACGGCCAACAACGAGGTCCAAGCAGGATCACGACAGAAGTTTCCCGGTTCCGCCAAGACCAGCTGCCATCAAACGGCAAAGACCACAAGCAGAGGAGAAAAGGAAAGTATTCAAGGGTGGCCGTACTGGTGAGAAAAGGAAGCTTCCAGAGGAAAGCACTGAAGGGCGAGCCCGTACAAGAAGGAGGATAAACCAAGCTACTATCTGCGGTAGCTTTAAAGACTGGGCCCAGAAAAGGATGTTCGAATATTACAAAGATAAGTAAAATTTTATGTTACTTTGCAAACTTAAGTTAATCTTTCATTCTTACTGCAAGTGGCAGATTTCAAGAAGTTTTACCTCATGCGAGGTCTACCTTTATCGCCAAAAGGGCGAGAAATGAGTTGTGACCGATTTTCTTATTATGTTTTTCAATTACTCGTGCGTAAAACTAAAGTTGATGTATAATAGCGTTGTGTAAAGACTTAAATATTGTAAAAAGTTATTGTATAAATTTTATTTAAAACATTCTAGCAAGAAAGAAGTTTTAGTCTGAAAGACTTTTTGAAATGTAGTATTATTTCAATGTAGAAAGAATTGGCACTTGCTTTGAAAAGAATAGAAGTTAACAATGTACTACTCATGTATGTTTTCAAATGTGTAAAATTAACGGCATGTTGATATGTTCTTATATACATGTGAACTGTTATTTTAAATGTTAAGAAATACCGTGATATGGTAAAAGTGAAAGTAATGTTAAAAATTTGTTATTCGTGTGACTGTAAAGATTAAATCATGGCGAATATGTGGTAAAGGTTGAATGATGTAGTTAGGCTCTCTGACGCTACACTTTAGAGTTAGCCACTTTCAGAATAGTACCTCAGGGTTTAGAGTTGAAAGTAGGGTGTGTTAAGAGGTCTCGTTATGTTGAATTTTAACACGTTAGTGTTTTGATTGTAGGAGGAAGTGTGGCACACGTAGACAGAAACACATTCGTGTTTGGTGTTCTTTTACAACACATGTCAGAGAGCACGGAGAGAGATAATTAAAATAGTCATGAATGAAATAAGAATGTTAAGAGAAGTATATTCTATATGTTATTTGCAATGTCATTGTGTAACATTTCATTAAACTAGTTTTCCTTCCAGATCTCTGGAAGGAACCACAATTGAATAAAGCTCCTGTTTAGATGCAGTACAGATGAAAAAAAGATTGTTGTATATCCTGGGAGCTGCTATTGTAACAAATTTCTTTCTTTTAAATTTTCTAGTTTCTAGCGAAGTTGTGTTTGTAAAAGGTTGGCCTCGCGTTAGATTCTAGAGCTAAAAGTTTTCAACAAGGTCGTTTTAGACTTCAGTTTCAAACTAATTAACTCTGGCGGGAAGTATGTAAGGATCTTAAGTTTTACTAACGTTTATTTTATTTTAAATCTTTACTATCACTTCTTATTTTCTACTTCCGGCCAGAATTATAAGCGTGAAGGTTTTTATGCAAAGTTTGTCTGGCGAACGCCAAGTATTTAAGTGTGGCCTTTTTGCCAAGCGAAAGAAAGGAAGCAGTGAGTCAACGCAGGCCGCTTACCTTAGAAGTTACGCAGTTGCTGTTTGCCTTCCAGGCCAGAGGTTTTAATCCTCTTGATAAATTAAACGTATTGTAGTGTTCACAGTCTCTGTGCTACATACGCTTCCTGTTATTATAAGGCCAATCTTCCACGTGTATTATTCTAAAGTTAAATTAGAGTTTAGTTTTATTTTTATACTTTTTTACGTTAGACCCCGAGTGGAGGGTCAGTGTATTCCGAAGTACGGAAGTTATTGTATATAGAGAAAAATAAAGGGTTTTGTATACCCTTCGTCTGTATCCTGTCTACTTACCACAATTAGTGAACATAGCTTTAGTAAGCTCTCTGTTCCGAGTCAGGTCCTTGTATGTTCCCGAAGAAGGTTAGAAGGAACATTGAACCTGATAATCTGTCTGTACTGACAATTCTGTAGCTTGAGAAATCATTTATGACAACAATTTTGGTTTGTATTACTAAAAATTCAAAATGTCAAAGATTTTTTATTATTTTTATGTAACAGTCCGAAGAAGTAATTATTTATTGCTTATTTCACATGGCGGTCTTAAAGTTATAAAAGGTTTAAGCCGAGCTTCTTTGCCAAGCAACCAGAGCTTACTAAGTTACAAAAACTGGTTTAAAAAATTTGCTTAAAAGTTCTAACTTTTCCAATTTAAGCAAAGCTGATGTAAGAATCAATAATTACAGTTACGCAATCATTGGTCGATGATTTCGTTCAGTCAGCTAAGCATTTACGCATGCTCAATTTTCCCTTACCTGGTTGGATACGGCTTAAAACATTCTAAACAGGGGAGTATAGACTTAAATGACTTTTATGCCTTAAACGGCAAAGCTTTATGATGACAAAATCGTCATCTGAACGAAGCCTTATACATACTGGTGGCACAATAGCTACCAGATAAACTTGAGTTCATTCCACGCTACCTGATGTAATTCCGTTTCAACTTGAGCTGCAGCGTCTGCGTTATGCTGGATTTTAGGTTCTCAAATTCAATCGGAATAATTTGAAAGAAAATATTCTTAAACATAGTACGAAAGAAAAGTTTTGGCGATCTAAACTTTTCTTTCGTACTATGTTTAAGAATATTTTCTTAGAGATTGGTTTCTTAGAGATTCTTCGAGATCGAAACATATGGGTTTCTAAAATAAGTTTCTCATGCAACCTTCAGTTGGTTGTTCCAGGAAGGTCTAGAAACGCTACTTTACTGCGTTTGGGGTAGTGCTTCGTGACATTTTCTAGCACTGACATTCAGATATAGCCTACGGTATCAACAAGTATTAGTTTATGTATGATCAGTACAAAACATTAAAAGCCCTGAGCAGCACATACCAGAAACTATGGATAAGTATTCCCTTTGAGACGGCAAAAATAAAAAGTGAACACAATCAGTATTTGCCTAGAATTATTCCATTTTTGAAAAAACAATAACTTTCGTTCAAAGTCTTACATTTCTTCCTCGATTTCACTGGTTGTTCTCACTACTCTGAAACAAATGCTCTATATGAAAACAGACGAAAGAGAATTGCATAGAAGCCAAAAGAATTGAATACTGGTGAGCTGATAAAGTCACAATCGCATAGAACATTTTTCAGAAAATGGTTAACAAAGAGAAAAGGCAACTTTAAGACACTATGATATCAGAATCACGTGAGAAAAGAGCAGAATTATTTGCATATTTTGGCCCACCATTATTAGCTGAGTGGTAAAAGCGATAAACACTGATAACTCAGCCCGAGCAGTAGACATTTCACCAGACAGTTGGATGCATGGCGACTCAGCAGACAGGTTGACTGCGTAGCGATTTTAATGTTTATTTTTAGGATAAAGTGAATACAAGCTCTGTATCTTTTAAATGGTTTTACTTCAAGGAATTTATTCGATCAGTTGCTATGCCTTAAACAATGTACTCCAATTCTCTCGTGGAAAAAATTTCTTTGGGCATTTTGTCCCATAATGTCTCCCCCGAGGTCCACTTCGACGTTGGTGGAGAGGTGGAAACCTATGGAGGATTCCAACTCATGGCTTATGAACCATGACCCTCTTACCCATGACTGATCTCTCGTGAATTTGTACACCGTGAGAAGACTCTTCCCAATGATCTTCCAGCAAAACGGTGCCGTACTCTTGCTAAAGTCGGGCGCTGCTCTAAAAGACATATGTATTCATAACGGTGCCAAGACGTAAGAGAGCATGCACAAATGGAAGATCAGTTTGTCACTTGGAGAGTGATCGTGGAAACCCATATGCCAATCCGGCATTTTTCGCACAGGTGAGCGCACCCTCATGCAGTTCCGATTTTCGTTTCAGTTACTGACTAATTGATTAAGCAAGGAATTAAATAAATATTCGGCACCTTTATGAAGAACGGGGACTCTGCATAAGGGGGAATGCACGTTTATGAAAAATTGTTATAAAGTTATCTGAGTAATTATAAGTCTGTCTGCACCTTTACAAGAAATGGTGGACTGGCATAAAGGTGCCCGAGCCTTTATGAAACACACCAGATTGGCATACCAGTGGCGAAGGTTTCGTCAATCAGAACTGTAAGGTTTATCCTAAGTTTTTAACAGTTATTTTTAGTTAAATCTACTTTCCCTATCCCTTCTAATTTCAGCTTACAATTTCTTGATAGAGTGTGCTTTTAGAATCTCGGTTAATGGAAATGAGGAAGAGTGGTACTTAAGTCAATGTGCCACTGACTTCGTTAGAGAGCCAGAGATTCTGACTAGCGCGCGTTTGCCATTTGGCTACATTCTCTCTAAGCTATTACTAAGCTCGACCGTATTTCAGGCCCTTGATAGGTTCGCCGTTCCGTTAACATTTAGGGGCCAACTCTTTTAGAATTTTGATAGCTTCGGCTATATCTTTTTAGTTAAGCATTAGTTAAGTTTCATTTCTTAGTATTCTTGAGTTCAAGCCCAAGTAGAGGCTTTTCTGTAAGTCCTGAGAAAGGGCCATTTGTAAAACCTTATTTTGAGCAATAAAGGGTAATTAATCTTTCTTGAATTTACGTTTCAGTTTTCTGAGCTATAAGAAAAAAAAGTTGAAACCTTATAGAACAATAGTTTGGAATGTGCTTCAAGGAAGAGGAGTTGGGTATTTCAATAAAATATAATAAAATGTTTCACCGAAATAACAAACTGCTATATAGTACATAAGAAGTAAAATGAATGAACAAGGTTATAATTTTTTTAAGGCACACACACATATATATACTCGTATATATATATATATATGTAATATTTTGGCAGTCGGCCACATGAGTGAAGCTTTGAAATCCAAGGACGACACAGAAGTTAATTGTTTTGATTCCACATCTTTATTCAATTCCCAGGATTATTATCATTATTTGCTAAATATAGTTAATTTCAGTGCGTCATAATATTCTAAGAAAGAAAGAGCAGCGGCACAGATCTTAGCAGAGGGAGAAAGCGATCTGTCCAACGCAAAATGGCACGAGTTCTCTATTTATAGAAGCGGTTACGTAATAGGCTGTAATGTTCTGGAAAGTACTGGTCTAGGGGAAAGATCCTGAAATTGCGGAAAGTTAATTAGAGGTTGCTTGTTCGTATAGAGCAAAGCCGTCTTATTTTTTATATTATATATATATATATATATATGTGATGTACCAGCTTTTGTCCGAAATAATTAGTTTGGTGAAGAATCATAAATATAGTCGACGCTTAAATTATCAGACTATAAGTTTAAAAAACAGGATCCATTTATTATTGGTCAGGAGAAATAGCAGTTACAAAATCAGATATCCGGAGTAAATAAAAAAGAACTACTAATAACATTTTGTATGAAGTTTACTGCATCGTGACATTTAAGAAAAAGCACCAATATTCTTTTGAGAGTCCTTTTATAGCCTCTGGAAACGCGGAGCTTCCAAGAAATGACGTCAGCCTCGTCAACCAATCCAGTTCGCTTTAAATATTTTCAGAACATTCTATAACTGTACGTGTAAAAAAGGCGGGAAAAACAACTTGACTACGGGGCTATGTATTTAATTTCACGTACTTTCAAATAAGAGAACTTCGCCATTAAAAATGAAAAGAACATACAGTTAGAATTTTAAGTGTAATTTTGACTATGGAATTTAATTATTACAAATATATAATCTGGAATGAATACAAACTGTTAATTTGATAAAAAATGTTTTATATTAAATTTTCAATATTGTATCAAATATTCAATTTTCCATTCTTTCTACCTAATACTTTATATGTTCTATGCGATTTTCGTTCGGTTATCAATATACATGTCGGTTTTATATGTATGTACGTAAAATATTTTCCCTTTCAGTTAATGGAATATTTCGATTCCCTTCTTCCATTTAATTGTTTTCTTTTTCTAGTGTTTCCCAAATTTTTAGCATCGCAACGTACGAACTCTCTAGACAAAAAAAAAAAAAAAAAAAAAAAAAAAAAATATTTTTAGAAATTGTCTAGAAAAGATGCTCAGTGTCAAAGAAAAAGGGGGAATTTAGAAGAAAATAAGGTTGTGTTATCTTATTATTGCTATTAAAATCTTCTCCTCTTCCCATGTTATGTATTATATATTTCTAGCTTCGAAAAATGGTTTGGGACCAAATATTACTTCCTTTCATCTGCGTTCTTTTGTTAAAAGAGACGGCTCTGTATTTTGGAAATACAGATTTCTAACACTGAGCAAACCAGAATAGTGGTACCCAGTGTTTTATAAGTGCCAGTGTGGAGTCAGTAAGTGTATTACAGGTATATTGATAGCAATTTCTCAGTTCATTTAAGCACTTATTGGTTTAATATGTTCTGTAGGTTTTAATATGTTACAGTCATTGCTGCACAGAATAAAGTTTCAAGTTAATAATACATTTTTCAGTTTATTATATCCTTGTATGAAGTAAAGAAAGTATTGTTATCACGAAAATCGTTAAATTGCATTTGACAGCCGTCAAAATCCGCTGTCAAATGCAATTTAACGATGCTTTTGCGTGACATCTTTACTTAGGGACAGAATAAAGGACTCTTTTCTCCCAAACGAATTATAAAACTGATTGAAAATAGATTCAGAGGAGAATTTTTTTGTGACGTGTGTACGTACGTACATATGTACGTATCTCGCATAACTCAAAAAAGAGTAATATGAGAACGTTGAAATTTTGTATATAGGACTACTGTAACATGTATACTTGTGCACTTCACTTTTTGGTTGCAATTGGTGGCAACAAAAAGTATATAAATATGTATATGTATATACCCACTCTGTTACTCGACTCTGTGAGCTCAGTTTTTTTTTATATATATGTTGGTAAATCGGGCAATTTTTTGCTTTAAAAATGAGTGAATTATGCTGTTCTTATCTTCCGGTTAAGGTTTCTATGCCTTTAGTTAATCTGTATGCAATATGTTTAGAATTATCAACAGTTTAAGTGTTGTTAAGTGCTTCTAAGCCTAATTTTTTATAATAGCAGCCATATTTGTTTAAATCTGAAACTTAGTAGAATAGGGACCTAAATCAGTTTCTACACCTTCAGTGTTTTTTTGTCGAATTAGACCAAAAGTAAACTTTCAGTTTTCTGCACTGAAAAATCTGCCTATAACTGTACGTGTAAAAAATATTTTCCCCTGGCAGAATTGCTTGCTTTTTGCGTAGAAACTCTAATTTTAGTAGCCAAAATTGTTTCTTTTTTAATTGTTTCAACTGTATTTGGTATTTTATAATTTTCCATATTTTTCAATTTTTAAAAAATTACATTGCCTCAAATTAAAGACATTTTGAGGTTTTATGTATTTTTACCTTGCCACAAAGTGAGAACTGAATTAATTGAATGAGAAATATATGTAATGAAATCCTAGGAAATAAGTTTAAATGAAATGCAGCGAAAAATGCATATAATTTAATATTCCATACAATGAAGTCATGTGGTGTACACATCAGATTTTTTTTCATTCGGTTTTAAGAAATATATAGGCTGGCAACGTAATTGCTAATTAAATGAAGTTACTTCCTATTTGACGATACAATGCACATTTTATTATAATCCTCAACCGATTATTTTTAAAATATTGATTTTAATGCAACTATTTCGGTTTAAAGCAATTTTAATACATTTTCCAAACTTTTTAAGTACTCCATTTGCTAGTATTATAACAAGAATAGATGAGGAGTTTGACATTTGCTGGTTTTATTTGAGTGCTGAGTTGATTATTTCAGTACCACTTGAGAAAAAAAGAATTAATTCCGAAATAATCACGCCTCGGTGATTGCATCAAAACTAAGCAAATAAAGCGGAAACCAGATTTTAATTAGAAAATAATAATAAAATTACAAGGAAACACATATCCTTCCTAGCGATACTTAACACAATTAATTAGCGACACTCATTTCTCTCTCTCTCTCTTCCCAAAGCTCTTTTCTTCTCTAAACTATTGTAAGATTTTTCAGTACTTTAATATCTTTAATCCAAGTTACATGGTCGGAAAGCAAGATTCTCAACGCATCGAGGGCGCACCAGAGCGTTCATTTAAGCTTGTCTGCTTTCACTGACGAGCGGATCATATCCTTTTTTTTTTCAATGGTTGTCTTTTACTTCAACAACGTACGAAATAATCAATTACAGCTGTTGTATAGACATAAAAAGTGGAGAAACAACTCAGCTATTGGGGTGGAAGATCATAAAATGCTATTTTTACTTAGTGCTGTACGTGACAGAATAAAATGCAGTGAAGGAAGAAATGAAGGCCTTAGCACCATATTAAAAATATTTGATGAAAATTAGGAAGTGTTAAAAAAATTTAAGAAGAAATTGCATTTAGCCGTAATGGCTCTAACAGAAATGTTTTTGGTATCAGAAATATTTTTATTGTTCATTATGTTCAGTTTTTGTTATCTGTACTTGATAAGCGATAAGCGACGGAGGACGTGGGCACTGTTCCTTTGCCATTAGGTTAATCAGTACAGCACCACGTCCACCCTTATCTAATTGCTGTGGCAACACGAGAGCCTCGCACAAGACTCCCAGATCCAGCGCCTAGAGGATCAGGTGGGCAGTCGAACAGACGAATATGCCCCCCCGGGAATTCACCCTCATCCAATTGCCCTGGCCCAGCATTTATTGAAACAATATCAATCAATATATGGGCTTTGTCAACATACAAGGGCTTTGTCAACATGGTATGACAGGCTGTTGTTATTGTTACATAGGAATTACATGACGATGACCTGCTAGACATTCTTGTTTTTTACCTGAATAAAAATGCATAGATATAAACATTGCAATATATACAATTGCATATTGTACATTATGCCATACTTTGCGCTATACTGTACCTTATATTACGTCACACATTATGTATGATACCTTACTTTTGTACATTTCACTAAATTACAATGTGCGTTTATCTGTATTTAATAATAAAAATAAAGTTAAATGTAAAAATATTTATACGAAATGATCAGCCGCGGTAAGATAGCTTCCCCGCATGGTGAGTTGCTCTTCATTCAGTAGTTCTAACAGTATTGTTGAAAACTTGGAAAATCTAAGATGATGGATATTAGATGCTATTTGCTAGGCATTTGCATTAAATAAATGAAGCTAGGTTCGCAGATAGGAAAAGGTTTTGAAAACATCAGTAATACTTGACGTTCCAAAGACGAAAACAAAGCATTTCTGGGAGTACCCAGGAATATGTGAAATTTTAAGACAATCGCTGAAATTACTGGTCACTAACCACCATGCAAATCAGAGACACTTTCAAATGAAAAGAACCTGCACAGTTTAAGTTATGTTCGCGAATTTAATCTTCCAGCAGTTATTTTATATGTGCAGTCACTATAGAATGATGCTTACAGGCTAAGCAAAAGTTATTAGTGAATTCTAAGACTTTGTATGACTTTCAAAATGTATAGATACGATATTATTCTCCTAAAAACGTATCTTTACAGATAATACTGGTCTGTAAAACACTGAATTATTTCAGACCATAATATATATATTTAAACATTTTTCGGACTAAGAGACCCATTTACAGTGCTTGTACATTTGTTTATTTTGTTAGTAGTGCTATAACTTACTAGTGTAAGCCTCGTGGTGTGCTTTGTGGAACATGAGGAGTTAAAATTAAAATTAACAAAAACAAAAAACAAACCAAAAAAAAAAAAAAAAAACTGACACCTTTCAGATTTTATATTATGCCTGAAGAGGCGTTTTTTTAACGTTTTGTGTATTACATTTATTTGTTAAATATCGCGTTCTTCTCACTTAGACCATAAAGTTCAATTTAACAGCAGTATCACAAAATATTTAAAAAGAAGAATATCTTTAAAATTTCCGATACACAGTCTCGCGTGCTGGAGATAAAAATGTTATCTCCTCCCCGTACAGTGTTACCATCGCTCGCTTTCAAATCGTTGAGTTTGTTAATCAGACACTTGTTTATGTTTTATAAAATATAAAATAAATAATTCAACAAATTCCATATTCGAGTGGGGGGACTATATTATTCAAAATTTGATGTGTCTAGGTACCACTGAATTTTCACAGAGCAAGAAAGATGCATACATTCATGCAGATTCATTATTTAATTTCATTTAATATAATGCAGGGCTCTAATATTTGGTGGCAACAATTTGAAAAGTGAAACGCCGTTTTATAGTGCACGACGTAACATGCCGAAACGAAACTAAATAGCTCTTGCGGGCAAATTGCCCCTTTTGGCTAGAACAAACTAGCATGACTAATAAAGTAAGCTTGAAACCTTACTGATAAAGTACAAATACCTTATTAATAAAGTAAACTTGAAACCTACTCATCTAACTCTAAATATCTTACGAAGAAACGTTTCAAAAGTGATATCGATGAAAACAATAAACGAATAAAACTGCACAGACGACTCTAGACTCTGTTTTCGCTAAATGGCAAGAAAAATAGGCCAGAAGGAGCTAATGAGATAATGGCCGTCAAATTAAATCAATAATTCCAATTACTGCAGCTTCCTGTTCTGAAGAGAGATTCTGTGGTATTCATCGATCGATTAGATTCAATTAAGCGTAATTTCTACGCATGATAGTATAATTAGAGAACCAACTTTAGGGCAAAGATGTTTAGCCTTTTCAGTGTATGAAACTTCAGCCAGACAAAGCTCAAGGCCTATCTTAATGCTATGCTCTTTTATCCGCTACGCTGCAAATACTGTAGATATGCTTACAAAGTTTTAAAAAAAGGAATAAATTTTGAGTTCATTCTGTTCGGCTGTTTGAAACTAATGAAAATATTTCGTCTTTCTAAACAGAAATTAATTTTTTTTCCTTCTTTGCATTTATTGTTGATGTCATTTTCCTCATGTGTAAAAAAGATGTGATTTGCCTCAAGTGTAGCGCAGATATGAGCAAGATTCCCTTAGAAAGTTTTCCCTAAAGGCGTCCCTTTCCTCAGATAATCCTCTTCTGCTTTGCCATAATCAAATAAACCTGAAAGAAAGTATTACACATGTATGTATAAAAGTAGTATATTTTTTTATTTAAAAAAATTATCATATTTTTTACATATTTTAAGAAAATTTTGAGTTTTACTGATTTTGAATTTCATTTCTTTAAAATTTGATTCTAAATTTCTTACGTTCTGGCTACATATGTAAGAATATGGTGAACAAAAATCAACTATCTTTGGTTAATTTCCTAACGAGAAGGCACAAAGAAAATTCACTACATTTGGTTGCTATTAATTGTGTATATATTACCTCTTCATTATTTAATTAATTTCTCAGAATTTTGAGCGTAACTAACAGCATTTATTAATTAGATTTAAACGCAACCTAAAATTGCTATATATATATAAGCCCAAAGGGGCGGTAGTTCAGAACGGCTATTAGTCTCAAAAAAGGCATTTTTGTTGCGTTTCAATATAAATGGCGAATCACTTTTTAAATTGCTGCCATCAAATATTATCAGTCTGTATTATATTTAAAGAAACTGAATAATGAAGAATTTGAAAAATTAAACAAATCTGAAATAAAATAATGAAGAAACATAAATGTATGTATGTTTCTCCTATTATGAAAAAATTGACGATACTTGAAGCCATAAAATTTTAAATAACTAATCCCTCCACTCGATCATGGGCACTTGGACGCCCGAATTTTGTCTATTTACATACAGATGTTACATTTATTTAACAGTTAACAGCATTTTGCACAAGAAAAATATATTAAGTATTTATTCATTATTTTATCTGCTTTTTTAACTAATTAAAGATTAAGAAATAATAAAATCCATATTTGCTAAATCCTTTAATTTTTCCTGTGTCAAACAAAAGTTGTCATTCTTTTAAAGAAGTTTATAATCGTTTCGAATCGTTTACAATCGCAGTTTTTTATTTTATGCCTGCTCATTGTTACTGCTGGGAATATTTATTCTCTTATTTGCTGCCGCTGGGTGAAAGAAATGGAGTATAGTTTTAATTAACGTTGAGATAAGGATAAAAATTAAGAAACATTTATATTTTTTAAAAGATAAAAAGATGAATATTAAGAAACATTTATCTTTTTTAAAACATAAAAAAGATAAATATTAAGAAACGTTTATCTTTTTTAAAAGATAAAAAGATAAATATTAAGAAACATTTATCTTTTTTACGGAATTTTTCATTTAAAAAAATTCTTGCTAAAAGTCGTGAAAATTTAGCTTTTGTCAGTCTTCTAGATATATTTTATTGTTACGAGTTTCGTATATATGTAAATAATTTTAATGAAATTATTATATCTAAATTCTAGTGTCTTATGTACAATGTAGCATGAAAGGCTTCAAGAAGCGAAGCATCAAACTGATGATGGTTTTGACGACTATTGTTCTCGCCACATTTGGCAAAAATCGCTCAAAACCGACAAATTTGGCGACATTTTGGTCCGATCCCTATGTAAGTGCAATTTTATTTTAACTTTAGCTGTGTATGCCTTCCAGAAATATCGAAAAACCAAATGTACTGGAAATTTCTAAGCGAATGGGAGAGGGAAATTATTTATATGGTTTGAGAGAGCATCAATTTTAGTTCAGTGAGTTTAGATGAGTACTCTGAATACCTCTGAGCAATGAGTTTAGCTCAGAGTATTGAGAGATCACTGTGCGAGTTCATGCATTTGAAGGCTTTTTGTACTGCCTTTTGTTAAACTTGATTATTAGTTTCAAGTGATAACTATAGATTGTGCTTTGCCATCCTTAAAATAGCTCAATGAGTACTTTTGTGTGAAGAGTTCAGGAAATGTTAAGTGCTTTTGTTAAAATAAATTTTATCAAGCTATCATCAGTTCTGTGTGCATTCAACCGATTACGAACGAGTAAGCACGTAGCATAGCTTTTATCAACATATTCATAGCTATTACAGGTATCTACTAGCAATTAGCAATACGAAAGCCATAACGTGCATAAATTTAGAGGACTAGTGTTGAATAAAATGTTGAATTGAACTTATGTTTCAGTTGCAAGAGTGAAAATGAAGACAGAGAAGCGTACTTATGCGATAAACAATAGAAAAAAAAATCGAGAAGGTTCCATATAGGAGATAAAACAGAGCTATTGGGCTCCATTTACTGATACAACCTTAAACTAAAAATAACTTGAAATTTTGGCCCAAAGGGCGTTAGCCCAGGAGGGTTACTAATTTCGTTATGGCATTTTGCGTTAAAAACTTTAAATGTCGGTTCACTTTTCAAACTGTTGCCACCAAATATTGTATAATACCTCTGTATTATATTTAAAGAAATTATATAATGAAGACTCTATTAAATTTATTTATGTTTCTCGCATTGGGATAAAATGACGCTACGTACAGACATCCGATTTTGAATAAAGTATGTTTCCACCCGAATATAGGAATTTAGAAGCCAACATTTGGAATTTGTTTTATTATCTATTTCTTATTTTGTAAAACTTTAACGAATTTGAGTAACAAACTCAACGATTTCAAAGTGAGCAATGGCAACACATCACAAAAAAAAAAAAAAAAAAAAAATTATCTCCAGCGCTTGAAACTGTGTATCGTAAATTCTAAAGATACGCTCATTTTAAAATTATTTTGCGAGTTTGCTGTTGAACTGAATTTTATGTTTTATGTACGAAGAACATGATATTTAATTAACAAAGGTAACCCACGAAACGTAAAAAATGCCTCTTTGGGCTTTGGGCGTAATGTAAAATCTCAAAGCTTACAGACTTTTTTTTTTTGAAAAGCTGGGAATAAGACAGGGTGAGAATTCAGATCATTACCATTATTAGAAAGATTTTTATAAACGTAATATGTTCCAGGAAATCTAATACGAAACCAGAAGATGTTTCCTGAATACGTTTGGCTGCAGAAAAAGTAATTTTGTGACCAGGAATGATAGGTAGAGGAGGATTTATACAATACTTTCCTACCAACGTAATTCTTATAGTCTTTATTACGAAACCCTTGCTTGTAAATGATTATAAAGTAACTAAAAATTAATTTTTCAAATAATTTACTAAAACATGGGTATTTAATATTACAACAGCGATTTTCAAGTTAACTCTTTATATTTTGTGAAATCAAAAGTATGTAAATACAGGGTGCTGTTCTGTTCTCAGAACCGGATTCAGAAATGTATGTATGTATGAATGAAAGTATGTGTTAATGTATGCATGTATATATGTAAGCATGAATATATGTGTGTGTTTATATGTATGCATATATGTACATCCATACATACACACACGCATACATTCATAAATTTCTGAATCCGGTCCCGATAACAAAACAGTACTAAATACCGATATGTTTCTGTACTTTTGATATTTGTGAATCCACTAAAATAACGGATTAGAAAGTTTTTTTTTTTTTAAATAAAAGAAAAGGAGGGAAGTTTACGGAACCTAATTTTTCTTTTGTTTCCCAGCTATAAAGCAGCATGCATCAAACACTGCATAGAACCGATTACCTGTCTCCCGATCCCCAAACAGCTTAAAAACTGGTTTTTACTGTGATGAAGGTTGCTGTGAAGGTACTGTGATGTACCGGTGCTGGTCCTATGTCGGCGTCGTACTTATGCAGGTACGGTAAGAATATTAATTTAATCAAATTCTCGACTGTGTGCTTCTCTTTTTTTACTTGGCTTCATTGGGCAATAACCATTTCATTCCAGTATGTGCTACATGGTGCTATACTGGTGATGACCGTACACAGAGTAGTCGTACACCTATGACAGCTCTTTAAATGGGACAGATGTCTATTAATCATCTTACTCATTATTACATGACTATCAAAATTTCTATTTTATCGTGTCGGTACTAATCCGGTGTTTATTGCAGGTGATTACCGTTGTCGACCCTGTGCCGTGCTGGTCCTACGCATTGTCGGTCCTATGGCTGGGCAGTATTGGTACTATGAATACAATTAACTCTCTTGCATCTTTTTTAAATTAAAAATTGCCAATGTTTATGCTGTGTATATGTTACCGTGAAAGACCGAAATTGGAGAATGTCGACTTTCACCGGAGAATGTCAACATTCACCAAATACGTCGGTGAAAGATCGAATATTTCTTTACATTCTTGTACATTCGCACCTTCACCGGTGTATGTCGACAATCACAGATATGCTCTGCTGTAGGTCGAAAAGAGAGGAGTATATGTACACGCTACCATTCCAAAAGGAAGTGTTTCACAAATAAATGCAGTTGTAAAAGCAAGAGCCTCTTGTGCAATTCAAAGTATCATAATAGTTTAAGTTGTTGCAATAAATAAGATTTGAATCATAGAATTTGGTAAGTTTATAACTTCTATTATTTTCCTTTCTCATTTTGAATGTACTGTGTGTTCTAAGTTCTTTAGGTTCTATATTCTTAAGTTCTTATTCTGAGTCTCAAGTGCGTTTTTTCGCGAATGAATTACGGAGAAGGAAATATAATATTCTTATATGTTCAACATTCACGATTAAGTACATGGTGAATGTCGACATTCCCCGGTGTAAGTCAGAAATAAGAGTATTTGGAAAATATTTCGGACATACACCAAGCGGCTATGTGAATGTTGACATTCACCGGTGAAATTCGACATTCTCCAGATTTTGGTGTTTCACCGTAACATATATTCTTTGTAAGTTTAATAAATTGGATTTTGATTACTTAATTATGGCAAAGCACACGAGGGCTATCTGGCTAAAGGGAGTGATGCCTTCGTGGAGGACTTTCTAAGGGAAACTGGCTCGTATACACGTTGCACATGGGGAAAACCACGAAAACGCCCATGCAGCCAGCCCGTTCGCGGGATTCGAACCTCGGACCGAACTACCAGTGTTCAGCGTCTTTACCGCTCGGCCACTGGTGAGCCTTTAATAAATTGCAACTTTTAGTTTAAAACGGATAGAAAGGTTTTTCTCCCCCCATTCTTTTTTTAAAATCGAATACGATCAGAAAACGGCAATATATAATTAATTCACTTAAACTCAGTATGATATTCCTGAAAAAATTTAAATATTATACATATAAATAATCTAAAAATTCCATGTACGAAATTTATGGATTGGTATTCTGAGGGGAGCAGGACGTAATAAATAAAAAAATTAAACAAAAAGAAATAAAAGGTTTCGGATTTTAAATTACTTCCAAACGGGCTTTTTTTAACATGTTGTGTGTTACTTCATATATTAAATATCATATTCTTACAACTTAAACCATAAAATTTAGTTCAAGAACGATATGGAAAAAATATTAAAATGAGCTTTAGAATTTCCGATGCACAGTCTCGCACGCTGGACATAAGACTATTTTATCTGTACAACGTTACCATTACTCGCTTTAAAATCCTTGAGTTTGTGAATCAAAAATTCGTTAAAGTTTTACAAAATATGAAATCGGTAATAAAAGAAATTCCAAATTTAAAATTTGGTCTTCCAGATGCCCATATTCGCAGGAGGTTTACGTTATCCAAAATTGGATGGCTGAAGGTACCGTTGTTTATCACAATACGAGAAACATAGATACATTTATTCAGATTCTTCATGATTTAATTTCTTTAAATATAACACAGGGCGATAATGTTTGGTGGCAACAATTTGAAAAGTGAAACAACGCTTATAGTGAATCGACGCAAAATGCCAAAACGAAATTAATAGCTCTTCAAGGCAAATTGCCTCTCTGGAGTAAAAAGGTATTCTAGGGGGGGGGAAGACAGACATTCATAAAGAATAAAAAAAAAGGAATTAAACAATAGAAACTTGGAAACGTGAATGATACATCAATAAATACTTGAAATTTGTTTTATGTCTAATGTTTGTCATGTCTTTGTCTCTTCATGGTGATAAGGAACTACTTGAGATATTGAGAGAATTACCAGAACATGATAGAAGAAACTGTAGATGCAAAATCGTGCCTATCTACTACTGCAGGCTTGCTACAGACTTTCGATTTTAAAAAATGCTATATGTATACTAATTGAGCTCATATTGTTTTCTCTAGAAGCGAAAGTCCAAAAAAATGTTATAATTATATTATTTTGTTAATGTTTATTTAATTGAATACCGCAGAATACTGGAGAGCTATTTGGTTAAAAGGAGGGATAACGTTTTGGAAGGCTTTCCATTTAAAGGATTAAACTGAATTATTTGATTGTAGCAAACACACGTGGCTAACTGCCTGTAGAGGGAGATGCCTTGGTGGAGGATGTTCTGAATGAAACTGACTGGTTCACTTTAAAAATGAAGAAAACTACAAAACTGCCATACAGCCGGGCAAAATCATCGCGATTTGAACCCGGGTCGAACTGATATCAGCAATTTTACCGCTCAGTCGCCAGATAGCTAGAATTTCTAAAGCGTGTTTATCATCTTCACATTACATACACGGAAGTCAAGAAAATTATTATGCGACGAACCGTTCATCAAGATTCAAATCGCCACAAACTACTACAGTTGCGCAGTCTTATTCGCTTTGGAAAATAGTGGGCCTAGTTCTGTTAAGTTAGATACTTTGATGAAATTAATGAAGACAATATAAAAATACATTTTGATTAAATTTTATGACTATTATTCCTTTATTTTTTCCCTTTACTCTATTGGTTTTCAGTTCTCTTTCTAGAAAGAAAATTTTAAAAATATGTGAAGACGTAAAATTTTTTATTAAAAGACTATCTTATCTGAACTTAGAGCCCGACGCTCTTTGTTTCAAAAAAGAAAATTTTTTAAAATATTCGAAAATGAAAAAATATTAATTTTTTTTTAAAAAAAAAGGTCGAAAACGTCCTTAAAGATTTTTGAATAAAGCGAGTATATTATTATCAGTGGAATTTTATTTTATACGCGAGTTAAACTTAATTACCTAATTAAAGCAAAAGACGGTGTCGTTTGAAGAACTCCAAGCACCACACTTCGAACGAAATTAATTAACTCCCAGGTTCTTCCGAAAGGGGTTGGCCATTCATTGCGGCGGAAGAAACTACAAATAATTCATGTCTGCTTTTCCGAATTCTGGAATTAAAAGATAAATTAAGAATCGTAGATTCGTGTTAGGTTTAATACAGATAGAGCAACGAATTATTGCCGGCACAGTGCCCATTAATCGATAAAAGGGATCACGGGAAATTTTTCGTTTCCTGATGTGCCATGTTGCGAGAGGCAGCCCGACCCTCCCGGCAGACTTTACGTCGCCTTATGTTCTTTTCATGTGCTGCACCAGAGCAAGCCAGAAACAACGACAGCCCCAACAATATGTATAATGTTTCCCGAGGTATATAACTGTTTCATTTATATTAAAGTATCGGGCACAGATACTTTGTGTTCTTTGTATTTTTAATACGGACTGGCCTTGTAACAAGCGATAGTTTTATCTCCAAAATAGAATTTTAAGTAAATAATCGTCTTGATAATCACCGTTTTTCTATTTAAATTTTTTATTAAATTACAAAAACGCAATAAATTTATTGAAACTACATTATGTATAAAATAATTTTAAAACAATTTCATTATCTGAAGCTTATACTAATTCTCAAATAATAAGAGAAAGAAATGCTATGCTTTCTTACTTTACTGTGGACGCTGTGTTATTTATCAGCTGTTAGCTGTCAGAAGGTTAGATTAGGTTAGGTTACATGAATACAGCAATCAGCCAGCCCTTTCGCTTGGGAGCAAAGCCAGCAGTATTCAACGGTCAAAAGCACTCGGCAAGACAAACAGGGACCGAGTTGTAAAGTCACAGAACACTGATAGTTAGATACGAGGTTCGATGTCCCGGTGGCATATTTGACAAGTGCACATCTGTGTAGCCACCGTGGGAATAGCTTCTAGGATGGACCAATGGGCATCCAAGTAATATTTCTCTCATGTTACATGACCTTTCGTGTATTTTAAGATTTAAACAAGATGGCTGAAAATATTCTGCCACGCAATTTTCTGTACGAAATAATTAAAGCATCGTCGATTTTTTCTGAAAATTTTCATTGCAAAGTTAGATCAAATATAAGCAATTGTGAAGATTTCACTACCTGGTTGAACGAATTTGAAATAAATACAAACGCATGTTGGATACTCCGCAAAAATATGCATGTGAAATATTACTTAATAAATGGTAAATAAGATGAAGAGAGAAATATGTGATAAACATGTGAGCCCAAGTGCTATCTTTATATAAAACTATGCGTATGAGAAAAAATATTTAGATCAATTATATATGTAAATAGAAGTCAGAACCTTTTTTTGCAGTCTATATGAAAAAAAGATGTTCTATAATAATAGCCAATGCAGAATTTTAGTCAAAGTGAACTATACTAATTTGAATTCGTATACATTTAGTGGATTAAATTTCACATCTAATAAGTCTTCAGCCTTAAATATACTGTCTACACAAGAAATACTCATCAAACAGAATAAATGTATCTTATTCACAACGAATACATTTAATTTATTCACATATAACTTTTAGTGTTAACAGTGGATATAATCAGATCATATACAATATGTATTCTGAATTTCACACTTTCAAAATGAAAAGAATGAAAGCACTGAAATAAGAAAACACTAGTTTTATTGTAAGACTTCCAGTCCTTCTCATCTCAATTAAAAAAACTATAACACTTGAATTCTCTTAATCCACAGGTGTTAGTAAATGCATAATATTCGAGGCTAACTATAGCTTGAGTCATTTTCTCTATGTAAAGAGCGATAATATGCCGTGAACATCAAACCAAATATCAATGCGTGATAAAAATCGCGAAAGTGAAATGTCAGCGATTAATTAAACTCATAAAGCGAAAGCCCTATGGTATTTTCTACTTTTATGCCGTACATTTATAAGTGCGAAACAAATGCCAATTAAAAGAGAAACACGAAGACATGCACGAAAAGTTAGCCTCACAAGAGCAATAGAAGCTCATTGGCCCATTTTCGAAACCCTACCCTCAGTGGCTACGCTGATGTGCACTTGTGAAATATGCGTCCCGGTGCTGGCTGCGTGGGCGTTTTCGTGGTCTTCTCCATTTGTAATGTGGATACGAGCAAGTTTCTGTTAGAAGTTTAGCACGGAACATCCCTCCTATTGGAGGATATCATAGTGTGCTCCGCCGTGATCGAATTAAAAAAAAATTTGAAAGGTTTCAGATTTTAAATTACGTCCAAAGGGGCATTTTTTAACGTTTTGTGTGTTGCCTTTATTGATTAAATATCATGTTCTACGTACTCAAACTATAAAATTCATTTCAACAGCAAAATCGCAAATTGATTTTAAAATGAGCATATCTTTAGAATTTCTGATACAGAGCCTCGAGCGCTGGAGATAAAAAATGTTTTTTTTTTCGTATAGTACTGCTATTGCTGGCTTTGAAATCATTTAGTTTGTTAATCAAAAATTCGTTGAAGTATTAAAAAATATGAAATCGATAATAAAACAAATTTCAAATTGAAATTAGGGCTTCCACATGCCTATATTCTATGGAAGATTACGTTATTGAGATTTGGATGGCTCTAGATACCGTTGTTTTACCACAATGCGAGAAACATACATACATTCATGCAGATTCTGCATTATTTAATTTCTTTAAATATAATACAAGGCGGTAATATTTCGTGGCAACAATTTAAAAAGTTAAACAACGTAAATAAACAACGTATCGTAAATCGACGAAAAATGCCAAAACAAAATTTATAGTCCTTCTGGGGAAAATGCCCCTTTAGACAAAAAAAAAAAAAAAAAAAAAAAAAAAAAAAAAACACTTCGCAACTTGTGGGGCGGTTATCAGGAGGAGAGCAAAACAGAAATATACTTCTACAACACTGTATACCAATGTATATTGAAACATTTTACACAGAAAACTTATATACAGAAAAGGGTTCGTGATTTTTCTCAAAGTGTACAATAAATACAAGACAATTTCCTTTGAAAATCCTCCCTGAGTGCATGTCTCTCTTACTTAGCCAGATAGCCCTAATGTACTCTGGCCTTATAATGCAAATAAAACACTCAAATTCCTCCAAATGATGCTACAAATACTTATAGATTCAACTTTCGTAGGGTAAAAAAATGTGTACATGATGATCCAAATTATACCTAATAAAATAATTAAATAACTTTACGCTAGCTGTGAAACTGCAGCTGCTTGAGTTGTTTATGTAGAAGAACACAATGATCAAATCATGAAGAACTAGTAAGCAAATAATCCAAATGAAAGTATGCGTTATAAAGACGTTTGATTCGAGAGACAGAGGATATCGGGAGAAAGAAAAGCGTATAGAAATGTATGTACATGGTACAAAAGGAAGTAAATGTATGCAAAGCTGTGAAAAGAATTGAATATGAGTAAACGTACTTGAAGCAGAGGAGGAGTGCTGTTTTCCTATAACAGCGTGAATGCGTTTGGAGCAGGCTGTGTATACTTTTACACGGCTGAGTGAACAAGAGCACGATATAACCATGATTCGCATATAACGCTATACGTTTTTCTGAAATACGTCTTTAAAGTAAAAGAGCTCTGAAATGGCCTGCTACATTATGGATGAAGACATGTTGCCCTTCTCTCATTTTTTGAACTTCCATCTAGCCTTTGTCAAAAGTGAAAAGTACCACAAAACATTTTTGACAAATACTGCCATTGAAAGCATAGTTGTGAAAAGTGCATTTGAACTTGCTATTAGATAAATGTAACTATTGGATATTACACTACCATTTCTGGTAGAGTGTAATAGATATAATTTGAAATTATTTCTTGTATGTTGTCGTGTCGTATAACTTGGTCTCATTTATTCTGCACGTTTCTGTCAAATCTATGGTATCTTCAGGATAATCTGTTTCAGCTCATTCTGTTAAATATGAATGGAGTAAAAATAGTTAAAAATTAAAAAAAAAAAAAAATCTGAAATGTTTCAGATTTTAAATTACGTCCAAAGGGGCGTTTTTTAACATTTTGTGTGTTACCTTTCTTTATTAAATATCATGTTCCTCGCACTTAAACCATAAGATCCAGTGCAACAGCAATATCGCAAAATAGTTTTAAAACGAGCATATCTTTAGAATTTCCGATACAGAGACTCACGCGCTGGAGATAAAAATGTTTTTTCTGCACAACGTTGCCATTGCTCGCTTTGAAATCCTTGAGTTTGTTAATCAAAAATTCGTCAAAGTTTTAAAAAATAGGAAATCGATCATAAAACAAATTTCAAATTTCAAATTTGGTCTTCCACATGCTCATATTCGTTGGAGGATTACGTTATTCAAAATTCGATGATTCTATGTATCGTTGTTTTATCACAATACGAGAAATATACATACATTTATGCAGATTTTTCATTATTTAATTTCTTCAAATATAATGCAGGACTCTAACATTTTGTGGCAACAGTTTGAAAAGTGAACCGACATTTATGAGTCCGACGCAAAATGCCAAAACGAAACTAATAGTCCTTCGGGATTCAAATCCCTTTGGACTAATAAATTCCTTCCCAAAGAATTCGTGACGAACTTGTGAATTTTTCTGGTGGGGCTTTCACTCAGAAGATCCTCACTAATATATTTCATATTCTGAAGGATCCTATTTCAGATTTCCTTTCGCTACAGGCAAAATAATCATTTTTTTTAAAAAAGTAGGGTAGACGGTATTCCTAAATCCAGAAAGCATACCAAAAACATGAAAGTGCAAAATATCCGTGTAAAAGATAAAAATAACCATCTGCGTTCAAAAAGCGTTTATGTAATAGAAAACATTCCCAGGGGGGGTAGAGAAGGAGGGCAATGCTTTTAGAAAAACATTTTCCTTTCCAGTACTTGCTCTGAATCGCAATTCAATATTTCTATTACAAAACTTGCTGAAAAATAAAGAATAAATGGAAAGTACCGACATAAATAAAAAAATAATAAAAAGATATCCGAAATGGAGCATACGAGTCTAGAGTTTCTATGCGAATGCTTTGCCGAAGTATTCTTTTGTTGTTTTACCCGTGGCAACGGAATCGGAGCAGACGATTATTCTCTTTGCGCTGCAATAGTGGAGTTTTGCTGTTTCCGTTTCTGCTGCAGTAATATTTATTTTGGTGTTCGCATTTATTTGCTTTGTTATTCAGGAAGCGCCGTGAATGATAACTTAAAATATAAACAGGCAACAGTGCGGGTGAAGGAAAATGTCCTGAAATTTATATTTCCTGGATATTGTTTTACTTATCAGTTTTGCATTTATGAAGAAATATTAAAAAAATGGAAAAACGCCACCGTCTTCCGATTTTATCAATTGCCCATATGTGAAGGTCTTTGGAGAATGGAGTAAAAAGTTTGGTATGTGATAAACTATGTAGCTGTTACAAAGAGCATATGATAATTGGCAGCGTGGCATGGCTATGAAAGGAATACAAGCAAGAGGATCCCAAATGTGGTATAATTTACAACAATATGTAGATCATTCTCCCAAGCTCTATTAGTTGATTATTAACATTCCATCAAACAATGGTAATTGATCCTTAAGATTATGAAATTTAAGAAAATAATTCAAAAATTTAAAATATTTTTCTAAATCTATTGAAATGTAAGTATTTTTAGTGTTTTTCCTTTTTATATTTACTGCCAAAATGAAATAATATTTAATTAATAATAATAGTCATAAAACGTCCAGGGCTAGGACTTCACTGACAACTATATCTTTCTCCTCTCATGTGAGAAAAGTAGAACAGAAAAAATGTGTGTTGCATGGACGCACTCAACTGATCTTCCAAGGTCAAAGGAAAATCCTCTTCCCGGCCGTCCGCAACGTGTAAGAGCCAAAGATAGTGTATGTAAAGAAGGAAAGCTACCATAAATGTAATGTAAATTTGTTTGACTACTGCGCCGCTAAATCGTGGAGGGACAAATTCTCGTCGCTAAATCTCTAGGTATACAGGAAATTGAGGAATACAGCACAAAAGGTATTACAGGATTCGTTCTTTGACAAAACATTTCGACATAATATCAGCATAATAATAAAAACTCGGATTTTTCTAAATTTCGCTACTCAAAATAAATAATCCATTAACTGACCTACTTGCGAGGATCAGGATTCGATTTATGTCGATACAGAGGGGGAAAAAGGGATATCACAGAACTTTGAACACTTGACAAACGTGACATTTGACTTTCGACATCGGCTCGACAAACATTTCGCGCATGAGTGAAAAGCTGTTGAGGCTGGATATACTTCGACACCGATTCAACAGCTATTTCATGCATGAGCAACAAAGTAGATCATTCGAACGAGAATATGATGTATGCTATGCAGAACATTATTTCAACTTATATTATGCTTCTGAGTATTTTATTTCTAAATCGGATTTTTAAAATTTTATTATATACATTTATTCCGACAATATTACACACACATACGCACACATATATACACATGCATAATTCAAAATAAAATAAAAAATAAATACCTTTAAAATCGACTCCACATTCAATTCGGAATATACGACAAGGAAAAAAATTCTGAAAGGTTTCAGATTTTAAATTACGTCAAAAAGGGGCTTATTTTAACATTTTATGTGTTACCTTTATTTATTAAATACCATGTTCTACGTACTCAAACCATAAAATTCAGTTCAACAGCAATATCGAAAAATAATTTTAAAATGAGCATAGCTTTAGAATTTCCGCTACAGAGTCTCACGCACTGGAGATGAAAGCGTTTTTTTTTTTTTTTTTTTTTTTTTTTCGTACAGTGTTCGCTTTGAAATCGTTTAAATTTTTAATAAAAAATTTGTTGAAGTGTTACAAAATCTGAAATCGATAATAAAACAAATTTTAAATTCAAATTAGCGTTTCTACGTGTTCATATTCTATGGAAGATTACGTTATTGAAATTTTGATGGCTCTAGGTACCGTTGTTTTATCACAATGCGAGAAACATACATATATACATTTTTGCAGGTTCTTCATTATTTAATTTCTTTAAATATAATAAAGGGTGATAATATTTGGTTATTTGGTATAGTTTTCAACGCAAAATGCCAAAGCAAAATTAATAGTCCTTTAGGGCAAATTGCCCCTTTGGACTAAAATCAGAAGTGTGGTAGTGAAAAGGGGGGGACAGTGGCAAACTTCAACAAATAAAGGGGGGAAACAAAAAACGAAGAATGATATTTTTAAAACAAAATAATCTAAGATAGCCTGTTTATGAACTGACAAGGACCCAAATTAAAACTTGAAGTTAAGAAACGATAACCTTAGAAAAACAATCAAAGTAATCTGTCTTTTTATCAGTCCAAGCTTACTAGCGACCCAGTGGTAAAATCGCTTGACACTGGTACTTAGGATATGGGTTCGATTCCAAGCGAATGGACTGGCTGTAATGGAAGTCTTCGTGGTCTTCTCCATTTGTAACACGTATGCGAGAGAGTTTCTCTCAGAAAGTCCTCCACGAAAGCGCCCGTCCGCTCTTAGGTAAATAACCCTAGGATGCTGTGCCCATTTTATCAGTTACTCTGAGTACTGTGCTGTCATTAGATAGTTGTTTTTGAAAGGTAATACGCCTACTCAGATTAAAGAGAAGTTGGGCATGGTGTGCGGAGACTCTGCACCATTATTTACTACTGTGAAATTCTGGGCAGCTAAATTTAAACGTGGGCGAACCAACGTTGTTCATCGTTGATTACAATAAACGTTCAGGACGACTAAAAACTGCAACCACTGGAGAAAACATCGCTAAAATCCACCAAATGGTGCTGACGACCATCGAATCAAGGTTAAAAAGATAGCAGAAGCTATTAGCATGTCCAAAGAATGTGTTTGCCACGTATTGAACCAAAATTTAGATATACGCAAGCTGACAGTACGTTGGGTGTCCCTTTTGCTCACTTTGGACCGAAAACGCGTCCGAATGAACATTTGCACCGCTCTTGTTGGAGCAATACATAGACTATTATCTCTGTAGATGAATCCTGGATTCATCATTACAGCCCAGAAACAAAAACACAATCAAAACAGTGGTCTGTAAACTGAGAATCGGTTCCAAAAATGGCAATAACTGTTCCTTCTGCTCGGAAAGTGATGGCAACATTTTTCTGGAACAAACATAGGATTGTCTCAATAGACTATCTTGAAAAGGGAAAACCATTACAAGAGCTTATTATAAAACGTTACTTGACAAGATGAAGGCAGAAATTACGGAAAAATGGCTATATTTGCAAAGAAGAAAAAATGTTGTTCACCAAGACAGTGCTCCATCTCACACCTCAGTGGTTACAAAAGCGAAAATTCATGAATTAAGATTTGAACTGCTTGACCATCCGCCCTATTCGCCAGACCCTGTCGCCAAGTGGCTTCGTTGTTCCCTAAGCTAAAAGTAGTACTTCAATGACAAAACTTTTCGTCAAATGAGGCGATATTACAAAGAAAGATTCTACATATTATCTGGGGGGATTAAAAGGATGAGAGCATCGCTAGAAGAAGTGTATAGACTTACAAGGAGACTACATTGAAGAATAAAGGTAATTTTGTAGAAAAAAATATCTTTTTTTCTCTGTTAGGTCGGAAGTGTTTTGTACAGTTTTATATGTAAGTGTTTTTATGTCTCAGTGCGTATTTGTGTATTTGAGTGTGTAAAGTAAGAAAATACGTAAGATAAAATACTAAATTAAACTTCCAGAATCATTTTATGTTTCCTGGTTAGATGGTTATCTCCCGTTTCCATCCAACAAACAGCAACTTTCTTATAATAAATATAATCTGCATAATTTCAGCCAGTTATAATTCTAACATTTGCCAACTTAAATTTTAATAGCCAATAGGTGTAAAGTTACAAACTGAATCATTCTAAGCCAGGCATTTCAAATTGGCACTTAAAATTCCTACTTGTACTACTTGTACCCGTACTATCGGTTGTTATCATGCGAACATGTGTAGCTTACCACTTTTTCTTCAATTACAGTGTAATCACGATGTAAAAAGGGTATCATTGTAATTATTTACAACAGGCGCATACTTGAGACATACTTAGGTATGTGTTGTTGTTGCGACTTATCTCACTTGCCTGACAACAACATCATATCAAAAGAAGCCCACGAAATTCATCGTGGCAAGGAGTGCAGAAATGCGCCTATCGTTAGCAAGAACTGAGCTCCATCAGCACCCCTTGGATACATACAGTTGTACCCTGAGTCAGTTCTAGGGGGTGTTGGCTCCATACGGGTGACAACTGAACTTTGCTCACTTTCGCCCCCAATTATGTTGGAGACCACCCCGGGGAGGATGGTTCCGAAAGTCTTCCACTCCACTTTCCCTACGAGATTAGAGTGTCCCCATGCCGCACAGGCATTATACATTTACATTATCCATCCTTCTCCGGAGTTCGAAAGCGGGCCCTTCGGTACGGCAGTCAGAGTCCTTACCACTACCCGGGTTGGGAGGCGCTTCTTAGCTATAGAGGATGTTTACACATTTTTAGGAAAAATTCGTAAGCAAAAAAAGCATGCTTTGAGTAAAACTTTCTGGCAACTGTTTACTATCTGAAATGAAAATATCGTCTGTTACTTTTAAATTTATCTTTCTTTCAATATGTCCCATGTAAACAAGCTGCGAATTGAGAGACATCTATTTGAACTTTGACAAATATTCCTCTTCATTGATTAAAAAAAGTTTTAAAATGCGTAGTGTTAAAATTAGCAACATTACTAATCAGAAAGAGAAAAACATTCAGTCATTACTTCTCCATGAAAAGAAGACACCAAACGAATATCCGAAAAAGTACCTACTGTTTCTAACGTTTCTAAAATTAAATTGTTGGCAGCATGAGGAAATCCGCTGAAGTAGAAATCAGTTGCAAAATCTTTTATTACATATGTAGCGACAATAAATAAAATAATAAACCAAGATTTACAGCACTTAGGATAAAAAGCATAATGTTCACCATCTTTTCCCGAGGTGTTTGTCTCAACGCAGTACACTATGTAGATAGAACCTTGTATGAAAACTTATTATCAGGATATAAAGAGGAATATTTTGTGACTCTCGAAGTATGAGTTTAGTTAAACGAGTGAAAAAAAAGTCCGTTTGTTATCGAAAACGAAGAGAAGAAAAAGCGTACAGACCTGGTTCTGTCAACGCAAAGAAAGTTTCAGTAAGGAGTTTATGACTGCCGCAAAATTCTCCTACAATGAGAAATTAAAAATTAGAAGAGTGGGAAAATTGTTCAAATCAACTCTGCTTTAAACTCGTAACGCAGGTTTATGAAATGACACGTTAATATACAAACAGAGGTTACCGATGTATTGTGGTTGAAGACAGTTTATGTAAGGAGACAGAAAATAATTTACTGGATTCGGAATCAGATGTTTCTAGCAATCGAAAATTGATTCATATAGTATGCAATATTATCCAGAGCTTTAATCATACAATTTGTTTCGAAATCACTGCGCTGTCGACACCAGTGCTATAATATCACATACGTGATCCCGTAGAGAAAGTGGATCGCACCACTTACGTAAGAATGTTCTTTACTTTGTTATACCTTACCTAAACTAGAGTTCCTTGAAAGCAAGGATACTAAAGAACTGTGTAGCGAGCTCTATTCGCTGAGCTCCTGTAAGTAACAAGTATAAAGAAGGGTTACGTTACCTACCCTTCATTCCAACTCAAAATAAATGAACAGATGGTCCCCTTCTCGGTCGTACAATAAGCCTCCACTTGGACTTTTAACTCAAGATAAAAAATATAAAACTAATCTAATGCTAAATAAAAATAACCAGCCGAAGCAGCACAGAATCAACTAACGGAGTTGGCCCTTATTTAAAGAACACTGGGTATACTAACACGCACGTAGCAATGCGGCCGTAAAACAGTATGCATAGGCTAGATACAACAACGTGGCGAAAAGGCAGAACACGTTCTCCTACTGAAATGACCTCGCTTAAATACTCGTTTCTACCTCATTTATATAAATCATAATCCAGAAAACTCATGCTGGCAGGGAAACTTAGGTGGTAAATGAGAATGCATAGGAAAGGCTTGTTCCAAACTAAAAGTAACTATTAGAAAATGAAAGAAAATCTCTACAACATTTTTATAGTAACGACCATTTTTGCCTTGGCACTTTTATGAACTAATACTTGATGTTTCGTATGAAAATTAGTTCTGTGCTCTCTTTCCGCGATGAAAATGGGTGTAATTACATCACATTTTTGGATTTATATTTTATATTTGTATTATGTATTAGTAAGTATGCATGTATTATGCACGATGGGTAAGAGCTTCGGGTTCCTAAAAAACACAGTGCAATTAATATCTTCAAGGGCCTCAAACTACTGAGTTGGTAACCAGTTCTTTATGGAATATGTAATACTCTGGAACAGAAACGAACTCAGCGGATTTCAGGTAAATTGATAGCTTTTAAATTGCTGTTTAGTGTTGGAAATCTGCACTTATTTATTGTCGCGGAGCTGGAAAGTGAATTTTTAACATTTAAGCGTAAGCGGCCGTTGCTTCGGTACAAATAGGGCGCAGCTCCATCCACCTAATCGACAAGATTTTATGACAAACAAGGGCTGCGCCAAGCAAAAACCACAAACAGCAACCCGGCCATGTCCCGGCAACAGGCAGTAAAATTAAAAACAAACCTAAAAACTTCAAAACCTTCAATTTAAAAACACTATAATCGGGAAACCAAAGGGTGTTAAGGGGTCCGGGTAACAAAAAAACATATAAAGAAAACCAAGAAAATAAACTAGAAAACATCACAACAGGAAAGCAAGAAGAAAGGACAATAAAAACTAATCAAAATGGTGGTTAGTAAGAACAAAATATAAGGAAAGGACAAAACAATTACAAACCACTCATTCTCAGAACAAGCAAAAGACCAATCAGCACACTTCAAATCGATCGATGTAGAGTGTAAAAACATCCAATCAACAAAACCATCAGCAAAAGCGGAAAAATAAAATCACAGAACTCCAGAAACCGCCACTAACAATAATCCGCCTAAATATGACCAGCGGAAGGATCATACCAACAAGCCGCTGAGACACTAGTTCTCAGCGGCATAATAAATTAATATATAATAATTACATAAAACTTAATGGCTGTATGTAATGTTTCAATGTGTACATTAAGGTAAACGTTATCTAAGCGTTTTCTCTTTCAGTAACAAATAGTATACAAAACAACAATTAACATTGGTAATTTCTCTATGTGATAACCATACAAAACTATAATAGATTTAAACTGAACATGTTATATCCTCAAAATAAATGTGTGGTTGGAAGTGTAATTAATAAAAGACACCAAAAGACAAATCATTTTGTTCTATAAAACCAGAGCTGCAACACTCTGAAAATCCTTAAGCTTATAAACTATACATTAAAAACACTGATTACACAAGATATGTTAAATATATCAAAAACAATGAAATACGTATAAAATACATTAAGGTACAACTCTAATATACGCCCTAATTTCACCAAATGTGGCGATATGTGTTCTGCGCTGGTTTTTGGCGCGATTGCGTGTTCTATGGCAACCCTGTTGACCTTTCGCTGGAGCTCGTTGGTTTGCCTCTGTGTCTGAGAAGATGGGAGGAAAAGATAAAATGGTAGTTGTTGAATTGAAGTTCGGCAAAAGGAAATATGATTGTGGCTATTCTGTTGAGAGGTAGTGGGTATTTGGAAGTGTGGAAAGAGGGTCTGGGAGATTATTTTTAATGGCAGTGCATGATAGAAGTAGGGATTTGTGATTTTATTTATTTGTGAACAATAGTATAAATTTTCTGGATAGTGTGTCTGGCTGTCATAAAATACGATAGTGATTACGTGGCGGCATGTTAAAGGCGGTATGAAATTTATATTTCTGCTATTCGAAAACGCATTAATTCATGGTAAGTGCATTTTATTTTATCCTTGTTCTTATTTTGTTGAATGTTATGTTCATTGGTTCTTTAGTATGAATTTCTGTCGTTATTGTTTTTTTTTAAATTGTTTGAAATTTATTTTAGTTTATTTTGTTGTTTAGTGTCTAGACTGTAAAATTCGTAGATGATTTTTAAAGTTGAAACAGAACGCTGTGTACATGGTATTATTTGAAATTTATTGCTGTTATGTTATTTTATTAAAGCGAGGAGTGCTTAGATCGTAGATTCCTTCCTTGCCTAAATTGTGCAATTCGTAGAATTTTTTTAAAGTTTAAACAGGATGCTGTGTACATGGTATTCTTTGAAATTTATTTTTGTTATGTTAATTTATTAAAGCGAGGTGTGCGTAGTTTGTAGATTCGTTCTTTGCCAACATTGTGCAATTCGTAGATGTTTTTTTTAAGTTAAAACATGTCGCTGTGTACATGGATTCTTGTCAAATATTTTTGGTTAGAAACTTTACGTTTTTGCTATCTAAATTTTTTGTTTTTGTTTCGGATTTTTAGCTAAATTGTGTGTTCAAAACGTAGTTTTTGCATGTGCGAAAACCGCGTTTTTGGAGACATTTTAGGCTAAAAGTTCAAAATGTAGACAAAAAATTTAGATAGTAATATGGCAGAGTAAAGTTTCTCACCAAAAATATTTGGCGAGAAATTTGGCGACTTGAGGGCGCATATCAGAGTAGTTCCTACATTAATTATATAAAAGCATAAAATACACCACATACAGCACTGAATAAAATTATGTTTAAATTCCATATAAACACCAATATCTCAATATAAAATATTGTAACACAAAATTTAAAAACAAACTTTTATCAAATAAAAATACCAAGATCAGAACGATTATTATTTAAAATACACATAAGTTCCCTTGCAAATTTAAATTCTTTTTCAGCACCTTAAAAATCTTAATAAAATTTTATTTTTTTCGTATGTCATAAGTAAGTGTACAAGTAATAAGTAAGTGTACCGTAGTGATAGAAGTGTTCTATGAATTTAATGTTGATATGAATTGAATTGAGATATATATTGTATTTGTGTTCTGTTTATTGAATAATATCCTAGTTCCTGCTTTACTGTGAAACTGTGAAAATGCTGATGTCAAGTATTAATAAAAGAGTTTATTCGTCAGGAAGCATGTGCAGAATTCAAGTAGATAAGATTTATTTCTTTTTCTATAAATATTGAAATTGTAAACAGATATTCTAATAGTAGACTCACTGTGTCTAATTATTATTAAGGTTTATATACGTATCTATTAAGAACCTGTGCAGAACAACCGTTGACGGGTAGTCTCGGCGTAGTTCTGATATTTTTGATAATATTTTCGTTACAGCTTCTATTCGTGGAAGTCTTGGATCGTAAGTTCTTTCCGAAAGTTATATGCTCAACTAATACATACAGCGGAGCACAAACTCAATTTTAGACTGGCCGTGGTCCCTTGCCACATTATCTTAAGAGATTCTGCAAACGAGCATCAGAACTGTGTGAATGTGGTGCGGTAGATGCAGACCTCTTCAACTAACCATACACCGATAAACGGGATTTAAAAATGCCAAGCAGTGAATACTGGCCGCAATGGTCGGAGAATAGCTCACCCCGTAACAACAGTAACAGGACTGTAAGAGCAAAACTATTGTAATGTAAGCCTATTAGTATCCAGTTTGTATGTACTTGATAAAAATAATATTGTAAAGCAGTTTAAAATTACATTGAAAATTCAGTCAATGTGTAAATAAATTACAAGTTTACTTTGATTATCTCAGTAAAAGTATTGTAAATATGAATTCAGATAATGTTTAAATGTGCACATAACTGTCATGATTTTATGTAACTTGTACAAGACAATTTTTTGTAATTAACATGTCTATGGTTATACACAGGCCTTGTATGCCCATGCAATATTTATATTTATATTTTTATACGGAAGAAATACCCCCTTCTGATTATTAACACTGTAAGACTTTTACAACAAAACCAGGTCAGTGGTTATCTTAGGCGGCGCTCCGTCTTGGATTGTCGTCGTTCAAAACTTCAGTTCCTTCACTTCATCCGTACTGTGTTCGGTTACGTTCCCGTCGATCATTGTTGCTAGATCCTCTTGAAGTCTGTGTGATTGCTAACCGGATCTTTTGAAAAATACATTATTACGTATTTCCGGAGTCATTCTGACTAGAGGGCGCTGCGTTTGTCCTAATAGTCAATGGCAGGCAGGATACTAAAGGTGTAAGACGTGGAAAGCAGAGATGCCTAATAATATATCTCTAATTGATTGAAATTTTCGTATATTTTCTTGTAAATAAATGTTGTTATTGTTAACAAAACCTCTTATTATCTCTTGGATGCACCTTTAGTCTCACAGAACCATTAGATGCAAAATTGGTGCATCGGCCGGGAATGTGGAATACCGGAAGTAATTAGTCATCATTACTGGATTATAGTTCTGAGAAGTTTGGATACTTTACGCACGCTTTTGGATACGTAACATTGCATACTGGACTGTGGAGGTAAGACCTTTTGTACTCACAAATTCGGAGTTAATATGGATAAACTTTCGAAAATAATTGAAAGAAGAAGTAACGTTCGCGTTAGTGTTACTTTGAAAGGTTGTGAGAAGCAAGTGGAAAGCGAAACTGCTTTGAATGACTCACAATCTAAATCTAATAAAAACGCCGAGAATATTTCTGTGTCTCATAGTAATATATGTACCAAAAATAAGCCCTTTTCGCAAACATGTACAGTTTTAGCCTGTTCGGATAAAAATTTCAATCAATTAGAGATATATTATTAGGCATCTCTGCCTTCCACGTCTTACACCTTTAGTATCCTGCCTGCCACTGACTATTAGGACGAACGCAGCGCCCTCTAGTCAGAATGACTCCGGAAATACGTAATACTCCCCACCTGAACTCACTTGAGTTCACTTACCATTGAATTTCAACTAAATTTACATTCAGGAACCATTTAAAATTACAAGAATAAAAATATAAATAGCATATTATATCAAATACGAAGCTTCAAAATTATTTTCGAAAGCTTATCCATATTAACTCCGAATTTGTGAGTACAAAAGGTCTTACCTCCACAGTCCAGTATGCAATGTTACGTATCCAAAAGCGTGCGTAAAGTATCCAAACTTCTCAGAACTATAATCCAGTAATGATGACTAATTACTTCCGGTATTCCACATTCCCGGCCGATGCACCAATTTTGCATCTAATGGTTCTGTGAGACTAAAGGTGCATCCAAGAGATAATAAGAGGTTTTGTTAATAATAACAACATTTATTTACAAGAAAATATACGAAAATTTCAATCAATTAGAGATATATTATTAGGCATCTCTGCCTGCCACTGACTATTAGATGCAAAATTGAATTAGGAATAGATGCAAAATTGATACCTTTCAAAGTAACACTAACGCGAACGTTACTTCTTCTTTCAATTATTTTCGAAAGCTTATCCATATTAACTCCGAATTTGTGAGTACAAAAGGTCTTACCACCACAGTCCAGTATGCAATGTTACGTATCCAAAAGCGTGCGTAAAGTATCCAAACTTCTCAGAACTATAATCCAGCAATGATGAGTAATTACTTCCGGTATTCCACATTCGCGGACAAGATGCACCAATTTTGCACCTTTAGTCTCACAGAACCATTATACATAGTAGGAAGAACTAGGAAGAACAACATAAGAAGAACAAATGGTTTGATAGAGAGAGTTCAAGAATTTTTAATCTGCTTATATGTTAGAAGAAAATAAGAAATTTATGCTTATTAACACTGAACCAAAACGCACATGTTGTTGTGCTATGATTTGTATAAAGTTATAAATAAAACTTTCTACTTCCTTGTACGAAAAAGAGGAAGTATTGTAATCGCAAAACGTTTCGGGTATCATATTTGGGCAAAAATGTCCATTTCAACCGCTCTCGAATTTATTTGAACGATGCTTTTGAGTAATATCTGTACATACGGACAGAATAAAGCGCCTTCAATGTCTTTTTGTCGAATGGGACCAAAAGTAAACTTTGTGAACCTAAACCTCTGCTTCTTGCTGGTAAACTTGCTAGATTTTGCGTAGAAACTCGAATTTTAACTGCAAAAATTAATTTTTTATTGATTTATTTGTATTTGGTGTTTTACGGTTTTCTTCATTTTACAACTTTCAATGAAGATGTTTTGAGTTTTTATTTATTTTTGCTTTGCCGAGAAGTGTGAAAAGAGTTAACTGAATGAGAAATATATCTCTAATGAAATTCGAGGAAATAAGTTTAAACGAAATGCAGCAAAAATTGTTTATAATTTACTAGGCCATACAAAGTCATGTGATGTCCACATTAAATTTTTTATTAAAAATTTGATTTTGAAAACCACTTGGTATAAATTTCCAAAGAAATCCATAAACCTGAATGGGTAACACATATATCCTAACTGCTTTTAGAAATTCTGGTTTCAACACGTAAGAAGTACACGCTTTGCAAACGGCTGCTACATTTTAAATTTGTAGACACATTAAAGCTTACAAAATCAATCCAAATAGACAGATCTTGTATTAATTAGATACTTTTCTGAAAACTCTGCAAAAGAATACAATATTTAAATATATTTCTTTGTCGGATTTAATGATATACTTGAAAGAGCATGTATTTAAACGGAAATGTTTCTAGGACATACCTTTAAGCACATAATGAGCGCAAATAACAAACGGAAAATAATCTTGAAAGGCTAATTTCACACTGATTTGATTACAGGAAATTATTTTACCTTCCCCAAACGGAAAAGAAATGAATTTATATGAATAAAACTCATTTGAATCAGGGCGTGTATTGATATTAAACCTATTAATCACATAAAGCACATCTTCAGCTATTCATTTAATCCTATTTGAGAACTTTTATTTGTTTAATTTAAGGTTTACTAATTAAATTTATCTAATGTAATAAATACGTATGAATATAAAATCTAATTCAAATATTTTAACAAATTAATGTAATATGTCATTAGCAGCAGTTCTTTCAATTCCATTCATATTAAGTTTGCTAGAGAAGATTAATAATGCAACTTTAAAAAGAAAGCTGAAAATTTTCTGCAACCACTTAGGTTTCTCATTAACAGTAAGTAAATAAATGTTTTACATTTGCATGCTGCTTTGTAGGAAATTTAAAAATTAAGGATGAGTTTAAATCCGTCTTCTTTATAAACAAATGCATAAACAAAACATAAACATCTTTGTAAAGAATTAAGGAATGCGTTTAATAGCTTCATATTAGTAACGACAAAAGTCTTTTTCATGAATCAGAGGAATGCAAAATATTCTTTAAGTTACAGCTCATATTTGAAAAAAAATTAAATAATATTGTTGCGTTTTTCTTTTTCTTCTGACACTAGTTGTTACGTTATTTTCTTCCTTCACGTTCGTACCGGGTTTGTAGATTTGGAGTGAATAACAACGACACTGAATGAAGTATCGAAATACACTTTATTTATCAATATTAATCAGGACAGCTCCAAAACACTTTTACAGTCGTTGAAGATCTACTGTAAACACGCTGGAACAATCAGCGACACAGCCTTCAGGTTATCAGGCTATCGCGGTGGAGACAGCTTCCTGCAAAGCACCCGACTCTGCTTTCCGGAGTACAGCTCCCGACTCTGCTTTCCGGAGTACAGCTCCCGATTCTGCTTTCCGGAGTACAGCTACCGACTCTGCTTTCCGGAGTACAGCTCCCGACTCTGCTTTCCGGAGTACAGCTCCTGACTCTGCTTGGTGGTTCTCGGAACTCCACGTACTCTCGAGACTCTCCACGTTACAACTCGCGATGCACTCGACGACACACAGAGCAAAGCTTCCGGCTCTTCGATTCAGTCGTTCCCGAAGCTCAACACGCTCTCTCGATGATGCACTAACCGCGATACACTAACAGACTCCTTCGGTGTACTCGACGACCCACTCAGCACTCATTGCCCGGCTGTCAACTCGATCGAATCCGCACTGCTCGCTAGATGAGGCACAATCTCTGAGACACACTAACTGACTGCGGACCAGCAGGGTTTATATAGCTTTCGGCTTGTGTTCGGGAACATTCTGGGCTAAACCGGTAAGAATTCGTTCCAGAAGGTTCTCCAACCGTCCATGGTATAGCGCCAATTTTGTCGCCAAATGTCGCCAAATAGGCGATTTCTCGCCAAATGTGACAACCTTGCCTATCTTGCTATTTTATGTTAACCCTAAAACTGTTTTGCGGGAAAGCCATCTCACCGCGCCTTTACATTTCTTAACAGTATATTTATTTCATGCGGAAAATTTTTATAATGTCAGGGTAATGCGATATATTCCACTTAATAGTATGAAAATTGTTGCTTTTATTCCAAATGACCGGAGATTTGCAATTTAACACAATTATCAAGAAAGTACCAAATCTATTGGATATTAAAGCGTCGTATAGCTGAGAAAGTTTTCTCAGGCTGCATCACGAAGGCGACCGAATTACACAAACGAGAAAATAGAAGCTCCATCCCAGTTTTAAAGAAGAACCCCGTAGGACGAATGCGAAAGTTTATTAACATGCTGTTACTCTGCCATTATCTTGTGGAGAAGACTTAAGGATCGAGAGTATTTTAAGTACCCCATGCCGCAAAGATACTATTACACTTCCAAACATCCATGCCTTCTCAGGTGTTAAGGAATATTCTTTGATATCGCCAAGAGATTGCGTTAGAAGTCCATCTATTGTCTTACTTGACGCTTCCCCTTCTGAGCACGTGACTTGAAATTTTATTCTTCTTGAAGGTATAATTCGATGCACTACGCAATATAATTCGATTTAGATTCTTTGATGGAACTATTCAGTTCTTGCTTTTTGAGCCTTAATATTCGATTCAGGCATTTTAGCCTACATTGTATATATGTAAATATTAAGTTTAATTAAAACTTATGTAAAACTCTCCAGGCCCTCATTTTGGATTATGAGTCATTCGAATTCGAACTAGAATTTCGTTTCACAAGAACTCGAAACCGGACCCAGCGACAGCATAGCAACCGGGTTGCCTAACACCACGCCAATAAGCTAGCTAAGGATATACCTTTAAGCTTCAGCTTTGTCTCTTAATTTAACTAATATGGCATATCTCAGCTGCCTAATCAAATATTGCTACCTCAGATACTTAAAAGACTATAGAGGAGATTCGAGGAGATCAATAAGTAAATTTATATTATTTAAATTATTTGTTACGTTTAAGTTTATAGTTAAAATTTAAACTTAAAAAATATGATCTCCTTTCTTGTAAGAATGATATCTAATATTATTATACGTGCCAAAAATTTGTATTGCACGACGTTGGCATGGACCGGAAATAAAGCTAAACACAAATCCATTTAGCTCAGTGACAGGAGCAACATCCGGGAGGCATTCAAAAAAAGCGTTCCCTGCTTCAGCATGTAAGATGGCGTTCATTCTACGTAGCCCTGATGTACACTGCGCCAAAAAAGAAGAAAATGGGATAGTTCTATGTGTTCCGTTCTACTAGGCCAATTGATGAAATTCAACTTGCGGTTTCATGTCTCGAAACCGCGACTTAGGGTATGTTTTAGATATGTATTTTGACATAAAAGCGAACTTTTTCTGAAATGGCATGCCAATTCTTTTCCATATTTCGATTCTACAACTCAAATAATGCCAAACTCTCAAGTTTTTTTAAATCGCATGAGTAGTTTTTAAAAAATTAGCTCTCAAACTTTTAGCTCCTCAGTATTAATTGAATTTGATATACATATTTATTAATATCTCTTTTTTTTATTAAATTCCTTGATTCCTTCTTCCAGAATTTGAAATTTAGGCTTAATCCAAATATAATTCGCACATTTTTGTGATTTATTTTTTAAATTTGTATTTTTAAATATTTTTTGTAAAGTTTCGAAAACATTTTTGTGTTATTTTATAATTTTGTATTGTATAATTTTTGTATCAATTATTTATTACCTATGAAATTTTTATCATCATCTTGTAGAGTCATTAGGTTAGTTGGAAGCAGAAAAGATGAAAAATATGCAACCGCCTTCGCCGGGAATCGTACCACGGACATCTGGAATACCGGCCCAGCGTGCTACCGTTACATCCCGAAGGTACGCTAGGGAAGTGGGAGAAATACCTTATAATCTTAAAATGGATGTATTTCTAAGCATACCTGCAAAAAATTAGAGCTTTTTATTCAAAACGCTCGAAGATATACGTGGATTTATATATTGGCGCGTTTTGAAATTTCGCGTACTTGCTGAAAGCGATAATAACATCGAATGTGGTTTTCGCACTTTCTTAAAACCATTTGAAAGTAAGAACGACGTAACTTTTTTCCCGCTTATGCACAATGTAGCAATTGAAATTAAAATAGGTTGCTATAAATTAAGAAGTTCGCCAAGTGAATTGTACTTGACGCAAACTGAAAAAAAGGCACCAAGATAAATTTTTGAATTTCTACGTAAATTTCGCACGAAATTTTACAAAATTGAATATTTAGGCATTATTTGAGTCGTAGAATCGAAATATGAAAAACAATTGGCATAGTATTTGAGAAAACGTCCGATTTTGTGTAAAAATTTCTATATTAGAATAATGCTACAGTATAATCTAATGTAAATCCCAAGTCGCGCTTTCGGGACATGGAAAACGCATTCTGAATTTCGCCAATTGGCTCAGTAGAACGAGTTATATAGAACTGTCTCCCCTCTTTTTTTTCTGGCAGAGTACCAGTACATGTAATTCAGAAGCCATAGACATTTGGCACATGCTGATTAGCTGTACTAATCCGTCCAGATGTCGTATATGGTTGTTCTGGAATCGTTTTGCCAAGGCACAGTTGCGATGCTGTGGTCAAAGTCATTTCCCGATACCTGAAATACAGGAAAAGTACTTTTTGTTTATGCTTTCATTATAGCGATTGGTTACCTATTGGAGTAGGAAACCCAGGAGAACCACTAATGCCCTCATTGGGATTTGAATTCCGTACCTCCCGATTTATAACCAGAGGTGCTAATAATTACACTGACGAAATACGTAGAGAGGAAGAAGAAAATTTTGAAACATGTGTAGTGATAAGGAACTTACTTTCATTATTTTTGTGCCAAAGGACTTTCTGATTATACTAGGTATTCTCACCTAGGGGAGAATTCTCGTCGTAATGGAAATTTCATAGTTTCAGGGGGAATGGGATCAAACTTTTATTTTAGGATCTCCCGATTTATAAACGGTGTTCCTTCCAATTACACCAACCAAGCAGGAAGAAGAAGATTCTAGAAAATGTGCAGCGAGGGTAAGGAACTTACTCTTCATTATTTATTAGCTAAAGGACTTTTTATTATGTTATAGTAGGTGCTTTCAACCTGGGGGGGGGATTCCTCCCTTGGGGAGAATTTCATAGTTTAAAGGGGTTTAAGTTTTCTATTAAAAATAAATTTAATAGCATTTAACTTAATGCCATAGTTTTTAATTCTTTTTTGACATATCTACACGAATATACTAGCGCACAACATTCCTGAACAGCTGTGAGAACACTCTATCACCTGAAATCATTTCACTTATCGTAGAAAATCCTAAAATTCTTTGGAAAATTGGAACCTATTGCCATTATACTCGTACATTGCATTATTATGGAGATAATAGTATTTTTTTGCATTTTTACGAGAAAACTAATCAATAAAATTTATAGAATTTAATTATTTTAATTAACCGGTTATTATGATTTAAACCTTTACTGTTACTTCTTCTTTCCGTTTCAAAGAAAGAACGCAAATTAGCTCACATGTATTTAAACTGAGGTGTTTAGACTTTAAGACAAACTCAAGGCAATCTTACTAAGTTGCTGCTAGCTCAAATAAGATTTGTAGTTTTCGACCTTGCATGATAAATTTTCATAACTGAATATCTACGCCCGTTAGTTGTGAGCCAACTTCGCATCAAGCTGAATTGTCTAGTCTTTGACTACTAAATTATTCTAAATCTGAACTTACTGTTATTAAAGTTATCTCACCATAAATGTTATCTAAGTTATAAGACTATCAGGAGCACTATCATTTGTTGTAAGAAGTAAGTTTCACTTCTCTCAGCACAAGCGGATGCATGGATTCTTGCAGTTTGCAGACGCGAAGGACCTTTACGTTCCGAAGGGTTCCCAAAATTTCTTTTTGGATTCACGCAATAGCAGTATAAAAGTGCAAGAAACAGTAAACATACCCTGGGTCTTAAGTTGAAGAACCTCCAAAAATTCAGGTGATATGGCTCCATAAACGCCCCTGAGCAAAAGCACAGGACTCCGTCTTCAACATACTGTAACTCGTTTTGTGTATAAGATGTCTATTATAATTAAATGGTAGAGGACAGAGAGATCTTTGAAGAGCAATGGCAGCAATTGTTGCAAAGAAAGCAACCATTTCTTTCTGTACCTACAAGAATCGACAGGTATTCACTTTAATACCATTCTGATGTTTAACTGTTTATTAAAATAAATTAATTACAGGGCATAATGCGAGAAATAAAAGGTGCATGTTGTTAGAAATAGTCTGAAGACGGGATCTTGAATCTGACGAGGATTCAAGATCTGATAAGGTCTTTATAAATTCGTATTGAAGAATATGCTACTGGCTAAACAAAAGAAAAAAGTACCAGGGTCTTATCGTCAAAATGAAGATTGTATATTCTGTCAGATATATATCAAAATCACACAAGCTTTAAAACCTTCAAAAGAGAGCGAACTAACTGTACAAGTCTGCAACATGTGGAGAACTGCTACATTATATCCCGTTTCAGAAATGGCTGTTGTGACGAGTTTTAGAATATTTATTTTATGCAAGAAGAGGAGTTGTATTTTGAAGTTTCCTCTAATTTTTCGTGTCAGACAATACATTTTTAAACAAAAATAAATCTTAGGTTACCTAGATTTCTGCAAAGCATGTCATTTGAGATTGCGTAAAAGAAATTACGTCTCACGTTGTCAAAGATCACTCTGTTACCTGACTCCATCGTAAGCTTTGGTTTTGAATTTTTTTTTTTTTTTTTATTTTTATGTTTGCTATTTAAATATGTCTCTTCAGGGCACTGTATTACGGTTTTAATGATGTAATATTTATTTACTCTTCTCTTTTTCTGTTGAGTATGTTTACTGGCGGACTCTCGGAGCAGCTTACGTTTAGCTGCGTTGGGAATGATAACGCAATTAAAAGATAATTGGCTTTCGGTACCAAAGGGGGCAATATTTATTTTAACAGCACATAGCGATATCCGTCGAAGAAGTAGAAACGCTGGCAGTAGAAAAATCATTCCAACTTCTAGTTTTATAGGATTTCATCTCAAATGTTTCATTCGTCTTTTTTTAATAAAATCTAAAAAAAAAAAAACTAAAGAATTTAAACAATGATTTTTCGACTTTGTTTTCGGAAATACTTGCAGGACTTTATCCATAATCATATATAAATTATATTTTTTCATTGAATTGATGCTGATATATTTTCAACCGAGGACAGATGTCTTTTTTTAATAAATATTTTCATTTCTATGAAAAGTATTATAATTTGTTAAATAAATCAAAATCATCCATTGTAATATGGAATTTAGACGTTCATTTTCTAGACTTGAGTACAAAATATTTTTACACAATGTATCTGAAAATAGATAAAGATAGGACAGTACAGACAAAGAAAAAACGAAAACTTTTCGACGCATTTTTTTATAATATATAAACGTTCATTTTACTTGCTTGGCGCTTGACGCTGTCATTTCGTCTGTTACTCGTTTAAAATTTTCACATTGTTCTGTGTCTTAAAATTAGAAATTAAACTTAATAACATAAAGCTGCAATAGTTATGGGGGTCCCACAAAATTTTCGTAAATATTATGGGGGGTCCTGGGGTCGCGACTGAAAAACGTTTAAGCCTTGATTTGCATATAGCATGAAGGTCTTTCTGCCTATGAAAATGCAGGTATCATGTAGGATTTTCTACAAAAGTTTGTCAAATTTTTGCGTAACAGACTGGGTTGGTTGATTCTTTAAGGGAATATAGATACATGTTATCTGCCTAACGGAGAGAGCAATACCATTATGAAGAATTTTCTGAAACAACTATACGTGTATTTGCTTTCATACGCAGAAAATTCCGAAAGCTCCATTCAGGCGAACAGTTGTGTCCTTGGAAATAAAACGGGGAAAGTTATTAGTAGTGTTCATCTAACTAGTAACATTATTGATCAGTGGTAGGCTGGGAGAAGCACTGGATTCAAATACTAGAAATAAGTATGCTAAATAAATGTAGTTCAAAAGGGAAAGAAACGAAAATAATTAGCTATGTATTTAGATTTTCTTAGCTGCTGCCTACATATATTAAAATCTCAGTCCGTATTTTTTGAGGAAAATAATTTTGACCCTTCTAGTACTGAACATGAAAAGAACAAACAATATTCAATTATCGGTGGAATTAACCATGAGGATGCCTTCTGGTACTGAATTTTGAACGAATAATTTGTATTCATCTGCTAGTGTATTAAATGCATGAGATACTTTCTGGAACTGTACTTGAAACGAAAGATCAATATTCGTTGAATATTGGATTCAGCGCTTGTGACCCCTTCTAGTAGTGAACGGAAATGAGCGACAAGTATTCAGTTACTGGTAGATTCAGCATTTGGATTCCCTTCTGAATCTGAACAAGAAACAAACGATGAATATTCAGTCATGGGTGGATTCATTAGTGGATTTTTCTTTTCCCAATGGCGGGCACTTGCCTATAACGGCATTGGCTACTACTAAAGTCAGAAGTGGTGGCCATTGTATTGTAAAGGCACCTAATATGAGGCCACCGTTATCTCCTATGAAGGGATAGACAATTTTACATCTATGCCTTCTCCGGGATTCGAACCGGAACCTTCCGGTATCGCTGTCAGGTTCCCCGAAACACTATACCATCTGGACGGCTCATTAGTGGATTTAATGGGTGATGGATTCAACGCATGAAATGGCTTCTGTAATTGACAGCGCAGCGAGAGATCAGTTTGCGGATTCAACGTTTGAGATCCCTTCTAAAATTGAACGAAAAGCGAACGATCAGCGCTGAGTCATTGATCAAATCAACGTTTAAGGTCTTTTCTGGAACTAAACTGGAAACGAATGACGAGTATTCAGCTGTTGGTGGATTCAATACATGAGATGCCTTTGGAAAAAAACTCGAAAACATCAGTATTTATCCATTTTTGGATTCCGTGCATAAGTCCTTTTCAGTAACTAAACGTTAAACAGACAAAGCTCATTCGATCATTCGTGGTTTCAATGCATAAAGCGTCTTCTGGAAAGCGAAAAGAGCAGTCAGTAGTCAACACTTATTAACGTATTAGTGAACTCGATTTATGAGACAATGTATAATGGTATACGTAATTTAGAAACAGGATTTCATAAAGAACTAAGATTGCCTTTATCTTGATTCGAATCCGGATCTTTGGGTTACCGAACTGATACGACCACTATTTTACAACAAGGTTACATGGAAGAAAATCTTTATTTTTTACGAGAATAACGTATTTGAGAACTATAGATAACAAGTAAATTTTCTATTTTATTATTTTTTAGACAAAATATTTAAAATTTCTCAGATTTTTCTCGATTTCCAGTTTTAGTTTTTGAATTTTAAAACTGACCTTTGAATAAATTGTATATATGTGGTATTATTCCCCAAATGGAATTCTCTTCACAAATTTGCAAACGGTCCCCGGATTGTTACAAGTGAAATTTATCACGTCTGTTGGGTGCAATTATTTGTCGTAAACATCTTCGCTGGTTTCTCATTACCTTGAAAGCGTAGCGGAACAATCTGTATCTATTTCGGAACAGCGCTCCCAGCAATTCTCCGATCCGCGACAGTGCAATGAGATGCCGCTGCGCCGGCGTAACGCGAAACAGATTTATGAATGAACCTAGCACCGGTGATGTGTAGCAGAGGGAAGCATACTAGGGAACCTATTCAGATACTAAATGTAAATATACCTCTGTTACTGCACTGTTTCAATATTTAGATAGCGGTGTTAGCAAAACGTCTTTTGAAATACTGCAAAGATTATAAATTCCAGGTCTGTAAATGTTAATATTTGCCGTCTTAAATTACCTGAACTAAGTTTAACCGCAGGCTCAGCTACCAGAATTTGAGATATAATGTCAGAAACAAAAAGTTTATTTACCGATTGTTTAACCCAGAAGAATTCTGGATATATAGATTAAACTATACCATACTTCAACCGGATACACGGGGAGGGGAGGAAGATGAATTCCAGTAAAATCAGTTACATTTTTTCCACGGAGGAGATGTATATTTGCTATCACGGCTGAATGAACTTTATTTTTACTCTTATCATAATTAATTTGGACGAAGAATTTCACAGTTATAGCTATATTCATTCCCATAAAATAAAATTCTTAGCAAAAAGTTATAAAATTAAACAATGTATTATTAAACTCATTTCAAGTGCTACGCCAAAACCGAATGAAGAAAAAAATATCAAAATAAAAAAATCTGAAAGGTTTCAGATTTTAAATTACGTCCAAAGTGGCGTTTTTTAACGTTTTCTGGGTTACCTTTATTAAATATCATGTTCTTTGCACTTAAACCATAAAATTCAGTTCAATAGCAATGTCGCAAAATAATTTTAAAATGAGCCTATAAGAATTTCCGATACACAGTTCCGCGCGCTGGAGATGAAAAGGTCATTTTCCCCCGTAGAGTATTCCCATTGCTTGCTTTTGAATCGTTGAGTTTGTTACTCAAAAACTCGTTAAAGTTTTAGAAAATATGAAATTGATCATAAAACAGATTCCAAATTTCAAATTTGGGCTTCCACATGCCCATATTCGTAGGAGGATGGCGTCATTCAAAATTTGGTGGCTCTATGTACCGTTGTTTTATCACAATGCGAGAAATATACATTTATGCAGATTTTTCATTATTTAATTTCTTCAAATATAATGCAGGATTCTAACATTTGGTGGCAACAGGTTGAAAAGTGAACCGGACATTTATAGTGATTCAACGCAAAAACGCAAAACGAAAACAATAGCCCTTCAGAGACAAAGCTCATTTGGACTAATAATTTTTTATTTGCTTAAACACCTAACATATTTATACTTAAAAAACTGTTAAATTAAACTTTTTTGTTGTTTGTGAATTATCCCACTTGTCTGATAGTAACACCAGAACAAACCCACATCAGAACTAGTGGTAAAGAATGCGAGATGAACATTTTTCAGGAAGAGCTTTGAGCACCATACATGTGACAGCTTCCTCTACCATCAAGCTTTCGACAAGACGTTCCCCACGCATATTTAGAGTACCCCATGCCGCACAGACACCCTACGTTTACAAACATCCATGCCTTCTCTGGTATTCGACCCCGGGTCCTTCGGGACGGCCGTCAGCTTTGATAACCGCTATTCCGGTTGGAAGGCAAATTTTTCCTAAAGCTACATGCATATACTATTTAATCTGAGATTAAAATATTTCATTTTTATATATGTTATTAAATCTATTATCTGTTTACAGCCAAGCTCAGATGCATATTCTATTTAATCTGAGATTAAAGTATCTCATTTTTATATATGTTATTAAATCTATTATCTGTTTACAGCCAAGCTCAGAATATTAGCGAATTTGGAGTTCCTGGAACTAAAACTTCCACACCTAAGATCGTGTTTCGTTCAAACTCACTCATATATTTCACTTTAAGCCATTTTCACACATTTTTCCCCGGTGTCGAGCTCGAGCCGTTTATAGATGTTAGCCACAACTAAGGCCAGAAGCGATGGTTTTTTATTATGGAGCTGGCTAATAGGTGGGCCACCGGTGCCTCCAATGAAGGAACCGACAAATTACATCCATATTTTCTCCGGAATTCGAACCCGCGTCCTTCGATACGGCAGTCCCATTTTCACACTAGTCGCAGTCATAACTATTTCTTTTCAGGATGAGAGTTTTTCTACGTACGCTGTTTACATCATTATATCTCATGGACAGGTGGTCAGTGCTAAAAAAAGAAGTGAGTATCTATTTTTACAATTCAGGAATGGATTACTTTATTTGAGCTACTGTAAAGCGCAGGAAAGAGTTCTTTGCCTAAGGGAAAGAATGCTTTAGCGGAGGACGCTAGCTCGTATTTAAATTACTCATGGGAGAAAACATGAATATTTCCATACAGCCAGCCAGCTCGCGGAGACTCAAATGCGGATAATAATATCATTCTTCAGCAGTTTTACTGTTCGGGCGCTGACTGGCTTGGCCAATCAATGTAGAGTAACGTGGTGGCATTATAAATGAGTTTTACTAACCGGTTTAGGTAAGTTAGTAGGTAATTTAGGTAATAAGATAATTTAGATTAGATACTGATTTGAGTTAGCTTTCAGTTACCGACTCCTAGCCTCAATAAGAAAGTATCTGAATTATAAATAAGGTGAATGTTAAGATCCGGATTGTTTCATTCTCAAGCCCAGGCGACTGGTAATTTTATTTTGTAATACACTGCTGGTCATTAAAATTGACAAAAATCATTAAATTTGTAAGCAGTTTGGGGGTTTTGGGGGCTGCGAAATTAGTAGAAACAACTCCATCCCTGGCAGCTGAAACGGCCCTTAGCCTGTTAGGAATGGAATCGAACGAGGCTTGGGTGACAGAAACGGGTATCTCATTCCATGCTGTTTCAAGTCGAAGCCCCACTTCAGCAACCGCATTATCTGGAGATGAGTGGCGAGCCAATCTCTCAGCAACCAGATGGTTACGATGGGTGAAAGATCTGGAGACCGCGTAGGCCAAGGCAGCAATCGAATACCCTATGTATCGAAGAAGGTCAGAACACGACGCAACACGTGGTCTTGCATTGTCTTCTTGGAAGATGGCGTTTAGTAGGCCAATTTGGGGCGCAACCGCTGGACGTAATATGTCAGAAATGTACCCATCTACCTTCACATTACGGTCTGGCTGCTCAAACCATCACACCAGGTGCAGGGACACCCTAGGCCGATATGGAATGCAAGCAGGCGACGTGCGGTCTCTTCGGAGCCTCCAGATATGTATGCAGAAACCAGAATACTCTACGCACAACTCGGGAAAAAATAAAAACTCACAACCGGGTCTGAAAAGATAACGCTGTGCCACTGCTGTATCCAACTTTGTCGTTCGGAACACCAGAGTCGCCGTCCCGCTCTGTGCTGCATGTCAAAGGAAGCAGATGTAATGATCGCCATGCTGATAATTCTTGCTGCAGCAAACGTCCAAGCTGATACTGGGTGTACTGCAAACATGCGAATTTCCTGACTAATGGTCCATGATAGGGTTATCCGTTTTTGAAGGGCTAACCTCACAATATGTTTATCTTCTCGGATGTTAGTCATGGGAGAGCGTTGAGACCCTAGATCCTCAGCAATCCATTGATTCCATAGTGTCATGACAGTGGATGGATGTCGACCAGTGCGACGGGCGATATCACGAAATGATAATCCACACTCTCTATTGGCAACGATCCTGCCTCTATCGAATTCTGACACTTGCTGGTAAGCATTTCTTATTATTATTCGAGGAATAACACTATATTCTGAGCATACTTCGACCTCATAAAGCGCTTTTCGAATGAGAAATCCACTACACAATTTTTCTTTTATGCAGTGCTTTAAATGTCACTTTTCCAGTTTGCGTCGTCTAAATGCGCTGAAATTCTAATCATTTGTATATCCCAACCTCTTCTCACTTTCATGTGATTTTGACGTTCGTCAGATCATTCCTTCCTGGTGCTGCAATTTTAATGGCCAGCAGTATCTTTTAATTTATCACTTATAAGTCATGAAACAGAATGAACTTGAAGTATCTGTGTGTTTTTGTGCTTTCACCATTTAAGCTGTGCTCTCATTGATGCCTCATATCAGATCTTTCAAATCACACGTAAAAGGGTATAGTTAGACTTCAAAGTAGAAGGCCTTAGAAGACCCTAGTGGAGCATGTTCTGCCTTCTGGCCACGTCGTTGCTTTAAGTCTAATATTACGATTTTTCGGCCGTATTTTTACGTGATTGCTAGTATTCACCGGTGATCTTTAATAAGGGTCAACTCTGTTAGTTATAGCTGTGCAATTTCGGTTGGTTAGTTTAGTATATTAGTCTAGTTTTTGATCTTCTCTCTTAAGTTCTGTCTTAAGCCCAAGTGAAGGCTTATTGTAAGCACAAGGAGGGGCCATCTGTTAATCATCTTCAGTGGGAACAAAGGCTAAATGTAACCCTTCTTTGGACTTGTCATTTACATACTAGAACTCTGCGATAATTCTCTTAAGTATTCTAGCTTTCAAGGACTATTAAATTAGCTAGAATTTTACAACTTTAATCAGAGAAATAAACATTTTTCAGTTAACTACAACTCTTCTTAAATAATGGGAAGCCGGTCCACCAATAGTCGAAAAGGTTGAATCCTGAAACCTGTGAATATAGATAATTCAACCGGAGCTCCATTTCCACTGAACTCACTTAGATCTTTAAAGTTATGTCAGAAAAATGGAGGCTCATTTGCTTAAGAGGAGGGATGCCTTCATGGAGACTTTCTAAGGAAAACTGGCTCATTTTCACGTTATAAATGAGAAAACTGCGAAGCGTCTCATACAGGCCTCTTTTTCTACGGGATGGGATCCCGGATTGAACTGCCAGTAGTATTTTGTTAGCGAAGAAGAAAAAAAAGAAAGAAGATTCCATTTCCAAGAAAATTTCACAAGAAATAATTTGTCATCGAATATTTTAATCATTGCTTTCATTATTGCATTATTTCTTAATTTATAGCAAAATTTAAAATAGCATATTATTGAAAAATAATTATTTAAATCTACAGCAAAATCCGGATTAAAAAATTTGTTATTTACTCATACAAATTTTAAAACTCTACAAAATATCAAACGGTTTCTACTAGATGATTTCCAATTTTCCAACGCACTTCTTGCCCTGAAATGGAAACATTCTGCATAAAATTCGAAAAGTTTGAGATGTAAAATACTGTAAAGAAGAGTAAAAGATTTCTTCAGAATATCTCGGATAAAGCAAATAAATGGTTCTGACTTTGATGCGTCCCGTTTATTTTTTACGCTCGCTTTAACGTTCCGCTATTATCAGCTCTCGATACCTTTTCAATTTCTCACACTACATTTGAGTTACTGACGACTTTCTTTTTAGTAAGATATAAGCACGCTTATTTTAACCGGGGTATTCAGTTATCTCTATCTCTCTCTATATATATATATGTATCTGTGTGTGTGTGTGTAATAAATTATTTCCCAGACATTCTTCACATTTTTTCTTGCTGAGTATTTATATAATTGAAGTCTATAGCTTATTTGCCTTTTGCTAAATGCTTTTTAAATAATGTACAAGCAGTTGCATTACATAAGCGGCAACGTGTTAATTTACAGTGAGGAAAAGTTTGGAATTATTACATTCAAATTAGCTCAAAATAAATTATTCAACTCATTTGGAAATTTTTCAGGAACCCGTCTTTTATAATTGAAATTTGATCGCTCACCCCCATCAGAGCTAAACTGTGACCTTTTCAGGATCCAATCCGTTTCAAAGGGACCAATTCCAAATTACAATCGAATCTTGCTTTAAGTATGTTACATCGTAAACATTAATAAATATGTAAGGAAAGCATATCTGCAGACATGGCAGAGGTACCGAACACAGCATATTTATATAGTACTGGATATTATACATAATTCTTAACACATTATTAATTAAAAATAGAATCTAAATACATCATACTATAGCATATAAAGATAAAAGTATTTTCGGTAGATGACATAAACGTCATCTTTTCATAAGCTTTAATTAGTGCACTCATGGGGAATTCTATAGTTCTATAGTCAAAGATTAGTCATTAATTTTTAAATTACTCTCTGCTAAGTTATCGATTTTAGGCTTTTGTACACACAATGATAATACAATGCGGTGAAAGGACGTTTTAAAATTCAATATAGATTTTCTTATTATTTAAAGTCTAGATGATTTTTTCGTACATATCTTTCATGAACAAACTAAAATTATCAGAATTTTAACATTTACATTATCGGACAGACATTTGCATTAAAATATTAATTTTTTTTTATAATTAAATTTAAAGGTTATAATCGAAACATTTATATGTGCAAAATAAATTATATATACCTCCATTAATGTTTGCGGAACACTTATATTCCAGTCTACATCTACTAAATATTATTCTAAATTAATTTAGCACCTTCATTAAAAGTATATCTTTTTTGTGATGTCATTTTATACGATTTAAATTAAAAGAAAACGAGTCGCCCAGACAGTATAATGGTTAGGAAAGTCTGACTGCGACAACCAAAGGGCCCGGCTTCGCATCCCAGAGAAGGCATTGGATGTAAAATTGTCTGTCGCTTCAGGGGAGGTAACGGTGGCCGCCTATTAGGTGCCTTCACAATAAAATGGTCACCGCTTCTGACCTTAGTAGTGGCTAATGCCGTTATAGGCAAATGCCCGCCATTTGTAAAAAAAAAAAAAAAAAAAAAAAAAAAATTGAAATGTTTCAGATTTTAAATTACGTCCAAAGGGGCGTTTTTTAACATTTTGTGTGTTACCTTTCTTTATTAAATATCATGTTCCTCGCACTTAAACCATAAGATCCAGTGCAACAGCAATATCGCAAAATAGTTTTAAAACGAGCATATCTTTAGAATTTCCGATACAGAGACTCACGCGCTGGAGGTAAAAATGTTTTTTCTGCACAACGTTGCCATTGCTCGCTTTGAAATCCTTGAGTTAGTTAATCAAAAATTCGTCAAAGTTTTAAAAAATAGGAAATCGATCATAAAACAAATTTCAAATTTCAAATTTGGTCTTCCACATGCTCATATTCGTTGGAGGATTACGTTATTCAAAATTCGATGACTCTATGTACCGTTGTTTTATCACAATACGAGAAATATACATACATTTATGCAGATTTTTCATTATTTAATTTCTTCAAATATAATGCAGGACTCTAACATTTTATGGCAACAGTTTGAAAAGTGAACCGACATTTATGAGTCCGACGCAAAATGCCAAAACGAAACTAATAGTCCTTCGGGATTCAAATCCCTTTGGACTAAAAAAAAATTAAAATTATATAAATAAATTAATGAGAATTATAATTTTGCTTAAGTTGTAGAGAAACAAAAGAGATCGGGTCAACTGGAATATCGTGTATTTTGAATGAAAATTGTTGGAGTTTACTTTTACATAGTTCGCCGCTCAGAACGCGAAAGCAGTTAGTGACTTTGACTGCCGCACCGAGGGACCCGGGTTCAAATTCTGGAGAAGGCATGAGTGTAAATTGTCTGTCCCTTCGCAGGAGGTAACGGTGGTCGTCTATCAGATGCTTTCATAACAAAAATGATCATCACTTTTGACCCTGGTAATAGGAAAAGTTTAAATGGGTAGTTTTTGCCATCAAAGAAACCTCGTGGCTTTTAGGGTTTACATTACTCACAAAGTGACCTTTTTTATCATTTACACACCCATACATGTTTCAAGAGAATTTGGGCTAAAAATACATAAATGCAGCATATATTTAGAATTTCCGATAGACAGCCTCACGCGCTGGAGATGAAATTTTTTTATTCGCTACAGTGTTGGTGCTGCTCGCTTTGAAATCATTGAGTTTTTTAATCAAAACTTCATTAAAGCTTTACAAAATATGAAATAGCTAATAAACCAATTTCAAAATTCAAAATTCGGGCTTCCAGGTACCCATGTTCGGATGGAGGACTACGTTATTCAAAATTTGATGGCTTGAGTTAGTATTGTGTTTGCTGAAAGAGAAAAGCATGCATGCATTCAAGCAGATTCTTCATTATTTAATTTCTTTAAATATAATACAGGGCGATAATATTTTATGGCTACAATATGAAAAGTGATTCAACGCTTTTAGTGATTTGGCACAAAATGCTGTTTCGAGACTAATAGCCCTTCTGAGCTAAAAAAACTTTTACATAACTTTGTCATCACTCATTTCTTTATATTTGAGAAGATGCTATTATTTTGTAGAGCAACTATTTTGATGATATATGATATTGATTTAAATAGCATCTATTTGTTTTATAGCTATTTTGGAGTCACTCGTGTTCTTAATGATTAAGTTTAAATTTTGAAAATTTATTAAGCAGGCAGAATCATTTCAAAAATAGGATTATACGTTAGGGCATGGAAAAGCATTATACGTTTCTTTGCCGAAAAATATACGTATATTTTTTAGCCTTGGAGCTAAAATTAATTTTCCTTTTGTTGTAGGAAGATAAGATGCTTTAAATTATTTATTAGCATGCGGAGAAGAACGCTGCACTCGCTAATAATCCAGAAATTCAGCAGATTTGAAATGAAATGAGAAACTGGATTTCTTCTCAACAGCATTCACACCAATACTACGTAGTTTTCTCATCAACAACATAACAAAAGTAAACATTGAAATAATCGCCCGCATTACTAGGAGATACCTCTTCTCAACTCAAATCGAAACTCATTTCTCTTCAACAAGACTCAGGCTTTCTCTATGACTCACCTTCATCAATCAGAGAGCAGCAGAACTCCTTGTCAGCAACTCGCGCATAAAGGTGAAAAAAGAAGAAAAATATATCATTGGCGAAGAAGGACCAAAAATAAATAAATGAGGCAAGAAGAAGAAGAAGTGCAGCTTCTTCTCCGTGGAACTTCAGTTGACGGATGCGTTCCTTATTCCGCAGACGATATGCCCGTTTCCTCGATAGGGAGGCGGAAGTTGGTACAGTTTTTATCTCCTCCGAGTTGATGGAAAAGTCTTTTGGTAGAAAGTAGAGAGAAGTTCGACTGGTAAGTATTCAGAAAGATATGTCGCAGAAAATCGGGAAGAGTATTCAAGTGAGAAACGTGTTCCAATTTCAGTAATATTAAAAAAAATTTATAAAAAAGGCTAAAAAATAGTACTAAGATTCAATCAATATGAGAATGAAATATCTGTTGAAGATCATAAAAATATTTAAAACGTTTGCGTAAATATTATGGCGTAAACATTAACATTTTATCTGAAATGAGACATATCGTCTGCTGCCTTAAAATTTATTCTTTTTTCAAACGGTTGCATGTAAACAGGCGGTGGACCGAAGAACGTTTGCGTAAATATTATGGCGTAAACTTAATCATTATGGCGTAAACATTAACATTTTATCTGAAATGAGACATATCGTCTGCTGCCTTAAAATTTATTCTTTTTTCAAACGGTTGCATGTAAAGAGGCGGTGTACCGAAGAACGTTTGCGTAAATATTATGGCGTAAACTTAATCATTATGGCGTAAACATTAACATTTTATCTGAAATGAGACATATCGTCTGCTGCCTTAAAATTTATTCTTTTTTCAAACGGTTGCATGTAAACAGGCGGTGGACCGAAGAATGTGTTTTGCCTTTTCACAAAAATAAGTAGTTTTCTTCCACAGTTAAAAATTTTGTTTTCAAACTCATGATATTAAAATTTCTGAATGAAAAAAAATATTTATCGTATCAGTCATCAGTTTTAAACGGGAACCAGACCCCGAACGTGTATCCAATAAACTGAGGTACTGTTTCTAATTTTATAAGGTGAAGTAATTTTATTGTCTTCGGTACCAATCTGCTCGAGAAGAAACTAGTTACAAAGTCCTTAAATGCACCACAATAAACAAGAAATTAAATGAAACAAATCTGAAATTTAATTTTATATTACTCCCAAAGAGGCCTTTTTTTTAACATTTCGTGTGTTACCTTTATTTATTAAATAACATGTTCTTCGCACTTAAACCAAAAAATGCAATTCAACAGCAATGTCGCAAAATAATTTTAAAACAAGCATATCTTTAATATTTCCGATACACAGTCTCGCGCCCTGAAGATAAAAGTGTTTTTCCCCGTACAGTGTTGCTATCGCTCGCTTTGAAATCCTCGAGTCTCTTAATTAAAAACTCATAAATGCTTTATAAATTATGAAATAGGTAATAAAACAAATTCCATTTTCCAAATTTGGTCTTCCAGATGCCCATATTCGGGTGGAGACGTACGTAATTCAAATTTTGATGGCTCTAGGTACCGTGGTTTTACACAATGCGAGAAACATACATACATTTACGCAGATTCTTTATTATTTACTTTCTTTAAATATAACACATGGTGGTAATATTTGGTCGCAGTAATTTGAAAATGATTCGCCGTGTATAGTGAATCGACGAAAAATGCCAAAACAAAATTAATTGCATTTCTGGGCTAACGCCCTAAGGGCTAATAATAATGGTTAATAGTTTATTGACGTATCTAGAGCCACAGTTTGTAAATTCTTTTATCAAAATAATTTGTGTATAGGCTTGCAGTTCGAAACACTTGACGTGCTGTGCTCTAAATGAATTCATTACTTGACCCACGTGATAATGTTTTAATCGATTCCTAAACGTTTGCATCACTGACTAAAAAATATTAACACAAAAGATATTTAAAAAAATTAAAGTAAAAAAAATCTGAAAGGTTTCAGTTTTTAAATTACCTTCAAAAGGGCGTTTTTTTAACGTTTTGTGTGTAGCCTTTATTTATTAAATATCATAATTCTTTGCACTTAAGGCTTACCAGCGGCAGAGCGGTAAAGTCGCTGAACACTGGTAGTTCGGTCCGAGGTTCGAATCCCGCGAACGGGCTGGCTGCATGGGCGTTTTCGTGGTTTTACCCATGTGTAACGTGTATACGAGCCAGTTCTCCTTAGAAAGTCCTCCACGAAGGCATCCCTTCCCTTAGGCAGATAGTCCTCGAGGCTTTGCCATAATAATAGACACACTAATGGACACGTTTTGCAGTTAAACCATAAAATTCAGTTCGACAGCAAAGTCGCAAAATAATTTTAAAATGAGCATATGTTTAGAATTTTCGATACACAGTTCCGCGCGCTGAAGGTAAAAAAGTTTTTTTTTTTTTTTTTTTTTTTTTTTTCCCTCTGTAGAGTATTTGTATTGCTCGCTTTCAAATCGCTTAGTTTGTTACTCAAAAGTTCGTTAAAGTTTTACAAAATATGAAATCGATAATAAAACAAATTCGAAATTTCAAATTTGGTCTACCACATGACCATATTCGCAGCAGGATTACGTTATTCAAACTTCGATGGCTCTATGTACCGTTGTTTTATCACAATGCGAGAACTAGACATACATTTATGCAGATGTTTCAATATTTAATTTCTTCAAATATAATGCAGGATCTAACGTTTGGTAGCAACAGTTTGAAAAGTGCAAGCGACATTTATAATCATTCAACGAAAAATCGCAAAACGAAAACAATAGTCTTTCAGAGACAAAGTCCCTTTGAACTAATAAACTTTCATTTTTGTGTGTTATAAGTGCGTTGTTAAATTACATAGCTTATAAGAATTTATTTCGTTAGCCTATACGTGACCTCGTAAGGTAAGCGGTTAAAATGTCCAACAATTAACTAGAAAATCCGCAGTTTGGATCATGTCAATGGCGTTGTTAGTTCTAAAAATTTGAAATACTATGAAAGGCGCCCGAATTACAATGGGAAGCATGATAATTCAGCTACTAGGTCTTAGTAACTTAATTGCATCGACTGGAACTCATGCTTTTCTCAGACATTCTCTTTTCCAACCGGCGAAGATTTTGGCTCCAAACCCAAAATTTCATAAAACTGCCGTCAGAAAGAGATATTTTTAAAATTATAATACCAGAATGGCACTAGTATTTTATATCTAGATTTTTTTTCTTTAAGGGGTATTTATTAGAAGCTAAAATTCTTCAAACAATGCTGTTTTGGGATTTTAGCATTTTAAATTCTATACACATTTAGATATTTAAACAAAATTTAATTTCTATGAAAATTATAACTATACAAAAATCTAGTTTTAATTTATCATCGCATGCTTTGATAAAAGAGGATTTTTACATAAAAATGCGTTTTTCTCCAAATGTGATTTTTTTACACTCGATGTACCTTTCCTCGGAAATTACTGCTTACAGGCATGTAAATTTTTTATATCTGATGTATTATGTTTCCTAATATTTATTCAAATGAGCTCTCTATTTTGTTTAAGGCTCAAAGAACGTTAGCCCAGAAGGGCTACTAATTTCGTTTTGGCATTTTTGGTTGAAAACTTTTAATGTCGGCTCAGTTTCCAAATTGTTACCACTTTATATTATCCAAATTGTTACCACTTTATATTATCGCCTTGTGTTATATTTAACGAAATTAAATAATGAAGAATCTGCCTAAATGTATGTATATTTCTCGCATTGGGATAAAACAACAGTACTTAGAGCCATCCAATTTTGAATAACGTAATCTTCCACAGATTATGGGCATCTGGAAATTCTGATTTGGAACTTTAAATATGTTTAATTATTGATTTCATATTTTGTAACACTTCAAAGAATTTTTGATTAACAAATTCAACGATTTCAAAGCGAGCAATGACAAAACTTTACGGGATAAAATTTATCGCCAGCACGCGAGACTGTGTATCAGAAATCCAAAAATACGCTCAATTTAAAATTATTTACTTAAATTTTATGGTTTATGTGCAAAGAACATGATATTTAATAAATAAAGGTAACACATAAAAGGTTAAATAAACGTCTTTTTGGGCGTAATGTAAATATGGAAGCTTTCAGGTTTTTTTTTTTTTTTTTAATTTTGTTTTGTGAGAAAAGTGCTAAATTTTAATATGCCTAATACGATATTCCGTAAATTATTCTAAAATTCAGAATGATTCAAAAGCTCATTTCAGTATGATCAAATAGCTGTACTTTAATTACACTAAAAATACAACAGCAGATTTTGAGAAAAGGTACTTTGAAAATAGCCAATTTAACATTGTCGGTAAAGGAACTTCCGACTACTCGTAATACACTGCCTAAATTGCTACAATCTTCTAGTCCGTATATTTTCTGAGAAACCTTTATGTTTCTACAAGCTTCTTTCTTAGTCAAAGTCAAATGCATTTACTTTCGTATGGCTGAAAACAGAGCATCGTTTACCTTGTTAACTGGATTGATACTGGTAAAACCATGTAAATCATTAATATGTCTTATATACGATGGTAGCTACAGTAAAATTTTCACTCATAAATATCTTTCCTGGCTCTACAGGTAATAACAATTTAAGTGCAAAATATCCTCTTATAGGTTTTTCAACAAATTGGAATTTTAAGTTAAAAATTTTCACTTTGTGCCAAAGCAGCAGGTCTAAAGGCAATTTTCCTGTCAATTCGTTTCAGCATAACATAGAATGACCACTTGGATATTTAATTATTTTTCGTATTATATCATGATCTATGGCCATCTTCCGCTCCCAATATGAGCATTAAAAATAAGTGCGAATTCCAAACTGTTTGTTACCCAGAAATCGGTAACACAAACATTAGGTTATTTGGACACATATAGTTATTTGGACACTACATTACACTTGCACTTTGGACATTAGGTTGTTTGGAAGCAAGAGACATGACAAATGTGTAATTTCCTCATCGGGACTCGAACCGGACTTCTCGAATACGTATCGAGCTTGCTAACCATAACACTACGAAGGCATGCTAGGAAGGCGGGAAAAATATCTTTCATCCTAATATCCTAGCGTTTTCCCGATTTTTGAGTGCTTAAATTGATTTCAAAACACTTTTCTCATTTAAAAACATCCATGCTGTTGACAGTTTTAGGCAACACTTTATTTTTTTAAACTACGCTGAAATTGCAAACCGGAATGACAAAGAGAATACCGTTGATTGATAGTCATCATTCATCAAAGTCAGTTACAGAAGGTTCCCGTGGGATAAGCCATTAGTGATGCACCCATGTGAAGCCATTAGTAATTAGCATGTTCTGTGAAATCCCACAATCCATCTTCAGAGGTTGAGATATCCACACATAGAAAGAAAAATAATTTATCGGAAGGCTAAGTTCGAGTTTCGTGGGAAGATCGAAAAGTAATGGGCTCTGATGTTTTGGTCCAAGCATTTGATAAACAAAAGATCTACGGAAAGAAATAGCTAAGTAATTTTATTTTGTCTTAGATAATTAATTTTAAGAGCGAGAACCGAGAACTTTCCCACACATTTCGTACAGAAAATTCAGTATACGTTATTTACCAAAATCCAGTATCTTGGCAAACAGCTTCCTAATAGTGATTAATTAATATGGACACATATTTAATTTTGCAATTATTGATTGAAGTATAATTGCATGCTTCGATATCTGTGGATTGAACTGAATTATTTTATTACACATAGAGCAATAAAGCTATATTATATACACTTATGGAGAAAAGGGGTTTTCATGAATAATTTTCTAAGAAAGCCTGGCTCTTATTTACGTTACATAAAAAATATAAGGAAAATAATTAGCAGTTAATCTGCAAAACCGTCAGGGAGTATAAGGGAAAACGCTCTCTTGAGCTCTTGAGGCTTGTGTTTCATATCAGGTTTAACTTCAACTTGTGCTTTCTCAAGCATTTTGTATATTTTCAGTGAGGTCTTTGACCAAACTATCAATGTCACTCCCCTTGTGTATCGTGGGTAAAGTGTACTGGGTGTTGGAGAGGGCTTTGGCAAAGACCTGCCAGTCTGTACGAAAGGCCCTGGTGTCTGATGTAGTATATCTGCTGAGGTCCAGAATAATCCTAACAGGATTGTAATCACTTGAAAGTTCGTCCAGCACGGAAATATCCAGTGGAGAATTGGTGTTCCGCAATAGGAAAAAATCAATAATTGCGGTGGACCCAACAGCATACCGTGTTGGGGTACTTGGAAATGCCAATTTAATCCGTGCCGACGCGGCCAAGGAATAAATCAGTCTGCCTGTTGCATTAGAAGTGTAGCAATTCCATGCGCGGTGTCTTGCGTTCAAGTCTCCACCAATAATAAAATGTGTACCAAGTGTGAGTAGAATTTCAAGGTCTGCCTGAACGACAGCCACAGGTCTCATGGGAGGAATGTAGGTGGAGACAAAAGTGTATGGAGTGTTAGTGTCTGTTGTGATGCAGATAGCTGTTGCCTCTACGGCTGAGAGCTGTGGAATTTTCACTTGATAATGGGGAATGCAGCGTTTGACAAGAAGTGCAGTGCCACCTCCACGTGGGCGAGGAGCAGTAGTACTTCTGTGCGACTTGTAGGTATAGTAATTTGACACACACAATGATATTTTAGGGTCAAGCTTGTGTTCTTGTAGGAAAAATAAGTCGAGACTGTGCTCACTTGCAAAATCCCGCAATTCATTAATCTTACGGAACAAACCATTTGCGTTCTAAGTAATAGTACTTAAGTACCTATTGTTTACACTATACATAATTATTCACCATTGGAAAAAACACTGTCAAAAACATTAAATAATATAAACAACTTATCGATTGAATGCTCCGCAGCCCGCAATTCAGGCATGGCTGCCGAGATTTTTTGAAAAACATTCATAACTGTGGTGCCTTTAAAAACATCACACACCTCTTTGATTATTTTGAGAAAGTCCATAAACATACCCGAACCAACAGTAGCACTAGCAGCACCACAACTGCTGACAGTCTGTTTATGCATATCAACATTAAAATTATTAACAGTATTTACAGATCTTTGAACGTCACCCTTGGCTACACTAGCATAACTGCGCCCGGAGGCAACAGCAGAATAACTCAAATTTGCATTAGAAGTACTAGGCATTTTAACACCATTATTTACATTATTATTTACATTTTCTGAGTTTGCACTCTTATTCACAGTTTTATTTCCGACTATGCGTCGGAGGAATTTCGAACATCCGCGATAATTGGCGGTGTGTCCTTCTTGCAGGCAATTACAACAAATAGGAGAGTCTAATTTTTTAACATTACATTTATCAGTACGATGTGCACCCGCACATTTCACATATCTTGGTTGTAGTTTTCAATTTTCACTACTGTGGTGGAAGTGTTGGCAGTTGTGACACTGCACAACATTTCCACGCACTTTATAAGGATGTATTTCAACAAAGAAACATAGCAGTTTTTTAACATCATAAATAGATTGCACCCCTGGAACATTCTCTAAATGAACCTGAAACAAAGGCATAGGAGCCTTAGATTTGGTTCTGTGCATTTGGGTAACTTTTCGAGGTTTATACTTTAAATTAACCAGCTCCTCAAAAATGTCATCTGAGGGGCAATCGATAGGTAAACCTCTTATAACTATTTTGATGGGCCTATCCATCTTTCTGGTAATTAAATAATGATCTACACTTTTTTCATCCAAATATTTTGTTATCTGACGGCGATCATTTTCCGTTTTCGGAAAAACTTTTAAAAACTCGCCAGTAACTTTAGCTGCAAAGTCTAAATTAGTTTCAGCCCTCAATTTTTAGAGAAATCAGAAAATTTAATTGGAGGCTTCACCATTATCGGTTTCACCTTCGGTTGTTGCATTTCAGTAACCTCAATCTCTTCACTAACTTCCATATTATTATTAGTGGCAGTATTATCTGCATTAGCATTTTCACCTAGCTTATCAAATTTATTGCTAACATTAATTTCTGCATTAGCTTTGACTAATTTAGCAGGCCGAGCCGTATTACGCTGCTGTGTAAAGCCTTCTGAATCCTGAATTTCGCTCACACATCTTTTTCCTTTTTTCGAAGGCCGTTTAAGCAAAATTTTTGTTTTTTCTCCGCTAGGAGTTTGTGCAATTACACCAGATTTATCACTAACATTTTTTACACTTGATACAGTATCATTACAGTTAATAGAATTGACAGTTGATATAACCTGCATCTTAGGGACATGCTTAACAACATTCACATTCAACTTATCACATGATAAATTTACAATACTAGAATTTTGGGTACTAAAAACGTCGCACTTACCCTGAAATAACAAAGCCAGTCTTTTGGCTATTCCACTCCTTTCTTGGTGTATATCCAGACGTTTTTGCTTATTCTCCTCACTGGATAATGTATTGAGATCATCTTCCGTTAACTGCTCATCTACATGAACTGCAACATTCAGAAGCAGAACTTGCTGAAGCGCGAGTTGATAATCCTTCGCATCGTAACGATCCTTGTTTAACAGCTGACTCCAACCTTTTCCTAACACCTTGTCTGCATACGCACATATCTCCTCGAGTAAACCAGAGAGATTTTCTTTAATAACGTTCACAACCTCGGGCGGAGGAAGCGGCGGGTAATCCTTCGGATCCATTCGTCACTTATCCACAGTTTTCAGTCTATAGATATATTAATGTGTGCAGTTCCGTCGATTCTTCTCTCAATTTTAATCAATAAACTCGACTATGTTTATTAAAAATGCTGACATTAACGAAAAACTTTCAACATTCGTAGTCTTATTTCTAAAACCATTTCCAGAATTTCCGATGTACAGTCTCGCGCGCTGCAGATAAAAATGTTTTTCCCCCGTACAATGCTGCCATTGCTCGCTTTGAAATCGTTGAGTTTGTTAATCAAAAATTCGTTAAGTTTTACAAAGTATGATATAGATAATTACACAAATTCCAAATTTGGGCTTTCGGATGCCCAAAAAGATGGAGGAGGATTATGTCATTCAAAATTGGATGGCTATAGGTACCGTCGTTTTATCACAGAGCGAGAAACATATATACATTTATGCAGATTCTTCAATATTTAATTTTTTAAAATATATACAGGGCTGTAATATTTGGTGGCAACAGTGTGAAAAGTGGACCGATATTTAAAGTTTTCAACGCAAAATGCCAAAATGAAATTAATAACGCTTCTAAGCTAACGCTCCTTTCTGCTAATAATGCGTTTCTCGCATTAAATATGCCCGTGGAATTGTTAAATGCAATTTTTCCATTCATCAGTACCTCCAGTAACTGAAAAAATTTCTTCTACGATATTTGGCAATTTGAATTCAATAATTTAACGTCACTAAAATCCCGAAAGAGCAGCATTATGAGATCCTTGCTGTGCATTTGAATGCCTATTGTGTTTGAATTAAACTTAGTGCTATAAATCGCCAAACTGAATGGCAGGAAACTGTACAGGGTTACCACTTTTTCAGGAGTTATTGATTTGATCGCTTTCTGCGTAAGAGGCTGAGTCGGCAGCTTCAATCATTCGATGATTAATATCGATAAGCCGTAATTGCATATGCATTGACGTACGGAATTAAGCAATTTATATTTTCCCGTGAAAACGATTTTCATTTTGATGTGAATAGATTTGTTCTAATTTCCTGCTTGCGTGGCTCATTTAGTCGTAAAAGATGGAGCATTGCCTTTATCGTAAGACCGAAACGACGTAATATGTTAACTGTGTTCTTAGAAATGATTGACACTAATTAACATTTAAAGTTAAATGTAAAATTAATATGACGTGGACTTTATTTCAAAAAAAATTTAAAGAATGTTTTTCTCTGAGTTTGATGTGTAGAGAAGATGTTCGCAGATTTTTAAACGATTTTCATTGTAATACAGAAATATTTTACCTAAAATTTATGTTTTTAATGTTCTATTTGATAACCATTATTCTTCATTACTTTTATAGACCGTAATTTCAAAGAAATTTTGATAGAATGCATGAATTTTTTGATTTTTTCTTCTATCAAAAATGCATTTTTGATAGAGGAGGAAATTTAGTAGTGATATGAATGAACGGTATAGCCTTGATACCCGTTTATTTCAGGAAATTGTCAGTAGATTTTGACGTGTCGCTCTTTGCTTTGTCTTGATGCAGTTCTGATGATTGATAAAATTGATCCCGCTGTGTATAAAGAAAAGTTATTTCCTATGTGAAAATTGAGTATAAAATATGATTCTTTTAATATGTGGAGTTTTTCTTAACATTTTTCTCCACGCTCTTTATTTTTAATTTGCCGTTATATGAAAAAACAGCAGCAATCATAAATCCCTTAGAAAAGCTTCATTTAGATTCCCTGAACCACGTTTTAAGAATTTTTCTCCTCTTTGATGATAATAAATGGACCTCTTTTTATTGCAGTCATTTAAGTAAACAGAAGATTCGTCTATTGTGACAACATTTTCCATTTTTGTTAGGATAAATGTTTATCATAAAGAATTCTGCAGTGAGTATCGCGTTCGGTGATATGCCTTCGGTGAAGACATTCCACATTATGTTTTTTCGCCATTTTTGAGATTCAAATCAGCAATAATCACTTTGCTTACAGTTGAAAGTGAGAATTTTAAGGACTTTGCAACTGTCCTTTCACTTGGATTTCCTTTTAACATTTAAAATCTTGCTTTTGCAACATTCGAGACATTCCGTTGTTTTCCTTGGATACGTAATTTGAAACAATTTTTCTACCTGAAGCTAAATTTTGATGTTTTTACTTCCTTGTACGAAGTAAAAAGGAAGTATTGTAATCGCGAAAATTTTCGAGCATCATATTTCAACGAAAATGTACATTTTGACAGCTATCGAATGCAATTTAACGATGTTTTGGCATGACATCTGTACGTAAGGACAGAATAAAAGACTCTTTTCCCCCAAAAAATTCCGATTTAAAATGAATTCTGAAGAGAATTTTTCGTGGCGTATGTACGTTTGTATCTCGCATAACTCAAAAACGAGTAGCCTCAGAACGTTGAAATTTTGCATATATGGATTGCAATAACATGTAGATGTGCCCCTCGTATTTTGGTTGTAATCGGCAGCAAAAACGTATATAAATATACGTATATATATATATATATATATATCCACTATATTACTCGGCTAATCTTAGTTTCTTTATATATTTGTAAATTGAGCATTTCTCGCTTTAAAAATGATTGAGTTATGTTGTTCTTATCTTCCGGTTAAGGATTTTATGCCTTTGGTAAAATCTGCATGCAATGTTTGTGGAGCTATGAACAATTTATTAGTTGTTTAAGTGCAGCTAAGCCTAAATGATTTTGCGATGGCGGGCATGTTTTTTTACGTTTCAAAATTGGCAAAATAGTGGATTTGTTGCCGATGTAGAGAAACTAAGCTTCGTAACCACAAAGGTAATGGCTTCTTTTATTATTGCGAATTAAATCATGTTTAATCGATTCTGGAATTTATTGGAGGAAATAAGTGTTTAAGATTTACTTCGTAATTTTTTAATATAGGTATTTTGAGTTCTTATGTATTTTTGCCTTGTCGGGAAGTGAGAACAGAATTAATTGAATGAGAAATACTGAATCGTCTGTGAAAAAAATGTTTCCTTTTTGTTTTGTTTGCTTAATTTCTTTCATACATCGTTTTAGATTTACTATAGTATTTGAATAGAACATGTGGCAACAATTAGATAATACTTCAAATGATATAAATTTATATGCATTCTGAGTTATAATATGAACAAAATGTAACGCTGAAGTGAACCTAGCACCAGAGTGTCGCTATGGTAAACAAATATATTGAATTTTAAAGAGTGTATTTATTCTAATGTGATCTATGCGCTATCGACGAAGTAGATTTAATTCAATCCAATAAGTTTAAATGAAATGCAAGAAAAAATGCTTATGATTTAATATTCCGGACAAGGAAAGTCATGTGGTGTACACATCAGATTTTTTCCGTTTGGTATTGACAACATTACATATCGAAGCTTTAGATATCGAAAACCATGGCTTTCACAACGTTTTTAAATAACTATATACAAATAAATTTCTTCGGAAAGAACACAAACCTTCCATCCATTGCTTCTTTAAAAGCGTCATTTTACATACAAACAAAATGTCGAGTAGCAGACGTTAGTTTATACTTTCAAAAATATAGTTGAAGTTTAAAAATAAAGCAATATATTTTTTACAGTAAAGCAAAATCGTCTAAAAATGTGCAAACATACTCTTTGTATGAATTTGACCTGATAACCTGATTTTAGACATGTAAATTAGCATTAGCTACTTAAATTATAATAAAGTTTAAGGTGTTGGTGTTGTATTTATTTATGAAAAGCACACTGGTGCTATCTGCCTAAGAGGAGGGATGCCTTCGTGGAGGACTTTCTAAGGGAAACTGGCTCGTATATACGTTACACATGGGGAAAACCACGAAAACGCCCATGCAGCCAGCCCGTTCGCGGGATTCGATAAAGTTTAAGGAAGAACATTAGAAAACTGGAAAACATTAAAAATGGCTTTGAATTAATTTTCAACGCATTAAGAAACAGAAGTGATATTATCCATTAAAAAGACAGCCTTCAAGATAATAATTAAAAATTGCTCTTATTTGAAAGTGAATTTGGATTTACTGAATTTATTACATTAAACGGAGGCAAGCAGACATCCTGGATATGTATTGTAAAAGCCTCTGGATTTTATAAATAGAGATTGTTATGGATTTTATTAATGCTTCTTCATAAAATCATGATGATATTTTGGTGGTGGATCAGAAACATAGTCAATAATTCGTTTGCAGTGTTCTACAAATGTTTCTGAAGAGCCAAGAAGGCTTTCTTGTGAAATGCTTTTAAGACGTCTATTCTAACTACATTTTATACATAGAGTATAAACAGTGAAAAATAAATAATCTAAAAATTTGTAAAAAATATATGATCTTTTGAGAATATTGTAGAATATATAAATACATGGATGAAATCAAATGAAAGAGGAACACTTAATTTAAGCTTTCAAATTAAGCAACAAAACAGTCTTAATTTGGCCTAGATTTTTAGTATATTTCTATTTATTTCTAAGGCGATTATTCATAGAGCTTTAGACAGATATTCTATCTCGCCTGCCTTTTAACTACAGTGTAAAGTCATTAGGAATTCTGAAGCAGGAGATGGGAAAAATGTGCAATGTCCTCGCCTGGACACGAGCCTGGACTTCTCGAATACGCGCCGAGTATGCTACCTTTACATCCCGAACGCATGCTGGAAGGAGCAGAAAATATCTTATATACCCCCTTTTTAAAAGGTGACTAAGGACCTTTAAAAGGTGACTGACAGTCTCAATCCTAGTGGTGACGAATTTTGGTCTACCACGTTTTAGTTTGGGCGCCAGTTGTACAGTCTTTAGGGTTTTTGAAACAGAAGATGTAAAAAATATACGATGCCTTCGCCGGGATTCGAACCTGAACCTCTCGAGTACGCACTATCGTTACACCAAGAAGGCATGCTGGATGAAAGAAAAAATACCCTATGAAAACAATCACAACACTAAGTGAATTTTTAAAATATGCCCATTAATTAAAACGTGACTCTGATGGATAAACCAAACAAAACAGCGCACAAAAAATTCAGAACAAATTTTCAAGTTAAATTTAAATGTGAAACACAAATTAACGTTCTCCTAATTAACCCTTGGCTGTACTTTAAGCATTCTCGGAGCAGAAGCGGCTTGCCGAAGATAGATGCAATAACTCCTATTCGAGCAGCAGGTAGGCATAGCTGAGAGACGATCAGCCAAAGCTGTTAAAGCTGTTTCTTTCTCAACTCAAGGACTTGGCAACACAAGGAGTTACCGAAAATGAACAATGAGTGTACAGGTAACCTAATAAGTTAAATGTGTTAATTAACATGAAACTGTATAAATAAGCTTTAAAACTTAAACTGATAAAATAACAATACAATAAAATTGTTAAAACTTTACTCTTTCAGTTTGTAATAATTTTGCCCTGCAGCAGCCAAGCGGTAATACATTCGTAGTTTGACTTCAGTTCCAACACGGGCGAAAGGGATACCTGTATGGGAGTTTTCGTGATATCTCGCTTATGTCCAGTTTTCCTTAAACGCCCTCCACGCAGGCATCCCTTTCTTCAGACAAATAGTCCTCGCACCATAATGTAAATAATCATATTCAATCCTTGAGAAACGCTTGATTTGAAGGAAAATATTCCGTTTAAATGAGTGAAGAAGGAATTTAGTAGCTATCTGAATTTTACTTGATTTCAGTTAAAATATAAAAGATAAGTATAATTAGAGCTTCATATATCTAGATTTCAGAGTGTGAAAACTTAACCATAAAAGTACTGATCTTTCGTAAAAGCGAAATTACTATGTATAAACACTGTTTGGAATTAAATTTGTTAATTACGTAATCCAGTTTCCTATTATTTTAGACAATTATATTTGAACTGCATTCTGTTCGTTTTTCATTTGTAAGCTGAAATATGTTTCCGTTTACAAAAACTATATTCACTGTCTTTTTCTTTTTATCCGAAGAGGTGTTAGGCCAGAAGGGCTATTATTCTCGAAACGATATTTTGCATCGAATAACTACAAATTGTTGAATCACTTTTCAAATTGCTGCCACCAAATATTATCGCCCTGTGTTATATTTAAAGAAGTTAAGTTTATCATCATCTGCATGAAAGTATGCATTGTCAAAATTTGAAAAAAGTAATCGTGTACCCGAATATGTGCACCTGATACCCCGGATTCTGAATTTCGAATCTTTTTATAAACATTTTTTTTTTTTTTAATTTAAGGAATTTTTGTTTCAGAAACTCAACGATTTCAATGCGAGCAGTGGCAACACACTGCACGGAATAAAATGTTTTATCATCAGCGCACGAGATCTTCTATTGGAAATTCTAAAGATATGCTGTTTTTACATAATTTTAGTTCAAAGAGACGTTAGCCCAAATATTCTTGTAACATTCATGCATGTATAAATTAGAAATTTCTTCTTTAGGCGTAATATAAAATCTGTTATTTAGTTTAATTTTAGTTTCTTTGCAGTTACGCTTTTTAATTCTAAACATCTGCTCTGCTTCTGATCATTTGTTTGATATATTTTTCAGAACTAATATTAATTTTCAACCTCTTTCAAATAACGTTTTCGAATCTAGAAAATTTTCATATCAGTTTCCTCTCAAACGCACATCTTTCTTCAAAACTAATAAACATCTATCGAGCCTTGCTTCTCCGCAGCAGCAGTCTTTTATGCTCTCGGACCAACAGCGAGTCGTTAGAAGTATGGCATATTCCTCTGCCATGCGCTGCTGCGTAAATAGGAGGCTGTCCAATGATTAACAAACCTAAGAGTGTGTGCAGTTTTAAAACTTTGGTGGCGAAGAAAGTTTTCCACCGATAATTTGTGCTAGGCGCAGGTTGCCTTTGATTAATGAGGTCTTGAAGCATTCGTGGCAGAAGTCAGTTGCACGATGTTTGGAGCTCAGAGATGTTCGCTGTAAGAAAGAATTTTATGTTTGAGAATTAAAGTTTGAAGTTACAGGTTGCTTTCGAAGATTTGAACGGAAACTATTTTAAACGTTGTACGATGCGTGTTGACACGTAAATCGACATTAGCAGATGACCGCGCATTCGCTTTAATTTTTTTTTAAATGCAGATCTATCAAAGACAGTATTAAAAGACTACTGAATTTGCTACAATGCGGCAGAGCACAGTTGGGTTATCTGCAGGCTTTCTGAGGACAGCTGGCTCGTATTCACAATTAAATATAAACTGATATAGTATTACCTAATTAACATTGTGATTACAATAATAAATAGTTTTTTTCTTGTACTGTAGGTTTTCTTTATATATTTTTCAAAACTATATTCTCAACAATTGGTGATTTTGCTACAGAGAGGTTCACTACCAAGCATAAGACGAACACTGTTCAATTTCACTTTGGCAATCAACACTTTTTTATTTTGATACAATTGCTAACTATGTACCCACTTTAATTAAATTCTTGAAACGTGTCTAATGCTCCAACAATTTACAGATTATTCCAACATTTTTGACAATAAATAATAGATATCTTGACGAAAGCTTTGAGCAATCGATTAATTTCTCGATTTAATGGAATACTTTATGGATTTTCCAATTTACCTGGTCATTCTGGTTATTAGAATCAAAGGCTTCAGGTTTTTATTTGCTTCCTACTAAAATATCAAGCTAAGAGGCTTTATATTTTAAGTCCAAAAATTCGATGGCCCACCAGCGGCCGAGCGGTAAAAGTCGCTGAACACTGGTAGTTGGGTTGCAAGCTCGAAGCTCACGAACAAGTTAGCTGCATATGCTTTTCCTTAGTTTTTCCCATGTGTATACGAGCCGATTTGTCTTAGAAAGTCCTAAATGACTGCATCCATTCCCTGAGGCTGATAGCCCTCGAGCCTTTGTCGTAATCATATAAACCAAACCAAACCAAAAATTCGAAAGTGATTTCTCAGTGAACAAGCACAAATTAGAATCCCCACAATATATTTCTACTACGTACAATATTGTCTGTCGGTATGTGTATGGCGAATTTTTCGTAAAAGACTTCTTGTATCAAAAATCCAAAACTTTCATTTTCCATATTTAAGCTTTCTGCATTCATATAAAGAGTTTATTAGATTTGGGGTAAAACTGAAAAAAATAGAAGTGGTACTCTACCCTTTACCCGTAACAGCCTTTCATAGATAACACTGGAACTGATATTTTACGTGAAGCCGGTAAACAGTTTTAATGAAAAACTATACTAACGTATAATCCAAAACTTATCAATTATAGTACTCAAGGCTTTTATAACCATTAGAAACAACATGTTAGATTTTGGCTTCAATTGATAAACCGGAAGTGATACTTTACTTGAAGCTCTGGGTAGACTTTCGTAAAAAATATAATATGAAAGTTTTCTAAAACTCCTCAGAATTCGTATTTAAAAAATATATGTGATTCAGAATAACATATTACGTTTATAAGTATTAAATATATTCTTAGAATTATGCTAAATGCAACAAGAATAAGATCATTATCATGACCAACTCTCACTCTGCAAAATCCCTTTTTCAAATTAAAAAATTGCTGTCACGAAATGCTATCGCTATGTATATTTAAAGAAATAAAATATCAAATATAAACAATATAGCGAATTAAAAAACAAATGTATAGCAACCCTTAACACTCTATAGGGAATAAAAACGTTATGCTGCCGTTTAGAAATTGTGTGACTGTTAAGTTATTTGATTTTTGAATCCTAAACACTATATGACCAAGACATATACTATGATGCGATAGTTTGAAATCAAAGCAGAGCACAGACGTGTGCACAGGCACATATAGATATTATTGTCCATTATATAGGAGAACAGAATAATAAAAAATCTGATGTGTACACCACATGACTTCCTTGTACGGAATATTAAATTATACGCATTTTTTCTTGCATTTTATTTAAACTTATTAGATTGAATTAAACCTACTTCGCCGAAAGCGCATAAACCACAATAGAATAAATGCATTCTTTAAAATTCACTTTGATTACCATAGCGACACTCTGGCGCTAGGTTTACTTAACAGTATTTGTATTTCATTCATATTATAACTCAGAATGCACAAAATGTATATCATTTAAAGAATTATCTAATCGTTGCCACATGTTCTATTCAAATACTATAATAAAGCTAGAACTATGTATAAAAGCAATTAAACAAACAAAACAAAACAGAAACAGTTTTTCACAGACGATTGAGTATTTCTCATTTAATTAATTCAAGTCTCACTTTCCGAGAAGGCAAAAATACATAAAAAATCAAAATATCTATATTAAAAATTACGAAGTAAATCTCTAACGCTTATTTCCTCGAAAAAATTCCAGAAAGAATTAAGCATGATTTAATTGGCAATAATAAATGAATGAGTTATCTTTGTTGTTGCGAAGCTAAGTTTCTCTAGATTGACCACAAATCCACTAGTCTTCTGTTTCAAATGTAAACATCAATGGCCGCCATTAAAAACAGGCTTAGCGGCAGTTAAACAACTTTAAAATTGCTGATAATTCTAAAAATATTGCACACAGATTTACTAAAGGCATAAAATCCTTAACCGGAAGATAAAAACAACATAATACAATCATTTTTAAAGCACAAAAATGTACAATTTACAAACATATAAGAGTAAAGAAACTGAGATCACTGAGCCGGGTAACAAAGTGGATATATATATATGTAAATACATTTATATACGTTTGGTGCGGTCGATTGAAACCAAAATACGAGGTGCACATCTACATGTTAGAGCAGTCCTATATACAAAATTTCAACGTCCTGAGGCGTCCGTTTTTGAGGTATGCGAGATACGTACGTACGCACGTGCATACATACTGCGTTCGTACAGACGTCACGAAAAATTCTCTTCAGAATTACTTTTAAAGCAGTTTTATAATTTTTTTGAAGGAAAAGAGTATTTTATCCTGTCCTTACGTACAGATATGACGCAAAAACATCGTTAAATTGCATTCGATAGCGTTAATGGATATTTTCGTTGAAATATGCTGCCTGAAACTTTTCGCGATTACAATACTTCCTTTTTACTTCGTACAAGGAAGTAAAAAGAGCAGTGTTTATGATTAACATTAAGACATTAAATTATTAAACAAATTAAATTTTATTTACAAACCATCAAACGAAACTGATAGTTTAATTAAAGATCGTTGCTATTCCTCCAGTTCTGCATCTTAACATGTAGTTGGCATAAGGTCAGATGCTGGCCACATAAGGGTTTTTTTTCGCAGTGCTACTTTAAAGGGAAGATATATGCAAATAAACCATGTTCCATGAAATAGTATAAAGCCAATAATCGACAAATATTTCAAAATTTCCTAGTATTATGTTTCATGACTACCCAGGCAGCATGCATTCGTAAATTGCACGAGAAAAATACGTGCAATTTACGAATGGCCTTTCGTATAAGAAACGTTCAAGTTGAACGTAAAAATATCATAACAAGTGTCCAGTGGCAATTACTAGATATTTTACGTATATTTTTACGTTATACTATACGTAACTTTTACCTAAAATTTAGGTATATTTACGCGAGAGACTGCTGTTCATTTTACGTATAAGTTTTAAGTATAAGTAAATTTTACAACTCTTACGTATAAGTAAATTTCAGGGATTTATTATTTGCTTTTCCGAAGGACATTTGATTATGCAATGTAAATGAACGATAGCATTAATTGATTTAAAATATAGAACTCAGGTTTACAAAATTTATTGCACATTTTGTAGTCACTTTGAAATGAAATATTAAAAGTGATTTTCAGCCTTTAAGTGTTACGTAATTTTTGAATAGAAATTAATTTTTTTGCAATTAAATTTTCCAGTTATATATATTCCATACTGCTGTACATACATAAAAAGTGGATATGTAAAAATTTGATATCAAATTAATCATTTTATCTTATAATCATAATATGCAGAACATTTTTGCATAGATTTATATAAAAAATATGAGATTAAAATAAGCACATTTTACAAAAAATGCAGTAAATAGGTAATTGGAGATTTATGCAAATTTTTTACCAAAAATGTGCACTTATACACAGTAAAGAGGAGAAGACGTCCGACTAAATTTTTACTATTAAATAATATAAGTCATTATATATAAGTCAGAATATATATAAGTCATTCGCATATGCAAAGAAAAATAGGGAAGATTTAGGTCAATTATTATCAAATATACAAGTTTTTGTACCGTAAAATACGGGAAATATCTACGTTAATTTCTATCTAAAGTACATTATAGTTAATTACCAAATTCAGTAAACGACTGTAGCACAAAAGAAAACATCATACATTTAGATTATATGAATGAGTGTGCTAAATTTTAAAATTGTTAAATATAGACCAGGAAACTGTAGAAAACTTACCTTTTCCAATAGTTAACGAAGTTGACTTTATATAAAAGTCTATATAGGTTACGATACCTAATGTGCACTTATACACAGTAATATATATATATAGGTTACGATATAGGTTACGATACCTATATATAGGTATCGTTGTATTTTCACAATGCGAAAAACATATATGCATTCATGCAGATTCTTCAAAATTTAATTTCTTTAAATATAACACAGCGCGATAATATTTGGTGGCAACAATTTGAAAAGTTAAACTGATATATTTATAGTGAACCGACGAAAAATCCCGTTTCGAGACTAATATTTTGTGGAATCTATTAGGTCATTCTGAAGCAGGACATGTGAAGCAACGTGAAATGTGAAATGCCCTTGTTAAGACCTCTCCAATACGCTTCGAGTGTTCTACTGTTACACCACGAAGGCATTCAGAAAGGAAGGAGAAAATACCTTATATACTCCCCTTTTAAAGGGAGACTTCGGATTAGGGGACCCAATCGCCAGATCCTAGTGATGATTAGGTTATTTTGAAGCAGGAGATGTGGAGAAATATGCAATACCTCCATTGGGATACGAACCTGGAACTCTAGAGTACGCGCCGAGTGTGCTACCGTTACACCACGAAACCATGCAAAAAAAGCAGGGACGAAATACCTTATAAGCCCCTCTGGGCTAACGCTGCTTTGGGATAATAAAGAAGAAAGCTTAACATTAAAGATGATAACTAACGTTTTATGGTACTCTCAGCAATTTTACTAATTCTTAACAATGAATTACAGTTTTAAACAGAGTAAGCACAACTCAAAGCAAATAATTAAACTAAGGCCTGATTGGCAGAATTAAATGTAAACTTCTCTGCAACTTGTTAGATCCGAATGAAATTGAATTTATTTTAATGTGATTGAAATTTAGCTGATAGTGGGCAACAGAATAGAATATCCTAAGACCTATAGGGGCAGATTACCTAGCTTTGCTCTCCGATTCCTAATTTAAACTAAATTTTAATTAATCAAGACAACGTATGAGACAACCATGAATCGAAACAACTTACCCCTGAGAATGTTAAACACAAATCGATTGCAAATAGGTATCCGAGAATGCTAATTCATAAGTTAAAACAAGGATGGAACTCACTATTTCCTCAGAACAAGGCATTTTTACTGATGACTTCTTCAGAATTACTTATAAATGTTTATTTTATAAAATTAAATATATATTTCTAATCATTATATTTTATGATTCTACTGTTCTAGTGACCTTCGTTTCTCATGCACCAGTTTTCTCTAGATTGTACGCAAAATAACGATTTATTTAAAAAGTTCAGGCAGCGATAAAAATTGCTTAGTTATTCTTTACTTCTAGGCGAAGTATATGTAGATGTAATGGGGAAGAGTGGTATCTTTGCAGGTAGTCCTTGGGCAAAAGGGCCACGGTGATCGGTTAAATCTATTCAACACTGGTAATGAGACTTGTGTTCACATCACGCTGAATGAGCTAGCTACATGGGGATTTTTATAGTTTTTCTCCATGAGTTAAACGAATACTAGCCAATCTACCTTAAAAATCCTCCACGAACGCATCCATTCTCACAGACAGACTTCGTGAGCTGTTCGATAAACTTATTTTAATGTGAGATTATTCGAATATGGCAAAGAATACAAAGTCTATCTACCTAAGTAAAAGGTATGGTTTATTTTATTTAAAAATGGCATCTCGAGAGCTATCTGCCTGTCTTAAAGAAGGGGTACCTTCCTGGGGGACTTTATAATGGAACTGGCTCATTTTCTCGTTACACATAAGGGAAACCACCAAGGAACAACCCTATAGACAGCCTGTTCGCCTAGGAGAATATCCAGATCGCCTTGCCAGTACTCAGTGGTCTTAACTACACTATCGGTCCACCGGGTGGCCTAACGGTAAAGTGGCTGAATACTTGTAGTTCGATACCAAGCGGAAGAACTGGCTGCAAGTGGTTTCTTCGTGCGTAACGTTCTTACGAGCCAGTTCGCTTAAAAATTCCTTCACGAAGGCATCCCTCCCATTAGGCCGTGCTTTGCCTTCTCAAAGCCTTTGCTTTTGCTTTCTCAAAGCCTCCGCCGTGCTTTCACTTAACCAAATAAACCAATTCAAACTTAAGCATTATTCCATTGTTGAAGCAGTGCGATAATCTAAATAATCAAGTCTAATCAAATCCCATTCCAAACTGCATCCCAGCGTTTAGTTTACGGAAACCTTAAAGATTGTTTTAGTCTTTTCGAAATTACACAAAGTGAGCGAGATTTTTATACATGCCGAGGAATGTTCGAAAAAAAGAAAGAAATCTTCCTCTAATTACCTCGATATTATAGTGCCCGTACACTTCCAAAGTTCACTTCTTATCTTGAAAAAAGTAACCTTCGAAAGCTAGTACTTTTATGCTCGCTTTCGAAGAATTCTTTCATAGGCTTAGTACCGCTATGAAAGCAAACCTTTCATTTGAAACACTAATCAGATTAGCAATTTTAAAACCACACTTGCGTAAAAGAAGTCAGCACCATTATTATGACACTTTTTTTCAAGTTAGAGAATGATCTTCATAAGAGCGAGGCCGTCTTAACGTTGGAGCACATTTTTTGAAAGCTATTTTCTTTTCAGTGTCCGAATTGCATAAAAGGTTAAAAAAATTTATGAAAGTTGGCCACTGTTTGAAAAGACAAGAAACTGCATAAAGCTGCCAAGACAAAAAGGGTTTTGTATTCTTAATGCAGATAAGTCTCTAAATTGAAAAGGCAACTTTCGTAAGCGAAATTTTATGCCCGGGTACAGTTACGAAAGCAAACTTTCATTCGCTTTGCTAATCAGCGTAGCATCTTGGAACCAGGTATCTGGCACAAAGGTAAGCGCACCTTTGTCAAAGCTTTTCTCCAAGTTAGAAACTAATCTTTACAAGAGAGAACGTACCTTTCAGCCGATCACACTCTGATGATTTCTGGGTTTTCGAACAGTATTCACATAAAAGTATCAGCAGCTTTACTATGAGGCACTGTTATAAAATTGCCTCAGGCGCAGACATTTATTTGCGAATGTACATTTTTGTTGCATTTATTTGATGCAGGTTGATTAAATGCATTTTTAGTTAGCACAGCCTGATGTCTACGTGATCTAGTCGACTGTCTTCAAGCTGAAATAATCAAATTTGGCACACTCTACATATCAGCCAACCAAGATTTTAATTAATAACCCTCTACACGTTTGCCTGACTTTTATCGGTTTTTTAACTATGGCACAACACTCGAGAGCTATCTCTTAAAAGTGAAGGATGCTTTTGTGATTAACAGAATCTGGTCATTTTCACGTTACAGATTGGGAAATCACAAAGCCAACCATGCACTCAGCCCGTTTCATCGGTTAGGTAGAACTACGCCTAAGATGTGGAACTCCTCCTCCTCTGTTAACTGTTTTTATTGTGCACGTTTTTTGTTAATGAGAAAAAAAGATAAGCCATCTGTTTTGACCATACTGAGAAAAATAGACAAGCATACCGTAAGAGAGACCTTCTACTCCAGCATCCGCATGATACAATGCAACACATGTGTTTTTTGCTATTGCAACAAAATACAAAATCCGCAGGTTATACATACTTTGAATCAATTGATTCTTTGATTCAATTTAAAAATTGAATTTTTTAATCAATTTGCTGCATCGTTTTGCTTGTAAGTTTATTTTGTGTCCACTCTAGCAGCTGTTTATAAGTAACTGTTTCAATCAATTTTTTACTAACGCATTCAGCAGTGCTACAAACAGATACAGTAATTCCAAACTCAAAATTCTATCAATCAGTCTTAAATTTATCTTTGTTTCTTAAGTGATACTTCTCATTAGCCCTATCACACCTACATCCTTCCGTGTTTACACAACGCCAAGCCTCACACATTTGGTATCGTTGTCGACTCTATCACTTTCTGCTGAAAAATTTAGATTAGCTTATAAGGTATTTTCTCCCTCTTGTCCGCATGTCTTCGTGGTGTAACTGGAAGCATACTCGACGTGTATTCGAGTGTTCCAAGGCTCGAGTCCCGACGAGAGCATTTTTAACGTTTCCTGCATCAAAAAATTCTAATGACTCTACAAGGTTAATTTATTAAACCAAAGCAACTCCGAAGGTTACCTTCCTGGGAGGAAGAATTCTTTCGCAGAAGTTTTCTTAAGGAGATCTGGCTTGTATCCACGTTATACTTAAAAAAAACCACGAAAACTCTCCAGTGACCAACCCGTTCGCAGGGATTCAAACCCTCATCGAACTACCAGGGTTCAGCGAGATTATTGCTTGGCCACTAGTGGCCATCTTCCTATAAGTTTTTGAGTGTGACTAGTGTAAGAAAAATAAAGGAAAATTAAATCAGGGTGATAACTGTTCTTTTTTTTTTTTTTTTTTTTTTTTTTTAAGTAATGCTTACATTGTTACACACCGGTACCGAAAGAAAAAAAATATTTTACTAGATTACGTAGATTTCTTTTTATTTTATTAAAGCTTCCTATTAGTTTATGGTTAAAGTAATAAATATTTCTTTTACAAATAAACGTATGAAAAATTTTAGCAATAATTTTAATACTGTCTTTTATATTTGCCCAGTTTTCCCTTTATTAGAAAGAAAATTGATTGCAATTAATGACATATTAGACATTGGCACTAAAGTGAAATGGAAATATCAGCAGAGCTTCTTATAGCCAAAAGTTACATTTTAATCAATAATTTATTCTTTTGAAAAAAAATGCAAGATTTATTTGTTACATTTTATTCATTTTTGAAATAAAACTTCAGTAAATTAGATATACTCTTAATTGGGCCGGATATTGCAATGCCAATCTAACCTAATTAACTATCGAGTAAACATGTAATTAGTTTCAGCTTCAGTTTCCATAAGCTATAAAAATAGCCACCAACTAACGAACCGTTTTCAAAATTCTACTCTCGTTTTACTTAAAGAACCAGATTTGGGAATCAGATATAACATGAGAGACTTTCGGAAATCGATTTTTTACTCGGATTGCATTTCGTTTTTACTCGTATTTCCATCAACCAACTTGAAGTAATTTACTAGAAATATTTTTCGTTTTAAATATTCTTTTAAAATAACAGACGCTCTAAAGTTTAGAGCTCCATCTCCTAGGCTCGTGTTAAGTAATTCTGAAAGTATTATTAGTATAAATTCCTTCTAATGAAGACTTTGACTCGTAACTTTATATTTACTTTCTTCTATATTAAGATAAAATATAAATGAGTAACATGGCATTTAAATAACACTTTTAAAATTATATACAAATATATACTTTTGTATTATACACTACAAATTGTATATAATCAAAAGATATAAAGATAAAACTAATTATATGCGATTAATTATTTCATTAACTAATATACATTAAGCAAAATATCAAGTTAAACAAATAAAGTAAAGAATATAATGTCCTTATTATCTGTATTATAGCAACATCCCCTAGAACTTAACTCAAGGCTTCGGCGCGCAGTTCGTGACGTCACTGCAGTAAGGATACTTTCGTCCTCGTTAATGTTTAAAGATACGTATATTTGCTTTCTTAAATATCCATTTAATAGGCTTGTAAATAAATTGAACTTAAATTTTCATATTTAATTCTCGTTGTTTCTGGAAAATATATTGTTTTCATTAGAATGTGAATAACCGAGATTTTTATTTTTATAATGCTGATACGAATAAAGGGAATTTTAATTTCATTAAAAGTTATCATTACTGATTTTAGCAAATTTAATCGCTGAGAAACTCTTGTCAAAGAAAAAAAAGTCACATTTAATGAATCGGAATTTAATGTGTACACAATAATTAAACAGAAAGACGATTTAAGACATGAAGGTGGTATACAGATACAGATCCTAAAGAATGAAGATAAATCCTCATTCATTTAAATTAGCAAGATATTTTACCTGGAATCATGTAGCATCATAAAATCATTAATTTAAGACAAATATAATTAATCAAAGATGTTTGTTTCAAAGATCGTAGTAATTATAATTACCTCGATTTATGCCTTGACTAATAAACATCTTCGATAAGTATAAATAATATGTCTTATTTCTGACATATGTTGCTGATTAATAATAATAATACTAAATATTCATAATTGAAAAGATAACTCTAAGCTTGTTACGATTTAAATAAATTTTCATAATCATGAAAAAAACTGGCTTCGATATACTTCTACACAAAATATAAAACTGAAAATAATAGATTTGGTGAGGGGGTAGAAAGAGAATTTCGTGATTTTTAACATATACATATATATATATGAATTAATTAAATTAAAATTAAAACATAATAAAAAAATCACGAATTTTAACACATATAAAAAATTGCACTATACATGTAAATAAAGGGGAATACATAATAAATACCTTTTGTGAAAAGGAATGAAACACAGAATCTCATAACTTAAACGGATTATCCGCGCCTGCCGCACAAAGTTTCTTTAAAAAAAAAAAAAAAAAAAAAAAAAAAAAAAAAAAAAAAAAAAACAAGCGTGAAGCAAATAAAATAAAAGTGTTCACAAAACTGAGCGAAACGTTAAATTTGCTAACATCGTGCTTATGTATGGCAAAAATATCCCAGACCTTCTCGGAACCTTCCCCTCTGATGAGTAAGTGATTTCTTACTCATTCTTGCAGAGCCGCCCTCTCTTGTCTTAATCTTACTGACATGTCCACTTCCTCCCACTCGCCATTGTTAGTTTAAGCCTGATAGTGTTTGCGAACCAGTCGGAGTTAACTGAAGGCTCAGGTGCGAAGCACATGTTTACAGGCGCCTAGGAAATATCATCAGATATCATCATTCGCATAAGTCTCATCGTAAATGTAACACATTGAGAATTCGCATGACGTTCCTATCATAACATAATGAAGTAGGCAGAGAATTCCAAAACTATGGTATTCTCACAAGATGTTTGGATGATGAGCCGTTCGTATACCAACTCTGGAATCGCAGATAAACAGCCTAAGAAATGGCAAATGCTATTCTAGTCATCATATTCTGCAAATTTTAACAGTAACATTGCTGCTTGAAATCCAATTTGTAGTTTTTCGGCTGAGTTTTTTGCCGCTCTGATCTTCCCAATGCAGGATATGATGGCAGTAAGGGACGCGTTGATTTTCTCATCTTGTATCCTGTTAAGGGCATCATTTAATTCTTTCGGCGGGGGGGGGGTGATTTTTCCTTGCACTTTCTCGCTGTAAGTGACTTGTGGGAGGTTTCTCTTCAACGGGGTTTGGGCTGTCTTAGAACTTGGAAAGTTTTCTTCCGAGAATTCAGGTACTTTCTGCTGGGGAGGACTGCTTTTTCTTTCATACCTTTTCTTGTATTCGCTGCAGCCCCTATAGCTGCTCACGTGGCGGAGCCCACAAAATATGCACTTAGGCTTATCCTCCGGGTTCATGTCGCATTCGTTACTTCTGTGACTTCACACACCTCACCGGAGTATTGCGACAGTACTGAGAGTGTCCAAACTGCTAGCAGCGGTAGCAGTACGGGCCTTTTCTTAGGGTTGAATTTTTCAATAACGATGTTAAAGCTGAACATTTCCTTTAGCTAGTGTATCTTGTTTCCTTCCGGGGTTCTTTTAAGTTCTAGAAGATAGATGTGTAGGTTGATTTTCTTTCCTTCAATACTTTACATAAACTGCTTCACTTTTAAAATAGGGAAGTTCTTGAACTTCAGGTTTTGGACTATGGCATTTTCTGTAATAGTGGCTGGGAGGTTCTTCATTATCACGTGGATCCGTTTTTCAAATAAAGGAGTTAATTGAAGTGAAGGCGAAGAAGAGCCCACTGTGCCGATGTGGAAGACTCACGAACCGGCTTTGCAACAAGTCGACGGACAGCTATTTGGAAGAACAAGACGACGCGGAGATGGCCGAAGAACTTATGCTAAGAAAAATGCAATCTCGGATCAAGAGAAAATGCTTCCAAAGCAAGAAGCAAATGACTGATTTCTTCAAAAAGGTGTAGTTTTACAGTTATGCTTTTGTAATTACATAATACATTACAGTATTAAAGCAGTACATATGTTTTAATTTTTATGTGTATCCTCTCGTAAGTACAAAGCACTTTTCTGTTTTCATTAACAAAATGCATTTTAGGTTAGTTTTGAGTGATATACTAAAATATTAAGCGTTAGTTAAAATTTTCCTGCTGTTTATTTTACGTTTTATTGTACATAAAACGGTTTTTCAAAGTTGGAATGACTGTTTTCCCGTTTTAAGCTTTTTTCGGATTATCCTTTTTTTGTTATCCGCGGCGGCCGCGCCACCCAATTACGCGGATAATCGGGAGTGTACTGTAATTGCAGGTTTAGGCATATTATTCATTTTTAAAAAAAAATATTTAACAAAGAAGTTGTTGCCGCTTTTACTAAATATTTTACTATCATTTCAGCCGAATAACTGATTTCACATGCATCCATAAATATGTCAAAGTCTTTCAAATTTTCTAAAGTTCATTTGAAAGCTATTTGTCTCTTAATTCTACTTTGTCGAAATTTTTTCGTTGTGTATTGTTTGAACTGTTACATAATTATACATTATTACGTTAACAACATCGGCTTGGGGGCACAATAAACATTTTCGGCTCATATTTTCAATTAAGGAACAATTATGATTGTGTTCCAATACTTTATGATTAAGTATGAATAAGTCATCGCATTTATATAATCACTTACTATACTTATAAGCGATTAAATGAGTTTACTTTCTATAAATATATGTATCCGCTTTAGTTTACAATATCTATATTTAACAAAGAAGCACTTTTTTAACACAGATAAATATAAACTCCTTCTTTTGAAAAAAAAAAAAAAAAAAAAAAAAGCAGCTTACCTTCGAAATATTTGTTGGCTCGAAATCTTTTCTGTGAACTGCATTAATCCATCTTTTTCCGGAAAGCGAAAACCTGCATTTTGATACCATTTCGATGGTTTCCTCTAAAGTTGGGTACACAGCACGTGTACACCATACCTAAATTTTGAAGAACAAATAATGTGAAAATGGAACATTCTTAAAAAATTTTAAAAATGCAAGAGAAAATCGACTGTTCTAATGAACGCCTAGTGACCGAGTGATCGTCAAACTCTCGGACTCCACTCACCATTCCTGAGTGAGGAGAGTTAAGTAAAATGTAATCCCTACTAACACTGACGTCACATCTCCTCCTAGATAAAGCGCCATGGCCTTATATCTAGGGGTTGCTGATTATACACTGCAGTAAATGCCTTTGTGTTTATTGTTATTTCACAATCACCGAAAGTGAGTACAGGGACTCACCGTCTCTCTGTTGTTATTTAAAGCTAGCAGGTACGAGTACAATGCTCACCATCCTATACTTGCTTTTTACTCATCTTTGGCATTACGTCTTTGTTATTATTAATTTAGTTACTTAAATTATTTTCCTTATTTCGTAAGATTTTGATAATATTTTAATACTCATTATTAGTTTATTGTTTTTTATTTTCCTCATACTTATATTATTTAATTGTTGTGATATTTCAATTTAATATTTTCCTATTTAGGATTAAATTAATTTAATATATTACTATTTTTATCCATCACTTTTTATTAAGAAGTTTTTACTGTTTATTCTATTTGATTTGATTTGTCCACCGCTCCTGACTTTATTCTACGGAATTCTTGCAACTCTAATTTTAGAGTTTAAGCACTGCATATTAACGACAAAATAAGTGGAATAAGAAAGAGAAGCAGAGGACAGTATGTTAATAGGATAAAGGGCAGGGGTGAGACGATGTCTATTTTTATGAGAAGGACATAGTACCACTTTATTATCATTAGTTAAGTTAATGCTTCTATTTAATTGTAATTTGACAAAATATTTTGCTTTATGTTTTGTCGTTATATAAACATAAGTTATTAGTATTGTTTGTTTGCTTATCAGATGTGGCACAGCATGTGACAGTTTCAGAGAATACTCTAAGAACAGAGAGCTTGCTTGTTTAATTTATTACGGGAAGGAAGTTAGGTTATCAACTTAAGGATAGGCATTAGGGTGGATAAAAAAATTCTTCTTTTAACAGTATAATACAGAAAGTTTCATATAACAGAACAGAGAGCTTGCTTGTTTAAACTATTACGGTAAAGGAAGCTAGTTATCAACCTAAGGCTAGGCATTAGGATGGTTAAAAAAATTCTTTTTAACAGTATAATACAGAAAGTTTCAATATCGCCTAGCTAAACAAAATTTAAAAAAATTCAAATAAGATTATATCATCTGTTCGTGCATCGCATACAATATTTTGAAAACTGCTGAAATTTTGATGTTTCTCATCAATCTTGTATAATTATTTACTCACTACTGTCGAAATGCTACAGGTCCTTATGTGAATTTTGGGACTTGAGGAACACAAAAAACTTAACATCTGTAATTTAAAGTTACCTATTGCTAGCGCAAAAAATTCAAAAAGTACAACTTTTTATAAAATTAGCAATATTTCGTAATTTTTGCTACAAACGTTTTTATATGGTGACTATATTTATCAAAAAATATTATGATGTAACTGTATTGTTTAATTGTAAACATTACGTGAGCCTGTATATAATAACTGATTCCCACAATTCTCTTGTCGTTGACAGAAACAAAATAAGAATAGGAAAAACTCGTAACGAAAATTATTTGCAAAATGTATCTATTAAGGAAAATTGCAACAGAAGAAAAGATAGTGATTAAAAAATTAATTCAAAGCTTTTTCGAAAAACTGAAAAAGAAGATCATTACATTCTCATACCGAAACCAGGATCATAATATATCGATTATGTTTCTCCCTCTACAGGACTTGCTAAATATGTAGCTTCTACCATAATTATTCATTTGACTACACATGATGAGCTTGATGTGAATTTCCTATGAAGTCACATCAAGCTCATCATGTGTAGTCAAATGGATTCATATTTCCTATGAAGTGCATTTCCTATGAAGAGCTTGATGTGACAGGGAAGGATGGAACTACTGTAATTATCATAGACTTCAAAAATGGCGTTATTCATCAGATCGAATTGAAAGACCGCTGCAATGGGCTTCTTACTTTTCAATGAACTGCAGTTCTGTCATTTATTTCATCCCTTGGATGGTGTTACCACTGGCTCAAAACCCTTCAGTAGACCGATTGAGGAAACCCTCGCTGGCTGTGGAAACCTTCGTCGCTTTGAACCAGTTAAATTCCTGACGTTGACAGAAAAGTGTTGAGCAACAAGCAATCACACTTGTTTGATATTTTTGCTGTCATAAAGCCGGACAAAATTTTAGAAGGCTTAACAGTTCATGATCCTGGCTTGCCGTCCACCTCAAAACGACAGCAAATAAAGTTCTCAGAATTTGCGTTAGTTTGAAAAACATATTGATGAAATCAGGCAGTTGATAAATTTTATTTTGAATTAATACATGCTTCTATGGTTCAAAATCTAAACCAGTAAAAATTATACAGATGGTCCAAGGATTTACCCCCGAAGTCCTTACGGTATTTAACTCAAAATTTAATGTAAGTCATCAACCCATTAATTCAGAGGAATGCTTTCTTTGCTCATCAGAAAAATTATATTCCTGCAGTGATTGTGGATAAATGAAGACATATGAATGTACTAGGGCTGCGCCTATCGCTGAGATCTCTATCATTGTCCACTATTTGATAGTTTGTAGAGACATTAGGATTATTTTTGAAGAAGGAAACTTGAGAAATGAGCAACGCCTTCGCCGGGAATCGAACCACGGACCTCTGGAATACGCGTGCAGAGCACCACACCACCAAGGCGAGAGAAATACCTTATAAGTTCACCACGTCAAAATACTTCGAAGCAACAGACTATGTCAACATCCTTGATGGGATAGTTGCAATGTCTCTCCTCCATTATTAAGCAACATTATGGATGATGCCATCAAAAACCTCTTAAAAACTGGCCCATTGCTGCAAATCTTTCCATGTCATACTCGAGCTGTAGAACGGTGCGTCAAACTTGTGACCGAAGCATCTGGAAAGGTGTATGACGCTGACGCAAGTGAAATGGATGATTAATAAGGATGATCCTTCTACCAAGGTGCATTATGTCAGCATTTTCCAAAAATTAACTTTAAAATGCATTCTTTTGAATAAAAAAGTTAAATACCATAAATATATTCATCGTTTGATCATACGCGTGGATCCATTTGACTTCTTAAAGAACATTACGCAAACCAATCAACCAAATATATTCACCGTTTTTATTAAAAACGAAAAAGTAAAATTATTGGAAATTGCGAAATATTGCTTTAAAAAATGTTTTTGATCCTGTAATTTGATACTACACGTTTCAAACCTTTTTGGTGCTCTCCTACGCCAAAATTCTAGATTAGGAATAATTGCATTTCGATAGCAGTGAGTTACGTAAATTTAAAAAACAAATTGACGGAAAACAGCAAATTTTTTTTATTTTTAAAACTTTTGAGTGCGATGCGAGAATTGAAGATACACTTTTATGTGAAAACCTTTCTTTATTTTGCATGGGTGTTCGATAAGAAACGTTTCCGGTTATAACAACAGAAAATATTTAAAAATATGTTTTTTCGTCTTACCCTAATAGGCATGCTTTTATGAGGGATGCTTTAAGTAAACCAACAAGGGATTTTCTTCTTCCTTATCGCGTGCCTTCGTGTGTAAAGGGAAATACACTCATGTCCATAAATTAAGGATAATGTAAAATCAGGCAAAGGAAGAGTTAGAAGCAAAACAAATTTGACTTATTTGTAAAGCTTATTTATTAAACAAAAGGTAAAGAGCAAACACGGGTGCTAAATGTTTGATATTATTAAAAAAATTAGCGATTTTTTCTCCCTGGAGCAAATTTAAAAAAAAACCTATTTACAAAAAACCAATATTACATGGTTGATATGATTGTTAATACATTGTATGTCTCCCAGACGATGCAATGCAGTCCGTACAACGCCTAGGCATGCTGAGTATCAAATTATCGATCTGATCTTAGGGGATATTACACCACTCAAAAAGCAATGCTCTCGGAAGTTCCGGTAGACATGTAGGAGGAGGTTGACGGGCTGCAACTCGTCGGCCAAGCATGTCCCACATGTGCTTTACTGGATTCAAGTCCGGTGAGAATGCTGGCCAGTCCATACGGATGATATCCTCCGATTGAAGGCATTCGCTTACGATGTTTGCACGGTGAGGACGGGAGTTGTCGTCCATAAACACACATTGTGCGCCCATGGCGTTCCGAAACAAACGTACATGTTGTTCCAGAATGACGTCCCGATAGATTTGGCTTGTCAGGGTTCCAATTTGAACATGCAGGTCAGTTCTGGAACCCATCCCAAACGAGCACTCCTGCACCACAGTAACGGTGTCGTTCAATGATGTTTTCTTGGTGGTAACGGGTACCTGGAGCTCTCCATATGAAAGTCCGGCGAGAATCAGACTATAAGCTAAACCTGGACTCGTCGGAAAACATCACATAAGCCCACTGTTGCGGTGTCCACAATGCATGCTCTCTACTCCAGGCTAACCGCAGAAGACAGTGAGTTGCAGTAAGTGGAACGCATCTGACAGGTCTACGAGCATATAGACGAATCTGCCCTAAGCGTCTGTACACGGTCTGCCTTGAAATTGTTGTACCAGTGGCTGAATAGAGCTGACGAGACAGATCTGAGGCTGTGCTCCGTCTGTTTCTTTTGGCAGTAACTGCCAAATACCGGTCCTCATTCGGCGTTATAACTCTGGGGCGACACGTGCTGTAACGTCTACTCACATTACCATCATCTTCGAATCGTCGCCAAAGCCTGGAGATGACACTGTGGGCAATTCCAAGTTCGTCTGATACTTCCAGTTGGTTACGCCCACATTCCAGACAGCCGATAATTCTACCACGTAGAAAATCATCCAAATGCGTCCTTTGTGTCATAACTATTCAGTTATTGCACGGAAATGCTTATAAAGCGCCTTCAAACAATTTTACTTCTTTGCCTGTATTCCTTATATATCACTCTCTTACACTCTCGTCATTGTGACGTACCATCGGTGTCATCTGGTTACTTCCTGAAATTTGCATATGATTCTTGAAGATGTGTGTAGTGATTTTACAGGTGATATATTTATTTTAGAGTTCGATTTCCGCGTGACTCCGAATTATCCTTAATTTATAGACATGAGTGTACATCCATCTGGTAATCGGTTAGTCCCGCATTCGAATACCGGCGGAGACATCGCTCATTCTTCACGTTTTGAGGATTAAAAAGACTAGTCGTTCTTCATTGGCGCAGTAGATAAAGTATGGGGGTCAATAATTCGCTTCACCGAGATTTGACAACTAGGTCTCCGTCCTCTCCTCCCCAGTCGCCCTGTAAATAGGGAAGAATATAAGGAATTTCCTACCGGATATTTTGTTTCCAGCTAATGACTCAAGAAAGCTGAGTTTTGGGAACATTACACGTGAAGAAAACCACAAAACTATTTGTAGATATGAGCTCGCAGGAGTCAGTTTCGGTTTATACTAACAGATCTAAACACTGTTGTCTATTCCGTTATTACTTGAATATTAATAAGTAAATGAATAACAAACTTACAATTTGTAAATTTCAGCTAGGAAATTTTAACGTTAAAACGTTTTAAGTATTAAAATAACGTATAAAAATTTTAAAAATATGAAAATTCATACAAGCATTTCGTTCCTGTTCTTAAATAAAAGTAATATATACTGCTAAGACCTCATGGAAGTAAATCTTAACTCAAACAAATTGAAGCTGAGCTCAAAATGAGTTTCAATTTTAACTCCGTTATTAATTTTTTCTTTTTGAAAAAAAAATTGAATAGAGGAGTTATTCATTAAAACAAACTATATTAAAAATTATATTACCGTCTCAGCAAAAAGGAGAAAAATATATAACTTCTCCTTTGTAATGATAACCTTTATACTGGTGTTAAATTTCATCATAACCATTTCATTTTATAGTGGATTCAGTCTAAGATGTATGCAGGAAGTATAGCAAAATATTTTGCAATAGGAAAATTATGGAGTATATTAGAAACTTTAGTTATTTTTGGCACTTATAGTATAAAATAACGTGTATTGGAAAATATAGTTAAGTCTTAGTTAAATAACGTTTCAAATTGATATCTTACCTTGTACTGATTAAGGTATTTCGAGGGTATTTAAGTTAAATGAACGATCTTATCAAGAACAGAATTTTGCCACAAAGAAAAAACAATAAGTACCTTGAAATATTCTTTTCGGAGTATGCAAAAAAATTTAATAAAGATATATAAGTGACACTATTTTTTATCTTAAAAAGTAGTCTGCGTTAATTAGTTTTTGCTTTACTAAGATATCAGAACACTTCGAAATTTCATATGACACTAGGATCAACATCAATCAAATATTTTCAGAGCATCATGTGCAAATGAAAATAAGCTCATTTTCTTTAGCTGGTATTTCTGAAAATCGTTTGTTTATTAACTGATTGAGAAAAAATAAAGAATGCTGAAACATCAGGGCAATTTGTCAGGTATTTATTTTATTTATCTAATTATCATTTATTTTACATTAAGTATCTTTACTGTCATTCTCATTTACCGTTTTCCTGCCAGAATACTAATATTAGCTCGCCCGTATAAAACTAAGGTAGAAAGAGATAGTATTTAAGAGAGGTTTTGGATTGCATATACAGAGCGTGTTCCGCCTACTGAAGCCACGTAGCTAGTTGAAATTCTTTGATAGCGGTCTGTCTTCGGTTTTGCTTTATTCCTGCCAATAAGGCTTCTGATTACGTTTCAGCTATTATTTCAGAGTAATCTTTGTCTAAGTTACGACTTAGCCTAGTTTAATTTGAAATTCGATCTTTTTCAGTTAATTCATAAATGGTGGCTGGTTTTGTTAGCACAACAGGTGCTTTCTCTTAATTATTTGAGTTCTTAATAGTAGTGTATTTTACACCCTTCTTACGTTCTTTGTTTTCTTACAAGAAATAGCGGCAATTCACTTTAATCTTCTAGAGTCTCATCTTAGTACATGCTTCCCAAGAAGGTAAGAGGCCCACCAGCGGCCGAAAGCTAAAATCGCTGAACACTGGTCCAGAGGTCTGTGGTTCGATTCCAGGCGAAGGCGTTGCTAATTTTTCACCTTGCCTGCTTCCAAAAAAAATTCTAATGTGTTTACAAAGTCATTATATAATGAAATGAAAATAATATATAGTAATATAAAAACCCATTAAACTTAAAGTAAAAAAATAAACACGAGTATTTACAGAAAATTACGATTGTGTAAAAGTCGCAATTATACAAAATAAGAAATATTTTAACATTTTACGGAAAAGTCATGGTTGTGAATTTATCATGAGATAATAAAAAGGGGGTAAAATCCGAAAATGGTTTTTTCTATTCTAACAGCTATGCTTCTCGACTTATTTAACAGCATTGTGAAATCTAAAGCAAATTTATCGTTGCAGGTCGGTACCCCAAAATTTCGAGGCCCATCAACATAACCGAATTAATTGATTAATCATTAGGGCAAAGTCCGAAATCGTATCATTCCATCATTCTTTACAAACGGATTATTATGTATGTATTTTGCGTTAAACCGGATTTTTCGGTAAACATTATTTTCATATATTTAATTATTCTCTCATAAGAGAATAAAATTATTTACCACAGCGTACATTTTTGCTCTTTTTTTACATTTTCAATTCCTCTTCTTCAAAAGCTGTCTCTCCAAGTTTCCTCCACCTGACCCCATTCTGCTCAGTATCCCTCCATCGGTTAACTCCAATGAACCTTAAATCCTCCTCGACATCATCTATCCAGTGGGTGATCTTCCCCTTCGTCTTATTCTCTCAATTCTCGAAAAGGTTATCTTTTGGGTTGGAAATCCATCATCGTATCTAAACACATAACCCAGCCATCTTATATACGAGATGCCTTTACGATTCTCACAATTTCAGTTTCATTTTTCAATTCCTCTTACATTTTGTAATTTTTAGTAATTTTGTAATGCATTTCTCAGTCTGATAGGAAGTAATTAATGTCTGCGTATCTTTCAGCCAGCTCAGGAGTTCTCAGACTATGCTAAACTTAATTTTATATTTGTACCTCCAGTCTTTAAGAGTTTTCAGTGTCCTGGTGGGCTGCTTACTCTAACCTGAGTCTTTTGCCTCCTGGTATTATGACTATAAATTCATATGCGTACGTTTTTATTTTTACCTCTTCTTCGACTTCTAGATTTAGCGCTGTGTCAACCATCACATAATACGAAATTCGGCTCAGAATGAATCCCTGGGGCGCGCCGAAAAATATGTGTGCCATTGAACTAATATATTTATAAAAAAGAAAGCCATTTTTCATTCATTTAAAAATTTGCATAAACGTTGTATCACCTAAAATAATGCAATATACCAATAGTGTCATAACAACGTGAACCAAAGGTAATGTACACTGGGAAAAAAAATGGTACATTTCTATTTCTCCCGTTCTATTCCGCTAATTGACGAAATTCAAGTTGCGTTTTTCATGCCTCGAAAGCTCGGCTTGGGATATGTATTAGTTTTATATATAGATTTTTTCTAATACAGGTATTTTGACACAAAATCCGGCTCTTTCTGAAACATGCCATTTTTCCATTTAGATTTTATTGCTCAAATTATGCCAAACTGCCAAGTTGTGCAAAAATCGCACGAGTATTTTTTAAAAAATTAGCTCTAAAAATTTTAGCTTCTCAATGTTAATTGAAATTGCTCTCTTTTTTAATACACTTATTTGATTCTGCCTTTCACATTTAAAAATTTAGGTTTATTCCGAATAAAATTCTTCGATTTTTTATGATTTATTTTTTAAATCTGTATTTAAAAAAATGTGTGTGTGTGTGTGATTAGGGCAAAGCCTCGAGGGCTATCTGCCTAAGGGGAGGAATGCCTTCGTGGAGGACTTTCTAAGGGAAACTGGCTCGTATACACGTTACACATGGGGAAAACCACGAAAACGCCCATGCAGCCAGCCCGTTCGGGGATTCGAACCTCGGACCGAACTACCAGTGTTCAACAACTTTACCGCTCGGCCGCTGGTGGGCGTATTTAAAAAAAATTATAAATTTTTCGAAAGACATTTTCAATTATAATCTATAAAATTTTTACCATCTACTTAAAGTAGATGCATTTCTAAGCATACCTGCAAAAAATTACATTTTTTTATTCAAAATTTCCGAAGATATACGTTAATTTATATAATGGCGTGTTTTGAAATTTGGCATATTAGTTAAAAGCGAAAATAACACCAAATGTGGTTTAGGCGTTTAAATTAAAATTATTTGAAAGTAGGAACGATGGCCTTTTTTTCTGCTCATGCATAATGTAAAAAGGGAAAGGAAAATAGGTTGCCATATATTAAGAAGTTCGCCAAGTTAATTATTCTTGGCGCAAACTGAAAAAAAAATGCACCAAAATAAACTTTTGAATTTTTTGAATTTTTCCGTAAATTTCGTAGCAAATTTTCCAATATTTAATATTTAGGCATAATTTCAGCCGTAGAATCGAAATATGAAAAACAAATGGCATGTCATTTCAGAAAAAGTTCCATTTTGTGTCAAAATCCTTATATGTTTAACAATGATATATATAAATCTAATACGTATCCTAAATCGCACTTTTGAGACATGAAACACGCAAGTTGAATTTCGTCAATCGGCCCAGTAGAACGGGAGATATAGGAACTGTCCCAGTTTTTTTTTCTCAGTGTACCATTAGTGGTACATAGTTTGAGAAACCCTGAGCTAACTAATTTGATTTTAAGCGGCCACAGGTACCTCTATATTTCTCTCAGGTACATGCTTTTTCATAGCAATTTATGAAGCTTGGTAAAAACGTATGTCATATTGGTTGCCCACATCAGGAATTATCATAAAATTAAATTTATGATAATCCCTGATTTTATGATAATCCGTAATTTTCAAGGAAATAATCACTAGACAAGAGAACTATGAATAACTACTAATAGCCTGACAAATTTTCAGAGCTCCTATGTGGATGAATAATTAGCTATTCTTTTCTCTCACCAGATTTAACCATAAAGGATTGAAAGAAACGTTATTCATTGCAGAAATTCGAAAAGTTTCAGTCAGCTAAATGTGATCATATATCGGTAATTAACTCCGGGAATTCAATAACTATGCAAAACACCTAAAGCTGATGCTAAACAATTGTTCAAATACTGGAAATAACAATATATTCAATTTTTTTTAAAAATTTTTCTGCCCATTATCTCTTCCTCGAGAAGTATTTGCTTTTTATGCTACATTGACTTGTATTTTTTGACAAAAAGCAACATTATTCAGAAATGAGGTAATGAAAGAGAAACAAACAATCCAAAAATAGTTATATCCGGTTAATTACGCTTATAAAAATCAGACATTGTAAGATAAGGATTCTCTTTCTGTCTGCAGAATCGAATGTAAATGTTTTTAAAATATGGCCTAGTGTTCTTGAGTTGTTCACATATCATGTAGTACATTTTGAGAAACGTACATACATTTTATAGAAGGTGATATTTAGGTTGCCGGTAAAGTTCTGTTTAATTCAAAACTTGGAAACAAAACTTGTCTTTGGAGTATCTCGAAGTGTCTGTTATAGAGGTATGTAAAGAAAATGTACGAGGCTGTACTAAATGGACTCGGATTAAATTCATATTTCAAGCATGAGCTCTTATGCACTTTTGCTCTTAGGCCTTTGTTCGTAATTCTTTGCTTTACAGCTCCAAATCTGGGTTCATATCTCTGTAGAAGAAATATCGCGCCAGTACTGCATTTGACAAGGATTAATATGCTACCATTACACCACAAAGGCATGCTAAGAAATACCTTATATACTTCTCTTTTAAAGGACAACTGGGGATTAGGAGACCCAATTGCCAAGTACTAGTGGTGGAGAATCATCTTCCACCAACGATTTTAATTCGGTCGCCACTGTAACGACATTAGGTTATTCGAAGCAGGAGAAATGAAAAATGAGCAATGTCCTCGCCAGGACTCGAACCTCTCGAATACGCTCCAAGTGTGCTGACCATTACACCAGAAAGGCATGCTAAGAAGGCGTGAGAAATACCTTATACATTTGCAATCATTCGAAACGCATAAATTTAAACCAAATAAATATTTGTTCTATATAATGATGCAGCATTTTGAACATTCTAAGAAACTTCTTAAATAAATCCAGACAAATTAATACATTAATAGGGCATTATGTAGTTTTTCTTCTAGCATTCTACTGTATCCATCATTAAGACTAATCCAATAAAGTATTGCGTTTAAGAAAAGAAATCCAAATCGAAGTAAAAATCCAAAACCTTAAGGAGTCCATAACACACCAGGTAATATGAAACAAATCCTTTCTCTGTCCTTATCTGAATGCGCCATATTTTTGTATTTCTTCCCCAAAACTTTCTGGAATTTCTATTTTACCATTCCCATTTCCTACCCTTTTTCATGACCGGAAACAACCTTGGGGGAGGTAGATAGTTATAGCACAAACACAAAAAAATTCTGTTTCTTTGTGTCTGAGAACACGAAGTTTTTTTTTTTCCTTTTAGTTTTTTCTTTCCAGTTACCTTGCTTTTGCCGCGGAAGGTAAATTGAATTTCTTGGTTAATCTTTCTGCTTCGGAAACTGTTTCTTTAGGATCAGTAAATATGTCACACTGGCTTGAATAAAAATATAAGTAAAATTTATAGCTAATCTAAAGGGGATCGTTTTATAAATGGAGGGAGAATTTATTTATTTCATTTAGCTTGATAAAAAGTTTATAAAGAATTACATATTTTACGTAAGTGACAGCAGTAGTTACGAGCAAATGTATGTACAACCGAGCCCCAATAGTATGCCTATTCTGAAACTAATGAAAATAGCGTGTGAAGAAAATAGCATAATAAACTAAGTTAAAACTTTAATAAATCTTTCATAATTTTTAGTTAAATTTAATTTTATTATACAAAGAAAGAAATGCTTAATTTGCTTACTCATTATATATATCAAGCAAGCATTGATAGAAGTTTATGGTAATTACATTCATAATAAACTCCAATAATACTTCAATTGCGAATTGTTAAAAAGTTTAAAAGATTTGTAAAGACTTATTTAGATTTAAACTAACCATATTTGTTCAGTTATTTACATTTTCTATTTTCTCTGAATTTCATTTCCTGCCACAATGATATTTCAGTTTCGCACATTATGCAAAATAGGGTAGGAAGATGCTATTTGAGCTGGTGTCTGAGTTACTTGAGGCAGTGCATGTTCTGCTTTTTTCGGTTTGTTTCGCTGATATTTAAGCTTGTTGTTTTACGGCCGTGCATATTGTACTGAATTTTTAAAGAAATCTCTCCATTTTTGAACGAGCAACCAACTTTATTAGTCAAAAACTTACATAACAACTGAAAACCATTTTTGAGCGCGTGCATCGTCTGCGGATATTCTTGCGCGCGGTTTTTTTTTCATTTCTTAGTGAAATTATCTTGGTAGCGTGGCAACGCAAATACGTCCCAGTCTTAAATTCCTTCCCTCACGAGACACTTTTCGAAGAAAAGTTTCTTTTCAATTTGATGGAACTTTCAAGAAAAAATTTTCATTTTAAATATATTATTAGTCCAAAGGGATTTGAATCCCGAAGGACTATTAGTTTCGTTTTGGCATTTTGCGTCGGACTCATAAATGTCGGTTCACTTTTCAAACTGTTGCCACAAAATGTTAGAGTCCTGCATTATATTTGAAGAAATTAAATAATGAAAAATCTGCGTAAATGTATGTATATTTCTCGTATTGTGATAAAACAACGATACATAGAATCATCGAATTTTGAATAACGTAATCCTCCAACGAATATGAGCATGTGGAAGACCAAATTTGAAATTTGAAATTTGTTTTATGATCGATTTCCTATTTTTTAAAACTTTGACGAATTTTTGATTAACAAACTCAAGGATTTCAAAGCGAGCAATGGCAACGTTGTGCAGAAAAAACATTTTTATCTCCAGCGCGTGAGTCTCTGTATCGGAAATTCTAAAGATATGCTCGTTTTAAAACTATTTTGCGATATTGCTGTTGCACTGGATCTTATGGTTTAAGTGCGAGGAACATGATATTTAATAAAGAAAGGTAACACACAAAATGTTAAAAAACGCCCCTTTGGACGTAATTTAAAATCTGAAACATTTCAGATTTTGTTTTTTATTTTTATTTTTTTTACAAGACAAGGATATTCAAGCATATCTGTAACAAATACAATTAGATATCTGACCAAATGTGTACAAGTTCTTTCAAAGAAACATTTTAAAAAATTTAATATTCTAATATTAGAAAAACAGCATTCTAATATTAGAAAAAAAGTTTTAGACTTCCTAGAAGATATATTTTTAGTTGTGAGATGTTTGGATACAACGACTTAAACTGTTAGCATTTTGATAGTGCTTCCCCTTTCTATGCGCAACTTCATAGTTAAAAGGTTGTAAGGTCAAAGCCCATGGAGGCCCACCAGCGGCCGAGCGGTAAAGACGCTGAACACTGGTAGTTCGGTCCGAGGTTCGAATCCCGCGAACGGGCTGGCTGCATGGGCGTTTTCGTGGTTTTCCCCATGTGTAACGTGTATACGAGCCAGTTTTCCTTAGAAAGTCCTCCACGAAAGGCATCCCTCCCCTTAGGCAGATAGCCCTAATGTGCTTTGCCATAATTAAATACACCACATTACCACATCAAAGCCCATGGTAATAGTCTAGGATTAGTCCCAGTGTTTTTATCCAACCATATTAGAGGGTTATGATCAGTCTGAATAATTATTTTATGAGGTCTATCTAGGTAGAATTTTAGCTTTTGTACTGCACAGACAATGGCAGCACACTCCTTTTAGATTGTATTGTACTTCTGTTCAGTAGCTGAAAACTTTTTGCTAAGAAATGTTATTGGATGTTCTTCGTCTTTAGCATTTATCTGTGATAATACAACGCCAATACCAATATTCGAAGCGTTGCACTGAAAGATAAATGGCTGAGAAAAGTTCGGGCTGCATAAGACTGGATTTTGTGTTAACGTTTCTTGAGTTCATCAAAAGCATTTTGGCATTCAACCAATTTATGTTTGATTTGCAACATTTGCTTTTTTAACAAAATCTGTCAGTACCACAGAAATCACAGAAAGTACAGAAATATACATTCGATAATACCCCGCAGGTCCTAAAAATGACCGGACTTGTGTTTTCGTGGTAGGTTTAGGGAAGTTCGTTATGACTTGAAGTTTTATATGTGCTGGTCTTCTTTGACCTTGTCCTACTACATGACCTAGATATTTGACGGTCGTATGAGCAAACTGACATTTCTAAGGCTTAATCTGCAGTTTAGCAATTTGCATCTTCTCCAAAATAATTTCTAAGTGCTTCAAGTGTTCTTCCCAGGCTTACGAGAATACTGCAACGTCGTCAATATAAGGTACAGCCAATTCTTCATAGTTTCTTAATAATCCTGCCATCAAACGGTTAAAATCACATGTTGCATTTTTTAGCCCGAAAGGTAACCTTAAGGGTTTAAATGTTCCAAAACTTGTCACAAAAGCTGCGCAACGCTGGGCTCTTTTAGTTAGTGGGATCTGCCAGTAACCTCGAGTAAGATCTAGAACAGTTATATATCTGGCAGATGACACTTTTTCCACTAAATTTTCAATGTTTAGCAAGGGAAAATATTGTCTCCTAGTTGCCTTGTCCAAGCGACGGTAATCAATGCACGGCATTGCCTCTTTTCCAAGAACTTCAACCAGTATGAGTGAAGAGGTAAAATTCGATTCACCTGGTTCTATTACTTACTCACCTGGTTCTATTAGAGTTTTATCATCTTTCCTACTTCAGTTTTTAAAATCTCGGTTTGTCTGGCAGACATCCAATAAGGTTTTGCGTATATAGGTCTTTCTGCTTCGAATTCTACATCATGTTCGGTAATGTCAGTACATCCTGGTTCATAAGAGATAATACAGAAATACTTGTATATCACCTGCTTTAAATCTTTTCGTTAGTCTTCAGATAATAGTGAATTCAACTGGATGCCTTGCAAAATTTCAGACATTTCAGTATCTGCGCTATACTTTAGACTCGGTATTTCATCTTCATAGCCGTTTATCTTGTCTTCTAAACATAGCAAGTTTATATTTTCTGTTCGTTAAAAATACGGTTTAGCATATTAATGTGGCACACCTGAGTTTTACTTTTCTCGGGAAACTCGACTACATAATTTGTTTCTGATAATTACTGAACTATTTTTCCAAGACCTACTCATTTAACTGATAGTTTGTTCGGCTTCGATGGAGCTACAACTAGAACTAAGTCTCCTTCTTAAAATTTCTGCGGCTTTGAGATCATACCAGAGTGTTTGCCTTTCTTTGGTTTCTTCCATGTGCCGGAGAGCGAGTTCTTGACATTTCCTCATTCGATTCATTAGTTCAAAAATACAGTCCGCTACTGTATTTTCTTCCTCTTCTTTACCAGATAATTTTCATACAAAAGCATAACTGGAGTTCTTAAGTTTCTTCCATGAACTAATCCTGCGGTCTAGAAACCAGTACTGTCGCAAATAATGGTTCGAAGAGAAAATAAAGCCTGAGGTAAGATTTTATCCCAGTCCGGACCAGATTCTAGACATAGGACTCGAAGAATTCTTTTTAAAGTTCTATGCAACCACTCTACAGGATTGTTTTTGTGGGTGGTTAACAGAAATTCGTACAACTTTAATTCCGAATTTTTCTAGGAAATTCGATGTCAGCGCACTCGTAAAAGATGTAGCTTGATCGGTTCGGACCTCCTTTGAAAATCCCATTCGAACACAAATTTAAAGGAAAACATCAGCAATGGTGGTTGCACAAAGATTTGCGACAGGAACTGCATCCGGATATTTTGAAGACATGCAGATTGCAGTTATAAGATACTTATTCCTGAAGGTGTCACGGGCAGAGGTCCACAACTAGCTTTTAGTTTGCAGAGACATTAGGTATTTTTTTGGAAGCAGGAAAGATGAAAAATGAGCAACGCCTTCGCCGGGAATCGAGCCACGGACCTCTGGAATAAGCGCTCAGCATGCAGACCACTACACCACGAAGGCACGCTAAGAAGGCGAGAAAAATACCTTATAAGTTTAAATATTGCACCTAAAAAATTTAAAGGTATAGGGAACAAATACTTATATTCAACATTAGGTGCTGAAAATAGCAGTGTATCAAATGATAAGGACGAGAAAAGATATTTATGGCATTACTTTGAAACATGAACATTTATTTAATAATAAAAAAATTAATTAATTTTAAAAAATCTGTTTATTCAGGATGAAGTTGTGCATTTTTTTCCACTGAATCGTTTGTATATAAGCCTCGCAACAAATAGCTTATATAAATAGCAAACTATATGAACTAACTATATATAGCAAACTATATGAATATAAATAGCAAACTATATGAACCTTTAAGTGGAGATTATAAATGTACTTCAAAAAACGAAATTAAAATTTAAAAACATGCAATAGACGTACAATATATATGCAATGAATTGTGAATTATTATTGTTAGTTAATGTCATTTATTTTATTGATATTCAATGAGTAAGTCTGAATCTGAAGGGAAGTCCTTATACAGATAAAATCCAAGTATAAAGCAACTGATAGATAAAGTTAATCTATCATTAGGTTTCTTTTACTCATTTCAATGCTGTTTTGCAAGCAAAATAAAACCTCCCAAGATTAAGCAGGAGGAAGAAGTTTTTTTTTTAGAGTTTCAAGAATAAATTGGTATGAACTAATAAAATAAAACTGAGTAATTTAGCGGAAATTTTATACTATACGAGTGTGAAATTTTACACTGAATTGTTAATCAAGCGCGAAGAATAATAGATATCGAGTGCTAGAAAACCCGTTTTCCCTAAGTCTTAAATCATTACCGCCGTCATTACGAGCAACAATTAAAAAGAAACTTTATAACAGCTATGAAATTCTTCCGTTGCTTATTTTGATCTTTAAAACTTTGTCTATTGATGTTATAAATATCCTTAGCGTAGTATTAATAAAATTTGTGGGCCTTACATAGTTACGATATGCTACCTCAAAACTATCATTCTTCTACCTTGTTTAAAATATACTCTGCACCACATATATGGTGTTTAATTTACCATTCACACATAATCATTTCCTCTTCCCGTTTTTAATCAGTATGTAATTCGTCTCATTTCAATGGCCAAAAGGTTAAAAAGAAAGGAATGGGCTAGCTACATGAGTTATACTGCTGCTCCCCACCTGTAATACGTATACGAGCCAATTTCCTTTAGAAATTCTCCCAAGAAGGCATCCTTCCTCTTAGGCAAACAGCTCTCACATATCTTGCTGTAGTCAAACAATCTAGCCTAGTATGTAAAAATAACAAACTGAACGATTTAAAAAGATTAAATACATTTTATAAAATATTAATCTGAATTTTAATTTTTAATTATGTATGTACCTGATGTAAATCAAAATACATTTTCTAATTAATGAAATATGTTTCTAATGTTATAAATTAGGTCCGTGGAAAGAAATGTCTTTTTATTAGTTTAAACATAAGAAGGATTTTTATTCCAGTGGAAATTTTGTGCTTCAGTCGGCCAGTGGTTAATGATTCTGACTGTCGTACCGAAGAACCCGGTTTCAGATCCCGAAGAAGGTATAGATGTTTGTAAATGCATAGTGTCTTTGCTGCATAGGGAACTCCAAATGTATTGCCAACCGAAAGTCCTCTCGTGTAGTTTAATGGTAAGTGAGAGTGTTGGACGACCCCCCTCCCCAGTGTTCTTCCTCAAAATTTGGGGGGGGGAGTAGAAGTACAGCCTCCTTCAGACTCTGGTAACCATTCTTAGATGTTTGTAAATGCATAGTGTCTTTGCTGCATGGGGAACTCCAAATGTATTGCCAACCGAAAGTCCTCTCGTGTAGTTTAATGATAAGTGAGAGTGTTGGACGACCCCCCTCCCCAGTGTTCTTCCTCAAAATTTGGGGGGGGGAGTAGAAGTACAGCCTCCTTCAGACTCTGGTAACCATTCTTAGATGTTTGTAAATGCATAGTGTCTTTGCTGCATGGGGAACTCCAAATGTATTGCTAACCGAAAGTCCTCTCGTGTAGTTTAATGGTAAGTGAGAGTGTTGGAGGACCCCCCTCCCCAGTGTTCTTCCTCAAAATTTGGGGGGGAGTAGAAGTACAGCCTCCTTCAGACTCTGGTAACCATTCTTAGATGTTTGTAAATGCATAGTGTCTTTGCTGCATGGGGAACTCCAAATGTATTGCCAACCGAAAGTCCTCTCGTGTAGTTTAATGGTAAGTGAGAGTGTTGGACGACCCCCCTCCCCAGTGTTCTTCCTCAAAATTTGGGGGGGGGAGTAGAAGTACAGCCTCCTTCAGACTCTGGTAACCATTCTTAGATGTTTGTAAATGCATAGTGCCTTTGCTGCATGGGGAACTCCAAATGTATTGCCAACCGAAAGTCCTCTCGTGTAGTTTAATGGTAAGTGAGAGTGTTCGACGACCCCCCTCCCCAGTGTTCTTCCTCAAAATTTGGGGGGAGGGAGTAGAAGTACAGCCTCCTTCAGACTCTGGTAACCATTCTTAGATGTTTGTAAATGCATAGTGTCTTTGCTGCATGGGGAACTCCAAATGTATTGCCAACCGAAAGTCCTCTCGTGTAGTTTAATGGTAAGTGAGAGTGTTCGACGACCCCCCTCCCCAGTGTTCTTCCTCAAAATTTGGTGGGGGGGGAAGTAGAAGTACAGCCTCCTTCAGACTCTGGTAACCATTCTTCCATGAAATGTGGACTCAACACCAACAAACATTATGTATATTATAAATATTGTTATATATATTATAAACGTTATAATTTTCATTATGCGGGTTTTCTTTAAAGAAAAGGCTAATAATATTTATGTCACACATATACCAAAATGAGAAAGAACTCAGTCCTTTCATTCTGTAGTGCACTAAACATCAGAAGAAACTACTAGTGTTCAAAGATTTTATCCCCGTTGCCTTTAGCATTTGGTTATTTAAAATTTATAGCTTTTGGTCTGTCTGAATGAATTTTTTAAAATATATTATATATAATTTAATATAATTTAAATCTCAGGCATAGATATTGTAGGGGAAATATTTAATAGACTGTGTAATTCAATGCAGTTAAAATCTTAGGGAGCATACATATAATTGCATGTAATATAAATCTGAGGTAGTAGTTTTATTATTTCATATAGTTTCTATCCGAGGCTCGGGAATTGTTGTAGACATAGTCATTCTAATTCATATTGTGTGTTTTTTTAAATATTTGAATTGTATAGTTTAATATATTTTGCCAATTAAAGTAACTACTCAGATTTCATTGGAAATCAATGAAGCTCGAGTGACGAAACAAAGACGATTGAAATCAAACCAAATTTATTTGCTTCCGACGTTTTCTCTAAGATTTTAGCGAACCGGAAAATGATTTGTAGTATTTGTATTGACGGAAATGACGCACCGCAGTGGCCGGAAATTGCTGCTGTTCCGCAAGGAAATATGTCATATCTAAGTTTTCTTCATTGGGAAATCAACTGCAGGATTACGACAAAGAAAGTATTATGGAACGGTGTTAGTTTTGAACAAAATCAAATAACGTTGTTTCAAATAGTAATAATCTAAAATTTTTTTCTGGGTTACTAAAAGCTGTATATCTCGAAATACTTAAAAAATAAAATATCTGCTTTAATAATACTTAAAAATCTTTGCTATATTCAGAGGCAGCCGCGTGCTCAGCATATGTTGTGGAGTCATTACATTTATTTTTTAATAGAAAAGATTAAAAAAAATTAGTAATTATTTTTCTAAGATTCGAACTTTGGACCTCCCGATTACCAACCAGACATGCTCCCACTTACACCACAAGTGCACGCGGGAAAAAAGGACAAAAACCAGCATTTTCCACGACTCCAATGGCGACTAAGGATGAAAATAACCAGCCGCCAGATAATGATAAAACCGAATTATCGTTCACCATCTTTTAGTTCGAGTGCCACATTTAGAGAACTTAAGATAATTTTAGAAATTTTTGGAGGAGGGAGACAGGAAAAATGTGAATTTCCCTTGCCGGGATTCAAACTCCTAACCTTCTGACTACTAGCAGGACGTACTATCCAGTTACGCTACTAGGATAATGAGAAAGAAATATCTTTCATTTTTCTTCCCTTAAAGGGCGATTGGGAAGAAGGGAGCTAACAGTCCACAACTTTTCAATTCGGGCGATACTTGTTGTCCTTAAATTTATTTGTAGATGTCAACATGAAAAATATGTAGTATCTTCGCTGAGATTCAAACTCTGGACGTCCCGACTGCCAGCATGACGTGCTTCCAATCACACCTCGAAGGCACGCGTTAGTAATGGAGAAAACAGCTTACAGTGTTTTTAAAATTTATTTATAAAAAAATGTTTTACATGGTGTTAATAAAAGCGATTTTAGAATTATTTACATATACTCTTATTTGTCTGTTTTGAAATCCCCTTGCCGCAAAACATACATTGGAAACTTTTTTTAAAATTAGAATAATTTGTTCAAAAAGTGCTAAAAAGAAAATCACATTATAATCTGAATTTTGAAAATTTTGTTTGAGATTTTTTGCAGAAGAGAGTTTGTCACATTTTTTAGATTTTAAGTAAAATATATCACAGAAATCATTATCTGTTATTTGAAAGTATTAGTTCTTCACCAAAGTTCTTTAGTAACTTTATATCTGAAGAAAATCTGACAGGACGCTACAAAAATAACTGTTGAAATAAGGCAGGAGGATTTTGTAACACTTAAGCCTTATATGTTCAGGCTGAATTCTAACCTATCGAAATAATTTAAGTGTTTACAGATTTTCATTTCAACTCTCAATTTGTGTGTATGTGTGAAAATTAATAAAATAAATCACATTCAACAGAACAATAAAATAAATCACATTCAACAGAACAATAAAATAAATCACATTCAGTAGGATGACATTTTTTAAAAATAATTTACTTAGAATATTCTTAATTCAAAATATATTAATTTAAAAAAGTTCAAAATCATGCTATTGTAAATGATAAAAACAATGTGATGAAAAACTTCCGAAAGGTTCAGATTTTAACGGTCCGCCAGAAGGGTTTGTTAAGGTTTTTTTTACGCTATCATTGAAATCACAGTCTATTAGTTCGCTGTTGCACTCGCTGATAACTCATTTCTTTTTGTATTTTTAGTTTTATTATCAAGCATAATTTTCTTCGCACTTACGCCATATACAATTCAACAGCGAAATTACGTTGTGGTGGTGTGGTGTATTTAATTATGGCAAAGTACACTAGGGCTATCTGCCTAAGGGGAGGGATGCCTTCGTGGAGGACTTTCTAAGGAAAACTGGCTCGTATACACGTTACACATGGAGAAAACCACGAAAACACCCATACAGCCATCCCGTTCGCGGGATTCGAACCTCGGACCGAACTACGAGTGTTCAGCGACTTTACCGCTCGGCCGCTGGTGGGCCAGCGAAATTACGAAAGTTTAAAAAGAAGCACATCAGCTTAGCACATCAGCAGTTTAGAATTCCTAGTGCAGTGTTGGCATACATTTCCCTATTTCTTTCAGCCTTTTCATAGCTCACCATATCAATGTTTAGGGAGAGATGAAGGCCAACCAGCCGCCGAGTGGTAAAATCGCTAAGTACTGGTAGTTCGTCCCAGCCTCGCATCCTGTTGAACGGGCAGGTTGCATAGGCGTTTTCAGGGTTTTCCTCATGTGCAATGTGTATATCAGCCAGTTTTCTTTTAAAAGTTTCCCATTAAGGCATTTCTCATCTTAACCTTACAGCCCTCAAGTGCTTTGCCATAATTCAATAAACCAAAACTAATCTTTGTGTGATGGCTTGCATAACTTTTTCATCTTTTTATTATTAATGTTTTTCGTGTTATATTTATTATGTAAATATTATATTATTCGCCTTTACACCACATAAAATTCAATTCAACGGAAAAATCACAAAGTATTTACAAACAACATATCTTTAGAATTTCCGATATACAGTATAGCGACCCAGAGATAAAAATTTTTATTCCGTACACAGATGCCAATGCTCGCTTTTAAATAATTGAATTTGTTATTCAAAAGTTCACTGAAATTTTAAAACGTACGATATATAAATTTCAAAATTCAAAATTCGGGCTTTCATGTGCCAAATTTCGGGTGGAGGACTACGGTATTCAAAATATTTGATGGCTCTAGGTATCGTTCTTTCTTTACAGTGCGAGAGCATGCATACATTCGTGCATATTCTTCATTATTTAATTACTTTAAAAATAATATATAATAGTTGGCCGATAATGTTTGGTGGCAACAATTTGGAAAACGATACAACCGTTTATGGTGGAAGACGCAGATACTACTAAATAGCCCTTTCGGGCTAACGCACTTTTGAACTAATGAAAATGGGTTAGAGAAAACCTTAGGCTAAAATAAAAGAATATAGTAACTGAAATTCCTAAATGTTGGATGCAAATTGATGTAACAATATGAAGCATTTAAAATATACGTCATCAGCGATAAATATCCTAAAACTTTTTCCATTTTCACATCTAAACGTTCTTGTAGGCGTTTCAATTAACTTTCACAGTCAAAAATTAAACTGAAATCCTATTTTATTTAAGGATGTTTTCAAAAATCAAAATCTTTACTGCTATGCTTGTCGGAATTCTCGAAATAAAACAATCGTATTTAGTATTAAAATATACATTTTGACTTTCAAAACTAAAAAATGCACTTTAGTGTACCGGTAAAAAATATACTGCGAGGAAAAAATAATTAAAAGTTCTAAAAATAGATGAAAACAATTAAAAATAACAAAATGCTTTACAATTATCTAGAATTAAAAACTATTAATTCACGTTAGTTTTCAGATTAAAAAAGATGATAAAGTAGATAACAGCGTTTAGAGATGTATATATATATATATATATATATGATGTACCAGCTTTTGTCCAAAATAAATAGATTGATGAAGAATCATAGATGTAGTCGTAGCTTAAATTATCCAGACGATAAGTTTAAAAAACAGGATCCATTTATTATTATTCAGTAGAAATGGCAGTTGCAAAATCAGATATCCGAAGTAAATAAAAAGAATTACTAATAACTTTTTGTATGAAGTTTACTGCATCGTGACATTTAAGAAAAAGCCCCGATATTCTTTTGCGAGTTCTTTTATAGCCTCTGGATAAGCGCAGCTTCCAAGAAATGACGTCAGCCAATCCAGTTCGCTTTAAATACTTTCAGAACATTCTATAACTGTACGTGTAGAAAAGGCGGGAAAAACAACTTGACTACGGGGCTGTGGATTTAATTCCACGTACTTTCAAATAAGAGACCGTCGCCATTAAAAATGAAAAGAACATACAGTTAGAATTTTAAGTGTATTCTTGACTATGGAATTTTAGTATTACAAATATATATAATGACTATGGAATTTTATTATATATATATATATATATATATGTATATATAAAGTGAGAGAGAGTATACATTTATATTTAGATGTACTTAAACTTTAAGGAAAGAATTTCTTAAAGTAACAGAAACAATTTAAAATATAGCGCTAAAGCTGGTTAAGATTTAATTTATCACTTGACATTTTGAGATAGAGTGTAAATATTGTATAGAAATAGTTTATATTCCTGTTTATTCCTTTCCTTTTAATAATTTTGCTCAAAAGATCAAGTGAAATGAAACGTGAAGTCGATAGTCTTTAATTGTTAAGACTCTAATATTTTAAATTATTACTCTTTTAAGTCGATTTGAAACATTAAAATCTATTCATAGCTGATATTAAAATATGAATAATATTTGACTTTTCACTTATACTTTTTTTAAATTTAGATAATAATTAATTAATACTTTTTTCAAAAATAGTTTTTAAAAATCGTCTTAGCGTTTTGCATCTCACTTTGTTATGAAATTCATAGGTACTTTTAATTCAATTTATGGAATTTTCCCAGGATATTACAATCTATCTATATATTCTGATTTATTAGCCAAAATGAGCGTTACCCCAAAAATGCTATTAGTCTCAAAGCGGGACTTTGCGTTGAATCACTATAAAAGTCTGAATCACTTTTCAAATTGTTGCGACCAAATATTATCGCCCTGTATTATATTTAAAGAAATTAGATAATGAAGAATTCGTATAAATGTGTGCATGTTTTTTGCAATGTGAAAAAAAAATGTTATCTAGAACCATCAAATTTTGAATAACTCAGTCCTCCACCCGAATATGAACACCTGGAATTCCGAATTTTGAATTTCAAATTTGTTTTATTGTGTATTTTATATTTTGTAAACCTTTAAATAATTTTTTATTAACGAACTCAATGATTGCTAAGTTAGCAATGGCAAAACAAAATGTTCAGAAAATAACTGTACAGAAAAAAAAAACATTTCGAAATGGGTATGAGTATTATTATTATTTTCGTGTTTCACCCTAAGGCATTACTCGTAAGAGAGGAATGCTTTCGTGGAGGACTTTCTATGGAAAACTCGCTCGTATTATCACGTTACATATGGGGTAAACCATGAAAACTCACATGTTGCCAGCCCGTTCACGGGATTCGAGTCTCGGACCGAACTACCAGTGTTCAGGGACTTTACCGCTCGGCAGCTAGCGAGCATGTACATGTGTATGTAAATGAAAAAAACGCCCCTTTCGGAGTAATATAAAATCTGAAAGATAACAGAATTTTTTCCTTCTTGTCTTAATAAACTTTAATTTTTTTAATTGCATTAATTTTATGCAAAAAAGGAAAACAAAAATACTAAGAGGCTCGTAAAAGCACCACAGAGAGGAATGAAATTAGAATTAGTAAATCAAAGGTGTTCAGTTTGTGTGTATTGAATAATACAGTTTATTGTCTGATGTTTCACTTTAGGTTCACATCTCCTTCTCTGCAAGGTAATTTAGCAAATGTTTTCGCTTTCATTTAAATATTTGTATTTAATGTATCTGTGCAAGTTAAAATTCGAAGGTAAAATTCTTTTTTCCTTTTGAACGTAGGCCTATGAGAACCTAAAGCATCCGAACTAAAAACATAAACGGAAATCAATTCACCTCGCTACCCCTTTAAAATATAGCTCAGTTGATAGATGTCGTCGGTGACGGCATCAGAATTTTATGGTCGAAGCGCAAAAATGTCTAAAGCGAGTCCACTTTTTTTCTTTTCTTACGATTATTCCCCGCAAGATACAGGGACATCGCTGACAATAACTTTAGACTTTTTAACCCCCGTTGAACATCTATATAGATGATTTTGCCTCTTGGCTCACCTCCAAACTTCGTACATCAGCGACGGACAATTTTTTCCGCCCATCTTACACTTCCCCATTAGGGGGTCTATGTTATGATCATTTCTTCGTCCTCTCAACAATAGGGTAGCAACGAAAGTATCGCATTTATTACACGTCAAGCTAAACGCTGCCAGAGTTTTTTACCTACTTTATTATCCGTTGTAGAGAAAGAGCTCACAGGAGCCTCCTTTCCTTCTTACTTTCTTTCCGAAATCGATTGATCATATATTTTGTTAACGGATCTTTCAACGCATATTCTTTACTCTTTCTTAAACGATTTTTAGAGAAAGTTTGCCTTAATAGGTATTGAAAAGTATTTCTGTGGAAAAATTGGCGAGTATATCATTCCATTCATGCAATTAAGTTCCTAAAGCTGGGTTAAACTTGACTAAAATTCCTTTCACCGATATTGATCCATTTGTGTATGTGTGGATATATATGTGTGCATGCGTGAGTGAATACCATCAAGAGATAATAATAAAATCATGAACGGGGAGCAGATATCACGAAGAAAATATTCAAATCAAAATTAAAACGAGAACACAATTCAACAAAATAATGAAACACAATAAATGTAACGATAAAATAAAATGTGTAATTGTTAAAATTCTATGGTGTTTTTCAAATAGCAGCCGAATAATTTTCAAAAAGTCACATTTCTGAATTATCTATAATGTTATCGGAATTATACTGCCTACTACGCAACTTTCATAATAAAATAATAATTTCATTTATAATATAATTTCATATGCTTTCATAGTGCCCACCAGCGGCCGAGCGGTAAAGTCGCTGAACACTGGTAGTTCGGTCCGAGGTTCGAATCCCGCGAACGGGCTGGCTGCATGGGCGTTTTCGTGGTTTTCCCCATGTGTAACGTGTATACGAGCCAGTTCCCCTTAGAAAGTCCTCCACGAAGGCATCCCTCCCCTTAGGCAGATAGCCCTCGAGGCTTTGCCATAATCACACACACACATATACTTTCATAATGAGCTTGAAATGCTTTCAGCATTTGTTCACACACGCATACATATAAATATATACAATACATGCATGAATATATGATATTTTATATAATATTTTATCACAAAATTTAAAAAAAATATCCCAATATCATTTCCGCACAATGTGCTGTTGAAAGATTAATCAATATACACAAAAAAGTAACAAATTTAGAACCTAATTCACAAAGACATGAAAGAAATCAAATCAAAACCAGTAAAATCCCAAAATTTTCAAATAAAAAAAATCACCTAATTGTTTTCGAACCAGAGGATTTTCGAAAACAATATAAATAGTACAAAAAATAGGAAGAAGAATTCAATCAAAATCTAATTCAACATTATCAAGAGGAGGTAGATCAGATACAATTTAATTCCTCCTCCCCCAGGAAAACAATTTCATTTCTATTCATTCAAAACTAGCTGATGAACCATCTTAAATAATCTAATTATAACACTTCATCCCACTTTTATGTCTTTGTGAATTAGGTTCTAATCACTATCATAGTTGCTAACCTAATTTACATATAAACCTTCTAGGGTCAATATTGTAAAATGTAATCAGTATAGATAAAAATATTAGAAATTTAGAACCTTATCCACAAAGGCATAAAAGAAATAAAATCAAAACCAGTAAAATCCAAATTTCCCAATAAAAAAATTTCACGTAATTGTTTTTAAACCAGAATTTCCAAAAACAATAGAAATATCTGTATTATATGTATGAATATATGCATGTTTTTCACATTGTGATAAAACAACGGTACCTACAGGTATCAAATTTTGAATAACGTACGTCTCCACCCGCATATAACCATCTGGAAGCCCAAATTTGGAATTTGTTTTATTATCTATTTCATATTTTGTAAAGCATTTTTGAGTTTTTAATTAAGAAACCTAAGGATTTCAATGCAAGCAATGGCAAAACTGTACGGAAAAAAAAATCATTTTTATCTCCAGCGCGCGAGACTGTGTATCGGAAATTCTAAAGTTATGCTCATTTTAAAATTATTTTGCGATATTGCTGTTGAACTTGATTTTATGGTTTAAGTGCGAAGGATATGATATTTAGTAAATAACGGTAATCCACAAAACGTTAAAAAAGTCCCTTTGGGCGTAATATAAAATCTAAAAGCTTTCTGATTTTTTTTTTTTTTTTTTTTTTTTTTGTGTGTGTGTGTGTGCGTGAATGAGAGAGAGCTGTCTTTTAGCTGTTATACATTTTTCGTGAGGTAATCTGTTTACGTTATCGGATGGAAGGTAGCAATCTATTGTTTACAGCGAACGAAACTTCCGGTCCTTTGAAGTTCTCTATAGCCGGGGTCACCTATAGTTAGTAATTTTGAAGAAGAAATAGAGATACATGCGATCATAAGGTCACCCAACGGCCAAGCGGTAAAGTCCCTGAACACTGGTAATCCGGTGTGAAGTTCGAATACAACGACCGGGCTGGCTGCGGGAGCATTTTCGTGGTATTCCCATGTGTACCGTGCTAATACGACCCAGTTTCCCTTCGGAAGTGCCTCCACGAAGGCATTCCTGCCTCCCATGTAGTGCCTTAGGGTGGAATACGTAAATAATAATAATAATACATATTGGTAAATAATAATAATAATACATATTGGCGATCATGGTCGGGCGACAATTATTTTATTTTGAAACAAAACAATGCTTTTTTTTTTTTTTTTTTTTTTTTTGTAGATAAACATTTTAGATAAAGGCGGAGAAACATTTATCAAATTTTTTATAATAAATTTTCACATATTTAGTACCACAGAAAGAAAATACAGCAGCAGCGAAGATTAAACGACATTCCGAAGACAGCGAATACAAAGTAATGTGATATGTTTAATATTAAAACCCAGTTCAGAATGATTTAGTGTTAGTTAAGCTGTTATTTGATTGGCTAATTTTTAAGTTCTGATTTCGAAATTTATAGTTATTATTATCTGAAACGTGTCATTAGTGATATGCAAGAATCATATAAATGGATGTATCTTTAAATAACGCTATTTAGGGAGACTTATTGTAATCGGTTTACTATTTTAGAATAGAAAGGGAAAGTAGCCAAATTAAAATGGAGAGCCAATGCAATTAGCGCAAATTAAAGTTAGAATTTAGATTTAGATATTTTTCTTACATATAAACAGGGGCTCACCAGCGGCCGAGCGGTAAAGTCGCTGAACACTGGTAGTTCGGTCAGAGTTTCGAATCCCGCGAACGGGCTGGCTGCATGGGCGTTTTCGTGGTTTTCCCCATGTGTAACGTGTATACGAGCCAGTTTCCCTTAGAATAGTCCTCCACGAAGGCATTCTTCCCCTTAGGCAGATAGCCCTCGAGGCTTTGCCATAATCACACACACACTTACATATAAACCTTCAGAAAAAAAAAAAGGCTTAGCGACATAAAATCTTATTTTAAAGAAAAACGCTACAACGTTAGAAAATAAAATAAAGCATTATTATACAATTTTGAAAAATAGTACAATATAAAAGAGAAAGATCTGCATAGAGGACATAGCCTTTAATTTTTCATTATGTTCTATTATTTTCATTAGTTCTCTCGCATTCCAGTGAAACAAAGTTATACATTAAAATTGCAATATGCAGGGGATAATAAAATATGATATTATTCAACAAGTAAGCCAATATGATATCCAAACTGAAGGGCTTCAAAGATCTGCAGATTTATTTCTTGAAATATTATAAAATTATGCTAAATTTTTGAGTCCTTCATTAAATGTTTCCAAGGACTAATATAAAAATATTGGAAAATTTCGGTTTGAATATCATTGTGTAATATTGGAGAAAATAAGGCAACAGTAATTAGCAAAAAGTGCATAAATTTTAGGACTAATTTCGAAAGTTTTAGTAGATCATACTTCTTCAGCTGCAAGAGTCGGAAAAGGGTATACATAGTAAAAGTATTTCCGGCTGCGAAAATATGTAGTGGAGTCTAAAAAGTAAAACTACAAGACTGATAACATCGTCTACATCGAAGAAAAGACACTTATATGGAAAAATCCCTTCGTTAAAATACTTATATGGAAACGAGCGCAAATATATACTGAATTTATAGAAAGTAGCGAAATTTCCCATATATTCAATCTGCCGTCCCTTGTATTGATCACCGAAAGAACCTATCAGGGTTCAGTAGCTTTATCTACTCGCCAGCTGATTGGATGTTCCGAAAAGACAACCATAGAGAGAAAAACAGAGAGGAATAGGAAAGTTCAGATGGTACCCTCGTTTGTAGCTTATTGCATACCAGCTCCCTGTCATATTCAAGAAATGCTACCATTTCGGAACATTATCTGAAAATAAAACCAGTCCAAGGCCATAACAGTCACCCTTAAATTTCCAAGCACATCCCGAGGTGGTTAAATTTTTAATGCCGGCGCAAGTGTCTGACGAGATAACGAGGACGGAATTCACACCAAACTTGCCCCTAAGGTAGCTAGAAAACTGCTTCCCCACAATACGTACAGAAAGGCGGAAAAGGGAATAGTTTATCCTTTCCAACGGGAAGTTTGCCGATAGGCGGCGCTTTTTCGAGCTTCCCCCAAGGACCCTTTAGGCGAAAGCTCAACATCCACAGTATGCTGTGCCTACATACCTCCTGCAGATAGCTGCGGACGGTAAGCGGTGATATACATAACACATAAAATTTCACTAAGTGTGAATGCCAAGGATATGCCATTTTTGTCCACCAGTATTCGCACTATCTAATGACAGCTTAGGGAATTAAAATGAGTCTAGGCAGTGGTACTTCTAAATATCATTGTTACTGTAATGGTGATAAATGTCGGAAAACTTACACCCGACAAGAAAGATTAATTTAATGAATGTTAGATTTACTCGATTAAAAAAAATCCCGCTTATTTTTTGTGTAGATTTAAAACTGGAATTAGAACACTATAATGGGAAAATAAATAACTTTCTTTGACTTCAGAAAACCTTAAATTTTATAAACTTGCAAGAAATATGGAAAATCTAGTTGAAGTACTTTGTTCAAAAAAATAGAAAACGTTTTGAGAAAATTATGTACCTTGTTGTGTTTTGTTTTGAAACGGTAACCCCAAAAGTCAGAGAAGCAAGGAAAGAAAGTATGATATGAGGAACTATATCTTAATAAAAAAAACTCACGTTTTATGTGTAAATCTCAGAAAAAAAAAATCTGAAATTTTTCAGATTTTAAATTACGTCCAAAGGGGCGTTTTTTTAACGTTTTGAGTGTTACCTTTATTTATTAAATACCATGTTCTTTGCACTTAAACCATAAAATTCAGTTCAAGAGCAATATCGCAAAATAATGTTAAATTAAGGATATCTTTAGAATTTCCGATATACACAGTCTCGCGAGCTGGAGATAAAAGTATTTTTTTTTTCTATATAACGTTGCCATTTCTCGCTTTTAAAGCATTGAGTTTGTAAATCAAAAATTCGTTAAAGTTTTACAAAATATAAAATCTATAATAAAACAAATTCCAAATTTGGGATTTCAGATGCCCATATTCGCAGTAGGATTTCGTCATTCAAAATTCCATGGCCCTATGTACCATTGTTTTATCACAATGCGAGAAATAGACAATCATTTATGCAGATTTTTCATTATTTAATTTCTTCAAATATAATGCAGGACTCTAACATTTTGTGGCAACAGTTTGAAAAGTGAACCGACGTTTATGAGTCCGACGCAAAATGCCAAAACGAAAGCAATAGTCCTTCGGGACTGAAATCCCTTTGGACTAATAATTTACTTTTATGCATATCAAGTGAAATCTTAGATTAAATTCTAATTTGGTTTTTAACCATTTAGAGTATTTTTAATTTAGTGAAATTTATTATGTGAATAAAGTACATTATAGGGTATTTTCTCCCTTCTTTCTGCATGCCTTCGTTCTGTAACGGTAGCACACTCGACGTATTCGAGAGATCCATGTTCGAATCCCGGCGAGGGCATTGCTCATCTTCACGTCTTCCTGTTACGAAAATCCTCATGACTCTGTTACAGTGAAACACGGAAATCTGGAGAATGTCGACTTTCACCGGTGAATGTCAACATTCACATAGTCTCTTGGTGTATGTCCGAAATATTTTCCAAATACTCTTATTTCTGACTTACACCAGTCAATGTCGACATTCACCATGTACTAATGGTGAATGGTAAACATATAACAATATTATATTTTCTTCTCCGTAATTCAGTCGCGAATAAACGCACTTGAGACTTGAAATAAGAACATGAGAACCTAAAACACACAATACATTTAAAATGAGAAAGGAAAATAATAGAAGTTAAAAACTCAATTATACAGTACGTTCTAAATGAGAAAATAAAATAACAGTCATAAAAAATTTACTAAATTATGTGATTCAAATCTTATTTATTGCAACAACTTAAACTATTATGACACTTTATAACCTCTCTTTTCGACTTTCACCAGAGCATATCTGTGATTGTCGACATACACCGGTGAGGGTTCGAATATACAAGAATGTAGTGCAATATTCGATCTTTCACCGACGTATTTGGTGAATGTTGATATTCTCCAGTAAAAGTCGACATTCTCCAATTTCGGTCTGTTACGGTAACAACTCTACAACTTCACTACAAAAGATCGCTAATATAGTTCAAAAATAATAAGGTTATACAAGAAATTGTATATTAGTGCGCTATTAATTAGAACTTCACCCATTTCTGACCACTTCCTACCACATAATTTTAAATTAAATGTATATTTTTAATCTTTTCCTTCCTAAAATATATTCCTGTGCTTTAGCATTTTTATCACAAACTCTCGCCCTCAGACATTATAGTGGTTAGTGACGCTGACTGCCGTACCCAAGGGCCTGGGTTCGAACCCTGACGAAGGCGTAGACGCTTGTAAATGTGTCTAAGCGGCATGCTGGCACTTGAAATATACAACTAGCCGAAAAAGTCTCTGAAGAGGTTTGGTGGTAAGGAAAGAGGGGTAGAAGACTCTCGGACACTATTCTTCGATATGCTGTTCTAAAGAGGGAACACACTGGTCAAAGTCGCACTGTTACATACGGTACGGTGCTCAAGGCTCATGCTAACGATAAACGCAATCTTGCACTCCTTGCCAGGGTAAAATTCGTGCACTTGTTTTAGGTCAATCAAGAGAAATTAGCCAAAGCAGCATTAGAAATTCACAGCATTCATCAACAGTGTAAGTTTTTCCCCTAAATGAGGTTAAGGTAGCAGATTAAAGCAAATTCTAGATAAATAAAAAATAAATTTTTATTCATTTACTAAAATAAAATGCCGAAACCTTTTAGTCCAGAGTTGTGCCAATTAGGCATTGTTTGCAGAGGAAACCATAATGTTAATTTTAATTAATATATTTATTATGTTAAATCTTTCCCGCATTTCTATTTTACGTGAGCTCAACCAGAAATGAGAATTAGATTAAGTTAAATCATGAGTGGGTAAATTAAATGGCGCATTGTTGACAGTTCCTGCCAGGAGAGCTGTAACTCTCAGATTCTTCCCACTATAGATCTGTGCAGATTGTTGATGAGTTTAGGACAGTGCAGAATCCAGATTCTTCGTTCCTAATTTCATATTTGTTTTGTAAATAAGGTAAATACTGCTTATTTATCATATACACTCAAGAGCCAAAACATTATGACCAGCCCTACATTTTGCCATGAACGCGCCTGGATGACGGGGACGGCACGTGATCAGGTGGAAGTGGTATTTAACTGCTGCTTGAGAGTCTGAAGAATCATTCTTTCACTTACTTTTGTGTGTGATGGGAAAGGCTACGGATCTAAGCGACTTTGATAGAAGGCATATTGTGATGGCTCTAAGGCTCGGAACAAGTATTTCCGAAACTGCACGACTCGTGGGTTGTTCGTGATCTACAGTTGTTAGTACGTATGGAAAGTGGATGAATGACGGTGAAACCAGCAGTAGACGACATGGTGTTGGACGTCCACACGCTATCAAAAAAAAAAAAAGGTCGTCGGAGACTGTCTCGCATGGTGAAGCAAAACCGGAGCCAGAGAGTGGCTCAGCTGACAGCCGAATGCAATGCAGGGCCAAGTAGAAAAGTATCGAGCACACTGTTCAGCGGACACTGTTGGATATGCCACTACGCAGCAAACGTCCCACTCGTGTGCCTTTGCTGACCAAGCGTCATCGCCAAGTGCGCCTGCGCTGGGCCCGAGGACATCGCGACTGGTCCATGGATCAGTGGGAGAGAGTTGCATGGTCAGATGAATCACGATTTGTCATTCATAACACCGATGGCTGGGTCAGAATACGCCGTCTTTCAGGCGAGCAGTTGCTCCCTCAATGCACAGTAGGTCATACACAGGCCGGTGTTGGTGGTATTATGCTCTGGGGGACGTTCTCTTGGGCGTCTCTGGGACCCCTGGTTGTGGTAGATCAGACCATGAATGCTACAGGGTATCTGAACATCATTCAGGAGTAGTTGCACTCTTACATGGCATATGTTATTCAAGCTGGAAATGGAATGTTCCAACAGGACAACGCCCCGTGTCACAAGGCTACAATTGTGTTGGAGTGGTTCCAGGAACATGATGCTGATTTCCAGCTAATGTCCTAGCCGGATCTCAATCCGATAGAACACATTTGGGATGTCATGGGACGGCAGCTCAGAGGTCAAAGACCACCAATTCGCAATATCTCGGATTTGCGTGACCGTTGCTACAACATCTGGTACAATCTGTCTCCGGCCATCTATCAAGGACTTGTGGCATCCATGCCAAGGCGGGTTGAAGCTGTGTTGCGCGCCAAATTTGGCCCAACTCGTTACTGACAGGTGGTCATAATGTTTTGGCTCTTGAGTGTATACTGCTTATAAATCAGTCGAGAAGTAAGGAATGTTGAGCCTCAATCCCTTTTCTTACAGTACTGGAGTATTCATTAAAGTTTTACAGAGCCACGTTTGGAACATCGGCATTTTTCGTGTCCAGATCCATGCTTTAAATACTACAAAAAGTTGAGAGGTGAGTGTAGCTTCGTAAATGCATTTGTTTTGTCCGCTCCTTTGTTTTGGAGTTAGTTCAGTCTGCTTAAGATGTATGCTGCGTGCTGATTTCAAAATATATTTAAATATGCAATATCCTGAAAATACCTCCAAAAATAAACCAGGTCATTTCAAGATGTAAATTTAGATTTACTTTAGATGGTGTCCTCCGATAACATCGCGGCAAAATCATCGCGGGCGAAAACGTCGCGGAGAAAACAACGCAAGGCGAAAACGTCGTGCTACAAAACATCGTGGGAGAAAACATCGCAAAGAGAAAATATCACAGTTCTAAAACATCGTTGTACAAAATATCGTCGTCGAAAATAAAGCGGTTCAAAAACTTCGCAGTTTAAAAACATCGTCGTCGAAAATATCCCGGTAAAAAATCTATATAGACAAATCATCGCAGCACGATAATATTGCAGAACTGCTTTTCTCAGGCTTTAATAATTGTAAATGGATATTCCCATAATGATTTGTGAGCGCAAGATGGAAAGAAAGATATTTTTTACTTTCATATTTTTTATTAACTAATAAATTTTTGCTGAAAAGGTGAGAAGGAAACTTAATACTTAAGAATCAACTGAAGCAGAACAAGAAATAATTTTCATTATAAGAGTATGAGATTGACAAAAGTGAATAAAATAATTTCATAATTAGCAATTTTTTATAGATAAGGTCATGTAGTTAATCTTAGATTGTACTTCCTTTTTTTAAACATTTTTAAATTATACTTTTAATGAAAAATTACCAGTAAAGACCTTTATAAAAAATGATTTATTAATGACCTTTGTTAGTTAACTGTGTCAGTTTAAAACTCTATTAAGTGCTATAAGTTGCCTTAATTTTCTATGCTTAAATTTCCTTCTTACGTTTTCAGCAAAAATTTATTAGTTAATAAAAAATATGAAAGTAAAGATTATTCTTCTTTTCATCTTGCGATCACAAATCATTATGGGAATATCCATTTACAATTATTAAAACCTGAAAAAAGCATGTCTGCGATGTTATCGTCATGCGATGATTTGTAGATACTTTATTTTTTACTACAATATTTTCGACGACGATGTTTTTAAACTGCGAAATTTTTGAACCGCTTTATTTTGGACGAGGATATTTTGTATCACGATGTTTTAGAACTGTGATGTTTTCTCTTTACGATGTTTTCTCCCACGATGTTTTGTATCACGAAGTTTTCGCCGTGCGTTGTTTTCTCCGCGACGTTTTCGTCCGCGATGTTTTCGGCTGTAACCACTTTAGATAGCGCAATGCGTCTAAACGTTTTCAGGAATAAAATCATGAAATGATAGAATAAGGGAATAGATAAATAATTCAATGTTTAAATGTTCTACATACAATTTCTTCATATATTATATCTTGTTAAACTCATCGAATTTCTGTATTGTTTCACACTAATCAATTTGTGTAGCACATTTGTTCCTATCGTTATAGTTTTCTAGAATTTTGATATGCTCTTAGAAAGGTACCTTACTTCAAGGAACAAAAGTTAAACTGGCGGTGCAGTGATATTTGTTTTAAATAAATTACTTGTCAAATTTACCTGATACAAAGAAAATTTTCTTGATTATCTCTGTTTAGTCTTTAAATTCGTTACGACAGGTATCGTCTGCATAAAATGAAGTAAATAAATTATATTCACATTTCTTTCTGTAAAAGAACATCATTTTAGGGGAAACATGTTAAATCTGTTAATAATCATTGCGGCAATTTACTATTTTGCAACTTCAGTGGTTTTGGCTGGAAACACTTAGTCTTAAAGCTTTGAAATGCATAATGTCAAATGACGCAATGTGTGTAAAAATTCTATGTGCGTCTACAAATGGCACATTGTGACAAATGGCATATGTGAAATTAGTAACAGCTATTCACAATACGACAAATAGTAGTACAAATGACAAATTGCATTACGTTATAATGTATTTTCTCCCTCCTTCCAGCACAGATGGTGTAACGTGGTCCTTCGTCGTATAACAGTAGCATACACGACGTGTATTCGAGAGGTCTAGGTTCGAATCCCAGCGAGGGCACTGCACATTTTTCATGCCTCATTGTTCAAAATAGCCCGATGGTTCTACAGTGGAGGATGATAATTCGACACCACCAGGAGTTGGCAAATAGGTCCCGTAATCCCCAGCCGCCCTTTAAAAGGGGGGAGAGTATAAGGTATTTTGTCCCTCTTCCCCGCACGCTTTCGCGGTGTAACGGTAACACACTCGACGATATCCGAGAGGTCCGGATTCAAGTCCCGGCAAGGGCAATGCTCATTTTTAATGTACTCCTGCTTCAAAGAAACATAATGACTCTACAATTTATTTGTAGATAACAATGGCATAGCTCATGCACATTGCACATAGTTTGTTTTGGAGATTTAGTATAATTAACAGTACTTCATTCGTTGCCGAAGTCAAACGTGTTAACAATGCTGAGGTCAAACGTAGACAAGCTAATTGGTTAGTTGATTTTTTACGATAAAGTATGAGATATCTATCTGTGGAGAAAGGATGTTCCGTCTGTGACTTGCAAGGGAATTTGATTCATATTCCGTTTACATTCACAGAAGGAGAACTACCAAAAAAAACTTTATAATCAATATATTCGCTTGAGTTGCCATGTAAGCTTACGCATATGAAATTCTGCACACTTTGGAATTACCCTGCAGACCATTTTCGCCAAACTTGATATTATCGCCAAGGTTTCTTTAGTGTGTTGAAATATACTGCTTGTTTTTACTTCTGTGAAAAATGATTCAAATTTGGGATTTGCCTAGCACCGAAGAGAGTGCCGTGGCATATTTTCAAGAGTACGGAATCATTTCTTCTAAGAAAATGTGCGTTAATGGCCACGATATGGCGCTGTATATCAACACTGATAAGCAATGACTGTGCAATGTAAAGGGGTGCGATAAACGAGTAGCTATTCGAAAAGGCACGTGGTTTGAGGGCTCAAAACTCCCGTTTCTGACTGCCCTCCGGTTTATTTACTGCTGGTCGCAAGAATTAGCATCAATTGAATGGGAAGAAAAACATCTGGATTTAACAGGAAAGACCATTGTTGATTGAAACAATTATATGAAGGAAGTGTACACTCATAACCTTTTACATCTTGATTGTAGAGATAGATGATAGCCTTTTTACAAAGAGCAAAATCCAAGTCGGTCGTATTCTTCCAGAACAAAGGATATTTGAGGGACTCTGCGGAGAGACCAACAAAGTTACAAAACTGGTGAACTGGAAGTAGCGAGATTCCAACACTTTAAAGTGAATCACCGATATAATTTTGTGCATCCTGAAACTGGCACACATACACAAAATATAGAACGGTTATGGGCTTTGACAAAATGCAGAAACAAGAAACACCGCGGATCTACTCGAAAACACTTGAATTCGTATTTAAACGAATCTATGTGGCGGAGAATGCACAAGGATAACGACTTGTTTGTTTGTGCTTTAAAAGCTATGTGTTTGTGTTTATATAACTATGCTTTAAAAGCATGTGGTTAGATTCAAGAATAATTCAATGTGTAATTATAAAAAATGTACAGGTTTTTCCTTTGCTTTGATTCTTTTTATTACACTTTTTTATTATATATTAATACATTTGCATTTTTGTTATAATTATTTCATGAATTTATTGTGTTTAAAATGCTTATTTTAGAAATTGCTTTTCATCATGATGGTGCTAAAGGTTGTGCTCATTTTCGCGAGCGTTTTCAGGTCGACTGGATAATTCCAAAGTACAGATATTGTTCTCCGAATGCATTTTTCGATGAAACGTTTATATCCTAAAATTTCAAAGCTTTAAATGTAATGCCAATTAAGGAGAATATCATGAATGTATGAGCGAGCTCGTGTGAAACAAGAGATTCATAAGTTCTCAAATGTAAAGTCCCCACTCGCACTAAATATGTATACTACATAGTTCTGCACTTTATTGGGGACTGTACTATTTGTCTGATTGAAGGAGGATTATTCATTTTTAATAGAAACTGGCCTGTATAACACAGTATACAAATAAGTAGAACCACGGAAACCCATACTTGCACCCAATGCAGCCAACATTCTTACCTGGATTGCCAAATGCAAATTTTCACGCATATAGAAATTCAAACGGTATTTTTGAATACATATAAAATCTTTATTTGTAAAATAAATTTAAAATATGCATTAAATTTGAAGGGAATTTGTAGATTATGTTTGAGGGCATGAACATATGTTCGATTCCAAGCAAAATGACTGAAAGTAAAATTAGCTTCAATTCTAGCTTAGTAAACCAAAATTACCTCTTCATGTTTATTGGTAACATTTACTAATAGGGTTAATAGGGTGTATACGGACTACCAGCTAAAATGGGGAAGAAATTGTCCGTTGGTGATTAATGCTAGCAGCGATATTACTGATCACTTTTTGCAGTAGTAATTCTCATTCATAGGGAAAGATACGATCTTCTGATTTGCAGTATACCATCTCAATACATCACCTTTACGACTGAGGAATTCAGAGCTAGCTTAATCAAGTGCATTTTGCACTGATTAACATTAGAATCTTTAGCCATAATCTGCAACTCATGCTGCCAAATTAAAACTGTTTACATTTTAAAGTACTTCTCCATTGCTCATTTCTTCAGCTTCCGAAAGATCAAAATGTCTCTACAATGCCGCCCGAACTTGATGAATGATGATTCTCCAAAACCAGGATTTGGCGATCCCCAGTCGCCCTTTAAAAGGGGGACTTTATAAGGTATTTCTCCCGCCTTTTCAGCATGCCTTCGTTGTATAATGGTCAGAACTCTCGACGAGTATTCGAGAATTCCATGGTTCCTGTCCCGGCAATGGCATAGCTAATTTTTCATCGCGCTTGCTTTAAAATTACCTAATGTCTCTACAACATTAAGTACGGATTAATCACAATCCATTTTACAAGGAGATTGTATTCATGCTGTAAGTATGGCTTACTTATGTGTGATTTGTGCAATATAATCTTTAACCTTATTTATGCCATCTATATTTTACAATTATAATTGTTTACTTTGCGCATAAACAAAAAATATGACACTAAGAAGGAAAGTATGGTTAAATAAGGAAATTATACTGATATAAGGGTCGTATATGCAGGATGCATCCAAAATATCTGGCAAAATTGTACGGTAGAGATAACCAAACTAAGCAGATTTTGTAATAGAATGTATGTGCGGAAATAAGCGTGGTACGGAATGCTGTTGGACGGCAGGTTGGGCAAGAGGCCAGCGGTAGGTTCCACTGGCTTAAATCATTATTCCTCATGCAGATTTCGAGCATATGCATCGCTGCACAAACGCGGATCTCGTCGATATGCATTTTATCTGTGCAGCTACAGATACGAACAGGACAGCTTCTCAAAGGAGATATTCGGGATTCGATCTCTACACTTCCTTTGAGTAACTGATCCATAAAATCCCTATCCACGAGCTCCAGGTTCACGCAACAATGCATCATTGCTGGACGTTTCTGCGGGGAATGACTTACACCACCAGAGCGCTTATAATGCTGCTGAATTGTGCCTTGTAACACCGCAATATGCCACTTCCGTCTAAATACTCCCTTACAAAATTTACTCATTTGTGTTCTCTTTACCTATTGTTACATTTTTATCAGATAGTTTGCAGTCACCGGTGTAATGGGTGAAAAAAAACAAAGAACTGGCTTAAAAGGTAAGAAGCAACTCCAAAATAAGAAACTTCTGAATCTGATTATTATATATCTTCATTAAATTCCGGTAAAATATATTTAGAAAAAAAAATCTCTTGGATTTTTCAGTAAAGTTAGGAACATTCCTTAACATCAATTATGGTTTCTTCTGATGTCATATCGCTTTTTAATTATGTTCCAATGAAAGATTACAGTCATCTGTTGAAACGAGGCATCTAGAATTCAATTTCATTTATACTATAATTAAAAAACTAATCACTATCGTTAGCGTTTCTCTGAGTCAGACACATTTAGATTTCCGAAAATAATTACCATTGCTAATCTAAGAATTAAATATCGCAATTCTTTTCAGTTTAGAATACACTCATAATTATAGGCATTATATGAGGGAAAATTATTTAATAAACTGTATTTTCCTTTCTGGGTTCGCTACATTGATTATACTTCTGCACTTTTGGATGGTAACAAAAAGGACTTGGCAAAAATATCGTGTGTTACTAATTCGAATGATTTAGCATTTCAATTAGGGAAGGAGTTAGTTATCTTTGTACTTTCACCTTTCAAGTTATTCATCACAGTCTTCATCTTCCTCTTCTATTGTTTACCTCCTCTTTTCCATTTCTGTTATGTTATTTTGTTAGCTTAAAATAATTTCTGTCTGCCCGAATAAAAGCAGTTCTTGTAGCGAAAAGAAATGAAAGGTTTACTTTAATTAGCACATTATGTTTATATTAAATCTGCCCATTATTGTTAATTTCTTCTTTCACTATGCTCCAAAATGGGTTCATTGTTAACATTAAATATATTTACACTTCAGCCTATACATTTGTAACATTATTTCTAAGATTAAGTCTATTTATCGACCTTGCTTTTCTCTAATAAATTACAAATATAAATTGAACAATGCTAGAATAATTTCTAATTTTAACAAAATTAAAACTAGCTCAGTTTGGGGCTCTGGGACTATCTAATCACAAATACTACCAAAACGCACTCATTAAAATGTACACTTACATTCCCGCTCATTATTTAAAATCCATATAATTTGTATTTCTGGTGGAGATGACGGAAGAAACAGAAGTATCGGACAGATTTAACATAAACAACAGCGGTGTTTTTTTTAACCTTAGCTATTAGCCAAGCAAGAGATCAAGTTATTCGATAGTTTTAATCTATATATTTGGAGTTATGTAGCCGGATTGACAAAATTACAAAATTCTTGATATCGGAGGTGCAGAGCAAAGATAGCCGTAAGTTATAAGGAATTGTCGCATTCGCTCTTGTATTCTGTCATGATGTAAGCAATTTGCACATCCAGCTACAGCTGGAAGATCAATGGTTCATGACCCGAGAAAGTAATGTAATGTAAGCTTAATGTTCCTACAGTGGCCCCCAAATTAAAAGACGGTGAAGAAAATTCGTCACCTCTTTCCCGACTGGGTATTATGGCTCTTTCCAGTCGAGCGTTCAGTATGAGAAAATACTAGGAATTACCATATTTTTCTGTGCATGTTCTCACAGTCTTAACATTCCCAGCTATTTCTGGAAAACGAAAGCACAGTTGATTATTTTAAAGTGAATTTTTTGTACAGTTGATATTTTTAAGTTTCCTGCTCCAGAAGATTAATGAACTTACAAGACAGGTGCTTTTTACGCACAATGCTATATATTTTCGACAAAAAACATTAATTGTTTTTGATAACTTTCTATTTTTGATCACATAACATAAAAAAACTATAAGTAGAAACATGTCTGACCAAACATGTCTCCTCTTACAGGTTTCATCTTTATGTCTCTGCGAGTTATAAGAATATACCTGTCTGTTCAGGAAGCAACACGGAAGCCGACTAGGGGTGGATAACCGGACAATGAAAGTGTCGACGTAGGAGATAAAACTAACGACGTCATGCTCTCCCATCTTCGTCTTCCTTCGCTTCCTAGCTGGAGAACAGATAATTTACCACAATGGGAATAAAAGCGGAGAATTGTGTGTTTCTGGAAACAAATTTTTCCTGACAACGAAAATGTCATATATTTATAAGACATTTTAGTAGCAAAGTGAAACTAGTATCACTAACTTCCCACTTTGAATTTTCTACAGTCTGGCTTCCCCTCGGTTGTACTTTTAAAACTCTAAATTAAATATTCTTTTTGCATTTGTGGATATTTTTATATATTCTCTTAACTAATTTCATAAAATGAGTCTTCCGTGTTTACAACAGAAAGAAAGAATATGAATGAAAATTGAACTTTTTTTAAAAAATGAAAAAAAAATGTATTAAATTACATCATACACAATTATTTTGTTCCATCAACATCTTTGGTGTATATTGACATCTAATATTATGATCCTGCGGTGTGAAATCAAAGTGACACATTGAACCTAATGGCTAAAATGCAGTTTTATCTCAATTTGTTGGCGAGTTATCGCACTTAGTTATCGCCTATTTGATTGTGATTATGAAATTAAAATCCAACATAAAAGCTAATTAAGCGTGGTTTACAAATGAAAGGACAACATCAACTAAAGCGATGACTTATTGTATTCAAATATTACATGATAAGCAGTAGAGTCATTAAGTTTTGCTTAAGCCGAAAACAGGAAAAATGAGCAATGTCCTCGCCGGGTCTCGAACCTAGACCTGTCGAATACCCGCCGTGTGTGCTACCGTCAAACCACGAAGGCATGCTGGAAGGAGGGAGAAAGTACATTATAAAGCAGAAGGGCTTGATGTCTCAGATTTCAATTATTTTCAAAACAAGAATCTTACAAAAAGCTAAAAAACTGGTCGTTCTACATTATAGCCAAATATTTAACTCGCTAACCAACAAAAAGCTTCTATGGTCTTCTATGGATTTAACAAGACCTAATTCTCAGTGAAACAGCAGGAAACGTTTCACTAGTCCTACATTTAGGATAAACTTTTATATCGCATGCCTTTAAATTTGCGTAACTTTCTCTCAAGCAAAACCTGTGAGGTTGAACTAAGACGAATACGATAGGGATTAATTACAAATCTAACTGCAGTTAAATTTAAAATTAAATGTCACAATACTTAAGATTTGCCTTACTTTTACCTTCAGATGGCTGTGAATATAACTTAAAATAATTTTTAACGAAACTAATTTTTACATCATAATTCTTTTCATGCTATATTATAATAATCAAACATTTCTTGCGAAGTTCTGATCTTCAGTAGTTATATAATTCTTAAGTTATGGTAAGTTATACTGAAACAGTTATGTTGAACATTTTAGAATCTGCAATCAAATATTCAACCAGTTAGAAAATTTCTAATTGCCTTACATATTAAGTGTCTCTTGGCACACATTTTATCTGTTGCTCACTAACCGAAGATAAAGGAGACCTTTTGAAGTCGCAACAAGGAGGGCTATCTAGGCAGTAGAACTATGCCGTTGAAAAACAAAAAGAGGAGTTATTGATAAAAGATGGAATCCTCAACACTATCAATATCAGAGATGACTGTGTAAGAAATTTTTCTCTTCCTTAATGCGTGCCCTTATGAAGCAATTTGTAGCACATTCTGCTGGCTATCGGGAGTTTTGGAGTTCGTATTCCGGCGAAGGCACGGTTAATTTTCGTTGTTCCTCGATTTGAAATAAAATAATGACTCTTGCAGCTGCGTCCGGCTAAAATGTGATGAGAAATAATAGCTAAATTAACACGTAACCACCTAAATTTGGCAACTGTGTCCCCCTTTTTTCCAGTCACCGTTCAAGTTGGAGAGAATGTAGAGAGTTCAAGTTGGAGAGTCACCGTTCAAGTTGGAGAGAGACCGTAAAGAGTCACCGTTCAAGTTGGAGAATTTTTTCCATCCTTATGTCCATCCTTATCTCCATCCTTAAGCCTTTGTGGCGTAATCTGAAACGCATCGCATTGGCAATCGAGAAGTCCATAGTTCGAATGCCAGCGAGTGCATTGTTTATTTTCAAGTTTCTTGCTCCCAAATAAACTTACGCCTCCACTTATGCCTACGAAATAAACCTACGCTAGTTCCTAATTTGAGGCCCGGTGGCGCAATGGCCAGCGCATCGCGCCACCACAGGTTCGGGATTCGATCCCCGGGTTGGGCAAAATCGATTTAGCCTTTCATCCCTTAATTTCCATCTCTTGGGTCGATGAAAGGAGTACCAAGTTCGCTTGGGGACTAAGCACTGGGGGCGGACCACTTGTTCAGGGCATATGCTTACGTACCCCGGGGCCCACGGTCAAAATTCTAATTTACTGGAGCAGTACTGGAAATGGCATCCACAGTTACCTAAAACCTGATTAATGTGAGGTTAAAAAAACACAAGAAAAAGGAAAACCATTTTTAAACTAATAAAAAAATACTGTTAACAACTTATTCCTATTTTCAAGCAGTTTAATTTGCAGAAGAAGTATACTTGGTTACGTAAATCATATGAGCATTTAAAGGAAGAAGAACACATTGTAAATAACAGGTAAATAAACATCATTAAGATAAACTAACTTATAAATAGAGTTGTAGATCGTTGCTTACAAATGATCCCGATAAGCTACCAACTTCAAATTGTGTACACACATCGTTGGTCGAGACAATGCAATGTGAGAAAGCGCTTTTTATAAAATTCGATTTAGATTTTTTTCATTTAGTGTTTATTGCATTTTTTGCACGTATCTTTGTTTAACGAAAAACTAAGCATATCAAAATTTTACTGTTTACACCATCGGATCCAGCAAAAAAATCTTTTCAGTGAAACAAACTTTTCGCCCTCTTTTTAATGAAAAGGGATAATTAAAATATAAATTGTGCTATTTCCTATATTTTTAAAAAGTGTATTTGCAATGTGAAGCAAACGGAAAGAAAAGTGTTTCTCGTGTAAAAATTACTTTTGAGTTAACCATCGTGGAACGCTTAGCAACGAACTGGCGATATTCCTTTTTAAGGAACTTTTTTTATTTGCAACGTATAATTGGCACGTATAACTGGTAACGTAAAACTTTAAAAAATGAAATACAACTAAAAAAAAGCTTTTTTCATTAATTTGATATTAATGCACGAAAAGGAGAAAAAAATGTTCATGTATAATGGATTAAATACTTCTATTCACACAATATATCTATAATTTTACATCGCGAATAATAAATACGTACGGCTCTCACGATAAGTTGAAATGGATAGTGACTTATACGTTTAGCAATGCAAGTAAATTAATAGAAAACTTTTAAAAAATGGCTGATATTTTTGATATTATAGTTAAATTAATAGATTTCGTTAATTATGTGCCCCATGCTTTCATCGATATAAAATTGTAGATTAATTCCGTAAATACTATTATTTAATCTACTATTCCCATTAAACTATATACTATTTTTATATTTTTCTTCTTTGAGTGCGTTAATTATCAGATCCTTTTTAAATAACTTCTCATTGTATAAAAACAAAAACCTTTTACGTAATTGTATTTTATTCATAAACAATTTTATTTGCTAGAATGGTTTATAATACTAAATTTATGGTTTATAATACTAAATTTTTAGTCGTTGGGCGATTAAAAAAAGTAGTTTTTTTGACAGGGCGACTGATACTCTCCAACTTGGCTCATGTGTTCCCCTTCTTAAAGTAAAATCTGAACTGTCTGCATCTGTAAAGATTTAATACAAAATTCTTCATTAATTCGTCCTTTTCTTCACAAAGGAGAAAGGAGTAGATGCGAAAATAAGCGCCTTAAAACACATCACCTGGCCAACGGGAATAAACTTGCTTATAAATTAAGCTTCATAAACGTCGCATATGCAAAAGATTACAATTAAATAACTACTCTCAATTTTCATCGAATCTTCCTATAAGCTTGATAGCCGGAACTCACTGTGACCTCTGTATCCCCAAAGGAGACTTAATCCTCTTGCAGAGCTCTGTAAGCTGAATAATATCTGGTATAGTTAGCAAAGAATAGACTTCACTACCAACAAAGCTTATATCTTCTGTAATAAAAGTTCTTAAGGGGAAAATATCACAGAATGCAGATGATGCATTCTGTTTAGCAGCGGCATTTAGGAAACAATCTTTTCTTTTAGAAATCTTTAGCTTTCATCAGTATCATTATGTAACTTCCTAGAATTTTTAAATTTTGCATAAATGTATTATTTGGAAGACTTTTAGGATCTCAAATACTTAACATATGTTTCTTTAAGGGGGCTCATACACCTTAAACCCTTTATGATCTTCGAATAGGTGACTGTTGCAAGAATTGGGATAACTTATTTATTACTTCCAACTTTTTATGGCTGACTATATAATATAGTTGCTTTCTGAAATCGTAATTAGAAAGTTTGTGTTGCCACAAATATTTTTTTAATTTAATCCGCTTTGTGACAAAAATTTTCGACATGCTTCCACTTTGCGCGCACAGTTTAAAATTATATGTTGCATTATTTAATTCTCTAGTTTATATATAGCTTTTATAACATTTGGAAACTACTGCAAACCAAAAAAAAAAAACTGAGAATTTCATGTTAAATTTTTATTTTATTTGGAGTTGAGTTTATAAAATATATTTCATTAAAAAATCTGTAATGTTTTCGTGCATAAAATATTTTAATATTAAAATATTCATCAGATTTTTGGTTCAGTTAGAAAATAGTGCCCATATAAAGAATTCCATCCAATTTCAAGTATGTACCGTTAGCCATTTTTAAAATATCATGTGCGCAAGGTGGAAAAATGACGAAAAATTTTGTCACAAAGCGGATTAAATTACAAAAATATTTGTGGCAACACAAACTTTCTGGTTACTAGTTTCCAAAGCAGCTATATTATGTAGTCAGCTGTAAAACGTTGGAGGTAATTACTTTTAAAATAAACAAAATATCTCAATTCTTTCAACAGTCGCATATTCGAAGCTCATAAGGGGTTTAAGGTGTATGAGTCTCCTTAAGTCACAAATGAAAAAGAAACGACTTTCTACACATTTCAATTGTCAGTATTATTTATATCACATTTGAACATGCCTGAAGTAGTGCAGCAGACCTTTTCGTGTTTTTGAATTGAATGACAGAACCTTTCAGTGCATAAAATACTTATAAATTAGTTCTTGGAATTTTAAGAACATAAGTGACATTTTTTCCGTCTAAACGCACCTGCATGTTTTGAATTATTACACTTTTATAACTAGAACATTGCAAGCTTGCAATTTCTTCTAAACTTGCGTTTTCGCGGTATCGGCCAGAAAATTTCGTTTCAGTGGTTATATCAGAGTATCCGTTTCAACATGGAATATTGAATAGGATATCATAATTTTGCTGTATGCTGAACAACTTGTATGTTCTTGAACTTAGATATCATGTGAGGCCGTATGCTGAGATCTCATTGCCTAAGATGCATGCGATGGGCTACTAAACATCGCAGTGCTGGTTTTTTCGCGTGGAACAATTACTTCTTTGAAACCGAAAGTCTTCGTATGCGGTCACTCCTTGCTGGGTGTGTTGTTGTAGAAGAACTGTAAATGAGAAGAATACCTGAGAATTAATAGTGCTGGTCTAATTTTCCACTACTTTAATCAGTACCTCTATATCTATCTCTTAAGTGCAGCTTTCGTTTCGAAGTTGTGTTTGTTTAAATACAGGCATATAACTTTTGGACAGACTTTGTTTCAATTTTCTTGAGCTGATTCCAGCTAACACCTGAACTGGAGCAAAAAATAGACCATTTTTTTCTCCTTAATTAGCCAATTTTCCTGATTAACCTCGAGTCAGCTCCTTCCTTTGAAAGAATCAAAGCTTACAGGCATTTGACGCTTGGTTTTTCTACGGTCAAATTCAGTTTGCTAACATAGCAAAATTATCTGCTATTATCTTTCATTTTATCATGAAGAACCATCTACGGAGGAATTTTCCCAGATTTCCAGAGCAAATAGCAGATTATCACTTAAATTTCAAACAACACAGTGCTTCAGAATTTACGATTTTAATCAGGATAGTAAAAAATCTTCTCTTCCCGCCGAACTAGCCAGTAGGCACCTTTGTTGCCTGAAGCTTTTACTTCTCCACATTCTTCTGCCTTATTAAGCGCTAAATGCACCAATTTGTCTGTACTTTTTCCTCATTACGTCTTTGAGTGTAAATTTGACACTGTCACATTCTACTTTGTGGGAGGTATCTCTAGAAATATAGATTTGTGGATGGCAGTCCAGCGTTAAAGGACTTAGAAAATTAATTTTTAAAAAATGCAAAGAAATTATAGATTCCTCTGTGGTGTTAAGGACAGCAGTAACTAAGCAGCATAAGCCAGATAAAACGCCGGTTTCACATAATAACATATGGATAACAATAATAGCACACATAACAATAGTATTCCCGTGCTAAAATTAATAAATTAGTTCTTTTTATGTGAGAGTACTACTTTTTTTATCCAAATTTGACATTACTTTATTCTCATGAAAATTATTTTATGATATCCTGTTAATTTATGTTCCCTCTATTTTAAATTAACTTACGTTCCCCTAAAATAAAAAAAATCTGATGTGTACACCACATGACTTCCTTGTACGGAATATTAAATTATACGCATTTTATTTAAACTTATTAGATTGAATTAAACCTACTTCGCCTACAGCGCATAAACCACAATAGAATAAATGCATTCTTTAAAATTCACTTTGTTTACCATAGCGACACTCTGGCGCTAGGTTCACTTAACAGTATTATATTTCGTTCATATTATAACTCAGAATGCACAAAATGTATATCATTTAAAGAATTATCTAATCGTTGCCACATGTTCTATTCAAATACTATAATAAAGCTAGAACTATGTATAAAAGAAATTAAACAAACAAAACAAAAAAGAAACAGTTTTTCACAGACGATTGAGTGTTTTTCATTTAATTAATTCAGTTCTCACTTCGCGAGAAGGCAAAAATACATAAAAACTCCAAATATTTATATTAAAAATTACGAAGTAAATTTCAAACGCTTAGTTCCTCGAAAAACTTCCAGAAAGAATTAAGCATGGTTTAATTGGCAATAATAAATGAATGCGTTATCTTTGTTGTTGCGAAGGTAAGTTTCTCTAGATTGGCAACAAATCTACTAGTCTCCTGTTTCAAACGTAAACATCAATGACCGCCATTAAAAACAGGCTTAGCGGCAATTAAACAACTTTAAAATTGCTGATAATTCTAAGCATATTGCACACAGATTTACTAAAGGCATAAAATCCTTAACCGGAAGATTAAAAACAACATAATTCAATCATTTTTAAAGCCAAAAATGTACAATTTAAAAGCATATAAGAGTAAAAATCTTTAGATCACTGAGCCGGGTAATAGAGTGGATATATATATAAATATATTTATATACGTTTGGTGCGGCCGATTGCATCCAAAATACGAGGTGCACATCTACATGTTATAGCAGTCCTATATACAAAACTTCAATGTTCTGAGGCTACTCGTTTTTGAGTTATGCGAGATACGTACGTACATATTATCGTACAGAGGCCACGAAAAATTCTCTTCAGAATTAATTTTAAAGCAGTTTTATAATTTTTTTGAAGGAAAAGAGTATTTTATCCTGTCCTTACGTACAGATATCACGCAAAAACATCGTTAAATTGCATTCGATAGCGGTCAAAATTGATATTTTCGTTGAAATATACTGCCTGAAACTTCGCGATTACAGTACTTCCTTTTTACTTCGTACAAGGAAGTAAAAACGTCATTCGTTGTTTATTCACTGATCTTTTGAATTTCAATTGTCGCTGAAAGTTCTTAATGTATGCAACATTGATATTTGTATTTTGAATCCTTCAACCATGGATTTGATATAAATGTTGTCTGTATCGCTTTACTGTTAAGAAACCTGAATATGAGTAGACTAAACTAATAGATTTTTCACTTTCGTGAAAGAACATCGTTAAGCAAGAGATGTTTTATGTCAGAATATGTATCGTCTGCCAGTGCAAAACATTGTCATTGAATTGCAAATAACGAGGAGTTAAATGCAGCAATAATTAGTTAAAGGGCCAGCTTCTAAAATTGTCTCTAATTATTATGTGTCTGTGTTCTTTATAATATCAGTAGAGGAAAGAAGATTTTCGTGCGGCAGTTTATCAGGATTTTGTTTTACTGTTAATTGCCTAAGATTTGTTCTAAAGGTGCCATACGAAAAGCTAAGCAAAAGGATGCACAGTGTTTCGCGATTTTTATGCTTTAGCAAATAATGAAAGTGAAATAGAAATCTGGCACAATTTTTTGGTTACGGTAAGTAAAGACTGAAAGAACTAACATTGTAAGAGTTTGGGAAAGTAGCGCAACAAATTTTTTCTTCCTCAGAGAAAGCATGCTCTTATTTCTTTATCTGAACCGTCTACCGCAGATAGGACTATTAAATGCCTTGAACAGAATTTAATTTCCGTTACGCTTAAGAGTCACTGATGATTGTTTGTCTAACTATACTGTATATGTTGAATGCATAACGAAATATAATTCAAGGAAGAAAAATTGAAATAGGTAGGAGGTTCTAAAGACAGGGTTAAAATTGTTGTTGCATTAGTTAAATGACGAAACCAAGTTTCAGGGATATCAATATTACCAGTCCCCAAACTTCAACAATCTGCCTGGTCATGCATTCGAGTCCATTTATTCATTTGGTTTCCGATTAGGGCAAAACAAGCGATTATTTGATTACAGCTGTCTGCCTAAGGGAATGGGTATCTTCGTGGAGGATTTTTCCAACAGAAATTGTCTCGTATTCATCTTACATGGATACTGGCGAAAAATCATGAAAATGTTCATGTAGCTGGCCAGTTCGCAGCGATTCGAAATCTTGGGCCGGATTGCTAGTACTCAGCTGTCTTTCGGACCTACCACTGGCGAGCGTATTCCAGTCCAATTGAATTTCAGAGATTTTTTAAGTCCTTTGCATCACCTGATTCGGACCCTGGCTATGCCTAATCCCTTGCAAGCTAGCAGACGGTGGATCGACCCATATATTCCTCGTATTTACTCATTCGATAGTTCGCGCTTGAGGATCTGGTTAAGATCACTATTATTTTCAATTATTTCTTTTTCCCAGACTCTTCATATATTTACGATAGCACATCCTAAGTTAAATAATTGTTTGAAGTCTCAAAAGGTGTGTAGGCTCCAGTATTAAAAAAAAAGATAAAGCCTTCATTGAAGAAAGAGTAAACAGTAAAACCACATCAAAAAACCGAAAAAAAAAAGGTATGCGATAAACGTGGCCTTAAAATAATTTCATAACTTTGTTTTTCTATTTGCTCTTGTACTAAAAATGAATCATTCTAAATTTTGGAACTGAAATTATTGCCATTCATTATATGTGATAAACTAGTAATGACGATAATAATAAGGCATTTAAATATATTTTTGTAATTTATGCTTACTTAAACTAAGTCTTAAAATAATGCTAAATATTGATTACTTATTTAACACTAAGTAAATCTAAATACGTCATACAGCAAGCATACGTTACAAGCAGTCACAGATAGGTACCTGTAAATAGAACATTAACTGATTTCAAAAATTGTTACAAAGGGCACTTTCAGGTTCATGCATTCCTCTGGAAATGGCCAAAACTCCAACGGTTCATTAGCCATCTATCACCGAGAATGTTGCCAAGTTACAGCACAGGGGGACGAAAGAATGGCACCTGCGGGAAAGGGAAAGTTCTGTCCCAGCTTTGATAGAGAATACCCCGGGGTACGTATCCAAACGTCTCCCATTTCTCTTCCCTTATCACCAGCTATTCTGTTCGGCAGTATTTTGAACTCCCTATACCCCAAACACTCAAACAATATACCTTCTCCAGCTAAACACTTACAAACGCTGCCTTCTTCGGTAATCGAACTCAGGCTCAAATTCGACTCGCCCAAATCACCATTCCAACAGCGGGCTGATTTTAAAGATGTTGCCAGATGCCAGAAAGCGAAATAACAATGTTGTCATGATGATAGTAACTAATGCAACGTATCTTCCTGACGATAAAACTAAATTTGGTGCGAACGATATACATCTTTTTTTAATTTAAGAGGGGAAAATAGCTTTATTTCAATAAATAACCGGATTTTGTTCTCTAGAAACTCAATGAAATCATCAAAATCAAGATTATTAGTCCAAAGGGGCTTTGTCCCTGAAAGACTATTGTTTTCGTTTTGCGATTCTGCGTTGGTTCACTATAAACGTCCGTTTCACTTTTCAAACTGCTGCCACCAAATGTTAGAGTCCTGCATTATATTTGAAGAAATTAAATAATGAAAAATCTGCATAAATGTAGGTATATTTCTCGCATTGTGATAAAACAACGGTACATAGATCCAGCGAATTTTGAGTGACGTAACCCTACTGCGAATATGGGCATGTGGGAGACCAAATTTGAAATTTGGAATTTGTTTATTATCGATTTCATATTTTGTAAAACTTTAACGAATTTTTGATTAACAAACTCAAAGATTTCAAAGCGAGTAATGACAACGTTGTACAGAACAAACATTTTTATCTACAGCGCGCGAGACGCTGTATCGGAAATTCTAAAGATACGCTCAATTTAAAACTATTTTGTGATATTATTCTTGAACTGAATTTTATGGTTTAAGTTCGAAGAACGTGACATTTAATAAATAAAAGTAACGTATAAAATGGTAAAAAAACGCCCCTTTGGACGTAATGTAAAATCTGCAATCTTTCAGATTTTTATTTTTTTATTTATTATTATTATTATTTAATTTCTAAGTTATCTCTGTATCCCTTTTTTAACTTAATATTTCCTTTATCCATTCTTTACGATAAACAAAGTATAACGTGAAGTAAACTTTGCATTCCTTTAATTGTAACTATTAATGATCTTTCTTCATTAATTTTCTCTATTTTTAATTGCTTGAGCAACATTCCTTATTCATCTTTTAGAACAAATGTAAACACACGAATAAAATATTTCGAAAATTAATAAATTGCTACAGCATGGCTTCTCATTTACAGAATACTGTAACAGGTCTTCGAATTCCTCATTCCACTTGAAGAAAACTCCTTTAACTGCCATAAATCAAACCTGCTTTTCTAGACTTAACAAACACCAGCCAACACCATAACATACCCCACAAATCTTCATAGCAAACTTCACTTTCGGATGAATCAACGCCAGACTGGCTCTCGGCAAAACTGATCTTTCCCACCACCTGTGGGGGGGGGGGGTATGCAACTTACAACAATATAGCAAACTGATCTGTATCTGCCAGACAGCTCCTCTGACTTACATAAATCTTACTCCAGGAATTCGCCGTAATGAGCAGTGAGCAGGAGATGAGAATTAGTTTTAAATAATATAACGCTGCTGGAAGTGGCAACGGTTAATTGTTATTTATGGGAGGTGAAAGCGAAGTTCAAAAGAAAAGAAGACCGTTGGATTTTAGCTCGCGCGCCCTCAATTAAAAGGTGAGAAAATTAAATTTAAACCCTAGAGGCTTTGGTTTAGATAAAAGAGTTCTTAAGTGCTGTCGAGGGTGTGGAAATTTCATGGTGTTTCTCCTTTCATATATTTAAAACTGATAATAATAATGATTAATCAATATCCTTGTTCTTTATATGCAGAGAATTGCACAGGCCTTAGTCCTGTTTTTAGTTATATTATAAGGTATTTCTCCCGCTTTCTTAGCATCGTGGTGTAATAGTCAGCACGCTCGGCGCGCATTCGAGAGGTCCGAGGTTCGAGGTTCCGGGAGCCACTGTAGAGTCATTAGATTTTTTTTATGAGAGAGACGTAAAAAATGAGCAATGCCCTCTCCAGGACTCGAACCTCGAAACTCTCGAATACGCGCCGAGCGTGCTGACCATTATTCCACAAAGCCATTCTAAGAAGGCGAGAGAATATATATATATTAAGGTACTTATAATATATATATGTAATATTGTGGCAGTCGGGCACAGGAGAATTCCGAACATTGTTGTGGCTGAGTGTAATCCAATGACGACACAGAAGAATTTAAATTTATAGCTCCATATCTTTATTCTATTCAAACAGCAGATTATTATTCTTTTAGATTAAATTCTCCAAAATTACATTTTCAATAGTGATTTACTAAATAAGATTAACTTTAAAGTCACTGCGTCATAATTCGAACAAAGAAAGGCAGAAGAGCAGCAGCACAGGTCTTAGCAGCAGAGGGAGAAGCGGTCTCTGACGCAAATCCGATCCGAACAAGTATGGCTGGAGTAGCGCGCATGGCGCGAGTTCTCTATTTATAAATGCGGTTACGTAATACGCTCGAATGTTCTCGAAAGTCTAGGGAAAAGATCCTGAAATTGCGGAAAGTTAATTAGAGGTTGCTTGTTCGTATAGAGCAAAGCCATAGTGTTTTCATATTTTATATATATATTATAAGTACCTTAATATATATACCGTATTTATGCGAATCTAATGCGCATCGTTTTTGGCCAAATGTAGTATTCAAAATTGGGGTGCGCATTAGATTCGAGTGCAAAGTTCGCCGATGACGTCAACCAAATTTAAATCGTAACAACGAATTACTGTATTTCTCGACTACATTTACCGTTACATTTATCGTTGACACATTATTGCATAGAGGATACAAACTGCAGAGTACGTAGTCACGAAATGGAGGGCAAACAGAGAAGAATGTCATATGACGCTACTTTCAAACATAAAGTAATTCTTTGTGCTTAAAGAAATGGCAATAGAAAGGCAGGGAGAGAGTTCAACGTAACTGAGAGCAATGTTCGCTTGTGGCGGCAACAGAAATTGGCACTGTTTGCAACTAAAGCTAGTAGAAAGAAATTCACTGGCCCTCGCAAAGGAAGACACCCTAAAATTGAAGAAAAAGTTTTGGAATTTGTACGTGAAAGGAGGAAGAATGGACAACCTGTGACTAGTGACACCATGAGAAATAAAGCAAAAGAGGAGGCTGAAGTTCTTGGAATACCGAAACAAGAGTTTAAGGCTAGCCGTGGATGGATATACGGTAGTAGTAATTAACAATGATTGTTTCACATAACAATTGCCCACTAATATGTTAATTCTATGTTCTGCTACTTTATGTATAAATCCAATGTTGTATAAAATATGGTATCTAAATTTAAATAAAATTATCATACCATTAATTGATAGTTTATATACAAATCCATTGTTGTATAAAATAAGATTCAATAAATTCCTCATATCATTGATGCGCATTACATTCGCCGACAAACAATTTTTTTATTATTTAAAGTTTTAAAATGGGGATGCGCATTAGATTCGATGGCGCATTAGATTCGCATAAATACGGTATATATATATATATATATAAGGCGTAATTATTAAATTTCCACATACTACTTAATGTTTCAAAAAGAAGAAAAAGAAATATGTTTTGGTTGTAAATACATTAATGGTTAATCGATATTATAATTGCATATCGACAATATCCTCTTGCAGGCGGTGGTTAGGGCAGCCTGACTGCGATACTGAGAGCGCAGGTTCAGGGAGGGTACGGATGTAAAACTGTCTGTCCCTTCATAGGAGGTAATAGTGGTCGCCTATTAGGTGCCTACACAATTAAATGGCCACCACTTCTGGCCTTAAAAGGGGCCAATGCCTTTATAGGCAAGTGCCTGCCATTAGGGAAAAAAATATCCTTTTACAAATGAAGCCTCGCTCTTAGTGAATTGTTTTCCTTCTGCATACGCTTTCATTCATTTAGTTTCGTTGACACCTTAAACTAGAAATGGACAAAACCTAAAATTTTCGAATTCGTATCTGAAGCCTAATATTCTAGAAAGTTCGAATTTCCTAAGTTAAGCAAAAGTGAAAAAGAAAAGGATTTGCTTAACATTCAAATTTATTGTGTAAAGCGAACTTTCAAATCTGCCTATAATGGAAAATATATTTAAAAATACAGTTTATAAAATTACATAATTGATATTAAAGATTCATTTTCTGAATGGCAAAACGCATTTGAATAGCAGATCAGAAGGGTTTTATACTTTTCCAGAATGTTTTTAAATCAAAGTGTAGGATCATTACGTTTTTCCGAAGCAGTAGACATGAAAATGAGCAATGCCGTCGCCGGTACTCGAACCTAAACCTCTGGAATACGCTCCGAGTTCGCTATCGTTACACAGCAAAAACATGCTGGAAGAAGGGGGAAATACCTTATGTATTCCCTTTTTTAAAGGGCGACTGGGGATTAGAGTACCCAATCGCCAAATCCTGGTTTTGACGAATTACTGTCATCCACGTTTTAGTTTGGGGGCCACTGTAGAGACATGAGGATTTTTTAAAGCAGGATTTGTGAAAAATATGGTATGAGTTAGCCGGAGCTCGAACCTGGACCTCTCGAATATTGCTGCGTATATTATTTTATCTTGAATCTATACTGCATGTTTTGTCTTTATCTCATATATTGTTTTCTAATTTCCTATTTTGAGTCAACTAACATCTGGGATTATGATGACAGTGACTAGGGTAAAATCGCATCTTAGCCAACTCGGCGACATTCTGCATGTTTCTAGAAAACGTAACATTAGTTGCGATTTTTCTAGAAAGTTTTAGAAGTCCTTTGAAAGATGATGATTTTTCTCAGCCCCTTGAGAGATGACGTAAATAGGAGAAGTTAAAAAACTACGAACCACTTCAGTTAAGACTCTTAGTACGTTCTAGTGTACATCTTGCTGTTCAGTAGAGTATGTTTTATTGTGCTTCTTGATGATCAATGTTTATTACATTCGACTGTGTTTTGTGAGCAATTTTTCTATTCCAGGATATAAATAGGGAGTTAAGGAGTATTTTGTATTATCCGTGTTCTCCTCTTGGGCTATTTACAACCGATTCTACTACCTATGAATTTGAAATTATACCTCCCGAAAATAAATTGTCTGATCTTCCTTTTTATCTGGCTTAGTTTCATATTTCATTCTTACTCTTTCTTCATATTTAAAGAGATGTCTACAAACCGTAGCATACAACAATATTGTTAAATAAAATTTGAATGAAAACATAATGATAAATTTCAATGTGTGACGAATGTATGTACCTTGTTTAAAAACTAGTCAAAATTTGCATTTATAGAAAATAGTTAATAAAATGAAACACAGGAAATATTCTTTTCTTACTAGCTTGATATGAATGAACCATCTTAATAACTTCCTTCCATAAGCTGGGGTTAATGTTCCAAAAAATATGTTTTCGCTATAAAAGAGTTTCCATGATTGATTGCAATTAAAGGATAGCAAACAGCCTCTTTAAAACAAATCCTGTTCCTTGCTATGATCAGGTCTGGTTGCCCATAATACCTTATCTTATTAAATCTTAGATTACTCCGGCTGTTTCAGTAAAAAATAATTTTGTTTTGCAGATTACTTTTCAAGCAGTCCTTTCAGAAATCATTTGTTGGGGAAAATGTCTTTTTTTTTTTATCTGGGGATCGTTTTTAAGAGGAAATATATATCTCTCTCTACATATAATAAAAGAAAGAGTCTTTCGTTCGAGCTGCACGTAAGCTAATAGACCCAGGGCTACGAAATTTGGTATATAGATGCATCTAGACAAGAGCCAATGTACCTCGAAGCGATTTTTTTCAAAATTCGAATCAGATTTTTTTATTTTATCGCATCATTTTTATTCTTTTAGAAATGTGGCTTTGGCAACAGCTTTCCATTCAATGCTTTGTATTCTGGACTGTTGAAAATATGAGATAAAATGCTGCTTTTTTTTTTTTTTTTTTTTTTTTTTTTTATTTTTTATTTTTGAACACGCAATACGCACATCGTAATCTTCTTATTCTGACGCGCATGCGTCTCGCGAGGCACAACAGAAAGAATTTCCCCGTTTTTTTCCTTCTATCTCTTTATTAGCTAATGGCAAAGAGGTTTGTATATTTTGAATTATGTCATCCACAAGACACAATTTTGATTGGCTTTCTGATGATAGTTTTATTCTTTTAGAAATGTCGTTTTGGCAACAGTTTTTCATTCATTGCTTTGGATACTGGATTGTAACTGTTTCCTTTCCCGAATTTCTTAAGGACACCCATATCATCACACTGATAGCTCTGTAAGGCTCTTCAGGGAGTCGATGTAACATTACTTATTGTTTTGACGTACCCCACTCATCTGACAATAACTTCAAAACAAATCCATAAATTCTGTTGTTGTGAAGAGCGTAGGCTTGTATCTGTCTTTTGCGCGGTTCTTGGACTTTCGTAAAATCCGTTCTAATTTAGAAGGAGAATCCTATTACCAGGCTAGTTAAGAAGACTTTCGGTTATCTGTGTATTTTAATTGCCCCCAGGCCCAAAGACACTAGGATATACATGTTCGGAACCAACGATACGGCAGCCATCAACGCTAACAACTATAATCGATCAGAGCAGCTAGCATTACTGGTAAATCCATGCAAGAAATGCTTCAAAATACTAAATACCTGTATCATCCGAAACAATGCATATTTTTAAAATTTTGTCGGGAAAATTCACTTGCACGAATATCGTTACTTATGCGTTAATTAATTACTACTTTTATGATATTGATTGTTTCAAATACTGATTGAACAAAATCCAATTATCATAATTACATATCAAATCAACGGAGGGATATCATGTAAAAGCTTATCAACATTTACTCAACATATATGCATCATACACATTTAAGAGAAAAAAAAAGTTCCAGAAAAATCTAGCTCTGCTTGCTATGAATTCTATCACACATAACCTAACAAGATGGCTTAATAGTGAATTTATTTTCAACTTCACTGTTTTCTCGGAAAATTGGACTTCGATTACGTACAAAACAAGAAAATAAAAACCTCATCGCATTGGCAGCAGGTGCACCAACAAGTCGAAGTTTTTTTTTTTTTTTTTTTTTTTTTTTTTAACTTCCTTCAGCGAACTCTCCTTCTTTATTCCTAAAGAATCACCACTTTTTCCGGTACCACCACGAGCTAAGTCTAGAAGAAGAAATGCTTTCAATGAAATGAAAATTAGATTTTGACAGCGACAAAGTTCTTGGTAGTATAGAGGAGGGAAAGCAGGGAATTCTTAAATTCCCTCTCGGTTTAGGCTCACTCATCCCCCTCTCTTTGGTCTGCAGGAAACGCTTTCATGTAAGGAAAGGTTCTTAAATCGACAGCTGATGCTTTGGTTGTTTATAAAATAAGCGAATAAGCGAATAAATTTATAAGCGAATATGTTCTTTGTTCGAGAGGGTTTTGTTTTCTAAATTAAACGGCAAGATTATATTCGCAGTATGGATAAGCAATGCTATAGGAGTACAGTGATATCTTTGAAAATATCTTCAGGATTCATTCATGTGTCAATATTTACATAAAAGCAGAGATCGTAGAAGAAAATTAGATGCATATATATGTGATATATCAGCTTTAGTCGTAACTTAAATAATCAGACGATAAGTTTAAAAAACAGGATCCATTTATTATTATTCAGGAGAAATAGCAGTTACAAAAATCAGATATCTGGAGTAAATAAAAATAATTACTAATAACTTTTGTATGAAGTTTACTGCATCGTGACATTTAAGAAAAAGCCCCGATATTCCTTTTGCGAGTCTTTTTATAGCCTCTGGAAAGGCGGAGCTTCCAAGAAATGACGTCAGCCTCGTCAGCCAATCCAGTTCGCGTTAAATATCTCCAGAACATTCTAAAACTGTACTTGTAGAAAAGTCGGGAAAAACAACTTGACTACGGGGCTGTGGATTTAATTCCACGTACTTTCAAATAAGAGAACATCGCCATTAAAAATGAAAAGAACGTACAGTTATAATTTTAAGTATATTCTTGACTACGGAAATTTATTATTACAAATATATTCACACACACATGCATAAAGTCTCGGACATACTCTTATGCGTGAAACATGAAAACTGCTTCTAAGCGACAGGCCTTTCCTAAATTAAGTTACTAGAGAAATGTAATAGGTTTAGCTTTAAATCTGAATGTAGGGTTGGTGTGCAAATTTTCATCGACGTCTGTCTTTTTCACGCACGGCCACAGTCTTCATAGGTATAGAAGTTTTTGCTTACGAAATTTACATCCGAGATTAAAGAATAACGTACAATAACTTATAAATATTAGTGACTTGTATTTTTCTAGCACAATGTTTCCCAAACCATGTTGCGAGAGCATTCTCTAGTGTTGGATCCTTAACACAATTTAAAACATCTCTTAAAATAAATTCAAAGACAAAAAAAGAGAAAATCTGAACACTTTCAGATTTTATATTATGCCCATAAGGGCTTTTTTTAACGTTTTGTCTGTTACCTTTGTAAGGTTTATCTTAATTTTCTAACAGTTAATTTTAAGTTAAAGTTACTTTCCTGTCCATTCAGCTTACAACTTCCGGCTAGAACGTATTTTCAGAATCGCGGTAAAATACAACTGAGGAGGAGAAGTATTTAACTTTGAAGTTCTACTGACTTCGTTAGAGAGCCAATGAGTCTGAGCAGCACGCGTTCGCCTTTTAGGCTACTCTCTCTCTTTTAAGTTATTATTACTCTCGTCCGTACTTTAAGCCCTTTATAGCTTAAGTTAATTAGCGTTAATTGGCCGTTAATTAGCGTTAAGGGGCCAACTCTGTTAGAATCTTGATAGCTTCGGCTATATCTTTTTAGTTAAGTTTTACTTCTTAGTATTCCTCAGTTCAAGCCCAAGTGGAGGCTTTATTGTAAACGGAGTCGTCTGTTAAATTTATTTTAAATAATAAAGGGTAATTAACCCTTTTTGAGTTCTGCTCTCTGTTCACTGAACTAAGAGGTTATTCGCTTGCCAGCTTTTAAGATTTCTCATTTTCAGCTTTAACTTAGACAGGAAACTTACACCTTTATTTATTAAATATAATGTTCTTCGCATTTAAACCACATAAAATTCAATTCAACAGCAATATCAGAAAATATTTAAAAAGGGCATAACTTTAGAATTTCCGATATACAGTCTCGCGCGCGGGAGATAAAAATGTTTTTTATACAGTGTTGCCATTGCCGCTTCGAAATCGTTGAGTTTGTTAATTAAATATTCGTTAAAATTTTATAACAGTTAAAGGAGTAATAAAAGAAATTCGAAATTCAAAATTCGGGCTTCCAAGTACCCATGTTCGGTTGGAGGATTACGTTATTCAAAATCGGATGGCTCTAGGATGGAAGAATATCCTATCTTATTAAAACTAGCTACACATATCTATTCAAAATCGGTTGTCTTTTCACAGTGCGAGAAACATTCATGCATTCATGCAGATTCTTCATTATTTAATTTCTTTAAATATAATACAGGGTAATAATATTTGGTGGCAAGATTTTGAAAAGTGAATCAATGCAAAAAGCGAAACGGTGCTTCTTTGGGTCCCGTTGGGCTAATAAAAATAAGCAGTTTCAATTGCGAGCGTTATCAATTTAATAACGTACCACGACATTATATGGCTTACGTTTTCAATGAAATACATGCAAAATCCACTTCTTTTAGTGTCTCAGCTCAGTGTTTAGAAGTAAACAATTGTTTCATTGTCATTTTAGTATTTTAAAGAAGTTTTTATTTTCATTTTTTTCATTTCCCTCCCCCTCTTTTTTTAGCAATTGTTAAGCAAATATAGAATTTTTATTAATAATTACCAATAAGTGTAATATTTTTATCGTTTAAAGTATAATTGTACCTTAATCAGTGTTAACATATATCTTGAATCTGAAATCCTTTCATAACGACAGCTAAAACGACAGATTATGAGAGCAGTTGATTTTGTAAAAATTAACTGATTGGACAAATGGTGTTACGAAGCGAATAACGATACTAATGCGTAGTTCGAAAGGCTAGTAATAACTTGACGATTCTTGTTCGAACGCTAATTTTGTTTCGACGAATATGCATCAGTGGTAAATTTGATCTTGATTTGGATACAAAAAATTCATGACAATATCTTTCATTTATATTTAATGAAAGCACCAAAATATATCACAGCAATACACATACATCGCAATGGCGAACCACAGTTACATAATGTAAAAAACACAGAATTCTTTTGGCGCAACAGCGCCCTCTATACTATGAAAAGTTCCAACAAATGGTTCTAATGTAAAACGGTGTATACGAACCAGTTTTCTTTGAAAATCCTCCTCAAAGGCATGCCTTCCCTTAAACAGACAACTCTCATGTTTTTTTTTCCGTAATTAAATAAACCAATCCAAACTAACATGAAACTGAAATTTAAAAGACTACCGTTAAATGAATTTTGGACAATTTTATCAGAAGAATATCCTATCTTATTAAAACTAGCTACACATATTTTATTTTCTTTTTTGGCAGCGTATTTGTTCGAATTAAGTTTTTCACAATTCACTGCTAGAAATGCAGCTCATGATATAAAAATTTAGGTTTCTGACTGTATCCCTTAATTTAAAAGAATTTATAATCTGAAGTTTCAGACACATCGAAGTCACTGAAAACTAACAGGGTTTTAATGATTATATCATTTATTTTTAATTAGTTTTATATTTTATTTTTTACAAATCTAAAAATTTGGATTTTTTTTTTTTTTTTAAGCAGGGTGTAAAAATTAGTATGAATTCTGTTTATTTAATATATCTCTGTTATCATTTATTATAACAAATAATACAAATTTATTCTAGGGCTCCTTAAAAATGTTAAAACTTAAAGCATTTTCAGCTGTTTCCATTAAACAAAATTGTGCATTAAGGTCACACATAGGATGATCATTATCATTCGCCAAAAAAAAAGTGTTCAAAATAGAAATCATTCAGCAAGATCTAATTACAAATTAAACAACACTGCAGTAATGTGCCCATCAGTGCGATCAGTCCCGTGTTTCGCCCTTAAGAGAAGCCGAGAATTGCAACAATGACCTGACTAAAAATATAAACTTGGGGAATTGACAAACACTAAAAATATTGAAATGTGACATGAAATACCCTTCTCCATATAGAAACATAATGTAAAAGATTTATGGTGTATATCATATAAAATCGTCAGTAATTTCAGTACGGACGCAGGTATGTTTGTCTTATTCATCTAATATTATTATATTTGGTCTTAGTAAGACCCATTTTGAGACGTTATTTTTCTTATGTTTCTTTTAAATTCTTCTCTTTAATTTGTATTCTTCATGCTCAAAGGCAACTTCCTTAAAATTGTGTAACTTTTTACTAATAGTGTTTTAGCTATTTACACTCATGTCCATAAATTAAGGATAATTCGGAGTCACGCGGAAATCGAACTCTAAAATAAATATATCACCTGTAAAATCACTACACACATCTTCAAGAATCATATGCAAATTTCAGGAAGTAACAAATAAATAAGTAATATAAGGAATACAGGCAAAGAAGTAAAATTGTTCGCAGACGCTTTATAAGCATTTCAGTGCAATAACCGAATAGTTATGACACAAAGGACGCATTTGGATAATATTTTACGAGGTAGAACTATCGGCCGTCTGGAATGTGGGCGTACCCAACTGGAAGTATCAGACGAACTTGGAATCGCCCACAGTGTCATCTCCAGGCTTTGGCGACGATTCGAAGATGATGGTAATGTGAGTAGACGTTACAGCACGTGTCGCCCCAGAGTTATAACGCCGAATGAGGACCGGTATTTGGCAGTTACTGCCAAAAGAAACAGACGGAGCACAGCCTCAGATCTGTCTCGTCAGCTCTATTCAGCCACTGGTACAACAATTTCAAGGCAGACCGTGTACAGACGCTTAGGGCAGATTCGTCTATATGCTCGTAGACCTGTCAGATGCGTTCCACTTACTGCAACTCACTGTCTTCTGCGGTTAGCCTGGAGTAGAGAGCATGCATTGTGGACACCGCAACAGTGGGCTTATGTGATGTTTTCCGACGAGTCCAGGTTTAGCTTATAGTCTGATTCTCGCCGGACTTTCATATGGAGAGCTCCAGGTACCCGTTACCACCAAGAAAACATCATTGAACGACACCGTTACTGTGGTGCAGGAGTGCTCGTTTGGGATGGGTTCCAGAACTGACCTGCATGTTCAAATTGGAACCCTGACAAGCCAAATCTATCGGGACGTCATTCTGGAACAACATGTACGTTTGTTTCGGAACGCCATGGGCGCACAATGTGTGTTTATGGACGACAACTCCCGTCCTCACCGTGCAAACATCGTAAGCGAATGCCTTCAATCGGAGGATATCCTCCGTATGGACTGGCCAGCATTCTCACCGGACTTGAATCCAGTAAAGCACATGTGGGACATGCTTGGCCGACGAGTTGCAGCCCGTCAACCTCCTCCTACATGTCTACCGGAACTTCCGAGAGCATTGCTTTTTGAGTGGTGTAATATCCCCTAAGATCAGATCGATAATTTGATACTCAGCATGCCTAGGCGTTGTACGGACTGTATTGCATCGTCTGGGAGACATACAATGTATTAACAATCATACCAACCATGTAATATTGGTTTTTGTAAATAGTTTTTTTTTTTTTTTTTTTTTTTTTTTTTGTAATTTGCTCCAGAGGGAACAAATCCCTAATTTTTTTAATAATATCAAACATATAGCATCTTTTTTTGCTCTTTACCTTTTGTTTAATAAATAAGCTTTACAAATAAGTCAAATTTGTTTTGCTTCTAACTCTTCCTTTGCCTGATTTTGCATTTGCCTAACTAGGCTTCCTTGTATATTTTTTCTTGCTTAAATAGTACGTTTTGCATTTACAATTTTAAATTGCAAGCGTCGGGAAAAGAAACAAACTCATTGAGACTTACTATATTTAGATAAATTAGTTTAATTAGTTTAATCATTCTATTAATAAATTTGCTTTTAGTCTCAATTGTTTTCGTTTGACGAAACGCGTTAATGTATTAGCTGGATTCGAGATTTAAGTCGCTTTTCCCTTGATAAGTTCGAATTAAAGCTCGAGTTGGGCTAATTTACCATTATTTGCAATTCTTTGTACATATTTTTGTGTATTTGAAAACTTAAAAATTTTTAATTTGATTTTAAATTTATTAGCTTTCTGTCATCTCTTTTTGATTTTGAAGTTATCTAGTTTTGTAATTGTTACATTAAATTTTTGGTGATAACTTTTACCTTTTTAGTATTGCATAGTTATTTTCACATGGTGTAACTATTTTACTCTAGAACTACTACAGTATCAAATATATTTTTAAAGAATCGCTTTTGAACTTTTCTGTTCTTTGTAATTATATATATATATATAAAAGATTAAATTAGCAGAGTAAATTAATTTCCCTTCTCTATTCTAAAAATAGCCTTATCTATTTGCACTGCGTCATTTCGAGAAAAATCTATGTCATATGACTCTTACGTTATTCTGGTGATGTAAACGGAACTAAACCGCAAGCAGCCAATAATAATTTTACAGGAATATTAACTGTCCAATCAAAATGTTTTGAGAACCAAAACTAACTCAGTTTGACTTAAGATTTCATCCTGAACATTACGCACTTGCTTTCCATGCGTTGGCCTAGCTAGACTGTTGTCTGTCTGCTGCTGCTTTCTTGCTACAAAGTTATCAAAAATGTAAGTCTTTTGGAACAGTCACTTTTAATATGCCGACTTGTGTGTAGTCGTAACATGTTGGTAAAAATAAAACTGAAGATTTAATCTGCATTCGCCTCCAATTTCCTAGTCATTATGGATCAATACATCTACGGCACCAAAATTCCTGCTCCTGAATATGTTACATATATATATACACACAGGCATGTGCAGGGTTGTGTGCATTTCTGTTTGTGTGAGAAAGAGCGAGTGCGCGTGGTGTAGATATTTTGAGATTATAAAAACAAGTGCGTGGATACTTAAGCTTAAGAAGAAAAGCTTTCAGATGTGGCCGCTGATTTGAACACATTATTTTATTTTTGTAACAGGGATAGCCTTGATACGCAGAAACAAATTCACACAGTATCATTTATAAATGCGACGTGCACTCCCCCATATTGTAGAGCTTAAATCGGCTTGGACAAAGGCCGAAGCGGAAGGCAAACTTTTGCGTGGCTAGAAGCAAAAGGAAGCAGAGGAAAAGAGCTTCTTTTAGTGACACATGCATTTAAAGACTTAGTTCCTTTGTTCATATTTTTAGCTTTCGATTGGATGAGAGCCATCCGTAACACAGGAGGATTGTATAAGCAACCATGAATGATTTAATTTGGAAAGACGAAGTCTAGAAAAGTTATTATAAACAATTTAGAACAGAAAAAGGAGATTAAAATAAGGAATTAAAAGGACTGTTGCTAAATTAAGATTAATAATTTTGAATTACTTGTTTTACATGTTACACGTATGTACTAGCTTAAGTGGACACTATTGTCAGTTTTTCACAAATAGCTCGTTGCCATAAAATTTTATGCGCCAAAAAATGTCAGATTTGAACAAATTTTAGTATGTGAGTAAGTGATTACAAAATCAAAGCAAAAGGACCATATATTACAGGAAGAATTACAAATTTGTAGAAGTTCTAGTATGCTGTTGGACCACCTCTAGAGTGAATCTAGATGTGATATGGCCCCGGCATTGATGCATAGAGGTTCTGTATGTTAACCTGCCTCATCTCGTTCCACAATTGCTGTAAGCATGCCTATATATGGGCTCAGCTCCTAGGCTGTTCAGCTTGCAGTCCCAAGTGATCCAAAATATGCTTCATTAGGGACAAATCTTGGAATCGAGCAGGTTAGGAAAGATGGGAAATGCGACGAAAGCATTCTTGTGACAGTCTTTCTATGTGTGACTGAGCAATGTCTTGTAGAAAAATGCCTTTTGGCCTGCCATGATCCGATGGATTAATACTACAGAAGTTATATTCTATCCGTGTGTCATATGCGATAGCACTCCGCACAATGACGCCACCTATAAAAGCGATGTCCCTTTGTAAAGCGGAGGAAGAATCGAGGCGTTCATCATGTGGTTCCTCCATACACGTGCTCGGTTGTTATCATTGCCCATACTGAATCTCGATTTGTGCCTGAAGACTACTACCTGGTTCCATTCGTTTGCGGCTCAATTTTGTCCAGTGCGACGCCACTTCAAACGGAGGCGGAGACAACGGTACGTGGATGCTATTGGCAGCAAACGTAATAACCACTGCGATACCAAATATCCTTGAGCCAGGCGCCTCGGAATGGTACGAGCAGATTACATGGGTTCTTATTGAAAGTGTTGCCTGTTTGATGATGGCGGTCAATTCAGTTGGCCCTGTGTGTGTGCGTCGAGTGATATGATGGTAATCTCGGATATAGGTCTGTCGAGCGCGTCCTGAGCCTAGCTGCAGTGTATGCGATTTCTGTCATTTCCAACACCTGCTTATAATAAAGTGAGAACGGTCCAGGCCGCAAACTAGTCTCCTAACTGGCCACCCGGATTCCATCATCTCGATCATTTATCGCGTCTCAAACGCTGACAGCTAATAAAATATCTTCGACAGCCGTGTAATAATTTCCCTGACGTAAATGTCTTTCTCTGCAACAGATTAAGTACAATCACCCTATATTACTAATCATTTATATATCTTCCTATGAAGTACCGTTATGCGTTATCCAACCATTGCTTCTCGGTGAGTAAATTTCCATGACAATAAGGTTTTCCTATTTTGTAAGCTACAAATAATTTTAATTTAAATTCAAGATGATAAGTCTAAAAATTAAGGAATGACTGAATTAGATTTTTAATTTTAAATTGTATCTCGATTTAAGGGTATAAACATACAGTATAGTCTTAATGATGTTTCTTGATTATACTACAGATAGGCATTTGAAATTAACAGATGTTACACAACAGAATATTTAAATAAAAAATTATGATATATAAAACAATGCCCAGAATACACAGGTGATGCGCAAAGAAAGGTAATAATATAAATTTAGATTTATTCGTAAATTTAGATTTTGGTTGTGTGGATACATTAAGAGAAAATTCCCTTTAGTTTGCAGATTTTGTAGTGTCTTTAAAACTCATTTGGATTATTGAAACTCATTGGAAGCCGATTTCTACCACATTCGTGGTGAAATATATATTCATTTATATGAATCTCTCATCCTACATTTAGACCCACCAGCGGCCGAGCGGCAAAATCGCTGAACACTGGTAGTTCGGTACGAGGTTCAGTTCCCGCGAACAGCGTTTTCGTGATTTTCCTCATATGTGCATATGAACCAGTTCCACTGGCTCCATGGAGGCATCCTCCCCTTAGGTCAACCCTTGAGACTTTTCGTAATCACATAAACCAAACTATATTACATTTATTGTAATTACTTGGAAGGGGGAAAAAACTATATCTGATACTAAAAGTTCTAAATTATTCAAGTTTATAGAAAGTGCTAAATCTAGCACGAAGGTACTAAAAGTGATGATTCTGAATTACATCCTTAGGATGAGATAACTTATGCCGATTTTCTAAGCAAATGGGACATTCATTAAAATTCTGCTTCACCAATAATCCGTTGTTGAATAATTCTGCTTTACGAGATATAAATTTTTAAAGTTATAAGGTATTTCTCCCGTCTTCTTAACGAGCCTTCGTGGTGTAGTGGTCTGCACGCTCAGCGGTGTAACTGAGAGATCCGCGGTTCGATTCCCTGCAAAGGCGTTGCATATTTTTCATCTTCGCTGCTTTCAAAAAAATATCTATTATCTCAACAGAATCTTTAGGTTATTTTGAAGCAGGATACATGAAAAATGAGCAATGCTATCGCCGAGACTCGAACCTGGACTTCTCGAATACGCGCCGAGTGTGCTACCGTTACAACACGAAGGCCTACAGGAAGGAAAGAGAAAATACCTTCTAAGTTGCCTAAAAAGTTAAAAGTAAATAACTAGGTGCTCAATTCACAATTGGTTTTCCTAAAATTAAATCAAATTTACAATTTAAGGTATTTTTAACCAATCAAAAACTTTATGGCTAATTAATTAATAACTTAAGCGAATAAAACCTTACTCGGACCGATATAATTATTCTTTTAATAAGCAAAAAATATGTATTTACGTCATATCTATGGTTCATTTTCACTACTTGTTAAGAAGCTTTACGCCTTATTTTCGGAAAACAGATATTAATAATTTGCAATTCAAATCAGCTGTGCTTAAATCAAAATTCTGCAAGACAATCTTCGATAAGTTTGCACCGGTATTTTCCTTAATGCGAACTTTTCGCGGCTCGATAATTTCCCTTTAAAGCAATGTATTCTTAACGTTACAATATTTTTATTCGGCTAGAGCGTTGTAATTTTTTTCCTGACTGTGTTATTATATATAAAAGCTCAGGAAGCGACAGAAATTCCGTTGTTGGAAAGAGGTTTGAAAGGGGAGGAAAAAAGTAATGTTTTGAATACTAGTTTCACGCTAAACAAGCGAGAAAATGGCAAAAAAAATTAACTCGCTTTATTGAATTCCAGCTTTTGGTTCATTGATGCGATGAAAATATATTTCTAACGGTGAAAGCCCAGCTTTTCTTTTCTGCTTCCAAAAATGAATGAATATAGTGCGATGATTTAGAACAATTTTAGGGGACGAAAGAATGCGCGAAAAAATAGTTTGACGTCACAAACTTATGCTTTGTTTTTAATGAATAGCTGTCTCGACAAACTGTCAAATGTTTTTATGAATCGCGTTTAAAAAGTGCCTAGAAATTTTCTGGATTCCTATACATGGGAGATACTTTTTTTCTTGCTTAATATGCGAAATACCGTATACGCTCACGTAATGTCCGCACATTTTTAATAAAATTACATCACTAAAATGCAGGTGAGGACATTACGCGGGTCGTTGTAATCCTTGCTTTTTCTCGTGAGTAATTTTAGGTGTAAATTTCCGGCCAAACAATCAAGTTAAGTTCTAAGTGGCAGAAATTGGCATAAGTAATAAAAATATCAAATTTAAAGTTGTCTAATAGCTACCTAAATTTTACGAACTCTCTTTATCCCATCCACACATATATAATATAAATTATACCCGTTTATGTTATCAACACTCGACGCATATTAGTTCGCATAGGAGCACAATATAAAGGCACAAATTAACCAACACTTGTAATTTTAATATTTACTTTTACACAAGTTAAATAAACGTTGGCTCTTTTAATATCTTTCGCGTATTAATTTTAAAATAAATCTGTTCTGACGCACGGTATGAAAATCCAATTGGTTTCATCAATCGCCGCAACCAGCCTTCACTCGCCTTCAACTGCGATGGTGGAATGTCTTCTCGTGCCACAGCAAGCGCTCTTATTTGGCACATTTCCCGTGTTACTGCGTACCCTTGATCTACCATATACACCTATATTGACAGCTACCATACACACGGACAGCCTTTCAGTAATAAATACAATAGAGAATTAACACCATGTATCGCCGAGCATCATTAACTTGCAAGACATCCTGCAGCATAATATCGTCACACTAAAATTACCATGGTCTGGGTCAAAGCCCACGATGGCAACCAGGGAAATGAAGCAGCTGATCGTTTGGCTAAGGATGCTGCAAGCAATCTTGAAACACAGGAAATAAATATTCCTGCCCCACCATTCTATCTAAAGCGTCAACTGCAGGAACAAGCAATACGACAATGGCAAGAAGAATGGACTAATGGCGGAAACAGGGAGGCGCACCTATGGGCGTATTCCAAAGGTATCAACTGACCGCCTTAGAGCCATTGCTGCTTTGGTAAACTACATAACAGGTCACAGACCGTTTCCATCTTATTTTCATAGACATGGGATATATAATACAGACATTTGTTTCTGTGGAGAAGACGGAACGCCAGACCACTACCTATTCAGGTTCCCTCTGACAGATACCATGCATCTTTTCATGCCCACGAGCAACATAACTGCATACCACCGACTGATAATTAAGCACAAGGGAAGCATTAATGCAATATGTAAAATTATACAATTTATCGCGGCACTAGGTCAGGATATCTGCCAGCTCATTTATGCAACATAAGGTTTTCCACTGCATTTAGCCAGGAAACTGCAATTTATACATACATACCTTATAGGATATCTTATACTTAAACACCAACTGCTCCATTCAATATCTTTTCCATAGAAAATGGTGACTCTGCTAATTAAAACTGACTCACGATAGACCTAACTATTATAAGTGAACTTTCCTCTAGAACACTTAGACAATAATGAACTTTTGCTTTGCGAACACACGCACAATAGCAAATGTTTAATAAACTTTAATGCCGGCACATGTTCTTATTAACTTTTGGTTTGAGAACTCTTGCACAATAGCAAATATTTAATGTTGCCATATGTCCTTATTAGTTCTATACAAGCACTGTATTATGTGCTTTTGTCAGTATTATAACTACTCTGCAGCATGTCTTTCTATTAGCATCATTCAGCATCATTCTGCATCATGTATATATATTAATATCATATTTGCACTGCATCATGTGTTCCAATCGTATGACAGCTTAAGTTCGTGCATTATGAGTTGTCTCATCATAAGTATTTTTACACATATACTATTATATGTATTATCTGAAACACCAACTGTTTACCCCAAATATTTATCTGCATTATACATTTTCATTTGTATTATATCTACTTTACATCATGCGTTCCTATTAGTACAACATATGCTCTGTACCATGTGTACCATGTGTACCATCTGTACCATGTGTGCCTGTAAGCTATTTATCTGTTCTGCATCATGTGTTTTTCGTTAGTGTCATCTTTGTCCTGCATCATGCGCTTTTAAATAGCATCATATCTGCCCAAAGTCATGTGTTTTTATCAGTATTATATTTGCCCTGCATTATGTCTTTTAGTTAGCTCTATATTTGCTCTGTATCATGTGTATACTATTAACATACTTGCTCTGCATCATGTATTCCTATCTTGTGCTAGCCTAGGTTCCAGCACTATGAGTTGTCTCACCATAAGTATTATTACTCATAAACCACCATCTGTTTCATATGTTAACACCAAGAGTTCATTGCTAATATTTATTTACAACTTATGTTATTATCTGTCTTATAACTGCTCTGCATCATGTGTTTCAATTAGTATAACAAATGTTACACGCGTGCTCTATATCTGGTTATGCACCATGTGTTTTCACTTGTATTCCAGCTTTATATCTGCTCTGCATCCTGTGATCTTATCAGTATTATTACACGTTTTTATATATCACATAGTATCACATCTACCCTGCATCATATGCTTTAACAGCATCATATGAATGCATCATTAGTGCTCTAGTTAGTAGTCTGTGAGTATCTTATGTGTATTTTAAGTGTTTTTATGTGAACTGTATGTCCTAAATGTTATAAGTGTTATGTGTTTCAGGTTATTCAATGTTGTTGTGTGTACTATGTCTTATATTGTTATGCCCCTTTTTTTAATTCCCTGTAACCACTGTAATGCTAAAACTTTACTTTCAAATATGATACATATCACTCGTAATGTAGACTATGTCAACCGCCCTTGTATAGCCATGTAACTTTCTCATTAAGATTCAAATAAACTTCCGAGGCAGCCTCATGAGGCTGCCTCGGGTTGCCTCATGAAGTTGCCACTTAGTGGAGGACACGGGACATATGCCTGTTTAACCTAAGTTAAACATCAGGCGCCCTCGTCCTCCGTCACCAGTCACCTTACTCTCATAAGCATGTGACTGTTAACAAGCATCGAAATTTATTATGTACAAAAATGTAAGGTGTACACACACAGGTATGTAATTTGTAATATCTGTACACAGGCATGCACCAATTCGGAAATTGTATGTTACAAGCAATTATATTTCAGCCCAGTTCGGCCATGTAGTACTTAACTATTTGGTTATTCAATAAATACTGGACCTGGGCAGTAAGAATGAGCGTCAACTCGGTGGCATTAGATTCGTAGAACTGCCAACCGGACGGTCCAGGCGTTGGGTTTGGGCGCGCGGTGCGAGCCACCCATGAGGCATCACGGGTCATACTCAAGATAAGGGCGGGCGTGACACTATGCTAATTAACTTAATAGTAAAGGGGTGGTGGTCACGTCCTCCGTCACTTGTCACTTGTCACCTGTCACCTGCGTACCCTTGAGCATGTATATCACGAACATACTGTACTTTTTTTATACTTATTTCCCTAAGTTCGGAAACTTACATTTCTAATCACGAAACGCAGGTCTTATTTTGTTCATTACCGCCAGTTGTTCACATTATTTGCTCCAACTGCGCACACATTTTTCATCCACTTTATGTACTCTTGCTGCTGCTCATTTTCCATTTTCCTGGGCAAATACTATGACTTTCAGTTTAAAAGCCGCTGTATAGCTGTTGTATTTTTCCATCTCAAGCACGCTACTTGCTAACTACCAACAATTCCAAATGATACTATAAATGAAAAGAGAAAGCTCGAAATATGCGAATGCTCCAAGGAAGAAGGAGGGAAAATTAATTTCATTACAAAACAGTATTTCCTGAAAGCCAGTTTTCTGAAAACCTGTTTGGACTGCTTTCATTTATTATCGCGTCTGCCGAGTGGATTGCTGGCGCCGATGTTATGATTGAACAACAGCTGCACCAGAATGCAAGGAAAGTCTCTGCTTTCCGCCCTGACTTCAACCAAAGACAAAACAAATGCTTATTCTTTCGTTTAAGCTGTTTATTAACTAATGTTATTGACTGAAGGGGAAAAGGCGATGTTAAAAAAATATATTTTTAAATAAAAAATTCTTCAGTTTTTTGGGTGCGGACATTTTGCGGGTCACTTTTTTATTACATAAATTTTATCTGTAAAGTTGGGATGCGGACATTACATGAGCGCGGACAGTACACGAGCGTATACGGTAAAAGTACAAATACCGTTTAGCAAGTTCATCCACAAAAAGTATATTACTATAACTTTCATTAAAAACAAGAACTTTTGTCATATTTATATTTTTATACATGTTCTAAAGGATTTTCTCCACCGTTTCCACATGCCTACGAGGTGTAACTAGAATCACGCTGACGCGCATTCGGGAAGTTCGGAGTTCGAATCCCGGCGAAGCAACTGCGAATTTCTTCAATTTCCTGACATCGAAAAAATTCTGCAAGTGGCGCCCGAACTAAAAAGATGGTGGATTTTTATTTGAAAGCATGGCTAAAAACAGATATATAACTACGTTCCTGAGTACAAATACTCAAACGATATCTTTTAAAACAGAAAATCGCGGATGTAAAAAAAATATGTAATTGAATTTTCCAAATTTAAAAATGCTAAAATTCAGAAGCTTTATCTAGTAAAATGTATTTTTATACCGTTCTTAAAACAGGCATTTACGCTGTTTCCTCAAGTCAAGTTTTAGCAAATATTGTAGGTACTAAAGACGAGGTTAGGGAAAAAAAAAAAAAAAAAAAAAAAAAAGAAAACTGTAGTGCCTTAAACAACGACGTAGTAACTAGAAAGCTTTTATACAGAGTGTATGAATACAAATTATTTTTTTATTTTAAAAAATGGACATGATCACAAATGCTGTAGAGTCTTTACTGTATTGTATTTGTTCCTGTAAAGAAACCACAGATTTGGGATCACTTAAAACAAATTTAATCGAGCAAGATGGTATATATGAAATATATACATTTTTCACCTTATTTCCTTCTTGAGGCTTCTTCGATAGCTACATCTTTTCGGTTACATTCTTAAAGCTATTAGAAATCCCCCTAATTGATTTTTTTAAAGGATTTAATGGACTGAAATATATTTTTAGGAACAAAGCAAATAAAGTTTGCTTACAAGAGTTCCAGCCCATGTTGATCAAAAGTATCCCAGGATGAAATTCAAGTTTATGATACTCTTCAAACTCTAGGCCAATAGCATGTATACTTCGGCTCCACTGACAACCATACCATTCAGGCGGCTTAAGAAGATTTTCACATGAGATAATTTAGAGGTTTTTAATGTTGCCATTTTAACATGGCTTGCACGCGAGGAACGTAAAGAAGATAAACTCGAAACGTATCAGAAGAACAAGTGGGATTTTGAAATGGTGCAGCGTTGATAACATTACCTGATAGCACCATTTCGAATTTCAACAGCTCTAATGTACACTGCGAAAAAAAAAAAAAAAAAAAGGGTGAAGTTCTAAATCACCCGTTCTACTGCACCAATTGACAAAATTCAACTTGCGTTTCTCATGCCTCGAAAGCGTGACATAGAATATGTAGTAGATTTACTGTCTGTGTACGAGAAGAAGAGTCCCGCCACACTGTCTGGCGGGTGGCGGTCGCTATAGCAACAGGGCTAGTATATTTCAAATAAGGTTGAACCAAGGGTTGCTGTATTGCTATTTTGTTTTTGGCGACTGTTAGCTGAGGGGAAAAGAGTTTATTACTCGTCTTCAAAACACCCCTGCGGAAAATGGATCAAGGCTCGTTTCTACGGCAACAGACAGCTGCAGACTAACTGGCAAGAGCTTTTCTTATGATAGATAGACTATATGTATAGCATTGTTCTAACATAGGCATCTTGACACAAAATCAGACGTTTTTTGAAACGGCATGCCAATTTTTTTCCATATTTCAATTCTACGATTCATATTACTCCAAACTGGTAAATTTTGTAAAAATCGCACGAGTAGTTTTTAAAAAATTAGCTCTCAAAATTTTAGCCCCTCAATGTTAATTTAGTTTGTTATATATTTATAAATATCTCTTTTCTTTTTATTAAATTTATTTGATTCTTCCTTTCACATTTCGAAATTTAGGTTCATTCCAAATAACATTCGTCCATTATTTATGATTTATTTTTAAAATTTGTATTTTTAAATAGTTTTTATAAATTTCTTGAAAAGTATTTTGAATTATAACCTATAAAATTTTTACCATCATCTTAAAATAGATGTATTTCTAAGCATACCCTCAAAAAGCTAGAAATTTTATTCAAAATTTCCGAAGATATACGTGAATTTATATATTGGCGAGTTTTGAAATTTGGCATATTTGTTATAAGCGATAATAACATCAAATGTGGTTTAGTGACCTTTTTTCCTCTCATCCAACAATGTAAAAAGGTAGGAACGATATGACGTTTTTTCCGCTCCTGCATAATGGAAGGGAAAAGAAAATAGGTTGCCATATATTAAGAAGTTCTCCAAGTGAATTATTCTTGGTGCGAACTGAAAAAAATGAGCCAAGTTAAATTTTTGAATTTCTCCGTAAATTTCGCACCAGATTTTACAAAATTTAACATGTAGACATAATTCGGATCGTAGAATCCAAACATGGAAAAACATTTAAATGTTATTTCAGAAAAAGTCCCATTTTGTGTCAAAATATCTATGTTAGAGCAGTGCTGTATATAAATCTAATATATATCCTAAGTCGCGCTTTCCAGACATGAAAAATGCAATTTGAATTTCGTGGCCCAGTAAAAGATATAGAAGTGTCCCATTTTTCTTTTTTCTGCTGTGTACATATTACAGTAAAAAACTGTTCTTCTTGATATTGAGAGTAAATTGGCAACGTCACTCAACCAATGGTATGAAGACGCAGTCATTTCCAAAGCTGATAGTTACTTTTTCTTATTAATATATGCAAAAAGTGACAATTCTTGAATTTTTTTTAAGTTACCTTATAGATGGTTTAGAGAAAAGGCCATCCCTAATATGATAATTCTAATAACAGGGGTAACAGAAATGAAATATATAATTTTTTGCCCAAATTGAAGAAGTACCATATACCTTTGCTACCATCAATGCCGTGCCTGTAGTATTATGCTGTGACGCTACGTGACTAGCTGTGAGGTTTTACAGTAAGATCGCAACATAAAAATCTTAATGGTTCAACGAAGAGTTTCTCATTTTCTCGCTTTTTTTCAAACTTCTTAGTTTGCTATTATTTTCTCGTGGAATACTTATACATAAAACCGTGAGTTTCAAAGTAAGCTTCGGAGTGTATGTAAGTTCCAGCAGGTACTTCAGGTCGAATACAGCTGTATCTCAGGAAAGACAAATCCTTAGCATCTTCTGGACTAGATTTTAGGAATGCCTATAAGATAAAAATATGGGTGCTACTTTGGTAGACGGTTGCACGGATTTTTGGCGATTTACGTTGGCCGAATTGTTGGCGGGATTTTTACAAACGCCAGCCATCTTGAAAAACGCTGTTTTTACGCATAGTAAAGTATTCGAAACTTAAAAAATAAATAAATAAATATCGTTAAAAGTAATGGATTAATTTTTTGTTGAAAATGTCATTTTTTAAGATGGCAGGCAAGTGTAAATAAATACATTTACTATGAGTATAAAATACTAAAGTAAGGTTATTATTACTTTCATATAGCAAAGAAGAGAATAAAAACACCGCTATAAAAACATTGGGCCAACGTTTAATCAGATTAAAATATTACTGTAATTAAATATCGAATTAAAAACCATCATACCAACATTTAAAAGAATTAGAATATTATTAAATTCAAATACTTTAAAATACGTTATATAGAATATAATTAACATTAAAACATATGGACAATAATTATCTCAGCAATTTCTGAAAATAGTGTATTAATTTTTTTAACAAAAATTGAAGTATACAATCATAAAATAAAAGAAAAATATGTACTTACATTTTTTTTGAGTTTTTAACCTGTTGTTTATTGATAAGTACCACAATAAAAAATCAGAATCATAATTTAGATAACATCTTTGAAGACATCTTTGAAGGAATTCGAAGATATAAATTAAATTTTAAAATGGCGCGGAAATGCACAAATTGTCAGTAACCAATCAGGGAGCTGATTACATCACGGCTAGAATTAAAATTATTTAAAAATTCATACATAATAAAATCATTTTTTTAAAAAAATGCAAAATTAAATTGTATTTTAATATTTAAAAGCCATAAATAATGTTTAAAACATTAGATTAAATTTATACATATTAAAACGAATTACTCTTAAAGGGTGACGTCATTGATTACATCATCCACAACATAAAATTTCATAAAATATGATAAACAATAAAATTTTTATTTCAAATAAAAATGCAAAATTAAATTGATTTTTAATATTTAAAAGCCATAAATAATATTTTAAACGCGGAATTTATGCACAATAAAACACACTATTTTTTAAATAAAATGACAACAAAGTATCGGTTACCATAAATAACTTATCCAGCAATGGGTTTACCATAAGTTGTATTACTCGCCAAAGGAAAATCGCCAAAATCAGTGCAACCGTCTACCAAAGTAGCACCAAAATATGTATTTGGACAGTATTACCTTTAATACAAACGGGTGTATTTCGCCTACATTTTAAGCAACGTGTTCGCATTCTGTAATAGTATCCTGCAGTGATATGTAATTTTTAACACAGAGTAATAATAAATAATTTTTAGAGTCTTGCTAGTGTTACTATTACTGTTCATTATAACATTGAACTTATGACGAACCCAGTACTTATGACGGTTATCTCATTATGCTTATCTGTTATATTTGTTACACCAAAACAGATGTTCAATTTAATTTGTGAACTTCAAATTCTATTGAGACAATATTGTTATCTCTTTATATCCTAAATCATTATTTTTAATAAATACTAGATGCAGGCCGTACGGTGGGGTTGCACAATGCATAAATAAAACTCTAAATAAATAACCGTAAAAGGTAATAGTAATATTGTTGCGTTCTTCTTTCTTCTCTGACTCCACTTGTTATGTTATTTTCTTCCTTCACGTTCATACGGGGTTCGTGTGGATTTGGAGTGAATAACGGCGACACTTGATGAAGTATCGAAACACACTTTATTAGCCAGTATTGTCAGAGCAGCTCCAAAATACGTTTTACAGTCGTCGATGAACTACTATAAACACGCTGACAAGATCAGCGACACAGCCTTCAGGTTATCAGTCTATCACGGGGAAGACAGCTTCCTGCAAAGCACCTGACTCTGCTTTCCGGAGTACAGCTCCCGAATCTGCCTGGTCGTTCTTGGAACTCCACGTACTCTCGAGACTCTCCACGCTACAACTCGCGATGCACTCGACGACACACGAGCACAGCTCAGCTCCCGACTCTTCGGCTCAGTCGTTCCCGGAGCTCAACATGCTCTCTTGACGATGCACTAACCGCGATACACTAACAGACTCCTTCGGAGCACTCGACGACCCACTCGGCACTCGCTGCCCGGCTGTCAACTCGATCGACTCCGCAGGGATCTACTTGCTAGATGCGACAACAACTCGATACTGACTCTCTCGCACTCTATGCGAGGCACACACACTGACTGGCTGCGGACCAGCAGGGTTTGTATAGCTTTCGGCTTGTGTTCGAGAACATTCTGGGCTAAATTGGTATAACTATAATAAGTAAACTCTAAACCATTTGGAAAGTTACACTTGCCAATTTCCTAAACAATTTCCTCGTTTGTAAATTCTTACAAAGCTTCCATTTTTTCTTTTCTTAACAATTAGTATAGAAAGACACTACCAGTTGACCCATGGTACATCGCTGGTGACCCCCATACCTTTACCTGTACCTGTATTTAGAAGCTCGTGTCACAATCTGCAGACCATACTGTACCGATAGCTAATTATCACTGAGTCCGAAACAATAACTAATTCGGAGAAAGGTCAAATTCACTTTTTTAAGCTAGGAAGGGCACAGCTTGCGTTATAAACGAAATTCCGCTACCTTGTAAACAGTTAAATTAGTATAACAGAAAGATAAAATTCAAATGTAGGTAACGTTGTCGAAGACTGTACATAAAATAGTCTGTTTAAACTCTCTCAGATATATACCGGTGCTTGTTTTAAAACGTCAGCTAGAAGAAGGATAACGATGCTATACAAACTAGGCAGAAATAGCAAGAATACGTAAGACTAATACGTCGCTGCTAGCACTAGAACAGCCGAATTTCAGACTAACCGAAAACCGCCATTGGGGGTCAATTTGACCCTCGTAAGAAATGTAAGTAGAAACACAGTCAATTAATGAAATGATGCTGAAATGACCACATAAAAGAGTTTTAGAGGTTTTTATTTATTTTTTATGCTATAGAATTATTTTTTCGTGCAATTAGTGCAAATTAGCACACAATATCTTTCAATGCAAGATTACAAAAACAAAAACAAAATCCATGAAAAACAAACAAAAGATACAAATGCAAAAAGTGGAAAATAGAACATATGCAAAAAATTAAAAAAAAAAAAAAAAAAAACATAAATTGGGAATAAACACACAATGTTTTCCAAAGTTTGTTATACATTACCGCAGGTGATACAATATGAACGATTGACAGTGACAGCAACACATTTACCACAAATTGGTTTCTGGCATCCCTCACAGCTGACAACAGTCTTGTTTTGTCCCTTGTAATGTTGAAATGAACATTTCTTTCGTTTAAGTGTCTATATTTGAGCAATTGGGGCATCTGTTGCGTAGTGCACTAACTCGTAGTTCTTCCACGAGTGCAAGAATAAATTCTCGACGGGAAATAGAGGTGCTCAAGGATTCTTTGAATATAATCCAAGCATTGAGTGCAGCAATGTCAAGAAAGTTGTAAAAAAACATGTACAGGCCACCTGCGACTTCCACTACTTGTACTATATTTCCTCAGCATCTGATCTGCGACATCAACGCCACATTTTGTACTGTTGTAGTAAGTGACAGTGTTCGGTTTTTCTTTATGCTGTCGTCAACGAACACATTACTGTGCATCGTGCTCAGAATCACGTCATTCTTTCTGCTCTTGCACCTTTATATTGTGAATGTTTTGTCTTCATTTTTCAGTGCAAAAGATGAATATCGTGTCGAGGAAGTATCACGAGCAATAGGGGGTAATTATCCCTTATTCAGACGCATCGTCTCGACAATTGTGGTTTTTTTCGCAGAACGTTCATCTGCAAGTTTCACGGAAGTAAAAAAAAAATTGGCAGTTGTGACATTGAGTCCGGAATTTAAATGTGGTTACAGCAATTTGAGAACTACACTTTCCCCAAGTTGTAAACTAGTTGGTCGTTCTTCATTCTTGCCCAGATAAGGATAACCATTCAAGACATATTTGGATTTTACATCAGTTGCTAGCCAGAATTTGATGCCAAACTTGTCCCGTTTATTCGCCATGTACTGGATAAATCTACATCTTGACTTACAAGGCAACAATTGTTCATCAACGGTTATTTCTGGTCCAGGATTATAGCATAAATAACAGTTTTTCCATTAGCTTGTACCAATTTTCAGAAGCGAGAGCAAATTTGTTGGTGGCGAGACGATCAGCTCTGGTGCTTCGGACATCGAATCTGAGATACCGCATTATTTCACGGAACCGATTGCGTGACATTGTTTCTTTGAACACAGGTGGTCCCCAATTCTTGTTCCACAAATCATCTGCACAAAGTTTTGAATGGCCTAGTGCTCCACGGACATACAGGAGGGCAAAAAAGGCATCAAGTTCTTCCAGAGTAACATGCCAGTTACTATCATCTCTAAGTTGGCGTCGTGCCTCTGCAACTGTACATGATTGAATGTGTTTCGCCATTGATTCACTCACCATCAAACGCCCCGCTGAAGCAGGATTTGTTCCTATATTACGACGTGGAAACGACGTTGGTCCACTTGCAGTGGTTACAGTATTTCGAGCTGGCGTGCGACCTGAAGTGAAAGCGGTGCTGCTAAGGTTCATAGGGGTCCAGAGAATACCGCTGGATGAGGTATACTTCTCATTACTGCTGCCAGCCACGTTGTTGCCTCGTCCTTGACCACGACCACGTCCGCTTCCACGTGAGCTTCCGGCTTCCCGCATAGGGATCACATTTCCAGAATTGTCCTCGACATCACAATCACTGCTTTCAGAAAGCGACGCATTCTGTAAGTTCACATCAACGTTAAAATCTTCATCACTGCTATCATCACCACTTATATCTGATTCCAACTGTTCAAGGAGGGCAAGGCACTCTTGTGTACTCAATCCTTATCCTCTCGGCATTGCAATGGAGAGAGAATATGCTCCGTTCTGGATTTTAATTTTCTCCCCTGAGTCATCGCGATAAGAGCTGCGTGTTTCCCAATGCGCAGAAAAAGAAAACGTGGCATCGGGAATTCGAAAACGGACATTCGCTTTAAAATATGTCCTTTTTCTTATGAGGGTCAAAATGACCCCAGTTGGGTGTTTTAGGTAGTTGCGATTATTTATTTAAATAATTAACGTAGAAATATGAAAAATTGGCATAGTGCACTTGGAAACATTTTAGAAAAGTAAAAAAATATCAGCTTCGAAGCTCAGCTGTATGTTAAAAAAAAAAAAAAACGCAGAAAATTGGAAAAAAAGGTCATAATGACCCCAACAGCGCTTCTAGTGCTAGAAGCAGTAATCTAAACATTCAAAACCATCAGCTTAAATAAACAACTAATCTGTGTTATGGTGAAGAATAAGTAAAGAAGAAGTTATAGTAAAGGCTTGAATCACAATGATTGGTTAATTAACATAAAATACATTACAAATTCTGCATTGACGATAAGAAATGATATATGCATTTCAATTTCTTTTTTTTATTTTGTTCATTATTTCCATTTCGTTTTGGGGAGTTTGGCCTGATGGATTTTGTATCCACAAATTATAAATGTTCTTAATTTAGAATCTTAAATCACATGCCCTATTCATTTTTACGCTTAATTCTCCCTTCTTGCATAGAACTGGATGTGTTGATCTTTGTTTTTTTTTTGTTTGGACCAGAACCATACAATAACATCGTAAAGGCGACAGCTAAGCTTCGAAAACTCCACGAGAAACGATCAAATATTTCGCCTATGGGTGAGCAAATAATAATTTACAAAGTGTCAATAACATCATATATATTCGTGGACAACAGCTCCATGGAACATTAAGCATCTGATATAACCGAACATGTCTTCTTATCAACACCTCATTCATTAGGCAACTCGTGATCAATAGTCAACTCGCAACTCAACAGCATAGTATAGATTCTCAGATCCTTCGACGTCCACTTTGTTAGTACCAATTATCCGGCTTCACTGAATTTTCACCATCCGACATTATAGAAAGCGAGGCGCATAGCTCATCTAACTACTTCTCGCATAGCCAGTGTTGTAATTGGATCGAAACTTGGCAACCTTGGTCTAAATTCTAAGAGCGATGTAATAAAGAGTAAATATAAATGGCCATTTTCTCGTAATGTTGAAAGCGTTATAATAGCGTTATAAATGAAGTTATTATTTGAGGTAACAACAAATTTCATATGTATATGAATTTAACCACTTTAATAGGCAAATTTTTCGAATTGCCACACTTTGTTTCAAGCTACCACTAAAGAAGGGAGAAATTAAATTACATGTTGTGATTAAAAAATGATGTTCAAAGCATATGTCAGTGCATAGGGATCTTTGTGAAATACTAGAAGAAGACCTCTGTTTCGCAATTACAAAACATGCAGCAGAATTTCGGGAGGACTTTTCCGGCTCGCCGTACATTTAGGTGTCCCCGTTCCACACAAACACTATCCATTTACAAACATCAATGCCTTTTCCGGGTTTCAAGGCTAAATCGGTGTGGCTCTCGGCGTCACTAAACACTATATCGTTGGGACGACATATTTAAGTGTGTAGAGCTATTAGGTCATTTCGAAGCAGGAGAGATGAAAAATGAGCAATGCCCTCGCCGGCACACGAACCACGGACCTCTCAAATACGCGTCGAGAATGCTGACTACTACACTACGAAGGCATGCCAAGAAGGTGGGAGAAGTACCTTATAAGTGTTTACAATATATTTAAAATAAGTACTTTGAAATGAATTAATGGTTTAACATTTTTCTATGTTTATTTCCAATTGTATCAACAAATGTAAATTCATTTTGATCTGCCCTTATATCCACGCGATATTCAGATATCAGTAAACAGTACTCGTTAGTTTTGGGGATTAAAGTGTGACTACCGTGCCTCCGAGGTCAGTAAGAAGCAAAGGAATAGGTGCTTTTGAATTTGTTATTTCCCCTTGAGCCTCGTCATCATCAACAATGCAAGAGCATAAAATGTGTATTTACTGGTAGCATTTAATTGATATGATGGCTTAAGGCTCTTGCCAAAGACAGGTGCAATCTTGCACCGAGGTCTTGTTCTGATATCACTGTCAGACAAGTAAGATAAGTCACAACAACTCTGGTAAAATACCTGCATTATAAAAGTTTGGAAGTTTTACAACCGAAAAGCCGTTATAAAAATCATACTCTTCTACGACTTGATTTAAGTAATTATCATATCTGGATGTAATAGAAATAGCCTTAATATGTGCTGCATTACTAGTCCAAAGGGGCAATTTGCCCAGAACGCTATTAATTTCGCTTTGACATTTTGCGCCATTTACTATAAAATGGCGTTTCACTTGTCAAATTTTTGCCGCCAAATATAAGAGCCCTGTATAACGAAATTAAATAATGAAGAATCTGCATGAATGTACGCATGTTTCTGGCATTGTGAAAAAACAACGGTACCTAGAGATATCAAATTTTGAATTACTTAGTCTTCCACTCAAATATGGGCAGCCGGAAGCCCAAGTTTAGAATTATGAATATTTTTTGAAATTTTAGCTAATTTTTGATCAACAAACTCATCGATTTAAAAGCGAACAATGGCAAAACTGTATGGAGAAAGAAAGGCTTTTATCTCCAACGCGTGAGACTGTCTATCGGAATTTCTAAAGATTCTTTTTAAATATTTTGTGATATTGCTGAATTGAATTTTATGGTTTAATTAGGAAGAAGACGATATTTAATTATAAAAATCTTATGTGTACACCACATGACTTCCTTGTACGGAATATTAAATTATACGCATTTTTTCTTGCATTTCATTTAAACTTATTAGATTGAATTAAACCTACTTCGCCGACAGCGCTTAAACCACAATAGAATAAATGCATTCTTTAAAATGCACTAACATAGCGACGCCCTGGCGCTAGGTTTACTTAACAGTATTATATTTCGTTCATAACTCAGAATGCACAAAATTTATATCCTTTAAAGAATTATCTAATCGTTGCCACATGTTCTATTCAAATACTATAATAAAGCTAGAACTATGTATAAAAGAAATTAAGCAAACAAAACAGAAAAGAAACAGTTTTTCACAGACGATTGAGTATTTCTCATTCAATTAATTCAGTTCTCACTTGGTGACAAGGCAAAAATACATAAAAACTCAAAATATCTATATTAAAAATTACGAAGTAAATCTTCAACGCTTATTTCCTCGAAAAAATTCCAGAAAGGATTAATCATGATTTAAATAATAAATGAAGGCGTTATGTTTGTTGTTGCGAAGCTAAGTTTCTCTAGATTGGCAACAAATCCGCTATCCTGCTGTTTGAAATGTAAACAAGGGCAATGGCCGCCAAAAAAAAAATATTAGGCTTAGCGGCACTTAAACAATTTTAAAATTGTTGATAATTCTTAAAATATTGCATACAGATTTACTAAAGGCATAAAAACCTTAACCGAAAGGTAAGAACAACATAATTCAATCATTTTAAAGCAAAAATTGTACAATTTACAAGCATATAAGAGTAAAGAAACTGAGATCACTGAGCCGGGTAACAGAGTGGATATATATATAAATATATTTATATACGTTTGGTGCGGCCGATTGCAACCAAAATACGAAGTGCACATCTACGTGTTATGGCAGTCCTATATACAAAATTTCAACGTTCTGAGGCTACTCGTTTTTGAGTTATGCGAGATACGTACGTACGCATGTACGTACATACGTTCGTACAGAGCCACGAAAAATTCTCTTCAGAATTCATTTTAAAGCAGTTTTATAATTTTTTTGGAGGAAAAGAGCGTTTTATTCTGTCCTTTCATATAGATATCACGGAAATACATAGTTAAATTGCATTTGAAAGAGTTCAAAATGGGATATTTTCGTTGAAATATGCTACCTGAAACTTTTCGCGATTACAATACTTCCTTTTTACTTCGTACAAGGAAGTAAAAAAAGGTAGCACACAAAACGTTAAAAAAAACCCTTTGGGAGTAATAAAAAATCTGAAAGCTTTCAGATTTTTCTCATTTATTTTTATTTTTACTTTTATTTACTTATTTATTTTGGAATAAATTTGTATAGTAATTCTGTATTTTCCTACAAAAATCTATTAATTGTTCTAAATAAAGTACCACTTCTTGTTTAACATACGGGGTCAAAATCTAACATATTGTTTGCTCTCAATTCTGATATCATATGCATCATATATGCATGTACAACTTTGAAATAAGCAATTTGAGAAGTTTTGCATTGTATGATAACATATTTTTTCACGAAAATCCGTTGAGAGCTTCAAGCAAAGTACCACAAATTTTGAGTTTTGACACAGAAGTCTTAAATATTAAAATCGAAAAGCTTTAGATGCCGCTTTTCACTGAAAACTGGTTATGCGCTTCCAGTAAAATATCATTTCCGTTTGTCCTGTTTTACCTAAATTCTAATCAGCTTTCAGAAAGCTTGTAGAGTCATTAGGTTAAAGCAGGAATCGGGGAAAATGAGCAATGCCCTCGCCGGGACTCGGACCTGGACATCTCAAATACGCACCGAGTGTGCTAACCCTTTCACCACAAAGGCATGCAGAAAGGAGGGAGAAAATAATGGCCTATTATGAGCATGAGACCAACGTGTTTGATTAGGTGAGTCGGGCTGCGTCCTTTTCTGACACCTTATAAGCTTAAATATGGAAAAAAGAAGTTTGGTATAAAAGTTACAGTGGCCGAAAAAATCATCACAAGGTCTAATTACATAAACAGAGGTCAATTTAAAAATAGTAATCATTACAACCAAAAAGGGGAAGTGCACACATACATGTTAAAGAGTCCCATAGACAAAATTTCAATGTTCTGAGGCTACTCTTTTTGAGTTATGCGAGATGCATACTCACATACGTATGCACGTACGGATAGACGACACGAAAAAATTTCTTCTGAATGCATTTTAAATCCATTTCTCAATCCGTTTTGGGGGAAAAAGTCATCTTTCCTTTCCGTACATATAGATGTAACTCAAAAACATTGTTTAGATTGAATCGGAAGTGGTCAAAATGGATATTTTCGTTGAAATACGATACCTAAAATTTTTCGTAAAGCAATACTTCCCTTAATTCTAATACCCAGGAAAGGAAGTAAAAAAAGGAAAAGTCTGCCGGAAACCAAAACATTCTAGCCGAACGTTTTACGCGAGTTTATGTTCAACGGTATTTTTAAAGTTCTTTTGAAAATATTGTTTTGTAATATCATTTAGAAATTAGCTTCTTTATCTCTAACGGTATTTATCTTCTTTATTTCATACTGTTCCTTTCGTTTTGAATGCAAATCCAATTTACATAACCAAATAATAGTATATCACGAATTAAAGCGTTTGAAAATACAGGAAAGTTGTTAATATTATTGTTTTGTTAATTATAATATGAATTCTTCCTCTTTCCTCAAATTTTTTAAACTCATCTTGGATTAGCCCGGACTTAAACCAGGATTAGATATTGCATAATAAATGTTAACTATTCGGGAAATTGTATTCGGTTTATTTTTGTCTTCAGTTTTAATGCAACTCAGTATCGTTAACGCTTACAATTTAATATCATTCACTTGCATTTTAGAGTTTTTCCATGGTGTAATAAATTCAGTTTTAAATTTCCCTCGCTACCCTCTCCCCAAATTTAATTGGATGCAATTCACGTAGCATGAAAAAGCTCCCTGAACTTCAAAAATTTTAATATGTGAGTATAAAATCTGGCAGAACGAAGATTCTCCCTTCTATTATTAAAACTCTTTAGATCCAGTAGAGCAGACAAATTGCCTTACGATCGCCATGTTTTGGCTGTCGTTAAAACATCTCCTTTTATTGATAGGCGATCGTCACTTCCCCTGGTGGCTGGATCGCAAGGAACTTCCGCACTTTTATGGAAGGTTTTTTTCTGACGTGCAAGAATTTCCTAACTATGTGTCTCGAAAAGTTATTGGTCTTCTTCTCTAGTTTTTACAGCTTTCTGACCTATCAGAAAAGCAAGTCTGATAATAAGGAGCTAGAGTAATTTTACACATACGTAATAAAAGGAAGCTTGGTTGGTGTGTTTATGAGTTATTATCAATACTCATATACACTGTTAAAAAAATGTAATGAAATAATTCAATTTCATTAAAAAAAATCTCATATTTCTACTTTAAAAAAAATTCTGATGTGGGCAACATATGACACTTTTTTTTGCTGCCTTTCATTTAAACTTATCTCCTCGTATTTCATTAGAGAAATATTTCTCATTTAATTAATTCAATTAATTTCTCATTCAATTAGTTCTCATTTCTCGACAAGACAAGAATACATAAAAACTCAAGAATACATAAAAACTCAAAACATCTTCATTAATTCAAAGATTGCAATATACAGAAAAAAGTAACCCAAATCAGTTGAAACAGTTAAAAAAAGAGTTTTTATAATTAAAATTAGAGTTTCTGAGCAAAAACAAGCAATTTCGCCAGCGGACAAGAACGCAGAATTTTCGGTGTACAAAACTGAATGTTTACTTTTGGTCTCCCAATCGGCAAAAAGACACTGAAAGTGCAAATGCTAATTTAATTCACTATTCTGCTGACTTTCAAATGTAAACTAATGACAGTTTGTTAGGCTTAAGTCGTTCTCGTTCCTTAAACTTTTAAATTGATGATAATTCTACAACTATTGCATGCAAATTAATAAAGCCATAAACACCTTAACCGGAACATAAAAACCGCATAATTTAACCGCTTTTAAAGCAAAAAATCCACAATTTACCAATATATAGGAATTAAAACACTAAGATCACCGAGCCAGTAACAGAGTGGGATATATATAGAATTTGTGAAGCAGATTGCAACGAAAAAGGGAGGTGCACAACTTCAAATTATAGTAGTCCGATATACAAAATTTCAAAGCTATATGACTATTCGTTCTTGAGGTATACAATATATATATATATATATATATATGTACAGACGTCAAGAAACAATCTCTTCTGAAATCATTTTCAATCCATTTTACAATCATTTTTGACAAATTCAGTCCTCTGTTCTATCCATACGTACAGAGATCACGCAAAAACATCGTTCAAAAGATTAGACAGCAGTTGAAATGGGTATTTTTGTTCGAATATGATAACCAGAAACGTTTCGCGAATTACAGTACTTCCTTTATTTCTTACAAGGAATTAAGAAGTAAAAACGTATTATTTTTTAAATCTGAGGAGATTATATAACTTCTTAACTGTATGAATAACAATAAAAATGAAAGCCTTGTTTAGTAGTAAATATATAGGGTGTTTATAAAGTCCAGGACCCATTTTGATGTTTAATAACTCATAAAATAATGAACATATAAACAAACTTATGGCATTTATTGATGGAATAACTTATATATTTTCCTTTCCTGGTTTGAATATCTTTACTTTTATAAATGTCGTCTGCGCGTGTAGTTAATTTCAGATAATTTCATTTTCCATTCTAAATATCTGTACTTTTCTAAATATCGTCTGCTTATTAATTACATTTTTCTCTCTTTTAATGTGCCATAATGTGCGCATATGTGTGTCTGAAAACCTCCATGAATACCGTGAGGCACAAAGGGATTCCCCAAAGGTTAATGTATGGTGTTACATACCTCTTTACCTTCCACCAACGTCTCGAGAGGATTTTCGGATCGCAGCATATTTAGAGTGCTCTCATACCTCACAGACATTATACATTCACAAGCATCCATGCCTTCTCCAAGATTCAAATCTGGGCCCTTCGGTACTGTAGTCAGAGTCACTAGCTACTATTCCCGTTGGGCGGCGCTCTTAGCTTCTAACTCCGTAGACTTCAAAGTAAAGAATAGAAAAATTCACACGTGCTGTCGCCCGAATATGAACCATACATTTTTCAGTTTGCTATTCGGAAGTGTTAAACGCTTAAACCACAAAGGCACACACAAAAGGAGGTGTGGTAAGTCATTACAAAGAAATCTTTTGAAAAATATTTTCCTCTGCTTAAATTTCCATCCTTTTAGCTCAGCCAATATCCCCGCAGGTAACTTTATATTATCCTATATCCGACATCCTCTGAAATAAAATTTCTACATCTTTTAAAGAAAACCTGTACGATAACCAGCAACCTTACCCTCAGATCTGAGCAATTTTAATACCAGGCAAATGCGGCATTTCTATTGGAAATAGCTGATGGGCTTTCGACAGTGCAGTAGTTAAAAAAGAAAGAAATGAAATTTTCAGCCTTTTGTGAAAGTCTGGCGTTAAAGGGGGTTTCGCAATAACTCGAGATTGAAAGTTTTTCCTTTTTGTGTTCTTCTTTCAGTGGATTTAAAAATATAGGTTTTGTATAACGAATAACTCTTTAAACTCTAAAAATGGATTAGAGGGCAATTTTCTGCATTCACGCAAGAATGAGTAGACGAGAAATGCATTTTGGAGTTTTATATTTGACCTCAATAGTATAATACTAACCTCGAATTTCCTCTCTTTTCCGACGTTGTATTACTGCTGGAGAAAATTCTTCTAAGATTTTATTAATAAAATAAAATTCTTGTTATGCAATAAACTAGCATTGCAGATGCTATTAAATTTATGAGCCTTCAACAATAACCATGTGTGGCACATAAAAGTGCGTAAATAAAACGTATTCCATTTGGTTTGGGAATAGATTCTGATTTCAATGTTACGCACAAATACTATTATAGCGTTTACTGAAGGTGGAATGCTATCTCGCACATATATATGCTGCCTTCTTCGTTTTTGCCGCCACATTTCTCGCCGAAGCTATTATTTCGACAACCTTCGCATAGTTTTTGTTAAAAGTACTTTGACTATATTTCGACATTTGAATTATTTTCTCAGGAAATGGCAACCTTATGAATACTTTCCAAGTTTGAAAGTTGAAATACTGCGCCATTTCAATTTTTATCTCAAATTTTTCGTTCTTTTCATTCCATTCAGAAAATCTAATACTACTAATCTAATAAAAATACGTTTTTCGTATTGTTTTACTTATTTTAATTTACGGAAACGTTTCCCACATTTTTCACTTTTACGATGTAAGTTTGAGTGTAATTTAAAAGTTTTTAATTTTTTTCCCACAAAATTTGATTTATAGGCTCTTAACCATTCGGCAAAATTTTTTTCTTGAAAGGTTTTTGTAAATTAAAATTTTACGGATAAATTGACCGTTGTATTTTCTCTGTTAAGTGACGTGTTCAAAACTAGATTATTATTCCGCATTTTTGGATTCTTTGTAATTTTAATTTGTTTCAGATGTATTTATTATTTTGTTATTGTTGTCGAGACTGAAATCGCGTCGGGGTACACTTTGAGAGTGATTGTAAATGTAACTGTATAGAAATCGTTTTTTAATTTTAATATGTATTTTTATTTATATTTTATTCATATTTTTCTTAATATTTTTATTTAATTATCTTTCAAACTTTTGTTTTTGTATCAATTTTGCTGAAAATGTCATTTGAAACTAAACATTAAGACAATATTCCTTAATTGATCAGGTTTTTATCTTTTAAATCATTACGCCTTGAACAGTCTGCAGAATTAAAATATGAATAACTAGCAGCTTTGCTGCCAGCCTTCGTCTGGCTTTTAAATGTACGGAAAAAATGGCTGAAGGGAACACCAAACGTTAAATTTAAAACTGCGTAGAATTTTACTCTGCAGAAAATTTTCATAAAAAAAAAGTTATTACGTATAACAAAATTACAATGAAATAAGCAATATCCCTTAATACAAATATTAATTATCCTAATAAATAAATTAATCAACGTCCCTTTGCAAAATCTTAAGAACTCAAATGGTATAAAGGAGGCTAAGAACTTTAAAAATCATTCAAAACGTTTAAATATCTTAAAAACAGTGAAATGAGCAATAAATAACAGAAAAAATACAAAAAACAAAAAAATTCTGAAAAGCAAAGTATAATTAATGATATTTTATCTTATATTTTCAAGAGAAGAATATTACAATGAAATAAGCTATATCCCTTAATACAAATATTAATTATCCTAATAAAAATTAATCAACTTTCTGTTGAAGAAACAAAATCATGCAAAACTTTTCAATATCCTACAAACAGTGAAATAAGCAAAAAATAACATGAAAGCAACTCAAAAAACATAAAATTCCGCCCAGAATTTTACTCTTCAGAACAACTTTATCAAAAAAAAATCAATAAAAATGTATTATATATATATATGTATATATAAATGACAATGAAATATGCCTATCTCTTAAAAACAGTGACATAAGAAATACGATGAAAAATTGTTGCCAAACCCATATTTGTAAAAGAATGAAACTATTCAAAATGATGCTATTTCATCAAAAATCTATCAACAACAATAAGATAGGAAAATTGTTTCCAAAATCACATTTTTAAAGATGTGAGATGTGAGACGTGTACTCGGAAGCTTCATTTAAATTTTTTTTTAAAAAATACAGTATATTATCATTTTTCCAAAATTCTTTTTGTAGAAGCAGCCGCAAGGATGAAAGTTTAACGTGTCCAAAATTCAGAGAAAAATAAACTATACTGTACATTTCTAAACATAAACGTTTTTAGAAAAAATCCCGTTGAAAAGGTGTTAAGCTCACTTTGTTAAGTAAATTCGTATTTAATCGATTTATTGAAACACGAAATTTATTTTAAGTTCCTAAAATAGCTAAGTGCCTACGTTTCATGACAATGTGAAAAGGGAGTGTGTAGGGTAAAATCTCGCTTTCCCATAGCCCATTATGTCTCAAAATGACGCGATTTCGTCACAAAACATAAAATTAAAAAAATTCTCATTCGAATTTCGAAAAACTCGCTTCGAGGTGCACTGGCTCTTGTCTAGATGCACCTATGTACCAAATTCCGTAGCCGTGGGTCTATTAGCTTACGCGCAGCGCGAACGAATGACGCACTGACACACACACAGACAGATTCTTTCTTTTATTATATGTAGAGGTTAATTTACATATTCCTTTTAATTTTTTTAAACATTCTTCAAAAATTTATTCAAACGTTTTCTAAAGTAATTTTTAAAACATTTTTCCGTTCAATTTGCATCTTACTTTCCAAAGGGGTTTCTCAAAAGGTTATAAAATTTCATCCTTTCTAATTTTTTAAAAAATTCAGTTAAAGAATGTTTGCAGGATAATATAATATAATCTTTTTCTCATAATTTATAAATTTTTAGTTTTTGATATATATATATATATATGTAAGAAAATAAAAATAACAATAACATCTCTGAACGGCGTCATTTCTAGATTAATTTTTGCCACAAAGCTTGCGTAACGCTAATGACGTAGCTATTTTGGAACTTAAACTCTTGAGAACTGAAACCTTTGTAAACCAAAACCTTCCTATATGGTGATCTGTCATTTGGATAAATGTATACTTCGTTTGTAACTCTGTTGCTGCTTGGACGTCATTTCACTGTGCTCTGTTCCTGTCGCAACTGTATTCAAAAATGTAAATGTTCTGAAAATAGGAAAGATTAGAATGCCAAGTGAACTGTGGCTACAAATGTGAATTTAAATATAAACGAAATTAAAACTGCCTTAAATGCCAAATTTCTTACTCATTGCGAATCGCCATTTCAGTATTCTACGCAATCAGTGTTCTTTCTCTTCAATATGGATCTACGTTTTACGTCTAACAACATTACTACTTTTTCGCTTTTTTATCACATATATATGTATATACGTAAAAATGCACAAATAGATGCAACGATGTAGAAAAATTGATTGCAATTTTGAGATGTTGATTCATAATGAAGAGCAAACTTAGCAGCTGAGGCAGATTAAATATTAATCTTTATTTCAAATGACATTTGTAGTCCCATTTCCATTTGTAGCCTTTTATTTCTGCTTCGAAGGCAACTGCACCACTTGATGCTTCGAATACGAAAGGCAACATGACGTCGGTGATTTATTAACGTTCATCTTGTTTGGGGGGACACTAAATTTTAGCGATTACATTTTCCTTTTTATATTTTAATGGAAAACATTAAAAGGACTCATAGCAGTAATACAGCAACTACACAACGGCGCAATAACTGTTACATAACTTAAACACACGAATATTCTCTTTCGGCGCAACTGCGCCCTCTTACGATTAGAAGTTGAAACACACCCCACCTGTGTTGTGTTTAAAGTGCACCAAATTTACAAATCAATAATGAATGTTCAAATAAATATAAATCAATACAATGCAACTCAATATAAACAAATATCAAAATTGAAAACAGCATTGGAAATTAATACTATATGTCATAAACAAATATTTTACAAGACCTTAAGATTTCAAAATGATAGATCAATTGAAGTGGTTTTCGATAAAGTCCTTGAGAAGTACCAATCAAACGTGAACCGCACGTACCCATCTCTACCTTTATAAAAGTCTTCTGGAATTCCAAGAGGCAATAATTTTGATTTTGTTGACTCCTTCGACAATACAACCTCAGCTTTCTAAGATTCCTTTTAAGAGATGGATTCAGAAAACTGTTTTTTCAAAAGATTAATCTGATACAATTTTCTCCTAATTAAAATCTTCCTGTTAGTTGATTGATTCCTGAAAAGATCGGCGGCACAGGATAGAAAATGTAGTCCTGCCTTGCAAACAAGAATCTATGCAAGTGCCGGAATTTAGGCAACAGAATCTCGTAGTCTGAAACCAGAACCTAGGCAGGTATCTAGGAAGTCTATGCCGATATTCTAGGCAGTCTAGCCAGGTATTCTAGGCAGTCTAGGCAGGTATTCTAGGCAGTCTAGGTAGGTATTTTAGGCAGTCTTGGCTGATATTCTAGGAAGTTTAGACAGGTATTCCAGGCAGTATAGGCAGATATTCTAAGCAGGTGTCAGATCTTGTGTCTCTTTTACTTCATTGTGGACATGTGTAAGACGTCTGTGATTCAAAACAAACTCAGTTGCTGAAAGCATAATCATAATTTTCTCAAAGTCAGGAACAACCGTTCCAAGAATTATTTTTCTTAAACGTTCTCTGATGCTTTTCATAAACCTTTCATGAAACCCGCCAAAGCAAGAAGCGTGAGGGGCAATATATTGTCAAGTTATGCCATTTATTGATATGAAATCTTTTGATTTGGGATCTCCCTATATTTTTGCAAATTCTTTCATAATTTCATTAAAAGCTCTAAAGCTCTTAGCGTTGTCCGAAATGATAACTTTACAGTCTCCTCTCCTAGCCAAATATCTCCTTCAATGACAAAAACCTTTCTTCTTAAATCAATGTACAGAGCTCTAGTCATGCTGCATGTAAACAATTCTATGTAAGCCTTTTGAGGCGTATCCTTTCCTGATTTTATTAAAATTTGGCCACTAAAATCAATACCTTCTGCAATGAATGGAGATTGTTTTAAATGATTCTGTTTTGGGGTTTTCACTAATTATGTGATTGGCTATTTATTTGTTTAGTTTCTTTCAAATTATCTTTTCGATTAATTAATCGTTTCCCTAATACTCTTTTTACAATTTGTCAAACTCGTGGGATCCAAAAATTCCAGACCTAATTTTAGCGCTTCTAAATGTCACTCTATTATGAAAGATTTTATTATGCTCTCGAATAATAATTAATTCTGTAAGTTAGACTGCTTAGGAGGAAGCTCAGGCTGAACCTAATCGTTTCCAATTGCTCCTTCTTCCAAACTTCCTTTTATATCAACATCCCACTACTGCCCAATAAAGGAAATTGTTGTGCGAAGTTAATTAAATACGTCGCGGATGAAAACTGTGCTGCAGCAATGATGAGTGACCTGGAGAAACAACGGATTATTGGAAGTGCCCTCAAGGAAGAAATACAAGGTAAGTGCGAAAGTGCTCATGCCCTTAAGTTAAACAGTAATGAATGTGTATCTAATAATGTGTTAGTTAAAAGATTGTGCTCAGTTGCAAATGATATATGTAATGATAATGATAAAGATTCTGTTAAAACTGGCCCGAATGTTAATGATGACATTGTTACTAAACCTAGGCCCAAACGGCCCTAAAAAAAAGTGGCCAAGCGTTCTATTAATGATGACCGGGATGCGGATGGTTTCATTCTGCCAAAGAACACCGCCCGTCCCAGTAAATTGATAAAATGTAATGTAGATATTCCTTTGGAAAACAAATTCCAAAAACTAAGTACAAATGATAATGATATCCAAATTATTGAAAACGATAATGCTAATGATGTTAATATGGAAGATACAGTTAATGTTAAAGTTCTCAGGCCTAAACCGATTATGGTAAAACCAGAGATTAAATTTAATGATTTCATTATATCATACTATCGAAAATGGACAAACCACTTAAAGTTGTCTTGAGAGGAATGCCCATTGACTGCCCGGTAGAGGATATCCACGAAGAGTTAATACAGCTAGGATATAAGGTCAGAAGAGTTGCACAGATGCATAGGATACGAACGAGAGTCCCCATGCCCTTGTTTCAAATTCAGATTGAAAAAATGCCTGAAATTGAAAAAATTTATGATATTACAAAATTCTTAGGATTTTATGTCAACTTTAAGCCCTACCAAGTGAATGGAAGTGTTGTGCAGTGTCACAACTGCCAGCAGTTCCACCACTCTTCCGACAATTGTAAACTCAAGCCACGCTGTGTCAAATGTGCTGGTGCACATAAAACGGAGGACTGCTCCAGTAAATTCATCGATAATGTTAAGTGTTGTAATTGCGGACAAACGGGGCATCCCGCGAATTATCGTGGGTGTCCCAAATTTCCAGTACATCAGGGAGCCAAAAACCAGACTAACAGAGGAAAATCTACTCCCTCTGTCATTAAAACTACTACAATAAACAGCAACCCCGTCCAACCAGGTGTGTCATACGCAAATGTTGCTAGTGGACGAACTGATACAAAAGTTGAGGCAAGCACCACCAATGTTAAAACTGTTAATCCTAAGAAATCTGAGAATAAAAATGAAGTTCATGTAAATAAAAAAATGGCAATGTTAACAATAGTATTAAGAACAGAAATGATGTAGGCCTTTCTCTTTGAGGTCTCTTTGAGGTTACTAAACTCGTTAAAGACATTATTAATATGTTTAATGGAATCTCCTTCATAACTGTGTTAAAGAAAATCACTAATAAGATGCCTGAATTACAGGCAACGCAAAATACTGTAGACAAGTTATTCCTTCTTTTTGAATTGTTTGAAGAAATTTTTGGCTCTGTTAATGTAATTAATCATGAATAATGTATATGCAATATTTTGAATGTGATTACATGGAACGCAAATGGATTATCTCAGAAAATTCACGAATTGAGAGATTTTATAAATGAGTACACTCCCGATGTAATGTTCCTACAAGAACACAAACTTGGCCCAGCCTCACCTATCTACGTGCAGAACTATGCAGTCTACAGATCCAACAGAGCTCCTATCATCTCCCGCCCTAGAGGGGGTGGCACTGCAATCCTGATTAAACGCTGCATCCCACATATCCCTGTCATAATTCCGCAGCTTTCGGTCGTGGAGGCCTCTGCAATCTCACTCACAACAAACACTTCCATAACATACACTCTTGTCTCCACTTATATTCCCCCGGGACGTCATGTGTCTGCAGTCCGGGCTGACCTACAAATCTTACTCAATCTTGGAAAACACATTATCCTAGGTGGAGACTTAAATGCACGACACCGCGCGTGGAACTGCTATAACTCAAACGACATTGGACGTGTAATTCTAAACTTAGCCCACACGGCTGGATTACACATAGCAGCTCCAAAAACCCCAACACGGTACACCACTAGGTCCACCGGGATCCTCGATTTCTTCCTGCTCGGAAATACCAGTGTCCCACTGGATATTTCCGTGCTGGATGAATTATCATCGGATCATAACCCGGTTAAGATGATTCTGGACATTAGTGGGTATACCACAACAGACAACAGAGCCTTTCGGATTGACTGGCAAAAATTTGCCAAAGCTCTCAACAACATGCCATACACTCTTCCTACGATACAGTCAGGGGATGACATTGACAGTTTTATTCAGGAGATTACTCAAAAAATTACTATGGCAAGAGACGATGCCAAGGTAGAAGTACCTAAAAGGAAAGAGGTACGGAATAGAGAATTGAAACTGCTTGTCAAACAGAGAAATGCTGCACGAAGAAGGTTTCAGCAAACAAGGCACAGGGAAGACAAACAACTGCTTAATCGCCTGTCAAATGCAGTCAAGTCTCTTACACGTGAACAAGCACAACACAGCTGGACCAGTTACCTTAACTCACTTTCCACAGATGATAATTCACTGTGGAAAGCAATCTCTAGGTATACTAAATGCTACAATAACATTCCGCCCCTTAAAGGCCCAACGAGGATTCACTACACTGAAACTGAGAAGGCCGAATTGTTAGCACAGCAGCTGGAATCTCAGTTTTGCACAAACAACATACATGACACTACAACAGAAAATCTTGTTTACACCTTTCATAACAGTATCACAACAGATACAAACATAAACAACATCCCTCCAGTTATGTCCTCGGAGGTTGTTGACTATGTCAATAAACTCAAGAAGAAGAAAAGTCCAGGATTGGACAACATCACCAACACCATGTTGAAGAAACTGCCGCTCAAGATCATCTTCTTGCTGTCCAAGATCTTCACAAAAATCCTCCAGCAGCAATATTTCCCTATTGCATGGAAGACGGCCAAAATCATACCAATCCTGAAGCCGGGGAAGACTGCATCAGATCCTGAGGCTTATCGGCCGATAAGTCTTTTATCATCAATGAGCAAGCTCTTTGAAGTAACTCTTTTACAGAGAATTAATAGTCACTTAGAGAGTAACAACATCCTGATCCCAAGCCAATTTGGTTTCCGAAAAGGCCTGGGAACTACAAATCAGCTTTACAGAGTTGTGGAGATGATTTCCGAAGGCTTTGCTAAGAAGAAAGTTACTGGAGGACTGTTTATTGACATAGCCAAGGCCTTCGATAGAGTCTGGCTGGAGGCACTCGTCTACAAAATACACAATCTGGGTTTCCCAGATTACATCACAAACATCACAAAGTCCTACCTAACAGGTAGAAACTTCGTCGTTCACGTCTCAGGTACAAACTCTACTGTGCATGACATACGGGCTGGGGTCCCCCAGGGATCCCTTTTAGGACCCACTTACTTCAATATTTACGTGAACGACATCCCTACAACACATGACACAACACTGGCTATGTATGCAGATGACACAGCAATCCTCACACAATGTGCATTTGCCGGTTCAGCTATACAACACTTACAAAATTACATACAAGCATTAGAGACTTGGCTTGTACAATGGAAAATAAACTTGGCTTGTACAATGTACAAGTAAACATAAAAAAGACTCAAGCTATTATGTTTACTAGAAAAGAAAAATTCAAAAGAAACCTCATGATGTACGGAAATTCTATCCCCTGGGCCAAGCAAGTCCCTTACCTTGGGGTGACCCTCAGCAAAACTTTGTCATGGAACCCACACATTACAAATATTATTAACAAGTTTCGAGCGCGTAAAGCTAAGCTCTTCCCCCTAATTGCTCGAAACAGTGTTTTATCAATAGATAATAAGCTACTCATTTATAAATCCATTTTGCGTCCATTACTATGCTATGCATGCCCTGTCTGGGCGTATTCATGTAACAGATATCGAGGGAAACTTCAGGTAGCACAAAATTGTATACTACGCCAAATTGTCAACGCACCTTGGTATGTGCGTAATAACAACTTACATGAGAAACTGGGAGTGCGTCCCCTCAAATCATTTTACTACAGAATAGCCAAGAGGTTTCACAGTAGGCAACTCACTATCACCAACCCTGTCATTAAGATCCCTCATTATGACCAGTATGACCTCGAGAATAAAAATCGACCACTGGCCATTCTTAACGAATGGATAATGTAAGTGTGCTGCATAGCATAGTAATGTTCTTCATGAGCACCTTCATTGTTTTTTATTACCATTGCAATGTACTATTTGTTCTATCATGTATGCATATCCTATTTATTTACCTGTCACCTTTATATTTTAAGTATGGGCATGTAGCACTTTTGTACTCCTTGCACCACTAACTTCTACCTTGCAGGACATCAGCTCGGTGGCTTTCTGATCCTAATAGAAAAAAAATATATATATTATATATATATAAATGTATATAATCATAAAAATGTTATAAAACATAAAAAATATATAATAAAAAAATAATTTATACTTTTAATATTTGGTTAAATTTTTACAATAATTCACAATGTCTAGATATGTTCTACAAGGGGTAGGGCCTTCGGCCCAGGTACCCTGGTGTACCAAAACACCGCTCCACTGGAACTGCCCAATAAAGGAGAAAAATTCAAAAGTGGAGAACCTCAGGAATCGACTTATCATTTTTTTTTTCGTTCCTTAATTCTAAATTAAACCCAATGCTTTTCATGTTTTCCAGTCTACTTCTGAACTATTCGCTGTAAGAAGCTTGCAAACATTTGCCGTTTCCGAAGTTTATTACCAAACCGCTTAACTAGTGCAATTATTCTTAGTATTTTTAACAAACAATATTTCTTATAAACTAACATGAATTTGAAATATTCTGCTAATACTTATTTTGCACTGTTATTTCAAGTTCCGTTTTTAGCTCAAAGTCTTTATGTTTTAATTCTTTCTTTTCAGTTGGCCAGATTTCAGGTGGTTGGATTAACCATAGTGGACCGTGCAACCAAAGCTGGTTTCTAGCTGAATTTGCTGCGTAGACTCCATTGAACAGGACGGTCACAGAATTTTCTTTTCCGGAGCAATGAGTCCATTAACTGGTATCTGACAAAAACTGAATTTCTTTTTTTTCTTCTTTTTTACGAAATTTTAATATCTACTAAGTTGTTCCTTAACCCTCTCGCTGCGCAACCCGCGATTTCCACGGAGATGAATTTTTGCCGTCTATTTAACTGTGCAACCCGCTCTTTTTTCCGTTCAAGGTTTCCTTTCGGCTTTTCTGTGATGTTTATTTAGATTTGGGCTAACAGATGGCGCTATTGTCCACATTTCTGCCAAAGTTACAAGAATACGAAATGTAGCATTTTGCGCGCGCTTTTGAGAATTCACAGATGTCTGGCAGGAAGCGTTTTGCGAGTGATACAACCTATATTCCTGACGATATTTCCGACACTGATAGTAGTTCTGACTCTGATTTCAAGTATATTGAAGATAGTTATAGCGAAACTGATGAGAATTTCTCGGATTCCTCTACAGATAATGATGAATCTGAAAATTCAGTTTCTATTGAAACCGTTCGACAGTGGTGCAAAACTGATATGCAAAATATTACATTATGCAAATATTTTCATTAGTATATATATATTTTACCTTTGTATTTTATAAAATAAATCATAATTTAACCAATATTAATTTTTAAAATTTTCCTTTTATATCCTTATTCTTCAATTTCAGTATTCTGACAACGTTTTTCTATGATCTAATTCTATATTAAAAAAAATCTTTTACAAAACATTTTTGTACATTTTAACTCTAAAATATATGTAGATTTGAAATATGTAATAAAAAAATACGTAATTTTTAAACCTACTTTGATAAAAAAAAAAAAAAGTACGCAGTGAGAGGGTTAATCGAAAGCATCGTAATCATCGAATCTTCTCAATGATGATTAGATACATTAAGTCTACTTATTTTATAGGCTAATCTTGCAGAAAATAAAGTTCCCATTAATTCGAGTTTGAGTAATGTGAAATCTTTTAAAGAAACTTCACGACTTTTAGGACAAAGAAAACTAATAAGTATGGTCCTCAAGCCCAGATCATGACTCCATTTCTGGAGAATCCGATTCACTTAAATTTATCTTCGACAATTTTCAGTTGAAATCCGCCATTGTTTCACGATTTTTTAATAGTGTTTGACTAAAAACATTAAAACAACTATAAAAATCATTTTATAGCATTTAACTGAATCTAAAATAACTTTAAAGCATTAAACATTCAAATAACAAAAATTAGCGTTATATTTTAAAATTTTCACAGGACTAGTTTTGATGGTTTTACCGAACCACCAGCCTCAGCTGCAAAAGCGCAAATGAGCGAGATAAGATATAATGATTTTGCACACCATTTCAGAAAACATCTTCCATTGAAGAACTGGATTTTCTAGAGGCATTTCACATTAAAAAAAAATCTTTCTAGTTAACGATCCTACTTCCAATCCATGTTTGCCTTCGGCCTTTAAAGAAATTACGTTTGAGTTCTGGCTTCATCACCAGATGGCGCCACTAGTTTATTTTCTGTTCCAGCTTTCTTACCTTATCTAATCATTATATCTTATCTCGTTCATTTGTGCTTTTGCAGCTGAGGATGGTGGCTCGGTAAAACCATCGAAACTAGTCCTGTGAAAATTTGAAAATATAACGCTGATTTTTGTTGTTTGACTTCTGAATTAGCATTAAACCTTTTTTTTAGCATTTATCTAAAAGTGCATAATATTAAAAGTGCGCTTTTCTGCATTTCATTGATTAGTACCCTTTTAGGGCAAAAAATTTATTAGTTTTTTTCAGATTTACGTAGATAATACAAATTAAAGAACGAATTTAAAATATAGCTTAAGTGAAATGTCCCATGCCTGTACCATCTTATACCTATACTGATAATAAATTAACCCTTAAATGCATGTACTTCCTATTTATCAACATATTTAGTCACGTAAATCAAATCAAAACAAAAATTGTGTCTTACTGCATAGTGTAACCATTCGGATACATTCTGTTTACATGTATAGTTTTGAACGTTTTGGTGTAACACTAACGGTGTAACTGTTATTATTGTGAGTTGATGTATAGGGTGTGAACATCATATGTGTTTACGAAATTTTGGTTTTGTATTTGTTGTTATTTTGATGTATTCAAAGTTTTAAAATGCTTTACACAAGTTTATAAGGTATGTATTATTACATAAAATTGTTATTACATGTTATATTTTTTTTTTGTAAAAAACATATAACGTGTAATAATTTCTATATAATTTGCAAAAGTTAATTATTTTTTAAATTGCAATAAATCTTAGTTTAGATTTTTTAAATATTTTTCTATTTTATTTGATATCAATTGTTATGTATTTTTTACTTTAAAAATAAAAATTAAAAAATCATGCATTTAAGGGTTAAGGTTGATATGATATACTAGGAAGGTAATCGCTGCGGAGATCAGCAAGACGAAAAGCAAAAGGACCTCTCTAAAATATTTTTTTCCAGTTCAGAACAACTTTAATAAATACTCTTATATTACTATAGGCATAAGTACTTATTTTAGAACACATCGTAATCAATAAGTATGATAGTATTCATGTAGACATTCCATGATATTGAAAATTACAGTAGAACTTTTATTATCCGAATCAATACTAACCATACCCCATTCGGATAATCAAAAATTCGGATAGTTGGATTTTTCCTCCCTTACTTGCTTTAAAAGGATGAACAACCAAGCTTCTGAGCTAAGATCTTAGCTTTTTCACAAAGAATCGGACTCGACATTGGGTTCCCATAGCACGTTGCTGCAAAAACCACTTGAAAACGACATCTTCTGAATTTTTGTTTGCTCCTCTCTTCATTGATTTTCTTGAAGAACTTCTACCTTTATTTTTAAGCAGTGACACGAAGTTTAAAAGCTTAGATTTTTTACCTTTTACTGTCTGAAATCGTTGATTGGCCAACAATACGTTTCCGTCTTAATATTTTCCTCAAATTCTGAAAGCGATTCGAATAGTCGGAATTCGGATAATTGGACCTGTACTGTACATCATAACTTGTGACATTAAGTGTCATTAAGTTTGTCGAAGCCGGATAAATGAAAAATGTCCAACGCCTCTCCGGACTCTGGACCTCCCGATTGCTATCCGGACGCGTAATGGCAGACCGCACATTGAATTGAACAGTGTTAAATGAATGTCGCATACTGCGCATGCTCAGAAAAAAATTTGGCGTAATTACTATGTTGGCGCGATTTGAAAAGAAGATAAATACGGTATATGGTAGACGTACCGCCATCTGATTGTAAACAAATCTGGCGTTTAAATCTTCCTAGAGTGTAATCTAAATGTATAATGTTTTACTGTGTAAAATACGAATTTTTTGCTGTACTGTTCCAATAACTGGAAACCTGAATGATACGATCAAGTATAAATTCGTTTGAAGAGTGCAAATAATGGGTAAAGGAAGTCAGCGTAAATACAAATGCCCCAATGGATAGCGCAAGAGCTTAAAACCAAATGCTATTGCAAGATTGCTTTCAGGTATGTATATATTTTCCCATTTCAGTAAATTTGATATGTTATTTATAAGTATGTTTATGTATTATGTCACAGTATCATCTTTCTTAACACACATACAGTTCATTAACTTTTTTTAACATTTTCTAAATTTCTATATAATGTAACATCAAGAAAAAAGTTTTAAGGAATGATTTGTTTCCTTACTGTTCTAATTCTTTCGAAAAGAAACATCATTTTCAAGAAACTTCAAAAAGAAAACTATTAGTATTTACAGCGTAATTTTATCACAGCTAAAACTTATTCAAGGTACTTGGGTCTTTTATCTCAAAATATGCTGAAATGTTTTGGTTGAAGTTAATACGATATAAAATAATGTAACGAGCTCGCAATGCAATGAATTGTGGTATAACTGTAAAGAATTGGTTTAAATTTACTTAACTCATTATATTATCAAATATCTATTCAATAGGGAAATCTGATGAAATATTAAATGTAACAAGTTCTATTTTAAAAGGCAGCTGATTGTACAGCATGTAGGAGTTGATGATAATTTTTAATAATCCTAAAGTAATATTAAAGTCAAAAATAAAGTATATTTTGATGTATGTAATTTTTCGTCAGTGATTACATAATATTGCACTTAAATATTACAAAGTATGCTTGGATTGTTTTCATGCGCGCTATATATTATTGCAAATTAGTTCTTCATAAAATTGTATATTTCTGCAGTGAAAAGTCTGTATGCCATCATGAAAGTTATAAAACATGTACATGTACTGCACATGTATCAAGAAGGCAAGATAACAATTATGATTGTCAGTCATCATTTGCTTGTATCTGTCAAGCTGACTATACAGACTATAGTAGCCAAAGATAATTTGAGGAAAGTGTGTACCAGAGATGAATATATGAATTACAGTTAGTATATAATCATTCTTAGAAAAATACAATAACGTCTTATTTCATTTTTTATAAATTTTCTTATTATTATGATGTGATTTTACAACCGTTGATACTCTCGTGTTGTTAAATAATTCAGTCAGCACTGAACAACATATCATTTCATTGGTATAAAAATAATAAAATATTTTGTGTGTATGACCAAGTTATGATCTAAGATTTTTCAATACTTGAATCATTATTTTAATTTTAGGCATTGGCACAGTGAATGGCAGCTGAAAAATTTTGACCGTTGTTTCTAGAAGTGGAATGTTAAGATGTAAGTAAATGTTAATAATACTGTGAAGCACTTAATTGTATGCTTTGCTAATGAATATGTACTAGGCAATTGTGGTTATTATGAAAGAGGTGAAATTTCAAATACAGTTGTTTCAATTACAATTATTACATACATTATTTAATTTTGTAATAATTCTAATTAAATTATGAATTAAGAAAATGCAAAAATTAGTGCATAAGCATACTAAGTAGTTCAGAGTAAAGATTTATACTTAACTTATAGTAGACACTCATTCACACATACGATCACTCGAACACATTCGACAGCCATGGAGATCACGAATAAGCTAGCGTAGGGTTGCTTAGTCGCCAATATTTCTTCCCGCGCCAAAGGTACACCATCAAGCATCCGCAGTAAGCGAAATTCGGTTAACGCTGTTCAACTCAATGTGCGGTCTGCCATTACGCTATCCGGACGGGCTTTCAGTTACATCCCGAAAGCACACAGTAAACAAGGGGAAAAAACCTTACATCTTACCCCATTGAACCCTTTATTTCCCTACGGGACTTTGAAGTCTCATCAATAAAATCGTTGAATTATGTTTTAACGGTTCTTTTAAGCCCCAATTTTAAAATTTTAAAATAGACCAGTGAAAAAACTTATACCATTTTTGCAAATTTAATGTGAGATGTTCCTCATGCGGGAAGAAATGTAATAAAAAAGCTGCAAACTCTCTTTAAAAAAAAAAAAAAAAAAAATTGGGACATAAAGGGTTAAAGGGTGACTAGGAAGAAGGGGATCCAATAGCCTGACGAATTATCGTCCATCACCGGTTTTGTTTTAGTTCGGGCAAAACTATAGAGTCATTAGGTTTGTCAAAATACGACAAATGAAAATATATACAACACCATTGTCCTAACTCGAATTTCTGATCTTTTGATTGCTATCGAATGTACTTTCTAATTACACTACAAAATCTTTCGGTAAGGGCGGGAGAAAATTCCTTATAGCTTTATCAAACGAGAATCCCGTGTTATTAACTCTATTCGCTACTTAAATTGTGCCAATTTTATTTCACTGTACATTTCAATGATTGCATACCTCGCAATAATTAAACTGAAACAAATGCTACATTTATTTAACAACAGTAATTACAGTGATACTTTCAATGGCGAGATTCGTATAAGTTTAAACATACGTATACTTAACTGCTCTCAAATGAATAAATAATTAACAAGTGACAAATTAAAAGTCTTACAGGGATAATTAAGAATCTGCCTTCCCCGCATCAAACAGCACTTTCTCTTCAAGACAAGCGCCTCGCTCTTTAATATTTCTTCGTCATCACTCAAACAGAGCAATGGTCAGCCGGAAAGGAAAGATCTCGGTCAAGAATTTCCGAGAACTATTTTCCAACTATGCGAAGTCCTACTTTATTGGAGTTTTGAGTGCTTCTTCCCGACTCCCGGAATTCCGGAATTGAAGGAGGAAAAGAGAATAGGGTCTGAAAGATTGTCTTTTCCGTTCTTCCAATGATGTTCCTGGCTTATTTATTCGAGATGCATTCCTTTCGATAATGGGCTATTCACATGTTCAGATATATTATAAATTAGATGAGGATTTCGCTATACATCATTTGTAAATGCTCGAAGATAAGTTATGGCATAATATAATTAAACGCAAAATTGGAAAGTGTGATAGTTAGGGAATTTGAATCATAAAGCTTCTATTATTGAATAATATTACAATAGAGTTAAATGTATTTTGCCACATAGGCGTGACTACTGTCTTTTCAAACTATAATGTTAAAGATGCTCTGTATGTTGCTGTTATCTATGTGCTTATACGTCCAATATAATCAGAGATATTATGTATATAGCCTGTGGTTTGACATTCAAGAACAGTATTCCCAAGCTGACAGCTTTTATTGACATATGATTAAAACTTCTAGCATAAGCCAAAGACTTTGAATTTTCAGAATTTCATTCTCCTCTGTTCTAAACATATGCAAAGTATTTGGAAACTCATTTTGCATGTATGCTGTGAGTCTGTTTTGTATGCCTATATTCCTTTCTTGCAAGCATATTCTACAGACCATGTGTGACGTGTTTCATTTTCATGTGCTATCATGTTTCCCTACAGGCTTTATTGCCCCCTTAAATTAAGAGGAAAGCAGCTACTGGATCAGCTGAGTCATACATTTTTAGTGAATCAACGTTCTCGGGAAACCTTATCCACAAGTTTCATACAATTATCAGATGTTCTCGTAATAGGGCCATCTTAGAGGTGATTTCATATAACGCAGGTAGACCGAAAATAATCTTGAAAAACGGAAAAGCAAAGTTTGCAAATCCGTGCATCCTCAGTGAATAAAAGATCAATAGTACAGAGGCTGTTCGCACAATTTTAGACGATTTTGGTAAGCGGTAATAAACATCGTTTCCTCCAAAATAAGTAATTGCAATTGTACTATGTTTTTAAAAGTCAAAATTATCGTTTGTGGCTTGAAAGTTTTGTTTTTATTCAAAATGGCGAATTTAACAAAGCAGTGGTTCGAAGGCTACATTTACGCTCTTTCCGAAGGGAAATATGCATACTCCGTTATCCAAAAACGATGTGAGAGTCATGGTTTTGTGATATCTAAAGCGTCGATAGGTAATATCATCAACAAGAAAGGAAACAAACGTCAAATTGGAGCCTCGAGTGGTGCAAAAATTCCAAACAAGTATCCAAGGAAAAAATGGACATCTTCGACTATGGCAAAGGTACGTTGTTTAATGTTAAACGAAAATCCCTCTAGTCAAAGGACAGCTGCAAAATCATTAAAATGCTCGGTGTCCACTATAAACAAAATGATAAACGTTGATTTAAATCTTATGAAAGCGAAAAAACGCAATGTGCATCGTCTTCTTCCAAAGCATATCGCTCAACGCAGAACACGCTGCAGAATTCTATATGAGAAACATTTATCCAAAGAAACATGGAAAACAATTGTCACAGTAGATGAAGCATGGGTTTATTTAAGTGACTTTAACAAAAAAGAGCCATTTGTTATCATAAAAAGGGAGAAAAAAAATTAAGTACATGGTTCAAAGAATCGAAAGAATATTGGTTTTTCTTATAATGGCATATTAATATCGAACGAATACTGGTTTTTCTTATAATGGCAAGTTAAAAATAAAGAGAGTGCACAAAGATGCCAAGATTAACTCCAAATACTATTAGGAACATATTTTATCGCCAATTTTTCTGAATGAAATACCATCGCTTTACCCACAGCGCCATCAATCTGGGAGACTCCATCAGGACAAAGCTAGCAGTCACACATCAAAATCCACTGTAAATTTCCTAAACGAAATGGAACAAAAAACTGGTATCAAGGCCATACCCTTCGCTGATACCCCTACTAAATCTCCTGATGTGTCACTTATGGATTTTTGTGCTTTCGGACTTTTAAAACTGCATTATCCAAACGTTGTCCCAAAACCCTAACAGGACTCTGGAAAGCTGTTCGGAAGGAATGGGATAGAATACCTCTTCTGCCACTTCAAAAGACATTATTATCCTGGAAATTGCGGTGTCGAAAGATAGTTCAGAATAAGGGATGTCAAATAGAACATTTAAAACAGAAGAATTTTATGTAATTTAGTTTTGTGAATACAATATACATCGTCTAAAATATTTGTGAACAGACTCTGTAGAAGCTATACATATATAACCCACATTAGACTATTTCGATCATGCAACAGTATTTTGTTTGCAACATATAGAGTCTGTAAGAGCCACACTGGTATATTTTCAATGCTAATATAATGCAATAGTTGGAAGCAGGTTACATCTGTGAAAAAAAATGACATAAAGAAAAGTAACTTCCTTACTGCTTGTCTTCGTGGTGCAACTGGAAGCACGTTCGGCTCGCCGAAGTGAGAATTCTGGTGAGAGCTGTAGAATCTTTAGGATTTTTGAAGCAGGAGACGTCAAAGATGTGCAACGCCCTCGTCGGGACTCGAACCTGGACCTTGCGGAATATGCACCGAGTGTGCTACCATGACATCACAAAGGCATGCTAGAAGAAGGGAAAAAGTATCTTATATACCCCCTTGCTGCTGGGGTTTAGGGAACCCAATCAACAAATCCTGATGGTGACGAATTATCGTTTCCCACCTTTTAGTTGGAGAGCCGCTGCACAGTCATTAGGATTTTACAAGCAGGAGATATGGAAGATGTGCAATGTCTTCGCCGGGACTCTAACCTGAACCTCTCTATGTCTAGTTTTCTATCGTTATCGTTATGCTGGAAAGAGGGAGAAAGTACCTGCTGATCTTTTCGTCGCCAAAATAAACTGAATGACTCTAACTTAATCACTGAAGAGCATTTGCACTGTAGAGACATTAGGTATATAATTTGGAAGCATGAAAGGTGAAAATTTAGCAACGCATTCGCCGAGAATCGAACCACGGAATTCTGAAATCTCGGCTCAGTGAGCTGAACACTACAGCACGAAAGCACGCTAGGAAGGCGGAAGAAATACCTTATATACTCCCCTTTTTAAAGGGCTGGGGTTTTTTTAGGGGACCCAATCGCCAAATCCTGAGTGTGGAGAATCCTCATCCACAACCCGTTTTTAGTTAGGGCTCCACTGCAGAGACATTAGGTATTTTCTTGAAGCAGGATAGAGGAAAAATGAGCAATCACCTTCACCGGGAATCGAACTACGGACCCCTGGAATACCGGCCCAGCGTGCAGAACCACTACACCACGAAGGCACGCTAGGAAGGCGGGAAATATACCTTTTAACACTAAGAGCGCTTTATTTTCCGAGCACCTGATACATAAACTGCAATTCAGGTACATAAGCGTTCACTTTGAATTCAGAAAGTTGGGATATACTGCAATTCAGGTACATAAGCGTTCACTTTGAATTCAGAAAGTTGGGATATACTACAATTCAGGTACATAAGCGTTCACTTTGAATTCAGAAAGTTGGGATATGGAGACCAGTATTTTCAAAATAATTTTGAGAGATAGCCAGAGAGTGCTGTAAACTTCTGAATTTCATAAAGTAAAGATATTCTCTCAAATCTTAGAGAAAAATAAAAATCCAGAAATCGCTGCGAAATCATTCTGCTGCAAGGGATTATTGCGAAGTTACATCTCTAAATTACATATGTTTTCTAAAAAAAGTGAGAGATAGCAGGCTTTTATTTTTTACATGTAATATATGATATGAACTCTGGAAAAATTATTTTATTCCATGTGTTTAAATGAAACTTCAAGAATAAAATTACATTTTACTAGTTCAACTGCAGTTAAATGACATAAAACTGAATTCCTTGGGATTCAATCATTATAATTGATGGATTAGTCATGAGAATGTACTTAGCTAAAGAATTAACAGAGAGGAGTACGTAACTAAATCATACTAACTAGCAAAAATTTTAAAAAAGAAAAGAGAAAAGAAAACCTGAAAGGATACCGATTTCAATGTCGCACCTGTCGTTTCATGTTAAGGTATTTTTTGTTCTCGCTGAGCATCACAGATTACTAATCTGCTCTTGGACTCACTCCTGCTAACACATTTGTTTTGTCGCATTAGTTACATAAGTTTTGCCATGTTAGTCGTATTAATGCTCTACATACATTTCAACAGCAAAATGATAAAATTCTTAAAAGCAGCACATAATATTTAGAATTCTAGAAACATTGTTAAGTGTTGGCTTATATTTTTCTGTATTTCTCAATTTGTTCTTAATTTATGATATCAAAATTCAATTTTTTTATTAAGATGGCTTATAAACATTTTCTCTCATTTTATTATTAACTGATAAGGTATTTCTCCCACGTTCTTAGCATGCCTTCGTGATGGGGTGGTTCTGCACGCTGGGGCGGTACTCCAGATATCCGTGGTTCGATTCCCGGCGAAGGCGATTGCTAATCTATCCTGCTTCAAAAAATCCTAATATCTCTACAGTAGGATCCGAACTAAAAGGTTGGTAAATGATGATTCTCCCCACGCAGGATTTGGTGATTGGGTCCCCTAAAATCCTCTTTAAAAAATGAGGGGGAGTATATAAGGTATTTCCCATACCTTCTTGACATGCCTTCGTGGTGTGGTGGTTCTGCAGGCTGGGACGGTATTCCAGAGGTCCGTGTTTCGAGTCCCGGCGAAGGAGGTTGCTAATCTTTCCTTCTTCAAAAAAAAAAATTCCTAATGTCTCTGCAAACTTTTGGTGCTTTCAACATTATATATGAAACGCTCTTCACACTTGCGTCACATAAAATTTAGTAGCAAAATTACAAAATGTTTAAAAGTAGCACATGTTTGCAATTCCTGATAGAGTGTTAAGTGTTACCATGCATTTTGTTTTACTCGTAATACAGTTTATTTAAAAACTAGCCACTTGCACGTCCAGCTGCATAAATTGTTATCATAAAAAAAGATAATTTACAAAATGATTTCAATTAGTTCAGCCAGTGTAATTTCATAAAAATATTCAATATACCTAATTGCATCTTACTATTTTGATTATTTTTTAAATCAATCATGTTAAAAATTAGAAATATATTAAGAACTGTGTTTATTGCTTTTAAATCGCTTAGTTTGTTACTCAGTAAGCATCTCCAGCTTAAATCTGAAAGTTTAAAATCCTGACTGAATTACGACAACCTGGAGCATAAAAGATAAAAATATTTTACAATATTTCAAATAGCCGAATTTGTGAGTTAAAATTGAAGGTTAACTATCTTATCTATTTTACGGATGGCAAGAGTCTCGCCTCTAGAGATAAAAATGTTCTTTTTACGCATTGTTGGCTTTTTTTTTTAAATCGCTAAATTTGTTTATCAAAAATCATTAAATCTGTGTAAAATACAAAATTAATAAAAATACAATTCTAATTTCAAAATTCGCGCTTCGAGTTGCCCATATTCGGGTGGAGGACTACGTGTATTAAAAGAAAGAAGAATTCAAAGCTATCAAATGGTAAGAAAATCTCTATTCAAAACCACTGACCGAAGAAATGCTGAATATCAAAAGAAGTAATTAGACTTATGTGTTACTGTTTCCATGTCCAACGAAGATAACTTGAGATACTTTGGATCATCAGCCAGTAGCATATTAGTTATTAGCTCAACAATCCAATGAGCATACATATGTAGCGAAGATATATTGGTCTTAACACGCTGCTTCAGCTAACACCTCAGAAACAAAGGTGGTGTGGTGTATTAGATTACGGCTAAGCACTCGAGGGCTATCTGCCTTAAGGGAGGGATGCCTTCGTGGAGGACTTTTTAAGGAAAACTGGCTCGTATACACGTTACACATAGGGAAAACCACGAAAACGCCCATGCAGCCAGTCCGTTCGCGGGATTCGAACCTCGAACCGAACTACCAGTGTTCAGTGACGTTACCGCTCGGCCGCTGGTGGGCCCCAGGAAACAAAGGAGACAAGTAGGAAGGAGGAAACCGTTGTTTCATCAGCCAGGCAACTATCAAAGCAGTGAACAGAAATGAAAGAGCACGTTTTTACAGAAAACATGCAGTGCATACACTCAAATGAATATTAGTGCAACAAATCAGTGTTTTAGAATACGAAGCAAACAAGAAGTGTACGAAATTGTAATACAAATATCCAGTACAGAATATTACAGGAACTAATATAAAATCTATACTCATTGTATGCAAATAAAGTACAGTTGAATACAAAGATACACAAAAGGTACACAAAGATAAGAATGGTACACAAGTTGATACACAAAGATAAGAATACATCGAATAACATATACCGCAATTTAAATAAAGTGATGTTGCCCAACCGGGATAGTAGTTAGTGACTCTGACTGCCGTGCCGAAGGGCTGGGTTCGAATCCCTGAGTATAATGTCTCGGCGCCATGGGTCACTCAAAATATGCGGTAAGCCTGTCATCTGTGTGATGCCCAGGGCTCTTGCAAAAGACAGGCGCAATCTTGCCTCCTTGCCATGACGAATTTCATGGGCTTGTTCTGGTTTCAGACAACAAGAGTCACAACAAATAAAGTAATATGTTGTATTATATCCGCACCTGTAAAGTAAACCTGTGTTGAATCTGGGAAAGGTGGCAATTACCTAGTTCTCTCAAGAAAATCTTACGCATCCAGAAGAGCCATATCGATTTTAGAAAGCCGCATTAATTCTGTATAGCTTAAGAGCGGATGCATTTATGAAGGAGTTTCTAAGCGAAACTGGTCACCAGTTAATTTACATGAGGGGTAAATAGCAAAATCTTCGTTCATCAAGTCCGTTTAACCATAATGAACAGAATCTAGTAAATTGTTAATATTTTACGACTTTAGCCACTCTTTCATTTGAGAGTGAAGTTGCATTATGAAATGCATTTGTCTAAAACAATTGAAAAATTAATATTATTTGGATTCTTGATGGACAAAATAATTATTCGTAATCACGATTGATTTTTTAAGTTACAAAATCCAATAACAGCAAACGAATCTAGCAAAGTGCCACAATTATAACAACAAATGCTTGATTGATATAATTCGATATATCTGTTGAATGCACTTTAAAAAAATGCAATTTGTAAAAGAAATAATAAGATCGCTTAAAATATCTGCAATATTTCATTTAGAAGAAGAAAAAACATTCAGCAACTTTGTTAATAGAAATTTAATGCGCTCACGTAGAAAATTAAATATTATACTAAATTTCTTCACAAATTAACTGATTAATTACTCAGTTTTAAATGTCGAAATGTTAAATATTTGAAAAATATTCGTCTAAATAAATATTATTAGAAGCACTAAATTCAGTTAAATTTCATTACTAGAAAACCACTTAAAATAACAAATAAAATCATTTTTTAATTTCAGAAATTTTTGGCTTTGACTAGGAGGATTATAGGAGATATTTGTTATAGGAGATTATAGTTATTTTAGTTAATTTAACACATACGTCAGGAATTTAGTATGCTTAGCAAAATACTATACGTTACTCAAACTGCCACTGATCATATTTAAAGCCATTACTGTACTTATGTTTACTTCCTTATACGAATTAAAGTACTGTGTAATCACAAAAAATTTCACTGTCATATTTCAACGAAAATATCCATTTTGACCGCTCTCGAAACCATTTGAACTTTCTTTCTTTTTACCATTGACGGAACAACTGGCCCACTGGGTTAGGCGCTTTTCAGCTTGTTGGATCCCGTCGATGGAATTAAAAAAAATACATAAATAAATATAATTAAAGAGCTTAGTACTGTGCCCTCCGTGGATTGGCCACGGAACGAGGAACATTGAAATAAGAACCAGAACATGGAAAGAAGGTGCATGGTGGGGACTGCTGAGACTAAGCGGAACACTTTCCACTATTATCGTACATGTTAGGCATACAGTTATATTACGGATGTGCTATAAAAATCAGGTACAGATGTAAAGATGACCAAATACATTTTAAATTATGGAATACATTAAATGAGTTCTGGATAAGTCATAATATTAAATATAGTTAAAAACAGCAAAACAAACAAAAAACACAAGACATTAAGTAAATTAATATATGTACAGAGCAGGCTGCTGACGGCATGGTGTCCAAGGAAAGAAGTCACTCCAGGTTGTCAGCAATGCTTTTAGCAATGGTAGTCCAGTCTCTAATGCGGCTGATGGCATATTTATGCTTAATTGTGTTCTTGAACTATGCTGGCATATTGATTACAGTTGGTTTTTTCAAATGTGAATTCCCTGTGTGCGAGCAGTCAAACAGATAGTGATCTGGGTCACCAGTACTGCCACAAATACATTGGTCATTGTCTCTTAGGCGAAATCTGTGAAGATAGGACATATATGGGCCATGCCCTGTCAGATACTGTGTGAGGTGCGAAGAACTGCTACTTAAATTGTGGTTAACTTTTGGTTGGAAATCATACAGTCTTCTGCCTGTGGTGCTTGTGTCCCAGTAGTTTTGCCACCGTTTCATTAGTTCACATTTGAGAGTAGTTTTCAGATACGAGTGCGGAAGGGGCACACGAACTATGTTTTTGCGTGACATGTACTTACGGACAGAATAAAGAAATGCTTTTGCCAAAGCGGATTGTATATATATATGTGTGTGATTACGCCAAAGCCTCGAGGGCTATCTGCCTAGGAGGAGGGATACCTTCCCCGTGGGGGACTTACTAACTCGGATACTCGTAACACATGAGAAAAACCACGAAAAGGACCATGCAGCCAGCCCGTTCGGGGATTTGAACCTCGCACCGAACTGCCAGTTCAACGACTTTACCGCTCGGCCGCTAGTGGGATCAAAGCTGATTGTAAAATGAATTTAAAATGGATTCAGAAGAGATATTTTCTTAATGTCTGTACGTTTGTACGTATGTATGTAATGTATCTCGCATAACTCAAGAACGAGTAGCCGTAGAAGGTTGAAATTTTGTATACCAGACTATTATAATATGTAGTTGTGCATCTCCACTTAGCGTTGCAATCGGCTGCACCAATTCCCACTCTGTTAATTGGCTAGGTGTGCTTAGTTTTCGTATTCTTATATGTTGGTAAATTGAGCAATAATTGTTTTAAAGTGTTTAAATTATATGGTTTTTGACTAGTTAATCTACAGGCAATAGTTGCAGTATTGTCAAAAAAACTGTTTTTTGTTTACATTTGAAACTTAGAAGAACAGTGAATTAACTCAGTTTCTGTACCTTCAGAGTTTTTTACCGAGTGGGATCAAAAGTAAACTTTCAGTTTTGTGTACCAAAACATCTGCCTTCTTGCCCGATGTCCGAATTGCTTGTTTTTGCTCAGAAACTCTAATTTTAATTGTAAAATCTTTTTGAAACTATTTTAACTATATTTGTTGTTTTATGTTTTTCTGTATTTTGCAGTTTTGAGTTTTTATATACTTTTGTTTGCCGCGAAGTGAGAACTGAATTACTTGAATGAGAAATATATCCCTAATGAAACTCGAGAAAATAAGTTCAAATGAAATGCAGCAAAAAAATGTGTATAATTTAATAGGCCGTACAAAGAATATGATACCCCATCTTTCCCCCCCCTCTTGCAATTTGGACACTTGCCGAGTTCCCTTTTATACTATGCCACTAATAACGGTTTAAAATAAAACATTATTCTCCAATAAAATTAAGCATTGAAAAAAATTCCAATTCAGTCCGTTCTAAATTAAAGTCAATTTGATAACGTTGTTTGTACTTCTGATGTTTATTTTCTTCCCCTTCATTATAGCGTTTAATCGAACATTTTTTTCCCACAGACGCATAAAATTTAATAACACATGTGGGGAGGGGGGGAACTTCTCTAAAGTTATTTTTTATGCCCTTTTTCGTGTTACCTGCTGCAGAATCTAACGATCCAGTCATCCGATAGATCAATAAGTAATAAGGAAAAACCTCTAAAAGTGGGCAACAAATTGCTTTGAAATTTTCATCGACCTGCAAATATTCCAACGCGTAATTTAATATGAAACTCTGAAATTGGATTTTCAGTGCGGAAAGAAATACGAGAGAGAGAAATATTTTGATAAAATTACTTACTGCAATTTAGCTTCAGCAACGCTTTTTATCCTTCCTTAATAAAATGGGTATTTTATATCGAAAGTTTTTATGCAATGCTTTATATTTCCAACTATTAAATGTAGTAAAAGAACTAAATAAGTAATTGCAAAAATTATATAATTTTTTGAAGTATATTTTGCCATTGAATTGGATGTTAGCTACTCACAGCTAATAATACTTTTTAGCTATTTTATACTAATTTACATTAATGGATAATAGCTCTAATCCGTAAGATAAATCTAACATTAGATTCATTGCATCCAAGTTAAAGAAATAAATTAAACTTGTGACATTTCGTTTAATTAAATGTTACGATTTTATTTTTAAAGACTTTCCATTATGCATCATTTCGTAACGTACTCGCTCAGTCTAGAGGTGTTCTGAGATTTCCTGGGCGCAGACGGCGTAGTTTAAACCGGAAAGAAAAAATCGTTACTGGTATGATTTTAAATAGCGATTTTGGCTATTGCTACTTCCGCCGCAGTGGCTCTACGAGAAGGAAACCGAAAAAAAAAAAAGAATTCGCGTAGAGACAATTCCATCTATGGATTTCTTTAGGAATGATATTTTATTGCCTTTATTTTTCTTCAAAACTTTATTATTAAAGAAATTTCATCCAAAAACTCCAATCAAGTTTAAAATGAGTTTGTTGCTACTTCTTAATCATCACCTCATAAACCCATTTTTTTATATTTGCATTTTTTCCACTTTTGTTTTTAATAAAAATTTCCCTTTTTTTATCTACGTGAGATTAAGAATTTAATTTAAGTTCTAGCATTTCTTCAAAAATTCTTCATTATAGCTATCTATCTGTAATCTGCACAGCTAGTATATGTTAGAAAATATCTGCAGAGCGAGCGGAAAGTAATTCCCTATTTTGAATTTGTAATAGCTATTCATTTTATGTTTAGATTGCAATGAAAGTTACCTTGTTTCGTAGACTGTAGTATGGCATTATTTGTAATATTTTTTCCTTTTTCATATGTCTAATATTTTTTAATATATCGTTTTTTCTTTCAGAGATTGTCAAATTGACATAATTGTCTTTTCATCTAAAACAGCATGTTTCCCATATTCACTCCTCCACCATAGTTGAACCTCCGTTATAGACTGCCACAACTCATACCTTGCTACAATTTTCGATCTGTCCTGAATATTTAATCGTTGTGACATCTCTCATTCAGAGGCTCTAGAAAAAAAAAGCGGAAAAAATATTAGACATATGAAAAAGGGAAAAATATTACAAATAATGCCATACTACAGTCTATAAAACAAGATAACATTCATTGCAATCTACATATAACATCAAAAACTATTCCAAATTCAAAATAGGGAGTTACTTTCCGCCCACCCTGTATATGTAAAGAGAGATAGATACAGTTAATAGATTAAAACATTAAATTTCTTCAATAGATTTAGGAAATAAAAGAAATATTTTCAGTATGTTAGATCTAGAAAAATAAAGTTTGTTATTATGCTTAAATGTAATATTAAAAAATTTAATTACACCTTATATGTGATTTCGAAATAAAATTTTAGCTTATGAAACTTTACAATTCATCAAAGCGCAAAGACATTAAGTGTTAAAAAGCAAGCCCTATCAGTTGCTAAATGGTTGAAACCGTTAGGTACTAGTAGTTTGGCCTGGCTTGGCTTTGAACCGAAGCAAATTGGCTGGCTTCATGTTTGTTTTACGTGTTTCTTCCGATGTGTAACATGAATATGAGGTATCTTCCCTCAGACTGTCCTTCATGAAGCCATCCCTCCTCTTAGGCAGTTAGCCCATGTGACTTTGCCGTATTCAAATGACACAACATATTATAGCCATTCAAAGGTAAACATTAGCAAATCATAAACGACCAGGAAAGATAATTTCCTAAGGTAGAAATTTAAAAGAAAATGGATGTTATTAAACTACATCTAGTATTTACTAAAGATAAATGCAAAATTTTGAAATTAGAGTGGTATAATATCCACTTAACTTTGCAACTACTGGAATGAACTGCATTAGATAAATTCATTTTCAATAATTAATCTTCAATAATCCTCTCTTGAATTTAGCATTTTTTCGATAAATGCAACTTTATGAAAAGGTGGCTGTAAATCTTGACGTAATATCCATCACAGCTATTCAGAAATCAATAAAAACCTAGAAAAAGTTTTCAAGAATCAAAGACAAAAAATGAAAGGCAATACCAAGCTTCTTTCTTAGCAACGGTTTTTGTAAAGAAAGAACTATGAAAAAACAATGGAGGGAAAAAATTCTGCAGATATCTGAAAAGGGAAGGGAATATGCATCAGAGACAGTAATAATAAGAAAAAGTGAAAAATATAATCCTTCAGAAAAGCTAACTGCGTTGTTAATACACATACGAGTATTTAAGAGGAAAAGATTTTTAAAAAATTTCTAATTAAGGTAACGAAAAAGGAACTAATTTTTGCATCCTTTCAGTTACAGCAAAACGGCTTATAGAATAATTATTAAAGCATCTTTGAACCTATTATGCTTTCCTAAGTAACATACAAAAAGATTTCATCATTAGACTATGACATTCTTTTATGTGGTATCTATATCTATAGCATTTTTATAGTATTTTTTATAGCATTTTGTACAAAGAGCTAAAAAGGTGTAGATGAAACTGAGGTCGGATTTTTCAAACACTAATAAATAAACCAGTTAAGCACTATAAGTTGTTTTGTTAATAATTAATTACTTTGATTAATTAATAGTCAGGAAACGCTTACTTTTCATAAGCGAAAATATGATAAAATTTATCTTGCTTTAACATTCTTATTCATTTTTGGTCTGGTGTATTTAATTATGGCAAAGCACACTAGGGCTCTCTCTCTAAGGGGAGGGATGCCTTCGTGGAGGACTTTCTAAGGGAAATTGGCTCGTATACACGTTACACATGGGGAAAACCACGAAAACACCCATGCAGCCCGTTCGCGGGATTTGAACCTCGGACCGAACTACCAGTGTTCAGCGACTTTAACGCTCGGCCGCTGGTAGGCCTTATTCATTTTTGGGGAAATGGAACTGTGTTTAACATGCAGAAGCTACTTAACAAAACATTTTAATAGTATCTCCTTTTAAGGAGTGTTTGAACAATGCTATGTAACAAAGCATCGTGTATTTCGACGAACGATGAAATAGGTACTTCTTTTTGCACATTAGTAGCCGAGAGGATAAGACAGGTACAGGTACAAGTGGGACGGATACCAAGATTTCACCATTGGGTCATTAGTTCTTGCGGCACTAACAATGCATCTCATCCAATTTTGATACAGAACACCTCGGAGAAGAGGGCGGTCTGAGGGTCTTCCACTCCATTTTTAGGGCTTTCGGTTCGCCAGTATTTTAAGTGTCCCCATGCCGCACAGACATTATACGGTACAAAGATCCATGCCTTCTCCGGGATTTGAAGCCGGTTTCGTCGGTAAGGAAGTTAGCGTCACTAACGACTATGCTGATCAAGATGAGAAGGGGTAAGACAGTTGAATGCTTACCCCTTCTCATCCTGCTGGTAGTTCAACCCGAGTTTGTATTCCGGCGAATGAAATGGATGTATGGGTGTTCTGTTGTTTCCTTAATATCAAGCGTGAGTACGTATCACTTGCTCATAGTAAGATCTTCATGAAGGCTTTCCTCCTCTTAGGCACATTATATCACGTGCTTTGCTGTAATCAGTAAGGTAAACGAGCAAACCTTTCTCTCCGTTTAGAAGCTCCTTGAAGAATTTGGTGTTGAAGATCTTTGAAGCTCTATAAAGTAGAAACGCTTATATATTTCAAAGGAGTACACAATTCCAGAAGTTTTCCGGCGAACACTTCTTGAATGCCTTTGATTTTTATCACACACCTGGGACTTTATGCAGTTTAATAATAAGGATAAATCAAGCGAGTGTTGAAGATTCTTTGGAAATGTGTACAATATTCCTAACAAACTACAGCTAAAACTTCGTTTACTCTACGCTTTAAGCATAGTTAATTATTATAAACAAGCTGATTCTTACAGCTATAATTGTTAGACATGATTTGTTCTTATTCGTACATAAATTTTACCATGATTTTAACAACCATGCGACCCAATAGTGATGGAACAAGCCAGAGCTCTGAGCGCTAGTACTTCGATTCGGGTTCGAATTCCGCCAAACGGCTTAGCTTTAGAATGTGTTTTAGTCTTCTCCTCTATGCAATGCCAGCACAAACCAATTCTCCTTAGAAATTCCTCCACACAGATATCTCATCCCTTAGAAAGATAGTCTTCGCATGCTTTGGAGCATTAGCCTAACCACACAGACAATACATAGGATGACCAAAAGCTAGTCAGAATTAATGTAATATGTGTTTTTTAAAATTTCCATTACTAAAAATAGTCGTATTTAATTTTACAAAAATCTCTTAAAAGTTTGAAACACATTAAATGATGCGAAACATTAATTATTAAAAATATACGCGTAGTAAAAATTGTAATTAAATTCACTTATTATTGCAAAATGCGAGCTTTACACAAGGAAAACAAACTTTCATGTTAACCTAATTCATCAAATGAAAAATATCTCTTTTTCTTCGTCTGAAGAAATTTTCCAACTTACTATCTTCTTATGGCAGTCTCGACCATGAGCATAATCATCCACGCCATTTTCGGACCGATGTATTAATGAAATTCGATAGATAAGTATAATTTCTGCAACAGGGTCACTTTTATGCTTTCATTTTTTTTCTTTATTCTATATATTGTTGCGTTGATACGGGGTCGTAATGGACTGAATGCACTCAAAGCCAATGATAGCTTGGTAAAAATTACTTTCCCAAAAGAGACACTTTACAACTCTAAACCTCTTCACAGAAGTACTCATGCAGCTCTTCTCAGTATAACAGAGCATAGTCAGTATTTAACACTTCAAAGTACTTTAACGTTAAACACAATGCAATGCAAAGCGTATCCAAACAGCGAAGCTCGCACGATTTCTCAATACTCCGAAGTTCTCTAAACTCTGAAGTCCTTGGATTGCAAAGCTGATGCTCTCAGTTCCCCCCTGGCCATCGGGAAATCTCTAGTACCTTCCATTCCTCGAGATTACTGAAAGGAATATGCGGTTAGAGTTACATATACGCTTACCGTTACGTCAGGGATCAATTACAGTACCAGTTACAGATATATAGGGACCGAACCTAAATATCGTCAAATGGTCGTCAAGCATGGAGACTTTCGGGGATTTCTCGCCATATTTGGCGAAAAGCATTAGTCGACAAAACCATCGACAACTTCCATTGAGATTTTGGATGATTTCTGGTGAAATTTGGCGACAAAAATTAGTTGCTAAAACCATCGCCAACTTGGCGATATCTAGCCAATTTAGTGAGATAGCTCGTTACCTCTATATTAAATAGATTTGCCCCCTATAAACTTGTTTTTCTGATAGAGCTGCTCTTTTTCAAGCGTTTCATGTTATATTATACATATTGATTCTGGTCTGAATCGAATGGTGATGGTGTTCAGTATCTTTGCGGTGTATAATTAACTATCTCTCAAGGATTATTTCTATGTTTACATTGATGGGGGGAAACATCGACCTTCCCCCATCAAATTCTTCCAAAATGAATACTTCGAAAGCTGCTGGACGTGAAGTGCTCGATCTCGCGGCAGATATGTTGGAATATGCTGATGAATTACTTGGTCAGGAGATGGAAATGGACTGGCAGGGACTACTCGGAAAGGATGATATTACGACGGATGATTTTATTAGTCTCATGCAATTGATAGTTCGACTCGAACGGGACATTCAATCTCATGGACGTCATGTGCAAGGACTCCAGAAAATTAATTTATAGGATTTTATGTTTCTGTAAATGTTTACAAGAGCCATGGAGATGTTGTGCAGCCAGCACTTCCATTGTTGTTACAACTTCCATTGTTGTTACAACTGCCAGCACTTCCATCACTCATCTAATGAGTGTAAACTGCAGCCTCGCTGCATCAAATGTGCAGGTGCATATAATACTGTAAATTGTTCACAAGAAAGGTTAACTACTGTGAAGTGTTGTAAATGTAATCAAGAAGGACATACCTCAAATTATCGCGGATGTCCTAAGTTTCCTTTGCCTTATGTGCCAAATATTAACGAAATGCATAATGATAAAAGCAATGCTGATGCTAAAACAAATGTTGAACCTTTTGTAAGAAATTCTGTTAAAATTGGTAACAATAGTGAAAGAACTTTTGCAAATGTTGTCAAGAATGTTGAAAATGCTAGCAATACCTCTGTTAATCAATCACCTGAACCATTTATAAATACCATTTATGATGTTGTTAATTTTTTTTAAACTGCAAATGTTTTCAAGGGTTACCCTATCATGTATATTCTTTAAAAAATCGCTGATAAAATGCCTGAATTCCAGGCACACAATAATTCGTTAGATAACATTTTTGTCATATTTTCTGTATTTGAGGAAATCTTTAATCCCAATAATTCTAATAAATAGATATTCTTTTCTGTTAATTTTTATGACAATCGTTAGCAACCTGTCTTAATTATCATGCTGTATATCGTTTCTTTCCGTATTTAATTACTCTGTTCTTGCTCCTATTTGTTATTTATTCTATTTTGTATGTAAGTAGGTAACTGTCTGGTTCACACTTACTCATCCTGTCACTGGTTTGAACTGTCAACTGATGCTCAGGATCATTTTCTTGTCTTGTTTTTCTATGTGCATCTATTTGTTAAGTCTCATATTCTGTTTACTACTTTAATGTTTTAATATATATAAACAATTTGATATATATATTTAAAAAAGCTAAACAAAAAAAGATTATTATTATTATGTGTTGTACAGCTTTTATATGTATTCTTTTCTCTCTCATGATTCAATTCTCAAGTTACGGAGTGTTCTACAAGGGGTAGGGTCTCTGAACCCAGGTACCCTGGTGTGAGGAAACCATTCTACTGGATCATTTGTTATATTATACAGAAGATATTACAATTACACATATAATTTCACTAAAATTATTTACATATATACAAAATTCCTAACAGTATTTTCTAAGAAGTCAGTAAAAGACTAATATCTTAGAAAATAGGTATATCAGTTAATCAGATTGAGTTCGTTTGTCAGAGTGATTTTTCTAAAATTTAGATATTCTGTCTGAGATCTCTATTTTACGAAAATGCGTTTTTAGTAAAATGCTAATGAAAGGTCACACTTTTTGGAACTAGTTAAACGAAGGATCACTATAACGCTTGAAGACATAATGATTCGAATAATACAAATGTGTAGTAATTTAAAAAAATTTGTAGTTTTTTCTAGATAATGCAATAATTAAAACAGGAAGAATTTTAGTCGAGTAATTTTATAATTTTTATATTTCGAAAACAGTCATTATAATTGACTACTAATAAAATAAGTTTGCAACAAGTGAATAATGTTTCAATGGATTTCTAATTTAGCTTTTTTTTAATTAATATTTACGAAAACTAGATGCTCATTATCATCTGTTCAAGAACTCTGTAAATTATTTCCTCGAAGAGCCCAAAATTACTTCCTGTAAGAAAGTTATTTAAACTTGTGATATTCTGAATACCATAATATCCACTCCATTGCTTTTTCATCCATTTGCTATATAGCCTAATGACTCATCCCATTAAAAACAAATTTATTCATCCTTCCAGTCAAGATGAAATAAATGGTCGAACAAGAGGATAAAAGACGGCTTAAACTGTACGAATTCTCGACAGAAGTTTAAAATAATTTTTTTTTTAAAAATGCCTTTAATTCTGACAGTCTAAGAAACGGAATACCAATCGAATGAAATGAAACGAAAAAAAAAATATTCTGCCATCTGCTGCAAACGAGTCTTCTTCGAGGCTATTAAGGTCACACGGTGACGTCACATTTGCATATCCTGACAACTATCGTTGCCATCTAGAAAAAGAGAAGATTTTTCCTTGTTATATATAAGCCACTGGGGACATTATGGAAATAGTGTGGAGTAATTATGCAGCGTCAAGCTCTAGGTGTTGTAAAAGATGAATGATTTATGAGCAATGCTGTCTTGTTTGAGCAGACCTGAAGAGAAGTTTTTCTCATTGGGGAATAAATTTCTGCCATTTTTCTTCTTATGATCTATTAGCTACTTTTAAGACATTAAAACCGCTGATCTGCAAACTTCATTACATAAAATACATAAGCGAAATTGCGGGTTACGAGACAGGGTACCTGATCAAAGCCGTAGAAAAAAATCTTTATTAGATTAATTATCACGCGGTGTTACAGTAAACAATTTAAGCGTCTAGACTGTTATGCATAATCTTAAACTTTGAAGGATATATTTTTCATGATAAAAAGAAATTTAATTTTCGAAACCAGTATTTTCACCCTTTTCCGTGCGATTTAAGCTATTAGATTCGTTCTGTATATTTAAAACCCAAAAGCATACAAATAAAATGAAACGTTAATGAATATTTTTTATTTATTACGTGCTCCTCACAAGGGAACTCGTACATCTTAAAACCCATAAGATCTTCGAATATGCGACTGTTGCAAGAATTGGGATAACTTATTTATTTTAAAAGCAATTACTTCCAACTTTTCACAGCTGACTACATAATATAGCTGCTTTCTAAAATAGTAATCATAAAGTTTTTGTTGCGACAAATAGTTTCACAATTTAATCCGCTTTGTGACAAAATTTTTCGTCTATTGTGAACCAAAAATTCTAAGAATTTCATGTTAAATTTTTATTTTATTTGGAGTTCAGCTTATAAAATGTATTTCAGTAAAAAACATCTGTAATGTTTTCGTTCATAAAATTTTTCAATATTAAAATGTTCATCAGATTGTTGGTTCAGTTAGAAAGTAGTGCCCATATAAAGAATTCCATCCAATTTCAAGTATGTACCATTAGCCATTTTTAAAATATCATGCGCGCAAGGTGGAAACATGGCGAAATATTTTGTCACAAAGAGGATTAAATTACAAAAATATTTGTGGCAACACAAACTTTCTGGTTACTATTTTCCAAAGCAGCTACTATATTATGTAGTCAGCTGTAAGAAGTTGGAAGTAATTGCTTTTAAAATAAATAAAATATCCCAATTCTTGCAACAGTCGCATATTCGAAGATAATAAGGGGTTTAAGGTGTATGAGCATTCTTAAGCACTACACGGAATAGGAGGAATGCCCCGTGGAGGTCGTTTTAAGGGGACTGGCTGATATAGACGTTACCCGTGGGGAAAACCACGAAAACCCCATATATCCAGTCCGTTCACTGGAACTTGAACTATCAGTGTTCAGCGACTTTCACCCCTCGGCCGCTGGGGGAGGGGGACATGAAAAATTTTTGGCAAATTCTTTCTGTATTTTTAAACTTGACAGCACTTTTCTTTATGTACATAATCTGCGCTTCTTTTAGGTTTCAATAAAGAATATTATATATAAATAGATAGATAGATAGATAGATATTAAAGTACCGCCATGGTGCACAAGAACATCCCCTGCCTCTGTGCTGGAAATAAAATGTGATCGTGGCTCCCCGACTGCTCTGGCTATACTAACAACTGGCCACCTTAAATGTCTTTTCTTTGATAGTGGGAGAAAAATCCACCGCACTTGTAAAAAATGCTGCGATAACCCATCTTCACCGAATTATATTCTGAGCTGCAGCGGACTTTCTAAGGAGGACTTAACATACGATCCTCTTGTTGTTATAGTTTATTGGCGGTCAACAACCTTCTGGAGCTGATCTGACATATGTCAGATCTTTCGAGGACAAGCAACAATAACAACAAAGTACCGCTCTGACGATGAAGTGACTCCGATTGGCCGAATTGAAGGAGCCGGGCTCGAATCCCTGAGAAGGCAGGGATGTAATTTGTCCGTCCGTTCATAGGAAGCAAACTGAATCCACCTCTTAGAAGCCTCCATAACAAAGAGACCACCGCTTCCGGCCTTAAGTACTGGCCAACTCCTACAGAAGCTGTTCACACATTTTTTAGACGAAGTATATTGTATTCACAAAACTAAATTACATAAAATTCTTTGTGTTTTAAATGTTTATTTGACATCCTTTAGTCTGAACTATCTTTCGACACCGCAATTTCCAGGATAATAATGCCTTTTGAAGTGGCAGAAGAGATATTCTATCCCATTCCTCCCGAACAGCTTTCCAGAGTCCTGTTAGGGTTTTGGGACAACGTTTAGATAATGCAGTTTTTAAAAGTCCGAAAGCACAAAAATCCATAGGTGACACATCGGGAGATTTAGTAGGGATATCAGTGAAAGGTGTGGCCTTGATACCAGTTTTTTGTTCCATTTCTTTTAGGAAATTTACAGTGGACTTTGATGTGTGACTGCTAGCTTTGTCCTGTTGGAGTCTCACTGATTGATGGCACTGTGGGTAAAGCGATGGTATTTCATTCAGAAAATTGGCAATAAAATATGTTCCTGATAGTATTTGAAGTTAATCTTGACATTTTTTTGCACTCTCTTTATTTTTAACTTGCCATTATAAGAAAAACCAGCAACAATCATGAATCCCTTAGAAAAACCTTCTTTCGATTCTTTGAACCATGTACTTAAATTTGTTTCTCCCCTTTTATGATAATAAATGACTCTCTTTTTGTTACAATCATCTATTGTGACAATTGTTTTCTATTTTTCTTTGGATAAGTGTTTCTCATATAGAATTCTGCAGCGTGTCCTGCGTTGAGCTATATGCTTTGGAAGAAGATGATGCACATTGCGGTTTCTTAATATTTAAATCAACGTTTATCATTTTGTTTACAGTGGACACTGAGCATTTTAATGATTTTGCAACTGTCCTTTGACTAGGGAGATTTTGTTTTAACATTAAACAACGTACCTTTGCAATAGTCGAAGATGTCCGTTTTTTCCTTGGATACTTCTTTGGAATTTTTGTCCCACTTGAGGCTCCAATTTGACTTTTTTTCCTTTCTTGTTGATGATATTACCTATCGACGCTTTAGATATAAAAAAAAAAACATGACTCTCATATCTTTTTTGGATAACATAGTCTGCATATTTCTCTTCGGAAAGAGCGTAAATGTAGCCTTCGAACCACTGCTTTGTTAAATTCGCCATTTTTAATAAAAACAAAACTTTCAAGCCACAGACGATAAATTTGACTTTTGAAAACATAGTACAATTGCAATTACGTCTTTTGCAGCAAACGATTTTTTATTACCGCTTATCAAAAATCGTCTAAGAAATGTGCGGACAGTCTCTGTATAAATGGCTAGGGCCCGTCATTGAAAATATGCATTGTTGCGTGCGGACAGGTTCATAATAGATTGAATGCACACAGGTCCGATGACAGATCAATAGACTTTATTTTATCAAAAGAAACACCTTAAAGTTCTGAAATTTTCCACAGAATACTCTTCCATTGTTTGTTCACAGTATCACAGAGTACAATCTATAGCTACACTCCCAACTACTCAAAATATTAAACACAGCGGAATGTAAAGTGCATCTAAATAGAAAGCTAACCCGGAAATATCTCGGTTCACGCTGAACTAACAACTCGCAACAATCAAGACTAAATAACTAAGAGCAGATGCTTTCTCTCTCCGGCCTTCTGTAGTTTTCTGCGAGGTATTTCAAGTATTTTCTGCTTCTGGAAATTACTGGAAGGCAATTCGAGAGCTGAATTATGGTTACAGCTAACATAGTAGTCAATTACATTTATTCAATTACAGGGTCTAGGACTTTTCGTCGTCGCCATTTCACGGTGGCTGTTTCGCCGTCGTAATTTTTCGCCGTCAAGACATATTTTTCTTTACATGACATATAGTTACTTACAAATATGAGATATAAAGAAATTATACATAGTTAGTTGGAAAATTATGTCAGTATCAAAGAGAACTGGGACTAAACTTCTGATGTAACAGAAGTTATATTATCGATTTTAAAATTAGGCGGGTACAATATTCACATGATTCCTCAAAATTTCTTGAAACTTTAATCGGCTAGTTAGATTAAAATTACTCATGCAAGCAGGAATTACTCATGCAAGCAGGAAGTTCACATTTTTGTGAAATCTGAATGGGAAACGGAATTACTTTGGAATCTTGTCAGCACCGTACTCTCTTAAAATTAATATATCATGTGTAACGGTGCATTTGTATAAAACTGTACACAAAAACATTTTATATATTATTTTATCTAAAATGTTCATTAAATTAAATTATAAAACTCAAGAGAGTTATTAACTTAAATCAACTTAATGTAATACGGAAAGCTATAAAGTCGTGTAAAGAAAAATATGTCTTGACGGCGAAACAGTCACGGCGAAATGCCCACGGAGAATAGTTCCATTCCCTCCATTACAATACCTATTACGGTGATAGAGAGACCGGACCAAAATGTCGCAAAATGGTCGCCAAGTTTCGCAACTCTTTGCGATTTCTAGCCCCATTTGGCGACAAAATAAATCGCCAAACCCGCTTGGTGATATCTCTCCAAATTACCGAGATACCTATTTACTCAATGTTAAATGTACATGTCCCTGTATTCTTACTTTTCCGGCATAGCTTGGCCCTTTCCGATATTTTTTATGTTACATTACACAGAAATATACAATAATTTCACATATAATTCCACAAAAAGTATCTGTATAAGTACAAAATTCCTAACAATGAGAAAACGACGTAGCAGTGTTGTTAGGCGTAGAACGTAGATATATGCAGAAGATGAAGAATAGTGATTGCGTAGAATACATAAATGCCGATCCACAATTAATAAGAAATTTGGAAGTCGAGGCAGATTTAATTCCGTTTTTTTTTTTAAATTCACATTTAGAGCCGCAGTTCACTTGGCACTCTAATCGTGCCTCTTTTCAGAACGTTTACATTTTTTAAGTTCGACTCTACAGCGCACAACGAAGTAATGTCCAAGCCAAGTAGCAACAGAGCTTCAAGCAAAGTAAGCATTTATCCAACATGGCAGCTCACCAAAGGGCAAGGTTTGGTTTTACAAAGCTTTCCGTTCTCAGATTTTTATATTCCGAAATAACTGCGGCTTGAGCGTTGCGCAAGCTTTGTGGCATAGATTAATCTAGAAATGACGCAGTCCAGAAAGGAAATTATTATTTTTAGAATAAGACGAAATAACTAAATTTAAAAACAGAAATTAAAATGCTATTACTAACTTAAATAATAAAGTTGATTTACATATATTCTATCTTACATATATACAGTGGTGGCCAAAATTGTGGACACTTTTGGAAATTTTTATGTTTTTTAACTTTGTATGCTTATAGAACACGTTGCGTTTCACAAAATGCAAACTTGTATATATCATTTTAAAGAGAATTTATTGCTGAATTCAATATAAAACACAAAATTCAATTATTTGCAATAAAAAAGTTAAACGATAATAGTTATCGATATACATTAGATAGTGATGATTGCAATGAGTTATCAGTACTTAGTAGGGTACGCTTTATTTTTGATTACAGCTTCACATCGACGTTTCATTGAGCTGACAAGAGTTTTAAGCTCTTCTTTCGTTATTACATGATGCCAGGAAGCAATCATAGCCTCAATTAGTTCTCTTTTATTTGATGGGCACCTCATTCGGATAAGAGTTTTCAAACGGTGCCACAAATTTTCGATAGGATTGAGGTCAGGACTGTTTCCTGGCCATGACAACAATTTAATGCTCTTTTGTACGAAACCACCCTTTCGATATTTTGGCCGTGTGGCAAGGAGCAGAATCCTGCTGAAAAATAAACGAATTGTTGGGAAAGAGATCTCTGATGGAAGGTAGAAGCTTTGGTTTTAGAATAGTGTCAATGTATTTTCTGGCATTCAGTGTCCCATCGATGACATGAAGGCGACCAATACCATCTGCTTACATGCATGACCAAATCATAACACTAACTGGGTTCTTCACAGTTGCTTGAATGCAGTCAGGATGTAGCTCTTCACCTATTCTACGTCTTACATATTTTCGCCCATCACTACCGAATAACGATATCTTCATCACTCCATATAACTTGTGACCACTGGATCATCTGTCCAATTAATGTGTTCCTTTTCCCACTGTAGTCTATTTTTTTTTTCTGAAAATTAAGGCTATTTTCGTGGAATTCTACCTCTCAGTCCAACATCTGTCAATCTTCTCCTTATTGTTCTTGAACTGACAGAAACACCAGCATCATTCAGATCACTTCTGATGGGCGCTGATGACATTTTTCTATCTTGGAAACATAGTTGTTTTATTCTTCTGTCATCAATAGATGTGGGGCACCTTTTTCGGCCTTTTTCTTCTTTGTTTTTTATTGAATTTGTCTCCTGATATCGTAAACAAAACTTTCGGACTCCAGATGAAGTCACTGAACCACCGACCTGTCTTGCAATTTCAGCACAGGAAAGACCACTTTCTCGTAACACAATAATATTACATCTCTTTCTAGGTGTCCAATCTACTCTTTTATTTGATGACATTGCTTCTTGACTAAATATTAAAAATTTTTACAAAATTTCCTACTTGTAATTGCAGTGTATAAGAAACAGGTCCTCCTTCTACAGAACAAAGCAAAATAATGAATTGTTTCAAGTGTGAACATGATGTCAGCTTCTACTGGCAGTTACTAACATTTGATTGGTTCTCAGAACAAGAACAGTGATTGGTCAGGAAAGCTAGACATTACAAACCACTTCATAACTTTGTTTTTTATTTATACTATATAACTTATTTATATATATTACATATAACTTTTTTGTATTCCAAATAATTGAATTTTGTGTTTTGTATTGAATTCAGTAATAAATTATCTTTAAAATGATATATACAAGTTTGCATTTTGCGAAACGTAACATTTTCTATAAGCATACAAAGTTCAAAAACATAAAAATTTCCAAAAGTGTCCACAATTTTGGCCACCACTGTATATACTTTGAAGTGCAAAATGTAATAAGTAAATTTTTAAGAATGTAGTTTCAATAAAATCATAGGTACATAAACATTTCCACAACTTTAATGTCATACGAACCAATAGTAGTCGAGTGGACAAGAGCACTAAACACTAGAAGTTCGACTCGAGTTCGAATTCTGCCAAAGGGCTTAGCTTTAGATGTGTTTTAAACTTCCCCTCCATGTAATGTCAGTATAAGCTTATAAACTTTAGAAATTCCTCCACAAAACTATCTTTCTCCTAAGAGAGATGGCCGTCGCCTCTTTTGCAGTATTTGTCCAGCACACAAACAATCTACAGGGCTTCCCAGAAATTATTAAAAGTTAATTTTTAAATAATTATTAAATTAAATAAATACGAATACGCAATCCGCATATGTAAATAACTCAGTTATTTAAAAGCAGAGGAATAGAATTTGCGATTTAACTATGGAATTCACTTTTAATAGAGAGTTTTTTTATATTTTCAGGAAAACTTTAAGGTCTGCGTTCAAACCGCTGAACAGAAGTTTCTCCATTTAAACAGCATTGTTTAGTGATAAAATACCTGCACTTAGAAAGAAGAATTCAACAGGAATGTTATTTCTTGCTTCAAAATTCTAATATCGATACCGTGACAAAGACGAAATTAAAAGTGGAGCATGACACTTCTCTTAAAGGCCGTTGATAGTTTCAAAGTTATACCTAAAAGGCTTTAGAAAATATTATCGAATTATTTTGCATAGTTGGAAGACCGAATTAAACAAATTATGCAGATAAGGAACTATATTCCGTCTTGTCACTACTTCGATGAAATATCAAAGAAGGTTTAGAATTTTGTCACTAGAAAAATTATTTTCTTTGTTAGCAAATCCACTTAAGTGTTAATATCAATGGAATAGTTTTACTTAGTTCTTACACTTTCTAAAGGTTCTCGAATTCTTTAAATCGAGATGTATTCTTTCATTATTAGCTATGAAATATTGTAACATACAATTTTCACAGAATAAAGTAATTTTATTTCATAGAAATTATTATGGCGATTTCAAATATTATTCATGCCAGACTTAATCCTTTATATCTGCTTGAAAATTCAAATTCGAGTTTATTGCTCTATTGAATTTAGAATCTTTTATTAAAAATACTATCTCCTCCTCAAACAAAGTTTAAACATTCAAAGTATTGGAAATTTTTACTCCTCTTTGTTAAAGTAATTTTTATCCTTCAGATACGTGAATATTTTAAGAAAAGTTTTTATGCCTTATGTAACTAAATTTTCAAACTACGATATAATTTATTGATTTTAATTTAATTATATTTTGCACTGAATATAAAAACTGAAGTTTCATTTTTTAATTTATGTTGATTTATTCTTAATGCTAAAACACGAGACTAAGTTTTAACATAGTTTATTCGCAATATTTTAAGACATGGTATATATAAAATCTAAAATTAAAGAAAACTTCAGTTTTCGATTTTGCACCAAGTTAGTCCTAATATTTACTTCCTGTACTTCAGTCTTTATATATCTACATATCATTTACCATGTACATATGCGTACATGTATTATTTCTTCATAAAACCCATTACAATAGCATTACTGACGGTTTTCTGTCTTCAAAGCTATTAAAATCACGCCCATTTTTAGATAAGACTCAAAGAAAGTAGTATGAATGGCTCAATCTGGGGAATAAGGAGGTTGCCTGTGACCATTTCTTCCCTAAAGCGTGCTTGAAAACAGAATTCTGTGATAGTGCATTGTCGTGCAGCAGACCTAAGTTATTAAATTAAGCTTCAACTTAACGCACTAAATACTTTGCAAAAAATTTGAACATTTTACCTTCGTAAAATATGCAATTCCCTGTCTGTATCTCAGTAACAATTTTCACATGAATTATGCATTTAAAACCAGAAAAGGTAACCAGTATGGTATTCACACTAGGTTTAAAATATCTGATGTGGCACCATATAATTTACTCGTTTACTGCGTTTCATTTAAGCTTATTTTTTACATTTCCTTGTAGATATAATTATCATTCAATTAATTTAGTTCTCACTTTGCGGCAAGGTAAAAACGCATAAAATCTTAAAGCATGATTAAAATTTGTAAAATACAAAAAAACATAAAAGACCAACTACAGTTAAAATACAGTTTTTATAATTAAAATTATAGTTTCTACGCAAAAGCAAGCAGTTTGGCCAGCGGGCGGAAAAACAAATTTTTCGGTGCACAAAGTTTATTTTTGGTCCCACTTGTCAAAAAGACACTGAATTTAGTGTACAAACTGTGATAATTCACTAGTCTACTAGGAAACAAACGGCGGCCTCGCTAGGCTTAGTACGACTTAAAATTTTAAATTGTTGATGATTCTAATGATTCTACAACTATTGCATTCAACTTAACTGAAGCCATAAAACCTTAACCGAAACTTAAGAACAGAATAATTCAATTACTTTTAAAGCAAACAAATGCACTGCTTACCAACACATAAGAATTAAAAAAACTGGCCTAGTTGGTATATATATATAGAGAGAGAGAGAGAGCAAACTTATATTTGCAGAGCAAACTTACATCTCTTGATTGGCTCAGCTACTAAACTCCCTACCCTAAATAGTTGGTCAGTTAAAATTAAAACTTGAATTACATACTTTTAGGATATTCTTTGATTTTTTCCTAGATTTATATTATTTAAATATTTTTAAATTTTAGCAGAAGTAAGTTGAGTTTAAATAGAAGGGAAACGAGTTTGTATGGGTGCTTCTTGAATCCCGAGCGTGAAGGTTGCTAGGTAGAAATTTAAGAACCGCGCTTTTTGGCCTGTGTGCCTATTTCGGCAGTTCGTTGAATCTTCAACTGCTTAATCAGTAAGCTTGCTGAATCTCAGCTGTATCTTAGAACGCGGTTAAGTTAGTTACGAGTTCAGAGCCTCGTAGGTAGTGATCTCGTTATTTATTCATCCTATCATTTATTTTTAGGTTCACATTTCTGTTTTGTTAAACCGCCGGGTCGGCGTAGTTTGTGAGCGTCAAGTGAACGCAGCTGTTATTTCTAAAGTGGAATAAAAAGGGATTTAAACCCTTCTTACGAGTTTGTGTAATTTACAGTTCATAGCAGTCACTACTACTGTTGCTGACAAGTTGGGGCCTCGCAACACTATAGCTTTTAAGTATTTTTTAAGTATTTTTTATGTAGTATTTAAGTATTTTCTAGATATGTAATTATTTTTAAGTATATATTTGTTTTTTATAAATTATGAACTCGTTCTTTTAAGTTTCTTATTGGTTTATTTAAATTATGTCTAGTTCCTTTTTAGTTTCTTTTTGATTGATATGCATATTCGTGTCGGGAAGGTTTCTGTAGACAAGGGTTTCTAAGATGCATTGGTTTCTGGATTAATTTTTCTGGAAAATTTAATTTTTAAAAAAAATTTAATACTATACATTGCTTATTTCTCAAAATACTTCATTATTTGTATTTTCCTTTTGGACCTTTAATTTTTAATTGCTAATTTCTCAAGGTACAACTTTGTTGGTATTTCTTTTTGAACATTCTTCACTATGGATTTACTTTTGCTTTTGACTTTTACCCTTGCCTGCATGAATGCCGAAACACGAATTGAATGATTGAAGAGTTAGGTTTGGAGGAAACTTCCCCTTGATAAGTCTGTCTCCTGCCTGCTCAACATTCATTCACTTATGCATTTAAAAAAAAAAAAATTAGATTAATTTAAATTGCTAAATTGGTGAATTTATTTTCATGGTTTGGTTTTGCACTTAATTTACTTATGCTATTTGAATTTAAATGATATTGTAGATTTGTTCGAAAATTAAATCTTTTATATGTTTGCACATTTTTTTTAATTATTTTAACTTTAAATTTGCTTTTTTACGTATATACATGTTTGTTAAAATTTATATATATATATATATATATATATATATATACATGTATGTAAGTTTGGTACGGCCGATTGCAACAAAAAATGTAGAAGCACAACTACACGTTACAGCAGTTATATATACAAACTTTCAACGTCATTTTTGAGATATTTGAGATAAATGCATACGTACGTACAGCCGTCACAAAAAAATCTGTCTTGAATCTATTTTAAACCCATTTTAGATTATGATATATCGAATATAATATAAATATGATTAATCGCGAAAAATGTTTTCATATCCTAGCGATTTCAATGAAATATGAAATCGTTGACATATGAAAAGATTTTTCGCGATTAAATACTTCCTTTACTTCGTATAAGGAAGTACAAAACCGAAGCTTCTATGTTCGAGTTAAATATATTATAATTCACGCAGATGATTGCCGTTTTGTCACGGTATTGCAAACAAATTATCAAGTTTCGTATCTAATCACAATGTACTTAAAAAAAAATCAGGATTAATTCTTTGTTTATAGCAACATATTTTGCCCTTTATTTTTCAGCTTTCGAATTCATGACATAGCATGTTAACTGGATCGATGCAAACGATTAGCTACGTAGAAAATTCTAGCCGTAAACAAACGATATTTTGGTTAAGTAAATTGAGATATCATAGTAATAAAATGTGTCAGGATTAGTTTTGCACTTTTACTGGAATTAGTTGAAAATATTTTTTTTAAATTTACAAGTTTTCATATTTTATATTACGACGCTCAAACGGTCGTTTGTTTCCTTTCAGGACACATATCCGTTTCAAGAGCATTTGGGCTGACGCTAAATTGTATTAAAAATATTTAAAAAGAGTATATCTTTAGAATTTCTGATAGACACTTTCGCGCCTGGAGATAGCAGTGTTTTGATGCGTACAGTGTTGCCACCGCTCTTTTTATAAATTGTTGAGTTTGCTAATGAAAAAATAATTGAAGTTTTACAAAATGTGAAATAAATAATGAAAAAAAATCGAAAAGCTTTCAGATTTTATATTACGCCCCAAAGAGCGTTCATTTTTTTTATTTATTTACAGACACATACACGCTTTGAGAGCACCAGTGGCTTAACGCCTCACTGGTCTAAAAATATATAACAGCATATCTTTAGAATTTCCGATAGACAGTCTCGTGCGCTGGACATAAAAATGTTTTATTACCTCCAGAGTTGCCACTGCTCACTTTGAAACTGCTAAGTTTTGCAATCCAAAATTCGTTAAAGTTTTACAAAATATAAAATAGACAATAAAACAAATTCCAAATTCGTTCTTTCAAGTTACCATGTTAGTGTGGAGGATTGTGTTATTCAAAATCTGATGACTCTAGGTACCGTTGTTTATTGACAGTGTGAGACACACACATGCTTTCATGTATATTCTTCATTATACATTTTTTTAAATATAATACAGAGCAATGATATTTGGTGGCAACAATTTAAAAAGTGATTCGGACATTTAAAGTCATTCGACGAAAAATACCGTTTCGCGACTCATAGCCATTCTGGTCTAACTCCCACTTTGGGCTCTAACAAAATCGCAATTCAAAATTGGAGTGGAGGACTGAGTTATTCAAACTTTGATGGCTCTAGGCACTCTCGTTCTTTTACAGTGCGAGGAACGTACATGCATGCATGCAGATTCTCCACTATTTCATTTCTTTAAAAATAATTCAGAGCGATGATATTTGGTGGCAATAATTTGAAAGTCCGTTATAAAATTGTGACACAGTATAAAATTTATACACAAAACGAGCAATTAATGAGTTAATAAATAAAAGAAAAGCATTATAATTATAAAATTACTTAAAAATAATACAATCAAATAGATATATTAATTAAATATTTTCAGAAATTTACAACTCTATCCTATGTAAACTAACAACTTTCATTCCATTCAAATTCCCGATAATATACTAAAATTATTGTACATTCCGAGCAAAACGCGCACTATTAATACAAAAAATTAAATAGAAATATACGGGTGCGTATTGTACGGGTACGTTGAACATACAAGAATTAGATTTTTATATGTAACTAAATGCCATTTATTAAAACAAACTGACGTATCTTATGAACTTAAAAATTCTCCTTATCGGATAATATGAAAAGTTCATCTTAGTCATCTTCCAGTTACAACTTCAGCCATGTCATCGAATTCTGTTTCATCTTCATCATCACTGTTTCTCTGATCCATAAATAAATAAACACCTTCCGTTCCATCTAAATTGTTAGATATATTGCACATTTTAAATGACTTTTGAACTATGTCGAGTTTGATTTCATTAAATGCTTTTAATATTCACATACACTGTATTTCTAGACTGGCATGACGCATTTCGCCTCATTTTGTAAATGCTTTTTCACCTTCTAACTCACTTATTCCATTGTCATTTTAAGTTTGCTTTTAATTCAAACCCATATCTAAAGTCTGATCTAATGGCATTAATCCGCCTGTAATAGCCACCATGTCTGTTTTACACGTTTTCAACAATTTCTTCGCTTATCCATTAGATGGGTTCGGAAAATGTCCCAAATTAAAAGACGCTCTGGATTTTTTAAGGCAACAGGAAGCTTTATGCCAAACATTCCTTTTACACAATATCACATCGTTTTCGTTCATCTATCCTTCCCCGTCTACTTGAATAAGAACAAACACCCCTTGGAAAATCACATTTCGGTATCTTCTATACTTTAAAAATCACCATGCATTTTAATTTTGTACCGTTCGCTAAGTAGGAAAGCACTATGATGAGGTGAGATTTTCTGCAACGTTTTGTTTTTATGTGAACCATTTTTTTTTCTTTCACATCAATTCTTTTATTTTCTGTCATATCAAATATTGCCCAGTTTTCGTCCATATTTCCAACATGTGAGTGAGTGAGTGACGGAGGACGTGGGCACCATCCCTCTACCGTTACGGTTAATTGGTATGAGCACCACGCCCGCCCTTATCTAGAATGACATAAGTAGGTACTTAGGTTATCGCTACCCATTCAGACTTGCATGGTACACATTGCCATACTCTGACTTGCACGACTATTACACATGCCGTACCATATTCGGACTTGCTTATTCATACTTGCATGGTGCATTTACATTCATATTGCATGGTACATATTTCACACATTTAATATTACACATTACATTTACTGGGAAATTGAATATGACTTATGTTTAAGGTTCTTTGCATCCGTAAGGTTCAATGTTTACGTTAATTATACATGATTAGATACTTAGGTTAATTATACATGATTAGATACTTAGGTTAATGCATTCATTATTATTTACAGACTTGCATGGTACATATTACACACAGAGAGATTGATTAATACTTTTGTTTAGGGTACTTAATATTTATGTTTAAGGTACTTTACACCTGTTTGATTCAATTCTTACTATAAGTATGTATAGTTGGGTTGTTAGGTTAACACATAGGTTGGCTTTACGCATTAATTATTATTTACAGTTTGCATAGTACATATTACACACATTGGTACATATTACGTACATTAAATAGTACATGCTAATTAATTAGAATGGTACATATTATACACACTAAATAGTACTGTGAATATTGACATGGTACATATTACACACAATTACTGAGACATGGGGTATATTTGCATGGTACATATTACACACATTTACAATTTACAGTTACAAAAAAAAAAAATACAATTGCTGAGAATATTAGCATGTTACATATTACAATAATATTAACATGGTACATGTTGCACACATTAAATAGTACAGATTACAATTACTGAGAAATTTAATAGTACTCAATTTCGTTATGTTCAGACTTGCAGAATTTCATTTACCTATTACCATATTCTGACTTGCATGACTATTATATGTTCTATACCCTATTCAAACTTGCTTGATGCATATACATTCATATTGCATGGTACATATTCTCACACGTTACATACTATATATTGCATTTACTCAGAAATTGTTTTTATTTATGTCTAAGGTACGTTGCATCCGAATCCGTTCAATATTTTAATATTAATTAAACATAATTATGCATTCATTATTGTTTACAGACTTGCATGGTACATAGTACACACATTACATAATATTGATTACATTTACCAAGAAATTAATTAATAGTTAATGATATTAATTAATACTTGCATGGTGCATATTACTTGCTTATTATAGTACAGTTTACAATTTCCAACATGTGACAGTAAATAACTTTTAGCCTTCTTAGGTCAATAACATACTTACGGTGGAGTTGGTGTATTTAATTATGGCAAAGCACACTAGGGCTATCTGCCTAAGGGAAGGGATGCCTTCGTGGAGGACTTTCTAAGGGAAACTGGCTCGTATACATGTTACACATGGGGAAAACCACGAAAACGCCCATGCGGCCAGCCCGTTCGTGGGACTCAAACCTCGGACCGAACTACCAGTGTTCAGCGACTTTACCGCTCGGCCGCTGGTGGGCCAACATACTTACGGAAACTTATCAATTTGTTGTCCAACTCTTTCGGAAGCCTTTGAGAAACTTTCGTTTTTTCTCGTAGAACTAAATTATTCCTTGCCATAAATCTACTACACTAACTCACATTTTCTTTAAAATTTTTCACTTTCATTTTGCCCACTTTAAGGCAAATAAACTTACGCTGTTTCTTGCGACAATTAACGCATTCTGGGGATTTTCTAGAACCAAATTCTCAACACTTTATTTTAGGATAAGTCATTTTGTTATTCTTTATTGAAAGTTCTTTGGCATGTTAATTAATGATTTATTCTTTGGCGTAATAATAATGAGTATTTTAAATTTTGATTTATCTTGTTAGTAATGATTTATTATTTGGCATGTTAATTACTGAGATTTAATTTTTCTTCCACTTACGTATGGAGCTTTCACTAAGACCAAAAATTCTTGCTGCAGCAGGACTTCCATTTTCTTTCGCAAACTTTGCCTTTGAAACCAGCGCAGTATTTATTTCATTTGGCGGGACCCATATTTATTATTAAAAGAAACACTACCTCAACTGTATTTCAACTAAAGCGCAAAGTCAAATGACTATGGAGAGGGAAAATGTCTCTTAATTCCGCGAATTCATAAGGACCCGAAGTGCTGCATTCGTACGCCAAGTTACGTCCGTCTTTTCTTGAAACCCTGGAATAACATTCCTGTGCACCTCTGCATTGAATACAACCCATTGTGTTTACCGAATTATTTACTCCCTCAAGCATTTTCCTCCACTCATTGTTCCTTTTACCGTTTTTCAATTCAGTATACCATTGTTCTAACGCCGGGGGAAAATCTTCGAATGAATGTCTTCAAACGATTCATTCGGACACAAGTACCTTTCGAGTTTCTTCCTAAAGAAAAGGATGCACTCTATAGGGCGATTATACATAAAAATTTTCAAATATAGTTTTAAATTATAGCTGCGTGTAATACTTCAGAATATACGGTACCTATTTCTTACCTTTATTTAAAAACATTCAAATAAATTGAATTCATTAAACAATGGTAGTTCAAGTTATCTAAAAACAGTTCGAACAAATGTTATCCTTACGTGTGCCAAGAACCTTAATCAGGGCTCTGATCGTTATTCTGAAATGCATCATAACTAATCCCTAACCATTAGAGCTGCCATTCGGAATGAAAACTCTTTCCTTAATGATACACGATGCTTAATTATAAGTGAGTACGAAAAGCTTTAAATGACATTTAATTAAAATATTTTCTCGTTGGCCTCCGCTTTGAAACACAGGACCTATCGATTACCGGTCGCAGATGTCCCGGGGCTTAAAATTTCTCGTTACCGATTTACTACGCCAAAGTTTTATATTTGTTAAATTGCAGTTCTTAGATTAATAGCTTTACAGGAGTTTTCACTGGAGGAAAGGGAAAGTTGAGAGTTATGGTGTATAACTAATACGAAGGTTCAAAATTGTGAAATATTATGCAGCTAACGAGTATTTTAAATTTTAATTTTGATTGGGGTTTCTGTTGATTAGTAAGCTGAAGAATTTTATTGATTTATTTTCTACGATTCGTATTTGATAAACATGTGAAGAATTTTTATTCTTTCATTCCCTGAGAAAATGCTTTGTGTGCACTAAATTCTCTTATATGTAATGTTTTCTTTTTAAGTAATTTTTTGTGCTGCTCAATAAGTGCAGAGGCAGTTCGCGCATTTTATAGACGAATTTGGTAAGCGGTAATAGAACATCGTTTGCTGCAAATTAAGAAATAGCAATTGTACTATGTTTTTAAAAGTCAAAATTATCGTCTGTGGCTTGAAAGTTTTGTTTTTATTCAAAATAGCGAATTTCACAAAGCAGTGGTTCGAAGGCTACATTTACGCTCTTTCCGAAGAGAAATATACATACTCCGTTATCCAAAAACGATGTGAGAGTCATGGTTTTTTGATATCTAAAGCGTCGATAGGTAATATCATCAACAAGAAAGAAAGAAAATGTCAAATTGGAGCCTCAAGTAGGATAAAAATTCCAAACATGTATCCAAGGAAAAAACGGACATCTTCGACTATTGCAAAGGTACGTTGTTTAATGTTAAAAGAAAATCCCGCTAGTCAAAGGACAGTTTCAAAATCATTAAAATGCTCGGTGTCCACTGTAAACAAAATGATAAACGTTGATTTAAATCTTAAGAAAGCGAAAAAACGCAATGTGCATCGTCTTCTTCCAAAGCATATCGCTCAACGCAGGACACGCTGCAGAATTCTATATGAAAAACAATTATCCAAAGAAAAATGGAAAACAATTTTCACAACAGATGAAGCATGGGTGTATTTAAATGATTGTAACAAAAAAAAAGAGCCATTCATTATCATAAAAGAGGAGACAAAAATTTAAGTACATGGTTCAAAGAATCAAAAGAACGTTTTTCTAAGGGATTCATGATTGTTGCTGGTTTTTCTTATAATGGCAAGTTAAAAATAAAGAAAAAAAATAAAAAATAAAAATAAAGGGAGTGCAAAAAAATTTCATGATTAACTCCAAATACTATCAGGAACATATCTTATCGCTAATTTTTCTGAATGAAATACCATCGCTTTCCCCACAGTGCCATGAATCTGTGAGACAAAGCTAGCAGTCACATATCAAAATCCACTGTAAATTTCCTAAAAGAAATGGAACAAAATACTGGTATCAAGGCCATACCCTTCACTGATATCCCTACTAAATCTCCCGATGTGTCACCTATGGATTTTTGTGCTTTCGGACTTTTAAAATCTGCATTATCCAAACGTTATCCCAAAACCCTAACAGGATTCTGGAAAGCTGTTCGGGAGTAATGGGATAGAATATCTCTTCTGCCACTTCAAAAGGCATTATTATCCTGGAAATTGCAGTGTCGAAAGATAGTTCAGAATAAGGGATGTCAAATAGAACATTTAAAGCACAGTATTTTTACCAGAATTTTATGTAATTTAGTTTTGTGAATACAATATACATCGTCTAAAAAATATGTGAACAGCCTCTGTAAAACTGTCAATGGAGAATGTTTATTCGCTAACGGGTCAGGGCTCAGTTACTGTTTAATGCTTTGAAACGGATTGTTTAGTAGCAAAGATTTTTGTTCCATATTCATTGATTAAAATCTGAAATACCAGTGGGCAACTTAGTAAGATAGCTGAATACTAAAAGTTACATCTCAACCGAATAGGCCTGGCTGCATTCTTTTGATTGAGTTGATTTTCCTTATGCGTAGCATGAATATGAATCAGTTTTCTATAGAAAGTCCATCACGAAGGTATCCTTTTTCTTAGACGGGTAGTCTTTTTGCGTGCTTTGCCATATTTTAGTAACCTAAACTATAAGGCATTTCTCCGGCCTTCTTAGCATGCCTTCGTAGTGTAGTGGTCAGCACGCTGTACGCATATTCCGGAAGTCGGTGGTTGGATTCCCGGCGAAGGTGTTGCTCATTTTTCACATTTCTCCTGCTTCGAAATAATCTAATGTTTCTACAGTGGCGCCCGAACTAAACGTTGGTGAATGATAATTCTTCACAACCAGGATTTGACGATTGGGTCCGCTGAAAACTCCAGTCGTCCTTTAAAATATTTCTTTCGCCTTTTTAGCCTGCCTTCGTAGTGTAGTGGTCAGCACACTCGGTGGGAATTCGAGAGGACCGTGGTTTGAGTCCCGTCGAGGGCATTGCTCATTTTCATATCTCTTGCTTCCAAAAGGAACCTAGTATTTCTACACTGGCGCTTGAACTAAAAAAGTGTATTGGATGATGATTCTCCACATCCAGGATTTGGCGATTGTGTCCCCTAAACCCCAGTCGTCCTTTAAAAGGGGGGTATATAAGGTATTCTTCCCGCCTTCTTAGTATGCTTTCGTAATGTAGTGGTGAACATACTGGACGCGTATTCCGGAGGTCGTGGTTCGATTCCCGGAGAAGGCTTTGTTCATTTTTCACATCTCTCCTGCTTCAAAATAGCGTAATGTCTCTACAAACCATTGATAAAATCTTTAGACTATTTCCTCTTGCCATCATCAAATGCATTCCTTTGTAAGAAACAAGCTCATCAATCTTCTTGTTGTACGGTTTTAACCATCAATTAGTTACGAAATCGCTCACATTTTCCAAGCGTTCAGCTTTCAGGTCATATTTTCACTTATTAATAAATTCGTTATTTGAGTTTTAAAGTTCCTATCTGTGACTAACTTTTGGGTAATTTATAGCATATCTTGACAATATGGCTTGACATATATCGGCCAAAGTAAAACAACGTTGAACTTTCGCGTCAAAGAACACGAATCCTGTGTTCTAAAAGAAATATAAAAATCAATCCTAGTTGATCGAAATTGGCCACTTAATCACTGTTTTGGTTAGAGCTATGTGAAAATAATCCATAAAGCTTCTTCACTTTGTAAACTGAATTTCCTTGAAATTGTCTCCATTTACAAAACAAATCTGCTTTATATTATGACATTAACTAAAATCTAGTTCTTCTGACATTGATTAAAATCTAGTTTCTCTTAGCCTTTCCTTTCTCGAACAGATGGCGCAACATATTTTAAAAATATTTTGCTTGTGAAAAACAACGATCTATGTCTTATCAACCATCGAGATCGATCGAGTTTTATCCAAAATATATGACAACAATCAAAGTTTTAATTTTTGCCTTGTTTTAAATTCTACATTTATGAGTTTCTCTTCCAAATGTAGTTGTCAGAGGGCTTCTTGGAAAGGGAGTGAATCTGAAGATCTCAGGTTTCAATCTCTGGGGTGATTTCAGTTAAAACTTACATTACGAAGATCATTCTCATCATCATATACTCTTGTCGCTCAGGGGATCATTTGTGAGTCCATATGTGTATGTAAGTCCATATGTGAGCTCATTTGTGAGTCCATATGTGTCCATATATATATGTCCATATGTGTGTCTATATATATATGTCCATATATGTCCATATGTGTGTCTCATTTGTGACATCATCATATACTCTTGTCGCTCAGGGGCTCATTTGTGAGTTAATGCTTGGGATAAACAGAAACAAAAACAGAACAATACTTCTTATAGTGAGTGCACTTTGTGTATTTACAATACATTCTGCTGATTATCAAGAAATGAATAAGCTTTCTTATTTGGGAAAAAAGACGTGCCTTGGTAGGGAGCTTATAATATCAACCATAGAATCTAACTGATATATTCAAAATTTCAGTTTAAGTAGATGTGTCTTTACAGTTTTTATTCGACAACAAATTGAACTAGAGAACTGTAACTTCCAGATGAGTACTGTAAGCGTTCAGCTATTGGAATCATTAATTTGTTCCTTTAATCCGCTTTTTTTATCCTGAATAATAATAGCATGTGTATAAGCTGGAAGGTATTTCTATGTTAGATATTCTAGGAATATATTCGGAGCATTTGAGACTATGAGAAAATAATTCCTTCGTGAAACATAATTTCTCAAGAGATGTACTAAAGTTTTTATCTTAAACAAAATACATATTCAAAGATCATCCTTTATTTTTAAGTTACTTAGTTTTTTAACAACAAACTTGATTTATACTGAAAAAAAGTATTGAAAATAATTAAACTGATTTTAAAATAGCCAAGGGCCTTTGGAAGCAAAAAAAAATATTAGAATGTGATCTCCTTTAATTAAAAAAATACTTCATAAATATATTTCGTCTCTTCAAAAATCTTCCCTAAAATTACATTATGTAAAAGGCTGTATTATTTCAGTCAGAAAAAACACACGAAGGTTATTTGCTTGAGTTCTATCCCATTTTAAATACTTTTCTACAAGTTATAATCTGAAGGTCTTGTACTTCTCTTTGCCTACCACTAACCTTTCAACAGGACTAGTATTAAACGAAGTTTCTATTTGTTTATTAAATGCAAATGTTTAACTAACTGTGTAGAGATATTAGTAATTCTCGGATTGAGAAACCCTCGGGATCCTCCGATTGCTAAATGAGAGTGATATCAGCTCATATAGTGATAACCCTTATAATCTTCGCCACTGAGGAGATTCAGTCGCAATGGTAAACTGGGAATAGAGGAAGGAGACCCAGTGGATAAACCCAAGTAATGATGAATTGTCGTCTTAATCCTCAAACATTATTGGGAACTGGAAGATAAACACTTCAGTGTGAAATTTAAAATCAGGTGAATGAGCAACGGTATTTTGTCATAAATTACTACGTAAAATAATGTTGCTATTTTGTCTATAAAGCTACACCTTTCGGAGATAAACTTCGAAAAGTTTATTCAGAGTTGAACTCCAAAAACCCTGAGTTAATACTCTACCCAGGATTCGAACCAAATATCTTCTAGCTGGTTTACATCACAAGAGAACGCACGAGTGAAGGTAATACTTCCTTACAAATCTACTAAATCTTTTGCATCATTACTATGATATCGAATACACACACTAACATGTTCTGAATGAATTTCATTTATGGCACAAAGCGTAAAATAATATTAACCCCATAATGCACCAAAACAATTTCAGAAAGCTGACTTTTTTCTACCATTTTTACTTCCTTGTACGAAGTAAAGAGGAAGCATTGTAATCGCGAAAAGTTGCAGGCAGCATATTTCAACGAAAATATCCATTTCGACCGCTTTGCAATGCAATTTAACGATGTTCTTGCGTGATATATGTACGTAAGGACAGAATAAAAGACTCTTTTTCCTCCAAAAAAAATTATAAAACTGTTTTAAAATGAATTCTGAAGAGAATTTTTCGTGGCGTTTGTACGAACGTATGTACGTACGTGCGTACGTTCGTTCGTACGTACGTACGTACTTATCTCGCATAACTCAAAAACGAGTAGCCTCAGAACGTTGAAATTTTGTATATAGGACTACAATAACATGTAGATGTGCACCTCGTATTTTGGTTGCAATCGGCCGCGCCAAACGTATCTAAATGTATTTATATAGTACATTTTTTGCTTTAAAAATGATTGATTTATGTTGTTCTACTTGAAATTTGGTACATACTTGAAATTTGATGGAATTCTTTATATGGGCCCTATTGTTTAACTGAACCAAAAATCTGGTGAATATTTTAATATTAAAAAATTTTATGAACGAAAACATGACAGATTTTTTTAATAAAATACATTTTATAAACTCAACTCCAAATAAAATAAAAATTTAACATGAAATTCTTAGAATTTTTGGTTTACAGTAGTTTCCAAATGTTATAAAAGCTATATATTAAATATGGAATTAAATTATGCAAGAGAATGTTTTAAACTGTGCGCGCAAGGTGGAAACATGACGAAAGATTTTGTCACAAAGCGGATTAAAATATAAAAATATTTGAAGCAACACAGACTTTCTGATTACTATTTCAGAAAGCAGCTATATTATGTAAGGAGCTGTAAAAAGTTGGAAGTAATTGCTTTTTAAATAAATAAGTTATCCTAATTCTTGTAACAGTCACATATTCGAAGATCTTATGGGTTTTAAGGTGTACGAGTCCCCTTAACTCAACTTATCAGGTTCAATGTTCCGTCTTACTTTCTTCGGGAACATGCAAGGACCTGACTCGGAACAGAGAGCTTACTAAAGCTATGTTCAATCACTGTGGGAAGTAGACAGGATACACAAGAAGGGTATACAAAACCCTTTATTTTTCTCTAGTTACAATAACTTCCGTACTTCGGAATACACAGACCTGCTACTTGTGGTCTAACGTAAAAATATAAAAATAAAACTAAACTCTAATTTAACTTTAAAATAATAAACGTGGAAGATTGGCCTTATATTAACAGGAAGCCGTATGTAGTACAGAGAACTGTGAACACTACAATACGTTTAAAAATTATCAAGAGGATTAAAATCTCTGGCCTGGAAGGCAACCAGCAACTGAGTAAAACTTCTAAGGTAAGCGGCCTGCTTCGACTAACTGCTTCCTCTCTCTCGCTTGGCAAAAAGCCACAACTTAAATACTTGGCGTTCGCCAGACAAACTTTGCATAAATACATTAACGCTTATAATTCTGGCCGGAAGTAGAAAATAAGAAGTGATAGTAAAGATTTAAAATAAAATAAACGTTAGTAAAACTTAAGATCCTTACAAACTTCTTTTAACCGCTTTCTTTATTTTAATTCAAAACTGTAGTTCTGTTTTAATTCAAAACTGTTCTTAATGCACTCAATCGATTTATATCGATTGAGTGCATTAAGAGGTTAAATAATATATTACATAATTTCAAATTATCTGAGTTAAAAACATTTTACAAAATTTGACATTTACAAAAATTTTGACCCACTAAGTAAATACCTCGGATAAAGAAGTTAATGAAGTATTTATTAGTTTTTGTTATTACAAAATTCTATAAATATAAAAACGGATGTAGGATGTTACAGTAAGATAAATACCTCATTTGCGCAGTGCACTCAAGCCGTCTTGATACCCTTGTCATAACGTAACGCAACGAAATGATCTCAGTCTGCTGTAATTGTCAAAATGATTTGTATAAGCTTTCTTACGTTCGACATGCTGTCTCCTGCTAACGTCTAAACGTCATGTTTGAGGTAAAGCTTGTTAACACAACTTCAACAAATAACCCTTTAACCTTTCCGCAAATCTGCCTTTGAATAATCTTCTGTGTAAGTCTGAGAAATAAAATTTTTGCTCGGTAGCATAAATAATGTATAAACTCTCTCTTCTGCGAGGAGATAATGTTCCCTCTCTTCCGGAATCACACTTCAAGATGCTGACTATCACTCGATTAATTCTGGAGAGGAGATTTGTTTCGGTCTACAGGCAGCGACTGTGTGGTATTTACCCGAAGGATAATCTACCTAATCAGACCCAGTCTGATCGATGGTCTGTCACGTTAATGCAATAGATTTCATCTTGATGCCCTCTTGTGTTTTCTGGAGGTTATTTTGTTTGCCGAAGGTAATCTCATTTGGAAATTACCGAGAATGTCTTATTTAGATTAACACTCCTAGTGTTATACGTAGATACGTGTCTATATGTATCATTAAGCTGTTTACTGATGTGTTAGTGAATTACTGTTAATAATTATACTTTTTTTAATTTCATGATTAAAACAAGTTCCATTTAGTATTCATAAAAATTCTTTAGACACCTCAATAAAACAGTTAAATAATTAGAAGTCACTGAAGGGACTCTTTATTAAAGCGCAGAAAACGTCAAATGTTTCGAAGGCAGAAAACAAGCTATCTTCCGCCCCTGCTGGACTTTCAAATTTCCTAACTAGACATAAAGAAAGACTGGGAAAAAGCATGAGATCAAGTCGATTAAATCCACGTATAGACGAATTGTCATCCACCTCAGCAAGTGGATTATCACACGGGAGCCGCTTTTGACTGTAGAAACTAATTAGATTTTTTGGAGCCTAGAAGAGCCGGAAAAAGGACTAGAATTGGACTACGGCAAAGTGCACAAAGGCTGTTTGTCAAAGAGGAGAAATGCCATCGTGGAGGAATTTTAAAAGGAAACTGGCTTATACTCAGGTTGAACTACGAGTGCTCAGAGATTTTGCTACTTGACTTCTGATAGGTCCAGCAGAAATAACGAGGAATCAGTTGTACATTCATCGAGATACAAACATGGAACTTCCAAGATGTTAGATAGACTTCTTAACTAGTTACATCACCGAAACATGCCCTTAAGAAAGCGAAGATTACTTACCTTCTCTCCCGCTAAAAGGGCGACTGGGAAGATGCACGAACGTCAGTCGACAGAAACCGGGTGGTGATGAACTCTTCTCAGGAAGCATTTTAGTTAAGATTCCAATTAGAAACAGTTCAAATGCTTACAGAGCCAGGAAAAAGGAAAAATCAGTTGTGTCCTCGCCGAAGTTCTAATTACAGATCTTCTAGTGCCAGTTGAATATGCTAACTATTCTCAAAACGAAAGCATATACCAGTGAATTATAACTTTACAAAGTAAGATTGTAAGAACACAAATACAACTTACCAATAAAAACAATATATGTTCTTATAATCAAAAGTTCATTAAATTCGCATAAAATATAAAATAAAAGAAGAAAAATCTGAAAGGTTTCAGATATTAAATTACGTCTAAAGAGACGTCTTTTAACGTTTTGTGGGTTACCCTTATTTATTAAATATCATGTTCTTTGCACTTAAACCATAAAATTCAGTTCAATAGCAATGTCTCAAAATAATTTTAAAATGAGCCTATCTTTAGTATTTCCGATACACAGTTCAGCGATGAGATAAAAAGGTTTTTTTTCCTCCGTAGAGTGTTGCCACTGCTCGTTTGTAAATCTTTGAGTTTGTTAACCAAAAATTCGTTAAAATTTTACTAAATATGAAATTGATAATAAAATCAATTCCAAATTTCAAATTTGGTCTTCCCCATGCCCATATTCGCAGGAAGATTACGTCATTCAAAATTCGATGGCCGTATGTACCGTTGTTTTATCACAATACGAGAAATATACGTACATTTATGCAGATTTTTCATTATTTAATTTCTTCAAATATAATACAAGACTCTAACATTTGGTGGTAACAGTTTGAAAAGTAAAACGGACATTTAGAGTGATTCAACACAAAATCCCAAAATAATAGTCCTTCAGGGACAAAGCCCCTTTAGACTAATAATAAAAAAAGAAAGCTCTGGAAGGGCTAAGATTATAACAGCTGCCCAAAAGGGTTTGTTAAGCTGTTCTGCGCTCTCTCTGATCTCGCAGTCTACAAGTTTGCTGTTGCACTCACTCCTGTTAACCCATTTCTTTTTGTCTTTTTAGCTTTATATTAAGCATCATTTTCTTCGCTCCTACACCTTATACATTTCAAAGCAGATTTATAAAACTTTTTAAAGCAGATATGTTTAGAATTCCCAGTGGTATATAAAGTTTTGGTACACATTTTCTACATTTTTTAAACTTTTCTCAGTTTATCATCAATGTACAGTTTTCTTACTAGGACAGCTTTACAAAACACTTTTTTCCCTTTTTTATTGTTAAGTTTATTAATTAAATATGTTCTTCGCACTTACACCACAAAAAATTTAGTGTAGTGCAAAATCACAAAATATTTTAAAACCGTATATCTTTTAGAGTTCCCGATATACAGTCCCGCGCTGGAGATAATTAGGCTTTAAACTGTACAGTGCAGCCACTGCTTGCTATCGTTATTAATCGTTGTTAGAAATTCATTAAAGTTTTATAAAATATGAAGTATAAAATTTGAAATTCAATATTCGGGCTTCCAAGAGCACATATTTGCGTGGAGGACTACGTTATTCAAAATTTATTGGCTCTAGGTACCGTCGCTTTTTCACAGTGCGAGAGACATATGTACATTGTAAGATTCTGTACTGTGTACTTTTAAGTTACAGTTGAATTTGAAGAATCTTAAGAACTGGTAAGCGAATAATCGTTTGATTTCTTGATATAGAAAACAACAAGTGAGAAGAGTGAAATAACACTTTATAATTCCAACTAAAGTTTAACAGAACTCCATCTTGGAGTTGTACAATAAAGCCGACACTCGGGTTTGAACTTAGAATAAGAACTAAATTAAACTAATCTTAACTAAAGAGATACAGCCGAAGCTATCAAACTTCTAACGGAGTAGGCCCCTTAACGCTAATAAACTGCGAAGCTATCAAGAGCCTAAAGTACGGCCGAGCGTAATAATAGCTTAAGAGAGAGAAGCCTAAAAAGGCGGACGCGAGCTAGCCAGAATCTCTGGTTCTCTCTAACTAATACAGTGAGATATAGTTACGAGTGCCGTGCTGTCAGGACGTGTATTTGTCGCTCCGCCGTTTTGCCTAATATCAGCGGAAGTTCTCAACGTACCGTTGTAAAAGTAGTTTCTACGTGTAGCTAACATCATCAGGAGTACACATATATAAAAATTATGTCATTACGACATTTAGTCGTTCTTTTTATGGAACTTCAAAGTTTTTAACACTATCATTCACGACTTGGAGCCATTTTCGCCGTGTTCCTCAACTTCGCAGCCCGTGGATACACCGACGGACGTCCTAGCAGCCGGATTTTTACATAGCCGGATAGAGGATCATCTCAGCAGTATTTTGAAGTTTCATCAAGATTGGATAATTGGTTGAATAATTATGCAGAAATTACTCATTTAATTTAGAGCTTTTTTCGCTCACGCTGCATTTTCGACCGTTAGGTGCCACCGTCCCCCCCCCTCGGGGTAGCGCGTTTTCGTCAAGGACATTCGCAACGGCTTTCCTTTTATGAAGTGGACACTTTATTAGCTGCCTGCTAATTAATTTCCTAATTGCTGTATCATGCTGTAATAAACGGCAATCTTCATCATCTATCTTCAGAAGCAGAAGTTTCAAATTTTGGTCGTGATCGGTCCACTGGTTCCAAAGATATAATTTTTTTCGACATTTATTAACTTAGAATTTTCAGACTGCAAAATTGCGTAGTTTGACTTCCTATTACAGTGCAGTGTTGTGTTTCAGTGTCTATGTGCCTCTGGATTACTATGGAATACCTTTATACAGATGAAGGACAGATGAAATACTGCTGCCAAGGTAAGAAAATTTGACTTTTTCCTGTATTCCAGATAGAAAATTCAGCACGAAACGCAGTACTGTACAGAGAAACTTAGATCCTTTCCCATACGATGAGTGACACAGATTCCTCCACTTACTCGAGAGAATTTGTTTTGCAAACATTCATTACCTCGGACATAAGCTATAATGAGAAGATTGATAAACTCACTGACGAAATTAAAAAGATCGCAACTTCCTTTCGAGGTGGCAAAAATATTCTATCCCTAGGCTTGCGAAAGCAACTGATAGACACTGTTGAAGCCTTCCGAATTCTGGCTTTGGGAGTATCTGAGTATATCCCACCTCCGGATACCGTCGATAAAGCAGTCAACACATCGAGTATTTTCGCGTGTGAACTAGCAAGTCAACAGCAACACATCACAGCTGCACCTAATCTAGCGCAAAAGGCAACAGACAATCGAAAGTCCTACGCAAGTGTAACGGCGCAAAAGCCTAAACACACCTTGCTGATCTACCCTAAAGACCCGTCCACAACATCCAGGAAAGTGTTAAAAGAAAAATTGACTGCTGAATTTCCGTTACCCACATTGGGAGTTCAAGTAGCAGCATTAAGATACATTCCGCAGGAAGGACTTGCAGTGGATTGCCATACAAAGGAGGACATTCACGCACTCTCGGAAAAACTGCAGACTGAAAAGGCTAAAGAATTCTTGCAAACCAAGATCCCAAGCACAAGGCTTCCCAGTGTTGTTATATACAATATCCCATTAAGCGTTACACAGGAGGAACTTGGACGAGTCATCAGTTTAGAACTCCATATTAACAAGAATAATGCCAAAATTCTGTACAGGCTCAAAGAAAGGAGTAACACAGTCAAGTGGATTGTCGAATGTAATCCCGATGCCTTCCAACAATTCATGCGCTCCAGAAAACTACTCATCGGCTGGCGGGCACATCGAATCTCAGAGTACTTCAACACTAAGAGGTGCTACCGCTGTCAAGCATTTGGCCATACCCAGCAGGGATGCCAAAATAAAATCTATTGTGCATACTGCTCGGGGGATCATGCAATCAAAGATTGTCAAGCCAGACGAGCCACATGCATCAACTGTGCAGACAGTAACTACCGCAACCGAGACAATAAAGCTTGCGACCATCCAGCATATGATGTTGCCTGTCCAACATACACGAGATACGTCGAACGGATCAAACGCAGCACTATCTATGAATAGTCCATCTGCTACTAATGCTAACAACAACACGCCTGTAATCCAATCTAATAATAACAATAATCATATGCAGATTCTCTCTCCACATACTATACCTCCATCAAGCAGGAACATAGGTACACTAAGCACAAGTATCATCAAATGCCTGCAAATCAATCTTCAAAGGGCTGAGGCAGCAACATCTCATGTCCTCACGCAAGTTATTTCCAACGACATAGACCTCGTAATCATGCAGGAACCATACTGTAGAGAAGGTCACGTCGCTAGCTTACCTATTGCATGGAAAATATACCAAAAGGAGTCCCCGACGGCAGATCTTGCTCCTAGAGTAGCAATTGCCTGCTGCAACCCCGCATGGACACCACAAGTCATCAAGCTGCATAGGGATTATGTCGCCATTCTAATCATTTTTGAAAATATGCAATTTATCCTTACTTCGGTGTATTCACCACCAACAGATGCAATTGGCAGCACTGTCGCCCACATAAGCGAAACAAGTAGAAAATTTCCAAACACAGCTCAAGTCATAGGAGGCGACTTTAATGCCCATCATATTATATGGGGGTATAGTACCACAAATCCAAAAGGGCAGAAGCTTGAAGATTATATTGCGGCAAACGATTTACAATTGCACAATACAACGAATGCACCACCTACATTCGATAATTCGTACAATCAAGGATGGCCAGACTTAACGATCTCAACTTATGATATTGCTAACAACATACATTCATGGCATGTCTCAGACTCTGAAAGTTGTTCAGATCATAAATACGTAGAATTTACTATACAAACAGATACCACCATTTCTATAATTAAACGCTATAGGCTGCCAGGTAACAAGGTTAGACAATTGACCCAGGCCTTTACTCGTCTCCTGCAAGCAAAAGAATTGCAGCTAGAATCTTGCAACAACTCAGAACACCTTGATACCCTTGCACAAGGACTTCTAGAGGAACTTAATGAAATATGTCAACAAATTTTACCCCTCCGTACAACCAAGAAATTACAAGGAATCTCTTGGTGGACCGGCGAACTAAGGCAACAAAGACAAAAATGCAGAGCTTTGCGCCGCAGACTAAGAGGCAACGTGGACGGAGAGACCAAAGCACAGATTCTGACTACATACCGGCAAGAGTGGGCTAAATATAAGAAGAATATTCTCGCTGCAAAAGTGACAAGCTGGCGTACCTTCTGTAACAACAATACGAATCCCTACGGGATCTTACATAAGATTGCAACACAGAAGGTATTCAAACCAGCACAAATTCATGCACAGGTTCCAACAGCCAGTCTTTCAACAAACCCAGCGGGGTTTACAGCTGCCACCCTTCTTGACGAAATTTTTGCAAAGGACGATCCGCATGAAGATACACTGGAACAACGTGCAGTGCGAAACAATACAACTATCCCAGATACGCCAGATGATTATGCTTTCTCAGCAAAAGAAATCGCTCATGTATTTCGCTACCTACCCCTGAAAAAAGCCCCAGGACCGGATGGCCTGGACTATTCAATAATTAAAGTTGCATATAAAGCCAATCCAGATTTCTTCACTAAATTCTTCAATAAATTACTTCAGGCAAAGCTCTTCCCAACCGTATTTAAGAAGGGACAGGTAGTCTTGTTCTTGAAAAAATTCAAAAATCCAGCTGAACCGCGGTCTTACAGGCCAATCTGCTTGTTGTCTGCACTGGGCAAAGTGTATGAAAAGCTGATTGTTAATCGACTTCGTCACCATCTGCACAAGACCAAATATCTAAGTGTCAGACAATTCGGTTTCCGCATAGGATCTTCCACCGTTCAAGCCCTTTCAACAATCAAGGATTGCATCCAGAAGAATAGAAATGATAATATGCATACAGCTTTCATTTCGATTGACCTGGCAAGCGCATTTGATACTCTGTGGTGGCCAGCAATCAAACAAGCTTTACGCAATGCAAAATGCCCGACCAACCTTTATCTAACAATCACAAGCTACTTACAAGATCGTATGTTAATAATGTCCCACGATGCAGGTGTTTCATCCAAAGCCCAAGTGAGAGGTTGCCCGCAAGGCTCTTGCGCGGGGCCCCTCCTATGGAACATCACATTTAACGAAGTGCTCGCTGCAGACTGGCCCGCACACACGCGAGTTGTCGCCTACGCAGATGATGCTGCACTCCTGGTGCGAGGACGCACACGCAACGAACTGGAGAAAAACGGCACAGAAGTCTGCACACTTTTTGCTGACTACTGCACTCGACTTAAGCTTCAAATATCAACAGAAAAGTCAACAGCGTTAATCATTCCAAGGCCAGGAACAAATCCAACACGACGGCCCTGTATTAAATTAAACGGGAGAAATATTAAGTTCGTTAAAAATCTTAAATATCTAGGAGTAACATGGGACTCCGGTCTAACCTTTATTCCTCATATACAAGACCTTCGTGTTAAAACATCTCGAATAGCGAGAACAGCGCGCCAATTTCAGGGCAAGAATTGGGGTCAGAGCCTCCATTTTCAGAAACTGTTATATCTCACAGTTGCAGAGAAAATCGCATTATATGCAGCCCCAATCTGGGCAAACCCAATGGGAGCCAGAAAAATCCGTCAACTATCAGCCTTGCAAAGACCTTTTGCGATAAACCTATGCAAAGCATATCGAACTACAGCCACAAATGCAGCACAGGTACTAGCTGGTATCATACCACTGCATATCAAAGCCTTAATGGAATCTGCATATGCCCAACTGATCCACTTGCGCCGAGATGCGACATTTGGAAACACTACCTATAGCCCAGTCCAATATGAGCATCGGGGCGACGTATTGCGTACACATCCCTCAATAAAAGGGACAGGCATACGCACAGTTAAATCCAACTGCCTTCATCGAGACACCCTCACGAAGATATACACGGATGGCTCGAAGCATGAACATGGAGTAGGTAGTGCCTTTATACACTATGATGGTTCCAACACCGAATACACATGGAAAGGACATCTGAAACCGGAAAACAACGTCTTTCAGGCGGAAGTTACTGCTCTCACAGCAGCGGTACAGCATATTCTCAACAACAATATACAGGCAGCTACCATATACACGGACAGCCTTTCAGCAATAAATGCAATAGAAAATCAACACCATGTATCGCCGAGCATCATTAACTTGCAAGACATCCTGCAGCATAATCGTCACACTAAAATTACCATGGTTTGGGTCAAAACCCACGATGGCAACCAGGGAAATGAAGCAGCTGACCGTTTGGCTAAGGATGCTGCAAGCAATCTCGAAGCACAAGAAATAAATATTCCTGCCCCACCATCCTATCTAAAGCGTCATTTGCAGGGACAAGCAATACGACAATGGCAAGAAGAATGGACTAATGCGGAAACAGGGAGGCGCACCTATGAGCGTATTTCAAAGGTATCAACTGACCGCCTTATCGCCATTGCTCCTTTGGTAAACTACATAACAGGTCACGGACCGTTCCAGTCTTACTTTCATCGACATGGGATATCAAATACAGACATCTGTGTCTGTGGAGAAGACGGAACGCCGGACCACTACCTATTCTGGTGCCCTCTGACAGATACCATGCATCTTTTCATGCCCACGAACAACATAACTGCCTACCACCGACTGATAATTAAGCACAAGGGAAGCATTAATGCAATATGTAAAATTATAAAATTTATCGCGGCACTAGGTCAGGATATCTGCCAGCCCATTTAATCAATATAAGGTTTTCCACTGCATTTATCCAGGAAACTACAATTTACACACGCATACCTTATATCTTATACCTAAACAGAACTTAAACTGGTTTGAGAACTCTTGCACAATAGTAAATATTTAATGACCTTTAACGCTGTCATGTGTCCTTATTAGTACTATACAAGCACAGTATTATAACGACTCTGTAGCATGCCTTCCTATAAGCATCAAATCAGCTCTCTGTATCATACGTTTCTATTAGCACTTATTACTCATATACTATCATATGTATCTTTATCTACCTTAATATTTATTTGCACAATGTGTTTTATTCGTAATATATCTGCTTTGCTATTAGTATCATATCAGCTCTGCACCATGTATATTTATTGGCCTCATATTTACTTTGTACCAAGTGTATTTACTCGTTCTTCACCTGTGCTGCATCTACTCAGCACCATGTCATTTAATTAGCTCTATATTTGTTCTGCATCATGTGTATACATTAATACCATATTTGCACTGGCCATGTAACTTTTTCATTAAGATTCAAATATACTCCCGAGGCAGCCTGATGAGGCTCCAGGGAGTTGTTGCCACTAGATAGTGGAGGACGCGGGGCATATGCCTGTTTACCTATGTTAAACATCAGGCGTCCTCGTCCTCCGTCACCTGTCACCTAACTAATACAGTAGAACTTAGCGGTTAAATACTGCTCTTCCTCATTTGCATTCAAACGCGATTCTAAAACTAAATTCTGGCCGGAAGTTGTAAGTTGAAATTCAGGAAGACAGGAAAGGAACTTAACTCGAAATTTAACTGTTAAAGAAATTAATATAATCCTTACAACGTTCTTGCAAATTCTCCATTATTTAATTTCTTTAAAAGTAATACAGGGCTATAATATTTCGTAACAACAATTTGAAAAGTGATTCAGATGTTTAAAGTGATTACTTTGGCAAATCCCGTTTGGAGACAAATAAACCATTCGGGCTAACGCCCTTTTGGGCTAATAACAACAAAAGGGATGGACTGCCAGTAGTGGACTAAGTGAAGGAGTTGAACATTTTGAAATAAAAGTTCCTCATAAATTACAACTAAACGGTCGTTTCATAAAAATATAGTGGAATAAAGAATTCCTTTTGGAAAATATAAAAGGCTTCTATATTTTATTCGAAAATTCTAGTGAGTGGGATGTGATCTAATGAAACTACAAATAGTTTTACGTTTCCTATTGAGTACATAGTTTTTTTTTAATTATGAATTCAAGATAAAACTTTTGATAATGTAACCTTCTAAATAATTTTGATGTGTATTTTTAAGAGACACATGCTCTAGTTACAGTGCCTGCGTTAGATAATTATTTTTTTTTCCAAAAACTTAATTTGTATATTGAATATATTATTTAAATATTGAATTTTTCCCAGACTGTTAAAAAGTGGTATTTCTTCGGAATTAATTATTTCTTTGTAATACAATCAAAGAAACATTCGTTACTATGTCGAGTTAAAATTAATTAAGATAAAACGTTTGCGTTAAGTATTTGAATTTTACATAAAAATTGCATTTGAGTTTTTAATGTATTAAGAATGCATGATTTTTGTATTAAACGTATGCATATTAAAAAGTATAAAATTAAAAGTACGTTATTTTTAATTTATTATATAAAAGAATTTTTATTCTTTTCCAGACTATTAAAACTTTTATTTACACTTAACATTTTTTATAAATAATTTCAATTTTCTATTTAGTTCGTTGTTCTGATGACCTCTTTTAAAATTTGTGGGAAGCATTGCCCCAGCAATGTATCCTTTTAATAATGCTATAAGAAGAATGCAATATCATGTCTTTTACTTTAATTGCTTTATAAGGTATTTTCTCCCTGCTTTCTGCATGCCTTCGTGATGTAACGGTAGCACACTCGGCGTGTATTCGAAAGGTCCAGGTTCGAGTCCCGGAGACTGCATTGCTCATTTTTCAAGTCTTCTGGTTCAAAACACCTAATGAGTCTACAGGTTTATTACGTCTTTATTAATTTATAAGACACATAATGACACATCATTTTAATTATGATCATAAATGGCAATGGGACGATGACAAATTAATTTGATCATTATAATAATATATCGATTTATCTTTCGATAAATTTTATTAGAAACGTTCTCATCAGATAAATCTGCTTCCACTAATGTTTCGATTAAATCTTCAAACGTTATTACATTATGGAATTATTGACATTTTACTAAGTAAAATCTGGAAATATTTATTATACGACATCATTTCAATTAATACTTGTGATTCGAGATCTAGCACATAAAACCAACTATCATACCGTCTTTTACGATTTAAATGAGTAGATATTCATCTGATTTTGCTTACATATAGCAAAAAAGAATTTACAGTTTTTTCAGGTCATTTCGAGAAAAGACTGTGTGAGATTTGTTCAATTTACAAATTTTAATTTTTCTTAGTTACAAATTACGTGCTTAATTACAAATTTAAAATAAATAGTTAAGGAAGGTTATGGATGCTAATAGAACATGCTGAAAAAGTGAGTCGTTACGCCAAAGTGTCAGATTTGAAGTGCGTAGTTGTAATACAGCTAGCTTTATGTGAGTTCTAATGGAACCTAATAGTGAATTTTTGCGAAGGAAGTGTAAACGTCCATGCGGACAGAAAGCTGTGTGCCCTCGCCGGGTCTCCAACCGGACCTCTCGAATATGCACCGAATGTGCTATTGTTACACTACAAAGGCCTGCAGAGAGGAGGAAGAAAATACTTTATACACTGCCCCCTTTTAAAGGGAGATTGAGAATTAGGGGACCCAATCGCCAATTCCTGGTGGTGAAGAATCATCATCCACGACCTTTTACTTCGGGCGCCACTGTAGTGTCATTAGGATTTTTGAAGTAGGAAACACAAAAACTGAGCAATGCCCTCTCTCGCCAGGACTCGAACCTGGACCTCTCAAATACGTGCCGAATGTGCTACTGTTATACCACGAAGGCATGGAGAGAGGAGGAGAAAAAAAACTTACAAAAGTTTAGTTGCAACTTAGCATTTGGACAGGTATTTCGATCGTTTCTTTCACGCTGGCCAAGGATGACCATTAGACATTCACCAACAGGTAATTCATTCCAAACGCGGCTCCGTGTATCTCCTTCTCTCCTCAGCTCTGTCGTTCAGACATACAGACACTTCTACTGTTTCGTTTAAAATTTCCTATGCACCTACACTTACTACGTAAATATATACATAACTTTCTGGAAGGAAAGAGTTGCATAACTAAGTAAGAATGTATAGTAAAAATGTGAAATAAAAGTAACTTATTGGTTAAACGAACTTAATTGTAACAGAGCTATTGCTTACATGAATATCAATAACTTTGATAATAATAATAATATCGATAAAAAATAATAGAATTTCTCATTAAAAAATTCAGACAAATTTTAAATCCGTAATAATATATGAATATAAAGGCTAGAATTCGTACTGTTTCGAAAAACATTAATCAAATCTTATGCATTTTGCCTACAAACAACTGATAGCAAATTCACAAGTTTGAAGCGAATATTCAACTGCTATACAGGCCGCATAAACCGCATAAACTCTGCACAGTTAGATTCCTCGTTGGGGTACATAAAAACTGACCAAAGAAGCGTTCCTGTACGATCCACAGTTTACGAGAAAAATACGAAAAGCAAATTATGACGTCACTGCCGGTGCAAGGAAAAGATACTTTATTGGGCGTATCAAAGAACAGTATTGGCATATCTTTCCAGAAGATAATGTTTAAAATGTTCGCCGCGCATATCGCGTCATGCATGCGCGCGCGCCGTTGAATGACGTTAAGCCGCCATTGAACTGGTATTTAAATGTCTGCATCTTGCAGCTACCGCAACAGCCATTCACAGAAGGCCACGCGTTTCTGAAAGTCATCTGGTTTCAGACCTTGCACGGTTGTGTACCGAAATAGGTGTAGCCTCTCAGACCGTAGAAGCTTCGTATGGTGGCCATGTATTCCGTTCGTGACTACTGCAACATGTACTTGATGTAGTACGTCCGATGTAATAGAAATGCCTTACGAACTGCTAGGGAATATGCCCGTCGATATCCATCCCGCCGTCCTCCCTTGCCAACAGCCAATCTTCACGATACTGGAAGACAGCGGAGCGGCCTGACGGTAGCACAGGCGGATGCAATACTGCAGCAGATAGAAGAGACGCCCGAGATAAGCATACGCGCATTAGCCCGTGAGATAACTTTGCGTAAAAGTACTGTGCACAGGCTTCTACGGTCTGATAGGCTACACCCATTTCGGTACACAACCGTGCAAGGTCTGAAGCCAGATGACTTTCAAAAACGCGTAGCCTTTTGTAAATGGCTGTTCCAGCAACAGAACACAGATAATGGTTTCATTGCACATATCCTGTGAACCGATGAATCATGTTTCACTGGTGATGCGGTGAATAGCCATATGTGGTCCCAGGTCAATCCGCATGCAATCCGGCCGCAGGAACATCAGGAACGTTGGTTCCTTAACGTGTGGGCCGGCATACTCGGGGATCGCCTGCTTGGACCATATCTGTTGCCTGAACGGCTCTCGGGACAGTCGTACTTGGTGTTTCACAATGAGGTCTTAACTGTGTTCCTCGATGACATACCATTAGCGGTAATACAGGGACTTTGGTTCCAGCATGATGCTGCTCCGGGGCATTTCTGTGCTCCTGTACGTGGTTGGCTAGATATGGAACACTCGGGCCGCTGGATCGGACGTGAGAGTCCGGTTCTATGGCCGCCACGTTCTCCAGTTCACCGTTGGAATTTTTCCTATGGGGCCATCTCAAGGAACTGGTTGTATCGAAACGTAGTGACAACCCCAATGGACTTAGTTGCTCGTCTGCATGCTACTTGTACTTCGGTGGACCCGCGATGCTGCAACGTGTGATGACAGCCATTCCACGGCGTGCTCAAGCCTGCGTCGACATGCACGGTGGACACTTTGAACACCTGCTTTAAATTGTGCATATACTGCTGTTGATATGTTCAATAAAGTGTTTTTTCTTGCACCGGTAGTGACGTCATACTTTGTTTTTCGTATTTTTCTCGTAAACTATGGATCGTACAGGAATTCTTCTTTGGGCAGTTTTTATGTACTCCCAACGAGGAATCCAGCTGTGCAGAGTTTATGCGGTCGTTTTGGGACACCCTGCATATTTAAACCATCTCAATGACCATAAACATGTAAGTAAGCATGTCAATTGTCATGTAATTTGTAAAATGAAATTTAAAACAATACAATCTATGTATAGTAATCGTTTACTACAATCATTTCCTGATATTTATGGTGCTAGAAATAGTAGCCCTGTAAGAATTTTAATTTTTAATATTTTATGCATTTCGATTTTGTATAGGTATGTTTCTAAACGTTTCCCCAAATAGATTTCTCTTCGCAGATTAATGATTCAAATAAGAAATGAATCAAATAAAAAGTACTTTTATTTTTCAATAGTTTTAAATCCCGTGCACGTTTTTGTAAAATATGTAAACTAAAATTGGAAACAGGCATGTAATATATGTCCAGCATTTGTCCAAGATGAATTACTTACTCTGTTTGTGAACCGTATGCGTGTAATAACATTAAAGACAGCCATTTATATTAAATTTTCGAAAGACGATTTTCTTAAGTACGTTTTTTACAGTGGTAAAATCCTAATAAAGAAGTATGAGATTCAAATTCATGTGTGTAGAAATGCTAAAATTCAAAATAAATAGTTGGAGATTTTCATATAACATTTTGAATATTTATATGATAATATGATTATGTATGGCATAGCATATAATATTTTTAATATTTATATAATAATATGATTATATTTATATGATACTACGTTCAATGCTGTGGCATACGTATGAGTTCACAGTAGATTGAATACATAAAGCTCTGTTGGTAGACTTTTGATAAAATTTATTTTATCAAAAGAAAACCTTCAGAGTTCTGAAGCGTTCCACAGAAATAATCACACAGGTGTTTACAGTATCACAGAGTACAGTCAGTAGATACATTTCAAACTGCTAAGAACGTTAAACACAATGCAGTGCAAAGCGCAACTAAAATGCGAAGCTTTCAATATCCTGAAGTCGCTCGAAACTAACAGCTCAGAAAAAACAACTGAGACTAGATGCTGTCTCAAGTCTTATATAGTTCTCACCCAACCGCTGAGATATTTCTAGTATTCTCTGCATCTCAAAATTACTGGAAGGTACTATATGAGGGCCGAATCATGGTTACACTAATATCGTGATCAATTGCATTTATTCAATTACAATAAATATTACGGTGGTACAGGGATCGAACCAAAAGGTCGCCAAATGTGGAAACGTTTTTAGATTTCTCGCTAAATATGGCGACAAAAATTAATAATCAAAGTTTTGGTGATTTCTCGTTTTGGTGCTAGTTTGGTGATTTCTCGTCAATTTAGCAAGATATCCATTTATTCAATCTTAAATAGACTTGCTACAGTATTACTTTTCTAACTTCGCTCCTATAGATTTTCATGTTACATTATACAAAAAAATACAACAATTTCGCATATAATTGCACTAAAATCATTTATCTCTGCATAAAATTTGAAGCAATATCTATATGATCCCTAAATTCTGTAATTTATATTTCTTTCCACAACATGGAAATTCGTCCAGTTATTTATATGTGATTCTTTTTCCTATGGATGCTTTTTCGTATTACAGATTCGATCTTTCTCTCTCTCTCTCTCTCTCTCTCTCTCTTTCTTCTTTCTATTATTTTTAGTCTAAAGGGGCTTTGTCCCTGAAGGACTATTGTTTTCGTTTGCGATTTTGCGTTCAATCACTATCAATGTATGTTTCACTTTTCAAACTGTTGCCACCAAATGTTAGAGGCCTGCATTATATTTGAAGAAATTAAATAATGAAAAATCTACATAATGTATGTATATTACTCGTATTGTGATAAAACAACGGGACATAGAGCCATCGAATTTTGAATGACGTCATCCTCCTATCCTGACGAATATGGGCATGTGGAAGACCAAATTTGAAATTTGGAATCTGTTTTATTATCGATTTCATATTTTGTAAACCTTTAACGAATTTTTGATTAGCAAACTCAAGGATTTGAAAGCGAGCAATGGTAACACTCTACAGCGGAATAAGTTTTATATCTGCAGCGTGCGGAAATGTGTATCGGAAATACTAAAGATAGGCTCATTTTAAAATTATTTTGCGACATGCTATTGAACGGAATTTTATGGTTTAAGTGCAAAGAACATGATATTTAATAAATAACGGTAACACACAAAATGTTAAAAAAGCGCCCCTTTGGACATACATAATTTAAAATCTGAAACCTTTCAGATTTTATTTATTTATTTAATCAATCGAAGGAATATTCGGTAGGTTTCTTTTTTCCTGGTGCACTGTAAATATAGAATGCATCGCCACTTGAGAGAAATACTTTTTGCAAATCTCGTACATAGGCGATCCAGCAAAATAAATATACAGCTTCAACAATTCTGGTTGGTTCTTCAACAATTATGCTTTATTGAATAAAACATAAATTATGATGTGGCGTTTATTTACGACGAAAATATATCATAAGAATGTTTTCCTTGCCAAATGGCTTTGCAACTTTGAACAACTCATTTTAAATGTAAGGTTTTAGTTCTTTAAATTCTTCCCTATTTATTCTTAAACTAGTTGGATAAACTGCAACTAAACTAGAATAAACTGCCTATTTGTTCTTAAACCTATTGTAACTGCTTAATTTAGTGTTGTGTAAAACTGAAATTTGAGTTCAAATATCAGATTAAAATATTGCAATTAGTTTTAAATCTTACAATTTTTATATTTCTAACTTACACACACATATATATAAACATTCTGAAAATAGATAAGCCAGTTTTAATGTAAAGTTTTCAAATTGCCTTTTCTCTTTTGTTGTCTCTTTGTATGTATTATCTTTAATATGATAAAGAACAACTTATTAATAAATTTCTTATAAAAGAACCCAAGCAAAACATTTTGCTTTGCATTTCAGGCGTTTCTGAAAATTATAACAATTTGAAAGTCTAATTTATATCATTATTTACTTTATTTGAAATGTTTAGCACATGATTAATTTGTCTGAGAGATTTTATAGCGCTTTTTTTTTTTTTTTTTTTTTTTTTTTTTTTTTTTTTTTTTTGTGAAGTATCCTCTCCGCCTCATATGCAGAAGAGGATAACCGTTTTTTACTAGAAAAAAAGATCAATTTAATGAAAAAATAGGTACACTGCCCCCCCCCAAATTGGACAGTTCTGTATCTCCCGTTCTACTGGGCCGATTGACGAAATTCAACTTGCGTTTTTCATGTCTCGAAAGCGCGACTTAGGATATTTATTTCATTTATATATAGTATTATTCTAATATATGCATTTTGACACAAAATAGGACATTTTCTAAAACGACATGTTAATACTTTTACATATTTTGATTATATGACTCAAATTATGGCAAAAAATTGTAAAAATTGCATGAGTAATTTTTAAAAACTTAGATCTAAAAGTTTTAGCTCCTCAATGTGATTCAATTTGATATATATTTATTATTATCTCTTTTTTTTTTATCAAATCTACTTGATTCCTTCTTCCAGAATTTGAAATTTAGGCTTAATCCAAATATAATTCGCCCATTTTTTTATAATTTTTATTAATTGCCTTTTTTAAATATTCTTTTATAAATTTTTCTAAAAAAATTTGTATTCCTACAATTCTTAACATTTTTTTTAAGTAGATGTATATCTAGGCCCACCTGCAAAAAATTATAGTATTTTATTCGAAAGTTTCTAAGAAATTCATGAATTTACATATTGCTGCGTTTTGAAATACGGCATATATGTTAAAAGCGATAATAATGCCAAATGTGGTTAACGCACTTAGTTAAAATTATTTTAATGTATGAACAATGACTTTTTTCCGAATGTCTACAACGAAAAAAAATCTGATGTGTACACCACATGACTTCCTTGTATGGAATATTAAATTATACGCATTTTTCTTGCATTTCATTTAAGCTTATTGAATTGAATTAAATCTACTTCGCCGACAGCGCATAAACCACAATAGAATAAATGCATTCTTTAAAATTCACTCTAGTATTTGTTTACCATAGCGACACTCTGGCGCTAGATTCACTTAACGGTATTAATAATTTTATAACAGTTAACTTATATAATAATTATATAACGGAATCTAAGTTAACTGTTATATAATCCAATAATTATATAACAGTTAACTTATATATTTCGTTCATATTATAACTCATAATGCACAAAGTTTATATCATTTAAAGAATAGAATTATCTAATCGTTGCCACATGTTCTATTCAAATACTGTAATAAAGCTACAATGATGTATAAAAGAAATTAAGCAAACAAAACAAAAAAGAAACAGTTTTTCACAGACGATTGAGTATTTCTCATTTAATTAATTCAGTTCTCACTTCGCGAAAAGGCAAAAATACATAAAAACTCAAAATATCTATATTAAAATTTACGAAGTAAATCTTAAACACTTATTTCCTCGAAAACATTCCAGAAAGAATTAAGCATGATTTAATTGGCAATAATAAATGAATGCGTTATCTTTGTTGTTGCGAAGCTAAGTTTCTCTAGATTAGCAACATATACACAACTCTCCTGTTTCAAATGTAAACATCAATGGCCACCATTAAAAAAAGGCTTAGCGGCAATTAAACAACTTTAAAATTGCTGATAATTCTAACCATATTGCACACAGATTTACTAAAGGCATAAAACCCTTAACCGGAAGATAAAAACAACATAATTCAATCATTTTTAAAGCAAAAAATGTACAATTTACAAACATATAAGAGTAAAGAAACTGAGATCACTGAGCCGGGTAACAGAGTGGATATATATATATAAATATATTTATATACGTTTGGTGCGGCCGATTGCAATCAAAATACGATGTGCACATCTACATGTTATAGCAGTCCTATATACAAAATTTCAATGTTCTGAGGCTACTCGTTTTTGAGTTATCACGAAAAATTCTCTTCAGAATTAATTTTAAAGCAGTTTTATAATTTTTTTGAAGGAAAAGAGTATTTTATTCTCTCCTTATGTACAGATATCACGCAAAAGCATCGTTAAATTGCATTCGATAGCGGTCAAAATGGATATTTTCGTTGAAATATGCTGCCTGAAACTTTTCGCGATTACAATACTTCCTTTTTACTTCGTACAAGGAAGTAAAAAGAAAAGAAAAATAGGTTGCTATAAATTAAGAAGTTCACCGAGTAAATTATTCTTGGCGAAAACTGAAAAATATACGCCAAGATTATAGTTTTTGAATTTCTCCGTAAATTTCGCACGAAATTTCACAAAATTTAATATTTAGGCATAATTTGAGTCGTAGAATCGAAATATGAAAAATTTGGGATGTCATTTCAGGAAAGGTCTGATTTTGTCTCAAAATACCTATATTAGAAAGATGCTATATGTAAATATAATATATATCCTAAGTAGAGCTTTCGAGACACGCAATTTGAACTTCATCAACTGGCGCAGTAAAGCGGGAAATATAGAACTGTCCCTTTTTTTTGGCGCAGTGTAACTTGCATTAACCTGCGAAAGATAAAATTATGCATAAAATTATAAAACGATGATCAGATCTCACAAATATTGATTATTTCTGAAGGAGTGTAAGATGTGGATGTATTTAAAGTTCCTGTGAAAATACACAATCAAGCACTGCAAAGCAGAAATCAAGAATTTGCATGTGAGAAAAACAAAAGCGAACAAATTTACCAATTTGAATAGAACGCTACCGATAAAAGGCGAATACATGAATATTAATAAGTAACATTCAATTAAGACACAATAACACGCTGAATAAATACTAATTCAGAAGTCAAACAACAAAAATCAGCGTTATATTTACAAAATTTTCACAGGACTAGTTTCGATGGTTTTACCGAACCACCATCTTCAGCTGCAAAACCGCAAATGAACAAGATAGGAAATAATGATTAGATAAGATAAGAAAGCCTGGACAAGAATAAGCAAGTGGCGCCATCTGTTGGCGAAACCAGAACTAAAACATAATTTCTCTAAAAGCCGAAGGCAAATTTGGATTGGAATTAGGATCGTTAACTAGAACAGAAAGATTTTTATGAATGTGAAATGCCTCTATAAAATCCAGTTCTCCAATGGAAGATGTTTTTTGAATAATTTTGGCAGCAGAAAAATTGAAAGTGTGATTTTCGGACCAACAATGTTGAGCAACAGAAGACTTATGTGTTTCCTTTTTTCTAACATATGCCTCATGTTCTTTGACGCGAAATTTTAAGGCTCTCTTAGTTTGGCCAATGTAAATTAAACCACACTGGCAAGGAATCCTATAAATACCCCAGGAATTCATATCCGGAATGGAGTCCTTGAGTATAGAAGTCGGAATTTTATTGATGGGAGAATAAACAACCCGAAAGTTAAATTTCTGCAAAATATGTGCAACTTTATAGCTAATTGATGGAAAGAAGGGAATGACAGCAGAATTTTTATAATCTCCTAAAGTAAGAGTGTGGCTTTTAGTGTGTTGAGATGAGAATTTTTTAACTGCTTGTTTACGGTAAACTGTAGTACTGAAGTTGGATGTGTTACGTGTGACCAGAATGTGGAGAAACGGAAGAGAATTGCAAGTTTGTTTGAAACAAACACATTTTGTTTTCCAAAATAAATATTACAAGCAAACTGAGGGATCAGCCATGGGATGCCCCCTCAGTCCCATCCTGGCTGATATCTACATGCATTATTATGTATCAAAATTGTTTGAAACTTTAAACTTCTCGGCATGGTTCCGCTACGTAGACGATACTTTTACCCTGTTTGAAGGTAATAAAGATGATTTAAATGAAGTTCTTTCAACAATGAATTCTATTGATCCTGCTATTCAGTTCACTTTTGAACTTGAGACTTGCAATTCTCTTCCGTTTCTCGACATTCTGGTCACACGTAACACATCCAACTTCAGTACTACAGTTTACCGTAAACCTTCATCGGTTTGCCTTCCACCACACTTTAAATCATGTCATCCGACTAAACAAAAGATAGCTTCATTTTATTCCTATGTTTTCCGTGCTCTTCAAGTTTGCTCCTCCAAACTAGCCCTTGATGAAGAACTAAATTATTTAAAAGCAATTGCTATTGACAGGGACTTTTCACCCAACATTATTAATCAAGCAGTTAAAAAATTCTCATCTCAACACACTAAAAGCCACACTCTTATTTTAGGAGATTATAAAAATTCTGTTGTCATTCCCTTCTTTCCATCAATTAGCTATAAAGTTGCACATATTTTGCAGAAATTTAACTTTTGGGGTTGTTTATTCTCCCATCAATAAAATTCCGACTTCTATACTCAAGGACCCCATTCCGGATATGAATTCCTGGGGTATTTATAGGATTTCTTGCCAGTGTGGTTTAATTTACATTGGCCAAAGTAAGAGAGCCTTAAAATTTCGCGTCAAAGAACATGAGGCATATGTTAGAAAAAAGGAAACACATAAGTCTTCTGTTGCTCAACATTGTTGGTCCGAAAATCACACTTTCAATTTTTCTGCTGCCAAAATTATTCAAAAAACATCTTCCATTGGAGAACTGGATTTTCTAGAGGCATTTCACATTCATAAAAATCTTTCTGTTCTAGTTAACGATCCTAATTCCAATCCAAATTTGCCTTCGGCTTTTAGAGAAATTATGTTTTAGTTCTGGTTTCGCCAACAGATGGCGCCACTTGCTTATTCTTGTCCAGGCTTTCTTATCTTATCTAATCATTATTTCCTATCTTGTTCATTTGCGGTTTTGCAGCTGAAGATGGTGGTTCGGTAAAACCATCGAAACTAGTCCTGTGAAAATTTTGTAGGTATAACGCTGATTTTTGTTGTTTGACTTCTGAATTAGTATTTATTCGGCGTGTTATTGTGTCTTAAATCTACAGTAGTACTGCAAATGGGTAAAAATTATTAAAAAATTAATAATAAAGAAAGAAAGAAAATAAGTAAAAGAAAAATAAAATAAAAGAAAAAGTAATAAAATAATAACAATAGTTCAATAATCTAAATTGAGAATGAAATTTCTAAATTCTACCTTAATATTAAGCGTGATGAAGGGCACTTAGACCAGCAAAAGCTTAAAAGATATAAAATATAATTTATTGCCAGTCACAGAAGGCACAAGTTTCGCCAACTCTTTATTTTCGGCTTCCATTTCAGGCACTGAAATACACTTTTAGGACAATAAAATGCTTAGAGACTCTATATTTTACATAAAAATAGAAAACAATATCTATCTATCTATCTATCTATATATATAAACCTTCTTTGCTAGTAAGCTCGACAGTTACTATTAAAACTAATGAAGGCTCTGTCACCATGATGGACGGGTTCGTATCCTGGCCAATGGGATGTTTGTATAAGCATTTTCGTGGCTTTCTTCATGTGTAACATGAATAAAGGTAATGAATGCATCTTGGAAAATTTCTTCACAAAGGCACCCTGCTTTTAAGCAGAGACCTCTTGTGTAATTTACCATAAAATAATAAATCTAAATCACTATAACTGAAGGTAATATCCTGTTTAATCCATTGTAGTTGGCAAATTCGCCCTGCTTTTCTGACAACTCTTGATTACAAAAGTTTAATTGGTAGAACTTTATATAGCAGAATTTCTAGTCCTTAGGTGTAGGATTGGGGAATAATCATCACTTTCGTTGCGCTATTGCCTCAGAACAAATTTGTGATATGATTGTTTTTAATGATTACATCAAAGTGTGAATGCATCTTTAAGGCTTAAGAGCTTATCCATCTTAAAGGCATCTTTATCTTAAAATGGATATTTTTATTTTACACATAAATTCATAACCACACTCTTCTCAACAACTAAATACGTACTCAGTCCTTAACGGTTTCAGTTCTATCACTCAAACGTACTGGTAACCGATACGGCTAATATCTAAAGTGAAAAAGTCCGAGATTTATAAATAAATAAATAATATCAAAAATCTTAAAGCTTTCAGATTTATATCCCGTCCAAAGGGGCGTTTTATTATTTGCACATACATACACGTTTCGAGATCCTTTGGGGTAACCCCCCATTGGGCTTTAAATATTTTAAAATAGCGTATGTTTAGAATTTCCAATAGACAGTTTCGCGCGCTGGAGATAAAACTATTTTATTCCGCACAGTGTTGCCACTGCTAGCTTTGAAATAGTTGAGTTTCTTAATCAAAAATTCGCTAAAGTTTTAAAAATATGAAACAGATAATAAAACAGATTCGAAGTTCCAGATTCTGGCTTACAGGTGTCTATGTTCGGGTGGAGGACTGCGTTATTCAAACTTTGATAGTTCTAGATATCGTTGTTTTTTGGGAGTGCGAGGAACATACGTACACTCATGCACATTATCCTTTATTTAATTTCTTTTAAAACAATACAGGGCAATGATATTTGGTGGCAACAGTTTGAAAACTGATATAGACGTTTATAGTGATTCGACGCAAAATGACGTTTCGAGACTAATAGCCCTTCTGGGCTAACATCCCTATGGGCTAAGAAGGAAAAAAATTCAACATTATTTTAATTGTGTATTTATTGAGGGAAGAAAATGACTAATTTCGGGGTATTGTTAAACGTTGTTATTCAATGATTAGATTCCAATCTTTTGTTCTTTTTTTTTTTTTTTTTTTCTTTTCATTCTTTCCGGTGTGTTTAATGTATGGAGATAAAAATTGAAAAACTAGAATTTTTTCGAAATAACAAATCCAATTTTTTTATTCCCACCCAAACAATAGAATGTAAACACAGTAAAGCCGAAAACATTAAATAACAATGAAAATAATAATTCATAAATTGCTGGAAAAGAGAAACTATGATAAGTTGATTAAGGCCATTGGATAACTTTGGATAACATTTTAAAATTAGGTAAAAAAGTTGGTTTTGCTTGGTGTAGATTTTGAATTCTGTTAATTCCGAGAGTGATCAGACACAGGTCTCTTTTCTTCAGGAGCCAAAAAAAGTTGTGCAGAACGGAAGAGCGACGATCGTTATTATACCACAGGAAATGAGAAGCAACGGAGTACGAAGAAAATTGCTCCTGAAAAAAAGAAATCTGCGATAGCCTTCGAAATCGATAAAGTTTTATTTAATATCTATACGAAAAAAACTGCTTACATTGCTTATTTCAATTTGCTTATTGGCCTTTTTCTCTTCTATTTGATTGTATGTCATGCCAAACAAACCAGACGAAACGGAAGACTAATTTTGCATATGGTTCAAGAAAACGTTACTCATCCAGGAGAAACCTCGGTGGCGTTAAATAACTGATATAAGAAATTACCGCATTTCTTCGTACTCGCTCTCCTGATGTAAGTGAAGATTCATGGTTCAAATTCAGGCGAGAACGTAGTTGATTTTTTTCTGCTCTGAAAAACTCAAGAGACTCCCCAGCCTTATTGGAACTAATATGTGATACACAGTAATTTTCCACATCCTGGATTTGCTCGACTGGGTTTTGCGCCTCTCCCCAGTCGCCTTTTAAGTGAGAGGAAGAGTAAGGAATTATCACATCTTCCTGTGTGTGGTCTTTCATATAGCATTGAAAGATCTGTGGTTCGAATCTTGGTCAGAGCATAGTAGATTTTTCAAGTTTCCTGCTCTAGAAAACTGCATAAACTCTACAATATAGCCAGTGAAAATATTAGTGTTCTTTAAAACGACCAAATTCTGAAGTGAATGCATTCACAAAACATTTGAATGAAGAACTAATAATGGTGTTTGGTGTTTGATATATTTAATTATGGCAAAGTACACTAGGGCTATCTACCTAAGAGATAGCCCTAGTGTACTTTGCCATAATTATATACTACCGAGGTTTCTCCTGGATGAGTAACGTTTTCTTGAACCATATGCAAAATTAGTCTTCCGTTTCGTCTGGTTTGTTTGGCATGACATACAATCAAATAGAAGAGAAAAAGGCCAATAAGCAAATTGAAATAAGCAATGTAAGCAGTTTTTTTCGTATAGATATTAAATAAAACTTTATCGATTTCGAAGGCTATCGCAGATTTCTTTTTTTCAGGAGCAATTTTCTTCGTACTCCGTTGCTTCTCATTTCCTGTGGTATAATAACGATCGTCGCTCTTCCGTTCTGCACAACTTTTTTTGGCTCCTGAAGAAAAGAGACCTGTGTCTGATCACTCTCGGAATTAACAGAATTCAAAATCTACACCAAGCAAAACCAACTTTTTTACCTAATTTTAAAATGTTATCCAAAGTTATCCAATGGCCTTAATCAACTTATCATAGTTTCTCTTTTCCAGCAATTTATGAATTATTATTTTCATTGTTATTTAATGTTTTCGGCTTTACTGTGTTTACATTCTATTGTTTGGGTGGGAATAAAAAAATTGGATTTGTTATTTCGAAAAAATTCTAGTTTTTCAATTTTTATCTCCATACATTAAACACACCGGAAAGAATGAAAAGAAAAAAAAAAAAAAAAAGAACAAAAGATTGGAATCTAATCATTGAATAACAACGTTTAACAATACCCCGAAATTAGTCATTTTCTTCCCTCAATAAATACACAATTAAAATAATGTTGAATTTTTTTCCTTCTTAGCCCATAGGGATGTTAGCCCAGAAGGGCTATTAGTCTCGAAACGTCATTTTGCGTCGAATCACTATAAACGTCTATATCAGTTTTCAAACTGTTGCCACCAAATATCATTGCCCTGTATTGTTTTAAAAGAAATTAAATAAAGGATAATGTGCATGAGTGTACGTATGTTCCTCGCACTCCCAAAAAACAACGATATCTAGAACTATCAAAGTTTGAATAACGCAGTCCTCCACCCGAACATAGACACCTGTAAGCCAGAATCTGGAACTTCGAATCTGTTTTATTATCTGTTTCATATTTTTAAAACTTTAGCGAATTTTTGATTAAGAAACTCAACTATTTCAAAGCTAGCAGTGGCAACACTGTGCGGAATAAAATAGTTTTATCTCCAGCGCGCGAAACTGTCTATTGGAAATTCTAAACATACGCTATTTTAAAATATTTAAAGCCCAATGGGGGGTTACCCCAAAGGATCTCGAAACGTGTATGTATGTGCAAATAATAAAACGCCCCTTTGGACGGGATATAAATCTGAAAGCTTTAAGATTTTTGATATTATTTATTTATTTATAAATCTCGGACTTTTTCACTTTAGATATTAGCCGTATCGGTTACCAGTACGTTTGAGTGATAGAACTGAAACCGTTAAGGACTGAGTACGTATTTAGTTGTTGAGAAGAGTGTGGTTATGAATTTATGTGTAAAATAAAAATATCCATTTTAAGATAAAGATGCCTTTAAGATGGATAAGCTCTTAAGCCTTAAAGATGCATTCACACTTTGATGTAATCATTAAAAACAATCATATCACAAATTTGTTCTGAGGCAATAGCGCAACGAAAGTGATGATTATTCCCCAATCCTACACCTAAGGACTAGAAATTCTGCTATATAAAGTTCTACCAATTAAACTTTTGTAATCAAGAGTTGTCAGAAAAGCAGGGCGAATTTGCCAACTACAATGGATTAAACAGGATATTACCTTCAGTTATAGTGATTTAGATTTATTATTTTATGGTAAATTACACAAGAGGTCTCTGCTTAAAAGCAGGGTGCCTTTGTGAAGAAATTTTCCAAGATGCATTCATTACCTTTATTCATGTTACACATGAAGAAAGCCACGAAAATGCTTATACAAACATCCCATTGGCCAGGATACGAACCCGTCCATCATGGTGACAGAGCCTTCATTAGTTTTAATAGTAACTGTCGAGCTTACTAGCAAAGAAGGTTTATATATATAGATAGATAGATAGATAGATATTGTTTTCTATTTTTATGTAAAATATAGAGTCTCTAAGCATTTTATTGTCCTAAAAGTGTATTTCAGTGCCTGAAATGGAAGCCGAAAATAAAGAGTTGGCGAAACTTGTGCCTTCTGTGACTGGCAATAAATTATATTTTATATCTTTTAAGCTTTTGCTGGTCTAAGTGCCCTTCATCACGCTTAATATTAAGGTAGAATTTAGAAATTTCATTCTCAATTTAGATTATTGAACTATTGTTATTATTTTATTACTTTTTCTTTTATTTTATTTTTCTTTTACTTATTTTCTTTCTTTCTTTATTATTAATTTTTTAATAATTTTTACCCATTTGCAGTACTACTGTAGATTTAAGACACAATAACACGCCGAATAAATACTAATTCAGAAGTCAAACAACAAAAATCAGCGTTATACCTACAAAATTTTCACAGGACTAGTTTCGATGGTTTTACCGAACCACCATCTTCAGCTGCAAAACCGCAAATGAACAAGATAGGAAATAATGATTAGTTAAGATAAGAAAGCCTGGGCAAGAATAAGCAAGGGGCGCCATCTGTTGGCGAAAGCAGAACTAAAACATAATTTCTTTAAAGGCCGAAGGCAAATTTGGATTGGAATTAGGATCGTTAACTAGAACAGAATGATTTTTATGAATGTGAAATGCCTCTAGAAAATCCAGTTCTCCAATGGAAGATGTTTTTTGAATAATTTTGGCAGCAGAAAAATTGAAAGTGTGGTTTTCGGACCAACAATGTTGAGCAACAGAAGACTTCTGTGTTTCTTTTTTCTAACATATGCCTCATGTTCTTTGACGCGAAATTTTAAGGCTCTCTTAGTTTGGCCAATGTAAATTAAACCACACTGGCAAGGAATCCTATAAATACCCCAGGAATTCATATCCGGAATGGGGTCCTTGAGTATGGAACTCGGAATTTTATTGACGGGAGAATAAACAACCCGAAAGTTAACATTCAATTGTAGTAAACTTCACAAAAGCCACATATTATTTAAAATTCATAACCAACGTTCCTGCGTTTGTTTGACTACGAAAGGTGAGTTGAAAGCTGTAACTGAAAATGCATTTTGTAAACAAAGAATACATATTCGGAGTTTTGTTCAAAAAGGTTTAAAAAAGAATAATTGCGTTTGGTGCCGTAAGAAATGGCTGCGATCCTGCATAATATTGATTTCTGACGCATACAGAACTGCATTCATAAAACAAACAAATTATGTTTCGCTGTCTTTCTGGCTTTTAGAAAAATATCCAGCTTTAATCAATTATGCAGCGTATTTTATAGCACAAAGATAACTTCTGAAATGGCTTCTGGAATGCCGCCATCATTAATCAAAGAGGACTCCAAAAGAGTCAAGTATTTTGCTTTCATCTAGAAGAAGAAAACTTAAATCATAGCATAAATGAATTAAGTCAGTTTTAATAAAATTATTTTAATAAGAAGTTTTCGGCTAAATTTTATTTAAATCTATCGTAACAAGGTTACAAATGTAGTAAAGGTAAATAAATGTGCTTTAAGCTCTAAAACATGTGTGATAAAAATGTCTGAATTTAAGACCTCTGCTTACAAATACATACCTGCCCAAAAGCGAGCACGAGTATTTAATATACAGTAGCATAAATGCACAGCCAAAACAAATAGTAATTTAAATATCTAGGAATAAAGCTTCTAATTATACGCAGTATCTAAGCAACAATTTCTAGCAACAGCCAGAAGAAATTCACGGATTTACAGGTGGGAGAAAAAATAAGATTAGCCTTCCCGGTAAAATTTCTGTTTACAGCCCATCTAATTTACATTTCTGGACGAGCTAAATGAAGGTACATCAATATAGAGTAGACTACCATAAAAATTACATATTAATAAAAATCAAATTTACACTATTAAGGGGACTCATACACCTTAAAACCCATAAGATCATCGCATATGTGACTTTGGCAAGAATTGAGATAACTTATTTATTTTAAAAGCAATTACTACCAACTTTTTATAGCTGACTATATAATATAGTTACTTTCTGAAATAGTAATCAGAAAGTTTGTGTTGCCACAATTATTTTGATAATTTAATCCGCTTTGTGACAAAATTTTTCGTCATGTTTCCACCTTGCGTGCACAGTTTAAAATATTCTGTTGCATATGTTAATTCCATACTTAAAATATAGCTTTTATAACATTTGGAAACAATTGTAAACCTAACATTTTAAGAATTTTATGTTATATTTTTATTTTATTTGGAGTCGAGTTTATAAAATGTATTTTTTTTTTAAATCTGTAATGTTTTCGTCCATAAAATGCTTTAACATTAAAATATTCATCGGATTTTTGGTTCAGTTAGAAAATAGTGCCCATATAAAGAATTCCATCAAATTTCATGTATGTATCATTAGCCATTTTTAAAATATCATGCGCGCAAGGTGGAAACATGGCGAAATATTTTGTCACAAAGAGGATTAAATTACAAAAATATTTGTGGCAACACAAACTTTCTGGTTACTATTTTCCAAAGCAGCTATATTATGTAGTCAGCTGTAAAAGGTTGGAAGTAATTGCTTTTAAAATAAATAAAATATCCCAATTCTTGCAATAGTCACATATTCGAAGATCATGAGGGGTTTAAAGTGTATGAGTCCCCTTAAGAAATTTCTTTTCATTCACTTATTACGTCTTTTTGCTTAAGATTAAAATCAGATTTACATTACATCTTATTATCTGATCCTGAAAGAGAAAATTTAAGACTTACTTTCATAAATGTTTAATCGCGTTTCTACCACTGTAATGAATGTTAATGATATGGAAAAATAGATCGCAAGCCTTTTTCCCATTTAAAATTAAAGCAGACTTATTTTAAATCCAGAAAGTAATGTAAGTAATATTGCATTAACTTATAAATGCTCTACCACTGTCTGAATCGCTAGATACGCGAAACTCTATTAATTTATAGAAATTTAGGTGATTCATATAACTCCATCTCTGTTAAATTATTTTCTGTAAGTGTGTGGATGATTTTTCCTATGTGTGTTCCTAACATAATATGACTTTTCCTATGTGTCTTCCTAACATGAATATGTCTAGTTTCCTTTAGAATGCCCTCCATGAAGTTATCCCTCCGCTTAAGCAGACACCCTGCATGTGCTTTAATGTAGCCTCGACTTTTCATGTAATCAGCAAACACAAACTAATGCAGTTGTCAGCTGAGATAGGTTGCTTTGTTTTTCCTTAACTTTAAGACCATGTAAAACAAGTCTAGTAAATTTATATTAAGTTAAAATTAATAATTTTCCTTCTCCTGGGGGCCCACCAGCGGCCGAGCGGTAAAGTCGCTGAACACTGGTAGTTCGGTCCGAGGTTCGAATCCCGCGAACGGGCTGGCTGCATGGGCGTTTTCGTATTTTTCCCCATGGAGACAGTTTCCCTTAGAAAGTCCTCCACGAAGGCATCTTTCCCCTTAGGCAGATAGCCCTAGTGAGCTTTAATTAAATAAACCAAACCTTTTCCTGGGATTAGACTTGATAGAATTTTTTCTTCAGCCACTTTCTCTCTCACAGAACTCTTAATGACCTTCAACGAAATCCTTAGATTGTACTGATAAATTTCAATATTGCTCTTAAAATATGAAGCGATATCCCTAAATGAACATTAAATTTTCTATTAAGTAAACGTGACGCATATACACACGATACCAATAAATAAGTCTTAAACTATATTGACATATGTGTTTATCTCATCCTCTTATAAAACCAGGGATTTGAAATTTGAAATATGTTGCATTCGATTTTATCTAATGGACTTTACAAGCTCTGCTCTCCCGCTTATTGTGTCTTCTTCAACGTGCCCGTACATTAATCATCCTTTAATTCCATTTACCATTCATCATCCCCAATGAGTGATTTAAATGAATGAATGCGGAAGAAAGAGTTTATGCACTTTTAGTTTAATCTGATTGGGCTTCAACTGAGATGTTACTCTAAGCTACATCGTTAAGCTTGATATTTAAATCTCGACTCAAACAGATGTGAACTTTCACAAGAAAGAGAATTGCCTGTAAAGTTTGTTTTGCGGTGTTAAAGCTATCTATGCAGTGAAGCTACAATTAAAGGTAAGATTGAGATGAATGGATGTGCCACGAAGCCAACGTTTGTTCATGACGTCTCATTATTTATATTAAGCATTTAATATGTAGACGTATGAATTTTAAAATTACTTAGGAAAGTTATAAATTACCGCTTGTCCTAATGCCAATTTGTGCTTTGATTAATATGGTGAATTATGCTGTAGTTTATAGGCGTAGCAACTTCGGTGAAAGATTGATTTTAGTTGTAAATTAAATTGCACACACAAAACTTACTATTCATCTGGGATGCATTTGAAGCGTAAAAGACGTAACGTAAAATACATTTTACACAGCTACATAAATTCTGAAAATACGTCTTTACCAAAGTTACAACGTAAAAGTTAATGCTGCTGTTCGTAACAGGATTTATAAATAAGTAGAAGGAGAAATGAAAGTAGCATTTTTCTTTAGTTGAGATATGCAAAATCTCAAAAGCTGAAAAAGGGTAAATATTCAATTGATCTTTAATAACCTGCTTAAGTATTTTCAAAGTTTTAAACCAAAATGTTGTTCCTTAAGAAAATCTAAATCAGCCAATACTAGCGAGCTGCGGCCAAAGAAAACTTTAGAATTTCTATGTGCACCTGAAAAAAAAAATGTATAAAAATATTTCATTATGAATGAAATCAGTTCAGTGTTTCCAAGCAACAATCAATTCGTCAATAATTTTTTGTTTCCAAACCAGGAAACAAAAACTTTAAACACTTGAGGTTATACTTTGACGTAAATTGTTTTTCAATATCAATAAACGAATTAACGTGGCAGTAACATATATCGTGTCAATTATCCTAACATATATCGTGTCAATTATCCTAAACTGCAATAAAAATGCTGCCAACAGCAGTTATTTGTTTAAAGTTCTGACATTAAAGAAACATTTTCGACATACAATGACGTCGCATATAATCGCGTGCTTTCTTCAGCGTCAGACTATGACCTTATGTGATAATAATATATTTAATGTTTGGCAGTGCTATTTTTATTTCATATTTTGTAAAACTTAAAAATTTTATCATCCAACTCTACGATTTGAAATCGAGCAGTGGCAATACTTTTCGAAATAAAGCAAATTTTTATCTCCAGCGCTCGAGACTCTTGTCACTAGGAAAAATGAGTGAGAATATTAACTTTTTCAGAGTTTTTAATCGATATCTCGATTACTTAAAATCGTACGAAGATGAGCATGGTTAAAATGGCTTTCCACGAATTTTCGTAATTCGGGAGTACCTCTCTCGAAACTCATCTCCCCGCCGTTCCGGAGGAGATAATGTCACAAAAAATAAATAAACGCGCATAAATTTCAATACTACAGATCACAAAAATTTCGTTTAATAATTACTAACACAGTGAATTACTACTGAAAGAAAGTAATTAATTAAACATTCATCCACTTAAATGAAGCATTATATGTGAGAAAGTTAGTTTTACTTCTAAAAATATTGGAAAAAAGTTATTCTATCAAAATTATATAAGGAGACAAAAAGCAATGTGGCGGCCACTTGTGCTGTTGAAACATTTATAAAATATTATTATGCTGGTAAAATCCTTTTATATATAGTCTTAATATTTAGATGCAGACTTAATGATATTTGTCATTATGTGAACTTAAAATGTCAATTCATTTCATTCCTAGCTTTTGTCGCAGCTCATGCATGATTGTGTATTTTTCTTTCCTAAATCAACTGCACCAACTAACATGTATTCTTTAAAATCTTCAACTTTGGGGTTACATTCAGTCAAAAATATGCACACGCTGATGCATTGATTTCGTAGATTTTTAAAATCCATGTTTTAAGAGTATCTGGCCAGTTCTGCCCTAATTTGACAGTAAGAAACATTCCGATTTGGGCATATTTTTTATACATTCTATTTTTTTCTTTTGATCTAGTAAGTTCGAAGTACACGGTATATATACCGTTACTTACGGAAATATTTCGGCAAGTTCGTTTGATGCCAAATTTTCCAAATTCGCGCACTTACAATCGATTTGTTCCCCAGTTATAGCTAACATTAATGATTATTTGCATCAAATCTAGTAATTGAATAACACCAAAAGTTGGTTTGTCAGAGGGCACATTGTTTGTTAGCTCAAAGCCAACTTTTTTACTTCCTTGTAACAAATAAAGGAAGTATTCTAAACGCGAAAAATTTCGGGTATCATATTTCAAAGAAAATTTCCATTTTGACTGCTATCGAATATAATTTAAAGATGTTTCTTTCGTGACATCTGTACGTAAGGACAGACTAAAGGACTCTTTTCCCAAAATGGGATGCAAAAAGGATTTAAAATAGATTCAGAAGAGATTTTTCCGTGACGTCTGTACGTACAAACGTATGTATGTATCTCGCATAACTCAAAAACCCTCAAAACGTTGCAATTTTATATATAGGACTGCTACAACATGTAGTAGTATACTTCCCCTTTTTAGCTGCAATTAGCAGCACCAAACATATATAAATATACATACATATATATACCCACTCTGTTACTCGGCTCCTTGAGCTTATATATTTTTATTCTTATATATTGGTAAATTGTGCATATTTGTTTTAAAAATGATTGAATTTTGTTGTTCTTATTTTCAGTTAAAGGTTTTTAAGTCTTTAATTAATCTGCATGCAATAGTTTCAGATTTATCAATAATTTTAAAGTTGCTTAAGTACGGCTGAGCCTAATTTTTTAAAATAGCTGCCATATTTGTTTACATTTGAGACTTAGCAGAATAGTGAATTAAGTCAGCTTCTGCACCTTTAGTGTCTTTTTGCCGAGGAAGACAAAAGTCAACATTCAGGTTTGTGCACCGAAAAATCTGCCTTCTTCCTCGCTGGCCGTACTGTTTGTTTTTGCGTAGAAACTCTAATTTTAATTGTCAAAATTGTTTTAACTGTATTTGGAGTTTTACATTTTTGTATATAAGCCGTTAAGATGGTATAGTGGTTAGGGGAGCTGACTACGATACCAAAGGGCTCGGATTCGAATCCCGGAGAAGACGTGCTTGTAACTGCCCGTTCCCTTCATAGGAGGCAAAGGCTTGGCCACCTAATAGGTGCCTATATAATAAAGTGACGACCACTTCTGGCCTTAGTAGTGGGCAAGCCGAAGTCGGCTGAGAGCCCGCCATTGTTTAAAAAGTATTTTTGTATATTTTTCAATTTTTAATAAAGATATCTTGAGGTTTTATGTATTTTTGCCTTGTCGCGAAATGAGAACTGAATTAATTTAATGAGAACTATATCTCTAATGAAATTCCAGGAAATAAGTTTAAGCGAAATTCAGGAAAAATGCGTATAATTCAATATTCCGCAAATGGAAGTCATGTTATGTATACATCAGATATTTTAAACAAATATTAAGGGACAACAACCAATTGCTGAGGTGCTCAATACTATTTAAAATTAAATTTCTTTAGTTTCTTTAGAAATATGTCTGCTTTATTTCATACATTTTCCCTCAGAATTATGATCCTTCCTAGTAGGCATTTGGTAGCCGTTTGTGTAGTTAAACAGCGTTCGCTTTAAAAAACATCAGTTTGAAAAAGACTATTAATTATAATGCACTACATTGTTATAAAAAATGCTCTAATATTTTCAAGAGCGAGCTTAGAAGTATGCCCTATGTCTGCCTCCATAATACCGCATTCCATTTAAACTATGCTGAAGTCATAAACTCTTGCCACGAAGAATTTCAGGGAACTCTTAATGTCCTTATAAGTCGAATATGTGCGGACGGAAATGCAGTAATTTCACACAAGAGTTTTGAATCACCTCTTAAACTCTAACAGAGGAATTTTCAGAATTTAGTCTACTCAGAAACATGTGGCTAGGAAACGCACATGCTTTTTATCTTTACAATGCAAATTCTGATTTCATGAAGTGAAAAAAAAATATGTAGAACTTCGTTGATATTGCACGCAACAGGATCAGAAAAATTATGATGTATGAGAAAACTTTTTCTTGGTATAAACGTAAACATTATATATTTCTCTTAAAATTTGAAAGCACTTCGTTGCTGTCTAGTAATGAAAGGCAACAAAATATTGCTGTATATGTATGTATTGCTACTAATAATAATAAATAAATAATTTATTTTAAAACCTAATTGTTTCAACAATCCGTTATTTAGTAAAGTTCAAAAATATTTTATTCTTCAGCATTCATGTTTATAAACGGTTATGATAAAAGTCAAAATATTACTCCCTTGAGGTGAATATTGTTACGAATTTTGTATTTAGTTAGACATTTTTTTTAGTAGAATTGTAATTAAAAGTGTTCTATTTCCCCGTGCAATGCAGCATGAGACAAATATTAAGAGAGAACTATGTCGGAAAATTCAAAATACAGAAGCACGTGCATTTAACATTTAATAAATGTGCATCTCTTTAATTTGTATTGAAATTTAATAAATTTCATTGATCGCTGTGTTAGCTGTAACCGTAATTACATCCTCTTATTGCTTTCCAGAAATTTCAAGAAGCAGAAAATGCTAGAACTATCTCGCGCGGCCGATTGAAAACTATAAAAAGCCAGAGAGAAAACATCTCAGCTCGGTTGTTTAGTTAGCTGTTCTTTTGCTGCGTATTCAGTGCGAGATCGGATTGGCTTTCTCTTTAAATGCGCTATGCATTGCGTTCTATTAATTGTTTTTAGAAGTTTGAGGTATAACTACTGATTGTTACTGCGGTATATTCTGAACACTTGTACGAATATCTCTGAGCCAAATTCCAGTTCATAGTTCAAAATTCTGTTATATTTTTTTATAAGAATGAATTTTATTAACCTTTTATCGGACTTGTGGATTCAATCTATATACGAAAACCCGTACGCACGCAACTATTATATTGAATTTTCATTGAGCTGTATTGATCTTCCAACTGCTAACTGGACGTGTTAGAAACTTCCAGACAAGAACAGGTAGAGATGAATGTACTTTCTTATATACTGCTCCCCTGAAAGATCTACTGGGAAGAAGCACGATGTCCAGTCGACCCAATTGAAGTGGTGATGAGTTATCGTCTATCGCATTTAATTCGGCCACCATTGTAGAGAATTAAAAAATCACTTCTGCCCTCGTCTGAATTCAAACCATGGATCTTTTACTTGATGACGGCACAAGTCAAACACTTACATCACGAAATACGGGAATAAAGCATTTTCATATAACATATTGAATCATTCACCCCGAAGATCGCAACAAGAAATGCAGCTGTAGGTATAAACGCAGAATGCCCCAAAAGGCCTTGTTCTGTTAAAGTAAATAAAAGTTTGAGAATGAACAGAAACTTTTAATGAAAGCTCTAAGTTCCCTATGCTGCTTTAGAAAGCCATCGTTCGTGGACTTTCCTTCTACGCTTCAAGTTCTTGAAAACAGTATGATTAAAGCGTTCAAGCAGCGATTTCTGACAGAAAATCGCTTAAATAGTTAATACGAAACGAAGCTCGATTAATTGCAATCACTTTCGCATGATTGCTTCTCACTTTAATATTAAACAAATAACAGCCAATGGGATGGAATGAAACTTATTTCCTAAAGCTAAGTAACGGAGCGGAGTTTGACAGAAACAGAGAGGTTGGGAACTTGCTATCATATGATTCTCTGTATCATTAAACAAAGATTTAGGAACTTATCAGTTGAGAGTCGATCTTAGTAAACAACTATTCAAGCATAAGAGAAGGATTTACTAGTATTTGAAGGAATTAAGCCAATCTGTGAGAGAATTAATTTGAGTTTAATGGATTTGAATTTTTCGTTTTTTAATGTGTTAATTGGGTTATTAACAACAAGAAATATTGTATGTCTTAATAAAATGTAAAACGGGAACTGAAGAAAGTAGAATTAAAACGTACTATAAAAATGAATTTTAATACTTAAGTGCATTTTCCCCAAGTTTATATTCCCTAGTTCTTTTCTGTTCTTAAAATAAACGGAATATCAGGAATCGGATTATGCGTAACGATTTATCGAGATTTCGCTATGCGAGGCTGATGCCAAAAGGGATTCAACCACAGCCACGTTTTTGATTTATTCAATGAATGAATCAAAACATGGTAGAAAATGAAAAAAAAATTCAAAAACAATCTGGTAGCTCAAACTGCAATCTAGGTTCAATTGCAAATTGAGATACGTAATATATAGAGTTAGAATTATCTTGTAGAGACAGGGGGTTTTTTTTAACCTGGAGTAATGAAAAATCAGCAGTACCCTTGCCAGGACTTGAACCACGGACCTCTCGAATACGCGCTGAGCGTGCTGATCACTACACCACGAAGGCATGCTAAGAAGGCGAGAGAAATACCTTATATACTCCCCCTTTTAAAGATCGACTGTGGATTAGGGGACCCAATCGCCAAATCCTGGTGGTGAAAATCATCATCCACCATCTTTTTTTAGTTCGGGCGCCACTGTAGAGACGTTAGGTTCTTTCGTAGTAGAAGAGATGAAAAATGAGCAAAGCCTTCGCCGGGGCTCCAACCTCGGACCTCTCAAATACTCACCGAGTCTGCTGACACCACGTAGGCATGCCGAAAGGAGGAAGAGAATACCTTACAATTTTTTATTAATTAAAATAATACTATATAATTGATCATTATTATCCGCATAAATGCGGATAATAATGGTCAATTCCGATATGCTATGTTATTCCAATAATAATGGTCAATTCCCATATGTTTCCGCGATATGTTATAAGTCAAATTAATTAAAACTTTCAACAATCAAGTATATTATTACAAAATAAATTAATGATATAAATTGTTAAGAAATAAATTTATTTTTTTAATCACTCAATTTGTTGGCAATGCAGTTATAGTATGGAAGATAAATTGGAGGTCTTATTCATAGCGAATAGAAACATTCTGGATATTTCTGGAATAACAAGCAAAAAGTAAATTACAAATTTGCTACTTACGTATTATCGAAACCACCTCAGATATCGCCAAACTACGGAACACATCAAATTCTGGTAACCATACGCATAACAATTATTCAGACAACCATGCGCATGACAAATATTCATTTTTTTCCAACGCCGCCCTCTTCCCCCGCCCGTACGCATTATTTTAGTTGTATCCGTGTTCCAACGGCTTATTTTATAGAAACATTATGAGTGTTTTTAATTTTTAACTCGATTAGAATTTTCCTGTAATAGAAGGAAGAGATGTAAAATGTCTGGAGGAAAGCATCATTTATCAACAAATCGCTAAAAGTGCTTTGAATGTTGAAACATTGCTTCGAATTCTTTCTCAAAGCGATGGCTATGAAATTTTTATCATAACAAAAATAAAAATTTGTTTTTAATAAATTTACTGATTGCTTTTTGGAATAAATATATAGTTAAAACGTGGACTATGTATATATTTAACTTTATTTTACAATAAAAGTAATTTTTTTTCCTTCCATAAATTTCGCCGAATTCCGCCAAGGCGGTTGCGATAATATGTAAGTAGCATTAATTTTATGTTCTTGTGCAACGCCGCTCAGATGGTATAGTGAGCCAACTGCGATACCGAACGGCCCAGGTCCGAATCCCGGAGAAGGCATGGTTGTAAATTCTCTGTCCGCTCACTGGAGGTAATGGCGGCTGCCTATTAGGTGCCTCTAAAATAAAATGACCATCACTTCTGGCCTTAGTAGTGGCTAGTGCTCACCATGAAGAAAAAATGTCTTGGGGAACTATACCACTAGGCTTACATGTGGATTATAATGGCACAATTTAGGGGCTTTCAGGAGGAAAAGGGTTAAATTAAATGAGCCTATCCAAGACTCGAGCCAAACTCTTCTAATTTCCAGCTAGTCGGCTTATTACTTCCATCATGTGAGCACGCATGGAAACGATGCGAAAATGTCTTCTATTCAGCCCTCAACTCAAAGGGCGATAGGGGAGAGGCATGAGAGCCAATCGATTGAACCTCGATGATGACGAGTAAGCATCCACCACATGTTATTTCATGCGTAATTGCATGCGTAATTGAGATACCAGCGGTGCTCTCGGTGAGATTTGAACTATAGATCTTCCAGTTATTATCTAGATAAATTAACCACTTACATAACGACAGTACGCACAGGGAGATGGGATCATTTCTTCTAAATTCTACCGTAAATATGTTCCTAAAGTCAAACAAATACTGGGAATATGTATATAAAAATTTTAATTGGCAACAATTGTCTGGGCGATAAGCAATAACCAACAAATGTATAAATGGGAGGCAATGCGTAGCTAAGTAACAAGCGTTTGAGATAAAAAGCAATGATGGCAACCCGGCAAAACAAAATATTATTAGTAGCATCTTTAATTTTATTAGCATAAAGGAAAAATTTTCCCAAAAGGACTATAAATTTTGTTGCATTATATCGAAAGAAATTAAATAATGAAGAATCTGCATGAATGTTTGTATGCTTCTCGCATTGAGAAAAAACAACAATAACTAGCGACATCAACAAAATGTAGTCCTGCACTCGAATATGGGCATCTGAAAGCCCAAATTTGGAATTTGTTTCATTATCTATTAAATATTTTGTAAAATTTTAAGGAATTTCTGATTAACAAACTCGACGATTTCAAAGCGAGCAATAGCAACACTGTAAAAAAAAAATCTGATGTGTACACCACATGACATCCTTGTACGGAATATTAAATTACACGCATTTTTATTGCATTTCATTTAAACTTATTAGATTGAATTAAACCTACTTCGCCGACAGCGCATAAACCACAATAGAATAAACGCATTCTTTAAAATTCACTTTTTTTACCATAGAGACAGTCTGGCGCTAGGTTTACTTAACAGTATTATATTTCGTTCATATTATAACTCAGAATGCACAAAATTTATATGATTTAAAGAATTATATAATCGTTGCTACACGGTCTATTCAAATACTATAATAAAGCTAGAACGATGTATAAAAGAAATTAAGCAAACGAAACAAAAAAGAAACAGTTTTTCACAGACGATTGAGTATTTCTCATTCAATTAATTCAGTTCTCACTTCGCGACATGGCACAAATACATAAAATCTCAAAATATCTGTATTAAAAATTACGAAGTAAATCTTAAACGCTTACTTCCTCGAAAAAATTCCAGAAAGGATTAAGCATAATTTAAATAATAAATGAAGGCGTTACCTTTGCTGTTGCGAAGCTAAGTTTCTCTAGATTGGCAACAAATCCGCTATCCTGCTGTTTCAAATGTAAACAAGGGCAATGGCCACCATCAAAAACATTATTAGGCTTAGCGGCACTTAAACAATTTTAAAATTGTTGATAATTCTAAAAATATTGCATACAGTTTTACTAAAGGCATAAAAACCTTAACCGGAAGACAAGAACAACATAATTCAATCATTTTAAAGCAAAAATTGTACAATTTACAAACATATAAGAGTAAAGCAACTGAGATCACTGAGCCGGGTAACATAGTGGATATATATATAAATATATTTATATACGTTTGGTGCGGCCGATTGCAACCAAGCTACGAGGTGCACATCTACATGTTATAGCAGTCTTATATACAAAATTTCAACGTTCTGAGGCTACTCGTTTTTGAGTTATGCGAGATACGTACGTACGCACGTACGCACATACGTTCGTACAGACGCCACGAAAGATTCTCTTCAGAATTCATTTTAAAGCAGTTTTATAATTTTTTTGGAGGGAAAAGTGTTTTATTCTTACGTACAGATATCACGGAAATACATTGCTAAATTGCATTTGAAAGAGGTCAAAATGGGATATTTTCGTTGAAATATGCTGCCTGAAACTTTTTGCGATTACAATAGTTCCTTTTTACTTCGTACAAGGAAGTAAAAAAGAGACATTCTTATCTCCAGTGCGCGAGACTGTGTATTGGAAATTCTAAAGATATGATCGTTTTAAATATTTTGTGATATTGCTGTTGAATTGAATTTTATGGTGCAAGTGCGATTTTATGGTGTAAGTGCGTAATATTTAATAAATAAAAGTAACACACAAAACGTTAAATAAACGCCACTTTGGGCGTAATATAAAACCTGAAAATCTGTGCTTAGGACAGAATAAAACACTTTTTTCCTCCAAAATAATTATAAAACTGCTTTAAAATGAATTTTGAAGAGAATGTTTCGTATCGTCTGTACGAAAGTATGTCTGTACGAAAGTATAAAATCAGGGTTAAAAAAGGTCATTATAATAATTCCATGAGACAAAAATAGCAAATTTTTTAAAATTAGCTGTTTAGGCTATATGCGTAAGCATAGCGAACACTTAAAGAGTATACCACTGAGAAAACGCTTCATAGGGAAAATATCATCAACATAGGAAACAACACAGTTGCACGAAAACAAGCGAGGTGCAACTCTCCTTCACTAGTTATATTGGCAAACACGCCAAAAGGAGAGAAGCATTCATAATTATAAGCTATTAACTTACCAGTGGCCATTCTGCAAAGAATTCTTCCTTCACGTAAACAGGCAGCAAACCGCCATTGTAAGCAAGTTGAAGTTGTTAGAGAAACGTCAAGATTTAAACCCACGCTTGGGTTCTTCTATTTTTGATTTCTTTTTATCTCTGCTGTTTCCTCCTGCCCGTCAACGCCACGAGCATTGGCGTCGGAAGTGACTCTGACGCATTCCGGTTCCAAGAATACTCCTAGAGAAACACCCCCAACACAAGGCACCACTGAGTGTCTACAAATTCCCTGATAAAAAAAACTGACTTGACCTCGGAATGTTTTCGAGGGATTTCTCATGAAATGGAACGGATTCTCACTGCTTTCTAACGGGGTTTGTTTAGTTCTAGATGGTGACGGATTTGATTGCTTTGTCGTAGACTAAAGTGCAGTGCCTGTTTTACATGCATTATTCTTACTGAAAATGAATATGTTAGAGGCTAAAAGTGTAAATACTTCATGAAATAAAAGTGATATAAACCATTAACATATTTTGCAACATTTGCTCTGAATGAATGCTTCTAGAATATCTTTTAATCATTTAAAGATCCATCAAGACTTCGAAAATCATCGATTTCATTGTAATTCTTGATCACGTAAACGTGTCAATGATATGGAGTTCCGTACGCTAATCTGTCAAAGCATAAAGCTATTAATATTGATACTAAAGCCTGCACTAAGGCATATTACATTTCTGTGAAATATTTCGGAGAAATGAAAAATTGGTAAGTTCTAGAAATTTTTTATGATAGTAAAGTTTTATAACTTGCCCTAAAGCAAAAACAAACAAAAAAATTAAAATAAAAGTTAATATTTTAGTTTTTAAATGATTTATTATTCGGAAATAAAATATTTAAACTAAACCAAACGTGTGGTAAATCAAAGGAAATCACGCAAATATATACTTTCTGGAGTTCTAGTTTATAATTAAGAAGTTTCTGATTAATTATAGTATAAAATCCATGCATGCAGGTCAAAAAGTTCTTCACTGAATACTGATCTGCGCTACTATAGCATGCAATAGGCAGCAGAACTATAGTACGCGGTAGACAGCAATACTGAAGTATGCAGTAGAGAGTTATACTATAGCATGCAACAGATTCCAGTACTATAGTATGAGACTATGTTTTAAACTGCCTGCTCAAATTCGGCATATGAAGGGATTATTGAAACTGCTTAATTAATTTAGATAAATTTAAACTCTTAAGCCCATACTTAAACTCTCTTTGGGTGACTGGAGACCCCTTTGGATTATCACCAAAACATATTTAATAAATTGTTCAACTTTACATACAAAACATAATAATAAATAGTGCATATCCCAGATACAAAATTTCTACAACTTGCATTACATATATGATAGTATTCATGTCAACAAAACTAATTTTCATACTTTATAAACGCCCACCAGCGGCCGAGCGGTAAAGTCGCTGAACACTGGTAGTTCGGTCCGAGGTTCGAATCCCGCGAACGGGCTGGCTGCATGGGCGTTTTCGTGGTTTTCCCCATGTGTAACGTGTATACGAGCCAGTTTCCGTTAGAAAGTCCTCCACGAAGGCATCCCTCCCCTTAGGCAGATAACCCTTGAGGCTTTGCCATAATCACACGCACGCACGCATACTTTATAAACAAAAAAGTAAAAATATCATATGTCAAAGAAACTTAACTAAGTCATTTAAAGCTAATAAATTCTTTTCATTATGACGAGTATTTTCATGTTGTTGTGACATCTCATTTGTCTGACAGTAACATCAGAATAAGCCGTTGAAATAATTTATATAATAATAAGTATCAATAAATCAAGAAAATTTATCCCAGGATATATTTTTTACCCAAATTAATTAATGTATCTTCGTTAAAGTCCAGTTAGTTCAAATCCTTTAATCTTGATCTCTTCGCTTGTTTCATTTTAAATACCTCTTAAGATTCTTTAAACAAATAACTTCCATAATCATTTCTAATCCGTAATCAGTTAATAACTTAATATTGTCTCTTAAGACAGACACTTTTTATCCAAACCAGAATGCTTTCTGTCCGAGCCTAACCTGTATTTATTATTCGCACTAATATAATGTACACATAAAGGTATCCATTCACCATTTCAATAGTCATGATCTTTCTGGGAACAATTGGCGCAAGTCATTTCTTTCTGGCACTTTATGTGATAATGTCTAAATTCTCGACATTTAAAAGGCCTGACAGCAATTAAGTACTGTTTAACTGAAATACGGAGAGATTTCAAATTTCAAATTTAAATTAATAATTTTCTTAAACTTTTCAGATTGTCGCGTCGCAGTCCAGCGCTTTTTTGCGTTCTTAGTTTTAACTGGAAATAACAATTCGATTCTCCCCCTTTATCCTCAAAATTTTTATTATGCCTCTTTATAGCATCTTGAACTTCATCACTCTTAAGCTCAGTATCAGTATTATAAATTAATATTTTTTGGCTTTTTCTTAGCCAGAGCTTTCGTTTGGATCTCATTTTTACTTTCTTGTACGAAGTAAAAAGGAAGTATTGTAATCACGAAAAATTTCGGGTATCCTATTTCAACGAAAATATCCATTTTGACTACCATCGAATGCAATTTAACGATGTTTTTACGTGACAACCGTACGTACGGCCAGAATAAAGGACTCCGTTTCCCTAACAAAGTTATAAAACTGATTTAAAATGAACTCAAAAGATAATATTTCGTCGCGTCTGTGCGTACGTGCGTACGTACGTATCTCGCATAACTCAAAAACGAGTAGCCTCAGAACGTTGAAATTTTGTATATAAGACTGCTATAACATGTAGATGTGCACCTCGTAGCTTGGTTGCAATCGGCCGCACCAAACGTATATAAATATATTTATATATATATCCACTATGTTACCCGGCTCAGTGATCTCAGTTGCTTTACTCTGACTTTTGTCTTTTTTATATATATATTTTAATTAATTAATTGTTTTTAAATCATGCAGAAGTACGTACATAATCTGGCAGCTGTATTGGATGTGTTTGTATTTTTCACAATAACATTACCATTAAATGGATCTTAATGACGGTTGTTAGAGTAGCTTCTATCTAAATCTCTTCATAACGCATTCAATCAGCAAATGTATATCTCTCTGCAAATATATATCCAATATTAAAATATGTCATAACATTTATTCGGTATTATTCAAACTAGGTTACAATTTATGCAAATTACCATCGATGAAGCCAATTAAACATGAAATCCTCTCTCTTCTCTGAATATGAGTAGTAGCTCAAAATTACTCCATCCACATTTCCAAACTCAGGCGCATTAAAATTTTATCTCGAACAACATCATCTTCCTAATTAACACTCTTACTAAACGCAATCCTAAATACGCGAAGCTTGAAATGTCATATTTTAACACTTCTGTGCACCACGCACTGTTCGTTTCTCCACTGAAGTTTCTTTAGTCAAGAGTGCAGTATAACGCACAGCACGTCAAGTTCCTCAAGAAGACCATTAAGATTAACTTCACAGCCATTAAAGGCCCCGTGCGTAGGACGTTTAAACTACCTTTAATCACGAAGTAATGAAGTGAAGCAATATTTAACACAAGAGATACAACTGATTCGGATGCCAGGTAATGGTAGCTCTGATACTTTATTTCTGCAATCAAATTCCATTTTACATATTTCATTTCGATATTTAGAATGATGTTATCAAATAAATTATTCTATTTTATATGTACTTAAAGCGTATGGATTGCGATTATATAAAATTAATCATATGCTTACGAAAGTTCAGATCTAACGAGTTTTTAATGAAGGATATAAATGTCATATTAAATTCGTAATCGTGTTCATATTTGAATAAATTCCTCATCAGTGAATTAGGGCTCAAACTATATTAACAGAAAACGATTTTTAGAAGGAGAATGTTTTCCAAACGAATGATTGCGAGCTTTTCTCTGTATACTCGAGATCTATGTACGAATCATAGAATCTATGTACGCTTTTGTTTGAAATAAAAAAGGTATAGTATGGTTTGCTTTATACAATTATGGTAAAGCGCACGAGAGCTATCTGCCTAAACGAGGGGATGCCTTCGCGGAGGATTTTCTAAAAAAAACTGACTCGTTCCCACGTTATACAATAGAAGGTATTTTCTCCCTCATTTCTGCACGTATTCGCTGTGTAACGGTAGCACACTCAACTCCCACAGGAGATCCAGGTTCGAATCCTAGCGAAGGCATTGCTTATTTTCTATGCCTCCTGCTTCAAAATAACCTAATGATTCATATGAGGAAAATCAGAAAAGCGCCTATGCAGCCAAGCCGTTCGCCGGAATCAGAACTCTGAACAGGGCTACCAGTGTTCAGCAACTTTACCGGTAAGAAAGACTTACGTATTAATAGCGGTAATACTTGGTAGTATTGGGGCAATAGCTTGGCGCTGTTAGGTGAATTCTTTTGCAAAATAAAAAGAATGATTATATGTAAATTGCAAAAAATTATTTATTACAATATATATCTATTTGTATTAATTAGGTATTTAAATTACCATTTAAATAAATGTATTCATTGAAGACTGTTAAAGGAAACGAACCGAGGAAGTTACTTATCATATGTTTAATGTTTTCACCGAAGTTTAAGCACAGTGCATCTTGCAGGCGACAATTGCGGAGAATTCACAAATATAATTATTGAAAAAATTTTGGAATAGAGAAATAACTGCAATTTGTTCATGGAAAGTCAATGAATGGCCAATTAAAAGGCTCAGTTGAAAAAGCAAATTGAGACATTGAGAAGATATTATCTGCTTGAGTTGAAACAATATTACGAAGTGCTCAGAAAGAAACTTGTCAACCATTTTATGAAAAACAGAGCCCATCATTATAAAATATAAAGCAGTTCTAATGACGTTATAGTTGGCTGGAAAGCTAAAATGCGTTTAGCAACCTACATGCGGGTCTATACTTTGTCACTAAGTGAAGATTTTCTTGTTGTATTAAGAATATTGATGTCCATCTTCAGATAGTACACTGCTGGCCACCGAACATGCAACACCCTGAAGGAAGCATGCAAATAATATGAAATTTACAACATGCATTAGCGGAGGTGAGATGTGCAAATAATTAGAATTTCAGCGCACAAGCACATCACGCGCGCATGTGGCCCACTTCAAAGCACTATTTAAGGTTGGAGTTTTCGACGATTTCAAGTTCGGCAATTGTGTTTTTCTTGCCTTTTTTTTTTTTTTTTTTTTTTTTTTTTTTTTTTTTTTTCCCCAAAAAAAACGATCCATTATGCCTCGTAGTAAACAACGATCATCGTTTGATCAAGTATTCGAGTTCGACAGAGGAAGGATAGTGGCCTACCGAGAGTGTGGATTCTTTCAGGAAAATCGGTAGTCGTGTTGGACGAAACAAACAACTGTAATGCGGATATGTGACCGTTGGATGCAGGAGGGTACGACGGACCGACGTGTTCGTGCGCATCCACCCCAGTGCACCCCTTCACGTGATGACAGGAACATTGTGCGCATGGCAGTGACGGATACCTCAGTCACATCACGAACCATAGCGCAGAACACTACGTCTGTAACGCATCATCCAGTGTCTGCGCGTACCATTCGACGCCGTTTACATCAGAGTGGTCTGTTCGCAAAACGTCCATTGCTTCGTCTACCCTTGACGCAGAACCACAGACGTCTCCGCCGCCAATGGTGCGATGAAAGAAGGATGTGGACGGCAGAATGGAATGAAATTGTCTTTATTGATGAGTCACGCTTCTGTCTGCAACACCACGATGGCCAGGTTCGAGTCTGGAGACACCGTGGAGAGAGGATTCTGAACAGCTGCGTTATGCATCGCCACACTGATCCTGCACCGGGTATTATGATATGGGGCGGTATTGGATATCACTCTCGCACTCCTCTGTACGCATTGCCGGTACTTTACACAGACAGCGCTACATCTCCGAGGTGTTGGAGCTAGTTGTCCTTCCTTGCCTTTAGGGATTGCCCAAAGCCATAATTCAACAGTATAATGCGCGATACGTGGCACGCATTGTCCAATGGTTTTTCGTCAATCGCCAGATTGAATTGCTTCCCTGGCCGGCTCGCTCTCCGGATCTTTCGTCGTAGAAAACATGTGGTCCATGGTTGCTGAACGACTGGCCCATATTACACCCCAAGCTGCCACAACAGATCAACTTTGGCAACGTGTGGAAGCTGCTTGGTCTCCTGTATCCCAAGAACAGAACACTTCCAAAGTCTCTGAATCAGTGCCGAGGCGTGGGGCAGCGATCATCTCCAACAATGGCGGCTACTCTGGATACTGATTCTGGAAGAAACCACACTTCTCAGAAGTCTATAAATTTAATTATGTGATACTTGATCAACATGTTATCTACTAAATAAATTTTGTTGTGATACCTCTTGTCTTTTTTGGTGTTGCAATTTAGGTGGCCAGCAGTGTTGTTTCAACAGAGGATGAGGACAGGTGTATAGGTATTTCTCCTGCCTTCTTAGTGAGTCTTCGTGGTGTAGTGGTTTGCACGCTCAGTGCGTAATTGAGAGGTCCCCGGTTCGATTCCCTGCGAAGGCGTTGCTAATTTTTCATCTTGCCTGCTTCCAAAAATACCTGATATCTCTACAGGTGCAAAGAGTAATACAGTGTGGAAGTTGAACTGATGATTTGAGTTAAAACCTGATTTTTAGTCGAAAGGGGCTTTGTCTCTGAGATACTTTAGTTTTCGTTTTGCGATTTTGCATCGAATCACTCTGAATGTCCGTTTCACTTTTCAAACTGCTGTACCAAATATTATCGCCCTGTATTATATTTGAAGAAATTAAATAATGAAGAATCTGCATAAATGTATGTATGCTTCGCGCATCGTGATGAAACAACGGTACCTAGAGCCACCAAATTTGCAATGCCGTAATCCTATTGTGAATATGGACATCTGGAAGACCAAATTTAAAATTTGGAAATTGCTTTATTGTCGATTTCATATTTGTAAAAACTTTAACTAATTTTTTATTAACAAACTCAAGGGTCTCAAAGCGAGCAATGGCAACGTTGCACAGAAAAAACATTTGATCTCCAATGTATGAGACTGTGTATCGGAAATTCTAAAGATATGTGCTGAATTTTAAATTATTTTGCGATATTGGTGTTGAACTGAATTTTAGGTTTAAGTGCGAAGAACATGATATTTAAGAAATAAAGGTAACACACAAAATGTTAAAAAAAATGTCCCTTTGGATGTAATTTAAAATCTGAAAACCTTCCAGGTTTTTGTTTTGTTTTGTTTTGTTTATGTAATTACGGCAGAAATCTCGAGAGCTATTTTTCTAAGGGAAGAGAGTCTTTCGTGAAGAACTTTCTAAGGGAAACTGGCTTGTATACACGTTATACTCGGGAAAAACCATGTAGGCAGCCCATTAGAGGGATTCGAACCAAACTACCCTTCTTTAGCGACTTTAGAGTTCAGCCGCTGGTGGGTCCTAAAACTTGAGGTAATAACTGTAAATAAAAGAAAATCAAGAAAAGAAATAATAATTTCTGTAAAATCGAAGGAGAGAAGCATAATTTTGCGCTAGAAAAGACTAATATGTAAACAGAATAGCAAAAAATTAATTGATGTTAAAATGGAAGATTGTAAAGGAAAAACAAGGAAGAATCTTCTTGTACGCTCGTTAATTCTCAGAAAATATTCATAAAGCTCGAAAATCTGCTGAACTGTCACTAAATAACCTAGTGCTAAACATATTACGGGTTTCAATGTAATAATTTCCAAGTGAGACTGTAGAAAAACCGTTCGAATAGGAATATGAGAGGTACATATTCGTTAAACCATTATATCTGTTATAATGTCTAAGGAAAATTAAAATTTATTAAGTACGAAACATGGCATTTTAAAAGAACTCTACACAAGGAATGATTTTACGGTCTAAAATGAAGCTTTCATATAAAGCACATCATCAAACTGGTTGCCATAATACGTAAATATTTGTATTTAATAAGAAAACCTAAGTTATGATATGAAGTAAATACTCAATATAGCTGAGGAAATAAAAAGAACGATTCTTCATAAAATCTTCTCAATTTTTTATAATATCTGACATTATTTTATCTGTGAAAAGAATTTGCGTTTGTGAACTTTTGAAATCTTCATACAACTAATCGAAATGCATGTTTCGAATTTTTATAAGCTCATCTAGCGTTAATAACTAATGAGGTTTCCCAAAAAATGCCAAACTTTTTTGTCAGTTGCAATGAAGAGGCGCAAAATAATTAGATAATTTTTTAAAAGTACAATTATTTATTTCTGCATTCATTATTTTACCAAGTACATCAATAGTTTCCATTCATATTTCCTCGCTTTCCGCTTTTTTCCTTTCTAAATTTCAACAAAATTCATTAACTGATGTTTGACTTAATGTCCCTTTTATTCATTTACAATCATTTATTATTTTTATTACGATATCTAATTAGGGCGGTACTACATCTTTAACTCTCCGTCGTTCACATAGCTTGAAATATTGTTGAAGTAATTAAAATCATGGAAAAAATAGGATGCATTGTGAAGAGAAAAAAATTATTATTATTATTTTCTTTGCAGTTTTTAGTTTACCTATTTGAATTTGGTATTTCGTTTTTATTAAAGTGCAGCTCCATTTCAAAGATTTCAAAGAGATGTTTTTGATCAAAATTACTTTCAATGAATTCATAGAATTCATCTTTTTGTGGTGTTCGTGAAAGAAATAACTTTTGATGAATTAAATATGCGGCTAAAATTAGCATTTAAAGGCCGAAAAAGTATACATTAACTTGTCACAGAATTTAAAATATTCTATGCTGTGACTATATTGCATTTTTGTTATTTTTTCTTCTGCAGAAATTCAAAATACGTACTGATGAAAATTTATTTTTTGAAAAATGATTTAAAAAATAGAAGGTAATAAAATATATAAATATCTAAAGCTAATAAAATTAATCAATATCGTCCGAGTTCTACAGCATTAATTCAGTTTATAATATGCATATAAAAAAATAAAATAGGTAGAATATATAGCAAGCATTTGTCAACTATCTGCAAAAGTTAAACATAATTTGAAGGAAGGAAAAGGAGAGTCTTTCAAGAAGCATTGACAGAATCATCAATACAATCACTTTTCTGTGTAATTTCTCGATGAACTGAAAAACAAAAAAAAAATCCACTTTTCTGAGTAATACATGATGAACTGAAAAAACAAACTAAATCAAGTCTAATTATTCTTTAAATTTAAAACAAAAGTAATTAAACGAGAATATATTTATACAGAACTTTAAAAAAAATTAGAACACTTTTTTGAATATTTTAAGCTTTTAGAGACTTTTCCAAATATTATTAACTATAACTAACTCCTTTATTTTGTTTTCTTTATAATTTTTTTTAAATTACGTATATTTCTTTCCTAAATGGTTAATTAGATCATATTTAATCAACGCTTATAATTAATTTAGAAGAATAATTAATGATCTCTTCCAAAAAAATGGCAGTTTTGGCTAAAACTGGCAGTTTGTCATTTTGCATAATTTACAAATATTCTGCTTCATAACGGAACAGCTATCAGTATCAACAATACCAATTTACGCTGTTGATTAATGTATGATATCATAACATAATATAATATAATAAAACGTTTATAGCAGCGAAATATTTCAACAATGAAACGAAATATACCTCAGCTTCAATTAGAGGAGAAATAATGTTCCCTCGAAAGACAAATCAGTTTCATCTAATGTTATGTTTCACAACTAAACTATCGTTTATGATATGAATGATAATTAGTTTTAATGCGTATACTTCTAAAATAAAAATAGTCCTAATTTCTGTATCGTTATTGAGATTATTCCTCCTGATCTGCCCATTGTCTAAATCAGATCAACAACATCATCATCGTCAAGAGAAAAAGAGGTGCACTTCTCATTGATTTAAAGCTCTAGACACTTTAGACTTCATTTAGACGGTGGTATAAATGTCATAAAAGTATATACATAAGGCATAAAATACGAGAATTCCGTTCACACTTGCGAGACAGGGTCTAAGCCGCAGCCAATCAGAGAAGCTAAATTTGCGTATGCGTGGATGTGTCTACTGCTTTCCCGCCCTGTTTTCCGCTCAATAGGTTTCGCGCGTTCCCTCTGATTGGTCGATTCTTATACCAAGTAATCACAAAGTTGAAAAACTTCGAACTTTATGCCAAGAGACCTAAACCAGTTTTGCGACGAAGCATGGTCTGGTTACCTAGTAATGAAGCTTGGCTTGAACCAGTAATGACATTTTTACCACCATTTGAACGGAGCCTTATAGAGGTGATAGTACGAATGTACCCATGTACATCTTCATGGAGGAAGACAAGAAATGTAGAAGACATATGTGAGGGTCTCCCACCTGTCTTCCCCTACCATTTCGAGGGAATAGTTCAGAGGGATCAACAGTGATTTAAATGCCACCATTGCGCAAAGACATTATTATACAGTATACACTTTCTTTCTTTCCACCGACAGCTAGGCAGCCGATCCACTGAGGCTGTTAGCATATCGGCCAAATAACCCCACTGACGGAATGAACTTGGTCCACATAAAACACTTTGGTTTATATTGTGCTCAAGACGAGTGCTAGAGGCGGTGTAAACAAATGCTGGTCGCGACAATAGTGCAGTGATGGAAGAAGAGTGTGTTGCGGGTGAGGAGAATAATTTCAGTTACATATTTACAGAGTTATGGATAGGTGGTTAGGAAAGGCATCCACAACGTGAACAATAAATGAGTACAGTGCAATATATGAGCAGTTAAGAGAGTGACTGATAAAACAGTAAAAATAATATCTAAAATAAGGCAAAATACTAAATAGCAATACTAAAAAGCAAAATATTACATAAATATATACAATACACATTAATAAATATGCATACTTTCTTCAGGATTGAACCCTATCCCAAAGCTTAGTAGATGACTCCCATGCCATCATGCCACTTTTCGGGGCCTCTTAACTTTTTTTGTTCTACTAATAATCTTATCAGTGGTAGTTTTATTTTAAAATTGCTTTCATATTGGCTTGAACAGTAGTTTGTGAACGTAAAAGTATTCGATTCGAAGGTTTGAAACCAAAGAGCACGGCAATCCCTCTCAGGTACAGTTTTGATACCTTAATGATTAAATGTGTATGTTTTCATAATTCTTTTATGCGTAATATAACTATGATCGACTTGAAAACCTATTAACCATTTTCGAGCAGTAAAGATGAGACAGCTAACAATGCTTTTGCAAGGGTTCGAACTCCAAATGCCTGCAAGCTGAACGTGCTTACAATTACACCCTAAAGATTTGCGATAAAGTAAAAGTAACTGGAGTGGAGGGAAGTCCAGCCGCCTGTTTCTGGTGCTGGAATCATCGTCCACCAAGGACAAGGTAGAGAAGCTTAGAAAGCGATGTCCTAGCCAAGATTGAAACTCGGACCTTCCGATTACTAGACCGACATGCTTCCATTTACTCCACAGAGATGCATGATGACGAAGAAAAACGTTCCTTGTAGAGTTTCCTTTAAAAAGTCTCGAACGAAAGCATTCCTAGCCGTGAAAAAATAAGCAGTTAGTATTATCCCATAATTAATTACTAAAGAAAAAATTATCTGTGACCAATTATATTTCTAAAATGCTTGACACACAGACAAATTACTGGATAATCACTTTACTGAAATCGCATTATGCTTCCTTCAAGTGAGCAACACATAATTCCCTCCTTCCAGAATGAATTCTTGGCATTATTTACTGAGGAACTATGCATTTCCATAAGTTCACGTAGTTCTCTTCTATAAATTAATGAGAAGCAAACCACACATTTTAAAGCAAACTTTAATCACTGATCAACGCCCCATTACCTTACAAGTCCTTGCATTTCCACCACGTTCCACTTCACGCAAACTGGCGTGCTGGGATAAGACCACCCTGCACATGATAACGATAGACAGGCATGCTTCCCCCTTATCACAACGCGTTTTGTAAAAGAAAACTCACCACTCCCTCGCATCCTTCCCTAATTCGAACTCGAAACAGCCTCCTCTCGACTTTAATCCCAATCAACTCCTTCCTGATGCACCCCTAAACATATATACTATTGCCTAATTACCTGTCCCCCCTTCCTGCGATAACTATCACAATCCAACAAATCCCTCCGTCTAACTAGAGAGATCTCTTCTCCGTCCGCCCACCTGCACGAACGATGTAATGACCGCTCGGATGGTTACGGGGAATGGGCGGTCACTACCAATTATCTTCTGCGATCGAGTCCGTGCATTATGGGGTTACAACAACGCATAGGGAGTATCTTCTGTGCAAACGGAGATGAGTGGAGTTGTCTTCGGGTAGCTCGCGAGGTTAATGATAGGTTTATTATCTTTGGGAGAAAATGGTATAAGTCCGTGGATTATTGGGCTGAGCTTAAGAGTATTAGACTCTTTATCTTCAAGTATCTGCTTTTCTTTTTTCTTAAAATTCTGTCTCGATCGAGGGTCGATGAAGGGGGTGGAGAACTACAGAAACTAGTTTTCTCGAAAGTACTTTGCTGGGAATGCCCAGCTGAAAAAGAAAATAATGTATTTTATATATTTAGGCAAATGAAGTATTTTGCTTAAGTTCTTAAAGTACCTTACAGAATCGAAACATTTTATCTTCCCTTCAGAGCAGCGAAACAATATCCTTGAACGATAATTTTCAATTTATTCAGCTCTTTTTGCTTTTGTTTGTACCAAGTAAAGGAAGTGCTGTAAACGCGAAAATTTTTAGGTATCATATTTCAATGAAAACATCCATTTTTACCAATATCGAATGCAATTGAACGGTGTTTTTGCATGAAATCTGTATCTAAGGTCTTCATAAAGAACTCTTTCTCCCAAAAAAGATTGCAAAAAGGATTTAAAATACATTCAGAAAAAAATTTTTTGTGACGTCTGTGCATACCTATGTATGTATCTCGCATAACTCAGAATGTTGCAATTTTTTATATCGGATTGCTATAACATGTAGTTGTGCACTTCCCTTTTTGGTTGCAATTGGCCGCACCAAACGTATATAAATATATATATATGCATATACCCGCTCTGTTACTCGGCTCCGTAAGCTCATTTTGTTTACTCTTATATGTTGGTAAATTGTGCATGTTTTGCTTTAACAATAATTGACGTATGTTGTTCTTATCCTCAGATTAAGGTTTTTATGTCATTAATTAATCTTCATGGAATAGTTGTAGAATTATCAACAGTTTAAAAGTTGTTTAAGTGCGGCTAAGCGTAACTTTTTTACCATAGCAGCCATATTTCTTTACATTTGAAACTTAGCGGAATAGTGAATTAAGTCAGTTTCTGCACCTTCTGTGTGTATTTGCCGAGTTTGATCAACAGTAAGCTTTCAGTTTTGTGCATCGACAAGTCTGCCTTCTTTCCCGCTGGCCGAAATGTTTGTTTTTAGGCGTAGAAACTCTAATTTTAATTGTAATAATAGTTTTAACTGTATTTGGTGTTTTATATTTTTCAATTTTTAATAAAGATATTTGGACGTTTTATGTATTTTTCCCTTGTCACGAAGTGAGAATTGAATTAATTGAATGAGAGTTATATCTCTAATGAAATCCAAGGAAATAAGTTTAAATGAAATGCAGGAAAAAATGCGTATCATTTAATAATATTCCGTACGAGAAAATCATGTTACGTACCCATCAATTTTTTAATATCTTAAGCAAACATCTGAGCATTCTGATAATCCATTTGTTTCACGTATCGTATGCAATTTGCTTATAGTAAAATGAACTTTTGTTATGCACAAACCTAACTTTGTTATTTGTATCATTTTCCGTAGAGGAAAAATGATTTCTTCTACGCATTTGCTTCGGGTATCACATCGCTTATGCGCGAGTGACTCAAACAAACGAACTTACTTTTTGTCCAGCAATAGATGAACATTTCTGAAATTAATCTGAAGATGGCCGAACTGATAAGTTTCATCTTGAAAAATGCTATTTAAGGTGTACCATGCATTTATTTACCAAAATGGCCCACATAGTTCTAATTGAACATTGTTATGTCAACTGTAGGAGGGGCTTCTGTGGAATTGAGCTATTATTGGACCAATAGGTTTGCAATAGTTGTCTCTAAGAATCAACTGCCAAATTCTATTGCTCTGTGAGAATTTTACCTTCCATTTGTTATCGATTGTTGTTTAATTTTATTTGGGAAATAATTAAATATATATAACATATAGGAAGATTTTAGTATTTGATTAATTGAATTCAAAGCGAATAAAAACAGATGCGAGATACTCCGCAGAATTTCAAAAATGAATTCTTATTTCCTTTTTTTCACAAAAAATTACGTGCGTAAATTTTCAAGCCCATTGATACATTCTAGAATCCATAGCTGCAATGTGTACTTGGATCTTCGCTAATTAATGTGTCAAGATATATTAATTAGCAAAAGTCAACAAATTTGCAACCGGTCCAGTCCTGGATTTGTTCTCATATCCAAGTCTGGGTCCAGGACAAAGAAAAAGCTCTGGAGTTTTAAATGAGCGATTACAAAAGCAGAAACAGAAATATTTTTAATTTAGAGAAGACCAGCAAAAAACTAAAGTAATACTTTTTGGATTGGATGAAGGCATTTTAGTGAAAAATCGGGTAATTTTTGAAAGCTTAATGCATAACTAATTATGAAATTTTCGTATCAAGTACTATATCGTCACAACAGACGACCTGAAGGACGTAGTCTATTTTTAATATTTTGGGGTCTTTATTTAATTTGCTTAGCATTTATTTTATGTTAAATCAACTTTTCTATCTTTCTTGTTTTCAACTCATACTTTCTTTCCAGAAAGCAAATTGGTTACCTCGCGTGTATTCAAATAAAGTAGAAAGAAATTAGTTTTTAAGGGAAGTTTTCGGAAGGTGAAACTGGAGCATGTTCTGCCTGCCTGGAGGCCACGTTGCTCACATTCGTTCCCTAGCCATCTGTGGCATTGAGCTATTAACCATTAGGCTTGTTTACGCCGACTTTCTAGTCGAGTGAGCTTGTGCGATAGTTAAACTGTGAAGCTGTTAGACTGTAATTAATCTCATTAATTTTTAAGTTAATTCATTACCTTTTGATGTTAGCCAAACGTATTGGCTTTTGTTACCATCTGTGAAACCTGATTTGAGTTAATAAAGAGTTATTTGCACTCTTCTCCTGCCTTTGTAGTACTTTAAAGGACTTGGTGATTACTCACCAAACAATCTTCAACGTAGAGGATATTTTATGATTGCAAATAAAATACGACGTTATGTTTTCAATATTTTTAATAGAATTCTTTCTTTCTTTTATTTGCCCTTATTTTTTCATATCAACATTTTCGTTAACTTAAAATTCATTTAACCTCGCATTAACATAAAAATGTCAAAGCTTCTTTAAAACTAAAACTGGTTTTCACAAATTGTGACCTCTTTGCAAAGGTATATGGAAGAAATGCCTATTATTACCTCCTTCCTATACTTAAAGGGTAGATATTTCTAGGTTGACAATTCTTCATAAATAGACTACGTCTGCCTATCTACCATAAAATCACATGTCAGAAATTATATTCATTTTTTACTTCCCCCGCCCCCATACTTAAGTAACTGGCTTTTCTAGGCTTCTGCTTAGAAATATCTTAGTCATCCTCCAATATCATCAAACTGCTATGCTGATCTCTCACTGTAATAGCTCAGGGCAGAAATGTTTGTAAGCGCTTACATGCTCCATACTTAAAGGATGGAATTTTCTACATCCCTGCGCAGAAACATCTTAGTAATTCTATAACATTGCCAGACTGCCTTGCTGACCCCATCACTATAAAACTGCATGGCAGAAATATATTTAATATCTTACATTCAGTGTCCAACAGACACACATTTAATGAATAACTGTAAAGAAAGAGGATCTCCAGTAGATAAATTAAACTGGCGACTACTTACCGTTCACCACCATTATGGTAATGGATGTACTATGGCTTTATTTTAGAGACATTAAATGCTGAGGAATGAAAATAATTAGAAATGTTCTCGCTAAATGTTAATCTTCAGTACACCTCATTCATATGTTTACCACTAAATTGATAGAGCAGATTTAGTGACAATATTTCACTCGTAAAGGCGTTTAAAGATATCTTTATATCCCGATCGTCTCCTGAATTCGAATCCTAGCCCATCGGCTTTGTAGTCAGCTTCTGAAAATTCTCATACCGATTTAGACTGCAAACCTCTAGACATTGTGTGGAGTTTATTGAACGCAAAGGCTAGCTACTATTTTCACTTTCTTTGTAAGACAAATTTTCTTTAGAACATCTTCTACAAACTCAGCATTTAAAGAAGTTTTTCACTCAATATATGTACTGTATCGTTTACCCTCACTGCTCTTAAGCATATGTGAATTCTTCTTTCTTCCTTCGATGTGTACTAAATCAAAACTTTCTGCTGATGGTCGCACCAGGAAACATTTTGCCTACTTTCGTTAAAATCCAGTTGATCTGTTTAGAGAAAAAAAAGAAACTCTTTCCATTTCCTTGAATATTTTAGTATTCTCTTCTTCCAGAGCTGTCATCGCTTCTCATAATTTTCAGTTCTTTCCATATTAAGGATTTATTTCAAATTTAGGAGCGGTATGCACCCGTCATTCGCACCCTCCCGAAGACGTGTACGTTGGCGCCCGTTGCACCACGTCAAGACTGATCCTATTGGAGACGTATTTCGGACAGATCGCCAAATCCTGGACCCTCATCCTGGATTTACCTTTCGAAGTTGGATGTACCGGGCTCTAAAGGGACCCCATCAAGGGCGAAAACTTTGAAACTTAATACAAAATACGTCGCTCTGTCAACTTTGCCTCGGGGCACCACTCCCTCAACGTCAATGAATTCGTTTCGGTGCCTTACCTTACTCCGTCAGTCCCCGTCACTGGGACTATGAGGGCTGAACCCCCATCGAGAAGGTCGAGTAAATCTACTATTTCGCTCCACAACATCCAAAGGAACAGACACGACAGTACCAGTACAGTCCTTGCGAAGCTTGAACCAACCTAAGTACAATACTCGGGTTCTAGTCCTGGAACGAGCGGGACTCCTAGAGCCGCTTTTTTTCCGTGCACCGAATTCGAATCTCTAATTTTTTGTTTTTTTATTTTATTTTTGCGGGAACATTTTGTATTCGAATTAATTCATAAAATCAATGCATGTGTTATTTTTGCACTCATATATCTATAACAATTGGTATAATTGCTATAATAATTACAGACACAAGCTTTCCTTATAAATATTTTTGTTTATTTGAGATCGTGGCCTTTAGGGCAATGAGCAAGCGGACTTCCTTGCAAAAAGAGATGTCAGCTTACCACAACATCTTAATACAGCCATTTTTATTGGGGGATTACACCTTTTCTTAAAACATTTATTTACGTCTAATATCTTACGAGATCTTCAGATTTGTACGGACTTGAAAAGTTGGAGAAAATTAAGTCCTTCTCTTATAACGATATTCCAAGACGCGATGCATTTGCAGCTTTCCGTGTGTCTATAGGACGTGACTGCCTTACCGCCCGCCTGCACTGCATAAGCATTTCAACCGAACCGATTTTCCCACTTCATGATTCTGGAGATGAACTGGACAGGGACCACCTGCTCTGATGTGGGCTCTTCGTGGTGATACAGAAGAGTCGTGGTACTGGGAGTCAAGAACACGCTTTAGGCAATGACTTCCGTCTTTTTTTTTTTTTTTTTTTTTTTTTCTTTTCTTTTGTTCTGTGTTTGTATCATTTGTTTATAAGATTTTAGTTTTTTGTAACTTTCTGCCTAGCCATTGGAAATTGAAAATCAAAAGCCTTTGCGAATAAAAGCAGTTTATTGTTTAACTGTTAAATATTGACAATGAAATATGAATCACCTTATTCTTTCTCTTTGGATCTTTTTATCTGTACTGACACTATTTTTTATATGTTGATCTACTTTTCAGTATACAAGGTGTGTTCGAAAAGTTCGGTGATTGGTCTCATAATTAAAAAAACCGCGCCGGTTAGGATCTTGCACTCACATAGACGCAGTGAGAGAAAAGTCATCTAGAGCCATCTAACGGCCATTTTACGACAGATAAGAGGAAGCGCACGCTATGAGCAGTTTAACACAGTCAGTGTGAGAATGATTGTCAGTGTGACATGGAGCAACGCATAAACATAAAGTTTTGCTTCAAGTTAGGCAAAACGGCGACGGAGACACATGACATGTTAGTAAAAGTTAACGGTCATGAAGCAATGAATAAAAAGTGTGTTTATGAAGGGTTTAAACGCTTTACAGACGGAACGAAGGATGTCAAAGACAGGCACCAGGTTCCAGTTTTGGATCACCCTCCATATTCTCCAGATCTGGCTCCCGTAGACTTCTTCCTGTTTCCCCGCGTCAAAGGAGTTCTGAAAGGCCAAACTTTTCCGACATTATTGAGATCCAACAACGTGTGACAACGGTGCTTCGAGCCATACCGAAAAAAGCGTTTGCAGACAGTGTGCAACAATTGTACACCCTGTGTCAATAGTGTTTTGTTGCTAATGGCGAATACTTTGAAGGCCAGTAAAGCTATTTTGCTTGTTTCTCTTGTTTCCTTTTTTATGGTAAAATTCACCCAACTTTTCGAACACACCTTGTATATTAACAGCATTGATTCAAACATATATATAATATTCATATAATCTGAGCTGATTATATACATATATATATATTGTTAAAATTCCTATGCATCGGGACCTGGCTAATCATTCTTAAAGAATATCGAAAAAGTTAAAGAAGATTAACGATAATACTAAAAGACGCAGTTTATGTTGAATTAACTAAACATACCGAATACCGAAGTATTTCCGTACGAATTATTAGCTCGGTTTCAGCTAGTTATTATAAAATGCTCAGATTTCGGCTTCGAACTTGGAAACTCTTTTATAAGTCCATCTATTATTTAATAATATAAATCTCGGCGACAAAATATTATGTGGACACTCCGTGACATTCTTGTACGGCCTATTAAATTACACACATTTTTTGTTGCACTTTGTTTACACTCATTTCATTATAGATATATTTCTTATTCAATCAGTTCAGCTCTCTCAATTCGCAGCAAGGCAAAAATACATAAAAACTCAAAACATATTTATTAAAAATTGTAAAATACAGAAAAACCTAAAACAATAAATACAGTTTAAAACAGTTAAAAAAAAACAATTTTTACAAATAAAATTAAGAGTTTCTACGCCAAAAACAAGCAATTCGATCAGCGGGCAGGAAGACAAAGTTTCAGTGCGCAAAACCGAAAGCTAACTTTTCGTCCCACTGGGCAAAAAGACACTGAATTTGGGGCGCCAACTGACTGCTCTTCTAGTAGAGTTTCGAATGTAAACAGAGGGCGGCCTTGTTAGGCCTACGTCACTTTTAAATTTGTGATAATGCAGATTAACTGAAGGCACAAAACACTTAGCTGGAACATAAGAACAATATAATTCAATTACTTTTAAAGCAAAAAATACATAATTTACCAACCAGTAAGAATAAAAATTAGAGCTCACCAAGTCGGGTAAGAGGGTGGTGTGCGTATATATATATATATATACACTAATTTTTTTTTCGGATAAGAGGGTGGTGTGTGTGTGTGTTGTATATATATATATATATATATATATATAATATTTACTAAATAAATATTGATTATATTATCTCCTAATATAAATTTAGTAGAATGTACCAAAATGAGGGAACCCAGAAGTATGAAATTTAATTCCGAAAATTGTTATTTTAAAGGGAACTTGAATGCAAATCATGAAAAAACGTTTTTAAGGGGACTTGAATTTAAATCATCAAAAAGATTTTGAAAGGTATTTGAATTTAAATCATGAATAACAAAAATTCAAACTTTGAAAGTTAATCAACCAAGTAATTAACGTCATTGATCGGAAATCGGTTACCTTTTCAAAGGGAACAAACCAACCCCCGTTCAATGAACAACGTTAATAAATGCGAAGGTGTTTCGTCTTTTACTCAAGGAAGAATGATGATGATGCGAACCTGGCGAATTTAGTTAGGCCAAAATCGTAGTTCACCCATACATACACACGTGGCTTGCGGCAAAAAAGTAAGGGGCACAACTAGATGTTATAACAGTCCCATATACAAAATTTCAATGTTCTACGCCAATCAATTCTCAGTAATAAGAGATGCATACATGCGCGTATGTACGTACAGATGTCACAAAAAAAAAAATCCCTTCTGAATCCATTATAAACCTCTTTTACCATCCGATTTCGAAAAAAATGTCCTTTATTCTGTCCATCGTGTTTTTGTGTGTGTCTGTAGATGTCACACAAAAAAATCGTTCAAATAGATTCGTTGAAATAGGATACCCGAAGTTTTTCGCGATTACTATACTCCCTTTACTTCATACAAGAAATTAAAAATGATAGGTACATCTTTTCTCTTACCATGTTAATCGTCTGTGCGGCCAAGATTCAAAGATTTAAAATAATTTTTCGATTTTCTAAAAGGTATAAATAGAAAATCTTCCTAACAGTTTGCATGAATAATGGGTCACCGCATTAAGGGTGGAAATACTGCATGATTATGACAATTACTTTCCTTGTAAAATAATTAAATATAATAAATCACGATATTCTGTAACAACTCAATCTCAGCTTCTTTTGTGTATATTAGGCTGAAAATTCCTTGACCTTTGGCTTTTCGCGAAACCGCCGCAATTGCCAAGTAAGGAAAAGAAATTTCTTTAAACGATATCTAATTTAGTTACAGTAATGATGGGCATAAATCAAATTATGCATTGGAATTGTTGAAAATTAATAGCAGCATTTTAAGTTCGGTATTTATAGCTATCAAATTTATATTCCTTTTAAAGGTATAGGATGGCAAATAATTAGCGTAGTGATTTAAGCGGAGTTAGTTCCAAGAAAATAGTTATATTTCATCTACAGTACAAGTTATTTCTAAAACGTCATTTTAAGCTGATGGCAGTTTATACTGGTAATGAAAAATAATAATCGCAACACGAGTATATTCTCTGACAATGTTGTTACGAATTTTGTACATAAATAGATGATTTTAATGCAGTTGTGTGTGAAATTGTTCTATTTTTCAGTGTAATGTAAAGCGAAAAACCGAAAAAGGACAAGCTACGCCAAGAAAGTAAGAATACAGGCGGAAGTGGATTTAACCTCGAGTAAATGGGTATCTGCGTAATTTGGCGAGATATCGCCAAGCTGCCATTTTGGCACCTTAAGTTGGCAATAAATTCCCGAAAGTCGCCATACGTGGCAACCACTGCGTCATTTTGGTCTGGTTCCTGTATCACCGCAATAGGTATTGTAATTGAATAAATGTAGCTGACCAATATGTTACTCGACCCGCATATAGCTTTCTAGTCGTTTCGAGAAGCAGAAAGTGCTAGAAATATCTCGGTTATCGGTTGAAAACTATAAAAAGCTTAAGAGAGAGAATCTGCTCTCAGTTGTTTAGTTGTCGCAAGTTGTTAGTCCCGCGTGAACTGAGATTATATCCGAGTTAGATTTCTCTTTAGATGGGCTTTGCATTTTGTTGTGTTTAACGTTCTTAACGGTTTGAAGTGTAACTACTGATTGTAGTTTGTGATACTGTGAATACCTGTACGAGAATTTCTGTGCAAAATTCCAGAACTTTAATTTCAATACAGAAAAACATCACACAGACTACAAATGCACTAAAATACAGAAAAACATGAAACACGAAATACAGTTGAAAATGTTAAAAAAGAAGCATTATTTTTATAATTAAAAGCAGCGTTTCTACGCAAAAACAAGCAATTCGGCCAGCGGGGAAGAAGGCAGATTTTTTGTTGCACAAAACTGAAAGTTTACTTTTGATCCCACTCGGCAAAAAAAGACATTGAATATGCAAAAACTGACTTGATTCACTATTCTAATGAGGTTCAAATGTAAACAAATGGCGGTTCGTTAGGCTTAACTCGCAACTTTAAACTTTTAAATTGTTGACAATGCCGCGACTATTGCATGCAGCTTAACTAAAGGCATGAAAACCTTAAACGGAACATAAAAACCGCATAATTCATTTACTTTTAAAGCTTAAAATGCGCAATTTCGTAACATATAAGGGTAAAATAAACTGAACTCAACGAGCGAGATAACATTGTGGGAATATACATAGTTACGACTGGTGCAGCTGATTACAACGAAAAAGAGAAGTGCACAGCTAAATGTTATAGCAGTCCCATCATAACAGTTAGTTGTATTAAAATGTAGTTATATCGTGGAGGAAGCAAGTAGTAGTAGGAAGTAGGACCTTTCTCAAGTCCCTTCCCACAGCGGTCTATCTGAGCTAACGGAGACAAGTGACGTAGCCGACTCATCTCCAAAACCAGTTTTTTCCCATAGGGCAGCAAATTGAAAAATCTGGGCTGACCACTTTCCAGGGCATAGCTCATGGCACTGCAGATATCTGGGCAATGCCGGCCATGGTCCGCTAGTTCTATTGCGCCATTGAGTAGTCTATATGAGTTATATAAATATATATACTTTCTCACGCTGTAAAATCACGTTGTAACTTTTCTCAGCTGTTTCTGGGTGAATTTCCTTCGCTGAAAAGTTTAATGTCATTCTTATTCAATTTTTTCGTCTGAATTTGCAGCTCTGTCTTTTTCTGTGAGTGGCTGGCCCATAATTAACTGCAGTTTTCTACTTTATAACACGAAAACGGAAGTACACATATAGAAAAATAAATGGAAAAGTATGTAAGTGTCTTTGCTGAGCATTAAAAGATCTAGAGAGATTAACAAGCATATCATGGGTAATAGATTTTCATCTATAGTTATTGTGTCATATTTGTATTTTGATATAATAAAGATTCCTATAAAGATATATAGTGAAAATTATGTAATTAATTGAAATTCAAAATTATAATGTTTATAGAAATTTTTCCTGTTTTTCACAGAATGAGATGGATCTATTTAAAATAAAAGAACATTAAAGTGTTAATCTATAATTTAACTTTTTTGTGCGGTATTCATTAAAATAGGTCTGCGATTTCTCAAAAATAAAATATTAATCACATGATTCGAAGCAACATCACATGATCCTTAGAGGTCACATGTCATAGAGATATAAAATTGGGGTCATATGAATAGAATCATACGATTGGGTGTCATGCGACGGTCTAAAAACGATTCCTTTAAATAAAGAATTTATAAGGCGGGGGATAAGTCGGAGTCAAAAGGGGGGAAGGTTCCGAATTGAACTTCTACAAAGCAATCGAAGCATAAAATAGTAAGAGTAAACTTAAGCATTTGAATATTTCCAAAAAATTCTGCATGATGTAACACAGCTATTAGAGATAGAAGAATAAATTTTTGTTTTCGAATCTGAGTTTTGCAAGCTAGATTCCTGGAATAATTTAACAAGCAGTGACATCTTTAAGAACTTCTTCCACTCTGCGCCAGAAAATATATTTGTCTGGAGATTGCTCTCCATAATTGTGTGGCTTCAAAATATAAATATTGTTGCGTGCGTACGGGTTCGTAACAGATTGAATGCACAAGCCTGATGAAAAATTAATAAAATTTATTCTTATCACAAGAAATAAAACAAAATGCTGAAAGTTTTCCTCACAGATATTCGTACATTATCACACAGTAGTTATATTTTAAACTAATAAAATTTTAAATAGAACACAATTCAAAGCGCAGAGAAAGCTAATCCAATCTCAAAATTACAACAGCTAAGTAAACAACAGCAGCTCACTAAAACAACTGAACTGAGATGTTTTTCTCCGGCTTTTTAAAGCACTTTAATCGTGCACGAAGGTAGCGTAGAGTTACGGTTACAACTAACACACTAGTCAATTATATTTATTCAAATTAAATATCAATTACGGAGATAACTATTTATTAAATGAGCGTGTTCCTGTATTTTTACTTTTTCGGCGTAGCTTTCTTTTAAAAGTCATCACGCGCTGCATTGTACGGGGTAATGAAACAATTTTAATAACAATTCTTCTAAAAATAACAAACTAAATACAAAAACGGTAACAATATACAAAGTTTGAAAATTAGAATTCACGTAATTTGTCATTTTAGTAATCTAATATATAAATTTCAATGTAACTTGTATCATTTTATTAAAGCATCCACTACTTAGTGGGATATCTTTTATCAGAATTAGTTCTGACTAAGCTGTGTGATTAATTAAATATGCAAAAATGTTCCATGCTGTATTTTAAAAATGAATATATGTTGCAAAATAACTGATTTTTGTAATTAACTGTTACAAAGTATTTTCTCTTCCCCTTTCTGTATGCCTTTGTGGTGTAACGGTAGCACACTCGGCACGTATGCGTGAGGTCCAGATTCGAGTCCTGAAGAAGGAATTGCTTATTTTTGCGTCTTCTGCTTCCAAAATAACCTAATAATTCTACAGTGGCGCCCGAATTAAAAAAAAAAAATGTGGTGGATGAGAATTCTTTACCACCAGGATTTGGCGATTATGTCCCCTAATATCCAATCGCCCTTTAAAAGTAGGGAATATATATGGTATTTTCTCTCTCCTTTTTGCATGTCTTCATGGTGTAACGGTAGCACACTCGGCGCGTATCTCAGAGGTGCAGGTTCGAGTTCCGGCGAAGGCATTTCTCATTTCTCGTGTTTACTGAAAGTACTTTCGTGTTAGGATTGAAGGTCCAAAAAATCCCTAATGGCTTTGTAAATCACAGCTTGATCATCTGAAGTAAAGACGCCTGTTTATAACATACATATATTGCTTTATACCATTTCGTTCGCAGTTTCATTTCTAAAGCTCACTTCACATAAGCCAGAAAAACAATAAATAACTGCATATTGCACATATAACTAATGTTAAGATAAACTTTAAAGCAACTTTTATTTTCTGTTAGAATCGTACAGGGTTTGGCTTCAAAAACTACATTAGTTAACATTATAACTACCAACAACACGTTCAGGATATACTACCAAGAGCTTTTTAGCCATTTTACAGTTATAGGACGTTATTATAAAAACATCAATGTTACAATTCTTTTACCATCATAATTTTATGATGTGTTTAAAATATAAGGAATGTACTTACTTAGCAATAAATTGTTTGAGAAGCAACTGCAAGATAAAGCTTTCCAAAATCTGAATGAAGAGAAAGATTTTTTTATGATAGCAAATTGTCTAATATTTTTGTTTTGTTGTGTAATTATGAATAATTAAATATTCTAAATTTCTAAGTAATTTATAATTACTAACTACAGAGAGTGTTTACACATTTTTAGAACAATTTTAGTAAAAAATTGAAAAGAGAAAAACAAATTTATAAAAATTTCTCATAATAGCTTGCTTTTTAAATTCGTAAATATCATCTGCTCCTTTTAAATTTATTCTTTTCTCAGAATCTTGTATACAAACAAGCTGTGGACTGAAGGATAAGTTTATGCGCTTTCCGAAAAGAAATATTCCTATTCCATAATTGAAAAATTTTCTGAAATGCATGGTATTAAAATTTCTAAATAAAAAATTAGCAACATAATTAATAGGAAAGAGAAAAACCGACAATCATTACTTCTACATGGAAAGAAGGCTCCAAATGAATATCCGAAAAAGATACATACTGTTTCTAAAGTTTGTTGAAATCCGTTGATGCAGAAATTAATTGCAAAGTCTTTAAAAAAATATCAAGCAACAATAAATCAAATAATAAACCAAGATTTAAAGCTTAAAAAAGCTAAGAAACACAATGTTCAACAGCTTTTGTCGAGCCGTGTGGCTCAAAGCAGAACAATTTGTAGAACCTTCTAGGAATGTTTAACTGATAGATGGACAGGCATTGTGATCCTTGATGAAGCATGGTTTACCTAAATGACTGCAACAACAAAAGATCTATTTATTATCAAAAACGAACAGAAACAAAATGTACAAATCTGGTTCAGTCAATACAAAGAATGTTTCAGCAAAGGTAGCTCGATTCTATTACAGTTAGAAATTAAATATAAGAAAAAAGAGTGTCAAAAAAGTGAAAAAAGCAACTCACTATCAACAGAAGGTTTTACGTATTATATTTATTTATTATATTCTATTTCTTTATCCAGGTGACTCTCAAAGAGGGAAGCTACATCAAAACATAGCAATAAGTCATACTTCGGAAAGTACCATTCCATTCCTTGAAAAAATGAAGAATGATACAGGTATTGCATATATCCGTTGTCAGGAATATAATAAAATATACATTTTTATTATATTCCTGACATATCCTCTAGAAATTGTTGTGGCTTTGGAATTTTACAAATAACCCCTGTGTCATGAAAATCACATTGCAGACATAATCCAGAAATAAAAGCTATTATATTATACTAAAGATTTCAAAAAATAATCTTCACGTTTTAAACATTAATTAAACGACCTCGAAATTGATCTAAAATTGTGTAAATTCCCTCTGTAATTTCTAAAATCTGACATGTTTATTTAATATTAGTTCATTATTATTTTATATTCTCCTGGATTTTATCTTTCTCCACAATTTTTTTGAATATAATTATGTGCTTATGTGTTATGATACCTCGTAGTCAGACAGATGAGAAGAGCAGTGCTAAATAATTTAGAAAACCTTAAAAAATCTCAAGATGTAACTGTTTTTAATATTTTAGGAAAGCAATAGTGTTCTTACGTAATGCTTTGTGTATACTTCAAATCAGAGTCTGAAATAATTGCCAGTCGACAAGGCCAAAGATCTTTCACTTACCTTTCAAATTATAAAAGTGCTTTGTTCTTAAAAGGATCAGTAGTTTTCAGTAGAGCAAAAGTAGTTTCAGAGTAGCAAAAGGAATCCTTTAAAAAGTAATTTTATCTGCTTGTTAATGGTATTTCGCAATAGGTATTACTTTGCACTATTGGTATAATAAATAAATGTATGTTCTAATAAATAAACGTATGTTCTAACACATTATGAAAGGCTAATTTTGAACTTTCTCAGTCATCCTGTATACACTGTAAGGATTATGTTAATTTTATTAACAGTTAGATTTTGAGTTAAACTTCCTTTTCTGTCTCTTCTTGATTTCAGCTTACCACTTCCGGCCAGAACGTAGTTTTAGAATCACGTCTGAATGCTAATGAGGAAGAGCGGTATTTAACCGCAAATTTCTACTGTCTTAGTGCGAGAAATACCATATATTCTGGCTGCACGCGTGCGCCTTTTTAGGCTACTCTCTCGTAAGCTATTATTACACTCGGCCGTACTTTAGGCCCTTGATAGCTTCGCAGTCAATTAACGTCAAGGGACCAACTCTGTTAGAATAGTGATAGCTTCGGCTATATCTCTTTAGTTAAGATTAGTTTAGTTTCATTTTTAGTCTCTAATGTTCAAGCCCCAAGTGTCTGCTTTATTGTACAACTCCAAGACGGAGTTCTGTTAAATATAATTTGAATAATAAAGGGTCTTTTAACCCTTTCCAAGTTTATTTATTGTCTCACGAACTTAAGCTATTATTCTCTTACTAGTTCTTAAGATTCTTCACATTAAACTGTAACTTAGATTTACACAGTGGAGAATCCTACAACACTATCATATGTATTAGACGATCAAAATTTAAAGTTAATGGTGAAAGTTTGTGGTAACATAATAATGCAGTCTTCTCTGTCTACTTTTTTCCGACGTTATTCAAAAGGTTATCTTCTCTTCCTAAACGCAACGTAATTTCTACTATTCTATTGTTTTCCTATTTAAGGTATAAAGCTCTAGTTAATTTACGCGTTCTTGGCTACTAGACCTTTAAAGAAGTGTCTAGCGACTATTCGCTTGTCATCTTACAACTATAAATGTTTGTCCAAAGAAGAGCTAAATACCATTTTAATCACTCAAAGTAGTACTATAGATGGTACCGATTGGGTTTACAGGAAAGCTTCCACTTAGGCTTTAACTTAAAATAAGGAACTAAACTAATTCTAACTAACTAAACTTTAGCCGAAGCTTTATGAAAGAAAATAACCGAGTTGGTTAGCAATTAAACCTTACCGATGAATACTAACAAGCACATAAGGCTACAGCCGAACGTAATAAGATACGCTTAAAGCAACGACCAGTCCCGAAGGCAGAACATGCTTTACTGAGAACTTCTGACCTCTTCTATGGAGGTAACTGAACTTCCCATTAAATACTGGCTCTACTTCATTTACATAAAACGCGATACTGAAATCTCATTACGGCATTAAGTTGTAGATGAAAAACTAGAATTTAAAGGAATGAGTTTCAAAATTTAAAGTAACAATTAGAAAATTAAAATAATCCCTACAAAGCCCTTACGCCTTCAGAAAGGAAATACTAAAATTGTAAAGTTTCTTTCCCCCTTCCTCCTTACTGCGGGCTTTTATTGTGTAATTGGAAGCCGGTCTAGCTAGAAATCAGGAGGTTAGAAGTTCGAATCCCAGCAAAGGAATTGGTGATTTCCTTACGTTTCCTGTTCCCAAATATTCTAAATGACTATACAAGTAGCACCGAAACTAAAACGTAATAAATCATAATTTCTCATTACCTAGCTCTGGCGACTGGGATTCTGTCTCCCCAATAATTCCTTAAGTGGGGGAGAATGTAAGAAATTTTCTCCCTCATGCCTGATTCCTTCATGGTATAACTAAAAATATGTCTGTCTAGCAGTTGGGAGCTCCTAAATTCGTATCCTGGTGAGGGAATCAATCATATTATACATTTCCTACTCCGAAATAAACCAAATAATTTTACATGGAAAACAATTGAAAATTTTAGAATATTTTTCGTTTATTTAATAGCAATGATTTAGTTCCATCAACTATCAATAGTAAATTTCCTTTGTATTTATTTAGCAAGTAAATTCCCTGTCCGATATTAGACTACAGACTGAAATTCCTAGAATGAAAGCTATTTTCGTAATTTCCTGTTGTTTTCCGAGTTACAAGATTATTTGCATGGTAAGTCTCTCTTTTACTGTTGCTTTCAAAAGTAGCGAGGAATTTACTTTTTTCCCATTACTGTCTAAAGTCTCATTTACTTGGATACTTTCGGATCATCAACTAAATCATGCGCATTAAATTACATCCTCAATAATCATAAATCAATGATTCCCAGCTTCATAATGATAAGATGTAAAAAAAAATTCACATATAAAAATAGCACACTTAATATAAAAAAATATGAAGGAGATATTATTCTAAACTCAAAGTTAGGAAAACTTTTTATGATACCATTTTTTTCTTCCCCGGAAAAGTAAATGGTATCGAATTTTATGGTATCAAAAAGCAAAAAATTCCACTCAGAAAATAGGTTCTAGAGACATTATAAAACACGTAATATGTGTTTCGCACTTTATTTTGCATAATTCCTTCGGGTTTTTTAAATAAAAAGAAATCAGCCCATTATGTAGAAAAGAAGAAAAGTGATACATCGGACATGCGCGCATGTTGCCAAAACCGGTGGTAGTAATCATGAAGTTTTAAAAAAAAATTCTTAAGATAATCGATAGAACTGAAGAGATTTCTGTCTCGAAGAGTTTTATTATTGTTTATTTATTCTTTTTTCTATTCGATTTATTTTAATTGTGGTATTCGTGTTGCGAGGGAAATTTTGCGCTAAATAAAGTACTTTTCTTATCTTCTTTTTTAAGTATCTTAAATTGCAGACGATATCATTTTAGATATTAAGAATTTTATGCAAGAATTATGCTTTTAAAAACTGGAAAAGAAATGCTTAACGAGGTTTAATAACCCATAATTGCTATTATTATTTTTCAAAATAATTTGTGTAAATTTTACTCTTATTTTTATTTTATTTTACTTTTTTACGTAATAAAGGTTTACATTAAAATATATGTCTTATTCGAGAATTTGATAAGCCTATTAAACACATCTTGGAAAGTTTTTACCGTAAAAATTAGAAAAATAATGCGCAACTGTTCTTTTTCATTTATTTATTGTGTATTCATATACAGTAATAATAACAGTAATAATTTTACCTTGGTTTTTACTTAATTATGCTTTGCAATAAATTCCCTAGTTAGTTATGCATCAGAATAATGAATTAAAATATACGCTTATAATAATGAAAGTTTTAGTTTCTTTTTAATTTACTACTAAGTTTTATAAATCGGGGAACACTTTTGAGTTTTTTATGTTACTGTTTCCGCACAGTCACGGAGCAGAATTAGTTCAAATTTTAAATTACTCAAAATTATGGGTAAAATAACATGGACTAACGTTAGGAAAGTTCCAGCTTATGCTGACACATTTAATTGTTGCTGCATTCGTCGTGTCACGCGTTTGATCTATAAGGTATTTCCCCCGTTTTCTTAGCATGCCTTCATGGTGTAGTGGTCAACACGCTAGGCGCGTATTCGAGAGGTCCGTGGTTCGATTCCCGGAGAGAGCATTGCTCATTTTTCATTTCTTCTGCTTCCAAAAATATCCTAATGACTGTACATTGGCGCCCGAATTAAAAGGAAGGTGATGGATGATGATTCTCCACCAAGAGCATTTGGCGACTGAGTCCCCTAATCCACAGTCGCCCTTTAAAAGGGGGGAGTATGTAAGGTATTTCTCCCGCTTTCTTAGCATGCCTTCATGGTGTAGTGGCCACCACACTCGGCGCGTATTCGAAAGGTGCGTGGTTCAATTTCCAGCGAGGGCATTGCTGATTTTACATTTCTTCTGCTTCCAAAAAAAATCCTAATGACTCTACAGATCAGCCAACTGAAATTTTTTCACTTGTTACAAAAAAGAGAAAAATATCTGAAGATTTTTCAGATTACGGCCAAAGGGGCGTTTCTTTTCATTTACACACATGTTTAGCATTTAGTTTAACGTCCCTTTGGGTAAAAAATATTTAAAAACATGTTTTTATAAACTCCGATAGACTGGAGATAAAAGTGTTTTATTCTGTACAGTGTGTTTCCGCTTTGAACAAATTAATGATAATGAAAAAATTACTGTTCGCTTTGAACAAATTTAAAATATATGAAACAGATAATGAAACAATTCAAACAATTTAGAAAGTTGAGATATGGAAATCAATATTTTCAGACCAGCTTTCAGCGAGTGCTGTTAACCACAGAATTCAATAAAACAAACGAATTGTCTCAAATGTTAGGGAAATATAAAATCTAGAAATCATTGCGAAATCATTCTGCTGCGAGGAATGTTTTCAAAGTAAGTGCTCTAAGTTTAACAAGTTTTTGAAGAAAGTGAGAGATAATAGGCTGTAAGTATTTACATACAATACACGGTATGTACACTGAACAATAGTATTATATGCTCATGGGTTTAAGTGAAGTTTCAAGAATAATATCAAATTTTACTTGTTCCATGTAATTAAATGACTTCACTAAATAATGGTATTTATGATATCAAATATATATCCTTCCTAAAATATATATTCTCTTTCATATATTTAAGAGTATTTCTCCCGTCTTCTTATCTTGGCTTCGTAGTATAGTGGTCAGCACTCTCGATGTCTATTTGAGAGGTCCGACGAGTAAATTACTCATTTTTCATCTTTTTAAAAAAAAAAAAAAAAAAAAAAAAACTTATGTCTCTACAGTGGCGCCCAAACTAAAAAAGGTGGTGGATGAAGTCTTTCCACCACCAGGATTTGGCGACTGGGTCACTCTAACCCCCAGTCACCCTTTAAAAGGGGAAGTATATAAGGTATTTCTCCCGTCTTCTTAGCATGCCTTCGTGGTGTAGTGGTCAGCACGCTTGACACGTATTCGAGGGATCCGTGGTTCGAGTGCCGGCGAAGGCATTGCTCATTTTTCATCTTTCCTGCTTTCAAAAAATACCTAATGTCTCTACATACTTGATTAAATTACGTAGGATTCAATAGCAACAGTTCTTGAGAATGAATATTACTTAGCTAAATAAAAGTAATTGACATAAATTAAAAAAAAAAGAATTCAGATTTTAACGTCGCGCCCGACGGTTCGTGTTAAGGTCCTTTATGCTTTCGCTGAGCATCTCAGGTTACCAGTCTGCTCATGGACTCACTTCTGTTAATAAAATTTTTGTCTTTTTAATTTTATTATAAATCATTGCTTTCCTGGTACTTACGCTATATACCCTTCAGCAGCAAAATGATAAAATTTTTAAAAGCGGCACAGCAGCATATGTTTCTGATGCAGTGTTAACTGTTGGTTTACATTTTTCAGTTTTTTCAATTGTATCCCCTTTTATTATATCATTGTTCACTTGTCTTAGCAAAGGTGGCTTACAAAACTTTTTTTATAATTTTACTCTTAACTGCGTTAAATATTATTCATTAAATATTACGTTCTTCGCACTTATGTCATATAAAATTCAGAAGCAGAATCACAAAATATTTAAAAACAGCATATCTTTAGAATACCCGATCGAGTTTAAAGTATTGCCGTATACTTTGTTTTATTCGCTATATCATTTCTTTAAAAACTTGGCATTTATATACGAATAAATAATGCAAAAACATCTGAAAGCTTTCAGATTTATATTCATCCAAAGGGATTTTTTTTTTTCATTTACACATAAATATACGTTTCGAGAGCATTTGTGCTAACCCCCTCCCCTATGGGCTAAAAGTATTTAAAAATTGCATACCTATAGCATTTCCAATAGACAGTCTTGCGCGCTGGAGATAAAAATATTTTATTCCGTACAGTGTGTTGCCAATGCTCGCTCTGGAATCGTTGCGCTTCTGTGTCAAAAATTCGTTAAAATTTAAAAAATAGAAAATAGATAATAAAACAAATTCGAAAGTCAAGATTCGTGCTTCCAGTTGCCCATATTCGGCTGAAGAACTACATTATGCAAAATTTGATGGCTCTAGGTACCGTTGTTTCATTACAATGGGAGAAACATACATACATTTATGCAGATTATTTAATTTCTTTAAATATAATAAAGGGGGATAATGTTTGGTGGCAAGAATTTGAAAAGTGATTCAGACTTTTAAAGTTTTTGACACAAAATGCCAAAACGAAATTAATAGCCTTTCTGGACTAAAGCCCTTTGGGCTAATAATAACTATTGTTTCATTCATTCAGAACCTGCATCATTTTATTTCTTTATATGTAGTACAGGGCGATAATATTTGGTGGCAACAATTTGAAAAGCGATGCAGCTGCTTATACTGATTCGACGCAAAATGCCGTTTCGAGACTAATACCTCTTCTAGGCTAACGCCCCTTTGGATTAAAAAAATACATAATCATTAATTAAATTATTCTAACAATTCAATTATTATACCCTAATTATTATGCCTCTTGCACTCCTTCCCTTCTATCAGTTACACGAATTGTTAAACTTTAGTTAAAGTTAATAGTTATATAATTTTTCAGCTGTTTTTTAATGGTATACTTTTTACAGGAGACTGAGTCTAACCCAATATCAAAGTCGTTAGTTTGATTTCCATGTTAATATGATGAGGTGGTCTGTTCCGCGTCCGATCTATTCTTGAGCAATGATCTCGGTAATGAGACGGCTAAAATTCCTTAAAAATGCTTTCGAGCAAGTGGCTGACCATTATAAACAAGTATATAATAATTCTATAGGCAATAAAATCCATGGTTGTGTCCTTAAACTCTTTATTAAGGATTCCAGTTTCTGAGGAATTTAAAATGTATTTGGGTATCGTGGCTGATTAAAGCATCGACGGATCTACTAGTCTTAATTTTAAGTTTCAGAAAATGAAACTTTAGTAAAATAAATTACTGGATCATCCGTCATACATCAATCACTCTTAGCCACTTCTTTATATATATAAGCGGCTAAAGTGTGTGTCTCCGATAGTTTATTGTTGCCACTCGGAAAAATGAGCACGGAAATCAACGTTTCCTCAGTTTTTTATTAATATCTCAACTCATTAAAATCGTACGAAGATGAAAAACTATCAATAAATTCGGAGAATTTTTTGGAATCCGAGGATACGCGTCTCGAATTTCAACTCGGCGCCGTTCCGTAGATATTCGAGAAAAAAGAATGTGGCACGTAGCTAAATCCCTCTAATAGGGAGAACCCAAGAAAGAAAGTGAAAAATGTAGGCAAAACGTAGGGGAAAATTAGTTTTTAATTAATATCTCAATAATAAAGTCCCAAGAAGATGCGAATGGTCAAAACGGCGTGCCACGGACCTGTGGAATCCTGCGGTGTGCTCCGCTAAGCCCGGGAGCCAACCGTTTCGGAGTAGATAATGTTACTTCACCCCATATATATATGCGACTTAAGTGTCTATTTGTCGCCGATAGTTTATTGGTTGCTTGCGTTACTGTACTAGCCAATGGGGTGAAGTAGCCACGGCACAGGGTTGCAGTTTCAATTGAGACGTAGGCAATTTCCTGTAAAACTTGCCTTTGCTATGACCATCAATAAGTCTCAGGGCCAAACGCTTAAGCGCGTTCGCATTTTTTTTTACCTGAGCCTGCATTTGGACAAGGTCAACTTTATGTTGCCTGTTGAAGAGTTCTTGAAAGAACGGACGTAAAATTAAAAATATTGGATGAAGCTCTGCAAGGCGAGCTTAAAAATGATGGAAAGATCTACATAAGAAATGCTGTGTCCAAAGAGATCTTTGACATGTGAATTAACATTTCATTATTTAAATCATTTTTATTGATTGAGGGCAAAATCTTTTAAATTTTATTGATTCAATAAAGAAGTTTATGCCAATATCAGTTGCAACCAAGTGAGGCAAATACTGGTGTTTCTTGGAAAGTATGTCAATAAAAATTGGTGACTGACATCAAAACATGCTCATGTGTATAGTAATGGTGAACGTGTTTAAACACGTATAAGCAAGGCTTAGGAATAAATATTATGGATTTCTGTTAGCAATACTTTAACTTGCGAAGGTGTAGCGGTAGTTGTACACAGGCAGTTTGCATATTTTTAGACGATTTCATTGTATTAAAAGAAATATTTTCCTAAACCTTTTGTGTTTTAAATGTTCCATTTAATAACATTTAATCTTTACTATCCTTCTACACTATAATTTCCAGTACGTTAAAACTTTTTTTAGTGCTGAAAGAGATATTTTATCCCATTCCTCTTGAACAGTTTTTCAAAGTCCAAGGAGAATTGCAGCTCGACATATGGACAATTCGCTTTTTAAAAATCCAAAAGCACAAACATCTGTGGATGATACATCAGGAGATTTAGTAGGTATATATGAGTGAAGGTACCAACCAGCCTTGATCCCGTTCCTTGTTCCTTCTTTTTGCAGGAAATTAACACTTGATTTTGACGTGCGGCTTATTGCTTTGTTTTGATGCAGTTCCAACTGATGGCACTGTGGATAAAGAGAAGTTATTTCATATTTGAAAACTGGGTATACAATATGTTTCTGATAATATGGGGAATTGATCTGAATAGTTTTCTACGCTCTCTTTAATTTTTCTTTGTTGTTATATCAAAAACCAACAACAATCATAAATCCCTTTGGAAAATGTTCTTTAGATTCTTTGAACCAATCTCTAAGATTTTTTTCATTTCTTTGATAATAATAAATGGGTTTCTTTTTATCGCGGTCATTTAAATATACCCACGATTCATCTTTGTGACAACATTTTTTCAGTTTTTGTTCTAATAATTGTTTCTCGTAGAGAGTTCTGCTTTCGGCAACATGTTGTGGAGAAAAACGATGCACATTGCGTTTCTTCGCCTTTTTAAAATTCAAATCAGCATTAATCACTGTCTTTGCCGATGAACTGTGCTTTGACTTCGTGGATTTTCCTTTAAGATTAAAGTTCTTATCTTTGTAACATTCGAAACATTCCGTTTCTTCCTTAGATATGTATTTTGAACAATTTTTCTCCTTGAAGCCAAACTTTGCCACTCTGTTCTCCTTTCCTTTTGACATTACATATAGTTGCTTTACATATCGAAAACTCATCGATTTACATATCGAAAACTCATCAATATCGTTGCATTACATATCGAAAACTCATAGCTTTCACGGCATTTTTAATAACTAGAAACTAATAATTTTCTTCGAAAAGAGCATAAACATAGCCTTCCGTCCATTACTTCACTAAAAGCGTCATTTTGGATGAAAATAAAATTGTCAAGTAGCAGATGGTAATTTACACTTTCAAAAAAATACTTGCAACTAAAATGTTTTCCCAAGCAGGCGATTTTTTTATAAAAAAAAAAGCATGGTAGTCTAATGAATGTGTGAACTACCTTTTTAAAATGGAGCTTTGAACTAATTTAAAGGTTCGGTGTTAAGTATGGTGAATCCGAAAAAAAATAATGGCATATGAAGTGCATTTATAAATGTTTTCAGAATGAAAACTCGTTCGTGCGCATGTTAGTAACACCACACAAACCAATGGAAATATTTAAATATAAGAAAAAGAGTTTAAATATTAAATTAATAAAACAGATGAAGTTTTAATTGAATTTTACCGCATTTATACGAAGGACAGTAGACGACATAACTGAAAAGTGCCGAGGAGGAGAAAAGAGAGAGATGTTATTACTCGGATTAGGAGTTCACTTCCATGAAACCATTAGGTAACTGTCTTTCTGGAGAACCTTCTTTTACGTTTTCTTTGTACTTAACACCACAATCTCACTGTGCTTTCATTTCATTAAAAATTTGTCCATGTAATTCGTTGTCTTCGTTTTAAAATGTTTCCAAACTGAGACATCACATTGTCATGCAAAATCATTCTTGCAGCTTGTTAGAGTAAATTCATTACATAAAATTTTGCACCTTGCCTCGTTATGCACAGATTTCGAGGATGAGATCGCTGGGTTCATCTTCTTTTCGTTGTTCCTCTGAAGAAACTTCCTCCACAATTACTTTTTATTGTTATTTCCGAAAGTGCTTTAGTTCTTTATTGTTGAATCCATTTTTATAGTCCTCCAAGTCTTTGATGTTAACATCCAAGCCCATGGTTACGCCAAGAGACACAATTTCACGGATAACAACAAAGTACCCAATGTGTGGAGACCTTAGGCCTTTTTTCTCGAAGCTGGAGGCAAGCAGAATGAGAAATGCGCTCACCAGGTCTCGAACTTTAGATCTTCTTACTGATAGCTGGACAGGCTTTCGAATTACACTGCGAAGGCACGCGGTAGAGAGGTAGAAAATACCTTGCAAGTTTCAAAGATCTGTCAAAAAACAAATAAATTTGTCTCTATCTGCAATAAAGTGTGGCCATAATTCCCAGACTGCATTGCAGGCACAGAATTTATTTTCCCATTATTTCCACCTAAGTACGAACGACACTATCTTTCACAGTTATATTGTAATCATATGTAAAATTGTAAATATGTCAAAATTCTTCAAAAAACAATATGCAAATAAAGATAGATAGTGAAATTTGACAATACCACACTGCCAATGTTTAACCAGTGAGTGTCCGCTGCATTTTAATCTGAATCTGAACCTGTCCATAATTTCCTCTGGGGCGAATTCATGGATGGCTCTGTAACTGCATTTATGTGTTAATGAGACTTCAGCAGCAGAAAATATTAATATGATATTTCTAAAAGCCCCTATGTTAATTCTTTGTCAGAAATTACCTCAAAACATCTTTGAAAATTATATGTTACTGCTTAAGTGCTCTTAACTTGAGACACCTTTCGTCTCCCAAGATGGTTTTTGCTCAGATAATTTGCTCGTGAACCGAATTATTCGTTATGTGAGCAGTTTATGAACCGACGTTTCTCTGTATACTCATTCTTGTCTTGAATTCCTGATTTAATTTACTTAAGAAATAAACACATCAAAGTGCTTGAAATTGTCAATAAATTATTAACAGTATTTTAATGCAAGTTATAATATGGTTATTCATCTTTCTTATATTTGTACTACCTTTGAATTAACGGTGATTTTGTTTTAACCGTTCACATGGTCACCGGTTATTTCCCAGGTTAATCGGGAGTTGACTGTAAGCTTGATTTTTTTAAACCTAGCCTTATAACGAAGGCAGTTATTTTAATCTAAGTTAGTCCACCTACGGCAGTTACAGATCGTTAGCAAATCTATAAAAATTTTCCCACTATCGTCATTTTTTTTTTTTTTTTTTTTTTTTTTTCCCCGCTCCTAATTGGAAAAGGGAAAAAACAACTGATTTTTGAAATGGAAGAACACCATCGTAGGCAATTCGAACTCTAAGCCGTTCGTCGAGTAATCGATTATACAGTTTTTTCTTCCTTTTTTCGTTAGGGTGCCTTTCGATAATAGCTTTCCAAAAAGCAATCAATGAAAAAAGATTAAACGTGAAAAAATTAATATTATTCCTCCTTTTCGTCGTTTGGATGATTCCATCCGGGATTAAAATATCAGTCTCTTTTCATTTTAGTACGAACTTGGACAGAATATATTTCCCCTTGCTGAAAAAGCATACTTTTTTTCAGTTATAAATAGCATAAAATTCTCACACATTTCTAACTTTTGAAGCATAACCTTTTCGAAGGAAACAAGCTAAACAAAGATCACTTACGAATGCAAGTTTATCATTTTAAAGATTATATTTATTTCTATATATGATAGTTTATGTATTTGGTAAATTTATATGATCTCTCAATATGACTTCAGACATATGAATTGTGCTTAAAATTAGTAAAGAAACAACCATGTGTTTGGCGAAAATTTAGACAAAAAACCCAATCGATTTCGTAGGCAACCAGAACCCCCTTCATCAAGAGCAAAGAAATTTGTAAGATTGGAAAGCAGCGGGCGTAACGGTTCTATTTATACTCTACTGCAGTAAAGCGAACAGGAAGGTAGCACTATCTGTCGGTAACATTAGTAAGGAAAAATTAGAAAAATAAGTTAATAGAAATTTAAAAGCGTTAGGAAGGACTTTTTACATAATTTAATGTCTTTCATTCTTCTGCAGAAAATATCAGTGAAAGGTATACAAATATTTTTTTTAATTAAACGGTTATATTTGTATGCACTTGGGAAGTAAAACATCATTTTTTCTTCTAACATAACAATCTTATTGAGAGAAAATAGCAATAAAATCACGGGGCTGTTAGCAATGGCGAGTTCTGAATCAAAATTTTAATGAAAAAGGCTGGTAAATAAACTGAATGTAATCATATTTAATATATTTTTACGAATTTCGTATATATGTGAATAATTTTGGTGAATATATATATAAATTTGTAGTATTTCATGTATAATGTAACATGAAAAGTATTAAGAGAGTGAAGCTTCCCCGGAAAGATAACATTACAGGGGCAAGTCCATTTAAAACTATCTCGCAGCTCCAAGCTGCAACAGTTTTAGCAGTTTTTAGTTTAATTTTTGTCGCCAAACTTGGCGAAAATTCACCAAAAGTTTCCAAATTGGGCAATTACATTTTGGTCCGAACTCTGTGTAACTAACTATAACTGGTCCCATATGCAACTGAAACGATATCCGGTCCTATATAACTGTAACTATGCATGCCTGTTGGCAATTACGAGAAATCGAAGCTACTGAAAATTTCTCGACGGCCTGGAGAAAACTATGTAGGACAGGTGAGAGCGTCAGTTCTCAGTGTTTAGTTCAGAGTTGACTTCTGAGTATTGAGAGATCTGCATGGGAGTGTCGCTCTTTAGATTCGCTTTTCATTGCATTGTGTCTAACGTTTTTAGTAGTTTGAAGTGGTAATCACTGATTTTACTCTGTCATAGTGAGGAGAGCTGTATGATTACTTTCACTTAACATCACGAAGCTGCTAAAAATTTAGAATTAAATTTTTCATTTACAAATCTGTCATAATTAGCAGTTGTTGCACTTTTAAAAAGCAGCCAAAAGTCAATACATCAGTTTAACCTTTCATTTGGAAGTTCCAAAACACTTATTCATATTATATGATTACATAAAATTGCATAAAAACTATGCATTTTATTCAAAATTTATTAAGAACTACAAATATGTTAGGAAACAAATTATATTCTCAATATAAAATATACCCTGATATACCTCTGTCTTTATCAGCGACTTACGCACACTTAACCTTTACGCTGGCTGGTTATTTTAATTTTAGTGTCTATGATGTAGTCGCAGACTAATGCACATGCGTTGTCACGAAAACACTGCCGAGTAAACACTGCCGCACTAAATACCAGATGTTCACAACGAGATATTGCTGTTTAAGTGGTTTTTCAAGATCGAAGGCCATTACAACTTAGCATGCTACAAGGCTAGTCCAAGAATTCCTTGAACCAGCTTTGTATTTTTCTCTATTGATTCTTGCTGAAAATATTTCAATTCTTTTAAATTTGTTTATATATATATATATATATATATATATATATATATATATAAAGTAAGAAATTTAGAACTAATTTTTCACAAAGACCAAAAATTGAAATTCATCATGAATAAATTTCAAATAATTTCATTTGAAAATTATATTTCTCATTTGCAAAATTAAATTTTAACGTTTATAAATGCTACAAAGAATTTTAAAAATGATAAAACCAAAACTTTTCAAACAAAAAATATTTCAATTCAAAAAATTAATGAAATTTAAAGAAAAGTGAGCATAGCAGAAGAAGAATTCATCCAACTTCAATGCCATTTCGCCAGGTGGAGGAATACTGAAATAAATTGAAATCTGTCTTCTAAAAAATCCTTGCTTTTCTGTATCCAGAAATAGCTAATGAACCATTTCAGTGTATTTTTAATTATAATATTTCACACGAAAATTCTGGCCCTTCCCCAAAGCGAGAAAAAAGCAAAGTAAATTCAAATTAGAATTGTGTACCTTAACTAAAGAGAATTCTATGTTATTTAAAGATATGAAAACGTAATTGAAATAATAAAATACTTCCGTGAAAAATTTAAACATATTGTAGTATATAATCCAAAGAATTTAAAACGTTATAAAACTTAGTTGAAAAAACTTAACTCACAAGAAGTAATTAAAATCTTCGAGCACTTTCAATAGACCACAATCAAATTTAAGAATATCGTTATAGTAGTGACGTACAAGTTTGCCATTTTGGCTTCACTGGCGAAACTAAAAGACCTTGGCGAGAAAATAATCTCTCAAAAGGCCAAAATTTGGGACAAAAGATGGAATTTTGAAACCAAAAGCAAAACATTTAAAAACTTCATATATATATATATACTTATTTTTAGTTGATTCATAATAAGATAAAAATGCTTATATATATATTAAATATTGAATTCATTAATTGAAATTCTTTGAAATCCAAATAAATTTCTTAATACTTGTGCAATAGCTACAAAGTAAAATTATAACAATTTATTTACTAAAGTAATATTGATTATATTATGGGATTGAAATTATTCAATTATCGCAAAGCACACGAGGGTTGCTGTCTAATGGAAGGGATGCCTTCGTGGAGGACTTTCTAATCGAAACTGGCTCGTATACACGTTACACATGGGGAAAACCACGAAAACGCCCATGCAGCCAGCCCATTCGCGGCATTCGAACTTCGGACCGAACTACCAGTGTTCAGCGTCTTTTACCGTTCGGCCGCTGGTGGGCGATTATATTATGTCTTAATATAAAGTTAGTAGAATATATCTAAATGAAGCAACCCGGAAGTATAAAATTTAATCCTGAAAACAATATTTTTAAAGGTTGGTTTGGTTTGGTTTATTTAATTACGGCAAAGCACACGAGGGCTAGCTGCCTAATGGAAGGGATGCCTTCGTGGAGGACTTTCTAAGGGAAACTGGCTCGTATACACGTTACACATGGGGAAAACCACGAAAACGCCATGCAGCCAGCCCATTCGCAGCATTCGAACTTCGGACCGAACTACCAGTGTTCAGCGACTTTACCGCTCGGCCGCTGGTGGGCCTATTTTTAAAGGAATTTGAATTTAAATCATGAAAAATAGAAATGCAAACTTTTAATATGAAAATGAATAAACCAAGTAATTATCGTCACTGATCGGAAATTAGTTGACTCTTCAAGGAAGAAAAGCCAGTTCAATTAACAATAATTAATAAATGCGAAGGTCTTTCGTCTTTTACTTGTAGAGACATTAGGGGTTTTGGGGGGGGGAGGCCGGAGAGATGAAAAATGAACAATCGCCTTCGCCGGGGGTCGAACCACGGACCTCTGGAACACCGGCCCAGCGTGCAGATCCAGTACACCTCGAAGGCACGCTAGAAAGGCGGGAGAAATACCTTATATACTCAAGTAAGAATTATGATGCCAAACTGGCAATTTTTTTAAGGCCAAACAAAAGTCGAGTTTTTATAATTTATTATTAGAAAAGGTAGTTTTATGGCATCTCCAAGGAAAAGAAATTTAATTAAAGGCTATGAATTTTTAGGAAAAATTTTAGTAAGTTTTTTTTAAGTAGCTTTCCAAGTCAGCATCCAAAGTTATCTAAATCTATTGTAGTAAAAATTATATAAAATTTGTTGTAGTAATAATTATTTAAAATCTGTCGCAGTAAAAAGTATTTAAAATCTGTAAAAAAAAACCTTTTACCGTAAAAATTCCAAATATTAAATTCAAATTCCAAAATATTGTAAAAGTAGCTATTGTTATTGATCGCAGATTAATTGACTTGTCATGGGGAACAAACCAATCTACAATCAATTAACATTAACCGAATTAAGTGAGAGTGTTTCGTCTTTTTTCAAGTAAGGATTAAATGAGTAATTTTGTTATAGTTTATAAGTTACATGTTATAACAGTCTCATTTGCAAAATTTTAAGGTTCTACGGCTACTCTTTCTTGAGTTATGCAAGATACATGCATACGTCGGTACAGACATCAAGGAAAAATTCTCTTCTGAATAAATTTGAAATCCATTTTACAATCCTTTTTGGCAAAAACAGTTCTTTATTCTGTCCGTACAGATGTCATGCGAAAACATCATTCAAATGGTCTCGAGAGCGGTTGAAATGGATATTTTCGTTGAAATATCATACCCGGAATTTTTTGAGATTACAGTACTTCCTTTACTTCGTACAAGAAAATAAAAATTAAACTGCCTGGGATTTTTGCTAAAAGATGAGAGAAAGCTAAACGTGACATAGTCTGAAAGCCTTCTTTAATTAATTACTTTCTTACATTATAATCATGGGCTTTGCGATCAACTCTTCAAGAGGTATTTAGTCTTACAATCTTTTTGAAACACATTGTACGTCTCATTTCAAACTATTAGAAACTTGGCGGAAGTAAAATTCCTTGTTTACTCCTACTAGGCAATTATTTTCTAACGTTAATTAATTAAAACTACTGGTGAAATATGATCTCCATCTTTGGTGTGTTTCGCCTTAGAAGCGTAGTCTGGGCACGTATGCATTGTTTTTTTCCCCTCGTAAGTCTCTGGAAACTAATTACGGCTCTTTCATCTATCAAATAAACTTGCAATCTGGTAGTTAATTACAAAGGGAAAAAAAGACTCTGTAATGTAAATCAGAACTGTTGCGTATGAATTTACGTTAATTATGCGTATTTGAAGACACTAAACAGATTTATTTTTCTGCGTTTCTTAACGTAGGTATAAAAAGTGATCGATGAATAGAGTGAAGCTGATTAGTAATTATATCCTCATAAATGAATGTGCGATAGATTCGTCATTTTAATTTTAATCGTTTTTCAGTATTTCTTTCCTCTGAAAGTTTTTTGTTACTTTATTTGCGAGACTTGATAATTATACTTTCAACTCTCTAACGTGATTCTTATGAAATATTTTCGCTCCGCAATGACTTTTTTAGAATTAAAAATGTTTCAAAATACGCTTTAAGAATCGTTTAATTTTTTCTTTCCAGAAATAATGTAGTTATTTCCAATCTTGTCTAAGAACCTATTAAAATCAGAATCATCACAGCTCAAATTTTGTAGGTTCTTTAAACTGCAATTTTGCGTAAAATTTTGTGTCTTCCTAGATAATTTATATCATATTTTATATATTAAATCGTAATAGTAAAAAATCAAACGTATTAATTCATTTAGAAATGATATAAAAATTAAATCAAATAGTATTAAATTGGACAGAAAACAATCGCATTTGTAGAAACCATTAGGGCTTTTGATGTGAAAAAATCAACTGCGCCTGCGTCAAGATTCGAACCACAGATTTAATTGCTAAAGTATGCTAACCAGCTACACCATAAAAGCCCACATGGAACAATGAGACGATTGTGAGATAGTTGTCCTTTAAGTAAGGAAGCATTCTCCACCAGTTAAAGGATGACTAAGAAGAGACAAGAAATCAGTTGATCAAGTCATGACGTCAAATCCAAGTCCTGATGATTTATCTCCCAATACATTTTAGTATTTCTGTTAATGTAGAGACTATTTTTATTTTCGACGAAGGAAACATGAAACATCAACTGTACCCTCACGAGAATTCGAACCATGGATCTTCCAGTTGCTAGCTGAAAGTGCTTACCACTTACGCCACAAAAGTCCTCACGAGGAAATGCTATAATTCTTTAGAGATGTATTAATTCTAAACGCTGAAGGATACTTTACGTAGGAGTTCATTAGCAGTAAAATCTGAAGACAACTAGTTGAATTTGCAAAACATCTGTTACAAAATGTACAGGCGTGGTAAGATGGCTTCCCCGCAAAGCAGCTTTAGGGTTGCCATAAATGCAAGGGAATGCAAAGTTGTCACATTTGGCGAGAAATCGCACATTTGGCGACAAAATTGGCGATATGCCATGGACGCATGGAGAACCTTCTGGAACGAATTTTTACCGCTTTAGCCCAGAATGTTCTCGAAAACAAGCCGAAAACTATATATAAACCCTGCTGGTCCGCAGTCAGTTAGTGTGTCCCTCGTCTAGCGAGCTGACAGTCAGTATCGAGAGTGTGCCTCGTCGAGAGGGCGAGTCAGAGTGCCTCGTCTGGAGTGCGAGATAGTTAGTATCGAGTTGGTGTCTCGTCTAGAGAGTGAATCCCTGCGGAGTCGATCGAGTTGACAGCCGGGCAGCGAGTGCCGAGTGAGCTGTCGAGTGCACCGAAAGAGTCTCGTAGTGTATCGCGGTTAGTGCATCGTCGAGAGAGCGTGTTGAACTCCGGGAACGAATGAACCGAAGAGTCGGGAGCTGTGCTCTGTGTGTCTTCGAGTGCATCGCGAGTTGTAGCCTGGAGAGTCTCGAGAGTACTCGGAGTTCCGAGAACGACCAAGCAGAGTCGGGAGCTATACTCTGGTGCTTTGCACTGAAGCTGTCTCCACCGTGATAGCCTGATAACCTGAAAGCTGTGTCGCTGATCGTGTCAGCATGTTTATAACAGTTCGAAGACTGTAAACAAGATTTTGGAGTTATCCTGATTAATACCGGCCAATAAAGTGTGTTTCGATACTTTATCAAGTGTCGTCGTTATTCGCTCCAATTCCACACGAACCCCGTACGAACGTGAAGGAAGAAAATAACGTAACAACTGGTGTCAGAAAAAAAACGCAACAATATATATAAGAATAAAATCCAGCTAAACATTATCGAAATCCCAAGAATAGGCCCTGACATTATCAAAATGTAATTAAATAGAGAAATATACTGTGAAAAGTCATGCACAAGTTGTTGTGCATGTTGAACATGAATCAAATGTTCAACATTCAATAGCCATGATATGCACATTTATGATAAGGCATGAATTTACTTTTTAGCATTCCTTATTCCGAACTCTGAAAATATTTAAAAAGACCTTTGTCTAACGAAGTAGGGAATCTTAAGTCTAAGAAGATGTCTGTAATATCGTCCATTTCTGTTCTTTACCATGGGAAATACTTTACGTTTACACGAAAGGATACTCAAAGTTGTCACTGCATCGGGCATCTTGTGTGCCGTGAATGATCCTGACTGAACCTGATTCAACAGCAAGCATCGCAGAATATGATTGAACATGATTCTTCTGGCGACTTCACAGAAAGAAAGGGGTCGATTCTGAGATCTTAGTAGTCAGATAACCTGACCCTCCACGTACAATCCAACCACCTGGAGATTCCGTATCCAACCATTCACATGTGGGAGAGCTGAAATTTATCAATATCATGTTCTAACCATAAGAAATATATTGCTGAAACATAGAGTAATCGGGGCAAAGAGTTATTAATACATCACGGAGAAACAGCTTGTATGGATATCTGTTGAGCTATTGAGGTAGCTGATATGAACTTCCAGATAATGCAGTTATTCAATATGGTGGCCCGCTCATCTACAAACCAAATTACCAGCGTAGGATTGGGACCATATATAATTATTGTGACTGTTGAAGATACTGTTACATGTGAAAAATACTTCATCCGTTCTACAAGACGTACAAGGGAAGTATTTTGGCTTCATTTTTTTTTTGCAATAGCCATTCACAAAAGTCGATGCGTCATTTTCAGTCATCCGAATTCCGATTTTGCACGGATCTGTGGAAAATTGGGTAATCTCACTGCCCTTAATATCCTGTACACAGCTTTACTACTCACATTAGACTGCCTGTTAGTGCACTTGTGCTCAACTCTGGACCTGTTTAACCTTTCGCAGTATCCTTATGTAACTTTCAGCTATAAAGAAATGTCTCTTTGTAGAGACAGTAGGGTATTCCGAAGCAGGAGACATGAAAAATATGCAATGTCCTCCCCGGAACTCGAACCATGAACCTCTCGAATACGCGCCGAGTGTGCTGACCACTGCACTACGAAGGCACGCTAAGAAAGTGGTAGAAATACCTTATGTACGCCCCCTTTTAAAGGTCGACTGGGGATTAGGGTACCCAGTCGCCAAATCCTGGTGGTGGAGAATCCTCATCCACCACCTTTCTTAGTTCGGGCGCCTTTGTGGATACACTAGGACAGGAGACAGGAAAAATGTGCAGTGCCCTCGCCGGGACTCAAACCACGGACCTCGCGAACACTCGCCGAGTGTGCTAACCACTACACCACAAAGGCATGGTAAGAAGGCGGAAGAAATACCTGATAACTTATGCTGCCGTGCAAACTTGGAAAACTACATCAAGAAATATACGGAAACTGAAGGAATTAAATACTCTAGAAATCTCGTCGAGTTTAAAAATAATTTTAGAAGTAGATTTTCTAATATTCCTCAAATTCACTGCTTCGTTCATTTCAGATTCATTTGTTGGCACTAATGTTTCCGAACTATAGTAACAGATTGTTTGCGAATATGTTAAACTTTCTACTCATTTAGAAATGGAAATCATTGATTTTCAATATGATCTATAATTAAAAATAAGAATATCACCGACAGGCTTTTGAATACTCGTAGATAAGAAAACATATCCAATCTTAGAAGAACCTTTTCAAAGATTAAATTCCTGCTTTGCATGAACTTACCATTGATATCGAATTTGTTAAAAATAATTTTTAAAATTCAGGATAACCAACGAGCATTTGAATGATTGCGTCTTGTATATTATATGTACAACCAGAGTATTATAAAATTGTATAAGACGTGCAATGTTATGTTTTACATTATTCTTTTTCTGTATTTAATTTGCATGTGAGATTTTAATAAATAGCAATATATAGAGTAGATCATTTTTATCTTTAACATATTATGCCAGACATTTTTATAGCTTGTGAATTATATACGTTTTATATTAAAAGTGCAATATATAAATGAATATTTTGAAATATTAACTATACAACTACGAATGTTAAAATTTTAATTCACATTTTAGAAAAAAAAAATTTTCCAAAGAAATTCTTACACTGTACGGCATTTTGTTGTTAACGATATTTAGAACGTTTAAATTCGGCGTTCTGTGTCGTTGACAATCAGTATTATTCAAGCGATAAACTTTAAGTAATATTATTAATTGACAGCATATCATTATTTTTGCATCTGTAGTTTAAATTATATAAATATCACTAGAGTTTTTAAACATTTCATTTCAAATTGAAAGCTTTCTAGTATGCTCCAAAGTTTCCGCATAATATTTATTTAGTATATTATTGTGCCAGTAGATGGCAGCACCAGCATATATAAACCATGCTTGGATTTGCAAATTGGAATGAAGTAAATTTAAAATTTCGTACCACATGTAAAATTCGTTTTATGAGATTTTTTAAATTTGAGAATGTCTACTTATATTAAAATTTAGAACTTTAAATAATATCAAGCAAACGCAGTTAGCCAATTTTAAATTAGTATTTAAATGCGGAGGAGCTTAATACTTGTATTTGTTAGTACCTTCAAAATTAATAAAAGCACTTTGTGACATTCAAAATATAAAAGTAATGTTCCTACATCAATAATTAAAAGCATCCTAAACTCGTTGGCTTATGGAGTTCTTTTCAAAATCATGCCTTTTAGAGTGGAGCCCCTTTGTGTGTCTTTTGTATTTAAGAGGTAAGGAAAAGGTATGGATAGTAAAGACATGTGAGGTACAGTGGCGTAAATAAGGGTATGCAAAGAATGCCGTCGCATAAGGGCCCGAAGGCTTAGAGGGCCCTTGAATATTCTGCTGAACTAAATTCAAATGATTAAACTTAAAAGAAGACGCATTCTTTTATAAATACTATGACCAAGGGCAAGGTGCCCCTATAAAAGTTGAATTCAGTGTTACATATACCAAAATGTCGAGTGTTATATTTCAACGGAAATATCATTATGACGTTCCCTAATCCATTTGGACTGGCTTTTTTTTTTTTTTTTTTTTTTTTTTTTTTTTTTTTTTTTCCCGTGGCGTCTGTACGTACGGGCAGAATAAAGGGCTGTTCCCTTCCAAAAAAGGATTTTAAAATGGGCTTAAAATGGATTCAAAAGTGATTTTATTCGTGACATCTGTACGTTCGCATATACGTACATACGTATGTGTACAGAGAGATGTGTACATATATATCTCGCATAACTAAAACACGATTAGCCGTAGAGCGTTGAAATTTTGTATATGGGAGTGCTAGTTTGTATATGGGAGTACTTTTTTATTACAGTTGGCAGATTATATATCCACCACCTTATGCAGCTTAAAAGTCCTTACCCGACCTTTATTTTCGAAGTCGTTGGTCGTAGTCATAGCTTTTCATTCAGAAATCTCTCAAGACGAAAATTTTGGCAATGTTAAATTTAAAAATAATAATAAAAAAAAACATAATTTTCGGCGTATAACGAAATTAAAATTTTCCTCTGGTCTTCTATTTGGGAAAGTGTTATACTCGTGAAATAAATAAATAAATAAATAAATAAATTACAAGAAGTTTAAATTCTTTGCAACAAAAACTGAACGGGATATTTAGTTCAAAATTTTCAACGTTTTATGTCAATTTCTTCTTATCTTGAGAGATCGGTTCATTAAATTAGAATCATTCATGGAAGTAAGTTTAGATGAAGCGCGGCAGAAAATGTATATTATTTAATACAAGGAAGTCGTGTAGTGTCCATATCAGATTTTTTAATTATTATCTGATCATCATCATCATCAAAATTTTGGCTCCTGGAATCATTGAATTTGGGGGCGGAGTACTGTAAATTTAATAGGGGGCTCAAAATTTTTTTTTGCACGGGGGCCCAAAAGTTCTAGTTACGCCACTGGTGAGGTAAAGAGATATATGAGAACAATGTCCATTAAATGAAATTATATTTTAAAGTTTTAAATTTATAGTAATATCTCAAATTATTCTCAATGTGATATTGTGAAATGTTGGCCATACATAAAGCCATTTTTAAAATTTCAATACATCCAATCAAATTAGGTTACATACAATATAAATATTACATTATTACTTAGAGATTGTTGCAATAAATTCGGTCCCTGCAAGTTTATCAGCCCACCAATGGAGAAACGATAAGATCGCTGAACGCTCGTTATTCGATTTATGTTCAATTCTAAACTGAAAGGCTGAATACATGAGTGTTTTCGTGTTTTTTCCCATGTGTAACGTGGATACGATAAAATTTTCTTTCAGGGAAAAGCAGACGAAGTTTTAATACATTTGCAACATAGATTTTAAAAATAGAATAACCGATAACGTTTTAAAAAATGAAATGCTCAGCACAGGTTTTAAAAATACTATGTTCGGACAAAAAGTTTAAAAACAAAATGTTCGATAAAGGGTTTAAAAGTAAAATGTTCAACATAGGTTTTAAAAGCAAAATTTTCAGCACTTATTTTAAAAATAAAAGTTCATTATATATTTTAAAAATAAAAGTTCATTATATATTTTAAAAATAAATGTTCAGCACCTATTTTAAAAATAAAATATTCGTAAAATTTAAATAGCACAAACTGGACTTTAGTCTTATTTTTCTGTCCCCTCCCTAATCGCTTTATTGCTGTCTTTTGTTTTGAGTTAGCAAATTTTCCACGATTTTATTCCTGTGATTTGTTACTGCAGACATCCACAAGAGATTATGTTGTTGTGTTGTCGCTTATGCTCACTTGTCCGACGTAGTCAGCCCAAACCCACGGAATTCCTCGTGGCAAAGAGCGCAAGATTACGCCTGCCGTTGGCAACAGCCTTGAGCACCATTCAGGTGACAGTGCGATTTAGCTCGGTTCCAACCCTAACTTTGATGGAGAACACTCCGGAGCGGACGGGTCCGAGGGCCTCCCACTCCGCTCCCTTTCTACCAAACCACACGAGAGGACTTTCGGCTCGCCGCATACTTAGAGTGCCGCCATGCCACACCGACACAATACATTTACAAACATCCATCCTTTCTCTGGGATTCGATTTTATTTTTAATAAAATTTCTCATTGATTTAATTTAAAATACAGCTAACTCAGGATTTGTGTCAGTATTATATTTGCACCACTAGTGGCCGAGTGGTTAATTAAAATGAACTTTATAACTAAAAGCAGTTTGCAACAGGAACTGCTTTTTAAGTGCGTAACCAAATAAATTCTCTTCCTTAAACTTTTACCTTCAGTCACTATTTAAATCCCACATGACTTACATGTCTCGTGAGGTCGACAGAAATAACTGAAATACAAGTCAGAATAAAGGTAAAAATAGTGTGTTACTTAAAATAAACCTTACAACTAAAAACCGAGTTTAATCACTTTAGTGTAATATTATAAAGAATTACAGGTCATTCATGCCATATACCCTTGTGGTGTAGTCATTAGCGCATGCAGCTAGCATCTGGAAGATCTCAGATTCGATCCCCAGCTAAAGCACAGTTGATATTAATTATTCCTGGTTGCGAAAAAAATTAATTATTATGCATTGTTAAGAAGATTAAGTTTACCTGCTATAACCCGGATACCCGTGGTATCATGGCTGTAATAATTGTTCAAATTTAAGGTAATTATATTTACTTGCTTCAGTTGGAATATCCATGGTATCATGTCTGGAAATATTATGAAAGAAATCTAGTTTTATATGAAGATGTAATGATGATGATATCGTGTCTATGACAAAGTGCAATTATATAGCTTCGAAGCTGTCAAAGACAGCTTTTGCAACCTCGGCAGCTCTATCGGTATAAAGTAGGTCTACTGGGTCTTCAATGCCGATGTTAAACAGTCTGGCTTGGAATGCTGGGCAGCTGAAGATGTGATGGCGAAACAGTGGGATGTCGTCTGGGCAATAAGGACAAATGTTGGTGTAACTACGCTGTCCGTCTGCAGAAATCCTCATCCCTTTTATGTGATTTGTCCTAAGTCTGGTTATGATAGTCGATATGGCTCTGTCACAGTTCAATTCCCGGATGGAGTTTCCTTTAACTTGACCGATTAGTCTTTGGCTGGCAAGTGCATTGGCATCAACGAGGGTTAGGCAGTTGGATGGCTGAGGAGAATCACGGGATGCCATTGCAAGCTCATCGGCCTTCTCATTACCAAAAATATTTACATGAGCCGGTATCCATTGCAAGATGCAGGATCTTTGGGCAGCAATGATTTTGTTTGTGAGCTCAATGATCTGATAACTGAGTTGACGTTTGCCCTTTTGGATCGCTTGAAATGCCCATCTGCAGTCAGAGAAGATGACGATGCCCTTGGAACTCTGGTCTTCTTTAGAGAGCTAAATCTCCAGAGCACTTTTGATGGCGACGAGCTCGCATGTACAGTTGGGGGCGATTTTCCCAACAGGAATACTGTGGCATTTCTGCACTCCGTCTGGTCCGATGAAAAAGACTCCCGCTCCTCCTCTGTATAAAGATGTAATAAATATTATTAATAATGTTTATAAATACTAACGTTTAATTAAATAAAAAGAAGGGAATTGCTCAAAAATGAAAATGACACGCTATCAAAAGAGCGTTATTTCGCTTAAGAGAATTTGACATAATCATGGGCTTCTTTTTTTATTTTTAGGTACTGATTTAAGCAGTATTTTTATTACGTAGGAAATTGAGATTAAAATACCTTAATACACTTATGCCGAAAATTAATTACATCGACAAAGACAAAATTTAAAGACAGAAAAGTTAATGAGACTGCACAGTAAACAGATGAGTATAATTACAACATTGATTTTATTTACTATCATAAAAATGAGTACAGGTATCCCTTCTATAATACGGTAGACAGGTTGCTGGAAAATACTGTATTGCGTGAAACCTTGTTATACGAGAATAACAATCAATACAAAACAGTGGGGAAAACAAAATATTTTTTAATTGTTCTCATTGTTTCCTTATTTAAATTCAGACATCTTGCAAGGTCAGGTTACTTTTCCTCTTTCAAAAAAACTATTCGAAATTTGTATTTCCATTTCTAAAGAAGTACGTTTTCTTTTAAAGGTTTTTTAGCCCAAAGGGGCGGTAGTCCAGAAGGGCTATTAGTCTCAAAATGGCATTTTGTGGCGTTTCACTATAAACAACGAATCACTTTTTAAATTGTTGCCAACAAATATTATATTTAAAGAATTGTTGCCCTATATTACATTTAAAGAAATTAAATAATGAAGAATCTACACGAGAGTGTATGTATGCTTCTCGCACTGTGAAAAAAACGACGGTATCTAGAGCCATAAAATTTTGAATAACGTAATCCTCCACCCGAACATGGGCGCCTGGACTTCGGAATTTTGAATTTCGAACTAGATTTACTATCTTTTTCATATTTGTAAAACTTTAACGAATTTTTTATTAACGAACTCAACGGAGCAATGGCAACACTGTACCGAAAAAAAAAAAAAAAAAAAGAAAAAAAGAAAAAAAACATATTTTTATATCCAGGATGCGAGACTGTCTATAGGAAATTCTAAAGATATCCTGTTTTTAAATATTTTGTGATATCGCTGTTGAGAATTTTATGTGGTTTAAGTGGGAATAACTTTAATTAATAAAGATAAAAGTCTGTTTGGGCGTAATATAAAATCTGAAAGCTTGCGTCGAATAACTATAAACGGTTGTGTCATTTTCAAATTGCTGCCACCAGATATTATGGCCCTGTAAAAAAAATATTATCGCCTTAAAGAAATTAAATAATGAAGAATCTGCATGAACGTGCGTATGTTTATCGCACTGTGAAAAAACGACGACACCTAATTCATTGATTATCAAAATTTTGAATCGACTATCAAATTTTGAATAACGTAGTCCTCCACCAAAACATGGCCACCTGGAAGCTCGAATCTTGAATTTCGAATTTGTTTTATTACCTATTTCATATTTTCTAATCTTTAACAAATTTTTTATTAAGAAATTGAACAATTTCAAAGCGAACAGTGGCAACACACTGCACGGAAGAAAATAATTTCATCTCCAGCTCGCAAAACTATCTATTGGAAATTCTAAAGATATGCTGTTTTTAAATATTTGTATCCCAAAGGGGCGTTAGCTCACATGCTCTAGAAACGTGTATGTATGTGTAAATGAAAAAAAAAAAAAACCGCCCCTTTGAGCGTAATATAAAATCTGAAAGCTTTCATAATCGTTTGACATGGTTTTAGAATTAAATATAATTTCGCAATAATTACTCCTGAAAATGAAAAAGCTCATTTGTGGCACATACCCAAAAAGTTTTTAAAAAGGATAATTTTACTCCAAAAAACCACAATTGCGTAGTTTACGCATTCATTAACGCATTAGAATGAAGCCTATTGATGAGGATTTCCGCAATTTTCTTAAGATCAAAATTCATGTCCTAAGAAAAAAAAAATTTTTAATAAATGCTGTGAATCTTCTTGATCTTCTTGAACCACCCACACTTCTTGATGATTATGGTCTTTTATGAATGTGGTTAAAACTAACTTTTAACACCGATGTCTTTTATCCTGTTATTTGTAAGTTCTCTTAGTTGCTGGTCACTTTCAGAGGTTGCGCTATTTTTATTAAAGTCAAGTTGGGTTATTTTTATTACGATTATTATTTATTATTTTCCCACGAGGGCAGTTTTCCGAAAGAAATGCCTTCGGTAAGACCTTTTTTTAAGAACTGCTTGCCCATTTTACGGTTCCTCATGCGCAAAATCCTGAAAACTCCCATGTAGGCAGCTCGTTTGCCGAGATCTGAAACTTGGAAAAACTACCGGTGTTCAATGATATTGCTAGACGCCTCTTAGTCAAGGGTGATCGCCACAAGAGTGTGAGGTTTTTTTTTTTTTTTTTTTTTTTTTTTTTTTTTTTCCAATGGCTTTTGCTTGGCCGCCTCTGGAAGGCCAGGAGTGGTGGTCACTATGTTATGCAGGCACCTAATAGGTAGCCCACCTATTAGGTGCCTGCCTCCTATAAAAGAATGGACAGTTATAACCATGCTTTCTCCGGGACTCGAACCTGGACCCTTTGCTATCGCAGTTGGCTCCCCTAACCACTTTACCGTCTGGACAAGGGTCTAATGTAAATTAGATTATTTGAATATGGTAAACCATAAGAGCGCTCTCTGCCTAAAAGAAAGGTTGCCTTTCTAGAGGAACTTTCCAAGGTAAACTGGCTCTTATTCATGTTACACATAGAAAAAGCTACGAAAACCAACCACGTAACCAGCCCGTTCGGCTGAGCTTGAACCGAGTTCGAACTCTCATCTTTCAGCGGTCTTAACCATTCTCCCATTAGTGGGGCAAGGAGTGATACGGAAAAAATAGCTTGAAATTCGTAATAAAGAACTAAAAGTAAATTAGGGTTATTCGAATTGAGAAGGTATGTGTAGATTAGTAGTGTCTCATGTTTCATTTAAGTGGGAGTCCCAAACTGCGTAAATTTTGACCATGGGCTTCCATGGTTTTCTTTTAACTACTTGTTTACTGAATAAATTTACCAGCGATCTTTAAGATAATTGTCTCCAAAACCTTTGTTCAAGTTCTAAATCTGTTACCGTAAAAGAAGGCAAAATTGAACACCAAATTACTTTTTGAACCATTACTTTTTGAAGAAGGGAGATTTGTGGCAGAGTTCCTCGAAATGCTTGAAGCTAATCCTTAAAATATAGTCTAATATTTAATTTTGCTTAGCTTTTAAAATTGGCCAAAATTCAAGTTGCCTTGTTTCTCTTAAACCATCATCAAGTTCAGGTAGCTGATAAATAATCCAGGAATACCATGCTTCTCATAATCTATCATCTTCAGCTGAGTCACGCTCAATTAATATTCATATCGAGATCCTTAGATCTTGTCTTTTAAAAGCATTTGCAGTTTCCGAATTACATCTTTCGGAATCACGGTGGAGACTCAGAAACCAAACAAGATCCCTTGCTGGCGAAACCTGAACAAATACCGGATAAAGATAACAATAACTGACGTCACTTTTGTGTGACCTATTCTGTTAGTTGTGTGGACCACGGCAGCCACAGAAAGGCAAGTTGGTTATCAAAATTTTGGAATTCTTGTCAATAAGAGAGCATTGCACTCCCTACTGTGACCTTCGCACTCAGCGATAGTTTGTTCTTAAAAGATATGTTAATGGAAAAGCAATACCGTCACTTTAATAGAAAACTCCAACAGAACTTTACCCTCTTCGAATCACAATCAGAGTCAAGCGTTTTTTGTATAGTAGACAGTTATATTCAGTAACTTAAAGACTTCTATAGCAAGTAAGTTGATTATATTCATTGAATCTCTTAGTTTTAACAGGAGCATTAAACGTCGAAACATTTAATAGATGAAAATTCTTTATAAAACTATAGGCCGAGGAAACCTCTAACAGAAATCTGTCTCTTATGTTTTTCATTACAATGCATTAAAATTTACCCGTAGGTATTACTTGTAAGAATTTTATAAAACATTTCCTGAAATAACCAAGTAGTTTAGTACATTAAGTTATATAAATAAGAAAGTATATTTCTCTTCTTTTATTATGCATTCTACAGAATATAAATTTATACATTTTAAACTAGGGTTTTATTTCTGTAGAGTAAAATGAAAACAAGAGCTTAAAATCTAAAATATACTTATTGACTTTATTAATGAAATTACAGACATATAGGCAATTAATTTAGTAAATACAATTAATAATATTTGTTCGATTTAATTATTTTTAAATTTAGTTTTTAAAAACATTTTCGCAGATATTTTCATTTACCGAACAAGCGGAAAATGTCAGAAATTTACTTTTCGCACCACTGGATAGAGCAGGGAAAAAGCAAACTTTAAGGGAAAATTTATATAAAATTTTTAATGCCATTTCTGACATTTTTTGGCAAATTTTCAAAAATCGCTCGATTTTTTCATTCGATATTTGAAGTTTATAATTTTAAAATTTCAGCATGCAAAAATGTATCGTTTATAAAATTTTGAATTTTTCACAGTTTATGAAACACACTCTCTTTCCCTCTTTTAAAACAAGAATGATTAAAAAATTATAAATTGGGTGATTTCCCACATATGCTTGCAGTGTGAAACAGAGGAGGCAATTTCGGTTGTTCGTTCGGAATTCCTAGGAAACATATATGATTAAGTTTATGAAAGTTAAGGTTATGATTGTTGTGATGTTACTTACATCATAAGGTTATGATGTTACTGCATCACAATGAAATCCATCTCTTCATTCTAAATTTTTCCTGTTTCATAAGATTTTTGGCAGGCAGATTATTTTTCACTTTTTTTTATTATAGGCATTTTATTTTAAGAGGTCGATTTTTCTTAATTTTATTGTAACGCGTAATATTATATTCTTTAATGGGACTTAGCATTATAACATCCAAAAATGTATAAATGTGAAATTTTTAAAGGTTTTAAAATTAAATCTTCACCCTCTTTTGAAACAATAATGAGAAAAAATTAATTACACTATTTTTTTAATATTTTTAACTAACTGCCTTTCTTAAACGCCTATTTAACTCGCTGATTGTGTCTGGCAGTTATAATTCGTCCGTTTTTACTTCACTGCACGAAGTAAAGGATGTATCGTAAAAATACCGGGTACCACATTTTAATGAAAATATCCATTTTGACCCCTATTGAATGCAATTTAATGATGTTTTTCGCTTGACATCTGTACGTGAGGACAGAATAAAGGACTCTTTTTTGCCAAACGAATTATAAAACTGAATAAAAGTGGATTCAAAAGAGGTTTTACGTGGCGTCTGTACGTACGTAGCTACACACGTATATATGTATCTCGAATAATTCAAAAACGAGTAGCCTCAGAAAGTTGAAATTTTGTATATAGGACTGCTATAACATATAGTTGTGCTCCTCCCTTTTTGGTTGCAATCGGCCGCACCAAATGTATATAAATATATACTCGGCTTAGTGAGCTCAGTTTTTTTAATTCTTATTATCTTATTATATTTAATTCTTTTTTATTCTACGCCAATTGTATCTAATTACATGCATGCATATATATATATAATCTAAACAGAAATTGTAAAGCTAACAAGCAAAGAGAAGTAAGACCTATTTGGTCTTAAAAATTTTTTGCGCATAATGCTGCAAAAATATATGAAATAATAGGTAGAAACATTGCAGCGATCTTACTAAAAAGTTACCAGGAGCTGTAGCTCCACGAAATATTTTAACGCTGTTATATATATATATATATATTCCTACTCTGTTACCTGGCTCTGTGAGCTTAGTATTTTATTCTTATATGATGGTAAATTGTGCATTTTTTTGCTTTGAAAGTGGTTAAATTATGTTGTTCTCATCTCGCGGTTAAAATTTTTATGCCTTTAGTTAATCTGCATGCAACAATTATAGAATTATCAACAATTTAAAAGTTGTTTAACTGCGGCTGAGCCATAGCACAGGGCTTAATTTGTAAGATTAGAAGTGCCGCAGCCCTATGGAAGACCGTCAACAGAGAGGAACAAGAGTAAATAAATAAATAAAATGACTCTTTAATAATTTTTAAATTAAATAGTTAATTATTATCAAATTAATAATTAGATATTTAATTAATGTTTATAAATTGTTATTTAATCAATAATTAGTATATAATTAATTAATTATAATTTAATTGATAATTATTATATTATTATTATTTATTGAAATAATTAAAGATTGAAGTCATTAACTAATTAAAATTAAATAAAATGTGAAGAGATAAATTAAAATTTAATACGCAATTTTCAATATAATTTTATTGTTAAAAATAAAATTTTCGAGATAAAATTTCTACTGAAATTGTTATTCAATTACATAAAAGAAGTGCCGCAGCCTTCTTATTCAGGGCTCCGGTGCGTTCCGGCTAGAATTATGATTTATTACAAAACTAAGAAGCACCGGAGCCGAGATCCGGTGGGTTGCGGCCCAATTTAAATTCTGATCGTAGGGGGGAGTTCTTTTATCATCACAAAAATTAAATATACTTAAAATATAGCTGAGGAAAATTCCAGGGCGAAACAGAATGAAGGTATGAGTGGGTGGAAACAAAAAATGAGGGGAATCTTGGTGTGAGAGAGAACGTTCTCTTTGACCGTAGCTTTCTGTTGATATAATTATAGCCATCAAGCAGTCATGGGTGTCAGGGGTAAATAAGTCCTGAATCGGAGACCTAAATGTAAAGTTGCTTGTTACTCTTTCCCCCTCCCATTAGTGGATATTGTGGGAAGACTATGTATAGGACGTGCTTAAGCAGTTTATCTCTCAGTATTTCACTCTTATTGTACTCCCTGTCACTTAACACTCATTTAAGAACACAAATTTTCCTTCCTGCGAGGATAACTAACTGTAAGCATCGATAACAATACACTAGGTACAATGGCATGGCGAGAAATTTAGACGTTCCTAAACAACCCCCCCCCCAAATTTATTGCTTTTCTTAAAGGGAAAGTTTTCCGCATGTGAGTGAGGGGACTTAACTTGAACGTCTCATGTTCTCATGAGTTCGTATTTCTAGGGAAATAGAGTATTGCAAAGTCTGCTTATTGTTAAACTAAAACGTTAGGAATTCTAAATTTTTTCCCCTTGAAATTGTGGTTCAGTTTTATAAAAAGAAGTACCGGAGCTCATCTTATTTAGGGCTCCGGTGCGCTCCGGCTAAAATTGTAATTTATCTTAAAAATTGAGAAGCACTGGAGCCGAGCTTCGGTGGGCTTCGGCGCAATTTAAGCACTGCCATAGCAGCCATATATATTTACATTTTAAACTTAGCAGAATTATTACTATTTGTCATTGCTATTTATTATTGCTATTAGAATAATTGCTATTTGTCAATTAAGTCAGTTTCTGCACCTTCAGTGTCTTTTTGTCGAGTATGACCAAAAGGAAACTATGAGTTTTGTACAACGCAAAGTCTGCCTTCTGGCCGAATTGCTTCCTTTTGCGTAGAAACTGCAATTTTAATTGTAAAAGTTATTTTTTAAATTGTTTTAACTGTATTTGATGTTTCATGTTTTTCTATATCTTTCAATTTTTAATGAAGATATTTTGAGGTTTCATGTATTTTTGCCTTGCCACGAAATGAGAACTGAATTAACTGAATGAGAAATATATCTCTCATGAAATTCGAGGAAATGAGTTAAAATGAAATGCAAGAAAAAATGCATATAATTTAATATTCCGCACATGGAAGTCATGTAGTGTACACATCAGATTTTTAAATTATGGTCTGATAAGCTAAATCGAACCCACATTTTGCACAGGGACCATTGTGGATGAAAACACAATATGGTGAGGACATTTTTTCCAAAATTTGACTTAATTTTTTTTTTTTTTTAGTCCAAAGGGATTTGAATCCCGAAGGACTATTACTTTCGTTTTGGCATTTTGCGTCGGACGGATAAATGTCGGTTCACTTTTCAAACTGTTGCCATAAAATGTTAGAGTCCTGCATTATATTTGAAGAAATGAAATAATGAAAATCTGCGTAAATGTATGTATATTTCTCACATTGTCATAAAATAACGGTACATAGAGTCATCGAATTTTGAATAACGTAATCCTGCAACGAATATGAGCATGTGGAAGACCAAATTTGAAATTTGAAATTTGTTTTATGATCGATTTCCTATTTTTTAAAACTTTGACGAATTTTTGATTAACAAACTCAAGGATTTCAAAGCGAGCAATGGCAACGTTGTGCACAAAAAACATTTTTATCTCCAGCGCGTGAGTCTCTGTATCGGAAATACTAAAGATATGCTCGTTTTAAAACTATTTTGCGATATTGCTGTTGCACTGGATCTTATGGTTTAAGTGCGAGGAACATGATATTTAATAAAGAAAGGTAACACACAAAATGTTAAAAAACGCCCCTTTGGACGTAATTTAAAATCTGAAACATTTCAGATTTTTTTTTTTTTTTTTTTTTTTTTTTTTTCAGAATGTAACTGCTTGTACCATAAGCTTTTAAAATGTAACTTTACCATAGGATTTCACCATAGGATAGAGCGGAAAAAAAATTTTTAATGAAATTTTGACACCATTTCTAACATTATGGCAAAATCGCTGGCTTTTTTCCTTTCATTTGACGAAACGAAATTGTTGAAAGTGAAAGAATGAGTATTCATTATTAAAAATTATTTTAAGTTGAATAATTTTATTGATAACCTGTCATTGAAACTGAAAAGATGAAAATCGAAAGAAATAAATAAAGTTTATTTAAAATATGAAATAGGAGGAGAAAATTCATTTATCATATAGTTTAGTGTGAGTAAGCGATTAAATAATTCTCTTTACAAAATTCATCTACAGTTTTATACCACGAATAATAAAAATATAAAACGGCATAATAAATTTACAATGATAACTTTCGACGATTAGTTTTTGTGAATATTCTAAACTGAGTAAAAAATATGACTTACACTGCTTTATATTTTAATCACAATTCCTAAATCAGAAAGTCTGCTGCAGTTAAAACAAACATTAACTATTATCATCCATTTCCTGGAAATGAATACTCTATTATTCTCTCTTTCTCTGAATTCGGAATATTTAATTAAATGCTTCTTAGTTGGCAGGTAGATGGCAGCACAAGCCAAACAAATTCGAAACGCGACGCGCATATTCTGACAAGCGGAAAATTTGTATTGGCGTGATATCCTTGAACTAAATACACGGAATTGTTATTTGTCAATTAAGTTAGGGGTGTAGAACGGTTTGCTCGCAGCCAAACATTTAGTGAAGAAATCTTTCACTAGGCAAAGTAAGTCAGTTTTCCTTTGTTGTTTTACGAAATTTCATATTAAATTTCAAAATGCATTTTTTGCAAGTGGATTTTCATATTTTTTCAAATCATTAAAAAAACAGTTGTATTTAATCGAAGAAGTAATATTTTGAGGTTATTTATTTATTTTGCATTATATGAACATTTATTTTATTTTGCATTAGATGCACATTTATTTTATTTTGTATTAGATGTATGCACTAATCAAATTAAAAAAATTAAGTCTGGTTCTTTGATTTTGTACATTTATATTATTTTCCACTAGATGTATGCATTGATCGAATTGCAAAAAATTAAGAACCGATTTGTTGCCTAAAAATAAGTTGTAAAATTATATGCTAAAAAGCTGTAAATTGTCTAAATAAATAAATGGGTGTACTCCAACTGCGCGAATGAAAATCCTTTCTCGTCCTGGTATAGTCCAACTGCGGAAAACAAAATTTCTTCGCCCCGTTGCCTACAGGGTTACAGTTTTACTTTTCGAAGCCAATTGTAGCCAAAAGGCAAATAAAAATAAAGAAATAGAATTACATATCACAATCGCAAGAACAAATAAAGAATATTTAACAAGCTGGCTAATTGTTGATGCCAGTGCTGCCAAAAATAATTGCGGCAACCCCAACGCAAGAAAGGAAGTATAATAGTAACTATCCAAGATGGATGTTTTAATTTAGATGAAAGGTTAATTTCATATAGTACTTTTTTATTATTATAATTTATATGAAAAAAGGCTAAACATGACTGAATGGAAGCATAAGAGTAAATAACTATTTCAGATCATTATTATAATTTATATAAAAATTGCTAAACATAACTGAATGGATGCCTGCATCGCTATTTCGCTACCGAGTTATCGCTAAAGTATAATTTCATCTCGTTGGTGGTTCAAACATAAATTTCTATAATGAATGATGCCTTTTCTTTGAAAAAATTCTCGATAAAGTGCAGAATCGTTCACTTATTTGTTTGCCGCTTTATACAAGGGTAAAAACAATTGGATTTTATAAATTTTCTTTTGCTTTTTAAGTGAAAATAGGTCGATGTGTACATAGATAAAGTCAAGGGTGTGCGCAGTGCCATTTTTGTGCAATTCTGAGATTTTTTTTTTTTTTTTTTTTTTTTTTTTAAGTGAAAACAGGTCGATGTGTACATGGATATCGAGTATGTGCAATTCTTAAAAACGCATCAAGCAGTGGGTGATTCTGCACTGTACCCAAAATTCTATTGCAGACTTTTCTTCATGGGCATTTCCCAAATTGTTAAATTCATAGGATATTAGGATATAAAAAAAAGGATTTAAAAATTAAACTAGTATTTCAATGGCGTCTTAAGAAATATAGAACTACATAATGCAATGTGAAATTAGCGCGTACGCTAGATTTAGCCCGGTGTTAAATGCTCGCGTTTGCTAGATTCGCGCTTTTGCGCATACATTTTTGCTGCAATTTTTTTACGGTCCTCAAAACGGAATAGTGACGTTTCGTAGCACCCAATATTCTTGGTAAAGAAAGAGGGGACGGGAAACGTCGCGCAGTTCGAGGATTAGATAAGAGGGTAAAGGGGATCTTCGATCAAATGTCGTGCAGTTCGTAAATACCAAATAAATAATGCGACTCAACTTTAACAATCGATTCGCAGAATAATAATTGTTTTAGAAATCCGTTCTGAGGAACCGTTTAATTTCCATCCCTGAATGTATTTATTCTAGTGTAGAATATGTAGCGATCTATACTATGCGCACAGTTCAATGCTGCGGCAGTATCCCCAACAACATACTGAAATCGTTAAACTGAAAAAAAATCAGTTGTTTCAAGAAAGATGATTTTAAATTTCATATTCGTTTGGTTTTGAAAAAAAGCGTACTGCAATTTCTGTACAGTAATTGTTGCTTTAGTCATATCTGATAAAATAATCCCTTTTTTTTTTTTTTTTCGATAGTTTAAAAAACGAAAAATAACACGGGGAATGCTAACCCATAAAACTAATATTTTTGCTTTCGACGTTATGGCAACCAATGTAGGAAAAGTGTGTTTTATAATTTAAAGTACTAGATGCTTTGCTTACTTTTACATGTTAGCAAATTTCTCGTATTAAATCCGTTGAACTTACACATAAACTACTTCTGTATCCATATTTATACAAATATACAGTTACGTATGATAGAAAATTTCTCTTAGGTATTTTCTCCCTCCTTCCAACACGCCTTCGTGGTGTTCGTAGCACACTACGCGCGTATTCGAAAAGCCCATGTTCGCGTCCCGGCTGCTTAATGGCAAACCGCACATTGAGTTGATCAATGTTAACGAATTTCGCTTACTGCGCATGCTCAATGGTGTACCGCTGGCGTGAGAGAAAATACTGACGACTAAGCATACGCAATCCTACACAAGCCTGTTTGTCATGTAGGTCTTATCGACTGTTTACAATTGCAACAGTCTATTTTATTTACTTACAATAATTTATTTGACCTTTAATTCAGTAATTTAAACTAGATTTAATCCTTAATTTGTTAAAGTATATACGAATGGAACGTGTGTTAAATACTCAATTGTTTTTATTCCTCAGAAGTATAATCAGCTAATATATCTTGTAATATTTCCTGTTTTGTAATCCTTTTTAAAAGAAAATTTGGGTAGTTTACAATCGACATTTACACTCCAAGTAATGAAGTAGCTTACAACCTGACGCGTTTTAAAACCTCGAACTGTTTACCCCCAAGATAACACAATATCAACCATATACCGTATTTATCTTCTTTTAAAATTGCGCCAAATTCTCTTTTGAGCATGCGCAGTAAGCGAAATTCGTTTAACATTGATCAACTCAATGTGCGGTTTGCCATTACGCGTCCCGGCTAGGGCATTGCTCATTTATAGTGTCTACCTCCCGCATAAAAAAACCTATAGACTCTACTGTGGCGACCGAGATAAAAAAAGGGGGGGTGGATAAAAATTCGTCATCACCAGGGTTTAGCGACAGGGTTCCGTAATGCCCTGTCGCCTTTTGAAAGAGGAAAGAGGGAGTATATAAGGTATTTGCTCCCTCCTTTCCAGTATGCCTTCGTGCTGTAATGGTAGCACGCTTGGCGCGTATTCCAGAGGTTCAGGGTTCGAGTCCTGGCAAGGGCATTGAACATTTTTCACCTCTCCTACTTCACAAAATCCCTAATGTCTCTTCACACTTATTACCATATCTAACTATATATTTATTAGCTTTAAGGGAGTAAGATGCTTACAAGATTCCAAGGCATATAGAGTGTTTTTACACCTTTTTAGAACAAATTTAAGGCCGTTTAATATATATATATATGAAGTGAAAATAGCATTTTTTCAAATGTTCGATTTGATAACCTTTTCTCTGGTTTATATATCTGCATCGTGATTTATCTGATAGAAGGGCTTTTCATGAAATTTATCAGTATGACATGCTGGCAAAATTCTTAGCTTCCTAATTTATTATTAAGAAATTCAAACAAAATCATTGCATTTGTTTATCAAAAGCATTTTTTTTCCTTTGATTTTAAATTGCGAAGTTTAAAAAGTGTTACATTGCACTAATTAAGTAGTTCATTCTCTCCCCTCAAAAAGTATATAAAATAACCATGCCTGAAATATTACTATGCACTAATCGCGTTTGACCAGACGATGCGAATGCAAAATAAAAAAAAAAAAATCTGAAATGTTTCAAATTTTAAATTACGTCCAAAGGGGCGTTTTTTAACATTTTGTGTGTTACCTTTCTTTATTAAATATCATGTTCCTCACACTTAAACCATAAGATCCAGTGCAACAGCAATATCGCAAAATAGTTTTAAAACGAGCATATCTTTAGAATTTCCGATACAGAGACTCACGCGCTGGAGATAAAAATGTTTTTTTCTGCACAACGTTGCCATTGCTCGCTTTGAAATCCTTGAGTTTGTTAATCAAAAATTCGTCAAAGTTTTAAAAAATAGGAAATCGATCATAAAACAAATTTCAAATTTCAAATTTGGTCTTCCACATGCTCATATTCGTTGGAGGATTACGTTATTCAAAATTCGATGACTCTATGTACCGTTGTTTTATCACAATACGAGAAATATACATACATTTATGCAGATTTTTCATTATTTAATTTCTTCAAATATAATGCAGGACTCTAACATTTTGTGGCAACAGTTTGAAAAGTGAACCGACATTTATGAGTCCGACGCAAAATGCCAAAACGAAACTAATAGTACTTCGGGATTCAAATCCCTTTGGACTAATAAAGAAAAATCTGAAAGCTTTCAGATTTTATATTATTTCTTTTTAACGTTTTGTGTGTTACCTTTATTTACTAAATATCAAGGGCACTTAAACCATAAAATTCAATTCAACAGCAATATCACAAAATAAACAGCACAATAGATAACAAGTAAAACCTAAACAAATCTGAATTTTACGCCCAAAATCGGAAAAGGTATTTTATTCTATTCCTCTCGAACAGTTTTGCAATGTCCAAGAAGGATTGTAGATCGACGTTTACACAATCCACATTTTAAAATCCCAAAGCGCAAAACTCCATCAGTAGGTTTAGTAGGGATATGAGTGAAGAGTATGGCTTTGATGCTCGTTTCTTGTTTCATTTTTTCCAGGAAATTAACGGCGGATTTTGACGTGTGGCTACTTGCTTCTTCTTGATGCAGTTCTACACTGATTGATGGAACTGTGAGTAAACAGAATGCATTTCATATTTGAAAACTGCGTATACAATATGTACTTGATAATATGTGGAGTTGATCTTAACATATTTCTCCACTCCCTTTATTTTCAATTTGCCGTTATACGAAAAGCTAGCAACAGTCATAAATTCTTTCGAAAACCTTTCTTTAGATTCTTTGAACCATGGTTTATGATTTTTTTCCCTACACTTTGATGTTAATAAATGGATTTATTTTTATTGCAGACAAAGATTCATCTATTGTCACAATATTTTTCCATTTTTATCCGGATAAATGTTTCTCATAAGGAATTCTGCAGCGCGTTCCGCGTTTTTGGTTATATGTTGTGTAGAAAGACGATGCCTGTTATGTTTTCTCACCTTTTAAAGATTCAAATCACAATTTATCACTTTTTGTACAGTTGACACTGAACATTTTAATATTTCGCAACGTCTATTGACTTGACGTATTTTCTTTTAACAATAAAGATTTTACCTTTGCAACATTCAAAACATTCTTTTTGTCTGTGGGGTTGTATTTAGAACAATTTTTCCCCTTGAAGCCAAACTTTGAAGTTGTTTTCCTTTCTTGTTGACAATATTACCCATTGTAGCTTTAGATATCCAAAAGCCATGGCTTTCATGGAGTTTTTTAATAACTGGATACGAATCATTTTCTTCAGAAAGAACACAAAGATGCCCTTCCTTCCATCCATTGCTAAAAGTCCTAATTTGCATGAGAACATTGTCGAGTAGCAGACAATAATTCATACTTTCCAAAAAAAAATTCATTTACAAAAGTTTTCTTTCAAACAAATAGTTTTTTTTAAGCAAAGCAAAATCGTCTAAAAAATGTGCGAACAGCCTATACTAAAACATAATCTACTTAAAAAACATAGCAATTCAAACATTTGAAAATTATTACAGTATTTAAAGAGTGGACGTAATATGGACATGCATTTAAGTGTTAAATCTGTTGGCCTGGCTCTGGAAATTATCCTAAATAAGCTTACCAAATCTACAGCATACAGGCTAAAAATTAATTTTTTAAGTTGATTTGTCCTTTTCTTTAGCCGCAGTTTGCCAAAATTTCACGTTAGCTTATTACACTATTTGTCCATAGTATTGCTCTCTACCGCATTACTGTCTATTTCATATCAAAGTATTGCAGTCTATTGTATGTTATAGTATTGTTCTGTATTGCATACTATAGCATTTCTCTCTCCTGCATGCTATAGTATTGCTGTCTACCGCATACCAAAGTATTACTCTCTACTGCAGACCATAATGTTGCCCTCTATTGCATACTATAGTACTGCTGTGTATTCCATACCATAGTATTGCATTGCTCCACGCGGCAGATTTTATGCTAAAATATTTCAAAATTTCTTGAGCAGTCTTGCCATTATCCAAGAAATTTAACACTGATTTTAAAAACACTACTTTATACTTGCATTTCAACGCGTGCACTATATCAGCATCCATAGGCAGAATTGTAGTTTATTGCAAACTACAGTTTTGCTTTCTATAGGATACTATAAAATTAGCGTCTGTTTCATATTAAAATATTGCTGTCTACTGCATATTATAGTGTTTCTGCATACCGTATACTATAGCACTACTCTCCACTGCGTATTTTAGTGCTGCTGTGTACTGCAAACTATAGTACTGCACGCTATTGCATATTATAGTAATTCTGCCTACCGCATACTCTATCACTGCTGTGAATTCTATAACAGGGGGAAGATGGATAATTTGAAAATGAATTAAAGCGGTTTTTGATTTGAAACCGAACTGAGTGCGCTCTGGTAAAGTTTGTATTGTTCAGAGTTAGAAACTTCCAGAGTTTGGGACCGTGTCATGGTTTGGGCGTCCTCCTCCATTAACGAAAGTTGCCTAATATCACGCTAAATTTCAACTCAGAGAAACACTAGGTCCCAGTTGAATCTGAATGACTATGAATCATAAACAACAGACTTACAGAGACTATAATTCAGAACGCATAGAAGTCGCTCGATCTTAATTACTGATACAGAGACTTCGGTAGAAGAATCTTCCAGGATTACTCTAATTTTAAGGCGGGGGAGGGGAATTTATAATGTACAGGAAGCTCTTTCGCTATTTCTCAAGCTTTGGAGATTTCAGTGCTGAAAGGAAAATCAGAGCATTGTATTAAAATACAGTCTCCACAAAAACTATAAAAAAAAAATTTGCATATATTATGAAAGAAGAGAAGATAGCTGAAAAGGAAATGTCATAAGAAATGATAAACTTAGGGAAAAAAAGTTTATGCAGTTTTACCCTATCCTAATAAAGAGGAAATTTCTTTCGAAAAAGTTAAAACAAAGATTTTGGGAACTATAAAGCGTAACAAATTAAAAATAGGCATTAGAAATGTTCGAAAGATCAATAATGGTGGTAAAGTAGGGATATACTTGGAGAAAGGTAGTGTAACAGTCTTAGTAGACGAAATTAAAAAGAATCCTTTTCTTAAAAATCTGTTGTGTACATGATCTACATAACTTCCTTGTACGGAATATTAAATTATAAGCATTTTTTTCTTGCACTTCGTTTAAACTTATTGGATTGAATTAAATCCACTTCGTCGATAGCGCATAAACCACAATAAAATAAATACCCTCTTTAAAATTCAGTATATTTGTTTACCATAGTGACACTCTGGCGCTAGGTTCACTTAACAGCGTTACGTCTCATTCATTTTATAACTCAGAATGCACAAAAGTTATATCACCTGAAGAATTATCTAATCTTTGCCACATGTTCTATTCAAATACTATAATAAATCTAAAACGACGTATAAACGAAATTAAATAAACGAACGAACAATTTTCACTTTGCGACAAGGCAAAAATGCATAAAAACTCAAAATATCCATATTAAAAATTGCCAAGTGAAAAATTGCCAGTGTTTCTTAACCTTTTTTGGCACAATAAACCACTTTAAAATTTTTAAATATGTCATGGAACCCTCTGTGAAAACAAAATTGCTTAAACGCCATTTATTACAAAATATATTCTGTTTCATTATTTAATTATTTTAATATTATTATTTCTATAGTATAAAAAATTTGAAGAAATTAAAATTTTTAATGTGAAGGCTGTTGCTGCTTTTCCTTGATTTACAGATTGAATTGAGGGATGGTTTTCGACAAAGCAACGCACATATCATGTTCGACATTCAGTCTATTTCGATGTTTTGTTTTTATTGTGACAAGTGTGGAAAATCATGCTTCGCAAAGATATACTGTAGCAAACGGAATAATGGCTGCCATAGCTCGTTTTACAAGCAATGGGTAGGCTTCTCTTAAAGAAGACCAAAACTCTCCAAGAGTTTTTGAATCGAAATTTATTTTTAACAAGGACTTTGTTTTCAAATCAATTAGCTCATCTTTGGCAAGGTTCATGTCATCGATACAGTCAATATCACAAAGAAAAGGATTACGAATCCACAACTCATCTTTTATATTTATTCCATCCGAATTGAAATATTTTTCAAATGAAACTTGAAGTACTTCCAGGTTTCATAGATTTCATTTTTCAAGTTATTCAATAACAAACTATCTTTCCGAGATCCATTTTCAAAAAGCACTTCGTCCAACATTTGAAAGTTTGCATATATCCCATTTTTAATTCTAATTTTCCAAAGGGACATTTTCAATAAAAGTGCCTGTAATTTCTCCGTGGCATCCATAATTGTTGTATCAGACCCTTGAATTGAAAGACATATATAGTTCATGTGGTTAAACATGTGTGCCAGGTAGGCCAATTTACATATAAAATCTTTTTTCTTGAAATGTTCGAAGAGTGAGTTATCGTTTTCTTCTAAAAAAAGTGATACTTCTGTCTTCAACATGAAAATTCGTTTCAAAACATGCCCTCGTGACAGCCAGCACACTTCGTGTGGTACAGAAGTACCTCATGTTCTGCGTTCATTTCTTGACACAGTGTTTTAAAAAGACGATGATTAAGAGCTCTACTTCTAATAAAATTCACAGTTTTAATAACTATTGACAATACTTCTTTTAAGCTGGTTGGAAGAGTTTTTGTAGCCAGTGCATGTCTATGTAAATCACAATGTGTAACAATAACATTAGGAGCCTCTTTTTTTACCAAATGGGCAAAACCAGGTTTATTGCCAAGCATCGCAGGTGCTCCATCCGTACAAAGTGAATGAAGTTTTTGTTTCCAATCGAAGTCGTGTTTGGAAAAGAAAACATTTAAAATCGCTAAAACATCAACTGCCTTTGTAGTTTTCAAAAGAGGCTGACAAAACAAGAATTCTTCTTTGATAGTATCAGCAGACACGTAAAGAACAAAAACAAGAAGTTGACTACAATTCGAGATGTCTGTAGTTTCATCCAGTTGCATACTGAAAGGAAATGGCGATGCTTTCAGTTCATCGATGATTTGTTTCAAGATATTGCAAGGAATTTCAACTATTCTTGAATGTACCACATCCTTGGACAATGGAATAGCCTCAAGTTTTTTTCTCTGTTCCAGTCCACAAACTAATTCAACCATTTCCAGTGCACACGGCTTAATTAATGTCTCTCCAATAGTATGCGGTTTCTTACTTTTGGCAATACGATATGCAACTCTGAAAGATGTCTCAACCAAAGGTTTTTGTGAAATACCAAATCCAAGTTTGGTTAATGTTCCAGATTTCAAAAACTGGGCTTTCTTCTTTGTAAAAAATTCTAGATCTTTAGAGGCATTTTTAGGATGAAGAGATTTGAGATGCTCTATCAGTTTTGCCGGTTTCATACTGGCATTTGCCAAAACTTTTCCACACAGAAAGCATTGTGGCTTTTCAACACCGTCCGATTCCTTCATGCAGCAGAATCCACATTTTACATAATTTTCATCATACTTCCTTTTTCTGGACATTTTGGGCTACAAAAAAAAATCAAATAATCAAATGAAACATTAAGAACAAACATTAAGACAAAGAAAAAAAAAAATTGAAAAAAAAATATTTTAATTACAACTTATGAAAAAAGTAAAACAAATATTTTGTTTTAAAAATTTGCAAGAACTTTGCGGAACCGATTTTAACGTCACTTTATTTCCAAGTGAAGTAAAATTCAAAGGCTACTTTGCGTTTCTAAAAATTTCAAATTTTATATTTATTGGGAAATGGCAGACAGACGGCTTACAAAAAAAAGTTTTTTTTAAAATATTGATGCAAACATTTTTAAAATTAGGAGCAGTCGGCGGACCCCCAAAATATGACCCATGGACCCCCAAGGGGTCCATGAACCACAGGTTAAGAAACACTGCTCTAGACTGACAACAAATCCACTATTCTGCTAAGTTTCAAATGTAAACAAATATGGCTACTATGGTCAAAATAGTTAGACTTAGCCGCACTTAAACAACTTTTAAATTGTTTTTAATTCTACAAATATTGCAAGCAGATTTATTAAAGGCATAAAAGCCTTAACCGGAAGATAAGAACAATATAATTCAATCATTTTTAAAGCAAAAAATGCACAATTTACAAACATATAAGAATAAAAAAACTGAGATCACTGAGCCGAGTAACAGAGTGAATATTTATATAACATACTATATCTATATACTTTTGGTGAGGTCGATTGCAACCAAAATACGAGGTGCACATCTACATGTTATAGCAGTCCTAAATACAAAATTTGAACGTTCTGAGGCTACTTGTTTTTGAGTTATGCGAGATACATACGTACGTACGTACGCACAGACGCGACGAAATATTATCTTTTGAGTTCATTTTAAATCAGTTTTATAACTTTGTTAGGGAAACGGAGTCCTTTATTCTGGCCGTACGTACGGTTGTCACGTAAAAACATCGTTAAATTGCATTCGATGGTAGTCAAAATGGATATTTTCGTTGAAATAGGATACCCGAAATTTTTCGTGATTACAATACTTCCTTTTTACTTCGTACAAGAAAGTAAAAATGAGATCCAAACGAAAGCTCTGGCTAAGAAAAAGCCAAAAAATATTAATTTATAATACTGATACTGAGCTTAAGAGTGATGAAGTTCAAGATGCTATAAAGAGGCATAATAAAAATTTTGAGGATAAAGGGGGGGAATCGAATTGTTATTTCCAGTTAAAACTAAGAACGCAAAAAAGCGCTGGACTGCGACGCAACAATCTGAAAAGTTTAAGAAAATTATTAATTTAAATTTGAAATTTGAAATCTCTCCGTATTTCAGTTAAACAGTACTTAATTGCTGTCAGGCCTTTTAAATGTCGAGAATTTAGACATTATCACATAAAGTGCCAGAAAGAAATGACTTGCGCCAATTGTTCCCAGAAAGATCATGACTATTGAAATGGTGAATGGATACCTTTATGTGTACATTATATTAGTGCGAATAATAAATACAGGTTAGGCTCGGACAGAAAGCATTCTGGTTTGGATAAAAAGTGTCTGTCTTAAGAGACAATATTAAGTTATTAACTGATTACGGATTAGAAATGATTATGGAAGTTATTTGTTTAAAGAATCTTAAGAGGTATTTAAAATGAAACAAGCGATTAAAGGATTTGAACTAACTGGACTTTAACGAAGATACATTAATTAATTTGGGTAAAAAATATATCCTGGGATAAATTTTCTTGATTTATTGATACTTATTATTATATAAATTATTTCAACGGCTTATTCTGATGTTACTGTCAGACAAATGAGATGTCACAACAACATGAAAATACTCGTCATAATGAAAAGAATTTATTAGCTTTAAATGACTTAGTTAAGTTTCTTTGACATATGATATTTTTACTTTTTTGTTTATAAAGTATGCGTGCGTGCGTGTGATTATGGCAAAGCCTCAAGGGTTATCTGCCTAAGGGGAGGGATGCCTTCGTGGAGGACTTTCTAACGGAAACTGGCTCGTATACACGTTACACATGGGGAAAACCACGAAAACGCCCATGCAGCCAGCCCGTTCGCGGGATTCGAACCTCGGACCGAACTACCAGTGTTCAGCGACTTTACCGCTCGGCCGCTGGTGGGCGTTTATAAAGTATGAAAATTAGTTTTGTTGACATGAATACTATCATATATGTAATGCAAGTTGTAGAAATTTTGTATCTGGGATATGCACTATTTATTATTATGTTTTGTATGTAAAGTTGAACAATTTATTAAATATGTTTTGGTGATAATCCAAAGGGGTCTCCAGTCACCCAAAGAGAGTTTAAGTATGGGCTTAAGAGTTTAAATTTATCTAAATTAATTAAGCAGTTTCAATAATCCCTTCATATGCCGAATTTGAGCAGGCAGTTTAAAACATAGTCTCATACTATAGTACTGGAATCTGTTGCATGCTATAGTATAACTCTCTACTGCATACTTCAGTATTGCTGTCTACCGCGTACTATAGTTCTGCTGCCTATTGCATGCTATAGTAGCGCAGATCAGTATTCAGTGAAGAACTTTTTGACCTGCATGCATGGATTTTATACTATAATTAATCAGAAACTTCTTAATTATAAACTAGAACTCCAGAAAGTATATATTTGCGTGATTTCCTTTGATTTACCACACGTTTGGTTTAGTTTAAATATTTTATTTCCGAATAATAAATCATTTAAAAACTAAAATATTAACTTTTATTTTAATTTTTTTGCTTGTTTTTGCTTTAGGGCAAGTTATAAAACTTTACTATCATAAAAAATTTCTAGAACTTACCAATTTTTCATTTCTCTGAAATATTTCACAGAAATGTAATATGCCTTAGTGCAGGCTTTAGTATCAATATTAATAGCTTTATGCTTTGACAGATTAGCGTACGGAACTCCATATCATTGACACGTTTACGTGATCAAGAATTACAATGAAATCGATGATTTTCGAAGTCTTGATGGATCTTTAAATGATTAAAAGATATTCTAGAAGCATTCATTCAGAGCAAATGTTGCAAAATATGTTAATGGTTTATATCACTTTTATTTCATGAAGTATTTACACTTTTAGCCTCTAACATATTCATTTTCAGTAAGAATAATGCATGTAAAACAGGCACTGCACTTTAGTCTACGACAAAGCAATCAAATCCGTCACCATCTAGAACTAAACAAACCCCGTTAGAAAGCAGTGAGAATCCGTTCCATTTCATGAGAAATCCCTCGAAAACATTCCGAGGTCAAGTCAGTTTTTTTTATCAGGGAATTTGTAGACACTCAGTGGTGCCTTGTGTTGGGGGTGTTTCTCTAGGAGTATTCTTGGAACCGGAATGCGTCAGAGTCACTTCCGACGCCAATGCTCGTGGCGTTGACGGGCAGGAGGAAACAGCAGAGATAAAAAGAAATCAAAAATAGAAGAACCCAAGCGTGGGTTTAAATCTTGACGTTTCTCTAACAACTTCAACTTGCTTACAATGGCGGTTTGCTGCCTGTTTACGTGAAGGAAGAATTCTTTGCAGAATGGCCACTGGTAAGTTAATAGCTTATAATTATGAATGCTTCTCTCCTTTTGGCGTGTTTGCCAATATAACTAGTGAAGGAGAGTTGCACCTCGCTTGTTTTCGTGCAACTGTGTTGTTTCCTATGTTGATGATATTTTTCCTATGAAGCGTTTTCTCAGTGGTATACTCTTTAAGTGTTCGCTATGCTTACGCATATAGCCTAAACAGCTAATTTTAAAAAATTTGCTATTTTTGTCTCATGGAATTATTATAATGACCTTTTTTAACCCTGATTTTAGTTCTTTTAATGAACTTCGAAATAATTTTCTTTGAACATGGAATGTTACATATATTTCATTCTGTGTGCGGGTGTTGTAAATTAGGATTTTTGGCTATTTTACTGATTGTTTCTGATAAAATACATGCCATTTTCATCAATTTTTAACAATTTATAAAATTTTCATATCATTAGTTTTATTAAATTATCAAATTTTATACGATTATCAAGTTTTTACTGAGTATAAATCTTAACGTCGAGACTGTGAATGATCCTAAACATCCATAAATGATGGATAGTTGTGGAATTGCGTAAATTTTGTAACTCTATCAAAAATTTTAATTTTCGAGGACCTTTACAATGTATTATTTTCAATGTACTTTTGCGATTATGTAATTTCATGCACTTTAACTTGTACTTACGGTCTTAAAGTGATTTTTAAACTGCTGTTAATACATATAAACAAGAAACTTAAGTCTAACATTCAAAAGGTCATTGAACTAACTGCACTGTACTGCCAGATGAATTTTCCATATAAATAAATTAAGAAGAAATATGGATCTATAATGATCAGGTGTTTATATGTTTATTCATATTTCTTCTTGACAAAAGCAGAATTTGTTTCATTTAAGTAAATAACTTCTTCTTTTTTTTTTTTTTTTTTAAACAACAAATACCTGTTCTAAATATAACGTGAATAGCATGTACTTTTACAATAAATGGAGGAAACATTTCGAAAAGGACCAGTGCTGTACGTTGAAATATACGTCCTAAGAACACTGTTGTAACACGCATCACTTCAGCACGTCATATAGAGTGTACATTTTCCCATTTGCTGTGAACGTTTCAAAAAATAGTGTTGTATTACAAAAGGTACATCCTAAGAACACAGTTACAACACGCATCTCTTTTACATATCATGTAAAATGTACTTTATAGCACATGAGGGAAATTTTTAGAAAAACACAGTTGCACGCGCACCATTTTAGCATAACATATAGAACGTACTTTATAGCTGAAGCTAGTAGCGTTGCTGAAAGTACTAGTGTTGTTTTAGTTGAATGTAACGCGCACCACTTTATCCCTTCGTGTAGAACGTTACACTTTATAATAACACATTGGGGATGTTTCGAAAAGTACCGATGTTGTACATTGAAATATACGTGCTAAGAACGTGGTTAGTAACAGGCATCACTTTAGCACGTAGTGTAGAACGTACTAATGTGTTGGGAACGTTTTGAAAACTACCAGTGTTGTACTCTTAAATGTACGTTCTAAAAATACGGTTGTTGCACACGCAGCTTTAGCGTGTCGTGTAGAACGTACTTTGTAGCACATGCTAGGAATATTTCGAAAAATGCTAATATTGTACGTCACTTTCACGTCGTGTAGAACGTACTTTACTGCACATGCTGGAAATGTTTTGAAAAGTACCAGTGTTGTATGTTTAGATGTATGTTCTAAGAACACGGTTATAACATGCACCACTTAACACGGCCCACCAGCGGCTGAGCGGTAAACACTGGTAATTCGGTCCGAGGTTCGAATCCCGCGAATGGGCTGGCTGCATGGGTGTTTTCGTGGTTTTCCCCATGTGTGCGTGTATAGAGCCAGTTTCCCTTAGAAAGTCCTCCACGAAGGCATCCCTTCCCTTAGGCAGATAGCCCTTGAGGCTTTACCATAATTAAATAACTTAACCTAACCTAACCACTTAACATGTCTTGTAGAACGGCACGTAACACCGTCATAAAACGAATGACACGCTCTCTGCACGTGTTTTGAAACATTCTGTTGCTGCTTTGGATGGTATAACGTTCGAATAATATTTTTCTTATTTTCGCATTTGTGTTCTCTTAATCGGTATCTCATCAGAGCCGTAGCTAGGGTTTTCAGCGCCTGAGGACAGCTGAAGTTTTCGGGCCACCTTCTATTTGCCAATATTGGAAAACATTTCATTCTAAAATTCGTAAAATGACGCCGCCCTGAAGGAGAGGACAGATGCCACCTCTTGCTCCCCCCCCCAGCTCCGCCACTGTATTTGATTCAAATGTTTGTCTGGACGACTTTCTTGAAATTTTGAGATCAATCAGTCAGACGAAAGTTCTGCTTCTGAAGGATCATGTGATCCTAATCTGACCGATAATGGATTACTGTTTGGCGTTCAAGTCTTTGTAGTAAGTGAAAATGGTAACCTAACTACGTGGGTTTCGTGGAAATGTGCGGGTTGTTAGAAATGTCTCTTTCGAAGTCCAGTCCCTCGTAGCGGAAACATATGTGATTGGGGCTTAATGCCTTTGCCTTTTAAATAAGGCCATTTAAAACTTAAGACTTAACGCCATTTAAATAAAAGAAAAAATATTGAAGACTTAAAGTATATGCAGTTATTTTGAGCAAATTAACAGAAAGTTCTCAGTTTTCCGTAAAAATTTACTTTATTTTTTTTGAAGTTCATTATATGATAAGAAAGAATAATTTGATTTAAAAAAGAAGCCATACAACGTTTTCTTACCGTTTAGGTGACGTGTCTCGTCATTTTTATTCATGTATGTAAAATGAACGGCTATCTGTCTTCTTTTAATATTATGACTACTACATAAACATGTAAAGCAAAAATAAAATTCCATCTAAGATTTTCCTTTTGCCGCTTTCCTTGTTTTCTTAAACTATAATTTAGAAAGTACATGCAAAAATACATTTACATTTCTGTTATTTTCCTGGCGTCAAATAATGTACATAAATATTCGTATTTCCTTCTGTCATGTTTATTTCAATGATTCTATAGTTTTTCATTCAGCAATCTTTTGAGTACATTAATTGAGTTTAATGAGCTCATGATCCTTTATTGTTTTTCAAGAAAATAAATGAATTAAAAAAATATGTACAATGATGCATAATGTATGGCTTAGAAGCACCTTTTTATTTTTAATTACAATTATCCTGCAAATGTTGGTAATCATCAGATAGACATGTTATAAAAATGAATGTAGTTTAAATTGCAGCAAATCGACATATCACTAAAAATTAAATAAAATTTAAATTATTAAGTAGCGCTTTTATTGCTTTTAATTATTCACTTTGTTAAACAATACCGTTTAAAACTAAAATTAAAAATGTAGATCATGTGACGCTTCGGATAGCAATAATGTGAGATAAATTAGTGGTCTGAGTGGATTTAAAATGAGAGCATTTATCAGGTCGTATGGATGATGAATTCCGTTGTAGCGTAACCAAAACAGAATGAAACTCCATGAATGTTCGAAATGAACTCGATTAAGACGTTTCTAACTGCAGTAAAACTGTGGAACCCAATTATCCAAAGTAATGTGGACTGATAGCTACACCCGATAGCGCAAAACTTCGATAAACGCAAGAGGCTGTTCATTTCGTATTACAAATTAAGACTATCGAAAAATAATAATTCGTATTTCACAATATTACTCTTAGCCACATTTCATATTTTAGTGACCTGGTCTGACTTTGAAATTAAAGTGACATAAGTAACGAAATATGAATCATTTCATTGATAATATATCATTAACCACTTCGTTGATTTTTCTTTCTTGTATCATGAATGTTGAGAACTTATTCAAAATATCTTTCCGTCTAATTTTGTTTTACAGCTCTTCCTTGGGTTTTTCCCCCTATGTGGAGTTATGTTAAATTTAAAAATATCAAAAAAGCTAAAACCGGGAAACTCTGATAGTTCCTCTATTCTCAGTAGCTAAACCAATCGATTGCCCACTTTGGGATGCAGCACTTTAGCATTTTACGGCAAATAATGAATAAATTACCTAGAGTAAATTGTAAAGGCTAGGAGACTGTTTTGTTCCTCCTCATGTTTCTGTTTCAAGAATTTTCTTTGTTCATGCTCATGTTTCTGTTTCAAGAATTTTCTTTGTTCATGCTCATGTTTCTGTTTCAAGAATTTTCTTTGTTCATGCTCATGTTTCCATTTAAAGAATTTTCTTTGTCCCTGCTCATGTTCCCACTTCAAGAATTTTCTTCGTTCCTGCTCATATTTCCATTTAAAGAATTTTCTTTGTTCCTGCTCATGTTTCCATTTCAAGAATTTTCTTTGTTCCTGCTCATGTCTCCATTTGAAGAATTTTCTTTGTTACTGCTCATGTTTCCATTTCAAGAATTTTCTTTGTTCCTGCTCATGTTTCCATTTCAAGAATTTTCTTTGTTCCTGCTCATGTTTCCAGTTAAAGAATTTTTTTTGTTCCTGCTTCTGTTTCCATTTAAAGAATTTTATTTGTTCCTGCTCATGTTTCCATTTAAAGAATTTTCTTACTTTCGTTATACTTATTGCAGTGCTTTTTGGAACTTGCAACATGAAAAATGAGCAAAGCCCTGGCAGAGATTAAAATTCTGGTCCTTCCAGTGCTAGCGGGGCATGCTTCCAATTGCATCATAGAGGCACATAAGGAAGGAGATAATCACTTACATTCTTTCCCACTTAGAGGATGGTTGGGGAGAACGGAACAAAATAGCCTGTAGAGAATTAGGTATTTTCGGAAGCAGCCAAGATGAAAATTGAGCAACGCCTTCGCCGGGAATCGAACCACGGACCTCTGCAATACGGTCCCAGCGTGCAGACCACCACATCACGAAGGCATGCCAAAAAGGTGGGAGAAATACTTATATATTCCTCCTTTTAAAGGTCGGCGAAGATTTTTAGGGGACCTAATCGCCAAATCCTGGATGTGCAGAACCATCATCCAGCACCCTTTTAGTTCGGACGCCACTGTAAACACATGAGGTAGTTTTGGAAGCAGAAAAGATGAAAAATTAGCAACGCCTTCGCCGGGAATCGAACCGCGGAACACACCACGAAGGTACGCCAAGAAAGCGGGAGAAATATCTTATATACACCCCCTTTTAAAGGACGACTGGGGTTTTAGGGGATGCAATCGCCAAATCCTGTGTGTAAAGAGTCATCATCTACCACCCTTTTAGTTCAGGCACCACTGTAGAGACAGGAATTTTTTTTTTTTTTTTTTTTTTTTTTTTTTGGAACCAGGAGAGATGAAAAATGAGCAACACTTCCGCCAGAAATCGAACCACGGAGCTCTGGAATACACCCCAACGTGCAGACCACTACACCACAAAGGCACGCCAAGAAGGCGGGAGAAATACCTTAAATGCTAGTAATGATAAATTATCGTCCACCACATTTTAATTCAGGCATCACATGCGGATTCTATTTAGAATTTTTTTTTCACATGAAGAATTAGCTCTGCCCTCGACGAGATTCGAACTCCTTGCCTTCCGATGCTACCCGGACGTGCTTCCAATTACATCACGAAGGCAAGCGCAAAAAAAAAAAAAAAAAAAAAGGAGAAAATCCGTTGCAATTTTTTGGTGTTAGACAATTTTTAAGAGTCATCATTTTTTTACATTTTTTTTTTTTTTTGGATGGATGTAGCTTTTGTTAAATTGATATTTTGATCTTAAGAACTATGCTTTTTGTATTAGTGTATTCAGCATATTCGGCAAAATATCGCCATAATCATAAATTTATATCCTTCACATAATGCAATTAATTGCTCACGGGATGCAACCAGTGCGATTAATCTCATTGGAGAGATTCCTGTACTCATATGCGGTACCAAATTGCATTCAAAGAGAAATTTTGTTACGAACTTAGATTACCTCTTGTTACAATCTTAGATTAAAATTTCATCTTAGGAATATTTATGAAACAATAAATTTTAGAGTGCTGTAGACGTAAATAAAGGAGATTATTATACAAATATTAATTTCTTAAGCAGACAATCGTGGATATTTGATACATATCTTTGTTTAGCCATAACATCTTGAACAGAATAAAAACACTGTAAACGCTGTGACGGATGTATCCGCTTACTCAAAAATATATTTTTAATTTGAAGAAACTTATGCTTTTTAAAGAAACTTATATTTTTGGCGCAGTGAGTCTCCCTGCTAAGCGTGGGGGGAATTGAGTTTAATGCTGATTAATGACTATGACCTCACTATTGCTGTGATGTTCAAGAGTTTGAAAACATAAATGGAGGAAACAGGAGAAGTATGGATAGAGAAAAAGAAAAACGATAAAGGCAATTTTAATACGACCAAACGCAGTCTGGTAGAATAGACTCACTAGAAGCCTACAGAAGACGTTGTTGAAACTAATTTTGCTTCTTTGGCATAAGCCCACGAAATTCGATGAGATAAGGAGTACATCATTATGCCTGTAGTTGGCAAGAGTCTTGGGTACCACATAGGAGACTACGATTTTGCCCAGTTCTACCCCAATTTCGAGCAAGGGAATGGATCTGAGGAATGGATCCGAGGGTCTCCCATCCCTCTTTCCCTGCCACAATCCCAGGGGGGTAAGAAAGGAGGTCTTACTTCCCACCCCTCTTTCCCTGCCACAATCCCAGGGGGGGGTAAGAAAGGAGGTCTTACTTCCTACCTCCATGCACAATCCACACGAGAGGATTTTCTCCTCGTCATGTATTTAGATTGTCCCCATGACGCACAAACACTATACATTTACAACATCCATACCTTCTGTGGATTCGAATCCGGGCCCTTCCGTACGGTAGGAGCATACACTATAGACTTTAAAAAGACTATTGAAGAATTATCTTCTAGCCTTGTGAAACAAAACAAAAGTCAGAAGAAGGGTGTATAAGACCCTTTTATTCGAACACAATTTAACAGTTATCCAGCCTGGGTTTTCACAAGCCAAGCACTGCACCTCTGGCTTAACAGAAATATGCAACGTTGAACAAACTCAAAATAAGGTAGATTAGCCTAACGCCTCACAGGATAATTAAACGCGCAGGCAAGGCTCTGGTTTGTAGATAACCGGTGAGACAAAGACAAATGGCTAGAAGCACTCAACGCCACCAAATGAAGTCGCTAATAATCACCGCACAGCGTGGCCTGGAACAGGCAAACGCACTCTAAAACTAACTTCCGAAACTCTTGCTTACATAGCACTTCTTTATACCTTAATATCAATAAACACTCGCTGTCTCATTTACATTCTGGCATGAAAAGCGAAGTTGAAAAGAGAGTAATTGGAACGTGCTAACTTAAAATGAACTATTAGTTAAAAATAAATAAATAAACCTCACAAAGTAAAAGGGAAGTAACAAGGATAGCCATGGTGAGGCATTGAAATCTGCATATGAGCTCTTAATACCACATGGGTCAATAAACTGATCTTCAATTTTATAGCTTTGCACAGAGCAGCTGTATTGATTCAACAACATAATTCTAAAGACAGTAGTAACAGCGCACGTTCTCACAAAGAGATATTGAAAATATACGTAATGCCGATGCTATACGTTCTGTTGTCCAGTGCCTATAGAACCTTTTCGTCCCTAAATTTTGTCACCTGGTGCTGTCGCAACGGCCATGAATATACGTAAGCTTTATTGTTGTCTTAATCAAATTATAAATAGTATGTGATGTGTTTAATATCGAACTACCTTTTTGTATCAAATTTAAGCCTCACTTTTTATTCAGATTTTTAAAATGTAAAATTATAGTGTAGTTAAATATATAATAATATATGATAATATATAATAAAGCAAATACATAATAAATTAAAAGTATAATAAAGCAAATATTTTAACATTTCTGATAATCTCCCTCTCTCTAGCAATCCGGTCTTCAGTAATTTAAGTCTGCAATATCAAAATGATTTTATAATCAGTGCCTATTATAAAAGCATTTTTATTTTTATTCCAAAGGGGCAGTTTGCCCAGAAGGACTATTAATTTCGTTTTGACATTTTGCGTTGATTCGCTACAAGCATTATTTCACTTTTCAAATTGTTGCCACCATATATTATTGCCCTGTATTATATTTAAAGAAATTAAATAATGAAGAATCTGCATAAATGTATGTATGTTTCTCGCATTATGATACAACGGTACCTGGAGCCATCCAATTTTGAATGACGTAATCATCCTACGAATATGGGCATGTGGATGACCGAATTTGAAATTTAGAATTTGTTTTATTATCGATTTCATATTTTGTAAAACTTTAACGAATTTTTCATTAACAAATTCAAGGCTTTCAAAGCTAGCAATGGCAACGTTGTACAGAAAAAAAAAAAAAAACACTTTTATCTCAAGCGCGCGAGACTGTCTATAGGAAATTCTAAAGGTATGCTCATTTTAAAATTATTTTGCAATATTGCTCTTGAACTGAATTTTATAGTTTACGTGCGAAGAACATGGTATTTATTAAATAAAGGTAGAACACAAAATGTTAAAAAAACGCCCCTTTGGACGTCATTTAAAATCTAAAACCTTTCAGATATTTTTCTGTTTCCTTATTTTAAAAATCCTACTGGGCTTAAAATTCGAAGTAGGAGTATATGTGTACTGCCACCATTACTTTACCATCATACAATGCCACTATTTTGCCACCATACCATCTGAACTTCTGAATAATATATTTTATATTTCCTGTGAATTAATTACGATCATACAGATTTTCGGATTAACTCTATTTTGGAATTATTATGGCATACCCTGGATTAATTCAGATAATCAGAAGCTTATTGTATTATAGTACAGTCTTTCTAGAATCGAAAATTTCTTGTTATCTGTGAAATATTAGATTATTGATTTCATGTTTTTTAAAACTGATATATATATTTTAAAACCCCGTTTAATCGGGTTTTTTTGCCACCATTTTAAACACGCAGTTTGCTAATTCATTTCAGTAATTTAAAAATAATAATTAAAGTAAAAATTATAGATTTCCATTTTTAATTACCGTTCGTATAATAGTTTTATAAAAGATTCAAATGGGAATAAAGATATGCTTGAAGTTTATTTTATGCAAACTGAATTCAAAAATAGCAGTATTATCGAAACTATTGCTTAAAAAAAAGGGCAGTTTTCATTTATTGTGAAAACCAATCTAATTAAGCAGTTCTGGATATAACAAAAGCCATCAAAGGCCGATTCGCAATTAAAAAAAAATGGGGAAAAAATGAAAAGTGTATTGCTTATTTTATTAGTATAGAGATGTAAAGATATTATAATATTCAGTTTTAATAAATAATATTATAATTAATTACATTTAACTTTTATTACTAATATAACCCTTCTCTATTATTTTAGAGAAGCGGGATTCTGACGTTGTTAAGCTAAAATAAAAAAAAGAAAAAGCTCATTTATTTTAGAAAATAAATAAACAGTTCTAAATTAAATATGTAATGCTCTTTTGCAGTAGCTCTTTCAGAGAAAGAAGGAGCTCTGATCTGAAGTATTCATAATCAGAAATGAATGGACTGACCTTATGAAATATTATTAGAACCCTCAGCCTAAGCTTTATTCGATAGAAAATTTCCTCTATCTTCAGAAATTTTTCTTGATATGACATCATGTAACTCCTCCAGAACTATATACGGCTTTTAAAATTTCAGAGGGAATGTGAGCTTTGTTAGCTAACACTTCCGACTGCTTTCGTGGCCTGCAGTCAGATAGCACTGCCGCTTTCATTCAACATTTTTCAATTGCAGCCGTCCAGACGGCATAGTGGTTAGTGAAGCCGAGTGCGATACTAAAGGGCCTGGGTTCGAATCCCGGAGAAGGCAATGGTTGTAACTGTCCTTTCCTTCATAGGAGGCAAAGTGAACCGCTTATTAGGTGCCTCCATAATAAAGTGACTACTACTCCTGCCCTTAGCAGGGGCCAAGACGAAGTCGGATGAGGGCCCGCCATTGGGGAGGGGGGAAATTTAGTTACGGTGCATCTCATTAGTTGTCCAAGAACTGAGCAAAGAGAGTGCTGGGTGAACTTTTCAAGGAAACGAATTTCTAACATTAATTTTTTGTTTTCATCAGTGGTGATTTAAGCATCCTGCTTTATGCCATAGGCATAAATTAAGAAATATATTTTAGTTATTTCATTAGACAAAATATAACATTACTCATTTTTTAGAGTAATTTAGTAACTTTCATCTATCCGAAAAGATTGCAGGGGGCTCTTTTCCGCGAGAAGACACTAACGTTGGAACGAAATATTTACCCGTTGTCATAAATTCATTGTACTTTCAGGAGAATGAGCTTTGACTTGTGGATGCAGGCTTTTCTTTCCTTAAAAGTCTCGACAACCATCTAAGGGTTTGTTTCCCAAGGAAAGAGAGGCACGTATTCAGAAAATAGAATCGATTTTTAATATAATTTTATTATTAAAAGTAAAATTTTTGAGATGAAATTTCTGCTGAATTTGATATTCAGTTACATAAAAGAAGTGCCGAAACTTTCTTTTTTAGGCCTCCGGTGAGCTCCTGCTAAAATTAGGATTTATCCCCAAAACCAAGAAGTTCCGGAGTTGGGATCCGACGCAATTTAAGCTCTGATGTCTGCGTCCGAAGCAAAAAGAGTTTCGAAAACACTGATAAATGCTAATTATTTTCTTCTACAGGTCATTATCATTATAAGGGCACAGCCCCGATCCTCCTAGCCGGCCGTATGATCAGAAAATGGGACTGGTTGGAAAAAATCAAATGTAAGGGGGGGGAGTCCAAAATTTTAGTCTCAGTGCCGAATTCCAATTCTATCTTTGGAATTCGGCACAGGTCTTCTACTGGTCGTATTGTCTTGCCTTATAGAATTTCTTTACTAATATTTTTATTTATTAAATTTATTGAAGCATCCATAACATACCACATCTTTATTAATTCACTTTCTTCTTCTTGCTTTATACATTTGTTTTAATCAATTAGGATTTTTAGGAGCAGGCAAGATGAAAAATTAGCAATCGCCTTCACGGGAATCGAAAGAATCCTCATCCAACACCCTTGTAGTTCGGGAAGCCACTGTAGAGACATTAGGATTTTTAGGAGCAGGGAAGATGAAAATTTAGCAATCGTCTTCGCCGGGAATCGAACCACGGACCTCTGGAATACCGGTCCAGCGTGCAGAACCACTACACCACGAAGGCACGCTAGGAAGGCGGGAGAAATACCTTATAAGAATAGTAATTTTATCCTTACACAAATTTCTGCAGTTATTTTTAAGAGAAAAAGAGGGGCTGCGACCACATGTTAGCAGGACAGAAGCAAGCGTTTGAAAAGCGGAGATTTTGTTGCTAACATTAGATTATGAATGATGAAATCAGTTCATTTTTCTACAGAGGAAGACAATATCGCTTTAGCAATGTTGGAGATGTTCGATTTAATTACCGTTGGGTAAAATGCTTCAATTTCATTTTTGCCTTTATGTAAGTACGTGTATCATTAGCGTTGTATAAGAATCATATAAAAACTGTAAAGCAAACTTCTGATAAACGATAGATCAAGTTACAAATAACCACTGCAAATATAAACTTATAATGGCTAATCGTAGATAAAATTTATTCTATCATGGTTTTCATCAAAGGTGTGTGTGTGTGACATTTCATGGAAATATAGTTGAAGTAAAATTTAAATGCCTTTTGTTTCATAACATTCCTTCCCCCTTCTTCAGTTCTTCCATCTTTGAAATAGCCAGATAATGAACTAGTATTTTCCTCCTTTTGCTTCTCTTTGGCTATGTGGAACAAGGGGGAAAATAACATTAATTGCTTACTGTCAGACATACTCGTACTTTAAAAAGACTTATGAACATGAGAGGGAAATAAAGAATACAATATGCCTTGGGGTGGTAGGTATCATGCCAAGGCCAAACCCAAGGCTGCTTGTCATTTATTTCGTAGCGTGATGGTTCTCATCTGCTATAAACACTTCATTCAAGAATTGATTTTCACCGTTCAAAGCACGTAATTCATAGCGCAGTTTGATATATCAAGGGTTCCTTTCAGGCTGACAAATGTGCATGAAGTCCAAATGTTATACAGAGTTAAAAAATTATATACGTGGATACCCAAGCAAATACATTTTACTTCTGCAAAATATTTAATTTTGTTTTATAACTAAGGCATTAATTTCACAGCAGTTGAAATTCGGCGATTATCGCTAATTTCCGTGGTTTTTGTGTGATTTCGCAAATATCAAATTCTTTTCGTGAATGTCAAATAATTCCACTATTTTTTAAATTTTTTATTAAACTGTAAAATTATTTTCAATATTTCAATAATTTTTATACTTCTTTTCTTTAGAATTTCAGTAAAAATACGTAGGTAAGTTGAAAAATAAGTTTCCCTTGTCGACTGTGGTCAGAGTTGTGTATGAAAGTCAAAAAATAGAATGAGACATTAAAGATATGACATACCTTTATTTTTCCACATAGGTACCAAGTACATTGAGACATTTGTCATATCGCTTGATAAGCTTCAAAAAGCCCTCCAGGAAAAAATCAAGGCTTTGCATATGGAAGAAGCGTTGAACGGCATGTTTCTGGCGTGAAATGGTGGACCCACGTTTCATCCCCCGTCACAATCCGAAACAGAAAGTCATTGCCATCTTCATGGTAACGCACGAGATGTTCCAGGCTGACCCCCATGCGTTGTTCCTTGTATGTCGACGTCAATTGTCGGGGCACCCATCGTGCTGACACTTTTCTGTATCGAAGAATGTCGTGGATGATGTTTTGAGCTCGCTCATGTGAGATTCCAAGTTCTTCCGCTACTTCATCGATTGTGATACGCCGGTTCGCTCTAATCATGTTATCCACCTTCCTGACATTTGCATCTGAAGTGGCCGTGCGCGTCCGTCCAGCTCTCGGTACGTCCTCCACTTGCTGACGTCCATCACTGAATGTGCGACACCATCTCCGCACCATTTGCTTCGACATCACACCTGGCCCACAGACTTCCACGAGGCGGTTATGAATTTCTGTTCCTGATACTCCACATGCCCATTCATAGCGGATAACCGCTCTCACTTCCTGCTTTGACCACCTCTTTCGACACACAAGGAACAACGCATGGGGATCAGCCTGGAACATCTCGTGCGTTACCATGAAGATGGCAATGACTTTCTGTTTCGGACTGTGACGGGGGATGAAACGTGGGCCCACCATTTCACGCCAGAAACATGCCGTTCAACGCTTCTTCCATATGCAAAGCCCTGATTTTTTCCTGGAGGGCTTTTGAATCTTATCAAGCGATATGACAAATGTCTCAATGTACTTAGTACGTATGTGGAAAAATAAAGGTATGTCATATCTTTAATGTCTCATTCTATTTTTTGACTTTCATACACAACTCTGACCACAGTCGACAGGGGAAACTTATTTTTCAACTTACCCTCGTAGTTTGTGAGATAATTCTGTCCACAATCTAAACTAGAAGATTTAATTGCCGTCAGTTTTGCTGAACTTCTGGAATACGAGAATAATTCCCTCCTGTTCTTATTAACTCTTCGGCGGTTACAAGATTAAACAGTTTTTTTCACTTCCCAAATATGCGTGATGTCTGCAATTTGTAAATTTAATATTTTAGCTGTATTCGGTTTGCGCCTACTGCGGTGCGCATCCTAACGGAAGGCAAGGTAGTGCACAGCTCGTGGGCGGCCAGATTTAAGGGCGGTGAAAAGATTAACAAATATATTACATTTCTGTAAAAATGGGCGGCCGACGGTCTGGGATCGGTACTGGCAATGCGTAACGCGAATAAGTGCTGAATTCATTTGATGACCAGCACATTTCTTATGTCAGTGGCAAAGAAATTATTTCGATGCCTAAGTATCCTTTTTTAGAAATGTGTTAATGAATGAAGGGAAAAAACACGTCCAATTTAATGATAATATCGATAAAAAATGACGGTATTCAAAACATTCCTGTTGAAACGTTCAACAGACCCCGCGATTTGCTCATAGCGTAATAGGATTCCTGCTCAAATCATGGGTTGCGGGGACGTTTTGTGGTTTTCCTCATGTGTAGTACAATTGAGAGCCAGTTTTCCTTAAAGAGTTCTACAGGAAGGTATCTTTCTCCTTAGGCGGATAGCCGTGGTGTGCTAAATAATACATACAATCCAATCTAATCTATCTCTCCTTAAAGTGTTAAAAATAAGTGGTCCACAACTTGATCTTGAAGTGGTTGAAAACTGGTTTACTAAGAGAAAAAAATTAAGATAGCTGTGTTCTTCTCAGTGATATACATTCAATGGTATGTGTGAAGAGATTACAGCTTTCCTGCTCGAATATCTGATCGTTCAAATTAAGAGCCCGCAATACATTCAGAAATTTGCACAGCGGAGTTAAAAATAGCTGCATTTTGTGCACTTCAATCATAAATAACTTAATTAACGCAGAAATCGACCGATGAGCAAATACAACTTTCCTGGTTCCAACTGTCACAGAGACTCCATATTTGGCAAATAATCACATTTCCTATTAAACATCACGAAATCATTTGGGGTATTTTTTCTTATCTTTCGCAATTAAAAAACAATGAGCATGCAAAAGATGTTCATTGATTTTGAACTTAGATGATTTCAAATGTAAGAAAATTGTAGGATGGTTGGTTGTTAACATGTCATTGAAGAATTAAACCATGAATTGCCAATACAACTTTAGCAACATAAAGCCAACCTACAGGTAAAGTTTTTCATGAGGATATCCACTGATATTTTGAATCAATGCCATTATTGCAAGGGACTTGTTGGTACACTTTAGAATAAGCTTAAGGAAATTCTTATGCATATTCTTCTGCCAACACATTGATTCTAATTCCTTTAAGATATCTGGTACTTAATCGTGTATGTACTTACTTATTTCTATTATTTTTGTATGTTTTGCTGAACTTATGAAGTTAAAAATATTTTTTGTTACAGGTATGTGGAATCGTGCTCTTCGCTTATTATCTTCTAAAGAGTGTGTTGTTTGCTTGAATCAGAAATTTCAAGAAATTACATGTGCTTGTGAACGACGCCATGCTAGTTTTATTCCATTCTTATTCCAACGACAGATACTTCAACAGAAATCGCTTGAACCACAACACAGAAGAAAGAGTATGAAACAGGCAGTAGTAAAACTTCAGGAAAATGGTGTCGACAGAAGATTTCTTAAAGTACACCCTTCACCTTCCATGATGAATTCCCAGTCTGTTGTTTTACCGGTATGTTTAATTTTCCGAAATGCAAAATTTATTAAACCTTTTCATTTGTTGTTGTCTAGTATTTAAATTTTGATTTTCAGGCATAAAATTGATGGTTTTGTATCAAAATCAACAGTTTGTGTTTTAACAAAAAGAAAATTAGAACAAGCCTGTCATTTTAATAAATGTTGAGCACGCATGGTAAATTCTACAAAAATGTAAAAGTAAAGCTTTGAATTAAAACCAAATTGCACATGAAGGTAGCAGATGTGCTTATGTATTAAAGAAAGCGAGCACTATGCACAAAGATGAAAACAATATTTAATTTTCTTAAATTGTATGATGAATCAGATTTGTGTTCATAAATAAATTATGTTTAAAGACAGAGCCGTGGCTAGTTATTTTGTCACCTAAGGCAAGAGGATAAGTGGACGATCTATACTTAAGAAACCCTAAGGCAAGAGGATATAGGTTTTATACTTAGGATGACTTTATACTAAGGAAATTTAGAGTAAAAAAAAAGGGGGAGGGCAACACTAGTTCTTGATTTATAACATTTCGTTTGCCATGCTACGTCTAGCCTCAAGTTTTATGTATACGGGAAATTTGGCGCCACAGACATCAATTACATTTTCGACTTAGCATTTAATACTCTGCAATATGACTAAGCAGATTTCCATCTGAAATACTAATTTGATAGGTTGTTTGTAGATAATTTTAATTCGATGAGTCAGATGCAACAACAAACATTCTCAATTTGCTTGATTTTTTTTTTTTCTCATATAACTGACTTATAGTTCTTAAAATTGCTTTAACAAAATCAGAGTTCTTTTAAAGAATATATTATTTTGTGTCAGTTACCTGAGGATTAGCAGAAAGAAATTTTGAAAAATGTTTTCCTTTAGCGAAATTGAAACAAACTCTTTTATTAATAGTTATCTTACAATTTAGAAGGGCATTTCTCGGAATTCTGCCACGAAAAATTTCAAACCTTGTTTTTTTATTTCTTTAAGGGTAAACATTTTATTTTATCTATACATATAAACAGCAGAAATATTCAAAACAAGATGAAACTCTGTTAAACTTTGTAGAATACGCGCCGAATGTGCTTCCAGTTACATCACAAAGGCATGCGGAAAGAAGGGAGAATATCCCTATATAATCCCTCTTTTTATAGGGTAATTGGGGATAAGAAGACCCAAATCGTGGTGGTGACGAATTATGGTCCCCCACCTTTTAATTCGGACGCCACTGTAGAATCATTAGGTTCTCTCTCTCTCTCCTTTTTTTTTTTTTTTTTTTTACTTAAAAAATGTGCAGTGTCCTCGCCGGGGTTCGAACTCTGGGCCTCCCGAATACGCGTCGAATTGCTTCCATTTACACCAGAAGGTATGTGGAAAGGAGGGAGAAAATACTTTACAATTTTGTTTCACACAAAAAAAATATCTAGGTTGCTATTTGCGTATATATCCAGCAATGGCTATAAATTGTAAAGAAAATTATATAAATATAATCAACTGTGCACTTCTGCAAATAAATATGGTTACAGTGGGTTAAAAACTCGAACCTCAAGTCTCTTTCTTCCAAAAATTGAGCAAAGTATTGGTATATAGTACACCTTGCTTTAGGATTTCTTAGGATTTCTTTTAGGAGTTCCTGTAAGGGAATATAAAAACATAAATCAATTAAATCTTGCTTAGATAACTTTCTTGTTTATTGTTTGTATACTACGGTCAAACGTATGCAAAAAAAGGGCATAGGCCTGACTGAAGATGATTAATTGGTTAGGAAAGATGATTAACGAAAATAAAATAGTTGACTGCAAAAAAAGGGCATAGGCCTGACTGAAGATGATTAATTTGTTAGGAAAGATGATTAACGAAAATAAAACAGTTGACCTTATAGCACTGAGAATAAATAGCAATGTCAAAACGTAAGGCACTTTTTATTGCTATTAAGTATGGTATTTTAAAACGTTGCTTTTGGATACTTTCTTTCTTAAAAGGCATAATTTGTCATAGCTAATCTGGCGAGCGCCCCAGCTAGCTGTTTACCTGAGGCAAGTGTCTCACCCATTTCTTCGTTTTGTTTAAAGATGATGATACTACCATCTCTAAATACGTGATGTTCGATCATATTTTGGATCTGATTTTTCCTACACGTTTGTCATCTGATTTTAGGGCACTCGGTGACTTCTCAGTGAACGCAACACCCTGCCAATCTAATATAGTTAAACTGAAATGGCGACGAAACAATTTTAACCCCTTGGCATACATATAAAATACGCGTCCGAAGAATATCATTTAATTTGGACACTCACGTGCAAGCTTAAAAACAGTACGTTTTATTTTCAAAATTGCTATATGACAATAATAATTTACTGTGCGGCGTTCGCCGAAGACAGTTGTTGACGTCTCGGAAACGTCAAAGTCTAAAATGGCACATGAAATCAATGACGTCTCCCGGACGTCATTGCATGTCAAGAGGTTAATCTGACCTCTCTGGATTTGGCAATGTGCTCTCGCGTACAGTTCCTTCATGTGAAGTTTTCGGTTCACTGCTGGGAGATATTGTCTTGCCAAGTGACTCTTGGCCATAGATGTAATAATTCTTTTCCTGCAGCCATAGATGTAACAATTGTGAAGGTGGCTTGTCGAATCCGCTTGGCTAATATAATAATATACCAATATTCGGACCTGATGGTAACTCTTGGTTGACTAAGCTCCCGTTTCCGTACAACGGTTTGACTTGTTTGGATTTATTTCCATATTCGAGAAATTTCCGATTGATCAACGCCAAAGAAAAAACATCAAAGTAAAGGACATCTTTAACTGACTGCCCTTCTGCAATGTGACCGACAGAACCCAGTTCTTACTGTCTGTTTCTCTTCTTTTAGCCACAGAAACACGCATAGTATCAAAAATTATTCTATGTAACTTATAAATACTTCATATTAGCATTTAAATGAACTTCCTCAGAGCTTTCAGAATGCTGGAGTCTTCAACCACAGCTTAATTAACATATGCTCGGACAGTCAATTGTGATTAGCTGTAACATGCAATATTTGTATGCTGCCATCTGCATCCTCAGGGATTTTCAACTACTCAAATCCAACTGCGCTTTCGAAAATCGCTAATATTCATTTCATGCTTAACTTTTGGAAGGCACTGTGTATAGCTAAATCCTAGTAAGATGTCTAAGAATAAGGCAGGTATTAATAACAGACAGTAAAGAATATATAATTTACTCTATTTCTTGTAGTTACTTCTGTATTTCATCTTATGTATTTTTAAAGCTGAGTAATTAAGCTTCTTCATTGCATATGAAAATAACCATGAACAGCTTTCTGCTTTATCCATTCCATTCTTTTCCTGCTTCATGCTTTTGGGATGTAGTAAGTAAATAAACAAAAAAGTACATAGAATAATTCAATAGTCGTAGTTTTTCCCTAATACGTTATGATTACCATCGCCTCCACAAAAAATCACAACTCATTCCCGACTTTGTGAAATGGAGAAGAATGTTTGTTCGGTTTTATTTACAGCGCATAGGTATTATTCTGTTACCTCTTATAAACCCCGTCATCTCATTATGATTCATCAATACACTATTGTATTTTACCCTAGTCAGAAGATTGTAGGATCATTATTCTTAAGAGATGTGTGTTAATGCAAGGATAAAGATGACGACCAGTTTTTTACATCCACTATTTTAAGTAGATTAGAAAATATATTAGTTAAGTACATATATACGGATTAAAATGAAATAAAATAAGATGTGAGTTAACTCTACACATTCAAAGCGAAATCACAGACTGGAATCGACGTTAGTAACGTGCTAGCTCGCAGGTAAGTCAGCGCGACAGAAGCGAGGTAAGTTCGACGCTTGACTATAGTTCGACCGCCTCATCCATGACCATGAGCGCAAACACGCATGCGCCATTCAGACCGAATTATTCTCAAAATAGGGTGGAAGGATGGGGACTTTCTTTCCCTCCAGCATAGCTCTTTCCGGAGAAGAGAAGACCTTTCACGTCGCAGTGAATAATACCGTCCCTTTTAGACGAGTGTATGTGTTTTGGCAGAATGCCAATCAGGGTTGCGCTTGAGACGGTGAAACTATACCAGAAATGAATTTTCGGGGATCAGTCTCAAATTCTCTCCCCTGCCAGGTGGCAGGAAAAGCTGATAGCGTCAATTCTTGGATTTGGTTGCTAATTAAGAGCTCTCCACAACACCCTTAAAATGGACTGGGAAAGAGGGACATTAATCAGCGAAATAATGATTAAATATAAAGCTTATAAATCCATGTGTACTTGTATACGAGTGTGTTTAGTCCTTATTTCTACTATCCCTTCATCATATTGAAAGCTTAAATTCAACCGGAGACCCGATCAGCTATTTCTTAGTTTTTGCGTTAAATTTTAATTCCAGCTGGAACCCTAAGTCAAGATCCAGTATATATATTATATTTTATTATTTACCATTTATTTCATAACTTATTTTTGTTTATCCCTTTACGTTTTATGGAATTTTAATTATTCTTAATTAAATAATTATAATTATTTTAATAATTATTTAATGCTTTCTATGATTTTATTATATTAGTCATTTTAATTATTTATTTATTTTTGTTATACTGGTAGTCTTCCGTAGGGCTCCGACTCTTCTAATTTCAGAAATTAAGCCCTGCTATGGCCTGAGAAAACAGAAAAAATGCATAAAGAACAAAAAAATAGTAGCTCTAGAATTTAAAAAGATAGCTTCTATCTGAAAGAAGAGTTCAAAGGTTAAAAACTGAGTGTTCAAGATAAAATTTTCATAGCCAGAATGTTAGGAGCTTCTTAAGTAGAAACACTTACTCAAAGAAAGATTTTGTTAAAAGCAATAATTAGTTAAGTATGTGAAAAATTTAAGAACAACAAGAGAAGCAACAGAGATAAATTACAAAATTTTAAAATGATATCTATTATTTTTAAAGCAAATTTTTGCTGATTTATTGTAGAAGAAGCTTTATTAAGATAGTGCATAAAACTTACATATAGAAATATACGTCAATATATACGTATTGAATGATATTACACCAAATTTACGACCAAATTTACACTCGCGAGAACGGGAGAGTTCCGTCCCAATTCTGATTAAGAGCATCCCGTGTCCTGGTGACGGATCCGAAGGTCTCCCGCCCTTAACTCTGGAAAAAACTTCCGGCTTTCCAGTACTTTGAGTGCCTCCATGCCGTACACATACTTTTTAATCAACTTTCTTGGGGAAAAATACAATTTTCTTGAAGTCATAATCGAAACTGAAAATCAACTGTATCGCGCAAGCCGCAGTCGCTAGTATTCCTTCCCAGAAATCGTTAAACCACTTTCCTAATTTAAGGGAAAGCAGTGTAAAAGCGTAATTCAGCATTAATGATAAGAAAGAAATTTATGATAATTTGCCTTCTTATCACAATGATTTGCCTTTCAAACTCATTAAATAAAGAATGATTTCCTCAGCTATCGTAGTTAATTAATTTCCCTCCTAGATGGCGCTAGTAGATCAAGTTTGTTTACAAACAACGAAAAAAACCAACATTAACTGTGATCGTCTTTGTGTTTAATTTGTTGCGGCGCGAGAATTTAATTGTCACTGGCATTTTAATCTAATGAACTAAGAAACAGTAAATGCATTAAGCTAATAATAAAAAAACATGTACTTAAAGGTTGAAGGAAATGCTATGCATATTAAATCTGCTGAACTGATGATGCATGTGGAAAGAAGACTGTGCTTGAAATGATTATGAGATCCTTTTACGTTTTATTTTTGAGTTTGTTTCGCCTCGCTGTTTTATTTTGTTTATATATATATGACTTAAAATGCTAATTTGGTGATACGCTATGTTTTAAAGATTGTTAAAATAGGCATCGGCAAATTATAGTAAGTAATTCTATAGCTGGATATTATATTTATGAAGTTATAATTTTACCAGATATGCTAATTTTCTTTGTGGTAACGTGGTAAAAACTTTGAATACACTGCATAAGCAGAACTGTGAAAGCGGTGTTATAAATTGGTAAGGCTGAGCTTATGGTGTCACAATATATTCTTGCATTTTATACTATTAATAATTAGTGAAATAACTGACTGTTCTCTGCTGAAAATAACAATAATCAGTTGTTTATTATTGCAAATTAATATTAAATTCTGTATTTTAAATTTGCATTTCTAACAATAGTTTTGTTGAAAATAAGTGTAGTAAATTATTTATTTTAAATTAACATGATAGAATAATCCAGTTACGCTATGTTTTAAAGCTTGTTAAAATAGGCATCGGCAAATTATAGTAAGTAATTCTATAGCTGGATATTATATTTATGAAGTTATAATTTTACCAGATATGCTAATTTTCTTAGTGGTAACGTGGTAAAAACTTTGAATACACTGCATAAGCAAAACTGTGAAAGCAGAGCTAAGGGTCATAAATTGGTGAGGCTGAGCTTATGGTGTCACAATATATTCTTGCATTTTATACTATTAATAATTTAATGAAATAACTGACTGCTCTCTGCTGAAAATAACAATAATCAGTTGTTTATTATTGCAAATTAATATTAAATTCTGTATTTTAAATTTGCGGCTTATCTTTGGAATATGGTAATAGGTAGTTTGGCGACATTTTGGAGGCGATAAAGGTTACTACCTAGGACTTTGGGAATAATGTGAGAAGTACTCAGTTCCGATTACGCATTATTTTGTGTGAGGGAAATGAGAGATCATGAGATATGTCATGTGACATTAATGGACGAATCACTGTTCTTTAATTGGAAAAGGGGGTATATTTGTAAAAATATCTGCTGTACTTTATAGCAGTAGTTTCATTCTATGTTCTGTGAAACAGTGTTGTTTAATATTTGGATTCCATGGCCGTATATAAAGTAAATCCGAAATTTTTATTGCGTTTATGTGTAATTGAAAAGAATTGCTTAATTGCGGATAAGTATGAATGTCCAATATGTGGGAATGAAATGAGATTGTGTGAAAGGATATTACAGATAGTTTGAATGGCGGTGGAAGAAACCTGGTGAAAATGGACATTTTGTGATCCGCCATGTACTCAAGATTCTGTAGAAGATTAGGTAAGTTATATTTTTAATTATTTGAGAATATTATTTTTATGCATTGTTCTAAATGTAAGGAGTAAATAATTTAATATGGTATTATTGGAAAATTGTTATTAGCAATGATTTAATTTAAAGTAATTAGGATTGTAAGCTAATTTTTTATTAATTTAATGTATGTGCTTATTTATATTTTAAGTAGTGTTTTTTAATTTAATTATATTTTAATTTAATGATTGTGATTTTGAGAGTTATATGTTTGTAGTATTTTCGAATAAGTTTGAGTAGAAGTAAATGTGCATGGAAAGAATTTAAGTATTTGACACTAAGTATTTGTAATCATTTTTAATGTTTTGTTATAAATTCGTTGGTGATGTTTATAATACAGTCAAAAGTCGTTAATTCGGACTCGTCGGGACTTCGGCGATTCCGGATTATCGATTTTTCCGGATTATAGATCATCAGTTTAAATCTCGTAAGATGGCATGCAGAAATTCTAAAATTAAAAATATGAAACCGTAATTTATGAAATAAAGAACAATTATGATCTAAAGGGTATCAAAATTTGCAAAAAGAAAAAGCTTAATATTTATTTGTTTACTTTATTAAACATTTCTTTCAATGTAAGTTGTTTAAGTTTTGCTTCGTTTCATGTGATAATACTTTCTCTTTAATTCTATTAAACAGACATAATTTCTTGTTCAGTTACAAAGTTCCGCCATTCAAGTCCTATAATTGCTGTGTCAAGAACACCGACTAATTTGTCAATCGAAATTTTTTGTTTTCAATAACCTCTGTCACTTTTCTTCGCTTATCCGAAGCGAATTATAATGACGAGGAACTTGTTTTAAATCATATCAAAGACGGAGCATATCGAGATGAAATACTACATTTGGTAAGGAATTATAAGCCAAATAAAATAAAAACATCTGCGCTGAAGATAAGGATAGTGCTGACAAATCAACTTCCAATTCATTAGGCGCCCGCCGCCGAGCAGCGTGAAATTGATAAACAGATTTCGGATTTCAAAACATACTTTCGCTTTAGATTCTTTACATATTAACAAATATATATCGGAAATTCTATTTGATATAATCGAAAGTTTAAGCTTACTTTTATAAAATTGCTCTTACAGTCTGCACAAAATAATAAGCCGGATGCAATTCGAAAATTAAGGAACAACGCAATCATCAACATTAACTGAAATAGATAATTAGATAATTTTAGCTTATACGTCCGTTATACATAAAATGCGCACGTGAAAACGTATTCTGCACTTGCGCACACTCATATGCACAGTCGTAAAAGGTCTTACGCGCACGCGTGAACGCCTCTGCGCATGTGTCAACTTGGCGCATGCGCAGAAAGTTTTTAGTTTTGATGTCCGGATAATAGATCATTCCGAATTATGGGTGCCCGAATTAACGACTTTTGACTGTAGATAATTTAGAGGTAAAAGTTTTTGGTTGATCTTTACATTATGGTAACTTGGCGTTTTTTTGGCGAAAAGTTGGCGACCAACTCTCCTACAGCAACCCTCTATTTTTTTTTCCCACCGCCATTTTGTCTTCACGAAGTAAAGACATGTTTCTTTTCTTTTTATCTACTGAACACTTCTTCCAACAATCTACTAGCCGAATTACACTTATGCTAGAAATTTTACCTAACAAAACTGCTTACTCATGACAAATATTCACTGCAAAATTGGGAAAAAGTGCACAATACCATACTCCTTACGCATTTTTCAAAATAACTCATACACATAAACCATGTACACGCCGACTTATTTTTACTTAAAAAAAATCCCAGAATTGCACAAAAATGGCATTGCTCACACTCTTCACTATATCCATGTACACTGCTTTTTTCTCATAAATTAGAAAAATTTCACGAAAATACATGACAATTTTCTCAATCTTTAAACCCGGTAAAAAGAACATATATGAAATTACCTGATCGCGAAAAAGTATTTACCCTTTCCAAATATGAACATTTCCACATATAAAATAAATAAAATATCCGAAAACTTTTACCTCTAAATCATCTATTACATTATACACGTCACCAACGAATTCATACCGCAAGCATTACAAATACTTAGTATCAAATATTTAAATTATTTCCATGCACGTTTACTTCAACTTAAACGTATACCAAATTCCTACAAACATAAAATTCACAAAATAATTATCATTTAATTAAAATATCACTAAACCATGTACACGCCGACTTATTTTTACTTAAAAAAACATCCCAGAATTGCACAAAAAATGGCATTGCGCACACTCTTCACTATATCCATGTACACTGCTTTTTTCTCATAAATTAGAAAAATTTCACGAAAATACATGACAATTTTCTCAATCTTTAAACCCGGTAAAAAGAACATATATGAAATTACCTGATCGCGAAAAAGTATTTACCCTTTCCAAATATGAACATTTCCACATATAAAATAAATAAAATATCCAAAAACTTTTACCTCTAAATCATCTATTACATTATACACGTCACCAACGAATTCATACCGCAACCATTACAAATACTTAGTGTCAGATATTTAAATTATTTCCATGCACGTTTACTTCAACTAAAACGTATACCAAATTCCTACAAACATAAAATTCACAAAATAACTATCATTTAATTAAAATATAATTAAATTCAAAAACACTACTTAAAATATAAATGAGCACATACATTAAATTAATACATACATAAATACCCATTTCGAATTCACTTTAGTTACGGCCATGGGATCCAAAAATTCACGAACACTGTTTCACACAACACAGAATAAAGCCAAATACAAAATTTCCAGATTTTTTCTCGATTTCCCCCCTTTTCCGATTAAAGACACGTAATTCGTCCATTAATATCACATGACATATCCCATGATCTCTCATTTCCCTCACACAAAATAATGCGTAATCGGAAATGAGTACTGCTCACATTATTACCAAAGTCCCAGGTAGTAACCTTTATCGCCTCCAAAATGTCGCCAAACTACCAGTTACCATATTGTAAAGATCAACCAAGTTTTTGGATATTTTATTTATTTTATACGTGCAAATGTCCATCCTTGGAAAGGGTATATACTTTTTCGCGATCAGGTAATTTCATATATGTCCTTTTAACCGAATTTAAAGATTCACAAAATTTTGATGCATTTTCGTGAAATTTTTCTAATTTATGAGCAAAAAGCAGTGTACATGGATATAGTGAAGAGTGTGCGCAATGCCATTTTTGTGCAATTCTGGGATTTTTTTTTTAAGTAAATATAAGTCGACGTGTACATGGTTTAATTATATTTTAATTAAATGATAGTTATTTTGTGAATTATATGTTTGTAGCAATTTGGTATACGTTTGAGTGGAAGTAAACGTGCATGGAAATAATTTAAATATTTGACACTGAGTATTTGTAACCATTTTTAATGTTTTGTTATGAATTCGTTGGTGACGTTTATAATAGATGCTCAATACTCAATACTTTATTTTGTGTATAATTTATTTATTTAAATGATTAAGTCCTTAACTTATGGCAGTATGATTGTAGATTAAATTTCTTTCAAGGGTCCTGAAAAGATACGAGCTTCTGTTCTCCTAGATAATCCTGAAGAGCTACTTGAATACCTGGGTAATGGAACTCAAACTGTTTGTGATGCTGTAAAGAAAGGATTTCATAAATCTCGTAAGTGATGTTGTAAGTATAATTTGAAACAGAAATATTCTTTAGAAATTGAATATTATTCAGGGGGGGGGAAAGCTTTCTATGTGCCCAATAAAAAACTGAGGTATTCAATTATCATAAAAAAGTATTTTATAACAATAACCATCACTTATTAGATAATCTAATGCTGTGGCAGGTGAGTATTTCATATTGTCCTTTGTGTGACAATGAAATCAAATGAGCATGTGTGACAATGAAATCAAATGAGCATGTGTAATAAATAATATAACAATTTATAATCAATTCAAGTTGAAATATTTCTCTGTTAATGTTGTTCATGTTAGCATGCATGCAATTAAAAGATGTGTTTTCTTAAAAGTGAATATTTTTCATGGTATAGAAAAGCTAAAATTATGTGTAGATAATTTTTTCTCATCCTATAAATTATTAACCCCTTAAGGCACACATTAATTTCTAATTTTCGGTCAAAAAATCACCTATTTTTTTTCTTGCATAATCATATATATGCATAACAGCCAGGGTTAGCTTCAAATCGAAATCTCGGTGGTGCAACGTTTGGTTGATTTATACTAATTTGATACCAATTCCTTGCTATATCCAAAATCTCGTTGTCATTATCTTCCGATTCACTTCCATCACTCAAGAAATCATCACTCTCATCGCTGAAACTGTCTGATAAATTGGCATATTCAAAATTGTCATCGTCAGAGTCGCTCATTATCAGATAACTTTTTTTAAATTACAAAAACACTTAGTAATATAATTTGCAGTTAACTGCTTACTTTTATTATATTTACGTAATAAAAATGGATATATTACCTTTTCCACACCAAACGACTACTTTATAGCAAAGAATTCCTAGCAAACTTATAACTAATCATCAAAATGCGCCATGTGGTTTACACAAGAAAAATGCTGAATAGTGGTGCCATCTATGTCAAATAAGTTTAATTATAATCTAGCCTATTTATTTTTACTGGAACGGATCTCAGACAAGCATTAGAAATAAAATAACGCGAGATACAAGGGCGCCCGTGTGAGACACGGGCATGTGCAAATTTGCCGGAAACTTTCGCCCGTGTGAGACACGGGCAAATGCGTTAAGGGGTTAATGGAATATTGAACTACTATATTTCATTTTACTATTAACCATTATTTTAAAATAAATCTGCATTTTAACTGGTAATACCCCAGTTAAATATTCTTAAGAGTATCAGTCTTATTTAATTATTTTTATGATATAGACGTTAATATATCATATGTAATGGTATCAATATTTTCTGTTTTGACGTATTTTATTACTTTTCTAAATTCTAAATTTTTTAATTTCTAAATTTTTATATGATTACCGAAACAGTTAAATAATTTGTAATTTACTGTTAATTTTTTTATTTAGTTTAAAAAAAAATGTTTTTTTTTTAAAATTTTATATATGTACTGAAATGAATATTTGTTTATCATTTAATCTACATTAGTTTAAAAGTTCACAATTTTTTATTTATAATTGATCTATACAAAAAGATTCATTTTTTTTCTTCCTTTCGGTAGCTATATTTGCAGCAAGACATTAACTTGTATTTCATAATATGAAAAAAAAAAAAAAAAAAAAAAAAATTCTTTAACCAAACTAACTATACTTTATTCTATTTCAAGCAAGCTCTAATTGGTAATCAAATAAATTTGCTTTTATGATATGTGAAATGTGGCAATGCTAATTCTTACATTTTGCGTGATAGCTTATATTAATCTTATACTTCTATAATTGTATTATACTTCATATATTTTTCAGACATTAACATTAATTACATTACATTTTAAACAAATTTAACAACTGATAATATCTTTTTTGGTATTTTCTCATTATCAATATTTCTACAAAATGTTACCAGAAAGTTGGTTTACATTTTTGTAGTCAGTTTAGCAAATGATAGTTAAATATAAAACATATTTTATCCTCCAAACATATATGTAATATGCACATGTAGGAATTGGCTATTGTGCTTGAAAATATCTCCAAAACATGTCAGTTTTACTGTGATAAGACCAGAGATGTGAATAATTAAGAAAATATCCATTTTTTAAAATACACATAATGTAATAACGCTAATGTTTAAGAGAACCCTTTGTTTCAGAAGTAATTGCATATAATTTTTATCCCCCATCAATCTCTATTTATAGGCAAGGGAGGTAATGTTTTTGGTCCAGAAATTCAGTAGTGAGTTTTCTGTGAATAAGGACGAATTAGGATAACCACATCATGTTTTTACTATTTTTTAACAATGATATCTGTTTCTCTGTGTGCATGTATGACAATTTTTTCATCCATAATAAGTCTCATAACAAGTTTCCAAAAAATTTTATTTTCTGTATTAAAGCTTTCTGCATTTATATAAAGAATGGATTATATTTTGGATAAAAATTTAACAATCAAAAGTAGTACTGTACTTAAGCCCATTACATTATTTTTCTTATGAACAACCAAAAGTGGTACTTACCTTGAAGCCCATAAAATTTTTAATGAAAAGCTAATTTTCAAATAAATTTTCAGTTTTTAATGAAAAACCAAATTTCAGTGAAATTTTCAATTTTAGTTGACCTTCTCAAATTTGGTATTTAAAACTCATATATGCATTTACAATGCATATACAGCAGACCAGAAATCAGCAATGCTTGGGACCAAAGGTTGTGCAGTTTTCTGGATAGAAAAGATAAATCATGATATTAGACTGAAAGTGCAAAATAAATAAGGACATTAAGGGCATATACAATAAGGGACACGCACAAACATTAAGGACATATACTATAAAAACGTATGTAAATAAGTGACATTAATAAAGCATAAAATATTTTATTTATTTATTTTTACATCTTTCAAACACTTTTCTGTTAGAGGTTTACTTTTGAACTTTAGGGTGCTCCAGAGGAAAAATCTTTTTGGTAAATTATGTAGAGTCATAATCTTTTGCACTGTGGCACAGTTCTGTTGGTCTAAAATTTTTAGATATTTTTCACCACGTTCCAAAGCTTCATTAAAAAATATTTTCATATATATACCAAATTCACTGTCTGTGTTGGTATCATAATTGTTTTCTTACTGTGTCAAGTTCAAACAGAGCCAATAATTTCATCATCAGTCATCTGATATGCCACTGTTATATTCATCAATGAATTCCTCAGTAGAATTTTTATCTGCTGAAAGCCCTTCCCCTGACAAGCTTTCAGATAACATATACCATGTCTCTGCTTATCAGTTCAGCCAATTGCTGCTGAAATCACACATCTCTATTTTTAATACAGCATGAATCTGTTTTTCTGTTTCTCTCAGGAGTGGTTCTAAATTGGAACCCTTTCACTTTGCCGCTACTGGAGCCGCTCATGTAGGACAACGTCGAGGTTTGTTGATTTTGCTGCATACAATGATTTCAAGTTTTGGATTCCAGTGTTAGAATCACTATTGCCATAAAATTTCAACAGCTTTTCTTTATTTTCCATATATCATATATGGTCTGTGTAACAGTTCCATATGATTATGTTATAAACCAAGGAATAACACCTCCCTCCATCGTTTTGCAAAATTTCCACTTTTGCATTATTATCAATGCAATGTGTTTATGCTTTTCAGCATTGCAAGGAGTAAAATCATGAATGCATTTCATGTTTGCCATTGTATTAAGAAGCACTGAAATTAAAAATATTTTAAATTTTATCTGCAAAAATTCCAGGTAAAACAATGGCAGCACTAAACAATCTTGTGAAATAACAAATCTGGAAAAATACAACCACATGAATCATGAACTTGAAAGAGAAGTTGAGTGCAGTTCTCTATTTCCTTATCTGAATGCAAATTGGAGGGGGAACATTGTTTGTGATTTCAGTGATTTGGAAAGTATTTCCATTATGATGTCATTATTTGTTAAGTGTTCTACTTTTCTTCAGTATTTCATTCTCCATTTTGGGATTTCCTGACACTATGAACTGAAGGCTTACATTTTGAGAGGTTGTGTGGATTTCAGGTCGGTGGACTTTTTGGTATTTGACTATATAACCATGAGAGAACAATATATTATATTTTGATTGTGTATAATAAACTGGAAGTGGTACTTGGAACTGTTAACATATTTTCATGGGCAAATGTAGAATAACTTTAATAAGAGTTTAATCTAAAATAATGCAGCATATATTAAGGCCTTTTCTATTACATCTAGATATTATACTTATTTATATCAAGCCAAAGAAGGGAATGGTTTTTATAACAACATTTCATTTGCAGAGCTTCAGAGCTCTTGCAATGTAGCATGTTACCAAAAGATATGCTCATAATTCTCTTCCACTGTTGATGATGACAAGATACTAGAGCAAATAGCAAATTCAAAAACACTTATTGCTTTATTTCTTATTGATTCCAGAATGCACAGTAGTTGCTATTCTGCAGCAATTCCCAAACTAAACAGTATTGATTACTGATATCTAAATATTGCAAGTATATAAGTGCAGATAAAAATAAATTTAGATTTATTGATATTATAGAAATAACACAGAAGAAATTTAAATATGATATTCATATCAAAATATTTTAAATATATTATAAACATTTTTCTTTAACTAAATCAATTAATTGTATGTTATTCAATTTCCCTATAAAGTACAATTTTTACGAAACAAATAAAGAAGCTAGCATTTGACTATATGGTATATATTTATGAGAACTAGCTTTTACTTATGGTCAATTATACCCAATAAAATATAATCCAAATTCACAGAGATTTCTGTTTATTGGAACAAATTAGATTTTGTTTATGAACGATCAACCAGAAGTGATACTTTACTTACAGTTCACTGAAGTTTAAAACATGAAATTGATTGGAGGTTCTGTGCTAGTAACATCAGATTATTTTCCTGCTTAATAATATTAGTTCATTGAAATATATTTCAAAATCACATTAATTGCTTGATGTTACCTACTTTTAACACGTTGAATGCCATGAAGTGGCTAACGCTGAATTTGTTCATAGTGCCACAGGGGTCACTAGTGAACGGCAAAGCCATGATTACTAGAAACAGGTAATTTGAGTTAATTTTCAATGTTTTGAAATTTTTCAGTATATTATCATCATTAGTAAAATGGTTTGAAAAAAATCAATGCAATTTAGAACATACAGAAATATTATATATATATATATATATATCATGTAAGCTTAAATATTATGTGCTCATTTTGCACTGTGTTGTATTGAAAAAAAAAATGAAAAGGGAACTAATGCATTCTCCACAGTATGACACGCCTTTTTTGGTAAAAGTTTATTGCCTTTGATTAGCCTACCAAGGTTTTTGGAATTTTTTTCATAGGGCACATTACAAAATTGTGGAACGACCCTAGCTTTTCTTGGCATTTTTCAAGTTCACGAGGCAGTAAAAGTTGATGAGTTCATTAATTTGTCTGTTGTAATTTAATATTTTGCCAAAATATTCAATGCAATGAGAAATTCATGTTGCCAGAAGGGCGAGCAATGTGAAATTAGCGTGGCATTCAGCATGTTAAAGTTGCATTAAGCAGATTAATGGTAAAATTTTATTCAACTAAATTTTTCATTTTTTATTTATTTTAATTGATAATTTACTCAGTTTATGTTATGCATTAATTCAGTTCAGTTTAAATTAATAATTATAGTTCTTTTGTGATTAGTTTCAATGAATCCTAGAAGGCTTTATAAATTATCATTTTCATTATTTGCACGCTTTTAAATGTTCATATGATCTATTATACATGATACATAAATATACAAATTTATGCATTATTGTTATACATAATGTATTCTAAATTTGTTTTTAATATTTATGTACAACAAAAATTTTTTTTTTATTGTGTTTTGGTTTTTAATGGTACTTACTCTTTTTTATCACAGCAAAAGGTGAATGTCTTGGGACAAGATCTCCTCCAAGAACAGGCCCTTATAAATGGATTCCATATGAGGAAGTAAATTAACTATATTAATTATTCATTTATATAATTTTTGGTGATAAACTATTAAATTTAGAAGCTCATAGATTTATATTTTGAATTTTTAACACTGTATAGTCATTCTTTGTATATTACCAAATGTGCATGTAAAAATAGGTGATTAAAATTTATGAAAGATTTTAATATAATGCTGCTGCTATGCATCTTTTTGAAATAAATTTCTAAACTATAATGTAGATGAATTGCTAAACTGATTGGCAACATTTCATGTCATTTGCTTTTGTTTGAACTGGCCACTGAATTTTTATCAAGAACTGAAATTATAATTAAAATTTTTTTATTAGGGTGTACTTCTCTTAGAATTCAGTTGAATTATTTTAAATTTAAAATTGTAGTTCTTAATGTAAAAAGAACATACCTATTTCTGTGAATAACTTATAACTGTAAAGAACTAAAGTGTTTCAAAATATTTATTCAGACAAAATTTAGCTGTTTTTATTCATGCAGAAATTTGACTTTCTTTTTGCATTAGAAGCTCATATTTTATTTAATTGAAGTGTTATACTGTTGCATGTTAAAAATTAAAATATGTACTCAAAGATAAGATGCATTTTTATGAGCATAAAAAGTATAAATAACACATGGAGAATTTTTTATTAAAAAAAAAAAATTATGTTAAAAATGCAGTGAAATCTTTACTTCTGAACTGCTTAACACTCATACTTTTTGAGATATAAACTTTTTTTTATACATCCCATCTTTGTATATAGATACGAATTTATTCTTGAAATATGAACTTTTTTAATAATATGCAGTTTTGGTCTCTAGATTTGAGTAGTCAGAAAGTTATTAACCAGCATAAATTTTAACTCTGATGAGACTTATCTTTTCTAAAAAAAGGTGCCTGAAAGGGCATTCATTACCAGAGCACAAACCATTGAAAGAGGATTAACATTTTTTGTGATAATGATGGCTTAGTGTTTCAAGTGCTGACTCGAAGGTGAAACCTCTGTTGGTTTAACATTCTGAAAATCCTCAAATCTTAAACAGAATGTTAATAGGCACAACCTTATTCTTATGTATAACATCAGAGTTTGGTTAACTAGGTAATTGTCCTCTGTATAAAAGGTAAAAGTCTTCACTTCTATGATAAGATTGTATCTATGGAAAAAAAAAAAAAAAAAGGGAAAGAAACAAAAGAAAAATGTTCTATTTGAGTGAGTTCTTACAATAGATAATGTTCCAGCTTATCCACCATAGTTGGAAAAACATATTTAAATGAATAGTTTAATTTCATCAAAATAAAGTTCTTGCCTCCCAGTACTATATTAGTCTTTCGACCAATGCATTAAAACATTATTGCCAGATTAAAAAAATTTCATGTCAGTGATTCTTAACCTTTTTTGCATCATGCATCCCTTTCATGATCACTACACAAACTTTTCAAAACATGAAAAATACATATTCATTCATTATACATTTATTTTACAAAAATAATAAAAAATACACATGTATTATACATTTATTTTAATTGTGTTTAATAAATGAAACAAGAAAAAGTATAGAAAATGTGGATAAGTACCAGAACTTGAATAAAAGCAGTTTTTGATATTCATAAACTAAATCTAAATACCTTATAAGGTTATACTTGATCTGGTACTGCTGCTTTAATCCTATAACCCTAACAGACATATAGTGATTTATTACTGTGGCTAATATAATACAATAAAGTCTTATGGAGGTTTTTGAAACAATCATTTTATTTAAACAGAACTTTGAACATTAGGGTGTGACTTTGTGTGACAAATGACCAAAGCATTTGCAAATGTAAATTTCCAAATGCTTTGGTCATTCAAAAATTTCCAAAAGGAGAACGGTCTGTTCAAATTAAGCTTTGATCCATAGTCTAAGACTACACAGTTAAATAGTAAACTGTATGCTGGTGCAGTAAATTATTGGTGCATCAGATTAAAGTATTGGCAGCGAGAGAATGCAAGGCCAAGGTAATTACATTTAACTACAGCTGGCGAAATCTAACCATGTAACACATATGACAGAAGCACTCTTCTTAAGATTAAAAAACCTCAGCTTAAGTTACACAACCCACTAATTTGCATTCTGGTGAAGAATATGGAAAGAAGTTCAAGTAAAAAATTTAAATCATAATAACTGGCTAGTTTAAAATAGGAACCTTACAGTTTAACAAGTTAATAAAAGACTAATGCATTCCCTTCCTGAAACTATGAAATTTCACTCCCCAAGTGGTAAGGTGAAATCTGCCTTGATTGAAAAATCCCTGCTTTATATCCAAGCTCTTTTCCAAAGATAATTCAAGTCTACCACTGATGCAAAATTAATCATCAAGAAATTTTAGAAAAACCATTTAAATATATTTCATTGTTTACATCTTATTAATCAGGCATAGGAAGATGGTCACTAAAATCAGCCTGGTAAAGGCTATGGTCAGACTGTGTCCAAGGAATTGCTTTGAAAGAACTTGAAAATGAGACTGATGTCATAGATACTAGTTTCTTGGGTAAGACCATGCATTTGGAAGTTAATTAAGTGGATATATTGGTACAACAAACACGACATTGAGTGCACCAATGAAGAATTAAAGAAGTTTAGAAGGGATCTGGAAAAAAGGACTAGGGAAAAAAATTTCAAATGTCTTAAGAAAATGAAGAAATAGCAAAAAAAGGGGCAATGAAAAAAAATCTTGCAGCGTTGGAGTGAACTAGAACAACTGGTTAGCATTTGGTATGCAGATCAAGCCATTGTTTCTAAAGTCCACTGGTATCTACAGTGACAGTGTTAATCATTTTAGAAAGGTTTTGCATAGAGTCATTGTTGGTTAGTTTTTTTATAACTCTTTCTGCAAAGAGAGTGCAAAGCAATTGATGATAACAAAAAATTAGTTACAAGAAAACTGATTTATTAAAAAAAAATAATGATATTTTAAAGCAAAGTATCTAAAAACAGATATTCTATATATAAAAATAATAATTTCTACATTAATTCATAGTGTTTTTCTTTTTTATAAATGTTCTAAACCTGGGAATGGATTAATTGATTTTTCATAAGATAAAGTAAAAACCTAGGTTTTGAGTTACAAAGTGTGGCCAGGAACAAAATAAGTTTGTAAGATCACTGTAAAGATTTTATAAATAAAAATAAAAATTTCTATATAAATCCGTACTGTTTTTACCCCCCTCCCAAAGTTCTAGACTTAAGAATGGATTGATTGATTTTTCTGTAAGATAAAATGGAAAACTAAATTTTGACTTAGGAAGAATGAAAGGAAATGGATTAGGTTTGTGAGCCAACCCTATTGAAGTACCACTGTATTTTAAGTTTGCTGTTGTATCATGAAATCAGAAATAGATTTTCAGTGAGATAAGTAATGTTTGTAACTGGTATTCTAAAATACTGAATGATAGCTTCATTAGGTCGTATTTCTGTAGAAGCTATGTAGTGCTTAATTATAATCTTCATGTATATTTTTTAATTTCATTATTAATGGATTTTAATGTAAGTACCGGAAATGGATGTTTGATATGTTTTAGGTAATGAGAAGAAAAGATTATGTTGGATCTGGCTTGCTATCTTTGGGTCTTTCAGCATCTCAAAAAACCATAGTTGGAATATGCACTAAAAATAGATCAGAAGTAATTATTTATTATTTTTTAAAAATTTAATAGTCTTGAATAAAACACTGTCACCTTTTTTTTTCAACCTTGAAAGTATATTATTTAATTCTTTTTCAAATTAATGTTTTTGAATTTAAGTTTTTTATAAAACCTTATGTGTTGCATTAGATATATATAAAAATGGTCATTTGCTGTATTTATGCTGCATGCAGATCTGAAATTTAAATGCATAACTATTCTTTATTGGTTGCTTATTCTCTATTTTATTGATACATTTTATTTTTCTCATAAATTTCCAGTTTGTTTTAACTTTGTTGGGATCCTGCCATTATTCAATGATTCTTGTGCCGATGTATGAATGTTTTGGACCTGATGCATTGTCACACATTGTATCTCAAGGTATTATGTATATCTTGAAACACTGCATATTTTTGTATTTTGATTTGATTATAATTTTAATAAATTAAACATTTATCTGATTGAATGTAAAAGTTGGGATTATTTATCTAACAAAAGAAGGTTTTGGGTTTCTAAAGAACTTATTAAAGGAACAATAAAAAACCATATAGATTTCCAATGGCTAATTGCTGTGACTGTGAGATCTGCCTCTACGACAGAACTTCCTATATTCAGTCATGTTTATCTATTGTATTGCTGAATTTTATTGATATATGAGAATTAAATGAAATAAATAATTTAAATATGAGATATAAATGATGATAAATGTATTTTTGCTCTGGACAATAGCTTTAAAATATGAATTCCTTAGTTTTTTTTAAACATCATTTTGCCCCGGAAAAGTTTATGACAAAATGAAGGTAAATTAATTGAGCAACAAATTTATGCTGTAATCTAATTCTTTAATTTCTTTTAATTTTCCTTGATTTTGGATATTAATTTATTTATTATAGATAAAAAATATTGTAGTTTGATTTATTTACCTTAAAAGTTATTTTGCAGAAAATAGCACCATAATAAAATTTGGCACTTACTGATTATCCGTGGCCCCAGTAAAAAGTCACCAAAAAAGTATATTTGGTTAAGCAGTATTTTGGTAAAATAATAAAGCAATATTTTGGCAAATATCATGTAGCAACCTGTGATGTGAGCAAAAAGTATTCAAGTGACAATCTAGATATTCATGTAGCGTCTTTCTTTGGCCATTGTGCAATACCAAACTTATATGGATGTCAGATTTTTGTAATTTTATTTTTTTTAAGCAAAAACATATCATTGCATGCATGTGAAGAACAACAGTGCAAAAAAAGGATTAAAAAAATAAGTGTTTTATTACCAATATTTCTTGTTTTTTTAATGTTATTGGTTAATTGATCTTGTATGTAATTTTTAATGCAGTGCCATTTTGAAAATGGTTGACGCCTTTTGTGCATTAGCTTGGCAAAAAATTAGTCATCAATGAGTTTTCAAATGCTGTCCAAAGTTGCGAACAAGTTCGCAAATTTCATATGAGATATGGATGTGGATACATGAAATGCAAGGAGATTATAAAAAGAATTCCGCAATTTAATAAATTTATCCACTATAATTTTCAGTAAATTTGATCTTTGTTAAATGAATTTGAAATGGAGTAAATATCCTGAACTCTGCAGAATTATTTCATGTGTCATGTTTTATGTAGTATTTATACAAGTTGTTGATAATTCTAAATGAAGTATATTTTATTTTAAAATGTGTAATAATCTGAATAAGCAAGAACATGATTGTAGGATATTCTAATAGAGACAGCATAGAGAAGATTATCGGTACTTTTTACTTAAAGGAGTGCTTGTCAAAATTGTGCTCCAAAGAGCTAACTACATTAATCTGTTTACTTCGTCTCATATAGAGCCATTGTATTTTTCTTGTTTGAATGTTTATGCATTTCTTTTCTGACAGCTGTTCCATTTATTTCCTTTTGGTGGAAGGAGTACATTTTGATAGAATTATGTCAACTGCAACTAGGAATGCACCACTTTTCCACTGTTTAGAACAATTGCATTTATTTTTATCTGCAAATTACTATATTTATCTTTGTTTCTTGTACTTAATTTGCATTTAATAAAATAATCATTCTTTTCACAAAGATGTGTATATTATTAAGATTGTCTTCCAATCTCTAGATAAATCTTATGCCAACTTTTACATTTGTCAACAAGTGGTACCCTGTTAACTGAAAATTATCGATTTTTGGATAGCGCATTTACAGTCTAAAGTTGATAAAATATGCATGATAAACAAAAGCTTTTCACATCAAACATTGGTATTTATATGATATAAACTTTTAAAATTACTCTAATAATATATATAAATTTCACATTCATGTTCTTTTGCACTTTTTTTGCAATTTTTTAAGTATTATATATATAAAAATGTCCAAGACTTTTGTATTGTACTATGGTGCCTAGAGCTGCATCGAAGTTACTACTCATCCTTATGAATTATTTTTATTATTTATTTAATTTTAGCATGAAACTCTTTTTCATGAAAGGAATAAATATATTTGACAGCTCAAATTTTTAATAAAAATGTCTAAAAGTATAAAATTTTAAATTGCATTTTAATTTGTAATGCAACAAAGCAGCATGTAATTTGAATGTTTATTTCTGTTTAAGATTTTTCTGTTTCAATGTTTATTTCTATTTAAGATTTTTCTGTTTCTGAAGTGGTTATACAATCTCTTTTACAGTGGACATGGAAGTAATCATCAGCGAATCGCTCACAACTGTTGCACATATCATTGAAAATTCAGATAACTATCCAAATTTGAAATATGTCATAATAATTGAAGCTAATGAAGAAGAAATGGTTAAGCATAAGTCATCTAGGCTCAAAATTATGTCTTTCAAAGAGCTTGAAGTATGTAATGGTATACTTTCCAATTTTTCTAAAACTTACCTGTCTTTGAATGTTTTTTATTGCAAATTTCTCAAATTTTATGATAATATTATATATTATATGATAAAAATGATCCTCTAATGCATGATTTAAATAAAATACTATATTAACTAAAATAGGCTATTTATTTTTAATTGAGTTTATGGTTAAGTTTATCATAGTTTTTCTTCATATAGGAACTTGGAAAATCTAATGTACAGGAACATAAGGTAAGAATTTTAAATTAAACATCTTTAATAAATCCCATAGTTAATCATGATGCTTGCCAATCAGAAACTGTTTCTGTTTTATCGATAATTTGTTTAAAGTCATAAATGTAACACCTGACTGCTAATCACCTATTAAGTGACCACTTTATTAACTTAAACAAGTATAGTTTTATAAAGCATATGTAAACATATTGAATGAAAACAATGAGCCCTTATTTATCTGAAGAAAAGTCTCTGTGTCTATGCTTGTAATCATCGCCAAACTGTATTGCAACGAAGACCTTCCCTTCATGTAGACCTTAATTCTCTGCATAAATCTATAAAAAATAACAAACCTGATCAAACCATCCATTTGAACCTCAACAGGTCATCTATGAAAGTTTCTCTACATTTGTTTATGTTTAAATGTGGTCCCAGTTTGTTGACATTTAGTGTTTTATCTCATTTTTAACCCTAACAGCATGCCATAATTTTTTCCCCCACTTTCACTGCTAACTAGTCTAAGATGAAATATTTAACTAATCTTCCCTTAAATGTTTTCTGAGTATAATGTTATATGTTTAATGCTTAAGATAGAAATAGTGAAAGAAAATTTTATGAATTTCATAATTCATAGTTACTGTAATATATTGTAAGGATTGCCTTCCAATATCTAAGTAGATTTAATGCCAACTTTTACATTTGGCACGAACTGGTGCAGTGAATTTTTACTATCCACTTATAAAATTTGCTTAATGAAAATATGTAGGCTAATAAGAGTCATACTGAAACTGTTTTTGACATGGTTCAGATTAATATTCTGTAGTCTTTTTTTCCTTTAAAAATAGCTAAGATTATGAAAATTTTAGATTATACTACTTATTTATTTTTACTAATTCTTGCGCTGTATATGTGGTATTTACTAAAAAGCACAGCTTAGCAAAAATGGGGTTAATGAATTAAATACATATCTGCTCTTCATTTCTTAAACAAACTTTTGGTCAGCATAATTGTATTAGAACTTCCTCTCCCCAAAAGAATATGAAATTTGTTTCATATTATAGAAATCATTGTTTTTCAAAATTATATATGTAATTATTATATCAAATATTATGAATAAAGATACATATTTGTGGAAGTAATATTCTCGATGTTGCTATCCCTCATGTGTTACTTTTTTATTTTTATAAGGACATTAAATTAGAAATTCCATTGTTAACAGAGAACTGCATAGTTGCTGTATTAACATATTAAATTGCAGGAATAGACTTATATATTCATTTTGGCAGGTACAGCTTTTATAAACTTACAGTAAAGAACATCTTCTAAACTTACTATGTGTAAGCTTCTGATAATTAACATTGTAGTTGAAAATTTGAAAGAAATTTGAATGTAAGTTTTCATATTGCAAGATCTGAAAAGCTTAATTTTACTAAGCTTTGTTGGTGCATTAAACAATTTTACAAGGGAACATTCATAATAACTAAGAGTAAATAGAATGTTAATTTAATTCAAAATGTATTTTGAAGTAAAATTTGTTGACTACAGTTAAACCCCATTATAACACTTTTGAGGGACTAAATTTTTGATCGCTGTAACTAAGCTAAAAGACGAGGAAATCGTCTCACAAAAAACTCAATAAAAGGGAGTGATAAATCATAAAAAAAAAAACATTGTCATGCCAAAGGAGTGATATGAATAGTAATTATAATTTGAAAGAAAAATTCATATTTATTTCACTTCCGGTAATCATCAGTTATTAAGTAATTTTCCCTTCTTTCCCAGTTTCATTACATAATATTGGATAAACATCATAAATTTAATAACATAAATGTTTTGGTTTAAGTCCGTATTTTAAAATACATATCTGAGCCCACCAACAGCCAAGCAGTAAAGTTGTTGAACACTGGTAGTTCGGTCTGAGATTTGAGTCCCATGAGGTGGCTGGCTGCTTGGGTATTTTCATGGTTTTTCCCATGTGTAATGTGTATATGAGCCAATTTCTCTTAGGAAGTCTTCCACGAAGGCATCCCTTCCCTTAGGCTGATAGCCTTTGAGGCTTTGCCATAATCAAATAAACCAAACCAAAATACATATCTTCCTCTAAAATAATCATTTATAATTATAAATGTTCATTTTGTACATAAAAAAAATGTAAGTCAACTAGAAAAGACTAATAAAATCTTGCTTCATCTACCTTTAATTCTTATTTGACATGTGAATGCAAAAATAATATGTATATTGCAATAAAATTGTATTTATTATTTTATCTAGAAATTGAAGATAAGCCATCACACTTGATTATTCAATTTGCAAGGGAAAAAGCTTATGAATGACATGCATTTAATGCTTTACCATCTGTAGTATAGTAAAAACTTAGCTTTGCATTGTGTGGCTTCCACAGTGCTAACTGCTTAGGAGTTAGTTTCCCAAACTGCATTTTTAGATTATAGATCTTCTTTAGTTGATAATCCTGTCTTTGTCTATTAACACTAGAATGGCGGTAGGGGTAATTTTGACCCATGAACACGTATGACCATTGATTACTTTTGTTTTATTGGAAGAAATCCTTTTGGATTTTTTGACTTCTCCTAAATAGATAACAAATATTTGTAAAAAAAAAATAAAAAAAAATCAGCATTCTAGGTTTGTAATTTTTTGAAATATTGGCCTAGAACGGCGGACAGGGATCGTTTTGACCCCTTTACTATTATCCCTCTTTCTGCTGGAGGAATTGTCAAATAACCCATGGAAAACATTCACTGATAAGGATTTTTCAATTATATTAATATTATCTCCCACGGGGATAAAAATCTTGGTGGTCTCACTAATTTGTAATGTCTACATAGGTTGCTGTTCCTTTGTTTGCAATTATCTATTTGTTTGAAGAAAATACTGCAAGGAAGGTAAATGTGGGGTTTTTCATGCGTACATTTCTTTTAAGAAATAGTTTATTTTACAGATGTGTTTTCCCGTTTGTAAGTTCAGCGTACTTACTGCAGGTGATAACAGTTAGGACAGATGCTTTCTTGGTAATCCCAAATCAGTATTTCAATACATATGAATTCTGCCATCAAGTTTTTTATCACCTTTCCTGTGAGAATCATATATTCCCTATTGTTTTCTGATAGTCTGATATTTTTCTACTTTTTTCAACTTTTTCAAAATATGTCTAATAAGTGGAAAAGAGATCTTACGGATGAAGAAATTTAAAAAAATGTTGCAAGAGCTATCTGAAAATGAGTCTGACAGAGGTGAAATTGATAGTTTTTCTGTAGAAACTGAAGTTGAATTCCAGACACAAACTATTAGTGAATCCGAGGACAGCAAAGTAAACGAAGAAGAACTCAGCAGAAATAAACAGGCAAAAACAGATCAGGGTATTTGAAAAACTGTTTTTACAGCTCCTGATAACACTATATGGAATGAAATAAATTCCAAAATTCAGTCTGTGGCCGTGTTCTTGCTTATAATGTTCTAAAAGAAACCAGCAGGACCAACATCTTTTGTAAAGAGTTGTGTTTCTGAGGGCAAAGTGTCTAGTGCTTTCAAGCTTTTTATTGATGATGGTATCTTCCTGCATATTAGGAAATGTATAGAATCCGAAGCTCATCGACAACTTGGAAATAAAAACTGGAAGTTATCTCTGGCTGAGTAAAATGCTTTTGTTGCTATATTGTATGTTCGAGGAGTAATAGGAGCAAAGAGCTTAGATTTATATTCCTTGGGGTCCGAAGCGTGGGGAATACCATTTTGCAAAGAAACTATTTTAAGTGATAGAGTCAAATAAATAAAACGATTTTTAAGGTTCGATGAAAAGACAACGAGATCTACTCAATTACAAACTAATAAATTTGCTCTTGCATCAGACATGTAAAACAAATTTATTGAAAACTGTAAAACATGCTATTGGACAGGGCAAAATATTACAGTTGATGAACAATCATTCCCATCTAAAGCTAGGTGTAGATTAACACAATATATGTCTAATAAACCTGACAAACTTGGAAAAACATTGTGGTTATCTATCGACGCTGATACTAAATACCTCTTGAGTGAATTTCCTTATCTAAGAAAAGATGAAACAGCAAACTCTCAATAATGTTTGTCTGAAAATGTTGTCATAAAATTAACAGAGCCATGTCTAAACAAAGGGAGGAATATTACCATGGATAACTATTTTACTAACATTAAATTAGCAGAAATGCTAAAATCAAAAAATAAACTATGGTTGGCACAATGAAGAAGAACAGAAGAGAAATTACTATATCTTTGAAAAATATGCGTAGTAATCTTATTCATTGACAATAGTGGAACATGATAATATCACACTTACCATCTATCAAGGCAAAAGAAATAAAAGCATTTTTCTACTGAGCTCATTACATTCTACTGTAAAAACTGAAGACAGTCTCAAGAAGTTGCCCAATTCAATAGCATTTTACAAAGCAACAAAGTATGGTGTGGATATTCGTGATCAGATGTGCCGAAAATATAAGTTAAATCGGCTTCTAGACGATGGTCTGTACATATCTTTTTCAATATTTTGAATCACGCAGCTTTGAATGCCTGGATAGTTTATAAAAGTGTAACAGGAAACACCATTAACAGGAAAGGTTTTTTTTTACTGAAATTAGGAGAGGAGTTAAGAGTGGTACACATGGCTTCAAAACTCCCAAAGATCCTTCCTGAGTCTTCAGAAAAAAACCATGAAAAGAAAATCGATATAAAGAGGAAAAAAGTGTCAAGTACAGAGATGCAATGGAAACAAATCTCAAAAATATTGCGCATCTTGTTCCAAAGTTGTGTGCAGAATATGCACTGGAAAAATTGTTAAAAGTTATTTTTGTATCAACTGCATTAATTCTTAATACATATGTATAATCTCTAATATTTTAAACATTAAATAGAACTGAAACAAAATGCTTTACATAATGATATAACTGAAAAATCAGGGAACATTTCTCATTTCTGAATTTAGAGAGTGAATCATCTTCTGAGTAAGTATATAAAAATATTATTATATAAATTTTGTTTTATTTTAGTTAACATTAATTTTAATTTGGGAAACTATTTATTTGAAATCAATTCTTATTTCAAATTAATGAGTTATTTGAGTAATTGTAGTGTGATCAAGTTGATCATCATGTACTCGATACATTTACAGTATTTTAAAAAGTCAATAAATTAACATGTGATATTAAATATAAATTATGAAATACATATAAAGTACATATTTGTGCCAATGTATGGCATTTAAAATTGTTTTACTGTTCTTATTTCAGTACTTTCATCAAAGGGTCAAAATGACCCCTTACCGCCGTTCCAGTAGGTCAGATTTTTCCCGCCGTTCTAGTGTTAACATGCATTCATTAACAATATATGGCTTGCACCCATCAAAGTAACATTCTGAAGTATCACTTTTTATTTGTAATGCCTACCAGATTGAAGAACTAAAATAGGGTTATATAACAAAAACATTCCCTAATATACAATGAGAAACTAGCTTATAAATGATTTATTTTCATATTTCATTTAGAAATGTAATTTCTTCAATAAAAAGGGAACACTTTCAATATACAGAGAGTACTTATACATTTTTAGAATGATATCGGGGCTGTTTAATTACTGTTTAAAATGTTTTAAATATCTGATCTGATGACCATTTTTTGGACTATATAAATCTGCATTATGATTTTAATGGCTTTTCATAAAATTTCCATGGGTATTAATTTCTATTCATCCTCCGCTACTTTCCAAAATCCGTCAGTCGAGGCAGGTTTGAACTTAGAAAGAGCATTTTTTCAAGTGATGAAAGGCACAATATTTCATAGTTGAAATATCACAAGACTTTGTAGGATTATGTTGAAAAGGTATATATGCAATACATTTTTTCAAGTGATGAAAGGCACAATATTTCATAGTTGAAATATCATGAGACTTTGTAGGATTATGTTGAAAAGGTATATATGCAATACCTGTATCAGTCTTCATTTTTTAAGGGAATGCATTGGAGCTTTTGGAAGTATGACTTGTTGCTTTGTCCTGATGAAGTTTCACTCTTTGAAAGTCATTTAGGTGAAAAAATAGAATTTATTTTGTAAATATCAGATGTAAAATTTTCTCTTGATAGTATATTGAGCAAATTTCCCATTGTAAGAGAATCCTATGACAATCATAAACCCCTTATTAAAACATTCTTTACATTGAGAGAACCTGTTTTGTCTATTTTTTTAACCTCTCTGTTTCGTAATATATATATATATATATATATATATATATATATATTGTTATAGTCATTTATGTAAACAGGAATTTGTGAATTCATAATGTATTTCCATTTATCTGCTCAATAAATTTCACATTAGGTTCTGCATTGAGTTACATGCCCCAGCAAAAGCTGGTGAAGATTATGTTTTTGTCATTTTTAAATTGTAAATCTTGGTTTATTATTTTATTTGTTGTTCTTACAGATGTGTTTAAAGACTTCGCAATTGATTTCTGTGTCAGTGGATTTTCTCTTGTTATCAGTGGTTTAACTTTAGAAACATTAAGTACCTTTGGTTATTTATTTATTCTTTCCTTGTGGAAATAATGATTGATGGTTTTACCCTTTCTGATTAGTAATAGTATTGCTTATTTTGCATGTAGGAATTTTAATGCCATGCATTTGCAACATTTCTCAATTATAGAATAAGAGTATTTGTTTTTGGAAAGCACAAAAACATATCCTTCAATCCACAGCTTATTTACATTCTGATATTTTGAATGAAGAATAAATATTAAAGTAGCAGACAGTGTTTCTCATTTCAAATAAAACTTTTAAATTTTAAATAAAACTGTTTTTACTCTTGCCAGAAATTTTTATTCCAATACATTTACATTATTTTTTAAAATTCTTTATTGAAATCATTCTAAAACATTCTATAAAAACATTTTTATAAGAATGCTTATAAAAATTTTAATATAAGTGAGATAAAAACAATTTTTTTTTTTTTTTTTTTTTTTCAGTTGCCCTCTCCTGATGATATTTTTTGTATTTGTTATACAAGTGGAACAACAGGTAGATAATTTATAATTCTTAATAAATTGTTATATGGTAAAACTTTTTATGACACCCAACCTTCAAAATGGCTTGTATTTCTGAAAAGTTTACAAAATGGATAATTTATTTCTTGAAATGCATCTTGAATTAATAACTATACACAGCAGATAATGCTACTTTCAAAGTTTTCCCTGTATGGATTTATATACTGATTCAAATGGTGTTTTTATTTCTAGAAGCAGATGTGGAATACATTTCGAAGCATATTGTTGAGTACCAGTTTTGCATTTTGTTCATTATCAGTTATATTAATCTTTGTGCAGCTTGTAATATTGTAAATAATCCAAAATATCAGAAAACTCAATCAGTTGAATAGGCAAGATGAGGGGTAATCTCATTATTTAGCCAGAAAATTTCTTGCCAAGAGACATTGTAACTATGCATGTGAGGTGTAAATTTTCAGAAATCTTTCTCATACTTAATTATTCAATAAAAATTAGCCCAACTGTTCCTGAATTTTGTCAACATTTTGCAGCTTTTAATTATTTGCCAGATCCTACTGCAAGTTTCATTTTCTTAATATTGTAATTGTTATTATAGTTATCTGCCTTTCACTGTTATTTTTTACTTTCAGTTTCTGAGGTCATCTGTCATTTTCTCGTCTATCTTTGAATCTGTATATTTCACTCAAATTCACTCAGTGTTATTATAGCATATTTGCCATATACCACTTTCAATAGTTTTAAGAATTTAAATAATACATTTTTTTCAGATTTTGATCTAAAATTAATATGGTATTCTAAATTTTATTCATTCACTTTTTATGTCAAAATGCACTTAAGAACTAATGAACATCAGCCTTTATCAGCTTGAAATTTATATTCTGATTATGTTGTGCATAACTGAATTCAAATATTCACATGTTTTCACTGTGTGCTGCAGTAAGAATGAAATTGTCTCCTGTTGTAATTAAATATTAGCTCTGAAAATTACAAATACTCGTGTTTTTAAAACAGCCATCCTCATAGAAAACAGAAATTATCTAAAGACATGGCTAGTTGTTTTGACTCGAGAACATTTCACTGTATGTAATTTATAAAGGAAATATTGAGTATTTACTAGAAATCTTTCTGTAAATTACACTTGTTTCAGTTCTTAGCTGTTCCTTATCAAATAGATTTTTTTCATATTAAAAGTGCTGGTTTCTCTCACCATATTTCCTAAGGTAGAAGCCAATAAAATTATGCATTGGAAAGATTTTCAGTATCAATCAATGAACAATATTCTTTAAAGTGCAAAGAACAATTATAAATATTATTGATATATATTTTCAATTCTGTTTCAAATATAATTCCAAAATTTCATCAGAAAATATAATTTTGGAAGTATATCAGTATATGCAAGATGGATCTGAAAGAGCTATTATTGCATATTTTCGATCACTTGAAAAGATGACTCATGATAAAAACACAGTGTTGCTTCCTGTAATTAAGACATCGAAGATTTGCCCTATGTGGATGGATTTTTAATTATGTTTAGTGTTGTGTCCTGGGTGTTAGAAACGAATCTGAGAATTTTAGAAAATATGGCTATAAAAGTTGAAGAAAATATATTTATTAAAGGAAAAGAAAAGTGCAAATCCTTAATAATGTTCTTACTAGAGTGCCAATATTTTAATATAAAATCAAGTAATCTGAGATTTTAGAAGATATTTCATTAATACCTTTCCCATCAATTACATTTTCACTATACATTTACTGTAGAACAGCTGTTCCTAAAATAGCTCCTTTGGACCTGCCCCCCCCCCTCCTCAGGGATCCTTATGATTGCTGAGGGGCTCTGTGGCAAATTAATTTGTGAGTGTGCAGCCAATGTCAGAGGATTCGCAAATGGTTTAATATGAAATTAAATAATTTAAATAATTGTGACAGTTTTTCATTATTATGAAATTTAAAATAAATAGAATAAATAAGTTGGAAGCAGTTTTACATCCTGAGTAAAATGAAACAAACTGCATCCCTTTTTATTACATATAACAGTATGAGTGAGCTGAACAAAAAATGCAGACAATATAGAGTTGAATATTTAAAATATGTTTTTTTCTGTTACCTAGATATGGTACTTTACCTATGTGCTTTATATTCAATAAAACTTTGTCAAACAAATCAGTGAAGTTTAAGGAGCATTTGACAAAAGCCTGTAGTGATAAAAAAATTAGCTTTTTTAAAACGGTCAAAGAAAAACATTTGACAACACTGTTATTGCAACAACATTTGAGTGAGATGACGATGGACTGCATGCTTCTTATAACATTTTGTTACTGACTACAAAATCGGAAAACCACACTCCATTGGTAAAGAACTTTTTCTACCAGCTGTAAATGAGGTAATATGCACTGTGCTGCAAAAACAAGTATATTATGTTATGAGGCTGCTATCACACATCCATTTGTTTTGGATGAACATCTATTTCAAACAATTTTTCTCTCTCTTTTACCACCAAAAGAAAGATACACAATTTTGTCCTTTCTTTCACAAAAAAGTTGTTTGATTTTAACAGTTAATCAGCTATCAGCATCAAATCCCTGATCATCAACCATCATATGTAACGGAGAACTACTTTCCCCTTTACATTGTAACCCCACAGTAATCTGCGGTGATTAGCTGTTTTAAATCACGTGGCAAAGCAAAAAAACTGTACAAAGCAGTTGTTCTGAAATATTTTGAATGCGTGATACGACCTTGAAAAGAATTCCACTGGATAATAGTACAAAATACTACTGATGGAATGTCTCAATGCATAGAAAATTCTGTATGTGAGTTCTTAAAATATCTCAGTTCTCTATTCAGCTTGATAAGTCAACTTTGCTAGAAAACAAATCTCACACAAACTTACTTTTGGCCTATGTGAGATTTGTAAAAGAAGAAAAGATTTTCCTAGAATTGGTATTTGCCAAATGTTTGGAAATTAATGTGAAAGGTGAAGCAACACTTAATTAGTTCAAAAAAATTTTGGATCTAAAAGAAAAGTTTGATATATAAAAGCTTTTAGAACATTCTCCATATTGTTTCTGATCATGCTTTGGCATTTGGAGGATGACATTGAGGCTTTTTGGCATATTTAAAACAAGCTGTACCAAATGTTTTATCTGTACATTGTGTCAAATAAATTTTTAACAACATTTAGTTGCCAAAAGTCTTAGTAAATGCTTGCATAACTCACTAGATTGCCTCATTAAAGCTCATAACTCATTAGAGCTGCTTAAAAATAAAAAAGAATACCTTAAATGTGAGATTATTTGTTCAACTTCATTTGGAAAATGATAAAGATTATAATCATTTACTACTTAACACGGAAAATCATTGGTTATTTTTAAGTGTGTGCTTGAATAGATTTTAGGCACTCTGATTCAGTGGTGGAATGCCTGGAAGTTAATGACAATAATTTGTGGCTCAATTAAATTAATTAAAATTAAAAAAAAAAAAAAACTGAAAGCTTTCAGATTTTATATTACCTCTAAAGGGGCATTTTCTTAACGTTTTCTAGGTTATCTTTATTTATTAAATATTATGTTCTTTGCACTTAAACCATAAAATTCAGCAATATCGTAAAATATTCAAAATGTTTTTTTTCAATAAAAATGTTTTTTTTTTTCTTTTTCGTACAGTGTTGCCATTGCTCGCTTTGAAATCATTGAGTTTCTTAATCAAAAATTCATTAAATTTCTACAAAATATGAAATAAGTACTAAAACAAATGGCAAATTCCAAATTTGGTTTTCCAGGTGGCCATATTCTGGTGGACACATGCATTTTTCAAAATTTGATGGCTCTAGGTCTTGTTTTATCACATTGCAAAAACATATATGCATTTATGCAGATTCTTCATTATTTAATTTCTTTAAATATAATACAGGGCAATAATATTTTGTGGCAACAACTTCAAAAGTGATTCGCCATTTATAGTGAATCGATGCAAAATGCCAAAACGAAATTAAGAGCCCTTTTGTGCTAATGCTCCTTTGGGCTAAAAATGACTTAGATTATATGACTAATGTATTTTCCAAATTCAGCAAAACCAGTTACATGCTATAAGCTGATTGATGAAATTTAACCAAAAGTAAGATATCCACTTTTATAGTTAAACTTTTTCTGTACAAACAAAACTTGCAGAGAAGAGAATGCTGTGTGTGTTTAGATTTTTCAAAATTCAAAAACCAGATGAAAATTTGTTCAACTCTTCATTCTGACCTCGGCCAAAGATATGAAGACATTCTTTATTTATATATTCCTGATTGGGTGTTGAATCCATTTGCAAATAGACTCACAATGCCATATGAATCCATATGAATATAGAAGCAATATATTGAATTATCCATAACTCAGCAGCTGAAACCAGTGTCGGAACAAGGATACCACAAATTCTGTTTGCAAAAACAGATATGAATGTTACGGTCTGTATTATGGGTCACTGTAGAGAAGCTGTTGATTGCTTTCCCATAACTTCCTGTCTTGTAAAACATGGATTTAGTGCAGTTATAAGCCTCATCAAGGAAAAAAGAAATTGACTGTTAAATTAGTTCTTATGGAGACATAAAAATTTACTCACAAACATAGAGACTAAATACTATTTTATATATCAAAATGTTTTATATTTTAACAAACATGTATATACTTAAAAAAGCAAATTTAAAGTTAAAATCAAAATGTTTTATATATATTTTGCTTACCATTTAAGACGTCAAAGTTAAACTTTTAATTTTTCGATTATGCAGACTTATTTCACTTGAGGGTTCATGGTTAGGTTTTTGCTACAAGAAGGGGTACATGGACATAATCAGTTTGGGAACCACTGTTGTAGAACTACTTTTTGATGTCTTGAGTTACTTTTGTTGATCAAGTTCGTTACTTTTCCATTACCGTTCTTTTATTTGATGCTTTAAAAAAATAAATAAAGGCCTTTTTTTACACTGAAATTACTTCTCATAAAATGACCTGATTAGTTTTCCCAAACATGATAACTTATTTATAATACAGTTTAGATACACATTTACTTTTTCATTAAGCCTTGCTACTATATAAAAGCAACAATACAGGAAATTTTATGGCTTTGTAAAAGAGGGTTTTTTATTATATAACTGTAAAATAATAACTTTAATGTAATGTATTCTCTCTAAAATTGCTTCATATTTCCGAATCATAGTTATTATTTTACATCATAGTAAAGCCTAACATTTGCTATGATCATAACATTCTGCTGTCATATGTTAAAAGATAATAAATTATTATTTTTGGAAATATTGTGTTTTTTTAAAATTGTTTAAGTCATATAATAAATACTGCATGCTGCTTTTTGATGTTTTGATATATATATGCGTGAACTTTATATTTCAATTCCTGATTGTTTCTTGATGTATTTAATATTCAATAACTAAAAATTGAAAAATGCAATTTTGTTATTTAACAATTTTTTTCAAATGCTGAGGATGTTAGCTTAAGTCGTAAATAAAGTAAAAAATTTCTCCTCCCTTCTTTTTGAAATTTTTATTTATTTTGCATTTTAAGAAAAAAAAATCATCTATTGTATACATAAACTATATAATGTGTAAAGCTAGGATAATTTGCATTATATTTTTATACATCTTTATATTATCTGTTGTGTGATTTATTTATTAGTTTACTCTTTATAGGTCAACCTAAAGGTGTAATAATCTCACACAGGAATATTGTATCATGCCTTGCATCATTAGAAGCCGTTTTTGGGGTAAAATGCTTTTGATTTAAAGTTATTTAAAAAATTGTTTTAAAAATATTTCGTATGCACATAAAAATAACATACATCTAAAAATGAGTGGTTCTCAACCAAGAAATAATTCCCCCTTGGCAATTATTGTAGTAAAAATCTTTTAACTTTTTTTAGAAAACCTGACAATTCCCTGTGACAAAATTCCTCAAAACTAATTGTTGAATGTGAAGTAAAATTATGCCAAATTAATTTAAAACTACTGCTGTCAATAGAGAAAATAACTATATTGCAAATAAAAAATAAAGGTGATGTATGTAAAGGAATTAAAAAAGAGATATATAAAAGTTATTACTCACTTATTATTAAGAAGTACTTTACATGTAGAACATCTATCATCCAACTAAAATAAAATGTTTAAAAATCTTACATAGTTCTAACTAGGAAACTGCTGCTCAAATGTCTGAAAAATGGTATTCTAATGAAAATGTACTGAAAATATCATAGGGTTAAATCGAAGTGTAAATGTATACAGTATATGAAGCATATTGATATGTTTCCTGCACAGCATAACTGCTACGGCGTTGAATAGTTTCAATTTCTAAGTTTGAAAATTTAGATATTTTAAATATAATTAGTTAATAAGTACTTGATGGTTATTTCTTTGCTTCCACCGATGTAAAGTATTTTTAATACTCGTAATGTGTAATGAAATATATTTTCAAATGTCAGAAAGATTTGAATGTAACATAATATGCATAATTACAGGAATGCAACATAATATGCATTCATAATTACAGGACATAATTATAGTAACATAACATAATTACAGGAATGTAACATAATATGCATTCTTAAATGATTTTTCAGTCAGTTAATGTTTTGGCAATTAACCTTTTATATCTGTATATTTTATTTTCTAGGTAGCTATTCCGAAAACTGGAACTTTGGTCTCATATCTCCCTTGTGCTCATATTTATGAAATGATTTGCGAAGTAAGTGGTATTAGTGAAAATTGAAAAAAAAAATCATTGAAATTCTTAAAAACAGGCTTTCATTTTGTTTTAAACTATGAAGTTAACTTTTATTCTCTCCATAGATCTTCTGCCTTTATAATAGTGGAAGAATTGGCTTCTATAGTGGTCACACAGCTTCTTTGCTGGACGACTTGGCAGAATTAAAGCCAACAGTTTTACCTTTAGTGCCAAAGCTGATGAATGTCATATATTCAGCGGTATAAACATTTTAAGCAATCTTGATTTTCTCTTTTTTTTCCAATTTCGGTATAGACATTTTCTAAAATATTTAATCTATCCATCATTTTTTGAAGCTTTTAACTTGTTTGTTTTCAAGTACAGTAATATCTTTTAAATGAAAGTAAATCTGTATAATTTATCAGAGTTTTTTAAAGGAAATCTTCAGGTGATCATCTTTTAGTTATTGCAGTAATCTTCTATATAAAAATATGTCTCTTATTATGACTGCCAAATAAATTAATTTTTTATACTTCGGGCAGAAGGCCCGAAGTTAAATTAATAAATTTCGGTGTTAAAAGAAAACTTTGGTTATAAAAGAAATTGCTGAAAATCCTTGATTTATTGATAGAAATGTATGATATTTATTTAAATGCAAAGAAAATATCTGCATATGATGGAAATGATGTCTTTTTATGATATATATATGTATATACATGCATCCGATTCTTGTTTGCTTATAGGTAAAGAAAGAGATTGGACCTTCAATTTTCAAGAGATATTTGCTTCGCTTAGCTCTTCACCAAAAAGAAAAAAGCTTAAGAAGGTTGACAATCAAGGTTCTATTATATATAATCTCTTCTGTTTAATTTCAGAATGAGAACATATTGATTCTGATATAGAATTATTTTGTTCATGTTATTTATTACATAAAGTAATTTTTATTTTCTGCAAAAAGAAATTTACTTAAAGTGAAAGTTTCTCACTTAGAATAATTACATTATTTTGATTAGCTTTCCATTAAATATAATTTGCGTGTGCTTTGATTAAAATGGATAATAACTTCATCATTATTTTGATAAACCTTATATAGTTAAAAATATGTAGGAGATCATAATTTATATGCTGTTGTCAGGGTATGGCCACATAACTGAAATATGTGTACACGAAAGTTATGTTGGTTCAATGAAAGATATATAAATGAAATTTAAGTTAGACTAATTAAAAATCATATTAAACATTACTTTTATGTAAAATCTTAAGAAAATAGACAGATGATGGAACTACTTACTTAAAGAAGCATATTCTATTTTAATTCATTAATTTTGATACTTACAGATTTTCTGAGCTGTACTATATGAATTATTTCATTAAAAATAAATTCTGTATTTAACTAGATAAATTTTTATGTACTGACTAAAGTAATTTATTTTATTTGAGATAGCTTTTTTTTTTTTAATTAGTTTATTAATTTGCCTTTATTGGATTTTTCAGAAGTGCCATGGTAAAATTTCATTATGTAATGTTCTCATTCAAATTATTCTTTGTGGTGTATGACTTTTTAGCGTTATAAAAGTGCCAAATGGAATTGCTAAAACTAGTTTACCATTAAGCTAGAATGCTTTCTTTTTAAATTTTTTCTCTGCTGTCCAATTCTTTTTCCTCTTCTGTTATTTCATTTGCATTTAATACTAATTATGTCAGAATTATGTAAGCCACAATCTTCAAATGTACCACCATTATCATGCTAACTCATGTAATCTTCATTAACAGCATTAAAATCAAAAGAAGGAATCTAGTTTAAATACTACATACAAAATTTGAAGAAATTTCTGCATGTATGAAACATTTTTTTTTTATAGTTTTAGACAATACTTTTTATTAAACTGTAACTGTGATGTTTATAATTTGTCAAGTGATAATTTCCATTCTTGATTACCAGCTGTATTCAGAATGTTTTGTAACATTTATTTGTAATTTTGATTATGTCTAAACTTCATAGCTGTAACTTGCTTATATAGTAAATTTGGGGGGGGGGTAAGCAGTGAAAGGAATTGCATATTGTGACATTGAGCTGAAAATTGGCTAGTGAAAACTATGTACATTTTTAGTACCCATCTTTTTGTCTAATTGTTTTACTCATTGCATAGACAATTATGAAGTAATTTTTATGTTTTTATCTTCAATGTATTTGTTAGGCAGGGACTTGAGCAATTTTGAAACAACAGAGGTTCTGAGAATTACCGGTTATAAATGATAATAACTTCTCTGATCCTTTGCATTAGCTCACAACATAGCAGTTAATTGAGATTTTTTTTTTTTTTGTTTTTTTTTTTTTTTTTTTTTTGTTTTGTTATGTCAAGATAGTATTTAATTTTTGTAATAATCTTTTGGGTAGAAATAAAATAATATCTTTTATGCATTTTATGTCTTTTTAGTTCTGCCTGTTTTTTCAGATGTGACTATTTCTGAGTTGAAGTTATTGATTCTCTTATTTTCTATTATGCTGTGTCTTATCATAAATTCATTAAGTCATGCTATTGAAAGTATGCAATCCATATTCAGTTTATTTATCATGTTCCTTTGTTGCCTCCCATGATTGGTGTTTCACTAATTGGTGAATGTTTAGCAGAATAGGGATTAAATCAAGGAGCTTTTGCTTTTTTATTTTAAAACGTAAGAAATCTCTATTCTCTTGTTTTGAAATTGCTGCAAGCAACAAAATATGTTTCATAAATATCAGCTTCAAACAGCTTTTACTCATTATTTGTAAATAAGTTCGATTCAACCAGTTATTTTGTTGTGCAATTGAGTTAAGTCATGTTTCCATAGAGCACTTATTTCCTCAGAAATTTAAGGCCATGCTGAAAGGCAGGTTTTTTTTTTTTTTTTTTTTTTTTTTTTTCCCCTTCATTTATGTAGTCTGTCAATGACGGAGAGTTATTTTTCAAACATTATTAAAGCAATTGGAAGCACAGATTGAGTGCTCCTGTATTTATGTAATTGGTTTTTCTTTTTTTTAATTAAAAAATTATTTTTCTTTTTTAAAATTGAAGTATATAGTTTTTAAAATGTAGATATTTTTATTCTTTATTTCAGAGGTATTGTGTCAAAAAATACTTTATGGGATAAACTCGTCTTTTCAAATGTGCAGAAGCTTTTAGGAGGTTCTGCTCATTTTATATTTACTGCATCAGCACCTGTATCCAGACAAGTTATGCAATTTTTTCGATGTGCTAGTGGTTGTCTGGTAATATCATTTTTCTTTGCTTTTATATTTTAAATATTCTGCTCTATAGTTTTATAAATAAATGTTTTTAGGATAAAAATGTAAGCATTTGAAGTGCAAACTTATATATGTCTCACATATGTTATTCTGTAAAGAAATTAACCAAATTGTTCCTGATTTATATGTGTAAAAAATAAAGCACAGAATAAAATCTGAAACTTGAATGAGACGTGAAAACTGAATTGTATTTGTTTCAGAGTGAATCAAGTCATTTCTTAATGAAGATAAATATTTTGTGTATTTTACTAGGGTATTTTATTTATAATTTTGAAGTTACATGCTAAATTATGTTTTAAATTGTGTTTCCCATAATTTATTTAATCATGAGTGAATATTTAATAGTTTTAAAGAATCTTGTATCCTTAGATATGCAAAATTATTTTATTTTACATTAAAAATAGGAAATTTACTAATATTAAATTAGGATGATTTTCAGATTAGTTTTTGGAATTCATAGATTAAATTTCACTAACATTGGTACTCCTCTTCTAAGAGATTGAATTCGTAGCAAATTATTATATGTATTGTTGCGTGCGTACGGGTTCGTTATGAAATGAATGCCTAAGTCCGATGAAAAATGAACAAAAATTTATTATTATCACAACAAAAATGCTTAAATTTTCTCAAATTATCATGCAGTATTACAATATCTCACAGTAGTAATCTTTTAACTACTCAAATGTCCAATAGAACGTAATTCAAAACAGCTAAAGAACGCTAATCCGCGAATTCGCTACAATCAACAACAGTAGTTTTCTAAACAACAACAAACTAAGCAACTACTACGAACTGAGATGTTTTCCTCCTTTTATAAGATTTTAAAAATCACGCGCTAGAATTTTCCAGTACTTTCTCGAAATCAAAAAGAGATATTTATTTATTTAATGCACGCGCTCTTGTATTTTCAATTTTCCGGCTTAGCTTTCTTTTAATATTCGTCACGCGCTGCACTGCGCGAGAAATAAAACCATTTAATTTATAATTAAACTAACATTAGCTTTTTAAATACCAAATTCGTAACACTACCGCCTTCCCAAGGACTGCACGTCCCGGGCAGTACAATCCCTGAACAGGAAGCTTAACTTACAACTGTGGCATAAACATTACATTACAATATCAAACAACATGAACAATAAATGCAATAACTAACTTAAACAAATCAAATGCTATCAAATACTAAATGCAAAACAAATACTAAATACAAATCAAATACTAAATGCAAATCAAATACTAAATACAAATCAAATCAAATACACATTTAAAAACAAAAAGGACCATGGTCTGATACTATTTACAATTATTTACATTATGTACTATGGCCATAGTAATGAGCTAACCTGTCGTAATGAACGACTTTAGGTTTAGAGTTCGAAGACTTACGAATCCGAACCACGACGTCATTCAGCCTTTTTAGGACTGTATACGGGCCATCCCAAGGTGACTGTAATTTCAGACAAAGTCCTTTCCGTCGAGTCGGATTCCACAACCACACCTTGTCTCCTTCTTGGAACTGATGTTCAGTAGCTCTTGTGTCGTAGCGGGTCTTCATCTTCTCCGTCGCCAAGTTGATTCGCTCTCGTGCAAAGTTGTGCATCACTTCAAACCGGGCCTGGAGATCTTGAATATATTCCTCAGACGATGAAGGAGCATCCGGAGGGCGGCCAAACAATAGATCACAAGGCAGACGAAGGTCACGACCGAAGAGCATCTGTGATGGAGAATAGCTGGTAGTTTTGAGTTTCCTTTCGACCCTGGTATGATTTCGGCAGCTTCCCGAGCTCGATCTTTCGGACAAGGCATCGACATTTCCAGGCGAGGATCCCTTTTGAGGATGGATAATCATGCCATCAGATGCTGAAAGCAGCTTATTGTTTTTGAAATCTAAGGAAAAATTGTATTTCCTTAAAAAGTCCAATCTGAGTATGCATGGATCTGTAATATCTGCCACATATGCCGTGTGATGGTAGGCGGCACTTCCAAACGTGATGTTTACGTTTAACTTCCCAGTTATGTCGATCTTGTCACCAGACGCAGTCTGAAGGGTAACACAGGATGGCGTCCAAATAAGTTTATCTTTAAACTGTTCAGCTAAATCTTTCCTAATGATGGTAACATTAGCTCCTGTGTCAATGATCATATTGCAAGAAACTCCATCGATATTCCCATTGATGGACAGTCCGTTATTGTTGCCACTCACTATAGAGATCTTAAGCGCTTTAAAACAGGGTTTTTCATTATCTGGCAACCTCCGTTCCTTGATATGGTCATTAATTTGTTTCCTGCGTCGTTGCTCAGAAATTGTCTCAATTTTTGTACCCTGGGGTGTTCTGCAATTCTTTCGTACGTGGCCTTCAGCTCCACAGTTCCAGCACTTTGGTTTCTTGTCAGTCCTTTTCTTTCCCGTGGCATTTAATTGTCTGTTTAAATCGTATGCCTTATTTTCCGTGCTCTGGGGAGTTCTGCAGTTCCTTCGTAGGTGGCCTTCAACACCGCAATTCCAGCACTTTAGGGTCGGTTTTGTTTCACCACTATTCTGTCTTAAAGCATTCACTGGTCTTGTCAACTCATCCGTTTCATTATCCATGCCCTGGGGTGTTCTGCAATGCTGTCGTAAGTGACCTTCAGAACCACATCTCCAACATCTTACAGCCATTTTGTTCTCACTGCTACTCCGTATCAAAGCATCGACTTGTCTGGATAAATCATCTAAACGAGCCATCAATTGGTCCCCTGGGTCGTGGACTCGCACAGCTCTGACTGGGTAGCGATCTCTAAGAGTTGCTTGCTGGGCTGCCTCCAATTTCACGGCGTACAACAGAGCGCTTTTTACATCCTTTACATCTGCCATTCATAGTGCTTTCTGTATTTCAGGGTCCCGAATGCCATCGATGAAATATTGCAGCGACAGGATTTCCCTCGTTTCTCTCGGGCACTCCGTAAAGGCAAGGTGGGACAGCCTTTCGACATCCGTGGCGAGCTCCTGAAGTATTTCGGTGGGCTTCTGCTGACGGGATTTTAGTTGAAGCCTGCTGTAGTCTTTTAAACACTTCTCTCCAAAGCGCAGCTCCAATGCGCCAGATAGAGCTTCAAAGTCTAGTCTTTGGTTTTCAGGGAGCGTCTGCAGGATATCCGCTGCGTCTGCTCTCAGAGAAGCGGCGAGATGGCAGGCCTTAGTTTGGGAATCCCATCCATTCGCATCCGAAACGATAGAAAATTGTGTTTTATACACTTGCCAGGATGTCTTCCCATCATATGTGCATAGCTTCAGAGAGGAGCGAGCAGGCATAGATAGAAATTTAAAACCTTCAGAATTGCTTCCTGCCATTGCTATGCACTTCTTTAGGCTGTCAACTTCTTTGGCGACGGCAGCAGAAACCCTATCATCAATTTGGGATTCGATTTGTTGTTGAACAGAACAAACTCTTCCTTCTATTTCTTCTTTGACAGAATCAACTCTGTAACCTATTTGTTGTTCCACTGCCGAAACTCTGTCTTCTATTTGCTCTTTCACTGAAAAGACTTTTTCTTCAATTTGTCCAACTTTAATTTCAACCGCGTCTATTCTGCCTCCCATAACCTCAAATTTATTTTCTATTATGCAGGTAATTTCTCTTTTCATCTCTTCTTGTCTTGCTTCAAACTTTTCCTGTCCTGCTTCAATCTTTTCCTGATTGGATTTCATATCTTCTTTCAACGAGGCAAAGGCTGAGATCAACTGCCTTAATTGCTCTTCCATCGCTCTTGTTATTGGCATTCAAACCCCACTCCTGACACCAAAAATTATTGCATGCGTACGAGTTCGTTATGAAACGGTAGGCGTCTTGGATGTTGCTTGATCGGGTGATGATCGCCGGTATCGATTCTATGTTTTCTCCCGCTCGTCTTCTGACATCGGTCGAACTAGTTTGACACAACATAGAATCGATACCGGCGATCATCACCCGATCAAGCAACATCCAAGATGCCTACCGTTTGCTAACCAGGAAGAGGTACGAACACTTTTAAAGGATATGGAAGAAAGCGATGTTATCGAGCCTTCAGCAAGTCCATGGGCATCTCCCATCATTCTTGTCAGAAAGAAAGACGGCTCAACAAGATTTTGCGTTGACTATCGTCGGTTGAATGAGGTTACGAAGAAAGACAGTTACCCTCGTCCTAGAATTGATGACATTTTGGACACTCTTTCTGGAAGCAAGTGGTTCTCAACACTTGATTTAAAGAGTGGGTATTGGCAGGTAGAAATACACACTGATGACCGAGAAAAGACGGCATTTACTACGGGACAAGGGCTTTGGCAATTCAAGGTGATGCCGTTTGGACTGTGTAATGCGCCGGCAACATTCGAACGTCTTATGGAGACTGTTTTGAAAGGCCTTTCCTACGAAGCCTGCCTGATATACCTGGACGACATCATCGTCGGAAAGAGTTTTGAAGAACATTTAGAAAATCTTAGAAAGGTGCTTCAGAAACTGAAAGAAGCCAATCTAAAGCTGAGTCCCGCTAAATGCAAATTGTTACGAAAGGAAGTGACTTACCTGGGACATGTCATCTCTGCAGAGGGTGTGCGCACGGATCCTGAAAAGGTATCAGCGGTTAAATCCTGGAAACGTCCCGAAAATGTCCATCAGCTGAGAAGCTTCCTAGGGCTTTGCACCTCCTATAGGAGATTCGTGAAGGACTTTTCTTCCATCGCAAGACCCCTTCACAAGCTGACAGAGAGCAACCAAAAGTTCTTGTGGACAAAAGAATGCGACGATGCATTTAACAACTTAAAGGAGGCTTTAACATCTACCCCACTCCTGACACCAAAAATTGTTGCGTGCGTACGGGTTCGTTATGAAATGAATGCCTAAGTCCGATGAAAAATGAACAAAAATTTATTATTATCACAACAAAAATGCTTAAATTTTCTCAAATTATCATGCAGTATTACAATATCTCACAGTAGTAATCTTTTAACTACTCAAATGTCCAATAGAACGTAATTCAAAACAGCTAAAGAACGCTAATCCGCGAATTCGCTACAATCAACAACAGTAGTTTTCTAAACAACAACAAACTAAGCAACTACTACGAACTGAGATGTTTTCCTCCTTTTATAAGATTTTAAAAATCACGCGCTAGAATTTTCCAGTACTTTCTCGAAATCAAAAAGAGATATTTATTTATTTAATGCACGTGCTCTTGTATTTTCAATTTTCCGGCTTAGCTTTCTTTTAATATTCGTCACGCGCTGCACTGCGCGAGAAATAAAACCATTTAATTTATAATTAAACTAACATTAGCTTTTTAAATACCAAATTCGTAACAGTATATACAATTATCAGAATGATTAGAAAATAATCCAGGATTTTGTCTAGCAGAAGGGATTCTGAAATCAAATTTGTTGCTGATTGTTACAATGTGTCTTATTCTCTTTAGGTCTTTGAAGCTTATGGGCTTTCTGAAGTAGGTGCAGCAGCTATGACATTGATGTCAGAATATGACAGTGGTAATTATTTTATTTACGTTTATTGCATTTTCTACATTGAAATCGATGTAACTGATACAGTTTCATAGAAGAGTTAAATATCTAAAGTGAAATGATTTTTATCTGAGGTATTTCTAATTTTAAAAATTTTAAATAGTTATTAAATTTGAAGGGTTTGTTACACTTTTTCAAATATAATTTAATAACCTTTCATGGAATTGATTTAGGATGTTTGTTAAATAGTTCTATTACTTTATTTAGGTCATTTTTGTAGAAGAGTTAATAGTAGATATCTCCCCTCAGTTGTAACAGATGCCAAAAAATTCTTATTAGATGTATTCATAAGTAAATCAGGTGATTCGGCTTTCTTTAAAGTGATACGTTTGGCATTAATGTTTGTTCTTATAACAATGAAGTACAGATCAAGGGCTTTTGTGAGACTACTGTGTAGAAAAAAAAAAAAAGAACTTGTGTTCCTTTTTAATCATCCATTAAATTCCTAGCTCTATTCTGTGTAAATTATTCATTATAAAATAAAAATTGGGAAGTTGTTTTTCAATTAGAATCATAGTGAAATTATTAATAATGCTTAATGAATATAATTTCAATGGTCTTAATGATTGAAAAATCTGTATGTGGATTATTTATCTTTAATGGAAAATAAATGAAAAATATTACATTTGATTCTTTTAGGAATAAAAAACCATTGTTTACTATGAATATCTTGCAGTTTAAACACTTATTCAAAGTAAGCGTTCTATAAATTCTATGAATGTTCCCATAAAGTATTAAAAGTTATATTTCTATAAATTCGCTTCAGAATTATTTGCAAGTAAATGGCTTAAATGAAATTTTTGAAGTTATAGTGTGACTTTTTTTATGCCTTTAGTTTTATTATTAATGTTGTGTATGTATGTGCTATCAAACAAAGTGCATTAAAAATGTAGAATTATATTTCTGAGCTACTATATTTAGTTGATTCTGAAGCACTACTTTGAAATGTTCTGCATTTATTTTATTTTTAAATAGGCTTTGTAGGTCCTCCACTTCCAGCAAACCATATAAAATTGGTCAGTGTTCCTGAGATGTTTTATGATGCTGATAATAATGTTGGAGAAGTATGTTACAAATATTATCTGTTTATAAAACTTTAAATTTCGTGAAAAAAAAATCAACTTCCTATTGACTGTGTTTAATTTAATTGAGCCTTTTTCAATAAAAGTTAAGCTTTTTTATTGCAGAACAAGAAAAATTTAGTATCACAAATATTCTGACTAAATTAAAATTTCTACAGGAAATAGAAAAAGGAGAGGGAAATATGTGGGATAACAGTATTGATTACAGATGATGTCAGAGAATTTGGGGAATTGTTTTCATCCACATTTTTAGGATATGTAATCTGAAAAATGCAAACATTGCTAAATCGTCTATTAAAAATAAATTGCTAAACAGCCATTAATTTTCTGTTTCTCATCAATTCCTATCAAAATACAAGAATGATATAAACAAAAGTATTCTCTCCGCTTTGAAGTGTGTTGTTGATGCTTATTTAATTTATATAACCATGTGAACTTATTCCCCAAATTAAACTGCTTAAAAATAGAGGATTATTAATGGCTATTTGGTTCCTAATTATAATATGGTTATTCATCTTTTCTGTGTTTTTTCAACTGTTGTCAAATTAATTGTAATTGTCTCTGATACTGTCTCAGTAAATTGGGAATTTAGTATGTATCTTTGTTGCATATATGCATGACAGTTGTTTTATTTGTTCATTTATTATGCTTTTTTAAATGCAGATATGTATTCGGGGTCCAAATGTGTTTCTTGGCTATTATAAAAATCCTGAAGCTACTAAAGAAGCTTTTGATAAAGATGGATGGCACCATACAGGAGATATTGGCCAGTGGCTGCCTGTAAGTAATTTTGAAGTTTCCTTTATTATGAATCCTGCCTTTATTTTGTGAATTTTCATTTCCTAATCTTTTTTTTTTTTTTTTTTTTTTTTTTTTTTAATTCTCCTAGAATGGCACACTAGCAATTATTGATAGGAAAAAGCATATTTTCAAGCTGGCCCAGGTAAGGAATAGATTTCTTGTTTTATAAATCTTTTAAATTAATTATTTTTGTAAGAATTTGTTTTAAAGAATATGTTAAATATAAAAACATACAATATGTGATATAAATTTATGCTTATGATCTTTTGAGCTGTTTGTTATAAAAACTTATAATCTCTGCTCTTAAAATTGTATTGCATTTTCAAGGATAAGTAGTTTGTTAGACATTATATTAGTACTAGATAGTAAGGCATGTTAATAAATTTTGTATTTACAAAGGAAAGACGGGATTTGTCTTTACTCTTCATTGTGGTAGCACTCATAATAATGAGAGAAAAATAAACAATGATGATGATAAAAACATAAAAAATGATGAAGTTAGCAAATCATAGAAAATTCCTTTTTATTCTTGCAGTTTCTTTGGTTCCAGATGATGCAGTATTTTCCCTAAATTTCATATGCAGTATACAATGCTCAGAGTAGTTCTTATGCTTGAAATAACAATAACTACTACTTCTGCCTTATTTATTATTACAATCAACTATTAATATCATATCCAAGTGTTATTTCATTGCCTTTTGCAATACAGTTATTTCTGTTGTTTTTCATTTGTTTATCCTGTGAATTTTCAGGAGTTTCAAGAGTTATTTTTAAGTCTGCATACAGTATAGAAGAAAATAAAAGATAAAGAAAAAAAAAAAAAAAAGAAGAAGCTTTACAAAATGTTAAAAGTATTTTTCTGTGCATAAAGTATAAGCATTGTGAGCTGTGAAAACATTTTCAATTTCTTGACTGAGGCAATATTCAGCCAAAAAGTAAAGAGTCTGCCTTTATTATTATTATTAAAAATTAGCTTTTTACTGTGATTTATTCATTTAGAAAAGAATAAATGTTACTTACTTACAACATGTAGTGGTTTCCCAGCTTAATTATTTTCCTGCACTCATTGTTTTGTCTTTCCTATTGAAAAATTATAGATAAGATTGAGTTTCAACTGTGTATATAATTATTTTTTTAAGATGATAATTTTATTTCAGGCTTTAAATTATTGTTTCAGTCAAGTACTTCAGTAATGATCAAATAACATTTTATATAATAAGAGCATTTAACTTACTCTGAGCAAGAAAAGGAAATCATTGGTTTTGTTAGCACTTGTAAATAACTTGTTGCATTTTTAATAGTTTCACTCATGAGAGAATTTAAAATTCTATGCTTTGATATGAAGTTAGACAGCAATCTTAATATATTTTAAGGTAATAAGTTTTATGAATATGTGTTAAAACATTTACTTTGATTTAATCTTCTATGTATTTATATTGTATCATGTATCTTAGGGTGAATACATTGCACCTGATAAATCAGAAAACGTCTATGTTCAAAGTCACATAATATCACAAGTCTTCGTCGATGGATTTTCTGATCAGGTAATAGAAAATAAACAAAATAAAGCAATTTCTGCATAATACGATAGTAATAAAATTATGTTTTTAACTATATGGGTATAAATGAGGAGGATTTAAGTTAGTATTATATATAGTTTCTTTTACAGTTTCATTTTTTGGCATTAAAGATGAAAGCATCATTAAATCAATTCCTATTAATGCAATTCTGTAGCACAGTGTAATATGAAAAGATTTCATATGTGTAATTAACCGCTTTATTCAGTGCTGAAAATATGCAAGCAAATTGTGCTTATGTAAGATGAAGTATATGTAAACAATTAGAAAGCAGAATTGTTCTTCCAGTTAAACTTTTCCTATGATTTTCAAATCATAATAGGCTGTTTTTAATGTTTTTATGTAGTAAATGTAATATTAAGTAATGTATTGTGATATCTGATGTAGCATTTTATATAATTTTGCGTACTTTGTAGATTTTAGAAGCATAAAAATCAAAGATTATTGTTTGATCACATTGCTATTATCATAGCTAACATATTAACAGAATATCATTATTCTTTTAATTTTTAGCTTATAAAGGGCTAGAAACACTTCCAGATATTAACTTGCTAAGCAATGCGAACAGGGCCGGATTTACGTATGTTACACAAGCTATAGCTTAGGGCCCCTCCAAAATTAAAATATAGTATAAATAGTATTAAAATATATTATAACAAACTTATAAAGGACCCAATATCTCAAATAGCTTAGGGCCTTATCAAGTCTAAATCTGGCTCTGAATATGACTGCTTTTATCCAGTGGTGAAATATGACCTGATATATATTATGTTGTTATTTGAATTATTGTATTCTCTTGTTTTCTTTAATGATCTGAATGTGATCCTAGTAAGTGTAAACAAAGAGTAGAGTAACTAATTTTGCCAATTTAGCTAATATTTTCCATTTAAGCACAGCTAGCTGTTCATGAGCAATTCAGAAGAGCTCAAGTAGGTTAAGTGATCTTTACGGTGACTATGCAGATGCAAGACATTCATTCCAAGCACTTCAAAATTTTTTGATCAATAAGTGTGAAACTTTTAAATCTATATCCCATTAGCAATGTAGCATGGTGCATTTTAAATTTTATAAACATCTCTAATTTATTTACTGTTCCATTAAAAAAAATTATGAAAAAATCAAGCCCAAAGTGTGAAATTTTCACTAACTAAATTCGGCTGTTATAAGATAGTAGCGTACACTCTGTATAAGGAATATATGAAGTGATATTGTGCAAGGTAGTTTAGTTCACATAGTGCAAATTGAATTAAACCATCTTTTGGCCATTGGATGCAATGTTGTATTTCTCTGATCAGAAATAGATGCCCCTTCTTATGCCATAACCAACTTAATTACTTATTTTTCTCACTCTTTGACTCAGCTATTTTCCTCTTTCAAGATGTTTCTGTAGGATTAATGTTTGCAGACTTGCTACATGCTTTATACAGTCATGCATAGTGCAACATGCTTATTCTTCAAGTGTTTTAGCATAGAAGTGAATACCTTCCTTTACGGTATAAGAAACCACTCGCTCATTTAACTAAGCATGGTTCCTTGGAAGACTCAGGCAATTTATTGCCTCATCTAATAACTCGGGTGAACTCATCTGAACTTGTCGTCCAACTCAGGTGAAGATTAAAGCAACCTTTTTATTAAATCTTCAAACTTAGTAGAAGCGCATATTGTGCTTACAAATAAGTTCCTGCTACTCGCAGGAATTCAGTTAACAAAATGTAAAGTAAAAATTTTTGTAATTCTTACTGGAATTCACAAGTCTTATCAATCAAGCTTTCGCTCGGGATTCTACAAGGGTGATCATACTCACCTAACAAAAGACTAATGCCAGTCTCAAATAATTGTTAGAGCTGGGTGAGGAAATATAAATATCAACATCACTACCAGAACTCTCCTTCCTAAGTTTCAAAAACTGTGTTATAGTTACATAGGTAATTTGCATCCTCGTGGGAGTCTATTGAAATTACGGATAAGGTAATAAAATAAATGATTTAATGAACATAAATCTTGCAGTAGGAAAGGAGAAAAAATAGAGACAAGTTTTCAATTACCTTCTTCAATTTCATTTACTATAAGAGTTATTTTAAATCCAAAATATGACAGAATGGAATATTCAAATATTATCTTTAGAACTGCATTTAAAAATATCTAAATGACTGAGACCAATGTTTTCAAACAAATTAGAAATACCGGAATTTCTGAAGTTATTACTTTAGAATATTTACTTTAATAATGGTGCTGAACTTAAGCTTGAGGACAAAAAAATAAATAAATAAATAAATAAATAAAAATAAAAATAAAAATTAAAAAAAAAAAATAAAAATAAATAAATAAAAGGCTACTTTCTTGCCATAGTCTTTAATAATGAAATTCTTTCACATTCTTGATACAGACAGTTCTTTTTTAAAATAATGATTATTATACCAAATTTCTTTGTAAGGTTATTCTGGAGCAATTGATTTTTAAGTTGTTAAGCTGTTTTATCAAAATATATTTTGTTACTTTTATGAGTGAGAAAAAGCAGGTTTAAAATTAGTCATTTTTTGCATTACTTTTCAGTTTTGTTCTAATTATATGTATAATCAAAAGTAATTATTGCATGATTGTTGAGAGCTACAATTTATGATTGATAATGCAGTGTATTCTAAAATGTCATGCAATATTCATAAATTTTTATATGACGTCGTAACTTTTACATATATTATATAATATATGATTTATTAACTTGGCAATCATTGCTTTCAGTTCTTGTGTTATGGTTGAATCCACTATAATTTCTTATGATTTAGGAATTTGCAGTAGCAGTTGTTATTCCTGACCCCAAACCATTTTTAATTTGGACAAAAGAAAATGATTTTACAGAATCCAATCTTGAAGTTTTATGTCAAGATCCAGTATGTACTCTAGGCTTTATTTTTTTTAAAAATTCCTATGTTTATATTTGCACAAAATAAAACTTTTAGAATATTATATTAAAATGCTATTTGTAATTTTAACTTGTTTCTTAATAGATGTAATATTTATTAATTTAGGCAGTTAGAAAGGCTCTATTAAGTCATATGTTGAAATTTGGGAAAAAGAAGAATTTGAATTCACTGCATCAGGTATGAATTAATCAATTACTATTTTTAAAATATAAATTAAATGAATTACATTATTGCTATTCAGAATTGTGTGATAGATTTTTTGTAATGTCTCCATCTTATTATTTTTTTTTCCTTTTATTTTGGAAAAGTATATTTTAAATAAATTTTCATTGTTCTTCCAACAGTATTTGCAAGTGTGTTTTTATGTTTGTATTTCAGATATATGAGCATTTCTCCATTTTGTGTACTCTACTTTTGTTTCCATTTCTAATTGTAAAATATAGTTACATGAGCAATAATTGTCTTAAGATTGCATTGATTATTATATTGCTAAATATCGGGTAATGGGAAAGAATGAAAATATACCAAATTAAATAAATATAATTAAAAAGAGAAGCATGCCAATGTGAAACTTTGAAAGTTTGTTAAAACAGCAATTTAATTTTGGTGTAAGTTTTTAATTAAAACTCTTTTCTATTTCGAGGCTATGTTTGATTGCCTATGTTTTGACCTATGTTTGATTGCATTGAAGTCAATAGAGTTTTAAATAAAAACTTATGTCAAAATAAGGTTGCTGATTTGCCTAATTTTGAACTGAATGTAGCTAAAAATTTTCTGCATAGGAATCGAACTTTGCTTAGGCAAGATAACTAATACCTGCATAGTAAAAATTTAAATATGGAATGAATGCAGTGTACTTTAGTAAATAAAATTTTATAAGAATGTTATCATTAAATTATTTAAAATGTGATTTTCCTGAAAAAATAATATTAATAAAGTAGTTGTAAGCTATTGCATTTATAAATACATGAAAGTGACATATTTAAACTGTAAATAAAGAATTATTTATTATTAAAGGTTAGTTTACTAAAAAAAAATATACTTGGAATTCCTAAATATAAAAATTGAAATTTTCTTGATACCCCCTTTTTTTTAACTATCATGTAGTGAGAAGTAGTATTCAGCTGTTTTTTAACCTTTTTAATTATTCTAAAGGGGAAAACTAATAATTATGTACTGTTTCAAAATACTTTTCTAAATCCGATGAAACAGAAGATGCATAAACGCTGGAAAAAAAAAAGATTTATATTATAAATACTCATTTATTTTTAATTGGAAATTCCATAATTTGGGATAGCTGAATTTGGCTGCAGGGCCTACAGAGGAATTCAACTTATAAGTAGCCCAAATATTAACAGCCATCATGATTAAAATGTAAGACACACCTATGTTGAATGAAATGTGCTATTTCTAGCACAGTGTCATTGATAGCCATAAGCTAAGGAAAACCTTTGTTTTTTTACTTGTATTTGTCTAATTAATTAGTTTTATTTATTTGAATTTAATTATGAAAGAAATATGTAATTTGCCTTTAAATGTATATGTGTAGGCAAATTGTGGTTAATATTTGTTATAGGATTCTGTAGCTCTCATCAAAAGTATAAGTCAGCCTTTTAGGTTAAAGTCACAAGTACGTGGATTATTATTAGCAAGTTTTTAGGTTAGGAGGTACTTTTCCGTTTCGCCGGCGCAAATCTCGCCAAGCAGACTTTGTTGGCGACAACATACAGTATACACATAAAAAATGTTAATTCTAAGAATTTTTTTTTTTTATTTTGAAGGCATAAACATTTTAATATGGTTTAAAATTTTGTAAAAATCCAATAAATAAAGACAATAAATTTGTAAAAAGACATTAATTTAAGAATTTACTATGATTTCATGGTTCAAAATCCTGATTTGCCGGTTCGTATCACGTGACCCCAAGTGATCTCATCTCACGTAAACTACGCTACTAAAATCTAATTCTCTCAGTAATTCTCTACACTAATTTCAAGTTAAATCTTAATTTGGAATACAAGTTTAAATGCAAGAATTATTTCAATTCGTACAAATAGCTTACTCAGAAATTATGTAAAACCGCAGTGCTTTACTTCGCTAGTGCATTCTCATTAGAATTGATGAATTTAACACTTGATTTCGCCTTCGGATGAGCGGTGTAATTGCGTTCTAATTGACTTAATTACCGTGAATTGTCTTAGGGGATAAAATTTAAATATCGTGTAAAAATTCTATATTATTGTATGCCAGTATTGAAAGAAACAATCTGATAAGAAATGGCTTCAACTTGTTTTGAAACTGAGACGTAAAAGGTTACCAGCGAAGATATTCCGTCTGGCATCAGTGAAACCATTATTGGCGACTTTATCGTTTGCGCCGGCAAAACGGAAAAGTACCGGTTAGGACTGTTCTTGGATTAGAATCTTCCTAGACTAGCATAAGTATTTAGGTTAATTTTACATGTATTTGTTTGCAACTCGATTCATCTCTATTGAGGCGTGTTTACATCTTAAAGGGAAGGACTAAGCTATTTGATAAAAGCAAACACACAAGAATCATCTGCTTAAAGCAGGAATGCCTTCATAAAGGTCTTTCTACGGTAAACTGGCTTGTATCCATGTTACATATGGGAAATATTCCTGTGCACTCAGCCGATTTTCAGAGATTTTAACTCATGTCGACCTATTAATCTTCAGTGATCTTTTCCACTCTGACACTGATAGGCAATAAAAGAAAGAAAAATCCATAGATTATTAGAGTTTGATGGTTTTTTTTTTTTTTTTTTGAATAACATAAGCTGTTAAACTTCTTGGAACATGGGAGAGCATATTTACTGTAGTCATTCTTTTAAATCACAAACATAGTCTTTATGTTGGCCATCCCAGTCTCAAAGGGTTAATGCAATGGCATTGATGAATTTCAAGAAATGCGCTGTAGCACATAAGTATTGAACTGCCTATAATTCATTCTGTTGACAGCTTGAATAAAGTGTTGTGTTATGAAATTAATTATCTTTTAAATGTTTACTTAGGCCATGAAAAAAAATTGCTTTTAATTCAACCAGAGTAACATGGTGTAGATCAAAATAAGTAAGCCTATGTCTTTTAAGATGTATTGGGAATAGATATGAACTTTGGTACCTAAATACCAGCTCTTTGATTTATGATGATGTTACATTCAGATATATCCCTAATAAATTGACAATACTTTAGTTAAAATGCATCTACTAATATACCTAACTTTTTGAATATCATATCTTGTACCAATTTAAATGTGCCTAAAATATCTACATCATCAAGAATTGAGTAAAATAGTTTAACACAAGGCTTATTTTGTAATCAAATTTTAAATAGTTTTTATAATTTATATAGTGTATTGATCTTGCTACTTGTACTTGTTCAGATTTTAGTAGGCAGGGTGCTGTTCAGAAAGATAGCAAGTTCTGAAAAGTCTGTCAGAATACCCAACAAAATGAAAATGGAGTATTGGCCAAATAAAACTGAATTCTGTTCAATAAGAAATTATGAATGAACATTTCTTTGATTGGAAACCTGAAACTCATGTTCCTACATTTATGTTTGTATGATGTTTAAAAATCCACATTTAAAAAGTTACATGTAGGGCTGCACATAGCAAAAAATTTTAATTAATAACACTGAGGGTTTTTTTTTCGTTGATAGATAGCCTCTCAAATTAACTATTGTGTGGAAAATGGCTCTGTAACTGACGTTTTTTCTGCGAGGTCTATATAATCATATAAGTTTAAGATGTTTGTACTAATAGGTGGCCTTAACTTTTTTTTTTTTTTTTTTAATCTGCATTATTTGGATTTGTTGTGATTAGTTATAGAAGCGGTGATGAAGTGCACCTACCATTCTGCATTGTCACATCAGAGTGCAGCAAATCTAAAGAGGAATTCTAAGAGGGGAAAAGCAGTATCCCATCTGTCATGACATATGCATTTTAAGTTTTTAAGTAAAGATAAAAATTTTAATGGAGTCAGAGGGAAGTCTTTGATGAGTATTGTAAAGATATTTAATAATGCAATCTTTCTTAAATTTCCTATACATTTCTATACATTATTATATCTATTTAATAAAATAATAATAATAAAAGAAAAAATTTTCTAGCAGAATACAAAAAAGGGGGGGGCTACCAAATGAGCTAAAAGTAATGAGATCATTTCTTGTTCCCAAACATGATTTCAGAATTCAAGCAAAAAAAAAAAAAATGCATGTGTGTATGTGCTAAAATAAAATAAAGTATGCTGCTTGGAAGATTACAACAATTACAACAAAGCACATTTAATGATAATAAAATGTAAATTTGGTATATTTTATTTTGTAATTCAAAGAAAATATCAAGGAATTGTGAACTAGGTTATTTTATGATCAAAATAAAAAAAGGAGCTCAAGCATTAAGTCATATTTTGCATATTTATTTATTTTTGGTATAATTAAATTTGAAAACATTTGATTATTTTGCAGGTTGGAAATGTATACCTAAGTCTTGAACCTTTTAGTCAAGAAAATGGCTTATTAACTCCTACTATGAAGCTTAAAAGATCAGTGGCAAGAAAAAAATATGAAAAGATTTTTGAACAAATGTATGAAGAAGGAAACTTCAAGAAGAATATCAATTTATAGCACAGAGTAGGAGAAATGATCTGTGTGTGCCAAGAATTACTCTGTTTCGAAGCATTAATAATTAATTTTATAACTAGTTTTTAAAGATATGTATAAAAAGCATGCTAAGATAAGAGGGAAAAATTGTTACAGAGAACTTTTTATGATCTGACTTGTAATTAAATTACAGTGTGAGATTTTTTATGAAGTTTGCTATTTTTCTATTCAGAGCAATTTTAAAAACAAGCTGAATGTTTCTGGATATAAACTTTTAAATAGCAATGTATTTTATCAGTATTCTTTCTTATTCTTGGAGGTATTTCTGATTATTAAAAGTTATGTATTTTTTTAACATATTTTTTAGAAATAAAGTAATTTACACCAATTTTTTTCAAATTCAATCATTTACATCTAGTATTTAAATAAAAAGTTATGAATACCTAATAGAAAACTTCTGAGAAAATTCATTAAATGTTTGCAGGTGAATTTTGACCTTTAGTGAACAGTTCAGCGATTTTCAAAGTTTATATATTGAAATAAAACACAATTTTAGATTGGCCTTAGTTTCATTAGAAAAGGGCGATAGCACATGATTGCTCATCTTTTAGAAACAAAAATATTGTTGCTTCTTAAGGGAAGATTTCCACCTCTTGAAGAGAGACACATTTTCTCTCTTGAAATGCATGAAACTTTCATATAAAGCCAAAGCTGAATTTTCCTTTTCTTTTATATATCAAAGTATTTTAGCATTTAAAAGCTGTGCTGTATAAAAAAGCTTTTCAAAGAAATACAGTCTCATTGGTTAAATTAATGTGCCTTTATTTGGATGAAGTCTAATGTTCCTGTACCAATTGTAATCACCATCTTAATGATGTCCTTTATAGTCTGTGTATTAGTAATCCACAACAAGGTTCACTGAACACTGGTAGTTCGGTCCGAGGTTTGAATCTCATGTATAACATATATACAAGCTAATTTCCCTTAAAAAATCCTTCACAAAGGCATCCTTTTCCTTAGGCAGATAACCCTTAAGGCTGTGCCGTAATCACATAATCATAAATATTTATTTTTCACAGAAGTTAGTTATTTAAAGGCATATTAAGAAATCCAAGGTGTATAGGCTTTTCTAGATTTCTAATGTTTTCCTATTCCTGGAATTTTCATGATGGATGTGATGCTGCAAGTCTTTGCTTAAGACCACTCTTTCAAATTGTCTTTACTCAGTTGTAATTCTTGGGGTGTTTCAGAGTTATTCACTGTGTGAATCCCACTATAATGAATTTTTAAGTGAGTTTTTTGTTCACTGCATATGATTTAATAATAAAAACACATACTGTTAGAAAAATTAATTGATGGATTATAAAAAACTTGACTAACTTCTCACACCCAAAAGATGTAAGTAATCATTCTACAGTAGGCCAGTGTTCATATTATAAGTTAGTATTAATTTGTCCAGTTATTAGATGTTTGTGAAACATAAGAGTGTGAATAGGGAAGAAAGTGTTATAATGAAATTTCTTATGAATGAAGTTGTAAAACTGATTGAAATTTACAAAGACACTATAGGAATGAATCTCTTAGCTGTAGTAAAACATGGGAATCATGCAAATAGTTTAACCCTTTGCGGCATGGTGAGTCAATATATGACCCACCTAATTAATATTGATTGTCTCAGTTAGCAATTTCCGTTAGAAATTTTCTAATCTTTTAAAAATAATCTATTTTAGTTATTGTTTTTCTCAGTAGATGTCACTATTATACCAGGGCTTAAGTTTATAAGCAAAAAATATTCAAAATAGGATCACAAAAATGATATCCATGTATCTCGCATTTTTCAATATTTAAAAAATTTTGGTATGCAATTTATGATATGTGTGATTCTTTTTAATATTCAAAGGTATTTTATTTTCAAAAATCTTAATTGGATTCAATATTTTATAGCATTAATTTTGCAGTTGAAATAAGTGGGTTAAAATTTGTCCCACCACACATTTGAATTTCCGCTCAATAGATGGCAGCACTCACGATTATTTTTGTTTTCTTTTTTGAATTTACTTTTTTCGTGATTACGCGTGCTTTTACATCCGTTGTATGTTCTGATGTGCTAAAATGTCTAGGAAAAAATTAACAACTCAGGAAGCTTTGGATCTTTTTGCTGAATTGCCATCCGATTGCGACTCAAATGCTTCAGATGTCAGTTCTGATTCAGATGAAATTGAAATCCAAGAGAGAATAACTGAGGTTGAAGTTATTGCTGAAGAAGAAAGGGAAGTAGTTATAATTTGTTTCGCTTTTTAAAGACACAGACCCATCTATGCATGTGGCACTGTAAATATGAATCGGAAGTATCTACTCACAAATTTATGTCGAGAATATATAGACTTTTCAGTTAGCGATGATTCAATTTATTGCATAAAATGGAAGGATAAAATATCCATTTCTATCCTGTCTTGCTTGGAAAAGGCAACTGAAATGAAAGAAATTAATAGAAAAGAACGAGATGGAAAGACAAAAAAAGTACTGTGCCCAAACAGCATTATTTCATACGATAAGAATATGGGATGTGTCGACTGATTGATCAACTGAAAGGACTGTATGAAATAGACCGCAAAAGCAAGAAATGGTGGCACATGATTTTTTTTTTTTTTACTTTTTAAACGCATTTATTCTATTTAAGTTTGTTCGCGAACCCGATCATGATGTAAACACAATGAAAGATTTTCTTCTCTCAGTTATAGAAGGTCTAATGGCACTTGCAGGCAAGAAAGAGCTGAAAAGAAAGCTAAAATCCCCAGTTCAAATAAAAACTAAAAACCCATTCGTACAACCAGAAAAGAGACTAAAAAATGTTAGTCACACGCCAAAGAGAACGAGCAGGAGAAGATGTGCATATTGCAGCACATCGAAAGAAGAACGACGAACATTTTGGATGTGTGAAACATGTGAAGTGCCTGTATGCTTACAAAAGAATGAAACAACCTGTTTTTCAAAGTTTCATGAAAAATGACTTTTTTTCCAATTTTAATCATATATAAATGTTTTTGAATCAAGTGCCAATTTTAATATTTTATTTAGTATCATATGTACGTGTATGAAATTTTAATTTTAAAATAATATTCAAGAAAATATTTTCTTTTGTTCCTAAAATTTAAAAATATTAAATATATATATGCAAAATTTTACAAGTCATGCATATATGCAATAAGTACAAAATGCATTTTAGTGTGTTTATTATGAATATTTTAGAATGCATGCTTTATTTTGTTTATTCATTCCACATATGATTTTTTTCCCTGTTGTACACCAATATGCTATAAGACATGTGCTAGTTGCATGGTAGGACAAATGGTATCCCACCTTTCCCCGTAAAAAATGAAAGTGCAGAATTTTTTTTAAGCCTTAAATGCACTTAAGTAAGTCCATCTGACTTATTCTAAGGCTTTTTTTTTTTAAAGATTAAAATATATTTTAAATATGCGTGTCGCAAAGGGTTAAAGAAAGCCATATCTCAGTGCATTATGACCTTGGCCTTCATTCCCATGAACATTCAGTAAGTTGAACATCTGATCCATGAAAATCAGTGGATAACATGTCACCAGTTTGAAGAATAAATGCATCTTTTGGTAGAAACAATGAATATACCCATTCATTAACACCAACAGTTTTAGAAGGTTAGTGCATATTGGATATCATGGCTGCTGTTTGCTTTTAAACTGCCAAAGAATACTGAAAATCCGCTTCATATTAAAGGTATGTTTTGACTTGGATGACCAATATTTTCTTGAGATGTTGTTTGGGATAAAACTTGGTTACAGCATTTCGCCTTGGAACTGAAACATGCATCAAAGCAATGGAAACATTAAGACTCACCATTTCGCAAAACATTTCATATTGAGCAAATGACTGTTTCGGCTTGAGATTGCTGTACTTCATATTTTTCAACTGCTCTTTGCTTTAAATAATCTTAAGCAATGATTACTAATCTGTAACCACACAAGTTTTGTCTCGAAATTTTAACTTAAATCTATTTCATTAATTTCAGAGAGCTTCTACAAGCAAAGAGCAATTATATATACAGGGTGTTCCATCTAGATGCCCAAACTCTGCACAGCCAATTTCCTCGCTTGGAATACATATAAAATGCCCAGGGAACTGTACTTGTACAACTCATAGTTTTCGAGATAAATGTGAAAGAAAAGTATAGCGTCGTATCTGGTGCAGGAAAAAATAACTTTAATTAGAAACATGAACATTAGTATTTACATTATGTGTATATAGGAAGATGTTCAAAATGTCCACCACGCAAATCGAGGCGAGCATGCGCGTGCCGTGGAATGACGTCATGCCATCGTGAAAATGTGCTTTAGCCGACTGCTTGGCGATTTTCAGTAGTGGCGATGTTTTGAAAACCACTAGTAAAATCCCAGAATACATTGCATAAACAAAGTTGCGAAGGCGGAGCTAAGTGACGTCCATAAATGGGTGTGACTAAGCTTGTGACGTCACAATGTATTCTCTATAGATATAGAAATAAGTATAATAAATTCTTTATATTTTAAATTATAATAATACAGTAAGTGAATTGTACCAGTTATTAAAACGGTAAACAACGTCGCGGCCTCTCATACTTGTATTTCATACAGCTTCGGTATTTTCAAAGATTTTTTAAGCTTTAGGATTTATACAAATAAAAAGAGATTTTTTTATTAAATTTATTGCGGCAATTATATCAGAATGTTGCAAATTATTGCGTGTCTTTTAAATAAAATAGGGCTAAAGTGCAGAATCACCCACTTTTTGTTTGGCGCTTTTTACAAGAATAAGAAGAATTGGATTTTTGTCAATTTTCTTTGACTTTGTAAGTGAAAATAGGTCGATGTGCACATGGATAAAGTCAAGGATTTTTGTGCAATTCTAGGATGTTTTTTCTAAGTAAAAATAGGTCGATGTGTACATGGATACCGAGTATGTGCAATTCTTAAAAACGCGCCAAGCAATGGATGATTCTGTACTTTCCCCTAAAATAGTATATACTTCAATTTGTGTTAAATCTTAATATAAGGGCTCAATAAATTTCAAGACTTACCCCTTTGGTGATTTTCTTGATGCTGGATTGTATTCCGAATAGCTGCTAGAAAAAAACTAATGTCTTCTTTTTGTGAATCATTCAAAACGTAAAATTAATCATACACATGACTTTTCTTTTCTTAGTTTTATATTGACATAATATTATTTACGATTTTAGTTTAAAAGGATAATAATTTAAACAACAATATCTGATTACAACCCATTCAAAATCTATCAAAAATCGAGTTCAAATTCTAAAAAAAGTGCTAGTTCTACGGTTTTCGTCTGGTTTCTCTCTGTTGCCAAAACGCTCGAATCAATAACTATTTTCCTCTTCTTTTTTTTTCTTCTATCAGAGTGGTTGTCGACAAATTTAAATTCATTATTATCGAACATTTTAATTTTATCAATTATCGGCATATTTACAAATTACCTTATTGCTACGTAACAACACAATCCCTTAGGTACTAATAAGTAGACAAATCTTCATTATTTTCTAAAAATTCTAAACCTTTACATTAATACAAAAAGAAACATATTTTTTCTTACATATTAACATCATACACAGCTTTTATATCACTGTTTCTTGAATTCTTAAATCATGTCATATTCTCTGTAGTCGTACTAGAATTCTGCACATTCTACAAATAAAAAAAAAAAATCTAATTTTTCACAATGAAAGAAAATAAACACTTCAAATTTGGAACACTAACAATGCTTCACGCCAACACACACACATATTATCAAGTGCAATTGCAATTGCAATAGCAAATACTACACATTAAAATAACAAAGTTATTTATAGGGTCAAAGTTTACAGTTTTGCTACTATTGCTACTATCATCGGATTATCAATATTTTTCGGAAAGCATTATCAACATATCAAAACCAAACAATTAAAAATAAAATTTAAATAAAAAAAAGTGTAAAGTATAACTTGCAATTAAAACAACAATACAAAATTAAAATACAGAAACGCTACATTAAACGTTGCATATAAAATACGTTACATTTCTGCTACATAACATACAGCCTCGCTTTGCCCATGTGCACAACGATCTGTATTCGCTTGAAAAACATCAAAGAATTGCGAAAACTTGGTGTCCATGTACACATTAATCTGTTTTCACTCAAAAAACATCAGAGAATTGCACAAATTCGGCATCACGCACAGCCTTGGCTTTGTCCATGGGCACGTCGACCTATTTTCACTTTTAAAAAAAATTAGAGACTTGTACAAACTCGGCATCGCGCACAACCTCGGTACTGCGCACTACACTGGCTTTTCCCATGTGCACAGCGATCTATTTTCACCTAAAAAAAAATCGGAGAATTGCGCAAACTCGGGATCAAGCACAACCTCGGCATTGTGCACTTCATTGGCTTTGCCCATGTTCACATCCATCTATTTTCGCTTAAAAAAATATCAGAGAATTGCACAAACACGGCATTGCGCACTGCATTGGCTCTATTTTCACTTAAAAAAAAATCAAAGAATTGCACAAACTCTGCATTGGCTTTCCCATGTACACATCGATCTATTTTCATTAAAAAAAAAAAAATCAGAGAATTGCACAAACTCGGCATTGCGCACTGCATTGGTTATATATAAGTTCCAATTATAAGTTGCTTGGTTTATAGTAGGGTGTGGTAATGTTTTAATTTTGATATTTCTGTAAGAACTGGGAAAGATTTTATTACATATTTAAAATAAGTTAACAGCTTCCTTTTTAATCTGAAAATATTAAGATTAATTTTATGTTCTATGAAATTCTTGATTCTTTGTTAATTAAAATTTTTATTAACGAAAAATTCAATGTATTATGATATGCATATGATTCGGGTCAACTGAAAGCAGGATAAATTCAGAATAAAGAGTAAAAGTGGATTAAACTGTTTAATTATCTATTATAAGGTATATTAGAGTTATCTGTCCACCAGAACAGATAACTCTAACATACCTTATAACATAACTAACAACCTTACAACCACATGCTCTTCGGAGGACTTTCTAAAAGATTATTTGTATTAATCTTACACATCAGGAACCATGAAAACTTCATATACAGTCTAGTTAATCTTTTGAGAGTATAATTCGATGTGGATAATTAATGTTCGTGGGATTAAGTCGCCGAACGAGATAAAATATGAACATACGAGTATGTGATTGTCCTGTCAGAGGCGATTGATACAATTACTGAGCATTGGTTTACTATTTGCGTTTCATGAGAGTTTTATAGCTTTCATCATCAATGGATTTCCTGAGTTTGAGACATTTTCCCTTAAGTTTTCCACGAAGGTGTGCTGCCTGAAAAGCCTTTGAGTGCTTTGCCTTAATAAATAACCTAAAAGAGAATGAAGCAATAAATGCGGTAAATATGTGCCAGAGAAAATATTTTTTCTCGGAAGACATTTAGATTAAAACTTATTTAAAAATTCATTATTGGATTCTGGTGTATGATGGTTTCAGTTTGTTGTAAGCATCGTATTTTTTTCCTGTTAAAATCTTCTTAGCAAAGTAAATAAAAGCAATCTTGTTAAGTACGCTATTAACTCAATCAGGATAGTTCCTGGATAAAACTGTTTTTAAATAAATTTTACTAATTGCTTTTCCATTAATAAAAATTCAGTCGAGTTAATAGTCGTTAAAATGCATTACTCACTGTGAGAACTAAGTTTTACATTTAAAAATAACCATGCTTTGTATCGCCCAAACTTATGGTTAAGTATTCCCAAACGAATGATAATACGTTCCTCAAACAAATGGATAGGTTTGAGAAACAGGAGTACCAAGCTCTTGTATGAGAAATGAAACATAAAGAACTCATGTTTAACAAACACTTTTGTAGCTTGAAATTTTCTAAGTGATCAGGAATATAAATCTTTGTTGAGAAGATGAAGCTATGCCTTTTAAGCTAATCTTTACTGAAACCATATTCAGAATACTTAGTTTTGAAATTCTCCTTGCGCGAAACTCTTTTCTAAATTGTTGGACTATACAGAAATCTGCTAGTTCATATTTAAGGTATTGATTTTCATGTCTAAGATTTGTACCTAAGTAGGTTCACAGCGAAATTCATTCTTTTGAATTGGTATTATGATATTTAATTATAAACGCAATCTGTGTAATCCGATTCAGTTTTCTTTTGGCATATTGTTCAGTTTTTTTTTTTTTTTTTTTTTTTTTTTTAGTCCAAAGGGATTTGAATCCCGAAGGACTATTAGTTTCGTTTTGGCATTTTGCGTCGGACGGATAAATGTCGGTTCACTTTTCAAACTGTTGCCATAAAATGTTAGAGTCCTGCATTATATTTGAAGAAATTAAATAATGAAAATCTGCGTAAATGTATGTATATTTCTCACATTGTCATAAAAGAACGGTACATAGAGTCATCGAATTTTGAATAACGTAATCCTCCAACGAATATGAGCATGTGGAAGACCAAATTTGAAATTTGTTTTATGATCGATTTCCTATTTTTTAAAACTTTGACGAATTTTTGATTAACAAACTCAAGGATTTCAAAGCGAGCAATGGCAACGTTGTGCAGAAAAAACATTTTTATCTCCAGCGCGTGAGTCTCTGTATCGGAAATTCTAAAGATATGCTCGTTTTAAAACTATTTTGCGATATTGCTGTTGCACTGGATCTTATGGTTTAAGTGCGAGGAACATGATATTTAATAAAGAAAGGTAACATACAAAATGTTAAAAAACGCCCCTTTGGACGTAATTTAAAATCTGAAACATTTCAGTTTTTTTTTTTTTTTTTTTTTTTTTTTTTTTTTTTGCATATTGTTCGTAGTTCATTTTATACTTGCTAATTTTTGCCCCCAATATGGGTATATTTTACATATCTCATTGGAATAGCCGTGGAATTACTGAAATGTTTTAGAAATTTTTGCTGTCTCTTCATTTTTTCTTTCGAAAACGTTAGTTTAGAGATAAGAAACTACATGAAAGTGCTTCTTTGGTTTGTATTTTGTCACGGTCTCTGAAAGTTATTGTCAACAAGTCGTTCATTTAAATATATGAACTTTTCATTCTGTCTTCGCTTTGTTTCGAAACGGGATAACGGTTGTTGAACCTATTGTTGCCAACTGTCGGGTAATTTTGCAAGCAAGAATGGAAGATTTCAGGTGGAAAATTGAAATGAATGCTTTTCTGAAAAATATGGGTCTGAAAAACTATCCATAAAGACAAAGAGCTTACTTATTACCAGACACAATTTGCTGACAATGCGCTTCTGTTATCATTTTCTTCTGAGTTTATTTTCTGTTCACTCCCTTTCTTTCTTCATTTTTGAACTGCTGCATAGTTTTTATGCAAACAAAAAAAAAAAAAATAATATAAATAAAGTATTGCATGCGATTATGCCATTTATAAGAAAATTCGCCGATTGAAATTTTTCATTTTCTGCAAACTGTTCGCGAAAAATCGAACAATTTAGAACCTCTGCTTCTAAAATATGGTTTGGAATAAGCTTTTGTGTCGATTTTCAACGTGAGTATTTTCTTTCTCTCTCTCTTTTTTTTTTTTTTTTTTTTTTTTTAATTACGTTAACTGCATAAAAATATGTCCAGTGTTCTAATCGAAGTCATCAGTTTGGTTTAGATTAGTTCATGGATAATTGGATCATTGTCAATATCTAAATATATACATTAAGCTGTAAAAGCTTTTATTGTGAAAAATGAAAACATGTGGAGATAATTTTCGGTGTATAACTTGTTGTTATTATTAATGCTCACTTGTCTGACCTACAGTGAGCCCAAGCCCACGAAAATCTTCATGGCAACTTTACTTACAGGTAACAGTGCGGTTTAGCTCAGTTCTGCCCCCCAATTTTGATGGGGAGCACTCCGAGGCGACGGGCCCGATCTCTTTCTCTACCACCAACCTCTCGGGAGGACTTTCGGATCGCCGCATATTTAGAGTGCTCTCATGACGCACGGACGCTATACATTTACAAACATATCTGGAATTCGAACACGCCCTTCGGCATGGCACCGGTATAGTGGTAGCGAAGCTAACCACTATAATTGATATATAACTTAAACTTACAAGATGTTGGAAAGAAGTACAGGCGACCAAAACAATCCATGTAAGCATTGCTGATATAGTGCGTTTAGATAATGCTTAGCTTTAGCATTTGTAGCTAGTATTCGAAACTGTATAAGATAAAATTTAAATAGGACGGTAGAACAATTTTAGAAAATTACATAAAGTTAATTTTAATTAATTTATTATTTATAAAATATTAACTTTAAAAGATCCTATTTCTCATTATTGTAAAAATATATCCATTTTTGTCTTTTTTTAATATGAAATTTTTGCACTAAATTATATTATTTATTCAAATCATATAAGCGCCGATTTTGTATATTTTGAAAACAAACCGAAAGAGTATATCGGGCGCATTGAAAATCATCATTTATTAAAAGCATTTTTAATGTGTAAGTTTTTAATATATTCGTTGGAGTAATTAAATAAAACTTAGTTACTAAAAGTTTTAAAAAAGAAATGTTAGTACTTTTGTTTGAAATAAAAAGCTTATAATTTTGGTCTACTTTTCAAGCATAAAATACCATTAGCCAATAATGGCTATTTTCTTACATGCTATGTCAGATTAAGTGTATGTTAACCTAGCATACTGGTGGTACAATAGTATTTAGTTTTGCCGATATTTAGGAGCAAACCGCACTGTATTCGTAGTGTAATCATGGATTATTCCAAGATAAAAATATGAAATATATTTCAAGTTAACTTTCCGAATAAATCTGGAATGAAAACAGGTATGAAACTAAATAAAAGATTACACAGATGGGGAATTTCTAATTACACTTTGATTAAAATTTTCCATAAAATATTTGTCCTTAAATTTTAAGTCTTGAAAAGCTTTTTATATGCAATGGACAGGTTCTTGCTTTGGAGTAATTCAGGAAGAATGGCCGTACACATAAGTTTTTAAGCTGTGCCACCACTAAGAATGTTGTTCATACACTTAGTTAACATGATAAGAAAAGATACTCATGCAAACAACTAAATCTTACTTTCGAGAAGAACCCGCAGGCTGGAGTTAAGATTAGTAATTGGCCTCCGCTAACAACTATACCACCCAAACCAAAGTATAGGTTTGAGAATTAATACGGGTTAACGGAAACGGTTTGTCCATGCGAAGCAACAATTTCTCAGTTAAGTTTCAGAAATACTGTTGGCATTTAATAGGGGAATCGAAAAATAATGACGTTTCTGCGCATGTGGACAACAACATGCTAAGGGCAAAAGTGGAAGCAAATCCATGTCAAACATTCTTAACCAACCTTGGTCGACCATCCAAGAAAATTTAAAGCAGAATGGAAAAATAAGCAAAACAGGTGTTTGGGTTCCTCACAATCTGTCCGAAAAGAACAAAGCCAACCTATCCATTACATGCAACGTATTGCTTCAACGGCACCATACAGAACCGTTTTTTGATCGTTTGATTAGTGGAGACCAAAAAAATAAGTCCTATATGATAATCCAAAACCCAAAAGGCAGTTTTAATAGGGGTTACAAAGGGTTTACATCCCGAAAAGGCGCTTCTGTGTGTTTGATGGAGTATTCTCGGAATTGTTCATTTTTAATTGCTGAAACCTGGAAAAGCTGTTTATGTAGACCTTTATTGTGAACAATTGGAACTAGTGAACCAATCTTTAATCGAAAAATATCTGGCTATTGTCAACGGAAAAGGCGTCATTCTGCGACACGACAATGCAAGACCGCACTGTGCAAGACGAACACTGGAAAAATATAATGAATTGGGGTGGGAGGTACTGCCTCACCCACCATATTCGCCCGATATCGCACAACATTTTCTTAGTGACAAAAAATTTGAAAATTTGGATGATGTTCAAAACGCCATCTCGAGATATTTTACTCAAAAACCAATTGATTTTTATTGGTCTGGGATTGTCATCGGCATACTAGATGGCAAAAGGTTGCTGATAACGAGGGTGATTATATTATGGATTAAAAATAAAAACTTCTTACAGATTTATTCGTTTGAATTTAATGTAAGAAAGCGACATTACTTTCCGGTCCCCCTATTATTTCCAATATGTTTCTGAAGAAGATCTGAAGTTCGTCAAAAGTAGAAATCAATAATAACAACTTTTGCAAGTCTCTATAGTACACACCAAAGAAAGAAAAAGAAAAGAAGGGGACCACTATAAGTATTAAAACGTCATCAATGTAATAGCGGTTGGTCAATATGCCGGTCATGTGAATTTTGGGATATATACCCAATGACATTCCATACCATCGATCTAGCTGCTTTATACTCATTTCTAAGACGATGAAGAATGGAAGCTTTCAACGTTATTTTTCCTCAATAACTTCACGCACGGATTTCACGATGCTGTAAGCAAAAGAATCAGAAAGGACAACACTGATATATATATATTTTGGCAGTCGGACACATGAATGAAGCTTGGTATGTGATGACACAGAAGAAGTTAGCTGTTTTGATTCCGCATCTTTATTCAATTCAAATGGCAAATAATTATTCTTTACTGAGATAAGATTAACTTTTAAATTCACTGCGTCATAATATTCTAACAAAGGGAGGCAGATGAGAGCAGCAGCATAGGTCTTAACAGCAGTAGAGGCAGAAAGCGGTCTCCTAAAAAAAAGAAAAAGAAGAAAGAAAAACAAATGGCGTTTTAAAGCGAGATAAAATTTCTCCTCCTCCTCTCAGAAAAAGAGATAAAATGGCGCGAGTTCACTATTTATAGGAGCGGTTACGTAATATGCTCGAATATTCTCGAAAGTACTGGTCTAGAGGGAAGATCCTGAAATTGCGGAAGGTTAATTACAGGTTGCTTGTTCACATAAAGCAAAGTCATCGTGTTTTTTTATATTTATATATATATACATCCCAAACGAATGATAATATGTTTCTGAAGCAAACAGATAGGTTTGAGAAACAATCTGTTTGATTGTTTGAAACCATGGAAAATATTTCGAATAAAAACTACTGGAATTACAGAGAGTGAAATTATTTATCAAACAACCCATATACAAAGTCTGCTCATTCATAATGTTAAGCCTAATTTCGTAAAATTCTTTAATTTGAGAAATTTTGAAATTAAAAGTACGTATTTTATTTCAGTGTTTAAGGAAATACGTCCGTGGCTACCTCCATCGAATACATTGTGTGCTTTTCGTTCATTAAGCATTTTCCGAATCCTCTGAATAAAAAATGCTTAAAAATAAACCAGCGATTTAACAAGCCGTGTATTACGATGTAGTTAATTAGATGATTACCATTATCTTTTCATTTTGAGGAAACATTTTTGAGTGAAGTAATGATTTCCTTACAAGTCGTTTTTAGCATTTTCTAAAAATCAAACAATAGTTCGAACTTTCATCACTGATGACTGTACTAGTCATTTTTTTCCTCTGCAATTTCCGAATTCTTTTGTTATCGCTTGAGTGAGTTATTCACCGGATGAGATTCAATCTTTCCCTTTTGGTCTTACTGAAGCTTTCATTTCACCTAAACTTATTAAGAACGAAGTTCCGTTTTCTTCAAACCTTTAGAAGCAAGTAGACCGTTCAGATTTCCTATGCATTAGATAAAAGTATGTTTCCTTAAATTTAAGCTGGGAGTAAACGAGGATGTAGTCGATTCCCAGATTAACAGAAAGTTGTTACATAATTACATTAAGATAAAATTCAACGAATGCCTTTTACATATAACGGGCTACTTACAAAATCAGTTCTCTCAATACAACACAAGTATTTCTTGCTTTGCAGTAGCTTGGTCCACAAAATGAAAATTCTTTAAAATTTGAACTCTTTACTTAACAAATAGATCCTCATGCATGCTAAAAGACTTTAAAAATATGTACATATAATTTAGACTTCAAGTGAAGTGTGTTTGAAATCTATCACAGGTATGAAGTGTTTGAAATCTATCATAGGCATCAATATTTATAAGGTTGTCTACATACGAGAGCTACCTTCCTGAAGACTTTTAAAAAAGGTTGGTTAAATTAAGACAGAGCATGCAAGAGCCTATGACCAAGAAGGGGATGCCTTATTGGAAGACTTTTGGACGAAAACTCGCTCCTACTGGTGTGGATGTATGAGGAAAAGTTCACTACATCCTTGTTAAGATTCGTAAAGATTCGAACGTAGGACGAATAATTAGTGTTCAGCTGTCCTAACCACTCAGCCAAAAGTGTACTTCGGATTTTGAAAGGAAATTTTACGTTATATACGAATAGCATCTTGCATAGCCAGAACTTTCGACTGTCAAAAATGAACACAGGTTAGTCCCAATTTTCAGAAGTCTTTTCCATATAATCGTTAGCAGGCTCAGTGGGAACAAGATTCTAAATATTTTAGGTAACTAACAAGGTATCTATTTTTCGTCCGCCAGAAAAAGATAAATATTTCCATAAAAAGAGATAAAAATATTCGAAAATTTCGTAAAATGTTTGAGCGGAAAAAGGTTTATGCTTTAAAAATAATAAAATTTATTACTTTACTACATACACAACTATGTTCGTTGTATATGACTGCAAATCAGGGAAAGACACTCAGAAATAACAAAACCATATTGCAATACTAAACATCTCACTAATGATGTTAATGATATGATGCAAATAAGAGAGAAAAGAAATGCGAAAATACATGAACATTAAAAATAGGGCAGAGTGAATGTAATAAATTACATTAATAATAATTGCATAATTAAACAATGCAAAACAAACTTACAGTAGTGAAACTTAACGTATATTATACAATCAATGATTAAATACTAATGGAATGGGCAGGTTTACAAAAACAAATTAAAAAGAAAGAACCCGAGGGTGGTATTGCCAAAAATTGTTACCAGGAAGTAATTTAATCCAGAATGGTGGAAACAGATAAGGCTATGTTTACATACTTTTTAGGTTGTTAAGTTTTTACAAATTTTTAAACAGTTAAGTTTTAATGTTTAAAAATTTTAGTGGTAAATTGTTTTTTTTTTTTTTTTTTTTTTTTTTTTTTTTTTTGAGATGCTAAAGTATATTCTCAAATTTTCGGATTGCAAAATATTTCTTCTTTAGTATTATTTTAAGTACTTTGGTTTGGATTATTTGATTATGAGAAAGCACACGTAGTTTATCTGCCTAAGGGAAGATGCAACTTCGTGGAGGACTTTCTAAGGGAAACTGGCTCATATCCATGTTACATATGGTTAAAACTAGGAAACCTACCATGCAGCCGGTCTGGAATCGAACTACCAGTGTTCACCGAGTTTACCACTCGGCCACTGGTGAGCTCTGTCAGTATACATACATCGGAAATTAAAAAAGTAAAGCAGATTTTCAGCACAGCAAAAGTATTCCTGTAGTATCTTACCTATGAGGCCATAATGTTAATTGTTTACAACTAAGATGGGAAGGTATTCATTTCAACTTACTATACTGCAAGGTTTGCTCTTCGCGACCAAAGACAGCCAGCATGGTGACGTCGACGTCTTGCTCCAAAGCAACGTCTTAAACAGAACAATTTGTGTTTCAGCTGATAGTTTTGTAGAGAAATTAGGTTATTTTTATTTTTATAATTTTAAAATTAGGTTATTGAAAAATGAGCAATACCCTCTCCGGAACTCCAACCTGGACATCTCGAATACGCACCGAGTGTGCTAGCCGTTATACCGCGAAGGCTTGTAGAAAGGAGAGAGGAAATACCTTATAGTTTAATCCGTTAAATAATTACAACAAAGCTTGCTAAGATGTTTGTCTTGCAGATCCTACTGGGTGAAATGTGTAACAGATAGATTAGAAGTTATACAAGTGTTATTTTTCAATGATCAGGAACTGGACTGAAGGTAACAGATAAGAAAATTATACCGCTGAATAAAATAAACAAATCTACAGTACTAATTCAGAAGTCAAACAACAAAAATCAGCGTTATATTTACAAAATTTTCACAGGACTAGTTTCGATGGTTTTACCGAACCACCATCTTCAGCTGCAAAACCGCAAATGAACAAGATAGGAAATAATGATTAGATAAGATAAGAAAGCCTGGACAAGAATAAGCAAGTGGCGCCATCTGTTGGCGAAACCAGAACTAAAACATAATTTCTCTAAAAGCCGAAGGCAAATTTGGATTGGAATTAGGATCGTTAACTAGAACAGAAAGATTTTTATGAATGTGAAATGCCTCTATAAAATCCAGTTCTCCAATGGAAGATGTTTTTTGAATAATTTTGGCAGCAGAAAAATTGAAAGTGTGATTTTCGGACCAACAATGTTGAGCAACAGAAGACTTATGTGTTTCCTTTTTTCTAACATATGCCTCATGTTCTTTGACGCGAAATTTTAAGGCTCTCTTAGTTTGGCCAATGTAAATTAAACCACACTGGCAAGGAATCCTATAAATACCCCAGGAATTCATATCCGGAATGGAGTCCTTGAGTATAGAAGTCGGAATTTTATTGATGGGAGAATAAACAACCCGAAAGTTAAATTTCTGCAAAATATGTGCAACTTTATAGCTAATTGATGGAAAGAAGGGAATGACAGCAGAATTTTTATAATCTCCTAAAGTAAGAGTGTGGCTTTTAGTGTGTTGAGATGAGAATTTTTTAACTGCTTGTTTACGGTAAACTGTAGTACTGAAGTTGGATGTGTTACGTGTGACCAGAATGTGGAGAAACGGAAGAGAATTGCAAGTTTGTTTGAAACAAACACATTTTGTTTTCCAAAATAAATATTACAAGCAAACTGAGGGATCAGCCATGGGATGCCCCCTCAGTCCCATCCTGGCTGATATCTACATGCATTATTATGTATCAAAATTGTTTGAAACTTTAAACTTCTCGGCATGGTTCCGCTACGTAGACGATACTTTTACCCTGTTTGAAGGTAATAAAGATGATTTAAATGAAGTTCTTTCAACAATGAATTCTATTGATCCTGCTATTCAGTTCACTTTTGAACTTGAGACTTGCAATTCTCTTCCGTTTCTCGACATTCTGGTCACACGTAACACATCCAACTTCAGTACTACAGTTTACCGTAAACCTTCATCGGTTTGCCTTCCACCACACTTTAAATCATGTCATCCGACTAAACAAAAGATAGCTTCATTTTATTCCTATGTTTTCCGTGCTCTTCAAGTTTGCTCCTCCAAACTAGCCCTTGATGAAGAACTAAATTATTTAAAAGCAATTGCTATTGACAGGGACTTTTCACCCAACATTATTAATCAAGCAGTTAAAAAATTCTCATCTCAACACACTAAAAGCCACACTCTTATTTTAGGAGATTATAAAAATTCTGTTGTCATTCCCTTCTTTCCATCAATTAGCTATAAAGTTGCACATATTTTGCAGAAATTTAACTTTCGGGTTGTTTATTCTCCCATCAATAAAATTCCGACTTCTATACTCAAGGACCCCATTCCGGATATGAATTCCTGGGGTATTTATAGGATTTCTTGCCAGTGTGGTTTAATTTACATTGGCCAAAGTAAGAGAGCCTTAAAATTTCGCGTCAAAGAACATGAGGCATATGTTAGAAAAAAGGAAACACATAAGTCTTCTGTTGCTCAACATTGTTGGTCCGAAAATCACACTTTCAATTTTTCTGCTGCCAAAATTATTCAAAAAACATCTTCCATTGGAGAACTGGATTTTCTAGAGGCATTTCACATTCATAAAAATCTTTCTGTTCTAGTTAACGATCCTAATTCCAATCCAAATTTGCCTTCGGCTTTTAGAGAAATTATGTTTTAGTTCTGGTTTCGCCAACAGATGGCGCCACTTGCTTATTCTTGTCCAGGCTTTCTTATCTTATCTAATCATTATTTCCTATCTTGTTCATTTGCGGTTTTGCAGCTGAAGATGGTGGTTCGGTAAAACCATCGAAACTAGTCCTGTGAAAATTTTGTAGGTATAACGCTGATTTTTGTTGTTTGACTTCTGAATTAGTATTTATTCGGCGTGTTATTGTGTCTTAAATCTACAGTAGTACTGCAAATGGGTAAAAATTATTAAAAAATTAATAATAAAGAAAGAAAGAAAATAAGTAAAAGAAAAATAAAATAAAAGAAAAAGTAATAAAATAATAACAATAGTTCAATAATCTAAATTGAGAATGAAATTTCTAAATTCTACCTTAATATTAAGCGTGATGAAGGGCACTTAGACCAGCAAAAGCTTAAAAGATATAAAATATAATTTATTGCCAGTCACAGAAGGCACAAGTTTCGCCAACTCTTTATTTTCGGCTTCCATTTCAGGCACTGAAATACACTTTTAGGACAATAAAATGCTTAGAGACTCTATATTTTACATAAAAATAGAAAACAATATCTATCTATCTATCTATCTATATATATAAACCTTCTTTGCTAGTAAGCTCGACAGTTACTATTAAAACTAATGAAGGCTCTGTCACCATGATGGACGGGTTCGTATCCTGGCCAATGGGATGTTTGTATAAGCATTTTCGTGGCTTTCTTCATGTGTAACATGAATAAAGGTAATGAATGCATCTTGGAAAATTTCTTCACAAAGGCACCCTGCTTTTAAGCAGAGACCTCTTGTGTAATTTACCATAAAATAATAAATCTAAATCACTATAACTGAAGGTAATATCCTGTTTAATCCATTGTAGTTGGCAAATTCGCCCTGCTTTTCTGACAACTCTTGATTACAAAAGTTTAATTGGTAGAACTTTATATAGCAGAATTTCTAGTCCTTAGGTGTAGGATTGGGGAATAATCATCACTTTCGTTGCGCTATTGCCTCAGAACAAATTTGTGATATGATTGTTTTTAATGATTACATCAAAGTGTGAATGCATCTTTAAGGCTTAAGAGCTTATCCATCTTAAAGGCATCTTTATCTTAAAATGGATATTTTTATTTTACACATAAATTCATAACCACACTCTTCTCAACAACTAAATACGTACTCAGTCCTTAACGGTTTCAGTTCTATCACTCAAACGTACTGGTAACCGATACGGCTAATATCTAAAGTGAAAAAGTCCGAGATTTATAAATAAATAAATAATATCAAAAATCTTAAAGCTTTCAGATTTATATCCCGTCCAAAGGGGCGTTTTATTATTTGCACATACATACACGTTTCGAGATCCTTTGGGGTAACCCCCCATTGGGCTTTAAATATTTTAAAATAGCGTATGTTTAGAATTTCCAATAGACAGTTTCGCGCGCTGGAGATAAAACTATTTTATTCCGCACAGTGTTGCCACTGCTAGCTTTGAAATAGTTGAGTTTCTTAATCAAAAATTCGCTAAAGTTTTAAAAATATGAAACAGATAATAAAACAGATTCGAAGTTCCAGATTCTGGCTTACAGGTGTCTATGTTCGGGTGGAGGACTGCGTTATTCAAACTTTGATAGTTCTAGATATCGTTGTTTTTTGGGAGTGCGAGGAACATACGTACACTCATGCACATTATCCTTTATTTAATTTCTTTTAAAACAATACAGGGCAATGATATTTGGTGGCAACAGTTTGAAAACTGATATAGACGTTTATAGTGATTCGACGCAAAATGACGTTTCGAGACTAATAGCCCTTCTGGGCTAACATCCCTATGGGCTAAGAAGGAAAAAAATTCAACATTATTTTAATTGTGTATTTATTGAGGGAAGAAAATGACTAATTTCGGGGTATTGTTAAACGTTGTTATTCAATGATTAGATTCCAATCTTTTGTTCTTTTTTTTTTCTTTTCATTCTTTCCGGTGTGTTTAATGTATGGAGATAAAAATTGAAAAACTAGAATTTTTTCGAAATAACAAATCCAATTTTTTTATTCCCACCCAAACAATAGAATGTAAACACAGTAAAGCCGAAAACATTAAATAACAATGAAAATAATAATTCATAAATTGCTGGAAAAGAGAAACTATGATAAGTTGATTAAGGCCATTGGATAACTTTGGATAACATTTTAAAATTAGGTAAAAAAGTTGGTTTTGCTTGGTGTAGATTTTGAATTCTGTTAATTCCGAGAGTGATCAGACACAGGTCTCTTTTCTTCAGGAGCCAAAAAAAGTTGTGCAGAACGGAAGAGCGACGATCGTTATTATACCACAGGAAATGAGAAGCAACGGAGTACGAAGAAAATTGCTCCTGAAAAAAAGAAATCTGCGATAGCCTTCGAAATCGATAAAGTTTTATTTAATATCTATACGAAAAAAACTGCTTACATTGCTTATTTCAATTTGCTTATTGGCCTTTTTCTCTTCTATTTGATTGTATGTCATGCCAAACAAACCAGACGAAACGGAAGACTAATTTTGCATATGGTTCAAGAAAACGTTACTCATCCAGGAGAAACCTCGGTGGCGTTAAATAACTGATATAAGAAATTACCGCATTTCTTCGTACTCGCTCTCCTGATGTAAGTGAAGATTCATGGTTCAAATTCAGGCGAGAACGTAGTTGATTTTTTTCTGCTCTGAAAAACTCAAGAGACTCCCCAGCCTTATTGGAACTAATATGTGATACACAGTAATTTTCCACATCCTGGATTTGCTCGACTGGGTTTTGCGCCTCTCCCCAGTCGCCTTTTAAGTGAGAGGAAGAGTAAGGAATTATCACATCTTCCTGTGTGTGGTCTTTCATATAGCATTGAAAGATCTGTGGTTCGAATCTTGGTCAGAGCATAGTAGATTTTTCAAGTTTCCTGCTCTAGAAAACTGCATAAACTCTACAATATAGCCAGTGAAAATATTAGTGTTCTTTAAAACGACCAAATTCTGAAGTGAATGCATTCACAAAACATTTGAATGAAGAACTAATAATGGTGTTTGGTGTTTGATATATTTAATTATGGCAAAGTACACTAGGGCTATCTACCTAAGAGGAGGGATGCCTTCATGGAGGACTTTCTAAGGGAAACTGTCTCGTATACACGTTACACATGGGGAAAAGCACAAAAACGCCCATGCAGCCAGCTCGTTTGCGGGATTCGAACCTCGGACCGAACTACCAGTGTTCAGCGACTTTACCACTCGGCCGCTGGTGGGCCTATAGAACTAATAATGAACTTTCTTTACATTAGGAACTGAACATAAATATTTAAATTATCGACAGTATTGACCATTTATTTTAAAACCAGTTCATTTGTGTATTGTGACTTATCTCATTTGTCTGAAAGTAACATCAAAATGAGCCAAGGAAATTCGTTGTGGCAGGAAGTGCAGGATTTCACCTGTCGTTGGCAAGATCTTTGAACATCATACAGGTGACAATACGACTTTGCTGAGTCTGAGCTCAATTTTGACAAAGAGAACCCTGTGGACGTCTCCGAGGATCTCCAACCCTTCCTCTTCCTCTACCAACAACCTCTCGAGAGAACTTTCGGCTCCGCATAATTAGAGTGGCTCCATGCTGCACAGACACTATACATTTACTAACATCCATGCCTTCTCTATGATTCGAACCCGGGGCCTTCCGTACGGTAGTCCGCGTCGCTAACCACTTGGTTGAGTGGTAGTTGATTTATTTTCCTATATTATACTTAATCCTAAGGCTCGAGTTATCACATGTGGTTGTAGACAAAAAAAAAAAAAAAAAAAAAAAAAAAAAAAAAAAAAAAAATCTGAAATGTTTCAGATTTTAAATTACGTCCAAAGGGGCGTTTTTTAACATTTTGTGTGTTACCTTTCTTTATTAAATATCATGTTCCTCGCACTTAAACCATAAGATCCAGTGCAACAGCAATATCGCAAAATAGTTTTAAAACGAGCATATCTTTAGAATTTCCGATACAGAGACTCACGCGCTGGAGATAAAAATGTTTTTTTCTGCACAACGTTGCCATTGCTCGCTTTGAAATCCTTGAGTTTGTTAATCAAAAATTCGTCAAAGTTTTAAAAAATAGGAAATCGATCATAAAACAAATTTCAAATTTCAAATTTGGTCTTCCACATGCTCATATTCGTTGGAGGATTACGTTATTCAAAATTCGATGACTCTATGTACCGTTGTTTTATCACAATACGAGAAATATACATACATTTATGCAGATTTTTCATTATTTAATTTCTTCAAATATAATGCAAGACTCTAACATTTTGTGGCAACAGTTTGAAAAGTGAACCGACATTTATGAGTCCGACGCAAAATGCCAAAACGAAACTAATAGTCCTTCGGGATTCAAATCCCTTTGGACTAAAAAATGAAATGAACAAAACTCTTTTAACATCAGCTTATCTCACATATGAAAATAAAAATGAAGAGAGAAATCTGAAAATTTAAAACTCTCATCGAAATTCGTAGTAATTAACAGATTTCACTGATTTTTGATCTCACTGATATCAAAAATCGTGATAAAAAACCACGTTGTAGAAGCAATCGCACGACGCAAGACATATTTCTTGCTCCAATTGCAGCTTATGTTTATTCTTCACATTCACCGATGCATTATATTTTCAATGCCGCCATGCCTGAAACCTAAACCCGCAAGTAAATCTGCATCTTAAGTAATAAATTATGCCGAATATTCAATGAACCGTGCTGTTTTGCATGCTCAATTGCAAGAAATTAATTGCTAGTTAAAATATAAGAAGTAAAAGCGAATGGACACCTCGATGTTCACGATAAAATTTATGTAACACATGCCAAATATTTCATTTATTTAGGTATACTACTGCAAGTTGAAAGAAATGAACAAAATCATAATATTTAGGGCAACTTTTGCAGTTGCACACTTCTCCTCGAAAACAATTGAATCTTCAAATACTGGATGACGCTGAGTTTAAATTAGAGATGGAAAAACTGAAAATGGTAAATAATATTTTTTTTTTTTTAAATTCATTAGTAAATCAGAAAGTCAATTAGTTCACCAGCTGCGGATGCAGAAATATTTGTTTCTAACTGGCGTCTGTGGGTGAACATCAATGTAAAACAGCCGTCTCAAACTGGCGGTCCTCGAAGCAATTTTACCTGACATGCAAATACATTTCCCATAAATTAACTAACATCATTATCCGGCGCAACCGGTATAGCGTTTAGCATCGCTCGCTGCAGTGTCGAAGGGCCCGGGTTCAAATCCCGGAGAAGGCATGGATGTTTGCAAATGTGTAGTGTCCGTGCAGCATGGGGGAACTCTTAATATGCGGCGAGTAGTTTGGTGGTAGGGGAAGAGGGTGGGAGATCCTCAAGGTTCCGTCCTTGGGGTGATCTCCATCAAAATTTGAGATGGAAGTGAGCTAAATCTCACTATCACCTGAACAGCAACAGCAACACATTAATTATTATGACAAAAATTTGAAGAACTTTTTATGATTTTAATGATCTGGAGTCTAATTTCACATTATTTCAATTACCAAAAACGAATGTGAGAAAAGCAGTAGAAAATCTACAAATGGTGCTAATTAATTCATATTGTGATTCCAGCAGTGGCCGAATCGTTTGGTTTACATGGATTTTGCTATGTGTAATGTGCATACGAATTGGTTTCTCTCACAAAGTCCTCCACGAAGGCATTTCTTCTCTTAGGGAGATAGCCTATGTGGCTATATTCAAATAATCTAATCTAACTTCACATTGTGATATAAATTTTAGTAAATATTTGACGCGGCCGCCTTGGCTAATTTTATTCGTCCTTGTGAAAACCCCATCAGCTGCCGCTTGTTCAGATCGCTGAGTGCTTGTAGTTCGAGCTCAGGCGAATGAACTGATTACATAGCTGATTTTCATGGTTTTTCCCATTTGTATTATAAATATGAACCAGTTTTCCTTAAAACATTTCTCCACAAAGGTATTACTCCCATTAAGCAGAGCCGTGTGTTTTGCTGTATTCAGATAACCTAATCTATTCCAACCGCACTTCTCAAAAGATAAATACTCTCGGTTACGAAGTTTTGCAATAAGAATATTGCTTTATCAGCAAGCACATTTACATGTGAATAGTTTTTTTAGTTCAGTTGAAAATTAATAAAGCTAAGAATTGAAACAAATTGACGACGAGCATCTGCAGTTTGTGATAGACAGTTTCTAGAACCAAAGCTTTCTAGAACCAAAGCTGCAAACTTATGAAAATCGAAACTCCATCTAGTGTTGTAGCTGAAAACTGTAGTAAGAAATACAGTCGTTTATAATTATTAACATAAATATACATGCATTTTTTCTGTATGCGCCGAAGAAAATTTCAATAAATAAAAGAAACAGATAGGTTGTTATTATTTGGTGAGTCTCGTAATTTTTTAAAAATTAAATGTAAGATGAAATAACAAGAAGTCAGACAGAAGTCCGTCATTATGTTTGAATTACAACATGTAACCAACAATAATTTCTTACAGATGCCAATCTTTTGATTTCAGGCACTAATAAGTATAAATTCGTATTTTTTTTTTCGCGTCATTATTATTACTGTTTATGGATGCTTTGATGAACATTTAGTAAATAAAATTTAAAAGTTAATTTAAAAATATTATTTTGTTAAAAAAACATCTGGCTTCTGTAAGTTGCTTTTAGATTATGCATTCGGCCCCGTGCAATTTCAGCTTGAAGCCACTCATGTAAAATACACTCTTGCATCGGAGTATTAGTCAGCATAGATTGTGTATCACAATATCGTACGAAAATCCATACTGTCAAGTACTGGTCGAAAAAAATGGCTCACATTCAATTAAACCAATCATTCAAATGTCCCGGTTGATCTCAAATGTCTAATCGCTCTGCTCAGCTGAAACGAATTACTAAGCTGACTCGTGTTACGCACTCTATTTATTCTACTGATCTTTTTTCTAACGTCCACTGAAAGCACCAAGATGAAATCCCTCGAGGCAATTTTGTGTAAATATTTACAAAATTACTTTCTAACAACATACATGCAACACGTATGAAAATTGTAAGCACGCTATTGTGCATGTATTAAAGAATCAGCACCATGTTCTTGTTGACAACGGACTGTTAAAAAAAATGGCGCCTTTGAAAGAAAATTCGATACGGTCTTTGGTCAGCCTCTTAGTAAGTGATAAATTTATTTTATTTTTTTACCCCGAAACTTTTCCCGCGAACAAGTAGCGTGTGAACGGAATAAGTTCAACGCACGGTACCTTAACTTCCGGGATAGTTTTTGTATTATTTTGTGTCTGGTTGTGTATGTTTGCAGCATCGGTGACCAAAACTTTCCTCTGATTTGTTTTTGATCTTTCCCCTTCGCCATTAGGGTTTGTAATCTAGTCCACATTATTGGCAACTTATTTCGATTCAGTGTTTACCTTTTTTTTTATCAGAACAACAATAGAAATAAGTATCTATTTTCACCTATTTTAACCAAGGGAATTTAAGGACATTAAGGAAAATTCTGAAGCTGAATATGCTCAAGCTTAATAAGGTCTTGGTGTTTACACATTCAGCCCAGCTGACCGTTTCGACTAATCTTTAAATGTCTTCTACCGGCGTTCTGGCAGACCACCTTTAACCCCGTTCGAAAGCATTTTTTATCATATATTATTGACAGTAAACTTATATTTTTAAAAGTCAGTTAATTTAAATCCATTTAAGTTTATACTGATATTAATCTTGTGGTTCTGGAGGCCCCGGAAAGATCACTTATTGGTCGGCCCGTGGTTCTGGCATGTCCTAGAGCTCTAGATCACGGGCTCTAGTAGTCCGGGGTGGCGTTCCGAATACGCTTAATAATGTTCCTCTGCGACGGGCAGCCGGAGCAGCTGGCAAGTAGCAAATCATAGGCACCGATCGGTGTCGCCAAAGCGATGCGTCCTTCTGTCCAACGTGCGAGGACAAGGGTTCAACCACTGTGCCTGGTTCGGCGGGCGAGGGAACTCTTAAGTGTCATTAAGTTGACGGAAAGTCCATAATTATGTTATGTTTTATTGATATTAATCAATTATGTCCATAGAGGAAAAGTTCCAGTTGTTTGTAATCATTCAAGGCTATTAAAGTTTGGGTAATGTTTATCTTATTAATTAAAACTTAAATAAATGTTGGTACTCTCATTATGGGATGGACAACCATGCCAGTTCTTGCACAGCTAATCTGTATAGGGATATATACTGGTAAGCTTAAATCTGAGTTTTGACACGAAGTATGTATTATATTGTAATTACAAAGTATTGTATAGTTCAGTATATTTTATTTTCACTAGTGATAAGGTCCGGAAATTAATGATACCTTCTGCTTGGGATTCCATTTTACGCCCGGTGTCGTTCGAGAATTCAGTTAACTATTTATTGTCTTTAATTCAATGACAGTTAGTTATTTTCAAATCGCAATAGAAAGAATGAATATTCTTACATTTACCCTTTGGAAAATAAGTTTCAAACTGCGACCTCAGACCTTCGATATGTAGCATATGTCTGGGTATTAATTCTTTTCAAGCAATAATATCATTTTTTACTAAACAGATTCTGAGCTTGAAAATGTGAAAAATTTCTTTGTTTTGCACAACTAAACCATAAAACAAGCTTCCTGTCAAACCCCTTTAAGGTATCCTATGTTAATTATCCAGTTATTATGATTTTAATCTGCCGACCAGACGGTATAGTGGTTAGGGGAACCTGACCGCGATACCGAAGGGTCCGGGCTCGTCTCCCAGAGAAATCATGGATGTAAAATTGTCCGTCCCTTCATAGAAGGTAAAGGTGGCCCCTTATTGGATGCCTTCCCAATAAAATGGCCACCACTTCTGGCCTTAGTAGTGGCCAATGCCGTTATAGGGAAGTGCCCGCCACTGAAAAAAAAAAAAAATATTTTGATCTTTATTATAACTTCTCCTTTCCGTATACCTCACCAGAAAGCAATTTAGCTTTGTGTGTATTTAAGCTGAGAGTTTTGAATCTTAGAGAGAAAGAGAGCTTCTGCCAATCGCTGTTCCTGTAGTGTATTTTCGCCAGCTCTGCTTAAAGTTGATATTCTGATATTAGTATTCTCGCTAGCTGATACTTAAATACGCGCCGGTAAAGTACTTTGGGCCAGCTTATTCTGTTGCATGTGCAGTCCTAGATTATGTAATCAGCGTTTGTATTTAATTATCTGTTATTTCTTAATGCAAGTAGCCAAGAGTGGTGGTTTTGGCTGTAGCACAAACTGTGCCTTTATGTTCAATTTAGACTAAAAATTAAAAAAAAAAAAATTAAAACTTCTTCAAAATTTAAGACATAACGATAACTCATTATCTGGTATAGTAGGGTCTGCAGGACTTCATTAAACAATTACTTCATAAAAAGAGATATAGTTCATTTAGTTTTCAGAATAGGAAGATGTGCCAATATACCTAGCTGGTATGCCGCCAGCAAAAATGTCGTTGGCATCCTTAGCAAGATGACAACCTGCGACGACTACAGCACAGGTTTCGAGGACCACTTGCCTGCGAATCTTCTGATTGTGGCCAAAGGACAAAACCGGCCAAAGGACGCTGAAAGCTAATTTTATTATTCTTTATAATGCACTTTATATTGAATTTAATTTCATTTACAGATATATGTCTTTTTCTCAACAAGAATATATTGAAACCCAGCAGATTTAGTGCTTTTTAAGTAACACCTGTATGTCTTCCAGTCATAGCAGCAGCGCCATCAGTACACAAGCCGATGCATTTTTTACGGTCAATGGAGTTACTTTCAATGAAATTGTTAACTGCCTTAAATATTTCAGCACTGGTTGTTTGGGATGGTAGTTCGATACAGCACATCAATTGTTCTCTACTATCATTGATTGCTTAGTCAATATAACGAATATAACATAATAATATGGCGCTATTCGAGACGTCAATTGACTCATCCATTTGGACAACAAACCATTTCGATTTAGAATATCTTGCAGTAGTCGACTTTCTATGTCGTATGATAACTCACATATTCTTCACCCAATAGTATCATTGGACAGAGGCAGAGTTTTCATTTTATCTGCAGCAGATTGGCCCAACACTTCACAACACACCTCTATCAAACAAGGTTTGACAAGACTAGAAGAGAAACACGCTAATGTGACAATCAAAATCGTAAAAAACAACCTTATATTTAGCGTAGGTATAATGAAACACTCAATCGATTTCGAGGGCAGCTAAAGGTCCTTCCTCATCAGGAGAAAGAAATAACCAGTGAAACTCTGATTAAAAATCTAGTTATAACCACGTGCAGTGCTGATAAGCACCACGTGTTTCTGTGATTCCTATTTTCTTCTTTCTATGTATTTCTTTCTCCTGATGAGGAGGGACCTTTAGCTGCCCTCGAAATCGATTGAGTGTTTCATTATACCTACGCTAAATATAAGGTTGTTTTTTACGATTTTGAAGGTTTGACAAGTTCTTCATCAATTGAGTATGGTTTCTTAAATTTGGCAATACGCAGAGCAACTAAATTCGATGCTCTTAAAGCGATTTATCAACCGAGAAACATTTTTTAAAAGCATCCTTTTGAATTTTCATCTCCAAACATTTTCTCTGGGAAAAGTCCAGGGGTTTGCTTTCCAATTGTGGGTGATTCATTTGTAAGTGCCGCGAAAGCTTGGAAGGTTTCATGATTTCGTTGGAAAGAACATCTCTACAAACAACGCATTCAGGTTTTGGACAATTTTCTTCTGATTGTGACCAGGGACAAAAACATATTTCAAATAGTCTGCTATATAGTTTTTCAGCATTCTTTTATTGGCAGATTATGGACTATATTCACCTTCATCTGTATTCGAAGGAGCGGACGACGTACTTGGTTTTGGAGAATCCTTTCTTTGCACGAAATTTAGTAATGTGTCTTTCGTTTCCTTCTTACTCCTCCTGGTTAGTGATTTTTAATCTACCTAAATTTACAGAAATAGTAGTTATAGCATAGTATTAAATTCAGAAGTTATTAAAAACTTACACTGTGGGGCTACCTTCTCCCCACACATTTCTTCAGCGCCTCGAGTGCTCCTCCTTGCGCATGCGCGATAATCTCATCTCTGCGTGACTGGAAAAAGAGAATTTTTGCCTTCTGTTTTTACCAGTCCGTGTACACACTATATTCATCGCTGAGATTTATGTTAACCTAACGCTATGTATATATTTTGATTTATAAAAAGAGTTTATTTGTCTAAATGGGTGTCTAGCAGTTAATTAGACCCCAAAACGCTGATAAATAGTTTTCAGTTGTCCAAGCGTGCAGAAGAATATAAGCAAGATAAAAAGCGAAACTTGACCTAAGACGCCTTAAACACTATGATAGATATTCAGTGTACTAAGTGTACGGCACGCCAATTTATGAAAGGCGATTAGGTGCATAGTTGCCAGTTTGTTATATTTTTCATCATCGATCATATTATTTTCTTAAACTAGTAAACTATTGTTATTGTAATGTAGGTGCTGTTGTAATATCGGTTGTCGGCCGATGTCCATTTGGATTTTGGACAGATAGCTGGATATTTCATGGACCGGCAAATATTTCTTTAGGAAGGGCGGTTGAGAAACACTGGTCTACAAGACACTTGTAATATTCTGTCAAAGCGAGACGTGTTAAAGTGTTACAGCTGGATTGGGCTATAGAAAAAGAACTCTGGACTGTCTATGCAATTTCAAGGAAGCTAAGCTGACTTTTGTGAATGATTAAAACTTGTTCCCCAACTTAGAGAGGTTGGATTCAACGGGACCGCAATGAATGCAGAAAATTCAAGAGGTGTCATTGTTTTCTAGAGAAATAGTTTGAAGGATCTTTGCGGTGGCTGATATATAGTTCGACCGTCTCAAACGCAACCTTGACTGGCATTCTGCCAAAACACATAGACTCGTCCAAAAGGGGCGTTATTACTTGCTGCGACGTGAAAGGTCGCGTGAACACCTCCGGAAAGAGAGAATTTATATGCTCAAGGGAAAGAAAATCCCCATCCTTCCACCCTATTTTCAAAATAATTCGGTCCGAATGGCGCATGCGTGTTTACACTCATGGTCGCGGATGAGGCGATCGAACTATACCTGATTTAGTCTACGAGCTACCACACTACGGCTAGTGCTGTAGAAGTAACGAGAAATTGTGTACCCGTATGTATTCGTTACTCGGTGAACCAGTACTCGTTACTATCGTATCGTTACTCGTTACTTTCGGTAAAATCGATCGGTTATCCGTATCCTGAGCCTATTTTATCGGTCTATGGCCCTAAAAAGGGCCTTGAAACCTCGCATTGCATTGAATCACGTGAGCTATTCTACCCCGCGGGAACTGGGTAGTGCTGCGATAAGGAGTTTTGCGTCGCATTTTTGGGGTAATTCACTTTATTTTGGCTATTATTTTTTGGTGCACTGGATTCATTATTAATTTTTCTATTGCTGTCAGGGCTTAGTTTCTAAAGTCAGAAGGGCCTACGGAAGGCCGTCAGGAAAACAGGAAAAATAAAATAAAAAATAAAGAAAGAAAGGAAATAAATATTACAATAATAACATTAATTAGTAATTAAAATAACAAAAAAATTACTTATTAAAAAACTTAATAATTAAAATAATAAAAAATAGTGATTAAAATAATGAATAATTAAAGTAACATAATAATTAGCAACTGAAATATAAAATACTTATAAGTACAATTTAATAAAAATGTAAAAACAAATAGAAATTAAAATAATTTTTAAATTTATGATGACTAATTAAATAATAAAGTAAAATACCAGGTCTTGTCTTATTGGCTTAGTATCGTTTCGTCCTTTCTCATTTCATCCCCAGCTCGAAAAAGTGTTATTTCGTTCGCTGCCTTCCCCCACCAATTCCCTCTTTCCCGTTTCATCCGCTGTCTGAAAAATAGGTGTTTACTTTACGATAAGGCGAACGTCTGTTTACTTCAATTAAAATGGTTTAGAAGAGATGACTATTTCTACTTCGACTTAGCTTTTGATTTTTTAATATTATTTAATATTTTATGCAGACAAATTATGTTGAGCAGAATAATGAATTTCAGACGTGTTCAAAAGGTGTGTATCTGAATATAATAACATTTTTGTTGTGTAGTATCCATTTTTTTAATTTCACACATTTCTAAAGCAACAGAAGTACGTTATCACTATTTTGGCACACACATCAAAAACATGTATAATTAAGATTAATGTTACATTCCTTATTAAAAGTAATGGGTCCTCATTAAATGCAACCATTCATGTTTTTAGAGGATTTTACATGTGGTGGTTTTAAAAAGATGATGTTCACTACCAATGTTTGTTTATGTTCCCAAAAATAGAGATCTCTTAAAAGGTGACCTCTTAGAGATGTCGTAAATAGATGATTTGCTATAATTATTTTCTGATAGATAATGGAATTAATATGTAATTTAATGTCAATAACTCGAGGAAGCAAGTTTAAATACGGTGACATTCCAGTGCGAATGAGCCCGACACCACTGCAAACGGGCTTGACGTTGTACAGAGGTCAATGGTAGTCGGCGCAAGAGGCGCCGTGACCTCAGCTTCCTTTTTTTGAGCAGTCTATGAATGGTCCTTGCGGTCTCTGAAGCACTAGTTGCACGTACAATCGATGATAATGATGCATCTGGGGTTGTGAGTGTCGCTCTGACGATTGCTCGGTCTTCCCGTTTTGTCGTTTCTCTAGGCCTACCGCTTCTTTCTTGATGCTGTGTGCGGCCATGGTTCACCTATTCCTGGCAACATCGTCTAATAGTGTCATCGGTCCTGCTCAAATGTCGAGCTACTCGCCGATAAGACCAACAGGCTTCTTTGAGCCCAACTACACGACCTCTCTCAAATTCTGACATCAGCGCCTATCGTTCGCGCAGCTGTATGCGAGACATAGTTACCGTCTACCGGAGTACACGGAATGAAATTCGTGAAGAATTTATGACCTGGAATCGTAATTTATCCTCTTAAATATCCTGCCAGTTGCGCAGATCAGATGCGTTGTAGCGACAACCGTTCATTCATTGGCAGCCAAAATGTAAAAGTTTGCATTTTCCGTCGAAACTTGTATGCATATCAATTTGTGTCCAATTTGCTTTATATCTTTTCGGTGCGCCTTTTTTTTTTTTTTTTTTTTTTTTTTTTTTTTGTCTAACAGCGTATATTATTTTAACAGTTACTGAATTAGTGAACTATAATTACTTTCTTAAGGATTAACGAAGAGAAAATGATTGGTGATTTAATAATCATCCATTCTGTTTAAAATTATCTACTCAACAAGTAGCTTACACTAAATTATTTTCACAATTTATATTGAAAGGAATACTCAATTAATATTAAGATATGAGATACAATTACTTATTTTATTTTTTGTGAATGCTTTCCCCTTTTTATTTATGCAGTGTTATTGTTGCACATTTATCATCTTTATAAGTACTACTACATCCATTATCTTTAATATTTATAAATGACGTCTGTGTGTTTTTATTAGACACAAAAAAATAAAGCTGTAAAAATAGCTCAATAATTGCCATCACTCTTGAATACAATGCCAAATGTTGTAAAAATAATTCACTACTTGTTATTTCCGGTGAAGAATGATGTTTAATAGATTAAATCCATGGTATTAAAGGAAAAGGAATAAGAAGTAATAAAATAAAGCTTATGTAAAAGTAATCCAAACATTTTTTGAAGATTTGTTATCAGCAGTATCAAATATGGCATTATACTGCCGCATGTTTAAAGAATTCATTTATTTCCTTTTCCAATCCGTTCAGAAATGCCATTTAAATTTTTATTAGATATCCTTATGTCGATGTCTAAAGCGGAAATTTATCTGCGATTCCTGAATATTTGAACAAAAGCTTAAACGAAAATCCGAGAAGTATCCGATTCGTTATTTTCCTCTACTTCCATATATCCGATTGTGATTTTTGTCTCCTGTTTTTTTAAAGTCAATTTACACCATTTTGTTTTTTTATTAATTCTCTTAATGAATGCCGAGAAACTGTGTAAATCTGTGCTCACTGAAGGAGTAAAATGAGGATAGAATAGGAAATAGAATGAATTGAAATACTACAATTGAAGATAATTTGGGAGTTCATGGAGATATCCAGGAAAAAGGGAAAAGAAGTAGTCAACTAGTTGAGAATAAAGTACCCTAGTACTAAAAGAATAAATTAGCGCAAAGTTCTGCTAAATTATAATTTAAGTTTAAAAGTATTGTTAGATCCAACTCATCAGTAATAAGATCCGAACTTTACCAAGTAAATTGATACATGAACAACATAAAAGCAAAAAATTCTAAGGTATTAAGACATTGATTTTAAAGACGAAATTAAAAAACTAAGATACCAAGACATTGGTTGGAACTAAGAAAGTAAATAAGGGAAGTAATTGTGCAAAAAATTAAACAATTATGCAAAACATTTTTTAATCTCCCTTGTCTGGAGCTTCACAACAGAACTTGTCAAGGGAAAAGGGTTTTGAAGCTCTATACTTGGTCAATTAACAAGAGAGTATGCTTATTTTTTAATTGCCTTTTTTAATTAAACCTATGATATAAATGTTTATTAATCGTAAAATAAACTATTTTATTAATCGTTCATTAATCGTTTCTGAATAGATGGAAGAATAAACTTAATTTTAAAATGTACAAAGATTAATCTTCATTCGCTACGGATTTAATAAAAGAGTTTAACGCTTTTGGACACGCAGTCAAAAGATTATTTAGAAAAATAAATTATACACGATCAGGTGTTAACGATGGTCTTATTTTTGCTACTGATGCGTAATTATAAGCTGCTTTTTTTCGCTTTAATTAATGTTTTCTAGATATGAAAATGAGAGATACTCGAATTAGAAGACAATAATAAGTTTAGTTTATGTTATGTGATTACGGCAAAGCCTCGAGCGCTAACACCCTATGGGACATATGCCTTCGTGGAGAACTTTGTAAGGGAACTGGCTCGTATACACATGGGAAAAACCACGAAAACGTTCATGCAGCCAGCGCGCTCGCCCAATTCGAACCTCACACCGAACTACCAGTGTTTAGCGACTTTACTGCTCGGCTGCTGGTGGGCCCAATAATAATAAGGAATAATAAAAAGTATAAAAAATAAATAATGAAACTAGATTAAATTATTTAGTACAGCACACGAATTCTAATATTCTATGTATGCATGCTTCATATAAAATTTTTCTTATTATTGTAATGACGACAGAAAAGTCTTGAAAATGAAGATCTATGTAAAGCAGCCATCAAAATTGAAGATTGTTGAATGCAGATGTATATAAATAATTTGGTTTTTAGGAGCCGCGAAACATGAAAAATAAACTATGCCCTCTCCAGAATAACCACTGCTCTTCCTGCTTTCAGCTGAATATTAACTATTAAAAACGTCATAACATTTTTTCCCACTTAAAGGGCGACTAGAAGATACACGAAACCCAGTCAACCGAATGTAGCCGGTTGTGAGTTATGATACACTGCTTTTTTAATTCGAAGAGAATACTCTTAGAGATTATTAGGTTTTATGGATCCTAAAATTTTCTGTGGTCTTGCTGTAATCGGCATACGGTTCTTCCGATTGCTAGATAGAGGTGCAATCTACTCATATCACAAAAACAGGGACAGAGAAATTTCTTATCTTTGTGTTACTTTTCTGAGAAACGAGATTCTGTTAGCACTGGTTTAAACGGGAGGATTCGTAGTAAAAAGAGCCCCGCCTGAAGCGAAGTTCAGCCTAGCTACGGAAACAATGTTGCGGCTACGCGAGATGTTTTCAAATCTCACCGAAAATGTCTCGGCTGGACCTCAGTCCCGGGTAGAGACAACCAATCAAACCAACCAAGTTCCGCTTCTAAAGCCTCACGTGACCCCAATCTGAGCGATAATCGATTAGTGTTTGGCGTTCAAGCAAAGAATCTGTAAGGTCTTTGGTTCAAGTCTTTGTGGTAAGTGAAAATGGTAACTTAGCTATATAGTTTTCTTGGAATTGTGCGGGTTCTGAGAATTGCCCCTTTCGACGTCAAGTCCCGCGTAGCCGAAACATAATGTGATTGGGACTTTAGGTAGCTTCGCGGGCCACCATACAGTCTCTCCAGCATCTGTTTGCTAATCAGAAACTTGTTGGCATGTTTTGAGCCCATTGTGTTGATCTGGTTGATCGTTGCGTTGGTGGGCTGTCTTCAGCTCCGTTTGTTGGTCGTGGCTAGTTGTACTCGTTTAAAACTCGTGGAACGAGGCTCTGTGGGTGGCCCGAGTGACGTAGCTCATCAGTTTTTACCCAGTTTGGCGCGTGGAGGAAGCAAAGAATCTCTAATTCTTTGGAGGAAGTGCGTGTTTCGCTCATGTCCGAAAGGCCATATGTCACTGATGGTACGCTATACTGTTGGCGCCACTCAGTTGTGGTAACTGGTGTTGGTTGCGTTTGTTATGGTTGCATATTACTTACCTCATACAGAACTAAAATATATTTGATATAAACCTATGAAAAGTTTCCTGAACAGTGCATAACGACATTGAAGGCATAGAAACAATTATTACAGATTATTGTTCTCATTATATGAGGATCTTGCTAACAGCAAGAGTCTCTCCGGTTGAGAGTTTTAGAGCATTTTAAGTTCTTGCCTTGTCTACAACAGTTTGCAGACTGAATGAGTCACAGAAACTTAATTTTCGGTTGTATTTTACGTAATTTGTCAACAAAATTAGTCCGCCAGCCTCTCTGAAATCGAGAGACAGACAAATACACATCGCTAAAGTCCTTGATGATGGCTGTGACGTTATGATTCTTGTAATGCCATACGGACGACAGCTGAAAGAATTATTGTTTCTGCGGGGGACCGTATACATTGTTTTCTTATCTTTGTATGTCCTCTGTACGTTAATGTGTCATTTCCTTTTGTAATGCTTTGCAAAACCTTTCTAGTTTAATGGCAAATTTTTATGATATACACTTTGTTTGGTGCTTAGGACAACTCTATTGGCGAAAAATGTAATCATTATGTCTTTAAAATACTTTGCCTCTATTTCAAGCTAATTTTCAGGACCTTTGCAACCGTTGAGATAGACTGGCATGAGTGTGAGTTAAAACGAAATATCATTATTTTCATTGAATTGTACATAGGTCGATAAAAATAAATTCAATTCTCTATAGCTGGTTAATAATAAGCACTATATAAAGAAATTTTTTATGTGCAAGCATTCTTTCTTTATCACCTAATCTGTACCTAATTTTTATTTCTTGTCTTTGAAAGTAAGCCATTCTTGTCTTTGAAAGTAAGCCATTCTTGTCTTTGAAAGTAAGCCAGCATAAGACCTACTACACGAACCGTGCAGGGATCAAACTCCTCTGCAAATCTGGAGATAAATCAGCAACGACGATTCTCAGAAAGCTGCTGCCAGTCTTTTAGGACAACGTAGTTAATCGAAGTAATGGGCATGGCTGGATTCGGAAGTTTTAGGTTAATGATTGGAGCACCCAGAATCATCCACGTACAGGTAGACAGTCAGTTATCACAATCATGGAAAATTTGCCAGTCATTAAGAATCTCTTTCATTGACTGATTCATCATCATCAGACAGATCATGAAGCACACAGATACGTCAAAAGAATCATTCTTAACATTAATACGACTGGAATACAGAAAAGTTTGCGCTCGCTATGTTTCACTTCTCTTGACAAGGGAAATGGTAAAATTCAGGAAGAAAGTGTATAACAATATTTTGCAAAGTTTTTCATGAGATTGTCCAGAACGCTTTCATTGAGCCATCAAGTATAACAAAACCTGGCTGTTTCACTTCGATCTTGAGAGCAAAATTTACTCTGTGGTATGGGCATACAATCGTGTCATCGTATTTCCAGCGGTATTTCTTGCCAAATTTGCACCAATTGTCGGGCTAGGTCATCAACATTTCCTGGTAGATGCAGTCGTCTTCCCATCATATCCCAAATATGTTCGATGGGAGAGAGATCTGACGATCTGGCTGGCAAAAGAAGTGTTTTTAGCTCATGGCAACACATGCCGTATGTGGTCTGGCATTATCTTGCTGAAAAACAGGCCGGGATGCTGCAAAAGGAACGGTAGCAAAACAGGTCTCAGAATGTTGTTGACGTGCCGCTGTGCTGTAAGTGTGCCTCTAATGACGCCCAAAGGTCCGGCTATCAAGGGAAATGGCACCCCAGACCATAACCTTTGACTGAGGACCTGTGTAGCGTGCAATAGTGAAAGCAAGATTGGCACGCTGCGCTGGTCGTCTCCAGACACGTCTTCGATGATCGTCACAACACAGTTGGAAGCAGGATTCGTGGCTAAAGACTATACGTCCTCAGTTAGCATCATTCTAACCTGATCGAGCCAAACACCACTGTAACCTGGCTCGAGATTGTGCAGGCAGGAGCGGCAGGTGGCGTAACGGTCGGTACGAGCGTAGATTTCTCTCTATCAGCCGTCTGTGAATGGTCATGCTTTGAATGAAACATTTGTGCGGGTCGCACGTCTGATGGTTGATAGCGATGAATCAGGAGCTGTGATAGTTGATCTGACAATCACTCTGTCCTCCCGATCTGTTGTGGCCCTAGGTCGACCACTACTATCATGACGTTGAAATCTGCCATTGTCAACCCATTCTTGCCAGCATCTTCTAATCGCCGCATCGCTTCAACTCATATGACGAGTGATTCTTCAATTTGCCCAACCTGCCTCTTTCAATCCAATAATACGACTTATTTCAAACTCTGACTGTTTCTCGTAATGAGCTCGAAACCTGTGGCGAGGCATTTTTTTCAGTTGTCAATCCTAAATCGCAATTTCAAGAACAGCTCCTTATATATCTGCTGAATGCGCAGTTCCGATGAGCTGAAGATCGCACTATTTATTCTTTGGAGACCAAATTTTAATCATTAGCATATTTGGTCAAAACATTTACGCATACGAAATGTCAAAGCAATTATAGATCAGATGATTCCTTCTTGGTGCGTTTTTTTTTCTTTTTTGCTTTGTTATAGAGTATATTTTAAGGAATTATGAATAGCCCGGTGTTACAAACCATACTAAATTAAGAACAAATATGAAAAGGTACATTACGCATTGCATTGTTTAAAAATTAAATTAAAATGCGTCTAAATGAAAAGAAACATGGCTGATTGCTAGAAATCATCTGTGTTAGTAGTTATTTAGCTCTATAGTCGCGTATGCACTTTTTAAATTTTCCCATAATTCTCACCCACGGCTGGCGACAACGAAAATGAAATCATTCAGACGAGAAGCAAAATTCATAATCAAAAGTATATTAACTGAATAAGAAGAGAAATATTCCACCTTTTCAGTGGATTTATGCTGAAATAGAAGAGAAAAAAGAAATGAGAGTGACACATTGCCCTAGTAAGAGGCTTTCTTCAACACATCATTGGCTTTTAAGGGTAAGAAAAGAGCTTCGGAAAACCATAATTCCTTTAAAACAATCCGAAAAAAAATGGTAGGCGATGTTTTAGTTTTGTGATAATAATCAGTATTGTTTACAAGATAGAACACCTTACAGCTGGTGATTTTCTAGATCATAAATTTTATTTTGACTTTTCGGAAATAAAGGACTCCTCATTGTTTTTCTGCTCGGTTTTGTAAAACAGTGTAATTACAAATGTGTGGAATTTCTGAATTATGCATTCACTCTTGTCGAATAATTTAAACTCACTTTCGATTGCAAAAGTCTGAAATATGTAGGGCCATTATGTGAAAACTTTCAACTCACCACTCATTAGGTTTCGGAATCTATCTACCAGTTTGAGGACAAGCGTAAGTTTTTGGGTGGGATGGACTAAAAGACAGGAAGCACAATTAAAGTTGTTTTTATAAATATAAATTCTATGTTTTTTAATTGTTGTTGAACATGCGTAGTTCGCACAAATGCAACAGCAATGTGAACACACAAGCTATATAGAGATTTTCAACATTTTAGCAAAAGAGGCGCTATTAGTCTCGATCCTCACTTTTATGTCTGTACACTTTATTCTTGCATCACTTTAAAATGGTCGAAAGCGGCCGCAAGCCATAAGAACTAAGTCCCTGTGCCGAAACCCTATCCCAGAGTAACGAAGGAGATTATCTGTTTCGGCAAATAAAATATCATGAAGTGCAGTAGCGTTTTATTCATTTTAATGATAGCAGTATTTTCAGTTTAACGATAGTTTTAAAGAAATAAAATCTGTGGAGAAAGTTGATGAAGTAAAGCTGTGGATATCGATGGCCCAGAATATGAGGTAAATGAAGAAGCTCAAGTGATCTGTCATAGGGCTTGCAGCGAACTGAATGGCATCCGTATCACTTTTCGCATAAAAGGATGTTGCCACCAAATTTATCGTCATGTATTATTTTTTTAAAGAAATAATACAGCGAATATTAAAAAATTATATGGCAACACTTAACACACTCTCTGAAATGCTAAAGATATGCAGTTTTTAAATATTTTACGATTTTGCTATTGAATTTTACGTGTTGTAAGTGTGAAAACAATGTTTTTGAATGTATACTGCGAAAAAAAAGGGGGGGAGGACAGTTCTATATCTTCCGTTCTACTTGGCCGATTGACGAAATTTAACTTACATTTTTTATGTCTTATATGAAAGCGCGACTTAGGATATATATTAGATTTATATATAGCATTGCTCTAATATGGGTATTTTGACACAAAATCGGACTTTTTCTGAAACAGCATGCCAATTTCTTTCCATATTTCAGTTCTACGACACAAATTACGCCAAACTAACAAGTTTTGTAAAAATCGCAAGAATAGTTTTTAAAAAATTCGCTCTCAAAATTTTGGCTCCTCAATGTTAATTGAGCTTGGTATATATTTATTGATCTCTCTTTTTTTATTAAACTTATTTGATTCTTCCTTTCACGCTGCGAAATTGAGATTCATTCCAAATAAAATTCACCCATTTTTTATGATTTATTTTTAAGCTTTGTATTTTTAAATAATTTTTACAAATTTTTCAAAAACAATTTGAATTCGAATCTATAAAATTTTTACCATCGTCTTAAAGTAGACGTATTTCTAACCATACCTGCAAAAAATTACAGGTTTTATTCAAAATTTCCAAAGATACACGTGAATTTATATATTGGCGCGTTCTGAAATTTGGCATATTTGTAGAAAGCGATAAAACATCAAATGTGGTTTAGGCATTTTGTTAAAATTATTTGAAAGTAGGAACGATGTGACTTTTTTTCCGCTCATGCACAATGTAAAAATGTAGGAACGAGATGCCTTTTTTTTTCCGTACCGGCGTAATGGAAGGGAAAGGAAAATAGGTTGCCATAATTTAAGAAGTTCGCCAAGTGAATTATAATTGCGCCAAGATCAATTTTCGAATCTCTCCGTAAATTTTGCACCAAATTTTACAAAATTTAATATCTACTCTAATTTGAGTAGTCATGGAATCGAAATTTGGAAAAAATGGTATGTTATTTCAAAAAAAGTCCGATTTTGTGTCAAAATATCTATGTTAGAACAATGTTATATATAAATCTAATATATTTCCTAAGTCGCGCTTTCTAGAGATGAAAAACGCAATTTGAATTTTGTCAATCGGCCCAGTAGAAGGGGAGATATAGAACTGTCTCTCCCCTTTTTTTCGCCGTGTACCTAAATAAACGTTTGATGCAGTGCTCTTGGAGCGGCAGGATCTGCTTATTCAAGAGAGTTCTGGGCTCCGGACAATACTTGAAAAGTCTATGCATGCCACCCGGGTATCCGGATCCGTCACTGCAGAAAATTATTCACACAGCTGGTAATTAAACGTGACAAAATTTTATTTCCTTTTAATTTTTTTACTTATTTATTTATCTATTTATATTTATATATTTATTTTAGACTTCAAGTTAAATTTGTTTTTAGATTCGCTTACGCGAAGAGCTTTTCTTGAACTTTACATTCCTTACTTTAAATTAAGAAGCTTCGTTACCATTATTTGCATTTTCTGCATTAAAAGTGAATTTTATAGTCTATTTCAAACTTTTTAAAAGCACGGTGAAATGTTTAATTTTATAATAAAGCCGGACAAAATGGAAGAAAATGTGTTAGATCCTGCAGAATTTTCGATAACTTTTCGATTGTCAACTTTCGATAAGTTTACAAATTTAGTTTAGAAATGATTGATTTTAAAAGTTTAGCACCATGGACGGATAAATTCAAGACAATGCAGAAAGATTTGAAAAAAATCACTAGAGTATGATAATGATGATATTTCTTATATCAATGTATTACGAATCACTTTTTACGCATGTATCACTTTTTATGAAGTTTTCATCTCTGAAAAACAGGCTTTGCCATTTTGTCCGCATTCAGTTCAACTTATAAATGCAAACAAATGTTGTCATAAATGAAATTTATTTTACGTAAGAATACGAGCAACTTAACTACAGAAAATTCATATCACCACTATAAGCCAGACTTAGCTGAACTAAAGTGACAAGTTTAGCATCAGGGAAGCCGTTATATCGAAGAGAAAAATAAAATTGAGTTATGTTTATTTTTATAATAATTATAGTTCATAATTTAAATTTTTATGCTTAAAGTGTATTATAATTTTCTGAATAAAATATTTCTTATTATTCACTAATAAGGAGCGTTTTGAAATGAAAGTACAACTGACCTGTGACGTCTTCTTAATACACACATTTTCGTTGATTTTGACCCGCAGCCAAAAAACAGGTTGCCAACGCATGAAGTAAGGACTCTGTTGTGGGGAAAGGTTGGTTTGTTTTGGTTTATTTAATTACGGCAAAGCACACTAGGTCTATCTGCCTAAGGGAATGGATGCCTTCGTTGAGGACTTTCCAAGGGAAACTGTCTCGTATACACGTTACACATGGGGAAAACCACGAAAACGCCCATGCAGCCAGACCGTTCGCGGGATTCGAACCTCGGACAGAACTACCTGTGTTCAGCGACTTTACCGCTCGGCTGCTGGTGGGCTGTTTTATTACAGGCGGAAACATCGCAGGAAAAACAACGCAAGGCGAAAACATCATTGTACGAAACATCGTGAGAGAAAACAAAGCAAGGAGAAAACATCGCAGTTCTAAAACTTCGTGGTAAAAAACATCGTCGCCGAACATAAAGCTGCTCAAAAACGTCGCAGTTTAAAAACATCGTCGTCGAAAATATCATGGTAAAAATAAAGCACCAACAAATCATCGCATGATGGTAACATCGCATACGTACGTTTTTCAGCCTTATAAAGTTGTAAAAGCATATTTGCATACTGATTTGTGAGCGCAAAAAGGAATGAGGAATGTTTTTGTTTTTATATTTTTAATTTGATTAGTAAATTTTTGCTGAAAAATTAAGAAGGGAACTTAAGCATTCAGAAACTGAAAATGAGTAAGGCACTAATGCTACTTATAACAATTGATAAAATTTTATAATTTGGCAATTAATTAAGCAATTTTAATAGAGGTAACCACATGCAGTTACTCGTCTTCCTTTTCTAATCGTTTTTAGACCAAATTTTTCATGAAAAATTACCAATAAAACTTTGTAAAAGATAAATTAATTAATGCCCAATAAATCTTTTTCAATTTTTGAGCTTGCTTCTTATTCTTTCAGCAAATATTTATTAATTAATTAAAAAACATGAAATATAAAAGTAAAAATATTTCTCATTCTTTGTTGTGTTCATAAATCATGCGAATATGCTTTTACAACTTTGCAAGCCTAGGAAACGCACGTTTGCATTGTTATCGTCATGCGAGGATTTGTAGCTGCTCTGTTTTTTACCATATATTTCCGACAATGATGTTTTTTAACAGCGAAGTTTTTTAACCGCTTTATTTTCGACGACGATATTTTGCCCCACGATGTTTTTTCCTTGCTTTGCTTTCCCCGCGATGTTTTTTTTTTTTTTTTTTTTTTTTTTTTCGTGACGAATTTTTTGCCTTGTCTTGTTTTCTCTGCGATGTATTTACCGCGATGTTTTCGACGGACACCGTATTTATTTTTATGTGTTCACTGTGCATATTTTAAGTGTTTATAGATTTAATAACAATAAGGTTCTATAAGGTGTATTTAGCTGAGCGACAAAATCTCTCAATACTAGTAGTTCGACCTGAATTCAATTCCTGACGAACGCCTGGCTGTATGGGACTGTTTGTGGTTTTTCGCATGTGTAGCGAGGATACGAGTTAATTTCTTCTAAAACACCCTCCACTGAGGTATCCTTTACCTAAGGTATAAGGCTTTCAAGCGCTTTATCACAATTAATTAATACACTTGTAAGGTTTATCCTAAGTTTTTAACAATTATCTTTAGTTAAAGTTGTTTTCCTATTCCTATTAATTTCAGCTTAAAAATTTCTGGCCAGAGTGTGTTTTTAGAATCGCGGTTAAATGCAAATGAAGGAAGAGCTGTATTTAAGTCCCACTGACTTCGTTAGGGAGAGCCAGAGATTCTGACTAGCGCGCGTTCGCCTTTTTTGCTACGACTCTCTCTAAGCTATTACTACGCTCGGCCGTATTTCAGGCCCTTGATAGCTTCCCCGTTTAGTTAACATTTAGGGGCCAACTCCTGTAGAATTTTGATAGCTTCGGGTGTACCTTTTTAGTTAATTATTAGTTAAGTTTTAATTCTTAGTATTCTTGAGTTCAAGTCCAAGTGAAGGCTTTTCTGTACGTCCTGAGAAAGGGCTATCTGTAAAACCTTATTTTGAACAGTAAAGGGTAATTAACTCTTCTTGAGGTTTCGTTTCTGTTTCCTGAGCTAAAGCAATTATTCGCTTACCAGCTCTCAAGGTTCTACACACTTAGCTGCAAATTAAAGGTTGGAAATGATTTCAGTTTCTTGCTAAAATTTAAATTTTAATGACGTAGTATGCAAATGTAAGTGAGTTTGGAATCAGTATTTAAGCAGCGGTTCTAAGAGTAGTAGTAAGGGAGTAGTTTTAAATCGATGCCGCGTGAATGAAGTAGCTTTGTACGTGAATAGTTGGTGCTTAGCCACTCTCTTTAGATCGTATTCATAGTTCTAGGTTCAGCTTTGCTCGGTTAAGGAGCCAGTCGTGTAGCACATCTTAATTAATGTGATTTTCCATTTTTATTTTCTGTTCGAGTTTCTTAGCCACAAGTGGTGGTAATTGTAAGCACCAAGTGAATGCAATCTTTGTTAAGCTTAGTTTAAATAACAAGGTTATTTAAACCTCCTTCTGCAATATCTGTTCTTCAAAGACATAGCGAGAATTCGCTAATCAGTCTTTTCAGTACAGTCTACCCTTGGATGATCCCGAAACAAGCAAGAAAAACTCTACAATGTAAACATTAAACATATTCTATTTCTATGTACTATTATAGTTTAACATTAAACATATTCTATTTCTATGTACTAGTTTAACATTAAACATATTCTATTTCTATTTCTATAAACATTAAACATATTTTTTCTATATCTGAAATTATATTTCTATATCTGAAATTCTATTTCTATATCTGAATTCTATTTCTATATCTGAATTAGTGCTATTATAGTTAGGTTATTTGAATATGGAAAAGCATGCGAGGGTTATCTGCCTAAGGCGAGGAAGAAATTTTGTGGAGGACTTTCTGAAGGAAACTAACTTGCACTCAGGTTGCAGATGGGATAATCTACGGAAATAAGCCATGCAGGCAGACCGTTCACTTGGTTTGAACATAAGTCGAACTACTAGTATTCATCGGCTTTAACCATTCGGCATTGATGGGCATATCGCAATAATAACTTCAGCAAGTTTGGTCGTTTGGTCATATAAAGTTACTATAGAATACTCACCCCCTAGCTATTCATTTTACAATGAAGAACCTTGTAAATTAAGGAAGCAATGGTGGAAAAAAAAAGCTACATTTAGCTGGTCTGATTCATCACCTTGCTGATTGACGTTTTATCTAAAAAATATATTTTAATTGAATTTCATTTCACAAAACTATGACAGGTTTAATGGAATAAAATTTCTCTTAATATTTGAATAAGTATTAACAAAATTCAATGAAAGAGAACCTGTTTATAATTTATTACTCGCAACGATACAGTTACGCAGTATTATCTTGAAAAATGATATTAGGAATTACAAAATTGGATGATTCGTCGCGGTTGAATGGCAGAAAGCAGGTGAAATGCTCAGATCTGTATACTTTAGCTGAAGTCTTAACATGCTTTCTTTTTTCATCCAGTCACCTGCACCATTTGTTGTTCGATTTACTTAATGATCGGTTGAACATTTGTGAAATAACTCTTATTTTTGGAATCGCTCCATCTTAGGATATTTCAAATGGTACGAGTATAACAGCTCGTGAAATTACTCAAGAATGTTCGGAACTGGTTCAGTCAAAGGAATGAAAGTTTTTATCTTTATTTGATTTTAGATTTTCTAAACTGCAGCTGCTTGGAACCACAAAGATCCGTACATGTCACCAGGAGCTCAGTGAGCAATTCTGGTTCGGAAAAAAAGTTATCGGTAAAGCTGTATGAAGAAATGTAACATTCCATTAACGAGTTACTTAATTTGAGTTGTTCAAGTTATAGCTTTTCTTCAATTATTATGTTTGCCTTTTGAGATTTTAAAATTCGGAAAGCTGGGAGGTAAGCTTTCAGAAGAATAAGCTATCCAGTCTTCCGTAAAAGAAATTAGCTGTTGTAAAGTCATTAGAGTCAATTAGAGAAGAAGAAGAAAGTCAGAGGCAATTAGAGAAGATAAAGTCAATTAGAGAAGTCAAAGTCAATTAGAGAAGAAGATATGAAAGATAAGCAATGCCTTTGCCGGAATCCCAACTTCGACATCCCGATGCTACCGGACGTGCTTCTAACTGTACCACAAAGGTATGCGGTACTCTCCCACTTAACTGTCGACTGTGGAAATAGAGTTGCCAAATCCTGATGGTGATGAATTATTGGCCACCACATTTTAATTCTAGAGCCACTGTTAGTCATTTAGAATTTTTAGTGCAGAGAAGGTGAGAAATAAGCAATGCTGTCTGCGGGATTTGAACTCTGGACATCCTGATTGTTATCCGGACATGGTTCCAGTTTCACCTGCAAGGCACGCTGTAATAGAAGAAAGTAAGAGAAAACAATTTACACCATAAAGTCATTTTTAATTTTAAACGTCGGCAATTTCGATCAACTCTTACTTCGTGATCAGTGTCTCGTCATAGAAGCAATTCTGTCTGACTACAAACCTGCTCTACAGGCATTATCTGTAGCTGTCAAAACAGAGTACATGCTTCTTGGCATGCAGTGAATTCAGAAAAATCTAACTGATAAACTTTCTACATATGAGAAAGGGAATATGACAAAAAATGTTCCACGATTTTCTGAAGCCACCAAAGCCAGTAAATCGTCGCCTCTGTGCTCGTTGTACACAACGAACATGGAGAAAAAGAACAAATATGAGTTGCCCAATGTGTAATATTTGGTTACGCAAAGGATGCTTTACCTGTACCATACTATATGAAAAATCTATTTCATATAATAAAGATTTCCAGAATAATAGGTGTGTTTATAGTAAGTCGATCGCTACGTGTGGGGCACATATATGTTACGGTGAAAGACCGAGATTGGAGAATGTCGACTTTCACCGGAGAATATCAACATTCACCAAATACGTCGGTAAAAAACCGAATATTTCACTACATTCTTGTATATTCGGACCCTCACCGGTGTATGTCGACAATCACAGATATGCTCTGGTGAAAGTCGAAAAGAGAGGTTATAAAGTGCCATAATAGTTGTTGCAATAAATAAGATTTGAATCACATAATTTAGTAAGTTTTTTATTACTGTTATTTTATTTTCTCATTTAGAACGTGCTGTATAATTAAGTAAGTTTTTAATTTAGTTAAGTAAGTTTTTTATTTTCCTTTCTCATTTTGAGTGTATTGTGTGTTTTAGGGTCTCATGGTTCTTAAGTTCATATTTCAAGTTTAGAGTGCGTTTATTCGCGACTGAATTACGAAGAAGAAAATATAATATTGTTATATGTTCAACATTCACCATAGTACATGGTGAATGTCGGCATTGACCGGTATAAGTCAGAAATAAGAGTATTTGGAAAATATTTCGGACATACACCAAGAGACTATGTGAATTTTGACATTCACCGGTGAAAGTCGACATTCTCCAGATTTCGGTGTTTCACCGTAACATATATACCACCATTAACTACGCCTGGGACATATGTGTCCCAGCCTTTGTCTTGAAACCCGTTTGTCAAAAAAAATCACAAATGCCAAATTTACCTTATTTATGGCATATTTTGTTCATTTGGATAGAAAACGGAGTAACCTTTTTTAATTCGCAGTCAAAGGGCTAAGCAAAAGTATTTCTGCACAATTTTGCTTTGGATAAAGGAATTGAAAAAAGAATTATATATGGCAAATAACTTCATGAAAAAAGAATTAAATATTGCAAATAACTTCATGAAAAAAGAATTATATATTGCAAATAACTTCACAAAATCTTTGTATTAAAAATCTCAAAAGATCTCTGCATAAGAAATTTTACGTAAAAGTGTTTTTGTGTTAACAATCCTTGTATAAAAGAACTAGCAATATAATAAATATTATGCACAAATATTTTGCTACTGTTTATCCAAATTACATATGAATTATTGGAGATTTGTAATTGTGAAGGGCACTAATTATTCTAAATACTTGTAAGTGCGAAATTCATCGATTATTCTAAACTTTTGTAAATTGCCAAAAAGTAGCAACTGAAAAGCATTTTTCAAGGTACTCAGAGGATCCCTTGTTGAGCCCTGTGGGATGTTGTTGTATAAATTGTTAATGCAGTTGGACTATACCTGTCTTACCTAAGGTTAAACAGTTGTGTTACAACTGTTTTTCAACCTGACCAGACTTTTGCTAAACGGATCACATTCATTAAAGAGCAAAATACCAAGCACAGTAAGCAAAAGATGGGAAAATGGGAATCAAGTGCTAGGAGTCTCACGCAAGAAAGAGTTAGCCATCATATAGTTTTAGATCATCGGATATGTTACGCTAGGTCAGCATAACAATACTATAAACAGTCATATGTCATGTGCGATGTTCCAGCCAGCATTTCGAACAAGAGAAACATATGCCGTCATGTGGATTTTTACATTCAAGAATACAGTAGTCATTTCCAGCATGTTCTATAAAAGGCTACAGTCAACTTTCTGTCATCCTGGAACAGATCAGCCGGTCCTTGGTTGAAAAAATATTTCTTTTCATTGTGGAAAGATGGAAAAATTACATTTACAAATCATCACAACAGACCAAAATTTCCAGATGAAATACCAAAGCGGAAAGAAAAGTGTTTTGGCTAACAAGAGTGATGGCAGATGATGTGATAGTATTTGGGACTTGTTTTAAACCACAAGAGACTAATTTAATTTTTTGAAATCTGGAATAAATAAACATTGTTAAATCATCCATTAAAATTAGATTGCTAAATCTTAAAAATAATGTACAGATATTAATCATCTGTTTTATATAAACTCCTATAGAAATACAAGAGTAATTTAAATGAAAACAAACAATTATATGCATCCTGAAGTGAGGAAGAAATATTGACAAAGATAGGAAGAAATAGCCAAAGAAGATTTTTTTTGCCTCTCTCTTTCTCGAGAGAGAATGAATACTGATTTAATTTAAGAAACCAAAGGAACTTATAGTCAATTTAAACTACTTTAAATTTAGGTCAAATTAATAGTATTTTCTGTTCATTTATAATATGGGCTAGTACTCTCTGTCCATATTATGAACTAGTTTTTTAATCTATCCAGACTAACCATGATTTTGAGTTAACTCCGGGCAGCGCCAAGTGTATTATCTCCCAGATAATGAGGAGTTTCCAATAGTTTCACCCTTACTGTTTTAATTTAGTAATCTTGTAGGGTTTCATGTTTATTAATCCATTATTTTGTTACTTTTCATGTAGTATTATTTCCACTTTTATTGGTTCTCACCAGGATGTAAATTAGTTAGTGTATATAGTAACAGAGATCTTGAGTTTAGCTGAGCATTTTAGAGCAGCGATCACTAAACTTCCCAATACTATTTTCGCCCGGCTTCTAAACAGACTACTTTATCTTGCCTTATTTACTTGTGGCTAATTTATCTTGTGGCGCAATTTATCTTGTGAGTTTTCACATTTTAAAATACTTAAAATTTAATTCAACGTTTGTGTTCTATTAAACCCGCAAACAGCAGAGGCATTTGTCAGTGTAAAGCTTCTAAGCTGAAGATCTAATAAAAAGGTTTGTTTAAACTTTCTCTGCTTTAATTTTATTTTACTGGAAAGGACAGAGTGATAAGATGCCAGGTGACAATTTGAAGGTTTATACAGGTTACGTACAATCTTATGGATTAATGCGGTACTCCTAAAACGAAATAAATTATGGGTAAAATGAGGATGTGATGTTTTCAGGTTACAGCTCGGCAACCTTTGAACCGTATTGTAATAAAAATATTCGGTAGAAAGCTTTAAAATCAAGATTTCACATTGGTCAAGGAGACACGGTTGCGTTGAGATTGGCCAGATTAATTTCCTGCTTCCATATTTTATCCTTAACATTGAAGAGGCCATTATAGTTTTCTGACTAATCACATTTCTCTTCGAAGACATCTTAGCCTGACTGGACTGACTGATTCCAGTAAATTATATTTGATATGATTTGGGGGAATTGATTATGTCTAATCGTTTAGACATGTGCTCTGCATTTAAAGATTTTCATGTCGTATTCAGAGTCTTATAAAGTTGTGGATTTATGACATCATAAAGAAATAATCTAGCATCTCATAGCAGTACGAATTTTAAACGTTAAAAACTTGGCACATTCAAACTTATTTTTAATCTCGCCTGGCAGATATCTGAATATACATATTCCTCATAAAATGGCAAACGTCATAAAATATCGAATAAAAATTTAAAACTTGAAAAAAAAAAGATTTTTGTCTAAAGACGATATCCTTTTTTAAGAAGCGGGAACCATATAATAAAATAGATTTGGAAGTTGTTTAGAATGATGATCAAATCAACCGAAAATATTCTTTATTTAGAAAAGCATTGATACCTATCACAAATACATTATATTTGTCACTAACTGGTTATTATTATAACACCGATTAACTAAACAGAGATTTACAAATAATAGTATCAACATGTAAAAAACCCGATACTTAATTACAGATTTAAAAGCAAATGTTTCAAAAAGATTCCTTTATACATTCAGAATTAGTTATATAATTATAATATGTCTGTTTAACTAACAAATGAAGGCCTAAAAGGTTGTGAATTCACAGAAAATTAATTTAAGTTTATCAGTTTTTACATTATGGGTTTTTATTTAACTTACATAACAGTTAATTTTTTTTGAAGCAATCTTTCCTATTTCTTTTGCTTTCAAGCCGCGCTTTCTTGCTAGAATGCTATTTCAAGTTCGCCTGATATGCAAAGTAGATTAGAAAGATACTATTTAAGGTGGTGTCTGAGTTACTTCAGACCGAGTGTGTTCTGCCTTTTCGCCACGTTATTTCGCTGATATTTAAGTTTGCTAGTTTACAGACTGTGTATATTAATTGACGATTTATGTACGTTGGTGCTAGCTCGCGTTAATTTTCTCTGTGAAGCTTCGGCCGATTGCTTAGTTTCAATTTCACATTTCTATTTTGAGTTACAGCCAAAAGTATTGGCTGCGTTTTGTAAGCACTAGGAGTGTCGTCTGTAAATCCTCTCTTGGAGATGAATAAAAGGGTCTTTTCACTTTTCGTAGGTTTTGTTATTGATACAGTTTGAACTTAGTGAATAACCGCTTCACAGTCCAAGTAATGGTCTAGCGAATAAATTAGCCAGAATCTTAACATGATGGAAGTAAAATGACTTTTTCTACTCTTTTATTTTTTGCTTGGTTAATGTATAACGTTGCGCGCCTCTAACTAGCACGCAACCAAGAGGTGACTGTGAAAGCTTGTATAAACCACAGAGTCTTATAAAGGGTTTAAGTCCCTTTTTATTCAACGTACTAAATTACAATTGCGTCCTCTTGACGCTTACAAACTGTGCCAACTAGGCAGTCAAAATAAAAATAATAACCTGAAAAGAAAATAAAGACAATATTCTAACTACGAGGCTCTCTAAAATAACTAACTCACCGCGTTTTACAAAAGCCGCAGCTAATTCAGCAGACTTGAAGCTCACTGGAACAATTGCAACTACTTCCCGCCAAGCACATAGGCCGCAACGCGGGGTTCTTTAATTCTCGATTTCTACCTCCGCGCTCGCGAAGTAAGAATAACTCTCTCTCACCGAACTTGTTTCCTTCTATTTAAATCATACTACTCCCGCTGATAATTTGAATGCTTGCGCGTTCTACTCAAATTTACATATTCTGGCATTGGCAGTTCCAGGAGAAAGTAAGGCTTGACAGGAAAGATAGTTTAAACTTAAAATAAATGTTAGTTAAAATAAATATAAACCCTACATTTGCCGCTGCCAGAATTTGGAAAACTTGGAAGCAGGTCCTACAAACGACCTGTTGTAAGTTTATCTAATTCTGAACTAACTGGCGAAAGCCTCGTTTACACAAAAAAAAATCTTATGTAACAATTAAAATTCTGTTAGTCGTTACAAAGCTTTCTTCTTACAGCAACTTTTCCTGGACTTCATCAATCAATCTTGGTCTTTCCTTCCAGCATCTGGAAGGAATAAGTATCAGTATCTTTCTACATACATTATAATTTACACTTTCTTGACACAATAAATTTTTGTTTTTAACGATTCGTTTTTCTTAGTTATTGCTTACTTCACATTCATTCAATTTTTCAAGCATTAATTTAACTTTACCCTGGCTCTCCACCATGTGTGGTGTCAAACGGGAATATTCGTGTTTTAGTCTTACAACACTTCCCCTAACCACCATGATTTGTTAGAATTCAACAACCAAATAGACACACCTTACTCGACATTCTACAACTCAATGAGCTACTTTAATATTCTTAAAAATTCAAATGTAGGTGGAGAACCCTACGAAACACATTCATCCTAACTTTCCCCTCATTCATCTTTAAATATGCAGGCTTTCGCTCTAAAGCATGACTTTACAGTTTAATACTTAAATTTTGACTTCATTGCTTTTAAGCATTCACTTTTAGCATCTACAATTTTATGCTTCTAGACTAAATTCTACTTTTACATAACATGCAAGTATTTACATACATTTACAAAAGTTTAATACATATGCTTTTTACAATTTACCATAAAATGAATAAGCGAAAATAAATTTTTACTTTACTCATTCTTCGCCAAGCTGGCGGCACTGGAACTAAAATTCTTATTAGTACATACAAGAATACGAAGTTATTTTTATCTCCGGCCAAATTTTGGCTTTAACATAACAGAATTAGTCTTTCGACCAACAGAAAATGCTTGTTTTTAGCTTTTACACTTAAAGAAAATAATACTTTTGCCTTAGCTAAATAAAGTAAAACAAAACTAAGTCTCAACCGAGACATATTGACTTTCGTCAAAACATAGAACTTCGTACTTATGCATAACATTTCGGAACAAAAGAGAAAAAAAAATTATAGAAGGTTTTAACTTATCTTTGAGTTTTCGATGCTTGAAACTCCGTCATCCGTTTTTGACAAAATTGATCCCAAGTTAGAGGTGTCATGGATGTCAATCTTCTCCTTGTTGATCTCCGCGTGTCGTCCCCGTTGTTCTTTCTTTTGCGTCCTCTACATGCTGGCCTCTTGACGGAGTAATCGTCTGGTTGTTGTCCTTTGCGTTTCTGCCTGGGACGGCTGGTCTTGACGTCCTCCGGTCTGGAGTCCTTCTTGAATTTCTTCTGTTCGTCGTATTTTTGTGCCTCCTGTTGGCGTTTCAGTTTCCGGAACGGCGGCCTTGCTGGCACCTGAATCTGTGGCCGTGTGCGCGTTCTCCTTGATGTGTAATTTCTCCTGCCATCTTTTATAGGTGGTGTTTTCGTCTTTACCACGGTTTCTTTACCCGGTTCATCTGTATTTTTGTTTTTCTTAAACGCCGGAGTTTGAAAATCCTTTTTTCTTTTTGATACCGACGTCCGGGTTGTAGAAGTGCTAGGTCTCTCTTCAGTTCTTTGTTTCTTGGGTGGTGGAATAGTTGTTGCAGTCTCTGGCCCTTCTATTTCGTTTAGACTTGAGTCCTGCAAGAAACTTTTAAGGATTTCAAAATCATTTGGATTATAGTATTTTTTCACCTGGTCGGGACTTGCTTTACAGATTTCCCCTCTCTCGTTTTTAAGATATAAGACTACTCCTTTGATTTCCTGAATTACATAGGGGCCTTCAAACTTTGGAGCTAGCTTTGCCATAAAATTGTCTGGGGCACTTGATAAAGAAAATTTCCGTTTCAATACTTTATCCCCAACTTTAAAATCTGCTTCACGGCGTTTTTATCATAATAAATTTTCTGCCTATTTCTTGCCGTATCCGAGGTTTTAAGCTCCTGATCAATTAGTTTTTGCACGTCCTTTTGTCTAAATTCCTGCTCTCTTTGTTGCACAAAGAATAATTTATCTAAAGGCGTAATTAACTTTCTGCCTAAAAATAATTCTGCTGGAGTTTTTCCCGTAGTATCATGATGTGCCGTTCTTAAAGCATAAGCTAATTCATTTATGTAGCCATCCCAGCGCTTGTGATGTGTGCTAACGTAACTGCGAATTATTTTTACAATGTTTTTATTAACTCTTTCTGCTATGTTAGCCTGTGGTCTATACGGAACCATTTTGATATGGCGTATATCAAGTCCATTGCATATGTTTTCAAATATTTGACTAATGAATTGTTTTCCGTTATCGCTAATGACTTTTATCGGTGCACCGTATTTTAAAATGTATCTGTGTAAGAATGCATCTGCGACTGTTTTGGCTGACGCGCGTTTAAGTGGAACAATTTCTATCCATTTTGAAAAATGATCTACTATTACTAAAAGAAAACGATTTTTATTTAACTCGCTCTGGGGGAAGGGACCAAGGAGATCTATGCCTAAAATTTCATTCGGAAATGTAGCGCGAATGCTATTTAAGTACCCGGCCGGGCTGTAATTAATATCATTTATTAACTGACATTGATTGCAGGACCTGACATACGCCGTTACTATTTTGTATAATTGCGGGAAATATACCGCCTCGCGTACCCTTTTTAAAGTCTTTCTGACCCCGAGGTGGCCCGCTGTTTTTTTCTCGTGCAACTCCTTCAAAATGCTTAATCGAAGCGAGGCTGGGATGACTGGCTTATACTCAAGATTTTCGTTCGTTGTTTTCGTATAGAATAATAAATTATCTATTATTTCATAGTTTTTTGCTCTATTTCTTATCGCATCGATATCTGTATGCTCAAAGCCTTCGGGGTCTTTCAAATAAGCATAGATATTTCCAAATTCAGGATCAGCTTTCAGTTCAGTAATAACCGTATCTCTAGAATCTAAAATTTTTGAAGTCAACACAGCGCATTTAAGTTCATTACCTTCATCGTCCAGTTTTATACGAGAAAGTGCGTCAGCTACATTGTTTTCCTTACCCGGTTTATATTTTATTGTGATATTATATTCTTGTAGTTTTAAAGCCCATCTTATTAACCTGGGCGTTAGGTTTTTTCCCGAGTAAAGTCTACCAACAGCCGCATGATCCGAAAAGACCGTTACTGGCGATTTGCCGAAATAAACTCGAAATTTGTGTACAGCCATTAATACGGCTAATGTTTCTCTTTCTGTAGCTGTATAATTCCTTTGTGTTTGATTCAATGTTTTACTAAAAAATGCCAGCTGATGGTTATTTTGCATAAGAACCGCACCCACCGCATAGTCTGATGCATCTGCCGCAATTTCCAGGTTTTCGTCCCCCTCAGGGAATTTTAAAACAGGGGCATTAATAAGCGCTTCTTTTAATCTTTCAAAAGCCGTGTTAGCTTCCGCTGTCCACGTAAATTTACTCTTTTTTCTTTTGATTACTAAGAGTGGTTCAACAATATTAGCGAAATCTTTTATGAAAGATCGATAGTAAGAACATAGTCCAAGGAAAGACGAAAGTTTCTTGGCGGTGTTGGGCGGTGGGAAATTCTTAATAGCTTTTATTTTTGAATCTTGCGTTTCTATATCCTTTTGCGAAATTTTATAACCGAGATATTTAAGTACTTTAGTTGCGAACTTGCATTTTGAGGCGTTAATTGTAAGACCGGCCTCTTTTAATAATTTAAAAACTTGTTCGAGGTCATTAACGTGTTGTTCCAACGTACTACTCGTTATAATTATATCATCTAGATAAATTAAAGTTGATTTTCCTAGGACAGACTTTAGAACAATGTCCATAGCTCTCTGGAATGTTGATGGGGCCCCACACAACCCAAAAGGCATGCGTAAAAATGCATAAGTGCCCGATTTTGTTATAAACGCGGTTTTATGTATATCTTCGGGTCTCATAGCTATTTGATAGTAGCCAGACGTTAAGTCCAAAGTAGACATATATCTTGTCGATTTGATCTGTCTAATGATCTCGTCTATAACCGGCAAAGGGTAAACTGGGAATTTAGTTATGCTATTTAGTTTTCTATAATCGATAGCAAACCTCCAAGCCCTTTTATCCGAAGGAGGAAACTCGTTCTTTTTCCTACATAGTACGACTGGACTCGCGTATTCACTATTTATGGGCGTTATTATTTTATTCTTTAACATCTCCTGAATATGTTCTTCGATGATTACGTCTTTTTGTTTGTCATAGCGGTAAGGTTTAGTCCTACAAGGTTTTTCGGCATTTAATTGAATCTTGTGAGTCACGATCTGACAGTTTCCCGGTTTTTCTGAAAACAAATGAGAAAAATTACTCACCACTTGCTGTATTGCTTTACTTTCCTGGTCATTCAAATGGCTAAGGTCCAATTCAGGTGTCTCCACCGGTTCCACCACCCTCTGGTCCATCTCCAGCACCACGGAACTATCTTGAAAATTTAATTTGGCCCTCGCGGCCCTTAAAAAGTCCATACCTAAAATAAGAGAGTTTTGGAGGTGTTTCACCCCAAAAATTAATACTTTGAGATTTTCCTCTTTTACCTGTATGTTTAATGATACTTTCCCGATGCAGTGACATGTTTTTCCTTGCGCCGCTATAATTTCCGTCTTTCTGGTTTTAAAGAGTCGTATCTTATAAAAATTCTTTTTGAAGAACTTTTCACTCATGAAATTTCCTTCTGCTCCTGTATCGATGAGGGCTTCTACTGGTACATCGCCAACCAGGACTTGTACAATTGGTAGCTGTGAGTTTTTTACGATGACTGTATTTAGATGTCTATTTGAGGGTTTTTCTAAAACTTCCGGGGTCTGGACCCTCCCTTTCACAGGCCCCTCTAGTCGTTTAAAGTTTTCCTTTCAATCTGTGTCTTCTGGGTACGCGGATGCTTATTTTCAAATTTTCTTTTTGGGCCTTGCCCTTCAAGTTTCGATGCGTTAGCTTGATAGTTCTTTCCCCCATATGAGCGATTTCCATTTCTTGTTTCCTCCTTCCTTCTGGTACTTTGAGAATATGTTTCCCCTCTCGCTCTTTCCGCGATTCTCGATTTTGAAACTTCACCGCCAATTCGAAAAGTTCCTGCAATGTGGTTGGGTTTCTAATTTCAGAGTAGTCTTGGACAGCGGGTAACAATCTTGGTAATATTATTTCAATAATCTCCGCATCGGGTTTCTTGCCATACAGCATATCCGTTAGCTTGATTTTTCGTAAAATAAAGTCCGTCAATTGTGCTGTATCCCGTTGATAGAAACTATATAGCTCGGCTTCCAGCCGTGCGCGATCTTTCACTATGGGGAAGGCCTTTACTAACGATTTTTTGAAATTTTCAAATGTATACGTCGGGCTTCCAAATTCACCTAGTAGAAATTTTCCTATATTTTTCCACCATAGCGCGGCCTGTCCTCTTAGTGCTGATGTGGCAATAGCAACTTTTTGTCTTTCAGGCACAGGATAGAGCTGAAAGTGGTTTTCTATACCTTCTAAAAATACGGACACCGAATTTTTTCCGTCGAAATAGACGTTTGGCTTGATTGATGCTCTCAAAGTCTGGACCAGGTATCCAAATCCTTCTAACTGCGTTGTCATTTCTTGGTGTTGTCCAGCGGCTTCCATCCAATTTTCGGCCATTTCAGTTCGATAAGTGTTCGGGCGCCAATATAACGTTGCGCGCCTCTAACTAGCACGCAACCAAGAGGTGACTGTGAAAGCTTGTATAAACCACAGAGTCTTATAAAGGGTTTAAGTCCCTTTTTATTCAACGTACTAAATTACAATTGCGTCCTCTTGACGCTTACAAACTGTGCCAACTAGGCAGTCAAAATAAAAATAATAACCTGAAAAGAAAATAAAGACAATATTCTAACTACGAGGCTCTCTAAAATAACTAACTCACCGCGTTTTACAAAAGCCGCAGCTAATTCAGCAGACTTGAAGCTCACTGGAACAATTGCAACTACTTCCCGCCAAGCACATAGGCCGCAACGCGGGGTTCTTTAATTCTCGATTTCTACCTCCGCGCTCGCGAAGTAAGAATAACTCTCTCTCACCGAACTTGTTTCCTTCTATTTAAATCATACTACTTCCGCTGATAATTTGAATGCTTGCGCGTTCTACTCAAATTTACATATTCTGGCATTGGCAGTCCCAGGGGAAAGTAAGGCTTGACAGGAAAGATAGTTTAAACTTAAAATAAATGTTAGTTAAAATAAATATAAACCCTACAAATGTTTGTTCTCCGCATTCTGTTTTGCGTATTTAATGTGTATTTTCTTAATTTCTCAGGAATTATACATCTGCTCCTACTTGTTCTCTCCATTTACAATTTCAACTAAATTTCTTCGGACGGCATAATTCATTTCAAAATCCCCCAAACAATTGTAAACGCAACGTATTAATTTTATTTAAAATGTATTTTTCCGATTGGCAACAACAGTTTTTTTTAGAACGATAATAATTTGAACTGTAATGTTTTTGAGCAGTAATGTTGACGGTAATGTTTCTGAATAAAGCAAGTATCTAACAATTAATGTTTGAACGGTAATGTTTGACGGAATGTGTTTTCAATAAAGGAACTAATTAATTGCTAACGCAATGTTACTTTTCGAATTTTATATTATATTAACGTCTATCAAATTATATTTTAATGAAAAATTGCTGAATATTTTAAATTGGTTTAAAGTTATTTTATAATGATTAAAGTAACGATTAGCTGCGAGCTAATTTGATTTTATAGTTTTATGTTGTTTCAGGATATTCTATGAATGTAGTGTGAGAAATGTTTGGCTCACGTTTGTGGAATCCGTGATGGTTTACGAATTGCATATCTTTTTAATTTATGTTTAATAGAAACTTCCTGAAGCACCCAATAGACTATTTTTCAGAAAAAATATTAATATACTGTGGAACCTCGAGATACAAGCACCTGCATATACGAGAAATTCGAGATACGAAGAAAGTATGAGCGGAAAAATTTGTCTCTAAATGCGAGCGTTGACTCGAGTAACCAGCAATGAGCCAGGCTATTGGTATGCGTGGCGCCATTTCTCGATCCGGCTCGACTAGGGGAATCCCCTCGTCAGATCACTCGGTGTTCTACGTGTTTGTGCGCTTCTGAGTCAATTGTTTATTACAATTAACGTGACAATAATTATTTCACGGTGCCTTCCAAGAAGATTGTTGCCTCAGATAGTGCTGCAAAGAAAAATAAGCAAGCCATGGCCGTTGAAATTAAGAAAAAAATCATAGATAAACAAACATGGTGTACGTGTGACTGAATTGGCGAAGACTTACGGCCTTTCGACATCGACGTTTTGCAGTATTCTGAAGAAGCGGAAGAAATTAAGAAACTTGATGTAGCCAAACGAATTACTGTTACTTCTAGGCACCGTCCAACACTCCTAAAAGATGCTGAGTAGCTGTTGTTGGTGTGGATTAACGAGAAGCAGTTAAAAGGTCGGTGTCGGAAGCTATCATAAAGGTAAACTACGGTTATATTATTTAACAGTGTTATTTATTAGAAAAATTGATTTTTATGTTGATATCTTTGGGGGTGCAGAATGGATTAACTGGATTCCCATTATTTTCAATGGGGACGTTTTTTTCTAGATACAAGAAATTCACTACACGAGCTTAAAGCTGGAACGAATTAAACTCGTATCTCGAGGTTCAACTGTATAACTATCTCTTAAGAATTTCCAGCCATAATCCAAGCGTACGCCTTTGCTTAATTATCTGTATGAATAATGTATGAATTGTTGTGACTATAAGAATCATGTTTATTATGTAATATACATCTGTTAATAGTAGAGAAAAAGTATTCTTGCCGCTCGTTTTTGGCAAAAGGAAATCATTCTTCTTTTTTATCATAACATTAAAAAGTAATGTAAATATTTCGAGAAAAGTAATTAATGAAATTTCAGTTAAATTGGTCAAGGTCATTTTCAAAGATCACATTTTTTCTCTGCATGCTTAACTTTCGTCAGGAAAACAGAAATATTGAGTCAAAATATTTTTTCGGTTCCAGAACCCTCATGGTCGCAGACACGCATGCAAGAAACGCAACTTTCAGTGACCTGGAAATTCAAAAAATTCCCAGGGAAGATAATGATTACGAAAGGTGTTTGCGTGTTTCTCAAAGGTACAAATTCTTGATACCTCCTTTCTATAAAAGATCTATCAGTTCGCGTTAAACTCGAAAGGAAATCATCGAAGATATCATGCGGCCAAAACTTTAATAAATAGTTTTCTTGCTGCAAGTTTCACATTTTCATCTAACAAGTTAAATCCAAATTAATCGCAGTTTTCAATTAAAAATTGTAATATTAATGACTGTTTTAATGTCACCGGCTCATTTCTAGCCCTAGAGTGTTAATAAAAGATGTTATTTTGAATTGCATACATTATGATGAGGCATAAAAGTCCTATGAGGTTCTTCACGTTCTTCTTCTTTGTAAAAAAATCCTGATGTGGACACCCCATGACTTTTACGACCTATTAAATTATGCACATTCCGCATTTCATTTAAACTTATTTCTTCGAATTTCATTAGAGATGCATTTCTCACTCAGTTCTCACTTCGCGGCAAGGCAAAGATACATGAAAATTCAAATCATCATTAAAAAATTGAAAAATATGGAAAAACATAAAACACAAAATGCAATTAAAACAGTTAAAATTTTCTTTTGCAACTGAAATTAGAATTTCTATGCAAAAATAAGTAATTCGATCAGAGGGCAAGAAGGTAGATTTTTAGGTGCACAAAACTGAAAGTTTACTTTTGTTCCCACTCGGAAAGAAGACATTGAAGGTATAGAAACTGACTTAAATTCACTATTCTGCTAAGTTTCAAATGTAAACAAATATGGCCTCCATGGTAAAAACAATTAGGCTTAGCCGCATTTAACTTTTGAATTGTTGATAATTCAGCAACTATTGCATGCATATTATTTAAAGGCATAAAAACCTTAACCAGAATATAAGAACAACATAGTTCAATCATTTTTAAAGCAAAAAATACGCAATTTACCAATATATAAGAATAAAAAGAAACAGCTCACGGAGCCGAGTAACAGAGTGGGTGTTTATATATATCTATATCCTTTTGGTGTGGCCGATTCAAACCAAAATGAGAGGTATACAACTCTGCATGTTATAACAGTCTTATATACAAAATTTCAACGTTCTGAGGCTACTCATTTTTGAGTTACGCGAGATATATACATACGTATATACGTACAGACGTAAAGAAATAATCTCTTCTGAATCCATTTTAAATCATTTTATAATCCGTTTTGGGAAGAGTCCTTTATTCTGTCCTTACGTACAGATGTCACGCAAAAACGTCATTAAATTGCATTCGAGAGTGGTCAAAATGGATATTTTCGTAGAAATATGACACACGAAATTTTTCGTGATTACTATACTTTCTTTACTTCAAAGGAAGTAAATATGCAGTACAAGGAAGTAAATGAAGTACAAGGAAGTAAATATGCGTCAAAAATACGAATATACTTTCATTAGCGTATATTTGAGGACTTGTCTTGCATGAAAATTTTGTTGCAGTAAGTAACATGCTCTACTTCATATCTGTGGTTCAGAAATCGTCTTTTACAAATCGAGATTAATACTGGTATCAAGATGCGCGCCAAAAATTACTTAAGACACGATATCAAGATTCTCCGTTATTAAACTCCACAATAAAATGGCCACCACTTCTGACGCTAGGAGTGGCTAGTGCTGATAAGGAAAATACCAGCCATTGGATAAAAAAAAAAAAAAAAAAAAAAAAAAAAAAAATTCTATGATGTTTCAACCCTCCGACTGCTCAATTTGTGGACCGAAATCGCTTCAAAAATTGTGTAATTTTTTTTTTGCATATTTAAAATCTATATATATTGTAGAATTGAAAAATGTATTTTTCCTTTCTAGAAAATGTTTTTTTATATAAATTTTTATCATGAGAAACTAAGTTGCCAGGGAAACCAATTTCAGATGTTATCACCCCCCCAAAAAATTTTTTTTCAATACATTTCAGTCGAATTACAGTTAATTTCTATTTATTGCATAATATGAAAAGTAAAATATATAAAATTTAAGAAATTATAAAGCACTGAGGAAAAATATCTTAGAAATGCAGTTTAGTACGATAGAGTTTAGAGTTCAAAACAGGGTTCAAGGCAAAGTCCAACTTCACAGTCTTTGCACCAGATTCAATAAATCTAATTAATAATCAATCTATTTAATTATCTAATCAATAAATCTAACTAAAAATTCAATAATTTAATTAAATAATCAATATAATCGCTGAATGTTTTTAAGCAGCCATTTCTGTAAGAAAAAAAGTGGAGTTTGAGCTGTAATACCACGTGCCTTTAAACGCCGCAATTTAGTGGACAATTAACGATATCTGTTGTTAATTTTCCACTAAATTACGATGGACAATTAATTAATTTAGTGGACAATTAACGATATCCATTTAGTGGACAATTAACGATATCCATTTAGTGGACAATTAACGATATCAAAGCGTAAACTAAACGTCTAATACTGTATATAATTTCAGTGGTTAAGCGGGGGAAAAAAGGGATGCGCTCCTCAATAAAGGAAGAAAAACACATGCCCGCGGAAATCACGAGATGTGCAGCCAGAGGATTAAAACTGCGAGTTTTGAAGCACTTTATTTTCTACCATGATGTTTTAAAACTGGAATAATTTCTCCTCACTTTCTCGCCTCTCATGATGACTTGTACTGCGACGTTCTCGATTTGCATTATTTTCTCTCCGACATTGTGGTCCTAACGGGAAAGTAGTGACTCTGACTGCGATACCGAAGGGCCTGCGTTAGAATCCCGAAGAAGGCACTGATGTAAATTGTCTGTCCCTTCACAGGCGGCAATGCTGGCAGCATATTACGTGCCTCCATAATAAAATGATCACCGCTTCTGGCCTGGGTAACGGCTAATTAACAAAAATGGTTAATGCCCACCATAAAAAAAAAACACTTTCTTCTGCTATATTTTCACTAGAACCCCTTCTCAAATCTATTTACAAAATCTAGCCGGTATATAAATGACTATATATTATTAGCATGAATAATATTAATGAAATAAGTTGTGTTTATCCCTTTCAGAACATACTCCTTAGCATTGGCTTTAAACATCGTGTGACTTGTAACATGAACATACGTCGTAAATTGTCCCTTGCATATGCAGAAGTTTGTCACCAATGTTCTCTACGGTACTCGGTATTTTTAAATGCTCCTTTTAGGGAACTTATAGTTTTTTTAGAAAGTTCTCGTCGAATGTTTTCCTCTTCATAAAAAATCTGATGTATACACCATATGACTTCCTTGTACGGAATATTAAATCATACGCATTTTTTCTTGCATTTCGTTTAAACTTGTTGGATTGAATTAAATCTACTTCGCCGACAGCGCATAAACCGCAATAGAATAAATGCATTCCTTAAAATTCACTCTATTTGTTTACCATAGCGAAACTCTGGCGCTAAGTTCACTTAACAGTATTATATTTCCTTCATATTATAACTCATAATGCACAAAATTTATATCATTTAAAGAATAGAATTATCTAATCGTTGCCACATGTTCTATTCGAATACTATAATAAAGCTAGAATGATGTATAAAAGAAATTAAGCAAACAACACAAAAAAGAAACAGTTTTTCACAGACGATTGAGTATTTCTCATTCAATTAGTTCAGTTCTCACTTCGCGAGAAGGCAAAAATACATAAAAACTCAAAATATCTGTATTAAAAATTACGAAGTAAATCTTAAACACTTATTTCCTCGAAAAAATTCCAGAAAGGATTAAGTATGATTTAATTCGCAATAATAAATGAAGGCGTTATCTTTGTTGTTGTGAAGCTACTTTTCTCTAGATTAGCAACAAATCCACTAGTCTGCTGTTTCAAATGTAAACAAGCAATGGCAGCCATAAAAAAATATTAGGCCTAGCAGCACTTAAACAACTTTAAAATTGTTGATAATTCTAAAAATATTGCATACAGCTTTACTAGAGGCATAAAAACCTTAATCGGAAGATAAGAACAACATAATTAAATCATTTTTAAAGCAAAAAATGTACAATTTACAAACATATAAGAGTAAAGAAATTCAGATCACTGAGCCGGGTAATAGAGTGTGTGTATATATATATATATATATTTATATACATTTGGCGCGGCCGATCGCAACCAAAATACGAGGTGCACATCTACATTTTGTAGTAGTCCTATATACAAAATTTCAACGTTCTGAGGCTAGTGGTTTTTGAGTTATGCGAGATACGTACGTACGTACGTACATACGTTCGTACAGACGCCACGAAAAATTCTCTTCAGAATTCATTTTAAAGCAGTTTTATAATTTTTTTGGAGGAAAAGAGTCTTTTATTCTGTCCTTACGTTCAGATATCACGCAAAAACATGGTTAAATTGCATTCGATTGCAGTCAAAATTGATATTTTCGTTGAAATATGCGGCCTGAAACTTTTCGCGATTACAATACTTCCTTTTTACTTACAAGGAAGTAAACAGGAAAGTACAAGGAAGTAAAAAGGAGCGCAGATGCAATGTTCTTTGAAGTAGTCCTCCAATCCAACTTCTTACTTTTGAATGTTAAAGAGAAAGAAACAGAAGATACATCGGAAATTAACCAATATACAACTTATTAATATTTCGTAATTAATTTATTCGTTATGTTTTACTTAATTGACCAATTAACGTTTACGATATTTGAGAATATTACATGAATATTATGTTATATATAGAGTCATCTATTATCACTGGTTACACATATTAGGGGCATATTAGGGGCAGATGCCCGTGATAAATGAGGCGTTAATATTTTGTAATAACTATGAATAAAAATCTGAAAGGTTTCAGATATTAAACTACGTCGAAAGGGATTTTTTTAACGTTTTGTGGGTTACCTTTATTTATTAAATATCATGTTCTTTGCACTTAAACCATAAAATTCAGTTCAACAGCAATATCGCAAAAAAATTTAAAATGAGCATATTAAATTTAAAAATATTTTAAAATGAGCATTAGAATTTTTGATACACAGTTTTGCGCGCTGGAGATAAAAATGTTTTTTTACCGTACTAGTGTTGCCATTGCTCGCTTTGAAATCGTTGAGTTTGTTGATCAGAAATTTGTTAAAGTTTTACAAAATACGAAATCGATAATAAAACAAATTCCAAATTTCAAATTTGGGCTTTCAGATGCCCATATTCGCAGCAGAATTACGTCATTCAAAATTGGATGGCTCTAGGTACCGTTGTTTTATCACAATGCGAGAAACATACACACATTTATGCAGATTCTTCATGATTTAATTTCTTCAAATATAATACAAGGCGACAGTATTTTGTGGCAACGATTTGAAAAGTGATACAGCCTTTTAAAGTTTTCAACGCAAAATCGCAAAACGAAAACAATAGTCTTTCATGGACAGAGCCCCTTTGGACTAAAAATGCAATATAATTTTTAATAAAATTAATTTGAATGGCATTATTTCAGTATTAAAAGGAAAAATTACCTAATTATTTATTTAAAAATATTATTTTCAATTAAAAAAAAAAAAGACGGCTGCACCAAATAGAATAGCTAAATAACATAGTTTCTACATTTAAAATAAAAAATATCCTGAGGGTTGAGATTGGGCTATAAAGCCAGTACAACACAAATATTTCAATTACGCATAAATAAATAATTGTACTACATTTTGGAATGCATATTCAGATAGCTCCACATGACCTAATAATCACAAATGATCTAGATCTACAACCTGAAATGGTTGTTCAGTACTTACCACGTAAATGATTTTTTACTTTTTTTCAAGTGAAGCTTAAGTGCGAAACTATAAATAAAAGTAAAGAACATCTTAAAGGTAGTTTATCACACTTTTGATATTCATTATTATTTATAACTTTTAACGGCAATGATAATCAATATCTGCATATTCCATGTCAGAAAAAGAAAATTATATCCCGTCTAGTATCAGTTACGCGTAACTTAGGTTTTACTTTGTTTCATTTAAAATAAGGCGCCAAAGCGGCGTTTAGGACGATCATGTTCCATGAGTTTTGTCATTGACCTCTAAAACGGTCTTTAATGGTAAGGAAAAGTTAAACAATTAACTAAGAAAACGCCCTCTGCAACCTATATTCCATAAGGAGTCCATAAAAAAATTCGTAAGAACAAATTAGCGTTTAAAGATTCTATTCTGTTTTACTAATGGTTAGTCGTTGACCTTCTTCTCTATCTATTAATATGCAAGAAATCTGAAAGTCATTTAGAGTTTAGCAATTCGACTGCGTTGCGATCATTTTATTTTACAAATGGACGTGCATAAAAGGAAATGATTAAAAATACGAGGATTAAGGTTCACATTCTTCTCAAAAGCAAGTGTAGATTTTAAACAATGCATTTATACAGGGAAGATCTGAACAAGTGCGTTAGGGAATGATGGAAGGCAACTATAAGAGCAATATTCGTCATAGAACATATGGTCGGAACGCGAGCGCTGAGGAGTTTTCCACTGTTATGTTTAAAGAATTAACGCAAGAATGAGAGGAGATGCTTCAGAAATCATTTTATTAACAGAAAATGCTCCAAAGAACTTCTGCCAGTTGTAACGCCAGTTGTTCACACTTGCGGGATAGGGATTGACACAGATTTGCGAAGACACCAGGCATTTCCAGAATATCGCCGGCAACAACGGCGATCCTGGCGACTAGATCCATATTAGTTTCAATGGGGCACTCGTAGATTAGGCTTTTCATACGGCCCCACAGGAAAATGTTCAAACACGAGAGATCCGGTGATCTTGGTGGCCAAGCTATGGGACCACCGCAACCAATCCATAACCTTAGAAATTTCGTCGTTTGTATAACAAGCAGTTCTCTCGGTAATCCACGGTAGAAAATGCCTTTCGGTGCGAGGACCGATACCATTTATTTACAATACCACCTAGCAGCTCGCCGTTTGCGTTCCGACCAGACATTCCATTACGAATATTGCTCCCTTTGCTAGCTGCCTTCTATCCACCCTTAAAGTTTTATTGCCCACTTGTTCAGATTCACTCTGTGTATGCATTTGTTGAAAAATAAACTCTTCTATTCTGAAAACATTTCTGGTTGTCAGTATCCGTAGCATTTACTCAATATCTCATGAAACCTAACACAATTTAGTTTGGCGTAAGTACAATGTAAGATTTGTAAAGAGCTTCCCAGATCAGACACCTTGCAGTGGCCGAGCGGTGAAGTCACTAAACACTAGTAGTTTGACTTTGGTTTGAAGTCCAGCGAACTCACTGTGTGCATTGACGTTCTCATGGTTTTCCCCCATGTGAAATGTAAATATGAGCTAATTTCCACTAGAAAGTCCTTTACGAAAACAGCTCTATTCTTAGGCAGATAGTGGTCACGTGTTTTGCTATAGTCAAATCAGTTCGTTCCGGATAAGAATGAGATAACTAAGCTGGTTAATTATGAGCCAATACAGTTAAATATGGGGATTTTTCATGTCGCTATGGTAACAGTAGTCCTTTTCTTGATAGTAATAACAATTTCGATTATTTGATAGTATTTATAAAATAGCATTTTATGCAATGAGTGCTATTAAAACACGAAAGTTTTACCTTAATTTAAAATGTAAAATTGCTACTTTTATAATAGTAGTACTAAAAGAAGCAAAATTACAATGTTTAAAGCAAACGAAAGCTAAACTCATCAACTGTCAATGCATCACTCCGGCCGGCAGAAAAAGCGCTCTAGGTCTAAATTCCCAATACTCTCTCACTTAACTTAGATTTTTGCTCATTATTTAAACTCACGCAATTTGTGTTTTTAGTAGAGCTAAAAGAAAACAGAAATACAGAAAAAATTTCGGTACAACTCTGATATACGCCCTAATTTCACCAAATGTGGCGATATGTGTTCTGCGCTGGTTTTTGGCGTGATTGCGTGTTGTAGGGCAACCCTGTTGATGTTGAAAAATCTTTTGCTGGAGCTCGTTGGTTCTCGTCATGCTCGATGTTTGTTCGTGTCTGTGTCTCAGAAGGTAAAATGGTGCAAGTTGTTGAATTGAATTTCGGCAAAAGGAAATATCATTGTGGCCATCCTGTTGAGGGGCAGTGGGTATTTGGAGGTGTGGAAAGAGGGTCTGGGAGATTATTTTTAGTGGCTGTGCATGATAGAAATAGGGATTTGTAATTTTATTTATTTGTGAACCATAGTATCAATTTTCTGGATAGTGTGTCTGCCTGTCATATAAATACGATAATGATTAAGTGGCGGCATGTTAAAGGCGGTATGAAATTAGTATTTCTGCTGTTCGAAAAAGCATTAATTCATAGTAAATGCATTTTATTTTATTCTTGTTCTTATTTTGTAGAATGTTATGTTCATTGTTTTTTTAGTATGAATTTCTGTCATTATTGTTGTTTTTTTAATTGTTTGAAATTTATTTTAGTTTATTTTGTTGATTAGTGCATTTTGTTGATTGTACAATTCGTAGATATTTTTTTAAGTTGAAACAGAACGCTGTGTACATGGTATTCTTTGAAATTTATTGTTCTTATGTTAATTTATTAAAGCGAGGTGTGTGTAGTTCGTAGATTCGTTCGTTGCCTAGATTGTGCCATTCGTAGATTTTTTTTTAAGTTAAAACATATCGCTGTGCACATGGATTCTTGTCAAATATTTTTGGTTAAGAACTTTACATTTTTGCTATCTAAATTTTTTGTTTTTGTTTCGGATTTTTAGCTTAAATTGTGTGTTCAAAACGCAGTTCTTTCATGTGCGAAAACCGCGTTTTTGGAGACATTTTAGGCTTAAAGTTCGAAATGTAAACATAAAATTTAGATAGTAATATGGCAGCCTAGAGTTTCTCGCCAAACATTTTTGGCGAGAAATTTGGCGACTTGGGGGCGCATATCAGAGTAGTTCCAAAATTTCATGTAAAACATAATGTCTTAATTAAAATAAATCATAAATTGGCTAGCTTAATTAAAGTAAAGCATATAAAAAGGTATTTTCTCGCTCCTTACTGTATGCCTTCGTGATGTAACGGCAGCACACTCGGCGTGTATTCGAGAGATCCAGGTTCGAGTTCTGGAGAGAGGACAATGCAAATTTCTTCAGTTTCTTGACATCCCTAAAAAATTCTAAATGACTCTACAGTAGTGTCCGAACTAAAAGGTGGTGAATGATGATTCTTAACCACCAGGATTTGGCAACTGGATCCCCTAAACCCCAGTTGCCTTTTAAAAGGGAGGGAGTATATAAGGTGATCAATGTCTATAAACGGCTACTACCTGCCATTGGAAAAAAAATTACGAATTGGTCTTTTATTCAACATAATATATATATATAAGGTATATAAGGTATTTTCTCCTTCCATTTTGCATGCCTTCATGGTGCAATGCTAGCCCACTCGACCCGTATTCGAGAGGTCCAGGTTCGAGTCCCGGTGAGGGCACTGCACATTTTTCACATATCCTTCTTCGAAAATACTCTAATGACTCTACAATACTGAATCATTCTAAGTAAGCAGGGTAAAAGTACTGCTATAAAAATTTGCTTTTTGTTTTCTCGAATCCAGCTTTAGCCACAATTATATTCATAATTCCAAAGATAATTCAAAATGCTACATTGAAGTAATTTCAATGACAGTCTTTTTGTCACAATTTTCTGTAACGGTAGATTTTAAATTAGAAATCGTTAATTAGGAGTCTTAGTTACCGTTTCTTACACTTTGGAGAAAGTATTTTTATATTTAATTAAATTAATTTATTTTATTGCCTTGGTGAAATGCAGAGCTTAAGACTCAATTAACAAATGCAGCCGGACATGGAACGTCGACTCGGCAATATAAAAATGGCTTCCAGACAGAGTGGAATAAATTATGTTGTTGTCAGTTCGCTTTAGATGGAATAGAATTAATTCGATTACTAATGAATGAATTAGCCGGTAATTACTTTCGTTTTGTTTTATTTCGTTCGTTCGCTTCCCGGCACTTGTTTTTAATTTGTCTATTGCAGCTTTCCTCTTCATATATCTTTTTCCGTTTCATTTCTTTTATTTACCGATCCTCCTTTTTTCTAATATATTTGTTTATTTCGGGCTAGCTATACGTTATGATACGCGAATTTTACGCAGTTACCAGTTATGCCATAGCTAAAATAATTCTGCATTTAAAGTTTAAATTAAAGTTGACTTGCTGAATTTTACGATGCAAAGCCTTATCTGTGTAAATCAGAAGCATGCAATGAAATAAATGGAATTTTTTTAAGCCCGAAGGGGCATTAGCCCAGATAGGATAATAGTCTCAAAACGGCATTTAGCGTCGAATCAGTGTAAACGGCTAAATCACTTTTTACAAACTATTGGCCACCAAATATTATATAGCCCTGTTATAAAATTAAAAAATTAAATAATGAAGAATTTGCATAAATGTATAGATATTTCTCATATTTTGAAAAATCAACGCTACCTAGAGCTATCAAATTTTGAATAACGTAGTCCTCCACCCGAATATCGGTATCTGAAAGCTCGTAACTTAGATTTCGAATTTGTTTTATTATATATTTCATATTTTTGAAATTTAAAGAATTTGTAATTAAAAAACTCGATGATTTCAAAGCGAGCAGTGGCAACACACTATACGGAATAAAATATGTTTACCTCCAGCGCGAGAAACCGTCTACCGGAAATTCTAAAAATATGCTGTTTCTAAATATTTTTAGTCCAAACGGGCGTTAGCCCAAATGCTCTCGAAACGTATATGTATATATAAATTAAAAAATTGCTCCTTTAGGCGTAATATAAAATCTGAAAGCTCTCAGATTATTTTTAAATTTTTTTTTTGAAGACATAAATAATGAATGGTATGGAAGAAAATGAAGGATACGATAAGAACTTAGAATGCTATTTTTAGCTAAACAAGGGTAAGAATCTCTGACGTTAGCTTTTCAATAATGACAAACAAATCTAAATGAAAGAAAGGTAATAAAATGCTATTAGGATATTATAAAGTGATCACAGACAGACATTAAAACAAAATACACGTTTTGCAATGTGTATTTGTAATATTGAAACAGTTAAAATAATTATTTAAATAGTTCAAAACAGTTTCCGCAACTAATCATTCTTATTTATTTACTTTTAACTAACTCATTATTTTAAATGATATTTAGTATTTATACTTTATAAACTTTCTAATTGACCGCTTTCTTGGCAGGTAGTTGGTTATCATAGTGTTGGACCCGGATTCGAAGCCTGAAGAAGGTATGAATTTTTATAAGTGTGCATTGTCTCCTACATTGTCGTTAGCACATGGGGGCACTTAAAATACTGCGGAGCTGAAAATCATCTGAAGAAGTTGGTTATAAAGAAAACGAGAGAGCAAATCTTCGGTTCCGTCTCACAAGACGTTCTTCATCAAAATTAAGATATAGTCTTCCCTTTCTTGACCGTATATTTCGGCCAATACTTATGGTGTACCCTGGGCAAAATTCATGGTGCTGAGATGGCTAAATGTCAGATGGGTTTTGGTCATCGTCGACATTAAGTGACTACACCTTTATAAGGTTCCAACCTCTTTTCTTATAGCTAGCTGTGTGGAACCTCAAGAACTAGTAAGCGAATAATTGCTTTAGCTCAGAGAACAGAAACGTAAACTCAAGAAGAGTTAATTACTCTTTATTTCTCAAAATAAGAATTTACAGACGGCTCTTGTCTTAGAGCGTACAGAAAAGCCTCCACTTGTGACTTGAATTCAAGAGTAATTAGAATTCAAACTTAAGTAATGCTTAACTAAAAAGATATAGCCGAGGCTATCAAAATTCTAAAGGAGTTGTCCCCTAAATGTTAACTAAACGGCGAAGCTATCAAGGACCTGAAATAATAGCTTAGAGAGAGTGTAGCCAAAGGCAAACGCGCGCTAGTCAGAATCTCTGGCTCTCTAACGGACTCAGTGGAACTTCGACTTAAGTACCGCTCTTCCTTCATTTGCATTAACCGCGACTCTAAAAACACACTGTGGCAGGAAATAGTAAGCTGAAATCAGAAGGGACAGGAAAGTAGCTTTAATTAAAGATAACTGTTAAAAAATTAGGATAAACCTGTAGAATCATTAAGAACTTTTGGAAGCAGGACAGATTGAAAAATTATCAACGCCTTCGCCGGGAATCGAACCACGGACCTCTGGAATACCGGCTCAGTGTGCAGACCACCGCACCACGAAGGCATGCGAAGAAGGCGAGAGAAATACCTTATTAACCTTACACATTCACAGCAAAAACAACAATAACAATATGTTTTTAACGCATATAATTTATCAAACATAAAAATATGACAGCTTGACAGAATCGGGGTTATAATGTACATGCATGGAGGTAATAAATAATTTAACGAGGTAATAATAATTAACGAATTTCTACATCAGTAGAATGCTTACCAAAAAAAAAAAAAAAAAAACTTTATATTACTGTTCTTTAGCTTTTTTATCTTTCGCTGGAGTTCTTGAGAGGAACTTATTTAACAAGGAAAGAAAAAAAATGACAGCATATATGATATTAAGAACTTAAGAAATAAAGAGTAATTATAAAAATAACTGAAAATTATTAATGTTAAGCTATATATTTTATTTTTTTATCTGTTGTTACTAATAAATACTTGGAATTTCGTAAACATGTTTGAATTCCATTAAAATTGATTTAAAATATGCTGCTGCTATTGAAGAAAACTTTCTTTTTGTTCTCTCTAAAAAAAAAAAAAAAAAAAAAAAAAACTAGAGCTAATTACGAGTGCAATCACACCTCCTCGTCCGTAATTCTATATGTTTTTTCAATTGACAAAGGAACTTTTAAAACATGTGTAACTCAATTCTAAGTCCATATTCTCATCGAATCTGTAACTGGTTAAAATGGTATACGCGTAAGTATAAATAAGGGCGCAGTTAAAGTTCATTTGTTGTTGGCTGAATTTTATTCTGCAGTTTATTTGTACCTCTTATGTTATCAGAGGTACAAATGAATCACTTTGTCCTATCTGTCTTCCAGCGACTAGATAGGACAATGCGACCATTTAGAATCTATCACTTTGTGCGCATCTATCTTCCAGCGGGCAAGCTGTAAAGTCGCTGAACACTGGCATCTCGGTTCGAATCCCGCGAATGGGCTGGTTGCATGGGTGTTTTTCGTCGTTTCCCTTTGTGTAACGTATATACGAGCCAGTTACCCTTAGAAAGTCCTCCACGAAGGCATCCCTCCCGTTAGGCAGATAACCCTCCGGTCTTTACAATAACATATAAACCAACTAAGCCGATATTATGGTTTTAAATAAATCTTATTCGGTCTAACGGAGAAATTCTAATGGATTCTTTAACATTAAGAAGTAATTTATTGAATTTTTTTTTCTAGCTTTTTTCTTTTCTAAAATTACTGGTTCCTAACAACGGAGTACTTTAAATCAATAAACTTAATCTTTTATTTTGGGAGGCAGTTGATTTTAAATAATGACAAAGTTGAATTCCTGTACTAAGAAAATTTGCATCAAAATACACTCATGTCCAAAATTATGTTTACATGCATAAATTCACGGATTTCTCCGAGACTATGACTTATAATTTAATGAATTTTCGTGGAATCATGCATAACATGATGACACATATATGCAAAAGAAAAATTGAAGATCACCTCATATGATATAAAATTGTAGCATGAAACAATAAAAATGGTAATAAAGTGTGACAAAGAGAGTTAAGAAAAAAAGAAATGATTCAGAAAAAGAATTAAGTCTTACGAATTTAATATGGAATATGATCTCCCCTGACTTGTACACACACGTCACAACGTGTTTTAAGGCTGGAAATAAAGTTGTTAACCACAGTTTGGGGAATTAATCTCCACTCTTCCAGCAATGCCGTCTTCAGAGCATTTACATCTCTAGGAGGAGGATGTATACGTGCAATTGCTCTTCCAAGGTAGTCCCATAAGTTCTCTATCGGGTTAAGGTCAGGAGGGTTTGGTGGCCAAGGTATTCGCTTAATGTCTTCACTTTCAAGGAATTCATCAACGAGGTTTGCTCGATGGAGACGGGCATTATCATCCATAAATTAAAAGTCAGGTCCATATGCACCCCTGAAAAGTCTTACATAAGGATCTAAGACCTCATCTCGATATATCTGGCCTGTCACAGATCCGCTGCTGAACACGTGTAGGGGCGTACGTCCATCGATCGTTATTCCACCCCATACCATCACACCTTTACTACCGAAACGGTCACGTTCCACAATGTTCGAGGGATCATTTCGTGTTCCTGACTCCCTCCAGATGTAAACACGTTTAGAATCACCAGTTAAACTAAACCGCGACTCATCAATAAAGAGAACATGGGACCATTGATGTTCAGTCCAGTTTTGATGTTCTTTACACCAATTAAAGCGATCCCTCTTTTTCTGTGAAGACAGTAAAACACATACCCTTGGCTTTCTGGCATAAAGGCCTTTTTCATTAAGCCTTCTGTATATTGTTTGCCGTGATGCAACAGTTCCAGTGGCGGCTGCAAGCTCTGAACTTAACTGGCGAGCAGTAGCCTTTCTGTTACGACGGGCAAATAATGCCAGATACCGATCTTCAGAAGCAGTTGTCATTCGTTTCCGAACCTTGTCCAGGCCTCCTTACAACACTTCCATCATTTTGAAACTGCTTCCATAGCTTAGAGACTGTCTGTCTTGAAATATTCAGACATGTGGCTGTTTCCATGATTGACTGCCCTGCTTCTAAACGGCCTATAATTCGCCACTTTACAGATTCTTCCAAATGATACTTCGAAGCCATAACAAACCGCTTTGAGTCCCTACACACTGAAATCAAACGCTATGTTGCAGAAATTCACTCAAATATTCAGTTTGCGCAAAGCGCTTGATTCACGTAACGCCTAGATTTGCATATCACAAACCGTTTGATTACTTTTGATTGGATAATGCTAATTAGGCTTGGTTTTCACACATTCGCTGCAAATACGGATCACATTGATTCGATATTTCATTGAATATCATCATTTTTGGGTATGTAAAGATAATTTTGGACATGAGTGTATAAATGTAAATTTATCCTATCGGAGAGATTGGATTTATCTTGAAAAAAGCATATAAGAATACACGGACTCCATTTCTTCTTTATAAGTAGGAGTATTTTTCATGACTTAAGAGTGTATGAGTTTCTTTCTTTATTATTTTTCTGTATGCTAAAATGCGTAAAGCAAATCATACGAAACTTTTTTTTAAATTATATAGTTTTAGTTAAATGTAAACTACAGAAAGAAATATTTTAAATACCAGAATGTTTTATCGGGGTTTAACGAAAGTTTCGGAACAAAGCAAATATCGTCTGCGCAAACAGTTCGCGTTGACGTTTTTAATTGTATTTTGTCAAATGATTTTTGGCATTTGAAAGAAAGACTTGCTGTAGAACAGTGCGTTGTGAAATTTGTAAAAAAGATATCCTTATCATTAAGTATCTGAATTGGAACTATCAAGCTGCCGGATTAGAACCATCATTTACTTCCAGTTCTGTTGCGTCAGATGCATAATGTCACCAACGTGTACAGCTTCAGTTATTAATGTTGTATCATATGACACGGAAGTTTGGTATCGAAAGTTCAAAACAAGGACTATGACGTTCAAGAAACAGAGCGCTCTGGCCGGCCTGCTGATGTTGATGAGGTCTACCTGCGAGAACTCGTGGAAGAAGATCAGTATGCAACTATTCGAGAACTTGCTAAGGAGTTAGACGTTGGTGTGATGTCCATTAGTCGCACTGAGCATCGCATAAACTTGACGTACAAAAAAAAAATTCAATCGCTAGGTGTCGCATAAGCTGACTCAAGCAGATAAGGACAGATGTGTTCGGGCCTCCACTAATCTGCTCGAACATCAACGCAAGGACAAAATTCTGGACCGGATCGTCACTTGTGATAAAAAGTAAATTTGCTTCAACAACACAGGCTGAAAATGGTGTTAGTCGGTGAGGCCGTCGGCAGCGTCGCAAAGCGCAATTCGGCTAACATAAAGATCATTCTTTGTATTTGGTGGGATTGCCGTGGTATTATCCAGAAGGAGTATCTGTAAAAAAATAAAACCCACGACAGTAAGGTGTACAGGGAGATACTAGTTGGTATTGACGCTGCTGTCAACGAAAAACGCCGAACTAAGTTCAGGCACAAAAAGGCAATATTCAATCAAGATAATGCAAGATCACATGTGTCTGCAGTCACCGGTTGAAACTCTGTATGGACTCGAATAGGATCTTTTACCACACCCATCATATAGCCCCAAACATCTCTCCTTCGGACTTCTATTCTCTTTTCACACCTGCGAATACATTATGCTGGTGCAATCTTCCATTCTGAACAGGACGACCGAAATGAGGTTTTTGGATTCACGGCCACCAAGTTTCTGGACCTAAGACTACAAAAACGTTGGCAGAAAATTTTGGAACATTTGGGTGGTGATTACTACCCACACTAAAGGTATTCCTTTCATGTTCTTTTCCTAACTTTATTAAGAATGGTTTTTGGTGGAAAACTTTCGTTCCAACCTAATATTCATGTGTCACTACGTAAAATGTTGATGTGTGAACTGTGTTTAGAAATTAATATATTACAAGAAAAGTATAATATATATATATGAATGATTATTTTCATTTCAATTAAATTTTCTCTTTTATAATTTTGATTTAAAATGTGCTATTGTTAGTATTTTATTTTAGTAATACATGGTTAAGAATACTGTGACAACTAAAAATAATTTTTTACTTTTTACTGTATTTAAGTAAATAGAGTAATTTAAGATGGGATTTATACATTTTACAATAACACACAATGAAACAAAACTTTAGTTTATTCTTTATATATTTCCCCTTTTAAAGGGCGACATTTTTTTAGGGGTAACCAATCGCGAAATCCTGGGTGTGGAGAATCATCATCCAACACCCTTTTAGTTCCGGCTCCACTATAGAGACATAAGGATTTTTTTAGGGGGGGGAGCAGGCAAGATGAAAAGCGAGCAATCATTTTCGCCGAGAATCGATCCACGAACCTTTGTGCTGACCACTACACCACGAAGGCACGCGAGGAAGGCGGGAGAAATACCTTATAACCTAGTTTCTAAAATTCATATATAACTATTTTTTTGCGAAGATTATTGACCTTAACAAAAGTACCCAGAAATTTTTAAAACTTTTTATACAGAATTTTAATTTTGAGAAGTATCGTTATTCAACTGTGACTGAGTTAAATGAAAGAGGAAAATGGTAGCGAAATATTTGTAACTCGCGTAATAAAAAACGAGTGAAAATAACAGGAGATAAGATCAGTTCTTACATAATTTTCCTCCACATCGAAAAACTGGCGAACCAATTCCAAATGGAAACGCGGATTTGTGGTCATTTTGCTATTCCGCACGCTAACTGAAACTGAAAGGCTTGTTTCTAAATATAAATAATTGGAATCGTCTTATTATTCACGCCACTTATTTTACGACACCATGGAATATTTATTAGTAACAGAAAGCGTGGAGAAAAATATGAAGAATAGAGCATATCAAATTGTTTGATGGTGTACATTATACAGCATTTGCCAAAATTAATATGTAGGACACATGAAATTTAATGATGATTTCGTCTAACAATAAACATTTTTCAGCCACCGAACTGTTTCTAGTAATTCGTTACTCAAACGGAAAATGATATTCTAATTTTTTAAGAGCGGCACAAGTTATTTTAGTAAAAATCCATGGTTATGCTTAAATAAAACATTAGAAACATTCCATCCCATCGGCGACGTTTTAATCATTTTTAAATCCAACATTTAAATTTTAGTTGAATATGTACCTCAGAGGTAACATATGCAAGCTACACATGTTTTGTGTACATGTTATTTAGATTGGTTTAATCTTATGTTTTAATGAAATTTAAAATATCTGAAGTGGACACCACATGACTTCCTTGTACCCCCTTTTAAATTATACATATTTTTGCTGCAATTCATTTAAACTTATAAGCAATTCGGCCATCGGGCAGGGAGACAAAAATTTCGATGCACTAAATTGACAGTTAACTGTTCGTCACACTCGGCAAAAAGACATTTGAAGTTGGTGCACCAACTGACTTAATTCACTATTTTATTTTAAATTTAATCTAATTATAAAAATAGGAAACAAAGATAGGAAGAATGTTGAAATTAAAAGTTAATTTCTGATAGATGATGGGTTATGAAATTAAGAGGCATTTTAATAGTTTAGAAACGTATTCATTAGTAAGGTACATTAATATTGAGCAGTATTCTATGTATGTCTTTAATTCTGATGTCTTAATCTTTGTTGATGTTTGTTGGTTTTTAAGCTTTGAAGTCTCAGTAAAAGCAAAAAGTATTTGGCTTAGATGGGAAAAATCTTTCCTTTTTACTTCCTTGTACGAAGTAAAAAGGTGGTGTGGTGGTGTATTTAATTATGGCAGAGCACACTAGGGCTGTCTGCCTAAGGGAAGGGATGCCTTCGTGGAGAACTTTCTAAGGGAAACTGGCTCGTATATACGTTACACATAGGGAAAACCACTAAAACACTCATGCAGCCAGCCCGTTCGCGGGATTCGAACTTCAGACCGAACTACCAATGTTCAGCGACTTTACCGCTCGGCCGCTGGTGGGCTCCGAAGTAAAAAGGAAGTATTGTAATCGGAAGAATTTCGAGTAGCGTATTTCAAAGAAGATACCCATTTTGACCAATATCGAATGCAATTTAACGATGGTTTTGCGTGATATTTCTACGTAAGGACAGAATAAAGAACTCTTTTTCCCCAAACGAAGTATAAAACTGATTTAAAATGGATTCGGAAGAGATTTTTTCCTGGTGTCTGCACGTACATATATATATCTCGCATAACTCAAAAATGAGTAGCCTTAGAACGTTGAAATTTTGTATATAGGACTGCTATAACATGTAGATGTGCATATATATCCACTCTGTTACTCGGCCCAGTGAGCTCAGTTTCTTATTCTTATATGTTTGTAAATTATGCATTTATTGCTTTACAAATGTTTGAAGTATATTGTTATTATCTTCCGGTTAAGGATTTTATGCCTTTAGTTAACCTGCATGTTATAGTTGTAGAATTATCAACAATTTAAAATTTGTTTAAGTGCGGCTAAGCCTAATTTTTTTACCATAGCAGTCATGTTTTTACATTTGAAACTTAGCAGAATAGTGGATTTGTTGCCAATCTAAACCAGAAACTAAGCTTCGCAACAATAAAGTAACGTCTTCTTTTGTTATTGCGAGTTAAATTATGATTTACCCATTCGGGAATTATAAATTAAGTTATTAAATTATCCCATATATTGACTCAGCATTGAGTCCACAACAAATCAAGTCAGTTTCTACGCCTTCAGTGTCTTTTTGCCGAGAGAGACCAAAAGTAAACTTTCAGTTTTGTGCATCGAATCTGTCTTCTTTCCCGCTGCTCAAATTGCTTGTTTTTAAGCAGAAACTGTAATTTTGAATTGTGAAATTTTTTAAATTGTTTTATGTTTAATTGTTTATGTATTTGGTGTTTTATGTTTTTCTATATCTTTAAATTTTTAATATACATATTTTGAGCTTTTATGTATTTTTGCCTTGCCGCGAAGTGAGAACGGAATTAATTGAATAAGAAATATATCTCTAATGAAATTCGAGGAAATAAGTTTCAATGAAATGAAGAAAAAAGGAGTATAATATAATATTCTGTAGAAGAAAGTCATATGATGTATACATCAGATTTTGTTATTAGAAAGGAGCAATAATTTTGCAGTTCTCTAAATTTGATTGCTCCTTTTCTTGGTTTTATTATTTAAAAGTTGTAAGGTATTTCTCCCGCCTTCTTGGCGTGCCCTCGTGATGTAGTGGTTCTGCACGCTAGGCCAGTATTCCAGAGGTCCGTGGTTCGATTCCCGGAGAAGGCGTTTGCTATTTTTCATCTTGCTTGCTTCCAAAAATACCTAATGTGTCTGCTGTGACGCCCGAACTAAAAGAGTGTTGGATGAGGATTCTCCACACCTAGGATTTGGCGATTGGGTCCCCTAAAAATCCCAGTCGCCCTTTAAAAGGGGAAGTATGTAAGGTATTTCTCCCGCCTTCGTGGTGTAGTGGTTCTGCACGCTGGGCCGGTATTCCAGAGGTCCGTGGTTCGATTCCCGGCGAAGGCGTTTGCTAATTTTTCATCTCTCTTGCTCCCCCCCAAAAAAACCTAATGTCTTTACAAGGTCAATATACGTTTCCATAATAGTACTCTTACTGCGAATAATGATGCAATTCCCGTATTTAAATATAAATTTAAATATATGGAAAGTTTATAAGGAAATTCCATTCTTTTATGAAAAAGAAATTCATTAAGAGTAATACTGAATAGTTAGTGCTCATGTGCAGAACTGAATTTAAAGATTTTAGTGAATGAGGAAATTTTTAAAATTATACACCCCTAAAGTCACTTTACCTCTTATCAATTTCAACGCAGGATATAATTTTTTATGCTTTAATTTTGCGCATTAAGAACATTTGATACATTCTTCTATTTTACTGCGTTTTTGTTACATCAAATATTACATTTTATTGTTTGAGGTAAATTTACTGTTCTTTTTTTTTTCTGTTTCCTTTTTCTTTACTCTTTATTCCTATCTGTTCTTTTTTACCTCTATCAAACAACAAACAACTCGTCTTCAGATCTCAATCTTGCAATTATGTTTCACTTATTTTGTTTCCATTTAGATTTTGTAATAGAAAGCAAAAATACTTTGAATGGCCTTTGTTTATTGTTTATGAAGAATGCTATACTTTAATGAGCTATTAGTAAGATGAGAGAGAGAGATAAGCATTCTATTACTGTTACTTCTTGCAAGTATGTCATCAAATCTTGTTGACATGCATGCCTCCAAATCTAGTTGATTACGGCTATTATGTATGCGAGAGCCATTAGTAGCAGTCTTTTTATATCTTTCTTATATTTTTATTAGTGGTGTCATCAACTTTTGGTGTCTACGGCAACTATGTAGTATGTAAGAGATAAACAGGAATTTATTTGTATTTGATTTATAAAAATATAACATTCTGGAGACTGAATCAAGTTTCTAAAGAAAGTTTAAATTTATAAAAGAAGTAAAATGAAAGGTGTTAATAAGAAATTATTGGAAATACTATGATGGACACAAAGATTACCGTAAAGCGTATAAACGCTGGATATTTTGCTATTGATGGGTGAATATAGTAATTCTCTGCTAATCCGAAAATCTGTACTTAAAGATGTTCCATATTTTTAAAATTTTCAAATTAAAAAAAAAGGACAAAAAAATTGTGAAAACTTTCAAAATTTATATTACGCCCAAAGGGCTGCTTCTTTTCATTTATATTCACATGCACGTTTCGAAAGCATTTGTGCTAATGTTCCTTTGGTCTAAAATATTTAAAAACAGCCTATCTTTAGAATTTCCGATAGACACAGACTTCCGTGCCGGAGACAAAAATGTATTCTTATATACAGTGCTGCCATTGCTCGTTTTGAAACTATTAAGTTTGTTAATCAAAAATTCGTTAAAGTTTTATAAAATATGACATAGATAATAAAACAAATTCGAAATACAAAATTCGGGCTTCCAGGTGCCCATGTTCTGGTGGTGGATTACGTTATTCCAAATTTGATGGTTGTAGATACCGTCGTTTGTTTCTCAATGCGAGAAACATACATACATACATTCATGCAGATTCTTAATTACCTTAATTTCTTTAACTATAATACAGGCCGATAATATTTGGTGCCATCAATTTAAAAAGAAATTCACCGTTTATAGTGAAACGTCACAAAATACTGTTTTGAGACTTATAGCCCACCTGGGCTACCCTCTTTGGTCTAAAAAAATTTATTTTAAAGGAAAATGAGAATAAAAACAAGATATTAAACCTAAACGTAGTTATTCGTCTGTCACCACTTCAGAAGAAGAACTTCGGTTCAGAAAAAGAACTTGGGTTCAGTGCGTGGAGCTCTCTCTGTTATGCTCACTCAAACAAACAAGCAGGCTTGATAACTGCATGTTCGCTTACGCAAGGAGATTGATTGCCAGCTTTGAGCTCGTAAACATCCTACTGATATACACCAACAAACCAGCACTTCCAAGCTGGTCATTTTCAGTGATGTTAAAGAGGATGTTGCAAAGCTCCTTTTTCTTTCAATATGATGATGTTATGATAATTGGTCTTCAGTCTGTGTCTAAATTTATAAGTGGAAATTACACTAGCTCGTGGACTGAGACCAGTATCAGATCTCACTATGAAAGCGTGAAATTGTGTACCAGGGCAAACCACTTGCATAAAAGCTGTATCTTCCTAGTTTCTCATAAACCGTTTGTATGGAAGTACTTCCGGTCGTAGTGGCTATCACGTTTTCAGAGATGTGTCTTGGTATTTTGTGCATTTAATATCAAGTACGAGTCCAGCCAAAAGGACTGTAATTATGTGATTAAAATCACATGATTTGTCTCATAAAGTATTTTCATTTGGAACATTTTCAATCTGAAGACTACATAGCGTGAGAGAATCATTTATATACAAAACTTTATCTATGACCTCTCTAAATCCATCATTCCAATGGTTTTCATTTTGTTATAAAGATGAGCATAGCATCTTTATGTCATCATTTTTTGCGCATTGATGACGATAATACGTTTTACGGAGATTCAAGTGAGCGAAAAGGCTCCCTGTAATCACCTACAGGTTATTTTTGCGTATACCATCGAATGACAATGTGCACAATGATTCATGCAGATGACTGCATAATTTCCATTAAAATATCTTATGTTCCTCTTCCGTTAACATATCAGTTTATATATTTTAATAATTCTTCTCAACGTATGGGCGTTTTTAGGTGAAGGAATAATTACCTCAAAGAATTAATTTAGTTACATCGATCGTCCAATAACGTTAAGGCATAACATCCAAGATGAAGATAAAATTCCCTGATTTAGAAATAATCCATAACGTACATATATAAAGAAGAAAGTCTGTGTGTTTGTTTGTTGACTAATAACTCACTCACTACTATTAACTATCGTCACCAAACTTTCTACAATTCTTTTCTGGGTCCTGGAAAAGGTCGACGTCCACTTTTTTTAAAACCAATAATAGCTAAAATCAGAGATATTGATTAAAAACGCTTAAAACGCTAATTTTTGCCTTCATTTTTCGGAGTGGCAACAGAGCTGATATCAGCAGCAATGGCAATAGTGATATATCACCAACAATGGCTGCGTGCCATTGTTGATATAATGAGAGAGAATTAATTTATTTTTTATCGGTGTTTTTATATGGGTTCCATATCGCTCAAAGTCTGCTGTGGTACATGTATTGAATATTATTTTGTTTTTTTGGCATTTTTATGCCTTACAATGACGCATCCTATTCCTTATGACATGTAATATGCTATTATACGAATTTTCAAATGATGTCGTGAGTAAAATAATACATTACTCTCAATCTAACTTAATTGGCATCGGGTACTTCCGCTAGTAACATATAAAATTGAATATCTCTCTGTCACAGTTGAATGTTGTAAAAGGTATTTCACCCGCCTTCTTGACATGCCTTCGTGGTGTAATGGTCAGCACGCTCGGCGCGTATTCAAGAGGTCCCAGGTTCAAGTCCCGGCGAGGTTATTGCTCATTTTCATGTCTCCTGCTTCGTAATAACCTAATGTCTCTACAGTTGAATTTCAATGTAATGCAGAACTTTTGTGAATGTTGCAGAAGTATATATATGAATAATATTAACTAACACTATATGCAGATGAGGAGTGGCATATCATTCCTAGATATGAATTAGTGATATATTCCCAGATATATTTAGTGATATTTAAATATCACTAAATATGTCAGAAGTGCATCATGAAGATGAATGTTAGTTTTGATATTGGAGAACTGGAAACCTATCAGTTGTTGTCAAACAGGTCTAAATTCTTTTTACTCTATAGAAAATAATCTTAAGGTTATGGACATTTCTTTTCATTGGAAATGCTTAGCGGCAGTAAACTCAAAATATTCCAGAAACAAAAAGGGCCGATCTTTCCGGCAGATGCAACTAGAGCACTCGGAGACCGCTATCTTTGTCTAAAGCAAGACGAACTTTTGATGGAATTGCAAGGTCCCTAACTCCTCGGATACTGCAATAGTTATCAGCACAACAATACTCCGTAATGAAAGTTGCAGAAAAATGATTTGCATGAATTAAAGGCAATCAGTGTCTTTTCTTCAGTATCTTTGTATCTCTTTTTCTTCTTAAAATGTCTGGTGATCAAGCTGGTGTCTACTGTATCGGAACAGAAGCCCAATTCATTAAGTTAAAGTCATCTTCACTGACAGATTAAGATTCTCAAGGAATTTTTATCTGGAGAATTGACTGTAATCGTACTGGCACGTTAAGAATTTGTACTTGGATTTCAGACACTGATTCTCAATGCACATTTGTATGAAGACAGTCTGAATTAGCATCTTTCTATATTGTAACCGCGAAAGAATACAGTAATGGCATTCTTTTCATGACAACAGTTCGCTTGTCCGAGGAAGAACTGTGAGAAATGGTTGCACCGAATTTCATATTCATAACACACATTTTAAATGCGGTCAATGTAGATGAAATTCTATGTTTCTTGCAAATATTTTTCAGGAATCTCTGTATTATGCATATATTAATGTTTTTCCTGCTGGTCGTTACCGCTCAGCCGTTGGTGAGCCATTGTAAAATTGCTGAACATTAGTATTTCGACCCAAGTTCAAATCCAGGATAATGAGCAGGCTTCATGGACTTTTCGTGTTTTTTCCCCTCATGTTAAGGTTCTCAAGGAACTGGCTTACGGGATTAAATATGAGCCAGTTTCTCTTAGAAAACCTTCGCGAAAGTGTATTTTCACCTAGAGATATAGCCCTAGTGTTCTTTCTCTTAATCGAATAATCCAGTACAATCCCATTGATCCATAGATCTGAAACTCATCAAAACTCTCTGCTGGAAGAATATTTTGAAAGAAATCTTTTATATTTGTTGAGTTAACAAATATTCTGAAACTCAGACCTGCTGAGCATATCTAAGATGCTCTACAAGACTGGTAATAAGCTATCCCAGCAGCCTTAAGAAGATCATTTTGACCGTCCTAGAAGAATAAGTGGACATATAACTAGAAGTAATTCATGGAATTATTGATTCCTTGAAAGCACACTGCGAGGCTTTCATTTCATTTCGTGGTAATGACACGCCCTATATTTTTTTCCCATCTATAACTTGATATCTATGATTCGTAGTTTTGTTCTGAAATAATTTCTGTCCAAAATTGAAGAAGGCTACTCTGCTGCATGCATCTTGTATCTGACGTATGTATCTGATGCATTTAATTTAAATAGCAGGTTTTGTCTTTAGTAAATGTTTTGTTAATTTTTAGCATATTTCATTTCGTACATAGCAAATAATGTTGAATTTTCAGTATCTGCCTCTAATTTTTTATAATAATAATTTATCTGCCGATTTATAGCACATTAATATTTTATTCTATGATTAGTGTTTTTTACGCTCAATTTTGAAGAGTTACATACTGTTTGAGAATGCAGCATATCGAAAATGTCAGAAACTCCTTTTCGGGTTGAAATATTAAAGATTAGCAATGGGAAGATCTTAAATTCAGATCCTGACAAAGGCATAGCTGATTTATCGCAATTTGTAGTTTTGAAAAGCTTAACAGTGGCGCATAACTTAAGTTCTGTATCGGGAATTCGTCATCACCCTGCATTTGGAAACTGGATCTTATCTCTCCTCCCCAGTCGCCTACTAGCTGCTGAGCGGTAATGTCGCTGAACATTGGTAGTTCGGTCCGAGGTTCGAATCCCACGAATGGGCTGGCTGCGTGGACGTTTTCGTGGTTTCTCCATGTGTAACGTGGGTACGAGGCAGTTTCCTTTAGACAGTCCTACACGAAAACATTATGCAGATAGCCCTCGAAGGCTTTGCCATAATGAAATAAACTAAACGCTCCCCAGTACACTTGTAAGTGGAGGAGAATCTAAGAAAATCTCGCCTTTCTCATAGCATGCTTTATTAACACAAGTGGTAGCAGATCTAGCTAGCATTCAGAACATCCGGAGTCTGAATTCCGACGAGGGCATCGCTGAAGTTTATGTTTCCTGCTCTGAAAGGCATAATAGTATCTACACAATGACAAAGAGCCCAATGGTTGAAAATCTCATAGCTCGTGGACAGGAAGCAGAGGAACGGTAAAAAGCAGTGGCCATGAAAATAATGTAAGCATCTTCCTTTTATTCAGAAGTTCTGATACTCTAGAGCATCTTGATGGACGCATCATCTTGTTTATGAACTTACCAAGTTCATGACTTGCATTAGCCATGAATTTGAGAAATATATCATCTCAATCGAATGTATATTATTGAAAAATCTGGGACAAACTTTCCTCATGTCAAAATTTGTGAACAATTTTCCCTGGATTAAAAATTACGACAAGTACGAGGAAGAGAGTATCACCGCCATAGCTCATCGGTTACGATGCACGAACGCAACCTATGGATAACATAAATTACACAATAAATAGGCGAAGAAGGAATAGTAAAAAAAAACAACGCGCAACAATCCACCCTCGATCAAACGCACCAGGCGGGAATATCGTTCGGTTCCTTGCGATTGGTTCCTCTACGCGCGAAGTAGGACTTTTTTTCATCTTTCTTTATTTCATTTGTTCTAACGGCCACCGATAATTCCGTCGTCGAAAAAGGAGGTCAGCCGACGAGCAGCACAACTCCGCTCCAGCAGTTTGTTCGTACCGCAAAACGAAACTTGCCTTCAATATGGCCGTGCACGTCCGATTTCGGTGACGGGTTAAAACAAAGACGGTGGCTAAGTTCTATTTAGAATTAATTTCAGAATTCAATAAGGTGCTGGAATTTTTCTGTAGTTTTTAGAACATTTGGATTTCTTTCTTCGAAATGTGGTTATGACCGAAACTCTTCGATTAAGTGTCACCCATACCAGCGCGGGCTTTTCAAAATAAAAACAGCAGTGTTGGAGAACAAAATCGGAAATACCTAGGTCGGAAAAAGTGCACATCAACAAAATCCCATGGTAAGCAGGAATATTTTCGAATTGTATGTTTTGCCTTTAAATACCGGTAAAAATATGAGTTAAACACACAGAAAGAATAAATCTGTCAAAAATAAATGTTTTTATTCAGAAGTGAATGATGAAATTACAAATTACTTTTTCAGCCCAAACATGTTTAAATTGATATGTTTTATAACAATTTATTATTTCTCGCGTATTTAACATTATGAAGTTTTTCCATTAAAATTTAACTTACATTTTGAATGAAATAATAAAAATTTTGTTGTTATAAATTTTGTTGAATGAAGGTTCGAGAAATCACAGAACGGATAAAACGTATTTCAATTATCAAGTTTTTTATTTATATATTCTGTTTTAAAATTTTTTTCTCATTTCTTGAGTACAATTCAAATAGGCAGTTTTTAGCAATATTTATATTTAAGATATGATACTTGGAGAAGCGGGCGATTAAGAATATTTATTACGTTTTCTTTATATATATGTATGCCTTTGTATGCTGCATGGAAATAATAGCTATAAATCATGTATTTATAGTTTTCTGAAATATTATCGAAATTGATTAAATATTAAAAATTGAAAATTTAGATTTCCTTAATATTATTTCGTGCTTAAAATTAAATATAAAATAGTGAATTACTTAATGTAAAGCAAAAGTTTTGAAGACCGTAATATTATTTTTATTACTCCTAAAAAGCACAAAAAATATTGCTTACTTTTCCTCTAAATTTCTGTAAAACTATTATGAAAGATATATTATCGTTTCCTAATTAAATGATTAAATTTGTATTCAGATAACCATTGGTTTTCATAAGATGAAATAGATATTAAAAAAGAATTGCTAACTTTATCTACTTGTTAGTTAAACCATATTATTTAACTTATAATTTATTACATGAGAATGTACCATTCGTTATAATCATGACAATTACAGTATCTAATGGCAACACTATTTTATTTATAAATTATAAATCAGATACTTTACGGTGAAAGTCTAAATTTTTTCTAAATTCTATGCAATTTTAATAATTAAATCATACTAAGAAGAGTTTGGAGTTTATATTGGACTACTGAAATGGAATTCATTGAAGTTTAGAATTAAATTTTGCGCCATTTAGGAATTTTGACATGTTTTTGATTATTTCACTGCTATTTGCTGCAAAAAATAAAGGTTACAAAACTGTAAAGTGATCAAACTTACATAAAAAGGAATTGTTTTCCATGTAAACAAGTCTTCAGGTATACATAAATTGTTATTAAAATTTATATTTAGGCAGAAAGAATCGAAAGTTTTAAACTTTCTATTAATTTAAAAATTTCCTTTTATCTTATCACAAAGTTTAGTGTTTTAAAAATAAGCGATTGCTTATGATATTTTAATAAAGATTTTGTCTACTAGAGGAAAGTTCTCATATGTTTGGAATTGCTTCAAACTATAATTCAGTTCAAAATATTTCATACAGAATAAAATTTAACTTTCTCTTTAATTTCTCTACTATTTTTCATTTAATATAAAATTGCAAGTTGATTGCATTTAATTACTTTCTTTAATTTCTTCATATCCAGACAAACACTTATAAAAGTAAGAGTTAGGTATTTTTGGCTAAGTAGTAGTTTGGCTGCTTATATATATGTGTATGTAAGTTTATTTAAGTATGTATTCATACACATACAGTATCTGTAGCTGGACTAAGAAAAGAAAGACTCTGTTTAATCGTGCTCTGTAGAATTCTGCAATGCATTTCATAGCATTTAATTTTCAATAAAAATTTAGCTGCATTTTTGGAATTTCATGACTAAAATTAGCTAGAAAATATATATCTTCCTAGCAGTACCTTTGTAAAAAAGGAGGTAATAATTTGTAAAAATCTTTGTAGGTTTGTAAAAATCTTTGTAGGAAAAAAAAAAAAAAAAAAAAACGACAACTCGCAACCAACGCCAATTTTCCTTCGAATTTTTGAACTTATCTGATATTTGGCACTTAAGCCTCATTTTCATGATTAAAATTATAGTAACTCACATTTGTTTTTGGGCACTTGTATATTTGAAATGCATTTGCACAGATCTTGTACTAAATTCAAATTTTTCTAATGTATTAATAACTCAAAGATTCAATTTGCCCAGAAAGGCTATTGATTTCCTTTTGACATTTTGCGTCGTCCACTATAAAACGGCGTTTTCCTTTTCAAATTGTTGCCACCAAATATTTGAGCCCTGCATTATATTTAAAGAAATTAGATAATGAAGCATCTGCAAGAATGTATGCATGTTTCTGGCATTGTAAAAACACAACGGTACCTAGAGACATGAAATTTTAAATAAAGTATTTCTCCACTCGAAGATGAGCATCTGGAAATCCATGTTTGGAATTTGGGATTTGTTTTATTATTATCTAATATTTTTTTACATTTTAACGAATTTGTGATTAACAAACTCAACGATTTCAAAGCGAACAATGGCAACACTGTACGAAAAAAAACATTTTTATCTCCAGCGCGCGAGAAGGTGTATCGGAAATTCTAAAGATATGCTCTTTTTAAATTATTTTCTGATATTGCTGTTGAAATGAATTTTATGTAGCGTAAATGCAAAGAACATGATATTTAATAAATAAAGTTAACACATAAAACATTAATAATAAAATGCCAAAAAGGTGTTTTGTAAGCCATCTTACTAAGAAGTTTAGTGAAAAGTGAAAAGAACATGGTATTTATAAATAAAGGTAATACATGAAACGTTAAAAAAATGCCCCTTTGGCGTAATGTAAAATCTGAAAGCTTTCAGATTTTTTTATTTATTTTTTCTGCATTTTTAAGTCTTGTTTGATTCAAAATAAATATCATAAAAATATTTTACGCAATAAAATAATATATTCAAAAAGTGCTAATCTACATAATAATTCGTAATATTTCTGAAGATCACATTTCTTGTCTTAATGTTTTGTTTGAAATGAAAATAGATTACAGGAATTGTTGCCTGCATTTGGAAATTATTACTTATTTAGCAAAATATAGCAACAGTTCCATATCTGAAATGAACATGGCAAGAAGCTATAAATTAACGGCAGTTTCTGTTAGAAATTTAACTATTTATCATTTTAAAGATGGCAAAAGTATTCGTAATATCTAAAAATATCTTAATGTAAGGAAAGGATGAAAACTGCGGGGAACTATTGAAAATGTACTGACATCTAGACCGCATTCCAAACTAACACCAAAGAATCGGATTTATATTATGAAAGATAAATAAAAATAAAGATAAATAAGATTTATCTTGTGAAAAATTTAACAGCGCTAAAACATTAGTGCTGTAAAACTTGCAGGAGGTTTAGAAGAACGGTTTGCAATATAATTCAATCCTGAAACTGTTAGAAAGGTCATTAGAGCATACACGATACAACGGTCAGAGAAAGAAATTCTTCAACAAGAAAATAATGGAAATATATATAGCGTTTGGAAACTCCATCGTAAGCAAAGATTTAGCATATTGCTATAATGTTACATTTGAAGAAGAGTCAAAAGTTAATATATTTGGGTAGAAGGACGAAATTCTGTATAAAGAAAGCCTTATGAAAAACGGAATCCGGAAAACCTATTGCCTACTATTAAGCAGAGGAGGAGGCATAATGGTTTAGGGATGCCTGGGATAGAAAAACTGGCTTTTATAGAAAATAATATGGGTCAGTATACATTTACGACACGAAAACATGGAAGTATTTGCAAGAAAACGTGGAATGTAAAATGCATTTATGTTCGGACTTAAATTCTATTAAGTATCTATGGAGTGAGTTGGAGAAAGGAATAAGGAAACATGACATTTCTTTAAAGCCTCTTCCTAAAAGAAGTTCTTATGGAGGAATAGAACATTTTCATCCGAAAAAATGAACTGAATCCATGCCACAACGGATGACAAATATAATGTTAGCTAAAGACTATCCGATTGAGATATTAAATTCCTCATTATTTTCAGGCTTTTATCAAATATAAGCTGTTTGTTCAAAGTGTCCGAATACTTATGCAAGTTCATTTTCAAAACCTTTTAAGTAAATTATGTTTCCTATTAAAAACATTTTGAAAAACGCTTTTCAAAACAAGCAAGTTTTTAAAAAAAGATGATCAGTAATGTATATGAAAGAAAAAGAAAGTCATTTCGTTAGTATTTAGTAACTGATATTTGCAAATAAAACCAAAAAATTATCGCTGTTAGAAAATAATTTGATTCACTGTAATTAGAAAAAGTTAACATTTTTTTGTAGAAATAAAAGCAAAACAAAAAATGGAAATAATTATCTAGCGCTTTTTTCACTTCAAAATTTTAAATATATCCAATTCCCATTAGCGGTGTTGAACGGTATTTTCATGATTAAAATTAACTGGAAAGTATTCATTTATTTTTTTTAAAAAATTATAAAAATGTCAATATGTTTTCTCTGAAAGATTTCGAATTTTTAAATGCACCCCATTCTAGTTAGCAATGGTTAAGTCATTCTTTATGATTAAAGTTAACTAAAAATATCAGTATATTTTTGTAGCAATTAACAACCATAAATCCAACATAACCATAAATATCCAGTCTTTTGCATTCATCGAATAATTCTTATTTAACTGAATCTTTAACTTTAACTGTTCGTAATAAGATACGCAAAAAGATCTAAATTAGGTGATTCAAATTCTTTTTTATTCTAAGAGATCGATCGCATGAAAAATGGAGCATCGTTTTCGAGGATGCAAGAATATGGATATACCGTATCCAAAAGCAATGAAACAATAAGAACTTGTTTCGCAAACCACAAGCACAAGACGGAACCAAGTTTATCGCGACGTAACAAAGCTATCAATCAAAGGATAGATCTTACTAAAGAAGAGAACGCGACATTTTATGGATGTTTTCTGGCAATAAGTTTGAGGTTTATGAGCGACAATAATTTATTACCAGGACATCGATAAAATCCGGAAAATATCCTTGTCTAATTTCATAACGAAGAGGCAATTCTAATGTTGAAAGCGCCTAAAGATATTCTTCACAGATGAGAAATCTTTACATTGTTATTCTGAGTTGATACCCTTGTTTAGTACGATACTGGATAAAGTGCAGTCAACTGCAGATTATGAGGGGGCGGTTTAACCGGGTTACGGATAATCAGACCCTGTGTAAAAAATAAGAAGTTTGTCTATTTCGGAACGATGGAAAAATTCAACGTAAAATAAAACTGTCTGCTGAAAATACAAAAAGAAAGGTGTTTAGAATAATATCAATGATGATGGCTACCAGACGAACGTTGCCAAAAAACTAAATATTCTAACCGACCTTTTTTACGTGATTTTCAATTCTGACTTAGCTCAAAGTTCTTTTGCAAATATTCTTTGATTCTATTAATAATTCAGATTCTTAATTCCGAATAATGTTTTTGTTTCATTATTTGCAATATATTCTTTTCATTTTAAATGCTGATTTAATTTAAGTAACCATTTTGTTTAGATTTTTGCCTGAGAATACAGGTAAATTATTAATAGTATTTTTTGTTAATTATACTACATGTTATTCCTCTTTTTTGTGTTTTCTTAATTGCCCTAGGATTAACTGTTATAATTCTGAGTTGATAGTGAACATCGTAGACGGTATTATCCAAACAAATATACAATTCACTGAAAGTGATTGATTTTCTTTTCAACGAAAGAACGGAAACGTAAACATCATTTAACAATCATTTGGGCTAAATAACTGGCAGCACAGAAATACAATAAAATCACACAATTATTTACAATTGTTCTGCCTTTCCAAAATGCTTTGTTTAATAGGATCAGTCAATGGATGCATGTGTTTGTTAAACATTTTACTTTTTGTTTTTTAAATGTCACAGTTTAGCCTTTGCGCCTGTAAGCGTCATTTATATAATAACTATAACATATTTAACATGTTTATGCCTGTTGCTGTAAATAAGGACTGAATATTGCCAGTTATTAACATTAACATTAACCTGTAACTCTTACATCTCTCACTGCCATTGCTGAATTTATTATGAAGGAGTTGGACAACCCATAGCTTACTTGCTTATCATGTCAAGGGCTTCAGTGCCATTTTTTAAGTTAATGAAAACCAGAAATATTTTTTCGCTAAGAATTTATGAATAAATATATGAGTGGATAAAATTGTAAGTACATTTTTAAATTTTAAATACATTTATTACGGATTATATTAATGGATATTTTAGAATCTGGCTTTGAGATTGGCCTAAAATATATTAGCTTTTTAAGGCGTATGCTGCATCACATCTTGCTTTACATAAAGGTATTGATGTTTGGCTAAGAATAACGAATCTGTGTTGTATGTCATCGTGTTCTTTGAGTTGCTGAATATCGAAAGGAAAGCATCATATTTCAAGGAAAGTAACTTTTAATTAGATATTAGATAGATTCGAAGAATATAATAGCGAAATGTTTGAGTGCGTTTTTAAATGAGTTACAATGCCGCACTCAAAAAAACAGACTACTGCTATACTTATGAAAGAACGCCATATACCAGACGTCAGTACAAGAAAATGCTCTAATCACTGTCAGTTTCTAAAGTTTTGATCTAAAATGTGCAACTATCGAAAGAATTCTTTAGGAATGTATTAATTTTCTTTTTATCAAGTTTGAAGTAAATATGGAGTTTGCAAAATTTCCGATTTAAAAAAAGAGTTACGTTGCACGTACGCAGAATTCTGAAGTGCTCATCTGTGCATGGAAAAATTCGAAAGTGCCGGAGAGATCACGTGACACTACAGAAAATACTATTCAAAGCCTCCTGGTTAGTTCTAGAATTCTCTTTCTTGGTTGTGATGCCGATGTGCGTTTACGAATTATGCTGCCCCCGCTGCTATGTTCTGAAATAATTCGCAAGTTATTTTTATTTAAACTGAAGGGAAAAAGCTATTTGCTTTGGTATTCTTCATTTAGAATGGACAGTTATGATTTTCGTGTTGCCAGTTTTATAAAATAATTTGCAAATTACTTTTTAAGAACTTGCAATATCATCAGCTCAGCAGCACGTTTTTGTTCGTGTTTAATTATCTAAGAATTAAATAAGAGCAGTACGTTACTAAAAATAATTCGAATAAAGAAGAATGCTTTATTTTATACTGACACTTAAAAATGACTGTTTCGTTTTATTTTTTAAATGTACTTTGGAAAATAAAGGAACTAAAGTTTTGGCGAAAGTTGCTATCAGAAAAAAAAATCAGCTTATAGTAAGCTCTCAAATAATATGAGTAATTTGAAATCGTAGTAAGTAAAATTTCAGCAAATGTCCGTTCGAGAACTGAACGTCTGTAATACTGTGAGAAGAAACAAATATAAGTTTTAGACTGTGACCGTAAATTAAAATTTTATTCTAGCTTGAATGTCAAGTTAAGGTCATTTTTTTCAGTTGCCTATTTAATCTAATTTACTGCAAGATATAACTACGATATTATTTTATTTTTATATGAATCGGTCTCTGGTCATGATATGCAAAATTTTAAATAAGCATTTTGGAATGGCTTGCAATTTTCGCCCTTTTTTGCTATGGTGTTTAACATTCTGTCTATAGTAACAGAAAATGCTGTATTACATCCCTGTTAGTAAAATGGAATTAATTATAATTATGCACAACGCTTTATGTAATTGTTCTCCATTCAGTTGGCAATAAATGGGATACTATTGTTTCTTAATATTATTTTTTCTATATCCCTCTTTCTCAGTATTTAATATTTGTTGGTAATTAAAATCTGCCGCATTTTTTTACTGTTTGTAAATGTTTAGCATATTATTGCAAACAAAGATGTCTAACTCTTACGGACTCAAAATGCAATGAAATCAAACTAAATTCGCAAACAAAAGACCTTGCCAAAAGCAGGAATTATCACTTGGTAAACAGCATCTCTTCTTATTGATAATTACCTCTCATTGATCATGTCAAGAACTTACAGTAAAATATGAGATACTGGAGATCAATGAAAAATATTTGCTTATTTGTTTCAGTTTAACTTCAGCCATTGTTCCTCAGTTTCGCTGTTGCAGTTAGTTCATCAAAAATTGTTCCTTTAAAATTCAAAATGCCTTTTGACAGAAAATAACGATATCTAGTCTCTTGTAATGCTTTCTACTCTGCAGTAAAAGGACGGGCAAATCTGAGCATTCCAAAGTTTACCTTCCCATGCGCTGAAACATTTTAAAATTCATTCTGTAATTAGCATCTCATGAAAGCTGTTTTTCTTGACATACGACTGATTTCCGTTATAATGATAATTTGCTACACCGATTACAAATGCCGACTTTAGTTTATCGAGCCGTGAAAAGACAGAGTGTAATTGGACTAAGGTTTACCTTTTCGCCGCCATAGTTCTCTCACTATAGTTTACATTGATGGAGACATAGCTAGCATAGTTTGATGTTGAAGCTCCTAGGAATGAGTGAAATGCTCATTGATTTAGTTACTTAAATTGAGAATAGGAGAACAATACAATTAAATCTTACATTCGTTGTTTGCTTTATCCCAGAGTGCTACTAAATATAGCCCGAGTTAATGTACCCTTTTGTTCACTGCTGAAATCAGCTTTAACTCTCTACCATAACCTCTTCCATGAATGGTATAAATAAATATTTTGAGTTATTTTTAAAATTTCCAATAGATAGTTTAATAGGTATCTACTGATTTATATATTTTTGTTTTTTTATGCTCAAATAAGTACTTATTTATATATTTTGTTTTTTAAGTATGGCAAATACTGATATTTTTAGCAGGTATTACCTATTACATAGGTAGCCATTTTGTAAATATAGATAGCTACCAGTTTTTAAATATGCATGTTTATAAGTCTATTAATATAGTATTTAGCGCATGTAACTACACTTATATAATGCAAGCGGCTGGTTAAACTGTAGAGTCATTAGGTTAATTGGAAGCAGAAAAGATGAAAAAATATGCAACTGCCTTTGCCGGGAATCGAACAACGGATTTCTGGAATAACGGCCCAGCGTGCTACCGTTACACCACGAAGGCACGCTAGGGAAGTTGGAGAAATACCTTATAAAATTTTTCGGAGAATATGGTATACCAATATTGAATGTCTCGTAAAGAAGATACAGAAAAACGGTGTTAATATTTGTAATTGAATGTTATGAATGCAATAGGTGAAGAGCTTATACATAAAAATGATTATTCTAAGTTCTGGAATCTGTATTAAAGATGTAAATAAAATCACAGAAAATCTAGTTCCGAAGTCAGAATAAAATTAGCAGTACTTAGAAATTTCATTCTTTATTATTCGAAAGAATAAAAGGAAATGAAAACAAAGGCCTTCGATGCGCAAGTAGTAAATACTTGCGAGATTCTCAATTCATTTAATGTTTCATCTAAAATACTTCTCACAAACTCTAACCAGGCCGTTACTTGTGGAAAATAAGCACAATTTTCTAATTTATTTTTCTTAATCACAGGAAGGGAAGGGTGCGCTTTCGTGGCTAAATGTAATATGAATACGAGATAGCTTTTCTTTTAAAATCCTACACGAAAGCATCTCCTCTCTTGGAAAGATAGCCTTTGCCATGATCAAATAGACCAAACCAACTGTAAGCGAATAATGCCCATGATACAATGCAGTTAAGCCTATCTTTTGTGAAGATAGTCATTTTAGGGAGGCTGTGTGTTCATACCGATGTTTACTCGTGTTCTTCGAAATACTGGTTGCTTTGAGAAATAACCATCTTAGGAAGAGGTAGTTTTTCACTTTTTATCTATTTTTGTCAAAAATGAGTGTTTTAAGTATATTTAAGCAATTGTAATGATTAATTTACAGGTTTTCCTAATTACTTCAAAGTACTTTTGTTTGCCATGGAGACATAAGATAGCATCATCTGCACGGGTTGCTGCCATTCTTTGTTGTAGCACACAGCAAAAACCCCTTTATTTATTCACAATGATTTTATTTACGGGTATTTATAAGTTTACGGGTAATATTTTCCCAAAATATATCAAATAATGTTTCTTAAACACTTACATAAATTTAATTTCGTAGTTACCTAGCATTTTCTTCCTTTTTCTTCAGTTTATATGAAAGTTTCGCATGCATGTACTCGCAGAAAAAGGCGAAGCCATTGTAAAATTCCAAGACGATTTAGTATGGTTAAAAAGAACGTTTCCATGTTTGTCAGATACCCGAATTCAAAACTCAGCATTATGCATGAGAATTATTGACTTTTTCTTCCATTCATACTAGGTCAAGAAAGCAAAAGTGTCAAACTATGTTACAAAAAAAGCAATTCACATTTCGACACATACGACTTCTCTCAAATTCTGCTTTCATTATATGTAAATGCGAAATGATTTAGTGACATTTTCCAGCTGTTTAGAATGAAACTACTGCAGTTCCTATGCGAAGCGCATGTAATTTATTTTTCTTCTTTTCAGAGTTATTTTTTGAAATTATTTATGAACATTGCATTGGAAAATACAGAAGCGAATATTTATTTTATATCATTTGAATCTAAACAAAAGCGAAGAAATGCATTTTTGTATTAAGGTTTATTAAAAAACAATGAAAATGTGTTTAATAAAATTTTAAGCTACGCAATAAAATTTTAAGCTTTAAGCTACGAGTTTAATATTTTCAATAACGGTATTTAGTATCGTTCTAGGGAATTTTCTACATCCTTAATGTGTGCTTTCTTGCTGTAACTGGAAGCATATCCGGTTAGAGTCGGGATGTCCGGATTTCGAATGTCGTAAAAGGCATTGCTATTTTTCATATTTCTTGCTCAAATAAATAAATAAATAAATAAAAATTAAAAAAAAAAAAAAAAGATTCTAAATAATTGTACAAGTGCCTAAACTGAAATCGCTGCGGATGAAAACTTGTTGCCACCTGCTTTTGGAACTTGGGTCTCCCTCCTTCCAAATTCCCTTTCTCCCAATCACCCTTCTGGGCGTTGGGTTAGGTTAGGTTATTTAAATATGTCAAAGCATAAGAGAGCTATCTGCCTGAGGCAATGGATGCCTTCCTGGAGAAAGTTTTAGGTGAATTGGTTTATATTAATTTTATACATGGAAAAATCACGATAACCGTATATGCAGCCAACCTTTTTACCTGGGTTTGCATTGGGTAGAACTATCAGTATTCAGTGGTCTTAATCACTCGGCCATTCTTTGACAGGGAAGAATTGAAGATTTTTTTTTTTTACCGTGTGCCTTCCGCCCGGCTAGCAACTGAGAAACTCGGTGTTGGAATCCTTGCCAGGCACTGCTTATACGTAACTAAACTTCAAAAATTCCGATAACTGGACCAATGGAGCCCGAGATAAGATAAGCTATAGTAGGGACAGAACATCAGAGACGAACCCTGCCATGGTACCGAGCCTTTCGGCACCATCCATGGTACCGAGCCTCCCGTGGATGGTACGGAGACCATCCACGGGGGCGCGAGCCACACCGGTCCCACCTGGGCTTCCACGAAGCATGGGACCAAAGAACGCTATGAAGCGTTTTGAACGAAGTCTCTTTGCCCCGGTCACCACTTCGGGAGCATCGAATATTCAAATGGGGTGGTCCATACCAGTACAAGTCCCCCAACAGCGACCAAATGAGACCAAACCCCCAAAGATAGCCACGTATCATACAATGTAACAACCCCACAGCCAAGGGGCAGACAAGGCAGCACCAGTACGGTCCCTGCCAAGCCTGGACCATCCTGAGAATAATCTCGGGTTCTAGTCCTGTGAAGAGTGATTATACGTAATTGAGACTGCTTAAGTACAGATCCCAGATTAAGTACTTCCCAGGAATTCTCCTGAGTCAAATAATACGTCACCGCTAGACTTTGGCCATTGCCTCCCTTCCTCCTCAGTCACCCTTTAAATGGGGGAGGATGTAAGAAATTTTCTCCTTTCTTACCTCTTGCCTTCGTGGAGTATAATTATAGAACCGTGTTCGGCTAGCGTCGAGAGGTGCGAATTTCGAATCCCGGTGAGAACAATGCTTATTTTTCATATTTACTGCTCCGAAATAAACCTATTGATAGTATATCTTAATACAAAATAATGCTACATGAAGGATATATATATTGCAAACTTCGTGCGTAAGCGATCCAGTGAAATAAATGCACTGCTGTGTCTTGAATAAAGAGCCCGATATGACAGCAGATGAGCTCTGTTAAAAAACAAAGTTTTAACCCACTTACTTATACGGATATTTCAGTTTAATGGCGTTGTTCAAATTCTGTTATGGCGTACTCTGTGGTATAGTTCTTTTACGGTTCCTGTTGTTTAATGACATTTATACCTTACTTTCTTCATTTCTGATAATGAATACGCTTCCACTATTTGCAGTGTTTTCTTTTTACAAGCCCAAAAGGGCTATTTAGTCTTGAAACACGATTTTGCATTGTTTCCCTTTGCATTGAGCCGTTTGTCATTTGGCAAAATGTAAGATATTTGTCTTTCAAATTGAATCCGTCTGTTTTTGAATAACAAACTGAGCTATTTAAAAACATTAGATGCAGGTCTTACGAATAATATTTTTGTAAACTTTATAATGTGATTGATTTAAATAAAAATGCATTCACGATGTATCTAATTAAAAATATGAAATACTATAATAGAATTACTTATATGTTTTTTTCATTTTTGAAATCTACAATATTTACATAACGTTCACATGTTAGCCGAAATGTATATTCCTCTAGTATCCTATGAAATACTTCGCTATTCCACCTGAGCCATCTCTGTTGATAATCTCTACGAATAAACTATATTAAAGTTTGAAAGACCACCCAACTGGTATAGTGGTTAGCTTCCGAAGGGCCCGGATTCGAATCCTGTAGGAGGCATGAATGTTTGTAAATATATAGTGTCCGCGTGGCATGGTGGTACTGTAAATATGCGGCGAGCGAAAGTTCTCTCGAGAGGTTGGTTTTCGGGGAAAAGGGGTGGGATACCCTAGGAGCCGTTCCCCCGGGTGCTCTCCATTAAAATTGGGGAGGAACTGAGCTAAATCGCACTGTCACATGTAAGATGCCCAAGTTCCCAAACGACAGGCGTATCTTGCGCTCCACGAGGAATGCAACTCCTTCGCACGAGGAATTTTGAGGGCTTGGGCTGTCAATAGGTCAGATAAGTGAGCAACAACGAAGCCAACAAAGTTTGAAAGATTCCTTTTAGGCGACCTTTTCAGATTTAATTTCCAAACATTAATTTATCTTACGAAACGGAGGGAATTTATTTTCCAAGTACTAAGTCTTTCTCTTATTTATTCCTAGTTTGAAATAAAGGTACATTGTTGATAGTATTTTTCTGTTAATTATAACATGGGTTGTTCCTCTTCCCTACATCATTAAAATTACTCTCAGATGCTCTTTTATTCCCAGTGAAATATCTTCTGGAGTTAGAATGCAATTAACTTGTATCGTAAACCGGATATTACCTACCACAAAATCCTGTACCCGTCAATAGCTTTTCGGATGCTATGTGATAGCACTGCTCCAAATTGGTCCAATAATTCAATACCTGAATTGATTATTCACGCATTGAAAAGTTCTCATTACTTTATAGGCTGAAATCGAAGACATCAATCAAGGAATTTGGTATTTAATTAGAAAAAGGTGACAGGTGAAATGAGATCAAACTGTTTTGATTTCTTGCTCTAACGCATTTTTGAAAAATTCGTTGAAGAATAGTTTCCTGTGTTTTAAACTTTGACAGTACAAATAGCGAATTTTTATAAGGGTTTATTTAATGAACGTCAGCAAATTTGATATGATTTCCAGAGGTGGTAATAATTTAGACAATATTGCGATATTTTCTGGTTTTTTACCAGATCTCCAAGTAAATCTCCAGAAGTCCTGTTTTAAATATTTTTTTAATTAGATCATATTTTTGAATTGCAGATCTAGAATAGCTGTTGATCACTCAACTTCAAAGGAAATGTTGCACAAATTATTAGCCTAAAGGGGTAATTTGTCCAGAATTGCTGTTAATTACGTTTTGGCATTTTGCGTTGGTTCACTATAAACGGCGTTTCACTTTTCAAATTGTTGCCACCATGTATTACAGCCCTGTATTATATTTGAAGAAATTAAATAATGAAGAGTCTGCATGAATATCTGTGTGTTTCTCGCACTGTAAGAAACAAGTCCTTTACTCAAATATGGGCATTTGGAAGCCCAAATTTGGAATTTAGGATTTGTTTAATTATTTATTTCATATTTTTTAAAACTTTAACGAATTTTTGATTAACAAACTCAATGATTTCAAAGCGGCAATGGCAACACTGTATGAAAAGAAAATTATCTTCAGCTCGCGAGACTGTGTATCGGAAATTCTAAGATATGTTCTTTTTAAATATTTTGTGATATTGCTGTTGAATTGAATTTTATGGTTTAAGTGCGAAGGACATGATGTTTAATAATTAAAAGTAAAACATAGAACGTTAAAAACGCCCCTTTGGGTGTAATATAAAATCTGACAGCTTTCAGATTTTTTTATGTCAAATTTTTAAAAAATATAGATAATCAAGAATGGTTATTACCATCTGTAAATGAAATTCAAATATTGAAATTTAAATTTTTGCAAGTAATTTGCCGCGTAATTTTTTGTAGGAGATTAATTTTATTTATTTTACATTGTTTTAATTTACCATTAATATTTATAAAATACTTTCGGAAGAATTAATGTTTTATACGTAAGTGTTTACATTTAATTTAGTTTTAAATATATAAATAGTGCTTTATTAAATTTATGTTTCATGGTTATATGCATAATAGTAGTTAATTTTCCTTTCATCATATTTACAAGTTCTTTAATGAAAAAGATATCTTTTCCTATTTAAGTTTCATCAATATAAAAGTTTAAGAAAAAACAAAATCGATCGAAATTAGCCCAGAACATGACTTAAACATATTTAAAAAATAAATTAAGAATTTAAGTTAAAAAGTTACAAATTAAGGTTTTAGAATAATAAATAAAGGAAGTTTAAAATAAAAAAATAAATAAATATTACTAACTTAACAATAATGAATTTAGAAAATTAAATTAAATAATTTCCAATAATACAATAAGTAGCATATTTTGCATTAGAATTAACCTTTTAAATAGTTTAATAAGCTGAAAATTACGCATTATAAAATGATTTTATGTCAGATGTTTCAGTGGAGTTCTTAATGGAAGGCGTCTCGCGGCGCAGCTCGAGTTTTTCACTCATCAGAATTAGCAGCTATAGATTCCTAATTTCAGTTTAATAGTTACCTTTATTTCTAGATTTTTTAAGATTATGTTATGAGAATTCAAATGATTCCAACAATGTTGTCGATTTCATTATCGACTACTCATATTAAGAAATTAGAGGTCAGAATTATAATTTTAGTGGTTAATTGGTGCATTGGCGCGTAATTTAATTAGTGAGTTTGATAAATCTTTTGTGTTTCATATCAAAGGCTGTTTTAATATTTGCATGTAGTTACCCATTTATTAACAAGAACATAGACTCAAGTGCATGAAAATTAAAGGCGAACATATATATGTGATGTACCAGCTTTTGTCAAGAATAAATAGATTGTTGAAGAATCATAAATGTAGTCGTAGCTTAAATTATCAGACGATAAGTTTAAAAAACAGGATCCATTTATTATTGGTCAGGAGAAATAGCAGTTACAAAATCTGATATCCGGAGTAAATAAAAGAGAACTACTAATAATACTTTGTATGAAGTTTACTGCATCGTGACATTTAAGAAAAAGCCCCGATATTCTTTTGCGAGTTCTTTTATAGCCTCTGGAAAGGCGGAGCTTCCAAGAAATGACGTCAGCCTCGTCATCCAATCCAGTCCGCTTTAAATATTTCCAGAACATTCTATAACTGTATAACTGTACGTGTAGAAAAGGCGGGAAAAACAACTTGGCTACGGGGCTGTAGATTTAATTCCACGTACTTTCAAATAACAGAACGTCGCCATTAAAAATGAAAAGAACATACAGTTAGAATTTTAAGTGTATTCTTGACTATGGAATTTTATTATTACATATATATATATGTATATGCGTATGAATAATACATGGTCAGTCTTGTCATTCTACATAGTGCAAATGTTTCATTTGCCATCAATGCTGCCTGGCAGAATGCCTGTCTTAAAAAGGATGCATTTTATAATCACAACTTTGCAGTTGAAATCGGAACTAGATTAACGATTTACTATCTTTTTGATGAATATCTGTGTTCCGTGAGATTTCGCTCAGTTTTTCCTAATCTTTTATGAACTAGAGAGCAGTTCCTGCTTTACAGAATTTTTCATTTGGATTTATAATTGTTAAATTTTAAATTTATGCCGCATTTAATTCTTGTTTAATTTTCTTCTTCTTTGAATAGTATTGTAACTTTTGTTTAGTTATTATATTAGTGCTAAAAATTACCTTGTGTAAGCCTCATGATATACTTTGTGGAATATAAGGAGATGGAACTAGAGGTATAAAGCACTCTTGACTGCGTGGCTTTGTGTTTTAGCATAAAGTGCTTACAATCTTGAACGTCCAGAGTTTGAATCCCAGCAAAAACACAGCACAGATTTCTTCCGGTTCTTGGCTCCGAAAAATCAAGTGGCGCCCGACTAAGATATGCTCGACGATGATTCGTCACCGCTTAAATTTTACGAATAGTCTTCCTAATGTAACTGAAAGCACGTCCGTCTGGAAATTGGAAGGTCCAGAACACGAATTCCGGCAAAAGGTATAGCAGATATTCGCACAGATCAAGCTCCCAAAACACCTAATATTTCCACGATTAAATCCCACACAAAAAGGTTCTTCCAAAGACAGATACAGTTCAAAGTTTACAGGAACATTAATAATAATTAATATTTGGAAACAAATTGCTTGAGAAATTAAATGAGTAAACAAAACGCTAAAAAATTTAAAAACATAAAATATTCAGAAATTATACATTTTCCCACTCGGACAGGTGTATCTTGAAGTTCGAATTTAGAATTTGTTTTTTTTTTATTCATTTCATACTTTGTACGAATCTAAGGAATTTCTGATTAACAAACTCTGCGATTTAAAAGCCGTGCTTTGCCATTCTGAAAACGTAAGATATTTATGTTTAAATTCAATCAGAAGACTCCGCGATATAAGAGAAGTGTCTTGCGACTCGGCGAAACGTCAGATATTTGTCTTTCCAATTTAATACAGAACTCGATGGCTTAAAGAAATGTGTTGCCACTGTAGAATGTAAAGTATTTTTATTTTCCACGGGCCAGTTTGTTACGATTTAAAGAAGCAAAAGATATCGAATAATTTTTTGTTTGTATTCTTTGCATTCTACACCCAAAAGTCACATGATCGGTATATTGACCAACCGCCATTACACTGATGACGTTTTAATACTCATAGTGTTCCCCTTTCTTCTTTCTTTTACTTCCTTGCACGAAGTAAATGAAGTAGTATAATTGCAAAAATTTCAGCTATCATATTTAATAGAAAATATCCATTTTGACCGCTCTCGAATCCATTTGAACGATTTTTTCCCTACATCTGTACGTACGGACAGACTAAAGAATCATTTTTTGCAAAACGGATTGTAAAATCGATTTAAAATGAATTCAGAAAGGATTATTTCTTGGCATCTCTACTTACTTAGGTACGTTTGTATGTATCTCGCATAACTCAAAAACGATTAGCCGTAGAACATTGAAGTTTCCTAGATGAGACCTGCTATAACATCTAGTTATTTACCTTTCCTTTTGTTGCTATCGGCCGCATCAAACATATATATACACATCCACCTTTTTCCACGGCTTAGTGAGCTCTGTTTTTTATTCATATGTGTTAGTATATTGTGCATTTGTTGCTTTAAAAATGATTAAATTATATTGTTCTTTTGTTAGGGTTTTATGCCTTTAAATAATCTGCATGTAACAGTTGTAGAATTATCAACAATTTATAAATGTAAGCGGTGACTAAGCCTAATAAGGTGACTATTGTTTACATTTGGAACTTATGGTAGTATAGTGAATTAAATCAGATGGTGCACCATTTTCAGTTTTTTTTTTTTTTTTACCTTGTGGAACCAGAAGTTATTTTTTGAAGTTTTTGTACATCAAAAAGTTTTTGTGCCCTGTGGCAGAATTGCTTGTTTTAACGTGGACGTAGATTTTACTGAAAATTTTATTTTGCAATTTAGTTTGCATTCCAATTGTAATTCCAAAACTTTTTCAACTGTTTTTAACTGTGTTTAGCGTTTTTCTGTATTTCATAAATTTTAATGAAGATGTTTTGTACTTTTATGTATTTTTGCGTAGCTGCGAAATAAGTTAATTGAATGAGAAATATATTTCTAATGAAATTCGAAGAAATACGTCTAAATGACATGCAGTATAAAAGCGAACAATTTAATAGGGCCTACACGGAAGTCATGTGGTGTCCGTATCAGATTTTCATAATGACTGTTTGAGCGGGTGGTTTCAAAGAAAAAGACTTCTTTACTTCCTATCAGTAAGTTTAAAACTAAACAGAGTATTTGTTATATTTTTGAGGAGGGGAAGCATGCGTTTTAAAATTCGATGCAATTTAAATGGAAATGACATTTAGGAAGGACAATTTGTAGACCCTAGTGTTAAATTTGTTTTGTGTGTCATAAAACTCTTACACGGGTTTCCTATTTTTTCCAAAAGTATTTATTCACTTTAAGTCTTATGTTTTCATGTATATGCAAGCAAATGCAAGAAAACATAATTGTCTTCTCCAGCCTGATTCCCTTGCACCAATCAAAACTTTCAAGTATTTTTAGAAACTCAGATAATTTATTTGTTTAAAATAGAAAAAGCCGACGCTAAGTTTAAAAGCATTTACCGATTTAGTACATTCTTTTAGTGAAAAGGTAGGCAATTTTAAATGTAAATGTTAACTACATTGTCGCATTGAAAATGCATAAAAAGAGGTGGCATTATGAATTTTGGAATAGTTTATTTTTTTCCTCGAAATTTAAGATTTACCCAACCATATTCCTTAATCGTCAACTTAAATTTCTCTCGGAATCGGGCTTCAACGTATTTTCAAAAATCTTACTCGTTTGTTTTTCCCTTTACATTCTTGGCGTTTTGAAAACTCGCGCAATTTCATCTTCTATATCGAACAGCAACAGGTCGTCTAACTCTCCTCACTCAAGTGTCAAGGAAGTCGTACAAACAAACCGCATGCAACACTGATCTGTATTTGGCAAAGTGTTTTATTTTAAGGAATAGCTGACACAAAAGAAGTGAGCGGTACAGGTTAGATTCGCTTGGGTGGCTCCGTATATACATATTTTGTTTCATTCGTTTCCTTTGCAATTCAATTCAACTACCGTGTGCTCAACCCTACCAACCACGTCTTTACTCTTGCACTTTATGGCGTATGACTTTTATTAAGCAACAGAGTGAATAAAGTGTTTAAAAATTTTATTTTTAACAGAGCTTTTAAAATGTAATCTCTGTAGCAGTAAGATTTTTTTTTCTTTAACCTTATTTTGCTTGTTTTGAAATGAGTTTTCAGCTGCATGCTTAATAAACACCTTGAAGAAAACGCTTCTTTAAAAAGCTTCTAGCTTTCAACTCGCTGATTTTATGTCCTGGCAAAATAGAAAGTACTGCCATTGAGAAAAATATTCGTCGCATGCCTCAAGAAAAAGCGATCCAGAAATAAACGCATAGCTACGTTTTGAATTTTTTTTTTTCATTTTATTAAAGAAGTGAATCTCCAGTGAATTTGAGATGAAGTATTAATGTAGTAATTTTCTTCCTACCGTTTGGCTTTGTCATTTCAATAACCGATATTAAATATAAGATTTTATGCATTGTTCCTTTAATTTGAATACTATTTCTGAATCTAGTATGTATGTCGTCACTGCACAGTTAAAATGATATTTGCCTAGCAAGATTAGGTTGTTACTTTCTTAATTACAGATTTATTTTAAAAATGTTTTCTTCAAATATTTAGAAACATTTTTAATAATAAACTCTTCATGGTTTTAGGTTATAAAGTGACGTTTTCAGACTGCAGTTAAAAAAAATTAATAATCTTCTATCGGGGGGGGGGAACTGAAAACTTTCAGATTTATGATACGCCCAAAGGGGCTTTTTTATTAACGTTTTGTTTTGTGTGTTACCTTTAATTATTAAATATGACGTTCTTCGCCCTTAAACCATAAAAATCAATTTAACAGAAATATCACAGAATATTTAAAAGAACATATCTTTAGAATTTTTGATACACAGTCTCGTGCGCTGGAGATAATTTTTCTCCCCATACAGTGCTGCCATTGCTCACTCTGAAATGGTTGTGATTGTTAATCAGAAATTCGTTAAAGGTTTTCGAAATATGAAATAAGTAATAAAAACAAATTCCAAATTTGGGCTTCCAGATGCCCATATTCGAGTGGAGAACTACACGATTCAAAATTTGATGTTTCTAGGTGCCGTTGTTTTTTCACAATGCGAGAAACATTCATGCGCATTCTTCATTATTTAATTAATTTAAATATTAATACAGGCCTCTAATATTTGTCTGCAACAATTTAAAAAGAGAAATGCCGTTTTATAGTCGACGACGCAAAATGCCAAAACCAAATTAATAGTCCTTCCTGGCAAATTGCCCATTTGGGCTAAATAAAGGAAGAAGTGTAATATTGTACATTAAACTCGTTAAATAATTATCTTGAAAAAATTATATTTTTAAAATATTAATTTTTGAAACATCGTTATTGTTTCTTTTTTAGTATAAAATCTTCTGTCTGCGGAAATCGGAATGGTCGAGACATATGAATTATTATCCGTCTTTTTAAATGTTGTTAAAATTCTAGCTAATTTAACTTTACTTTTCTAACTAGATCATTACTTTAACTTTGAAGCTACTATTCAACTGTATCAATAACAAGACGTGTAAAGGGCAAAAAGATCCTTTTTTATTCAATTTAAGAAGAAATTTACAGACGGCACTTACTGGTGCTTACAAACTTAGTCAATATTTTTGTTTGCAACTCAAAGTGCCAAAAACTCATCATAAATGTTTCGTGTTATTTGTTATTTTATGTTTAAATAAGTTAACATTAATTGCCTCAATTGTTCCTTTGTATTATTTTATAACAAAATATAAATATCTGAACATGTATGACTATTGTATTTAAACCAATTGTATTTAAACCGTCAGTAAATCAGTAATCGTGGAGCCAAGCACGAATGCTGTGCATTTTACCGATGCGTATCATCGCGTGGAAGACGTGCATTTGTCATACTCGGGTAATTTGTCATCAAATATAGCAGCAGAATTTTTCAGAATTCACGCTAAAATTTAAAAAAAAAAATAAAAATTTCCTGATAAATTATTACTTAAAATCGGTTTGTAAAGTTCCGCTAGAACTGAACAGATTCATCACAATATTTTCACAAACTGATACAGAATATTTTATAATGATTTAGTTTAAGAATATAAGATTACTGTTATTTTGTATTAACCAGTTATTTATAATTTCATTCTTTACTGTAACTTCTCCTACCTGTTTGTTCACCAGATATGTAAATGAATTAGAGATTATTTAAGACGAGGTTCTTAAAATGTAAGACAAAGCTTCTCGAGACCACTTTACTTTAGTTCTGCCATCCTGGTAAAGTTTGTAATTATTCGGCTTTTTGTTATTTGTTGCCGATATTTAAACTAATACTCCGGTTAGAGTTTTGAGCCAACTTCGATTTCAATTTAATCGTGTAGCCTTTGACTGCTAAGTTTTAATTTAAATTTGAATGTTACTTTAATTGTATCGTCCTAAGTAGTGGTTGTTTTATGTCAGCACGAGAAGTGCATTTGTATTCTATTGGTGCACAAATAAGTTTTCAGGGTTTTGTTTTGTAACTTTGAAGCTTTATTCAGAGAAATTGGAAAAATGTATTTATTCAATGGATTTGTCGATCGTTAGCTACGACTTTTCCCTATCTTTCAGGTAGCATACGGATTCCGCGTTTAAAAAAATCCCTCGTCTTTTGAGGTGATCGAAGAAATGATCCAATTTTTGGCTTTTTTCGTACGAAATGAAGTGCTGCTCGGCCAAGTCCATAGTCATCGATCGGAATTAGTGGAAGTCGAAAGGACCAATGTCTGGTGAATACGGCGGGTGAAGTAGGACATCTCATTGAATTGCCTCCAAAGTTTCCTTGACGACTGTTGCAGCATGTGGGCGAGCGTCGTCATACTAAAAGATCCCTTTGTCGTACCTTTTGACATATTGCGGGACGTCTGAGCTTCAGTGCACGGCTCAGTTGCATTAGTTGTTGTTTGTAACGTTCCCGAGTGATGGGGCATGAATCTTGGTCCAATAATCCCTTCAACTCAGCGTCTTCAAACTTTAGATGCCTTCCTTCGCGTTCTTTGTCGCTGGCTTCAAAATCGCCGCTTTTAATGCGCCGGAACCAATACTGACACGTTTTTAGCATGTTTCCCATATGCTTCACACAACAATCGATGCCCATCAGCTGCGGGGTTCTTTAAATTAAAGCGAAAAAGAAGCGCTTCGCGCAAACTTTGTTTTGTTGGTAGAAAGGTTGATATGGGTTGCGTACAAAGAAAGTTCATTATTTACACTTCAAGGAAATGAAACAGACTTATTTTTAGACGCAAATGCTGGCGCTTTAGCATGAATATACAGTGGATGGACAAAAATATGGAAACACCTTGTGAAATGCATGTCTGAAAAGAAAGATTGATTTTAATGAAATATGTAGGTGGCGCTGGCGTTTTTGACTACTGACGTCACCTATACAACTTCGTAAATGTGCTAAACAGTTTAGTTGTTGTCGGAGTACTGTTATGTGAGGTTGTCATTGCATTATGTCAGAGTTAACAGACTTCGAACGTGGGCAAATTGTTGGAGTACGTATGGTAGGTGCTTCCGTAAGCAAGGTAGCCGAGGTGTTTAGTGTTTCAAGAGGTACTGTATCGAAGATTTATTCCGCATATTTGAAAAGCGGAAAAACATCATCTGCTAAATCACAGCGCGGACGAAAGTGTGTCCTGAGTGATCGTGACAGACGATCATTAAGGGCAATTGTGACGAAAAATAAGAAGATCACAGCTTCAAAAGTTACTGCTGAAACGAATGTTGTGTTACCGAACCCTGTGACTACCAAAACAATTAGAAGGGAGCTTCATAAACAGGGAATTGCTGGCCGTGCTGCAATTGAGAAGCCACTCATCAGTGATGCTAATGCCCGTAACAGGAAAAGGTGGTGTTTAAGTCATAAAGCCTGGACTATAGAGCAGTGGAAGCGAGTAATATGGTCTGACGAGTCTTCTTTCACATTGTTTCCCACTTCTGGCCGAGTTTACGTCTGGAGAACGCCATCTCAAGCCTATAATACAGACTGCTTGTTGCCAAGAGTGAAACATGGCGGGGGTTCTGTTATAGTTTGGACAGCCATATCGTGGTTCTCTGCTAGCCCATGATAACTGTGTCAGGGTACATGACTGCCAAGACTTATGTGAACATTTTGGCCGATCAAGTTCATCCCATGGTACAAACTTTGTTACCCGATGGTGATGGTGTCTTCCAAGACGACAAAGCCCTTGTTCACACAGCTCACATTGTCCAGGACTGGTTTTCTGAGCACGAGGATGAATTGTCCCATCTTCCCTGGCCACCATAGTCACCAGACCTGAATATTATCGAACCTTTGTGGTCTACATTGGAACGGAAAGTGCGTTCTCGTTATCCACCGCCAACATCGTTATCTGAACTTGCCACCGTTTTGCAGGAAGAATGGTATAATATGCCCTTGGCAAACATACAGGAACTGTATTTATCCATTCCGAGAAGACTGCAAGATGTTTTGGATGCCAACGGGTTTCCTACACCATATTAAGCAAAGAAACATGTTTTTTTTAAAGGTGTTTCCATATTTTTGTCCAACCCCTGTAATTACATGATTTTCCCATAGGATTTAATACTAGTAACTCCATCTTATGTTAAATCCCTAAAAACTTATTTGTACACCCTTATAAGTTCCGTTAAATACAATGATTATTTTAAAACTTTTCGAGTCTGAGATATTTCGCTTTGGAATTTGAATCTAGTTTATGCTACCAAAGCAAATCAAGGCTCTATATGAATATTATGCCATGTTTTCGGTGATGTTTATGAGTTCCCATAAAGTGATGTTCCCTCCATACAACAAGATATTAATTTAGATTAGACTATGGCTAAGCACGCGAAAGCTGAGAGGGGGATAAAGGAAAATTTGTTAAGGGAAGTAACGCTTACCCGAAAAAGAATTTTAAACCTTCAGGAATGTACGCATTCACTTTCACATTGTGGAAAATTACGTAAACACCCTTTCATTTCGCCTGGACTTGAATTAGGGTTGAAACAACGTCACTCAGTTTATCCCTCGCTGTTTGGTGGGATGTGATACTAATTTAATGAACTTAATGCATTTTTTATTTATATTAAAAAGGAATAAAAGATGTGTTTATTTTCCATACTTTACAGGCTTTAAATTTATCACTCTGGTACATTAAGTTATCCTTACAAATCTGCTTACCTAACTAATGTTGTCGTTGTTTGATGCTCACGTGTCTGATCTATAGTCAGCCCAATCCCACAAAATTCCTCGTGCCAAAGAGTGGCATTCCTCGTGGAGCGCAAGATACACCTGTCGTTTGTGAACTTGAGCATCTTACATGTGACAGTGCGATTTAGCTCAGTTCCTCCCCAATTTTGATGGAGAGCACTCGGGGTAACGGCTCCGAGGTTCTTTCACCCCTCTCCCCCTACCACTAATCTCTCGAAAGGACTTTCGTCATATTTAGAGTGCCCCCATGGCGCACGAACACTATACGTTTACAAACATCCACTCTTTCTCCGCAGTTCGAACCCGGACTTTTTATCACGGCAGTCAACGACGCTAACCGCTATACCGGTTAGGCGGGTTACTTAACTGTATTTCACACAGATCATTCCCTGGATACTGGCAAGTAATCGACTTGAACTATTAATTAACTCCATACACAGATTAAAACCATAGCATTCTGTTAGCCATTACTGGTGGGTTGCAACTAAGATGAAAATATGCAACATCAAAATAGCCGATAACTCAACCATAATATGTTCAAAAATTTGAGGCATTTTGTCTTTTTTTTTTTTTTTTTTTTTTTTTTGACGATTACAATTTTACAGGAACAATTGCCTTACAAACGCAGCGGTTAGTTGTTGTTTCCAGTCAACAAAGCACACAAAGTCATTTACCAACTCCCAGAAAACATGATAAATACGTTCTCCGACCAACACAAATTGGCCCTAGCAGATGGGCGTTCACTCTGAGAAGCATGACTGGCAATTAGCTTACCCTTATTTTTAAATTCTTATCCGTGTGTTCTTGATTTACATAAGCTTCTTGTCTGAGCGAATGCTTGTAACGTAAACTAAATAAATGATAGTCAATGTCTAACTTAAGTTTAAATGTCAGTAAAATTTGAAAATCATTTCCGAGAGTGAGGAATTCAGGTATGCTTATGGCGGGCGAGCGAAAGAATTAGAAACTTAAAATCTTTGAATTGTCATTAGCATTAAAACCGAAATTAAATTCTGAGGAAAATAGAATAATGTGACCCACTAACCTATTTCTTAATTAAGTTTTGCTTTTACCAGTTTAATAATCCCATAAACTCGCAGTTCAAATTAAGAATTAAATACAAAACAGGGTTGCAGGGTTGTGCTTCTTGCGAAATGAAATTTTACAATAAATTACATATTTTTTCTATCATTTATAGAAGTCACTATTTGGAAAACAGGAAAGGACAACTAAAAGAGTTTACACTAGCAACTAAATGTTAATTTTATAACTTTGTTATTTAAACTATTCTTAAAATTACGTCTACCTAACGGTACGTCACTTACAGTTCTTTCTTAATTTATTGGCAAGATATGATCCTAGTTATCGTCAACTCACAACTGAACACATATTATACGATATCGTTTAAATTAAATTAAAATAAATAATTAAAACTTAAAAAAATTATAGTTTCAGCTTATTTCCTAGGTGGGAGCAGTAGCTCCGAATGACATCATTTACTCACTGATCACTTCATTCAAAAATCAACATATTCTTTTGTTATTATACAACAACATAAATCACAGTTAAGAACCTGTAGTATTTAACTTTTCTTGTACTTTTCCTGGTCCGAGCGAGTTACTGTGAAGGAAGCTAAGAAAAAATAGAATAGTACCTAACGTACAATTAAATGATATTAGAACTTGAAATAATGCTCTCAAGTAAATATTTTCAAGGGATTTGAAACATAAAATATACTGTCATACTATTAAGTTCTGTTAGCACAGAACCATCCGAAATTATAGATTCTTGTTAAAGAAATTTATTACCTATTTTTTTAATGACTGCGATATCCATTAGAGTGCACTCTGCCTTGCTATCCTAAATGTATAGTTTCAAACTAAAATTTCCAAACTAACGCTCCCACGCAATATTATTATTCCTCACCTGAAAAAAAAAAATGCAAGATGAAAGCTTACCTCATTTTTCTTCTGCAAAAGAATCCTTCTTTCGATTTTTGAAAACAAATCTGATAATAAATCGTGATTTTCAACATTAATGATTAATCGTATCTTTAAACCTGAAACTTTGCATATTTTTAGTCCAAATGGGCGTTAACCGAGAAGGGCTATTAGTCTCGAAACAGCATTTTGCGTCGAATCACTTTAAATCTCTGAACCGTTTTCCAGATTGTGGCCACCAAATATTATAGCCCTGTATTATATTTAAAGGAACTAAATAATGAAAAATCTACATGAATGTATGTATGTTTCTCGTTTTGTGAGAAAATAACGGCACCTAGAGTCATCAAATTTTGAATAACATAGTCCTCCACCCGAACATGGGAACCTGAAAACCCCAATTTGGAATTTGTTTTATTGTTTATTTCATATTTTGTAAAATTTTAACGAATTTTTTATTACAAAGCTTAACAATTTCGAAGCCAGCAGCGGCAATACTATAAGAAATAAAACATTTTTATCTCCGACCATCAAGATTGTCTATCGGAAATTCTAAAGATATGCTGTTTTTAATTTTTTTAGCTCAATGTGACGTTAGCCCAAATGTTCTCGAAACGTGTTATGCGTCTATAAATGAAAATAAACTCCCATTTGGGCGTAATATAAAATCTGAAAGCTGTCAGGTTGTTTATTATAATTAATACTGATATTTCATTATTATTATTATTATTATTATCATTGAACATTCTAAGGTCACAGATATGGAGAAATCTGCCAAAGTTAGTAGAAATTTTAAAAGAGAAACCTCAGATATATATGTAATATATTCAAACTCAGAAGCAATGACCAGGAAATTGGGGGCGAAGGCAGATTAAATGTTCAGTTTTATTTTCAGCAACATGTTACGGCTACACACAAGTCGTCACATTAAATGTAAAAAGGGTTTACATTTTTGATAGATTCGCAGTAAAAAAGAAGGAGCAGGACAGACTACAGTTGAGCTAAGGCAAAGTGTAGAAAGCAAGTGCGTAATGTTCAGGATGAAATCTGAAGTCAAACTGAGTTAGTTTTGGTTCTCAAAGCATTTTGATTGGATAGTTAATATTGCTGTAAAATTATTATTGGCTACTTGAGTTTTAGTTCAATTTACATAACCAGAATTACGTAAGAGTCATATGACATAGACTTTTCTCGAAATGATGCAGTGCAAATAGATGTTGCTATTTTTAGAATACAGAAGGGGAATTAATGTACGCTGCTAATTTAATCTTCTACATATTCTTCATTTGTCTTACATAGATATTTCAACTAATACAAACAAAATAGTTACTTACAAAAAAAAGGGTTAAGAAAAAGCTTCTACCATTGAAATGTTCAATTTAAATTTGCATGAGTTAGGTTCGCGTGCTAAATCACTTGCATTTTATATTAGTTTTAATTATACTTTCTAACTATGAATGGTGCTGTCTTTATTTTTGTTTAATTTAGAAATCAATGCCGCCATAACGGTGACAGCAGCACTGAAAGAACGACTTCCAGTTAGGTATAGTGGTTGTCTAGATGGAAACAGATTAATCCCAGCTTAAGATAGCCAGAACGTTAAATTTAAATGAGGCAGTTAAACAAAAGACTTAAAAATCAATAAGTTTAGCTTTGCTTTAAGTAACAATATCATTCGTTATTTGAAAAATGTTTAGCCGAGTTTTAGAAGACAGTTTCAACAAATGGAAGATGCATCTTATCAAAAAAATAGCAACAGGACAAGGAGAATTTTGAGCGATAACAACTTTTATGTTATAGAAGATGAGACCATGTTGTCAATCTTTATTCACTTATAGATGAAATAAACAAAACATTAATACTTATACGTTATAAAAGGTATTTATAAATTTAAATAAAAAAAATCTGATGTGTACATCACATGACTTCCTTGTACGGAATATTAAATTATACTCATTTTTTTCTTGAATTTCATTTAAATTGATTGGATTGAATTAAATCTACTTCGTCGACAGCGCATAAACCACAATAGAATAAATGCACTCTTTAAAATTCACTATATTTATTTACTATAACGACACTCTGAATGCACAAAATTTATATCATTTGAAGAATTATCGTTGCCACATGTTCTATTCAAATACTATAATAAAGCTAAAACGATGTATGAAAGAAATTAAGCAAACAAAACAGAAAAGAAACAGTTTTTCACAGACGATTTAGTATTTCTCATTAAATTAATTCAGTTCTCACTTCGCGACAAGACAAAAATACATAAAAACTCAAAATATCTGCATTAAAAATTACGAAGTAAATCTTAAACACTTATTTCCTCGAAAAAATTCCAGAAAGAAATAAGCATGATTTAATTCGCAATAATAAATGAAGGCGTTATTTTTGTGTTGCGAAGCTTTGTCTCTCTAAATCGGCAACAAATATACAATTCTGCTGTTTCAAATGTAAACAAATATGTCCGCCATGTTATTTAAAACGTAACCGCCCTTAAACAGCGTTTAAATTGTTGATAATTGTATAAATATTGCTTCCAGAATTACGAAAGGCATAAAAACCTTAACCGGAAGATAAGAACAACATAATTCAATCATTTTTAAAGCAAAAAAATGTACAATTTACAAACATATAAGAGTAAAGAAACTGAGATCACTGAGCTGGGTAACAGAGTGGATATATATATAAATATAATTTACATACGTTTGGTGCGGCCGATTGCGACCAAAATACAAGGTGCACATCTACATGTCATAGCAGTCCTATATACAAAATTTCAACGTTCTGAGGCTACTCGTTTTTGAGTAATGCGAGATACGTACGTACCTACGTTCGTACAGACGCCACGAAAAATTCTCTTCAGAATTAATTTTAAAGCAGTTTTATAATTTTTTTGGAGGAAAAGAGTCTTTTATTCTGTCCTTACGTAGAGATATCATGCAAAAACATCGTTAAATTGCTTTCGACAGCGGTCAAAATGGATATTTTCGTTGAAATATGTTGCCTGAAACTTTTCGCGATTACAATACTTCCTTTTTACTTCGCACAAGGAAGTAAAAAGAGTTTTAGACCACAATTAACTGTTTTCTAAAACTGACCATTTCTGTTCCTTTATAATAACCAATTTTATTATACGAGCATCGATACGATAAGCATCGTAATCAAATCTATTCCTGACGAGAATATTTAGTGACTACTGACCTAGTAATATGTGGGAAGATTATTTTTGAGTAATTTTTTTCAGTATGTGTTCATTTCAAACGAAAGTTTTGCCCATTTTTCATGCTTTCTTTTGCTTTCCTTGTAGGTATTACTACCTAGCAATGAAGCGTAAATAAAAGGAAAAGTAACAGAAAAATATTGAAAATATTAAATATAATCACCGCATAGTAGACTGGACCCCCAAGCATTTTTGACCAAAGCCTTGTTTCAAATTAATTAGATTTAATGAGTTAAAATTTGAAACCGAAATTGAAAGCAATGAACCGGTCAGTTTTTATCAACAACAGAAAGGAGTGCCTCATATTTACAATTCCAAACCTCGGTGTCATATGTGCAATTTAACGCCAGCACTTTCTGAGGTTTTTACACATTTGGAAAGCAATTACAAAATGTCGAATTTTTCCTTATTTTCTTGGAAAAATACCAGGTCGTGAGGGGGCTGTTTATTAATATATGCTGTTCACGTGTCAGCAAAAAAAGTAAAGAATCGGAAAAAAGTGATTTTGTATTTTCTTATTTCTTACGACACGCAAGAAGTGGCTGTAATTTCATACATTTGGCTATTTTATAACGTGTAAGGGCCACCTTGTTGGCACAGTAACATGAAGAAAGAAATTCTAGATGTTCAAATAATTCATAACCATTTATATGTGACTTAATAATTACATAATGCACATTTTCTTCTCGAGCTGTAAACAAACACATCAATAAAATTTCGGAGCAAAATAGGCTCATAAATTTCCATCTGAATTGCAATTTATACCTTGACCGCCATTTCTTGCATCCAGGAGATTTAACAGGAATGGTAACATTGACCCTTGTTTCGTAGTTCGATGTCTGATTATAGACTTCCAAATTTCAAAAACAAGCTCTTTGAATGTTCTTCAACCTCATTACGTATTTTCTGCAAGCGATCCTGTTCCTGTTATGCCACATCACATCCTGTTATTCATATCCGTATATATCAAGCTATTTTTTGCCTTCACCAATGTTAGCCCTGTTTGGAAATGTAAATGGTATTGACTTATCTATTCTATTTTACCAATACGTATTAGGGCAAATAAATCTTAAAATAATAAGAAAACAAAATATCTCGTTGTTTACCACCAGTTAATATTTAAAAAAAATTCCCATCTGAAAGAATTTTTGTAGTTGTATAATCTCATTCCTTTCATTTAATTTATAATCAACAAGCTCTTGGAACTAGAATTTTTGTAGTACATTTTAATGCATTTCTTATACTTTCATTGCTCATATTTAACATAAGTTATCCATTAGTAGAAGTGGATTTATAGATTTGCCAAAAGTATTAAAGCCGAAGTACCATCTTTCCAGAGTACTAAATTTTAAGAAATAATAAACATGTTCCCTGTTTTAAAGTGAGCGACCGTTGAAAGGTCAGGTAAAATGAACCTCGAACTTCATGAATGTGCCTCTACCTAGAGAAAGAGATTACTTAGCATAACGTTTCAAATATTCTTTGTTAATATATAAATAAGTAAAAATATTAAAACTAAACTAAGTAAATAAAAAATAATAAGTAAAACATTATTGAAGTTTTTCTTGTCTTTGGATCGTATAAACATATTTTATACGATATTTTAATTAAATTAAAAGTGCTGTGTAAGTCTATTTTAGTTCATTTAAAAGAAACGCATAACATTCTCACAGCGGAAGGCGTTTATTATTTGTTGAATAGTGGTCAAAAATTGTTACAATCTGAATGCTGAAAATAAACTTAAAAACACTTGTTATTTGACATGTAAGAATGCAATTAATTCTTCAAAAAATATTGTTTATTGTTTTTTCAAAACTTTTGCTGTTGCTAGAAAAGTGACAGTTTTTGATACGGAAGGTGGCAACGGTGGTTGATTGTTTGATTGATTGATTATGACTAAGCATGAAAGGACGGTGTTCTTCAAAATCCTCTCAGCGTTATGGACGGAAAATTCAGTATAGAAAGATGGTTTCCTATTCATTGCATGTGAAAATTTCTGCCAGCTTTTAATGCGTCCGATTTCGGATTGGACGTATATTGGAAGAAAATGAATCAAGATACAAAGTGAGAGAGTCGTTGCTTAATTATAATCAAGAAAATGCTATTTATTCATTAGGTTTTGAGGAACCGCGAAATTTAAAGGCTAAACCCGTAACGCTCGGAAGGCTGGTTGATGCCTCAGTGTAGAACATTCTAAAGCATAATAGCTAAGTTTATAATTCACTCAGCAATTCAAGTTACTCATGAAGAAAATCGCACCTCAGACGGTATAGTGGTTAAGAGAGCCCATCGCGGTACCTAGGGGCTCGGGTTCGAATCGCGGAGAAGGCATGGTTGTAACTGTTCGTCCCTTCATAGGAGGCAACATGGCGGCCTACTAGGTGCCTGCACAATAAAACGGCCACCATTTCTGGCCTTAGGAATGGCCAATGTTGAATAGGCAAGTGCTCGCCATTGGATTAAGAAAATTCCTCGTAAGAAACCCGTTTGCCGTGTTGAATTACCAGCATTCAGCGGTCTTATATTTTCAGCTAGTGTTATGCAGCATCACTGCTGAAAAGGTTCTTAGCTGTAAATGGATGAGAGTAATAAACGCTATTTAGATGAACGTATTATAACAGTTCAAACAAATAAAGAACACATTATAATAGTTTACGCATTTTCAGCCTAAAAATCGGCTTGCAATAGACATTTTTTAATTAATAAAAATAGTTATGCGTTTTATTATATGGCACCCGATACGTGACATGTTTCAGAATCACAAAATAAATAAATAGATAAAAATAAGAGTAAAAAAAAAGGGAAAATAAAGGCAGGCTGTTTCCAGCAATCTTATCATCGAATAATACGAGAGACACAAAACAGGAATAAGACCGCTAAGGGATTTTCACGTGTGCCAGTTATAAAGTTGGATCAAATACTAGATATAACTTGTATCTGATTTTATTTATTTTTATAACTGAACCTATAAAAGCATTTTTCGTATAATTTTTTTTAACATTTGTCTAGAATATGGATGCTCAAATTTACAATAAATTATTTGAATTAAGTGTCAAACAATGGTGTCTAACAAGCTTAATGATTCAGTGAATGTAGCTTTTGTTTTTGCCACAGAATCTGGTAAGGACAGCCTCTTGTGACAGTCGTACCTATTCAGGTTACAGGTGAGTAAATTTCTCAGGTTCGAAGCGTATGAAACACTGAGTGTCTCATTCGAAAATGAAATGGTTTGGGAAAATTTGCCATTTTGTTGCCGTTAGGAACTCGTGGTCTACGACTTATATATGCATCGCTCTTGCTGAGTTTGTAAATTTTGACATAAGGTACGGCAATAAATACATAAATAAATAAACAAAAACAAATAACAGAACAAACAATACGTATTTAAATTAATTCTCGTTTTACTTATGCGAATGAAGGCAACCACTGTTAAGACTATTTGTCAAGCTGCGAACGAGAACTTTGTCGAAAATCGAAAATTCTGAAACTCAAAGTCATTCTTTTTCAACTTACCAATTCCTTTTCGCGGCCTAGAAACCGTCTGTTTATTAGATTAAAATTTTTGCGGAAGCTTTTTAAAATTTACTAAACAACCATAGATGTAAAGGTTAAGATAGATCAAACAAGCAGATCTTTGGAAAAAGGGAAGCATAGTTGTATAAATAAAAGTAGAAATAATTCGAAAGTTCCAGAAAGTACTGATTGATAGGCAATGCAACATAAAGAAGTCTTTTTATAAAACAGCTGAATTAAAAAGCTAGAAGACCAAAACGTTTCTGGAAGTGTTTACGTTTTGCGGGGGAAGAAAATTCTCTAAAAAAGGAAAATGGATTAAAAAAAGAAAATCACAAATTTTATATTTCAAAAGGTTTTTCCCTCATTTTGTATCCCTTGTATGAACTGTGCTTTCCCCCTTTTCATTTTTTACATCTTGCATGAACGTATCTGCCATTTTAGTTTATGTATTATCAAGAATTTATGTGTTCAGTAAAATCAGTTTTCACCTTGAAACCCAGATGACACAAATCAAGTGAAAACTCCGCCGCTCTAGTGATTCAGCATGGAGTAAGTGTCAAGTTATATGCTTGCGCGTTTATTCTTACAAGAGAATTGAGGAAAAGAAAGAGGAAATAAGGCATAAAAATCATTTGCGGAAATTCCCAATCGTACATTTTGTGAATGGAATTTTATGTCAGAGTTGAATTCTTTGTAGGGCAGATTATGAGACTTAGCAATTTGATGGAAAATACAAGGAAGGTGTTACATCATGCCTCCTTCAACAGACTTGAAAAGGTGAATGCCGTAAGGGTATAAAATAATAAAATAACGGATTTTATAGCCAATGAAACTTAAAGAGGATTAACTAAGCAATTCATATCGGATATTCTTCAGCAATTATATGAATAAGAGTACTTCCGCATGCATTTAAGTTTTAATTATACTAGTTAAATAATCCATGTGAAACGATGTGATTGCATAAAACTATAAAAACCGTGTCCTCAATTATTATGGCAGCGACTTTGGAATAATTACGCAATTTTAAATTTGTTTATTATTGCTCAATACATATGCTTTAGTGGAGCAATTTTTCCTTTTATTGTTTTTAAAGTATTTATTTAATAGATAAACGAACGAACCTTAAATTTAGATCAGTGATGTTGCTGTTGTTGTCTATCTCACTTGTCTTGACGATAGTTAACAGAAGCCGACGACATTCATCGCACGAAGGTGTCAAATGTGCTTGTCGTTCGCAAGAGCCTTGAACACCATACTGGTAACAGCCCATCTTTAGCTCAGCCTCCTCACAATTTTGAGAGAGAACATTCTGGTGGGGAGGACGGGTCCCAGTGTTTCCCATTTCTCTTCCCCTACCATAGACCTCTCGAGAGGACTTTCGACTTGCGGCAAATTTAGAGTACCCTCTTGCCACACAGATGCTACAGATTCCATGCATTTTCCGGGATTCGAACCCGGCCCCTTCAGTACGGCAGTCAGAGTCACTAACCACTATCCTGATTGGGTAAGAGAACGGAGTAATTTAACTGGCGACCGCTTTCAAGAAGGCAGGCCTGAATTCTTACCTATTCTTTTTTTAACTAACCAAACTCATGTTGAGTAATCAGGAAATGATATTGTTACATTGTGAAATTATATTGTGATGAATTAAACTAACGTTGTTAATGCTAATTTCATAGGAGTATTGTAGGAGTAATTATAGGAGTATGTTCATTAAGGGATATCTGAAAAGAATTTTCAGACTTTTATTTGGTTACTAGAACACTGAACTTTGTCTTATATCACAGCCAACGTCTGTTTCCTTGACAGCAAATTTAAGTTTCATCTTGGAACTTGGGGCTGTACATAATTTTAAGCTTAGCAAATACAAAGGAATATGTTCTAGAATAATAAGCAGCTATTATTTCAAGATTCTTGTGCTATTATTTCAAACAATCTTGGAAGTAGATATGAAGGTATTTCTGAGATGATTAGAAGTGTGAAAGTTAGATTCGTCAGAGCTAATAAATATTGTTGACACAACGCCAGGCCGCAGAAAAGGGAGATACGGACCACTAGCCACCAATTGGTCATCACTCTTACTACTACGGTTGCTTCCTACTATGGCTTCGGATTCTTTCTTTCCGTTGTTAGAGCTGAATTTGTTGTCACTGTTGCTGGTTTTTGCCCCATGCACCCCTTTCACCACTGCTAGAAGCTCATTCTCCACTTCTGTCGAAAACTCGAAGAATAAATATATATATTTATCTAGATTTAAATGATTTTTCAAAGTCTTTTATAAATTAAACAACAAAAGGTGTAGAAAATGTTGATAAATATAAAAACTTGAATAAATGTAGTTTTTTATATTTATAAACTAAGACTAAATACGTAACATATAAATAAAAGGCTGACCGCTTTGCTCCCCCTGTAACTATGAAATTCCCCCAAGGCGGGAGTTCTTCCTGGTTCAGAACCCCCCCGTCCCCCAGAGTAGGCAGTGGTGGCCGATGCGAATGGCATGGTTACTCAAACCTTAATTAAACTTGGCCTGTCTCTGACTACCAGTGTAAGTTACGTTAACTGTGTCTGGGAGTTCAGCCGCCTTCAGCAGCAGGAAGAAATATTTCTAGTAATTAAAAGATGAAGTTAACCCAAATTAATTAGTTCTATTACATGTGGTGCAAACTAAATAAAATATGATGTACAAAGTAAACCCCGGCTTCTGGTGACATTAAATTTTCATTTACAAATTCGACATCTGGTTAGCATGAAAAAGACACCTGACTGCATAAACTCTTATATTTTAAAATCAAGTGGCCCATGGATAAAATTTAAAGCTCTGTGAGTAGAATACTGCTCATGAACAAAACTGTAAAAATGAGGTTGTTTAAGATCGTTTTTGACAAGTGAGCGCTTCAATCACAGGCTGGAATGATGTTCGTTTTTTACAGCAGTAAAAGTTAATACTATAGTTTGCGTTTCTTACCCAGCAGTATGAATTAACTTATTTGCGTGTAACTAACATTTGCTTAGCGTTATACGTTAACTTAATATTTGCAATTAAAACCAAGAAATGACATAGCATATGCTTACCTTAACTATCACCTTAACTATTACCTTAATTATTAATAGTAATAAACTTAACTATTAACAGTAATTAAAAATATTTATTTGCAGCATTAGCAGAGCTGCATCACACTTTTGACATGGAAGAAGGAATTTACTAATCTATCGAGAATACATTCATAGAAGGTATTGTTACATCATCCTACTCCATGTATACGTTACGATCAGAATGTTCTTCACTTAAGATTCGAATTCCAGACTTTCGACTTACGAGCAGCTTTCTTTGATTGTTAGGCGAATTTTTTGATAGATGGGGAACTGTGAAATTTTCATGGTTTGAATTGTTGATATACCATATTTGTTATATTGTTCATATATCATAATATCATCCTGGTTGGTATATCGTGAGCCACTGGAATCGCACCCATCCTAAAGTTGAAGTACCAATTGGATTTTAATGCCTGGCTGGTATACCAAAGCTATTTATACAATTTAAACACATTTGATGATGATTAGCGGTAGTGGCTATCATATCGTTGGGCCAAATCTCAAAGACTACACAGACTCTCAGAAATATGCAGTTCCTGGAAACATGGGATCACTTAATATATCGTGCAGCAAAATTTCTCAGAGAAAGATTGGTGCTAGAAAAATTGGTTTAGGAGATTCTTGGATCAGCCACCCAAGATGATCTCTATCAAAACTGGGATACAGCTAAACAAACTCTACTTGTAAAAATGAGGTTGTTCAAGATTGTCTCTCTTAGACTAGAGTCTCTCTTAGACTCTAGTCACTTTTAGACTAGAGTCTAAGAGTTTAAGATTTGATCTGCGGGGTAAATGGTTATTACGTCTTGTAGCTTATTTGATCTAATTGTCTTTTGATACGGACCAAATCTTCATTTCGTATGTTTAGAAAAGTTGTTAACCTCTTTGTAAATGTAGGGTCATTAAGAGAAGAGCTTTGATTTTGTATGTTATGTTTTAGTTTGTGTACTACAAACCTGAAGGTTCAAGTAAGGACATGCTCTACCCTGCTATACTCCATACTTGTCTATAATAAAATTCGTGGACTTGATCTAGTTTAGGCTCAACAAATACAAAAAACTCAGTCTCGACGAAAGATTATATTGATGTGCACAGAAGTGCATGTCTTCCATTTAAGAAACCGGTTGTATAGACATGTGAATTTCCCTTAAGTATTTTTATGATGGATATTTCTTTTTAACTTTTTAAGTGCACAGCTTTAAATTTTAAAATTTAGCCAGTAGGCACAAGGTATTATCTCCAGGAGATAAAGTATTTTCAATGAAGCATGAAATGATGTAATGGTGTTATACTTCCGGCGTGTCAGTTTCCTGTCGACATTACAGCGAATCTTGAATGCTTTTCGACCCCCCCCCCCGCGTAAAGCCTCATTACTGGTTTGAAGTTGGACCATTTTTGCAACTCTTGATTTCTGTCAAAAGTGATTACATATATCTAGCATTTATTTAAATTTATGACTATTTAAAGCTGATGTTCATTTAATTTTGATTAATATTCAGTTGTAGTTGATTCGTTGATTATCCTATCAGTGTAAACTTTTCACTCGCAGGATAAGTCACTTATGATTTTTGAAATATTTGTGGTATGTGCAAAATATAAATTATACTTATCATAAATATTTTAATAGTCACAGAAGAGAGGGTCCTTCCGATTTAATCATTCCGTGAGTGGTTAAAAATCTGAAAGCTTTGAAAAACTAGTAAAATACTTCTTAATAAATGCAATTTTTATTTTGCATTCTTAATAATATACCAGATTGATGTAAATTAAAATGCAGCTGATTTTTAATACATCATTGGATCATTTTCATGAGCATTTGTAGTTTTTTTATAATAAATAAAAGACGTTTTCAACGGCATATATTATGTAACTGGTGTGTTTTATATTTTTAATCTTTTAATATTAAAATAGTTTTACTTGCAAACCTTTCTTTTAGATGTTAGACTGCAACAGGAAGTCTTTTAGAAGAATGAGGTAAATTAAGTCAGAAACAGATCACTTAATTAAAAAGAAGTACTTTCTATAAAATTTCACGAGGCAAATTATCTTTTCTAGTCATAACGATCTACTATTTAGTCCTAGAATATCGTACCGTCATTAAAAGTGTATGATAAAATAAAATAGGGAAATGGAAGTCAAATAAATTAACTGTTTTCAAGAGGTTAAGTTAAAAATCGCTTTCCATATTCTCTACCATCTTCTTTAACTCACATTTTAAGATCATTAGCCTTTTTCACTCACATAAGAGGTCACCATGGTAACCTTTGTTAAGTTACACAACTGAAATGAAATTGCTATTTTCTTCTTCAGAGAAGATACAAAACAAGCAGAGAAACTTCTTTCACTGTAAACAGCTTTTTGGTAAAATATATTAAACTAGACTGTTGTGATGTATTTTTACTACTCACATTTTTATGAGAGGTGAATGCTTTGTTGATTGTTTATTCGTTGTTTCTAAAGTAGTTACAATGCAGTTTAAATTTTAGGATTAATATAATGTAGTATCCGTATGATCACGGGAATATAAATATGTGGATGCGTGGCCTGAATCTGAAATAGAAACGTGCTATTGTTAATCTTCTCCAAGTATTTTAACTTGATCCTAACATCTATAATTATGTTCTTCATACAGATGAAGACCAAAAATACATCATGGCCAACACGCAAGGAACCCTTGTTGGCAAAGTTCCCTCATAGTTTTGAAGAAGAACGTTCTGGGGGGAGACGGATTTAAGGTTCTCCTACCCCTCTTTTCGAAGGACAACTTTCGGTTAGAATGTACTTTAACTTCAACCATGCATCAAACACTTTACACATTTACAAATCTCCATGACCTCTCCGGGATGCGAACCCGGGACCTATGGCATGGCCGTCGGCATTGCTAATATCGATCACCGCAATGATCAGGGCAGCTTTCCTTAACGTTAGATATGGAATGTAAATAAAGTCAAAAAATGCTATTAAACTTGTAAGGAATTCTCCCGCCTTCTTAGCAAGCCTTCGTGGTACAGTGGTCAGCACGCTCGGCGCGTATTCGAGAGGTCCGTGGATCGAGTCCCGGCGAGGGCACTGCTAATTTTTCATGTCTCCTGCTTCAAACTAAACTTAATGTTTTGACAGTGGCTCCCGAACTAAAAGGATGGTGGATGATGATCCTCCACCACCAGGATTTGGCGATTGGGTCTCCTAAGCCCCAGTCGCCCTTTAAAAGGGTGAGTATATAAGGTATTTCTCCCTCCGTTTTGGCATGCTTTCGTGATGTAGTGGTTCAGCACCCTCAGCATGTATTCGAGAGATCCGTGGTTCGATTCCCGGCGAGGGCATTGCTCATTTTTCAGCTTTCCTGTTTCGAAATAACCTAATGGCTCTACAAACTGTTTAAATGCAATAAAAAGGTAACAGCAATAAAGAATTCTCCCTGTCTGGATACGTGGAAAACAGAGTTTATGAATGATGAATGGCAGGATACGAAACAGTCTATTTTGTTGTGTCACAGGATGAATGAATTTGAATGGTTAGTTCAAGGTTAAGAGTCCTTTGGAATTGTTCCACTGTCCTTCCTCTTACATATTTCAACCTTGTACTACAGAAGCGACACGAGCTCAAATGAAACCATATATTAGTTAAGTAATTCAACCAAACATTCGTAAGTTTTATTTTGCAGAAATGATATAAAGGAGGAAACAGTTTGTGTGTAATGTAGAAGTGAGTTTTGATATATGACAAGGAAACACCGTTTTGAACAGAATTTATCTTCAGATTGGAGAGTGTAGCGCGAATTTATGAAATTCTTCCGCTTATCGCAGAGGGTGTAGGCGAAGGATATTGTATTTATGCTTGTAAGAGTGACTAAAATATTGCTCGTTATCGTTTTTGTGTAGCTTTCTTTAATCTTTGCTTCGGAATGCGCAGAGAATAACCAAATATTTCCTTCGTGTCAAACGTCAATAAGTTTTCAACTTTTAAGATCAAGTGCAAATCTGTCGTTGAACGACATGTCACGTATAAATTAATTTTACTGTTAATCTCTGTAAGGAATTGTTTAACCTCTGATAGACTTCTCCATTCGTTCAATTAGCAAATGTGCAAGTCAAATAATTATTTAAGATAACGTCGAGGTATATTTAACTTTATGAATTGCGAGTACGGTAAATTACAACGTACTCTATGCTAAGTTTATTGTATTCATTCAATTAGCAAATCCCTATGTAAGACAACTCTCAAACATATTTAAATTTTTAATCACGAGGATATGAAATTACAACGTATTCTAGTGTTCTATCTTAAATTAAATAAAATAAAATTTTTATTATTCATCTGACAGTTTCAATGCGGAGGATGTGATATAAGATCTCTGAGAAGAGATTTAATATTCGAGAGCTGAGTGATAAATTTTAAATAAATTTTAGATTTAACTTACCATTATCGAAATTCTGTTTTTTACTTCTTTGTACGAAGTAAAGGAAATATTGTAATTACGAAATATTTTGGGTATCATATTTCAACAAAAATATACATTTTGATCGCTCTCGAATCGATGACTTTGCGTGACAGAATAAAGGACTCTTTTTTCATAATTGGACCGTAAAATGGATTCAGAAGAAATATCTTCGTACGTAGTATGTATATTGCTAACTCATAAATGAAGAGCCCTAGAATGTTGAAATTTTATATATGGGACTATAACATGGAGTTGTGTGCTTCCCTTTATCGTTGCAATCGACCGCACCAAACATATATATATAGCCGGGTAATAGAGTGGGTATATATATATATATATATATATATCCACTCTGTTACCCAGCTCTGTGAGCTCAGTTTTTTATTATTACATGTTGGTAAATAATTTTCTTGCATTTAATCTGCATGCAATAGTTGTATAATTATCAATAGTTTATAATTTTAAGTGCCGCTAAGCCTAACGAGGTTGCCATTTGTTTGTATCTGAAACTTTTAGCAGTATGTTAAACTAAGTCATTTGGTGCCCCCGCTTCAGTGTCATTTTGCCTGGTGTGACCAAAAGTAAACTTTCAGTTTTGCGCAACGAAAGCTTCGTCTTCCTGCCCGCTGGCCGAATTGCTTGTTTTGGCATAGAAACTTTAATTTTAAGCTTAAAAATTGTTTTAATTGTATTTCTTGTTTTGTGTTTTTATGTATTTTAAAATTTTTATTGAAAATTGAGTTTTTGTGCATTTTTGCTGTCCCGCGGAATGAGAACTGAATTGACTGAATTAGAAATATATCTGTAATGAAATTCGAGTAAATGAGCTTAAATGAAGTGCAGGAAAAAAAGCGTATAATTAAGTAGGCCGTACGAGGAAGTTATGTGGTGCCTATATCAGATATTTTACTTTGTAAAGGCCAATCTTACAGTGGCTAAAATATGATAGCATTTTAGATGCAAAAATCAGATTACAGCAAATAAAATTGTATACAAGAACTGACTTTCTTGCATTATGCAAGCTTGTCTCTTTCCAGATATGTAAATGATCCTTTTTATTAATTGATTTGTTTATTATTTACAGGTTTTATTTTTGTAACTCATGCTATTCCGTAAAAGGAAAACATATTGCCCTATAACCATTGATAATATTTTACTTATGAGTAGAAAATCATTTTATTTCTTGGACACTTGGTTTTACACAAGTCTGAACCAATAGCATTTAGTGGTGTTAGATGCATTTCAGTAATTCCTTATATGAAAACTCGTATACAAAACTTATGTGAAATAAATTTCTTAAATAAAAGATGCTGATGGAGAAAAATAATTCTCTTACCTTGATACGCAGTTGTTATAATAGATTACCGTTAACAGCACTTTCTAAAATACCCCACTGAAATCGTTCAAAGGTTTGGCTGAAAGAATTTCACCACAAAATGGATGATTATTCACTTCAATTTTGCATTTTAGAATGTATTCCAAGTATGTTAAAAATATTTGATTAAATGTAAAATATTTTATTTCTTCATATTTATTCATACTGTCCAGTTAATATGAGATGCAATCAAATAAGGAAAACTACGAGTAGTTCTCTTACAGACAGTTCTAAAGCTTAAAAGATCTTGTTTTCGACTCGATACGCATAATGGAATTTTATCATATAATTAAGCATTAAAAGCCATTAAAACACGAGATTAAGACACAAATAATGTAATATTAAGAAAATAAATTATTTAAATAGCTTTTTACTTTTCCTTAAATTTGTAAATGAGATTAGAAGCACATATAAATGCGTATTTTACATACAGTTGTTTTACAAACAGAAACTAGCCATACAATGCTTTTCAAAAGTGCTAGGATACCTTCATTTCCGCTTTAGAAGCAGTAGTATACGTAGATTAAATTAGAAATATTTTAATCGTGTGCATAATTCATATTTGTATTCCATTTGTTATAAAAGTACACGGGAAATTTAAAAAAAAAATTTAAAAAAAAGAAGAAAATCTGAAAGGTTTCGGATTTTAAATTACGTCCAAAGGGGCGCTTTTTTAACATTTTATGTGTTATCTTTATTTATTAAATATCATGTTCGCGCTTAAACCATAAAATTCATTTCAAGAGCAATATCGCAAAATAATTTTAAATTGAGCCTATCTTTAGGATTTCCGATACACAGTCTCGCGCGCTGAAGATAAAAATGTTTTTCTCTGTACAACGTAGCCACTGCTCGCTTTGAAATCCTTGAGTTTGTCAATAAAAATCGTTAAATGTTTACAAAATATGAAATCGATAATAAAACAAATTTCAAATTTTAAATTTGGGCTTCCAGATGCCCATATTCGCAGTAGGATTACGTCATTCAAAATTTGATGGCTCTACTGTTGTTTTATCACAATGCGAGAAACTGGTGGCAACAGTTTGAAAAGTGAAATGGACACTCAAAGTGATTCGATGCAAAATCCCAAAACGAAAACAGTAGTTCCTCAGGGACAAAGCCCCTTTGGACTTAAAAAAAAAAAAAAAAAAAAGAATTAATTAGCAATGAAGAAAAATATCTCAAAATTCTTGGGAGAACGAGAAGAATATGCTTAACTTTAAAACGTTTAGCATTTGGTGGTAATCCTTTGGTTTTTATTACACGTGGAAAAGGCTTTAATTTAAAAGTTTTTAAACCTCTGTACTTTAACATAATTCCACTCTTTCAGAATCTCTTCAATCGATTTTTAATGAAGTGATATGTTTACTAATTGGTGTCATTTCAGGTTATTATTATAATGTTAGAGCAATTACATAACTTCTGTAAATATGAATTATTATGTATTAAATATGCAGGTCCATAATTTTCACGGATTTTTTAAAATTATTGATTAATCATTTAGTTTTTAAAAACTGTTAAATTTTTATTTGAATAAGTTTTGTAAGTAATTTTATAAAAATGAAATGAAAATATTATTTTAAAAATATAAAAAACAAATGTTCTCAATTTAACCTTTGTATACTGTTAATTTTTACCCAAAGCCTAAGTTATTCCAATACTTCTGGAAGCCACTGTTAGCATTTTCGAATATTCAAACAGAAAGCTGAAGAGTAGAAAAAATTAAGTTCAGAAAACCGTACAGATCTGAAAAGTAAAATATTTATTTTTCAGAAAAGAGTCAAATTATTAACGTCTGTCTGGAAAATAAACAATTTGAGGGAAGAATCAAAATATTATGTTAAAATATGCTCTTGTCAAACACATATCTTGCTAACAAGAGTAGGAAAAATGGTATGAATGATCTTAGGAAGGCGAATGAAATTCTGCGAGGCACTTATTTTTGGGAACGTATTTTTCTCCAACGACTTTTCCTTCTTTTCATTCAAGTAACCATTGATCCATTTTACCTGCTATTTCAACAGACTTCCTTCCAAGTCAACTAAACCGGAATCGCCGGAAGGACTTCTCTTGCTAAAATTTCGAAGATTGAATCGCGCGAGGAAGAATTTAGCGCGCCTTTGAGGAAAATAATTATTAAACGGATGTGCTTGAGCTGCTAGAAGCTTGGTTTCAATATCGTCTTGTAGATCTTTGCATCTGAGCGTTTATTGTATGTTGATAATAGCGATGACAAATTTGAGATTGCTCGCGAAATGTTTCAACATAAAATCAAGTTTACTCAGTTTAAATTTATAATGATTATTTTTTATGCATCTGACTTAGTTAAAGGTATCATGTAATAAAATACTAACTCATAGTCGATATTATTTCACCGTAAAAGTTTGATAATTTAACAATTTCGGATCTTCGGTAATTAAGTATTATCAAATATGTCAGACGTATAAAGATATTGCAGAAAACATTTTGTGAATGTAATTTAAGCTATAATAAAAATGCAAAACTTTAAACAAAGCTCTATATGGAGTAACTCTAGAAATGAATTTCCCGTCTGAAAACATATTATAGAATATATACAAGTTATTATTCTTAATCGACTTATATTTTGGAATTTATCGTATTGCGGTTATGTGAAGGTGTCAAAGTTCAACTAGCCACATTCTAAAACATTATTGAGGATGATAGGAAGATTTATTATACCTACCTTGCTTTGTATCTATTTACTTTGTAAATTATACAAAGGTTTAAATGCTTTAACAGCCATACGCCGAATAAGATTAATTAAACATTCTTCCTCTGTTCACTTTTGATAACAGAGGGTTTTCTACTACTGGCTCGTATTCAGTTTCCTTAATCGATTCAGTAAATTTCATCTTAAAAATATAAGTAGAAAATTTTCTGAAGGAAATCTTAACTCCATTAGTTTAGAGTGGTTAATTGTATATCTATTACTAATTTTTTTAAGGTTTTCGATATATAACTTTCAGTAATAATAATTTTGACTCCGAATCAAATATTGAACTCTTCCGACACTCTTGTAACATGCTCAGGCAATATACGCATATCAAATATATGCGCACATAGAATATCGGATGGACGATATGTCTCCAGTACACATACAAGGTGATATGTGAAACATCGGCTGAATGGGTACATAGACAGATGTTGCAATGTCCGTCTGATATTGCAACAGTTCGTCTTACCCGCTTCCTTGTTGAGATCATTGTAAACCGTTCCCACTGCCAATACAGTCAATTAAATCAAATTTTCTTTGATCTTTCTTGCAACTAATGCAACTGAGGATAAACTCCGGGAACAACCTCCATATTGAGCGGGAGGGCCGGTCAATGTCCACAGAAGAAGCCTCAAAAGAAGGATATAACGATGTCACTTGCTACGATATAGGAACATCACTCCCGCAACGCAGACTTTTTAAGAACTCTCTTTCAATCCTTAAGACTGCATCAGACTACCAGGCGCTCGCCCACACCACGAGTCCAAGAAACCACCAAGGGAAAAGGCAAACTATAGACACTGTGTTTCTGTCATTGCTCTGGCCCACTCGGATGGTCTAAGATACGACCGACCGGAGCTGCCCTTTCTGGCCGTAGGAACGGGTCCATGTTATTGTGCCCCCAGTGCCGCTGCTGTCATAGTAAAGCCAGTGTACGCAACCACAGATATAATTTCCAAAACAAAAGCCATGAAAACTTGTAAAGGAGATCAGTGAAATGCTTCTTTGCTCTTCATCAAAAAATTGAAATAGCGGACGCTTGTAGCGGCAGGAGGGTCAGTTTTTCGTACACTATCCACCGAATCGTATATAAATCCTTCCTATTTATGCACAGGCAAAGAAAAAAGAGATATTGGAATCTCGCCCATCAGAGATAATGTGGTAAAGGCCATCTGGTTTTCAGAACATGGATCGTAAAAATTTAGCTATCAAGAAGATGATAACAGAGCTTTCAAATATTAAGGTGGATATGCTAACTGATGTATCACAAGGCCACATTCAACGGGAATATCTTAATATCTTGTACAGTTTCATTCCTTCTAGTAGCATATACTAAGTCAAGACTCTTGAATAGACGTAAGCAATTTATCACTATGTCTAGTTAATCAAGCAGAAAGGTAAGAAGGGTATAAAAGACTCTTTTATTAAGAACTCCATAATTGTAAACAAAAAGCACTCTTGGTGCTTACCATCTCGTGTTCAAAGTTCAGTCATGTTCATGTCATCATGCTCAATCTCATGTTCAGCTAACCTCGTGTTCAAAGCTGCTGTTCAGATTTTACCTCATTTAGCATAATTTGCTTCTGCACCAATTAAAATACTTATCATAAACAATAATAATCAACTGCTTTAAAGTTTCCCATTACATATACCAAGATTTACACATTCTTTCATTTTGTTTTCATGTCGCAGCGTGTATTAACATTTGTATTAAACGTAAGCGTTCCTAAAACATTTTATTTTATAATTAAATAGCTCTAATTACTTATAATTAAATAATTTTTAATTAGTCCAACTGGGCAATTTGCGCAGAAGGACTATTAATTTCGATTTAGCATTTACGTTGGATTCACTGCAAGCGTTGTTTTACTTTTCAAATTGTTGACACCAAATATAATTGCCGTGTATTATATTTAAAAAAATTAAATAATGAAGAATTTGCATAAATGTATGTATGCTTATCACATTGTGATAAAACAAAGGTACCTAGAGCCATCAAGTTTTCAATAACGTAGTGCGAAGAACGTGATATTTAATAAGGAAAAGTAACACACAAAATGTTAAAAAAGGGCCCCTTTGGACATAATTTAAAATTGAAATCTTTCCGATTTTATTTTATGTTTTTTAGTCCAAAGGGGCTTTGTCCCTGAAGGACTGTTGTTTTCGTTTTGCGATTTTGCGTTGGTTCACTATAAATGTCCGTTTCACTTTTCAAACTGTTGCCACCAATTTGAAGAAATGCAATAATGAAAAATCTGCATAAATGTATGTCTATTTCTCGCATTGTTATAAAACAACGGTACATAGAGCCACTGAATTTTGAATGACATAATCCTTCTGTGAATATGGGCATGTGGAAACCCAAATTTGAAATTTGGAATTTGTTTTCGTAATCGATTTCACATTTTGTAAAACTTTAACTAATTTTTGATTAACAAAAACTAGAGGATTTCAGAGCAAGCTTCTGCGACGTTGTACAGAAAAAACATTTTTATCTCCAGCGCGCGAGACTCTGTATCAAAATTGTAAAGATATGCTCAATTTAAAACTATTTTGCGATATTGCTCTTGAACTGAATTTTAGGGATTAGTTTGGAAAACTTGATATTTAATAAATAAAGGTAACCGACAAATTGTTAAAAAAACGCCCCTTTGGACGCAATTTAAAATCTGAAACCATAATTATTTCATAATTAAATAATCTAAAACATTTTGAAATATCTCTTATCTATTCGATATGTTAATAGTAACGCGAGCTATACTGAGTACTGTAATTTTCTGAAATTATATTTTTTACGTGTGATTTGAAATACTGCTTTTGCTGCAGAGAACTTGTAAGGTAACTAAATGTAATTTCTAGCAAATCCTCAATAAAATTGTGAGCAACTTATCGCCATGTCTTAGAGAAAACCATAAACAGAAGAAGGGGGTAAAATACCCTTTTATTTAAAATTAAGTAAGTCGAACAGATTGCACACCTAGTTTTTATAAATCATCCAACAATTATGGCGAAAACTTAAAGCAGAATTTTAAATTTAAAACTAATTTTAAGTATCAATTAGCCAAGGTCTATGCAGAGTAATTTGAGCCCGAAAGTTGGCTCTTAAGCTTACACCGGCATGAAAGCTCTATCAGCAAATTTAAAGCAACGTCGAAAACAGGAACTCCTCTTTTAGGGTAGCAAACTAGCTACGTGGCCTTTCAGCGGGCAGAACACGCTCTGTATTAAACAATTTCAAACCCTCACTTAAATACGCGCGAAGTATCTAATTTGCATTCTGGCTGGTAAACGGAAGGGGGAAAGTGACAGTACAGCTTCAAACTGGTTAGTTAACATAAATAAGCTTCACTAACTTAAAATTAATCTTTTTGCTTTTATCTAATAAGCGTTTTATTTTTAAATTTGCATATTACGCAATGCTTACAGTTAAATGAAATTTTACTGTAATTCGTATTCCTTTAAAACTGAACCCAAGTTTCATTGTTAATTCCAAAATCCTAAAATCACTCGCAATGATAAGTAATTCAATACATAACGTACGAAACCTCTTTTTCTAAGATTTATTGTTCATTCATTTCTTCTTGTTCTTATATTCACTCCTATTTTGAAATAGACTGTTGAGTTTCGTTTGTAAATAAATCACATATAATTTAAACAATTTATGATTAAGCAGTCATGCATAAACTCTCCATATTTTAACAAATCTTATTATCTTATCTTCAATCTTCGCAACGCGTTGCGGAATAAACTTTGATTGCCTAATTGTGAAAATCTAACTCGCTTATATTCTTGAGCGTAAATGCATAAAATATGCCCAAATGCATATTCTTTGTTTTTAAATTCCATTGTTTTCAGCTTCCTTTCTTACGTATCACTATTTTTGCCGCATTGGTGTAAGTATCACGAAATACTGGCAGTGAAACTCTCGTGTTAACAGAAAGCATCATGAGAGGGACATTTCGAAGCACTTAAAGAAAATAATAAAATTTGCTCACAGAAAATCATGAAAGCCGCTTTCACAAAACAAAACGTGCAATAGAGTTTCGGCGGTTTTCACAGCTCGGTGAAATACATACATGGAATTACTAAAAGAAAAACGTTGAAATTTGTGCGAAATTTCTCCGGAAGAAAGTCACGTTCAGATCATTGGTGACATTTGTCGCTGCTTAGGTAAAGGAAAAAGGTGTCACGGAACCTTACGAAAAAAACATCCATTGTCGTCGTACCTAGCAAACAAAACAATGGGGAATATTTTCTTTATGCAACAGCCATTCGTTTATATAAAATAGGAATATAACGTAGGATCAGGGGTTTCATGTTTCTTTTCTACCACTTAACCTTAATACCCAATTTCGACAATAGAATGTGTTATTCAGCATAAATCATTCGGTATCTTCAAAGATCTAATGCTATCAGCAATCTTAAAGGAACTAGCGAAACAAAACAATGTGATGCTTTTTAATTTTGTTAAACGTAAAGGTGTAAATAATAATTATAACAACAACAGTTATAATTATAGCAAAAACAACTAACATATTAATAACTAACCAGAATTTAACATGCATTAGTATTTAGTTGAATATTATAGATTTGTTCAAAATTATTCAAAATGATTGACCCTATTTTACATGCTTTTGATTTTTACTTCCTTGTACAAGGTAAAGGAAGTATTGTAATCCAGAAAAATCACCGGTATCATATTTCAAAGAAAATATTCATTTTGACCTCTCTCGAATCCATTTGAACGTTTTTTTTCGCGTGATATCTGTACGTACGGAAAGAATAAAGGATTATTTTTTCCAAAACGCGTTGGAAAATGGATTTTAAATGGATTCAGAAGGGATGTCTTCGTGACATCTGTGCGTATCTATATACATACGCATGTATCTCGCATAACTCAAAAACGATTAGTCGTAGAACGTTGAAATTATGCATATGGGACTGCTGTAACATGCAGTTGTGCATTTCCCGTTATTATTGCAATTAGCCCCACCAAACTCGTATATATATATATGTATATATATTCACCTTCTTACCCGGCTCAGTGAGCTGACTTCTTTTTATTCTTATATGTTGAAAATTCGTGCTTTTTTTTGGGGGGGGGCTTTAAAAATAATTGTGTCATGTGTTTCTAATGTTCCGGTTAAGGTTTTTGTGTTTTTAGTTAATCTGCATGCGATAATTTGAGAATTATCAATAGTTTAAGGGGACTCATACACCTTAAACCCCTCATGATCTTCGAATATGTGACTGTTGCAAGAATTCGGATATTTTATTTATTTTAAAAGCAGTTACTTTCAACTTTTTACAGCTGACTACATAATATAGCTGCTTTGGAAACTGGTAACCAGAAAGTTTGTGTTGCCACAAATATTATTGTAATTTAATCCTCTTTGTGACAAAATATTTCGCCATGTTTCTACCTTGCGCGCATGATATTTTAAAAATGGCTAATGGTGCATATTTGAAGTTGGATGGAATTCTTTATATGGGCACTATTTTCTAACTGAACCAACAATCTGATGAATATTTTAATATTGAAAATTTTTTATGGAAGAAAACATTACAAATTTTTTTTAAAAAAATACATTTTATAAACTCAACTCAAAATAAAATAGAAATTTAACATGAAATTTTTAGAATTTTAGGTTCACAGTAGTTTCCAAATGTTATAAAAGCTATATATTAAATATGGAATTAAATTATGGTGTAGTTGGTGTATTTAATTATGGCAAAGCACACGAGGGCTATCTGCCTAAAGGGAGGGATGCCTTTCGTGGAGGACTTTCTAAGGAATTAAATTATGAAACAGAATGTTTTAATGTGTGCGCGCAAGTTGGAAACATGACGAAAAATGTTGTCACAAAGCGGATTAAATTATAAAAATATTTGTGGCAACACAAACTTTTGATTACTATTTCAGAAAGCAGCTATATTATGTAGTCCGCTGTAAAACGTTGGTAGTAATTGCTTTTAAAATAAATAAGTTATCCCAATTCTTGCAACAGTCACCTATTCGAACATCTTATGGGTTTTAAGGTGTATGAGCCCCCTTAAAACTATCAGTGGTGGCTACTTTACATTTGAAATACTTCATAAAGTATAGTGAATAAAGGCATCTGATGCACCAGTTCTGGTGTCTTTTTGCCCAGCGAGACCAAACGTTAACTTTTTTGCACCGTTTGTTTTTGTCTTGTTTTGTCTTGTTGCCCATTGGCCGAATTGCTTGTTTTGGTGTAAGAACTCTAATCTTAATTACAGAAAATAATTTTTTAACTGCTTTAACTCTATTCGGTGTGTTAAGTTATTCTGTATTTCACAATTTTTAATGAAGATGTTTTCAGCTTGCATGTATTTTTGCATTGCCGCGGAGTGAGAACTAAATCGATTTAATAAGAAATATATTGCTAATGAAATTCGAGGAAATAAGTTTAAATTGAGAGTAGCAAAAAAGATATGTAATTTAATAGGCCATAGTAGATAGTCATGTGACGTCTACATCAGATTTTTAAGGGGTATCAGAAACCCCTATACCGACAATATTAAATTGGCCATATTCGATGTACCTTTTCTCAAAATCTGCTGTAGATACACGCTTGAAATTTTTTGTGTAATTAAACTATACCTATCTGATTATACTGATATGAGCTTTTGAAACATTTTGAATTTTATAGTAATTTACAGAATATTTTGTTAGGCATAGTAACATTTAGCACTTTTCTCACACAAAAAACTTTTTAAAAATATTTTTCTAAGTTTATCACAAAAAGCTCATTTCAGTAAATATTAGGAAGCTTAATAAATAAGCCATAAAATTTTAGATACCTGTAAGCAGTAGTTCCTGAGAAAAGATACATCGACTATAAAAAAATCACGTTTGGAGAAAAACACGTTTTTATGTAAAAATCCTCATTGATCAAAGCAGTCGATGACATATTAAAACTAGATTTTTTTGCAGTTCTAATTTTCACAGAGATTAAAGAATGATATTTTTAGAAAGATTAAAGTGTAGAGAATTTGAAAATGCAAAATTCCGAAATCACAATTTTTTGAAGATTTTGGGGTTCCAACACCTCTTAAATTTATAAATAAGGAATGGTAAGGAATGCGAAAAATGAAAAGTGTAAAGACGGTAATGACATTCTCGCCATACTTGCTCCCTCCTATCTTAATTCCCATCACCTGAGCATTAGCAGTATGACTTTTGATATCAAGTAGATTTATGGGAGAAAGGTAATAAGAACGCATTGCCTTTCAAGAACCTCAGAGGCAGAAAGCGGCATATCATAACATTCAGTAACCTATGGCCATGGCCTGATTCAGGTAATCTAAAGCCCTAGGCACAGCATTGCTTCAGTGGTCATCGACAAACTAATTTTCTTATCTTTAGAAGAGACGAACAAGATTTTCAAACATTTTTGAAATGGTTTTTAGGGTCTATTTAAATCTGGCGCTTTAGATCCATGTCTAAGCGGTAATCTGGCCGATCCAACTGTGCTACACCAAATCAATGAACTTAATCTAAAGGGAAAAAAGCATTTCGTTATAAAATGGCCAACTCTCTGAAACTGTGGTTAGTACTAATGAATCTTCCAGAAAATGAGCCAGTGGTGGTTGAATTCTGCAAGATTGTTACAAAGCTGATGTTGAACAGTAGCGAACTCTGTTGTGCGTAAATACCGCCTGCTATTCAATAGTTATTCTTTCCAAAATAAGATTTCTGGAAGATGCAGTGAAAATTAAGGCCAACTATTTGTCATATTCAAACTCGTTTCCATTTGATATGCAGGTCCTTAAATGAAATATTATGCTTATCGGAAATCTAATTACTCATTTTAAATAACCATATATGTACGCTAAAACTATACTATAAAGATACCATTAATATTAGGCAAATTTAGTTTGGTTTATCTAAATGTGGCAGCGCACACGAGGACTGTCTGCTTAAGAGGAGAGATGCCTCCACGGAGGACTTTCTTTTCTCGTATCCACGTTAAGTTAAGGTAAACCACGAAAATACCCATACATCGAATCCATTCCACACTAATGTATTTGGATGTATATGTTTGTATATATATTTGTAAATATCTGTAAAATCTGTAAAGTTTTGTCGTTGTAAAGTGTATTTGTAATGTCTACTATTATAAGTGTTTGTTCTGCTGTAAAGTAATTTGGGTACCTGAAATGGTGTAATAATTATGTATTATTCCCAGAACCACAACAGCTACAATATCGTACGATGTTATTCGATGTCTTTTCTAATGCTGGATATGCCGTGACGCGACACAATATCGCATAACTTCCTGATTGAATTATGGTGTCTCCACCTTCCTTCAACTGTCAATTATATACTCACAGATTTGCTGCCCAACCGGTAAAGTGATTAGTTTCGCTAACTGTTTATTGAGACTTAAATAACATCTTGTGTATAGTGTCTGTGCGGCAAGAGGGTATTTAAAATACACAGCGAGTAAAAATCGTCTCTAAAGATTGATGGTAGGATAAGAGGTATGTGAGACCCTTTAATCGCCTCACGGAGTGTTCTTCCTCAAAACTGAAATGGAATTGCGCAGTTAATGGGGCGGGAATATACCTGTGTAACCAGCTGGGAAATTTTGGTGTCCTGCTTCTGCATCTACTTGTGTTGACAAATTGTGAAATTCCTTGCTCCTTAATTTCGCATCTGTGATTGAGATACTGATGACTTTTACGCACAGCATTATTTACAAAAATCTACGTTTAGGGATTTTGTACTATATTAAAAGTCTTATCAGACGTACAGACGCGAAATATAGTAAAAAATCTTTTCGAAGAATATGTTAATAGTCCCAAAACAGCAAACGAAAGCAGCCAGAAGTATGCCGCATAGAAACAGACACTTTTCCTGACTTGTTAGTCTACGGGAAACAAAACTGCCAGCGTCGTGAAATACTGCGGCGCCAAATGCAAGGGTTACAGCCGAAAACATCGCGGATGAAAACTTCGCGGAGAAAACTGCGCAAGTCGAAAACGTCGTGGTACAAAAGCAAAAATAAAGCAAAGAGAAAACATCGCAGTTCTAAAACATCGTGGTACAAAACATCGTTGTCGAAAATAAAGCGGTTTAAAAACATCGTCGTCGAAAATATCGTGGCAAAAAATAAAGTACCTACAAATGATCGCATGACGATAATATCGCAGACATGCGTTTTTCAGGCTTTAATAATTGTAAACGGATATTCGCATAATGATTTGTGAGCGCAAGATGGAGAGAAGGATAATTTTTATTTTCATAATTTTTATTAACTAATAACTTTTTTAAAAACAAGAAATTTAAACAAAATAAGAAATAATTTTCGCTGTCAGAGTTTCAGATTAACAAAAGTGAAAAAAAAATCTTATAATTCACGTAGCTATTTTTTTATAGATAAGATCATTTAGTTACTCATCTTTCTTTTTCTATTCTCTTTTCGGTTATACTTTTCATGAAAAATTACCAATAAAACTTTATAAAAAATAATTTGTTAATAACGTTTGTTAATTAATGTCAGTTTAAAATTCTATCGAGTGCTATAAGTTGCATTAATTTTCTATGTTTAAGTATCTATTTTACATTTTCAACAAATATTTATCAGCTAATAAAAAATTATGAAAGTAAAAATTATCCTTCTTTCCATCTTGCGGTCACAGATCATTATGCGAGTTTTTAGAATTATTAAACAATTACTAAATTTTGCAATTATTAAAGCCTGAAAAATGCATGCCTGCAAGGTTATCGTCACGCGATGATTTGTAGGCACTTTACTTTTTACCACGATATTTTCGACGACGATGTTTTTAAACTGCGAAGTTTTTGAACCGCTCTATTTTCGACGACGATGTTTTTAAACTGCGAAGTTTTTGAACCGCTCTATTTTCGACGACGATGTTTTGTACCACGATATTTTAGAACCGCGATGTTTTCTCTTTGCTTTATTTTCTCCCACGATGTTTTGTACTACGACGTTTTCGTCCGCTATGTTTTTGCCGCGATGTTTTCGGCGGACACCAATGCAACTACTAATGATGGGAGAAATGTGTTCCTCAGAAAAGTTTCCTATTGCGTTTCTTGTGGGTAGGTCTGATAACGTCATCAAATCCACTCACTTAGGATCGAGTATATGATGTAAATTATAATATTTTCATATTACGTTGCACTATATAGTTTTGCTTAGAAGAAATCATGCATTTTTGAGAAATTTTATTCACATCTATCTGAGTTTATATTTAGTGATAGACCCAATATCTTAGACTAATGTAAATATTTATACTACCAAATTAGCTTTAATATATTCATTTTAATAAACAGCTCGAATTTTGATTCGTTTTGAAGTTCCAAGATATCCTTTAACAGAATCTTTTAGAAATATAGTCGAATTTTTTAGAAAAACTTTCTAAAACTAGTTAATTTTGCATTCATTTAAATCACAGTTATTCCGTTTTTCTCGATGTAATTGCAATCATTATTGATAGGTTTTCTTAAAAAGGTGAATCCAGTTTTCATATAACTGATGATAGAGATGATCCTGTCAAGATGTCTCAAAAATTAATCTGACTTAGATTCCTATCTAACGTCAACTAATTTCAAGCTTTCCTTAAAAATCAAAGTCTCAAGGTTTTTAACATGAAAAAATTCTAGATCATTGAGATGACGCCATTAGAGTAGACAAAGAGTGGCTGGATAATAGCTACAAAAAGACAATTTTTTCAATTAGTTATAAGCAAGTGTAAGAGGAATAATATCTTTCCCTCCTGCGTACTTTTGTGGTGTAAATGGTAGCATGACCAGTCTGCGATGTAGAAAACCGCAATTAGAATTTCGTCATGGGTGTTACTTATGTTTAGTGTTTCCTGCTCAGTAAAGAAAAAAAAATGTTGTTACATGTGAATTCATTAAACAAGTGAAATGATCGATTTTAGCAGTAAGCGGATGAGCGTGAAATTAACAAGCTGTTTAACTGTTACTTTGAAATGGTTCTCACATGGGAGGGGAATATTTAAATTAAGGGGAAATTTTAGCTTTCAGGGAGTACATTAAGTTTGCGAAGACGTTGTAAGGATTATGCTAATTTTATTAACAGTTAAATTTTGAGTTAAACTTCTTTCCTGTCAAATTCCTAACTTCAACTTACTACTTCCGACCAGAACGCAGTTTTGGAATCACTCTGAATACTTAATGAGGAGGAGCGGTATTTAAACCGCGAAGTTTACTTGCTGAGATAGAGAGAACCAGAGTTTCTGATTTGCGCGCGTCTGCCTTTTGGCTACTCTCTCTCAAAGCTGTTATTACGCTCGGCCGTACTCAGGCCCTTGATAAGCTTCGTAGTCAGTTAGAGTTAAGGGGCCAACTCGATTAGGATCTTGATAGCTTCGGCTATATCTCTATTAGTTTTAGTTTATTTCTTAGTCTCTCAAGTTCAAGCCCAAGTGTCGGCTTTTATTGTACACTCCAAGAGAGTTTTGTTAAATCTTATTGAAATAATAAAGGGTTAGTTACCCTTCCATCTTCTTGTTTCTTGTTACACGAACTTAAGCGATTATACGCTAACTAGTTCTTAAAATTCGTCACTTTTTACAGTAACTGAGAAATACACTAGTGAGAATCGTACAACGTTTTAGAATTTATGGAGCTAGCAACACGGGAAAGTACCTATGTCTTTCCTGGGATTCGAATTTTCTAATTTTCTTTGGGCATGATAATCACTTACACTGCAGGAGTACATACTGCAGGAATGCGATAATTCTATTTGCCCATCTGACAAAATAATGGCGAGATTTCTAAACCCTGTCTTGCAATTCCAAATGGTGGTGAATCATCGTCCAGATCACTTTAGTTTGGGAGCTGCTTTTTTAGAATATTAGAAGACTTTTAGAATTTTTAGAGAGAGAAAAGTGAAAAAGCAGCTGTATTTTAGCCGATATTTTCACCACGGATCTGCCAATTTATAACTGGACGTACAAACAACTTACACCTCAAGAGTACTCAAGAAAAAACGCGATAAATTCTTTAAGATTTTTTAAATAAAAGAACAATATTTCCTAAACAAAGCTTCGAAAAATAGCGTTGAGAACATTTCTAAGTGTCTGGAATAACTAAAACGATTACCGTATTCGTAAATAATTTTCATAACCGTACTTTGATTGCAATTTCTGCAAGAATATATTCTTTGCTTTAACGTCAACAACAATGAAATATCTGAAGTATCTGAAATTTCTGGAAGAACTGAAAGAGCGAATCCATCTGATTATCTCTTTCAGTCCTTTCAGCATTTATCTTAAAGAACGATTCCAAATATCAATATCAGTTTTTTTTTTCAGAAAAAGCGTAATTGGAGTTATTAAGAACATGTATCTTCAAAAGTTTAATAAAATATAGTAATTCGGAAAAAAAAAAATCTGTGCTTTCACAGACTATTAACTCAGAAAATCTGAAAGAATATAAATCTAAATTACTGATATGCTGATAGACGAGATACTTGAATATTAAAATCAGTGATGCATGGCTTATGATCATGAAACATACTTTATTCTGGGCATAAAGGAGAAGCGAGGATTACAGAAAACGTAAAAAGGTTCTGAGAGCCTTGAATGCAGTTATCGGCGATTAAGAGTATTATAAATAGTGTAAAGATTTATATGAAAAACGACTGCTTTTAGAAAAGCGCTGTGAACCTTAATAACATTACCTTAAGCGAAGTGTTAAAAACATATACATAATTGCATTTTATCTCCTTAAACAAAAGCTAAGATCATTATCTTGAATATGAATGAGTAATTGCGGGAATAAGAACTCTTTGTTTTTTAACTTTCAACAGAAGAGATTATTTTCAGAGGTAATGCGGGACAACTAATATGACAGAATAATATTTATATGAATAGATTCATTAATATTCTTTTTAAACCTAAAGATCTATATAATATCCTTTATCTTAGATACGAAACCAGTGAACGAATTAGCTAGAAGGATGAGATTTATCGAAATTCGTTCGCTATTTGTGATAATATTGTTACGTTTTTTTCTGACACCAGTTGTTACATTATTTTCTTCCTTCACGTTCTTACGGGGTTCTTAGATTTGAAGTGAATAACGACCACACTTGATGAAGTATCGAAACACATTTTATTTAGACTATTAGGACAGCTCCAAAGTCACGTTTTACAGTCAACGAAGATCTATTATACACTCGCTGACACAATCAGAGACACAGCCTTCAGGTTATCAGGCTATAACGGTGGAGACAGCTTCACTGCAAAGCACCAGAGTACAGCTCCCGACTCTGCTTGGTCGTTCTCGAAACTCCACCCATTCTCGAGACTCTTCACGCTACAACTCGCGATGCACTCGACGACACACAGAGCACAGCTCCCGACTCTTCGGTTTAGTCGTTCCCGGAGCTCAACACACTCTCTCGACGATGCACTAACCGCGATACACTAAGAGACTCTTTCGATGCACTTGACGACTCACTGGGCACTCGCTGCCTGGCTGTCAACTCGATCCACTATGCACGGACTGACCAAGTCGAGGCTATCTCGCACTCCAGCAATGTTCGGCTTGTGTCCGAGAACATTCTGGGCTAAACAGGTAAGAATTCGTTTCAGAAGGTTCTCCTTCCAGCCATGGTATATCGCGAATTTTGTCCCCAAATGTCACTAAACGGGCGGTTTCTCTCCAAATATGGCAACCCTGCCTTCTCGTGCCATTTTATGGCAACCCTAAACCTGCTTTGCGGGAAAGCTATCTTACCGCGCCTGAACATTTTGTAACACTATAAATACATAGATTATTTAAGAGCGCAAGTTATAAATGTTAACTTTTGGTTTAATTAGATTACTTATTTTTAGCCCAATGGAAGTTAACCCAGAGGGGCTATTAATTTCGTTTTGACATTTTGCTTTGCTTCACTTCAAAAGGCCTTTCACTTTTCAAATTGTTGCCATCAAACATTAGAGACGTGCATTATATTTAACGGAATTAAATCATGAAGAATCTGCATGAAAGTAGGTATTTATCTCGCACTGTGAAAAAACAACATCAAATTTCGAATCGTCCTCCACTGAAATATGGGCATCTAGAAGTCCAAATTTAGAATTTGTTTTATTACCCATTTTGTAAACCTTTAACGAATTTTTGATTAAACTCAACGATTTCAAAGCGAGCAACGACAACACTATATGGGGAAGAAATATCTCCAGCACTCGAGGCTGTGTATCGGAAGTTCTAAAGATATGCTCTTTTAAAATTTTTTTCGGACATTATTGTTGGATTGAATTTTATGGTTTAGGTGCGAAGAACGTGATATTTAATAAGATAACACACAACACGTTAAAAAAAAAGCCCCTGTGGATGTAATTCAGATTTTATTTTACACCCAAAGGGGCGTTTGTAAGCGAGCAGAGTGATACCGTGAATGTAACTGAAGTCGGATTCTTCGCAAAGAATACCGGGAGTTTGTGCGCGCATTCCTTCTCACGCACCCTCGAAATTTCAAAACGAAATTTGCAAACAGGCCTTACTTGAAAATAGCCTACATATGTTGAAGCTTGTAGGCAAGAGGTATAATTGAATGATCTAAATCTAAATACCATACTTTAAGGCAGATATCAATAAGTATGTTTTTTAACATAAAAGGTAAAGGAAAAGGGATAAATAGGCTCATTGTATTCTTAGAAATTTAGATTCTGTGTAACACAAGTATACATGCGCAGCCTAATTTTTTTGAAGTAACAGAATGTGCATAAGATAATAAAAATATTCTAAGCAACAAAAATGTAATTTCAATAAAAATATATCTTGTTATGCTCGGGATAAGAAGGTAATTCATAAATGACTAAATAGTTTCAATACTTTAAAAATATCTCTGACTCAGTTATTCCTCAGTTGCTGATAGCGACATTCATGTAGATAGTTTTCACGTATAAAGTATTTTAATTATATCTTTTTCTGGGTGATAAATATTATCTTCCATTACCACTTCAGCATGTTTGGCGTAAACACTACAATCTCTGCCTCTTGGAATAAAGATACTTTTTAAACGGATTGTTTTTCTCGTTTTAGTCCACTTAGCTAATTGTCAATCATGATTGAGAGCTGGCGTCAATGACCCACTGCCCTGCATGCTGAAACTTAATAAACCAACTTCAATATCTTTAAGAAAAGCAGTATTTACACGATTAAATGTTATTATTAAATTGATACGAAGGTATTGTAATTACTGTTACCAAACGGAGCTTTCAGTAATATGAATTGTAAAAATAATGAATTTTAAAAAAAATTAGTTTGAAAGTTGCAGTGAAGCATAATTATATATGTTTTTCATTAGAAATTTTTTTTATTGATAAATAGTCATTATTAAAATATTTAAGGTGAACGTCTTGTATTGTAATAAATAACTAAGATGATTTATCGATTTCAAATTTAATTTCAATTATAATAGTTATGCTAATAATAAGGGGGAAGGAAATGTCAAAAATAATTGAAACTGCAATTTTCAAAAGGCAGTCGTTATGGAACATATATAGTTTCATCTTAAAATATTAAAGTGATGCTTTAAAATATGAATCTGAATAATATGAATGTTGAAATTTGGAAACGACTAGGTTATTACAGAATTGTAAAGGTTTAAAGAAAGGTTGTAAAGTACTGTATTTAAGATTACTTTGCTTAAAAAAATTCGTAATCTCTGAGAATAAATTATCCAATACAGAAAATTAACTGAAATCAAAAGGTAACTTATAAGGTATTTTCTCTCCTTTCTGCATGCCTTTGTGGTGTAACGGTAGCACATTCGGCGCGTATTCAAAACGTCCAGGTTAGAGTCCCGGCTCAGGCAGTGCACATTTTTCACATTTCCTGCTTTAAAATAACCTAATGTTTCTACAGTGGCCCTCTAAATAAAAGGTGGTTGATGATGACTCTTCACCACCAGTATTAGGCGATTGGGTCCCCTAATCCCCAGTCGCCCTTCAAAAGGGAAAATATATAAGGTATTTGTTCCTCCTTTCTGCATGCATTCGTGGTGTAATGGTAGCACACTCGGCGCGTATTCGAGAGGTACAGGTTCGAGTCCTGGAGAGGGCATTGCTAATTTTTCACGTCTCCTGCATCAAAATAACCTGATGACTCTACAAACTAGTTAGTTTGAGATCTTAAAATTTAAAAGCAAAATTATAGGATATTATTATATTCCCTTGTGCTTGCGGCCGTGGTATAAGTGGTAGCACAAGCAGCTGGAAACTTAAAGATCAAGAGTGTCAATCCTCACAAGGGCATATAATCTCTTTCGCATTCCTGTCTCCAGATATTCTAAACTTAACACTCAATTAAAACAGTAATCACCGTACAGTAATACTCGAACTAAAATGCAATGGGCGACAATTCGTCACTGGTAGACTGGGTTTCGAGGCTCTCCCCATTCGCCCTTTAATGGGAAAAGAGGGAAAGGAACTTTTGCATTGGAACATAAGGAATTATTGAATGGTAAACACTTCTAGCTGGAAGATGCGTAGTTCAAATCCCTGAGATTACGTTGCTAATTTTTCCTGTTTCCTGCTTCGAAAGAAACCTATGTCTTTGCAAAGTTTAAAAATTTACTAATATATTACAAAAAGGACATAAATTTTTAACAATTGACCATATTCACAGAAAAATATTCTTAAGGTGAAGCTAGTTCAGTATTTTATAATTTTATACTGAGCTCTTAATATAATCTCTTAATATTTAAAACTTAAAAATAGAGAATTCAATTACAAATTAATTGAAGTTGAAAACAAATGACATAATAACAGCAAACTAAAAATATCGTTGTGCATATCTCTCTCTACACTTTGAAAATTCAATTTATATTATGTGTTTTCGTTTTCAGAGAAATATAATTATGCTTCTCAAGAAATCCCTTATCTGAATAGAAAATGTTCGAATAACAGAAAAAAAAAAAAAAAAAAAAAAATCTGAAATGTTTCAGATTTTAAATTACGTCCAAAGGGGCGTCTTTTAACATTTTGTGTGTTACCTTTCTTTATTAAATATCATGTTCCTCGCACTTAAACCATAAGATCCAGTGCAACAGCAATATCGCAAAATAGTTTTAAAACGAGCATATCTTTAGAATTTCCGATACAGAGACTCACGCGCTGGAGATAAAAATGTTTTTTCTGCACAACGTTGCCATTGCTCGCTTTGAAATCCTTGAGTTTGTTAATCAAAAATTCGTCAAAGTTTTAAAAAATAGGAAATCGATCATAAAACAAATTTCAAATTTCAAATTTGGTCTTCCACATGCTTATATTCGTTGCAGGATTACGTTATTCAAAATTCGATGACTCTATGTACCGTTGTTTTATCACAATACGAGAAATATACATACATTTATGCAGATTTTTCATTATTTAATTTCTTCAAATATAATGCAGGACTCTAACATTTTGTGGCAATAGTTTGAAAAGTGAACCGACATTTATGAGTCCGACGCAAAATGCCAAAACGAAATTAATAGTCCTTCGGGATTCAAATCCCTTTGGACTAATAATATTAGATTATGTAAAGTAATTAGTTAATATTAACTGTCAGGCACATCGAAATTATTTTAAAATTTCGGGCAATTTCTTACTTATCAAAGCACATGTAGTGCTACAGCACGCTTCGTTAGTCATTTAGATTAAAACGCTCAACTGAGCTGGTATATTTTACTTCCTCTTGAGTTATGGAAATATCTTCTCAGCAGAATTAATGCACAACGTTTACTGGAGGCTTCATTATTTAAGATTTCTTACAGGTGCCCAAAATTGGTATCACTTTTTTAATCCAATTATTTTTATTCATATTTTTAGTATTTTATCCAATTTTCACCAATTTTTAGAAACAAATAACTTACATGCGCAAGGTAATACAAGGATCATATATGAATTTTAATTGGACTTTTGGATTTAGTAGAGCTGCTAATCGTTTCAGTAAAACCGAAAGATCCCTGATTTTCAGATATGTGTTTAAGTTTTCCGATTTTTAATTTGTACAATTTGAATTGCATCTTTCAATTGTAAACCGAAACGAAAGATCGATTACTAAGTGTAAATGCAAAAGCAAATATTGTGAAGAAAATCATGTTGATGAAATATATTGTCTTTTAATGATGAAATTTAAATTATGCGAACTCCGTATCTCTTAAATGATTTCAGAGTAATGATTTACCTGGTTAATTTTTATTTGATTTGATACATTAAGGATCCAAATTGTTTTAATATAATAATGTTAATAACACTAATATTTTAATACATTAAAGGTTTGTAAAACATTTAATAAAGATTTAACTAATCTTAAATAGGTTAATATATGCATTCAGTTTTGCTTTAAATTTGTAACGGTATACTATTAATTTTGTCCACTCGGTTATCTGCAAATTAATTGTTATTTTAACCGTGATTAAAAGAACATAAAGAAAGAAAAATTAAATTTGAGAAATTTAAATTTTTCCTCTTATTCTAGTTTTAATAGGTAAAAAACATTTAACAAAATTACAGAACCTAATGAAATTAGCCAGAAGTTATAGCTTATATTTAATTTAGTATTCAAAATCGTGTTACAACTACTTTAATAATCCGAATAATATGTTATACTTGAAAGCATTTTAACATTTTGGTGCCCTTCTGAAGTCGGATTGACGCCTAGAACGAAACCTACCAATTTATCATATTTAAAAATCGGTAACTAACGGGTGACTAATTTATTCACACCATTAAATTTATAAACAAAAGTATATAAAAATTTAAAAAAATCTGAAAGGTTTTAGATTTTAAATTACGTCCAAAGGGGCGTTATATTAATACTTTGTGTGTTACCTTTATTTATTAAATATCATGTTCTTCGCATTTAAACCATAAAATTCAGTTCAGGAGCAACATCGCAAAGTAATTTTGAGCATATCTTTAGAATTTCCGGTACACAGTCTCACGCGCTGGAGATAAAATGTTTGTACTTCCTTGTACGAAGTAAAAAGGAAGTATTGTAATCGCGAAAAGTTTCAGGCAGAATATTTCAATGAAAATATCCATTTTGACCGCTATCGAATGAAATTTAACGATGTTTTTGCGTTATATCGGTATGTAAGGACAGAATAAAAGACTCTTTCCCTCCAAAAAAATTATAAAACTGCTTTAAAATTAATTCTGAAGAGAATTTTTCGTGGAGTCTGTACGTACGTACTTATCTCGCCTAACTCAAAAACGAGTAACCTCAGAACGTTGAAATTTTGTATATAGGACTGCAATAACATGTAGATGTGCACCTCGTATTTTGGTTGCAATCGACCGCACCAAACGTATATAAATATATTTATATATATATATCCTGTTACCTGGCTCAGTGATCTCAGTTTCTTTACTCTTATATCTTTGTAAATTGTACATTTTTTGCTTTAAAAATGGTTGAATTAGGTTGTTTTTATTTTCCGGTTAATGTTTTTATGCCTTTAGTAAATCTGTGTGCAATAAGTTTAGAATTATCAACAATTTTAAAGTTGTTTAAGTGCCGCTAAGCCTAATACTTTTTTTGATGGCGGCCATTGCTTGTTTACATTTGAAACAGCAGGATAGTGGATTTGTTGCAAATCTAGAGAAACTTAGTTTCGCAACAACAAAGATAACGCCTTCATTTATTATTGCGAATTAAATCATGCTTAATCCTTTCTGGAATTTTTTCGAGGAAATAAGTGTTTAAGATTTACTTCGTAATTTTTAAGATAGATATTTTGAGTTTTTATGTATTTTTGGCCTTCTCGCGAAGTGAGAACTGAATTAATTGAATGAGAAATACTCAATCGTCTGTGAAAAACTGTTTATTTTTTGTTTTGTTTGCTTAATTTCTTTTATACGTCGTTTTAGCTTTATTATAGTATTTGAATAGAACATGTGGCAACGATTAGATAATACTTTAAATGATATAAATTTTGTGCATTATGAGTTATAATATGAACGAAATATAATACTGTTAAGTGAACCTAGCGCCAGAGTGTCGCTATGGTAAACGAATAGAGTGAATTTAAAAGAATGCATTTATTCTATTGTTGTTTATGCGCTGTCGATGAAGTAAATTTAATTGAATCCAACAAGTTTAAATGAAATGCAAGAAAAAATGCGTATAATTTAATATTCCGTACAAGGAAGTCATGTGGTGTACACATCAGTTTTTTTTAACGAAACGCAGAAACCTTTCTGTAGCGGAGGCGCTTTTAATTTTTAGAGGTGTTAAAAAACGTTTATTTATTTATTTAGTACCAAATGCCACCTTCATCATAACCTAACTGTCCAATCAAACAAATATAATAAAAAACACAGTTTACGCCAACCAAATGCGGTGAATCCATTACGGTTAAAAGCAATATCTTTTATAACTTTTAAAACAATTTTCAGCAATAAAATTTTTGAAATTAACATGGTTAAAGTATTTTTCTACTTTATGCTTCTGTGAACTTCTCCCGTTTTTTACTTTATCTCTCCATCTCCCAGTAGATAACAGAAAGTTACCGCTGATTTAGCCTAAAAGGGCGTAATCACGAATGGGATATTAATTTCGAAACGAGATTTTGCGTCGCCCTCTATAAACGGCTGCATCACTTTTTAAATAGTTGCCAACAAAATTATCATCCTGTATAATTTTTAAAGAAATTAAATAATGAAGTTGCATGTATGCATGCATATTCTTAGAATTGTCAGAAAAAGATGGTACCTAGGTCCATTAAATTTTGAATATTACAGTCATTCAACCGGAAATGTACACCCGAAATGCCGAATTTTGAATTTCGAATTTTATATTTCATATTTTGTAAAACTTTAATGAAATTTTGATCAACAAACTCAACGATTTGGAAACGAGCAGCAGCAGCAGTTCATAAAATAAAACATTTTTATCTGTATATATAGACTGTATATCGAAAATTCTAAAGATATACTGTTTGCTGGTGAAAGGAATTTTATGTGAAAGGAATGAGTGGTGAAAGGAATTTTAAGTGCAAAGAACATGGTATTTAATTACGAGAAAGGTTAATAATATAAAGACAAAAAGAAGTTTTGCGAAGCATCTTATTAAGAAAACTAGACAATGATATGATAAACTGAGAAACGACTGCAAAACATAACAAAATACTATGCCAACACTAAACACTGCATCGAGAATTCTAAACAAATGCTGCAGTATTACTTTTAAATTCTTTTGTAATTTTGATGTATTTGAATTGATGTATTTGAATTGTATATGAAGAGAATAGCGAGCATAAGAGCGAAGAAAATGATGCTTGATATTAAAGACAAAAAAAAGGGTTAACAGGTGTGAGTTCAGTTCAACAGCAGACTTGTAGACTGCAAGCTCAGAGAGTGTGTAAAAAAAACCATAACAAACCGTTTTGAGCGACCGTTAAAATCTAAATCCTTTCACACGTTTTTTTCATTTTGTGTATTTTTAATCAGAAAAATTACTAAGGAATATATTTCTCAGCAATAAAGGAAATTAATTGACTCAATTAAATTTAAACTAAGCTGATTGCATTCTTTTAATAATTCTTTTAATTCTTTTAATAGCATAATTGTCCTTATTAAATTAGCATAATTGTCCTTATTAAAATTACTAAGGAATATATTTCTCAGCAATAAAGGAAATTAATTGACTCAATTAAATTTAAACTAAGCTGATTGCATTCTGTTACCACAAGTTAATTTCAGCATAATTGTCCTTATTAAATTAGCATAATTGTCCTTATTAAAATTACTAAGGAATATATTTCTCAGCAATAAAGGAAATCAATTGACTCAATTAAATTTAAACTAAGCTGATTGCATTCTTTTACCACAAGTTAATTTCAGCATAATTGTCCTTATTAAATTAGCATAATTGTCCTTATTAAATTAGCATAATTGTCCTTATTAAAATTACTAAGGAATATATTTCTGAGCAATAAAGGAAATTAATTGACTCAATTAAATTTAAACTAAGCTGATTGCATTCTTTTACCACAAGTTAATATCAGCATAATTGTCCTTATTAAATTAGCATAATTGTCCTTATTAAAATTACTAAGGAATATATTTCTGAGCAATAAAGGAAATTAATTGACTCAATTAAATTTAAACTAAGCTGATTGCATTCTTTTACAAGTTAATTTCAGCATAATTGTCCTTATTAAATTAGCATAATTGTCCTTATTAAAATTACTAAGGAATATATTTCTCAGCAATAAATGAAATTAATTGACTCAATGAAATTTAAACTGAACTGATTCCATTCTTTTGCCACAAGTTAATTTCAACATAATTGTCCTTATTAAATTTGTTTCATCAATGGTCTCAATCTACTACACACATTTGTAAGACTTTTTATGAAGATTCAAGCAATGTGTAATTAGTTAATATTTACATTTAATTTTGTTGTACATCCACAAATGGTGCAATAAAATGTTTATCCACCCAAACGTAATGAAGAGTACTTTGGTTAATAAAAGCATTTCTTCCCTACTCGGTATTTTCTTAACCGAAAAACATACAATAACAAAATGAAATTAGTCAAAGAACATAAAATATAGAATATCTAAGTAAGAATTAAGATATTTTACATTAGAATTACGCTATAATTAGTTCCAAAACCTGAATTTAAAAAAAATTTAAGTTAATTTTAATTCTTTTGAAATGACATCGTCATGCAGCATGGAAACACCCAGTTTTCAGGCGAAACTTATATCAAGAATGGCAGCTATACCAATGCTTTAAATATGATATTTTAATGTATAATAATGCACTCAATGCAATTTTTGTAATATGTATCACATAAAACAAAAAACCTCAAAGCATAGGCACTACTCATGAGAACATGCAGATGCTACCGTGTGAACCCAAAAGCAGGCACGTACAAAGATCACAGTTTTCTCCTCGTAGAACATTAGCTGAAAACTAGGCCGGGTTGAATAATGAGGACGCGCAATTTATATGCCGGTAGTTTTTCCTTGACCTTGACACTAAGGTCATCATACTAAAGCACATCCTACTAAAAGTATGGTAATTGTCGTCTGCTGAGAAACTCTAAAAGATTTAAAATGGTAGACTGGGCGTTATAAGGAAAGCATTTATTTTTTTATTGCTGTTCACATTTTCTAAGATAATATGCAACATGTTCCTTTAAATTTGCAAGAAAATTTTCAGTTCAGCTATATTTTTGATACCAAAAGGCTAAGTAATGTAGAAACATAAAACAACAAAAGAAATTTATTTGATGAAATAATTAACAAAATTAGTTTTTATGTCTTTCGGAATTGCCGAACAACAATGATTCAAAATATTTAGAAATAGAAATTTGAGTTTAAAGCTTAACAACCTGGCTCAACTATTTCACGACTATTAACTTAAGTTTCGGTGAAAGACAAACAAACTGGCTGCAAAAGTGCTCGAAGTACATAGGAGAGGAGTATCTCTAAAGCAGGGCTGAAATTGCCAGATCTCTGTCTTCAGCTTAGATTTACTTTCTTATTTCAAATTCACTTTATTTGCAGATTTTGCGAGTGTTGACGAAATAGCAGAAATGCTAGTCAGATTTTAATATGAAAAATAATGTATTAATTAAGATAAACCTTAAGAACCAAGCTATTCCTTAAATAGTTTTCTGAATATAATTTGTTAAATATTTCTGTTGCCCTCGAAGTCTTCGGTAGTCATGGTTTAGTTTTAACCAAGAAAGTTAAATAAATGTTTGTTGTTTTTTTTTAAATTCCCTTTAATAAAAATAATTTAGGAGGAAACCTCATTGTCATATTTCGTGAAGTTTACTTTCATTGGTAAGTGATATTTCAATGTTAGAGTATCCTCAGATGAATTTAAAAAAATTAACTGCATATTTATTGAAAACCTTTATACAGAAACGAACAGAGAATCCAGTATACTGTTCTCATTCAGAGGCTTTTTCATTCAATTGCATATTTATTGAAAACCTTTATACAGAGGCCAAGAGAGAATCCGGTAAACTGTTCTTTTTCAGAGGCTTTCTCATTCAGTTACTAATGGAAGATGTGAGGAAAAAACTCTGTTAAAAAATTCATATTCAATCAAACAAGGCATACAATTTTTTATTTATTTTCATGAACTGCGATTGAGAACGTGCAGGATTTTATGTTAATTAAAAAGTTATTATAATTTTAATCTTAACTATAGCTTCTTCTTTTCATAGTCGTTACCAGAATGCAAATTAGTTGTTAATTCTTTAAGCCGAGTGTTTGAATGTTTTGTATTAAAGCTTCTAAAAGCCTCGCTTGCAGATACGTACTATCTCCAGCTCAACCAAGGAGCCAAACGGCTTCAGCCATTTTGCTAGCTGACATTAAATACGCGCCGTTAACTACTTCAGCTAGCTTGAGTAGGCTATTTTCTGTGTAGTCTCAGACTACGTTACTTGAACTTAACTTCATCTTATAATATTTTTATATGCTGTTGCACAAATAGTGCATTCTGTTTATTTAACGAGCTCAACAAAAGGTTATTGTAGCGTTTGTAAAACTTTGTCATCTTATACAGACTGTAAATATAACTCACTTGTCAATCTAGCTGGGTCTGAAAGACATTGAGTTAAGCTTCTCTGCGTAGATGCTTACAGACTCTAAATAATGGCCACTATTTCAGAATATTTTATTTTTCTGAGTGATAGCTAATTGCTACTGTTTCAAACACTTGTTGCCTTGAGCGAGTGCGTCATTCGTATTCACTGCTCAAATTTAAAAGGTAATGCTTGATATTTATCCGTTCTGCCGCAGATAATTCCTATTTAAAAAGATTAGAAGAATCGTATTTAGACGCAACAATTTGAGTCCGCTATGGTCAATCCTTAAAATTTATAAATTTGCTTTACCACAAATGATTTTTTCAAAACACGTGAAGATTTCTCGTGTGTTTTATGTTGCCTGAAAGAATCATTTTTTTATATCCCATTTGCTCGTTCCTTTTTTTATAAGGTTATACGAGTATCTAACTGACTTATGGGGTTTGTAGCCATGGTCAAACGTTTGTAATCAGTTTTTAAACTACATCGTTTGTCTGGAAAGTAGTACCACTGAATTTGTTTTATAAAAATTGACTCACAGTTTTGACACATAATCTTAATAGTTTGCCAAATAGGCCCCCTTCTGCATCAATATAGCGTTTCGAGCGACTTTGACAATCACTGAAGGCTCCCTGAAACGCAGAAACTGGAATGCTCTTCAGCTCTCTAGGTACGGCCTCTTAAATGGCCTGGACCGAGCCGTGGTACCGTACTTTCATGATCATTTTCAGTTGGGGGATGAGGAAGAAGTCTGAAGGAGCGACATCTGGGATATAGGTTGTTGGGGGAGCTGTGTGGTGTGACAGGAAGCCTATGACAGCAAAGGCGGTGTGGCTCAGCACATTGCAGTGATGGAGCCTCTATGACCCAGCGATTGCTGGACGGAAGCAGGCAACTCGTTTTCTGAATCTTTCAAGTGCAGGTACAGCCTAGATGTTGCACTTTCAGACCTTTTTCCTCTTCCCCCGATTGAAAAGGGTGATTCAAAGGGTCAAATTATTCCTTTTTTAAAATTCATTCGATCTAGATTTCTTTTTTAATTAAATGTTGAAACAATTTTTCGCGTATATTTTCGTTTAACGAATAAACCAAATGTCTTAGAAAGTTATTGTTTGCACAATCGGATAGAGCGGTCAAAAATCTTTTAAATGAAATTAATACGATAGTTTTAGTGAAATATCTGATTTCTTGCAGAAGTTTCGAAAATATCTTGACTTTTTTCGACTCATGGACTTCCAACCATGATTTTGAAATGTCTGTATCTATTAATGTATCGTTACGAATGTTTGAAAATTTTTAAAATTATAAAACAAACTCTTCGTCCTCTTTTAAGATAAGATGATAAAAAGATATTAATTTAATGATTTTCTGCGTTTTTCTAAAACACTGTTCTACAGTATAAAACAGAAGAGAAAGAATTGGTTCTTCCCTTTCAAGGTTATGATGTCTGTACATCATACTATTTTTCTTCTGGAATTTTTCTAACATTTGATATTACAGAATTTTGTAAAATAAAAATGTCATTATTCATTGTTGAAAATGATTTTTCCCTTGGATAATTTGACATAACGTGTTAATGAAATCAAAAAGGTGAAAATCAAAAAATGCTTTTTTAAAAATAAGCTTTTATTTAAAACGCAAATCTTTAATGAATTAACAGAAAAAATCAGACGATTAACAATAGCTTTATGAGAACAAGAATTTAAATAATTGCCTCTTCTTAATAACGAAACCGAATAATTGATTTGCATAGTCGTCGTTATCTTTATAAATTTGTCAGGCGTTCCAGGCTTTTATTATTCATATTATAAAATTGTAAATGAATGTAAAGGTAAATTATGATTAATGTAAAAATAAAATAATGAAAAGATAAATTATTCAATCTATCGTTACCATTCTCTATATCATTATTAGTTTTCTTCTTTCAGTTCACTAATGATTTTACGTTTTAAATGAAAGCATACTTTATAAAAACTTTATTTTTTTTATTTTTTATTTTACCAGTTTGTCAGAACTTCAGAATATCTGTTGTAGATATTCTGATACATTCGCCTCAATGAAATATATATTTAAGTTCTGGACAAAAGGAGTGATCTTCGTTGAAACCATTAGAAGCAAGTATAACCATTTTATGATCTTTCCAATCAACAAAATTATATTGTTTTTTTGTCTTTTCCTTAATCCTTTTCTCAAACCTTTTTAAAAATGCCGCTAATGTGAAGGAGGCGTAAAATCAAATCCGCTAAGCTCACTCCAATTAAAGGAATCTTCGTCTTACATCTGACAAAGAATATTTAATATCGATTGTGAAGCTAAGCCTCTGAGGATTAAATCAAGCAAAAATAAAGGAAGTTCCAAGAGAGGATAAACTTCAAGACTGATGTCTCTAATCCAATGATTGAGGGTCTGAAGTTTAGAGATGATTGACTTTCAATAGATGCAGACCGTACGACTCACAAATAACTAGGAGTTGTGTAAGTAGAACTTTTAAGCAGAGGTTCAAAGTAATTTGAATGTTTTGCATTAAAATGAAGCTTAAATCTCTTTACTTAAAGATACGAACTTGATTACCATTCTTGCAAATTAGAAATCTAAAATTTAGAAAAATGTAACTGTGACTTAAATATGAGAAAAGAGATATAAAGAGTTAATTTTTAGAGGTTAAATAATTCAGCTTTGAAATATATTCTCATCACTGCAGCTGTGATTAGGTTGTAAATAGATGCAGACCGTACGACTCACAAATAACTAGGAGTCGCATACCATCTACATGGGCATTTTCGTGGCTTTCTCAGTTCGTGCATTTCGTGGTTTAACGCGACCACAAATCAGTTTCCTTTTGAAAATAGTCCATGAATGCAATCCGTGCTTTGGCCCTTCCTTGCCATAATCAAATAAACCAAACCAAATCATCATACCGGTAAAGAATGCTTTTGTGGTAGGTCTCTTAAGATGATAGCTATATTTGTAATACATATGAGCGTTACTTTCGTTCATTGAATGAGATTTCGCCATTGGAATAATTAACCGCTTCCTTAAACTGCTTGTCATTACAATCTATAATATTTCTTATAGAGTTTACAAGTTTTACTAGTAGCTGCTAGTAGCGATTCAAAATTCTGGAGGTGCCAACAAGGTCTACCTTGTAATTTTCACTATGACGTAAGGCAGAAGTTTAATCGCCAAGTGGCAATTTAAAACGGCAGGTATCCGGCGATCAAGCCAAATTCTTACATATGGTTACGAGATATTCCTTTGTTTGTCCCTCAAATATGCATACATTCTGGAATGAATGAAGCTCGTGGCTAAATGAGGTAATAGGAAAGATGTAAATTAAAGAAATTTTGTTAGTGAAACTCAAACATAATGTCAAAATATCACTTGAAAACACTTTTGAAAATCATTCATTCTCCATTGGACTGTTCGCAACTAAAGTAATTGTTCGTCAGACAGAAAGACTTTTATTCATGAACCAAGTTATTTGTAGTCAGAGGCGTTTGTAATCTTAATTTTCATTCTAGTGGATAAATTAGCAAAGTATCATACTTGGTACAAAATTTGTATCTTTACCGAAAGATACACATTTTGACTGGGATTCCCCAACTACTTGAAACCGGACCTCGTCATAGTCTAGACCAAGGATTCCCAACTGTTTTGTTTTGCTTCGATACTTTTTAACCTGCGGAAAGGCGCGTGGGGTTTTTAATATCCCCATCCTACAAAAGTGGAATATTCCTAACTTGCGAAACTGAAATTCTGTGCTGCTTTCAGTAGCTGAGTTTCTAGTTGTGGTTGACTTTCAGAACCGCTTTTCTTTGCCTGTGTGTTTCAGAAAAAGATTCATCGGTATTTTGTTGGAACTGGGGTATGACACACCCCACGCGCCTGTCCGTGTAAGTGTTTTTCTGACGGAATATTTAGTTCAGAAATTTATTTCTAGAGTGTAACAGTAAATATTTCTACTCGCAAGTGATTTTAAAACACTTGACATTAAATTCGTAAAAATTTCTAACTGCATTATGGTAAAAAGAATGAGTCCCTATGAACTGGAGATGCAACGCCTGTGAGATTTATTAGAAATATTTGAAAGCGATGAAGATTGCATTTCGGAAACTGAAGATGAAACTAAGAATATTTTCTACAATCTTTTAATTTCGAAAAAGGTAAAACATTAATTCCTGATGTTCCTAAAAAAAGGATAAACTGTTCTTATGCTTTCAACATTCTATAATGATCATACTATAGATGATACTATTGGAGAAAACAAAACGTCAGGAATTATATGTTTTAATAGACTAAAGGAGCAGTGGATATGGGGGATGAAATGTCAGCCAATTATTCAATTTCCAGAATAACAAGAAGGTGGCCAATGGTGATTTTCGTTCCTTCACTGAATGTTGCTGTAATAAATGCTTGAATTATATTACATTCAACTTCTAATCCACCAACCAGAAATAGAAGTCTGTTTTTGAAGGACTTAGCATTACAATTAATGAAAAAAAGTATTGAACGAAGATCAGAGATTAATACTTTTCCAAGAAATTGACGTACTGCATGCAAAGCAAAAGCAGAAGTTTCGATGAAGAATTAAAACGAATGCATGAAATTCGAAACAACTAAGTATGAAAGATGTGTTAAATTTTTTGCCCTCGCGCCAAGGACAGAAGAACTTAAATGCAATGTTTAAAATGTGAAAACATTCTGTGCCGAGAACACATGAATGCATTTCGTTCAAAGTGTGAAGAAATAAAATAAGCATGGTGTATTAGAGATGCAATGAAACTTAGAGGCATGATGTTTATTATTTTCATTTATCTTAATTTTAACTTTAAGATTATTTCGGAAATTAATTTTTTGAAACCCAATTATTATTCACTTATTTATAATACACGTGAACAAAAAAAAAGTTTTAAAACTAAATAATACTATTTTTATTGTATTTTAAATATTGGGGGTATGTGATACCCCACGCGCTCACTCTAGTAACTTTTCTTGGTGCGACTTCCGCCGGGTTAAGATGGTTTTCTTCGTCTACCCCTTTACAGTTTCCTATATAGTTTACAGCATACAACATAATCATAAAGCAAATAATTGCACATTGAGAACTTATACCTAGTTATTAGACTAAGAATATTAAAAAAATGATTTATTAAATTTATGTTTCATTAGTTTTTGTATTATTATTATGTTTAATTTTAGAAATATAAACAAGTTTTCAGAAATACAATAACGGGCCCTAATTGCACAAAAGTTCAATTTTAATTACTGCGATGACTGCATTTAATATATGGCATAAAATTGCTCGTCTTAATCCTTTAAATCACCTCATTCAAAAATGCACAACTAGTTTCAAATTTTTTCCGTAGTAAATTACGAATTTTCGGTTACATAATTTTTTTTTGGGGGGAAGGGAATATTTTTCTTAGATGACTTTAAAATTCCAATCCTTAAGGGGACTCATACACCTTAAAACCCATAAGATGTTCAAATAGGTGACTTTTGCAAGAATTGGGATAACTTATTTATTTTAAAAGCAATTACTACCAACATTTTACAGCTGACTACATAATATAGCTGCTTTCTGAAATAGTAATCAGAAAGTTTGTGTTGCCACAAATATTTTTATAATTTAATCCGCTTTGTGACAACATTTTTCGTCATGTTTCCAACTTACGCGCACAGTTTAAAACATTCTGTTTCATAATTTAATTCCATATTTAATACATAGCTTTTATAACATCTGGAAACTACTATGAACCTAAAATTCTAAAAATTTCATGTTAAATTTTTATTTTATTTGGAGTTGAGTTTATAAAATGTATTTTATTAAAAAAATTTGTAATGTTTTCGTCCATAAAATTTTTCAATATTAAAATATTCATCAGATTGTTGGTTCAGTTAGAAAATAGTGCCCATATAAAGAACTCCATCAAATTTTAAGTATGTACCATTAGCCATTTTTAAAATATCATGCGCGCAAGGTGGAAACATGGCGAAATATTTTGTCACAAAGAGGATTAAATTACAAAAATATTTATGGCAACATAAACGTTCTGGTTACTAATTTCCAAAGCAGCTATATCATGTAGTCAGCTGTAAAAGGTTGGAAATAATTGCTTTTAAAGTAAATAAAATATCCCAATTCTTGCAATGGTCACATATTCAAAGATCATGAGGGGTTTAAGGTGGATGAGTCCCCTTAACGTGTTCATGTGTTTTGAATAAGACTTGTGCTTGAGCGTCTTCCTTCAATGCAATCTCTTCTTGGAACTATAATATTAAGATCATATATATATCTACCTCAGTTCACCAGTTCTATAAGTCATGCTTTCACATTAAAATTTTAAAAGTCTTGGAAGCGAATATATTAAAATCATGTTTTAAATTTTGAAAGTGGCTTGTATATAACAATACATCTTCAGTTTCTGATTATATATAATTCTCTTTAATAACAGCAGTAGCGTTAACGTATAAAAGGAATAGAATTCTTTTTTGATTTAGTGTCGCTGTAAAGAATTCAGTTTTATAACGAAACCTGAAAAATGTTGGTCTAGCTTTAATGAGACTGATATCGCTTTCTTATAGATTGGTTTTGTGTGACTTTGAGCAATGACAATTGGATCGTCAGCCATGTAAATATCAGCCAAGCAAAATTATGTTTTTCAAATTTTATTAATAATGTTACCATAGAGTTGTAAGCTTCAAGAAAAACTGTACCACGATGTTCTTTCATAGCAATAGTTTTTTAATCAGTAGGATCTTCATTGTGCAACGCAGTTGACGGTGCAGAATCGGCATCAACCCCTTGATAACCTTTAAAATTTCATCCATCCTAGGGGGTCGGTGCCAACCTCGTTGGATGCCTCTGGACTAGGCAGACATGATTGCCGCGAGTTCTGTTTTAATGCCTGCTATTCAACTTTACGATTTCTGTCACATGAAGAAAGGGAGATGAGTTGTTTTTATGAATTTTCCTTCTATTCGAGGCTATAAATGGCCTAATTAAATGCTAAGGTTTCTTTCTACCTTTAAGGGTTTCTTCTGCAGCAACCTTTTTTGTTCAGCGCATACTTTCTCTACCTTGACCACAAATCCTCGACCCCTAAAGCTTCATCTCATCGTGGAATATCACAGTGCTCCAGTGCGCACTCTCGCGGTGTTAGTCGTTAGCATGACCAGTTAGTAACTGAAATAACGGGGATCTGAATCCTGGACACAGCATTTGATTTTATGTCGTTTGCATTGAAAAAGATTTTGTCTACTGGGTCTTGTGTCTCTTCCCAGCTGACATATTGCTTTTACATGACAATTTTTCATATTTTCTTCCTCCCCCCCCAAATTCTTCATAATCTACATAATTTGTTAGTCTAAAATATTCAGTAGCATAAATTCATGGGGTTATTTCAGAGAAGAATTAGAAAATTATTCTGATAAGAAGTATTCAGATGTAGATGATGATACTAAGAAACCAGAATGCCAAGGAGATGCAGAAACTAATTTTAATCAACTTTTTTTTTCTGTTACTAATAGCAGTACTTATGATGATAAAGCACAAATGTTATCTCAGAAAACAGAGACTATTCTTCTTAATGAAAGCAGCTATAATAATATTGCGATTGCATTATCTGATGAAACAAAAGATCTAGATGCTACATATAACAAAGTAGATAGTATTAAGTGCAGTGAAATTAATAAACTTGAAATTTAAGCTAACATTTCAAATGATCAATCTAAATGTGATTTGAAACCTCGCACTATGAAAAATTAGCGATACCGAAAGACATCAAATTTTGAATAACCTTGTTCTCCACCAGAATATGGGAACCTGGAATCCCGAATCTTGAATTTCGATTTTTTATTACCTATGAAAATGATGAATCTAATGAATTTTTGATTAAAAAAGTCAACGATTTCAAAGCGAGCACTGTACGAAATAAAATATTTTATCTTCAGTTCCCAAGACTGTATATCGAAAATTTTAAAAATATGCTGTTTTTAAACAATTTTAGGCCCCAAAATGCTCTAGAAACGTGTATGCATGTGTAAATGAAAACAAAAACTCCCCTTTGGGCGTAATATAAAATCTGAAAGCTTTCAGATTTTGTTATAACATTTTTTAATTGTTAATTTTTGAAATAAAGATAGACAAATCTTGACATTCTGTAATAATTTACGATAGCAGCATATTTTTAGAAAATGAAATGCCAATTATTGAAGTATGTCTAAGGCTAAGAATAATTAAGGTCAATAGCTTAACACATAAAACCTTAAATCTTTGAAAGTTTGTCCTTAATTCTGTTATTTCCAGCTTGTAAGATTGTTTTTCAGGTGGACGAATGTTTAAAAACTCTCGGAACTTTACTATTGCGTGAAACTGCGGAGTTGCTTGAACGCTAACGGCAATTGTAAACAAAAGAACACGTCACGTGCATGTCATCTTTATTTAATGGTTTTATAATCTGTCATTTTTGACAGTTTATTCACCAAACCACGATATGTGTGTTAGGATTCTCGCAACAATTTTCATTGGCAAGGAAATCCTAAAAACGTACAAACTGTAACAAAGTATAGAAGGAACAACAAAACAATGAAAAGAACTTATTTCTTCCCAGTTTAGTTCCGTTAAAAAAGCTAAATTAGCGTGAAAAAGAGGTCGTGGTTTTAGTAACATCCTCACGCGCGCCATCTCTACTTTCTAAATAACAACTACCAGTTATCGAATTCGGAAAAAGAAGAAAGAAAGAAAGAACTGGTCAACAAATACCAGTTACGAGAAGAAGATTCTGCTCTGGGAAATCGTATCTTTATTTGTAGATGACACCTTCAGTGACATCGCCTATTGAATAAATGATTCTTAATGATACGTCTTCTAGACTTTGCGTGATATCAAACGTTATTATATGGTAAAGAAGATTCGCTTATCACCTGAATCATGCTTAAAACAACATTCAAAACGTTTCGTCACAAATGACGATAATTTTATGATGTAACTTTCATCACATTGCGCTAATATAAAAAGATATGTATAATTTATCAGTTCTTTTCTAACGAGGCGTTTTTTGTCGCCAAATATAAATGCTGGCGCGAAATCTAAGTAGATGCAATTTTAGTGATACATAAAGCTTCATGGAAAAACATCTTTTTCATATATAATGACTATATATAATGATATATATATGTATATACTCGTATGTTTAATGTGCGCAATGTTAAGGTTATGCGCGACGCCGAATATGTGCAATTCTTTGATTTTTTCAGGCGAAAATATACCGCTGTTGACAGAATGAAAATGTTTTTCCTTTTCCATGTACACGACGATTTGTTTTCGCTTGAAAAAATTGGAGAACTGCACTAATTTTCCACTGCGCACGTTATTGTCCCTCCCATTTATGCAGCGATCTGTTTTCGCTAAATAAAAATCAGAGAATTGCACATATTCAGTTTCGCGCACAAATTTCGATATGTAAAATTCGATCGTTTATGAAGAATGACTTTACGAAATACTAATTTTTGCATTCTCTACTCTTGTGCGAAATGCCGTTTTGCTTTGGCATTGCGCACATTAAACATTGCATATGTTATTGGAGGTGTTAAAGCAACACGAATCAGCATACTAATCATAAATTTTCAGGACTATTTTCGAAGGTTCTACATTTAAACTTTCGACACACAAATTTCTGAATATTATGCTAATTCTTGTTGCCTTATCACCTCCAATAATCGTTATTCGGCATGTTATTTTAACTCACGTTTCATATATATACGTATTATCATTGCACACCTCTTCATAATGCCCTATAAATTGAGGCTACCACATTTGGCGCTTAGGAGCACATTTGGCTACTGGCGCTGTTTTAAACGAAAAGTACCCATTTATGTAATCAAGGAAAGTATTGTATAGTTGGAAATTCATACTGCTCTAATTTAACTTAGGTTTCTCTGAATGACATAAAGTAGATTCAATCAATTCAGTTTGAACTGCGTTAATAGATTTCTCTCAAAGTGTATAAACTAAAATTAAGTATAAAAATTTAGATAAATTATAAAAACACTCTTGCCGCACATCCCATGTGAAATTTGAATTCTATCATAAACGGGCAATTTTTTTCCATTCAAGATATATAGAGATTTTCAAGTTTTCGAAGCGTGAAACAGCACTGCTCTCTCTGGAAAGGAAATTATGTATTTTCTAATTGCTTGGTAGACTCAGTAATCATTTACACTACGAACGCCAGCACAGAGGAATGCGATAAGTCTTACAGGTGGATGATAAAAACACGCTGACGGTTAAATTGATGAATCTAATTTCTTTTATGTGACTTAAATTTAAAGAAAAAAATGTTTAAAATAGAAGTTTGAAAATTATTTTATTCTAAATAAAGGGGCCGTCAGAAAAATGTATACACAATTTAACGGATGATATCTTTCTATTGATTTCAAAGCTGAATTGAATTATCTTTACATGTAGTATGGCTTTTCTCAACACGCATCGGTACTCTCATGACTATAGTATGTGACGTATGAGGGATGATAGAGAATCAAAATGGCCTTGAAGGGGTTGTGCAACATAAAATATTGGTTCTTCTGGAAATATTGGTTCACGTATTACAGCAGCATGTGCAGCAGACCCTCAGACACATTCATCAACGTTGCTCAAGCAACTGCTCACCCGTTGTGCTATGTGTCTGGCCATCAGTCTGCAGGAAGATGTATAAAATCTAACCTAACTTATGACATGTATGATTATATTAACCTATAATTAAGTTTGGTACTAACACACAATAAAATGATTTTATTTTCGTTAGCGTTTATATATATTTTTTCGGACGAAATCTGTATGTTAAAAAATATCATTATTGACGAAAATAGTATGTTAAAAATAAGCCATTTTTTATGAAAATAATATTGACAATGAGTTATTTGGAAAAAAACTTTATCCGAAATAGGTTTATCCGAATTTGCAAGATAAACCGAGTTCTAATTTATATTTACTATTTTATTCACATGCATTTCCTAATAAAGCATATTTTGACATACAAACAGCTGTGCAAATATGTGCACAATTTTTTAAACGAGGCTGTGCGAATACAATATGAATTTTCAATTTAACTGTTGTATGTTACACTTTATGTACATGATTATACAGATTTCTGATGAGATCTTCAGCTGCTATAAGATTTTTTAATTTTATTTTGATTACTAATGTGAAATTAAATGGAAGTAAAATAAAATTGCTACAGTAGGCAAGGAAAAGTTTTTTTCAAAACCTGTAGTAATATTTTAATAAAAATAACTGTTATTGCTTTAACAGTACAAAAATGTAGTTATTATTATTATTATTATTATTTTGTTTCGCAGTGCAAGGAAGATTGTGCTTCGTAATTTGTATGTATGCAATAAATATTTAAACTTCTGACAATACTTTCGAAAATTATTCCTTTTTTAATTAACTTTGAAATCATTAAGTATGATATAACATAAAATCATTACGTTTGTAAATTATAATGATGAAACTATTATAATTATGATCATATTATGAAACTGAAATCAAAAATTCAAAATCTTGAAAATTAATAGGTAATCTATGAAAATAAATGTCTCAAAATGCTTCATTCTGAGGCAAATTAAAATTTTCACGCTTCAGGTTTTCTCGGATAATTATATAAGGAACTACTTTTCCCCGTGCTGTCGTGGTTAACTGGTTTCATGACTGGCTAGTAGTCTGAAGATCGATGATTCGAATCTTGGCAAGCGCCTGGTTGATATTTCTTGTTTCCTGATGCGAAAAAAAAAACAGCTTTACCGTAAATTCCTAAAGTATTATCCGTATTTCCTTCAGTACAAGCAAGTGTGTTTAAATTCTCGTAACTGTATGCAGCAACAAAAAGTATATGAGGTTTTCATTAAAAATGTCGCGACTTTCCACTTATTTCAAGACCAGCTATTTTCTCCAAAAAGTGGATAAATTCGCAGTACATTTTTAAGATTGCCTCGAAATATCCACTGGGAATTACCAATACTCAGCTTCATTTTCTTACATGTATTGTTATTAATTAATCAGGAAACTTACGAGCTGAATTGCCTTGATATAGCTTCTGAATTAAATAAGCATGGTAGTGGATATGCTTTATTAATAAAGTTTTGATTAAATACATTATTTTTACATGCATTTACATGATAGGTTACCAGCCTTGTTTGGTTCACTGGTCCTGTTTGAGAAAATCAAAGGAAGAAAGCCTGAGGAAAATATCTAGAAGAATGGAATTTTGCTCAGTCTTTGTCCGAGTTTGGTCAGCGACATCTACTCTTTCAGGTCAAGTTAAGTTTTTGAATATGGCAAAGCGAAGAAGGACTACCAACTAAGGGGAAGCATGTCTTTGCGAAAGACATTCTATGGGAAAATGACTAGTACTCATTTTGCATATGGGAAAATCCACGAAACCCAGCTATCCACCCATTCCATTAGCGTGGGTTCGAACGGAGACCAATTATCAATATTTAGCAGACTTCTCGGCAACTGGTAGGGTCCACGTTTCCGACAAGCTATATTAGGTGTAATCTTTGGGCACTGCCTGAAAACATTTAAAAGTTTTAGGTATGTGTTACATTTATACGGCATTAATTATCAATTACATCTCATCTCAGAATTCGAAACAGACTGGTGAATCCATCAAAGGATCAATAATTTCTTAAAATATTTATCGTAATAAACCTGAAAAATATCCACTGGTTCCTGCCATAGTACGTATAATGATATATGCTGAAAGAATATCTTACTGAGCTGAGCGTACTAAATATCAGTGTATGTATGGATTTGGGATAAAGTATGGTATGTAACACTATAAGTATGGATAAGTATGGATAAGTATGGAATTGAGATAAAGTAAGTATGGTATGTAACACTGTAAGTATGTAAGTATGGATAAGTATGGATTTGGAATAAAGTTAGTATGTAACACTGTAAGTATGGATATGGATTATGGATTTTGAATAAAAAATTATAGAATGTAAGTTTATAAGGTATTTCTACCACTTTCCTAGCGTGCCTTCGTGGTGTAGTGGTTCTGCACACTGGGTCGGTATTCCAGAGGTCCGTGGTTCGATTTCAGGCGAAGGTGTTTGCTAATTTTTCATCTTGCCTGTTTTCGAATTAACCTAATATCTCTACAAGTTCTGACACCCAAGTAGTTCCGGTATATACCTGATATATTATAAGTTCTGACTTCGAAAAACGAAAGTGCATTGAATTTGGACCAACCAGCTAGTATGGCCAAACGGGGTGATTTGTAATTGTTTGATTCTTGTAATGACATGTGGCTGCCATTTTTATATAATCAACAGAATGTTTAAATGTTTGCTTCAAAGATGTTTAAGCAACAGATCTATTATTTTCCTAAGCATGTTCTTATCTCACACCTGTTTCTCAATTTCCCTTCAGAATAGTAAGGCTTTCAGTCGACGACAACGTCGGCAATGAAAAACTTGATTTACATGAATATTAAGACGCATAGATTACATTAACGCAATCAGTCATCCCCTTACCTGCAGCCCGGGCAACGTTCTGTGGGATGAGATGATCGATAAGTTTGGCCATAACTTCCGACGAATGCTTGTAGGATCTGACCCTTTTTTGTTATCATAAACCTTGTTAGATCCCACTAAGGCGCCTACCGATTTTTCGCACATGCTTAAGAGAATACCAGCACAGAAGAAGGGCAAAATAACCCTTTACGTTTCGTCAAACTCTTAACACAATTTCACGAGCATTGTGCTTACAATAACACCGACGACTTGAGGTGTAACTTAAAAATAGTTACACAATAATTTCAATGATAAAGAGCAGTACTGGAATAATAATTTAATTTAAGGCTAACTAGGCTGACTCAACAACCTACTCGGCGATGTACCAATAGCCAAAAAGGCGTATCAGCAACTCAGCGTAACAGCAAGGACAAACTAGCAACGTACGTTGACTAGCGAAATCACGCTCTGAATAAATTATAAGATTCGTCTCACTTTATACTCACTTCAGTTAACTTTAAATTTGCGCCCTGGTAAGGAAATGGCAGGGAAAAATGAAAAGTTCAGGAAAGGTACTGACAATAATTTGTTATACAAACCCCTACATGCTTAACCAGCGAATATCTGGCTATTAAGAGGAAAACGATTAACGTGCATCATAAATATGATGCAGTAAAAAAGAGTTGGAATGAAGTGTTACTCATCTTTCTTTCTAACTGAACGGTGTTTATCTATGTGCAGAGATTGCGTTTTTTTATGTTGTGCTTAAACTTTATGTGCACAGATTAATAAAGTTTTCGACCCACCAGCGACCGAGCGCTAGTCGCTGAAAACTGGTATTTTGGTTCGAGGTTCGAATCTCGTGAATAAGCTGACCGTATGTGCGTTTTCGTGGCTTTGCCCATGTGTAATGTGTATACAAGCACGTTTTCCTTAGAAAGTCTTACACGAAGGCATCTATCTCCTTAGGCAGATAACCCTCGAGTGCTTTGCCATAATTAAAAAATCTAATGTGTATACAACATGACTTCCTTGTACGGAACATTAAATTATACGCATTTTTTCTTGCATTTCGTTTAAATTTATTGGATTGAATTAAATCTACCTCGTCGATAGCGCATAAATCACAGTAGAATAAATGCACTCTTTAAAATTCACTATATTTGTTTATCATAGCGACACTCTGGCGCTAAGTTCACTTAACAGCGTTATATTTCGTTCATATCATAACTCAGAATGCACAAAACTTACATCATTTGAAGAATTATCTAATCGTTGCCACATATTCTATTCAAATACTATAATAAATCTAGAACGATGTATAAAAGAAATTAAGCAAACAGAACAAAACAAAAAGAAACAGTTTTCCACAGACGATTGAGTATTTCTCATTCAATTAATTCAGTTCTCGCTTTGCGACATGGCAAAAATACATAAAAACTCAAAATATCTATATTAAAAATGACGAAATAAATCTTAAACACTTATTTTCTCGAAAAAATTCCAGAAAGGATTAAACATGATTTCTCTAGATTGGCAACAAATCTGCTATTCTACTGCTTCAAATGTAAACAAATATGTTCGCCATGTTATTTTTAAAAAATTAGGCTTAACCGCACGTAAACAGCTTTTAAATTGTTGATAATTGTACAAATATTGTTTTCAGATTTCCTAAAGGCATAAAAACCTTAACCGGAAGATAAGGACAACATAATTCAATAATTTTTAAAGCAAAAAATGAACAATTTACAAGCGTATAAGAGTAAAGAAACGGAGATCACTGAGGCGGGTAACAAAGTGGATATATAATATAAATATATTTATATACGTTTAGTATGGCCGATTGCAACCAAAATACGAGGTGCACATCTATATAACAGTTCTATATAGAAAATGTCAACGTTTTGAGGTTACTCGTTTTTGAGTTATGCGAGGTACGTACATACGTACGTACAGTTCATACGCTCAGACGCCACGAAAAATTCTCTTCAGAATTAAATTTAAAACAGTTTTATAATTTTTTTGGAGGAAAAGAGTCTTTTATTCTGTCCTTACGTAGAGATGTCACGCAAAAACATCGTTAAATTACATTCGATAGCGGTCAAAATGGATATTTTCGTTGAAATATGCTGCCCGAGACTTTTCACTATTACAATACTTCCTTTTTACTTCGTACAAGGAAGTAATAAACCAATTAATCAAACCACAAAGTTTTCAGTAAAGGAAATGCTTACCAAATTATTTGTGCTTCGCAATATTCTTCCCTACTCAGTTAAAATTACTTTTAAAAGTACTTCTTTATATGAATTAAAATATCTAATTAATTTATTAGTGCACAAATTACGATATATAATTAAAATGTATGATTCTTTTAATATTATTTTAAGAATAAAATCAACATAAACTGCAATTTTTCTTACTTAAAGGGGCTCATACACTTTAATCCCCTTATGATCTTAGAATATGTGACCGTTGCAAGAATCGGAATATTTTATTTATTTTAAAAGAAATTACTTCCAACATTTTAGAGCTGACTACATAACATAGCTGCTTTAGGAAATAGTCACCAGAAAGTTTGTGTTGCCACAAATAGTATTGTAATTTAAAGCACTTTGTGATAAAATTTTTCTTCATGTTTACACCTTGCGCGCACGATATTTTAAAAATGGCTAATGGTACATACTTGAAATTGGATAGAATTCTTTGTATGAGCACTATTTTCTAGCTGAACCAAAAATCAGATGAATACTTTAGTATTAAAAAATTTTATGCACGAAAACATTACATGTTTTTTTAATAAAGTACATTTTATAAACTCATCTCCAAATAAAATAAAAACTTAACATGAAATTCTTAGAATTTTTGGTTCACACAAGTTTCCAACTGTTATAAAAGCTATATATTAAAAATGGAATTAAATTATGCAAAAGAATGTTTTAAACTGTGCGCGCAAGGTGGAAACATGTCGAAACATTTTGTCACAAAGCGGATTAAATTATAAAAATATTTGTGGCAACACAAATTTTCTGATTTTTATTTCAGAAAGCAGCTATATTATGTAGTCAGCTTTAAAAAGTTGGAAGCAATTGCTTTAAAAATAAATAAGTTATCCCAATTCTTCAAACAGTTACATATTCGAAGACCTTATGGGTTTTAATGTGTAGGAGTGATAATTTGTTTATAATTTTTTTTAATTCGTTTAGTTACGACAATGGAAATAGATCCATTTGGTAATAGTTTTACCTTGGATAATTTAGTCACGCTGAAATGGCCCATATTGGAAAAAAATGTACCATAATCTTAAAAGCATTCTATTCAAACATAAGCAATGATGCGCATCTGTTTGAATCAGCAAGTCAGGTATACTTCTTGACAGTAAATATAGTTCGCTAAGGCCCCTAATGATGCATAAAGTTTATTTGTAATTTTGTGATATCTACTTTCAGCGTCGAAAGAAGTGTATTCTGCGAAAAATGTCAGTGAGTAATTTTACGCTTCCGTGCAATGTGGAGATCATGTACGAAGAGATAGCGCAATCGCTACAGCCTCCTCAAGGTAATAGCGTACACTCACATCGTGCCTATCACATTGAAAAATACTTAAAAAATATATAAAAAAAGTTTTGAACTTACTTCATGTCTGTCGCTATTTATAATGCGTGAAATATTTTTATTGCAGCAAATTTGTCGGTTTTGCAATTTATTTAGAAAAAATGTTACGTATTGAATTATAAGGAGTGTTGAATATGTCATTCACTTATGCTTTGTTTTACGCAAGGAAATTAACAAATCGATTATCACACAAAGTACTTTTCATAATGATTACATTTAATGCATGATTTGAGAGATATCAATTAATGATTTTGCAATATCCTAGCCGAATTACAGTTCTTTAAGTATACTGAAGAACTGTATGGCGACTATTTGCTGAGTTCTTGTAAGTTATTCGCCGAGTTCTTGTTTCAAATGTAAACAAATATGTCAGCCATGTTATTTAAAAATTAGGCTTAACCTCACTTAAACAGCTTTTAAATAAGTCTAAAGAAGAGCTTTAAAGTTACTCTTTATTTCAACTCAAAATAAATAAACAAATGGTTCCTTCTCGAGCTTGCAATAAGCTTCCATTTGGGATTTATCTTAAGATAGAAAATATAAATTGAGTCTAATGATAACTAAAACAAAACTAACCGGAGCTTCACAGAAGTAACTAACAAAGTTGGTCTTTATTTAAGATCATCGGCGTATACTAGCAGGCACGTAGCGGTATAACACTAAGCTTAGACTAGCAACAACAACGTGTTAGAATATATTGGTATATTTTCTCGTAGAATGGCAGGAAATGAATATTCAGAAAAACGTTTCTTATAATTAACTGGAACCTCTGGTGTTTCCATTTTTCTTAATTTAGAAGCCTTTAGATAATTATTTTAATAAAGCGTATGATTTTTAATACAGCTCATTTAACGCAATCTATAAGTACTTGAATATTAGCTACTGAACATATTTTACTGACGAATAATTAATCAGACAATATATCGAAAATGTTTATTTTTATTAAAAAATAGCTATTTATTTTTATGCGGTTAATTTAACACAATCCAGCAGTAAGTATTTGAGAATTCGCTGTTGAATAAATTTCAAACATCAATAATTTTGTATACAATAATCTAATAATATTTATTTTTATTGCAAAATATACATTTGTCTCCTATGAATGAAGCAATGAAAATACAGGCGTAAATAATTAGATTAAATTGATTCGAGACTCATTGATTTAATGTTGTTTTACTTTCTACCATTTCGGTTATAATCGAGTTCGCTTTAAACAGTATTTTATAGTTCGGTACTTGCTTTCTGATCAAAGGATTGTTCCCCGTCCCAACTGGCTGCTTGGTTAAGACTACTGAATGCAGGTAGTTTCTCCTGGATTTTAACCCAGGCAAACAAGCTTGCTGCAAGGTTGGTTTCTTTCATATATAACTACAATGCCCCTTTTAAGGATTTCTAGTTTCCCTTAAAAATCCTCTAAGAAAGGATCTTCCTCTTAAGCAGACAGCCCATGTGAGTTCTACCGTATTCCAGTAGCCATAACATCCGTTGTTCCGATGAGTAAAATGCTAAATTGTTTTAATAAAATTCAGTTTTCTCAAGACATTACATCAAGAGAAATCTTAGAAACTCTAAACAAGGAACTTATCCTAAAATACAATGGAATTCCAAACGGGAGTTATCCGTTAATTAATTTCAGAGTCGAAGCTCGCCTTGCTCTTTCTCTAGGGCAAATAAACTTAATCTTGCTGTTAATTAATTTACGCAATTTTGGTTTTTCTCCTTTTTAATAATATAAAAATATAAACTCAATGACGTATAAATTAAAAACATATTCAACTAATCTATGTGAACAAATCAGGTGGCATTATTTGAGTTTTTCATTAAAAACACAAATATATTACAAAGAGCAAAATTCTAGTAACATACATCGAAATGTTCAATTCGGTGAAAACAGTGTTTTATTCTAATTTTTATTTATTAAAAATAAGTTATACATCTCGATTACGAATATAAAAATATTCTTTATTTTTAACTTTAGGTCCCAAAATTATAAGCAAGATTATGCATTTACGTTAGATTTAAGATGTACAACATTAATGTTTTAGTTTATTTTAAATTTAAATAAAAATGGATTGTATAGGTAAGTAAATAAGCCATTTCATTGTTTGATTTTATTGAAAACAAAGAATTTCGTTTAACCTTTTTTGAAATAAAATGCGCTGAACGGCAAAGCAAAAATAACCTCAGTTGTTGTATAACAAAAACGTACTTGCCCTACATTAAAAAAGACAACCCAGTTATCCAAATTTCTCTCTTATCCTGATGTGCTGCGGTTATTCAGAATTTTCAAATATCCGAGCTGGTTGTGAAACCAACTGCTCTGAATATTTTGAGTCATATGCAAAGATAAATTCTGAAGTATCCTAAAACAATTTATTAAATATTTTATTCTGTAGTTTGTAAAACAGAAATAACAAGTTTTTCTTTAGGTAAATAGAACAAAACTTTGAAAATATTTAAATTTTATTTTTAAAAGTAGATGAAAAAGAATGAAAGTTATCTGTAACTATGTTATTAATACTTTATCGAATAATTAAAATATCACAGCCAATAAACAAATTACAACTTTAAATTTAAACTTGAAAAAAAAAAAATACTTTCTCAAACAATCTAATATCTTTCTCAAACAAGTGACAATCAAAAGCGCTAGTCTTTTTTTACTGCAAAGATATTCAGATCAAGTTCATAAAATGTTTTAGGGACTTAGAATCCTATTCATGAAATTAAAAATTTTAGTTTTTTTAACCCTTTCGTCGTCCTCTCGTGTCCGCGAAAATTTCTCCCCCGCGGTCGTCTGTTTTTCCTAGCGTGTAATGTTGTTTTCTCTGTACATCATAACTTTTCATACATAACTTTTGTAGTGGATGAATGTCAATGAATATTAAGTAAAATTATAAGGAAATAAATCATGATGGAAAAATAATATCTCTGCTTATTTCTAACAGCAGGATAATTTGATACATCTGTTCCAGGCGGTCCACTCCTCCCATTTTGTTGTTGTAATCTTTACAATTATTGTTTTTTTTACAGTTCTTTTCCGTCTTCCAACATCAATCATCAAGGTATTATGGACTGTACTCATCAAAGGTATATCCTTCTTGTCTTTCCAATTTACAACCTCATTTTTTCTCTTTTCCTGCTGAGTAGACTTTGAAGCCATCTTTCACTGTCTGACTGTCTTGTATCTTATGTAAAATGGCGCGAATATTCATAAAACCCGGAACAAATTCAATTAGAAATAGAATGCCTGATTAGTGCTGCCCTCTAGGAGGTATTAGAACAAACAAAAATAAAAACTCAAATAGGTAAACATTTAGAAAGCGTTTTAAACGTTTAAAAGATTTAAAATGTAGAAGAACGCTTGTAGCGCGTTACGGCCGCACTGCGAAAGTTTCACTTGAACGCGCTAGACGCGTTACGGACGACGAAGAGCTTAATAATATTTCTATCACATATTTATTAAATTAATATAACTCTAAGTTATTCGAAAAGTAGGATAATTATATTTTTAAATATTCGATTTTAATACATATGATATAGTTTAAAACAATAAGGCACAAATCTTAATACACTTGAAAGAAATCCTAAGTATTTTTAATTCTTTGATCTACTTTATAAAGAACGTCTAATTTGAAATACATTCGTATTTACACAATTACATTCGTATTTTACACAAAGGTTAAACCACAAAAACCTAGGAAAATCTACTGAAAATCGCGGTGCTGTATGCCTGAATAAAGTGTAAAGGTGTGTAGATGTCAGGCAACTGAAGAAGTCCCCATTGCCTTCACCGCGATTCGAACTCCGGACCTCCCGATTACGCGTCGAATGTACTTCTAGTTACACCACGAAGGCATGCGGAAAGGAAGGAGAAAATACTTTACACATTCTTCCTTTTGTAAAGGACGACTGGGGATGAGGGGGCCCAATCACCAAATCCTGGTAATAATGAATTATCGTCCATCAGCTTTTAGTTCGGGTGCCACTTCAGTCATTTAGAATTTTTTATGTCAGGAAACTGAAGAAGTTCGCAGTGTCCTCACCGGGATTCGAGCTCCAGACTTCCGGATTACGCATCGAATGTGTTCGCAGTTACACCACGAAAGCATGCCAAAAGGAGGGAGAAAATACCTTATATACTCCTCCTTTTTATGAGGCGACTGGGGATGAGGGAATCCAACTACCATCTAACATCTTTTAGTTTGGACGCTTAGTGTCATTTAGAATTTTTTTATGTTGGAAAACGGAAGAAATCTGCAGTCCCTTCCCCCGGATTCGAACGAATTACCATCTATCACCTTTTAGTTCGGAGGCTTAGTGTCATTAGAACGTTTTGATTTTAGGAAACGGAAGAAATCCGCAATTCCCTAGCCCGGATTCGAATTCCAAACCCCTCGAACATGCGTCGAGAGTGCTTCCAGTGACACCACAAAGGTATGCCGAAAGGAGGGGAGAAAATAACTCCTTAAAAATATAATTAAATTATTTTGTTAACAAATAATTTCACTGTTTTCACCCACTTTGTCCAGTGATGTTCTCAGGCGAATAAGAAGCTTCAACACTTCAGAAAATATGAAGTTTGTTTAAGCAGAGTCAGTGGATGAGGTATTTTTAAATGTAACCACATGAGCTTTGTTTATACAGGCTCTATTGTAAAAATACCAGTATTTTAAAATGTAACTATTTGAATGGATTTGATGGCAAACAACATCATAAATCTCGCTGTATTTATTAAAACTCAAAACACAAACTAAATCAAATCATATTTCAATTTTGTTATCCTCTTGTTCCTCTTGTTTCTCAAATATTATCCGAAACGATTTTTAAGACAAGCCCAGTCATGCATTTGTCTTCGGATATAATACTTTTTTTCTGTTCGCTAGCCATGTGTTGATCATTCTAGTGCATTTTATCCATCAGGACCTCCCAGAGGTAATAATCACAGAGATTCACGTCTAATTAGTAAGGCGGAAAGGATCAAAAGAATCACCCAACTCCGAAAAAGGGTTTATAATTATGGTTGTAAGATAATCTGCCGTGAAACCATTAGCTAAGGATAATGCCATACCGTGTCTGTTGCTTTTCACCGTCTTGTACAGACCTGCAGAAGACACGGAGCATCACCTAATTTCATATTAATTGAAACATTTCTTCTATTGCACATTACAAAATGTGTATCACATAACAAAGCTTTCAACTAGGAATAAAGAGAGCCTGATATTTGTTAAAATGGATGTTTGCAAGGCTACCAAGTCCAGAATGCTGTTTGACACTTAATGGTATTCCTAATCAAAAGATATATGTAAAAGATAGTATCATATGTAAAAGATATATCATATGTAAAATATATATCATATGTAAAAGATAATATCATATTTTTTAAATATCCCACTCACTTAGTGATGATTTTGTATATTTTTATTGATATACGTAAGAAGTACCTCATGCAAAGCGGAATCTTAAGCGCTTTCTTTCGCGCCTAAATTGGTAAAGAAAAGTGTGCCAAAGATTTCGCTTAATGTAACCTAACTAGATCATAAGTCTTTTTTTCAGTTTAAATGGTGGCTACTTTTTTCTATTGTTTCACTTTTCATACTTATCAGCTCACTAATGATTTTCCTTGTAGTTTTATTTTCAGTTAACTCGCTTTAGCGTTACTAATTATATTCCTGTTCAGACTCACGGCGAAGTAAAATGTTTCACTTGAGAGAGACATAACTGTGCATGATCATTGAATTTAGAGTTCTTATTTAGAGTTGTTTCCTCTGGATCGTTAATATAATCTTGTCTTCTGTAAAAGGAAAAGATATTCGGTACGTTAAGTGATAAAATTTATTTAGGAAATGAAACTTTAAATTTCATTCAAAAGGAAGGTATGTATAAAATTTAAACGGTGAAGTTTTCTTAAACCAAAGTTTATTTGTATATATATTAATTGAAATGAAATAGTAGTTTCAAACATTCTATATCTGATATCGATTTTGTTATTTTTCCTTTTAACGTTAAAATCGCTGTGATTTGATGATGAGGATTCTGGAGTAAAAGTGTCTCATTCTGTCATTCGGTTTAATAACTCATAAAATAATGAAGATACTATAAACAAACTTATGGTACTTATTGATGGAATAACTTATATATTTTCCTTTTCAGATTTGAATATTTTTACTTTTGTAAATATCGTCTGCGCGTGTGGTTAATTTCAGATAATTTCATTTTCCTGTCTAAATATCTGTACTCTTCTAAATATCGTCTGCTTATTAATTGCATTTTTCTCTCTTTTGTTTTTGGCAACTATTGCAATGTTATGGACTTTTTCCTTTGGGGATTTGTAAAGAACAACGTTTACAGGAGGAGAGTGTCTAATATTGAAGACCTGAAAGCCAGAATTACAACCGCAGTAGCCTCTGTGGATGCCGACATGCTTGCCGGTACCTGGCGTGAAATTAAATATCGACTTGATATTCTCCGTGCGACGAAGGGGGCACAAGTGGAAGTTCATTGACAAGGGTCTTTGAAAACTTTTTGAGTCTATCTAACCATTTATGTTATTAATTTTAATCTATCTTTATTATTTTATGAGTTATTAAACATCAAAATGGGTCCGGGACTTTATGAACACCCTGTATACAATTTTGTTTTATGTAAATTGTTTAATGATGGTGAAATAATATGTGTAGATGATATCCTTCATTTTCATGTCAACGTTAGAGATGCAGATCCATATTTTTGGCATTCGCGCATTATATTTTTTATGTTGTTTTTCTTTCCTCCGAGTTCTTATGTAAAGGTTTTGCACATTTTTATCAGATTAGTTTTCTCGTGTTCTTCGTAATGATTACTCTGGCACTATTACTTCATAATAATTTACTTCATAACACTGATCTCTCTATTTATCTTTTGTTTTATTTCCTCACTTTGATTAATATGTGTATTTAACTCATTTATTTAGCTTAACTTAGCTATATATTTAGCTTTATTTTTTACTGCCTGTGTACTCAACACATATTTATTTTTACTGCCTTTGTGTATAACTAATGTATACTTTAACTTTATAATTTAATTTAAATGTTAAATTAAGCTAAGTTATTCAATAAGTAAAGTAAATTTATACACTTTATTTTATTACACGTAAAATATTTCACTTTTCAGAAAGAAAAGGATTTTATTAAATATTGCCCCATTCTTTCACAAAAATGCATTTTATTAATCTGGATGGCATTCCTATGCAAATATTCATTACATTCAGAGTTCTATGAATTTTGGATGTTATTATGAAGCTTAAATTTATTTTGTTTTTCATTTATATAAAGGGAATAAACAGAGTAGATGGAGCGTTGGATTTCTGTCTAATTTGTTTCAATAATGTATTTTTTGTATAAAAATTAATTCGATAAGTAAAATGATCGTTAATGTTCACTTCGAATGAAGTTTAGCGAATGTGCTTTTTATGTTAATGGAAGTATGTAACATTTATTTTATTTTTTAAGCATATATTTTACACTGTCTCATAAGTCTGCAAACAGAAGAAAAGTCTTTTTGTTCCTTTTCCTATTATCAGTTTTGATTTTTCTAGTGGCTAACAAAACAAAAATAATAGATGTTTCAAAGTATCCGAACTCCAGCGGCAAATGTGATTGTATTTTAGTTTTCTTTCTTCTGAAAATGCTTGCCTTTTATCAAGTTAAAATTTAGATGTCTATAACTGAGCTTCACTTTTTATGTAATTTTGTTTATATGAAACATTCGTGCGTTTTCATAATTTATTAAAATGAATAGCGTTTCACACATAGCTGTACAGCTTTCCTAGGTTTTTATCTTTATGTGAATTTACTTTTATTTGCAAATAATAAAAGTAAAGTCATAATCAGATTTCAAATTAGTCTGACTATGAATTTACTTTTATTATTTGGTTTTATCTAGTTGGGTTCAAAATACATGTCCGGGTAGTTCTTGTCATTATGGGATTATAAGCAATATTATTTATCAATTTTGAACAATTGATTAGCAGCGATTATGCCTTTTTAACTGCCTTCATTTTAGGCTACAAGGAAAAGTGTTTAAGAAGAACGAAACATGTCTTTGGCACTCATTCTTCATCCGGTTTAATGCTTTAAATACTAACCCCTGAAAAGCTCTATTTTAAGCATTAAGCAGAAGGTGATTAATAATTTTTATTTGTTTCTCCCATTAATATTTTCAAACTTTAATAGTCCTTTTAAGAAAAACGTTTTCGAACTTTATTGTTTTATCTAATAATTTCACATTTCACTACCAATTAACATGAGGCAATATTAAAAACCTAAATAACTTTTCCTAGGATTAAATAATTTTTTATTAAAATTTTTTTCTCTTATGTTCTTTTTTCTTTAAATTTCATCAACTTTTTGAATTTGGGTATTGCTTGTTTGAAAAGTTTTGGTTTTAATATTTTTAAAATTATTTTTGACATTTATAGGATTATTTGAAATTTATTAATTATGAATTTCAATTTTTGGTCTGTGTGAAAAATTAGTTCTAAATTTTTTACTTTATGTTTTTACTGATAATTTTTCTGCAGCTTAATGCGCGAAAATACCAGGCATATTTATATTTTGTTTTTAAAAAAATTGTTTTGTAATTATACAATATACGTATATAGTAAGTAAAAAAAATATGATAAATTTAATTGAAAAATTACTACACTTGAGTTGCAGAGGATTGAATTAAAAGCAGTTCTTATAATAAGTAATATTTTTTAATTTAAAAAATTGTAGTAATTGCTAATTGCTTATATACGTACCTATATATACATAAAGGAAGATTACTATATTAATTTATTCATGAAATTTTCACGATTGTTATTAAGAATATAAGATATTTTACCTTTTGCGATTTCACTTTAAAGTGCGTAACGTATGCCGAATAAAAATAAACATCAAAGAACTAATAAATTTATAACACCCATTACTCCTTTTGAACTGCCTTCATTTTAGGCTACAAGGAAAAGTGGATTATTTTCATGTCTAGCTACCGCTTAACTCCAAATATCTGAATATCATCTGAGCTACTTTTAGGTAGCAAACAGAGCGGAAAAGAGGATTACATGCAACAAGAACGTGCAGCTAATGTGTGCTAACGGGTAATGAACAGTAATTCTCCTTTAGCAGATTTTCTGCCGTTTTGTACTTCAACGATCAACGCGTGATTTCGTATTGAATCTAATATATGGAATAATTGAAGTATCGTGGATAGAAGCAATTTTCCACAATCAGTAACTACAAAACATTGTACAATAAATGCTCTTCTATACTCCTTAACCGCTTCAAAAACAATCACTTGCTTTTTATGTGTTCAAAAATAACCTTTTCATGTACTGATTCAGTGAATGTGAATCTGTAGCAAAATAAGTTATGGAATAAATTATATTTGCGATTCACTTATTCTATAAATTGTGGAAGCTATTATATTTGTTGTCCACTTATTCTATACATAGAGGAGGTTAATTTAGAAGTCAAACAACAAAAATCAGCGTTATGTTTGACTTCTAAATTAGCCTTTGTTCGGCGTGTTATTGTATCTTAAACATAGAGGAGGCTTTGTTATTTAATTTAATAAGCATTGGGGAGTCACTGGACTTAAAAATTGCTCTGGTTCACTGTTTGGATTCTGAATAGGTAGCTTTTCAAATTGGAAAAGTGGAGTGCATGTCATTCAGATACTGCAGTGACGGTATATCTACAGCAAATTTTCCTATATTCAAGAAAACAGGAAAGAATAAAATAAGAATTTTTTGAAAAGTATTAATTAATACTTTCATATAACTCAATAATAATTTTTAGGATTTTTTTATTATCTTTTTATTGAGGAAAAAATAAATTATATTATTATATTATTTATTTCTCAAGACTTCTCGACAAATGTAGTAATAAATTTTACATAAATTTACAAAATTTAATCTAATAACATAATAATAATTATTATCAATGAACGTTTAATTTACTTCTGTTATAAGTTGGTTTCTTAAAAAAGAAATATCCGTTTCTTATTATTTACTACACTTTACTTACACTACATCCGTTACTTATTATTTACTACTTGATGATCATTCTTATATAATTAAAGGAAAAAAGTTTTTATTGCGCATTAATTTAAAAAGAAAGGGCATAAAAATATACAAGTGGTGTAAATCGGATGTTCGACTGCTTTAAGATGATGCATATGCCGAGTGACTTGGCCAGTGAACTTATCTGTTTTCGTGAAGTCCAGACTGCTGTTCTCTGCTTTTGTTCGCTTTATTTATGCATGTAATTTTTAATGTTTATTTATACATGTAACCTTTAATGTTCTAGTTAACTTACTTCTGTAAGCCCCGTGTTGTACATATGTGGTGCACAGGGAGTCTGTATGTTCTCAAAGGAAAAAAAATGGTATAAAAATTATTAATTAAAATATATGCCAAAATATTTACATGAAAAAGACACTTAAGGTGTTTGTGATATCAAAGCGTGCTCAATGCTCCTCCCCGAAAAAAATCTTATTTTGTAATGTTAGCATTTTTTTTTTTTTTTTTGCTTTAAAATAGTTTTGCAAAAAGCATAATTGAGCAAAAGATGAATTGGTTTTATAAGTACGTTTTTAAAAATACATTAACAATAGAATGATTGCCTTCATTTTTAAAGCAAGCTAAAATCGTTGATAATGTCTTCCTTAAATGTTCCAAGTTGCTCTCCTTATATATTTAAGAATTAAAAGTTTTTGATTATTTCCAAGTCATCATCCGAGAATTTAACTGTTGGAAAACAACGGAAAATTTACCAGTCACTTTAAAAACAGTAAATTCTTTACGAATTCGAAGTATATTATATCACCCTACGTCAGTTGTCTTAAGATTATAAAAAAAATTATATGATTTCACGAGACAGTTTATGTCTTCCTGTAATGAAATACGAGGAAAACCGATCATCATTATCATAATCGTTATAATCATTTTGGCTGCTTTCAAAGAGTCTATCTTAAAAAGTCATTTCTTTACTTTATGCTTTTCTCTTTCTAAACGGAACTTAAAAATATATCCTTCTTTTAATAATTTTCTCGGGAAGTCATTTACGAAACGGGGATTAAAATTCTGTGTACATCAATAAGCATACTAAGTGTTTCTGAATGTAGAAGGGAGTGACTTCGTAAAGAGTTTTCTAAGGATAACTGCCTCATACTAACGCTATTTGAGAGGAAAGTTATGGACAACTTGGCAATGGAGCCCGAATCGAACTACCAGCTTTGCTCTGTTTTAGTCACTTGACTACTGATTAGCTGAGCTGCAAATAATATTAGTAACTCTTTTTCATTTATTTCGCTTTTGTTTCCAGTGGGAATTAATTAACTGAATGTACTAAATTTTTTACACAAATATTCGAACGATTCATCCACTATTAATAATAATGAATTTTCTCTGCTCAAATATATCGTGTCTCAACAGACCTTTCATCGAAGTTTTTATGATCATTTGCTTATGATAATTAAAATGTTTATGATTTATATTTTGTTTTACGAAACCGTTTAGTATTTCTTTTATTTTTCTTTATAGAATAAATACTCTTATTTTACCAGTAATTTGTAAGAAATATACAATCACCTTCGAAATCGGTTGGGTTTCATTCAAAATTTACGCCGTATAAGATTAATCTTTTGCCCAATTTTAAATTGTGGAATGGTTCTCAAACTCATAAAAATATCTTAAAATTTGATGATAGTTCCAAATTCGCAGGAATAATGATTTTTTTTAGTGAAAACATTTCGGTTCTTCACATTTGATGCAATCAATTATTTCATGGGTAGTAAGTACGTGATGCCCGTATAGATCACGCCAGCCGCAAAAATTTTCAGACTCCTGGACCTTGTGGGAATATAACGCTATTAAAGAATGAGAATAAAATGCTCAAGGCCGGAACGCATTAGAATTAAAATTAAAATTTCATAGACATGATTTTGACACTCATTTTACAAAAAAATTCACAGAAGAGATATCTTTATGGCCAATTTTGAGATACCAGTGTGAATTATGAATCCCTTGCAAATTTTGGAATTTCTCAAATTAGATCTAATTTCATTGCAAATTTTCAAATTTCTAAATCCGAAGTTTCTGTAGTTTTTGTTCCAAAATCTTATTCTAGGGGTAAGAGGCAGAATTTTCGATGGACAATATATTTTTGCATTAATATGAATCATGTATTACTGCTCATACACAAAGTTTGAAATTCTTAAGGTGTGAGATTCCTTGACATCGGAAGTGATCATTATTATACAACTAATATATGCCAGTATAGTATTTCGTCCATAGTCATAAAAATTCTTAAATCTTTTATTTTAGAGAATGCTGGAAGAGATTTCATAGATAATCAAAACTCTTTTTTTGTAACTCATTGTATGTTATCAGTGTGCTGTGTGTGTAGTTTTCTTTTATTCTTATGTATGACATATACGTCACGCAAGTACTTTTACAAGTAAACAAATATATTTCGTTACGATAAATCACTAAAATATTTTAATATTACAAGTATATTTTATAAAATAATCTTAAGTCGAGTTATTAAAGGACACTTTGCAAGTTGAAATATTCCAGAATTTATCAAATCCACTATTTCCCTATCTAGCGAATCAATTGTGAAATTCGCCGTATACTTAATTTTGTATTCATCGTAAGATTAACCATTGATTTCTGTTCCTAATCAGACTTAACTTATTGCTTTGGTAAAGCGAAACTATTTTCACTTCCTAATACTTAAATTCTAGTTTCCAAAATATTTCTCTTCACTTTTTTTAAAATTATGATTAAATGGATTTTAAAAAAGTTGAAAATTTATCTGAAAAAACAGAAGGATAACATTATTAATATGTAGAAAAGATATTACGTATAGTTTATTTTAAGGTATTTTCTCTCTCCTTGCTGCATGTCTTTGGTGTAACAAGAAGCACACTCGACGCGTATTCTTGAGGTTTAGAATTCGAATCCCGGCAAGAACACGGTGCCGGGATTCTTCAGCTTCCTGATTTCGAAAAATTCTAAATAATTCTACAGTGGCTTTCTTACTCAAAAGGTGGTGGACGATAATTCGTCGCCACCAGGATTTGGCGACTGGGTCCCCTAATCTCCAGTCGCCATTAAAAGGGGAAGTATATAAGGTATTATCTCCTCTTTTCGCATGCCGTCGTGATATAACTGATGGCAAGTTTTACGCATATTCGGGAGAACCAGAGTTCGAATCTCGCTCAGAGTTTTGCCGATATCTTCAGTTTCAGTGGCTTCGATATAACCTAATGACTCTACGACGTATCTTTCAAAACATTAATTCTAATCTGCAGAAAGAATTTTAGTTTATTTGATCAAAACTTTTACAAAATATCCTTGAATTGCAAAAGTCTGAATATTACAATTTTTCTGGGAGTTACCATAAGAAAATTTTCATATACCTGTAGAATCATGTTTTGTTTGTGAGCATTATATAGTAAAGACGCATAAATCGGAGAAGTCTTAAAACTGTCCGTAGACGCTTACAAGCAAAAATACCAATATATTTAAGAACTGTACTTGCAAATTTCAGCAAACACAATAAAGATGGTTTGTGCTATTTAATTGATCTTTATAAGGTATTTCTCCCGCCTTCTTAGCATGCCTTCGCAATGTAATAGTAGCGCACTCGGCACGTATTCGAGAGGTCCGAGCCTCGGCGAGGGCATTGCTCATTTTTCATGTGCCCTGCTTCAGACTAACTTAATGTCTCTACAGTGGCGCCCGAACTAAAAGGGGTGGTGGATGACGGTTCTCCACCACGAGAATTTGGCGATTGGGACCTCTAATCCCCCGTCGTCCTTCAAAAGGAGAAGTATATAAGGTAGTTCTCTCGCATTCTTAGCATGCCTTCGTGGTGTAATGGTCAGCACACTCGGCGCATATTCGAGAGGTCCGAGGTTCGAGTCCCGGCGAGGGCATTGCTCTTTTTTCATCGCTCCTGCTTTAAAAAAAATGCCTAATGTCTCTACAAGCTTTGAAAGTAAGTGTTGCCTTTTTCACGTCTTCCAGCATCAGAAATACGTAATGTCTCTACTTTTTACATCATCTCTCACTACATCTATGATCAGAGTGCTTATTTCAGAATATTCTAAAACTTTGTCAATGCCAAAATTTTCAAGACTTGATGTATCTAATTATAACTAAATATCGTAATATTTTTTCCGTCACTGTTTTCATGTTCTAAAAATGGTATCATTTGCTAAAAACAGGGCATACGCATAAAGCTTTATTATTATTTCTACTATAACATTTATATATGTTATAGTAGAAATAATAATATTTATATATGTGTTTACAAATCGTGTGGAAGGTAATCTCCGGTATTTATATTGCTTGAATATGCCCTAACAATATGTATGATACAATTAACTTATATATTTAGGTAAGTGTTCTTCTAATAAAGGATAGATAACTGAAAATTTTAGTATTTTTACTAAATTTTGTTAGAATTATTAGTCTGAATAAGAAAGTTTTTTATTCGGCGCTAAATAGTATGAAAGAAAGAATCTTGCTTTAGGAAAGCCATTTGGGAAAATATATTTCTTTACGAATACTATTCCAAATTGAGCTTTCTACATATTATTAAATAAAAATACATGTCATCTTTTTTTAATATTGATGATATCTCTTTGATTGTCAATAATAGCTTTTAAAGTGAGGTAAGATTTAAAAGAAATTATGTATTTCAAACATGCAGATAATAATGCTTCACTGATGCATACTAACGTCTGGATAATGAGATATTTCTACGACAGATATAAATTATAGCATCCATAATAACTGTCTTTTTAATGACTACCAAACAGACTAATTACATTTTAAAAACCAACACCCGTGAAATCGTCAGCAAAGAAAAAATATCCTACCAATTAACAATAATTAAAAAATATTCTTAATCTATGAACAAAAATCAACGCAGGAAAATCGAATCGAATGTAACGACTTGGACAACAATTAGAACATTTTTTTTAAGTAAAATTGCTAGATCCATCCGATGTCAATCTAGGAAAGCATAGTTTAGGTGAGCGATATAAATTATCCTATTTGGAGTATAATATGTTATTGTTGTTTTAAACAATTAACACTTAATTTTTATATTTTTTTGTACTTAGAACAGTGGAAACGCCCCAAAACGCCGTGATTCTTAAATTATTTGGATCGTGTTCGGGCACTTCAGGGGGTATAAGTGTTGATAATGATCAAAAATGCTATTTTATTTACGCTCTGAGAAATCTTATCGTATTTAGAGATGGTCACCACGAGAGAGTGGACTATATAGTGTATTACCGAAATAAACTCTCTATTGTTGCCTTTCTTCATTAGAGTTCAGTTACTAATTTAATTATTCGAAAGAGATATGACTCTCTGAAAACGAGGAAAATGTCTGCTCAATTTGCTGAATTTTCCTTTTATATTTCGTAGACTGTTTAAATTTATACATGTTACAATATAATAAATACAATATTCCATTGAATAATCTGTTATCATATTACTCTCTCTCTCTCATCAAAATGTTTTCTTATAAAATATAATTGTCCCCTCCCTTTTTTTTTTTTTTTTTTTTTTTTTTTTTTTTTTTTTTTTTTTTTGTTCTACCTTGTTTCTCAAAGTCATCAGTTTAAAATCTGTATCTCATTTAAATAGGATACAACTTTCCATTTTTCTACGGCCGCAATGCAGCTGGGATAGAACTATTCTTTCGCTGACCATTCTTTTCGTAGGTATACGAGCAAGTATTTTAAAGCATTATTTTTAAAAAGCACGTTTATTCGGTTATTAAATGTACTTCAGATCTATAAAACATGTTCATAACTACATGGAGCAGTGCTAAGAATCTTTATATCAAATAATTACAAAAGCCAAGAATATTTAAAGAGTTTGAAACTTATCCTGAAACGAAACACCGCACTAAAATCAGAGCCATCTTGTCGTTTTACCTTAAAAGTGTCTTACAAGATTGTCCCAGGTACAGCAACAGCGATCAACGTATGTGTCCCACATATCTTTTAACTACTATCAGTTTCAAAGATGCCGGATTTAATTTGCCGGAAGGCAATATTGTTTTTCTTTTGCATACATCTTGAAAAGTGTTCCACAAAAGCATCCTGAAATATTAACTTCCTTTGATTGTCTTAAGTACTGTAAAGACTAATATGCAAAGTTTGTACATTTACATTTGAATTGTAAGTGCACATTCCACTTATAAATGATAATATATGTGAGTTAGCTAAGAATTAAATAACGAGCTTATGCGATAAATATAAGTGAATGTTCTCATACACAGGTCATGAATAAGTTAATTTGCATGTATATCAGAAATGTTACATGTCTTGTTTCTGTAGGTTACCAAAGATTTTACCCATACTAACAGTAAGTTTTAAATGCTGGATAATAAAATTCCTATCAGTATCAATTCCTGCATGAACTAATCCGTTGTTAAAGCAACTAAGACAGATATAAAATAAAAATGTAATTTTCTTATCACTAAATACCCTGTGTTCTTAACTACCGCGGATCCTTTTTAAGAAAGAAATTTTTTTGGTTTCAGTGGGGAGTATTTGTTCGAAGTGAGTTTGGTATGTTTAAATTATAGGAGGATGTGATATTATCTTATGCTTGGGAGCATTGTGAGATACAGCACTTGTGGAACTCAATTTAAATGGTATGTTTATCTTTTACAGCCCTACGAGTCCCCATGCCCAGGCTACAGCATCACAATGCCACTGACGGTGTTGGTCTCGGTGGGCGGCCTTCTCCTACTGCTTGTTATTCCTCCAATCTTTCCGCAACCCCATCATCACCAAAATATCACAAGGCGCTCCGACAGGCGGTACTATGATGGTAAGTAAAACACAGTTGATGAAAATGTTCAGTTAGTGTTTCACTGATTAACATTTGTATTTCATGTATCTATTACTAAGCTTTTCTTGTTATAGCTTTAAAAATCTTATCTTATTACCTTATGAATGAATTATTTTTCAATTCTCATAGCCAGCAGAAGTGTTGTGGTTATGTAGCTGGTGTTTTTCAAAGTAAATATTTCATTTAACTGTTGTCAGCTGTTGAAGCAGACAATGAGCGAAAGCTACTGAAATTCATCGTATATGAACTATTATCTATTACGCTGAAATGTATTCAAAATTACTTACTTTTGCAGTGTTTTATTAGGCACATATTTAATATGTTTACTTTTAAAATTTGTTTGAAATGATGAAGCAAAAAATAAATAAATAAAAGCGCATCGTCTGTTGTAAGTTCATCAAATTAACAGTTCGTGCTTTACATCTTGAACGAATTTTTCGATACTCTTAAAGGTAGGGAATATATTGTTACGAATTTTGTACATAGATAGATAATTTTAGTGCAGTTATATGTGAAATTGTTGTATGTTTCTGAGCAATGTATTATAAGAAAAATCTAAAAGAGACAAACTATGCCAAAAAGTAAGAATTCTGCAATTGACATTAAGCAAATGGGTATCTCGGTAATTTGGCGAGATATTACCAAGCTGACAACGGTTTTGGCGACTAATTTTTGTCGATAAATTTGGCTGGAAATCACCAAACATCGTCAAATTTGGCGATCATTTGGCGACATTTGGGTCCGGTCCCTGTATTACGGTAATAAGCATTCTATTTAATAAATGTAATTGGTCACTATATTAGCTGAAGTCGTAATTCGATCCTCATATTGCTTTCCAATAATTTAGAGAAGCAGAAAGTACTAGAAATATCTCGGCGGCCTGGCAAAAACTATATAAACCTGGAGAAAGCATATACTCTCAGTTTTGTTATTGCTGTTGCGAGTTGTTAGTTCAGCGTGAACTGAGATATCTCCGGATTAGCTTTCTCATTAGATGCGCTTTACAATGCGCTGTCCTTAATGTTCTTAGTAGTTTAAAGTGTAACTACTGATTGTGCTCTGTGATACTGTGAAAACCTGTACGAATATTTCTGTGAAAAATTCCAGAACTTTGAAATGTTTCATTTAATAAAGATAAATTTTATTAACCTATTATCGGACCTGTGTGTGTGCATTCAATCTAGTAAGAACTCGTATGTAATATATTTCTTAAGTTTTGGAAAGAATACGTCCAATATAATTGGCGCTGAAGATATCTTAGGAAAAAAGAGGAAGAAAGTCTAAAGCTTCTAGTTCAAAATACTCTCTACAATTCAGAAACATGGAGATTAAAATACTTGAAATCTCATTCAAATGATGGCTCTCGATATATAGTTATGCAGTAAAGATGCAGTTGCCACTCTTGAAACTCTTAATACTCACTTAAAATGATAAAATTCGAACTACGAATTCGAATTTAATAAAGGTATACTATTATTATTTAAAACTAACTAGTTATTATGATTTGGATCTGTACTTTAACTTCTGCTTTCCGCATTCCTCACACGAGATAGCCAATATTTAAACTGAATCTTTTGGATTTTAAGACAGAGCCCGTTTCTGTCTTGCTACGTTTAGTTCCTACCAGCTCTGATAGTTGTAGTTATTCGGTTTTGTGTTATATCGTTCCAGACACCTTGATTTTGATGCTCCAGTTAGAATTACTGAGATAACTTAGATTAAAGTTTAATTGTGTAGTCTTTGTCTACAGTTCCACGTTTAACTTAGATTTGACTGTTCTGATTTAGTACATCACCATATGTAGTCTAAACTCACCACGAGCTATGGCTGATACTGTTAACACAAGAAAGCGCATTTATATTTTAGTTTCTGTTTAAATAAAATGGTTATTAAAACCTTTTCACGATCTTCTAGTCCCTTCAGACGTAGGAGTTATTAACTTCGTGTTTGTTAGTGGTTTTTGAACTCCTTAGCATCTCCAGATCAAGTAAGGCCCCAACAAAGAAAGATTAAATCTAAAACCTGAAGACTAGAAACCTTGAACACTCACACAAATAATAAGAGTACATTTGATTGGTAAAACTGCACACGAAATCTTTGTAACTGGAGGCTAAAATACTTAAACAATCAATCAAATCATCAACTTCTAACGACATTTGCTTAGTAAAAATGCAAGATAAGCATTTAAACTTGAAGACTAAAACGCATGAACATTCATACAATTGCTCAGTGAAAATGCAAATTATGTATACGTAATTGGTCCGTACGTTGTATGATATCGATCCGTACGTTGTATGAGGGGGTCTTCGGGCATGGTTTTGTAATGAATTCGAACATGAGTGAATCGACTTCGTTTTAAGTATAATTTGAATTTCAACAATCTTGTTCTTTATACTTTCTGCAGACATGTTTACAATCACACAGTAGATACACACTATGGGTACACAACTAGATACACTATTCTCAAAATTTTAACATTCTGCTGCTAATCGTTATTGAGTTACGCGTGATATAGACATACATACATACATACACACAGACATCATGAACAAACATCCCTTCTGGATTCATTGTATATCCGTTTCACAATTCGTTTTGGGAAAAACAGTTCTTTATTTTGTCTGTGCGTACAGATATCACGCAAAGAATGGTCCATATGAATTCGGAAATGGTCAAAATGAATATTCTTTTTTAAATATGATACCCGAAATTTTTCGCGATTGCAAATTTCTTTACTTTGTACAAGAAAGTAAAAAATCGGAAGTTAACGATTAATCACAATAATACTAGAAATATTTGTAGCTAAAACTTGCGTATAGTTCATCAGCACCTAAGAGCCAAATGCTGAATACTAGTAGTTATTCTTCGACCGGGTTCAAATCTAGGCTGGTTTGAGTCAGAGTTTCTGTGGGTTTTTTTCCATAGGTAACGTAGATACGAGTCAATGTCCCTTGAAAAGATCCGTAAGGGCATTTCTAATCTTAAAAAGAGCCCTCCAGAGCTTTGCCATAATTCGACTGAATCCTATCAACTATTTAAATTAAATGTATTTTAAATTATATCAATTAAACACGCTGTTAAGGTGCAAAGAAAGAATTCTAAATACTATCATTTCACATACTATCATCATTAAGATCATTGTTGTTTTTAAATTGTTTAGTTTGTGAAGCAGTTCTTATTTGAAAAGTAAAAGCTTTCCTGACTTTAAAAAACAAAAATGTTCTTCAAATCAGAATACCAATAAAGGATAGAAATAATGAATATATTTTTCTGTAGTAGGTTCGTAGGAGCGGGTATGTATATATATTAAGTGGTATAGCGCAGTACGATTACCGTGTAGAAAATTATTACATATAAACATCAATAAATAATACTTTATCTGCAACCGCCTTGACGGTATAGTTGTTAGGAGCCTACTCGGTCCCGGAGGGTCCGGGTTCGAATTCCGGATAAGGAATGGCTGTTTATAAATGCATAGTGTCTTTGAGGCATGGAGACACTCTAAATATATGGCGAACCGAAAGTCCTCTCGTGTGGTTTGGTGGTAGGAGAAAGGTGGACAACCCCGACGGTGCTATCCTACAAAACTGAGGTGGAAATGTAGAAGTCCAACCTTTTGAGGCTCTATTGCCAATTACTTCTGTAAGGGTAATTTTAATTAAACATATAATTTCCTAATTGATTGAGGAAAGTAACTTTGTCCAATTTAAAACAAATTAGTTGCTATTACTCGTTTATTATTGTTAGTTTATGTTGCAGGATTTGAAGTTAAAATCCTACAAGATAAATTCTAATAAAATTATCCAGGTTTAGACTAGTGCAAATAGAGTGAAACCTAATATTATTTACAAAAAAGAAATTTGACTGTAATAAAATTTTACAGTGGTTTTAGATTATTTTATATAAAGCTATATAAGAGAAAGAACATTTTTCCTGTCTGAACCCTGTGAACTTGAGCCTTGAACTACATAAAGTGTTACGACGGTAAACCTAAGTAGGAATATGGTATAATAAAAAACCACACGCATATGCAGACTTAGCACGCTCAAGAAGAAGGCCATGAGAAGAAATTCATGAATTAAAAATCTTCTCATGACCGAGATCGAAAGAAACGAAACTTGAAAATCATCTGCTCTTAACCCATATTCCGACACACAGAAGAATGAAGCCGCCTGTCGCATCCGGGTCAGTCGCGCGGTACCTTCTAGTCAACGCTCCGATTTTTCCTCATTTATTTCTATATTATTTTTAAATTAGCGTTGATAGTTCTAAGCAAAGCGATGAAAGTTTAGAACGGTAGCTCGAGGCATCCACTGAAAGCTTAATCCAGTTACTTCCTTTTATTGGGTTTTCAAGTGGCTATTCTTTTTTTTTTTTTTTTTTTATGAGAAGACGTGTTGCAAATTTAAAACGATAAGTTAGGTTGTTGTTTCAAATGTTTTAACAACACTTTTCGTTCATCTTTTATTTGTAAATGAAAAAAAAATGGTGTAACTTACGCAGTTCAAAGTAGTCTAAAATAATAAATAAATCTGAAAATAAATATAAAATTTTTATAATGATTTTATTTATCATCGATGCAGCGTGGTTTTTTAAAGCAGAAACTTGTTACAAAAACGGTCTCCCGCTTTCTTTCAAAATTATGTACTAAACATAAATAGTACATTTATGTACTAACATAGTACATTATGTACATATGTATAAATAGTACATTATGTATTATACATATGTATAAATAGTGCATTATGTACTAAACATAAATAGTACATACGAGGGTAAGTTGAAAAATAAGTTTCTCCTGTCGACTGTGGTCAGAGTTGTGTATGAAAGTCAAAAAATAGAATGAGACATTAAAGATATGACATACCTTTATTTTTCCATATAGGTACCAAGTACATTGACACATTTGTCATATCGCTTGATAAGCTTCAAAAAGCCCTCCAGGAAAAAATCAGGGCTTTGCATATGAAAGAAGCGTTGAACGGCTTGTTTCACTTCAGTATTGCTTCCAAAGCGCCTTTCCCCGAGATTTTTCTTCAAAGCCGGAAACAGATGGAAGTCGCTTGGTGCGAGATCAGGACTGTATGGCGGATGGTGTAGGAGCTCCCAACCAAGAGTTGCAATATGGTTTTGCGTTGCCGTCGCCGAATGTGGTCTGGCATTGTCATGCAACAACAGAACGCCAGATGTGAGAAGGCCAGGCCACTTTTTCCGAATCGCCTCTTTCAATTTCGACAGGGTGTCACAGTAGCGCGTAGCATTGATGGTTCCAACCTCCAAAAAGTCCAGCAACAAAACTCCTTGGGCGTCCCAGAAAACTGTGAGGAGCACTTTACCTGCAGAGGGAGTTGTCTTGAACTTCTTTCAGACAGGTGATGACGGATGTTTCCACTCCATAGATGCGGCCTTCGATTCTGGCGTGAAATGGTGGACCCACGTTTCATCCCCCGTCACAATCCGAAACAGAAAGTCATTGCCATCTTCATGGTAACGCACGAGATGTTCCAGGCTGACCCCCATGCGTTGTCCCTTGTGTGTCGAGGTCAATTGTCGGGGCACCTATCGTGCTGACACTTTTCTTTATCGAAGAATGTCGTGGATGATGTTTTGAGCTCGCTCATGTGAGATTCCAAGTTCTTCCGCTACTTCATCGATTGTGATACGCCGGTTCGCTCTAATCATGTCATCTACCTTCCTGACATTTTCATCTGTAGTGGCCTTGCGCGTCCGTCCAGCTCTCGGTATGTCCTCCACTTGCTGACGTCCATCATTGAATGTGCGACACCATCTCCGCACCATTTGCTTCGACATCACACCTGGCCCGTAGACTTCCACGAGGCGGTTATGAATTTCTGTTCCTGATACTCCATGTGCCCATTCATAGCGGATAACCGCTCTCACTTCCTCCTTTGACCACGAATTCAAAACGCACCTTCTCTCCATACCTACCGGTGCTCAAATGAGAAGCTGGTCTGCGCTTTGCACAGGCACTGCAACAGCACCATCTGCTTGATTTGCAGCGACCTCTACCCAATGGTGTATCGGTGACTTGAGCGTTTTCCTGCTGTGTCGCCTTTCGCCCATAGCCGTTCAACGCTTCTTCCATATGCAAAGCGTGAATTTTTCTTGGAGGACTTTTTGAAGCTTATCAAGCGATAAGACAAATGTCTCAACGTACTCGTACGAGAATAATAAAATAAAGGTATGTCATATCTTTAATGTCTCATTCTATTTTTTGACTTTCATACACAACTCTGACAACAGTCGACAGGGGAAACTTATTTTTCAACTTACCCTCGTAAATAGTACATAGTACATAACATGAGGCTTTTAAGACTCCCTGTGGAAAATGTATGAAAAGAATGAGTAATTGAATAAATACAGCAAATTGTTACAACTGACTACCTGAAGTGGGTGCTGGAAGTGGTGACTACCTGATGGTGTATTGTGGTGTATTTAATTATGGCAAAGCACACAAGGGCTATCTGCCTAAAGGGAGGGATGCCTTCGTGGAGGACGTTCTAAGGCAAACTGGCTCGTATACACGTTACACATGGGGAAAACCACGAAAACGCCCATGCAGCCAGTCCGTTCGCGGAATTCGAACCTCGAACCGAACTACCAGTGTTCAGCGACATTACCGCTCGGCCGCTGGTGTGCCTGGTGACTATCTGAAGTGGGCACTAGAGATCTTGAGGCAGACAGCGTGCAAGTCAACTGAATGAACGTGAACGGTGAGGAAAGTTATGAATGTGGTTTAGTGGTTCAGCATGCTCTGAATGGTGTGGCAGCGTATTGTTATTGTTGAGACATATGCACGAGTGAGTTCTTGGAAACAGTGCGCAGATTTGTTTACCATGAAGAACATGGTGAACGAAATTGTGACAAAAGATCCAACAAAATCAATGATGTAAAATCTGCTTCCGAAATGAAGGGAAACGGACTAAGCCTAAATAATCTGAATTAGACCAAAAGTGTGACCGCATTGTCCACACTGAGGCAAACATTATGGCGCAGATAATGGTACATATTCCATCAATAAAATAATCTCAACATTTTGGCACAACAGCTGCAGGTGTCCTAGTCCGCCGCTATGCGGATCGTAAAGCAAAGCTTCAACTGACACACATTACTGTGATACATCAGTTGTCGGATATGGGAATAACAGTCGCGTGCAGTTTTGTGAATAGTTTCTGTCTTATATTGCTCCGGAGGTGCTGAGCAATGGTTACTTGTTCATTTCCGATGAAGCATGGTTTCATCTGTCAAGTTACATAAACTTCCAGAGCATAGGACATTGGTCAGGTTTCAATCTACACATGTTCGCGCAGGTTCCACTGCATGCTTAGAAACTCTGAGTCTGGGGTCACGCCGCATCATCCGCATGTTCTTGTATGAGAATGTAAACTCAGGTCATTGCATCAGTAATATATTCAATGTGTTTGTTGAAGAACTAACTGTGGATTATCGTCCCGTAATTTCTCTTTGTCTGGAGCTCACAGCTATTCGGGCCATCCTGCAGCATATTCTCACTCGTGCTTTCCAAAGCATCTTGTCTCGTCTGAACACTTGCCTCAAAAGCCAACAGCCACGTCTCACCACGTCCTTTAGATAAGTTCTTATAACATGGCATTGTATTTACTTAATCACTTATTCTTTTGATACATGTTTCACGTTACCTCTGGTAAAAGACTCAGCCGATATATCTATATCTATCCATCTATCTATCTACCTATCTCTGTCTCTCATACACATATAGTATATATGTAGGCAGATAGATAGATATAATTTCTTTTTATAATTTAATTATTTTTCTATTTTTTATAAAAATTCTGCAACAATATGTTGTAGTATGTAGATAAAAAGATATAAAATATATTATAACGTAATATGTATGTAGATAGATAGATAGATATAAAAAATTATTATAAGAAGGAATTTTTTATTATTTAAATATTTTTCTGTTTTTTACCTTATATATATATATATTATTATTATTATTACACACACATATATATATATATATATATATATGTAATAATAAAATTCCATAATCAAGAATACAATTTTCTAACTGTATGTTCTTTTCATTTTTTAATGGCGATGTTCTCTATTTTGAAAGTACGTGGAATTAAATCCACAGCCCCGTAGTCAAGTTGTTTTTCCCGCCTTTTCTACACGTACAGTTAAGAATGTTCTGGAAATATTTAAAGCGAACTGGATTGGCTGACGGCGCTGACGTCATTTCTTGGAAGCTCCGCCTTTCCAGAGGCTATAAAAGGACTCGCAAAAGAATATCGGAGCTTTTTTCTTAAATGTCACGATGCAGTAAACTTCATACAAAATGTTATTAGTAATTCTTTTTATTTACTCCGGATATCTGATTTTGTAACTGGTATTTCTCCTGACCAATAATAAATGGATCCTGTTTTTTAAGCTTATCGTCTGTTAATTTAAGCTACGACTACATTTATGATTCTTCAACAATCTATTTATTCCTGACAAAAGCTGGTGCATCACATATACATAAATAAATTTAGAACTAATGGTTTGACAAAGACCAAAAATTTTGAAATTCATAATTAATAAATTTAAAGTAATCCCCCAAATGCAACATAAATGTAAAAATGTTTAATAAATTAAAAACCAAAACTTTTAAACCATCAATACCCCTTCTTTATGTCTTTAATGATAATTTTCAGCAGCTTAAAGAGCGAAAATGCTACGCATATTTATGTATATATATTTGTAATAATAAAATTTCATAGTCAAGAATACACTTAAAATTCTAACTGTATGTTCTTTTTATTTTTAATGGCGACGTTCTCTTATTTGAAAGTACGTGGAGTTAAATCCACAGCCCGTAGTCAAGTTGTTTTTCCCGCCTTTTCTACACGTACAGTTATAGAATGTTCTGGAAATATTTAAAGCGAACTGGATTTGCTGACGAGGCTGACGTCATTTCTTGGAAGCTCCGCCTTTCCAGAGGTTATAAAAGGACTCGCAAAAGGAATATCGGTGGCTTTTTCTTAAATGTCACGATGCAGTAAACTTCATACGAAATGTTATTAATTCTTTTTATTTACTCCGGATATCTGATTTTGTAACTGCTATTTCTCCTGACCAATAATAAATGGATCCTGTTTTTTAAACTTATCGTCCGATAATTTAAGCTACGACTACATTTATGATTCTTCAACAATCTATTTATTCCTGACAAAAACTGGTACATCACATATATATAAAGAAATTTAGAACTAATGGTTTGACAAAGACCAAAAATTTTGAAATTCATAATTAATAAATTTAAAGTAATCCCCCAAATGCAACATAAATGTAAAAATGTTTAATAAATTAAAAACAAAAACTTTTAAACCATCAATACCCCTTCTTTATGTCTTTAATGATAATTTTCAGCAGCTTAAAGCGCGAAAATGCTACGCATATTTATGTATATATATATGTATGTATAAAAATAATGCAACTACGTTTCTTCAACAACTAGAAATTGAATCCCCAAAAAATGAAAGCATTGATCCCATTCAGTTGCAAGCAGACTGTGTGAGGGGGGGGAAATTTCATTCAAATGTATTTTTGCACTTCATTTGCAGACTTTTATAAAAAATGTCATATCTAAAATTGCAAACTTTTACTTCTAAACGTCTAACCGTTTTATTTCTAAAGCATACAATCAATTTTTTCGCAAACATATTGGTTAACCTTGAATAAATAATTTAGCAAAATTTAGGCTTTCGTCAGTTTGAGTTATATTCAAAGAAACCAATGTTTAAAGCGATGATTACAGGGTTTAAAATGTGTCTTCAATTCTTACATCTCTTAAGCTGTTTCAGCAAATATATATGCTTTAACATATGGATAAATTCAATTTTCATTTGATTTCTGTTTCATCTAAAATTCATTCATTCTTCAGTTGTTTAAATCAGCAGCAAATATAATACTGGGCGAGCTTGTGGTAGATGTATGTTTGTATTATATCTTTAAAAACATATTTCTCCGATAAAGTTCTTCGGAAGGTTTGTTGACTTCAGTTAACTTAAAACCCTATCGTTTTTCGTATGCTTTAGTTGCCAGCATGTTTTCTTGCTTTCTGTGATATTTGGAAAAAATTCGTTGTCAGATGCTTCATGTCATAGTTGCTCTTATAAACTACAACTAAATAAAGATATGTTTAACTTCGAATCCTTTATATGTTTAATTTACACGGGGGTTCAAATATATTGATCACCTAGGCTACCAAAAATGCTGGAGCCGTGCATGGGTATGAGAAGCGGCTTATGTTAATAAAACTTAATGCATGTCATTGTTTTAATGATGTACTGTACCCCAGTCTTGCTTGCGCAAATCTCATAGAAACAGTTATTTATATTTATTAGTCATCATATAGAATCTGTTGTTTATATGGATAGCAACTCACGTTTAATTTCTTACACAATATTCATAGCTAATCTCTATAGCAAGTGTTGACAGCAATACAATTAAAAATAAAAATTTCTGCAAAATTAAGGCCCACCAGCGGCCGAGCGGTAAAGTCGCTGAACACTGGTAGTTCGGTCCGAGGTTCGAATCCCGCGAACGGGCTGGCTGCATGCGCGTTTTCGTGGTTTTCCTCACGTGTAACGTGTATACGAGCCAGTTTCCCTTAGAATGTCCTCCACGAAGGCATCCCTCCCCTTAGGCAGATATCCCTCGTGTGCTTTGCCATAATTAAATACACCATACCACACTTCTGCAAAATTAAGAGAGTAGAGACTGGTGCATTCCTCTTCTAAACTACAAGCATGAAAAAGTGATTTCAATAGTAAAATAGGGTAGCTTAAAATAGTAACATGTTGCTGCTTCTTCTTTATTCATACATATTTTAGTCATCTAAAAGGCAAAATTGTAGTTCTTTACGAATACGCACCAATTTATCTGTGTGTTTTTTTTGGGGGGGGGGGTTCGCAAAGACAATAAAGAATACCATCATCGTTAATTCCATAATTTATTTGTTATGTACTGTGTCATTAACTTCTAAGTTATCATAAAAACACGCATATGTATATATCTATATTTATGTATAGTAATTATGTTTAATGTAAAAAAGTTGAAAATATTTATTAATTGCATTTTATGTTTGTTGCAAAAGTGTAAAAAGTCTTTTAAGCATCGTAATATGCTAAGTGTCGGCTAGAAAAGACAATAAAATGTATGTTGCTTATTCTGGCCATTAATGGTTTAATAGTGGTTACAACTTTGGAGTTGGCTTCCAAAATAATACTGCTAATATCTTCAGAATTTGATATGTAAAGATATGGAACCTTTCGTATTCATTTTACAAAAGCATAGTGTACATTCGATTCTTGCTCTGCGAGATCGACATAAAATTATATTTTATATTTATAAAACACTTTCATTGCTAGTACTGAAACTCTTTTCATAAACCTTATCCTGAGGAATTTTACAATTTGAAATACATGAACAAGGTCGACCCGCCCAGACGGTAAAATGGTTAGGTGAGCCTGACTGCGATACCGAAATGCCTGGCTTCGATTTCTCGGAGAAGGCATGGATGTAAAAATTGTCTGTTCCTTCCTAGGAGGCAATGGTGGCTTACCTATTAGGTGCTTCCATAACAAAGAGACCACCGATCTGGTCTTAGGAGTGGACGATACCGGCATAGGTTTGTATAAAAATATTCTAAACATCAATAGATGTTTGACTTTGAATGTAATAACAATAGATGTTTGAAATGACTGAATGTAAAGAGACTACTTTAATAGCACAAGAGTACCTAATAAAAACAGTAAAGATGATTACTCAACAGAGACTCTCATTAACAGAGAAACAATTGATTGTAGAGGTATGAGGTATTATCCTCAGCTCTTAAGACATCACGGCAGTAAAGATAGAAGAAGGGTGTCTTTATTCAATTGCATATAATTGAACAGATGGTCTCACTTGGGCTTACATTATAAGGTATTTCTCCCACTTCCCTAGCGTGCCTTCGTGGTGTAATGGTAGCACGCTGGGCCGGTATTCCAGAGGTCCGTGGTTCGGTTCCCGATGTAATTAAAGTAGCCTAAGGGCTCACAGGATCAATTATTATTAAATATTGATTATTATTAAATATTGATAAATATTTGTTTCTGAGTAAAACTACTGAACACTGGCACTTCGAATCGGGTTTCGACGAACTCGCTTGATGCATGGATGTTTTCATGGTTTTCCCCATGTGTAAGCGAATATTAGTTTCCCTCAGACATTTCCCATCAATGAATCCATTCCCTCAGGCACATATATATATGTATACACAGATACGTATATGTGTGTGACGTTCTCGCGTACAGTGACATAATCTAACGCAACAGCAATTGCTTACTTTCTACTATTATTTATTAACTTAAAGTGACGTTTTCCTTCTGACAATTATTCCTAGGTTACTAATAGGTAATTTTATATTGAACTCTACCCTATATCTACTTGCCTGTTTATGATACTCCCTTATAACTTAAAATTAAGCAAATTTTCAATGAAAAGTAACATAGTTTAAATATAGGATTTTAATCTTCATCGTGAGCTTAGTGGAACTTGCACCTTGCCAGTGTAAGGAGACACCGAGGATTAATGGCAGCGCGTCGTTTTGGTTTGGTTTAAGGCCTTTATGAGGAGAAATGTCTCATATCGCGTTGCGAATGGAGAAACTTACATAAACGCCCTTGCAGAGAGCCCGTTCGTCTAGACTCAAATCCATGTCGAACTACATGTGTTTAATTACTTTAACGATGGGCTGCTTGCTTAATAAATTGCTAAACAGCTGCATGAGATCCGGCGAAAGTGTTGTAGGTTTAAGGTTTAGGTTATTACTATAAACAATTTTAATCTTAGCATCAAGTAATTCGCCCACATCGTACGTTCTATATTAACAGACTTGTTTTAATTTACATTATTATTTTTAAGTCTTATAAAACCCTCCAGGGGTAACTAAAAACCGGTTTGTTTATTTTTACGTCTGAGATTGCAAGATGGGTCATAGTTAAACTATCAGGGACGATAATTCTCCAGGTATTCACGTGACTAATGTGAACAGATGTTTGATTGTGATTGTCAAGTTATTTTACACCATAGATATTAAATTCTATTTCTTAAATGTTTTAAAAGCAGTCCAAACTATTTTAATTTCGATGGTGTCAACTTTCAGGCAAATGAAATTTAAAATGTGCTGAAGTTCCGTTTGTCTCACTTGAATGGAAACAAGGGGGATAATGGAAACTTTCGATTTCTCCACGCTAAACAGAACGTATCTAATCACAACCAACCAAATCAGCTGTAGTATACCAAATCAGCTGTAGTCTGCCTAGGCTGCTTTGTGATGAAGTGATCACAAAAACCAGTGCGCATGCCTGTGACTAAATAGGGCGTTGCATCTTGGAAACGTCTCGCATATATCGCGTGGCTCGCGAAAGTTGTGCAACAGATCGAAAAAGCCGATTTTTTTGAGGGGGAGGGAAGTGTATGTCTGTGGTACCCAATGATCGCTCGAGCGTGCCGCTTGGTAACATTCACCAGGGTCAAAGAGACATATAATGATTACTCAGACATAAAAAAAATGGTTGTCCGTAGCCCTATTTTAAAAAATACACATTTGCGTTCTAAAGAATGAGGTTTTAATGCTGAATCTTACTTAAACTCAGCTTTTTACTTGAGGCATGTGACATTTCAAGTAAAGCATTGAAAGGAAATCCATTTTTAAATCCATATTTAGTTTCCATTACAATGGCTTTGCCAAAGCGTCCTAAATGTAGGTAACCTTTGTTAAAATGGGTTTTACGTGAATCAGTAATGAAACTCTGCGTTAAGTGAAGCACAAATGACGCGCCTCCTTTAAAAATGAGTCAAACTCCACCAGAAATAAACTGCAACGTCTATTATTAATCACTTGTTAGCACACGTGACTTAATTTTATAGATAGAGTATTATCGTGGGAGTAAATTTCTATTTTAATGTTACTTGTGGTCATTGTCATGTTAATAAAATTTTGTAAAATTGCTGAGTTAAATTTTATCTGAATAATGTCGATTAAATTATTATTCAGATTTTTCTTGACACATCACAACATGTGCTAATATATTAAAATGGAACGTAAAGATCATTTGAAAATGTTGTTTCATTTAATGAAATCATCAAAATATGCTACCTTAAAATACATTAAAGCAAATGTAATATGTTTTTTTTTTCATAACCAGATGCTTTGATTAAATGAATAATCGTTTGTTAAGTGCAATAATTACAGTAAGTTTAGTTCAAATTTCAACTATCTCCCATTAGAGCATATTTTAAACTTATGTAATATTTTCATAAATTTTGCTTTAATTAATAATTCTATATAAGTAAATAATTAATATACAATAATAAATCTTATTTGGTTTTATTGTTCGGTATATTAAACCAAAATTGAAACCAGAAAGAGTGTATTAAAACAAAGGGAATTTTAGGACTATTAGTTGATAAATGCTATTTTGATTGGAAAAAATGTAAAACAAATCAGTAAATTTTTAGAAAAAATGTCAAATGATATGAGGTAAAAGTAGAAGAACGCCCAAGTATTTTTTTAGAAATGAAAATGGAATAACAATAAAACAGTCATGGTATTCAATAGATGTTCTTGGTACACATGAAATGACTGAATGTAAAGAGACTACTTTAATAGCATAAGAGTACCTAATAAAAACAGTAAAGATGATTACTCAACAGAGACTCTCATTAACAGAGAAACAATTGATTGTAGAGGTATGAGGTATTATCCTCAGCTCTTGAGGCATCACAGCAGTAAAGATAGAAGAAGGGTGTCTTTATTCAATTGCATATAATTGAACAGATGGTCTCACTTGGACTTACATTATAAGGTATTTCTCCCACTTCCCTAGCGTGCCTTCGTGGTGTAATGTAGCACGCTGGGCCGGTATTCCAGAGGTCCGTGGTTCGATTCCCGATGTAATTAAAGTAGCCTAAGGGCTCACAGGATCAATTAACACGCAGGAAGGCTCTGATTCGTAGACGCGGTGGAAACAAGCTTAATGCTAGAAACACTCAACGCCACAGAATCAAATCACTACTAATTCAGAGTAATAACGTGGCCTTCAAGCAGGCATAACACGCTCTGAATTCACCTTCCAAAAGCTTTACTTAAATAGCACTTTTGTCTACCTTAATTTGATTACACGCACGTTTTTCATTAGCATTCTGGCAGGAAAGCGTGGGTGAAAACGAGATTGAAAGGAAAGTTGCTTTAACAAAATATTAACTGTTAGTTAAACTAAATAAATTCCCGCATGATAATATTTTATACTGGTCGAATAAAACTTGCCCAGATTTGACGCTAGCTGCTAGTCTTAAAAGTAACCATGTAGAAAATCCAAGTTTAAAAGATACTGAAAATGTGTAGAGAACTTTTAGATGCTTGAAAAGTATTACAAATTTGGGTTTTCGTTACAAGTGTTTGAAGAAATATTGTACTTGTGTAAACTAGAAGTTTTCCGTAACTTGGATTTTTCAAATGATAAAAAAACAGACAAAAGCGTTACTAGATATATGATTTTATATGAAGGAAATCCTGTGAGTACAAAGAAACTATCAATAATTATTTCATCAACAACAGAAGCTGAATGCACAACAGCAGCAGGTTTTGTGTTAAAATGTTTTTTAGAAGGAAAAACAATCTTCTAATAGAAATATTTACTGACAGAATAAAATTTTATATTTAACTATAACCCCCAAATTGCATAGAATTTCTTAAATAGAGAGATATTTAAGTCATTATCAAGCAGAAATATTTAAATGATTATCAAATGAGGTATTCAAAGTGCTTAATCTAATATCGCATTCAAGTACTTTAACGAATATATAAGCTTGAATAATAAATTTACCATCTACTGACAACTCTGGAGTCAACCAATATACAGTTCTATAAAGAGATTGTTTTTTAAGGTCTTGAATTGTAACCTCCAGAGCCGCATGGTCAAACACAGAACTGAACTTCTGTTTGTAATATTGACTGATATCTAGTCTTTAAACGTAATTAGACATACTAAAACGAGCTTCGTTTCATCTTACCATTCATAGCCCCCGTGTTGTCCATAACACAATATAATTATAACGCAGAATATCCTCCTAATGTTCCGTTTAAGTTTCAATGCTCGGAATAATATTCTGATAATCTAGATTCTAAAATATCCTGAGGACTTCATTATTTCAGATCCTAAGGATATCTTTGTTCAACTCTCTATGCAAAAGAATACGCAGAAACGTTAATGGAAATGTTGATTCTCAGATGACTTGAAGGCTTAGACGTTTAACATTTTGAAGATATTCTTTCTATATTCTTACAGAATTTTTCAGAGGATTTCTGTCACCAAACATTTTGTGGATGTTTATTCTCGGTTCTTCTAGCAGCATAGATTTTTCATATTTGCTCAAGAATGTCCCACGGATATATTGGTATGTGACATTAAACACTTGAAAGGATGCATTACGGCGATATTAAGGATGTTCCGAGGATGAGCTTAAATAAGACTAAATCCATACAGTATCCCGTATACGAGCGAGTTAGGGACTTTTAAGAATGTACTGGGATGTCATATTAAGCATTCGAAAGGCTGTGTTAGGGATATATTCCGGGATGTGCTGATTATGAACTAAGTATGACTTTAAATTCTCACAACATCCATAACACTGTAAACGGGGATGTTCCAAGAATATAGAGATTAAGTATTCGAAAGGATGTGTGTGTGTGTGATTATGACAAAGCCTCGAGGGCTATCTGCCTAAAGGGAGGGATGCCTTCGTGGAGGACGTTCTAAGGGAAACTGGCTCGTATACACGTTACACGTGGGGAAACCACGAAAATGCCCATGCAGCGAGCCCGTTCGCGAGATTCGAACCTCGGACCGAACTACCAGTGTTCAGCGACTTTACCGCTTGGCCGCTGGTGGGCCTTCGGAAGGATGTGCTTGGGAAGTTACGCGTACATTTCATGATGTTTTCTGCATGTTGATGCAGCTCGTGAACGCCATCCTTAGGATGTTCAGAGGAGGTTTTTGTACTATTTGGGAAGTTATTTTGCTAAGGAAATCATGTATTCATTAATGACTTTACAAGAAAACTTGATTCTTAGTATTTACGCTATACAAGAGAAAATACTGAAAATTTCTTGTAACTTGCACATTTGCCAATTTTTTTATTCCATATCGCACAACCAGTAATCATGTGTCATATCCAGTCAATTATTGATGCAGTTGGTTTCTGAAAAAAAAAAACTGGACTTCTCTGCAAGCTCTACCGGAGACTAAGTGTGTTCTGGTTGAGCGTTCCTTTAAGAAACTCTCCTTCATTATTTAAAAAAATTTTCCCTAAAATTCATTATTTAAAAAATCTTTATAAATAACATTCTCCTAATAAAACAAGCTCTCAATAACTTCTTTATTAAAAACAGAATTATTTAGATTTTCCACAAGTTCAGATTCCAAATTATTTTATGACATGTTTTTGAAATTCGTCGTTGAGTCCTTAAAAAATTCTTAAGATTGTGATTCCTAAGGTTTATTACATTTATTGTAAGAATAGTTTAACCACCCATATAACCACCTTAAGTTTTAATATCGGCCAAACGAATTCGCTAAACTTCGTATTAGGGATAACAGGCAAAAACATCGCGACAAAAACACCGCGAGAGAAAAAGTAGCGGAGAAAACAATGCAAGACGAAATTGTCGTCGTATAAAACATGGTGGGAGAAAAGGAAACAATAAGAAAACATTACAGTTCTAAAACATCGAAGTACAAAACATTGCAGTCGAAAATAAAACAGTTAAAAATATTATTAGCAGTTTAAAACATTGTCGTCGAAAATATCGTGGTAAAAAATAAATCACCTACAAATCATCACGTGATGAGATTATCGCAGACATACGGTTTTCAACCCTTTGAAAGCTATAAATTCATATTCTCATAATGATTTGCGGGTGGTGTGGCTGCAGCGGATGTGGTCAGAGCGGATACATTCGATTTCGTGGTCAGAGCGGACACTTCGAAACTCATCGTGGTTAGAAAGGATACATGTTTTCCCCATCTTAGAACAGTACAGATAAATAAGTAAATAAATACTTTTAAAAGTCACAAATATAATTGAAAACAGTATTTTAAGTGGCAAATCTCTTTCAAGTGGGATAACTTTTTTTTTTACCGAAGTTTTTTGTTTTTGCTCTCGATTATCGAATTACAAGGCACTGGAATTACTCTTGGCACTGGGGTATGTCGGTATTTTAGTAACGAAATCATATCCTTTCTGATATAATTCTGGAAGTTCCTCCTGAAATATCTGGGGAATGGGAACTGATGTTTTTTCTCGGACTTTTTTTCTGCCTTTAACTTCCTTCTTAAGCCTTTAACTTCGATCTCAGCAATGTTGGGCACGCAGGAATGCTCAGTTTTCTTCAGTACTTCGTACTGAAAATTTTTCTTTACATTTCCTTTACAACGATCTGTCTTACATACCCAACTCATTGCTAATTTTTTATTTTTTTCGGTGTAAACGGTGTGGGTAATCATCTACAACTAAACGTTATTTTCCTTTTTTTGTAGAGAGTAATTTTGTTTAAATGGCTATGGGTTCCAACACAGATGTTTTCGAGGCTATAAAACGACATACACACTTCATAAGGATCAAACATCTACTGAGAAAATAAGAAAAACCTTTTCTCTTAAAATTATCGGCTTATCTCTACAGTAGGTGCAAAGCTCGAAACTACACAATAGATGACATGTAACTTATTAGGTAAACAACACAATAGGTACAAGAATGTCCGCTCTGCTCACCCAGCTACCCCACACGTGTCCGCTGTAGCCACTGTTTGCTCAGACTACGTCCGCTGTGACCACGTAACCGATTTGCGAGCGCAAGAAGGCATATGGAATATTTTTACGTTTTAATTAACGAATGAATATTTACTGAAAAAGGAACAAAGAAACTTAAGCATTCAAAAAATGAATAGAAACATAATACTACTTATAGCAATTAACGGAATTTTATAATTTTATAATTAATTAAGCAATGATTAGTTTCACGCAATTACTCATCTTCTTTTTCTAATCATTTTAAGACTACATTTTTTTACCAATAAATCTTTATAAAACAGATTAATTACTTAATGACCTTTATTAGTTAAAAATATAATTTTAAAATTATACTAGCATTGTTTTTCTACTCATTTTCAGTTTTTGAGTGCTGAAATTTCCTTCTTAATTTTCAGCAAAAATTTATAGCTAATTCCAAAATATGAAATATAAAATTAAAAATATTCCTCATTTCTTCTTGTGCTCAGAAATTGTTATGCGAATTTTTTTAATTCTGAAAATGCAATGGCTGGGATGGTTATCGTCATACAATGATTTGTAAGTCACAAAGATGATCTGTATTTTTTAATCACTATATTTTGGATGATGATGTTTAGTTTTTGAATCTCTTTATTTTTTATGACGGTGTTTCATATCGCGATGTTTTAGAATTGCGATGTTTTCTTCTTGCTTTATTTTCTCCCACAACGTTTTGTACGACGACGTTTTAGCCATGGCATTTTCGTCCGCAATGTTTTCGGGGACACAGTATTCAAGAATAGAAAACATACTTCAGGGAAGAAGAAATAAATTGTTCTTTTGCAGCGACTGAGCTTTATTTGTACCTAAAATAATTTCTTTAACTTCAGTCCCTCTAGAATTATCCAAAAGGCATTTTCAGCTGTTGAATTAGATTTCATTAAACCTTTCGACATCTGCCAAAATTTATCATATTTAGCGCAATTATCACTTTTTATCGTATCAGAGTTACCAGTTTTACCTTTTATTTCTAGTAATGTATTCAAACTTCAATAGAATGTGACTTTAAATGTTAGATTTCGTGATTTTTCTAAGATTGATTTTTAAAATTTCAAAATTCCAAACGGGAACATTTGTGTCATTTGAAACATTTTTATAACATTATGTGCCTGGGACCAACCGTTGCGAAAATAAAGACCGCATAAAAACTTTTGCAGACACATTTCTATATTGTTTTTCTTTTCGTTACGTAGAACAATGAAAGATAACGTTCACATAGTTTTTTTAATACATCATGTTATCTCTTAAATTTATTCTTCGTTTTCCTTACCATTCCCTATAAATAGCACTTTAGAATACTTATGCACTAACTAAGAAGGATTATATTTGCATATAACGTTTTACCCATAACCGAAACCGAAAACATTAAAGTTTATTTTTCGATATGGGTTTAGTGACTTTTCCTTTAGTTTATTACACGGTTCTTGAAGAATAAACCCAATATCAGTTTCTCTAACATTAACCTACACAGGAAAAAGAATTGGCACAGTTAATTTATAGGCCTTGCAGCGTTTTATGGGAATATTTTTGCCATTTCTTTCATTACATTGCGTGACTTGTTATGTCACTGATCGGTAAATTACCATTTATGGCTCATAAATTATAGCTATTTTGAACCTTTCGTTTTTCTACGTGAATAGAAATATAGCGATCTTAAAACATAAAATTTTATAAATTAATAAATAATATAGAATATTTCGTGTAAAGTATATTTTGTTTCCTCAGTTGCAATGCTGTGTCTATTGTGAAATGCAAAGTTATCTTAAATTTTATGGAATAAATATATCATATGAGCATGTATTTAAAGCTCTTAAATGTTGAACTCAAAAGTAGTGATGAGTCGGTACTACCGAACCGGGTATTTTGTAACGGGTACTTAGTTGTAACGGGTACTGAAAATCGGTACATCCAAGTACCCGTTACTTCAGTACCGAAATCGGTACTTTTCGGTATTCGTTACTTCTGTACCGAAACGGGTACTTTTGGGTATTCGTTACTTCTGTACCGAAACGGGCACTTTTCTGTATTCGTTACTTCTGTACCGAAACGGGTACTTTTCGGTATTCGTTACTTCTGTATCGAAACGGGTGCTTTTCGGTATTCGTTACTTTGTAACGAAAATATGCGTCTCTTCTCGGTATTTCGGTATTCGTTACTGGAGGATCGAGGAGGGTTCAGCTCACTTCGGTTTTCGTACGAGGTGATATGCGCTCCTTGTGTCCATGAATGGTCTGCTCCTCAGACACTTCCGTAGTTGACATGTTTTCTGATATTCAAAATCTTACTCCGTACAGATAAAATCAAACACGTGGTGACGTGGCAGAGTTCCTTCAGTGCGCAAAATCGTTAGCTGCATATTTTGGTACTCAGAATCGTTACTAGGGCACTTCGGTACTCCAAATCGTTACTAGGGTACTTTGGTACTCCAAATCGTTACTAGGGTACTCCAGTGGAGTAAACCGTTACTAGGGTACTCCGGTACAGCAAACCGTTACTCCGGTATTTTGTTACTTCGGTACTCCAAATCGTTACTTGGGTACTCGTTACTTGAAATCGGTTTTCGGTACTTTTCAAAGTAACGGTTACTTGAGTAACGGCTATTTTGTACCGGGTACTTGTCTGTACCCGTTACTCTCGTACCGGGTACAAGAATGTACCGAAGTTGCCCATCACTACTCAAAAGTAATGAATTTACTAAAAAGAGGTACACTGTTCCTCTAAAAGTCAAAATATTTAATACTTTTAACAAATTTCAGAAGTACGTACCGTATTTTAATTGCGTACTTTTCTTTCTGTTGGTTCTGAAAATTATAAAATTACTCCCAAAATTTTTCCTCTTGCTTAGTTTCCCCTCTGAGAGCTAGTTTATTAGTTAATTGTATTCTTTGGTTATTATTGTTTTTATTCATTGTATTCAATTTGAATTTGCTCTTTTGTGTTAACACTTCGTCCATTTTCCCTTGCATTTATTATTTGGAACACATTTTATGCAGATTCTTCGTGAAACTACCCGGATATGGCAGATGTTCTCGCACATAATAAAGTTTCCGAAAAAGTGAAAATTTCCAATCATCTTACTTCTTTTATTTATTTCCCAGCTCATTTTATCCTCATCTACTACTGATGTGTTCGATCTTTTAAAATCTGTTTTTATGCTCAATCAATTCCCCTTCGTTCCTCCAATGTTCCTCTTGGAAACTGCGGTCAAGACTCATTCATGTGAGGTACCTCTGAGGCTTTGCTAGATATATAAGACAGACTCCTCGCTCTCAGTTACCGTCATACAGAGGCTCAATTCATGTCAGACACTGTAATGTTAATGTTACAATGTATTCTTACTGTGATGAAGGTTTCTTTAAGAAAAATAATACCATAATAGTTGACATAATATTATACTTCTTCTCCTTACTGCAATAATTACATTGACGTTAATATAACATTAGTTATAGTAAAACTATAGTTGTATTAAATAAAGAAGTTTGCTTGCTTTGCCTATTATATCCTTATGAGTGTACATTAAAGTATCTAGACAAGTTTTGTAGACAGTGTTTATAACTGCATAATTAATATACTATCGCATAGCAGCAGGCAGGCTACTTGACCGGAGAAAGAACGTCATGCTATTTACACTCATGTCCATTAATTAAGGATAATGCAAAATCAGGCAAAGGAAGAGATAGAAGCAAAACAAATTTGACTTATTTGTAAAGCTTATTTATTAAACAAAAAGTAAAGAGCAAAAAAAGATGCTATATGTTTGATATTATTAAACAAATTAGCTATTTTTTCTCCCTGGAGCAAATTACAAAAAAAACCTATTTACAAAAAAACCAATATTACATGGTTGGTATGATTGTTAATACATTGTATGTTTCCCAGACGATGCAATACAGTCCGTACAACGCCTAGGCATGCATCAAATTATCGATCTGATCTTGAGGGATATTACACCACTCAAAACACAATGCTCTCCGAAGTTCGGGTAGACATGTAGAAGGAGGTTGACGGGCCGCAACTCGTCGGCCAAGCATGTCCCACACGTGCTCTACTGGATTCAAGTCCGGTGAGAATGCTGGCCAGTCCATACGGGTGATATCCTCCGAATGAAGGCATTCACTTACGATGTTTGCACGGTGAGGACGGGCGTTGTCATCCATAAACACAAATTGTGCGCCCATGGCGCCCCGAGACAAACGTACATGTTGTTCCAGAATGACGTCCCGATAGATTTGGCTAGTCATGGTTCCACTTTGAACATGCAGGTCATTCCTGGAACCCAGAATAATTCCATCCCAAACGAGCACTCCTGCACCACCGTAACGGTGTCGTTCAATGATGTTCTCTTGGTGGTAACGGGTACCTGGAGCTCTCCATATGAAAGTCCAGCGCGAATCAGACTGCGAGCTAAACCTGGACTCGTCGTAAAACATCACAAAAGCCCACTGTTGCGGTGTCCACAATGCATGCTCTCCAGGCTAATCGCAGGCGACAGTGAGTTGCAGTAAGTGGAACGAATCTGACAGGTCTACGAGCATATATACCAATCTGCCCTAAGCGTCTGTACACAGTCTGCCTTGAAATTGTCGTACCAGTGGCTGAAGAAAGCTGACGAGACAGGTCTGAGGCTGTGCTCCTCCTTTTTCTTATGACAGTAACTGCCAAATACCGGTCCTCATTCGGCGTTGTAACTCTGGGGCGACCTGTGCTGTAACGTCTACTCACATTACCATCATCTCGGAATCGTTGCCAAAGCCTCGAGATGACACTCTGGGCAATTCCAAGTTCGTCTGATACTTCCAGTTGGATACGCCCACATTCCAGACGGTCGATAATTCTACCACGTAAAAAATCATCCAAATGCGTCCTTTGTGTCATAACTATTCGGTTATTGCACTGAAATGCTTATAAAGCGCCTGCGAACAATTTTACTTCTTTGCATGTATTCCTTATATATCACTCTCTTACACTCTTGTCATTGTGACGTACCATCGGTGTCATCTGGTTACTTCCTGAAATTTGCATATGATTCTTGAAGATGTGTGTAGTGATTTTACAGGTGATATATTTATTTTAGAGTTCTCCGAATTATCTTTAATTTTTGGACATGAGTGTAATTTTAGGCTCTAATTCTATTCATTATGGCTTTCATTCATTACGGTTTTTCTATTCATTATGGTTTAGCGTTTGATATTTTATGTAGATGGTTTTCTTTACCCACGGCATCTCTAAGTAATATTTCAGAATGCAAATGTAGCTAGGTATTGGGAAAATTGATAGCGTCTTATTGATGCACTGTGCCTGCAAAACTCCTTATGCGGTCTTTAATTTCACCATCCCTGCTCGCAGACTTATACTTCCAATTATAATAATACTTAAATGATGCAATTCAATGAAAATCAAGCCATAAAAAACAAGTCTGAGTGGGTCCGACTTTAAATTTTAGAGCCTTTAAATTTGATGAAATATTATTCATTAGAAATATGTAATAAATAATATGTTCTCAACATGATCTCGATTCTAGAACCATAAAAATTACTTTAAAATCTTATTTTTCATTTATTGTCACAAAATAGAACATTTTTTCTTACAATCAATCAATCCAATCAAAATCCAAACCACACACTTCACTTTACCGAATCAAATCCAATATACACTTCTGAAGTAAGATTTTTGATTTCATACATATTCTAAACAAGCTGCCTCGTGGAATTTGCAGATAACCTCACGTGTACCATAATTACGAACTAATTAAAATTAGCCAGTTAAAATGTTTTCACCAAAAGCTTAATTTACAAAAACAAATGAGCATTGCTTAATTTGCTTCACTAAAATAGTCCGAATGTAGTGATGTGTAATGGCTGCGAAACTTTCCGAAACTCGTACTGCGTCGCTAAATAGTATTTAAATGAAAAAGACTGAAGACATTTGAAACAGAGAAACTTTAAAATACTGTTCTTCCCGAAGATTTGTAAAGGCATGTTCGTTAGATGCATTTTGTACAACCATTTCTTGAAGAAGATGCCCATATACTACCTTCGAAAGTGTTTGCTTGTAATTGTGTACTTTCTTATCTCCACATTTTATTTTTAAACCTTAGGCAATGGAACTCGCAGCTCGCATTTTACGCTTCATGTAATTGAACTTGAACTAGCATTGCAGCAACTTTTATTGCATAATACTGTAACAAATACTGTTTGTACAACCATAACAGGTGCTTTGTTTCATTTCATTCATCAAAAGATAATGATATCATTCACTGAAATGGCATTTCATATCTTTCTGGCCCAGTCATTGGATGAAGCTATTCTACAGCGGTGTTAAAACCCTTTCGACGAAAACCTTGGCCGTTGGAGGGCGCTTCATCCAATAAGCAACACAAACAGCGAGTGTTTGTGGGAACTACACAAAGATCCGTGATATATAAACAAAATCACTATATTGGAGAAAATATGATGTTTCCTTTATAGCCTTCATGCACAACATCAATGCTGTCTACGGAATTTCTGTCACATAATAAAACATTCTGAATGCACCAATCATACTTTATGTTGAAAGAAATAATAGAGGTATACATATCAGTAGAAATGGCATTTTTCATTATTTCCTGTTATATAATGAAGCTCTGATGAACAAGCAGGTTTAACTGATCAGCACTTCCAAATTTACAGTGTATCTGTAAGCGTAACTGATCAGAAACGATGCGAGTAATATATTCCGAATACTGTGTTAAAAGTGTTAAATATAGATCTACCGTCCAACCAGGATAATCGTTAATGACTCTGACTACCGTACCAAGGGCCTCGGATTCGAATTCCGGAGAAGCCATGGATGTTTGTAAATGTCTATGTGGTATAGAGGCACTCAAAATATGCGGTGAGCATAAAGTCTTCTCGAGTAGTTGGTAGTAAGGGAGACCTTCACCCCTCCCCGTGGTGCTCTTCTTCAAAACTGGGGACGGAACTGACCAAAGTCGTACTGTCATTTGTGTAGTGCTAAAGGATTTTGCCAACGATAGGCGCTATTGTGACTGCTTGCCACGATGAATTTCGTGAGCTTGCTCTAATTTCATACAAGCGAGATTAGTCACAACAACAACGGCAATAAATATAGGTCTGTTCCAAATTAGAATACAGCAATATTTCCGTAAGAGCAAAGAAAATCCAAACCAAAATATTTCACTTACCTTTTTGGCAATGTGAGTCATTCAGTTAGTCTCCAGAATTCTCTAGATATAAACATTATTTCATTCTCTGATGTTCTTCTGTGTATAAAATAAATATTTCTGCAAAGGTTTGAATTATATGATTTTGGAATACTTCAAGATTATCTTGTAACCATTTTTAAGATATTTTGATATTAACAATTTAACGTCAAATATTATAAAGAATTTTATATTATGGCAAAATCTATAATTTACCTGGGCTTCTGGCCTTCAGATACGAAGCTGCCTGATATGCGTCTTTTTTTTTTAACTGTGTATGTTTCTTCTTAATCTAGGTGCTATTTATATCCATCCACCTCATAATTCCAATCCTTACCGCCAGAGAGGGCGCAATGAAGGCCGATCCGTGAACAGCGTGTTCAATCCCTTCTCTCATTCCTCACCCTCCAGACAAAGTTCCTTTTCCTATTGCTCTGCGGGCGGCAAGTGCCAATTTTTCCTGTACTGCTGGCTGTCTGGTGGGTCCCTGGGCTCATCTTGCGGACCTCTCTTCTCGTGCTGTGTCACCAACAACGAGAAAAGGATTACAGCGGAAACGTATGGACCAGTGAAGAATGATCCTTGTAAGTAGTTCTTTTGACATGCTTTCTTTTTATTTAATTATTTTAATTTCAAAGCAAATTTTAGGGGTTGAATTTTTAATATACAGGGCTATAACGGCGAAATCTATAGTAAAATGACTTTTAAACCTAGGCAAAGAATTTAATGTTAGATTGTTGCAGATTTTGTATACATATGATGTTTATGCATTTTACAACGATTTGTCATCTATTTAGCTAATGTTAAAAAATTTACGGAATACTTTATTAAATAATCTGCCCGATAGCCTTTTATCTGGGCTATACGTCTGGGTTAGAGTTGACTTTAAGGTACCCCTTGTATTGTCGCGAAATTGTTGTTTCATTTATCGCCAAGTTGTTGTCTCATTTATGACAACCTGAGTAGTTGAGGTCTATGGAAACCTTAATATGACGTAATTGGTTGCGGCGAATTTGAAATTTGGAAAAAATTTGGAAAGTGTGTGTCGAATTTTGGGTAAGAGCTTGTGTATGATGGATTAGTACGTTGTTATTTTGCAGTTTACACAGTAAATTGGCTGAATGTGGTAAGATTAATTTGAAGTTTCTGTAGGATTTGGAATGAAAGGGAGAAAAGCATTAATTGACTGGCGTGTAAATGAAGGTTTACTTAGCAGCCATTATTAAGTGTCATGTTTGGAGGAAAGAAATGCGTATGGTCGAACATCGGATAATTTTTACTCTTATTTTTGTGAATTTATGTGGCGACACCAGTCTACATGTTCTAGTTCAGATAATTTTAGGAAGTGTTTGAATACTGTTAAAGAATTTTGTTTGACTGAAGACGCGTAAATTCGTAAATGAGGTAAGTGGATATTTCCTTCGTGTAGCGCTAAGATGAATTTCCTTTTTTATGTTATTTCGTTGTTTGATTTAAAATGTAGTTTATTCAGATTGTATATTTTTTTTGTTGGCTGCTCCTTTGACTTTTTAAGTGAATATAGTTCGATGTGTACATGGACAAAGACAAGAGAGTGTGCAAAGCCTAGTTTATGCAATTCTCTGATGTTTTTTTAAGTGAAAATAGGTCGATGTGTACATGAATAAAGTCAAGAGAGTGCGCAATGCCAATTTTGTGCAATTCTGAGATGTTTTTTAAGTGAAAATAGGTCGATGTGTACATGGATACCGAGTTTGTGCAATTCCTTGTCTTGTTATTTTGGCTTTGTGTAGCGGCCAATTTGATCGCCGCAAGTCAAAATAACAAGTCAAAGAATTGCACAAACTCAGTACCCATGTACCGCCAAAAATCGTCAAGTTTCGCCAAGGGGTACCCTAAAATATACTTTTACCTACGTCTGCATCATGATTTCTAGGATAAAAATCAAAATCCTAACATTAAATTCCTTCAATTGAGAAGGACTTTTCGTAAAAGTTTTAGCGGTACCGATTTTTAATTTTTTCCAGAGCCCATCAACTGTTAGTGAGTTTGCGCTTAGACAGAGCTCGTTTTTAAAAAAGTAAAGACACAATATTCAATAGGCGAGACGTCAGGAGACTTCAGAGTTCGTTGAAGAGATATATTTGCAATAATTGTATCGGTCTTTATTTTTTCAAGGCATGCAATGGTACTTTCAGAAGTATGACTTGTCGTTTTGTCTTGATGTTGTTTCACTCTTTGAAAGTTACTGGATAAAGAATTTGAACTTTTGTAAATATCGGATGTAAAACTTTCTTTTGATAGTGCTTTGAGTTAATTTTAACATTTTACCACTCGTTTCATTATTAGTTTACCGTTGTAAGAGAATCATGTGGCATTCATAAACCCCTTACTGAAATTTTTGCATTCGCGGAACCAGGTTTCAACGTTTTTCTCCTCGCTTTCTATAATAGAGCTTTTTTGCTGGCATCTAGGTAAGCCCATGGTTCATCGAGGGTAACAATTCAATTCCATTTATCTCCTGCTAAATAGTTTAAATACGGTGTTCTATAAATAGTTACACGCTGAGCAACATGTCCGGCAAAACTTGGTGAACATTATGCATTTTAGCTTTAAAGTTTAGAACATTATGTTTTTAGCTTTTGTAGCTTACCTAAATTATAAATCCTGGTTTACTATTATGATTCTACAGACGTATTGAAAGACTTTGCAGTAGATTTTTACGCCATCCTTTATTTAGCAGAGTTTTAGTAAAGAATCATAAGTTAGAATAACTATGAAACCGTTATTTAACAAGTTAGAGAGTATACGTAACTCAAACAGAACACAAATCAAATACAAATCAAATTTAACAATCTGTACAAACATTTAAATCGAAGTGTTGAAATAAATACTACAATATGCAATATATTCATTTGTAAGTTTTAAACAGCTTTAGGCTTACTTATAAGCCAATGTTAATCAGGAGCATATTCCATAAAAGAAGTAACATGCTGAAAAGCATGAAGCACAAATAGAACGTTAACACAAGATCCTTTTTTTTAAGGGGACATGTTCCTCGCATCAAAACATAAATTGAATATATCATTTGACGCTCGTTTTGTTTTTGATGTTGCGGAGTTTCATTATGCAAAGGTGACACTAATTTATTCTAACAGGATCAAAATATTAATCAAAATATGATGCTGCAGGCTTAAATATATTACAGATTCGTAAGATAAGTTATGTAAAAAAATGTTATGAAACAATTAACCAAACAGTTCTCTAATTAATGTATGACATCAGAAACTCATTTAAATAACTGCAATAATATTTCAAATGTCAGTAACGTTTTTCAGTCGAATACAGAGTATCAATTGCAGTATAATTCGATCTCTAAATTTTAACTAAATGGTTAATAATTCTAGCTATATTTGGCATATAAGTTGATCTTTTACACTCATGTCCATAAATTAAGGATAATGCAAAATCAGGCAAAGGAAAAGTTAGAAGCAAAACAAATTTCACTTATTTGTAAAGCTTATTTATTAAACAAAAGGTAAAGAGCGAAAAACGATGCTATATGTTTGATATTATTAAAAAAATTAGCGATTTTTTCTCCCTGGAGCAAATTACAAAAAAAAACCCTATTTACAAAAAACCAATATTACACGGTTGGTATTATTGTTAATACATTGTGCGTCTCCCGGACCATGCAATGGAGTCCGTACAACGCCTAGGCATGCTGAGTATCAAATTATCGATCTGATCTTTGGGGATATTACGCCACTCAAAAAGCAATGCTCTCCGAAGTTCCGGTAGACATGTAGGAGGAGGTTGGCGGGCTGCAACTCGTCGGCCAAGCATATCCCACACGTGCTCTACTGGATTCAAGTCCTGTGAGAATGCTGGCCAGTCCATACGGATGATATCTTCCGATTGAAGGCATTCACTTACGATGTTTGCACGGTGAGAACGGGCGTTGTAATCCATAAACACAAATTGTGCGCCCATGGCGCCCCGAAACAAACGTACATATTGTTCCAAAATGACGTCCCGATAGATTTGGCTTGTCATGGTTCCAATTTGAACATGAAGGTCAGTTCTGGAACGCAGAATAATTCCACCCCAAACGAGCACTCCTGCACTACCGTAACGGTGTCGTTCAATGATGTTTTCGTGGTGACTGCAAGCTAAACCTGGACTCGTCGGAAAACATCACACAAGCCCACTGTTGCGGTGTCCACAATGCAAGCTATCTACTCCAGGCTAATCGCAGACGACAGTAAGTTGCAGTAAGTGGAATGCATCTGACAGGTCTACGAGCATACAGACCAATCTGCCCTAAGCGTCTGTACACGGTCTGCCTTGAAATTGTCGTACCAGTGGCTGAAGAGAGCTGACGAGACAGGTCTGAGGCTGTGCTCCGCTTGTTTCTTTTGGCAGTAACTGCCAAATACCGATCCTCATTCGGCGTTGTAACTCTGGGGCGACCTGTGCTGTAACGTCTACTCACATTACCATCATCTTGGAATCGTTGCCAAAGCCAGTATATGACACTCTGGGCAATTCCAAGTTTGTCTGATACTTCCAGTTGGGTACGCCCACATTCCAGACCGCCGATAATTCTACCACGTAAAAAATCATCTAAATGCGTCCTTTGAGTCATAACTATTCGGTTATTGCACTGAAATGCTTATAAAGCGCCTGCGAACAATTTTACTTCTTTGCCTGTATTCCTTATATATCGCTCTCTTATACTCTCGTTATTGTGATGTACCATCGGTGTCATCTGGTTACTTCCTGAAATTTGCATATGATTCTTGAAGATGTGTGTAGTGATTTTACAGGTGATATATTTATTTTAGAGTTCAATTTCTGCGTGACTCCGAATTATCCTTAATTTATGGACATGAGTGTATTTATTCCTACTCGATGATTCAGGTTTCGATATTTAAAAGCAGAAAGTCGAAAATATTCTAAATGATTTTTAAAAAATGCAGTAACATTTCATTTCTTTTAATGCAACAGAATATTATTACTATCAGAAAGCTGATAGCAAAAATGAAACCTTTGGTAATTTAGATCCAAAAAATATCCATTCGATGGTGCTATAGCAGCGACAAAAGATGAAAGAAAAATAAAAGGACATTCAAATTTAGAGGATAGTTGACATTAGATCTGGGATTTAAGTATAAATCAGTTTAAAAAAAACGGTTTTACCTACGAAATTAACTTTTAAAAAACTGCGGCTGGCATATTTCACAAGTACACATCAGCTTAGCCACTGAGGAAGGGGTTTCGAAAATGGACCAATGAGCTGCTATTGCTCTTGTGACGCTAAATCTTCGTGCATGTGAGCGTATGTTGTTTACGTTTTAAATTTGCATTTGTTACGCAGTTATAAATGTATGGGGAAAGAATAAAAAATCTCGTAGTGCTTTCGTTTTCTGAGTTTGATTAATCGCTGACATTTCACTTTCCCGATTTTTATCACGCATTAATATTAGGATTGATGTTCTCGGCATACAATGTGGATTACGAGAACTCAAGTGTATATATTTTTTAATTGCGCTGAGAATGACTGAAAGTGTTACAATGAATCTATTGTTTTCTTATTTCAGTGCTTGCATTCTTTTGATTTTTAAAGTGTAAGATTCAGAGTATATATGATCTGATTATATCCATTGTTAACATTAAAAATTATATGTGAATAAATTGAATATACTCGTTATGAATAGGATAAATTCACTCTGTTTAACGAGTATTTCTTGTGTAGGCAGTACATTTAAGAGTGAGCAATTAATGAATGTGAAATTTAACACACTAAATGTATACGAATGCAAATTAGTTAAGTTCACTTTGAATGAAATTCTGCATTGGTTATTATTATAGAACATCTTTCTCATATAGACTGCAATAAAAAGTGCCGACTTCTATTTACATATATAATTGGTGTAAAATTTTTCTCATACGCATAGTTTTATGTAAAGATTGCATTTTAGCTCAGATGTTTATCGCATATTTCTTTGTTATTTACTACTTATTAAGTAATATTTTACAGCGATATTTTTGCAAAGTATCCAACATGTGTTTGTATTTATTTCAACCAGGTAGTGAAATCTTCATAATTTCCTAAATTTGATTTTACTTCGCAATGAAAAGTTTCAGAAGCAATCGACGATGCTTTAATTATTTTGTACAGAAATTTGCGTGGCAGAATATTTTCAACCATCTTTCTTAAATATTAAAGCATGCAAAAGATCATGTGACATGACAGAAATATTACTGGATGCTCATTGGTCCATCCTAGAAGCCACTCCCTCGGTGGCTACACAGATGTGCACTTGTGAAATATGCCTTCGGCTGCACATGAGCCCACCATCACTTCTTCTTTCAGAAGTTTTGCTTAGAATATTATTTGTTTTCATTTATCATAGTAGGAATACTTTTATTTACTTAATATTTTATTTGTAGCAATAAGCATATGTAATTAATCAGTTTCATCAAATATAACAATTTCATTATTAAGTTTGTAGGGAATTATTTTAATTTTCTAATAGTTATTTTTAATTTTCATATCCTTTCCTTTAAACTCTTGTTTCCCATTTACAACTCCCCATCAGAATGCTTTTTCAGTATCGCGTTTTATATAAATGAACAGAACCAGTATTTAACGGGAAGTTCAGGCACTTCCGGAGAAGTGCTCAGAAGTTCTTAGTACAGCGTATTTTGCCTTTGAGCGAAGTCGTTGTTTTAAGCTTATCTTACTACGTTCAGTCGTAGTCTTACGTGCCTTTAATATTCGTAGGTGAGGTTTAATTACGGGCCAACCCAGTTAGTTATTTCTGTACACTTCGGTTAAGTCGGTTAAAATTTAGTTTCTTATTTTTTATCTTAAGGCAAGCTTTTCTGTAAGCCTGAGAGAGGCCGACTGTTATTATTTCTTTGAGTGAACGTCTTTAGATATATCTTTATAGTTGTAAAAAGACTAGCGAATAATCGCTAGACTCTTCATTAAAGTTCTAGTAGCCAAGGACATGTATATTAACTAGAACTTTCTAAGTTTATATAGAAATCCTCAATAAATTTTATACCTGACGTGTAAATCGATTAGATCTTTTTTTTTTTTCTTCAAGGGGCATAAAATACATTTCTAACGATTAATTTGCTTTAAGGTAAATCATGTAGACATATTATTCAAACTAAAATAAAAATTTAAATAATTAAGAAGTGCGTGTAGTACTTTTAAATCGCGTATCGTTATTTTTGTTTTTAAATTGCTCTCAATGCAGTTGAAAAATAATTTAAATACCCTACAGCAATCTTAAAGGCAACTGTCTGGGAAACTGCTCTTCGCCAGAGCGCAAGAAAGATAAATTAAAGATCTTGTATCTCCTGCATCGATTACACTTGTGATTATAAATGGCATGATATCGTTAATATAACTTAATGGCTCACAAAGCGTAAAAGACTGCGCTTAAGTTCAAATGTTCTGATATTCAAATATTTCTGTCTTTACATTATTTTTATTACCTTTCTTTATTTACAACCAATTAATTTCTTCTGTCTGTTGCATGTTATGCTCCTTTCTTTTATTTTTATAATTCAATAATTCTTACTGTATTTCATGTTTCTTGTGTTTGAAGATTGTGGTAGAAGTGCGACCAGGACAAGTCGTATTGTAGGCGGCAATGATGCTTATTTTGGACAATTTCCATGGCAGGTAAGTCTCTTATTTTAGATACCTGACAATGTGCCAGTTATCAAGACTTCAGATATTCTCATCTTAAATTATCCGCATATGTTCTTGCCAGATAAAGTAAACTATGTATTTTGAAGTTAGTCACATGTTTTTAATCTTTATGCTAATTTAAATAAAATAAAAAGATAATACAGTACATCTTATATTTTAAAGAGCTATTAATTTAAGTTAGAGAAATGTGTAAAGTATATAAATTGACCTACAATGTTTTGAAAATACTGTAATCGAAAACAAATACGTATGTCACATACGTTTTGCTGTTCACTACGTACTCCGTGATTCATTGCCTAAACTAACATAGTTAACATAGTTGTTTTTCTAAAATTAAAAGAAACAACACAATTAAATTGCATCAAATTCTTTGCCATGAAAGAAATTTTAAGTTTTATTATATTCAACGTTTAAAAAGATAAGTAATTGTAACTTTGGTGTAGTAAAAACCGAAAAATTATGTTATGGTTTGTAAGCGGTTATTTAAATAAAAAAATATTTCAATTAATGCAGTTGAAATGTAAAAAAACTGTACAAGCACATTAAAAGCTACTTATTTTTTACTTTTGCTGAATAAAATCAATTTCCTATTTTATTTTACCGAAATAAAAAAAAAAATTAAATACTCATTTCAAAAACAAGTTACAATAAACGAAAAATAAAATTACTGAACTTCAGAAAAAATATCTTTTGCCAACAGAAGAGAGATAACTCCTTTATTTGTATGTTCCGAATATCCGGATTGATTGTGTTCTAGTTATCTCTTGGGGGAGAGGGATCGAATAGGAGGAATTCAGGCATACTGGCTAGGTCAGTCAGTATCTATACAGTTTATTCGGTCGTAAGTTCAGGCTAGGCAGAGACCATATGATATTGTCTTGACTACTCCTTGGTTTTGGAGACATTACATGATCTGATTTAAGGTTGTTCTCGAAGGTTTGGCTATCCGTGGTCAACTTTGGGGGACATTAGGTAAACTATAACGTTGTTCTCTTTGTCCTGAATACGTTGCCGTCCACCTAGTCTTTGTGCTATAAGCCGAGACTTTGTGAAACAAAAATTGTTCCCCTGGGTTGACCAGAGGTTTATGCTTCCTTGGATCACCTCTAGGAGTTGGGGCATTTAACTGTGTAAGGTGGCCACACGAGTTAGCCTGGTTTGGGTGTCCCATCCTCCTAGTGCACTGTGGTTCCAGTTAGTCCGAATAACTGGAGTTTTATTGTAATTGTATAACATTTAGAATGCAATATATTTAACAGACGCTAATAAATCAAATCGAAAACAAATACGTATGTCATATACGTTTTGCTGTTCACTACGTACTCCGTGATTCATTGCCTGCATCGTCTGTCTACCCACATTTTTCTGCAAATCATTGTTAAGGGGTATTTGTTTGATGAGTGTAGTTGTCTTTAGAAAGAAGGGGAAAAGATTGCGTTTATTGATATTCTAACCTGTTGCTCTTGTTACATATACATGGTTAGCGATCGATTTAATTTAATTCGCAAGCAGATGTTCAACACTCAAACATGAAGAAATGCTGATATATGGACATCCCTCAAATGTGCGCAATGATGTGTAATCCAATTCTTATCGGCTGAAAGTTTACAGCCAGCCAACAATAAAAAAATCCTTCATCACCGCTTACTAATCAGCTTTCAAGATCAGTAGTTAAGAAGCTGCTATCTAACGCCAGTGGTAGGAAGACTTTGGACTTTGTTGACATTCTTCGTTGGTCTTCATGGACTATTCTCATCGACTGTTTACCGAAAGATGCGACAGTGAAAGTCAGTTGCTTTAAGGTAACACCGGAAAGTTTGAAGACGATGATTAAGGACACTCGACCTGCGATGCTCTCTTGAAGATCGTTCATTCTGAGAAAAACGCAACGCCACATACGTAACGCAACATACGCAACACAAACGTAAGGCAATTGACATCTAAAAAAATCGACAATGCGTCTGGATTACGTTACCCCAATCTTGGCACAATCGTAAATAATCGCCCTCTTAATTTTCAGATGTTTCAGGCAAAAAAGAGGGCCTACAACTGAAAGCTCTTGGTATGGGACATCGAAGTACAAAATGCATTTTTTCATGCTTTTTCAGCTATCACGAAGCGCTCTACAAGAAAAGCATTGATATACTAGTTTGCTCAACAAAATAAGAGGACTGATAATACACATTAGACGAACAATATTTACAATGCAACTTAAAGCCGCATTCCAGTTACATTGCCAAAAAAGATTAAAATTTAATGTCCAAATAGAAATAGTTCAACAGAGGGAAAGAAGAAAATTATCTTGCAATTCCTCATGAGTGTAAACATATGAGGAATACGGTATTGTCAAATTAAAACCCAGATACCAGGATTAGACTGCAATTTCTTGTAATTCTCCTATTTTTTTCGCATTTTGAATCTTTAAGAGTAACTTGTTCCAGGTGTTAGGATCTAAATTCGTGTTCACGAATTTTTTTATTTCTTTGATTAGGGGTATGAAGTTAGAGTAGTTTACAAGAGAACCGCTGTTTGTCGCTTAATCAGATATGTGGTGCTGCCATCTGTTATCAAAAGACAGAAACTTCAAAAAGAACCTGTTATCGTGTAATATTTAATCTGTGCATTAAAAAATGTTCCAGATTGATTACCACAAAATAGCTGTTCATTAAAAATTTTCTAGTCTTAGCCTGAATATTATTAATTAGAACTGTTATTATTATGAAATCATTTATGTTCATTTATAGTACTTTTTGTTTAATTATTTATGTTTTTTTGATTTAACTTACATTGTTACAACAACCCTCCAACCCAAGTTACCAGCATTTAAAACAAGGGCGATTTTAAATTATGCTAACTTACTTTCCAATAAATTAAAGTAAAATTCCGATTTATTGGATATTTTTTTTCCCCCTTAAGATTTAAGAGTTTCTTAAAATTTATTTTCCTATGCTTCTAAATCTATTTTCCCAAACTAATACATTCCTTTAACGTATATTGAGTTTGAAAAATTAGCTGAAAAGTAAGGATTTTACTAAAACAAGGTCACTATTATTTTTTTTTAATTGTGAGGTTAGTTTTAATGTTTGCTATTTTATTTTATTGTTCCATCTTAAAAGTTTTGAACTGAATTGTGGTTTTTTAGGCTGTGATCCAGGTGGGAGGTAGTCGATGTGGAGGTGCCCTGGTGGGAAGAAGATTTGTTGTGACAGCCGGACATTGTGTTGCCAGGTAATGCATTCAAACATGCCGTAAGTATCGAACTTGATAGCCCACATTTATTCCCACAAAATTTGGACTTAACTTATGATAATTAATTCATCATTAAAATAGTGAATTAATTCATTAATAACTAATTCATCAACAAATGAATTAATTATTAACAATAAATAAATTAATTGATTAATATGTTGCATACAGAATAAATAGTCAGTTTGAGAAGTGCTCTGTTTTCTAGCAGTAAATTTATGCTGTATTCTTGTTTCCGCTTAAATTTCTTTAATGTAGCATGAGTTGCCTGCCTTACGACTAGCATATGGTATATTTCCAATACGAAATGTAAGTGCTCTCTCATTACTAACCACTAGCTTTCTTTTATAACGTTATTGCTCTTAGCAGTGATACAATCAAAGCAAGCTAATCTACATTTTAAACGTTAGTAGTCTTTGTTTGATCTAGTTTCAAATACAATGAGGCTTAGTGCATTTCAAATTACAGAAAAGCCTTTTTTTCAGCAAAGTACTCTTTTTTCAACGTACAAAATTATTCTTGAAAATTTTATCTTTTAAAATATATATATAATATTTTGTTCTTGAAAGATTTACTTTAAACATGAAAAAATATTCTGTGCTTTACCATGAAATTCAATGAACCTCTTTTTAGTTTCGAATAGCCCAAATAAACATTGAATTTTCTTAATCAATTAATATTGGTAATCAGACTGGGACTTAAATGAAAGAAATTTAATTTATAAATTTATATTCACGTACCGTATACTGCGGCGTATAACGCGCACCGGTGTATAACGTTCACCTATAATCTCATACTACATATATTAATTTTTAGATACATTCGTCGTATAACGCGCACCGGTGTATAACGTTCACCTATAATCTCATACTACATATATTAATTTTTAGGTACATTTGTCGTATAACGCGCACCGGTGTATAACGTTCACCTATAATCTCATACTACATATATTAATTTTTAGGTACATTCGTCATATAACGCGCACCCTTTTCTCTATGAAGAAACCTAAAAGATGCATGCGCGATGCTCTTATCTTTTGAAGTCATTCATTCGAAGATTTTTTCCACGCGTTCGCTCAATTTTATGCTGGATTAATAAGCGGTAAGGGGAACAGTGCGAGTGTGGAGGGAAAGGCTTGAGGGAGTCAATAATTCTGAAACGAAGGTGGGTTGTATTTAATATAGGTGTGCACAAGAATGTTATTCTATGGTTCTGACAAAAACGGAACAGAATTTGGGGTAAGAATTCCCTTCTGACTTGAAATACATTTTCCAAATTAGGAGTTAGGTGTTTTCTCTTTCTATAGTCATTTAAAGATGTGATTTTCAAGTGAATTGAATCTACATTGGTTGAAATACAGTTGATTTAGTGTTGCTTTTAGTAGTAAATATGGCCAAAAGAAACAATATAGTTCTGGCTTCAAATGCAAAGTCACTCAGTTTTCGAGAGAAAATGAAAATCCTGCACATCAAGGATGTTTGGTGTTATTGACAGGTGGAAAGGCTGATTATTATTTATTTATGAATCAGAGTAACAGCGATGGTGAAGATAAAACAGAATTCGATTATGAACCTGAAGATATAAAGATTGATGAACAATTGAAAATTTTTAAGTTTATGAGATGTGTCATTTCTTTTAAAATTAACAGTATTTCGGTACAGGTAAAAATTTAACTTTTGTTCACTGATTTTTTTCATTACTTTAAAATTTTTAATCTATCATTTTTATATCCGGCGTATAAAGCGAACCCGTAAATTTCGATCTTATTTTTTCTATTAAAAATGCGGGTTATACGTCGGAATATACGGTATTTAATATCTGAAAACAATAAAATTTTACAATTTTAAATTGTGTGAAATAGAATATGGATTTAAAAAAGGTTGTTCATCTATATGTAATTAATAAATATTCCTTTGATGCAATGAGATTAACAAATGAGTAAACCAGAATACAAAAAATAGTAATCTATATGGTATTTATGTATACACATTTAAACGTAAAGCAACATTAAGCTTCTTTGATGACATAATAGAACACTTTTTAATGCATCCATCTCGTGTTGCTAAGAATTTTTTAAAACTATAAATTTGCATTATTCTATTTAACACAATTCATTTTGTTATGTACCTCTAACTTCACTTTTTTATTATATCATATTTAGAATAAGCATTAATAAAAAATCTGAAAGCTTTCAGATTTTACATTACGCTCAAAGGGGCGTTTCTTTAACGTCTTGCGTGGTAATTTATTTATTAAATATCATGTTCTTCGCACTTAAACCATAAAATTCAGTTCAACAGCAATATCGCAAAATAATTTTAAAATTAGCATAGCTTTAGAGTTTCCGATACACATTCTCGCGCTCTGGAGATAAAAATGTTTTTTTCGTACAGTGTTGCCATTGCTCGCTTTGAAATCGTTGAGTTTGTTAATCAAAAATTCGTTAAAGTTTTACGAAATAGGAAACAGATAATAAAACAAATACCAAATTTTAAATTTGGTCTTCCAGATACCCATATTCGGGTGGAAACGTTCAATATTCAAAATTTGATGGCTCTAGGTATTGTTGTTTTATAACAGAGAAACATACATACATTTATACAGATTCTTCATTATTTAATTTCATTAAATATAATACAGTGCTCTAATATTTGGTGGCAACAATTTGAAAAGCGATCCGGCATTTATAGTGAACTAACGCAAAATGCCAAAGCGAAATTAATAGTCCTTCTGGGCAAATTGTCCCTTTAGACTAATAATTATTATTATCTATAATGCTTTAACCATGTTGGTGATATAAAGTTTGCTTGAGGAGCGTAAATAGTTTTCTGTTGCCTTTCAGAGATCAGTTGGTACAGAAATAAAATTATAATGATAGTTTCAAATTAGTCTTGAATCCGAGCTTTAGTTTTTTTATGAATTGAATTAAAAGCGCGTGTAAATTTGCTTCAACTTGTAGTGAAATAAATTTTTATTAATTGCGTATGAAAAAGTTAAGACCTTTTTCTAGGAAATTCTCTTTTGTTTAAAAAAATTCGAATATGATGAAATATGGACGATAGTACAATGTACAATAATTTCTTTAAAAAAAAAATTTTGAAATTAACATTCCTTCGTATCATGTGTACTTGATTTATAAGAAATATAACATTTTCAGAAATATAAATATAACATTTCAGAAATATAAATATAACATTTCAGAAATATAAATATAGCATTTCAAAAATATAAATATAACATTTCAGAAAAGTGTGTACTTTTCCAGATACCCATATTCGCATGAGTGCCATGTGTTACTGTAAAAGTATATTCATATTTTATTATTAAACGCCATTGCATGATCCATATGTTTTTTAAGCATTTCCTCATAAAACAAACAATATTGCACATAATGTTTAAAAAGGTTTGCACAATTAATATCTTTTAAACGACTAGTTTAAGAAATGAGACAAATGAGGGACGTTATCAGATTGTGTTACATTTAGAGTCCTATGACACATTTTAGTAAAAATATACGAAATCTTCTAAGTTCTTCTAAGGGCTTCGTAGGAGAAAACATAAATGAAAAAATATTTTCTTTATCGGAGTAAATCAAACAAACCTATTCCACCATTGTATAATCAAAATTATTCATTAATTTAAATTTTTAGTAGGTCATATACAAATACTACTAAGGGTAGCTTTTCATGTTAAGATTTCCAGCGTAATTTTCTGAAATAGACTTTCACTTCAGAAACGTAAGCTTGGTTTATAAATGAGTAATTATAGAATCCATAAAATTCAAAATTTCATGTTTAATAAAATTCTGTCTTTATGCGATCCCTGAAATCATCGCTTTTCTCTTTTGAGTCACATGTTACTGACAATTTTTTCAAACCGAATTTTCATGTCACAAAACTGAATGTTTCATGAAACTAGCGCAAAGAAAGGCTTACTAATTGGAATCATCTTCATAGAAGGCCTCTATAAAAAATAAAGTTTCCTATATTTTTACTTAATTCTGTCACGTGGCCAAAATCGTAGTACAGTGAAATTCCACTTGGTACTTATGTATTATCCCGTCGACCGCCCAAGGAGAGCGATTTAGCGCCAATTACGAACGACTGTCTGCTTTAGAATTCCGCAGTAATGACAGACGATTGGAGACCGTTACCGAAATATTCGCCAACAGTCGACGGGATAATATGCGGTATCTTCCACTTTATTTTATTTATTAGCCCACCAGTGGCCGAGCGGTAAAGACGCTGAACACTGGTAGTTCGGTCCGAGGTTCGAATCCCGCGAACGGGCTGGCTGCATGGGTGTTTTCGTGGTTTTCCCCATGTGTAACGTGTATACGAGTCAGTTCCCCTTAGAAAGTCCTCCACGAAGGCATCCCTCCATTTAGGCAGATAGCCTCGAGGCTTTGCCATAATCACACACACACACACACACATTATTTTATTTATTTCATGAAGTTGAATCATAGTCTTAGTGTTCAAGAGATATTTAATCGTGCTACCTTTATGAAAGGTCCTATGTAAAGAAGTTCAGTAAGTATGTGCAATTTCAGGGATTCTTCTTTGATTTAGTACAGCATCTAGTTATTTTCAGATCTCAACACAAACCTGGAAATATCCGAGTGACACTTGGCGATTATGTCCTGCATTCCAATGTGGAGAGTCTTCCCGCTGAGGTATTTGGAGTCTCTGAGGTGCGGCTTCATCCTAACTTTCGATTCACGCCTCAGGCTGACCGCTTCGATGTGGCCGTTGTGGTGCTCGACCGTCCTGCCCCTTACAGAGAAAATATCAGACCTATTTGCATACCTCGGAAAGGAGCCGATTTCCTGGGCAGGACCGCATACGCTGCTGGATGGGGTGCATTAGAACCAGGTAAGCGGTGGCAGTTAAATTAACCTGAAGATAGTATGATGTAATTAAAGGTTTCTTTATAAGCCTGAGCCATTCCCAAGTCATAATTCGCCTATATAACGCAGGAATTAATTTCTTATCTTCTCATGTTTAATGTAAATATGAGACAATTTCTCTTAAAATGTTCTTCTCAAAAGCATTCTTACGAAAGATTTGCCAGATATTTTTTAACTGGTTGTTACGGTACGTGGGCATCACAAGTGGCCGAGTCGCTGAACACTGGTAGTTCGATAAGGGGTTCGAATCCCGGCGAACGGGCTGGATGTATGGACGTTTTCATGTTTTTCCCCATGTGTAACGTGTATACGAGTCAATTTCCTTTAGAAAGTCCTCCATGAAGTCAGCCCTCCTCTTAGGCAGATAGCCCTTGAAAGCTTTGCCATAAGCAAATAAAACAAACCAAACTAATCTTACGGTCCGTGGTTAAAATGTTAGCGCAAAACTTAGCGATCATATTCTGACTATAGGATCAGTCAGAAATTTATGGAGGTTAGAACAGTAATAGCATTTGATCCCTAATATGATATAACTTGCTTTTAAAACTAAGAAAATGTAGAGTATGGATCTCTTCCATTATAGGATAACACGTATCAAATAATTATTTTCTTTGGAAGAATATGGATGCGACCTTTATACTTCCAGCTAGAAAACATTTCTTCGTCATCATTTCAGTTTCAATGTGGTAAAATGTTTCTAAATATAAGGCATATATCTCTTAGGCTAATTGTGAATAATGCAAAGCACACAACTGTTATCTACCTAAAGAAGGAATGACTTCGTAGAGGACTTTCTAAGATAAAGCCTTTTTTGGTTCAAAGTAAATATCCCCTTTTAATATGATATAGAAATGGATTCTATTTTTGCTTCTCCCATGCACCTGCAAATTCAGATAATTTATTCTGTTTCTTCAAAAACTGTTACATTTTCAGTAAATTAAGATTTTTTCTGTCAACGGGGCGCCATTTAGAGCCAAACATAAAAGTTGGCACAAAATCTAAGCAAATGGCGATAATTATAACGATGCATAACGTTTTAGGGAAAAACATGAATGCGTAATAACAGTAATGTATCGTAAAATATAATACAGTAAGACCCCGCTTAACGCTGTTTCGTTTAGCGCTGTTTCGGTTTAGCGCTCTTTTATTTCAACCCGGGGATTCCCCAAAATTGCTCGCAGTACTACGCGGATTCCCCGAAATTGTGCGCAGCGCTAGGTTTCCAAATAACATATCCGAAACAGTGTGGTTGTGTTTCTTGTTTGGTGCGGTGCGGTGCTGTACGGACGCATTTTTATCATTTGAAACATTTGTTGATATGATATAACTTGCTTTTAAAACTAAGAAAATGTAGAGTATGGATCTCTTCCATTATAGGATAACACGTATCAAATAAATATTTTCTCTTCCATTATAGGATTGTAAGTATAAATTTATATAATACCATAACGATTATTACAGTGACAAATATTATGATCTTTAGTTTTTATCATGGGTGATAATAAAAAAAAAAAACAAGAAAAGAAAGCAACCAGAAAAAGTATTTCACTGGAAACTCAAATGCAAGTGATTAGAAGATTAGATTCTGGTGAACGTCAATCTGAAATTAGTGCTGCATTGAATTTGGCAACTTCAACAATAAAGACAATTCTTAAGAATAAAGGAAAAAATGCTGTCATCGGCAACTGCAACTACGTCAAGCTCTGCAACTGGAATTACCCGTTCTAGAAATAACATTATAGAGGAAATGGAAAAACTACTGTCTATATGGATTGACGACGAAATTGAACGCAATATGCCATTAAGCCAATCTATTATAATGGAAAAAGCTAGAAGAATTTTTAATTACATTCAGGCTGAGTCAAGTGACATAAGTGAAACTTTCCTTGCTAGTCGAGGATGGTTTAATAAATTTAAACATCGAAAGATCTTTCAAACCTGTAATCTTTATGTTGTGAAATAATCTTTCACTGGAGCTTTTAAAGCTGCAAAAGATCGCTTAACACTTCTACTGGGTGGTAACGCAAGCGAAGATTTCAAATTAAAACCACTCCAAAAACCCAAGAGCGATGAAAGGCATATCTAAATCAACTTTACCTGTAATTTGGGAGTCTAATAAAAATTATGGATAACTATATCATTTAAAGAATTATCTAATCGTTGCCACATGTTCTATTCAAAAACTATAAAAAATTAGAACTATGTATAAAAGAAATTAAGTAAATAAAACAAAAAAGAAACAGTTTTTCACAGACGGTTTAGTATTTCTCATTTAATTAATTCAGTTCTCACTTCGCGAGAAGGCAAAAATACATAAAAACTCAAAATATCTATATTAAAAATTACGAAGTAAATTTCAAACGCTTATTTCCTCGAAAAAATTCCAGAAAGAATTAAGCATGATTTAAAAATTTTCCAGGATTGGTTCGCTGAACATTTCCGCCCGTCTGTTAAACGTTATTGCAAAATTAAAAAATCTGATCTGTACACCACATGACTTCCTTTTACGGAATATTAAATTATACGCATTTTTTCTTGCACTTTATTTAAACTTATTAGATTGAATTAAACCTACTTCGCCGACAGCGCATAAACCACAATAGAATAAATGCATTCTTTAAAATTCACTTTGTTTACCATAGCGACACTCTGGCGCTAGGTTTACTTAACAGTATTATATTTCATTCATATTATAACTCAGAATGCACAAAATGTATATCATTTAAAGAATTATCTAATCGTTGCCACATGTTCTATTCAAATACTATAATAAAGCTAGAACTATGTATAAAAGAAATTAAGCAAACAAAACAAAAAAAGGAAACAGTTTTGCACAGACGATTGAGTATTTCTCATTTAATTAATTCCGTTCTCACTTCGCCAGAAGGCAAAAATACATAAAAACTCAAAATATCTATATTAATTACGAAGTAAATTTCAAACGCTTATTTCCTCGAAAAATATCCAGAAAGAATTAAGCATGATTTAATTGGCAATAATAAATGAATGCGTTATCTTTGTTTTTGCGAAGCTAAGTTTCTCTAGATTGGCAACAAATCCACTAGTCTCCTGTTTCAAATGTAAACATCAACAGCCGCCATTAAAACAGGCTTAGCGGCAATTAAACAACTTTGCTGATAATTCTAAAAATATTGCACACAGATTTACTAAAGGCATAAAATCCTTAACCGGAAGATAAAAACAATATAATTCAAGCATTTTTAAAGAAAAAAATGTACAATTTACAAACATATAAGAGTAAAGAAACTGAGGTTACTGAGCCGGGTAATAGAGTGGATATATATATAAATATATTTATATACATTTGGTGCGGCCGATTGCAACAAAAATACGAGGTGCACATCTACATGTTATAGCAGTCCTATATACAAAATTTCAACGTTCTGAGGCTACTCGTTTTTGAGTTATGGGAGATACGTACGTACGCACGAACGTACGTACGTACGTACATACGTTCGCACAGACGCCACGAAAAATTCTCTTCAGAATTAATTTTAAAGCAATTTTATAATATTTTGAAGGAAAAGAGTATTTTATTCTGTCCTTACGTACAGATATCACGCAAAAACATCGTTAAATTGCATTCGATAGTGGTCAAAATGTATATTTTCGTTGAAATATGCTGCCTGAAACTTTTCGCAATTACAATAATACTTCCTTTTTACATCGTACAAGGAAGTAAAAACTTGAACAAGGAGCACTACTATTAATTGATAATGCTCCAAGCCACCCAACAAATTTATCAGACTTAACAACATGCATTCCAGTCGAAGTGGTTTTCTTGCCTTCTAACATAACTGCCTTAAATCCAACCAATGGACCAAGGCGTTATATCCAATTTTAAGGCTTATTACTTGCGGCGAACATTTAAGCAGATGTTTGAAAAAACAGGCGGAGACGGGAAGCAATCAATAAGAGAATTTTGGAAAAACTACAATATCATGAATGCTGTAGAAAACCTAAATCTTTCTTGGAATGAGATAAGAGAAAGATCTTTGAAAGTAGTGTGGAAGAACATTTGGCCAGATTTAAGTAAGACCGAAAACATTGGAAACTCTCGATATGGATGAAATAATGAGAGAAATAGTGGAATTAGCGAAACAAATCGGCTTAGATGAGGTAAATGTGGAAGAGATCGAAGAAATAGTTCAAGAAACAGCAGCTAGTCTTTCTAATGATGAGCTCAAGGAATTAACTGAGCAAGAAGAAAACAAAAATATTGACAATAGTGATTTCGAAGAAGAGCAAAAAGAACTTTCGATGGCGTTTGTAAAAAGGAGTTTGACCACTATAACTGAAATTGTGAACTAATTTGTTAAAAATGATCCAAATTTTGACAGGAGTTCGAAAGCAAGACGGGGTGTTATAGATGCTTTATCTTATAAACAACTTCTAACAGAATGTAAAAGAAAAACGCAAACTACATTAGATGTCTTCTTGACAAAAAGGCAGAAAATTGAAAACACAGAACAGACTGAATGATCTGACTGAGAATTTTATTTGTTTTTATAAGCATATCCGATTATATTGTTTTTATTTTTGTAAGAATTAAATATTTGGTTTTATTTTTATTAAAAATAACATTATTAAATTTAATATCTAACCAATTTTCTATCCATCTTCCCCTAACCCCATTATTTACATGTTAAGATAGCCTCGTTTAGCGCTGTTTCGCATTACGCTCTACTTTGATGGAGCGTATCCCCCGCGTTAAGCGGGGTCTTACTGTACTTATAATATTTAATGTGCGCAAATCCGCATATATGTACACAGCGATCTGCTTTCGCTTTAAAAAAATTAGAGAATTGCATAAATTTAGTTGGCGCTGACCCTAGGCCATTGCGTAACAGTAAACACTGCACAGATATTGATGACGCAATATAAACTGGTTATCATACTGGCGCTTCGGCGCCCGCTTGGCGACTGGCGCGTCGTTAACAGAAAGGTACGAAAGTGTTTAATACAATTTAGGGTATTATTCCCGAGAAATGTTCAAAAAATATTTTATCTGCTTTCAGTAAAAAAACAGTAAGATGTACAACTAGGAAAAAAATCTCAGTACTTATGCTGCTAGTAAATTTATTACTTTATTACTATCTGTTCGCATTCTAAATATAAACCAATATTTTAATTTCTCAATAGGCTCTAAGTTGCGTCCAAAAGTTTTACAATACGTGGCTGTTCCTGTCATCAACAACAAAGTATGTGAAACATGGCACAGGAAGCAAGGTATCAATATCCGGATTCATGATGAAATGATGTGCGCAGGCTATGAGTATGGAGGAAGAGACGCTTGTCAGGTAACATTTTCTGAAATATTATTTTCCTAATTGCCGCCTCTAGGCATTAACCAAATGAACTGTAAACATTTCTAATCAGGCTGCTTTGAATTACTAAATGTTTCGCTTCAGTGAAAAACCAATTTGAGAGGCCGCCCAGAGGGTGTACTGGTTAGGGAAGCCTACTGCGATACCGAAGCCCCGGGTTCGAATCCCGAAGAAGGCATGGATATGAGCCGAGAGTCCTCTCGAGAGGTTGCTGGCAGGGAAAGAATTGCGGCCGAAATCAGTACTATCACCTGTATGGTGCTTAAGGTTCTTTGCAATGACAGGCAATCTTGCTCGAATTGCCATGATGAATTTCGTGGGCTTTCGTGAGCAGCCGGAATCTAGAATTTCATTTATGAGTTCAGAAATGCTGTTCTATTGCAGCCACAAAATTAATTACACACAAAGGCAACCGTCGAAGTATTGTCCTAAATGAAAAAATCTGATGTGTACACCACATGACTTCCTTGTACAGAATATTAAATTATACGCATTGTTTCTTGCATTTCATTTAAACTTATTGGATTGAATTAAATCTACTTCGCCGACGGCGCATAAACCACAATAGAATAAATGCATTCTTTAAAATTCACTCTATTTGTTTACCATAGCGACACTCTGGCGCTAGGTTCACTTAACAGTATTATATATTTCGTTCATATTATAACTCAGGATGCAAAAAACTTATATCATTTAAAGAATTATCTAATCGTTGCCACATGTTCTATTCAAATACTATAACAAAGCTAGGACGATGTATAAAAGAAATTAAGCAAACAAAACAAAAAAGAAACAGTTTTACACAGACGATTGAGTATTTCTCATTCAATTAATTCAGTTCTCACTTTGCGACAAGGCAAAAATACATAAAAACTCAAAATATCTGTATTAAAAATTACGAAGTAAATCTTAAACGCTTATTTCCTCGAAAAAATTCCAGAAAGGATTAAGCATGATTTAAATAATAAATGAAGGCGTTACCTTTGTTCTTGCGAAGCTAAGTTTCTCTAGATTGGCAACAAATCCACTATCCTGCTGTTTCAAATGTAAACAAGCAATGGCCGCCATAAAAAAAAATATTAGGCTTAGCGGCATTTAAACAACTTTAAAATTGTTGATAATTCTAAAAATATTGCATACAGATTTACTAAAAGGATAATAAGCTTAACCGGAAGAAAATAACAACATAATTTAATCAGTTTTAAAGCAAAAAAATTACTATTTACAAACATATAAGAGTAAAAAAACTGAGATCACTGAGCCAGGTACATTTGGTGCGGCCGATTGCAACAAAAATACGAGGTGCACATCTACATGTTATAGCAGTCCTATATACAAAATTTCAACGCTCAGAGGCTACTCGTTTTTGAGTTATGCGAGATACGTACTTTCATACGTTCGTACAGACGCCACGAAAAATTCTCTTCAGAATTCATTTTAAAGCAGTTTTATAATTTTTTTGGAGGAAAAGAGTATTTTATTCTGTTCTTACGTACAGGTACCACGCAAAAACATCGTTAAATTGCATTCGATAGCGGTCAATTTTTGGATATTTTCGTTGAAATATGATGCCTGAAACTTTTCGCGATTACAATATTTCCTTTTTACTTCGTACAAGGAAGTAAAAATAATGTGGTTAGTTTAACGAACTTGAATAGAAATAAAGGCGGGAATTTCGGCAACGGTCGCCAATCGCTGTTGCGGAATTCTAAAGGACACGATCATTTCTAATTGACCCTAAATTGCGCTACTTGACCGGTCGGTGGGTTGATACATAAGTACGGAAATAAATTATGCAAGTAGCACCATATGGGGCTCCAGTTAATAGTAGGTTCTATAATAGTAGTTACGGTAGAACTTCTAGCTATGATACAGGGAACTCAGGATACTGGATAAAGCTTATTTTTTTTAATTTCCTTTTCACAGTTATATAAAATGAAGCTTATTGTTTATTTATTTAAAGTTTTTAATTTAATTTGTTGAATAATTTGTATAATTAAAAAATAATTGCGTATATATTAAATTGCTCATTTTATTATTTTTTAATATCGTGTTCTTTGGACTTAAACCATAAAATTCAATACAACAGCAATATCACAAAATCTTTAAAAAGAGCATATCCCTAGAATTTCCGATACACAGCCTCGCGTGATGCAGACAGAAATGTTTTTTTTTTTTTTTTTTTTTTCGTACAGTGTTGCCATTGCTCGCTTTGAAATCGTTGAGTTTGTAAATCAAAAATTCCTTAAAGTTTTACAAAATCTGAAATAGATAATAAAACAAATTCCAAATTTAGGCTTCCGGATGCCCATATTCGAGTGAAAACGTACATTAATCAAAATTTGATGGCTCTAGGAATCGTTGTTTTATTACATTGCGTGAAACATACATACGTTTATGCAGATTCTTCATTATTTAATTTCTTTAAATATAATGCACTGCTCTAATATTTGGTGGCAACAGTTTGAAAAGTGAACCGACATTTATAGTGAACCAACGCAAAATACCAAAACGAAATTAATAACCCTTCTAAATAAATTGTGCCTTTGGCCTAAATAACAAAATTAAAATTGTTAATTGAATATAACTTTTTCTGCAACAGAAGGGAAAAAAGAAATAAAATGGTGAATTATTGCTGACCATTTTATATTTTTAACATTATATTTCAACGAACATTAACTTTTTACGATTTATCAGCCTACGAAACCCGCTTGCAAGAAGATGGTTATTAGCAATTTATCCATTTTAGCAGTGACTGCATCCTAATTTATAAATGTAAGTTTTACAATTATTTTTTTCTGTAAAAAAATCTTTACAGAAACAGAAAAAGGGACGAAATCTGTTAGGTCACTTCTGGCAAAAGACCTTTTTTTTATTTATACTAGATAAAAACAAAACTTTGTTTTATTTTGTTAAAACTTTGTTGTTAAGAAATTAAATAATGAAGAATCTGCATGAATGTATGTATGTTTCTAACACTGTTAAGAAAAGATAGTACCTAGAACCATCAGATTTTGAATAGCGTAATACTCCACCCGAACATGCGTACCTGGGAGCACGAACTTTGAACTTGGAATGTGTTTTATTATCTATGTCATATTTTGTAAAACTTTAACCAATTTTTGATTAACAAAATCAATGATTTCAAAGCCAGCAATGGTAATACCATACGAAGAAAAACATTTTTTATCTCCAGCGCGCGAGACTGTTTATCGGAAATTCTAAAGATATCCTGTTTTTAAATATTTGGTTATTTTGTTGTTGAATCGAATTTTATGTTACGTAAATGCGAAGAACATGGTATTTAATAAATAAATTTAACATATGAAACATTAGTAATATAATGCCAAAAAAGTGTTTTGTAAGGCATCTTACTAAGAAAAACTGAAGCCTGAACATTGATGTAATAAATTCAAAGAAGACTGAAAAAAAAAAAAAAAGAAAAAAGAAAAAGAAAAATGTTAAACACTTAGCGTTGCATCTGGAATTCTGAACATATACTGCTATGCTGTTTTTGAAATTTTTGTAATTTTTCCGTTGAACTGTGCATGGCGTATTTAGAATTTCCAGTGCAATGTTAAATGTAGCCATATATTTTTTTCCGCTTTTTTCAGTCTTTCTTCAGTTCATAATATCAAGGTTCAGTTTTCTTAGTAAGATGGCTTACAATTTTTTAAAATATTTTTATTATTAACAGCTGTGTTAACTTATTAAACAACATGTTCATTTATTAAACAACATTTCTTCGCACTTGCTTCACGTAAAAGATAATTAAGGCGAAAAATCATAAAATATTTAACAACAGCATATCGTTAGAATTTCCCCAAACGAATCTGTCTCTCGCGCTAGAGATAAAAGCATTTTTATTCCGTATGGTAACTAACCACTGTTCAACTAAAACACGAGAACGCAGTTTAAAGTTTCTTGTGTTAAGCTCTCTTGGTATAATAAATATTGTTACGAAATGTACAGATGCGGTAAGATAGCTTCCTCGCAAAGCAGTTTAGGGTTGCCATAAAATGGCAAAGGAGGCAGGGTTGCCACATTTGGCGAGAAATCGTCCATTTGGCGACAAAATTGGCGATATGCCATGGACGGATGGAGAACCTTCTGGAACGAATTCTTACCGGTTTAGCCCAGAATGTTCTCGAACACAAGCCGAAAGCTATATAAACCCTGCTGGTCTGCAGTCAGTTAGTGTGTGTGTGCCTCGTCTAGAGGGCGAGATAATGAGTCTCGAGCGAGTTGACAGCCGGGCAGCGAGTGCGGAGGGGATCGGTGGATCGTCGAGTGCACCGAAAGAGTCTCGTAGTGTATCACGGTTAGTGCATCGTCGAGAGAGCGCGTTGAGCTCCGTTAACGACTGAACCGAAGAGTCAGGAGCTGTGCTCTGCGTGTCGTTGAGTGCATCGCGAGTTGTAGCGTGGAGAGTCTCGAGAGTACGTGGAGTTCCCAGAACGACCGAGCAGAGTCGGGAGTTGTACTCTGGTGCTTTGCAGTGAAGCTGTCTCCACCGTGATAGCCTGATAGTGTGAAAGCTGTGTCGCTGATCATGCCAGCGTGTATATAACAGTTCGACGACTGTAAACAAGGTTTTGGAGCTGTCCTGATTAATACCGGCTAATAAAGTGTTTTTCGATACTTCATCAAGTAAGGTCATCATTATTCATTCCAAATCCATACGAACCCCTTACGAACGTAACAGAATAAAATAATGTAACAACTGGTGTCAGAAAAGAAAAAACGTAACAAGTGATATAATAAATATTATCACCAAACTTTAGGCGATTTGGTTTCATATTTCTTGAGTTATCATCAGTTTTCCGCCTGTTGCTGAACATCTGGAAACTAGTGTATATAAATCTAAAGCATAATGTAATTGCATAAAAATCATTCTAATTATTTTGGGATACCTCCTAATAGAAATCATTATTAAATTTTTTAATTTATAACGACTTAAACTCCAAGAAATACGATTGTCCAAATATCTGGAGTTCTAGTACATATTCATTTCATTTTTGAATTGAAATTTATTTCAAAACTATAAGACTGTGTAATATAAATATTTCTCTTTTTTATTTCAGGGTGATTCGGGTGGGCCGCTTATGATGGAAGACAACAATGTGTGGTACCTTATTGGTATCGTTTCCGCCGGTTACTCATGTGCAAAACAGTACCAGCCCGGCATATACCACAAAGTATCCAGTTCTTCTGATTGGGTATCATCAGCCATGCATTGATAGATGTTTATTGGCTAGTCAAAGATTTCGCGACAAGATAACACGATGATTTGCATATCTACAGCTGCGGCATCAGATTAGTACGAAATAGTGAATGAAAGTGTGACATTAAGAAATCACAATGATCGATTTACAATACTCAGAAAAGTGTTCTATCTCGCTAATCACAACTAGTACACGAGGTAACATTCTCCTCTGCGAATAGTTTAATCGTAATCGTTCGTCATGCTGCAGCTAGTCATGGTTTTAGTCAAAAGGTGGCGTCACATGTCATATTCTCAGATGTATAGCTTCTAATTGGAAAATGGCTTGTATCCATATATGTGGAACTGGAATGAGTTTCCGTTGATAAATTGAATAATGAATGCATTAGATTCTTAGAACTCACAAATTTAGAAAACTCTTTAAAATTATTCTTAGAAGAATTATTTTCCCAGGCTGAAGAAGACTTAGAAGTTACCAAACGATGTACTTAAAACTTAAAAAAAAATTCTGAAGTAGTTACAAGCTAAACGTTGTAACAGTTCTCTTGTTACGGTACTTTAGAGGAAGTTTTTGTCTAAATGAACAAATTTATAATGAAATTCTATCTATCTTTTTCCTTCATTATAAGCCTTGCCTTTTTCTTTTTATCATTCAGTTTTCAAAATGTTGAGAGTAACTTTTGAAATTCAGAAAGCAAAATTAAAAAATATGTAAATTTTTTGCAAATTCAAAGAGCAATTTAAATTTTTCATTAGCCACTTTCACTGTTTGTTAATGAAACGAATTTCTCAAAGATATTTTCCCCTGGTGTAGTTTCGGTTATAAAAGTAAAATCAGAAAGCTTTTTGGAACAATTTATGAGAATTAAAATATTTTATAGGAAAATATAATCAAGTATTCGACAATCATAAAATTTCTTTTGACTTTTTAAAAATGGGAGCCAATGTTTGTCATTTGCTGAATACTTTTCATCCTTCATATTAAAAATTAAAAACAAAAATCATCATGCATCATTATGACAAACATAACCCAGTCAGATAAAAGACTTTTAAAGTGTAAATAAAGTTTAACGAAACTTTGTATTCCATTTTTAACTTTTAAAATCATTTACGTCCTTAATTACTGTCATTTAAATCTTCCAATGAAATGTTACAAATATTTTTGTTCCTAAAATAGGATTTTTACATGTCATAATTTTTCAAGATAAATTCCTCTTTTACTTCTTTCTTTTCAGATAATTTTACAAATTTATATTTTTCCAAACTCCATAACACAGGGCGTTCATTTTTTAATGTGTTGTTTCAGTGTATATATGTGTATTATAAAAAGAGTGAAAGTGTATCGTTCCAATTGTCATTCCTTACATCTTGATACAAATTATGTAAATCATATTTTAGATATTAAATTATTTGATGACATTGAAATTTGTTTGTTTCTTTGTGTTATTTCGATATTTGTTTTAAATTCAGACATACACAGAACGGTAGACTTTGTTTTAAATACCGGTGTTAAAAGTACTTGAATGTATGATATAAGGGTTGTTGGATAAATAAGTAGAATTTACTCACTATAATTTCAAAAGTGGTTTGTTTATATTTGACATGTTCTTAATAGATATTAAGATAACGATTCAGAAGATACACCACCCCAACACTTTCCTGTTAAGGGCTTCTAACTAGCTAAAAAACCATGAAGAAAATACATCTTCACTTCGACAACTTTCGAAGTCCGACTGTTTCCATTTGTGCTTCCATTTGTGGATCTGAGCATAGGAAAATCCAAAGGTGGAAACGATAGACGGGGTATTGTTTGTTTGCCAAAAGACCACCTCCAATAATATGTATATAGTAGATGTTTGTTGCCGCAGAAATGAGTCCTAACCCATTTTTGGTAGGAGTGATTTCATAATATGAATTTAAGTTTTCCATCTTGTAGATTTTTTTTTCTTTTTTTTTTTTTTTTTTCTTTTTTTTTTCTTTTTTTTTTTTTTTTGCTTTAAGTCAAACATTAGTCATAACATTGTTTTGTCTTTCCTGCGCCCAACATTTGCCCAAAAGAAAACAGTAATAAAACTTTCATCTGACTAACCCCTAATTTAAATGTATAAGGCCTGTTGTTATGGTTACCGCCTGCAGTTAGGCATACTAATGATACCTCGACACAACACTCTGAGTTCATTGGCTCAGTTTTCTACCTCGAACGTTCCAGTACTTTGCAGTAGCTAACAGCGTCCACTACGACCCCTTTTGACAGCCAGCTGAAGCCCACCAGTGCCCGAGTGTTTAGGACCGCTGAATTCTGGTAGTTCGACCTGTCTTGTATTCAAACTCAGGCGGAAAAGCTTGGAGAACGAACATTTGAGTTTCCTGATTTTCCTCATGTGTAACGTAAATATGAGGCAGTTTCTCTCATAAAGTCCTCCATGAAGGGACCACGTATCTCCACGTGGAATTCCACGTATCTCCACGTGGGAAGATAGCCGCATACACAAATAATCTAACCTGACAGCCAGTCGAAGAAGATAGCTATACAATGACCAACTAAATGGGTCACCACAATCTTTTCAATAAAATGTTTACAGCAAAACTCAAACGAATATGAATTCAGCAGTGGTGGAATCCAACACTGATGTCCCTTGCGAATAAAGCAGATGACTATAGGATCCAAACTGTATAAAAATTAAATCTAAGTCCTTGTGATACTGACAAGTGAAGTATCTGTCAGTCTGAATTTCAACAAAGTTCTTAGGAAGATTTAAGTAACCTTTATATTTACTATTTAAATGAAGAGAAAGCACATTTCGTGCATACAAATAAACTCCACCACTGGCGAGTATTTGAAATAACGTAAGCTGAAATTTCAAATTACAGATAACGTAGTCGGAAACTACACAAATGAGTTTAATTAAGCTGGTTCAATGTTTTAATAATGACGCGTTATAAACCTCGGTCAGTAGAATGGTTATAGTCGAAATATTCACTGGCCGATAGATGTAAACTGCAGGCAACGCTGCCGAAAGGTAATATGTGTCTAAAACATTCAAAACCCTCAAATTAAATACTTTATCATCTAATTTGCATCTTCGTGAGGAATATGGAAAAGGAGAAGTTATAATAAAGGTTTAAATTATGACAATTCGTTAATTACAATAAAATACTTTAGAATAAATGTAACTTCTTAGAAAATGTTGGAAACTTCTTTATCGAAGCTTCTTTGTTATTTAAATATCCTAACAACCTCATAACTGGTGCCATAGGAATAAAACAGCGCGTTATATCCTAATAGCTAAATAGATGAAGTATATAAGTACTATAGATATTCGAAAATAGTATCTCCTTACATCATATGATACATTCTAAAGAAGACATGTGTAGGTAAATATTTATTTTGTTTTGCAATAATTCTTTAAAAACGATCCTATGGTAATTACCTATATTATTTATTTAATATTTAAATGGTTACTGTTCTAAATAGTTAATTAAACGATAATTAAACGTATTCCTCTCATTCTGCAATTTCAGTTATCAATATACCTGTTTATAAGGGACCACCAGCGACCATGCGATAAAATCCTTAACACTAGTAATTCCTCCTTGGGTTCAATTCCAGATAAACGGATTACCTGCATGGACGTTTTCGTGGTTTTCCACATGTGTAACGTGTATACGGACAGTTTCCTTTAGATAGCCCTCCACGAAAGCATTTTGCCGCAGTCAACTAAACACCAAACCCGTTTCTAAAGCCTGTAAGGTATTTTCTTCCTCATTACCGCACGCCCTCATGGTGTAACCAGAACGCATGTCCGACTAGCAGTCGTAAATTACGGAGTTCGAATCCTGGCGAAATTGCGGAGTACTGAATCGGAAAGTACAGAGTTCGAGCCAGTGCATATTTCTTACATTTCATGTCTTCAGAAAAGATCTTAATGTTTTGTGAAAAACCTTAAACAATTTTAGAACAAAAATATAGCAAAAACAAGCCCTTATTTTCGAGTAAATAGGGTAACAGAATCATCCACTGATCTGGAAATTAACAGATTTGAAACCATGCGATATATTAAAGTGTATAACTTGTGCTGCTATTTAAACTAGAAACTAAAAGACTTGCAGATCCTACTAGACATACAGCGAGTTATCGCTACGTCTTAAACAACTCACAAAGAAGAAGGTTTAAATTAACCTTTACTATTTTAGGAAAAGCGAAAATATTGAGACAAGATTCTTTACTAAAATTTATACATTCTTGATCTTGCTGTTCGAGAAAATATTTTATCTCAGTTATTAAATAACGAAATTGTTGCAGAAATTTACTTCTACTTAGCCATCTTACGCTGGTATGTAATAATAATTTTGGCAGTCCTTCATCAGGTTACAACTAAAAGAGATGTCATCTGAGGAAAATCCCTCGTATGGATTTAATGTTGAACGCTGTGTCCATTAATTCTTTTGTATTTAATCTTTTGCTGGCTGACATTTGTTCTTGCACTATGCATTGTTAGCTAAAATCTTGCCTATTTGTCAATATTTTGGCAGAGAAATATAAATCCACTTTTGCGGCTTTTTGAGCCTGCTCCATCTGCTGTCACTGAAGCTTATTTAAAAAGTAGTAGCTTCAAATTAGTGAGAAAAGTTTGAAAAAATTTGAATATCTCTTATCCTTTTTTTTTTTCTGTTTTGTTTTTTAAGAACTCAAATCCAACTAAACATCTTTAAACTTGTAACCTTTAAAGCCTGTACAATTTTGTGTTGTGGCAATTAAATCTGTCGATTGGTCAAATTACGGGCAAAAGCAAGATCATAATTATATTTTCGCTCATTTTCTCAATCTGCCGAATCAAAGTATTTCGAGACCATTGTAGATCTTTAAAGCATCAATAATTTCACTTTTCTTCTTAAAATTATTAAAAAACGAATATGACATTAAAAAAAAGGCTTTGTAAATTTGCAATCAGAAAATTGCTAATTATTTATTTATTTTACTAAGTTATGGCTTATTTTCCGTGATGCAATATTTACTGTATGCGATTTCCAAATGGGTTTAAAAAAATGTCGAGTTATTATTTGAGACTCAAGATCCTTAATTGTGTTTCAAGTCACTATTTTGTAGATAATCTCTTTGATATTTGTTATATAAAAATAAAAAATGCCTCTTCAGATTACCCCTTTCAGTAACGATTAGGGAGCCACTGAATATAAGCAACAACATTTATAATCCATCATTTGCAAAAAAAGTAATTATTTTCCCATTTTTCACGAAAATTACAAGTTGTTCAATTTTCTGGGATTACCGAATGAAACTTATGCTTCTGCAAAATTCATCAGAATCATGAAGATTTCTTTTAGATAAAGGTCTTAAAGCATTCACAGAACACCTTAGATATAAAAGTATTTAATTTAATAGCCATAATTTATTTTAATACATATTATTAATCACAAAAGCTTATAACAATCTGACTTTCATATCTATAATCTGCATGTTAACATCAAAAAAACTAATTATATCGGGCTAAAATTATGGTTTCATTTTTAATTCCTTGTACGAAGTAAAAAGGAAGTATTGTAATCGCAAAAAGTTTCAGGCAGCATATTTCAACGAAAATATGCCATTTCGACCTCTTTCAAATGCAATTTAACGATGTATTTCCGTGATATCTGTATGTAAGGACAGAAAAAAACACTCTTTTCCTCCAAAAAAAATATAAAACTGCTTTAAAATGAATTCTGAAGAGAATTTTTCGTGGCGTCTGTACGAACGTATGTACGTACGTATCTCGCATAACTCAAAAACGAGTAGCCTCAAAAACTTTGAAATTTTGTATATAGGACTGCTATAACATATAGATGTGCACCTCGTATTTTGGTTGCAATCGGCGGCACCAAACCTATATATCCACTCTATTACCCGACTCAGTAATCTCAGTTTCTTTACTCTTATATGTTTGTAAATTGTACATTTTTTGCTTTAGAAATGATTGAATTATGTTGTTCTTATCTTCCGGTTAAGGTTTTTATGCCTTTAGTAAATCTGTATGCAATATTTTTAGAATTATCAACAATTTTAAAATTGTTTAAGTGCCGCTACGCCTAATAATGTTTTAATAATGCTTGTTTACATTTGAAACAGCAGGATAGCGGATTTGTTGCCAATCTAGAGAAACTTAGCTTCGCAACAACAAAGATAACGCCTTCATTTATTATTAAATCATGCTTAATCCTTTCTGGAATTTTTTTGAGGAAGTAAGCGTTTAAGATTTACTTCGTAATTTTTAATACAGATATTTTGAGTTTTTATGTATTTTTGCCTTCTCGCGAAGTGAAAACGGAATTAAATGAATGAGAAATACTCAATCGTCTGTGAAAAATTGTTTCTTTTTTGTTTTGTTTGCTTAATTTCTTTTATACATAGTTCTAGCTTTGTTATAGTATTTGAATAGAACATGTGGCAACGATTAGATAATACTTTAAATGATATAAATTTTGTGCATTCTGAGTTATAATATGAACGAAATATAATACTGTTAAGTAAACCTAGTGCCAGAGTGTCGCTATGGTAAACAAAGTGAATTTTAAAGAATGCATTTATTCTATTGTGGTTTATGCGCTGTCGGCGAAGTAGGTTTAATTCAATCTAATAAGTTTAAATGAAATGCAAGAAAAATGCGTATAATTTAATATTCCGTAGAAGGAACTCATGTGGTGTAGACATCAGATTTTTATTTAAATTTAACTTTCATTTTAATTCTTAATTTTATTCTATCTGAAGGCACCACACTTCTCTAATTTAAAAATTAAAGTATCGATATAAAAAGAATTAACTGATTGATATGCCATTTCACCTGCGGGTAAAATATGCCTGAACAGTTACTTGAATGACCTCCACTTCTTACTAAGGTAACTTATCTTATAAAAAATGTATTAAAACCTTCCATGATAAAAAAGTAAGGTTTAAAATTATCTCGAAGTAATTAATTAAAAAAATCTGAAAGGTTTCAGATTTTAAATTATGTCCAAAGGGACGTTTTTTAACATTTTGTGTTACATTTATTTATTAAATATCATATTCTTCTCACTTAAACCCTAAAAATTCAGTTCCACAGCAATATCGCAACATAGTTTTAAAATGAGCATACTATCTTTAGAATTTCAGATAAAGAGACTCGCGCGCTGGAGATATTTTTTTTTTTTTTTTTCTGTTCAACGTTGCGATTGCTCGCTTTGAAATCCTTGAGTTTGTTAATCAAAAATTCGTTAAAGTTTTACAAAATATAAAATCGATAATAAAACAAATTATAAATTTCAAATTTAATCTTCCATATGTCCCTATTCGCAGAAGGATTACGTCATTCAAAATTCGATGGCTCTATGTACCGTTGCTTTATCACAATGCGAGAAATAAATATACATTTACGCAGATTTTTCATTATTTAATATTTTCAAATATAATGCAGGACTCTAAATTTTGGGGCCAACAGTTTGAAAAGTGACTTGCCGTTTATAGTGATTCAACAAAGCCACTTTGGACAAAAAAAAAAAAAATTCTGAAAGGTTTTAGACTTTAAAGGTTGCTCAAAAGGGTTTGTTAAAATTTTCTGCGTTCTCACCGAGCTCACAGTCTACCAGTCTGCTGCAGTCTACTGACTCCTGCTAATCATTTTTATTTTATCTTATTTTTAATTTAATTTAATTGTTTTTGTCTTTTTAGTTTAGGACACATAAAACTCAAAAATTCAACAGCAAAATCGAAGAAACAAATCTTAAAAATCAGCATAGCAGCATATGTTTAGAATTCCCAATGCAGTGCTAAGTGTTGGCATAGATTTTCAATTTTTTTCAGTTTTCACTCAGTTCATCGTACAATATTCAGTTTTTTAGTAAGCTGGCTTGCAAACCTTTCTTTGTTTACTGTTATTATTATTATTAACGCTTTTTTTGTTAACTTTATGTATTAAATATCACGTCCTTCTCACTTACGCCGTATGAAATTCAATTCAACAACATAATCACAAAATATTGAAAAATAGCATATCTTAAGAATTTCAGACAGACAGTCTCGTGCGTTGGGAACAAAAATGTTTCATTCCGTACAGTGTTGCCACTGCTTGCTTTCAAATCGTTCAGTCTGTTAACCAAAAATTCGTTAACATTTTACAAAATATGAAATATAAAATTCGAAATTTTAAATTCAGGCTTCCACATGCACATGTTCAGGTGAGGACTCTCGCTATTGAAAATTTGATGGCTCTAAGATGCCTTCGTTTTTTTTCACAATGCTAGAAACATGAACACATTCATACAGATTTTTCATTGTTTAATTTCTTTAAAAATAATACAGGGCGATAATATTTGGTAGCAACAAGCTGAAAAGCAATACTCATATAGTGATTCAACGCAAAATTCCGTTTCGAGACTAATAGCCCATTTGGGCTAACACCCCTTTTGACCTAAACCTGATCATATTCATTCTTATTAGTTATAGCCTTCACCTTCTTCCTATGAGAGAATAAAAGAAACAATGACTGAGAGGTAAATAATCCTCTGATCCTGAACCAATAACTGTCTATTTTATAGATTACTCCTTTACATTCAAATATCCATTTATATAATTAACTTAACACTAATTATTCATGATAATTTCAGATTTCATTAATTTTTTTAGGCATTTTACTTTTGTCATTATTCATATTCACTTTTATTAAATACATAATTATTCGATTTTGTCTAGATTATTCGATAATCATTAAAATATTTAGTATTCTTATAACAGCATTACAATCATTTCTTCGTGTCATTGAATATCACAGTTTTTATATCCATTTCCTTACTAATACTCAAAATTATTTCGTTATTAAACATGTTTCATACTCACCATGTTTCATATTCGTTATTAAACATGTTTCATACTCATTATACTTTAAAAAATTGTTTTTTAAATTCAAAATTAGTATAATTAGTTAACCATGAGGTTAACGCAGCACACCAGACGAAGTTTCAATAAATTTTAGAAACTAAAATATTTGATAAGTTTTAAAATTCATTGCTTAATTTATTCAACGGGAATACTGATAACGTAAATTCAGGAAATCATCATTAAGTACTCTAAGTTCAGAATAATTATACCTACTAGCGAGTTTCTACTTAACAAATGAATAAAACATTTTTAACTGCCTTCATTAATAAATGCCTTATTGTTATGAAAAATTTTAAGTATACTCGCAAAATTAAACATACTCAAAAATTTTATAAATTTAAAACCACTTAAAGTAAATATCTAAATCATTACGCTTTCCTCCTTTGAAAAATAACATATATTTTTCTCCAAAATAGCAAAACCAAATTGTAGAAATTAAATAAAGCACTTGATGTAGAATTTAAAGCAATGATACAAATTTTATGTTACTGAAGACGAATGTAACGTTGGTCTCATTGCGTGAAAAAAATATTTATAAACGTTTCATTTACGACTATCATGTTACATATTAATTCACGAGCTGGGAAGTGAAAGTCATAAATATAAAAACTAAGATGTATAATTTTCGAATGATATACATTTGTAACTTAATGACACACTTTTTAGGTTATTAATTCTAAAGTATTGGAATTCGACTGTAGAATGATGCCAAGCGATTTGTTTCCCTATCTTTCTTGAAATATTGCTATGGATTACTGCTTTGCAGAAACAAGCACTTTAATACAAAATTTGTCTGAAGCCGGTGGCAAGCGTGATACTGGCAGACGTTTAATTATTAATATAAAAATATTCCTGATGATGTCAAGATGCTGCTGAAGGGGCATATTCTTGAAGATGTAGCTTTTGTAGATCATTTTCATTCAAATATGTTTTGATGAATAATAATAGAGTGCACTAATTTCAAGCATATATGACATTTTACATAGCAATAAGCAGCGAAGCGATAGCATGATGTTAGCAACCTAGCAACAAATCAGAGGCGAGAGCATAGCATAAAACAGAACCTGGCAGCCTTGTAGCTGTGATGTGCCAAACCAATCTACCAATGTGATTCAGGATGATTTAGAGTTTTATTATATATTAATTTTGCATCATTTGAAGGTATTTATTAATATAAAATAAACAAAATAAAAAAAATCTGAAACGTTTCACATTTTAAATTACGTCCAAAGGGGCGTGTATAAAACTTGAACGTTATGATCACGATTCTATTTTATTCACGAGTTGGGAGAGCATTAATTTAATCAAGAATATACTGGTATAATCAAGAATCAATATGCCATTTTCACGTAAAGACTCAACTTGAAAATAAGAACTTCCAGTTGAAAAACAGAAATATTTAATGAAGAACGTATGTACATTATTTACATTATTCAAAACACAAAATTAACAAATAATATAAATTTCTCCATTATAGGGCCAAGATTAGTTTATCAAGAACAATCAGATCATTTCAAGCGTCAAACTCAAGCTAAACTAAAAGAGTTATTACATTCTTTCTCTGCCGCCAATCACGTGACCTAGTCGGCGACAGACGATAAATAATAAATGAAAAACTGACTCCATCGGAGAGAAAAAGGAATAATTTCAACAGGACGTTTTCTTTAACATTTTGTCTGTTACCTTTATTTATTAAATATTACATTCTTCGCATTTAAATCATAAAATTCAATTCAAGAGCAATATCGCAAAATAGTTTTAAATTGAGCATATCTTTAGAATTTCCGATACAGAGTCTCGTGCGCTGGAGATAAAAATGTTTTTCCGTACAACGTTGCCATTGCTCGGTTTGAAATCTTTGAGTTTGCTAATCAAATATTCGCTAAAGTTTTACAAAATATGAAATTGATAACAAAACAAATTCCAAATTTGTGCTTCCACATGCCCCTATTCGCAGTAGGATTACGTCATTCAAAATTCGATGGCTCTATGTACAGTTGTTTTATCAGAATGCGGGAAATATACATACATTTATGCAGATTTTTCATTATTTAATTTCTTCAAATATAACGCAATACTCTAACATTTGGTGGCAACAATTGGAAAAGCGAAATGGGCATTTATAGTGAACCAATGCAAAATCGCAAAACTAAAACAATAGTCCTTTAGAGACAAAGCTCCTTTGGACGAAATATAACTATTCCATCAGTATAAATAAAGAATTTAAATTATACATTTATTACGTATTATGTATCTTTTAAACATATGTATTAAAATAAAAATAAGCAATATAAAATTACAACATAATAACAAAATAAGGCGCGTAACATCATTCACTTCAGTATTTTCATCAACAGCAACGCTTATGAAAGTTTCTTCTAATCCAGAAATTTTGTTTTGTTGCTATGTTTTCTGCTATTTAAGTTATTCTTTTTCAGTAGTTCGCGCAGAAGCCTATATTTCTTGAATTCGGGGTAATATTGTTTGTAGGTTTGGTAAATCGCTGAACGCAATATTTCAACACTTTTTTTAAAATGTGCCCTTTAACATATTCGCCATATAAGGGATTAATTTTGGAAGAACCTAGGTTACAGAGATTTGTTACAATTATATTATTATTTTTAGGTTAGATGAAATAACCAAATTAAAAAAGAGACTTATCTGGGTATTATAAAATAAAGTTAGAACTTTGTTTTAACCTTATATAATAATTTAGAACTTTTTATCTTGCGTACAGATATTATATAATAGAAATTTATTATGGCATTAACTAAAAAATCATTACTTGCTTCCAAAATTGGTTTTAGCGAGATGCTGCTGCCATCTATGGATAGTATTGTGAATTATACTAATAAAATTTCAGCTATAACACACTAATTGCGTGATATTAATAATCTGTTACTCCTTCAAGAAAAAAATAGTTGCTGACATGAATAGCGAAGCAAGCAGAAAAAAAGAGAAAGAATGAAAAGATAATTTATAAATGCTAAAAGTTTATTTTTTAGTAAACCCAGTAAATGTCATTAAGAACATTCAAACACAATATTTAATAAGAAAAAAGTAACAGATATATTAAAAATAAATATTTCCCAAAATTTTATGGACAGTAATAAGAACTAAGTAATAGCAGGTTTTTATCATAAAACGTATATTGTGGCAAACCAACTTACTAATAGCACAAAGAAATTTAGCTTTATGGCTTTCGCATTCGTGTCCATAGATGGCAGCACTACCAATTCGGATGATTGCAGTAATGGACCAACCTAGAATACACAACAAATAATTCATTTTGGCTATAGCTTCAGAATAGTCAAATTGATCATAAAGTGTCCTTTTAGCCAATCTAGCTCAGCGATTAATAAGCTTAATCATATCTTTAGAAAAAAATAAAAGCTTAACATTTGGCAGGGTTTATGTCACAGGCAATTTATGATGATTGTTAGGTTGGGGGAGAGGGGGAATGAAACATATAATATTTCTACATGATCTTCTACAGTAATTAATTTTCTTATTTATTTTCTATTATTTATTTTAGTTGTCTTACTTTTAATAATAAGTTATTTATTATAAGGATTATAGATCTAAATATCTATGTCTAAATATACACATGTAAGATTAAAAATCTGTAAGTAAAATTTTAAATTAAATTAGCAATATCTCCTTAATTCTTCGTTTTAATTTAGGTGTTCCCTTCTCTAATCTAAAAATAGCAATTGCTTATAATAAATTTTCCCGTCTTTTCTTTCTGCATCATTTCTCGATTGCTCCATGACTTTTACATAACGCTAGTGACGTGAATGGAACTAAAACAGCCAATAATAATTTTAAAGCATTATTAATTACCCAATCAAATATGCTGAAACCGAAAATAACCTACTTTGAATTCAGATTTTATCCTGAACATATGGCACTTTGCTCTGGTATTTTTTCCTAACTAGACTGCTGTTTGCCGATTCTCATTAAACAAAAAAGATATCAAAATATATCTGTTTTCTGAAACAGACGCAATTAGTTTGCCAAATTATTTGTGGCCTCAAAATGCTTAATTACAATAAAAAATTAGTTTAGTTTGCTATAACTACGTCTTGTTGCATCTACATGACTTCCAAATATTGTCTTAATTAAGGATCTTCTATGGGTGCTTCAACATACATCTGCGTTGTTTCCAAATCATCACACTCACTCACACACACAAACGCATATATATAGAGAGAGATAAACAAGAGCTTAGAAATTTCAAAGTTAAGATTATAAGTTCCTGAGTAGCTGAGAAATTAATTAAATAATCAAGATATAATAAGAATTAATCAAAATATGGTAATTTTAATACGAAAAACTTATATCAAAATCAAAACCAAAGAATTCATGAAATAACAAAATAAAATGTAATGCAATAATATAATTAAATAAATATTTGAAAGTGGTTCTTCTCAAGTAGCAGCCAAGTTTTTAACTGAGACATATTTTTTAATTATATCTGGAAGATTATAAATTCATTAATTTTTTTTTCTCAGTGGCAGGCACTTGCCTATAACGGCATTGGCGACTCCTAAGGCCAGAAGTGAGGGCCATTTTATTGTTGAGGCACCTAATAAGCGGCCGCCGTTACCTCCTATGAAGGGACAGACAATTTTAAATCCAAGTCTTCTCCAGGACTCCAACCCGGTTCTTCGGTGTCGCAGTCAGGCTCCTCTAACCACTGTACCGTCTGGGAGGCGAAAGTTCATGAAATAAATTAAAACAAATTGCAAATAAAAAGACAAATAAACATTAATCAATTAAAATAATGGAAGGTCATAAAATTTTATAACGCAAATTAAGAATTCAATAAAAGTATAAAGTAAAAAAAATCACTTTTTAAAATAAATCATCAAGGTGCTATCTCTTCCGACCCAGTCTTGATGAATGATCTTCTTGTTAGATTTCCAACCACCAACTATTGAATTACTTATTCAATTATTGTATTACATGTATACATATGTATATCACCGTTAAATGTCTCATGAATTACTTGTCTTAGGCTCGTGGTTTCATTTAATAACTGAGTGAAATGAGGACCTTCATTCCGGATATGAATTCTTGAGGCAGTACCCTATTCCAGTGAGGCTTACTATACGTTGGTCAAACTAGCAGATTCTTGAAATTTCGTATTAAGGCTCATGAATCATACATTAAGGAAACCGAAACTCATAAATCGTCCATTGACAAACAGTGTTGGTAAAAGCATCAAATTTTCTGTTTCTACGCAGAAAAAATTTTTCAGAAACCATTTTCTGTTGCCGAATTAAGATTTCTTAGATGCGTTTTGTATTTATAAAAATCCTTCAATTCTGTTTAATGACCACAGTTTCAATATATTCTTTACATTCAGTTTTAAAGAAATGGTATCATAAATACTTTGACAGTTTGTCAACAGGCGACGCCACTGACTTTATTCTCTTCTTTTTGTCAACTGTCATCTCTTGAGTCTATGTTTAAGTCCCTTTCACTTCTGCAGCTGAAGAAAAGGGTTTTATTAAACTCTCGAAATTATAGTCCTGCAAATTTACCCAACTTATGCTGATTCTTGTTGCTACAGTATGTTTAACATTGAATCAAAGATTAATTTTTGGACAGTTGTGGTTATCGGACTCTTTTCAGCAAAACGTAATGAAAATTTAAACAATTAAAGTTTTAAATGTCTTGTAAAAAGAAGAAAAAAGAGCTGTAAAGACATCCAGAAAAAGCCAATCCATTTTGCAGCAATACATAAAAATTTGAATTGAAGGAATTGTTAACATATGAGTTTTCACAACAAAGCAATTTTTAAGTAAATTACGTAATGATAACCCAGCTAAAATTTACTTTATTGCATTCGTGATAAGCTTATGTGCAGTATTATCATGTTTAGAACCATGAGTAGACAAGCTAGACACCGGTTAACCTACTGCGCTAAAGTAACGCATAGGATTGGCTAAAGATTACTAAGATTACTACATTTCATTCTTCTTCAGGAAGGGTGAGATTTGCATATGGTTTTCCAAATATGTATTAAACCATTGCGTTTGAATAAAGCAAATCATCAAAAGAACACAGAAAATCATAATAAAGATAACGCTTTTTCTTAAAGAAAAAGAAAAACACTATTTATTTGCAAATTCCTAGCTATTTCGTAAAATTAACCCTTATTTTCACAGCCACTTTTTTTTTTTTTTTTTTTTTTTTTTTTTTTTTTTTTTTTTTGTCTCAAAATTATCTTTTTCTAGCCCAAAGAGGCAATTTTCCTAGAAAGGCTATTAATTTCGTTTTGGCATTTTGCGTCATCCACTATAAAACGGCGTTTCACTTTTCAAATTGTTGCCACCAAATATTACTACCCTGCATTATATTTAAAGAAATTTAATAATGAAAAATCTGCATGAATGTTTCTCGCACTGTGAAAAACAACGGTACTTAGAGACATCAAATTTTGAATAAAGCAATTCCTCCACTCGAATATGGGCATCTAGGAGCCCAAATTTGGAATTTGTTTTATTACCTTTTTCATATTTTGTAAAACTTTAACGAATTTCGGATTAGCAAACACAAGGTTTTTAAAGCAAACAATAGCAATACTTTACGGTAAAAAAATTATCATCGGCGAGGGAGACTGTGTATCGGAAATTCTAAAGGCATATTCTTTTTAAATATTTTGTTATATTACTGTTGAATTGAATTTTATGTTTTAAGTGTGAAGAACTGGATATTTAATAAATAAAAGCAACACACAAAACATTAATAAAACACCCCTTTGGGTGTAAAATCTGAAAGCTTTCAGGTTTTTTATCTTTCGGGTTCTTTATCATCGAGCTCTGCAGATGTTCCAGGAAGAGGTTCTTTTCTAGGCTGCAGTTCATGCTTTGAAATTATGACACTACTGATACTGACTTACTCTTATTGTCCAAATCCCATATAGCGCGTTATTATTCCTATTATTTAATTGAACTCATAAAGCAAAATAAGCCAAATATACTCCTCTGTCACTTCCAATATAGCCTGTAAGAAATATCTGTTAAAATCTAATTGCATCCTTTAAAACGTGCACTTAGAACAAAGTAAAATCTATAATAAGTTGACGCAAATAGTTTATCACATCTATAACAAGTAATCAACTACCAATCTGCATTTATAGAAAGTTGATGCAAATAGTTTATAACGTCTTCCTCCAACTTTTAGTTCAGTTGAGAACAACCGTATATTTTGTGATGACCCAATAACAAAATAATATTTTTGTTGCTACAAGCGTAATTTAGGGGCATGAAAATATCAGCCCCATCAAATAAACCTCAAAAACATAAATTATATTTTAAAACATTTTGAAAAATGAATCGCTCAGAGGTTGAGTGTGTGTGATTATGGCAAAACAGCGAGGGCTATCTGCCTAAGGGGAGGGATGCCTTCGTGGAGGACTTTCTAAGGGAAACTGGCTCGGATACACGTTACACATGGGGAAAACCACGAAAACGCCCATACAGTCAGCCTGTTCGCGGGATTCGAACCTCGGACTGAACTACCAGTGTTCCGCGACTTTACCTCTCGGCCGCTGGTGTGCCGTTCAGAAGTTGAAAGCCATTTAGGTTTAACACGTTGACGGCGGCGCGGATATTCATTGTTCTTTTTCGTGCGGCGGCGCTAGAATTAGCGGTCCGTTTAGTGAAAGTTTATTCAACGTGTTAAGTTTATTTGATTAAGGCAAAGCACTCGAGGGCTATCTGCCTAAGAGAAGGAATGTCTTCTTGGAGGACTTACTAAAGGAAATTGGCGGACATACGTGTTCCGACAATGGAAAAAATCATGAAAACGCCCATGCAGCGAGCCAGCTTGCCAGGATTCGAACCCCAGACCGAACTGCCGATGTTCAGCTATTATACCGTTCGACATCTGATGGGCGGATGTTGAAGACCATTAGCTATCTTTGCGGATCCTGAATTAACTATTTCTTTCAACTTTCATTCCAGTGAAAGTAATTTAAATCATATAATTTTGGTAATTTGTTTTAGAACAAATGTTTTCGTGTTACAAACCAATCATTTTATTTTTAATGGAATAAGGAACGAATTTAAAATAGGAACTTTCTTTGCCCAGAAGGAGGGGAAAATTTACATTTAATATATTTTTACAAAATGTGTCCGTGACCAAAATTGTCTTAAGCAGAGAGTCTATGTTATTTGAATAAGAGTTTACAGTTAACGGCTAAAGATATACTTAATCTTTCAATCTTTAAGAAATATCCTGTGTAATGTAAATAACTAATAATTGATACGAGAAATCGAATTTAAATGCTACATAAATAATATGCGTTGACATTTTTCATCCGTTTCCTCTTCCGCTTTACCAGAAATAAAATTCAATATTTAAAGAATCTGAGATGAGCGACGTTTGATGTGTTTAACCAAATCATCAAATAATTATTCGTTTCCTCATCAAAAATATCTTCTTCGTAACAAACAATTTCCTCTTCCGTTTTATCCTTCTCACACAAACAAGTATGCGTATGATGATCACAAGGCACATCCAGAAAAGAAATCCAAGACAGGAAAAGAAGTGCAATCAATAATAGAATAATTGTTTTGCTCTGCTTGTTTTGGATGCAAGATATTAAACAAGATGCCATATATGCGTGACTTGAGCGCTTTATATGTAAAGTATTTTCTCCCTTATACAAATTGGTGCACAATGCTTCCGATTATGAGAATGAAGGTAGGAATGATCCCACGTTAGAAGATTAGAAGAAGAAAAAGCTGCGCTAATATAGAAACGCCATTTCAATAATATTGAAAATTCAAATTGAGATTAAATGAAATGTAAATAACACGGACGTCGAAATGTCACACTCTTATTTTCTGTTATAGCTTTAGTTAGCTGTGAAGAGATACAATGTTTTATAATTGTAATTAATAATAATAATTACAGGTCTAAATAATGTAGAATCGGTACTTACGGTCTAGGAATATGATGTCTGTAAAATGACTTCTTTTGTGGCTGTCTAGGGCTAATAAACTAGTCCAATTTACAAATAAATTGATTATTTAATGGAAACATGAATAGTTGCTATAAACTACAAAATGATTACACGTGTAGAAGGATGAATTTACATAGATGATATTTACAGATGAAGACAATTGACCGTCTTTTACATGTAAACATCTTTCAGTCGCGTCATCATTTTAATGGCGGAATCGTCTGCCTTCCATCATCGAAAAAAAGGTGAAAGATTTATTCTCACAGCTTGTTGCGTCATCCGATTATAATGAACGATGCCATCCCACAATAATATATTAATTTATATCATTAATATTAAAAACTAAGCAAAAATTATTTATTCGAAAATTAATAATTTTCATAGCAAATCCTCTCATTTCATAATAACAGTAATTCTTAAGCTGGTAAACCTTGCTTTACGGAATTCTTTCTAAAGACATATGAATTAATTTATCATATCGATTTTTCCCTAATCTATATGCTCCTTTCAAATTAAAAGAGATACAGCACTTCTTCTTTAAAACCCTGTTATCAAAACCCTTGTCTCTTCTATGACTGTTTTTCTATGTAGGAACAGGAAAATCGAATGCTTGAATTCCACTATCTTAAAAATATTCCACATTCAAAGACTCGAATTTTCGAACTCATTTCATCATGCGAATATTTTGAGTCATGATCTAAAAAAACAGTTACACGTTTTTAATTCAAAACGTTGAAATGATTCGTTTTATTGACGTCCAACAGAAACGCCATTTAAATAATGAGAGTTGATAGTTCCATCTCCGTTTGACTTAAAATGTTAAATTCGTGTTTTAAAAGTCCTGAATTTCGTATTGTCAATTTCTAGTGAGAATATAGAGCTTCAAAGTGGGAAAAATTCGAACTTTTTTTTGGAACATAGTTTGAGAATATGAATCTTAAAATCTTAAAACTCAAGAGGTTTTAAGTTATGTTCTTAATTTAATGAATTTCATTTACATCTTCTTTATAAAAACAGTGATGTTTTTAAAATCTATATTTTTATCTTTATTTTGCCTTAAACCTAAATTTCAGATTTGATTTTAATGAAGACTTTACTTTTAAATACATTTTTAATATTAAATAATTTTCCTTATTCTAATCATTCTCTCAAGAAAGATTCAGGATTCGAGAAATTTTTAGGTATCAGATTCAGGAAAATTTGGGATTCGCTCTACCGCTAAAATTTTGAATATAATATATATATTACCGTGAAAGAGCGAAATTGGAGAATGTCGACTTTCACCGGAGAATGTCAACATTCACCAAATACGTCGGTGAAAGATCGAATACTTCTTTACATTCTTGTACATTCGGACCCTCACCGGTGTATGTCGACGATCACAGATATGCTCTGGTGTAGGTTGAAAAGAGAGGAGTATACGCTGTCATTGTAAAAGGAAGTGTTCCACAAATAAATGCGGTTGTAAAAGCAAGGGCCTCTTGTGCAATTCAAAGTGTCATAATAGTTTAAGTTGTTGCAATAAATAAGATTTGAATCACGTAATTTAGTAAGTTTTTAACTTCTATTATTTTCCTTTCTCATTTTGAATGTACAGTTTGTTTTAAGTTCCTTAAGTTCTTATTTTAAATCTCAAGTCCGTTTCTCGCGACTGAATTACGGAGAAGAAAATATAATAATATTCTTATATGTTCAACATTTACCATTAGTACATGGTGAATGTCGACATTTACCGGTGTAAGTCAGAAATAAGAGTATTTCGAAAATATTTCGGACATACACCAAGCGACTATGTGAATGTTGACATTCACGGGTGAAAGTCGACATTTTCCAGATTTTGTTGTTTCACCGTAACATATATACTACGTTGACAAATGCTGCTTTCATTTACATATTGTAAAAAATGACATATATTACGCTATAAATTTACAGGTAATAAAGAGAATGAATTAGAAACGAAAGTTGGATCATGTAAAAATTAAAATTTTCAAAAATTTAAATACAGTGAAACGTTTCAAATATTAAAAATTCTAATTAGCAGGCAAAGTTTTCTTATATTTTAGCTCTCGTAACAGACATATAAATTGCATAAAATTTCATTTCATGTTTCCTGAATTGAATATAAGTGCGCAATTCTATACTGCTGAGACTGAAATTCGTGAAATAAATTTGTCAGAGTAAGATAACCATGTCTGAAATCTTCCGTTTTGCTCTGTATTATTGAGGGTTTTCAGCAATAAAAACTTATCATTAACATCTGTAGCCTACACCAATCAGAACTTGTAATATTTCGTCATATTTTAACACATGAATCACTAAAAATGTTTTAACAGTTTTCTAGCAATACCGTTCTGTACTGAGAAACGCTTATAAGGCTTTAATTATTTTCATGCTTAAAGTGATACATATACCTAGACTTCCTTTCAGGAATAAATAAATTTTAATCAAAATTGTTCTATGTGATAAGCAGTATTGAAAGAAAAATATTATTTTATTACGGAAAAGTTATATGAAGATTTCGTAGAATTCATTTCCTCCTAAAATATTCAAAATTAAATAAATTAATACATTTCTTATATAAAAATGTTCAGTTCGTCGTAATAGTCTTAGAAGTTTGAAAAAGACTTTAAAGATTAATGAGTGTTTCAGTTTTTTTATTCTTCACAAGTTGTATAAATTCTCTTCACTTACATTTGTATGTGTTAGCAGAATTAGGTATTAAGAATTTTGATCGCTAAGAGGTGTGAGGTTGACTTTAGAGGACGACAATTAGACTCTGAATTCAGATAAATTCCAGCTTTTAATTGCCGTTGATTTTTTTATATATTATGCGAAATTAGATAGAATTTGATACGTCTGTTTCCCATTTATCTATCTTCTTCAATTTTAAATTTTTGTATTTACCTAGTGTATTTGTCCATTTTCTTCAAGGAGCAAAATTGTCAAAGTTGTTCTGATAATTTCAACGGTTTAAACCCACGATAAGAAAATGCGACATAGGTTTCTTTGAGCAAAATTAGATAGAAATAAAGCAAAAGATGGGGGAAGGTATAAGCATAAAAGCATTTAAACACATATAGAGAGAGATGGGATAGTTTAGTTAGGTTAGATTATCTGAAAATGGCCTAGTACTTGGGAGCTATCCGCCTAAGGGCAGTGATGACTTCATGAAGAATGTCTTAAGGGAACTGGGCCTTATTCACTTAACACATGGCAAAAAACAAGAAACCTATTCTTGCAGCTTGCCCGTTCTTCTCGGATCCAACCTGAGCTGAATTTCCACTAATCAGCTGCTGCAACGCATCGGACATTTCATGTTTTTGTCTTTTAAGGATGACAAATCCTAAAAGAAACGTCTAGAAACAAATCGAACACTTTTCTAAAATCAAAGCAAATCTAAAGATGATTTCTTACCTAATATTTCAGTTCATTTCAAACAAGGTTCTTTAATATACTTATTAATTTCAAAACATTAACGTAATGCAAATGTTTTTATTTTATAGTATACGAAGGAGACATGATTATTTTCGATAATAACAATTTTTAACAATCCTATAATTTATTTAGCATTAAATATATTTCATAAATTTAGTTTCTTTCCCCTCCCCCCAAACTACAAATACTTTTTTTCCAGCAGTACATTTATCTTTTTATTAACATCAAATATTATCTACTGTTTGAAATATATTATAGAGAAATTAATGATATTTTTAAAATTATAAGTATATATAAAAGTAATTATATGAATTACAGTATTAAATTCCATCAATAATAGATCCACATTAATTTTCAATCAAACCATTAATAAAATTAGAACGCAAAGTCATGTATAAATTCGATATTTGAACCAAATGTATAAATATTAAAGACCTAGTTGAACTTTCTGGGTCAGTTTCATTTTAAATGTCATGTGAAAAAAGGTAGGTAAAATAATGACTACAATTTTTAAATGCTAAAATCTAAATTTTTAGCATACATCTAGAAGTTTATCTGTCCAAAATTTCATGTTTCCAAAATTCTGGCTCTGAAATTACGAAGCTCGTACACATAGAGTAGCGCCATCTATCCATAAAAAGGTGAAACTTACAAATACAGCTTTCTTCCTGATATATTCGTTATGCGCATTTAATAAATTTTATTTCTAAATAAGAACAGAAAACCCTTTATTTAATTTATAATAATGAAAAATTTTTGCGTCTAAAACAGAAAATGATTTACACGCATACCATATATTTACATATTTGCTCTAACAAAATAAATGTTGCATCTCATCGTTGACGACAAAACTACTTACTGTCTATAGTACTAAAAAACACTTTGATTAGCAAAATAAATTTGCAGAAAATACATGTGTTGGTTATCAGAATTAGTAAATAATATCAGCCTATTTCAAAGTTTTTGAATTTCAACTAAGGCAATAAATTCAGTTTTCAGAAACAAAGCTTTTTTCAGGAACACGTTATGTTATTTTTATCATATTCATTTAGAATATTATTAGTTATTCTTTTTAATAATAATAATAATTACTATTAAATTATTATTAGAATAATTATAATACTATTAATAATTAATTCTTAATTTTATTAAAATAATTATAATACTATTAATAATAAATTATAGTAATAATTGTTATTATTTATTTTTGTTTATAGCTTTACGTAATTATATCAAATGTATGTGTAATGGAAATCTTGAGCTCAATCTTTATGCTGTTAACTATTTCACATAAACAATTTTAAAAATAAAAAAAAAAAAAAAAAAAAATTAAAATCTGAAATGTTTCAGATTTTAAATTACGTCCAAAGGGGCGTTTTTTTAACGTTTTGAGTGTTACCTTTATTTATTAAATATCATGTTCTTTGCACTTAAACCATAAAATTCAGTTCAAGAGCAATATCGCAAAATAATGTTAAATTAAGCATATCTTTAGAATTTCCGATATACACAGTCTCGCGAGCTGGAGATAAAAGTATTTTTTTTCTATATAACGTTGCCATTTCTCGCTTTTAAAGCATTGAGTTTGTAAATCAAAAATTCGTTAAAGTTTTACAAAATATAAAATCTATAATAAAACAAATTCCAAATTTGGGATTTCAGATGCCCATATTCGCAGTAGGATTTCGTCATTCAAAATTCGATGGCTCTATGTACCATTGTTTTATCACAATGCGAGAAATAGACAATCATTTATGCAGATTTTTCATTATTTAATTTCTTCAAATATAATGTGCCCACCAGCGGCAGAGCGGTAAAGACGCTGAACACTGGTAGTTCGGTCTGAGGTTCGAATCCCGCGAACGGGCTGGCTGCGTGAGCGTTTTCGTGGTTTTCCCCATGTGTAACGTGTATACGAGCCAGTTTCCCTTAGAAAGTCCTCTACGAAAGGCATCCCTCCCTTTAGGCAGATAGCCCTCGTGTGCTTTGCCATAATTAAATACACCAACACCAACTCAAATATAATGCAGGAATCTAACATTTTGTGGCAACAGTTTGAAAAGTGAACCGACGTTTATGAGTCCGGCGCAAAATCGCAAAACGAAAACAATAGTCCTTCAGGGACAAAGCTCCTTTGGACTAAAAATAACTTTTCCCTCCCCCTCTCCACAAGCTTGATATTGCTAAAACATAAACCGAAACCATTTTTCAACACTTTTATTGTTTGTGTTTAATCTACGTTACATTTTTACCATCCGTGGGTGAATCACCTAGAACAAGGACTCCCAAACTTTTTCTTGCATCGACCTTTTTTTCAAGGAGCAATTTTCTTCAGCGACCACCTTACATTTTCCACTGTAATATAGAGTATTCAACATAAACATAATACAATTATTGCACATAAACAATTATGTTAAGAAAATGAACAAAAGTTTTGAAAAAATAGTTTGCTAGAGATATATGGTTTATTGTATTTTGTATAATTATTTTAATTTTACAAATATAAATAAAGTCCTAAAAACAAAATCACGAATTAAAATTATACAAAAATTTGATTTCAATTAATGTAATAGTTGAATTTGATATACTGATATAATTTTTAGAATATTAGTCTAAAACTGCTTAATTGTAAAACCCTTCCATTAAAAATATTCAGTCGTGTTTTCTATTCTGCTTTTGTTTTCTTCGTATTTTTATCTTGTTTTCTTCTGTTTTTGTGCTTTATTTTTTTATATTTCACTTATAATTTTTATGTACTTCGTAAAAACATTGATTTAAGAAATATTTTAAATAACTTTAGTAGATTTTTCCCTTATATTTATTTTGTATCATTTCTTTTTTACTACACGATACAGCTTTATATCAATAAATAATTAATTACCTATATTAATATTTTTCTTCTTTTTTTTGTAATTAATGGGAGTCTTGATTATATCGATCAACTGCCAGTTGCACATTCAGCTATTGACCTCAGTCGACCTCTTGATCATCTTTGACCTCCTTTAAAATTTCATCTACATCCAGACGGTTAATACTAAACCACTGGAAAACCCTGGTCTAAAATATCTAAAAAGTGTTCTGATCTTTCGCTGTTTGGTATGAAAACTGTGTGGTTTTTCTCAAAACTCAGTGAAGCATTCACAGTTTAGATACTGTAAATAATAAGTAAAGTAATATATTCCGTTTACCGGTTTATCTCAAATTTGTCTAGATTAGTCTAGATTCTATTACACATTCAAAATATGAATTACAGATGCTGATTTTAACTTAGGAAGAGGAAACTATAGCTTTATTCATTTCAAATTATGATAGAGAATAGATAAAACAATATATGCAGTAAATTATGATAGAGAACAGATAAAGCAATATAAGCAGACAATATTGAGTGCATTACTAATTTGTAAAACAGGTTTCAAATATTAAAATGAAGGTAAAGAATTTGTGCTCTCCTCGCCAAGTGCCGTCGTGGTAGAATGGGATACATTTGGCTGGCAGCTGGTGTGTGTGTGTATTTAATTATGGCAAAGCACACTAGGACTATCTATCTAAGGGGGAGGGACGCCTTCGTGGCGGACTTTCTAAGGGAAACTTGCTCATATACATGTTACACATGGGGAAAACCACGAAAACACCCATGCAGCCAACCCGTTCACGGGATTTGAACCTCGGACTGAACTACCAGGGTTCAGCGACTTTACCGCTCGGCCGCTGGGGCTGGCAGTTGGAAGGTACAGAGTTTGGATCCCAGGGAAAACATTGCTGAATTTTCGTGCTTACTGATCAGATAACGGTGCTACTTTGGTAGACGGTTGCACGGATTTTGGCGATTTGTTGGCGATTTTTCTTTTGGCGAGTAATACAACTTATGGTAAACCCATTGATGGATAAGTTATTTATGGTAACCGATACTTTGTTGTCATTTTATTTAAAAAATAATGTGTTTTATTGTGCATAAATTCCGTGTTTTAAATATTATTTATGGCTTCTAAATATTAAAAATCAATTTAATTTTGCATTTTTATTTGAAATAAAAATTTTATTGTTTATCATATTTTATGAAATTTTATGTTGTGGATGATGTAACCAATGACGTCACCTTACTTTAAAAGTAATTGGTTTTTATATGTATAAATTTAATCTAATGTTTTAAACATTATTTATGGCTGTTAAATATTAAAATACAATTTAATTTTGCATTTTTTTAAAAAATGATTTTATTATGTATGAATTTTTAAATAATTTTAATTCTAGGCATGATGTAATAAGCTCTCTGATTGGTTATAGAATATTTGTGCATTAACGAGCTGTAATCAGCTCCCTGATTGGTTACTGAAAATTTGTGCATTTCCGCGCCGTTTTAAAATTTAATTCATATCTTCGAATTCCTTGAAAGATGTCTTCAAAGGTTTTATTTAAATTATGATTTCGATTTTTTGTGGTACTTGTCAATAAGCAATAGGTTAAATGACTAAAAAATGTAAGTACATATTTTTCCTTTATTTTATAATTGCATACTTCAATTTTTTGTTGAAAAAATTAATACACTATTTTCAAAAATTGCTGAGATAATTATTGTCCATATGTTTTAATGTTAATTATATTCTATATAACGTATTTTAAAGTATTTGAATTTAATAATATTCTAATTCTTTTAAATGTTGGTATGATGGTTTTTAATTCGATATTCAATTTCAGTAATATTTTAATCTAATTAAACGTTGGCACAATGTTTTTATAGCGGTGTTTTTATTCTCTTTGCTATATGAAAGTAATAGTAACCTTACTTTAGTATTTTATACTCATAGTAAATGTATTTATTTACCCTTGCTGCCATCTTAAAAAGCGACATTTTCAACAAAATATTAATCCATTACTTTTAACGATATTTATTTTTTTAAAGTTTCGAATACTTTACTATGCGTAAAAACAGCGATTTTCAAGATGGCTGACGTTTGTAAAAATCGCGCCAACAATTGCGCCAACATAAATCGCCAAAATCCGTGCAACCGTCTACCAAAGTAGCACCCAGATAACTACCGAATGTTTCTATAAAGATATTATAAAAGAAAGTTAATTAAAATAAACTATAATTACAAGTTCCGAATCATACAGTATATGACTAAACGTCAATGGGTCTTAAATTATACATTATTTAACATTTCCAGTGCTTCCGATGACTTTTCATCTTCGGACTTAGCTGTTTTAAAAACAAAGATGAAAATAAAGTTTTTTGACACTGCATCTTATAAATACAGTTAAAATTTAACAAAACTTACCAACGAACTACTTGCGAATATCTTAAGAAATACAGATGTTTAAATATGTACAACGCACGCACTCTGAGTTTGTATACATGAGATTTCCCATGTCTAAAATTATTTAAAGGGCTAAATTTTTAGCAATCAAGCTAGGATGATAATTTATGTATTCTAGTATCCACATACAAACACACATACACGCAATAAATAAATAAATAAATAAAAAACTGAAAGCTTTCAGATTTTACATTACGCCCAAAGGGGGCGTTTTTTAACGGTTAGTATGTTACCTTTATTTACTAAATATCACATTCTTCGCACTTAAACCTTAAAATTCAATACAACGACAACATCGCAAAATCAATTTCAAATGAGCCTACCTTTAGAATTTCCGATACACAGTCTCGCGAGATGGAGATAAAAATGTTTTTCTGTGCAACGATGTCATTGCTCGCTTTGAAATCTTTGAGTTTGTTAATCAAAAATTCGTTAAAGTGATGCGAAGTATGAAATTGATAATAAAACATATTACAAATTCTAAATTACGGCTTCGAGATGCCAAAAATCAGTGGGAGATTATGTTATTCAAAATTTGATGGTTCTAGGTACCGTTGTTTTATCACAAAGCGAGAAACATACATTTAAGCAGATTCTTCATTATTTAATTTCTTTAAATATAATGCAGGGCTTTAATTTTTTGTGGCAACAATCTGAAAAGTGAACCGACATTTATAACGAACCAACGCAAAATGCCAAAATGAAATTAATAGCCTTACTGGGCTAACCCCCTTTGGGCTAAAAAAAAAAAAAGAAAAAAGAAAAAGAAAAAGAAAAAAAAAAAGAAAGAAAAACTGAAAACGTTTTAACGATATTTATAGTTTAATATCGTTTATCAGTAGAGATTAGATGCCCCAGGTGGAGTAGCGAAACATTTTATAGGATTTTTCATGAATACATTTAGACTAACATGAGAGCATAATAGCATATCTTCTATACATTTAAAAAGTGAGAAATATGTAACGTGATTCTGTAAAAATATTAATGTCATCAGTTGCATATACCATGAATTTAAAGCATTTTAATTCATAAATGTCATCAGTTGCATATACCATGTCATCAGTTGCATATACCATGAATTTAAAGCATTTTAATTTAAATCAATTAGATTAAAATGTAAAGAAAAATATTCTTAAGTATTACATCTATTGAATTTCAATAATTTCAATTTGTTAATTAATAACCGATAGGCTAAAATGAAAGAACAATATTTTACGTTTTTCCGAATGGCTACAAACTCGAATGAAAAGTGAAACAACACAAAATAGTGTTTTGGAACTTTTCAGGTACTTTTTGTTTTAAATGAATGCTTAAATAACTCAGTTGCAACTACTCGCGACTTCTAGGCCAAAGTGCTTGTAACTGCAAACAGGTGGATAAAGATCTTTCCCTAAGTTACACATTCGCTGTCTGTTTAATCTCCATCAAATTTGCATTCTAATGAAAGCTGAGAGATGAAGTAGACGTTATGGAAAAGAATTAACACAAAAATAAGCTGTTACCTAAAATAAATTTCACGGTATAATAAAAAAGAACTACTAAAAATAACACACCAAACTCTGTGAAGATTTTGCATGGGGATACGTAATTTATGGCATTAGAAAGATGTTTTATTTCATATATTGTTTCAAATATTCGTAATTATTGATGGATGTATTATAAATGAAATACATTTAATATCAATTAATATGTTTAAAATACCCATGATTTATAATCCATGGTTTACAAGGAAGAAAGAGAATTTAATAAATGCATATCGAAGTGAGATAAACATAGTAAGATATAGCAACTCAAACCCATCGGCTTCGTGTTTTTGGTTTGGAGTGTGTGCTTATTTCTCGCTTATACAAATATGCATATTTCAAGAATTCTAGCTATCTGTAGTCGCATAATACATGAATTTCTTTCCTTTCTTTTCATGTAGCACGTACTGAGAAAATAAAGACTTTTATTTTTAAAATTTCAATTGCAATCATTCCTTGAAGCATTATATTACAGAGCGTAGTAAAGGTACACTGCTTCATCTCTTGCTTTGTTGATATTAGAATAACATGGCACCCCAAAGTTGTGTAAGATAATCGTACACAAGGTTCGGAAAAATTCACTTAAGACGTCGTTTTAAACGATTTTGCGGTTATAAAACAGGAAGGGCAATCAAAATATGAAAAGGGATTGTGGCTTTCTGTCCCGAAAAGAAATTACAGACTTTGATATTAAGAAAAAAGTCATAAATATGATAGCAATAAAAAATTGTTAGTTTTAAAAATCAAAAATGGGGCAAAAGTTTAGACTTCAAGCGTCAATAAACTGGAGAGAGTTCAAGTTGTGAGAGTTGCTCAAGCTGTTGGTCTGTTCTCGTGTTCACTGAAGAACAAATAACTCTTAATGAAATAAGACCTCATAGGAAACAGAATCTTGAATGGCATACGAAAAATGAAAACCAATTTAGGTCATAAAAAGTGAATCTGAAATTGAAAATTCTATGAATTCAATCAGTACTGCTATGAAATAAATCTCAAATCTTTTTAACATTTTAAAAAGAAATGTTGTGACAATTAGATATACCAAGATTTAAAAATAATATTTATACGGATAGTTCCCAAGTTATGGAGATTCGATCTAAGTTATGGAGATAAGATCTAAGTTATGGAGATAAGTTATGGAGATTCGATCTAAGTTATGGAGATCTAGTTATGGAGATTCTTTCGTTTTTTTTTAATAAGGAGCACGAACAAAGAAGCATTGGTTAAAATCTCCGCATGTAAAACCAAATTTTGGATAGTTACCAAGTTATGGAGTTTCGATCTAAGTTTTCTTTTCCATAAGAAGCACAAACAAAGAAGCATTGGTTTAAATCTCCGCTTTTAAGAACCATTAACATTAAAAATTTTATATTTAATGAAATTTAATTTTACGCTTACTTTAAAAATAACAGTTCTTCATTCCATAAAATAATTCGACTCCTCTAATGTTGGCACCTTTTTATCATAACGAAATTTTCTGCTTTGGACCGTTTTTGTTGTTAGAAAATTTAGCAGCTTAGTTCTCCCATTTATCAACGTATAAACGTATAAACGGGATAGCATATTCGACTATAGTTCGGCCGCCTCATGCACGACCATGAGCACAAACACGCATGCGTCATTCGTACCGAATTATTCTCAAAAGAGGGTGGAAGGATGGGGACTTTCTTTCTCTCGAGCATACAAATTCTCTCTTTCTGGAAGAGAAGACTTTCATGTTGCAGCAAGTAATAACGCCCGTTTAGGACGAGTCTATGTGTTTTGGCATTATGCCAACCAAGATTGCATTTGAGAGGGTCGGACTATAGCAATCTGGAGGTCTGGTGTTCGAATCCCGAGAAGGGCCTTCCACAGTTTTCATGTTCCTGCACTTTGTATAACCTAATGACTCTATAAACATTTCTTTATATTAGTCACGATAGCAGGGCAGGTAACATTCAACAGCTTGACAAGGGTTGTCATTCTTCGAAGCTATAGATCTTTCATTTATCATGTCCGTTATATGTTATTAGAACAAACTACCCTGCATTGAAGTGCTGCCATTCAATGAGACATAAAATATGTAATTTTCAAATTAAAAAAAACCGTGTAATTAACCGACAGATTTAAAAGCAATATAAGTACTTTTTTAATGAATATGTTTGTTTCGTGATTTAATACTTCTTATTTGATGTAAATGATGCATATTTACTTATTTTGAGTGATAACGTACCTAACTGACAACTTTTATATAACTTGCACAATTTTTGCAACTTAAGAAAGGTGTTCCTAATGTCATATATAATGAATTCGGATAGAATATAAATTTTTACTTTGCCCTAAACGAGTCTATTTTCTTCTATAAAATATTCGATAAACACCCAGCAGCTAATTCATTGTAAAGCTTCTATGAACAACAATAAAAATCTGAATTTTATACATTTTAGGGAATATGTTACTCTCTATATAGCGAAAGACAATTTATTTGTTCATTCAAAACAAAATGGCTTCTTCGTTTGTTGTTGTGCTCATGAAGTCAGTTAGATGGTACCATGGGCGGTGCAGACCGTCTTAGCTATCTCGAGGCATTCTTCATAGAGGTCATAATTTTCTTCATAGAGGTCTTCCTGGGAGCAATCACTAATTTGACGCATTGCAGCCAAGTATGGAGGTAAGAAAAGACTTACTTCCTACCTCTAATGCAGTTAAGATGGGTTCTAAGTTCTAGTTCTTAGTCTTGCCAAGGTCTAACCTTAGCAACAGAATTCATTTCATAAATGAGGTAGGATGATGATATTCTTCATTTAGTTGCTTCTTTGGCCAGGGCTTCACTTCCGTCCATGCCGACGTAGGCTGGTATCTGTAGCATTATACAGTGTTTATTTAGCTGACCGATGTGGGCCAGAGCATTATGTATTTCGTATGTCTGTCTTAAAACACCCTGCTGAAGTGCCTAAACGGCAACCATGGAGTCATTGAAGATTATTATTCCTTTGGCCTCCTCTGAATTTTCGAGCTCGAACAAAATGGTGACATTTCTATCAACTATATCACTCAATAATCAGTTTGAGTGGATTAAGCGTTCTAAGAAAGAGTTCGCTTTAAAATATTTGCAGCAATTATTAGCATTTACACATCAGCTTTACAGCTTATATACTCGCAGTAAAATATTCAAAAATTAAATGATGTATTAAAAAGTAAAACTGATTTCACCTAACCACAAGCTCAAATAAATGCCTAGAGAACTTATTTACCACTTTACTAATCTCGGGCATCATATTTCAACTAAAATATCAGTTTTAACCACTCTCGAATCCATTTGAAAGATGGTTTTGCGTGACATCTATACGGACAGAATAAATAACGTTTTTTTTTTCTGAAGCGGATTTTAAGAAAGATTTAAAAGATATTTTTTTTTCTTGGCGTCTGTACGTACGTACGTGTGTATGTATCTAGCATAACTCAAAAAATGAATAACCGTAAAACGTTGAAATTTTGAATATGGGACTGCTATAACCTCTAGTTGTGCACCTCCCTTTTTCCTTGCAATCGGCTGTACCGAAATTATATATATATATATATATATATATTCCCATTTTGTTACCCGGCTCGATGAGCTCAGGTTTTTATTCTTACATGTTGTTCAATTGCGCATTTTTTGCTTTAAAAGTTATTATGTATTATGTTGTTCCTATGTTCTACTTAAAGTTTTTATAGCTTTTATTAATTTACATGCAAAATGACGCAAGGCCTAATAAAGCCGCCACTTGTTTACATTTGAAACTCATAGTGAAACAATAAATTAAGTCAATTGGTGCACCAACTTCAGTGTCTTTTTGTCAGCGACACAAAAAATTAACTTTCAGTTTGCGTACAGAAACTTTTACCTTCCTGTAAATTATAAACCGTAAAAGTTGAGTTCCTAAGTTGTAAACAAGTGCAGATTTCTGTTTTTGACGTTTTATGCCTTGAAGCATTACACACTACGGAGATTCTTGAGGAGTTATGCTCTATCAGTTCTCTTCATAAATTATTTTTTATTATAACTTTACCTACCAAAAAGTTTAATAAATCAGAATTTAAAATTTTACAAGACTATTATTTACAATTATTAATACTTTAAGAAAAATGAACATATTATGTTATTTAAGAAACACATTAAATATTACTAAACAATATTTTTCAATATTAGTAAATAATAATTTAAAAAAATTACATTTCATAAAACAATAAAATTATAAACATTCAGTTTCTTTTTCTTTTTCTTCCACCAACTATGATTTTTTACAATATCTTAAAATCTTACTTTCGCGCTTCTTCAAGCTTTTATAAATAGTTTTAGAAAACTTGATTGCAATGCCATTTCAAGATCTAATCAATATTATTGTTCTTTTATTCAAGGGGAACTAAAGGAGGAAAGCCCTATAAGCCGGTGTCTAATCTGCCCATTTCTTAAGTTGGTGCTGAGTACCACACTAAAATCTTTCCTAGCAAAATATTATTATATATTTTCGTGTATCAAGCGAGAATTTTGAGGAAAATGTTTTAGCAACTTTAGTTTTACTTAAATTCGGAGATGAGCTTATATACGAGTTCTGAAAGACGGTTGGGAAAATATTATTTTAGTTTTGTTTAAATCTTGTAGCGTCGTTAGGTTATTTTTAAGCAGGGGTTCACGAAAATCGTACAGTGCTCTTGCCGGGAATCGAAACTGAACCTCTCGAATACGTGCCGAGTGTGCTACCCTTACACCACGAAAGCATGCTGGAAGGAGGGAGAAAATACATAATATGCTCCCTCTTTTAAAGGGCGACTGTGGATTAGAGGACCCAATTGCCAAATCTTACTGGTGACGAATTATTGTGCACCACCTTTTAGTTCGGGCGCCACAGAAGAGTCAGGTTATTTTGAAGTAGGACATGTGAAAAATGTGCAACGTCCTCGGCAGGACGGGAACCTGGACCTCTCAAATACGCACTGAGTATGCTACCGTTGCACCAGGAAAGAGGGAGAAAATACCTTACAACCTGATATACTAATTCAGAAGTCAAACAACAAAAATCAGCGTTAATTTACAAAATTTTCACAGGACTAGTTTCGATGGTTTTACCGAACCATCATCTTCAGCTGCAAAACCGCAAATGATTTGCATTTGCGGTTTTGCAGCTGAAGATGATGGTTCGGTAAAACCATCGAAACTAGTCCTGTGAAAATTTTGTAAATTAACGCTGATTTTTGTTGTTTGACTTCTGAATTAGTATTTATTCGGCGTGTTATTGTGTCTTAACCCGATATACATTAATAAAATTTTTCAATGTTGAAACCAGATTCAGAATTTAAAAAAAATTCTGAATAGTATTTTTACGCCGCAGACAAATCTGGGTAAATGCCATCACCATCCTTTCAACGCTAACATCGTTGTCATCTACCTTCGTAGATCCCAACATTATCTTCAGTTCCGTTCATAACACTACTTCTTTGATAATTCTGATGATTTTTCGACTGGGTGAGAACTCATTTTCAGCTCATTTCATTAGTCTATCCATGCTAGGCGAGCAATTTTTTCCAACTTTTTGCTACACGTAGCTGGAGTTATACAACGAGTTTAAATTACTTTTTAAGAAAGGATTTTAAGTTTTGTTGAATTTTTGCAGTAATAACTTACTTCTCATCTTACATTCGAAAGCATACGGTATTCCTGTGATGTTAACCCTAACTAGCATAAATAAAGAACCGCATACATAAAAATTCTTTAATTTTGCATCCTAAACAAACTAAACGTCCTAAGCTGACAGCCCACGTGCTTTCACGCAATTAGGATAGAGAGCGATGTTTCGAGGCTAAGATGCCATTGTATCGAAAAGGACAAGTAGAGCGAGAAAATGTAGCGACCAAAGTGACGTCATGACTGATCGTCCGTGACAATGCCGTCTTGCACATTTGTTTCGCGCAAGGACTTTTCCGGCGGAAACAAAAACGCTGGAACTTAATTAGATTTAAAAAGCATTAGGGCTGAAAATCCTTGTTTAAGCAATAAAATTTTCTTTATTTTAAGGATATAAATTTTATATTTTACTGGAAATGTATAAAAGCCGACATTCTATAAAGTACATAGAGATTTCATAGAATACGGAAAATTGGCAAGCCAGTGTGTGAAACGAATAACATTTAATACATTTCCCAATATTTATATATTTTCATTTATTCTACAGGATAAAAACTCGCATGTCTGATAAGCACGCAAAATATGAAATACATATTCCATTTTTTGTAATATCCAAACATTTAATACATTCACACATAATCTACACATATCCATTCATTTAATACATTTATTCCAAAATTCCATACACATTTAGCCCAAAGGGCGTTAGCACAGAATGGCTATTAGTCTTGAAATGGCATTTTGCATTGAACCACTAAAAGCGTTATATCCTTTTCAGATTTTTGCTACCAAATATTATCGCCCTAGAAATTTAATAATGAATAATCTGCCTGATTGTATGTATGTTTCTCGCATTGTGAAAAAAAACAAGTACCTAAGTCACCAAATTTTGAATAACGTAGTTCTTCACCCGGATATGGGACCTAAAAACTCGAACATGGAATTTCGAATTTATTTTATTATTTATTTCCTATTTTGTAAATCTTTAAGGAATGTTTTATTAATAGACTCAACGAGAAATGGCAACACTGTGAGGAATAAATCATTTTTACCTCCAGCTCACGAGATTCTCTATCGGAAATTCTAAAAACGTGCTTTTTATAAATATGTTTAGCCCAAATGCTCTCGAAATGTGCATGTGTGCGTAAATGAAACGCCTTTTTGCGCGTAACATAAAATCTAAAAGCTTTTAGTGTTATATTTTGGCAGTTTTTACACATTTTTATGCGTTGTTTTCTTTAATAAGAAAGCCATAAATTTTTCTTCTATTTATTTTTACACATTTTGAATAAAAATTCTTAATCACATTCTTTCATTATGTTTTCAAAATAACATTTACATTTTTGAGGAATGTACGTCTTTTAAATAATAGCCCTACCATGATCTTTTTTATAACTTTGCCTAAACAGAATTCGCCATTCTACAGAATGCCTATGTATTTTATACAATACTCAGCGAAAGTTTTTAATAATTCTCATATTTTATACTTTGGTAAAACCGCCAGGCTTTTTACAAAATACCCGGGTATTCTATGGGATGCCGGCATTTCGTATCTTCCGATAACATATATATAAAATAATAAACTTAATAATATAATTAACAAATATGGCATTAAATAATATAACAGAAATAACAAAACAAACAAACAAAATGGCATACCTAATTACCATATTTATTGTATATAATATAAATTAATATACCAAATTTATCATGATAGCAGAAACCACGGCATAATATAAACATAGGAAAAAATATTTTCTTAAATTTTTTTCATGCTATTAGCAAAAGCTTTATAATTAATTTGCTGTTAATATATAAGTTTAATAAAAGCTTCAAAACTTATTATTTAAGTAATTGCTTAAATAACAGTAAAAATACGAATTGCATCAAATTTTATTCCTTACTACGCTGAAAACGCCAAGTGAAAAGCAAAACTTATTATTTAAGTAATTGCTTAAATAACAGTAAAAATACCCATTGCATCAAATTTTATTCCTTACTACGCTATGAATACCAAGTGAAAAGTTTTCTCTTCGAAATATAAAGTTAATTACAGTCAGATATCCCATTATTTGAGGTGTATGTAAGACAAAGCTACCTCCAGAAGTTGGTAATATTGAAAAAACATTTTTTAAAAAGAAGGCGAAAATATTTTGATTAAAAAATTCGGGATGTAAAAAGTATAATTTGTGTTATACAATGTCAATTTTAAGCCATGTTTTAACATTATGCATTTTATAATAAAATGCGAAAAAATTACAGTACATGTGCTTTTAGAATCTTGTTTATAAATTACAAAAAAGTAGCAAGTATTCATAACATTTATTCAAATAATTTATAAATATTATTTATAAATTTATAAATATAATAATTTATAAATTTATAAATATAATAATTTATAAAGTTATGGTATATAACAAGATAAACGTATTTTATTTTACAAACGTTGTATGAATTTTAAAGAATAAAACCTTAAAAAATTTAAATAGAGTGGTTTCATTACTTTAAAATATCTCAGTTTACAGACTGAATAAATCTCGAAGATTAATTAAAGATTTAACAGTGTGAAAAGTTAAAAACTTAACTTTTTCTCTCATTGGAACGACAATATTTGCGAAAACACGTGCATGGTATGTGCAACGTAACAATTTTAAGAATAAAAATGTGAACAGTTGCATTTGTATTAATGTAATTAATATTTACGTTGAAATTAAAAACAGAGTTATGAAAGGTAATAAAAGAAGCTTTTTTGTAATGTATTACAGTAAATATGTCTAAGCATAAAGCTACTTTGTACACAGTTATATTAAATTTAGTTTCTCTGTTTATTTAAATGAAATATTAAAACAAATATTTAATCGGCTTCTATTGACACAATATTTAAAAATTTTTTCAGAATACATATATACGATGACAGCACACTCTATAATTAGAATCTGTTTCTTGAAATTCAATGTAAAATTTATTTTCATTCAATACTAAACTTATTTCCTAGATCCTTGTTCAATAGTCAAATTAATCATATCAAGCTTTGAACATTTATGCTGTAAAATAAATAAAAAAGTAATCATCCAACTACAGCTTCCACTCTTAATTTTGAACCGCAATTTTTGAATTTTGGCAGTTTTTCAAATACATATGATATTTTAGTTATCCTACTGTTGGCTAACAGTGATAGTTCCTTAAATTATTAGATTTAATCTTTCGTTATCAGCAGTACCGTGATTTTAAATGATGATGAGATCGGATTTCTGAATCGAACCAAAACGTAAGAAGAGATACTAGTTTTCAGCTTTAAAAAAAATTCGACTTTTTAAACTTAAAAAAAAAAAAAAAAAAAAAAAAAAAAAAAAAAATTATATTTTATAGATTAATTAAAAAGTCTCAAAATTGATCAAAAGCTAAGCTTACAGTGATGAAAGATTCATTTGTATTGTTGCGTTCTAAGTATTCTTGCGTTTGGAGTAATTAAAGACAATACTTGATGAAGAATCAAAACACAATTTATTCGCCGGTAGACACTATTACGCAGAAAAATTCCAAAGACACGTTTACACTCGTTGAAAAACTACGAAAAACACCCTGAAACAATCAGGAACACAGTCTTCAGGCTATAAGGGTGAAGACAGCTTCTCGGCAAAGCACAAAAGTACAGCTCCCGACACGATCGATCTCTGATCTCTCAAGCTAATCTCTGAACTCAAGACATTACACTATTCTTCCCGTACAAGGCAGAGTAAATATATAGCTTTAACCTACCTTCGAGGATATTTCCGAGAAAACCACTAAAATCGCGTTCTAGAATGTTCTCGCTCCGTCTGTGACACGACGCCAATTTTGTTGCCAAATATACCCAAATTAACGATTTCTCGACAAATTTGGCAAATCTGCCTTTCCGTGCCACTTTCTGGCAACCCAAAGTTCGCCTGCTTTGCGGGGAAGCTACATCATCGCGTACCTGCTGGGCACTTCTCAACAGTATACACAATTAACACTCGATTAACTCGGGGCGGATAAACAAGGCGTTGTCTAAAAAAGATAAATTTTGTTCGTTCGGTAATTCGTTAAATTCAAATTCTTTAAAGTTTGCTAAAGATTCGTTAAAGTTTTACAAAATATGAAATCGATCATAAAACAAATTCCAAATTTCAAATTTGGTCTTCCACATTCCCATATTCGTAGGAGGATTACGTCATTCAAAATTCGATGGCTCTATGTACCGTTGTTTTATCACAATGCGAGGAATATACATACATTTATGCAGATTTTTCATAATTTAATTTTTTCAAACATTATACAGGGCCCTAACATTTGGTGGCAACAGTTTGAAAAGTGAAATGGACATTTATAGTGATTCAATGCAAATTCGCAAAACGAAAACAATAGTCCTTCAGGGACAATGCCTCTTTGGACTAATTATAATTTTAAATATTGCAAATTGGGTAGAGTATAAATCCGTACAAATGTCAAATAGTACAGATTAATAAAAATTATTTAAATGATCACAAAATTAACGATAGTCTTAATTCGCTTTTATCCAAGCAATCAAACCAGCGTAAACCGTTTTAGCTCAAATGCTTATCAGATTAATTTAGAATTACAATAATGTATTTGAAAGAATTAATAGCACAGCTTAAATGCAAAGACTGAATAAAATGAGCAGATTTAAGACAAAAAAACTTGTAAGAAATAAAAACTTAATTTATGTTCAAAATAACTCGATTTAAGAACGTAAAAGCCTAACAAAAATTACTGGATTATTTGTTTGTTGTCTAAGTAATTGAGCTGAAAAAAGAAAACAAAAAGTAGCTCCAGTTACCAGTTTAAGAAATGTATGCAAACCAGTTCAAATGCATTCCGGAAGTTCTTGTAAAAACTAGTTTCAGTGAATTAGAGTTTAATGGAGATATGAATTTTGATCTTTTCAATTAGGCTCACTTTCATATTTTATTCTTCTTATGCTTCAAAATTTTAAATGCTTGCATAAATAAGAATAAAAATCATATGTTTTTTTAAACCTTCCCATTATTTCCTTAAAATTTCTTGTCATTTGTTTACTATTTTCAGTAATTGTTAAATATGTAAAATTGGTTTCGGGCATTAATGTTTGAATTTTGCTAACGAAATGTTATTTAAACTTTTGTTTAATTTACTTCTTTCTTTTAACCACGAAGTTCACTCATTCATTCAAATATGGCGTCTTTCAATATGAATTCTTTCTGAAAATCATGGACGCTACTTTCAAAGCTCATATTGCTTCGTACTCTTTTACTCTTCATACTCTTTTACTCTTCATACTCTTTCATACTCTTTTACTCTCTTCATACCTTGCCTTGCTCTCTCATTGGCTCATACTCTTTTTGCCATCAAAGCTTATACTATAAGGTATCTCTCCCTCCGTCTAGCATGCCTCTGTGGTGTAAAGGTTAGCACGCTCGGTGCGTATTCGAGAGGTCCAGGTTCGAGTCCCGGAGATGTTATTGCTTATTTTTCAAGTCTCCTGCATCAAAAATAACACAATGTCTCTACAGTGACGTCAACGAAAAGGTGGTGGATAACAATTCTTCACCACCAGGATATGGCGATTGGATCCCCTAATTCCCAGTCGCCTTTTATAAGGTATTTCTCCCTCCTTCTAGCATGTCTTCATGGTGCAATGGTTAGTACACTCGACGCATATTCGAGAGGTTCAGGTTCGAGTCCCGGCAAGCGCATTGCTCTTTTTTCACGTCTCTCGCATCAAAAATAACCTAATGACTCTACAATATATTTTATGCGTTTTTCTTATACAGGGCTTAGAGAGAAACATGTAACACAAATGAAATGCGGGAAGTTCTAAATAATGAATTAGGAGAGTTAAAAATTTACTCGCAATGTTAATTTGTGTTTGATGGAATTAAATTTTGTCATTTAAATTTAAAAAAAGAATTTCTGAATCAGTTGTGCAATTCTAGAAATAGATTTAAAGATGGCAACTAAGAAAATGGACAAAAAAAAATATTTTATTAAAACTGGTTTAACGTATACAAACTGAAAATTGATGTAAATATTTGGATTAATTTTATTGCATTTTTTTACGTGTTTTGTTTTTATATTTTTTGTTTTTCATAGTGTTATGCACTTTACTTATTTATTTATTTAGCACATTTTGTGTAAAAATTTTATTGTATATTTTTGCTTAATCAAATTTTTTGACTTTATTTTTCTTGTAAGTGTTTATTACTTATATTACGCTGAAGATCTTATAGTTCTGAATTGCTCAACGTTTGAATTATAAAATAGCTCATTTAAAGTCCGTAATATAAACAATGAACCACCTTACTGTATCTTGGCGAGAGTTTTTTTGTCACTAAGTTTCCAGCATTTAGCGATTTCTTGCCAACAGCGATATTTTAGAACTTTTCAGAAAATGCATTTTCGAAATCCAAGGAGGGATTTTTGTCGAAGCTTTCAGATGGGCTAGGCCAGTCCCATATAACATCGCAGCACTGAAACCGTGAGTCAATTACTTCACAGACACGTGACTGCATTGTGTTCCAGGTTGGTGCAGTCCTGCCTTAGACGTTGCTCTAAACATCTTAATTATAAATATGCATAATGTTGAAAATTGAGTTTTCAATTTGAAATTTGAGTAATTATTACTCGCTTTTGCTGCAGATTAGAAGTGATTTACACTAAAATGATTAATATCTGGAATTGTTTATCTATTCATCTGAACTTATGTTGTACCTAAGGATTACTTAACCTTTAAACGTTACCTCAAATGTCTGACGAGTTACCGTCTCTCTTACAACTTACAATTACAATTTACAGAAAAATACTACTCAAAAGATTATATTAACATAAAACTTTAGCCGTCATTAATTTATGGGATTAGAACTAAGAATAACACAAAATAAGCAATTCAACTTCTTGATCGGTAGCGACTCGCTGTTTAATGTACAATCTGTCTGCTGGGTTACCACTCTATGCAAAGTTTCAACGCTGAGTTGGTTGGACAAGAAACAAAAGTAACTTAATCATTTAAACTAGCGGTAACCAACGTCAAGCTTTCATCTTTTATTCAGATGAGGGGCTCTTTAACAATTAGCAGCTACAGTGGGTAGAAAAAGTATTTGCACACCTACATTTTTGTTTGCAATTCATAAAAAGAAGCATTAAGAAATAAATAAATTGGTATTGCCAAATCAGAATAAGTTTAATCATCCAAAACAAACAGAAAAATTACAATAATATAAATAACAATGCTTTTTTGTAGCAAAAATTAAAATATTTCGTATCAAAAAAGTATTTGCACACCTGCATGAATACAAAAGAAATAAAATATATAAGCAAATTTCAAATAAATAATATTTAGTATGCATTCCTTTAGCATCTATTACTGCTTGTAATCTTGCTGGCATTGATTTAATTAAATTTTCTGTAACAGTAGGGTCAGTATTCTATCACTCTTCAATAAGGGCAGATTTGTTTGAAATCTTCCTTTTTCTCATTTTTAAATCCAAAGAAGTTCATAAATATTTCAAAGGATTTAAGTCTGGTGATTGTGGTGGAGTGGCATGTTTTCTGGTTACATTATAAAGCAACCACATACGTGTTATACCGGCAGTGTGCTTGGGATCATAGTCTTGCTGAAAATATTACGAATTACTGATACCCAATTTTATTGCACTTTGTGGCAAATTATCTCGTAACACATCAATATAGGTTTGAGCTGTCATATTCCCATCAATGAAACACAAATTACCAACTCCTTTGCTAGCCATGCTCCCCCAAATCATAACAGAACCTCCTCCCTGTTTAACTGTAGGTAACATATTTTTGGTATGAAAAACAGTACAAGGTTTTCTCCAAACTAATTTCCTGCCATCTGATTTAAAGATATTGAACTTACTCTCGTCGGTGAATATGACATTTTTCCAGAAATCGATTGGCTTATTGATATAGTCCTTAGCGAATTCAAGTCTCTTCAATCTATTTCGTTTAGTTATGAGAGGTTTTTTCCTTGGAGATCTCCCATAAATGTGTGCATCGTGCAGGACATTTCGAAAACTTTGGACACAGATTTGAACTCCAGATGTTGAAGCGACATCATTGGCTAAAGTAATTGCACTAATAAATGGATTTTTCGATGCTTCTCTTATGAGTTTTCACTTCATTCGCCGTGAAAGTTTCTTTGAGTATCCAGAACGCAAATTATTTGATGTAAATCCTCTTTCTTTATAACGTTTTATAACATACCGAACAGTAGAGAAGCAAACATTTACTTTTTTACCTATTTTTCGATAACTTAGGCTATTTTCACGTAGAGAAACAATTTTTTCTCGCAACGAAATCGGCAATTTAGTTTTCTTAGTTGCCATTACAATTTGAAAACGACAATCAACTGATAACGTTTCTATAACACCTCCTTTTATAGTCGCCTTACGTATGTTATTTACTGCGGGATGACTGTCAAATAATAGCATAAAAACTCAAATTTGCTAGAGTTGAGTTGAGTGTGCAAATACTTTTTTGACATAAGATATTTTAATATTGTTGCAAAAATATTTTTTTATTAATATTATTATATTTTTTGTAATCAATTTAAATGAATAAGCTTATTCTATGTTTTAAATGCCAATTTTTGTATTTCTTAATTCATTTTCTTATGAATTGTGAAGAAAAATGTATGTGTGCAAATACTTTTTGTACCCACTGTAGGTTAGCAGCCAGGTTATTTGAATATGACGCAGGCTACCTGCCTACAAGAAGGGATGCCTTTCTAAGGAAAACTGCCTCTTATCTACTCTGCACATTCGAAAAACCACAAAACCAGCCATGCAGCTAGCCCGTTTACTGGGTTCGGACCAGGGTCGAACTACGTCTGTTCAGCTAATCTTAACTAATCGACCATTAGTTGGCAGCAAGCCGCAATACCAGTACCCAGAATTCTACTCAAAATCAACATTTATGATTTCCACTTAACTTTAACATATAATACTTGCCGTAAAATTTGCATAGCATTTTGGATTGAGCAAGCATTTGAAGAAACAAAGCCTAATTGAAAGAAATCAAAACAGGGTGAACTGTTTGTAAAGCTTGCATAAATGTTGTAATGAAAAGGGGGTTTTTCTTGAATGAGACTTGCTTGTGTTGATTTGCTAAAATGCGGCGGGTTGTGTTTCAACATGCTGTTGAATGTTTTAAGTTGTTCAGAGTTACTGGTTGTGGTGCCAAAACCCATTAATAATACCTCCACATTTAACACTTATAAATAAATTATTTTAAACTAGCAGCTACGCGGCCAGCCTTCGTCTGGTTTTTAAATGTACAGAAAAAATGCCTGAAGGGAACACCAAACATTAAATTTAAAAACTGCAACAGAATTTTACTCTACAGAACAATATCAAAAAATAAATAAAAATAAAATAAAGACACAAATTTTAATAAAAATGTATTACATATAAAAAATTACAATGAAATAAGCAATAACCCTTAATACAAATATTAAGTATCCTAATAAATAAATTCAACAACTTCCCGTTGCCTTCTCTCAACAAACATCCAGTATCCAAGAGTAACATTAAAATTAAAAAAATGCACAGAATTATCGCCCTCATTTTTCCAAGTGGCAACAGTGCTGATTTTCAACTGTCAGCAGTCCAATATACAAAGCACTGAATGAAGAACTGTTGCCAAAAACATATTTCTGAAAGAATGAAACTATTCAAAGTGATGCGATTTCATCAAAAAAGATTTTTAAAAAAATCTGATTCGAATTTTGAAAAAAATCCCTTCGAGGTGCATTGGCTCTCGACTAGATGCACTTATCTACCAAATTTCGTAGCCCTGGGTCTATTAGCTTACGCGTAGTACGAACGAAAGACACACAGACTCTTTCTTTTATTACAGGTAGAGATTATAATATACTCTTTACAATAATTCCTGACGTTTGGTCTACCATATGTAGTCTATCTTACGTTTTTTCTTTGATGCAGAATTGTATTAGTCAAAAATTCGCTAAATTTGTTTATAATCATTGTGCTATTAAGCTAGATAATTATATTCAGCAACGAGAACTTATGTTTTCTATTTGATGCAGAAGTGTTTTAGACAAAACATTTCTAAATTTATTTATAATCATTATGTAATTAAGCTACCTTACATTAGAAAAGAAAACAATGCATGTGGCGTGGACGCACTCAGCTGATCGATGTTTATTAATATTCAACAATGGTTTTACTCGAAACATTGTATACAGTGAAGATCTTGATTAATTTCATGAGTTGATTTATTACTGCTTATTGTTGCACAAAATTTGATTTGTGTCTGAGTTAAAACAACACGCCGAATAACGGTTACTGTAGGAGTTAAAGCAACAAGAATAGTGCAGTATTCATAAATTTTCAGGAGTAGTTTCGAAGCTTTAAATACAGAAGTCCATTTGAACTTCTGCAGCTGATCCTGGAAATTTAAGAATATTACACTGATCCTTCTTTCTTTAACCCCTCCAGTAATTTGTGTTTTGTTGTAAAATGAAGCAATAAAGTAATAAACCCGTCGTTTAATCTTTATATAGTATTATATATTTACTATTTAATTTTGTTTAATTCCGTCGACAAGTCTCAAAATATTAATGCAACTTTAAAGTTGTATTCATTCTCTACTTTTGAATTCTTCCATTCTCATTTCCATGTAAACCTTAACTTAGAATGTTTCAAGAGTTCGACTCTTCGATTCGTTAAAGACTCGGAGGCTTACTATTATTAAATATTGTTCCTAAAACCTGGTGTCTTATATGCTGGCAAATACGGTTGTTAAACTCTTATGTTAATTAAAACTCTAAACTTTAATAACTGTCACAGGTAGAAAAAAACATTAGCGAAAATAAGGCTGCAAAATTCATTAAAACTCAGTTTTTATTTCTAGTTTATTTACTGAGGCATTTTTTATTTAAATTAAGGGTTTCCAACACTTTATCTCATCGACTGCTTTCAAGCGAACGCTTTTTTTATCGAACTCTTACATTTTTCTTTATAATATACGATATATAACATAATCATAATACAAATAATTGTGCAGGAAAAAATTAAATAACATTTAGACTAAGAATAACAGCAAAAGCTTTGAAAATGAAATGGTTCATTACACTAAAGCTTCATTATTTTTTCTATTATTTTTTTTAATTTTACAAATGAAAGGACAAGTTTCCAGAGACAAAATTACAAATTCTAATTGCTATTTGATAAGAACTTGTCACCATATTTTCTTGTGTTTCTCCATTTTATTGTTTTATATTTCAGGTCTTGCAAAAAAGATTTATATAATTAAGGAGTATCAGAAACCCCTATACCGACAATGTTAAATTGGCCATTTTCGATGTACCTTTTCTCAAAACCTGCTGTAGATACACGCTTGAAATTTTTTTGTGTAATTAAAGTATACCTATCTAATTATACTGAAATGAGCTTTTGAAACATTTTAAATTTTAGAGTAATTTACAGAATATTTTGTTAGGCATAGTAAAATTTAGCACTTTTCTCACAGAAAAAAATAAAAAAAAATTTTATTCTAAGTTTATCACAAAAAGCTCATTTCAGTAAATATTAGGAAACCTAATAAATAAGCTATAAAAAGTTTAGATACCTGTGAGCAGTAGTTCCTGAGAAAAGGTACATCCAGTGTAAAAAAATCACGTTTGGAGAAAAACGCATTTTTATGTAAAAATCCTCATTGATCCCAGCAGCCGATGACATATTAAAACTAGATTTTTTTACAGTTCTAATTTTCATAGAGATTAAAGAATGGTATTTTTAGAAAGGTAAAAGCGTAGAGAATTTGAAAACGCAAAAATCCGAAATCAGAATTTTTTGAAGATTTTGGAGTTCCAACACCCCTTAAAACAATTTACTTATTTAAAAATATATTAAATTATTTTTCTGTATTTTCCCTTATATAGATTTGCGTGATTTTCCCCTTACAATGGGATACAGAGATTCATATTAATTCACAATTTTATTAATCATTTTTTAATCAATGGAGTATTGATTATGTCAATAAATTATTGCGCCATCGACTTCCATTCGACCCCTTAACATCATTGCCCGCCTTTAAAATTTGGTAACCTCTGATTTAAATATTAAACGAAATTATCATTTGAAACTATCTTAATATGCAAGTCCTGAAATAATTTTAAAAAAAAAGTAGAACGAACAACGTAAAAACCCATCAAACGTATAATTCCTTTAAATGCATGTTGTTTTAGTTTTTTTCAGATATCTCTCCATAAAACCCATTAACCTCCTTCCTCTTGCATGCAATTCATTTTGTAATGCGAAAGTATGGAGCTTAGGAAGAAAATTACAAGAAAAGAGAATGATAACGATAGTAAGTGATTTACAGTCTACTGAATCCGTAATTACGCTAAACGCAGCAATATAAAATAGCTGAAAGATGCAAATTTTTAAAAACGGATGGGAGTTCAGAAAAACAAATTATATTAAGGAAACATTTAAACAGAAATAAAAATTTTAAAAATATTGAATTATTATGCTAACTGATGTTTTCAAGGAAAGTCCAAAGCATTTTTCGATAAATATTAAAAGTTTTAAAAACGTAACTTGATGCCCCTAAGGGGTTACCAAAAATCCTACACTGACCTGGACAGTTCCCTATTTTTATTGTGCCCGGATCTATGTCTTGGATTGTAAAACGACAGACAATATCTGTATAAAACTGACAACAGTAGCATTTAACACCCATTCATTTTCGTCAAAATATTTCAGAGTAAAAGAAAGAGAATTGTTTACACCCACACCGTTTTGCGTAAGTTTAAGTTTCATTTTAAAGCTTTGAGCCCACTAGCGGCCGTGCGGTAATGTCACTGAATACTGGTAGTTCGGTCCGAGGTTCGAATCCTGCGAACGGGTTGGCTGAATGGGTGTTTTCGCGGTTTTCCCATGTGTAACGTGTATACGAGCCAGTTTCCCTTAAACAGTCCTCCCCGAAGGCATCCCTCCCTTAAGGCAGATAGGCCTCGAGTGCTTTACCGTAATCTAATAAACCAAACCAAACCAAACATTTTAAAGCTCTTGTTTTGTCTTGTGCATAAAGTACGAATCCTAAAGCATGCTCGAAAGATTTATATTCACTTTGTTCAGTTTCAGGAATTTTCCAGAAAATTAAATACTAATGGTCTCTTCCAGAATTTGTCACTAAATTCAAAATTATTATTATTAGAGAGTGAAAGAAAAATTAAAAAGTTTTATCTTATTTTACATAAATGCAGTGGCTCCTAAAAGTGTTCGTACACTTTAAGAATTTGTAGAAAAAGCGCTGTAGTCCGGAATTGAATTCGAATATACAGCCTAATATTTTTCATGTGATCTCCATGCGATTTTGAATAAAACCAAATGTTTCTTTTTTAATATAGAATTATTTTCTTTTTCTAAAATTCAAAATGTAAGGAGGCATAGATCGTAACACCGAAACAGTTTCGTAAAATTTCATAAATAAAATTATCGTCCGCCACTTTTTTTTTATTTTTGCATTTTGGAGATGTTTAAGCTAGCTTACTTCATTTATTTAATATCTAAAAATTAGTCGTAATCATAAGGAAAGGATAAAGAACATTAAATAATTTATAATGTTTCATCGTAAGAGTGGAAATTCAATCCGGGCTATATTAGTAAATTTCTCCCATTCTACGGTGAATATATGATAAAACGTTTGAAAGAAAAAAAAATAAAGTAAGAAGAGGTCTTCCGGCAAAGTTAACTCAAAGTGATCAGAAATTTGTTGTTAAAAGATTTGTGGAAACTTCACCTTTGAGTGCGTTAAAGATTTCTACAGAATTTACTGAATATTTTTCTACTTCAATTTCACCTGAAACTGTTCGACGAGTACTCCGATCAGCTGGATTACATAGGCTCTCTGCTCTAAGAAAAGTTTTTTTAAGTACAAAAATAGAAAGATTATTTTTTCTTTTGAAAAATCAGCGTTAAATAAGCCCGAAGCGCATTAAAACCATGTTTTATTTGCAGATGAATGCAAATTTAGCATTTTTAGAGAAGGCGTTCTCTGTGGTGCCGGGAACACCTGAATTGCAGAGACAATGAATGGGGACGAGTACTCTTTACAGATGAGAGCAGATTCAGTCTGAGTAACGATTCTCATCGCATACTCATCTGGAGAGAGCGTGGAAGCCGCAATCATCCCTCGAACATCATTGAAAGGGACAGGTATGGAGGTGGCGGTGTTCTCGTTTGGGGAGGCATCATGCTTGGCAGTCGTACAGACCTTCACATCTTCGACGCAGGTTCAGTGAACGGGACCCGTTATTGTAACGAGATTCTTTATTTAAATATTTTAAATAATAACTTTATTCACCCAAAATCTGGGTATTGGAAACAATTTTATTTTTTAACAGGGTAACGATCCTAAGCACATGGCCCTCAACGTTCGCCTTTGGTGTACTTATAATTGTTCAAAAGTTCTAAAAGCACCACCCCAGTCAGTAGCTTAAAACCCGATAGAACGTATTTGGAGAGAACTAGATTTTAAGTCAAAGACACAACATAAAAACGAACTAACAACAGGAATGATGGAAGAATGGAGGAACATTCATGCAAATAATTTTTAAGAAAAACTGGTGAACTCTATGTGACCAGACGTTTGAAATTTGTCATAAATGCTGCAGGATGTCCTATAAGATATTAATTGAAATAAATATTATAATATTTATTAATATGTATAGATTTCTTTAAAGCGTACGAAGACTTTTCTGAGGTAATTTTTCTGTTACATTTTTTTGATTTTCCTAAAAACGTTTTACTCTGTTCATAAAGTAATTTATGTAGTTTTGACAAGAAAAATGTATAGATATTATTAAAAAATTCTCATTCTCAAATATTAATTTTTACTAATTAATATAGCAATATTTCACTTAAACTCGTAAGCGTACGAGCATTTTTGGGAGCCACTATATGTAAGAATTTTTTTTTTTTTTTGAGAATATAAGATGTTTCATTTTAATCTAGAAAAGGAGGTGTGAGATGTTTATACGCATTGCCTAGTTCTTATAAAATATTTTCTACTTATTTTTGACGTCTTTGTTTTCCGAAGAAAATGGCCTTAGCGACTTTTTAAAGCATTATTTGGTACTCTTCTGTTTTGAGGGCTGTAAAAAAATTGCAGCGAATATGTATGCGCAAAAGCGCTAAATCTAGCAAACGCGCCCATTTAACAGCGCGCCAAATCTAGCGTACGCGCTGGTTTCAGATTGCGTAAGTTTATATAGTTTTATATTTCTTAAGACGCCATTGAAATACTAGTTTAATTTTTAAATCCTTTTTTGATATCCTATGGATTTAACAATTTGGGAATTGCCCATGATGAAGAGTCGGCAACAGAATTTTGGCTAAAGTGCAGAATCATTCACTGCTTGACGCGTTTTTAAGAATTAATTGCACATACTCGGTATCCATATGCATATCGACCTATTTTCACTTTTAAAAAAAATCTCAGAATTGCACAAAAATGGCACTGCACACCCCTTTCACTTTATCTATGTACACATCGACCTATTTTCATTTAAAAAGTAAAATAAAATTGACAAAAATCCAATTGTTTTGACCCTTGTAAAAAGCGGCAAACAAATAAGTGAGCGATTCTGCACTTCTGAATTTCGATTCTGAATATTTTCAAAGAAAAGGAATCATTCATTATAGAAAATTACGTTTGAACAACCAACGAGATTAAATTATGCTTTAGCGATAGGTCGGTAGAGAAATAGCGATGCAGGCATCCATTCAGTTATGTTTAGCAATTTTTATATAAATCATAATAATGATCTGAAATAGTTATTTACTCTTATGCTTCCATTCAGTCATGTTTAGCGTTTTTCATATAAATTATAATAATAAAAAAGTATTATATGAAATTAACCTTTATATAAATAAAAAAGTATTATATGAAATTAACATCAATCTTAGATAATTATTTACTACTATACTTCCTTTTCTTGCCGCAATTATTAGGTTTGCCGCAATTATTTTTGGCAGCATTGGCATCAACAATAGTTTGGCGATTTTTACGGCCCTCAAACCGAATAGTACCCATTATTTTCTTATGATGTCTAGATTTTCTTGAAAGTACTGATTAGATGTGATGACCACAATGAAGGAGTTTAGCTATAAGATTATTCATTTTGTTTAATAATATCACTCCAATCAGCTTGCTAATATAGCTAGAGCTTCGCTAGGGTCAAATTTCAATTCCTTTTTCCAATCTACACCCCGCTGAGTTACATGAGCAGGAAAAGTGTCAAATAAATCCTGTGCCGTTACCCTAAAAATTATTAGAATATACACGAATCAGATAGCGTTGTTCAGAAGGCAGTTTGTTACGTATATCTGGGGTAATTAAGATTTATAATTCATTTTAGCAACTCTATCCTGTAGCAATGGAAATGCAACTACACATTTGTAATGTCCTTTGCTCGCCTGTTACAGACCCCAGAAAGTACCTACCGGGCGCTCTGCCATTCGGTAGTGGTGAGCATGGGACAAAACCGACTATTCTGAGGTAAATAGACGATGCAGAGGCAATAGTCATTTTTTGATTATTTTCGCAACTATATAATATCCTTCATCTGTACAGCAAAGGAATGCGAACTTCAAATTAATGATAGCTCATTGAGATCATTAGCCATGCTAGAGGTATAAAGAAAAATAACATCATTGAGCAAAAGAATATCATTTATCTGCTTGCTTCTTTATTGCCAGTATAACGTATAATATTATAATGATTATTTCTAACAATATTTATTCATGCCGCAGCTTCGAAAATGGTCAGTAAGCATGACTGAGCAGAGTGCAAAGTTTTCCTACCAACTTAACCTTAAATTTAAATTTTAAAATACATTTGTGCATTCCTTCCATGTATTTCATCCTTCCTTCCATAGCCATAGGGTGTATTTGTTAGCATATTCAGCTATCAAATTGGAAATCCATGGTGTGATTTCCAGCAAGAAGTACTCAGTTTCTCATGTTTGCTGCTCCCAAAAATACCCATTAATCGGCAGAACTTGACTTCAAGGAAATTCAGAGATAAAATGTTACATACAAAATACATACATAAAATGTTACATACAGTCAGAAAAAGGAGATACTGTTTACTGAAATGTTCTACATGAACTTCTTTAAACATAAATGTGGCTCCAGTTCATTTTCATACTCCCATGTTTTATATGCAACAGATATATAGTAAAATTAAATAAAAGGATTAATAAAAAATGGGAAAGCTGTCAGATTTTACATTACGCACAAAGGTGAATTTTATTAACGTTTTGTGTTACCATTATTTATTCAATATCATGGTTTTCGCACTTTTAAACCATAAAATTCAATTCAACAGCAATATCACAAAATAATTTAAAAAGGCCATATCTTTATGGTACAGAGTCTCATGCGCTGGGAATAAAAATATTTTTTTTACCGTACAGCATTGACATTGCTCGCTTTGAAATCGTTGAATTTGTTAATCAAAAATTCGTTAAAATTTTACAAAATACGAAATAAATAATAAAACAAATTCCAAAATGTTGGCTTCTCAGATGACCATATTCGGGTAGAAACGGACGTTATTGAAAATTTGATGGCTCTAGGTTCTTTTCACATATGTGCTGATTCTTCATTATTTAATTTCTTTAAATGTAATGCAGGGCTGTAATATTTGGTGGCAACAATTTTAAAAAGGAAATGCCATTTATAGTGAACCAACGAAAAATGCCAGTACGAAATTAATAGCTCTTCTGGGCCAATAGCAACTTTGGGCTAAAAATTAATAAAAGATTTGAAGTGCATAGCCCCTTTTGTTTACTGCAGTAAACTAATATAATCTATTTCAAAATATATGTTCCTAATATTATATACATAGACACAGAGTAATCATTTGAAACCCGTCTAACAAGCTTTCAATATCTTAGGCGTCCTGAAAAATAGCATTTCTTCTTTCGTATAATTTCATGTGAAAATAAACCTCCAGTAATTCTTAGGTTTAGATAAAAATGGGAACTATTTGAATCAAGTTATATTTAGTTTTAGAAAGTAATAATAATAATTAAGCTAAAATGAAAAAAAAAATTGAAAATAAACATAAGCTGAATAATATTATTAAACAGGTAACAAACAATAGCCAATAATAATTTTAGAATAAATACAAGTTTAGCAATAATAATAAAAAGCAAATGAAAATTGAGAAGTAAACGTAAATTGACTAGTCACAATAAATTCATTTAAAAAAATAAATTAAATTAAAAGCAATAGTAACCTCAGAATAAACATTAACAATAATGATAATAATAAGCTAATAAGTAACATGGAATAATAATCTCAAAACCAAACAAAAGTTGACTCTCAAGATATATGTTTTTCAGCTTATTTTTGCTGCGGAAAATAAACAGCAATTATCTTATAGGATTATAATTATTCATAAGCATTTGATGTTTGGGATGACGTAATCACGAGGTATTTGGTTATGCCAATTATTTAATTTAATTTTTTAACTATGTGTTAATATTCGAAATATTATTCCAAGATTATTTGCAAGGAATTTGAATTTTTTGCATTTAATGCACCATTTGCTTTTATAATTAGGATGACAAAAAATTAACTTGTAAATTATCTACTAAATTATAGGAAATATAGTGCAATATACGGCGGCATACTGTAACATTTTCGTAGCGGAGAATATGCAAATCCAAAGAAATAATTCCGAAGCAACAAAATTCAGTAACTCTCAATATTGTCTCATAAAAAATAATAAATTTTAAAATAATCGAAATCGTACTCAAGAATTCCACCAATAGAAGAAATTAGGTAGGTAAAACGATCCATCTGAGTTTACTAATATGACCAAATAACACCCTGGGAAGATTTTCTGCAGTTAAGAAGGCAGAAGTGTTGTTATCATTAGTCTCTGCTGGTGAGGTAGAAGCCGATTCATTCTTTCACTCCTGCATCGAATTTGTAGGTCGGCTATCACGGTGAGTTACATTAGAAAGTGACTTTTTTTTTCTTCCACTTCATTTCTCCCTCGTCCCCTCACACTTCCTGTTCTTTTGCGTGTTTTATTTCACCGTTCGATGGCTAGGTGATAGCACGCTTCCATGGCAGTTTCAGACGCTGCCGGGAAAAGGTAAAGTGCGCCTTAAAGTACTTTTTGTGGAGGAAGTTTTTACAAAACGGATAATCTATTGTTCCTTTCACTTTTCCTTATTGCATTTCAAGGTAAGTGATGTACAATTATTAAGCTGTTTTTGTAGAGATTACAAGAAGGTTAAGCGATTATTGGCTTTGCAACATTGTAATGAGTTTTATTCTATTCATGAAGAAATTTCACAATACAGTTTTAATTCTAGATGTTTGTTCCACACCAGTTTGTCAAACAGAGAATTATAAAATTTAAAGTATTTTTTTTTTTTTTTTCTGAATAACTGTATTGACATTGTAAACACATTAATTTGTGATATTTTGAAAAATTGAAATTAATTGCTGTACAGAAATTTTCCTTGTGAACATCTGCAAGTAATTTTGCAGAAGTTTATTGAAAATTTTATAAAGTTTTAATGTAAATGGTGTTGTAGAAAATGTTATTTTTACGGCATAAACCTCAAGTTTGGATTTATAAATACTATTTTATTCAATCCCAATTTTGTTGTCTCTGCTGTGAATTGATCGTAATTTTAATTCATACTTAAAATTTGTACCAAATGTGCACTGGAATTATATCGTCTGTTTTTTGCTTGTTGGTACATGCTTTAAACCTTAAAGCATCAGAAAATAACCAAAATGAAACAAAAACTGAAGGCTTGAGGACTATAAATATTAAACTCTAGTTTCCTGTAGCTATAAATATATATCTAGAATAGTGTTTTTATGGCAAATGTAATGCAGAATTTAATTATTACCTTCTCTTAAATTTACTTCCAAGGGCAATAGTTTATCCTCCTTAGTTTTAAATAAACATAATAATTTTATTTTTGAAAATAAATTATTCTTTACCGTTTTAAGATTTCCTTATCAGTATTAGTGACAAGTTTTCAAATATTAAATTTCAAGTGCGCATGAAGTAAACTTCGAAAAAGTTATTTCACGTCTTTCATTAAATTCGAATTTTAATGTTACTACCGAGGTAAATACAATCTACTTAAGTATCTGTTACAACTATAAAAACTAAATTTTTTTTTACATTCTTATGTGATTGAGTTTGGAAAATAAGTCTTTAATTATGATTTGTTTGGCGAAACTTTGCTTGTAATTCAGTTCTTGTGTTTAACTGGAGAATATATAAGACATGTACAAGTCAGGATTTTATTAAGAATTTTTCAGTTTGCTTAAAACAAATTGTAGAAAAAGTTTCGAATTGTGGCGCTGCCAAGAAAAACTATAATTTATTCAAACTCTTACCAAGTACAACCGGTGTTATACGTACGAGATACACGAAAACAATTGGCATATATAAGAGCACTAAAATTGCTAGTCACAAAATTTTCATTTTTTGCAGTGTTTAGTTTTAAGATAAATTTACTCTTAATAAAAGATTTTTACTTCAGGTATTAAAATGAAGCTTAGAGAATAACATATCAAAAATTAATGCAGAGTTGCATCACCCTTGCTAAGTGGTTTAGATCGCTGGCGAACGTGTTGGCAGCATGATTGGGTTTAATTATTTCCCCTATGTATAGCACGGATATAGCCATTTCTTAGAAAGCCCCCCCATAAACGCGTTCTCACTCCTAGGTAGATAACTCTTGTATGCATTGTATACTATGTTCAAATAACCAAACCTAACACAGAATCATGTTCGCCAGCTATCAAACTTATAAAATAGCTGAGCCAAGGTAATTTCTCTCCATGTGTAATAAGAATACAAACTACTTTCTCTTAAAAACTAATGAACCATGAAGGCATTCCTTGCCTTAGGCAGATAGCCTTAGTGTGGTTTGAACGTAAGCTAATGAATTCTATCTTGACACTGAATCTCTTTAGATTTAAAGCATACGAAGTAACTGCGTAGCTACTTTCGAAAACTAAAGTATGATGGAGGTTTTCTTGACTTTGTTCTTCGATGAATTTAATTCATGCCAAGCTTAGTAATGAAATTCTTTCTTAATGAATCTCTTTCAAAATAATAGTTAACGCATTTTACGTATTTACGTATTTTAACGTTTTAATGTTAAGAGCCCATCAGAGACTCGTCGATCAAGACAGCGGAGTACTGGTGGTTCATCCCATCTCCGGTTAAGAGTTTTTGTTAAAAGGAAATTCGTGCCACTTTTTCCTTTGTTATCAAAGAAAGCAGCCTTGCTAAAGCAGATGTCATAATCAATGAAACAACTGATCAACGACTACACATTTAAGAAATTTCTACGTACTGACTTAAATATTAGTTACTCTGAGCTCCACGAAGCTTCTGTCCCAAATATTTTAATGTATTTTATTTTATTTTTTTTTTATTTATTTATTTTTTTTTTTTTTTTTGAAGCAGACATTTCTCTAACTTGCAGAACTTTATGAAGTTTTTCGTATTTGATATCAGAGTAACATCTCCTTAATTCCACCTGTTTAAGTAGATTTCTGTGCTATTAGTGATCTCATATTTCAGTTTATGCATGGTCTTTCATAAATCATGTTAAGGGGTAATTGGAATACGGCAGGTTCGCTTCATATAAGCAAAAATCTAGCGTGGATAAGTTAAATTCGCAAATTTATATAAACAGTAAAATTTGTAGGCATATAAAACAATTTAGTCGTCAAGATTGTGTTCATTACTTCGTATTTTACACAGAACTATCGCAAATTCATGTGAAACCATAAATTAACAATCTGAGGGTAAGTTATCTATGAATAGTGGAGTTGAGTGCTGAGTTAAATGTTTTGCGGTACTTACTCAGTCATTAACCCACGGGTTACATTTTATTTTCCTTAAAAATTAATCTGCTTATAAGCCCGTGTTTACTGGAAGCTTACAAATGTAATCTAACTCTTGTATCTGCCCTTAATTCTTTCATAACGCTTCACTGAAATTGCTTTCTAATGTAATTAACATTAAAAGATAATGACATAAGCTTATAATTTTGCAATTTTTTGCTCGTTACGGTATTTAGGAATACAAAAAGGTCCGTCAGTCATTTGTTAGCTTCCATATAATTTTTTTTATGGCTTAGCCTTTTTAGGCTTTGGTCACTACTAAGGCCAGAAGGGGTGGTCATTTTATTATATAGGCACTTGACAGGTGGCCTCCTATGAAGGGACAGACAATTTACATGCATTCCAGAGGCCGAGCGTTAAAGACGCTGAACACTGGTAGTTCGGTCCGCGGTTCGAATCCCGCGAACGGGCTGACTGCATATGTAACCTGTATACGAGCCAGTGTCCCTTAGAAAGTCCTCTACGAAGGCGTCCTTCCTCTTAGGCAGATAGCCCTGGATGCATAAACCAAAAGACTAATAAACCAAAAGACTAACCACTTTCCCGGCTGGGCTGTGTTGCCACAGAGAAAATTTTAGGAGGCGCTGGATTACACTCCCAGTAAAGAGTATAAGCAGTTGTAATATAGTATAAGCAATCCGCGCCTTCTCCGGCATACAAAACCCGGCCCAATGATACGGCAACTGGCTTTTTTAAATTCCTGCTTTGTCCAGGATTTGAACCTAAAACCAAAGAAATTGCCGATGGCTTCAGTAATCGCGATACTATTCAAGTTGGTTAATTGTCAATCTTTGCCAAATGTATTTTTATGTAGCCAAAAAATTATTCAAACAAAATTATTCACGGAAACCGTTTAAAATTTATTTTAAATAGTTTGCGTGGTTCTTAGTCAGTTACCGTCGAACACTATTATAACAAAAATGGACAGCATTTTTGGAACTTTTAACTATTTTTCCCTACTCGACTGTATGGTAAAAGCAGGAAAATTGTGGCATTTTGTTTATTAGTTATAAAATGTTTATAACTTTGGTTAGGATAGATGTTTGATCTAGTAATTCTATATATTGTTTTTTAATTTTCAAATGGTACACTGAAAGTTTAGTTCCTACCGACTCGTAAAATACTAATGTGTAATCCGATATTTAGGACGGTGTACTACGGCAGTTGCATATTTGAATAATTTTTAATTACTTGCCATCGCAAAAGTTACTATTGCATTAATTTACTATAATTTGCATTTCTATTGCTATAATTACTGTTGCATTAGTTAAGTTGTACTATTATAGCCATGCCTTACAGATACTGTAATCGGATAAATTATAAATTAGCGTAATCAGATGTTAAAACTAGTGCGAATTATTCTAATGTATAATCTTCAATTTCTCTAATGTGCAAATGGAATGCTACTCGGTTATTCACACGAAAAAATGTTTAAATATTTTAACAAATTTTTCTGTATCTTTGCACAAAATAGTAAAATTACTTACATATCTATGTACTACTCAGGTTGAAAGCTTACAATTAATGTGAAGACACAGCTATCGGGTCACATGATCTAGGGCAGAAATTGCGGTCGAGCCAGAAAGTGTTCATAACTAGAGTTCCGAATGAGGTGAATCTTTACATTATGGTAACTTGGCGATTTTTTGGCGAAACTTTGACGACCAACCCTGTTACAGCAACCTGCTAGTTTTTGTTTTTGGACACCATTTTGTTTTCACGAAGTAAAGGCATGTTTTTATTTAAACATTTATTTACAACAATCTGCTAGCCGAATTACGCTTATGCTAGAACTTTTATGGAACAAAAGTGCTTAATCATGACGAAGATTAGGTGCGAAATTGGGAGAAAGTGTAGAATCGCCCACTGCTTGCCGCGTTTTTAAGAATTGCATATACACGGTATCCATGTACACGTCGACCTATTTTCACTTAAAAAAAATCTCAGAATTGCATAAAAATGTCATTGCACACACTTTTGACTTTATCCATGCACATATCGACCTATTTTCACTTAAAAAGTCAAAGAAAATTGACAAAAATCCAATTCTTACTCTTGTAAAAAGCGCCAAATAAGTGGGCGATTCTGCACTTTAGCAGCGAAATTGTTTCTAAGTGCTTATTAGCTAAAATCCTGATTGTAATTTTCCGGAAAATGTCACATTACATGTCTCATGATCTCTTTTCTCTGAGACAAAATAATCTGTGATTCGAACTGTGTACTTCTCAGATTATTGCTAAAAGTCCTAGCTAGTAACCTTTATCGCCTTACCCAAAATGTCGCCAAACTACCTGTTACCATATTCTAGATTACCATATTCTAGATTAGCCCAGAATTGTTCATGAGTTGATCCGAGTCAAGTGATCTATACCATACTATATTGATCGTTACTGTAAGAGACAGAATGTCATTCTTTGACTAGTATGAACTCGGAGCGCAGTACCCAACTTGCAAGCAAAGTGAAGAATTTTATTAACGTGAAGTACAATCCATCTGATAATGATTATAGTGTAAAAGAATAGGCTGCCTGTTAACACTCCTACGTTAATTGGGAGTTTCTGTAAATAGGAAAATAACGCGGTCGCATCAGAACAATTTTTGTAAATATGTAAATTTCATTTCTGAAATTATTATCTTATGATCTTAATTATTATATCCAATATTTATCCCTAAGATTTATAAACAGATTTACTATTTTATTTCTCAAAAGTCTCGCAAGGAAACATTTCTTGCCAGTTTACCGTCCTTCGTAAAACAAATCATTCCCGCTGTCTGAAATAATTATTTTTCAAACTGGCGATGTCTCCAAGTGTAAAGGATCATTCATTAAAAGTAGAAGATTTACGGTTTCTGTTACATTTTCTTTGATTCTGTGTGGCTTCTGAACTGCTTCAGTTGCTTCATCACGCTTCGTCACCTCCTGTTAAATTGCGATTAAGTTTCAAAACTCTCTTCTTTACTAATGCTTCAAAATTACGTCGGCAAATTTCAAGAGTAAAATGCTAGATGCAGTTATTGATATATGAAAACTTGAGCACTCGACCTTTTAATTACCCAAGGTATAACTCAAGTTAAATTTTCAAATTTTACAAATGAAACTAACGTTAAAATTGCCACAAGAACTAAAAGTAGTAAATCTGTTGCAAATATTATCAAATTAAGATTTTTGTAAAACACTTCATATACAAAACGTGTTATAGAATGAAATGTGCGGAATTTTCTATTGAAAGATAATACGCCAACGTTGCCTGTTGGCACCGATAAATCTTCATTTTTATCAATGAAAAGATTCCAAAGTATATTCAATTTAATTATCGAAATAGCTGTTTAATGTATTTTTGCTTCAGAACAAGCTGATGATTGAAGTATTTCCTCATTAGGTGTATTCGTTTAGCGCTTATCTTTCTGGAGAAAGTTGCTTAACACATTAAACACTATATTGGGAAAAATTTGTATTTTCTTCAAGACCAGATTCTTGACAAATCGCATTGCTGAAAATTTACTCAGAGGACATTCTTTATGGGATTATTTTTAATTACCCGAATACAATGCCTTTTTTCTCACAACTGTAACTAAGGGCCGAATTGTCATATTTACAAAATTCGGCTAAAATGCGATTATTTATACCATGTCTACTATGGCAGAAAGGTTAGTCAAAAGCATAAATTACTTGTAAAAGCATGTTTTTTGCCTTATCTGAAGGATAATTTACTAATTTGTTTCCTTTTGTAAGCGCGTCATCTCAGTAATTATGTAATCTAACTCATGTTTCATACTTACTAGCGTTTTTGTAATTTAAAAATATATTAGAAGTTTCTACCATACATTTCTTTTCTCATAAATTTTAAGCAATATAATTAGCGAAATTTCTGATTTTTATCTACAAGAATTAGGTTAAGACTAGGGCAGAGCACACAAGGGCTATCTGCCTAAGGTTACGGATGCTTTCGTGGAGGACGTAAAAAAAACTGCCTCTTACTCACGTTACACATGGGGAGAAAGCCAACCATGCAGCTACCACATTCACCAGAGTGTAACCCCAGGTCCAGCTGCCGATACTTACAAGAATCTTTTTGATAATGGCAAAGTATTCTAGGGCTATCTACTTCTGAGTATTTGTACTTTTGTGGAGAAAAAATTATACTGGGATAAACTTGATGCAACTTTCGGATTTAGTTGCCAAGAATGGTACCCGAGAAGAATGTCTTTTTGACTTAACCAGTAGGGCACGTGTACGTTGTCTTCTACAAATCTCCCTGCATGACCTGTGCTCGAATCCGAAAACGTCTAGTTCTCCGAGCTTTCGTGTCTTTCTCGTGCATCATAAATGTCAATTTTCCATTCATGAATACCCCACGTAGATATCCATTCTTTTAGGTATGTAGTTACCTTGTGGTTTGCCATATTGGAACCAAAGATAACTGCGCATTAACTCTCTTTGTTTAGCTGTTTTAATAACGCTTGAAATAAGGCCACAGTTCCAACTTTATTTGCGCTTATATCTTTAATTGCTGTTTGAACTTTATATCAACTTTTATTTTTCATAAAGTTTATTATTCTAACTTTATTTCTTACAGAAAAACTTTGTTACCAATTTTTGTTTATAGTTTATATACTGCCGAGTCCTTGGTTGATATTAAAATAATCATCCTATATTTCAAAACAGATTTGATGAGATTCAGGAACACTTCTTTCATTATCCGATAGAAAGAAAGATGGGGAGGGAGGGAAAGATATCCGGCAGATTATCTTCTTTGAGGGCTTAGCTAAGGGAAAATAGTCCATATTAAAGTTGCGTCAAATATTTACATTATCAAATATTAAGAATCTAGTTCTGCGATAACCCAATTTTCATTTTATACGGCACATTTAATTAGATTCTAAATAGCTCTTAATATTTCGGATAAAAAATTCTGCAGTTGCGGGCCTACCCAAAATGACTGCAAAAATCTTGGACCCCTTTCCCGGCGAGCGCGATGATTTGATATAAAGATTATGCCCCAACCACTTAACCGAATCTATTTAGCCAAAAGGTCTTTTGGGAGATGGTGAGTTCAACAAACGAAATCATCCTAAGAAACGATCAGGCTGGTATTTTTGTGGTTTTTGAAGAGAATATTAGTCAATCTCCCTTTGAATTTCTTTTACGAAAGCATTAATTTCCAAAACAAATGGCCATTTGCTGCTTTGCCATAAGCAAACTGAATTTTGCTTAAGTTCGCCCAACCAGTGACAGAATGGTAGGACTTCAACCAGGCTTCGGGAGTAGGCGAACGGGCTGGCTGTATGGTTGGTTTTCTTGGATTTGCACAGTTAACGGAATACAAACCAGTTTCCGTTAGTCTTCCATGACGGTATTCTTTCTTTCATGCAGAGAGTCTTCGTTTGCTTTGCGATACTAAATAATCTAACCTTTCAAAAGTCCTTGCTAGATGTTGCATATTATCATGGAATCCAAACTTTGTTTTGAAAACCGAACACTTAGCTTTTGCTAAACCGCTAGATAATCAGCTACTTTTAGCAGCGATTTCTGGCCATTAAAACCAGTTAATTAGTTGTACTAATTATTTTTCTAATATATAGTATAAATACATTTTCTATTTCTGAGCAACTCTTTTCATTACCCGAGTTTCTTTAAGTTGAAAACATTTCTAGACTTAATATAGCAGTAGAGCCTGAGTACGATAATTAAACTGTTATACTAATCAAGCAATCGGCTTTCCTAGATTGCTTTTGAAATATCTGTAATAGCAGTTTGCTTTAATAAATCTCCCAGAACGGTATTCCTTCAATTAAGCAGATAAATTGCCTGTCTTTTTCAGTAATTAAATAACTTCGATTATATAATCAACGTTATCTGGTTAAACACTCAATTTACGCACCCTCTCATCCCGCAATGAATTTGTCTGCTAAATATATATATATATCGATATTTTCATTAGTTTTCTCCATGTTGAAGATAAATTCAAGTTTCTTTTAATGTCCTGAGTAGATACTGAGCACATAACCCTCGAAAGCCTCGCCATAGTTAACCTAATAGGTCACCATTTGACGTATCAGTACAGGAATGGAATAAAACTGATTTCTACTTTTATGCATTGTTTCAAAACCTTGAAGCTCATCTGAAAAATTTTCTTTAAAATATGCTTTACCACTTTGTTTCTGGGTTGAGTAAAGCAACCAGGTGGAGAATTTCCATTATTAAGGTGAGAAAATTACTGTCAATAATATACCGTTGCTTGTTTATGTATTTGAAAATGGCATACTCTGCATATTTGCAGCAAATTACTGCTTTTGCGCTTGCTTGCTTTCTGTCCTTTCGAAGATTAGACAGATATGCCAGTTTCTTTAGCGAGACCTTGAACATACTTCATTGGTTGTAAGATATGAAGACCTTGCACACTGTTTTTTTTGAGGAGCATTTTTGAGGTTAACAAAAGATATCGTGACTGTTTGGACAATAATCCTTAGCTCACTCCTCCTGTTTGTTTGAAGTTCTTAATATAATATTTGACTATGAATATAAAATTCAAGGATGAAAAGAACGTTAACCCACTTCAGAACATGAAAGGTGTATATCGCATTTTTTGGGGGTTCATTCATTTGAAAAGGATAAGTATGTTCTTTCAAATATACATGCTTGTATAAAAACATTGTTTTTCGTTGCAAAGACAATACACTCAATGTGTTACGATTACTTTTTATCTTCTACATGATATTTTGCAATTACATAATTATTTGCATTCAGCAATTTTAGAATTAAGGGATTATTTGCAAGCTTTATTAACTCAAATATATTCTGGTGGAAGAGTTCGATTGATTCAGTGAAGTTGTTTACATTTTTAAAATCTAAGCACTTTATTTGTGGACTGCAGCTAACCAGTGCTGAAGTGGATAAAGCCGAGATATATTTATAGTTCGCCTTGTGTTTTATTTTTAACAATTCGATGAATTGTCTGCCTAATTTCTTAGAGTTCCTGGTTTGTAATATGAATATGGGTTAGTTGCCTCTAGAAAGTCCTCAACGAAAGCTCCCATCTCTGTCTCCAAATAGACTGAATACTTCTCTGTAATCAGAGAATTTATTACATTTAAAAACTTTCATAATATTTCCCATATTCAGTTTTAAAGCTTTGCACAAATCTCGCATTCGGACAGAATCTTAATTTCATGTTCTCATGATTTAAGATTGGTTTCATTTATCAAAACATAAATGATTTCAGTAGCGAGTATTTTGCGATACACGGTAATCCTCGTAATTTCAGTGATTATATCAAAAGTGCAATTTTTCTATTACTTCCGATTTCATTTTTGGTACCGTCTTTGGCGATTGACTTTTTGAAAATTGCATCTCCTCTTATTTTAATCTTGTATTATATCTGCAAACTAATAGCAGTGGAATAATGTAACCTCTACTGCACGATTCGGAAAATAAATTTTCAAAATTTTTAATTGTTTATTGGCATCATTATGAACTTGAAAACTTATTTTAGTTAAGTATTGAGCTTTAATGGAAGGATATATTAATTGATATTTAACTCAAATTACGCAGGTGTATTGTGATGCAGAAAACTGTTAGAACTATTTTTACAAAAATAATCTGGCTGAATATATTTATAAAATATATAAACTTATCATTAAACCAATAGAAGTTTATATATTTATATATGCCTCAAAATATCACATTGGTGATTCTGTAGAAGCATTAGGTTATTTTGAAGCTATAGGCATAAAAAATGCACAATGCCCTCGTCAGGGCTCGGATCTGGACCTGTCGAATAAGCGCCGAGTGTGCTAACTGTTACACCATGAAGGAGGGAGACTGGGGATATATGATAACGGGCGTGGCCTATCACGACCATAAGACCAACTTGTTTGGTTAGGCGGGTCGGGCTGCGCCTACTACTGATACTGATATCCAACTGAGGATTAGAGGACCCAATCGTCAAATCCTGGTGGTGAAGAATTGTCAACCACCATCTTCTAGTTCGGGCGGCACTGTAGAGTCATGAGGATCTTTTGAATCAAGAGACATGAAAAATGTGCCATGCCTTTGCCGAGACTCGAACCTGGATCTGTCGAATACGCGCCGAGTGTGTTAACCGTTACACCCCGAAGCCATGCAGAATGGAGGAATGTATTAAGCAGTTTTTTCAAATAATTTTGAACTTTAAATGAAACGTTTTCAAAAGGAGTTCATCTTCAGCAAATAATTAGTATTTAAATTCCCCACAGGCTATTTACTAAACCGTAAAATTATTAATAGGGGGACATCTTTAGGCTGTTTATTTCAAACGAAAAGTGTGAAGGAGTCTTGAATAAGTCTTAATATTTGGTCTTGGTACTTAAAACGGTCAACGCAGTTTTGTCATAACCTCTTTGTACTTCGCAATATTTCTAGCCTCAGGCCTTCCAGCTATCTTTACTGAAACGAATTTCGTACTTAAGTGCTTTTTGTAGAAAATTACTTTGAATAAAATATAAAAACGGAGAATACATAAACTTGCATTGCTCCATCATTAAGTAATGCTTCACGACTAAACGTAATTTTTAGACATGTAAATCTCTAGACAAGTTACGTTTCTTTGACTAATGGTTTACATTCTAATGGTTTTAAAGAATATCTGCAAGCTTACAATGCTAATATATGTAATTATTGGGAGGAATTTCTTTCACCTTGAAGCTGAGTAAAGGTTAACTTCCCTGGAAGAAGGAAAGACAACTTCAATCTGTAGTACTTAAACTGGTTTTCCGGAGTAGTTGATTTAAAGTGACCATTCACAAATGCTAATATTTTGATTAGATTGTTTCCAAACACTAATAACCTCAATAGTTAATATGAATTCAATGCCAGTTGGTTTTATTTATTTTGCACATTTTCCTTTCAGACAAGTTTAGAATATTATGCTCAAGGTGTTTGAAAAATGTCTTGAGGACACGTGTGTAATTTATGTCGCTGCCAATTACTATTCTGTTCCACCAACAATCGGAAGAAATAATTAAACTTAGTTTTCATGAGCAAGTTAAGATTTTCAGCAATTTGTTTTCTCCAGACAAAACAGAATATCCGAGCCACCCAGACGGTACAGTGGTTAGGGTAGCCGATTGCGATACTGAAGGATCCAGGTTCGAATCCTGGAAAAGGCATGGATTTAAGTTGTCTATCCCTTCGTAGGAAGTAACGATAACCACCTATTGAATACTTTCATAATAAAATGACCACCACTTCTGGGCTTAATAGTAGCGAAAGCCAAAAAATGACTAGTGCCTGCCATTAAAAATTAAGAAAAATCCGTATAGTCCTTTATGTTCTGCTTTCGAAATGGATACATTGACTGAGCTAAGACAAATATTGTAAACATACAGTTAAACTCCCTTCGCAAATAATTTTTTTTACATTTGCACTATTAAAGCTTAAATATAAAATGTTTACTTTTGTAGCGACTATTTAAAATTTCAAAGATTAAGATTAACATTCGTTTTTGATGAGATTAAAATAATTTATTAATTTTATATAAGTCTTAATTCTGGATATAAGGGTATTAAACAATTACATACGTAGTTAAATAATTTATCAAAAAAGCGTAGTGGAAGATGTTTCTATTAAACTTGAATGTGTATTGCATGCAGATATGAATTTTTCCGAATATATCATGAGGTGACAATGATGATCACAGTATGTTACATTACTCGGAGGATAAAATTGTCATTTCTAAAATGAAAGCTTATTTGTTAAGTCTTTACGGGCTGTAACAACTACGGTGTATTGGAATGTCGGTATTAATCCAAATTTAAGGTTGATGAATTCGAAATTAGATTTTGTGCTCGTAATTTTTTTTTAAATTTTTGTGAGCAGATCCTGCCAACAGGTTCTGTTTCTTCCCTACGTGAGATTACCCACGACTTTTACCGTCGCCTGAAAACCCCACACTTCCTCAAGTTCTTGCATCATTCATAAATAGCCTCCAAGCAAGAAATCAAACTATTTACTATAAGCCTGGGCCATTTTGTCTACGGAGTCGTGCGGTGACTGCCTGCTTCACCACTCGGGATGTTGGAAGAGAAACATCGTCTGCGCTTAAGATTTATTCAATCAAAGGATCTTTAAAGGTGTCTCGGTGAAAGGGCTTGTTACGTCGGAAATATCGTCTACGAAGGCATCTCTCCTTTTGGGAGCTAGCCATCAAGTACTTGTTATAATCAATATAATCCAGTGCTTTCACAGTACAATTTTACTTCTTGAAATTCTGCCCACCAGAAGCCGAGCGGTAAAGTCTCTGAACACTGGTAGTTTGGTCCGAGTTTCAAATCCGGCGAATGGCCCACCAGCGGGCGAGCGGTAAAGTCGCTGAACACTGGTAGTTCGGTCCGAGGTTCGAATCCCGCGAACGGGCTGGCTGCATGGGCGTTTTCCCCATGCGTAACGTGTATACGAGCCAGTTTCCCTTAGAAAGTCCTCCACGAAGGCATCCCTCCCCTTAGGCAGATAGCCCTAGTGTGCTTTGCCATAATTAAATACACCACCACACCACACCAAATCCGGCGAACGGGCTGGCTGCATGGGCTTTTGCATGGTTTTCCCAATGTGTATACGAGCTAGTTTTCCTTAAAAAGTTCTCCATGAATTCATCCCCCCTTAGACAGATAGCCCTAGTGTGCTTTGTCGTAACCTCAATAAACCATTCTCGAAATTGTATATTTTTGTAATAATCCCTAGTCTCTAGTTTAGACATGTTTATCTTTCTAATGTCATCCTAAACGTGAAAACGCAATTTTGAACATTTATTGTACATTTCTTAATGTATGAATGTTTTGAATGTAACTTGAATGCGTTGAACTTGAAGCCTATACATGAAATGCTATAAGCGAATAGATTTAAGCTAACATCAGTAGCTTGAAATATTTAAAGTAGAATTTTGTTTGCGATTTAATATGAAGGTACCAAGATGTGTATTCCCAGACTAAATAATCATTAGTTGAAATCAAATACTCAGACACGTGTTGGTTGTAGAGTCCTTTGGCAGTATTTCATGTATAGGCTTCAAGTTCTGCGCATTCAAGTCTAATAACTTTGAGTCTGCACAAATTACCCAAGACTTCTTCCACTGGCGAAGCTTTTCACATTCACAAAGATTCATCTTGTTTAGTTAATGACTTAAAGTCCAATCCAGTTCTTCATAATACTTTTAAAATTCTGTTAACTTAATTTCTCAATTTTCGTGACTAATTTTGCCGACACCTCGTTCGCTTTACTACGGTAGGGTATAAATAGGACCTTTATGCCCCTTGCTTTGTAGTCTTGCAAATTTTTCTCCTGTAAAAGGGAACCTGTTTTTCCTCGAAATCGATTGAGTTTTTAGTCCAAATCTATGCCAAATACAATGTTGTTCCTTTACTAATTTTAAGTTTTACTTTAGCGTGTTTCTTTTCTGATTTCACAATGAAAATGCTAGGAATGCTCTGGAAAGGTGACTTGCTTGTCGAAAATATCCTCCAATGGACATCCTCATCCAGGCAATGATAGAGTAGTTGGATTCATTGCCTCATAAGCTGCTGGATAATGTTGTGAAAAATTTGCGCAACGTGTGGAAAGTTCATGGCAATCTATGGCATACATATTCTTCATTGACACCTTGTTCAAAAGTTTCTGCTTTCGTTCATATATATTTTTTCATTTTTGCATTCACAGCATCAAAAGAACACTTTTAGATGTTTCAAAACTTTTCGAACACTGCATTCGAACAGTGTGGCAGCACTGTTTTATTCTGCTTTGCCTCCAGCTCAACGTAATGCTATTCTATCTTGCAATTTGTTATCAGTCCGTAGGAATAGTTCAGCGGTGTACAACAGTGCTAAAATGGGCACGGATTTAAATGTTACGTGAAACCTGTGAAGCGAAAGTTAAATCTGACATACGAGTTACCTCAAATTTTCTTTTCTTTCTAAATTTCGTATTTCTAATCCAGGATATCTTTCTATCTCTTACGTGGAAAGAAACGAACGAGTTCATGTATAGAGGCCACTTTCTATGTTAATTATGTGTTCTTTACCTCGCCCGAATCATATGCGTTACTGACTTTATGCGGCGACTTCTCGTAATAGGCGCAGGCTAATTTTCAAGGTTTTCCTACGCTGCTTTTCGAAAATTGGTTTTTTGACTCGTACGTGTTTTACAAGTTTTTAGGCTTCAAAAACAATTTACTTGTTTCTGTTTGGTCGAATATATTTTCTTCGCTTTGTTTACTTGTTGTAAGTGGTGTTGTACTAGCTCTGAAGTAACTCAAAGCCCAAATTTAGCTTAAAAGCAAACTATTAATTTACAGTCTGAATGTTTCATAGGGAAGAGAAAAATATCAATTCAGCAATCTGCAAATAGAATTGCTACTTTTATTGGACAAGAGAAAAACAGGTTATGCATATAATTCAGGTTGGTTTACTTAGAAAATACTACTAGAATTGAACGTTCATTTGATAAGTTTACTTAAAATTTTAATTTTTATTTAAAATTTTAAAGTACCCAAGGTATATATTACAGCTTAATTCTCTAAAGAAGTCCACCAATGGCAAAGTGCATAAAGGAGCTGAATCCAGGTAATATGACTTTAATTCGAATCCTGGCGGAAGGGCTCGCTGCGTGGGAGGTTTGATGGTTTTCGACAAGCGTAACATAAACAGAAGACGATTTCTGGAAGTTTCTAACATTACTCTCCTCAAATAAACCTTGGGTATTTTGACTTGGGTCTAATTATTTTTAATGTCTGTTAATCTACTCAAGGATCACTTAGTTTTTATAGTAGCTGTCAAAAAGTGCTAGGTTTTATTTAAGAAATTAATAAAATTATTTTCAAATTTGAAATTTATAAAATTATTTCGAAATTTCAAATTAATAAAACTATTTTCAAATTTGAAAATAAAATTATTTAATGAAATAAAATTATTTTCAAATTTTAGGTTAATAAAATTATTTTCAAATTTTAGGTTAATAAAATTATTTTCAAATTTTAGGTTAATAAAATTATTTTCAAATTTTAGGTTAATAAAATTATTTTCAAATTTTAGGTTAATAAAATTATTTTCAAATTTTAGGTTAATAAAATTATTTTCAAATTTTAGGTTAAATTATTTTCAAATTTTAGGTTAAATTATTTTCAAAATTTAGGTTAAATTATTTTCAAAATTTAGGTTAAATTATTTTCAAAATTTAGGTTAAATTATTTTCAAAATTTAGGTTAAATTATTTTCAAATTTTAGGTTAAATTATTTTCAAATTTTAGGTTAAATTTTCAAATTTTTAGGTTAAATTATTTTCAAATTTTAGGATAAAAAAAACCAGTAGGCATATTCGAGTCTAAACTTTGTTTCATGCACAGGTTATCACAATAGCTAATTTCTCCCAATTTTGAATTTTTATAATTCTTAAAAAATGACGTTCAAGCGAATTTTCTGCAGTTCACTTCCGGGTAACTATAATCTCCTATTATTGTCTTCAGTCTGTTACTTGTACGAGAGCTGGTTTTATCCTAATCAGTGCTGGTTACGATCAATCAGATACTAAGAAATAAAACTGCTGAACACATAGTTTGAACCAGAATTCAAATCCCTCCAAACAGACTAACAGCATGAGGTTTTACAGTTCCTGAGATTTTAGAATGCGAATACGAACCAGTATCATTGTCATACATGAAGGCATCTTACCTTTAGGTAGATAGCACTGGAGTGCTTTAATTAGTGGCTTCTAGTGCTTAATTTAAATAAACAAAATCTAGCCTGGATAAATTGTAAATCTTTCGGCACTTGATCCAATTTAAAGTAAGCAGAATAATTTTTTAATAAATCAAAAAAAAAGTGCAGGTTTCATAAAATCTAAGTTATGTGTAAGTTAATACTGCATTAAGTTTTTCCCATAAAGATTAAGTCAGTATCATTTTTTAACTGTTCAATATGTAACATTTTTACCATTGTAGCCCAGCAATATAGTAGCGTTAAAATAATCATGGGTAGCCTGTATTATACAGGCTACCCATTATACAGGAAGGAGACGTTAACTCCTTATTTTTAATATTTTGCGTTTGCTGTAATAAGCTTTTTTCTAACTCATTATTTATGAAATTTAATTGCTCTATTTAAATGCTTTTGCTGTTTATTTAATGATTTATTAGTGCGGTTGTACACAGAAAATATTCTGAAGCAATTTCGGCCAGTATTTGCATAAAAGTCGAACTACAGTTAACTATGTTACAGGTGGGCCTGAAGGTGTTCATTCACAGCCCAGTAATGGTCGAGGTGCTAAAACTGAGATTCTGGTTGTTTTGTTGGTACCTTAGAAGTAGCTGAATTTTCAAACTGCACCAAATTTTGTGGAATAGCCAGGTTTTCAAGGTGCGCGAGAATATATGTAATAAATGCTCAGTTTTAGTATAGTAACATAGCTATTTGTTTCATTCGAGCATTTTTATGGAATTGTTATATTTTGTCTTGAACTCGGTTTTCTAGTATGCTCTCGTACAGTTTGCTTGCAATGAAAGAAATCTTTTCAGGAAAGTAGTATTTTGCCGGGAAATAACTTAAAGGCTTTGCTTTGAATCCGTTTTTAAAGCGATCTTCACAAAATTCATTCCAGGAGGAAAAAACGTCCCTTTGTAAATTTGCTGTTTTCGAGATAAATACATAAATAAAACATAATGTGCATTTCGTATGTTTAATATTTTTGCAATTAAGTCATCATTCTTTTTTTAAAAAAATCGCTAAATTTTCCCAGCTTGGTTACAGTAATAAGTAATGTTTTATTCCCAGGCGAATGAACTGGTTATATGCCGTATTAATCCCCTTTGTTATGAGAAAGATCCATTTACTTCTTCCCTTCAATGTTTGAAGGGTAAATTAAAGAATGTTGAGTTTAAAAAAATTTCGTCTCGTAACATTTATGTACGTGTAAAGAAGAAAGAGAAAGCAGAAGAAAGCATAGAATTAAAAGAGCAGAGCATTAATAAAAAAGTTAATGGTAGAAGTTTTGCCAGTGAAGCAAATAAATTCTTTAAATTCTCTGCAAAGTTTTTCTCGCATATTAAACAGCTCTCTCCTAAGTTTTAATAACTAATAAATCAAAATGCAAAGAATTCAGCCAAATTTCTTCAAAAAATATAGTGGCATTATAATTATTCATTGTTTCTGATATTTTAAGAATGTTACTAGTGCGTATAATGACTGTTTAAACTAGGAATATGTCGGTACTGGCAGAATAAACCCACATGTTTAAATATAGCCTTGCGGATTAGAATCGTGTTTGAATATTTCACCTGAAATGGTGTGACGTGCTTCATTATGTGCCATTATTATCAAAATAATCATACTATCAAATTTTCTATCTGAATTCTAATAATAAAGCAAGTTATGAGATCGTAATTAAAGGGCATTGTTTCAACAGAGCCTCGCATTTGATTACCTAACCGCTTAATTCACCAGCGTTTTAATGGGCCATTAGCCCACCAGCGGCCGAGCGGTAAAGTCGCTGAAAACTGGTAGTTCGGTCCGAGGTTCGAATCCCGCGAACGGGCTGGCTGCGTAGGCGTTTTCGTGGTTTACCCCATGTTTAACGTGTATGCGAGCCAGTTTTCCTTAAAGTCCTCCACGAAGGCATCCCTCCCCTTAGGCAGATAGCCCTCGAGGCTTTGCCATAATCGCACACACACACGCACTTTAATGCGCCATTATAAAATACAACGGCACAAACGTAATTCTATGCGTATTTTCGTAATGTTTGAACTGTTTCATCAACGAGTTGCGATTGCATTCAGCTTAATACTTCCCTTGAATCCAATCGATTGTAACAGTAATTCTTCAGAATTCCTCCTGTCGATAAACTAAATTTAATTTACCTTAATTTCAATCATCTGTTCGCAAGATTTTTATGACGTTTTCTAAGAGAACGAATGAAAATTAAGAAATCATTTCAGTGAGGGAGAATTTGATAAATTATAATTTACTTGCAGTAATAAAAAAGAAAATTCTAGATTCTGAACTAAGTTTCATTCCTTGAAAATCCTACTGATGGACAATTTTCTCAACAAAATTACTGTTCCAAGAGCAATGATTTTACCTTTTAAAAATTAACACATTAAGTTTGGTCGCCTGAATTATAATTGCCATGTTAAAGCATTATAACGTTACATTATAAGAATCTCGAATACCAATACAAAAGCTGTCTTGTCATTTACGCAGGACTACAAGCCACAGACCGTAAAGATTGTCATGAAGTGTCAGCAGATAAAATCCCATTGAATAGCTGGAGGAAAGCAATTCAATTTCACCAGCTGAACGCATTACTTGGCCATCGCAAGCAAAGCGTGAAACTACCGGAAGCAATTTCTGTTTACTTCTTTATTAGCCATTTTGTTGACTCATTTGGCTCTTTATTTCGAACATGTTCATTTCTCTCGTGTTTGCTGGCGTAATGGTGTGTGCAAACGCTTTGTGCTTCGAGTTCGGGGTTCGTCACTTACCACGATAAGTGTCTCAGGTGGTGACAGATGGAGAAACGATTTCTGTGGCTTTGTTCCATTTTGATAGTTTACGCGATAATTTAAAATTGGGGGTAAATAACAGCCTTCAGGGTGTTATTGAAATAAGAAACTCAAGAAATTGAAATTTGGGAATTTGAATTCCATATCAGTATCTCGAATTTTTATGTAGATTTAATCGTGCAGTACAGCGGCCATTTTTTTCCCACTGTTGGTAAAATTCACAATGTAAACAATCGAGCATAATAACCATGAATGTGTAACTTTAAATCCATAACAAATAACATTTTTAAAACAATTTGGGGAAAAGTTATTTTATGAACATTTTGATTTCGTATTGATTAGATTTTATTGAAAGCTTACTATCACCAATCAAACAGTTAATGTAATTTTTTGCCTGAAAATTCGCATACGAGGATGAAATAGTCTTAAGAACATTTCAGGAGGAAAGAATTTGTATTATTCCTGTGATAGGCATTTAATGAAAATATTTATTCTCGTCTTATTGTCTCTAAACGAATTTCTTAGAGGATCGAATTTATGCGAGATTTTTGTTTCTGTTTTAATATTTTCAACATTCAAAATGACTGACGCGTAGCTTTGATAGCTTTAAATATCCCTGGTTCGACACAATCTCGACTGAAGATTCTTTCCATGAGCTCCTTCCCAAGAGTTTCTTGTAAGAAGAAAAGTCATTGATAAAAAAACGCTGATTATTTCATGAAATAAACTGGCAAGGGAAGCTTGGAATCTTAATGATATTAGAAATGTCCTTAATAGTAAATCTAATACCATTTATTCAGTAAATTCCATAAACTATTTCCTCAAAATTCAAATCAAAGTACAATAATGGTAGCTAAGTTATTGTTGCATGCGTACGGGTTCGTTATAGATTAAACGCACAAAGAACAATGATAGTTTGACAAAATGTTTTACCAAGCAACAGCTTTAGAACTTTTCACAAAAATGGCCGTTCAGCTCTTCACAGTATCAGAGTACAGTCAGTAGTTATACTTCAAACTACTCAGAAAGTTAAACGCAATTCAAATCAAAGCGAATATAAATAGGTAAGCTCACACGGAGGTATCTCAATATTCCAAACTCATACTGCACTAAACTGGGAAACTGTTCCAAGTTCCTCTGTAAGCGGAGAATATCATACATTTGTAGCGACGTGTTCCGGCTCAGTTGAGATGGTGCCCCATGGGTTCATGATGGTGAATTTTCCCTGAAATAAATTCTGAGAAACTGATGCTCTCTCCATTCTTATAGCTTCCCTTCGACCACCGAGAAAGCTCTAGTATTGGCTCTCACGTCTCGAAGTTACTGGAAGACGTACGAGGACGGCTACGCTTAGTTGTATACAGGGATTCATTAATTATTCAGTTAGAATACCTATCAATCATACTTATACAAATACCGAATCAAAATGTCTTCAAATGGTTGCCAAGTGTGGCGACTTTTGGCTATTTTTCGCTAAATTTGGCGACAAAAATTAATTTCTGAAACTATCGTCGCAATTTAACGGTAGCCCTCGCCTGTGTCCTTATTTTTCCAACATAGCTTCGTCTCTTTCAAGCATTTCATATTACCTTATACAAAAGATACTACAATTTCACATATGATTTCACGCAAATTATTTACATATATACAAAATTCGTAACATTATTATTAAAATTAATCTGAGCTCAAATCCCTTCCCTTGTCTCCTCAAAACTTGCTAACTACTAGTAATTGGGGAATCGCATGACACGGCACCCAAGAAAGTATCATAACACGGCACCCAAGAAAGAAAGGTATCGCAGAAAATTCAGGATAAAATTTTAAGGAATGTAATCAAACATATACTCGTAGATGGCCTTTTAGGGGCCGAAAGGTAAACTCGCTGTACACTGGTAGTTCGGTGCGGGGTTCGAATCCTGGTGAACAAGCTGGCTATATTGTAGTTCCCCCCTGTGTAACATGTATACGAGCAAAAGAAAGTCCTTAGAAAGTCCTCCACGAAGGCCTTCCTCACTCAAGATAGTTTTCCCTAGAGTGCTTTGCTATAATCAAATAAACCAAAACCAAACATACGGATTTTACAATACCCGGTAGCACTAACATGAGATTAGACATTTGGGGTTAATTAGGAGGTTATGTTAAACTATCGCATATTCCAAAAATGAATTTAAATTTTTGCTTTCTAATTATTCGTGATAGCTAAGCAACTTTCAGTTTCGAATCGTCTAACATGAAATTCATTTTATACACGCTTTCTTCAGTCGGCGAAGCATCAGGTTCTGTAAGGGGGTATAGAATGTTTTCAAAATTGCTTAAGATACAGTTCCGGTAGTAGACATGGAGCCAATGTATATTCTTTTTAATATGCATGTTTTTGCATGAACGTAACGCATGCCATATTTTCAAGCGTATTTTTACCTTTTCGCCACTTTTTAGCAAATCTGAAATGAGCTGCTAAAGATGAAGAAATTTAAGGTTGGCGTATGATGCAATTATTTTCAGATTTACCAATGGCGACATCTTCGATTAATTCAGAATCATGGTTAATATGCGAGGAGTTAAAAACAAAAAATACTATTAACAATTTACGGTACTTTTCCGTTTTGCCGGCGCAGGCGATAAAGTCGCCAACAGTGCTACAACTGATGCCAAACGGAATAACCTCGCTGGTAACCTTTTACGCTTCATTTTCAAAACAAGTCGCAGTCATTTCTTATCACATTGATTTTTTCTTTCAATATTGGCATAAAATTACATAAGTTTTACCAGATAGTTCAATTTTATGCCCTAAGACCCATTCGCGGTAATTAAATCAACTAGGATGCAATCCCACCGCTCACCCGAAGGCAAAAATATAGAAAAGGCAAAGGGTCATCAGTTCTAATGAGAATGCACTAGCAAAGTAAAGCACTGCGCTTCTACATAATTTCTGAGTAAGCTATTCATACGAATTGAAATAATTCTTGCATTTAAACTTGTATTCAAAATTAAGATTTAACTTAATGTAGATAATTACTGAGAAAATTAGATTTTTGTAGCGCAGTTTACGCGAAATGAGATCACTTGGAATCACGTGATATGAACCGGCGAATCGGGATGTTGAACTGTGAAAGCATAGTAAATTCTTAAATTAATGTCTTTTTACAAATTTATTGTCTTTATTTATTGGCTTTTTACAAAATTTTAAACGATATTAAAATGTTTGTCTTCAAAATACAAAATTCTTAGAACTAACATTTGTTAGCATTTTTTATGTGTATACTGTATGTTGTCACCAATAAAGTCTGCTTGGCGAGATTGCGCCGGCGAAACGGAAAAGTACCCAATTTACTTGAACATTCAAGTTATTTACTGAATTATTTGAAGATTTTTGCCCAGGGGACGGATTTAATTTATTGCTATATGGATTAATATATAAAAGTAATACATTTTATTTGGAATATACTTATATTGGTGATATTAATATATTTTTGAAACAGCATTTTAGTTGCAACACTGATTACAGTGAGACTCGTCCACAGTAACTTCGCTTAAGTAAGCAGATCACGAGTCTCTCTCATCAGATGTACCCAAAGGGTTAATCTGGAAAATTTGTATATTTCGTTACATATTAAAAGCATAAGACCATTTAAATAATAGAATACATGTGACTGGAAATGGAAAACCTAAATTATAATTGTCATTGAATTGTTTACAACAAAACTTCAACATCAGAGTTCAAACTCATGTAAGAAAGGTCAGAACTTTGTCTTTTATGAGTTTCTTATGATAGCATATTGCGAAGCGTCATATAGAGCCAAATTAATATCTCCACCCGCTGAATCGGAAAAGTTGACCGTATTCTCCCAGTAACTTGATTAGCAGAAGTTCAGATTAAACTAGCCGTAAGCTGTCTAAACTTGATGAAATTAACATAGAATTGGTGTCAGTTGAGTGAAACTTAGATATAATAATTTTCAGTATTTTGCCAGATTAAATTAATACCAGGATAATCCACAATTTGCTTCCATAATTGTCCTGAATATTATTGGGCAGATTTGTATGCCTCTGTGGTAATCTTTTTTCCAAAATGTTAATTTTGACAAGCAAATGTAAAAATATTATATTAATTTATCCATTTCGTGTTGAAATATTTGTACATTTTGTTAACCGGGAAATCAAGTAGTTGTAAGTCTAAGGCTGAACCTTCAGGAATCAACCCCTTAACTATTCGTCTTTCTTGAACAACTTCACTTCTCCAGATAGCATCTTAAGCAAAATTTTGTAATCTCCGCGCAAACAAAATTCACAACTATTTCCCTAGAAATAGCCATGGAGTCTTTCTAATGTTTTATCCGAAAACGATTTACAAAACTAACTGAAAAAATACTATCTGTTTTTGACTTAATAAATGTTCTCTTTCAGCTCAAGGCTCTAATACTGAAAACTAAGCAAAAAATTCCGCGCAAACAAAATTCACAACTATTTCCCTAGAAATAGCCATGGAGTCTTTCTAATGTTTTATCCGAAAACGATTAACAAAACTAACTGAAAAAATACTATCTGTTTTTGATTTAATAAATGTTCTCTTTCAGCTCAAAGCTCTAATACTGAAAACTAAGCAACTTATCCTATGGCCAGCTTGTTGCTCCGAAATGCCGTCTTGACCACGATCCTGTGTTATATACATGCGCAAAGTGGCTATTACATACCACAGCAAGCAGCTGGTAAGTGAACTTCCTTTATTAGATTGTTAGGAATTCAGTTTGGTTTAGTTATCTGTTCACTTTAATACATTATTATCTTCAAATTTACGAGTAATATAATTTTATTTCAGAACTTCATTGCTTCAAAGACTGTTTTCAAAATGCAATCCGATACCTGCAATGTTTTTGATACTCGTATGTTTTCGTAAATTCTTTCTGAAAATTAAGGATCGATATTTGTTAAAGGAAATCTTATATAGAATGTACAGCGGGTAAAATTTCTGTGCGCAGCAATGACCGTAAATAAGTTTCGCACAAAATCTTTTGTGAAGAAAATGAAACTTAATAAAGCGGTTCAACATAACATGAATACATTTATATTATAAAGAAAAAAATATTAAGGTGATTAAATAACAAATTTTAAGAGACAAAAAAATAGTACAAATGAGGAATAAAGTTTCCTTACTGAATTTACATAATTTATGGAAGATTAATATAGCTTGGTTAAAATGAATGGTCAGTAGGCTGTCCTCTGGCCTTTGTTACTTCAAGCGTTGTGATGCGTCTTCTCTCCCACGAGTTTTTGGTTGTTTTAAGCGAAATGTTGCTCTAAATGTCTTGAATGATACATTTTAGTTCAACCTCGTTTTTAATGCCATAGTTTTAAGTTCACGACCGATGTCTTCCTGTACATGTGTTGATGGGAGAATCTGGAAGATAGAAGTCTACTATGAAGTTTCTGTTGAACATGATTGAGGCACCATTTTTAACAAACTTTTGAGGTCTTAGAATCATTGTACCGCTGGAAAATAGATGTAATTACAACCTGGATGCATCAGCCACAATGTTTGACACTTCCACATAAAGTTTTGGCATCTGCTGATTTGTTTTCTTTTCCAAACCATAACTCGATCATCTGATCCATGCGTATTAAACTTTATCTCTAAAAAGGACTTGCTCCCAAAAAATGTTTACATCTCAAACTTGACTCTTTTTGCTGTTACTTATAAAAAGACTTCTTAACGGACCTCAGTTTCATTGTAACCAGTTTTATTTGATATTTCTTCCCGTTTGAGGTGTCACTTCAGTGCTGCCAACAATATTTAAATCAGCTGCTAACTATAAAATGCACTTATTCATGGATTATTTTTAACCTTACTCATGTTTCTTTTATTCAACCAGTTTAGTTTCGCAAGTCTTTCTGGATCGATCTCTGAACTCAAGTTTGAAGTTAACGGTATCTTTGAATAAAGCGGTACACTTCGATTTATTTACGATTTAACCAGTTTATTTCAAAAATAATTAATCATTTCATAACTGAATCACCAAATGACAAATATCTTTATGAACTCCCATTTTAACACGATCAGAAGAAGTAAACAACTTGCTATCATGTCTTTGTGGCCCTTACCTACAATCCAGTTTCGAAAATTTACTTGACTTCGCTTACAGAAGACGTCAGGATTAATTTGCATATTGCATAAAGAAACTGCTTCTAAATAGTTCGCAACATCTGGTAAATATTTCAGATAAAACTCCTGCCGCATTTTGTAAAAAAGGCGTATTATAAACATTTCAAACACTCTATTTTAATATATTTCAATACGTTACTGCAGTAAACAAAGATTAGAAATTATGCAAATATATTTGTAACTTCGACTCCCGTATGTGCATATGTTTTTAACCACTTAACACAAGAGTCACTATAACATCTCGCTGGAAATGCCTTTTATAGTAATACCATTCATTGATCGGTTTTATGCTGTAAGTTTCAATAAATTAAATTCGTTCCTATATGTATGGTGTCTGGGAGCAGATCACATTCACAGGCTTAGCTTAATTTATTCACATATAAATGTGCTTAGCATCGGAAAATAACTTTTGCAATTTCTTAATCATTTAAACCAACTATTCGAGCCATGTTTCACAGAGCAGAACAAACTGCCAGTTTCAACGCTTAAATTGGAAGTTCTACGAGGTTATACCAAGCAAAGTAATCCTTTTCAAGAATGTTTCGAATACTAGTCCAGTCTGGCAGCCAGAGGCAGCTTTTTCTTTAAAATATGTCTCGTGAAAATCATCGAACCGTAATTCTAGATCTTAGTTACGTATGTGAGTGTTGCTTAAACACCTCATAAAAGATGAGATTTGCACTAATCTTAGTTAACAATAAATTAATAATTCTCTCAATTTAGTTACAGATGAATGTTGCGCAAGTTGTGCAGGTGACTGTTGCATAAACAGATCGTAAAAGATGATTGCATTAATCGTTGAAACATTCTTAAAACAAGTCAAAGCAATGTTCTTTACAGCAGTTATAAGCTAAATATTTTGGTCTTCCTTGGAGTTAATAATTCTGCCATTCAAATCTGTGCCCTAACTATAAGAAAGGAAAGGGCTCGCTAGTGACGTGATTTAATTGGAGCAACAATTTGTTCATCAAATTTGCCCAGCAACTTGGATTGCTTTGGAAACATATTAGTTCCAGTGTTTAAGAAATAACTAACAACGAAGTTCTGCTAATACTGAACTTAACAATATCACTTAATAGTTAGACTAGTTTCAAAGAAACACGATTGAATTTGTACACTTGAACAATATCATTTAAATTTGTGCCATTAAAAGTCAACCCACCAACCAATATCACTTAAAGCATCTATAAATAATCTTATTAAATTTAAGGTTTGGCAAATGTGATCTGCAGCATTTTGGAATTTCGAAAAGTTGCTAAAGTAGGTGTTTTGGCAACTTTACACATGTAAGTTTTCAGCTGTCAATTTACATCAATTTTGCAGCTATAATTTATAACTTCGCGTACTTCTTGAGCGAACCTTATTTGTAATTATTTGTTAGTTTCTCATGTATTGGTCCAATTTCTTTAATTCATCGAAACCCTTGAAATGTCACCGACATAATTTCATCAAATTGATTGCTTAAGTTAGTGATTTAGTTGCTTGTAATCTGAAAACAGTTGTTGCAGTTAAATTTACATTTGGTACCTATAGTTTCTCAATCCGAGTTGAAATCCTCTGGCTAACTGATGCCTTTATTCCATTAAATATGTAATATAATGTAAAATGTATTTACATTTTGGTGCAAATTGGACTTTAACGATCTCGGGTAATTTTTAAAGTGGTATGTATATTGTAAAAAATCTTTTCTTTACTCTATTGTAATGTACATTTAATCCCGAAATAGCGTTATTTCACATAAAATGTATGTCGTTTGCATAGCGAGGTACAGCAGTATGCATGGTCTTCTTACGAGAGCTTTACAGAAATTCGCTGACAATTAATCACGTTTACCATACCTTAAATATCATCTTTGCCTTTTAGAGTTAAACAATTTCTTACTGATAAGTATAGGTTGTTGATATCAGTCTCGCTTGTCTGATAATGGTCAGCACAATCCCAAGACATTCATTGTGACAAGAAGTTAATTTGGCCTATCCTTAGCAAGAGAATTGATTATCATATAGGTGACAGCTCGACTTAGCCGAATTCCACACCCAATTTTTGAGACGGTGCACTGGAGGGACGAGTCCGAGGGTCCCTCCAGTCCTCGGACTCGAAAAATCTCGAGAAATCCCCTCTTCCCTTACATCTAACTTCTAGAGAGGACTTCTAACTTCTAGGGAGCACTCTAAATATACGGCTCGCCGTATATTTAGAGTGCTCCCTAACCGCACAGACACTATACATACATCCATACCTTCTCCGGATATCGAACCCAAGCCCTTCCGTACGGTAGTCAATTACTCACCACTATCCCGGTTGAGTGGCATCGGTTGTGTTTTCTTGCATAAGCATTTAAAGTGGCACGTATACAGACAAAAATAAATGTAACTAAAATATATAAATGAATGAAACTTGTAAATTAAGGTTCCTCATGCGATTCGATATCTTAAATTTCGTTCCGAGAATCACTCCGGGGACTGACCCATGAACGGCAGCGTAGTAAAGTCGCTGAACATTGGTAGTTCGACCTGGTTTCGATTCCAAGCGAACGGGCTGGCTGCATGGGCGTTTCGTGGATTTTACCAAAGTGGAACGGAAATCAGAGGCAATTCACCTTGGAAACTCCTCCACAAAGGCATTCCTCCCGTTATCTCTAGTATGCTTTGCCGAAATTAAGAACCCAAAGAAATCAATCTGGGGTCTCTGAAAATAGCATTCTGGAATTCGAAAATCAATCAGCTAAAGTTTTGTTGCAATCTACACGTTTACTTATAACAGCATTTAAGCAGCTATTTTTATCACCTGTATATTTTTAGATGCGCATTTTTGCATTTGCCTTTTTTTAAAATGCTAGGAGTTCAACGTTTGCAGACCTTTTGTCACCAGCTGAGCAAATAATTGTCTACTAACCGCATATAAGATTTTTAGATCTTGGACTATACATAATGTGCTAAACTGGTTGTTAATATGAAGACTTTTGACATCTGACAGGTGTAGAGCACTTTAGCTAATAATACAGAAAACTGCTTGTAGAACAAAGCAAAATCATGAATTATCAAAGACACTTGTTAATAAAACAAACCAAAAATTCGTCTTCGACAAACATTATCCTATTCTTTCAGCATTGATAGTACAAATGATACTTAGCATGGCGCTATAGTTTTACACATGATGCTGTAGTTTCTGAAGCGCAGGTTATGAAGGAAATACAGAAGATGTCATACGTCTTGTCTGAGCACGGAATTGGTTAATATTTTATATAAAAAAAGTCTTGAGCAAAGCCTCCAGCTCGTTAATCTCCTTCACGAAGCTAAAAATGCGCTGCTGAGATATCGATACAGAATGTAAGCAGTGGTAAATGGGCGGCAATTGTATTTTAGCACATTTTATAACATTTTTATGCAGTTTTAGAGCTCGGTATAGTTTGTATATGTTAAGGCATCAGTCTCAAAAGCTAACGTTTTAGGAAGAGACCAATCTTCCAGAAGTTAGTTAGCAAGGAACTGTTTTATTGCCCAACTGAAGTTTTCAAGTTATGCACAAAACTTAAGTTCCGTTCTTAAATATGGTTCCATTGGCAGAAGGTTTAAGACCCTCGCTCCCAAGATACTAGTAATTTCACGCGAGTTCGAACCCTAGGAACAAGACTGGCAGCATAACTTTTCGTGGTTTTCCTCATGCTTAGCGTCAGTATGAACTAGTTTCCTCTTAAAACGTTTTGCACAATAGCATAGCTCCTCTTGGGCAGATGGCCTACCTGGCGGCCGAATAGTGAACGCTGATAGTCGCTGAACATTAATAGTTGAACGTCGTCGAATGTAGTTGAAATCGTTGAACATTTTTAGTTCGGTCAGATTCGAATCTCGCGAATGGGCTGACTGCATGGACGGTTTCGTGGTTTTTCCCGTGTGTAACGTGTACACAAGCCAGTTTCCCTGAGAAATTCCTGAATGAAGGCATCTCTCCCTTTTGGCAGATAGCCCTTGAGGGCTTTGTCATAATCTAATAAACGAAACCTGTTGGCCTTTGGCAGATTTGAATACTGTATAGCACAGCCTCGTGCACCCTGTTGTATTTCAATATCCTAGCCATTTTAAATCTTGACGATTTCATCAGGACGGAAGGAATTTTCAGAATCTTAACATATTTTCTGCACAGACAAATTATATCATTTATGTATAGCAATTTATTTCGATGTTAGTAGTAAGAAATAATGGGAATAAGATAGCAAATGTGAAACGTAACTATTTATAACGCTGATTTATAAAATTTCGATTAAAGCACGAACTAGTAGTTCTTTTCCATCTTCCTAGAAGTTCTAAAGAAATCCAAAACTTTTCGAATGCTTTAAATCTACACCCAGTTTTGGATCTGCCGATAGAGTGCTGCAAGTATTCATTCGGATTTTAGATGTCAAACTCATTAGCTTAACGATTTTATGATATGGGCCCTAAATGTAGATAGTTTTTCTTGTACCATTATGACGGTGCAAATTCCGCACAGTTAAAATTTGTTCATGAGTGAATAAAAGCTTTAATACGTTATTAAAATATTTGCAAAAATGCTTCTTAGTTTGAAGTGTAAGACTCTTTTACTGCATATTCAGAACACTCTTTTCATTTCATAAGAAGCAGTTTCATAGTTTGAGTGATCTAACGGGATTTGTTATGTAGTTCTGATGACTGATAGGTAACCTAGATCTAGTCTTCATTACTTCCTCTTCGTGATAGGTGCATACGCGAATTTTGAAGCTGACCAGTTAAGTAACTAAATCATTGAGATAGTTACTCTTGCATTGGCTGCGATTCTCAAAGGATTTAGCTATCTGAAAAGTCGTAATGTTTAGCATAATAAAAATTTCCACTTTAACTTCGCAAACGCCATTCTTCGACCCAGATTTCACGTTTTTCGCATGATCTTTCGGTCTCATTTTCTGACAATGTGTCTTAAGCTTCCGTTTTCTATCCCAACATCAGTTAGTTACATTTCAGCTTAATTTTTGATAGCTGAAAAAGCTTTAAATTGTTTACGCAAGTAGCTAATTGCATAGACAGAGGATGTTTCAGGATTCGAAACATGGAATTTTCGCAATAATGTTTTGAAGTATTAACTATATTGATCTTTTTTTGGAGGACTGTGCATCTCAAAAGAACCAAACACTCGACCGAAATGACACTCGACCATAAAATTGAAAGCTTCTTAACAAGCAAGCGCATCATCAGAACAGATTGGATCTACAAGCCACAATAATGTGAAGAACTGAAAAGGAAGTCGGGCAAAAAACAGAGATGATTTGATACGAATATATATGAATTTATAGTTGATAGTCATTTATGGTAATTATCCCTTTCTTTTAAAAGTTCGTTTGAAACAACCTTTAATCACGGTGATAAAATCACTCGCGTGCTTGAACTTAATAGCAAGTAAGTCGCATGGTTGTTCTTTTGCCGAGAGCGTAAATGCGAACGAAATTACTTTCATTATCGTGAAATTATAAAAATTGACTCTTTGTAAATATTTTGTAAGCAAACTTTACATAAAACAACAAAAGTAGGCCTTTTTAAGAACTTTATTGACGCAATTCAATCAATGGCATAAATTGTTTCAATGGTTGTTTTTCAAATTATATCTACAATTTTAAATAATTTCCAACTTGGTACCAATTTCTCAACATATTATCGAAAGCTAAATGCATTTACCGAGGCAAAAAGTTTAAATTATTTAGATTTCAATCTCTTACTGGAGCTAAGTAGAAGATAGGGTAAGGACGTAAAGTGCTTTAATAAACAAATTTAGACAGAATTAGAATAATTCATTGTTGGTGCAATAACCGAATGTTATAGGTTATTTTACAATTTTTCTTACTCAAATTTTGCAAGAAGACAGTATAAAAAGTAAAAATATTATCCTTAGGGCGAAGAAGAAATAAACTACATCGAAGGACATAAAATGTAGGTTCTCTTCTCAAAAAATGTTAAAAAACATGTAAATACATTACTTTCATCAAAACATATTTGAGAATCTTCGAAATATCATAAAGGTAATTGCAAGACGTTAAATTAAAATTCAAATTAATGAACTTGCAAAAATAGAGCATTTCAGCCCATCAAAATGGACAAAAAAGAAAGCACAGTGATGAGGATATCAGAATAAAAGGTAGCTAATAATTATGCTGTGAACACTGTTTTTGATAACAGCCTCGAGCTCATCTGGCATGGAATTTTTAAATGTCTTTATAGCCCATTTGGATATCAAAGTTTAAAATTTGCTCTCGTAAGAGCCTGAATATAATGCAAAATTAATGAGTTATTTACACTTATGTTAAATAATCGCATTAATTATACAATGAGGTAACACTTCAAAACTTAAGTATTACTTTCTGTTCAAAAACTTTAATTAAGGGATCTTAATTAACCCCCATTTCTCGAATAACTGCCAAATTCACGGCGAAATCATTAATTCAGGTGCCGTTAAAATTATACGGCGCTAAATATGTTATATGTATCGTTTAAGAGAACTCATTTGCAATAAGTGACTCATCGATTTAATTCGTGTTTGTATGCGAGTCCCGTTGCGTGTCCGCTTAATATAGTGTGTCTGCAGTGTCATGGTGCACTTTTGATCGGTCACAATAAAGCAACAAAGCAAGATAGAAATGTGAAATCTTCACCAAACAAGAAAACCTCTTAAAATTTCATACTCATTCAGTGCAGTTGGATGTGGGCTCCATCCATGCCGTCAGTCTACTCTGCAAAGAAAAGTGGTCTTATCATTCATCAAGCCACACCACACGTTAACTTTAGGGCTGTTGCGTTCATACTCTACGTGGGCATGAAAATTTTCAGCAGCCCACATTCGGATGTTATAGCGATGAATATGTCCATTAACAGGGAATGTCGCCTCATTGCTAAACATAATCTTCTGCAGAAATCTGTTATCATTGTCGACCTCGTGAAGCATATCTGTAGCAAACGCAAATTGTTTGGGTCTATCCGTTGGTTTGATAGCATGGAAAAGCTGCAATTTGTAAGAGTTTCATAGGTAACTCTTCCATATAGCCTTTACAGACTTGTCACTGATGATGGCCTGTCAAAATGGGGTTTGTCCAACAAACTGCCGGTATCCTTCAACTGCTTATCCCACCGTAATCGGTTAATTCGGGTTATTAAATTAGTGTTATTTCTACGTGGTGGCGGTTCGTTGTACACGCGAAGATATTCACTTTGCACTTTAGTTATGGATTCAAATTTGGCAAGCCACAGAACACACTTAACTTTCCTCTGTACGGTTCACATCTCGACTGGCGTGGGCGTAGATGGATTGATCTGCTCCTTCGCATGTCGCGGTGCTGCGTCATCACCTGTGTGCGCACATGATTGCACATAATACTACGGAAACTTGGAGAGCTTCCCTTTTGTTTGGTGAAGATTTTCACATTTCTATCTTGTTTTGTTGCTTTCTTGTGGCCGAACAAAAGTGCACCATGACTTTACGGACGCAGCGTATATTAAATCTCTCGCACTATAAAGAGTTCAAATTGTTTAAGGACCAAAACAAACAAGAATACTCTTCTGGTAGGCTTTTTTAATGAAGGTACAATCTGTTTACTTTGTTCAAGTAGTAGCCTGGTTTTATTCCTCTTAACAGAAGACATTGGCTTGAAGAAAAATTTATTGTTGTGACTTATCTCACTTGTCTAACAGTAACATCAGAAAAAGCCTACGAAATTCATCGTGGCAAGGACAGCTCCTGTCGTTGGCAAGAGCCTTGAGCACCGTGCAGGTGACAGTAAGACTTCTCTCAGTTCCCCCCTCCTCCAATTTTGAAGGTGATCTCCTCCGGGGAGAAAGGTCCAAGGGTCACTCACCCTTTCCCCCTACCACTAACCTCTTGAAATGACAACTTTCTGCTCACTGTATATTTAGAGTGTCCTCGTGCCACACAGACGCTGTACATTTACAAATACCCACGCTTTCTCCGGGATTCGAGCCCGGGCTCTTCGGTATCGCAGAAGGCTTCCCTAACAACTATACCGTCTGGGCAGCAGAAAAATTCTATAACAGGCAAGAGGAAATGGAAAGCTGCTAGTTTCAAATATTATCCTGGACTTTCAGTTTGACAGGATTAAAAGTAGGTCTAAGTGTCTTGGTATGAGTTTCCTCAATTTATTTAGTTTTGATAACACAATGCTTTCGCGAAATTTCTTATATGCGTAAATATTGAGAATTTGCTTTCAAAACATCACCAAGGCATCTTTTCTTGAGCCTAGAGTTATTTGCTGAAGTTGAATCACTCGCCTCAACAATACTTTAAATTTTCAAACATAGATATTAAAATACTACTAAAAGATTTAAATGATCCACTTTAAATTTTCAACAGTTGCGGAATTATTCCACATTTTTTTTAAATTTTAGAAATGACATTGTTTTTGTTTGTACAATGAGACAATTGATTTATGTCGGTTGATGCAGAGAATGAGTTGTTGAGGTAGAACGAAACGTTTCTAAAGTAAATACTTGGATCGTACAGCGGCTCTCACAACGAAATTATTACACTATACGAAGTGAAAACAAGGGAAATAGACACAAGGGGGCTTGAGCTATTCAGAATGCGTAGATGAAGCTGGCCGTATGCCGAACGGTACAAGTCAGCGCCCGTCCCTTTCGCCGTCGTCATTGAGAGAGTGGACAGCAATGATGGAAGGTTGGAAGGTAACTATCACGGTCAACGTTGGACATCGTCGTTCCAGTGGAAGAAGAGGATGCAGGGTAGTGAGATCCATCGTCGCATGGTATTCGTGTGCGGGAAGAAAAAAACCCTCAAGGCGTACCGTATCCCGTTGGTTGGCCAAGTTCAGCAGTGGTGTGGAGACAGCAGCCAAAGGTGTCAGCGTGGAACGACCAGCAACATCGCATGCAGCAGCAAATGTAGCAACCGTTTCGGTTTTTATCATGGCGAACAGGCTCATAACATTAAACAAGATTCAGGAAGAGACTGAGCTTGGGCGAGGAACATTGCAGGCGATTGTGCATGGTGATTTGGAGAAGGCAAATGTGTGGGCAAAGTGGGTGCACCTCGGATCTCGAACCAAGACCTTGGACTAGGCCTTGCTTGACAACATGAAGGACGCAGTCAAGGGCCAAATGTTGAATCTTCTGCTGAATTGCAAGCAATTGTTCATAGGTGGTGGACCAACACCCCCACAGACTTGTTTACCAAAGCTTTTGGGGACCTCCCAGGCAGATAGCAGAAGTGTATTGACATGGCCTGGGATTACTTCTGATGTACTATGAGTTTCTTGGTTAATAAATTGTATTCCGCTCTGTGGCAGCATTTGTGTCATTCATTTCTGTACGACGTAAATATTTTAATGTCTTACTTTAATACATTTTAAGCACACTGAATCAATACTTAATGCGATTAGCTATTTCTAGATGGAAAAGAAGCTATTATTTAATATCTTTTAAACGCATATGAAAGTATTCAGTATTCCGTAAGTGCTTTGAACTGCATACTTTCTTCTGTACTGTACAATCTTGTACTCTTAGTCAACTTCTGAGAAGCCGAGAACTGCCCCTAACATCTTACAAATCTTACCGAATCGGAATTTCAAATTAATAGTCGAAGCTTTCTTCCTCATTAGAAATGGTCGGTTTTAGTCATTTCTTTGTAACATGAATACAAGACCTTAGAAAATCTTCAACGGAAACATCCCTTTTCTTAGGTAGAAAGTGCTTTTATACTTTGCTATAGTTTCATCAGAAGTATCGCTATTTTCCATAAGTCCTATACTTGGAATTTCGTCATTTATACATGCAAAATCAACTGCCGTACTTTTTAAATTCTGAATCTTCATTAGAAATTACTTGCAAACCACTTCCTCTTAAGACAAATAAGACTTTATTTCGATATTTAATTTGTTGACTTAAGCGCATATTCGTTTCGAAGGGAATCTTCGGGTAAAATAAAATGCGTTATTCCAAGCCTAATCTTAGGAGTTTAGTTGCCTGAACTATTCGACTTACGCATATGTCGACAAAGGGTTCATTTACGTTTTATTATTCCTCCTGATCTGAATCTCAGCTAGATGTGATCGATGAATTTATCGTCGAGAAGAAGCAAGGATTGATTTTACAGTCGGCCTAAATCTTAAACACCTTATGGGTAACCGTACGTCTTTTCCCATCTCCGTCCTAGGTTTGATGGAGTGAACAGGCTTGGGGTTTTGTATCTTTGTTCTCTTATCGCTAACGTCTCAAAGGCTTTCGACTTAAGTGCTTCTATGAAGCAAACCCACTACACATTTACAAAATATGCACGTTTTCTCCGATATTACAACCCATACTTACAATGACTGCCGGCAGTACTAACCGTATAGATTAGAGCGGCATTGCTTCTTTAATTCGAGGCGTATGACATTTTTTTTTTCTGAAGTCTTGTTTCATTTGACTAGTCTATTTAATACGATTAGTCTTGCTAGAGATTCTATTATTCCAGTTCTCACATGTTTACATAAAAAACTGTTTACATCAATCTGAATTATTTTACTTGTACTATTTTCAGATTTAATGTGTGGAAAATATTGTCTTTTTACTTCATTAACATGCTAATTTACTACATGAATGATTAAATAATTTAAAGAAATAGCTTTTAAAATTTAATAGTGGCTTGTTTTCACGTTGGTATCGTTTCTAGTTGATATCTACAGCCTGAATCTACTCTAACTCAATTAAAGTGAACTCGGGTATATAACTGAGCTGCAATATTAACAGAAAATTTTGCTAAAAATAAAACATTTTATTTAGTAGTTAGCATAATTTATGTTGATACTAGATATCGAATGCATATATACCACTTCCCATGAGCAAAAATAAAATTACATGGGGAGAACTAGAGCAACTGAGGAAGAAAATGCCCATTTCGTCAATTTTAGGGCCTGTATCCATTTGGTCTAGAACAGTTTTATTAATATGAATTTATTTACCTTTCATGTGCTTTTCCTTATTACATTTAATTTTATGTTTTTGTTTCATTTTTATTAATATTTCTTTATTTTCACATAAAGACTGCAGATTCTCTCATATCACCAACCACATTTAATACTGTATGTAATGTATTATGAATTCCTATTGGCAAAATTTGTCAGCAATAATTACTAATCATTAAAGTCGTCAACCTTAGTACAAGATTTGTTAATGTTCAAGATTTTGGTGTTGACAAATTCAAATTATCTGAATATTCCTATGTTTTTTACTAGTCTTACTCTTACTTGAGCTGATTCTTAATTCTTTGTTAGATCTGCTAATCATTGGTCCTAACCAACATTATAGTATATCAAGTAGTTAAGTATATTATGATTAAAACTGAAACGTTTTCTTCGCCGATTGATAAAGATACTTAAAGATGAGTATTTGGTATGCAGATGTACAATATTAGTCCTTGTACACCACTAGTTCTGAAATTACACATAAATCTATCCGTAATGGCTCTGTTGTAAAAGATGGCTAGTATGGTATATTTATAAAGGTTGATTCTTTTCTAGTCTTATAACTAAGGTTTGGCTAATTTTCATTGGATAAGATATTATTCTTAACCTTTTCAGACATGTTTCAAATTTTGAAATCTATTGAATTTTTAATTACACACTAATTTTTCTATTGATATCTTTTTCCTCTGGAAAAATGGTAAACAATATACTGTAGAGGACATTTATAATTTTAATTTTCGTTATTAAAAAAACTAAACATCAACTAACATGCAAGGTAACTTCTTACAGCTATTAATCAGTATCCTGTCCAGTCCTATCAACAACCTCAGAGCTATGCTGTTCCACAAACCTACCAAACAGCGAGGAGGTCCGATACGTGCAGCCACCAGCCAGGGGCAACTTGCATGTTTGTCTTGTTGTGCCTCATGGGAGGGGGCGTGTCAGCCGGATCCTGCTCTGAAGGCCTCCTTTCTACCTGCTGCATACGACCCGCCCAGATGATGCCTGCTCCGAAACCCGTTCGACGATGGCCCCCACCCGTTGTGTCCCAAGTGCAGAGCGCTCAGAACTTTCAGGGGAAGGAAACAGTAGTGACAGAACTGCCTGTCATCAAGACTACGAAATCGCCAAGCAATATTACCTGTAAGTAGACTTAACAACTTTTAACTAGTATGGTAAATTTGCCTAACTGGTATCGTCGGATCATAAAATAGCTTTTCGCAAGCGCTTTTAGAAGTATTTATTAGATGTGATTAATAATTATGGGAGAAAAAATGCTGTAACTCCAATGAAGATGGAAAACTAAAAGTACAGTGAACTTTCTAGGGGTGAATATCTAAAGACAACGCGTGCTGAACATTACCTCTAAGATGAAAACCTGCGCAGAAGACCAGAATAGTCCAGAGCCACGTCTGATCACCTTGGAGAGTTCACTGCGATTGTGAAGTACATAAAGATCCTTTATGCAAAATGGATTGATCGGGTCCAGTTGAAGGTTAGGCTGTGAAGGTATCTACAGCCGTAATTACGAGAGCTGTGCCGAAAACTATGCAAATGTTTAATAATTTTTATTGAAGACTAGTCCAAACTCCAATTTTTATTGGCTTTTCCTTTATATTAAAGTACTACTTGGTATTGTCTACTTGGTATTGCAAATAATGCATTTTCGAATTCTCTTTGGTAATATTCGAATGTGCACGTGATAGCCTACTGTTGCGGTGTGATCTTCATTGCTGGGTTTCCCCTTTAAATATAATCAATCTGTGCACATTACTCTTGTCAAAGGTAGTTTTCTTAAACATAGTACACCCTTCATGAATGTGGGACAAACCATATCCGTTTGTCAAATTCGATGATTGACACACAGTTTATACTTCGAAAGGACTATATATTTGAAATGAAAATAATACTCTCGTCTGCAACTCTGTAACATGTAAAGTTTGGGCAATATATCGGTTAATTTAAAAATTAACTATAGTTGCATTACTTTTGCTACGGTCATCGTATTATGGGCCTATCCAAAGCATGTGGGAATAAGCTGAAAGTTTTTACAAATGACTAATTGCATTGTTACCATTTGTCTGGTGCAGATAACCTTGACAGGTTTTGTGCCAAATTGCAATAATCCAATCCAAAGCATGTGGCAATGTAGAAATAACAGAAGTTGAATATGTGATGCTAACTGAAGACATTTTTTCACCTAATTAATTCTTCCTAATTTTAAATTATCACTATTGTCTCTTTTGTCATTGAAAATTATTACGTAGCCATTAAGAGAAAGCCACGCATAATTTGAGAGGTAATCATTAGATACCAAAAGTGTTGCCTTCACTGGCATTACACAATCTGTAATACATTTTGTAATTTCTTGTCCGTCAGTTTACAGAAGTCTAGAAAGAAATTTTGTATTTTGGACCATATTCTATTAAATGAATTTACAAGCACGTACCCTGCACTTACACAATTGGTGAAATGATGAACCGTTAGTACTAAAGACTGACATAGCCAATATTTAACATTCGTCTCATCTACTTTTATTTAAAACTACTAAAATTTCCTTTCCATTTTTGCTTAAAATTACTAAAATTTAATTTCCATTTTTGATTCCAAGTGTATCAGAGCTTAAATAGGCGTTTTATATTGTAAAACTAATGTTTAAGATTTTCTCAATTTTATTAAGAATAATTTGTATTTATGTACAAATGTCTACTTAAATCCTTAAAGTGAAGTAAATTTTTAAAACATATTCCAAATTCAAGTCTTACCAATCCATTCGAATGATGTCTCACATTTCAAATATTTTTGCCAACGATTGTCAATATAGACAAGAAACTCCAAACAAACCGACATGATTTTATCTCTAGGCTGTTTTCCCCATGTGACGTGAATACCAACTGTTTCCCTTAAAATGGCTTCCGCGAAGGCATTCCTCCCCTTAGGCAAAGAACCCTCATTACTTTCCAACTTTAAATAACAACCTAATCCACCAACGGCAGAGCCATTTAAATCGTTCAATGCAATTGATTCAGATTCATATCCTGAAAAACTGGGCTCTATAAGAATTTCAGATTTCCCCGCGAAAAGAGGGAATACGAGCTCATTTCACGAAGAAAATTCGCAAGAGCATCCCATTTTAACATCGCCTTGTGTGTTTGTCATATCAAAAATTCTATTGATAAGGGGTAATTAGTACAGTAGTTCTGTCTATAAGTCCTTGAAGTGCATATAATTTTTGCAGCTTGTTTTCTCAAAGTAAAGAATGAGAAAATTGTTGTGCTAACATGCTTTAAATCTCATTTAGTTAACATAAAGTTAATATTAGAGAGTTACAGAATTAGCTTTAATTTCAATTCTGCATTCTAGACAAAGTGTTGTATTTTATTGGTAATAATGTTCAAGATAACTACCATAAGAAAATACCTCATGAAATTTCATGCCTATAGATTTTGCATCACCTTTTAATGTTTGTTACAGTGGCATTGCTAGGGTGAGGCAAGGGGGGACATCTCTTCCCGGGCGCAGCATCCAAGGGGCGCCAAATTCAATTTACGAAATTTTAGAATGAAAGGTTGTCCATTCTTGGCACACGGAAAGGGGAGCAAAGTCTTTAGTTGTCCATGGGCGCCGAAAGACGTAGCTATGGCTTTGTTTTGCTATACATCTTTATGAAATTTCTATTAAATGCGTTATGCTGTTAATTCTAGTAAGGAACCTCGAGTATCCAACTCTATTAACCTGTCCTAGGGTCGATGGCCAATGCCTGGGTGAATAGATTTACCCATATATGAAGTAAATGCGAGCCAAATTCCTTTCGAAAGTCATTGAAGTGCTATGATGGACAAAGAGCTGTCTAACGCTTTATGGTCGGTAATCCATTTATCAAAAGATGTTAAATTGGGAAAATTTAATATTAATCTATATAAAATATAGCTCATTTAGTTGTATAAATGAAATTTAAGAGCATTGACTTCCATGCAGTTTTCCAATAATTGTATCAAAATTTTAATGTATTAAAGTTGCTTGTCACATAACCGATTTTTTTCTGTTCCAAGGTCCTATAACCATAACTAATAAGGCATGAGATGTCCTTCACATAATTTTATACACAAAGTTAATTACTTTTATCACAGTTCTGTTTATTTTCGATAAATGTGTATGCAAGATTTGTTTCATCAACCAGAACAATAGCCTTAATAGCCTTAATAGCCTTAAAAGGCTTTGAAAGGCATATTTACCATCAAAAGCTTTCTATATCAAGATGCAGTTTCCTGCTGCCTGCTTCTGGTGTATAAAATCAATCTGCTCATTTTCAGTTGGGCAATTCCACCCCATTCTCGCTATTCAAAATTTCGTATACGCATGGTTGATTTCGCCCAGATTGCACCAGCAGTTGAGGGGATAAGACTGCTCAGCACTGGTAGTTAGACCAGGGTTGAAGTCTAAACGGGCTGAATGAACTTTCGCGGTTTTCCCTTAGAAAATACTCTATGAAGTCGTCATTCTCTCAGGCAGACAGCCTGGTATGCTTAGCCAGTGCAGTCAAAACTGGCCCTGTAAAAAAAAAAAAAAGTTTTTTCCAGGTTCCGGGTTATTTGATCCCTAATTGACTAAATCTGCGTAGTTGTACGAATTACGTGGCATACTGTTAATGGAAAATAGCTTTCCTTAATCTTCTAGCAAGGTGCTCAGGTTTAAAACAGCTGTTCCTAGGGGGTTAAAATTTACAAGTAACATATTAACCTAACTTCACCAAACTGAATAATTCGTAATCTTATTTTAGACATACGTAAACTTTCAGAAAATGGAGAGATGTCGGTAAGAAAAGTCTAGAATTCTCGTAAAATAGTAAGGGAACTTTGCAAAAAAAGAAATTGTATTATACACTGAAGTGCCACAAAAACTAGATAGGTAAATCTATGCGGACTTGGTAATGCCACTTGCACAATTAATCAAACCAATCAGTTATATACATCAAAGCGTATCTATGGAACTTTAATAGTTTTTCTGTCATAAGGAATGCCTGATTTTGACTTGGGAAGTACGATTTACTTATAAGTTAGATTGGTGTCAGACACGGAGTCAAATGGATGTCTGAGACAGAACATGTCAGAGACGCATGCAATTTGAATTTTTAACGCGGTCATTTCAAGAGTGTAAGTTTAGCAAAACCTCAAACTAACAGCAGTATAGTATAAAAAAAACTGAATATGATCAGTCAGGCATGGAATTATTTCATGCGATAGTCGAACAACAGTATCTCAAGTATGCAACGAACACAGCATTGAGGATTATGTGATATTCTTTTTAGTGATAATTGGTTTTCAGAACATATTCAACCCCAGTAAATTTAAAGATTGCGCGATACAGAGATACATGCCACACCTGATCTCGGAAACTAGTTTTGACTAGAAATAAATATAACCGTCTGAGCAATCTCGTTTCCATCTAAAATTTTGGCCTACATGAACCACATTAGGCCTGATATATTTGAATGAAATGTTTGTTTTGTATTTCAAATTTTGAGAACTCTTTTCCTTCGAGTACGTTATTGTTTGTATTATTTTCGAAGCATTTAATTAACAAATCATTTCGTAATTTTAATAATATATTCAGACTTTATGCTTGCTTCATTAAATAACCATAGTGAATTAAAAACTTTAAAATGAAGACTCGAAACTTGATTTCTGAGCTCCCAAAGAGCTGGACATTAAATTATACTAATAAAATTAAATATTTTAGCTGTGAAAATTTTCAATTTTTAAACTCGTTCACTTTTAGATTTAAAATCATGTCAAGATAAGCATTTTTAACGTACACCTTAGCAAAGAGAAGTATAAGAAACCGTCAATAGATGGCAGCACTTGCGTATAACGAAGCTCCCACGCTCGTTGTGTGTTGACTGAACGGTTACGAAATTTTGGTGTATCATCTATTTTTTGAGCGAAAAGCGAGTTGTATAACGAATGTTTAAATTGCAAAATTGTATCACGACGTCAATGAAATTAGGTCTTAAGCTTACCGTCAAGTCGGTGCTTACTATGCCTATAGAATTCTTTCCACAAAATACTGCAAAATTTCAGTTTTTTGTTTAATGATTTTAAACCGCTTATTCTCTTAACATTGCATGGATTACGGAGTAGCAAGAATTTCTAAAATGTCTAAGTGGTAGTTTAGAAATAATGTACTCAACTCTGTTTATGTAAATGCAAGACAACAGATGGGGTAGAGAAGTGTTTTTAAATTCTCCGTAGTATCTCTTTATATTGATTGTCCAAAGCTATAAACATGCTACAATACTGTTCTGACGTACTCCTAACAGTCCAAATATAATAGAGTGTAACCAAATATGAAAATCCTTTTATGAGCAAATTGAAAGTTGGAAAGAACGACTAGGATTTCTTTAGATTGTGCATTATTGAAAATTATATTATCTTTATATATTGTGTAATTATGAATAGAAGTAGTCTGTCGCTACGCCATTCTCTCTGGTCTAATTATGCAGGATTCGAAATTGTTTAAATATGTTTCAAGATCTCGATTAATTTTGCCTTAAACTTGCAGGACGGAGATGAATTTTTCATCTGAAGAAAACTTTGAAAGTTTGGGTTGTCTAAGGTTTGACTTTCTGAGACCCTGACATTTCAAGACTAATGTGTAATGTACTTTCCGACGTAAAGTTTGTGTTGAGTGTTAGTAGCAGGCCTTTCATGATCCCTTTTCGAAGTCATTAAAAATTTTATAAATCATTAATAATTTAATAAATTTAATAATTTAAAATAATTTTATAAATCATTTAAAATTTTATAAAATTTATTTTATTATTTTAAAATGCAATTATATTTGAAGTTTTCCTGTGAATTTAAAAGATTTTTAATATTCACTAGTGCCTAATTAAATAACACAACTGAACCACGTTAGTCGACCGAATTCTAATCCAACAGAATCGGATGGCCGAGTAGAAGGGTTTTGAGGTTTATCTCAATTCGTAAGTATGGAACCAGTTTCCCTTAAAATATTCTGCACCTCTCCATTACGCGGATAGCCATGCCATGCTTTAATGTATTCAAGTAAACTTATTTTCAACAAATGTGAAACTGAATTTTTTTTAAACTGTTTTTGAACATTCGAATTATCGGATTCCAAAACTTTTAAAACAGATTAAAATTCCAAATTGTTTTGCCAGGTAAAACCTTCGAATACTAACACATTTTAGAAGTTTTAATTCAAATTTGGAATGTCTAATTTTGTTGATGATCAGTAGAAAGATTATTACAATCTCCCACATTTTGCTTTGGTTTAAAGATTCTGGGAAAATGTAAATGCTGAAATATGTTTTGTCAATTATATTGAGAAAAGGAATCTAGCTTAGTTTATGCATTTCCTAAATTTCATTTATAACTCCTTAATAAATGTATTTAAATGTATTTATAAATTTATTTATTAAACATCTATTTTAAACTTTTTCTTATGAAATTTTTCTTTTGCATTACCTGAGGAATTCGACATTTAAAAAAATGCGAAAGATTCAGAGAATCGTTTTCGAATTTATATTTGGAACAAATTGAGGATGCTTCCCATTTCTTTGCAAAGCTGTTTTCTTTTGGGGGGGGGGAGGAACAGAGAAATGGTATATACAACTAGTTATTCCACTTTAATTTTAAAAGGTCTTTATTGCTAGCTTATAATTTGAAATCTATTTCAGAAACTGATAATAGTTTGAAAAATAATTAGTTTGAGTCTATTAAATTTAAATGTAATTTACATGCAAAAATGAAAAGGGTGTGTTTACTTTGTCTAGTTTGTGGGATTACTCAAGCCAAACCACAGAGCAGAATTATTGGTGGCAATGATGCGATGTATGGTGAATTTCCTTGGCAGGTAAGTATTTATTTCTGATTAGTTCACTACTTATCATAATCTTACGAAATTTGCAGTAAAACTGTATTGAAAAACTTTTATTTGCTAACACATTTCTGCGAAACGTTTCATTTTAGGCTCATATTAAATTAAATCGGCAGCAGTGTGGTGGAGTCTTGCTCAACAACTATTATGTACTTACTGCAGCTCATTGTATTTATCAGTGAGTTTGTTTTGAATTTTTAGCTTTATATTCCATTTTTATTCGGTAGATGGCGCCATTTTTCACATGCGTAATGCTCCTCGCGTATTTTCACAAATTTTAAGGAGTTCTGAACTTTCATATACTTATCCATCTCGCCAGCTTATTTTGAAAGTTTACCATTGATGCATTTTAATACTGAATAAATATGCTGAAATAATTTCTAAGTACTGGGAAATTCGAAATTCCAGCGCTATAACATGCACGCTATTATGGTTAGCATGAAATTTTAAACGGACCTTTTTAAAAGTCCAGAAGGAAAGAAAGTCCTGAATTTATTACTAGATGATTTTATGTACTATTCGTAAATACAGTGAAGCATTTGCACAATATTGGTAGATAAGTTTCTTTCACTACTTTCGTTAATGAAAATATTCCACATCATAAATCTAAAGCAATGTATAAATTTTCTTTACTTCAAAAACTGGAATTTAATCTCGTATTTCAAAGTTTAGAATTGGTAAATTCGCCTTCACTGAGTGGGTGAGTTATGAAAGTACTGATCATTAACATTGAATTCCATTCCTTGTGACTGGCCGTACGGAGACATCGTAATTTATTTTTAAACACAATGTAGCAGACAAATAAGACTGCTGCTACGAGACATTATAGGACATCCGGCTACGTATATGTTGTAGATGAGCAATTGAGATCAACTATGCTTGCAGCTTACGAACTCCGGAGAGTCAATTCTTGTCTGTGTACAATGATCTGTATCAGTGCGAGCACTAATTCATGCGTTATTAAAATAGAACAAAGAAATTTGAATAATGTGAGGCTTACCTATTTTGTATAAGAAATGGTGAAAACTCGAGCATAATAGAGTACCATGGGAAAATATTCCTCCTGGCCTGGCAAAACATTGCAGACAGATGGATGTTCCGTGATGAACCCTTGCAAAATATTCTCACCAACAGTCCAGAAAGGACACATAATTCCCCAGTCTCCATATGCATCTAAGTCCCATTGATTTTTTGCCTTAAAATTTAAAATTTCGGTTGAAAAACTTATAGGAATACAACCTCCAAACTGCTAAGCCAATCCAAATGAAGGCAACTACGTGGTATGTTTTCCAACAATACAAATGAAGCAGCTGCGTCTCCAATAATCGTTTCTTAAGGAGACTAATTTAAATTTGAGAATTTGCGTTTGTCGATATGATAGTTCTTTAGCTAATCTCGCTTATTTTCTACCACACTTTATGTAATGTAAATAGTTTCGCTCAAGGAAAGCTAGTGCAGCACATATTCTACTACATTAAGGGGCCTCCTACACCTTATCTTCGAATATGTAACTGTTGCAAAAATTGGGATATTTTATTTATTTTAAAAGCAATTACTTCCAACATTTTACAGCTGCCTACATAATATAGTGCTTTGGAAACTAGTAACCAGAAAGTTTGTGTTGCCACAAATATTTTTGTAATTTAATCCGCTTTGTGACAAAAGTTTTCGTCATGTCTCCATTTTGCACGCATGATGTTTTAAAAAGGGCTAATGGTACATACCTGACATTTGGTGGAATTCTTTGTATGGGTACTATTTTCTAACTGAACCAAAAAGCTGATGGATATTTTAATATTAAATTTTATGAACGAAAACATTACGGACTTTTTAATAAAATACATTTTATAAACTCAACTCCAAACAAAATAAAAAATTTAACATGAATTTCTTAGAATTTTTGGTTCACAGTAGTTCTCAAATGTTATAAAAGCTATATATTGAATATAGAATTAAATTCGTCAACAGAATGTTTAAATTGTGCCCTCAAGGTGGAAACATGACGAAAAAATTTGTCACAAAACCTATTAAATTATAAATATTTGTGGCAACCCAGACTTTCTGATTAGTATTTCAGAAAGCAGCTATGTTATGTAGTCAGCTGTAAAAAGTTGGAAGTAATTTCTTTTAAAATGTATAAGTTATCCCAATTCTTGCAACTGTCGCATATTCGATGATCGTGTGGGTTTTAAGGTGTAAGGGTCCCCTTAATATGCCAATTAGTTTACAGCAAATGCGTAAACAAATATTCAATGCTTTCTTTCTAATGAAATCTCAACTAGCATAGTTTTCATAGAGCCTATCAAGTTATAGAGGAAGCAAAACTAATGCAGGAAACGGGTGTTTCAGAAGGAATTCCGGTACTTTTCCGTTTCGCCGGCGCAAATCTCGCCAAGCAGACTTTATTGGCGACAACATACAGTATACACATAAAAAATATTAAATGTTAGTTCTAAGAATTCTTTTAAAAAAAGAAGGCATAAACATTTTAATATCGCTTAAAATTTTATAAAAAGCCAATAAATAAAGACAATAAATTTGTAAAAAGACATTAATTTAAGAATTTACTATGCTTTCAAGGTTCAATATCCTGATTCGCCGGTTCATATCACGTGACCCCAAGCGATCTCATCTCACGTAAACTACTCTACAAAAATCTAATGCTCTCAGTAATTATCTACATTAATTTCAAGTTAAATCTTAATTTGGAACACAAGTTTAAATGCAAGAAATATTTCAATTCGTACCAATAGCTTACTCAGAAATTATGTAAAACTGCAGTGCTTTACTTCGCTAATGCATTCTGATTAGAATGGATGAATTTAACCCTTAACTTTACCTTTTTTATATTTTCGGCTTCGGGTAAGCGCATTGCATCCTAATTGACTTAATTACCGAAAATGTCCTTAGACATAAAACTGAACTATCTGATAAAAATTCTATGTATTCTATATGCCAGTATTGAAAGAAACAATCAATCTGATAAGAAAAAGCTGCGACTTGTTTTGAAAATGATGCGTAAAAGGTTACCAGCGAGAATATTCCGGTTGGCATCGGTTGTACCATTATTGGCGACTTTATCGCTTGCGCCGGCAAAACGGAAAAGTACCGGAATTCCATTTAATATATCTAGGACTGGGAGATTCTGCGTGAGTTTATTTCTTAGAAGTTTAATCTACTTAGCATAGACGCTGAAAACTGTGCATCGTTCAGTAGGATACGAAGCAAGTAAGACTACGGACAACATAGATTTTAATCCAAGGTTTATAATCTAATGTAGTCCTGCCCTAATATTAGATATTTTAACAGTATGTAGAGTAGTTTACAACCTAATTATATTTTTTAATTCAAGCCAAATAATAATCAAGACCTGAGATTTTCAAGTTTAACCCCTTAACTGCCGCGGGTGTATATATACGCCTTGCTCAGCCGATGCGTTAACTGCCCCAGGCGTATATATACGTCCTTCCAAACTGCTATCATTTGCTTTGCGCTGCTACACCTAAAATTATTCGCAAAGTTAACGCATCGGCTGCGCATCTGGGGCAGTTAACGCATCGGCTGAGCAAGGTATATATATACGCCCGCGGCAGTTAAATGGTTAAAATACCACTTTTATTAGACTAAATGTTAAACCATATACTGCAACTTTTAACTAAACTCTTTCTAACACGCTTTATTTCTGTCAGAGTACGGTTACCAGAGATCACTGTACAGCTTGGCGTGTACGACATCCAGGACCACAGTCGACAGGATTACGCCCCTCAAACTTTCTCTGTCGTGGAGAAGAAAATTCATCCAAAGTTCAAGTACCAAGCAGCGCATCCAGACAGATATGATGTAGCTTTGTTGAAACTAAACAAAGCGGTCAGATACCAAGAAAATGTTGTGCCTATTTGCTTGCCTAGGAAAGACTGGAATTTCCAAGGATGGAAAGGAATCATAACCGGCTGGGGAAAGACTGATGCTGGCTTGAGTAAGTTTTCTTTAGCTTTTTGCCTTATTTTTTAAGGAAACTGAAATGAGTGCCTTCAGTTTGCGAAAATTATATGAAACAGAAGCTCGATCTACTGTCTGCAAAGAACGTTTCCACCCAATGTACGCCAATTCTTGTTCGTAGTGAAATTCAATGATTTATTTCCACATCGTTCGTCAATCACGTTCTAGAAGCTGATTTCTTATTTGGCTCATTTGAAAAATTTAAGTATGTATTTGGTGTTATCTTCGGACTATAAGTCTGGTAACACTTAGCATAGACTATAAGTCTGGTAACACTTAGCATAGACTATAAGTCTGGTAACACTTAGCATAGACTATAAGTCTGGTAACACTTAGCATAGACTATAAGTCTGGTAACACTTAGCATAGACTATAAGTCTGGTAACACTTAGCATAGACTATAAGTCTGGTAACACTTAGCATAGACTATAAGTCTGGTAACACTTAGCATAGACTAAGTCTGGTAACACTTAGCATAGACTATAAGTCTGGTAACACTTAGCATAGACTATAAGTCTGGTAACACTTAGCATAGACTATAAGTCTGGTAACACTTAGCATAGACTATAAGTCTGGTAACACTTAGCATTATAGTAATAATGCTTTGCATGAGGCTTCCATAGAATTACCTAATGCCATTCCTTTACAGTAAGTTTTTGTCTTAAGGACTTCATTGTTCAGTATGGGACAACAAAGAATGTTAGATCAAATTGAACAAGACAGTGGACTGAATCTCAAATTTACAAAATCTGTGTTTTCATGTATGCTATATACATAGAAGCTACAAAGATCTTGAAATGATTTTAGGTCTCAAGAAGTCGTATTTTCAGTTTGTGAAAAATTCAATCTAGAAACAAAACAATTTAGTTTTTTTATGGTTAAGTAGTTCTTAATGTAGTGTATTCATGACTGAAAACAAATATTGAAGATATGATATTTGTTTATGATCTAACAAATACTCAGTTTAGGTTTTCCCGCATTGGTCGTTATTTTGTCTTTTTGCCATCTGGCAGTGATAGGTCAAGATTTAGTCATACATTTTAAGTTTTAAAGTCAAAATATGAATTCATTTCCAAAAGCAAAATTAATTTTAAAAAATCTCTATTCTACTGGATTGTAGGAAAGCAGTTTTTAAAATTTTATTTGACATATGGCCTCAAATTTTGCAGTTTATCGAATTTGGTATACTCTCAATTCTTGACAGAAAAAAATAGGCGAATGAAATGTAATAAAACGAATTGGATATGAAAATAATTGTCAAAAGAAATTATTCAAAAATTAGACTAATATAAGATATTGCGTATTAAAATAAATTGTATCGTGTATATAAATATCGCTTATGTTGAATTGTATATTATGATAAAAAAATCTAACTTCAGTTTAAACTGAAGAGTTTGGACTTCAAAATATATGATGTAAAAATACAATAAAGCAAATTCAGAAATTTATCTTGGAAAGAAAACGTTTAATATTCCTAAAGATCTAAAAACAATAATCATGAAATGAGTACAGTTTTGATAAACGTGCAATGTTAGTGGTTTTCAAGAAATAGCTGAGAAATTTTAATTAATATAACCTAAATTATTGATAAATGTATTTGCGCATCAATGGCAAAGCTTGACACAATTTTTCACCAATTTTCATTTTAATTCTATCTAGATAAATTAACTCAGCAATACTAGCTGAACAAATGACTATTCAAATAATACCTAATAAATACTTCAAATGATGCTGAGCATCATTTGAACCAACAGCATATTTTGAAAGAAATTTCCAGAACTAGTGTGAATGAGAAGATTAATACTGCTTTATATAATCGTTATCAATATTTTTAAGTGCTTCTGAGGGGATTAATACGAAATGTAAGCTCCTGTTCTCATTACTTTATTACATTTTTCAATAACGACATTTTCGGACCATATATGCTTTGTCTTTAATTCAGTGCCAGTAATAGACCTGGAGTCCAATTACACATCGTAAGCTAGCAATTTTCCCAGCCTAAGTTTTATATTGTAAATAAGATAAAAATTTGCTGCTGACACCTTGTCGGGTTAACTTCGTGCATTTGGCTTATTTTTCTTCTATTTCAACAAGCAATACGCCACCAAATCTTTGAATGTTTGTTTGAAAAGTCTTCTCAATTTCCTTTAACATAATGAATAATTTGTAACAGAAATGGAATTTTTAGATAGCTCTCGCATGCCTTAGTAAAATTAATAACTTAAAAATAATTTTAAAAATTACTTGGGGAAAATCTTTACTTCTATTCCTTTACTTGACTTTTGATTTTCTGAATTCCCTCCTCCTAGTAAAAAATAATTTTATGACTAGTAAAGGCTACTTAAAATATTAAACTTCTAAAGGCCGAGCATTCTCCTTCGAATTAGTTACTGATAACTATCATTTAATCTTATTACTCAAAACACTTGTATTATCTGCGCTACTGAAAGCAGATATTGTCTACGTAGCGTTGATTATTCATAAGTTAGTCACACTTACCGGAAATTTGGCTTAGCACCAATTCAGCTCGCCCTAACTCAGCCTTGATTATTCTACTCCTATATTAGCCTCAGGGAAGGATTTAAGTATTTTATAACCAGCTGAGAGCATCCTAAATCTATAATATCGTATAATTTATAATGTAATTTGTGTTTTTACACCCCTTTTGTAAACATGATAGGCAATGCTATGAACTCATAAGAGTATTATTACAGAAATTGGTCGGTCCATAGGCTTTATTCCAATTTTTGACATTTTTCTATCAAAAGGATGTACCGTCAGGAATTAGGACATTTTAGGGCCTTGGCGTTCACCCCATATTTTTTTCTTAATGGAATTTTAAAAGAATTCCTGTTGTAACCAATTAAGTATGGTGCAATTATCTAAAAAAAGAAGATAATTAAAGAAAATGCTTCTAAAAAAAGAAGATAATTAAAGAAAATGCTTCTAAAAAAAGAAGATAATTAAAGAAAATGCTTCTAAAAAAAAAGATAATTAAAGAAAATGCTTCTAAAAAAAGAAGATAATTAAAGAAAATGCTTCTAAAAAAAGAAGATAATTAAAGAAAATGCTTCTAAAAAAAGAAGATAAAGAAAATGCTTCTAAAATTTGGTCCGCAAGATCAAATGCGAAGGATAGGTTAAAATAAATCGCGATATTGTTTTAGTTCAAAAGCTAAGGCGGAGAGTTTCCCTTTTGTTACGTTTCTGAGGGTTGGCGGGAAAACAATGGCTAAGTTAAGAATGATGATTGAGAATATTTCTGGCTCAGTCTGAGTTAGAAATAAAACTCTGTGATAAGTTGGATTTGGAAATCGACCGAAAATTGGTATCCACCTGTACCGAGACATTAAAATTATATCATAATCTATTGTAAATTCAATATCTTTAGGTAACCGCTATGGCACCAGACTCTTGCAAAAAGTGGATGTACCCATCATTACCAACGATCAGTGCGAAACCTGGCATCGTGAGAAAGGAATAGACATCACGATCTCTCCTGAGATGATGTGCGCTGGATACGAAGAAGGGAAGAAAGATGCATGCGTCGTGAGTATTCAGTTTATTCATCTTTGTTGCGTCATTTACATTTTTATTATTTTTCTATGATTTACAAAAACTAGCAGGTATGGTTGTAATCCCATATTTCCATATGCCTGGAATTTAGTGCAAATTTTCTTCGTTAATTCTCATTTTACATTACTTTGATTTCACCTTACTCTTAAGTTTTAGCTAAAGTTCTTGTGTCGTATTTGTTTGTCAGTAATATCAAGTTCGTAGAGTTTTCATGCCCGAGAGTCGTTTTGGCTTCGGCCTTGGACATCATTGGTTAACAATATGAATTTTCCTAGGTTGTCCTATTTTTGAACAACAGTCCATCAGATGAATCTGACGGTCTTCTACCACTTTTTCTCCATCAAACGTTCAATATACGTAGCGTATTCGGAAACTAAGTACCGTTTCATTCTAGCGCCATCGAAGCGCTGTGGTAGGCGTCCCGCGCATGCGCACTAGTCTTTCTTGTTCACTGACTTTTAATGGTCGCCGTTTTGGTTGCTCTATGTTCTATTTTCAGTTTGCTGTGCACATTCAAAATGTTTAAGACAATTAGTTCTCCCGCTGACTGTGAGATTCGTGCCGTGATTAAATTTTTGAACGCGAGGAATGTTAAACCGGCCGAAATTTATCGTCAAGTGACAGAAGTTTACGGTGAATACGCGATAAGTGATGGAATGGTGAGAAAGTGGGTAAGAATGTTTAATGCAAGTCGAACAAATGTCCACGCCGAGGCTCGGAGTTTTCGGCCTTCTGTTGTCACCGATGATTTGGTAAGGAAAGTTGATGAAGCAATTCATGAGAACAGACGCTTCACAATGACAACTCTTTCAGAGGCATTTCCACAAATGTCACGTACTGTTTTGTTCGAAATTGTGTCTGACCGCTTGAATTATAGCAAACTGTGTTCCCGATGGGTTCCAAAAATGCTCACTGATGTTCACAAAACAAAGCGACTTGGTAGTGCCCTGACATTTCTGACGCGGTACAGTGATGAGGGAGAAAACCTTTTAAACCAAATTGCGACAGGAGATGAAACTTGGGTGTATCATTTCACACCAGAATCAAAACAACAATCGATGGAGTAGAGACACACTCATTCTCCGAAAAAACAAAAGTTCAAAATGACAATGTCATCACAAAAAATCATGTGCTCTGTCTTCTGGGATAGGAAAGGCGTTTTGCTTACTGAATTTCTTCCCAGAGGTGAAACCATTAATACGGTACGATATTGTGAGACTTTAACAAAACTAAAGCGTGCCATTAAAATCAAACGAAGAGGAATGCTCAGTAAAGGAATTGTGTTGTTCCATGACAATGCTCGGCCCCATACTGCTGGTGTCGCTCAATCGTTAATTCGACAGTTTCATTGGGAGCAGGTTCGATCACCCGCCGTACAGCCCGGACTTGGCGCCGTCCGACTATCATTTGTTCCTGCATATGAAGCGCGAGCTTGGTGGCAAGCGCTTTGGATCTGACGATGACACGAAAAATGCTGTGGAGTCGTGGTTATCGGAACTGGCGGGAAGTTTCTTTGACGATGGTATACAAAAACTGGTCACCCGCTATGACAAGTGTTTGATCATTGGCGGAAACTATGTTGAAAAATAGTTTAAGACATGAAAATTGGATTCGAAAAAATTGTTTTACTTTTTTTTTTCAAAACGGTACTTAGTTTCCGAATACGCCTCGTATATATGCTTCTTAATACGCTTATCTTCATTCTACTCTCTGATATTAGTAGCATATTTTGCTTGTTGAAGTCCTCCAGTATAAACAAAGTTCACAAAGATTGGATTTCAAAACATGAATTCATGCGTTATATGCTTAATTACTGTACTTAAAATTAAACTTTTAATTATCTTTTATGCAATGTGACACGAAAATTGCAGGATTGTTTATGTGAATACATATTAGACATCACTAAAGTATTTCCATTTAACGCACACTAAATATTGGATGTTAGCATTGCCACGATCAGAGTTAATATGCAATTTTTAATCAGATGTTACTCTGGAATAACGGCGCAGAGAAATCGGTTTCCAACACAGTGGCTCCAGTACTGAATTAAAGTAAGATGGACAAAGGAGAGAATTAATGCTGCGGGTATTCACATTTACAAGATTAACGATTGTGACTCTTAATTCATAGTTTGCCCTAATTGTAACTGTTGCCTATTTTAACAACCGTTCTTCAAATGTAGGAAGTAGGTTCTATTCATATGCATTTGACACCATGTTCCATTATCTAATAAGGAGTGTGAAATTTCCTTCTTAAAGTTTATTTGGCGGCGTTTATGATATGAAGACTTAAGTATAATTAAAATGCTCAGCTTAAGTTTGATTAATGATTTTTGTCTGCTTAAAAATGTGATCTCTTGCGATTTTGAATTCAGATATTTACAGCCAGTATCCAAAATGATTTAGAAAACAGACAATTCTAAATTTCATTGATCATCTGAAATGATTTTTCATTCAGTTATAATTCAAGATTCATTTTGAAGGCTTAAAAGCTCTTTAAATTTTCGAGTTGAAGAATTAGCTGTATTTCTTGGACTTAATTAACAGTATCTTTCCACTATATACTCTTATGAAAATAATCTATAATTTTAAAATTCGTGGACCATAATTTTCAGAATCAAGCTTTATTTCAACAACAGCGATTACGTTATAAATCTAGGGAAAAAACTATTTTCTTAATTTAAATATTTTACTCATTCGAGATCTGTCCTTTCTATTCCTGGATCTAGCCTTATGTCATTCGAGGTATTAGTAATAGTTGCAGTTTATCATTTTGAATTAACTGCAGTTTATTATTGCCAGTTTTCAACTGGCAAACTATTTATCAATACGTGCTTAAACGAATTTCTTTCAGGGAGATTCCGGAGGCCCATTAATAGTAATGGTCCAAGGCAGATGGACTGTTGTTGGCCTCGTGTCAGCTGGTTTCGGATGTGCCCAAAGTCGACAGCCTGGCATCTACCACAGAGTGCCTCACACAGTTGAGTGGTTGAAAGAGAATATAACATCATAACACAGAGCCTTTTTTTAACTACAAACATGACTAGCATGTTTTTAATACTCACGATAAATCATTCCAACTGTGATCTCTAAGAACTGCGATTTGAACATGATACGCAACATTTTAGATTCTTTTTTACTGTGTGTGTTTTTAATGTTGTACAAAGTACTGTATAATAGCCATGTAGCAAATCTGCCATTTTATACCCCGACTCGGAGATTTTTGTCTTGAACTCTACATGAGATGAATCTCGAAGAATGTTTTACTGTCAAAGTGTATATATGTACAGAAGCATTGCATTTTATCGCCATACGTGTTTCTCTTTAATTTTATTTGTTGTTGAAGAATGTTGAAATGTGTACAGAACACAAATGTTGAACATTTGTAAAGACTATTTTAGTAAATAAAAGAATTTTAATATTTGATTTTTCCAATTATTTTCTTTAAGAGCACAATCATTGATCAATACTTTTGGTTAAACAGAAGAACTATTAAACTACGCGTTTATACATATCTTATTTTTTACAATTAAGTAGTTAAATCTGGGTTTAAATAACATGTCTAATAATGATTATTGGAGAAGTCAAACAAGAATCATGGTCCACCAGCGTCCGAGCGGTAAAGACGCTGAACACTGGTAGTTCGGTCCGAGGTTCGAATCTCGCGAACGGGCTGGCTGCATGAGCGTTTTCCCATGTGTAACTTGTATACTAGCCAATTTCCCTTAGAAAGTTCTCCACGAAGGCATTCCTACCTTTAGGCAGATAGCACTCGTGTGCTTTGCCATAATTGAATAACCCCCTAATCCCCAAACAAGAATCAGCGTAATATTGGTAAATTTTAAGGACTAATTTCGATGGTTTAAATGCAGAACCATCGAAACTAGTCCTGTAAAATTTGCCAATGTTACTGATTCTTGTTTGAATTCTCTGATCAGAGCTATATCTGATTAAAAATAACGGCTGATATCGTTACAACGTAATAGTTCAAAAGTTGTTTACAACTACGTAAATAATTTACCTTTAAACTACGTAAATAATTTATCTAATAATTTATCTTTAATTTTCTTTTTCATACATTTTTTAGATAGCCGCCCAGACGGTATATTAGGAAAGACAACTGCAATTACCAAAGGGTCTTGGTACGAATCGCGTAGAAGGCATGGTTGTAACTGCTCTTCCCTTTATTGGAGACAAAGGTGTCTCACCTATTAGGTGCCTTCATAATGAAATGACTACCGCTTCTGGTCTTGGAAAAAAACATTTTTTTAAGATTCGCTTTGTGAGTTTAAGTATTTAAGATATATGTAGTCTAATGTATACTATTATCGCTTCTTCAAAGTTGTTTGTCAAGTTACTAAAATAATCTTTTCCGAAGTCGTCCGAGGACCATGGACCCTGATGCAATGGTAGAGAAAATTAAAGGTTCACGAAAACCCATTAAGTCAAATCAGCATAATGAGATAAACTATCAAAAGTAAATAAAAATATACATTACATATCAGAGGACGAATGTGTGTAACTTATAATGCAAATGAACTAAGCGCAGGTGCTATTGACTTGAATTTTATGGTTTAAGCTAGCTGATTTATGAGCTAGTTTCCTTCAAAGAGTTTACTATGAAGCCATCCTTCCCCTTTATCCCCCGCGTACTTTACCATAATAAAATGAACCAAATCGATCATTTTCCTAATTTTCTATGCGAGTTAACAGTTTAAAATTCTATGAATTACAATTAGGTCTATTAAATCCCGTAAATCGGAGTAACTTCTGCTAATGTTCTACTCATTAAATGATTATAATTCTTTGCTTTTGTGTAATCATTAATTCAAGATTCTGAGGTAATGGAAGTAAAAATATTTATGCGTTCTTTCATTCGCAGATCGTTTTGCACATAACGGTAAACATGCATCTGGAGGTTTTAAAATTTGACAAATCATACAATGATATCTAGAAGCTATATTTTTCACCATGATACTTTATATAACGAGTGTTTAGAACTGCGAAGTTTCGTCCAGTTTTTATTCTGACCACGATGTGTTCCCTTTGCTTTCTTTTCTGCTGCAATACTTTAGGACGTATATTTCGCCTCGTGTTACTTTTCCCGAGACTTCTTCAGCTAATATCCATCGCACCATTAGCAGATGCGTAATTTCAAAATTAGATCTATGAAATTTTATTACAGCCTTTAACGATAACTTCGCAGTTCTGTGGGACAGAAGACTGATCAAACTGCATTCTTGTTGCACATTCGGTCTTTATTCGAACTAGTCGTGTTTCATGTCCCTTCATGTAGTAAATAAGACAAAAGTAACTTGGCACAAATGTCATAATTTCAGATTCTTCTGATATATCAAATAGTCAAAATTATACTGTTATTAAGAATCTATAGCTCATTTCCATTAACATGGAGAGAGGTTTTAGGTTTGAAAGTAACGTTTTAGGTCAGAATTATTTCATTTTAAATTCTCGAATTTTCTGGGAATGGTTCTCAAATTATATACTTTCGAAATATGAACAATACGAACTCGAGAGTTTTGTATAAATTTAGAGGGTTCTTGGGACAGGTTTTCGAGTACAGTCGGTTTTTAATTCGGAACGACTACAGGGTTTAATTTTACAAATATTGATTTTAAGTGCTTTCATTTACAATATTTCTAAAAGTGATGTATAGAATTTATAGGGAAATTTCAGCACATGTTCAAAATAAAAGTATGTAATCTAATATCCAGTAACTGAAATTAACATAAAGACATAAGACTCAATATTTCGTGAAAAGCATCCAGCATTCCGCATCCGCTTACTATGATTTAGCAGTTTGTGTACTGTAAGAGCTATCTATCAACGTTAACTGCTGAGTACCCGATTTTTCTCTAGGCTGTATGCAGTTTTTTAATTCTTGGAACGTTAACTTTCGCCTTTTAATTATAACACATTGAATACAGACTGTTTATTATTGCGTTACAAATTAAATGAACTATGCTAAAAATTACTACTTTATTTTTTAAATGTCATGTTCTTCGCACTTGCGCCATATAAAATTCAATTCAACAGCAGTATCAAAAAAATATCTAAAAATAACATCTTTAGAATACTTGATAGAAATTCTCACGTGTTGGAGATAAAAATGTTTTTTTTTTCGGTACAGTGTTGCCATTATTCGCTTTGAAATCGTTGAGTTTGTTAACCAAAAATCCGTAAAATATTTACAAAATATTTACAAAATATATAGAAAATAGAGAAAACAAATTTGAAATTCAAAATTTGGGCGTCCGGGTGCCATTGTTCGGGTGGAGGGGTATGTAATTCAAAATTTGTTGCTCTAATTACTGTTTCTTCACTGTGCGATAAATATACACACATTTATGCATATTATCATTATTCATTGAATTTTAATATAATACAGGATTATAATATTAGCTGGCAAAAATTTAAAAAGTGATACGCTGTTTATAATGAATCGACGCAAAATGCCGTTTCGAGACGAATAGCACTTTTGGGCTAAAAAACATTCAACGATAAAAAAAATTTTACGGTTTAGTTTAGTTTGAAAGAGTAAGAATTCCTAAACGATTATTGCGAATAAAAATAAAAAAATCTGAAAGCTTTCAGGTTTTATATTACGCCCAAATGGGGGTGTTTACTTAACGTTTAGTGTGTTACCTTTATTTATTAAATATGTTCTTCGCACTTAAGCCACATAAAATTCAATTCAATATAAAAAATATTTAATAACAGCATATCTTTAGAATTTCCGATAGACAGTCTCGCGGACTGGAGCTAATTTTTTTCCCCGTACAGTGTTGCCATTTCCTGTTTTAAAATAATTGAGTTTGTTAATCAAAAAGTCATTAAAGTAGTATAAAATGGATAATAAAATTCCAAATTCGGGCTTTCAGATGCCCATATTTGAGTAGAGGACCACGTTATTCAAAATTTGATGTCTCTATGTACCGTTGTTTTTTCACAATGTGAGAAACATTTATACATTCATTCAGATTCATTATTTTTTAAATGTAATGCAAAGCTCTAACATTCGGTGGCAACAATTTGAAAAGTGAAACAGTTTTGTTGTGGACGAAGCAAAATGCCGAAACGTAATTAATACCCCTTCTAAGCAAATTACCCCTTTAGGCTAGAAAAAAAAATATTCTTATAAAAAAGGAAACGCCTGTATACATCAAAATATTAGATATCTATCAGCATGGAACAAGAATGTTCCTGTTAAATTATCAATAACATCTTCAACAAAAAAAGAGTGCGGATAAATTAAAAAAAAATTAACATGTAATTTGTAAGAAGATACCCAGATTATGCGTGGCTCAGCGTTATCATTCCTGGTCTTCTCTTTTCATGCTATTAATTATTCATTAACTCCAATCTCTGTGATTTAATTAGCTTGCTTGATTAAGATCCAAGAGCGAGTCCAAGGTCGTTTCGAATCACTGTTGATTTATACGCACGGTACGTGTCAGGGTTAATTTTCAGAGTGAAAAATGCGAGTTCGTTTAGGTTCATCACCCAAGCATGAATAAAAGAATGAGTTGATACGGCCGGTGCAGTTTTAGAAAATGTTTCATATACTGGTACAGATCCAAAAAAACGAGAGATCCTCGTGAAAATTTTATTTGAATGGCAAATTTTATTTAAATGCCAAAAATAAATTTGCATGGGAATAATCTCTTTTAATTCATACCAGAAAATTAATCGATAGGTTGAAAAAGATTTTATAAATTCAGTAACATAGCACTCAGAGCAGAGGTTCTCAACGTTTTGACTAGCACGTACCATCTAAACAAAAATTGAAAAACTTTAGTATCACCACTACATTTTACAATGATTGTTTCTCAAATTCTGTACAGAAGTATGTAAAATATATATATATTTCCCTTTATACAACTTGTTGGCTATTTGTATTAAATCTGCACACATAAAATGTTAGATTAAAAATTGGTTACCATTTTAATTATCAAAACTTAAGTTATTATACTTTAAAAATTGAGTGTGAAATTTGGGTCTGTTTAAGATATCAGTTTCTTTATGTGTCGTCTTACTTCACTTAGCTAATTAAAATTAGAATTAGAATTTTAATTATGCGCTGCTTTTATTTTTCAATTAAAACATGGAAGAAAATCATTATTCACACAAATAAGTTGTGCAAAAAAGCAATAAAAATTTGAGATGCCTTTAAACCCTTTTTTTTCGATTCGAACGAAATTTCTATCAATTGTTCTTTTTCTTCACGAAATGCTTGAACTTAATAGTTAAAAATACCTCGTTCCTTTGAGTACCACCTAATTTTCTCTTGCGTACTACTGGTGGACACAAATAGGATGTGTGAAAATGTTTATATTTTGACTACATCATATTTAAACATTCATGGTATGATTATATGAGTTTATGATGGCAAAGCACACTAGGGCTGCTCTCGCCGGGGTCCGGGACCCAGTCGTCAAATCCTGGTGGCGTAGAATCATCATTCACCACCTTTTAGTTCGGGCGCCACTGTAGAGTCGTTAGGATTTTTTGAGAAGCAGGAGACGTAAAAAATTAGCAATGCCCTCCCCGGGATGCGAACCTGGACTTATCGAATTCACGCCAAGTGTGCTACCGTTACACCACGAAAGCATGCAGAATGGCTGGAGGAAATACCTTATAGCTTTTGTGGAGGACTTTGTAAGGAAAACTAGCTTGTATGTACGGTACACATGGGGAAAACCACGAAAACGTTTTTGCAGCCAGCCCGTTTGCTTGAATTCTATCCTAGGTCCAAACTACCAGAATTCAGCGATTTTATCGTTCGGACACTAGTGGGACATATTCAACATTCATAATTCATGTGCATGAGATGCGTCTTATATACCATTATCACATAAAATATGCTTTTATAACCACTTTAAAGGAAACATCTTCGAAGTGTTTGTTTTTTAAGTTGTGTAGCACCCTGTGAGTGGCGGTTTTTTTTTTTTTTTTTTTTTGTAGCTTGTCTTTTCTATTTATAAATATACTCGAATTAAGTAATGCTAATTTATATTAATATTGTTACGAATTTGGTATTTAAAAAGCTAATGTTAGTTCAATTATAAATTAAATGGTTTTATTTCCCGCGCAGTGCAGCGTGTGACGAATATTAAAAGAAAGCTAATCCGGAAATTGAAAATACAAGAGCGCGTGCATTAAACATTTAATAAATATCTCTTTTTGATTTCGAGAAAGTACTAGAAAATTCTCGCGCGCGATTTTAAAACCTTATAAAAGGAGGAAAACCTCTCAGTTCGTAGTAGTTACTTAGTTTGTTGTTTAGAAAACTGCTCTCGTTGATTGTAGCGAATTCGCGGATTATCTTTCTTTAGATGTTTTGGTATTAAGTTCTATTGAACGTTTGAGTAGTTAAAAGATAACTACTGTGAGATATTGTAATGCTGCACGATAATGTGAGGAAATTTAAGCATATTTGTTGTGATAATAAATTTTCGTTCATTTTTCATCGGACTTGTGTATTCATTTCGTAACGAACCCGTACGCACGCAACAATATACAGGAATTAAGTCGTAATCATTTATAATGTATTATAAACTGAGGTAATCAGAGAAGTTTGAGTTAATTACCTGTTATTTTTAGTCTGTAAATGAAGGATTGTTTGTTTCACCAACTCACTTGTGAATTACAAAAATGTTAACCTTGGTTAATATAAGCTGTAATTTGGTGTGATATTCTGTGTTATTTTGCTTAGTAATATTATGGTAGGGAATTGATCAGTTTATCCGTTAACTTATGTTAGAATTATTCAAGAAAACTGATAAATGTGTGTTGTTTAAAATTTAATTGCATTTGTGTATACTATATCTTTTGTGGTATATATATATATATATATATATATATTTTTTTTTTTTTTTTTTTTTTGTGTGTGGTCTGTCATGTCGCTCCATTTGTTTGAGCCGAGAGGTTTTTATAAAATATGGAGTTTTATTGAATTTGGTGTTATTGTTACTGATTTTTCTTTTTACACGGGTTCTCATAACGCTTTATCTCATAACGATTGTTTTCACTGATAAATGATTATTATTATTTATTATGAGAGTTTGCCCGGCACTAGTCAATCAGTTTAAAGTAAAAGCTTTAAGGTAATAATGTTAAAAGTTAAAAACCCTAAATTTTCAGTATTCAGCACTTGTTTTGAGTTCGCTGCTTTCTTGTCCTGGCAAAATAGAAATTACTGCCACTTGAGGGAAATATGTTGCAAAATTCTTGCGCGAGTAATTCAGTGAAATAATCCAGTCGCAGTTACAACTACGACTTGAATATTTTTTTAAGGAGTAAGTCTCGAAATGGAGCTAATTTACAGTTAAGTAATACGACAGGTATTTGTTTTCTTACATTTGGCTTTGCTCCTTTGAGCAATGCATTTTAAAGAAAAGATTTTCATGTTCTATATCTTCAGTTTTGGGTGGTTTAATTCCTAAATTAGTTGACCTATATGTAACTGCTTAGTTTAAAATTGTTTCAAGTATTTAACTGAAGTTTCCTTCCAAGATCAGATTGCAATTTCTTTTCCATCTTAATTTTTAAATTTTTCAAAAACTCTTCGCAACTTTCTTAAAATTTTAACGGTAAAATCTTGAAAGAATTCAACTATAATGAATCCAAGATTGCATTTTTTACCGTTTGGTATTTTTTACGTTCTCATTTCTAAAAAAAATGCAGATGTGAACATATAAGCTATTTACTTTTAAAGTGACATTTAATCATAAAAGGAGTAAATACACTAATGAGGGCTATTATTAGCTTTACTTGTTCAGTAAATGAACTTTGGCTTTACTTCCAACTGCATTGCATGGGTGTTTTCGTGGTTTTCCCTATGTGTAACGTGTATACGATCCAGTTTCCCTTAGAAAGTCCTCCACGAAGGCATCCCTCCCATTAGGTAGATAGCCCTCGAGGCTTTGCCGCAATTAAAAAATCTAATCTAACCTTCCAACTACAGGGATTTTAGTTACTTTGTACAGTAGAGGATTTCAGAACAATTTTAACACTAGGTGTTGAATCACTTTGAGAATATGAAAATTAATGCTTTAATGTTTACCATATAGAAAGATATCCTGTTAGAACACTCTTAATATTATTATTTGTGTTCCGCCCTAAGACACTACGCGGAAGGGAGGAATGCCTCCGTGGAGAACTTTCTAAGGGAGACTGGCTCGCACACATGGGGAAAACCACGAGAAAAACAAAACACGTTACACACAGGGAAAACCACGAAAACACTCATGCGGCCAGCCTGTTCGTGGGATTCGAACCTCGGACTGAACTGTCAGTGTTCAGGAACTTTACCGCTCGTCCAATGGTGGGCATCAATTCATATGGACGAAGTTTTTATGCACTATTAAGTTAAATGGTAAAGTGTCCATATCTCTATATGTAAACTTTATATCTAATAAATGATTTCAAGGCTTCCATTGGTAACGTAAATACGAACCAGTTTCCTATAAAAGGCTTTGCATAAAGGTATGCCATATCTTAGGCAGCTAGCCTCGTGTGCTTTGCTATAATCTGAAAACTCCAGCCCATCTGTACAAATTTAGAATGTAACAGGATAGAAAAGAAGAGTTCTTTACAGAAACATTAGATCGAATATATATATTTATATATTGCATATAAAGGTTTTACTCCCAAATATATATATATATATATTTACGTAATCATGTTACCTGGATTTAGAATTCCAATAATGTGAGTTTAAGACACTCATAATGTTACCGAAGCTGTAAGGAGATAATCGATTTCGTTTTTCGAAATATCATGACTTCTATCGATGTTTCATTTATTAATTTTAAACCGCAATCAGATCTACTAACTAGCACGTCTAAGGAAACATTTCTGAGAATCTTAGCTTCCAGGACAACTAATTGATTGACTTACACGAAACCCGGAGCATGCGCAGAGAAACATTTTCGCCAATTTCAATAATATCCAGCTTACATTGCCCAGAAGATGTTTACAGCAGGACTCTTTCGGGTACGTTTGCATGGTTTATGTTGATTATGGCAAAGCACTTGAGGGCTATCTTCCTAAGGGAAGAGATAATTTCGTGGAGCACTTTCTAAGGACAATTGACTCGTATACACGTTACACAAGGGAAAACATTGTGTATCGTGTATACGAGTCGTGTGCTCATCACTCTGCGGCTGTTGAGTCCGTTTCGGCTAGGAGGTATCTTCCTGTTTAAATAAATCCAGGATAGAATTTCATTAAGAATGAGCGGTTACAGTAACTGAATACTAGTAGTGCGACCAAGGTTCGAATCCCGGCAAGCCGGCTGGCTGAATGGGTGTTTTCGTGGTTTTGCCATGTATGATAGGAATACATCAGTTTCTTTATGTCCTTCTCGAAGTCATTCCTTCTCCTTGGACAGAAAGCCCTCTTGCACTTAGCCATAACCAAATAAAATAAAACTAAGTCTCGTTTTTCGGAAACTTTTCTTCCAGCTCGCTAGACATGCGACAGTAGAGAACTTTGGCCTTTTCTATTTTAATAACAACTAATATGTCCAGAATTTACCATTCTCTGTGTTTTTATTGTTTTAGAAATGTTTATATAATTTCTTGATTTTTTTCTCCTAGAAATAAGTTTATATCTATGTTTTAAACTTTTCATAACTATTTTCCATTAAAAAAATCACATTTTCTTAAATATATAAATATTTTTATGGTGGTATTTTATGCGAAAAACGTTCAGCACAGAGGATGTTTGCACATATATTGAAAGATTTTGAAACTGTTAAATTAATGTTTCAAATCTAAAGAGTATTTTTTAAATATTCTATCCAATAGCTTTTCTCTTAGTCCAGAGGGGCTTTATCCCTGAAAGACTATTGTTTTCGTTTTGCGATTTTGCGTTGAATCACTATAAATGTCCGTTTCACTTTTCAAACTGTTGCCACAAAATGTTAGAGTCCTGCATTATATTTGATGAAATTAAATAATGAAAAATCTGCATAAATGCATGTATATTTCTCGCATTATGATAAATCAACACTACCTAGAGCCATCGAATTTTGAATGACGTAATCCTACTGCGAATATGGGCATGTGGAAGCCCAAATTTTGAATTTGTTTTATGATCGATTTCATATTTTGTAAAAATTTAACGAATTTTTAATTAACAAACTCAAGGATTTCAAAGCGAGCAATGGCAACGTTGTGCAGAAAAAACATTTTTATCTCCAGCGCGTGAGTCTTCTGTATCGGAAATTCTAAAGATATGCTCGTTTTAAAACTATTTTGCGATATTGCTGTTGCACTGGATCTGATGGTTTAAGTGCGAGGAACATGATATTTAATAAAGAAAGGTAACACACAAAATGTTAAAAAACGCCCCTTTCGACGTAATTTAAAATCTGAAACATTTCAGATTTTGGGTTTTTTTTTTTTTTTTTTTTTTTTTTTTTTTTTCAATAAAACTATGTTTTATCAAAGGTCACAATGTACTTCCAGTTCCCTCCCACTAAACAGTTTTTCTACAAATAGTTCTGCGTTAAGCCGCATGCATCTACAAAACCCGATGAACATTATGTTTCTTAGCAATTTTAAGTTTAAATCTTGGTTTATTATTTTACGTGAATGCAATACATAACTTTTTCGGGTATTTGTTTGAAGCCTTCATTCCATACAGAATTAATAACTAACAGTTTTTTCCTTTCCGATTAATTAACATTCCTTATTTTGCATTTATAAATTTTCATACCAGGCATTTCCCAACGTTTTTGAATTATGAAATAGGATTATTTCTCTTCTGAAAGCTCAGAAACACGTGCTTCAATCCACAGCTTGTTTACACGTGACCTTTTGAAAGAATAAATTTAAAAGTAGTAGACGATATTTCTCATTTCAAATCACAAGCTGTTGCCAGAGATGTTTATGCCAAATTATATGCGTTTTAAAATTCTTTTTCGAAATCGTCCTAAAAATATGTAAACACGCTGTATAGTGTATTAAAAAAGACAAATATATCATTCTTATTTCAGTTGTTTGTAATTAATTTGTAAGGCATTTCTCCTGCCTTCTTAGCATACCTTCGTGGTGTAACGGTCAGCACGCTCGACGCGTATTCAAGAGGTCCTTTGTTCGAGTCCCGGCGAGGACATTGCTGATTTTTCCTCTCTTCTGCTTCGAATTAACCTAATGCTTCTACAAATTTTTAAATAAATGCTTCTTATAAAATGGATATTCAATCCTTTGAACGTCAACAAACACTTTGTATACGGTCTTCAGCATCTGTAAATAGCTAAGTCAGATTATGCATAAGTGCACTAGGGTTATATGTTTATATATATTTTTATATACAGAAATGCCTTAGCAGGAAGTCTCTTCAAACAGAACTTCGCCTCTGTTTAGCTTAAACTTGAGGGTACGTTTTCTGGTACTTAACGAAATCATTGCTATCAACATTCGTAAACACTGTGAAGAAAATGCAAAGTTAAAAGCTTTACTGTAATTTAAAAAGTAATAAACTTTCACAATTTTTTTTAATTTTCATTAAAATGCAGATTATTTCATTCATGCAGATGATTCAAAAATATTCTGGCAAAAAGGTACAGGGGAAGGAAGTAAACTGATTTTGTAATTTGTGTAGTTGAACTTTGTAATTCGTCTTTTTGTAATTAAGTTTGTACATAGCAGTGATGAGCAATTGGTTAAAAGCATTTTGCTGGCGTAAATCGTGATTCGCGTGAGGCTTTTCAGTGGTATGTATCATTACATAAACGTGATATTCGCCAGTACGCATTTTATCAATTGGACAGCGAATGGAAATTGAGTAGGTGTTCAGAGGATATATTCGATAATAATCCTCTGTTCCCTTCTTCCAGCTGCTGCTTCGTTTTAATCGAAAGCCCATTGATAAAATCCATGTCTGCGAGCTCCCCTTTCATTCATGTAGAATTGCATATCATTCGAAATTCGTCATCAGAACTTCAATTTATGCCAGCAGAACTTTTACTTACCGCTCAGTAGGGTCTTCTGTCGTCTGAATACGCAGCTTACATACAGATTCCCATTACAAAATCAGCTAAATGTTTTTAAATCACTATGTATTTTAGTTTCGATTTGCAGAAACACAGAAGGATAAATCTTTACGTCCATGAATATTGTCGCAATAAACGATAATAAGCCACTTTTCTTTTTAGATTTGCATCAGTGGCTGCATCCTTTTCTCCGGTATACTTCACTATTGTAGCGACATTAATCCTCCGCCCGGATTCTGCCCTTGAGCTTTAATGGCATCATTTCCAATGAAGCCAAGATTAATCAAAGGCCGATTTTATTCTGAAGGAATTGGTGTTAAATTCGGAGGATGAGGACTGGATCTCATCCAACAACTCCTCAGATCCTCAATTCAAATTATAGGTAATGGAAGGTTTCCGAATGCAAACAAAACCGGAGAAGGGTTTGCCCCGAAAAAAGGCGCTCTTCGATTCTATCGGCCGAATGGTTATGAGTGTCATCAGACGCATCATCGAGTCACTAGGTTTCCAAGGCAGTAATGCCCATTTTTTATTTATTTATTTATTGATCTTCTTTTCAATCTTCAGGAAGTGGTGGATGAAGTAGGTTTTACAGGTGACTGGTTTTAGTAAAGAGGAGCGAGCATCCAAATGATGCGCTGATGGGCTCCTTACGACGATGTAAAGTTTCTACACTAATGCATAAAACTCTTTTTTTTTTTTTTTTTTTAATTTCTATTTTAGCTCCAAAATAAAATGTTTGTGTTTATAGCTATATGATTTTAGTTAATTTTATAATATGCACCGTCAGAAAACAAGCATTTTGAATGTAATGGTACTGTTCTGTTATCAGGACCGGATTCAGAAAGGTATGCTCAAGAAAGGTATATGTGTATGCACGTGTATATGCATGTACGTGCACGTGTATATGCATGTACATGTGTATGTGTATATGTTACCGTGAAAGACCGAAATTGGAAAATGTCGACTTTCACCGGAGAATGTCAACATTCACCAAATACGTCGGTGAAAGATCGAATATTTCTTTACATTCTTGTATATTCGGACCCTCACCGGTGTATGTCGACAATCACAGATATGCTCTGGTGTAGGTCGAAAAGAGAGGAGTATATGTACACGCTGCCGTTCCAAAAGGAAGCGTTCCACAAATAAATGCAGTTGTAAAAGCAAGGGCCTCTTGTGCAATTCAAAGTGCCATAATACTTTAAGTTGTTGCAATAAATAAGATTTGAATCACATAATTTGGTCAGTTTATAACTTCTATTATTTTCCTTTCTCATTTTGAATGTACTGTGTGTTTTAAGTTCTTATGTTCTTAAGTTTTTATTCTGAGTTTCAAGTGCGTTTTTTCGCGAATGAATTACGGAGAAGGAAATATAATATTCTTATATGTTCAACATTCACCATTAGTACATGTGAATGTCGACATTCACCGGTTAAGTCAGAAATAAGAGTATTTGGAAAATATTTCGGACATACACCAAGCGACTATGTGAATGTTGACATTCGTCGGTGAAAGTCGACATTCTCCAGATTTCGGTGTTTCACCGTAACATATACACACACATATTTTCATGCGTACATATATACATACATACGTTCTGTACATTAGATGCATACGTTTCTGGATCCGGTCTCGATAACAGAAGAGTATCTAAGTTTGTATTGCATTTCCCCCGTACAGGTCTCTTAGTTTCAGATGTTACCATATTCATTTAGTGGGTGCAGTTACAAGTGGATGGGGCAGCAAAGTTTTACCATTGTTCGTATAGTCCCCCCGCATTAACTATACAACTCCACTCCAGTTTTGATGAAGAGCTCCCCAGTGGATGGAGCCCAGCAGTGGCTAAGTGTTAAAGTCTTTGAACACTGGCTGTTCCAACCTGAAATAGATTCGTGGTGAAAGGGCTGGCTGCATGTGCGTTTTCGTAGTTTTCCGCATTTATAACCGCAAGCCAGTTTCCCTTAGAATGTCCTCTGCAAAGGCATTCCTTCCCTTAGAGAGATAGCCCTCACGTGCTTTTCCATAATTCAATAAAACAACCCCGAGGGATGGTCCGAGGGTCTCTCACCTCTCCTCCCCTACCAAAAACCAGAGCACTTTCAGCTCGCCAACATGTTGAGTACCCTCATGCCGCACAGATTCTATGTACTTATCAACACCCACTGTTCTCTGGGGCTCTAACCCCGGCTAGCCTGTCGGTAGGGAAGGTAGAGTCGCTAGCCACTGTACCGATTACGGAACACCAGTCTCTATATAACAGTCTTTATAGTTATGCCCAAAATAGAAATATGATAGAAGACAGTTCATCCCCACTTCGATTTGATCAACTGCGTCTTGTGCTTCTATCCGATCACCCTTTAAGTAGGAAAGGAATGAAGAAGTTACCGCATTTTTTCGTACGTGCTCTCATGGTGCAAAGCGTGGTTCGAATCCTGTGACAGCAGAATTGACGTTTTACGTTTCTTTCTGTGAAAAATATAACAACTTGAATAATTTCATAAGTTTTATTGTGAAATATTGTATCAAGGTAGCTAACAATCTGCTTTACGAAATGCTGCACCAGAATTCAACTACTAGTATTTTTCATAAAAATTTGATCAAACGAAAGTAATGTTCAGTAATAGAATAATAAGGAATGTTCAGTAGAAACGGCTTATCTCATATTTATAAACTTTATTAAGAAATGAAGAGAATTTTTAGCCTTTATATAAAATATTAGATCACAAAGCATAAATTGTACTTATCATAAACTTATGTCACAAGACTATTACAAAATTTATAATATTTTTTAGCTATTTTATTAAATAAACAGTTATGATTTTGGTTTTTACTACAACTTCTTCTTTCTGTATTCTTCTCCAGAGTGCAAATTAAGTTTCTGTGTATATAAGCCGAGGGTTTTGAATCTGTTAGATGAGTTCTTCTGGTAATCGCATCTTGTTGTTAGTTAAACTCTCGCCATTTCTGCTTCAAATTATATTTCAGCTCTAGAGTTTCGCTAGCCGAAGCCTTAAAATACTCACTGGTAAAATTCTGAGCCAGCTCAATGTTTTCTATGTGTAGTCTTCGATTATGTTACCTGCATTCGTGTTTAACTTCTGTTATGTGAATTTATATCCCAAAATCAGTGGAAATTTCATCTGTAGCACAAGCTATGGTTGCATGTTCACTTTAAGATTAAACAGAGAAGGTTATTTTAACCTTCTTTAGTATTTTGTGAGTTGTTTAAGACTAAGCGATAACTCGCTATTAGACTATTACGGCCTGCAGTACTGTAAAATAAAACTATATAATAATTTCAGCTGTAAAATAAAGCCCTCCAAATTATTAAAAATTTCTAGTACTCTCCAGTAAGAAACTAGAATAAAATGCGATAAAATCCTAGTACGGTATTGGCGCCGTTTTGAAAATTTTCGCCAAAACCAAAATGACTCTTTTACTGCTCATCATAAACACCGCGTTCATAATGTCGCTAAATCCTGTGTGTACCGAATACTAGGATTAAGCCTAAAAGGCAAATCATAAAACATCTGAAGGGGACATATAATAATAGTAATCAAAAAACAATAAATTAAAACAATTTTAGAACTGGGATATAAACATTGTAGTTTTGTTTTACTGGCTAGTTGAAAATTGTAACTGACGCTATTTAAATTTTCTAAACTAAACTTTGTACATTTAGCAAAGTAAGTTTGATTAGAACATAAACACACATAAAAGAATTACACGCGAAAAATTAATAAAAAGTAACATAAACGAATTTAATCTCGGACAGGAGAAAAGTTATATCCATACAAAAATCCGCCGAATCTCGAACTAACGGTTGAGTTGTTATTTTTTTTTTAAATCATTTTCTTTCAAAACTTTTTCTAATGTTCCCATTCACCGTTGGGTTACAATATTTAATTTCTTTTTATTTTCATTTTTTAGTTTCATAGTAAAATAAATGTGGGGCGAAAAAGAAAATTTAAAAAAGAAGAAAAGGAAAGAAAATCGGAAGCTTTCATATTTTATATTGAACCAAAACGAGCATTTTTTTAAGTTTACAGACACATACATGAATCGAGAGCATTTGGGCTAAAAGTATTTAAAAATAGCATATCTTTAAAATTTCTGATAGAGTATCTCGCGCGCTGGAGATAAAAAAATGTTTTATTCCCTACAGTGTTGCCACTGCTCGCTTTGAAATTGTTGAGTTTTCTTAATCAAAAAATCGTTAAAGTTTTACAAAATATGAAATAGACAATAAAACAAGTTCTACATTCGGGCATCCAGGTGCACATGTTCGGGTGGAGGGGTACATTATTCTAAATTTGATAGCTCTAGGTACCGTTGTTTTTTCACAATGGAAGAAACATACATACATTCCCTCAGACTCTTCATTGTTTAGTTTAGTTAAATATAATGCAGGGCAACAGCACTTGGTGGCAAGAATTTAAAACGTGATACATTGCATTTAAGTGTTTCATCAGCACAAAATGCCGTTTCGAGATTAATAGCTCTTCTGGGCAAACGCCCGTTTGGGATAAGAATCGTTAATAAATAATGATTGTTTAACACAGAGTTCTATCTTAAAAGGATAAACTAAATTAAATGAAATTTCCTTCATTTAGTCAAGAATTATATCTATATTTCTGATGGGATGAAAGTAATTTACAACTCGGAAATCCCACAAGCAAATTTTCTAAGCCATAATTTAAAAAAATAAAAAACAAATTAATCTCAAAGCTTTTAGATTTTATATTACGCCTAAAAAGGCTTTTTTTCATTTACACATACATACACGTTTCGAGAGCATTTGTGCTAAATCTCCTTTGGGCTAAAAATATTTAAAAACAACATATCTTTAGAATTTCCGATAGACAGTCTCGCGCTGGAGATAAAAATATTTTGTTACGTACACCGTGTTGCCTCTGTTCATTTTGAACTCATTGAGTTTGTTAATCAAAAATTCGATAAAGTTAAAAAAAGTACAAAACAGATAATGAAACTCGAAACTCAAGATTCGGCCTTCCAGGTGTCCATATTCGAGTGGAGGATTTCGTTATTTAAAATTTGATGAATCTGGATATCGTTTTTCTTCACAATGAGAGAAACATACATACATTCATGCGGAGGCTTCTTTATTTACTTTCTTTAAATATAATACCGGTCGGTGACAAGTGAATGCAGGCCGGACACCCGGACGGCTTTAACAAATCGGATATCGTCCAATACCCGCACCTGTCTAGAGCAACACAATCCTCGCGGCTTCCCGCAAGGGCTGCATCGGGAATTTATTCTTTAAATATAATACAGGGCGATAATATTTGGTAGCAACAACTTGAAAAGTAGTACAGCGTTTACAATGATTATATGCAATATGCAGTTTCAAGACTAATAACCCTTCTAGACTTAACGCCCCTCAGAGCTAATGATAATATATATACATGTATAAACTGTATTGTATTGAGAGCGTCTTGCATATAGTATTAGAAATTGGAGAGTTGTTTCCATCAAAAAGGTGGGAGAACGGCCATTATTGTCGTTAATCCGGTTATGAATTTTATAGCGGAATATTCTTTATATATTATCACCTCTATAACAATTAATACTGGTAAAGATTCATATGGAGTGTGTGAATAATTCTCAGCATAATTTTATATCTCTTTGAATTGGATGACATTTTAAATTTATATACAAAATTTTTAATTTTTGGAGATTTTAATGCAAAGCATTTTATTTGGGGAGCTGCATCGGTTTCTGCGAGAAGTGTTTTAGTGAATGACTTTATTTTATATAGAAATCTTTTATTATTCGATAATTTTGATTCTGCTCCCACTTTTTTATCTACAGTTGGAGTTGGATATACTGATTTGGTGATGGGCTCTTCAAATATAAGTGTTCCTGACTACAATTTTATTATTTCAGATGAATTGACTCTTAGTGACCATAAATATTTGATTTTAGATGCGGATGGAATTGTATATAGAGAAACAAGTTCCGGTGTTATTACGGGGAATCCAATTCGTATCAAGAGATTTTGTGTAAAAATGAAAAGTAAGGTTAAGTGTTATCAGGAGAGAATTATAAGGACTGGTAGTTGCATGAAATTATTTTGGAGAGGGAGAAAGATCTTGTATTGCATACAGATAAATTGCTTTGTATTAAAAAAAGACAGGATAATAAAATTTCTTGGTGGTCGCCGGAGTTAACTAGGTTGAAGAGAAGAGTTCGGTCATTAAGAAAATCCTATCAGGTGAGATGCATTTCGGAAGAGATTAGAATTCATAGAAGGATCTGCTATAAGAGAGAATTAGCAATGTGTAAAAAATTAATCAAGAAATCAAAACATGAAAGTAAATTAAATTACTTTTTGAAAAGTAATTGTTATTATGATAGATTTTTTATACACGCAACTCAAAAGGTAAAAAGGGGAATTGTGTTGAAAAGGCCTGATGGTAATCGAGAAGAAAATGTAAAGCATGTGAAAAGGGAAATTTTAGATGAGATCTTAGGAACTGGCATCCCAATACGGAATAATTTTGATTTCATCTTAGAAAAAATAAATGAATGTAATGCCGATGATAAAGAATTCATGCTGGATGAGATCCGGACGGTTATTACACAGCTTCGTACAGGAAGCTCCCCTGGTTTGAACGGTATACATGCGGGCATAGTGAAGATGTTGTTTAAGTTTTATCCTAGCTTTTTCCGGAATTTATACAATAAGTGTTTGTTACATAGTCTCTTTCCTGAGATTTGGAAAATTGCAAAACTAGTTTTTATACCTAAACGCTATAACAGAATGAGGCCAATACGTTTCTTAAACGTGAAGGAAAATGTGCTGGACAAATTGATTGCAAATCGCTTACAATATTATATAAAAACCAAGAAATGTATGTCTTTTAATAAATCTGGTTTTTGTGCCGGTCGGAGCACAGAGGGTGTATTATATTATGTTATTAATTTTTGTTTAAATTTGATTCACCCTGCTGAAAGAATTTTTATTCTGCATATTATTTGGATGCTCCAAAAATAGGAGAAATTAACATTTATACAGACGGGTCAGGTCTGGGAGACGCTATTGCTTTCGCATTATGTTATATGTTATTATGGAACAGAGATTGAGAATCATAAATTTAAACTCAATATTTATAACTCAGTTTATCAAGCGGAAGTTATGGTTATTTTTACTTGTACGAAGTAAAAAGGAAGTATTGTAATCGCGAAAAGTTTCAGGCAGCATATTTCAACGAAAATATCCATTTTGACCGCTATCGAATGCAATTTAACGATGTTTTTGCGTGATATCTCTACGTAAGGACCGAATAAAATACTCTTTTCCTTCAAAAAAACTATAAAACTGCTTTAAAATTAATTCTGAAGAGAATTTTTCGTGGTGTCTGTACGAACGTATGTACGTATCTCGCATAACTCAAAAACGAGTAACCTCAGAACGTTGAAATTTTGTATATAGGACTGCTATAACATGTTAGATGTGCACCTCGTATTTTGGTTGCAATCGGCCGCACCAAACGTATATAAATATATTTATATATATATACACTCTGTTTACTCAGCAGAGTAATCTCAGTTTCTTTAATCTTATATGTTGGTAAATTGTACATTTTTTGCTTTAAAAATGATTGAATTATGTTGTTTTTATCTTCCGGTTAAGGATTTTATGCCTTTAGTAAATTTGTGTGCAATATTTTTAGAATTATCAGCAATTTTAAAGTTGTTTAATTGCCGCTAAGCCTTTTTTAATGGCGGCCCTTGATGTTTACATTTGAAACAGGAGACTAGTGGATTTGTTGCCAATCCAGAGAAACTTAGCTTTGCAACAACAAAGATAACACATTCATTTATTGCCAATTAAATCATGCTTAATTCTTTCTGGAATTTTTTCGAGGAAATAAGGGTTTGAGATTTACTTCGTAATTTTTAATATAGATATTTTGAGTTTTTATATATTTTTGCCTTTTCGTGAAGTGAGAACTGAATTAATTTAATGAGAAATAGTCAATCGTCTGTGAAAAACTGTTTCTGTTTTGTTTTGTTTGCTTAATTCTTTTTATACATAGTTCTAGCTTATTATATTATTTGAATAGAACATGTGGCAACGATTAGATAATTCTTTAAATGATATACATTTTGTGCATTCTGAGTTATAATATGAATGAAATATAATACTGTTAAGTGAACCTAGCCGCCAGAGTGTCGCTATGGTAAACAAAGTGAATTTTAAAGAATGCATTTATTCTATTGTGGTTTATGCGCTGTCGGCGAAGTAGGTTTAATTCAATCTAATAAGTTTAAATGAAATGCTAAAAAATGCGTATAATTCAATATTCCGTACAAGAAAGTCATGTGGTGTACACATCAGATTTTTTATTCATTGAAATGGATTAAGAAGACTCTTAAAGGGAAATACGATATGCATATTTATTCTGACAGTCCGACAGTTCATCAAGCTCACTTACGACCTGATCAAGACAATCCTTTATTAGTAGATATTAGAGAATTATATAAAGACTTAAGAGAAGATCAAAATATTGTGTTTAAATTGGGGGAAGGCACACGTTGGACATTTTGGAAATGAGAGGGCGGAAGCACTGGCCAAGGAGATAATTACCGATGTTAATGTTCGTGATATTGATGTACAGGGTTCAACAAGGAAAGCTGTGACTATTATGAAAAATTATATTTATGATAAATGGAGGGAGGTGTGGGAAAGGTCTGATCGAAATAAAGGTTATATGAAATTTGTTAAACTTAAAAAAGGTTTACGTTATTCAGACAATGACGTTAACCAAATCATTGCATGTCATGGCCGCTTTCTTTCTATTTTAAAAGGTTTAAATCACAAGAGTCTGACCTATGTGATATCTGTAAAGAACCAGGCTCTGCGGAGCATTATGTGGAAGCATGTAAATGTTTTACTAATTATCAGGAACGAGTTTAAGGAAAATGATATTTTTAATATATATAATATTTTAAATGATTTAAAAAGACTGAAAACATTTTCCAGGAAAATGATGGAGAAGATTAATCATGATAAGCTTGCAGTAGGGATTTTAAATTGTTCTTTATGTTTGTTTGTTGAAGATCTTGTTTCTAGCTTGCTCTGGCGCAGGCCGCAAAAAGGCCATAGGGCGAAATAAAGTCTGCCAGGAGAATCGGGCTGCCTCCCTCATATCATATATAAACTGTTTTAAATTCACCTATTCACCATTATAGCTTGAACGTTTAGCTTAATTACATGGAAAAGTAGTAATTATTTAAAAAATATTTTGTTTGTGTTTTATTATAGCTTTTTATTGAACAGAACTAAACATTTTTTATAATTAATCATTAATTTATGTTTTTAATCTTTGCCGCTTTGGTGTATGATTATTAAAACTTGTTTAGGATTTCAAAAAAACATTTTAATGTCTTTTTAAATTACATCTGTTAATTAAATTTATTTATTAATATATATATATATATATTAAGATAAAATATATGTAAGCAAACTTCTAAGTACCTCTTTTATTTTTTATTTCATTTGGAAACTTCATCTTTGTCTTCAAAATAGCGCTGTAAGTCTAAACTGCGTCATTCAATGATCTCAGTTTCTTTACTCGGTACTTTTCCGTTTTGCCGGCGCAGGCGATAAAGTCGCCAATAATGGTAACGACTGATTCCAAACGGAATATCCTCGCTGGTAGCCTTTTACGCCGAAGGCGAAATTATAGAAAAGGCAAAGTCAAGGGTTAAATTTATCAATTCTAATGAGAATGCACTAGCGAAGTAAAGCACTGCGGTTTTACATAATTTCTGTGTAAGCTATTCGTACGAATTGAAATAATTCTTGCATTTAAACTTGCATTCCAAAACAACTAGTAAAAATTAATGTTAAAAAATTTAGATAATTACTGAGAAATTAATGTAGATAATTACTGAGAGAATTGGATTTTTGTAGCGTAGTTTACGTGAAATCACATCACATGATATAAACCGGCTAATCAGGATGTTGAACCCTGAAAGTACAGTAAATTCTTAAATTAATATCGTTTTACAAATTTATTGTCTTTTTTTATTAGCTTTTTACAAAATTTTAAGCGAAATTAAAATGTTTATGCCTTCAAAATAAAAAAAATCGTAGAACCAATATTTGTTAACATTTTTTATGTGTTTACTGTATGTTGTCGCCAATAAAGTCTGCTTGGCGAGATTTGCGCCGTCGAAACGGAAAAGTACCCTTTACTCTTATATGTTTGTAAATTGTGCATTTTTTGCTTTAAAAATGATAGAATTATGTTGTTCTTATCTTCCGGTTAAGGCTTTTATGCCTTTAGTAAATCTGCAAGAAATATTTGTACAATCAGCAATATAAAAGCTGTTTAAGTGCGGTTAAGCGTAATGTTTAAATAACATGGCGGACATATTTGTTTACAATTGAAACAGCAGAATAGTAGATTTGTTGCCAATCTAGAGAGACTAAGCTTCGCAACAACAAAGATAACACCTTCTTTTATTATTGCGAACTAAATCATGCTTAATCCATTCTGGAATTTATTTGAGGGAATATGTGTTTAAGATTTGCTTCGTAATTTTTAATATAGATATTTTGAGTTTTTATGTATTTTTGCCTTGTTGGGAAGTGAGAATTGAGTGAGAAATACTGAATCGTCTGTGAAAAACTATTTCATTTTTGTTTGCTTAAAATCTTTTATACATCGTTTTAGATTTATTATAGTATTTGAATAGAACATGTGGCAACGATTAGATAATTCTTCAAGTGATAAATGTTGTGCATTCTGAGTTTAGATAATTGTGTATGAATGCAAGTTCTACTAATTTTATGAACTTTGTGTTTTTGACCAAAATCTGTTCCCAACTCCTATAAATACTTTGGTGTCTATATTGACAAAACCCTAAATTTCAAAGATCATATTCAATATGTTACAAATAAGTCTAATGCTGCTTTCATTGCTCTCCACTCATTAATTGGAAGAAACTCTAAGTTAAACCTCCGTACCAAGAAAAATATCTACATCTCACTTATTCGCCCAATAATCCTCTATGTAGTTCCAGCCTGGGCTGCTGCCCGAAAAATAGACACACAAAAATTAAATGTTCTTCAAAACAAAATCTTACGTAGCATAGTAAACGCCCTGGTTCGTGTGAAATTCTCAAATTCACAAAGACCTGGATATCAACCCAATTCAAGACCAATCCTAATTTCTGCACACAACTTCTTTGAAGATATGAGAAATTCTCCCTATGAAGCTATTAAATCGCTTACAGACTATGACCCTACTATTGAGCACGTAAGTGAAAAGACTTCGAACGATCCACCACAATTCTAAGTGGTGGTAGTGTATAAATATTGTAAAAATATTTTTATTTTACTATTACTCTTTAGTTACTATTCAAGAAAGATGAACTTTGCAAAGTTAGGACTTTATTTTTCATCTCTGAATTCTTCGTTTTGCTACTTATTTAACCAAGATTTTTACTTTTACTTTTTATTTTTACTATTTCGTATCGTGTGTTTTAAAATCAAAGTTCGTGGTCAACACCAAATACTTACTCTCACTCATTAGCCATAGTGAGCCCACATGACCTCATTTTCGCCTTTTACAGTTTCCTATTCATTTAATGATTATATCGCAAGTTTAGGTGATTTTCAAGCGTTTCAAAAGACGTAGGGCTCATAAATTCACAGATATATGTTGCTTTTACTATGTTCGAACTTTATTTATTTCCAAAAACTACAAAAAACTTTATTTTTTGAACTCTGATTCCTCGACCCATCTTAATGCCGGACGCTGATCACGTGTTTCTGCTCTTCTATACTCACTCAGAAGCCTTGACTTTCATTTCGCCTCTCGCGGCCATTAATATAATTACCCACGATATGCCATGATATGCAATTTAGTAAAACTTATTATATGAGTTCTCTCATTTATTAATCTCGCCTTCGGTCGCGGTGTATTTTTAAATACACCTCTTAAATTTTAAATTTATGGTCTATGGTATAATGTTAATATACTGGCAAGAGCTCCTAGTAGCTAAAGCCAGCAGTAAAGATATGATCCAAGATCCAAGATCCAAGACCAAAGTCTGATTGAACTTTGAAGTTTCGGTGCATGTTAAGGATATCACTGATTAATTGAACGCAGACTTAAACTGTTTTCCTATCCTGTGACAAAGTGTTCTCAATTCAGAATGTTTTTTCTTAAATAACTCCGAATTAATATCTAGCAGAGACTGAAGGCGACCATTTGTAAAGATTGCTTTACAACTTAAAGATATATGGAAAATTTTGCTTTCCCACGACCAGATTACTCCAAATCTTAAGAGTTTTTGAATGCATTCTACACCTCTGGGTAATAGATGTACCAAATAGTACATCTTCGTTTTGATACAAACGTGAAAGGCCTAGGCATACTTGATCTATTGGTGATAACTCACAGTAGCTGGTACCAAATGCGAGTGAAGGTAAAGGTAAGGTTATAATACTCGTATGATAAATATAACGCCGTTAAGTGAACTTAGCGTCAGATTGTCGCTATGGTAAACACATATAGTGAATTTTAAAGAGTGCATTTATTCTACTGTGGTTTATGAGCTATCGACGAAGTAGATTTAGTTCAATCCAATAAGTTTAAATGAAATGAAAGAAAAATGCGTATAATTTAATATTCCTTACATGGAAGTCATGTGGTGTACACATCAGAATTTTTTTAGAATTTCAATACATGAAAAAAATATATTCTTTTTAAAGTTTTGAAATTACCACTGGATTTTATTAAAAAAAACCCTCTTGTCGCCCAGTGGTTAGGGGAGCTTACCTACGGTGCCGAAGGGTCAGGATGCGAATCCCGGAGAAGATATGGATACTTGTAAATCTATAGTGTCGGTGCCGCAGGGTGGCACTTTAAATATGCGGCGAGCCGAAAGTCCTGTGGATTGGTGGAAGGGACAGGAAGGATACTTTCGGATTCCTACTCCCGGGATGCTCTTCATCAAAGGGTGGAAAGTCCAACCTCTCTTTGGAGTAGGCTCTGGCAGCTAGTGTTATATGTAATATGGACAAGACAACAACAACAATAAAAAAAACTATTAAACTTCTTTCAAAACGAAAATGACAAAAACCTCTTAAGAGATTTTCTACATAGTTTTAAAAAGATATGCTACGTATGACAAAAAGCAGAAAGTCAAGTGTTGCTTCTTATTTTATGTCACGTGATTCGTTTAAGTTACTATATCAGTTACCGTCACACTATTTCTCCAATATTGATTTTATTTCTTTATTCATCTCCTCTGACTACAAAGAATTACTTAAAAAATTTTAAGGCTACTGCAAAAGTACTCTAAAATTTTAAAAACTCTATTCATTCCCCACTTTTTATAGGTAAACGTAGCATGCGCTATTAATTTCCTTTTATTAATCCCACCGAGAAAATCAAACACAAATTTATGAATCTCAAAAACAAAGTTTATCAACTTATTTATACTTATAATTATTAGCAATGATATATGCCTTGAGAAATGGAAAATATTTTTAACTTTCCCGTTTTATATGTCTACATATAGTATTTTTACATCATTTACTTTTAAAAAGTTGTTACACTTTACTCGTAAGTTAATGATTTAGTGACTTACTTGGGAAAATCCTATTTTTTTTTTTTTTTTTTTTTTTTTTTTATTTACTTCGCGCAAAGACTTTGTTGAAAAAGGTCGCATCGCAAATATAAATTGTTTGTATTAAATTGTACGAGTAACCATTAAAAAACTTATTTACCTGCCTAGACTGTTTATGCGTACATAAAAAAAATCAGGTCTCGCGAGCTCATGGTGTACCATCTGGAATCTAGGTCTCATTTGTGGAAGAATGGCCAGAGGAAATTAGAAAAGCTCCAGAAGAAAAATCGGAAATTGGAATAATGGTTAGTGTTTCTAGATGAGGTCACAATTTTAATTACAAACTAATAAACGAAAGAATTGGAATACAAGATACGGAAATAACATTGGGTAAGGCTATCTAGGGCTGATCAGAGTTCGCGAAGATCAGAAAATGATATTATCCGCTTTTCAGTTATGCATTTAGACCTTAACATTTTTGGACAGAATGTGCCTTTTGATGACTTAGTATAAATATTATGTGAAATTCCACCCTCTAGAAAAGGATTTCTTATTATCCTTCATTTAATTGAATTGTGAAGGCCAGAACTGAGAAGCGCAGTGCAGATTCATGTAATGTTAACTTACAGAAACGGGTTCGAAACCTGGAGAAGGTATGGAGATACGTAAACGTAAGTCTTTTGGGTATGGAATCATTTAAAATATTATTCTGAATTTTGTACTTAGATAGGTAATTTTAGTAGAATTATAAGTAAAATTGTTGTATTTTTCTGCGTGATGTAAAGACAAATTTTAAGAGAAGGCTATGCCAGAAAAGTAATAGAGGAAAAACTCGATCTTATTTGCGTATAATGCTTGTGAAATAGATTAATGTATATAAATTGTGTCTTTCCATCGAATAAATGTCGTGTTCCTAAAGTCGAAAACAGTTCTTTCTTCCTCAAAGATTTACGCTATTCATACCCCTCGGTTCACGTTAAATATCGTTCTACATATTCCCTATGTGACTTAGTTCAACTTAAGATCTTTTTTTAAAATATCTGATGTGTACACCACATGACTTCCTTGTACGGAATATTAAATTATACGCATTTTTTTTTCATTTCATTTAAACTTATTAGATTGAATTAAACCTACTCCGCCGACAGCGCATAAACCGCAATAGAATAAATGCATTCTTTAAAATTCACCTTGTTTACCATAGCGACACTCTGGCGCTAGGTTTACTTAACAGTATTGTATTTCGTTCATTTTATAACTCAGAATGCACAAAATTTATATCATTTAAAGAATTATCCAATCGTTGCCACTTGTTCTATTCAAATAATATAACAAAGCTAGAACGATATATAAAAGAAATTAAGCAAACAAAACAAAAAAGAAACAGTTTTTCACAGACGACTGAGTATTTCTCATTTAATTATTTCAGTTCTCACTTCGCGAGAAGGCAAAAATACATAAAAACTCAAAATATGTATATTAAAAATTACGAAGTAAATCTCAAACACTCATTTCCTCGAAAAATTCCAGAATGAATTAAGTATGATTTAATTGACAATAACAAATAAATGCGTTATCTTTGTTGTTGCGAAGCTAAGTTTCTCTAGATTGGCAACAAATCCGCTACTCAGATGTTTCAAATGTAAACAAGAGCAATGCCCGCCATCAAATTAGGCTTAGCGGCACTTAAACAATTTTAAAATTGTTGATAATTCTAAAAATATTGCATACACATTTACTAAAGGCATAAAAACTTTAACCGAAAGATAAGAACAACACAATTCAATCATTTTTAAAACAAAAAATGTACGATTTACAAACATAAAAGAGTAAAGAAACAGAGATCACTGAACCGGGTAACAGAGTGGATATATATTTAAATATATTTATATACGTTTGGTGCGGCCGATTGAAACCAAAATACGAGGTGCACATCTACATGTTATAGCAGTCCTATATACAAAATTTCAACGTTCGGAGGCTACTCGTTTTCGAGTTATGCGAGATACGTACGTACATACGTTCGTACAGACACCACGAAAAATTCTCTTCAGAATTCAATTTAAAGCTGTTTTATAATTTTTTTGGAGGAAAAGAGTCTTTTATTCTGCCCTTATATACAGATATCACGGAAATACATCGTTAAATTGCATTCGATAGCGGTCAAAATGGATATTTTCGTTGAAATATGCTACCTGAAACGTTTCGCGATTACAATACTTCCTTTTTACTTCGTACAAGGAAGTAAAAAGGAGCCAAAAGCGGCTACTTGCATATTCAGCATTGACCACTCCAAGCCAAAAATGGTAGACATTTTATTTTGGAGGCACCTTTGCCTCCTATGGAGGGATGGACAGTTACAACCATGTCTTCTCCGGGATTTGAACCCGGACCCTCCGGCACCGAAATAGGCTTGCCTAACTTATACTGTAACTTAAGATCCTTCCTTCCTCTATAAAATATGCTTTTATTCCTCATCCAAGGTGTACCTACACATTATTTATGTAAGTACTGCAGGAGAAAAAAAAGAAAAAGGGGACACTTTTTTATCTCCCATTCTACTGGGCCAATCGATGAAATTCAAATTGGGTTTGTCATGTCTTGAAAACGCGACTTAGGATATATCTTATATTTATATACAGCATTGTTCTAAGGTAAGTGTTTTGACACAAAATTGGACCTTTTTCTGAAAGGACATGCTAGCGTTTTCCACATTTCGATTCTACGACTCAAATTATGCTCAATATTAAATTTTATAAAATTTGGTGCGAAATTTACAGAGAAATGCAAAAATTTATCTTAGCATATTTTTTTTCAGTTTGCGGCGGTAATAATTCACTTGGCCAGCTTCTTAATTTATAGCAACCTATTTCACTTTTTTTTTCATTGTAAACGAACGGAAAAATAGTCATCTTTCATTATTTCAAATAAATTTAACAAATTGCGCAAACCAAATTTTTGTCATTATAGCTTATATTAAATACACCAAATTTTAAAACGCTCAAATATAAAATCACGTTTATCTTAGGAAATTTTGAATAAAAACTCTATTTGCAAGTAGGCTTAGAAATATATCCATCTACTTTAAGATGATGTTAAAAATTTTATATGTTATAATACAAAAATGTTTTTCAAAAAATTTATAAAAAAATATAAAAATACAAATTTTTTAAATACATAATAAAAAAAATGTTTTTATTATGTTTGGATTAAACCTAAATTTCGAATTCTGGAAGAAGGAATCAAGTAAGTTTAATAAAAAAAGATATTAATAAATATATGTCAATTAATAACTATAATAAATAAATTACATTTATAATAAATATATTAGCTCCTTAATGAACATTGAGGGGCTCAAATTTTGAGAGCTGATTTTTTAAAAACTAATCCTCCAATTTTTACGAAACTTGGCAGTTTGGCTTAATTTGAGTCGTAGAACCGAAATATGGAAAAACAAATCGGCATGTCATTTCAGAAAAAGTCCGATTTTGTCTCAAAATATCTATGTTAAAGCAGTGCTGTATATAAATCTAATACATATCCTAGGTCGCGCTTTAGAGAGATGAAAAACGCAAGTTGAATTTCGTTAATCGGCCCAGTAGAATGGGAGATATAGAACTGTCTCGCGTTTTTGGGAGGGGGCGCAGTATACCACATGTTAGGGATAAAATAGCACTATAAGTAACATATTATAATAGTCTTAATGTTAGGAGTCACTTAATGCGACGCAAGAAATACGGCACGGAAAATCCAACAGCTAGTGTCGTATTCGAATGCCCGAATAGTTTTTGAAAAATATAATAGAATATTCATAAAATTTACTGCTAATATTTGAGTTTAATTCATTTCTGAAAATAATCTTTTAATTTAAAAAAAAATTAAAAATATCGATTACTTAAAAACTATATAGATTTCAATGTTTTGTTCCCCATATTGAAAGCTGTGTAAGTTTAAAAATATCCATTTTATGGAATCAAACTCCCACGATCAAAGATGAATTGTTTTTTCAATCTGCGATTTTTTTATACTTTTATCAACACTCCATTTAACTACTCTGTATATTTTCTTTCTTATCAATTTAAGAATAACAATGAATTTACTGTTTAATGATTAAATCCGAAGTACAAATGGACGGTTGACTGAATCAGCAAAAAATAAAGCAAAGTTCTGTTTTCAATTCCTGTTGCCACCCGATTTCTTCTAAAAAAGCAAAGAGAAAAGAAAACTCCGCCGTAAATGACAATGGGAAAAGCTTTTCGGTTTTCACCAGAGAGTGTGTTTCTAGGTTAAACCCCCGCGTGGGTCATAAAGCTTTTGACCCGGATTCTGGCAGCTTCCACTCAAAACTTTTTATTTGGAGCATGGATGACACTTCTTCCCAACACCTCTCTCTTTACAGCACCCTTCCCTCCTCCCTTCTTTTCTAGCAATTCGGTCTATATCGACGTTTTTCTAACTCATTGAGCGTTTATCGAATCGGCGAGTAAGATTTACTACATTGTTACCAGAAATGGCGCAGTTTTGCTTCACTTGGCGCAGTGTAGTTGTACCTTCCCCAGAAGAAATATTTGACAGTTGGAAAAAATTTCCTGCAAAATATTTTGCTCAGAATTTTACAAATATCTCTCTAAATTCTCTGAACTTCTTTATTTGGGATCCTCGACAAAAACACGCTGAATTTTACACGGTATTAAAAGTTAAGCTATCATACCTTTCTTGTTTCTGTTTTCAAGAAATACTAGCGCGCAAGAAAGCCAAATAAGCGGGTTTGGGCCAAAGCAAAATTTATAAGCTCACCCGAAAAGAAAATGCATGAAAACATTTCAATATGAATGAAATCAGTTCATTCTTTCCAAGCAACAACCAATTCATAAATAATTTTTTTTTGTTGACAAACCAGGAAACAAAAACATTTGACTCTTCAGTTTAATATGTATGACGTCATGATTTAAATTTAATGTAATATAACAATTTTTTCACAATATCAATAAAAGAATTAATGTCACAATAACATGTTGTGTCAATTATCCTAACCTGAAACAAAGAAATTGCCAACAGTAGCTATTTATTCAAAGTGCTGACAACGAAAAGGTTTCGATTTTATATAGTGACGTCACGTGCAATCGCGTGCTTTCTTCGTCAGGATATGAGCCTACATAAAAATAATATATTCAATATTTGGCAATGATATTTTTATTTCATATTTTGTAAAACTTACAATTTTTTCTTAACAAACTCTACGATTTAAAAGCGAGCAGTGGCAACACTTTTAGAAATAAAGAAGATTTTTATCTTCAGCGCGCGAGACTGTTGCCATTTAGAAAAATGAATGCGAAAATTAACGCGTTCAGAGTTTTTAATGAATAGCTCAGCTGACTGAGTTGATGATGATCCGATGATGTCACACAATAAACAAACAACCGCACAGACGCCCATAGATTTTGATAGTATAGATTAGTATAAATTATTGCCCTGTCGCTCAAAGATTACTTATCTGAACCATCTTTACGCAACATATTGTTACGAAATGTATAGGCGCGGTAAGATGGCTTCCCCGTATAGCAGGTTTAGGGTTGCCATAAAATAGCAAAGAAGGTAGAGTTGCCATATTTGGTGAGAAATCTCCCATTGGCGACATTTGGCGACAAAATTGGAGATATACCATGGACGGATGGAGAACTTTCTGGAACGAATTCTTACCGGTTTAGCCCAGAATGTTAGCCGAAAGCTATATAAACTCTGCTGGTCCGCAGTCAGTTAGTGTGCCTCATCTAGCGAGTCGTGCGGAGTCGTTCGAGTTGACAGCCGGGCAACGAGTGCCGAGTGGGTAGTCGAGTGCATCAAAAGAGAGTCTTAGTGTGTCGCGGTTAGTGCATCATCGAGAGAGTATGTTGAGCTCCGGGAACGACTAAACCGAAGAGTCGGGAGCTGTGCTCTGTGTGTCGTCGAGTGCATCGCGAGTTGTAGCGTATAGAGTCTCGAGAGTACGTGGAGTTCCGAGAAGGACCAAGCAGAGTCGGGTGCTGTACTCTGGTGCTTTGCCGTGAAGCTGTATTCACAGTTATAGCCTGATAACCTGAAGGCTGTGTCGCTGATTGTTCCATCTAGTGTATAGTAGATCTTCGACGACTGTAAAAGTGTTTTGGAGCTGTCCTGATTGATATTGGTAAATAAAGTGTTTCGATGTTCCATCAAGTACTGTCGTTGTTATTCACTCCAAATCCACACGAACTCCGTACGAACGGGAAGGAAGAAATAACGTAACAACCGGTGTCAGAAGAAAATAACGTAACAAAATTCTTTATAATATACACCCTAGATGGCCCCGTCCGCGGTGTTCTTCCTCAAAATTAGGTTGGAAGCCTAACAGTTAGCTAGGTTCAGCAATACCTCAATTACCTCTGGTACCACGGAGGTGCTGGCCTAGCTTCTACCTGTACCTGCCCTGTCGTTCAATATTATAGAGAATATGTTACGTAGAAATAGTTCAGATAAGTAATCTTTAAGGAAGATATCATTGGACTGCGTTATTTAACTTAGGCAAAACATACGAGGGTATTTTGCTTAAAATTCCATCCCAGGCTTGAACAAGAGCAGCCACCGAATAGAATCCGTACATATAATACCATTCATCAGAAGAGTTCCTTACATATCCAATTACAGCCTCAAATATCTATACATAATCCTAATACGATCCTGAGTTAAAGGCTTGGGAATCTTTGCTAGATGCTTTTCCGAACGTAATGGAGAAACTATACCCCGCTTAACGCGGGGGATACGTTCCATCGAAGTAGAGCGTAATGCGAAACAGCGCTAAGCGAGGCTATCTTAACATGTAAATAATGGGGTTAGGGGAAGACGGATAAAAAATGGTTAGGCATTAAATTTAATAGTGTTTTTTTTTAATAAAAATAAAATCAAACATTTATTTCTTACAAAAATAAAAACAATATAAACGCATATACTTTTAAAAACAAATAAAATTCTCAGTCAGATCATTCAGTCTATTCTGGGTTTCCAATTTTCTGCCTTTTTGTCAAGAAGGCATAATGATAGATTGGCTTAATGGCATATTGCGTTCAATTTCGTCGTCAATCCATATAGACAGTCGTTTTCCCATTTCCTCTATAATGTTATTTCTAGAACGGGTAATTCTAGTTGCAGAGCTTGATGTAGTTGCAGTTGCCGATGACAGTACTTCTTCTTTATTCTTAAGAATTGTCCTTATTGTTGAAGTTGCCAAAATCAATGCAGCACTCATTTGAGATTGACGTTCACCAGAATCTAATCTTCTAATCACTTGCATTTGAGTTTCCGCAGTGAAATGCTTTTTCTGGTTGCTTTCTTTTCTTGTTTTTTATTATCACCCATGATAAAAACTAAAGATCATAATATTTGTCACTGTATTATTAATCGTTATAGTATTATATATCAAATTTACAATAATGTCAACAAATGTTGTTTCAAATGATAAAAAGCAAGAAACACAACTACACTGTTTCGGATATGTTATTTGGAAACCTAGCGCTGCGCACAATTTCGGAGAATCCCCGGGTTGAAATAAAAGAGCGCTAAACCGAAACAGCGCTAAACGAAACAGCGTTAAGCGGGGTCTTACTGTATAATCATGCTCATAAAAATCAAATAAAATTCGAAGCGCTATATTTGAAAATATTATTTGAAAATATTGCAGCACAATTTTAAACAGCTGCATTTTATTTTGATTTAAGTGTAGCTTATGGCAGTTAATGATTTATAGTAGAATTTTACCCGCATCGTAACGAAAGCAATGCAAAAATCGGTCTTATAATTTAGCAAGTGGAGACAGATAGTTCAAGCTTATGCTGTTGAACTAACTTTTCTTCTGTACGAATGTATTACTCAACACAATCTTAAATTTAATCAATTCATTTGCGCTATCATTGAATCTAACAACTGAATTTTCAATGGAAAAATTCATATGTATTATTTTATCCTCTTCTTTACAGTCAATTTGACTGAGCCAGTAAATGGTTGTCTTAGTGTATTATCCTCCATTGAACCAAAAAGAATTCCAATGGTGCAAAATCAGATATATATCATGGATAAAAGTCTACTGTTCAGCCCAATCTGTTACCGCATAAGATGTTGCCAAACATGTGTGAGAACGAGCATTAGCATTAAGAATGCGAGTCGCAGTTTGGATATTGTTGATTTCTTCTTTCTAATTGCTTTTCGAAGCTTTTGGAAAATCTCTGAACATAGGGCTTGCTCGTTACACTGAAGTCATACCCCACAAAACAAGGATAATGACGCCTTTCTCGTTCCAGAAACAATCAACATAAACTTTTATGCTAATTGCAGCACCTCGAAGGTTTAGGGCTTGCAGAAGGCATATAACGCCATATGATAGGCGGATATTTGGCCGTCTGATCATAAACGAATGCCACCGTTTTGTTCTGCATCACAAAACTGAAAAACACGCATTACTACGGGCTTCGAAAGCTTCTGAAAATCAGAGCAAATACTTACCATTTCCTTCTTCATATCCGTTGTCAAATGCAACTATATGAGATGTCAAATGACATTTGTCAATTGCAATTTTTGTACACACTTTAGGATAACATAATCATTATACAATCTTTGTGCTGTAATATGACTGCAGTCCACTTTTTTCTGTTATTATATGAAAATAATGGCATCAAGATATAACAGAGCTTTTGTTATTTATCGTATAGAAATTTTTATTAAATCTTTAGTATGTTTTGGGTTATATATAAATAATATAGTTTCTTTATAGTTTTTTTTTTATTTTTCAAAATTAAGATAAAAAAAATTTGAAAGCTTTCAGATTTTGTATTGCGCCCAGAGGGACTTTTTTCATTTACACACACGTATACGTTTTGAGAGCATTTGGGTTAATGTCCCTTTGGGCTAAACATATTTAAAAACAGCTTATCTTTAGAATTTAAGATAGACAGAATCCGCGCTGGAGATAATTGTTTTCCCCCCGTACGGTGTTGCCATTGCCCACTTTGAAATCGTTGAGTCTGTTAACCAAAACATCGTTAAAGTTTTACAAAATGTGAAATATACAAATACTAAAACTCCAAATTCGTGCATTTAGGTGCTCATATTGTGGTGGACGACTATATTGTTCAAAATTTGATATCTCTAGGTATTGTTCTTTCAGAATACGAGAAACATACATACATTCACGCAGACTCTTCATTATTTAATTTCTTTAAATATAATACAGGGCGATAATATTTGGTGGCAACAATTTGAAAAGTGGTTTTCAGTGATTCAACGCAAAATGCCGTTTCGAGACTAATAGCCCTTCTAGACTTCCCTTTGGGCTAAAAATGGTTCTTTGTAAATCCGAAATATACACTCCTTCATCCTCCGTTAAGTCTTAACATTTATGGAGGATGTATTTCCACTAGGAACTGCAGAATATCCTCGTTGAACTCTACAGATCTTCTAGAAAGAGCATTGGCCTCTAGGCAGTTCAAGTGTCGGAATTTCTATAATAACTGTTGACACTCTTTTGCACGTGTTGTCTGATCTTCATATGCGGCATTAATATTCCTATAATGATTATCAAATGCAATCGTAAATCAAAATATGTGTAATATGTTCCTTTGTAACTTCCATAGAGATTTGAAAAATAAATATCACCTAAAATTTTAATTAACTCCATGTTTTAACGATTTTTCTTTTATAGCAGAATTTTACAGATTTGTGAATGGCAATGTGCGGGACTTTACATTTTTGTTTTATATTGCGAAAATTAAAATTTGACATTTCTTTTGCTGTAAAAAAATTGTTTTAGGCCAAACGGCCAATTTGCCCGAAAGGACTATTAATTTCGTTTTGGCATTTTGCGTGGATTCACGATAAGCTTTGTTTCACTTTTCAGATTGTTGCCACCAAATATTATCGTCCTGTATTATAGTCCTGTATTATAGTTATAGTAAGAAATTAAATAATGAAGAATCTGCATGAATGTATGTATGTTTCTCGCATTGTGATAAAACAGCGGTAGCTAGAGCTTTCAAAATTTGAATAACGTAATCTGCCACCGAATATGGGCATGTGGAAGCCCTAATTTGGATTTGAAATTTGTTTTATTATCGATTTCCTATTTTGTTACACTTCAACGAATTTTTGATTAAAAAAACTAAAGAATTCAAATTTTTCAATATATAAAATGAATCTAAGAAATTAATAAGGTTAATAATTTAACTCTGCTTAATTCGAAAAACATCACGACAGGATTTCAAATTAGAATATGAAAGTAACAGAATTATCGTTTAATGGTATCAAATACCACATGCATAGATTCGAGAAGTTCTGAAACGAGGTAAAAGTGAAAAAGCAAAACCGCCTCTTCACATCAGCCGCCTCTTTCAACGTGGCTTAGAAACCTAGTTTTCTTAAGCTTGTTCATGGGTATCCTGACTCGTTACCGGATATTCCGTAAAGTAAGATATTTGCGGAATATCCGGTCGCCGGTCAATGATCCTTCGCAAACAATATCTGAAATTTTAAAGTGAGGTATGGAAAATCTTCCTTCATGTAACGTTGCAAAAGATATTGATGTAATTACTAATTTAGAAAAGACATATTTATTAAATTGGGTTTTTTTCATTATTTATTAAAAAAAATTAAGGCATTTTTATAAGCATGAATTTTGTATTTGATTAAAATTCATTTATCGCTTGATCAAGTAATTTTAAAAATATCTTAGGTATAGCAATTCTACATTCCGTAATTTTAGAGTTCTGGTAATAAAATGAAAATATTAGTTTTAATGCGTTGATAGTACTAAGCTTTGTACATAGCCTGCTATTAGAAAAGTATGAATTTGAATAGCTTCGTATACATCAACTCGCTGATTTAATTTGAAATAGATGTTTCTTCTTTGCAGCTTTTCTTCAATATTTATCATGATATTATGATATTAAGTTTCGCATCTTAATAATACATATGTAAAAATGCATAAGCTGTAGTAATTTATTTTCTTTTCTAATTCTTTACAAATATATGCATTTCAAAACCCACAGAGATAGAACTTCAATACTCCTAACTAATTAGGGCCAACCAATGGTCGAGCAGTAAAGTCGACGAAACCTGGTAGTTTGATCAATGTTAATATCCTGACAAACGGCTGGCTGAGTGGGCATTATCGAGATTTTAACCATGTATGACGTAGATAGGAGCCACTTTCCGTTAGTCTTCCACGAAGGCATCCTTTTCCTTAGGCAAACAACTTTATGAGCTTTCCCATAATCAAATAAATCAAACGAATCCAATCTAATAAACTGCGCTGTTTTCTTGAATCTCCGCTTAATGACTTAAAATGATAATTCTGACAAATAGTAAAATTAGTTTTAGCCAATCAAATCTAACACAGACAACTACTGTGAACTTCTATTAGTCTACTAAAGGTCCATTCGGTATTTCAGAAGGAAATTCACAAGGACAAATCTACATTTTAAAGTCTATAAATAAGAACCATTTGAATTGCCTATATACACTTTTAAAGACATGGAAGAAAATAGTTTAAGTCCTTGATATCTCTAGAAAGCTGTAATGCAGAATACAAAGGTAATAATAATAGAATAAAATAATACCTATAAAAGACTATGAAATTCGAAGAAGGTATGGAGATTTGTAAATGTGCAGTTTGCTTTGCGGCAAGGGGATATATCGAATACAGTCGAGATGAAATTTCTCTCAAAAGTTGCTGAAGAGAATTGCAAGACCTTTAAAAAATCCTTCGGGATGTCCTCCGTTAAAAATAGGACGCGTGAAACCAAAACATATATTGTCACCTATAAAATGCCAAACCCCTTGACTAATTATGCATGCTCTGTTACTATTGATCATGATGAATTCAGGGGCCTGATTCAGATTCTCTCAGATCAAGAAGATTAGTAATAACAACAAACATCATCCGAACTGTGGGATTCTAGGTAAGGTTTACAGAAACGTTTTTAAAGGAATAATAAAAGCTAAAAGTATTAAAGGCTTGATAAATGAGAATATGCATATGAGACGAAATTCTTTGCCTTCAATCTCTACATACACAGAGACGGTTCACACATTTTTAGACGACGTATATTGTATTCACAAAACTAAATTACATAAAATTCTTGTGTTTTAAATGTTCTATTTGACATCCCTTATTCTTAACTATCTTTCGACACCGCAATTTTCAGGATAATAATGCCTTTTGAAGTGGCACAAGAGATATTCTATCCCATTCCTCCCGAACAGCTTTCCAGAGTCCTGTTAGGGTTTTGGGACAACGTTTGGATAATGCAGTTTTTATAAGTCCGAAAGCACAAAAATCCATCGGGAGATTTAATAGGGATATCAGTGAAGAGTATGGACTTGAGACCAGTTTTTTTGTTAAATTTCTTTTAGGAAATTTACAGTGGATTTTGATGTGTGACTGCTAGCTTTGTCCTGATGGAGTCTCACAAATTGATGGCACTGTGGGTAAAGCGATGGTATTTCATTCAGAAAAATGGGCGATAAAATATTTTCCTGATAGTATTTGGAGTTAATCTTGACATTTTTTTGCACTCTCTTTATTTTTCACTTGCCATTATGAGAAAAACCAGCAACAATCATTAATCCCTTAAAAAAACTTTCTTTCGATTCTTTGAACCATGTACTTAATTTTTTTCTCCCCTTTTATGATAATAAATGGCTCTTTATTGTTACAATCAGTTAAATACACCCATGCTTCATCTATTGTGACAATTGTTTTCCATTTTTCTTTGGATAAGTGTTTCTCATATAGAATTGTGCAGCGTGTCCTGCGTTGAGCGATATGCTTTGGAAGAACACGATGCACATTGCGTCTTTTCGCTTCCTTAAGATTTAAATCAACGTTTATCATTTTGATTACAGTAGACACCAAGCATTTTAATGATTTTGCAACTGTCCTTTGACTAGGGGGATTTTCTTTTAACATTAAACAACGTACCTTATCAGGTTCAATGTTTCTTACTTTCTTTACTTACTTTCTTTGGGAACATGCAAGGGCCTGACTCGGAACAGAGAGCTTACTAAAGCTATGTTCAATAACTGTGGGAAGTAGACAGGATACACAAGAAGGGCATACAAAACCCTTTATTTTTCTCTCTTTACAATAATTTCCGTACTTCGGAATACAAAGACCCACTACTTGTGGTCTAAACGTAAGAATATAAAAAATATAACTAAACGCTAACTTAACTTTGAAATAATAAACGTGGAAGATTGGCCTTATATTAACAGGAAGCCGTATGTAGTACAGAGAACTGTTAACACTACAATACGTTTAAAATTATCAATAGGATTAAACCTCTGGCCTGGAAGGCAACCAGCAACTGAGTAAACTTCTAAGGTAAGCGGCCTGCTTCGACTAACTCCTTCCTCTCTCTCGCTTGGCAAAAAGCCTCCACTTAAGTACTTGGCGTTCGCCAGACAAACTTTGCATAAATACGTTAACGCTTTTAATTCTGGCCGGAAGTAGAAAATAAGAAGTGATAGTAAAGATTTAAAATAAAATAAACGTTAGTAAAACTTAAGACCCTTACATACTTCCCGCCAGAGTTAATTAGTTTGAAACTGAGGTCTAAAACGACCTTGTTGAAAACTTTTAGCTCTAGAATCTAACGCGAGGCCAATCTTTTACAACCATTTCTCGCTAGAAACTAGAAATTTAAAAAAAAAAATTTGTTTTTACAATAGCAGCTCCAAGGACACGCAATTGTTTCATCTGTACTGCATCTAAACAGGAGCTTTTATTCAAATCTGGTTCCTTCCAGAGATCTGGAAGGAAAACTAGTTTAATGAAATGTTACACAATGAAATGGCAAGTAACATGCATATTTATATTTCTCTTAACATTCTTATTTCATTCATGACTATTTTAATTATCTCTCCCCGTGCTCTCTGACATGTGTTTTAAAAGAACACCAAACACGAATGTGTTTATGTATACGTATTCAACACTTCCTCCTACAAACAAAACACTAACGTGTTAAAAATTCAACATACCAAGACCTCGTAACACACCCTAACTTCAACTCTAAACCCTGAGGTACTATTCTGAAAGTGGCTAACTCTGAAGTGTAGCGTCAGAGAGCCTAACTACATTCATTCAACCTTTAACACATATTCACCACGATTTGGTCTTTTAACAGTCACACGAATAAAAAAAAATTTTAACATTACTTTCACTTTTACCATATCACGGTATTTCTTAACATTTAAAATAACAGTTCACATTGTATATAAGAACATATTAACATGCCGTTAATTTTACGCATTTGAAAACATACATTAGTAGTACATTGTTAACTTCTATTCTTTTCAAAGCAAGTGCCAATTCTTCTACATTGAAATACTACATTTCAAAAAGTCTTTCAGACTAAAACTTCTTTCTTGCCAGAATGTTTTAAATAAAATTTATGCAATAACTTTTACAATATTTAAGTATTTACACATCGCTATAATACATCAACTTTAATTTTACGCGCGAGTAATTGAAAAACATAATACCAAAATCGGTAACAACTCATTTCTCGCCCTTTTGGCGATAAAGGTAGACCTCGCATGAGGTAAAACTTCTTGAAATCTGCCACTTGCAGTAAGAATGAAAGATTAACTTAAGTTTGCAAAGTAACATAAAATTTTACTTATCTTTGTGATATTCGGACATTCTTTTCTGAGCCCAGTCCTGGAAGGTAGCACAGATTTTCGTTTGATTTATCCTCCTTCTTGTGCGGGCTCGCCCTTCAGTGCCTTCCTCTAGAAGCTTTCTTTTTTCTCCAGTTCGGTCACCCTTGAATACCTTCTTTTTCGCCTCTGCCTGTGGTCTTGGCCGTTTGATGGCAGCTGGTCTTGGCGGAACCGGGAGACTTCTTTCGCGTTCCTGCTTGGACCTCGTTGCTGGCCGTTCAAATTTTCCTTGTAACTTTTCCTCCGCCGCTGGTGGCCCTTCCGCAGTTGGCGACATTTGCTGCGGAGAGTCCTGTCGGATGAGTAGATCTTCCGTTTTAGAGCCAGGTTATAGTTGCCGTCATTTCTCCTGGCTCTCTTTGCATACGTCGTCCTTCTCCCTTCTCCCTTCTTCATTCTGGGGGTGTTCGTGAGCTCTCTTTTCTGGACGGTGGAACGGCTTCTTTTTCTTGTTACCTTCAATTTTCCCGCGGGGAAACTTTCTTTTCACTTGCTCCTGCCTCTTAATGGCTTGCCCTTGTGATTGTCGTTGTTCCACCTCTGGAGCTTGTGCCTGCCGTGTCTGCCGTGCCGGATCCTGCAAAAGATCTTTAAAAATTTGCATTTTATTACGATCATAGTAGGGTTTGATTTGATCAATGTTTGCGGAGCAGGTTTCCCCCTTCCTGGCTTTTAACACTACTACAGCGTGAGTTATTTTTTGTATGACATATGGTCCTTCAAATCGTGGAAAAAATTTGGCAGTTTTATCTTCTGGTGCTGAAGAAAGTGAATGCTTAATTTTTAATACTTCATCCCCTACTTTATAAGTTACTCCCCGTCGTTTCAAGTCATAATACAGCTTTTGTTTTCTCTGTGCTACTTCAGTATTCTTTTTTGCTTCTTTAATTAGTTTTTCTATATCACCCATTTTAAATTCTGGGGCTCTTTGTTGCACATAAAATAATTTATCTAACGGCGTTATAATCTTTCTGCCTAAAAATAACTCAGCAGGAGTTTTGCCCGTTGTATCATGTTTTGCGGTCCTAAGGGCGAAAGCAAATTCATTGACATAGTTATCCCAGCTTTTATGAAAATTTTTAACATAACTACGGATAATTTTCACTATATTTCTATTGACCCGTTCCGCTATATTTGATTGCGGCCGATACGGGACCATTTTTAAATGACGTATGCCCAGTTTTTTCCACATGTCTTCAAATACATTACTTACAAATTGAGGACCATCATCCGATATAACTTTTAGGGGCGCCCGTATTTTAAAATATATTTATTTAAAATAGAATCAGTAACTAATTTTGCGGAGGCTCGTTTTAAGGGAACAATTTCGGTCCACTTACTAAAATGATCAACCATAACAAGGAGATAGCGACTTTTATTTAACTGACTTTTTGGGAAAGGGCCCAATAAATCGATGCCAATTATTTCATTTGGAAATTCGGATTTAATACTATTTAGAAACCCGGCCGGGCGGAAATTAATATAATTAACTGCTTGACATGTTGGGCAGGACTGGACATACGCCCTTGTTAACTTTTGCAGTTCAGGAAAATAGACTGCCTCGTGTACGCGTTGGATAGTTTTTCGAATACCAGCATGAGATGCTAAAGGGCTCTCATGGAGCTCCTGCAGGATATTTAATCTAAGACTAGCTGGGATAACAGGTCGAAATTCGTTGTTGGAATTCGTAGTTTTTGTATAAAATAATAGACCATCTAGTAGTTCGTAATGAGCCGCCCTAATTCTTATCGCCACAATATCTTGGTGGCTAAAATTTTCAGGATCCTTTAAATACTCATAAATGCTTCCAAACTCAGGATCCTTACCCAGTTCGATTATTAACAGTTTCTCGGGAATTTATTGTACATGCTGTTGCCACCTTTACAGTATTACCTTCTTCATCTATTTTAATTCTGGATAGGGCATCTGCTACGATATTTTCCTTTCCGGGGGTATGCTTGATTAAGAGATTATATTCTTGTAGCTTGAGTGCCCATCTTATTAACCTTGGGGATAAGTTTTTCCCTGAGTTCAATCTAGTTACCGCTGCATGATCAGAGTACACTGTTATTTGCGCCTTTCCAAAATAGACTCGGAACTTTTGCACTGCTAACAGAACTGCAAGTGCCTCTCTCTCGGTCGCGGAATAGTTTCTTTGTGTTTGATTTAAAGTTCGGCTAAAAAATGCGACGGGCTGCTGATTTTGCGAAAGTACCGCTCCTACCGCATAGTCCGAAGCATCCGGTGAAATTTCTAAATTCTCATCCTTTTCAGGAAATTTCAACACAGGGGCTTGCGTTAATGCTTGTTTTAAATTTTCGAAAGCACTATTGGCTTCGGCCGTCCACGAGAATCTTGTCTTTTTCCTTTTTAATATTAACAATGGTTAAGCAATAGCTGCAAAGTCTTTTATAAAGGACCTATAATATGAACAAAATCCTAGAAAAGAAGAGAGCTTCTTCACCGTGTTTGGAGTTGGATACTTTTGTACAGCGATTATTTTTTATTCGTCTGTCTCGATTCCCTTCTGAGATATTTTGTAACCTAAATATTTTAATTCAGGGGCTGCAAATTTGCACTTTTCGACATTAACTTTTAGACCGGCCTCATTTAATAAAGAAAACACCTGTCTTAAATCCTGTACATGTTGGTTGAGATTATCACTAGTAATAATGATATCGTCTAAATAGATAAATGTGGACTTTCCAAGAACAGGCCTTAACACAATGTCCATACATCGCTGAAATGTTGCCGGTGCCCCTGAAAGGCCAAACGGCATACGTAGAAATGCATAAGTGCCAGTCTTGGTTATAAAAGCAGTCTTAGGCACGTCCTCAGGCTCAACCCCTATTTGAAAATAACCAGTCGTTAAGTCTAAAGTCGTCATATATTTGGTGGATGTTATGTTCCTTAGAATTTCTTCAATAATAGGTAACGGATATACCGGATATTTAGCTATGGAGTTTAATTTACGGGAGTCAATTGCGAATCTCCACCTTTTTGGATGTGTCAATGGATAGTCATTATTTTTCTTACATAAAACCACCGGGCTAGCATAACTACTTGAGATGGGCGTTATGATCTTTTTACGTAGCATATCGGTGATATGCCATTCTATAATTTTGTCCTTATTCTTATCATACCGGTATGCTTTGTGGCGAACTGGCATTGAATCTCCGGTGTCAATACTATGGTTAGTAACCTGAGTAAATCCTGGAATATCACTAAATAACGAAGCAAATTCACTTACCACTTGTCGGATTCTTCCTTGCTCGTTATTAGGGAGGTGGTCAAGTTTTAACATCGGCGGTTCAGCCTTTTCTGCAAGAACTGGTTTCATTGTCAGCTTAAGGGACGCTTCATTAAAATCCAGTGTTGCTTGTGCGTCTGAAAGAAAATCTATTCCTAAGATGAAATGTGCTTGCAGATTCTTTACTATAAAAAACATCACCTTTACTTGTTCGTCCTTGATACGGATATACAAAGGTACTTTACCTATGCACTTACATTTTTCTCCTTGCGCAGCTAACACTGTCGTATTATCCGAATTATATATACGATATTTACGAAAATACTTCCTAAAAAAATCTTCTGCCACACAGGAACACTGCGCGCCTGTATCCAGGAGTGCGGTGGCTGGGATATTATTCACCAACACTTCAATCTTCGGAAGAGTCAAATTTTTCACCATTACTGTATTTAACTTGAAGGAAGAGGGGTTTTCGTGGCCTTCGGATTTCCGCACCCTCCCGTCAGCAGAAATCCGTTTTAGTTTAAATTATTTTTCATTTCCGTGCTTTCCTTCTTTTTCCACTGGCCTTGAGACTTTTTTTCTGGATTGCTATTGAACTGTCGACGTTCGCCGGCTGTTTTGAATGCTCGGGTTTCCTTGCCCACTGATTCGCTTTGCTTCCGTAGCCGTGTGCTTGAGTTTGCTGTAGTCTTGGCGCACCAAATTGGTTTCGCTGTTGATATTGGCGTCTTCTTTCAATGTCCGCCGTTCTTCTACTTTCAAACTGGATTGCTAGCTCAAATAACTTTTCCAGTGTAGTCGGATTTCTTAATTCAATAAAGTCTTGCACTTGGGGCAGTAACCTCGGCAAAATCACTTGAATTATCTCAGGATCCGGACGGTTTCCATACAAGAGTTTGAAGACGTGAATTTTTCTTAAAATAAAGCTTGAGAGATTTTCGATTCTTTGTTGATATATGCTGAAAAGTTCCGTTTCTAATTTCGCACGATCCCTTAGGACAGGGAAGGCTTTTACTAGGGCAGTCTTGAAATTTTCGTAAGTATAGGTGGGACTTCCTGCTTGACCCAAGAGACTTCTGCCTATACATTTGAACCAGTTAAGCGCTTGGCCCCTCAAAGCGCTGGTAGCTAAGGTAACTTTTTGAAACTCGTGCACGGGGTAGAGCATGAAGTGGTCATCCAATTTTTCCAAAAAACTGTTTACCGGTGAGTTTCCATTAAACGTTGCTTCTGGTTTCATCGAAACGCGCATGGTCTGGACAATGTAACCAAATCCTTCCAGGGCGGCAGCTGGCATTTCTGGATTCTGACCCGCTTCTGCAGGCAGCACAGGTTCTTCTTGAAACTCGGCCATGGTTATTCTTCTTCGTTGGGCGCGACTATCAGGTTCAATGTTCCGTCTTACTTTCTTTGGGAACATGCAAGGACCTGACTCGGAACAGAGAGCTTACTAAAGCTATGTTCAATAACTGTGGGAAGTAGACAGGATACACAAGAAGGCTATACAAAACCCTTTATTTTTCTCTCTTTACAATAATTTCCGTAATTCGGAATACAAAGACCCACTACTTGTGGTCTAAACGTAAGAATATAAAAAATATAACTAAACGCTAACTTAACTTTGAAATAATAAACGTGGAAGATTGGCCTTATATTAACAGGAAGCCGTATGTAGTACAGAGAACTGTTAACACTACAATACGTTTAAAATTAACAAGAGGATTAAACCTCTGGCCTGGAAGGCAACCAGCAACTGAGTAAACTTCTAAGGTAAGCGGTCTGCTTCGACTAACTCCTTCCTCTCTCTCGCTTGGCAAAAAGCCACCACTTAAGTACTTGGCGTTCGCCAGACAAACTTTGCATAAATACGTTAACGCTTTTAATTCTGGCCGGAAGTAGAAATTAAGAAGTGATAGTAAAGATTTAAAATAAAATAAACGTTAGTAAAACTTAAGATCCTTACAACCTTTGCAATAGTCGAAGATGTCCGTTTTTTCCTTGGATACTTGTTTGGAATTTTTGTCCCACGTGAGGCTCCAATTTGACGTTTTTTTTTTTTTTTTTTTTTCCTTTCTTGTTGATGATATTATCTATCGACGCTTTAGATATCACATAACCATGACTCTCACATCGTTTTTGGATAACGGAGTATGCATATTTCTCTTCGGAAAGTGCGTAAATGTAGCCTTCGAACCACTGCTTTGTTAAATTCGTCATTTGGAATAAAAACAAAACTTTCAAGCCACAGACGATAATTTTGACTTTTAAAAACATAGTAGAATTGCAATTACTTCTTTTGCAGCAAACGATTTTTTATTACCGCTTACCAAAATCGTCTAAAAATGGGCGAACAGCCTTAAAAGGAAGAGTCTGTGTATGTGTCTTTCATTCGTGCTTTTTTTTTTTTTTTTTTTTTTTTGGGACGTAAGCTAATAGACCCAGGGCTCCGAAATTTGGTACATGTGGTGCATCAAGACAAGAGGCAAGTGCATCTCGAAGTGGTTTTTTTTTTTTTTTTTTTTTTTTTTTAATTCGAAGGAGTTTTTTTATGTTATGTTTTTTGACGAAATCGTATCAGATCGATAATTTTCTCCCATTATATCAGCAAGAATGGCTACGTGCCATTCTTGCTGATATATCACTGTTGCCATTGTTGCTGATATCAACGCTGTTGCCACTCGGAAAACTGAGGGCGATAATTCTGTGCAATTTTTAACTTTAAGGTTTCTTTTAGATACTGGACGTTTGTCGAGAGAAGGTAACGGGAAGTTGATTAATTTGTTTATGAGGAATATTTATATTTGTATTAAGGGACATTGCTTATTTCATTGTAATTTTTTTATATGTAATATTTTTTTTTTTTTTTTTTTTTGATAAAGTTGTTCTGTAGAGTAAAATTCTGTTCCCTTTAGGCATTTTTCCGGCACATTTAAATGCCAGACGAAGGTTGGCCGCGTAACGGTTAGTGTCAAATAAAGCTACTACTTAGCGTTTGAACTCTTATCGGTAGGCTGGCTGTATGGCCAAGTTATTCAGCTATTTCTCCTTTTTAACACGAAATCTGTCGATTAGCTCCAACATACACATGGACTGAACATAATAGTTCAAAGCTTTTTTTAAGTATATCTCAGATGTGTTCTATAATGTTCATAACAAAGAAAACACTCATCAGTTCCTTCGAGCAATGCAATTCTACTGAATATAAATAATCATACCGCGAGCTTGAACAAAAGTGTTATCCTCCTTACGTAAAATAATAATAATTGCTATGAATATATGTGTTTCTAAAATACCGGTAATAATATGGTGTTTCAGTATATAATCTTTATATTTCACAGTTGTCATACTACCACTTAAGATCAGTGGCGTCGTTAAGAATGGCGACAACTTCCACTATGTGCAGAAGGCATTCAAGGGGATGTGTACTCGAGGCGACCATCAACATTAGTCTCGCTCATCTTTTCTTTATAGAAGGTGCTTGACTGGACTCGTCAACATGTCCACGGATCATGATTTCACCATGGAATTCCTAATATGAAGTCTCTAATGGCTTCTTACACTTTCTTTAGCGATGCTCATTCTTACTTATTTCAGTTTTATTAACGAAGATGTAGAGGTAATTGCATTTAATTGCAAAGGTATTCCGTAATCAAAACGCCTTGTTCCTTTATCCATGAAATCTCTACACAGATGGATCTAGGCCTAGGCTCCAGAGTGTCCTATGTGGAGGGGACTCGAAATACGATGCCACCAATCAAATATCCGCGAGAAACATTCATACGGAGAAGGCTGAGTTAGTGGTGATCCTCTTTGGATAAATGCATAAACTTGGTCTTTCCACTTGCATATCTTTCCTTGTTAAAGTATGACTTCCGAATTATGCAACGAAAATTATATTTTTCGGCTTTGCATTATAGTTACCCACAGTTAAATCCTTACATCGGTGAGAAGTTTGAGCCAACTTCACGCTAAATCATTTCAATCATTTGTGTAGTCCTTGGCTACTGGACTTAGTTTTAAATATGAAATTACTGTTGCTGTAAGTAACATCGTCGCAAGGGACTGGCTGATTTGTAAGCAAGAGTCGTGCATTTTTGTTCGAGTTCTAGTTTAATAAGAAGGTTTGTTAAAACTTTTTAAGACTTCATAGTTCTTCTCTGAAAGCGATAATTCGCTTTGTATCTGTCAGTCTGATAGAAGTTTGGATTTAGTCCATGCTAGCAAAGAAGACAAAATTTTCTCATTTTTTTTTTGACAAGTAAGTATAGAAAAAAACGCATTTTGCTCTGAATTTCTTAATATTCCTAAGTTACGTCTCTAACTGTACTATCACTTCGACTGCTGCTCTGAAAATGCTGGAATTAAGTCTCTTCATAGACGCATTTAATACTTCCTGCATCAGAAACCTGCAGAAATTTTGGATGCGTATGGAAATGGGTACATTACTTTTGTAACACTATCAGTTTCGAGGTGTTCTTTTCCAAAGACCAAGAGATTCTGATATGGGTATCCTCATGAAGCATTAAAAAAGCACTGTTTTTGATTTACTCGAAATGCTCACAGTTACATTAAAGGGGAAAACACTATAACCAGTGTTTTTATTCAAATTTAAACCAGAAACAAATAGGAACAGTTTAAGTTATTCCTATATCCAGGCACGGTCATCAGCACTTTTGGTGCTTTAGACCAGCGTTTCTCAACCTTTTTTTGGCCTGCGGACCGACAAAATTTGCGAAAAAATTTCGCGGACCGGTAGTTAAAGCGCATGCGCACGATAAAGCAAAGTACTCTCCTGGCAATATGCCTCATTAAACTATGGTTAAAAAAATTATTAAACTTTTAAGTTGTTAATGCACTCATAATTGGGAAATATCCAATTCTTGTTCGATAGGAGTAGGACCTTTGGACTAGGTACCCGGGTGTGTACAGCATTCTGCAGTGAAACCAACCAACCTATGCCTCTGAATGTTCTCTGGAATATTTGTCACATTTCGCGACCGCTTCATTTACACCGATAGACTTTTCTGCATCCTAGAATTACTGTAACCCTTCCTCTGCTCTGAGCTTTCCGTCTAGTTAAAAAAATGCGAGATGTAACAAGCGACAAATGTGAGTACACTCTAGTGTTGCCAACCTTGAAATACAAAATTTTCAAACTCTTCCCGTCGCTTTTCTTTGCTGAAGTTTCATAATAACAATTGAATTCGGTTAAAACACTTCGTTGTCATTTGCTTAAATTCTGTTTTCTTGTAAATAAAATTATACAATAAGTCTTCTAATACTAATGAACGTAAATTAAACACACAACAACAGACTCATTGAGAAATATTCGCGTGGTAATAATAAAGGCAACTGCATCTAAAATTCACAATCATAACGTAAACACAAAACTTTATTTCCTTAGAACAGTGTATTGAGAATACGGCAAAGCACACTAGGGTTGTCTGCCTAAGGGGAGGGATGCCTTCGTGGAGGACTTTCTGAAGGAAACTGGCTCGTATACAAGTTACACATGGGGAAAACCCAGAAAACGCCCATGCATCCAGCCCGTTAGCGGGATTCGAACCTCGGACCGAACTACCAGTGTTCAGCCGCTGGTGGGCCCTTTAGAACAGATATAGCTAAAATGTTATAGTTTCAATGATGCTTTATTCTTATTTTATTTACTGTATTTTTAATTTTCATTTTCTTTAGCGATGTAGAAATATTGCTTTCCTACACGTTGATTTATTTCAAATGCTGGTTTGCAGTATTTGCCTCGTTTTGTTTACAACTCTTCCCATGCCCTAGGCAAGTACCTACCAACCAAAAACAGAGTCTAACATTACGAATCAGCGTAAATGTTTAATTTTTTTAACTAAAAACTTTACGCTGATTCTTAATGTTGGACTCTATTTTTGATTGTTATTCAACATGATATTTAAACTAAATTACCTACCAATAGTTATTATCCTTTTGTTGAGGTAATAATGATGTTAATTTATGTGAGGAAATTTCCGAATTTTAAAGATGCAATAAAATATCGTATTTCTCTTATTCTAAATGGCGCTTTTTTTAATTCCAGTTCCATTAACTTTTTGGTGGGGGCATTTTGCATTGATTCACTATAAATGTCGGTTCACTTTTGAAATTGTTGCCACCAAGTATTAGAGCCCTGTATTATATTTAAAGAAATTAAATAATGAAAAATCTCTATAATTGTATGTATGTTTCTCGCATTGTGATAAAACAACGGTACATAGAGCCGTCCAATTTTGAATAACGTACGTTTCCACCCGAATATGGGCATCAGGAAGCCCAAATTTGGAATTTGTTTTATTATCTATTTCATATTTTGTAAACGAATTCTTGATTACCAAACTCAACGATTTCAAAAGCGAGCAATGGCAAAACTGTACGGAAAAAAAAAAATTATCTCCAGCGCGCAAGACTGTGTATCGGAAATTGTAAAAAAATTCTAATTTAAAAATTATTTTTCGATATTGTTGTTCAACTGAATTTTATGATTTAAATGCGAAATACATAATATTTAACAAATATAGGTAACACACAAAGCGTTAAAAAAATCGCTTTGGGCGTAATGTAAAATCTGAAAGCTTTTATATTTCTTCTTTTATTTTTTTTTTTAATAAATATTTTTTTCCTCTCCTTTTTTTTTTTTTTTTCTTAATTTTCACTGCTTATAGCACGATAGAATTTTCAATGTAAATTCGTGTTTAAGCTAAAGAATACAAAATCTTGCCGAAACCGCTCAAACGGGGAAAGTGGTTAGTGATTCTTAATTACCGTACCGAAGGGCCCGTGCTCAAATCCCGGAGAACGAGTGGGTGTGAAATTGTCTTTTTTTTCAAAGGAGGTAACGCTGTGCCGTCTATTAGATGGCTTCATAATAAAATGAAGACCGCTTATAGCCTTAGTAGTGGCGAAATTCTAAAATGGCTAGTGCCTGACATAAAAAAAAATCTCATATGTACACCACATGACCTCATTGTACGGAATATTAAATTATACACCTTTTTTTATGCATTTCATTTAAACTTAGTGGATTGAATTCAATCTACTTCGTTGAGAGCGCATTAATCACAATAGAATAAATGCACTCTTTAAAATTCACTATATTTGCTTACCATAGCTACACTCCGGCGCTAGGTCCACTTAACGGCGTTATATTTCGTTCATATTATAACCTTACCTTTACCTTCACTCGCATTTGGTACCGACTACTGTGAGTTATCACCAATAGATCAAGTATGCCTTAGGCCTTTCCCGTTTGTATCAAAAGGAAGACGTGCTATTGGTACATCTAATCACCCAGAGGCGTAGAATGCATTCAAAAACTCTAAGGTTTGGAGTAATCTGGTCGTGGGGAAGCAAAAGTTTCCATATATCTTTAAGTTGTAAAGCAATCTTTTACAAAGGTCGCATTCAGTCTCTGCTAGATATTAATTCGGAGTTATTTAAGGAGAAGCAGCATAGCATGCATAGCATGCAAGAAATTGTAGGCAACAGTAACGAACGAAACATTGCAGAAGTAATCTGTATAAATTCACGACCAAGCCGAGCACATGTGACCATATGTGAATGTTATTTGTCAGACCTGAAGGATGCCATAAAATGTGAAATTATTCATATTTTTTCCACGATGTTACGTTCGATGTTGTTGTCAACGATTTCCCGCATGTAATGCTTTGTCGTCTACGAAGGTGGGCATGTTGAAAACTTCTATTCCAGTAAAAGTTTCTAATAAATGCTTTAATTCCAATAACACTATTTTCCGTCTCCTCTCTTGTGTTGCCATAGCTCCTTTAGAATGCTCTTCTTTCTAAATGTTGTAGAGACATTAGTTATATTTTGGAAAGCAGGAATGATGAAAAATGACCAACGCCCTCGGGCGGAATCGAGATACGCACCCACACCCAGCGTATAGACCACTACACCATGAAGGCATGCTAAGAGGGAGGAGAAATACCTTATATACTCCCCCTTTTAAAGGGCGAAGAGGTTTTAGGGGAACCAATCCTGGGTGTAGAGAATCATCTTCCACCACCCTTTTAGTTCGAGCGCCACTGTAGTATATAAGGTATTTCTCCCTTCTTAGCAGGCTTTCGTAGTGTAGTAGTCAGTACGCTGGGCGCGTATTCCAGAGGTCCGTGGTTCCCGGCGAAGGCATTGCTCAATTTTCAATCTCTCCTGCTTCCAATTAACGGTAATGTCTCTACAGTAATGCCCGAACTAAAAGGGTGGTGGATGATGATTCTCTACACCTAGGATTTAGTGATTGTGTTCTTAAACTTAATATGTTTCACAAACTATAATCAATCAACAAATGGACTGTATTCCTACACTTTTATTTGATTACACTAATTATAAATAATATGATAAATTGCGAAATAATTGATACAAAATAAGCGAGCCATTCTACATGGCTGTCACTAACACAATTCTATCAATCAATTATCTTGTTGCCACACATAAAGTTCAAAACTAAAAGAAGAAAAACAAAATGAATTTACGCTGTTTGCAACAATAAAATGAAGCAAACGATACTCACATAAACATCCTGGCCCTAGTTGGAGCATTTTGAAACTTCTTAGTCTGTAATAAAAGATAAACATAAGAAAAATAATACAAAATATTATATGCGAAGCAGTTCATAGTTTTTAGTCTGAATAGGAAGAGGACACAATTTCACGACTGGTCGTTTTATGACACCATGACCAGTTTTAATACTAACAACTCTGACTCTATGATCTGAGCCCGGATGAACAGCAATTATTCTCCCTAACCTCCATTTAAGAGGCGGAAGGTTGTCTTCTTTGACGAGGACTAAGTCAATAAATTGTTTTGACTTTTTTGCCATTTAGGTCTTTGTTGAAGCTGAGACAGGTATTCTCGACTCCATCTTTTCCAGAAGTGCTGAAAAATAAACTGTCTCACATGCCATCTGTCAATGTGATTGAAGGAATTATAATTTAGGTCTGGTTCAGGTATGGCAGTTAAAGACGTTCCTATTAGGAAATGACCAGGTGTTAATGCAGTTAAATCATTTGGATCAGCCGATGTTGGACACAATGTCCTAGAGTTGAGACAAGCCTCAACCTGCGCTATCAAGGTCTGAAATTCCGGATAGGTCAGCACAGTATCACCAACAGTCCTTTTTAGATGTAATTTCATTGACTTTACTGCCGATTCCCATAGTCCACCAAAATGGGGAGATGATGGCGGGTTGAATATCCATTTTATTTCTTCTAAAGACAAAAATTTGTGAATTTCTTGATTTTGCTTACATTGCGAAAAACATTTTCTGATTTCTTTGTCTGCACCTTTAAAGTTAGTACCGCAGTCACTATAAATCTCAAATGGTTTCCCTCTTCTTGCAATAAATCGTTTCAATGCATTTAAAAATGCCTTTGTTGACAAATCTTCTACCACTTCAAGATGTACTGCCTTGATTACAAAACACACAAATAAGCATACGTAATATTTAAATGATTTTTGTACACGTCCTGCACGATGTTTAATCATGAACGGTCCAGAAAAATCTATTCCAGTTCGATGAAATGGTCGCGATTGTGTTACTCTAGATTCCGGTAGATCAGCCATTATTTGACTTGCAGTTTTAGCTCTAAGTTTGCAACACGTGATACAAGATCTTACTACTTTTCGGATAGCAGATCTAGCAGCTATGATCCAAAATTGCTGTCTAATTAAAGATAAAAGAAGTTCCGGTGCTGCATGCAGATATTTGACATGAAAGTGTCTAATTATGATTTCTGTCAGATTGTGTTTTGAAGGTAATAAGATTGGATGTTTTTCATTTTCTGATAGTTGCGCATTTTTCAGTCTTCCTCCTACACGTAACACTTTGTTGTCATCTAAAATTGGACACAAGCTAAGGAGGTTGCTGTTTGTAGGTAAGTCCTTTCCCAACTTCAAACATTGAATTTCTTTAAAAAAGTGAAATCGCTGTATTATTCGGACAATACAGAAAGTTGCAGCTCGAATTTCATTACTAGATAAAAAAAGACATATTTCTTTCTAGATATGCTACTTTAGAATTCCATATGAATCTTAATATTCAAGCAAATATGCGTTGTAACTTTGGAAATGAAGATATATTTGATATAATAGCAAGTTCCTGTACAGGTTCAGAAACTACAAATGAGACTGTTTTACGTGCATCTAGTAATGCCTCTTCATCTATAAGAATATTTTTAGACAAGGCAATCTCACTGCACTTTAACCAAGAAGGACCATTCCACCACAATTGATGAGATAATAGTTCTGCAGGAAATAACCCACGTGAAGCACAATTAGCTGGATTTTCCTTTCCATCAACATGACTCCAGTTCTCAGGTGGTAAGATGGATTGTATTTCAGAAACTCTATTGGATACGAATGCTTGCCATTTTTTAGGATCTGACCTTAGCCATGACAACACGATTTGTGAATCACTCCAAGCTTGCACTAAATCAAAATTTATAACTAATGCAGCTTTTACAGACTGAATAGAGCGTGCCAATAACACTGCTGCACATAATTCCAGTCTTGGAATCGTAATAGATTTTAATGGTGCTACACGAGTTTTAGCTGTTACGAGTTTAACATTAATGTCAGAGTTATTGCAAGTTTTGATATAAATAACTGCTGCATAACCTCTTTCAGACGCATCACAAAATCCGTGAAGTTCACATCGAAAATAATCAGGTAGCAGAATTTTCCTAGGTATATTTATAGAATTCAAAAGTTTAACTTCTCTACATAGATTTCTCCAATTTCGATCAATCTCTTCTGTTACAGGATCATCCCATGATAATTGTAATTTCCACAGTTGCTGAAGGATCATTTTAGCGAGAATTACAAACGGAGCTATCCACCCCAATGGATCGAATAGTTTTTCTACGAATGGCAAAATAATTCTTTCAGTCGAAACATTTTGATACCCTATTACACCGACATTACATTTGAATTCATCATTGTCCGGATGCCATTCCAATCCCAGAACTTTCAATGGTTTGTCTTCTATTACACGATGAATATTCTCACTATCTGTGTTTGTTAAGCCAGAGGTTTTTAACAATGAAGGTTCACTTGTCGACCATTTGTGAAGCTCAAAGCCACCCCTTTTTAGCAGTTGTTGCAATTCGTCTATTAATGCAATACCTTCCGAACTATCTTTTACAGCAGTTAACATATCATCAACATAAAAATCTCTTAAAACTATATTCTTTGCCTTTGGAAAGTTCAATCCTTCATCAATCGCTAACTGACTCAAAGCTTTGGTTGCAAGATATGGAGCAGCTGCAGTTCCATATGTAACTGTTTTCAAACGACAAACTTGTATTTGCTTATACGGGCTATCTCTCCATAATATTCTCTGAAAATCTCTATCTTTTTCATGAACCTTTATCTGTCTGTACATCATTTTAATATCAGCGGTTATTGCAATGTTATGAAGTCTAAATCTTAGTAAAATACAAATTAAGTCATCTTGTATTTTTGGGCCTATCATTAGCGTATCATTTAAAGAAACACCTGTGGTTGTTTTAGCGTTCGCATCGAAAACAACTCTCAGTTTTGTTGTTAAGCTAGAGTCCTTCAACACGAAGTGATGTGGGATATAATAGTGTTTATTCTCTAATTTATAATCTGTGTCTGACACTAATTCTACGTGTTCTAGTGAAAAGTACTCTTTCATAAACTGAATATACTGGTTGTAAATTTCTTTCATAGATAACAGTCTCTTCTCCAAGTATTGAAATCTTCTGTACGCCACTTCACGGGAGTCACCTAGAATATCTCTATTATGTTTGAATGGAAATGCAACTGAATAACGACCTGATGTGTCTCTAAAATGCGAGTTTTTAAAATGTTCTTCACAAAGTTTTTCTTCATTTGTTAAAGGTTGTACATTTGGAAACTTTTCTAACTCCCAGAAAGAATTTACTAACTCATCTGTGTTTGTATTCAAATGATTTACATATACTGGCTCAAAATTTGTAGATTCAAAATTTGTAGTACCCGAAATTATCCATCCCAACCTCGAATTTAGAGCAAATGGTAGATCAGGACCACGTTTGACAATTTCTCCCGTCATTAAATGCAGAAATACATTTACTCCAAATAAAATGTCAACTGGTTGTGACTTGTAAAATAATGGATCAGCTAATTGTAAATCACTGAAGTTATCGAAGATGATTGATGGCAAAGATACATAGGGAATGTTATCTGTCACCTTGTCCAGTACAAACGCTGATGTTGATACACGAATGTCACTTTTAAAATAAGAAGTGAATATTAAATCGACTTCCCCATTACTTATAGTATTAAATTCTCCTAGACATGATACAGAAATGGAATTATCTTTCACTCGTAATCCTAATTTCTTCACACAATCCCTTGAAATAAATGATCTCTGAGATCCAGTGTCACATAAACATTTACACTTCACAAACTGTTGTTCAGAATTTTGAACTTTTATTAAAGCAGTACACAATAAAATGTGACTGGTTTGATTACCTTTTGCATTCGAATCATAATGAGAGGCACAAACTGTGGCTGAAACGTCCTTAGGACTCATTAATTCATCTCTTTTAAGGATAGATTGCGTAGGCGGAGATATACTGTTTAACTGAGTTTTATTCTTTGAATTATTTACAATGTGCAAAATACTGTGATGCTTCTTAAAGCAATGTTGACATGTATTTAAACTCTTGCATTTTTTGAGCAAGTGCATATTAGATAAACAATTAAAACAGTAACGATTAGATTTTACAAATTCTATCCTTTGCTGAACCGATAAATTTAGAAATTTCGAACATTTGGCTAAACTATGATCTTCTTTACAATAACCACAACCCAAAGTAGCAACCAGAACATTATTCTTATTTTGAAACACAGATTTAGGTACCTCATTACTTGTTGATTTGCTATTTTGAAGTGTTCTTGCATAGTTTTTTAGGAATTCAATTAAAGTCGTAAGTTTTGGAATTTCATTAGATTTTAACTGACGTTCCCACCATAATTTTGTAGAAGGGTCTAATTTTTGCAAAATTAAATAAGTCATTAAAGTGTCACCAAAATTATCAATGGTTTGATTCAATACTTCTAAAGAACGAATTACTTCATTAATATTGTCAACTAAATTTAAAATAGCAAATGCTGATTCATTTTGAATAGTTGGTAAACTTAAAAAACGTTTAATATATGCAAAAATTTGTTCTCTCTTATTTGAATATCTTTCGTCTAACAGATTCCATGCTATTTCAAAATTACAATCCGAAATTTGAATGGTTTGAATAATGCGATATGCTTCACCTTTCAACGAAGCCTTCAAATACTGCAATTTTTGAGCATTAGGTAAATTTGTATTATTTCTTACACAAGCACTGAAACGATCTTTAAAGGCTATCCATTCTGTAATATTACCACCAAAAGTCGGTAATGTTAACTTGGGTAATTTAATATTGTCAAGAACCTGTTCTGAAATTACACTATTAGAATTATTTTTACTATTTTGATTTTTTAATATTTTTTCACCTTTAAATTTCCACAAATAAATTTTATCTGTGTACTCCTGAACATTATCTATTTCGTTTTCTAATTCTTTAGTATCTTTAATTAAACTTTCGATTTCAGAATCAAGCTTCCTTAACTCAGTTTCTTTTTGTGTCAATAATTCGACACATTCCTCTAGTTCTATTAAATTAATTTCATTTGCAGTTAAAATAGTTTCAATTTTCTTTACATAATTAGTAACACTCCTGCGTAAGACCGCTCTTTTTGTTTTAAAAGTTATAAGTTCACTCAATTGAACAATTCAAAAACAGAAATTGTTCTTAAATCACTTAACACTATTATTAAAATGAAATCGAATTCTATGCTGTATTACAACATTGTTCTTAAAATTTAACAACAAATTAAACGAATTTTTGTTCAAAATCCACTTACCTCACAAAGTGGAGGAATATTTTCACCAACCATATGCATTATTGCGTTGTTAGAATACACTTAGAACAGTCACTATCTTCACTAACTCTCCGGCTAGACTTTTGACCAACAATAAATGGTCTTTACTTAATATGTTTCACAAACTATAATCAATCAACAAATGGACTGTATTCCTACACTTTTATTTGATTACACTAATTATAAATAATATGTCAGCGATGCGAAATAATTGATACAAAATAAGCGAGCCATTCTACATGGCTGTCACAAACACAATTCTATCAATCAATTATCTTGTTGCCACACATAAAGTTCAAAACTAAAGGAAGAAAAACAAAAGGAATTTACGCTGTTTGCAACAATAAAATGAAGCAAACGATACTCACATAAACAGATTGGTTCCCTTAAAAAACTCAGTCGCCTTTTGAAAGTGGGAGTATATAAAGTATTTCTCCAACCTTCTTAGCGTGGCTTCGCGGTGTAGTGGTCTGCACGCTGGGCACGTACTCCAGAGGTCCGCGGTTCGATTCCCGGTGAAGGCGTTGCTCATTTTCCATCCCTCCTCCTTTAAAATACATCATGTCTTTAAAATGTTACCTCGACATTTTCATTATACGTCTATCATTCCAAGGTCATTTATAGTTTTTCAGTGCGTTGATAAGCTTGCGCGGGAAGAAAGTGGGTGTCGTCATTAGAAAATTTCGATATGTTTTACTTGTAACCACAACCTTGAGAGCTCTTTGTTTTAAATCATCACAATCTAGAGTGCATTTCTTCAAATAATAGCATCTGAAATTTAATTTCGATTGGTCGAGCGGATAGATATCAGGGACTTTTTATGACCACCCTGTATTTACAAAAAATAATTAGGATAGTATCATATTATAAAAAAAATTTATGCATGATAAATGCTTAACTGTGCCTACCCTTAATTGTTGATGAATTTAACCTCTTTACCTACTCTTCTGCAAATACTTTAACGAACAAAACAGACGAAAGGTAAAAAAAGAGCTTACAATAGTCGCTGCTCAATCAGCTATATCTTACATGAGGGACCAAAAAAAAAAAAAAAAAAAAAAAAAAAAAAAAAAAAACTTTGAAGCTTACCCAAATAATTAGACATTTCCCAGAATTTTCCTTTATTCTTTTTAGCACCAGAAGTGCTATTAGTCTCGAAAGAGTTCTTTCTCGTATCACTTTTGTGTCCGAATCTCTTTTCAGATGGTTGCCACGAAATATTATAGCGAGGTATTATTTAAAAAAAATTAAATAATGAAGAATCTGTTTGTGTGTATACGTATGTTTCTCGCATCGTGAAAAAACGGCGCCATTTTACAACCGTTGAATTTTTAATACACGTCGTCCTCCACCAAAACAGGGGCTCCTCGAAGACCAAATTTTAAATTTCGAATTTGTTTTTGATTCATTTCATATTTTGCAGAAATTTAACGAAGTTTTATTTAAGAAATTCAGCGATTTGAAAGCGAGAAGTAGCAACACTGTTTGAAATATAACATTTTTATCTTCAGCGTACCATACTGTTACCGTTTGGTTCTTTTTCGTCATCAGAACCGCATTCAGAAATGTATGTTTGTGTATGTATTTGTGCACACGCGTGTGTGTATACACACATAAGTACGTACGTAACATGCATACATACATACATTTCTGTATATGGATCTGATAACAGAAAAGTACCTATTTATCTTTCAATTTTAATCTACAAATTGGGCTGTTTGCAAGCAATGTGTTGCTACTGCTTCAAATAGATTACTTGGAATGTTTAAGCTCCAGTGTAAAGTGTAAGGTATTTAATTTTCGGATTTAATCTTTCTGTTACCGGAGTAACAAACTAAGTGATTGCAAACAAATAAGCGCAATTTCTGAAAATATATTTTCTTCTTTTTATTTTTGTTGATTTAAATATGATTCATTTAAATTAGGAGATGTTTAATCAGAAATATTAAATATTTTTGCGAAATGACACTAGCTATACTCATTATAGTTCGACTGTGCCTGATTTTGCTGGTAACAGCCTTAGCTGGCAATCTGCCAAATCTCTTAGGATCGTCCATCGTCCAGAAGGAGTGTTAATTACGCAGGATGAAGAGGTTATATGAAAGTTAGCTCTTCTCTGTAACGAGGGATTTACTGCGGAATGAGAGAAAGTCTCGTATCATCCAGTGGTCCTCTCTCGAGTAGTCTTTCGCCCCTCATTTTATATTCGCATTGATATACAATGCTGGAAACGAAAAAAATGATGCAATTTTCTTTTTTCATGACACATGAATTTTACATTAACAGTACATACTCGTATTTCAATGCTTACTTTTAAATACGATCCATAAAAATAATGAAACTTCTTTTTTAGCGGAAATATTTGTTCTAGAGTTTTAAAAAAAGAAAAGTTAGCTGCCATCTACTTCATTTCAGATGGGATCCCCTAATCATAGTTGATTTTACGTGGCATTTGCCACTTTTGCGCTCTTTTATGCAACAAATATTTTCGTTCATTTTTTCCAAGATAAATTATGTTCTCTCCTTCACTTCAACTTTATACAATAGTATATATAAACTTCAGCCCCCAAATCTAAAAGCATCATTATTATTATTATTATTTAATTATATAATAATAGTTGATGTTGGTGTATTGAGAACAAGAATACGGCAAAGCACACTAGGGCTATCTACCCAAGGGGAGGGATGCCTTCGTGAAGGACTTTCTAAGGGAAACTGGCTCGTATACACGTTACACATGGGAAAAGCCACGAAAACGCCCATGCAGCCAGCCCATTCGCGGGATTCGAACCTCGGACCGAACTACCAGTGTTCAGCGATTTTACCGCTCGGCCGCTGGTGGGACCAAATACATAATAATAATTATTACTATATAATTAACTTGAATCGTAAAATTAATATAAATAATTATTAAGAAATTTCTTTCTTTGAAGTTATATTAATGTAAATATATTTTAGTTCAAAGACAAAAAGATGTATGATAATTATTGATGGTATTATTATAATATTTATGTATTATCGCAAAATCAATTATATTATTATGTTAGAATTCGCTGTAATGAAAATTATGCGATAAAATATAATAATTAAATAATTATAATTAATGCACTTTATCATAAAATTATGTATTCATATCAAAATTAAGCTTTGAAAACACTCATATTTTTACCAGTGTATTAAAAAATATGTAAAATGCACAAAATTAAGCACAATGCAATTAAAGAGTTAATTATTAATGATGATCAGTATAATTACCTTAGATTAATTAAAAGTAATTTGCTGCCTTCTTAAATCTGCGCTCTTTGAACGCAATGAAAATAAACAGGGAAAAAATAAAAGCGGGAAATATCTCTGCTACATGTTTCACGACCATCACCATTTTCGACTATAAATCGGTCCGAATGGCGCATGCGTGTTTGTGCTCATGGTCGCGGCAGGCGTGGTTAAACTATAAAATCATTGTATAATTTTTTTCTTTTTAATAATAACACTTTTAGAAGGCTACAATTCTTAGAGAGAGCATAAATAAACCTTAACAAATCCTCCGGCCCGATGTTAAAGCTGAATTGTTTTAGATTTTCTTACTTTTTAAATTTTTTATTTTCATTTTTTATTTAGTTCGATTTTATTTACTTTTAATTTTTAATTTTAGCCCAAAAGGGCATTAGATCCAAACGGTTACTAGTCTCAGAACGGCATTTTACGTCGTTTCAGTTTCTGTTTTAATTCACTTTTCAAATTGTTGCCACCAAATATTATCTCCATGTATTATATTTAAATAAACTAAACAATGAAGAATTTGCGTAAATGAATGAGTGCTTCTTGCATTGGGAAAAAACAACGGTACCTAGAGCCATCACATTTTGAGTAACGTAGTCCTCCAAAGGAACACGTGCACTTAGAAGCAGGAAATTTGAATTTCGAATTTGTTTTATTAACTACGTCAATTTTTAAAAATTTTTAAAGAGTTTTTGACTAACAAACTAAACGATTGCAAAGCGAGCAATGGCACTGTACGGGAAAAAAATATCTTCAGGAGACGGGACTGTGTATCGGAAATTCTAGAGATATGCTGTTTTTAAATATTTTGTGATATTGCCGTTGAATTCCATTTTATGTGGTTTAAGTGTGAAGAATATGATATTTAGTAAATAAAGGGGACACACAAAACGTTAAAAATAAAGCAGGGCGTTATTTAAAATCTGAAGGCTTTCAGATTTTCCTTTTTTATTTTTTTTATAAAAAATTTTTAGCTTTTTAAATTATTTTTCATTGCTTTGTTTCGTTGCATAGGGAGGCTACTAGTGCATTATTGAAGCTCTTGAATCTTCTTTTTAGTCCAAAGGGGTAATTTGACCTGAAGGACTATTAATTTCGTTTTGGCATTTTGCGTTGAAAACTATGAAAGGCTGTATCACTTTTCAAATTTTTGCTACCATATATTATCGCCCTGTTTTATATTTAAAGAAATTAAATAAAATAATGAAGAATCTGTTTAAATGTATGTATGTTTCTCGCATTCTGATAAAACAACGGTACTTAAAGCCATAAAAATTTGAATAACGTAATCTTCCATAGAATATGGAAAACCTAATATGAATATATTAGGTTTTCCATATTCTATGGAATACCTAATATGAATATAATATATAATTCATATGAATATATTATGAATTAATATCATATGAATATTCATAACCTAATATATTCATATGAATTTTTTATTATCGATTTCAGATTTTGTAACATTTCAACGAATTTGTTATTAAAAAAGTAAACGATTTCGAAGCGAGCAATGGCAACACTATACGAAAAAAGAAATATTTTTATCTCCAACGCGCGAGACTCTGTATCAGAAATTCTACAGCTATGCTCATTTTAAAGTTAATTTGCGATATTGCTGTTGAACTGAATTTTATAGTTTGAGTACGTAGAACATGATATTTAATAAATATAGGTAACACACGAAACGTTAAAAAACGCCCCTTTGGACGTAATTTAAAATCTGAAACCTTTCAGATTTTTTATACTTTATATATATATATATATTCTGTAAATTTCTTTCTTTTTTTTATACAATATCTTAACTAAAGCATTGTCGCAACACAAGATTGCTCCTTCAAGGGGGTGCTAGAAAGGTGAGCGGAACGCGAATATCACCACGTGACTGCAATTCTAAAGACTAGGAGAAAACAGTTTGAAGATGTGGATATGTCCGGAAGCCAATGAATAAGGAACTTCCTGTCTCTTCGTTAGCCGAGAAGGGGCAAAGTGATGTTGAAAGTCATCAGGTCACGGTTATGTTGCAGAGCAAGATCTTCAGATGTGCAATGCTGACCGATCTTGGATGTGGCCAGAGTTTTTCAGGTTATTTTTTTGATTCGTTCCATATCTCAAAAGTCTTGTTAAGATTACATCTTTTCGTGGGCATAGTGGGAGAGTTCAGATAGCACTCCCTGCTTCTATCCTTCTCAAAAGAATGTTGATAATCAATGTATAATAACTAGTTGATGAGTAAAATGGAAATAATATATGTACTTTCAGAGTAACTAAAACAGAATACAGATTTACGGCTGTGGAGTATTAATTTATAATTTTTGGCTGCTTCCGAAAATGAAAACAATTGGTTTTATTTGAAAATTTCAACCAAGATTTTAATCGTTAATTGATATATGCGTACTTATTTTAAGATTATTCGAATATACTTAACTATAGGTTACCTTATTAGATTTGTCAGACGAATTTTCACCCCATTCTGATTTAGAAATCTACAGCACAAACGGATGACAATAAATTTTAACTTGTATATTAAATTTCACGAAAAAAAAAAAACATAGTTATACATAAAAACTTTAAAATATTTTTCGTAACTTCAAGTTACACAATTAAAATGATTGATAGAGTCTGAAATTCTGTTGCTTGTCGCCTGCGAATAAGATAGTAGTTCGAGAATATAAACTTTTTTGCGTGTGAAAATGGCCTTAGTTTCTTTCCCCCTTTTCACCATTTATCAATATCTATTTCGAAAAACTACTTTTTACAGTCAAAGGATGTTGAACATCATCTTCATACTCAAGAGAAAAATACTCTTTTATGTTAACAACGACGATCCCCTAAATGCCCGCTTTCAAATCAGCAGTAGTCCCATTGCAATGCCAGCTGAAAAGGGATTGGAAAAGTGTTCTTATTTCCCGTTTTTGTAAGTGAACTTTCTGCTGTGTGATCCTGTTACGACGCCGCTATGGAGAGAGCGTGGCCAATTAAGTCATGAGTCACCTATTTTTATTTTCGCTGAATTTTGGGAGACTGGAAAACACAAAGCAACAGGAGTCTTTCCGGGATAATGAATAAGGCCACAATAACCTTGAAGATAGCGTGTCGTTACTGACGCTTTTCATTCAAGACGTTTTTCAAATCTACGAGTTTGTCTCAGGGGAAACGGTGAAATGGTTATTTACAAATCAATTACTAACAGACTAAGAGCCTGGATGGTATAATAACTGTTTTCTCATTTGCTGCAAATAAAAGCTAACTCGCGAACAATCAGCACAGTAATTAGTATCACAGCGTTCTAATTAAAACTCTACCTCTAAACTTAAATCCCCGTTTGTTATTTAAACTCCCTTAACTTACATTTCTAGTGGAGTGAATTAAACTGCAGAAACTCAGGAAAGATTCAACATAAGAAATAATATATTAATTTAAATAAACTTTCCAAATTCACATCTTAAATTCCTTTCTTTTTAAATTCTTGGAACCATGAATCTACGCTTACCTAGAAGTGCAACCTTTTTAAAGCACCCTGTTTAATGATAGTATGAAACAAATTATAAAATCCAAATCCAATCTTTTTCTAAAACATCTTCACTAAACTGTATTAATTCGATTTTATTAGCTTTCTCGTGATCGAAGCATTCATTACTTTAAAGCAGAGTTTCTTAAACGGTGGATCGCGACCCCCAAGGGGGTCACGGGACCTTCAGCAGGGGGTTGCCAAAAATTTTAGCAGTTTTGATATTTCTTTATCTTATTATAATAATTTTACAATTATCAAATATTTTTACACGATGTAGCTGAAAATAGATGAAGATAAGACAATACAGACAAAGAAAAAAACGAAAACGTTTCGACGCATTCTTTTTATAGCATAAACGTTCATTTTACTTGCTTTTTTGCATGTGACGCTGTCATTTCGTGTGTTACTTATTTAAAATTTTCACATTATTCTATGTCTTAAAATTAAATTTATGACCTAAAATTGCAACAGTATATTATGGTACAAGTGAAAAAATTGACAGTTTCAATCACTCAGGCGCCAGATTTTCGCAATACTTATTTGGCCCAACAAAATTTTTGTAAATATTATGGGGTCCTGGGGGTTGCGAAAAAAATCTCAGTGATAAATAAGGGTCGTGACTGAAAAACGTTTAAGAATCCCAGCTTTAAAGAATGGAAGTAAATCATTTTCATTTAATGAATCCTTTTGGCAGTTATGTTCATAAATTGACGGCAAAGTCTGTGTAGCATGATGTATAATTACGATAGTGCACTTTAAGCTATGGAGATTATAGACCTAAAAATGTGTATCATATTTTTTAAATAAAAATACTTTGAATGTAGTATATATTGTCCAGAAAAATATTATTTTTCTTATAATATCAATTTAGGAAAATTTTGTTTTAAACAGGATTTTTTTCCTAGAATTAAATTAAATGCAGAGTTTAAAAAAATATTCAAACATTTTAAACCAATAGAAATCGAAAAAAAAGAGCATTTTATTTTTTGCTGAATCGTCATCAATGCAACTTTCGTAGAATCCAAGAAGAATTGTAAAAAGACAATAAAACATATTCTATTAATTTTTTAAACTCAGGAATGGCCAAGTCGTAAAGGTTGCTGAACAGTTGCAGTTCAAACCAGTTTCGAATTCAGACAAATAGGCTTAAACATTTTCGGGTTAGGTCAAGTTATCGGAATTAGGCAAAGTGCACGAGAGCTATTTGTTTAAGGGAAGGAACGACTTCGTGGAGGAATTTCCAAAGGAAAGTGATTGGTGCTCAGTTTCCACATGAAAACAACTACTAAAAACATTCATGCAGCGAAACCATTAGGACTCGGTTTGAGCTCGGATCAAACTACCAATATTCAGCGGTCTTAACCGCTCCGCTACTGGTGAGCGAACATTTTTTTTGGGGGGGGCGGGAATGTGAATACAAGCAAATTTTGTTTTGAAAGTTTTTCCACAATAGCCGTGATCCACCAGCCTCCGAGGGGTGAAGTCGCTGAACACTGGTAGTTAAGTCCGGGCTCGAATGTCGGCGAATAGGTTGGCTGCATGGCGTTTTTGCGGTTTTCCGCGTGTGTAAGGCGTAAATGAGCTAGTTCTCCTTAAAAAGACCTAAACGATGGTAGGTATCTCTTCCTTTAGGCAGATAGCTCTCGTGTGCTTTGCCGTTTTCAAATAAACGCCAATCTTTTTTAACGCATTACATTTACTGACGCCATTGTCAGCATTGTAAAATAATTCGATTACTAAATGTCTTTAATAATCTCCTTCAATCGAGGTGAAAATATACCAAAATAGTCACAAAATTTGAAGTAAGAAACTATATATAAGTTTTCGTTTCAAAGCTGAACTATAGTTAATCCTCAAAATTCCTAAAAGTTTTCTCAGAAATACGATCTCCAAACATATTTAAACGTAAATTCTCAAAATCCTTCCCGTAAAAATCTTTTTCCAGTTATGATCCCCTTTTGAACTTCACTTTGAATGGAATTTCTAGCTTCTTGATTGGCTTTCACAAGATACGCAACGTAATCTTCAAGCAGCACGTCGGCATTTCAGACAGTGGCAAAAAGGAGTTACTTTTCAAGCTAAAGGATAAAGAAACGTATTGCGTAATACTGTCAAAACGTCTCTCAGAAAAAAAGCACTTTTTTCTGCAGCAGTTGTAAACTATCTTTCCTAATTTTATCTCCTAGTCATTTTGACTATTAGTTACTTAACCATTTTAATCAACTAACCGTAACATCCGTATGCCTTCGTAGAAAACTTTTCCTTTAACATTTTGTTCAATCTACAGTGATAAAAAAGTATATTCTACACATGACTGTGAGAGGTCGCTCACAACAGCATCAAGATGGTAACTGAAACGACCCCTACTGCCCCCTGGCTTCAAGATCGAAAAGAGCAGGAATTTGTCAGAAAACTACATTTCTCTTCAGAATTATCCCCCTTCAGCATCGACTCTTCCATTACAAGCCAAAACTCACAGAAGGTTTTTTTTTTTTTTTTTTTTTTTTTTTTTTTTGGCTTGAAAATAGTTATTTCAGTTTTTTTTTTTTTTTTTTTTTTTTTGTGTGTGTGTGTGTGTGTGTTCTTTTATATATTTTTCATATTTCTATACTTGATATCCTAGTAAACACTTGAGCAGGATGTCTCATTTATAGAAATGTTAATTATAAGTAACACATACACACTCTCTTATGTACGAGTATATAAGAAATTATTAACATTTAATATTTTTTTCTTATAAAATGAGCCGAAGTAGAAAAGTAGAGAGCTAAAGACACGTCGGGGTAGTTTCATGTCATTTTTAGATAAAAATAAATTTTTAACTTTTTTGGAGATTTACTTAGTAGCGGTATGAATCTCAATATGACAGGAAGAACGAAAAGCACTCATTAATCAGCCAGGCATAACGTTTTAAATACTTACCCCTTGAAAAGCTCTATTTGAAGCATTAAGCAAAGGGTTATTAATTGTTTTTATTTGTTTATCCTAATGTATATTTTTGACACTTTAATTACTTTTCCCATTTCCCTTTTAAGTATCAAAAGTATTTTCCAACTTTAATAACATAAATAATAATATCAAATAATAACACATTTTTACTTTCGATTGCCTTGCAGAGGTTTTGATTCCCTATACGTTTTTTCGCAGAGCAGGACAATCTCTTTTTTTAAATTTAAATATTAATACTTTTAATATATATATATATATATATATTATGTACACACCGTGTCCGCGAAAGTCCTTACTCAATCTTTACTTTCGTAACCTTTGGTAGTAAACATATGTTTCCTGTTACATAACGGGCCCACCACCGACCGAGCGGTAAAGTCGCTGAACACTGGTAGTTCGGTCCGAGGTTCGAATCCCGCGAACGGGCTAACTGCATGGGCGTTTTCGTGGTTTTCCCCATGTGCAACGTGTATACGAGCCAGTTTCCCTTAGAAAGTCCTCCACGAAGGCATCCCTCCCCTTAGGCAGATAGCCCTCGAGGCTTTGCCATAATCACACACACACACACCTGTTACATAACTGTTTTAAATGATAGAAAAATTCTTGTTTTGGCATTTTAAAATTACAACAAGTCAATTTTTTAAAAATGACGAAATATTTTTACACGTTTATGTTCAGGAAAATTTTGTTCGCATCATAAAAAGAAATCAAACAGAAAAGCTTTGATTCCCGTACGGCAAAATTGACCGAGATATTTGGTATTAAAATCAGGAAGCATATTTCGGGGCCAGTTACAATTTGAGGATCAAATTGTTTGCATGTGTCAGTAACTGAAAATAAAATATGAGCTTAGAAAAGATTTCGGGCATTAAGAGATTAAGTGACGAGCATTTCTATGCACAGTATCCCGAAAATAATTTATCAATATAATTTTATTCAAAATCGATGTCTTACTTATATAAAATTCGTGCTCCAGAAAACACGAGCAAGCTTTAGTGCTGGCGCGTAGAAAACTCGTAATATTATTTGCATTAATCGAAAATTAAAAATATGCGTAGTTTATTAAATTTTTTGTAAGACTTATTTTTGAAAACTTATAAATTACTTAAACTCAAAACGCTATAACATAGTTAAGTACTTATATAGTGACTTATATAGTGAATCGATATATTTATATATAGACGGTTTAGATCACTTGGTTATATAGTGATCTAAACCGTCTATATATAAGTACACCGATTCGCTTTCGCCGCAAAGTATATATACTAGCTTGCATAAGCCACTAAATGCTAGAATAATAAAAACTTACTATACGGTCAAAAACAAAATAGTATTAATGTTATTTAAAGTATCTGCTATATATGCTCTGTGGCTCCCCAAAAATCGAGTCTTTGATAGAAATATAAGCAATAAAATACTGTGTACGGTATTTCTCACGCCTTCTTAGCATGCCTTCGTGGTGTAATGGTCAGCATACTCGGCGCGTATTCGAGAGGTTCGTGGTTCGAGTCTCGGTGAAGGCATTGCGCTTGATTCAAGTCTTCTGCTTTCAAAAAAATTCTAATGTCTCTTTCAGTGGCGCCTGAACTAAAAATGGTGGTGGATGATGATTTTCCACCACCAGGATTTAGCGATTAGGTCTCCTAACCCTCAGTCGCTCTTTAAAAGGGGGAGTATGTAAGGTATTTCTCCCGTCTTTCTTAGCATGCCTTTGTGGTGTAATGGTCAGCACACTCAGCGCATATTCGAGAGGTTCGTGGTTCGAGTCCCGGCGAGGGCATTGCTCTTTATTCATGTCTCCTGCTTTAAAAAATACCTAATGTCTTTACAACTTATAAATTTAACTGATGCGAGCCACTCACAGGAGTAAGGAAGAAATTAATCCAGGGCTGTGGTATTCTATATACAGGGTAAAACAACAGCAAAAGAGCAAGTCAGCACCTCGTAACGGCACTAGTGCTTGAAATCCTTAGCCTCCTGGCCATAAACTATACTGTTCGTAAAAGTCTCAAGCACAGCATAGCAGATATACTCCACCTGGTCAACCACTTCTTTGACAATCCGTAATAAACCTCACAGGAACATCAACTGCGATTTTTCGTTCTTGTTTATTTTCTCCAACGATGTTTTGTACTACAATATTTTTGCCATGCGTTATTTTCTCTGCGATGTTTTTCGTCCGCAGTGTTTTCAGGAGATGTCAGGTGACAGGTGAGAGCGGATCCGGACACCCGAGACGGCGTACTAGGACTCTTCGGGTGTCGTCCAGAATCCGCAACTGTACAACGCGATAATTCTTTGGCGCCCCAGAAGCCCGGCGTCAAGAGCTTAATAGAAACTTTTGTTGGTGCTGTATATTGAAACTTGGGCATTTCAAACTGATAGTTAAACATTTAACAATAATTGTAATTTACGATACAATAATTGTATACTGATGCACACTCTGCAGCAGCTGCACAAATATTATACATTAAGAATTAAACATTAACGTGGTGCATTTTATGTGCACCTAGTTTAAACACTGGGAATAAACTGTCACAATAATATTTGTTTTGCACATGCGTACGTTGTTGCACGTACTTAAACATTCCGCACTAATAATTAAACATTTTACTCTTGGTTACAAGCCAGTTCTGCAATGATACATACATATATATATAAATAAATAAACACACATAAGTTATGGTGCATTTTAACATATATAGTCGCTTTGGATAGGTTAGTTACTTTAGAGTGTTCATGTACTGGACTCCATCATACACACACTAAATAGCACACTAACATGCCGCGCAAGAGCACTAGTACCATACACCGAAGCACTTCAGCAGATGTCAGGTGACAGCTGACAGCAGGGCCGGACACCCGAACGGCTTTCAAAGACTAATCGGGTATAGTCCGGGACCCGTTCCATCTAGAGCATAATATGTTTACAACATAAAATACCTAGCGTTGCATTACCTACACGACAGGTGGACATTGCATGGCGACATAACATAGCTCAGCATAGACATGATATGGCGTTTCGACGTGACATAGTATAGAATATAGTCATTGCATAGCGACATAACGTATTTTTAACGTTAAATACACAACGTAATGTAACTTAAATGACAGGTGGACATAGTATAGCGACATAACGTAGTTAAGCATAGATAAGACGTAGTGACATTACATATTTATAATATACAATTCGCAGTGTGGCATGACCTATGCGACAGGTGGACATTGCATGGTGACATATCATAGCGTAGCGTAAACATAATATGACACAGCATTGCAACATGATATGACATAGTATAGCATAAGAATTATATATTTACAGCATTAAATACAACACATAACTTAACTACATGAAAGGTGGATATAGCGTAACGTCAACAGATGTCAGTAATTCAGTATCCGCGGTTTACAGATGCGGCACAAAAAAGAACAACAAAGGAGTGTAATTCAGTATCTCCGGTTTACAAATGCGGCTCAACAAAGGGCAACATCAAAGAAAACGTTCTAAGTTACGGATATTGAATTACAAAAGTAACTCGATATCTGTGGTGTACAGATGCGACACAGAAAAGAACAGCAGAAAGGAAAACATTCTAAATTTCGGCATTCTTGTCAAGTAGCAACGGTGTGCAACATCGCGAAATACATTACTCAAACAGTATTAGCATTCATTTGCCAAGCAAGCATGTGTCTTATTGATAAACTCTGCAACTGAAAGTACACAGCGCATGGCATATACTGTTAAACAAGCTGGCATTAATAACTACTAAATTAATCATGTTATACAAAGGCTGTTCGCACATTTTTTAGACGGCTTTCAATGTACGAGTAATTACAGAAATGTTTTATCTAAAATTTTTATGTTGTAAACGTTCTGTTTGATAATCCTTATTCTTCACTACCTTTATGAACCTTAATTTCCAACAAAATAAAGCCTTTTGCCGTATCGGAGGAGGTATTTAACCTTATTGCTCTTGAACAGCATTTCTAAAGTCTATGGAAGTTGTAGATCACGTTTGGGCAACCCGCTTTTTAAAAGCCCCAAAGCGCAAAAATACATTGCTGATAGATCGAGAGATTTAGTACATATATGAGTGAAGGGTATGGGCTTACCCGTTTCGTGTTCCCTTTTTTTCAGGAAATTAACAGTAGATTTTGATGTGCGGCTGCTTCCTTTGTCTTGATGCAGTTTTATTGAATGATGGCACCGTGTGTAAAGAGGTGCTTCATGTTTGAAAACTGGGTATGAAATATGTTTTTGATATTATGTGGAGTTGATCTTAACATTTTTCGCCACTTATTTATTTTTAATTTGCCATTATATAAAAAACCAGCAACAATCATAAATCCCTTAAAAAAATCTTTTCTTAGATTCCTTTCTAAAGACATTAGGTATTTTTTGAAAGCAGGCAAGATGAAAAATTAGCAAACGCCTTCGCCGGGAATCGAATCACAAACCTCTGCAATACCGACCCAGCGTGCTGAACCACTACACGACGAAGGCACGCTAGGAAAACGGGAGAAATACCTTATACCTTGAAGCATGTTTTAAGATTTTTTTCTCCTCTTTAATGATAATAAATGGAACTGTTTTTATTGCAATCATTTAAGTCATCCAAGAGTCTTCTATCGTGACAACATTTTTCGATTTCTGTCCGGATAACTGTTTCTCCTAAAGAATTCTGCAGCGTGTTCTACTTTCAACGATATGTCGTGGAGAAAGACGATGCACATAATGTTTTTTTCGCCTTTTAAGATTCAAATCAGCATTAATCACTTTGTTTACAGTTGACGCTGAGCATTTTAATGATTTTTAACTGTCTTGGCGGATTTTCTTTCAACGTTCAAAATCTTACTTGCACAATATTCGAAAAATTCCGCTTTTACCTTGGATACGTATTTGGAACAATTTTTCCAATTGAAGCTAAATTTTGACCTTTTTACTTCCTTGTACGAAGTAAAAAGGAAGTATTGTAATCGCGAAAAGTTTCAGGCAGCATATTTCAACAAAAATATCCATTTTGACAGCTATCGAATGCAATTTAAAGATGTTTTTGCGTGATATCTGTACGTAAGGACAGAATAAAATAATTCCTTCAAAAAAATTATAAAACTGCTTTAAAATTAATTCTGAAGAGACTTTTTCGTGGCGTCTGTACGAACGTATGTACGTACGTGCGTGCGTACGTACGTATCTCGCATAACTCAAAAACAAGTAGCCTCAAAACGTTGAAATTTTGTATATAGGACTGCTATAACATGTAGATGTGCACCTCGTATTTTGGTTGCAATCGGCCGCACCAAACGTATATAAATATATTTATATATATATATCCACTCTGTTACCCAGCTCAGGGATCTCAGTTTCTTTACACTTATATGTTTGTAAATTGTACATTTTTTGCTTTAAAAATGATTGAATTATGTTGTGTTTATCTTCCGGTTAAGGATTTTATGCCTTTAGTAAATCTGTGTGCAATAATTTTAGAATTATCAGCAATTTTAAAGTTGTTTAATTGCCGCTAAGCCTGTTTTTAATGGTGGCCATTGATGTTTACATTTGAAACAGGAGACTAGTGGATTTGTTGCCAATCTAGAGAAACTTAGGTTCGCAACAACAAAGATAACGCATTCATTTATTGTTGCCAATTAAATCATGCTTAATTCTTTCTAAAATTTTTTCGAGGAAATAAGTGTTTAAGATTTACTTCGTAATTTTTAATATAGATATTTTGAGTTTTTAGGTATTTTTGCCTTCTCGCGAAGTGAGAACTGAATTAATTAAATGAGAAATACTCAATCATCTGTGAAAAACTGTTTCGTTTTTGTTTTGTTTGCTTAATTTCTTTTATACATCGTTCTAGCTTTATTATAGTATTTGAATAGAACATGTGGCAACGATTAGATAATTCTATTCTTTAAATGATATAAATTTTGTGCATTATGAGTTATAATATGAACGAAATATATACGTTAACTGTTATATAATTATTAATACTGTTAAGTGAATCTAGCGCCCGAGCGTCGCTATGGTAAACAAATACTAGAGTGAATTTTAAGGAATGCATTTATTCTATTGTGTATTGTGGTTTATGCGCTGTCGGCGAAGTAGATTTAATTGAATGCAATAAGTTTAAATGAAATGCAAGAAAAAATGCGTATAATTTAATATTTCAATACCAGGAAGTCATGTGGTGTACACATCAGATTTTTTTCCTTTGTTGTTGACAATATTACATATAGTAGCTTTAGATGTCCAAACTCTATGGATTTCGAGATGTTTTTAATAACTAGATACGAATAATTTTCTTCGGAAAGAACATAAACGCAGCTTTAGATTCTTTGATCTATTGTTATTAAAATTGCCATTAGCTAAAAATATATTGCTTCTTTAAAAGCGATATTTTGTATGAAAACAAAATTGTCAAGTAGCAAACAATAAGTTATACTTTTAAAAATATAGTTGCAGTTAACACATTTCAGGCAGAAGATTTTTTTACAGCAAAACAAAATCGTGTAAAAAAATGTGCGAACAGCCACCTCTATAATAAAGTAAGTAATTTCTATATGAAACAAAAGGCCGTTTCGCTAAAAATATGGAATTAATTTTGAATTTGAAATACTGAAAAAAATTCCATCAATTAAGATTACTAATTAAAGTCTTTTAAAAGCCAAAACAATATTTCTTTATGTCTGTTAGTAACTGGGTAAATTTCTAAAAACTTCGCAGGTAACTTCCACAAACGTGTTTTGTATGTGTCTGTTATTGTGTAAGCAAATCCTAAGTTATCACGATTTACGTTCACGAAAACAATTATATTTTTGCTTGACCCGTAATTATAGTCCCCTTCTGTTTTGATATTTTCTTCAGTTTCGTGCAGTTTCTAATGTCCTCGACTTTTGTATAGTCATTACTGTTTTACTCAAAGGTAGCATTCTAAAAGTTGCTTTATGGTAGCCTATTTGTAGCATTTACGTCAACTACAATAGAAATAAGAATAACGGCAGCTACTAAAACAATACTGCAAAAGTATAGTATAAAAGAATGTATAACATTTCAAAAATCAAGTAGGTTGACAGAAATGCATCGATTTAACGTGAAATAATATTAAATAATATTCTGCAGATTAAAAATGAAACAGTAATTATACATAATTTTCAACTAAGTACTGTTGACAAAAATGCGGTACAAGTAAGAAAACACAGCGGTACTTCATTCAATATACAGTAATCTTTCAGTTTAATTTATATTGTAGAGTCATTAGGTATTTTTTTTAAAGCAGATAAGATGAAAAATAGCAAACGCCTTCGCCAGGAATCGAACCACAGACCTCTGGAATACCGGCCTAGTGTGCAGAACCACTACACCACGAAGGACGCTAGGGAAGTGGGAGAAATACCTTATAATATCACATACAGATATTAATTTACTCAATATCTCATATAAATGGCATTCTGCAAAATGTAAATTAAAACAAGAATTTTTAACCCAAAGGGCTATTAATTTCGTTTTCGCATTTTGTGTTGGTTCACTATAAAAGGCGTTTCACTTTCCAAGTTGTTGCCACCAAATATTAGAGCCCTGTATTATATTTAAAGAAATTAGAAATTAAACAATGATAAATCTGCGTAAATGTATGTATGTTTCTCGCAATGTGGAAAAACGACGGTACCTAGAGACATCAAATTTTAAATGAAGTAGTCCTCCATTCGAAAATATAGGCAATTGGATTTTGTTTTATTATCGATTTCCTGTTTTGTAAAACTTTAACGAATTTTTGATTAACAAATGTAATGATTTCAAAGCGAGCAATGGCAACACTGTAACGAAAAAAAAAATTTTATCTCCAGCGCGCGGAACTGTGTATCGGAAATTCTAAAGATATGCTCCTTTTAAAATTATTTTGCGACATTGCTGTTGAACTGAATTTTATGGTTTAAGTGTGAAGAAGATGATATTTAATAAATGAAGATAACACACAAAACGTTAAAAGAACGCCCAAAATTAGTTTAAAATTAATTTAAAATTTAACATTTTATAAAATCTGAAAGCTTTCAGATTTTTTTTCTCTTTTTTTTTTCTTATTATTTATTTACTTACTTCTAAATACAGTCAAAAGTCTTTAATCCGGACTCGTCGGGACTTCGGCGATTCCGGATTATCGATTTTTCCGGATTATAGATCATCAGTTTAAATCTGGTAAGATGGCATGCAGAAATTATAAAATTAAAAATATGAAACCGTAATTTATAAAATAATGAGCAATTATGATCTAAAGGGTATCAAAATTTACACAAAAAAAGCTTAATATTTATTTGTTTACTTTATTAAACATTTCTTTCAACGCGCGCACGCGTAAAGCATACATTACGTATAATCGAAATCATATCAAAGACGGAGTACATCGAAATTAAATACTACATTTAGTAAGGAATTATAAGCCGAATAAAATAAAAACATCTGCCCTGAAGATAAGGATAGTGTTGACAAATCAACTTCTAGTTCATTGCGCGCCGCGACGTCTGCCCCCCCCCCGCGCAGAGCAGCGTGAAATTGATAAACAGATTTCGGAACGGTTAGATAAACAAAGCATATGCCTTTATCCATTTTTTATAGCAATTCGTTTTTTGTTTGATGGACATCGAAACATACTTTCGTTTTCTAGATCCTTTGGAAGCTCCAGCATCGGAAATTCTATTTGACATAATCGAAAGTTCAAGCTTACTTTTAGAAAATTGCTCTTACAGTCTGCAAAAAATAATAAGCCGGATCCAATTCGAAGATTAAAGAACAACGCAATCATCAACATTAACTGAAATAGATAATTAGATAATTTTAGCTTATACCGTCCGTTATATATTAAACGCGCACGCGAAAACGTATTCTGCACTTGCGCAGACGCATATGCGCAGTCGTAAATGTCTTGCGCGCGCGAATAAAACGCCTATGCGCATGCGTCAATGCGGCGCATGCGCAGAAAGATTTTAGCTTTGAGGTCCGGATTATGGGTGTCCGAATTAACGACTTTTGACTGTATTTTAATCATGAAAGATGTAGTTGCATACACTTTTTGGGCATGAGTAAAATTGAAATTAAAAAATAAAAGCAATTCTTTAATGAAATTGTTCATAAAAAATGAATAATTTATTTCAGCTTTCGTATATGTTAGGTAATTCTATTATATGACGTAAATAAAGTGAATCACAGTTTTAATATTCTAGCAGCAATGAAATGCAATAAAAATTTTGCAGCGATTACTCTCCCAAGAAGACTACTTCTAAGTCATGTGTAATTCTTAGAACACTATTAAATAAGAATATTCAGCATCACTGATTATCCATGCATTTCCACAGAAGACCAAAATGACCTAGAAAACTGGGTGTAAGGAAAAGCATCTGAGGAAGATTTCCCTGTATTTGATGTTACAGTGCCTTTAGGTGATCCGGTATAGTGGTTAGTGATGTTGCCTTACCGATGTGCCTGGATTTGAACCCCGGATAAGGCATGGTTGCTTGTAAGCGTATAGTTCCTATGCGGCAAGAGGGCACTCAAAATACACGGTCACCCGAAAGTCCTCTTAAGAGATTGATGATAAGGAACGAAGGGTGGGAGACCTTCGCACTGAACACTAGTGTGTTCTTAAAACTGGAGAGGAGCTGCATAGTGCACTAAAACTATACCTATACGATCAACGGTGAAATTTGTTGTCCCGCCAGATTCGCTGTTTGGTGACATAACATGAGCAGCATATAAATTTCATTTAAAACCTAAACAGTAACCCAAACCATGTTACACCTACGACAATCATATTACGCTTAACTCCCATGTTCTATCTACTTCCGTATTTAATAGCTCTCGGGTTTATTTTCCATACTTTGAATGATATAGAAATTCGATAATGAAGACAAATTTGAGATTATAGACGAAGGTGGAATTTTCTTTATTATATCATTTTATTCTGCATGATGCCTAATTTTATTCTGAGAACAAATTACTTCTCAGAAATAATTATATTTGTTAAACTGTAATCCCTTGCTGTCACAGAGAGCGAATCAGTGGCCAGTCTTATTGATCCACCTACAGTGACGTTCTAAGACTACCACATCTATACAAAAACCTTCCGTATTTTCCCTTTTATAAGAACTTCTATATTTAAGACGTACTACCTTAGTTTTGAAGCCCTAAAATTGAAAAAAAGAAAGAATTTTGCTTGAAGGACTGGCTTTTATTAACCTGCTAAATCTTTATGTATATAAGCGGCTAAAGTGTGTGTCGCCAATAGTTTATTGTTGCCAATCGGAAAAATGAGAGCGGAAATTAACGTTTCCGAAGTTTTTAATTAATATCTCGGCCGATTAAAGTCGTACGAAGATGAAAACGGTATCGATGGATTCGGAGAATTTTTTGGAATCCGAGGATACGCGTCTCGAATTTCAACTCAGCGCCGTTCCATAGATATTCGAGAAAAAGGAATTTGGCACGTAGCCAAATCCCTCTATTAGGGAAAACCCAAGAAAGAAAGTGGAAAATGTAAGGGAAACGTAGGGGAAAATTAGTTCTTAATTAATATTATTATATTTATTATATATATGCGGTTTAAGTGCTTCTCGCCGATAGTTTATTGGTTGCTTGCGTAACTGTAAATTGTTTTATGCCCCGTGCAGTGCAGCGCGTGACGAATATTATGAGAAAGCTAAGCCGAAAAAAGTAAAAATACAAGAGAACGTGCATTTGACATTTAATAAATAAATTTAACATCTATATATAATAGAATTCGAAAATATGCACCGGCAAAAACCGGCAACGATGAAAAAACAAATAAAATGAAATAAATAAATATCTTTATTATATGCGACTTAAGTGTATATTTGTCGCTGATAATTTATTCGTTGCTTGCGTAACTGTACTAGCCAATGGGGTGAAGTTGCCGTTTCAATTGCGACGTAGACAATTTCCTGTAAAATTTGCCTTTGTTATGACCATCCATAAGTCTCAGGGCCGAACGCTTAAGCGTGTTGGCGTTTTTTTACCTGAGCCTGCATTTGGACACGGTCAACTTTGGCATGTGAATTAACATTTTACTATTTAAATTACCTTTATTTATTGAGATAGCGGTGGCTCTTAAGAAATGTACCGCCAGTGGGTTCCTTCATTGCATTCTACTTTAAGCAATTAAGCAAGTAGAAGAGGGAAACCCCGTGGGGCAGTAAGCAGTGAGGCGTCCTCGCCCCTGCCCTGGGTAATTCAGTTTGAATTAGCAGATACGTTTGCACAAATCATTTTAATTACAATATATAATATCTAGAACAGCGGTCATTTCGTATGACCGCCAGGCTTTCTAGTTACAGTTTAACACAAAAAAAAAAGTTATTACGTATAAAAACTGAAATCAATGTTCATTCAATATTACAAATTGTTCTCATCCATTTGCTGGAGCTAATCTATGAATCCCCCTAAAGTACTCGATAAGCTAAGGTGCAGTTTTCCCAAGTGCATTGTATCAGTTCTTTAATATTGATAGTCTTGTTCTAACGGGATTCTTTTATGGTTTCTTATTTTTAGGTTAAACTCGTAGTATATACTCAAGGAGGAAAGCTCTTTTTTCAGGAACTAGAAACGATACCATTTGAAACATTTACATCTCTTTTTGTTCATTAAAGAACGATAGGGGGGGAAGAAATTATTGTTAATCTCAAATGGAATTTCAGACGTTTCGGTTTTTTAGAGAAACAGATGAGTGAAGGCCTTGGCACTCTAACGGTTATCATGCATGCTGAATTGACTAAATATTCAGGCGGAGACGACCAATATCATATGCGATGCATATTAAGTGGGTACTCAAAATCATCTCAACTCGCCTCAGTGCTAGCGGCAGAATGTTACTTTGCAATTATTACAATAACTTGCTATATATTAGAGTTATATTGTTGTTGTCCCTTTTTCTCTACCAACAACCTTTCTAGAGAACTTTCGGCTCGTCGCATATTTAGAGTGCTTCCATGCCACACAGACACTATACATTTACAAACATCTATGCCTTCTCCGGGATTCGAACTCGTACCCTTCGGCATGGCAGTCCGCAACATTAACCACTACACCGGTTGGGCGGCATATTGTAATTATTATTATTATTTCATTTCTTTCAGTTCCACTCAATCGTAATATAGCTATGTGAAGCCTATAAGTGTTTATGTGAATATATATTAATGAATTTTTAACTTTTCGTAAAAGATTGGTGTTTATTTTATGGTGATAAATGATAAAATAAATGAGTGTTTGAGCATATTTATTCACTCATAACATGCTTAACTTTTTTTAAATATTTTTTGGAGAACATTAGTTTCTTGTTAGCTTTCCAATTTGCCCTGAATCTCCAAAAGAAGTTTATTTTTTTTTATTTAACATAATTAAGATTATACTCCTTCTTTATTGATAGGACATCCCGTGTGAGAATAGCTGACTCTTTTTTTCTAATCCTGAATCTATGCTAACTGGAATCCCCTAGGCCTCCATTCAGGAACCTCTGACATCTGAATTATGTGCATGTCGTTCCATTTTTCTAGGGCGGTAGTAACTGCATAGCCTCCTACCAGAGGCGTAGCTAGGGTTTTCAGCGCCCGGGGACAACTGGAAATTTTGCGCCCCTTTCTGTTTGCCACAAATGGAAAACACTTTACTCTAAGATTTCGCACCATCAGTTTGACGCCCCCTGGATGCTGCGCCCGGGGGCAAATGTCCCCCTTGCCCCACCCTAGCTACGCCACTGCCTCCTACTACGCCGATAATACGGTGATCATTACTCGATGAAGAAAGGATTGGGCTTTAATGAAAATGCAAGATAAAATTAAGACCCTGGAGACATTGTGCATGCCATGGCCCATGGAGACATAGTGTAAACTTTAGGAGATGCTGAGAAGTTCAAACTCCTCATCATCACGTGGCACCGTACGATGCATAAATTCTCCAGTCAGAATGTCCCACTGTTTCAACAGTTCATTATCTTAGAGTCAGAATGTATTCCACTGTCCTTTGGAATAAGCTCATCTCTTCTGTCTTTAGTAAATCTGTCGGTTTGTCATTGAGCTTCTTCCTTTCTTTGGACGCCATTCTGGACATCCGAAGGAAAAGAAGGTTACATTTGTGTGTGATTCGACTTATATTTACTCTGTCCCGGAAGCATATTTCACAAATGCACATCAGCGTAGCCACTGAGGGAGGGGTTTCGGAAATGGACCAATGAGCTGCTATTGCTCTTATGACGCTAAATCTTCATGCATGTGAGCTTATGTTGTTTACGTTTTAAATTGCATTTCTTTCGTAGTTATAAATTTATAACTACAATGGCGTAATAGTAGAAAATCTCGTAGTGCTTTCGTTTTCTATCACTGACATTTCACTTTCGCGATTTTTATGACGCATTAATATTAGTATTGATGTTCACTGCATATTATGTGGATTAAGAGAATTCAAGTATATTATTTTTTTAAATTGAGCTGAGAATGACTGAAAGTGTTACAATGAATCTAGTGTTTTCTTATTTCAGTGTTTGCATTCTTTTGATTTTTAAAGTGTAAGATTCAGAATACATATGATCTGATTATATTCATTGTTAACATTAAAAATTATATGTGAATAAATTGAATATACTCGTTGTGAATACGATAAATTCACTCTGTTTGATGGGTATTTCTTGTGTGGACAGTACATTTAAGAGTGAGCATTTATTAAATGTGAAATTTAACGCACTAAATGTATACGAATGCAAATTAGTAATGTTCACTTTGAATAAAATTCTGCATTGGTTATTATTATAGAACATCTTTTTCATATAGACTGCAATAAAAAGGGTTGATTTCTATTTACATATATAATTGGTGTAAATATTTTTCTCATACGCATAGTTTTATGTAAAGATTGCATCTGGGCTCAGATGTTTATCACATATTTCTTTCTTCATCTTATTTACTACTTATTAAGTAATATTTCACATCGATATTTTTGCGAAGTATCCAACATGTGTTTATATTTATTTCAACCAGGTAGTGAAATCTTCATATATTTGATCTAACTTCGCAATGAAAAGTTTCAGAAGCAATCGACGATGCTTTAATTATTTTGTACAGAAAACTGCGTAGCAGAATACTTTCAACCATCTTGCTTAAATCGTAAAGCACGCGGAGGTCATGTGGCATGACAGAAATATTACTTGATGCTCATTGGTCCATCCTAGAAGCCACTCCCTCGGGGGCTAGACAGATGTGCACTTGTGAAATATGCGTCCCGGAAAGGTGCACTTTTTTTTAAGATATCAGGAGCTTTCCAAATTGCTTCCAGAATTAAATCTTGCGTATCATTTACAACTCTCTATTGTTTATCACAACAATAATATCCATAGGGACAAACTGTGAGTGAATATTTAAACAAAATTAATTCTAATTTCTTCGGCAATGCAGTCCACTCCAGCATTGCCAAATTTTCTAAGCATTTGGTTTACGAAAATTTAGAAATTGATAATATATTGAGACTGTACGAGACTTAGCTCCTCAGAAATCATCTCTGATCTCATCATCGCACAAAGGAATAATGGGATTTTAGCACATTAGACGATTCGAATTATTTTACTGCAAGAATCATTGCCATGGTTATGAATCATGGTTTGGCAGAGAATCGTTAAAATGTCTGTTCTAAAGCAACAGACTGTACTTTAGTCTTTCTGGTTATTGCTAGTATTTAGGCTAAGAAATCGAGCATATTTTAGGATTCTGGTTGACTTTAAATCTACTATTTGCGTTGTACATGTTCAATTTTGTTGTATTCCAAGAGCTGAAGCAAGAAACGATAGCTGAATCTATTCAATTTTAGCCGAAATTAAAAGTTCGCGGTGAATAAATTTTTAATTTAGATTTACGCTTGTAAAGTTCTAATACTGTTGTGGATTTAAAGGCAAGGACAATAAGCTGTGCGTAGCTTTTTATTCTTACATATGATATGATTCCACATATGTTAGAACATGTTAGGAAAAAAGTCGAAAGTCCAAGCTAGGCATTTTTTTTTTTTTTTTTTTTTTAATTTTGATGTACTAGTTATAATTTTTACTAGATATATTCTAATAAATAATTAGAATGTATCCGAATACAATAGGTTTCTTCGTAACAGTTTTGAAACTGTCCTAATTTTATCATACACTCTTTCTGAGCTGCAAGATCTTTTCTTTATTCCATACCTTCTGTTTTACGAAATCACAAAGAGAATACATTTACGCTCCTAGCACGATGTGTCATTCATTTGTATAACATCTTCATCTTGCTTGACTGCCCAACTCTGGAAAAAGAGACAGTAAAAGAATCCCTAAGACACAACATGTTTATTGTTAGGGCTTTTGTGTCAATGAAATCTAGTCATCGCAGACCTAAATAAATGATTGTTTTCCATTGCATTCAGATGTATTTTCACGCCGCAGGACCTCAATAATCCTTTCTATGTCTGTTCTCATTTATGTATGTAATTAATGAACGATCCAGCATTCTAATTCGTGCAGACCAAACAAACCGAACAGTAACGAGCTACTTGGCGACCGCTTTTGGCGATGAAAGTCCGAAGATAACAGTCACTTTGCCGCTCAATGTAGGTAAACCGCCTCGAGCCAAACCGCTTCTTTCTGTTGTTACGTCACGTGGGGAGATGGAACACTTTTTTTTCTTTTTCTTTTAATATTCCTTTTTCCGCCGTTAACCTACTTTGCAGCCCATCATCAAGACTCTGTGCCTGGCCGCGTTTGAAGTTATAATCAGTTTGGTGTGAGGCATATTCGGATGCAGTTGAGAGTTTTGCGGGTGACTTGTGAACAAGAAGAAAATGTTGACATATATAAAAAACGGGTCTCATCTATAAAATAATCATGGATTACGAAATTTGGTGGAAGCGAAGACGATATGGTGGAACTGGGTGTTGATGGATGCCGTGACTATTGGATACACTCTGCAGGAGCATGTAAGTGCAGACATTAGTTTTCCTCCACCCCCCAGTTTTCGTATAATTAATTGCAACTGTCATAGAAAATTGCAAACATGATTATTTACCAAGAAAATCATTTAGAGTAAAATCCGTCGACAATGTATTAAGATTCTAATAATGTTCATTGTAGATAACATCGGCATGAAATGCATTTCATTGCTTAAACTGATAAATGTAATTGGAAGACATGTCGATGTAAAATTTTAAATTAGGCAAAAAAAAAAAAAAAAAAAAAAAAAATCTGAAATGTTTCAGATTTTAAATTACGTCCAAAGGGGCGTTTTTTAACATTTTGTGTGTTACCTTTCTTTATTAAATATCATGTTCCTCGCACTTAAACCATAAGATCCAGTGCAACAGCAATATCGCAAAATAGTTTTAAAACGAGCATATCTTTAGAATTTCCGATACAGAGACTCACGCGCTGGAGATAAAAATGTTTTTTCTGCGCAACGTTGCCATTGCTCGCTTTGAAATCCTTGAGTTTGTTAATCAAAAATTCGTCAAAGTTTTAAAAAATAGGAAATCGATCATAAAACAAATTTCAAATTTCAAATTTGGTCTTCCACATGCTCATATTCGTTGGAGGATTACGTTATTCAAAATTCGATGACTCTATGTACCGTTGTTTTATCACAATACGAGAAATATACATACATTTATGCAGATTTTTCATTATTTAATTTCTTCAAATATAATGCAGGACTCTAACATTTTGTGGCAACAGTTTGAAAAGTGAACCGACATTTATGAGTCCGACGCAAAATGTCAAAACGAAACTAATAGTCCTTCGGGATTCAAATCCCTTTGGACTAAAAAAAAAAGCTTGAACCTAGCGTTGATTTTCCATATAGCTCTGCGAATTTCGAGATCGATCAGATGAAGATCTATCTTTTCTTCAGGAAAAAAAAAGGGGAGGGGGGAAGCCTTTTTTCCTTAAACATTTGTCTTTTCTCCTTAAGAAGAAGGACCTATATCTGATTGCTCTTTAAACCAGTCTTGATATATATATTCGTCTCTGTCGGGAAATACGCGCATTAAAGATGTTATAATCTATATTATTTTAGTGTCTCCACATAAATAGTAAATTGATAATTAATGATTTTAAACAGAGAATGAATTTCTATGGTTTCTTGTATCTATACAAAGTATTAATTTAAATGTAATTTAATCGAATGAGTATAGAAACTAAGAGTTTTCTCAAACTTTGCTATATTTGAAGCTAATAAATTACATAATATAAAGAATATCTTTCCTATGCAATATCAAAACGAATTTTAGTCTTGTACACACAAAAAAATTTAATTCATTTGTGCCTTTAAAAATAAATTTAATTCGTTATTATAAATTAAGAAAAATTACTTCGGCTTATATGGCATATCTGTATTAAACTTCTGCAAATTTATTCCAAATTCCTTTTTTTCCAAGATTCTGTTTACGTTTTATTCTAGTCAAAAGTTTAATTATTTTAAGTTTTGGTATCATGATATTTCTTGTAGAACCCAATAGATTTCTTGCTTACTCTCATTCAAGAAACTATAGTTGTTTTTATGCCTTTCGCCATGTGTAACCAGAAAAATGATTTCTTTCGCCTTGTGAGCTAGTTTTCCTTAGAAGGTCCTCTATGAAGACATATCGAGTGCTTAGCGATTGTTGTTTAGTCAGCATACTTAAAAACTCAAACCGATAATTAGCCTTTAAAATTTTTTTCGAAATACAATTAATTTAAAATTAAAAAATTAAGGTTTGAAATTTTATTCATTAAATACTAAACAAATTTAATAGTCATTATTGGAGAATGCACTCGAACGATACCAGAAAGTAAATGTGTAAGAATGCACAGAAACGATATCAGGAGGTTGAAAAAGCCGCTGAAATGGTTCCGGGCAATTTGGGGGGAAAATGAATCGTAAATATCCTTGACAGTGCGGGTTTTTTGGGAGACGGTAGTGTCTTTTCTATCGGTCAAGGTCATTAAATGTTTATATTTGAGATAAGGCACACGCTTGATGCAGTCAGTGTACGCCGAGGTACATGAAGCATAATGATAATTTACATTAACTATAAATAGATCAATAAAAAATTAACGAATTAAATTGATAATTATCATATGACTAAATTGAAAGAAGTAATCAAGGAAATAAAAGATCACTGTAAGCCATCATAACGAAGGTAAAAGTAAATATTTTGAACAGTATTCTTCTTCATTTTTTCATACTGACTTCTGATATACAGAGTCGTAGCTGGGCTTTTCAGCGTCCGGGGATAACCGAAGATTTTGCGCCCCTTTCTGTGTGCTAAGATATTGGAAATAATTTCATTCTAAAATTTCGTAACATCAATTTGACACCCTCTGGAGTGAGATATCTCAGGGGTCAGATATCTCTCCTTGTCCCACCCTAGCAACGCCACTGATGACATATTCACAAGATTTTAAAATAATGTAAAGTAAAAATAATTGTAACTAAACAGGCAAAAGATATTGAGCAAAAAATATAAAATAATGATACTGAACGTAAACATTAAAAATTATTTTGCTTTTGTTAAAATTATAAAAATAAACATGGTAATACCAGTGAAAAATGGAAAAACTCAATTTTAATAAAAAAAAAATGAAGTGGAAGTATAAATATATATATATAATAAGATAAAAGGTATGTTGAGAAAAATTCTAATTTTAATTTGAAATAAGCTCTTAACTTATAAGGTATTTCTCCCGCCTTCTTAGCATGCCATCGTGGTGTGGTGGTCTGCACGCTGGGCGCGTATTGCAGAGGTCCGTAGTTCGATTTCCGGCCAAGGCTTGCTCATTTTTCATCACTCCTGATCCCCCCCAAAAAAAGCTAGTGTTTCTACAGTGGCGCCCGAACTAAATGGGTGAAAGATGATGATTCTCCACACCCAGGATTTGGCGATTGGGTCCCTTAAAAACCTCAGTCGCCCTTTAAAAGGGGAGTATATAAGGTATTTCTCCCGTCTTCTCAGCATGCCTTCGTGATGTTGTGGTTTGCCCGCTGGGCGCGTATTTCAGAGGTCCGTGGTTCGATTCCCGGCGAATGCGTTGATCATTTTTCATCACTCCTGCTTCCAAAAATTACCTAATGTCTGTACAAACTCTCTATTTTAATTTGAATATTTCCCCTTTCTATCATAAAAATGGTAACCACTTATAATAAGTATACCTAAACTGCGTCATTTCCAAAATAACCCATATCGACACAGATGGTTCTACGAACTGAAAATCGACCAGTGCCATGTCTAAGTCATAATTAGAATCAAAAACTCTTTTGTCTAAATATACAATGTGTTCAAACGGGCACGACGGCTAGAATCCAGTTGCTAGTTTCCCCGCTACAAGCCATCACTAAAAATCAGCCATGAAGGAAAATATCTGTTTCTGTACATCGAAATTATCACTTATGTATTATATCATCACTTATGATTTATATCTTCTGTTAATGTTCCCTTAAGAATCTTCTGAACATATATTTATTCCCGTGTAATTCTTATATAATAATACATTTCCTTCCGAGTCGATTACTGCTGAACGCTAGTAGATTGTTCCGGGTTCAAATCCAGGCAGTCGGGCTGGCTGCATGGGCATTTACATGTATTTTGATGTGCATCACGTGAATACGAGTCGTATTCCTTTAAAAGCGCCTTCCATAAGACATAACTTGCTTTAGTCAAACAGCGCTCAATAATTTTCCCTCATTTAAATTAATAACCGAGCGTCTCCTAATTAGCCCGCCCTTTCCGAGTGGCTGAATCCCGGCGAATGACCTTGTGTGGGCATTCTCTAAAACGTAGGTTGAGGGTGATTTTTCTATAGGAAGTTCTCTACGAAGACATCCCTTGCCGTAAACACACAGCCGTAATATGATTTGCAATATCTGACTAAGCAACGTTATCTCCCAGGTATAAAAAATAATAAAACATGTTTCTAAAAAATGCAAAATAGCAAAATATTTACTAGTGTAATAATGCTAAAAGAGAAAAAAGAATGTTTTAGTATGAAAAGGCATCTTTTATAATATTTAAATCGTTTTTCAATTTGTATGTAATTATTTATATTAAAATTTATACCACAGAGTGTATTGTTAATTAATTTTTTAATATTTACGTTAAGTGACAGTTGTACCGAGCATTAGTTATTATTAGAAACATAAGGTTAAAATATCTAATGTGTGCACCACATGACTTCATTGTAACGGAATATTAAATTATATGCATTTTATCTTGCATTTCATTTAAACTTATTGGATTAGATTAAATCTACTTCGTCGATAGCGCATAAACCACAATAGAATAAATGCACTTTAAAATTCACTGTATTTGTTTACCATAGCGACACTCTGGCGCTAGGCTCACTTAACAGTATTATATTTCGTTCATATTATAACTCAGAATGCACAAAATTTATATCATTTGAAGAATTATCTAATCGTTGCCACATGTTCTGTTCAAATAATAAAATAAATCTAGAACGATGTATAAAAGAAATTAAGCAAACAAAACAAAAAAGAAACAGTTTTTCACAGATGATTCAGTATTTCTCACTCAATTAATTCAGGTCTCACTTCGCGACAAGGCGAATAATATATAAAAACTCGAAATATCTATATTAAAAATTTTGAAGTAAATCTTAAACACTTATTTCCTCGAAATATTCCAGACAGGATTAAGAGGATTTAATTCGCAATAATAACTGAAGGCGTTATCTTTGTTGTTGCGAAGCTTAGTCTCTCTAGATTTGCAACAAATCTACTATTCTGCTGTTTCAAATGTAAACAAATATGTCCGCCATGTTATTTAAAAATTAGGCTTAACCGCACATAAACAGCTTTTAAATTGTTGATAATTCTACAAATATTGCTTGCAGATTTTCTGAAGGCATAATACCCTTAACCGTAAGATAAGGACAACATAATGAAATCATTTTGAAAGCAAAAAAATGCACAATTTACAAACATATAAGAGTAAAGAAACTGACATCACTGAGCCGGGTAACAGAGTGGATATATATATAAATATATTTATATACGTTTGGTGCTGCCGATTGTAACCAAAATACGAGGTGCACATATACATGTTGTAGCAGTCCTATATACAATTTTTCAACGTTCTGAGGCTACTCGTTTTTGAGTTATGCGAGATACATACGTACGTACGTACGTACAGACACCACGAGAAATTCTCTTCAGAATTCATTTTAAAGCAGTTTTATAATTTTTTTGGAGGAAAAGAGTCTTTTATTCTGCCCTTACATACAGATGTCACGCAAAAACATAGTTAAATTGCAATCGATAGCGGTCAAAATGGATATTTTCGTTGAAATATGCTGCCTGAATATTTTCGCGATTACAATACTTCCTTTTTACTTCGTACAAGGAAGTAAAAATATGCCACCACAAATAAGTAAGTAAAATTCATTTACTCTCATTCCATAATCAAGTATTATTTAAATTCAGACGAGGACTTGATATGCAGAATATGTTCTGGAAAAGAGTCTTTTGTATTTTCCCTTTGTACAAGCTTAAAAAAGTGCGACCGAAAAAGATTCTAAACTTGATGTTCTTTCATGCAGCCTGTTCACAAGAATTACAGTTAAACTGATTTACGACCATTTTATAAAAAATCCGTTCTTTTCATCACTTTCTCAATGGTGTCAGAGAATGATTTTTCTGTTCCTCTTATTTTTTAAAATTTTGTTTATTTTTCTTTCATTTTCTACTGCTTTTCTTTCGTGAGTCTTTTCAATAATACGGAGTTAACGTTTCAAAGCGTGCTTTAAGATTATATATGCGGTAGAATTTATGTTTGAAAACATTTTTTAGAGTTTAAATCCTTTCTTTTTACATTCTGAGTTATTCGTTCCAGGAAACATTCATTTCTCTTAAAAGCGACTTTTATTACTTGCAAATAAAGAGCTAATTTATGAATTCTTCTAATATCTTTAATAATTTTTAATTAACCTTTTCATCCCTGAAGATGAAAAATGTGTTCTGACGAATAATAAGATTATCCGTACATCAGAACCTTTTTGTTACTTGGCATACATTAGCTTGTAATTTAAGATATTTTCTTTCTTACTTTCTTTAATAATACTATAGTAAATAGTATTTTAATGAATGTAAGTTTATGAAAATAGAGACTAAAATAAGCAATTATACAAATTCAGCTAATAAGTATTATTTAAATACAGGTCTTCATTACAAATCTAAATTCCCGCGACTCTCAGAGGATTAAATCTACATGCGACCTCGGCTTTTCAAACATTATCAGGTGGGTAATAGAATCGTAATGAGACGTAAAAGCTTAACATCTGCTAAGTTACTGTTTGCAGTGTCATTAATGATCAGAGCAATTGTAGGGGCGGTCACTAATCATTTCTTCTTTCGCCCAAATGGGCTATAGCCCAGAAGAGCTCTTAGTCTCCAAACGGCATTTTTGGCTGAATCACTTTTCAAATTGTTGCTACCAAATATTATCGCCTTGCATTATTATTTAAAGAAGCTAAACAATGAAGAATCTACATGAATGTACGCATCTTTTTCGCATTGGGAAAAAACAACGGTTCCTAGAGTCGTCAAATTTTGAATAACATAGTCCTCCATCCGAACATGGGCACCTGGAAGCTCGAATTTGGAATTATTTGTTTTATTGTTTATTTCATATTTTCTAAAATTTTAACGAATTTTTATTTAACAAATTTAACTATTTCAAAGCCAGCAGTGGCAACACTGTAGGGAATAAAACATCTTTATCTCTTGCGCGCGAAATTGCCTATCCGAAATTTTAAAAATATGTTGTTTTCAAGAATTTTTAGTTAGCCCAAATGCTCTTGAAATGTGTATGTGTCTGTAAATGAAAAAGCAAACCGCCCACTCGGCCGTAATATAAAATCTAAAAGAATTCAAAATTTTTCTAAAACAATTCAAAAAGTTATATGAGAGACTATGTTTTAGAGCCATCGCATCAAAAGACAAAATACAGTTTTTGTCTTGGCATTTCAGTTTCCTGGCAACTAACTTCAAAGATCCTTTGTGATTGAGAAACTTTGCGATCCTTTTGATTGTGTACACAGCCAAAACTCCTTTGTGATTGAGAAATCCAGTGGTCTCGTGAACGGCACTACTATATGTAAGAAGGAATAATGACAGTTTTTGGTCCCAGTCTTGCTGACCGTGGAATACAAACAGAGAGAGATGGTCCAAGATTGTTCGATTGAATTTCTCAGAAATTTCTGAGTAAATTCTTCGATAAAATGGTATCAATTGCTCTTGATGAATTAGAATTTCTAGGAATCTGACAAAATATTTGATTTATATTTGTAATGTCAATAAAAGTTGTAATACTTGTAACATCTTAGCTAATTTGGAATTCCTTGAGGGCTAGAATATTGAAGAACTGTGTAGCGACTTATCGCAGAGTTCTAACTAGTAAACAGTCTAATGAAGGGTTAAATTTAACCTTTATTCCAACGCAAAATGGATAAACAGATGGGACCTTTGGGGGCTTACAATAAACCTTCACTTGGGCTTTAACTCAAGATAGGAAATAAGTAACTAGTTTAACACTAACTAAAATAAAACCAGCCGAAGCTGCATAGAATTAACTAGCAGAGTTGGCCCTTGTTTAGATCACCGGCGGATTCTAGCAGGCGCGTAACAGTACGGCCAAATATTAGTAAGATTAGACTTTTCGTAGTAAGAGAAGGCATAACACGCTCTCCTAATCTCTAATAGGTTCTGGCGAAGTTCCGTTCCGTTTGCCGTTGCTACCGCGTTTAGCTTGCAAAGCTGCAAGTTGTATACCGGCTATCTTCATTTGGTTGCTTCATGTAGGATGCAGGGGCAGAAATGCCTAAGTGATTGATATTATGATGTTCGAGAAATAAGAAAAAAAACTTCTAAAATCTCCTCCAAAAGAACAATTTGAAAACAATTTCAAATTAGTATACACCCTATCATTTTGATTGAAGAAGAAAAAAAAAACATTTTTGGAACTTTCCTTCTCAAAACTGAAAATAGAAATTTACAATAATTGAGTCAAAATTATGTATAAATCCTTCCGATTAAAATTAACAACCTATTTCCTGCAAAATTTATGGTGCATAAAATGAGAAATTTTTTAAAAGAGGTATTTGCTATTGTTTTGTTTTCTTTGTTACTAGAAAGATAGTTGGAAACAGTTTTCGGTTAAATTCGGGCTTCTAGATGCCCATGTTCGGACGCAGGACTATGTTATTTATTGATTTAAGTAATTCTAAAAGATTATCTGTAAAACTTTTGTTATGATTATAATTAAAAGAAACATTTCTTAGAATTCCATCACTCTGACAAACGACATAGAGTATTTTCTTAAATACTTTTAAATTCACCATAATTTTATAATTTGTTAATGTTTTTACCATTAGAAAACTGTATCAAATGACGTTAAAGTATTCTTGACGTTTATTTTACTATAAACGTTACTGCTAAATTATAATTTTAAATCACATTCCTTTTGTAAAATTGTTATTTTAAAGACAAAATTGTCGGAAACTCAGTATAATTAATATTATTACTGAATGCGAACTTAATGCTGTAAGTAGTTTTTTCGTTCATTTACTGTCATTAGTTTCTTGCACACAACTTTCATTACGGGACATTGAATAGTAACTACTGTTTTAAAGTATGAAACTCGAACTTTAAATCCTAAGGTAAACCTCGCTATTTATGCTAATACAAAATTATAACAATCACTTTTATGAAATATAATCATAATAGTTGAAGCATTCATATTATAATTATTCATGACAAATAACGAAATTTGATTTTAATTCCCTCATCACACACGCAAATAATAATAATAATAATAATAATTAGAAACATGAGATCATAGAATCCATTTCTTAATCTACTATTAAGGAAAAGCTTAGCTGAGTTCTTGTTCCTCTATTAAGCAAGCAAAGCAAATAAAAAGAGTTCAAACAATTATTTTTTTTAATAATCTGTAAGCAAAAAAAAAAGCATTCAGTGACAATGTAGACCTGTAGTCCATCTGTACAATACCAATGCAGGCTTTACGTGTCTTGAAATTTTCTTGAAAAATTTTTTTTTCTTTCTCAGTAATCTTATAACTCCACCAGTGGTTAAGCGATTAAAGACTGCTGAATGCTGGTAGTTCGTCCTGGGTCCGAACCCAGGAAGACGTGTTGGTTGCATAGCTGGCTTCTTGGTTTTCTCCATGTGTTGCTCTTAAAATATCCCCCACGAAGGCATCCTTCTCTTAGGCAGAGAGCCCTAAAGTGCTTTACCATGTTCAAATAATTAATCAAACTAACCACAGTCTTGCCATTGCATTAGTGGAGGACCACCAGATATTTGTATGCTATTATGAATTTCCGAATTATATTACTTATTTATTAGCATATAATCTGTATTTGTATACAATACGATTAAAGGTACATTGTATTTAGGCTTAGTATAACCAAAGATGTACTATGTATAGTATATCCTATGATGTATCCTTACTATATCCTAAGATCCCTGTGTAATCTTAAGATGAATATAATGTAACTTAAACTGTAGTAACTTAAACTGTAGTAAGAACTTAAACTGTAGTAAGAAAATTATCTTCAGTCACAGTTGTGTCAGGTTAAGCTATTATAACTGACTAGTTATTGTATTAGCATAGAGGTCATTAAGTATTTTATTTCGACACAGGAGACGTGAAAAATGTGCAATGCTATCGCCAGGGCGCAAAGTCCGGACCATCTGGTTGCTAGCCGGACGTGCTTTCCAATTACACCACGAAGGAAGAAAGTATCTTACATTAGAAACAAAGCTTTGAGTAAAAATACAGTGGGCCTAGCTTTAGATATATTTTCCTTTTATTCTGACATTTATCAGGATTAGGTATTCAAACTGCATCACTGGCCCGGCAGTGGCCCGAACGGTAAAAGCGCTGGATGCTGGTAGTTCGCTCCGAGTTCCGAGTCCCGGCGAACGGACTGGCTGCTTGGACGTTTTCGTGGATTTCCCCATGTGTCACGTGGCTACGAGCCAATTCCTCTTAAAATGTCCTCTATGGAGCATCCCTCACCATCTGTTATGTAGTGCCTAATGTAGCGCGTTATGTAGTGCGTAGTAAAATTTTAAAACGAAAAACTGCACCATTTCAAAACAGTGGTTCAAGAACTCGAATCTTCTTGCATATTTCGTTATTCGAATCCTTATAATCCTAACTAAAGCTGCTCAAGGTTTAAACTTAAAATTTCAGAAGTATTAGCTTTTTAGGCGTTCAGTCGAAGCATTTCATTAATAAAAGAACGCGACTGTTGTAATTTCTGTTGATCTGGATCGGCTGTGTCACTTCGTGGTAACCCTGAAGTGCCATATTCTTAGTTTCCTCGACATAATTTAGGATTCTGTGCTTGGTGTTTATCATGGTTAACTCTTTAAATAAACCTCTACCCTTTACGCTGATTTAGTAAAAAGGATTTTGGGAGAAAGCAAGAAGTTCGAAAGTAGAAATTCTGAAAACTTCTGTGTATTCTTCGGCTGTTTGTGATTGGTTTTCAAAAGTGTTGGATATCAGCCTTTTGTGTATAACTCTGGTGGTGGTTTACAAATAACACATGAAGTTTCTCACTACATATTTTATCATTTATAAATTTAAAAAAATTAAAGAAATTACCAACCATTTTCTGAAATAGGTTGCATTTCTTTCGTTCCCAATAATATTAATTCGAAGTACCATCACTAAAAATGTCATACTACCATTTTTAGAAAAGGTTTCTCATCGATAAGAGAAATGCATACCAAGATTCAAGAAAATTTAGTTTACACACACACTGAAAACACAAATCTGCAGCGAATTTAAATCTATATTAATACTATATACTGTTTGTATATGTCAGTGACAGAAAAATAATCAAAAGGTAAATCAGGTACAATAAACAATTTCTAATAATCTAGTTTTAAAAATCGAACAACGTTAATTATAAAAAAATAGCATTAAAACTGGCATTTTTTCGTTCTTCACAAATCCTAATTAGCACTATGTAATTATACAACAATAGATTTAAAAGATGTCTGCTTCTATGTATGCTTTAATAGCGGAAGGTAATGTGTATGTATGAGACATATCTGCTTGGAATGGAAGTGATCATTGCCCTTTTTTTCCCACCAGGAAAATATGCAGTATAACTGTACTAGATCCGATATTTGCCATGTTACCTTTTGGAAAATATTCAGGAATGTTTTCGTTACTGGGAACATGCGTCAACAATTTTCTAGGGAAAATACATGCACCAAGTTACCTGTTGGTCATCATTAAACTAAATATGTTGTTTTTATCTCTTATAACAGTGTTCCTGTTCTTAAAGTAAGTATTATCATTAAAAAGTTTTTAAAGTATGTCATTCTATGTTGGTCTTTGGTTATTTAAGTAAAGAAATGTATTTTTACGAAACATATACCAAAATTAGTAAAAATGAGCCGATGTCAAACGTTTATTTCCTAGCTAAAAATATCAAGGTGGCGCATATAGCTTTCTCGTAAAAAATGTATGCAGACTGTTGTTCTATAATGCGGTTATGGTAATTCAGGGATTCCCAACTTTTCTTGCATCGACCTCTTTTAAAACAATGGTTTTCTTCATCGAACCCATTACACTTTTTTTTATAACGCACGACGGCATACAACATACATAAATAATTATATAAAAGTAATTTTAAGATATCAGTTTGATTAAGAATATGAAAATATTTTTGAAAAAAAATTGTTTATTAGGTTAATGTTTTATTTATTTATTTATTGAGTTATTGTATTTAATTTTTAAAATAAGTTTTAATAAATAAAATCACGGGAAAATGGTTTATTAGATTAATGTTTTATTTATTTATTTATTATTGTATTTAATTCTTAAAAGAAGTGTTCATACATAAAATCAAGGATTCTAATTGCACAAGTGTTCGATTTTAATCAATGTGATGGCAGCGCTTAATGTACTAATGAAATTTAAAAAATATTTTAAATGACTTCGGTCAAAAATACTCAATCTGTTTCTTGTTTTCTGGTTGTAAATTTTTGACTTGACTAAAACCTTGGTAAGAAGGTGTATCTTCTTCAGAAAGTCAATAAAGTTGGTTCAGTAACAACTTTTATTTTGAGATATTTCTCTCAAATGACTTTTATGTGTATTCCAAAACCTTCCCTATATATTCCGAATAAGACTTGACTTTGTATAATGTAGCTTTATATCAATAAAGAATTATTTTTCAATTTTATAGATAAATAATGTTTCAATCAATGAGATCTTGATTACGTTGATCAACTGCCGTGCACATTCGGCTATCGACCCCCAATCGACCTCTTGATCAACACTGACGCCCCTTGAAATTTCACAGACCCGCAGATTTCCCATACCGAACCTGTTGGGAACCCCTGGTTTAGGTTATTTGAGTGTGGTAATGTGAACAAGGACTACCTGTCTAAGGCGGAAATCTTGGTGAAGGAATTTTTAAAGGAAATTGGCTAAAAGGAAGCCTGCTCGTCTATGCATTAGAGACTTGGCTAGCTAAATGGAAGATCCAAGTTAATGTCGACAAGACGCAAGCCATCCTCTTCACCATAAAGACTAAAATAAAGAAAAACCTCAAGTTCTATGGAACCTCTATTCGCTGAGCCAAGCAGGTCCCTTATCTTGGAGTGATCCTCAATGATACTCATTATGGTCCCCACACATAGCGTCTACTATCCAAAAGTTTAGAGTGCGTAAAGCCTGACGCTTCTCCTTAATTGCTCAAAAAACAGTGTTTTATCTATAACACGTTATTTTATAAATCCATTCTGCGTAATATGCTGTGTTATGCTAGTCCAGTTTGGGCATTTTCCTGTATATATAACCGTAAAAAGCTACGATTTGTCAAAACAGTGTTCTACGGCAGATAACCAATGCCGAGTGGTACTTAGGTAACAATCGCATCCACGAAGAGTTGGGTGTGATTCTTTTAAGAACATTCCATTATAATCTTGATAAAGTTTTCATGACAGATAAACAACTCTATCATTAAAATATGTGATTACGACTATAATGACTGTAAGCAACATCAACAGGCTTTGGCCACTCTTAATATCTGAAATATGTAGTTATATATAAGCACTGTATTTTTTACTTCTTTTCTTTTCTTTTTTTATGCATTGAATTCTCTGTATAATATTATCATGTATTGTGTACCTTGTATTCACATTGTATTTGAACTAGCCTTGATTCGTATTACCTATTATATTTACTTCTGTCACCTACCCACCAGCTCGACAGCGTAGGACCTCTAACGTCTAATAATACTCTGCTTAAATAGCTCCCCTTATTTTTCAGAACCATTTAACTTCCTAAACCCACTAAATTTATTTAAAAAAAAACTTACAATTTGATCTTTAACAGGTTATTTGCTTTAAAATTCGTAAAGTTAATTATTCTACAAGTATAAGACCTTCAACCCAGGTACCCTGGACACCGCTCTATTAGGAGGAGGCACCTGTTTGTCTGGATTCGAGCCCGAATAGAACTCTCAGCATTCAGTAATTTTAATCGTTCGGTGATTAGCGAGCTGCACTAAACTAAACTGGGCAGCACAAACAGCCCTTAGAGTGCAGGACCCCCCCCCGGTGTTTAGTCCCCGACGCATGGTCACCTTCTCTCCCCTGTCATATTTCATTATTAAATAAATAACTACATTTACTATTGGAGTGGCAACGTCATATTTGTATCATGTAGCCGTTTCCCAGCAACGTAAGAAATTGTTAAAAATTGGAATTCTGAAAGTTTTACTAGATAGTAGATGTATGAAAATTTTGTAACTAAAAGACAGTATTCAAATTATCTATCTCCGTAAACTAAAAATAAAATTTATGTTTTACTAAGAAGATCATCTGTTATTTTGTTAAATACTGCAAAATACGTTACAACACCCCCCCTTAACTCAGCTCCTCCTTTACTATCTGTTATCAACATCCAACTGCCAGGTGCCATCACATTATCAGGAGCCCATAAAGTCGCATTTACTCGCTACAACTTGGCGATAAATATATGAATTGGATTGGATTGGATGAAAGGTTGAGTCAACCTTGCCCAGCCCGGGGAACGTAATGGCAGACAGCACATTCAGTTGATCAATGTTAAACGAATTTCGCATGCTGCGCAAGCCCCGAAGAGAATTTGGCGTAAATTTAAAAGAATATAAATTCAGTTATATGGTTAATATTCTGCAATCTGTTATGGTAAACCATTCGGGGTTTTAAAACGTGTTAGCTTGTACGTTGTTTCATTACTTAGAGTGTAAATATCGATTGTAAACTAAGCAAATTTTCCTTTAAGAGAAGGATTACAGAACAGGAAAAATTACACGATATATTAGCTGAATGTGTGTTGATTACACTTGAGCAATAAAAGCAATTGGAATATTTACCATACCTTCAATTCGTGTGTACTTAAACAAATTAAGGAATGAATCCAGTTAAAATTAATGAATCAAAGAAATTATTAAAAATAATTGTTATTAAATGTAATTAAATTAATTAAATTTTATGAAAAAGGTAAACCAAAATGAAATGAAACAAAACAGAAGCAGGCACAATAAGCACAAACAAATTTCCGTAGTATTGCAATTGTAAACAGTCGATAAGACCTACATGACGAACAAGCTTTTGTAGGGTTGCTAATGCCCCTAGTCGCCATTATTTCTTCCCACGCCAACGGTACGCCGTTGAGCATGCGCAGTAAGCGAAATTCATTAACATTGATTAATTCAATGTGCAGTTTGCCATTACGCGCCTTGGGCAAACTGTGGTGAATCCCGGATCTGTGGTGCTGCTGCGCTACCGGCTTAGATTATGTTGTGTTAGTTTTAGTATTGTGAATTCAGGCACTTACACAGATGCTTCTTCATAAATTAAATGCTAATAATTCTCTTATATAATAGTTAATCAATATAACAGCCAGAGCGCATTTATTCATGGATCATAAATCAGAACTTCAAAACTGATGTTCTGAAAAAAAAAATTACGAGAATGACTAAAAAATAAAAATGAAGCTGAAAGAAGGTCAAGTCTTTTCCAACTACAGTAGATCAGGCATCAATTCTTGTACCTTGTGTCAGTTTCTTTATTTTGTGTTCAAAATCCGGGCAATTAATCTGTCAATATCTTTATTTATCAGGATGAACTGCCGATCATTCCAGCACGTGTTTGCAATAATTATTAAAGAGAATTGCTAAAAATCCTCGAGATTGTAAACCATCATGTTGCTTTCTTCTTCAGCGATACTAACTAAATTTTCTAGGTCAAACCTTCGAAGGGGGAAATTGGCCTTGAGGGGAAACGAAGAACTTTGTAACCAGCCCAAGTATTTAGTTCTTCTGAAGGAAATAATCTCATACCCTCCGGGTATTATAAAGCAGAAAATCTCTGGCTGTAAGAACTAGAGTGTGCGAAAACTTACAGAAAATAAGAACTGAATTTTAGGTACAGCATCATGAGCCATCTTAAGAATCGAAAGATTCAGAATAATAAACCAGGACAAGATGATGGATGCTTTGGGCAGTTTAGTTGAGACATCTTTTTAATTTCATTATGATTTATAATTAGCCTTTCAATTTTGAATCCAGGTGCACATGCTTTGGGGGCAAATACGGGTTAGAAATTTCTTGCGAGTTATTCCGATCTTCAAACTCGTCTAACTGGTCCATGCAGAAACGCTGATTAATTCTTTCTAATATTATCTTAGTGTATGTGCATTCAAAAGAATATCGACCTACCTAAAAGCAAATGACTTCATGAAATGCAAATTTCAACGACTTATGCTAAACCAGTGAAATAACGCCAATTCGTTGATTCGCATGACCTTTTTTTACCTTGAGTACTAGTATACGAGAAGCGGATATTCTATACCAGTTTGGAATGATGTAACATATTTATGTAACGTATAATAATCAGAGATACGTAATGTTCGTATTTACGAAAATGGGAAATTTCCCAGTATTAGCGATTAAATGTGAAGTAATATTTATAAAAGGTTTTAAACGTAAATTGGTAAAGCGTAGCTGTAATTAAGACACAATAACACGCCGAACAAATACTAATTCAGAAGAACGCTGATTTTTGTTGTTTGACTTTTGAATTAGTAAAACGTAGCTGTTTAAGGATTCTGTTTTGATGAGTGCCAGGCCAGCTTTCGGCTGAGTGGAAAAGTTGTTGGATACTGGTAATTCGATCCGAGGTTCCGAATCTCGGTGAATGGTTTGTGGGCATGAAAGTTTTCGTGATTTTTCCCATCTGTAACGTATATACGAACCAGTTACCCTCAGAAAGTCCTCCACGAAGGCATCCTTCCCGTTACGCAGATAGCCTCGATTTTTTTGCCATAATCAAATAAAACAAACCTGGTGAGCGCCGAAATGCTGATTATTTTGGGAATGGGACAGAATTTTAATAATAAAAGTTGATAAGCTCCAAATGATGTTGGTCACAACAGCAGTGAAAGCGGCACGTATTTTGACTTTACAGATGCTATCCAACAGAACAAATGAATCCTTTAAGCACAGTTCCAGATTATTCTGTTCATCTGTAGCCATGAGTACTTCTACAACAGCCTGACTTATCTCACTTGTTTGACCAGCGTGGCAAGGAGAGGAAGATTGAATCTATCGTTGGCAAGAGCTTTGAGCATCATACAGGTGACACTACGACTTCGCTCAGATCCGCCGCCAATTCTGATGGAGGAGCTGGTCCGAGGATCTCACCCCTCTTCTCCTACCACCAACCTCTCGAGACGACTTTCGTCTCGACATATATTTAGAGTGCCTTCATGTCGCACGGACACTATACATTTATAAACATCCATGCCTTCTCCGAGATTCGAACCCGGGCCCTTCAATACTGCAGTAGGCTCCCCTATTCATTATACCGTCTTGGCGGTTACAGCTTTAAAGCCAAACTTATTATTGGGAAACTTCTTTAAATTATTATTTTAAAGGCATCCCAAAAGACGAAACAACTTTTGATAGCATTTAATCAAGACACTTACTTTGATGTCATACAGATCCTTGACCTTGAAGCAGCAGTGTTCTGCCGCAAAACCTGGCATAGGCAAGACCCTTTGCATAATCTCGTTAACAGAGTGGATGCTGAGAGCTATTTTAGTATCCATAACAAGTAGTTGCGGATAGAAGATAAAGACTCAAAGAAGATTGAGATTACAGATTTGAGTTAATATTTTTTATATTATTGCAGTAATTTGTTTGATTACTGTCGGTTCGAAAAAAAATGGTATTTGTTTATTTAATATTGCTCGGATAAGTGCGAATTTTTCATTTTTGAACTTTCATTTTTGCGAAATTTTACTTTTTTTCAATGTGAAAAGTACGTATCCGTCATAATAATGTTTCAAATCCTTTCAGAGCTCTATAATACGTTTTACCCTTCTAGGCTCTAGTTTCGTTATGCTATCCCTAAAGTAATACACGTGCATACATTTCCGCTACAGACTGTTCCTTGAATAACTGCTTATTTTATAAAACTTTAATTAAGTAAATATTCATGACAGACATACTTAAATACATAAATGGGAGACTTTTCTTTACCTTTTGCTTTCTGTCTTTGCTTATTTGCTGAATAGTATATTCTTCTTCCTTACCTCCTAAAATTCTGTCCAGTTGCTTGCTAATGGTTTAATTTGGTTTGGTTCATTTGATTAAAGTTAAGCAATCGAGGGCTATCTGTCTAAGGAAAGGGATGTCTTCATGGTTTGGTTTGGTTTATTTAATTATGGCAAAGCACACTAGGGCTATCTGCCTAACGGGAGGGATGCCTTCGTGGAGGACTTTCTAAGGGAAACTGGCTCGTATACACGTTACACATGGGGAAAACCACGAAAACGCCCATGCAGCCAGCCCATTCGCGGGATTCGAACCTCGGACCGAACTACCAGTGTTCAGCGACTTTATCGCTCGGCCGCTGGTGGGCGGATGTCTTCATGGAGGACTTTCTAAGTGAAAAATGACTCGTATACACGTAACACAAGGCGAAAACCTCCATGTAGCCAGCCTGTTCGCGTGATTCGAACCTCAGACCGAAATACCAATGTTCAGCGACTTTTACCGCTAGGCCACTAGTAGGCTGCTTGTTCATGCGTCTTTGACGTTAGTAAAAATGCGACTTAATTATGTGTTAGTAACACAACTGCTTCAATTATTTTTTTCATTAAATAGCCAAGATTTTGAAACATTTATTTTAAATTATCATTTTTAATGATACTCATATGTCAATGGGTGGAACAATGTGTTGGCTATCATGGAAGTTAAAAAATGGTGTTTTTTTAAAATCTGTTTGTCGTCCTAGGAAAAAGTGTTTAACATAACATAGCCTGCACAATCATCACAAATTGCAGTAATACTGTATCCTGGTGCTGATAAGAGTGGTCGCATTTTTCTCCATAATTTGGCTTTAGATGGCAATTAACCTTTAACTTTGTGCATTCTAACTGAAATGAGGACAATGTTCGATCAAAAGCCTCTTTTGCTCGTCTACCCCCAATCTAGCATAATCTTACTAGTGAAACTCTGTAGATTCTTGCTGAAACGGGGACAGCTTCTTAACGTGGATTCTGTTGTTCTAGTGGGGACTGATTTAAACCTTTTAATGCCGAGCGAATGTATCGTACCTACGCGAAAAATGCCGAGCTAATTTGACGAATTTGCTGAGGTTATAGGAAAAAGCTCATGAAAACCAAACTAAGAATTATATTTACAAAATTCAAAAAGCAGCATATTACGAAATAAATTTAAAAAAACTACAGCATTTTTTGAAAATCATACAAATAACATCAATATAAAAACATTTTAGTTCTTTCACAATGAAATTATTTTAATTTTAAAAATTCTTTTGTAATTTATTTTAGTTCTTTTGCGATGAAATTAGATCATTTATAACGTTTTATAAATTTATTTTGAGATAGAATTCTCTCGCAATGCGAATAGTAAGGCGGGTTCGGTGTGGTGTGGTGTGGTGTATTTAATTATGGCAAAGCACACTAGGGCTATCTGCCTAAGGAGAGGGATGCCTTCTTGGAGGACGTTCTAAGGGAAACTGGCTCGTATACACGTTACACATGGGGAAAACCACGAAAACACCCATGCAGCCAGAACGTTCGCGGGATTCGAACCTCGGACCGAACTACCAGTGTTCAGCTACTTTACCTCTCGGCCGCTGGTGGGCTCTAAGGCGGCTTCGGATACGCAATAATATATCGTCGTTGGCACTTTCCGCAAATGTTGTCAACATTTGCGGAATTTGTTGTATCGTCGTTCGACACTAAAAGGATTAAGCTACTGTTTAATGTGCGCTAAGCCGAAGCTGTGCGCAATGCCGAATTGGTGCACCATGCCGAATTTAAGCTATACTCTGATGTATTTTTAAGCGAATAGAGCTGTGTACATGGGATGAACAACATTTTCGTTCTTTCAGTGTCCACAGCGATAATTTTTTATACTTATAAAAAACATCAGAGAATTGCACAAATTCGCGCACATTAAATCCATTTTCTAGTTTTGTATCTGTCTTTATTTTTCGTATTCTGGATTTAATAAAATAATCTTTCTGATAAGATGCAATAAAATAGTCTTCCTGATAAGATTTAATAAAATAATCTTTTCTTTTTTCATGAAGCGTAACGCATCCCTTATGGTTGCCGCCATCTAGTCAGACTTCACACCAATGTTTATATTTGGTGCGAAGTGGTGCCATGTTAACAGAAAAGTATCAAAACATTTTAAATCACGTTGCATTTATGTGATGTAAAATCTATTTCTTCTGTCAAATTTAAGTAAAATGCTTTTTTATAAATACAACATCATAATCATATTATTGGTAAATAATACGGCGGCATTAAAACTGATCATTTCGTCCTCAAAGTCGAGCTAAAGAACTTTCGTAGGATATTAAAAAACATACAGATTTAGGGAGAAAAAAAGTCTGATGAAATGTTATTTGGAAAATTTAAGAACACGGAATCTGTTTGTTTTCTTATTTAAAGAAAAGAAACTTAACTCAGTTCCCCCCCCCCCCAAAATTAATATAGCATTCCATAAAACTAATATCAATTCAGTATCAAATGGTATTTGTGACCAGATTCAAAAAACTAAATCTGCGACCAGATTGAAATAAAATGTTCGGAAGAAAATGAACTTTATGAAAAATTATGCCTGAAACATTTGCCATATTCTTTAGTGTAGCTTGGGACTTTAGAACTTTCATGTCTAAGTCATAAAACTTGTGAGAATTAATGGAATTTCCCCATGCATGCTGTGTTGGTGTATATGGCTAGTACAATATAACAATAACGAAACTTTAGATAACTATTCAATTGTTAGTTTTGGAAACCTGGTTTTCAAGACTTCATCAGAGTTTCAGTCTCCTTACGAAGTTCAGAATGGTCTGGATTTGAGATCTAGTCGAAACCGTTTGCATTGAAAAGATCGACGTTTCCTAATGTCAGTACGGTATAGATGCAGCATCGGCATGCGACCGGCAGTAGTTATCGGCAGTCGAATCACACTGTAACAGAGGAATTTTGATAATAATATAGTACTAAATAAGAAGAAGAATGCATATTTGTTACCTTTGTAAGTCATTACAAATATAAGAGCAACACCGATAAGCAGGATCGATGCAGGTATAGGTTGATATTGTGCATGTGCAACACCAGCATAGAATCGATAAAGTACAGAAAAATTATCATAAAAAATAAATAAACTGAATGGCATTCTTCCATTACCTACACCTTGGTCAACTCAAAACTGCTTTTGACGGCGAACCAAAGACCATGCTTAACTGAAACTACTTGCTGTTTATGATCTGCCTTTAAAGACTTACCGTTTCTTGCTCTAGAGAAGCAATTCTAGTTATTGAAAATCAGCACAAGCCAGCAACTAATTAGGAAATTGAGAAATGCCGAATTCTCTTGGGTCACTAGAAAATTATATAGATTACTTCTCATTGTGGATCCTCTGGTAATGAGGTTGAAGATGCACTTGCTGAAAACAGCACACACATCCTTACAACTTAATCCAACAATTCTACTTAATAATTACGCATTGCACATCGAAGAATTCTGAATAATTATAAGACATCTTTGCAAAGTGAGGTACTGATCAACTAGTCTGTCTAGAGGTAAACAGAGCTGCTGCTTGCCGTTGATCTTCGAACATGTGTCCCATCTTAGCCCATCTTAATCGGTTTGGAATTGCTTCTAACCCGTCTTGCCGTCTCTGTCTGTATGGGAATCTGTTAGGCTGTATCAGACCCGTGCTGTGTAAATTTTAAAATTACATGTTATAACCGTGTGTAACTTAAACCTTGGAATAAATTATTGTTACCCGGTAAAGGACTCATTTATGAGCCCATCAGACACGATTCACCCTGTTGCTTCCAAATATCATGATATCATATAACTATCACTCCACTGTTACTCCGTGGTTTTTTTCCCGTTTTTTCTTTTCCCTTTTCCGTAAACAGTTTTGCTTTATGCCGATGATTTGCGATAGTACATTTTTTTGTCGTTTCGCAATTAATTAATAACAAAAATTTTATACAGGGTCCGGTTAATCCTCCCTTGTAAACTTATATATTCTACATATTTACATAATTTGTTCATGTCATGAAACTAAAACATGCATTTATAATAAACATCGTTTATAACGCAGGTAATTTCTGCAGAAATCTATGGAGTGAACCAAACTACTTCATGTTTAGCTTTTGTTATGGCTCTATTTCTTCATGAGAAACGTGAGAAATAAAAATGAATAAAATATTTGCTTTTATCGATTTATTTCAGAAAAAGTCAATTAGACACACCGATTTTCATTCATGATTTACAAACACGGAGAGGTGAATCTGAGCTCTCAAATTAAGGTTAGCGTGCTAAGTAGGCGATTTTATTTGTTTGCCCTTAAAAATATCCCCAGTTTGTTCCGGTCTCTAATTTCTGTACGCAGCTCTGAGCTCAAAATACGACTCTACTGCAGAATAGAGCGTAAAGCGGATCGCCGATTTGCGTTTTTATAATTTTCGAATTGTAATGAGCATTGTAGCATATCGCCAGCGAATGGAACTCATGAGTTTTGCCTGGAGGAGAATACTAAATGTGATATTTGACAGGTAACAGCGTAAAGTAACTAAAGCGTGTGACATTAGAAGCAGAATGCAATTTAGCAGAATATGTCTTAAATCCTCTTTCGGGAATATTTCACAACAAAAATAGTTTAGATACTTTTTTCCTATCGTGTGCCTAATGGCTTTTATGTTTAGGTATCGTATCCGCTACCATTTTACAGTTAATCAGATTTAACCAATGCAAAGCATTTTTAATCCTTGAACCTAATCTATAAATCCTGTATTCTTTTCCACTCTTTAAGTAAGAACTGAAAGTTATATCAATAGATTTTTCGATTTTGCGTAATCGATTATCATTTAATAGTGGGTAATTAGAGAGCAAAAGTAATTGTTTTGTGTCATAGTTTAAAACTGCGCCACCCAAGCTGGACAGTGGTTAGCGACGATGACTGCCGTATCGAAGGGCCCGGGTTCGAATCCCGGGAAAGACATGGATGTGTATAAATGTATAGTGTCTGTGCGGCATGGGGTTACTCTAAATATGCTGCGAGCCGAAAGTCCTCTCGATAAGTTGGAAGTAGGAAAAGAGGGTGGGAGACCCTCGTATCCGTTCTCCCAGGGTGCTGTCCTTCAAAATTGGGGGCGGAACTGGGCAACATCATACTGTCACCTCTATGATCTCCAAGACTCTTGCCAATGATAGGCGCAATCTTGGCTCATTGCCACGATGAATTACGTGGGCTTGCTCTTACATATATAAGACAAGCGAGATTAGTCCCAACAATACTGCACACAATCTTCGAAATTTAAATTTAGCGAAGAGAAGGGGAGGGGTATTTATAGAAAGCAAAGCAGAGTTTTCCTTTGCAAGTAAGAAAAAGCATCTAAGAGTAACTAATACTATTTATTTATGAAGGCATAACTTTATATTCTTCTATATATTTACTAGAACGCCTGGCGGTCATACGAAATGACAGCTGTTTTATATATTATAAATTGTAATTAAAAGGATTCGTGCAAAGGTGTCGGCTAATTTAAACTGAATTTACCCAGAGCAGGCGGCGAGGACGCCCCTTTGCTTACTGCCCCACGGGGTTTCACCCTTCTACTTGCTTAATTGCTTAAAGTAGAGTGCAATGAAAGAAACCAATGGCGGTACATTTCTTACGATCCCACCGCTACTTCAATCAATAAAGGTGATTTAAATAATGAAATGTTAATTCACATGTCAAAGATATCTTTGTACACAACATTTCTTGCGTAGATCTTTCCATCATTTTTAAAGGGTATCAAACTTTACAAAAAAAAAAAGCTTAATATTTATTTGTTTACCTTATTAAGCATTTCTTTCAATATAGTATGTTGTTTAAGTTGCTTCGTTTTTTGTGCCAACGCTTTCTCTTTAATTCTGTAGACAGACATTATCTCTTGTTTAGTTACACTGTTGAAGTCCCGTAACTGCTGTTTCGAAAATTCCGACTAAATTGTCAATCGAAATTTTCCCGTTTTCAATAACTTCTCGGTCACTTTCTTCACAATCGGTAGCGGTATTTTCTGGATCTAGAACCATACTACAGATTTCGCCATTCATTAATTGATTGATGATTGAGAAGCATTGTCATCACAATGAAAAACATCTTTTATATCAACTTCATTTATTACCGCTTCTCCACATTTCTTTACAAAATACGTTAATTGGAAAATTTTACGTTTGTTTTGCGATATCCGAAAACCTTTAAAATTAGCGGTTAAAATCATCAAATTTAGCTACCCCTCACTACACATATTTGGGTGTGCATCATGAGCTTGGCGACTAACGACAAGTTGTTCCGTTAAATTTTATCTTGCTTCTATCGCCACTGAGACAATTAACACATAATTTTATTAGTTATTTATTATACTTATGCCTATTTCTTGCATATGATTAAGACTCATCAGAGTTCTGAATAAATAAATTCTCACATATACTTAATCCTTACTGAGGGCCGGCGCTAGATATCTTACCGCCTGATGCAGTCTGGGTAGGTCCTAAATTCTGTGACTCGTTGCGGCCATACGAGCCCTGGCGCTGGTTCTGGTATTATGCGAATAACAAATCAGTTATTTTCAATTCAAATAGCCCTAAATGTAATCTTTGGGTCTATGAGTATCATCAACAAAATCTATTTTTAGCATATGGAAATAAGGTTTTAGTAAATTTTTCCTCGTCAACATTTTTAGCGCATTTTACTTAAATCCGTAATCATCACCAAGCGTAATGTGAACATAGAAGGTTACCATATTCCTTTATTATTTAATTACTAACATAAAAAATTGTTTAGGCAGCGCTACATGAGTCATTACTCAAGTTGTCCTGTTTTGATAAACATGCGGTGATGAAAGGAAAGTATAATAATGATTCGCCAGCTTGCGTCAGATCAACGATGTATCTATGTGGAATGTTTCAGTTTGAAATTTATGCTAAAATGATTGCTTCTTCAAGCAATCTTCGACTATTTTATTTAGTGTCGAAGTGAAAGTAAGAATCGGGGCTCTCCAGATGTTTTATTATGCGCGTAGGGGGGAATCAAATGCGCATGCGGTAAAGCCTACGAGAAAAACATTGTTGGTGGTTTTGAGGCCCGGATTTTAGATCATTCCGGATAATGGACGTTCGGATTTCGGATTTTGTACTGTATTTGGGTTTAACAGACATGAAAAATCAACCATACTCTCGACATGATATGAACCACGGATTTTTCAAACTAACGTTTACACTACTACAACAGGGACGGGGGAATACGATAATTCCTTACATTCTTCTCCAGTTGAAAGGCGACTAGGAAAAGACGTGAGATCCAAGCGATTAGGTGCAGATGGTGACGAGTAATCATTCGTTACATTCTAGACCGAACGCCACTGTAACAAGCTATTTTCCATATCGAACCAGGAAACATGTACAAGCAGTTATGATCTCGACGGCATCCAGACCACGGAGTTAACACTGAAGCTACAAGTGTTCGCATGTATCTATTAGATACAGAATTTGACAGCTTATGACGATCGGAAAACCACTTTACGTCAAAGATGGCGGATGTAACTATTATTTGCGAAATGTTTTCTTTTTTTGGCGTTTCACAGTTTTGAAGAAAATTTTTTGCTGCTCCAGACAAAGCTTCTTTTTATACGCCTTATATTAGATATTACTCTAAAGATTGGGATAATCTCTTTCTGGTACCAGGCATCTCACTGTGTATCCTATTCTCACACTCTAGATATTCTTATCTGTTAGATCTAGTTGTCATGCATCAATAGCAATGGTTGAACATGTCTAAATTGACCCGAATTACGGTCCATCCCACTTCTTATGCTTCCCACGTATTGTTAAATTATCATTGTTGTAATCTAAGTAAAAATATGTTCCTTAGCGTGCAATCATATGTATCGTATAAGGTTTAGCATCGATAGTTTAAGTCTGTTCCAATGGCACAGTTTTAATTACCAAATTATTGCTTGCACAAGAAATATAAGTTATCATATTTTTAAAAAATCCGTTATTAGCTCTTTTGACACTTTTATAAATTTTATTTTATTGCGTGAGTCATTTGCTATTTATTGTATTTAAAAATATGAAAAAGTATAGTTGTAATAAATTAAATGTAAAATTATTTATTATTCAAATTAAATTAATTAGCGTGAAAGAAGTATTGATAGCATGAAATGGTGCAACGTATACAATACTTGTTGTGGTGTAAGGCGTATTTTAATTTTATAATAGTTATTTTAATTTTGAAATCCTTTCCTTTCAGTTCTTGTTTCCCACTTACAACTGCCAACCAGAATGAGATTTTAGAACTGCGTTCAATGCAAATGAGTTAGAAGTGGTATTTATTGGAAGTTCAACTAATGTCGATAGAGAGTGCTAGGAGTCCTTAGTGGCGCATGTTTTGTCTTCTGGCTAATTCATTATTGAAGCTGTTATATGTGTCTACTGATATTTGCCGGTTAGTTTAATTAAAGGGCCAACTATGTTAGATAACTGTGTTTAGCTGTTGCTAAGTCTAGTTTAGTTAATAGTAGATTAGTTTCTTATTTTCTTATTCTGAGTTAAAGCCCGAGTAGACGCTTTCCTGTAAGCCAGAGAAGGGTCCGACTGTTATTATTTATTTGAATGAATAAAAGGGTAATTTAACCCTTCTCGAGTCTACGTCTTAGCTGTCTGAACTAAGTCGCTACATAGTTTACTTAAGTTCTTTGACGTTTTATCTTTGACAAAGGTCTAGGAACATCACAGTGGATTTGCATTCAGCAATGTAAATGATATACTGATAGTATAAAACCTGGTACTATGTAGATAACACCTGTGGATTTAGTGCAATAGTGTACTGACCTAATGAAAACTGATGCTATGTATATAACACCTGCTGTGCATTCGATTGCGACAGTGCAAAAGATATATTGATAGTGTGAAAGTTACTGCGATGTAAATAACTCCTCCTTTTGAGATTAATGCAACAGCGGATAGCATGAAAGCCTGTGGCATGTAGACCACACCTGCTGCGGATTCAAGAGAATCAAAAAACACCAAGAATGAACCTTTGAGAATGTAATGCAGTTTTAAAGTCGCAGAAGGAGAAAAATACGCATTGAAGTATGTAATATTGTTAGCAATTTGAATTAGATCGCTGAATGCTTAAATAAACAAATTATAGATCAGAAGGAAAAGCTAAATATTAAGGTAACCTGCTCAAATGAGAAAGGAATATTATGAGGTAGACAAATAAACTCTAAAATTTAACGAAACTGTTTGGCCTTTTTGCTTTATTGCAGACATCTGGGGGCTCAAAGTAATCCATTGTTGATGCTAATTGAGTTCTGATTTCTTTTATAAAATTGTCCAAAAGAGTTATTAGTTGCGAAACTGGATTTTGCGCCGAATCACTATACTATAAATGTGTCGTTTCACTTTTGAGTCTGTTGCTATTCTTATGACTTATGACTTACTTTTTTCTGGTCATTAACTACTAAAGCGTTTTCGGCAGTAGTTCGCATTAAAGTGCACTAGACAAAGATATTTCCAAATAAATGGTACTAGGGAAGTACCAACACCCGTGGGCAAATAAAATTCAGCTGCGTGAGCAGGCATATCTTAATACTTACGAAAGTAGGCGTTCATCATAAAAATTGTGCAGTAATAAGCAATGACATTAAATTGAAGCATGCAGGCAGGTGCAGTGAGTTATATGGCAAATGCCAGTGAGTGCAATATATAGCTAGTAAGATTGCAGGATAAGCAGTAGTGAGACAACATGAAAAATGCCGCGAAGACAGAATGTTGCTATTTCTGCAAAGTGTTAGCTATTTATCTTTTGAAATCAGGTACATTCCGATGACCTCAGAGATCACGTGACGTATGTATAGCTAACGTAAACAAACAAGGTAGATTATCTCAGAGATCACGTGACTTATGTATAGTTCAATCAATCAATATAAGTATTGCCGGGCTATCGCTAATATGTGCGATGATGCCAGCTCAGTGATAAGTCTGCCGTAAAGGCAAGTGACGTTGTAAGTCGGACGTAGTAAGAGGAGGTGTGAGATGAAGAGAGAGGGGTGACCATACACCCCAAGTTTGTAGAAACCAAACAATGAGAAAAGAAAACCAGGAGAGGCTTGACAAGAGAGTGGAGAATCTGGCAGATGTGCTAAGACATACGTAAAAAAATACATTGAAAATACAAAAAAAATTATTTATTATAAATATATAAATACAGTAGAGTGAAAAGTAAAAGAACATATATGATATACAAATATATAGTACAAAATATGAGTGCACACAATGAAGAGTGCTATGTCGGGAAATTTGAGTGACGGGCGAGGTGGGCCCGCGTAAGGTCTTGTATTTGCATCCTCAGGTAAGATTATGTAATCGAAGGTATTGAAATCACTTAAATGAGAGCAGAACTTGGCCTTTGTAAAGAAGTTTTTGTTTGAATTAATTACTCTACCCGTTCAATTTTTAAATCATTATGCAGAGTGTCTTGGAAACATAGAAATGAGCTTGAATTATAAGCCTTAGACATTTATTCTGAACGATCTGTAGCTTAATTAGATCTTTTTCAGCGGTCGAAGCATAAGTAACTATAGGCCTTTTATTATAGCTGTGTAGACATGCCTTTTTCTAAGATGGTCCACTTTTGAAAATTTGCCTATTAGCGGAAATGTATTTTTCATTGTTGAGAGGACTTTACCACGTACTTTATTTATGTAATCACTCCATATGTGAACTTACTTCTGAGGGTGACGCCTAAGTAATTTGCCTTTTGCACTGTGGGGACTTCAACGTTAAAGAGTTGGCTGTGACAGGAGTCCTTTTGGCCTTTTTCTGTATGATAAGTAGCTGAGACTTCTGTGCGTTGATCGAAATTGTCCACACAGTGCACCCATGTTCAATCTGAGGAGTAATGATCTGAAGCTTATTAATTGCATTTTCAACACTTACAGCCTATGTATAGTTAATGTAAACAAACAAGGTAGACGGTCTCAGAGATCACGTGACTTATGTATAGCTAACGTAAACAAATAGGTCATTCTTCCTCCTCTTGTCTTCAGAAATGTATCTCACTGAACCTGTCTGTTGTAGATGTAAAAAACTAAGCTATCTGAAAGCAATAGATGCAGCTCTTAAGAATATTCTTTTTTTACTTTTGGATTGGATTGATTTAAATAATAAAAATACATTTAATTCATGATCTGTCTAAATAAAAATATTCAATATTTCATTGAATAGTGTGATATATTTTTTTTATTAATTCATATTTTGTGCATTGAATTTTATGTGCTGTAAGCGCGAAGAACGTGATATTTAATTAATAAATTTAACACAAAAAACTTTAATAATAAAAGACAAAAAAAAGTTTTGTTAGCCATCTTACTAAGAAAACTGAACATTGATATAATAAACTAATAAAAAAAAGTGAAAAATTGAAAAAATGTATGTCAGCTTTGCGTCGTGGATTCTAAACATATATACTGCCATGCTGCTTTTAAAAATTTGCGATTTTGCTGTTGAATTGCATATGTCGTAACTGCGAAGGAAACGATGCTTAATAAAAGAGCTGAAAAAAGCGTTAGCGGGAGTGATTGTAAAAGCAGACTGGTAAACTGTGAGCTCAGCGAGCGTAAAAAACTTAACAAATCCTTTTGGAGGACCGTTAAAATTTGAAAGCTTTCAATTTTTTTAAACTCCTTTTTGACACCTTTAATTCTCCGGAACTCTTTAATTATCAGCTTCTTGATTAAAAATTACTTAACTATAGTTAATGTCTTTTTGTTTGATTATGTGTGTATAATTTAGGAATATTTATCCGTTTCTTCTGAGTAGAGAAGCTTTTTCTATTGATTACGTTTATTTTACAAAAGTTTAGATGCATTTTTTCCAGAAGATATTCTTATGCAATTTAGTGATATATGCAGAGGATATTTAAATACAATGTATGTGATTTGCTCCTAGAACACATTTACCGTATGTTATAATCTTAAAAATCCTTAACCTTTGTCTGTAATTCGGTACAGGGTTCGAACTCTGGCGGATGGGCTGGCTGCATGGCCACTTTACCGTCCACCATGAAGGCATCCCTTCCCTTAGGCAGATGGCCCTCGAGTGCTTTGCCATAATCAAACAAACCAAACTTATAATCTTTTGCAGTATTTTCGAAATTATTCAAGTATGAAATGTATAAGAACTTTTTATTAATATTTAATTTACAAAGGATTTTCGAAGTTAATCTTACCTAGAGAAACATTTTACTAAATTTAGGCTCATTCTCTTAAAACAAATTTTGCTTTCTTTAAACAATTTTCAGCGACTTGAAAGGTGAATCTAAATGAATTAATTTAACTTGTTTGAACTGAAAGAGTTTAATGTTTTTACAGTAAAGCTTGATTTAATTTTTTTAATTAGATCTCTCATAATCTCTAATGAATCCAAAGTTAAGAATTACTGCTCAGATTTTTTGGATGCAAAACGGAAATAACATATTTTAAATAAAGTTGTATTGAAATATAAATAAAGAATATTAGCTTCTTTAAATGCAGCTGCCATGTTCGTATCCTTACTAATTAACTGTCCTATTAATGACCAAGTGTATAAGACACTGAGCATTTAATACCTCGACCTGAGTTGGAATCCTAGTGAACGCATGGGTTTCTTGGTCATTTCCGTATCTAATGTGCATACGAACCATTTTTCCTTAGAAAATCTTCCACGAAGGCATCCTTCAGACAGATAGTCTTCGTGTCTTATACTCGTACTAAAATTTCTATATCACTATTCATACACTGTCATTCTAAAAAAATGCCATTATTATATTGTAGAGACAATAGGGGACCTTCCGATGTTAGCCGGACGTGCTTCCGAATTACGCTATGAAGACACGCAGTAAGGAGGGAGAAAACCTCAAAATATCTCTTAGGAAAAAAAATTTCATCTATCGTCTTTCCAAATTCTAATACTGTTTCAGCAAAAATTATTTTATGATTATTTCTTAACATAAACTTTGCGACCTTTATATTAAATGAATCCGTTAAAAATTATTTTTACCTTTATTGGTAGTTTTCTGTTGGGCGAAATCAAAAGCATAGTGAAAATAGTTACGATAATTATTATCTGTTCCTAAGCATTAATGGCTAAATTGCGTATTGGTTTGCATTACTGAAGGATACTTCTATTACACCGTAGCGAAAACAACAGCAGAGAAGTTTTTCATAGCATATTATCGTATTATATTTTACCTTTAGTTGTTGTTTGCTCTAAAGGAAAAAGCTTTTCTCCTCTTGTCATGGTTTATAAACAATATAGCTTTGATTATCTTCGAGATATCCTTAAGTTTTGTGTAGTAATTGAAAGCATTTACTTCCAGTGCACCATATGATAAGATGCAAAATAACGGTGCATAAACCTTATTATAGAAACCTAACGCGAATGTACCTTGTTGCCAATCGACAGTGCATAAAATCTTTTATTTATGTTGACTATTATAAAGGTGCCTTTCTCAGCATAGAACACAGAATTATTTTAAACGTTCTTGTAGCTAGACTCTTTAACAACGGATTGCAAAGTTTTGTACTAAACCATAAATATCAAAAATAAAATATATGTTGAGTACCCTGTTATGCATCGCTTGTAAAGTTTATAACTCTGTTTATTCTTTACACTGTGGTTTTTATCCGAAATAAAATCGAATATTAAAGTTTTTAATAGCATATAGATTTTAGTACTTTACATATTCTTGTTTCTTACTTTTGTTCAAAAGATATCATTTTTAATACTACAATGGCTTCCTTTTATACCATTTTGCATTCCAAAGCAAAATGTAGAAACAAATACAAAAACGTATAAAACTGGAGTTCTATTTGACTTAAGTTTTAACTTTATAAAGATGTAGTATTAAGAGTTGGCAAAGATAAACAGACAGAACAAAAGCGAAATATCTGTATGATTTTTTCATTTATACGTTTCATATATTTTAAACTAAAAAACATTTAATAGTAAACGCTTGTACTGTAAAATTTTCAGACGGCACTATTTTTAATTAGTATATCATACCTTCAAATAATAACCTTTTCCGGCCCACAGTTGTACCGTTTATCTGTCTTTTAGCTGTTTTAATTTTTAAATTTAATCTATTCTATTTTCTTTTTAACTTATATACAACGCATTCTTCAGAGCAGTTTTTTGCATAGTTTTCTCACATGTTTGTACACTCGTGTCCATAAATTAAGGATAATTCGGAGTCACGCGGCATTGGAACCCTAAAATAAATATATCACCTGTAAAATCACTACACACATCTTCAAGAATCGTATGCAAATTTCATGAAGTAACCAGATGACACCGATGGTACGTCACAATGACGAGAGTGTAAGAGAGTGATATATAAGGAATACAGGCAAAGAAGTAAAATTGTTCACAGGCGCTTTATAAGCATTTCAGTGCAATAACCGAATAGTTATGATACAAAGGACGCATTTGGATGATTTTTTACGTGGTAGAATTATCGGCCGTCTGGAATGTGGGCGTACCCAACTGGAAGTATCAGACGAACTTCGAATTGCCCAGAGTGTCATCTCCAGACTTTGGCAACGATTCCAAGATGATGGTAATGTGAGTAGACGTTACAACACAGGTCGCCCCAGAGTTACAACGCCGAATGAGGACCGGTATTTGGCAGTTACTGCCGAAAGAAACAGGCGGAGCACAGCCTCAGACCTATCTCTTCAGCCACTGGTACGACACTTTCAAGGCAGACCGTGTACAGACGCTTAGGGCAGATTGGTCTATATGCTCGTAGACCTGTCAGATGCTTTCCACTAACTGCAACTCACTGTCGCCTGCGGTTAGCCTGGAGTAGAGAACGCGCATTGTGGACACCGCAACAGTGGGCTTGTGTGATGTTTTCCGACGAGTCCAGGTATAGCTTGCATTCTGATTCTCGCCGGACTTTCGTATGGAGAGCTCCAAGTACCCGTTACCACCAAGAAAACATCATTGAACGACACCGTTACGGTGGTGCAAGAGTACTCGTTTGGGGTGGAATTATTATGGGTTCCAGAACTGACCAGCATGTTCAAATTGGAACCATGACAAGCCAAATCTATCGGGACGTCATTCTGGAACAACATGTACGTTTGTTTCGGAGCGCCATGGACGCACAATTGTGTTTATGGATGACAACGCCCGTCCTCACCGTGCAAACATCGTAAGCGAATGCCTTCAAACAGAGGATATCACCCGTATGGACTGGCCAGCATTCTCACCGGACTTGAATCCAGTAGAACACGTGTGGGACATGCTTGGCCGACGAGTTGCAGCCCGTCAACCCCCTCCTACATGTCTACCGGAATTTCGAGAGCATTGCTTTTTGAGTGTTGTAATATCCCCCAAGATCAGATCGATAATTTGATACTCAGCATGCCTAGGCGTTGTACGGATTGTATTGCATCGTCTGGGAGACATACAATGTATTAACAATCATACCAACCATGTAATATTGCTTTTTTGTAAATAGGTTTTTTTTTTTTTTTTTTTTTTTTTTTTGTTATTAGCTCCAGGGAGAAAAAATCGCTAATTTTTTTAATAATATCAAACATATAGCATCTTGTTTTTCTCTTTACCTTTTGTTTAATAAATAAGCTTTACAAAAAGTCAAATTTGTTTTGCTTCTAACTCTTCATTTGCCTGGTTTTGCATTATCCTTAATTTATGGATATGAGTGTATGTTATTAAATTTAGTTATTTCATACAAACTTCTCTTGAGTAGGTTTTCTGTGTTCTTTCACGTATGTACAGTACGATACTGAACTTAACTGAATAGCTAATATCTTTGCAAAATCTATTACTGCTTTTGTTTAACATAGAACAATCTTCAACGATTCTTATTTATTATTATTTATTATTATTGAAATTCACAACAAATAAAAGACGAATTTTACCATTACTCAAAATTAAGCAAACCGTATATCGTTTAACAAGCGACCTATTTTAGAGATTTGCTATTCATGTGATTACGAATATTACTAATGATCCATCATAATGATTTCTCATTCCATTTCAGGTTGCTCCTCTACCTGCTTTATCCTGTGGTATCCAGCCTAAATTTTGCGGACGTTCGGATACCACCCAGGATGGAGGGGCCCTCGGAATGGAGGGCCCCAACTTTACCTTTCGATACAAACATCGCTCTCAATCTACTCAATTTTGCCCAGCAGCTGCTCGGTAAATACAATTTTTGATTCTAATGGAATTAACTTTTTGCATTAATGCTGTATATTTTGGTATGCTGTATGCTTTTTATATAATTAAATTTTTAAGTTGCTGCGTATGTTTATCAAACCACAAAGTATTTAATAGTTTCTGAATTTTTCTGTGTCTGATTTTTTTTTTTTTTTTTTTTTTTTAAATCTGCTGTGTACACCACATGACTTCCTTGTACGGAATATTAAATTATACGCATTTTTTCTTCCATTTCGTAATGCACAAAATTTATATCATTTAAAGAATTAACTAATCGTTGCTATGTTCTAATGTTGCTAACTAATGTTCTATTCAAATACTATAATAAAGCTAGAACAATGTATAAAAGAAATTAAGCAAACAAAACAAAACAGAAACAGTTTTTCACAGACGATTGTGTATTTCTCATTCAATTAATTCAGTTCTCACTTCGCGACAAGGCAAAAATACATAAAAACCCAAAATAACTCTATTAAAAATTACGAAGTAAATCTTAAACGCTTATTTCCTCGAAAAAATTCCAGAAAGGATTAAGCATGACTTAATTCGCAATAATAAATGAAAGGCGTTATCTTTGTTGTTGCGAAGCTATGTTTTTCTAGATTGGCAACAAATCCATTACTCTGCTGTTTCAAATGTAAACAAGCAATGGCCGCCATAAAAAAAAAAGGCTTAACGGCACTTAACAACTTTAAAATTGTTGATAATTCTAAAATTATTGCATACAGATTTACTAAAGGCATAAAAACCTTAACCGGAAGATAACATAATTCAATCATTTTTAAAGCAAAAAATGTACAATTTACATACATATAAGAGTAAAAAAGCTGAGATCACTGAGCCGGGTAACAGAGTGGATATATATATAAATATGTTTATATACGTTTGCCGTGGCCTATTTCGCACATCTACATGTTATAGTAGTCCTATATACAAAATTTCAACGTTCTGAGGCTACTCGTTTTTGAGTTAAGCGAGATACGTACGTACATACAGTGGATGGACAAAAATATGGAAACACCTTGTTAAATGCATGTTTGAAAAGAAAGATTGATTTTAATGAAATATGTAGGTGGCGCTGGCGTTTTTGACTACTGACGCCACCTATACAACTTCGTAAATGTGCTAAACAGTTCAGTTGTTTGTCGGAGTACTGTTATGTGAGGTTGTCATTGCATTATGTCAGAGTTAACAGACTTCGAACGTGGGCAAATTGTTGGAGCACGTATGGTAGGTGCTTCCGTAAGCAAGGTAGCCGAGGTGTTTAGTGTTTCAAGAGATACTGTATCGAAGATTTATTCCGCATATTTGAAAAGCGGAAAAACATCATCTGCTAAATCACAGCGCGGACGAAAGTGTGTCCTGAGTGATCGTGACAGACGATCATTAAGGGCAATTGTGACGAAAAATAAGAAGACCACAGCTGCAAAAGTTACTGCTGAAATGAATGTTGTGTTACCGAACCCTGTGAGTACCAAAACAATTAGAAGGGAGCTTCATAAACAGGGAATTGCTGGCCGTGCTGCAATTGAGAAGCCACTCATCAGTGATGCTAATGCCCGTAACAGAAAAAGGTGGTGTTTAAGTCATAAAGGCTTGGACTATAGAGCAGTGGAAGCGAGTAATATGGTCTGACGAGTCTTCTTTCACATTGTTTCCCACTTCTGGCCGAGTTTACGTCTGGAGGACGCCATCTCAAGCCTATAATACAGACTGCTTGTTGCCAAGAGTGAAACATGGCGGGGGTTCTGTTATGGTTTGGGCAGCCATATCGTGGTTCTCTGCTAGCCCCATGATAACTGTGTCAGGGCACATGACTGCCAAGACTTATGTGAACATTTTGGCCGATCAACTTCATCCCATGGTACAAACTTTGTTCCCCGATGGTGATGGTGTCTTCCAAGACGACAAAGCCCCTGTTCACACAGCTCACATTGTCCAGGACTGGTTTTCTGAGCACGAGGATGAGTTGTCCCATCTCCCCTGGCCACCACAGTCACCAGACCTGAATATTATCGAACCTTTGTGGTCTACATTGGAACGAAAAGTGCGTTCTCGTTATCCACCGCCAACATCGTTATCTGAACTTGCCACCGTTTTGCAGGAAGAATGGTATAATATTCCCTTGGCAAACATACAGGAACTGTATTTATCCATTTCGAGAAGACTGCAAGCTGTTTTGGATGCCAACGGGTTTCCTACACCATATTAAGCAAAGAAACATGTTTTTTTAAAGGTGTTTCCATATTTTTGTCCAACCCCTGTACGTTCGAACAGACACCACGAAACATTCTCTTCAGAATTCATTTTAAAGCAGTTTTATAAATTTTTTGGAGGAAAAGAATCTTTTATTCTGTCCTTACGTACAGATATCACGCAAATACAGCGTTAAATTGCATTCGAAAGCGGTCAAAATGGATATTTTCGTTGAAATATGCTGCCCGAAACTTTTCGCGATTATAATACTTCCTTTTTACTTCGTACGAGGAAGTAAAAATAGTTTCCTTGCCTGGGTTAACATCTTCTGTAGTTTTTTCCAGCATGTTTCCATTGGACACATAATTTTTACTTACGAGTTTATTCATATTCTATGTTATGCATCTAATCCTTCGTATATGATTAAGTAAATGCCGAGTTATTATTTTAAAATTTTATGCTTTATACATCAAGAAAGTTAAATAAAATCTTATGTGCCCGAAAATATTTTATTCACAATAAATCATTTTCATTCAAGTACGAAATGAAAAAAATTATTTCATATATTAATTCTGAAAAATAATCAGTTTATATTAATTTTATTCATATACTAACAAGGAACGATCAAGCGTTTCAAACTGATTCATTCTTGGCAGATTTAAATCAAGTACAAATGGATTTCATATTGTTTTCTTAGTTTCACTTGTAGTGTGTGTAATAAAAAAAGAAAACAATGCCAAATAAATTAAGGAAGAGATCTATCCTAAGCAAGAAAGTTTAGAACGCGTTTTTACATCCCTGTGAATAACAGAATATGATTCGCAAAATATTGATTCAAGTTCTTTTTAGTCTGAGAGCGGGAAATACATTATTTACTTATTTACATTCCTTGTGAATTTTCTTTATATTTCAAATTTTTACTCAGCAACAAAAAGTAAGTATATTAAAAATTACTTTTAGTTGCCAAAAGTGTTAATTTAATTAATCAAAAATATTTTATAATTCATAAATTTAACACTAATATAACTCGCTATTTAATAGTGATAAACTCCTAGTTATAATTTAAAGGTAATTTTATTTTTAAAAAACAGATTTTTAAAATGGGAAATAGTTCTTTATTTTTTTATTTTATTCTAATAGTGTTTTTTATGGATTTCATAAATATTTAATATTTTAGTTTTAAAAAGTTCCCATGATTTACTAATACGAAAATTAAAATAATGTTCTAATATGATGAACAAGAAATATGAAAATATTTTCAAAACATATCATTAATTGTAATATGATTTACAATAATACGAATACATTAAAGCAATTACGCAGAAAAGCTGCATTTGAAGCTTCTGGTAGCAGCCCTTTAAGAGCCCAAATGCACTTTGAAAACTCTTCTGACGCGAGCTTCAATTAGATTTTGGTATAAAATTTGCTGGACAAATTTGTTAATGTAAAATCATATTTTGGAACATAATTAGATTTATTTTTTTAATTATTTGATCAGAAGTTCGACGGTTTTCCTTGCTTCGAAGAAAAGTTGTACTTATTTAGTTACTGCTTTTTGTCATTCGTAGCTGCTCCGAGGACCTGCTACTATCAAGGCAACAGTTATTCCTGTGGCCTGAGCATCGGTTGCTGGTTCCAAGGCAAGAGATCCCTCGATCTCTGCAGCGGGGGTGTCGTCTGGTCATGCTGTGTGCCAAAGAACGCCGAGCCAAACAAAGTGGCGATCGTCAAATCTGCCAGTGAGAGATTTTCAAATTTATATCTTTTGTGTCTTTTACTGCAGTTTATACCTGTACACATAATGTGTAGCTTATGCATATTAGAATTCCAATGATCCAGACTCCAGGCAAGCTGGATATTCAGTAATCCGGATCACTTGCAGTTATTCCTTGCCTGAATAGAATTGAGCTTCCTTCTTAATTTATTTACATGTTTCAAATTTTTACTTATTTAAAATATATGAAAAAGTTTCCTAAAATATCCTATATATAGTTCCCTATATCGATTTATATCGATTTTCGACAGATATGTAGCTTACACATATTAATGATAAAGCGAATCGTACACTGGCATGTGTAACATATAATTATCAATGGAAAATATATTGTTTATATTTAGGGCTACTGCTCTTTTTTAACTCCGTCAGTCATTAAAGCATAAATAGTGGTACTTTTCTAAAAAGAAGTCTAAACACGCGTTTTGACGTTATTTTCTTAATTATGTCAATTTTATTCAAAAGGCTACCATAAACAAAAAATTATAATACTTTCATTTTCATTACTCTTAAATACATAGTTGGCCCACAAGCACGATCAATTCAATCATTTGAATATTTAGAAAATACGCATGACATGTCGTTTCAGTTGTTCTGGTAATTGAAGGTTCTGGTTGTTCTGGTAACATGAATATTCTTTTAAAGAATGAAAAGGAACACGAAATTATTTTTCTTTGTAATAACATTTTGCTTTTTCTATTTTATCATTAGTGCCAATTAAAAAATAAAATGGGTCTGTGTTAATTTATCTGACTCGAAATGGACTGTGTTTTGCTTTAATCAAATAAGAAATATATCTTCATATATTGTCTACTTTTAGTTACCTATAAATCCTTAAACGAAGGTCTGGTCCTTCGTCCACTTTTCGCTGTCCCTGTGTGCTTTTAATTGAGTGAAAATGAAAATAAAATCATGCATTGCATATTAGGTCTACCTAAATCAAAATTGAATTGTTTTAGTTTGGATTTAATTACTATGTTCACGCAAATTTTGCCCATAAAAAAGTATTTTTATATTTAGACTTTTATTGAATATTTCTTTCCAGTCTTTCAATTTTTCTCATAGTCTTTTATTGAAATAAAATGAATTAATAAAATTATTTCACTTTCATTGTATACATTTCATGTACAAGAGGTGGAGAAAGACAACTGTTCTTTGGCTTTTTCGAATATCTAAACGGATATATAAATTATATAATATAATAATGTTATATAATATAATAATGTTAAATATATAAATTTCGAAATAAGGTAGGTGCTTGTTAGTCTTAATACATGGAACTTTACTGTAGTATTTTTTTAAAGCATTTTAATTAGCAGAAGTAAGATGAAATGGGTTTTAAGAGAAGGACAGCTATCTGATGAACCGTAACAAAAGTCACCTAGTAACCACACACTACCACGTGCTTGAATAAAGTAAATTCAACTGCAACAGATAAGGATCCGCAAATCCATTCAACTTTACTGGATCAAGCATTGTTATTTCAACAACAGCATCAACAGGGCCATCATGAGGTCCGAAAAACAATGGCAGAATTATCAAACTATTTCCTAGATGTGACAGCGGCATTTTAACGCGTCTTCAACGCCTAGACCTGCAAAACAATGTAAGGATGGCCTGAATTGTAGCATTTCGGTTATATCTTAATATGTGTAAGCACCAGACTGCAGAGTTACTGCTCTCTGTTGAGGGAAAGAATAAAGATGGATTTGAACTTCATTTCGGTTTTCTGAATGAAACTCATATCACTTGGTATTCGATTTTTAAATATTTATGAATGCTGTATCACAGGGCTAATTTTATTGTTAAAAGAAGGAAGCTGTTATATTTTTATTCTCATTGTTTATCAAGAGTCTTTGAACTTATAGGATATCCATAAATAATTTTCGATGAATATCTGTCTCTGGTCATAAATTCTAACAGCGGGGGTACAGTATGTCATCAATTCAGCTATATTTACATTTTGATCAAAATGACCCACTCCACCGGAACGAATAACGGACCCACACCTAAGTTTTTATGTACATCCAATGAATTGATTGTGGTATATACAATACAGTATTTCAGTCAGGCAGTTTCGGTCAATCATGCTTCCAGTCCAGGCACCAAGGCTTAGTGTGCTGACTCCAACAATCTAGTCTAACGATATTTACAGAATATCACAGTACAGTTACAGTATCGATAACAAGCAAGATTACAGTGCATTACAATACCTAAAATAAATGGTAATGGAATTCCAGTGTTTGTCTACAGATTTCCCTAACACCAGGCTCTAGTAGGGCAAAAATGGATTAAAGTTTTTATACTGCTATAGAGACATTAGGTATTTTTTTGGAAGCATTGGAAGCAAGAAAGATGAAAAATTAGCAACGCCTTCGCCGGGAATCGAACGCGGACCTCTGGAATACCGACCCAACGTGCTGAACCACTGCACCACGAAGGCACGCTAGGAAGGCGGGAAAAATACCTTATATACTCCCCCTTTTAAAGGGCGACTGGGGTTTTTAGGGTACCCAATCGCCATGAGGAGCCAATGAGGAGAATCATCATCCAACACGCTTTTTAGTTCGGGCGTCACTGTAGAGACATTAGGTATTTTTTTTTGGAAGCAGGAAGGATGAAAAATTAGCAACGCCTTCGCCGAGAATCGAACCATAGACCTCTGCAATACCAACCCAGCGTGCAGTACCACTACACCACGAAGGCACGCTAGGAAGACGGGAGAAATACCTTATATTGCAAACCGACGCTATAAACAGACTTGGAGTACAGACTCTTACTTGAGATTCAATCAGCCTCTATAGCATATAACTACATTAATTACTATAATTACCAAAGAATCGTTTAATTTAGGACAGCCTTTCTAAAATTGTGGTGTCTGGACCACAAGTGGTCGTCTTAGAAATAAAAAGAAAGAAATTAAATCAACGTAATAAACGTAAAGAAATTAAATCAACTGGGTATACCATGCTATAGCTGATAAATATGGATATGTTTGCTAAATAGCAGTTTAATTGAAAAAAAAATCTTCAATCCATTCACAAGCCATTTTCGTAGAAAACACAGATATCTATCTAAAACCACTGAAGAATACCCAGTACACTCATGGTACATCGATAAAACTTACTAAGTATTCTTCGTGTCTCATGCCATAGAATATGCCAGAAGAATTACAATCGCAAAGTATTTGTGATCTCCGTTTCTCATCTTTCATTCGGTAGCTATACATAACCTAAGTAAATTAAATATTAACTAAAATAAATACGCCCCATTTTTACTTCTGCAGTTGAAGAAGAAGGTTCTATTTAATCTTCGAAACTAGTCTAAATATTTTCACAACTTATGCTGATTCTTGTTGCTTTAGTAGCTTCAACACTAAGTAAATTAATTAATGATTGTTTAGTGTATTATTTCTTATTGTTTAACAGTATAACGAATTTGATATGTTTTAATTACAAGTGACCCACCAGCGGCCGAGCGGTAAAGTCGCTGAACACTGGTAGTTCGCTCCGAGGTTCGAATCCCGCGAACGGGCTGGCTGCATGGGTGTTTTCGTGGTTTTCCCACGTGTAACGTGTATACGAGCCAGTTTCCCTTAGAAAATCCTCCACGAAGGCATCCCTCCCCTTAGGCAGATAGCCCTAGTGTGCTTTGCCTTAATAAAATACACCAATATATTTAATTACAAGTGCGCTTTTTAATAAAGGTATTGTATTATAGGTAAAGATATTAGTTATTCTTATGCTTTTTATTTATCGGCTTGCAGTTTCATGTTATTAGGTAACGTATTTGATTTATTCTACGTAAACTATGAATTTTAACATATTTTTTCGTTCTTATAAAGCTTGCGGCAAAACTTACATCAGGGATTCGAAAATCGTCGGTGGAGAAAATACGACTTTCGGGAATCAACCCTGGCATGTAAGTTTATCAACGTTTTGATAAAGATTTATTAATTAAAATAATTTAACTAAGATTTGTGTCAATTTTGTTATGTATTTGGGAAAAATTATGGTTACTGTTGAAAGTTAGTAAATATTTAAATAATTTTAATTTGTCTTAAAACTATACCAATTAGATAATGAAAAATATTATTTTTTATACTCTAATATTGCTTACTGTTCAAATACTGCTCATATTCAGTTGTTTGAGTAATTTTATTCTCTAATATTATATAATATTTGTATATATCTATGTATATACAAATACAAATCTGTGTATTATTATATAATATTATATATATCTAAGTTGTTTTAATAATTCGATTTTCAAATATTGTTCATATTTAGTTGTTTTAATAACTTAGGCCTGCTTGAAATGTACTAATTTCATAGTCAAGATGTCCTTTCCATTGATGTTTAATATTGCTTCTCCAGTGCAACAAAGGAGAATCCCACATTATCATTAATTCTTCAGCCATCTGTGTGGCCCACCAGCGGCCGAGTGGTAAAGACGCTGAACACTGGCAGTTCGGTCCGAGGTTCCAATCCCGGGGACGGGCGGCCTCATGGACGTTTTCGTGGTTTTCCCCATGTGTAATGTGTATACGAGCCAGTTTCCCTTAGAAAGTCCTCCACGAAGGCATCTCTCCCTTTAGGCAGATAGCCCTCGTGTGCTTTGCCATAGTTAAATAATCCAATCCAATCCAATGAGCCATCGGTGTAGATTCTAAACATTCAAATGCGATGTGTCAAAACAATATTTGCTAAAAGCATAAATCAGATGCTGAAAGCATTCGCGCTTGCAGCAAAAATACATTTTGCATCATATTACAGGTATTACACATCCTCGTCATAAAAGCGTTGTTTTATGTCAGTAGCGACAGCTTTAAATTAGTGGCAGGAATTAAATGGCTGACAAAGGTTAGGCAGAGGGGCATCCTAAAATATTTTTAATATGGTAAACCGGTTGTCAAAGTTGAATTACAATAATTGATTAGACAAATATTTCATAGCTACTTTCATGTTTTATTTAAGCAACACATATATTCTTAAAATTTTGCTATTCTCCAACTGCTTTTAACGGTTTATAAATTAGAAAAGCTAATGCGCTACAAATAAAAATGTTCCGTGTTGTAAAGTTTTCAAGATGAGCTTATTTTTGTTTATTAACTTGTTATTTTATTTATCTCTTTCACAAACAATTTAAATGACCATAGAATCAAAAAAAATGATGCTTTCACTTACATTTTAAATGATCGTTTGTTAATTAGGTAATTTTGCCGACTGCTGTCACTACTTTCCTGTTCGCTATACTGCAGTAGGGTATAAATAGACCGTTACGCCCGCTTCTTTCCAGTCTGGCAAATTTCTTTGTTTCTGACGAAGAGTGACCTGTTTGTCCTCGAAATCCATTGAGTTTTTGTCTATGCCAATACTCATTTTGAACTAAAGCTTTTTTATTTCTGTATGGTAAGCTATAAATAAGCTTTCATTTAATGTACAGGTTTTCGATTATAATCCATTGTATCAAACTGAAAACTTCTAGTATCTGAAAACAAATGTGAGTTACCGTAAAAAAAAAGAAAAGGAAAACTGAAAGTTTTCAGATTTTACATTACCCCCAAAGGGGCCTTTTTTTTAACGTTTTATGTGCTGCTTTTATTTATTAAACATCATGTTCTTTGCACTTAAACCATAAAATTCAGTTCAACAGCAAAATCGCAAAGTAATTTTAAAATGAGCATATCTTTAGAATTTCTGATACACAGTCTGGGGCGCCTGGAGATAAATTTCTTTCTCGTACAGTGTTGCCATAGATCTCTTTTTAAACTAACATGGGAAAGTTATATATATCTGCTGTATATTTCAAAAGTGAAAAAATACATAATGTAATGCTATAAATATATTTAATGAGATGTAGCATGAATTAAAGCATTATTTTAGTCAATCAGCTGAAAAGATTAAGAAAAAAAATATTTTCTTAAAAAATGCATCTATAGATTTTAATTAGCTTCGTTTGTTAATCAATAACAGAAGAAGTTAGATTGGATTTGACTCAACTTACATTTTCTCAAATGGCAACAGACTTAAAAAGTGAAACAACGCAAAATTGTGTTTCGAGACATTTGGGCTAAAATAGAGCTTACCCTGAGATATTTAGCATAATTTTCAGTACTGTAGCATGCGTTAAAAAGCGTACAGTACAGTTATTGTGTTTCAATTTTTGTTGTACTTTACTGCAATTTCTGGATAAGGTAACCTTGCAAAAAATAAAAATAAGAAACTATTATTCAATTTCTTTGTTACAATTAAAATTCAACGCTGATGACTGAATTCATTAGCATTATGTTCTTAGGTAAATAACTTCTGCGAATAGCTTTCAAGAGCAAATTCAAACTCTCAAAAGCCTCATATTTATCTTAACTCTTCCTGAAAGCATCAGATATTTAGCACCATCTATTGAAAAAAGTAGCAGAAGGAAAAAAGGAAATATCAGATATGTTAAGCAATTTTTCTTTAATGAGATTTGAAATTAAATTTTTATGAGGAGTTTTTTTGTTACAAAACTGATCATTTTTCTGGTTTTTTTTTTTTCAAAATAAAAAATCCATTCACTTGATGAAGATTTGTGCATAATTTTAGTACAAGAATAGTTGAGCAGAAGCATGAGAAACAAACAATTCGAAATTCATTCCAAAAAAGGCTGAATTTTGTCAATTGTTAAATAATATGTGCAATTTGTATAACTGACTTTGATTAAGGTGTAGAGAATTGTAAGCTAGAACTGCATTGTAGAGAATTGTATTCTAGGATTGCATTGCAGAGAATTGCATTGAAGAATTGTAAAAAAGATTATATGTTTTTCCCGAAACAACGTTTTTAAATAAGTAATGGCAAATATTGAAAAATGAATAGATTTATATGTTTGCGTAGTTAAAGATGTAGAATTTTACAACTACGTAAAATAATTTAAATGAGAATTTAAAAAACAAATTCTGAAAGCTTTCAGATTTTATATTACGCCCAAACGGCTTTTTCCTCCCCTGCCCCATTTACAGACAAATATACGTTTCCAGAGCATTTGAGCTAAAGCCATATTGTGCTACCAGTATTTAAAAACGCCATATCTTAAGTATTTCCAGTCTCGCGGCTGGAGATAAAAAAAATCCCCCCCTACAGCGTTACAGCTGCTCGCTTTAAAATTGATCATTTTTTTAATCAAAAACTCGTTGAAGTTTTACAAAATATGAAACAGATAATAAAAAAAAATTCGAAATTTCAAAGTCGGGCATCCAGGTGGCCATACTCTGGTGGAAGACTATGTTATTCAAAATTTGGTTAGTTACTCTAAGCGCCGTTTTTTTTTTTTTTTTTTTTTTTTTTTTTTTTTTTTGCAGTAAGAGAAACTTTAATACATTCATGCAGATGTTTCATTATTTAATTTCTTTAAATATAATACAGTTTGATAATATTTGGTGGCAACAATTTGAAAAGTAATTCGGACTTTTAAAGTGATTCCACGCAAAACGCCGTTTTGAGACCAATAGCTCTTCTGAACTAACCCCCTTCTGGGCTAATAAATTTCAGTCATTTGTTTACAAGCTAGTAAGAATATGTAACCTATCTAAAGTCACAGGAAATATGGTAAGGTTAGTGACTTGTGCCCTGCTAGATACGTAAAACAGGAAAAACGATAATGATTATTCGATACTGTAAACTGATACCTTTTATTTATTTTCTGAAGGCCTTGAAATCGCTGTTTATTTTTTCTATTTTGCAAACTTGCTGCGTATAATTGTTTTCAACTGCATTCTTAGATAATTTGCCCATTGTGCAACATAATTTACGGAGCAAAATTTCAAGGCTTTCTTTAATAGCTTCTTTTTTTAACCAACTCAGTCTTTCTTTTTCTTTGATGCAGGTTGGCGTAATCAAGAGGGCGCTGATGTCGCAGAAGATAGCCTGTGGTGGCGCACTCATCCATGAGAAATGGGTCATCACTGCAGCTCACTGTGTTTACAAGTTAGTAAGGTTTCTGGAATATTTTACGTACAATAAAAACTAGGCAGATAGCCCTAGTGTGCTTTGCCATAAATAAATATACCACACCACCACACCGTACAATAAAAACTAAACGAGTTTGCGCGCATTATCACGGAGGGTGCATACGATCGCCGTGTTTATCTAGGGGTCAAGTGTTCGGGAGGAAAGGAAGTGGTCACGCAGGAATTAGTGGTCATGTCACTTTCCGTGAGGTAGTAAATAGCTATTCTCACACTCACGCCACCGTACCTGTTCGCAGCCAGATTTAATGTTTTGTTGTTCAACTCTTTTGTCAATGAGTGGAAACATTTTTACAAAGTTAATCGTGCATGAAATTACATCATATATGTGTATTACCTGGGGCTATCCCTTCCCCCTTTCTTTTTCAATCCCTGTGCTTGTGAAGACAAGGTATAAAGAAGTTGCTTTTTTTGCAGTGCTATTCAAGTGGTCGATGTAACATTATCATATCATTAGCCTAACATAGCACAGTGATGTAATATTATCATTTAATGGACTGCTGTCTCTAACAAAGTATCTCGAAATAAATATATTTAAATGATTTTATTAATTATTATTATAAAAGAAAGTCTAAATGTATTGACTTTTATTCACAATCGCCTTTATCATCATGATGATAACTACGTCCATGTAAATGTTAGATATCAGTTCCGTACAAATGCAGTAACTAGTTTTTTAATATTATTACTATGTGTATATGTTACGGTGAAACACCGAAATCTGGAGAATATCGACTTTCACCGGTGAATGTCAACATTCACATAGTCGCTTGGTGTATGTCCGAAATATTTTCCAAATACTCTTTTTTCTGACTTACACCGGTGAATGTCGACATTCACCATTTACTAATGGTGAATGTTGAACATATAAGAATATTATATTTCCTTCTCCATAATTCATTCGCGAAAAAACGCACTTGAAACTCAGAATAAGAACTTAAGAATATAAGAACTTAAAACTCGCAGTATATTCAAAATGAGAAAGGAAAATAAAGTTATAAACTTACCAAATTATGTGATTCAAATCTTATTTATTGCTAATGGTGAATGTTGAACATATAAGAATATTATATTTCCTTCTCCATAATTCATTCGCGAAAAAACGCACTTGAAACTCAGAATAAGAACTTAAGAATATAAGAACTTAAAACTCACAGTATATTCAAAATGAGAAAGGAAAATAAAGTTATAAACTTACCAAATTATGTGATTCAAATCTTATTTATTGCAACAACTTAAACTATTATGGCACTTTGAATTGCACAAGAGGTCCTTGCTTTTACAACTGCATTTATTTGTGGAACGCTTCCTTTTGGAATGGCAGCGTGTAATACTCCTCTCTTTTCGACCTACACCAGAGCATATCTGTGATTGTCGACATACACCGGTGAGGGCCCGAATATACAAGAATGCAATGCAATATTCGATCTTTCACCGACGTATTTGGTGAATGTTGACATTCTCCGGTGAAAGTCGACATTCTCCAAATTCGGTCTTTCACGGTAACATATATAAATGACGTAAAGTTAAACCCGTAACTTTGTAGGGTACCTCGCCCTTTCTCTAAGATAAACGTCAAAGAACCTAGTGCAACTTATAGCAACTTATCGTTGAGTTCAAACAACTAATACGTAGACTCAAGAAGGGTTAAAATACCCTTTTATTCACTCCAATAATATTAACAGTTGGCTCCTTTTCGAGCTTACAGGAAAGCCTCTGTTCGGGCTCTAGCTCAGAATAAGAAATAAGAAACTAAACTATGATTAAGTGAACGAGACTTAGCCGAAGCTAGACACAATTATCTAACGTAGTTGGCCCTTAAATTAAACTAGCCGACGAATATCAATAGGCACATATATACGGCCGAGCATAACAGCCTCAAGAGTGACTCAGCCCGAAGTCAAACACTCGCCACTAAGGACTCCTAGCATTCTCTATCGAAGTATGCTGAACCTTCCTTAAATGCTGAACCTTCTTCTAACTCATTTGCATTCAAAAACTCATTCTGGTAGAGAGTTGTAAGTGGAAACAAGAAAGAAAGGAATGGGTTTCAAAATTAAAATAACTGTTATAAAATTAAAACATATCTTACAACTTTAGTGGGGATAACCTCTTTAAATAGTAGAAGAAAGCCCCCACTCCAGTTAGGAAAGCGCTTAGCGATGCTGACTATCGTACCGAATGCCCTGGCTCGAAACCTGGAGAAGGCATGGATATGTGTAAATGTATAGTGGCTGTGCGGCATGGGGGCACTCAAAATATGCGCCCAGCCGAAAGTCCTTTCGAGAGCTTGGTGGTAGGAGAAGAGGGATGGGAGACCCTCGGATTAGTTCCGGACGTGCTGTCCTCCAGATTTGGGACGAAACTAAGCATAAAGTCCGACTGTCACCTGTCTGTGCTCCAGGCTTTGGTCAACGAAAGCCGCAATCTTATACTCCTTGCCACAATAATAATTCGTGGGCTTGTTCTGATTACATCAGACAAGTGAAATCAGCAACAAGAATAGACTGAAGAATTATCTTTCACCTTTAATCTAAAATCCAAGAACATTGTTTAAATACAACAAGCCCATAATCGAACTGGAAATTTGCTTGCACTTCTAGCTTGCAGTTAGTTAAACAAAAATTCAATTACCATTCTTGGCGATATCCTTGCAATACAGCAAAATACGCACAGAAGTCAAACAGAAAACTGAAATTTTAGAAACCCGATTCCTAACTTAGCTCGGCGTCTAAACGTAAATACTAGCAGAAGCCAGAATTCACCAAATCTATCATGGCTACCCAGTCAGAAGGATTACGACCAATACAGCCTCACTGGCTTTGTTCTCAACTGTCTTCTCCTAATTTAAATTTCTTCTTGGGATTTAAAATCTAATTTTCATATATGGTGGAGTTGATGTAAGAAATGTAAGTAGAGAACAAATCTAACATGAAATATAACATGTTGGTTATTATATAAATCTTAGAAAAATAGATCCATATTCCTTTAATGCAAAACTGATGCCAAATAAAAATAATAAATTAATGTATTAAGTTATCAACCTTGATTGATTCGATGCAACTTTTACAGGAATTAATACATTGCTGTGTGTGATGACGAAGTGCATGGCAGGGTCTTTAGCCCCTAATTAAAAAATGCTGTTTCAAAACCCTTTGGCAGTTTGCTGGTGATTGGAAATACAATCAAAATAGCTGTTACGACCAATTAATCCAATTATTTTAAATAATGCAATTATTTAATTAATCCAATTATTTTATTATTTTATCTTTACTTTCATTTCTGCTTTAGTCAACTCCCACCAGAATGCAAGTTAGCTGAACTATGTAGGTGGAGAGTTCTTTTGAGTTTGAAGAGAGTTTTTGTCAGCCTTCCTGGCCATTACTTTGCGTACGCTTCGCGCGCTACTTGAATTGGTTTATCGGCTTTAAATTAGGCCAACCGAATTGGCTTCGCAAATAATAAAGGCACTAGCCAAGGCTTTTTTAGGTGCGTGTTAATTTGTATTTCTCAATTAAATTTGATTTTGAGCATTTTTTCTAGGTTTTTCCGCAAGCTGCAGAAATTTTTTTTTATTATTTTTATTTATTTATTTATTTATTTTTCACTTTTTATGTAACCATCAGGTTAACCTGTTAATAAATAGGCCTTAGTTTAAGTATTAAATCTGAGCTGTGTTTAACTGTAGTTAGTAGTTAGAAAGTATAATGTGGTTAGTAGTTAGAAAGCATAAGATATTTAGTAGTTAGGATGTATAATACAGCCAAGCGTCCTCTCTTATTTTAATTATTTTAATAATTTGGCACATAGAAATAACATAGATTTGTATAAAATGGGAGTTTTAATTTCAGAAAACAGGGAATAATTACGCGAAGTCATGTCCATGCAAATAAATAGGATGTAAAGAAATACAAGTGTGTTTCCCCTCCCCCTCCCAGGAATTCCGGAACAATGAGTTTTGCTTTCTTCAGTTGCAATTATCACAAACATAAAACCAGCAACCGTTCATTGTGTCTGACAATTTCTACAGAATTCTTTTGCTGTAGAAGAAAAAACTTTATTGTTTCGTATAAGATGAGAATTTTAAGAAAAAGATATCATCTTAGACTCATACCCATACTAAAATATTATTTGATTTCCTATTATTTGTACTCCCTCTTATTTTTACTTAGATAAACAATTATTTCTCTTCTTACCTTGAATATATATAAGTGAATGTGCATATACTGGATGTCTTTAAAATCCTTACACTTTTACTAGGACCCCAGCAACAACGTTGCGAGTTCGTGTCGGGGAATACAACATTCGGGAAAACACTGAAGCCTTTCCACATGAGGAATACAGCGTCAAACGTAAAGTTGTGAATGAAGACTACGAGCCAGCAACGTACAGGCACGATATAGCCTTGCTGGAGTTGTCGCATCCTGTTGTGTACAGAAAGCACATTGTTCCTATCTGCTTGCCTGAGAAGCTGGAAAACTTTACGGGCAAGATGGCTACCGTCACTGGCTGGGGAAGAACTAGCTATGGTGAGTATAAATACTACTTGCAATGTAAATGGAGTTACTATAAATGTACAGCAAAACTCCAAGTAACCGAATTCCCGATATCGTAAATCCAATTATCCGGATCTTCATTCCAGGCTAAGTCAATTTACGCTTGTATTGAATATAGTGACATATTTTTAACTTTTTCCCTCTGATTTGAATAATATAAAAAGTAAGGCAACTTGGTACATACTTTTGAAGAAGCTATTAAATAACTTTAGATGAATGTGTGCGACATGTTGATTGACTTGCAGTCTTCAATAAACTGTATATTCGTTGTATGTAAACCTTATAAGGTATTTCTCCCGCCTTCTTAACGAGCCTTCTTGGTATAGTGATCTGCACGCTCAGCGCGTAATTGAGAGATCCGCGGTTCGATTCCCGGCGAAGGCGTTGCTAATTTTTTATCTTGCCTGCTTCCAAAAATACCTAATGTCTCTACAACCTTAGCGGAAGAGGTAACTGTGCGCTGTAAACATGCTGTTCTTATTTATTCGGTGAGTTATTTCTTAGTAATACCAGCTTCTTGAATGAAATATACCCGAGCATCATGGTACCCATTCATTTCTCGTGCAAGAAATTGTGTGTTATATGCAGCATAACTGCAGTCAATCATTTTCTGCAGTTAATACTCTGTTTTTCCCCCCGTTGATAGTCTGAATAGGTCATAACAATGTGTAATAAATTATTAAAATAATTTCTTCATAATGTCACTACACTACAGCATTCTTTCTTTGATTAAATCCAATCAGTTTGAATTTTCCCATTGCTCTTCCTCATAGCACTGCTGTTAAAGGTCCCTACTTATTCATTTTAAGCAAAATGGTTCTTTATTCTATTTTAAGAGATAACTGGAAGCCTAAATTCGAGTAAGCTCATTTTGCTCTATCAAAGTGCAGGTACACATCGTAGCAATTCACATAGCCATGGCTCTTTAAAAGATCGCAGATCGCATACATTGCGGTTCGGAATATTTAGTCTGTCTTGCTTTCTTGACATGTGTTCTAGTGGTTTTCATCAGAAACACATTATCGTTTAAATACGAAAAACATCAAGATCTGTCGTCATCTCTGAGTTTTAATCATCCGCATTAAACTTTATTAAACTTGTTCCAAAGTCCGTAATCAGAAATGGCATTTTTTCCGTACACTGAAGAAATTTTATGAACTCATTTACTAACACTTTTCCTAAAACCTATACCATTGAAATCTGTGAGCGTCTGTCTGTTAATGTGTGACATCATCTCCTCCGAAACGGCGGGGAATTGAGTTTCAAAAGAGTGGATTCCAAAAATTCGTGGGAAGCCATTTCGACCATTTTCATCTTCGTACGACTTTATTCAGCCGATATATTAATTTAAAACTCTGAAAACGCTAATTTTCGTCCTTATTTTTCCGAATGGCAACAGTCTCACGTTTTAGAGTTAAATATTTACTTTATTTCGAAAAGCGTTGCCACTGTTCCCTTTCTAATCGTAGAGTTTGCTAATAAAAGATTTGTAAGTTTTACAAAGTGTGAAATAAAAATAGTATTGCCAAACATTAAATATATTTTTCCAGATTTCAAAAATTCATGGGAAGCTATTTCGCCTATTCTTATCTGCATACGACTTTAATCAGCCGCGATATTAATTAAAAATTCTGAAAACGCTAATTTTCGCACTCATTTTTCCGAATGGCAACACTCTCGCACCCTGGAGATAAAGATCTGTTTATTTCGAAAAGTGTTGCCATTCCTAGCTTTCAAATCGTACAGTTTGTTAATAATAAAATTGTAAGTTTTACAAAATATAAAATAAAATTAACATTGCTAAACATAAAATATATTATTATTATATAAGGTCATATTCTGACGTTGATGACAGCACGCGATTGGATGTGACTTTATTCTAGGCGGAAAATGTTTCGTTAATGTCAGCATTTTAAATCAATAGCTGTTGCTGGCAACATTTTAGTTTCAGGTTAGAATAATTGACAAGATATGTTTCTGCAACGTTAGTTCTTTTATCGCTACTGAAAAAAGTTGTTATATTACATTAAATTTAAATCATGACGTCATACGCATTAACCGAAAGTGTCAAAAGTTTTTATTTCCTGGTTTGGCAACAACAAAATTATGTACGAAATTACTGTTGCTTGAAAAATTGAACTGTTTTCATTCATACTGAAATGTTTTATGCATTTTCTTTTCAGTATACATAGAACTTGTAAATTTTGCTTTGGCCGCAGCCCGCTAGTCATATATATAATATGAAGGAACTTAAATTTCTGATTGTACATTTTTACTATTGAACTGAAACCAAAATAATGTTATGATGCGCATAAGTATGACTGAATAAAAGAAAGGAAAACTATTTTTTTAGTCCAAAGGGGCTTTGTCCCTGAGGGACTATTGTTTTCGTGTTGGCATTTTGGGTTGAAATTTTTAAAAAGCCGTATCACTTTTCAAGCCGTTGCCACCAAATATTATCGCCCTGTGTTATATTTGAAGAAATCGAATAATGAAGAATCTGCATAAATGTATGTATGTTTCGCATTGTGATAAAACAACAGTACGTAGACCCATCGAATTTTGAATGACGTGATCCTACTGCGAATGTGGTCATGTGGTAGCCCAAATTTGAAATTTGGAATTTGTTTTATTATCGATTTCATATTTTGTAAAACTTTAACGAATTTTTTATGAGCAAACTCAAGGATTTTAAAGCGATCAATAGAAACTTTGTACATAAAAAAACATTTTTATCTACAGCGCGCGAGACTCTGTATCGGAAATTCTAAAGATATGCTCAATTTAAAACAATTTTGCGATATTGCTCTTGAACGTAATTCTACGGTTTAAATGCGAAGAATGTGATATTTAATAAATAAAGGTAACGGACAAAATGTTTAAAAAAACGCCCCCTTGGACGTAATTTCAAATCTGAAACCTTTCAGATTTTTCTTTTTTTTTTCTTTTTTTTCTTTTTCTTTTTTTTTTTTTTTTTTTTTTTGGCTTGAAACCTCTTATTAGGAGTAACAAAATATTAAACTGAAAATGCGCGTTTAATTGAAATGCCGCAGAACTTTTCAGATTACCTAATGCAATAGAATCTCTTTTAACCGGCAGCAACGGGACCTCGTCGATATCTTATTTTTCCGGTTAATTGAATATATATCGCTAGAACTTATTTGTTCATGTTTTTGGTGATGTCATATGTATAAACTGCAGCACGCGAAGCCCGCCGATCGTGTTTGTGATTTAACAGACCACGATTAAATTAATACTAACATATAAAATCGTTCGGATTATGATTTAAAATGCAATAATTGACAACAATTTATGATTTTATATTTTCAAATACGCTTATCTGTATATATAAAAAAGAATGTCTGCGTGTTTGTTCGCGATTAACTCAATCACTAGTACAGCTATCGTCACCAAACTTTCTACAGTCCTTTTGTGGGTCCTCGAAAAGTTCGCCATGCACATTTTTCAAAAAAAAAAAAAAAAAAAAAAGAAGCTAAAAATCAGAGATATTAATTAAAAATGCAGAAAACGCTAATTTTAATCTTTATTTTTCCAAGTGGCAACAGTTTCGTACGTTGGAGATAAAAATCTGTTTTATTTCAAAAAGTGCTGCCACTACTCGCTTCCAAATTGTAGAATTTGAATAAGAAATTTCTAAATTTTACAATGAAATAAAAATAGCATTGCCAAACATTGAATACATTATTCCCGATTCTAAAAATTCGTGGGAAGCCATTTCTACTATTCCCAACTCTGTAAGACTTTAATCAGCCCAGATATTAATTAAAAACTAGTTTTCACACTCATTTTTCTGAGTGGCAACAGTCTCGCGTGTTGGAGATAAAAGTGCTTTATTTCGGAAAGTGTTGCCACTGCTCGCTTTCAAATCGCAGAGTTTGTTAATCAAAAATTTGTAAGTTTTACAAAATCTATATATAAGAATTCATCTATATATTTATCCAGGTGATGAAACGTGTGTGTTTTCGCATGATGGGTAAAAATGCAGTTCCTATACGATTAATGATCTCTGGAAGTTTCTGGAAGATGGATTCGTTCAAACTGTGCGATTGACAACAGCGCACGTTCGAACTGATTTGTTGGCTCGTTGGTAGGAGCTTAGAAACAATACACACACAATTGCTCAACTTATTATCGATAAACTTAGGTTCTTTTGTGAATCAGAAATTACAAAGCACGTTAAAAGAAAGCAAAAAGCTATCAAACAAAACGGGCAATATATTATTGACTGATCACTGTTTGCACTTCCTTGTACAAAGTAAAAAGGAAGTATAGTAATCGCGAAAAGTTTCAGGCAGCATATTTCAACGAAAATATCCATTTTGACCGCTATCGAATGCAATTTAACGATGTTTTTGCCTGATATCTGTACGTAAGGACAGAATAAAAGACTATTTTCCTTCAAAAAAATTATAAAACTGCTTTAAAATTAATTCTGAAGAGAATTTTTCGTGGCGTCTGTACGTACGTATCTCGCATAACTCGAAAACGAGTAGCCTCAGAACGTTGAAATTTTGTATATAGGACTGCTATAACATGTAGATGTGCCCCTCGTATTTTGGTTGCAATCGGCTGCACCAAACGTATATAAATATATTTATATAATATCCACTCTGTTACCCGGCTCAGTAATCTCAGTTTCTTTACTCTTATATGTTTGTAAATTGTACATTTTTTGCTTTAAAAATGATTGTATTATGTTGTTTTTATCTTCCGGTTAAGGTTTTTATGCCTTTAGTAAATCTGTATGCAATATTTTTAGAATTATCAACATTTTTAAAGTTCTCTAAGTGCCGCTAAGCCTTTTTTTTAATAGTGACCATTGATGTTTACATTTGAAACAGGAGACTAGTGGGTTTGTTGCCAATCTAGAGAAACTTAGCTTCGCAACAACAAAGATAACGCATTCATTTATTATTTCCAATTAAATCATGCTTAATTCTTTCTGGAATTTTTTTCGAGGAAATAAGTGTTTAAGATTTCCTTCGTAATTTCGTAATTTTTAATATAGATATTTTGAGTTTTTACGTATTTTGGCCTTCTCGCGAAGTGAGAACTGGATTAATTAAATGAGAAATACTCAATCGTCTGTGAAAAACTGTTTCTTTTTTGTTTTGTTTGCTTAATTTCTTTTATACATCATTCTAGCTTTATTATAGTATTTGAAAAGAACATGTGGCAACGATTAGATAATTCTATTCTTTAAATGATATAATTTTTGTGCATTATGAGTTATAATATGAACGAAATATGTAAGATAACTGTTATATAATTATTGGATTATATAACAGTTAACTTAGTTTCCGTTATATAATTATTATATTAGTTAACTGTTATATAATTATTAATACTGTTAAGTGAATCTAGCGCCAGAGTGTCGCTATGGTAAACAAATACTAGAGAGAATTTTAAAGAATGCATTTAATCTATTGTGGTTTATGCGCTGTCGGCGAAGTAGATTTAATTCAATCCAATAAGTTTTAATGAAATGCAAGAAAAAATGCGTATAATTTAATATTCCGTACAAGGAAGTCATGTGGTGTACACATCAGATTTTTTATATAAATAAAGAAGCTTTGAAAAACACAGAAAAAAATTCGTCATGACTTTTCAGTCAACATAACATTTTCAAATTACTATATTTATTATCACATGGAAATTACGAATATCTTAGTTTAATGGTATGTAATTTCGAATGTCTACCTGACTGGAAGATTGTCGTCGTAATTTAAAATTTGCTGCGTGTTTCGATGAAGCTTCATAACAGCATCTACTGACATAGATGAAAATTTTTCAGCAAATCTTTTGGAAATTTGAAAATATGTCATCAGCTTCTTTCCACGTAACTTTCTCTCTCTGTATATCGCCTTCTTTAGCCTTCCTTTCTTTCTCATCATCTTTCTCCTTTCCCAGTACATGCCGGTTATTTTGTTGTCATCATGAAAAAGTGTGATGGAAATGGCATTTCTTCTTTCATTCTCCTCTGTATACGAATTTAATATTCCCAAGCCCCGAACGTGTTACAAAACCAAGAGAATCTTCATCTATCGATATATCATGTACAAACATAGGCCACAGTTTACGCCAACAGCGACGCAAAGTAATGTTCTTTACATTTTTCCAACCAAGAGCCAAAGCAACATGAACACAACCTTCAAAGTGCATACATTGACATATAGAAAAGGTTTAGTAATTCGTCTTTATATTCTAGAAACAATTCCTTGAGCCATTGGTTAAGGCGACGGAAATATAACACATAAATTTTCCTCATTTAAATCTTCAGATTGTTAGCCCGTTATATATTTCTTTATCTTATAGACCTAAATTTCGGATTTAAATTTAAACCTTCAAAAAGGCGGTTATTTAGACATTACCGGTTAATTTGGTGCCAGTTACGTACAAGTGATTTGGACCTTACCGGTTAATATGGTGCCGTTATACAAGAGATTTGGATCTTGCCGGTTAATTTGGTGCCAGTTACAAGAGATTTGGACATTACTGATTAAGTTGGTGCCGATTACAAGAGACTGGGACATTACCGGTTAATTTGGTGCCGGTTACAAGAGATTTTATTGCACCTGCTTTTGAATGCCGATAACATTCTGCATAGCATTGAGTTGTTTCATTCTAATAAACTGTGATGTAGAATGAAGTTTGTTGTTGTTGAAGCTGAGCGATATTCTCAAGCTGTTATTGGAAATGGATCGCCCATGCAAGTATTAACTACAAAAATAACGATAAAGCAAATTATTTATTGAGATATATGAGTTATTTATATGCAGAATTGAATTTTTGACTTATTTATAATAATAAAAGCAAGTGTAATGTGTCTGTCTGTCTGTCTGACCGAGCTCTCCAGCCAAATCTATCGCACGCAGGGACCTGGAATTTTTTATACGGAAGCACAAAGGGGCTGGCCACCAGACCTCGAAGCCCGATTTTCGATTTTTGAATTAGAAAAATTTAAAAAAAATTATTTATAATTTATTAATCACGGTTTTTTTGACTCACTGATATTATTATTTGTTTTCAAATAACGTTCGATTGTAACAATTGATTTCTTTATTCTAGCGTTAGTTTGCTGTTTTGACGATACATTAAATCGATTAATTACAATTCATTTCTTTTTTGTAGCTTGTGGGGGGGGGAAGAGAGAGAGACAGTCTACATGTCCTACACTACTATTCCTGCGCTATTCACTTATCTGCATTTTCTAAATGCACGGGCAACGCCGGGCGGGTACACCTAGTATTATATATAAGGTTCCTCTGCAACTTGTAGGAACTGCATTTAACTGAAATATAATTGTGATTTGTCAAAGATTGCAAAATAAATACAAACCCTCTCACCAGATATGCTCTGCAACTAGTAAAGCTAAGATATATTATTGTTTCTTCTGAATATTTCAAGAATTTTAATTCATGTTTTAATTAATTAGTGTATATATATTATACTGTTTACACACGCGCATGTTGAGGGGTAAGTATTATTATAATACATTTGTGTGGTTTAAACTCTAATTCTCGTCTACATGAAAAATTCATTAAGGGAAAAAGGGCAGGTTTAGAATTCAATCAGAGTCAAATCCAAAAGAAAGTATTCTGAAATTCAGTGAGAAATAAATCAATTTTTTTTTTCTTGGTTTCTGTATGTATAGTTTAATTAAATGTATCTTTCGAATTGTTAAATACTCATTAAATTTACCTAGATAGAGAAGAGATGAGTCAAGATAGAGAAGAGATGAGAGCAGTTATTCGCTAATATTTAAATTAAACCATTATTAGCATAATAATTTAATTTATCTTAATTAGCTAATAAATAAATCAAATTCAAAGATCGTGCTATTTGCATTTAATACAGCCCTTGTAATAATATGAAATGAAGTGAAAGAAATGTGTAAATGAAATGAATGAAAATCTCTAATGTAATTTTTATTAAACATTTGGATTAGTTGTTAAGTTATCGTAATATGACATGTGATGCGTTTACCACAGAGAGCAGATACATCAACAGCGCCCAGTAAAATAGCTCAACACTGGTAGTTCTAACCTGAGTTCGATTCCAGCGAACGGGCTGGCTCCATGAGCGTTTTCGTGTTTTTCTCCATGTGTAAAACATATACAAGCCATTTTCCATAGAAAGTCCTCCACGAAGACATCACCCCTTATGTAGAAAGCCATAGTATGTTTTGCCATAATCAACGAAACAAAAAAAAACCCTTAAAACAATAATTACCAAGGTGTAGAGATTAACGACACGCTTAAATGAAGACTTGTAATCTTGTGATGTAACAATTTGGATTTTGATATATTATTTTGATTTTGTATTATAAATCAGAATAAAAGTTAAGAGTATAATAAGCTTAATAATGTGAATTATCTTTAATGTGAAATCTATGCGTCTTTTTTTAGACAGGGTTTAAGTTCTGAAATTAGAAATGCCGAGATCCCATGAAAGGTCGTCAAAAAGAAATATATATAGAAAGAAAATAATAATAATAAATAAATGATAATGAATCGCTTAAAAATTGAAAAGCAAATAAATATATTTATAAATTAATATAATTTAGCTATAGGTATTGTAAGTAAATTAAAACTATTGCCTTTTGAAAACGAAATAAAAAAATATGATGGCGCACACGGCATGACCTTCCTTGTAAGGCCTATTACATTATAATTTTTTTTTTTTTTTTTTTTTTTTTTTTGCTGCAGCAATAAACTGATATCAAATACTGCCAGATATTTATTGTTAGACTAACTATACATATAAACTGTGGGTATGTATGTAGTTAAGATTTTTTTATTTGTCGATTTTTTTTAATTCGATACATGAATATTTTTGTCATTTAAAACAAAAATATTCATGTATTGAATAACTAGTTAGAAGTATGTGACTGCGACGAATGATTGCGGAAATAAAGACCAGATATGAGCTTTTAAACCGGGTAAGGAAGTGGGTACCTATATATATAAATTGGACTCAAAGCAAGGCAATTCCTCAAGAATATTGATAAGTACAATCGTGTAAAAGAGGCTTAGCACAGTATCAAAAACAAATCAAAATTAAAATTAGAATTCATAGTAGTACAAACTCTAAAAATAAAAATGAAAATGCAAAAGGGAAAAAAATATACAAGATAAATAAAAATGAAAATGCAAAAGGGAAAAAAATATACAAGATAAATAAAAATGAAAATGCAAAAGGGAAAAAAATATACAAGATAAATAAAAATGAAAATGCAAAAGGGAAAAAAATATACAAGATAAATAAAAATGAAAATGCAAAAGGGAAAAAAATATACAAGATAAATAAAAATGTAAAAATATAAATTAATCTCCATTTACTGAAACTCCAATTCAGAACCCATAAGGGGAAAATGAATTAAAGCTTCATAAAAGTTGATTAATATGTTTCGAAAACCTATCCGTTTCTGGTTCATTTGAGATCAAAAACCGGAAAAAGAATCTATTAAATTTTCATTTAAGACATAAAAATTCATATAAAACCGAAAAATCGAATCTCAAATGTACCAGGATTTTCCCTACACGTCTTCGAAACAATTGGGAAAATGAATAAAACATAGCAATGTGCTAATTTGAGTGCTCAAGAAGCAGAAAACTTTACATTAAGTAAAAAGACAATTCAAAAAAGTCAAATTGGTCTAAAATCATTATATGCAAATTCGAAATTCAAAAGCAAATAAATATAAGGAACAAAACAAATATACTTTAAACCAAATTGTCATTTAAACATCACTCAAAAATTGGGTGGTCCCCGATTATGCTAAAGCTAAACTAAACTTTTAATACAAAAAAAAAAAAAAAAAAAAAAACGAAAAACTTTTAAAAAAGATTCTTTAAATAATAAAATCAAATCTGAGCCTATACCAGCTAAAAACTGGAAACCAATTAGTAACAAAAATTGAAAAAAAATGCAAACTTACTAAAATCTGAGGACGACCTTCTAAACGAAAATATATTTAACTCTTCAGATGACCAAACTGTATTCCTTGTAGAATTCAACGCTGCTCTGTATAAGCGAAAAATTGTTGTTCTTGGAAAAAGTATGCGATTAAGGTTCGAAGTGTCCAATAGCAGTATCAAGTATTTAAACATGCGTTCAAAATGTCCTATCTTGTTAAACTTTTTGTGCGGAGGTGCCAAATGTTGGGTGCTGTCTGTTACACACACGTTGGAACCTTCGATTGCAATAAAAGCGAAGGTGCGCAACGAAGTGTTATGGCAGTTCCATATACAAAATTTCAACGTTCTACGGCTTATCGATTTTGAATTATGCCAGATGCTAACCTGCATATATAGGTACATATGTACAGACGTCACGGAAAATTACTTTTGAATCTATTTTAAATCTATTTTACAATTCGTTTTCAAAAAGGACTCCTTAATTTTGTCCATACGTACAAATGTCACGTAAAATAAATAAATAGATAAAATTTTTTTTTTTTTTTAAATTAAAGAAAGAAAATCTAAAATGTTTCAGATTTTAAAATACGTCCAAAGGGACTTTTTTTTAACATTTTATGTGTTACATTTATTTATTAAATATCACGTTTTTCGCACATATATCATAAAATTCAGTTCAACAGCAATATCGCAAAATAGTTTTAAAATGAGCATATCTTTAGAATTTCCGATACAGAGACTCACGCGCTGAAAATAAAAAATGTTTTTTCTGTACAACGTTGCCATTGCTTCCTTTGAAATCCTTCAGTTTGTTAATAAAAAATTCGTTAAAATTTTACAAAATAGGAAAACGATAATAAAACAAATTCCAAATTTCAAATTTGGTCTTCCACATGTCCATATTCATAGGAGGATTACGTCATTCAAAATTTGATGGGTCTATGTACCGTTGTTTTATCACAATGCGAGAAATATTCATACATTTATGCAGATATTTCATTATTTAATTTCTTTAAATATAACAGAGGGCGATAATACTTTGTGGCAACAGTTTGAAAAGTGATTCGCCGTTTGTAGTGAATAGACGCAAAATAGCAAAATGAAAACAATAGTCCTTCAGGAACAAAGCCGCTGTGGACTAATAATCGTTCAAATGAATTCAGGAACGGTCAAATTAGATATTACCCGAAATATTTCGCGATTACGGTACTTCATTTACTTCGCACAAGGAAGTAAAAATTATGGCGACTAAATTAATGCTAGCTGTGTATGGTGTGCCAACCTTAAGAAAAAGGTTCAGAACAATACTCTTAAGAGATCAGAGAAAATCGTTCCCTTATTTTAACTTTCCTAAATCCCTTATTTTTTTTTTTTTTTTTTTACATTTTTCTGCGGGTCCGTTCATTTCAGGCCTTCTTGAACGAATGAATAGACAATTTTGCGTTCTTCCAAAAAGACGTTGAATCTGATTTCTCTCAAACTTTCAGAACTGTTAGACACATGTTTCAATATGCCCTTGTTAAATTTAAGCCCTAATTTTACAGTTTGTCAGCATGGAATTTTATTTGGGGACAAACAAGTAAATCAATCATTTTCAATTTCCATTAGTCCAAATGTCATTATTTTCCTTGTAAAAATGGCCTGTTTCAAACAAGTGTGACCTTAAAATCCGCAGAGGCGTTTTATTGCTTTGTTAATGATCAGACGATATTGATTCTAAGTTTAAATTCGAAACTATGCCATTAAAATAACTATAAATGTTTTTTGTAGAATCTCCGCATTTAACATGAAGACGAAAAAGTAAATTAAGGGTGAGGAAGATGCTATTCAAGTTGTGTAATGTATTTCAGTATTTTCTAATGTGTGTAAATTAAGTATATACTAATTGTACATAAAATATATACCGAAATGAAATTATGTACTCATAATTTCAAATAAATTATTTTTGGCTTATGTAAATGTAATGCTTGAAATATCCCCAAAATACTACATATGCATAACAACAACATGCTCTTCACTGAACGGTGAAAAAAAAATCATGATAGTCTTTAACAGTATGATTTATCTTATGAATTTTATTATTTGTTATTATTGCTGTCTTTAATTTGCCAAATTCCACAACAATATTTTTGCTTTAATAATCTTAGTACAGCAATACAGAACTTTTTCTATTCACATGCAATTATTTTCCATAAAAACCAACAGATGGCAGCACTAACCATTAAATTGGTACTTTGACATTTAAATCTGTTCAGCAAATGTTCATTTAAATCTGTTCAGCAAATGTTACGATGATTAATTAATTCTTCTAACTCTTAACCGATTTCCTCCTTTTTATTCTTCTTTATGTATGTGTGAGATATTTTGAACATTCTCACATTCATTAAAAAAAATTCGATCGTGACTATTGAAATTTACCAGATCAGAAATCCTAACTATCATTTTGAGTAGAACTTGTTTATTTTATTACAGTGACGTTCGTAATATGCCTATAAATGACTGTACGAGATAAGAACTGCTTTTCCTTTTACTTTACAGGTCGAAGAACTCCGCCAAATATTTTGCAAAAAGTAAACGTTGAGGTGATAGGGACGGATATGTGCCAAGAATGGCTTCGGATCGCAGGCCGCAAAGAAACTGTGTATCCTACAATGGTTTGTGCTGGTTACAAAGAAGGAGGCAAAGATTCGTGCCAAGTAAGTTAGATAGAAAATATATAGCTATTCTTTTATTTCTAATTATTCACGAATATTGTACTAATAATTAATTATTCACAAATATCACTACGCAAATATTTAAACAGAATCGAACATTGTTCTTACATTTCCAACTGTTTATTTTCTTTTCCATATCATGCATCATTTCCGCTTTACATCGAGTATAATCTCGTCTCTTCTCCTACCAGATCATTTTTTAAAATTAAATGCTGTAGTTAACATTTTATGTTTTAGTTAAACTCAGTTATAGAACGCATATACTTAATTACGTGCTGTTAAAGAGCCCACAGAAAACAGAAGCTACGTTTGCTAATAAATACAAAAAGAAGCTCAGGTATTATATGGTAACTTTTGATACCACGTAAACTAATACTAGACACCACCAATGTTTGCTGAATAATACTGCTGCAATCTACGTGTTCGTTGGCTGTGTTTTCAAATAATCACTCCGAATGATTAGGAAGAAATTGATAATTTATTATAAATAATAATGATACACAGCACAATAAATAGCTATAGATCGCTCTAAGAGAACGCGGATATTTAGCTATTCCTCTATGGCGCACGAGAAATATCGTAAATTTCCAAAATCGCTCACCGAGTCAACTCTTAAACATAATTTAGAGAACTCCCCTTTAATCATAGAAAACTCCCTTAATTTAGAGAGAAATTAATTTAACTCCCTTAATTTAGAGAACTCCCTTTTAATCATAACAACAACATGCTCTTCACTGAACGAGGAAAAAAAAATCATTATAGTCTTTAGCAGTATGATTTATCTTATGAATTTTATTATTTGTTATTATTTCTGTCGTTAATTTGCCAAATTATACAATATTTTTGCTTTAAAAATCTTAGTACAGCAATATAGAACTTTTTCTATTCACATCCAATTATTTTCTACCTAAACCAACAGATGGCAGCACTAACCACTAAATTGGTACTTTGGGTATCAAAGTTGATTAGCAACTCACTCGTTCTGCCTCTCGGAGTCGAATTTATATTCTATTCCATGGGCTTCTTGAAGGTTCGGTAAAAATCGGTCATTGCTCTTCGAAAATGCGTTTCCTAAATCTGCCAAAAAGCTGCCAAGTTCCCCAAATTTTCAAATGTCTCTAACTTACTGAAAGAATTGTCGGTAAGGCCCGTCAGGAGTGTTTTGACTCGGATTTGACATTTTAATAGACGTTTTAACTTTTACGTTCTTGGGCTCAGAATTGAAAGATTTGAAATTTTGTTCAAGAAATAAACTCTTATATCCATAACATATCTCTATAAATTCAATCACTAGCAAAATAAACCTTAAATTTATTACCCTAAAAGCACCAAATAACACAATACACGATATTACAGTAATACACAAAAACAACAATGCAATTAAATGAATATTTATTATTAATATTTACAGTAATATTAAATATTAATTAATAAATTATTAATCAATATTTACAGAAATTCAGTAGTATTCTTTTAACATTTTTGTCGTCTTATATCATTTGGAAAATGTTACTGATTCCTTGTACTTTATTTAATAATTTGTATAATTCTCGTTTTCCAGGGTGACTCCGGAGGCCCACTTACAATTAGGGAAGATGGAAGGACGACCCTCATCGGGCTGGTATCGTGGGGAGTCGGTTGTGCAAGGCCTCACTTACCTGGAGTGTACACAAAAATTACCGAATATTTAGACTGGATAAGAATTCATCTGAGATCATGACATCTCATTTCTTTAGAACAATGCCTGTTCAAATTCCGATGCTGTTAGTAGGCTATTAAGCACTGAATTCCCATTCTTCAGTCTAAACATTAACTATGGAGCGAGTTTTTTTTCTGGCATAGCTCTTTGTTATCAGATCATGGAGGATTCACCATTTGGTAAGACGGAGTCTTCAGCATGTGAACTTTTAGCAGCGTGCAAGAACAGCATGGTATCAAAATTTTCATCCCTTGAATCCACCTCAAAGTGTGATCATTACCTGTATGAGCATTTGTGGACTGTTGAGCACGAGTACGTCAGAAAATGCTGGTGTTCCCTTCAGAGCAGATACTGCAAAAGTCTCAGGTATCAACAGCAGAACTTGTACATTATAACTGAATTACATAGACCGTCGATAAACGGTATCATCTCTTGTTACAAATTATGAGTGCGTAATGAAGATTTATGAGCTACTTTTGCTTCTATATTCTTCATAAAAACTGTTAACGTACGTGTTATAAAATGTTTCAGCATCAATGACAAATGACTTTTTATTTAAAACATTTATTTACCAATGTTAAGACATTTCTTCCTCATATCATTGGATTCATTAAACACTACGGAATGTACTATATGAGAAAGACTGATTCGTTATGCTGTGAAGAGAATCGTCATTTGAAGCATTATATAATTTGATCGCAAATACTACTGAAAAATTACAAGTTGCCAAATAATTTTCTTACTATTGCGAGTAAATAGTAACTACTGTATAAGAAAGGCTTATTTACGTACAAAGTGTTCGACAGAGGTGGCTAACGATCTTGCATATTGAGCTTAAGTATATAATGGCACATAAATTTATTTGGATTACACATAACTCCTTACATCATTCCTTACTGATCTCAAGCATGTAATTCCAATTACAAATTTCTTAACATAAAGGATATGATCAAAATCGTAAAAAACAACCTTATATTTAGCGTAGGTATAATGAAACACTCAATCGATTTCGAGGGCAGCTAAAGGTCCCTCCTCGTCAGGAGAAAGAAATACATAGAAAGAAGAAAATAGGAATCACAGAAACACGTGGTGCTTATCAGCACTGCACGTGGTTATAACTAGATTTTTAATCAGAGTCGCACTGGCCGCCTACTTTTACTGAGCCAGGCTGTCTGATCAAGCATAAAGAAATATTAGCGAAGTTAAAATAGGGAGCGAGGGCAATTTTTGAAGTTCAGATTTTGAGCGTAATGTGCATTTGCCCTCGCTCCCTATTTTAACTTCGCTAATATTTCTTTATGCTTGATCAGACAGCCTGGCTCAGTAAAAGTATTAAGTAAGTATTGTGGTAACAGTAAGTATTGTGCATTTTCAAAAAATTTTTTGAAGTTCAGATTTTGAGCGTAATGTGCATTTGCCCTCGCTCCCTATTTTAACTTCGCTAATATTTCTTTATGCTTGATCAGACAGCCTGGCTCAGTAAAAGTAGGCGGCCAGTGCAACTCTGATTAAAAATCTAGTTATAACCACGTGCAGTGCTGATAAGCACCACGTGTTTCTGTGATTCCTATTTTCTTCTTTCTATGTATTTCTTTCTCCTGATGAGGAGGACCTTTAGCTGCCCTCGAAATCGATTGAGTGTTTCATTATACCTACGCTAAATATAAGGTTGTTTTTTACGATTTTGATTGTCACATTAGCGTGTTTCTCTTCTAGTCTATAAAGGATATGGTTTGACGAAAATATTTTCAGCATTAAGAATTTGGAGAGTTCGGTAAATATAAGGTCTAAAGTTATAAATCATACCTATTAAATGCAAAATTCATTTAGTTAAAATGTTTTTATGCTTTAACACACTTTCCATACTTTTCCTTTAACGTGACAAATTCACTGAGATAATGTAGAGCAAATTGACTGGCACAGACCATTTTTCTATGCTTATTAAGACGCGATTTCGGTCAGATTTAGGAAGAAATTTAAAATGAAATAATTCTTCCTTGAAGTGAAGGATTCTATGTTGAATAAAACATAACGCGATCATCAATATTTGCACGTAAAAGTTTAGAACCTTTTCTACGTATTAAAGCTTTAGGATTATTTCATTGAATACACTTTTGCTTTACAGATTGATTATAAAAAGGTAAATTTTGCATTTACAAAACGCTCAGCCTCTCGTGCTGAAATTGTTTTAGGATATACATGAGGAAGTAACATTCTTTAGACACCTTTCTCGAACACTTCGTATAGTCATTGTATGAATCACATTTTATTACATATGTCATGTGAAAAACTTACTGTTTTTAATGAAGTTTTGAAGGAAATCTAAACCACTTCAGATGTTGAGCAAAGATTAGGGATGGGACGTACGAACCCTCGAATTCCACGAATCTGAAGAAAGATTTGGAACTCGAAATCTGAAATCTTCACGCTTTTTAATCTTTCGAATCTTAGCCTTTAGCCTTAAATGCAAATTAAACGTTTTAAATCAAAACTTATTAAGTGATAAGATTAGTTTGCTGTCCAGCAAAAGAAATGTATTAACGTTAACGAACGTGATTGTTACATTTGAAATTGATTGTTACATTTGAAATTTGATCATCAATATATGTGTCACAATCTTAATTTTCTGGAGAGAATTCTTGAAATAAAACTTTTTCGTTTACACTTTTTTTTTAATTTAAAAATAATCTAAATAAATTTAAAAGACTTCAATTATTACTCAAATATTTATTTGACAAATTATAATGAGAAAATGAAACTTAAGTGTTTTAATAACGTATTTTATTTACTAAATTTCCTTTACCTTTAGGAACATTTTTAAAAGAACATATTTTTAAATGTATTTTTCATTAAAAGCAAAATTTTAAAATTTGGCTTCACCCCATTAATTCTTCTTGTTCTTATGTAAAAAATTCGATGTTCTGAAGATTGAAGAGATTCGAGAAAATTTTAGGATTTGTATTCGAAAAAATTTGTAATTCGTCTTTACTCTAAAAATTACTAAAAATAAAGAAATTCATTTTGTGTAATATCCGTTTACGTTCTCTACTCAAATAATATACAACCAGTTGCCCAACTAGGTGTCCAACTAGTGGAGTAACAACCAGTTGACTCAACTAGTTGAGCAACAACCAGTTGCCCAACTAGGTGTCCAACTAGTTGCCCAACTAGTTGTCCAACTAGTGGAGTAACAACCAGTTGACCCAACTAGTTGAGCAACAACCAGTTGCCCAACTAGGTGTTCAACTAGTTGCCCAACTAGTTGTCCAACTAGTGGAGTAACAACCAGTTGACCCAACTAGTGGAGCAACAACCAGTTGCCCAACTAGTTGCCCAACTATTTGTCCAACTAGTGGAGTAACAACCAGCTGACCCAACTAGTTGTTCAACTAGTGGAGCAACAAGCAGTTGCCCAATTAGTGGAGAAAAATAGCTATTAATAGCGCTGATGATTTTTAAATACAATGCATAGAAACCTCTAGGTTTATTAAAAATACATTCGATACAATAACTTAATATTATAAAAGTAAAAGATAATTAATTAAAAAATTATGTAGTTTGCATTCAAGAAATTAACATAATGTACCAAAATTATTTTCAATGTGAATAATGCTGTCAATTAAATCATATAATAATCATGTGTATCAAATCATGTAATGTGATCATGATTTATATCATGGATAAAACAGAGCACTAAATAATCTGTCGTCTTGTATTTTTACGTGGTGCGATGGCTACGAATCAGTTGTAAACTCTTGAAATTTTTCATTTGTATTTTTGGTAAAATATGGTAAAACATTTCTAAAAATAATCATGAGTGTCACTCGTTTGGAAACTCATTACATGTTTGTTTCTGAATGTATTTTAGATACACAGATGTATGTACTTATAATAAAAACTGCAATCGAACAGTCAGTTTATGCTGGCATAAACTTGTTATCAAAATGTATTCAAATTTTAATTGCGAACATATTGCTTTTGATGATATATTATGATATTAAGTCTTCGAATGTTTTAAATCATGATGTATTTATTAAGGTAAATAAACGAATGAACATCTTATTTTTTTTAAGAATATTGTTAATAGAAATGCTATTCTTATTGTTTACGCGACTTAAATTCATTTACCTGAAAGCAATTCTAATGCGATAAGCGATTCGTTTCGGAAAGAGGAAATTATTAATTTAATGCGTAAAGTCTTGAAGGAACTGAGAAACAGAATATGTAATATATTGCCCCAGGGAACGGTTGTTTAGAAGTAGGTTTCATTTGAATGAGACAGTCCTTCTGATAGTTTTATTAAACTAAATAAAATTGTTGACTGGAATAATTGCTTGAGCTAAATTATTACATTGTATAAAAGTGTTAAATTCCTTATGGAAATAAACATAAGTTGTCCAAAAATGGCTACCCTGATCACGAAACATGATTCATGATTGTGCAGAGATAACGAAACATGCATTACACCTTAAATGCATAAACTCTTCGAAGTATATAATCATAATAAAAACATTTAATAAATTTTCATAAGTGCACCCGTGATACCACATAGCTAACGAGTACACAGTTTAACGCCACACACTTTTCCTGGCAAAATGGCCTTTAGGTTTTTTTTATTGTAGGTATGTGGTATAATATTGTGTACCATAGAGCAGTTACTGAGGTTGTGACTTTATGACAACTCACCACAGGCGCCATCCACACTGCTCCCGAAACTTACCTCACTTGTCTGGCAGCAACATCAGAACAAGCCATGAAAGTCATCTTTCCCTACCACAACCTCTCGAGAGAACTTTCGGCTCGCCATATATTTAGAGTGCCCCCATGTCGCAAAGACACTATACATTTACAAAGATTTACAAACATCCATGCCTTCTCCGGAATTCGAACCCGGGCCTTCTGGTACCGCAGTAGGCTCCCTTAACCACTATACTGTCTGGGCGGCCTTCCGAAATGTTGAGATATGTATGGCGTGAAACTGAGAGCTTTTGGATATTTTGCATGGTACTAAAGATGCATATGTGGAAGTTAATTAAATTTTATCAGTATAATGATAAACTTTGAAACTTTATGCATTCGAGTTTCAGCGCGTGTTGCTTTATCTTTGATAATTTGGCAATGTGTAGATGATAACTGGATACTAATCTGAATGATAATTTTAATTAATTGAATGATCATTACTGCAAGATTTACTTACAAGATTCAAGTTTACTTAAAAGATTTTGTTAATAAATGCCATTCCATTAAGTTTAAAGAATTTCATATGTTAAATAAGTTAATCGCTTTTTAATTAGTTAACGTTCTAAATTATTGAGGCACTGTATATGTATCACTGTAATATATCTATAGCTCTTTAAATTAATTTCTCTACTTAAAATTTGATAATTATATATTAATAATTTAAAAGATTAATACCCGGCTTTAGAATATAAATAAAAAAATTATTTTGTTATGCCTTAATTAAAAATACCTATGCAGAATGAACCTAGGGCGTTGCAGTTTTTATAAAGTAATTGCGTCTGAGGTTAGAACTGGAGCGAATCGGTGACGTGTTTAGTATTTAGAAATCGTTCTCATAAACTGTTAATGAAATTTAGTATGATTATATTTACATCCCTAACACGACTAACTATAGAATAACTTCGAACCTAAAAATTACAATTCCGAAACGAATTGATAAAAATTACGAACTATTGGAAAAAATATATGTTCTATTGTTTTAAGCAAATTTATTAAGTGTATAGTTTTATGCCAAATTGCTTATAAAATGTATCTTTATATAATGTGCATTCGAAGGAATATAAGTATTAAAATGTCTCATCAACATTTATACAGTGAAGATTACAGCTGTATTTTATATGGAAGTATGCAACTAGGAATAATAAAATGTTTTTTAAATTTTTTAGAATTTTTCAAAATAAATATTTTTTTGTAATAAAAGTGTGTATCTTTGTTAAACATTTCTGAAACCTGCTTAAAATAAGTTAGTTTCTTCCTCGCATTTTATACACGTGCATCAACAAGACCATACCAAAATTTATGAACCTGCAGTTTTGTCTTACCTATTTTAATTTATAGACACTAATATACAAATAAAATATGTAAAATATAAGATTTTATATTTTATATCTCTTCCAGTTAGTAGGCTTATCTTAAGTGTTTACTTAAAAATTTTTTGCGTAATAAATTGAAATATTCATACCATGATCAGATTACTGTCTTTTGTTAGTCTCATGTTTTTAATTTTTACTTCCTTGTACGAAGTAAAAAGGAAGTATTGTAATCGCGAAAAGTTTCAGGCAGCATATTTCAACGAAAATATCCATTTTGACCGCTATCGAATGCAATTTAACGATGTTTTTGCGTCATATCTGTACGTAAGGACAGAATAAAATACTTCTTTCCTTCAAAAAAATCGTAAAACTGCTTTAAAATTAATTCTGAAGAGAATTTTTCGTGGCGTCTGTACGAACGTATGTACGTAAGTGCGTATGTACGTACGTGCGTACGTACGTACGTTCGTGCATACGTACGTACGTATCTCGCATAACTCAAAAACGAGTAGCCTCAGAACGTTGAAATTTTGTATATAGGACTGCTATAACATGTAGATGTGCACCTCGTATTTGGTTGCAATCGGCAGCACCAAACGTATATAAATATATTTACTCGTATATATATATCCACTCTATTACCCGGCTCAGTGATCTCAGTTTCTTTACTCTTATATGTTTGTAAATTGTACATTTTTTGCTTTAAAAATGATTGAATTGTGTTGTTTTTATCTTCCGGTTAAGGATTTTATGCCTTTAGTAAATCTGTGTGCAATATTTTTAAAATTATCAGCAATTTTAAAGTTGTTTAATTGCCGCTAAGCCTGTTTTTAATGGCGGCCATTGATGTTTACATTTGAAACAGGAGACTAGTGGATTTGTTGCCAATCTAGAGAAACTTAGCTTCGCAAGAACAAAGATAACGCATTCATTTATTATTGCCAATTAAATCATGCTTTAATTCTTTCTGGAATTTTTTCGAGGAAATAAGCGTTTGAAATTTACTTCGTAATTTTTAATATAGATATTTTGAGTTTTTATGTATTTTTGCCTTCTCGCGAAGTGAGAACTGAATTAATTAAATGAGAAATACTCAATCGTCTGTGAAAAATGTCATGTTTCTGTTTTGTTTTGTTTGCTTAATTTCTTTTATTCATAGTTCTAGCTTTATTATAGTATTTGAATAGAACATGTGGCAACGATTTGATAATTCTTTAAATGATATACATTTTGTGCATTCTGAGTTATAATATGAATGAAATATAATACTGTTAAGTAAACCTAGCGCCAGTGTGTCGCTATGGTAAACAAAGTGAATTTTAAAGAATGCATTTATTCTATTGTGGTTTATGCGCTGTCGGCGAAGAAGGTTTAATTCAATCTAATAAGTTTAAATAAAATGCAAGAAAAAATGCGTATAATTTAATATTCCGTACAAGGAAGTCATGTGGTGTACACATCAGATTTTTTAAATATATTGTTGCGTACGTATGGGTTCATAACAGACTGAAAGCACAAGTCCGATAATAGGTTAATAAAATTTATTATTATCCAAAAACATATTTTATAACTCTGGAATTTTCTACAGAAATATTCGTACAAATGTTCATAGTATGAAACAGTATAATCAGTAGTTACACTTCAAAGTACTAAGAACGTTAAACACAATGCAATGCAAAGTGCATCTAAAGAGAAGGTAATCCGATCTCACGCTGAACTCCCAACAATAACAACAGCAGCTAACTAAACATGAGAGCACATGCTCTCTCTTAAGGCTTAAATAGATTTCAACCGGTCGCCAGATATTTCTAGTACTTTCTGCTTCTAGAAATTACTGGAAAGCAATAAGAGGATGGAATTACGGTTATAGCTAACGTAGTGGTCAATTACATTTATTTAATTTAAATACAAATTACCGAGATATCCATTTACTCAATGTTAAACGTACCCCTGTATTCTTACTTTTCAGGCATAGCTTTCTCTTAAAATTTGTATGGCGCTATATTACACAGAAAATTACAACAATTTTAATTATGACTCTACTAAAATTACTTGTCTAAATACAAAATTCGTAACAATATTGTTTATATTTAGGGCTACTGATCTTTTTTTATTCTGTCAATCATTTAAGCATAAATAATGTTACTTTTCTAAAAAAGAATTTAAGCATGCGTTTAGTCGTTAATTTTTCAATTATGTCATTTTTATTCGAAACGATAAAAAAGTTATAAACCGTCGTAAACAAACAAATTAAAATACTGTCATTGTCATAACTGTTAATACAACATTTTTTTAGAAATAATAACAATATAAATATAACTAAAAATACGACAATTTTAATTATAATTCTACTAAAATCACGTAGGCCTCCATCATACGTTATTCGTTTTAATTAAACTTCTACTAAAATAATGAACTTTTTCTCAATTATGTCATTTTTATTCGCTGGTAGTTCGGCCCGAGGCTGCATGGGCGTTTTCGTGGTTCCCCATGTGTAACGTGTATACGAGCCAGTTCCCCTTAGAAAGTCCTCCACGAAGGCATGCATCCCTCCCCTTAGGCAGATAGCCCTCGAGGCTTTGCCATAATCACACACACACACATTTTTATTCGAAAAGGTAAAAAAATTATAAACTGTCATAAACAAAAAAATTAAAATATTGTCATTTTCACAACTGCTAGTACAACGATTCAACAATTTCATAAAAATTATAACAATATAAATATAACTAAAAATACAATTTTAATTATAATTCTACTAAAATCACTATCTAAATACAAAATTCGTAACAATATTATATAACGCTTTTAAAAGTTTAAATTCAGACTTTTATAGTGATTCAATGCACAATCAATCCTCTTTTAGACTAATAGCCCTTCTGGGCTAACCCTCCTTTGGGCATAAAACGATGTCTTATGAAATTTAACATATACATATATACTAAATATTATTAATACTCATGTGACGATTTTGCTGGGAAGAATTTCAAAAGTATTTTTACTCAAAACTGAATCATTCATAAAAGTACACTACAGTTACTTAACCAATTAAGCCATGAAATTCCCTATCTTATAATTCAAGTAGTAAAATATTATTAATAATGAACAGAATGAAATGCGTAGTTAATATTATTCCACAAAGGAAACGTATGTGTAAATAGTTATATACATCATTGCAACGCATTCGATCGCTCCTGCACATCACAAAAACATGTAAACAAGCGAGATGGAAAACAAAGTATCGTAGTATCTAAATGCTCGCGACAACTTTTTAATAGTCTTCCACTCTGATGCTTCACCTCTTTCCTGGTACTCTGTAATGCTAATAGTCCAAAATAGTCTATGATCTTAATAATCTTAATCCAAAAAATGGGAGATTTTTTATATGTGGTGCACCTTTTTATTATTTCAGTTTTTGAGATCATTGAACTTAGTTACATAAATGCCTTCTAGATGGCGCCACAATGAATAAAAATGCTTAGAGAATTGGATTTGGTTTCTATCATTTTCAAAAGAGTAACTTTTTGTGTAATTAATGAAATTATAAATTGTATTCCCATGTTTATTATAAATAATATTTTAATAATTTTTAAGATGTTTATGAAAAGTGAAGCAACAAGGTGGGGAAACTTTAAAAAAATCGGGCTGCATCAATCTAGGCTGCATTTTTTCTAATTTTGAATTTTTCATTCAGATGCTATCTTCCATATTTTGCCTTATAGATATCTGCAGCATTTATGTTAAAGCAACTTTAATAAATAAACCTTATAAGAAACTTCAATAAAAAGCTTTATTTGCAATAGAAATTAAATTTTGTTCGAAAACAAGTATAAATATAATTTTAAAAGTAATAATTTTTAAGTGCCCCTTGGTATGATGGCATGTTGGTAAAGTAATGGCTGCCATAACCTTTTTAGAGAGTTTCACAGTTTTCCTAACAATGTACATGTTCCACTTTTTCTCTCTGCCCATCAATCTAATTCAAATCTTTTAGCTAAATTCCTTATAATGTAGAATTTAAAGCATGGCGTATGTTATTTTCTTGAGATATTCAAGTTAGATGTAATATTAAAGTTATAGAAAAGACCCGAATTTTAAAAAGTATACAAATGTACAGTTATTGCATCAAACATTATAAACCCAATGATGTCCAAACTTTTTTTCGTTAATGACACATTTAGCTGAATACTGTGATCCTGCTACATACGGATTTAAAATTATTATTATTAGTCCAAAGAAGCTTTGTTCCTGAAGGACTATTGTTTTCGTTTTGCAATTTTACGTTGGTTCACTAGAAATGTCCGTTTCACTTTTCAAACTGTTGCCACCAAATTTTACAGTCCTGCATTATATTTGATAAATTAAATAATGAAAAATTTGCATAAATGTATGTATATTGCTCGCATTGTGATAAAACAACGGTGCCTAGAGCCATCAAATTTTGAATGACGTAATCCTCCTATAAATATGGTCATGTAGAAGACCAAATTTGAAATTTGGAATTTGTTTTATTATCGATTTCATATTTATAAAACTGTAACGAATTTTTGAGTAACAAACTCAACGATTTAAAAGCGAGCAATAGCAACAATCTACGGAAGGAAAAAAAAAAACTTTTTATCTCCAGCGCGCGGAACTGTATATCGTACATTCTAAAGATAGGCTCATTTTAAAATTATTTCGCGACTTTGCTATTGAACTGAATTTCATGGTTTAAGTGCAAAGGACGTGATATTTAACAAATAAAGATAACACACAAAACGTTAAAAAAACTCCTCTTCGGACGTAATTTAAAATCTGAAACCTTACAGATTTTTTTTATTATTGTTGTTGTTGTTACTAATATAAGGACGAGATTCGCTCCAATGTCAAAACTAAAACGCAGAGAAAATTCTATCTGAATTGCCATTAATTTATTAGAAAATTTTATTAATTCCTATGAAGCCAAACAAATCTTTGTCTTTTTTAAGCTGTGAAAGTATTAGACAAAATACTTGCTTATGGCTGCATACACAGGAAAAGTCATATACAAATATGAAATGCTTTCTGAAAAGCATGTATTATTAGGTGCCCTCATAGCAAGTTGATGATCTGAAAAGAAGTAGTTTTATTTTTGGTTTGGCTTTCATTAGATTATTAAGATTACAGAGCACTCCAGAATTATCTGCCTAAGGAGAGGGATGCCTTTGTGGAGGACGTTGTTTAAAGAAAACGCCTTGTATTCATGTTGTACATGGAAGAAAGCGATTTGAAGCCGAGCTAAGCTACCACTAAACCTACCTACCTGAGCTCAATCTAATCGATCTTACCGCTTAGCCCCCTGCACTTTTGGAACTACAGATGCAGAACGAATAAGGTTGATTGGTTTATTTGATTATAGCAAAGCACTAGCAGGCTATTTGGATCCCTTCATGGAGGACGTTTTAAGGTAAAATGGCTCGTATCTACGTTATACGGAGGGAAAACCTAAAAAGTGCGCTCATGCAGCTGGTCGGTTGGTATGCGATCGACCCTAGGTCGAACTATCAGTGTTCATCGATTATACAGCTCTGCCGTCAGTGAACCAGCAAAATGAATAAGATTGCTGAACATTGGTAATGGTCCCTGATTCGATTACCAACGAAAGGGAAAGCCACATGAAATTTGCTTCATTTTCTCCGTGTATAACATGATTACAAACCAAACGACTTCATATAATAGTATACATTTCGTTGTTACAAACCAGTTCCTCTTGGAAAGTCCGCTACTACGGAAACTCTTCACTTTGGCAAACAGTCCTGTGGGCTTAGTACTCTTCGTTTTAGTCAATAAACCAAGCAATTAGTCCTGTATTGCAACTTGAACACCCAAGAATGCTGTTACCTTTTGTCTGAGCAAGAAAATAGGTACAAACATAGAGACATTTAACTGCAAGGATTGAAAGTGTACTTTTTTATGCCTGAATACTTTCCCAGAAAATGAACTTGCCGCCATTTTGCACTAAACTAAGTTTCGTAAAATTCTTTACGAAACAAGTGGTATATTAAAGGATAGGACTTTCGATTTTTAAAGTTGATGAAATGTTATGAAACCCAAATAAGCAGGGCATCTTTTGTTGGTTTTAAAATTAGGGAATTTAATGAGTTATATTAAATTTGACGTTACATGGATAAAGGCAAGATGATGCGTAACAAAGCATGGTGTTCCTTCAAGCATGGTGAAACTTCTTAGTTAATCAATTAGCAGAGAACTAATTTCTGGTCTTCTGAAAAGCCATCAAGTTTTTAACGTGTAACACGCGTTTTAAGACTTGCCCTTTGCGCTGGAATCTTGACTTTAGCTCACAAAACTTAATTAACCAGATGAGCCTTTCTTTTGGATAAACCGAGTGTCTCCATTATTGCGTCGCCTATATTTTCGCATTCGTTTTCCGGAGACCATCCAGTTGCAAAATTGTTTTAAATGTATTTAAATTTTTTTAATTAACGTACAAAATTTTACGTTCTATACTTTATCCCGGTCTCTATACTTTTATTTAGAGAAATACTACATTCATTATAAAAGCTTGGCTTCCGTATAATAAAAATTGGACGATATATCTAATTTTAAAATTTGCGATTTTTGACGTTATTTTCAGCTTACGTTGAAAGGTAGGATAATAAATAAATTAGAATAATTCAAGGTTGATTTTATTTCCTTAAATGTCATTCAGTGATATTCTTTTGCGATTTACTACCAATTTTATTGCAATTGGTATGCCGAAAAGAATTTTCATGCAAATAAATTATAAGTTTTTAAACGTTAGAAATGCGCTATATATATTCTCGTGTAGTTTTATTACTCTGGAATCATAATTTAAAAACATACAAAAAAATTCATTAAACTAGAAATATTTTTAATATTTAATTCGTGTAAATAAGTTTAAGAATTGGCAATATGACAATGCTGAAACCTGTCAGTACTTTCTAGAAAAACACTTCTGTAAGATTTTCTCAATAAGATATTGTGTCTGAAAAAAAAGTTATGTTAATCGATATTTTTCATGACAATATACATAGAAATATTTTTCACTGAATCTGTTAACATCAGAAATCGTTTCTTAAATTGATATTTTATGTTTCTAATTACAAATATAAATATTCTCTCGTCAATTTGTGTACGTCTCCTATGCAAATATTCTCCTATGATATCTCTTTGACTTTTTCTTGTGCGAGAATCACACCTTTTTGTGTTCTATTTTTTATTAAGCGTATAACTTACTTCTAAATATAAGGACCAAGGAAACTATAAAAAGTTAAACTTCTTATTTTAAACAAAATTTATTTTCTAAATATAAAAATACAAAAAAATGAATCTTTGCGTCATTTAAAACATGTTTTATAATTGGAATATGTCTATGAATTACGGTTGTGTGTGTGTGTGATTATGGCAAAGCCTCGAGGGCTATCTGCCTAAGGGGAGGGGTGCCTTCGTGGAGGACTTTCTAAGGGAAACTGGCTCGTACACACGTTACACATGGGGAAAACCACGAAAACGCCCATGCAGCCAGCCCGTTCGCGGGATTCGAACCTCAGACCGAACTACCAGTGTTCAGCGACTTTACCGCTCGGCCGCTGGTGGGCGAATTACGGTTGCGAAAGTAAAAATCGAGTAAAGGCTTTTATGAAAACATGAAGTAACGGAAACCTGAAATTCAAGAGGATAACAACCAATTGCTATATTCTAAACAGGATATGTCAATGGTTAGAAAAATTCGGAAAACCAAAGAAATTCGGAATTCGATGGAAATTTGGTAGTAATCATTTAAAGCATGAATTCAAAGAAATTATTCTTTTGAGCGATTTTCATCAAAATGCGGTCTTCGGCAGACATTTTCTGGAATTTCTTCCATTGCAAAAAACTGACACAATAATTTAAAATCAAATAATATCAGTATTTGTTTATAAAAACCTCTGGAACACGGAATATAAAAAAAAAGAACTCATTTAAAAATGACAATGCCTGTTAAAATTAAAGAATGGTTATATGCGTAGTTTTCAAAAGTAATATGAAATCGACAAAATAACTTTAGCAATTAAAATAAGAATTAAATTTTCATTTTGGGCAAAATTTTGTAAACTAAGGTTTGAAATGGTGAAGGAAATGGAGGCGGGAATAAAAACTTTCGGAACAGGTGTGACGTTTCCCTAATAAAAAAATTCCATTGACGTTTTGATTTCACAAACTATTTAAATAAAAATAATAGTTAAATTTAATGAGAAAATAAAAGTAAAAATAAATAATTAATCGTTAAATTTTAAATAATGGTAAAGTTTTAAGTAAGAGTTACACATTTTAAATAATAGTTAAGTTTAAAAAGAATTAAGAAACCATTTCTCTTATCAGGTTTACATATAAGAGAAAACAATTTTACATATATGTGAAATAGTTAAAATCATTAATTTTGAGAATTAAAATTTTATACTTTAGAGCATAAATTTAATCTTTTGGTTAATTTTATGATTTAGATTGGTCTTATGCTTTTACAAAATTTAATTTTAAAATTATATGACCAACACTGACAAAACTGCTAAAAATATTCAATAAAAAAACAAAATTTGCCCAAAATATTACGCATATTTAGAAGCTAAGAAAAACTACGCTGAAGTAAAAAGCCAAACATTTCCATTGAAGAATGATTCAACGCTTATGAGTAAAAAGAATTTATTTTGGCGCTTCCATATCCACCATAGTACATCAGAAATTAAAAATGTGCTTTGAGTAATTGAATACTTTGCAGATTTCTATAGAATATCAAAGGGTGTATGAAATTTCTACATGATTTTACAAGGTAACATTTCAATAGAAATCTGTTCTGTGAAAGCTTTATAAAATTTCTTTAGAATTTTATTTATTTATCAATTTACTGTTTCCATAAAGGATTACCTTTAAAGTTCTATAGGCTCTGTCAGCCTCTAATAAAAGAATTTTGTAACAGACACCTCGATCAAACAAATTAAAGGCTCTAAACAGCCAAGAAAAGAGGGTGAAAGGAAACAAAGTTAATTCTTAATTGTACTGTTATATTCTGAATATTAGCATTGCGATTCATTAGCAGTTGCAGCCAGAAATTTAGATGACAGACGACCATAACTAACTATCTAAGCGTGTTTCATTTTTAACACAAATGACCTTGAGTGACATTTTTCTCAAAATCCTTTGCCAAACTGGCCTTGTCCGCTCACTGCCATCAGAACGTCTGCGAATTTTATTTTTATTCGGGGCTTCTATCGACCGTTCTTTAACCTGCATGCAAAAAGGTATGGCCTTGAGAGAAATAGGGAGAAAAATATAAACGCTTCTTTTCTTTTGCCTCAGTTTTCATGAAATATGTATTGTTACATTGTTCTTCTTCAGTAATGCACGCACATTCGTATTGAATGGGCGTGAGTCAGTCAAACAGGACTTCGTAAGCTACGCAAACAAGACTTACCACACTTACGCAACTGCGATGAAAATCGTTAAGTATCCAAACACAATACAATAGAATTTGAATTTATTCCACTAAATGTTAATTTCAATAATGAACAAGCAGAGAAAACAAACACTTTCTCTCTGTTATTGCGCTGAGTGTTAATAAAGTGAGTGCTATTGAGCATTAAAAGTTCCTTAACTCCATCAGTTATGATAATGTATTTAAAATTAAGCAAGAAACAGCCTCTTAATAACAAAACAATAGCAAAGTTTTTTTCCTCTTGAAGGAAAGTAAACATAACGAAAGATCTGAAAGCTCTCAGATTTTACATTACGCCCAAATGGACTTTTTTTAACGTTTTGTGTGTTACCCGTATTTATTAAATATCACGTTCTTTGCGCTTAAACCATAAAATTCAATTCAACAGCAATATCGAAAAATAATTTTAAAATTAGCATACCTTTAGAATTTCCGATACACAGTCTCGCGCGCTGAAGATAAAAAGTTTTTTTTTTTTTTTTTTTTCCCTTACAGTGTTGCCATTGCTCGCTTTGAAATCCTTGAGTTTGCTAATCTAAAATTCGTTAAACTGTTACAAAATATGAAATCGATTATAAAACAAATTCCAAATTAGGGCTTCTTGATGCCCATATTTGGTGGTGGATTGCGTTATGCAAAATTGGATGGCTGTAGGTACCGTTGCTTTATCGCAATGCTAGAAACATACATACATTGATACAGATTCTTCATTATTTAAATCCTTTAAATGTTACATAGGGTGGTAATATTTGATGGCAACAATTTGAAAAGTGAAACGGACATTTAAAGTTTTCGACGCAAAATGCAGAAACTAAATTAATAGCCCTTCTGGGCTAACGAAATTAATAGCCTATGGGCTAAAAAATATTATTTTTTTAAAAAGCAAATCATTATTAAAATTTTCAGCAAATAATAGAAAACATACATTGTAGGGAATTCTAATTGGGCCGAGCAAAAAATAATAGTAATGTCTTATTCTGAGGTTTTTAAAATCCAGTTTTAAAAAATCGTAATGCAAAAGGAAAGACCTTCCGATGCCAGCTGAACTTGCTTTTAATTCCACCATTAAGGCACGCGGTAAACAGGGAAAAAAAAATGTCTTACAGCATAGGCTAAAATTTGCTTTCGAATGGGACAACAATAAGGTGGTCCGTAAAGCAGTCTAGTGGTTCCTAAATGATAAAAGGTTTGAGAAATTCTGCTTTAATCGATTAATTTAATCTTTCCACGATTCAAATTCAGACCCAAGGTTATGGCAGCAACTCTACCACTTCGCTAATAGGCCAGAAGTAATAACATATAGTTCTTATCTGGTCATGATTATAATCATCTGGTAAAAGGTTATCAGTTATAATCCTTATTTGCTACCTATCTAGACACTTTCCCTGCGCCTAACATTTAACACTAATTTTTGCTATAGAAAAGCATCAATGAATGGTTCTATTGATTTAAAATCTTAAATTGTTTTACATGGCTTATAATAAATCCCTCTTATTGAATCAAAACAATAATAATATTTCGTTTTAAATGACTCAAAAAAATTATGAAGAGTTTCAATAAAATAAATCTGAAGTGTTAATTTTATTATTGCCTTTATTGTAAAAGTTAAAAAAAAATATATTTTATGAAGAGAAATCTTGAAACCAGAAATAAATAAAACAATTTACTTTTTACTGAAGAAATAGTTTAAACAAAAATTCTTAGCATTCACTTTTAATATTCACTCTAAGCTTTGAGAATGTAAATCCTTAAGTCTCAAGAGTACCTTCCTCCTCTAAGCATTTAAGGAACGAAAAACCAGCTCTCGCTGTTAATTAATTATGTATACTCCTGAGATTAAATTATCATCAAACGTCATTAATTTACAAAAGCAGCCATGCTCTTATGCAAGAAGCAAGTTATTTAAGAAAGTATGCTACACGATCATTCACGGCAGCAATTAATAATTAATGACTTTGCAGAAGATGGAGATGCATAAAACTATAAAATAAATGCTTCTGTAAAATGATCGTCAAAGATCATCATCAAAAGTATGAATATCCTTAAAGACTTTGTGATGATTATAAGATAAACCTCAGTTCTACAACATTATGAAATAATATACCAGATACTTAATATTATGGAATAATATGTGGGAAGAATGCTGAAGAACTAACGTCAATGCAGTTTTTCAAAGATGGATTTCTTCTGGATGATGGTTCATCCAGAAATCTTCACAGTAGATGAGTTTGACAATAAAGATATAAATCAAAAAGCTATAACGGCTCATGTTCCTCCCTTCCAGTACTGAACTAATATGCCTTACTACGAAGCTTTTCAAAACATTTCAAGAATAGAGGCCCCTGAGTTAAAGTTAAAAATTACTGCCAAAATATGTTTTCAGAATTACGATAGCTTCATGAACAACAGTGTCATCCTCTTGATTGGCGTCAACAAAATTTTCGGCATTCCCGTTTGGGAGGTTGCTTCTTGCGTTAGTATTCCAGGCAATCAGAAAGCAATAAATTCATAAAATTAGATGCAAAGAATTTGCGTCATTGCAACTTCTTCAAAAAAGTTACTGAGAATTAAAAGTTTTGCATTTTTACGAAGCTTATAAATTTGTTACAATATTTATTCACCACCTTAAAATATACCTAAGACATTTAAATTTAAATCATCTAGGTCATTGCATGCTTTTTTTGCTTAAAATAAGCCATTTGTGGGGTAAGAAAATAAAACGCCTTATGTGTGAAACCTATGAAGGAAACTTTTCTGAACTTATTTTCCTGAAATTCTGCATATTCCTGAAAACGTTTTAAAAATGGCCAGATCAACCGCCTTCAGGAAGAATACGACAAGGATAAACTGCAAGAAATTCATAATAAGTAGCTCCAACTTTGGAGAACATAAAATGAATGTATGATTAATTCACTCTTAATTAAATACGTGTCTTTAAAAAAATCCGATAAACTTTTGCTAGTGCTTAACATTAGCTTACCGAAAGAATATGACAGATATAAACTGCAAGAAATTCAACATAAGGAGTTTCAACATTGGAGAACATAAAAAGTTAAATGTATCGTTAATTCAATCTTAATTGAACACGAGTCTAAAAAAATCCAATAAACATTTTCAGGAACTTAATGTTAGCTTTTCGTTTCATTAGTGCACTGAAAAGCCACCAAGTGAGCATTTAAATATAACCTATCCTAAGAAAAAACACCTCTTCGAAGCTAGCTATATTCCGTAATGGATGTCTGAAATGAATGGTGTTTGCAAACTGTATCAGGTTATAAGATGCAAAAACGTATCATCTTCCTCACTCTACATCCAAAAATGACGTCAATATCTAAGCTCTCTGGCTAAGCTAAATTGGATTTCTGAAATAAATTGCTTTCGGAAATGATATCAAAGTCTTAAGTGCATGAAATCCAATAGAGCACCAGCTTTCTTACTCATTATCATACAGCAAAATGATATCAAAGTTTATTATACGAGCATTGTAATAAATGTGTAAAAGGAATGATTTTTGTTAATGATATCAAATCCTTAAATTATTAAGATGCAAAAGCGTACAAGCTTCCCTACGTCACATCAAGCAGTGAATTGATATGAATAGCCAAACTGTTTTTACCGTGCAATGGGTGTCCGAAATGCATGGTTCTCCGTAAATGGCATTACGTCCTTTTGTTTAAAATGCGAAAGAGTACCAAATTCTTTTTGCCATATCATACAATAAGCTAATATCAACAATCAAGAAATCTTTCATAATACTGTACTATTCACCCCTAAATTTCACAGAATGTATATTTTAGTGTTGGATGCATACAATATGAGATAAATAATATCACACATGAGTAGCCCTGCAGCAGAGTTAAATTTGAAAAATATTATGTAAATAACTGGTAAAGTTTTTTTTTTCAGTAAGGCTTAGCTATCCAGTTCAGACATTTCAGTGTAATGACAAATAATCATCTAGGCAATAAATCTATTGGGGTTCTCAATACTCATAGAAATCATCTTTTATCTTTCTTCTTAATTTTGATGACATTGGACATTTGCTATTAAAAGCTTAATCAACATCTAAGATAACCTGAAGATACTCTTTGTTCCCCTTAATGTATTTTAAACAAAGATTATGATTTTTTAACGCTAAATTGCGGTATTTTCAGCTTATGTTAAAGTTCGGAGAATTTTGCCTATGGCAGCTGTTCGAGGTATCTTACTTAATTAAATTCGTGTTTCAAATCCTTCTTCTTCTGAGTTCTGCATTATTAGCTGCTTATCCTAGTGGCAGATAATAAAGTAAACTTTGTTTATACTGAAAGAAGTTAATCTAAGGTTATACTGTTTTAGGAGATAATAAAACTTCCTACACATATCTTCAAAAAAGCAGCAAAAATACAGAATTAAAGCATTTGTCCAGCTAATCTGTCCAGAAATAGATAGAACTTATCATTTTCTATGAAAACGTATTAATTTCAAATAAATTCCAAATTTGATTCATTAGTATTAATAAAATTTACGCCTTTTGAAAATATTCATAAGAATCGTTATATGAAACTGGATTTACTAACTTCATTGATTTCCAATGGTTAATCGTAAACAGTGACTCTTTATTTGTTTATTTTTAGCAATAATACATGAATGTACATTCATTCACTAATGACTAAGTCTCCGCCCACAAAACAGTATAATTTATTCCTTACAGACGAGTCATAAAACAGAAGAGTTAGAGAGTATTGAGTCATGCAAATTTTGAAACTTACCTCTCCTGTCAATATCTTTTATTTATATTCCCGCCCAAGACATGTTAATTCGTAAGCTGTGAAGCATGCGGTAAGTTTCACTTCCACCTGAAAGAGTATTTGAGATAAAACAGGTATTTAAATCTCTACTTAAATCACCAAGTGCTTTTAGTTGAAAAAGAAGATATTTAATAATTAAAAAAATTAATAAATTAGTGAAGAGAGACACTTAACAGTTAGAAGTACAGTGAAACTTCGGTTTACGAATGTAAATTCCTTCAGAAAGTCATTTATCGTCTGACATTTTCGTAAGTCGAACTAGTTTCTCAAGAGCAATGAATGTGAAATGACACTGCATATGACTTGTTGAGTCATTAGGATATTTTGTAGGAACTCGAACCTGGACCCCTCGAATACGCTTCATGTGAGCTTCTATTACACCCCGAAGGCATGCTGGAAGGAGGGAAAAAATACCTTAAATGCACCCTCTTTTAAAAGGCGACTGAGGATTAGGTGACCCAATCGCCAGATCTTGGTGGTAAGAAATTATTGTCCACAACCTTTCAGTTCGGACGCCACTGTAGAGTCATTAGGTTATTTTGCAGCAGGAGACATGAAAAAAGAGCAATGCCCTTCTCGGGACTCGAAACCTGCCCCTCTCGAATACGCGCCGAGTGTGCTACCGTTACACCACAAAGGCAAGCTGGAAGAAGGAGAAAATACCTTAAAGACCGATTATTTAAACCTTACAAACAATTTACAAATTAAAAGCAATAATGTGCATAAGTTCATAACACCAAAACAACGAAAATCTTTAAATCTAACCTCCCATAAAATATAAGAACAATAATAAACAGTTAAAACAGAAGAACGAAAATTTAATTTAATTTTACTGCGTTTGCATGAAAAAGAGTGGCCAGCCGAACAGGAAAATGGTGAGAAAGAGAAAGGGAAAAGACGGGAGAAAAGACATCATGTTTGGATGTGGAGTATCTTCCATAAAAACATCAAGTACGTAGCATAGTAGGAAACTAAGTGCCGTTTCATTCTAGCGCCGTCGCAGCGCTGTGGTAGGCGTCCCGCGCATGCGCACTAGTCTTTCTTGTTCACTGACTTTCAATTGTCGCCATTTTGGTTGCTCTATGTTCTGTTTTCAGTTTGCTGTGCACATTCAAAATGTTTAAGACAATTAGTTCTCCCGCTGACTGTGAGATTAGTGCCGTGATTAAATTTTTGAACGCGAGGAATGTTAAACCGGCCGAAATTTATCGTCAAGTGACAGAAGTTTACGGTGAATACGCGATAAGTGATGAAATGGTGAGAAAGTGGGTAAGAATGTTTAATGCAGGTCGAACAAATGTCCACGCCGAGGCTCGGAGTGGTCGGCCTTCTGTTGTCACCGATGATTTGGTAAGGGAAGTTGATAAAGCAATTCATGAGAACAGACGCTTCACAATGACAACTCTTTCAGAGGCATTTCCACAAATTTCCCGTACTGTTTTGTTCGAAATTGTGTCTGACCGCTTGAGTTATCGCAAACTGTGTTCCCGATGGGTTCCAAAAGTGCTCACTGATGTTCACAAAACAAAGCGAGTTGGTAGTGCCCTGACATTTCTCACGCGGTACAGTGATGAGGGAGAAAACTTTTTAAACCGAATTGTGACAGGTGATGAAACTTGGGTGTGTCATTTCACACCAGAATCGAAACAACAATCGATGGAGTGGAGACACACTCATTCTCCGAAAAAACAAAAGTTCAAAGTGACAATGTCATCACAAAAAATCATGTGCACTGTCTTCTTGGATAGGAAAGGCGTTTTGCTTACTGAATTTCTTCCCAGAGGTGAAACCATTAATGCGGTACGATATTGTGAGACTTTAACAAAACTAAGGCGTGCCATTCAAAACAAACGAAGAGAAATGCTCAGTAAAGGAATTGTGTTGCTCCATGACAATGCTCGGCCCCATACTGCTGGTGTCACTCAATCGTTGATTCGACAGTTTCATTGGGAGCAGTTCGATCACCCGCCGTACATCCCGGACTTGCCGCCGTCCGACTATCACTTGTTCCTGCACATGAAGAGCGAGCTTGGTGGCAAGCGCTTTGGATCTGACGATGACACGAAAAATGCTGTGGAGTCGTCGTTATCGAAAGTGGCGGGAAGTTTCTTTGACGATGGTGTAAAAAAACTGGTCACCCGCTATGACAAGTGTTTGATCATTGGCGGAAACTATGTTGTAAAATAGTTTAAAACATGCATTTTCATGTAAAAATAAAATTGGATTCGAAAAAATTGTTTCACAATTTTTTTTCAAAACGGTACTTAATTTCCGAATACGCCTCATAACTCCCTCTGGGATACATTGTTTCATTTTCTGTTAATCGTTTACGGCTATTAAATTTCTGGTTGAGATTCCATTTCATTCAAAATTTGTCCATTGCGATTTTGCTATTATTTGCATTGCAAATTATTTCAAAAATATGACAAGGCATAATCATTTGAAATGCTAATGTTATACTTTCTCCTGCTTTATCAGGATATGACATGAAATTTTGCTTCTTATGCAGAAATTTCGAGTGTCAAAGAACTAAGATGGAATCATTCTTTCCTTTCTTCCCCTTCCTCCAAACATATCTCCTTCCGTAATCGCCTTTCACTGTTGCTTCTGAAGTTGTTACAGTTCTTTCTTTGAGCTCATTTTCGTGGTCATCTAGTAAATCTTAAATAACTTCAAAGTTAACTTCCAACCCCGAGATTTAGTCTAAAGACACAATATTACAGGTTAAAAAAAATAGTGTCAACTCCCCCCTCCCCAAATCCTCTGCTTGCAGCAAAATATTGTCGTAATCTCCTCACGGTCGAATACATAGTCCTGTAAGTAAACTGCTGCCAGGCTTTGCTAAGGAGAATTAAGCAATGGAAAATATTATAATGATGTTTCCAAAAGTTACTCCTGTTTCAAAGAGTGCTTTTTTGAAAACCATGAGGTACAGGCTTGAGAAGTTTAACTCACAACACCAGTCCTCACCCTATCCGATTTTGTTCGGATAATTTATTAGCTAACCGATTAGCTCGATGAGAGGCATCTGATTTGAGGTTTGCTACAAATTATTTTTGCAGTATTACATATGAACTGAAAAATCTCTTAAGATTAATCTCTAAAGATGTGGTACAAAATGAACTAAATAAGTAAAATTCATACACGAATATTTTCACTTTTATCTCGAGCAGTGGCTGCACGGTTAAGAACATTCGAACTGGATTCAATCCTAGTAAACGGGCTGATTACATATTTGGTTTTCGTAGTTTTGCCCGCACGTAGAGCGATTGCGAGACAGGTTACCTTAGGGAGCCCTCCACGAAGTCATGCTCCCCATAGCAGATAGCCTTTAGTATGCTTTGCCAATTCGTATAACGCAATCTGGCCTAACCTTTCATCTCTAGCATAACGTCTTCTGAAATTTTTATGCAGGAAAATGTACCTTATTGTGAACTTTTCTTGCTTATTTATAAGCTAACTTGTACTCAGGAAATAGTTTTGCATTCGCTGAAATCTGGAGGATTAAGTGATTGCATGTGCAGTAAATCTGAAATCCATGGAGATATTTTGTTTCGTTCGCAATGCGCTCTGCAAATGGCACCCTGAAGAACAATTATGTAGTAATATTAATTTTAAATCATCGAAAACTCTCAAATTATAAACTAAATGTTTATTGCTGATTCACTAAAAAGCGTAATTTTAGGAAAAGGTTGAACGTCGAACGCCAACGAACGTTTGCAAAGTGTCATGTTAATCAAAAAATGCGGAAACACCATAATCAGTAAGAGTTTAGGCGGTCTATTCTGAATACCTACGCAGTTCAAGCACTCACTGGGTGTAAACCAATGCTTAGCTACCTGGGTCATTACCACCAGCTGTCAAGGGCTTCCGAATAACCTTTAAGAAGATTAGAATGATTAATGTTCGCTTTCTTCTATCTTAGCGTAGGAGATAATTTATAAAGTAAACCTCCTTCTGAATTTCTAAGTTTTAACTCAATAGTTTCTTGCTATAGTCTCAAAATGCTTTAAATATATATTATTTCCCAAGGGTATTTTAGTTGAATCGTGCAAGAATTAAGTTGATCGAACGTGATATAAATTTCCCACAAAGATTTAAACTGTATACTATAAAATATATATTGATTTTTTAACAAAAAGGATCCGAATAAGATTTTATAATAAGACTTGCGAATGTTTCGAAACTTAGCAGTATAACCCATATGTGGGTAGATACAAGATCAATTAAATGTCACATTCCAGAAATCGATTAAATTCCACAGAATTAGTTTATATGCAATGAAACTTCAGATTAGGAAACTTCGTTCTTTAAGACTGTTAGTCATTCGAAAAGTTCGTAATCTGGAACTATTTTCTTCTTATGAATGTAATGTAAAAGGAACTATTCCGTTCTTGGACTTATGATTAATTAAAACTTCACAAGAATCTTTAGTGTACAAGTTCATAACACAATAGAAATGGAAATTTTAAAATCTAAAACAAGAAAAGAAAAGCACAGTATTAGATAAAATGCACGAAAACATAATTTAATTTTACCAAAATGTAAATAGGAGTCAACAGCATGTTGTCCTAGGGAATCTTCATTCAACTTTTCTTGTTGCCCTACTTGATTCCACTTGAGACTGACTGAAAATTCGTCTCAAGTGTTATATTGTTGTCTATGTTGTAGAATCATTAGGTTGTTTAGAAAAAGGAGGTGTGAAAAAAGTGCAGTGCCTTCGCTGCGACTGGGACCTGGACCTCTCGAATATGCGCCTAGTGTGTTACCATTTCACCATGATGGCATGCAAGAAGGAGTGAAAAACCTCTTATATACTCTCCGGATGGAGCCCCTTACAGTAATAAGACCGTCCTTCAAACGTTTAGGTGACTGAGCTTCTCTCGATACTGGTAACCGTTTTAAACTTCCCGTTTCAAAGGGCGAATGGTGATTAGGGGACCAAATCTTCAAATCCTAGTGGTGACGAATTACTGTCCTCCACCTTTTAGTTATGGGCCACTTCTGTGGTCATTAGGTTTTTGAAGCAGGGTATGTGATAAATGTGCAGTGCCTTCGCTGGGACTCTAACGAAGATTTTTTTTAATACGAGCCCAGAGTGCTACCGTTACACCACGAAGGTATGCAGGAAGGAGGGAGAAAATACCTTATACTAATTTAAAATATAAACTGAGAACATGGCTCTAACACTGAAAACACATATTCTGCAGCTTTCTGTTTCGTTATCATGGCGATATCATTAAGTGAACACTTTACATCTTGCACCATTTTGCAAAACTTTCTCCGGTCAAAGAGCTAGAATCATCTTTCCTTCTCTGAATTTTCTCTGAAGACATTTTCTTTCACAATCGTCTTTTGATTTGCCTTTGAAGCTGTTGCAATTCTTTCTTATTGAACTCATTTTTAATGCCCTCTACTAATTCCTTCATCTGCTCATTGTAGACATTCCACTTACTCTTTGTAGGTGTTCAACTTGTTTACTGTAGGCATTCTAAGTATCTATTGTAAACATTCCATGTGTTCACTGCAGACATTCCAAGTATTTATTTTTCGTCCTCACCGTATCGTTGATTATAAAAAGATCGTAAGTGTCTGCTTGCAACACAACCTGGCCATTATTTCTTCCAGGCCCGAATTCACGATCCTATAAGTCACTCTTTGGCTTGCTTTGTTAAAGAGAGCAACAGAAAATATTAAGTGATGTTTCTGGAAATCGATGGCTTATGTGGCAGAAGTTACATCAAAACAGCTTTTTGCGGACCTAGGTGTTCCTAGCTCGGAACACTGTCGAAGTCCATTGCTTATGCGGCACAAGTTACCTCAAAACAGCTTTATTGCTGACTTATGTGTTCCTAACTCGAAACACTGTTCGTCATCCGAGTTTCCACTGAGTATGGATAGATCATTTTTCTTCTAAATGTTCATTTGTTTAAAAACTTTAAAAAAAAAAAAAAAAAAAAAAAAAAAAAAAAAAAAACAGTAGCTGAAAATTCGAGAATATCTACGGACAATGAACCTATAGTCCATAACTTTCTTTAAAATGACTTTTCGTCAGTTTTTTTTAATTGAACTAATAATGATGATATAAGCTCTATCTTCATAGATTATTTCACATACTAAAGCAGCTCCGATTCTGAGAGTCGAACTTTATCCTCATTTAATACTAAATTAGGAGAATAAAGTGAACCAGATTAGTTTCCAAGGCTCCATAAAACGCGAAAACTGACTGGTGAGAGACGAGAACGAAGAATTTAATGATAAAGGTTTACTGAAGAAGGATTTTAATAATGAAGGTGAATGCCCCGCAGTTTTTAAAAGGAAAACATTAAGTTGACATGTATGTAAAGAATTATCGTGTTCTACCCGCAGTGCACTCTTGGGATATAAATGGTTGCCTCATACAGCCAGCACTTGAATATCCCGGATTTGAGCCACAAAGTCCTCTATAGCTAGATGGACGTGATAACCACTTTCACTATGAAAACACGCACAAGGGAATATGACAGGTTTTTGCATCTAAATTAATGTTATAAAATTGAATGTGATTTTTCGCAACTGAAATACAAATTTAACATAAATACAAAAATATATTCATTTTCAACATGCATTTAACCATATAATCTTTATGTCTCAAACAACAATGAGTTGATAACAGTCAACTTTATTAATTTTCATTCTCACACAAATATTAGCTGCATAGTATAGATTTCAATGTTCGAAAATTCACATGTATATATGCCTCATTGCATGAGTTTAAGTGTATTAATTTACTTGAAATAAAGTTATTGATTCTTGCATTCAAGATTAGGTTATTTGATTACGGCAAAGCATGCGACGAATAAGAGGAAGATTTTCTGAAGGAAACCAGCTCACTTTCGTGTTACGCACAGATAAAAAATAACGAAAAGCGAAGATGAAACCAGCGTAGTCGTCTTGATTTGAACCTGCTGTGCTCGCATTTAAGAGTTTGTTCATTCTGTCGAAGAATCAGAGTTACCACTCAAATAGTGAAATCATTTAATAGTCCTAATTTGAAATATTCAGCACGACTACTAATGACTATATCTTTTCATTGGAAACAAAACTTGGCTTCTTTCTGCTGATGGCAAAACAGAGCCTTTTTACAGAAGCTTTTTATTGGGAAAGAACCGAATAAAATATTAAATAACGTTTGTAGTGTTCCTCCCTTTTATCTACTAACTAAATGTAGAAGAACCTAGTGAGCTTATAAGGTATTTCTCCCGCCTTCTTAGCATGCCTTCGTGGTGTAGTGGTCAGCACACTCGACGCGTATGCGAGAGTTCCGTGGTTCGAGTCGCGGCGAGGGCATTGCTCATTTTTCATGTCTCCTGCTTTCAAATAACCTAACGTCTCTACAAACTGCTAAGCGAATAAGTCCAAAAACAGAAATGTAAAACTCAAGAAGGGTTAATTACACTTTATTGCTTAAAATAAAGACATACAGTCGGCCCCTTTCTTCAGGGAGTACAAAAAAGCTATTTCTTAATTTTAACGTGTAAGGTTTATTCTAAGTTTATAACAGTTATTTTTTAAAGCTTCTTTTCTATCTCTCATTAATTTCAGTTTACAAATTCCTTACCAGAATGTGTTTTTAGAGTAGCGTTAAATGCAAATGAAGAGGAGTAGTATTTAAGTCGAAGTTCCACTGACTCTGAAAGAGAGAATCAGAGCTTAAACTCAAGAGTGTAAGAAATAAGAACTTAACTAATAACTAACTAAAGAGATTTAGCCGAAGCTAAGACTAATCTAACTAGTTGGACCCTGAATATCGAATTAGCTACCGAAACTACCAAGGGCGCGTAATACGGCAGAGCGTAGTAACAGCTGAGAGAGACGTGGCCAAAAGGCAAACGCGCGCTAGTCAGAAACTCAGATTCTCTCTTTCGAAGTCAGTGGATCTTCGACTTAAATACTCCTTCTCTTCATTTGCATTTAACGCTACTCTAAAATCACATTCTGGTAAGGAATTTGTAAGCTGAAATTAATGAGAGATAGGAACGAAGCGTAAAAAATAACTGTTATAAACTTAGGATAAATCTTACAAGTTAAAATTAAAAAATAGCAGTCTCAATAACTTCACCGGAAAATTATGATTTATCTCAATTTATGCGAACTAGTGCAACGGTTACAGCCGAAAACATCGCGGCAAAAACATCGCGGACGAAAACGTCGCGGAGGAAACAACGCAAGGCGAAAACGTCGTGCTACAAAACATCGTGGGAGAAAACATCGCAACGAGAAAACATCGCAGTCCTAAAACATCGTGGTACAAAACATCGTCGTCGAAAATATCGTGGTAAAAAATAAAGTATCTACAAATCATCGCATGACGATAACATCGCAGATATGCTTTTTTCAGACATGCTTTTCGGAGACATTCTTTAATAACTGTAAATGGATATTCCCATAATGATTTGTGAGCGCTAGATGGAAAGAAGGATAATTTTTACTTTCATATTTTTTATTAACTAATAAATTTTTGCTGAGAAAATAAGAAGGAAACTTAAGCATAGAAAATTAATGCAACTTATAGCAATTAATGGAATTTTAAACCGAGATAGTTAACTAACAAAGGCCATTAATAAATAATTTTTGTAATGCTTTTACTGGTAATTTTTCATGAAAAGTATAAGCTATAAGTTGCATTTAATTATTTATGCTTAAATTTCCTTCTTACCTTTTCAGAAAAAAATTATTAGTTATTTAAAAAATGTGAAAGTAAAAATTATCCTTCTTTACATCTTGCGCTCACAAATCATTAGGGGAATATCCATTTCCAATCATTAAAACCCGAAAAAAGAATGTCTGCGATGTTATCGTCATGCGATCATTTGTAGATACTTTATTTTTTACCACGATATTTTCGACGACGATGTTTTCGAACTGCGAAGTTTTTGAACCGCTTTATTTTCGACGACGATGTTTTGTACCACGATGTTTTAGAACTGCGATGTTTTCTCTTTGCGATGTTTTCTCCCACGATGTTTTGTAGCACGACGTTTTCTCCTTGCGTTGTTTTCTCCGCGACGTTTTCGTCCGCAATGTTTTCGCCGCGATGTTATCGGCGGACACCAGTGCAACAGTAACTTACGAATCCATTCTAAGCCTGCCCTTATCCTTTTTTGCATACAAATAATATAGAAAAGTTAAACGAAACTGTTTGTATTTTTCCACTTTAAATAACCTTACTACTAATAAAAAAAATAATTTTATTCAAATTTTGTTTTAAATAATTGCTACAGTTTGTCCACTACAGTGGACAGCATGAATATACGCACATGCATACAAATCTCTTCCCAACGATTTACGATCATTTCATTTAAAATTATTTCCTACCTTGTTTGGTGACCAATACCATCTTCTAAAAGGTAAACCAACAATTGACATATACATACAGATCCCTAAAATACCTCTATTTCGTCAATCGTGATTGAATTTATTTTGCTACGATTTTGTAACCTGTATTTATTGGAATCAAATGTCAAATGTTCTAGAAATTTCTTGCCAAACACAGTTTCAAACATTTCCAGTGGTGTTTTGGCTTGACAAGCAGTACCTTTGGGTTTCAGTTCACTCTTTTTAAAGTGTTGAAGAAGATCTCTATCTGCCCATTACCAAGGAATTTTCCTTTTCTCCTGCAAACAAGATTTCTTATTTTGCGCAGGTGATTTTATAAGTTAAATTTCTGTTTCTTCATTTTCTGGCTCATCATCAGAGTCATCATGGAGGAATGTCGGTATGCATTCCTCTTCTTCATCACCACTTTCCAAATCTTCATCATCACTGCTTTTAATAGAAAAATCCTCATTCATGATCTTCTCAACTTCATCTTCAGTCAAAAACATTTTCCGTTTCAGATTCCTAATAAAATGCGAACTAAAATTAAATATAACTTTCTCTTATGATCTAATTAATTAATAGCAAGCTTAAATCAAATTAATTATTTAAAATAAATTGCTGTAGCCAAGAATTTACCTTGGCTACAGCCAAGAGCCCACTGTTCGAAACCTAGAATTTTTCTAAACTTCCTCCTGTCATAATGTCATAAAAAATCGTCAGATTTAGTTCATGATGTCCATTACAGTTAGACAGAGTAAAATTACCTTATATTCATGACGTCTACTGTAGAGGACAAAGGAAAAATGCCCAGTTATTTGAATAAAAGTAGCTCCTCAACAATTTTTTCAAACTCACATTTAAAATAATATGTCTAAAATTACTAATTATGAATAAAAAATGGCCAATGCTAGAAATTGTAAGCAATATTATATAATGCTTACTATGAGAAATCTTACTAACTTGGAAACAGAAGTAGCAGCCATTTTCCAAATAGCAGTGCTTTCTCAGTGATGCTATGCTGCCATCTTTGATTGATCATTGAAAGTTCTTATTATATAGAATGAACAAACACAGGAATGGAATCTTTTAAGGCATTTACAGGAGTAAAAAAATTAAACTTTTGTCTACTAGAGTGGACATGATGCAACAAAAAATTTGCCTTTATATAACCGAATCATTTCCAATTTGTGCAATTTAATTTTATTCAAGGTACTAACTCGTCGATGACAAGGAACTAGCTTTTTATGAAGTAGTATTAAATAGGCATTCTTGTAAGAATAATTCTTTAGCAGAGAAATAGTTCATTCATATGTTAACTTCGCTCCCTCGAAGAAAAAACATACTGGAATTTTAGAGCATATCAGAATCTCATATAATTTAATATTACTCTTACAGTAATAAATACTGAATGCTAAATGAAATACATATTACTGTAAAAACATAACGTAACAAGAAGAAAGCTACAAGGACTTAACTGAGTCAAAACAATTTAGCCACTTGCATCTGTTACTCTCAAAATGCGGCGAAACAAGCTCACAACAAACGTAATTTATGAATAGGCTTCCATTGGGGACTTATTATTATGCTGCAGGCAGCCGAGATAAATATTTTTTCATTTATTTCAAAGAAAGCGTAGGCTGGAAAGAGTTCCCAGTGTCAAAGAAAAGTGCCACTTTGCCCTAGATAAATTACAATTTTAATAAGATCTGATGCTCGATGGTGATAAGAACTGCATTCTTTGCGTTGCTCCACCTGCATCTTGTTGAAAGGCGTCAATAATAATTGCAGACCTGGTAAAATTAAATAAAAGGGAGGTAAATTTAATCGTAATCGACGGTGATTCTTTACGTTTCATCATCCATCATCACAATTCCAATAAAACAAGTGGCCGGAAGTAAAGCTCAGAATGGGACAGTAAAAAGTAATATTTCTTGTTTCATGACTTGTAGTCTAACAATAACAGTCACAAAATTAGTGGGAGATAGGATTTTGAAGAAACGTTTCGTTTTGGTGGAAAACCACTTACTTAACTTCTACATTTAAGTTTACCTAATAATTAATTTATTGTTAAGAAACATAAAATTTGTCAGCGCTGATGTCAGTTTATAATTTATGCTTTTACGATGCTTAATGCCATTACACAAAGGCTGTTTGCACATTTTTAGAGTATTTTGCTTTGCTACAAAAAACCCACGCCTGCCTAGAAAAAATATTTTTCGACTGTAACTGTATTTTTGAAATTATAAATAATCGCCTGCTACTTGACAATTTTGCTTTCATGTAAAACAGTGTTTTTAAAGAAGCAATATACGGAAGACCATGTTTGTTCTCCTTGTAAAGAAAATTATTCGCATTTAATTATTAAAAAATGCTGTGAAAGACAGGATTTTTCATTATTTAAAGCAACGATAAATAGGATTGTTAATAAGAAAGGAAAACAACGTCAAAGTTTGGCTTCAAGGAGCAAAATTGTTCAAAATACATATCCAAGTAAAAAAGTGGAATGTTTCAAATGCTGCAAAGATAAGAACTTTAATGTTAAAAGAAAATCTTCGAAATCAAAGGACAGTGGCATAACCATTCAAATTCTCCGTGTAAACTGTAAACAAAGGGATCAATACTGATTTGAATCTTAAAAAATGCGAGAAAACGTAATGTGCATCGTCTTTCTCCACAACATATCGCCATAAGCTGAACGCGCTGCAGAATTCTCTATGAGAAACATTTACCGCGACAAAAATGAAAAAATGTTGTCACATTAGATGGATCTTGGGTATATTTAAATGTCCGCAATAAGAAGAGATTAATTTTTATTATCACCAAAGAGAAAGAAAAATCTTAGAACACGGTTCAAAGAATCTGAATTTTTTTTTTCAAATAGATTTATAATTGTTGCTGGTTTTTGACATAACGACAAATAAAAATTAAAGAGAGTGCATAAAACTCTTAAGGGCAACTTCACATATGATCAGGAATGTATTTTATACCCAATTTCCAAGTAAGAAGTACCTTCTGTTTACCCACAGTGCCAGCAATCAGTAGAATTGCATCAAGAAAAAGCAAACAGCCACACGTCAAATTCTACTGCTAATTTCCTATGAAAACTGGAATAAGAAACGTGTATCAAGGCCATACTCTTCTTTCAAATCCCTACTAAATCTCCCGATGTATCATCCATGGATTTTTACGCTTTTGGACTTTTAAAAAGCGGATGGTCCAGACGTCGACATACAACAATCCTTGGACTTTGGAAAACTTTTCAAGACGTATGGGATAAAATACTTCTTCCGCTACTAACAAAAGCTTTATTCTTCGGCAATTGCGGTATAAAAAGATAGCGAAGAATAAGGATTATCAAATAGAACCTTTAAAACAGAAGAAAGTTTAGGTAAAATATTTCTGTATATATATACAATGAAAATTGTCTAAAAAATGTGCAAACAGCCTTAGGTGAATCAAAGATAACATATTTTATATCTTTTGAACATCTTGCGAAATCTTCATTGCGTAGCTTCTTTGAAAGTTTTGTGAAGAGTATCTTTACTGATAATTAGCTGATAATCCTAACATCAGAAAACACATTTCTTACAAAAATGTTATGGAAGATTTTCAAGCAAGAAAATAATATTCTGAATCTGCTCCTCATTCAACAGAAAGCATAACGAATATAGGAGACTCATTTGTTCCAAACAACAAACATCACCCTTGACTTTTTCAAACAATCTGAAAATAGAGATGAATCTAGACCTGTGCTTATTATCTTAAAAATAAACATCTTTAAATATTTGCCACGGCCACAGTAACTTCGCTTTCAGAAATCAGGGATAAAGATCATGTTGCTTGCCTTTTCTATTTGAAAGGGATAAAGATCATGTTGCTTGCCTTTTCTGTTTGAAAGGGATAATTCACAAGGTATTTGTTCATAACAGACAGAAGATGAAGTTAGGGGTTTATAAAAACGTAAAGGCAGACTTTTCAAGAGACTTCAGTGCTTTGGACTACTGAGTAATTGGTTTGACTGAGTAATTGGATTTTAGTGCGCGATAATACGCCACCATACAGTTCTAGTGGCATTTAGCATTTTTTAACAAAGGAAAATTTTGCAGTCTTACATCACTACTATTCAGTACTTGTTAGTAGTTCAGTACTTATTCAGCATTTGTTATCAAAACGCTACGTTTTCTTCCCTGCAGTAAAGCCTTCCCTCATATTCCATTATTTTGATAACAAGATTTAGATAATTCACTTAAACGTTTCTTAAATACTTCCAATTTTTAAGTCTCTGAGGCATTTTCTCCCTCCTTCCAGCATGCCTTCGTGGTGTAATGGGAGCGCGGATACAGCTAAATACATCGCGGACGAAAACGTCGCGGAGAAAACAACGCAAGGCGCAAACGTCGTGCTACAAAACATCGTGGGAGAAAACATCGCAAAGAGAAAACATCGCAGTCCTAAAAAACATCGTGGTACAAAATATCGTCGTCGAAAATAAAGCGGTTCAAAAATTTCACAGTTTAAAAACATCGTCGTCGAAAATATCGTGGTAAAAAATAAAGCTACCTACAAATCATCGCATGACGATAACATCGCACACATGCACTTTTCTGTTTTTTAAAAGTTGTAAATACATATTCTCGTAAAGTTTTAGAAGCTCAAGAAATGCTAACGACCCTTTAAGAATACGGAAACAAAACAATATAAAATTTCCCCCAAAACAATATCAGATTAACAAATGTGTAAGAAAATAATTTCATAATTAAGTAAGCAATTTTTATAGAGGTAACCTCATGCAGTTGTTTATCTTCCTTTTTCAAATTCAAAGGCTGTATTTTTCATCAAAAATTATAAGTGAAACTTTATAAAAAAGATTACTTTATTAATGACCTTTATTAATTAACTATGTAAATTTAAAATTCTATTTAGTGTTATAAGTTGCATTAATTTTCTATTCATTTTCAATTTTTAAATGCTTAAATTTCCTTCTTACTTTTTTTAACAAAAATGTTTAGTTCATTCAAAAATATGAAATGTAAAAAGTATAAATATCTCTGTTTCCTTCTTGCGTTCCCAAATCATTATGCGGAAATGGATTTACAGCTTTTAAAAGCTGGAAAACGCATGGGGGCGATATTATCGTCATGCGATGATTTGTAGGTACTTTATTTTTTACCACGATACTTTCGATGACTATATTTTCACACTGCGAAACATTTTAACCGCTTTATTTTCGACGACGATATTTTGTACCACGATGTTTTAGAACTACAATATTTTCTCTTCTTTCTTCTTTCTTTCTTCCCACGATGTTTTGTACCACGACGTTTTCGCCTTGCGTTGTTTTCTCCTTGACGTTCTCGACCGCAATTTATCTGTGTGTGTGTGTATGATTACGGCAAAGCCTCGAGGGCTATCTGCATAAGAGGAGGGATGCCTTCGTGGAGGACTTTCTAAGGGAAACTGGCTCGTATACACTTTACACATGGGGAAAACCACGAAAACGCCCATGCAGCCAGCCCGTTCGCGGGATTCGAACCTCAGACCGAACTACCAGTGTTCAGCGACAATTGTTCGGCCGCTGGTGGGCTCGACCGCAATATTTTTGCCTCGATGTTTTCGGCGGACACCGGAAGCACACATGGAGCGTGTTTGAGAGGTCCAGGATTCGAGTCCCGGTAAGGACACTACACATTTTTCACGTCTTCTCCTTCAAAATAACCTATTATCTCTGCAGATTAAACATAGATTCTTTCAGAATGCGAAATTTAAGCATTCGCATATTCCATAAACGGAATTAATCTAAATATAAATCAAAATACTCCTCCAATTCTTTAATTATGTAAAATTAGGTCATTCTTATACAATAAAATGTAGTTACTTATGCTTTAATCTTTATTTATATGTTAATTATGCTTATACAATGTACTTAATTATGCTCTACGATTTTTAAGTGCTTGCAAATTAACAAATAAATTTGTTGTATAACTATATTATCTTTTGATTATATGATATTTTACCTGTCAAAACTGGAGAAACTTATGGAATGCAGACATTTTCTGTCTTATTCTCTACAGAAAATGCGCAGTAATTTCACAGATTCAAAACGCAAAGAAAGGGCAAAGAAAAGTATAGAGGTTAGGGTCGCCTGACTGCGATATTGAAGGGCTCCGGACTCGAATCCCGGAGAAGGCATGGAGGTCAAATTGTCTGTCCCATCATAGTAAGTAAAGGTGTCCATCCATTAGGCGCCTTCACAATAAAATGGCTACCAGTTCTGGCCATTAGTAGTGCCCAATGCCGTTGTAGGCAAGTGCCCGCCATTGGGAAAAAAAAAGATTCTTTTAAAGCAGCCTCAATTACCATTAGTTGAGGAAAAACAACTTATTAATTATATTTTGTGACTTTATTCATTCTGATTTATTTAATTTATGATATCAAAATAATAGTAAGATATATTTTGGGAATACTGGAAGAAGATTCCCAAAATATATCTTCTGATCTGAAAAAGAAAGGGTTAGAGATAATCAGTAAGTACAAAATTTTATCAAGGGGTACGCGAAATATAAAAAGGGGAGAGTCATTGTTCTAGATCTTTATGAATATAATTGCTTCCCTTTTTATAAAGAGCAAAACAATCCGTGACACATTTTTTACTTAAGCCTTTTTCTTGCGAGGTTTGTTAGCTACATATGCCGAGATGCCAACGATGACTTAATTATCTTGAAAAAATCTACAACTGCCATACTAAGTGCAACTCCACAACGCAAAGAGTCACATTAAAACTTAAGAATAAAACTTAAGAATCATAAATTCATATTAAAACTTGTAGAATATCGAGGCATTTAAAATAATTATGGAGAATCAAAACAATATACATTTGGTGCGCTAAAGTTACGGTATGTTTAGATGGAACTTTGGGGATTCGAGCAATTTCACGCATTTAAGCATATCCGAATTAAGTTCAAAGAATGGAATTCAAATAAGCGCGCCAATTTCTTTTTTGTTTTTCTTAATTGATAAAATATACATTTGCCTAATAATTCAAAGAAAGTTTCGTCTAAAAGCATCAAATTATGGCATATCATACATGGCAAACTGATAGTTAAACGTAAATTACTACTCCTATAATTTAAGGTAATTTTGTAAAACAGGTAATTTACCTGACAAAACATTATTTAGAAGGCGTGTATTGCATTAGTTCAAACTCTTTTTTTTTCATACCCTTGTATGTTAACTGCTACAGTTACTCATGACTGGAATATATAAGTATTATCCATGCAAGTGATGAATTACTATCAGACAAAGAGGTTTTAGGCCACCTGCAGCCTGTTTTGACGTCGATTTAATGGTACTTCGAACTCTCTGCATCCTGAGTTACACTACAGAGAAGAAAAAAATCCCCTGGTAAGATAACTCTGCTTTGCGATGCATTCAAAGCTAAATATCTTAGAAAATCTGTCATAAATCAACTTTCTCGCAGGTACAGAAGAAATCCAAGACGTTTTAGCGAAACGTAAAAAGGCTGCTTGTAGATTTCATTTTGGAAAAAAAACATTTTTGCTCTTTCCTGTTAAAATAAATTTATGGTAAGGCTGATACTTTTTTTTATCTACATTAATAACATTGTACTTTTTTCCAAAAAAGTTAACGAAAGTCGAATTACCTTTTGTTAAATGTACTTATCAAACAATTTTAAAACAAATTCAGGGCATGGGCACAGCCAAAAAAAATAATAAAGATAAAAAAAAAATCTGAAAGCTTTCATATTTCACATTATGCCAAAGGCACGTATTTTAACGTTCTGTGTGTTCCTTTTATTTATTGAGTATCATGTTCTTCTCAATTAAATACATATTCAATTCAACAGCAATATCACAAAATATTAAAAACATAAAAAAATTCAGCATATCTTCAGAATTTCCAATAGACAGTCTCTAGCGCTGGAGCTAAAAATGTGTTGTTTGTATAGTGTTGCCATTGCTCGCTTTGAAATCGTTAAGCTTGTTAATCAAAAACTCATTAAAGGTTTACAAAATGGGAAATAGATAAGAAAACAAATTCGAAATTCAAATTTCGGGGGCTTCTAGGTGCCCATGTTCGGGTGAACGATTACGTTATTCAAAATTTGATGGTTCTAGGTACCGTCGTTTATTCACAATGGGAAAAACATACCTACATTCATGCACATTCTCCTTTATTTGATTTCTTTTAAAATAATACATTGCGATAATATTTGGTGGCAACAATTTGAAAAGTGATTCAGCCTTACACAGTGATTCAACGCAAGACGCCGTTTCGAGATTAATAGTCCTTCTGAGCCAACGCTCCTTTGGGATAATAAGGTTTAAAGAATTCTCTCCCTTCACTCAGAGTGCCTTATGATGCAATTAGAAGTTCACCATTGGGAAGGTATCGAGTTCGAAATTATGTCTTGGACCTCGCTGATTTTTCATGCTTTCCTGTTTTGAAATACTACAATGTTAACAGTAACAATGTTACCCTACAATGTTGACCAATTGTCCGTACAATGTTAACAGTAAACAAGATGTTTCAGTTGATGATTTAATTTTTCTTTATTTATTCATCAAATAAAAATTACCTTCTTAGCAATATTAAAGCTGAGAATCTGTCAGAATTGTCCTTCAACTCAACAAACCGCTCTCCATACTGCTTGCAAAGTGACTCTATCAATCAAATCTTCCGACGCTGCTGAGCTGAAAGAATGTTTGTCAAGAAATTTAAAGGATAAACAGTCCCTTTGCAAGCAGTTACGCAGAGTGTGTCATTGAAGGAGCTTGTCTTCGTAAAGTGGAAAATTGCAGCCATTTAATAGATATCGCCTTTCATGTTTAATCCAAATAAATGTGTACACTATAATGCTTTGTCCCACCCTGTGATGTATCTATTTCCTTGTATGATTGTTTCCTACGATATACATTCTCTGAAGACTATCCTTTTTCGGTTAAGCTTGATCTCTCATAATGCTGAACATTTTCAAGGCCTAAAGTAACTAATGACTACGATATTTAAAAAAAAAAAAAAGAAAGAAACTCAGTTTATGAGTTTAAAACATAACTGCTTTTAAACTGACTGAAAAAACTGATTTTATGATCAGAAAGCTAGATTTGAAAAATCATAAATAGCAAATCAAAGCATTTTAGACACTTTTTGAACTCTTGTCAGAAAATAACTTATAAATGATGTAAGGAGAACATAATAACCCACTTAAAATGACTTTGCGGGTCATTCAAACATCACTGTGACAGATGATGCGAGAAGGATAACGGAATTTCAGGTCACTTCAATGAAGATTCTTTTAAAGGCCGCCCAGACGGTATAGAGGTTAGGGTCGCCTGACTGCGATATCGAAGGGCTCCGGGCTCGAATCCCGGAGAAGGCATTGGATGTCAAATTGTCTGTCCCATCATAGTAGGTAAAGGTGGCCGTCTATTAGGCGCCTCGACAATAAAATGGCTACCAGTTCTGGCTTTAGTAGTGACCAATGCCGTTATAGGCAAGTGCCCGCCATTGGGGGGGGGGGGAAAATTCTTTTAAAGCAGCCTCAATTACCATTAGTTGAGGAAAAACAACTTATTAATTATATTTTATGACTTTATTCATTCTTATTTATTTAATTTATGATATCAAAATAATAGTAAGATATATTTTGGGATAGTAAGATATATTTTGGGAATACTAGAAGAAGATTCCCAAAATATACCTTCTGATTTCTTTCAGAAAATATATCTTCTGAAATATATCTTCTGAAAATATATCTTCTGATCTGAAAAAGAAAGGGTTAGGGATCATCAGTAAGTACAAAATTTTATCAAGGGGTACGTGGAATATAAAAAGGTAGGGAGGAGTCTTTGTTCTAGATCGTTATAAATATAATTGCTTCCTATTGAAGAGCAAAACAATCCATGGCACCTGTTTTACTTAAGCCTTTTTCTTGCGAGGTTTGTTAGCTACATATGCTGAGATGCCAGCGATGACTTCATAATCTTGAAAAAAAACTACAGCTGCCATACTAAGCGCAACTCCACAGCGCAAAGAGTCAAACTGCCTCTGCATACAGTTTCCTGTTAATTTATGGAGATATGGGTTCTTGCCAAGCGTATTATCAGTGGGTGGGCTTACCAACTCCCCGTGTTTTACTTTGTCCAGGTACTATCGTAAATTTTTTACACAGCACGGAGGACTAATTAGGACACGTCAGACCTGACAGTAACTTCATTTCTTTATAGTGAGTTTCAGGTTCAGTAATTTTTCTAAAATATAAAATCGAACCTTTTCAGAGCAACTTTCACCGCAATTAAGGGATCTCGAAACTCCAGTTTCTTCAGAAACATAAATTATTTTATTTAAGTTGATCTGATTCGAACATTGCAAAAAGGCGAGCTCTTCTTTAATATTTCATTAAATATTAGTATTTGAAGTATGCGTTTCTTGAATGTGAAAAATGAAATAAAGCTAAGACAAGTCCTAAAATATTAATTTCTCCATCATTTCATACTGATTGCGAGGTAATTAGTTCTCTCTAGAAAGCGATTACAAATTTATGTAACGTAACGTTGGAGCTTCTGTATCTCTTACATCGACATTTTCATAACAATCACGTTCATTAAAGGCACTCGTAATTTATTTAGGTTTGAACGTAACGCTGACTAACAGAAAGTTTATTTTTTTTTTCCAGCTCTCGCTGCATATTTCAAGGTCAGACTCTTAATAAATTTTTAAAAATTAAAATGCATTGCAAATTACAGAGAAATAGGTCTATAATAAATAAAATACACGACAAAGTTTTCAAGGTATATGTATTAAATATTTTTGCAAAGAATACATTGATAACTCATGTATTACCGGATTTTCAAATTTAAACGTTGTTTCCTCGAAACTCTTGATTCTCTACAAAGTTTTCGACCTCACTTTATTTCTAAGAGTTAACGAAATACTAATGTTTTCCTAGGAACGACTGACTTGCAGATCCTTTACCAGCCACTGGTTTTAGAAATTGAAAGTTCTATAAACCTTTCAAGTTAAGTAAGGTTATTTGGCTAAGACAGAGCTTCCGAGGGCTATATACCTGAGGGAAAGAACGCCTACGTGGAGAATGTTCTAAGGAAAATTGACTTGTATTCACGTTACCATATGGAAGGAAAAAACACGAAAACTTCCATGCAGCCAACCCATTCGCCAGAATTTCAGCTCGGCTCAAACTAGCAGCGTTCAGCAGATTGTCCGCTGAGCTCTTACTGGGTCATACAAATATTTTAACTCGAAGTTATATATATCAGCGATGAAATTGCTTTTACGTCATTAGAGATGGAGTTACGAAGCCTAATTTTCGAAACAGAGCATCAAACATTTTCTTTCGGAGATGTGTTTTACACACAGGCTTTTCCTGGGTTTTTTTTAACTAAATTATTTAGGTCTTTGCTCCTAAATTGCCCAGAATGACTATTAATTTCGTTTTGCCATTTTTCGTCGAATCAGTGAAAGCGTTGTTTTACTTTTCAAACTGTTGCCATCGAATATTATCGCCTTTAAAGAAATTAAATAATAAAGAATCTGCATAAATTAATATATTTTTCTCACATTGTGATAAAACAACAGTACCTAGAGCCATCCAATTTTGAATGACTTAATCCTTCTGCGAATATGTGCATCTGGAAGCCCAAATTTGAAATTTGGAATTTGTTTTATTATCGATTTCATATTTTGTAAAACTTTAACGAATTTTTGATTAACAAACTCAAGAATTTCAAACAAGCAATGCAACGTCGTGCAGGAAAAAACTTTTCTATTTCCAGAGCGTGAGACTGTGTATCGGAAATTCTAAAGATATGCTCATTTTAAAATTATTTTGCGATATTGCTCTTGAACTGAATTATATGGTTTAAGTGCAAAGAACATGATATTTAATAAATAAAGGTAACACACAATATTAAAAATCTCCTTTGGACGTAATATAAAATCTGAAACCTTTCAAATTTATTTATTTTTTTATCAAAATTAGCTCTTCTGAATCTTATTATTTCGCTGTTATTTTGAAATGCATTTCAATTCTTCACACTATAATAATTTCAAGGTAGTAAACTTGTAAGAACTCTCTCTTTACAGCGGAACTTCGTCGTATAATTGGAAGCATACCGGCTGGCCGGAGTCCGAGATTCGAATTCTGGACAGGAGTCAGGAGTTCTGGAGTTCAAATCTTGAACAGCGCATAGCTGAGTTTTCATGCTTCCTTCTCAGAAATAAATCCTATAACTCTACAAGTTGCACTTGAACTAAAATATGGTAGGAGATAGTTCGTCACTATCTGGATGTGGCCTTTGGTTTCCCACTTTCCCTCCCAATCGCCCTTTAACAGAGGGGAGTGTGTAAAGAGCTTTCTCCCACTTAACCGCGTGCTTTCATGGCGTAGTTAGAAGCACGTCTAGCTAGCAGTCGGAAGATCCAGAGTTCGAATCCTGCAGTCATCGGCGATTTTTCATAATTCTTGTTTCGAAGTTAACCTCTACAAGTTGCATAAAGGAGATAGTGACTTTGTACCGGTGTACGTATTAGATATTTGCTTCATATAACATACTAAAAATGCCAATAAAAGTCTTTTAATAATATAAGGACTCCCTTGTGTGAGGAAACTGCTATCACAATTTAAAAAAATAGATCTCCTAATCAGTTTATACGTTTCTCAAGCATTAATAAGAATAAGGATTAGTCTAGAAATACTTAGAGTTCGCTACGTCTTTGCATCGTATATGTCTTACGTCATTTTCTTAGTCTAGAGCTTTAAAAAAAATTCCACCTTACACAAAGCTAATCATTTTCCACCACAGCGATTGAAGTTTGTGACAATAAGCCATTCATTTTCTCCACGGATGTCAAGATTAACGAGCAAGGTCAAGTGCAAAGAATTGCTAATACTTTTTGGAAAGCTGCCACAGCCGTACCATCCTGGCCACCTTTCTGTTCCATACGTTTGCCCCAAAGGAAGGGCGTGGGTACCTGAAACCGTTAGGTCTGGTTATTCAAGGTTGTACAAAAAAGACAAAGCGTGATATAATGTCAGTAATGATGCTGAATGCGCTTCTTCCTCCCACAGAAAGGTGTTACTTTTTTTCTGGAGCTGAGACAAAAGATACTTCTTTCTTCAAACAAAGTATACCATTAGAAACTGGAACGGCACTCTCTTTTCTCTCTACTTAAAATAATATAACAGTTCACATAATATAAGATATTGGGTTGTAGAGACATTAGGTATTTTGAAAGCAGGAGAGATGAAAAATGAGCAATGTTCTCACCGGAACTCGAACCACGGACCTCTCGAATACACGTCGAGTGTGCTGGCTGCTACACTACAAAGGCATGCTAAGAAGGTGGGAGAAATCCCTTAGAGGGTCATTTAAATTATCAATTTTTTTTAAATCCAAAACGTAATTCATTACAGACTCTAATATTCCAAACAAGTTATGAGTTAATTTTGGTTCTCGATGCATTTTTACTCGTATTTGATAGTTAATACTGCTATAAAATTACTATTGGCTGTTTGAGTTTTAGTTCCTTTTACAACATCAAATTATGTAAGAGTCATATGACATGAATTAATCTCGAAGTGATGCAGTGCAGAAAGATTACTGTTTTTAGAATAGAGAAGGAAAATTAATTTTATGCTGCTAATTTAATCTTTTGATTATTCCTTATTTTTCTTACATATATGTACATATATCATTCGATGGTTGTGAATCATAACTTTGGTTATTATCTTTCTCTTCATTTTATTTTCAAAATTATATAAAGGTAGTTTAAAATTTTGTAAAGAGAATTTATACAAATATTTTGTAATATGTTTATAGATATTGACGTGCATTAAGGACAGGGGCTCGTAGGCTTCTAGATATTTAAAAATTTTTATTTGCATTGAATTTTATTTAAAATTACTTTACATGCTTTCTCAGCCATTTAGTTCTGTACATTTCAGTGCTAATTATGTACTTCTGTTGGTTTATGTTTTTATGGAAATTTGATTTACAGTTCTATTTTTGTGTATTATTTTTTATAGGGATTCTGTATATGAATACCCGTGGAAATTTGGCCAATGGATATGCATATAAAGTTCTGATTTTTGGCTATGGGTTTTTACTGGGATTTTGTTTATAGTGCCTACAGTTCTACAGGTTTCTACAGAGATTTGGCCTATTCGTATCCGTACAATTGTACAGGTTTCTGTTTACAGGTATTTGGCCTACAAGTACCCGTACAGCCATGCAGGTTTCTTTCTATGGGTTTTTACGGGTATTTAACCTATGCGTACCCGTACAACCATACGGGTTTCTTTTTATGGGTTTTTACGGGTATCCGTACAACCGTACAGGTTTCTTTTTATGGGTTTTTACGGGTATTTGGCCTACGGGTACCCGTACAACCGTATGGGTTTCTTTCTATGGGTTTTTACAGGGATTTGGCCTACGGGTACCCGTACAGTTGTACGGGTTTCTGTCTATGGGTTTTTACGGGGATTTGACATTTTATGGGTTTCTACGGGGCATTTTTAGCAAGGCCACTAGCTGCCGAGCGGTTAAATTGCTGAACACTGGTAGTTCGGTCCGAGGTTCGAATCCCGTGAATAGGCTGGCTACATGGGAGTTTTTGTGGTTTTTCCCTATGTGTAACGTGCATAAGAGCCAGTTTCCTTTAGAAAGTCCTCCACGAAGGCATCCTTCTCCTTAGGCAGATAGCCCTTGAGGCTTTTCCGTAATCATATTAACCTAACCTAACCTTATTCCAGATCACTGTGCAAAGTATTTTCTCCCTTCTTACGATGTGCCTTCATGATGTAAGTGGAAACATATCCGAAGCAACAGAAAAATCCAGAGCTCGAATTCGGACGAGGTTAGTGCTCATTCTTCATATTTCCCCCTTCGAAGAAATTCCGATGACTTCGCAGAGGTCGCCGAACAAAAATGTGATAGACGATAATTCGTCAGCACCAACATTCGTTAATTGGGTTTCTGCCTCAGAACTTGGCCGCTCTTTTCAAGTGGATTGGAATGTTAGGTATTTTCTCTCTTCTTAAAAAAGTGTTTTCACGACGTAACTGGAAGCACGCTTAACTATCCCGGGGAGAATTTAGCACACGTTTGACGTTTTCTGCTTCGAAAATCGAATGATTTTACAACAGTAACTGCACCTATCTCGGATAATCGAACACTCAGTTTACAGAGACTAAAGTTTAAAAGGTTAAATCATGCCACTTTTTCTTTCGACAAGGTGTTCTGAAATTGTTTATTTGAAATCCTAACAATAAACGCTTAGTCTTACTAATAGCATAGTCACAAACCTTTTTAAGAGTATACAAAATCTATTTCCCTCAAATAAAAAAATAATCCATACAAGATTTATTATTGCGTGATACAAATATTCGTATAAAAAACTCAATGAACATTTTTTCAAATTGTTAAACTTTTTCAAATTTCTTACGTGCATTTTTATCAAACATTATTTCTTTTTTTAAAAGTCTCTAATTTAAAAAAAAAAGTTATTTTCTTATTTTATATTTTATCAAACTCCTCTACTCTATCAATTACTGTACGATCATGCGATTTTTTAACGAACAAAATATAGGAGAAGCGACAAAATGCTGGAGTTTGGTGAAATTTAGCATGGCGAATTTTCGCATTATATTTATAACGTATTTCTCCCGTCTTCTTGTGGCATGTCTTCGTGGTGTAGTGGTCTGCACTCTGGGCGCGTAATCCAGAGGTTCGCGGTTCGATTCCCGGCGAAGGCGTTTGCTCATTTTTCAAGTCGCATTGTGCTCACTTTTGTTAAAATTATTTGAAAGTATGAACAATGACTTTTTTTCCTGCTCGTGAACAATGAAGAAAAAGGAAAAGAAAATAGGTTGCAATAAATTAAGAAGTTCGCCAAATGAATGAATTATTCTTGGCTCAAACTGAAAAAAAAGTGCCGAGATAAATTTTTAAATTTCTCCATAAATTTCTCCCCAAAAATTAGAAATTTTATATTTAGGCATAATTTGAGTCGTAGAATCAAAACATGAAAAAACGTTAGTATGTTACTTCAGAAAAATCCGATTTTGTGTCAAAATACCTATGTTAGAACAAAGCTATTTGTAAATCTAATATCTATCTTAAGTCGCGCTTACGACACACGGAAAACACAATTTGAATTTCGTCAATCTCAGTAGAACGGGAGATATAGAACTTCTCTCCCCAGACCTTTTATTGCGCAATGTACTTTTATTTAGAAGTGTCGTGTGAGAGCTAGCGCCCTAGGCTGCTGTCTATATATTGCACAAATGATATTAAAGATCTGTTTTCGGAATTACATATTTCATTTGGTTCTCTCTGCCTTAAAAAAAAGTTAAGGAAAATGCTCCTTCCAATTTGAAATTTTAGTTCAGAAAAACTCTAAACTCTATACTAACTTTGCCTTCAGTAAAAAGCTAAATTTTCCCTGAACTAAAAGAAAATAGCTTATCTATAAATATCTTAGCATCTTTTGGACATCCAGGGTTCATTTTAAGAACTGGTGTCATACTGTGCTATGAATACCTCCTAATGTTTAGTCTTACAGAGTTTTTAAAGAGATTCTGTGCCAGAAGTATGCAAAATAAACTGCAATCAGATCCTAAAGTTATCCTGAATTTTATTGTTGAACGTAAACTAAAATTATTAAAACATTTATAACAGTGCTGTTTGAGAGAACTTGTAGCTTGTAACCTCAGATTTCAAAGTAAACCTCAGACGACATAGGCGTATTATCTAAGTATGGGATTCATAATTATCCTGTAAATGAACAATCAGTAACAAATCAAGAAAAAAGCAGAGATTTAAGCAATTTCAGTGCGCAGTTTTTCCTCAGTGTCTTGAAACTTCTGGAAAATATACGAAATGGGACTGGTTAAACTTACCTAGGCATCTAATATGTTTCGCGGTAGTGACATCATTAGTAGCAAAGGCTTGATTATGCTACCAGTTTTTATTTTCCAAGGAAATGGCTTAGCTGCCAAATAAAAATATACAGTTTTTAGAGCAAACCTGGTATTTAAATGACTGAAATATGCAATAATGTAATAAATCTTTAAACATTATTAAAGAGAAATGTTTTTTTTTGTTTTTTTGTTTTAAACTGATGAAAATGAACATAATTAATAAAGAGTAGTGTTTTCAGATCGTAATACAATAATGTATCCAATGACTAACATTCTATCCTTTCCTATCCACGTTCGACTCAGAGAGTAGAGTAGATACCATGTAATGTGTGCAGAGTATCTTGAATTATTCTCATGTAATTTGGTTTACCTTCGGAAGTAAAATAAATGATATAGTAGGTCTGGCACTTTTAGACCAAAAGGGCAATTTGCCCAGAACGGTTATTAATTTCGTTTTGGAATTTTGCGTCGTCTGCTATAAAGAAACGGCGTTTCGCTTTTCAAATTGTTGCCACCAAATATTAGAACTCTGCATTACATTTAAAGAAATTAAATAATAAAAAATCTGTATGAAGGTATGTACGTTTCTAGCATTGGGAAAAAACAACGGTACCTAGAAACATCAAATTTTGAATAATGTAGTCCTCCACTCGAATATGTTTATCTGAAAGTCCATATTTGGAATTTGGAATTTGTTTTATTATCTATTTCATATTTTGTAAATCTTTAACGAATTATGGATTAACAAACTCAACGATTTCGAAGCTAACAGTGGCAACACTCCAAAAAAAAAAAAAAAAAAAAAGGAAAAAAACATTTTTATCTCTAGCTCGTGAGACTGTGTAACGGAAATTATAAAGATATGCTCCTTTTAAATACTTCACACTATTCCTGTTGAGTTGAATTTTATGGTTTATATGCGAAGAAGAGGATATTTACTAAATAAAGGTAACACACAAAACGTTAAAAAAAGCCCGTTTGGGCTTAATATAAAATCTGAAAGCTTTCATTTTTTTTTTTTTTTAGTCCAAAGGGATTTGAATCCCGAAGGACTATTAGTTTCGTTCTGGCATTTTGCGTCGGACTCATAAATGTCGGTTCACTTTCCAAACTGTTGCCACAAAATGTTAGAGTCCTGCATTATATTTGAAGAAATTAAATAATGAAAAATCTGCATAAATGTATGTATATTTCTCGTATTGTGATAAAACAACGGTACATAGAGTCATCGAATTTTGAATAACGTAATCCTCCAACGAATATGAGCATGTGGAAGACCAAATTTGAAATTTGAAATTTGTTTTATGATCGATTTCCTATTTTTTAAAACTTTGACGAATTTTTGATTAACAAACTCAAGGATTTCAAAGCGAGCAATGCAACGTTGTGCAGAAAAAACATTTTTATCTCCAGCGCGTGAGTCTCTGTATCGGAAATTCTAAAGATATGCTCGTTTTAAAACTATTTTGCGATATTGCTGTTGCACTGGATCTTATGGTTTAAGTGCGAGGAACATGATATTTAATAAAGAAAGGTAACACACAAAATGTTAAAAAACGCCCCTTTGGACGTAATTTAAAATCTGAAACCTTTCAGATTTTTTTTTTTTTTTTTTTTTTGTTGTTGTGTGTGTGTGTGTGTGTGTGTGTGGGTGTGTGTATGTATGAGTGTATGTAGGAAATCACTCGAAAATGATTATGCAGTTTAGAATTCGAATATCCTTTTTTTCCAGTTATATGTTTCTTTGCATGTCAAAATATTCAAAAATGCCTAAAGCGTACCGTGATGCTCGAGTATGTTCAATACGATTTATGCAAATGAGGTAGAAACGAGTATTGAAGCTGAAGTCTGGGTCACTTCAGTAGCAGAGCGTATTCTGCGTTTCGGCCGCGTTGTTGGCTGCTAAGATAAGCTTTTAATTCTACGGCCGTAGAACAATAAACTTAGCCTAGCAGTTCTACGGCTCTGCTGAGTGCCTGCTATTATACGCCAGTAATCTTTAAATAATGGCTAACTACGTTAATTGATTCTGTGCAGCTTCGACTGGTTACTTTTATTTAGCATTAGAATAGTTTTATATTTCTGAGTTAACCCTCAAGTGGAGGCTTAATGTACGCTCGAGAAGGGGCCATCTGTTCGTTTATTTTGAGTTGCAATAAAGGGTAATTGACAACTTCTTTGGATTTGTTACTTACAAGAACTTAGCTAACATTCGCTGCACAGTTCTTCAGTATTCTAGCTTATAAAGCATACTAATTTAGCTAGGATATTACAAGATTTTGATATTAAATGTTAACAATTATTGTTTCTAGAATAGTATATATAGCACAAGAATGACAACGTCTCTCGCTAGTGTACATGAGTAAATGGCGGAATGTAACCATACTTCACCATGGGTAACAATTTAAAGAATTTTAATGTAGTTCTGTGTGCAGTGCTTTTTCGGTCAAAATAAATTGACTGACTAATATCAAATACTAGCAAAATGTGAAAGCATTGAAATTAAGTTTTAATTTCGCCAATTGTTAAAGATGAGACGCGTCTACAAAGTTTCAAGACAAATCTTTCATCAAAACTATGGCTCAAGAAGGCTCAAAACTATCGTTCATATATTATCGTTACAAGAAAACCCATGTATTCTGCAGACACAACTTCAGAGGTATAAAAGGGAAATCTTGCAGCTGTCAAAGACAAAAATTGGAAAATTTTGCAACAACTTTGGTTTGTATTGAACATGTTTTTTTTTTTTACCGAAATAGCAAGAGAGAACTTTAAAATTATATGTTTATTATTAAATCGTTAGCACTCGTTAGCAATTAAGTTTGTTAAATTACATTCAAGATGTTGTACCACGAAAAAATTAAAACTAATTCCTTTTACAACTACAGATGCTATGGAATTTAAATGATTGCGCTTTAGAATGCAATCTACCTTTTCCCTATAAATCTAACAAGAAGTGAACTAATCCTTGTAAAAGCCTAGAAAAAGAGCAGCCTTCCTTAAGAGTGTGTCGAAAGACCCAATATGTCTTGAGATAGGATTCTGGTACATAAGGTTTCCTGACATTCTTTATATTTTAAGCATATTTCATGTTCAGTCATATTGCAACTCCGAAGTATAATTAAGAATTAAACCTTTTAAGATTTGGAAGTAAATTTCTTAAGAGATTCTAGAAAATTTTTCAATTTTCAGCAACCGTTAGTTAACAGCCTTTTTTGATGTGACATCACAATTGCTCTTCATAAAATCCATCTTCTTTCGGAGAGAATTTTTATGAACTTCGTAAAGAACTTATTTTGTTCTAACCAATTATTTTTTGTTTTATAAACTTTTCTTTCCCTTCTGATTTCAATTTCCTGCCAGAATGCAAATTTAATGACTTGCATGAAAACCTAAGTGAGCTGGAAACAGTACTTAAGCAGCAGTGTTTAAGAGTTCGCTGTAGGAGAATTAGTTCTGAATTTATGCCGCGTGATTTAGTCATCTTGTAGTGAATAGAGGGTGCTAGCCATGTTCTTTAGATTATATTGGTATTCTAGGCTCGACTTTGCTGTGTGCAGCCGATTTAGTGGTTTAGATAAAGTAGGATCCATTCGTTGTCTCTTCGAATGATAGCTGTTGGCAGATTTGAATGATAGACGGCAGAGTTTAATCCTGGTTTTTCAAACAAACTGTCGATGTCAAAAAATTTCCAGTAAGAACCACGTTACTCATCTTTTTTAATTGCGAAAATTTTCTCTTCAGAGACATGGTGAATTCAATAAGCTATAACGACATAATGAACGAACATCTAAAGAGACTTCAGCACATTAAGCTCGAAAACGCTTAATCGAGTAACGAACCCGGATGTTAAACAATGAGTTATGACAAGATTCAATAATTCTATCAAGTTCTTAGTACAATAAAGTTCCCAATTCTGCAGTTCGTTAAGCACTTCTAGCACAAAATGTGAGCAGCAGACCTAATCGGTATAGAAGTTTACGTTGCTAGCTGCTGTGCTAGCAATGAATGCTGCCGTGCTAGCAACCGGGAATTGGTTTAAATCCCAGAGAAGATTTGGATATCGCGTATAACATCTGTGAGGCATAGGGTTACTTAAAATACTGGGATGCTAAATGTCCTCTCTTTAGATTTGGTGGTAGGGTAAGAGGGACGGGAGACCCTCGAAATATTTTCCCGGAGCACCATCAAAACTGGCACGAAATTGTACAACCATTCGTGAAATTCCGGCGTCCCACATACTTCCTATCCTGATTTTCGACCATCCTCCTTATTCACCAGATTCGGTATCTACGGACTACTTTTCTTTTACCTAAAATGAAGTCTCATCTACAAGACTAGTATTTTAATTTTAGTAAATGTATTCAGAAAGCGTACTTAAGGGATTTTAAACAGTATGACAAAAGATGAATTCCACAAAAGAATAAACTGTCTATGTATTATTGTTTATGTATTATACTCTTCGTTTTCCTAGTATCATACTCCTCTGCGAGTACTCACATTTCTTTTTTTTTTTTTTTTTTAGAGAGAGAGAGAGTTGTACATGATTTACAAACATTTTCTTCGAATGTAACGTCCTATATAAATTCCTCACGTTGAATTGCTTTAGCCTTGAATAAGTATGCAAGTATTTATATTCTAGTCTTGGGCAACATTTTCTGAGAAAGAATAATTTTACACTTGATGTCTCCATTATCTTGTATTTCATATATTCACCTCGCTTTCTTCACATTGCTAGTACCGCGCCTACACATCACTGCCACACCCATTTCGATAAATACTAGGCTTACACCGACACACGATTTGTTACCATAACAAGATTTATCTCAGAACACAAAAGAACTGCGCACTGCCACGTAACCTAGCATGATCTCAGAGTCAACGGAATCGGTAATGAAGTGCGTAATAAGTTAATGTTATTGTATCAGATTCAGCAAGACAATCGCCCAGAAAATAGCAGATACAAAATTAAAGTAACAAATTTATCATTAGAAATAATCACAGCACGTAAACTGGCAAATTTTAATGATATTTTGAATTCAGATGGAAGAGATTTTAATCACTTTTTTATCTTGACCAATTCAGAACAGTGTTCTAACTGATCATATTTACTGGTCATATTTATTCTCCCCTTCTTTAATTATGAATTAAATAAATGATGTTTAATATCATTTCTTCATAATTATTTTCAAAATTAATTTATGAAAAGAATTAAGAAGATGTGCTAAAAGACACTAGTGTTCAGATCATCATAACTAACGTCACTTCGAACCTAGATAAAAGATCCCAATTTCAGATTTTTTGTAGGAAATGACGTCTATTGGAAGATGGTAGACCATACGCAGACTTGTATTAGAACCTTGTTAAAAATCACCATTTTGAAATTGCCATCAGAATCATTTTTATAAGAAGTATGCATTTAGAAGCTTCTTGCTTTATTTTACAACTTGAAAAGATGGTATTGTTTTCACTTCCCCCAAGTTCACATCACATAAAACGACATCGCTAAGAATTCACGATGAATACAATTTTGCATTTACCGTTGATATTATAAAATAAAATTGTTTAGCAGAAAGTTAAAAAGATGATTTAAAAAGATATTTCTTCTGTAAACTATCGGCTGCTTGGAAAATTTAATGAATACGATTCAGATTTTTAGTAAAATATAATTTAAAAACCTCTTTATACATTTCTTTTATCAATTTTGTTTAAACATAATAGACTTTTTAAACATTTTGATGGTTTCCTTTTATACAATTTTAATTAAAAAAGAAATTGAGAAATAAATATTGAAACTTATAAAATATTAGAAATTCTTTTTGAGAAGATTTTTAACTTTATTTGACATCAAAAATTTAGTTTTATCCGTGAACAAAAGTAGATACTATTTTTATTCAGAGCAGAACCTAAATCGTTTCCGTAATTTTTCCATATGCAAGGTGAATATCAACCGGTTTTCCTTAGAAAGTCTTCCATGAAAGCATCCTACCTCTGATGCAAATAATCCTATTGTGTTTAGCCATACACGTGGTTATCCATAATCAAACAAACCAGTCCCATGTTTCTGTGAAGCACAGTTATGAGACTCATTATATTTCAAATATCTTCATTATTGTTTTATTGAAACAATAATTCTGTGATATTTCTTTAAACTTCATGTATTAAAATGCAAGTTTTGTTTCAAAATGTTTACGCAGTTGAATATTTATTTGAGGAAAGTCACATGTATCTAATTTATTACATGTAGATCCATGATTCCATCTAGTTTGTAGAGCTATTCTGGTAATGAGGGTGGTTTAAATGCAACAGCTGGAAGGAGTGAAACAAGAAATTCAGATAACAAAGTAATTGAAAGAGATCGAACAAAATGTTACCCTCACGCTATTGCCATAGAATTTAATAAAACTGAAAGAAAAGCTCTTCTGGTTTTTTAATCTACCACGATCTGCTTTGTCATTACGATATCTATTTCTGCCATAAATGTGAATATATACTGCTCAAGGTCCTTGTGTAGGGGATTTCCCTACGTTAAAACAACCACTATTATAATGGATCTCTAGCTTATTATATTACATTTAGCACAATATAGTAATCTAGACATATTATATAAAGTATCCCAAAGAATGAAATTAGGATGCTATAATTGCATAAGCAATTCAGATAACAAAGTTCAGATAATTGCATAAGCAATCATAGAGATAAATAAGATAAATAAAAGATAAGATTAATTATAGAGATAAATAAGATAAATAAGAGATAAGATTAATTATAGAGATAAATAAGATAAATAAAAGATTAATTATATAGATAAATAAGATAAGTTCAGATAAATTCAGATAATTGCATAAGCAATTATAGAGAAGGAGGAGGAGGGATTTGAGAAGCTTTATGACTGTGTAAAGTGATTGTGCAAGTTAATTATTTTCAATGCAAATAGGGAAAATCCTAAATTTCTCCAGTTCGAGTAAGAATCCTAAAATCTTCTCGAATCTCACAAATCTCTCAGATCTCTCAAATCTTAATGTAAGAATAATAAATCATCCCACAAATCTCTCAGATCTCTCAATTCTTTATATAAGAATAATAAATCATCTCACAAATCTCTCAGCTCTCTCAAATCTTTCTATAAGAATAATAAAAACTAGCTTAATATTTCAAATTTCTAATTCAAATTTTGCAAGCAAAATGTCAAACATGAGTTAAGTAAGAAACACATTAAAAATACAATTTTCAAAAAAATACACACAAAAAAACCTATGTTAAGAAGATATAAATAATTTTAGTAAAATTAGTATTACATAATTAAAACTGTTAAATCGGGAGAACCATTTCTCAGTTTATATTGAGAAATGGTCCACCAAAAATATTTAGGTAGCAGATCACTATTCTTTGCATTTTTTTCAAAAACACTTTAAATAAGAGCAAGCGAAGGAGGAGAATATTTCAAGAGTTATCATAACCTACATACTGAACAAGGAACGCTGAATACTTTCTAGGAATTTAAAAAACAAAAGCTCGCTGTTTGATTTTTAATTAATTAACTCTAGATGGTAAATAGAAATTTTTTATGGTATGATATTGAAGCTAATCCTTCCAAAGTCTTGAGCTGTAATTTTTAACAGTGTTTTTTAAGTTAGAATCGGAAAGATTTGAATAACGAAAAAATGCGAAAAAAAAATCTGAAAGGTTTCAGATTTTAAATTAAGTCCAAAGAGGAGTCTTTTTTTTTTTAACATTTTGTATGTTACCTTCATTTATTAAATATAAATTCGCTATTCGCACTTAAACCATAAAATTCAGTTCAAGAGCAATATGGCAAAATAATTTTAAAATGAGCATATCTTTAAATTTGCCGATACACAGTTCCGCGCGCTGGAGATAAAAAGGTTTCTTTTCCCCGTAGAGTGTTGCTATTGCTCTCTTTGAAATCGTTAAGTTTGTTAATCAAAAATTCGTTAAAGGTTTACAAAATATGAAAACGATAATAAAAAAATTCCAAATTTCAAATTTGGGCTTTCAAGATGCCCATATTCGCAATAGAATTACGTCATTCAAAATTGGATAACCTTTGTTTTATCACGATGCGAGAAACATGCATACATTAATGCAGATTCTTCATTATTTAATTTCTTCAAATATAATACAGGGCAATAATATTTGGTGGCAACAGTTTGAAAAGTGAAACGGACATTCAGAATGATTCGACGCAAAATCGCAAAACGAAAACAATAGTCCCCTTTGGACTAAAATTTTGGGACTAGTAATTTCGAATCTTTTCACAAGCGTTTGTTATACTCATTCATCCTATTTTTTGTTTATAATATATAATTTTATGCGCACTTCTTACTGATTATAACAATTCGCTAAATGGCCTTGTTATTTTAATGTTTTTATTTTTATTTATATTGTTACGGATTTGGTATTTAAATAGCTAATGTTAGTTGAATTATAAATTAAATTGTTTATATTCCCCGTGCAGTGCAGCGCGTGACGAATAATAAAGGAAAGCTAAGTCGGAAAATTAAAAATACAAGAGCACGTGCATTTAACATTTAATAAATAAATATCTCTTTTTGATTTCGAGAAAGTTCCAGAAAATTCTCGCGCGCGATGTAAAAATCTTATAAAAAGGAGGAAAACCTCTGAATTCGATGATTAGTTAGTTTTTTGTGGTTTTAAGAGTTTGTTTAGAAAACTGCTGTTGTTGACTGTAGCGAATTCGCGGATTAGCTTTCTCTAGCCGTTTTGAATTAAGTTCTCTTGAACGTTTGAGTAGTTAAAAGATAACTACTGTGAGATATTGTAATACTGCACGAATATTTTTAGAAAATTTAAGTATATTTTTTGTGATAATAATAAATTTTTGTTCATTTTTCATCGGACTTGTGCAACAATATATAGCAAAAATAAATATATTGTTGCGTGCGTACGAACCCGTACGCAAGCAACAATATATTTATTTTTTGCTGCAATATTCTTTTGTTATCTCCTTCTTAGTTTGAGTAATTTTCGCATTAAAGAGCAACTGCTAAATTCAAATTTTCTCCTTTTAATCTGTGTAAATCTTTTTCCCTAGAATGGTCTGCAAGTGTACAAATTTATTTCCTAAATTTTATTTAATTCCACAGAAACATTCCACACAAACAAAATATTATTAGCCCAAAGGAGTGTTAGCCCAGAAGGGCTATTAGTCTCAAAACGGGATTTTGCGTTGAATCACTGTAAAAGCCTGAATCACTTTTCAAATCGTTGCCACCAAATATTTTTTCCCTGTATTATATTTAAAGAAATTAAATAATGAAGAATCTGCATGGATGTTTCCTGCATTGATGTATCCTGTGAAAAAACGAGCCATCAAATTTTGAATAACGTAATCCTCCACCCGAACATGGGCAAGCAGAAGCCCGAATTTTGCATTTCGAATTGGTTTTATTATCTATTTCCTATTTTGTAAATCTTTAATGAATTTTTGATTAACAATCTCAACGATTTTAAAGCGAGCAATGTCAGCACTGTACGAAGAAAAAGTTATCTCCAGCGCGAGACTGTGTATCGAAAGTTCTAAAGATATGCTCATTTTAAAATTATTTTGTTATATTGCTGTTGAATAAATTTTATGTGGTTTAAGTGAGAAGAATATAATATTTGATAAATAAAGGTAACACACAAAATGTCAAAAACAAAAACACTCCTTTGGGCGTAACATAAAATCTGAAGGCTTTCAAATTTATTTATTTATTTATTTTTTCTTGTCAGGTTATAAATCTACAATTGAAAAGCGAACATAGACTTTAGGCTATTGTGTGCTTCCTGGACTATTTACATAAATTTTACTTTTTAAATAGTCCCGATTTTAATTGCGAGAGGGAGTTAAAATCAAGAAGCGCTAAAATATGCATTTGATAAAAGGTTCTCTCAAGAATGTTGTTGTTGATCGCTGAAGTTGATCAAATCTATAAAAAGTTAGAGGACTAAGTATAATTCTGAATATAAGAATAAGTTTTGGTATGTTCTTTGAGTCAAATTAGTAAAATGTTGAGTGTCAAGGTAATATCGAATAATTTTTCTTCTTACATTAGTGAGGAAATTTTCCATTATAATATCTCCAGCATTTGACTATACAGTCCTAAAACGAGGAATAAAAATTACAATGCAAGGAAAAATTTATTAATCATTTAAATCATAATGCTAATTAATAACGTCACCCTATAATTTACTCGTAACGAACTTGTAGATTCATATAAAGTTTTTGGATGTCTGAAGAAATTTTCTGTGCAATTGTCAGGATTCGAACTCCATAGCTCCCGATTATGCATCGCACGTGCTTTCAGTCACACCGCGAAGGCACGCTAAAAGGAGGTAGAAAGTATCTTATATACTCCCTTTTTAAAAGACGACTCCCCTTTTAAAAGACGACTGGTGATGAAGGGACCCAGTCTCCAAATCCTGGTGACGAATTATCGTTCCCCACCTTTTAATATGGAAGCCACTCCCAGAGCCTTTAGAAGTTTCCTATGTCAGAAAACTGAAGAAATCCGCTATGCCCTTGTCGGGATTCAAACTCTGGACCTTCCGTTTACCTTTCGGACGTGCTTCCACTTACACTACGAAGGCACGAGGAAAAGGAAGGAGAAAAATACCTTATAATAATCTATTTGTTATACATTTTCGAGCAATGCCTATTTCGTTCATATACACTACGGCTCAGAAAATAGGAAATGCAAGAATCCATACGAAATATAGCCTTTTCTATTGTATGCATGTTTGCAGATAATAAGAATGAATACTGTGTTTTAATTCTAATAAGTGTTGCCACAAAATATTTCAAATGCTTAACTTTGTTGGCATTTCATTAACATACTTTACCTTCTCTACTTATAAACAATGTTTCTTTCTAGTGAAACTACGCCATGTTTCTGCTAGAAAATTTAATTCTTTCTGAATATTTGAAGTGGGAGGGACACAAAATTCCTCTCACGATTTCGTGCATGTTTTAATCTGATCTTCCTTCGTCTATACGGGAAGCCAGTTTATTATTTATTTTGAGAACCTCTGGCCCCTATATTTTTGTTACAATTAATTCTTCTGGAATTCTTTAACGGAAGTTATTTCAAGGATAGCTTCTTTTTGCCATCTAGTTCTGGAAGCTTTCTTTTTTAATCGGGAGGGGGGGATACAATGCTTTGTCGTTTTTTCAAAAATGACAATATATAAGTGATGCTTGTTCTTAGGTTTTAGAAATGAATGTGCAGAGAAGAACGTGTACTAAGTAAAATCAGTATGCAAGAGAGTATTAAGAAGAGACGCAAATCTTTTAAATAAGCGTCATCTCGTTTCTTAGATAGCATCATTTATACAACGTTTAAATTTTTATTTAGCTTTTGGCAACCAGTTTGTGTTTCTTTGCTAATGCAAATTACTTTTTATAGCTGATAATCATCAGCAAGATGTGGTTTTTATAAGAATGATTATACAACTGAATAAATTGCATATATGTCAACTATGAACATTTATGTCTTCAGTACGAAAACCGAATCATAGACCACAAGTTTTCGGTACCACGATATTTGTGGCAACGTGACATATTAAAAAAAAACAATATGGAGAATTGAATTTATCATTTGTAGAAGAAAATCTAAATGATTTAAATGTTTGCCATAGCAGCTTGAATCCAAAACGTGCATTCTCATATATTTAATAATACCCAAACTAGCAGAATTAAAATTTTGTAGAGTTATGTAAAAATATAATTAAATTGGGGTTCAGATAATAAGCTTCTAAATACAATTTTCTAAGTTATTCCTATTATGCAAACGAGCACATTAATATAAAATCACAGTTTTCAAGTTCTTATTTGCAGAAATACTAAAATTATAAATTTTGTATCTATCTAAATTAAATTTTTATAACATTCTTAAAATAAAAATCTTCAGATATAAGTAGTATAAGTCACAATTTTTAAATATTCAAGGACCAGTTCTGTATATTGCAAAACACTCTAAATTTGGTATATCAAAAACCGTTAGTATATCAAACAACAGCTCCCTAATCAGAATTTCAAATATAGAGGACTCAAATATAAATTTCGCACATATGTTTCAAACGTTAAAACTGATATAGTTTGAAAATCTATTTCATTTGATTCATATTGTTGCGTTTTTTTCTTCTTCTGACACCAGTTGTTACGCTATTTTCTTTTCCTTCACGTTCGTACTGTGTTCGTGTGAATTTGGAGTGAATAACGACGACACTACTTGATGAAATATCCAAACATACTTTATTTACCCAATATTAATCAGGACAGCTCCAAAGTCACTTTTTACAGTCGTCGAAGATCTGCTATAAACATGCTGACACAATCAGCGTCACAGCTTTCAGGTTATCAAGCTATCACGGAGGAGACAGCTTCACCGCAAAGCACCACAGTACAGCTCCCGACTCTGCTCGGTCGTTCTCGGAACTCCACGTACTCTCGAGACTCTCCACGTTACAACTCGCGATGCACTCGACGACTCACAGAGCACAGCTCCCGACTCTTCGGTTCAGTCGTTTCCGGAGCTTAACACACTCTCTCTCGACGATGCACTAACCGCGATACACTAAAAGACTCTTCGATGCACTCGACGACCCACTCGGCACTCGTTGCCCGGCTGTCAACTCGATCGACTCCGCACGGCTCGCTTAGACGAGGCACACTCTCTGAGACACACACTGACTGCGGACCAGCAGTGTTTATATAGCTTTCGGCTTGTGTTCGGGAACATTCTGGAGTAAACCGGTAAGAATTCGTTCCAGAAGGTTCTCCAACCGTCCATGGTATATCTCCAATTTTGTCGCGAAATGTCGCCGAATGAGCGATTTCTCGCCAAATGTGGCAACCCTTTCTTCCTTTGTCATTTTATGGCAACCCTAAAACAGCTTTCCGGGGAAGCCATCTTACCGCGCCTGTACATTTCGTAACAATATCTTAAACTGTAACTGGAGCCTACTTATTGCTAAAACGGTATATGACCTGTACAATTTTCCTAAAATTACTCCATATTCTCTTATATTTTATTCTGCGTTTACAAATTAACTATTCATACAATGCAAACTAATTAAACTAATGAAAGTAAGCAACAGGGCGTATATTTTACTTTTTATATATATCGCAGCTAATTACGCTAGAGCCACTATGGAATTTTAAAAATGGAAATGTAAAATTTGAAGATTGTTGAAACATAAAAATTTAGTAATTTTATTTTAAAAGTAAAAATTTAATTCCAGTATTTGAATCAAACGTAGCTTTCTCTTGAAAAGCAAAACTGAAAGAATATACTGAACTCACCGTCTTAAGTGCGTTTGTAACTACCTCCATGTAATTATTAAACGTGACTGCACAAAACAAAGCAGAACACATTATTAGAAATTTTTTTATCTCACAGTGGATTTTTTTTATCTCACCAGGAATAAAATTTGAAATTCTTGACCACTGATAAATATTAATGTACGATGTCTGCAGTAGTATCTACATGATATTTATTGTCTTTTAAAATATATTCATTGTAATAAATCGTTTTTACATACTCACTTTCAATTTTTTCAAGTAATGCAACAAACTCTCGATAATTCAGAGCCCGTGCACGGGTATAATTTATATATATATATACACATATATTTCTAATCGCATATTACAAACACAACTGTAGATAGAAATCCAAAGATAAAAGCGAACAACAAAACTAAAAAAAAAAAGGAGTCCATAGTATAATCTCTAAATCTATTTTGTGTCTCGCTTCCACATATCTCTTCCACAGTGATTCAGCATTAAATGCAGAACAACGACTCAGATGCTATAAGTTATTTCTCCCGCCTTCTTAGCATGCCTTCGTGGTGTAGTGGTCATCACACTCGGCGCGTATTCGAGAGGTCCGTGGTTCCAGTCCCGGCGAGGGCATTGCTCATTTTTCTTCTCTCCTGCTGCTAAATAACCTAATGCCTCTACAGTGGCAAAAGTGGTGGTGAATTATTTTCCACCGCCAGGATTTGGCGATTAGGTCCCCTAATCCCCAGTCGCGCTTTAAAAGGGGGATTATATAAGGTATTTCTCCCCCCTTCTTAGCAAGCCTTCGTAGTGAATTGGTCAGCACAATCGGCGCGCATTGCAGCGGTCAGTGGCTTAAGTCCCGGAGAGGGCATTGTCATTTTTCGTTTGTCCTGCTTTCAAAATAATCCAATGTGAGACATACATATCCTCATGAAGGTTGCACAAATTACAAATTGGGGTTGGGGATATGTTCATTCGATGCAGATGTTTTAAAAGGCAATCATGGACAGTAACAAGACGAAAGATGGCAACAGATTTCTTTCCGGACCTAAAGGAATGTCAAAAATTATGTTAATCCATACTTTATAACTGTTTCCTTCGACAGGGGGGGGGTCGGCGCGGGTAAAACCTGTGAAGCTATTGGCTAGGATTTGTACGTAGGCGTTCTTGACTACGGAGTGTATAATCAATCTTTACAAGATTAGAACGTCCGTTCAGTCGAGGAAAGGTTCAGACTATTCAGGGACCGTACTGGTACCGTCTTTCTGCCTCTTGGTTGTGGAGACTTTATATGGCTTCATATCAAAGATTGTCCTCGGGGATTTCGCTCCCGTTGGTTAACACTTGAGGCGAAGTACGATGTGCTTTTCTTACTTTGTTGGTGGATGCTAGCCGTCCACCTTGTGAAAAATTTCCGAGACGTGTGCATCATATCAGTTCCTCTGGGTTGACAGGGGCAGTTATACTTTCACGAATAGCCTCTAGGGGGTGGGTCATTATAACCGTGAAAATCGTTTTATAAGATAGGGGGATATGGGAGCCCCTTCTTCGTAGTGTACTATTCCTTCCAAAAAACTTCTCTGTAGTAATATTTGATTACTCTTTTGGCAGTGTAAAAAGGGATGTAGTTATCACTAATCTGGAGAATATTGGCCTCTTTCTTTGCCAAAACGTCTGCCTTATCATTTCTATGAAGGCCACAATGTGATAATATGTATTACATGGCAACTTCTTTGCCACTCTGTCCCATTTCTTCCAACAGGATTGTAAAGTAAAAAAAAAATGATTACAAAAGACGCCAACTTTGAGCCAGCTCTCCGCTTATAAAGTTTACTGTTTTAAATGCCGTTTGCATAATATCATCCATTTTCAAACATTTGGCACAGAATGCTTCTTGATGAATAACGCAATGTATAGCGCAAAACATATTCTGAAGGGTTTTCTTTTTTTACGATATTTCTTAACTTTAACCTTTATTCCATTTCTACCAGCAGTAGTAGCTACAACATTACGTGAAAATCCAACCGTTTCATCTCAAACTAATTTATATTTATCCATTTCAGTTTCTATTTCAGAAAAAAATTCTCGGCAACAGTTTTTCCTTTCACTGGAATTATTTCCTGTGATTCCTCTAATTCACATTACTAATTCACATTACTAATTCACATTAATCAGTAACACTTCGTACGAAAACGGCAAGCTGTGCTGTATCTGTGATGTCAAGACTTCCATCAACTTCTATTTACAATCTGTAATTTTTTCTATTTATAATGAACAATTTATAATCACCAACTTCTATTTATAATCTGCAAAATCTGTAATTTCTTCTCTTAACTGACATCATAATATCACTAGCTATTTAGTCAATATTTCCCACCAATGTGTTGGCTGAGAAACTAATATTTTTAAATAATTTTTGCTTGTCAAAACGAAAAAGTTGTGGATTTAATCAAACACTTTTTAACAAATTCACATCACTAAATGGTTTTGATCTTTCTGCAATGAAGTGCGCCAGATCCAAGTTGTATGAACTGTTGCTTCATTGGATTTATTTGTTCCAGTAAAATCATTTTTTTTCTTATCGTAAGCCAGACTTTTAGTACTGCAACTTTTTTTCCCTTAGTTTGTAGAGTCATTACGTTTTTTGAAGCAGAAGATGTGAAAAAGGGCAATGAACTCACTGGGACTACTCGAACCTTGGACCTCTCAAATATACTCCGGTACACTTTAATTTTTAAACACAACTTTAGTTAGCTGTGGCATAGGAAATGTATAAGGAACTTGCATTCCGTAAAGTTTAAGATATATAGCGTTTTATTCACACTTAACTCATTCAGTACTCATTCTATGTGTTACTTATCTAAGCATCAAAGATCAAAAGGGTTCTTTCCGAGCTTCAAAATACTGCCGAATATTTTTCTGTATTTTTTCGTGAATCTTAATATCATCTTCTTCAAAAATGGTTTTGTAAGAGGATGTTATCAGTATGTTCCTTTAGTACGCACACCAATCAATGCACACTTTTCCTACTAAAAGAAGGCATTTCGTGGTCTGCATATAAAATTTTAGTCATGATTTTAAACAGTTTATTATTTTAAATATCACCTTTACTAATGAAAGCTTACTAGTTACACAAGTAAACCTCAATCAAACGCACAAAAACTCTTGAAAGAATTACTAAGAAGTCACAATATTATCGCTATGAACATTCATTGACAAGTGACTCCAAATCGGCTTTCTTTCTTTGGATCCCGTCGATGGAATTAAAAATAAATACATGAATAAATATAAATAAAAAGCTTAGTATTGTGTCCTCCGGAGATTGGCCACGAAACGAGGAACATTGAAATAAGGACCAAAACATGGAAAGAAGGTGCATGGTGGGAACTGTTGAGACTAAGCGGAACACTTTTCACTATTATGGTACATGTTAGGCATACAGTTATATTAAGGATGTGCCATAATAATCAGGTACAGATGTAAAGATGATCAAATACATTACAAGTTGTGAAATACATACATTTCCAAGGAAAAACGTCACTCAGGCTGTCAACAATGGCTGACTCCAAATCGCCTAGGTATGTATATTTATATGGGGCTAAACTTCGAGACGCTCCAAACGGATTCCAGGAATTCTCAAATGTGACGTTCTAAGGAATGGCCAAGCTACGTCTGCTGGAGAAGACAGAAAATAATTAGAAATAGAGAATAGAGAAACAGAAAACAGATAAACTGGAAAACTTCCAAGTTTAAAAATGTAATTTCTAAATTAATTTCTTATTTTCTAAATCTCTCGTTCATCATATTTAAACGAACAGTTATTTTCGGACAACCTCCGACTTCCATTCTTCACCTCTAGTTCGAATAATCTTTTCCAATGTACCGGGATCTCTTTATTTTCTTATTCTTTAATTTCATTCAGGTTTTAATTAATTTATTGTCCTGGAGCAGTTCGTGGAAAGTGCACGCGAACGTGCACCGCGAAAGGACAAATTGGGAACTGCTACTCTAATTCACGAATTGAACTATCATTCACGAACTCTTGTTGTGTTGTTGTTGTCGTGTCCAGGGCAAGTGCTAAGGAGAAAGAGAGAGAAAAAAACAAACTTAGGAAGGAGTATGAACAGGAAGTCAAATATTGTCAAAGGCGTGAAGCACTGCCCTTGCCACGTCCTCGACTCTGTCCATGAAAAGAATGTTCTCTGTCCAGTAATTGCCAATTTGAAAGGGGCCCGCTGCGACCGGTCAAATAGGGCCAAGGGCATGAAGTACTACCCTAGCCACGTCCTCGACTCTGTCCGTGAAAGGAATGTTCTCTGGTCCAGTTATTGTCAATTTGGAAGGCAGCTGCTGCAACGGCAGGATAGGGCAGATTTCCGAGGTCTAGCTGTGTGTTCGAACAGCGCATGCACTTCATGTGTACCCTAGTGCCATCAGGCAGGATCTTCCTGCCTCTTAGGTGCCGGTTCTTAGTCTTGCGATTGTGTTTGTGACATCTCGAATACAGTTTAACTCAAGTATTGAAAATTTCGACCAGGGATAGACAGAAAGCCTCCGCTTTGCGACAGCATTATCATCAGAGAGTGTGGTGGACAGAATGGCGGTTTCGACTGTTCTAGCTTCCTTGGCAGAGGAAAAAATCTTAACGGAAGAGAATATATTTTGTACATGCTGTTTTTGACTGCTCCTATCCTATTCAGTTTCCATATTATCTTTTTCTAAAACCTTAATCGGAGGAAAGCTCACATTTGAAGTAACGAGATTAGACCAATTCTTATGAAACACTTAAAAAATATAATAAAAGCTTAAAAATTTAAAAATATCTCTTATAAACTTGGAGCTACTAAAAGGTCTTTCGAAACATATCTGAAGGATAGAAGCATATTGGGTTCTCAGCAAAAGACCTTTTTAATAGACTTGATCCCAGTAGCAAAGAGTCAAAGCCAGTGTCACGTATTGAAACAGAAGTCAGAGTTCATTTCCCTATTACAATTTTCCACGAATCAGTATTTTTTTTAAAATTATTATTTAGTAGGATTACTTTTATCTGTGAAATTAGGCTGTAAGCTAAGCCTTAAAACAGAGAGATAAAAAAAATTATCTTAAGTCAGTAAAGGTTATGTTTTTCATTCATAAAACAATATTATCCTGACATCCCCCTTACTTAAAAAAATAACATATCAAATTCAAGAATTATAATCAATTACAAAGCTGCACTTGCCTTTGACATTTAGCTCAGCGGAGCTGAAAAAAAAATCAAGGTTAATTTCTTAATCAGCTTTTTTTCCGCCAATACATACCAACACGTCTCAAACATATGTTTATACATTAGAATCAGTCATCAAACAAAAAGTATCTGAGACTTTGACAGACAAGGAAAAAAATCGTACCGCGAGAAAAAAATTTATTTACCGAATTGGGGATCTGTCCACGCCCTTAAAATGCGAGGTGACAAAGTGTGTGGCCGTTCTTCAGTTCTAAAAGAAATTAAATTTATTATAATATTTTTAAATGCTTACCTTTATTTATTTCCTTCAGCAGATCAATAATTGTTTTTAACTAACAAGCTGTTTTAGAGATTCTTGAATTAAAATTATTTTTCAATTTCGTCAGATGAACAGAAATAAAATTCTTAATCGTTTTCAAGGTACAAACCTAAATTCAGATTCCTATAAACAGATTTGGTGCGTAAACAATTCATAGTTTTATCGTGTGTAAAGTTAATACGAGCCAGTTCCCCTTGGAGAGTCTCTACGACAGCATTCTTCCTTTCAAGCAGAGATCTCCCATTAATTGTTTCTTAATCAAATGAAACAAAACAAGTTACAAGCTGAAAACTGCTTTATAACAAGACACTGATATGCTTTAAAATGCATTCTTTTATCAGATTGTTTGCAAAATTTGCGCTTGTCCCCTCTGTGCTAAAGTTTCAGGAATTGAACAGAAGTCAGAGTTTCACACTACCTAAACTCTCAAGTTAAACGCGACTTCTATGATTTGGCTCGGCCCCCATTATTTAACGCATCTATTAAAGCTTGCTAAATGTTCTCAACGCATTAGCTACTTTCCTTTCGCTAGAAAAATTTCTTTTAATACTGCACTGGACAGTTTGCTTATCCGACTAAACGTACCTCTTGATTATTAACCGTATTCTGCCAAACCTCTTTACATCTTCCATCTAATCTTCCATCACTTTTTCCCGCCACATTCATTGCCGTAGCTACCGCTCACAATATTGAAACGAAATCCTATTTTCTGACATTGCATTCTTCACCTTTAGTTCAAATAATTCTTCCAACAAATGGAAATTCTGCAATATCCAGCAATCTCGTCATGATTATCACTGTATCGCTAGGCCTAGGTTCGGATTCCGGAAAAGATATGCATGTGGATACTATATTAACGGAATGAGGTACTTAAAATACTGATTTTGTCATTGGGAAGAACAATGAGAGACAGGTAAAGGTAAAGGTAAAGGTAAAAGTATGGGGGACACCAGCGATGTACCATAGGTCAACTGGTAATGCCTTCCCATACTAACTCTTTGAGAAAAAAAAAAAAAAAAAAAGGGGGGGGGGTAATTGCAAGTTTTATAAGAATTTGCATAAACTGAAGCTTTTCAAAAGGTCTAAAGTTTGCCTATTATGGTACATCGTGCAATTCCACAGTACGCCCCGCATCCAGTATTTATTAAAAATAATGGTGTAGGGCATAAGTAGATTACAAAATAGTAGGAATACAATTTGAGATTCACAAGATAAATGATAAATGAAAATTCACAAGATATTCACAAGATAACAATGAGAGACAACTGGATCCACCCTTCGAAGTATTTCCCATCACGTTGTTAGTAGAACTTCACCTGTACAACCATTGGTGAAATTCTGGTGTCTCGCCCACTTTTTCTGTGTCATATTACTTCGCTATCAGGCATCCGTCCATGCAATAACTTCACAATGCCAACTTTCCTGAACACAAGTGACATTACTTTGTCACCTACCACATGATGCTCTAATTCCAACCGGCCTCAAAATATATCACTTCCGAACTCCTTTAACAAAGTTTTCCGATGTCTTGAAAGGGCAGAGGGCCGTTCGTGTAAAAGCGGAAGCAGCTATCATTAACTTCTGTTGTTTTCCAACTGGGTGAAAAAAAAACGATTTTTATGCCTTTATATATGACTTTTCACTGAGCTCCTACCATCAAAAACTGAGGGCTGCGTTCTTGGAAGCTCGCATGGCACCTAAGAGATACCGATTTGGACTTGCCGGCACACTTTCGGATTGCAAGACTTTCTGGAGTTAAAACTAAGGCTCGCAACATCAACAGGTGTCCTCAACTATGCGCATCGTGTTCCACTGTACCTCCAGGCTACTTTAACTGTAACTCATAGAGCAGTAAAGATAGTCAGAAGACTTATGGTCCTCTCGTAACTCTAAAGTACAGAATAATGAACTCGTATGAAGGGTTAAAATACACCTTAATATCTTCTATTTATCATGAATGGAATTGGAGCCTGGGTATCCATGGCAAGGGAACTGGTTAGATTACAGATGAAGTTAGACAGTATTCAGAGAGCTTCAGGTTTAGCTTTAACCGGATGTTTTAGAACGGTGCCTACCGAGGCCGTCTTTGTGTCGGCTGGGCTGCCTCCTCTCTCAATTTTATACGAATTTTATTATGAGAAATTTTTATTTAGAACTGGACGACTAGATCTGAAAATGTATGAAGATTATTTAGTTACAAAGAATGTTTTTGAAAAATTTAATATTCATTTAATACATCCTTCCAATATATTTGGTTTTGTTTTTGATAAACGTAATCCAACTGTTGATGTATTTTATATTTATACAGATGGTTCTGGGGTCGGAGGGAGGGTAGGAGCTGTCTTTGTTCTTTTTTACTATGGAACTGAGGTGGATTATAGAATGTTTAAGATGAATATATATAATTCAATTTTCCAAGCAGAAAGTGAAGCGTTCAAACAAGCCTTATTATGGATTAAAAATACCTTGTTTATACCCACGTCTGTAAATATTTATACTGACTGCCTGTCACTTCTCCGTGCGCTCTCCCGTCCAATTTCAATCCATTAATTGTCGAAATTAAGTGTCATTTAGAAACTTTGAGTTCATATTTAAATATTAAGCTACTTTGGGTTAAAGCCTATACAGGCTTTGTTGGTAATGAGAGGGCCGACAGTCTGGCCAAGCAGGCGGTCTCAAATGTCAGTGCAATGAATATTTAAGTAACAGGTTCGAAGAGAATTGCTATTCGAAGAATGAAAGAATTTTACGTTAACAAATGAAACATACAGTGGTTCTCTTCACCTAAAAAAAAACGAATTTAGGGAACTAATTAAAATGACGAATAAAATGAAATGTATGAGCAATATTGATGTTAATCAGGTTTTAACTGGACATGGTAGGTTTCCGTTCTATTTCAACCGATTTAATCTGCAGAAAAATAAATTATATAATAGTTGTCAAGTTGATGGTGATGCTAGGCATTTTGTGGTTGGTTGTAGTTTAACAGCCCCTATTAGAAAGATTTTGAACATTACTGATTTTAATGTAAATGTCATTAATTTTAAAGTTTTTAAATCATATTCTATTGCTCTAATGAAGTTTATCAATGAAAATAGGGCGCTGGTAGGAATCTTCTGTTAAAATTGAACTCTGTATTTATATGGGTTTTAGATATCTGTGGTGTTCTATGTTGTGAATTTGTGTTTATGTTTTTTTGTTGTTGTTGTTGGCCTTGTTGTTGTTGTTGGTGGTGGTGGTGGCCTGTAATTTTGTGTTAGATGTGCTTACTTATTTTTAATTTAGTATTTTTGTTTGTTGTTTAGTGGTGGCTGGGATACTGGATGCCCTTTTTTGTGGAGATACGGGGCCCCTTCTTTTGAGCTATGGGGACACTCGTGTCCAGGTGGGCTGAAGGGAGCCTCCAATTCTTACAATTCTTACACCTTAATATTTACTTAGCAGCCTTACGTTTCCAAAAGCCTCAAGTTATTCAATAACATTAAAGTAAAAGCCGCTTCTTGGAGAAAACGTTGAATAAATGTTCTAGTAAAGTTAAAACATTAATTACAAAGTAAAATGCACCTATCAGCTAAAACGAGAGTATCAGCCCTCAGCCTTTCACAAAGCTATTAAGGCTATCAAAGCTAAAACAGATTTAAGCTAATGGAATTAGCAGCAAGAAGTTATCGCTGAGTAACCGGTCAGCAACAGCTACCGAAAGCTCTCTCCCGAACTGTGTGCTATATTTGTTAAATAATTTGCATCTTAGTGGGAGCCGAAGAAAGTAGAAGAGAAAGTATAGACACAATAATAAGATAACTGACTAATTAAACACAAAAACCTTACAGCTTCAGTGGGAACTTTTAGTGATACTAGATGTAAAATAAATAAATGTTCATACTCCAATAAACACAGAAACTTTTTAAACTGCCATTAGAAATCTATGCAAATGAGCAAATTTTTATTCCTGTTATTTATTTTATTATTACGATTTTGCTCCATTTTTGTAAAACAAGCATTTTAACAGGAACCAAAAATACTGTTGTTTGAAAAATTGTCGCAGCATGAGCCTTACATTCTATATTACCATCACATTCTAATTTATGTAAACAATATATATCACTGAGCCTAATTAATATTATAATTAAATAATGAATAACGATTTTTCTTACAGTATTATTCCTTTTTATGGATTTTTAAGACTAAATACAATTTATGGAAATATGTATATCTTTCCATTTCTTTAAAGTAATATCTGGCAAATGGCGACCGTTAACTCTGACTTGATGATCTATGTCCGAGAAATCTTTTCCTTATTCAAGTTTAGATTTCTACCTCTTAATTTGGTTGTCGTATATTGGTCTAAGTCATTGAAGTTAACCCTTCAATGACTTACTGAAAACATCTTCCATTTTAAATAGCCCCAAAGAAAAACAATTTAGGTCTTTAAATCTGGTAATGGTAATCGTAATGGTCAGTTAAAATTCGAAAATCCGGAAATTATACCACCACCAAAATTTCCTTCAAGAGAACCATTGTTGGTCTCTGAATACGTTTTGTGTGTTACCTTTATTTATTAAATATCATGTTCTTTGCACTTAACCACATAAAATTCAAATCAACAACAACACTACAAACTATTTGAAAACTGCATATCTTTGGAATTTCCGATAGACAGATTTGCGCGCTACAGATAAAAATGTTTTTTTCCAGTATAGTGTTGCCATTGCTTGCTTTGAAATCGGCGAGTTTGCTAATCAAATAGTCGTTAAAGTCTTATAAAATTTAAAATATAGATAATAAAACAAATTTGAAGTTCAAAGTTTGGACTTCCAAGTACCCATTTGGGCTTCCAAGTTGTTGGAGGACTACATTACTCAAAATTGGAGGTACCGCTGATGTTTCACAATGCGAGAAACATTTATACGTTCATTGCAAATTCGTCATTATTTAGTTTCTTTAAATATAACACAGGGAGATAATATTTGGTGGCAACAGCTTGAAACGTCAGCCAAAACAGAAAGTGAAACGACGTAAAATGCCGTTTTGAGATGCCTTTGGGTCTAACGTCCCTTTATGCTAAAAGAACTGTTACCTAATCAACCCTTTTCTGATCTGACGTCTGTTTTCTTTCAGGTGTTGGCTTCGTAATTTTTGTTGAGAACCTGAAGTTTAGTACATACTTTTGAAAAACAAATTTCTTAGCTAAATACCGTTTATGCTTACTATGACTACATCTGACGTCATAAATAAAAAGGTTTTTATAACGAATGATGTCTAAAACGAAAATGGTATTAATGTACTCTCATTAGTTGGGAATCTTTCGTTCGGTTCTTTGCAATGGAATGGTCGCTATAGCGAGGCCCGATTTTATTACCAAGCAAACAACGAAGAAAGTCATAACTTTTGAGTAAGTTGAGATAATTAAGTTGAGACAGACTTTTCAATTTAAATTATTAGTGCTCTCATAAATCACATAATATAATGCCGACCTTTGTAACCCATTGTATTAGAAATTTTAACTCGAAGATGCCAACGAAAAAATAAAAAAGCAATTCTTTGTCATTTTTAATGCAGTTAATGGAAATACTAATGGAATTTAAAAATCTCTTTTATGTATAACTCTTATCGATTGGCAAATTTTAGTGAGGCGTTTTTTTTTTTTATTCTATTCCATTTTATCAGCTGGAGTAGCTCTTTCAATTGAGTCTGTAAAATATGATGGCTAAGTCATACTTTCACTTTTTCTTTTTCGCCTGTTGCAACTGAAATACGAAGCAGCATTGTTCACACGCCCTGTCAATAACCATACGTTTGAGCATTGTCTTTGTGAAAAATGGCATTTCGCCTCTTCAGGAGAGCAGAGGGCGTTTCTTTTCAAAGACTTTGAAGACGAGGTAGTAATTTATACGTTCGTTCACAGTATGTATCAGAATTAATTGCATGTTTGGATTTCATCAATCCATAAAATGCTATACACCCTTAAAATCCCCCAACTAGCAATATCTCTTTTTGATATAAACAATATTTTTTAAGACATCGAAGGAATCAACTTCAAGGTGTTTATTGTTTTCTCTTCGAGGATTGCTGTCCTAACAAAAAGGGAAAGTGCTGCTATTTAAAAGCATCTAGTCATTCAAATAAATTAACAGTTACATTTCAAATAACTAAACTTTTTCCCATTCTTGTACGAACTAAAGAAAGTATTGTAGTCGCGAAAAGTTTCGGGTATCATATTTCAACGAAAATATCCATTTTGATCTATCTCGAATCCATTTGAATGTTTTTGCGTGATATCTGTACGTAAGGCTGGAGAAAAGTACTCTTTCTTCCAAAATGGATTTTAAAATAGAATTAAAATTACCTCAGGAGGGGTTTCTCCGTGGCTTCTATACGTACGTACGTACGCATAACTCAAAGAGATTAGTGATAAGAGCTTTAAAATTTTGCATATGAGACTGCTATACCATCTAGTTGAGAACTTCTCTTCTTTGTTGCGAATGGCCGTATCAAACGTATATATGTGATAAAATCAAACTCAGCAGGAATTTTGATGGTATAGAAGTGTTTACCCATAAAGAATAGGAAATTGGAGGCCGAAGGCAGATAAAATATTCATTTTTTAGTTCAGTAAGCATGTTGCGGCCACAATCAAGTTGGCATATTAACTGTGCCTTTTGCAAAAAATTTACATTTTATATAAATTTGCAGTTAAAAAAAAAGGAACAGATAGACTGTAGTCCAGCTAAGCCAAAGAGTAGAAAGCAAGTGCGTTACGTTCAAGGTGAAATCTTAATTTAGACTGAGTTAGTTTTGGTTTTGAATGCATTTTAATTGGATATTCAATATTGCTGTAAAATTTTTATTGACTGTTTTAGTTCCATTTGCATCATCAGAATTATTTAAGAGTCATATGACATAGATTAGTCTCGAAATGACGCAGTGCAAATAGAGATTACTATTTTTAGAATTAAAAAGGGAAATAATTAATTTATGCTGCTAATTTAGTATTTTACATATTCTTTATTTTTCTTACCATATATATCTATATATATATATATATATACATCCACCAGTTACCCGGCTCGGTGAGCTCTATTTTTTTATTCTTATATGTTGGTAAATTGTGCATTTTTATGTTGAATTATGTTGTGCATTTTTATGTTGATTTATTTTGTGCATTTTTATTTTCAATTATGTTGTGCATTTTTATGTTGAATTATTTTGTGCATTTTTATGTTGAATTATGTTGTTCTTATGTTCCGATTAAGGATTTTATGCCTTTAGTTAATCTGCATGTAACAATTTTAGAATTGTCCACAATTTAACAGTTTAAGTGGTTTAATTGCAAATTTGTTTCTTCGGTTGTTTTTAACTGTATTTTGTGTTTAGGATTTTTCTGTATTTTACAATTTTAATGAAGATATTTTGAGTTTTTATATATTTTTGCCTTGCCTTGCAGTCAGAAATGAATTAATCGAATGAGAAATATATCTCTAATGAAATTCGAGAAAATAAGTTTAAATGAAGTGCAGCCAAAATATAAATATAATTTAATATGTTGTACAACTAAGTCATGTGGTATCTACATTAGTTTTTTTTTTTTTTTTTTTTTTTTTTTTTTTTTTTTTTTTTTTTAAATTTAAAAGAGAGCACAAGTCTCCACGTAGCATTACAGTTAGAGAAACAAATATCATAATAAATTTTGTTTTCCAACATTTTTAACATCTCATTTAAACATGCCTGTGATTCTCTCTGCTATTTAAAAACTCAATAACTGTAGTTTTAACATTTGATTAAGATTTTTGTAACATTTAAGCACGCAGAATTTATCTCCTTTGGTATCATAATTATAAAAACACGTTGTTTCGTTCTTAATAGACTTTGTTAAATGAGATGTCATTTTATAAACATTTCTAACATTTAACTGAATTCACCATTGCTTTTAAGGGAATGAACTGATGCTACAATGGCAGTTAATATTTTCATAACTATTATTATTGCTTCTCATTTACCAGTTAAATGTGTCATTCTTATCTGGAGTGTTTAATGTAATGAAGTGAAATAAAAGGCATCGATTTCATTTTCTTTCTTATATATAATACTGAATTATATGTTCAAAATTTAACCCACTTTTCCATAAATTGATAGATAATTTTGGAATGAAGAACAGTCACATTTTTCTGGAATCAAAGAATACGAGTTCATTTTTAAAGCTTTCAGAAGTAGATTCCTTTTAGCACCCCAGAAATGAAAAATCTGCAAACAGATATGTTTCTCCTCATCAGAAAAACAGAAAAAGGAATTCTTTTGTATGTGAATAAGTTTCAGACCAACTACGAATGAAATCGAGTTTTGAAGATATGTTATAAGCAATACAAAATTTCATTAAAAATCAACAACTCTGTGAAATGCCTTTCGGAACAAGGCCAAGATATTTGTGAAAAATAATTATCACAAAACAGGTTGTAGAGATATTAGGTTATTTCGAAACAGGAGAGATGAAAAATGAGCAACGCCTTCGCCGAGACTCGAACCACGGGCCTCTCGAATACGCGCCGAGAGTGCTGACCACTGCACTACGAAGGCATGCTAAGAAGGCAGGAGGAATACTTTACATACTTCCCCCTTTTAAAGGGCGACTGGGGATTAGAGGACCTAATCGCCAAATCCTGGTGGTGGAGAATCATTATCCACCACCCTTTTAGTTCGGGCGCCACTGTAGAGACATTAGGTTATTTTGAAGCCGGAGAGATGAAAAATGGACAACGCCTTCGCCGGGAATCGAACCACGGACCTCTAAAATACGCGCCCAGCGTGCTGAGCGCTATACTACGAAGGCATGCTAAGAAGGCGGAAGAAATACCTTATAAGGTAATATTTATCTTAGTGTAGGTGCTCTTCTAAACAATTATTGCAAAAACTTGTTTTGGAAAGATAACACAGAGCTTGTATAGGATGCTTCACTGTATCTGAAGCTTTGCGAGACAGTACCTATATCAACATGCAGTCAAGTCCTGTCGTCCGTATGCTTATATCGTCCTGTATCTGAAGAATTGAGAAAGGATTCCTGCGAAAAGGTAAAAAGAAATTATATAATTGTGTTTTTAGATAAGTTTTAAAAAATTCTACCTTTTAAGCAAAATAAATGAAGTTACAAAACCTGAGTGATTAGGACAGATAACCTTGGCTACCTAATTATGTCTAGGGTCGTGTAGCGGATAATAGCATTTAGACCTTTTAAGTAAAAGGGGATAAAATCCGAAGAAAACGTTATTGTTTTATAGATGGAGGGAAGAAAATACACGAAATTTTAGTTATAGTTTCACTGAGGTACTTGTATTTTAGAAGGAATTCAAGTACTTTCCGAAATTTTATTGGGTAATTTTATTAAAACATCTTCGCATGGTCTACTTTTTCTAAAACCGCTATCTACTTATTTAAGAACGCCGTTTTCCTGCTATTCCAAAATTCGATAAATGGCAGCTTTACATTTGATTGAGATTTTTGTAACATTTAAATAGAAACATTTTGTATTTTGTGTCTCAATGTTCTTCTAGTCTTAAAATTTCTCAATATTCTGAAAACATCTTATTATCAAGTCGCTTGGTTTTTTTTTTTTTTTTTTTTTTTTTTTTTTTTTTCTTCGTAACAACTTTTCGCATTAATTCAAAAGTTTCAAGACTTTCTTAAATTAAAATTCAGTTTTCCATAGTGTTTTATTCTATGATTTTTACTTCCTTGTACGAAGTAAAAAGGAAGTATTGTAGTCGCGAAAAGTTTCAGTCAGCATATTTCAACGAAAATATCCATTTTGACCGCTATCGAATGCAATTTAATGATGGTTTTGCGTGATATCTGTACGTAAGGACAGAATAAAATACTCTTTTCCTTCAAAAAAATTATAAAACTGCTTTAAAATTAATTCTGAAGAGAATTTTTCGTGGCGTCTGTACGTACGTATCTCGTATACGTAACGCACGTACGTACTTATCTCGCATAAATCAAAAACGAGTAGCCTCAGAACGTTGAAATTTTGCATATAGGACTACTATAACATGTAGATGTGCACCTCGTATTTTGGTTGCAATCGGCCGCACCAAACACATATAAATATATTTATATATATATCCACTCTGTTACCTGTCTCAGCGATCTCAGTTTCTTTACTTTTATATGTTTGTAAATTGTACATTTTTTGCTTTAAAAATGATTGAATTATGTTGTTCTTATCTTCCGGTTAAGGTTTTTATGCCTTTAGTAAATCTCTATGCAATATTTTTAGAATTATCAACAATTTTTGTTTAAGTGCCGCTAAGCCTAATACTTCTCTTGATGGCGGCCATTGATGTTTACATTTGAAACAGGAGACTAGTGGATTTGTTGCCAATCTAGAGAAACTTTGCTTCGCAACAACAAAGGTAACGCATTCATTTATTATTGCCAATTAAATCATGCTTAATTCTTTCAGGAATTTTTCGAGGAAATAAGCGTTTGAAATTTACTTCGTAATTTTTAATATAGATATTTTGAGTTTTTATGTATTTTTGCCTTCTCGCGAAGTGAGAACTGAATTAATTAAATGAGAAATACTCAATCGGCTGTGAAAAATGTCATGTTTCTGTTTTGTTTTGTTTGCTTAATTTTATTTATACATCATTTTAGCTTTATTATAGTATTTGAATAGAATATGTGGCAACGATTAGATAATTCTATTCTTTAAATGATATAAATTTTGTGCATTATGAGTTATAATATGAACGAAATATAATACTGTTATGTGAATCTAGCGCCAGAATGTCGCTATGGTAAACAAATACTAGAGTGAATTTTAAAGAATACATTTATTCTATTGTGGTTTATGCGCTGTCGGCGAAGTAGATTTAATTCAATCCAATAAGTTTAAATGAAATGCAAGAAAAAATGCTTATAATTTAATATTCTGTACAAGGAAGTCATGTGGTGTACACATCAGATTTTTAGATTAATAATAAATATAAGCAAGTGCATTCGAAGAACGTCTGTGATGGCTATGACGAAAAATTTGATAACAACTGTCTTCAACTACACATTGTGCTTTAAAACATAAATACGTAAAAGGTATTTTAATGAAATACTTCTTAACTTGAATAACCGAATTTGATATGCATCTATATATTTACCCTTCCAAGAGCTGTCTGTTGCTTTCCTTGAAGTTTAAATGTATTTTGATGCTCCTAATACTCTCAAAACATTAGTTATTTGCGTCAGTGATATCTTTCGAAAGTCAGATAATATTTTGAAAACATGGGTAAAATTTATTCAATCCGCGGAACGCTGACGAACCTGTGAACAGAGGTTTAAAAAACACAGCGCAAAAACATTTAGCGGAGTGCTGAAGATATATCTGATAGGTATTACATTCACGTCAAAATCGAGTAACATCGTTGCCAACAGCAATCAAGCACCGCCATTTTGTAAAAGGATTTCCATTGTAATAAGCGGGTACTGCAAAGTAACCTGATCAATGTTTTGACTCTCGTAACTTTAGGTGATAAACTAAAAGTACGATATCACTTCATATCAACGTTAGACATCAGCAATTAAAATTGTTCTCGAAATATAACGAAAAAATTTAAATGATTCGACTGAAGAAAAAAACTAAAAGAATACTATGACTTTCACTCCAGACCTTAATCATGGAACAGCTCAACGTAACCTGAGGCCATTTCGTTCTAGGCAAGACAGAGTTAAGAGGGCAACGGCCTTCTAACCTTGCAATTTTATTTTCGTTTCGATTTCGTCAAGCTCTTTTTCAAAACCGTAAACAGTACAAAAGCAAATTGAAAAAAACCTACGGCTCGCTGTGTGTGGACTAATGTGCAACTACAGATAGGTAGGTATTCCTCATTCCGCCGCAGGATACGCACAAATTTTACGCTGAGGAATGCCTTATCAATTATGTTAATTATAAAGTTCTTAGAACAGAAGGTACGATGACGCGGATTGGTTCGTTAAAATCATTTCTTTGCTTTTCGGTGAGCTGTTATTACTTTTTTCTTGGTAGTGGTTCGACTAGTACGACATTTTCGAACGTGCTATTAAGGGTACCCTGTAAAAGGGGTCAAAAACCGACAGTCATGCTGGAGGTCCTGAAGAAATCAACGCACCTGCACCACACTCAATAATGAGATGAAATTAAGTTCTTTATAACCTTTCGTTATCGTCCGTTTAACCTCGATGATATGTCATTTCAAGTAAATATTTTTCATTCGTATTACACATTTATCACCGTCATCATGTAAATGCTAGTGAATATTAATTGTAGGAAAACTGATATAAGTAATAACTGCGAGTGATTTTAATTGCGAAGTTATAAAATAATTTTTTTCATTAACTAGAATCCGTTAATTTCAATCTATACACCATGTCCAAAAAAAGCCTTACCCAGCCTTTATTTTCCCAACTTTTGATCATAGGTATGTACTTCTAGATTACAAAAATGCTTTAAATGACGCTAGTACTCATGTTTTAGAATGTTTAAATTTACAAATGCAGTTTTATAAAATTTACGAACTCTTTTAACTTTTTACACATTCCTCATGTCCCTATACTTATTAAAATTTTGTATTCATTATACAAAATAAAGCGCTAAAAGTATGACTCTCGTACGACAAAAATTAGCTGAGATGACATTTAATATTAAAGCTCAAAATAATATTCGGGGAATGTACATAAATTGCTAAGCGTGATGTTTACATTTGTACGCAATTAAAACTAAGAAACATCAGTTTTGAAAAAGGTTACTTATGTTAGTGGATTAACTGATGATTCAGACTACAGTCATACGTATTGACAGTATTATTTTGTTTCAAAAAAGGGATCCGATTACAAATTCTCCTAGCATTCATATTCGAAAAATGGACTTCGGTGTTATCACATAGCCAATATTTTTTGCACAAATTGGTAATAAAAAATATTTCTATAATAATGAATTATTGTATTATTATTGCTAGATTATGATTCTAAAGTAATAAAACTGCATGAGAAAATTAATAACGTATTTTTAGCATTTGAAAATTCATAAATTACTGGAGTGAAAATTCTTTCGGAATACCCTATGCAGATTATAAATTACAGAATGCTACATATTAATTAATCAATAAGGCCTGATAAGGACCTATGTGAGCCCAATTTATACAGGAGTCTCGTTTTTCCACAGATCGCTGTTTCAACCATTCATATTTACGATTAGAATAATCGAGTCACGAATTTGGAACCTATTTACAGACTTGCGGCAAAACCTCTTAACGAAGGGTCTTCCTTCTCTAATTCAGTGTAATTGATAAGCAGTTCTCGACTTCTACGAATGCCCTTTCAGCGGTCTCGTCGCAAGGCAAGAATTGTGACTTATTTTCTTCTTGATATCTTTCATAAAATTTATGAATTAGGCTTTTATTTAACGTTAAATGATTTTCATTGTCTTGTATATAAATTTGCATAACAACTGTAAACACAATTTATTTGTATATATATAATCACTACATGCCTACATATTTCATGAAATTAGCACATATATTTTCTTTAAATTAGTTAACATGAATAAAACTTTAAAAACACATAAAGGGTTTTCATTTTAAAAATAATATGTGAGTAACCATTTTTCATCATATGGATCATTCATTCAAATTCTTAAGAAAATCTGTTAAAAAGCGGTCGTTTAGGAGTTTTTTTTTTTCATATGTTTTGAGATAACATGCGATTGATTCTCGAATTTCCTTTTTAACTTTCGCTATCCATATTTTCGACTAGCTGACGTCCTTAATATAATTTTAAAATGCAGTAGATAATCCCTTTGTTTTGACGATTTCCCTTCTTTAAATTCTTGTTATTTTTTATTTTCCTACGACTATTTCGTTTTATATACTAATTAATTTATCATCAGTTAATTCACTTCTTCCTAATCTACTAATTCTTCTCTATCCTCTATACTGATAATATAGATCCAGCGTACGTACTACACTGATGGACAAAATTAAGACATGGAACACCTTTCCCCAAATATCTCGAGAAATACTAGATAGAAATAAAAGAAATTATGTATGGTTATAGCTTATTATATGACAATAATGTGTACAAACTGACATTCATTAATATGAGTTATCGCCAAGAGTTCAGTGTTGTCCAAACTTGAGGTTGAAAGATGAGATTGAAAATATGGCTAGTATGGCGTGTGATCGCCTCTCACAGACAGACAGCATCCACAAAGAGTACCTATGCTATTCCAGATAGTCATCAATCAGGTGCACCCTATATGATCGTACATTATTGTCCACAAAAATGAACTCAGGGCCAACAACTCCCCTGAAAAGTCGTACGTAAGGCTCTAGGATCTTCTTTCTGTACCTCTGTCATTCAAGGAACCAATGTCAAACACATGGAGCGGTGTACGGGTATCTTCCATGATCCCAGACCATCACTCTCACACCACCATAATGGTCCTTTTCCATGATGTTGCAGGGATGGTATCGGGTCCCAGGTTCCATCCATATCAAGAATCAGGTTGTAGACTGAATATGGACTCATTCATGAAGAGAACATTAGCCCATTGAAGCTGTGTCCATTGTTGGTGTTGTGTGCACCATTGTAAACCCTCTCTTTTATGGAAGGGAGTGAATGGTATGCAAATAGCGGGCTTTCTGGCGTACAGTCCTGTCTCATGGAGCCTTCTATCAACTGTCTTCTTTTAAACCAATGCTCCTGTAGCACTGACGTATAACAAGGCAGTTCTGTAGACGTCCTTTGGCGCTTGGTAGAAAGTACCAAATACCGGTCGTCGTTGGTCATTAGGGCTTTTGGGTGACCTTGTCTTAGTCTTCTGGACAATGTCCCATTAATTTTAAACTGATTTCACAAATTAGAGATGACGGTGTTACATCCAGGTTCTCTTGCAACTTGAGCTTGGGATGGCCCTGTCTCAAGCCTAGCCAAGATTCTCCATCTCGTATCTTTGTCTAAGCGATGATCTGTAATCATTTCACCTAAAAATAGCAAAAAACAGCAAGATTATTCAAGAAATGTAATAAAAATCACTACTCTGTTGCAGAGAGGAATAAGCTGAGAAGCTGGATGCGACTTTTATGCCTCCTGTTGACGTAGCGACGCACACAGGAACACATACACTCATCTCAGCAACACCAGAACCACAGTGCTATTACATGGCAATCAACTGTCCAAATTTTGCCTGGTATTTTAGGAGGAATGTGGGGAAATGTTTTCCATCTCTTAATTTTGTCCACTAATTGGTCGCTAACTTTGTCCACATTGGCAAGGGTTATATAGCTTAGTTGCACGTATGTAAACGATGTGTGTGTGTATGTACATGGAATATTTTTATTTATTTATGACCACTGAGCAGGCTTCTGACCTAAGGTGTATACCAAACAGAATGGTGCCTGCTCAGCGGGAGGTCAAGTACAACCCAGCAGCCCCCATACAAAAGTGTAGGGCTGACAGATCTAATGATACTTTTTTAAACAAAATCAGAGAGTACATAGAGTAGCAGTATTCCATAAACAAACGCAACTTGCATTCATATGCTACATATAATTCAGAGTTATAAGTTGGTACTTAATATAATGAAAACAAAGTTGCTGATTAAATCTTACAAATATTTAATGTAATAAACAAAACAAAAAAATAAAATAAATGAAGAAAGAAATTATATAAATAAAATGAATAAATATCTACATAAATAAGTAAATGTAAATATAAATAATAAAAAAATAAATAATATATAAAAAATAAAGAAGGGTTATACAACGATAACTTAGCCAGCTGATGAGTATTCATACTCATCAACTAGCTAAGTAATCGTCGCATAAAACTTTTTTTTTATTTTATGCACAGGGAATGGACAAAAACAGGCAATTACCGAAATACGCTTTGCAAGGGAATCATATGTAATCTTCCTGTAAAACTTTGGCCAATTCAATTAACGATGATGGTGCTGGATAGCACTCACGCAAATTTATCTCCAAAATAGCTCACAAAGGCTCAATATTGATATTTGATGACTGTGATGGCAATGGTAGACATGAAATTCACCCTCATGCTCAGAAAACCAGTCCTGGATGATGTGAGCTGAGTGAACAGGAGCTCTGTCGTCTTGGAATACGGTATCACCATTTAGAAACAAAATTTGAACCATGGGATGAACGTGATCAGCCAAAATGGTCATATAATCCTCCGGGGGTAATGTGATTTTGCACAGTGATGATGGGTCCCACGGAATACCACGATATGGCTGCCCAAAACATGACTGAACCCCCGAATATTTCACTCTCGGCAGCAAGCAGTCTAAGCAGTCTCTCTAAGCTTGGTTCGGGGTTTGTTAGTTGTAAACTCGTCAGGAACGTGTGGAGCAAGACTCATCCGACCAAATGACAGTCTTCTATTGCTCTACAGTCCAGGTTTGATGGCGCCACTTTCTCCTCCTACAGTCATATAAAACCCTGCTTGGAGAGCTCCTTTCGTATTAGTTTGGTACTGACAGGGTTTGCGAGTGTTCAGTTCAGAAAATCACTTTTTCCTTTTACGGCTGTAGCTCTTTTAATTTTCATCACCATCCTCTTCAATGATCGTCTGTCATAATCACTCAACACACATTTTCGCCCGAGCTGTGATTTAGCGGATGTGGTGGTTTTTTTTTTTTTTTTTTTTTTTTTTTTCCAGTTTTCCTGTATGAGTTAAAATTGCTAGCTACTGTGCATCTTGCAGCTACGAACACTACAACTACCTTGGTTACGAAATCATCCACAATACGAGCCCCAACAATTTGCTCATGCTCGAATTCATTTAGCTCCAACATGATGCACTCACAATTACACAGAACACTGTCTCGATAACGAATGACACTTACAACCTATTGAGGATGTTGTCCGGTGGTTTTAGTGAGCTAACACATCACCATCACCAACAGCCTTAGCAAGATTAGGACTGATAGCGGTAGTCACTTTATCATGGAGGCACGTAACACGTGCGCCATCGTTGCCTCCTGTGAAAGGAATTACTATTGAATACCTAAATATCACAATTCGCCAACGAGCGTGAAAGACAACGGCTTATTTCTGATTTTTGAAAAAAGCCATGAAAAACTTAAATGCTATATTTAAAAATTTTATTTTTATATATCTGCAACCTAGCATTGAAAAAAATTAAAAAGCTTACTTATTTTGAGTATTATGGAGGAGTTCGTAGGTCTGCTAAAAGTAAGGGTCAGGGCCATAGGCTACGTTTCCCCTCTCTTAGACAAAACTCTGACATCGCCACTATTTCGAACTTATATGCGATGTTTCATAAATTTAAAAATACTTTTTTTTGCATTACTACATATTTTTGGGAGCACAACATATTTTATTCAAGTTTCGCATGCGTTTTTCGAGGACGTTAGTTCCAATTTCTTCCATCAGTCTCTACAAGAATACAAGTTAATTTAAATAGCGAGCGATTTTTTAGTTTATACAAACCCATTTTGCAACACGCGAGCAATTTCTGAATGATACACTGGTGCCGATCTAGCTTTTGGTGAATATTTCTTGAATTTGTTGGCGCATAGGGCTAGAAACCACATCAGCTCTAATTGGGCTGATTCAGCATTGAAATTATTTGTTCTTTAGATTTTAAGCATTTACATTTCCGGTGGATAGCTTTTGCTAACTTTTACTCAAGTAGTAGCTTTTAAAAGACCGTTTAGTTAGATTTTACCATTTGTCCGTGTTCTTAAGTCTTTCAGATTTCTAGTTAAGGACAAAGACTGGAATTCATCTTAATCAGGAAATCGTTAAATTGGTTGTAGGTTTTGGTTATGGCCTTACACGAATCTTTTATGTTATTCAAGAAAATAAAGTATTTAAAAAAATAGTTTAATGGAATCAGAACAAAAGCTTACTAACCGGCGTTATCAATAAACATCGAGTTGTTTTCATTTTACTTACAGAAGAGTTATTGCATCATCCTTTCTGAGAAAAGCAACACCCAGAAGCAACTGGTTGTGACTCTCGCATACAAATCAGCACACGACAGTGTCATGTCTGATTATCCAAACAATTTTATTATCAGACCAGTCCAGCAACTGATAGTAAGAGTGTAAGGTCAGACTGCTCAACTTTGGAGATAAAAACTGTAATGAATATCGTACAGTCTTTAAACCGTTTTTAGATTAGTAGTGATTTGTCTGTAAGAGCTTTCAAAAACATGAAAAGAAGCTTCATTCTCCATCATATCAATGAAAAGAAATGAAATTAATGTGTCTTTAACATGTCCCAAAGAACTTGCAGGACATTTGAGAATGATGTCTTTCCTGCCATAACAAAAAGATATGACTCATAAAGAAGTAAAATTGCTTAATGCTTTTAGCATGTAGGTTGAAACATTAGTTCTTCAGCGGAGCGGTCTGCCTGACGAACAGAAAATCAGAAGCTTTAGTGAAGAACTCATTTATTTGCCAGTCATTACAGAAAAAGATTAATTATTTTAAGACATAATGCATTCAACATTTTCAAATAAAATAATTAATATATTGAGATACATAGTCTCAAAATACATAGGTTGCAATAACTGCGAGGTTTCATAATTTAATAAAATTGTCTTCAGTATTCAATAAGGGCAAGAACTACTTAGTCTAAAATCTTATAACATTTAATTTCGTAACATTTTTAGCTTTTTACACCACAACGTGAGCAACCTATGTATGTATAGATTTCCACTGAAATGCAATTATTATCATAAATCAGATTACGGGAACGTGCACGTTGTATTATGATATACTCAAATCTTTTCCGGTTAGTATATCGCATAATTTAATATCTGTAATATTAAACATTACGAATTAACTAGATTTAATTCGATCATAAAATTTTTAATTTAGATATCGATTACGGAATCACATTTTTATAATGTTAAATTCTTTGCTTCCTAAAGTTATATCACTTTTTATAACATTTCAGTATTGCTAAATAAGTTAAAACATGCATGCAATGAGTTTTACACGAATAGTTATTTTGTTTCAAGATAAAATATTTTCAGTAGTTTCTCTGAAAATGACTAATGTATTGAGATACTTACAATGTTTCCAACTAAATTACGAAAAGTGTTTAAGTAAAACATGAATTCAAGTCATATGAACCTGTACTATATAAATTAAAAGTTAAGATACAAATTATCATTTATTCCATTTGTTACGTGGAAGTTTCAAAATCACACATAAAAAAAAAATTAAACTTCAGATTATTTTAGCAGTTATTTCAAGGACCCATAAAAAGCATCCCAAATTTTCCCCTCAGTCGCAAAACCACACAATGACTTCGAAGAACTGTGCAGGTAAAGCACTCGTACATTACATCGTTTCATTACTTATGAAACAAATTCCTGCAAGAAGCTTCCTTTATAGTCTACCCATAAGTATGCCAATTAAAACGAGAAAAAATAAAATTGTGGTAGCTTTTCTTTACCTAAATCCACTGTAGTATTACAAATACATAGGGGCGAGAGTCCATATATGACGGTTACTTAATCTATTAAAATGTACTTCTAGAAAGGAATTTCTAGTGTGGTGAAAAGTAATGTACCCAAGTTTACCTTGTAAATCTTATTTCTATTCGTGGCTCTATGAAACGTAGATTCATACTGACGAGAATGCAGTCGATCATCAATTAAAAGACATTTTCAATCAATACTGAAAGCAAAACGGGCATTATATCCAGAACATTGGCAGTTATAGTAGTTAAGTAGCTTTGCCGCCGAGGTTCTTCGAACCTGTCGTTGTTCTCAGTATTATCTTCCTTAATAAAAATAGCTGTATTGAACTACAACATTATACCACTAGAGTACCAATAGTAATTCTCCGGATCATCAATATATAGTCATCAATTCCTAGCTTTTCTAATTTCTGTCAAAATTTCATGCTGTGGCATTCGCAAGAGCGCAGATAAAATTCGATTGGCAATTGTTGGCTGTATGTAAAACTCACCATTACCTTATAAGTTATTTCTCCCGCCTTCTTAGCATGCCTTCGTGGTATAGTGGTCAGCACGCTGGGCGCGTATTCCAGAGGTCCGTGGTTCGATTCCCAGCGAAGGCGTTGTCCATTTTTCATCTCTCCAGCTTCAAAATAACCTAATGTCTCTACAGTGTCGCCCGAACTAAAAGGGTGGTGGATGATGATTCTCAACACCCAGGATTTGGCAATTGGGTGCTCTAAACCCCAGTCGCCCTTTAAAAGGGGAAGTATATAAGGTATTTCACCCGCATTCTTAGCATGCCTTCGTAGTGTAGTGGTCAGCACCCTGGGCGAGTCTTCCAGAGGTCCGTGGTTCGATTCCCGGCGAAGGCGCTGCTCATTTTTCATCTCTCCGGCTTCGAAATAAACTGGCTTCGATTCTCTACAACCTTTATATCAATAATATCTGCTCTATTTTTATCTTTGCAATAAGGAATATGTTAATAAAAAATTATTTTAAAAGTACAAGATTATTCTTCAGGTAATAAGTTACGTTAAGAACTTCAGAACATAACTTCGAGCTCTAAATATTTAGTTTTCTTCAAAATGTAGATGCTAATATGTTAATTCTGTAGGAAAGCCTAGTACCATTTCAGGAAATCCGATATGGGCTCGGTTTTTATCAATGACAGAATTATTTTGAAAATTAAGTATTTTTATTACGGAACAAAGATGCATCAGAAATAATTATTCACGAGTACCGAACATCGGAGTGTGGAATTTGTACGAGCCCCTGCAGAGTATAGGGACAATTTGTTTGTATAAAGAGACTATGAAAATGGAATAAATCGATACTTTCTATTGCCAGCTTTGGCATTTAGAATCAGCTCTAGGATAAGCAGAGACAGCGAGGTTCCATTCCCTTAGAAGAGATGGAAATGACCTTCGCAAGAAGAGTAATCATAGCAGAAGTCATGAAAGACTCATGTCGCGTGTGGCCGACCATGTCTTGTTGAAAAACGACTTAGAAGTGCAGTAAATAAGAACAGATATACTTGAATAAATGTCGACGGAGTTTCGCAGGACCATGTGAATGATAATAAAATACCAATGATGTATGACTTTCTTGGAAAATTATTTTTATCGTGATCACCCGGAAGCGATTCAGTTGTCCTTGCTTTGCTCTTTATATACCATCACCAATGCAGATTCTAAATTCTGCATGGCGGGCTTTTACTTTCTTAATGTTTGCGGTTTTAAATTGTTGCCTATTCCGTTCTTGCTTACCTGGATGTAGAATTCCAACTAAATTGAGCGATGTGTATAAGGTATTTCCTTCTTCCTTTCTGCATGCCTTCATGGTGTAACGGTAGCACACTTGGAGCGTATTCGAGAGGTCGACATTCGAGTTCAGGCGAAAGTATTGCCCATTTTACAAATGTCCCTCTTCAAAATAACTCAATGACTCTACATGTTCTGGAGATGCATTGATTCTTTTAATTGATATGGGTGTATTTTACTTTATTCTTTAATCATTTCCGTCAAATGGGTTCAGCTAACCAGCTCATCGAAATTCAAGGCAGTTAGTCTCTAGTAACTGAATTCGTTTCTTCTCTAAGTAAAACGCAGCTTTAATTTTAATATTATAAAGCGTAAATGTTAATTTTTATTTTATTCCGAAGTGTAAGGGAGTGTCAATACACGGAAGCTTTATCATATCCTTTAGGTTTGTCATCAGTTGAAATGGCGACCTCATTTCAATAACTAGGCATACATTTCTTTTCTTTCCAAAAACGATTTGAGATCATAAATACGACACTAGAGAAATACTCGAATTATATAATTTATGCAGTACGTTATGTACAATTATTTTCATTCTACTTTGCTTCACAGAGAATTGTGAGTCCTCTGAAATGCTTTTCTGTACAATAAATCAACTTTCTATGTAGTTCTTTCTACACAAAGTACTCAGTTTATCCCTATGAGGCTTTCTACAAAATCAACATCAGTCTAAAAGTGAATTTTGCTTTAAATATGAATACATACCTAACTTTCATTAGCAAGTTCTTTAAGACTGAAAAAAAGAGAAATACAAGTACACATTTGCATTTCTTCTTAATAATATCGCTCAGCAAGATGAAATTTCTATGCATGGTGATTTGCGTATTATATCTTTTTACTTCCTTGTACGAAGTAAAAAGGAAGTATTGTAATCGGGAAAAGCTTCAGGCAGCATATTTCAACAAAAATATCCACTTTGACCGCTTTCGAATGCAATTTAACGATGTTTCTGCGTAATATCTATACGTAAGGACAAAATAAAAGACTCTTTTCCTCCAAAAAAACTAAAAAGATGCTTTAAAATGAATTCTGAAGAGAATTTTTCTGGTGTCTGTACGAACGTATGTACATACGTGCGTTCGTACGTACGTATCTAGCATAACTCAAAAACGAGTAGGCTCAGAACGTTGAAATTTTGTATATAGGACTGCTATAACATGTAGATGTGCACCTCGTATTTTGGTTTCAATCGGCGGCGCCAAACGTATATAAATATATTTATAAATATATCCACTCTGTTACTCGGCTCAGTGATCTCAGTTTCTTTACTCTTATATGTTTGTAAATTGTACATTTTTTGCTTTAAAATGATTGAATTATGTTGTTTTTATCTTCCGGTTAAGGTTTTTATGCCTTTCGTAATTCTGGAAGCAATATTTGTACAATTATCAACAATTTAAAAGCTGTTTAAGTGCGATTAAGTTTTAAAAAACATGGCGGACATATTTGTTTACATTTGAAATAGCAGAATTGTAGATTTGTTGCCAATCTAGAGAGACTAAGCTTCGCAACACAAAAATAACGCCTTCATTTATTATTGCTAATTAAATCATGCTTAATCCTTTCTGTAATTTTTTCGAGGAAATAAGTGTTTAAGATTTACTTCGTAATTTTTAATGCAGATATTTTGAGTTTTTATGTATTTTTGCCTTGTCGCGAAGTAAGAGCTGAATTAAGTGAATGAGAAACACTAAATCGTCTGTGAAAAACTGTTTCTTTTCTGTTTTGCTTGCTTAATTTCTTTCATACATCGTTTTAGCTTTATTATAGTATTTAAATAGAACATGTGGGAACGATAATTCTTCAAATGATATAAATTTCGTGCATTCAAAGTGTCGTTATAGTAAACAAATATAGTGAATTTTAAAGAGTGTATTTATTCTATTGTGGTTTATGCGCTGTCGACGAAGTAGATTTAATTCAATCCAATCAATTTAAAAGAAATTCAAGAAAAAATGCGTATAATTTAATATTCCGTACAAGGAAGTCATGTGGTGTACACATCAGATTTTTTCAACTTATTTTAATTACTCCTTCCGTTATCCAGTCCTTTTCAAATAGTTCGCTTCACGTGCAGACTGGCGCATTTTAAATGTTCACATTTCCTTTATCAAGAAATAAAATATTCATTCTAAGCCAAACCAAATTCAGTACAATAAACGATAGAAACGAAAAGCTGACTTCAAGCATCGACGATACAGGCAACCGCTTAGGACGCCAGTACTTGTTTTTGAGTTATTAATATGTTTAATTCATATTAATATAGTCGTGGACTGGCCTAATCTTCTTGGGCGCCGAAACTCCTGGAGCTGGAATTATTCAAACATGGCATCTGTGTTATATACTTCACATACCTGAATATTTTAGTCGATATTCAGAGCAAAGGTCTCAGCTAATGAAATTCCGCAATCTTTATTGAAAATGCTGCGTAATAGTTTGTAATGGAAGATATTATGCTAAAAATGATGCGTAGTATACGTATATTTCGGTGCTATTGAAAACAGGTTGCGTAATTCGTCTTTGGTGAGAGACTCGTTAATTTTCTTTGATTCATTTTGTTTGATCTTAAAATGACAAAATGAATAATTGCCAGGCAGAGCTTTGACGACTTTTAAATTAATGTACCAGAAGAGGTTTCCGTAAGATAAGAAAATGGTGGTGGAAAGACGGCATTTTTTTTTTTTTTTTTTTTTTTTTTTTTTTTTTTTGTCATTTTTTTCAAGGCAAATTGAAGAAATTCGATGAAATGCTTCAAGATGGCCTCCACCACAGCGTTCTTAAGAAATTAAAAAAAACACTTAATTTTTTTCACTTTATTTATCAAATTTATATTTTACTTAGGAAACCACTCGGAAATCCGAATGAGTCACACAGTCAGTTTTACAGTTTTATTTTCAGCTCTAACAATTTATAAAATTGGACGCAGTCAGATCAGTTCTCGTGTAACGTTATCGTGTATCATGCAGATTGTTTTAAAAAAAATGACAGTTAGACATCTGTAAATCAATAATTCACAGACTTTCAGGTAAAATTATTCAGAATTAAAAAAAAATCAAATCAGGTAAAATTTCAGATTATGACAGTTTTGATCTTAAGACACCTTTTTTGAAAATTAAACAAGGCGCAAAAATGTTCTGGGGGAAAATCGACAAACTCTCCCCTTTCTCCCAAATTAAATGACAAAACCACTTTTCATGTTGAAAGAATGGCGGGAAACATTGATTGCAAAATTGAAAGGAATTCAGGGCGATCTTCCCACGTACAACACTTCGCACAAAAAAAAGGGGGGAACAGTTCTATTTTTCCCGTTCTACCGGGCCAATTGACGAAAACTAATTTAAGTTTTTCATGTTTTTCGAAAGCGCAACTTAGCAACATATTTTTATATGCAGCAATGTTCTAACATAACGTTTTCGACACAAAATCGGAATTTCTTTAAAATGACATACTTTGTTTACATATTTCGTTTCTACGAAATATGCATATTTATACCTAAATGTTAAATTTTGTAAAATTTAATGAAAAACTTACCGAGAAATTTAAAATTTTTCTCAATTTTCGGCAAGCACAATTTCCTTAGCGAAACTGTTAATTTATGGCAACCTGTTTTCTCTTCCCTTTCGTTGTGCACGAACAGAAAAAAAGGTGCATCGTTCTCCTTCTTTTTTTTTTTTTTTTTCAAAATAGTTTAAGCAAAGTGCGTAAATACATTTAGCGTTTTTATCCCGCATAACATATATTTGTTTAGTTTGGTTTGGTTTATAATCAGATTTCAACCTGTTTTCAAACAGAAATTTAATACAAGACCCTGCGTTTGATATTTATATGACATAAAAGGTATATTTTTGAAATTCATGTTCCAGAACATGCGTGTTGTTGGTGTTGTTGTTGTTACTAATCTCCATGCCTAGGAATATACTAGACGAGGTCCACGAGTCCATTCACCTTTAGAAAATCAAAAACAAGCTTAGGAGACCCGTAAAGGTCCGCAAGAGACAACTCCAGGCACTCAAGGATATGTGCCGGTGATGCGGGTGCATTGTGACACTTAGAACAAATTGGATGCATCTTGACACCACTCTCAAAAGTAAGTCCCCTCAAGTGTCCACTGAAGAATCGGGAAAGTGTTGTCTGAACACATCTTTCGCAATCCATAGCAAGGGATCTTAAAGGACAATCAGCTTGATACCAGGGATGACTCGGGGGAACGAGCCAAATCTGCCTGTTAGCATGTCCTTTAATGGAATGCAGTTCAAGATATGTCAGTGAATTGATAATTGGCAAAGTTTCTTCAGAAGCCTCCCTCGCCAGAATATCTGCCATTTCATTCCCCCATATATCAACATGGGAAGGAATCCACTGAAGATGCACTTCACAGAGTGACGAGACCTGCCTACGTTTGCTAAGAATTGCGGTTCTGGCCCTATCACCAACTCTTTGCAAGTTTGAAAGATATTTCAACCCCCTCAAGACCTGTAGGCTGCCTCAACGTGGCGAAGGGGTGGCACTGGGTGGAATAGGCGAAGTACGTCGGGAGTGTATACTCCTGGTAGGGCCACCCTAGGCGTGAAGTCTATTCCATTATACCCAGCTAAAGCCTACAGGCATCTGAGCCAAGTCAGTCCTCTACCATTGGTGCTCGGGTCTCACAACTTACAGAGGCTGCCCTTTTCCTCCACCCATGAGTCATGAAGAACATGTTTAACTGTCTTTATGATATTTATACGTACCATATCCTCACGTGTATAAACTGCGCTCAGATTATAAGCCGAAATCCTTAATTTTTAACTCTAATTTAAAAATTAAAAACAAATTCTCAAAGAAAACTAGCGGGTAACCTGTCTCCCATTCACGATTTTTTTGGAGGTGTGAAAGCAGTTCAAATGGTTTATTTAATTACGACAAAGCACACGATGGCTATCTACCTAACGGGAGGAATGCTTTCATGGAGGACTTTCTAAGGAGAACTGGCTCATATACACGCTATACATTAAGAAACCCATGAAAACACCCATGCAGCCACCCCGTTTGCCGGGATTCGAGCCCCGGACCGAACTACCTACAGCGACTTTACCGCTTGGCCGCTGGTAGGCCCAGCAGCTAAAATATAAACAGGAGAGATAACACACTGATATAAAACATTTTTGTCAATCAAAAGTAGTATGTTCCGGTGATTAACACGTCTTTATTCACTATCACTATCGGCATCACTAAAGTAGTTGGCTACACGTGTATTGCTATCGCTAGTATACACAGTATGTTATCACAGCCCGCAACGACAACTAAATTTGTACAATCCTAAATACGATTTACCCAACAACAATGTATTTTATCCTCAATCCTTAAATACGCTCTGGTATTTTGCACGCATTTCTGTTTTGCCACATAGTTAAGTGTATTTTTAATCATTCGCACCATTCCGTACCATTGATTTTTATAAGCATTTTTGTTAAAAAAAAAGTGCGGCTTATGCAAGAGAGAACACGGTAGTCCTCAGATAGTTTAGTTAATAATTTTACTTAATGATTTTAAATGTAATTTTTATCATGGATTTTTCAAATGCCCTAACACTTAGTTACTTTAAGCAAAATTTTTGAAAACACGAAGAATCCAAAAATGTACATGTTGAGATTTTAATTTTGTTAATAAAAAAATTCTGAAACGTTTCAGATTCTAACGGTCGCCCGCGAGGATTTGTTAAGGTTTTTCACACTCTCGCTGAGCTCACAGTCTACCGATATTCTGTTGCAATCACTCCTGCTAACCCTCCTTTTTTTTTATCTTTTTAGCTTTATTATTAAGTATCGTTTTCTTCGCACTTAAGCCACAAAAAATTCAACGGGAAAATCAGAAATATTTTAAAAATAGCGCATCAGCATATGTTTAGAATTCCAAATGCAATGTTTTCAAAAATTCATTTAAGTTTTACAAGATATGAAATAAATAATAAAAAAATATATATAATGTCATTTTTATGAAAATACTGAGTATTTTTAATTAGGTAGATCATGAATTAAATGCATTTTTTTATTTATATCAATCCGCTTAAAAAGTAAGTTTGGTTTGGTTTATAATGGCAAAGCACACTAGAGCTGTCTGCCCAAGGGGAGGGTTGTCTTCGTGGAGTCCTCAAAGGGAAACTGACTCGTATACACGTTAAGCAGGGGAAAAACTGTGAAAAACGCTACGCAGCCAACCCGTTCGTCTGGATTCGAACTCATGTCGGAACTACCAGTGTCCAGCGACTTTACCGCTCGACCACTGATGGGCGTTTGAAAATTAAGCAGCAAATATTCTTAAGAACTACATCTCTTGCTTTAAAATAGCATTTCGTTAATCCATAACAGATAGATCCAACTTGAAAGATTGCAATCCATATTGCAAAATGGTAACAGACTCGAATGAAAAGTGAAACGACGCACTTAGAGCCAGTCATTCGACGGGGAACCTCATTTCAAAGCTACTACCATTTTTGAACTAAAAAGAAAGGGGGAAAATAGAAAAAACAAATCTGTCCGTCAGCTGTTTTCAGATCATACATAATCATACATAATCTGGCCGTCAAGCTGTTTTCAGATCTTACATATGGCCCGATTCAATTTAAGCGAGAGACGATTGGTATAAAGCATCAAAGATTTTTAAGAATTTTATAAAACAAATTGCAGCATAGCTAAGCGAATTTTTATTATTATATTGCCTATGGAAAGTACTTTCTTACTGATATTCTTTCCTACAGGACACATAATATTTCCATTTATTATAATTACTTTCTACTAGAAATTTTTAATTAACCAAAATTTCCGTAATCCGAAAGTCTACCTAACTTAATGCATTTCTTAAAATGAAATCATGCGTGTATGTCCCATCGTTCAAGAGGTCTTTAACCATACAACCATTTCGAAAGATCCTGTATAACATTACAAATGTAAATAATTAAAAAATAATCACCTAAAGTATCACTTCAAAACTGAATATGGCATAGCAATATAAAAGAACAACAAATTCGAACATAAGACAAAAAGCGAACATCTGTCATAACGGAAAGTGTGGGTAGATTTGTGACTTGATTACATGCTACCAAGATGTATCTGTCAACTACATATTGACTTATTCCCCTCTTCTCCAAATAAGTTACGTGAAACCAGAATGATCATGGTACGACCTGCGTGTTAATCATAACCTTGACTTCCTTTCATCAATCATTCCGCGAGTGTGGAATTTCTTACTGGAGGCGCCTTCAAGAGCTGACGCTCTTAAGAAAGAAGCACAATAAAAAGGAAAACAATGGTGTCATAGGTGAATATCTTCTTCGAACGTTAAAATAACGTAAAATAAACAGTTGTTTGAAAAAATACATTACAGCTATTAATTGCGTTTTCTGATAGCCCGATTTTCTACTTACAAATTTCTTCAGCGAAAGAATTGTTTAACTTAGATAATAAATAAGTAAATAAATAAATGATATTAATAAGGATATTTTGAAGAGTTGAAATGCAGGTGTAACGAATTTTCTCCTTCTTTACCCGCGTGCCTTAATGCTATAATTGCAAGCACATCTGGAGGTCTGGAAATTGTATCCTAGCGAAAACATAATAAATTCTTCATGTTTTCACCTCCAGATATTCTAAAAGACTCTACAAGATGCGCTCGAACTAAAATGCAGTAAAAAATAATTCCTCAACACTAGGATTTGTCAAATGGATCCTGTCCTTCTCAGTTGCCCTCAAAGTGGGGCAGAACGTAGCAAAAATTCTTTTTCCCTACAGTATGCTTTCATGGTGCGATTGGGAGCGCGGTCGCCAGCGTAGGGGGCAGGGTTGACTTCGAATTCTGACCAGAGTATGGCTGAATTTCTCACATTTCCATCTCAAAAGGTTTTAAACGATTCTACAGAGATTTTGGGCAATGAACCTGAAACCCTTTAACGAATACAATATCCAAATTTCAAGAAAGTGTACGCTCTTCCAGGTATTTCTCTTTAATGATTTCGAATTCTATCAACAGCAGAAATGTGTAATAAAGTTTGAATTTTCAACTATATTGAATTTGTGACTTTCAACATTGAGAATTATAGGCATAAATAGGAGATATATTGGAGTTCAAAAGGACAAATTGTGGATGTTCATATGGCTTGTTGCCAGACAGCAGATCCTTTTGATGTACGGAGGGCCACAGTACTTAGGTTCATATTTATATGCCTAGAAAAGTGAAAACCTTAGTCCAGTCGAGTATTTTTTGACACAAAAAGACATTACCTGAACACAAGAGTGTTATAACGAATTGCAGTTAAAATATAAGTAAGCATCAACTAAATAAATTATGTCAGCATTTAACATTTTCCTGAACTTACGTTAAGTCTACAAAAATTGTCTGCCGATATATTCGCATGCTTGAAATTCATGGTCAAGTAGCTATAGCAAAACCATTGAAAACTAGCGTCTCTACTAAATCTTAGTTTCAAAGGTCTCAAAAGAGCAAAACATGCGTAGTACGAAAGTGCAATGTATTCACCCTTCTGCGATAAGTCCACCATCACTGTGTTTCGTATTTGGAGGAAAGATTATATGAGGAGAGCTCTTCCACAAGCACATGATCTGGATTGTCTTGCTCCAAGAGTGAACCATGGAGATTGTCGGCAGTATCACGGATGTCTTTAGGAACATTGATTGTTCTTCATGGCCACATATAGGAGCTCATTCAACTGGTTGTTCAAACGTTAACCGAATTATGTTTCGTCCATCAGAATGGCTACGCGTTAATTTGAACCACAAAGTAGAATGATTCAGATCAACGCGCTTCACGTATTTTAGGTTCCTAGGAAAATATCCCATCCTATGTAGAACAACGTGCATAATTAGACCTTATCTATTCTACGGCTAGTCTGCAATGTAACAGAACAAATTTAACAGATATGCAGATAAATGTAAACAGATGCAGTGTAATAGAATAAATGTAACAGAGAAAAGGGAAGGTCTAATGTCTGTTGACAATAGCTTCAGAAACGATACAACAAATTCTCCGTGCGAGAAGTATAGCTCTGATGTAGGAGTCATTGTATGAAAATGCATCGCTAAATGTGGAAGTTAATATATCTGGTCATTTGATTGTTAAAAGCTTGGAAACTGACTAAAGATAAAAGGAGTGAGACAAGAAATAGTGTAAGCTTTGGAGGGGAGAGGGAGAGACCCTATTTAGAAAATAAAATGTATTTTGGAAGGAATAGCTTAAATAAATGCGATAACGGGAAAGGGCAAAATGCGTTAAAAAAGCAAACAATCTAAAAATAATGAATGATATACGAAAATGCTAGACTAACAATTACTTAAATTTAAGTGAAATAACTTACTAGTACCTTACATTAATTGGCATAACCATTAATTTCATTTACTGCTTCGAAAGAAGTATATATTTTATCTCTTGGAGCTTCAGAACTCTAAAGTTTAGACAGGGATTTTCTGATGATTTGATTCATTATTTTAAGTTTGTATTTGCCTATAAGTTTATTAATTTCTTGGACGTGATTGAAGAACTTCATAAATTTAGGTATTTGTGTTTTTTTATTGAAAGTGTTTTGGGATTTCTTGTAGTTAGTGATATCTGTTGAGCTAGTATTGGTCATGGAGACTTAATTATTTCTATTTTCGAATTTAACGTTATTTGATTTTGGACTGGGTGTCCACGACTTAAGTGATTGTGAATAGTTGATGTCAGATTTAAATCAATTATTAGTATTTGGTATTATTTTTAGGGAATTGGGGACACCCACGATATGATGCTGGGTGATATGAAAGGCAGTTACTGCACATAGGATGCTTTATCTTTCTTTCATGGAGGCAATCTATTATTTTATGGGGTATTGAACATTGCACACAGTATGGTTGGAAAAACCAGTTCTCAGAAACCATTTTCCACTTCTAACAACTATAGTCCTGAGGGATAAAATTTTAAGTAGTGTAATTTTTGACTGATACAGAGAACCACATGAGGTCTTTGATGTCATAGACTTTTCCACATTATCTTTTTGCGTTAATTGTGTAGTCTTAAAGCATATTCTCGACACATTTAGATTATTAGATAAGTTTATTTGAAGCATTAAATTTCAAAGATGCCTTATCTCAAAATTCTAAGCAAATGACTAAATTCAGTTTATTTTAAAATCAAAGCAAAGTGTTTCTGGAAAGTCTTCTACTAAATTCCCTTTGAATCTCTCTTTCATTAAATTTACTAAATTTCTTAATCCACTTTATTTTTGCTAGCTCTTTTATTACCTTTACTAATTTTCTAATTTCACATAGCGCAATATATAAATTTCATACATCAAGTTATTGATTAGGTTCGCATTACTTTAAAATTATCCGATTATTTACAGTCTTATTAATACTAAGAATACCCAGGTTTATAATCACATTTTGGCGGTAACAAACGAAATAATCATTTTATATTAAAAAAATTCATCAAATTAGGTATTCTAACTGCTAATTAAAATTCAGAAATCCTCATTTGAAATAAAGCATAGAAGCTAGAAATTTGCAATAAAGGATATAAAAGTAGGTAAAGTTCCAATTAAGTAGAAAAGAAAGGAGAGTCCAGTTATCTTAAGATTACGTTTGATTTTCAAATAAAAGAGAATACAGTCGTAAGCAGTAATTACAGTGTTACTTGCTAATTGATAAGTTATAAACTGATAAACTACCTACTGTTTCATAAAATATTATTAATAAATTTGCGATAATGAAATTCTATGTTTGAAACTTTTTTATCTTTAGAAATATTTTTGAGTGTTACAATTGATTACATCATGCCACTTCTTCCAATTCTTATCTACAAACCTACACTTCCAAAACTGAAAATATCTGATGTGTACACCACATGACTTCCTTGTACGGAATATTAAATTATACGCATTTTTTCTTGCATTTTATTTAAACTTATTGGATTGAATTACATCTACTTCGCCGACAGCGCATAAACCACAATAGAATAAATGCATTCTCTAAAATTCACTCTAATATTTGTTTACCATAGAGACACTCTGGCGCTAGTTTCACTTAACAGTATTATATTTCGTTCTTATTATAACTCATAATGCATAGAATTTATATCATTTAAAGAATATAATTATCTAATCGTTGCCACATGTTCTATTCAAATACTATAATATAACTAGAATAATATATAAAAGAAATTAAGCAAACAAAACAAAAAAGGAACAGTTTTTCACAGACGACTGAGTATTTCTCATTCAATTAATTCAGTTCTCACTTCGCGAGAAGGCAAAAATACATAAGAACTCAAAATATCTATATTAAAAATTACGAAGTAAATCTTAAACACTTATTTACCCGAAAAAATTCCAGAAAGGGTTAAGCATTATTTATTGGCAATAATAAATGAAGGCGTTATCTTTGCTGTTGCGAAGCTAAGTTTCTCTAGATTAGCAACAAATCCACTAGTCTGCTGTTTCAAATGTAAACAATCAATGGCCGCCATAAAAAAAAGGCTTAGCGGCACTTAAACAACTTTAAAATTGTTGATAATTCTAAAAATATTGCGTAAAGATTTACTAAAGGCATAAAACCCTTAACCGGAAGATAAAAACAACATAATTCAATCATTTTTAAAGCAAAAAATGTACAATTTACAAACATATAAGAGTAAAGAAACTGAGATCAATGAGTCGGGTAACAGAGTGGATATATATATATATATATATATATATTTATATACGTTTGGTGCGGCCGATTGCAACCAAAATACGAGGTGCACATCTACATGTTATAGCAGTCCTATATACAAAATTTCAACTTCCTGAGGTTACTCGTTTTTGAGTTATGTGAGATACGTACGTACGTACACACGTACGTACATACATTCGTACAGACGCCACGAAAAATTCTCTTCAGAATTAATTTTAAAGCAGTTTTATAATTTTTTTGGAGGAAACGAGTCTTTTATTCTGTCCTTACGTACCGATATCACGCAAAAACATCGTTAAATTGCATTCGATAGCGGTGAACATGGATATTTTCGTTGAAATATGCTGCCTGAAAATTTTCGCGATTACAATACTTCCTTTTTACTTCGTACAAGGAAGTAAAAAATGCAAGCTATAAATATTTAAATCTGCATTGTCTCTGAATTAGTGAAAAAAGTCATTGACTAGACTGATTATAAACTTTGCGTGTAAACTTTCTATTCAAGGACATTTGGGAGAATTATCAGAAATTCATAAACACGTAAATTTAAAGCTTCATTTCCTAAGGTGATTTTGTAAATTTTCAAAATGACACAGAAGCACGGAACCCGCTTTCCTAGCAGAAACAGAAATAAAAAAGGCCCATAAGAAAAATTACCTAGCAAAAAGTAAACAAGTTTTATACCTAGCAAAAACAGAAATAAAAACGATCACAAGAAAAATTACCTAGCAAAACGTAAGCTAGTATTTGCCTAGCAAAAACAGAAACAAAAAAGATGACAAGAAATAGATTTCATCTTCTTATGCAGGAAATATAATATTACATGCAGGTATTACATTTTATGCCCAATATTATGGCTAGATATTATAAATATGCATGAATCGATCCAAATCATTTTAATTTACATCGAAATTCTCGGAAAAGCATGTTTTTATACTGTTATTTCCATAAATATTTTTGTGACTTGGTTGCCGTACATTTTTCGAATTGAGATAATGAATTGAAAAGATTTTATAACTCTTACAGCACATCCCTTGTTTACAGTACTATTTCGTGCCCTTATAAAAGAGGAACCAAATTACAAATTCTTCATTTCTGGTGAAAGAAATCTGGATGCCTCATAACGTGCGAAACTGTTTTATATGATTCATATCAAGCTTTCTACAATTTCTCTGTTTTCAGTTTCCTATTTTAATTTTATGATAGCATTTATGAGATCGCAAAACTCACTTTTGTTGCTCGTTTACTCGTTTACAGACACTGAAAAACACTTAAAGCGAGATGAATTTTCCGACAGCAAAAACAGTCATGTATAAATTTTTGAAGGGAAAGACAGGGCTTTTTCGCTTAAGTGTATAGTTCAGTACAATACAATGTTTACCGTTTGAGGCCATCAAAGGTTGAAAGAGCAAACTAACCTCATTTATTCTTTAGTGCAAAAGGTAGAGGTTCGAGAATGGGAAGAAGTTGCCTGTATCCCTAGCTGAAGTAATCCAAGTAAAGAACTGCAATCATGGCTCAGGAAATTTGCTGATATTGTTAAACGCATTTCTCGTCAGGAAAAAAATTACTTAGAAATTTATTTGAGTAAGATAAAGCATATGAGGACTATACATTGAAAGGAAGGGATGTTTTCGAGGAGCTCTTTTTAAAGGAAATTATCTCGTATTTACACAAGATCGCGAAAATTTCCATTAAGTCACCCTGCTCACCGGCATTCGTATCTCAGTATAACTAACAATGTTGAACTGCCACTGTGCTAAAGCAGCAGTATTCAGATTCCGCTTGGTGACCATTCATTAACGAGGAGTTGCAACTGAATACTTATTAAACTGTTCCAATAATTAAAACATTAGACATCCAAAGAACTTAATAGAGGACAAATGGGAATCAAATGAAAATTTTTCTTTGTTGTTGCTGTTTTTATTGTTGTTTTACCCATGTATTTAATGGAAGCATGACTGCCAGAGCCTCAAGGAAGTTGTATTTCTATTTTCACCCCTGTTTTAAGGAAGAGCACCCCGGGGGTTCTCCCATTCCTCTTCTCCACCACCAAACCACATGAGAGGACTTTCAGATCGCCATATATTTAGGGTACCCCCATGCCGCAAAGAAACTATATATTTACAAACGTCTTCTCCGGGATTCAACCTGAGCTCTTTGCTAACACAGTAGACTCCTCTAACCACTGTACCGTCCGGACGGCAACACGTTTCTTTTAAAATATGAAAAAAATAATTTAGGTTATAGATTTCCTACGTCGTTAACCATGCTCTTTCTTCTAACACAAAAAAAAATTATTTGCCTTGCTTAAAATGTTTTTCACCTTTAAGATACATGAACTTTACTTCAACGTTCACAGTGCTAAACAGTTACTTATTCCATTAGTATAATAGTGGATGAGTACGGTATATTCACTTTTATGAACATACACTAAGCCCCTCCGTTAGTGCCAGTTTTTGAGAACCAAAAGAAATTAATGGTTCATAAATGAATTTTTAAAAAAATAAAACCAAATGAAAATATTAACTGAAAATGACTGAAATGTGTTCTAAACGCACTGCAGGAAGTCGTCCTTTCTCTGCTAATGTATAAGTCTAATATTTGACGGCAACAGCTAAATGCAGTTGAAGTTACATGGCCAACTAATTTGTAAGGTGCCCTTATTGCTGCACAGGAACAAGGATTTCAAATTGAACTGTTGTTCAATGTTAGAATTAGGTAGGAATGTAATGTTCGATGACCGATCGTCTGCATAACCTATAAGCAAGTACAGAAAGCGTTTCTTTAGTGTCAGATCCACCAAAATTGAACGCTACGACAATGATATATTGTCTTGTTTTAACTGTTGTATTCTAAACAAAGAGTTTAATGATAGTAATCTTGTATTACTGCAATAGAAAACAGATTTTATTCAAAATAATCGACTATATTATAGAGCATAATTTTCTGCCTATTCACAGTGAATTAATTTGCCTTATTTTAAAAGAAGAAAGATGTGTTCGTATAGAAAGACCATTCTATCGCTAAAATTTCCATTGCATGAAGACTCTACCAATGTTAGTATGAGACTAGTTGAATTACAATCAAAACAGAATGAAATAATAAATGATTCCATAGCAGGGAAAGGATGCTGTCGTTATCACTTTCCCTAAATAAAGGAAATATTTCCCTAAATAAACTCTCTCAAACACATCTAACACAGCGCATAAAGCGTATAGAGAAATATAATCTCATCAGCGGCACCTAATTCGGGTTTTTACAAAAGCCATAGCACAGTTCATTCATCAACTGTTAACTGGGTCCATAAAAATGCAGATTATATTTCTAAAAAAATCTCAGTCTTGACATGCTTTCTGAATTTTGGGAAAGCATTTGACTATCGTGAATTAATCTGCTATTAGCGTCTACCATTACTACCATTAGCGTCTACCATCATGGATTAATCTTTAAATTCATAAAATTTTGGCCCTCTTCCAAACGTGTTAAAATCATCAATTCAAACTTAATGCACAGAACGTTTCAAGCTCGCATTGGCGACGTGTTTTCCAGTTAAAAAACGCATTCCATCCAAAGTTCCTCAGGACTCGATGTCACCAGTAGGACAATATATTCCCGCATTGACATAGTGCGGCCTTTCGGGCACCATTGCATATTTTTCGCCATTTTCTTCAGGAAAATCTCCGGAAATGAAAATCTTCAGGAAAATCATTTGAAAAATAGCAGACAGTTACAGGCCTGAAGTTCAATGAAATTTGTTTTCTTTAAGCCAAGTTAGAAACATTTTTCAAGATTGGTTTCGAGTTTTATCCTTACATAATAATCACATATTCTTCTGCTGCTGCTTGAGATATTGCTGATTTTTTAGGTACAATGAAGGTTTCAACTAGTCCAATATAACTCCCTTCTTAAAGCTATGTCAATAAAATATGAAGATACTTGATCTCGACTTGTGGTAAGGGGTCCATCTGAGTTAACTATATATGGCATAATTATTAACACTCAGGATGCTTTCCATTGCGAGAAGCGATGTCTTCGGTAAGAATTTTTAAAGGTAATGGCGCATTGAGAAGCGTCGAAAGAAATCAATCACCCAGAAACAAAACCATTCTTGAACTTGAATTTGGCCATGACTGTGTGGTAAGAATTTTTAAAGGTAATGGCGCATTGAGAAGCGTCGAAAGAAATCAATCACCCAGAAACAAAACCATTCTTGAACTTGAATTTGGCCATGACTGTGTGCATTTTTCACAAAATACTTCAGTTTTCTTAAGCTATGCGAAGCATATGTTCGAGGGAGATTATCTAATTTTCAAATTTTACTTTCTAATTTTACCTTCTTTTCAGGGTGCCATTATAATTTCTAAATTTCAAAAGGAATTAGAATTTCATGAACACTTAGCATCACGGGAAAATGCGCTACTAGAATCTGTAGCTAGATCTTCATAAATTGAGGAACTTCCTCTTGACCTTAGATTTAACGATGATCTGATTCTTTCACGCATGATTCTTGGCTCTTGGAATATTGCGTTGCACTTTGAAATAAAGTCTGATAATAGAAATCTACGAGCTGCCTGAAAAGAATGAGATTATCAATTAATATGCGTGATTTTTGATTAAGGAATTCCAGGTCAACATGCATATTCGAGCTGTTTATCTATGACTATTCTGTCTTACATGTCATAAGAAAGATTCTACTTCGTTTTGACGATTTCGAACAATGAGTAGTTTTTATTAGAAAGTATAAAGTTTAAGAGCCTTCTTGGCAATCATAAACTGTAACTAAACTTTAGGCAGACTGGCAGAGAATTATCGCCAAATCTAAAGTAAAAGCTGAAACTTTAAAAGAGTGTAAAAGACCCTTATTTAAAATTAAATAAGAAAAGAAGGCACACTTTGTACTCAGGCAACCACTTGCGGCGAGATAACCTAAGAATAACAGTAAGTTCAAATGTAAAATTCAAATTCAAATAAACTAGTAGCCAAAGGCTATAGAGATCTCTTAACGCGAAACTGGCTCAAAACTTAACCGGCGTGGATACCAACTATAGGCAATTATAATGCAAGGTCGAAGACTACAGATTTTATCTTATCTGGCAGCCTAGTAACTGCCTTCTGGTGGGAATACGGAAGGAAGAAGTAACAGTAAAGACCGAAAATATAAAGTAACTGGTTGATTAACATAAAGGAATCTTATAAGTGAATCATAATGCAAGGTTTTGGAATATAATATTTTTAAAATAAAACATTAAAGATCACCTTGTAGACAGACAAAATGGGAAAAATGTTACAGCAAATCACGACAGTTTTACAAGATGAACTTTTGTTGTTTTGTAAACAAAACATATATTACAGATAAATTGTAATCATTAATTTTGCATATTTCACATCATTATCGAAAAATTTCTAAGTGAAAAGGAAAGCTTTTAAAAATATTAGACACTGAAACATTCGCAAAGTTGAATGACTTACTAAAATAGTAACTTTATATAAATGCAGCCATGTAATTCACCAACTCAAAATATTTTCGGTAATCTTGGAAGAAGAATTTTTAATTAAACGCAATTTGCATAGTTACCAGTGTTATAAAAATATTTTGAGAAATATTACTTTGCTTAAAATTGTACGAACTGTAACCCTTAGAAAAATACAGACTTTGCTACACATTGTAAAATAAATAACAATATGCTTTATAATGATTTTTTTTTTTTTTTTTTTTTTTTTTTTTTGTGTGTGTGTGTGTACGTATGATAAGGATTTAAGAATGTTCATAACACCCAGCCTGACAGCTTATTTTGACTGAAGGAAAACAGCACGAATACACGAATAAATAATGAACTTTATATTTGGGATTTTTAGATTTAATTTGAAGCATTGTATTTAATAAAAACACTTTTTTTACTTTTGATAAAAGAAGCTTCATAAGTTATCTCTCCTTAAGTTTTCTCCTTTATACCATATTTGGGAAAGAATTGAAAAATAATATAATTAATAAAAAATAATTGAATCAACCAACTCCAGCTTTTTACATAGTAAACCCATTTTTCGATTAAACAAGTTACAATAAGAGTATGATATTAGATTGAACTTTTAAGGTTTACAAATTATTCAGAAACAAAAGGAAAGAGAGAGACATTCTGTTTTTTAAGAATAGTGTAGAGTCATTAGGTTATCTTGAAGCAGGACATGTGAAAAATGTGCATTGCCCTCTCAGGGACTCGAACCTGGACCTATCGAATACGCGCCGAGTGTGCTACCGTTATACCACGAAGACACGCTGGAGAAAATACCATTGTAAGCTAAGCTTGACTGCGTTTCTTTTTCAATGTAAGGTTTGCCGAGAAGTCCTTTTTAATATGTTTAATAAAAATTGCATATAAATGTCGAAAAGTCTCTTTTAATATAAATTGACAAGTAATATCAATTCATATATCATAGCTCTAAATATAAAAATTTGTGATAAAAATTAGCCGTGCTTGGGTAAGATAAATCAATGAAACGGGAAATTAAAAAGAAAAAAAAAAAGAATTTTTTATGATAAAAAGTAAACTGAATTAAACTAGATCTAGCACCTTCTGTAGAGGAGGGGTATCATAAATAAGATGGACTGCAACTGAATGATATGAACTGATACACATGAATCAAAAGAATAATATTCTGCACTTGAAAACCGTATTAGCAATTGGATTTCGATTATTAAATATACCACTCAACTCATCACAATGACAGCAAATGGCTAACTAGTTCTTTTGCCAAGTGATTGATCAGAAGAACAATGTGACTTAAAACATGTTTTCGACAGAAACGTAGTCAAAAGCATTGATAATTTGTTTTTGATTACTAAGCATACTATTTAATTACTGAGGCTAAAATACCATGGATTACATTTGCAATAATATTTACTTCGAATTTCCTCTAAAAATAAAAATTATTTTAATGTTTTCTCTGTGATAAAACTGTTGAGAAAGGCATAAACACGCTATCTCTTTGGAACAACTGATAATGAATCCGTTTCACGTGCAAGAAGTTATGATCGCTATCCTCAGCTTTCTTTTTAATACCTTAACCATGTGGAAAAGTAAAAAAAGAGAGTCATCACTACGTCAAATGTGCAAATCATCCCCGAACAGTGAAATGAGAAGGAAAGGAAGAGGGAGAGAGCGAAGAAGAATCCGGTTTTTTGGGATACTGGCCTCTCTGCGTACGAGCTTATAAATTCTTGGTCTTCGCGGCCTTCGCAATGATTCGCAGTTGTGTCTTCTTCTTTCCATGTGTCCCTCAACATTAGGATGTGCTCCAGAAGATGCTGCTTCCAATTTGTGGATACCTGTAGGATTATTTTCTTCGGACTCTCTTGTTTACTGAGCGTGGTCTCCTCAGAATCTGCCAATTTTGAACGTAAGGTCTCTCTCTTCTCTTAATAATTGCTTGAAATGCTTTTACAAATATTTTTGTAATTCAGATTGACTACGAAATGATGAAGATTCTTTTAAATGTAAATAACTTTTTAGTACGCCGTAATACATTTTGTGCTTTTATTACGATAAATTACTATTCTTAAGTGGTTTTATCAAGTTATGAATATTAAAATAACTTTTCTTTTAACATGTTAAAGCAACATAAGGAGCTATATTTGTAATGCCAAATTTAAATTAATGTATTCTGTATAGTGCATAACTATAGCACATGGTGTAATGGTCAATATAGTATACTGGCAGGGTTATTATTTATAAGTAAAAAACTTACGTAATTTTTATTAGTGTCAGGTGCGAAGACATTAAGTGAAAGTATAAAATATAGTATAAAATGAGATAAAAGCATAGAGTATAAAATGTATATATATACCAAGTATAAAATGAGAGCACAGCTTTTATATAAATAGTAGCAAAGCGAAGGGAGGATATAACTAGGCATAACTTGTATATAAATGTACGTAAATTATATGTATATAAATTTTCTTGAAGGTACACGGATACGTAAGAAATTCGATCAACCAATATAATACTTCTATACATGCACATAACTTTAAAAATTATTTTATACATCCCTGATTCAGAGATTTGATAATAAATATAGAGCCATTGAGAACAAAATGCAGGAAAACCTTCTCCCGAAGGCAATCTTTTTCTCTGTGTTAAGTGATTTAATTTCACGGTTGTGAATGTTTTCTGGCTCCTTGTAGACAGTCAGGAGATTTATCGCCTTATCTAACGCTGCCAGATTAATAGGTGCAAACTCAGGAGAAGATTTCAAGCAAAAAATAAGTCATAACTGCTTGAGAGATTTAAAACATATAACGTTAAGGTCAAATTTAAATAATTAATAGTATGCAATTCACAATGCAAAGTCCTACTATAACCTTTGGCTCACGTTTTCTGACCGCGTGCGAAAATACGTACAAATTAGAACACTAGCAAATGACTGAAGCCGATTCAGGTAGTCTAAGACTAGGTTTCTCAACCGCCAATCCGCGGACAGGCACCGGTCCGCAAGAAATATTTGCGGGTCCTCAAAATATCCAGCTATCTGTCCAAAATCCAGCTACCTGTCCAAAACTTGTAGCAATGGGTCGAATTATTAAACTTACCGGTCCGCGAGAAGGTACCGAAATATTTTACCGGTCCTTGAAGTAATTCAGTTGAGAAACACTGGTTTAAGAGCTTTATGTTAATAGTACGAAGAAAGGTGAGCGATAGCTAACAAATGCTCTCCGAACTCTATTCTTATACATATATTAACCAATTTACATCCTGGTGAGAGCCGACGAAGTGATAGTAAACATGCGTTAACAAACAAACAAACGTGAAACCTTTATTTATATCTTCAAAAATGGTGAGCACTTTCAGACGTGGTCTTTAACGCGACCACGTCTGAAATTAGAATTAAGAATACCGATCAGAAGAAATGTATGCTGAAGATGTTTCTTTTAGGTATGAAATATTTGAAAATAAATAGACATAAAAATAACCTTTATACGTTTCTAGGCTTACACAGTCGAGCATTATATGTCATATATTTACATGCATTGTACATTATATATTACATGTATTAAATACATTATAAACATAACTTTGCCGAAGGAATTGGTATCTTTCTAATCGGGGTTGGGGGGCGTTATATGAATGCTAAGTTTTATATTCAAATATATTCCTATAATATATGTAATCATACAATATGCATATATAATTATATATATATATAAAATTAAAATAAATAATTATTATTAAATATACATATATATATGTAATAAAATCATTTTTGATGATGACGCTAATGACATCCTAACGATGAAAGACAATTCACGAAGAGATAGTTGAAATCATGGCTAATTTAAAGCTTCTTTTATTGAGAAAACATTTTTGATGCAGACATGGCAAAATCGACGTAAAAAGTGTTCCTAGTTTTATAATACTGAGTAACATTGGTACTTTTCGCATTTTAGTAACATTTATTAAGAAAGAAATAGTAACCGCGTCAACCTGCAAGAAGCGGCGAAATTCACGAATTATACTTCGAAGACCAGGTTAAGAGTAATAAAGTTCTCATTTTATTCTTGTTGACTAATATCGAAAAATTTAGTAGTATTATTGGCCGAAGCGTTATGCAAATATATGCATCATTCGAATGGAATAAAAATCATATGATGAGGAATTAATTTTGAAATGACGCAGCTTAAAAAAGCTTATTTTAAGCATGTTACAGGTTTTTATAATATATAAAGAGGAAACAACCAAATTAAACACGAGAACGTAAGGGACTATTGCAAATTAAAGTTAGAAATATTTTTTATCTTACATATAGATGCATCTAAAGAAATTAGTTACATATAAAGTCAAATGTTGTAACAGATGTATTAATATTATTTAAGAAAAATTTTAATTGATTGCGCAGTATTGCGTTAAAGAAAAATTTTAATTAATTCTGCGAGAAAAATCTATTTTTTGTGCATAATATTATTATGAAGAGAAATAAGTTATGATTTCATATAATCTAGCCTCGTATTTGGATTATATGCCCACCAGCGGCCGAGCGGTAAAAGTCGCTGAACACTGGTAGTTCGGTCTGAGGTTCGAATCCCGCGAACGGGCTGGCTGCATGGGTGTTTTCGTGGTTTTCCCCATGTGTAACGTGTATACGAGCCAGTTTCCCTTAGAAAGTCCTCCACGAAGGCATCCCTCACCCCTTAGGCAGATAGCCCTCGAGGCTTTGCCATAATTAAATAACTTAACCTAACCTAACCGTATTTGGATTATTTAAACATTTTCGGATTTTTTTCGTTATGGACAAAACACACCAAATTATTTTCCCTAGAAAAATGTGTCCGCCAACTTAATTCTTTCGATGAGAAAATGTGCATTTGTTATCAGCCCATTTCGGCTGTGATAAAATTTAGCATCCCAGCTGGTATAGTAGCTAGGGACGTAAAAATGGTGCGTTGTCTTCCGATCCAGGTATATTGCCACTTTGTAGCAGAAGTGAACAATACACTGTGCAAAAAATGCAGTAATATTGCAAAGGAAATAAGGTAGCAGCCTGCCTAAGTATTGAACTGAAAGTTTCAACCAGCCAGAGAGGCTGAGTGTTTCACTGGGGATAAAACAAAAGGAGTAGTCTGATGAGTGAAATCTTTTAAAGGCTATCTTCCGCAACAATTATCTATTATAACTTTTTCCTTCCGCCAAGCTACTCTATTATGTTTCAGGCTCTGTAAGTTAGTTTCAAGTTCAAGTTCTGAAAGTGATTAGTGACAGTAAATGCCATACCGATGGAATTACTCAAAATACATGGGAAAAAGCGGCTGTAGACCTTCAGATCATCCTTCTTCGGTTATTGTGTCTCAAAATGAGGAGGAAATGGAGAGTTAGTGAGGCTGGACCCCCGGCATTCTGGCTAGGACTAGTACCTAGACAGACTCGACTTCTGGGGTAAAATTAACAGTCTTCACAGTGACTAGAACCATCGTTTATTCGGTGGCAGGTTCGGGCTCGGCAGGGACCATATGGTCTTATCTGCCCCTTGGTTGTGGGGACGTTACATGGTCAGATATCGGAGGTTGTCCTTGGGTGTTTGATTCAGCTTGGTCAGCACTGGGAAAAGGTCAATGTCTAATTGTGCTGTCTCTGATTTTAGGTGGATGAGCTGGCGTCTACCTTTGACTTTGTGTGCTTAAACCCAGACTGTGTGAAAAAAAAAATTGTCCCTTTGGTTTGACCGGGGCAATATGCCTCTTTGGATGGAGTCTAGGGGGTTGAGGCTTTTAAATCTGTAAGGCAGCTTAAATGCTAGCCAGGTCTGGGTAAAACCCTTCCTCCTAGCATACTGCATGACCAATGGTGAATTCCTGGTGTCCCGCCCACTTTTACCTGTACCTGTGATAAAATTTACCTAAATATAAGATATACGAAGTGAATTATTTCAGTGAACAAAGAACGAAATAGAATAACACATTTTCAAAACATTTGTTAAGAATATTTAATTTCAAAGCAACACATTTGATTTAACGGTTACTAGAAGATATCATTACCACATATAACTGTTTGTAGAAAATTATCTAAAATCTTCATAGTTTTATTGAGAAGCCGAGAACTGAATTAGAGACTACAAGGTCCACTGTCTGATTTTTGAAAAAAGAATAAAAAAGGGGAAAGGAGGAGAAATTACCAAAAGATGAGAAAAAGAGGAGAGGAATTACCAAAATAATTTTTCCCCTATTCCTAATTTTAAATTTCTAAAATATGGAGTTAAAAAAAAGTGTTTAAGATTTTATGCATTTTAAATATTATAAAAGGTTATGGAGACCTACCATGGTACCCCGTTTCCCTCGTATAAATTCAGACCTATCAGGAAGTTAGCGAAGTGCCATTGAACGCCAAAAATGTATCAGAGTACTTATAAGAAGCCTCGTCATTTAAGATTGGTTTGGTTTAACTGATTATGGCAAAGCACACCAGGGCTATCTGCCTAAGGGAAAGGATGCCTTCATGGAGGACTTTCTAAGGGACTTACTGCTCGTACACACTCAACACATGGAAAAAACGACGAAAGTGCTGTTGCAGCTGGCCTACGCCGTGGACTCGAACCCAAGTCCGAACTATCAGTGTTCAGCGATTCTACTAATCGGTCGTTGCTGGGTTTTCGACATTTAAGAAATGTGACTTTTAGATTTCTCAACTATACTTCTAAACGTACACACAGACTGTATACGAATAATTTTCTCTTTCCTTTCAGCATGCCTTCGTGGTGTAACAGTTAGCAAACTCGGCGCGTATTCGAGAGATCCAGCTTCGAGTCCCGGCGAGTACATTGCTCATTTTTCAAGTCTCCTACTTCAAAATAACCTAATATCTATACAAGATAAAGAAGCCTTCTTAGTTCTTTTTATAAATTAAATATCATTTTAAATGAAAAAAAATCAAAGTAACTCTTATGAAGTAAATTTCTTGCACATGGTAAAAGTATCTCTAGTGATCTTAAGTTGCCAGTAACGCACATTTTTCAGCTGTGAACTAACCGTAAATTCACTTGTGAAACAGTCACCCTGAATGTCCATGTTAAACTACGGCTATTACACATGATATTGCATGTAAATGCAGCCTGTATTGTTGTCAGTGTGTTAATCAAAATGTAAGATTAAACCTAATTTACTCTTAAAACTGCATTTTGTTTAATCTTCTTATACTTCGGATGACATTTTGCTAAGTTTATTAAAATAAAAATTTGAAATTTTATAAATTTATAAATTTATAATTTTATAATTTTTAAATTTTGTGGCTATACCCGTTTTTGCTTGGGTTTTTAAATTTTAATTTTGTTATTTTATATTTTTAACCACATTTCACTTAGATAGGTTCGTAATTTTATTATTTTAACTTTTAATCATTTTTCGGTTTTTTCTTTATAATGAATGTTCTCTTTCTTCGTCTTGTGCCTTTGTGATGCAATTAAAAATACATCCGACTAGCAGTCGGAAAGAGCTGAAATTTTCCTGCTTCCTAACGTTTTCTTTTTCCTTCTCCGATAAATACTTAAATAGACACCATAGGATCGTTCGTCCAAAACTGCGCATTTCTTCACCACCTGGATTTAGCGACTGGATCCTCCACCTATCCAGTTGCCTTTTAAGTGAGGAAGAATATAAGGAATTTTCTCCATTCTCGCCATGTGTCTTCGTCTTCCAATAACTGTGCAATCGCTGTATAAATTAACTCTGATGTATTGTTTTAAACATTCTGATTAGCAGTTATTTCAGTGCAGGTAACTCTGTTAAGTTTTGACTGACTGAAGTAAGGCCTGGACTAAATGGGAAGAGAAACACGACAATGCAAAACTTAAAATTAGGGGAAAGAGCAATCTTATTTTGGCATCAGCTTTAAAGATAACTTTATCAATTTCGAGAACAGTCAGACATAGGTTCCTATTCTTCAGTAACAAAATAAAATCTGAATTTTTTTTTTTTCAACATATTAGCAGATTTTTTTTTCGTTTATTATCAGAAATTATTTTTAATTAGCAGGATTTTTTTTTTTTTTTTTTTTTTTTTTTTTTTTTTTTTGCTTTTTGATAAAATTGTATTTAAAATCAAAGCCAAAATTAGGTTACTGTTTTGCCTAATTTTAAAGACTGGATTACTTGCGTTATGGCAAAGCAGACAAGACCTGCCTGTCTAGAAGTAATATTGTCTTCGTAAAGAACTTTTTAAGGGAAATTGGCTCGCATGCCCATTACATATGCGTTTTGAAATAAAAATTGTTAGAAATTGTTGAAACTAAATAACGTTTGCATAATCCGAGTTCAGAAAACAAAACATTTATTTTACATATTTTAAAGAAATAACGTTCTGAAACAACATGTTTCATCTACACAATCAATCGACGCTCTCACCAGAGCATTACGCCATCAAACTTGGCACACATCCAAAAGTTCAAATTGAAGAATTACAGAAGCGTTGTTGCCACACAAGAAAAGACATATAGTTACAACTTCACACAATAATAAAACAAAAACACACTTTTGAAAAATAGACAATAATAATAAAAATAGTAATAATAAAATTCTTAACAATATTTTCTCGATTATGCAACATCCTCCCCCCTTTTTGAGTCAGTGGCAAACGACTCAAAAACATATGTTATCCTATTAAAAAGGTCTAGTACATTAGGCTTCTTAACAAGCCGTCCTGACGACGTAAATTTCTGTTTTATATGCTGTACGTCAGTCTGATCGTTTTTCTTATCGTCGTTAACGTTAGGCTCTTCAACTAAATAATTTTCACCTAGTTGTATCTCTAGTGGATAAACACGCTGAACGGGCCTTATGAAAATCCCATTCTGAGTTTTTAGTTTAACTGTTCGAACTTTGCCATCCCGACCAGGAATTTTCTCTATAATTTTACCCAAAGGCCAATACAAGCGTTTTTTGAAATCATCGCTTATTAAGACTATCTCCCCAATTTTAGGCAACCGGGTTACTTTATTTTGTGGTTGTTTCATTATTAATTGCCCCAAATAATCTTTTCGGAAGCGGTTCCTTAAATCTTTAAGAAGTTTTGTGCGGTATTTAATTCTTCTCAAAAAATGCTGAGAGTCAATTTTATCTATATCTGCTACATTCGAAGTACAATTTTCAATTAAAAACATTGACGGAGTTAAAGGGATAGCATCTTCAGAGTTCTCCGAAATATATGTTAAAAGTCGAGAATTAATTACCGACTCACAATCGCAAATTAAGGTTTCCAGTTCTTCATAAGATAAAACCGATTTTCCCAAAGAACGTCTTAAAAGTTCTTTAACCATGCGAACTAGCCGTTCCCACCAACCTCCCCACCAGGAGGCTGTTGGTGGATTGAATTTCCATACTATTCTCTTTATTTTTGCCTCATTCTCTATTATGTCCCAGTTAAGTTTAGACATTTCGTTATACGTTCCTCGGAAGTTACTCCCATTGTCAGAATAAATGGTTCGTGGTCTGCCACGTCTGGCTATGAATCGTCTTAAAGCCAAAAGAAAAGATTCTATTGATAACGAAGTCACCAGTTCTAGATGGATTGCCCTGTACACAGCGCATGTGAAGAGTGCCATCCAAACCTTCTTACCGTTTTTCAAAAACAATGGGCCAGCTAAATCTACTCCCAAAATTTCAAAAGCCCTATAATCTCCTACGCGATCTTCAGGAAGAGGAGTCACTTCGCAAGACATCGGTTTCGCTTTATATCGTTGACATATTACACACCCTTTTAACACATTACGCACAGTTTTACGTTGTTTTAGTATCCAGAATCTTTCTCTTAAAATAGATTGAAGCATTTGAGTTCCAGCATGACAATGTTTCTTATGAACTGACTCAATTAACAATGTAGTAAAGATACATTTACTCGGTAACAAAATTGGTGTTAAAAATTCAGAATTGTCTTTGCGTTCCAAGATTCTAGTTTTAACTCTTACAATTTTTTCATTATCAATGAATACATCAAGTGGATTAAGAGCTCCAATGTCAGGGAAATTTGAGCTTTGAACCAACCGAATCAAAACTTTTTCGGAATTTATGATTTCAGCAACAGTTAGTTTAGATTCTTTACACAAATTTGACTTCTTCCTACAGTTAGAAATAAAACGGAACACCCAACCGGTTACACGAATCATTTTTTCATAATCAGAAACTCTTTCTGCATACCAAGGAGTGGTATCCTCTGAAAAGTTAACATTAATAAGTTTTACCTTCCTCTTTTCCAAGTCAGCTTCGCTCGGCTGACAAACAATATTCGTAGGCCAAAATTCAGGGCTTTCTCTTAGCCAGAAAGGTCCCTTAAACCACTCCGAGTTAATCATTTGTTTAGCAGAGCAACCTCGAGATAACACATCTGCTGGGTTCATATTACCAGGCACATGCCTCCATGATTCAGGTTTTGTCAACTTAGTAATTTCTTTAACACGATTGCTTACAAAGTTTGATCAATTACCAGGATTTCTGATCCACCATAATGCGACTGTGGAATCACACCACAAAGTTACATTTATGTCAAAATCATTAAGAGCTTTACAAACAGAATATAATAATCGTGATCCAATGCAACAGGACATTAATTCTAATCTAGGAATCGTCAAATTCTTAATAGGAGCTACTCTAGATTTTGCTCTTAAGAGAGTAATTTTTACACTGCATGAATCAACACTTCTCGCGAAAATACATCCTGCATAAGCATATTTGCAGGCATCGACAAATACATGCAATTCAACTGTTGCAAAGGTTCCAATGAATCGGGGTATTGCCACATTTTTCAACAAAAGTATATCAGATAACCACACAAAATCATGAGGCAATACCTCGTCCCAAGAAAATTTCAACTTCCATGTTTCTTGTAACAAAAGTTTTGGAAGCAAAGTTATTGGTGCAAGTATTCCAATTGGATCAAAAATTGATTGTACAATAGACAGAATCAGTCTCTTAGTTACCTTAGTATCACAAGTTATCATATTTACATTTATATTACACCTTAAAGTATCATTGTCTAAATTCCACAATATTCCTAAAAGAGGTGTGTCCCCAGAATGTTTTGTAGTATATTTGGAAGCAACATTGCTCTCCCATCCCCTTAAATTAAATCTGCTTCTCGACATAAGACTTTTGGCCTTTTGAATTAAATCCTCTTGTTCCTCAATATTGTAAACACCCGTAATACAATTATCTACATAGAACGAATTTTTTAATTTGTCAGCCACATCTAAAAAGTCAGATGGAGAATTATTCAAGAGATATTTAATAGACGCACCTAGTAGATAAGGGCTGCAGGAAACCCCAAAAACTACTCTGCAGTGCCTATACACTATTTCTCCCTCATCACTTGGATAGAAAAATCGCAAGTAATCTCTATCCTTCGGAGAAATTCCTAACTGCAAGAATGCTTTCTCTATGTCTGCACTCAGACCAATAGGAAAAAATCTCATTCTGTCTAAAATATCAGGGACTAATTCTATTAAATTAGGTCCTTTCAATAAACACTGATTCAAAGATGGTTTTCCCTTTTCACAAGATGAAGCATCAAAAACGGGTCTTACCTTAGTGCTTTCACTATTCATCTTAATAACCGGTCTGTGTGGTAAAAAGTGGCATTTATTGTTTAATTCCTTTTCCGGAACCTTTTCTATAATATTTAAATTTTCCCACTCTCTAAACACTTCTTGATATTCCTTCAAAGAATTATTTTCTTTTGCCCTCTTTATCATTTTTTGATGACGTGTCAAAGTAATGCTTTTATTATCTGATAAATTGGTAGATTCGCATTTCCAGGGTAATTCTAATTCATATCTACCATCGGGTCGAATAGATAATTTATTCTGAAAATCAATCTCGTAGTCGAAATGAAGATTTTTCGTTTTAGTATTTTCCGTCGGGTCGGAAATACCCAAAACTTCAAGCTCCCATAAAGATTTCAAAGAAGCATTATTTACATGTAAGGAAAGACTTATTAGGGCATTATCCCTGACAGTATCATTTTCTTTACCTATAACCGTCCAACCCAGTTTTGTTTTGACTTCAGTTAAACCAGAGGGTAATTCTAGGTATTCGTCAGTTAACAGTTTACCAATGACATCTGCACCTATCAATAAATCAATTTCACTTTCCTCGCAAAATGTGTCACTGACCTCAATTTTCCTGCTTTTCAATTCCTCTATAATCTGAGCATTCTTGATTGTTGGAACAAATCCACATATCTTTTTTTCAGAAAAAGCTTCAAAACAACACCTAAAAGTGTTATCTAAACTGCTTATGTCAATAGCAAAAACAGAATGGGTTACAGGCTGTTTCTTTCCCCCCAAACAAACCATGAATTACTTTCTCCTGTCGAATAGGATCAGCCTTCATTCGCTTCATAATTTTCTCCCCAAGGTATGATCGTTGGGATCCCGAATCCAAGAGAATTCTAATTTTTCTCTCTCGATCTTTAAATTTAATTAGAACACATAAAGTTTGCAAATAAACTTTCTCGCTCTTACTATTATTAGAAAGGGAACATCCAACTTAGAGTCATTTTGTTTTACAGAACTAACATTCTGAGGACACATAAATTTTATATGATCACAACTGCAAATGGGGCGTTTAATATTGGCTTTACATTGGTTTTTTAAATGGCCAATTCTTAAACATGAAAAACAAAGACCTTTCTTTTGTACAAGTTGCCTCTTTTCATTTAAGCTCATATTTTCAGCTTTAAAACACTTAGCACTCATATGAGGCTTACCACAAAATATACAAACATTTTGCTTACCTTTACTGGTTTCATTTGTACTTACCAGCGCGGCAGCTGTTGCTAAATCTGAATTACCTGAAATAACATTTTTATTAAGACGCTTAACAGAATGAGTAAATCCTGATTGTGCTAATCTAATCATTTCTTCCGATTCTACTTCATGCCTTAAAAAACACATTAGTTTTTCAAGCGTTCTTTCAGAACTCTTTTCCTGTCCCTGTTCAGAAGTTCGACTCCGCTCCCAGGCACGTAGAATATTCTCAGGTAGGCACGACTCCACTAAAGGTCCCAAGAAATCAGCAAACTTTTCCTTGGTGCGTCCTAAGCTTTCCAGCGCTCGTAATTTACTTTCTATACTATCATAAAGTACTCCTAAGTCCGACGCCGTTCTGCCTGTTGTAGCATTCTTTGTAACAAGCCCAAGCAAATCTCTTACATAGATCTGCATCAGAAGGTCTTCTCTACCAAATCTTTCTTTCAGCTGCTAGATAGCTTTAGGATAATTCGCGGCGGTAACAGGAAAACTGTTCAAAAGTTGAGCTGCCTTTGAGCCAGGTACTGCACTTTGCACTAAGTACAAAAATTTATCTTCCGGCACAATATCCGCATCTTCATGAATTTTGGAGAATTGGCTCCAAAAGCCTAAAAATTCTCTTGCATCTCCAGAAAATTTTTTCAGCTCAAGCTTAGGAAGTTTGAACTTCCTGTTTTTATTTTCTTTAGGATCCGAAATCGAAACTGAAGCAATATCTGTAGTAACATTCATCGAATTCAATTGTCCAATTTTATTCTGAAGTTTCACCTTTAAAGCTATAAAGGAATCTCTGTATCCTTCAGTCGTATTAAATTCATTTTCAAAATCAGCTTCCTTGGTTTGTTCTAAAACACTGCTTTAAGTACTGTCCAAGCGTTCAAATTTGTCAATTAGTTGCTCCAACAACACTTGCAATTTCTCAGGATCCGTACAAGTAGGCAATTCTTCTTCCACAATCTTCGTAGTTAACGTAAACGAAGTACGTTCACTTTTACGTTTTGCCTTTAACAACTCCATTTTAACAAAACGCCTAAATCAAAACTACTCGAAATCACACAAACGTCCTGTCAAACGGACGCCAAACTTTTATGTTGAAACTAAATAACGTTTGCATAATCCGAGTTCAGAAAACAAAACATTTATTTTACATATTTTAAAGAAATAACGTTCTGAAACAACATGTTTCATCTACACAATCAATCGACGCTCTCACCAGAGCATTACGCCATCAAACTTGGCACACATCCAAAAGTTCAAATTGAAGAATTACAGAAGCGTTGTTGCCACACAAGAAAAGACATATAGTTACAACTTCACACAATAATAAAACAAAAACACACTTTTGAAAAATAGACAATAATAATAAAAATAGTAATAATAAAATTCTTAACAATATTTTCTCGATTATGCAACAGAAATTAATGATTTTTCAAATTTGCCAGTCTGACTAAAAAGGGAAATCAGAACATCACTTTTTGGTAATACTTTGCCTAAAAGGCTGTAATAAATAAATTAAAAAAACTTGTTGAATCATTAAAGGCTTAAAAGAAGCTGGGCAGCTAAAAATGCCGAAATGAATTTACTTGCTACTGGAGAAAATGGAATAGAAGAACTTGAAATAAAAATGCGGAAGCATGATGACGAAAGCGAATACCATCCTTCTACAGCTAAGGTAGCGGTCAAGGACGCGCAGGTTGGTTTTCTGCGATAGCTTAACCACATCATCAAGATTCAATTGGTGTGCAACCCGTAGGAAATGCCTCCCACCTAGAGGCACAAACAATTAATAAAGGGGCACACCTGGCTTCGGCAAATTAGAAGAAGACGAAAAAGACCTTAAAATCGTTTTAAATAATCAGGACTTTCTCTTGAAAACGATCAGAATGTTATTGTATTTCATATAAAATTTGGAAATATATAAATACTACGAATAAATTAATAGTTAAGAACAGAGCTGAATATCTTTAGTAGTCAATAGTACTAATCTTTTCCTCTCCATAATAAAATCTTGTCATTTTTAAATTTTATACAATAAGCCCTCAAATCTTTATGCAAAAATTTAAACCCAAACGTAACAAAAATTACGCGTGGACCAGCATAAAAATGCTTATTCTCATGATTTAAAAATTTTTTGCGTTAATCTGGTCGTAAATGTATCAGACAGGAAAATCTGATAAAATTTTATGTATACGTCATTATAACATTTTTACTTTTTCAAACATTGTAGAGTATCATTTAATTTTCTAAACAGCTATTTTAAGTTAAAGTACTTTTCCTATCAAACCTCAGTTCGTTTCCCTGCCAGAATACAATTTCCAGCACGCGCGATATTCAAACTAGGTACAATAATGGAAGGATTTAAAGGAAGGTTTTGGAGGGTGAAATCAGAGCATGTTCTGCCTATTTGAAGACCACGTTATTAACTTCCATTCTCTAGCGATTAGAATTCTGTGGCTTTGAGTTTTTCTTACCCTTAAGCTTGTAGAAAGGGTATAGTAACCACTATACCCTTTATACACGTATTTTAAAGATCGCTGTATTCGCCCATGATGTGCGCGTGTGCTGAAATCTTAATCATCTACCTATTCCATCGCGATATACGTATGATGTCAGTTTCATGCAGTTTGAATGCTTCCTTCATAGTGTTCCATTTCGGATTTATAAATCAAATTTTTAAATCTATAAATCAAATCAGTTTATAAATTAAAGTGATCTTGATTATACAAGAGCTGAAATCAATTTTAACCGATTAAGTATTGTTAGGATATTACAATTTACTTCAGATAAGGATATTATAATGTTATGCGGATATTATAATTTACTTCAATCAGGTTTTCTGTTCGTTGCATCCACGAGTAAATATATCGATACAGGAAAATTAATTCACTTGAAGAAATATTGGGTTACTAAATTTCCAATGATTATAATTTTTCAAATTCATACATCAAACGGAGAAGAAATCTGCGAATTTTCAATACTCAGATACAGAAAAATTACATTTCCTCAATGTAGTGCTTTTCTTGTATGCTCGTAAATGATCCGCCAAAGTGGCTACGACAGTTTTATGTCCACTAGCTGCCTGCATTTTATTATAGTACGCTTTCCTGCGGAAATTCATTAAAGATAATTTTGGTCCAATCTTTCCAAAATCTCACATGTTCTGAGTTGAACTGGACTGTAGTGGAATATTCGTATATAGCAAAGCACACTGGGGCTGCCTTCATATGAGGGGGATGGGACGCACATGAGCAGAATTTTTAACGTAAGCTGTGTAGTATTTACATTACTCATAAAGAAAACCGCAAAATCTTCCTGAAACCAGGTCATTTAACTACTGATTATAGAAGCAGCATAAATTCAGATTTAACCAGTCATCAGAGGTGAGTGCCTGTATAAAAAACATGTATCGCGCTATTACTTCTGTGAGAAGCAGAACAAAGATTTTCTATAATCAGTATGGTAAGAAATTTATTATTATCTTAGCATTATTTGCGTAGTACAGCCCACCAGCGGCCGAGCGGCAAAGTCGCTGAAAGCTGGTAGTTCGGTACGAGGTTCGAATCCCGTGAACTGGCTGGCTGCATGGGGTTTTTCGTGGTTTCCCCCATGGGTGTACGAGCCAGCTCCCTTAGAAAATCCTCCAAGAATTCATCCCTCCCATTATGCAGATAGCCCTCGAGGCTTTGCCACAATCACATAAACCCAAACCCTTTGCGTAGTCAAAGGATGCACAACATATGTAGATGAGGTGTGAGGTGAGGTGTATTTAATTATGGCAAAGCACACTAGGGCTATCTGCCTAAGGGGGAGGGATGCCTTCGTGGAGGACTTTCTAAGGGAAACTGGCTCGTATACACGTTACACATGGGGAAAACCACGAAAACACCCATGCAGCCAGCCCGTTCGCGGGATTCGAACCTCGGACCGAACTACCAGTGTTCAGCGACTTTACCGCTCGGCCGCTAGTGGGCCCATATGTAGATGAAACGTTTCTATAGTTTTCCTTCTATTTAAAGGCACATCAACGGCCGAGCGGCAAAGTCGCTGAACGCTAGCAGTTTGGTCCGGGGTTCGAAAGCAGGCGAACGGGCTAGCTGCATAGGCGTTTTCGTGGGTTTCCCTATGTGTAAGGTATATATGTTACCGTGAAAGACCGAAATTGGAGAATGTCGACTTTCACCGGAGAATATCAACATTCACCAAATATGTCGGTGAAAGACCGAATATTTCAATACATTCTTGTATGTTCGGAATTTCACCGGTGTATGTCGACAATCACAGATATGCTCACAGATATGCTCTGGTGAAAGTCGAAAAGAGATATCATAAAGTGCCATAATAGTTTAAGTTGTTGCAATAAATAAGATTTGAATCACATAATTTAGTAAGTTTTTTATGACTGTTATTTTATTTTCTCATTTAGAACGTACTGTATAATTAAGTAAGTTTTTAACTTCTATTATTTTCCTTTCTCATTTTGAATGTATTGTGTTTTAGGTTCTCATGTTCTTAAGTTCTTATTTCAAGTTTCAAGTGCGTTTATTCGCGACTGAATGACGGAGAAGAAAATATAATATTGTTATATGTTCAACGTTCACCGTTAGTACATGGTGAATGTCGACATTGACCGGTGTAAGTCAGAAATAAGAGTATTTGGAAAATATTTCGGACATACGCCAAGAGACTATATGAATGTTGACTTTCACCGGTGAAAGTCGACATTCTCCAGATTTTGGTGTTTCACCGTAGTATATATAATTCAGTTTCCCTTAGAAAGTCCTCCACAAGTCATCCTTCCCTTAGGCTGATCTCTTTCGTCTGGTTTGCGTTAATCAATTAATGAACGAACTGCAGGCAAATTCTGCCGTAACAATATTCGAAAAGGTGAAAACATTTCTTTTCTGTTCCTTTACTGAAGTAAAATCAAGAAATAATATTTCTATGCTATCAAACTTCTGGATTACATTCAAATGAACGCAAGCGTTTGATATTACAGCGTAATATTTGATAAATTGCTTGCACTCGTATGTACTCATGTTTTTAAAGATTAAATCATTTAAGAGACACTCCTAAATAATTTCACTGTTACGATGTTTCTATTGTGTTATTACTGTTCAGAGATTACTTTTTTAAAACGCTTTTTCTTTAATATGGAACACCAGATTTCAAATACATTTTTTTTCATAAAAATTATAGCCATGTATAACCCAGAAAATAATATATTTAAGCCCATTGAACGCGAAATTTTTATATTCCAATGCTATAAAATAGCTCACAAGCGGCCGAATGGTAAAAGCCGCTGAACACTGGTAAGTCAACCCGGGGTTGGAGTCTCAACGAACGAATTAGCTGCATGGGCGTTTCAGTGGTCTCTCCCAGGTGTAAAGTGGATAAGAGCCAGATTCCCTTAAAAAATCCTCCACGGGACATCCCACCCTTTACATGCAGTGCCAAGCGGTGGAGCACCTGAAGTAAAACATTTCATAAAATTATTTTCAACTTCAGATTCGAAATTCACATACATTTTTTTATATTCAACATCCATCAGATGAGATATTGATTCAATACGCAAATTTTTATAAAATTTATCAGTTTACAGCAAATTTACACAAATCCTATGGCAAGTGGAGAAAAACGCGCCCTCTACATAAATATTACAAAAACTTTCCTTTCTGATTGAGATATATTAAATGTATATATTTGCTCATCAGTAGAATGTACATTAACTATACAAATTCTATCCAACAACTTTGAGCGATATTACATCAAGAACATAAATAACTTCGTAAGCTTGAAACAAATCGTTAGCTGTGTAAGCAGGAAATTTTTATTGCTACATTAATTTTGCATATGTTATTAGTTAAACTTATAGGAAAGAAATGAGGCTGAAATCGTTTTGCTTTTTATTTTCAGGTTGTGGTATCGGACCAGTCTTAACTAGTCGAATAGTTGGTGGCAATGAAACAGAACCAAATAAATGGCCTTGGCAGGTAAAATTCTTCAATCATTATTCATTCCATCACTAAATTATGTATCTAGTGAGTTCACTTTGACAGCATACTTAGCATGTTACTGAAACATAACAAAAGGAAAAGCATTCCTATTTAATATTTTCTTTTGGATGTTGATTATTTCATTAAATTATATTATTTAACGTGAACTCATTTTCCGTCTTATAAACAAAAAAGAAAAAATGTCTGAAAGGGTTCAGATTTTAACGGTTGCCCAAAAGGTTTTGTTAAGGTTTTTTACCCGTTTGCTGAGCTCCCAGTCTTCCAGTTGCTTCTGATAAGCACAAATGCTTAGGAAACGTGTATGTATGTAAAAATGGGGAAAAAATCCCTTTGGGGAATAATATAAAATATGAAAGCTTTCAGAATTTTTCTGCTTTTTATTCTTATTCTGCTTTATTTCCCCTATTCGTTTTCAATATTTTCTCAGGTCGTCATATCAATATTCAGTTTTCTTAGTAAGATGGCTTTCAAACACCCCCTTTTTTTTTTTTTTTTTTTTTTTTTTTTTTTTTTTTGTCTTTCAATTATAAACTTTTTTATGCTAATTTTATTTGTTAAATATCACGTTCTTCTCGCTTACGCCACATCAAATTCTATTCAACAGCAAAATCACAAAATCTTTCGAAACAGCATAACTTTAGAATTTCCGACACACATTCCTTTACTGAAGTAAAATCAATCTGTCTCGCTCGCTGGAGATGAAAATGTTTTGTTCAGCACAGCGTTGCCACTGTTCGCTTACAGATCCTTGAGTTTGTTATTCAAAAATTCGTTAAAATTTTATAAAATATGAAATATAAAATTCGAAATTCAAAATTCGAAATTCAAAATTTGACGGCCTATCGTTTTTTCAAAGTGCGAGGAACCTACCTACATATATGCAGATTCTTTATTATTAAGTTCTTTGAAAATAATACAAGGTGATAATATTTGGTGACAACAATTTGAAAAGTGGTTCACCGTTTACAGTGGTCACAATTTTGACACTCATACATAAGGATCTCATTTTTTATTCTGGCATACAACGGTCCTGAAATTTCTACTCAAGTAATTCTTTGCCACTTAAGGATTATTCTCTACCAGTTTATTAGTCCAAAGGGATTTGAATCCCGAAGGACTATTAGTTTCGTTTTGACATTTTGCGTCGGACTCCTATAAATGTCGGTTCACTTTTCAAACTGTTGCCATAAAATATTAGAGTCCAGCATTATATTTGAAGAAATTAAATAATGAAAATCTGCGTAAATGTATGTATATTTCTCACATTGTCATAAAATAACGGTACATAGAGTCATCGAATTTTGAATAACGTAATCCTCCAACGAATATGAGCATGTGGAAGACCAAATTTGAAATTTGAAATTTGTTTCATGATCGATTTCCTATTTTTTAAAACTTTGACGAATTTTTGATTAACAAACTCAAGGATTTCAAAGCGAGCAATGGCAACGTTGTGCAGAAAAAACATTTTTATCTCCAGCGCGTGAGTCTCTGTATCGGAAATTCTAAAGATATGCTCGTTTTAAAACTATTTTGCGATACGCCCCTTTGGACGTAATTTAAAATCTGAAACATTTCAGATTTTTTTTATTTTTTTTTTTTTAACTTTTTTTTTTTAATTTTTTTTTTTAATTTTTAATTTTTTTTTTTTTTTTTACTTCTGTGATAAATTTTATGTTTAAATTTAGCGCCGTTTTACTGTATGCCGATCTTGGTTTTAGAACTCCAGCTGTTCTTGAAATGAGAACAAGGTCATATGCGACACGTGCGTTTGATGACGATTGTTTGAAGTGTGACGTTTCTTGCTGCAACATTAACAAGTTTGCAGATAGTCTTCATGAAGCAAAAAAATTTGAAATTAATATTATAATGAATCTACTTTCGAAAATTATCTCCAGTCTTTTTAAAAATTGCTCATTATAACAATACCTCTATTAATTTAACACATTACGAGATAACATCCTGGAAAATACATATTGCTAATATACTGTGAAATACTTTCTTCAGATTAAATGTTTTATATTTTATAATTTAGTAATTTACTATTTAGAAACTTACTATTTAACAACTGATTAATTAAATAATAATTTAGTAGTTAGTAATTCATCAGCGAATGTTTAGTAATTAATTGAAAATAATTAGATATTAGCAATGAATAACTAGTGTTGACTAGTTAATAATTGATTCATTAGTATCAGTTACTAATTAGCTGGTATTTTAGTAGTTATGCAAGACTTTTTATTTAAAATTATTATAATTTAGTAATTTTATATATCAGGTATTAAAATCATACAATCTATCAATGATGTATAATTTTAAATGCCTCAAATGTATTCACAGTTTATTTCAAATACTATTTGTTTAAAGCTATTTGTTACTGAACTACAGAATTTTTACTTAGATGTTCTTATTTAAGCCTAAAATTAAGTTCGAAATAATATTCGCAGACATGCTATTAGATCTACATTTCTAAATAGATAAAAGAAAAACTTTAATTGATCATTCTTCGCAATTTATCTTTATTTAATATGCTAGCTAGTCGCTAGTATTCTGAGATTTCTCAAATTTTATTTTTTTTCTTCTGACGAAAGACTTTAAACTGCACCTATAGACACTTTTCATAAACTTTATTGATAATTAATTAAATGTACAATTAAATTCAATTTCATTTTGTTGTAAGTGTATATTTTAATAACCAGAAATCAGTTTTTTACTACTTACTGCAAAATAAAATTAAGCATAAGTTATTGTCACTAATTAAAATATTGGATTAAATTTTATGTTCATTAATATAACCCACGCCTTTCCTTTATCTTTCATATTTTTATATTTTAAATGTTTTTCATAAGCTGCTATGGATAGGGCATGCAATATGTTACATTCAAAATTCTTTAACTAACATAAGAATAATATGATTATTTCCTTGAATTATGTATTATTGTCTTGAATAGCGTTTCCAAACCGAATATAATCTAAATAAAAATACATACTTAGTTTTGTGAAAACAAAGTTAATTGGTAAAATCTCTGCGTATTAACAAATTTTGAGAGAAATACGGTATTTATGAGATTGCAAATCTGCCACTTTTTAGTCCAAAGGGATTTGAATCCCGAAGGACTATTAGTTTCGTTTTGGCATTTTGCGTCGGACTCATAAATGTCGGTTCACTTTTCAAACTGTTGCCACAAAATGTTAGAGTCCTGCATTATATTTGAAGAAATTAAATAATGAAAAATCTGCATAAATGTATGTATATTTCTCGTATTGTGATAAAACAACGGTACATAGAGTCATCGAATTTTGAATAACGTAATCCTCCAACGAATATGAGCATGTGGAAGACCAAATTTGAAATTTGAAATTTGTTTTATGATCGATTTCCTATTTTTTAAAACTTTGACGAATTTTTCATTAACAAACTCAAGGATTTCAAAGTGAGCAATGGCAACGTTGTGCAGAAAAAACATTTTTATCTCCAGCGCGTGAGTCTCTGTATCGGAAATTCTAAAGATATGCTCGTTTTAAAACTATTTTTCGATATTGCTGTTGCACTGGATCTTATGGTTTAAGTGCGAGGAACATGATATTTAATAAAGAAAGGTAACACACAAAATGTTAAAAAACGCCCTTTGGACGTAATTTAAAATCTAAAACATTTCATACTTTTTTTTTTTTTTCTTTTTTCAGGATCCATAAAAGTTCTCTTCAAATCGGCATTATTGATAGGATCAGCATGGTTAATTTTTGTATTTATTTTCGATTTCAATTCCTTGACATGGGTTTACATTCAGTGTCAGCTTATATTGTAATAAATTCAATATACTTTCTTTTCTGAAAGGATGTTAAATTCTTGGCAAATATCTAATCATTTTAAATGTGATTTCATTGCATTTTTGCATGTACACTTTTAATTTGATGATCAGGCAAAGGATCTTGCTGGTATACAAATAAGCTGTGGATCTGTGTATTTTTATCAATTTCATATGCTGTTTATTTGATTTTAACTCATAATACTGTAAAATAAAACATCTAAGAATTTATCTAAATTACTGAAGACTGTAAAATTTCCTTTGCATCTGCTCACTTCTACCATTCTGAATCCAGAATTTGACGTGTATTAACAGCAATTCCTGAGACTCTCCGGGCTGACGTAGTTGCTCTTAAGATTTAAGAGATAATGTTGGAAATGAAAGATATTCAGAGTTCAGTTCAACACCTAAACTATTGAGACTAATACAATTCTAGACTGTTGAGGTTAATACAAGATCTGAAATCTTTATAAGCAACCACGTATTTGTCGGCATATATTGATATTCACTTTTAATAGATTCTCTTCCATATTACTTTTATAAAAAATTGTGTTTCAGAACTGTGAAAATTGTGTTTTCACTGGTTTTGCCGTTACTTTGACCTAATCGGCTACTATTTCAGAAAGGTTTAACTAGAACTAAAACTTGTATGAAGTACGCATGTAAAATGTCTTTTGACCAAGATTAGTCTTCAGAAGAATTCGACTTCTCACATTGTATTTTATGAGAAGATATCATAAACTATTCTGTCAAGGCTAAGCAGTGGTTACAGGTGAGCACACTGTGGTAAGAATGCTGCGGACGAAAACGTCGCAAGAAAATAACGCAAGGGGGAAAACATCGTCGTACAAAACATTGTGGATGAAATGAATGACAAATCAATAGACTGCAGTTTATTAATTAACAAGAGAGACAAGTGCACCTTCTTTCCTACTATTAAATTCTTTGAGAAAAGAAGTATATTGGTAACCATTTTTTATTATAAACAATATCTCTGAATTCCTATGTGTTCTTCTGAAGACCAAGATTATGAACAACAACAATAATATGACTATTATTGTATAGCAGCCGGTTTTAAAGAAAAGAAGTCTATAGGCAGCCCTTTTTTTCTTATGACAGTGCTCCTAAAGCATTCATGAGTAGACTCCTTGAAACTCTTCAGCAGTTTAAAGTTTTGCTTCCAAAACCCTAAGGTAAAAGTGACAGTTTTTCTGTGTGGGAACTTCAAAGTACCTTTGTTATTTCGATTCGTTTCCTTGTTATATGCTGCCCAAATGGTATATTGAGCGTGTATGTTGCTATATACTTGCTAATATAATTTGATAATATTAAAATGCTTGTTAAATATTTACACTTTGTATTTTTCTTATGCCCATATTCAAAAATGGGCGTCTTCAGAGTATGATAGTGTAGTAGCTGACGTGCAAGAAATGGTCAATGTTTTATTATGAGGTAGAGCATATCTACATGCGGAGGAGAATACCTAGAAAATATCATCTATTAATTAAAGTGGAACTGTTATCATTCTTCAACGATAGTCAAAAAATATTATTTCTCAATCGACACTCCCAGACCGTTCTTAAGATAGCAAAAATTGCTAACATCACCTACTGCTCAAGAGTCTTAAACCTGCGTAGCAGAATTTCTGCTATTTCAGGTCTCAGGAAGAGATATCTGTAGAATGTTTAATCTAACAATATTTGAGCTGATATATGTTTAGAATTTATGCTCCGGTTAATTTAACTAAAATTCTCTTACGTAGGCATCGTTAATGCTGACCCATCCGCAGTATGGTAAAGTGGGACACTGGTGTGGAGCTGTCATTATTCATAAACAGTGGGTCATGACTGCAGCGCATTGCATTTTAAAGTAAGTATATTCATATACTATACTAATAAATATATTTAGAAATCTTGTTTAAAATAATTAAAAATATAAATCTAAGTAATTTATGAAGATATGGCCTTTAATGTTTGTTCTACGGGCAAAACCTTCATACAAATTCTAGATTTTATTCATAAAAATAAGCATTAAAGATACTGAGCTTTTAAAAGTTATTTGTTTACAGTGTTATTGACTTACGTATAGTTTATCTGAAGCAATTTTTCTAGTGATAAACGTTTCAGTGCTGCCAGACAAATTGCATTTTAATATTTAATCGAATCTAAATCTGACAAATATTGATAAAAATTTCTTATGTTATACATTATTAGACATATCTTGATAATTTTTCCAATTTAATAATACAACAGAACTCCAAATTAATTGTCTTATTTTATAACAATAAAAATTATGCAGTTAAAAAATATAAAACGTTTTTATTTCCGTTAAACCAAATATAAATTACTATTATTTTTGATAAAATTAAGAAAAGAAGTTGCTTATATTCTTTACAAACCCACCTCTAGCGCAACTAAGAAAATAGCGAAATTACGTTTTATTAGAACAGACCTAAATGAAAGCATATAACTTTGGTGCTCTTTTCACTTCATGTCTGCACGAAAATTAAATAAAAGAATTATTTCATTTGAATAAAAACAAATGCATCACTAAAGGAGCAAACAAAAGAGAGGACTACATTTTGCATTGAAGTTTAGAGAAGGGGATCTCAATCGGGGAGGGGGGATTACATATTTTCAGGGGGGAATGCGTCAGATTTTTATTTACCTGTTAAGTATTAAGTTTTATTTTATGAATATAAAAAAACTATTCAGGTTTTTGGTACTTATCAACAATTTTTGCAATTTTTTCTTTATTTTATAAAACACATTAAAAGTAAATTTAAATAAATGTATATGAATTTTTCGGGGGGAGTGATCATCTAGCAATGGTAAAAGCGGTTCATGGGTCGAAAAAGGTTGAGAACCACTGGTTTAAAATCTATATATTCGCTTTACATTGTTATATACAATATAACAATATATATATTATTTAAAATCTATATATAGTCCTGACATCTATATATTCTTCTTACATTCCTCCTTCATGTCTGTTGCCTCCTAGATTCTACCTACATTGTTATCTACTACATGTCACATACCTTCTTCTAAATTAATGCAAAGTTACTTCAGAAGCATATTATTTTTTTACATGATTTAAGTAGCACGTTAAACTTAATTACCTGTAAAACTACATTTGTTTATATTTCTGTGTTTATACGAATTCTTGTTTTCACACTTATTAAAATTTTAAACTCTAAAAGCACAGATAAAAGTTAAATGGGATTAAAAAGTTTATTAAGAGCTTAGAATTAAATTTGACAAGACTAGCCATTGCTACTTGCGGGAAATCAAAAATTTTTATATTTAAACACTTATAATGCAGAAGATTGCTTCTGACTCCTCACTATGCATTCATTAAAACCCAGATATAGATGAACATCTTAGGAATAAACAGTTTTCTAGTGGGTTGCCGTAGTTCTCTTCTTTAATAAAACGTTTGCTCGCTATCCAGATTTTAGCTGATATTTTGCTGACGGCTGACGGAAGGAGCAGAAGATACAGAAAAGAATTAACATAAAAATAATGCGTTAGTTAAAATAAAGTTTACAAATACATCGAAAAAAAATCAAAAATCCATTTCTAATTTAACAACGAACTTAATTTTATTTAACTTGGCGAAATTAAATAATTTGGATTTTCAGCTATTTACAGTTAAAATAACTAGCGTTTTACAATACATATCTGGTGAGGTTTGAGTTTTCCAAAAATATTCACAGAATTACTTGTTTTCAGTAATATTTGGACAAATATCTCCATAGAGATGTGCGATGATAGTTTTTCATATTTATGCTCTTGCCGTATTTGATATATACTCTTCCTTTTGATTTTAAAAAATAGACTTCGATTTAACCTTCTTTTTTCTAACCGTATAATATTTTGCTCTATACAGCCTCTTGAATGCTAATATAAATGCATTATTTTTAAAGCTTCAAAATGATAGATACTATACAATCAGGGTGTAATATTAAAAAGTGTCTTCAATAACTCTAAAAATATGGTAAGATAATTATCCTTGAAAATATAATAAATTCAGTATTTTCTTTTCATATGGGCTCTGTGAGTTGAGCTATATTTCTGAATGTTTTCTGATATATTGCTCATCTAAAATACCAGAGACTTTAAATGAAGTTGTAAGATTCCTACGTGTTTTAATTTGTAGCTAAAGTTGAGGAATCTTAAGAACTGATAAGCAAATAATCGCTTGAGTTCGTGACTCAGACAACAAAATGTAAAAAGGGTTAAATTACCCTTTATCCAAAATAAAGTTTAATAGATGACACCTTTCTTGTAGTTACAATAAAGCCTCCACTCGGGCTTGAACTCAGGAAACTAAGAACTAGAACTTAACTAAGCTAACTAAAAAGATATAGCCAAAGCTATCAAGATTCTAACAGAGTTGGCCCCTTAATGCTAACTAACGTTGAAGCTATCAAGGGCCTAAGTACGGCCGAGCGCAATAATAGCTTAGCCTAAAAAGACGAACGCGCACTAGTCAGAATCACTGGCCCTCTCACGAAGTCAGTAGAACTTCACAGTTAAATACATCTCCTCATTTGCATTTAAACGAGATTCTAAAAATATGTTTTGGCCGGAAGTTGTAAGTTGAAATTCAGGAATATAGGAAAGTGACTTTTAACTAAAGATTAACCGTTAGAAAAATTAACATAAATCTTACAAAGTGAAGAATTTATTTCCTAAAAATAAATCGGAATAAATTCAGCAGTTTATACCCAAAATCTTTTATTATTTAGGGTACATTTTTAAAACATATGCTAGATACGGCGGAGCTAAAATATTGCAAGAAGCTAGCACGAATTAAGGAAACATATCCTTCATTTTTTGTCAAATACCAGCTCTAGATTTTACGCTCAGTTTAAAAACTCTTATTTAATTGCAGTTTAATTAAGCTTCTAAATTCGTATTATTATGCGAATTAATAATTAAATATTTCCACATGTACAATAAAATACAATGCTCCAAGATTATATCCAGTTGTATACCTATTGTACGCGTGATTGAATCCTATATGACTATACAATTATTATGATGATTATACGTTTATATGGTGATTACAGGATTACTATTATGATTGTACCCTACAAGAGGTACAGGTGATAAGATTATATCCCGTTGTACACCTGTATCTAGATTTATACAATGTAGTACAATAGAGCAATACGTCAATTTCTTTAACATCAAATTCATAAAAATAATAACAAATTTTTTTTATATGTAAAAATGGTTCAGTGTCTTTCCAATCATTCCTTTTAATGTGTACAGGGTTCGAATTATGTCCTTAAATGCATATAGGGTTGTCCTTAATTGTGTATATGGATTAAGACAAATTCATGGTTAATACATTCAGGGAAAACCCTTTCCTCTAGAGTGATGAGAAAGAATTCCGATAACTGGAAAAGCTCTATTAGCTTACGAATATTAGAAAGAGGAAGAGGTTGACCCCTGTCTAGCCGCAAGGCCTACAAAAAATATTATCCTCCATCCGTTACAGCCCACTGTTCTCCCTACCTCAGCCCGTATTCTGGAAGGTGCGAGTCGGGGAACACAATCTCAAGCTGACGGAAGGGCCTGAAAAGACGATACAAGTATCTGAAGTCCATTTCCATCCTTGGTACCATGCCTACGACAAAGACATAGCACTACTCAAGCTCGAGAAAGAACTAGAATTCAACGACTACGTGAGAGCCATTTGCCTGCCTGATGAGGATGCAGGATACTTGGGAATGAGGTGTGTGGCAACAGGCTGGGGAAAAATCGATTTTGGTGAGTAAATTTTAAACTGTTAAGTCCTTAATTATAAACATCATCAAAGCGGATGTTAAATTTCTATATTGTGCTTTATCGAAAATCAATGGTTTTAGCTTTTATACCAAAATAATAGCAGTCCAAATTTTTATTGTAAAGAAAGACGGGATAACTTGCGCAGAATTTTTGTTCATTAACAGTGACTCCACCACCTTTAAAACCATCACTAAAAGTGCAATCCATGTTGTTGTGCACACCCTCTAAATCTTTTAATTCTTCAGCGTAATTTTTTGATGAACTTTTATTGGATCCAGTCAGTTGTGGGCGATGTTGCAGTCACATTCGTCATGATCCATATGGATACGTGGATAAAAGCAAAGTATCGCTGATATCTGAAGATCCAGTCTTAAAACATCGTGACATGTGAGGATCTAGTCATAAAACAAAGGATATTAGTCATCTTATTTGATGATTGTTTGTTTTACTAGCTCGTAGTTATCTGGAATGAAGATTAAGACATTTTCATTTTTTTTCACTGCTGATAGGACAGCAGTCCACTAGGTAGAATCTATCTTTACAACTGGATCTGCTTGATACGGTCCTGTCTATTCTGTCCTCGAGCTTCAACACAGAGATATGTGTTCATGAATGGCAAGCTATTCAACCGGCTAAGAGTTCAAAGTCAGGAATGGAGAAAGGGACCAATTGCAAAAATTAGTACTGTATAAACATTTAAGATACTTTGATATGTATTTAAGCTTATTCCTTCTGCCATGACATTTCACTTACCAACCGTCAGTTTATTCGCAATATACGAAACTATAATTACATTCTTCCTTGAATTTCTAAATTTAAAGCATACGAAAGTTGTCACAGCTTCCATGGATGAAATAAGGGCACTGTTTGTCAAAATCTTAGAAATGCAAAATCTAAATTTACCTAACCGTTTAAAGGAATTTCAAATGATAGTACTTCATTTTTCTAAACTACTTCAAGTACGGATCTTAATTTCACAATATTTGCTTTAATAATTTATGAAATCAAATCACATATTATGGTTTCAGATACAAAACTTTCTCAGTGATGTTATTTCTAATGTTCTTATTTCATATTTGAGGGTTTATATGTAGATTACAATTGCGATTATCAATAAACTTACTGACAATATCTGATGCACAAAATTTGTTATGTAAAACTGTTATACGCATTTTGATATTTTTGCTAATAAATTTTTAAAAAAATGACAACAACGCAAACTGTATTCATTTGATTTTTTTAATTATATTCATCATCGACGACGGGAATTCGAGAAATTACTTAAACATTAACTCAAGGTTTTATAATAATCATTTCGAAAGTTTTAAATACAAATTCAATTCTAATACTTTACTTTCTTTTGAAGAAAAGTTGCTTTATTTTTCTAATTGTCTTAAACTTAATAACTTGTATAGAAGTATTATAAGTAATCTTGGTATTCCTTAATAAAAGTTTAATTGTTCAAAAATGCATTATAATGCAAAATTCAAGTACTGAAGCCACGGACACTCGTATGCAAAATTAACAGAATTTGCATACTATGACTATTTTTACGAAACGTATTGAACCCAAGGTGCTAATTATGCTGCAGAAGAAATATACAAATATTCAGAGTTGAATACATAAGCGTACACGTGTGTGTCTCCGGAGCTGGGATTGTGGAGGGTATATAAGCGCACGAGGAGTTTTGGCGATTGGTATGCTCGAATTCCTTCATGTCATTTGCCGTGTTTCTCGCAAGAGCTGGGTAACCTTTATAAGGTATCGGATACGTATGAATTAGGGAATGATATGGAGAATTATCGGTAGACTGGAAGCAGGCCAGTTACAAGTGCTTATGGGCTACAGAGCTCTTGAGAGGACTCAGCTTCATTTGCAATTTGTGGAAGCAGTTTCAAGACACTGGATCTATATCGAGAAGACCTAGACGAGGCCGACCAAGATTCACAACGACGAATGAGGATCGTTATTCCGAACTTTCAGCATGGCAACACAGAACTGTTAGAGCTTCATAGCTCTCATATGAGCTATATGCTGCCATCGGAATCCGAGTTTCAGATTCTGCAGCTGCCAAAGGCTTCGTGAATTAGGGCTGTATGCCAGAAGATCCGCTGTTTCCGTTCCGCTCATTGCAACACACAAGAGAAAGTATTTAGCATGGTGCAGATAACATGCGTCTTGGTCCAGACTTCAGCGCAGCACCGTGCATTTTACAGATGAGTCTAAATTCAGATTCTCGGCGTACCTGTGCCTGTATCTGAAGAGAGCTTGGAACACGATACTACCCCTCCCTCATCAGAGAAAATTATAATTACGATGGTTGAGGTGTAATGGTTTGGGCAGGCATTATCCTGGGCGCCACACCACCTGCGTATGTTTGACAAAGGCTCCGTGACTGCTGCAAGGCATAGAGAGGAGATCTTAGAGCTTTATGTTTGATTTTCAAGGCCACAGTTTGTCCAGGATACCTGTTAATGGAGGGCAACGCTCTTTCACATAGCCATCAGTTGATCAACGATTACCAGGAAAATGAGGATATTCGCTGCATGGATTGGCTAACCAGATATTCTGACCTTAACCCTATATAGCAAGTCTGAAACGTTATTGGACCATCTAATCTCGCCATATTCCTTCGAGAATCATCATGAGTTGAAACCTTCCCTGCTGTAACAGTGCCATACGGACTGCCACAGGGACTCCTCAAATGCCTCTTATCCAGTATGCTTCACGCTGCGCATCCTGTCTGGCTGTGAGAGGGGATCATACCCCCAAGTTAGACTAATTTTCAGTTTGATATCACAGCGTGGAGTTTGAATATCCCTTCACTATGAACTTGACTAATAACAATGCATACATAAAATGACTTTTGAATCTCGTATCTTTTTTTTTTTTCCTGTTATAAGCGTATATACTTGCCAAATTTCATCAAAATTTGTCCATTAGTTTTTCAGAAATTCGACATAATCTTCAAATTCTTTTAATTTTGCTACACGAGTGTATATATTGATAACAGTGGCAGATACTGCAATACAATCTGGCAAAAAGGAACGTAAATATTTTTAAAACTGACTAATCTGCTATGATTCTGAGAAAAAGTACTTTTCGTATACGACGTAACTATAAAAACAAAGAAACAAAAGGTACTGAAACTGCTATAAAAGACTAACATGCATTTGTAACTAGCATGCGTTTCGTCATGCATGCTAGTTACAAATCCCACAACACCTAAAGTGCCTAAAGTGTAGTTTCTTATATTATAAAGGGCTTTATGTTGATTAACCAATTAGTATGATTTAAATCTTTTCTACAACACCTGTTTTACGTAGCTTTCACTACGATGCAAATTAAGTTGAAGAGTATGTAAAGTAAGGATTTTGAATCTTTTAGATACAGAGCTTTCTTTAGGCAGCTGCGCTTGCAGCTTCTTGTCATCCGCCCAATTTTACCTGTTAATATTACAGCTTTAGCGATTTTATTAGCTAAAGTTAAAACACATCATTAAAGTTTTGACCTAGCCCAGTAAGCTAAATTTGCTTTACGATATTTTTAAACTGTAAATTCAACTTTATGTTGCCTTTCTACCGCAAGCGGCGGAGTTTTATCTGTACGCACAAGCTGTGCGTTTTCTTTAAATTTAAGTTAAATTTTAAAAAACGATTATGTAAAAACATTTTGGAACTTTGTTTGGTTCACCTTAGACAGAACGGTAACTCGCTTGTCAGTCTACTAAGGTCAGAAGGTCATTTGAATTAACATTTTACCATAAGAAACCTATAATACTACGGTACAAGGAGTCTGTGAAGTATTGCTGCAGTTTGTAGTGGAAGTTTAATAGCAGCTGCAAACATACTTAGTGTATTCCCAAAGTTATCAACTGATTCAAGTTCGTGGACTTTGAGGGTGATACCATCGCTTTCCAAATATACTTTTGCAAGAGAAGAAATACCTGGACATATCCACCTCCAGCAATTTCGGCACCCAAAGCGAAGAATGCATTTGCCACCCTGTATAAATTAAACGCATTAATAATTCGAAGCGAAATATACTTTTGTTTATTTGTCGCTTGTGACAACATCTAGCTACCTCTGAAAATATGCGCTCTGGATGGCTGCCTGCATTGCCTATACCTATCATTGACCTTGTGCGTGAATTCGAGAACTATCTTGCTTTAAGAAAAAAATGGAGAGCAAACTGACAGTGCTAACACATAGTCCGCGACCTTGTGTAATATTGGGCTAATACGATAAAACTCGTAGAAGAAATGTAAAGGTTAATTCGTCGATAGTCCATATTATATCAGTTGACATCATTCAATCTTTAATTCCAGTACATATCTTCTTCTCTAGTTTATGATGGATCATAACGAATGACAACTTTGCAGCATTACAAGTGAGTTCTGAATTCTCTTTGGTTAAGCACTATTCAGCAAGAATTTGGTCTCTCATCAAATTTGGACACGTTTACGAGGCTTCTGTAACTATCTCCAAGTTATGTCTCTATCCTTGAAGCAGTCCTGACATTATGAATTGGGATATTGCGCTTGAGTAATTAGGACTAGAAAACTATCATAACATTTCCTTCGAGCATTTGAGTACTTGGATGTGTACTAACTAGTCCTTTATTTTTTAAATATTGCCACAGTATGTTCACCATCATTCGGGATATATCGAGCCACAAGTCACATAGTAAGTTTTGATTGGTATCCGAGTTTCAGAGTTGCACCCTAATCAAAAATCAACGAAAACTATTTCATTAACATTGTCGGCTTCGCGTATAATGCTCAAGGAATTCTCCTACAATATTACTAAGGTGTTGGATTTTAAACTGTCTCAACTGTCATCCTCAGCTTATGCTACTTCTTAACGAATGGGAAGCTAACATTTTCTCACCAAGCTAAAATAAGAAATTTTCAATTCAATTTTTGCACAGCGGTATATTTAAAGAACCACTCACTTGGAACTAATATTAACATCCGAAGTCATGATGTATGAATCAAATTAATCTCATTTAAGAATGTAAGGTGTTAACATATCCGAGCTATGAAAGAATATCCAAGACCCTAACTGTGGAGCCAGTTTGTCTCATTAAAGAACGCAAGCTGTTTTAATAAGACCCAGCTTCAAGAAAAATAATAAAAGAAAAATGCTTAACACTCGAAACATTTTTCTCATGAAACAAGATCAAAGCGGAATGTGAAAATTAACGGTTATTGATAAGAAATCTTTCAAGGATAAAACACATGTTGATCTTGACCTTCCGAACAGAACTTCAAGGTCGAGAGCTTTTGTTTTCAAAAATATTTTTCCTTCGTCCTCATAATATTTATTCCTCAAAAGCATTAGGATTCTCAGAACGCAGTAATGGCGTTGTTATAATTCTAAGACCAGCTGAATGTCACTTTTCTTTCCTTTATGGTTCCATTTATAGAAAGAATAAAATGATAAATGGATAAATATATATTCATATTGCATAACTGAACAGTGAGAAAGTGATGATTAGTAAGCAGCTCACAGTTCATTAGACATATGGAGACATATATCTTAAACGTTAAGTATCATTACATTGCAAAAGCACTCTCACTCAACCGAGCATTTCAGTTACTCACTTGCCTGCAATGTTAAGTGCTATGGCTATCAGTATTATTTTTCAACTTTTGAGTCATGATTAATTGAGAAATAAATAAATCTATATATATACATATACATACAAAGAAGAAAGTCTGTGTGTTTTGTTGTCCTCTAATAACTCGGTCACTACTAAAGCTATCGTCACAAAACTTTCTACAATTCTTTTCTGGGTCCTGCAAAATGTCTACGTCTACCTTTTTCCAAAAAAAGTAGCTAAAATCAGAGATATTAATTAAAAACTCGGAAAAAACGATCATTTTCGCCCTCATCATTCCGAGTGGCAACAGTCTCGCAAGCTGGAGATGAAAATATGCTTTATGTTTTGAAAGTTGTTGCCACTGCTCGCTCTTAAATCCTAGAGTTTGTTAATAAAAAATTTCAAAGTTTTACTATGTAATAAAAATAGCATTGCCAAACATTAAATACATTATTCGCGATTCCAAAGATTCGTAGGTAGCCATTTCGACTATTCCCATCTTCCTTCTACTTTAATAAGCCGAAATGTTAATTAAAAACCCTGAAAACGTCTTATTTTTGCACTCGTTTTCCCGAATGGCAACAGTATCGCGCGTTGGAGATAAAAATGCTTTATTTCGAAAAGTGTCGCTACTGCTCGCTTTCAAATCTGTTAATCGAAAATTTCTAAGTTTTACAGATTCTATACATATAAAGAAGAATGTCTGTTTATGTGTTTGCTGTTTGTTCGCGTTTTTCATGTCTGATCAATTATGATAAATTTTTTGCCCCATTTAATCGACTAGAATTAAACATAGGTGAAATATTGTATGGAACTTGATCTTTTACGACCATTTAATTAGAAAGACGAAAATCATTAAAAACTGCGGGCCATTGTTGCTGATATAATGAAAGAGAATTAGCTTATTTTTCTATCGAAATTTTTTATGTGGGTTCTATATCGCATCAGAATGAAAAACGTATGACTATAAATCGTATTTTTTGGCATCGTTATTAGAGAATGATTACAGCGGTATCGGTCTCTGAGTTGTTAGATGCATTACCCTGAATCTAACTTATATTAAAAATTAACTAGAAATATAACTGACATCGGGTACATCGGTTAGAAAATAAAGTAAATAAGTCTTTCTCAAATTAAATTACAGCAGCACTCGTCCATCTGAATTAAAGAATTAAAAATTTTTGTGCTGCAAAGAAATAAGAAAATTTGTCCCGCTTTGAAATTTGATGAGTTCAGAAATGAAAAAAAACGGGGAAGGACGAGGAAGAGCAAAAAGGAAAAATTAAGAAAATAAATACGTAGGTTGGGGAAAAAGTCATGGCAACTATTTTTTTTTTCTTGAAGATACCAGTCCAGTTGGAAAATGTGACATATACAGATGAAAGAACAAGGTCTTAACTACATGTGTGGACAATTAATAGCACTTAAATATCGTAACACACGAATTTATCATGGGAGTATACAGGGCAATATGGCCTTCACCGTGCAAAAGAATGATAACACAATACACATAAAGTTGACATGCGTCCCTGTAGTACCGTGCGGTAACTGTTTTGCCATGAGGAACAATGTGGCAAACAATGACACCTCTGACGTCATACGCGACGATCACCATCAATTTGACTGGGAAAGGATTCTGACTGACCTTCTGCTGCCTTGGTGATCCAGGATGTCGCCACTCCGCGGACTGACATTTCAGTTCTAGTTTGTATGCCCTGGCCCAAAATTCATCGATGGCGATTATTCGTGAAAAGAATTGATCGCCGTCCTTTTGCCAGCGTGCAAAGTGGTCGGAGCATATTGCATAGCACACCCACCTTTGAACTTCCGTCAGTGCATGCGGTACCCACCGCGAAGCGATTTTGCGTAGCTGTAGCTCATTACGCAATATCCTGTGGACGGGGCGTTTCTCGATGCCACTTGCCCTCTCTAAATCCAGTAACGTCCATCGTCTGTCTTCATCCATGAGGAGCTCGATGACAGCGCACTCACCGGTCGTCCCGAACGTTGTTCATCACTGGTTGACACATGTCCTTCCTGAAACTTCTTACCCACCGTGCTACTGTACGATATGGTAGGGCAGTATTCCCAAGGGCTTCTACTAATTGACTGTGACATTCCATCGCATTTCTCCCTCGGAGAACGGCTATTTTGATGTAAGCGCGCTGCTCAACACTAGTTATTTCCATCTCGCACGACACTCACCAACTGACTGATTTCAGAGCCCTCGCTACCACACAGCCAGCTATCACAGAGCCATCTGTTGTTCTGCATACACACTATGCCTGCAGAACTTCCACATGACACATATATGTTTTGTGATCCGTTCACATATCTACAAGAAAAAAATAGTTGCCGTGACTTTTGCCCCAACCCAATTAAAGAAAAATTTACATCTTCCAGTACATTGTTTTCAGGAAGTCATTTAAAACATTTTTATAATAGAAAATTGACAACATATAAATAAATGGGTAGTATAGTTGGCCTAGAAAAAGTATAAGATATCCAGATATCTGAAGTCCGGGTAAAGTGTCATTAAAATTAGAGGTCTATACCAGGAAATAAAACTGAAGAAGTACTCTTGTTAACTGATTTCATTCAAAGAGTTTGCGTAAAATATTATTGAAGTGCTCAAAGATGAAAAAACAGCTATATAAATCATTTAAAAATTCAAAAAGTTGACTTTGAAAATCAACCAAAACGTGTGATTCTTTTGGAATCGTATGTCACGGAAGCAGTTTTTTACGTCTGCCTCATGTTAGTATACCATATCAACATAATTTACGAGAACGTATTTACGTGCAGAGCTATAGAAAGGCTGAAGGCCGGAGAATGATAACATATAGTATTACTCGCTATTGGAGTGCGCCAATGGATTGAATAATTGAACGCATGGGAAGTCAGTTCCAAGAGACGGAAGGATTTTGAAAATGCCACAATAAAGTTATCCGCTAGTTACCACCTCGGATGATGACTTCTTTGACAATGAAAGTCTTTTGTCAATCAAATGCCCACAATAAATTTGTCCGCTAGTTACCGCCTCGAATGATGATTCCTTTGTCAATCAAATCCCCACGATAAAGTTGTCTCCAATTTACCACCTCGGATGATAACTTCTTTGTCAATCAAAGTCCTTGCCCATCATTGGCGGAGTGGTTATGACTGCAGGATATTTATAGTTTGACGTCGTTCAAATACCAGCAAACGGGTGAGAACTGCATGGATGTTTTCGTATTTTTCCTCATGTGCGACATAGATACCCGATAGTATTTTTATGAAATTCTCCATAAAAGCATCCCTCCTCTTAGGAAGACAGCCTTCTCATGCTTTATAGTAGTCAAATAATCCTAACCAAGCAATCAAAGTCCTTCGACTCCACCCAGTTGCGCATCGACGTGCTCCAATCACAGCAGCCTTCACGCAACTGCTTCGTATGTACGCAGTTGTTCTGCCCCAGTGTCCACAGAAATCGAAGAAACTGTAATGAAGAACACAGCGATTGAGACCTACCGAATGCAGCAAAGCTCTGTTCTCGAGAAAAGAGCAGAGCATATTTGGTTACTGAATGATCGGCGGTTTTTGAACCGGACAGAAAGTTGCATCCGACGCAGTTCAGTAAATTCTAAGAAAGATCGAATTTTGCTAGGAGGCTGTGTGCTTGTTTGAAAAAGAATAAACTTAGATGAGCTTACTGGTTTGTACATAACTTGGTATGGGTTTCTGGCTGCGAAACGAAATTCTTAAAATTTTGACGACGCCTCATATTGCTGTCGTCGACAATTTTACCACGGCATGAATGGCATGCTCTAAGGATCTCATTCCAATGGAACATGCTTATGATTGGAAAATGCCTTTCGTGAGCAGTGTGGAATAATTCCATTAAGTCTCATCGACTTCCTCGTCAATTAAATGCCTTGCAGTCATTAAATCGTCTTGCACATTTAAGTTCTTTGCACACATTATTAAACAATTGGCAGAGTTCTTTAATGCTTGTATTTTCTTCTCCAAAGGGTATGGGTGATATATTTTTCATCACACAAGGTGAGTTTCCTGTAAAATAAGCATTTGCCTGCGTTAAAACATTATTTTCCCTCTACTGTATCCTTCATTTTCTTGCCTCTTTTGAAAATACATTTTTATGTTGTGGTACATATTTACGAGGGAATGTCTATTCTTGCTAAATCCACTGCTCATCTGAATTTGTTGAGCAGTGCTATAATACCAAATAATAAGCACTTCTTATCATGCAGGGATAGAAAACGCGGAAAGATATAGTTAATACTATAAAGATATTTAAAAAAGAGGTATAATATAAACTTGTGAAAACACTGAATTCCAAAATAATATCATAACTGTTTAATTAAGAAATTTACTTTTATGTAACATATTTATCAATAGATGGCAGCACTACCTTACAGGTTCTGGTTTTTGGGGAAAAATTGACCAAGAGCATAACATAACAGAATAATTATACATAATAAATAATTATATTATAGTAGGCATTTTTAGCGCACTTTATGCGATAAGGAAAAAACTTAGGTCCTTACTTATTTGCAGTTTTTCACGTTTTAGAGTAATGATAAATTTCACTCGAAGTTTATTATTCAATGATCAAATATTTAAATTAGTTTTCTACCATTTTTAATTAAATATGCTTAAAAATTATAAAAATATTTTCTATGCATTTTAGTGAATATGTTATAGCAAAAACGCTATATCGCTATTTGATTATTAATTCAAGTATTCTCTAAAAATGTGTTCCGGTAAATAAATCGGAGTTTGCTTTTAGTGCTGCCATCTATTATCGAGATTTAAATATGTTTTCAGTTTCTTGAGTTGAAATGACTTTCAATCGTAATAATATTGTCGATATCCTTCTCCTTTATTGTATATAAAATACATACAACATAAAAAAGTTTAAAAAAATTATTATTTCTGCTTCTCCAATAGTTTTTTCAATTTTTAATTATGTTATTTATAATACATGTAGTTTAGACTGCTGAGCTTTTAAGTACTGTACTGCTTAAATATTAAAAAACAATTAAAAAACGCTAACTACCACAATGAATTAATAAGCATAAGAAACGCTAACTACCACAATGAATTAATAAGCAAAGGTAAAATAAATTTCACTATCTAGATATCATATGTGAGGCAAGACGTCTCCTTAAAGAGAATAAAATTGTCATATGAAGCATTGTCTTCTGTTGGACAATTTTTTTATCTTTACCAGGGGATCTACCAGGGTACTAATTTTTAGTACCACCTTCTTTTCGATTGCGTACCACTGGTGGTACGCAATCGAAAAGAAGGTGGTACTAAAAATTAAAACCCCAACATCCTGATTGAGTTTTTTTCTCTAACACTTGTAAATTTATGCGATCTGAGTTTTGTTCAAGAGTGTAGGTAGTAGTAGTACTTTGTAGTGGTAGTATTAAAGGTTTTCAAGTTTTGTTTAGATGGTATGCGTTCGTCAAAAGGTTGAGAACCACTGGTATTTAGAAACTTTTAAGAATAAAGTACATAATACGTTAAGTATGAAAAATGTAGCACTGGATAAATTATATAAAATTCCTTATTTTTGTACCTTATTAAGTATTTCTTTGTTTAGAATATAATATGGAAAAACAATTAATTTTCAGAAAGTTATTTACAACAATTTTTTGATTTATATCATTTTACATATAAAAATTAGCATAGCTTACGTATGAAAAGAAATTAAATACAAACAGATAAAGATACATGTTTATATAGAAATCAAATTTTAAATGTCCAATTAAAGGTATGAATTCAAATAAAAAATTTCAGAAACAAATTTTTTACATGTGTAATTTTTCTACAGTCAAACCCTCTATTTAAAAAGCGCTCATAGCAACTATCTTTATTCAAAACTATACTGAATGAAAATTTATATCTTTTAACACTATGTCAGCCTGATAAATTAAATAGGCATCAGTAGGTAGGCTGCCTCTGAGAGTTACATGAAATTTATTGCTTTTTCTTATATAATTTCTTAGGTATTTTCTTCCTCCATCCAGCATGCATTTATGAGTCGAATCCCGGCGAGGGCACAGTACATTTTTCGCATCCCCTGTTTAAAAAATACCTAATGACTCTACAAATGGCGCCCGAACTAAAAAGTGGTGGACAATAATATATCACCACCAGGATTTGGCGATTAGATCCTCTAATCAATTCCCAGTTCCCTTTAAAAGAGACCACGAATGTTTGCGGAGAGGAGGGAGATAATACCTTATAATACGAAAGAATATACGGGGTATGACCTTCCTATGATTTAGTTACGTTAACAGAAATTAATATCATAGGAAAGGTCATGACCTAAAAAGTCAAACCAACTATTTAGTATGTTTAGTAGTTGATTAAAAGTAGTAAAAGATATTTAGATCCCCCTCAAAATTGGGGGAGGAAAATAGAAGTCCAACCACTCTTCGGAGTAGGCTCTGGCAAACATTGTGCCGTGTAATATGGACAAGACAACAACAACAGCATCTAATAATTGCTTTTATTAAATTTTTTAATAATGTTATGGAATGACATTAACTGTATCTGCTAAAACATTGTTTCAGATAAGAGGGGATCCAACGTCCTGCGAGAAGTTGAAATCCAAGTCCTTGACAACATGGTTTGCCATAATGCCTATTATCCAACCTACAAAATACCAATCAAAGGCTGGCATCTTTGCGCGGGTGTTTTGGAAGGGGGTAAAGGAACTTGTCAGGTATGTTTCAAATCTCTTTCTTTTATTTATTTAAACAAGCTCATCAAAGTAGATAAGATAATGATTAATGGTGGACAGTTATAGATACGGTTTTTGCAGACAAAGAGTTCGAGAAGCTTGCCGCCTTCATAGGGTTTTAATTGGGTTTTCTCTTCACTTGCGACATAAATAAAGGGCATTTCCACCAGAAAGTCCTTCACGAATTCATCTCTTCCAAGGCAGATAAGAAACGGATGTTTTCCGTAATAACGTATCTCATATTTTATTTATTGTGATTCCATTCGTAAATTAAAATATTGATTATGGGTCATCCTTGACGATCTGTAATCAATGCATAATATCAAGATACTTACGACGAAATCCAATACCAGTTCACGATATACTTACGACGAGAATCGTTTCAGACGTCCCGTCGTAAGTCGGAACTGATGTTATTCCTGGTGTCTTCAGTAATAGTTTTATAAATTGGGATGTCATTTAACATAAAATGGGTTTAGAAATGTTATAAACTTACGTAACATTCATAATAATTTATTCATATACACATACATATGTACTACATGCATGCATATTTGATGAAATAAACACAAACTCTTCTTTGAAAGTAATTAACATGAGCAAAACACACAAATATATAAATTATATCTTTAATTAAAAATATCAGGTGAATAACAGATACTCGTTTGAAAGATATCTATTTACTTCAATAAGAATTGTTGTCTACTTGAAATGGTTCTTTCCCCCCCCGTATACTTCAAGATAACATCTCACTGCTTCTTGTTGCAACTTCGACGAAGCAGGTTTTTTATTCATATTTTCAAGTGGCTGAAATCTTGATTTAATTTAGAAAATGTTTAAGGTAATTCTTTTGTGATAAACTGTTTTGGCGGATTCCCTTCTTTATCTGCCTCATTATTCCTTTCTTCTTATGTAACTATTGCATTTTAGAAATCAATTAAATCTTCACCATTTTGTTCACTTTCTTCTTGATCCACCAATTCTTCTACATCCTCCATATGACTCCTCGTACGTGTCCTACGAGGGCCTCGTACTCCTCGTACGGATCCGGACTCCTCGTACGCGCTATGTCAACCACTTCTTCGCGAATTTGTTCCAAGATATTACGTTTGTTTATGATTCCAGTGTTTACTATGGCATCTGCTTTTTCCAGATTCTTTATAAGCATTTATTTCCATGAGATTCTGATTTCCACTGTGAATTCTTTCCGTGAAATTCCATTATTCCGCATACAGTGACCAATATTATATTTTTCCAAAAATCATATAAACTGCTTTACGCCTTTTTGCAGTTATTTTGCGTCTGAAAGTGTTTTATTAATAAGCATAACAAATAAGGAAAAATAAAAAGCATCGAAGAACGCCCCCCATAGCGCATTTTATAGGTGGAGCGATAGTTTAATGGTCATTCTTCATTACGCGTGCAAAAACAATGTTGTGTGCCTACGCTGACGGTAAACGTTAACTAACGAGAGCCATTTATAAAAGCGAATTGTCGTAAGTCGAGTACACACATCACACACGTTGCAAACTTAATTAGCGCAGTTTCTCATATACTATAAGAAAACCCCACAAGTGCCATGCATGTACATATATATATGTGTGTGTAAGATATAACAAAATACAATATCTGCTTTAAAAAAATAATCGGCGACCTCAAAATTAACATTCTAGATTTGGTGATCTCTTTATAAATTCTTCTGTTCTCCCAAATTCGAGATTTATCTGCGTTATGTAACGCTATTAACTAAGCAATTATAGATTAGCTGTAGTTGTACATCAAACTTGGTATATGTTTTCCCTGGCAGTTAATTGCGTCACTCTTTTCCTAGCTTCCGCCTTGCTAATAGCTCCTCGCTTTGCTTTCTTCGTTTAGATAAACATCTATGGAGATAATTTTAAATCCGTGGAAATAAAGACTGAAAATTCTTCAAGGTCATGCTTTGTTATCTTCATCTGTAGGCCTTCACTCTCAGCTTCGACGACTGCAAACTGATTCTTCTTCTGTTCTTCTCGAAATTATCACATATATATGTGTGTGTGTGTGATTATAAGATAACAAATGCGTAAATCAGCTTTATAATTTAATTTAGTAATAGTCTCTAAATTCCTCATTTTTAATTCGGGTATTTCGTCTCTCTGTTCTGAGAATAACAACATTTCTGGACAGCGCCATTTCTAGATTAATCTATGCCACAGAGTTCGCGTAACGCTGATGACAAAGTTTATTCGGAAGCTAAACTCTGAGAACTGAAACCTTTCAAACCTAAACCCAAACCTTCCTCTTAACGGACTGCCGTATAGGATAAATTCGCGTTTTGCTTCTACCTTTGTTGCCGCTTGGACTCTATTTCGCTGTACTCTCTCCTATCACAAACGTGTTAAAAAATTTAAATGTTCTTCAATAGGCATGATTAGAGTGCCAAGTAAATTGTGGCCCCAAATGTTAGTTTAAATGAAAATGGAATTTAATTCGCATCGACTGCCAAGTTTCTTAGTCAGTACGGATTCAGCATACAAGGCACTAAGAATTCTTCCTCTTCAATATGGATCTACGTTCAACTCCAAACAACATTGTTACGTCTGTGTCTCCTTTTTATCACAAATATATATTTTACTTGAGGCAGAACCTTAACTGCTCGACTCCATATGCAATGAAAGATAACTATATTGGCAGAATTCTATAGTCAACAAAGGTAACTATTTCAAAACTTTATATCACAACACGTATAACAGTTTTTAATCATGCCTTCTTATATCCAGAAAACATTTTTTCCAGAATGGCGGGCGCTTGCCTATAACCGAATTGGCCACTCCTAAAGCCAGAAGTGGTGGCCATCTTACTGTAGAGGCACCTAATACGTGGCTACCGTTGTTTCCTATGAAGAGACAGACAATTTAACATCTATGCCTTCTCCGGGATTCGAACTCGGGCCCTTCGGTAGCATAGTCAGGCTCCCTTAACCACTATGGCGTCTGAGCGGCATATCCAGAGTATAATACCATCTTACCATTAAAGTGCATACTTAATAATTTTATTAAATACCTAGTTAGTTTATGAAGTAATTGATCAAGTTAGTTAAAGTGTGTAACAAATTAAAAATTCCACACTTTAACTAATTATTCTATAAATGAATACTTATTAGACATTTCAAGTGTAAAATAAATAGTTAATATTTTTATGTATATATACATATTTCAGACAAAATAATGAATAACATCGAATTAGTATGACTAAAAATACAAAAATGCATTATTTTTCAAGCATTTTTCCTGCTTTTTAGCCCAAAGGCACAATTTGCCCAGAAGGGTTATTTATTTCGTTTTAGCATTTTGAGTTGTTTCACTACAAAAGGCATTTCATTTTTCAAATTGTTACCACCAAACATTAGAGCCCTGCATTATATTAAAAAAAATTAAACAATGAAAAACCTGCATGAATGTATGTATGTTTCTCGCACTGTGAAAAATCAACGGTACCTAGAGGCATCGAATTTTGAATAACGTAGTCCTCCACATAAATATGGGCATCTGGAAGCTCAATTTTGGAATTTAGAATTTGTTTTATTATCTATTTCATATTCAAAGCGAGCAATGGCAACACTGTACGAAAAAAAAAATCTGATGTGTACACCACATGACTTCCTTGTACGGAATATTAAATTATACGCATTTGTTTCTTGCATTTCTTTTAAATTTATTGGATTTAATTAAATCTACTTCGCCGACAGCACATAAACCACAATAGAATAAAGGCATTCTTTAAAATTCACTCTATTTGTTTAACATAGCGACACTCTGGCACTAGGTTCACTTAACAGTATTATATTTCATTCATATTATAACTCAGAATGCACAAAATGTATATCATTTAAAGAATTATCTAATCGTTGCCACATGTTCTTTTCAAATACTATAATAAAGCTAGAACGATGTAAAAAAGAAATTAAGCAAACAAAACAAAAAAAGAAACAGTTTTTCACAGACGATTGAGTATTTCTCATTCAATTAATTCAGTTTTCACTTCACGACAAGACAAAAATACATTAAAGCACAAAATATCTGTATTAAAAATTACTAAGTATTAAAAATTAAGTAAATCTTAAACACTTATTTCCTCGAAAAAATTCCAGAAAGGATTAAGCATGATTTAATTCGCAATAATAAATGAAGGCCTTTTTTTTTTTTTTTTTTTTTTTTTTTTTTTTTTTTGTTGCAAAGCTTAGTCTCTCTAGATTGGCAACAAATCTACAATTCTGCTGTTTCAAATGTACACAAATATGTCCGCCTTGTTATTTAAAACTTAACCCCTAAAAAGCTTTTAAATTGTTGATAATTGTACAAATATTGCTTCCAAATTTACGAAAGGCATAATAACCTTAACCGGAAGATAAGAACAACATAATTCAATCATTTTTAAAGCAAAAAATGTACAATTTACAAACATATAAGAGTAAAGAAACTGAGATCACTGTGCCGAGTAACAGAGTGAATATATATATAAATATAGTATTTATATACGTCTGGTGCGGCCGATTTCAACCAAAATACGAGGTGCACATCTACATGTTATAGCAGTCCTATATACAAAATTTCAACGTTCTTGAGGCTACTCGTTTTTGAACGTACGTTCGTATCTCGCATAACGTACATACGCGCGTACGTACATACGTTCGTACAGACGCCACGAAAAATTCTCTTCAGAATTAATTTTAAAGCAGTTTTATAATTTTTTTGGAGGAAACGAGTCTTTTATTCTGTCCTTACGTATAGATATCACGCAAAAACATCGTTAAATTGCATTCGATAGCGGTCAAAATGGGTATTTTCGTTGAAATATGCTGCCTGAAACTTTTCGCGATTACAATACTTCCTTTTTACTTTTTACTTTTTACTTCGTACAAGGAAGTAATTATCTTCAGCGCACGAGACTGTGTATTGAAAATTCTAAAGGTACATTATTTTGTGCTATTGCTGTTGAATTGAATTTTATGGTTTAAGTGCGAAGAACATGATACTTAATAAATAAAGGTAATTCAAAAAATGTTAAAAAACACCCCTTTGGGCGTAATATTTTTCTTTCTTCTTTTCTTTTCAAAAAGCAAAATTTTAAGGTTCATTTCAATTACATGTTATTTTTTATATTAAAAATGCGTCCTATATCTCCACTGTTTTATCTGATCCAGTGGAAATATATAAATGAGAAGAGTTTAAAATAGGAGTAAAAATCTAACTTTAGGAGTACTGACTGGGAGTTTCAGCCAGCTGTAGTGAAACTCTGTTTTTTGAACTTTCTGTTGCGAGTGGATATTAAGTAGAAGACACGCAATTATCAAAGCCAGGTGCAAGGATCAAAACTGAAGCCTTTGACCTTGTATATAACTGAATTCATTATCGTCTGTCTGTCTCGTGAAAAGAGAATGTAAATTTATGTTAGTTAGCTTAATTCTGCAACTAGAACTGAAGTTAAAAAAATCTTTAGTTGCTTTTCCCCAATTGTATTTACTAAGTGTTCTGGTTTAGATAATTAAATCCGGGATGATAATTCATCTTGAAGGCTAAAACGTTAGACTAGTACTTAGATTAAGCAAACCTGTGTTTAATCTAAAGTCGTCAGAGTTTTTCAAAATTTACTTGATTATCACACGTTCTTTGAAGAGGATAGATATGTCTGGCAGTTTTTCGTGGCCAGGAGAAGAGTTTTTACTGCTCTTAATTACTTTAAATTTACTGATACTTTCCTCTCACCAGTATCAGTAAATAGGAATTTGAAAAATATTTTTAATGTAGCTTCGGAATTCGATTGGATTGAAACAAATTATATTTATAAACTCTTTAATTTAATCACAGAATTTTATAATTAATCTTTTAAAAAATCATTACCTGCCTTTTGAAAGATCCAAGCTTGTAACTATTTGAGTATGCAGAATTATGCAATTTACTGGTTTTTGAAAACTAAAAATTATTTCTGAGGAACTTCCTAAACAGTTTTTATGTCGTTTGGACGTTTAAGCACTAATTTAAAAAAATAAAAGAAGTTCGCTTTAAATCATCAAAATGCATTGCAGTTATTTCTCATCACCCAGAATGTGAAAGTTCAAAGAGTTTATTTTTTTCACATTTCACTTTTGGCTTGATAACAAAATGAGTTATACCAAAAGAAAGTATTCCTTCTTAAATTTCTTAGTTTTTAGAAATTTTATTATTAATCATTCATATCATTTTCTTATAGTATTCTTCGTTATATTCATTTTCAAAGCTAAATCTTTACGTTTGTGAAAGATACATTCTCGTACCGATGTTAAGAAAACGATAATATGCAGTGTTTACTGTTATTATAAATCTATTCCATTTATTTACATTTAATAAAGATGAACAAACTAATCCTATCTTTAAGTATGTAATGTAAACCATTAATATTGAAAGAAAGCAGCTATTATTTTAAAGATGTTCTTCTTTCGGAAATTCTTCCCAGCAGTTAAACAATAAGTTCTGTTCAGAAGTCAAACAACAAAAATCAGCGCTATATTTTCAAATTTTCACAGGACTCATTTGAGCTTTTGCAGCTGAGGATGGTGGTTCGGTAAAACCATCGAAACTAGTCCTGTGAAAATTTGAAAATATAACGCTGATTTTTGTTGTTTGACTTCTGAATTAGGATTTGTTCGGCGTGTTATTGTGTCTTAATAAGATTGCAGTCTGATTACAGAACATCTTTCGATTGCAGTCTGATTACAGAACTTATTCTGTATTCTTGCTTTTTCTGTTAACATAGGTCCCAGGGCTAATCACTGCCATGTTTAATTCCCAACAAAAAAGCTGTATGCCTGGGGTTTTACGTATGTGTAGCATGAATGCGAGCTCCTTTTTCCTTAGAAAAACTTCCACGTAGTCATTCTTTCAAAGAGTAACCGTAACATGCTTTATTTGAACCAATCACTATTGTACAAGTAACAATCACTGTCCTCCTGATATAATTTCAATTGTATTTTACTTTCTGTTTTTATTACAAGCTGTCAGATATTATTTTTAAAGTATGCGTAGTATATTTTAATGATTCTAATTCATATTTACCCCCTCCTCACCAATTAGCTTTAAGTTAATGTAATTTTAACTAATCTAAAAAACTAATTAAAACTATAATAAATTAAAACTGCATTAACTATTGCAAAAATAGTAGTAGCTTTATGACTGACTTTTTTATCCAAAACGTCAAACAAACAACAGGAGCAAAAAATTGCTTACTATTCTGCAGTAACGGATTTTTATGATTCTATTTTCAATTTTTCTAAATGGAAAACCTTATTGCTTTCATTTTCAGTCTTTCTAAGATTGTTGTTTTTAAAATGTCTTTAGTAAATACAGTCTGATTACTTACTCTTATAACACAGTCGAATTCACAATTCCTCGAATTTCTCAAAAAAGCACAATTCGAAATAAAATGTTTTCGACATTAATAAAGTTTTTAATTTTTTTATTAAATTTAAACAACAAGGAATGAAGCGTTAAAGACATGGAACATATTTTAATCAAAATCTTAAAAGCTCATTTTAAATGTACGATTTTATGTTCTATAGTTTTATTTTCTGAGAGATAATGTGTAAACTAATAGGCTTATGTTAACGGTTTAGCTTAAAATAGTTTAGGGCATTATTATTTGAAATCAACGACTTATATGGAAATTAGATTTTCCTTTTCGTTCCTTTTCGTACGTATCAACTTTATATTTTTCAAATTCTTTTAACGTTCTTAAACTTTAATAATAAATTCTTCAAGACTTGAATCAAAATCTAAAGATTTTAGATAGCAAATTTTTGTTTCATTTTAAATTTTAATTTTTAGTGGCTGTATTTTACTTTATTTCAAATCCTGATTCTCTTTGATCCATAAAAGCTACTTACAGATTTAAGATACAATTAAAGCCATACATTGGTCACATTTTTTTTTTTTTTATTCTAGATCCTGAAGCCGAATCATTTTACATAAAACATCAACATCAAGTTGTATATACTAATTATCATTATTTAAGGAAAAATCACAAAAATGACGATTACTCAAAATGTTACATGTAGAACTTAATGAAACTGATAGTATGCAACAAATAGTAAGGTACAAAATAACATGGAAAGAAGTTGCCAGACAATTACAGTGTTATATAAATTAACATATGTATAAAATGAACAAATCAGATGTGTCAGTTTGGTATAGGAAAATGACCTTCACTATGGAGTATGATCGCTTTTAGAAGCAATACAATACATACGCGATGTGCCATGCTGTCAATTAGGCAGTCTATCAGCTCCATATCAACCATTGCTCTTGCAAAGCAGTTCAAGAGTGGAAAGAGTCTAAAGAGAAGAACTGAGAGCAGCTATTCGTCTTCTTGAAGCATCCCAAAAGTGCTCGATAGAATTCAGGTGCAGTGACTGAGCTGGCCACTCCAGGCGCTGAATTATTTGCTGCTAAAGATAATAATCCACGATGCGCGTCCCGTGCAGTCTAGTGTTGTCGCCCTATACCATTAAATTATCACCTATTGTCCCGGCATAAAGGCGCTCATAAGGATCAAGGATGTCATCTCTAAAAGCCTCAGCATTCATATCCCACGTGGAAAGACGTCCACGTCTATGCGTCCACCCAAACAGATACCACCCCAAACACAGACTCTTCTGCATGCATCTCTTTCACAGTTTGATGGATGGTAACGGGTTCCAGGTTCTCTCCAAATCAAATAACACCTACTCTCGTTTTGGAGGCTAAACCTGGACTCATCCGCAAAAAGAAAAGCCCTCCGTCGATCAGCTGCCCAGTGGACGTGTTGATGTGCAAACCTCAAACGTTCCGTTCTATGAAGTGACGCAAATGGCACATCGTCTCGCGTGCAGAGCTCCTTCGTGAAGCTTTCTACTCACGGTTCCCATTGACATCAACCTTACAGTGGCTGCATCATGGGGGAAACTGAGTTGAGTCGGTGTTGACGTTATTTTCGTTCATGTGCATAACAATAAATATCGGTCATCAGTGCTCGTCGTACCGGTTGGCCATCTTTGGATGAATCTCCTGGATGCCAAAGCTGTGGTTAGAAATTTTTACCAAAGTCTATAAACCACAGAGGGACTAAAATTTAGTCATCTGGCCACTTCTATCTGACTTAGTTCTGCCTCTAATCTCCCAATAGCTCTCCATAGCAGCTCTTTGCACAAATGATGCCGGGAGGTCATTGCTACAAATTGGCTACCCCACATTTCTTATCTCAGTATCACAGCAAAATTTGCATGTTTGCTCTGAAACATGCACTTTTATGCTCCTCGCTGATGACATATTTCGATTGCAGTGGCGTTAATTTGCTTATTGCAGATTTTCTCAGCAACTCTTATTTGATGATATATTCAAATTTTATACAGATTGGCTTATTTTTTAATGAGTTATTTACAATTTTTGTGATTTTTCTTTAATTTTTGGAAACCAGTGTATCTTAGGATTGAGTTACGAAGTCCACTAGCTTACTCCAATCTCATAGCTCATAGTTTAAGTATAGCAATGTTTAAATTGTTACTTTTACATTGTAACAGAATATCATTTGTTCCCTAATTTTCATTGTGTCACAACTGATCCATTAAGATCTATATCTTGAAATTAATTTGCTCTATATATTTGAAATCACTTACACAAACCAAAATTTGATACTCCTTTTTTTTATATATTTATCCTCCTTCATAACTGAAATTCAGAAAATTTGAAACTTAGTAGAACACTATATCTCAATATCATAACTGTAGGCATCATTATTATTACTTCTTACCTTCTGTTACCAACACAAACATTTTTTGAAAAAATAAAATCAGATAATTCTTGACCTACAATTTTGTAAGGGAACTCAAAATGTTTAGTAATTTTTCAGCAACAAAAGCAAAGAAACGAATTTCAACTTGGATATATATTGATAGACGCAAGTCTTTCATTATTAATTTTTGATAAATAACACATATTATTGTTTTAACAACATGTACAAACAGATTCCTTCGACTTAAAGGCAATTAAAGACAAAAAAAAGTGCTTACTTCTAGTTCTTATTCAAAATTCTGTATTAAAATAATTTAATTTTAAGTAACTCGTCACAGAGGTTCTGTAAGTAATTTAGCAATACGTAAAATCGCAAAATCATATGGCATTAATCAACAAAAAGAAGCACATCCATTCTAGTTTATTAAATCAGAATGTTAATTTACAGAAATAATGCCTGAGCCTTCTTAATGCCCGTATATCACAAAGACAGTTTCTTACCGAAATGATAAACACAAATAATAAAAAATAAATTAAAATTTAATAAAAAATAAATATAAAATGTTTGACTCCCGTTCGACAAAAATAGGCCGAGATATTTGATTTTAAAATTTGCGATTTTTGATATCATTTTCAACTTTCTTTGTGGGAATGGTTAATAAATAAATTAAAATAATTCGAGGCTTATTTTTTCTTTAAATGTCACTCATTTATAATCGTTTTGGGATTTACTGCTGTGCAACATTCTTTCATTCATAATTTAGTTACAACTGATATGTCGAAAGAATTTTCTCGCAATCAATGTGTAAGCTCTGAAGGGTTGAAAAAACATTAGTGCTATTCTCATACAGTTTTATTGCTTCACAATTATAATCTAACTAATCAGATAGAAAAATTCATTAAACCAGATATATTTTTAATTTACGCACATATGTAATGTTACAAGTTGACTATGGGCCAATACTGAGGCCTGCCAGTGTTTTCTAGAAAACGAATTGGTGAACAATATATAATATTTTGTACAGCAATGCAAAACAAGACCTCCTTGTAGAATAACATTAACATTGATCAATACTTTTTATGGTAATCTGCCCAGAAATACTCTTTTCTCAATCTATGAGCATCAGAACCACTTTCTAAACTGATATTTTATATTTAGTTTTATACAAATACAATCTTTATGGTCTTCAATAGAGGTATGACACCTAAACATGATTTTCAACTTAAAAAATGGAACATTTAAGTCAATATTTTTGTAGTACGTGAGTCATCCTTTTGGTATTTTATTTTTTATAATGAGTATACAATTTTCCTAAGTATATATAAGGAATATGGAACTATAAAATGTTACCTAGTTTTTAAAAAATTATGTTTTCTTAACGATTCCAAAACATAAATATTTACGTCAATTAAAATTGGAAGTCTATGTTTGTGATTGCTAAAATAAAAACCAGGTATGAAGTAATGTAACCACCAGTTTAAATTATTTTTAAACCTATATCTAAAAGGAAAAAAACAGCACATAATATAATAAATCCTATGGGACGACTTCCCTTAGCAGAAAGAAAAAAAAATCTTCACGGATTATTTTAGATTTATTGAAAATTTGTGTAGTTCTTCTTTTATTCGTTGCAAGGTTTCAGTATATATTCAACCTTTTGTATAAAGTAAAATAGAGTTTTAATACAATATTTAAGTCTATATCCAACTACTCATTTTTTCGGAGAAGCTTGCCAATAGTAACGCAGATTTTTAATACAATCTTAAATCTAGATATATCCAACTGCACATTCTTTCGGACAGCTCACCAGCGGCAGAGCGGTAAAGTCGCCGAACACTGGTAGTTCGGTTCGAGGTTCGAATCCCGCGAACGGGCTGGCTGCATGGGTGTTTTCGTGGTTTTTCCCATGTGTAAAGTGTATACGAGCCAGTTTCCGTTAGAAAGTCCTCCACGAAGGCATCCCTCCCCTTAGGCAGATAGCCCTAGTGTGCTTTGCCATAATTAAATACACACACACACCATTCTTTCGGAGAAACGTTCCAACAGATATAGACTATGAGCAAGTTTCTATGTGAGATAAATAACGTTACTCAAAAACTCAGTATCATACGATTTTGGCTTTGAATAAATGAATGGGTTCTGCGCAAATAATACAGCTTTCATTTTGTCAAATCATGCTTATATTATCGCGAAACTCGTTTTCTGTGTAAGTGATCCTAATGATAGTCTCTAATATTTTAATATCCATAATATAAACGAACGGACTGGCTGCATGGGCGTTTTCGTGGTTTTCCCCATGTGTAACGTGTATACGAGCCAGTTTCCCTTAGAAAGTCCTCCACGAAGTCATCCCTCCCCGTAGGCAGATAGCCCTCGAGGCTTTGCCATAATCACACACACACACACACACACACACACACCATAATATAAATGTTAATTGGTGCCATTTTAAAGTATCTGAAATGAAAAGTTAATTTGAAAGCATACTGAGTAAATCCTAATTCCATAACGTTATTTAACTAAAGTATGACGCAGTTTTGACAAAAATATTAAGACGTAAATGACATTTAGCAAATACAGTTATGACAAAAATGTAGGTATAAGAAATTGCACATATAAGTTGACTTTCTATAGTTGTAGAATTAATTTATAATGTTTTTATTATCGCATCCAAGTTCAGATATTTACTTTAATGCTTTTGCAAACGTTTTGGCTTTAATTGATGTAAATTGCTTTAAAATTACAAATTAACAGAACAAAAATCTGAAGGCTTTCAGATTTTATATTACAATCAAGCATTTGGGCTAAAGACACATTGTACCAAAAATATTTAAAAACAGCATATCTATAGAATTTCAGATAAACAGTCTGGCGCTGGACATAAAAGTGTTTTGTTCCCTATATTTTTGCCACTGCTCGCTTTGAAATAGTTGAATTTTTTTAATCAAAATTTCGTTAAAGTTTTACAAAACATGAAATAGACAATAAAAAAAATCCAGGTTCCCATGTTTGGGTGGAGGACTATGGTATTCAACATGCATTCATGCAGCTTCTTTATTATTTAGTTTCTTTAAATATAATACAGGACGATAATATTTTGTGGCAACAGTTTGAAAAGTGATTCGACGTAAAATACTGTTCAAAGACTGATAACCCTTCTACCAAACATTTTGGCTAATAAAACATGAGTTTTCTCTAATCTTTCTTACGTATATCTTAAAAGCAAAATATTGTTGTGAAGCATTACGATATCATAAATATCTACATTCTACTTTTTTCCAAGTTATTAAAGCACAAAACGAAATAAAGAATTTTTTTAACTTTTCTTGTCAATTTATTATTCAAGAAAGCTGAAGTATAGATGCTTGCCAGCGACTACTTGCATATACGACCGTAAAAAATCAATTACAGAAGGTCGTTTCTTAATGATATTAGACGATCCTTGAACTTTTCCTGCTACACCATTCGATGTCAGTTAATGCATGATTTATAGACTATCGATTGCTTTGCATAAGAAAACAGAATTTTATATTTAAAAAAACTTAATTACTTTCTTTGTTGCTGAAGGGCCATGTCTGTGATATTCTCTGCGGCAGAAATGTGACTAGCAATCAATTATATTCAAAAGACTAACAGACTAAATTAACATAATAAAACTGATTTTGAGAGAAGGTAGTCATGCGAAACATTTTATTAATTTTATTAACTGAATATTAAAAAACAGTTAAATTGAGTTATATTTCTGAGTTTTAATGAAATGAATATTATAATCTTGAAAGTAATGTAATCTTGTATAAAAATGGCAATCTTTTTTGTCAAACAAATATTTCTCCATTGTTTTTAAACGTACAGATATATCCTCTTTTTTTTAGCAGCATAACATCTTCTCATACAAGCGAAGAGAAATAATAATTCTAAGTGGAAGTTTCTTTCTTAAAAAATCACAGAATTTATTTATCTCTTCGTTCGTTTCAAAATGCAAAGCGAGTAATATGGGGTGACTACCGAGAAAAATACTTCGGAAAAAGTCGTGCAAGAAAGTGTAATTATATATCGATAAGACCGCTGAACGATAAGACGGCCGAGTGATAAGACCGCTGAAGTCTATTAGTTCGACCCGGATTAAAACCTCGACTAATGGTTTGATTGCTTGGGCATTTTCGTGGCTTTCTTCATGTATAATGTGAATACAAGCCACTTTTCCTTCGAAAGTCCTTCCATGAAAATCAGAAAAATAAGCACTGTATTTATAGGTGTTTTCGTGCTACCTTCTTTAGATTATTTTGTAATATTACAGCCTTAATATAATGTATGAACTCAAGAAAAACTGCTAAATTAACAAATGTTTAACAAATACGAAAAGAAAAAAGACTAACCCCATAATCGTCATCTATGAAGCTTATATTTTTATTTATCTAATTGTTGTACTCATATATGTACAAACACTTTTATTTCATATCCTTCTCACATACAGTTATTTCATTTTATTTAATACTAGCAGAAGTACCCGATACCAGATACGTTAGATTAAGAGTAATGTATCTAACAACAGAAAGAACAATACCGCTGTAATCCTTCTCTAATAACGATGAAAAAAATACGATACATATTCATATATTTTTTAGTCTGATGCAAAATGGAACTCACATAAAAATTTCGATAGCAAAATAAACTAATTCTCTCTCATTATATCAGCAACAATCGCATTTTAGTCGATGATTAAATGTGCCAAAAATTTATCATAATTGATCAGAAATCAATAACGCGAGTAAATAAACACAACAGGCATTCTTCTTTATATATATAGATTTTGTAAAATTTACAAATTTTTTATTGGAAAAATTCCACGATTTGCAAGCGAGTAGTAGCAACGCTTTTCGAAATAAAGCATTTTTATTTCCAATGCGCGACACTGTTGCCACTCGGGAAAATGAATGCGAAAATTAGCGCTTTCAGAGTTTTTAATTAATATTTCGACTGATTAAAGTCGTACGATCTTCTGGTCTGTTTTAAATGAGGTATAAATTCAGACGTCTTATTATTGTAAAACGTTATTACTCGTTTCTGAGAAAATAATCACTGAAAATTTGGAAAAACCGTAGATCTAGAGTAAAAGTACTAGCATTACTCATCCTGCGCTAGCTGAACGAGCAGGTTCCTCTTTTTGAAGAGTCAATCTGATGAAAGCCATTGCAAAGGCAAGGATCATACTGTCGATAAAAAAATAGCCGTATAATATACACATATGTATAATAAATTAAATTTAATTTCAAACAGACCAGAAAAATACCCCTACACGATCCGATTCCAAAGAAAAATTCTCTAAAATATGGATAAAATACTTTAATGTTGAGGTGAATTAGCTTAATTGAGTTGAATCATTACTTTATATTACATTAAATTGAATTTTCACTTAAGTAGGCAAAGACGAAATATGCTCAGATATGATTAATTTTTGCTGATTTTATCGACAGTGGCTAATGCACTTTGAAAAGTCGACCTTTTTTAATGGAATCAATAATAATTAGTAATGTATTTTTTTTTATTTTGTTCTAAACGAATTTTTAATTAACAACTTTTAATTAACTTCTATTTTACAGTAGTTTTTCACTCTGATTTTATTTCGAGGGGATATTCTCTAATTAATAATTCATATATACATACAGCTTATTTTCATTGATAATATATATATGTAATATTTTTTAAGCATAGAAGAGGAATCAGTTTGCAGTTGTTGTGGCTTATGGTAAAAGCTTACAGATGAAGATAACAAAACCTGAACTTGATGAATTCAGGCTTTATTTCCTAGCATATAAAATCATCTCAGTAGATATTTATCTAATCATAATGAAATATGATAAATTACTATTTACATTGGTTTCTTAAAATCAAGACGCAGGCATTTTAGGGGGAAGCAAAGCGGTGAGATATTAGCTATGTAAAAGCTAGCAGAAGAAAGACGTAATTACTTGCCAGAGGTATTTATACTAAGTAATGATGTAATTGTAGGAGTAAGCTGTGATTGATTAATATTAGGTTTAGTTGCCCTTTTTCAGTAGCATTACATAACATAGATCTCGAATTTGGAAGAACAGATGAATTTAGGGATCTAAAACGTTAGTTTTGAAGTCGCCAATTATTTTTCAAGCAGCTACCGTATTTTCTTATATCATACATATATTTACATATTGCGCCTGCAACGATAGTGAAACAACAAGCAGCTGACATTTATAACTAGACTGAATCTCATCTGCATAGCTTTATTGATCTGTATATTCTCATATTATATATACGAGGGTTGGAACTTTAATAGTGGCAACACAGCTAAAAAAAACGCTACGCAACAAAACCAAAGAATATCGCGTATACCACACGTAAACTACATACCTACCTTACCTCTCAGCAAAAAGACTCGTCCTGCCTACGTCACGCGCATGCGGAGTGACGCGAAGAACGAATCCTTGTATTAGCTCGCGGTCTAAAGTAAGTGTTGTCAGGATGTTTTCAAAACAAGAACAACGATGTTGGATAAAAATTGCATGTGCCAGAGGTCGTACAGCACGACACTGTCATCAAGGGCTTCAAGAGGCTTGAGGGGAATCTGCATTGCCTTACAGAACCGTAGCAAGATGAGTGAAAGCATTCAATGAAGGACGCCAAAACGTGGCAGACATGCTGCGGCCAGGTCGTCCGAGTGTCAGCGATGTAGACGTGCAAGCTGTTGCCGCACTAATGGACAGTGATCGCTGCCAAACGATTCGTCAGCTGGCCGGACAAACAGGATTAGCGCATACGACTGTGCTGCACATTCTGAAGGAACGCCTGTCCATGAGAAAAAATTCTTCGGGATGGGTTCCACATCAATTGACGGAAATGCAGAAATGGCTACGATACGATGCTGTCCGAACCCACCTGGAGCGCTATGAGCGCGAAGGAGATGCTTTTTTACGCCGTATCATTACGCTGGATGAGACTTGGGCCCGATCGTACCAGCCAAAACTGAAACGCCAATCAAACGAATGGCGTCATGAAGGGTCGCCATGACGTTCGAAATTTCGTCAGAAACCCAGCAATGTGAAAGTTATGGTCATTCTCGTGTACGACTGTGATAGTGTCATCCTAACGCATACCGTTCCCCCACAGCAGACCGTCACAGCGCAGTATTACTGCTCATTTTTGGAGCACAATCTCCGACCAGCTTTGAGAAAAAAACGGCGACAATTTCTGCAGAACGCTCCTCTCATTTTGCATGACAATTCTCGGCCGCATGCAGCGCAAGCTGTGACTGATTTGTTCAAGCGATGGGGCTGGGAAGTGCTTTACCATCCACCATACTCCCCAGATCTAAGCCCTTGCGACTATGACTTAATTCCTAAGATGAAGGAACCACTTCGTGGCACTCGCTTCCAAACTGTTCCTGAGATTCTTGTGGTAGTAGACCGGTCCATTCAAACTATCAACAAAACAGGCGCTGCTACAGGTATTCTGCGACATCCACATCGTTGCAAACGGGTTGTACACAATGCTGGTGACTATACTGAAGGACTGTAAAACATGGTGACATGAATCACTTTTGTATTCCTTGTAAATAAATAGTTGCCACTATTAAAGTTCCAACCCTCGTATTTTGCTGCAAAGCTGCACTAGCAAAAAGGCAGACAATATCATCGTCTTTCTTCGAGTTTCTTGGTCTTCTGATTTTCAGCTTTTAGAATACTATATTCTAGAAGTATTCTAGATGACAGTATTCTGCAGAACATGGGGCTCCATGAAACTCCTGTTGGAGTTCTGTAAGTCAAGTAAAAATTCGAAGGAGTATTTTAATATCATGTGAAATGCAAAATTAACCATTTAAAGTAATAATTGCTACAAATTGTTTTATTTCTTTCATTATTGTTTCCTAAAATAATGTGAAATAGATCTGTTTTTATAAAGAAATTATAATTAAGTAATAATTCTGCATATGAAGGATATAGAGTGTTGACACATTTTCAAAGCTTTGTGATAATTATTTTTCTAAGAGTAGTAGGAAATCCCAAAAAAATTATAATTTTAAGTGTTCCTGCAGCCGACAAGTTTAGAAGACAGTTGCTAAAAAAAATAAACGGTTTTAAAAGTGGGTTAAATCTACAGAAAAAAGTGTAATTAAATTTACTCGCCAGTAAAAACGAAGAGCAATCTTAAATTTTAATTACTCTTGTCTTTATATCTCTCATTATCAAAGTTTGTAAACTTCACTGGAGATTTCTCCTTATCTGTAGCTTATAAAAAGTATATAGAAAATAATAACTATGATAAGAATCAGTTTCAAATCAATAAGGTTTTGATTTTGTTTCTTCTGCAAGGATCAACTTTTTTCATAAATTCCTGACTTCTTAGGTATGTGTAGAAGGTTGCTGAGATAAGAATATTTATAAACAGATTGTAATGATGAGAAAATAAATGTTACTGAAAAGTACAGTAACCTTCCTGTTTTTCGGACTCAAAACAGTAAACTTCCTGTTTTTTGCCCATGAGAATGAGAGGATGTGTGGGTAATTGGGTCACCTTTTTTCTGTAAGACATACACAAGTTACTGTAAATAAGGGGGAGAGAAATTTTATTTACTTTTGTTTGCTTTTATTTTGTTTATCGAACTTTGTTCATTTTAAAATTAAATGTTTTTATTTCACTGAAACAAATACAAAAGGTACTTTATTTTAGCCAAAATTAAAAAATGGAATTATATTTTTTTGGCCTAACTGTACAATGTATATATATTTTAAATGATATAAAGCAATGAAATTATACTTTAATTTACTTGAAGGAAACCTTAAAACTAAACATTTTATCTTTGTTTTCATAGTCTTTGTTTGTTGTAGTAAATTAAACGGAGAAGATATTATTTGAGAAAACGTTTACCTTTTTCTGGTCGGCAAAAATTGAACTATAGTTTACGCTGACTTAATAACTTCATAAAAGTTAATATAAATAAATAATAAAAGTTGATTTAAAATAATAATAATGTATCCTTTGCGTGAAAATTATTTAAATTAACGATAAAGTACAAATAAATTAACAAATTGAATTTTAATTAACTAGAAAGGTTGGCTGATTATTTAAAAGCCCAGAATGGGATTGTCTGTCTATGGGAAGGAAGTGACTCATATTCACGTTACACATGCAGAAACCCACAAAAACTAGTCAAGCATCCATCCAGTTGGCTTGGAGTCGAACCCGGGACGAACTCCCAGCATTCACCAGTCTTAACTCTTCGGTCACTGGTGAGGCTTAACTAGCAAGGACAAATAAGATTCACATAGTTGGATTTCTGAATAACTAGAAATACCTAATGCTCCTTGTTATCTTAAAAATAGTGTAATACATCTAAACCTCAAAATCCGACGCATATCGAAAATATAATTATTATTTATAAAAATATTGAAAAATGTTGAAAAGCAGTTACCAGAATTCAAAAATATTCCCCTGGGACAAACATCGATATCCATACTTTATTACTATATAAAAATTTATAAATATTCCTCGAACTTACAGTATTTAAGACTGCATTTTCTATTTGAAATTGCAAATTTCAAGCTATAAATACTACACTGCAAGGCTTCCTTATAAGTTTCGATTACCGGCGAAGGCGATTGCTAATTTTTCATCTTGCCCGCTTCCATAAAAATCCTAATGTCTCTACAGTGGCGCCCGAACTAAAAGGGTGTTTGGATGATGATTCTCCACACCCAAGATTTGGCGATTGGGTCCCTTAAAAGCCCTAGTCGCGCTTTAAAAAGGGGAGTATATAAGGTATCTCTCCCACTTTCCTAGCGTGCCTTCGGGGTGTAGTGATTCTGCACGCTGGGCCGGTATTTCAGAGGTCCGTGGTTCAATTTCCGGCAAAGGCGGTTGCTAATTTATCATCTTTCCTGCTTCCAAAAAAGTATCTAATGTCTCTACATCCTAACTCCATCCAGTCCCATATAAATGCGTCATTGTCAACACTCTTTTAAATTTGTTGGTATAGTAAATGAAATTGCATCGTTTCCTCACTGTATGTTGAAGTTCAGAGGTCCAGTCCCGGGAGGACATCGCTGATTTTCACATTTCCTACTCTGACAAATACCTAATGATTCTACGAAGTGGCTCCCGAACTAACATGTCCTAGACTATAACTGACCACCACTTGTATTTCGCGATCGGATTCCGCTACTTCTTAGTCGCTTTTTAAACAGGAGAGTAGGTAAGTAATTTTCTCTTTCCTCATTGCATGTTTTCGTTACGTAATTGTAAGCATGACAAGCTGGCAATCGGATGGTCTGGAGTGAGAATTTCGGTTAGAACACCGCTGATTTTTCATGTTCTCCGAGCTTAGAAAACGCTTAATAAATTGTACAAGCGACCCTTAAACAAAAATTGGTGACGATAATTCGTCATCTCCAGGATATGGCTATAGAATCCTAGCCTTTCCAGTTATCCTTTATATGAAGAAAATTTAAGGAATTTTACCCTTGCTTATCGCATGCCTTCTTGATAAGTTTAAAGCTCGAATCTACAAATTAAAGGGAGGATTTGCCCCCTCCAGTACTCTGTATAAGCACATGATCTGAGAGAAAACTGAAATCTAAATACTTGTATGTATTGTACTGCTTGAACTGAAATGTTAATTTTATCAGCCAAAACCTGCAAAAATTACATCTATTGCCATAGTTTCTATAGTGAGAATGTTATTCTTTTCTAGGGCGATTCCGGAGGTCCTCTGCAGTGCCTGGTGAATGGACAATATTATGTTGCTGGAATCACGTCTTTCGGATCCGGTTGTGCAAAAGAAGGATTTCCGGATATATACACGAATACTGCTTATTTTGCTGACTGGGTGAAAGAAATCATGAGCCGACCTTCAGCTAAGAAATAATATCTTCGATTCTTTTTCTCGGACTTGCGCATATAAAACAGACAATGTATTATAAAGCAACGTCCTTCACGGCTACATATCGCTCATGCAAGTGAAAGGCACCGGAAATGATAAAATGTGTGTGTTTCTATTTCAAAGCCTTAATGTATAATTGCAGCCATGTTTGTTTGAAAGAATCTTTATGAGATCTCATTATGAATGAAATAATAACGTTTCTTGTATTCATGAGGATTTGAAATCTACTTTTGATTCTTATAAAATCCTAGCACAGTTTATTAGTTTGCTTTTAAATAAAAAATTAATAAATAATTTAATTTTTAAATGATTTTTCAATGTTAAATTTGATGTTATTTATAATATAATTAAAACTTTCTGTGAAAGTTTGTTTTGAAATTCGCTGTCCTGTATGTAAAACCACAATATGATTATTATTCTACCAAACCGTCCTATATGTAAAACCACAATATGATTATTATTCTACCGAAAACAAATTCTTCATATTTTTTTAACTTGACGCACTTTCTTGTGTGATAAGTGATTTTTTGAGTAATTTTAAGGAATGCCTGGAAATTTACTTTTGATTCTTGCAAAGTCCTAGCGTAGCTTTATTATTAGTTTATATTTTGAATAGGAAATTAACAATAATATAATATCAAAATGATTTTCAGATTAAAAGTTAAAATTAATTTCGGATTAATTAAACATTTTTATTAAGATTTATTTTTCAATATAAAGTTTCTTTATTAATAATTCTTTATTAATTCTTTATATAATACCGTTATTATTCTTCAAAATCTATTTTCTACGTATTTTATTTTTAATTTATTTTATGTGTATGAGAGATTTCAGTAACTGTTGTTTTGAACTTTATCAGTTCTTTTATATAATTTTTAACGCAGAATGAAATTAAAGCTCCAAATTTTATTTTTGTTCAGAATTAAATTTTAATTAGGCGCAAATAAGTTATAAAACCCGACCAGTAAAATACAATATACAACGATGGCTGCTGATTTTTAAAGATCCTTTTTAAATTTATGATCATTTTTTAGAAATTAAATATTCTAAATTAGATACATTCTCCAGCACACGACGATAAAACTTATTAAAAATAAATAAAAATTATATTATTTAGATTTCTTGCTTGAGAAACATTTATTTTGCAATTAATTTTACAGTTTTCAAACTTTTAAAGTGAAGGAAAATCTAAATATAAAAAAAGAATGTTTAATAATTACCTCTTAATTTCTCTTATGAATAGTAAGTAATAAATTTAACGTTAAATATATAGTTTTAAGTATGTTAAATGCTAGAATTTTAGTCAAAAGTTACTTCTATATGTTACAGTCAAAATAATTTAATTACTTCTTTACTAATACGTAACATATTCAAGTTTTAACATAAAAAAATCATTTCAAGTGCCTTAATATATTAGAATCTCAGTCAAAAGGTACTTAAGAACATTAGCGTCACAATAATTTAGTTACATCTTCAATGATTAGTAATATATTTAAGTTCTAATACAAATAAAATGATAACATTGAAAGAATTAATATTAGAACCTGAAGTATAAGATACTTAAATGCATTAGAATCACAAATTATTACCTTTTCAATAATGAGTAACATATGTAAGCAGAAGTAAAAAGATATTTGAAGTTGAAAGTGCCTTAAAATGTTAGAATTCTTAATCCAAAGATGTTTTAGGATTACGATAATTTAATTATCTCCTTAATGATAAGTGATATGTTTAGTTTTGGCTTGGCTAAAAAGGTAAATTTGAAAGTATCTAAAATATCGCGAACTTGGTCAGAAGATACTTTAGTACATTAAGATTACAATGATTTATTTAAGTTTTCAGTAATAAGTAATGAACAGAAAGATAAAATTTAAAGTTCTAAAAAAAGAAGTTTTTTTAATGCTCTAAAATCATAATTTTCCAGCAAAAGAAATCATTCAATTTCTTTTAACATAATGAACATAAAATATTAGTAATATTAGTAAGATGACAATAACTGCACAAACAATAAACTGGTTATAAATTACTGTAAATCTGCGAATAATTTTAATTTAATGGTTTCTATTTATTAAAACTATTTCGTAAAATTACATTTACTCATAATTTTTTTTCCAAATTAAGTTATTTCAAGCAACTCAGTGGCGTAAAATGCTCTGTATAGCGTTTGGTGTTTCCTTAACATCTCATCTACTTCTAAATTTTATTCGAATCAAGAGTATTTTTTTTTAAATCTCGTGTTTCTTAAATTAAGTAGTACTGAATTTAAAACCACTTCTGAGAGACATTCATGAGTGAAATTAATCTGGTACCCACATTTAAATGTAACATAAAAATTTCCTGAACTATTTGTGTCTTACAGAGTCAGTGACATGTACTTTTTTGTCTTCCTTGAGTTTTAGGAATATAAAAAGAGAAATTTAGAAATGCTCAAAAATTCTGTTATTCTTCAATTTTATGTCTCAGTTTTCTTACATATTTAATCTTTTATTGTATTGTTTGTTATTGTTGTAATAGGAATAAAGCAATTGCAAATATTTATGGAGGTGCCTTATTTTTACGCTAACTAGTACAGGGTCATTATTGGGGCCAATAATACTTCTCTAAATAAATAGCAACATGTTAGTGAATGTCACCTTGGAAACCGACTTCATAAGCAAAATGGCAAAAGGACTTCATAAGCAAAGGTGAAATGGGGATTATCGATGAGTTTTATTTCACAATTTCTAAAATCAATGGAATAAATACTTAGCATTACAACATTTCTGCAAGGAATAGGCAGTAATACTGATTTTTTTCACTCGCGTTGTGATCTGACGCACAGTTTTTAATGTGAAATACAGGGCGCGGCTATATATCGAGTCCATACAAGACCCTGAGTATTCGTTATTTTCGCATCCGTTGGTCATAGACTTAATATGTCCACTTACAAAAATACTTTAAATCACAGAAACATGCACTTTTGAGTCATTTCTTTAGTTTAAAAAATATATTTTCTAACAATTACGAAAGTGAACATTTTGCGTGTTCTCTCGATACCTATAGTTATACTTAAGAAAAGTTTATATTCATTATAAAAAAATAAAACACAAATATTTCACTCCTGTCTAATTAAAATTGACCGAGATATTTAATTTCAAAATTTGAGATTTTCAATATTCTTTCTAGTTTTCCGTGAAAAATAAATAAATTAGAATAATTCGAGATTAATATTTTTGTTCCTTTTATTGTCATTCAGTGATATTCTTTTTTAATTTACACAAGTGTGTACCTTCCCTAATTTAAAGTTTTCTTACAGATGGCGTGCCTAAATTATTTTCACACAGGTCAGTTAAAAGTTTTCAAATGCTGAATTCGTTATTACAGTATTATTTCTCATAACTGGTAGTAACCGGACGTCATTGGTTCCGAATAACTGAATATATATTTTTAGAACTTATCTGTTCGTGTTTCCTGATATCATTGTCGAAACTGCAGCATTCGTAGTTAGTTGGTTGTGTTTTCAGATCCATTCCTCACAACTAATAAATAAATTTAATATCAAAAATCAGACAAATTATTTAAAATAAATTAAAACACATACCAACAATTTTATATTTCAGAAAAGCAAAATTATCAACATTTTAAAATTACTATATATGACCCCGTAACTCAGAAATTTTTAGCATGATGACATATGATTTCGAATGTCTGCCTGCTTATAAGTATTTCGGGAGAGTTTTTAAAATTCGCTGAGTGTACGATGAAGCATCATAACATAGTGCGCTGAGAATTAATTAATGAACATTAATCGGTAGATCTTATGAAAATGGGCAGTCCTTCTTCAGCTTCCATTTTCCCAGTGTTTTGGTCTACAGCATCATCTTCATCCTCCCCTAACTTCTCCACATCATCTTTCTCATTTCCCAGCATCTATCCAATTATTTCATAGTTATCATAAGAGAGTGTGATGAGAACAGAATTGTTCGACATTCATTTAAGCCAAACTTAAATTTAAATATTTAAAAAAGTCCCAAAGCACAGATATTGGCATCATTTGAAAACTTTTATAATCGGAAGCGTACGACCAACAGTTGCAAAAATAAAATCCGCATCAAGACTTATGTGGGCACAAAAAATTTAAAATTTTACGTTAAATTATTACGCAAACATTTTACAAAACTGGATTCTAGGGGTAAACCCCCTTATGGAAAATCTCTCTGCTCTTTTAATTCTATGCTGCATTTCATTTAAACTTTATTTCCCAGAACTTCATTACAGATATATTTCAATCAATTCAATTCTCATTTCGAGACAAGGCAAAAGTTCATAGAAACTCGAAACATCTTCATTAAAAAATTGCAAAATACAGAAAATCATAAAACACCAAATACTATTAAAAACAGTTAGCAATTTGACCAGCGGGTAGGGAGACAGATTTTTTGGTGCGTAAAACTGAAAGCTTACTTTTGGTCCCACTCGCGAAAAAGGAAATGAAGTTGGTGCAGAAACTGACTTAATGCACTATTCTATTAAGAATTTCAAATATAAACAAATAGCAGCCTCGTTAAGCTTAGTAGAACTTTAAAATATTTTAAATTGTTGATAATTCTGCAACTAGTGCATGCAGATTAACTAAAGGTCATAAAAACCTTAACCGGAACATAAGAACAAATAATTCAATCACTTTTAAAGCAAACTCGGGTAAAAAGGTGGGTATATTATATGGACTTTTGATGTTGCCGATTGCTAAAAAAAAGGAGATGAACAACTTCATGCTATAGCACTCCCGTATACAAAATTTCAGCGTTCTCGGGAGACTCGTTTTTGAGTTACGCGAGATACCTACCTACATATGTATGTACAGATGTAACGAAAAGATCTCTTCTTCTGAATCTATTTTAAATCCATTTTACAAACCGTTCTGGAAAAAGAGTCCTTTTTTTCTGTTCGTACGAACAGATGTCAGGGTAAAACATCGTTCAGACGGATTCGAGAGCTATCAGAGTGGATATTTTCGTTGAAATATGATACCCAAAATTTTTCACGATTACAATACTTCCTTTTCTTCGTACAAGGGAGTAAAAATATCAATTCGACTTGCCCAATAGCAAAATACTGTTGCTAAGCCTAACATGTGCGAAATAATGAGATCAGATAAACTACGAATTCTAAACTGATTAATAATAATAAAAATAATTAGAAGAAACTGCTGTTGTAACATTAAATATGATGTAGCGAAATAAATCATTTTCTCTGTTTTTCTCATGAAAAATTCCGAAAAGCAGAAATTGTCTCTTTAGTCCGAAAAGGTTCAGAAAAAAACTGGTGACCAAGATACAAACAGGTGCTTCAAAGTTGCATGAAATAGGAAATAGCTTCCTTTGCTGAATATGGTGAACGCACTAAAGAAGAATATGATATACATCTTTATCGCCATTACCGCAGCTGCACAATGCACTTGAAGCAAGACCATATCGTTTTAAACAGCTCTTAAAATTTCCTTGTCCAATCAAAAATTAGGTTACTTTAAAATCTGTTAAAAACTGAATAATTTTTTTTCTTTGAAACATTGCAGGAAAAAACTCTTGTCACATTGTGCATTTGGTGGGGCCAGATATTCCCTGTTCCAAATACAGAATAGCATCATTTATATTTATATAAAAGCTCTTCCAGTGAGAAAACAAGAACACGAGGATTTAAATAAATGTGACGTTTCGTGGCTAACTTTGCTGGAGCATCAGCTATCTCATTTCCAAAATGTCCACAGTGTCCACGAACGCAATCAAAATGAATGTCGATGTCAAGATCTTACAAGTTCTTAATACTAGCTTGAATTTCAACAGCAAGTTTCTCTGAAACACGAATTTTCTCTAGTAACTGTAGCAAAGAAAGAGAATCATGTCTGAATAATATATATTTTTAGATATTATTTTATATTTTTTTATGTTAAAATGCTCATTGATCTCAAACCAGTACAAGAAGTCGGAATCCAATTCGCAGCAATGTTTAAGCGCAGCAACTCAGACTGGAAAACAAAACGCTTATCATTAATTCTGTACTGTTTGAAATCTCTTTCTTGTTTATCTTCATAAACAACAAAAGCAAGGCCAACCTTATCATTTATCATATTTCCGTCTGTGAAACAAATTAATTTGTACTGTTCAACAACAGCATCGAAATACCCAACAACCGGTATAGGATTCTTCTTAACATGATGCGGCAAAGAAGAAATTGGAAGATGGCCGTCAAGAAAATTTGACTATTGGTAGGCTAAAATTCTTATGTGAAATAGTGGACTTTCGCCTGAGTAATAGTTTCTCCTGGTCTATAAATGGAACTAAATAAATGCTGTCAGTCTAGAAGAACTATTTGGAAGTGGTCACTCTAGTAGCAGGTTTTATACATTTTTAAGTGACTCAATGTTTTATTTTTATTTTGTTCTAAGCGAATGATAGCCGCTTGAAACATAAAACAGCACTATAATGAGCATTTTACGTAAAGCAAAATTCGAAAAGCATATACCACCAGTTCGTCGTTAAGGGTCTCAAAATAGCAAACTTAAATATATTTTTCAAGACCATTCTTACGAAAAATGGGTCTGGGCTCATTCCTGTGGCAACAGATAGCTATAAACATTTTGTCGGGACGTATTCTTGTAATAATAAATAACATCTATGAATAACTAATACTCAGTTACTTATACTAATTGGGAAATAAATACATTTTATGCAACTTTTTGGTGCAAATACTCATGTACAAATTTAATAACCATGAGCTTACTAGTAGCCGAGTAACAACTGGTAACGAGTATAACAATTTAATAACCCTGAGCTTACTAGTAGCCGAGTAACTTACTAGTACAAATTAATTAACCATGAGCTCACATGCTTTCCCTACGTCCAACGTATTTACGAGACAGTATCATGAAAAAGTTCCTTACGAAAACATTTTCTCTTGAAGCAAATTGCCCTCGTATGTTTTGTTGTATTCAATTAAACAAATTTAATAACCATCAGTAGCACATTCAATGAAATCTGTGAACTTCATATTCTAAATGGGATACTTCGCCCCACAACTTCGACAGATACCATTGTAATCACTTGAAAAATAGTAACTCTACTCAGAATGCAATGCTTCTATATTTCAAATGCATAATTATTTTCATTAGACATCAAATTAATTTCCATACTTCTGAAATATGAAATGGAAAGTAAAAGAAAAGAAAATGGATAAATGCTACGTAGCAATTCAAACTTAACTTGTTAACAAAATTTTAAATAAAGCTCCACATTATACACTTCAGAATCGGTTTTTGTATTTATAAAATGCTATTCACTGATAACTCGGGTAATGTTGAGGATGCATTCTTAGGGAATAAGACGTTAAAGGAAACAGTGTTTAATGTGTCTTTTTAACGTAGAGTAAGTAGCTTTGGGGGGACTTGTGAGTAGAATTAAAGTACTTATTAGTTATCTGGAATCCTCTTGTGCCTCACCAAAAGTACCTCCCATGACTCTGATTCTTGCGAGCGTTCGGCAACCCTAGAAGCTGCTCCGAATTCTTTGACTAAAGGAAGGTGAGTACGACTACTTTTTTCCATCTCATTGGTCAACGTTTCCGAACCTGGCCATGACCTTACTAAGGTCATTGTTTGGCGTCTTCAAGCAAACAGAACTCGTGTGAAGATCGCGAAAGGAGGATTAACTGGCAACTCGGTATGGATCATCATCATTGGTCTTTTCACATATCAGACAGTTCGCATGAAGGCAGATAGTTAAAGAGAATAACAATTCGTTTGATGCGACTTTTAATGGTAATCAATAACCGCCAAATTTTTTTTTTTTTTTTAAGAGAGAGAAGAAGAGGAAGAATATTTAGTTCGTCGTCTATCGGATGTAACGAATAATCAATCAAAGTTTGGCTTTAATACTGTTTCAGCTTTGATACAAAACGTTGAAGTTTAAATTCATTCAAATCGATAGAAGTAGTTCTTTCTTCTTTTAACGACTTGTTTTCAATTTCCTTATTTCAGTTCAGTTGTTCACATATTTGCACAGTTCCTGTGTAAAAGTATTTACTTGTCACATTCATGAGCTATGAATGTGACAAGCATATATTACTTGTGTTATTCCCTTATTTGAAATTGAAGGTAACTCAAATCAGTGTGTAGAGTTGAAAATTTATGTGCTTATTGAATGTGCGGTTCACTTACATACAGAGCACTATTTTATATCTGCTTGGCATTTTGTAGCGGTTACTAGTAAAGAACACTTGAAGATGGGACTAGAAAATATTAAGTTCATTATAACAGCAGTGAGCTGCTAGATCTGTGCTGAGATATTTTTGTGGGGAGGGAGGATGCAGCTCTTTGGTGATTTCTCACTCGAACATGTGGTGATCGATGGTATCTGTTGAGTCGTATACGCATGAATCTACGTGGTGCAATCTAAAGCGAAACAGTTAAGTTGCAAAAGGGTCATACGCCGTCAGGGAATATGTCATTGCTCTGCCTGTAGTGGTTGATTCCATTGAGGGCACCGGGAGGAAGTTAAATGGCTTCTTGCCAAGCTCTTGCCTGCTTGTGTTCAGTTAGTTTTCCACGGGGACATAAGGTCCCGTTCCAAACTTGATTTAAGATGTGATAATAGAATCGGCCAAGAGATGGCTTGGACAAGTTGTCCGTTTGCTGTATCAGCTGCTTCGTTGCTCTCTGTGCCACATGGATGCGTGTCCAATGAAGCTTGGGATGGGTAAAGGGTAAACCCTCTGAGAAGGCCCCCGTCCTAAAGACAAACCAAGCGGAATAATGAAAAACCTTGGGAGTGCCTTGGGACGGGTGTTCTCTGGAAAATGATAGTAAGTATTGAATTTCCGTTACTAGTGGCGAACGGCTCGCTGCAGCTTAGGTTAACGATATGGCAAAGCATACAAAGACTCTAAGCCTAAAGGGGAAAAGGTAAATATGCCTTAGTGAAGGACTTTCTAAGGGAAAATCACTTTTTTTTTTTTTTTTTTACTAGGCGAAAATTAGGAAAATTCCAGCTAACCCGTTTGAAACGAATAGAGCTTCCGAAGTTCAGAAGTTCTGTACGGTTGCTGGGGGCCTTTAAGTAAACTGTAAAATTTGTATGTATAACAAATGTAACTCGGATGGCTGTATCAAGGTTATTATTCTTTCATTCCCTTTGGCAGTATTAGTCCATTCCTTTATTCTTTTAATTGCATAAGAATTGCTCCAGGTGCTACCTTCCCATATGGGACATTTATCGTCTGGAAGATGGTAGATTCTCTTCTTATTTTAAGTCAAAATACGATTTAAAATATTCTGTAAAACTGAAAAAAATATGATTATTGGAAACTTTATTTATTGTTTTCATCTATTAATTACTTTCAATATTTCTTAGAAATATTTCCATACTTTTAATATCATTTCAAAGCCAATGAATATTTTAAAAGTTCAATCGATTCGATGACGATTACTGATATTATGTGTACACGATGAAGATCTAGAATTAGCATTTTTCGTCTGCACACTGAAGTGGAGTCTTATCTGCCGCAAAATACTTGTTAGGTTTCTAATTCTCTTAAATGAATTAAGCATTTCTTATCTAAAAGAATGAGTATTACGCAACTGTAAGGGGTCAAATTTATTAATATGATAGCTACGCATTTGTTATTCACTTCGAAGTAAAAAAAAAAGGGAAATCTAATATTAAATTTAAAAGGTTACTTGTTATGCAAAAATTCTATTTTGCTTTACAAAACAATAAAATTACAAAAACTAGCAAATGCGTTCAAATTTTCAAATTTTAATGTATAACAATTTTAATGTATGGCTCAGAAAACGGATCGTTTTCAGAGGCGATCGCCTAGATGTAGTTGAGTGATATGCGATTGTAAAAAAGATTCAGAAATGAAGAATCTACAACATAATATGTAAAACTAAGAACTCAATTAAACAAAAATGCACAGTAAAATTACTACATAAAATGTACTAATTTCAAACCCGCGTTTGAATCTGTGTGAACGGGCCGGCTGCATAGGTGTCTTCGTGATATTCCCCATGTGTAATTCCCAAGTAATTTAATATTCCTCACGTAAAACGTCCCTCACGAATGGCATCCCTCTTCTTGGCGGCTACCATTATGTTCTACACTTTAATAACAGTTTAAAAAAAAAAAAAAAAAACACCACTAAACAACTATAAGCAACAGCTTTTTCTAAGAGTGAAGTCGTGTTAAACAGTTTATTGCAGAGAAAAGCGCAGTTGTTTATTCTTAATTATCTCTCTTATTCGACAGATTTTGCAGTTGCAGAATATCTTTTTTCCACTAAATCGAGATCATTGCTAAAACAGTTTATTTTGAGAACATTTCAGAAATTGGAAACGCTTAAAAGAGTACGTATACGATGGTTATTTGATAAATATTCCTAAATATTTACAGCTATGTATACATGAGGCTTAAAAGAGTGCTTGATTTGAAATTCCAATTCCTGCGAATTCAAACGTAAAGCCGCTTAAATCTATTTTATATGTGCAAATTCCAAAACCTTTTGTTTGCTCCCATTTAAAAATTCTATCGCATATTTCCTTGTTTTAAAAGTGTAAGAAAAATGTAAATTGTATACGGCAAAATCTGCTTCTGAGTCGAATTTCTGCGCAATTTTTAAGCCAGTGCATTTATAAGGTGGGAAAATCATTTCATAATTTATGTTAATCTCACATGATCCAAACATCACTTTTTAGTCCAAAGGGACACTTTGCTCAGAAGAACTATTAATTTCATTTTGGCATTTTGCGTCGATTTACGATAAGCGTTATTTCACTTTTTAGACTGTTGCCACCAAATATTATCGCCCTGTTTTATATTTAAAGAAATAAAATAATGAAGAATATGTATTAATGTGTATATGTTTTTCGCATTGAGACAAAACAACGGTACCTAGAGGAATCTTAATTTGAATAACGTAATCTTCCATGAAATATGGGCATCTGGAAGCCCTAATTTGAATTTGAAATTTGTTTTATTATCGATTTCTTATTTTGTAACATTTCAACGAATTTTTGATTTACAAACTGAACGATTTCAAAACGAGCAATGGCAACACTGTACATTAAAAAAAATATCTCTAGCGCGCGAGAATCTGTATCAGAAATTCTAAAGATAGTAAAATTGTAAAATTATTTTGCGATATTGCTGTTGAACTGAATTTTATGGTTTGAGTACGTAGAACATGATATTTAATAAATAAAGGTAACACACAAACGTTAAGAAAACGCCCCTTTAGACGTAATTTAAAATCTGAAACCTTTCAGATTTTACTTCAGGTCCTTTTCTTTTATTATTTGTTTATTTTTGTTACTTTAAATGTTTAACTGAATTCAAATCTCCAGCGGTATTCCCACCCAGAAAAGAAGTACAATGGAAACTTACTGAAATAGCTTAATTATAGCTTGAAGGCGGAGAAATAACTTTAATTTTATGATTAATGGGAAATTAAAATAAGACATTTATGTATTAAGGAAGTGTATTTATGGAAAATTTTTGTCGTTGTATACTTTCTTCAGAATGAAGTTTTAGAAAGTGATAAAGAATTAGATATAATTAAAAAAATGTACAAGTATAAGAACTGTTTTTTGTACAATTTTTCTTTTTTTGAATTAATTACATATAATTTTCTTGATGACGGAAAATTTATTTTGATTTACTTGTAAAGCGATATTTTTAGTAGAGCTTTTCGAGTACGGTATTAGTGCATTTGATGTTAAAACGTGATTTGCTGCGTAAGTTTCTCTTGATTATTATGGCAGTGGCGTCCTCTATCAAGAAGAGCTAGAAACACTAGCTTCTGCCAAACAGTACCGAACCCCGAACATTTTTGTTCATTGGCTAGTACTCAGCGATTAGATTAAAAAACTGTTCCAAATTTGTGTGCAGTATAACTCCAATTATCCAAATTAATTGGGACCTAACCTCATTCAGATAATCAAAAATTCGGATAGTTGGATTTTTCTCGTAAGAAAGTGTGTACGTACACTTTAATTAATTATTATATGTACTTACTGTATGTTCAAAATGGAAGAAAAAAAACTATTTTTAAAGAAAAAGAGGGTTTAATTAAAATTATAAAAACAACCTTGTATTTAGCGTAAGTAAGCGTGTTTCTCTTCTAGTCTCTAGTCTTACATTAGCGTGTTTCTCTTCTAGTCTCTAGTCTTACATTAGCGTGTTTCTCTTCTAGTCTCCATCAGCAGCCGACATATTGATTTCTCTCCTATTTCGCAGGGAATTTTTCAAGTAATAGTGGAATAACCATAGCATTTTCAGGACGAAAATCGATTGAAAATCCTTATTGTTACGAAAACGAAATGAAATGAGTTTTCCCCCTGCTTATAAAGAGAAATATTATATATTTGATAATACTGTTTTGGTAATCTCATAAGTCTGGTACGAGATACTGTTTAGATCTTAGCTTTAATTCACGCCTCGTCAGAAAAGCTGAAACCTGACGGCCTCTTTTAGACTATTATTCAAAGCAAGTTATGGCCAGTTCAAAAATAAAGTTTACTTATAATTATATTACATTAGCGTGTTTCTCTTCTAGTCTAGGGTTTAATTAATTAAAATAAAAAGACAAACTTTTAATGTTATATAGCCTACTGTACAGTACTTACAAGTGCTGAAAGTCATTGCTTGCTGAACATCTCGGTCAAAGTAAGCTGTCTGACTGTCTTCATCCGTTTTCGGACAGCCAAATCGCGAGTTCGTTTGACAATGAGAAGTTGCATGTAGTCACACTCGAGCTGACGCTCCATCCACTTCGACGCAGTTTCAAGACCGGCAAACGCTTGGCTAGCTAATGATCCGGTGCCTGCTTCAACTTCGACATTAAGGTCATCTTCTTCCTCAAGACTTTCTTCTCTCACACTTTCAATAAGCTCATCATCGTTTAGAATTTGAAACCCAGGGTCTGACGAATCACATATCATCCATTCTGCTGTATCCTCAGCATTAACTTCTGAACATTGAGGAATTAGAAAAGAATGTTTCTTAATTTCTCAAGTGACCCTCATCTTCTCCTGTCTCTTCCCTTTCCTTTTCTTGAGCTTCTTTTTCCTTTTTCACCTTTTCCTTCTCTTCTTCAGTTGATTCTGTAAAATTCTGAAATTCTGAATGCGATTCGGATAGTCGGAGTTCGGATAACTGGAGCTTTACTGTGTTTTGTAAAAGCAAACATTCGATATAAGCTGCGCATATTTTTTATGTTTTATATTTATATTTTTTTTCTTCCATAACTTATCTATTGTCTAAATAAGGGAATTAAGTATGCTTCAGTTCATAGCTAAACTAAAAAAGCCAATAAAACTTTTCAGTATACGCACTAACATTTTTCGCTTTGGAACAATTACATTTTTTAACTCGTGGTTTGTTCTTATAATAATTCAGGTTATAAACAAGACAGCTGCCGAGATAAAATTTTAGCCAAAAGAAATGGATGGTTTTGGATTGTCTTTCTAAAGCTGGTCTTTAGAAACATACGCTTTACTGAATATATACTGAAAAACGCCATTAGGGCACGAAAAAGAAAACGGCTTTTAGAGATGATGCCGACTAATGCCTAAACCTCCATCCATCAGCAGCCGACATATTGATTTCTCTCCTATTTCGCAGGGAATTTTTCAAGTAATAGTGGAATAACCATAGCATTTTCAGGACGAAAATCGATTGAAAATCCTTATTGTTACGAAAACGAAATGAAATGAGTTTTCCCCCTGCTTATAAAGAGAAATATTATATATTTGATAATACTGTTTTGGTAATCTCATAAGTCTGGTACGAGATACTGTTTAGATCTTAGCTTTAATTCACGCCTCGTCAGAAAAGCTGAAACCTGACGGCCTCTTTTAGACTATTATTCAAAGCAAGTTATGGCCAGTTCAAAAATAAAGTTTACTTATAATACAAATAAACTGACAATGATTAAAACTTTATTTGACCCGCAATTTGTGATTTAATTTAAGATAATGTGCATACAAACTTAAAGACTGGAATATTTCGATTGCGTGTAAAAATGTACTATTGTTCAAAAAAACCAGGGAGAGATTACAATTCAGATCCATTCTTAAATAAATTTATGTTAAAATACGGAGCTCTATTAAAAGTAACTTCGGATAATGGAAAGCAGTTTGTTAAACAAATCTTCGAGAATTTATATTACGAATTTAGATATAACATTTCAAGAGGGTTCCTTATCGTCCACAATCTAATACTGTGGAACGGGTAAATAGAAACATAATAAAAATCATTCGCATCTATGTAAAAAGTCACCATTAGAAGGCTGGAATAACAGCGTCAATGGAACATGTAATTGCCGTGAGGACTGCTAAGCGTTATACTACTGGGGAAATTCCAGCTGAATTATTTCTTGGCAAGAAGTTTATTACGCCCCTTGAAAAACATTTTTTTATCAAAACAGGTCTACAGAATTTAAGATAGCTGACGTCCGAAAACTAGTGAATGAGGCTTTAAAAAATTTAGACATGACTAAAGCAAAGCAAAAATTTTATTATAACAAGAAAAAGCAAAAAGCTGATTTTAAGGTGGAAGATACTTGCCTTTTCAGGTAGCGTCTTGAGAAGCAAACATTCTATGTCGTCTGTCGCTGAAAGCAAAATGGAAAATTTTGCCCTGAATTCGAAAGCCCATTTGTAATTGAGCGAATGAGGGAGGCGCTAGATCTAGCATGTTTGAAGGCTCCAAATGGCAAAATGTAAAGGATATCATTGTGATTATATTAAGTGCTATTACGAGAACAACTACACTACTTTACTAAAAGATATTTTGTAGGAACCACTTAGGATGACCAACAAAGGACCAGCTGGGTAAAAACGGCGGATTTATATCGACTTCGGGAATGCAAAATCTTCGAAAAAAAGGAAGGAGGCGGCAAATGGTGGATCAGACAGAAAATGCGACGATTCAAAAGGTAGCAAATTCAGGCTTAAAGAGGGACCCAGACAGTTGAAAAGAAAATGGTCAAGAAAGAAAGGAAAGTTACAAGAATCCAGCAGATGCAGCGAGTAACGAAGTAATCAGTGACGACTAGTGGAAAGTCAACGCGCGAGGAACCAGATGTCAAAAGAAAGTTGCAGCTACGGATGAAGGTACGGAATATTAAGGCAGAGTTCAGATGGCAAGCGCCCGATGGAGGACTAACCACTGCAATTGAGAAAGTTCCAAAAACGCCAAAGGAGGTTTCCAACAGCACAGTAACACCAGCTCAGCCGATGAAGTTCCAGGAAAATCGGCGGAGGCTTCTAACCACAAATCCAATCGCAAAAAGCGACAGGCATCCCCAAAATTTCCCCAATCGGACAGGAAGTTGACGCTCAAACACGGGAAAAAGCCCAGAATCGGAAAGTACCAGTGTACAGTGAAGCAGAGTGGGAAAAGTATGAGTTTATGGAGAGGTATATTATCGAAGCAAAAGATAACTGAACTTTATTTTCTTTTCTTTAAGAATTCAGTTTCAATTTAAATACAACAGTTGCTGGTTATTTTGAATTTTGCCTCATATTGAGAACATGTTAGATTTGTATGCAGCAAAAAGTTTTTAGTTTGATCATGCATTTATCTGATTGATTTTGAGTTCTTAATACAGAAATGATAGTCTGACTTTAATCCAAAAGAGACGTCCGAAAAAAAAAAACTTAGTCCAAAAGTCTGGCGTATTTTTAGAATCCAAATTAAGCAATTTCTGTACTTTGTGATGTAAAGTGCAAACTGAGTAATCTTTAGAATATACATGAATTGTAAATGTTCTATCAAATAGTTTTACTAACTGTTTTGTAAACTGTTTAAAAGTAAGGTTATATGTGTAAGTATGATGATGTAATAATGTGATGATAATAAAATAATGTAATAATATGTCGTGTAATAAAGCACGATGACGAATGTCTGAGATAATTACGTGGGAATTAACACGTTGTGATAAAATAAATAAACGCTAGCATATGAATGTAGTAGTTAAAATTCAGCTCTCCAACCAACTCTAAAGTTTCGTAAAACTAGTTCCTTAGCCCATTAGGATTAGTCCAGAAATTTAAGGTGTTCTTTAAGGTCTATTGTGTCTAAGTTATTAATATATAGGATTTCGGTCAGGTGGTAGTGTCGGTTTGAACGTCTAGCAAGCACAGGACCACTAGGTGGTAGTGTTAAACGATCTTGTACAAGTATACATGCACTTACATATATTACATTGCTGAAGAGTAGAGGGTTAGAAATTAATTGTAGAGAAACTACGAAGTGTATGAAGAAAACTTTTTATGAAATATTTTAGCTTTACATATATTTAGGGGGGATCAAATAAGACCTATTAATGCTAAATACGGATAACTTTTGTAACAATCATTTATTTTTAGTCCAAAGGGATTTGAATCCCGAAGGACTATTAGTTTCGTTTTGGCATTTTGCGTCGGACTCATAAATGTCGGTTCACTTTTCAAACTGTTGCCACAAAATGTTAGAGTCCTGCATTATATTTGAAGAAATTAAATAATGAAAAATCTGCATAAATGTATGTATATTTCTCGTATTGTGATAAAACAACGGTACATAGAGTCATCGAATTTTGAATAACGTAATCCTCCAACGAATATGAGCACGTGGAAGACCAAATTTGAAATTTGAAATTTGTTTTATGATCGATTTCCTATTTTTTAAAACTTTGACAAATTTTTGATTAACAAACTCAAGGATTTCAAAGCGAGCAATGGCAACGTTGTGCAGAAAAAACATTTTTATCTCCAGCGCGTGAGTCTCTGTATCGGAAATTCTAAAGATATGCTCATTTTAAAACTATTTTGCGATATTGCTGTTGCACTGGATCTTATGGTTTAAGTGCGAGGAACATGATATTTAATAAAGAAAGATAACACACAAAATGTTAAAAAACGCCCCTTTGGACGTAATTTAAAATCTGAAACATTTTAGATTTTTTTTTAATTAATTTTTTATACATTAACTATATTTTATGGAAATTATGTATGAAATATGACATCAGACAAATGTCCACCATTTTTCTCGATACAGAGATTGGCTCTTTTTAACGAGTTTTCCATTACACCACGTAATGTTGCTGGTTGAAGGTATTTCTGAAGGTTTCTGGTATTTCATCTCGAATATTTGCTTCGGCTTTCCAATAGTCTGTAGTTAATTAACATACACTTTGTCTTTTAAATATCCCCATAGAAAAAGGATTCTGCTCCGCCATTGGCCGCAAAAAGTTTTCAATCATTGTTCTGAAAGAAGCTGCGGAAATCATTTCCGGCGTTCCATCCTCATTCTCGAAGAAATATTTACCAATAACTCTATTGGACATAACACTACACCAAACAGTACACTGGAATTAAAATATTGCCGATATTTACGCTGCGTCATAAGAATTGATCGTTGACAAGAATAGAAAAACTCGATAAATTTAACGCGTTGTTTTGTACTGTATGGTTCCATAATAAATGTCCAAGAATTCAATTATAACCTACAAAAAGCAAAAAATTAATTATATCAAAAAAATTAAAAAGTTATTTCTGTTTAACATTAGTAGGTCTTATTTGGCCCATCCTGTATTTACATTGTAAGCTTTAATTAAACTGTCTCGAAATCGCTCGAAAATGTTTTAACTAATATTCACCTAGAAATAATGAAATATATTAAGTCCGCAAAATATGATACGTGCAAATACATAATAAGTCGGTTATATCCCCCCCAGATGGCAATCGCACCATAAAACGAAATCTCACTACTATGCATTAGTGACCACCATAGCAGAGAGTAGGTTAATAATTGTTGCTAAGGAAAACTCATCTGCCTTTACCTTCACTCTTTTTAGAACAATTTATATACAAAACTGTAAAAATATAAAATGCTACGTCCTTCAGCAATTCACGAATCCATTGTCAAAAACTTCTTTTTTGCTTAGTCTTTATGAGCGAACAAAAATTAATGATTAATTCTGCTTAAACTCAGAACCATATAATTCACTTCGTTTTCTCATTGTTATTCGCTAGCGTGTGAATATATACTTAACCACTCAAACTATACTAACAGAATACAAAATGGGCAGATTTTTAAAAGAAACACTTTCATGCATATACTTTTATCTGTTTAAATGACCTACATTCAAAAACTGTGGCGCTGTTCTACTACTAAATGTTTGACGTAAATTCTTTGAGTTATAAATCTTGATTGTAAAAGACCATTATTTATTTAAAATGTTTTAAATACAGTTTTAACCCTTTTAACTCTTTTTAAATTACGAAGAGGTGAGTTCTAACCGAACGTAGAGATTAGCATAATATCTTATTCTAGCCTGAATTTTGTTCATTCCATACAATGGAATAATATACGTCACGTAAAAATACAATGCTGTAAATTTTAATTTATCTTCATGTACTGGTTACAAGGTGGTCCAGAGGGAATAATATGTAAACGCGATAATGGTAAATGCTAATAGAATTCTAATTATCTGGCATCGCTTGTCGTGCTTTTTAAGCCTATTAAAATTAAGCTCGTTTTTAATGTATTTACGTTTTTTTAAAAAAATTTTACTAGTAAGTTTAATAAGATAAAAAGCTAATACTATGTATTACATGGTTCAATAGCAATACAGTGCACAGAATATACTGTACTGCATGTATAGCACAGTACATTACTATGATAGATATTTAAGGTACATTACAGCAAACTTTGGCAGTGAAAAAAGGGAAGACGTTTTTTGCCATTCTCACTAAAATCGTAATTTTATTACAAATAGTACGCTAACTATCTATGATATATATATAACAGTAAATTATGTTCATGCATAATAAATACATGTATAATATAACATAATAAATTTTGTTATTTAATTTATAGAGTCACTAGGATTATCGTGAAAAAATATGTAACACGCTTCCAGGGATTCGAACTCCGGTCCTCCCGATTGCGCGTTGGACATGCTTTCCAGTTACACCTTGTACTAGCACACGGTAACTATGGAGAAAATGCTTTATATAATCCTTCTTTTAAAAAGCGACTGGGGATGTGGGGACCCAGTTTCCGAATCCTGATGGTGACTAATTATCCAAGGATTCCTGATACATTAAAGCTTAGGCTAGGAATGGAAAAACAAGGGTTCGAGGGTCCCTTACCACCAACCTCTGGGAAGGACTTTCAGCTCGCCGCATATTTAGAGTGCTCCCATGTCGCACGGATAATATACATTTACAAGCATCTAGGCCTTTTCCGGGATTCAAACCCGGACCCTTCGGCACGGCAGATATGCTCATTTTAAAATTATTTTGAGATATTCCTCTTGAACTGAGTTTTATGGTTTAAGTGCGAAGAACATGATATTTAGTAAATAAAGGTAACACACAAAATGTTGAAAAACGCCCCTTTGATCATAATTTAAAATCTGAAACCTTTCAGATTTTGTTTTCAGTTTATTTTTATTGTCGATAGCAACATTTCTTGTCATAAGAAGTCTCACATCTTTCTAATGCTCGGGAAAAGTTTTCTAGTACGCTTTCTTCAAACTGAAAACCGCGTTATAAAGTACCACATGCATTTAACATATCTTCTGAAGAAGATTTGTGCATTCATTTTCATCATCACCATCAATCGCTTTCTAGTTGCTATTTTTTATACTCTCCAGTATGTCTTGCGCAGTAGGAATGTCTCAGATCTCAACATCGTTATCTGTAAATAATGATCTTGTAATTGCTCACTATTCTTTAATTATCCTCGATATTCCAACTCCCATATATTATTCAGTTCTTCCTCTTGCCCATCATCGTCATTGACGCTACTATTATCAGCAATTTTAATTCTGGTGGATGAAGCCAGCTTTTCTGAAGCAGTGGCGAACAGGTTTTTGAACGGCATCATAATTCCATGCTTTAGTAAGTTCAAATACACAATCACGTAAGCTTATTACACATAAGCGTTGATTACTTTCAATTCCCATTCGGGACTTCTTCAAAATTCTTTTGCAATAATGCATCTTAACACTTTTTATCACCACTTGGCCTAGCGGTTGCAGTTGTTTTGTAGTGGTATTTGGAGGGAAGCGAAAAAACCTTAACATTTGTATGCTTGTTGTTTGCTATCATGATGGTAAGCACTGATGCAATTGTCTGTCATTAGAGCAATTTTTCGCTTTTGTACAGCTGTTTATTTATCTAAATTTTATAGCCACTTCTCAAACACTCACGAAGTCAAGTCATCCATCTGCTTTAGTTTAAACCACAATCTTCTTCCAGTGATACTTGTAAAACATCTTGGAATTTTAGTCTTTCTTGTAAGAAAAAGGTTTCAGTTTTTCATTTCCTTCCATATTTGCTCATAGCAACTGTACTCTACTTTGCACAGTGCTTTAGAGCGAATCGTACAGTAATTGTGATTTCGCTGTAATTGTCATTTCATTTCCCTTTGCCAAAACATTTCCCCTTTTATTTTTCGGAGACGCTAATGTTCTTTGCCCTAAACATTGATGAAATAAATCAGTTTCATCAGTGTTGAAGGTGTCTTTCAATTTGTACATTTCTATGATTTCTTTTATAGATCTTAGATCATTCCATATAGTACAGCTATCTTCATTAACATCTTTATCACTCAACGCACAGCTTTAAAAAGGATGTGCATTATAAAATCATGAAAAGTGGAAATAAAAATAATGTGCAACTGTTGCTTAATCTTAAGTGGTTTGCGAAACAGGATTAATGGGGAATTTTTAACAATAGGATGGGTAAATGCTTTCTTATTTAAGAATTTCACTCCTCTATTTTCATCCTTCATGCATAATATAATGTGACAACAGATAAAATGAGCCTTCTCATTTTTTAGAAACTCACAGCAGGCAAGTACGTGTCAGAGCTAATGAATAAATTATAATTTAGAGTAGAAAGAAAAATCTCCAATAATCATGCACTCAAACACTTCATTAAATAGAATTTACTTCATTGGGATTTTTTATATAAAGAAATTCACACTTCGGGCAGAATCCCACGGAAAACTTCGCTTAATAGAGGATTTCGTAAAACAGAGTGCTCATTAGAGGTGTGACTGCAGTATATACACCGGAAGTGCGTATTTTGGCGACGTTTGATTTACATGATGATCCTGATCATGATCATGATTTACATGATTTACAACTTCCATATGGATGGAATTAGGACAATACCGAATATGTAACCAAACTGATTAAACATGGAGCAGATACATAGGATGATCGGGTAGGGAAACGTTCCAATAAATTTGCTATTATTTGCTGTTTGCATCGAATATCGGAATTCTCGTTTGAAAATGTAGGCAATGAACCCATTTTAGAAAATGTCATGGTATAACATGATATACGTTTTCGCAACCAGCTCCTGACTAATGATCAGTGGTATCTTCAGAGTTGGATACCTAGATAATGTTGTCAGGATGATGCAACCCACTTCAGGTCCTTTTTCACATAAGCCTTATTTCTTTTCATCTTCTTCATTTCTGCATTCAAATACCTCAACCGTATAAATGTTCGCCTCTTAAACATATATTTTAATAATTTCATTATGAAAAAATCAGGAAATTGTGCAATTTTTTTACACATAGTTTGCATAATCTAACTGTTTCTCGAAATAATATTATTTAATTTCTGGTTCCAGTTTCTATGCAGAGATATCAAACGCTAAAGGCTTACTTTTTCCATTGTTTTCTTAATAATATCTGGAATGGGAATGATGGCTGTGCCATGCCAAACTTCATACTCTTGGGTTAGTCATTTTTGAGTCTCTAATACCGAAAGAATTATTAATCATTTTGAGATATAGTGAAGGGAGTGTTTGAGCTAGGATTTCTCGTTATGATTGATCCGCATAATCATCCCCTAAATCAATGCAATTATGCATCCTGTGATGCAGTTTGTTTACAGTCAACTTACAGAATGAATGATTTTGAGTTTCACAACACTAAGCCCTACCAATACCCAAGTGGTTAAGACCGCCGAATACTGGTAGTTCGACCCGAATTCGAACACAGGTGATCGGGCTGATAACATGATTAGTTTTCGTGGATTTTGACATGTGTAACGTGAATACAAGCCAGTTTCCTGTAAAAAGCCTGTAGAGATATTAGGCTAATTGGAAGCAGAAAAGATGAAAAATATGCAACCGCCTTCGCCGGGAATCGAACCACGGATCTCTGGAATACCGGCACAGCGTGCTACCGTTACCCCACGAAGGCACGCTAGGGAAGTGCGAGAAATACCATATACACTCCCCTTTTTAAAGGGCGGCTATGGTTTTAGGGGACCTAGTCGCCAAATCCTGGGTGCGAAAAATCCTCATCCACAGCCCTTTTTAGTTCGGGCGCCACTGTAGAGACATTAGGTATTTTTTGAAAGCCGGAGAAGATGAAAAATAGCAAACGCCTTCGCCGAGAATCGAACCACGGACCTCTGGAATACCGGCCCAGCATGCTACCGTTGCACCACGAAGATACGCCGCCTCAATGACATCACCGTCCGAGTTGTGTTAATGTCCTCGAAATGAATTCGTCATAGCACGGAACAGATCAAAATCTGACGGGGCTGCATTGAGGGAATAAAGTTGATGAGGAAACAATAATCGACCAAATCAGCTTTTGCAATTGTGGCACGATGAGGAGATTCGTTGTCTTGATGCATAACGACTCCTTTCCCATGATTTCCATCTTTTGGGTCGATAAAATGAGTACCATGTTCGCTTGAGGACTAAACACTGGGGGTCCTGTGACAAGTTGACCACTTGTTCAGGGCATATACTTACGTACCCCGGGGCCCACGGTCAAGAAAGCAGATTTTGGGGCACTGCCAGCATTGGCCCACTAGGGCTGTTATGCCACTTAGTTTAGTAAGTTTATTGCTTTTGAATCGCTCAGTTTATTAAGGAATTAGAGCCTGATTAAATCTGGGATATTAATTATTTATTATTAGGTTTATTATTATTAGAAAGAGCTTATGCTTTGCCGAATGGCAGCATACCGAATGATTACTATACAGCATACTATTTGCGAGAGCGCACGGAAGATAAAGATTTTTTAAAACAACAGCAACATTTACCAAATCCCGAAAATGATAAATGCGTGGTAGCAAAATATAAATATTAAAATCTTTCGTGAAGACTGCGCTAAATATATTTCTAACGTCAAATCTTGCAAACATCCAATCATTTTAAAACGTGAAACATAGAAGCATTTCAAAAGACTTTAATTTCTATTTTCAGTTACATGGTATTTGAATTTAAAATTAGTAATTCTGAATTTTAATAATGTGTGAAGGGTATCTGTCTAGCTTAAACTAATTTTCTTTTTCATTTTTGATAAGTTGCATTTCTTCTTCCCACCATTCCCCAAAAAAGACCGGACACTTGCTTTCATAAGTATTCGTCAAGAATGGCCTGTTTAACCATCTCGTACTCAAGGCGATGCGTTTCTCCCACTGAACTACAGTAAAACGCAACAGAAAATGTCCTTTACAAAAACATGTTATGAAAGCTATGCAGTTACTACTTCATTTCGTACTGCATGTTTTAATGGGGTTAAATCACGTGATCGTAATAGCGATTAGACGGAACCGATATATTTCCGACCCTTACTCCAATGAGACTCCTTACTGCCTTGTGACGTCATTTTACATAAGAATATTAGACATCTTAACACAGTAGCCTTCATAAATACATACACCATGCCCTTAATTTAGTATTTCGATGCATCCATTTCCGTTCATCAAGTCTGCTGTGGTGCCAAATCAATTTGGAGGCGAGATTTGAAATCATATGTTCTGCTGGGATTTCATTGCTATTTTATTTTATTACGTTTTACTAGATTTGATTTTGAGTTTAGATTTACATTCCAAAAGATTTTCATTGATAAAATTAGCTATCTTCCTCTGGCAGAGAATGACGAATTAATTATGAATATGATTATAATGTAGTACACTTACCTGAGTATAATCCACTGTGGGGAGTAGATAGGCTTCATTATTAGTTTTAATAATTAATTATTAGTTTTAATAATTTAATTTTTTATCCTGTTTAATCTACTTTCTTTGATTTTACAGGAACTATAAATATTATGTTAATAGTAGCTTCATTTAATTTAAGATACATAACATTAAATATATACAAAGAATACCAGGATATCCCCTCAAATTTTTTGTCCTGTTAAAAAAAAAAACAACTTCCTGCAATGATTTATATTTTCGTCTTCACATTTGCCAAGTCAGTTATTTCTACAATTACTTTTTCTCTGCCAAACAATTCTTGAGAAGAAGTAAAACAGATGCTTCTCAAAATATATTTTCTTCCACTGAAGGCGTAAGACTACACAATTAAATATGCTAGAATTATCAATTTTAGTGATGTTGAAGATAATTAAATACTATAAATGTTAAGAGTGTTATTACGTTGCTTTCATGAAACATATCATTTCAAAATAGGGGTTTAACGCAGAGAAACTTCTTTTCCAAAATGTGCTTCAGACAGTTTCAGAAACTACTGGGATTCAGGACGTATTCGTACTACATATCGTTACGAAATGTCCAGGCGCAGTAAGATAGCTTCCCCGCAAAACAGGTTTAGGGTTCCCATAAAATGGCAAGGGAAGGCAGGGTTCAAGCCCACCAGCGGCCGAGCGGTTAAGTGTCTGAACACTAGTAATTCGGTTCGAGGTTCGAATTCGGCGAACGGGCTGGCTGCATGGGCGTTTTCGTGGTTTTCTCCATGTGTAACGAGCCAGTTTCCCTTAGAACATCCTCCACGAAGGCATCCCTCCCATTAGGCAGATAACCCTCGTGTGCTTTGCCATAATTAAATACACACACACACGAAGGCAGGGTTGCCACATTTGGCGACAAAATTGGCGATATGCCATAGACGGATGGAGAACCTTCTGGAACGAATTCATACTGGTTTAGCCCAGAATGTTCTCGAACACAAGTCAAAGGCTATGTAAACCCTGCTGAGAGTTAGTATCGAGTTAGTCAGTCCGTGCGGAGTCCATCGAGTTGATAGTCAGTCAGTGAGTGCCGAGTGGGTCGTCGAGTGCACCGAAAGAGTCTCTTAGTGTATCGCCGTTAATGCATCGTCGAGAGAGAGTGTTGAGCTCTGGGAACGACGGGACCGAGGTAGCTGTACTCTAGTGTATCGTCGAGCGCATCGCGAGTTGTAGCGTGGAGAATCTCGAGAGTACGTATGGAGTTTCGAAAACTCCACGTACTCTGGTGCTTTACCGTCAAACTGTCAAATAAAAGTATACATACACTCACGCATATTCATATATACATATACTTTATCATGTTAATATGATATATTAAGCATGCCATTGAGGTTCGTGTGACCCTTACCATAATTTAGGTACCACAAATAAAAGATATTACAATGTACAGAAATAGTGCACAATTTGTGTATGAAAACCTGGCTCCGCATAAATACAAAATTACATATTGAACAAACATATTACATACTCTGTTGCTGATATATTGAACTAGCGTATATAGTTCTAACGTGCATACTGCTATGTTTTGCAGAAAAAGTAATCTGTCTTCAGGTTAATAAATGTTCGAATTCAAGAAGAGTCAATGCCATACTGTAGGTGCAATGTCTAATTCAGAGAGAACTGTGCTTAGAAATGGCGTTGTTAGAACCTAATTTATGTTAGATACGACACAAGTTTGTACTTTATGTCTACTATCATCGTTATCTAGTGGTTAGGGGAGTCTGACTGCGATACCGAATGGTCCGGGTTCGAATCTCGGAGAAGGCGTGGACGTAAAATTGTCTGTCCCTTCAATAGAACGTAACGGTGGCCGCCTATTAGATGCTCTACAATAAAATGGTAACCACTTCTGGCCTTAGGAACTGCCAATGCCGTTAATAGGCAAGTGCTCGCCATTGGTATAAAAACAAATTACAGGACATAAAGGGGACATATGTCAAAATACAATTTCGTTATTTTACGCATGTGTAACGTAAATACGAGTCAGTTTCATTCCGAAAGTCTTCGAAGAAGTTATACCTCTTCTTAAGAAGACAGCCCTTGTGGCTTTGTTATATTAAAATAATCTTAACCATTCTAATTACTCTCCGAAGGTATGCTGCAAGGAATAAAGAAATTTCTTACAGATTGGTAGTTGGATCCTAATTCAAATCTTGACGAAGGAGTTGGCTGCCCATGAATTTTCATGCTTTCTCACATAGAAAGTAAATACGAGGTAGTTTTCTTAGAATGGCATCTACGAAAGCATTCCTTCCCTTAAGCAGATAGCTCTCCTGTGTTATGTCCCCATCCAAATAACCCAGCCCAATCAAGCTGTATATTCTTAAACATTGCTTTATAATTACAGAATGGCACAACGGTAGCTGAATTGATAAGCACACCAAATTCAGTAAGTTGAATCGATTTTTCACCATATTCAATTCCCAGTAATTGAATGTTCTGGTTATTTGGGGTTTCTGTAGATTTTACGATGTATAACATGAATAAGATCCAGTTTCCCTTAATAACTTCTACAAGAAGGATGTAGCGTTGCGCGCCTCCAACTTGCACGCAACCAAGAGGTGACTGTTGAAACTGGATAAAAGACAGAGTCTTGTTAAGGGTTTAAGTCCCTTTTTATTCAACGTAATAAATTACAAGTGCGTGCTCTTGACGCTCACAAACTACGCCAACTTGGCGGTAAAATAAAAATAATAACCTGAAAAGAAACTAAAAACAAGACTCTAACTACGAGGCTCTCTAAAAGTAACTAACCTCACCGCGTTTTACAATACCGCTGCTAATTCAGCAAACTTGAAGATCACGTTGAACGATTAACAATACTTCCAGGCAAGCACACAGGCCGAAACGCGGGGTTCTTCAATTTCTGGCTAACTACCTCCGCGCTCGTGAAGTAAGAACAGCACACCTCGAACTCGTTTCCTTTCTATTTAACTCAGAATACTTCCGCTGATAATTTGAATCCTTGCGCGTTCTACTAAAATTTACATACTCTGGCATTGGCAGTTCCAGGGGAAAGTAAGGCTTGACAGGAAAGGTAGTTTAAACTTAAAATAAATGTTAGTTAAAATAAATATAAACCCTACAAGGAATTCATCTTTTTAGACAGCTATTTCTTGCATTCGATAATAAAAAAACTTTAACTTAACAGTTCCATAATATATAACTTGTAAGAGGTTATTACATTTCTTCGGCAGAGTTCGTGTGCATACAAGATTGTGAATCACGATACATATCGTGATTGTGACATTCGAATTAAAATGTCTCTTCACCATCTGGATTTTGTTGATTGGATCTAGAGCCTCTTCTCAGTAGCTTTTTAAACTGGTGAGTATATCAGATATCATCGCATTTCCCTGTGAGTATTTTCGTCTTGTAAATGTTTACCACGTTCAGCTGGCAAATAAAAGATCCGTGCTTCGAGTCCCAGTGAGGCCTTTGTAGATTTTTAATGTTTTCTGCCTAAACCCTTGTTTAATCATGTTTAACATCCTTGAAGTGAACGACATGAAGACAGGAAAATTATTGTCCATTCCTCCACACATCTAAAAGCCACTCACCAATCTAAAGGTCGACCCGAGATATTCGAAGCGTTATGAAGTGGGAGTCGGCGTACTGTCACACTAGAGAAGTAACATGTTCGCCAGTATATCTCTGTCTGACATCGCAAAAGTTGAGAAACGCACGACCAGTGTCAAAGGATTTTAGCGACTGCAAAGTTCTGTCACTAATGTCAATCGATTTTCAATCGATCTACCAATGATTCTGTCGCTCCTCTGACAACCAGGAGTACAACCATATCTACAACCAGAACAGAAAATCTGAAACTGGATGACCTGAGCATCATTTATTAAAAATAATTAACAGTAGTTACCTCTGAAAATAAAGTGGCTATCAATACTTGACTGTTAGCCTACTGTTGATATTATTAGAGATGCTATTAAGGTTTATTACGCTTTTCGTAAATTCTTAATAAGTATGTTACAGTTCAGCTAAAACGAGCAGCTCAAGTAGCACGAAACCAAACCACCAATCGCTGCAGCTTCTAAGTTTAACTTAAAATAGCAATTAAATTACTTATGAGAATATCAAAAACGGGCTCAAAGCTTATTTAACCCTCTGTGATAAAAAGATATAACCTTCTTCATTATGATTATTCAAGTAATTTCAAACTTTAACGTGAAAGAAATATATCAAGATATCCCTCTCTTTCATCCCATACTTTGCGGTCTTCCTGTTCTGAGTGTACCATTAGAATAACATGAGCGAAAAATCTCTTTACTCGCATACAAATGCTATAGCAAAGCCGCGCGAATTCTAAAAGGCGTTGAATAGAACAGAAGAGATATTATGACCCAGTTATGCCACACGGATCGATCGGGGCTGGCGAGTGTGTGTGTGTATGTATTCATGTATGTGTGTATGCGCGCAAAGCATCCATAAGTCTCGTTTGTAAAAGTCAATAAAAACGCGTGGATGTCTCAAGTGTTAGCATCACTCGGCGCAACTTCTTCATATGGGAGATTTTCGACGGGAAACTTTCAGCTGTGCTCCGAAAATAAATATCTGCAGCGATTTATTATTATATTTTTATTGATTGTTTATTCAGAAGGATGTATTTCCTTTAACTGTTTATTCTATAAGAAGGATTTTAATAAAATAGGTACATGGACCTGAATTTTATTGCAACGGCTGAGAGAAGAAAACGTGATTCTAACTCGAAGAGGTTTCTTTCCTGTAGAATTATGAGATGCATTTTATTTAATAGCTAAGTTATAGATACGAAAGATACCTGAAAGCTCGGAAAATTTTGCGCTCCATAATCAAGGCTGGTTGGTTTATTTGAACATGGCAAAGCACTCGGCGGCTATCTGCCAAAGAGGAAAGACGCCTTCGTGGAGGATTTTGTAAGGGAAACGGGCTAGTATTCACGTTACACCTGGGGAAATCCACGAAACCTTCCAGATTCAATCCCCAGACCGAACTACCAATGTTCAGTTACTTTACAATTCGGCTGCTAGTGGACCTTGATAAACAAGGAGACATCCATAAATCACAACATATGTAAAGAATCAGAATTTTCATTCTTTAAATATTTTATGCCTTTTATTCTAATGAAACATTTAAATAAATTTTTTAATACATCATTTCTGAAATACTTGAAGAAGGGTAAGTTAAAAGAGCTTTTTAGTGTGTGGTAGTAAAATATAAAATGAATTTGTGTGGCAGTTTCCCTTAACGATGATTATCTAACAAATGCATCCAGTTCGCTGATAAACAAATCATAAATGATCACTAAGTAAGAATAATTCCATAACCAAGATGCGTAATGCAGGAATTAGAAACATCATTTATTAATTACACTTACAGTGTAAATTAAATTTGTGTTACAAAATAATATTGCTGCATTTCCTCGTGTATTCCCCCCCAGCTTTTTAGCACCATATTCTGAAAAAGGTATCAATGTTTGTGCAATTTTGTCCTTCCTCAATGCATTCAGGGAACGAGTTCTCCAAAATTTTAGAACGGTTTCTTCTTATTAGCAAGACAAATCCTTGCAATTTACTTGCGAAGGTCACGCCGAACATTTTCCTTCTAACTGTTGAACTTAATGCCACCTATTGTAAGAATCGGCCAATTATAGTGAAGCAAAATCGAACAGATATTCAGTTTACGATTTCGCTAAATCAGCTGCACATTCACTTTCTCTAATTAATTATTTATGAGGATCTGAAGCCTAAGGAGTATCAGAGACAACAATAAGAACGGGAGAGGTTCAATTTACAGGAAAGTAGAAATGAAGACACCCTTATTAGGTATTGTAATATTAATGTTACAATGCATTCATATTGGAATACAAGCTTTATAAGGTATTTTTCCCACTTTCCTAGCGTGCCTTCGTGGTGTAGTGGTTCTGCACGCTGGGCCGGTATTTCAGAGGTCCGTGGTTCTATTCCCGGCGAAGGTGATGGCTCATTTTTCATCTTGCCTGCTTCCAAAAAAATAACTAATGTCTCTACAGTGGTGCCCGAACTAAAAGGGTGTTGGATGATGTTTCTCCACACCCAGGATATGGCGATTGGGTCCCCTGAAAACCCCAGTCGCCCTTTAAAAAGGGAAGTATATAAGGTATTTCTCCCACTTTCCTAGCGTGCCTTCGAGGTGTAGTGGTTCTGCACGCTGGGCCGATATTCCAGAGGTCCGTGGTTCGATTCCCGGCGATGTTTATTGCTCATTTTTTATCTTGCCTGCTTCCAAAAAAAATACTTACTGTCTCTACAGCTTCTTTAAAGGAATTGTATTCTGATAGTTACTATAGTTTATTCATGACTGATTTTCATACTGTAACCGCGTCCTTCTAAAATTAAATTATTCACATACAGTTCTCCTCCTCATTTTCGGGCAATAAAATCAATAAAAAAAGGGGGAGGAACACAGGACGAAATGCAGTAAGTAATATTCAATAATCTTTAACGGTTTACTTTGTTTTACTGATGACTGTTATAAATAGGAAGAATTGGGGGATTTTATAAAGAAAGATCTTGGGCTGGAGTGGTACCAACTCCGTTTTCGATTTGTTTCCTAGGCGAATGCCGCAAAGCCAGTAACGGTTTTTTACCTAAAGAAGAGATGCCTTCCTGGAGAACTTTTTGATGAGACCGAATCGTATTATTTTTTATTTAACTCATGCAAACATTCATGCAGCCAGGTCAGTTACCGACATTTGAACGTGGTTCAATTACCAATGTTCAACAGCCTTATTCGACTCGGGCATGGTATGTCTTCGTTTCCTGTTGATTTGGTTTGATTTATGTAAATACGGCAGAGCCTCGAGGGCTATCTGCCTAAAGGGAGGGATGCCTTCGTGGAGGATTTTCTAAGAAAACTGGCTCGCATATACGTTACACCACGAAAAACGCCCATGCAGCCAGCGCGTTCGCGGGATTCAAACTTCGAACCGAACTACCAATATCAGCGGCTTTACCGCTTGACCGTTGAATTCGTTTTCTATATCTCAGGTTTTTTTAGGGCCTTGAAATAAACCCCGAAGTGTGTATTGTTTTCCATTCGCCCATTTGGTGCACTGGCAGTATATGAAGTTTCGCAGTTTGAAAAAAATATTTCTGCACAAGCTATCCGGTGAAATAAATATCGCCTACAAGTGCCCGAATGATTAAAACCCCTGAACATGGTTCGATCCTGTTCGGATCCCGGCAAACAGAATGACGAACCAACGAACAAGCGAACCTGTTTCCCTTAGAAAGTTCTCTACCAAAGCTTCCTTCTATTAGGCAAATAGTTACGTTTGTTTTATCGTAGCCAAATAAATAAGGGATAAATATAAATAATCGGATCTTTTCTTTATTAAATGCATTCTGAAGTCGTCACGAGCCGTAAACTTTTGATGAAATATTATCAAAGCAAATGTTTGTCATTTTGAACAACTCATTTTAATAAGAATTTATGTTCTGTATCTTGAATTTCTATAGGAATACTTCATAAACCTCGTAGGCCTGTCGCAACTACTCAACTTAAAATTGTTTCAGAGAGGTTAAATTGAAATTTATATACGTATTAAGATCAGACTGTAGTTTCTTTTTTAATGCTAAAATTTTTATTATTGATGTTTTTTATACTTTTAGAAAATTTAATTCTTTTACCTGAATTTTAGAATTCTAATTTTTGCAGTTTTTCTTACCGCTTTGGTGTGAAATTACGGTGTCATGTGTCCATAAAACATAATAACCTAGCCCTATTGTACAAAGATAAATTATTGCGAAGTTATTTTGTAGCGTCATTAGGTTATTTTGAAGCAGGAGACATGAGAAATAAGCAATGCTCTCTCCGTAACTCAATCATGGACCTCTCGAATACGCGCTGAGTGTACTACCGTTATATCACGAAGGCATGCAGAAAGGAGGAAGAAGGAAGAAAATACAGGGTGTTTATAAAGTCTCGGACCCATTTTGATGTTTAATAACTCATAAAATAATAACGATAGATTAAAATTAATAACATAAATGGTTAGATAGACTCGAAAAGTTTCATGACCCTTGTCAATGAACTTCCACGTGTGCCCACTTCGTCGCACGGAGAATATCAAGTCTATATTCAATTTCACGCCAGGTACCGGCAAGCATGTCAGCAACCACAGAGGCTATTGTGGTTGTAATTCTGTCTTTTAGGTCATCAATGTCCGACACTCTCCTCCTGTAAACGTTGTCCTTTACAAATCTGCAAAGGAAAAAGTCCAGCGGCGTTATATCAGGGGATCTGGGTGGCCAAGGAATTGGACCTCCTCGCCCAATCCATCTTCCTGTAAAATGGTCGTTCGAAGAACTACGAACGATGGTACCCCAATGACGTGGTGCACCATCTTGTTGCAAAAAGACATGTGGCCGAAGCTCTTCTAGCTGTGGAAATACGAAGTTTTCCAACATGTCTAAGTATACGACTGATGAGACCGTCTTTTCTGTAAAAAAGAAAGACCCAATGACTCGGTCGTGCATTAGTCCACACCACACATTAACCTTTAGGGAATCCCTTTGTGCCTCACGGTATTCATGGGGGTTTTCCTATCTCCATATGCGCACATTATGGTGATTATCAAAACAGAAAGATGCGAAAAACAAAAGAGAGAAAAATTCAAATAATAAGCAGACGATATTTAGAAAAGTACAGATATTTAGACTGGAAAATGAAATTATCTGAAACTAACCACCCGCGCAGACGATATTTACAAAAGTAAAGATATTCAAACCTGAAAAGGAAAATATATAAGTTATTCCATCAATAAATGCCATAAGTTTGTTAATATCTTCATTATTTTATGAGTTATTAAACATAAAATGGGTCCGGGACTTTATAAACACCCTGTACTTTATCCCTTTCAAAGGGAGACTGGGGATTAGGGAACCCAGTCGGCAAATCCTGGTGGTGAAGAATTAGCATCTACCATTTTAGAGTCCTTACATAATTTTCAAGCAAAAGAGATGAAAAATGAGAAATGCCTTCACCGAGGCTCGAACCTGGACCTCTCGAATACGCGCCGAGTGTGCACACCATGAAGTGATGCGGAAAGGAGGGAGAAAATACCTTATAATTTGTACCAAATAATCTTCGCTTTCGATTCCTTCCATGAAATTTCTTTTCAACTGAAAAGATATAACAGATAAATAGTAAATATTCATAATAGATAAACGAAAGAATAAAAAAATAGCAATATGTTTTATTAAACGAAACTTGAGTCTTTAGTTTACTAAATATTAGTTGAACCAGCTGATTTCTAGAAGCTTTATGTTTACAAGCAAAATGCCTGTTATTAGCTTTTAATTCCTTTAGAATCTAATTTTCTACTTCTGACATATTCAATTACATGTTCCGCTTTTTTATCCTTGGAAGTGAAATAAGAGACAAGTTAGAGTGAGTAAAATTCTTAATTCGGCAAATATCACTTTATCGCTCAAAATGCTAGAAAATATGACGGCCTGGACAACAAAGTGAAAACGCAAGTGGTAGGAAAGCCTGGGAGAACATATGACTCAACGGAAACATTGTAAAATTTTCTGCAGCACTATAAAACGTCTAACTGCAAAGACATACATCTTTATCACGTTTACAACAACACTTGAATGTCATTAATGACAAACGTGCCCATTAAGCTGTTTTAGTGCTGGAAACTTTATAATTTTGTGCATGGAAACTAGATTTATAATGGAAAATACCCTAGAAATTTTATAATGGAAAATACCCTAGAAATTTTATAATGGAAAATACCCTAGAAATTTTATAATGGAAAATACCGTAGAAATTTTATAATGGAAAATACCCTAGAAATTTTATAATGGAAAATACCGTAGAGAAAAGTGTAACACTAAGGAACAAAATTTTTTAAAACTCGTTAGCTTGTAAGATAAGAAATAAAATATTAAAAACTTAATATAAATCTTTCAAAATATAAAGCGGATTAAATATATGTAACTTATTTTGCCGTGTCTTTAAAATTTTGAAGCTTTTCTTTTTCAGATAAAACATACAAAACGCGAGATTTATTTTTAATATTTACTTTTATATGGCTTGAACCTCAGTGCTTGAGTTATCAGATACAGATTGTGCTATGCAGCACAAAAAATGTATAAAATATGATTTCCTTTCAGAATTTGCTATCGTATTTATTATTGAAGTGTGTGTATTTAATTATGGCAAAGCACACTAGGGCTATCTGCCTAATAGGAATGCCTTCGTGGAGGACTTTCTAAGGGAAACTGGCTCGTATACACGTTACACATGGGGAAAACCACGAAAACACCCATGCAGCCAGCCCGTTCGCGGGATTCGAACCTCGGACCGAACTACCCGTGTTCAGCGACTTTACCGCTCGTCCGCTGGTGGGCCCATTTATTATTGAAGATACGTAAGTATAGGATAGTTTCCCTTAGAAAGTATACATGCAGATATCCCTGCCCTACAGCAGGTAAATTTTACATACTTTTTCTTAATTAGCTGCCAGTTAGTGGCCGAATGTATACGACAGTGGAAGACTAGTAGTTCGACCCGGTTTCAAATCTCGAAGACCACTGTTTTTTGTTTCGTGATTTTCTCTAGGCGTAAAGTGAGTCAATTTCCTTTAGAAAGTCCTCTACGAAAGTATGTATTCCCTTAGGAAGATAGCCCAAATGTAGTTTGGCTTAATTATATAATCCTATCCACTTCAGGCATTTTCAGCTAACCAAACCAAATAAGGTGATTTAGATTAAATATCGTCAAGCGACTCGAAACGCTTTAGAAAAGAACCAAGTTTGAGGAACGAATGCTCTAACGATCCATTTTAAAGAATTATGTTCATTAAACAAATATGGATTCTCCTATAGCACAATACTGATAATTAAAAATGCTTGTTCGTTTTCAAAAATTTTTTACCAGTTTCAAGTAGCCGCCTTAATTGGTATATTCGGTAGCCCTGCTGCTTGCCATGTCGTTATATATCGCTCCAAGTTAGAATCTCGGAAAAAGCATGACCGTTTGTAAGTATATAACATCTGTGCGACTTGAGGGCACTTAAAATACTAGTGAACCGAAAATCCTCTCAAGATGTTTGGTGGTAGGGAAAGCGGGGTTGAAGTCCCTCAGACCTGTCCCTTGGGGTCGTTCTTTCATCAAAACTGGGATGGAACTTCCTCCTTCTCATAAATGTAAAATCGGTTATCCCCTGGGATTCATCTTGGGCAACATTCTTGGTAATTAAGCAACTAAAAGACTAAAGGGTGTTCGCCATTCTCAACAAATGCATATCTGGTGTGTTGAGAATAAAGACCATCAGTCCTCTTTCCAAAAGGAGTTAAAGACGCATTGGACCAGAGTAAGATCCTCCATTTGGGAATAAAAATCCTTTGGGCACTCCAGCATTCCGTGCCTTGTAAGGAATAACCCAAAGTGTGTTTAGTAGACGGAGCAGGTCGGAAATTATAATTTGCAAATGTTAAACCATTTCCAGCAGCAACATTCAATTTAAGAATTTTTTTAATACAGTACTTGGCCCTTAAGCAAACATTGCATAGGGGGTGCCCCACAGCAAGTAATCAATATTACATTCAAAGCAGGCGAAGTGACAGATAACCACACTTTCTGAGGGATTTGAGCATGGGCTTAGCGTATGACAACCGGCACCGCGTCGAACAGAGCAGCACTGACTTGAAACAGTACTTTCAAAACAATAATATTTAAACAATTAATAACACTATTATGATATGATATAATGAGCAGCAAAAAAATTTAACTTTTCTATGATAAAGGCGGAAAACCTTAGAAACTCTGTACAGGAAACCGGGTTCAGAGGAAGTCAATACCACTGAAATCGATGTCTCACAAATATTCGATTTTCAGTGTCTTTTCTTTCTTTTATACATTGAACGCCGATTGTTCCACAAACTTTGTACAGGAAACAGGTGGTTTCTGCATGCACAACTTACTTAAGCAGCGTTTGCCGTCGAGTTTCTTAGGTCAGTCTCCTCTCCTTGCAACCAAAATACTTAAAACTCTGAGCAAATGCTTTGACGTACAAGGGTAGATTAGCTTCTTCAAAAGGCGCAGACAGAAACAGGAAAAGATGAAATTAAAGCATACATTAATATTAGTGTTTATTAAATGTGTGTATTAAATACATTGCAGGTCAAAATATACAAGGTTCGCCCATAAAGTAACCGGATAACTTTTTATAAATAAGAAAAGGTTACTAACCTTCAAATAAATTTATATCCTTCAAAATAATCGCCAGAGGAGTTTATACAATTTTTCCAGCGTTTCTTCAGGTAATCGAAACACTGTTTATAGGCGTTGGAACTAACCGTTCGCAAATACGAGTAACGTTCGATTTTATAGAGACGTTTTCTAATCTCTGTTATTTCATGGCCATCTCAAGTTTCGAAAGAAAAGGAAAAAAATCAAATGGCGATAAGTCGGGAGAATAATGTGGATCACTTACCACTGCAATTGAACGCAACGCTTAACAAAATATTTTTTACAGACAATTCCGTATTAGGCCTAGCATTATCGTGTAAAAGAAACCATTGCCCAGAATCAACTCGCCTTATCCAATATATTAAAAGGAAAAGCACCTCCTTGTGAAAATACTGATAAATTGATTGATTTTGAGGTACACATTCATGATGAATAAATGCTTTGTAATCAAAAAATGCAATCAGCATCAACCTTGTTTTTGATTTTAACAGCTGTGCATTTTTTTAAAAGCCCAAAGGGAGTTAGTCTTGAAGAGCTATTAATTTCGTTATGGAATTTTGCGTTGATTCACTTTTCAAACTGTTGCCACCAAATATTACAGTCGTGCATTATATTTGATAAATTAAATAATGAAGAATTTGCATAAATGTATGTACGTTTCTCGCATTGTGATAATAAAACAACGATACGTAGAAGCCATCCAATTTTGAATAACGTAATCATCCACCGAATATGAAAGCCCTAATTTGGAATTCAGAATTTGTTTGATTATCTTTTTCATATTTTGTCAGACATTAAAGATTTTTTGATTAACAAACTCAACGATTTCACAGCGAGGAATAGCAAAACTGCACGAAAGAAAAAAAAAAAAAAAACATTTTTATCTCCAGCGCTCGAGACTGTGTATCGGAAATTCTAAAGATATGCTCATTTCAAAATTATTTTGCGATATTGCTGTTGAATTGAATTTTATGGTTTAAGTTCGAAGAACATGATATTTAATAAATAAAAGTAACGCAGAAAACGCTAAAAAAAAAGCTCCTTTGGACGTAATGTAAAATCTGAAACTTTGAACTCTGAATGCTCTCAGATTTTTTTAGCCCAAAAGGGCGTTAGCCCAGAAGTGCTATTAATTTCGTTTTGGCATTTTGCGTTGATTCACGATAAATGTCGGTTGTATTTTTAACCTGTTGCCGCCAAATATTACAACCTGTATTATACTAAAAGAAATTAAATAATGAAGAATCTGCATATATGTATGCATGTTTCTCGCATTGTGATAAAACAACGGTATCTAGGGTAATCAAATTTTGAATAACGTACATTTCAACCCGAATATGGTCACCTGGAAGTCCAAATTTAAAATTTGTTTTATTATCTATTTCATATTTTGTAAAACTTTAACGAACTTTTAATTAACAAACTCTACGATTTCAAAGCGAGTAATGCAAACACTGTACGAAGAGAAAAACATATTTATCTCGAGCGAGCGATGCTGTGTATTGGAAATTCTAAAGATGTGCTCATTTTAAAATTATTTTCCGATATTGCTGTTGAATTGAATTTTATGGTTTAAGAGCGAAGAACATGATATTTAATAAATAATGGTAACAAAACGTTAAAAAAAGCCCCTTTGGGCGTAATGTAAAATCTGAAATCATTCAGATTTTTATTTTTATTTTTATTTTGTTTTATATGGGGAAAAACTGTTTTTTTCCACTGCGCACTTTTTCTTTATTTTTGAGTCGTATTGTACACGCTAAGTCCCATCTCTTGTAATTACACACTTTAAAAAACTGTTGTTCTGTCTCGCATTAGTCAGGAAATCTTCACAGCATGCACTTTTGTTCTACCAAAATCCGAGGCACGAATTCAGCACAAACTTGTTGAGTTGTTACATCTTTATCAGCTTCTACCAAAGAACGACATTTCTCCGCATTTTTCTCATTCTTTGAAGCTGACGGGCTTTGTTTCATCTATAACGCTTTCACGCCCATATTGAAAGTACTTGAGTACACGCCCATATTGAAGCCCATATTGAGTCACTAGGTTTTTTTTTGAAACAGGAGATATGAAAAATGAGCAATGCCTTCCCGCCTTCCCGGGACACGAACCTGAACCCCTGGAATACGCGCCGAGTGTGCTACCGTTACATCACGAAGTCATGCTGGAAAAAGGGAGAAAATACCTTACATACATCTCCTTTTAAAGAGCGACTTACGATTAGGGGACCCACTCGCCAAATCCTAGTGATGACGAATTATTGTGTGCCCCCTTTAATCCGGTCGCCACAGGAGATGTGAAAAATGAGCAATACTCTCGCCGGAACTCGAACCTAGAGCTCTAGAATACGCGCCAAGTGTGCTACCATTACACCACAAGGGCATGCTGGAAGGAGCGAGGAAATACCTTATAGTTCTTTTTAAACTTAGGAAAAAATACAAAAATGGAAACGACAGATATATATACTATTTCACCGAGAGTTTTGGAATGTATGTATCTGCTTTAAGGTTGTTTCTTTCTTTTTTTTTTTTTTTTTTTTTTTGTTTGTTTGTTTTTGTTTGTTTGTTTTGTTATGCTTTGTAGCTTGGCCTGTCCCCTCATAACCATATGGCAGGTTTCGCCTGCTAGGTGGGCTGGGGGCCAGTGCTTAGAACTAACTAACTAATCTTATAGTTCTTAAGAGATGATGACCTCCGTGTTTCACCTGATGTACACCTTATAGTTCCTCCGTTCATACACTTGGGTTCTTGATGACGATCTATTACCATATACTAATCGAATAACCTCTAGCGTTGTAGTAGCAAATTTTCCTAATTTGTAACAAAATTTAATATTATAACGTTGTTCCATCTCGAAGCAAAAGTTTTCTACAATGTTTTCGCAGTGAATGAAAATGACTGAGGCGTTTTGATATGCGATAGACAAAATAATTAGTTTAAAGTAGTTTTAACAAGAGCTGAGATGTCACTCTTTCTAAGCACATTGCATAAACCTGCCGGCGTTCAACTGAGAATTAATTTTGAAAACAAAAGTGGTCTTGTTAGTGAGAAAATACTGTTTTCCCATGATCCGAATTTATAATGCGGCGCACAGTTATCATTATGGTTTTAATAATGAAAAATAATTTTCCTACACTGTCATTTCCTTTTTAGGGCTGTATAGTAAACACTCGGAGATTTTATGATGGAAAGGTTCATTACCAAAGAAAAGACGAAAACTGTTCAATTTTGCTTTGAATATCAGCATTCTGTTATTTCCCGATTATCAAATTTTGACAAGGCCATCCCAATCACAAAATTTAACCGCCACAGATTTTTTCTCCCGTGGAGCTACTTGAAAGGAAAATTTGTAGGAAAATGAAGAGTAGTAAGAATGCAATAGTATGTACTATAGTAGAAGGTAATCAATTAGTGTTTTATCTTAGACTAGCAGCTTCACTGCCAGCCTTCGTCTGGCTTTTAAATGTACCGGAAAAATGGCTGAAGGAAACACCGTTAAATTTAAAAACTGCGTAGAATTTTACTCTGCAGAACAACTTCATAAAAAAGTTATTACCTATAACAAAATTACAATGAAATAAGCTGTATCCCTTAATACGAACTTTAATTATCCTAATAAATAAATTAACCAACTTGTCTTTGAAAAATTTTAAGAACTCAAATGGTATAAAGGAGGTTAAGAACTTTGTTTCCTAAAAAAATGACTCAAAACTTTTCAATATTCTAAAAACAGTGAAATGAGCAATAAATAACATAAAAGAATACAAAAAACAAAAAATTCATAAAAGCAACGTATAATTAACAATATGTTGTCTTATATTTTCAAGAGAAAAAAAATTACAATGAAATAAGCTATATCCCTGATACAAATATTAATTATCCTAATAAAAAAGTTAACCAACTTTCCGTTGAAGATAAAAAATCATGCAAAACATTTCAATATCTTACAAACAGTGAAATAAGCAAAAAATAACATGAAAGCAACTCACATAAAATTCCGCGCAGAATTTTACTCTACGGAACAACTTTATCAAAAAATTCAATAAATGTGTATTATATTTATATAAAAATGACAATGAATTATGCCAATCTCTTAAAAACAGTGACATAAAAAATACGATGAAAACGTGTAGGTAAAAACATATTTCTAAAAGAATGAAATTATTCAAAATGATGCGATTTCATCAAAAATCTATCAACAACAATAAGACAAGAAAATTGTTGCCAAAATCACATTTTTAAAGATGTGAGATGTGAGAACTGTACTCGGAAGCTTCATTTAAAAAAATTTTTTTAAATACAAAATATTACCTTTTTCCAAAATTCTTTTTGTAAAAGCAGTCGCAAGGATGAAAGCTTAACGTGTCCAAAAATCAAAGAAAAATAAACTGTACATTTTTAAAAATAAACGTTTTTAGAAAAAATCCCGTTGAAAAGGTGTTAAGCTCCCTTGTTAAATAAATTCGTATTGAATCGATTTATTGAAACACGAAATTTATTCTAAGTTCGTAAAATAGCTAAGTGCCTACGTTTCATGGCGATGTGAAAATGGAGTGTGTAGAGTAAAATCTCGCTGTCCTATAGCCCATTATATCTCAAAATGACGCGATTTCGTGACAAAACATAAAATAAAAAAATTCGAATTCGAATTTCGAAAAAATCGCTTCGAGGTGCACTGGCTCTTGTCTAGATGCACCTATGTACCAAATTTCGTAGCCGTGGGTCTATTAGCTTACGCGCAGCGCGAACGAAAGACACACACACAGAGAGAGACAGACTCTTTGTTTTATTATATGTAGAGATAAATAGTATGGAGAGACGATAACTGTTTACTGTTTGTGTATATGAGGTTTCCTCCATACTTCTGTCTATGTATGAACCACAGAGCACCTTACAGCCAATATTTGACGAACAGTTCAAGTGAACATTCTAAAACGAGATATAACGAATCGCCGAGGCTAGCAATGACAGCCATTTCCCGAATATTATTTATAGTTAATTTAATTCTAATACAAATCAGGCGAGAGCTACCTTCCGATGGGGATGACTTCCTTTTACGGAGGACATTTTATAAAATTGGAGATTTGAAATGAACTGGAGAATGGTTTCGTATCTCTAGGATTACGAATGTAATTCCAGGGCCGACTTAAATATGCTAATTCTACACCATTGATTTAAATACTCTTCTTGAATTCCCTACCAAGTAATACTGGCTATTGTTTGTAAATTTTAAATTGTAAACTGCTAAAAGTAGACTAATGAACCTTTTAATTTTTACCTCTTGACTGAATTATTTAAGTTGTTAGAGAATAATTCAGACGAAGGCGTTACGGTAACAAATAGCAACTGAACTTTCATTACTACACAACCGTTATGGAACCTGGCATATGGCAAAGCTGGAATAAGAACCAACCAGTCACAGCGAAGCAAACACGAACTGACATCCGATCACAAATTCGCTGTGTCAGCTTAATATTCGTGCATGCTCAAATTTATCTTCCCCGATTGTCTCCGTTCAACAGGCATGAAAAAAAGCTAATGGCTTTAACGCCTAAAACTATAACAGCTATAGCAGTTAAACCAAGATCTTAACGCTCCCCTATATTTCACTTTAGCTGTGAAATGTGAACATTATAGTCTGCTGAACGAAGGAAGGTTAAGCAAGTGCAATTAGATAGCTAATTTGGATTAATCTCACACATTTATACAATCAAATGCAGCAAAAACTTTCTAAATGCATACTTCGCTTAGGATGCTTCCAAAGGACGTAATGCTTTCATGGATGGCTTTCCTGAGTTCCCGTTGCACTTGGGAAAAACTATGAAAACAGCTACAGACCAGTCCGCTTACAGCACTCGAAAACCTGGATAGAATTATCAGTATTCAGTGTATCAAACTATCAGTATTCAGTGGTGGTTTGGTTTATTTGGTTACGGCATGGCATGCAAGGGCTATTTGGCAAAAGGTAGGGATGCCTTCGTGGAGGACTTTCTAAAGGCAACCCTGCCAACGGGTTCACCTAAAATCGAACCCATGTCAAACTACCAGCTTTCAGCCTTTGGTGGGCTCAGTCACTGGTGAGCTCCTAATTGTATTACAGTATTTTATTTTCTAAATTTCCAGGTAGAGCTGGTTGCATTAGTTGCATATCTTTTTAAGGCTAAAGTTTCGACATCAAATTATTTAAGACTTTCTGTTGCTAAAGAACATATTAATAAATAATAATCAGTGTCTCCCCATTTCTCACAACAGTTGTACGTATCGAACTCACGTTCTTGGAGCGTGATTTTTGAGGGCTACAATTTCAGCATCAAGTAATTTAAGGTAATTTGCTATTTATAAAGTTCATCTGAAGAAGCAGTAGTCAGAATCTCCCCGTTGTCCAAGTATACAACAGGTATATTTATACAACTCGCAAGAGTGAATGTAAATGGTGAAATGGTTATGCCAAATAAGACAACTAAGTATTTAGCTAAAGAATGGACCATAAAATCTGATATTGACATGAGATTTGTTTCTCCCAGTAAACTTTTTTTTTTTTTTTTTGTTACCATTCCGATTACTAAATTTACTTCGTTGTGAATACTTCCGAAGTTTAAGCTTTAGATTACTATTTCCGATATTTTTATCGTACGTTGTTTGCTCTTTTCACTTTACCCAGTTTTTGATTTCCTTCTATGGTAGTGTGAAATTTGATTAAATATTTTGAAATAATTACTATAAAGTGATTCTCATCGAATAATATCTTTTTTTCCAGTGGTGGGCACTTGTATATAACGGCACTGAACACTACTTAGGCAAAAAGTGGTGGCCATTTTATTATGGAGGCATCTAACAGGCAGCCACCGCTATCTTCTACGAAGGGGCAGACAATTTTTGCATCCATGCATTCTCCGGGATTCGAACCCAGGCCATTTAGTATCGCAGTCAGGCTTCCCTAACCACTATACCGTCTGAACAGCCGAATAATGCCTAATTTATCTTCCATTGGAAATGGAGGAATAGAATTTTCAATCGCTGATAAAAGACGAACATGCAATATCTGCTTTTCATAAGGTTTTTTGTTGAATATGCTCTAAACGTATATAAAATCCACTTATATTTCATGAAAATGAACAAAATTACAATCATATCAGCCTGCACAATAGAAAAGATACTCCATCGAACGCCATTTTGATACGGACTACGGAACCTGACAGCAAAAAACGAGAAACCACAAAAAAATATGCAGGCTGAAAACATGCATATCATGCATGACATTCTTAAAATTAATGCATTTTTTTTTTTTTTCAAAAACTTTGTAGGCTTCCAAATAATAGATATTTGAGGAATTAGAATTTTAACAATGATAGAAATTTAAAGACACAAGTGGGTTTCAATCAGATGGGTTATCAATTAGCAGAAGACCTAGTCTTTGTTCGAGAAATGAATGTAATAACTATACCTTTTGTGTTCTCTTGAATACGGTGACTTTTGTGTATACCTTGAACTTGACGAGAAAATTGTTAACAGTGAGATGCCCACTGCCCAGATCACAGCCATTTCTTATGAAACTGTTGAAAGAAGATATTTCATAGTAACCTGTGGACCCATGTTTACACCGATGGATCCATAATTGAGCGAGGTACTGGAGCTGGTGCAGGAATTTATTGTAACCATTTTGCTTTCTATAAGGCAATGGGAAGAGATACTAACAATTTTGATGGTGAATTTGAGACTATATTTATTGCTTTGAATCTATTAAACTTCGGAAGAGCCATTTTCTTTGGGCCGTTATTTTATCCGACACCAAAACCACTTTGTAGGCTATCGCCAAAAGGAAATTTTGCACTTCCGGATGAATTCACAAATGTAAGAAGATTCTCAACACTCTAGCTGACTCAATTGCCTTGCACTGGATTCCTGCTCATTGTGGCATCGAGGGAAATGAAACAACCGATTTCCTTGAAAAGAAGGGAACGACTATTCTACAAACCACTAATAACCACATAACTTTTAGTTCTGCAAAACTCCTAATTAAATTAGAATTTAAGAAGAAGTTTGCCTCCTACCTATCAAATGAAGCTAAGGAAAAGGCCTGAGGGTCTCTCACTAGTTCAAAGCCAGTTGTTCTACATTTTCCTCGTCCTGTAGCCTTGGTGTTATTTCGTCTTTTACTGGGCATGATTGTCTGAACGCCCCTCTTTTTAAAATTCGATTTACCGACGCTTCAGTCTGTACTCGTTGTAACTCTGGACAGTCCATAGATAAGGAGCATATTGGCGAATGCACTGTACTATTATTTTTAATTCTATTGTACTTTAGTATTGGGAAGCAAGACCATGACTAATGGCTTAGTGGCCACATGTCTGCCATTTGTATAAATAAATAAATATTTTAAAAACATAAAAATTATAAGATTAAAAATAAATTGCAACCTGCTCTTCGTATATACATTTCAGTTTAAACATGAAACAATTTTATGCTAAACCGTAATGTTAAGACTACTATTAGACACCTAGTTTAAGAATTAATCGTCGAGAAATAAAATATGTAGGATAGATATCATCTCATCCTTAAGTTGTTTAAAGTGGCAGAGCTAAATGATTAAAAAAAGTGCGATTTTATTTCATCATAAATTTACGCAACATGGAGGCTTGTACATTCATTAGGTAAAGAAAAGACAAACATACCTCTGTATTTTTGTCAATCAATCACTTTCGCATGACACTTGTAGCATTTTTTCCCTCGAGTAAGAATACTTCTTGTTATTAGACTAAAAGCTATAAACATTAAGAAATTGCCTTCTAAATGTTTAAAAATTTAAACAAAGAAATTTAAGTAACATACTAGCAAGAAAATCCAAAATCAATAACATACATATTAGCAAATGGTCTATTTTTACTTCGCAGTACTATATATACTATCAAAATATTAGTGCAAAATATTAGTTACCTCTCAGAACTACAGTTCTACTATTGCCATTGAAATTCAGTTAATTTCGTTTTTATGTTTGTAATAAATTTATCATGCGTGTTACTGAACTATTTTTTGCTCAATAAAATACAGAGAAGAAGTAAAGGAAATAAAAAGCGACCGATGCATAAGTTGAACTGCTTATGATCCGCAGAAATAACTAACTTGTGGTTAAAATGGTATACGAAAAAAGTGCAAAGAAAGTCATTAGTCAAAGAGCATGTGACACACTACCTAAAACAGGAAGCAGGAAGTAAGGCATATTGATAAATTCTAGCAAGATGAATGTATAAGTTTAAAATAACTAGATGTTATGTTATAAAGGAAGTTTTCAAATTATTATGGATTGAAAAGTCTCATCAGAGAGTGCAGTAAGCAGTAGCTAAGTTAAATGTTTACTGATAGTTTCACACGAGGTACACTGATATGCACAATAATTCTGATACTTTGGTGCAGGAAGCAAACCTGCGGCCCTAACAACTTAACATAAACCAAACCTAGCTACATATGATTGTTTGGAACATCATGAAAGACATTTGGTAATGGTATCTTAAGACAGAGTTTTTGACTAGTGAAAAAATCCACAAGTTGCGCTTGAAGTATCTCAGCTGCAGAGAGAAAAAAAATCGGAAGAACTACGGTGATATGAACAAAGAAGCTTTGAAACATGTGCTAAATTTTTTGGTGCTAACAACTGTACCGAGTTCAGCTTTAGAACATGTTGAAAAATGAATGTTTTCCATGCTACCATAAACAACAAATTGCAGCTCCTGAGATAGTCTTGTAAACTCAAGATTTGAGAACCTTCCACCTTCTGCAACAAAAATTTGCTGGAACATCACTCCATCTAGCGTACATCAAACAAACAAGCTGGTTTTTCCATCGATTGTTGACTAGCAACCGAAACTGAATTATGCCGATTTATATTATGCTTAAAAGTTATTACGCCAAAAAGAAATAGTGCTCACGAAATATCGTCAAGCATCCTTACTATAGGTGGAAACTGATACTGTGTTTTTGGAACTATCACAGTTCGATACACTACGAACACGTACCAGGAAATCATGATACGTGTTCATACCACGGTTTCCTGGTACGTGTTAATTCATAATGTACCATACACTTATAACGGTATAAAGATAAGCTTATTCATTAGTCATTAGGAAGCAGGAAACCTGAAAAATTTGCAGTACCTTCTCCAGGGTTCGAACTCTGGACCTCCCTATAACTACCTGGATGTGGAAGCAAGCAAACAAAATACCTTTGTTTTTATTTAAATTAAGGTCGAAGTAGGTATGCACTAACTGAGGCTTTATTTTACCCCAGAAGAGTTATTAGTCTCAAAATGTCATTCGCCATCGAATCACCAGAAACGTTGAATAGCTATTCAAATCTTTGCCATCAAATATTATCACACAGTGTTACATTTAAAGAAATTAACTAATGAAGAATTTGCATGAATGTATGTATATTTCTCGCATTTTGAAAAAACAACGGTACCTAGGGACATCAAATTTGAATAACGTAGTAATCCATCCGCACATGAGCGAGTCCCTGGGGAACCTGCGAACGGACTGGCTGCATAGGCGTCTTCATGTTTTCGCCATACGTAACATAAATACGAATCAACTGCATTTAGAAAATCTACCATGAAGGCCTTCTATCTCTTAGGTAGATATCCCTTTTGTGCATTTTCTTTGTTAATAAATTGTTTTTAATTAACTGAACTTATTCATTACATTGCAGTTTACTTAACGAAGCCGGTTAATCACAAGCGCCTACTTCTAGTCGAGTAAATAACACAAACACAATGGCTGTTCGAATATCAGCGAAAGAGCTGACTCCATGAGCGTTTTCATAGTTTCCTTCCATGTGTAACATGAATACAAAGTGAATTTCCATCGGAAAGTCCTCCACGAAAGCATTAATGCTTTTAGACAGAGATACCTCTGGTAAATATTGCCTTAATCAATTAAAGCAGCCTATTCTAACCGAAGCCAATAGTATTGTTGCCTGCGTACGGGTTCGAAATAGATTGAATGCACAAGTCCGATAAAAGCTTAATAAACTTGTAAGGATTATGTTAATTTTATTAACAGTTAAATTTGAAGTTAAAGTTCCTTTCCTGTCTAATTCTTAACTTCAACTTACTACTTCCGGCCAGAACGTAGTTTTGGAATTTGCTGAATATTTAATGAGAAGGAGCGGTATTTAAACCACGAAGTTACTTACAGACACAGAGAGAGAAACAGAGTTTCTGAACTACGCGCGTCTGCCTTTTTGGCCGCTCTCTCTCTCAAAGCTGTTATACGCTCGGCCGTACTCAGGCCCTTGCTAAGCTTCGTAGTAAAATAGGTTAAGGAGCCAACTCTTATTGTACCTTGATAGCTTCGGCTATACTTAGTTAGTTAATCTTAGTTTTAGTTTAATTCTTAGTCTTTTAAGTTCAAGTCCAAAGTGCGGACTTTATTTGTTCACTCCCAGGCGGAGATAGAAATAATAAAGGGTTATTTACCCTTCACTCTTGTTGTTTCCTGTCTTCGAACTCTAGCGATTATTCGCTTATCAGTTCCTAGGTTCCTCACTTCCAACATTAACTTAAATTTCAAGTGAGGGACCTTACAAACTTTATTCTTATCGCAAGAAATATAACAAAACGCTGGAATTTTTACCAGAGATATTCTTACAATATCACTATAATCCGTAGGTCACGGGAGATTCTAGTAATTTCTGCTTCTCGAGTGTTCTGGAAAGCAAAGGAGTAGAATTACGCTTGCAGCTAACATAGTAGTCAATTACATTTATTCAAATTAAATTTAAATTACCGAGATAAGCTTTTATTCGGTGTCATATGCACGTCCTCCTGTATTTTACTTTTTCCGGCATAGCTTTCCCTTAAAATTTATCACGCGCTGCATTGCAGGGGGGGAATAAAACAGTTTTAACTATAATTATACTAAAAATATCTAACTAAATACAGAATTCGTAACAGTATAATTAGAATTGCAGAACTTTCTTTAGGGTTAGACAAAGATTTTGAATAAAATTATAATTTTTGTCCCCCCCCCCTTTTTTGGGGGGGCTTATTTCTAAATTTTACATCTAGCGTGTTTCTTTTGAAATTAAAACTTTTTTCATCAAATTTCTATGAGAAAAATTAAAGAAAACGTAATTTGTGTGCATTAAAAAAAAATCTCATATTTCGAAATACACAAATCAATCATTTCAGAAAATAAAGAGAGAAAAAAGGGGTTAAAAGCTCAGTGGAAGAAATCGGAATAAATAACATTTACAGTTCTTTCAGTAAAATCAGAAAAACCTTTGCCCAAAAAGTGTAAAAAGCACATTTAAAAATTTCTGTCTCAACTATTTCTCATTTAATTTTTTAAAACGGTGCTTAAAAGACATTTGTAACAACAACTATAAAACAACTCTATAGTAACATGTTTAACGCAATACATTACAGCAATAGTACATGTTTTCTTCCTCGTGATGTCAGACGCCTCCACTGAAATATCAAAGGATTTCATAGTTTTTTCCATCAACCATAAAAAATACTAACCCATTTATCTGCCTGAGTTTCTTTGGCATGTGCTGGTCTTTGATGGATTCCAGATTTCCTGTTTGTAAATTTAAAATTTATGTTTTTGTATAAACATGTGCATCTTTATTCGAGCCAGTAATAATTCTTTCTTATGTATGAGCAACTTTTTCTCTTAGGAGATGTAGCTGTGATACATGTTGTTTAAGATAATATATATTTTCTCATATTGTTTGTGGTTTCTTAAAAAGAAATTAGGTAATATAATTATTATTTCTGTCACTAGTGATAAGGCTAATACTAGCAGAGAAAATAAGAGAAAGAGCTTAAAATATTACATTAAATAACATTCCTTTCCCAAATTTTAAAAGATATTTAAATTTTGCCTTGATTTTAAAAAGGTAACACGCATGTACACCCCAGCTGCTATTTGCAAGAGATAATTTGGTCATCAAAAAGTAAAATCTTACGAGTTAACAAGTTTTTCAATTCATCAGTTGATTGTAGCAATTTTTATTTTCAAATCAAGGATTAATCATTGATATTTTCACATAATTATTACACTGGATTTTTATTTTTATACTAACTGAACAAATTCATAGAATTTGATTCATAAAATCACCATATTTTCTTACCTTCCCTACAAAACTTTTCCTGAAAAATTAACAAATAATAATAATTCGAAACATTTTTAATTCTGAATTATTTCACGCCTAATACTAGTAAACGCTTAAATGTGCGATTACCATAATGAATTTTTTAGAATTTTTAATATTCTTATATTAATTAATTAAATGAAAAATTATTATGGAAAATTTTTATTTTGAACTAGCTTGAAAAAGATGCAGTCTATTTTTTATTAGGTATATAAATATTACAGTTTTTTTTTTTTTTTTTTTTTCTTAAATCAAAAGACTCGAAACAAAAATCAGATTTCTTAAAACTTAAATTAGCTTTTTGGTTCTTAATTAAGTTTTTCCTATCTTTTTAATGAAAATGTATACCTTAAGTCATTATTAATTAGTGTTAGAGTTCCTAGTCATTATCAGAGTTTGTTGTTAAGCCTAATTAGTACCTACATTAAGTAAATACACAGCCTTTGCTCGTGATTGAAAATGAATATATAAATAAACTTTAAAGAGACAAAAATACAAAAATGCAGCTAAAATCCACAGTTTATATACATGTTCAGGTCATTTTATATTTTTTAAATCATATAGCAATGTCAAAAAAAGCAGTTCCATTTAGTAACGAGTATGAAATGCATGCGGCAGATCGGTAAGATTGCTGAATACGAGTAATTTGACACGGGCTCAAATCCGTTCAAACGGGCTGAATGCAAGGAACTTTTGGTGATTTTCTCCAAGGTGAATGTGACCCACTCTCCCTTAAAATGCGTCTTCGAAGGCATCCTTCAAATTAGGCATATATGTATAACTCTCGCGTTGTTAGCAATAATCCAGCATGGATTTGCAAGATGTCACGTGAGTTGATAGCCAATCATTAGACTGCATTTTATACTCAGCGGCCAAATTTCGAACTGTGCTTTGATGAACTATTATGTCTCAACGAACACTGATTTCAGTAAATTTAAACTGGATTCAATTTTCTCATCAAACTGATAGGTCATTTGGATTTCTTTTACTGTGTCTTGAATAAGATGGCCTTTAAAATTTAAATATTACAGAAAATTAACAGAAAAGTACCGAATTCAGTAAGGCTTAGTTCTTTTACTACTATTTGCTTCTTTGATGCAGGTGAGACCGCTAAATAGTGATAGTTCGACATGAGTTAAATTTCTACCCATCGACTTCAAGGATGTTTATGGTTCTCCGCATGTGCAACAGGCATATGAGCCAGTCCTCACGAAGACATCCCTCTCCTCATGAACATGGCCCTTACGAGATTTGACTTATTCAAATAACTAAGCTTCATGCAATTACGGATCTTTTAATATTCTACTTTTTTTTATTTGAAAACGAACAGACTCTCCGTGCACCACATATGTACAACATGAAGCTTACAGAAGCAAGTTAACTAAAACATTAAAAGTTACATGCATAAATAAAACGAACAGAACCAGAGAACAGCAGTTTGGAATTCACAAAAACAAAAAGGTTCACTGACCAAGTCCCTCCGAACAGTTTCAAATCTTTCTGCAAGCATAATCTAGGGCCATCAAATATAGAGCATGAGAAAATCAATTGTTCTGCATCCTGAGGTACTCTTTTTAAACATTCACATAAAATGCTTGATCTTAGATTAAAACGAAACAGGTAACTTTCAAATTTACTGTGACCAGATAAAAACTGAGAAACTTTGAAATTTATAGAGAGGAAAGACTCGGAATGCAGTCTATGGTATATAGAAGGTAAGAACTCTTTGGTGACCTCAGCATTACAAGATGAAATATAGTCCTCATTCCACTTAGCTAAAAGCTTCTTATAATGAAAAGACTTCCAACAGCTCTTTGGAAAGCTAATGTTGATATCAATGGGTAAATTTAAGGCATCTTTAGCTAAGAAATCAGCTCTTTCATTTCCATAGAAACCGTAGTAAATCGTTTTCGTCGAATAGTGGCCCTTTCTTGTAAAAATTCGATTGGATTTCCGTTTTAGATGTGTAATGAGCAATATATAAAATGTAATATGCCATGCAATTGGTTATTTTTGAACATACAAGAAATCTGATTATAATCAGAGGATTTTTTCTCAAAAATTTGATTGATTAAAATCACTGGATCTTTCCAATTAGAGGACAACGGACGCTAAACAATTTTCTGCCGAATGATATATATATATATACGCTAGAGTCACATATTGGCCAATTTAAAATCAAATTTTGTGTTCTTAACTTTTACTCAAAATGTCCTCCCCTAGCAGATGGCTTGCGAGTGTTTTGCCATAATCTAAATAAACCATTGATATAAAAGAGCTGAAAGCAAATATCCTAATCCTGATTTAAATCAAAAATTCCAATCGCCTGATTAAAATTACTGGTATTAAGCTTATTGGTTTTCAGCCACTTCTATGTGAAAGATAATGCAGGACTTCAGTATCAGTTTGCAAACATAAACAACCCATTTATGATGACAATAATTAAAGGCAGATTATTTTATGAGCAGTTCACAGATATCTTAACAGATGCATGACATTTTAGACAATTATTCTGAAGCATTCGAAAACTTCGAATATCCTAACAAATTGAATAACCAAAGCTCCACATTATTCAAAGCAGATTTTCTCTGCTTTCCTTTTATTTTGTGACAACATTTTAGTTAATATTGTACTGAACAAACGAGATTTTTCACTGTGTCTAAATGCAATTTTCGAACCAGCATTTATGCTTAGTATGAAGCAGTGTCATATTACGCCTACCAAAATTTTGTCTCCATTTTGATTGTAGAATATCGTAATAATGACGCAAGAAACCTCTGTAAAATTAAAATACTCCAAAAGAAATTTTCTCACCATGGGCCAAGTAGCAACACCCTGAACTGGTTCAAATCCTGCACAACGGGCCACTGCATGGACACTATCGTGATTTTTCTTATGCGTAATGTCACCATGAGTCACTTGTCCTTAGACTGCCCTCCACGATAAGCATTTCTTAAGTGCTCCCTAGCGACCGACTGTAAAAGTCGCTGAACTCTGGTAATTTGATCTGGGTTCAATTCCAGGTGAACGGACAGGCTGCATGAGAGGTTTCATGGTTTTTCTCGTGTGTATCTTGGATACGAGCGAGCGAGTTTCCCTTAGAAAGTCCTCCCGAAAGATAGCCCTCCTTTTACGCAGATAGCCTTCGAGGGCTGTGCTGCAAGTAAATAAACTAAACCAAATCTTTTCTTAAGTAAATACATTGAAATGTTTTGCAATAGACAAAAAAATTCAAGCATTAGAAATTTTTTAAGAAAATTCAAAACTATTAATAAATTACGGAATAATTTTCTTTTTAGCTTTAAACCTTTTAGTATTAACCTCAGTGAGCGAAAAAACATTTATATTGAAAATGTAGCTATTACAACAGACGTTGTTCTTCTTAGAAGTGTTATGTGCACGCCCTATTAATTAATGCTTGAAATATTTAGAAAATGAATTCTTCTGTTCTTAAATGTATGGCACATAGAGTGCTATTTAATGCAAGGGTTTTAAGTAAAATAGTAATAGAACTGAAGCAAATTTTCAATTATTCTTCTAAGAAAAGTTTGTTACATTCTGCTCTTAGAGAGCCCGGTTGGCATTCTTCCTTTAATTTGGAGAACGCTGAGTAAAGCAATGACGTCACTAAACCTGAACTCAGTTTGTTGACCCATATAGTCAAACCACTCTTCTGCAAATTCCAGTGCCCCACAGTCGCTGATCCTTGTTTCCCCACCACAAACACTCTTCTCATCTTTACTTTCTTATTCCCGTTCTTCTATTGACTCATCTTCACCGAGAATTCTGATAAAATTCTAAAACCACCATTACTTTCTTTCTTAAGCCATTTGTGTGCGCTTTTGTTGGTTACATTATTAAAGTTTATAAGTAACAGAAACGATTTCAGCAATTCTGATTGTTATTACCTCACAATAAACAAAATATTCTTTTACGTATAATCATGTAATCATGACAAATTTTAACTACATTTCTAAGCCTTAAATTGTTGTGCAAAACAATGGTTTCAAACTTAAATTGTATGCTGGTCAAATGTCAGATCTAAAAGCAGCTGACGGGACGAATTTTATCCGGAAAAAAAAGAGTATTTTTTAACAAAATAAATTTTTTGAAACTAAATTTCAAATTTTATTTATCAAAATATACATAAAAATACATAATTACAGTAAGGAAAAGAATTCCAATTTGCATTTATTTTCTCTCTGAAATATAGAGGTTGGCATATGCAAGAAATTTCTGTTGGTTACACTTTGTAATTGAAATGTATTGGTATAAGCTCATTCTGTCTTATTACATCAGCAACAATGGCACGCAGTTTTTAATGATTTTCGTCTTTCTAATTCAATGGTCGTAAAACCTGAAGTTCCATCCAATATTTCACGTATATTCAATTTTAGTCGATTAAATGTGGCCAAAAAATTGATTATAATTGAGCGGAAATCAATAACGCAAACAAACAAACACACAAAAATACCTTATATGTATAGATTTTGCGAAACTTGCATATTTTTTATTAACAAAATCTACGATTCGAAAACGAGCAGTAGCAACACTTTTCGAAATGAAGCATTTTTATTTCCAACGCGCGAGACTGTTGCCACTTGGAAAAATGAGTGCGAAAATTAATGTTTTCGGAGTTTTTAATTAATATTTCGGCTCATTAAAGTAGTACGAAGATGGGAATAGTCGAAATGGCTTCCCACGAATTTTTGGAATCGGGAGTAATGTATTTAATGTTTGGCAATGCTATTTTTATTTCATCGTAAAACTTAGAAATTTTTTATTAAAAAACTCTAGGATTTGAAAGCGAGTAATGGCAACAACTTCCGAAATAAAGCAGATTTTCATCTCCAGCTTGCAATACTGTTGCCACTCGGAAAAATGAGAGCAAAAATTATCGTTTTTCCAAGTTTTTAATTAATATCTCTGGTTTTAGCTACCTTTCTTTTGGAAAAAGGTCGACGTCGACCTTTTCCAGGACGCAGAAAAGAATCATAGAAAGTTTGGTAGTAGAATCATAAAAAGTGACTGAGTTTAATTAAAGGACAAACGAATCGGCATAAATGTGTGTATTATTGCGTGCTTACGGGTTCGTTTGAATTGAATGCACAAGTCCGATGAAAAATGAACAAAATTTATTATTATTACAATAAATATGCTTAATTTTCCTCAGATATTCGTTCATATTACAATATCTCACAGCAGTTATCTTTTAACTACTCAAACGTTCAAGAGAACTTAATTCAAAACAGCTAGAGAAAGCTAATCCGCGAATTCGTTAGCCAACAAGAGCAGTTTTCTAAACAAACTCTTAAAACAATAACAAACTAACTAAAATAACACGAACTGAGAGGTTTTCCTCTTTTTATAAGATTTTTAATCGCGCGCGAGAATTTTTTGGAACTTTCTCGAAATCAAAAAGAGATATTTATTTATTAAATGTTAAATGCACGTGCTCTTGTATTTTTAATTTTCCGGCTTAGCTTTCCTTTAATATTCGTCCCACGCTGCACTGCACGGGGAATAAAACCATTTAATTTATAATTCAACTAACATTAGCTATTTAAATACAATACATGGCCTAACAGTACTATTACCGTCTTGCCGTAGCCCTGGATCTTCGAATCTTCGACAAGGCATGGATGTTTGTAAGTGTATAGCATTTTTTCGGCATAAAAGCAATGAAATACGATTTTGGAGGACTTTTAATGGAAACAGGTTCCTATCCAAGTTAAACATAGGGTAAAATACGAAAATGCTCATGCAGTCAGCCCGTTCGCTGGGAATCGAACTCCGATTCTAAATACTAATGTTCAGTGATTCTATTGCTGCCACTGGTGAGTCCCGCTCTATCATCAGCTCTATATCATCTATCATCATCTTTCTACCTGTCGCTTTATCATCAGCAGGTAGAAATAGCTATTTCTGTTTTATCGTTTCCCGAATGGCAACAGACTCAAATCAAAAGTGAAACAACTCAAAATCATACTTTGTTACTAATAGGACCTTTTGACTAATAAAAAGGATATCATAACGAAATATATGATAATTTAAAATTAGCTCACAAGACATTCCCCTTTTCTGAAAACACTAACTAAATTGTAGTAAAATCAGTTAAATTATCAAAATTTTAATTATTAAACATTTAAAAGACCAAAATTATAGTAATTTTGCAAATCAAACACAGATGGGCAACAAAACGAGAACATTGGTTTATTGAGATTACGGCAAAGTACACTAGGGCTATCTGCCTAAGGGAAGGGATGCATTCGTGGAGGACGTTTTAAGGGAAACTGGCTCGTATACACGTTACACATGGGGAAAACCACGAAAACGCCCATGCAGCCAGCCCGTTCGCGAGATTCAAACTTTGGACCGAGCTACCCAAAAATTAGAAGAAATTATGGAAAATAATCCAGCGTCTCTATCTGTGTAGGATTTAGTTTGCATCTACGAGAACCACTCACAAGACGCACAAACTGCTACCCTCTAGAGGCAGTTGTTGTACTAGAATATTTTCGAAGGAGTATGTATCTGCGTGTTGTAATACTGCATGACGTCACAATAGCATACGCACGTTGACATTCATAATGATGTAGCAATCTTTTCTAAATACGTCAATAATGACGTATAAATCCCAGTCCGAACTCTATGAAACATGCAGTTAGCATCCCTGATGACTCCACATGTTGAAATTTGGATTAACGTCACAATAACAAGCGATCTACAGCAGGTAGTTGTCATCTGTGAGCACCTCAGTAGGTTTCGCCCCCTGTGTGCTATACTAAGCCCTGTTCACTATGCGCCCTAGCGCCACATGATCCAGAACCAGTCTTTTCTACCTACTGTTGTCGAACCGCAAATCCTTCCAAGAAATTAGTAGATGAAAGGTCCTGGGACCATCCCTCGGGGATTTCTTTCGAAACAGGGATGGAGCTGGGCAAATTCGTACTGTTTCCTATAAAGTGCTCAAGGCCTAAACCATCGACAAAATTCATGGATATAATCTTGCTTTAGATTCAGATAAGAAGGATTAGAAACAGAACAGAAGAATTTCGGTGATAGCAATAAAAAAAGTCAGAACGAACCAGTGACCTTTTACTGCTTTTTATGAAACCATTTTTGAATTCTCTTGTTAGCAGCAAGGAAAACTACACTGAAATGCCGCTGAATTAGGGATAGCTAGTCAGTAACGAGTTGGGCCTTCTCTGTCCTTTTTAATGGACGAAGCAGAGATTCAATAAGTTTCTGGAAGCATTCTACGGGAATGGCTTGCCAAACATCAGATAGAGCTGTCTATAATTTAGGAAGAGTCGCTAGTGTTGTGCGATGAGGTTTCAAATCTTTCTACAAAACGTCCGAAAGATGCTCAGTAGAATTTAAGTCAGGGCTTTTAAGTAGCCAATTTATGACAGAGAAGTTAGAAAAACGCTCATCTAACCAGGCAGTAGCCAACTGAGACCTGTGAGAGGTGCAATTATCTTGCTGGGATACTCCATTTCCGTGTGAATGACAGGACAACATAAATAGATTGAGATGATCATTCAGCAACTCTACGTACAGAATCATATTGAGGGAAGTTGGTACAAGTACCAAAGATCCCAAACACTGCCAAGAGAAAACATCCCAGACCATGATTAAGCCACCATGGCCTTGTACAGTTCCAATCTGCCATACAAGGTTCATGGCTTCATGAGTCTGACGTCCATATTCCATATTCTCAGCCTCCCATCGATATTAATTAGTCGGAATTGAAACTCATTTCAAGTCCACTGGAGTCTATTCTCTGTATTTTCTTGCCCAGGCAAGAAGTGCAGCTCGATGGCATGCATTCAGCAAAGGTTCTCTTGTAGGTCTACGGCTTCCGAAGCCCATATGGTGAAGACAGCGTTGCACGATCCTTTTACTGACTATAAGACTGTCGCCCTGATTCAACTGGATGGTAATTTGAGCTAATGTTTGGCTTCGTTGACTATGTAAAATACGACTGAGACGTCTCACACCACGCTTCTTCTAGGTTAATTGTCCTTTGCAATCTGCCCGATGGCTAGTTCTTTTTCCCACCATCTGTGTATTCTCGGTATACTCTTGACACTGCCGACCATGAAAATCCTAGTCCGCTGAGGATTTTGGAAACTGAATGGCCCATGTATCGAGTGCCTACTATCTGTCCGAGAATGGAGTCTAAATCAGAATGTCTAAATCAGAATGTCTAAATCAGAAGTTTTACCCATCTGGCAATTGAAACGACTGATTAACAACAACCATAGTACTTCCTCAAGTGCGCACAGATGCCGCGTAGCGCTATAAAATTTGCATAGCCATGTCTGTCCCTAATTCAGTACCACTTCAGTGTATTATAGGTCACTATAAACAAGTAAGGGAATAAGAATATATTGATATTTTACTATCCTCTTTTACTACAGGACAACACGCCCAAAATAATTTTCTAAGGTTTGTTTGGTTTATGGGATTATAGCAAAGCCTTGAGGGCTATCTGCCTAAGGGGATGGATGCCTTCGTGGACGAAGTTCTAAGGGAACCTGGCTCGTATACCCGTTACACATGGGGAAAAACAAGAAAACGCTCGTGCAGCCAGTACACTCGTGGGATTCGAAACTCGAATTGAACTACCAATGTTCAGCGACATTACCACTCAGCCGTTGGTGGGCAATTTTCTAAGGAAAGATTAAATGCGTTATCGATGCCTAATCTGCTTAAATTAAATGTGTTTTTCTTACATCTTACATCTTTTCTTACATCATTGTCTTTTCTTACATTTTATCTTTTCTTACATCTTACATCTTATTATCAAGGTAAGTCAAAGTAAATCAGCAGCAATAATTTACCGCTGTTAAGGAATGATTTTTTTTTAAATCAACGAACCAGTTGCAGATGCCTTTCTTCTTGTGGCATTTCTCACAGTGCATGTCTATGTAGCTTCCGCCAAGGTATATAATTTCTTTTCATGTCTGCTCACACAAATTCGGGTGGAGGGTAAAATATTCTTTTCTTCGAAGAATTCAGTAACTTCATTTTCTTTTGATGATAGAATGAAAACTGTCGTCATTCTGAATCTGTAAAAAAAGGATTTCCCAATTCTTATTAGTTGGTTTTGGTTAAAATTTGGTTTGATATTTATAGTTTTGTGGTAGGTGCAGCCAAACTTAGCGATTAGTCACTCGTCGTCTATAAGACAGATAGGTACCTTTCTTTTAATAATTATACTAATATTATAAATTAATGTGTATAAAAAAGTCGATTATATTTATATGCATCATTAGGTTATAAAATATACGTTTTGCTGTATATAAATTGCATTAAAATACTTATAAAATGTGTCTTTTTGTTATAGCTTATATCTGTTATACACATTATTAAAAATATAAATAATAATTATAAAAAATACTCGCATTTTTAATAACACACCAACCTTGACTTGGGCTTAGATTTAAGTCAAGATCTTAATCAATTTCGAGGGCAAACAGGTGCAAGATCCCTCTTATTCAGGAGCAAAGAAATCTGCAAGACTCAGTATTACAGATTTCTTTGCTCCTGATGAAGAGGAATCTATACTTGTTTGCCCTCGAAATTCATTGAGATCTTGACTTAAATCTACGCCAGAGTCAAGGTTGTTGGGTTACTAATTTTATGTTTCACTTGACGTGTTTCTTTTCTTCTATCATTTACGTACATTTTGTTATTATTATTATTATCTTATTCACGGAAATGAAAATGTTTAACTTTTTTAAACCATATAATCTTTGTTGAAATAAAATGTGATAAAAGAAAAATTCTTTTTTTACAAACAAATTAACGAAAAATTATAATTCCACTATCAGCATTTTCGAATATTCGAATTGACTCAGATCCCAGTTACTGCAGGAGCATGAAATTCTACAAACTATGTTCAAACTTAAAAGCTATCGCTATAAAATGCTTTTTTCTAAAAAACTATTTATAAATACTACGTAGGACTATCTACTAAGGAAATACCGCATTATACATATCTCATCAAATATTTATGAATCTCTGCTTTGCATAGTGATTCCTTACTAATGCGTATTCTTCTTGCAGCTGTGCAGAAAGCAAACATCGAAAGGAAAATAAACGGAAGTTCTCTTATAAAACAAGGAAAGAAAAATTGAAAATTAATATTTCCTTGCCTTAGGATTTAACCTGCAGTTATTTAAGGGGACAGTAAATTATCTTGATGAATGCTTGAAAATTCATGAACTGTCAGATTTCTAAAATTTTCAGTTTCAGTTACATGCATAATTGGTTGTTTTAATTTTCACAGTTAAACGCAAAAACAAAAAGCAACTTAGGAAGAATAGCTGTTAAAGTGAAAAGGAATGTTAAAAGCATTCTGGAACTAAAAATGGGTGTGGTGCGTTTTGACAACATTCTGTGTCAGGAACATTAATTAATGAAGTGTACTGTTATCACACGTATGTAATGACTTGCTGAATATTCATCACTATTTATATTAAATGTTGATGTTTACGACTATTTAAAAGTGCACTGCCTAGGAATAATAAAAATTTCGATTTTCGTTCTGCATTTTATGCACGTTGGTGTTGACAGATTAGATCAACATTTCTCAAACCTTTTACCTCTTCGGACCTCTTCATATGGAATTCATGTTTCAGAATAAATAAGACTAAAACATTTCCTGTGATCAGCCATACGTTCACATATTAAATGGTTATAATTTTTTGTGGAATCCTTGTTTATTTCTCATAAGAATAGTACCTATCAATGGCCGAAAGATTAGGTTATTGGTTTGTGGCAAAACACTTAACAGCTATCTGCCTGAGGTAAGCGATGCCTTCATGGACGACTTCCTAGAGATTCGTATTCACTTTACATATCGGGAAAGCCTTGAAAATGAACAATGCAGCCAGACCATCAGCCTGGTTTCGAACCTGCGTCGAACTACCAGTATTCAGCAGTCTTAACCTCTCAAGCATTGGTGGAAAGAACCGCTAAATACTGGTAGTGCTTGAGCTTTAATCTCGGTGAGCAGGCTGGCTGCCTGGACATGTTTGTGGTTTTCGCCGTGTAAAACATGACTACGAGTCAATTTCCCTCAAAAAGTCCTCCTCGAAGTTATCCCTCCCTAGTATTTTCATAATATTGCAACCACCTTAATAAAGGTTTATTGTGTTTAATTGAAGGCACACGTTGGACATTTTGGAAATGAGAGGGCGGATGCACTGGCCAAGGAGGTAATTACCGCTGTTAATGTTCGTGATATTGATGTACAGGGTTCAACAAGGAAAGCTGTGACTATTATGAAAAATTATATTTATGATAAATGGAGGGAGGAGTGGGAAAGGTCTGATCGAAATAATGGTTGTATGAAATTTGTTAAACTTAAAAAAGGTTTATGTTATTCAGACATTGATGTTAACCAAATCATTACAGGTCATGGCCGTTTTCCTTTCTTTTTAAAAGGTTTAAATTACAAGAGTCTGACCTCTGCGATATCTGTAAAGAACCGGGCACTGCGGAGCACTATGTGGAAACATGTAAATATTTTACTGATATCAGAAATGAGTTTAAGAAAAAAGATGTTTTTAATATATGTGATATTTTAAATAATTTTAAAAGACTGAAAAAATTTTCCAGGAAAATGATGGATTAACCAGAAGATTAATCATGATAAGCTTACAGTAGGGATTTTAATTTTAATTTTGTTTTTTAGTTATGTTTTTTATGTCTGTTTGCTGAAAGTGTTGTTTCTAGCTTGCTCTGGCGCAACCCGCAAAAAGGCCATAGGGTGACGTAAAGTCTGCCAGAAGGCTAGGGCTGCATCCATCATATCATATCACCATCTTAATAAAGGTTGGCAGATTTTCAGAAAGCAGCAAATTCTGGCAGCTATACCACAGTTTATCAATCAACAGAGTTTGATGCCAGAGTTTAACAATGTAGCCATTTTCATATGCGTTCTTTTTTGATGCCATATTCCAGAGGTTTTTATAGCCAAGCTGCGATATTTTTTGTCTTAAACTCCCCCCCAGGGGGTTGATTCAGGAGAATTCCTGGAAAGTACTGGTTAGGATCTGTACCTAGGCAGTTTCAACCACGGGGGTATATAATTTGTCTTCACAGGACTAGAGCCCGAGTATTGTACTCAGGTTGGTTCAGGATTGGCAGGGACCGTACTGGTACTGTCGTGTCTGTTCCGCCGGCTGTGGTGGAGCTATATCATACGTAGATTTGACCTTTTGGACGGGGGTTTGGCCAGCAACCTCTGGGTTAGTTTTACGGGGTGTTGGTTTGGCCCTCGGAGTCCCAGTGAGGGGGACTGACAGAGTAAGGCAAGGCACCGAGAACGAACGAATCTATTCGATGCAGAGTAGTGGTTCCCCAAGGCAAAGATGATTATGCGACCGCTTTTTTGTATTACGTTCCAACGTTTTCGTCCTTGCTGAGGTTATGTATAAAGCCGGGCAGGGAGTGTGGGGTCTGCGCCGCCGTTGAGGGATCTCTGGAGTTTGGATATCTCAAACCCGATACGGCTAGTACCAGGACGGGGATCCTTCTTTAGCGTCCTCTCCTGTCCTGTCTTAAGCTCAATTTGTAAATATGCGATTGTATGATTTCTCCGCAGTGGAAGGAACTGTCTCGAAATTTCTGCATGAACCCAGTAATTTTCCACAAAATCGCTAAAGAAGAGGACTGCTTTGAATCTATAGCCCGACGCCACAAAATTTCCGTCAAAATAAAACAAAAACTCGCTAGTTAATAGTCAGGCTAAATATCTAATTAAAAGATAAAAATGTGCGTATGCAGTAAATAATTTTTTACTATTATAAGTCATGATTTGTTTTTCTTCTGTAAAATATCGCCAAACTAAAACAAGAGGATTGCGCTAATATGCATGTGCCACCTCTCCTTAGGCAGATAGCCCTCGTGTGTTTTACCGTAATCAGAACATTTTAGTCTAATCGAATGGAAAATTGTATCAGGGGAAACAGGAGTTAAGAAATGCTGCGCCGCAGCACCGCATGACATTGGATGATTTGGATTATGGCAAAACATGAGCACACAATTGGCTATCTGCTTAAGGGTAGGAATGCGATCGTGAAGATTTTTTTAAGGGAAGCCGACTCGTCTACACTTAATACACGGTAAAACCACAAAAATTCTCTTCAACCAGCTCATTCGCCGGGGTTTGAACCCGAGTCAAATTGATAAATGCTTCAGCTTCTGTACATTATGCGAGTAATGTGCATTATACATTGGGCTAATAATTAAGAATTTGGGAATAATTGTAAGACTTTTGTGGAGTTTGGTTACTTTAATAAGTCAGTATTTCTCCTTTTGTTGATGAAATGTAAGTATTCGTCGTATTAGCTGAGATCCTTATAAGCTCCTCATACACAAATATTAAGTAAAAATTCCATCAGACTTTTCTATTACTTCTAGATACCAGGTACTTTGTGGCATATTATTTAAGCTTCTCATATTCTTGGGAAATGCAATATATGTGATGCGAGACCAAGGCTAAATAATATGTTTTAATTGTTAAAACCAGTACAACTTTTTCCTTTTCTATAAAATTCCATTCTTCATAATCACTTACTATTCAAAACTCAATTACTTTTCTCCTTTACAATTTTGAATCGGATGTGTCATTATTTCATATGCTTCCTTCAAACTTGTTATTCAAAGAGGGATTTTCCCAAATGCTTGGGACATGACAACAATAACCCTCATAGTTAACCTGAATTCTTTATCCTACAGAAAAATAAGTTATTAAATGTATATTTAAATAACGTGTATAAATAAAAAACAGCCATGATTGTTAGATCGGCTTTGATCAATTTCAGAAACAAAATGGTAAAAATATGATAGCTACAAGAATCAGCTTAATATGGATAAATTTGCAAGGTTATAGTTTCGAAGGTAAATGGGAACAATTTTCTTCAGCTTGAGGGGTGAAAATGACGAAAAAAAAACATGTGCGCATTCGATAAAAATACAATAAATTCGTTAAAGTTCTCTCTTAAGGAAAAGGGGGAGGGAAAAACTACCGTCGCCTATCGATAAAAGAAAATGTAAACAACTATGAAATAATTCTTTCAAAAGCTAAAGGTATAGACGATTTAGAACTGGCATCCTTAACCAGAGCTAAAAAATTTTAATGCGTCTGAAATGCCTAGGAAATGTAATTTGCTAATGGAAGATGTTTTGTTAAATTTTATGTATAGAGAAACGAAAAATATGATTCTTTGACCAGCAGTATTGGGTAGTGGAGGGTTACATAACATACAGTAATAACGTAGGTTCTATTTTCAAGGCTATTCTGGTTTAACCAGTATATATTAAGCCACATTCTCAAGGAATACTGTAGATACTCCAAAAATAAATCTGAAGTGAGGTTTTAAAGTATCGACTACTGCTTTCATTGGCAGGAGGGAAAATGATATGAAAGTTAAGTTTCTATAAAATATTATACGATTAGAATGTATTATATGATATTTTAGAGTTAATGGCTGGAAAGAAAGAAGATTACCAAATTCTTATAATTGCTCAAAACAAGAGAATGTTCTTTATTGCGTTGGGATGAAATTTTTTTTAATCGCTTGTTCAGTAATACAAGGAGGAAAACTCCATCAGTTCCAACTGCTCTTAAATGGCTGGTCAGTTTTAGAATTGCCATGAATGCACAATTTTAAAACCTGTTTATTTAGAAGCGTCTGAATGGTTGATTCTTTTAGACTAAGGAACCGAATTATGTGTACTAATTTCGTAGAAGCAAAAGAAGTAAATATCCATTTGAACTATAAATATAATTATTTAGTTATATTTTCTCGCCTCAAGTCCAGAAAAAAACCACAAAATCATACTCAGAAAGATGCAATAAAATATCAAAACAAGAACTATTGGTGATCAAATTCAATCTACAAAGCGCGAGACAAATGACATTGTCCAGTAATTTAGAAATGGCACTTGGCAAAAAACTTGTGCGAAGACCATTATCTCGGGTTCATGTGGGAATAAAAGCATAGGAATGTTATGATTACGCGTGCTTTCTATTGACAGTATTCACAATATTAGTAACCTATGCGCCATAGCATTAATTCCTCATCATACTCGACACTGCTTTTTGGATTGACATTAATGGCAGTATATAATCACAGTTCGATGATTCATGGATCTTTTCGAAGTAACTTGGCTCACGACGTTACACTTCTGCCCATTTAGTAGTTCTAATCAAGTGTTTATTTATTATTTTACAGACTGCTTTAAAAAATTGGTAACTTGGATTTTGTATATGTTTTTATACGTGTATACATTAGTGCGGGATCGGCTATGAAAGTAATGTTTTTCACAGCCGATTTAGTCAAACTAAAAAACTCCATCATTCTATGATAAAATCCGAAAATATCCCTAGTCAAGATTTTTAGGGACTATATACAAATATTCTTCCGAAGATATAAGCATTTTAATAGTTTTTGCAAATTTCTGTGTGATACCTCTTACACCAGAAAAGCGCAGATATTATATAAATAAGGATGTTCTTTGTCACGCTAGAGGGCGTTAATAAATCCTTTTTTTTTTTTTTTTTTCATTACCTTTCTCTTGCAACTATAGTCAGTCATTTGTTGTTTCATTTTAGCACAGCATTCTGTTATTTTTGAACTACTCGCCCTTTTACACGCAAATGCAACTGTTACTACTTTAAAAATAAGTAATTCTACGCAAATTGCTGGATGTATTCCACAAAATTAACAAAAATTTCAGCAAGGGAATTCAGTTTTTTATGATCCCTAAAATCGATGCATTCTTATCAAGTAAAAGGTGTTTACGTTACATAATTTTCTCAGTCATTTTTTGAAGAATTATAGACTTTTATTAGTAGTAGTATCGTTTAAGTAAAGATTTATCAATAGTTTATAGTTAGTTAATTAGATTTATCAATTGTTATTTATCAATAGTTATTTTGCTTATAGTTAGATTCACAAAGAATTTTACATTATGTGTAAACGTACCCAAATGAGTGACGTGATCCAAACTATGGGAATCTAAAAGCGCACCACATATAATTTATACTACAGATACTGACGCTTGTTGGATTGCCTGTTGTTTGAGCTGCGTGTAGAAATGCAAATTAAATACAAATACAATGAATGTAGAAAGTTTTTGTATAGTAAGTGTTATGATCTGAAAATGCCTTGTTAATAAAATCTATAAACTTAAATTCCACAATAAGTAATTATACATGTATAATGAAATAAACTTTAATACTTCCATGTAAAATTTACATGAAAATAAGTACATGAATAAATAAAACATTTACAAATCAAGAACAATCTATCATCTTGTGCTGTAAAAAGTATTCGACCTTAATACGTATTGTTGAATATTTTCATAAATGTACTTAATTTAATACCTTGTAAAATATCCTTTAGCTTGAATAACGACTTCGAGTCTCCTTGACATTGATTCTGTAGCGTCATTAAAATTTTTTGAAGCAGAAGACATGAAAATTGAGCAGTGGCTTCGCCGGGATTAGAACCTGGACCTGCCGAATACGCGCCAAATGTGCTACCGTTACACCGCAAAGGCATGCAAAAAGGAGGCAGAAATACCTTATATACTCCCCTTTGTGTCACTAACACTGAATGTATTTTGTATTTTCATCACTAGTGTCATGACAATTTTAAACGTATTTTTGTGTCACCAACACTGAATGTATTTTGTATTTTCATTGTATAGTATTGTATAGCATCTACTGTATCGTATTATATTGTGGTATTGTATCTACTGTATCGTATTCTATTGTGGTATTGTATAGTATTGTATAGTATCTTATATCAGTTGGCTTTTAGTACAGGTTAAATATGTTAATTTTTTTTTGTATTGTATTGTATTGTAATATTGTATAGTATTGTATGGTATCCTATATTCGTTAACTTTTATGCAGGCTGAATATGTTATTTTTATTCCTCATAATCGTATAATTAGCCTTATTGCATGTTTTTCCCACAATACCCCGTGATCAATTGTATTGTACCGCTATTGCATTCTGTTACTAAGTTTGGTACGAATCCTGCACCATAATTGGTAGTAACCAATGTATCGACCTTTGTATATCTTAAACACAGTTGCATGCTAAATATATTTTGTATAACATATTCCTTTTTCCTAACTATTGTTGTACTATAGGGATTGAATGCGCATCGAGATCAAATTATATTGTACGCTACCTACTTCTTCTGTATCACATCACTACCTGCGGTATTGTAACATGACTTTGTCATAGCGAATATCTAGTTTATTACACTGACTTTCAATATGTTGCTTTGTCAAATATATGTACTTGGCTATGCAATGTATCCCGATCCAGTTGTTAGTCTTCTGAATTAAGTCGAATTCTGAATGCTTTACGCATTTCCCATGTATCAGTACTTCCAGTCACACACTGATGGCTATTGTATTCTTTTATTTTTATTTCTTTTGGTATATCCTCTGTGTATTGCTGTAATCATTTACATTCATTATGTCACTATGTTCTCTATTTTTATGTTATATTGTCATTAAGTCTAGATCTACTGTCTATATTTTACTCATTGTATATTATTGGGCTGCCCAACATCAGACTGTACTTTAGCTTATGTATATTCTATATTTGTGTGTATTACACCTTTGTAAAATTTTTACTTATTGTCAAAACTCGCCCTTTTTGGTCCTGCATGCTTTTGTTATTTTATTTGATAAATGTGGGGCCTGAGCGGTTGTTGGGTCTGTCTTTCGTGGGCATTTGGTCTGTTGGACTGCCCCCGGGTTGAATTTGGCTCTGGGTTTGGGCGCCCGGTGCGTGGCGTCTTGTGATTCCTCTTTAGGCTCTAGATATAGGTGGACGTGGTGCTATACCGATTAACCTTTTGGTAAAGGGACAGTGCCCACGTCCTCCGTTGCTTATCGCTTATATACTCCCCCTTTTGATGAACAACTGGGGATTAGGAGACCCAGTCGCCAAATCCTGGTGGTAAAGAACCAGCATCCACCCCATTTTAGTTCGGGGGCCAAGGTAGAGTCATTAGGGTGTTTTGAAGCAGGAAACATAAAAAATGAGCAATGCCCTCGCCGAGACTCGAAACTGGACCTGTACGCTCCGAGTGTGCTACCGTTATACTACAAAGGCATGCTGGAAGGAGGGAGAAAACACCTTATATACTCCCCCTTTTAAAACTGGGGATTAGGGGACCCAGTTGACAAATCCTGGTAGTGGAGAATCATCATCCACCACCTTTTATTTCGGGGCCACTGTAAAGTCATTAGGTTTTTTTTTTTTTTTTTTTTTTTAGCAAGAAACATGAAAAATAAGCAATGCTCTCGCTGGGACTCGAACCAAGACCTTTCGAATACGCGCGGAGTGTGCTACCGTTACCACCAGGAAGACATGCTGGACGAAGGAAGAAAATATCTTATAATTCAACCAAATTTGCTGTTACTGAGTTAAATATCGACTCCTATTCTTCTATAAGAGCAATGAAACATGATAATTGACGTCACTTATAAACGAAAAACTGACTAAACCAATTAGAAAATGTTACTGAAATTTTGCATTTGTCTGAATGTACTTTTTATGCAGCAATAAATCTCCAATTTTTAATTTCCCGTGTGTTTCACTTTGCATCTGGGTCTATAGCCACTCGGAAAAACGTAAAATATTATTATTCCATATTTAATCTGCCTGTTATTAATTAACAAAGTAAACTATTTAAAATCAATATTTGCAGTTCTTAATAATATTATTTTGAGCCCCAAAAGGATGTTAGTTTCGAAACACTGATTTGTGTTGTTTTACTTTAATGCTTTGTTTCACTATAATACTATAAAATAAAATAATAATATATACTAATATTATAAAAGGCTTCGATATTCCACATAGGCTATCTCTATCGATAATCTCTTCTGATAAACCATATTAAACTTTAAAAGAGCCCCTTTGGACAATCGTAAAAATCTGAAACCATTCAGCCCCCCCCCCTTTTTTTTTTCAATTTTAATTTTTTATCTTACACACCTATATATAGGTATCAGAAAATTAATGTATGCATATTTTGATATGAGATAATATTAAATACATTTAACAATTTAAAATATCAAAGGTTTTTTTATCTAGTTAAAAATGGTACATGAAATGTTATTGAAGTAAAAAGTAATCAGTCGTTAATAGTAAATTTTCATGAACCCTTAATAAACGTTGTTATCTTAATGGGAATCGCAACGCGAGAGTTGGAAATTATTGGACAGCATGCGTCAAAAAATATACACACACTTTGAACTGTCATAGAAAATTTATTTTTCAACCTACAATGTTAAATTTCTGAAAAAAATAAAGCTATAGTCCAGTTTGAAAAATAAGTGTACATTCTGTTTAAACTGAATGTTCCAAATGGTGTTTAAAAGTAAATGTTCAAAAGGGTGGCTTCAATATCGATACATTTCTGAGTATGTGTCACGACTGATTCCGTACTTCACACCAAAGTGTCCAATGGGATTCCTACCCACACCGTTTGAATCTCATCCCAAAGCGTGTTCAGGTTACGTGGTTTACGACAGTACACTTCTTTTACTGTGCCCCATAAAAAAGTCGACCGGTTAAGTCTGGAGAGGGTGCAGAAAACTTGACTGGTCCCCTGCGTCCTACCCACTGGCCTGGTACATTTTGATCCAGGTATGCTTGCACTTCCCTATGAGAGGCGCCATCTTGTTGGTATTAAAATTTAACATTATCCTACATTGCAGAACCGCAGGAAAAATAGAATGAGCAAATATTGTTAGGTACTTTTTTGAATTTGTATTGTTTAGATCTTATCGATTGTATTGGGTTGTTTTCTCGATATGTCTTTAACTTGTTATGCATTTATAATTACATCAGTATATATCTACAGACTGTATTTGAATATGCATTGCATAGATATTTTAAGAATAACATTTTGCTTTTGTATTGGTCATATGTTCGGATTTTTATTTTAGTTTATTATTATAATTATATTTTAATACTGTTGGTATTTAAATTGCAATACCATTCTGTTGTACGAATATGACTTTCTTTTGTATAGTATATCTATATCTAACATTGTATACTACTACTCTTTAACTTTACGTTTTGCATTGATATACATAGTCCTTTAACTTAGTATTGTTTTGCACTGATGGTTCATGAAATATTAACATTTGTAATTACATACTCGTGTTTGCATTATATTGTACTGTTCGACTTGTATTGTATTATACAGTCTATTTGTATTTACAATCTTATTATGTACCAATTGATCATTGTATTATAATTGTCAGAGAATTTCAGTATGTTATCATATGTACTAATATTTGAAGCAGTAGTCCTTTAACTTACTATTATTTTGCACTTATGGTTCACGAAATATTTGCATTTGTAATTATATCTTACTTTTTACATTGATATTGTACTATTGGAGTTGTATTATGCAGTATATTTATAATTGCAATTTCATTATATCCCAATTGCACATTGTATTATAATCGTCAGAGAATCTCAGTATTTGCTATCATATGTACTAATGCCTGGACGGTTGGGTGAGCGTTGTGTGGAGGGCGCTTTTGGTCAGTTTGACTGCCCTCTGGATGGTCCGAGCGTTGGGCCTCGGCTTTTGGTGCTGGGCGCAAATGTGGCTCCTACACATTGGCTCTAGACAGTGGTGGGCACGGTGCAATACCGATTAACCATTATGGTAAAGGGACAGTGCCCGTGCTCCCCGTTACCTACCTACCTACCTCCAATTACAGTACCTTCAAAACGGAAAGGCCCAATGAGTACTCTAGGAGACAAACCACACCACACATTTACACCAAGGAAATTCCCATCCTTTTCAACAGTAATGTGGAATTATCTACAATTAAATTATATGGTATTTCTCCCTTCTTCCAACATGCCTTCGTGGTATAACGGTTAGCACACTCGGTGCATATTCGAGAGATCCAGGCTGGAACCCCGGCAAAGGCATTGCTCATTCCTGAAGACTCTAGATTGGCGACCGAACTAAAAGTTGGTGGATGATAATTCCTCACCACCAGGATTTGCCGATTGGGTCCCCTAATCATCAGTCACCCTTTAAAAGGGGAAGTATATAAGGTATTTCTCCCTCCTTCTAGCATGCCTTCTTGGTGTAACAGTTAGCACACTCGGTGCGTATTCGAGAAGTCCAGGTTCAGGTCCCGGGAAGGGCAGTGCTAATTTTTCACATCTCCTGCTTCCAAAAAATCCTAATGTCTGCATACAATTATGCCTGTTTCCAGTTCCATTCCAAATTGTGTTCCATTTAATCAAACAATGTTACTCATAAAACCCAGTCCACGTATAACCATCCTGAACCCATTCGCAAAATTGTAACTGACCGCCGCTCGAGACCTTAAACGCTGCACGATTTTTTCTTTTTCTTTTCTTTTTCTTTTCTTTTTTTTTTTTTTTTTTTTTTTTTTTTTGTGTGTGTATGTGTGTGTCTGTGTGTCGAGCACAGTAAAGATCAGGTGTACTGTCGTAAACCACGTAACCTTGAGACACTTTGGGAGCAGATCCAAGCGGTGTACGCAGAAATCTCATTTGGCATTTTGGTCCGAAGTAACGGAATCAGTCGTGACTCGTACTTAGAAATGTATCAATGTTAAAGGCCACCATTTTGAACATTTACTTTAAACACTATTTTCAACACTCAGTTTAAACCAGAAAATACACTTATTTTTCAAATTGAAAATTTAACCTTGCAGCTGGAAAATAAACTTTCTATAGTACTTCAAAAGTGTGTATACATTTTTCTGACGCACCCTGTATATGTTATGGGCAATTTCCGATTTCAATTATAGTATTACAGTTGATCTCAAAAACCGAGAGAATTTGACCGGCCGTAGGTTAATTGAATATGTCTACCTCACGGACTGGAGGAAACGACGTTCGCCAAAGTCCTCATCTCCTTTCTTCTTGCTTAAAAGCAAGATTGCTAACAGAGAGAGAATATGTCTAAGCACGCATGGGCTGTTCATTTTAAAAATGGCGCCTTTGTGGAGAAATTTCTGTAGGAAAATAGTTCGCACAGGAAACTATTAGGTGTGATCTAATTACAAGACAAACTACTAGTTGCAGAGGTTTATCTTGTCCACTACTGTAGTTTGAAATTTATGAATTATTTATTGTTGAAGAACGAGACAGAAATATTTTCTCTTTATCAATAGTACTCAGCTTTTCTAGATCATGATCCATTGCATTTTAAGCACTTTCTATTACCGCCATTTTATTTTATACGTTATAAGTACTATTCACTGCATTATATTTTGTAATTTAAGCGGCCCATCAACAGCAAAAAATTCGCTGAACACTGACAGTTCGACTCGAAATCACATACATGCGAACAGGCCTGCATGGGAGTTTTCGTGATTTCCCTCTATATGTAACGTGAATACAAGATAGATTCCCTTAAAAAGTTCTCCACGAAGGCAGACAGCCATCGATTGCTTTGCCGAAATATAAAATAATCCATTCCAATCCAAACCTTAAACTCCAAGCGACAAACTCAGCTTCTGCAGTCTCGGTGCCCTAAACGACCACAGCTCCCTTTAGAAATTAAATATATTAATATTTCAAAACAAAATACATTTTTATTTTGATACGGCTTGTGTAGCTTAGCTGGAGCCCTCCAAAAGTCTGTACCGTAGATACCACTTGTGTTTGGATCTGGCTCTGCTAAGCACTATTAGAAACACCATCTTTTAGCATTTCTTCTTAATTTATTCGTTTATTTAAAATATTTTGTCCCCTTGGTCACTGCAAAACTACACAATTTTGGGGCACTATTGTGTCGCAAGACCATTTTTTAAAATCATTATTGGTTATAATAATATTCCTAATCATATTCATTTTCTAAGCAAGGTATTCCTCTTGTGAGATTTAAAACATTCGGGATAAAGTAAAACCTGTTTCGGAATATCATAATTAAAAAATGCAAACGCAGTTATTCTTCATTTTTTCTTTTTAAGAAAAAATAAAAAAATTCTTTGCTCAAATCACATACCCACACAATTACTTTTATTATCATTCTCTTATTCGCCTACAGCTGTTCCATCGCTCCTCTCTCCTCCCGCATAAACAGCACTCACCTTGAAGTAAGTTGCCAAATTTAATATTTAAAATGTTCGTAAGCAATTCCACAGCCAGCCATTCTCACGGATTTCGAGTTCCGTCTGCGAGATGTTGAATCAATTCGGTAAACCTTTGATTCCACGATCTGTGCACACCTGAGAGGAGATATATCGAGTTCTAACAACGCCCCTGCCTCGCCTGGAGCTATTCGAACCACCTTCGGATGACGTCACGAAGTATAGATGTTTCGGATCGTTGGTCGCGCCACTTCGAAGCCGGTAGCTCTCTTTTGGCGGGTTTTTTATTACTTTCATTTTGTGCTAACCGTAACTGCAAACTTTTCTTTTGTGTTCCATTGTTCTTAATCTGTTCTGAATTTTGATTATAATAGAAGTGAAAGGAATCCTAAATTTTCTCACATCTTAAAAGTCTCTTGAATTCTTTCGAATCTTTCATATAAAAATAGAAAGAAAAAAGAAAACTAATACGAAATTTTTAATTAAAAGCAAAATTTGAAATGTTTATCTCATGAAAACAAAGTAAAGATTGTTATTTTAATTATTTATTATGAAGGCACGAAAAATATAAACTTTTTAATTTTGAAATTAATTTTCTCAGCTTATTTTGAAAAAAAAAAAAAAAAATCATGGATTAATTTAATATTTTTTGTCAAAAAATATAATTTAGCAAAATGATCAGAATCTTTATAAATCAAAGCACTTGTACATGATAAGGATTATTTTAAAACTAATGTTAGGCAAACTACACATGAAAAGAAATACTAAGTTTTCTCTCAAAATAAAAATAATGGTATTCTTTTCCTCCTACAATTTTTTGAATGAAATCCTTTTATAGAGCTTCAATAAATCTATTTTTTCTAAAGTTTTTGAATTAAAATGGTTAATTACTTTTTAAGTTATGATATGAAATAATCGAATACCCAAGAAGCAAGAAGATTGGAGTTTTTAAATATCGAATCCTTATTGACATTTAAGGATTCGATTGTCCCATCATATATTTTATCGGCACCACTTTCAAATTATAAAATGAATATAGAATTATTTAAATTCAAGCAGAGGCATTTAAAAATCTTGTATGAATGAAGGAAATATGCAGTTTATTTTCATATGAAAATGTTTAAAAACCAAGTTGCTCATAAGAACACTGAATGATTTCAAGCAAAAAATATACAATCCAGAACTAATGCTTAAAATATTTCCATTACTTAATTTAGTGTCCTACAATAATTGCATCATTAGAGCCAAGAATATTTGTGACATCATATGTAATCTATGAAGATTTCAATGAATTAACTACATAAAAGCATTTTTTTTTTTCGGACTATCAGACAACTTTTTTTTTTTTAGTTTAGTAAAAAAAAAAAAAAAAAAAAAAAAAAAAAAAAAAATGAAGTCTATTTAAAATTCGATTGTGTTTAACATTCTGAAATGGGTAATCTACATAATTTAGCGTCTCACGAAGTATATATTTAACGTCGAAAAACAATGCCAATTTTTTTAATGCCAGAAACTGAAATTATAAAATATTGTCTCTTTGAAGAAAATACTTGTCCAGTCTTCATTTACAATAATTTTTGTTTTCCAAGAACAAAACATTCAGCTTAAAAATTAATATATTATCTTTAGAATGCGAAAATCGTGTCTTAAATTCTTCAGGCAGCTTTTGAACTGAAAACAAATTCATAAGTAACAAATACGATATGAGCATTTATGGCACTAGTTTGCATGAAAATAAAGTAGGCAATAACCTGAAAAATTGTTTCCTTGAACTTTTAATGAACTTTCTAGAAATTTGTACTATATCAATGTTTTATTACCATGGCTTCTTTAAGGAAGTATCTGTGATTACAAATTCGTAAATGTCTTTTAATTATGCAACTAAAAAAACGAAATCTATTAAGAAAATTGCCAAAATGATTCGTTTAAGACACCTGACTTTTTTTCTTCAATAAAATGCTATTCAAAGCTTGATAGAAATGAAAATAAAAGATTTGGGAGACTGTTCAAAATGTTCTACGGAATACAATTCACTCTTGTCTTGCATAATCAAAGAATGTTTATTCTCAAACTTGAAACAGAATCTTACTAATCATATAAAGTTTTCATTAATCGAAAAACTGTTAAAATAATAAGGATTACGTTTGGTCAGGTGCCAAATTAAAAAATGTAATGTCAGTGAAAAAAGCCGAAAATATCAGCTTTCTTTCTCAAAATTTGTCAGAAATAAGAATTTTGAAAACTAGAACAAGGTTATATTTAATTCGAAAGGCTCATTTAATAAATTTGACCATTTTGGTCATTTTTCAGCATATAGAGTAGCCACAGAAGAATTCTGAAAACTGATGCAAATTTCAACAAAAGAAAATGGCAGATGAAGAGTTAAGATAGTGAGTGTATAAAATAACGGTGGCTCTTTTGAAGCTATAATCTTCATTTTATTGACTTTTTCAAATTATAAAATACGTATATGTTGTTATTTTCAAATGAAATTAGTAATCATCGGGACAAAAAATTTAATGTGCTAAATAGTACCAATTCTACGGAGATAATGATCCTGAACATATTGTTATGAATATGAGAACCTGGCGCCTGTTTAAAATAGACTTGAAATACTAAAAATAGCATTCCAGATGTCCAGATTTAAAACCCTATTGAGCAGGTTTGCAAGCCAATGAGATGAAAAATAAAGCATTTTTTTAAAACAACGATTGAACTTAGTAATATAAGGCGAATGAAGAAAATGTATGCTATCAATAAAAATAAATTAATTAATAGAAGTCGGGTCGAATTAGTAAGAAAATGCTTAAATCACGTTTTTGAAAATTATAAATAATTCACAAACTATTAGAAGAATTTTACTTGATAAAATAATAAAAACCCTGACAATTTTTGAGACATGATTATATATAAATTGGATATAAAATTTAAGATTAGCATTTCATTTTCGTAAAATGTATTTAAATTTGAAAAACCATTGAGTAAACGTAAAAAATCGTGTTTTATAATTTAATTAATCCATATAAAATTTTTGATATTGTTTTTAGAAATTAATGTTCGATCATTTTTAGGAGACTTTATAGATATTTTGTAAAAATTTTCTAGTAAATCTGAAGCAATTTTATGAGCTTCACCGTCCAAAAAATTATGACATGTAAGAACTGTAATGCTCTTGTTTTTTCTACGCTTAAGTACAATTATACTTGTTATTATTTTATTTAAGTATTTTAACTATCATAAGCTTGTTATAAGCTGTGTGCAAAAAAATGTATTCATTTCCTATTAATTATAATAATTATATTGCTCATTTTGCTGTCACTGGAAACATTTATAACTTAATCTTTCCATTTCCGTCTCAAAAAATGTAACATAATTAATCTGGCAATTACCTCATAATTACTCTGGTAATGTAACACAACGTAATGGGTATGTTATGTTACACTGCCAGAGTAATTATTATATGTCCTGCTGTGGAGGTGTTGCACTGTAATTTTGCATAAGATTTTGCGTTTAACATCAACGTAGTCTTCTTGGACATATTGCCATTCGATATAACACGCATTGCTATCCAACATTAAATTATTATTGAAACTATTAAATTGAAACTATTACTTACTATTAAACTTAAGTCAGTACTTACCATTAAATTGAAATTTTTTATTGGACATAAATTTGAAACATATGGTATTTCTGGATACTTGCTCTATTTTTATACAATATATTGCCTATGTATAGCTCGTTTCGCTTAATAGACACAAAGAAAAAACTATGATCTGTACGAGAAACAGTGCTTAGAGAACTTGCTGCAGCTGCTTATATTACTAGATGTATTTAAAAAAGCTTGTTTATTGTTTGCTAAATTGAGAAGAAATATACTGTGTTGTTGTTGTGTCGTGTTGTGACTCGTGTCTGACAGTAACATCAGTAACATCAGTAACGTCTGACAGTAACATTCATTGTGGCAAGAAGAGCAAGACTGCACCTATCTTTGGCAAGCCTTGAGCACCCTAGAAGTGGCAGTACGACTTCGCTTAGTTCTGCCCTCAATTTTGAATGAGAGCACCGCGGGGAGAGAGGCACGGATCTGAGGTTCTCCCACTTCTCTTTCTCTACCACAACCTCTTGAGAGAACTTTTAGCACGTGGCGTATTAAGAGTGCCCCCATGCCGCACAATAGTATATATTTGTAAACATTGACAGTTAATTATTCAATTTTAGACCAATTTTTTTCGTATAATTCCATTATGTTAAATTAATCACTAAATAATTTACTTTTAATTGGAAAAACCTAAATTTCAGAATACTGAAAGCACCACACTAGTTGTGAGCTGGCACGTTATTGTCACCAGGTGGGGGCTAGCAAAATAAATTTGCTTACTGGAACAAAGCGAGAAATTCTCTCACGTTACTTTAGTCACGTAGCCTAACGTACAAGCATACAGTCAGAAAGAAAATCCCCAACTCATTCATTCTGCATTTTTCCCTGTAGCAATCGAGAAGATAAGCTCAGTCCATATCTTTATGTCTCTAAAATTATGAAAACCGCATTCGCAACATATATTTAAAATATATACGCGAGCCGCTATAAACTGCTTCCGTTGGATCACTGCTTCGTGACACTAAAAAGCGAACTATAGACGTGAATACCATCACCATAGACAGGGATTAATTTCTGAAATCCAGAGAGAAATTTCTGAAATCTTCCTTAGTGCTGAAGCCCTATGGAAAGCCGTCAGGAAGAAAGGTAAAAAATAAATACAATAGCTAAAAATTCAATTAAAATTCAATAAAATATAAAAATGTAAATAAAATTTAATAATTTATAAAGTTTATGACAAACAGTTAAATAAAAGAAATAAAACATCGGATCTCGTCTTGTTTAGTGCTGCGACTGCACTTATAATTTCATTCAAAAAGATCTCAGCCGACGTTCGGCTGAATTTAAGCCCTAAATATACGGTTATTTCAAGAGATGATAGAAACGAAACCAGTCAAAAAGTCAGCCAAAAAAGGTAAAATTATTAAAGAGTCACTAATGAGTATATAGAGAATACTAGAAACAGTATAAGAGTATGGAAAGAAATTTTAACGAAGAAGTGTGTGTAGCTTCGAAAATAAAGACAGGAGAGTCCAATATTTTCTGATCGCGATGCACTGTCGATATAATTCTAGCTGTGAAGCACAATGCGACCGGGGAGGAAGGGAATTCGATACGATAGCAACATAAGAATAAACGTAAGGTCTGCACAAGTTACACTTTTCGTCCCCCCTCCCTGGATTTAGTTAGATATTTCATATGCCTGCAGAAGTTTTGCAGTGGGAGGCCATAAGTGCTGGACCTGCATGACCAAAAGGTAGATAAAACTTTCGGGAACAAAAATTTTACCCTCTGTCATGAATCCATTCTTCTATCTGGAGTATAAAGCCTTTGATAAGGAGGTGGAGGCTTTCCTTTTCTTGAGAGCCTTTCTATAAGTATCTACTTTCATCAAAGTGTTTGTTCCTGAGGAAAGACAGGCATGCATTCAGAAGTTAGAATCGATTTTTAAAGCATATTTATTGTTAAAATAAAATTTTTCTGCTGTGTTTCATTTATATAAAAGAAATGCCGAAGTCCTCTTATTTAGGGCTCCATTGCACTCTGACTAGAATTACGATTTACCTCAAAAACTGAAAAGTATCGGTGCAAATTAAACTGTGACCATAGAAGGACCACACAAACAAGTGTCCAAGCTCTAACATAGATGTAATTAGGATGTAATCAGGATGTAATCTTAACTGGCACCAATGTGAAATTCTCCATAGCACAGTTGCACTGCTGCTTGCTGTAAGGAAGTTTTTATGAAGCAGAAGGTTAAACGGCTAAGGTTAGCGAATTCGGTTAAATATTGGAAACTTAATCGTTTGTTTCCATCTGATTCGACAGTGCTGTAATTCTAAACAGGTTCTTTCTTTTTTTAATTTCAAAGGGGCAATTTGCCCAGATGGACTATTAATTTCCTTTGTCTGATGTCTGTCTCACTTTTCAAATTATTACCACCAAATATTATCGCCCTGTGTTATATTTAACGAAATTAAATAATGAAGAATCTGCATAAATGTATATATGTTTCTCGCATTGTGATAAAATAATGGTACCTAGGGCCATCCAATTTTCAATAATGTAAACTTCCACCGAATATGGGCATCTGGAAGCCCTAATTTGGAATTTGAAATTTGTTTTCTTATCGGTTTCATATTTTGTAACACTTTAACGAATTTTGATAAATAAACCTAAGGATTTCAAAGCGAACAATGGCAATGTTATACAGAAAAAATATTTTTATCTCTAGCGCGAGAGACTGTGTATCGGAATTTCTAAAGATATATTCATTTTAAAATTATTTTGCGATATTACTGCTGAACTGAATTTTATGGTTTAAGTGCGAAGAACATGATATTTAATAAATAAAGTGACACACAAAATGTTAAAAAAAAAAAAAAAAAAAAAAAAAAAAAAAAAAAACCTTTAGACGTAATTTAAAATCTGAAACCTTTCAGATTTTTTCCCGTAGTTTAAAAATAAATAAATATATATAAATAATTAAATAATAAAATAAAAATAAATAAATTCCGTAGTTTAAATATTGTGTCAAATTTTTACCTTAAATTTAAATTGTGTTTCATTAACAGAGACATTAATTAGGCAACCATTGACGTTAACAGCTGAAGATGAGCCTTTAATTTGCTGCAACAAGGAATTTTAGTTAGTTAAACAACTTTCAAATATTTAACTAACTTTCAAATTCAGAACTCAAACAACAAAAATCAGCGTTATATTTTCAAGATTTGACTAATTCAGAACTCAAAACTAATTCAGAATGAACGTGAAAAACTACTTCAGAACTCAAACAACAAAAATCAGCGTTATATTTTCAAGATTTTCACAGGACTAGTTTCGATGGTTTTACCGAACCACCATCCTCAGCTGCAAAACCGCTGTTTTGTTGTTTGAGTTCTGAATTAGTGTTTATTCGGCGTGTTATTGTGTCTTAACTTTCAACTATTTAAGAAGTTACAACTTCAAATATTTAACTAACGTTTTATGTGCTTATTTCAACTCCGGTTAACAAATTATCTTATCGGAAAACTGTTTATGAGTAGCTGATATTTGATTTTTTGCAAAAATTAACCTTTCCCGCCTGCATAGAAGCATTCTGTACCGCGCCACGCGCATAGGAAAAAATCCGTACTTGTGATTGGACATACTTTCCGATGACATCATTTTCTCTTGGCGTAATGACGTCCTTGCGTTTTGTTTTAGTTGAATGACGCACTTCAGTGTCACTGAAGCGTGAAATTTCTCGTTTGTTTTCTTTGAATAATAATGCCGGACGAAAACATTTTCAGGCAGCGTTCTACTGATAGTTTCCTGTTTCATAGAATATTAAAATTATAAAATCTTTCTAATATCAAAATCAACGTTAAGCGCTTCATTTATATAAAAAGCTTAGTTCGTGAATTTAGGGCAAAAGCGAAAACACATTGGATTACTCGACGATCTCGACCCAAATGCGAAGTCATTGTTTGCTAGTAAGAATAATATTATTACAATTTTGTTGCATTCTGCCCCTTTCACATTGCAGAAAATATTTCGTTTGCAAATGTATACGTTATTTCCATCTTAATGCCATATCTTCCACATTTCTAATAGTTTGATGCTTTAAATGAAAGAAAAAGTGCATTCAATACTGTCGCTGAATTTAATGTATGTGTACATTAAAAGAAACTTCCTTCTGTTATATACACTATTTTCATACAAAAGTACGAAATATGTTACACATTAAAAAGAAGGCAATATCCTTTAAGCAATATTATTCAGTTTCAACATACTTAGCTCTATTTCTCTGTTTCAAATCTATAGTCTTCAAAAATAAATTATATTTTTTCAGACTGACAACAAATATTATGAATATGTTAGCTCCCAACGTTTTTGTTACTTGCGAAAATTGATTTATCTCGTACTTTCGGAGACTGCATCTTCAGAGAATAGATATTTAATGAATATGAAATAATAAATTAATGACCACAACACCTTTAATATGAAAGGTTTTAAATTAAGAATACATTTATTAAAAACCTTCTGCACCTAATATGAATACACATTTACGTAGTTAGCACTAGAAAAAATAATACGTTTTCACTCTAAGAAAAAAAAAACGCTACATTTTTTACATAAAATTCACCACACCGAAGAAGTGTAATCTCATGACAGCAAAAATACAGCACTCGTCGTTAATACTAATAATCTTTTCGGTACTTTTATCAAAATGTAAACAAATGGTATGAAGGTACCCTCGAACCCAACGAAAGTCAGGGCATTCCTACGCTTAGAGGAAAGGACCTCATCGGAAGCATACCCAATCACAAAGATGGATTTTTTCCTATGCGCGTGGCGCGGTACAAAATGCTTATATGCTTCCCGCTCCCATAAACAAACATATCCATAAAATTCCTTAGATGGCCCTGATTTTTCGAAGTTATCGCAACATAGGTATAGTTTCGCAGCGTATAAGTATCTATACTTTAAACCGTGCAAATGTTTAAAATAAGATAAATATGCTAGGCACGCGTTCTCTCAGGATTTGCCAAACGTTATTTTTTTTTTCTTTCGACAATTTTGTCAACAAAATATTCGCACAAATTTTCGCTCAAGGCTGCAATCTGTCTTTTGAAGTTAATTATAATCAAATTATTAATTTTTTATTTATGTTACATTATATATATATATGTATATATATATATATATATATATATATATGTATATATATATATATATATATATATATATATAATGTTGTATGAACTTAAATCCATTTCGTGCGAATACAAGTTATTATTACTTGCGCAATTGCTGCAAAGTTAGTTAATAATAATTTATTTCCTAAACAGTATTGATTAATTGATTATATTATCTCCTAAGTTTAATTAAAGTAGAATTATTTTAAAAGTGTGCATCCATACTGGTAAGTTATATTTTGAAAGATGTTTTGAAGTAATCTTTTTTATAATCTTCTATGTTTATTTCAACTTTACTTTGATTTCGATTTCATAATGACAATTTCCAATGTTTAATTTATACAAATAATATAGTACTCAAATACATAAAGATGATAGTGTCGGGGACGGTTACTCGAGTTTTACAGGATTTCTCTACAGTAATTGATTTTTACTCCAAATTGAATTCTCTACAGTAATTGATTTTTACTCCAAATTGAATTGACTAAAATGCTTCATGAGAATAAGTTCTTTGAGTTACAACTATTCGCCGAAATATTTGGCCTGACTAGAATTGCCGGTTTGGCTTTAACTTATAACTCGAGTAAAGACGAAACACTTTCATATTTACGTATTTTTATCAATTATTGATCATTGAACGGGAGTTGGTTTGTTCCCCTTGAAAAGTCAACTAATTTCCGATCAATGACAATAATTACATGTTTTAATTTTTACTTTTACAAGTGTAATATTATTCTTCGTGATGATTTAACTCCAGTCCCCGTTAAAACATTATTAACATTTTGCTTTCAAATTACTTCAAAACATCTTTCAAAATGTAACTTGCCAGTATGGATGCACACTTTTAAAATAATTCTACTTTAATTAAACTTAGGAGATAATATAATCAATTAATCAATACTGTTTAGGAAATAAATTATTATTAACTAACTTTGCAGCAATTGCGCAAGTAATAATAACTTGTATTCGCACTAAATGGATTTAAGTTCATACAACATTTGATATGCTAAATAGCAGCTATTAGCGCTATTTATCTCTTACCTAATGTACCCACTTTATATATTATCTCCAACCTTTTAAGTTTTAAAGTTCTTATACAAAAACTTTACTGTATTGAAGGTTAGCAGCCTCCTTACTTTTATATCTTGCTAGTTTAACTTATATTGAAATCACTAAATGTCATTCCACTAGATGACAAACTTGAAAATTTAACGCCATGCCTGCTACAGGTAAACCCAAAAAACAATTTCTATGAAAAACATTTAACTGTATTTACATTATTACATGCGGTACTTGACATATTAAATATATAGGACAGACTAAAAACAATCTTAACTTTCGAATCAATAACCATAGAGCTCAAATCAAAAAATTCAACGCACAAAAAAAATAACATTAAAATAAGTACACCATCACAACTTAATACAGCAGAATTAGAACACTTTAAACACCATGACTTCAACTCTATTCAACTTCAGATACTAGATATAATACCCAATCACAAAACACGAATTTTTCAGGAATCTCTCTATATACTAAAACAACGTTCACTTTATCCATATGGACTTAAGACTTATATACATAGTCATAGAGATACTTCTCTATGACTATGTATATAAGTCTATTTTTATAGAAGTCTATTTTCAGCCAATTTAAACTCTACAGCATCAAAACGCAGAGAGGAAAAAGAGGAAGCAAAATAAAAAATAATGCGAAATTTTTAGCAACTTTGGATACACTTGCATTGAAAAAACAATTGAAATGTTTTTTTGACTCAGACTGCTTTCCCAAGAAACTTCTCAACTGGTTACACTCCTGTACTAATAAATTCCTTATCAAACTAAAAAAATTCATTCAAGAAAGCTACGACGACATACAAATCATTAAAGACATGATTCTTGATTTTAGTCTTTTCAGACTCTCTAATAGTCTCACTCAACGCAAAATTTATTTTAAAGTCAATTTTCTGCATCCGCAGTTTGACAATATTCATTTCTCAAGAATCATCAGAGATTGTAAAGATTACTTCCCCGCAGTTGACACTATACCAATGATTGCATTTAAATATCAAAGGACCTTAAGCAACTTGCTTACTAACCACCATGAAATAGATGAAACTGCAGAATGACATTGTAAGACACCAATTTACAGCAATTACGTAGATTCTCATCACCAGCACATAATTACTGGCAACCTGAATATCATACAAAACCATCAACTAAAAACACTAATGAGTTATGGTACAAAATTTAGACCAGTCAGAAACATGACTACAAATTACTGTTACAAGACTTTCGAAAACAACATCAACGAATTTATAGTTAAGCAAGCTATCAACTGAATTTTCCCATAGATACCTTCTTAAAATGAAAAGCTAAAATTCTTCAACGCATATCCACAGAAATCAGTCACCTCAAATTTAAAAGTACACTGAACTGGTCGCAACTTACATCTGACATTAGTAAATTAAAACAGCTTTTTACTATTACAAAAATAGATAAAGCAACTAATAACTTTAGCATTATATGAAAACAATTCTACACTGAGATTATTCATAAAGAACTTCTCAACGCAACTACTTATCAATCAGCCAACCTTACAGAAACATCTATAATAAACAGGATTAAAACTTTTCATAAGAAACTCAATATTACTTTCAATGCAAACTACAACAGATTTACTAATCTTTATGCGATTCCCAAATTCCATAAAACACCATTAAAATTTAGATTTATAGCTAATGGAACTAATAATTACAAGAAAAATATAGACTATTATTTTTCAATTCAACTTAATAAAATCTGTAAATTTATTTTCAATGATTGTAACACTAATCATAACTATTGCTGGATCATTCATAATAACACTCCTGTCATTAATACCATTCATACCATTAACATCCAAAACATTAACTGCTATGATTTTGAAAACTTATATACCTCACTTCCTCTAGAAGAAATCTATACCAGTCTACTTGATCTACCAAAACTTTTCCCTAATATACTCAATATCATGACTCTTGACAAATGGAAAACCTACCTAAAATGCACACTTTTTCATAACTACATCAAGTTTCAAAATCAACTTTTTAAACAAGTCAGAGGATTGCCAATGGGCTTACATTCCAGCACCTCGATCTGTAATAGCTTTTTATTTGTCAAAGAATTTAACTTCCAAAAAAATCTACAACCACAAGAGTTAAATTACTACAAACACACCTACAGATTTATAGATGACCTTATTACAATTAATAATTTTGGTAAAATTGAAAACTCCGACATTTATCCGAATTGTCTTAAACTTAATAAAACTAATAATTCACAAAATAGCATAGACTTTCTAGATCTTCAAATCATTAACTACAAAAAAATTTTACTTTTTGACAAAACAAGAAACTTCAATTTCAATACTAACAAATTAATAAATTGGAACTCCAACATATCCAAAAAAGTAATTAACAATACTATAATTAATCAAATACAACGAATTAAAACTATATGCACAGATACAATAGATTTACAACGCGAAATTTTGATCCTTATCAAAATTCTCAAAAATAATCTAATTCCCTTTCAATTTATCAACCATTGCCTTAAAAGAGCAGGCGTTAAATACTCACTCTAAATCATTTAACTGATAGGGATATGATAATTTATTCCTAAACCTGAGAAGGCGGTATAAGTTGGATGACTGTCAGTTGAAAGATTTGTATATAGTGTAATTACTCAATTGTATATATTGTAAAAAGCTAATTGTCTTCAGACATATATTGTTACTATACTGTTACTAAAAAAATGGGCCTATTTCCTGCCTTTAGACTGTCTACTAGCTCTTGGACAGCGAAAATGCCTTTTTCCTTTCTTAAATTCTTAATCATTGCGACACGACAATTAGCCAGAAATTAATTAATTTCCATTCACTAGTATTTTTAAAAAAATCTTAACAGACGGTCTCTCTCAGATAAGAACTCCACAAAATACATCCCTCAAGAATTCCAAGTCCCACCCACTACCATAAATTTCTTCACCCAAGTCTTACCGACTGATATAATTCAAAGCCCCTACTGCCGCTAAGAATTTTCGGACACCCTACACTTCTGAGTCAGACACGAAGAGAACACATTGCCAACTCCCCCACTAGAAAGAATGTAAGTTACTTAATACCTTTCTGGCCTTTATATCTTCATGTACATTCACTGATCTTATTTATATTATTTTCTATTTTATTTTTATATTATTTTTATATTATTTTTATGTTCTCTTTGATTTGTTTTTACAAAGTTTGCATTATTTATCTTTTTTATAATCTTCTATGTTTATTTCAACTTTACTTTGATTTCGATTTCATAATGACAATTTCCAATGTTTAATTTCTACAAATAATATAGTACTCAAATACATAAAGATGATAGTGTCGGGGACGGTTACTCGAGTTTTACAGGATTTCTCTACAGTAATTGATTTTTACTCCAAATTGAATTCTCTACAGTAATTGATTTTTACTCCAAATTGAATTGACTAAAATGCTTCATGAGAATAAGTTCTTTGAGTTACAACTATTCGCCGAAATATTTGGCCTGACTAGAATTGCCGGTTTGGATTTAACTTATAACTCGAGTAAAGACGAAACACTTTCATATTTACGTATTTTTATCAATTATTGATCATTGAACGGGAGTTGGTTTGTTCCCCTTGAAAAGTCAACTAATTTCCGATCAATGACCATAATTACATGTTTTAATTTTTACTTTTACAATTGTAATATTATTCTTCGTGATGATTTAACTCCAGTCCCCGTTAAAACATTATTAACATTTTGCTTTCAAATTACTTCAAAACATCTTTCAAAATATAACTTACCAGTATGGATGCACACTTTTAAAATAATTCTACTTTAATTAAACTTAGGAGATAATATAATCAATTAATCAATACTGTTTAGGAAATAATTTATATATATATATATATATATATATACTTAATGTAAACTACTGTCACTATTTTGTAAACTTTTCTCAGGGGTGGGAATCAAACCGCAAATAACTTATTTTAACTGGCCAAAGTAACTGATTAAAATATAAAAACTGATTGCCAAAGTGTAAATACTAAGGAAATATAGTTCAAAATTAAGTTATTTTTAAGTTTTAATTCTAATGTCTTTATTTGCAGGTACGAATGCTTAAAATGTGGCCTGGATATTGTTTCAAGATTTATATTCAGACATTTTAAATACGCAAGAGAGTAATAAACTGAAAAATCTGATTTCTGAGATTTTAAAAGAATATGAAAAGTCACAAGAAAGTTCAGTTAAGGAAAGAAATAGAAATCCTCATCTCATCAACTGAGGTTCTGAAAAAGAATCAGATAAGACATTTGAAACTGATTACTGAAGAAGCTTAAATAAATTCATGGGATTATAAGTAAAAACCGGTAACATTCTGTAGTACAAGATAAAGGGGGGGGGGGGAACATGAAAAGGTTTAGATTTTACCAATCACCCAAAAGGTCTTTTTTATAGTTTAATATGCTTTATCAGTAGAGATTATCGATACAGATGGCTTGGGTGGAATAGCTTAATATATTATAGTATATTAGAAGAATATACATTTAGACTAATGTGGCAACATTATTTAGCTTCTGTGTATTTGTTAAGTGGAAAATATATAATATAATCCTATAAAAATATTTAATGTTTTTAATTAGATATATTATAAATTAAATGCATTTTTATTCAAATCAGTCCGATTAAAAGTAAAAAATAATATTCCTAAGAACTGCCTATGTTGCTTTTAAATAGTTTAGTTTGTTAATTAAAAGCAGACAGATTAAATATGAAAGAATATTATTTTATGTTTTTCGGAATGGCAACAGACTCCAATGAAAAGTGAAAGAACGCAGTAAAATGAAAAAACGCAAAATCGTGTTTCCAATCTAATAGCCCTTTGGGATTAAAAATTATTAAAGATAATTCTAAAAATTGATCGAGATATCAAATTTTAAAGTTTGGGAACATTTTTAGTTTTTTTCAGCTCCAAAAACCAATCTTAATCGCTATCTTTGACAGGTCGGTTAAAACACAAATTGGAAAAATTCGCGGTTGACTTTTTTTTCGATTAATGATATTATATGATAGTCCTTTATGATTTTCTTAACATTCTGTATTTTATAATTTTATTTCATTTAGTATGCCGAAAGCCTGTTCTCACAAGTGGTTTATTTTATGTACAAAAAATACGTCAATAATATTCACCATCAGTTTTATTAATTTAGGATCATTGTCTATAAGAGTCTCGCAAAAATTACTCATTAGCCCAAAAAGAGATATTTTCCTTCTTTAATTTATGTAAATGATGTTACGAGTTGGTTATGTGCCAATACTTGAAGCCTGCCATTATTTTCTAGAGCACAAATTCTGTAAGTTTCTGTGAATAAGATCTCCTGTTTGAAAAAAATATTTTGATCAAACCTTTTCACTACAGACCGCATAGAAATGCTCGTGACTTAATCCGTTAACATTAGAAACATTTCTTAAAACGGCACTGCATTTTTCATATAAATTTAAATATTTCGCTCATCAATTGTGTAAGATTCCGGAATTTTCAGAAAATAATCTCAGACTTTAAAATTAAGTACTCGGTCAATTTCTGTAGTAAGAGAGTTAAACTTTTTTTGTGTGTGTGTGTGTGTAATTTTTAATGGTGTGCGTAACTTTTATAAATATAACTATAGGAACTAGGGGATCGCATAAAAGTTTAGATTTCGTAGTTTTTAGGAAACTGATTTTTTTAATTTTAGAAATACCAAAACATGAATACTTAAGCTATTTAAAACATTTTTGAAACTGAAGGTATGTGCTACGATCAACAGTGTAGAAAATAAAGGCTAAAGAAAGACTTGGAAACGTTGTATAGACATTAAAATTGTGGTTGTTACTCAATTAAACAGAATAAAATTCTGATCGATTTCCGTGTATGCTTTACCTCCGAAAATACTTGTGTAGTCCAGCAGCAATTATAGGCTAATTATATTTAGAATAGGTACTTCAAAATCTCTATTCTGTTTTCTGCATGCCTCGTAACCATGTTAACAACAGCTGCTAAACATAGTCGAGTCTAAGATATTTTTCCCCACTTTAACTCATATTATTTTTAGTTAGCGTGTTTTACTTCAGGAATGTTCACACGAATGAAGGCTAAGTTGAACAAAAGTCTCAAATGAGGTGGCGAAAATAAGTGCTATGAGGTGATGACAACATGCAAATGAGGGAGAGTTATCTGCATCAACCTCCGGTTGTACTATCTGCCTAATGGGAGGGATGTCTTTGTGGAGGACTTTCTAAAGGAAATTGGCTCGTTTACATGTTACACATGGAGAAAGCTTCGAAAGCGCCCATGCAACCAGCAAGTATTGAGGCGCAGGTACTACCAGAACTACCAGTATTCAGCGACTCAACTACTCTGTCGCTGAAGAACCTCGTTACTTATGACTCTCGCGTTGTGGGGGAGAATACCAAAAATAGAGCGTAGAAACGAAAATTTTAGCTATAAATTATAATTCAATGTTTCATAGTTTTTCAGAACTTCAGCAAACTGTTTCTCCAGTTTTCTGCTTTTGGGTTGCATAAATAGTTAGTTGAGCCGTAGTTTTAAAGAACTTTCGTGCATAAATTCAGTCTAATTCGAAACGTATATCACCTACTATAGTCACTTATTTTGTAGGCAAATAAAAATAATTTGGGCTTCATAACTGCTTATATAAAATTTTACATTAAGCGTAGTTTAATATGCAAAGGGACAATATACTTTCTGAAAGCTTACAGAACACTCATTTTCAAACGTAGTTCCGTTTTAAGTTAATATTTTTTATTTAGCCTTTATTTTGCTTTGAAGTAAGAATTAATAGAAGAATTAGGCAGATTGTCACAGTATGCTTTGCCATAATCAACTAATTTAGTCAATTTTCTAACAAAAGTGGAAAAAATATTCAAACAAATCATCCGGCTCCTTTCTGATTCAGTTAAAAAGATGCTTCTACCCAAAACTCACAAAACTGGCATTTCATTCCATATCATTGTGTCCATTTCCGGAACTGCTTCATATCCGTTAATTGACATTTTGTGTCTAGATACTCTGTGCTATATTTTGGAGTAATACTTAACACTGTGAAGTGTGCTTTTGAATTTCTCATTGATGCTTCTCTCCGAAATTCAGTTACCATCGCTTCGGAAGTAAAGAATATTGAATATTACTCCAAATAGAAGAACATCAAATGTTATGATAAATTTTGGGAGCTTTTTTTCACGTGTTAATATTTCGGCTGATTAAAGGATTAATCTCTCCAATTGAAATTTCTCTAAATCAAACTCGTTGCTTTTTATATAGTAGGTAAAGGAAGTACCCGGTACCAGTTAAGTTAGGTTGAGAGTAATTCATCTAACAAAAGAGAGAATGATACCGCTGTAATCCTTCTCTAATAAGAATGCAAAAAATACGATTCATAGTCATACATTTTTCAGTCTGGTGCGATATGGAATCCATGTAAAAAATTTCAATAGAAGAATAAGCTAATTCTCTCTCAATATATCAACAATAGCACGCAGTGTTTAATGATTTTCGTCTTTTTAACCAAATGGTCATAAAAGCTCAAGTTCCCTCCAATATTTAACCTATATTCAACTTTAGTTGATTAAATATAGCAAAAAACTTATCATAATTGATTAAAAATCAATAACGCGAACAAACATTCTTCTTTATAAGTATAGATTTTTGAAAACTTGCAAATTTTTTATTAACAGACTCTACGATTTGAAAGCGAACAGTAGCAACATTTTTTGAAATAAAGCATTTTTATCTCCAACGCGCTATACTGTTGCCATTCGGAAATATGAGTGCGAAAATTAGCGCTTTCGTTGTTTTTAATTAATATTTCCGCTGATTAAAGTCGTACGAAGATGGGAATAGTCGCTTCCCAAGAATTTTTATAATAGGAAATAATGTACTTAATGCTTGGCAATAGTATTTTTATCTTATTCTAAGACTTGGAAATTTTTTGTTAACAAAATCTACGATTTGAAATCTACGATTTTTTCGAGTAGTGGCAACGCTACTCGAAATAAAGCAGATTTTCATATCCAGCATGCGAGACTGTTGCCACTCGGAAAAATGAATGCAAAAATTACCGTTTTTCCGAGGTTTTAATTAATATCTCTCTTTTTTTTAAGAATTCTAGAAAGTTTGGTAGTAACTGAGTTATTAGCGGACAACCAAACACACAGACTTTCTTCGTCATATATATAGATTACTATCACCAGATTAAGAGATAATCATCAGAAATCTTCTCATTTTAGTACTTGTTTACTATGTTTAATTACCCGGTTTAGGAACCAAACTGTTTAAAAATATGAGATGTTTACGAAACAATTTTTCGGTACATAATCATAGTTTTTATTCATAACGAATAAAGAAAATGTCTCATACTATTGATAATCTCAGTGATTAATCGCAAAGTAAGGCAAAGAATTTTTACCCGTTAATTACGAGAGTTCCATAAAATTCTACGAGAAAACTGGCTTTTTGCCAATATATGTAAGAGCAACTCTACGTTTTTACTGTCTCAAAAGTAATTTAAGTATTCCAATGAATATCATCTTTTTAAGAGAAATTAGGACCTTTTGCACCAAAATCCCAATTATTTTACAATTATATCCATAAAGTATGATAAATTGAAAAAATAAAACAAAGAAGATTGATAAAATTAATAAAGTGGGGGGGAAAATATTAAAGCTGTTCTCCAAGCCATTGTTCTGCTTCTTCGAAGCTTGATTAATTGCATTACTATCATTATCTTCCGAAACTTCAGTGCAACAAATGTAGATTCATTTTATTAATTTATGCACAGTTCTTTGAGTTCACAAAACTCACTCTTTTCCTTAAAACTTCTTTTAAATTTTTCGTTTAATATGAGTATATTTTTGGTTATGACATAAGAATGTGATTTGAAAAATTTTTAATACTATGCCAATAAGGAGAAAATTGAGGATTACTCCAAATGTTTAATGTGTACGGGGGGTTATTATTGCTTCGCGTGAAATGTACTTCTTGATGTTTCTATATGAGATAAAATAGTTTCAGCATCATTCGCGTAAACATAAAATAAGAAAATGGTCTTAGAAAAAGTGTTAATATTGCAGAATATGTCATTAAAAGTTTAGAGCCTAAACTTCACTCCTTACTGGCCTGCTTTACTGAACATTACATGTTCAACGTAATCCTTCGCCCTAACATAGGCACTTGAAAGCCTGAATTTTGAATTTCGAATTTGTTTTATTATTTATTTTACACTTTGTAAAACTTCATCGAATTTTTGACTAAGAAACTCAACGATTTTAAAGCGAACAATGGCAACACTGTACAGAAAAAAAAAACATTTTTATCTCCATTATTTATATGCGAGACTGTCTGTCGGAAATTCTAAAGATATGTTGTTTTTAAATATTTTGTGATACTTTTGTTGAATCAAATTTTATGTGGTTTAAGGGAGAAGAACATGATATTTAATAAATAAAGGTAACTCACAAAACTTTTAAAATTTTTTTTAAAAAAACCCTTTGAGCATTATATTCTTTTTCTTTGAGAATTTAGTCAATTTTTTGTGATCATACTGTTTCTCCACTATACTGCCTCATTTTGGTTCTTCCTCAAGCTGCCGATCAGAGCATTGTTGGAAACCAGAAAACATCAAAACTTCAGCCCAATCTTTCTTTAACAGGAAAAATTAAGATATATCTTACAAACTGAATTGTTTAAACATCAGGTACACCTAAAAACCATATGGAACTCCTTTAATATCCCAAATAATAATGACTACTCGAAAAACATCGGCGAGACATTGGTGTTTGGACCAAAGTACAAAGTACAACATTCTATCGGGCATATTTTAGGATTATTCATAATGCAACCACGTTTCTTGAACAACGCAGCGAGGTACTTTAGAGGGGTTTGCAGAGTTTCTTATAGCTGTTTATCAGGGTGTGTATATCTGAACGAGCAAGAGATCAGGGGAAAATATGAAAATTATAACATGTGGGTAATAGGTTTTGTGACTTGTCTTTCATAAAGGTTTTTTTTTTTTAATAGCAACAGTTTTTTTTTTTCCATCAGTGACATGTTTTTCATAAAAGAGTGCAAATGGTCTACTGTACGACTTTTATACATCCTCTTTTCCATGATTACTCCAATGCACTAATGGTCTCAATAGATATCATGTACTACCATCAAAAGATCCACCAACGCTGACAGTGGTCCCTGCACATAGAACAAATACATAGCTTCGTGTGGTCTCCGCCAGAAACAAATGCAACCAATCTAATTTACTCTAAAGAGGTAAAATCGTAATTAGTCAGCCATGATCCAATGGCGATGCTGTCTAGGTAGATGAAGCGCATTACCTGACGTCCTCATGATTGCAATGCTATCCTTCTGAGCTGGCTGATACTGAACTCTCTAATATACGCAATCTATGGTATAATGAGTTCAATAATGGCCTTAAGCAGCACCAGCAGCGAACCGGATCGGGACCTCACGCAGCGCTCCGCCTATTCATAAGTGGTTGCCATCCATCTCAGATTTATGCTGGCGTATTAGACCACTTGTGGATGTCTACTCTATTCATTTATTACTTGTTTGCCCTGAATCCTAGTACGCCATTTTTCATGAAAACAAAATATCAGCAAAAGCATTCACTGCCTCAGAGATCGAGGATCCCATTCTTTTGGAAACTACAATCTATCTGCCTCCAAATATTGACAAAACAGGCACATAACTCATTTACATTAAGAGAATATTAAAGACATGTGCGAGATTACTCCCTGATTCCATCATTCTGCTTCGAGCATTTCCATGTTGGAAGAGCAGCTAGAATCTTAAAGTAAACCTGCAATATCGTCAAGGATACAATAAACAGTTTAGAGACAAGGATGACGAAATAAATTGAAAACGTTTGTAGAGTCAATGGTTTTTTTTTTTTTTTTATTTTATTTTATTTTATTTTTTTATTTTTTTTATTTATTTATTTATTTATTTATTTATTTTTTCTGAAGCAGAAAAGTGCAAAATGTGCAGTGCCCTCTCCGTGACTCCAGCCTGGACCTCTCGAATATGTGCAGAGTATGTTACCGTTACACCCCGAAGGCATGCGGAAAGGAGGGAGAAAATACCATACAAAGCTAAGCCTTTATTACATTAACTAAGCCTTGCATATCGAGATTCTAATTACAAAATGAAAAAAACTAAGAAATAATATGTTTAAAAAACAAATAATATGTAAAAAACAGTGGACATCTGTGTTTTACGCATGCTAAGTCAATATTAATAATATACGTAGCGTATTCGAAAACTAAGTACCGTTTCATTCTAGCGCCGTCGCAGCGCTGTGGTAGGCGTCCCGCGCATGCGCACTAGTCTTTCTTGTTCACTGACTTTCAATTGTTGCCATTTTGGTTGCTCTATGTTGTGTTTTCAGTTTGCTGTGCACATTCAAAATGTTTAAGACAATTAGTTCTCCCGCTGACTGTGAGATTAGTGCCGTGATTAAATTTTTGAACGCGAGGAATGTTAAACCGCCCGAAATTTATCTTTAAGTGACAGAAGTTTTCGGTGAATACGCGATAAGTGATGGAATGGTGAGAAAGTGGGTAAGAATGTTTAATGCAGGTCGAACAAATGTCCACGCCGAGGCTCGGAGTTTTCGGCCTTCTGTTGTCACCGATGATTTGGTAAGGAAAGTTGATGAAGCAATTCATGAGAACAGACGCTTCACAATGACAACTCTTTCAGAGGCATTTCCACAAATGTCACGTACTGTTTTGTTCGAAATTGTGTCTGACCGCTTGAATTATCGCAAACTGTGTTCCCGATTGGTTCCAAAAATGCTCACTGATGTTCACAAAACAAAGCGACTTGGTAGTGCCCTGACATTTCTCACGCGGTACAGTTATGAGGGTTAAAACTTTTTAAACCAAATTGTGACAGGTGATGAAACTTGGGTGTGTCATTTCACACCAGAATCGAAACAACAATCGATGGAGTGGAGACACACTCATTCTCCGAAAAAAAACAAAAGTTCAAAGTGACAATGTCATCACAAAAAATCATGTGCACTGTCTTCTGGGATAGGAAAGGCGTTTTGCTTACTGAATTTCTTCCCAGAGGTGAAACTATTAATGCGGCACGATATTGTGAGACTTTAACAAAACTAAGGCGTGCCATTCAAAACAAACAAAGAGGAATGCTCAGTAAAGGAATTGTGTTGCGCCATGACAATGCTCGGCCCCATACTGTTGGTGTCACTCAATCGTTGATTCGACAATTTCATTGGGAGCAGTTCGATCACCCGCCGTACAGCCCGGACTTGGCGCCGTCCGACTATCACTTGTTCCTGCACATGAAGCGCGAGCTTGGTGGCAAGCACTTTAATCTGACGATGACACGAAAAATGCTGTGGAGTCGCGGTTACACTAGTGAGCTGCATGAAGTTCGCACGTGACCTGTGTTACATTTGTGTCTGTTGCGAGACCCTTGTTCATTTTGTTTGGAGCTAATAACGCTGTCGCTGAATTTTTACATGACTATAATTAATGATTTTAACTCATGTTAATTTTCTGAAACCTGTTTGAAAATTCATTATACTGCGTTTTGTTCTGATGAAGCTAGTGTAACGTTACGAAGGAAATCGGAAGTTGCAGTTAGAATTTCAAATAATTTCCTAACGTTCTTAATTTGGCATTGCATTTGTTACTGTTTATAACTAGCATTAAAAGATTCGATGAAAAATATAGATGAAATGAATCATTTTTAAATACTTCTTGATAAATTATGTACTTTTTAATCACCAGCTTTACCAAAATCGACAGGAATTCGTAGAAATCTAAGTGTTGAAATATTATTAATAAATCACACGTGTTTGAAAACGATAGGCAGCATGCTGTTTACAAATGGCTCTTGCTATGAGGTTAAGAGTCGCTTTTAAAAACTGTAATATTTATTGTTCAATGCAAAACGTATGCACAAAGTTTGAAAATAAATAATAAATAATGTAATATAAAAAAATCTTAAAGCTTTCAAATTTTATATTACATCTAAAGGGGCGATTTTTTAACGTTTCATGTGTTACATTTATTTATTAAATATCAAGTTCTTCGCACTTAAAACATAAAATTCAATTCGACAGCAGCATCACAAAACAATTTTAAAAGAGCATAGCTTTAGAATTTCCGATAGACAGTCTCGCGTGCTGGAGATAAAAAATGCTTTTTTTTTTTTTTTTTTTTCCCCGTACAGTGTTGCCGTTGCTCGCTTTAAAATCGGTGAGTTTGTTAATCAAAAATTCGTTAAAGTTTTACAAAATATGAAATAGACAATAAAATAATTCCAGATTCCAAATTTTGGCTTCCAGATGCGAATATTCGAGTGGAGGACTATGTTATTCAGAATTTGATGTCTCAAGGTATCGTTGTTGATGTCGAAACGAAATTAATAGCTCTTCTGGGAAAATTGCCCCTTTGAGCTAATAAAATATATATAAGGATTTTTAAAACGACTACTAAATTTATAATTTTTAATAGACTTGACATTTACGATAGACATCTTATAGAAATTATCATATTTGACGCTTTTTAATTGTTTTAAAATTTTAACAAATGTTTTTATCATAATTGGTTTTTGAAAATTCATTAAACTGCGTTTTGTTCTGATGGAACTAGTGTAATATTACGAAGTAATACATGCTTTTATTACAAATGTTTTTATTTATGTACAATTATTTGTATTTTCTGTTTCCGTATGAAGTAAAACATTTCATTAATATTTGATATTTTGTTTTTATAAGATAAAATGTGAATTCGTTGTTAAAATTTTCATATCTCACTAATGGATATGCATATGATATAAAAATGAATATACTTTTCCTCTTAAAAACCAAAATAAGCAATTTTCGTTATGATGATGAATTATTTTGGTGACAAATATAGCACTGTTGTTGACGAAGTGTTTATTAGGGAAAAAAGGGATAAGAAAAACTGAATCTTTCATTATGAAGTTTTCCTGAAAAATCTGAAAATATTGTAAATGGCCGCGTATATGAATTTAAAGCAAAATGTTTAATGCATGTTTTAAGATGCCCGTTGTTCGTTCCAGACAAAAATCTAATCTTCTATCCACTGTTATAAAGAAAGTTTCCTATTTCATGAATCATCGTATTTGTTTATTTTACTTAGTAGTATACAATTATCTTGAAATTATAGAGTTCAGTTTTAGACAACGTTGCTTCTCTTTCTTCATAGTAATAATGTTTTTAAGGGGCATTAAATATAAAAGCATTAAATTCAACGCAAATTGTTCTTTAATGAGAAAATGAAACTGGCATTAACTAAATTATTTTACATTTTATCTTAATGAAACAAAACAACATATTTTGGGTGGGGGAACTGTCGGGAGAGAAAAGGATGCAAGTTATAAAGATAAATGACTTATATCTAAAACGAATGCGTGTTTTAGTTTCATTTTTTTTTCATACTTATATTTTATTAATAACATAACACAAATTTTAAGAACCGATTCTACTTATTTTTAACTTTTTTAATCTGGCATTTAATATTTTTAATTTCATATTTATGAATCTCTATATGAATAACATTCTGCAGCTAAACTATATTGATTCTGAAATTTATTAGATCGAGCTGAATGAATGGGAGAATAACAAAGAGGATAGGAAAATTCTCTATGTAAAAATAGTAGAGAGGTACGTCAAAATATTACTTATTTTATCTACATATTTAGCTTAAAAGTTAATGATTGTATGACAATAATTAGATATAAAATCAGGCAAAATTTACATTGATGTTACTATCAGAGAAAGCTTCTAATGCATTTCGAAAAATCTTGCACAGATTTAAAAAAAAAAAAAAAAAAAAAAAAAAAATTATGTAGCATTTGTCTAAGTAATGTAACTCCAAAGTTGAATTTTTCTCAATTTTTAAAATTGTATGATTATTCTATACGTGTCGTTAATAACTAGTTGAAAGACGTAATAACAATATTTATTGTCGTAATAACCATTTAACCCATTTTAAAATTACTAGGGAAGGAGGCAAATAGAGCTATATACCTGATTTGGTAACTTAGTTTTGGTTCTCAGCAGTATTGGTTGTCATATAATCTGCTGCGAATACAGCTAGTTTCCTTTAGAGCAGCGATTATCAACCGGTGGTACACAAGAGAAAAATAAGTGGTACGCAAAAAAAAAAAAAAAAAAAAAAAAGTATTTTTAATTATTAAATTGAAAAATTAAACACCCCAACATCCTGTATAAGTTTTTTTCTCTAACTCTTGTAAATTTATGCGATCTGATCTTTTTCAAGGTCAATTGCCGCTCATAGATTTTAGCAAAATAATCCGTTTTCATTTTCACAAATATTCTTTTAGCCATAGACATGACAAAATTTGTCATAAATGATGTTTTTAAAAGGAGTAATGGAAATGGATGTTGCATTTAATAGGAAATAAAAATAAGTTCCTATAAAAGAGTAATAGTACCTTATTAATTATTTTAGAATTGATCCATTTAATAGCATTTGTATACTTTATTCGCCACCATTTCCGGTCTCATATTGCTCTATTTTCAATTAGAATAATTTTTTTACGTCGATTTGCTGTCTCTACCAGCAAGTATTTTGTCTTTCTTTGTATTTCTTACTTTTCAACGCAATATAAGTATATCGTCGTCTGTTTTTTGAAGAACTCATAATATATTGTGCATTTAAATATTTGTGAAAAAAATAATAAAACAAGCCTAGATTTTTCAAAATGCAAAGGATTGACCAAGCGGAAAAGGGACGATTCACAGGTGATGGATCCAGGACGATCTACTAGCACTAAGAATATTGAAAAGAAAAGAAAAATAGCTTCTAGAAAATATAATGAAAGTTATTTATCATTTAGATTTACTTAGAATTGAGATGAAATGGACCCTCAATGTGTTGTTTGCGGTGAACTATTACCCAAGTATGAAACTGTTGTGGCTTGAACTAATATAGAAACTTTAAATACTCATTAATATCGTTTTATTTGTTTTTTGTTGTTTTCAGAATGGCAGTAAAAAGATTATTCAATTTTTGTTGTTCTTGGAACGGCAAACAAAAGATTATTAATGATATTGTTCTAAAGAGTTGTTTACATTTTGCTGAAAACGAAATAAAGATTATTTTTGATTAAAAACGTGGATTGACGTTATTTGATGAAACAAAGTTGTAAAAATAAAGATTAATTCGGAGTCAGAGCCAATAAAACCATCGTTTCTTAACATCTTAAATCTAAGCATGCCAGGTTAAAGGACAAATCTGAAGAATATTTTAAGAGGAAATTATCGGAGTTAGAAAATAGTAGACGAGTAATGAAAGGTTTTGTTACTTCAAGTGAAAAGGCTTTAGAAGCTAGTTACCTGGTAAGCTTAAGAATTGCCAAGAGTCGGCAGGCTCACACTATTGGAGAAAACCTTATATTACCAGCAGCTAAGGATATCTTTTTAACATTATGCAACGAAAAAGGGACTAATGAACTTAATAATATTCCGTTATCAAATGATGCAGTAAGTCGACGAATTCATGAAATGGCAAATTCCATAAAAGCGACACTCATTCAAGAAATAGAACACAGTGAGTATTTCGCATTACAATTAGATGAAACTACTGTTATAAAGAATTTTGTTCAATTATTAGTTTACAAAGTACGAACTACATTATTAGTTCGAAGAAGATTAGCGGATTGCCGAAGAGTATTTATTTTGTGAATCTCTTTATGATAAAGCAAGTGCAAATGAAAAATTTCAAAGTAATTGACAATTTTGTGTCTGAGAATGATATTGCTTGGAATAAGTGCGTTGCCGTATCGAGCTCGGGATTTAACAGGAAAACATTCCAGTGTTATTTCTCAAATAAAGAAAGTCGCCCCTGAAACTAAATTTACTTACTGTTCCATTCATTGTGAAGCTTTAGTAGCCAAAACAGTCCCCGAAAATCTGTAAATCATTTTGAATCAAGCTGTGAAAATTATTAATTTTATTAAAAGCCGAGCTTTAAATTCAAGAACATTTACGATTTTATGCCAAGAGATGGGAAACAAACGTGAAACGCTTTTGTTATATTCCGAAGTAAGGTAGTTATCCAGAAGCAAAGTTTTAAACCGTCTTTTTGAACCTCGATCAGAAATTCAAATTTTCCTCTGTGATTCAAAATTTGAACTGCAAAATTGTTCATTTAGTAAATTAGGGTTTGAGCATCTTTTGGGAAGTTAAAGAAGTAAATTTAGGATTACAAGGGCAAAGAGTTAATTTGTTTACCATTAGAAATAAAATAAATATAATGATAAAAAAAACTCGAGCTAATAATCAAAGAATTGGATAGTAATTTTTTAAGCTTTTTATCACTTTTAGAAAAGTTTTCTAAACAAAACTAATTTGAAAATAAAAGAATTAGGATCCGACATAAAAAATAGTGCTTTTCACTGATAAATAATGTTAACATGTATTTTCCCAACAATTATGAAAAATAAAATTAGATTAGAAATCCATTTTGTTTAACTGTACCTGAAATTTTATCTCGTGAAGAAAAAGAACAACTGATAGAAATTTCTTGTGTTCGAAGTCTAACTGAAGATTTCAAAAACAACATACTTGTTAAATTTTAACTGAACCGAAAAAAAGAATTTAAAGGCATTTCAAATAAAGCAATTACATTTTTATTGCCTTTTTGCACTACCTATTTGTGGGAACAAGGATTTTCTTCCTTGTTCCCAAAATTAAAAAATAAATACAGAACAAAATTAAAAGTTTATTCTAATTTACGGTGAAAACAAAATAAAATAAGACCAGACAAAATGAAATTTATCTTTTTTTAACAGGCCCAAATTTCATACTAAATTTTAGAAGGAAAGTACAGGGTGTTTATAAAGTCCCGGACCCATTTTGATGTTTAATAACTCATAAAATAATAAAGATAAATTAAAATTAATAACATAAATGCTTAGATAGACTCAAAAAGTTTCCTGACCCTTGTCAATGAACTTCCACGTGTGTCCTCTTCGTCTCACGGAGAATATCAAGTCGATATTCAATTTCACGTCAGGTACCGGCAAGCATGTGTTGTGGTGTATAATATCCGGTCGAATAAAATGCATCACATACAAAAGTACTAGAACAAACACATCAGAAGTAAACATAACATTGCAATAGTTGCCAAAAACAAAAGAGAGAAAAATGCAATTTATAAGCAGACGATATTTAGAAAAGTACAGATATTTAAACTGGAAAATGAAATTATCTGAAATTAAACACACACGCAGTCCATATTTACAAAAGTAAAGATATTCAAACCTGAAAAAGAAAGCATATAAGATATTCCATCAATAAATACCATAAGTTTGTTTATATCTTCATTATTTTATGAGTTATTAAACATCAAAATGGGTCCGGGACTTTATATAAACACCCTGTATTATAACTTAAATTTTGGTAATTAAAATGTGAAACAACATTTAGTCTAATATTTTATGTGTGCATATTTAATACAAATACTCAATAGGTTGCGCAAATGGCAAAATATATTTTTTTAAATATTTCTTTTGAGAAATTGAAAAATAATCATTGTAAAATGTAGTGGTGGAACTAAAGGTTTTTAGTTTTCGTTTAGATAGTACGCGTTAATCAAAAGGTTGAGAGCCGCTGCTTTAGAGAATTCTCTATAAGAACGTTGTCTCTTGTTATGACAGATAATTCCTAAGCAGTTTTCTGTATTAAGCTGTGATATTTACATTCTGCTAATGGTAAAGTACTGCCAAGGGTTAAATTAACTCAGCCGCACCTTCATCTGGCTCATAGCATAAATATTCGCTCAGGCCAAAGCATTTAATTGCCACTTTATGCTGCTGTAAAACAAGAACGCCTCACTGTTGAAATTTGATCATGCATGTGGCTCTGGATCCCTCGTTGAGTCCAGTCCCTTTCTATGCGATACTTAATACTTTTTTCCAGAAGACTGTAAAGGTTTAGTCCAGAGCTTACATTTTTACTTCCTTGTACGAAGTAAAAAGGAAGTATTGTAATCGCGAAAAGTTTCAGGCAGCATATTTCAACGAAAATATCCATTTTGACCGCTATCGAATGCAATTTAACGATGTTTTTGCGTGATATCTGTACGTAAGGACAGAATAAAATACTCGTTTCCTTCAAAAAAATTATAAAACTGCTTTAAAATGAACTCTGGAGAATTTTTCATGGCGTCTGTACGAACGTACGTACGTATCTCGCATAACTCAAAAACGAGTAGCCTCAGAACGTTGAAATTTTGTATATAAGACTGCTATAACATGTAGATGTGCACCTCGTATTTTGGTTGCAATCGGCCGCACCAAACGTATATAAATATATTTATATATATATCCACTCTATTACCCGGCTCAGTAATCTCAGTTTCTTTACTCTTATACGTTTGTAAATTGTACATTTTTTGCTTTAAAAATGATTGTATTATGTTGTTTTTATCTTCCGGTTAAGGTTTTTATGCCTTTAGTAAATTTGTATGCAATATTTGTAGAATTATCAACAATTTTAAAGTTGTCTAAGTGCCGCTAAGCCTTTTTTTATGGCTGTCATTGATGTTTATATTTGAAACAAGAGACTAGTGGATTTGTTGCCAATCTAGAGAAACTTAGCTTCGCAACAACAAAGATAACGCATTCATTCATTACTGCCAATTAAATCATGCTTAATTCTTTCTGGAATTTTTTCGAGGAAATAAGTGTTTAAGATTTACTTTGTAATTTTTAATATAGATATTTTGAGTTTTTATGTATTTTTGCCTTCTCGCGAAGTGAGAACTGAATTAATTAGCATCCAAGCACCTCCGCAATTTCTTTTCCTTCTATAGCACAGATTCTCCTCAATGAGACGTAAATTGTGAACGTTTCCACAAGCAAAGATCCAGCATATAAACTGTCCAAAAGATTGTAATCTTTTAACACGAAATGATGGAACCATTTCTTCACCCTTCTATATCAAATATGAGCATTTTTTCCAGACTAGCTTTCCCAGATACCTTTCCCAGATACATTGAAGTATATATAACGACAAGCATAGAAATTTCTAGAATATCCTGGACAGTTACAGAATTTTTAGACAGCTTTCCAGCTTTAGACAGTGGACAGTTTTATATTTTTCAGTCACATCATAAAGATATGCTTGATTACGCAGGATGAGATTGAACTTATTATTTCCTGAGCTGTAGGTAAAGCGTTAATAATTGAGATACAATAAGCTGTCATTTGGATTACAAAAACAGAAATACATGTGAGATGTTAATGCAAACACCATACAATTTCAAAATATTAGTGATTTCTTTAATTTGATAAATGGGTTATTCAGTAGAGGGATGAAGAAATTTATGGAAAGAATTTTAAATGTGTTCGACTACTTGAAATCTCACAACAAATCTGTGCCCCAAAATAACATCTAGCGGACGAAACCTCTGTGCGAATGTTGTCAAAAACAAAATTTATTCACCTATTTTTACGAGCTATTCTATCTTTTTTCTTCGTAATTATTACTACTAAGAACAAGATGCGTATTACTACCAAAAACAAGATGCGTATCCTTATTATAGATGAAAATCAGTAGCTGTTAAGTTGTGTTAGAAACCACTATGAAACTACAAAAAAAAGAAAATATCTGCGATATGAAACTTGGGTACTCACTCTGTTACAAATCAGCTTCTTTAGTGTGCTATATAAGGTAGGAAAGTTAATACACAAAATTAAATGCTCAGATATCAAACCAGTTTTAGTAATCTTCTGTTATCAGGACCGGATTCGGAAATGTAAGTAAGTATGCATGTGTGTATGTATGTACGTATATATACACATACGTACATACGTATTATGTACATATATACATGCATACATTAACACGTACATTCATTCATTTCTTTCTTTCCTTTCTTTCTTTTCTTCTTTCTTTTCTTTCCTTCTGAATCCAGTACTGATAATAGTAGAACAGTACCGAAACTTGTTTGACATCTGACCATTTAATTTTGTGTATTCAGTTTCCTGCCTTACATGGCACACTAAAGAAGCTAATTTGCACTAAAAAAAAATTACGTATTTAGCTAATGTTTCGGCACATTGAGAAAGTTCTCATGCTCGGTATAACGTTAAAAAAATGTTAATTTATAATATATTAACGATTTTACATAAGTTCTAAATAAAGCAAAATTTTCAGAAGAAATTCACGTGCATATTCTACGGTTTTAGTAGCAAACAGAATTGACGAGTAGAGTTGTAAAGTCATTACAGGTCTGTCAAAACAGGAAACATGAAAAATGTACAGTGGCCTCGCCGGGATTTGAACTCGATCTCCCAACTTCTAATAAGACGTGTTTCCAATTACACCATAAATGCCCGTGACAAGCAGGTACAAAATATCTTACAGTGGGCCTAAAGGAGTCTCTATAACGTCAGATGTTAATGTAAGTGATATAACCGCCTGGACTTAACAGGCGATTGTGGATTAAAAAAGTCCAGGAAGCCTGCGACGAAAGATACAAGACACTTCCTCAAAATTTATTTGAAGTATATGGAAACTATATCTTACCACACCTGAAGACTGCTGAGGGTTTAGTATTATCAGTATATTTCATTCGGACCGAACAAGTAAGCACATACAGCCCGCAAGGTCGGCCATTCATTGGTGATGAACAGATGTAGAGTTAAGGCGAGGCCTTTTCATTCTCCACTGATGGACTGCCCGAGATTATTTGTAGAAGTCGTGCCCAGGTCATCAAAATGTGTGGCACACCCATATTTCATACGCATTTCCATCAGAGATCCGCACAGTAGGACGCTTCATCACTGTTATTCAAGAGAAATTACTTCGCTGACGGTATCTGATGGCTCCCATTGATTTGATTAAAAGTGCAAGGCCTTGCTGGTCATTATCCTGGAGAGGTATAATGCAATTCTATATTTATGCTCAATAAAATCTTGTACTACATGTGTTCTCACGGCTTCATTTACAGACCTTATTTACAGTATTTGATGTGTATTTAGTGTGCTTTCAAACATTTGTTAGGAAAGTGGTGTTCCAGTTTCGGTTGGCAGCGAACTGGTTGGGGGCAAACATTTTCGTGTTTTGTTCCATATGTGTTATTAATACGAGCCAATTTTCTTAACAAGTTCGTTATGAAGGTATCTCTTCTGCTGCTGATAACCCTCTCGTACACTCTCATAATAAATTAATATATTAGTTCGTTTCAACCTTCATATATGACTTCGGCACTGAGTTAGACAGGAATGGAAATTGTAAACAAAGTTCAAAAGGCTATCCGCTATTTTGTGACTGAATCACACTTTATTTTCGGAATTTTAAAGGTTCAAGTTTAAAGGTTGAAAGAATACAAACTGAATTTATCATTATTCGATTATCTGGAAAAATTCGCAGGCATTCATAAAAGGAGGACAAATGACCTTCGAACTACTAGTTTTCTGCTACAGTTAACATTTTTAACCGCCCCTAATCGCCCAGAAGGTATAGTGGCTAGGGAAACCTGACTGCGATATCGAAGAGCCTGTGTTCGAATCCCGGAGAAGGCATGGTTGTAACTGTCCGTCCCTTCATAGGAGTCGATGGTGGCCCACCTACTAGGTGCCTCCATGATAAAGAGAAAAAAAAAACATTTTAAACAAATATTAAATAAACATTAAATAAATTAAGTCTAGCGAAAAACCTAGCTGATTGGATATATAAATGCCTCACGTGGAATATAAATTTATTCTTGAGCAAGCTGAAACTTAGAACTCGTACTCTCTTAGAAAAAAAATTATTCAATATTTTTATGTTTCACATCGGATTAGGAAAAAGAAAGGAATTTAGGACAACTAGATTCCTCGGAATCACAGATATGCAGAATATTAATTCAACTGAATATTTACATTGTTAAAAAACACCGTATCACATTATTTAATAATTCACTTAGAGTTGGCAGTGAACAAAAATCATCCAACTTACAGCTAGAAATTTATAACCATCAGGATCTATATTCTTCCTTCAAGTAAGGAAAGAAAAAGGAGACAAAATTTCTTCTGACGTGATTACGACGAACACTATCATATTTTATGCGGTATTCGTCGAAAATATTACTTCAGCTTTTAGAAGATCTTATTTATGCAAAAGGGCATTTTCTAATATCAAATTTATATGTATTAAAAAATCTGAAAGGTTTCAGATTTTAAATTACCTCCAAAGAGGCGTTTTTTTAACATTTTGTGTGTTACTTTTATTTATTAAATATCATGTTCTTCGCACTTAAACCATAAAATTCAGTTCAAGAAGAATATCGCAAAATAATTTTAAAATGAGCATATCTTTATAATTTCCGATACACAGTCTCTCGCCCTGGAGATAAAAAGAAATTTTCTGCACAACGTTGCCATTGCTCGCTTTGAAGTCCATGAGTTTGTTCATCAAGTATTTGTTAAAGTTTTAGAAAATATGAAATCAATAATAAAACAAATTCCAAATTTCATATTTGGGCTTGCAGATGCCCATATTTGCAGGAGGATTACGTTATTCAAAATTGGATGGCTCTAGGTATCGTTGCTTAATCACAATGCGGGAAACATACATGCATTTATGCAGATTCTTCATTATTTAATTTCTTCGAATTGGTGGCAACAATTTTAAAAGTGAAACAACGCTTGTAGTGAATCAATACAAAATGCCAAAACGAAGTTAATAGTCCTTCTGGGCAAACTGCCCCTTTGGACTTCCGACAGTTAAGACCGGAAGATCCTTAATTCAAATTCCAAAGAGAGCACAGATTTCTCACATTTCTTGCTTCGAGAAAAGGGAATAACCTCTACAATACAATTGCTTAAAATGAAGGTTGCCTAAATTTTATATGGAAGATAGCTTCCGCAATGAAGGTTGCCTAAATTTTATATGGAAGATAGCTTCCGCAATGATGGGCCCAAGCTTGAACGCTGAGTAAGGCAGAGATTGTTATATTATTTTTTCCTCATTTGTAAACGGGTGCGACCCACAATGGTTAGTGGTTAAAACCGCTTAATTTGGTCTTCCGATACGGGTTCAAACCCAAGTGGTACATGAAACACCGAGGCTGACGGCCTGGGTGTTTTATGTAGTATTGAAATTACATATTACAAATTACATCATACAATTTTTTACATTATACAATAAAAATTTGTAATGGAGAAATATTAGAGAAAGAGGAATTAAAGTTATTGAAAAATTCAAGACCTTGTTCCATTCTCCTGCCCTCCATCTAGAATGGATACCATCTCATATAATTCTAATAATATTGCTGATAGACTAGCAAAGGAGGATACTTCCATGCCTCAAGTTTATAATGAACCTTCGACCTACCTCGAAATATGCTCGAGAAGAAAGGTTTTAATTAAAAAATCTTGGAGACAGTTATTAGTTCTTCAATTACTTAAATTCCTCTCAGGTCTCTAACATTTCTCCAATACAAATTCTTTTTGAAATTACATGTTATAAAATATATTATACATTTTTTTAACATTTATGAACGAGGTGAAAAATACAGCAGCGAGAAAGATACATAAAACATTGCGCTGTGAGCTTCCATATTAAAGAAAGATATTTTATGTATTACAAGGATCCGGACAATTAGAGAACTGAAGTTAGGAAGAATTGTGCAAATGCAATAAGTTTTAAGAGGACATTTTAAATTATCGTAGTTAGTGGTAAGGTAATGAAAGAGAACTTGCAGTTTTAAATTTAGATTTCTATCTTCTAAAATCTGTAAGAACCAATTCTGAAAGTGCTCCTGTGAAGGGTTCTTGAAGTAGAAAGGCAAAGTATGCTCATATTCAAATACGTAAGTAGTGATCTGTGGTTCCAGATCGTTCACAAACACAGTTATGGCTGAAATATAGCCCAGACCTTGAAGACATAAGCTGCAAATGATCTATGCCCGTAACAAATTGAATTATGCTACTAGAATTTCTAAGTTACAAATAAGATTTGGAATAAACGAATGTCTTCTTCTACCTGTTGATATCTGATCCTGATAAGTAGCCTATTGTTTTAGGAGCTTTTTTTGTAAACTTCATTTTATGTATAACGGGTTTTAATGGGTAATAAATATCAGGATATGTTTTGGAGAGCGCTGCTAATTTTGCTAAAGAATCTGCTTTTCCGTTACCTTTAAAATTTATTTTACACAATTATTTTATACAATTTATTTTACACATAAATTTTTAACTGGTAATTTAGTTGACATTCGGCTCGGATCTGTGCGTTTCCAGATAACCGGTTTTTGTAAAGAAATTTTTGTAAAGAAAGCTTTTATTACGTGTTACTACAAACTTAACAGCCACAAAGGTTCAACTATGGAGTCAAACTGAAGGTGAAGTTGTAAATGTAAAACTGAAGTGATAACATTTTGTGGCAACAGCTTGAAAAGCGATTCAACGCTTTTAGTGATTCGACGCAAAATATCGTTTCGATACCCTTCTGGGCTGAAGCCCCTTTGGGCTAATAAGCAATATTTTTTCAATAATCCTTTTCAAGGTTGCACAGTTCGATGGATAAGTTCTTTTTTGTTGTTTTCCCTCCGTCTGTACAAAACTGCCCAATAATTTACTGACATATTACTCTGTTATTAATATGATTGCTTTTTTCTCTTCGATTTCCATAAGAATTTTTTAAAAAAAAGAGAAGAAGAAGAATCGCTTCTTATGATTCAATTTTTTTTACAATCTGTAGTATGTATATGAATGCGGACAAAGTAGAAATCCATCTCCTGGTCGAAAATGGAAAGAATGCTGTGCTTCAGCGAAGCATCCGTATAATGTTTGAAAAATTCAGAAAATGGTAACATACAACTTACGTATGAAGGACAGTAAAGTCTCTCAGCCACAGCCCATTTTTTTTTCCTGATAATACTGAACATGCTCATTGATAGAGTTCACACAAGCATAACCGTCTGCATATCAGTCATGGTTCAGCACATGAAGATATTCATAACATTCTTAGTTTTCAAGAAGTCTGCATACGATAGTTATTAAAGCTATTGAGGATAATAAAATAATATGTTATTTTAAAAACTCACAGCCTCTTTTAAATATCTCTAACGCCAAAAAGTAAAGCTTTGAGATTCTTCTTAAGAATAGATAAAACAATGAAACTGCTATTTTCAACTAAAGGAAAGCAAAACCACATATCACGTTAACCCCTACTTAGACGTACTCATCATTGTCGACCCCTTTAGTTTCAGTCAAACCACGATTAGTAATCTATTTAAATCTGTCTTCCGTTTTAAAAGTGTAGTCTCTGGTAAGTTATAATAAAAGTATTACCGCATCTTCAGTAACAATTTTAACACAAATTATCTCTGTGGTCAATGCGTTATCTCAGCGAAGAAGGAAAGACAGTGTATTTATGGGCAGTCGATGCTTTGCTCCGACAGAATTTGAAACATGAAACGAAGAAGATTCTATATATAGCTACAAGATTTCTATCACGAAAGTATAAGATTTTGCAATAGATGGTAGTGCAGAATTTTATTGAGTATTATAACATCTGAAATCGTGTTGTGGAACAAAAACCTACCGTCAATTTCGTAACAAATGATGCAAAGGTAGCCAAAATTAGCTTCGAAGGTAAAGAAAGCCGAAGCATAAGCCAAAGAAAGAACCAAGTATAAGCCGAAGTCCTTATGAAGGAGGACTGTGCTGTCTTTTTGTAATGTGGCGTAGTATAAAAGTTCACCTTGCAGTCCCATAACCGAATTTTCTGTCATCGCCCTGAAAATGCTGTCATGATTATTTGTCTGTTCTGTTGCGTACGGGAAAGTACTTGAAGACTATCTGGCTTAGGAGAGAGATGCCGTTGGTACAGGCCTTCCTTATACGATGGGTTACATGGCTATAGTCTACGGAAACCATAGAGGTAAGGAGGTTTTTCCCCATGTGTAACGTAGATTCAAGGCCCTTTCTTTGGCGTAACTGGAAGCACACTCGACGCGTATTCGAGAAGTTCAGAATTCGAGTCCTGGTCCAGGGCATTGCCCATTTTTCACGTCTTGTGCTTCAAAATATCTAATTACTCTACAATGTTTTCAATGAGACTTTTTCATGACCTATTCCTAGATTGCTTTACTTAGTACAATAACATACATTTATTTTTAAAGTTAATTAAGATATAGAATTCCAATTTCGGCTGCTCTACTAGCATTTTATTGTAATGATATATTCCTTCCCAGAAACAAATACACCAAGATGGTACTCCAACCGAGAACGGCATTAAAATATTATTAGAATATTAGATGATTGTAATGAAAAATTTTTGATTTGTAAACTGATCGAGTAATTAAATTTTAGGATGTTTTTCTTAAAAAATTAATATTCAAACTATTTCGAAAAAGAATTAATTGAAAAATATTTGTCGATTAAGCACATAAATTTATTAACCGATGAGATTACTGATAAAGTCTAACGCATTCTAAAACCATAACAGATCGAAGTACATTGCACAATATGTGCAGCTTTATATTTGCATTTTAGCATTGCTTGCATCAAACTGTACTGAAGAAATATGATTTTCTAAGAATTAAAAGTTATTTGCAACCATAACTAGAACAATCCAAATTAAATACTTTAAATATTCTAACGATGGAATACTATATATTTTAAAGAAAGGATCATGATGAAATTAACCATAGATTCACAAAATTTAAGCACCGAAACAATGCTAGAATTCATTAAAGTTTTTGTCTGTAGCATATATTTTTATAAATATAAATAAGTCACTTTGCTTGTATTATAAATATTGTAGAATTTTTTAATAAAATGAGCAATGTCAATATTTTTAAATAAATTTTTAGATGAAAATTAATTATTAAATAATATTACTCAATCCAGTGTGATTGAGGTATCAGGCGTTTTTAACCCAGGATGTTCAAACTCGTTAAGATCGCTCAGGTTCAGGAAAGCTTTCTAAGGAAAACTGGGTTTTATTCAGGTTTGCACATAAAAAATACCAAAGTTATATCATACAATTATGACAGTAGTCGTCTTCAAGTATAGACCCAATTAATTATTTTCAGTTAGACATTCATATAGTTTTCATTTCAGATAGCTTAAGTACATAATTACGTCCTATTTCTACTTTACATGTGCTGTTTTATTATTTTGTTCTTATATTTTCTTACAATGACTAGAAATCATTCTCATGATCTGAATGTAATGAAAACGAATCGTAAATTAAACCATTTTACAATTCAAGTTAATAAATGCTATATAAATACAAAACTTTCTGGCTTCGTTTCAGTCACCATATGCATAAATACAGAATTTCATGACTTAGAAGCTTTGCTGATTAGATGGTTCAACTTTCAACATGCAGAAACCGATTGTTTGCTCAGCTGAATAAAGGTTCAGGCAAAGAATTACGTTCTGGTTTGATAACAAAGTGTGAAAAGAATGTCACAAAGATGTAAAATCCATGTTGTGAAAAAATTGATAATAACAGCTGTTTAACTTTTAACATTTTTAGGATAGATTCTAAAGGCTGTCGCAATCAATCGCCTTTTGCCATACTTCTTCATGAAAACTGCATTTTGCTATTTTTCGAAATATATGTATAGTCTACTGGAAGCAATCCTTTATAATAATTATTGTTATTATATGACTCCTGAACTTCAAATTAGATTTGAGACCAGAAGTTGCTCTTTGCGGGGTATTTTATCATTGATAAATATTTTATCATTGATATCATTTATAAAGTAAATCTGGTTACTTTATTATCATAATTTTATGGGACTTAGCGGATTTCTATTAGACTTAAATTTAATTTTGATTCTCATGGAAGCATCCTTTAACATTACAGATAAGTAAAAAGCTTTCCGCTCCAAAACTGTTCTATTTATTGTTCCAGCAAATTAGGGCACCGTGGTCGGTATGAGCAGGGGATCGAATCTCGGAAAAAGCTTGAATGTTTGTGTGTTGTAAATGCATATTATTTTTGGGATCAGCGGGCACTTAAAATCCATGGAAAAGCGAATTTCGAGCTGGAACTGGGCAAAGTAATATTGTCATTCTTTTAAGATTTCCAAGGTCCATGCCAATGGCAGATGCAATCATGCACTCCTCGCCAGAATAAAATTCTTAGATTTGGTCTATAATCACTGTCAGACAACTTAAATAAGTCACAAGAACGGTAGTTAACGCAATATAGCAAAACCTTCTTAAAGCGACAGTTGTTCCAGACGATTCCAGACACTGTTCCAGATAATTTAATCTTCTGTAATCGCTAAATCGCCTTGAAGAACGTAGCAATCGATTTGCTCAATGACATGCATTAATTAAGCTACTAGAAATACTTCTCATATTCAGAGGTTATTGTATAAAGTCCAAGGATAAAGTCCAAGGAGTACGTAATTGCTTACTTACTAATTTACAGATTACTGTGTTATAAAATCTTCAAGCAAGTGTCTGTGCAAAGTAAAAAATTAGAATTATAACTGAAAAGAATTTTGAAGTACTTTGATAAATAACAATTAGCTGTTATTCACTTTTATAATCGTTTGGAATAGACTTTTTAAATAGGAAAAGTTTTTTTTTTATTTATCGGAGATATTATGTGCTACTCCAGTCCAATCAACTGCAGCACTGGCAAAGATGAAATTTCTTCCAAATGTCACAAAACAACTTCAGATTATCCTGAATGCACTTTCCAACTTCAGCAATGCGTTCCGGTCTTAAAATTTCTTGTATCAACATCTATGGTTTAAAACCTACTTCAGATTTCTTAAGTGAATTGCAAAAAGGCGCAACTCAGGGGAAAAAAAAACTGAAATGTTTCAGATTTTAAATTACGTCCGAAGGAGCGTTTTCTTAAAGTTTTGTGTGTTATCTTTATTTATTAAATATTATGTTCTTTGCACTTAAACCGTAAATTCAGTTCAATAGCAATGTCTTAAAATAATTTTAAAATGAGCTTATCTTTAAAATTTCCGATACACAGTTCCGCGCACTGGAGATAAAAGGTTTTTTTCCCTTCGTAGAGTGTTGCCATTGCTCGATTTTAAATCGTTGAGTTTGTTACTTAAAAATTCGTAACAGTTTTATAAATATGAAATCGATAATAAAACAAATTCCAAATTTCAAATTTGGTCTTCCACATGCCCATATTCGCAGTAGGATTACGCCATTCAAAATTCGATGGCTCAATGTACCGTTGTTTTATCACAATGCGAGAAATATACATACATTTATGCAGATTTTTCATTATTTAATTTCTTCAAATATAATGCAGGACTCTAACATTTGGTGGCAACAGTTTGAAAAGTGAAACGGTCTTTTATAGTGATTCAACGCAAAATCGCAAAACGAAAACGGTAGTCCCTCAGGGACAAAACCCCCCTAACAATGAAATCTGATGCAAATAACTATCAAAAGGTAGTTCAGTTATTGGCAACTACATCTTGCACGGAATTCCTAGGTCCGATGCTGGGCTATTTTGGAGTTCCTCAATCTCTTAAATCATTCCGTTCTTTTGGGAAGCAAATGTAACTTGAACGTTAAGATGACCAAATGCCTCCTCCTTTCGGTAAGTACCAGAAACATTGATGTTGTTGTAACGATTAGATGTAGCAATCAAGAAGAAAAGGCCAATTTAATCAACTAAAAAGGCGTTGTTTATTCAACTGTCAACCATGCCATGTGCTTAAAGAGCAAACAAAAACTAGTTGAGATGATCTATAAAATTTCTTCCTCCTCCAATTAACTCTTCTGCGTTAAACCATCAAATCACCTTCTTCCTAGCTTTCTGAATCGGAAGAAATGTGAAAATGAAAATGGTTTTTATATAATGTCAAATACCTCCCGTCAAAGATATAAAAGTTATTTTGCTTTTAAAATGGACAGACTGCTTATTAAGCGCCTTTTAGATGGTATAGTTTAGATCAGGGGTTCTCAACCGGTGGTACGCAAGAGAAAAATAGGTGGTACGCAAAGAAGCAAAGTATTTTTAACTATTAAATTCAAAAATCAAAACCCCAACATCCTGACTGAGTTTTTTTCTCTAACAAAATTTATGTGAAAAATTTATGGGATCTGAAAAAGCTTTGTTCAAGAGTGGGATGATAGTAGTTCTTTGTAATGGTGGTACTAAAAGTTTCCAATTTTTGTTTAGGTGGTACGCATTAATCAAAAGGTTGAGAACAGCTGGTTTAGATAAAGCTGCATCAGATATTAGCTGTTTTTTTCCAAAATTACCAATGCTACAGAAATTATTCAACAGCTATAGAAGCTAACAGCTAAAATACGTTTAACTTATTGATTGCCATAGAATTTAATATGACTATTGGTTTTCGGTCTTTTTCTGTGAGGATATATAAAAATAATTATAGTGTTTTATTATTTTGGACTATTTTTAACAAAGTGTCCAATTTTAACAAAGTCCAATGTGCGGTCACCAGTGCCCGACTCGGCGGCGCTAATGGAAGATCAGGGATATATATTTATTTTAAATAACCAATTTAATTTATGTTCTTTCCTATAAGCCTCCATTCCCCTAATTGTCAATGCCAGAATATCTAAATTTGGTAGGGCGCTTGAAGGAATGCAAATTCTACCTGGAGGAGAAAAAGTTCAAATACTAGTTTTTTTAAGAAGGGATAGAGACAGAATTTGGGTAATCGCCGTCACATCTGTAGCGTGTGCTTCTATTTCTGCAGTTATTTCTGGTTAACGGGACATAACAGCTATTGCTCTGCTGCCACTAGATTTCGACGCGGTTTTAAGAAACAGGATTATCTGAACCCTGTAGAGTAATTTCTACTACTTGTTAATATCTTTGAATTTTAGTTTAGTTCTTGTTATTTGATTACCGCCCGAGTGAGGCGTAGTGTGTTAGCGTGAAGTCGACGCATTGTGAATTTAAAAGACTTTAATAAAGGGTACTTTTAACCCTTCTCCTGTATGGTTCCTGCCACATTAGAAGATGTACAAGTGGTTCTTACAAGGTTGACAAGAAAAATGGTGCCATGGATGTTATAAAGATAACGCTGCGAGTTCTGTGAGAAATTACGCCAAAAATAAAACCTAAAAAGTGGCAAAATGTTTCTCTGAATGACCTTCTCAGCCATATTATTGTTTAATATGTTTTAATAAGCACGCGTCAGTGATTTACTTTGTTGGTTTGTTCTATAATTACGTTTTTTATGTTGCAAGTTTGATATTTTCTACTTCTTTATCAGTAAAAACACGTTTGAACCTAATGAGTTATTTTTTACATATATTCTTCCCCAAATGAGCATATATTATGTTTCTTAAAAATAATATTCTCAGGATAAATCGCAGCAATAGGCAGAAGGGCGCTGAAAGGTCAGTCTACTTATCCGTTCACCTATCATCACCCACGGCACTACTGAAATAACCAGATGTCGGTCACCAGTGCCATGCCGGACGATGTATTAAAAGACATTTTGTTCCGAAGCATGGCGCTATATAGAAGTAAATATTCAATTAGCAGGCATTTCCTTATACAGAATATTTAATTTAACTGAGCTAGGCAATTCCTAATACGTATATTATCCGCTTCAAGAATGAATTATTTTTAAATGTAAAAAAAATATTTTATTGTTTTGTTTGATTAGGTTTAATTCATTATATATCAGCATTAATTCAGTGAACTGGAAAAAACAAATATATACAGATAAATAAATAAATAATGGCCTCATAAAGTTTCTGTTGGACGTTAATGACAAATTATGAACTAAAAATATTTCATACGTACATACAAGCCATTAAGGCTCTTTACATTTTTTGCAAAAGTAGCAAGTTCGTGTTACACAGTTTTTGTTATGACATCTTAAAGGAGTTTTAAGTTAGAATTTTAGGATAGGGATCTATACAGTCAGTGCGATTTCAGAAGCAAAGCAGACGTTATATAGTAGAATAAAATATTACACTGGTTATCATAAATTAAGGAAAAATCACAAAAATCACGATTACTGAAAAAATTACATGTAGAATTTTATGAAGCTTACCCACAATATACAACCCATAGTAAGGTATCAAATAACATAAAAAGAAATTACCACACAATTATGGTAGTATAGAAATTAGAACATGTATAAAATGAACAAATCGAAGATGTCAGTTTGCTTTAGTAAAAGTACCTTCAATATGGAATATAATCGCCTCTAGAAGCAATACAGTACATTCAGCGATGTGTGATGCTTTCAATTATGCGGTCTATCAGTTCCATAGGAAGTGAGAACCATCGTTCTTGCAAAGCAGTTGCAAGCGCGGCAAGGGTCTAAGGAGGCGGATTGAGAGCAGTTAGACGTCTCCCTAAAGCATCCCAAAAGTGCTCCATAGGATTCAAATCCGGGGATCGAGCTGGCCACTCCATGTGCATAATTGTTTCCTGTTGAAGATCATCATATACGATGCGAGCCCTGTATGGTCTTGCATTGTCGTCCTGTAACAGGAAAGCATCACCTATTGCCCCGGTATATGGGCGCACATAAGCATCGAGGATATCCTCTCTATAAACATGAGCATTCACGGTTCCTCTTGGAAAAACATGGAAGTCTGTGCGTCGCAAGATTCTGAGATAATTTCTATTCCAATTAAGATCTCGTGAAAATGAGCCTTTCCTGCTTGCGTGTATGATATCTCTAAACTAGCTGCTTAAAATTTCACAACAGTTTTGAAAACTGTTAAACATTGCACCTGTATAAAATGACTAAATATTGTGAAAGAAAGAAAATTTTGACTCTTCGTCACTTTTCATTGTTTCACTTAAAATCGTATGTATGCAATGCTGTTTAAATTTTTTATTTTTCATACAAATAAGTTTTAACTTACAAGTGTATTCTTGTATTTCTTCCATTAATATTAAGAAAATAATGATAATTTATAAGATTTTGTAGGTATTTTATGTTTTTAAGTAAATATTTTTCAAAACTATAATTTTCCTATTTACACGAATGATTTCTCGGAAGTCATTCATCATTGGCCAGAGTTTCAAGAATTTTAACTCAGTTATATTAACCCTATAAAAAAACTGTAAGTTATCTTGTATAGAATTTTAAAAAATACCGTTAACAAAAAATGAGTCAATTTTATAATCACAAAAATTCTATTTTTTAGGAAAACATAGTTCGATTATTTTTCAAAACTTTTAGTTTTAGTCAAAACATGATTAATAATCTATTTAAATTTGTCTTGCCTTTTAAAGAGTAGTCTCTGGTAAGCTATAAAAGTATCAAAGCTTAAGAAAAGATTTAATTCATTTTATTTTAGGCAGTTTTATTTCATAATTTATCCCTTATTTGCTAGCCCAAAGAGGCAATTTGCCCAGAAAGTTAATTTCGTTTTGGCATTTTGCGTCGTTCATTGTAAAATGTCGTTTCACTTTTGAAATTGTTGTCCCCTAATATCAAATGAAATTGTTATCCCCAAAAGACATCAAAGTTTGAATAACGTAGTCCTCCACTCGAATATGGGCATCTGGAAGCCCAAATCTGTTTCATATTTTGTAAAACTCTGACGAATTTGTTTATTAACAAACTCAAGGATTTCGAAGCGAGCAATATCAACACAGTACGATGGGAATAAAAGGAAGCATTTTTATCACCAACCCGCAACTCTCGGAGGGACCAATAGACTGTGTCCCTCCGAGAGTTGCGGGTTTAGCCCTAAAATTTCAAAGTTCTTCAAAATGTTATAAATAAGTGGTATTTTATTGATTTTAATTTTAAAATGACTCATTATGTACCTTGATTCCTTTTCTTCCAATATACATCCAAACCGAAATCAAATACATTCAAAGCTAGCAGAAATTTTCATGTGTAATGAATGTGAAGGCAGCCTTCTATACGGAATTTTCCGGTCGTAACCCTGAGAGGGTTAAATATTTTGTAATATTGCTACTGAATTTCATTTTATGGTTTATGTGCGAAGAGCATGATATTTAATGAGCAAAGGTAACACGCAAAACGTTAAAAAAATTGGCCCATTGCGTGTAATATAAAATCTGAAAGCTTTCAGATTTTTTAGTCCAAAGGGATTTGAATCCCGAAGGACTATTAGTTTCGTTTTGGCATTTTGCGTCGAACTCATAAATGTCGGTTCACTTTTCAAACTGTTGCCATAAAATGTTAGAGTCCTGCATTATATTTGAAGAAATTAAATAATGAAAAATCTGCATAAATGTATGTATATTTCTCGTATTGTGATAAAACAACGGTACATAGAGTCATCGAATTTTGAATAACGTAATCCTCCAACGAATATGAGCATGTGGAAGACCAAATTTGAAATTTGAAATTTGTTTTATGATCGATTTCCTATTTTTTAAAACTTTGACGAATTTTTGATTAACAAACTCAAGGATTTCAAAGCGAGCAATGGCAACGTTGTGCAGAAAAAACATTTTTATCTCCAGCGCGTGAGTCTGTGTATCGGAAATTCTAAAGATATGCTCGTTTTAAAACTATTTTGCGATATTGCTGTTGCACTGGATCTTATGGTTTAAGTGCGAGGAACATGATATTTAATAAAGAAAGGTAACACACAAAATGTTAAAAAACGCCCCTTTGGACGTAATTTAAAATCTGAAACATTTCAGATTTTTATTATTATTATTATTATTATTATTATTTAATCCGAAAAAAAAAAGGTCAACTGAAAATTTTATCCATAAATTTTTTAAGTAATTTTTAATAAATTCATAAGTAATTTTTTTATCCATAAAGCTGCTTGCAGTACATACTACAATTTTAAGGTGATGACGAAAAAGTTATTTTATTTTCATAATATTGAAAATATTTTAATACCCGGAACATGAAGTAAAAGACAAATACAACATTAACGGTATCGAAATAAGTATACAAAATTTCACAATCATAAACCAGGTAGTTAGTTATAAAGACACTGAACTCTCGATGTTTTATATTATAGGCATATTTTGACGTTTGAAAGGTACGTGACCCCTTAATTGAAGTATGTACTCTGCGATTCGATTTGAATACCTTTTATGGAATCAAAAATAGCGACCTCTCAGTTTTGATTTTAATCTAGGAAATCAAAATGGTCTGAGCATAGCAGATGTAACAAGTAAGAGGGACGATATAGTATTTCGATTTGCTTTCCGGCCGAACTTTTGTGTCTTCAATTGCGTTATCTCCTGATGCGTTGTCACAGAAAAACATTCACATGCATTAAGACCCTCTTTACGGTATTTTCTTTCTGCCGCGTGCTCTGATGATATAATTGGAAGTATATCGAATTGGCAATCGGGAAGTCCGAATCGCAGCGAGAGCACTGCACATTTTTCATGCTTCTTGCCCCCCCCCCAAAAAAAACTAGTGAAATCACTCTATGCTGGCATTCCAACTAAACTGTGGCAGACAATAATTTACCACTGTCAGTATTTGGCGACAACTCCCTAGTCGCCCTTTAAGGGGGAGAGAATGTAAGGTATTTTATCTCTCCCTTCCGTATGTCTTCGTGACGTAGTCGGAAGAATGTCCGGTTGGCAGTCGGGAAGTATGAAGCTCAAATTCCAGAGAAGACATCTTATGATTCTTCATATTCCCAGCTTTAAAAAATTCTAAATGATTCTACACTAGCACCCGAACTAAAATGTGGTGGAAGATAGTTCGTCACCACCAACATTTGGCAACTGAATCTCCGCCTCCCTAGCCGTCTGTCGGGGGGAGGGTCGAGATTTCAGTGGGGTATTTCCTCCCTCCTTACTGCCTGCTTTTTGGTGTAATTTGAAGCATCTCCGGAAGGCAGTCGAGAGATTCGGAAACCGAATCCCGGCGAGGGCATTGCACACACAGTTTTTATGTTTAATGCTTTGATAAACCTAATGATACTTCACCTCTACTGTGGAAGATATTACACCGAACATACTCTTTAAACCGTCTCAGAACATCAGAACAAAATACCGCATTGACGTTCTGGCCTGGAAGAAGATTGTGGATCTGAAGAAGATTACGAATTCTCACTTTACAGTCCTCTCCGTATAAGAAGAAACTGTATCTCACAAGTAGGATGCATATCGCACAAAAATTAGACCTATAGAGCAGACATAATGTCTAAGGCTACTATACACCACATCCGCTTTTTTTGGAAGACCAACAGTTTGGGACAATTTTTCTGCTTCCTCCCAACAGCCAATCACCACAGATCATTTTGGGGTTAACATGTAAAAGGGAAACTGGTCCTCCATTACAAACAAGATGATAGCATTCGAAGCTGACAGCTGATTGGTTGAAAACGAACAACTTTCATAGTAACCAAGCAGAAAAATTGTCCAAAATAGTTGTTAGTATGAAACAAATGCATGTGTGATATGGGCCTAAGAAGTACTGCTAATATACATCTTTTTATGTTGCTCTCGATTGCGACGCCAAGACGGTATGGTGGTTAATAACGTTCATTGCCGTACCTATTTATGCCCATGGTTGAACCCCAGAGAAGGTATGGATGTTTAAATGTATAGTGTCTGTGGGGAATGGGAACATTTAAAATACACGGCGAGCCCGAAGTCCCCTTGAGTAGTTGATGGTAGTGCAATAGGTGTGGGAGATTCGTGAGCGGTTCCAGTGGGTGTTTTTCCTCAAAACTGGGGGCGGAACTGCATAGTTAATACACATGTACAACCTATTGTAAAATTGCACCCTTTTTAACCCGCATCTGTTGATTTAGTACTCATAGAACTCATAGAAGTACAAAAAAGAATTCATATAAATTTTTATTGTTATTTACACAAACGTATTTACAGATCATGACTGACCAACAGTTAAGCTTATCTTAATGTTTGTACTGAAAAATTTTTGTGTTTTTTATCTTAATCAATTAAGGAACGGACGGCACATGGAAATAAAATGATACTGATTATGTAATCAGGACATAAGCTCAGCAGACATACACATTATCCTTTATATAGTATAATACTTTTATTCTAGAATTAAAGACCAAAGCTATTCGTGTAGCACTGTTGGTTTGTTTTGGTTTATTTGCTTATAGCAAAGCATGCGATGGCTATCTGCCTAAGGGAAGGGATGCCTTCGTAGAGGGCTTCCAAAAGGAAACTGGTTCGTATCAATGTACATTGGGGAAAAGCACCTAAAAGGCCATACAGCTAGCGCCGGGTGGGCAATCTTTTAGCACACGGTTAGCTTTCTTGTACATCTGTTTTAATCAGATCGTACTAGATTTATTGCAGCTGAATTAGATAATGTTTTTATTATTGCAGATCCTTCTGAACATCAGAAAATAGTAGTTCATCTTTTCTTTCAAAACACAAAGATTCGAGAATACTAAAGTTTTACTTTTATTCTTCAGCAAGGTAACGCATTCAGAATTTATTTCCTTATAAAGGTGGATGTAGTTTTTTGCTCGTAAGGAAGGTACTCAGCATTCATCTTAACAGTATTTAACACATATCCAGTTCTCTCTTTTTATAAAGCTGCTCGATATGCGATAGCCTCGGATAATACGAATACATAGCTTAAAGCTACGTGGAAATAACGCAAACCTGGAAAAACGCGTCTAAGATGAAAAAATTCAAAATTCTTAAAAAAAAAAGAGACAAGTACTTATATATGAGCATTTCAGACGGCATAAATCAGAGATAAAATAACCATTAAGCAAAATAGGTCCACGGTTAGGGCATCAAAGAAAGGAGGCGCAACAAAAAGGTATTTAGGAACATAAGGAAAGGGGGCACAACAAAAAGGTGTTTAGGGGCACAAGAAAAGCAAAAAAGGCACTGCAAAAATTCCTCTTTGTCAGTTTTAGCATGGAATGTATGGTGAAGCCAAATGAAGGAATGCGGAAAAACAGGGGTAAATGTACCTGAGGACACGAAAATTTTTCAAGTGCTTAGGGCCTCTAAAAGTCTTATTCCGGTCCTAATTCATAACAACAGATGAAGCTTTTATCTATCTTTCAGATATAGAGTTCAATATATAAGTCTTTGCATAATGAGCAAGATTTCATTTCATCAACGTTAGTTTCTCATTCTAAAGGCATTATTGTTTCTAAGCGTATTTCTGTAGATAGCGTAAAAAGAAACTTTATTTTGTTCAACGACTAAAATCAATCCAAAATATTAAATACAGGAAACTTTACAATTTCTAAAACGAAATCTCCTTGGAACAAATCAGAAAAAGATTGGATTTTTCCATCAAAATTTGCTCCTTTACTCACATCTAAGATTCCTCTTAGATTAATATATTCATTTCACAAAGCCTCATTAATGAACGCTTCCTAACATAATTACCTCCTTGAGGGAGAAGCAGAATAGAATTAAGAGAAAGAAAAGTCTCCGCTCAAAGAGATCTTTAAAAAACTAGCGGAGAAGAGGTGATGAATACTCAAAGAATTTGTTAAGAGCTTTAAAATTGTGATTACTAGCATATAGTATAATGTTCTGTGCCAAAAGTAATTGTATTTAAAATATTTAAATTTATTTGTGAAGTTAAAAAGCTATGAAACTCTAGAATAGATTCTTAATTTGAAGGACTTTCATTAAAGTTTCCAGTGTACTGATTTTCATGCCTCTTCCACTACTTTTCACAGTCGATCAGTCATGATGGGTTTGGGCTTAGAAAAAGCTCTTTTCAAGAGACCAAAGACAATACTCCATATGTAAAAAGTCAAAAGACTTCTCAGGAGTACCTTAAGAAAGTAATGCAACACCTGTGTGAAGACTTCACTTTTCAAGGAATGCTGTGGTACATTCAGAAGCTTAATTTGCTTCTTGGCCTTTTGTTTTCCATCAACAAAAGGCCAAGAAGCAAATCAAGCTTCGGAAGTTTTCCTCTTCAAAATCATTGGGACAAAAAAAAATCGAATTTCTGTTATAAACATTGGATATACAACTTTTCTTGATAGTTCGTTGAGTTGATTTCAACAATTTTTTTACCACTCTTGTTTTTACTTTGACGCCCACTCAAAGAGATGTCTATGACAATCATAAACCACTTACTGAAACTTTTTTTGTATTGAGGGAGCTAGGTTTGTACATTTTTTTCCTCTTCGCTTTCCATAACAAATGGACCTTTTTTGGCTGCAGTCATTTAGGTAAACCCATGTTTCATCAAGGATCACAGTGTGTTTTTTATTTATCTCCTGCTAAATAGTATTCATACATTATTCTAAAATTGTTTGCGTTGAGCCACAACTCTTTGCAAAACTTAAGCAACGAATTCATTTTTCAACATGCAACATACAAATTGTTTGAAAAGGACATTTTGTGATCAGAGCAAAAACAAAACAAAAAAAAAAACAAAAAAAAATCAAACTCAGTAGAAATGTGAGTCACGTGCATATTTCAGCACCCCGACATCAGAAGATACATCAGAGCACGCAAAACGTGAGGAGTCAGAGCGCGCAGTGCAAGGCAACTTGGAAAGAGGAAAGAATTTTCAGGCATTCTTTTGAAAGTGAAAGTGAGTGTACATGCAACATGGCTACAAGAAGATATCAGGATGCCTTGAAATGTGGTAGAATGATAGGCAAGCTTGAGAGGGTGTAGTTTGACGTCTGTTGCCCAAGAGTTTGGAAGTGATAAAAGTGTTGTTTCATGAGCTCGAAAAGCTTTCTAAAGAGCAGATACAGCTGTAGGAAAAGCTGATGGTGCTCAGGCAAGGAAGACAATGGTGTGTGATACCGATGTATCGTCCTGCAGGTGAAAAGAAATCGAAACCAGACAGCAGACAATATTACTCAGCAGTTGCGCAGGGCAATCGAAAGACAAGTCCCCGTTCATTGTCACTAGATGACTTCATAAAGTGGCCATTTCGCCCTCCGCCCTGAGCGCTGCTCATACCATTGACATTAGCTCATGGGCGATACCGTTTACAGAAGTGTAGAGAACAACAAAGACTGGATGCCTTATGAAGGCACGTTCTCTTTACCGGCACAAGTCTTTTCAGTCTGGCTAACGATTCTCAGTTCCCATTGATATGCAGAGAGGTAGGGACACACTTTCATTCCACTAATATCAGGAAAAGAGACCGTTGAATTGGTCGTGGTGTGCTTGTACGGAGAGGCGTTATGAAGAACGCTAGGACGGAGTCATAGATTTTCGACAGAGGTTCACTTACTAGAGATCGTTACTCTGATGAAGTTATTCTTCCTACGTGCGGCTTTTCCGCGGTGCCATATTAAGTCCCGACTTTGTTTTTACGGATGACGATGCACCGCAACACAGGACTCGTGCTGCTGAGATGTCCTTGGGAAGTGCAGCAGATATTCTCGAACTTGTTTGCCCAGTGTGCTTCCCCGATTTAAATCCCATTGAACATGTGTGCGATATTTTAGGGAACAGAGTCGTAGTTAGGGTTTTCAGCGCCCAGGGACAACTAAAGATTTCGCGCCCCCTACTGCTTGCCAAGGATGGAAAACATTTAATTCTAAAATGTCGTAACATCACTTTGGCGCCCCTTGGATTCTGCGCCCGGGTACAGATGCCCCCCTTGCCCCCCTCTAGCTACGCCCCTGTTAGGGAAACGTCTAGCGCCACGATTTTACCGTTTGGAGAAGACCAGACAACTGAAAAACATGCTTCTTGAAGAAAGAAAAGTCTTATTCCCAAGAACTGTTAGAATCTGATGTTAAGTATCGACAGACGATGGCAACGCAATCATTGCAGTTAGAAAACGTTATATCCTTAAGGCTGTTTGGTTTGTTCTTCCTCCTGATCAGACAGTTTTTTTATAACAATGCCGCTTTGTCAATAAAGCTTTTTCTATTCCTTCCCTTACTGTATGTGTCCTATTAACGTTTTTGCTACTATACTTTCCTCACCCGTACCTTTTTTCCTTATCCTTCCTTCTTACACATTATGCCTCTGTAGTGTGAATTCCATGTCTCCTGGTCGATTTCTTGAAGAATTAAGGCCAAAATAAATAATAAAAAAAAAGGTGCTTAAGTTTTTCACACTAGTGTAGTTTTAGTGTCACTATATTTTTTTTTTTTTTTTCCTAATGAGTTTATTGCTTTTCGTTGTATAAATTGTGCAATTATGTGTTTTTCGTTGTATAAATTTTGCAATTATGATAAATGTCCCATTCACTTTTAAAGGAACAATATCTTGTCCCAAGGCGGACTTACGGTTACCGGCACCTCGGTAAGTTTCTCGAATTCCCGATGGCCCCCATTCGCCCAAATTAAAGGACAGAATGAATCCGGATAATCTTCATTGCATACTGGCAGTATACTCGTAAACTAAACTAAACTGGGATTAAAATAAGATTTAATAAGAGCATTTGGAGAGGATGAAATACCGTAAGATCGACAAGTTAATACTTTGAGTTTAAACACGCTTATGGTTAGCAGTCCATGAAGTAGACCGGCAACTTTCAAAAGAATTTCTGAAATTTTTATGACTTCTTTCTTTTTATTTCAGCGTCATCATATAAATAAGACATGTCATTTTAATCTTTCTGGCCACATAAATCTTTCAATTGAGCATTCAAGAAAACTAGTAACACGAAGCATCAGTCTCTAGATTTCATATTAGTGGTGTAGGAACGGGAAAATAATTAAGCACATAATCAATTCATTAACTGATACAAAAATTTCCAATTTGACATAAACAAGTAATTTAGATATCTTGCCATCAAATAAAATGGGTATTATGTACCTAAATCACTTATACATAGAGAGACTTTAAGACATTGAATTTCGTTTTCGTGTGATATTGATCACAAACACTAATTATCCCCCCCCCCCCACAGACACAATGCTTTAGTAACAGCAGTTTTAAATAAGTATATTATAATAATAATTTCGCCTAACTGTTTCTCATGAGTAATTTCCATAGAAAATATTACGCATCCTACGCGCTTTTTTTAAGAGGCAAGCTAACATTTTTCCCATTGAAAAAGATAAAATAGTAGAATTATTATAAAACCAATATAGATTCCTATTATAATTTGAAAGTTCTTTCCGTTTGCAGGAGCACGAGCAGGCGAGGAGCGTATATTTTTCAATTCCGAAGAAACTATCAATTTTTAAGAAAATAAATTTAGATGCTAATGAATAAAAATACTAGATGACATAAAGTGTATATAGCCTTTTAATAAAATTTTTATCGAAACATTAAAAATGAGTTAAGAAAGTACTAGAAGTCCAGTTTTTGGCGAAATTGCTCTACAGCTTCTGCACATTCCTTACATAATTCGACAGTTTGGCGAGGAAACGTTGATCCCGGTTGGTAACCCTGCAGAGATCCCTCAACGAGAAATTTGCTGTGTGTAAAGTTGGTGTGAAAGGCTAAATATTTTGTGGGTTCGTTTTGAATTTCGACGTATTCACATGAATCGATGTCATCTGATAAGAAAGGTTAGTTTTTTGGGGAATTCTGCATAGCTTTTAATGTATTTCAGCACGTTTTCAGTTGGCTGGTCGATTAACGGAAAGACTGAACGAAATAAAAAATGGTGTTTTCAGCGACTGTGTGACGAAGGGATGTGCGTGTATTTGTTTTTCATTTGACAACCTATCGCATTGTTTTAACCCACGATCATCATTACATAATTTATATGTAGTAATGTCACATTATTTCCCATTTACCACTTTTTATGAATTCTGAGTTGTTATATTGTATTAAAATACACTACTTAACGGTTTTTATGCGAATTGAAAAAAAGGATGTATATTGTAAAAGGATAATTTTCTCTTTTTATTATATTACCTGTCATTTATAATTTAATTTAATGAATCTTTTATTTACTTCAATGTATTTTAATGCTTTGTGATAAATCTAATACTTCTCAAAATTCATGTGGGAAAATGGGTGGGGTATCGAAATAGTTGGGTGTGGGATTTCGTGTGGGATCATTTAAGGTTTTTATTTTCATCCAGTGGTATTACTGCTTAAAATTTTTAATAATTTATAAATTTTTCAATGATGAAAGATGATATAAATATCATCGTAACTTATCACTTTGAATTTCCATCAGAATGTACTTCTGTAATTTATACCTGTGTATTATTTTATTTGTATTAAAATAACGTTATTTTAGTTTCATTTTTTTAAATTTTTACTATTATTTTATATGACTTGTTTGTTATATTTATTTCTCAACGATTCGAATTCGTGTTCTCTGCAAATAATAAAACATTATTTCAGTTCACAGTAAATTAACATAAATAAGGACATCTAAAAGAACTCTAAATCTTACAAAAAGTCATTATTTTGCGTAATTTTATCTATTTATGTAAATATTTTTATTTAGAAAAAAGGCAACCCTAAGTTGAATATGCATTATAATTATGCTTTTGTTCTTTATGTATGTTTTTTAGACTTTTATTTGAAAATTCAATGTAAAGTTCTATTCAGTGTTTTGATACTTTTTTTTTTTTAGACTTTTGTGACTAACTTATATACAAAAATTAATCTTAACATATTCTTTTTTTTGTTATAGTTTAGAATGACCTTTATTATTTTTTGGTTATTTGCTATTTTGTAAGTTTTTTAGAATTTACTTTTAGCATGTGTTACTTATTTTAATTGTGTGAACAATTTTTTATTATCTGTAAAAGTGAATATTAAGTTGCTAAAACTATTTCACAAACTCTGAAATTTATCTGTTCATTAATTTCAAACAAGCTTATATGTGTGCTTTGAGTGAGAGGATATCATCTTTGACAATTGATGAGCCCAACAGTGGCCAAACAGATTTGAAAGCTAAATATTGGTCATTTGACTGTGTTCAAATCCTGCCAAATGGGCTGTTTCTATGGACATATTTAGCATTCTCCTTGTTTGTAACATGAATATAAGTTAGCTTTCCTTGGAAAGTCTTCCACAATGGCATGCGTCCTCATAGGCAGATAATTCTAGTGCATTTTCCCAAAATCTATAATTCCAGATCTTACCGAAAATATAGTAAACGTAAATGCATGGGACTAGAAATAACTTTTTTTCTAATTATTTGACAAAGGATTGTGGCTAATTATTTGTTTAAAAAATAGTGTGAATTTTGAAATAAAAGTATGTGTACTGCAATTGGGAAATTTTCATTTAAAAACAAAACATTCTTTCTTCTGTATAGAATATCCTGCAGTAGGAGCTACTGCTCCAGCTGCACAAGCATACATTGGTGTTCCAGGTGCTCCTGCTCATCAAGTTACTATGGCCACACCATATCCTGGTTATCCTGCTTCTGCTTATACTTCCCCTGCCTATTTGCCTTCATCGGCTCCAACGTATCTGCCTGGTTAGTATAATTTTAGCATTTAAATATTCTTAATGTCAGAAACAGAAGAATTCATAGTGCCTCATTTTTATGTATTTTTAAGGTAATTCGCATTTCTTTAATAAAAATACAGTCAGCATCATAATTTTAGCAGTATTTAATTAAAGGTAAAATTATGTTATACATCTGTGTCAGTTCAAAACAATTTTAAGACCTTTTTAAAATTGGACAAAACTGCAACTTTATTTTTGCTGTTTTGCCTAATTTAAATTTTAACGTTTGCTTGTTTTTCTTCCACTTTGATTTTTAAGTCTTGATATCAATTTATTAATAAAATTAAATTTGACTAAAATGTCAGTTACCTTTTATGTGCTATATTTTCTTGTGTTCAAGACTGTTTTAAAAAATGTATAAATGTCACTGCATATAGTTTACTGTTACTGTAGAGTAGCTCAGAATTGCCTTTTATTTACTCAGTAAAGAGCAAAAATAATTAGAGCCCTTTATTTAATAACGAAAAAAGTAATAGTTTCTAAAAAGAATTTTGCATTTTACATCCAGGTGATGTAATTTTTGATACAAACTGTGCATCCTGCACAACTATGGTACCAAAAGATAAAATGAGGCGAGTGACATTATGTAGAAATGCATACAGAAAGCTCAGTACATGATTTAGCTGACTATGATGAAAACTGCAAGTCTGCTGCTATATTAAAATGTGAAATTTCCATGGAAAGGGTCATAATCAGCAGTCCCACTTTGAAAACGTCTGGAGAAAAGGAAAGCTTTTTTTTGGGGTGGGGGATGCTGCATGCGTACATGGATTACCAAATAAATACTTTTGAGCAACATCATGGGTTACACCTTAAATACTTTTGGATGACATGATGTGGTGGCTCCTCAATACTTTTTTGTGACTTTTCAGTGGAGGTGCATATAATCAGAAAATACCTAATTTTGTGATAAATTTATAAGTTGTATTCCTTTAGCCAAGAATATAAAGCATAGGCAATAATAGTGATGTAAAAAATATGAAAAAATTAGCCTTGAATTGACATTGTCTTATTTAAAATAACTTTTTGTAAAACCAATTCCAAATTGATTTTTATCTTCTTTATTTTCTAGTGGTATATGTTTCTCTCATGTATAATACATATACAGTGTCTCACAAAAGTGATGGGACACTTGCGCTTTACAAAAGGAAACTGTAATAAAATAAATTGAAAAACAAGTAAAAATTTTTGTGGGTGTGTTTCATACTTAAATTTAGTAACAATTATTACATAACATATATTTTCTCAAAATATTAAAATATTAATTTAATAAAAATACAATTGTTTAAAACGGAGCAAAAATGGCTCACATAAGTGATGGGACACCATTAGATACTACTGCGTACTACAATAAAAATATTTTTTTGGGTTTTTATTTTTACTCAAAAGCAATTGGCAATAATCTGTAAAATCGTCTGCAGTATTTTTCTCCAGTTTGTTTTGGAATTTTTGTGTTTTTTAGCTCTGTGCAGCCATGAATGCTAAACGAAAAGAAACTTTGCCTGAAATTCGAAAATTAGTTATTAATTTGCATATTGAACGTGGAAAATCTATTAGAGAAACTCCTGAAACAGTTAACTCGAGTCATTCAACAGTTTACAATGGATTAATTGTTAAACCTGAGACTATTAGAAGAGTAATTCGATCTGCTGGCTATCATGGTAGAGCAGCCAGGAAAAAATTCTTCGTAAGTGAAAAGAATAGAAAACTCAGACTGGTTTTCGCAAAATCCAACATAAATAAGAATTCTGATTACTGGAATGAAGTTATATTTGCTGATGATGTAAATTTAATATATTTGGTTCTGACGGTAGAATCTTGGTGTGGAGAAAACCCAGGGAAGAATTTCGAAAACAGAACTTGGTGCCAACAGTAAAACATGGTGGAGGAGGAGTTATTGTATGGAGGTGTATGTCGTCCGCTGGAGTTGATACTCTTGTTTTTATTGACAGTATAATGGGTCATTACAAGTATATTGACATTTTAAATCAAAATTTGAAATCTTCAGTGCGAAAATTGAACTTTCATAGCGATTTTAAATTCTACCAGGACAATGACCCCACGCACACTGATTTGAACATTAGACTCTGGCTGCTGTATAACTATCCTGAAATTATAAAAACACCACCACAATCTCCAGACTTAAATCCCATAGAGAATATATGGCAATAATTGGAATCAAGAATTCGCAAACACACCGTTTCTTCAAAACAACAATTAAAATTGGTGCTTCAAGAAGAACGGGGTAAAATCACTCCAGAAATCACAAAAAAATTAGTCGAATCCATCCCAAGAAGATTAAATCATCTTTTAAAAGTAAAAGGAAATCCAACAAAATATTAAAACCTTTTAAAAAGTAAAATTTTTGGATAACTATTTGATGGAGACATAAGTGTCCCATCGCTTATGTGAGCCATTTTTTGCTCCGTTCTAAACAATTGTATTTTTATTAAATTAATATTTTGAGAAAATGTTATGTAATAATTGTTACTAAATTTAAGTATGAAACACACCCACAAAAAATTTTTACATGTTTTTTAAATTAATTTTACTACAGTTTCCTTTTGTAAAGCACAAGTGTCCCATCACTTTTGTGAGACACTGTGCATATGCTGTTATTTCAGTGTAACATTCAACTTTTCTTCTGCATACTGAAATAACACCTCTGTATTTGTTATTAAATTAATATCTGTGCAGTTTTTTACAAATAAGTAATACAAAATTTGGAATAATATGTTTGCTAAAATGTAAAAAAAATTAAATATAATTTAAGTATGTCGGTAATATGCAATTTGTATCCGGCTTTCTTTCCTTTTTTAAAAAAAATTTAAATGAAGTTATACCACTATATCAGTCTTCCCAAGTATTTATACAAAATATCTTTTTGAAAATGTCCATATCATAGAGAAGCTTTACAATATTTTTATTCATCATAAATAATTATATATTATGAATATAATACTTTATACTGCAATTCACCCGTGATAAATATTTCAGCACATTTCTTAAACTCACTTTTGAGTGTACTGTAAAATAAACATTCTAAAACAAATTCTGCAGAAATAAAAATCCGTATTATAAAAATTCGCTGGGTTTTAGAGTACGTCATGATTGCTGAGTAGTTTTTTTTTAGAAACCTCAAATATTTCTTCACAGTCCAGAATGTGTCCATTATTTCTTTCCTATCCCCCTTTTCAACTTTAGATCTCAGCTGCTTGTATTTCATCTAGAAACTTAGCTTTTTGTAACATCATATATGCATACAAAGTAGATTTATTTGTAGCAGATCCTAAAATCTAATTTTTAATTTTATAATTTCTCTTGTGTTTTGAAAATGGTATAGTGCTTATAATAAATCCTTTTTAAGTGTGTTGTTTCAAAGCTATTGCAGGTCATATGATCCTTAACCATTTTATGGGAGGCTGGGAGATAATGTATTGAGATTGTACTGTGCAATGTTCCATTTGTTTCATTCCTAAAGAAATATCATGTTTCTTTTTCTTTTGTCCAGCTCACTCCTCCTGTTCCTCTGGAGAAGTTTAAATAACTTCAGTACAGTTGTATAACTAACAAGTGCATATTTAAGGCTGTATATATAGGATCCTGATAGAACTTGAATATAGTTTGCATTCTATTTTCTTGCAGTTGCTTTTTGGTTTTCATTAAGAATATTTATATATTTATACTAATTCATATTATTTTCAATAAACGTAAAATTTCTTATTCCAAAGGCAAGCAGTGAAACATCCCCAAATCATGATGTTTCTACTCTTGTCCATAACAGTAGTTAATAGGATTTTCGAATTCAATTTGTAATTTATTTTTGCCACATATTAATTCATCTGTTGGGCTACCACTGCGCTAAGAGTTTAAAAATTTTCAAATCACACTTGTAGTAGATGAAGTATTCAAGGTTGTGGCACTCGAACTGCTCTTTAGAATCATAATAATACTACTACTAAAATAAATAAAGGGAAAATCTGAATATTGTACATAGCTTTAATTATAATTTTCTGGGGTGTAACATGTGAGTTGACTGCTTCCTTTATTTTTCAGTACATAATTTAGATGGAAGATTTAAACAAACTTCTTTAGTTCACCTTCATACATTTCATTTGAAAATGAGATGATAAGTAGTGTTTCATGAGAAAACTATAATAATCTACATACAAGGTGAAAGAGATCAGAACAATTCTTTATCGTGTCACCATTTGTTATACTCTGAATGTATGAATGAATCCTTACAATCATGGAATAACAAGCATGCCTTTTGCATAGATTTAAATTAAGGGGCCTATGCGAATTAAAATAAGGGTTAAATTTTCTTCACGAAATAAGGTACATTATAAAATTCAGGCTACTTTTTCACCTTCTTCTAAACATTTTGGTGTTTTTGATTAGTTTTTTCCTTCTCTAGAATTTGAGCTAAGCCCTCCTCCCCCCTCTTTTTAATGATGGGCACTAGCCATTTCTAGGCTTTGCCACTACTAAGGCCAGAAGTGGTCATTTTATTTATGGAGGTATCTAATAAGCGGTCACCGTTACCTCTTATGAGGGGACAGACAATTTAATCCATACTTTCTCCACAGTTCAAACCAGTAAAGCTAAGCTCAGGTTTCAAGGGAGAGAGAAAACAAAAATATAATAATGTGAATTTTTTTTTATGGCTAAGCAAATAGGTGTACAGTCTAAAAGCATCTGTAAACCTCTCATGAAAATTCTGATGGCAGTATTGCTAATTAATTCACAAATGAGAAACTACCTGTGCATTTATCAAAAGGATAGTAATATTTTGCTCATTAAATCATACTCCAAGTAATGTCAATCTGACATTGTAAAAACTTTTTAATAGTAATATTGCTATAAAAACAGAATTAGCGATCAGTTGTGTTTCAGGAGGTTTTAGAGAGAAAGAAATATTTCTTGCAATAAATCAGAATAATAATTAAGATAATTTAATTAAAATTGTGATTGTGACCCAAAATTATTATGATAAAATCATAAAACATTTTCAGTAATTTTATTATTTTCTTCAAAAAAATTTTTAATGTGCTGTACACAGATGAAATTTTGAAACAAAAGCTAAATTTGGGTATGGGTATTGCTTACATAGCTGCCAATGATCCAAATTTTGAACCTTTACTGAGAAAAAAAATTTTTAGCAATAAATGAAATTGTTAAATTGTCCAAATTTCATTCTTCCAAACCTGTTGATTATACAGCATAATTTTTCTTATACATTTCATTTTATCTGGATAGTGTTAATCTACTGTAGATATTTGTAGAATATTTTATGACAATTCAATTTTTCTTCAGTTAATATTTGTATTTAATTTTGTTTTGCATCAATATGTGAAACATTATGAAATTTATGCACACAGTGGTACATTCATTAATTTTATTTTTATCGTGTTTAAAAATACTTTAATAAATTAAAAACTTTCTTTTCCAGCTCAGGACATGTTTTAGTATTGAAGTGTGAAGAAAATTACAAAATGAAATGGTACTTTTCTGTTTCGCCGGCGTAAATCTCGCCAAGCAGACTTTATTGGCGATAACGTACAGTATATGCATAAAAAATGTTAACAAATGTTAGTTCTAAGAAATTTTTATTTCGAAGGTATGAACATTTTAATATCACATAAATTTTGTAAAAATGACAATAAATTTCTAAAAAGACATTAAGAATTTACTATGCTTTCATGGTACAACACCCTGATTCGCAGTTTCTTATCATGTGAGCTCGTCTCATGTAAACTACGCTACAAAAATCTAATTCTTTCAATAATTATCTACATTAATTTCAAGTTAAATCTTAATTTGGAATACAAGTTTAAATGCAAGAATTATTTCAATTTGTACAAATAGCTTACTCTGAAATTATGCAAAATTGCAGTGCTTTACTTCGCTAGTGCATTCTCATTAGAATTGATGAATTTAACCCTTCACTTTATTTTCTGTATTTTCGCCTTCGGGTGAGCGGTGTGATTGCATCCTAATTGACTTAATTACCGCGAATGGCCTTAGGATATAAAATTGAACTATCCGGGTAAAAATTCTATGTAATTGTATACCAGTATTGAAAGAAACAATCTATCTGATAAGAAATGGCTGCGACTTGTTTTGAAAATGAGGCGTAAAAGATTACCAGCAAGGATATTTCGTATTTTGTTTGGTATCGGTTGTACCATTTTTGGCAACTTTATCGCTTGCGTCGGAAAAATGGAAAAGTACCAATGAAATTAACCAAAAAATATATAATTCATAATATTTAATCAAATATTAATATATTTTACATCAGAAGAACATTATAAATAGTTGAATAACTTGAACTGTGCATTATAATGCAAATTTAAATCAGTTTAGATATCTTGAAATGGCCACTGCACAATGCAAAGAATGTCCAGCTTTTAATACCTTGAGTATGGTAGTTATGTATGTATCTAGAATAAGATAGAATCTAGAATAAGCAAAAATTTTCGTTTTTTAAATTAAATATTTTCATAACTCTAATCAGGAAAAATCTTTCTCAGTTGTTTTTTTAGTTTTATATACATTTAAATTGTGGAATGTATATTGGAACATTTATAAGCATTTTCTTTCACTATGTGTGCCATTAAACATACAATTTATGCTACACTTGTATAATTTGTTTTTGTATATACATATTATCCCCTTGGCTATCATTAAACCATGAAAATTGGCCGAGATCCCATCAAAAGTCGCACCAATTGTTTTGCAGAATTCTCAATGAACTTGATGCTGCTTCATTTAACAAACAGTTAGTATTTGACCCTTTTTATTTTTGCCTTTCATAAAAAAGGCTTTCGTCAATTTCTACTGTTTTTTTTTTTAGGCAGTCCAGTTTTACATGAAGTTCTGTTTAGAGTACAAACTTCTGTTTAGAGTACTTACTATGAGTACAAACTTCCTGGAGGTAATTGTTCCAGTCTGTTAGTGTTTTGTCTGTCATTTTCAGCTGGTCATATCATATACATTAATTCTCCTTGTTTTTATAAGGAAGGAATATTATTTTTTTATAATATTTATTGGTAAGATCCCATAACTTAATTCACTGTTTACCGTTCTATCGAAGGCAGGTCCCACTTTTTAATCCGTTTTTCAAAATGCAAGAAAAGATATTGTGATAACAATTTTTATCTTTGTTCATAAAACTAAAATGTTACTTATCGAGAAGCAGTCGGTGCATCAAATGAAAGCACAGGTGTTGTATGTTGCATTACTTTTATCAATGACTGACACTAAATCACACTGCTTAGCAAATTTCACAGTTGACAGGATAACATGTAAGTACTTTTGCTTTTTTAAAAAAGTAATGTTTCTTAAAATTTATACTCTTCATTTTCTTGTCAGTTAACTTGTTTAGTGTTCATATGAATTTAAAATACTCTTTCTCTGAGTAATATCCAGTTTCTGATTGTCAGTATTTACATTTCACTATCTTGTTTTAATAAATTATGGTTATAATAAGAATTTTTCTTATTTCTGCCTATAAGTTTTTCTGAACTATTAAGCTATTATAAAAATCAATCAGTCTAGTAAAAAATGTGATTAATTTATATCGCTATCTTTCATATCATATTTTTAGTAAAGTTTGTAAAATTATATTAATAACTGAAGTATATTGCATGTAAATGTTTATTGCAAAATGTACTTCCTTTATGACAGTTATTTTCTGCAAATTAAAAATAGCCTACAGTTTTATTTTCTAACATTATTTCAAAGATAAGCTCCTGCAAATGCAACTTTGTTTTGATCGAAATAGTGTTTTCCATAGGCTAAAAAATGTTTTCCTTCCAAATTTATTATCTGATAAATTTAACATGCCTCTTTTGGCATGTTAATGTAAAAGCATATATTGGTTAATTTAATTTTTATTCAGGTGTCATTCCCTCCCCCCTTTTTTTATTCTGTTCTGGCTGTATAAAAGAAATCCTTAATAATATCAAAATTCTATGTCTTCTATAATTTTTTTTGTAAGGTTTAATACTACATCACCAAGGTTCATTAAAAATTTCTTTTATAGTTCATCAGTTTGATGGCCAGTGTTTTTTTTTTTTTTTTTTTTTTTCTCATTTTGCAAGTTTGCAAGCCTATGCTAATACATTTATATTTTGCAGCTTCTTATGCAACACCATTGCAACATCACCTTCCATATGGCACAGTGAGTGTAAGTTTTGATTCTCTGTTATTTTTTATTGTAAATATTATCCTTCAAGTAATTTTTCTTATTTGCTTTTGTATTTGTTAAACTATTAATGAATGTAAAAAGAAATAAATGTTTTTAAAATGTGTAATCGGGATATGGAAACATATTTAATTAAAGGGTTATAAAGACGGTTTCCCCCCCATACAGTATGATTCCTAAATAAATGCTTCTCCCCTTTTAAATAATCCCCCCTGAAAAAAAGAAGTGTGCTTTAAATATTATTGCATTTGGAAATAGACAATCATTAGAAAATTGATTTGATGTTATGGCAGAAAGCTAAAGGCTAAAAAATTCTGATATTAATTGATACCTGCCGATATGTCAGCAGTAATATTTTGAGGATGAAATATACTTTTGACTTTAGTAGTTACATTAAACAATTCTCCCCCGCTTTTTGGGGGGGCAGTTGCATTCAAACTTGCAAGAGAATGTTGAACTAATTCCTAGCTCTTATCCTAAAACTTGTCGGCATTGCTTTTGTCTCATTTCTCAGTCTAACCAGTAAATGTGTTATGCAAAATACAAGAAAAGTTAACGCAAACAATCTACTGTTTTCTTGAGGAAAACTTTTTGTGGGTAACATTTAACAAAAAAAAAAAAAAAAAGATGTAGTGTAGATATGTGCTTGGTTTAATTTGGCTGGAGTCAATGTTGAAATTAAAGAAGCTATTCCCACACTTCACCCCCCTCCCCATAATTGTAGCCCACTAGTGGCTGAGCGGTAAAGACGCTGAACGCTGGTAGTTCGGTCCGAGGTTCGAATCCTGCAAACGGGCTGTCTGCATGGCCGTTTTCGTTGTTTTCCCTATGTGTAACGTGCATACGAGCCAGTTTCCCTTAGAAAGTCCTCCACGAAGGCATTCCTCCCTTTAGGCAGATAGCCCTCGTGTGCTTTGCCATAATTAAGTAATCCAATCCAATCCAATCCAATTCCGTAATTGTAAGGGAAGGTTGAATAATTTTGAGAGTAAATATAAATTTATTTTATATTAAAAAAATAACATTTTACAAGACGATAATAATCCATTGAATTTTAAGTAATATTCGCAAACAATATGTATTGCAACCTCATACACTGTGATCAGATCAGTGCCTTGCAAATTTACTAGTCCAATAAAAAACTTACTAATTCTTTATACTTTCCTTAGGCCAACAGCGTGCTTTCTCTTTTAAGAAATTTTCGACAAACTTCAATACCCTGTATTCTTATCACTTAGCAACATAAAACTGATCTTTATCATAGTACACAACTTAGTAATGTGTTAATTCACAGTAGTGTGTGGCAGTAGATCTTTAAATTCATAAATTTTAATTAAACACATCCCCACTTCAACGGTATGCTTTGCACCATTTTTCGTCACTCTGCAGATTACATTATTCTTTCCATGTAGTTTCTCAGCACTGCTAAATCTTTAGCCCAATCATTGCTCAGGATTTAAATAAAGATTTTTCCGGCTTATAAACATGACTACAGTTAGTATGCATCACTTTTTTATCACCTGCTGTTGCTTGAAGAAACCATGTCTCACACTCCCATGCTTTCTTTCTCTATTGTTTAAATAATGGGGATGTGTATTATAAGAACTTTGTGAAGCAGATTGCCCCCATTATTCTGTCTATTCAGTATGATGTTTACCCTGCAAAATTATCTAGTAATAAAAATATATTGTGCTTATCCAAGGAATTAATGGTTCTTCTAAGAGTTTTTCACTTCATCATGTGCATCATATCTCTTACTACTTCACTAAAGTGTGAGTAAAAAAAACTACATCACATACATGTACAGTGGTACCTTCTGTAAGGGACACCTCTAGTTAAGAGACAATTTTGTTAGTCCCAGTCCCTTTGAGTAGGAACCTTAATGTATTTACTTATTAAGGTTTCAAAAATAAGATAGAGGTAGACAAATAAATAAAAATAGAAATGCTCTTTGTTAGACTTCTGTAATTGGAAGTACAGTAGCACCTTCTGTAAGGGACACCTTTAAGAGATAGTTCTGTTGGTCCCAGTCCCTTTGAATGGGGACTTTAATGTATTTACTTCTTTATTAAGGGATGCTGAAAAAAGATTTCAAAACTAAGTTAGAGGTAGCAAAATAAATAAAAATAGAAATGCTCTTTATTAGTAATCTTTTGAGGTTTCAAAGCTAAGTTTGTGCTCAGTGAAAGATTTTTGTGAGAAGGGAACAATAAAGTGGAAAATTAATCCCTCATTTTTTAAAACAGCTTTCCAATAGGGAGCAGTAAATTGGGAAAAAAGCAATTTGTGGTGCAATCAAAAGGATATTTCACCTTCATTGAATTCAAAGTCCAGTTATTCTTGCAGTGGGGAAGGGGGAGAAAACAGTGTTAGCAAACTGTAAGGCAATCTAAGACAGGGACCAGTGGGAGAAAAAATGGTTGTCAGATAAACTGGACACCTGCCAAAGACAGGTATCTCACAATGTGAATAGAGTGAAAATGTCTGTCATTCTTGGTAGGACTGGGGAGGAGGGCCAAAGGAATTGTAGTTTTGTGCTTGGGTGTTAGTTTTACATGCATTATCTAGCATGAACTTCAAAGAAGAAATTTTAAAATTCCAGCAATGAATGATACATTGCAAAGTAAAGTATAAGGTATACTTTCTTGATTTTTTACAGCTTGATGATGCATTTTTTAAACAGAACAAGAGTTTGACCAGATATTAATCTAACTGACAAAAAAAATATTCAAGTGGTTTAAAAGAAAATTAACATTTCATTAAAAACTTTGACATAATTTGTTTGAAGAATTTGGGGTACTATTCTGTTATCAGGACCAAATTTAGAAATGTATGACTGTATGCACATGTGTATGTATATATAGCACACATACATATATTTCTGAATGTGGTCCTGATAACAGAATATTACCGAGTTTTTATATCTGGATTAGTCTTCTGTGTAGTGTACCTGCGATTCAATCTTCTGTTCCTGGCAGAGGTGAGGGAATTGTATTGTTATTATTCTCATGCCTAAGCATATAGTCTCCAGGGAGAGATTACTCCTAGATTTATCTGGGGTGAGGTAAAGATACACTTGTGATTGATAGACTGTCTTTTTGCTGGTTCATTTCGATTCTGATTATCTTATGGGACTTCATATCTTCTTTCTGTCCCACCAATTTCTTGAGGAGAATTTGAACCCAGCAGAATTTAAGTGGGATTGTGCTGCAAAGACAATATACAGTTACAAATATCCATGTAATTCAAATCCAATGAAAAATGTTCTACTATGTAAAAATGTACTTGGATGTGCTTTAAGCCATTATAATAAGAACTAGATTTGCATATTTATTAACAAAGTAATTGTGGTAGCAATAAACTTAGCTATGAAGACTAATCATTTTTCATTGTTATTCAAAGGTTGCTCCTAATATCACAGCATTTGGTGTTCCACCAACATATATGCCACAGTTAACTCAAGTGTATTCACCTCGACCTGGTACTGTGTATGTCCCAGCTGCTGCCACATTCGATGCTGGTGCTCGTTTTGACGGACATTCTATGCCTGTTGTACCTGTGAGTATATTGTAGTTCTTGTTTAAAATTTAGAACTGCTCAAACAATATTGTAAAATTTCAACAAGTTAAAAAAAATTTTGTAAGAGAATACATGATTTTTTAAAAATTGATACATGTGCATATTTAAGTTATTAACTTTATATATATACACACATACACATTAAAAAGGGGTGCTCTCTAAATTTTGTAGTTAAAAATAGATAATTTGATACATTATCAGAGAAATGCAATGTGATAAAAACACTTCAGATGGGAGAAACTTTGGTTATAAATGGATAAGTATATTCTGAAGAATAAATTATTTTAATTTTAAATAGTGGCATATGCTTAGTATCTCAATTATTGGGGATTTAATAAATAGCTTAGATATTATTTTGGGCAATCACGTTAAATCACGTTGAGCCCGGCGCCAAATTTGCTGTCCTTTCCGTTCAGCTTGTTATCTTAGGAACAAAATCGGCTTAATCCAGATTCATAACAAATACCAAAAAAGTTGTTACATATTGTAATATGTGTAAAGCTAAGCGGTATTTTTGTTTAGAATGTTTCAATAAATTTCATTAAAACTACATTTAATCACATTTCATTGAAACCATATTTATTTTTTAACTTTAATACTGTCGGTCCCGAGGACCGGCGCCACACGGAAAGTTCACTTCCGCTCCCCAGGGACCGGCGTCGGGCTCAACATGTTAATGAATAGACTGTCATTATGTATTGTAGAGCAAGTGTTATTAATCAGAGTTCCCCCATTCATTCTTATTACTAGGATACTAAATAGCTTTCACATCCTGCAGATTTTTGATAGGAGGTAAATTTGGACATTGTACTAATTAAGTTATTACTTAAGCAATTTGTGTGGGATTTCACACATAGCCAATGTTAGACTTGGACTGTTTTGTTCTGCTGGGAAATGCCATTTGGAAAACCTAATGCAATGAATACTAGTTCTTCATTTAATATATTGGATGTATCATCATTGTATTCATTATGCTACTAATCATTTTTTGATCCCATATTGATGAATTTTGCTGGCAGAAGGATCAGCCTAACTTCTGTGCTAGTTCCAGACTCATTCAGCTGTATCATTGTTAAGACAGCACCAAGATGATGACTAAATACCATATAGTATTATTGTAGATTATATAGGTAGCTGTGGTGTAACAACATTGCAAGCTGTCACAATGATGGTTTGATGTTATTTGCTGCCCTCAGAAAAAGTAGCTTGGTCAAAAATTTTTATTATAATATAATCTATGCCACAGGTCAATGCAATTTTGAAGAGGTTCAGTTATGAACAATGGGTCGATAGCTTAAGGCGCACTATCAAACAGTATAATCAAGATTGCACTGATTGAAAAGTTAGTAAAATTTATAGTAAATTGTTTAGAGCTATAAAGCTGTATCATATGTTAAGGAAGCAAACAATCATATAAAATAAAGGGGAAATATGCAAAAATTACTTATTTTAAAAATCAATAATATTTTTTTAATGCAATAGGTGTAATATAAAAAAGGATAAAGTAGGATACAAGAAAACAGTCAAAAAGGGGGGATATGAAAAATGTAAAATATTCTCAGATGTATTGTTATATACAATTGTCAATATATTTACTACAGAAAATAAGAAACAGGTTGAATATTTTTGAACAAAATGATTTTAAAATTAAGCAGTTTTATTCCAAATATTAAAAAAAATTGCATCAGTACATCAAGCGTAGCTATTATGTTAATTAAAATTAAACTTTTGTGCAATTAGAATGTAATTTGTTTTTGGAAATTCATTTATGTAACCTTTAAAAATAAACTTTTATTTATAATCTTAATTTACTTGTTATCTTTAATTTATTTATGTGCAGTTATTTATATTGTGGTGATGTTGTATGCTGAATTCTCAGTATTAATGTATTGAATTTTAATTAAACAGTGGAATTTTAAGTTTGCCTAGTATGCTTTAGAGAAAAATGTAACAGATTGATGACAAATACCATTCTTTTAAAAGTGGTTGATGTAAGAAAAAAGGGTGGGAATTTCTGGTCTGTGAAATTGCTTACATTAATATTATAGCATCCCAGTGTATCAATTAATTCTGCAGAATGCTCCCAGTTGTGTGTTGGACTGCTACTGATTAATGCGAATGTGTCACTTTTGCATGTTGTGGCATTCAATTGGATGCTCAGGTCTCTATTTGATGAATAATGTTATCTTCTTCCATTGATTCCATATTTAATTCAGTTGCATTGCATTGAATTTTATACATGTGCTGCCCATCTGTGAATAAAAACTCATTAGTTCAACAAAAATGTTAAGGGTGGTGGCTATGAATCATTATCCCTACAAAAAATAATTGTAGTTGAAAAGCAGATTTCCATGCTATTAAAAATGATCTCATATATTAGCTTAGTGGAATAATTTTGCCCCTCTTTTCATATTTTCAAATGATGTGATAGATTCGAGCATGTGAATGTTTGAACGAATTATGTTGCAGAAAATGATTTATAGATGGATATTAAACTAACTTAAAAAGCAGGCTCACTCACTGCTGTTATGGCATATTGCCTTCCCCAAATTAATATTTTGGGTTGATATTTTTTACTAGAGCATAAATATTCAGCTGAAAATTAAAAGGAAATGCAAATGTGAAAAAATAATTCGTTTTTATTACCTTGGAGTTATTCAGCTGAAAATTAAAAAGTTGCAATTATGAAAAATTAATTGGAACTTATTTGTTTATCCTTAAGTCCCCCTCCCAAAAAACAAAACAATAGTAACAAAAGACATTCTGTTATTTGGGAATTAGTGGTCAACCCCTGATACGCTGTAGCTTTTGTTTTTTCTTTTCTAGATTTAGCTTCCTGATGTGGCTATTTCTGGTTTTTATTTTCTAACTCTTGGAAAGACTCTGGCTTTGTTTGTTTTTAATTTTGTGAGCTATACTTGCTTATTACTATTTGTTAATGCTTAGCTGCTAAATGAAGAAAAAATAAACAAAACTATTGTATTGAAAGATATTAAAGTACATACTGAGCAATAGCTAAGATTTTTCCAGTTCACTAAAATTCTTATAAAAATGAGCCTTACTGTAAATACCCCAACACAGAGACCCGTGTAGAATAAATAGGAAAAAAATAATCCCTACAGAAGTGGTAAAGACAGCATGAAAACTTTTTGGGAGAGAGAAAATATGGCAAAAGTCAATAAAAAGTGCAGATGATGTGGTAGTAAATGATCAGAATGGAAGCATCACTTTTATACATATGTAAGTATAAGAAACAAGTAAGGGTTACCAAATTGTAACAGGAAATGTTTTATCACCAAGAAAATGCAAGCCAGGATAACCAGTGAATGGCAATTAATTTTGCATTTTTCAAATTTAGCACAGGGCATCATATTTTTACCTTTTCTTGGAATTGTGAAATTATTAAAGGTTTCAAGAAAATATTTGTAGCATGTAAACTTTATAAATCATTTACTAATAAGTACTATTAATCCGATTAAATTTTTAATATAGATGAAAATTATCTATTAATTAATAGTACTGTTTTTATATAATAACTAAAAAGGATGCTGTTATTATGTACGTGAATATGGAATTCTTTGTTCAGCAATGTTTTTAAAGAGCATTTTTATTTATTTATTTTTAGCCTCCACCACCAAATGTTGCACCAAATGCTGCTCAGTTGGCTATGATGCAAGGCAATCCTGTGGTTCTCAGTCAGCAGAAAAGCAGCTTCTTGAGTGGTGGTAGTGGAGCTGGTTTTACATTCTGGTAGTTGAGGACCAAAATGTTAAGATAATTGGTGAGTTCTAGGAGGAGAATGCTCACAACTTTTAGCCAAGCTATGCAAAGATTCTGGCACAGTTGATGGGCCCAGGCAACTTATATGCAATGCATTTTTCTAAAAATGAAGGAAAAAAAACCCCATCTTACAGGAATTCTAGACTCTTATTTGTCTTTCCCCATTTTTCATTGTAAATCATGAATGCCTGATTGCATATATATTATATATTCTATAGCAGCTTAAATTATATACATATATATTTAAATGTGTATATATATTTGAGCAGTTTTGTTTATTTTGTAAACTAAGGAACATAGATAAAAATAAATGTAAAAAGTAGAAACCCTTGTAATGATCATTATTTTTTCATTATGTGTATCAGAACCTGCATGACAGTAATAAAGGTGCTATAGCAGTTCGAAAATGATTGATAGTTTTACATGAAATAGCTTCTATATTTTAAGCATGCATATATATTTATTTCAGATTTATGTAATAAATAATATATAGTTTATATAAAAAAATATTTCTGTTGAAAATGTATTTTAAAAAGTATGATTTTAAAATACACAGTTTTGGAGAAACTCTCATTCCTAATCAAAAACAGTTTAGGGGAAAATTAAATATAATTGTTGATTATTCAGATTCTGATAAACTGAATTTCTTAAAAACGAAAGATATTTTGTATATTTCGAGCTGAAATTGAAATACTATCTATTAATATCTTTGTAAGTGTTATAATATGGCATTGCAATGAAAAATGTACAAAAATGAAGTAGCTAAATTTATTTTCTTTACATTTTTATTATGATGTTACTTAATAATGGTTAATATTTATTTCATAATTTTTTAATGAACGTTGCATATAGATTGTTGTATACCATAATTCTATCTCTGTCATCTGTGAGGAGATCTTTATAAATAGCTGGGGAACTGAAATGCACTAATATGTAAAACTAAAAAATTCTAAAATGCAGTAATGTATTCATCTTTCAAATCTGAATTAGTTATTAATTAATAAAGTTGACTTTTCTCAAATTGTGTAATTGAATTACCTAAGATTTTAAATTTTAACTATAAAAATAACTGAAAAATACTTTACTATTTTTGATAAATCCTAGAAAAAAATTATATGTGCATTTAAACAGAATTAATTATTTACACAACTTGCAGTATTTTTTCCCTTTGCTACAACTTCAGACAGGTGCATTATTGTGTCCGAAATGAATGGCTGTACTTTATAAAATATATATTGGATTTATTTATGCGACATAATTATTTATAATCTCACGTTATGCAAAACTAATTTTCATGTTTTTACCGAAGTTAACAGTGAAATATTTTAATTCAATCTTTTCTCCGCCTTCTAGCAGTTTATCATTTTCAGAAGAATAGCATGTTCTTAAAATTAGATAATATGCTTAAGTATTATAAATTATATAGTTAAAAATCTTTTTCTGCCTTTCATCAAATGATAGAAATGTTAAAAAAACTAAAATCTTGATAAACAAGTAACAAAGAGATAAGAATCTTATTAAATTTAGATGACATCATTCTTGAGAAAATATGAGTCTTAATTATGTAAAAATTTGGCAGTAGAAAAATGTTTGCAACAGATACATCTGCCTCAAACTAAAATTCTTTCTGGGGGGGAGAACAAGATAACTGCTATTATAACTAAATCTCTTAGATTAATTAATTCAGGAGATTAAGATTAATCTGCTGAATTTAATAATGATGAGATAGTCATTAAAAGAAGCAGTGCACATAGTACAGTAAAAGCCCGATTATCCAACATTCAACTAACCAGAAAATTTTTTAAAAAGTACTTATCCTCTCAAAATTAAATAAAGGAGTCTTTTATACCATTATATAGCATGTTATATTAGATTGCTAAATAGTGTGATTTAGTGCCACAAATGGATAAATGTGTAAATACAAAATCGTAAGAATTTCACCTTGATTTTATATATAAACCCAATTAATTCTCGATAAGCTAGTGCAATTTTTGTAAAGAAAGGTCCAAGTTCTGTTTTCCCAAATGTTTGAGACCTGCCTTTTATGAGCTAGTATGCATTAGGGTAGTTTCGAAGTTGCAAAATACTGAGATCAAGAAAGGCACAATCTGATACTTTATTTGAAAATGAATAAACAATTGCAGTGCTAACTATATTATATCTATAATTTGTATGTGTTTATGTAAAGAAGCAACTATTAAATTTCTATCACAACGATTAGCACAACTTCATGATCGGATGTTTCACGTTTAAGGTCTATGAAATATGATGGCTTTTATGTCTGTAATGCATTCCCCTCCTTCCTCCGAGATCTTACATAATTTAAATGTAGGCTTTTAATATTCGATTTGGTAACAAATAAGATTACTGATTTTGGACAGAAATTTCTTCCATTCATATTTGGTCTTTCTACATTGAATTTATACACTCAATTATCTGGAATTCGGCATTTCCTGAGCTTTCCAGATAGCCAGGCTTTTTACTGTATTTGGCTGTAAGCAATATTTGATCTCAATAATAATCTTCATCTCTGAATTCTTGTATGAAAAATGTTTTAATCAAAAGATAATTTGTTAGTAACATTGTAACAGCTGTTTGATATTCTTATATTATAAATTTTCAATGTTGGGAGATTTTTCTGGGCTACAAAAGTATTCCAAAAATGAGCTTCATGAAGGATATGTCAAGATCTTTCAACCTGTACGTTTTAGTTTTCATCATGTAGTAAATAGAATGGGGAGTTTATGCTGTGATGGTGGAACAGATGTCAGACTAGTTTCCTAGAACTAGTTGCTTTCTATGAGAATTTAATTATGAAGCTCCTCAAGTCTCAGTACCTAAACTTTTAGGTTTCATTATCACAGATAACATTTTTATATAAGGCTGAAAGAAACAAAACTGATCCAAATGCAATAATTTATTTAAAGACATTAAATAATAAATGCTTTGCATATAAATTATATTGCATATAAATTATATGCAAGTTTTATACATACAATACTGATACGAATTTCATTGTAGATTGAAACATAAATCGTAAAAAAAGTTGAAAGGGGGGGGAAAAATGAGATTTCAGCTGATACAAATTTATATCCTTGTTACTTTGAAACAGTTGAGTTGATCAGAAAGTGAGTTGTTAATAAGAAAAAAATGTGAATCTTCATACATGGTATATTTATATATGCAAGTTTAAAATCAAATAAATTTTTCCCCATCAGAAATGTTTATTCATGCTTACCTTATGTGTTAAAACAAATATTGTAAAAGCTAAAAATTTTCAAACTGCTTTAAATATAGACTAACAGCAAAATATATATATATTTTAACATCACTATTAAACGTTTTAACATTTTGAACTGAATAAAAGATGTAACTTTTACTTTAGATTCAGTAAAATGAAAGTATATATGTAAAAAATATTAGAAAATGAAGGTCACATCACTAAGTACTGTTCAATAAACAATAAGTGACAGATATAAGCATTTTACCACAACACTTGAAAGCAAAATACATGTAAATGAAGCTGAAAATGTATCAGTATAGGAAACCAGCATAAATAATATGTACTGCTATATATAAACAAATGAATTTTCAATATATAGTCTTCAGATCTGCATATTCAAGCTGCCTTGAATAAATATTTCTTACTAAAATATACTAACAACCTGTGGAAAAGAGAAAATTTAAGTTCTATGTATACCTGAAATGAAAATGCACAGAAACATTTCAATATGAATCAAATCCGCTTCAAGAAATGAAAATTTTTGACACTTCAGATTAATACGTATGACATCATGACTTAAATTTAATGTAATATAATATAACTTTTTTTTTTTTTTTTTTGACACGGCAATAACATTCACATTCACTTTAATTATCCTAACCTGAAACAAAAAAGTTGCCAACAGCAGCTATTTATTTAAAATGCTGTTTTTTTTTAATATTATAATATGGCTATAAATAATAATACATTTCATATTTGGCAATGCTAATCTTATATCATATTTTGTAAAACTTACAAATTTTTAATTAACAAACTGTACAATTTGAAAGCGAGAAGTGGCAAAACTTTTCAAAATGAGCATTTTCAGAGTTTTTAATGAATATCTCAACCGATTAAAGGCAGAAGGCGAAAACAGCCGAAATGGCTTCCCATGAATTTTTGGAATCCGGGGTTACCTCTCTGGAAACAACTCTCTACCATTAAGTGGAAGACGAATGCAGATTTTAATAATATGTATTATGAATTAAGTAATTTCACACTTTTTTCCCTTTTATTTCTGTCTTTCCCACCTTTTTTTTTTTCTTTTACATCACAAGCAGGTATTATCAGATATGAATCTTTATTAATAATGCAATAAGAATTGAATGTAGGACCGTTAAGAACTGAATTATAGCATACCGGTTTTTAAGAATTATCTTCACGGATATACATGGAAAATTTTTTAATGGTATAATTGAAAAATTTCACTTCACTTAAAATTATACATAAAATTTATAGCTTAAAAAGTACGGTCTTTCGGCACACAATGTGTGACATATCAATAAATGAATATATGAAAAGTACATAATGAATGCATTGTCGGAATCATCATTATGAAACAAACATTTAAAAAAAAAATTGGTGAAGCATTATTTTGAAACTTTTTACTGTTTAGACTTTTCGCAAACTTCTAAAGCAGTTACAGAAATAAAATTATAATAAATAAATAAACAAAAAGTAAAAATATATATTCTTTTTCTTCATCTACAGGAATAATGAAACATTTTCTAAATTGAGCTATAATATCAGGAATTCTGAATCATGTTATTCAGAAAATTACCTTGTACGTAATGCAGTAATGTTCATGCAACACAAAACAATATTATGGAGATTATAAGATTGAATATAGGAAAGATCTTATGCAGTGAAAAAATAATCAAAATATTCATATATTCTAGCTATATTTACTGAATATAGAAAGTCAGTACAAATTTGGACAATAATTATGAGTAATTGTAGTTTGTATAATAAATGCATAACCCAGTATGAAAAGGATTATGTAAACATACAGAGGTAACTTATCAACAAGCACTAACATAAAAGTAAAATCAGGGTAAAATGCTGCTATTGAAAATTAAATATCCCAAATCTAGTTATAAAGTTTACCTCTGATAAACTTTATATTATAAATAATAAATGTAAAATATTTATTTCAATAGTTATAAAATATTCATTGCTTCTGAATTATAAATAGGAATTCAGCACCAGCTTTTGCCTAATATTTACTTTTTTTAACTTTACAAGATCAGCAATATTTTTTTAATGAAGCTCTTTTTAATATTCCATATTGACAGACCATATAATAACATTCTGAAGCATAAATATTTTTCAAAAGCATTTTTTTTGAGGCAAAAAAAAAAAAAAAAAAAAAAAAAAAAAATAACTCACAATATTCGTATTTTTGAATGTTTATTTTATCTGTTACTGTGGTTAATTTTTGCTTGCTAGATAATTATTGCAAATAAATTCTAAGAGTTTCCTTTGTTAAATTTATTTAAAAAAACTGAAGGGTATTACTATTTTAGTAGATAACAAATGAAACAATATACACATATTATCTACAAAAATTTACAAAGTTTTATCACAAGGCACAAAATTTATTTGATTTAACTAAGTCAAGAAAAGAATATAGTTCCTGTGGTATTAGGATTACTATCAAATAATAAAGATGTAGTTAATTCTGCAACCTCTTCAAATGTCTCAGAAGAACCTTCCTAAAGGGATAAGAAATACATTACTTACGATAACATGCATTTTTTCATAAATGTAACAATATAGGTAATTTTTTTTTTCTAAAGCTGATGTTTAAATAATTAAAAAAAAATTAACCTATGATATTTTATTTTTCAATTTCATCACATTCATTTCACTCATTCGATTTAGCTAATCTGTGTAAATAGTCAAGACTTTTTCACACAATTTTATCCCCCAAAACAAATAAGTATGCAATTGAAAAAGATGGTTAAGTATTTTATATCGTGAAGTCTTTCCTTTATTAACAGTAAGAAGATAAAACAATTGGAGAAGGGGAGGGGGAAATAATGTTACTTAAGTGCATATCTATTCCAGCCATAGATTTTTAAGCCCTTTTTCTGTCCCTCCAATTTTGGCTTAAATATATACATGCAGGTACATTGCATCCATGTAAGTCCCTACCCAGCCTTTATTTTCAAAACCAATGATTAGAGACATATACTTCTAGTAATAAAAATGTTTCAAATAATGCAAATATACTTGTTTTGTCATTTTTAATTTAAAAAAATTAACTTTGATCTGAATCTTATTCTTATATAATTCCATGATCTCTTTGGTTATGTTTAGGAAAATTTATAATCATTATTAAAAATAAAATGCAAAAAGTTTTAACACCCATATGACAAAAACTGGCCAAGTTATTTTATTTTTAAGTTGAAAGCCACATTCTGAGGCCACACACATAATTGATGCTTGCATTTGTATGTAACTAAAATGAAATATCAGTTCTGAAAAAGGTTTCTCGTGTTAATAGATTAAATTATAAGCATTTCTATACAGATTGTTATGAAAAGTATTTATATACATTTTCAAAAAAGTGATCTTATAAAATTTGTGTTCAAGAAAACACTGACAGGCTTTATTTGTGGGAATTAAAAATTGTAAATATTTTTAGTTTAATGAATTTTTCATTTGATTATTATATAATGATTATACAGTAATAAGACAGCATGAGACTTGTATGAAAATTCTTTTGTCATATCAAATATAAGAAAATTATAAATTAAAGATACTAGTACTTATATAAGAATACCATTCAATGGTAATTAAAGGAGGGAAAATCAACTTCAAATTATTCTAATTCATTTATTAATTTACTCTACATGGGAGGTTAATGGAAAATTTTAAAATTAAATATCTCGATCAATTTTGGTTGTACAAGAATTCAGCTTTTTGTATTTTATTTTTTATAACGAGTATATAATTTTCCTAAATATAAACATCAGACTGAAGCAATGTATAAAATGTTATATTTCATAATTTTTATATTTTTTTAATTTAAAAATGCCAAAATCTGAATATTTGCACCATTTGAAACTTTTTTTTTTTTTTTTTCAATTGGAAGTCTACAATCAAGAGTTAAAAACATAAAGGCAGGGTAGAAATTTATGTGAACATGGTATATATATATATAGTGTGTTTATATTCTGGAGTGAACTGATAAAAAAACAATGCTGAAATAACTTTATAACCATAGCATTCTATATACTGTGTGTACCTCTTAGTATGTTTTACAGATCTGGATGATTTTATGAAAACTAGTTGTTGAAAAATTCTTCTTCTCTAAAAAGCTTCACTTTTTTTTATTAACTCAATACCTAATTCTTTATAAATTAGTAAAATCTGCAATTGACAGAAGTTATAAATTACTTATAGAGAGCAGGACAATCAAGGTAACTAATTAATATCTAACTCTACCTAATCTGCATTGTGGTAAAGGTCGAAAGAAAAACAGAAAGGCCCTTTTAACAACAAAATTTATTTAAAAAATATTTTAACCTGACATTGCTTGCACTCCTGGTTGTCGGCCTGTCTGTCGGGTTGGTATCACACCGCTGTCCGGGGAGTCTCCAGAGTCGCCTTAGGTGGTCATCGGGACTCATCACTGAAGACTATTTTACTCCAATCAGTGACATTCCAATGCTAATGAGCCCGATACCACTGCAAATGGGCTTGACATTGTACAGAGGTCAATGGTAGTCGGCGCAAGGGGCGTCGTGACCTCAGCCCCCATTCTGTGAGCCGTCTATTAATGGTTCTTGCGGTCACTGAAACACTAGTTGCATGTACAATCGATGATAATGATGTATCTGGGGCTGTGAATGCAACTCTGACGATTGCTCGGTCTTCATGTTCTGTCGTTTCTCTAGGCCTAGTGCTTCCTTCTGACGCTATGTGCGGCCATGGTTCACCCATTCCTGTCAACATCGTCTAATAATGGCATCAATCCTGCTCAAATGTCGAGCTATTTGCTGATAAGACAAACTGGCTTCTTTGAACCCAACTACATGACCTCTCTCAAATTCTGACATCTGCGCATATCGTTCATGCACCTGTATGCAAGGCATAGTTACTGTCTACTAGAGTACACGGAATGAAATTCGTGAAGAATTTATGACCTGGAATCATAATTTCTCCTCTTAAATGTCCTGCCAGTTGTGCAGATCAGATGCGCTGTAGCGACAACCGTTCATTCATTGGCAGCCAAAATGTAAAATTTTGCATTTTCCGTTGAAACCTGTATGCATATCAATTTGTGTCCAATTTGCTTTATATCTTCTCAGTGCATCATTTTTTTTTTTTTTTTTTTTTTTTTTTGTCTAAGAGTGTACATGGGATGATTTATGCAAACCAATAAGATACAGCAATCCAATAAATGCTTTTTATTTTAGCCTCATCAGTCTCTTTTGCGTTTCTTTCTTGAGAAAGGTCCTCTTTAATTGAGCTAATAAAAATATTAGTACATTGCATTAGTTTCTTTATCAAATCAGAAGATAAGTAAGTTCCAAGCTTCCAGAAGAGAAACGCATGTGTTTCCAGGGAGTGTTGAAATTATATTTTTAGCAGTAATTCTAACATTTCAATGGAATTCCATTTTGTTATATTATCCTTTCCTGTAAAATAGTCATATTCATTTGAATCAGAAAGATCACCCTCTAAATCAGATTCTATTTCAGTCAAAGATTCGTGTTTACTGAAAATTTCTTCATTATTGAAAAACTCATTACCTTCCTCAAGACTTTCTTCAGCCGAAGCAACAGTACAGTACAAAGTCCGTAATCCGGACGTCCATTATCCGGAATGATCTATAATCCGGACTTTAAAGCTACAAACTTACGCATGCATGTAAAGCCAGTAAAGCGTTTACACATGCGCGCTTCCGATAGTGAATAAAGTGACAAAGAGGTTATTGAAAACGAACAAATTTCGATTGGCAAGTTAGTTGGTATTCTCGACACAGTAATTACAGGATTTGAACAGTGAAACTTTGTAACTAAACAAGACATTATGTCTATTTATAGAAGAGAGAATTAAAGAGAAAGTATTAGCACAAAAATCGAAGCAACTTAAACAACTTACATTGAAAGAAATGTTTAATAAAGTAAACAAATAAATATTACGCTTTTTTTTTTTTTTTTTTTTTTTTTTGTAAATTTTGATACCTTTTAGATCATAATTGCTCTTTATTTCATAAATTACGGTTTCATATTTTTAATTGTATAATTTCTGCATGCCATCTTACCAGATTTAAATTGATAATCTATAATCCGGAAAAAACCTAACCTGGAATCACCAAAGTCCCGACGAGTCCGGATTACGGACTTTGTACTGTATAAAGTAAATTTCTTAAACGTCGCATTTCTTCATCATAACGTCGAAAACGTGCTGTAGTAAGAGAATGATTTCAATGCGTCTATCACTACTCAGAATTGTAACAGAAATGCTCACACTGGGTGGAACATACCCTGGACTGGCAATTTCAAGATAACTATTTTTAGAACTCTTTCCCTTAATCTTCCCTTCCAAGGTTATGGCCCTGGGGGCATCTACAAGAAGAATAACCCATTTTTTTTTAAAAAAAAAAGGTTGGAGAGAAACAGCGAAAAAATGGAAGGGGTGGGTATGACATACCCAGCAAGATCAAACCTGGGTTAATAATATCTTAAATTGCTGCACAACAAAATGTCTGATGTGTTCCTTTTATACTAGTAAATGTACGAGTAATAAACAAAATTTTTAATGACAGAAAAATCGTGCTCTTTAAGTGTAAGGTTTCATTTCACAAAACAGAAAGTAGAATGTAAAATCTAGCAACTAAACAGGTTATTAATGAAAGCTGCAATTTAGTTTGCAATCAAAAGCTCAGTAATAAGAGAAAGAGACACATAATTGTATTAAACAGCAACAGAAATAAAGTTATGGATTCAAATGGCTGAGCCTTTTTTCTAAAATAGTCTTTTCAGTAGTCAGGTCTATTACAACTTTGCAGAACATGGAGCCAGCTGCTTTTTTTCATCAAGCCAAGATTCCTTGTGAATTACCCTCTACTTATTCAAAAATTACCAGCACTGTCTCAACTAAAAGGTTCTAAAAGTAAAATTTCTATGGCTATTTCCTCTTACCTGTGATGATGAAGATTGATTTGCCTGTAAATTATAATTAAAACACCAAATTTCATCACAAACAGCTATAATTTAAAAGAGAAATAATTTTTCTTTTAAATTATAGCTGTTAGTATCTGCCATTTCAATTACATGCTCACTATTTTTCATTTTTCAGCTTCTAGATTCATAACAGCGGATGGTAATATAAATTCAAATAAAATCATTTTAAACTCTTTCCTTTAATTTTATGAGTGATATTACAAAGAAGAAGGGGAAAAAATCATGTTATTTATTATTTATCAGGGCCACTAGTAAATGATTTTAAAAAAATTAATTTATATCATGCTACAAATATTAAACAAGTAATTACCAAAATGTTAACTCATATAAATATCTACATTACCTTTTCTATTACAATAAAATATACTAATATGTTCAGTGGCTTTAATGCTTTTGCACCAGCTTTAGCCGACCTTTGCAACTCCAAAAAATTTATATTTGAGTCAAAACTATCAAACAGAATGTGAGCTATGCATGACTGTTCCATTGGCTTATGTTCTCCATATAAAATATATAGTTGATCGACTAAATCATAAAGATTTTTGTTGCTATATATTTTCACAAGATTAGGAAACTTTTTTAAAGATGAATCAGTAAATTTTCCAGGCAACTGGATCTAAAAGAAAAAAATAATAATCATAGAATAATTATATATTTTATGGCTAGAATTATAAAATTAACAAAGATATAATTTTGAGAATACATAACTTCTGACTTACCGTTTTAAATCGTTTGCTCAATGATGCTTTTAGAAATGGTAAAAACTCTACAATGGGAGCACCGCTGATGATACCAACTGCTTGGTTCTCTAGAATAGAAATATGTTCATTCTTTTGTCATTTCAATAATTTAATATAATATATATCTTTCATATCAAAAGTAGTAACACTTTACCATCCTAGCTCAAAAGCTTAGTTAAAACATTAAACAAAAAAAATTTATTTGTAACATACATTTTTTAAATTAAGATGCATAAGTTGCATACCTTGGCATACACAGTTTTAACCAAAATAAAATTTTATGAAAAGTTTAATGTGAGATTTCTTACATTATAATAACTTGAATATTCTTATAATTTCAAAGGAAGACTGAACAGTCAATCTATAATATAACAATAATATTTTAGGTAAGGTTATTTACATAAAATATGAATTATATATTAATCCAAAATTAATTCACACCATTGTTTTACACGTTAACATCAAGTAATGGAAATGCTGTACATTATTTTATAGGCATAATGTTACTTTCTTGTTTAGCTTTCAAAGATATCAAGTAACATAATTAGAACAACTAAAACTACTAAGCAAATTTTATTTCTTTCAGATTTTTAATCAATTTAGCACATTCTTTGCATGCAATTTCCTTTCTTACTACCTAGAAATAGTATCTAAACAATGAAAAGCTGGCACATTGTGGTAATCACAGACCTCCTTTATGTAACTTAGTTCCTATAGATAACTTGCAATAATGCCATCAAAAGACATTTGTTTTACAGTAAAATTTCACATCCAATAAATCAAAATATTTTTTTTTAAGTTAATACTTTGCTGGCCGCTGTCACGCTGGCATGACTTTTGTTCGCCAACGGTTATCGGGTGCTGTCACGCTGGCGTGACTTTTGCTCGGCAACAGTTATCAGCCGCTGTCACGTACGCGTGACTTATTTTCGGCAACAACGATGCTTCACATCGACATTTGTATAGATAGACATACTATAGCAAAACATTTGACGATCAGGAAACATTGCTTTCAACTGTTTTCCTCTCCCAATTCGCCAAACTGTCTATTATTGAAATCATTTTTCGTGGACGCTTGTTTTGTTAGTTTGAGACTGTCTTTCGCTGCCTTCAAATATCAGAAACTTACGTTAGATTTAAAGATATCCTTCAAAATGCTCTTCGATGAGGAAATATATGCTGATCTGTTATCAGAAGACGATAATTGCTCTGATAGTGAAAGTGATTCGGACAGTGGAGCGATATAATTGTGAGACGATTCAAAAATAAGGGAAGACCAATAATTAGTGAATCTGAAAGTGATGAAGAGAATTCTGTGGCAAATGATTGGTCAAAAGTTGATTTTAAACCTAACTTTCATGCTTGCCTGGAACGGTTTGGGTTACAGGTACCATACACACCAGATATATTATCAACTGTGGAATTGTTCATTGGAGACGATTTATTTAATTTGTTTGCCACACAAACAAACTTATATCATAATCAGCAGAATAATGATAATAACAATGCATCACCAAAGAATAAAACTTGGATTGATACAAATGTTGTAGAAATGAAAAAACTTTTGTGGCTTGTTATCCTAATGGGAATAGTAAGAAAACCAGAACAAGACGATCATTGGTCTACTCACCCTGGATTACATACACCTATTTTTGGGAATACTGTGCCAAGGAACCAATTTCGGCAGTTATGGAAGTATTGGCACTTCAGTAATAATGAGCATTGTCAAGAAAGGTTTGATAAAATAAAACCAGTTTACTCATACCTGGTAGAAAAGTTTCAAAAAATTTATAAAGCCAAGAAAGAATTATTGCTGGATGAAAATATCATTCCATGGAGGAGCAGGCTATCTTTTCGATCCTGCGAAAATCATAAAATATGGAATTTTAATCCGTATGGTGTGTGAGGCGATATCTGATTATATATGCAATTTAGAAATATATTGCGCGCAAGGAAAATCGCTAACTGCGACAATATTGTCTGTCACCATATTTAAATTTATGGCATGATGTATATATGGACAACTATTACAATAGTGTAAAGGTTGCAGAGGAGTTACTAAAGCATAAAACAAACATCTGTGGCACAAATAGAGTAAACAGAGGAGTGCCAAATTGTTTAAAATCTGCTACAGTGAAAAATAAGTCAACAGAATTTCATAGAAAAGGGAAAATTATGGTACAAAAATTGAATTCAGCCAAAAAATTTATAATGATGATTTCTATGATACATTCAGCAGACATAGTCGAATGTGTGAGTAAAAGAACCAAAAAGAAGTGCATTAAACCAATTTGCATACAAGAGTATAATAAATTTATGAAAGGTGTTGATCACGCCGATCAATACCTATCGTGTTATTCCCTACTTCACAAAACAAAAAAATGGACAAAAAAAAAAAAAAAAAAAAAGGTTTTATATCTCATAAACTGTGCATTACTCAATGTGCTCCAGATGTACATAAAAAATTCTGAAAATCCTATTAGATTCAAACAATTGTTACTAAACCTTGCATTAGCATGGATTAATGAGAATGAAGAGGAGCAACAATCAAGATCGGCTGCTCAATGTGATAAAAGATCGCCGAGGTTTGATCCACCCTGCAGACTTACTACGGACATGAGAAAACATAGAATAATACATATTAGTGGTAATGGGATAATTCAAAACCCGCGAAGGGCCTGCAAAGTCTGCACTGCCGCCAAGAAAAGAAGTTCCATTGCATACATATGTTTTTTCTGCAACGTTTCTCTGCATGTTGGAAAATGTTTTCAGAATTATCATACTAAAAAGAACTATGGATCTTAGGAGTTAAATTTTTTAAATAAAACGTTTTAGTACTAATTAAAAAATATAATTGGAATAAAATGGAATAAAAATAGTGTAATAGTTATTTTAGTGCTTTCTTAAATAATAATGGTACTTTTCCGTTTCGCCGGCGCAAATCTCGCCAAGCAGACTTTATTGGCGACAACATACGGTATACACATAAAAAATATTTAAAAAATGTTAGTTCTAAGAATTCTTTTTTTGAAGGCATAAACATTTTAATATCGCTTAAAATTTTATAAAAAGCCAATAAATAAAGACAATAAATTTGTAAAAAGACATTAATTTAAGAATTTACTATGCTTTCATGGTTCAACATCCTGATTCGCCGGTTCATATCACGTGACCCCAAGAGATCTCATCTCACGTAAACTACTCTACAAAAATCAAATGCTCTCAGTAATTATCTACATTAATTTCAAGTTAAATCTTAATTTGGAACACAAGTTTAAATGCAAGAAATATTCCAATTCGTACGAATAGCTTACACAGAAATTATGTAAAACTGCAGTGCTTTACTTCGCTAATGCATTCTCATTAGAATTGATGAATTTAACCCTTGACTTTACCTTTTCTATATTTTCGGCTTCGGGTAAGCGCTGTGATTGCATCCTAATTGACTTAATTACCGAAAATGGCCTTAGACATAAAACTGAACTATCTGATAAAAATTCTATGTAATTATATGCCAGTATTGAAAGAAACAATCAATCTGATAAGAAAAAGCTGCCACTTGTTTTGAAAATGAGGCGTAAAAGGTTACCAGCAAGAATATTCCGTTTGGCATCGGTTGTACCATTATTGGCGACTTTATCGCTTGCGCCAGCAAAACGGAAAAGTACCATAATAATTATATACCAACTACTTATGTTTCGAAAATTTGTGTAAATATCACCGTTGGCGAGTAGTAGAAACTGCGTGAACTGGCGACAGCGTAATGGTGCTTCGATAAATGCTCGGTCTGCAAAGTGTTAATAAATGCAATTATTATGTCAGTACAACAAATTAGTCAATCATTGGTTTATTATACCAGTATAAGAAGTTAGTGAATCATCATATTCTTTCATGTTAATCGTTCTTGTATTTAATTTCTCAATTGCATAATTCTGCAGTCCAAAAAAATAAATAAAAAGAATGGATATGATAGAAAATACTAAGCTAACTGTTGGCAAAAATTAAAAAACCCTTAGCTGGTACAACACTCACTGCAAAAGAATTTTTCACTTATTAGTGACCAATAATTAGTGAATCTGAAAGTGATGAAGAGAATTCTGTGGCAAATGATTGGTCAAAAGTTGATTTTAAACCTTAACTCGCAATGAATATTTCTTTTCTGCCATATAGTCGATTTGATGCATTACTTACACAGTATGTTTACCTAAGAATTAACTACAATACTTTACAGAAAAATTTTAAAAAAATCACTTCATATGTTGTTTATAAATTCTGTATCATCTGTGTTTTATTAGTTACGTGTAAAAAAAAAAAAAAAAAAAAAACTGGTGTCTGTGAAAAGCTAAATTAAATCACAAAATGATGTGTTCTAATATTAAACAAAATAAAATTGTGCATACCTTTCACTACAGATGCGGCTGTGTATATGTCTTTCCTATGAGTAACCTAGAACAATTAAATATATCTTAATATATTCATAATTGCTTATATTAGCATTTAAATACTAAATCTGTCTTTAAGAATACATTTTTAAATTACAAAATCGTCAAGTTAAAACAAAAGCTACTAATTCCACATTTAAAATTTTTGATTTCATGTATAAATATAAATAGAATGATATGAACATAAATTCCCTTATTTTCCCACTTGAGGGTACATGGAAGATAAAGATCTTGCGCTTTGGCAGTCTTTAACAACACTTGCCAAAAGCTGTTTGTAGAAATTCTTCCTTTTATCCATCTTGACTGCTGATATCTCAGGTATGATTGTGTCTGAATTTTATTTTACTAGGATGAGATTTTTAGTAATAACTGAAAGCTCTCTTCTCTCTTTAAAAGTGTTACGAAAAGCACATTTTAAATTTCAGTTCATAACTATATCTATTTATTCTATATACCTACTATCAAATTCCACATTTAAAGGCACTCCCTCTTACATTTATTCATTTTTACATCCTGAGAAATGCCTTTTTATAAATTCCTTAGTACAATTTTAACTTACAAATACAGACATAAATTTAAAAATTATGTCAAAAATATATATTTGGTAATTTGTAAAATGTACTTAAGAGGGGGGAGATAATATGCAAAGAAACATGTTCAATTAATATTCTAAATATGAATAAATATAAAAGTCATACCAATGACTACTTCAAAATAGCAATACAGTATATAACTTCTACATGTAATTTTACGGTTGATCTTAAAAATATTCACAAAAAAAGGATTCTGTAGATAAGAAATTATCATAAGTAAATTAGGAAATTTCATAAACATGCACAAATGTCTGAGCACAGTTTAAAATCTTTACTTTTTAAAGTTGATCCTGACAAAAAATATACATTACAGCTAATTATTACACTCAAAATAAAAGCGAGTTATAACTCTTAGGTTCTAAGTCATATTTAAGAACCTTAAGAAGCAATTATGTTTTTAAACATGATGTCAAAGCAAAGATGATTTATTACAGCTTTGTGTATTTCCTAATATCTTACAAAATTAAGGAATCAAAAGATAAAATAATAAAATCCAAATGAATTTCAATGAAACTTTGCTCCATGCATATTTTTTTTTTGGGGGGGGGCACCTTTTTCTTAAAAACGTGGTAGTAAATTTTTTTTAGCTTTTTTTTTTTTTTTTTTTTAAATGTTGAAAATCTTACAAATATTTCAAACTGCAAGGAAATTCAACCTAAATGACTTTTAAAAACTGTTCATTGTTTCTATACATTACATACTGAATATTAAAATTAAAAAAACTTTTTGAATAAATGACAAAAAGTTTTTTCAGAAATCCAAATTGATTAACTTAGGAAAATTCTACCTTCCATAAATTAGTTGTTCCAGGTAGAAGTTTTGCTCTAACACTTGCATATTTTTGTATAAGATGAAGGCACTCTGTTCCATGCTCTAAATCATATGCAGAACACTAAAAAAATCAAGATTTAAATCAATCAATTTATAAATGTCTAGATTATTCGCTTGTAGAAAGCATATCTAATCACATTCATTCTTCCAAAATTATAATTGAAGATTAAAGCATGCTACACATAAGATTGATTCATTTTTATAAAACAGGAAGAAAATAATAATGAACTCTATAATTTAACGCTGTGTAACTTTGCCAATTTCTCACTTGGAACATGAATACATAAGATAAACCCAAATTTTATTTATTGAAATAATGAAAAATGAGAGGATTACATTGATTTTTGTTTCAAACTGAAAAATGAAAATAATAATGAAGATGTATATACTTAGAAAAATTTTCAACAGAAACACACATTTCATTAAACAAGACAAAAATAAACAAAATTTTTTGCAAATTTTTAATATAAAGTCAATCATTTCTGAAAACAATTTAATTCATTTGTATATATACGAAAAATTGCTGATGATTACAAACCTCTGCATATGCTTTACATAGGAAATCATACCGAAATGCCTGGGGCATTTCACTAGCCTTGAATTTATTTCGATCTAAAGAACAATCTAGGAAACCTTCCTCATCAACTGCTATGACCGTTGAAATCAAAGGGCAAGTAACACCAGCAGCCTAAGGTGGAAAAAAATAAAATAGGTTTATAAAAAATTTTCATTCTTAAATGTCATTTTAGATGGAACACTTGAAACATTACAGTGTGCATATGATGAAACACTTTTCAGGATTTTAACAAAGTGGTAAACTTCAAGGTGGTAACATGCAAGTGTTCAATAAAACATGTTCTAGCACATTATCTATTGTGCAGTTATGGATGTCAACATCAGATACCAATGAGCAGACAGTGAATTATCCCTATAATAACTTAGGTTAGAGAAAGTTCACCAGTCAGAAAAATTCAGTTTTCATAAGTAAAGACAAAATTGAGAGTACTTTTCATTTCAATGAGACAATTTATAAGGAATGTTTTCCTGAAGAATAGATAGTAAACTCTATATTTTATAAAGACATAATGAACATACTTCTGAAGAGAATTCAGCATATTGGGCCTCAGAAACTCAACGAAATAACAGGTTCCTGTCGCAAAATTTAATTCTTGGTAAGTATTTTGTAATAAAGAAAAACATAGCTCTCCACCACCCTTCACTTATTTACGACATGTGTCATCTGCATACTATCTATCTCCCCTCTGAAGAGAAGTCTTAATTCAAATGTTATTTTAATAGTACAAGAGATTCAGAAAACCACAGTCATGGATCAGACAGTATCCCAAAAGATTATATATGTTCAGATCAGTATAAAGATTCAGTATTTTGTTTTATGTAATTTTAAATTTATAAATGAGTTACTTTAATGTGGTTAATGATTTATTTGCAATACTTTTAGCATTGTTTTCATTTGCTTATAAAGATTTACATTATTGTCTGCTTTATTAAGAAATTTATTGATTCTTTGCCAAAATTTTAAATGTAGACAAGATAAAAAACTTTAAAATGTTCCAAGAAAAATTCAAAATTATCTTTATTGACAAGAATAAATTTACCTGTTTAATATATGGCAACAAAAAAATTTCTCATTGATAAATACTACTTTTTTTTCAGAAATTATGCAGTAAAAATGGTATTTCTAGCAATGATAAATTAACTATATTTAAAGACATTTTAAAAGGCAAGACCTTGTCAGGTTATATCTGTGAATAAGTTGAAATTGAGGATATGAATAGATTAAAAGAAAAATAACACAGGCTAGCAGAGCAAGGGAGAGTAAGAGAGTTAACTCCACATCTCAGCAAAAGAGTATTGATAGAATTGAATTCTTTGTTTAAATTCTGGACTGCGATTGGAAAAGAGCTTTACTGCATTGCAGGATTAAATGACAACATAATGCATATTATGACAAATTTCAGATTCCAGGAAGATTTAGATTCCAGGAAGGGGGCGTAGCCAAAGTAAAATCAAGAATTAAAAGGACTATTACAAAATTAAAGTTAGTAATTCTCTTTCATATTTTAAATCTTATATATATATATATATATATATATATATCAGAAAATGAGAAATCAAGATCAAAGGTACACCCCACATTTCCACCCACAATGTGAAAGCATAAATGAAAAGTACTGTACATATATATTATATGTACATTAATGTTTGACATCGTTTTTACCCCAAAACACTGTGAAGATTTTCAAGTAATTTTTGGCTGAATTTCGCAGTGATGTTTTTTGGCTAATTTTATTAGTTGATTTATTTTTCGAACTTTACAACTCATTATTGCACAAAGTTTGAGTTAAGTTGTAAAATAAAACAATAAAATAATTTATCCACCTTTATTTGATCTTTATTTAATGTTATTTATTTATTTATTATTTAATTTTGTTTAATGTCCATTTAATCTTATTGTCAAGTCTCACAATGTATTACAACTTTAAAGTTGAATTTATTCTTTAATTTTTATTTTTCCAGTTTCATTCCCATGTAAGTAATACTGTAGCAAGTTTCATACATTCGCTTAATACATTCATTAGACAACTGGGGGCTTACTAGTACATGTATATATAAACTGTAGCGTAGATCAAAATGATGTAAAAGAATTTGAATACGGTAGTTTAAACTACACAGATTTTTGTGATGCTGAAAACATACATAATAAGTCAACAGCAAAATAACACCAGTACACAAAAAATGAGGAAATGTGCTGAAGTGCAAAATAGTAAATAAGAGATGAATAAATCCACTATTAACTAAAATCATGTATCATGCTCTATCTCACTGAATAAGGGGGTTCATGAGTTGTCCACCTTAATACATATGCATACACACACCTACAAATATCTACATGAATTTATATATACATTTTTATGCATTATATTTTTAGTTTAGGTTTTGACTTTTTTAGTTTTTATTAAGTGATATGTATAGGATTATAAATATATGTGAGCATGTATGTATACATATATAAATACAAAATAAAGTAATTAAAATTTTAATTAAATATAATTAATAAATATAATTTTAATTAATTATAATAAGAAAAATTTTTAAATACCATCTCCAAGGAACAGAAATTCAATTTAAAACCATGACTAATCTGTGATCAATGACAATAGCTACTTTTTCAATACTTAAAATTTACTTTTGGTTCTGGTACTTTTGTGATTAAAGACTTTTGTTAACAAATTTTTTAAACAGGAGATTGAAATTCAAAACGTCATGAAGAAAAGAATGCAAGGCGAAAACGTCATAGTATAAAACATCATGGGAGAAAAGAAAGCAAAGAGAAAACATCGCAGTTCTAAAGCATCATGATACAAAATATCGTCGTCGAAAATAAGGCGGTTAAAAAACGACAGTTTGAAAAGATTGTCGATGGAAATATCATGGTAAAAAATAAAGTATCTAAAAATCATTGCATGACGATAACATCACAGACATGCCTTTTTCAGGCTTTAATAGTTGTAAAATTTTGCATAATGATTTGTGAACACAAGATATAAAGAAGGATAATTTTTACTTTTATATTTTTTATCAATTAATAAACATTTGCTGAAAATGTAAAATGGAAACATAAGCATAGAAAATTAATGCAACTTATGACACTTAACAGAATTTTAAACTGACATAGTTAGCTAACAAAAGTCATTAATAAATTATTTTTAATAAAGTTTTACTGGTAATTTTTCATGAAAAGCATAATCTAAAAAAGAGTAGAAAAAGAAAGATAAGTAACTGCATGACCTTATCTATACAAAATTTGCTAAGTTAATTTGAGATTATTTTCTTCACTTTTGTTAATCTGATACTCTACAGTGAAAATTATTTCTTGTTTTATTTAATTTCTTTTTTTGTTTTTTAAAATGTATTAGTTAATAAAAAATATGAATGTGAAAATTATCCTTCTTTCTATCTTGCACTCACAAATCATAATGTGAAAATGCATTTACAATTATTAAAGCCTTGAAAACGCATGTCTGCGATGTTATCGTCATGCGATGATTTGAAGGTATTTTTTACCCCGATATTTTCGATGGCGATGGTTTTAAACTGTGAAGTTTTTTAACCGCTTTATTTTCTCCCACGATGTTTTGTACTGTGATGTTTTCGCCTCACGTTGTTTTCTCCAAGACATTTTGGTCCACGATGTTTTCTGCTGCAACCGGTTTACACACACACACACACACATATATATATATATATCAAGAGAAAGAGAGAGAACATGTAACTAAAGAAGTATCTCCTACGAAATGTGAAGGAAAATTTAGATAGAAAATGTATACTTTTGTGGAAATCAAAAGTTATTATTTGTAATAAATTAAACTAGAATTGGTAATTTAAAAATATTAAATTAATAAAATAATAAATAAATAATTTAAAGATTTAAAACAATAAAATCATTGTTGATTCCACAGGAAGATCCTTACATTTCAAGGGGAGTTGGAATCCCTCTATACAATCACCAACAATTCATAAGGATTCCATTTCTGAACAAAATCCCTTTTCCAATTTTAAATTTGCTAGCCAAAAGAAATGTATTGATTAGCAAGTTTAAAACTGGAACAGAATTTTGTTCAGAAATGTGAAAAGACAAAACACGATCCTTCATTCCTGGGGAATGAACTACGATTTTATTGTTTTAATTGTTTAAATTTACTTTTATTAATATAGCATTTTAAATTACCAATTCCAATTTAATTAATTACAGATTCCAATTTTTGATTTTCACAACAGTACACCTTTACTATCTAAATTTTCCTTCATATTTCCTAGGAAATAATTTTTCCTTTATATATTCTCTACTAAATTAAAATTTAATTTCAACAGTGAAAGCGCAGGAACTTTTTATGTTCTTTTTAAATAAATTTTGAAATTCCTTAAGTTGAAGGATTTTTGTTCTCCTTTTACTTATTACTATTTTTACTACTTTAATTACTTCAAAACACTTTTTCCTTATATAGTATAATCAAGGTTACTTTTTCCGGCTTACTCAATCTTTATATGTATATATTAGTTATTTTTATCTCTTCACTAAACCAAAGTCAATAACTCGGTTCTCTTCTCTTCCAAGGAATAATTTCTATTTGATTACCACAGAAACCAAATTCTAGCACAAGTATATTAGCTTTATAAATATACATTATGTTTTCAACAATACCTGCAATTGATATTCTTTCTCTTGGATAGCACAAAAATTCACATTTAATTTTTATATAAAATAATTAATAAATAGCTTATTACTGACAATAATTTTCCAGTTTAGTCTCATATTTAGGCAATTTCATAGCAATGTCACTTGCTAAAAAGTTGTTATGAGGATCTTTTATCATTTAGGTTTGTTATGTGATATTTAGAAATAAATCTTCAAACCAAAATTTATTTATGTTTATAAAAGTAAAATGTAAAATGCATATTTTCTACTACTCATCAACATCACAGACATTTCCAATGACATAAAATGGAGATGATAAGAACATTCATACTAACAAGTGGTTTCCAACCTTTTTCAGTTAACAATACAATTAAGTGAAACATACAATCTTACCACATAATGATCTGAATTTGAATTTTTATTATTAATACCATGAATATTTTATTAACATGAATTATTACTATGAAGTTTTCACTTAGTTGATGGAATGACATATTATGATTGTCAATGTAACACGCACTGCATTTTCATTTCATTTTTTGCATTTTTTGCATGCACCAATCTGTTTTGATGTCATATTGATAATATATGATTTTTTTAATAAGACTAAATAAGAAACAATTTTATTGCCTCCTTTGTAATCTAAAATGAACATTGTGTACATGCTCAAAATAAGAAGTGGGAGAGTGATTAATTTTGTTTTCATGAAACATTGATTCATTTGATTTTTAATGTGAAAAAATAAACTTTAAGATGATAACATCTTGACCACTTGGAAATATTTATCTTTATCAGAAAGCAGATAGAATAAATTAAATATTGTTTGGGATGCTCACATTTTTATACAGATCTCAAAATAAAATGCGCTGATGTCATCATGAAAAGCACATGGTAATTATTTTTACACAGTTCTCATATGCAAATAATGTACGCATTAGAATTCAGAAATTTCATGATATACTGTAGTGTCGCTTCAGTTCCGTTAAGTTTCTAATGAAGTTTAGTTAAAGCGGAATGGCAACACCTTCTAGTCTCCGCAAAGAACGAAGTAAACAAGCTCCGAGTTTTTGTCACGCGATGCTAGGTGCGTGTAAAATGTAAATAAATCTTATGAATAAGAATCTATAACATCGTATGGAATAAAATATTGGTTCCATAGGAGTCAGAGAAGTGTTATTTTTCTATATTTGTACACCAGACACTTCACTGGTGTATCCCGGCGTGATCGAATTCTACAATGGCTGACGAAGACGAAACCGAAATTAAAGCAACAACTGCATCTGTCGCCAAGGTAAGCGTTAAAGTTCCTCCTTTTTGGAAGCCAGATCCTAAAATATGGTTTATTCAACTAGAAGCACAATTTAGAAATGCAAAAATTAGTGCAGATCAAACAAAATATGATTATGTTATAAGTTCCATTGAACCTGATATTTTGTCACAGGTATCTGATATTCTGCTAAGTCCACCACAAGATAATAAATATGAGGCAATTAAAAATAGATTAATTTCATTATATGCTGATTCAGAGACTCAAAAAACCCAAAAATTACTGAGTGAGTTAGAACTGGGTGACAAAAAGCCATCTCAATTGCTATGTGAGATGCGTAATTTGGCTGGCGATAAAGTAACAGATACTTTCCTAAAAACATTGTGGCTACAACGTTTACCCGTTAATATGCGTAGCATTATATCTGTTAGTAGTGAAGATTTGTCAAAAGTGGCTACAATGGCCGATAAGATTTGGGAATTAAACCCTGTTACTCCCCAAATAGCTGCTGCATCATCCATAACGGTAAAACGGAAGTGATTGAAAGTTTACAAAAACAGGTTAGTGAACTTAGCTTACAAGTTTCTGCTTTAAGCAAGCAACGTCATAGTCGTCCCTATTGTCGTAACCGATCCAAATCAAGAGATAGGAATTACAGTGGTAACAGATCTAGTGATATTTGTTACTATCATAAAAAATTCGGTGATAAGTCATTTAAGTGTAAACAACCCTGCAACTACTCATCAACATCACAGACAAATAGTCCGGAAAACCAGCTCCCCGTCTCTCATTGACGACGGAGGGACAAGGGGTGCAGCTGAGTCGTCTTTTCATCAGCGACAAAGAATCGGCTACCCAATTTTTAATAGATACTGGGGCAGAAATTTCTGTCATTCCTCCCTTGCCTGCAGATAAAAAAAACATCTCAAAATTAGAACTCTTTGCTGCAAATGGTACGAAAATTAAAACATATGGCCAAAAATTACACAAGCTTGATCTTGGACTCAGACGATCATTCACATGGCCTTTTGTAATTGCGGACGTAAATAAACCGATAATAGGCATGGATTTTCTTGCAAATTTTAACCTTTTGGTAGATTCTAAAAATCGCAAGTTGATTGATGGTACTACATTCTTAACAACCAATGGAACTCCTTGTTTTCAAAATAACAATAATAATATTCCGATTTTAAATGCCGTAAATGATCCATATAAACGTATCATTAACGATTTTCCGGATTTGTTAAAACTCAATGTAGTTAATAATAAAGTTAAAAATCATAACATCGAACATTATATCGAAACCAGAGGTCCACCAGTTTTCGCTTAAGCCAGGAGACTATCAGCTGAGAAACTTAAAGTGGCTAAAAAGGAGTTTGAATTTATGCTCCAAATGGGTTTATGCAGGCCATCTAAAAGTAACTGGTCGAGCCCACTACATCTGGCTATGAAGAAATCAGGTGATTGGAGACCTTGTGGAGACTATCGAGCGTTAAACAACGTCACGATTCCTGATAGATACCCTCTACCATTTTTAACAGATTGCAGTTCCATTTTAGCTGGAAAAAGAGTTTTCTCATCCATAGACCTCATTAGAGCGTACCAACAAATTCCAGTTCGCGAAGAAGATATACCGAAAACGGCCATTCTCACTCCCTTTGGCTTATTCGAGTTCCCATTCATGACCTTCGGCCTACGAAATGCGGCCCAAACGTTCCAACGTTTCATGAACAGTGTGTTGAATGGACTAGAATTCGTGTTTTGCTATTTGGATGACATTCTAATAGCCTCCCCAGATGAAGAAACTCACCAAAAACATCTACGAGCAGTCCTTGAGAGACTAAACGAATATGGCCTGTGTATTAATGCGGCAAAGTGTAAATTTGGTCAAGCAAAACTTGCATTCCTGGGATACGAAGTGTCAGCTGAAGGACTTAAACCTCTCTCAACAAAAGTTGATGCCATCAAAAATTTCCCAGAACCAAAGTCATTTACTAGTTTAAGACGATTTTTAGGTATGGTGAATTTTTATCACAGATTCATACCAAATTGTGCAAAACTGCAACAACCTTTAACAACATTGCTCAGTGGTATTAAAAAGAACTGCAGAAAAGAAATAACCTGGACGGCAGAAACAAGAAACGCCTTCCAGATCTTAAAAGATGCACTTATTCATGCCACAAACTTAACTCACCCATCCGAAAAGGCTGAAATATCGCTAACAACTGATGCTTCCGATACTGCCATTGGAGCCGTTTTACATCAGATTGTGAATAATGAAAAACAACCTTTAAGTTTCTTTTCCCGGAAATTGACATCAGCACAACAAAAATATAGTGCCTACGATAGAGAACTCTTAGCCATCTATACAGCAGTACAACATTTCAAATACATCTTAGAAGGGCGAACTTTTGCAATATACACGGATCACAAACCACTAACATTTGCCTTCCAACAAAATTTGGAAAAAGCTTCCCCACGACAAGCTCGACAACTGTCATATATTGGCCAGTTCTCAACCGATATCCGATTCATACAAGGGCATGAAAATACCGTTGCTGACGCTCTCTCTCGCATAGACACCATTTCTGTACCATCTGCAATAGACTTACAAACTATAGTAGACTGTCAAGAAGATGACGACTTGGAGATTCTAAAAAACAACCCAAACTTAAAAATCCTACAGATCCCTATACCGGACAGCGACAAGAAAATTAACTGTGATACTTCTACAAATTATAATCGACCATACATCCCTGCAAAGTTTCGGCAGAAAATATTTTCTTCAATCCAAAATTTATCTCATCCTGGAATAAGATCCACGATAAAATTGATAACACGACATTTCATATGGCCCAATATGAATAAAGACTGCCAACTATGGGCTAGAGCATGTTTATCTTGCCAAAGATCTAAAGTTCACAGACATACACAGTCATCTTTGGGAGAATTCAAAGTACCTCCACACAGATTCCAGCATTTAAACGTAGATCTGGTGGGTCCGCTACCTCCTTGCAAAGGATTCAAATACCTTCTAACCATCATCGATCGTTATACACGATGGATCGAAGCGGTACCGTTAGAAGATCAATCAGCAGAATCTATTGCTAAAGCTTTGATTTATACTTGGTTTTCACGCTTTGGAATTCCGAATCGCATAACATCTGACCAAGGTCGGCAATTTGATAGCCAACTTTTTCAAGCTTTAGGAAAATATCTTGGTTTTCATACAAACACAACAACTGCGTACCATCCACAGGCAAATGGCCTGATCGAAAGACAACACCGAACTTTAAAAGCAAGTCTCAAATGTCATCTACTCGAATCAAAATCATGGCTGGAAGCATTGCCTTTCGTTCTATTAGGCATAAGATCTGCCATCAAGGAAGACTTAGGTTGCTCATCCGCAGAACTTGTATACGGAACTCCTTTAGCATTACCTGGTGAATTCTTTTCAACAGTACCTCATATGAAACAGTCTGAATTTTCTCAAAACCTTTAGAAAATAATAAGAGCTATGAAGCCAAGTTCTACCACCACCCATGGAAATAGAACAGTCTTTGTTTCTAAACATCTTTCCAACTGTTCTCACGTATTCCTATACAACAACATTAATAGTTCGTCGCTACAGCCTGTCTATCTTGGACCGTATCCTGTAAGAGCAGGAAAGGATAAGTACTTCGATATTGAAATCCAAGGAAAAGTTAAAAGAGTTTCAATAGACAGACTAAAGCCATGTTTCCTAGTGCAAGATTCTGATATTCCTTTTCAAAACTCCCATTCCAAGAAAGCGGAACTTGGGGAAACACCTGCACTCAAGAACACTGAAGAAAATTCAGAACCTCATCATGAAACCAAGACTACTAGAACCGGCAGACATGTGAAGTTCCCCAGTCACTTTAAAGATTATCTTCCATAATCGCTGTCACTAGGAAGGGGGTGTGTAGTGTCGCTTCAGTTCCGTTAAGTTTCTAATGAAGTTTAGTTAAAGCGGAATGGCAACACCTTCTAGTCTCCGCAAAGAACGAAGTAAACAAGCTCCGAGTTTTTGTCACGTGATGCTACGTGCGTGTAAAATGTAAATAAATCTTATGAATAAGAATCTATAACATCGTATGGAATAAAATATTGGTTCCATAGGAGTCAGAGAAGTGTTATTTTTCTATATTTGTACACCAGACACTTCATATACTATTTGAGAAACAGTCTCTAAGGTACCAAATAAGTATAATATAGATATCAATTAATTAATTAATTGCTACTAATTAATAATAGATGAATATTTTTTAAAAATTCGGGAACACTTTTAACCATAAAACATATTGTATTACATATTTATCATTATTCCCATCATATATGCATTCTAAAAATAATTTTATAATAAAATCAATTCTAATAAATCCCAAAGGTACATTTCAATACCAGAGAGAGAGATTTTACTTACACCGTGTTCTTTAGCAGCTAAAACAACATTACACACAATATCTTCGGAGAAAAATGGTCTAACACCATCATGAATAATCACAATTTCAGGTTGTGTTTCACCTGGAAAGAATTGTTTAAATGGAAAGTGCATAAGATTTAAGAATATGATTTACTGTAAATAAAGATAACACCTTAAAAAATTGTGCAAAAAGATATTTAAATCTTAATACTAACATTAATTAAAAAGTTTACAGGTTTTACTGAAGAATTTTATTATTTCCTTCTGTTAACAAAGATTCTTTAGCCTGTAAGTTATATTTCTTCAATTGTATATTACAATTATATTTCATTTCTGTTTCTTTTAAAATTTCACAGTCATTGTTTTTTGTTAAGATATCACAATCTGCAGCATATAAAACTTCACTGTTCCAAAAACTATAATAAACAATTTATTTGCAAACACCTTTACTGATTACATTATAGCGTATAAAGTGGGAGATCCAGAAGTCCAATACCTGGTATGATTTAATATCAGGACCACCAATCCACTAAGTAAATAAATATATAAATAAAATTAATGCAACAAAAAAACTAAATACTCTTCATTTGCAAAGTTTAGGAATGGAGAATATAATACTCTGCTAGGTGTTCCATACCATGTGCATGTGATTTTTCAGTTTTAATTACCATATGCTTATCATGATGACATCAGTGCATTTTATTGCGATTTTTCTTCCCACTAACAAAGATTCCCAGCATGTCACTTTCAAACACCTTCTGGCTAGGAAGCACAGCATTATGGTAAATGACAATGAATTGATTGCCAGATTGATCAAAGGCTGCAAAGATCACACCTGAGTGGTTGTGAGGGGAAATACTTTTCTTTATGACCTAAACAATTTTCTTATTATAACAATTTTCTTTATACATTTCAAAATCTGAATAGTGGTAGATGTAATATAATTTTTTTTAAAATCTTTATGGATTTGTATAATATTCAAGTCAATAATAATTTATTGGGTGTTATAAACAAGCAGAATTCTGTTTGATTATAGCACTGATATTTTTTTAGAAAAGATTTTAATTTGTATTAATCTTTTCAAGAAGCTGAATGCTATACAACAATTAATAAGAAGATCGGTATTTGGTTTAGAAACTCAATACAAAAAACTACATAAAGTATGACAATCGGTAAAAGTTAAATGCTTTATAATACTTTGTAATTTTCTCTAGTATGATGGTCCATTTGCATGTAGCACATTTATACAACACAACCCAAAAAAGTACTATCACTTAATGACACATAGTACATCACATTTTATATTTCTTATAACAGACACATATTTATTTTGATAATTGTTCAATATATGACTTTTCTGAAGCCAAATAAAAGAGAATATTTTACTGCCTATAATACATATCATATTCGATGAATTAGAATTTTAAAAAATACTACAAAACAGAAAAATAATATTCTAAACAATAGTTTACAAAAAAAGTTTGAGTCAAATAAATGTAAAAAAAAATTTATGTAGTGTTATTGTTTATGTATAATTTATCATTTTGATATAAAACATTAATAATGCATAATTCATACTTCTTATGATTAAAGTTCTGTTTTATAAATACAGTATGCTTTCAATCATACATCTCTTCATTTATGCCTCATTCTCAGTTAATTATTATTTTCAGTAAGCTTAGCCAAAGGTGTAAGAATTAACAGACTTTTATGATTATCTGCACCCTCATTGAAAAGCCACAAAAAAGTACTGATGAGGCAATGAACCCTATCATCAAAACATACTCATGTGGCAAGCTATGTATGTGTATAGTATAAATTTGTTTGAGACATGTGGATCTGAACTTTTGAAATGCAATGCGCATTTCCCTGATTAGTAAATCTTTTTTGTATTGAGTATATTTCTTTTGTTTTAACGAATCATAATGGAACTGCGGAGTTTGTCCTCTTTTATTTCATTATGTGGAAGTTTCAACTGTTCTTGGGCTTTTGTGATTGTGGCTTATGCAAGGTTGCCATTGGGCAAGGTTCTGCATAGTGCTGAATTTGTGCAACTCTCTGATTTTTTTAAAGAGAAACAGACTGTGGTGTACATAAGGAGAACAAAAATGAAAAAAAATTACAAAAGGATATCTCGAAAAGACTATCAATTGGTGTAATTACCTCTAAAAAGTGTGCGCCTCCTTTAAAAAAAATCAGCAGTAAAGTAAAAGCAGCATTATATGTATCATTGAAATGAATATACAGACACGCAAACAAACATTTCTCTCCAAAGTCACCAATGAGTTTGAGACTCTTCAATAAGGATGCAATTAATCAGGAAGTAGTAGAAGTAACATAATTTAATTTTTCATATATTTTAGTTTGAAAAGAACATCATAGACTACATAAAAATTTTTATTTCATACTTTTTCTAACAGTCCCAGTGAATACAACTTTTGAAGAAAAATTCAGTCTTGATAGTACTTTCTTTTTCTTTTCTCCTGACTTACCCATGGGCAATTTTATTCAAGAAATGTGCTGTTTCCATATCTTATTTCAGTCAATGATTCATCTTTCCACACTTATTCCTAATTTTCCCTGAAAGTCCTTCATTTGCTTAGAATTTTTTTTTTTTTTTTAAAGGTCAAAAGCAACCAATCAAAAGGAAATTTACGCTTTATTTTTATCATTAAACTCCCCCTAATTTTTCTTCCTCTCAACATACTTGTTCACTGATTTTTCAATTTAAAAAATGGGTAAATTAAGAAAAAACGTTAGCTTAACATATCTGATGTAAATGCATGAATCAGGGCAGCAGTACGGCTGTTGGCGATGGAAGGTAGCACTACTGTGCTAGCAGTCATATGAAACACTTGTCTGTTTCATTCAGAAATTACCTGGCTGACAGTACAAATGAGGAATACATTCATAAACATTTGAAATGCAGCTGAGAAGGTGGCAATGGATGATAAAACACTGCAGCGCATAATACCCTATAAACAGAGTGATATAATGTACTTGAAAGACTTAATAACACTCTTCTTCCATTGAGATTTAAAAGGCTCACCAAAACACTTGATTGTACTTATCCAAATTTTTTCGTTATTCAAACCTTTGTTGGCTTTATATCAGATAAGAAGCAATTCGGTGTTATAAAAGTAACAAGGCTTCCTAAATTTCCTAATCATCAATGAAGCAATGTTATCAGATCCATCCATATTTTTTACTTATGCAGCTATTAACTTCAGTTTAAACTTCTTTCCACTCTTACATATCTCATTATTCAAATAAACAGTTAACAGTTTATCTGTTTATGATAAAACAGGCTACATTCATCCCTGCTGAATACATACAATAAGAGCAATAGAAATAATATAAATTCAGATAAACTAAAAATTGGGAGATTTCAAGATTTAACAAGAGATCAGGAGATGAGATGAAAAATTGGAAATCTCTCATTAAAACAAGCAGAGTTGACAGCTCTGCAAAATGGACTTTCTTCAGTATGATGGAACAGTTATGCTAATAATAACCACCTTTACTTTTTTCGAGACAGAGGAACAATAATATATGCTTTAACTGAAATCTTTGAATCCAGCCAATATTTAAAGCGAAAGCTTGTTTACCTGGTTATTAACTATTTGCAGTGCTTTATCCCAAATATGTTGATACTGGAACACTCAAGCTTCTGACATTCAAACCAAAAGCATTTTCTTACATTCACTAATGTTGAACTATTCCCTCCCTCTTATCATAACTAGAAGTATAAATGAAAAATTCAGGAAGTGAATTTCCTTAGAGGAATTCTGCAGAATCCCAACTTTGAAAAAAAACTGTTGTCCCTTGGGGGGGGAGGAAATAATGATCTTTTTAATCTGAAATATGTTCTCTCTGCTGAAGTCAATTTATAAGGGTTTAATGAAAACTGGAACATAAACTGTATATTCATTTTCATTTACCCCATAACTTCATACAAATTAAACAAGATTCTAAGAATTTCAAAATCCTTCTTAGAATATTTTTATTGGTAATAAATTACCTCTCCCTTCATTGTTCATGTCATGCAAGCAAAAAAGCCAGGTGACATACAAAAAAATTAACAACTTTAGAAAGAATAACAATTAATAATAACAACATTTCACTCACAGGAAACTTTTCTGGTAAATATTAATGGAAGTATCTTAGGTGTATTAGTGATTCCATAAACAATATTGATATTACATATCTGATACTGAATACAAATAAACTTAAACACTAAAATTGCATTCAAAAAGGACTTCCAAAAATGTGATATTACAAGCGGAATGACCCCATATCCAAATGACTTTATTATCAGGTTTGACTATACAAGTAAAAAGAACAGGGGAAATCTTTATAAAGAACTATACCACTAACAGCAAGTTTGAACAGCTCTTAATCCAGAATAAATCGACTGGTGCCTAGAACCAGAGCCTTCAGTAACCATTAGTTTTTCATCCTTTAAAGCACACATCTGGCTTAACGTTTGCAGCATGAAATCTAAATATTCTGGAGCAGCAACCACCACAACTTTCTTAATGAAAGATATCCTGTAAATAATTAAATAAAATGAATAACCTAATTGTGAATAATTGCAGTTTTCACAATGAAATGTTATGTATTTTCAAATATCATAGGAACAAAAATAAGTTCACACTTAACATCATTATTAATTTTTCTATATTTAATGAACAAATAACAGAAAAAATACAAAATAAATTAAAAAAATTAAACACTAAATAAATTAACTAATGGCCATCTAGATCCAACTAATGAAACAAATGCTCTCCTAGTAAGCATCCTCTGCTTACTGCACTTTATTGATTTTAATTTGAAAAGAAATCTAAAATATTGAATTCAATAAGGTCTGCAATTAAATTTTATTTACATTTATAAAATTATTATCTTTAAGATTATAAATACTTATCAACAAAATGATGTTCATTTATTTCACTTGAAAATTCACTAAAGAAAACTGTTATCTTTCATAGCAAGTGAAAAAATGATGGCAGCACAATAGTGATTTAAGAAAAAATTATACTTACATATTACCCTATCGACCATGATACACTTGCCAAGCAGCATGATTTAGCACCAATTAAAAATAAATGTGATGTAACATCACACTAAAAACACCTGTACTTTCCTTTAATGTAATTCTGATTGATTCTCAATAAGCTGACCTTGGTTTTCTATGAACAAAGCTACAAATTACCTGCTATTGCTATACTTTTCTTGCATTTTGAGAAGCAATTTTTTTTTTTTAAGTTCTTTGCTTTCTTAAAAAATTTTCTTTATCCACAATGTTTTTCCCTTGTAAATATATTATTATTCTTTGAAACTGTTTTATATTCAATAAATCTTAATTAAATTACCGTATATTCTGGCTTATAATGAGCACCTATAATCTCAAACTACATTTTTTAGTTTTTAGGTACATTAGCTATATAACACATACCTTTTCTTTATGAAGAAACCTGAAAAATACCTGTGCAATGCTTTTATCTTTTGAAGCCATTCATTTGAAAACATTTCCCAGGCTTTCGAACAATGGTATATTGACCTGACAAAACAATATGGGAGAAAATATATATGTGGGGGACATGCTTGAGGAATAAATAATTCTGCAGAGAGGGTGTACTGCATTCAATGCAGGGATGCACAAGAATGTTATTCCAGTGTTTCAAAAAAGGAAGAGATTATTTGAGGTAACAATGCACTTCTGATCCTAATGAGTTCCCAGAATTAACAGTTAGTCTCTTTCTGTAGTCATTCAATGCCATAATTTTGAAGTGAACATTGAAGGCAAGGAAAGAAGAAAGAAAAAGCCAGCCAAATGTGTCATACCAATCTACAAGTAGTGAGTGAATAATAAAAACACAGAGTGAAATTAAACACGCTACAAGGCACGTCCAGAAAGTAAGTTCCATTTCAATTTATCTCCGCTGCAGCTCTGCGATCGCAGTTCCGCACATTCGCAGTAGACGCTCTGTATCAGGGAGAAGAAACGCGCGCCATTTGGAGATCGCTGTCAGTCACGTACGCTTTGTTGTGCTTATTTACAATGTCGGTGTTGATTGAAAATCCCGCTGCTTGTGAAATCAGATCTGTGATTCGTTTTCTGAATGCAGGAAAGTGAAACCTAGTGAAATTTATCGGCAAATTTGCGATGTTTACGGACCAAAAGCGATGAGTGATTCAATGGTGAGAAGATGGGTCCAAAAGTTCAATGACGGACGTACTGATGTGCACAATGAAGAACGAAGTGGGCGTCCATCTTTGGTTACAGAAGAACTGGTTCACGCGATTGATGACAAGATCCATGAAAACCGAAGGTTTACAATTAGTGCTCTTGCTATGGAATTTCCCCACATTTCACAATCACTAATGCATGAAATTGTTACCGAAAAACTGAAATTTCGTAAACTTTGCTCACGTTGGGTACCAAAGATTCTTACTGAGCAACACAAAACAAAACGGATGGGTAGTGTACTTCAGTTTTTGACCCATTATGCTGAAAGCGGCGAAGAATTTCTGACACAGATAGTCACAGGAGATGAAACTTGGGTTTCTTACGACACCCCTGAAAGTAAGCAGCAATCAATGGAATGGAGGCACACTTCATCCCCAGCATAGGTTAAGCCGAAGCAAATCTTGACACCTCAAAACATGATGTGCACAGTGTTTTGTTGGACTGGAAAGGCATCTTACTCATTGATTTCTTACCGCGTGGTCAAACAATCAGAGCAGATGCTTATTGCGAGACACTTCGGAAATTGCGCCGCGCAATACAGAATAAGCACCGAGGATTGCTGTCAAAAGGTGTTGTTTTTCTTCATGACAACGCATGACCACACACTGCAAATGTGACGAAAAACCTCCTACAGGGATTTGGCTGGGATGTGTTTGACCATCCTCCGTACAGCCCTAACCTCGCTCCTAGCGACTTTCATCTGTTCTTACATCTTAAGTCTTTCCTTGGCGGTCAACACTTGAACAATGACGACGAGCTGAAACTGTTTCCAACTGGTTGAAGACACAGGCGGCAAATTTCTATGAAGAAGGTATACAAAAACTTGTGCCTGCAATATTTCGGCAGTTATGTGGAATGCCTGCAATATTTCGGCAGTTATGTGGAAAAGTAGTTTAAGAGTTGTTAATTTTGTGCAATAAATAACTTTTCTGTAGCTGTACACAATTTACTTTTATTACCAAACGGAACTTACTTTCTGGACATACATTGTATAACTCAAAAGTCATTAAAATGTAGCTTACCTAGCAATCTAGATGGAATGGAAGATTATGGATCAGAATAACAGTGACAAAGATGAAATAGAATTTGATGATGTACCTGAAGTTATAATGGAAGACGAGTATGATGAACTTTTCATATTATCAGATAAAGAAATTTAAGTTCATAACGATTCTCATTTCCTCCGCATTTAAGCTGTGCAAAATAAAAATTGGACAGTTCTATATCTCCCAATCTACTGGGTTGATTGACGAAATTCAAATTACATTTTTCACGTCTCGAAAGCGCGACTTAGAATATATATTAGATTTACATATAGTACTGTTCTTATATAGGTATTTTGACACAAAATCGGACTTTTTCTAAAATGACATGCCACTTTTTTTCCATATTTCGATTCTACGACTCAAATTATGCCTAAATATTAGATTTTGTAAAATTTGGGAAATTTACAGAGAAATTCAAAAATTTATCTTGCGCATTTTTTTTTCAATTTGCGCCAAGAATAATACACTTGGCAAACTTCTTAATTTATAGCAACGTATTTCCCTTTCTTATTTTATCATTGTACACAAGCAGAAAAAAAAGTCATTGTTCATACTTTTAAATAATTTTAACAAAGTGCGTAAACCACATTTGGCATTATTATTGCTTATAATATATATGTCAAAATTCAAAATGCATAAATATGTAAATTCGTGTATATTTTAGAAATTTTTGAATAAAAAAACTCTAATTTTTTGCAAGTGTGCCTAGAAATACATCTACTTTAAGATGTTAAAAATTTTATAGATTACAATACAAAAAAATTTTTAAGCGATTTATAAAAAATATTTAAAATCATAAATTAAAAAAATTAATCATAAAAATGTTTGAATTATATTTAAGCCTAAATTTCGAATTCCAGAAGAAGGAATCAAGCAAGTTTAACAAAAAAAAAGATATTAATACAGGGTTCATACACATTTCTGCACATGGAAATTAAGTACTTTTAAGGACCATTAATGAAAAAAACTAAGGACTTATCAGCAAATGGGAGCTGCATAAATTCAATTAAAATTCAATTAACTTATGTCTGAACTCCGTTTTTGTAATAGCCCTCTAAGAATAAAATAAATCCATAAGTAGGATGCATTCTTATTAAATATAATTTAATAAACATAACTATAAAGCAAATTTGAGAATAAAATCCACTTTATAAAATTTATCAGGCAGCATTAAATATTTTACAATTAAAAATCTGTTTCAATACACAAACCAATATTCCCACTAGTTTCTGTGTGCTTTATCACCTAATTTGCCAGTCTCTTAACAGTGTACATAACGAGGTTTAACTTGATCTGGTAAAAGTTAAATAGTCCAAAACCTCTTATAGACATGAAGCAAATTATCACTATGTCTGAAAGTAACTACAAAGCCACATAAAGGTTTAAATAAACTTTCATTTAAAAGAAAAAACTTAGAACATACAGGCATGTTCTTATGTTGACAAAATCAACTACAGCTTGTGGTGATGCAATTAAACTAAAACAGTTAAATTCAAACTAAAAATGTGGACTAGTAGTTAAAGACAAAAACACTCTTTCAGTCCCAAAACCTTGGTTTAAAAACTATCTGATTTGCATTATGGTGAGGAAATGGAAAGGGGAACTTCTAGTAAAGGCTAAAATTGTAATTGGTTAATTTGCATAATAATAACTGTACATATGAGAGAAGAATAATTTTCTTCCTCTTTATGCATTCAGTTTCTTTCTTAAATTCGTTTCCTCTTCACGTTAGAATTTTGGGAATTAATTAAAGATTTCTGTTATTCTAAAAAACCAAATGCATTTAGAATGTAAAGAAAAAGCAGATAAATATGAAATGATGTATAGTAAGGACTGGTTCCAGGCTGATGAGGCAGAATTTTTAGAATTTAGTGACACACTGAGCAACAAAAATCTAGAAATAGCAACTACTTTTAGAATTTAGGACAGGCAGTAGGAGCAGAATTTAGGATCCACGGAGATTGCATCAGGTGTCAAAATGCATTGTGTCAGCCCTGTGTATGATCCATTGAGGTGAATCTTCTAAATTGTCAGTTTTTAATTTCTTTATTAATAGAAAAATTCTTTTTTTATAAATGTCAGTCCATGCGAAAAGATTAGAAACATTTCCCATACTTGTGTCTAGTAAAAAGTTGAGAAAATAAAAGGAAGATAAACATGTTAATATTGGATTGGATTATTCAATTATGGCAAAGCATACGAGGGCTATCTGCCTAAAGGGAAGGATGCCTTTGTGGAGGACTTTCTAAGGGAAACTGGTTCGTATACATGTTACACATGGGGGAAAACACGAAAACGCCCTCTAGCCAGCCTGTTCGCTGTATTTGAACCTTGGACCGAACTACCAGTGTTCAGCGTCTTTACCGCTCCGCCGCTGGTGGGCCCTAAACATGTTAAGAAAAGGACTTCTAGTATCAGAAGTACAGCATTCACACATTATGTTTTCATTGTCCTTTCAAAAATTCTCCAAAATGTAAGAAATTCATTACAAACTTTCTGTAAAATACATCCATTATGTGTTAATAAAATGAAGACATTTTCATTTTGTCAATTTTTTTTGGAGCCTTCTAGAATTGTGGGTCTGTAAGAAGAAAAATTAGCTATACCAATTCTAAAGAATTCTAAAGAAAAATTAGCCCTACCAATTCTGCAAGAGAAAAAAAGCTAGAAATATTTTGAAAAAAAAAAAAAAATCAGTGGAAAAAGTGTAAAATTAATTTTAGAGAAAAAAACTGATGCATATTCTGACAATTCTGAATATACAGAGACAATTACATGAGAAAAATTCTTACCATGAAAAAATTAAAAGGAAGAAATTTTTAATTAATTATATAGCTATTCTGTTTTTGCTATGAATTGTTTTGTAAACTGTGCTTTACAGGCATTTATTACCTTGTTTATTTTTCAGATTCAAAATACTATATAATAAGTCGCCAAAATGGAAAGAAATGCCACTTTATAATATGACAGCAAAAGAAAATAAAAATATTTTATTTTAATGTTATTCCTTAAATGTAATTTAAATATATAACTATAATTTTAATTAAGTTTATCAATGTTATAATGTTTCAAAAAAAAAATCATCGAAAAATTCTCAGATCACCGAATTAAAAATTTTCTATAGAAATAAATCTTAAAATGGCCAAAATGTTGATAAGTCACCAAATTTACAGTTTTTAATAAAAGAATTCACATACCCAAAAGCAAAAAGTTGTTTAAATGCTCTTCAATAGAAAAAAAAATGAAATAATTTTGAAATGCTTAGGTTTTGACTCCTTGCTCACAAACTCCAGTATCCCACCCTTTACATTAGAAATAGGTACAAATTACAGTCAAAAGTCGTTAATTCGGACACCCATAATCCGTAATGATCTATAATCCGGACCTCAAAGCTACAAACTTTCTGCGCATGCGTCTCTTTGACGCATGCACGTAAGACCTTTACCGCTGCGAATTTGCGTAGGCGCGTGCGCAAAATACGTTTACGAATGCACGTTTAATGTATAACGGACGGGATAAGCTAAGCTAAAATTATCTAATTATCTATTTCAGTTAATGTTGCAGATTGCGTTAATCCTTAATCTTCGAATTGGATCCGGATTATTATTTTTTGCAGACTGTTAGAGCAATTTTATAAAAGTAAGCTTGAACTTTCGATTATGTCAAATAGAATTTCCAATATATATTTACTAATATGTAAAGGATATACAAAGCGAAAGTATCTTTCGGAGTCCATTAAACAAAAAGTGGAATTGCTGCAAAAAAATGGATAAAGGCATATCCTTTGTTTATCTAAACTTTAACGTTTGTTTATCTAAACTTTGTTTATCTTTAACGCCGCGGTGTGCAATGAATTGGAAGTTCATCTGTCAGCACTATCCTTATCTTAAGGGCAGATTTTTTATTTTATTTGGCTTATAATTGCTTACTCAATGTAGTATTTCATCTCGATGTACTCTGATATGATTTAAATCAAATGCCTCGTCATTATAATTCGCTTCCAATAGCAAAGAAAGTAACAGAGGTTATTGAAAACGAAAAAATTTCGATTGACAAATTAGTCCGTATTCTCGACACAGCAATTATAGGACTTGAACAACGGAACTTTGTAACTGAACAAGAAATTATATCTGTTTATAGAATTAAAGAGAATGTATTACCACATAAAAAAATGAAGCAACTTAAACAATTTACATTGAAAGAAATGTTTAATAAAGTAAACAAATAAATATTAAGCTTTTTCTTTTTGTAAATTTTGATACCCTTTAGATCATAATTGTTCTTTATTTCGTAAATTACGGTTTCATATTTTTAATTTTATAATTTCTGCATGCCATTTTACCAGATTTAAACTGATGATCTATAATCCGGAAAAATCGATAATCCGGAATCGCCGAAGTCCCGATGAGTTCGGATTAACGACTTTTGACTATATAACCCATGAACCCATTCAAAAGATAATCATATTTATCAGTGAAAAAGATAATCATGGAGAAATATTTTTGAAAATATTTCGCCATAATGATAATTCACACTCAAAACAGCAGTTGTAAGACAGAAATTTCAGATGATTAAAATTAAGGTCTTTCTGCCGATTTTGCGAAATTAAGGAATTTTAAGGACCAAAAATCGATTCCAAAAAACCTAAGGACTTTTAAGGACCGTACGAATCGTGTAATAAATATATATTAAATTCAATTCACATTAAGGAGCTAAATTTTTAGAGCTAATTTTTTAAAAACTACTCGTGCAATTTTTACAAAACTTGGCAGTTTGGCATAATTTGAGTGGTAGAATTGAAATATAAAAAAAAAGGCATGTCATTTCAGAAAACGTCTGATTTTGCATCAAAATACCTATATTAGAACAATGCTATATATAAATCTAATACATATCCTAAGTCGCGCTTTTGAGACATGAAAAACGCAAGTTGAATTCCGTCAATCGGCCCAGTAGAATGGGAGATACAGAACTATACCATTTATTTTATTTATTTATTTATTTTTGTATGTGTGTGTGTGCAGTATACATGTAGAAATATAATTTTTGTATGCTTATCTTTTCCTTATTTTTAAACCTATTATTTTTATATACCACACATAACCTGCACCCATAAATTTTAATATTATATTTTGTAATAAAAGTGTGCATTGTATGTTGGAATATTTGGTAATTCATTGTGCATTAATTATTCATGATCAAACAATACAAACATAATGAAAGAATTAGAAAGGGAAAAGTGCACACAAAATTAAGGAATACACAATCTATAAGCCACAAAATTCACTAATACACATAACCTTCAATCCTGAAGTAATGTAGAATATCAGAATTCTGTGTAATAATTCAGAATAAAGACATCTTAGATTTCAAAACTTCAAATAATGCCTAAATTACTAAATATTACAGTAATTAATTCTTTTTCTTAATCTTTGTGCTACACATCTCTTTTTGATATGTATTACATGTAAAATACCACTCTATGAATAGAAAACTTAAAATTCAAACAAGAATTTTAATTATTGAATGTAATTATTGAATGTAATTTAAAAAAAAAAAACAGAATGTGGCGGAACATGATCTCCCACCAATTTTAAATTAAGACGTGAAATTAGTGAAATAGCAACAAGCTTTAAGTAAATTATCACTTCTGGTTGATCATGTTGTAAATAAAATCGAGTTTGTTCATACACACTTTATGGTTCAATGTTAATTATAAACATTACTCATTTTTTATTATCTTATTTTCCCAAACAATGGACAATGATACCTAAACATGCCCATGCACAGATCCATTCTCATGCTTTGATTTAAAAATATCAATCAAACTTAGTACACTCTCTGGTCACATAGCTTCTTGGATTCACAGATGAATAACTTAATAACCACAAAATTTTTAAAAACATAATATCTTAGAATTCCTAATATATTAGCTGTATTTATTCAACATCACTTTCTTTGCACTTATGCCACATAAAATTCAACAACAGAATCTTTAAAATCAGCATATCATTAGAAAATCCAATACAGTGTTAATTGCTTCCATAACTATAAACATTTAGCATAATTCCAAGAGATAATTAAATTTATCTCTTGGAATTAAAATTTAAATTAAAATTACATTTAATGCTTATAAATACTATACCTTGTTCTCAATAACATATCTATTTTATATACTAAATTTGAGAAATTTTGGTTTATCTCATAATATAAATATATATATATAATATACTAAGTGTGCAGTCATGAATCCGGTTTTAACTTCTGGCTGTAGACATGGCTGGGTAGATAAGACAGGAATAAGATGCTGACAAAACTAATTTTAGAGAATCACCATCTTTATTTTTAAACAGATAAAAAACTATGTCTTCAGTAGACAAATTACTTTTCAATCACAGTTGAATACAAATAATTTTTATACGCGCAGATAAAAACAACATCATTTCAGGCAGGGAAGCATAAGCAGCACGGAGTTGTTAGCATAGCAGAAGTCAAGGAAAAAGGGAAGCGTAGTGCTTGGAACTCAGTATTTATACTTCATAGGTGCAGAGAGTATTCTAGGCTATGATTGAACAATATTAGTTTTAGTTACCTTTTTCAAGCAGTGTTATGAAATTTGAAATTATTTTGAATTTGGGTGAACAGATGAATTTAGGGAGAACAAATGAATAGAGATGAATTTTAACATCCTAAATTTGAACACCAAATTTCGAATGTTAATTTTGAGGTCATCGATTATTTTTTAAAACAGCCATTGCATTGTGTTATATCTTGCATACATATATAAACTTAAAACATCTAGAGTTAGAAGTGAATTGGAGTCAAAGCAAGGCAATTCCTCAATGATATTAATAATTGCAAATGTGCATTGTAGGTTTAACACAATATCTAAGCAAATAAAATTTAAAAATTCATAGTAGTACAAAGTTGAAAAATAAAAATGCAAAGGGGAAAAAAATATACAAGACAATAAAAATATAAAAATTAATCTGCTTTTATTGAAACTCCAATTCCGAATGCATCAAGGATATATATATATATATATATATATATATTATGTAAGCTTGTTCAGAGCCCCAAATAAAGTATCACTTTCGATTCATCAATTTTAGCCAATATCTAATATATTCCTTCCATTGTTATATTTTAAATAAAAAAATTGAAAAGTTTTGTATCATATTTTAATATAGTTTTTCAGATAGTTTTAATATAGTTTTTTTCCCAAAACAGGACCATAGCCACAGCTAATGCAGCAGCACCAAGAGCAGCAAAAATCAGGCATGGCAAAATTTGTAGAATTTAGAAGAGGCACTGGGCAGCAGAATTTAGTGGTGACAAAAATTTTTTAATTTAGGGAGTACTAGTCAGCATAATTCAGGACCTACATAGATTGCACTAGGTCGCAAAATGTGTACTGGTGGTCTTGCCTCCGCCCACATAACCAAATGCAAGGGCTGAAACTGTGATCTTTGCCAACATGATTATAATCTCAATCAACGTATTGTTATTAGCTACTACAATGTAAGTCCTTAGCCAGCAGGTGTTTGAAAGTGACATGCAGGAACTTCAGTTAATCTGAAGAAATATCAAATTTTGGGGCACCAACAGAGAGAATTTTCCCTTTGTTGAGTATTATATTCTTCCTATCTTCTGTACAGATGATAGGAGTTTTTTCCTTAATTATATATATATATATATATACACACACATAAGATAAAAAATATATAAATCAGCTTTATAATTCAATTTAACAATATGCTTTTAATCCCTCATTTCTAATTTTAGTATTTCCTCTCTGTATTCTAAAAATTGCAATAACTTTCCTGTACTGCATCATTTCTAGATTAGTCTATGTCACATGGCTTGTGTAGTACTGATAATGTAACTAATTTGGAACATAAGCTCAGAATTCTGTGAATTGAAACCTTTCTAACTTAAACCAAAACTTTTTTCTTAGCAGACTTCCACATTGGATAAATGCCCACTTCACTTCTACCTTCTGTGCTGCTTGATTGGTATTTCGCTATGTTTTTCTTCCTACTGCAATACTATTAAAAAATGTAAATCTTCTGGAAATAGGCATGATTAGAGTACCAAGTGAATTGTGGCCACTGCCAAGTTTCCTAGTCATTATAAATTTTACATTTTAAGATTCTATGCAATTAATTACTCCTCTTCAATATGAATCTACTACATTGCTGTGAATTCTACGTTCTATCCAAACAACCTTGCTATGTCTTTTTCTCTTTATTAGCTAGCAGTTTGGAGGTCCATATTTTGAACTTTTGTAATTCTAACGATATACAAACTTTATTTAAAATGTAAATAATAAACAATCCCTTATGTAACTTTAGTCTTCACTGCTAATAAGAAAGGAAATTCAAAAGTAATTTAAATTATTGACACAGACCAGTATCAAAGAACTTTGATTACTTCCTGATGCCACATTTTAATTTTTCTTATAAGAACAAAAAAAAACTTCAATGTTTTGTTACTTGCAGTAGCATAATATTACACAAATATTTTATTAGTAAAAATACTAATTTTAAACACATAATACATAAGAGATAATTGTGAACGAAAGAAATAATTTTGGTACTTGTCTTCTATAGAGGCCTTAGCAAGAATGTTGATTTGAAGTGTTTCTGCACTGGTGAGAAACAAATGGGTAACGATCTGCACATGTAAGAAAAACAAATGCTTACTATTACCAATCTGCACATGTACATTTTTTCTACTGTCACTTGTAAAATGTAATGGTTTTTTGTACAAATTTGCAGTCTATGTTTCTACAGATAGTGAAAATTTTTGCTTTTTAAATAACAGCAGTTTCTCTTTGTAAATACTTAATTATACTTACTGTTCTTAATCTAATATCAACTGAAAAAGTTGCTATATCCCCCCCAAGAAAAATTATTTTACCAAGTGAGAGCATGTGAGAAAATGGGCATAATATGCAATCACATATTTGAAAAGAAACCATTTGGGTATGCAATGTACAGGCACCAAGCCTGCCATGATAATATGTTTCAGGCATAATTAAAAGCAACTGCTGAACTATGGCCACCTGAAAGAATTCATCAAAAATTAATTTTATAGTGTTTATATTATGTTATTTTTTAAAAAAATTGATAACAAATTTATCAAGCAACATAATAAACAGAATTTTGCAAATGATTCAATTAAATACTACATAAATTACTAAATTATTAATTGCTAAAATAAATACAAATTTATATTATCTTTCTTCTATATGTATATATTAAATAACTTATGTTGTGTAGATACAGAAGAAACTACTGTTTACTGTAGTTAATTTTTTTCATGCATTGTTATACTACAAATTGCATTTTCACCAACACCATTTCTTCTCACCAAGACCACTTACAGAAAACAAGCACTGATATTTAACAATATCTTCAGAACAATTATCAAATTCATTTAGTGACACTGTCAGCCCTTTGTTATTAACTGCACCTTCTCGAAAAAACCCATGTTGAGCTGCACAGCATGAACAAAAATGGTCACCAAACATAATGAAAAACTGCAAGGTGTTGTTAAAACTTTTTAATACTAAACCACCATTGCCAGGCACATCCTTCTGATGCCTTTTCTGAGGTGGAATTAGTAATGGAAATTTATTTATTTTCATCTTCAAAACAATAACCAGATTTAGGGAGTGATATTTTGTTTTCAATATTTTTAGGACATTAACAAAATTTACCTTAAGAAAGCTTCAACAGTATAACATATTAGAGGTTTCTGATGAATAGGAATATACTGCTTTGGCGTATCAAGACCCATGCGCTCTCCAGTTCCTGCAGCAGGCAAAACTGCACAAACTTCAAATGTGATGGCATCTAAAAATCACACATATGAAATGCACATTTCAAGAAGTTGAAAGATTATATGTTATATTCAAATACTGTATAAGTAAATTTCATCAATATTAGTGGCAATTTATTAAAAAATTAGACAAAAGATCAGATTAAAAAATTACAATACAATCATCTAGATTGCTAAAGATCATTGGCACCAAATATGAAGTCAATATTTTTTTGCTTTCAAAGAAAGTGTTTCTAAATTCTGTTCAAACTGATGCTGATAGGTTAAATTTATGTTGCATAACCGAAAAACTAATTTTTTCAAAACCAATTTTTTGCCAAGAAAATTATTTAAAGATAAAGCAAGTTTCTGTTAAAATATATTTTTATACTATGAATTGATAATTATTAAAACCACAGAGAAATATTACTTATTTAATTCAAACTTAAAACTGGCTACATCATGATATGATCTCAAACATTCAAACATCATAAAATGCTGTCTCATCATATTTTAATCTTTAATAAATTAAATAAACTGAATAAACCATTCTTAACTGATGGAAATGCCTGAAAGGGATTGAAGACTATTCTTATCTTCTGAGAAACAAGCCTCAAGTTGTTGAAATAATAAAACAATAGCAAAAAAATTTGTTTTAAAGTAGAAAGTTATTTTCTCATTCTCTCTCATTACCAATAATAAAAATAACACTGCCCTTCTGATACTATACTTTTGGATATAGTACTCTCAAAAGAGAATAATTTTGAAACTGTCCTTCTGTTTTTCATTAAATTATTCATATGAAGTTCTAAAGTTTGATTTTAATATTAGTTTATTCAATATATGGACAAAAAAATCTGCAAAAAAAAAAAAAAAAAAAAAATTTTATAATTTGGAAAAGAAACTAAAAGTTAATTTGCTTACGCAAAATTACATAACATCATTCTACTCAAAATAAAATTACCACATAATATCAGAATTTGTAGTATCCATACAGATGCAACAAGCATAAAACATTTAAAAAAATTAATTACTCCCTCATAAAGAATGGAAGGACCTTTCTTCTTCTTCTTCTTCTCTCTCTCTCTTTTTTTTTTTTTTTTTTTTTTTTGTTTAAACAGGAAGCTTTTTTTTTTTTCACTTAAGTTTTCATTTTCTTTTTCCTATTTTTTTTCCTTAATATTTATTTATTTATTCCTTTTTTTTAAAGAAACAATGCTTTCAATTTAATGATCCAAGTTAATATCACTTACAAACACTAATATATAATATATAAAATTAACTAGAATATTTAACTTTATGCAAATATTTTCTTACATGCCACAAATTTCAGTTCTTTCTGATTATCTTTATTCCTGCCAAAAGTCGAGAAAAGTATTCATGAAGCAATACCATATGTTGCCAAGGCAGTTATGTGGTAACCCATGATTTTGTCAAAAAGTATTCATCTGACAACCCAGAAATGTTTGTAGCACTGATTTGTTTAATTAAGTATAAATGGGTTTGCATTTTTAAAATACAACCATCATTTTTCTGATTATTGCTTTTTTTCTGTACTGAGTATGGTCTCCTTGTAAATAATCATAATGGGATTAGCTGATGCAAAACAAAGCATTGCATTTCTGCATAAATATGGCATTTTGCTCTACGATAGAAAAAGCAAAAATTAACAATGTATAAAGCTGTGCTTCTTAAACTAACGAATTTTATAGAAATGCAATGTGAAAAATTGCAAGCAAAGTACTAGAATGTGGGTCGTAAATTGGTATGAAGATAGCCATATCTCATTTAGAACAGTTATTCACTTTATTTATTATTGGGGCTGATGCACAATGCTGAAGTTGTACTATTGCCTGATTTTTATTTATTTATTTTATTTATTTATTTTTGTAAAAACAGACCATTGTGTATATGGGAAGAAAAATAGCACAAAATAATGACAAATGAATTCCTAAAAAGAAAAAAAAAAAAAAAAAAAAGTACTTTATTATCAATGCTACAATTCTCATCATTTTGAAAATGGCTCCTGCCTTTGGAGAAAAATCAGTAGGCAAAAGCAAGTTTTCAAATGGTCTCCAAAGTCAGCTACGATTTCACAACTTTTAGGGGAGGATGTGGATAATCACAAAGTATCTAAATTTCCTTTATGATTATTTTATAAATTACAGTTTCCTTCTACTGACTACTTATATTCTTAGTTATATTTTATATGACATACACACACACATACATATATATATAAAAAAATTGCAAATTAAAGAAGTAATAATGGTTTCTATCTGATTAAATGTCAAAATATCCAGATGACCTCACTGAAATATTTTTTACACAAAGTATAATTTTAAATTCTTGATTATAATTGTATATTTATTGATATAATCACGTTATTGTGGATTCTTATCTATTCATCAGTTTATATATTGCTTTTTTAATTAAATTTCATTGCACACAACACCAAATTCAGCATAATGCAAAAATTAAGCATTTTTCTTTAAATTTCATTAATTTTTTAAAGTGGGGTTTTGCTTCTTTGAAATGTTTTGGTTTTAACATTTTTATATTCTTAGTTGCATTTATAAGACTATTTGAAATTTATTAATTATGAATTTCAATTAGTCTTTGTGAAATATTAGTTCTATATTTTCTATTTTATGTCATTAATGATAATTTTCCTGCATCTTAATGCGCAAAAATACCAGGCATGTTTATATTTTTGTTTTCAAGAGAATTGTTTTGTAATTATAGATATATGCATACAATTAAAAGTAAATTGGAGTCAAAGCAACGTTATTCCTCAACAATATTAATAATAGCAATCGTGTATAAGAGGTTTAACACAATCAAAATTAAAATAAAAATATATAGTAGTACAAACTCTAAAAATAAAAATGAAATGCAAAAGGGAACAAAATACAAGATAATAAAAATTAATCTCCTTTTACTGAAACTCCAATTCAGAACTCATCAGGGGAAAATGAAGTTTCATAAAAGTCGATTAATGTGTTTTGAATTTGCTTTTAATTTCAGCCTCTTATTATGATTCTTTTTGTATTTATATATATTCAAAAGTACATACAATACAAATGAAGTAATTTTTTTAAGACAATATTCAACTATATGCAACAGCTGGTGGTAATATTGAAAAATACAAACATTTAAATCTGATATAATATTCAACCTGGAGAAAGGCAATATAAAAAAAAAAAAATTTTTTTTTTTTTTATTTATTTAAGCAATAAACCATTGCGAAGGAATAAACTACTCCAGCAATGAGATCAATGGTGCATAAATGTTTAAAAAGTGCAAAAAATGATGCAAACAAAAAAGTAGTGCAAATAATAAAGAATAAAAATATAAAAAATTTATATCTCACCAACCCCATGACAAATGCAAATGGAACAACCTTGTTTCTGAACTGATAATGACCCAAATTTACTAAATATTAAAACTTAACAAACTTCAAAGCAGTTTGTATCGTTATCAATCCAAGGCTCATAGGCCATATTGACCAATTTACCACAAATCCAAAATCCATCAGTATTTCTATAACCAAATATATACAAACAACACATAAACAGTAAGTATAGTGAAAAGATATGAATTGAACCTATAACAATTTTAAAAGAAAATCTACATATATTATGTTCATATGTGTTGGAAGCACCGGGCACAGCTAACCTTAACATGTGATTCAAAGAAAAATAATGATATGAAATGAAACCGCTGAACCAAATAAAAAACATTTTCTCAACAATTAATCAACTTCTCAACCAGTTTCTTGGAACATAAGACTTTTCTTCACTTCAGAATGTTTTTTTTTTTTTTTCTTTTTTTCTTTTTTTTTAAAGCTTTTAATTCAGCAGTTTTATTTAATATTATTATTTTGCTTCCATTGTTAGGGTTATCTCAGCTACTGCTTCGAACATAAACAGATTTAATACATGCAACATTTCTTGATTGCTTTTAAGAATTTAATTTACATTTAATATTTGACACAACTGTTGTTTTAGACTATTTTGTTACAGGCTACAATTTTTATCTTGCTACCATGCTTACTATTTTATGTGCTGTCTGTATTTGTTTACAGAGTTAGTCTACAAGATATGTTCTGATTTAAATCAAATGAAAAGTTTTGTTACTGTTTTATGCAAATATCTGGATTTTAAGGGATTTTGGATTCGTGGAAAAATAGGGAAAATGTTCTTCTTATTCCAGCACAACAGGAGTTGAACTGTTAAAGGCAAAAATTGTTCTGTAAATCATTAAGTTTTAAATTTAGTAAATTTGTGTCATTATCAGTTCCAAAACAAGCTGTTCCATTTGCTTCTCTCAATACACCAACCTCCTGATTACGATGGACTAAGAAATGTAAATTCTTTATATTACTATTCTTTATTATTTCCAATGTCTTTATTGTTTGCACCCTATTTTGCAGTTTTTAAAAATTTATGCAGTATTGATCTCATTGCTGAACTAATTTATTTATTCACAGTAATTTGTTTGTTTAAGCACAAAAAAAAAAAAAAAAAAAAAAAAAAAAAAAATTATTTTTCATTTTTTTATTTTAGCTTGCTCCATGTTGACTATGTACTGGATTTTAGAGAGAGAAAAACCTATTTCTAGCATTTTAAACTTTTACTTCTTATTTAATACAATTCGAATAGTGTTTCCTTATACTACACATACAAAACAAACTTAATCAGATCCATTTAATTAGACAATACACCACAGCAAAGGGCAGTAACTGCTAATCATATAAAATAGCAGTTTGCAATTCTTGGAAAGTCTTTTAGCCATTTTACCTTCATAAGCTTTTCAGCCCTTTGCTTCACAAACAGTAAACTATTCTTCATAGAAAAAGGTCTTGCAAAGGATTCAATGATTTTACTTTGATACTTTTGAAAATATACAAAATCTTTTCTGAAATACAAAAATTTTTCACAGTTACAGTAAATCCTGTGACTGCATGCAGCTTAGAGTGTGTGTGTGTGGGGGGGGGGGAATCCTTTATTATCAAATTGCCACAGCTAAAGGTGTGATATGTAGCAATGTTATCCAGCTGGCTGTACATTACTCATTCTCTCTAAAGTTTTACACGTTTATTATCTGAATCTAAGGCTATTTTCACTTAGCAGTTTGACAGTAGCTTTTCTGTTAGGTTGCACACTATTAACACTACTCTAGTTTTAGTACCTTACTCTGAAGGGGATATACATTTGTGATACTTGGCCCTGGAATCCTTTGATGTTTAATAACTTTCCCTTAAAAAAGAAAAAAAAAAAAAAAAGGCAATAACTAGTTACATGCAGCTGATCTGGCAAGCAATGTAATGTACTGATTATCAAAGTATCTGTTAGCTCTGCGAAACCCCATAATACACCTCTGAGTAACCATCCCGTTTGTTTGAAATTATACAAGACAAAAGATTCATAAAAAAACAGAAACTGGCAATTTTTCTTAATGCACTATTCTGCTTTAAACCTCCAAATAGATGTAAGCATCATAAATTTTCCCATACTTTTTTGGTCATAAAAATGCTAATCTAATTCAAAATCAATATTAACATTCTTCAAAAGATTTCTTTTAAGCACAAACCAAAAAAATTACTTTTTTATACACATATTTTTTAGAAAACTAATATTTAAAAAAAATCTGAAAGTATTCAGATTTTAAAAATAGCCCAAAAAGTCACTTATAAAGTTTAATATGGTTTATCATTAGATTATTCACAGAGGTGGCCCATGTGGGATAAAAAAAACATTTTATATTTTGCACATTCACCTATTTGATGAATGTGCATTTAGATGAGCATGGGAGAGTTATATATTTTTTACACATTTAAAAAATGAAAAATATGTAATTCAATAAAAATACCGTATTTATGCGAATCTAATGCGCATCCCCATTTTAAAACGTTAAATAATAAAAAAATTGTTTGTCGGCGAATGTAATGCGCATCAATGGTATGAGGAATTTATTGAATCTTATTTTATACAACAATAGATTTGTATATAAACTATCAATCAATGGTATGATAATTTTATTTAAATTTAGATACCATATTTTATACAACAATAGATTTATACATAAAGTAGCAGAACATAGAATTAACCTATTAGTGGGCTATTGTTATGTGAAACAATCATTGTTAATTACCACTACCGTATATGGTACATATCGTAAAGTATGAACATGAAATAAATCGTAACATTTCTATCTAGCTAACAGTTTCTACAATCAGTGATTAATAGTAAACGTCTTTATTCACTATTTTGATGATAACATTTTTAGTCCCCTTCTCCGTAATGGTGTAGTTACGAGGCATATCAAACCAAATTGGCGTCTCGTCAGCGATGTCAATTTGCCCCATTGAAAAATTCTTTTCCTTCTGAAGTGTGATGACATACTGCTAAAATGTTAGTAGTTTTCCCTCAAAATCTGCAGGAAGCTTTTGGCATATTGTTGTACGGCGTCTTAGAGCCCATCCGCTTCATAAACCGATCCACGGCTAGCTTTAAACTCTGGTTTCGGTATTCCAAGAACTTCAGCCTCCTCTTTTGCTTTATTTCTTATAGTGTCGCTAGTCACAAGTTGTCCATTCTTCCTCCTTTCACGTACAAATTCCAAAACCTTTTCTTCAATTTTAGGGTGTCTTCCTTTGCGAGGGACAGCGAATTTCTTTCTACTAGTTTTAGTTGCAAACAGTGCCAATTTCTGTTGCTGCAACAAGCGAACATTGCTCTCAGCTACGTTTAACTCTCTCCCAGCCTTTCTATTGCCATTTCTTTCAGGATAAAGAATTACTTTATGTTTGAAAGTAGCGTCATATGACATTCTTCTCTGCTTGCCCTCCATTCAAGACTACGTACTCTACAGTTTGTATCCTCTGTGCAATAATGTGTCAACCATAAATGTAACGGTAAATGTAGTCGAGAAATACAGTAATCCATTGTTACGATTTAAATTCGGTTGACGACATCGGCAAACTTTGCACTCGAATCTAATGCGCCATCGAATCTAATGCGCACCCCAATTTTGAGTACTACATTTGGCCAAAAACGATGCACATTAGATTCGCATAAATACGGTATTTAATATTTTTAATCAGATATATCATGAATTAAATGCATTTATATTTAAATAAATCAAATTTAAAAATAAAAGATAATATTTTTAAAAACTGCATCCATTGTTTTTAAACAGTTTTGTTTGCTAATTAATAAGACAGGATTAAATATAAAAGAATAACACCTCCCCCCCCCAAATGGCAAGAAACTCGAATGAAAAGTGAAAAAATGTAAAATTGCGTTTCAAGACCAATAGCAATTTTGGGGTAATAATTAAATTACTATTTATCAACCCATTTTAGTAATTACTTTTATACATAACAATATATAACTGAATAGCTCATAACCCTGAGTATATAAGCACTGTTAAACCACTGATTAAAAGTGAATTGATCAGTCATAAAAATCAAGACATTAATCTTCTGTTCAGATTGACTCTTTCTAAATACAAGATTAATTTAGTTTCATTATTACTAATTATGCTTATTATCCCACTATTTACAGAGTTTTCTTTTTTATTTGAATATTACCTTAATTTATGAATTTTAAGATACCAAACGAATTTTTCTCCAGACTGAACTGGCTGAAAATACAAGCATATTGTTAAAAGTATTAATTTTTTTAAAAGTACCTTTCTGTTAATTATAACATGTATTATCTCTCTGTTCTGTATTTTCTATCTTGCCTCTCACATTAAATGTAATGTTCAGTTAAGCATGAATGTTACCCCGCAGTTTTACTCAGTAAATTGGAAAGTTAATCATGATTTAGAATTATGCACACTTATAATTTATATGTTGTTTTTCTTTATATTAACCAAATACTCACTTAAAATATTAATATTTATATTTCATAATTCAAACTCAACATATAATGAAAAAACATATAACAAACATCTCTATATCATAAAAATTATTTAAAACAAAATCTAACATAATTTTCCCTTTTCTTAAATATATACTCAAAACATACCAGAATTTCTTGGTCGAAACTTTTTAGAAATTGGTGTTCTCTGAATATCAGCTTCATGCCCAAAATGAGTTTTCCAAAACACAATTTTCACTTTTCCATCCGACAATGACCGAGAAACTTCCATAATCGAAGGACATGTTGTTCCAATCTTATTTGATCCTATTTTTTTTAACTTCCTATGTCCTTTAGATTCTGATCTAAATACTCCAGAACGATGGCAAATGTAATGACTTTTGGCTTCTCCCTTTCGAAGCATTTTCTCTGATATTCTACGAATATATGCATAACCAGATGTCATTTCTAGTCTTTTCTTCCAGGTTTCGAAAGCTGCAAAAAGATACTCAGTTAGTAATTAATTTCACAACATTTAAATAAAGAAAAATTTTAAATTCAGGCTTACAGTATTAAACAAAATGTATATGAAACTAAACTCGGTGGCGCAACAGCCTTAGTACGCTACAGTCTGCAGTGCCCTTTTCTGCTTTCTTGACCTTTGGGTGCCAGAGTGCATCAGCATATGCCCTGGACAAGTGGTCAGCTTGTTGCAGGACCCCCAATTTTTAGTCCCCAAGTGAACTTGGTGCTCATTTTATCAACCCACTTAAGGGATGAAAGGCTGAGACAACCTTGCCCAGCTGGGGGGGGGGTCGAACTCCGAACCTGTGATGCAGCTGCGCAATGCGCTAGCCACTTTGCCACCAAGCAGTCGTATATAAAACTGTGCAGGGGGAAAAAAAAAAGATTCTACAATACTGCCTATTTTATTTTACATCTGTTTCTCTTTTACAGCAAGCAATGCATGAAGAGATATGGAAATTATAGTTGGAATTTTTTTCACAGTTTTACAAATCATCATTCAGTTTATCCTGCAAAAATGAATTTGGCATCTTAAGCACTATAAACACATCTCTCTCTTTCAGAGAACCAACCTGCTTTGAACCATCTACCAAATTAACCAATAAAAGGAGTACATGTAATTTTTTCCTCCCTTCTGCATAGGAAATTTCAGATGATAGTTTACATTTCGACGAATCACTGTCAGAATCCAAATTCCATCTCTGTGGTTATTAACAATAGAGTAACAGTTTTCCTTTATATGAAAGAAAAAAAAATGCTTTTGATGCAATGAAAAGTAATGAATTCAAATGGTAACCTGAATATCTGCCAAGATTACCACATTAAATACATATTTGGTGACATATCACCAAATTAGCAAAATTTTAGCCCAGTTATCCAAAAAAAATGGAAACTCACAAAAAAATGAATTTTATGTGCAAGATCAAAATATTAGAACAGTTTCTGTAAAAAATATAAAAACTCATAAAAGCTTGTAGGGTTTATATTCATTTTAACTAACATATATTTTAAGTTTAAACTATCTTTCCTGTCAAGCCTTACTTCCCCTGGAATTGCCAATGCCAGAGTATGTAAATTTTAGTAGAATGCGCAAGGATTCAAATTGTCAGCGGAAGTAATCTGAGTTAAATAGAAGGGAAATGAGTTCGAAAGTGTGCTTTCTTGCTTCACGAGCGTGGAGGTGGCTAGTTAGAAATTGAAGAACCACGCATTTCGGCCTGTGTGTTTGCCTCAGTAGATAGTTAAATCTTTCAACGTAATATTCAGAAGTTTGCTGAATTGTCAGTGGTATCTTAGAACGTGGTTAGGTTAGTTACGTTTAGAGAGCCTCGTAGTTAGTCACTTGTTATTATTCTTTTTTGAGTTTCTTATTTTTATTTTACCGCCGGCTCGGCGTAGTTTGTGAGCGTCAAGAGCACGCATCTGTAATTTCTAAAGTTGAATAAAAAGGGATTTAAACCCTTCTCAAGACTTTGTATACTTTCCAGTTCATAGCAGTCACCACTATTGTTGCGTGCAGATTGGAAGCACGCAACATTACAAGCTGGCAGATATCTAAGGATAATAAACACTATGGAATAAGTCACATTCTGCATCATATAATTACAAGCCTTACAAAACCACATCCAGGCACTTGAGACCTGGCTAACTAGATGGAAGGTGGTATTCAATGTAGACAAACCTGCTGCCATTCTCTTCACAAAGAAAAGGAAGATTGTTGATTTCCATATGATTCCTCCCTGCCCTGGGCTAGTCAGCTACCTATCTCAGGGTAATAAAAATCTCACAAGGTTCCCTCATATGCAATCTATTATCCAGAAATTCTGGATCCGTGAAGCTAAACTTTTCCCCTTAACTGCCCGAAGCATCATTTTATCTCTAGCCAACAAGTTACAAATTTACAAAACCATATGACATCCCATGCTCAGTTATGCCTGCCTGTTTGAGCGTACTCCTGCAAAACAAACTGGAAGCAACTTTCAACTGTGCAAAATTGCATCCTAAGACAGATCGCCTGCTACCTATGGTTTGTCAGTAATAACGTAATCCATGAAGAACTAGGTATGGTCAAAAGTCGTTAATCCGGACTCGTCGGGACTTCGGCGATTTCGGATTATCGATTTTTCCGGAATATAGATCATCAGTTTAAATCTGGTAAGATGGCATGCAGAAATTATAAAATTAAAAATATGAAAATGTAATTTATGAAATAAAAAACACTTATGATCTGATGGGTATCAAAATTTACAAAAAAAAAAGCTTATTATTTATTTGTTTACTTTATTAAACATTTCTTTCAATGTAAGTTGTTTCGTTTTTTATGTGATAATACATTCTCTTTAATTCTATAAACAGACATAATTTCTTGTTCAGTTACAAAGTTCTGCTGTTCAAGTCCTATAATTGCTGTGTCAAGAATACAGACTAATTTGTCAACCGAAATTTTTTCATTTTCAATAACCTCTGTCACTTTCTTCGCTATCGGAAGCGAATTATAATGACGAGGCATTTGATTTAAATCATATCAAAGACAAAATACATCGAGTTGAAATACTACATTTAGCAAGGAATTATAAGCCAAATAAAATAAAAACATCTGCCCTGAAGATAAGGATAGTGCTGACAGATCATTTTCCAATTCATTGCGCACCGCGGCATTAAAGATAAACAAACGTTAAATTTTAGATAAACAAAAGGTATGCCTTTATCCATTTTAGCAATTCCACTTTTTGTTTAATGGACTTCAAAACATACTTTCGCTTTGTAGATCCTTTACATATTAGTAAATACATATCAGAAATTCTATTTGACATAATCAAAAGTTCAAGCTTACTTTTATAAAATTGCTCTAACAGTCTGCAAAAAATAATAAGCAGAATCCAATTCAAAGATTAAGGAACAACGCAATCTGCAACATTAACTGAATTAGATAATTTTAGCTTAGCTTATACCGTCCGTTATACATTAAACGCGCATTCGTTAACGTATTTTGCACACACGCGTATTCGCAGCCGTAAAGGTCTCACGCGCATGCGTCAACGCGACGCATGAGCAGAAAGTTTGTAGCTTTGAGGTCCGGATTATAGATCATTCCAAATTATGGGTGTCCGAATTAACGACTTTTGACTGTATAGCAGTATTTAATGCCTACTTCCACCACCTGGCACACAATTTCCATTTGATTCTTAGGAATTCAAAGAACAGCGTCATTCTTATCTTAATTATGATTACAGTTCTCGTCACTATGTGAAATGGCTAATGGCCAATGTCACCGCGCGCTATGAACTGGAAGTTGATCTGTCAGCACTATCGTTATCTTTAGGGCAGATGTTTTTATTTTATTCGGCTTATAATTCCTTATTAAATGTAGTATTTAATCTCGATGTACTCTGTCTTTGATATGATTTAAATCAAATTTCTCATCATTATAAATATCACGAATACAAATCAAATAGTTTTCTGGTTGCAATTTTGTAATTCCGGCTATGCGTAGGGTATGCTTTACGCATACGCGCGTTTAAAGAAATGTTTAATAAAGTAAACAAATAAATATTAAGCTTCATTTTTTGTAAATTTTGATACCCTTTAGATCATAATTGCTCATTATTTTATAAATTACGCTTTCATATTTTTAATTTTATAATTTCTGCGTGCCATCTTACCAGATTTAAACTTATGATCTATAATCCGGAAAAATCGATAATTCGGAATCGTCGAAGTCCCGACGAGTCCGGATTAAAGACTTTTGACTGTAATCAGTTTTGATGAAGGTTGGACCTCGAGTCCAAACCCTCTGGTGCTAACACAATTTCTACCTGCAGAACCCACCAATCCATGTATGCTCAAAGACACATGCGTGAACTTTTTTTTTTTTTTCTTTTTTCCTTTTTTATCAACTCATAAGGCCAGAAGTAGTAACCATTGCATGTGTGAACTGACGACTACTGCATGCAATGAAATGTAAACCAAAACTCATGTCAATTCTACCTTCCTTATAGAAGAAATGTTCAAAAGTTTCAATTCTGCATGTTTTTGCAGAAAAGTGTAATGTGACCAAAACTATTGCAGTCTAAAAGCCTATTTTATATGGATCTAACCATGCTTCTCTTTCATACAGATCTCTTGAACAATTGATAATGGGTCAAGGGTTTCTGTTTAAATATTTTCTTAAATGGAAACCCTTGACCTAGTAGAGACCTGTTCAAGAACTATATGGAAGAAAAACATCTCAATAAAAAATTTTAAATTAATAAAAAAACTAACCTTAGATGAGCATAAATTGTTAATAAAACACAAAAATTTATTAGTATTTATCTTTTAGTTTTATTCAAAATTCATGCCAACCTAAGATTTGTCTATTGCCTAAATTTACATGTTTGAAAGATATTTAGTTGCACATTCCTTTGAAATATACCCTGTACATTATTTCTTTTAAATATGATGCATATAGAAAAAATATTACTTAAATTAACTAGTTGCAGACAGTTTACACATATATGTGACGAATCATCCATACAGTTACATTAAGTGGAATATTTTTCTCACCCACAAAGGATTAATATTGCATACTTACTTTCATAATCTGGAAAATCATGATCTTCTTTTTCCAAAGTACAAGTATGGAAAGACTCCAAATGAGTACGTAATTCTTTATAAGTGCGAAATTTTTCTTCGCATTGGAGTGGACAACTTATTTTCCCTTGAAGCTGTGGAGTAATGTTATGTTTTTTTCGCATATGCTGATAGAGATTTTTATTGAAAGTAAAAGTCTTTGCACACACAGAACACTGAGACATGGTCCTTGAAATCTCTGTATTAAATCCACATCCTAAATTAAAAAACATATCCACAGATTATTTTGCAATAAAATATAATTAATTGAATATAAGGAAACACAAAATCACAAAAAGTAAGCATAATTATTAAGCTGAACACATAAATAGTAAGTTGTTAACAACCTCTAGCTATTATTAACTAATTACTATTTGACATTTTATATTATTAAATTTTACTCTCTTTTTGAAAAGATCTCCATCTTATTATTAACTAATTACTATGGGACACTTTGTTATTCCATCACTAAATTTCGCCCTCTTTTTGAAAAAAATCAAGGACATTTCTGATTATTTAAAAAATTTTCTATGTTTTTTTAATTGCTTAAATAAACCTTTCCTTTTTATCAATTTTAAATTAATAAATGCTTTAAATGTTCTTCTTAAACTATAAGGTAGGTAGGTGCATTAACATATTAACTGGTGAAGAATTTCTATTTTTTATCAAATTAAATTATTATAAATAGAGTTCACAGCAAAAATTTTATATGGCGAAGATTCAGTTTTATTGTTTAAGTAACCAATATGAACTTTACAACTATTTTATTTACAGAAAGCACTGCTTTATTAAAGCTATCACTGTATAAGTGATAATATATATTTGAAATTTTTCCATAGCAGACTGGACAGTTAAATTTGCCTAATTTGATGATCAACCATGACCACTTACTATACTGAAGTTACTTACAACTTAATGTTTTTTATAAATCTAGTAATGAAAATTTTACAGTAGTTTTAGGAATTAATCATAATAAGAAAATATACCACTATTTTCACTTGTAGTTAAATTCCATAGCACTTAAAAAAAAAAATTTAAACATATGTTTTAAAACGAAATTATTAAGGAAAAACGTGAATGTTTATTTCTGAAGAGCAATAAATGTAAAAATATTACTTATGTCTATCAATGATTCCACTTGAAGTGACTACAGTCAAAAGTCTTTAATCCGGACTCGTCGGGACTTCAGCGATTCTGGATTATCGGCTTTTCCGGATTATAGATCATCAGTTTAAATCTGGTAAGATGGCATGTAGAAATTATAAAATCAAAAATATGAAACCGTAATTTATGAAATAAAGAGCAATTATGATCTAAAGGGTATCAAAATTTACAAAAAAAAAAAGCTTTATATTTATTTCTTTACTTTATTAAACATTTCTTTCAGTGCGCACATGCTTAAAGCATACATTACGCATAGTCGAAATTAGAAAATTGCAACCAGAAAACTATTTGATGTGTATTCGTGATATTTATAATGACGAGGAATTTGATATCATATCAGAGTACATCGAGATGAAATACAGTCAAAAGTCGTTAATTCGGACACCCTTAATCCGGACCTCAAAGCTACAAACTTTCTGCGCATGCGTCGCGTTCACGCATGCGCAGAGGCGTTTACGAGAGCGCGTAAGACACTTACGGCTGCGAATATGTTTGTGCGCATGCGCGTTTAAATTGTGACGGAGTTATACGCTAAGCTAAAGTTATCTAATTCAGTTAATGTTGCCGATTGCGTTGTTCCTTAATCTTCGAATTGGATCCGGCTTATTATTTTTTGCAGAATGTTAGAGCAATTTTATAAAAGTAAGCTTGAACTTTCGATTATGTCAAATAGAATTTCCGATATATATTTACTACAAAGCGAAAGTATGTTTTGAAATCTGAAATCTGTTTATCAATTTCACGCTGCTCTGCGGCAGAGGGGGGGGGCAGAAACGTCATTATTAGATTATGATAGATTAGAAAGATTATGTCAAATAGAATTTCCGATATATATTTACTAATATGTAATTTGTATCTACAAAGCGAAAGTATGTTTTTAAATCCGAAATCTGTTTATCAATTTCACGCTGCTCTGCGGCAGAGGGGGGGGGCAGAAACGTCATTATTAGATTATGATAGATTAGAAAGATTATGTCAAATAGAATTTCCGATATATATTTACTAATATGTAATTTGTATCTACAAAGCGAAAGTATGTTTTGAAATCCGAAATCTGTTTATCAATTTCACGCGGCGGATTGGAAGTTGATCTGTCAGCACTATCCTTATCTTCAGGGCAGATGTTTTTATTTTATTTGGTTTATAATTCCATACTAAGTGTAGTATTTCATTCTGTCTTTGATATGATTTAAATCAAGTTCCTCGTCATTATAATTCGCTTCTGATAGTGAAGAAAGTGACCCAGAGGTTATTGAAAACGAAAACATTTTAATTGAGAAATTAGTCGGTATTCTCAACACAGCAATTATAGGGCTTGAACAGCAGAACTTTGTAACTAAACAAGAAATTATGTCTGTTTAATAGAATTAAAGAGAAAGTATTATCACATGAAACGAAGCAACTTACATTGAAGGAAATGTTTAATAAAGTAAACAAACAAAAAAAAAAAAAAGGTTTGAATAAAATCTGAAATGTTTCAGATTTTAAATTACGTCCAAAGGGGCGTTTTTTAACATTTTGTGTGTTACCCTTCTTTATTAAATATCATGTTCCTCGCACTTAAACCATAAGATCCAGTGCAACAGCAATATCGCAAAATAGTTTTAAAACGAGCATATCTTTAGAATTTCCGATACAGAGACTCACGCGCTGGAGATAAAAATGTTTTTTCTGCACAACGTTGCCATTGCTCGCTTTAAAATCCTTGAGTTTGTTAATCAAAAATTCGTCAAAGTTTTAAAAAATAGGAAATCGATCATAAAACAAATTTCAAATTTGGTCTTCCACATGCTCATATTCGTTGGAGGATTACGTTATTCAAAATTCGATGACTCTATGTACCGTTGTTTTATCACAATACGAGAAATATACATACATTTATGCAGATTTTTCATTATTTAATTTCTTCAAATATAATGCAGGACTCTAACATTTTGTGGCAACAGTTTGAAAAGTGAACCGACATTTATGAGTCCGACGCAAAATGCCAAAACGAAACTAATAGTCCTTCGGGATTCAAATCCCTTTGGACTAATAAATATTAAGTTTTTCTTTTTGTAAATTTTGATACCCTTTAGATCATAATTGTTCTTTATTTCATAAATTACGGTTTCATATTTTTAATTTTGTAATTTCTGCATGCCATCTTACCAGATTTAAACTGATGATCTATAATCCGGAAACGCCGAAGTCCCGACGAGTCCGGATTAACGACTTTTGACTGTACTACATTTAGTAAGGAATTATAAGCCGAATAAAATAAAAACATCTGCCCTGAAGATAAGGAGAGTACTGACAGATCAACTTCCAGTTCATTGCGCGCTGCGTCGTTTAAGCTTAGTCTTGCGCGCTGCGTTAGAAGCTAGCTAGCCAATGTTTTAAAATACATGTTGGTAAAATATCTGAGCCAGCTTAAATTAGTCTCTTTTATGTGTATGCTTGGACTACATTTCTGTATTTAAATATAATACTTTATACTATAACTATCTGCATGTAGTGGAAGTTCTGTCTGTAGCACAAGTTGTACCTATTTTGTTACATTTAAGACTAAGTAAAAAGGTTATTCTGACCTTCTTCCAGTAATTTGCGAGTTTTTTAAGACTCATTACTAATCTAGTAAGGTTTGTAGTATTTTAGCTTACAGTTTCAACAGAAACCCCATAAAGAACTAAAAAAAAAAAAAAAAATTATTACTTTTTAATAACTTTTAATCTTCTACAGCTTATTGATTTTATTTTTTATTATTAAACTGCATATTTCATATTTACGAGTTCCATCTTAAGCCTTAAAATAGGTGGCAGCGAGATTATTCTTTTTCAGCATCTAGCATAGGGACTATTTGTGAGGATTATAATTTTGTTTTTTAGCATGTTTGCAATATGTCTTTCTATGATTTCTTTTTTTTTTTTTTTTATTTTATCAAGTGGTAGGTTTTGCTCAACATACGGGGGTTATTTCCCTTCTCAAATGAGTGACTCACCTAATATGTTAATCCCAAGCAATCATCAAATAAATCTAAAAAATTTTTTATTATCTGCTCTAAGTTTATTATTATTATTATTTATTTATTTATTATTTGAAAACTAATTTGAGTCTAACCCCAAAATCACATTTGATTGAAAATTTTTCACACACATACACAAAAAAAGGGGAAGGAACTTAGTCATTTTTAACTTTCACATTTAAACATTTCACACTCGTTCTACACATTCCCAATGTCTTACCTGTGCCTGTTAACACCTTGATTCCTGCCACATCGAATAATCTATCCTTTCTAAAATTTTTCTTAAAAATTATTTCTGCTAAAAAGCTACTTTGTACCACTGTGTTCAGTAAAGCCTCTGAAGGAACGCTATTAAAAAAATCTGATATCTAGGAGCGACAGATCTTTAATTAGTACCATATTTAATTGCGTGTGTGATACTTTTTCTTTCACCTGGAGTGACTCAGCTCTCAAACCTACAGCACTCCTAACCAGTTTTAAAGGTTTTTTTTTTTTTTTTTTTATCATTACCCACTTTCCCTTTTTAAGATTGATCTTGAAACATTTTGTCGATTACCAAAACTTTTCCTGCCATCAAATTTACCACCTATTTAGTCTACAGGTTTCTGAAAATGTTCACTAAAACTTTCCTCACATTATTGCCTATCATATTTACTGACATGTTTCACTGCTAACTCAAAAAGCTACTAGCACTTCTTAACTGCTGTGACAATTTTTTTGGCGTTAATTACTGTGAGCAGTCTCACAGACCGCTTTAAAGAAACGCGTAAAAAAACATACTTTTACGCCTTCTTAAGGAATGTTATAAATACTTTTGCATATTTACAGAATTCTAATTCATTTAAATCAATATATTTTAAATATAAATCATTTGATTTTACACAGTTAAATTCATATAAAAATATGACTATTTTCTTCGTTTTAAGAAACAAAGTTTTTAAAGAATAAAGATTTTATAAAACATGCATGAAAATATGCGACTTTATTAAGTACAGTCAAAAGTCGTTAATTCGGACACCCATAATCCGGAATGATCTATACTCCGGACCTCAAAGCTACCACCTTTCTGCGCATGCGTGTGTAAGACCTTTACGGCTGTGAATATGCGTGTGCGCAAGTGCATAATACGTTTACACACGCGCATTTAATGTATAACGGACGGTATAAACTAAGCTAAGATTATCTAATTCAGTTAATGTTGCAGATTGTGTTGTTCCTTAATCTTCGAATTCGATCCGGCTTATTGTTTTTTGCAGACTGTTAGAGCAATTTTGTAAAAGTAAGCTTGAACTTTCGATTATGTCAAATAGAATTTCCGATATATATTTACAAATATGTAAAGGATCTACAAAGCGAAAGTATGTTTCCAAGTCCAATAAACAAAAAGTGGAACTGCTGCAAAAAATGGATAAAAGCATATTCTTCGTTTCTCTAACCATTCCGAAATCTGTTTATCAATTTCACGCTGCTCTGCGGCTGGGGGGGGCGAACGCCGCGGCACGCAATGAATTGGAAGTTGATCTGTCAGCACAATCCTTATCTTCAGGGCAGATGTTTTTATTTTATTTGGCTTATAATTCCTTACTAATTGTAGTATTTATCTCGATGTACTCCGTCTTTGATATGATTTAAATGAAATTCCTCGTCATTATAATTCGTTTCCGACAGTGAAGAAAGTGACACAGAGGTTATTGAAAACGACAAAATTTCGATCGACAAATTAGTCGGTATTCCCAACACAGCAATTATAGGACTTGAACAGCAGAACTTTGTTAATGAAGAAGAAATTATGTCTTTTTATAGAATTAAAGAGAAAGTATTATCACATAAAACCAAACAACTTACATTGAAAGAAATGTTTAATAAAGTAAACAAATAAATATTAAGCTTTTTTTTTTTTTTTTTTTTTTTGTAAATTTTGATACCCTTTAGATCATAATTGTTCTTTATTTCATAAATTACGGTTTCATATTTTTAATTTTATAATTACTGCATGCCATCTTACCAGATTTAAACTGATGATCTATAATCTGGAAAAATCGATAATCCGGAATCGCCGAAGTTCCGACGAGTCCGGATTAACGACATTTAAACGTATGATGCGATTGGTTGTAATGCATGACTACAATGGTTTCGATTGCTGGGAAAATATATCTCATGGCTTATTTCTGCATTGGATGTTGGTTAGGAAGTATATTGGTTATTTTGCTGTCAGTGGTAAGATTAATCTGAAATTTCTGTACTCTTTGAAATGAATGGGAAAGAAAATATTAATTGATTGGTGTGTAAATGAAGATTTAAATGGCTTTATTCACCTCTCAGTAAATTACATAGTGACATTTAAGGATTCAGACACCGGAGCTCATATCAACATTTTGAAAGATATATGAGGTATAATAAAATTGTTTCAAAAGAATAAATTGAATTTAAATACAAATTTAATTAATTCTTTGCGCCATTGCTGCAAGGAATGAAATTTAAATTTTAACAAACATGTAAAGATGTAAAAAAGCATTAAAGTTAAAAATGTGCAAACATATAAAAGATTTAATTTTCGAACTAATCTACAATATCATTTAAATTCAGATAGCATAAGTAAATCAAGTGCAAAACCAAACAATGAAAATAAATTCACCAATTTAGCAAATTAAAATTAATCTAATTTTTTTTTTTTTTTTTTTTTTTTTTAATGCATAAGTGAATGACTGTTGAGCAGGCAGGAGACAGACTTATCAAGGGGAAGTTGCCTCCGTTGCCTCCGTTGCCTCCAAACCAAACTCTTCAATCATTCAATTCATGTTTCGTCATTCATGCAGCCAAGGGTAAAAGTCAAAACCAAATGTAAATACATAGTGAAGAATGTCCAAAAAGAAATACCAATAAAGTGGTATCCTGAGAAATTAGCAATTAAAAATTAAAGGTCAATGGTATTTTCGAAAGAAATGCCACGACAGGATATTTTTTATTTTTACTTTTGTGTACTTATGTGGCTGTAGCAGTATACAGATTGTAGTTCAGATAATTTTAAGCAATTTTTGGATGCTTTTAAGGAATTCTATGTGCTACACATTAAAGACACAGAAATTTCTAAAGTCTGTATTTCATTTTTGTACTGTGCAGATTAGGTAGCATGTGTTTATTTCCTTGTTTTATTTCAATTTAAAATGTAGTTTATTGTGATTATAATTTTTTTAGTGTTTTAATTATGTTTTATTGCATTATGTTTAGGATGCTATTTTACTTGGGAGGGCATTGTATGTAAACAGAAATGGTGCCAAAAATTCACCAGTTTTCTCCAAGTGGTACCCTGAAATATATTTTTCCAGAGTCCATGTGTTAATAATCATTCAGTAATGAAAGCAATAAATAATGATTTGCCAGTTTGGTGTTGGATATAAATTATTCAAAAGGTGTAAAATCAATAATGTTTCGATGTAGAAATGTTTCGGTTTGCAATGTTCGTGAAGCAAAAAGCAATTAAGAGAGCCAAATTATTGATCATACGTATTTATGCTAATAAATGATTGTTTCTTCAATATGCAGGTATTTTATTTAGTGCAGAAGCGAAGTTAAAAATTGGGGCTTTTCGCATATTTCATCATGATCGTCCCACCTCTGAAGATTTCTCCATGATGATGCTTTGGTTATTTTCAATTTCCAGTTTCTCCCATTAATTGTTAAAAAATCCAACTCTACTGAATCAGCCCATTTCAGCTGTGGTCTTTAAAGCTTTTGGATTTCAGAGGGTTTAAAAAGCAGTACCTTTTTATAACGTTGTCATTTTGCATTTGGATCATGTGAGCCATCCGGTTCATTCTGTTAAGTTTTATGTATTTTAAGATTTCAGTTTGTTTGTATATCTTGTAAAGCCCAAAATTGTCTCCTCGACCAAATATTATTTTTAGTCAAACCACCAAAAATACTCCATAGAATTTTTTTATCAAAACCTGTAATGCAATAGTCTTGTCATTTTCAAGTTTCAGAAGCATATGTCAAAACAAGTCTGACAAGAGTTTTGTAAATCAAAAACTTCATTTTTCTTGAAAGAAATCTAGATCGGAAAAACACCTTCTTAACCCATAGAAAGTTTTGTTAGCGAGATATAGCTGATTCTGGATTTCAAGAAGTAATCTTCACAGGTTGTATTATGAAAAAACGTCATGCATATATACATAAAACATACAAATAAAAATATCTTAAAAATATGGTTGCTTGTGGTCGTTAGGTCTGGATTTTAGATTGTTCCGAATATATGACATCCGTCTTTGTACTGTATTTACTAAGCAAAACAGATGAGAGTGGGGAGAATTGTAAGTTTGATGTAATTAAAAATGCACTTTTGAGGGCATTCTCAGTGATTGAAGAGGATTTGGAACTTTATGGTTGATACCAGACTAAGGAGATGAGTTAACTGATTTTATTCTAAGATATTAATGGTGGGATTACATGAAAGAGAAATCTAACGCAGAAGTTGTTGAGTTAATATTATGCAGGCTGTTGCTGCTTGTTCAAGATTTTCAATAGTTAACCTTTAACTGCTGTGAGCGGTCTGAGAGACTGCTGAGGATTTTCTAATCGTCGTTTCCACCCCTAAAAACGGAGAATGGTCCGTGCCCTTTCTTCTACCTTCCAAAACCCGTCTCACAAAGTCACATATCCAGTTTCACACTTCTAGCTTTATTATGGTTTCAGTTATCACATTTTTTACTTTTTAAGGGGTCTGAGAGACCCTCACAGCAGATGTGTGCCAGTTTTAATGACGATAGGCGTTATTTATCGGATGTTTGTTTTTCGTAAAAGTGATAAATATGGCTTCACATTTTACAGGAAAACATTCTGTATATCTCACTTAAAAAGAAATTTAATATCTTATCGATATTTTTGACATAGAATACTCTGATTCTGAAGACTCATGTAGTATTAACAGCGAAAGCAAAAGTTTCTGCAGATGAATATTGTAATTTTTCTAATGACTGTGAATAAAATGATAATTTTTATGAAAAAAGCACTTCAAATGGAGCAAAAAAAGAACCAAGTTGGGCGATACCAACACCAAAACATAACATAATATTTCAGCTTCCTGGTTTGAAACATCCTGCAAAAATAGGTTCTAGAGCAGAGCCCGAAGATACTTGGAATTTATGTTCATGCATATTGTTCCAGTCATATCCTGATGCTATAAAACTGAAAAGAAAACATTTTTATCCTTTTATTAGCCAATCAGTTTATTAAACCGCATCTGAAAGTTGGGATAACTTCCGCTTTTTTGCCAAGGGAACTGAAGATACCAATTAGAAGAATCCTTGGACAGAAGGAAATTAAGAGAATGGATTTATCAAATCAAGAAGAAAAATTGGAAGAAAGAAAAACATGTAGTCTGTGTCCACCTTGTAAGGAGAGAAAAACAGCATACAAATGCTTGGAATGCAAGGAACCAGTGTGTCTTCCGTGTTTTAACCCTTTCTGGCACGCTACCTTTTAAAATCAGAGTTTTGATTTAAAAAAAAAAAAAAAAAAAAAAGGTAGGCAGTCTAATTAGGCCTACAGGAGTACACAAGTAAAATTTTGTGAAGATAGCACTTATCGTTTTAATTCTGTGGGTGTGCCCAAAGTGGCACACTGATTGAATAGAGCTTCGAAAAGATTGCTGAAATGAGCATTGTTGTCAATGAACTGACGACTGATGAGATGCGGAGAAACAAAGAATACAGACTCTCAGTTGTCCTAAATTATCGGAGAGCCCGGTCTAAGCACACCTAGGGTTCGCCGTTTGATTTTAGGCAAGATTTCAAAGTGAAAATTTAAAACAAATATAGAATAAGGAGATTAGCTGACAGCCAAAAAAGAATAACATAGAAATTTCTTTTCAAACAATTCCTTTTATACCCTAAAAAAATCTGGAAGATTTCTTTGAAAAATGAGGGTCTTAAAAAACTAAACATGACTAAAATATATGGACTGGTTTGTGTTGAGCTGCCATCTACTATAAATACAGAAGGTTCAGAGTAACTTATATATCCTTCTTCATTCAATTTTTCTGTGCATACAGAAGGAAATTTTTAGATGTGCGGCAAAGAGTTATGAAAGATGTGTTTTGACTGCATATCATCTTATGATTCATCCTTCTAAACAAAGATATACTAATCTATTATTTATTAATAATTAAATTCACTGTTGTAGAATTATGGTTTAATTTACAGTAACACGGTCAAAAGTCGTTAATCCAGACTCGTCGGGACTTCGGCGATTCCGGATTATCGATTTTTCCGGATTGTAGATCATCAGTTTAAATCTGGTAAGATGGCATGCAGAAATTATAAAATTAAAATATGAAACCGTAATTTACGAAATAAAGAACAATTATGATCTAAAGGGTATCAAAATTTACAAAAAAAAAAAAAAAAAAAGCTTAATATTTATTTGTTTACTTTATTAAACATTTCTTTAAATGCAAGTTGTTTGGTTTTATGTGATAATACTTTCTCTTTAATTCTATAAACAGATATAATTTCTTCTTCAGTTACAAAGTTCCGCTGTTCAAGTCCTATAATTGTGTCGGGGAATACCGACTAATTTTTCACTCGAAATTTTTTCGTTTTCAATAACCTTTGTGTCACTTTCTTCACTATCAGAAGCGAATTATAATGACGAGGAATTTGATTTAAATCATATCAAAGACGGAGTACATCGAGATGAAATACTACATTTAATAAGGAATCATAAGCCAAATAAAATAAAAACATCTGCCCTGAAGATAAGGATAGTGCTGACAGATTACTTCCAATTCAGTGTGCACCCCAGTGTTCCCCACCCCCACCCCCGCCGCAGAGCAGCGTGAAATTGATAAATATATTTCGGAGTGGTTAGAGAAACGAAGGATATGCCTTTATCCATTTTTTGCAGCAATTCCACTTTTTGTTTAATGGACTTCGAAACCTACTTTCACTTCGTAGATCCTTTACATATTAGTAAATATATATCAGAAATTCTATTTGACATAATCGAAAGTTCAAGCTTACTTTTATAAAATCGCTCTAACAGTCTGCAAAAAATAATAAGCCGGATCCAATTCGAAGAGTAAGGAAGAAAGCAATCTGCAACATTAACTGAATTAGATAATTTTAGCCTAGCTTATACCGTCCGTTATACATTAAACGCGCATGCGCACATGCACATTCGCTGCCGTAAAGGTCTTACACGCATGCACAGAAAGTTTGTAGCTTTGAGGTCCGGATTATGGGTGTCCGAATTAACGCCTTTTAACTGTATATATATATATATGCATGCATCAAAAGTTATAAAATTTTGTGTTTCATTTCTTTTTTACAAAAGGTAATTAGTGTGTATTTCCCTCCCTTTATTTACATGTATAGTGCAGTATCAATACAATTTTTCATATGTGTATGGGTTAAAATTCATGATTTTTTATTATGTTTTTAATTTTAATTAATTTATATAGTATGCTAAAAATTATGAAATTCTCTTTCTGCCCCCCTCCAAACATATTACTTTCAATTTTATGTTTCGTATAGCGTGTCCAAGCAAGGTTTTTGAAAAGAAAAAAAATCGAGTTATTATCATACATGTATATGTATATTAATTTACGTATATGTGTGTGTGTGTGTGCCTTTACTTTTTTTTTTCATGTTTTTCCCACTGCAGAATGGATTAATCGTGCTTTTTTTTTATTATGTAGCAATGTTTTCTTATGTCTTTAGAAAGGCTGTTTAGAAGGAATTTAAATTGTAGTCTTTATGAAATATCATGCCATGCATTTTTATTTGATGAAATGCAGTGTATGTAAAAAAAAAAAAAAAAAAGAATATTTATTGTTCAGAGTTTGTAGACAGTTTTGAATAATTATCAGTTGACAACAAAGACAAATTTCGATGATATTCTTCTTTCTCTTCTGTTCCTCTATTCGAGCAATCTTCTTTGAATTGACTGAATGGAAAACAAGCATGTACACATTATCTAATGTATTTCTGAATAAACTGCTTAAAATTATACATTGCTTAAAATTTTAATGCATAATTTTAGTGCATTTTAAGTGCATTATATTTTAGTTCTTTTATTCGACAGTAATAATGCAATGATAATTTTCTTTTACATTTAAACTGTTCAATATCCCAGTTTAGGAACTGTTACAATTACATTTCACATAATACTATTAAATCATGTTATAAAATTTACCTATAGAGATCAGAGGTTTGCTATTTAGATATATATCAGACCTATACCAGAGGTCTGCTATTTAGAATGCAAAATAATGTATAATTCTCTCTGTGCAAGTAAAGACTCATAATTATGAAAACTTATCTAAATCACTGCAAGCTTTGTTATTATTTCCAAATACGAGTATTTATTATTATTATTGTTATTATTATTAATCAGAAACATATGTCAAAAATAAGACATATTATTTATAATTATCAAAGATGTTTACTAATCGTAGTAAGTATAATTACTACGAGCCTTGACTAATAAACATTTTATTAGTCAAGGATTAATTATATTTGTCTTCCTGCCTTGATGTATTAAACAGCCTTTCTGTTTATAATTACTGCATACAAATTAAATTCTGATTCATGAAGTGTGAAGTTTCTTTCATTAACAAGAGTTTCTCAGTGATTAAATTTGGTAAAATCAGTAATAACGTTTAATGGAATTAAAAATTATGTTTATTCATATCAAAGTATTCTAAAAATAAAAAGTCTCGGTTCTTCACATTCTAATGAAAACAAGGAATTTTCTAGATTTATAAGCAATGAGAATTTAATATTAAAAGTTGAGTTCAATTTATTTGCAAGCCTATTGAATGGGTATTTCAGAAGGCAAATGTACGCATCGTTAAAGTTCGCGAGGACAAAAGTCTCCCTGCTGCAGTGACGTCACAAACACACCGCGCAAGGCCTTGACTTAAGTTCTTGGAGGTATTGGTTTTGCCAGATTGTGCAGAGAATCAAATTGTGAGCTATGGTGCAAAGAAGCAGAGAAAAAGAACCAGAAACAGCAATGCATTAATGGGACATAAAACATTTTATTAAAAGGGCTGTACTGCAACAAGTGTTCAAAATTATGACCAGAAAATCATCAGGTAAGCCTAACAGCGGCACTGCATGGAATTCTTTACATTCTGGAAGAATTCCTCTCAGCAGTCTTGCGAAAGATGGCGGTAAACAGAAGGTTCCGTGAACTGCAATCCTGTGGAAGTCGTCATTTGAGATCCGTTTCCCAAGGTAGTAGGATGAACGCATATTCAAACAAGGAACTGGTCGACAGATGACTACTACCAATGCTGATCGCGTATGAAGCTGCAGATTGTAACAAACACGTCGTTTGGCGATTGTACAAGGAACATTACCCAAAAAGGTGTGCTCCACATCACACAACCTTTGCAAGTGTGAACAGAAGATTACGTGAGACTGGCTGTTTAACTAGAGCTACAACAATGAATCAGTCTTATGTCTCACAGAAGAAAATCCAAATATGAGTACTCGAGCAATAGCCCAACAAGTGGGTTTATCTCAATCCATTGTCTGGAGGATGCTCGCAGTAAATGAGTGCATACTATCTTCATCGTGCCCAATTACTAGGGCCTGAGGATTATTCATTACAGAGGATGTTTGCTATATGGTTCCTGCAACAGAGTGCTACATCTGCTGTGTACACACTGTTCACGGATGAAGCATGCTTCACACGTAAGGGAGCCTTTAATCAGCTTTGGAGAATCCTCATTGTACATAACCCTGTGCAGCTCAAGAGGGTTTCTTGGTCAATGTTTGGGTCAGCATTCTTGGAGACAATGTCATCGGACCGTACCTTTGCTTAGTCCTTTGGACAATAGGGCATACTTGATCTTCCTGCAACAAATCCTGCCCAAACTTCTTGATGCAGCGAATGGTCCTCCAACATTACACCACTCCATGTGGCACCAGCATGACGGGCTGCTCCACATTACATGATTGACATCCACCGACACCGAATTCCTCTTCTTTATTTATTTTTAAAAATTCATTTAAGTGGATTCTTAAACAGTCCAAATGGATATTTCCTTTAAAGTATGACACATAAAATTTTTGTGATTACATTAATTCCTTTACTTCGTACAAAGACAGGGTTCATAGCCACATTTTAGTTAAAAAAATAAGCACCTATAAGCACTTTTCAAGCACATTTTAAGGAAAAAATAAGCACCTGTCTAATTACATTATACACAACTGCATAACCTTAAAAGAAAAATTAGACTTGTAATTTAAAATATGAGCAACGCAATATTTATTAAGAGAATGAGCATTACCTCAACCATGGAAAACAATTAACTTTTTTTTTTTAATTTTAAATGACAGTTCAATTTACAGAATTAGTTTACAATGAGAGAAAAAAAACTATGCAGAACTAAACTATATTACCAGATTTAATGATGAAATTTCAGTTCAAAATATAGAAAATAAATAATAATAAGCCATTTTAACTGTATTCGTTTGGCACCTAATAATAAATACAATTTATTTTTCCACTCATATTAATATTTAAATAATTTAACTTAAAATCAAAATTTTGAACATTTTCTAAATTTTCATTGCATAACAGTTTGCCCTTAACATATATTCCAAGCAAAGTAATTTAAGTAAAAAAGAGGCACATTCAAAAATTGCACAAATTGCTTCATGTAGTCATCCTTTAACAGTAGAAGCTTAACTAACACCCGCATACTGGGAAATTGCTGAATATTCCGGGTAGTAACTGGAAAAAGAGGAGTGAGGAGATATTGTAGCCCTTCTTTAGATTTCTCGGCTAAATAAATGATTTTGACATTTGAATATGTGCATCATATAAAAATAGACCAACTGAACTGAGAAATATTCTGCTTAGAAAGCACAGTAAAAACTCTTTTAAGTGTTCATAAACAAATCTCAGACTAAACATCAAAATTAATTATCTCTGCAAAATACCGCAAACGTTATTGCGCAATACGTGTGGCGTAATCTTCCATATGCGATATTACGCAATCGGAATCAACAGCTGTCGGTATTCGGAGAATAAAGAACTAAATAAAAGAAAAGAAAGAGTCTTACTAATCTGGGGTGTTTCCGATTCTAATTTTCAACAGACTGCGTTAAATTTCCGAAATAGAATCAATCTTCACTTAGGTTGGGTAGACCGCAAAAACTTTTAGTCCTATTCAATCCAGATCGGACAGTGACAAAAAAAAAAAAAAAAAATTTCGCTGCTTCAATATTAGAGATTTTGCGGAGAAAGGGGAGAACCTCCCAACCTCCGTACTGTATGATGTATTGGGGGGGGGAATTCTTTTGACTATTTGATTACTTTCCTTTTATTTAAGCCATTCCGAATATTATTCCTTAGAAAGCTAATATGTGTAAAAACACACCCATTTTTTGGAAGTTTATCTATACTTCACCAGTTACTGCAACTATATTATTATAAATATTCATGCATATACTCATAATATAAGCATGACGATCATAATAAACTGACCACGCGGAACGAGAATGCAAATTATTAAAATCTTGACAGAAATTCAAACGTGTGTAGTATTTGGATGGGAGGAAAAGAATACCGAATGTACCGAATTTTCTACCGTTTTCCCAGTTCTTTGACCAATAGAACGACGTGCACCTGTCTGTACTCTCGCGCGTACCATAGGTTACGTTAATGCAGAGAAAGGGGGGGGGGAAAGCAATTTCCGGGAGTATGATTCACCATCTGACGTTGCATATAAGGAAGAAAAGTTAGTTTCCGCTTTGGTACGGGGGAAAATGCGCGTTCATTAAAAAAAAGCACTAAAAACAAAAAATAAGGGCTTTACAGAAAAAGTAAGCACCTATAAGGGCCTTTATATTTTATTTTCAAATATAAGGACTTATAAGCACTTGTAAGGACCGCTACGAACCCTGAAAGAAGTGAAAAATAATGCAAATTCGAAAACTTTTGCAAAAAAGAAATGCGGTGCTAATAAAAAAGCATGCAACGACAGCAAAACATGATGTTAATATAACTTTTGAACAGTGATTTATAGGTCAATGTGGTCCGGTTCATTGGTCTGCCAGATCACTGAACCTATCATGCACAGATTTCTTCTTCTGGGGTCACATGGTGTACAAAATGCCCATTCCTTCAGTTGAAGACCTCATCGCTTGAATATCTATAGCTGCCATCGCTTGAATATTTATAGCACCTAAGGATAGGTGACATGCCAGGAATCTTCCACAACGTAAGGAATTCTGGTCGTAATTTCAAACACCTGTAGAAGTAAAAATTTTCAATAAAATATTTTCTATTCTTTTTCTCTGCTCTTTTGCACCATAGCTTGCAACTATGGCATTCGCGACCCTGAATTCTTAAGTGATTCCGAGTCATCTCTGTACACCGTACACACCCGACAAGTTTGTTGATCTAGTAGCGAATCATCCTGTATGAACTTTATTTCTATTTCTACATTTAAATTTCTTTCTCCCACCAATTTTAATCTTATCTTCAATTGGCTGTGTTTACTATTTTTCATTACTAGATTGCTACTTCGTCCTCTAAGTAAGTTTTAAGTTCATGTTCTTGGTTTATTTTTGTTTTTTATTTTAATTTTAAATTCAGTGAAAAAGGATCTAATTTTATTCTTTTACTTGATTTCACAATGAATTTTCCTTGCATCGAGGAGGACTTGAAAAATTTTCAGATGAACTGTTATTAATTAAAAATAGACGATTTTGAATACAGAAATGCAATGGTTTGCAAGTGGAAGGGGGACTGTAATTGTATCCTTCTTCTTGATAACATTACATGAGATTTAATTGAATTCTTCTTCTTTATTTATTTTCCTGCTTTTGGTATATATTTTCATAATTTTTAAGTTTTAATTTCACATTTCTTTAACTCTTATTTTGTATACTTATAGGCTATTTTGAAATTTATTGGTGTTCAGTTTCACTTATTTTGGGTCTTTGTGTAAAATAGGTTCTACATTTCTTACTTTTTGTCTACATATATGTTTAGTACCACCAATTGCAATAAAAAGGGAAAGTGCACAACTAGACATTATAGCAATTCTATACATAAAATTTCAATTTTTTATGGCTAATTACTCCAGTTATGCGAGATATATGTATATACATACATATTTTCATACGGGCATTGCAAAAAAATCCCTTTTACAATCTGTTTGAAAAAAGGGCCCATTATTTTGTGCGTATGTAATCAAGCAAAAAAAAAAAAAAAAAAAAAAAAAAAAAAAAAAAATTAAATAAATTCAGGAAATGTCAAAATGGATATTTCTATTGAAATATGGCACCTGAAATTTATGTACAAACATGATCATAAAATCCCGTTTTAATAAATTTTATAATCCACTTTGGAAAAAAATGTCCGTTACTCTAAGCATATGTACAAGACACGATGCAAAAAAATCATTTAAGTGGATTCTTAAACAGTCAAAATGGATATTTCCCTTAAAGTATGACACATAAAATTTTTTGTGATTACATTAATTCCTTTACTTCGTACAAAGAAGTGAAAAATAATGCAAATTCGAAAACTTTTGCAAAAAAGAAATGTGGTGCTAATAAAAAAGAATGCAACGACAGCAAAACATGATGTTAATATAAAAACACATGGTGAAGTATATACATATGGACATGTGGCAATATTTTGGCAAAATATGTCTCAGGAGTAGAGTAGACTTTAAGGTACCCCTTGTATTATGGCGAAGTTGTTGTTTGATTTATCGCCAAGTTGTTTGATTTATTGCCAAGTTGTTGTTTGATTTATGGTAACCTGAGTAGTTGAATGTTATGGAAACCCTATTGTGACATAATTGGGTGTATGATTCTGGGAAATTTTGAATCGTGGGATGTTTGGTAAGCGTTTTTGTGGTGTGCGTTAGTTTGATTCTTTAGACGGTAGAATGGTCGAATGTAGTAAGATTAATTTGAAGTTTCTGTACGATTTGGAGCGAAAGGGGAAAAGAGCTTTAATTGGCTGGTGTGTATATGAAGGTTTACTTAGTAGCCATTATAAGTGTCCTGTATGTAGGAAGGATATGCGTTTAGTCGAACGTTAAAAACCGTTTAGATGGATTTGAATGGGTTTGTAGGACAAAAGGTTCAGATGGTCACTATGTGAAGCGTTCGATCAGAAAGAGTACCTGGTTTGAAAAAAGTCATTTGAGTATGATTGATATTTTGATTTTTACGTGGCTCTGGGTGTACAAAGCGAACTCGAAAATCATGGTAAGTGAATATTTGCTTTTGGTAGTGCTTAAACGTATAACATGCTTTTTTTTTTCTTTTTTATGTTATTTTATTGTTTGGTTTAAAATGTATTTTATTGAAATTATGTATTTTTTGTTTGCCTATATTGTTGAATTTGTTGCTTCTTTGACTTTTTAAGTGAAAATATATCAATGTGTACATGGACAAAGTAAATGGAGTGCGCAATGCAAGTTTGTGCAATTCTGGGATTTTTTTTTAAGTGAAAATATGTCGACGTGCACATGGATAATGTCAAAGGAGTGCGCAATGCCAATTTTGTGCAATTCGGGTTTTTTTTTTTTTTTAGTGAAAATAAGTTTATGTGTACATGGATACCGAGTTTGTGCAATTGTTTGTCTTGTTATTTTGGCTTTGTGTACCGGCGATTTTTTGGCACAAAAATCGCCGCTTCGCAAGCCAAAATAACGAGTCAAAGAATTGCACAAAATCGGTACCCATGTACCCCCAAAAATCGCCAAGGGGTACCCTAAACTATACTTTCACCTGTCTCGGTTGATCAGCATTTCAATATCAGGGATGCTAACCTCCAATCTCATGATACAACGGCACTACTATATAGTGCACGCTAGCTAGGCTTGATGATGGTAGCTGCAAATTTGAAGATTTTCAGATGCTGCAAACAAAAAGCAAATTTTCCAAGTAATAGAATTTATGAAGAAATGTGAAGTGATGGTTAAATGAAGATGATATCTAACAAAAGTTTTACATTGCAATACGAATGCCTTAATCATCAATCAAGTAATAGACGGCAAAATCTGCAGTATGATTCTAAATCCAGAAAATATTACTTAACCACTTTTTCTGATAGTAAAGAAAGTGACAAAAGGGTTGCTGAGAACAAAAAAAAAAATTTTCAACTGACAATTTAATGGGAATTCTTGACATTGCAATTACAAGACTTGAACAACGTAACTGGAAACTGAACATGGAATTATGTTTATATTTAGAATTAAAGAGAAAGCGTTAGTACAAAAAACTAAGCAACTTAAACAACTTACATTGAAAGAAAAGTTTAATAAAGCAAACATATAAATATGGATTTTTTTTTGTTGTGATTTCCTTAAGATCATAAGTGCTTTATTATTTCATAAACAACTATTTCATATTTTTTATTTTATAAATTCTACATGTGATCTTACTTGATCAAATCAACATCTTATTTGATTTTAACTTTATATTTTATACTTGCCATCTTATTTACATCTAATTTTAATGCCCACTTTGTGCCCTTCTCAAACTAAGTGTAATAAAAAAATGCATTTTTTAGCTTTTAAGAAGTCAGATCTGAACTTCTACTGTCATACTACTCCTTGATTTCACTATGGAGCACACAGTGTCCACTATAAATCTGAAGCCTTTCATAAGACTAGATGATGGCTTAATGATGGTGCAAATCTTCAGAGGGACGGGACAAGCTAAAAGTTGCTTTGTCTGGTGATATAGTTCCTGATAAAGTTGAGCACTGAAAACTTTTGTGAACAACAGTGAGTTATCCCTTTAATGGCCAAGCCTAAAGGAGTTACATTAACATTTTTATTTAATTCTTAAGGGAACAGAAAGGGAGTGCTTGTACAACAGAGGAACCTTTCCTTCTTGAGGGTATTTAAATTAACATAACATTAAATTTAAACTAGTCAGAAACTACACATATAAAATAGACTACTTAAGCTGGCTCAGGATAACTACTACGCGTATGTCAAACATCGGCTACCAAGATGTTACGGACAAAACTAGCAATAATAACAAAAGCAAGACGAGACGAGACTGCCATAAGCTTTAGCATTCAAACCCCTCAGCTTAAACACATAATAACTAATTTGCATTTTGATGAGAACTATAGAAAGAAGTTACAGTAAAGGTTACAGTATAGTATATAAGTTACAGTAATAGTTATAGTATCATAATTAACTGTCTGATTAGCATAAAACCTTATATACTTTCCGATTATCCCTCTCCACATCAAGATTATCCAATAATATTATTGTAAAATATCCAGGTTTCTTCATGACTGCAATTCTCTCGGAAATGTGTCACACTGCAGATATACAAAAAACACATACTGGAAATTATTTAATTATTTGGTATACGCCTCAGCCCCGAAATTCACTTAAATACTGAAAAGAGTTTATGCAATTCATAGATAGCAGAAGAATAACGATGGAATAATAATTACCTCGCACAAACAAATTTGAAAGTGGAAAAAAAAATTATTGCGTTCCACACGGAGAAGTACCAGATTCGAAACTTTTTGTTTACTTACAAGATGCAAGGTTTAGATATTAATATCTGAAAGATAGAAATTCGTAAAATAATACATTACTATTTTGTTTTCGTAAAAGCTACTTTCCTTAGTTATTACGGGAGTAATATTTATGTATTATAAATTAATTAACATTAAGAACTAAAATATTATTTTTAAGAATAAAATAACTATTAATAACAGCCATAGAATAATACTTACTTTTAAAGAGAAATTTTTGAGTGGCATCTGTGTATTTAAAATTTTATGTTTGAAAAAAACATTAAAAAAAATAAAACCACTGTTTCAAAGCAATATTATATTTAACAAGTGGCAACAGTGTGTCTGGGAAATTTAAGTATTTGTTGTATACCGTTAAGAAAAGTTATGTTAAATGTTAAATAACATATTTGAAATGGAAAATAAGAGATCTGTAGAAAAGCAGGAATCGTTGCCCTCATGTCCAGGATCAAATTTAGACAATAATGCATCCAGTGTATTATCCTCAATTACGCATCCTTCAGTACGTTCAAGACAATATCTTAAAACAATTTTTGAAAAAATTAATAGTGGTGATAATGTTCTTAGTCGCATTCCATCTCGTCTTGATCCAAACATTCAATTCAGTGATGATGACGAAAGTGAGGACGAAGATAACAGAAACAAAAGTCCTGATACTTTTGAAGAAATCAAATTAAAAAAAGAAGTTTCAGAAGCTGCGAAAACACCTACGTTGCCACAGCTGTCATGTGAACTATTCAAAGCTGATAAATATGCACGCGTTTTGCCTCCAAATTCAAATCTAAAAAGCAGTTTATATTATTCAAAGAACAGTGCTCCTATTTTACCTGTCTCTAAACCATTGACCTTTAAACATGATGTTTCAAATGTACGGAATCTATTGCCACAAAGTGAAATTAAACTTAATAAAATGCATCGACATTTTTCTGAAAGAGGTGCAAAATTTAATCCTTTGGAGCAACCTGACATAAAAATGCGAATTCCACTTGCTCCAAGATCAGAATCATCATGCCTTAGTCTTGCAGTTAATGAAACAAACTCACTTCCTGTAGAGGTAATCAATGTTAATGGTAAATCATACAGTGTATTATCCCTTCTTGGATGTGGTGGGTCATGTAAAGTGTATTCTGTGTTTGATATAGAAAACAAAACATTGGTTGCTCTAAAACAAGTTCAATTAAAAAATACAGATCCATCATTACGAGAAGGATACAAAAAAGAAATAGAATATTTAAAAAAATTACAGAGTTCAAATAGGGTAATTAAAATGTATGATTATGAATACTGTGAAAATGAGATATTTTTGGTTCTTGAACATGGTGATATAGATTTTGCGAAATATATCCATAATGAAGCAAAACTGAAACGTTTATCTCCTTTAATGATAAAGTTCTACTGGGGTCAAATGTTAGAAGCTGTAGCTGACATCCACAAATATGGCATAATTCATTCAGATTTGAAACCAGCAAATTTTTTACTTGTTGCAGGAAACTTAAAACTGATTGACTTCGGTATTGCAGCATCAGTTCCTGATGATATGACAAGTACTTTTAGAGACACGCAAGTTGGAACTTTAAATTTTATATCCCCAGAAGCTATAACACAATTACAACCATCTAATAGCAAGCAAATGTGTTTTAAAGTAGGTGTGAAATCTGATGTTTGGTCTTTGGGTTGCATACTCTATTATTTAGTTTATAATGTTCCACCATTTCACAATTTTAAAACATTGATGCAAAAGGTGCATGCAATTACAAATCCAAGTTATGAAATTCCTTTTCCAGAAATTCCTGATAAATTATTATTGGATGTTTTGAAATCATGCTTGAAAAGAAATGTAAAAGAAAGAGCATCTGTAGAAGAACTTCTGAAACATCCTTATCTCAATGATGATCTAAGGAAACCACCTGAACAAAGTGATGCTTTAAAAAATGTCTTGGAACAGGTACAAGTGTTTACCCCTCGAAGAATGAGTGTTCTTGCAAAAGTTGTAAAAGAATTGTCAGAAAAAACAGATATATGAATTCAGAGCATGTTAAATCAAGCTCCAGATATTTAAGTTTGAACGAAGTGATGCTTTAAAAAACGTCTTGGGACAAGTGCAAGTGTTTAGCCATTGAAAAATACGTGTTTTGGCCAAAATTTGAAAAAGAATTATCTAAAAAGAAGAAGAAAAAGATATATGAATCCAAAGTATTTTTTTATTGAAAGCATATTAAAGCAAGCTTTAAATATTTAAGTGTGAACAAAGGGATGCTTTAAAACTTGTCTTAGAACAGGTGCAAGTTTTTATCCCTCGAAGAATGAGTTTTCTTGCAAAAGTTAGGAATGAATTATCAGAAAAACAGATATTTGAATTCAGAGCATTTTTTATTGAAATGATGGTAAAGCAACTTTAGATATTTTCCATTTTAATTCCCCAAAATTCATTTAAAGTTAAAAAAGAAAAGAAAACTAAATGGGGAAAAAAACCGAATTTTAAATATTTTCCTTTACCTAACGTTGTGAAGTAATGAATAAAAAAATTTTTAAGTTAATATTACTCATATCAAGACTGCTATAACTGTCACCCAATTAATCAAGAACTGTGCCTGGAGACAGTGGGAAATTCAGCCTCCCCCTTCCCCAAGACTCCAAGTTATTGCAAAACCAAGCAAGCCCTGTGGAATGGTTTTGGTACTGTACTGATATCATGAGCTATGAAATCAGCCTCATAATTTATTAGAATATAATAGTAATGTCTACCCATCCATTTTATTTGCTATATTTGTATTTAATTCTAAAGCTTTATAGTATTTTCACAAGGTTATTTTAACACATTTCATGATAATATTGAAAATTTAAGTAATCATGATGCTTTGCCAAGTCTCAGCTTTTAGTCTTTGATTCTTTGGATTTTCAGTTTCTAGTGAACTGAGTGTATTTCAGAAAGAGAGAATTTCTTGTTTATGTTTATTCAATTATTCCATTTCTTGGAGCAGAGACTGAAAGTTATTTGTATAATATGTTTTAAAATGTTTATTTCCAATCTTCCAGAATTTTGAATAACTTTCACTCCACTTAAATTTATAAAAGATCTTTTAAACCCAGAAAAGTATTTATATTAGTTTAAGAAATAAAATATGTAATTATAAAATCTTTATTTCTGTTGAAGTCTATGAAATTAATATTCAGCTAAATAATAGGGTGAAAATCTGAAGCAAATACTTCTTAAAACAGAATATATGTCTTCTACTTTTGATGGTATCTGCAAAAGCAAAAATAGATTGAAATATTCTGCATTTCTGGTCAATTTGAAGTATTGTTAAGTTTCTTTCTTAATTTGACTTGAACTTAAAGATTGCACTTATTTTGTATATAATTAAGTAAATTAGCAAATGATAACATATTTTAATCAAAAAACTAGTTGTATAAAACATTTCTTTTATTATTTCATAAATCAAAGAATATAACTTTTATGGAAAGATGTTGTAAACATCCTAGCTTTGTTGATTATTAACTAACAGTGATGTTATTAAATGCTGTACTACATTTTGTTTTATTAAATTAATTGTATTCAGGTTTTAATCAAAGTGAATAAATCATTTGTTGGGTTTTCTTCCACAAAGAACTTGTTGGTACTTTGCAGAAAACCCGTTCGTGACAGCACCCTTTTTGTCCCCTGGCTTGTGCAACGATAATGGTTTTAGTGATTAAATTTTGAAACAAAACATGATATAGAGCATATTTTAGTTAAATTTAGCATTTTAAACGTACATAGTGTGATATTAAGCAGCTTGTTAAACATGATAATTAGTATAATAAAATTGCTTTCCTTTTAAGGTTTTCTTCCAGAAAGAACCCATTGGTGACAGCACTTTTTTTGTCGCCAAGCTTGCCAACGGTAATGATTTTAGTAATATATTTTTTCGTTTTGAAATAAAACATGATAAAGAGCATATATAAATTAAATTCAGCATTTTTAACATGATACTTATTGTATAGTGCATATCGCCTTGAAAAACAAAGCCCCTCTCTTTTCTTTTTTACTTCAAAAACCTGCACCATTAAGTAAATTGCTGGAGATGCATTACCCGAACAAGATATAATTTTTCATTACATTTAAAATTTCTGTTAATGTATCTTGCTGTTATGTGTAACTTGACACGAAATAGGTATTCAAATAGATGATCAGTTAGATTTTCCTTATGAAGACCACTCTTTTGGTCTTCATGTTCAATTCCGTCGCCTGGATATGTGTACCAGTTGCCAGAATAACAAAATTTGTAAAATGATTAACAGTTTGATGTACACTGCGAAAAAAGAAAAAAGGGACAGTTCTATACCTCTCGTTCTACTGGGCCGATTGACGAAATTCAAATTGCATTCTTCATGTCTCGAAAGCGCGACTTAGGATATATATTAGATTTATATATAGCATTATTCTAACATAGGTATTTTGACACAAAATCAGACCTTTTTCCGAAATAACATACCAATTTTTTTACATATTTCGATTCTACGACTCAAATTATGCCAGACTGCCAAGTTTTGTAAAAATCGTATGAGTAGTTTTTAAAAAATTAGCTCTCAAAATTTTAGCTTCTCAGTGTTAATTGAATTTGGTATATATTTATTAATATCTCTTTTTTATGGAACGTTTTTTATTCTTCCTTTCGCATTTCGAAATTTAAGTTCATTCCAAATAAAATTCACCCATTTTTTATGATTTATTTTTAAATAATTTTTATAAATTTTTAGAAAAAAAATTTCAATTATGACCTGTAAAATTTTTATCATCATCTTAAAGTGGGTGTTTTACTAAGCATGCCTATAAGAAATTAGTTTTTTATTCCAAATTTTCTAAGATATACACGAATTTACATATTTTCGTCTTTTGAAATTTGGCATCCTTTTTTTTTTTTTTTTGAGCGATAGTAACACCATATATGGTTTATGGATTTTGTTACAGTGAATTATCACAGCTATTTTTAACCTTAAATTTCAAATAAATTTTTATGGAGAATTAATTATATGAAATTATTTTCCTTAATGATGCGTGATAAATATTTATAATCTCTACATATAATAAAAGAAAGAGTGTCTGTGTGTCTTTCGTTTGCGCTGCGCATAAGCTAATAGACCCACGGCTACGAAAGTTGGTACGTACCTGCATCTAGACAAGAGCCAGTGCACCTCGAAGCGATTTTTTTTAAACTCGAATTCGAATTTTTTTTATTTTATGTTTTGTAACGAAATCACGTCATTTTGAGACATAATGGGCTGTAGGAAAGCGAGATTTTACTCTACACACTCCATTTTCACATCGTCATGAAACGTAGGCACTTAGCTATTTTACGAACTTATAATAAATTTTGTGTTTCAATAAATCGATTTAATACGAATTTATTTAACAAAGTGAGCTTAACACCTTTTCAACGGGATTTTTTCTAAAAAAGTTTTTTTTTTTTAAATGTACAGTTTATTTTTCTTTGATTTTTGGACACGTTAAACTTTTATCCTTGCGACTGCTTTTAGTAAAAGAATTTTGGAAAAATGATAATATTTTGTATTTTTTTTTTTTTTTTTAAATTTTAAATGAAGCTTCCGAGTATACTTCTCCCATCTCACATCTTTAAAAATGTGATTTTGGCAACAATTTTCCTTTCTTATTGATGTTGATAGATTTTGGATGAAATCGCATCATTTTGAATAGTTTCATTCTTTTAGAAATATGGGTTTGGCAACAATTTTTCATCGTATTTCTTATGTCACTGTTTTTAAGAGATTGGCATATTTCATTGTCATTTTTTTATATATATAATACATTTTTATTGATTTTTTTTTTTTTTTTTTTTTTTTTTTTTTTTGATAAAGTTGTTCTGCAGAGTATAAATCTGTGCGGAATTTTTTGAGTTTCTTTCATATTATTTTTTGCTTATTTCACTGTTTGTAAGATATTGAAAAGTTTTGCATGATTTTTTTTTTTTTCTTCAACGGAAAGTTGGTTAATTTTTTTATTAGGATAATTAATATTTGTATCAATGGATATAGCTTATTTCATTGTAATTTTTTTCTCTTGAAAATATAAGATAAAATATCATTAATTATACTTTGTTTTTCAGAATTTTTAGTTTTTTGTATTCTTTTATGTTATTTATTGCTCATTTTACTGTCTTTAAGATATTGAAAAGTTTTTGAGTGATTTTTTTAGGAAGCAAAGTTCTTAACCACCTTTATACCATTTGAGTTCTTAAGATATTACAAAGGGAAGTTGGTTAATTTATTTATTAGGATAATTAATATTTGTATTAAAAGATATTGCTTATTTCATTGTAATTTTGTTACACGTAATAACTATTTTTTTTATGAAGTTGTTCTGCAGAGTAAAATTCTACGCAGTTTTTAAATTTAACGTTTGGTGTTTCCTTCAGCCATTTTTCCGGTACATTTAAAAGCCAGCCGAAGGCTGGCAGCGAAGCTGCTAGTACTATATAAAAAGCTATCCTTTTTTAAAATTACACATATTTTTCAAAATTTTACCTATTTTTAAATATTTCTTTCCTTTTTTTTTTAATATTTGAAGAGTAAATTTTTACCTTCATCACATTATCGTCTGCTATTTTACTTTAACTTCATTTTAAATTGAATTATCTGAAACTGAGAAAATTTGATTGACGTTTATTTTCACAATGTTTTTAAGCAAACAGGACGTTGACAGTTTGGGTCCATTTCCCAGCTTTAAAAATATATATAAAAATATAAAATTTTATATTAATCCTCTTAGAAAGAATGGTTTAAAAAGTAATTTTCTCTTGTGTTGTAGATTATATAAAAAAAAAAAACATGTTCTTTACTATAGAAATGATTAGGCTTAAAAATCTAAATAATATAATTTAGATTGTTTGCACCTGATATAAGAATCGGGTCACTCTGTGGTACAGGATAAGCGCTGCTGGAGTGGTTGATTTCTTTCTCATTTAACAAAAATTTTTTAATTAAAACATTTATCCTTTGGACTTTGCTCTAAACTTTATTTATAGTTAAAATGTGTAGAAAATGAAAAGCTGTCTTCAGCTGAAACGCATTTGATGCAAGATATTTTAAAAAATTTGACAAGAATGCAAAATTAATGGAAGTGTAACAATCGAAAAATCTTAATATTCTTGTGTCAGCACAGAAAACAATAGAACATCATATCGTATCATAAATGGAACATCCCATGATTTCTCAGTCGAATTATTTTAAGATTCAGGAATTTATCCAGTGACGTTATAAGGTATTACTCCTGCCTTCTTAGCGTGCCTTTGTGGTGTAGTGGTCTGCACACACGGTGTGTATTCGAGAGGTCCATGATTCGATCCCCAGCGAGGGCATTGCTCATTTTTCATTTCCTCTGCTTCAAAAAAAAAAAAAAAAATACCTAATGTCTCTACAGTGGCACCCAAACTAAAAGGTGGTAAATGATGATTTTTCAGCACCAGGATTTGGTGACTGTATCCCCTAATTCCCATTTTCCCTTTAAAAGGGAGGGAGCATATAAGGTATTTCTCCCGCCTTCGTGGTGTAGTAGTCTGCACACTCAGCTTGTATTCGAGAGGTCCGTGGTTCGATTCCTAGCGAGGGCATTGCTCATTTTTCAAGTCTCCTGCTTCCAAAAAACCCTAATGTCTTTAAAATGTATATGGATATCATCTAAAGACATTTTCCCTCTTGATGAAATCAGTCTTTCCTTTCATCTCATGCCTTCAAAATGTTTAGCCATTAAAGACTGATAAAGGCTCTGACCAAATACTGATGAAAAGGATTGAATTTGATTATTAAATTACGGCAAAGCAGGGCTATCTGCCTAAAAGGAAGGATGCCTTCGTGAAGAACTTTCTAAGGGAAACCAGCTGGCATACACGTGACACATGAGAAAAACCACAAGAACGCCCATGCAACCAGTCCGTTTGCCAGGATTCAAACTTCGGAGCGAACTACCAATGTTCAGCGATTTTACTGCTTGGCCATTTGTGAGCTTTTATGAAATGGAAGGCAATAACTTTATTTAAAATGAATGTCAGAAATACCAATATTTTTCGAAAAGTCGGATGCTTTTTAATGATTTACTTGCAGAATGTATAAAGAAAAAAAGCAAGCCATTAAGAAGAAAAAAATAAATTTTGCATAAAATTTAGTATTTTTTTTAATTTAAAACTTATGATATTTGATTCTTGCGATTTCAGACATAAAATATTTGACTAAAATATGAATAACATTTTAAGAAACTAAATGTAGGATGATAAAATTGTGTAAAGCAATGGGAACAATGATAAAACTGTTTAAAGCAATGCATGCAAGTCATCCTAAGTTAAAATGTCGATTATACATCTCTCTTATTTATATATCTTTTCTGAACGGAACATTGAAAGGTGTGTTAACTGTGCTTTACTGTATGTTCTGTTTTAATATATGCAGTTTTCAAGTGCATAGTAGTTACAAAGTATTCTTCCGAAAGAAACTCAATTCAAATAAATAAAATCAAATTCTGTAAAATTTATATTAATAAATATATTTAAAATGCTCAATCTGAATGAATAAATAGAAAATGTTAAAACTATTATCTGAAGAGACAATGTAACACAAACAAATAAAATAAAAGTCTAAAAATTTAAAAATTACCTAAAATAATAACTATGACTAAAAAATATAGTACAGTCAAAAGTCGTTAATTCGGACACCCATAATTCGGAATGATCTATAATCCGGACATCAAAACTAAAAACTTTCTGCGCATATGCCGCGTTGACACATGCACATAGGCGTTTACGCGTGCGCGTAAGACCTTTTACGACTGCGCATATCAGTGTGCGCAAGTGCAGAATAAGTTTTCGCGTGCGCGTTTTATGTATAATGGACGTATAAGCTAAAATTATCTAATTATCTATTTCAGTTAATGTTGATGATTGCGTTGTTCCTTAATTTTCGAATTGGATCCGGCTTATTATTTTTTGCAGACTGTAAGAGCAATTTTATAAAAGTAAGCTTAAACTTTCGATTATATCAAATAGAATTTCCGATATATATTTGTTAATATGTAAAGGATCTAAAGCGAAAGTATGTTTTGAAATCCGAAATCTGTTTATCAATTTCACGCTGCTCGGCGGGGGGAACGCCGCGCCGTGGCGGGCGCGTAATGAATTGGAAGTTGATTTGTCAGCACTATCCTTATCTTCAGCGCAGATGTTTTTATTTGGCTTATAATTCCTTACCAAATGTAGTATTTCATCTCGATATGCTCCATCTTTGATATGATTTAAAACAAGTTCCTGGTCATTATAATTCGCTTCCGATAGCGAAAAAAAGTAACAGAGGTTATTGAAAACGAAAAAATTTCGATTGACAAATTAGTCGGTGTTCTTGACACAGCAATTATAGGACTTGAACAGCGGAACTTTGTAACTGAACAAGAAATTATGTCTGTTTAATAGAATTAAAGAGAAAGTATTATCACATGAAACGAAGCAAAACTTAAACAACTTACATTAAAAGAAATGTTTAATAAAGTAAACAAATAAATATTAAGCTTTTTCTTTTTGAAAATTTTGATACCCTTTAGATAATAATTGTTCTTTATTTCATAAATTACGGTTTCATATTTTTAATTTTAGAATTTCTGCATGCCATCTTACGAGATTTAAACTGATGATCTATAATCCGGAAAAATCGATAATCCGGAATCGCCGAAGTCCCGACGAGTCCGGATTAACGACTTTTGACTGTATAAATAAAACTATTTGGAAAAAAAAAAAAGAGATGCACTTTTTATTTAAACTACGCAGTTCGAATGAGTAAATAGAAATTTTTAAAACAGTTATTTGAAAGAAACCACGCAACTTAAACAATTAAAATAAAATTTGAAAAAGAAAAAATTACTTCAAATAATAATAATAACAATTATAATTTAAAATCTAATATAAAGAAGGAACGATCGAGACTTTTTTTCCTCTCACGAAGGATGTGAAAATAGGATATGAATATAGGTTGCCACATATTAAGAAGTTCGCCAAGTGAACTATTTTTGGTGCAAACTGGAAAAAAAGAACCAACTTAAATTGTTGAATTTCTCCATAAATTTTGCACCAAATGTTACAAAAATTAATATTTAGGCATAATTTGAGTCGTAGAATCAAAATATGTAAATAAAATTGGTATGTGATTTCAGAAAAAGTCCGATTTTGTGCCACAATACTTGTTAGAATAGTGCTATATATGAAACTAATATATATCCTAAGTTGCGCTGTGGAGACATGAAGAACGCAATTTGAATTTCGTCAATCGGCCCAGTAGAACGGGAAATATCAAACTCTCCCTTTTTTTTTTTTTTTTTGGCGCAGTGTATATATAATACCTATGCTTGCATAAGAAAGAGTATGACTGCCATTCTTCAGTCATAGTAGTTGTTCCCTTTACCATGTTCTTCTTAATCAGTGAACCAGAATGTGGATCTGTTGTTTGCTGTGAACATGTTTTCAATGAAGGCAATAAACCTTTTGAAAGCCACCATTGACAATTTTCTTAATTAAATGAAAATAATTCCTTCTGTTATTTGTTAAAAAATTCAGAAAAGATAGCATGAAAATCAAACAAAATAATAGTGAATAAGTGAAGAATAAATTACACATGTAAAGGCAGACAATGAGTGCGATGCTACAACATTCAAAAGTACGAACAACAGTGTAAGGAAACAAATACAACATTAAAAGAATAGTTGCTACCTGAACCATTAATTCTGTTGGGGTACCTGATTTGAACTTTTACCGCTGTTGTTGACAATGTTTACATTTAACAGGTTCTTTGCAGAAGTGCTTCCCATTTGTCCATTTTCGACAATTTGCTGTTGATTTGGCTATTTTTATTTGTCAAAAATGGTCAATGGAAAAATTTAGAAGCACCAAATTTACTCAGAGTATAATTTTTTAAAGCATATTTACCTCCACTTTAAATTTTTTGGTAACTTATTGCACTAAAAATATAGTTAAGACTTTTTGGTAAACGTTTTTCCTTATTATAGCAGCCCTCAAAATTTAATTGCTGGTCAGCTGAGGTGTAAAGTGTAGTGAGGTATAAAAACACATGGTGAGATATCTCAATTGATTAACTATTCAATCTGGGGGGGTGCTATAATGAGGAAGTACCGACTTTTTCTTGACATTCTGTAATATATATGTGTATACCCAAATCATGATTGTTATGTGTGTGTGTGTTCATATCATTAATGGTAAACACACATTTATTCAGTTGAATGTTATGTGGAATTTTCACTACTCACTCTTAGAACAATGTATCAGTTTTATGTAGATATATTTTTTTATTATATTGTTTCATTTGTGCTTGTTTATAGGAAAAATGTATCCCTCATGATGTAAATATATATATTTTTAAATGAAAGACATTTTATCGTATATAATTATTTCATAAAATTATAAAATGTAGATTTTTATATGATGCTTTCCCATTTTCAACATCATCTTGGAATGGCCATTTTGAAATTCTCAATACAGCTCAAAATTTTATGGGGTTTTTGCTTATTATTATTAGTATTTGTTGTAGTAATGACTTTGAAAATAAACTAATATATATTTTAACCATTTTAGTATATATAATTAATATTATATTTGAGTAATGTATTTTGAATGATAAAATATATATTGTGAGCACTTAAATGCATTTACTGCAGTGAAAACACACATAATTCATTCCCCTCTCAATGGCAGACCCTCGGCTAACTTCGGGTTGGCCACAACTAAGGCTAGAAATGGTGGTCACTGTATTGGAGGCACCTAATAGCTGGCTGCCTTTGCCTCCTATGAAGAAACAGTCAGTTACGACCATGCTGTCTCCAGAATTCGAACCTGAAACACATGGTGAGATATCTCAATTGATTAACTATTCAATCTGGGGGGGGTGCTATAATGAAGAAGTATCGACTTTTTCTTGACATTCTGTAATATATATGTGTATACCCAAATCATGATTGTTATGTGTGTGTGTGTGTATATATACATATCATTATTCGTAAACGCACAGTTATTCAGTTGAATGTTATATGGAATTTTTACTACTCACTCTTAGAACAATGTATCAATTTTATGTAGATATAATTTTCTGTTATATTGTTTCATTTGTACTTGTTTATGGGGAAAATGTATCCCTCATGATGTAAATATGTATACTTTTAAATGATAGACATTTTACCATGTATAATTATTTCATAAAATTATAAAATGTAGATTTTTATATGATGCTTTCCCATTTTCAACATCATCTTGGAATGGCCATTTTGAAATTCTCAATACAGCTCAAAATTCTAGGGGTTTTTGCTTATTATTATTAGTATTTGTTGTTGTAGTAATGACAGGACTTTGAAAATAAACTAATATATGTTTTAACCATTTTAGTATATATAATTAATATTATATTTGAGTAATGTATTTTGAGTGATAAAATATATATTGTGAGCAGTTAAATGCATTTACTGCAGTGCAAACACACATAATTCTTTCCCCTCCCAATGGCAGACCCTCGGCCAACTTCGGGTTGGCCACAACTAAGGCCAGAAATGGTGGTCACTGTATTGGAGGCACCTAATAGCTGGGCCGCCTTTGCCTCCTATGAAGGGACAGGCAGTTACGACCATGCCTTCTCCAGAATTCGAACCCAAGCCCTTTGGTATTGTACTCCACTTCCCTAACCAATATACCATCTGGGCAGCACACACATAAATATGCAATCTGGAGATTGTTAAAGTTAATAAATGTGTTATGCTTTGAGTTGTAAAAATTGAATAGTTGAAAGTATATATTATCCTAAAAATATATTTTCACATCTATTATTTTTCTTGACATATAAACAGCAAACAAGTCAGCATCACTTAGGAAGAGATATCCGAACATAGATTACATAACATAGAGAAAGCATTTGGTCCATTTTGATTCTTTATTAAAGTGGTGTTCATAGAAAAATACCAAACATTTAACAGCATTTGGCTGACCATATTTCCCGCCCTATTAAGATAAAAATATTAAAAAAAAATTCATTTTAAATCATTGTCATAAATCAATGGCTATAGCACTTCCCTGTTGATTAGTAGGTAGAAGATTCTGTTTTCAATTGCAGTAAAATTAGTGCTTTTCTGTTCCTAATGCCAAACAAACATTACCACAAAATCTAATTAGATGTTTAAATGAAAACATCAAAGAATTACATAAATTCAGCATCTTGCATATTAAACATGATATATATACTAATTCAGAAGTCAAACATCATAAACAGCTATGTAATGATATATGAGGGCTATCCAGAAAGTAGATTACGTTTTGGAATAAAAAAATAAACAAGATATAGGAAACAAATTTTATTATATACAGATGAAAGCCACACTCAAATATTACTTTTCTACATAGTCACCATACAAATTAAGGCATTTATCGTAGCGATGTACGAGCTTGGAAATTCCTTCGTCGAAAAATTCGGCCGCCTGCGCCTTCAACCACTTCGTTACCTCTTCTTGCAGCTGTGCGTCGTCATCAAAACGCTGCATAGCCAGCCACTTCTTCATTGCTGGGAATAGGTGGAAGTCGCTCGGTGCCAGGTCGGGACTGTACGGCGGATGAGGAAACAACTCCCACTTAAAAGATTCAAGAACTTTACGAGTGACATTTGCCGTGTGGGGCCGGGCGTTGTCGTGAATCAACAAGATCTTAGAGCTCAACATTCCTCTGCGCTTGTTTTGAATTGCTCTTCTGAGTTTTTGGAGAGTTTGGCAATACCTTTGAGAGTTTATTGTAGTGCCTCTTTCCAGGAAGTCCACCAAAATTACACCTTTCCTGTCCCAAAAAACAGTCGCCATCATCTTCCTTGCCGACATTGTTTGCATGCATTTCTTGGGTTTTTGGGGAGAACTTGTGTGCCCCCACTGTATTGATTGCAATTTCGTTTCACAGTTCACATGTTTCACCCATGTTTCGTCACCAGTAACGATGCGATCGAGTAAAGAGTCACCATCCTTATGGTAAGCGTCCAAAAAGTTCAACGCTGCAGCCATTCGCTGATTTTTGTGGTCCTCTGTCAAGATTTTTGGAATCCATCTTGCACAAAACTTGTGGTAACCAAGCTTTTCGCTGATGATTTCGTGCAACAAACTTCGCGAAATTTGTGGAAAACTCAAAGAAAGTTCCGTTATTGTGAAATTTCGATTTTCACGGACTTTAGCATCGACTTTTTCGAGAAGTTCGGCGGTCACTATGCTGGGTCTCCCACTTCGATCTTCGTCGTGAACATTGGTTCGGCCATTTTGAAATCTTATGACCCACTGACGCACTCCACCTTCAGTGATAATGTTGTCCCCATACACTTCACGAAGCTGCCGATAGATTTCTATCGGTTTACAGTTTTTTGCAGTCAGAAACCTTATTACTGAGCGCAGCTCGCGGGATTTTCAATTAACGCAGACATTTCAAACCCTCACAGTATCTGAACGGAGCACAGCACGAACCTCTCACTAGCACGGCTAGATGCAGACTGAGCTGCGCAACGCTCTGACCCCAAGATGGCCGCGCTAGCCCCGCCCCTAGCGGACACAGACGGAAACGTAATCTACTTCCTGGATGGCCCTTGTATATATTATCATCACATAGCTGTTTATGATGTGATATAAGTAGACTACCACATTTAGTGATTGGCACCTTTTTAACAGAGAAGTACCATGAAATATTTACTATGTCATCCAGTAAAAACCTTACAGGTATTAAGTGAGCTGTCTCTTCATTAATATTATGCATTGGTTAGAATACTGTGCATAAGTCTCATAAAATTAGTTGTGATCAAAGCATTCATTTGCTAATAAAAATGTCTGAAGTTTAATCTCTCCTTAAACAAAATGTTTTGAAATTAATGCTGCAACTGCAATATTGTGATTGGAAATCTGTTTCGAAAAAAAGAAAAATTAAGGCATTTTAGTTACAACAGTAAAACTAGCTAAATTTTTTTCTTAATTGAAGAATCAAAAATTTAATATTTGTATATTACTTACATTAATCATCAAGATATTCAAAAATTCAACATTTCTCCCAAAGGACTTAAAAGACTATTAGCCCATATTCTGCTGTATAATGCACAGAAAAAAAAATAATATCTGAATTTATGGGTGCATGTTATATGCCAGATATAAAAACAATAGATTTAAAAATAAGGAAAAGATGCATAAAAAAAATTCGAACTCTACATACACCTAAATTCTGTTTACTTAATAAAAAATACCTTATGAACTTAAAAATTTTCATTATCAGATGACATGAAAAGTTCATCATATTTGCCTTCCATTATATCTTCAGGCATATCATCGAATTATGTTTCATCTTTACCATCATTGGTACTCTGTTTAATAAATAATCATCTTCCATTCCATCTGGATTGTTAGATATACAGTCAAAAGCCTTTAATCCGGACCTCAAAGCTGCAAACTTTCTGTGCATGCGTAAACACATAATACCTTTACGCATGCGCGTTTAATGTATAACGAACGGTATAAGCTAAGCTTAAATTATCTATTTCAGTTAATGTTGCAGATTGCATTGTTCCTTAACCTTCTAATTGGATCCGGCTTATTATTTTTTGCAGACTGTTAGAGCAATTTTATAAAAGTAAGCTTGAACTTTCGATTACCGTAATTTCCGGAAGAAAGGCCGCATCAGCCTTAAACGCCGCACTTGAGAAAAATGGCGGGAAAAAAATTAAAATTACACAGATACGCCGCATCAGCGTAAGCGCCGCAATAGATTAAATTGCGCGTGACATCGTCGTGGGCCGTATAGATAAAAAAACTCAACCTAAGTCCTGATATATGACATACCAGTTAAGAAAAATGCATGAAATGAAACCATAACTCAAAAATAAATTAAAGGTAAGAAATGTATAGCTTCTATGCCGTTTAGAGACATTTTCAAAAATTTTCCACTCCCTGATTAAAAACTATCCAACAAGTACTTGTACCCAAACTGATGGGATCTGTATTTGGCAGAATACCAAGAAAAATCCATTCATGCTGAAGGGGAAATACGTCAGAGTTTGTTATTGCGAGGCAGGTGGAGTCGTGTCCACCTTTGAAAAAAATTGCAGAAAAGGCAGGGTGGGGAGAGGATAGGTCCTGGAAGATTCATGGAATGGCAGAGAAGAGACTATTCAAACTGATGAGAATGTTGATTTGAAAGGGGGAAGAATGTTATTGTTCTGAGATCTCGTTTAGGGTGAATAAGGCATGTAGGTCCGTTCAAGGGAAAGAATGTAAACAAAATAAGGTTTGCAAAAAGCAACTGAGTGGTCTTTTGTGTGGGAACAGCACCAGTCTATGCACAATGACAAGGCCATCCAAACTATGTACAATGACCATCATAGGAAATATTTTATTTTTAGTGCACCTAAACGCCACACCCACTGAAAATTTAAGTTTTAAACACGAAAACGCTGCGGCGTTTCTTCCAGAAATTACAGTAAGTCAAAAAGAATTTCCGATTCTGGAGCTGCCAAAGGATTTACAAAGCGAAAGCATGTTTCGGTGTCCATCAAACAAAATGTGGAATTGCTGCAAAAAATGGATAAAGGCATATCCTTTCTTTATCTAACCATTCCGAAATCTGTTTATCAATTTCACGCTGCTGCTCTGTGGGGGTGGGGGACTGGAAGTTGATCTGTCAGCACTATCCTTATCCTTAGGGCAGATGTTTTTATTTTATTCGACTTATAATTCATTACTAAATGTAGTATTTCATCTCGATGTACTCCTTTGATATGATTTAAATCAAATTCCTCGTCATTATAAATATCACGAATACACATCAAATAGTTTTCTGGTTGCAATTTTCTAATTTCGACTATGCGTAATGTATGCTTTACGCATGCGTGCGTTGAAAGAAATTTTTAATAAAATAAACAAATAAATATTAAGCCTTTTTTTTTTTTGTAAATTTTAATACCCTTTAGATCATAATTGCTCTTTATTTCATAAATTACGGTTTCATATTTTTAATTTTATAATTTCTGCATGCCATCTTACCAGATTTAAATTGATAATCTATAATCCAGAATCGCCGAAGTCCTGACAAGTCCGGATAAAAGACTTTTGACTGTATTACATATTTTAAATGGCTTCAATTGTGTCAGGTTTAATTTCATTCCATGCATTTATTATCTATTCACACAATATTTCTAGATTGGCATGATGCATTTGGCCTCCTTTTGTAAACGTTATTTCACCTTCTAATATCCACGTATTCTACTATGGAATGATTGCTATATCTGTATTACACTCTTCCAGCAATTTCTTCATATTATCCATTTGACGGGATCTGAACATGTACCAGACTAAAAGACTTGGACGTTTTTCTCCAAACATTTCTTATCCAAAGTTTTGCACCGTTTTTGTTCATCCATCCTTTCTTGACAACATGAAAGATATTTGGTATATTAAACTATGGCAAATTACTCAAAGGCTATCTACCTAAGGTGAGGGATGCCTTTGTGGAGGACTTTCTTAGGTAAACTGGCTTGCATATACGTTGAACATGGGAAAAATCATGAAAATGCCCATGTAGCCAGCCTATTCACCGGGAATTGAACCCCGGACGAAATTACCAGTGTTCAGTGACTTTGCTGGTTGGCCTATAATAATATGAAAAGAAACACCATTTAGCAAACTATATTTCGGCAATGTCTTTCTTTTAAAAATAATCATGGGTTTTAATTTTGCACCGTTCGCTAAGCAGAAAAGCATTATGGTGAGGTGAAATTTTTGGTTACATGTTGTTTCTGTGTGAACTATTTTTGTTCCTTTCACATTAGTTGTTTCATTTTCTGTCATATCAAATATCCCTGGAGTTACATTTGTATTTGTAATATGAGGCAGTAAATCTTTTTTTTTTTTTTTTTTTTTTTTTTTTTTTACTTCATAGGTCAATAACATACTTCTGGAACATCAATTTTTTGTCCAAATCTTTCGGAAACCTTCCGTGTCGTAAATCAGCTAAAAATTCAAAGTTTCCTTAAAGTTTTTCACTTTCATTTGCATTCCTTTTTGCCTACTTTAAGGCAAATAAACGTGCACTTTTTCTTGTTACAAGAAAAAAAAAAATGAATCCGTTACTCTGGATTTCATTCCGGAGATTTCCTATTAATTATTGTAATTTCATTTTTCTTCAACTCATGTATGGATTTTTCATCAACATGGAACATCCTTGCTACAGCATGTTTTCCATTTTCCTTTGAAAATTGAATGACTTTGCATTTGTTATATTTTGCAGGAACTAGACTTGCTACTAAAAGGAATTCTACACTGCTGGCCATTAAAATGGCAACACCAGGAAGGAATGATCTGACGAACATCAAAGTCATATAAAAGGAAGAAGTTGGGATATGCAAATGATTAGTATTTTAGCGCATTTAGACGACATCTGAAGCACTGCATAAAAGAAAAGTTGTGTAGTGGATTTCTCATTCGGTAAGTCCTTTGTAAGGTTGGAGTTTGCTCAGAATATCATATGTTTCGAATAAAAAGCAGAAATGCTTACCAGCAAGTTTTGAAATTCCATAGAGGCAGGATTGTTGTCTATCGAAAATATAGATTATCATTCTGTGATATCGGCAGTCTCACTGGTTGTTATCCAATGCCCTCCCATGACTAATGCCAGAGATGATAGACATATTGTGAAGTCAGCCCTGCAAAATAATACGACCACATCATGCACCTTTAGTCAGGAAATGGGCATGTTTACAGCATGCTCAAAATCAGCTCGTAAGGTGCGTCAACTATCAGCAAAGTGACCATTACTTCAGCTTCCCTTGACAATGCAGCATAGAGAGAGATGGTGACTCTGGTGCACCAGACGACAAAGCTGGATAGAGGAGTGGCACAATTTTGCCTTTTCAAACGAGTCCCGGTTCTACATGCAATATTCTGATGGCCGTATATGTGTGTGGAGTGTTCGAGAAGACCGCACGTTGCCTGCTTGCATTCGATATCGGCATAGAGGGCCCTGCACCTGATGTGATGGTTTAGGCAGGCATTCGATACACGATACGCACATCTGTAGTTCAGATCGACAGTAATTTTAATGCAGATATTTACATTTCTGACATCTTACCTCCAGTGGTTGTGCCCTATCTTCGAGGTCCCCAAACGATATGTTCCAGCAATATAATAAAAGATCACATGTTACACGTCATGTTCTGACCTTCCTCGATACACAGGGTATCGACTGCTGCCCTGGCCTGCATGGTCTCCAGATCTGTCACCCATTGAAAACAACTGGTCATAGGTTGCTGAGAGACTGGCCCGCCAACCCTCTCCAGCCAATATGGTGGATGATGTGTGGCATAGACTTGAAGCAGCATGGAATACGTTGCCCATTTCTGTCATCCAAGCCCAGTTTGTCACCAATGCCTAATGGGGCAAGGGCTATCTCTACTGATTTCACACCCTTGTGAACCTCCAAAATACTTACAAATTTAATCATTTTGTCTTCATGCCATACTGTTTACGTGCAATACGTAACTTTTTTGTATTTGCTTTCCTTCATAGTGTTGCAATTTTAATAACCAGCAGTGTAGCTCAACAATATAACAAAATAAATGCAATTTACTAAAGCCATCGATGTTCACTTCAAAATCACAGCTTCAGAAGCCTACAGAAAGAGAAAGCATCTAACTTCTAATTCCACGAATTCATTCAGGTTGGAAGTGCATTCTTACTCCAATAATATTACAAATGGATTCTTTTGAACAGCTGCGTTGAATACAACCCTCTTCTTCGCAGGAATATTTACTCCCTCATGCATTTAACCCACACACATATTGTTCCCCTTATTGCTTGTTAATTCAAAATAACATTTTTCAAAAGCTCGAGAGAAATCTTTGAATGTATGACTTAAATTATAAGAGCATCGCATATGTACCTTTCGTGCTTCTTCGTAAATAGAATAATGCACTTTATACAGTGAATATACCTAGAAATTTTTTTAAATGTAGTTTGAAATTATACGCGGACAATTTGTATTCTCATTAGAATGTATTTTTACACTGAATTTCTTCCTTTAAAAAAGAAGAGAGTAAAATAATATTTTTTTATTTTAAGTTTTGAAGAAAATAAAATTTGGTCATCTTCAAACAAAAGAGTAACGATGCATCTATTGAAATAATATTTAAGTATAATAAAATATTATTAGGTAAGTGCAAAAGCTTGCAGCAACTTTTATGGGAAATAAACATTGCATTTTTAAACAACGAAATACAATTTGGTACTTTTCTGTTTTGCTGGCGCAGGTGATGAAGTCGCCAATAATGGTACAACTGATGCCAAATGGAATATCCTCGCTGGTAACCTTTTACGCTTCATTTTTTAAACAAGTCGCAACCATTTCTTATCAGATTGATTGTTTCTTTCAATACAATTATATAGAATTTTTAAGTCCCAAAATCCATTCGCAGTAATAAAGTCAATTAGAATGCAATCACACCGCTCACCAGAAGGCGAAAATACAGAAAAGGTAAAGTCAAGGGTTAAATTCATCAATTCTAATGAGAATACACTATCGAAGTAAAGCACTGCGGTTTTACATAATTTCTGAGTAAGCTATTCGTACAAATTGAAATAATTCTTCCATTTAAACTTGTATTCTAAATTAAGATTTAACTTGACATTTATGTAGATAGTTACTGAGAGAATTATATTTTTCTAGCGTAGTTTATGTGCAATGAGATCACTTAGGGTCATGTGATAGGAACCGGCGAATCAGCTTGTTGAACCATGAAAGCATAATAAATTCTTAAATTAATGACTTTTTAAAAATTTATTGTCTTTATTTATTGGCTTTTTACTAAATTTTAAATGATATTAAAATGTTTATGTCTTCAAAATAAAAAATTCTTAGAACTAACATTTGTTAAGTATGTTGTCGCCAATAAAGTCTGCTTGGCGAGATTTGCGCCAACGAAACAGAAAACTAACTACAATTTTTATGAATTTTGTATACTTGTAAATAATTTTAGTAAAATTGTGGTATCTTTCATATAATGTAACATCAAAAGTTTGCAAAGACGAGATTCTGCCTCAAAAATAAGATTACAGGGCCATTATTATTTAACACTAAGGGAAATGGCTATCTTGTTAAATTGGGAGACATTTCGGCAACTAATTTTTATCGCCAAATTTGGTGAGGAGCCGCTAAAAATTGCTAAACTTGGTGATATTTTAGTCCGGTCCCCATACAACTGTAATTGATTGAGTGTAACTGTAATTGTATCTGGCTCTTATATAAACTATTATATAGTAACTTCAACCTTGAGAAATGGACGGTACTAAAGATTTCTCATCGGCTAGAGACTAATAAGACCAGAGAGAGCATTAGTTCACAGTTTTTCATTCAGGGCTGACTTCGAAGTATTCGGAGATCGTCATGCTTCAGTCTTTGGATGTGCTTTGTATTGTATTGTGTTTAACGTTATTAGTAGTTTGAAGTGGTAACCGTTGAAAATTAAATCATCTTGCATTTTTTTGGTGGAATGGCAATGAAATGTTTCATTTACCTTTTAGAATTCTTCTCGGCAGTTGAATAAAGATGTGAGTATGTTATATCTCCATCTTTATAGTTAATTTATACTAACACTGCAGTAAGCAGAACCGGCAAAAGACTTTTTACTATTTTTTAGGTCACTTTGCCACATTTTGACGCTTGAACAGTAGACTTTAAAATAAATGAAGTCAGTTTGAACTACTGTGTTAGTTTCGTTTATGATTTTAACTATGTACTAAGATTATGGAACAGCGAGTATTACGATCGGTCTTTACCCGAGACTATACCATATTTACTCGCATAATAGTCGCACCCCCCCTGTTTTGAAGCAGAAAAAAATTGTCAAAAGTGTACAATATTGTGCAGTAGATTCCCCCGCATAATAATCGCACCTAGACTTTCACAATGAAAAATTGCCAAAAAAAGTTACTATTACGTGAGTAAATACTTAGTGACCTGCTGAGCTGTGAAATTAAAGGTTAAATTTTGGCACAGTTTGAATCTTTTCCTGTAAAATTTGTAAATCTCAAATCAATAGATGACAAGATAGTAGTATATCAAGACCTGCTTGTCCAAGAAAATGTAACAGAAGCTGAAATTGAAAAGGAAATGATTAAGACAGTAGAGTACACTCTTCAATTTTATAAAATTAGAGAACAAGTTAGTCTTTAGATAAATGTGAAAAAGTTTCTCATTTGTGTGATTCTAGAAAGCTTCAATTTCGATTACCTAAAATTGAATTACAGAAATACAATGGGGATTTTTAAAGTTGGATCGGTTTTGGGACTCAGTTTTCCATAATTCATAATGATGAATCTCTTACAGCTGAAGATAAATTTGATTATTTATTTTAATGCATGAAACCAAATTCATTAGTTTATAAATTATAAGAAGGTCCTCCTCCTCTAAACAGAATTATGGAAAAGCTATTGAGCTTTTAAAGTCTAGATGTGGCAAGGAAGAGTTTTTAATTGAATATTACATAAGAGAACTCAAGTTTAGTAATGGAAAAGGGAACGCTTCATCTGCAGAAATCTTCAGTTCAGTTATATGATAGTTAGGAAGCTCAATTGAGAGCATTAGACTCCTTGGGTATGACAAAAGATAAGTACACAGCTATGCTATTTCCCTTAGTCGAATCGGCACTTACAGAAATAACATTTAAAACTTGGAATCGCTATCGTATTTCTAAGAATATTTCGGACTGCACGACAGAATTACTTAACTTTTTAAAACTTAAAGTAGAACATGAGGACAGATTAAAACTTCGAAAATGTAACTTTAATGACGAAACAAAAAATAATTTGAGAATTAACGGTAGAAATAAAAATATTCCAATGGGTGCTGCCTTACTTTCACCAGAAAATTCTCGAATTAAAGAAAGAGTTTGCATTTTTTGTGATAGAAAAATTCATAATACACAAGACTGTGCTGTAGCTGCTGATTCCTCAATTGATGAAAACGCAATAATATACTAAAAGAGAAAGGTGCCTGTTTTAGATGCTTAAGAGCAGGCCATGTGAGCTCAAAATATTGACTTTTTGTAAGATGCGTCCTAAGCAAAGGTCAGCATTATTCTATAATGTGTTAAGTTAAAAACTGTGAAAATGATAAAACGTCACCGAATGAAAATGAATCAGAAAAATCAATAAAGGGACTTTATCACCGTACATAGTCTAAAGGACGCCGCCGCTCTGCGTCCTCCAGACTATGACTGGTGATAAAATCGAAATTCATCGAAAGTTAAATGTTAGTATCACATTTGGGTGGGCCACCTACCATCACACGGCATATGTAAGCAGACACTACCAACCCATGCATAGTCGATTTAGGCTTTCTAAGAAAATAAAATTTTTTCTTTGGCATAAAAAAATAACGAACTGCGTTGTGCCTCTGAGGGCATAATCTTGTTCGAATTTAAACAAGTTAAATCCATCTACAAGATATCAACTCAAGACGATATCACAGTATCAATAAGAACAGAATTTTTACTTCCTGGATTCACAGCTGAAAACATAAATTTCCGGTAGTGTACAATGGAATATTCTAAGAACTGTTGATAGCCTGTAAGGAGTACCAGTAGCCTCCATACTCATTGATCTATCGAGAACCTTCATCCCAGTGAGAGTTACTCCTGTGAGTTATAAGGAAAGGCAAAATGATTGCAGCATGTAATCCAGCGATCTGCGTTAAACAAACCAATAGTCCTTCAGAGTGTGTGGCTTCGAAAAGTCTAACATCGGAGTTTTGTAGAATGCACAATGCTTCAGATACACCGGACTGGATGTCTAACGGGACATTTCTCTGAACCCGCATTCCCAGAAAAATGTACGTAGCTATGTTATCATTTTCACTTATTAAACAGACCTTGAACACATAACTATAATCAATTATTGCTCAGATTGGTGAAAGAGACGTCCAACGTCAGACGTGTAAACACTTCGGGTTAAAAGCTGCCACAAATTAATGATGTTTACTGATTACTTTCGATTTTTTTTCGCTTCTCCGCAAGAAGCATGCTATTTCTTTAGGATATTTGTAGAAAACTGAGTGTTAAATTTATGCACATGCATTTTTGTTAGTATAACATGTTTAGCTTTTGTAATTCTCAGTCTGGCAACTGTAAAAGGGTATTTTAATGTTTTGAATTTAACGAGAGTTGTCTTTACATTCGAAGTTAAAATCTGACCCAGAATATTTCACAATAATAAAAGAAGACATTACTTTGTTGTTGCAATGCTTAGTTTCTCTAGATTGGCAACAAATCCACTATTCTGCCAAGTTTCAAATGTAAACTAACTGCTACGCTAAACAAAAATTAGGCTTAGCCGCACTTAACTTTTAAATTGTTGATAATTATACAACTAAAACATGCAGGTTCACTAAAAGCATAAAAACCTTAACTGGAAGCTAAGAACAACATAATTCAATCATTTTTAAAGCAAAAAATGCACAATTTACAAACATATATGAATAAAGAAACTGAGATGAGTAACAGAGTGGATATATATACACATATAGTTATATACTTCTGGTGTGGACAATTGCAACCAAAAAGGGAAGTGCACAGCTACATATTATAACAGTCCTATATACAAAATTTCAACGTTCTGAGACTACTCATTTTTTAGTTATATGAGATACATACATAGTACAGGTACCAGGGAAAAAATCTCTTCTGAATCCATTTTAAATCAGCTTTATAATTTGTTTGGGGGAAAATGAGTCCTTTATTCCATCCTCGCGTAAAAATGTCATGCAAAAACATTGTTAAATTGCATTCAATAGCAGTCAAAATGGATATTTTCATTGAAATATGATACCAAGAATTTTTTGTGATTACAATACTTCTTTTACTTCGCATAAGAAAGTAAAAAAGAGAATTATTGTCTATACCCTGGCTATCTACCATTGTATCCATTGTACTGCTTAGAGATTGGGGCAAAGTACTGTGTTTCTGAAGAAATGTTACTGCCTTTTTTTCCCTTTACCAGCAAATTCCACAAATGCATATTTTAAAATCAAGGGGGGGGAAATTTCTTTAACACTGGTGGAGCTTGGACTACAACAAAAATAACACATATGAAAATGGTGGCCATTCATGCTTGATTGAAGCAGTATTGCGAGTATGGTTGTCTAAAGAATGGTTATTTGCATGGTTGCCATATTCTGAACATTTGGTGACTTCTGTTAAGATGTTTGTGATAATATGCAAATACCAAAATGACTAATTGCTAAAATGAGTAATTTTTTAAAAATTTTTTCAGCACTTATTTTTGGTCCCTCCCCTTCGTGCTGTGAACTTTTCGAAAATGGATTTCTGGTAATGAGGTGGTATGCTTTGTTATTTATTTTTTAGATTTTACTAAATTGGATTATTGTTTTGATCATTTCTTTTGAAAATAACAACCCTTGGCAATGAATTGGGTTGTTAATAGATTCAAGTTTTATTAATTTTTCAATGCCCAATTTGGTATATATTATATTTTCAATTTGGTATATATTATATTGAAATTTAAAAGATTTCACTTTCTTACTTTCTATAACAATGCATATATCATCTTATAAATGAAAGTTTATGAAAACAGACTAAAATAAGTAATAATAAAAATTTAACTGATAGAAACTGTTTAAATACAGGTCTTCATGAGCAGATCCATGCTGCACTGCCACACAGAGGATTAATTACTAGTTACACATGCCTGAAGGCTGGCCATGCAAGTGGTTAGTATCTTTTTAAATGATAATTTTTATTACAGTTTTATATAGTCCTAAGCAAATTCACAGGATATGTAGGTAATAAAAAAGTCATTACAACTCTTTTTCCAAAGTTCTCATTAGAATATTCATTCTAACTCATATCAAATAATTTAACATTTAGGCATTTCCCAATTTTCTACTCAAATTCAATAATTTTTAACAATATCAAAAACTCTAAATTGGCAAAAATAAATGCACATATATATATGTTTTAAACTGTTTAGACTCAACAATAAAAACTGTATGTTATGAGTCTTGTCCTTATAAACATATAAAAGAAATCATATAGTTAAATATTTTTTGAAAATCTATTCATATAGAGCAGGGGTTCTCAACCGGTGGTACACAAGAGAAAAATAGGTGGTAACCAAAGTATTTTTAACTATTAAATTCCAAAATTAAAACCCCAACATCCTGATTGAGTTTTTTCTCTAACACTTGTAAATTTATACGATCTGAGCTTTCTTCAAGAATGGTGGTGGTAGTAGTGCTTTGTAGTGGTGGTACTAAAGGTTTTCAGTTTTGTTTAGGTGGTATGCGTCAGTCAGAAGGTTGAGAAACACTGATACAGAGTATTATGATGTAAATAATGATAATTAATAAATGTTGTTAAAGAGGTGAATTATACGAGGGCTATCCAGAAAGTAGATTACGTTTTGGAATAAAAAAATAAACAAAGTATAGGAAACAAATTTTATTATATACAGATGAAAGCCACACTCAAATACTACTTTTCTACATAGTCACCATACAAATTAAGGCATTTATCGTAGCGATGTACGAGCTTGGAAATTCCTTCGTCGAAAAATTCGGCCGCCTGCGCCTTCAACCACTTCGTTACCTCTTCTTGCAGCTGTGCGTCGTCATCAAAACGCTGCATAGCCAGCCACTTCTTCATTGCTGGGAATAGGTGGAAGTCGCTCGGTGCCAGGTCGGGACTGTACGGCGGATGAGGAAACAACTCCCACTTAAAAGTTCAACGCTGCAGCCATTCGCTGATTTTTGTGGTCCTCTGTCAAGATTTTTGGAATCCATCTTGCACAAAACTTGTGGTAACCAAGCTTTTCGCTGATGATTTCGTGCAACAAACTTCGCGAAATTTGTGGAAAACTCAAAGAAAGTTCCGTTATTGTGAAATTTCGATTTTCACGGACTTTAGCATCGACTTTTTCGAGAAGTTCGGCGGTCACTATGCTGGGTCTCCCACTTTGATCTTCGTCGTGAACATTGGTTCGGCTATTTTGAAATCTTATGACCCACTGACGCACTCCACCTTCAGTGATAATGTTGTCCCCATACACTTCACGAAGCTGCCGATAGATTTCTATCGGTTTACAGTTTTTTGCAGTCAGAAACCTTATTACTGAGCGCACCTCGCAGCTCGCGGGATTTTCAATTAACGCAGACATTTCAAACCGTCACAGTATCTGAACGGAGCACAGCACGAACCTCTCACTAGCACGGCTAGATGCAGACTGAGCTGCGCAACGCTCTGACCCCAAGATGGCCGCGCTAGCCCCGCCCCTAGCGGACACAGACGGAAACGTAATCTACTTCCTGGATGGCCCTCGTATCATATTCTGATAAATTCAGTTATTTATGTATATGAATTTTTTATAAGATCTCAAATATTTATGCTTTGAAAGAATTATGCGTAAATATTTCAGTTTTATAAATTTAACACACGTTTTCATTTTTCTGTTTCAAGTTTTTATATACTGCACCACAAAAAGCTTAAAATATGTAATGTCTAATATTTCTAGTCTTGTTATTTTTCTTTTATTATCACCAACAAGTAACAATTTGTACGCATTAGCTTCAAATAAATTTAACTGTTTTTATTTTTATCTTTGCCCTCAATTTGCTTTTTACCCTATTTGCTATTAAAAATAATTAACTAGAAATAAGATATCATACTACAATTATAATTTTGTCCAAAACATTTTAAACATTACTCTAATCACGTTTAAAACATTTATACAGTCAAAAGTCTTTAATCCGGACTTGACGGGATTTCGGCAATTCCGGATTATAGATCATCAATTTAAATCTGGTAAGATGGCATGCAGAAATTATAAAATTAAAAATATGAAACTAATTTATGAAACAAAGAGCAATTATGATCTAAAGGGTATCAAAATTTACAAAAAAAAAGCTTAATATTTATTTGTTTACTTTATTAAACATTTCTTTCAACGCACGCATGTGTAAAACATACATTACGTGTAGTCGAAATTAGAAAATTGCAACCAGAAAACAATTTGATGTGTATTCGTGATATTTATAATTACGAGGAATTTGATTTAAATCATATCAAAGACAGAGTACATCGAGATGAAATACTACATTTAGTAATGAATTATAAGCCGAATAAAATAAAAACATCTGCCTTGAAGATAAGGATAGTGCTGACAGATCAACATCCAGTTCATTGCGCGCTGCAATGTATCCCCCGCAGAGCAGCGTGAAATTGATAAACAGATTTCAGAATGGTTAGAGAAACAAAGGATATGCCTTTACCCATTTTATTGCAGCAATTCCAATTTTTGTTTGATGGACATCGAAACATGCTTTCGCTTTTTAAATCCTTTGGCATCTCCAGAATCGGAAATTCTTTTTGACATAATCGAAAGTTCAAGCTTACTTTTATAAAATTTCTCCAACAGTCTACAAAAAATAATAAGCCAGATCCAATTAGAAGATTAAGGAACAACGCAATCTGCAAATTTAACTGAAATAGATAATTAGGTAATTTTAGCTTAGCTTATACCATTCATTATACATTAAACGCGCATGCGTAAAGGTATTATGTGCATTTCTGCACAAGCGTAACCACATTATGTGTTTACGCATGGGCAGAAAGTTCGTAGCTTTGAGGTCTGGATTATAGATCATTCCGGATTATGGACATCCGGATTAAAGACTTTTGACTGTATTGTTATTCAGTCCAGTAGATTATACATTTTTGAAAAGATTCATATTTTCTTTAAATACTTTATTGAATAGATAATTGTTATCCAAATCATCCTAAATTTTAAAACAATTTTTGTTCCTATTTGAAATTGTTAAATTGTATTCGGATTTATTTAAATTATCTGATTTTCCAAAACAAGCCACAAGTTAAAAATTTTTTTTAAGAAAAAAAAATAGTAATAATAAGTTTTTAACTTTAAAAAAAAATCAGTGTTTTCGGCAACTATCATAATATTGCTTTGAATTGCTAGTTAATAAAAATGCCCTTTATCAAAACATTATGCTCTTTGTATCATTACATATCTTTATACAACTTATACACAGTTTGATATTATATATCATCATAACTAAAATTGTTTTTCCTATCTTCCCAGTTTAGAAGTGATGAATACTAAGTAATGAAGTCAAAAGTGGTTGATTTTGCTTGTAATATGTGTTCTTGCTGTGTAGTTATACTTTTTTCTTAATGAAAGCAACAAAAATTGAGATTATTATAACAAATATATAATTTAATTACTATATACAATATTTAGTATGTGGATTTAGTCTTCATCTGAATCATTAGTAGCAACTGTTGCTTCAGCATAACTGACAGCATCAACCAAAGAACACTCATTTGATTTTAATCTTTCTCCTAATTTAAAAAAGGGAAAAAAAATATACATATATATATATAATGGTGAGATTCTTTTACTTAGATAATACAAGCATTCAACTGTAAGACATAAAAGAAATACAATTTAATAATTAAACTTCAGCTAGAAATGATTTATGCACGTTCATGTACACATTACATCGATGATTTTAAACAACACAAAGGCATAATTATTGGCTTGGTATAGAACTGAATACTATATTTTTTCATACATTGATGATAGTGAAAATATTGCAAATAAATGCTAGTACACTAGGCCCTTTTAAATATACTAATCCATAATAAGTTATCAGTAATAAACTCAAAATCATATGTATGATCCTAACTAAGAATAAACATGAGACTGGTGAATAATTTAACTACTTCACTATTAAGGAACATAAGTCATTCCATGTTTCTGTCATGCTCTGTCTAATACTGAAACTACTGAAGTAAGCTGAAAATTAGCATGAAGAAGCAAGAAATGTAAAAGGTATAATGGCACTATTTTACACCTTTTAACCAGATACCTGCAATAACAATTATTGTCAAAGATATGAACGATATTTCATGCACTTCTTATAATACAATATTTAGTATGAATGAAAAGAAAATAAAACTTTTTCGCCTTGAATTAATTCCAGTTATGTAAGCAATATTTAATAACAAAAAAATGGCAAAGTCACATAGTTTGCTTTTATATGCTTTATCGATAAAATGCTGCATACAAATTTCATTAAAATTTCCATTTTCCCTCAGTTCAATCATTTTTATAGTATTTATAAATTAAAATAAATGTGTACTTTTACATTGTTTAATTATAATTTTAAAATGTAGATCAACAAAAAAATATAAAATGCAAATGTATAATTCAGCAAATATTTAGTATTAGCCGTCACCATGGATTCAAAATACAACTCATGATTTTGCTTTCCTGTAAATATTAAAAAATTCCAAAAATTATTCTAAATTTTCTACAATTTTTATTTCCAAGTAACTTTAAATCAAATAATACAAGCACATATTTGATTAGCGTCATCTTTCTGATAATAATCTTCTCACAGAAAGCTAGACATTTGTCTTGGATTAATTTTTACTGGATTTCACAAGAAATGAAACAGAATCAATCCACTGTTCTTACGCATATGATAATCAATCAAATATCACACTCACATAGAAAAATAGTACACGATGGAAATGTAATATTAACAACTACAAGAACTGAACTGAATTTATGTTCTAATAAGGAATAAGAATTGAGAATTCAGGGAAAGTCTTATTTTGCTTTTTGGTTTTAAGTTTTATTCTGTATCCAATTTAATATATTCTTATATTGAAAAGGTCACTTGGAAGCAGAGATAAGCTGCACAGAATAAATATCTGTTGAAAGCATCTGCTAAACAACACCCATCAGAATTTTTTTTTAAATCTGTTTAATAGACCTACTGGTATCAGAAATGTATTTCATTACCAAAAAAGTGCCAGCTATTACCCACACATAAAAATTTGCATACTTAAAACAGAAATTAAATAATTCAATTGTTTAATCAACATTAAAGATATCTTACTTATTAATTCTGCAATAGCTTTTTGAGTACGCCTTTCCAATTTTTCAAGTTTTTTTGCAACATCTCTTTTGAGATCCCAGTCTGGTTTACGTGGAGCTAATGTAGATAAATCCTATATTATGAAAAATGATAAAATATAATAATTCCACAATATATAAAATTACTAAAATTATTACACAAATAAAAGAATTAAAATTATGATAAATCACATTAAGACAACATTATAATTCATTTGGAAGCTCAAACCTTTGTTAATAAAAATATGCATAATCCTTCCAGAATTAAATTAGAAATTACTTCAGTGTATAACAAGTAAAACCTAAGAACTGAGCCTTATTTTTGACTGCATCTTCATGGATCACTAACTTATATTAAAAAAAAGTTTCAATCAATCAAAATATTAGCTTATTTTATAACAATACAAGTTTTAACAAAATAAAAAAAAAAGTATGTTAATATATAAAAACCGTCAAGTACTTTTATTTAATTGCTGATTTTTTTTTTTTTTTTTTTTTTTTAAGCTTGTGCACTTAAAAAGGCTACAATGGAGTTTTCTAATTTAAACATGCAGTCATGTATGTCATCCAATGGGTACTACACAAAACACCATGAAGAGTTCGACTATAAAAGTCCGAGATCCAGAATCATCGGGACTTCAACAATTCCAGATTTCAGAAATTTTTATGTTTTAGATCATGACTTTGAATCTTCTAAAATGCCATTAAGTCACAGCAACATTAGGGTCTCACATATTGTTTAGCACCCCCTCACAGCTATTCAAGGGTGATCCTAGCCAACATCAATATGTCAATAAATTCGTTGTTGTTGGCCAGGGCACATCTTCCTAGCCAGCTGGTGTTTGAAAGTGACACATTGAGAATCTCAGTTAGTGGGAAGAAAAATCACATTCAAAATGCACCTTCCTTATTTATTATTAAAGTCTCCTTTCCTAGACTTTGTAAGATAGGAGGGAAATTTTTCTTGTTATTTTATTTATATAGTTACTTAGTGGAATGATGATCCAGAAGTCTGGATATTAGACCATTCCAGAAATCAGACATCCAGATTTCAGACTTTATAATGTATCAATGAATCTCATTTCGAGACAGGCTTATAACCATTTGCCCTTGCAACAACACTGTATTTGTTTGGAGATACATTCAATAATTCTCTCATAATATACATATCATACCTCCCAATCTCTAAAGATAAAAATTCAGAAGATTTCTCCAAAATTCAGAAGAACACGAAGAATTAATATCATGCTTTGATATTAAAAAAATAAGAATTTATACAAATAGAAAAAAGAAAATTGTACTTACATTAGTAAATCTCAATTAAGTAGTAACTAAAAAATTTATTAGGAAACATAAAACAAGAACTTAATGTTACACAAAAAAATTATTGCAGTGAATTTAGAGTGCATTTTTTGGCTTTAGCCAAAAACTCTTTGGAAAATTTCCTGTCATAACAATTAGTTTCCTCATAACATTTAGCAATTAAAATCTTTTCTAGAGTTTTTGGTGAAATTAAAGAATGAAACATAGTTTTGTTTTTCTTCACAACCCTGAAGACTCTCTCGCACTCAGCATTACTGTGTGGAATTACAAGAATAGCACATAAAACTCTTGTTAGTCTATCGTATTTTGGTGTTCCATCAGCTATTTTTATTCTTTTTAAGGTACCAACAAGGACATCAAGTTTATCTTCTCCAGAACTAGCAAGGTCTTCAAACTGTGTAAACAAACATTCTGCCGAAATGACATCGGCATCCGAATTGGTAGCCAAATTTGAAAAAAAAAAAAACATCCACTTTCTTTGACATTGTCGAAGCCGAAGCATTAACTTCATGCTTTTTAGACTTAACAAGCTTCACAATGTCGCTTCTTCCACCGTGACTTATTATGAAGTCACACACGCACACGTTGCAAAATGCATAGTTATTTCCTTTGAAGGATTCTTTAATTGTTGGGAATTCGGCTTTGTAGGCAGGCCGAAAATATTGAGAATACGGTTTTTTTGAACTCATTTCGTAACAACGACGTATTAAGAAAATTCGTAGCACGTGCAAACAAAATTTAAAAAAAAAAAAAAAAAAACAGAATGCGACAATCCACGCTAAAAAAATAATCTGCCGCCCACAAAGAAAGGAGTGGGAGAAACAAGTTCAGCGCATTGTATTGGCTGGTTAAGCAGCGAATTGGGAGAAACCGCAGGTTACTGGATTCGAAGTAGTCGGTAGTTGGCGGTAAAACACGATGCAATTGGCAAAAATTGCTGAATTGGCGAAAAATTCTAAAATTTCGACAAAATTCACTAAAAACAATTGAAAAAGGAAAAAAATCGTAAAAAATGGATCACAATCGTAAAATCGTGAAGACAAACGCATTTTCGTAAAAATTACAAAAAATTCGTAAAAGTTGGCAGGTATGACATATATATATATATATAATATACAGGGTGTCCTAAAAACATTGACCTCAGCTTTTATTTCTTAAATATGATTGCAGACATATATTATAAATTACAAAGTTATTTAAAAAAAGGAATAGAATTTTATGAAATCAATTAAAATTTTCAAGGAATTAAATTTATAGAAATACAAAATTTCCATCTTTATGTAGCCCCTATACAGAAAAATTCTAAGGTCACCAACTTTCACCATTGGTCAGACTCTACTAACTGCAGAGCTCCACCTTAATTTTGATGGAGAACACTCCAGGGGACATATCTGAGGATCTCCCACCCGTCTTACTCTATCACTGAACCAATCAGGACTTTCAACTTGTCAGTATTTTAAGTATCTCTATGCTGCATAAACATTACACATTTAGCCATATTTTCTGTGATTCAAACAGAGGCCCAAATATGGCAGTCAGCATCACCAACCAATTACACTGCATTATCATCATAAAACATTAATCAGAATGGCAAGGGAACACAGCAGTGTGCTTTTCTGTTCTGTTATATTGATGCATTTTTAGCTTATTTTCCCCCTCATGCTTTCATCTAGTTTCATGATAAAACTCCAATGGAAAAGAACATGAACATGGTCATCCCCTCTTTTTTTGTTAATAAACTTTTGTCAATTTTCACAGTTTTGTAGCAATTAACAATTTTAATGTTAGGACAAGATAACCAGGAATGGGCATATACTTCTCTCATGTAATTAACTCAGTCAGTTGTTATGTTGCGATTTATTTACAAAGCTTAATATGCATTACAGTCAAAAGTCGTTAATCCGGACTCATCGGGACTTCGGCGATTCCGGATTATTGATTTTTCCGGATTATAGATCATCAGTTTAAATCTCGTAAGATGGCATGCAGAAATTCTAAAATTAAAATATAAAACCGTAATTTATGAAATAAAGAACAATTATTATCTAAAGGGTATCAAAATTTGCAAAAAGAAAAAGCTTAATATTTATTTGTTTACTTTATTAAACATTTCTTTTAATGTAAGTTGTTTAAGTTTTGCTTCGTTTCATGTGATAATACTTTCTCTTTAATTCTATTAAACAGACATAATTTCTTGTTCAGTTACAAAGTTCCGCTGTTCAAGTCCTATAATTGCTGTGTCAAGAACACCGACTAATTTGTCAATCGAAATTTTTTCGTTTTCAATAACCTCTGTTACTTTTTTTCGCTATCGGAAGCGAATTATAATGACCAGGAACTTGTTTTAAATCATATCAAAGATGGAGCATATCGAGATGAAATACTACATTTGGTAAGGAATTATAAGCCAAATAAAAACATCTGCGCTGAAGATAAGGATAGTGCTGACAAATCAACTTCCAATTCATTACGCGCCCGCCACGGCGCGGCGTTCCCCCCGCCGAGCAGCGTGAAATTGATAAACAGATTTCGGATTTCAAAACATACTTTCGCTTTAGATCCTTTACATATTAACAAATATATATCGGAAATTCTATTTGATATAATCGAAAGTTTAAGCTTACATTTATAAAATTGCTCTTACAGTCTGCAAAAAATAATAAGCCGGATCCAATTCGAAAATTAAGGAACAACGCAATCATCAACATTAACTGAAATAGATAATTTTAGTTTATACGTCCATTATACATAAAACGCGCACGCGAAAACGTATTCTGCACTTGCACACACTGATATGCGCAGTCGTAAAAGGTCTTACGCGCACGCGTAAACGCCTATGCGCATGTGTCAACGCGGCGCATGCGCAGAAAGTTTTTAGTTTTGATGTCCGGATTATAGATCATTCCGAATTATGGGTGTCCAAATTAACGACTTTTGACTATAATTCCTGTCAGCATAAATAAAAATGTAAGGCAGTTACAAAAGGAATTTATGATCCAACAAACCACATTTGTACATGGATACATTTATCTTCACAGCATCAAGCCATGTTAGACATTTCAACTTCCAGTCATATTTTAATTTCATGAAATGGTTATTCATTAGGAGTGATGGTTAGACAATTATCCCCAGCCAAACCAAACTGGCAAAAAATAAATATGTCAAAATGTACAAAATAATACATATAGTAGACCTTCAAATGTTTATTGGGTTAATAGTATTTCAGAATGTATAATTATTTCGGCTAATATTTCTGGGAATAATTTTCTAACTGTAATATCTTATTTCTAATGAAAGACATTTACTTTCCCTAAATTTACTTATCCTTCGATACATATTAAAGTTTGAAATAAGTGTTGAATATCAAGTTTTATTTCATTTGAAATGTGTATTACAACTTTGTTTTAAGTTCTATTCAAAATGTGTGGCACTTTGTTAGGAACACATTTGCAAATATTTGTACATAATAATCCCTTCCCCTGCTCTCAAATTAACATCTTAAAAGCTTGGAGTGCATCTGATTCTTATTTTAATTTTGATTTGTTTAGATATTGTGTTAAACATCTTACACACAGTAACAATTATTAACATTGTTGAGGAATTGCCTTGCTTTGATTCCAATTCAATATTAATTTTAGATGTTTAAAGTTTATCATTAAAAATATACAGTACACTAATTATGGTTTTCATTAACATACTAAGATAAAATTAAATTGATTACAATATTAATAGATGGTAGCTGAATAGCTGTTGATAAAAGTGTGTTTAAATAAGCACATAATATAAATGAAATTCATAACTTACAACTTCATCTATCAAAGGTTCTGGTTTAGTTGCTTCAAGGTGGTCTTTTATTTCAACTTCAACTGAAAGAATGAAAAAAATTCTGTAAAATTTTATGAAATAAATCCAATTTTAAAAAAGTAATTTCTAAATTTTGTTTGATATATCATATAAAAAAGGATCATTACTAAGCACTAAGCTTTAAACAAGCATCACACATTTTTAATTTACATATTTATTTTAAACTTTCTTAACAGAGAATGTCATCATATAGATATCAATATTTTTAGATAATTTCATAGCACTCATGTCCTAAATTAACATTTTTGAATATCTGGGTTTCTCATAGATTTGAAATTTAGCAATATTATAAGCGTCGACCAATCAGAGAGAAGCTAAAATGTAGCGGCGTTCTACAGAAGATTTCGCTGTCACAATACAAGCAGAGCGAACGAGGAAAATCAATCGAGCAGGAGAACAGTGCGGGAAAGTTGTAGACACATCCACCCATGCGCAAATTTAGCTTCTCTCATTGGCCACGGCTTACACCCCGTTCTCGCAAGTGTGAACAGAATTTCCGTATTTTATGCCCTTATGACTACGCCTCTATGCCGCTGTCTGAACGCAACCTTATAGAAACTCTATTATGATGTAATTAGTTGCATGATTGCGGTGAATTTGAATGATCAGAAAAGATTTGTAAGGACTTGCTGTGTTGGATGTTGATTAGGAAGCACAATGGTTATTTTCGGTTTACATGGTAAAATGGATGAATGTGGTAAGATAAATTTGAAGTTTCTGGACGATTTGGAAGGAAATGTATAAAAAGCATCAACTGACTGGTGTATAAATGAAATTATTTTTATTTTACTTTATCTTATTTTTGTGAATTTATGTGGCGACACCAGTATACAAATTCTAGTTCACATAATTTTAGGAAGTTTTTTGATGCTGTTAAGGAATTTAGTTTGAAATGTTAAGGTAACTGGATATTTCCTTTCTGTAGTGCTAAGATTAATTTCCTTTTTCATGTTATTTCACAGTTTGATTAAAAATGTAGTTTATTGAGATTATATTTTTTTGTTTGGCTCTAGTGTAGAACTAGCTGCTTTGAAGTTTTAAGTGAAAACAGATCGCTGCATACATAGACAAAGTCAAGAGTGTGCGCAATGCCAAGTTTGTGCAATTCTGTGATGTTTTTTTTAAGTGAAAATAGGTCAATGTATACATGGAAACCGAGTTTGTGTAATTGTTTCACTTGTTATTTTGGCTTTGTGTAGCAGCGATTTTTGGCACAAGCCAAAATAACAAGTCAAAGAATTGCACAAACTCGTCCACGTACTGCAAAAAATCCTCAATTTTCACTAAGGGGCACCTGTAAATATATTTTTACTGACATGTATATATTGTAAATATGTTTATAATATTTAAATAAAAAATTATTAAAATTTTCAGATACTTTTCTGTTAACAGAGTGTCATTTAGTGTCAAACACAAACACAGACATGAAATCTAATTAGATGCAACAACTTTAATTGGGCACAATGTGAAGGTGTGCATGATGCATTTCTCTGAGTTTTTACAGGTAAAAACAGAATGTACAAAGGAAGAACAACAGTTTATTTTCCCATGAACATGGCAACCATTAATGCTGTATCATTTTCCCAAGTACACATCGACCATTGTTCTCACCATGTATACACTGATCTGTTGTCATTTAAAGAAACAACAAAGAATTGCACTAATTCAGCCCTGCACATTAAACAACAAACTAACACATTTGTCACTTTACTGCATATTTGGCAACTGCACTCCATTAACAGTAAAGTACCCTTTTTACATTTATAGCTTTACTCACACAGATAATAAAATAATAAGAATACAATACAAGATTTACCAGACTCTGGCTTAGCTTTAGGAAGTTGATTGTTTCTCAAATCATCATCATTTGGAGTATAGTTCCGAAAAATTGGCCTATTTAGAATACAGAGAAATTTTAACTTCCATAGGGAAGGAAGTACTCAATAACATAAATATACACTTATTATAAAAAAATTTCTTAAAAAAACAAGTACTACTCTCATATACGCCCACAGACGTGTCGCCAAATGCGGCGATATGTGTTCTGCGCTGGTTTTTTGGTGCGATTGTGTGTTCTGCGCTGGTTTTTGGTGCGATTGTGTGTTCTGTGATAGTTTTTGGCACGATATTGTTTGTATGGCAGCCCTTTTGATGTTGAAACTTTATTTTGCTGAAGTGGTTGGTTTGGTGGATGTTTTGAAATGGCTTATATTGCAATGAAAGACGTGGTGGCAAAATTTCAGTTGCATATTTTGGACTGTGTGCAAGATAAAGTTAGTATTAAAAGGTACAATGTTGAATTTGTTAACGAGTCTTTTGTTCACGGGTGTGTTTATGCAGATTTTATTCACAAATGTATGCTGAACTTTGTATACTCTGTGTATCAAAAGATGTTTGAAATTGATATTTCTGCTGTTTGAAGAAGCATTCACAATGGAAAGTGTATTTTATTTTATTGCTGTTCTTATTTTGGAGAAAGGTATGTTCGGTTTTTTTTTTTTTTTTTTTTTTTTTTTCCCCTTATGAATTTTTGTCATTATTGTTTTTTTTTTTTTTTTTAATTTGTTTATTTTATTTTAGTTTATTTTGTTTATTTGTGTGCATTGGCAGAGCTGATGCCTAGAATGTGCAACTTGCTGATTTTTTTTTAAGCAGAACACTGCATACATGGTATTGTTTGAAATTTATTGTTGTTATGCTAGTTTATTTTAACGAGGTGTGCATAATTCCTAGATTTCTACACTGCATAGATTGTGCAATTTTTTAATTTTTTTTTATGTTACAACAGATCGCTGTGTACATGGATTCTTGTCAAATATTTTTGGTTACAAACTTTACTTTTTTGCTATCTAAATTTTGTGTTTTTGTTTTGGATTTTTGGCATAAATTGTGTGTTAAAAACGTGGTTTTTGCAGACATTTTAGGCTTAAAGTTTGAAACGTAGACAAAAAATTTAGATAGTAATATGGTGCCTTGGAGTTTCTCGCCAAAAATGTTTGGAAAGAAATTTGTCACCAACCGAGAGTGTGTATAAGAGTGGTTCCAAAAAAACGATATTATTGTTAACAAAGGAAAAGAGAAAGTACATAATTTCCCTCAAGAATTTTGGTGCAGTTTTTTGCTAAAAAGCCAAAATTTATCATTTAAATTGACCCAACTTATAATAATGAAATAATTAATTAAATAAATAGTTTGGCAAAAAAATTGTCACAAACCGAGCACATGTATAAGAGTAGATCCAAAAAAACATAATAGTATTGTTAACCAAGGAAGAGTGAAAGTACATTATTTCCCTCAAGAATTCTGTTATAATTTTTTGCTAAAAGGCCAAAATTTATCATTTCAAATGACTCAACTTATAATAATGAAATAATTGATTAAATAAATAATTCTAGAATTTAAAACACTGGGAACTCTAGAGCAGCCAATTTAATCATACGATTATTTCTTCAAGTTCGCCACTGTTTTAGAAATCAATATTTGGATATTTATTGCAGTTTTATTAATATTAGCATACTACACCCAATCCCCTTTCTTTATTGCTTTACCAAAATTTTTCAATCAGACGTGGTTTGAAGGAAACAGAAATGGTCTTCTAATTTGTAATTTTTATACTTTTTTAGGTTAGAGTAGAGAGAAGGGTACCTGTTGTATTATCCTGAAGTTATTGTTTCATTTATCGCCAAGTTATCATTTCATTTATGGTAGCCCGACTAGTTGAATGTTATGGAAACCCTATTATGACGTAATCGGTTGCATGATTGTGGTAAATTCATAAGGGCTTGTGTGTATTGGTTAAGAAATATATTGCTTCTTTTGTGGTTTAGACAGTAAAATGGCTGAATGTGGTAAGATTAATTTGAAGTTTCCATATGATTTGGAAAGAAAGGGGAAAAGAACATTACTTGACTGGTGTGTAAATGAAGGTTTACTTAGTAGCCATTATTAAGTGTCCCGTTTGTACGAAGGAAATGCGTATGGTCGAATATCGGACGATAAATGGCGCTACGGATGATAGTTTTTACTCCTATTTTGTGAATTTGTGTAGCGACGCTAGTATACAGATTCTAGTTCAGATAATTTTAGGAAGTTTTTGGATGCTGTTAAGGAATTTTGTTTGAAATGTTAATTCGTAAATAAGATAACTGGATATTTCCTTTGTGTAGTGCAAAGATAAATTTTCTTTTTTATGTTATTTCATTGTTTGATTCAAAATGTAGTTTACTGAGATTATATATTTTTTGTTCACTATGCCTTTGACTTTTTAAGTGAATATATCTCAATGTGTACACGGACAAAGTCAAGGGAGTGCGCAATGCCTAGTTCGTGCAATTCTCTGATGTTTTATGAAGTGAAAATAGGTCGATGTGTACATCGATACTGAGTTTGTGCAATTCTTTGTCTTGTTATTTTGAATTTGTGTAGCGGCCAAATTAACAAGTAAAAGAATTGTACAAACTCGGTATCCATGCACTGCCAAAAATCGCCTAGAGGTACCTGTAAATATATTTTTACCCTTTTCTACAGTGTCAAAAAGGAATAATTAATTAAATTAAATTACTGAAGAGATTAAAAAGATCTTTCATACCTTTTTATAAAACTGACCTCCCTCCAGCAGTAGAATCAAATCTTAATCATAAAGTTTCGACTCTGTTCTCTCTACAATCATTTACTTTTAATTTGTTTTTAAAAATATTCCTTCCATCTTACAGGATATTAACACTTAATTTAACATTTATTTATTATTTCAAGTTCTCCTACCTAAACTTTTTAGCAATTTTTTTTTTTTTTTTTTTTTTTTTAATGTTCTGTTTATTTCACCAAAATGGTATCATAGCATTTGCAACCTATTATTTCTGTATAAAGTATGATTATTACAGCATTATATAATATTATTATTGCCACATATTAAGCTTTACATCAAGGATTATTTAAGTTTTCGCATTGGACAGTAAAGATTTTTGTCTGATGATGAAAATCAAGACACACTCACACACACTTGGATGTAAACATATATATACACAAGTGAATTTAATACTTTACTTTTGACTGTTCCCTACATACAGCACGCTTCTGTTTTCATATATGGTTTTGTTATTTATTAATAAATTTTCTGCCAGAGCCCGAGGTACAAATTCAACATTGTGAACGTTCTCGTGAGCCTATCTTATTCGCAGCTCAGCTATACATGTATTTTGATTTATATTATGACTGAGAACATTGAATTACTTGAATCCGTATATATTTAGTAATTCTCTTAAGGTAATAAAGAATGAAATACTATTACGATAACTTAACACAGTATAATAACAGCAAAAATAGGAATAAGGAAGAATAAGAGCAAAAAACTTTAAAAGTACGAAATCCGTGATTTCAGAAATATCAATTTAGAAAGTATATATTACTTAGGCAGCTCTACTTCAGGAGCATCATTTTGAGTATCACTTTGTTCTTCCACACGTCTTCGCAGATTCGCTAGCTTCTCTCGCCTTTTCTGAGCTTCTTCCATTAATTTTCCACTTCCCAATTCCATTATGAATATATATAATAAAATCGAACTTTTTCTTGAATATTCAGACTCTCCGTTCTGAGACACACTTTGAAAAACATATACGCGCTCTGAAAGGTGTAAATAAAAACACCATGCAAGTAGCCAAATCACATGTGGTAAATATCATGAAATTTAATGACAACATTATACTCCGTTGATGTAACACATCAAGAATAAAATAGAAACTTATTTGTCAAAAGAGCAAGTTTTAATATAATTTAATATCATAAATCAGTAAAAGGCCAAACATATTTGATAGTGAAAATGAACTAAGAATGATGTGTTAATAAAGCGGGAGCAGGAAGGGAACAACATCTCAACCCCATCAATTATGTTGTTTGTAGTTTCAGACTTAAGGGAATGGTAAATGTCAGATTAAAAATCGATTATCTCTAAATAGAAAATGGCCGAAAGTGCCGAAGAAAATGATGTTATGGTTGTCAGTGTTTCTGGTACTTCAACAACAGTTTTAAGTGCGGCATTTGGTTTCACAGAAAATATACGATGGGACCCAACAATGAGTGTAGACTGGGGCAAAGAAACCCCATCTCCACAATGTTTGATGCGAATTAAACGGTAAGTTACGATGTGTTTTCTTATTAATTAGTCTCTTGTATTTTGTTTCTTTTTTCTGAATATTATGACAATTCAATTCGTAAAATAAGATTGAAGGTGTGATCCTAACCTATAGGCCTAAAGTAAGAATACTTCAAAAAGTGTTGTTTTTGTGTTGGCAATAGTAAAACACGTGCAGTTTTTCATAAAATGAGATCACCTTAGCTTTTTCTGATTTTAGATTATGGTGAAATCAATTTTGTTAAAGTGGTTCTATTTAGTTTCACATTTCTTACGTGGTATATGTGCAGTTAACAAATTTAAAGATCCACCAAATGAGATTGCACAATACTGATTTCTTACTATGAATTTTCGTTTGATTTTGTAATATATTTTGAAGTTCATAGACCGAACTGGGTTTGTACCTATAATTATAAGTAAACGGAATACTCATTTAAGAAGATTCAAATTGCCTTGAGTAAACCCTTACTTCTGAAACTCATTGACTGTAAAGGAGAAAAATAAATTTCTAAATGGATTTCTTGAAGAATCTTTATTTAAATTCGTAAAAAGTTAGATTATCACATTGGTCTATATTGTGCTAATACTCTTCTTCCGCCTCCTGCATACCGCGGACAGGGCGACCGCATATCTATATAAAGCTTCCGAGAAAATTAGTCAGCGGAGGATAACATGTCAAACGGCTTTTATTTTTCAGCTGTTCGACTCTTCCCTGTTCTTTCCTTTAAACGTAAAAGCAACAGTTTGTTGAAGAAGTTTGGAAGTATTACCTGTGAAGGCATTTGCATATGATAACATGAGATGATGAAATTTATGCTATTTATATTACAAAAAGATTAAAATGAATGTAATTGCTTTGCAAGTTACATTATTGCAAAAAGATATGCAATAATATTTAGTATTAAAACTATCATATATCCTCAAGAGTTCAATGGTATGGTTGTTGATATATTTAATAAGTTGTCAAGCCTATGTTTTTCCTTGTAGGCATGATTTTCTAAACTGTTTTAATGCTTGCAGATGGTCTGGATAGGAGAAATTGTTTTGTGAGTGAACACTCATATATTAATGGGTGTAGAAACTGTATTGCACCAGATGGCGCTGTGTGCGCTTGAATTCTTTGGACTAGTGCAGAACCTTGATGACTGAGAGAGATGAAACATGAACGCGAAACACATATAACTAAGTTTATATGTGCTTCCATTTATTGTGTTGTCAAATAAAATTTAGAGAAAATGACAAAAGGCGAGAATGCGTCTGACAGGTAAGCGAGATTTCTTTATAATTTATTATTGAGTTTTAGCGACAGAGAATGTATATGCGTATTTACAATGGGAAAGGTCACTGGTTATTCTTTCAGAGGTCATCCATATTCAGATATATTGGTACTGTTCAGTGCTTGGTATTCAATAGCATAGTGTAAGAGCTCTATGTTTTCATTTTCATTAATATTTTTGTGTAAGTGAGCTCTTACTAATTTTAAAGAGCAGTAATTTTTTTATATAGATGCACCAGATCATTAGCTTTTTGTGTTTATAATATATGTAGTTCAGTATTCCATGTCATATTGGGAACAACTGCTCAATATTCTACTATAAAACCTAAGAGAATAAACATGAAAAATTATGGGTTAAAATGATACCTCTTGGCGAATTGTCTTTTTCTTTATGCCAAGATTGGCGCCGGGAAGGAGCTGCACAAATTTCAAGATGGTACTGATCCTTCCGCCTGCTACGCCAAACCTAAGAAATCAGACTTGCACAAACTTGGTACCCATGTACATATTGGCTTATTTTAACTTAAAAAACCATCAGAGAATCACACAAACTAGGCATTGTGCACTGCCTTAACTTTGTCCATGTACACATCAATCTATTTTCACTTAAACAAAATCAGGAAGCTAAAACTATCATGTTAACCAGAAAAAATTTGCCTCTGTCTTAACACAGAGAAAGAGTAATAAACCAAAAACACATATTTCCTAACATGAGAAGATTAAACAACAAATTTTTTAACAAAAATTAACACACAGTAACAAATAAGTAAATGAAACGCCAATTTTTTAACAAACCTTTTCTTCACGTGCACATGTTCACGCTTCCCACCTCCATGCTCCACGTAATCAATTCAATTAAATTTTTGATCGCTTCGGCTCATCTGCTATTAATCAGCATTCATCCTCTTACCCACCTCAGACATACTCAAATGAAAGTACCCATAGCAAAATAATAGCAAGCTCAAAATACAAGACCATACCACACACGTGCAACCACAGCAACTGAAAGCCAAACCCATGTTTTCATACAAAAGGGTTACTATTGCAAAAAAAAAAAGCTAAAATCTAAATTTATCACAACACGTTTGGCAGTAATCACAGAAATAATCCCTTTTTAACAACAAAAACTAAAAAAAACCACAGTTTTCCCCAAGGCTAGTTTTTCCAACATTAGGGTTACCGAAAAACCTATTTCACGTAGCAGGCTTTTAGATTTCACGAAAAGCCAATACCACTTGGTGATTTTTTTCAGACAGAAACCAAGGGTTACCTTACAGTAAAGGTCAGCCAAATTATGTTTTGCATTCTCAAAATCAGATTGTGTTATGTTCTGGACAATATTTCTATGGTTATTTGTCACAGATACTTGCAGTATTTCATATTTCCTTTCATAGATTGCTTTAAGATGAGGAAAATTAATGTACTTTTCTATGGGAAATCACCAGACCAAATGTGGGTGAGGGTTTAATAATTTCTGCGTGATGCCATGCAAAGGGTGTTAATCTTAAATCAAAAATTAGGTTTTCAGATGAAGATGCTGCCATCAAATTGCTTCAGGATGGAGAGATACTCGCAAAGGAAGCTTCAATAATCACCAGATTATACTGAGTTTGACTAAAATAGGATTTGCCAACCATGATCATGTTAGGAAATGAAAGAATTGTGAACACAAACATTGCTTAAATGATAGTGCAACCCTGTCCTTACTGTCATCCAGTTTACGCGTTGGTGATATCAAGAGTCGATTTCCTTTCCTTTTCCCACTATTGCCGTGTGTAGCTTGCTGATAGCAAGCTGTATACCAGCTGTCATGAAATAAAAAGTACATTGCAGGTATAGCAAATGCTTGAGTGTGTCCGGAGGACAGGATGCAAAATGAAAGAAGGTGTGACTACTTTGTCACGTGAGGCTATAGCGGTGTCTGGTAGGCTGGAGAGATGCTGGTCCGAGCTTCAGGTACAGTGTGCATTTTTACAAATATTCAGTGCATAAACTCATCAAAGTGCATTTTTCTCACAACTAGAAAGACTATATACAAAAGTAAAATTCCGCAGGGAGTCCAGCAGAAGCAGTCAAAGATATCTCTTAAGTCGATTTCTTCAGAGTTCTGGTTATATGCCTTTTCCAAAATATGATTGTGGATTTGAACAACCATATATATGAGGTATGATATCTTATTGGTTAGAGTAGACTGAAGGGTACTCCTTGTATTATCGCCAGATTGTTGTTTCATTTATGGTAACCTGAGTAGTTGAATGTTATGGAAACCCTATTATGACGTAATCGGTTGCATGATTGCGGTAAATTTTGAATTATGGGATGTTTTGTAAGAGCTTAAGGTGTACATTGCTTGTTTTATTGTTTAAACAGTAGAATGACTGAATGTATTAAAATTAATTTGAAGTTTTTGTATGATTTGGAACAAAAGGGAAAAAGAGCATTAATTGACTGGTGTGTAAATGAAGGTTTACTTAGTAGCCATTATTAAGTGTCCTGTTTGTAGGAAGGAAATGCGTATGGTCGAACGCCGGATGATACTGGCACTATGGAGGATATTTTTGTGAATTTATGTGGCGATGCCAGTATACAGATTCTAGTTCAGATAATTTTAGGAAGTTTTTGGATGCTGTTAAAAGATTTTTTTGTGCCACAGACTGAAGACTAAGAAATTTCTAAATAAGGTAAGTGGGTATCTGCTTTGTGTGGTGCTTAAATGCATAAGAGGTTTTTCCTTTTTTTTTTTTTTTTTTTTTTGTTATTTTATTGTTTGGTTTAAAAATGTAATTTATTGAGATTATGTATTTTTTGTTTGCCTCTACTGTAGAATTGGGTGCTCCTTTGACTTTTTAAGTGAAAATATATCAATTGTACATGGACAAGGTCAAGGGAGTGCGTAATGTCTAGTTTGTGCAATTCTGTGATGTTTTTTTAAGTGAAAATAGGTCAATGTGTACATGGATACCGAGTTTGTGCAATTCTTTGACTTGTTATTTTGTCTTTGTGTAGTGGCAATTTATCGCTACACAAAGCCAAAATAACAAGTCAAAGAATTGCACAAACTCGGTATCCCATGTACTGCCAAAAATCTCCAATTTTTGCCAAGGGGTACCCGTAAATATACTTTTACCATCTTATTTTGTAAAATCAGCAGAAGCACAAAAAAAAAAGGGGGTGGTGGTCAAATAGATAAAAGATTATTCACCAAAAGAAAAGAACATAAGCCATGTTCAGTTACCACAATGCATTTTAGGAAACTATTGGAGAAGAAATGAGAGTTTAGTTGCCATAATTCTGACCGTTCTGCCCAAACCCTAATTGACATAATTGAGGAAAAATTGTTACTGGTTCCCTCCTCCCAATTGCTATAAAGCATACAAGACAAATGAATTGTGAGCTGCCAGCCATGAACATTTCACTGTAACTCATGCATATAACTTTATAGACTTGGATAACAGCTGCCATGTCCATACAGTTAAGCATTTGCGGGGTGCTTAAAAATATCCTATTAAATGCCAGGGATGCTGCTTGCCATCATTTAGAATCTTACTTAATAGAGTTCATGTAAGATTGCATGTACATTTTATGTATTCTGTTTGCTCCCCTCCATTTTTTTCATTACATTTTGATTAGATATATAATTAATTTTTCAAGACTCTGTTTTCTTATATTAGCTCTTAATTAATATATGCACACTTGCATATGTATGGACCAGTGTCCCACTAATGGAAAAATACTTAAAATACAGTCAAAAGTCTTTAATCCGGACTCGTCGGGACTTCGGCGATTCCGGATTATAGATCATCAGTTTAAATCTGGTAAGATGGCATGCAGAAATTATAAAATTGAAAATATGAAACCTTAATTTATGAAATAAAGAGCAATTATAATCTAAAGGGTATCAAAATTTACAAAAAAAAGCTTAATATTTATTTGTTTACTTTATTAAACATTTCTTTCAACGCACGCATGTGTAAAGCATACATTACGCATAGTCGAAATTAGAAAATTGCAACCAAAAAACTATTTATGTGTACTCGTGATGTTTATAATGATGAGGAATTTGATTCAAATCATATCAGAGTACATTGAGATGAAATACTACATTTAGTAAGGAATTATAAGCCGAATAAAATAAAAACATCTGCCCTGAAGATAAGGATAATGCTGACAGATCAACTTCCAGTTCATTGCACGCATGACGTACCCTCCCTTGCAAAACAGTGCGAAACTGATAAAAAGATTTCAGAATGGTTAGAGAAACAAAGGATATGCCTTTATCCACTTTTGTTTGATGGACATTGAAACATGCTTTCGCTTTGTAGATCCTTTGGCAGCTCCAGAATCGGAAATTCTTTTTCACTTAATCGAAAGTTCAAGCTTACTTTTATAAAATTGCTCTAACAGTCTGCAAAAACAGATGATTGACATCGAAACATGCTCTAACAGTCTGCAAAAAATAATAATATGCATGCGCAGAAAGTTTGTAGCTTTGAGGTCCAGATTATAGATCATTCCGGATTAACGACTTTTGACTGTATGTCTATTTCGCTAGCTCAAACTTGATGGGAAAACATGCATACTATTAAAAATTCTTCTCCACTTTTTTTTTGGGGGGGGGCAGGTCCTTTTTTTTTTTCATTAAACTTTTACTTGCTATATATTTTAACATAATTTTGTTCATGTATAGTTACTAAATCTGTATGGTATTTACTTCAGCTTTTCTGGAGTAAATATTGCAAGACTTATCCTGTCATTATATTGATTTGATGATTTTCACTCGGGCTGATATTTTTAAATGCCGGTATATTAAAAAGCTTTTTTTTAAAAAAAAAAAATTTTGTTAGTTAATCATGAGCAAGATATGCCTTGTTCTTTAAATATGTTAATTATTGTTGTTAACTGAATTTTCATATTTCAAACTGGCATTTTTTAGTGTATCTTAGTGATTGTTCAGTATGGCTGATACAGTAAAGTATCTTACTATTAACTAACTTGAGAGTTCACCCATAAATAGTTTCACCTATCTAAACCATAGGAAAATATGACAACCAATATGACCTTGTTTACAAGGAACAACAGAAAATTATTATTGAAGGTGCTAAGACAACAAGAATCAGCATTAATTTTCATAAATTTGTAGGATTAGTTTTGAAGGTTTAAATATAGAGTCCTTTTCAGCTGCAGAAGTGTAAATGATGAAAGAGAAGCCTGTGATCAGATAACAGAGGAAGTCAAGTTGCTTGCACCATCTATTGATAAAAAATGAAAACAACCATGTAATAATTTCCTCGAAAGCGGAGGATAAAGATGGATTGGAATTGCGATCATTAACTAGAACTGAAATATTTTTATGAATGTGAAATGCCTCTAGGAAATCTAATTCACCTATGGAACATGTGTTCTGAATAAATTTAGCTGCAGAAAAATGAGATTTCAGTCCAAAGCATTGATCAACAGAGGACTTAATGTGTTTCTTTTTTTTTTTTTTCTAATGTATGCCGTATGCCTCATGTTCCTTTGCGCAAAGATATGCTGATTCTTGTTGCCTTAGCACCTCCAATAATCATTATTCAATTATGTTATTTTAACATAGCAGACTCTGTCATGGATCTTTACATGTTATTAAGTATGTCAGTAAGAATTCTAGAGAAGTACAGTCCAAAGTCTTTAATATGGACGTCCATAATCCGGACCTCAAAACTACAAACTTTCTGTGCATGCGTCAACGCATAATACGTTCATGCATGCGCATTTAATGTATAACGGACGGTATAAGCTAAGCTAAAATTATATATTTCAGTTAATGTTGCAAACTGTGTTGTTCCTTAATCTTCTAATTGGATTCGGCTTATTATTTTTTGCAGACTGTTAGAGCAATTTGGCTGATCTTTGGAATATGGTAACTGGTAGTTTGGCGACATTTTGGAGGCGATAAAGGTTACTACCTAGGACTTTGGTAATAATGTGAGAAGCACTCAGTTCCGATTACGCATTATTTTGTGTGAGGGAAATGAGAGATCATGAGATATGTCATGTGACATTAATGGACGAATTACAGTTGTTTAATCGGAAAAGGGGGGAAATCTGGAAATTTCGTATTTAGCTGTATTCTGTGTTGTGTGAAACGTGACATCAATGGACGAATTACAGTTCTTTAATCGGAACAGGGGGTTAATTTGGAAAAGCTTCATTGTGTGTTGTGTGAAATAGTGTTGATTAATTTTCGGATTGCATGGCGCTATGTAAAGTGAATTCTAAATTTTTAATTCGTTTATCTGATAATAATAATAAGTTGAGATTGTGTGAAAGGAAGGATATTAGAAGTTTAAATGGCCGTGCAAGAAATATGGTGAAAATGGATATTTTGTGAAAAGGAGTATAAGGAAGGGTACGTGGTTTGCTGAAAGTAGTTTGAGTATAGGTGAAATTTTATTAATTTCTTATTACTTGGTGAATAGACTTCCAGTTGACTACTGGATTTAGGATTTAGAAATTAGCAGTAGTACTGCAGCAACGTAATGAAGATTCTGAAGAAGATTAGGCAAGTTAGTATTTTTAATCATTTGAGGATATTATTTTTATGCGTTGTTCTAAATGTAAGGAGTAAATAAATTAAAATGGTATTATTTGAAAATTGTTATTAGCAATGATTTAGTTTAAGAGCGTTTAATACCCCTTTCTCATGTCGATTTTTAATAACAGATGGCGCTACGAACGTTGAGCGATAAAGACTCAAATCTGTAAGACTACCTACAGCCTGGTTACTATGGCAATGACGCTTCCTTCCTCTGTACTCGTTTGGCGGGAAAGTGAGTAAGCCATAAAACACTTAAACACATCCCCTCAGTTGAACAAAAGACCTGCTGTCATTTCTTCCGTCTGTGACTCAGACTGCAGGGTATGTTTTGAACAGGAATAGAACTTTTCCACCTTTGTGTTGAATGAGAGATATCTGTGAGATACGTGCAGCAGTCGCTATTTCTTTTTGCAAAATTTGTTCATCACGCTTTTCAATGTTGCGTAATGTTTCATAATTTGCCGTTATTTTGCGGAAGAAAAGAAATTTCATCGCGACATAAAAATTATATATAAATGATTTTATACTTGATGATATGTGTTTACATATATAGCACGCACATAATGTTCCATTTACTCATCCATCTATAATATTTCATAAATTACCATCCATAATATTCCATAAATATGTGTTAGCACTTTCCAGAGCTTTATATATATTTTTTACTTGTATTATAAAATCGTATAACACTCCTAACTATTATTTTTTTACTTCAAAAGTGGATGAATCATTATCAAATTTTTCTAGTACACGGAGAAATGGTCTATGTATCCACACACATAAATGTAGTAAAAGATACTATTGTTGATTGAATATCTTTTGGCAGCAATATCAAGATGCAACGAAAATTCGAAATCAATTAATAACATGCATTTTATTACAAAAACACTAGCAGGACGTATTATTTGCACAAAAAACTTAGTGTGGAAATAATATGCGGCACATTATCTGAGATCCGCTTTGAATGAATACATAAAGTGTTATAATGAACAATCAGTTTTAATATTTCACTTGATACTGAAATGCATAAAATCAAATTGCGTTTGTATGTTTCAGGTTTATAAAATACAGCTGATAATTAAAGGGGTATCAGGTTTATAAAGTACAAGCTGATAATACATGATAAGGGAGAAGAAATTCCTAAATTACAAAATTGAATATTATATTTTAATAAAGTAAAATGATACATATTATAGATACATCCTAAAAAACAATAATATATATATATATATATATTGTATATCGTTGTATACCATATGTTTTAATTTTTACTTTTACAATTGTAATATTATTCCTCGTGATGATTTAACTCCAGTCCCCGTTAAAACATTATTAACATTTTGCTTTCAAATTACTTCAAAACATCTTTCAAAATATAACTTACCAGTATGGATGCACACTTTTAAAATAATTCTACTTTAATTAAACTTAGGAGATAATATAATCAATTAATCAATACTGTTTAGGAAATAAATTATTATGTATTTATATGTATATCTACTCTTTTCCGGATGTAACTGTAATTACGTACTGTGCTGGTTTATCATCTTCCTGTAGCGATGCATTTGGATTTGCTGTGTATGAATCTGTTTCATTGAACAGGAACAAATAGGAAACAGAATATTGAAAATTTAATTTTTTTAAAGCATTAGTAATTTATATATATTAGATTGACTAAAAAGAGTATATTCATGCATAACGTATAAATATGCGAAGTGAATACTTTTTGGCAATCACCTTTCTAGGATGATCATTTTTAAAAATAACCAGTACTGTTGATAACATAAACACTGGTACGATCTATCTGCCTAAGGGAAAGGATGCCTTCGTGGAAGACTTTCTAAGGGAAATTGGCTCCTAGACACATTACACAGGGTAAAACCACGAAAGCGCAACCAGTCCCTTCGCGGGATTCGAAACTCGGACCGAAATACTGGTGTTCAGCTACTTTACCGCTTCGTGCCTCATTTCAGAGCGGATTCGCTATATATGAAACAGAGTAATGTGCTGTTACCGTATTTAGCAGCCTGTCTTTTTCCTTGACCTACCATAAAAAAATAAAATAGCAAAATTATAACAGCGTCTCTAAAAAGATGCTTTGCTATATTCTCATTAAATCCTTATCATTCTGCGCTACTAAAAACGAAGTACGATTATTTCAAATTCAAAATTTTATAACATTACTTTACAGAAAGCGATCTCATGTCTTCTAAAAATAAAACCCAACATCTGTTTCTACTCAAGCGCTTACTTTCTAGACAAAGTAATTTCAGTGTAACGTACGTTCAGTTTTATCTAACTTTGAACGGAAAAAAAAAAAAACTATGTACATAACAGGCAAAGATATTAACAGCACATAAATTTACTCAATTATATTGGATTACCAGAGGAGAAAAAAAATAATTCGATGAGATAATTCTCTGAGAATTCATAAACGCTAAATTAAGAATAAATTTTATAAAATGTTTACTAATGAATACATGCATTTGCATAGTAAGTTTCCTTTTTTAAAAAATTTTTCATCTTTATCACGTTTATCGGAGTGTCGTATTTAACTTCACAATTATGCTCCGAAATTTCATTGCTGTAGATTGGATTATTACTAATATATAATTCTACTAGTAACCAGAGCCAGTATTAGAGGTTTTTGCTGCTCACTACAATATCTGTGGCTCTTACTTCTGCCACGCGCCGCCAGTGGCTGAGTGGTTAAGAATATTGATTACTGGAAGTTCGACCTGGTTTCGGTTTGATCCCAGGCGAACCAGCTGGCTGCATGGTTTGTTTTCCTGTTGTGCAACATGAATACGACCCAGTTTCCTTCAGCAATTAGGCTCACCCGCGGCCGAGCGGTTAAATCGCTGAACACTGGTAGTTTCGACCTGGGTTCGAATCAAGGCGAACGGGCTGGCTACATGGGCGTTTTCATAATCTTCCCCGTGTGTAACGTGTATGGGAAGCTTTGCTATAAACTAAACTAAGCCTTCAGAAACTTCCTCCACAAAAGCATCTGCTATCTGTCACCTCGTGGCTTTGCTATATTCAAAGAGCCTAACCCAATTCTAGCACTCAGTTCCTCTCTAAATTCTAGCGGGCGAGCGCTAAAGTCGCCTATTACTGGTAGTTCAACCTCGGCACATTATCTGAGTTCAGCTTTGAATGAAAACAACATAAAGTGTTATAATGAACGATTAGTTTAAAGATTTCACTTGATACTGAAATGCATAAAATCAAATTGCGTTTCTACATATCAGATTTATAAAGTACAGCTGATAATTGTAGGAATATCAGGTTCATAAAGAACAGTTGATAAATACACGAGAAGTGGGAAGGAATTCATAAATTACAGAATTTAATGGTTGTAACGAAAATTTTAAGCACGAACGTTCTTCATAAAGTTATGAAAAAAAAAGCAGTCAGTACCTTTAGTGCGGATAGTAATCACTACCAAAAATCTATGCTTTTCTGCCAATTTTTTGGTAGTTTTTCAAAACCTTCGGCTCGGAAACTTGGTGGCCCGAGTCCAAACACAGGTCAACCTCATTTCGGACGTCTTGTGCAGAAGTGAAGATAGGACCAGCAAGATGTAGCTGAAAGTCCGAACGTGCGATGTCGGGGTTATATGGTGGATGTGGTGAAAGATCCCTTTCGAGTCCGTACAGAGGCCAGCCGGTGAATGCAGACACGTATGGTATTATCTTGATGGAACGTTACCTTTCTGCGCCGGAACTCAATTCGACTCTTTTCCTTGATAGCAGTGTCAACATGCACTAGCATCTCGTTGTATCCTTTACTGTCAAGGGTTTTACCTTTTTCCATATACTATTTGTGATTAATACCCCGGCAATTCCACCAAATACAAAAGAATGATCTTTTTGGTAGTCAAATTACGCTTTACGATGCTGCCGACGGACTCACGGGCGCAGATCAACTAAATTTTTGGCCTGTGTTGTTGAAATAAATTTATTTTTCAACACAAGTGACTATCCAGATCACCAAATCCAAAGCATGATCTTTTCATTAGTCAAATTACGCTTTGCGACGCTGCCGACAGGCTCACCAGGCGCAGACCAGCTCCCTTTTCGACCTATATTGTTTGTGTAAACTTGTCTAACTTTGAAAGAAAAAAAAAAAAAACTATGTATATAACACGCAAAGATATTACAGAACATAAATTTACTCAATTTTATTGGATTACCAAAGGAGGAAAAAATACTCAGATAACTCTCTTAGAATTCTTAAATGCTAAATTAAGAATAAATTTTATAAAATGTTTACTAATAAATACAAGTATTTTAAATAATAAATTTTTCCATCTCTACATATACCACGTTTATCGGAGTGTCGCATTTGACTTTACAATTAAGCTCCGAAATTTCCTTGCTGTAGATTGGATGATTACCAATATACTTACAATCCTACTAGTAACCAGGGCCACTATTAGGGATTTTTGCTACTCAGTACATTATCTGTGGCTCCTACCACACGCCACCAGTGGCCGAGTGGTTAAAACTACTGAATACTGGAAGTTCGAACTGGTTTGGGTTCGATGCCAGATGAATCAGCTGGTTGCATTGTTTGTTTTCACCGTGTGTAACATGAATACAAGCCAGTTCCCTTCAGCAATTAGGCCCTCCCGCGGTAGAGGAATTAAATCGCTGAACACTGGTAGTTTTGACCTGGATTCGAATCAAGGCTAACGGGCCGGCTGCATGGACGTTTTCATAATTTTCTGTATGTGTAACGTGTATGGGTTGTCAATTTCTCTAAGAAAGTTCAACATGAAGGCATCCTACTGTGCTTTGCCATAATAACCTAATCTAAGCCTTCAGAAAATGACTCCACGAAGGCCTGCCATCTTAAGAAGGTAACCCTCGTGGCTTTGCTACATTCAAAGAGCCTAACGCATTTCTAGCAAGCGAGCCGCCGAACACTGGTAGTTCATCCGGAGTTCAAGCCTCGATAACGAGTTGGATGCATGACCGATTTTGGTGTTTTCCAAATTCACCTGCTTTGGCGTAATCAAACTCTATAATTCTAAACAAACTGACGTTCGGTTCGGCTCCAACGGCTCTAGCACCACGTTCCAAATTATAACTACATTTCAACAAATAAATGTCTGGCGTATACATTCGAATAACCTAAGTAAAAAAAAAAAAAAAGGCTTTTTAATTTCTTCCACAACCAAGCATGCATGCACATAAAGCGAATAAAGAAAAACTTATGGAGTGCAATAGGGTTCTAATCCATAACATATTTAGTTAGTGATCGCCATCATTGGGAGCTATAAATATGCTGTATTGACGGGAAGGAGAAAATTTTACTTCCTGAGTGAGCTAATTCAGAACTAGTCATTATTTCATCTGTCATCTTAAATTTAGGATGTCAAATTACGTGACTAACAAAAACCTAGTATTTATATGAAGCTTGATAAAAATCAAAGTTTTGAAGACGGTATATGTGATCATGTTCGGTTGATTACCATTATGATCAGCAAATAACAACAGCAATTTACTGATGTCTTTCTTATCTTTATATTCAGATGTAGTTTTCAGGGCAACTAGAGAAAATTTATTAATTACTTTTATTATTTTTGATACTTTATACGTACGAAGATACATACTTGTAGGAAGAGAGATATAAATATCATATTCGAACAAATAAAAATAAATCGTGACGTGAAGACCCTAGAGATACGGCTTCTGATTGCTTTTCAAATTTTTACCATATTAGTAACGATATAATCAAATAATCTTTCAAAGATTATTGTTTACCGATTTTAGGTAACAACTAGAAAACATTTTTTCGAACTTATCCTCAAACAAGTTTGCTATTGGTAATGAATACTGCTGTATCATGAATCAGGTACGGCGCTATGCATTTTGCTGACTTTGTACACAATAAATACTGTTGTCAAGTGCCCTTCCCACAAAATTCTAAAATTTTATTGCTTGATGCTTCACTGAATTTTACAATTTTGCTGTACCTAAATTCTGCCGTACCGGCAGTGATCATGATTTCAAATTCCCCCTCCCCGAGATTTACTGTGTTATCTGAAAAACAGCTTACAAGTTGCTAAAAATAGCTATAAAACTGGTTCCACAGCTTTTAGCAACGGCCTCCCGTTGTGCGTTTGGAAACTCAGCTTTTGAAAGAAAAGGAAGGGGAATAATTTCTCCCTGACTACAGTATAGATGAGGTCCGTGACTTTGTTTGAGCTACTGCAGAATGTTCTGAAGTACACTTTTTTCTGTTTCGGCAACATTCATCTTGAGAATTCAACACCTGTTCATTAGCCCTTAGTAATTGACAGAAATGCTTTTAGAAAGTAGTGGGTTCATTGATACCAACAAAATGGTTGGTATCAATAAACTGGAGATACGTTAGTTTCAGTTGTTGGGTTCAAATGAACCTTTCAAATACTAAAAAAGTCCTTTTGCATAATCGAAAGAATTTCATCTGAGAATAATTTTTCTACTTAAAAATGAGTTTTGCAGTACTTTTTAAATACTACTTGTATTTTTATTTTCGAAAATTTTCATAAATATTGTAATTAATTATTTCCAATTTTAATAACTCGCAGAAAAAACACAATTTTCAAGAAATTTTTTTATTATGGTTATTCAAACTTATACTAATATACAGCATCTTTTATATTCCTTATACATTTGACACTGCATGCTTCAACCTGCATGTAAGTTTCTCTTCCTTAGTAACTCCTGACCCAGAGACGTCTCGATGAAAGCCAAATCATGCACAAAATTTTCACCTGAAAAGATAAAATATTTTTAACACCATATTCTCGACCCCCCCCCCCGAAAAAAAAAAAAGAAATTGCAAGAAATACAAATTTCTAACAGAAAAATGCATTTTCAAACAGCTGAAATTGTTTCACAAATTAATAATGCAGATAGCAAATGTAACATATGGCACTATTGCCACTCAGTGCAATCTCTGCATATCCTAAATTCTGCTGGCTGATGTCTTCGTAAGTTCTGAACATTTTTTTGCCTCTAAATTCTGCTGCTCAGTGCTCTCTGCTAAATTATAAAATTTTGCTATGCACTATTCTCTAAATTCTAAAAATTTTGACTACCACTGGTTGCACAGGCCCTGATCAAAGCAAAGAGGCAAGATGCTACCTGCTATTGATAAACTGCCTTATAAATACCACAAATCTAAATAAGTTTTATTTCCAAAACAGAATTATCTCACAGCTAAAGCATTGCCTTTGCAGAAAATCTTCTAAATGGAAATAGAATTGCATCCACATTACATGTGCAGAATCCCAATAATTCATTATAAACAGTTCCAAACCATAGTTAGGCTTAGAACTCACAACAGTATTCTTCTTGGAAGTCTTCCTAAGGAAATGGTAGTATATTCAGGGAACATGTGGGCAAAATCATGACAGTATATCACAAGCCTAATTCTTGACCATACATACTAGAAAGATCACAGAAATTCCTCACAGGAAGCTAGATTCATATAACAAAATTTCATGCAACATATGGCATATGGGAAAAAGCAAGGACATTATAATCACTAGCATAGTTTATACCCAAATGAGTTGCAGATGGTGCACTATGTGCTCACAGCTGATTATCACTAATGCAGATATATATTTACTAATATTTAGAAGATGATGTCAGAGGAATGATGAAGTATAGCAAAATATACAAAACATTAGTCCTTAAATCCAACACATTTTCTGATTTTCATACCATCTAGAATAATAGATTTGACATTAGGTACAGTATCAGAATTTTGGGTACATGAAATGTGAAATGGTTTTTTATTTTCAGTCACTGTTTCTAGTAATTTGTTCGAAAGTAACAAATAAGCTGGTTTCAGTCTGTCAGTGAAATGTTAACTTGTCTGTCCTTAATTAAGACTCGGAAATATTTATCATATTTTTTTCACCACAAAAAAATGGTCCCTCAATAAGCAAATAAATTCAAGTTCTTTTTCACACGATCAGTTCTCACAAACACATGAGAACATGATCTCAAGTCTTTATGCATAAATATTTTATGTTTGTTAGCAGTTGATAAACTGGTGCTGATCCATAAAAGACAGCAAATTTGTTACAAATGGTTCAGGTTTAGTTTTAGTGGTAGTCGAAAAACTCACATGGTAACCTTATTTGCATAAAATATACCATTTGAGCTACAGAGTGATTAGTATCAGGACATATTGCAACTCTGAATCCTAGAAGGATTTCTGTCCATCTGATGTTGCTGTGAGCCTTTATTGCATTTTTTTAAGTTCTGAGAAACTGCTCAATTTTCCCACTGCAATGTCGGTGGTATGGAGTGGAACGTAAAACTTTAGCACCACATACTTTTGCAAGGCTCTTGAAAGGCTGCGACTCAAACTGTCTTCCTTGATCTGAGATTATGGAACTAGGCACAACAAATCTGCTAATCCAATGATTGTAAAATGCTTTGACAACCATTTCTCTTGTGATATCTGGTAAAGAAACTACTTCTCCCTAACAGGAAAAATGGTCAATAAATGTCAGATAATACGTCCTACCAGCAGATGGTGGTAATGGCCCAATCAGGTCAACTTGCACAATACTTAATCTAGCATGAGGTACTTGGAACTCGGCTATTTTAGATTTTGTATGCGTGTTGACTTTGCTCCTTTGACAATTAACAGGACTTTTAAGTCTATTCGTGAATTTCTTTCTTTATATTTGGAAAGATAAATTTTTCAGTCATCTCGTTGACAGTTGTCCTGATACCAGAGAAGCAGAATTATGAATTTGATGAAAAATTTGTTGTCTAAATTGCTTTGAAATAAAAGGCCTGATACTGGTTGTTGAGCTGTCACATCTTAATGTTTTCCAAAATGCTAATGTACATGATTTAAATTTCAGTGAAGCACTACCTGTCATTAAATGTTGCAATTCTTCATTATATTCTTGAGCATCTGCTACTGCTTCATAGCCAGTAACTGAGACTACTTCAACTGCAACTAAATTTTCTTTGGCATCAATATGCTGAATATCAGTTGAAAATTCCGATATATACTGAAGTTGGTGTTGTTGTCTGGGTTATGCCTTCCCATTCTTTTGCTTCTATGCATATGACAGTGGCTTGTGATCAGTAAGTATGATGAATTTGCGTCCTTCCGATACATGTTTAAAATGCTTGACAGAAAGATATATTCCTAAGAATTCTCTGTCATAGGTACTATAAACCTTCTGTGCATTATTTAATGTTTTAGAGTAGAACACAATAGGTTTTCAGTCTTGTTCTTGTTCTTCCAATTGCTGCAATACTGATCCTATAGGAAAGTCTGATGCATCTGCACACAAAGGGTAATCCATTGGGAAACACAAAAGGGCACCATTTACTAAATCAGATTTGCACTTCTCAAACTGGTGAATTCCTTCATCTGTGCAGGCCTACCAGCGGCCGAGTGGTAAAATCGCTGAACACTGGTAGTTCGGTCCGAGGTTCGAATCCCGCGAACGGACTGGTTGCATGGGCGTTTTCGTGGTTTTCCCCATGTGTAACATGTATATGAGCCAGTTTCTCTTAGAAAGTCCTCCACGAAGGCATCCCTTCTCTTAGGCAGATAGCCCTAGTGTGCTTTGCCATAATTAAATACACTAAACACCTTCATCTGTGCATGGAACTTTACAATGATCTTTTTTTATCACCCTTTAACATTTCGTGTATGACTCCTTGAGTTTCTGCAGCATTTTTCAAAAAGCATCGATAAAATTTTATCATGCCCATAAATGAACAAAGCTCATGTATTGTCGGTAATTTACATTGCAGATTACTTCAACCTTTTCTGGCAGCGAACAGGAACCTTCTGTAGTTATGAGGTAACCCATAACTTATGTTTAATATGTAATACATAATGTAATATCCCACCACATTACCCATTTCCAATCCTCAGATGTCCAGTGTCTTTTCTCGACACCACTGAAAATGAAGTCTTGCATGTCGGCAGAACTGAGTGATTTTCTTACAGGCACCAAAACTATGCATTCCTATCCCTCTGCAATTCGCTGCGCATAGTTCTAGCTGAAATTTGTTGGGAAGAGCCTTGGTTGACGATTTGTGATAGTTGAATCCGTGTTCTGCCGTACAATTCATCGGAGATACCGCCGATCACTGTCTTTGAAAACTATGCTCGAACTGCTGTTACACTTTTTAGAGAAGGATTCGAAATCGATGCCCCCACTAAATGTGCACCAAGAATAAGCCCCTTTTTCAAATGGTGAACGATCTGCCGCCTTTTTTTCCCCATTTTACTTCATTCATCATGAAAAGCACTCTTACACCTTACTTATACCGGCATTTTAAGCAAGTATAATCCACATCATAGAAAAAATTTGGATATTTCATCCCTAGCATGCATTCAGATGAAAATCTGAAAGGTTCCTTATTGATTGGCCAGTGTGTGTATTATTATATTATGCAACATGAGGCAGCATTAACATGTGGAGCTGGGAAGGCTTCTAATGATCACCTTTCTCTCTTGTGAGAGCAGGATGCACTGAAATTTGATGTCCTTATTTTTTAGCATGGTTATGAGTTTTGTAGACAAGTGGATCATCCACGTTCAAGATATAAGCAATCATCTTTCCACGATACTCAATTTTGTATATCTTCTTCTCAAATATCATTGTATGGATGTCCTTCCAGCTGAATCAGGAGTCCTGAATTGTGATAGGATTAATGCAAGCCACTTGTTTGGTGTAGCAGAATCTATCTTGATTCTCCTGGGTTGCATCGTTGTCAGTGTACATGTCAGGCTGGGTAAGTAAGTAAGTTAGTTTTAGGCTTCCCTGCTCCGTGAACTAAATCACACTGCAGGCCTACTCCCCCTTTGGGCACGTTGTGGAAGTTCAACCTCCACTATTACCCTCCAAGGGAGCAGCGCACCACCTGGATAAGACACCAGGCAGCACCGGTCGTCTAATGCTCCTACCAGTCGGTTGGATGAGCCCGTCGCAGCGGTACATTACCCAGCGAACCTGGGGGAAAACCCCCCGGCTACTAGTACCACGCCGCGCTAGGACGTGCCAGACTCCGAGGCCGGCCAATAAGTGACCTTTCCCAGAGCCTTCAGAACCACTAAGTTCATAAATTTTATACCCCCGTGGCCGAGACTGCCTAGGTACAGATCCTAGCCAGTAGCTTCGCAGAGTTCTCTACGTCAACCCCCGGGGGGGAATGTCAGGCTGGGTACTGGCATTTCTATTTCCATCAGCTTTTTTGCAGCATCAAAAACCTTCATTCTCATGTTAGCAGACACTTTCCTTACTCTTTCTGGCTGGTGACAAATAGTTTTATTTCTTCTTGGCTCATTTCCGGAATCTGAACTTCCGCCGATCGGCTTATAGCAGCTATCATCATTTAAATTTTCTTGCCTGCAGGGTCACCAGATTTTATGACTTTATCATCCCCAAGTTGCTGTTCAATGCTATCCGCTTGCTTTGAAGAGTTTGGAAACTTTCATCTCTGGATGCTCATTTTTGCTTCTGCAGGAAATCGTTATGAGCAAGCATTTTAAGGTGTTTGAAGAAATCAAGGTCACATTCTTCAGCAGCAATGAGAGGAACCACTACTTTCGAATATATATTCCAAGTTTGTGATCTCAGAAACAATAAACTGGAAAAAATTGCTCATTAATAATGCAGAAACCAGTAAAAAATTCAATAAAACCATATGGCACGCTAGGCCTTCCTACAGTGCTCCTAACTGAAGTTGGCGCACCAAACTACTATAGCAGTATCAGGCGAGACACAAAGCGAGGGGAACTAGCAACTTAACGCTCACTGTCTCGGAGTCCTCTCCGCAAACGATATCTATACCCTCTTAAGCAATGTCCTTGCCTTATAAAGCACATGTTGTAGCATACAGGAAAGTCCCTCATGTCCAATAGAATTCCTGTAAATCCAACGTATCTTTTTGCTTTATAAAGCACATGTTGTAGCATACAGGAAATACCCAATGTCCAATAGAATTCCTGTAAATAAAACGTGTCTTTTTACTCAGTACAATTGTAATTTCACTTTCGATGCCAAGTTATTAATTTCCAATACTTTCAAAAATTTCTAAAGCCTATCAGAATACACAATGTAAATAATTGTATTGGAGATCTTTCTTTGTGGAGCTTTTCCTTGGAGAACTGGAGAGTTATACTGAAATTACTGATGAATGAAACCAAAATATTTCATTGCAGACAATGTTTACATTGAAAAGTATAACACTTGGTGCAGAAAATGCTCACAACAAGTTAGCAGCTATAAATGAAAGCACACAGGAATATTTGGAAGCATAACTGGATGAGGAAACATTCGGAAAGAGATATCTCCTGCAATGGGAATGAGCACAGGATATGTAATCTTCAAAAGTTGATTACTGAAATAAGGCAGAGTTCATCAGATACATTTTTTTACAGAAACAGTGACTTTGTGGAGGTCATTACAGAAATGTGGTTATACTTAAATTACTGATGAATAAAACCAAAATACTTCATTGTAGGCACTGTTTACTCTGAGAAAAACATGGTGCAGAAAATGTTCAAGTTAGCAGCTACGGGAAAAGCACACAGGAATATTTAGAAGCAGAAGTGGATGACAAAACATTTGGAAATGAGATCAATTTAATTTTCTGCAATGGCAGTGCAGCACTGGAGATGCTCTCTTCAAACATTGATTACTGAATTATGGTACAGTTATCAGACACATTTTTCTACAGAAGCAGTGACTTTGTGGAGGTCTTCCTTGGAGAAATGGAGTTATACTGGAATTACAGAAGAATGAAACCAAAATACTTCACTGCAGGCATTGTTTTACATTGTGAAGTATAACACGTGGTGAAGAAAATGTTCACATGTTAGCAGCTATGGAGAAAGCACACAGGAATATTTAGAAGCAGAAGTGGATGTGGAAACATTCGGAAAAGAGATCAATTTAATTTTCAGCAATCGCGTGCAGCACTGGAGATGCTCTCTTCAAACATTGATTACTGAATTATGGTACAGTTATCAGACACATTTTTCTACAGAAGCAGTGACTTTGTGGAGGTCTTCCTTGGAGAAATGGAGTTATACTGGAATTACAGAAGAATGAAACCAAAATACTTCACTGCAGGCATTGTTTTACATTGTGAAGTATAACACGTAGTGCAGAAAATGTTCAAATGTTAGCAGCTACGGAGAAAGCACACAGGAATATTTAGAAGCAAAAATGGACGTGGAAACATTCGGAAACGAGATCAGTTTAATTTTCAGCAATCGCACTGCAGCACAGGAGATGCTATCTTCAAAAATTGATTACTGAATTAGGGCAAAGTTCATCAGACATATATTTATTTCTTGTATTCAAATTAAGTATATGTAGATGTACATCACTTAATGGCTATCACTGTTTACAAGCAGGTGTATACAGTATGGTGGAGAAAATGTTCACAAAAAGTTAGCAGCTGCACAGAAAATATACAGGAATGTTTAGAGAACAAGCATATCAGGCCACATGAGTACTAGAACAAATTCAGAAAAGAAAAGATTTTCATTTTCTGCAACGGTAGGGCAAAAGAAACGATGCTATCTTTAATAATTAGTGGCAGTGCAGCACAGCAGACTATCTTCAAAAAATGACTGCTGAATTATGGCAGAGTTTATCAGACTTGTTTTGCTTTCTACAGAGGCAGTGACTTTATGGAGGTTTTCTTTATAGACATGTGGTTATTCAGAAGTTACTGATGATTGAAACCGAAAAACATCATTGCAGGTATTGTTTACATAGCAAAGTATAACATGTGGCGCAGAAAATGTTCACAAGTTAGCAGCTATGGATCAAAGCACACAAGAATACTTAGAAGTGGATTCGGAAACGAGATGACTTTAATTTGCTGCAATAGCAGTGCAGCACAGAAGATGTAATCTTCAAAAATTGATTACTGAATTGTCAGAATTCATCAGGCTTATTTTTCTACAGAAGCAGTGACTTTGTGGAGGTTTTCCTTGGAGAAATGGACTTATATTGGAGTTACACATGATTCAAACCAAAATACTTCTTTACCGCAATTATTTAAGTTCAGAGGTATAACATAATGTGCAGAAAATATTCTCAACAAGTTATCAGCTATGGATCAAAGCACACAAGAATACTTAGAAACAGAAGTGCATGAGGAAACATTCAGAAAAGAGATGACTTTAATTTTTTCCAATGTTAGTGCAGCACAGGTGATGCTATTTTAAAAAATTATTTATTGAATTATGACAGAGGTCATCAAACTTATTTTCTTTTTCACAGAAACTGTGACTTTATGGAAGTCTTCTTTGCATAAATGTAGTTTTACCAAAGTTACTGATGATTAAAACCAAAATATATGATTGCACGCATTATTTACACTGCAAAATATAACATGTGGTGCAGAAAATGTTCACAACAAGTTAGCAGCTATAAATGAAAGCACACAGGAATATTTAGAATGAGAAGTGGATGATGAAACATTCAGAAAAGAGATGCAATGGCAGTGCAGCACAGGAGATTCTAGCTTCAAGTATTGATTACAGAATTATGGCAGAATTGATCAGACGTATCTATTACTGAAAGCAGAGACTTTTTGAACATATTTTTTTAGAGAAATGGGGTAATATTCTAATTAGGTATGGATTTAATCATAATGCTTTGTTGCAGGCATAGTTTTTATTCAGACGTAGAAAATGTTACGGTGTGCTGGCTTGGCTTGTTACTGATTACAAATCAAAAATAATTTTTGGTTTCCTGATTCTTTTCTCTCCTGCATTCTTTCTAGGAGATGAAATAATTTTATCTGCTTCTGAAATTTCAATTTCTCTTTTTTCTTGTGTTTGTTTTACAGAAGCAGTGGCCTGTTTTTGTTTCTCATTCTCTGCTCTAGCATCAACAATATACTTCGGTTCTCTAAGAGACATTTTTCTTGGTGCTCTTGGATCAACAAGCTCAGGAAGAATACAATTCACGTAAAATTTTTCGAGTTTTGGAACTAAACTGATCCAGAAAGTTTTGTCTTTGGGTATTCTTAATGTGATTGCATCTTCTCTGCACCATATATATAAATCACACCAATTCCTCTCTGTTATGGCTAACTGCCCTTGAATTTGAAAATAATATTTGTGGTTTTTCGGTAAATAAAGATTATTATCAGCATCCATCCGAAGACCAACAGAATTAGGCTTGCTGAAAAAGTCTGACAAGTCTGCTGAGAATCTGGCTGTATAAGGACATTTTATTTCAAGTAATCCATCTTTGTCTATCAATCCATCTGGCGAAGTACAAAGAAAGGGATATTTAGGATCAATAAAAAGGCCACAACGTCTGATGTTTTTTCCCATGTGCTTTTCCTTGTATTGATTTAAGCCTACTGCTTCGTTAGCCAAGCCATACTTTAATGCTTTAGTTGAAATGTTATCATTATATATGATACGTTTCACTAAAGCAGCACTGAGTGTTGTTGGACGCCTATCAGCAACATCTTTGAAAAAGGATGATGATATTCTTCTTGATCTTTCGTGACGCCATCTTTCAGATGATGACTGTCCACGTGTTACGGTCTCAAGAGAATCTTTTTTTGGAACTTCAATCGATATAAAAAAAATTTTAGCTGCCAATTCATATGCTTCGTCTGATAGGTCTGGTTTCTCAGGAAAATCACCATAAGAAATATCCCCACCTTGCTGAATATGTCCTGCTTTCCTCATATTTCTCGTTTTCTTCTCAGTGTCAAAAAGTCTACATCTCTCAAGACGTTTTACATGGTGCTTATTTCTGGAAGCTAAGAATTTCAAAGTTGGAGTCCTGGGGCTACTTCCTGTTACAGCTTTTTGTGCATTTTTTTGCCACTGCTGTGCTGGATTTTGATAGGCCATGACAGCAATACTCGCACGCCTGTTCATGCCACCAGCTTTGGAAAAATCAACTCTTTTTCCACCAGATGTTTTACACAGTTGACTCATGAAGCTTTCAGCAGGATTATTTGTGGCATTCCAAATAAAAGTACTGCTACACGATATCAGTACTCTTCCCACTTCTGCTTCAATAGCTTGCAACATACCCGAGGAAAAAATTTCATTGTATGTGCTGTCCAACTCTGCACCTTTCTTTGCACAAAAAGCACTACAAGCATCATGCTTGCCAAATACATGATGTGGCCCATTTCTCAAGTCAGATACTAATGCATCAATAGCTTCTTGTGTGTGCTGATAATGGCTAGGTAAAGCATGAGCTTTTATAGCTACTCTAGCACCTCTGACTAACAGTGGCATTTTAATTTTCAGCAATTCCTTTAGCCCCGGGGAAGCGCGCAGTATTTTGCTGAAGTTTCTCAAGAACTCTGCGATATCTTCGAACAGCATGGTTAGCACATTCTACTTTGATCACCCGTCCTCCATATGAAACGCTTTCTTTCACTTTGGCCATTGTGTTAGCATCTCCATCTCCAACAAGTCGAGTACAACGTATTTTGTGAACACACTGGAGATAATTCAGACCTTCCACAATGGCACTGCTTTCCATACCTGTAGAAGGCCCATTCCAATTTCGCCAACAAAGGTGCACTTTATTTGGCATCTTGCCATCTTCAATAGCACTGCATATAAGGCACACATTGTTGCGAATTTCAACAAACAAAATTTTCTGGGTGACCATGCCTATACAGTCAAAAGTCGTTAATCCGGACTCGTCGGGACTTCGGCGATTCCGGATTATAGATCATCAGTTTAAATCTCGTAAGATGGCATGCAAAAATTCCAAAATTAAAAATATGAAACCGTAATTTATGAAATAAAGAACAATTATGATCTAAAGGGTATCAAAATTTGCAAAAAGAAAAAGCTTAATATTTATTTGTTTACTTTATTAAACATTTCTTTCAATGTAAGTTGTTAAGTTTTGCTTCGTTTCATGTGATAATACTTTCTCTTTAATTCTATTAAACAGACATAATTTCTTGTTCAGTTACAAAGTTCCGCCGTTCAAGTCCTATAATTGCTGTGTCAAGAACACCGACTAATTTGTCAATCGAAATTTTTTTGTTTTCAATAACCTCTGTCACTTTTCTTCGCTATCGGAAGCGAATTATAATGACGAGGAACTTGTTTTAAATCATATCAAAGACGGAGCATATCGAGATGAAATACTACATTTGGTAAGGAATTATAAGCCAAATAAAATAAAAACATCTGCGCTGAAGATAAGGATAGTGCTGACAAACCAACTTCCAATTCATTACGCGCCCGCCGCCGAGCAGCGTGAAAATGATAAACAGATTTCGGATTTCAAAACATACTTTCGCTTTAGATCCTTTACATATTAACAAATATATATCGGAAATTCTATTTGATATAATCGAAAGTTTAAGCTTACTTTTATAAAATTTCTCTTACAGTCTGCAAAAAATAATAAGCCGGATGCAATTCGAAAATTAAGGAACAACGCAATCATCAACATTAACTGAAATAGATAATTATTTAGCTTATACGTCCATTATACATAAAATGCGCGCGCGAAAACGTATTCTGCACTTGCGCACACTCATATGTGCAGTCGTAAAAGGTCTTACGCGCATGCGTTAACGCCTCTGCGCATGTGTCAACGCGGCGCATGCGCAGAAAGTTTTTAGTTTTGATGTCCGGATTATAGATCATTCCGAATTATGGGTGTCTGAATTAACGACTTTTGACTGTAATAACAGATATGCCACTTGAAGCATTGTAACCATGCCCATAGCTTCTTTTACACCAACCTCCATCAACAATGACAGTTATACAGTGATAACCATCATTATCTTTATCATTGCGAAGTTCTGCCTGCCTTTTCTCCTCTTCTATAGCAGCACACATAGTTTCCTGTGCACATCCCTGTATTATTTTGCCAGTAGTTCGCTCACAAGAAGCAAAGGTCGAGTTGCTCATGTGTGGAATTTCCATGATGCTAAACTTTTCCTCCTCTTGTGAAAATCCACTGCCAGTAGGTAACGCACCTAATACTGCAAGCTGATTTAGGCTGCTTTTCTCCATATCAGAACAAATTGTTGCCATTTCCCCACATAAAATTTTATCACATACATAGTTATATGTAGTGACAAGACCACGTCGAATCACTTTGTTAAAAATAAATGATCCTCCAAATTTACAATTTAGAGAATGTTGCTCTAATGTCCTAGCCTGCACTATTACAAAAGACATATTGCAAATTGTTCTGCCAGATGGTAATGGATTTGCCTTTCGTCGATCTTCCCTTTCGATAATTAAAGGTGAGTCAGGACACAGAAATTCATCATTAAGGTTCTCCTGAAGAGGCTCAGACTCCAAGCTAAAATATATATAATTAATATATATAAATATTACAAATTAGGTTTAAATTTGGCTTATTTGATGACAGCAAAGCACTTGATCTTCCTAAGAGGAGGGATGCTTTCATGGAGGACTTTCTAAGGGAAATGGCTCATATACACGGGGAAAACCATGAAAACGCCCATGCAGGCAGCCCATTCGCAATTAGGTTTAGGAAATTTAGGCAACAGATAGCTAATAAATTAACAATAATAATACACTGGATTACCAGTATATTACTACAAGAAGATGAGTCATCTTCACAACTGCTGCTTCCATGCTCGCAGTGTCATTTGCTCGTGCAATATTAGTCAGTACTTTGTGTGCCGGAGGTTTCACATGAAGGGCCTCTACACCTGAGTATAAAATGTTCGTGTTCCAGTAAACACTGAATTCAGAGGGGCAAGAATAACTCTTTCATGGTGGATAACTCAGTTACCAAATGGCTTTCTAAGGCTCTATTCAAGCCGTTGTATAAATGTCATAATTCCCATTTAACAACGCTTTGTAGTAAGACCTTGCTATGTCACAAAAACTAGTTTGGGCATTAAGCTTGAAGTTTTCAACTTTGTGCCGACTTAATATAAGAGTCGGCCAATCAGAGCATATACATAAAACCTATTGAGAGAGAAAGCTGTAGACACATACATGCATGCACAAATTTAGCTTCTCTAATTGGCTATGGCTTAGATCCTCTCTCGCAGGTGTGAATGGAACTCCCACATTTTGTGCCTTATGATTATGCGTCTATGACATTTATACCATCATGTGAACGGAGCCTTAGGATGGCATGTTAAGAAGATGCACTCACTGTCTTGTGGGGATAAGCAATTTATACTCCTAAGCCTAAAAAAAAAAAACTTGGAAAAAAAAGATCACGACTTAAATTTGTTGTCTAATTGCTCTAATTTGAGGCACATTATGAGAGGAAAGCAAAGGTAGTAATCAGAATTATTTAAAAAATTTTATCCTTATATTTTTCTTAAAAATTCTGTAAAATAATAAAATTTTTGGTTTTCCTCAAATAAATATGGAAAAAATAATAGCCACATAATTACAGATTTCATTTTGTTATATTTTATTAACAAAATTTAAATTATTAAAAATCTCTTTCATGAAGGGAACATAAAACATCATGAAAACAATGAAAAAGAAGCAATATTTAAAAAAGATAGTAGGCTTATTGATGAGGCTCCCATCAAAAGAATCAAACCCCAAAATATTTTCATTTGCTTCAGTGTCCCGTCTGAAAATTTCACTGATTTCAATGAATATATTTTTTAAAAAATCTTTTATTTTCAAGTTCTTTCATGCAAAACGTCCAAATTTGGTACAAATCAAATTCATCCCCCTCTTTTTGATAGCTACAATATTATATTTAATAGTTTTAATAGCTATTGGTATGTAAACAACATAATGTAACACCATAAAAGAAAAACATAAATGATGACATTTTAATTTTGGCATAGAGAAATACATATTTACCCCAAAAGAGAGCTTGTATTTCTACCTTCTACGTCAGAGTCAATAACTGAAATGTCCAGATCAGAACTGAGAAGAAAAGAACCACAATTAGTTTAATTAAGATACAATAACACACCGACCAAGTATTAATTTGAGAGTCAAGCAACAAAAATCAGCATCATATTTTGAAATATTCACTATTTGAAAATATAACGCTGATTTTGGTTGCTTGACTTCTAAATTAATACATAATTAGTTAACCATAATTAAGTAACTGTAAGAGTTTCAATATCATGCACAGCTAATATCTATTTTAAAAATAAACCAACTTACCTCAGGAAAGCCTGGTTTGTCTTAGGAACGTTAGCTGTAACTTCTGGCGTAGAAAAGTCAAATTTTTCACTTCCGGACCTAAGAATGAAAGAAATAAACTGCTATAACATAATTAAAAAAAAACATGAATAAATAAATAACACATAACAAATTTAAGCATTAAGCTATGTATGACTACCACCCATCTCAGACAGTGCGACAGATATTGCTGTATACTGTTTCGCCATACCCTGTGTAGCTATTATATCATGCTGTATAACCACAGTTTAGAAAAATTACAAAATGTGTTATTTATATCTATCTAAAATGGTACATTACTACATGATTTGTAAGAATAAATTAGAGGGCTCTGCGAATGAAATTCCTTCCAATTAAAAAATGTAGGAATAAAGAAAATGCAGGAATTGCAAATGCAGAAATGAAAAAGGGATTATATTTTTTGCACAGAATCCAGATGACATATTTTTCAACATTTTAGAAATTTCAATATTAATTTTACGGGCATAAAATATTAGGCCCCTAAAAGCAGAATATAGTTTTTAAATGTTCAGATAATCTTCCTATGAGAAGAATTCCTTTGAGAAGTACACATCTGAACCACAATTAAAAAACATGTACAAGAACAGAGCTGAGGACTTCTGTTTGCAGAAAGTCTGTCACATAACATATGAAAAGTTTCTTATTGGTAGATTTTTGATCAGACAGATATTTTATTGTTATACAGAGAAAGCATTCACTCCCTTTATACTGGAGATAATTCAATTTGGACAATGGCAAAAAGGCTAAGCAAGCCTGAGCATATTGGTCCCATTCTTGGCACTAGTTTGGTTTACGCTCAAAATACACGGCAGATATTTTCTAATTACCTGCATCCCAATATCAATTCAATTCAGCTTTTGGTGGAATTTACCATTTGTGACATATTTTTCAAAAACTACACTTCACAACATGCATACATGACAAATACACAGAACCATAAATAACCAAGCAATAATATATATTTATATATAAATTTTACTAAATGATCATAAAATGTTCCAACGCTAAAAGAAAGTTTTAACATCCAAGTAAATGACATAATAAAAAAAAGCAAGTTGAACAGCGAGCACATGAATAAATGTGCATACACCTGTAAAAATATACCATAGGTAACTGACAAAGCATTTCGTAGCAAACATATGACTATAAAATTTCCAATAATACATGTAATGATGGTGATTTCAATTTAGATCGCAAGAACATGCTCATACTTTTGAAAAGATTCAATTATTTCAGCAATTCCTTGTGAATTGGAAGTTACCCTTTCAATATTTCCCAACAATTTAGTGTGAATGGAGGAATAAATTGTTATAACAGAATTGAACAATTATTAGCATCCCCTCATACACACACATACAAAAAAAAAAAAAAAAAAACTTTGTAAAAAAATCATCCGGGCAATGATTCTCCTTTGACACAGATGCAGTTGTATCAATAATTTCTGACCTTCAATAAAAAAAATACGCATATTTTACTTCGGAATTAACTTACTACGAAATCATAAACACGAGGTAGTCGATATAAAGAATAAATTATTTCTCACCTTTCGAAAACATCCGCTTGTTCGGAATCTTCCACATCTCGGGAATTTAATTTCATATTTTTTTCTTGAGCTCGACGTTTACGCTGAATTCTGGATCTTTTATTAAAACCAGGATGTTTTTTTCGGTCGTCCTTGATATTTTCGCATATTTTTTGCAAACTGACCACAGTACAAATAAATGTAAACAAAACGAGTGCGGAATAGCAATGCAATAGGGTTGCCGTAAACGTCATTCTGCTGACAGCTGACAATGTTTAGTGAAAACTGTGTATAAAGGAATATATGAAACGCTTCTAAATATTATTTAGAAAAAAATATGATTTATAACTGATATCAAAATCAATTACTTCGTGAATTTTTGCAGAAATAAGATTACAATGTTAAATTTTAACTCGTAGCGCCATCTATAGATGGCTTTCCAAACTACACATTAAAATTACGTATTTCAAACTAATTTTTTTAAAATATAATATTTAAGTAAATTTCATTTCAAACCTGATTCTAACATTGTGATTCGAAAACTGACCTATTGCTTTATATTTCTGCCAAATTTCACGCAACATAGTTTCTTAATTAGCGATTCTGCGTGTAAACAAATTTTTAGTATTGTAATGCTGCTGTAGTAGACCACCTTAAAGTAATTAGGATTGTAATCTAATGTTTATTAATTTAATGTATGTGCTTATTTATATTTTAAGTAGTGTTTTTTAATTTAATTATATTTTAATTTAATGATCGTGATTTTGTGGTTATATGTTTGTAGTATTTTGGAATATGCTTGAGTAGTATATGTTGAGTATTTTCATGCATTTTCGTGAAATTTTTCTGATTTATGAGAAAAAAAGCAGTGTACATGGATATAGTGAAGAGTGTGCGCAATGCCATTTTTGTGCAATTTTGGGATGTTTTTTTAAGTAAAAATAAGTCGACGTGTACATGGTTTATGTGTATGTGTTATTGTGAAAAACTTGCAAGGAGTTTCCAATTGTGCACTTGTTCCCAATTTTGCAGTGAATGTTTGTCATGATTAAGCAGTTTTGTTAGATAAAATTTCTAGTATAAGTGTAATTTGGCTAGTAGATTGTTGGAAAAAGTGTTCAGTAAATAAAAAGAAAAGAAACATGTCTTTACTTCATGAAGACAGAATGGCGGCGGGGAAAAAAAAAAAAAAAAAAATAGAGGGTTGCTGTAGCAGAGTTGGTTGCCAAATTTTCACCAAAAAATCACCAAGTTACCATAATCCAAAGATCAACCAGCAATTTTATAAAAGTAAGCTTGAACTTTCAATTATGTCAAAAAGAATTTCCGATTCTGGAGCTGCCAAAGGATCTGGAAAGCGAAAGCATGTTTCAATGTCCATCAAACAAAAAGTGGAATTGCTGTAAAAAATGGATAAAGGCATATCCTTTGTTTCTCTAACCATTCCGAAATTAGTTTATCAATTTCACGCCGCTCTGCGGGAGATGAGGACGTCGCGGCGCGCAATAAACTGGAAGTTAATCTGTCAGCACTATCCTTATCTTCAGGGAAAATGTTTTTATTTTATTCGGCTTATACTTCTTTACTAAATGTAGTATTTCATCTCGATGTACTCCGTCTTTGATTTAAATCAAATTCCACGCCATTATAAATATCCCGAATACACATCAAATAGTTTTCTGGCTGCAATTTCCTAATTTCGACTATGCGTAATGTATGCTTTACGCATGCACGCATTGAAAGTAATGTTAAATAAAGTAAACAAATAAATATTAAGTTTTTTTTTATACTCTTTAGATCATAATTGCTCTTTATTTCATAAATTACGGTTTCATATTTTTAATTTTATAATTTCTGCATGCCATCTTACCAGATTTAAACTGATGATCTATAATCCGAAATCACCGAAGTTCCGACGAGTCCAGAGTAAAGACTTTTGACTGTATATTGAAAGCTACATGCTAATTTTTATTTTAAATATTATTGTATGTTTATTGTAACAAACAGTTATTATTGCAAAAAAAGCTAATTCAATCCAGCTGCGATTACTGAAATAAATCAGTTGTGCTTTCAATTGGCATTGCCTCAGAAGTAAATTCCCCCCCCCCTTTCAGGAGTACAATTTTGTAAGATCTTACTTTAAGATTTTGCTTTAATATTCATTTGTGCGTGTCTTACTTGTTTATTCGTGCATCACATTTATAACATTGTATTTTAGAATATACGTTTATATAAATTATTTTCCCCCTTCTCCTTCCAGGGATATTATGACTATATATAATGAACCTCCTCCTGGCATGTTCATAGTTCCAGATGAAAGTGATATGACATTGGTAATATCTCCTCTTCATTTAATTTCAGCAACTGTTATAGGCTTTTCTTATTAATTGTGTGTTATGTTGCACTATGCTTATCTACTTTTTTGTAGTATTTGTGAATTAATTTTCAGTTCTCTTTTGTTTGATGTGATCTGTATATGCAGTGTGACAATGAGTATGTAACTGAAAAACTGATGCAAAAAATATAATTGCATAAGTATTTATTGATTTCTGTTTACAGTTAGTACTGACCATATCCTCCATTTCCTCTTTACAAACTTTGTCTTTTAAGGTTTCAAAATACATTTTATAGCATCACTGTTATAATAAATTTAATTTGAAGTCTTCTTAAAGTCCCATATTTTAAAAATGTGATAAAGACTAAATTTAAATATTGCAATCATCAAAATATTTGAGAAAGTCCACTATCTCTTGCAGTACACACTGTAGCCCTGTTCTGTTGAAGCCAGCAGAGCTCTCTTACCACTTTAAACAATGTAGTAAATTGTATAAAAATAAATAAATCTTGATGGTTAATGAAATGAATGCATAATTTTTTTCTGAAACTAATGAATTTTTACTATACTTTGTCTGGTAAGTTTCTGCCTTATCAAAGCTGGTTCATTGAAACCACTTACAGCAATGCAAGTTCTCTCTAAAAAGTCAACTGTTTTTCAGAATATAAGCTCTGTCCAAAATAAAATAATTTTGATCACTTGCAGAAATGGAAGTAACACGGCATGCAAGATACAATAGGGCTTGATACGGCTCTTGCAGTCAATTTGTGCAGCTTGTGCATATAAAATATATGTACGAAATATGGTAAACTAAAACTATTCAGTGTCCAAAAAGAAGTAATTAATTAGTTTAGACTTTTTTTACAAAGTTATCAGGGATTTCTTTCTATTTAAAACCTCCTCCATTACTTCTATAATGATGTAAATATTAACTTGTGGCTTTTAGAAAATCTAGATGCAGCTCTCGAATGTTCCTGTATTCAAACGTGCTGCTCTTGCTGACATGAAGTTTGGCCGATCCTGCAATAGGGGTTGCAGATTTGGAATGCCACAGATTGTGAGAAAATATAGCTTCCCCCCTCCCATTAAAAGAGTAAAATCAGTTCTTTTTTATTATTATTATTTATTTATTTATTTATTTATTTATCTCATTCCTGACTTCTTCTTTTGTCTTTTAATATGCAGGTGGTTTTTAGGCCAGTTTATCTATCTGGACTTGACATTTAAGGATTTTTAAATGTGATCTGGTTTTTATCAATCCAGGTGAAAAAAAGCAACAATAACAATAAAGTTCACAATAATGCATCAGCTATAAATCTGCACGTATATTTTTTAAATCTATAAATAGATATATGGATAGTTGTTATTGTCTGAGATAGGAAAATATCCTATGTTATTTATGCATTAGCTTTCTTTATTTGTAAATTAGTATGAATATATAATTGTATGTTTGTTGTTTATTAACACCTTAGTACTCAAAGACGTATGATTCAGATGACTTTAAAATTTCGATTAACTAAAGTATAAATCAATGTGTTCTGATCAGGCATACACTAAACATTTTCATTACGTTGTCAAGGAGAAGACTAAGGTTAAGGTGTTAAAAAATGTTTTTTGAAAGCAGCTTTAATCGTGTAACAAAAGGGTTTATTAAAGGTAAAAAACCTTGATTTGATCTCGCTATGCACCAACAAATACTGTTAAGCCTGTTATATTAAGTAAAATAACTGTTAGGATAATTTAATATTTTTTTATCAATCCAATGATTTTCCTCACCTGGTAATTATTTTGTTCTTTTTTAGATACATGCATTGCTGACAGGTTCATTTGATACACCTTATGAAGGGGGTTTCTTTTATTTGTTAATACGTTGCCCTCCAGATTATCCAATTCGACCACCAAGAGTCAAGATAATGACAACTGGTGAGGGTAAAGTTAGATTTAATCCAAATCTATACAAAAATGGAAAAGTGTGTTTGAGCATTTTAGGGTAAGTTAGCAGTTTAAAATACCTTATAGTGAATCAGTTTTTAACTGTACACTCAGATTGTAATTGTTACTATGTTAAAATTTAGTGAAAGCTGATTAAAATTTTGGGTAAAAAAATTAACTGTAACCTATATCTTAAATTTTTAAATTTTGAGTTTTAGTAAAAATTTTTAAAAAGTCTTTATGTAAATCTCATATAAGTTTTCTGTAATAAAAAAGTGCAGTCTTGGATTTTTTTTTTTTTTTGTTTTGTTTTTATTTGTATTCACTTTCTGTCCTGTAAATAAATTTCAGAAACTTGCTAATTAATGTTGCTTAAGATCTTTCATTTATCTTCTGCGCTATAAAAATGTGTTGCTTGTCAACCTAACAAAGAATTGTTTAAAAAATTGGAGCATCTAATATCTGGCATGATATAATAAATTTAATTTGAAGTCTTCTTAAAGTCCCATATTTTAAAAACGTGATAAAGACTAAATTTAAATATTGCAATCATCAAAATATTTGAGAAAGTCCACTATTTCTTACAGTACACACTGTAGCCCTGTTCTGTTGAAATTTAGAGAACATTTGTATTAAATAAATCAGAATATAATTACTGTAGGAGTTTCTGCAAAATAACTGAACAACTGGTGCCAGAATATGTAAAAATATATTTATGGGTTCCCCTTCGCAAACAATGGTGATTTTTGGCGGTACACGAACACTGAGTTTGTGAAATTCTTTGACTTGTTTGTGCAATTCTTCAATTTGAAAACTCACATTGACCTATTTTCGCTTCAAAAAATATCAGAGAATTGCACAAACTGGCATAGCGCACTCCCTTCACTTTGTCCATGTACACATCAATCTATTTTCACTAAAAAAGTGAAAGAAACAGCCAATTCTACACTAGAGCTAAATAAAAAATATATAATCTCAATGAACTACATTTTTAATCAAACAAATAACATAAAAAAGGAAACTCATCTTAGAATCACTTATCATACAAAGGAAGTATCCAGATACTTTATTTAGAAATTTCCGTGTCTTCAGTCAAACAAAATTCCTTAGCAGCATCCAAAAACTTTCTAAAATTATCTGAACTTGAATCTGTATACTGGCGTTACCACATAAATTCACAAAAATAAGAGTAAAAAATATCCTCCGATGTTTGACCATGCGCATTTCCTTCATACAAACAAGACACGTATAATGGCTACTAAGTAAGCATTCATTTGCATACCAGTCAATTAATGCTTTTTTACACTTTCGTTCCAAATCATACAGAAACTTCAATACCACATTCAGCCATTTTACCGCATAAACCACAAAATAACCACATACTTCCTAACCAACATCCAACACACAAACCCATACAAATCTTTTCCCGTCATTCAAATTCACAACAATCACACAACCAATTATGTCATAATAGGGTTTCCATAACATTCAACTACTCAGATTACCATAAATGAAACAACAACTTAGTGATAATCCAAGGAACACCTTTGATACTATAACCGCCAGAATGTATATTAAAATAACCTCACTTAAGATCTAGAAACTGGTGACTAAATTATGAATTACCATCTTTGTAAAGTTATTTAATTCAAACTTGTTAAATCAATGTCTTAAAAGGGAAGCAAGCTAAATTCTTCTCTGGTGCCTTCTTATATGATTAAAACATATTATTTTTCAATAAAAAATTTCTAAAACTACTATCTCTCTTTAAAAATATTATGACCTTCTGACTTTCCTGAAAACATGCAAATCTTCCACAAATGCCAGTGTATAATAATTCCTAAACTATAGAAATAGCTACAAACTCATTTCATTGAAATGCAAGAAAACAACCCACATGTAAATAATTCAGTCGCCATTCACATTGATAATAAATCGGTAAATATTGTAATTATTTTACGATTTCTTGAACCCACACTTGTCCATATGTGAACCAAATATTGCGAATCCTGACTTGCTTTTCCTCAATAATAAAGTTATTTTGGATCCGGACATGTTTGCCTTGCCAAGTTTCTTCGCTACTTACCTATTATGCCACCGCCAGGCTCCAAATCATTCATTTTATATCATGACATTTTTAGTCGGACAGGATGTCTGTGTACTTGCTACCTAGAAGTCCAATGGGAAAAGTATCTGCAAGTTCATCGTTCTTAAAGTTAGATATCATCGAGTATCCAAATATGGAACTTACCGTATTTGACGGCATATAAGACGCACCCTTATTTAGAAGGCAACACACAAGGAAAAAAAGTTTCAATAGTCCACGCGACAGCATGGTACCACAATAACTTAAAATGTGGTTTCTTTTAGTTCACGTTTTGTAAAAGCCAAATAAACAATCATTGAATGCAATTACCAAACATATTTTTATTAAGGAAAATTAACAAACGGCAAGCTATTTTGAACATGATATGTAAATTTCAATAATGAATAAAGGAACGGCAAGCAATCAAACATAATACAAAATAAAGCAGAAACAACAAAAAACACAGGTTCAAGAAAAACATTGCCTATCATGAAATTAGACTTTAATCACTTTCAAAACCATAAAAATCCTTTTCACTATCATCATCATCGAAAACGAGAATATCGTTATCACAACTGTTTCCATCATCGCTAGTATCACCTTGTTCAAATAATGCATCGTCTTTTGTTCTGTCAAGAGCATTACTGACCACACTTCTTAAAGGACTTAAGAATACCACACTTCTTAAAGGACTTAAGAATTACTTCAGCTTTTACGTCCTTCCCGAGATCTTTTTACCCTCTCGCACACTTGTGAAATAGAGGGCCGCTTCATTCTACCAGAGGGCGTGATGTGGCTCTCCTATCCGCTTGTTCCATCATTTTTGCACGTTTTCCTTAAATGGCTTATTCACCGATACATCTAAAGGCTGCAATTGGCTACTCAGTCCACCAGGAACGACAGCTATCTTGGTTCTTAATTCTCTCGCTGTATTCTTTATGGTTTCAGTTTTGTGGGCGCTAAACTGATCCAAAACCAAAAGAAAGGGTTTTCTTAAGAGTCCACCAGGTCGCCTCGCCCATATGTTCTGTAACCACAGTTTCGTTCCAGCTTCGTCCATCCAGCCTTTCGGATGAACATGAACAATTACACCCATTGGAAGTTTTTCTTTTGAATATGAAAAACAATGGTAGTTTTGTGCCATCAGCACAACATGTTAGAACTACCGTACATCGGGTTTTTTTCATGACCTGTGATTTTTATGGTTATTTATTTAGACCCTTTAATACTCACAGACTTGTTGGATGGTACATCAAATGTGAGTGGAATTTCATCCATATCTCCTATTTGACCGAGCTCAAAAGAAGTTTTCTTGCGTGCATTTATAACAAACCTATGAAATGCTAGTATTTTTTCTTCATAATCTGCAGGCATTTTCTGTGCAATAGTTGTTTTTGTGCGCATTGATAAGCCTTGCCTTTTCATGAACCTGTAGCACCAGCTCTCAGACCCTAAAAAGTTCGGATTCCCATGTTTTTCTGCAAATCCTTTGGCCTCATTGATTATCATTTTGGGTGAAACACTTACCCCAGATTTCCTCGTATCTATCACCCACATTTTTACGGCATTTTCAAGTTCAGGCCAAGGTGGAGCTGGTCATCGAGGGTTATGTTTTTGTTTTTTAGCAGTCTTCAGTTGATCTTCCTGCAGTCGCCAAGTACATATCATTTTTTCGGTAGGTGGTGGACCGAAATGCTTTGTTGCTGCTCTGTTTCGATGCACTTTGGCGTAGTTTAACACTCCTAATTTATACTGTATTGTATAGCATAATCTCTTGTTTCCTGTAGTCACATTTTCCAACGTATTTTTTTTTTTTTTTTTTTTAACAAATAGTTTTAAGCACTGATATCGACACTTGTGTCAGCCGAGTCAAAGAAAGTCTATGTAAAGAAGGAAAGGCTCCATAGACGTAATGTGACCATCGAACCTGTTCGAACTTTGTTACTGACCACACTTCTTAAAGGACTTAAGAATACCACACTTCTTAAAGGACTTAAGAATTACTTCAGCTTTTACGTCCTTCCCGAGATCTTTTTACCCTCTCGCACACTTGTGAAATAGAGGGCCGCTTCATTCTACCAGAGGGCGTGATGTGGCTCTCCTATCCGCTTGTTCCATCCATTACCTGTTTGAACATCAGCTTCAAGCTTTGGCGCTTTTTGGCGACAGATATTTCATGCATGCGCAAAATAATTATGGCAGATGTAGAAAAAGTTATGTGTGTCTAGACCTTTATCCGGGCTAAAAATAGCATTCAGTATTGAACCTGTGTCCTTCACGTATAAGACGCAGGTAACTTTTTTGAGACCAAATTTAGGAAAAAAAGTGTGTCTTATATGCCGTCAAATGCGGTACTTCATTTTGAAAATTCTTCAAAAAACGTGCGTGGAACTAATTCCTAATACAGTGCTTCCAAAATTTGTGCTTTCATTACAATATGTATATATCTTTACATCAGTATAATAGAATCAATTGTGGGGGCATTTAAATCATGTTCTTTTATATGAATACCAGTTATGTTATAATATACCAAAATGGGTTAAGTCTTTCATGAAAAAACATTCTGTGTTTTAAGCCTCCTTTTTATTTTTTTGATAGTTAAACAATCTGTTTTATTGTTTTATTACAAAAAAAAAAAAAAAAAAAAAAAAACTCAAAAAAAAAGAGAGAGAAAGTAAAAAAAATCCCTGTCTTACCTTATATGATAAAGCAGAAAAATTCATCCAGCCTTGACAAAGAATAAGATGGCCTAATGTACCAGTTTGATTAATCAGACCAGCAGTTTGTGTAACTGCTTCAGAAATAATCCTCTGATGAAACCATTTGACAGTTCCAGTGCTTGCATGTGGGCTAAATTTACAACCTGAAAGTTGCTAGCAGGCCAGAATTTTTTTAACAAAATTCTCTGATTCTAAAATTTTAACTTGATTTTATATTTCAGGTACTAAGTGTTTATCAAAACGTACATAAACAGTAATAATAATAACACAATAGGAAAAGTTCAAAGTTATCGTATTTATTTTTTTATCTGTAAAAAAATACCTGTATGAAATTTCCTGTTACACTTTGTAATTCAAATATTAAATTTTAAATATTAATTATAAATAATATTAATAAATATTAAATTTTAAAATTTATTTCAGATAATTTTTAATATTATCTAACCATTAAATAACTTACTTTTAAAATAAACTAAAAATAAACAAATTGTGAAAACTACAAATTTTCAAACAAAACATTCTGAGTGGGACCAAACTCGAGAACAAATAGTAAAAACCTATTTTCTTTTTTTTATGCATTAAATTTTTTAATATTTATTTATTTTCCACTAGATCATGAAGTTTGGCTACCGAGCCATGAATATCATTGGAAATCCCACCAAAATCAAACCAATCGTTTCTATGGAATTCTGAGCTGCACTTCTGTCTGTAACTCTTACATTAACTCCTTAACTGCTGTGGAAAACGTACAAAATTCACTCCCTGGTGCCACTATTTTTTACACTGACGCACTTAGTTATACAAAGTATTAGGGGGAAAATAAGTGCAAGTTTTGCTGCCTAAAAACTATTTACTTTCACAAGTTCCAGTGCCAGTACTTTTCCTGTCTGAAATGCTAGGTTTAATTTAAAATTTCAAAAGAGCACAATTTTTTTTAATTGTATTTTTATATATGTGTATGTGAAGAAGATAGAGACATTTTTTACATAATATCAAGTTAAGAATAGGAAACCATGGTGATATGTAGATACATTAAAATAATTATAAAAATTTATTAAAATGCAAATTGTAGTTGTTTTGTCTTCGAGAAATAAAGAATCTGTAATATTGCCACAATAGCATACAGTTAAAATTTTTAATTCTTATTTTTAAATGTGCACATTCAAATTGACATTCTGGAAACTACTGTTAAAAAGGTTACCTATTTCCTTACATGTTTTTCATGCTAGCTTTTTAGCATGAGGTTTTGAAAACTTTTTAAATGTTCATGAAATTTATTCCTTCCTTGGTGTGTTCAGATAACGAACTCCCCTAAATTTTTAAATGGATTCGTTGGCATAGTAATGTTTCCATGGGTAGAGCAGACTTTAAGGTACCCCTTGTATTATGGTGAAGTTGTTTGATTTATCGCCAAGTTGTTGTTTCATTTATGGTAGCCTGAGTAGTTGAATGTTATGGAAACCCTATTGTGATGTAATCAGGTGCATGATTCTGGAAAATTTTGAATCATGGGATGTTTTGTAAGCGTTTTTGTGGTGTGACAACTAGACATTATAGCAATTCTATACATAAAATTTCAATTTTTTATGGCTAATTACTCCAGTTATGTGAGATATAAGTATATACATACATATTTTCATACGAGCATTGCAAAAAAATCCCTTTTACAATCTGTTTAAAAAAAGGGCCCTTTATTCTGTGCGTATGTAATCAAGCAAAAAAAAAAAAAAAAAAAAATTAAATAAATTCAGGAAATGTCAAAATGAATATTTCTATTGAAATATGACACCTGAAATTTATGTACAAACGTGATCATAAAATCCCGTTTGAATAAATTTTATAATCCACTTTGGAAAAAAATGTCCGTTACTCTAAGCATATGTACAAGACACCATGCAAAAAAATCATTTAAGTGGATTCTTAAACAAAAATGGATATTTCCGTTAAAGTATGACACATAAAATGTTTTGTGATTACATTAATTCCTTTACTTCGTACAAAGAAGTGAAAAATAATGCAAATTCGAAAACTTTTGCAAAAAAGAAATGCGGTGCTAATAAAAAAGAAAATAACGACAGCAAAACATGATGTTAATATAAAAACACATGGTGAAGTATATACATATGGACATGTGGCAATATTTTGGCAAAGGTACCCCTTGTATTATGGTGAAGTTGTTGTTTGATTTATCGCCAAGTTATTGTTTGATTTATTGCCAAGTTGTTGTTTGATTTTGTAAAAAAGGTTAGCTTTAAATATGTTCTTGGCCCATAGATGGCGCCACTGTTTTTATATTCTTCTATAACTGTGACAAGCGTCTAGCCCCTCAGATGCTAGTTTCCTCCTGATTCCTCCCTGATCGTTTGCGCAGATTCACGCGCAGCGTGTTTACTCCAAGGAGCTGGGCGTGGTCAAAGCCGATTTTTTTAAAAACTTGGTGCGCATTACTGAATGTAAATTAATTAATTTGTTTAGTTTTTCTGAAATAGTTTTCTTTTTAATTGGTGTATATATTTATTTGTTCAGATGTTTTATTATAAATCTATACATAAAGGAAGAATTCCTGATTTATTCATTTATTCACCTACACATCATCGCCCGAAGCTATTAGAGATACAGATATCAAATCTTAAGAGCTTATTACTTTTGTATCGAAGATGTCATTTAAGAAGCGATTTTTTAAGATTCGGCGTGCAAAACATGTTTTTATGTTTTTTCATATAAGGAAGAAACGGATGTACATAAGATTCTTGCTTTAAAATGTATGGAATATGAATACATAAAAGCCAATTTCAAACGTTTTAAAAATTCGGCCCCGAAGGGGGGAAACGTGTTCTTCACATATTCCTTCATACCTCAGATATCCATAAGACAGACTTATGGATTATTGCTGTAAAATGTAAGGAATACAAATAAATGCTGACATCAACATGTGTGGGGAGGGGGACTGATTGGCATAAAATACAAGTTTACATAATGTACAAGTAAGCCTTATTAAAGGTGCACACCAGATATGTAAAGCTAGTTAGTATTAAAAAAAACTTAAGGTTTCTATTATTTAATGTTATTAATAATTAAAACCCCAAAATAAAAATGTAGCAGCATGTTGCAATTCACAAAACTGTGATTACCATGTTCAGTTACTTTTAAACAATTCTACACATAATAAAATGGCCAGTGCACAGCATGTGAATGTACATAGGGTTGAATAATTAGAAAATAAAAAACTTGACAAATATTAAATAGCAAGTATTGAATAGTAGAAAATATTGCTTACTGTTCAAATTTGGGATTGACTCAGTTTCACCAAAATGTATTTATCTACATTAAAATGTTTGGTAATAATCTATTGACTGAACAGTATAAAAGTCAATGAATGATTGATTGTATGGACAATATTTGGTATTGTTGGACTTGGAGGAGGGAAGGAGGATGAACAAAAATAGACTTACTCATTAATCACAGAATATATCAGCCTATCACGAGGCTCTGAGATAAAGGTTCAAAACCCTGTTCTGACCTTCTACATCTGTTCCTGATCATTTTAAGGATTAGAGTTGGAATTATCTTATTATTAAAGAGAAGTTCTGAAGAATGAGAGAGAGATAGTATTATATAAATAAGAAAAAAATATCATCTGACACATATAAAACACTTACAGGTAGTTGAAAGATGTTTTAGATGATAAAAATGAACAAAAGGAATTGTGAATAGGTACTAATGACTATTGTTAAAGTATATATTTTTCACTAGATGTGTTAAGTTTCTTCAGTGGAATTATGTGTAAAATTTTTGTGATCCAAAATATTTTTTAGAATTGTATTATTGTCTTCATTCTGTGAAGTTATTGTAGAAGTTTTTGTCAGTTTCCTTTTCGTTTTGTATTTGAGAATCTTTTGAGTATTGTATTTTTATTAGGTGGAATATCTTTATTAGCAGTTGGGAAATGTATTTCGGGTAGAGTAGTCTTTAAGGTACCCCTTGTATTATGACGAAGTTATTGCTTGATTTATCGCCAAGTTGTTGTTTCATTTATGGTAGCCTGAACAGTTGAATGTTATGGAAACCCTATTGTGACGTAATCGGGTGCATGCATGATTCTGGGAAATTTTTAATCATGGGATGTTTTGTAAGCGTTTTTGTGGTGTGTGTTGGTTTGATTCTTTAGACGGTAGAATGCCCAAATATAGTAAGATTAATTTGAAGTTTCTGTTCGATTTGGAGCGAAAGGGGAAAAGAGCTTTAATTGACTGGTGTGTAAATGAAGGTTTACTTAGTAGCCATTATAAGTGTCCTGTATGTACAGGGTGATCAGCGAATAAGCCCTGATTTCAAAATTAAATATCTCTACAACAAAAATCGATAGAATTATGCGGTAAACTGTACATTTATTAGCAAAACTGTAAAAATGGTGTACAAAAGTTTAGAAAATTTAGTTACGAAAATCGTTAACAGATGGCGCTCTGCACTGAAAATTCTTTCTGAAAGGAGTCAAAAAAATAAAGCAGCCCTTGCAATCAAAATACAATTTTTTCAAAATGTTCACCATTCAAAACAATGAGGTGGCGTAAATGAACAATAAAATTTGACATCACATCTTGCAGTGTCTCGACGGAAATGGAATAACATGCAACACCAATGAACGATTCAAGCTCATCTAGAGTAGCAGGATTGTTTCAATAGACAGCATCTTTCAATGTGCCCCACAGAAAGAAGTCACATGGACTCAGATCGGGAGAATATGGAGGTCACGCTATTCTTGTGTCAGTAAATTGAGGATAATCAAATGCAATTACTCTATTCTCAAAGTATTCATGAAGAAAGTAAAAAACTTTATTTGTTCGATTTGGTCGAGCCCCATCTTGCAGGAACCAGTCGATATCTGGTCGACCTCCAACACTAGTTGAGTGCTGACAAATTGTTCTAAAATTGTAATGTAACATTCAGTAGTTATCATTTCTCATACGAAAAAGGGTCCGATAATGCCTCTGGCGCATACCGCAGCCCATGTTATAACTTTAGGCGAATGCAGTGCTTTTCTTCACACAAATGAGGATTTTCAGTACCCCAAAAGCTCCAGTTTTGTTTATTAACAATTCCATTCAAATGAAAATGTGCTTCATCTGTGAACCAGATACAGCTCCCATCAAATCTGTCGTTGTCGATCATTGTTAGAATCTGATTCGCAAAGTCAACATTTTTGTTGCATGGCTTTCATGGGTATGGCCTGATGACTTTGGATTTTGTATGGAATCAGCCGTAGGCTATTTTTAAATATTTTTTTGTGTGCCTGTTTAAACCTGTCTCTGATGCTTTTCCTAGGATTTTGCTGAACAAATCCAGAAGCTTTGGTTGCATTTTCAGAAGTGACTATAGTTTGCTTAGGCCCAACATTTCCCTTTCGATCATCAGCCATGCTGCCAGTCCATTCGAATTTCGTGAAGAGCATGAGAATGGTTTTCGCATCGGGTCCAACTGGAACATTGAATCAATTTTGAAATCTGTGACGTGTTGGCATAGGACTGTGTTCTAATTGGCGAAATTCCAGAACCAAAATACACATTGTTCAATGAAATACATTATTTCACTTTCTACGCTAGCCTCTTTTCACTAGCCAACAGTTGTACTGATCACTTTCGACTTCGAAGCACATTTTAAAGGCTATTGTTAGGTCATTGCGATTACAGCGCCATCTGTTAGTGATTTTCATAACTAAATTTTATAAACTTTTGTACACCATTTTTACAGTTTTTCTAATAAACGTACAGTTTACCGCATAATTCTGTCGATCTTTGTTGTAGAGATATTTAATTTTGAAATCAGGGCTTATTCGCTGATCACCCTGTGTAGGAAGGATATGCATCTAGTCGAACGTAAACACCGCTTAGATGGATGTGAATGGGTTTGTAGGAAGAAAGGTTCAGATGGTCACTATGTGAAGCATTTGATCAGAAAGAGAACTTGGTTTGAAAAAAGTCATTTGAGTATGATTGATATTTTGATTTTTACGTGGCTCTGGGTGTACGAAGCAAATCATGGTAAGTGAATACAGTCAAAAGTCGTTAATTCGGACCTCAAAGCTAAAAACTTTCTGCGCATGCGCCGCGTTTATGCGTGCACGTAAGACCTTTTACCACTGCGCATATGCGTTTGCGCAAGCGCAGAATACGTTTTCGCGTGTGCGTTTTATGTATAACGAACGGTATAATCTAAAATTATCTAATTATCTATTTCAGTTAATGTTGATGATTGCGTTGTTCCTTAATCTTCGAATTGGATCCGGTTTATTATTTTTTGCAGACTATAAGAGCAATTTTATAAAAGTAAACTTGAACTTTCGATTATGTCAAATAGAATTTCTGATTCTGGGGCTCCCAAAGGATCATACTAAACGAAAGTATGTTTCGACGTCCATCAAACAAAAAGTGGAATTGCTGCAAAAAATGGATAAAGAGATGAAGAATGTGACAGAGAGGTTAGTGAAAACGAAAAAATTTCGATTGACAAGTTAGTCGGTATTCTCGGCACAACAATTAACGGGACTTGAACAGTGGAACTTTGTAACTGAACAAGAAATTGTGTCTGTTTATAGAATTAAAGTGAAAGTGTTATCACATAAAACGAAGCAACTTAAAAAAAACTTACTCTGAAAGAAATGTTTAATAAAGTAAACAAATAAATATTAAGCTTTTTTTTGTAAATTTTGATACCCTTTAGATTATAATTGTTCTTTATTTCATAAATTAAGGTTTCATATTTTTAATTTTAGAATTTCTGCATGCCATCATACGAGATTTAAACTGATGATCTATAATCCGGAATCGCCGAACTCCCGACGAGTCCGGATTAATGACTTTTGACTGTATTTGCTTTTGGTAGAGCTTAAATGTATAACATGTTTTTCCTTTTTTATGTTATTTTATTGTTTGGTTTAAAATGTATTTTATTGAGATTGTCTTTTTTGTTTGCCTATATTGTAGAATTTGGTACTCTGGTACTCCTTTGACTTTTTAAGTGAAAATATATCGATGTGTACATGGACAAAGTGAAGGGAGAGCGCAATGCAAGTTTGTGCAATTCTGGGATTTTTTATTAAGTGAAAATAGGTCGATGTGTACATGAATAAAGGTAAAAGAGTGCGCAATGCCATTTTTGTGCAATTCGGGAAATTTTTTTTAAGTGAAAATAGGTCGACGTGTATATGGATAAAGTCAAAGGAGTGGAGTGCGAAATGCCATTTTTATGCAATTCAGGGTTTTTTTTTAAGTGAAAATAAGTCGATGTGTACATGGATACCGAGTTTGTGCAATTGTTTGTCTTGTTATTTTTGGCAAAAATCGCCGCTTCGCAAGCCAAAATTAACAAGTCAAAGCATTGCACAAAATCAGTATCCATGTACCAGCAAAAATCGCCGAGGGGCACCCTAAAATATACTTTTACCTGTATTTCTTGTGAATTTAACATATCATATATTATCTAGTTGTAGTGGTGCTGATTTTAGAATTCTGTCTAACACATCACATTGTTTGTCAGATTTTAATGAATCTACTAATTCTAAACATGTTTGATTTAGTTCATTCTTTGTGTTCCAGTGAGAGGGTTTGTCTTTTTTTTTTTTTTTTTTTTTTTTTTTTTTGGCTACTAAATTCAAAATTCATTTTCATCATCTATAATAAGTGGATAATTCATTATGTATTGTAGTCGTAGTATAGGTAGCAGTATTTCTAGTGTGCTGATGTAAGTAATGTATTTAATAAGTAGCAGTATTTCTAGTGTGTTTGCACACACTCTACATAACTTATAAGGTATTTCTCCTGCCTTCTTGGAGTGGTGATCTGCACACTGGGAAATTAGTGTAGCTAATTCTAATCCACATCCCAATATTTGGTACGTGGATTCTTGTGTTTCTTACCACATGACTCCGCATAAAGAATTATTAGGTGATTATCAGGATGCTAGTATTCATCAAATAAAAACAGGAAGTTCAGTAATAGAAGTAGAGGGCAAGGGTAAAATAACTTTCCTCTTATCTAGAAATAAAAAAAAAGGGAGTCTGTAACTTTTAGTAATGTTTTACACGTTCCAAAGTTAACAGCCAATTTGCTGTCCATTAAGTATTTAAATAAAGTATTTGGAATGGTTAGTACTTTTACAAGTGAAAGATGTTTTGTGTATGATGGTAAACATTTAGTTGCTACTGGAACAGGTATGGGAGATAATTTGTATTCTCTTGATTTATGTAATGAGTGGGCTTTAATTACTGATAAAAATATTTCAAATGAATTACTACACAAAAGAGTGGGCCATTTAAGTGAAGGAGGAATGACCAGATTAAAAGATATGGTCGAAGGTTTTACATTTAACGGAAAATTGTTAAATTGTGTGTCATGTATTAAAGGCAAAATGCATAGACAACCATTTCCCAAGGGAAAAGCTAAGCGTGCAAAAGAGTTATTAGGCATAGTACATAGTGACCTGTGTGGGCCTATGAATGTTACATCAATTGGTGGTTCTCGCTACTTTATTAGTTTTAAAAAAATTCATTTTCATCATCTATAATAAGTGGATAATTCATTATGTATTGTAGTTGTAGTATAAGTAGCAGTATTTCTAGTGTGCTGATGTAAGTAATGTATTTAATAAGTAGCAGTATTTCTAGTGTGTTTGCACACACTCTACATAACTTATAAGGTATTTCTCCTGCCTTCTTGGAGTGGTGATCTGCACACTGGGTGCATATTCCAGGGGTCCGCAGTTCGATTCCCGGCGAAGGCATTGCTAATTTTTCATTCGCTCTTGCTTCCAATGTAAAATTCTAATGTCTGTACAGTGGCGCTCGAACTGAAAGGGTGTTAGATGATTGTTCTCCACACCCAGGATTTGGCAATTAGATCCCCTAAAAACCTCAGTCACCCTTTTAAAAGGAGGAATATATAAAGTATTTCTCCCACCTTGGCTTCATGGTGTGATGTATATCCAGAGGTCCGTGGTTTGATTCCCGGCAAAGGCATTGCATATTTTTCATCTTGCCTGCTTCCAAAAAAATACCTAATGTCTCTACAAACTGATGAATCAGTACAGCTGCATATATATCAATGAATGCATATCAGTGCACTGTATGTGACATGTACAAGTTTTGTTACTTTCATGTATAGTGTATATTTCTGTATTATGTGTTGATGAAACAGACCACCCATTTTCAACTACATATAAACAGTGTTTCATTTGTTTTATGTTTGATTCTTAAATTCCAAATCTTACTTGTTAATTTACCTTTATTTGCTGTAATTAAGCGATTAATCATTTTATCTCTTACAAATCTCATAATACCATGTATAGTGTTATCCAATCTCTTAACATTTTTTCCATGAAGGTAAATATATTTTAATGTTCGGTGCATTCGTTCGATGTGCATGTTTGTGTTAACACCACTGTGAAGTCTATAACAGTATGCCCAGCTAGCTCTATTTTGTAAATAATATGTTTCAAAGTAATTTGCAAATTCAATAATGTCTGAATCTTCTTTAAGTAATTTTATTGCTGCTTCTATCAGTGTATGAAAAGTATGAATGTCTTGTTCTTCTAAGTGAGACCTACCGTATTTGACGGCATATAAGACGCACTTTGTTTCCTAAATTTGGTCTAAAAAAAGTTACCTGCGTCTTATACGTGAAGGTAATTGCATTCAATAATTGTTTATTTGGCTTTTATGAAACGTGAGAACTAAAAGAAACCACGCTATTGAAACTTTTTTTCCTTGTGTGTGGCCGTGTAAATAAGGGTGCGTCTTATATGCCATCAAATACGGTAATAATTTTTTATGTTTTTGCCTGTTTTTCAACACCATTGATTTTTTTTTAAATTGTTTCTCCAGGTTCTATCAATATGCCATACACAAAAAATATGTTTCTGTAGTAAACCCATTTAAGACTTCCAAGCATTAAAAAAAGATTCAGCCATATCAGACATAAATATTTGTGGTTTTATTTGCCCAACTTTTTCTTTAATGCATGAAAAAAAAATTGATAGCACAGGTTGGTCACATCGATTAGAAATTAAAAATGCACACAGGAATCCTTGGTGCAAATCATTTATTGTAAGTAAAGTTATGAGTTCAAATCTGTATGCATTAACCCCATGTGTACCATCAATACATATACAGGTCAGAACTAAATTTTTTCACTCTCTCTCTTTGTGCTTCTGTCATCATTATCAAAACAAAATCATTTTCTTTTGGAAATTAATATTGTGTACAATATTCACTCATGCTATGTTGATCCCTGGGTTTTATAAAATGAAATGCATTGATGTTCAGAATTTTGCATTTCAGGTACCCATGTATCTACACAAACCCAATCATTTTCATGTTTAACAGAATTAGAAGACAAATTGAAAGATTTTTTGATGTTATGTAAATCTTGTTTTGTAAGTAAAGGAAACCTCTCAAGCACGGCATCTCATAGAGAATGTCTAATTTCATCTAAAATATTATCCAGAGAAATGTTTGCTGCTATCTTTGATGCAATATTTTTTATTTCATCTGTTGTTAAAAATAAGTAACCTAAATCATTCCGATGCCCAGTACGTATTTTCTGATATGACAGTACACATTTGCCATCTGTATGTTCTGTTACTTTTAATGCAGCTGCACAATATGTATTTATTTTATTGCTACCAAGGATTTTTAAGTGACACAAACCTTTACTTTCTGATATAAATTTTTCTGAACAGTGGCATTACACCATGTATATTAAATATGCTTACTCCATAAGAAATTTTGACTTCATATTATTTTCAATTTCTGCCTTCCATGCCAAAAAATCATTAAATGAATTAAATTCTAGTTCAGTATGATTCATATCAACATCATGAACATTATTGAAATGAAATATTATTTCTTGCTTTTAAAAATTAGCATAACATACAGGACACACATTAGAAGTATGAATTTTATTTTGATGATATTTCCAGTTTTTTAGGTCACTAAATTTCAAATGGCAGTCCTTACATTTGTAGCTTGGTGATTGACCACTTTTTAAAGAATCATTAATGTAGTATTATTAGAGTGTAATGTATCGGTATGGCGTTTCAAACTGCATTTATTATGGTACGTTTTTAAGCAATCAGAACATACAAAATTACTCTCAGCCACACTAAAATTATTTGCACAATCAACCATACTATTAGAACTTAGTTTTCAGAGACTCAATTAACGTAGTATTATTGTACAGAAGTTTATACGCATGGCGTTTCAAATTGTATCTATAGTTGAAAGTTTTAAACAATCACGGCAAACAAAATCACTCTCAGCTATACTAAAATCATTTGCACAATGAACAATATCACTCACAACACAATCAGAATTATCACACAGGATTACACCTTCCTGATTTTGATTCGATTCAGAATCAAAAATACCTTCTGGGGAAACAGAAGTATTTGGCCATGAAATGGGCAGTTTTTCTTGATTTTATGCAGAAGATATAATAATCGAAGCAAAATAAAAAAAAAAAAAAAAAAGAGAACTGTATCATCAATCACACTTTACCACAGCAGCGCAAAGAGTAGGAGTAAATAAGAGTAAATATGCCGCGCCTTCAGGGAAATGACGACATGCGCATTAATCTGCGCAGATGTTCAGGGAGGAAACTAGCGTCTGAGGGGCTAGACGCTTGTTATAACTGTGCACTCCAATAAAACTTCACTTGTGTTCCAAACTCCCAACAGGTATGTTGTGTATTATTTATTCTCATGCATGCAAGTAACCACTCTCTGCTATATTGAGTTTCTAATAGGTTATGGGCCCAGGCCAGATTAAGAAATGAGGATAAATAATCTAGTGTCTAGTTAAGTTAGTTTGTTTATTTAATTCTATTTGTAAATTTTTAGAATTACTTTAACCAGAATTGACCACATGGTTATGTTAGGGTTAGCCATAGCACATGGTTGCAAAAGCTTAACTAGTACAAATATTTTTGACTGTTAATTATTTGGGCAAATGTTTCTTTGAGAATAAAATTAATTCAATAGAAAATTTATTTGAATTTATCTCAAATTATAATTTTTTTGTCTCTTGTTGATTAAAGTTAAAAAAGGAAAAATGCCAGGGGGAGAAGGTTCATTTAGTCATAAACAATTGAGTGGAAGAGAAAATTACATGGATTGGAAATTTTCCATGAAAATGCATCTTATTAAATTAGATTTATGGGTTTATGTAGAGGGTACAAAAGAAGATCCAGTAAAGGATACCAAAGCTCTGTCATATATAGTTGAAGGAGTAAGTGAAATTATTTTCAATGATATAAGGGATTTAACAAGTGGAAAGGAAGCTTGGAAAGTATTAGCTGAAACATATGAGGATAAGGGAATCACAAGAAAGGTTTCAATAATTAAAACATTAGTGAATACCCGTTATACTGATTGTAAGGATATGTCTGACTGTTTACATAGGGTCATTTCATCTTATCAGCAGTTAAAATCTACTGGTGTTAAACCTGATGAAGAATTAATTGCAGGAATAATTTTAGCTAATTTACCTGATAGGTTTGAACCTCTTATAATGGCTTTGAAAAATTGTGGTGAGGCAATAACAGTTGACAATGTTAAAAATCGCTTGTTAGCTGAAGATTCAAAACCCCTAGTCAATGAAAGTAAGGAATACACATTTGTTAATAAAAATATCGGAAGCAAAAGGTACTTTAAAGGAAAATGTTTTAAATGCGATTTGTTTGGCCACAAAAGCTCTGATTGTCAGAAGTCACCTCTCAAAAAGAATAGATATAATGAAAACAAGTTTAACAAAAAGTCTAATGTTGGATTAAAACATAAAAAGGGGGAAGAAGCTTATGTAGTGGAAATTAGTGTAGCTAATTCTAATCCACATCCCAATATTTGGTACGTGGATTCTTGTGCTTATTACCACATGACTCCGCATAAAGAATTATTAGGTGATTATCAGGATGCTAGTATTCATCAAATAAAAACAGGAAGTTCAGTAATAGAAGTAGAGGGTAAGTGTAAAATAACTTTCCTCTTATCTAGAAATAAAAAAAGGGAGTCTGTAACTTTTAGTAATGTTTTACACGTTCCAAAGTTAACAGCCAATTTGCTGTCCATTAAGTATTTAAATAAAGTATTTGGAATGGTTAGTACTTTTACAAGTGAAAGATGTTTTGTGTATGATGGTAAACATTTAGTTGCTACTGGAACAGGTATGGGAGATAATTTGTATTCTCTTGATTTATGTAATGAGTGGGCCATTTAAGTGAAGGAGGAATGACCAGATTAAAAGATATGGTCGAAGGTTTTACATTTAACGGAAAATTGTTAAATTGTGTGTCATGCATTAAAGGCAAAATGCATAGACAACCATTTCCCAAGGGAAAAGCTAAGCGTGCAAAAGAGTTATTAGGCATAGTACATAGTGACCTGTGTGGGCCTATGAATGTTACATCAATTGGTGGTTCTCGCTACTTTATTAGTTTTATTGATGATTTGTCGCGAATGACTTTTGTTTATTTTTTGAAAAATAAATCTGAAGTTTTTGAAAAATTCAAAATATTTCAAGCATTTGTGGAAAGGCAAACTGGCAAATCAATCAAAATCTTACACTCAGATAATGGTACTGAGTATGTAAACAATGAGATGGATAACTATTTAGCATCAAATGGAATTCAGCATCAAAAATCTATTCCATTTACACCAGAGCAAATGGGTGTAGCTGAACGTAATAACAGAACTCTTGAAGAGCGAGCACGATCAATGTTGGTGGATGCTCACCTTGATCAAAATTATTGGGCTGAAGCAGTGCAAACTGCAAATCACTGTAAAAATATATCTCCAACTATTGCAGTTGCAGGTATGACCCCTTATGAAAAATGGTATGGGGATAAGCCAAATTTAGAATACTTGAGAGTATTTGGATGTCGTGCATTTGCTCACATTCCAAAACAAAAACGTAAAAAGTGGGATATAAAAGCAAAGGAATTAATGCTTGTTGGGTACTGTCAGGATAGAAAAGGCTATCGATTAATAGATCCCAAAACTTATGAAATAATAAATGCACGAGATGTACAATTTTTGGAAAATGAAATGTACTACAAAAAGGCAAGTAATATGCCAAAATTCTATGATGAATCCTCATTCAGTTGGAGCGTGATTACGACATTTTCAGATACCGAGAATGCAATAGCTGATGATCAGAACGGTGAATTGGAAGGGATGGTTAATGATAATACTCAGTCTGATCATGAATTAGTTAATGCTAGTGTTAAATCTAATCACGATGAACATAATACTGCTCAAAATGATAGCCATGATAACAGTAGTGTAGTTGATGAGCTACCTACATTGACTAGAAACAGAAAACTTAGATTCCCAAATAGTTATATGGACTATGACACACACGGGATGCCAGAAATGCCAATGCCAAATTTAGATCGAATGTGCTTTGTTAAAGCTATGGCAGCAGCAACAAATGGTGTGTATTCTGAACCGAAAACCATTGATGAAGCATTAAGGGGCAATGATGCAAACCATTGGAAGGATTCTATATGGGAGACTATATTAGGCCATATTAAAAACAAAACATGGGAAATAACAGATAAACCTTATGATAAGAACATTGTAGATTGTAAATGGGTTTTCAAAATTAAATGTAATTCAGTAGGCAAGCTTGAAAGATATAAAACACGTTTAGTTGCTAAGGGCTATTCTCAGATTGAGGGAATAGATTATACTGAAACATTTGCACCAGTTGTCCGATACGTAACATTAAGAGTTTTATTAGCTTATGCAGCTATATATGATTGGGAAATTGACCAAATGGATGCTGTAATGGCTTTTGTACAGGGAACTCTAAATGAAGACATTTATATGAAAATTCCAGACGGTTTCAGTGAATTTTACAAGCAAAACTTAAAGGGAAAGGTCCTAAAATTAAACAAAGCATTAGATGGTTTAAAGCAGAGTGGTAGACTATGGTACCAACTGTTAGAAAAGGGTTTAATAGAAATGGGACTGAGGCAAAGTTCTTTTGATAGTTGTGTCTATATTAAAATAAATGAAAATAAAGATCTTGTTATTGTTACTATTTATGTTGATGACTTACTCATTTTTAGTAATAACATAGAACTTAAAAATTGGGTAAAACAACAACTTAAAGAAAAATTTAAAATGAAAGACTTGGGACCAGCAAATTATTGCTTAGGAATTAAAATTGAACGAGATAGAACTAAAGGGTCCATTAGCCTTAGTCAAACTCAGTATGTAGAGAGTATGCTTTGCAAATATAATATGCATGAATCTCGTGGTGTAAAAACACCATTAGACCAAAATCAAGTGTTATCTAAACTGCAGATACCAACTAGTAAGGAACAAAAGCTACCTGTTCCTTATCAGGCTGCCATTGGGAGTCTTCTTTATGCAGCTCAAGCAACACGGCCAGATATAACTTATGCTGTGAATTTCCTTAGCCAGTTCTCCAATAATCCGGCAAGGGTTCACTGGAATGTTGTCAAGCGCATGATGCGGTATCTTCGAGCCACTACAGATGCTACATTGTCTTTTTCAAAGGACCATAGTGCTGATGTCCTTGGATACAGCGACTCAAACTATGGAGGTGATGCTGGGGATCGACGATCAACCACTGGATATGTTTTCCTCATCGGAGGTGGTGCAGTGTCATGGTGTAGTAAGCGCCAACCAACCATTGCAACTAGTACAACAGAAGCCGAATATATGGCTCTTTCTGCAGCTACTAAAGAAGCCATATGGCTCAACAAAATTGTTAAAGAACTTGGGATTATTACTGCAAAGCCAGTATTATTATACTGCGATAACAACAGTGCTATTAATCTCAGCAAAAATAGTGTGTATCATGGTAGATCAAAGCATATTGATATACAACATCATTTCGTGCGAGAAGCTGTGAAACTTCAGCACATTGACATACAATATAAGACTACTAATGATATGATTGCAGACTTTTTGACAAAAAATGTAAACAGTGCAAAACATGAAATGTCTGCAAAAATGATGGGTTTAAAATGAAGACCAATGTAATTTAATGTTTTATTATATGTATGTGTGCTGATGTAATTTCTCATTGTATTTAATTAGGATGATATTTAAACCTTAAGTGGGAGTGTAAAAAAGGTTAGCTTTAAATATGTTCTTGGCCCATAGATGGCGCCACTGTTTTTATATTCTTCTATAACTGTGCACTCCAATAAAACTTCACTTGTGTTCCAAACTCCCAACAGGTATGTTGTGTATTATTTATTCTCATGCATGCAAGTAACCACTCTCTGCTATATTGAGTTTCTAATAGATTTATGGTAACCTCAGTAGTTGAATGTTATGGAAACCCTATTGTGACATAATTGGGTGTATGATTCTGGGAAATTTTGAATCGTGGGATGTTTTGTAAGCGTTTTTGTGGTGTGCGTTGGTTTTATTCTTTAGATGGTAGAATGGCCAAATGTACTAAGATTAATTTGAAGTTTCTGTACGATTTGGAGTGAAAGGGGAAAAGAGCTTTAATTGGCTAGTGTGTATATGAAGGTTTATCAGGTTCAATGTTTCTTCTAACCTTCTTCGGAAACATACAATGACCTGACTAGAACAGAGAGCTTACTAAAGCTATGTTCACTAATTGTAGTAAGTAGACAGGATACAGACGAAGGGTATACAAAACCCTTTATTTTTTTCTTTATATACAATGACTTCCGTACTTCGGAATACAATGACCCTCCACTCGGGGTCTAACTTAAAAGATATCAAAATAAAACTAAACTCTAATTTAACTTTAGAATAAGATTGGCCTTATAATAACAGAAAGCGTATGTAGCACAGAGACTGTGAACACTACAATACGTTTAATTTATCAAGAGGATTAAAACCTCTGGCCTGGAAGGCAAAGTAGCAACTGCGTAACTTCTAAGGTAAGCGGCCTGCTTCGAACTCACGGCTTCCTCTCTTCTGCTTGGCAAAAAGGCCACACTTAAATACTTGGCGTTCGCCAGACAACTTTGCATAAACTCCTTCACGCTTATAATTCTGGCCGGAAGTAGAAAATAAGAAGTGATAGTAAAGATTTAAAATAAAATAAACGTTAGTAAAACTTAAGATCCTTACATACTTCCCGCCAGAGTTAATTAGTTTGAAACTGAGGTCTAAAACGACCTTGTTAAAAACTTTTAGCTCTAGAAACTAACGCGAGGCCAACCTTTTACAGTCATAACTTAGCTAGAAACTAGAAAATTTTAAAAGAAAGAAATTTGTTACAATAGCAGCTCCCGGAATATACAACAATCTTTTTTCTTTTTCATCTGTACTGCATCAAAACAGGAGCTTTATTCAATTCTGGTTCCTTCCAGAGATCTGGAAGGAAAACTAGTTTAATGAAATGTTACAGAATGACATTGTAAATAACATATAGAATATACTTTTCTTAACATTCTTATTTCATTCATGACTATTTTAATTATCTCTCCCCGTGCTCTCTGACATGTGTTGTAAAAACACCAAACACGAATGTGTTTCTGTCTATGTGTTCAACACTTCCTCCTACAATCAAAACACTAACGTGTTAAAATTCAACATACGAGACCTCTTAACACACCCTAATTTCAACTCTAGACCCTGAGGTACTATTCTGAAAGTGGCTAACTCTAAAGTGTAGCGTCAGAGAGCCTAACTACATCATTCAACCTTTAACACATATTCACCATGATTTAATCTTTACAGTCACACGAATAACAAATTTTTTTAACATTACTTTCACTTTTACCATATCACGTTATTTCTAAACATTCAAAATAACAGTTCACATGTATACAAGAACATATCAAGATGCCGTTAATTTTACACATTTGAAAACATACATTAGTAGTACATTGTTAACTTCTATTCTTTTCAAAGCAAGTGCCAATTCTTTCTACATTGAAATAATACTACATTTCAAAAAGTCTTTCAGACTAAAACTTCTTTCTTGCTAGAATGTTTTAAATAAAATTTATACAATAACTTTTTACAATATTTAAGTCTTTACACAACGCTATTATACATCAACTTTAGTTTTACGCGCGAGTAATTGAAAAACATAAGAAAATCGGTCACAACTCATTTCTCGCCCTTTTGGCGATAAAGGTAGACCTCGCATGAGGTAAAACTTCTTGAAATCTGCCACTTGCAGTAAGAATGAAAGATTAACTTAAGTTTGTAAAGTAACATAAAATTTTACTTATCTTTGTAATATTCAGACATCCTTTTCTGGGCCCAGTCTTTAAAGGTGCTGCAGACCGTAGCTTGGTTGATCCTCCTTCTTGTACGGGCTCGCCCTTCAGTGCTTTCCTCTGGAAGCTTCCGTTTTTCACCACTACGGCCACCCTTGAACATCTTCCTTCTGTCTTCTGCTTGTGGTCTTGGCCGTTTGAAGGCAGCTGGTCTTGGTGGAACCGGGAAACTTCTGTCGTGATCCTGCTTGGACCTCGTTGTTGGCCGTTCAAATTTTTCTTGTACTTTTTCCTCCGCCGCTGATGGCCCTTCCGCAGTTCGGCGACTTTTGCTGCGGAGAGTTCTGTCGGATGAGTCAATCTTCCGTTTCACAGCCGGGTTATAGTTGCCGTCCTTTCTCCCGGTCTTTTCCACATACGTCGTCCTTCTCCCTTCTTCATTCTGGGGGTGTTCGTGAACTCTGTTTTTTGGACGGTGGAACGGCTTCTTTTTCTTTGTACCTTCAATTTTTCCGCGGGGCAATTTTCTTTTCACTTGCTTCTGTCTCTCATTGGCTTGCCCTTGTACTTGTCGTTTTCCCACCTCTGGAACTTGTACCTGCGGTGTCTGCCGTACCGGATCCTGCAAAAGATCTGAAAAGATTTGCATTTTATTACGGTCATAGAATGGTTTTATCTGGTCAATGTTTGCGGAACAGGTTTCACCATTTCTTGCCTTTAACACTACAACAGCGTGAGTTATTTTTTCTATAACATATGGTCCTTCAAAGCGTGGAAAAAATTTGGCAGTTTTATCTTCTGGTGCTGAAGAAAGTGAATGCTTAATTTTTAGTACTTCATCCCCTACTTTATAAGTTACTCCCCGTCGTTTCAAGTCATAATACAATTTTTGTTTTCTTTGTGCTACTTCCGTATTCTTTTTTGCTTCTTTTATTAGTTTTTCTATATCACCCATTTTAAATTCTGGGGCTCTTTGTTGCACATAAAATAGTTTATCTAACGGTGTTATAACCTTTCTGCCTAGAAATAACTCAGCAGGAGTTTTGCCCGTTGTATCATGTTTTGCGGTCCTAAGGGCGAAAGCAAATTCATTGACATAGTTATCCCAGCTTTTATGAAAATTTTTAACATAACTACGGATAATTTTCACTATATTTCTGTTGACCCGTTCCGCTATATTTGATTGCGGCCGATACGGGACCATTTTTAAATGACGTATGCCCAGTTTTTGGCACATGTCTTCAAATACATTACTTACAAATTGAGGACCATTATCCGATATAACTTTTAGGGGCGCCCCGTATTTTAAAATATATTTATTTAAAATAGAATCGGTAACTAATTTCGCGGAGGCTCGTTTTAAGGGAACAATTTCGGTCCATTTACTAAAATGATCAACTATAACAAGGAGATAGCGACTTTTGTTTAACTGACTTTTTGGGAAAGGGCCCAATAAATCGATGCCGATTATTTCATTTGGAAATTCGGATTTAATACTATTTAGAAACCCGGCCGGGCGGAAATTAATATAATTAACGGCTTGACATGTTGGGCAGGACTGGACATACGCCCTTGTTAACTTTTGCAGTTCAGGAAAGTAGACTGCCTCGCGTACGCGTTGAGTAGTTTTTCGAATACCAGCATGAGAAGCTAAAGGGCTGTCATGGAGCTCTTGCAGGATATTTAATCTAAGACTAGCTGGGATAACAGGTCGAAATTCGTTGTTGGAATTCGTAGTTTTTGTATAAAATAATAGACCATCTATTAGTTCGTAATGGGCCGCCCTATTTCTTATCGCCACAATATCTTGGTGGCTAAAATTTTCAGGATCCTTCAAATACTCATAAATACTTCCAAACTCAGGATCCTTACCCAGTTCGGTTATTACAGTTTCTCGGGAATTTATTGTACACGCTGTCAGCATTGCAACTTTTACGGTATTACCCTGTTCGTCTAATTTAATTCGTGACAGGGCATCTGCTATGATATTTTCCTTTCCGGGGGTATGCTTGATTACCAGATTATATTCTTGCAGCTTGAGTGCCCATCTTATTAACCTTGGGGATAAATTTTTTCCAGAGTACAATCTAGTTACCGCCGCATGATCAGAATATACTGTTATCGGCGCCTTTCCAAAATAGACTCGGAACTTTTGCACTGCTAACAGAACTGCAAGTGCCTCTCTCTCGGTCGCGGAATAGTTTCTTTGTGTTTGATTTAAAGTTCGGCTAAAAAATGCCACTGGCTGCTGATTTTGCGAAAGTACCGCTCCTACCGCATAATCCGAAGCATCCGCTGAAATTTCTAAATTTTCATCCTTTTCAGGAAATTTCAACACAGGGGCTTGCGTTAATGCTTGTTTTAATTTTTCGAAAGCACTATTGGCTTCGGCCGTCCACGAGAATCTTGCCTTTTTCCTTTTTAATTTTAACAATGGCTCAGCGATAGCCGCAAAATCTTTTATAAAGGACCTATAATATGAACAAAGTCCTAGAAAAGAAGAGAGCTTCTTTGCCGTGTTTGGAGTCGGATACTTTTGTACAGCGATTATTTTTGATTCATCTGTCTCAATCCCTTTTTGCGATATTTTGTAACCTAAATATTTTAATTCAGGGGCTGCAAATTTGCATTTTTCGACATTAACTTTTAGACCGGCCTCATTTAATAAAGAAAACACCTGTCTTAAATCCTGTACATGTTGGTCTAGATTATCACTAGTAATAATGATATCGTCTAAATAGATAAATGTGGACTTTCCGAGAACAGGTCTTAACACAATGTCCATGCATCGCTGAAATGTTGCTGGGGCGCCTGAAAGGCCAAACGGCATTCGCAAAAATGCGTAAGTGCCAGACTTGGTTATAAAAGCAGTCTTAGGCACGTCCTCAGGCCTGATCCCTATTTGAAAATAACCATTCGTTAAGTCTAAAGTTGTCATAAATTTGGTTGATTTTATGTTCCTTAAAATTTCTTCTATAATCGGTAACGGATATACCGGATATTTCGTTATGGAATTTAATTTACGGTAATCAATAGCGAATCTCCACCTTTTTGGATGCTCCAAAGGATAATCATTATTTTTCTTACATAAAACCACCGGACTAGCATAACTACTTGAGATAGGCGTTACGATCTTTTTACGTAGCATATCGGTAATATGCCATTCTATAATTTTTTCCTTATTCTTATCATACCGGTATGGTTTTTGACGAACCGGCAATGCATCTCCGGTGTCAATACTATGGTTAGTAACCTGAGTAAATCCTGGAATATCACTAAATAAGGAAGCAAATTCACTTACCACTTGTCGGATTCTATCTTGCTCGTCATTAGGCAGGTGGTCGAGATTTAACCTTGGCGGTTCAACCTTTTCTACACGCACTGGTTTCATCGTCAGCTTAAGAGACGCTTCATTAAAATCCAGTGTAGCTTGTGCGTCTGAAAGAAAGTCTATTCCTAGTATTAAGTGTGCTTGCAAATTCTTTACTATAAAAAACATCACCTTTACTTGTTCGTCCTTGATACGGATGTACAAAGGTACTTTACCTATGCACTTACATTGTTCTCCTTGCGCCGCTAATACTGTTGTATTATCCGCATTATATATGCGGTATTTGCGAAAATACTTTCTAAAAAAGACTTCTGCCACACAGGAACACTGCGCGCCGGTATCCAGGAGTGCGGTGGCCGGGATATTATTTACCAAGTCTTCAATCTTCGGAAGAGTTAAATTTTTCACCATTACTGTATTTAACTTGTAGGAAGAGGGGTTTTCGTGGCCTTCGGATTTCCGCACCCTCTCGTCAGCAGAAATCCGTTTTAGTTTAAATTATTTTTCCTTTCCGTGCTTTCCTTCTTTCTCCACTGGCCTTGAGACTTTTTTCCTGGGTTGCTATTGAACTGTCGACGTTCGCCGGCTGTTTTTGAATGCTCGGGTTTCCTTGCCCACTGATTCGCTTTTTCTCCGTAGCCATGTGCTTGGGTTTGCTGTAGTCTTGGCGTACCAAATTGGTTTCGCTGTTGATATTGGCGTCTTCTTTCGACGTCCGCCGTTCTTCTACTTTCAAACTGGATTGCTAGCTCAAATAATTTTTCCAGTGTAGTCGGATTTCTCAATTCAATAAAGTCTTGCACTTGGGGTAGTAACCTCGGCAAAATCACTTGAATTATTTCAGGATCCGGACGGTTTCCATACAATAGCTTGAAAACGTGAATTTTTCTTAAAATAAAGCTCGAGATGTTTTCCATTCTTTGTTGATATATACTGAAAAGTTCTGTTTCTAATTTCGCACGATCCCTTACAACAGGGAAGGCTTTTAGTAGGGCAGTCTTGAAATTCTCGTAAGTATAGGTGGGACTTCCTGCTTGACCCAAGAGACTTCTGCCGATACATTTGAACCAGTTAAGCGCTTGGCCCCTCAAAGCGCTGGTAGCTAAGGTAACTTTTTGAAACTCGTGCACGGGGTAGAGCATGAAGTGGTCATCCAATTTTTCCAAAAAACTGGTTACCTGTGAGTTTCCATTAAACGTTGCTTCTGGTTTCATCGAAGCGCGCATGGTCTGGACAATATACCCAAATCCTTCCAGGGCGGCAGCTGGCATTTCTGGATTCTGAGCTGTTTCTGCAGGCAGCACAGGTTCTTCTTGAAACTCGGCCATGGTTATTCTTCGTCGGGCGCCACTATCAGGTTCAATGTTTCTTCTAACCTTCTTCGGAAACATACAATGACCTGACTAGAACAGAGAGCTTACTAAAGCTATGTTCACTAATTGTAGTAAGTAGACAGGATACAGACGAAGGGTATACAAAACCCTTTATTTTTTTCTTTATATACAATGACTTCCGTACTTCGGAATACAATGACCCTCCACTCGGGGTCTAACTTAAAAGATATCAAAATAAAACTAAACTCTAATTTAACTTTAGAATAAGATTGGCCTTATAATAACAGAAAGCGTATGTAGCACAGAGACTGTGAACACTACAATACGTTTAATTTATCAAGAGGATTAAAACCTCTGGCCTGGAAGGCAAAGTAGCAACTGCGTAACTTCTAAGGTAAGCGGCCTGCTTCGAACTCACGGCTTCCTCTCTTCTGCTTGGCAAAAAGGCCACACTTAAATACTTGGCGTTCGCCAGACAACTTTGCATAAACTCCTTCACGCTTATAATTCTGGCCGGAAGTAGAAAATAAGAAGTGATAGTAAAGATTTAAAATAAAATAAACGTTAGTAAAACTTAAGATCCTTACAGGTTTACTAAGTGGCCATTATAAGTGTCCTGTATGTAGGAAGGATATGCGTCTAGTCGAACGTTAAAAACCGTTTAGATGGATTTGAATGGGTTTGTAGGACAAAAGGTTCAGATGGTCACTATGTAAAGCGTTCGATCAGAGAGAGTACCTGGTTTGAAAAAAGTCATTTGAGTATAATTGATATTTTGATTTTTACGTGGCTCTGGGTGTACGAAGCGAACTCGAAAATCATGGTAAGTTAATATTTGCTTTTGGTAGTGCTTAAATGTGTAACATGGTTTTCCTTTTTTATGTTATTTTATTGTTTGGTTTAAAATGCATGTTATTGAGATTATGTATTTTTTGTTTGCCCATATTGTAGAATTTGGTGCTCCTTTGACTTTTTAAGTGAAAACATATCAAAGTGTACATGGACAAAGTAAAGCACAATGCAAGTTTATGCAATTTTGCGATTTTTTTTTTTTTTAAGTGAAAATAGGTCGACGTGTACATGGATAAAGTCAAAGGAGTGCACGATGCCATTTTTGTGCAATTCGGGGGGGGTTAAGTGAAAATAAATTGATGTGTACATGGATACCGAGTTTGTGCAATTGTTTGTCTTGTTATTTTGGCTTTGTGTAGCGACAAGTTTTGGCAAAAATCGCCGCAAGCCAAAATAACGAGTCAAAGAATTACACAAAATCGGTATCCATGTACCTCCAAAAATTGCCAAGGGGTACCCTAAACTATACTTTTACCGTTTCCATTTTACTAATGGAGACTACATCTACTACATCTGAGTCAGTTGCACATTCACCTTCTCCAATTATTTGTGGATGATTTGAGGCCACGGTAGTAGTATATACAGATAAGATTAGACGAGATTCAAGTTACAGCGAAGTAGAAATGAAGATATATTATTAAATGTTGTAATGTTAATATTATTTTGTATTCTTATTAGAATGTAGATTTCTTTTAAAGAAATAATATGATAGTTACCTATAGTTTATTCATGACTATTTTTTATTTGTTATGGATTTTAACTGCATTCACTTTAAATTAAATTGCTTGCATAATTTACCCCTCTAGATTTTTGGATGATTAGGCAGTAAAAAAAGGGGAGGAAATATTGTCCCAAACAGTGAGTTCTATAAAGAGTTATATGATTGTGCCAGTATTTAATGTTATATATATTGATTTTATATACCAGTATCAATAACTTTTATTAAATCAGATGCTTTCAAATGTCCTTTGAAAGTAGTTACAATAGTTATTAAATATATTACGTAAAAAGTAAAAAAAAATATATAAAAAGGAGTCAATAACAAAGACTATTGTAAAGTTTGTATTTATGCGTTAGTTACCAGATGCTTGGTGTTTTATGTCCTGTTTTGAAAAAAATCCAGAGTTTTTAATTGAATACCTAATATTATTAGTTTATTAATACAGGATAATATGATAAAATTTGAGTAATATTTTTACTAGGATAAAATTGAGTACTTTTTAGGATCATTATGATGGATAATTTCATTAATACACCTTCACACTAGCCATATTTTCACAAGAGACCTGAGTGGAAATCAGCCAGTTCACACTTGTTTGAAATGTGCTTCCAAAATGATTTCTGTTTGAGTATTTATTTGTTAAAGTTAAATTTTAAAATTTATTCAGGAATTCATCATTGCCTAGTTTAATAACTAATAATCACTTTGTAGGCAGTAAGCCAGTTCTTGAATTATTTGACCGCTACTTAATAGATCTATTGCAGAACATATTCTTTTCATATTTGCTGCATTAAATTTACTTTTCAATATTTTGAGTATTTTGTTCATGCAGACCCATATAATGTCCACATCATAATCTTTCATTACATTGAGGTTTATTTTTCATAAAGTATCCTGGATTTTCTTTTCTCATATAAACCTGTCCATCTGTCCAACGAAGCTTATATGAAATTGGAAGAGAAAAACACCTATGGAATATTTTTAATTAAGTTAAAAATAAATTGTTGTAGATTTTAATAAAAATTTGTCAATTTTAAGGGCATTCAGGCAAAAGTCTTTCTTCAGAACCATAAAATTTTTTGTCAAAGCATTCATTTGATATAGCATCATTTGTTTATGCGAAGAGTGGTCTATCTAAATAAAGCCAACTGCTTTTCCAGAGGTAATAATTTAGAAAAATTAATATAATTTGTAATTCTTGTTTTTCTTTCTAGCACATGGTCAGGACCTTCATGGAGCCCAGCCCAGAGTTTATCAAGTGTTCTCTTGTCTATACAGTCACTTATGAATGAGAAGCCCTACTTTAATGAGCCAGGATTTGATAAGGTTTGTACTGAAAAAACTGTGCATGAAATGAATCATCAGTGCATAGCAATATGTATGGCACTTAATTTTCAAAATCCTTTAAAACTCTTATTTTATTTCATTTTATTAAAGTTTCTGTTACTGTTGCTATCAAATCAGTCATATCATGTTTTAATTCAGCACTTAGTAACCACTAACCCTTTGATGCACAAAAAAAAATTCAGATCAGTTTTTTTTTTAAAATAAGTCTATGCGGATAAGTTGATTCATTTTTCAATATTTAGCAATGCCATATATGTGGATAGATTTAATATGGACATTATATATATATAGATATTATACCATATAAATTCCATAGATATATAAATGCTTTTGCAGATACTTGATGTCCATTGGATTCTGATTTGTGTTTTAGGAGGTAATTGTAATATTTTTCCTCCATTTAAATATGGAGACTTGTGCCTCTTCACTACAGCTGACCCTATTTAGTAAGTGGACTTAATTTTCCATGTATGTGCAGAAGCAATTCAGGATGCTTTTATCTATTGGCAAGTAATTGTTATCCATGTCTGTTTTCTTTTTCCAGATGAACTTACGCAACAAGTTTTAATTTTCTTTGTACATGAAATGGAAAACCGTAATTGTTCATTCAGATGTGGTTTACACATTTTCATTTTCATTTTTACACATTCATTCCATTTTCTCATAGGTCCTTAATTAAAATTATGTTGAAATTGCAAAATGGAAAATTATAATGTTGGAATAGGTTTTTTGTTACTACATAATAATTTAACCTGTTCCTGAAATCAGAATTCTTTTTACACAACAGAAGCTGATATTATAGTATTAAGATTGTCTAAGAGAGCATCATGCTATGGTTTGGCTGTGAAAGTTGTCATAGTCATAAGGCATTAAAGTTATTTATTAGCTTTGTTCACAGCAGTGGAACAGGATCCAAAATGTTGCAAATCAGGGAAGGTAAATTTGCATGTGCATAATTGTACTGATTTGCAGGAGACCAATAAACATTGTCTCAAATACTTCCATGGCAAAAAGGTTGAAAAAATGAGACACTTATATTAGTGCAACCACCATAGGTGAAATAACCAAAATTTCAGAATACACCTACTCTGGCAGCTATGAACATAACACTTCATCAAATTTAACAAGCACTTTAGCATCAAATTTAACAAGTCATTTTTAGTTCATTCTTTTTTCTTCCAAGTCCAAATAGTTTTTAGACCCAAAATGTGATTTTTTTTTTTTAGTTAAAAATATTGCAGCATCTGCCTGCAATGTGAAAAATTGTTGCAAATTTCTTTTACCACCATTTCCATATCTGCACCCTTAATAATCCCCCCCCAAAAAAAAAATAACAGGGTTTGTATGGTCCTTAAAAGTCCTTAAATTTTTTTAAATCGATTTTTAGTCCTTAATTTTGGCCAAAATCAGTAAAAGGTCCTTAATTTTATTCATCTGAAATTTCTCTCTGTTTTTACGACTGCCATTTTGAATGTGAATTAGCATTTTGGAGGAATATTTTTGTCAATTCACTGACATATATGGTTATCTTTTGAATGGGTTCATGGGTTATAATTTGTTTCTATTTCTAATATGGGATACTCGAGTTTCTAAGCAAGAAGTGAAACATAAGCATTTTGAAATTCATTTTTTCTAATAAAGAGCTCTTAAACAACTTTTCGCTTTTGGGGTTGTGAATTCTTTTATTAAATGGTTCTAAATTTGACAACTTGTAAACATTTTGGCGATTTTAAGACCAGTTTCTATAGAAATTTTTTAATTCCAAGATCTGAGAATTTTTCGGCAATTTTTTTTAAAACATCAACATTGATGAATTTCATTAAAATAATTGTAAAATGTTAGAATTATCTTTAAAAAATAACATTAAAATAAAACATTTTTATTTTTCGCTGACATATTATAAAGTTTCATTTTGGCAACTTATTATACAATATTTTAAATCTGAAAAATAAACAAGGTATATAGCTATAAAGCATAATTTACAAAACAGCTCTTAGTAAAAGCAAAATTATCTATGTAATTAATTAAAATGTCTTCTTTTTAATTTTTTCATAGTAAGCATTTTTTTCTATGTAATTGTCACAGATTACATCATCCAACACACCCATCAAGTAACCATCAAGTAATACTTATTCTTTGCATCTACTGAGACTTATAAGTTATCACCTCTGGCGCTTTAATGGTTTATTGGAACCTTAAAGTATATTAACTGGGTTACAACCCCTGGAACTCTACACAAAGCTATGACATTAACAGCATTAAGCAGAGCTTGACTAACTTTCAACACTTGCCAACCATGCCTACATCAGGCCTTTCAGGTTTGTTCCAATCAGCAGGTCTCTCTATAGACAAGCAGCAGAGGGACAGCATTCAGTCTTTTGTTATGAATCATGCTGATTATGATCTCACTTCTCATTTTAACCTATGCCATTTGACATAAAATCTCCCTACTATTTGCTAAACCTCTAGACTGACCAAGTATGTGACAAAATAAGACATTAAAAAAAAAAAAAAAAAAAAAGCATAAAGCTAACTATTAGTAAAAACGTAAATGTCTTTTATCTTCTTTTAAATATGTCCAACTGTTATAAGTGTAAAATATTTAATGCTACTTGATAAACTGCATGAAGTTTATTTTATTCTCAAACTTATTAATAATTATGTTAGTTAATTCATGTTTAGTAATAATGCATACTACTTAAGGATCTATTTTATTTTTAGGGTGGTATTACAAAAGTGAAATTCAGGCATAGAATAATATTTTTAATTGAATTTATTCAGTTCCCATTTTCTTATAGGTCCTTAATTTTTTTTCATTAATGGTCCTTAAAAGTACTTAATTTCATTGATACCTGTAAGTGGATGTTCTGCGATGGAAGTGATGGGTCTCCCAATAAGGAAATGCCCTGGGGTTAGGGTTAGAGTTTTAAACATGTGTCATATGAAGCAATTTCATGCAGCCTTCGAATGCTTTTCAATTCTATATTTGTTGCAAATATTTCGAGATTTTCAATATTTATAAGTCCGTTTTTCACTACTGTTAGTTGCTAACATAAATAACTCTCCTAAAAATTTATAAATTGAGCCAATTAATTTAGAGTGTGTTATAAATCTTATTTAAAGATATGAAGATACAGAATAGATTGGTTTTTATTCGTACTTGTCAAAAAATATGTACAATTTTTGCATTAAGAATTTTTTGTTTGGGAATATATTTATTTGCGAGGGCTTTGTTTGTGATTTATTTAAGAGCACCTTTTCATCAAAGTTAAAAACTGATAAGAAAAGAACTCATTTGACCACTGAGCATCTAAAATCTGAGGTGAAGAAAATTTTGGGTAACTTTTCTCCAGTGCATGGACATTAAACAAACAAATTTTCTGTTCATTTTGTACAAAATTTATAATTATTTATATATAATCATATATATTTTAATTTGTGCATCAAAGAAAAATTTAATAAATAGAGAAAATTATAAATTTGTATTATTTATTGTCATGTTTTCTCTGAAAATGTACAATTTTGTTCATAATTTGCTTATTTTTAATTTAAAATAAGTTGTTTAATGATCAATTAAACAAGTTGGAATGATTTGGGAAAAAAATGTCAGTCTGAAAATGTAATATGTTGACATATTACAAATAAATATAAATCTGATCTTTTTTTCTCTTTATTAATATTGTTTTTGTATGTTTCAATTTAATATTTAGAAATGGAAATTTAAAATTTAACAAAATTTTTATTGGTGTTTTGTTAATAAAAGGTTTTCATTTTGCTTAAAAAACTAATTTTGCTTGCTAGCAGTTTTCAGATCATGTATTCGACTCACATGCAGTTTGAGACCGTTGGTGTATTGGTTACTGGGCTGATACTCGGTATCTTATTTTAAGTCTATAACATGAAGTGTGTTTATTTATATAAAATGCAATGTATTATGTTGAACAATATTTTTGTGTGATTCTCTAAACTTCAGTGTTTATCTTAGGAAAGAAATCCTGGTGACAGTGCTCGTTATAACCAAATAATAAAGCACGAGACATTGCGAGTGGCTGTCTGTGATATGCTCGAGGGGAATACTGGAGATTCCCGAAATTGTCCTCAGCCACTGCGGTAAGGAAATAACATTTTTAACTATGGCATATTTTATTTGTATTTTGTTTGAATTTATATTTTATTTGTTGTGATTATTTTTACTGTTATTATGTTTAGAGATGTCATGGAGAAATCCTTTCCTGAGTTTTATGATTATTATGAGTCTTGTGCCAAGGCTAACCTACATTTGACTAAACAGCACATGCTAGTGAGTGGTTTTTCTCTTATGTTTTCAACATATTTTAGTAATTATATTATACATAGATTACCAGCCAATTATTTTTTCACCGCACTCTTTTGTACGAAAAAAAGATTGAGTTAAGGTTTATGGAAAAGTCAGCTTAATAAATACTTATTACCTTTAAATAAATGAAGTAATTTTTTAATATTTGAGAATGAGAGATATGTGTGTTTTTTATTTTAACTGTAATTTAACCTCTTTATAAACTTCTGATAGTAAAACCAGTTGTCCATTTTTAAATAAATTTAAAATAATTGGCTAAATATTTTAACCAACAGAATTAAGAAATGTAAATATAGAAGGTTATGAAAATTTTCATTAATCATTTGAAAATAGTTTGAATTTAAAAAAAAATTATATTCACGTTAAATATTTAACACATAAGTATGTAAAAACCATGTATTCTATAAGTAATGGTTTAAAAAATTATATTTTTATGTTACAATACTGCAATAAAGGTATAGATACTTTTATATATCCTAATTAAGCATTTTTTTCCATCATGTTCATTTATTACGGTAAGGATTTGGTATTTAGAAAATGTATGGAAAAATCAACTATTATTTTATCTTGAAATCTTTTAATAGTGCTTGTAATTATAAATGTGCATGATTTTATAAAAAACATTTCTTAATGAATGTTGCTTATTCATAAATTCTCATTGTCTGATTTTCAAACAATCAAAAATCTTTGATCAAACTCGTTAAACCAGATTGGGTTGGATGAATTAGAGCAGATGCACTAAATTTATATGCTTAAGGAGCAGGATGCATTCTTGCAGGACAGGAAACTGACTCATATTCACATTAAAATGGAAAAAAGCTCCCATGGGTTTGCCAAAATTCAAAACCATATCAAACTATTAGTCAGCAGTGACTTTTTATGCAAGTTAAAAAAATCTAAATAAGAATTAATAAATGCTTTTACATGAAATCTGTTTTAGCCATAAAAAGTTTAATATTTTCTGTTTAATTTAAATGAAAAAAAATCAAAATTTGATGTATCTGGAACTGAGTATGAAAAAGATACAGCATAAAACTATACATTAAATGTTTATAAATAAATAAAAATGGATAAAGAATATATGCTTTGAAATTTCATATTTTGCTTGATGTATATACATAATTTTCTCTTGTATTATATCCCTTTTAATATTTTTCAAGTAATTTCAGATTTGTTTCTTCCAAAGGATCCATTTGGAGAGAAACGGGGTTTCTTTGATTATGCCTCCATTCTGCAGAGATTGCAAAATATCAAGGCCAAACTGGAAGCAAAACGGCCATTTCCTACAGAGCCTGAATCTCAGTCGGATAGTTCAGATTCTTCTTGAAATCATATTCTGCACAAATGTTTAGTTCTATTTTGTGTTATGTCTGTTGTAATTTGTACAGTATATTATTCAAGTAAATAAATGAACTACTGTTTTTATGAGAGTTATCAAAATATAGTTCCATATAACTTTTTGTATTTTAATTTTTATAACATGAATTTTTCAGATGTGAGTATGACCATAGTCGAAATCATATTGAGTATTCAAAAATTAGAATAAGTTTGCAGTACACTTGAATATATATTCATTTACTAAATATAGCTCTGTAACTTGAAAAAGAGGAATTCGAACAAAATTTCATGTTAATATTAGTTGTCTAATAAATTTTGAGTATTCTTCAACTATTTGCGAATGTGTGGGTGACCATTCATATTTTTACATTAAACAGAACGTCTTCCTTATCTACAAAGGATTAATGTATAATACCAAATATATATATACATTCATTGGCATGTAATATAAAATTAAGCTTAGATTTCCAACCCCCCCCCACATCGATAAACAATAGGTTTCAAAGTATGCTTTACATGTTGCTGCATGTAAACTGGAACCTGCTGTTAGAAAGATAATTCCTACAATTTTAAAATGAATTGTATTATAAAATAGTCATAAAGTTATGATATTTTTAGATTCTAATGATTCTGAAGCTGTGCATTTAAATGGTGTTTCTTGGAAAAGCAGTGGATTTTCTTCAGATCTAATTTTTCCTGCTGGTAAGAATTTAAAACACTGTTAAGAATCTAACATTTTTTTTTTTAAACTGACAATATGCCAAGTTTACATTTTCCAGAATAGTGGTAACAGAAAAACCTTGATTATACAAAGTAATTGGAATCATTACCATATGGGATACTCAAAAAATTGCGTTAATAGGAATTAAATTTAGAATCATACTAATTTTTCCCTTGACAAGGTTTTTTGAAATTTTATTTTTAATGTTAAAAGTATGTGCACAAGTGCCACTAGTAACACAGTGTTGCTAAATTACCTGAAAAACCAGGAAAAGCCGTGAACTTATTTTAGCCAGAATCTGGAAAAGTCAAAGAATTTCATATGGATAAGATATTGTTATGCCATCCATTACCCGCCGTAAGAGGGCGCTGTTTAATCTTGCTAGTTTTTCTGTATCAAAGTATATGTATAGTGAGTAGGAATAAATGTCTTGTCCTTAATAGCGGCGTTGATTTTTTAATGAGTGTGGAGTCAATTTCCGCTCCTCTTCACAAAAGAGGTGAACATTTTTTTTTGGTGTCAGGAAGTGGAGTTAGGAGATAATGTGGTGGTAATAATGTGCATCATCAAATTTTGTGTGAAAAAATAGTGTGGTGATATTGGAATATGTGTTGTGCGAAAACCAAAAGTGAAGGTGAGGTGATGGTTCCATTGTGTAGATTATGGTGAGTGGTTATTTCGGTTTGTTGAAATGATGTTTAGTGTTAAATTCTGTATATTAGTGTTGTGTATTGAAGTGTTCCTACTTGGTAACTTGAATTGATAGTGTCTGTGTTGAGTTTGACTTTTTTTTTTTTTTTTTTTTTTTTGTGCTCATTGTGTTCTAGTTGTCAATTCAGGGTTGTTGTATTTTCTTTGAATTAAGATGAGTCTGAAGTCGCTGAAGTCATTAAAAAAAAAGACGATTTTTTTACGCTTGTGGCGGAGGAGCTGGGATTAGTAATTCCGAGCGCGGCGAAAATTGTTACTTTGAAAATTATAATAGAAAGTTCAGAAGTTTATGCAAATGATGCTGAATTTGTGCAAAATGTTATTGATAATATTCTAGGAAAAGGAAATTAGATTAAAGTTAGAGAAAATGCAAATTGGAAAACGAAATTAGATTGGAGTTAGAGAAAATAAAACTTTCTCAGTTAGAGGCGGAATTAGCTTTAACTAACACTAGGAAAGACTTGCAACAAAATCCAAATGTTGAGCTGGACACCTCAAATCGAAATATGGAAAATTTAATTAAAAGTGTAAAAACATTAACGATTTCTGTACCTACTAAAGCAGAATCTTTTAATCTCTTTTTCCAATCAATTGAAAGGGCTTTTAGAACAAAACAAGTACCTGAAGATGTAAAAGCAGAAATCCTATTAAATATTTTGGGAGAGAAAGTCACTAATTTAATGGTATATGTGAAGGAAGAAGATATTAATAATTGCAATAAACTAGAGTTCATGATTTTAAAGGAATTTCAACCAGCCCTTTATGAGTGCTTAAATCATTTTCGTTCTACGCAAAAATTGTCATCTGAGAACTTTGTACAGTTTGCATCAAGGTTAAGTGCAAATTTTGAATATTGTCAGTTGAAAAATGTAAAAGATTTTAAATCGTTATGTGATCTTATGGTTTCGGATAAAATATTCAGTGAACTTGATCGTGAATTAAAGACCCATATAGCAGTTAAACAGGGAGAGACATGGTTCGAACCCCAAACTTTAGGTCATGAATGCGATATTTATTTGTCATCAAAAGGTAAACAAAAACCAGAATCCCTTTTTGCAAGATCATTTACAGGTAACGATAATAAAAGAGGCGACGGAAATAATGTTAATAAACTTCGTAATTATAATTACAAAAATATTTCTGATGTATCTGGAGCAAAAGATCATACATGTATTTTGTGTAAAACTAATCCAAAGCACTTGATACAAAATTGTCCTAATTTTAAAAGGCTTTCAGTAAATGAGCGTGTTGAAATTATTAAGCAAAATAACCTTTGTTTCAAATGTTTTTCTTCGAAGTGTAATGCGAAAAAGTGTAGAGCCATAAATTGTTTCTGTGGGAAAGCTCATCATTCTATGATTCATTTTTATAAACAAAATAAACCTCTTTCCAAAGTAGGGAATGGTGGCATCAAACTCAATTCTTCAGTGTCAAGGTCAAGCTGAACACATAAATCATCTGTGCTGTTACTCACTTGCAGTGTATACGTTAGCTCTATTGATAAAATAAAATGATGCGAATTTTATGCGATAATGGCTCCGAAAGAAGCTGGTGTATGAAATCCCTTACCAATTGCTTAAAATTAAAATCAATTCGATAGGAAAGGTTATCGGTTTTTTCCTTTGGCTCAGCAAAGCCTATTGAGAAGTTATACGAAGTAGTAGAATTAAAATTATATAGCAGATACAGCCCTAATCAGTGTATTCAAATTGAAGTGCTAGTGGTGGATACTATTACAGCGGCATCTGTTTCTGTTCCAAATGAAGTAGTACAAAATATTATGCAGTCCCACGGATTAATCTTAGCCGACTGCTGTGACAGTGATATAAACATTGAGATATTAATTGGGGCAGATGTGTTTTGGCAGATTATTAAAGCCTCAGCTTTCGAAAAATTAAACCAGGAAATTACTTGCGTGCAAACGATTTTCGGGTTTGCTTTACAGGAAAGTCAAGATGTTTACAAGCCCAATGTTAAGAATGCAGTTTCAGCGAATTTTTGCATAGCCACTTCAGATATTGTGGGAACTTGATGCTTTAGGAATTAAAGAAAAAGAAGAGTTAAATGTAAAGCGTTGATAGATGAATTTGAGAAAAATTTTAAATTCATAAATGAGAGATATGAAACTGATTTATTATGGAAGTTTAGTTACGATGAATTAGGAAATAATTATGTTTTACCTAAAAAGAAGTTTTATGAGTTAGGAAAGGATTTTTCTAAAAATGATTGGGTTGCTAACGAGTATAGGAAAATAATAAATGACCAAAAACAAAATAGAGTTATTGAGGAATGTGAGAGAGATGAGCATGAGTATTTTATGCCTCATAGAGCAGTTGTTAGGGAAGATAAAGAAACAACCAAAGTTCGTATAGTCTTTAACTATAGTTCAAAATTTAAAGGTAAGCTTTCTTTAAACGATTGTTTGGAAATTTAAATCCATATATTCTTGATGTGATTCTAAAATTTCGTAATTACAAAATAGCGTTTAATGTTGATATAGAGAAGGCTTTCTTAATGATAAAAATTTCTGAAAGAGGTGGAAAATTCTTAAAATTTCTTTGGTATTCAGATAACCCTAGTGAAGAATATAAAATTATGAGAATGAAAAGACTACCCTTCGGTTGTAAAAGTTCCCCTTTCATTTTGAGTGCTACGGCAAAGCATCATATAAAAAGATATGAGAAAAGTAAACCAAAGTTATTTGAAATGTTAATTCATTACATAGACGATTTATATTATGGTGGAGACAGTGGGAGAGAATCATTTGAGTTGTCGTCGGATGCTGCATCAATATTAAAGAGTGGTGGATTTAATTTGAGGAAACTGAGATTGAACAGTAGAGAATTAGCAAATTTGTGGATAGAAAATGGACTTAGTGACAGTGAGATAGTGGGAGTTCAACAGCTGAAAGTCGTAGGGTTGAATTGGAATCCTGATAGAGATGAGTTGTTGCTGGAGGTGAAGGGTTTGGTGGATTCGTGGAAAACGTTGCGATGCACTAAAAGATGTGTTTTACAGACAGCTGCAAGAATCTTTGATCCTATTGGTTTGATTATGCCGTTTGTGATACGTATATTGTTATAGGAAATTTGGGAGAGAGCATGTGATTGGGACGAAGATTTACCGGAGGACTTGCAGCAAAAGTGGATAGCGTGGTGTAATGAAACTGGAAAATTAAAAGGCGTTACTATTCTGAGATATTGTTTTCTGGATTGTGAGAATGAGCAATCCGAAGTACATGTGTTTTGCAATGCTTCACCAAGTGCTTACGGAACTGTTGTTTATTTTAGATATTGTGAGAATAATGGGAATTGCAGAGTATCTTTTATAATGTCGAAGAGTAGAGTGTCACCGTTAAAGAAATTACTGCTGCCACAGTTGGAGCTAATAGCCATGTTATAGGTAATAGAATGGGAAATTACCTTAAGAGTGTTTTCAAGGATAAAATTGGGTTGCATTGGGTGAAGGGAACTGCGAAGAGATGGAAACAGTTCGTTGCAACTGGGTTGTGGAAATTCAGGAAAGATTGAGTCCAAGTGATTGGTATTATTGTCTGTCTGACGATAATCCAGAAGATTTACTTACTAGAGGAATATTGGCTGAGAAGTTGGTATTTAATGAAAAATGGTAGTCAGGTCCAATTTGGCTTTGAAAAAGTTTTGAGAGTTGGCCTAAACAGTGGGTTAGAGGGTTACCAAATGTAGACAGTGAGGAAATAAAAAATTCTGTCAAATGTTTTGTAGTTCAGTTGGAATTAGTCGAGCAGCTTTAGAACAAATTGTCAGTTTGAAGCAATTTGCAGAGAGTTGTTGCTTGGTGTTTAAGGTTTATAAGAAATATGAGGGGGAATAGGATTTTGACTCCTTTCTTAGAAACAAGTGAACTAAAAGAAGCACATGATATCATAATCAGACTAGTCCAAAAAATTTAGTATAAAAAGGAAATGGTACTTTAGAGAAAGCGAGAGTGTTAAATAAAAGTTCCTTAATTTCTCTAAATCCGTTCTTAGACAACAGTGGCATACTACGTGTAGGAGGACGTATAAGAAATGCCAGCTTATTAGACTCTGTGAAACATCAAATAATATTGCCTAAGAATCATCCTGTTACAAAACTGTTAGTGACATTTTATCACCTTAATTATATGCACGGAGGAGTACAATTAGTCAACTCTGCGATGAAACAAAAGTATTGGATTATAGAAGCAAAAACAGCAATGCGCAGAGAAATAAGCAAGTGCGTTATCTATGCCAGATTTTGCTCCGAGTTTTCGAAGCAAATGATTGCTGACTTACCTTCTGCGAGAGTAAATCCTGGAAGACCATTGATCAGGAACTAACTTTTCAGGACAATCTTGATCAGCCCTAGACAAAGGTAGAGGAGTTAAACCACTGAAAATGTATGTGTGTGTGTTTGTATGCTTTGCAACGAAAGCTGTCCATTTAGAATTTGTTAGTGATCTTAGTGCTCAGGCATGTATTGCAGCTCTGAAACAATTCATAGGACGACGAGGAAAGCCAGCTGAAGTATTCAGTTATTGTGGAACGAACTTTATCGGTGCAAAGAATTACTTAAAAGCGTGTATGCTGGAGGCGCTTGGTACTTACTTGACCAGCGAAGGCGTTAAATGGACACTAAATGTTCCGTCAGCCCTTCATTTTGGGAGGCTGCTGTTAAATCCATGAAATTTCACATATGATGTGTTATATAGAATCGCAGATCCTCTCACAAGAAGAATTTTCAATGTGTCTAGTGGAGATTGAAGCCATACTTAACTCCCGTCCTTTAGTGGCTGCTTCTGAGGGCCCAAATAATTCTTCTGTCATTACACCGGGTCACTTTATTATCGGTTCCGAGTTAAAAAAGTGTTCCTGAGCCTGATGTAACAAATGAGAAAATTCCCATCCGTGAACAGTGGAAATTAGTCACACAGATTTCCCAATCATTTTGGAAATCATGGTCTTAAGACTACTTAACTCAGTTGCAAGTGTGCAACAAGTGGAAATTTCCCAGTGCCGATTTACATGTGACTGGGTGTTAATAAAGGATGAGAACTTGCCGCCACTTAAGTGGAAGATGGCAAAAGTAATTTGCACTTACAAGAGAACTGACCAAAGAGTAAGGTAAGTCAATTTATAAAACTGCATTGGGTGAAATGAAACGACCAATACATAAACTAGTCAGACTTCCTATAAATGACTGATTGAATTATTTCTTCCATGTTTATAATTATAGTTACAATTTGTTTAATTTTTATGTGTTGCATCTATATTTCAGTTTATATTTCTAATTGAGCTGATGACAGGGTCATGGGGGCCCAGAGTGTTATGCCATCCATTGCCCACCATAAGAGGGCGCTGTTTAATCTTGCTAGTTTTTCTGTATCATAGTATATGTATAGTGAGTAGGAATAAATGTCTTGTCCTGAATGGCGGCATCGATTTTTTAATAAGTGTGGAGTCCAATTTCCTCTCCTCTTCACAAATGAGGTGAACAGTTATGCTCAGTTTAAAATTACTTTGCGATATTGCTCTTGAACTGAATATTATGGTGTAAGTGAACATATTTAATACGAGGACCATCCAGGAAGTAGATTACGTTTCCGTCTGTGTCCGCTAGGGGCGGGGCTAGCGCGGCCATCTTGGGGTCAGAGCGTTGCGCAGCTCAGTCTGCATCTAGCCGTGCTAGTGAGAGGTTCGTGCTGTGCTCCGTTCAGATACTGTGACGGTTTGAAATGTCTGCGTTAATTGAAAATCCTGCGAGGTGCGCTCAGTAATAAGGTTTCTGACTGCAAAAAACTGTAAACCGATAGAAATCTATCGGCAGCTTCGTGAAGTGTATGGGGACAACATTATCACTGAAGGTGGAGTGCGTCAGTTGGTCATAAGATTTCAAAATGGCCGAACCAATGTTCACGGCGAAGATCGAAGTGGGAGACCCAGCATAGTGACCGCCGAACTTCTCGAAAAAGTCGATGCTAAAGTCTGTGAAAATCGAAATTTCACAATAACGGAACTTTCTTTGAGTTTTCCACAAATTTCGCGAAGTTTGTTGCACGAAATCATCAGCGAAAAGCTTGGTTACCACAAGTTTTGTGCAAGATGGATTCCAAAAATCTTGACAGAGGACCACAAAAATCAGCGAATGGCTGCAGCGTTGAACTTTTAAGTGGGAGTTGTTTCCTCATACGCCGTACAGTCCCGACCTGGCACCGAGTGACTTCCACCTATTCCCAGCAATGAAGAAGTGGCTGGCTATGCAGCGTTTTGATGACGACGCACAGCTGCAAGAAGAGGTAACGAAGTGGTTGAAGGCGCAGGCGGCCGAATTTTTCGACGAAGGAATTTCCAAGCTCGTACATCGCTACGATAAATGCCTTAATTTGTATGGTGACTATGTAGAAAAGTAGTATTTGAGTGTGGCTTTCATCTGTATATAATAAAATTTGTTTCCTATACTTTGTTTATTTTTTTATTCCAAAACGTAATCTACTTTCTGGATAGCCCTCGTAAATAAAGGAAACGCACAAAATGCTTAAAAAACGCCCCTTTGGACGTAATTTAAAATCTGAAACTTTTTTTTTTTTAAGTCTGTTTTTTTTTGTTATGGTTCTGTAACGCTAAAGCTGCCTTACAATCACGTTAATTTTTGGTCAGAAAAAAAAATCTGTAGTCCAAACATTAGGACATTGCTCTAAATTTTGAAGAGTTTTGCTCAAGGTTTCATTTTCTTCAGCATGGCTAATTTTCATATTGTCATTTCCATGGGGCATTAACTTATTTTGACACTGTTTTTCATCAGCATCATGAGCACCGCTCTTGTAATTGCAAAATATTTTCTTCCATTTTCTTAATCTATGGCACAAAAGATTTCTTCGTCACTCAAAATTTTTGTTAATTTCTATGTTTTTCTATCCTGAAGTTTCATCTTGGCAATGTCTTTGTATTTACCTTTTTCATTTCTTTCTACAATTTTATTAGAAAATCAAGAAGAGATTGCCATTTCTTCCACAATGTACAAGGCTTGAGTGCTCATGTAAATCACTTCTTATATCGAAGTGTGATTCAGTGATATCAACTTAATTTTTTCCTTAAATATGGAACATGAGAGCCTCTCAGCCATATGTAATATTGCTTCTTAGCTTCAGTTATGCTTTGATCCATTGATTGTATGATGGAAGTGACATCAGCATGCAGAAAAATTACTTTTGTTTGGTCTAATAACAGCATTTCATCATCTACGAGTAGATGGCCTTCAAGGCATACAAGTTCTTTTTTAAACTATCTAACAAGTCATGCAGCTCTTTGACTGACTCATGGTTTAATTTTGGATAACTCAATAATATTCTGGATGTTGTTTAAGATTCTTTTGTTTTCATATTTGTCCTTGAACATTTTTTAAAAAAATTCATAGTTGCTGCCATTTTCAGTTTTTGGTCCGATTTGCTTTCTCTTTTAAAGCTGTGTGCAAAGAAAAGAACTTTAGAGAATTGGAGAAATTTACATTATTTGCAGTCAGATTTCGAAAGAATAGATTTCGAAGAATATCATAAAAAGAAGATAATTCTGATAAAGCAATTGCTTCTGCTTTTGATCTTAATTATTATCAGTTTCATATCAATTTGTTTTTTATATTTGACAACTGTACCTCACCAAGCTTTTGCAAATAGACCATCAGGATTCTTCGGTACAGGGAACCAACGGCTTTCAGTAACTTCAGTGTCATTTTTAACAGATAATTGAGTTCGAAGGAGCATGTTGAAATGATTTTAGAATGCGCTACTGAGAGGGTAACTTTAATGAAGAGAACTACTGGCATCTAAATGGGGTTGTTCTAGAATTATTATTGATTTGACATACAGCTCCCATAGGCTTCTTATTATTATAAATTAACTGTTGTGAACTCCTCGTGTCAGTATCTAGCAGAATAAATCTTTGATTTACCAAAAGATTTCACATCCAAGCTCTCTGACTTTTCACTGGTGCAGTCAAAACCACCCCAATTGATGCATTTTTATTAGCTACACATCATATGTGCATTAAATCCATTGTAGAAGAGAGAAAACTAATCTTGTGGGAAAAAAATTTTAAGGGAACCAGACTGCTTTTCCTTGTGGAACTCCGCCTTTTACCGACGGAGAGAAAACTTAAAACTCAGAAAGGTTTTTCTTTTGGCAGTCTTTTCCTTCAGAGATCAGCCGGGCCTTAGATGTGAAGCTGAAAATTTTGTCCAACTAATATAACAAAATATGTTGTCAGAATTAATCTGTGACACAAAATTCTCGAAAAAGAAACAAGTGACCAAATTTTAAAATATATGTTTTTGGAAGCCATTAATGCTTTATATTATGGGAGTGAATGGCTGCATAAGTTTATTGATGGCTGTGTGTTGGCTGACAGTATTAATGCAGGCAGTGGCCTAGCTAGGATTCCAGCACCTTAGGACAACTGAAGAATTTGTGCCCCTTTCTGTGTGCCAAGAATAGAAAACATTTCATTAAAAAATTTCGTAGCATCATTTTGGTGCTGCCTGGATGCTGCACCCAGGAACAGGTATCCCTCCTTGCCCCACCCTAGCTATGCCACTGAATGCAGGAGCTCTTGTCTTTTGCAAGCTGTTTTCGTTTTACAATCCTAATGGAAGAAATAGGACTGCTTTTGATGCTGAGATCACGGCTATATGCATAGTAGCATTATCGCAACTCCAGTATCGGCTTGAGCATTTTTCGAAGGTTGTCATATGCTCTGATTTTAAAGCTGCTCCTCTAGCCATTTCGTTTGAATCACCAGTGTTTGTTGATGTATTAAAATGTTAGCAGTTTCTAAACAACTTAGTTTGGGGGGGGCAAAGAAGTTGTCATGCAGTGGATAACATCACACTGTGGCCTTCATGGAAATGATAAGGCAGATTTGTTGGCAAAGAAAGGGGCCAATATTCTCCGAATAACTGACAATCACATCTCTTTTCTCATTGTCAAAAGAGTAATAAAAAATTACTACAGAGAAGCTTTTTGGAAAGACATACTGAAAGGAACAGTCGTAAAGTATGGATTAACAGAATTTTTGACATTCCTTTATGGTCCTGAAAGAAGTACATTGCTGTCTTTCATCTTGTTACTGGCTATGATTGTTTTTGTAATCTGCTGCTAGAAATTAAAAAAGAAAAAGTTTAAAAGACTTAAACCTTATTATTTTTAATTTATTTTTCATTTTTCAAAGTTAAGCTTCTCTTTCTAGCAGATCTCAGTATTTAGCTTGTTTGTAGAGTTCAAGTGAAGAAGTTACTAGTTGATTTCATTGAAAAAGTTTATAGTTTTAAAATCTTTATTTCAAAGGAAGGTTCGGCCATTTAAGATATATCCTTAATATTTTTTTTTTTTTTATAATCAAACCGGTTTCTTGAAAAACTAAATGTAAGAAAGAGAGATCTGACAACAGTACAGTGGGCTGCATATTTACTAGCAATAAAATTTGCTGTGTAGCAAAAACAAGTCAGAACTGAATATTTGCTACAGGCTACTGCCTGTTTTTATGGAAGAGCTAAAGAACTACCTTTCAGATGGCTAACTAAGGAGGCTTTCAGTCTTTAGAAAGGTTTATAGGAGGCATTGCAGCAAGTAGTATAGCAGTCATCAGCACTGAATCAGTTTGGAATGTTGTCAGCTGCTCGTTTGTAGCACATTTATGTAACACCATTTATATTGATAATGTTCTAGTACAACCCATTGTACTAGAACATTTGCAGTCCTTTTCAAACAGATTAGCACGAGCTGCATACAATTTGAAACAGTGGTAAAAGCTTTTCAAGATGGGCAGATACTTCCTTGATCAGCTCGATCCTTTGTTATCTATTGCTTGAGAAGCCCTAAAATATGACGACATTAGTTGAATACCTCCTAACACTGAGAAATGATAAACTGGAGATTCAAGATGGCATGGTTTACAGTACACTAGGATAATATTTGGACACTCAACAGATTTGAAGTTTATGTGGCTAGTTATATTTAAATTATGCTGAAATTATAAATGCCTTTTTGTACATTATTTTATAGCCATATAAACAATGGAAAAGTCTTAAGAAATATATATATAATAAAAATAATAGTTGTATCACAACACATGGGGCCTTTATGAAATGTCATGATTGCAGTGTTCTTTAAAATCAGTATCACCTCAAGAATAACATCAGGTTTAACAATGTATCACTAAAAACAAAGGTGCCTTTTCTTATTCTAAGGGGAAGGGATTCTGATAAGTATGTATTCATGCTCTTCACCATTTTTATTCAATTTTCCAGCTTCCATGTTAATAAATTCTATGATAGCATATATTTTAAGGTTTTGATGTATATCAAATTTTTTTATGTATCGGGGAGTATTTATGAGCTCTCGTATAAGAGCTTTATTTTGAATTGCTGGGATCTTGCAAAGATTGTTTTGTGCTGCATATAGCAATGCAGGTCTGAAATTATTTTGCATTAGATTAGATTTTTTTCATTGAAAATTCGCTTTGCTTGCTTAATATAATGGCTTTAATTTCACAAAGGTGAAACTTGAATATTTTTTTCAAAATGTGACTTGAAAATAAACTTGCTATCTAATGTAATGCTAAGATATGTTGTTTCATTTTCGTTTTCTTCAAATAGCATTGTGTTGCCCCCTTTTTTTTTTTTTTTTTTTTTTTTTTTTGTTTTTACCCTACCCAAAAAAATTATTGCAATTGATTTCTGTGTATTTCGAGGTATTTTCCAGTCAGTAAATTAGAGGTTTAATATTCAGGAGTATTCAGATAATTTTGAAATTGATTTCAAATTGTAAATAGCATTGGCATGAATTATTAGATCTCTTAATCCTGAAATTTTGAAGATGTTTAACAGTATTTATATTATCAAATGATCTGATGTATATAAGATTGATATTTTGAAAGATGGATAACTGAATGGTTTAAGCATGATATTCCAAGGTGAAACTAAGTAAATATATTCTCTTTTAATGTAAAAAATTAAGAGAAAAATTGGTGTATTTTAAACCTTTTGCTGTGCATGTGAAATGAATATTTTGAGGAGAGAGCATCATCTTGGATTCTTACAAATAAAGTATTGAAATCAATAACTTGTAAATTATTATTTACTGTAAATAATAACTAAAGAGTTTTGTGAATCCCTTTGTTAACAATGATAATTTTGTTATATATGTGTGTGTGTTATCTTTAACCTGCAGGAATGTTGCATAAACAGGCACGGGTAAGATGTATGAGAGAGAGTAAAGTATGATATTTTTCCTGCATCTCATGAGAAATTATTAATGATTTTCATTCCATCGAACTTTGTTCTGTTTTCCTCGAGAATATGACTAATCATTATAATATCCGTTGTTTATCTTACCATGAATGAATTACGTATCACGGTATTAAAGGTTTAAAAAATATTATATTTGAATTGGCGATATAAATTGATTGACAATATAAAAAATATTCGCCAATCGCTCTGAATCCTTATCTATCATTGATAAAAAAAAAAAAAAAAAAAAAAAAAAAAAAAGACGAAAATAATTTTATTCAAATACAGAGGCAACACACAACTCGTCTTATTGTAAATTTCCTAATTCTAAAATTTACTATACCAGTTCAAAACTGCATACGAAAGGTAATTAAATTGTGATAATTTTGTACGATTCCATTACAAAATACTAATTCGTTTTCCACGATTTAAAATTTTTTCACGTGCACTAATGACACAACTGAGACAAAATTACTTGCCGTGACCAGGATTCGAACCTGGGTTATTGCGGCCACAACGCAATGTACTAACCACTATACGATCACGGCCACATTCGAATCTTTCTTAAAAATAGGAACATTGTTACCAAGGTAATTAGGAGTGTGCTAAGTAGGGCGTGTCAAATAGTTACAGCTTCTTCCAATAGATGGCAGCACTATTCAACTTCCGTAAAGAAAAAAAATAATTACGCAGTGGCTCTCGGCTTCTTTTTGCCCTTACCCCCTTCCTTTCCAGAGCTAAACAAATATATACAGTGTCTCACAAAAGTGATGGGACACTTGTGCTTTACAAAAGGAAACTGTAATAAAATAAATTAAAAAAACATGTAAAAATTTGTTGTGGGTGTGTTTCATACTTAAACTTAGTAACAATTATTACATAACATACATTTTCTCAAAATATTAATTTAATAAAAGTACAATTGTTTAGAACGGAGCAAAAAATGACTCACATAAGTGAAGGGGCACCATTAGATACTACTACGTAAAATGCAACAAAAATCATCTGAAGTAAGCAATAGAAATATTTTGGGGGGTTTTTATTTTTATTAATTTGCATATTTAAGGTGGAAAATCTATTAGAGAAACTTCTGAAACAGTTAACTGAAGTCATTCAACAGTTTTCAATATCATTAAACGATATAAAAATAATCATATGATTCAATATAAAAGAAGACCTGGCCGACCATCAAAGCTATCCAATGGAGTAAAGTGAATTATCGTTCGAAATATTAAAAAAAAATCCAAGAATGAGTGCTCCTAAGTTGCTGCTGATTTACAAGCATTATATGGAGTAATTGTTAATCCTGAGACTATTAGAAGAGTAATTTGATCTGCTGGATATCACACTAGAGCAGCCAGGAAAAAATTCTTCGTAAAAGAAAAGAATAGAAAACTCAGACTGGTTTCGCAAAATCCAGCATAAATAAGAATTCTGATTACTGGAATGAAGTTATATTTGCTGATGAGAGTAAATTTAATATATTTGGTTCTGCCGGTAGAATCTTGGTGTGGAGAAAACCCAGGGAAGAATTTCGCAAACAGAACTTGGTGCCAACAGTAAAACATGGTGGAGGAGGAGTTATGGTATGGGGGTGTATGTCGTCCACTGGAGTTGGTAATCTTGTTTTTATTGACAGTATAATGGATCAGTACAATTATATTGACATTTTAAATCAAAATTTGAAATCTTCAGCACGAAAATTGAACCTTCATAACGATTTTAAATTCTACCAGGAAAATGACCCCAAGCACACTGCTTTGAACGTTAGACTGTGGCTGCTGTATAACTGTCCTGAAATAATAAAAACACCACCACAATCTCCAGACTTAAATCCCACAGAGAATATTTGGCAAGAATTGGAATCAAGAATTCGCAAACACGCCATTTCTTCAAAACAACAATTAAAATCGGTGTTTCAAGAAGAATGGGGTAAAATCACTCCAGAAATCACAAAAAAATTAGTCGAATTTACCAAATAATCATGTTGGAAAAGTAAAAGGAAATCCAACAAAATATTAAAACCTTTTAAAAAGTAAAATTTTTGGATAAATATTTGATGGAAACGTAAGTGTCCCATCACTTATGTGAGCCATTTTTTGCTCCGTTCTAAACAATTGTATTTTTTATTAAATTAATATTTTGAGAAAATGTATGTTATGTAATAATTGTTACTAAATTAAAGTATGAAACACACCCACAAAAAGTTTTACATGTTTTTTATTTATTTATTTATTTATTTATTTATTTTATTACAGTTTCCTTTTGTAAAGCACAAGTGTCCCATCACTTTTGTGAGACACAGTGTATACATTTATTTAGATTTACATTGTTTTATAAATTTAAAAGCCAAAAGCATAGGAAATGTTGATGAATACCAAAATTTGAATCAGAATAGATTTTTATATTCGTCAAATAAAACTAAATACGTAAAGGTTAAATGAAAGGGTTGCCACATTCAGGACTGACCCTTGGGTTAAACCAAAGAACTTACAATGGAAGTTAAATTCTTTGATTAAGCTGAACAGTCAATAAAATTGGTGAATATTTAACACATATATAGGCGTGTGTCCAGGGGGTGCCACTTCCCTAATCTTAATGCAGAAAATTCTAGAATTCTAATGGTTAAAAAATAATATTAATAATAATGAGAGCAGTTAAAATTTTTTAATATACTGATTTTGTTTTTGGTAAATAATGACTGATTATCAGGGATTTAACACATCTCAAGTGCTTTGCTCTTATTGGTCATATCTTTTAAGTCCGTGAATAAATCCTGAAACGAACAGATTAATAAAAATATTGCCTATTCCTCTAGAACAGGGATGTCAAACTCATAGGTACACTTGGGCCAAACAAACAAGGTTTAACTTTAGGCGGGCCGCAAAAAAAAAAAAAAAAAAAAAAAAAAAAATCAATATTCATAGAAACGTAGATCACATTCCAATGTATTTACCAAAATGGCGCCATTTTATATATATATTGAACATTCGTTTAAATCCTTTATTTGACAACTGTATCACCAAAAATAAAGTATTGTAATTTGTTATTTGGTAGTACATATACTATAGGTTAAGAAACTCTGATCTAGAGTATATGATTGGAGCAAATCTTTTAAAGAAGGCAGGATGTGGGTTGAAGATAAACCATATGAGTTGCACTAGTTTGGTTCCAGTGGAGAATCACCGTCAGAGAACTTGCTAAAGAACTTAAAATAAGCGTTGTCACTGTAAAACAGGGATGTCAAACTCATAGGTACACTTGGGCCAAACAAATAAAGTTTAACTTTAGGCGGGCTCAAAAAAAAAATCAATATTCATAGAAACGTAGATTTATTTCGAATAATACAATAATAAACATATATATATATTTATATAGAAAAGAACAGGAAAAATTTAATGTTTACGTCCTGATACTTGACATCTCTTCTCTGCTATTATCTTTCCTATTTCGGGAGAAATTTTGTTTGCAGTGATAACTTTCAACGCTGACCCAAGGTGAGCATCATTAATACGGTTTCTAATAGGAGACTTATTGCCTTTCATGACTGAAAATAACTGCTCGCACCGATAAGTGCTACCAAACATGGAAATAATTTCATATGCGAATTTTCGAGTATTTTCAAACCTGGCTGGTAAATATTTGTAAAATTCAGGCACGCCCACTTCAATGAATTTTGCTTTCAAACTTGAGTTGCATTGAATCTCGATCACCTCTATTTGCATATGGCTGGGTACTGAGTCAATACTCATTGAGAAAATCGAAGAAAACAAAAAAAAATTTGTCTTCGAGAGAACTAAAATCATTAAACCTTGTTTCAAATTCAGTTGTTAAATTTGCAATTTTTTCTGCGTATTTTTGATACGAACAAGTATCATCTAAACTTGATTTGTTCATGCTGCACGTCGGGAAGTGCGTCAAATCTTCATTTTTAAGTTTTTTTTCCCAAAGAACTAGTTGACATTTGAATGCTTTAATTATGTCAAACATGTTCGTAATGATATGATCTTTTCCTTGTAAGGATAAATTTAAATCGGTTAAGTGTTTGGTTATATCAACCAAGAAAAATAAATCTTGTATCCATATTGGATCGTAAAACAAACTTATGTCTTGATTTTTCGTTTTTAAAAACTGACATATTTCTTCTTTCAAATCCCAGAATTGTTTGAGAATCTTGGAGCAAGATAACCAACGTACCTCAGTATAGTAGGACAAACCCGAATATTCACTATCTAACTCATTTAAGAAAGCAGTGAATTAAAGCTGATCCTTAAGAAAGCTGATTTAAACCTCGAGATCTTATAAAATTTATAACTTTTTTAATATATGACAAAACATTCTCCATATTTATTACTTTCGTGCATAGAACTTCTTGATGTATAATACAATGCATATGATGAATGTTTGAACCGTGAATTTCACTAAGTTTTTTTCTTAGTAATGCTACGAAGCCCTTGTTTTTCCCGGTCATTGATGGAGCGCCATCTGTAGCTACAGAATTTAATTTTGCCAAAGGTAGATTGTATTTCTGCAGAAGTCCAAAAACACAAGTAAATATATCTTCTCCTGTGGTAGTACCAGGCATCGGTATTAGTTCCAGTAATTCCTCAAAAATGTTAAAATTCTTGTCACAAGAACGAAGAAACACTGCTAATTGAGCTTTGCCACTAATGTCCGTGCTCTCGTCACAGGCAATGGAGAAACTTTCGAAACTAGATGATTTTGCTTTGATCTGATCACTTAAATTCGTGGCTAAATCAATAACTCTTTCCGCAACTGTATTTCGAGACAATGAAATTGATTGAAAAGCTTTCACATTTCCAGGACAAACAATCTCTCCAGCTTTCATTAGGCATTCCTTGATGAAATCACCGTCAGTAAAAGGCTTCGAATGTTTAGGTATCAACTCGGACAAGACGTAGCTTGCATGTACCGCCGCTTCACTTTCTTGCAATACTTTACTAAACATGGACTGTTGCTTTTTCACTCCTAACTTGAGCTCTTTCAACTTTTCTTCTCTCATTAATCTTTCGTAATTGTTATATTTCGATTTGTGTTGTTCGTAATGACGTTTAATATTATATAACTTTGGTACATTAATAGCATTATTACATATCAAGCAGATTATTTTATCTTTTATTTCACAGCAAAAATATTCTAATTCCCATTTTACTTGGAATATTCTATGTTCGTCAGCGATTTTTCGTTTAATTTTACTACCACTTGGTTTTGATATAGACATACTGAATACAAAGGGCTGGAATAAACACGGTTAACGTTAAAAAGTTAACAAAAATTTATTCTTTCCACAAGAGATAAATCAAAATGCTGAAATATTTCTTCAAAAATATTCTAACAGTATCACAAAATGTCAAACGTTTATCAAAAATCAATACAAAACAGAGAAACTAATTCTATCTCACAGCGAAATCGCTACAAATCAATCACAGCATTAAGTAAACAAACAATTCGCTAGAACTACAGCTACTACTGAGATGAGTTGTTTGTTCTCGGCTTTTATATGCTTTATAATTAATTTCTCGAATATACTGGAAACATCTATAAATATCTGGATTTTTGTGGATGGCAACAGCAATTACGAGATATTTATTTATTAGGTATTAAATGCACGCGCTGTTCTATTTTTAATCTTCCCACCCAGCTGTCTTTTCAAAAATCGTCTGCGTTGCTAAGGCAACATGAAGCAAATCTAATAACAATTCTAAATAAAAAAAACTAAATAAATAACTATGAAATCCGTAACAATATATGAATTAAGTAATAATTAATAATAAAGCAAAGTGCATGCACCAATATATCGTACAAAACTATGATTATGATTGGAAAACTGAGACCATGAGTTCGGCCACATTCGGCTATCGGGGGATGCGTACAAGTTCTGAGTGCACGTGTCCCCCCAAAAGCCGAAGGTAGCTGAACGCAAGCTACTCACACGCATTTGTAATTTAAGTAGTGTGTGTGTCAGCTCGCTGTGAGTAATCTAGCAACACTGAATAAATTATCGTTAATTACTTAGCAGTAAACATTTCATTTTTTTGTTCGTCGATAGGTTATTTTATTATTATATATTATTATTTGCCGATATATTGGCCGGGCCGCAAAAATATTTGTTGCGGGCCGCGAGTTTGACATCCTTGCTCTAGAATGTCCGACCTTAGGGGGGGGAGGAAAGCGGAGAACATCTGTTTTAGTTCACGGTACACAAGAGTCAGAAAAATTGTATTTTCGTAATTCTTAAGTATGTCGAAAATCGGGACTTGTTCCCATTTGCCATTGTAAAAAGAAAATTTAAGACTAATAGATTTAATCTGATCTATTTCCACTTACAATAGTATTTTAGAGGTGAAGTGGACATTATATTTTGTGTCATTTTTGCTTAATTACTTTTTTGTTGCATTGAATATTTTTAGATTTCAATTATATCAAAAAATATAGCAAAAAGATACAATATTACTTCTCAACTTTTTTTTTAATATTTATCTTTTGTCTTAACCTTCTTCTGATCAAATTTTCTGGACAAAATGTTATTTCTTGAAAGTTAAAAATTTGTTGTCATCTTTTCTTTAAGGCAAAGATTTAAAAAAAAAAACACAAAATTCTAAATAAGCTGGAATAGTAAAAATAAATAAAATATTGTATAGTAAAGTAATAAACTTAAAATTTCTGTAAATTGCATCATATCAAATTCTTCGGGTTTTTTTTTTTTTTTTCAAATAAGATAGTCGTGTATTCTTTAATTACTTAGTGGAAACAGATTTTGTACGCACGCCAGCTAAGTCATAAAATGTGTTTATCTGTGAAATGCTAAAAATCTGCTTTCATAATACTACCACTAGAATATTAGTACCAAAGATGTACCGTAATCGTAATTCCATGAAAGTGGAAACATTCATACAGAAAGGTATGAATTTTTATTACAGTGCATGAAAAACGTAAAACTAAAATAGGGTGAATTAATTAGATTAAAAGCTTTCCAATTTTAATTAGATTAAAATATTTTAAATTTTAGTTAATTAAATTAAGTATTCTTCTCCTTTAATTAACTTAAATAAACATTTTCAGTTTTTAAAAATTTTAGATTTTTTGCAAAAATTTGTATTTGTTTCAGCATTTTATTTGCATTAAAACGTATATTTAAGAAATTAAAAAATGAATCCTGTTTGAAAAAAATTCTGTTTCAAAAAATGAGCAGCCCCTTTTCCGGATTTAGACAGACAACTAACTTAACTGGAGCGAAGCCAGTCAACTGTTTGGAAAAGTATGTAGATGTTAAGTACAGCAATTTAGGAAACTCTAATGCAAAATGAATGAAACTCATAAATACCAAATAGATTAAATGTTTCAAAATCGACTATGAAATCTTTAAAGCCAACAGATGATTAAAGTGTGTGTGTTCCAATGATGGTCTATGTCATTTAAAATTTGCGATTTTCTTGGTAGTGAATAAATTATTAACAACAAAAAAATCAAAGATTTAAATAATTTATAAAACAAAAAATCATTCTTACGGTACTTCTGTAAATAATTTTTTCCATTCGATGAGAAAATTTACCAAACACTGATCTTTTGATGAGTGTCCCAGAAAATTTCTGAGATTAGGAATTTAATGTTCTTTATGGGATACGGAAGATTTTTATCCGATATTTGTTATAAGTTGCTTCCTTAAATTATTCAAGCAGTAACCTACAGTATTAGTAACCTTCGTCTCGAGTTTTTGCATTTCATCCGTCGAGTAATAGACAATTTATATTTTAAAAGTGATTTACGTTTAAAAAAAAAATAAGAAAACTTTAGCTGAAAAGTTTTGACTTTAAATTAAACCTTAGTTTGGTACTGATTAACAAACAAGCGATTCGAAAGCAATAATAATAGTAATCAATTTTTAGTATTGCATCAAATAATATCTTGTATTTTCTTAGAAAATTATCTTACAATAGAAAATAAAATGGGCGTATTTGATAATGCTTGTGTACTTAATAATAAGCTTGCTTTAAATTTCATTAAAAGTTAGCAAGAGAAAGAACCAAGTTCCATGAGCAGAAAATGCAAAAGTATCACATGCCGTGACCAGGATTCGAACCTGGGTTATTACGGCCACAACGCAATGTACTAACCACTATACGATCACGGCCACAGTTGACATGCTATTGTCAAGAAACTCAAGTAGGAGAGTGCAGCAAATAGAGCGTGAGATAGTTTTACTTTTCTCAAGTAAAAGTAAAGAACAATGAAACAAAGCGAAATCAATAAAGCAGCTAGGTATTGTATGTATTAACCTGCTTTGAATTGAAAATGTTTTATTAATTGTATTTAGTTATTGAGTGGGAATGAATGTTATTTATTTTTTAACAGTTTTGGAGGTTTATGCTTAATTCTTCAGGAAAAGAATTTGATTTCGTAATTATGGAATACTTTACCGATCTTAAAGAAAGAAAACAATTCATTTAATTTAATTAAAATTTAAATTTGTTTAAATTCATTTAATTTTTTTATATACAAGAAATGCAATATCTTCCATAGATTCTGTTGATTTTTTTAACCTTGAAATTATTTTACTGGTTCACTACAATTTCATACGGCTAAATGCATAAAAATGAACATACAGAACTTTAAGATGAGGTAAACAGAAACGAATTCTGGAATCCTCACATTGATTTTTTTTTTTTTTTTTTTTTTTTTTTTTTTTTTTTGTGCATGTGCTTGTGCAATTAATACTTTTTCCATAGTCCATATATTTAATATTTTCCATGCAGTCATGTGGAAGTAGTATTAATGAATAAGACTACTGAGGGCTGTTAGTTCGACCCAGAATTAAGCCCCGGCGAAGAGGCTGACTCCGAGTGCACTGATGTGTTTTCCTTGAGTACGATCTAATTTCTCTCTGAAAGTCCTCCATGAAGCTTGCCCTACACTTAGACTGCTAGCTTTCACTTGTTTTGCCCTAAGCCAAGAGAGAAAAAAAAATAAATAAATAAATCAGTCCTCTTTCGAGATTCACACGGACTTGCCCTATAGAATCTGTATACCGTGATTGTGATTGTGATTATGGCAAAGCCTCGAGGGCTATCTGCCTAATAGGAGGGATGCCTTCGTGGAGGACTTTCTAAGGGAAACTGGCTCGTATACACGTTACAGATGGGGAAAACCACGAAAATGCCCATGCAGCCAGCCCGTTCGCGGGATTCGAACCTCGGACCGAACTACCAGTGTTCAGCGATTTTACCGCTCGGCCATTTGTGGGCCTCTGTATACCGTATTTTGTTTCTGTGAACCTTTCTGTCATTATGTTGTGCGACTCAAGCCAACCCAAGTACACACACAAAGAAACGTTTCCTTTTATTATTATAGACTTTAATTTTAAATGCATTTCTTGGGTGGCAATAAATTTAAAAATTAAATTCAGGTACAATTTTTAACACGTTGGATTTAAAAAAAAAATGAAAAAAATTATCTATTGAGTTGTCTGAAAAGTCAACAATGATCGGTCCCAATAGTATATTGCTCGTTTTGTTTGATAACGTTTTACTTTCTTTTAATGAACTTCGTAGTTCCTCAATGACAAAAGAACCTGTCGGCGAAAACTGATCAAGGTTCTAACATACAGCCTCATCTGAACTGAATGTTATACAACGAAAGAAATTTTGAAGATAGCGAAACGACGGAAAGTCTGAGGGCACAAGCTCAGATGAGTATGTTTCGCTTGGCAACACGATTCATCTAAACTTCAATAATTTTTGTCAGGTAATCAAACTTGAGGATAGTCTCGCGTTATCAGGATGGAATGCAGTTCCTATACGATTAATGAGCTCTGGAAGTTTCAGGAAGATGGTTTCTTTCAAGCTGTCCAGTTGGCAACAGCACACGTTCGAACTAATTTATTGGCATATTGGTAGCAGCTTGGAAACAAGACCACACCCAAGTTTTATCAATGGTAAAAACTATTGGAGTTTGGCATGAAAAGTGTTGCCTCACCTACCTTACTCGTCTGATCTTGTACTCTCAGACTTTCACCTGTTTCGCTCTCTTTAAAGTTTCTTTCGTGATATAGCATTCAGTTCAGACGAGGCCGTAAATCAACATCTTGTTCAGCTTTTCACCGATAAAGCTAGGTTCTTTTGTGAATGAAGAATTACGAAGCTCATTAAAAGAAAGCAAAATATTATCGAACAAAACAGGCAATATAATACTGACTGGTCATCGTTCTGTATATACAAAAGATCTTTAAAGAACATAGAAAAAATGGGGCATAATTTTTCAGTGAATATTTGTTTTTAACTATGTTAATTTAAAATCCGTTAAAAATATTCGCATAAAAACAGAATTGGATTTATTTTTAACACTGCCATATGTATTGCTACTGCCGCATTTATGTAATCTCAACTTACTCTGTCTCAAATGAAAAAGATTGTTGAAACTCTGATCAAATTTATTTATTTTATTGCTAGTTTTACCTTAGGTGTTCATCCCTTCGTATATGAGACATAGATATGAGTATTCGGCACAAAAGCATCTCTTCTCAGCAAACAAAAACATTAGCAACATGTTTCTATTTGCTTTGTTTGCTTTAAACCTTTTAGGTTACTTAATCCTCGCTTGCGTTTCATCCAAATGAAGAATTTGTTTCATTATTACTCCTTATGAAATAATTAAATATTCATTCGAAATTTCCAGTGCAGTTTGATCATAAAAGCAGAAACTGTACTTTTTATTTGTCATGCAATTATCTTCCATTTCCTAAAATGTTTTTGCAAATTTACTTTTTAAGAAAGTCACAAGACAATATTTGTCATTTAAATGGTTTTCAAAGAAAGGGATTACAGTCACCGGCGAATTTTCGCTTCAACCTGAATTCGACAAAGTAATGTGAAGGTTAAAATAACCTTTTTATTCAATTTTTAAATTAAACTTGCAGCTGCACATGCGCATATAAAGAAAACTCCGCAACCTGCGTGCATTTAAAATAGCATAAGATAAAATTCAGTTTCAAGTAATGCAGTCGGAGACTACGCAAAATGATCTTCTTAAGTTCATTCAAATAGTATATCAAATGGCAGTTTTTTCAACGTCGACTAGCAAACTGGACAGCTTGAAGTGGCTAAAGACGGAATAATCTCTGGCAAGGCTGGCGATTGGATGTAAAATGCAAGTGAGGCTGCCAAAAGCTCTAAAACATTCAAAACACTCGACTTAAATACTGAAATAATTAATTTTCATTTCTGGTGAGAACTACGGAAAGAAGAAGATACAGTAAAGGTTTAAACCATTTTTTTAAAAAAATCTGAGAGCTTTCAGATTTTACATTACGCATAAAGGTGCGTTTTTTTACGTTTTGTGTATTACCTTTATTTATTAAATATCATGTTTTTCGCAGTTAAACCATGAAATTCAGTTCAACAGCAATATCGCAAAATAATTTTTAAATGAGCATACCTTTAGAATTTCCGATACACAGTCTTGCGCATTGGAGATTTTTTTTTTTTTTTTTCCGTGCAGTGTTGCCATTGCTCGCTTTGAAATCATTGAGTTTGTTAATCAAAAATTCGTTAAAGTTTTACAAAATATGAAATAGGTAATAAATTCAAAATTCCAAATTAGGGCCTCCAGATGCCCATATTCGCTTGGAGGATTACGTTAATCAAAATTGATAGCTAGGTACCTTTGTTTTATCACAATGTGAGAAACATACATACCTTTATGTATATTCTTCATTATTTAATTTCTTTAAATATACAGTGATGTAATAGTTGGTGGCAACAGTTTGAAAAGTGAATCGACGCAAAATGCCAAACCGAAATTAATATCCCTTCTGACCTAATGCTCTTGGGACTAAAAACTGGTTAATTAACATTAAATCCTTACACCCTTACAACTTTTATAAAGCATTTAACGTATTAGCTGGTGGTTATTTATATATTTTATAAAACCCTTTTGAGCAGCCAGGAATAGAATAATCTGATCAAGTTTGCAAAGATTTAAAATTTTACCAATTAAGTCCTTTGATAGTATTTTTTATACCAAACAAGCTTTAAAAAAAAAAATTATGAACGAAAATTTCATGAAAAAGTAATGGAAAATTAAATTATAGTAAAATTCTCTAAACTTTATATAATATTGACTCGAAGATAAAGCGGCCTACTAGTGGTCGGTCGAATAAGGCTTCTGGATGCTGGTAATTATACTTAGGTTCAAATTCCGTTGCAGTCATCGGGCCGGGTGCATGGGAATTTTCGTGGTTTTCTCCATCTGTCATATGAAAAATTCGAGCCAGTTTCCCTTTGACAATCCTTTACGAAAACGTTCCTCTCCTTAAGCAAGATAGCCCTAGTATACTTTGCCATTATCTAATATATTCGATTCCGAATATAAAGAGGCCACAGATGCCAATAAAGATGACTATGCACCTTCAAAGTGTTTTACAATAGAAAAAAAAAAGCTTGAATACATGTCAGCTCTAGTGATGAGTCGGTACTACCGAACCGGGTATTTTGTAACTGGTACTTAGTTGTAACGGGTACTGAAAATCGGTACATCCAAGTACCCGTTACTTCAGTACCGAAATCACTTTTCGGTATTCGTTACTTCTGTACCGAAACGGATACTTTTCGGTATTCGTTACTTCTGTACCGAAACGGGTACTTTTCGGTATTCGTTACTTCTACCGAAACGGGTGCTTTTCCGTATTCGTTAATTTGTAACGAAAATATGCGTCTCTTCTCGGTATTTCGGTATTCGTTACTGGAGGATCGATGAGGGTTCAGCTCTCTTCGGTTTTGGTACGAGGGCAGTAGTATCTGGTTGTATTTGCGAAATGGTGATAAGCGCTCCTTGTGTCCATGAATGGTCTGCTCCTCAGACACTTCCGTAGTTGACATGTTTTCTGATATTCAAAATCTTACTCCGTACAGATACGTGGTGACGTGGCAGAGTTCCTTCAAGGCCCAAAATCGTTAGCTGCGTATTTTGGTACTCCAAATCGTTACTAGGGCACTTCGGTACTCCAAATCGTTACTAGGGTACTTCGGTACTCCAAATCATTACTCGGGTACTCCGGTACAGTAAACCGTTACTAGGGTACTCCGGTACAGCAAACCGTTACTCCGGTATTTCGTTACTTCGGTACTCCAAATCGTTACTTGGGTACTCGGTACTTGAAATCGGTTTTCGGTACTTTTCAAAGTAACGGTTACTTGAGTAACGGGTATTTTGTACCGGGTACTTGTCTGTACCCGTTACTCTCGTACCGGGTACAAGAATGTACCGAAGTTGCCCATCACTAGTCAGCTCTAGTGTATTCAGTCTGCATGCTAAATGCATTTTTCAAGGAAGATGGATTATTTGTTTAATTGAAAGAAACAAATTTAATTTAGTAATAAAATAATTTGTTAAAATGTTAATAGTAATAATTATATGCATGTTTTTAGAATCTCAGATAAACAATTCCATAAAACATATGAGTTAAAAGTAACATATGGTTAAAACATATGAGTTAAGAGTAACATATGGTTAAAACATATGGGTTAGAAGTAACGAAAAAATGGCTTGTTCTATTTTATAAACAACTGCATTATTATTTATTGGAAAATTTGTTATTTAATTACGTATGACCGAAGAAAGACGCAATTAATAGCATTATGTTTCCTACCAATTTCTCTTAAAATTACTCTGCTTTGTAACTAGAAAAAGAAACTGAAAATATTGGGCAATCTAAAAAAATAATTAAAATAAAATAAAATAAATCAGTACAGAGTAGAAACATTTAAAATTCCTCAGACTTACGGAACATACTTTCCTGAGTATAGCAATGTACTTCCCTAAATACAGAGCAATAGCAACAAGAATTTATAATTAACTATATTGATTAAACAATAAAGATGGCAATGGTTAGTTGACTTTCAAAACATTTTTATCTGTTCACAAAGTGTTTTACTGTATTATAATGTTATAAACTTCCAGTTATATCCCTTGGAAAGTTCAGCTATGGTACCTGAATATTTCTGACTTCTAACGCGTTGTACCCCACTCGCATATTTTGTACCCCTTCGTTTCTGTTTTCAAGAGAAGAATTAATTTTTACATTTCGTTTAAACAGAATTTTCTTATTTTCCAGATGATTTTCTTTCCATTGTAATATCCTTAGCTTTGCATTACCATCACTGAATCACGTATACAGCAAATGAAATAGCATCTCACTCACTTTTGCTTTATAATATTGGGAATAAGAAAAAAATATTTTTGCTTTGATTTCCGTATTATTATATCACAAATATAAAATTGAGGTAGCGTTAAAGAAAAAGATTTGTTTGCCGTGACCAGGATTCGAACCTGGGTTATTGCGGCCACAACGCAATGTACTAACCACTATACGATCACGGCCACACCTTTCTTTGCGTTATAAGTTTGAAATAGGCTGTAAAAGAGATTCTTGGGGGCATCTATTACATTAACTAGGGCGTGAAATAATCGCAGTAGTTTTGCAACAGATGGCAGCACTAATGCTTGCAGCCTACTGCGGAATTAAAAGTTGAATTAAGAAAAAGTATGGCAATAAAATTCGCAAATTTAAAAAATGCTGATATAATATAGATGAAGGAATTAACAAAACAATAATCTGCTTAGCAATAAATCAGAGTAATATATAGTTTGGTTATATTTAGCGTTGTTAGGAATGCTTTCTTGGAATTAGCAACAGGAATAAAAAAGACGCCAGCCGTTTTCTGTTAGTACCTTATATTTTTTGTAATTTGTGTGCCGCATGTGTATTTGGTGGACGTATAAAATAAAAATAAGAAATTCCTGCTATTCAGCTGCAAAAAGGTTTTTTTTTTTTTTTTTTTTTTTTTTAATTATTATTATTCTGTCTTAGGAAAAAATGATATAGAAAATTAAAAGTGCCGCTAGGCAATCGGGAGTGAGAATGCGTTACTATTTGGTATTATTATTTTATATTATTAAAGTTACGAAATATTTACCAAATTTGATTCTTAAAAAGCAAAGTATATACATCGGTTCAAAATTTTTCTATATATAAATGGAGCTTATTAGCCTAAAGGGCCGTTAGGCCCAAAGGGTCTCAATACGACATTTGTGTTGTTTCACTTTCTGAACTGGATCACTTTCCAAACTGTTGCCACCAAATATTATCACCATGCATTATATTTGAAGAAACTAAAAAAGAAGAACGCGCACGAATGCATGAATGTTTCTCGCACTGTGAAAACACGACGGTACCTAGAGACACCAAATTTCGAATAACGTAGTCAGTCCTCCAACCGAACGTGGGCGCACTTAGAAGCCCGAATTTTGAATTTGTTTTATTATCTGTTTCCTATTTTGTAAAACTTTAATGAATATTTGATTAACAAACTCGACGATTTCAAAGCGAACAATGGCAACATTCTATGGAGGGGGGGGGAATATCTCCAGCCCGCGAGACTGTATACCGGAAATTCTAAAGATAGGCTCTTTTTAAATATTTTAAGATATTTCTGTTGAATTGAATTTTATGGTTTAAGTGCAAAGAGCATGATAGTTAATAAATAAATGTACATACAAAACGTTAAAAAAACGCCCTTTTGAGAGTAATATAAAACCTGAAAGCTTCAGTTTTCTTTATTTGTTATTTTTCTGTCCACTGTTTTAAATTTACTGCTGTTAGACCAAAACGGGCATTAGCCCAAACAGGCTGTTAGTCTTGAAACGAGATTTTACACTGAATCACTATAAACAACATATCACTTTTCAAACTGCTGCCACCAAATATTATCGCACATTATTATTTTTACAGAAATTAAATAATGAAGAATCTGTATGAATGTATGAACATTTTTCGCAGTGTAGATAAAACGACAGTACCTAGAGCCATCGAATTTTGAATAACGTAATCTCTACCCAATCATGGAAACCTGGAAAACCGAATTTTGAATTTCGAATTTGTTTTATTATATATTTCATATTTTTGTAAAACGTAATAAACTTTCAGATTTTATTATGCATTTATTAGTCCAAAGGGGCTTTGTTCCTTGAGGCTATTGTTTTCGTTTTCTGATTTTGCGTTGAATTACAATAAATGTCCGTTTTATTTTTCAAACTGTTGCCACCGAATGTTAGAGTCCTGTGTTATATTTGAAGAAATTAAATAATGAAAAATCTGCATAAAAGTATGTCTATTTCTCGCAATTTGATAAAACAGCGGTACATAGAGCCATCGATTTTTGAATGACGTAATCCTCCTACGGATATGTGCATATGGAAGATCAAATTTGAAATTTGGAATTCGCTTTTTTATTATTAATTTCATATTTTATAAAAGTTTAACGAGTTTTTGATTAACAAACTCAAGAATTTCAAAGAGAGCAATGGCAACACTCTACGGGGGGGGAACCTATTTTATCTCCAGCGCGCGGAACTGTGTATCGGAAATTCTAAAGATAAGCTCATTTTAAAATTATTTTGCGACATTGCTATTGAACTGAATTTTATGGTTCAGGTGCAAAAAACATGATATTTAATAAATAAAGGTAACACACAAAACGTTAAAAAACGCCCCTTTGGACGGAATTTAAAAGCCGAAACATTTCAGATTTTTTTTGGGGGGGGAGGGTTCTAGTATAGTTCTTTTTGGCTTTTTGGGGGGTTGGGGGGTTCTAGGATGATTTTGTAAAACTTTAATGAGTTTTTGATTAACAAAGTCAACGATTTGAAAGAGAGCAACGGCGAAACTGTACGAAATAAACCATTTTTATCTCCAGCGCGCGAGACTGTCTATCGAAAATTGTAAAAATATGCTGTTTCTAAATAACTGGTGATTTTGCTGTTGAACTGAATATTATGTAGCGTAAGGGCAAAAATTGTGATGTTTAATAAATAAAGTTAATACGCAAAATGTTAATAATAAAAAGGGCAAACCATTTTTGCTATCCACCTAAGAAAACTGAACACTAATATGATGAACTGGAAAAAAAAAAAAAAAAAAAAAGTAAAAAAAATATAAAAATACATGAAAAAGTTTAACAGTGCATCAGGAATTGTAAATTTTCTTAAATTAAATAAAATTTTGTGATTTCTCTGTTGAATTGTATGTTATATAAGTGTATCAAAAATGATGCTTAATAACGAAAGTAAAAAGGCAAAACAATTGGGTTAGCTGGAGTGAATGCAATAGTAGACTAAGTACACTGGGGGAAAACAGCAAGAGGGAAAACCCTTTTGGGCGACCGTTAAACCTGACATCTCTCAATTTTTTTTCTTTTTTTATTATTATTTTAATCTCAAAGCAGTATAAACTTTTCTCAAACGAGGAATTTTGACATTTCATAATTAAAACTTCACTAATTCCCGAAACTGTGATTTATGTAATCACATGTATGTAATCACATTTATGTAATCACATGTATGCTGTACGGCATTTCGGTAAATAACTTCTTTTAAATCCTAACATTAATTCTCCTTTTCAGTTTTTTGAGCATGCATTATGCATTTTAACGCTCGTCGGGACTTCGGAGATTTTATCGATTTTTCTGGATAATAGATCATCAGTTTAAATCTGGTAAGATGGCATGCAGAAATTATAAAATTAAAAATATGAAACCGTAATTTATGAAATAAAGAACAATTATGATCTAAAGGGTATCAAAATATACAACAAAAAAAGCTTAATATTTATTTGTTTACTTTATTAAATATTCTTTCAACGCGCGCGTGCGTACAGCATACATTACGCATAGTCGCAATTAGAAAATTGCAACCAGAAAACTATTTGATGTGTATTCGTGATATTTATAATGGTGAGGAATTTGATTTAAATCATATCAAAGACGGAGTACATCGAGATGAAATACTACATTTATTCAGGAATTATAAGCCGAATAAAATAAAAACATCTGCCCTGAAGATAAGGAAAGTGTTGACAGATCAACTTGCAGTTCATTGCGCGCCTGGTAGTTCCCCCTTCCCCCCGCAGAGCAGCGTGAAACTGATAAACATATTTCAGAATGGTTAGAGAATCAAAGGATATGCCTCAATCCATTTTTTGCAGCAATTCCACTTTTTGTTTGATGGACATCGAAACATGCTTTCGTTTTGTAGATCCTTTGGCAGCTCCAGAATCGGAAATTCTTTTTGGCATAATCAAAAGTTCAAGCTTACTTTTTAAAATTGCTCTAACAGTCTGCAAAAAATAACAAGCCGGATCCAATTAGAAGATTAAGGAACAACGCAATCTGCAACATTAACTGAATTGGATAAGTTTAGCCTAGCTTATACCGTCGGTTATACATTGAACGCGCATGTGTAAACGCATTATGCGCATGCGTAAAGGTATTACGAGCATGCGTGAAAGCATTATGCGTTGACGCATGCGCAGAAAGTTTGTAGCTTTGAGGTCCGGGTTATAGGCGTCCGGATTAACGACTTTTGACTGTATATGATTTAAGTTTCTTTTTAAATTCTAAAAATATAATGATAAAACTAAATGACGAATGTTCTATTTAAGGTGACCGAACTGGTTCAAGAAGCCGATATGTAAACAATCATGTAAAAAATGTAACAAACATTCAAATGTAAACAAACATCGTTAGGCTTAGCCTCACTTTAAAATTTTTGATAATTCTACAGATATTGCATGCAGATGAACTAAACGCATAAAAAATTTAACGGGAACATAAGAACAGCATAATACAGTTACTTTTAAAGCAAAACAAATGTACAATTTACTAACATAAAATAAAGAATAAAAGAACTGAGCTCACCGAGCCGGGTAACATAGTGGGCGTATTGCGGCCGATTGCAACCAAAAAGGGAGGTGCACTACATGTTATAGTAGTCCCATACACAAAATTTGAACGTTCTCAAGTTAATCGTTTTTGAGATATGGTAGATACATACATCATAAGTACGGACAGACGGTTACAAAATCTCTTCTGAATTCATTTTAAATCCATTTTACAATCCGTATTGCAAAAAAAGTGTTCTTTATTCTGCCCGTACGCACAGATGTCGCGCGAAAACATCGTTCAAATGATTCGAGAGCGCTCAAAATGGATATTTTCGTTGAAGTGCGATACCGAAATTTTTCTCGAGTACAATACTTTGTACAAGGAAGTAAAAATTAAAAACAATTCCGCGAATTTGGTTAAATTTTCTATGACAATTGTTCTTTAGTAAAAGGTGCCATATTTGCTATCTTGTTTAGCTCTATGTAACTAAGTATTTTTATTGCAAGACCTTATATACTCAATACAAAGATAAAAATTATTTTAAAATAATTGTAAAAATATTATCAGTTTTTTTTCTCATTCGTGCTCTTGCTTAAAATGGCACAAAATCACCTTTTCTGTTCTCGGATATTTAAATTATCAGAAATGGGAATAAAACTCATTGCAAAACGCAGCACTATCATTGCTATCATGATTCTAATGCATAAATCCGCTAGTTTTCCCATGAAAATATCACATCGGTAAGATAAAAGCAACACATAAGGAGACAGATTTGGTTTATTTACATTTTTATCAAGTTTTTATGAGGAAGCAGGATGAAGATTTATTTGGTTTTGCTTCTTCCTATTCTGACATGGGGTGCCTCAAGTAAGTAAATAAATTCAGATCTGTATTAAGTTTCTGTGGTTTACTAGATATTTCTTGAGGGGGAAAATGTATTGTATATAAAATTACACTTTTTGAAAAACTGTAGAAATTGGCGAAAATCGAGCAAATTATTTCAAAAAATAATTTTAGAATGTTCTGTACATTTTTAAGGTTTGTTTTAATTAACACGCTACTTTTCATGTCAGATCTTTCCTGCACTTCTTTCTGTTCGTGTACTTCACCAGAAGAGGCAAATGAGGTGAGTTTAAATAACGAGAGAAAATCGAAGTTTAAAGACAAAGAATTCTGGCAACTCAGGCTTGAAATTCTAGATTTTGATTCTTCCTGATGGAGAAGGAAAATGATGACTACAGCTTTTCATTCGTAGTTACAAGGTAGGCATCTTACCACATAAGCCAGGTTCTTAGTCTTTAACACAGTAGACTCACGATTAACTCGCGTAATACTAGTCGATGACGTCCAAATCCGAAGACAGTGAAAGCAACACTAGAAAAGGGACGAACCAGAGTTATAATTAATAGGAAAATAATATTATTAAAAGTTTACTTATACTTTCAAATTTTTTAATGTGAATGTTTTTTAATGTTAATTTCGTTATGTATGTTAAATCAGAATTCAGAACAAAAAGAGCACACTGAAATAATGTTACAAATTTGATATATACATAAATTTTAGAGAAATTATATGTGAAATTGTAGTATCTTTTGTATAACGTAACATAAAGGGCTTAAAAAAGCGAAGCTCTGCCAAAAAAACTTGATTACAGGGGTCTGTGCATTGAGGTATATAGCTGTCTCGCTAGACTGCCGAGGTGGCCGTTGTGAAAGATGGTGATGGTTTTGGCCAAGGTGGCGAGGGTTTTGGCTATTAAATATTGTCGCCAGATTTGGGAGCAACCGCCAAAAGTCATTAAACTTCGCAACATTTTGGTCCGGTCCCTGTATAACTGTTTTCCCCATGTGTAACGTGTATACGAGCCAGTTTTCCTTAGAAAGTCCTCCACGAAGGCATCCCTCCCCTTAGGCAAATAGTCCTCGAGGCTTTGTTGTGATTAAATAACCTAACCTAACTCTGTATAACTGTTATTTGTACAGCAATTGATTAGGTGTAAATGATCCCTATATGTAACTGTAACCGTATCCAGCCCATATATGGAACTTTAACTGTATATGACTTTTAGTGATTTCGCGAAATGAAAGGTACTAAAGATTTCTTAACGGCTGGGAAGAAACTGTTTAAGACCGAAAACAGCATTAGCTCCGAGTTGTTAGTTCCGAGCTGACTTCGGAGCAGTGAGATCTCCGTGAGAAATCGCCTTTTAGATGTTATTTGCATTACGTTGTGTTTAACGTTCTTAATAAATTCATGTATAACTGCTGAATGTGCTCTGTGATACCGAGCGATACGAATGCTTTAGTGGAAAGTTCCAAAACTGTAAAAAGTTTCTTTTGTGAAAATAAATTTTATCAAGCTGTCGTCGGGTCTGTATGCATGCAATCCATTATGAATTTGCACGCCCGCAAAATAAATAAATAAAAAACATTAAAAAAAATCTGAAAGGTTTCAAATTTTAAATTACGTCCAAAGGGCCTTTTTTTTTTTTTTTTTTTTTTTTTTTTTTTTTTTTTTTTTAACGTTTTGTGTGTTACCATTATTTATTAAATATCATGATCTTTGCATTTAAACCATAAAATTCAGTTCAACAGCAGTGTCGCAAAATAATTTTAAAATGAGCCTATCTTTAGAATTTCCGATACACAGTCTCACGCGCTGGAGATAAGAATGTTTTTTTTTTTTTTTTTTCTATACAATGTTGCCATTGCTCGCTTTGAAATCTTTGAGTTTGTTAATAAAAATTCGTTAAAGTTTTACAAAATATGAAATCGATAATAAAACAAATTCCAAATTGGGGCTTTCAGATGCCCATATTCGCATTAGCATTATGACATTCAAAATTGGGTGGCTCTAGGTACCGTTGTTTTATCACCAATGCTAGAAACATATATACATTTATGCAGATTCTTCATTATTGAAATATAATGCAGGACTCTAACATTTGGTGGCAACAGTTTGAAAAGCGATACGCCGTTTATAGTGATTCGACGCAAAATCTCAAAACAAAAACAATAGTCCTGCAGGGACAAAGCCCCTTTGGACTAAAAATAAATAAATAAAGATGAACATCATTTGAAATAAAATAAACTGAGTTATAAATGACATAAAAAAGCAATATTCACATATAAATTTGAGCAATATCACTTACTTTAAATTAGCGCAAAAATGACTTATAACGATTTGTTTTTAGGCAGAATTTTCCCTCCTTATAAGACATTGTGTGATCGTGATCTTATCTTGTAAAGCTTCATCCCAACTCTCAGAGTACTTTCGTCTTGTTCTTACAAGTATTTAATAATAATAATAATAATAATAATAATAAAAAAATAAAAAACTGAAATGTTTCAGATTTTAAATTACGTCCAAAGGGGCGTTTTTTAACATTTTGTGTGTTACCTTTCTTTATTAAATATCATGTTCCTCGCACTTAAACCATAAGATCCAGTGCAACAGCAATATCGCAAAATAGTTTTAAAACGAGCATATCTTTAGAATTTCCGATACAGAGACTCACGCGCTGGAGATAAAAATGTTTTTTTCTGCACAACGTTGCCATTGCTCGCTTTGAAATCCTTGAGTTTGTTAATCAAAAATTCGTCAAAATTTTAAAAAATAGGAAATCGATCATAAAACAAATTTCAAATTTCAAATTTGGTCTTCCACATGCTCATATTCGTTGGAGGATTACGTTATTCAAAATTCGATGACTCTATGTACCGTTATTTTATGACAATGTGAGAAATATACATACATTTACGCAGATTTTCATTATTTAATTTCTTCAAATATAATGCAGGACTCTAACATTTTATGGCAACAGTTTGAAAAGTGAACCGACATTTATCCGTCCGACGCAAAATGCCAAAACGAAACTAATAGTCCTTCGGGATTCAAATCCCTTTGGACTAAAAATGAAGGCCGTTACTTAGTCTCGAAATTCAAGAATGATGGCTGTGCATTGGTTTATCTTTACGATTGCACAATTTACGTTTAACGAGTGATTTAACAATGTTTACAGTTTAATTCTCAAACGTTATAACATAAACTGTTATCATTCGTGCTTTTCTACGAGTTCTTTTTTCCTTTTTGGATTTTTCGTAGACAGTTTTGTTTTACATTGATGATTTAGCAGAGATTCATTCTTTACTCAATATTCAAGAATTCTGACAAGACATGAAAATAAAAATGAAAATTTCGATTTCGGAACACCCTGCACGTACAAAAATAAAATTGAGTACACTTTTAGCACATTTAAAACATGATAGACATTCAAAGACTTGAGTGTCCATTTAAAAAAAAAAATGGTTATTTATTTCTAGGACTCCCTGTATTTTCTTCAAATCAGTTACTTTCAAAAAAACCAGAATTATCTAAAGAAATTCGTGAAGATAACTATTTTTTAATGTGCGAACGTTCCTTTAGCAAATATAATGCGAAAGGAACGTTCATAAGTTAATATAAGTGAACGTTCATCGGAATATAAGTGAACGTTCAACGGAATATAAGTGAATGCTAACTTTAGTTTGTTGAAATTAATTCAGATAATTTTACTTTTAGAGGAAGAGAGAAACCCCATGGAGAATGAAGGTCTCTTTGAGGGAGATATTATGGGCATAGATCCTGATTCAGTAAGTAATGAAGATTATACTTTTCTTCTTCAGGAACAGCTATTCCATGTAAGTTGGATATGCGTGTAAATCAATGTGCCACTGTTTTTTCTAGGATAGGAATGCTGTCCCGAGAGATTCTCAGCGATGGCCAGCTGGAGTAGTGCCCTACGAGTTGCATCGTTCTGTTTGTAAGTAGCATCAAATAACTGAAATAATTTTTACTAAGGGTTCTAAATGGTGCATTACAGAACTTAGACATGCTAGCTAGAGACGCCATGACACTCACTTGCAAAGTATTAATTTTAAGATAAATATCATTCAACATTGCGATAAATATTCTTAGCGAGTAATTGTTAAAAACATGCATTTTAATTCTACTTTTAAAAAATCTGTTGTGTACACCACATGACTTTCTTGTACAGAATATTAAATTATAAAAATATCTTGCATTTCGTTTAAACGTATTGGATTGAATTAAATCTACTTCGCCGACAGCACATAAACCACAATAGAATAAATGCATTCTTTAAAATTCACTCTATTTGTTTACCATAGCGACACTCTGGCGCTAGGTTCACTTAACAGTATTATATTTCGTTCATATTATAACTCAAAATGCACAAAATTTATATCATTTAAAGAATTATCTAATCCTTGCCACTTGTTCTATTGAAATAATATAATAAAGCTAGAACGATGTATAAAAGAAATTAAGAAAACAAAACAAAAAAAAAGAAACAGTTTTTCACAGACGATTGATTATTTCTCATTCAATTAATTCAGTTCTCACTTCGCGACAAGGCAAAAATACATAAACACCCAAAATATCTGTATTAAAAATTACGAAGTAAATCTTAAACACTTATTTCCTCGAAAAAATTCCAGAAAGGATTAAGCAAGATTTAATTGGCAATAATAAATGAAGGCGTTATCTTTGTTGTTGCGAAGCTAAGTTTCTCTAGATTGGCAACAAATCCACTACTCTGCTGTTTTAAATGTAAACAAGCAATGGCCGCCATCAGAAAAATTATTAGGCTTAGCGGCCCTTAAACAATTTTAAAATTGTTGATAATTCTAAAAATACTGAATACAGATTTACTAAAGGCATAAAAACCTTAACTGGAAGATAAGACCAACATAATTCAATCCTTTTTAAAGCAAAAAATGTACAATTTACAAACATATAAGAGTAAAGAAACTGAGATCACTGAGCCGGGTAACAGAGTGAATATATATATAAATATATTTATATACGTTTGGTGCGGCCGATTGCAACCAAAATACGAGGTGCACATTTACATGTTATAGTAGTCTTATATGCAAAATTTCAACGCTCTGAGGCTACTCGTTTTTGAGTTATGCGAGATACGTACGTACGTACATACGTTCATACAGACGCCACGAAAAATTTTCTTCAGAATTCGTTTTAAAGCAGTTTTATAATTTTTTTGGAGGAAAAGAGTCTTTTATTCTGTCCTTACGTACAGATATCTCGCAAAAACATCGTTAAATTGCATTCGATAGCGGTGAAAATGGATATTTTCGTTGAAATATGCTGCCTAAAACTTTTCGCGATTACAATACTTCTTTTTTACTTCGTACAAGGAAGTAAAAAAGTAGGCAACCACCATGGTTAGTTATGTATTGGGCCTCAAACAGCTGCTGCCTTTCAACTGTTGCCAGAACTTACATTTTGCAAGCAGCCGCCCTGTTCGATTTATTGGGGATTAGCACCGCTGGCTGAGATATCTAGAGGACAGGTTCGAATCCTCGAAATGGTTTAGATGCTTGTATAATGTTTGTGCGCTTGGGAGAACTTAAAATACCGGCTAGCAAAACGTCACCTCGAGTTATTAGGTAGTACGGAAAGAGGATCCCTCGGATCCGACGGTTTCCTTTGAATCCACCCCTCGGGATATTTTCCTTCAAATTTGGGACAGAGCTTCCCTGACGTGCCACAGGTTGCAGACGCCTGCTCTAGATCATGGCTTGTAAGACAGCTACAATGCTAATAAAAATAAGTACTAAATGAAAATAATTACTATAATATATAAACAATAAAATTATATCGAAGAGTTAATTTATGTGGATTGCAAAAGTTGTAATGTTCTAATATCTTGCTTTCTTATTGCGAAAACATTTATGAAAAATATTGTTGTTGGTAAATGTTGCTAACCAAGCAAGAAAACTGCACATTGCTGTTGTTATGTTATAAGGTATTTTCTCCCGCCTCCCTAGCGTGACTTCGTGATGTAGTGGTTCTGCACGCTGGGCCGGTATTCCAGAGGTCCGTGGTTCGATTCCCAGCGAAGGCGTTTGCTCAATTTTCATCTCTCTGGCTTTTCCAATTAACCTAAGGACTCTACAGTGGCGCCCAAACTGAAAGGGTGATGGATGATGATTCTCCTCACCCGGGATTTGGCGATTGGGTCCCCTAAAAACCCCAGTCGCCCTTTAATAGGGGGAATATATAAGGTATTTCTCCAGCCTTCCTAGCGTGCCTTCGTGGTGTAGTGGTCAGCACACAGAGCCGGTATTTCAGAGGTCAGTGGTTCGATTCCCGGCGAAGGCGATAGCTAATTTTTCAATCTCTCTTGCTTCCAATTAACTTAATGTCTCTACAGTGTAACTGAAATGAGTTGTTGACACACAACAATCAACTGAAGTGAAATTAGTTTATTGGTACTAATCGTTGCAAAAACAATATTATCTGCACCTTTTTGTTATCTTTTAATTTGAAGGAAAGAATACGTACTCTGCTTACGAATACGTACTCTGCTTACAATTCGAAATACATATTCTTCAAATGACATGTTTGTGTACAAAGAGGGTGTATGAATGTATAGCGTAGTACGCCATATTCGGACCTACGCGAATGAAGAGGAGAGAAAATAGTTCACTGTATGCGAAATCGTGTTTTTAGCAGTCGACTCGTTCTTAAAGTTGACCCGTATGAAAGTACTGCTGTATTATTTTTAAAAGAAGTAATAATATGCCTCTATGCAGTCTTCCTTCAGTGAAATTCGTAAAAATAATAATAATCTGAAAGTTTTCAGATTTTATTTACGAAATATAATAGTCTTCGCACATTAACCACAAAATTCACTTCAACAACAATATCATAAAACATTTAAAAAGAGGATATCTTTAGAATTTCCGATACACAGTCTCGCGCTGGAAATAATTCTTCTCCCCCCTCCCCGTAGAGTGTTGCCATTGCTCGCTTTGAAATCGTCGAGTTTGTTAATCAAAAATTCGTTAAAGTTTTACCAAATATGAAAATTACGAAAATCATATTGTGATTGATAAAATTTGTTATATAAATAAGAAAAATTAGTTAATGAGATGGATGTTTATTGACTGCTTTGATGATTTTTACAACGCATGTTGCAGTTGACATAAAAGATAAAATAGCGGAAGCCATGCAGCACATTCAAGAAAGGTCCTGTATACGGTTTGTACGCAGAACGAACGAGAAGGATTACATCAAGATATACAGCGGCAATGGGTATGAAGCCATACTCTTCTAACTCATAATGATTATGTACAAGGTATAGTTCAATCTCATCTGACAAAAAATAGAACGAAATAAGCAAACTTTATGGTACGAGCGGAAATGGTTGCTTTGAAGTAGGTACTACAGGGCACTGTTGAGAGGTCTGTAAAGCGTTCTGCTAGCGTAATTCGTCCTTTCTCGTGCGGTTTCGAGTAGTATGTATAACTACATGAACGCGAAGCTCGCCGGCGGCCTAAAACGGGGCAGTTATTCAAAGGAAGCACAGAAAGGATCCAAGTACCTCTTTTCGAATATCTGCTCCGTTTCTGTCCTCTTCCCCATAGATAGAATGCTTGTTGGTGAGCTCTGCTTTCGTGAAGCGATACATGCCGCTTGAAATCCGCACGGGGAATAACGATTTACGTTGGGTGATCGCTTTTACCTACCGAATAACAGCACCCTGTAACACTTCAAGTCACCATTTTTATATATATGTTTCATCTCAAAATCTGCTTATTTTATCCTCTCTACAGCTTTGCCAAATATTTTTGAATTACTCTGTATACATGTGTCTGATATTATTCTTTTATTTTTTATTTGTCCTTTAAAAGTCAATAAACTGTTTCATGTATGTCTGTACATTTCAGTATGGATTTTTTTCCAGTTTTATTTTTAAGGGCATTAAAATTTTAACAGAGCATTAATCGGTAAACATGCCAACATTTTTGTATATGATATACAGGAGTCTTACTATGCACTCTTGCTGACAGGATTGTTTTAATATTATTTACGTCTTTTAAAGTTAGACGTAGGAAATGAAGGTTAAGCTAATAATTTAAAGTAAAAATCTGAAACATTACGCCCAAAGGAGCGTTTTTTAACGTTTCGTGAATTATCTTTATTTATTAAATATCATGTTCTTCGCATCTAAACCATAAATTCAGTTCAACAGCAATATCGCAAAATACTTTTAAATTGAGCCTATCTTTAGAATTTCCGACACACAGTCGCGCGCGTTGGAGATAAAAATGTTTTCTTTTCCTTACATGTTGCCATTACTCTCTTTTAAATCGTTGAGTTTGTTAATCAAAAATTCGTTAAAGTTTTACAAAAAATGAAATAGATAATAAAACAAATTCCAAGTTTGGGCTTCCAGATGGCCCGGCCCATATTCGGGTCGAAACGTACGTTATTTAAAATTGGATGGCTCTAGGTGCCGTTCTTTTATTACAATGCGAGAAACATGCATACATTTCTGCAGATTCTTCATTATTTAATTTCTTTAAATTTAATACAGGTCTATAATATTTGGTGGTAATAATATGAAAAGTGAACTGACATTTCAGCGCAAAATGCCAAAACGAAATTAATAGTCCTTCTGAAAAAAGAAAAGAAAAGCAGCGTATGGTTGTCTCTTGTTTATTTGACAAGTTATGGAAGCAAAGTGTTTTCTAAAGCCTGAAATTATCGCATTGGGAATCTAAATTTGTTGTAAATACCCTGTGATTTGGTTTCCAAAAGCATACTGAGGCATTAACTATAACTTTCGAAAACTATATTTACAAAAATGCGGTAAAATAACCGAATTATTTAAATTTACCAGAACATAACAAAACCATTCCTTAGAGTGGATTACGCCACAAATATATGACTTGTGGACTAATTGCAAACGGAAACGGCTAACAGATAGATCATCGTGAAGAGAAATCCGTCGAAAAGCGAAGGAATCTTACATATCAAGCATATTTTAATATACAATTAAATTTTTACGATGCGGGCAATAAAATTACTACACTAATTGTAAACAACTGTCTTCTGTTTTATTAACTATAATTTTTTTTAATTTGTTCTGGCCTATTAAATACATATTTCCTTTTGCTTAATTAATATTACGATTCTCCTATGGGCCTGGCTTCAGCATTTTCGCGCTCTAGCTATCGGTCTGATTTACAGCTCATATATATATTAAACATATTGATAATTCAAAGTTAAATATATCTTTTTCATTTATCATTTATGAAAAAAATTAGCTTGCACCGTCCGAAAATCTACACCTTATGCTGCTGTCTTTGTCTTAATCTCATCATTTAATTCACTCTTCAAACTAAATCTCTGAAATCTTCTTTCATTAACATTCTAGCAACACACAGACTCACAAGAGTTAATCTCAGCACCATAATTTCTCGAAATTCTTTTCCTATTTACTTTCCTCCCCATGCTAAATCTTGTTACTATATTTAAAAAGATTCGCTCTTCTCACTATTCTCTTGTGTAGAAATTCAGTTATTTGAAAACTGTAGTGATACGGATGTCTTTTATTCAGCAGCCATTTTTTTTTAATCCCAAAGAAGAGGGACCTATATCAGTTGCCTTCGAAATCAATGGAGTTTTAAGTAAAATCTATGCTAATCCGATTTTACGTTTCAAATAGGCGTCTGTATCTCCCACCTATATTTGAAACTACCAAAAATTGCTATTGTAAAAGGTCTTTCTTTCTTATGCTCCTTGATAAAATTTCGTAAATTTTTTATCTTATTCTTATGAAAAACATCTTCATGTTAAAAGTAATCGTGATAACTCTCACTGTTATCTCCTTTTTTCCCCCTTTTATAATTACAAAACTGCTCGTATTCCGTTACAGTTCAGTATTCAGATTACTTTTTATCTCCTATCAATAAAATTCGTTATTCGGTCTTTCAAAAAACTCTGTTTCATGTTTTATATCTTGGAAGATCTGTAGAATTTGTTGACAATGTAATTCACCATACATAGGCCAAGTTAAGAAAGCATTAATGTTTCTCAGTAAAGAGAATGAATCTATGCCCCAAAACAAAAAAGCAAGCAAAATTTCCATAAGAAAGTATTGTTGAGCTCTCAACCATTTGTCTAAATTTTTCTGTTAGAATTCTTCTCGAGACTTATTCTGTTAGAGAGTTATATTTCCTTAAAGACTTCCATATTCGCTAAAATCTTACAAATTTAGTTCATGATTTATATTCGAATCTAGTTTTTTCAGAGCTTATGAAAATTTTTGATTTCGTTTTTCTTTCCTTCGTTTTATTCTATAAGCAGTATTAGGACTGGTATTTTCTGTTATCTGTATTTTCTGTATTAGGACTGGTATTTTCTGTTATCTGTATTTTCTGTATTAGGACTGGTATATTTCTTATTTTGCCTACTTAAGTGACGCTATTTCCGCCCTGCCCCGTGCAGAAGATTTTTGCTTTGAGAAGAGAAGAGAGACCCTATACCATCTTCTTTCGAAATTCAATCTATTTTTCTGTAAACTTGTAAGGATTATGTTAATTTTATTAACAGTTAAATTTTAAGTTGAAGTTTCTTTCCTGTCAAATTCTTAACTTCAACTTACTACTTCCAGCCAGAACGTAGTTTTGGAATCACTCTGAATACTTAATGAGAAGGAACGGTATTTAAACCGCGAAGTCTACTTACAGAGTTAGAGAGAATCAGAGTTTCTGATTTGCGCTCGTCTGCCTTTTGGCTGCTCTCTCTCTCAAAGCTGTTATTACGCTCGGCCGTACTCAAGCCCTTGATAAGCTTCATAGTCAAATAGAGTTAAGGGGCCAACTCGATTAGAATCTTGATAGCATCGGTTATATCTCTTTAGTTAATCTTAGTTATAGTTTAATTTTGAGTCTCTTAAGTTCAAGCCCAAGTGTCGGCTTTTATTGTACACTCCAAGACGGAGTTTTTTTTAAATCTTATTGGAACAATCAAGGGTTAGTTACCCTTCCTTCTTGTTGTTTCTTGTTGTACGAACTTAAGCGATTATTTGCTAACTAGTTCTTAAGATTCGTCACTTTCTACAGTAATTGAGAAATACACTAGTGAGAATCTTACAAACTAAAGTCTACCTAGGACTGAATTTTGACTTTTTTCGAAACCAATAAGTTTTATGTGTTTGAATTCTGGCTTTCCTTCTTCAAAACTCGCGGACTCAGATCTGAAGAGATTATGCATAGTTCGACGGATTCAAAAAAATAAATCAACTATCAAGCAGAGTTAGATTAAGATTGTTTGGAGCTCTGAACACAGCAATTTTGCAAGGACATCATAGAACACATAAATTCTCTAGATGGCAGGAAAAAAAGCAATAAAAGGGTCCTTTTTCTCTACCATCAACTTCTCGAGGCTACCAGGTCATTATTGCATTCTTGGACAAAAGGAAAGGGGATGAAGTTGGGAAAATTTATATACTATCACTTATAAAGCGCTGAAATTCTTTGGCCGTGATAGAGTCATTGAAATCTGTCAGATCAGGAAGGTAAGCAACAATAAGAGTGTCCAGTGTAACGTCATGTATCAAGGTTCTAAAATTTCTCCCTATTTCTTATTGGTAATGTCTTCCAGGTGTTGGTCTTTCTGGGGTCGAATGGAGATTGGAGAGCAGGAGTTATCCTTGGGCTACGGTTGTGAATATCTTGCAACAATAGTTCACGAGCTCATGCATGCCATAGGATTTGAGCATGAACATAATCGTTCGGATAGAGATGATTACCTTTATATCAATTGGTATAACATTCCTAAAGGTAAGTATGTAAAACCTAAAGCTGAAAACTTTCTTCAATTTTTTTCAATTCGAATAAATTTATTTTAAATGTCCAGAAACATTCCTGTCACTTCTCGAAAGCACAAATATATTAATGTCTTAAACGCGTTACTGCTTAGGAAAGCATAAGAATTGACTGAAACTGTTTTATGAGAAACTTTCAAATATAAACAAGAACTTTGATGCTTTGCTTTTCTAAGGAATTCAGTAAGATTATGACTTTTTAGAACTCTTTAGAGACTCTTAGAAGAAAGCGTTTCAGACATTTAGATTCTTGAGTAACCAAAGTGCCATTTTGTATCAGATTTATTCAAGACTTAACAATTAGTTTGGAGGTGAGTGTTTTAGCCTAGAGCAGGATTCACGAACTTTTAAAATTTTACCACTTAATAAGAACTACTTAAATAAGAATAAAATATATATGCACCATCACATTCCAATGTATTTACCAAAAGGGCGCCATTTTATATACATTTTGAACATTCGTTTAAATCTTGTTTTTGACAACTGTACCACCAAAAATAAAGTATTGTAATTTGTTATTTGGTAGTACATATACTATAGGTTAAGAAACTCTGATCTAGAGTATATGATTGGAGCAAATCTTTTAAAGAAAGCAGGATGTGGGTTGAAGATAAACCATGTGAGTCTTAACCGATCAAGAGAAGCTATTGCTGTTGCACTAGTTTGGTTCCAGTGGAGAATCACCGTCAGAGAACTTGCTAAGGAACTTAAAATAATCGTTGTCACTGTAAAACATTAATTAAAGATTGTCTTAAATTTATCATAGTTCTAGGTAGTTTCCCAATCTTTTGATGTCTGAGAAAGAAGAAAGTGGTTGCAGTCATACAACTTTTCAACATTTTGAGAAGGAAAGAGATCTGTTTTCAGATCTGTGAGTGCATTATTTCATTATGATAGAACGAACAAGCATGCAATGGCAAAGAAATACCAATGTAATGAGGAGGTTTGTGTTTCTGTACTACAATGGCTCAACAAATGCTCATAACTTTTCTGCGATTAACAAGCCTCCTGGACATTGTAACAGTAGAGGTGACTATATATAAAAACAGAATCGTTTCATTCTATTCGGTAAAAAAACTTTAGCTGATAATTTCCTGTTTATATCCGAACGTCCCTCGTATTTTCAAGTGACAATGCAATTGACGTCAGTGCAAACGACGACAATGCAATTCCGTGACAATACAATTGACGTCAGTGCAAACGACGACAATGCAATTCCGTGACAATACAATTGACGTCAGTGCAAACGACGACAATGCAATTCCGTGACAATGCAATGGTCGTCTTTCTCACAGATACTTAAAAGCAGGTTAAGATTATCGTGAGTAAAAATCTGTAAATTTAATAATTCTACACCGCAAATATAATGCGCTAACAGTAGAGTTAATACGAATGAATTAATTAAACACTATATGCATTTAAGAATGCGTCTACTATTTCTTATTTATTGGTACGCTTACTTCCAAAATAGTGAAAAAAACTTTCCCAAATAGTGTTTAAAAAAAAAATTTTAGGACTTCTTGAAGTAAAATTTAAAATTCCAAGAAGATATATATATATATATTAATTGCAATCAGAAAACTTTCGCTTACCATCCAAACAGCTCAAAGAGTTTACCGTTAAAGTTTCAAAAGGTTAAATTTCTTTAAAAAATACACAGACTGCAGAATGAAAAGAAATTGAAGGCTGATTTTAGTGTGCAGACATCTCATTAATGCTTGTAACAATTTACAAGTATAATGAATTTCCTTCCCTTACCGCACGCCTTCATTGTGTAAGTGGAAATCACGTCCTGCTGGCAATCAGGAGGTACGAATCAGGAGTACGAATCACGGAGGAAAATCACTGCTAAATTTCCATGCTTTATGTTGCACGTTGGGAGGTCTGGAGTTCGAATCCTGAAATAATACACATTTTTCTTGTTTCCTGTTTCGAGAAATCTAATGACTCCACAAATGTTCAGCTAAGTATTTATAACAGGCCCACTAACTGTATCCTTCGGGGAATACTGAAAACATAATTTGAAATGTTAAAATTTTAAGGTCAATTGTCAGACTTTGGCTGAAGATTTTCATTGTCCACAATAAGATCCTCTGAATCACGCTGTTAACATTAAGCATACCGCCCTAAATGAGCCATCTTGATTCATGACAATGGGGAATCCCATGCGGCGCGAATAATCCAGCAGATGATTAGAGAATGAGGTCTGGATGGTTTGTTCCATTTATCCTATATTCAACAGACATTTCTCCAACATCTTATCATACACTCCGATTTCTACAGCACTTTTGTGATAAACATCATTCCGAAATATCGACCAGGTCAATAAAGTCTCATGAGTGTTTTTGCATCCAAGCTCCCAATAATTTGTAAAGAGAATATTGAACATCTGATTCCAAGCAGGTGAATCGTTGTTGATATTACTACGTTTTTTCCTCTGTCGTTTCACAACGACATAGCTTTGCGATACATTTGATCTATAGGGTCGGCACTGTGCCACGGATCGGTAAAATCTTCGTTTCAAGGAAATACGAGATTAAAATTTTTGCATGCGCATGGCTTTGGGGACAGTCGTGTTATGTCTTCTACATAATATTTCGTTTAAATGCATCTCTTTTTTTTATGGCAATGTAAAAAAATTAGAAAAAAATAACCTACAAGATTTATAAAACTGAAAAAGTTGTAATATCCTAGCTAAAATAGAGTTCCTTGAAAGCTAGAATACTAAAGAACTAAGTAGAGACTGTTCGCTGAGTTCTTGTATATAAGTAACAAGCCCGGAGAAGGGTTAAAATACCCTTTTATTCTAACTCAATCTAACAGATGGCCCCTCTCGGGCGTACAAGAAGCCTCCACTTGGGCTCTAACTCGAAAATCTAATGCTAAATAAAATTAACCAGCCGAAGTTGCACGGAATCAAACTTGCGTAGTTGGCTCTTACTTATGCATCACCGGCGTAAAGTAGCAGACACGCATTATGTACGGGCGTAGAATAGCAAACTTAAACTAATAGCAACAACGGTGGCTGAAAGGCAGAACACGCTCTCCTACTGAAGTAACTCATAGACCTCAGCTTAACTACTCATTTCTACCTTATTTGCATAAAGCGTAATACTTAAAACTCATTCTGGTAGGAAACGTAGTTAGGAAATTAGAAGGTAAAGAAAATGCTTGTTCCAAAATAAAAATAACTGTTAGGAAAGTAAAGTAAAGCCCTAAAAAGTAAAACTACGGATTTCGTGTTTTTTGCATAATGGCCAATGATACATTTATAAAGATTAAAAACAAGTTTGCATTCCCTTCCTCAAATGTTTTTTATTAGTTGGACTGAGCCTATTACTGATGCGACGGAAATTAGCTATCTCACATATTCAAATCAATCTGTTAAAAATAATTTACAAGTGATATTAATAACTAATAACTCATTATATTTGATAAACAAGTTTAAAGTCTAGCTTTATATTTTCAGAAAAAAGTATAAATGTTGATGGAACTCAATTTCTTTGATGTTTCTTTACATTTCAAAATTTCATTTTTAAATTTTTCTTTTTTTAATAAGTGTAAAACCTTTTAGCAATAAGCAATGCTTAGCACATAATTTTAAACAATGAGAATATGTTCTGAACTTAGCATTTTAATTTTTTGTTGTAACTAAAATTTGATGATTCACTATTAAATTATTTAAGATGATGATTGTTTACAAGTATTATTAATTTATTTCAGATAAACATCATAATTTCAAGAAATTAGAACCACTTGAAAACAGGCTGTTATCAGATTTTGATTTTGACTCCATAATGCTCTATGGCTCTTCGGCTTTTAGCAGCAAGAAGTACTTGAAAAGCATGGAGGCTAAAGATGGAAGGGCTTTGAAAGAAGTCCATGATAAACCCGGCCTTTCCGAATCTGATATTCAGAGAATAAAGTTATTGTATAACTGTTGATAAATATGTTCAATGTGTCCTTTTTTCTTATACAAAAAGTTGTATATTTGTCTGAAATGTGAACAACGGAAGTTACCGTTGCAAAACTTGAGAAGAATTTGCTATCTCCGTTTTCAATGTCTTTTATCTAATCGATTAGGGAAATTCACACGAGAGGTATTTGCCTAAAAGCAAGTAATGCTTTTCATGGAGGATTTTCTAGGGCAGCTGTTCTCAAACTTTTTGCGCCACGGCACTTATCTGGCCAAAAACATTTCGCAGCAAGCACTCTTACTCTTAAAGTGCTTTGAATACAAAAAGAAGGAAAAGAAACGGTGCAATTTTATCTTTCATTTGTTTTCAGTGTTATGAATGAAATTGTTTGGATAAATTTTTCGTAATTTCCTTTATGTTCCTAAGAAATTTAGTTCATTTTACCCTCAAATCACTTGACCCAGAAAGTTTCTCCTGTATTTATTTTTTAATATATAAGTGTATATTGAGAATGCAGACTCACGGAGATAAATTGAAGTAAAGCGCACAAGTTTGTTCACTGCCAGCCTTGCTAACAACATCGAACATTGTTTTCTGAATTACACCTGCATCCAGAACTCTTCTTGGCCTCCTTCGCGGTATTCCTGTTTTCAGCTGCTATCTTCGCTGATCGAAGTCAGATTGTGAAGAATTTTATTCGTCATTCCAGTAAGTTTATGTTTCGAGTCGCAGGAAAACGGGTTCATCATCCAGCTGTATATGTCATCAATGTCTGGAAAATAATCAACTATGCTTTGTTTTAAACTTTGTAATTGGGCAATAACAATATCGAGGAAAGTTGGTTTGAAAGTTGATCTCATTTATTTTGACAAATTCTTGCAATCAAAAGAAGTCTGTTTCTACTCTCAACACACGTTTTAAAAAGTGTAATTATTTTACGCAAGACTCTTACTTTTTTCTAATTCTACTCATCCTTTTCCTTGAAGAAATGTGTGGTTTCATTTAGTTTTTCAAAGATATTGGATAGGTATCCCAATTTAAACAGCCAATCGACATCAGTTTATGTTGAATAAAAGACTTCTCTGTAAATCTGATCACCAGCACATCTTTTAATTCAAACAGTGTAGCTGATTTTTTCCCCTTTGATAGCCACCGCAATTCTGTCTGCAGCAAGCTTTTAACTTTTATGTATTTTCATGCCTTCCTTAATAATTGTACAATTTTTAGCCGACTTTTCTTGATTACTACCATGGCATGGCATATGCTCGCCGCATCCGGTTTGAGAACCTAGGTTCTAAGAAAAACAGGATCGTACATGGAAAACTGTGAAAACTACCATGCAGCCAGCTCGTTCATCCGGACTTGAATCCGGAGCATCACGGTCTTTTCATTCTGGGCAATTAGTAAGCGCCCTCTTTTCTTTTTAATTAACTGCGTGTAATAATTCTTCTAACCAACAACTGTTAAACTTTCTTACAAAAAACATAACTTCAAAATACCCTTTTGTAACTGTTGTTTTGAATTTTGGAAGGTTCTTGAGAGTGATACGCAGTACTGCAAAACCTGATTCCATACCAAAGGAGTAAGTACACGTGCTGTAAGTTGAAAGCATACGATTTAATGGATTCTTTCTTGAGTTTAACAAAATAGACGAACATATAATGTCAGGCTATGACACGTTTGTAAAACCATATGATGAATAACAGGTTGTGAGAACACAGAATTCTCACAGTGAACACGGTGGCTGTATCGATTCTTAAATCATTATCGCGCCTTGCCACGTGCATCGCAGTGGATAAAAACTGGAAGGACTGGTTTTGTCTTTCTCTTTCTGCCTGTCGTCGTGTTAACGAGTGTGTGGGCCTTCGGGCCACACACACACACAGCTCTTTCCATCGTCCGCGGTACTCGATCTGATGGCCATTTTCACAAGATGGAGGAGAAAATATGTTCTTGTACGAAGAATATAAGAATTCAGGTAAACTTTACTGATTAGGCTGCGAGGTAAAAATTGTTCCTGTGCTGTGACTCAACGTGTATAATCCTGACAATTGGATGTTTCGAAGTGACGACCATGTGCGCCAATTTCAAGCCTATCTAACAGAAATTTGATCTCTTCTATCACGAGTAATTGCACTGCATACTAATTAAGCTTCTTGCAAGATGCTGATAAGTAATGTACCTGTGATGCATCAAGATTAGGAATTGCAATATACCGTAAAAAATGAACGCTGTGACAGTCCCGTAGGACTAACGAGTAGCACATGCCGAAGGGCATTCATAAATGTGGTGTTGCTGGCCGTGATCGTATAAAAGTAATTATACTAAGTATCAAATGCGAATTAATTCCGCGTAAAAGTTAAACTAAATTTTAGTGGTTAGTACATTGCATGATTATAAATTTGACTGGTATAACATAAGTTGAGTCTGCTTGGCAGTTCTTTTGGTTAGGCAGGTAGTTGGCGACGTAGTAAATTATCCGGTATACTATGTTAGATTGCTGTTACAATCTAGTCTCCCATAGTTACATTCCACTGCAAGTTTCCTTGCTTGAAATCGCCACAGAACGGAATGATTTACGACTGTTGGCCACGTCTATAAGGCAGAGAGAGGATGAACAGTCTTCCCCTACATCGGAAGGATACACAGTCTTCACCTACAGTCTCTGGAAGACACTCAGTCTTCACCTACAGTCTCTGAAAGACACTCAGTCTTCACCTACAGTCTCTGGAGGACACACAGTCTTCACTTACTTTTGGAGGATAATACAGTCTTCACCTACTTCTGGAGTGGATTCTATTGTCAGAATATATATTTTACCTTTTTTCTGCTCAGTACAACCACAAAGGAGGAATGCAAATTTCCCAACAGTAACAATTTAATTTTTGCTTTAAAAAAGGAGAATTAAATCGAATCAAGCCCAAGGAATTCTGTAAATAAATTTTAACCTCATCAAATTATGCATCGATTATTTGATTATTTTACTTAGATATCTCTGTAAGATAATATATATTCTAAAAGTAGGTCACGTGACTACCGTTAAAAGGATGTCAAGTCCATTCCATTTGTCCAATTTAGAAAAACAAAAATGTTTCACAGGACTTTCTTTTGCCATCTTTTACTTCGTGGCGTTATTTTTAACTAATTAAAAATATTATTTTGCTAAATTTTATATTTGAAGCTCGTTTTTCCTAGTAATTTAACATTTTACTGTAATCGTTTCTCTTCTCAAGTAATTCAACGCAAGATAAATAACTGTAATTCTAAAAATATGTTAACTAGTTTTAATTTTCATAGGCGTAGCATTATAATACATTTTTCATGAATTTTGCACCTACAGTGGTATCTCGGCATACGTCTGCTTTGAAATGCATCCAACATGGTATACGTTCTATTTGGAGGCGAAAATTTTTGTTTATGCGACATTTGCTTAGAATACGACTGAAGTTCGATGAATTACGACTGCAGACTTCTTTTAAAACCATAAACTTCTTTTAAGAAAGAAATAGACTTCATGAGAAAAATCTATAACAGTGCAAGTCAGTGATTCTTGGTGACTTCGAGAAAATATTCCGTATGAGCTGGGTTAAAAGTCTCTATTATCTACATTCGAATACATCAGTGTCAGATAAAATTAATCTATTCCCATAGTATACTAAGATAAAAATTCCATTTCTTTTCTTAATTTTCTGATTCAGCGTGGTAGTGTTATTGAAGTTAAATCTTCCAAACGTGCAAAAGGTTATTAAATCAAACAATATAACTATTTAATAAAAATTTGTTCCCAAATCTTTACAAGGCATTGTAAAAGATAAATAAGAAAATATCTGAAAATTCAATGATTTGCAGTGGCCGTAACGTTAAAAATTGGTAATATTCAAAGTTTTCAAAAGGTTTATGAAAACACGATAACATCACACTCATCCGCAAATAACTTCCATCGAAACTAAAAACTTTATGCGCAAAATTTACTTGGAATGCAGGAAAAGAAACATTAGAGGATTCAAAATGAAGATACTTTCCGGAATGAAATGTACAGTATTTCAGGAAGTATTCACTTAACTTCTAACTTGGTTGTAATTTTGGTAAATCATGTGTAATGAGCATATGTGAGACACGAAATGCATTCGGAACCCCATTCGGGACATTTTCAGAAAAAATATTCATTTCTTGTTCATGTTTTCCAGATACTAATTTTGTTGGAAATCTGATTCCCCCCCCCCTTCTTACATGTTATATTTCACTATTGCTCTTTGGCGTGGGAGGAAGTTTTTTCATGTGTACAAGAAAATGCAAGATATTTTTGTAAACTATTTCAAAGAGTCAATCTGTGTTAGTAATATTATGAATCATCCTGCTCAATAAAAAGGAGTGTTCTGAATATATTCATGTAAATGTCTGTAGTGTAAAATAATAAGAAATGAAATGCTGTTGGTACGTATTAGACAGGAGTAAACAATAATAAGAAATTTCGTATTTTTTCATATGTATTTGAACTAAACTGGCTAGAGATGTCCATATATTAGTTCAAGTAGATTTTATGTCATGAACATTTATTATTTCTGAACTATAAGATTTAATTCAAAGTCAGTAGATCTTTAAAAATTTCGTATAAGTCGGTATTTATTTTTAGGGAAAAAAGAATCAGAAATATTAACAGGGACATGTTTTAAAACATGATAAAGGTTAAATGTAAGGGAAAATGTCTAAATGGAAAATAGGAAGTTTAAAATTTACATTTCTTTGACACGTTTCGTGAATCCTTTGATTAAAAATGAGATGTGTAAAAGAGGATCCGCGACGTTTTGTATAGTGTTTCAAGAAGTTAGTATAATGCATTAGAAGAGAAAGTTCGGAGTATCACCTGTTAAGTGTTAGTAGTATGGTGTAATATATTAGAAGAGAAAGTTTTGCGTATCTTAAGCATTAGTAGCATAAACAAAAATAAAAAATATAATATTCCAATTAAGCTATATGGAATAAACATCGTACTTATTGCTTTAAATTTACAGAAAATATTATCCATGAAAGCCTCTGGAGGGAAATTATATGCGTGTAAGTTCCAGCGTAAATTTCATAGATAGAGAAATATATATGTAACTTTACGCTCCGAGAAATGGACGTGTAACATCAATAAGTATTTAAAACAAGGAAAACGTTAAGAAGAAACTTAAGAGGAAAATAAAAAAAAAGAAAAAAGAAATAAGAGAAGAAAAATTCTTCAAAGAATTAAAAAAAAAATTATAAAAAAAGAAAAATTAAAAATTACTTCTTGAAGTAAGATATAGGAAGGGGGAAAAAAAGACCGAGTTCGTAAAAAATAGAAAAACAAATAAAGTACAAATTTTGTACAAATTTGAAAATAAGTACAAATTTTGTAAAACAAATAAAGTGAACAATGTAAAACACGGAAATTAAACTGAAAGAAAAAAAAAAACTTTTGTAAAATAAAAAAGGAAAAAAATTAAGATCGTGAAAAAGTATTACTTTTATGAAATTTATTACTTTTGCAAGTTAAACGTAGGGGAAAAGAATGTAAAACTTAAAAATGTGGGAAGAAAAGAAAATCTTATGATTGTATATAAAAAAATATGGTGTGAAAATTAGTAACTTAACTTAACGGCGAGAAGACAAGAAAATTACGTAAATTATGTTTGTAAGATAAAGAAATGAGAAACGAGAAATTTAAAATATCTTAACCTAAACAGCCACAAAATAAATTTAAAGTTATGAATTCATTCATTATGGAGGATGTACAAAGGTCTGAGTAAGATGGAACAGAATTGTCTATGCGCAATCCTTCAGAGTCATGGTGGTTTCGCTGCACAAGGTCAGTAGCACGAAGAGGATAGACACAGGTATTATCTTCCATGTTTCCCATGCCACGCAGGGACAAATACATGAAATTTACATGCAAATATATGAAATTTTTCATTAAATACTACCATATATTAAATCATATAATGTAATCAATTAAAAATAATTATTAATATCTTGGCCGGGATCACAAGAACCAATCAGAAAGCGCTATGGGTGAAACTACTGCCCCTCTAGCGGCCGTCGCTGAACTAAAAAGAATGTACTAGAAACTTCTATCATGTTGCGATCACGTGACGGATTTGCGTTAATAGATAAGCGCCGACATGAAACCGCATTACAACACAAACAGGATGAAACATGCGGCTGACGTAGCATAGCAAGATAATCCGAGCTGACAATGCGTGATGATGTCTCGAAAAGGATGCGACGCGTCCGTAGTTAGTGACGTAGCAACACGCACATGCTCCTCCATAAATCCCCTTCCTGTCCGCCACCCAGTCCCAGCGCCACATGGCTTGAAAGTAACATATTCTAACTACTAATGCATAATGCCGTGGTCCACATCGAATAACTAAATAAATACTGTATGATGCAATGAGATATCAACCCACGTCGGCATAGACGGCAATGAAGCTGCGGATGCCCTGGCCAAAGAAGTCTGACAGCTAAATGATAAATCTCATCATTCCACCTCACTTAATGGCGTGAACTCTGTTGCTAAGTCAAAACTAAGAAATCCGACCATCAAGCAGAACTTTCAGATATACGAACTCAACGCCAACAGAATTATTACCAAAACCTTGGCAAGACATAGAACTGGGCATTTCAGAGGAATGAAAATCTTATCAGACAAAACAAGAATCTACACTGTCTGCAGAAACTGCCCTGGAATCGAACTTGGACCAAAACACATTTTCTCCTGCCCCACCATCTTGGCAGCAATGCAGAAAATAAGTGATTGCATCCAGGAAGACCTTTATGAAGAAAATTGCCTCGAGATAGCTAAAGGGCTCTTCCTCGAGATAGCCCATGGTACCATCTAACTGGCATCATGGACAAGACCACAAACAAACAAATCTATTGGCTAGATAATTTTTGTTATACTAAGCGGAATAAACTTAACACAGTTTTTCACTCTTAAGTCTTAGATTATTAGCTCATTATGCAAATTTTTGCATCGTTTTAGGCCTTCGAAGTGCCTTTATTTTGGTATTGCTGGCTAACTGGGTACCAGTTACGAGTGTTTTACTAGTATTACGCATAAGGGTAGAAAGGGTTCCATCCATTGAAATAATTTGTCATTAATTTTCTCGTTCTAAGTCTTATATTGCATTAACTCGATGAGTTGCATAATTGTTTCAACCATCTCTTCAGAATTTATTTATCTGATATGTGCAATACCTGCAACTTTTTTTTGGATGATGATAAGAGTAATCAGCCTTTCCAGATTATTATATACAATGTAGGGTTTATATTTATTTTAACTAACATTTATTTTAAGTTTAAACTATCTTTCCTGTCAAGCCTTACTTTCCCCTGGAACTGCCAATGCCAGAATATGTAAATTTGAGTAGAACGCGCAAGCATTCAAATTTATCAGCGGAAGTATTCTGATTTAAATAGAAGGAAACGAGTTCGGTGTGATATTCTTACTTAGCGAGCGCGGAGGTAGTTAGCGAGAATTGAAGGACCCCGCGTTGCGGCCTATGTGCTTGGCGGGAAGTAATGGTAATCGTTCCAGTGAGCTTCAAGTCTGCTGAATTAGCAGCGGTATTGTAAAACGCGGTGAGTTAGTTATTTTAGAGAGCCTCGTAGTTAGAATCTTGTCTTTAGTTTCTTTTCAGGTTATTATTTTTATTTGACTGCCGAGTTGGCACCGTCTGTAAGCGTCAAGAGAACGCAATTGTAATTTATTACGTTGAATAAAAAGGGACTTAAACCCTTCACAAGGCTCTATCTTTTATACAAGTTTTCACAGTCACCTCTTGGTTGCGTGCAAGTTGGAGGCGCGCAACGTTATATTGGCGCCCGAACAATTATCGAACTGAAATGGCCGAAAACTGGATGGAAGCCGCTGGACAACACCAAGAAATGACAACTCAGTTAGAAGGATTTGGATACCAGACTTTGAGAGCATCAATCAAGCCAAACGTCCATTTCGACGGAAAAAATTCGGTGGCGGTATTTCTCGAAGGTCTAGAAAACCACTTTCAGCTCTACCCTGTCCCTGAAAGACAAAAAGTTGCCATCGCCACATCAGCACTAAGAGGACAGGCCGCGCTATGGTGGAAAAATATAGGTAAATTTTTATTAGGGGAATTTGTAAGCCAGACATATACATTTGAAAATTTCAAAAAATCGTTAGTAAAGGCCTTCCCCATAGTGAAAGATCGCGCACGGCTGGAAGCCGAACTATATAGTTTCTACCAACGGGATACAGCAGAATTGACGGACTTTATTTTACGAAAAATCAAGCTAACGGATATGCTGTATGGAAAAAACCCGATGCGGAGATTATTGAAATAATATTACCAAGATTGTTACCCGCTGTCCAAGACTACTTTGAAATTAGAAACCCAAGCACATTGCAGGAACTTTTCGAATTGGCGGTGAAGTTTCAAAATCGCAGAATAGCGGGAAAAGCGAGAGGGAAAACATATTCTCAAAGTACCCGAAGGCAGGAGGAAACCAGAAATGGAAATCGCTCTTATGGGGGAAAGAACTATCAAGCTAACGCATCGAAACTCGAAGGTCAAGGCCCAAAAAGAAAATTTGAAAATAAGCATCCGCGTACCCAGAAGACACAGATTGAAAGGAAAGCTTTAAACGACTAGAGGGGCCTGTGAAAGGGAGGGTCCAGACCCCGGAAGTTTTAAAAAAACCCTCAAATAGACATTTAAACACGGTCATCGTAAAAAACTCACAGCTACCAATTATACAAGTCCTGGTTGGCGATGTACCAGTAGAAGCCCTCATCGATACAGGAGCAGAAGGAAATTTTATGAGTGAAAAGTTCTTCAAAAAGAATTTTTATAGGATACGACTATTTAAAACCAAAAATACGGAAATTATAGCGGCGCAAGGAAAAACATGTCACTGCATCGGGAAATTATCATTAAACTTACAGGTAAAAGAGGAAAATCTCAAAGTATTAATTTTTGTGGTGAAAGACCTACAACACTCTCTTATTTTAGGTATGGACTTTTTAAGGGCCGCGAGGGCCAAATTAAATTTTCAAGATAGTTCCGTGGTGTTGGAGATGGACCAGAGGGTGGTGGAACCTGTGGAGACACCTGAAGTGGACCTTAGCCATCTGAATGACCATGAAAGTAAAGCAATACAGCAAGTGGTGAGTAATTTTTCTCATTTGTTTTCAGAAAAACCAGGAAACTGCCAGATAGTAACTCACAAGATTCAATTAAATGCCGAAAAACCTTGTAGGACTAAACCGTATCGTTATGATAAACAAAAAGACCTAATCATCGAAGAACATATTCAGGAGATGTTAAAGAATAAAATAATAACGCCCATAAATAGTGAGTACGCGAGTCCAGTCGGACTATGTAGGAAAAAGAACGAGTTTCCTCCTTCGGATAAAAGGGCTTGGAGGTTTGCTATAGATTACAGAAAACTAAATAGTATTACTAAATTTCCAGTTTACCCTTTGCCGGTTACAGACGAGATCATTAGACAGATCAAATCGACAAGATATATGTCTACTTTGGACTTAACGTCTGGCTACTATCAAATAGCTATGAGACCCGAAGATATACATAAAACCGCGTTTATAACAAAATCGGGCACTTATGCATTTTTACGCATTCTCTTTGGGTTGTGTGGGGCCCCATCAACATTCCAGAGAGCTATGGACATTGTTCTAAAGCCTGTCCTAGGAAAATCAACTTTAATTTATCTAGATGATATAATTATAACGAGTAGTACGTTGGAACAACACATTAATGACCTCGAACAAGTTTTTAAATTATTAAAAGAGGCCGGTCTTACAATTAACGCCTCAAAATGCAAGTTCGCAACTAAAGAACTTAAATATCTCGGTTATAAAATTTCGCAAAAGGGTATAGAAACGCAAGATTCAAAAATAAAAGCTATTAAGAATTTCCCACCGCCCAACACCGCCAAGAAACTTTCGTCTTTCCTTTCGTTATGTTCTTACTATCGATCTTTCATAAAAGATTTCGCTAATATTGTTGAACCACTCTTAGTAATCAAAAGAAAAAAGAGTAAATTTACGTGGACAGCGGAAGCTAACACAGCTTTTGAAAGATTAAAAGAAGCGCTTATTAATGCCCCTGTTTTAAAATTCCCTGAGGGGGACGAAAACCTGGAAATTGCGGCAGATGCGTCAGACTATGCGGTGGGTGCGGTTCTTATGCAAAATAACCATCCGCTGGCATTTTTTAGTAAAACATTGAATCAGACACAAAGGAATTATACAGCTACAGAAAGAGAAACATTAGCCGTATTAATGGCTGTACACAAATTTCGAGTTTATTTCGGCAAATCGCCAGTAACAGTCTTTTCGGATCATGCGGCTGTTGGTAGACTTTACTCGGGAAAAAACCTAACGCCCAGGTTAATAAGATGGGCTTTAAAACTCCAAGAATATAATATCACAATAAAATATAAACCGGGTAAGGAAAACAATGTAGCTGACGCACTTTCTCGTATAAAACTGGACGATGAAGGAAATGAACTTAAATGCGCTGTGTTGACTTCAAAAATTTTAGATTCTAGAGATACGGTTATTACTGAACTGAAAGCTGATCCTGAATTTGGGAATATCTATGCTTATTTGAAAGACCCCGAAAGCTTTGAGCATACAGATATCGATGCGATAAGAAATAGAGCAAAAAACTATGAAATAATAGATAATTTATTATTCTATACGAAAACAACAAACGAAAATCTTGAGTATAAACCAGTCATCCCAGCCTCGCTTCGATTAAGCATTTTGAAGGAGTTGCACGAAGAAAAAACAGCGGGCCACCTCGGGGTCAGAAAGACTATAAAAAGGGTACGCGAGGCGGTATATTTCCCGCAATTATACAAAATAGTAACGGCGTATGTCAGGTCCTGCAATCAATGTCAGTTAATAAATGATATTAATTACAGCCGGGCCGGGTACTTAAATAGCATTCGCGCTACATTTCCGAATGAAATTTTAGGCATAGATCTCCTTGGTCCCTTCCCCCAGAGCGAGTTAAATAAAAATCGTTTTCTTTTAATAATAGTAGATCATTTTTCAAAATGGATAGAAATTGTTCCACTTAAACGCGCGTCAGCCAAAACAGTCGCAGATGCATTCTTACACAGATACATTTTAAAATACGGTGCACCGATAAAAGTTATTAGCGATAACGGAAAACAATTCATTAGTCAAATATTTGAAAACATATGCAATGGACTTGGCATACGCCATATCAAAATGGTTCCGTATAGACCACAGGCTAACATAGCAGAAAGAGTTAATAAAAACATTGTAAAAATAATTCGCAGTTACGTTAGCACACATCACAAGCGCTGGGATGGCTACATAAATGAATTAGCTTATGCTTTAAGAACGGCACATCATGATACTACGGGAAAAACTCCAGCAGAATTATTTTTAGGCAGAAAGTTAATTACGCCTTTAGATAAATTATTCTTTGTGCAACAAAGAGAGCAGGAGTTTAAACAAAATGATGTGCAAAAGCTAATTGATCAGGCACTTAAAAGCTCGGATACGGCAAGAAATAGGCAGAAACTATATTACGATAGAAAACGCCGTGAAGCATTTTTTAAAGTTGGGGATAAAGTATTGAAGCGGAAATTTTCTTTATCAAGTGCCCCAGACAATTTTATGGCAAAGCTAGCTCCAACGTTTGAAGGCCCCTATGTAATTCAGGAAATCAAAGGAGTAGTCTTATATCTTAAGAACGAGAGAGGGGAAATCTGTAAAGCAAGTCCCGACCAGGTGAAAAAATACTATAATCCAAATGATTTTGAAATCCTTAAAAGTTTCTTGCAGGACTCAAGTCTAAACGAAATAGAAGGGCCAGAGACTACAACAACTATTCCACCACCCAAGAAACAGAGAACTGAAGAGAGACCTAGCACTTCTACAACCCGGACGTCGGTATCAAAAAGAAAAAATGATTTTCAAACTCCGGCGTTTAAGAAAAACAAAAATACAGATGAACCGGGTAAAGAAACCGTGGTAAAGAGAAAAACACCACCTACAAAGGATAGCAGGAGAAATTACACATCAAGGAGAACGCGCACACGGCCACAGAGTCAGGTGCCAGCAAGGCCGCCGTTCCGGAAACTGAAACGCCAGCAGGAGGCACAAAAATACGAGGAACAGAAGAAATTCAAGAAGGACTCCAGACCGGAGGACGTCAAGACCAGCCGTCCCAGGCAGAAACGGAAAGGCCAACAACCAGACGATTACTCCGTCAAGAGGCCAGCATGTAGAGGACGCAAAAGAAAAAGCAACGTGGACGACACTCGGAGATCAATAAGGAGAAGATTGACATCCATGAAACCTCTAACTTGGGATCAATTTTGCCAAAAACGGATGACGGAGTTTCAAGCATCGAAAACTCAAAGATAAGTTAAAACCTTCTATAATTTTTTTTCTCTTTTGTTCCGAAATGTTATGCATAAGTACGAAGTTCTATGTTTTGACGAAAGTCAGTATGTCTCGGTTGAGACTTAGTTTTGTTTTACTTTATTTAGCTAAGGCAAAAGTATTATTTTCTTTAAGTGTAAAAGCTAAAAACAAGCATTTTCTGTTGGTCGAAAGACTAATTCTGTTATGTTAAAGCCAAAATTTGGCCGAAGATAAAAATAACTTCGTATTCTTGTACTAATAAGAATTTTAGTTTCAGTGCCGCCAGCTTGGCGAAGAATGAGTAAAGTAAAAATTTATTTTCTCTTATTCATTTTATGGTAAATTGTAAAAAGCATATGTATTAAAAATTTGTAAATGTATGTAAATACTTGAATGTTATGTAAAAGTAGAATTTAGTCTAGAAGCATAAAATTGTAGATGCTAAAAGTGAATGCTTAAAAGCAATGAAGTCAAAATTTAAGTATTAAACTGTAAAGTCATGCTTTAGAGCGAAAGCCTGCATGTTTAAAGATGAATGAGGGGGAAGTTAGAATGAATGTGTTTTGTAGGGTTCTCCACCTACATTTGAATTTTTAAGAATATTAAAGTAGCTCATTGAGTTGTAGAATGTCGAGTAAGGTGTGTCTATTTGGCCGTTGAATTCTAACAAATCATGATGGTTAGGGGAAGTGTTGTAAGACTAAAACACGAATATTCCCGTTTGACACCACACACGGTGGAGAGCCAGGGTAAAGTTAAATTAATGCTTGAAAAATTGAATGAATGTGAAGTAAGCAATAACTAAGAAAAACGAATCGTTTAAAAACAAAAATTTATTGTGTCAAGAAAGTGTAAATTATAATGTATGTAGAAAGATACTGATACTTATTCCTTCCAGATGCTGGAAGGAAAGACCAAGATTGATTGATGAAGTCCAGGAAAAGTTGCTGTAAGAAGAAAGCTTTGTAACGATCAACAGAATTTTAGTATACAAATGGTTACATAAGATTTTTTTTTGTGTAAACGAGGTTCTCGCCAGTTAGTTCAGAATTAGAGAAACTTACAACAGGTCGTTTGTAGGACCTGCTTCCAAGTTTTCCAAATTCTGGCAGCGGCAAATGTAGGGTTTATATTTATTTTAACTAACATTTATTTTAAGTTTAAACTATCTTTCCTGTCAAGCCTTACTTTCCCCTGGAACTGCCAATGCCAGAATATGTAAATTTGAGTAGAACGCGCAAGCATTCAAATTTATCAGCGGAAGTATTCTGATTTAAATAGAAGGAAACGAGTTCGGTGTGATATTCTTACTTAGCGAGCGCGGAGGTAGTTAGCGAGAATTGAAGGACCCCGCGTTGCGGCCTATGTGCTTGGCGGGAAGTAATGGTAATCGTTCCAGTGAGCTTCAAGTCTGCTGAATTAGCAGCGGTATTGTAAAACGCGGTGAGTTAGTTATTTTAGAGAGCCTCGTAGTTAGAATCTTGTCTTTAGTTTCTTTTCAGGTTATTATTTTTATTTGACTGCCGAGTTGGCACCGTCTGTAAGCGTCAAGAGAACGCAATTGTAATTTATTACGTTGAATAAAAAGGGACTTAAACCCTTCACAAGGCTCTATCTTTTATACAAGTTTTCACAGTCACCTCTTGGTTGCGTGCAAGTTGGAGGCGCGCAACGTTATAACACATAGGCAGAAAAAATGCTTTGTGTATCAAAGTTCTCAGAATTACTGATAGTTTCAAATGAAAATTTATTAAAAGCATAAATATGTAAAATAAAATAAGAAACTTAGTAACTGCGAATTTGCGTATGTTGGGGTATAAAAGCATTCTTACTTGGTCATATGGTGGCTGAAAAGTAAAATGGTGTAAAAAGTAAAATATTCATTTAGCTTCATTTTCTGTTTGATAATAATTTTAATTTATGTTACATCATTGTTAGCAGCCTACGAATCTATTTTTAGTCATAATTAAGAATATTAGACCCGGGGGTGCAGTGGCTAACGCGTCGCGCAGCAGCACCACAGATCCGTGGCTCGATCCTTTGGCTGGGAAAGGTTGACTCAGCCTCTCATTCCTTGAGTGGGTCGATTAAATGAGTATCATGTTCGCCCAGGAACTAAACACCGAGTGTCTTACGACAAGCTGACCACTTGTCCAGGGTACATGCTCATGCACACAGGGGCCCGCAGTCAAGAAAGCAAATATCAGGGCTCTGCAGGCCATGGCTCACTAAACAGCTGTTGAGCCATTTAGTTTAGTTTATGCTTTAGTTTAGTTTATGCTTTAGTTTATTTTATGCTTTAGTTTAGTTTATGCTTAAGCATAGTTTAGTTTAGTTTATGCTTTAATTTAGTTTATGCTTAAGAATAGTTTAGTTTAGTTTATGTTTTAGTTTATGCTTAAGATAGTTTAGTTTAGTTTATGCTTAAGAATAGTTTAGTTTACTTTATGCTTATGAATAATACGATACTTAAAAAACTAGCTTTCAGTCTTTAGTACATTTTTAAAATTATATAACTAAAAAAGACTTATATAATTTTTTGCTATTGTTACTAATTTTACTCTTGTTGTTTCAATTTAGTAAGCCATTATTTATTTAATTCAGAGGTTAAAAATAACATTGTGCAATAATAATCTTCTTTTGCTGCGTGGTGATATTTCAAAGCAATTTTTTTTTTATCGGCAAGTATCTGTTAGTGTCTAAATGTAAATGAAGTAAAAGAAATGATATCATTATATCAAATTTTTCTCCTAAATTCTATCGAAAATTTACTCCTTTACCTGAGATGTGATATTTTGATATTTCAAACGGAAAAACTAACAGCAGGTTTCATTCCCATATCATATATTTGGAGATAAAATATCGGTATAAAAATATGGAAACGTTGTTTGGAATTGTGGATAGGTGTGAACACCCACACGTACCGATAACATGAAGGTCTTCATTTTTCTGGTTTTGGTGTCCATTGCGAAAGCTTCTGCAGGTATGTTTTACAGATATAAAATAGTCATTCATCAGTTCTATTTTAAATAAATACAAACATTCTTATTAATCAATCTGCCTTTATCCCAAGCTTAGTTTTAAAATACTTAAACCCAAAATTGCTTTTGAAATCCATCTATACTTATTGACTCATGTTAAGAAAAATTTACGCATTTTTGATAAATATTAAAATGAAATTGGAATGAAGGTTCACTGCAAATTGATTTCGACCCTCAGCAAATAATTCCCGAGATAAATAAAGGTCAAATAAAAAAATGACCATGAGACTAAATATTCTATTAAATCCTCATTTTGTACGCAATTTAATGTCTAGGATAACAATGAGCTCCACCCTGGTCAAATCCCCACGAACGAGCTGTTCTCAGAAAAGAGTTTTACCGAATTCTGTAAAAGTAATTCCACAATTAAGCTACTAATGTTTACAGAAATATTAAGGAACTTTTAGAATTGTAGCCCGATTTTCTGTAAACTAGGTCAGAGATCTTTTACAGAATTCTATAAAATTTTAGATATAGCTTCTCTATCGTTAGGTTTCTTGGTTTCGGGGGGGGGGGAAAATGCAGTCAGTTATCTATTTAGCTGTTGAGTATTTAGTTTTAGTTTATGAATATAAAAAAATTTATTTACATTTTGGTATTCATTGACACATTTTGTAATTTTTGCTATTTATTTAATAAAGCATGTTAAAACACCATCTAAATTTAAATAAATATATCTATGAATTTTTTTAATTTTAAAAGGTAGGGAGGGGGTAATGATCTTCTGGCAACAGAAAAAGCATTGCGTGAGGGAAAAAAAAAAAGTGAATAATCGGTCTTCTTTCAAGTTACGCATAGATATTGTACAGCGATATGTGCAGATATACTATAAAAAATTTTGCAGAATTTCTAAAGGTTCCGATACATAGAATCTTACATAATATGTACAGTAACAATTAAGAGAATTCTACTGAAAATATCAGATTCAGTTTATAAAAAAGTGATGCATAATTCTAAAGATTTTTAAACAAGTTCGTAGATTTTATTTTCTGCAAAACATGTTACAGAAACATTTGAGTGATTAAAAGATCATAAAATTTTCAGTTTTCTTTCGAGATCAAAAAGAATAAATAAAGTTTTAATTTTTCAATATAATTCTTTTACCTTTTTTAAATTTTTAAACTGATTTCTGTCATGGATAATTAAAAACTCAATTTTCAGAACAGATTTGTTTTTTTTTTCTAATGAAGATTTAAATATCATTTTGGTTTCAAAAATTATTTCAATTAAAACAATAAGATTTTAATTGAAATACATTTTAATCAATAAACCATTTCTCTTTATAAAATAACTAAAAGCATTAGTTTCAGAAATTAAAATTTTATAATTAACAGCATACATTTAATCTTTTAATTAACATATGACTTAAATTGATTTTACGCCTCCACAAAATTTAATTTTTGTATTATATCAGCAGTACTGTATAAAATATTGCACACAGTATTACACAAACTTTGAAACTAAAAAACTTTAAGGTAGACAAGGCAAACATTATAATTTAGAAAAGATTTAAAACCTGTGAATTAAAAATGTTTATTTTTGTTTTTCTGTACCTCAACACAGTACATGTAAGACGGAACATAAAATTTTATTTAATTACAGTTTAAAACTTTACAGACTTCTGTGCTTCATAAAATCTTCGTCAGGGCCACTGCAATGCAGTTTACGTGATTTTCCCATATGTACGTAAACACGAGCCAGTTTTTGCCAAAACATTTCTCCTTGAATACATCCTTCTTTTCTGGCAGATAGCATTCATGTGTTTAATGTTATAATCTAAATAACCTTACCCGGATAAATAACGTTTCTTCTTGAATACATCCTTCTTTTCTGGCAGATAGCATTCATGTGTTTAATGTTATAATCTAAATAACCTTAACCCGGATAAATAACGTTTCTTCTTGAATACATCCTTCTTTTCTGGCAGATAGCATTCATGTGTTTAATGTTATAATCTAAATAACCTTAACCCGGATAAATAACGTTTCTTCTTGAATACATCCTTCTTTTCTGGCAGATAGCATTCATGTGTTTAATGTTATAATCTAAATAACCTTAACCCGGATAAATAACGTTTCTTCTTGAATACATCCTTCTTTTTTGGCAGATAGCATTCATGTGTTTAATGTTATAATCTAAAAAACTTAACCCGGATAAATAACGTTTCTTCTTGAATACATCCATCTTTTTTGGCAGATAGCATTCATGTGTTTAATGTTATAATCTAAATAACCTTAACCTGGATAAATAACGTTTCTTCTTGAATACATCCTTCTTTTCTGGCAGATAGCATTCATGTGTTTAATGTTATAATCTAAATAACCTTAACCCGGATAAATAACGTTTCTTCTTGAATACATCCTTCTTTTCTGGCAGATAGCATTCATGTGTTTAATGTTATAATCTAAATAACCTTAACCCGGATAAATAACGTTTCTTCTTGAATACATCCTTCTTTTCTGGCAGATAGCATTTATGTGTTTTAATGTTATAATCTAAATAACCTTAACCCGTATAAATAACGTTTCTTCTTGAATACATCCTTCTTTTCTGGCAGATAGCATTCATGTGTTTAATGTTATAATCTAAATAACCTTAACCCGGATAAATAACGTTTCTTCTTGAATACATCCTTCTTTTCTGGCAGATAGCATTCATGTGTTTAATGTTATAATCTAAATAACCTTAACCCGGATAAAAAAAACGTTTCTTCTTGAATACATCCTTCTTTTCTGGCAGATAGCATTCATGTGTTTAATGTTATAATCTAAATAACCTTAACCCGGATAGAAAACGTTTCTTCTTGAATACATCCTTCTTTTCTGGCAGATAGCATTCATGTGTTTAATGTTATAATCTAAATAACCTTAACCTGGATAAATAACGTTTCTTCTTGAATACATCCTTCTTTTCTGGCAGATAGCATTCATGTGTTTAATGTTATAATGTAAATAACCTTAACCCGGATATAAAACGTTTCTTCTTGAATACATCCTTCTTTTCTGGCAGATAGCATTCATGTGTTTAATGTTATAATCTAAATAACCTTAACCCGGATAAATAACGTTTCTTCTTGAATACATCCTTCTTTTCTGGCAGATAGCATTCATGTGTTTAATGTTATAATCTAAATAACCTTAACCCGGATAAATAACGTTTCTCCTTGAATACATCCTTCTTTTCTGGCAGATAGCATTCATGTGTTTAATGTTATAATCTAAATAACCTTAACCCGGATAAATAACGTTTCTTCTTGAATACATCCTTCTTTTCTTGCAGATAGCATTCATGTGTTTAATGTTATAATCTAAATAACCTTAACCCGGATAAATAACGTTTCTTCTTGAATACATCCTTCTTTTTTGGCAGATAGTTTTCATGTGTTTAATGTTATAATCTAAATAACCTTAACCCGGATAAATAACGTTTCTTCTTGAATACATCCTTCTTTTCTGGCAGATAGCATTCATGTGTTTAATGTTATAATCTAAATAACCTTAACCTGGATAAATAACGTTTCTTCTTGAATACATCCTTCTTTTCTGGCAGATAGCATTCATGTGTTTAATGTTATAATCTAAATAACCTTAACATGGATAAATAACGTTTCTTCTTGAATACATCCTTCTTTTCTGGCAGATAGCATTCATGTGTTTAATGTTATAATCTAAATAACCTTAACCCGGATAAATAACGTTTCTCCTTGAATACATCCTTCTTTTCTGGCAGATAGCATTCATGTGTTTAATGTTATAATCTAAATAACCTTAACCTGGATAAATAACGTTTCTTCTTGAATACATCCTTCTTTTCTGGCAGATAGCATTCATGTGTTTAATGTTATAATCTAAATAACCTTAACCCGGATAAATAACGTTTCTTCTTGAATACATCCTTCTTTTCTTGCAGATAGCATTCATGTGTTTAATGTTATAATCTAAATAACCTTAACCCGGATAAATAACGTTTCTTCTTGAATACATCCTTCTTTTTTGGCAGATAGTTTTCATGTGTTTAATGTTATAATCTAAATAACCTTAACCCGGATAAATAACGTTTCTTCTTGAATACATCCTTCTTTTCTGGCAGATAGCATTCATGTGTTTAATGTTATAATCTAAATAACCTTAACCTGGATAAATAACGTTTCTTCTTGAATACATCCTTCTTTTCTGGCAGATAGCATTCATGTGTTTAATGTTATAATCTAAATAACCTTAACCTGGATAAATAACGTTTCTTCTTGAATACATCCTTCTTTTCTGGCAGATAGCATTCATGTGTTTAATGTTATAATCTAAATAACCTTAACCCGGATAAATAACGTTTCTCCTTGAATACATCCTTCTTTCCTGGCAGATAGCATTCATGTGTTTAATGTTATAATCTAAATAACCTTAACCTGGATAAATAACGTTTCTTCTTGAATACATCTTTCTTTTCTGGCAGATAGCATTCATGTGTTTAATGTTATAATCTAAATAACCTTAACCCGGATAAATAACGTTTCTCCTTGAATACATCCTTCTTTTCCCGCAGATAGCATTCATGTGTTTAATGTTATAATCTAAATAACCTTAATCTGGATAAATAACGTTTCTTCTTGAATACATCCTTCTTTTCTGGCAGATAGCATTCATGTGTTTAATGTTATAATCTAAATAACCTTAACCTGGATAAATAACGTTTCTTCTTGAATACATCCTTCTTTTCTGGCAGATAGCATTCATGTGTTTAATGTTATAATCTAAATAACCTTAACCCGGATAAATAACGTTTCTTCTTGAATACATCCTTCTTTTTTGGCAGATAGCATTCATGTGTTTAATGTTATAATCTAAATAACCTTAACCCGGATAAATAACGTTTCTTCTTGAATACATCCTTCTTTTTTGGCAGATAGCATTCATGTGTTTAATGTTATAATCTAAATAACCTTAACCCGGATAAATAACGTTTCTTCTTGAATACATCCTTCTTTTCTGGCAGATAGCATTCATGTGTTTAATGTTATAATCTAAATAACCTTAACCCGGATAAATAACGTTTCTCCTTGAATACATCCTTCTTTTCTGGCAGATAGCATTCATGTGTTTAATGTTATAATCTAAATAACCTTAACCTGGATAAATAACGTTTCTTCTTGAATACATCCTTCTTTTCTGGCAGATAGCATTCATGTGTTTAATGTTATAATCTAAATAACCTTAACCCGGAAAAAAACGTTTCTTCTTGAATACATCCTTCTTTTCTGGCAGATAGCATTCATGTGTTTAATGTTATAATCTAAATAACCTTAACCCGGATAAAAAACGTTTCTTCTTGAATACATCCTTCTTTTCTGGCAGATAGCATTCATGTGTTTAATGTTATAATCTAAATAACCTTAACCTGGATAAATAACGTTTCTTCTTGAATACATCCTTCTTTTCTGGCAGATAGCATTCATGTGTTTAATGTTATAATCTAAATAACCTTAACCCGGATATAAAACGTTTCTTCTTGAATACATCCTTCTTTTCTGGCAGATAGCATTCATGTGTTTAATGTTATAATCTAAATAACCTTAACCCGGATAAATAACGTTTCTTCTTGAATACATCCTTCTTTTCTGGCAGATAGCATTCATGTGTTTAATGTTATAATCTAAATAACCTTAACCCGGATAAATAACGTTTCTTCTTGAATACATCCTTCTTTTCTGGCAGATAGCATTCATGTGTTTAATGTTATAATCTAAATAACCTTAACACGGATAAATAACGTTTCTTCTTGAATACATCCTTCTTTTCTGGCAGATAGCATTCATGTGTTTAATGTTATAATCTAAATAACCTTAACCTGGATAAATAACGTTTCTTCTTGAATACATCCTTCTTTTCTGGCAGATAGCATTCATGTGTTTAATGTTATAATCTAAATAACCTTAACCCGGAAAAAAACGTTTCTTCTTGAATACATCCTTCTTTTCTGGCAGATAGCATTCATGTGTTTAATGTTATAATCTAAATAACCTTAACCCGGATAAAAAACGTTTCTTCTTGAATACATCCTTCTTTTCTGGCAGATAGCATTCATGTGTTTAATGTTATAATCTAAATAACCTTAACCTGGATAAATAACGTTTCTTCTTGAATACATCCTTCTTTTCTGGCAGATAGCATTCATGTGTTTAATGTTATAATCTAAATAACCTTAACCCGGATATAAAACGTTTCTTCTTGAATACATCCTTCTTTTCTGGCAGATAGCATTCATGTGTTTAATGTTATAATCTAAATAACCTTAACCCGGATAAATAACGTTTCTTCTTGAATACATCTTTCTTTTCTGGCAGATAGCATTCATGTGTTTAATGTTATAATCTAAATAATCTTAACCCGGATAAATAACGTTTCTCCTTGAATACATCCTTCTTTTCTGGCAGATAGCATTCATGTGTTTAATGTTATAATCTAAATAACCTTAACCCGGATAAATAACGTTTCTTCTTGAATACATCCTTCTTTTCTTGCAGATAGCATTCATGTGTTTAATGTTATAATCTAAATAACCTTAACCCGGATAAATAACGTTTCTTTTTGAATACATCCTTCTTTTTTGGCAGATAGCATTCATGTGTTTAATGTTATAATCTAAATAACCTTAACCCGGATAAATAACGTTTCTTCTTGAATACATCCTTCTTTTCTGGCAGATAGCATTCATGTGTTTAATGTTATAATCTAAATAACCTTAACCTGGATAAATAACGTTTCTTCTTGAATACATCCTTCTTTTCTGGCAGATAGCATTCATGTGTTTAATGTTATAATCTAAATAACCTTAACCTGGATAAATAACGTTTCTTCTTGAATACATCCTTCTTTTCTGGCAGATAGCATTCATGTGTTTAATGTTATAATCTAAATAACCTTAACCCGGATAAATAACGTTTCTCCTTGAATACATCCTTCTTTTCTGGCAGATAGCATTCATGTGTTTAATGTTATAATCTAAATAACCTTAACCTGGATAAATAACGTTTCTTCTTGAATACATCCTTCTTTTCTGGCAGATAGCATTCATGTGTTTAATGTTATAATCTAAATAACCTTAACCTGGATAAATAACGTTTCTTCTTGAATACATCCTTCTTTTCTGGCAGATAGCATTCATGTGTTTAATGTTATAATCTAAATAACCTTAACCCGGATAAATAACGTTTCTTCTTGAATACATCCTTCTTTTTTGGCAGATAGCATTCATGTGTTTAATGTTATAATCTAAATAACCTTAACCCGGATAAATAACGTTTCTTCTTGAATACATCCTTCTTTTTTGGCAGATAGCATTCATGTGTTTAATGTTATAATCTAAATAACCTTAACCCGGATAAATAACGTTTCTTCTTGAATACATCCTTCTTTTTTGGCAGATAGCATTCATGTGTTTAATGTTATAATCTAAATAACCTTAACCTGGATAAATAACGTTTCTTCTTGAATACATCCTTCTTTTCTGGCAGATAGCATTCATGTGTTTAATGTTATAATCTAAATAACCTTAACCTGGATAAATAACGTTTCTTCTTGAATACATCCTTCTTTTCTGGCAGATAGCATTCATGTGTTTAATGTTATAATCTAAATAACCTCAACCCGGATAAATAACGTTTCTTCTTGAATATATCCTTCTTTTCTGGCAGATAGCATTCATGTGTTTAATGTTATAATCTAAATAACCTCAACCCGGATAAATAACGTTTCTTCTTGAATACATCCTTCTTTTCTGGCAGATAGCATTCATGTGTTTAATGTTATAATCTAAATAACCTTAACCCGGATAAATAACGTTTCTTCTTGAATACATCCTTCTTTTCTGGCAGATAGCATTCATGTGTTTAATGTTATAATCTAAATAACCTTAACACGGATAATTAACGTTTCTTCTTGAATACATCCTTCTTTTTTGGCAGATAGCATTCATGTGTTTAATGTTATAATCTAAATAACCTTAACCCGGATAAATAACGTTTCTCCTTGAATACATCCTTCTTTTCTGGCAGATAGCATTCATGTGTTTAATGTTATAATCTAAATAACCTTAACCTGGATAAATAACGTTTCTTCTTGAATACATCCTTCTTTTCTGGCAGATAGCATTCATGTGTTTAATGTTATAATCTAAATAACCTTAACCCGGATAAATAACGTTTCTTCTTGAATACATCCTTCTTTTCTTGCAGATAGCATTCATGTGTTTAATGTTATAATCTAAATAACCTTAACACGGATAAATAACGTTTCTTCTTGAATACATCCTTCTTTTCTGGCAGATAGCATTCATGTGTTTAATGTTATAATCTAAATAACCTTAACACGGATAAATAACGTTTTTTCTTGAATACATCCTTCTTTTCTGGCAGATAGCATTCATGTGTTTAATGTTATAATCTAAATAACCTTAACCTGGATAAATAACGTTTCTTCTTGAATACATCCTTCTTTTCTGGCAGATAGCATTCATGTGTTTAATGTTATAATCTAAATAACCTTAACCTGGATAAATAACGTTTCTTCTTGAATACATCCTTCTTTTCTGGCAGATAGCATTCATGTGTTTAATGTTATAATCTAAATAACCTTAACCCGGATAAATAACGTTTCTTCTTGAATACATCCTTCTTTTCTGGCAGATAGCATTCATGTGTTTAATGTTATAATCTAAATAACCTTAACCTGGATAAATAACGTTTCTTCTTGAATACATCCTTCTTTTCTGGCAGATAGCTTTCATGTGTTTAATGTTATAATCTAAATAACCTTAACCTGGATAAATAACGTTTCTTCTTGAATACATCCTTCTTTTCTGGCAGATAGCATTCATGTGTTTAATGTTATAATCTAAATAACCTTAACCTGGATAAATAACGTTTCTTCTTGAATACATCCTTCTTTTCTGGCAGATAGCATTCATGTGTTTAATGTTATAATCTAAATAACCTTAACCCGGATAAATAACGTTTCTTCTTGAATACATCCTTCTTTTCTGGCAGATAGCATTCATGTGTTTAATGTTATAATCTAAATAACCTTAACCCGGATAAATAACGTTTCTTCTTGAATACATCCTTCTTTTTTGGCAGATAGCATCCATGTGTTTAATGTTATAATCTAAATAACCTTAACCCGGATAAATAACATTTCTCCTTGAATACATCCTTCTTTTCTGGCAGATAGCATTCATGTGTTTAATGTTATAATCTAAATAACCTTAACCCGGATAAATAACGTTTCTTCTTGAATACATCCTTCTTTTCTGGCAGATAGCATTCATGTGTTTTAATGTTATAATCTAAATAACCTTAACCCGGATAAATAACGTTTCTTCTTGAATAAATCCTTCTTTTCTGGCAGATAGCATTCATGTGTTTAATGTTATAATCTAAATAACCTTAACCCGGATAAATAACGTTTCTTCTTGAATACATCCTTCTTTTCTGGCAGATAGCATTCATGTGTTTAATGTTATAATCTAAATAACCTTAACCTGGATAAATAACGTTTCTTCTTGAATACATCCTTCTTTTCTGGCAGATAGCATTCATGTGTTTAATGTTATAATCTAAATAACCTTAACCCGGATAAAAAACGTTTCTTCTTGAATACATCCTTCTTTTCTGGCAGATAGCATTCATGTGTTTAATGTTATAATCTAAATAACCTTAACCCGGATAAATAACGTTTCTTCTTGAATACATCCTTCTTTTCTGGCAGATAGCATTCATGTGTTTAATGTTATAATCTAAATAACCTTAACCCGGATAAATAACGTTTCTTCTTGAATACATCCTTCTTTTCTGGCAGATAGCATTCATGTATTTAATGTTATAATCTAAATAACCTTAACCCAGATAAATAACGTTTCTTCTTGAATACATCCTTCTTTTCTGGCAGATAGCATTCATGTGTTTAATGTTATAATCTAAATAACCTTAACCCGGATAAATAACGTTTCTTCTTGAATACATCCTTCTTTTTTGGCAGATAGCATTCATGTGTTTAATGTTATAATCTAAATAACCTTAACCCGGATAAATAACATTTCTCCTTGAATACATCCTTCTTTTCTGGCAGATAGAATTCATGTGTTTAATGTTATAATCTAAATAACCTTAACACGGTTAAATATGAGACAAGCACATTGATTAGGTATGGGCTAACAATAGCAAATATGCAAATTTTCAAGTTGCCGTGGTAACAACGATTCATTTCCTCCAAAGCAATAGTAATTTCAGTTAAATGCTAGAATCATTTATAAAATGGCAACTTATTTAACGAAAGCTCTTAAAAACTGAACAGTACATATTTATAACCAAGATGCCAAAGGAAGCAAAATTGCTGCGTTTAACCGTTGCATATCAAAAACAGTAAAATATCAAAAGTGATGCTTTATCAAGCTTTAAAACAGTTCGAAAAGGATATCAATCATAATTTTGAAAAACCGTTGTGACGGATAATCATGGAAATGAAGGTTCGTCGATAAAAATTGACGGGAAGCTCTCTGTTACATTCATTCCAAAGGTTTTTAAATATTGTGTACGCAACTGATCAATTTTTTTAATCTGACAAACAATGTTAAAGAATATCCCCACTATAATCTGGTAAAGTTATACTCAAATTTGCAATTTATTATTGGCAACAGCACAAGAAGTTGAAGAACCTTGATTTATTTGAAAAGTAACAACTTTAGTTAATCTTATTTTCTTTTTATTATTTTCATAACATCGTTTGTTGAATTCTTTCCATTTTATAGCTAAATATTCTTTATAATCTTCTTTCAATAAATCGTTCTTTAATTTTGCATCTTGTCTCCTGTCCTGTATTCTTAGTACAACTTTATTTTTCGACATTTTATAATTATTTTTGTCACAAGAATAATCAGTACGTCGCTCCCACAACCGCTTGCCTATGGATTTAAGATTAAACTGAACTGTGTTATACCTAATTTACGCTCGAACCCTTGTGACGTCATCGAAATATTGTGTATTTTTACAGGCTCTACTGGGTTCACCCACTATTCCGGTTTTAAAAAATGTTTAATGTTTTTTGTAATGATCTCCTTTAATAATTAAATAAGCCATAAACGAAAACTATAGCTTTAGGAGTTATTGAGATGAAGTATTCTACTAAGACATGTTTTGCGTCTTTAAAACTTTTTTATCCCTGAGACCGTCATTCAGGAACGTAGTCCTACTTTAAAAATAGAATATTTCTACTCTTGAAACCCCTCTGAAAATTGAAGACATGAACTATTTATCGAATTAAGATCTAGGCTTAAAAATCTTATAATAAAATGATGCTCCAAAATAATAATAATAATAAAAAAGGATTAAGAAACTCGAGTGAAAAATACATAAGCAACTGATTCAGTCGCTTATGATTCAGTCGCTAAAATTCATAAGCAACTGATTCAGTCGAAACGCTCTTCTAAAGGAAATTCTTAGTAGATAATGAATCACGAGTATTTAATATTTGATTTTGATTTTAACCCTAGAGATGGCATTAAGTACACTCCACCAATATTCCTCACTCTGTGAGTTCGTTTTGCTGTTCCTGTGGATTTCAGGTTGAAGACCAGAGACAATTTCGCAAGAAAGTAATGGACAAAGAGAGACAATAGTTCTAAAACAATCTTTCTTCAAGGAACTGCAAATGGTTTCGCTTTTAAATGCGTTCGATTTATGTCGTCAAACATCATCAAAATGAAGATACTATGTGTGTCACTAGGAATTATATGAAAGATTTCAAATCAGTTTAGCAAACAGAAGAAAACTGATTTGTTGTCTAAATCACATGATGTCCCCGAATATTTCGATGTTCAATGTTGGAAGTATCGAAAAGTTTGAACGTATTATTAAAAGCGAAAGACTAATGAAAAATGCGTAAGGAATTTTATTGTTCCTTACCGCATGTTTCGGTGCTATAATTGGTCCCGAGTTTGAATTCTGTTCGATAACCGGTCTCCGAAGCATTAGTACAGTCCACGTGGAACCATATTTGCATGGAAGCCATTTCTTGGCATTCGAATATCCTTTGTTTTATACACCATCCGAATGCTCTGTGGCAGTGCGCTGGAGCTCAAGCTATTCAGTCTCTCGGCGCCAAAATTTAAACATTTGCATATTTTATTGTGAGGAATGGGCTTACACTATTGCATCCCATTCGGATAACTCCTTACTGATGCTCCGCTTTTTATGTTACAGAGTATATTTTGGCATAAAGCAAATCTCTCACAAAATACTCTCAGAAAGCTTGCACTGAGGACAAGGTCCAAAGTCATGAATCAAATAATTATAAATCTTATAATCGGTAATGGACTATTTCGTGCAAGCAAGATTGAAATCTCTTATGCAAAAGACCGATATTATTCGGTCTATATTATAATTATTGATATTCTAATTTTTAATTAAAAAAATTATCTTATACTTTATACAAAAGAAGTTCTTACCTTTTTATTTGAACTGTGGCTTGATTTTGGGAATCATACTCTTTCACGATAACTGTGGCTTTTATTATCATAAATTTATATCTATACCTGCTTTTAGTACTATATTGTTGATTGTAATTATATTCATTTTTGTTTAAAGTGAGGAAGGACCCGATGGAGAATGAAGGTCTATTTGAAGGTGACATTATGGGAATCGACCCGAATATGGTGAGTTGTTTTCAATATGTGGCATACGTAATCACCTTTTTAATGCAATGGGTCTTCATTTAGAAAAAGTAACTTTTCAAAGACAAGTAAAACAGAATAAGTTTATATGGATTTTCGCAACCATGAGAGTTATTTGAACATAGTCATATTCGCCCTACACTATTCTACACACAATAATTTACAAGAGAATAAAAATTATTATTTTCTATAAAATGGCTAATTAATTTTTAAATAAGCAGTTTATGTGTATACGCACACACACACATACACATTTTTATGAATATCGGCTTTCAAAGTGCTTTGAGCACCTCATCTCTGCTACTGCATGATCACGTGCCTTCTCAGTTGTTATAAATAAACCATTTCTGGTCACCACTTATGATTTGCATCAAAAATGGATTCTTTTCTTGACGTTTGAAAAGGCAAAAGATAGTACAAAGGATCAAGTCTTTTTCTTTAAGAACTTGCCGACCACATATATTGAGCTTTGAAATAAAACCATATCATTTCATGTGATCATAAATGATTAATTAGACAAATTAAATCTCTTAACGATTTCTCGTGTTGTTATACAGCAGTTTATTTCTATCAGTACATTTTAATTTGCCTTTATTAGCTTCAACTGATCTTCCAGAATGTAGTGCATCTTCAGTATCGAAATTACCACAATGAAATTTTGTGAAGGAGGTTTTGACACTGCCGTTTTGTCAACACGTCTTCTTCATACATGTCACACAACTTTTTTTTCCTGTTTGAACTACATTCTGACCTCTGCATTAATAAAGAGTCAATATATGCCTTTAGAGTTTTCATATTTGATGAGACTCGAAACAACTTCCTAGAATCAAACAAAATTGTTTACAAATAAGCCTTGAAATACCAGCTGTCAAAATACATAAGGACAATGCGGCTTAAAATGAATTTAGCTGATTAAATAGACAACTAATCCCTGGTGCGGTAAGAAACCGAAATTATGCGTCCATGTATATATCATCTTGGTTTGTTTATTTCCTAGTTAAAAATTTGTTCATTCATATGTCTCTCTCTGCTGTCGCCAAAAATTCTACAATTCTCATAGTTGTTACAAATTAAATTGACCAAGGTATTCCGGATAGCGGCCATGTTGAGTGAAAAGCCAAATTTAGCAAATAATCTTTCCTTTTCTCTGATGCCATCCATTCATTTTGCCACATCTTTTTGTATGTTCTTTTCATAATCGTAAAGCTTTATTTATTTATTTTATCCTGGACATTGGCTTCATTCCGGCTTCTCTCGTGAAAGCTTCTTTGTCCAATGGATCTGCCCTCTCATTTCCGTAATAACCAACAATGTCCCAGATACAATAAAATTTGACGAAATGTAAGTCTTTGAGTTGTCTTTGAAAGTAAAACTTAATGTCCTTCACTAAAATATTACAACTGCCGTTTAAGTCCTTAAGGCCTGCAAGTAATTCCTTCTGACCAAACGTCATTCGTAAATTTCCTATTTTCACTACAAACACAGCTTATTAAGGCATGCCCAGAATTTTTTAGAATGGTTTTTATTGCCAGTGAAATTCCGTTTATTACAGTAAAAAAGACTACGTAAATAATAATAAGTTTTTATTATTCTTACAGGACAGAAATGCTATCCCAAGAGACGTTAACAGATGGCCAAATGCGAATGTCCCTTACGTAGTAGACGAAGAACTATGTACGTAAAGCAGAGCTTTTGCTCTTTCTCTAAAGGTTTGGATGAAGACGAAAAGAAGTTTATTCTTCATTTAGCTTCAAAACACGGCCTCACTTTTCTCAATTCTTTTTCAGATCCCATCTGGAATTTGTTGATGAGAGCCATGCGTCACATCGAAGAACGATCTTGTATTCGATTTTTTCCCAAGGAACCTCATCACAAAGATTATATCAGAATAGTTCAAGCAAATGGGTAAAACTAATGTTCTATAATTTCACATTTATAAATGATCCCTTATTAACGTTTAGAAAGTCTCCTCATAAAAAAGTATATGAAGATTAAAATTTGTCATAAAAGCTCGTCTCAAAAATAACTATTAAGTCAACGTAATAAGATAGATAAGTCAGTGATAAACATAGTAAATGCAGTATCCTTTTATAAGCTTTCTATTTAGTTCACTCGTTGTGTCTGTCACTGTGGTTAAAATTTTGTCGCCTATTGTTAAATTACTTCCTGATCGGCTACTGAACTAAAAGTTTAACACACGGTGTTTGTTGATAACAATATATTTCGAAGAGGTGAAGCAATTTTTCAAAACTGGATTTATATTTTTTAAACCTAATGTTTAAAGAAATTTTACATTATGAATGATAATACGCCTCCCTCCCCCCCCAAAAAAAAAAAAATCTGAAATTTTTCAGATTTTAAATTACGTCCAAAGGGGCGTTTTTTTAACGTATTGAGTGTTACCTTTATTTATTAAATATCATGTTCTTTGGACTTAAACCATAAAATTCAGTTCAAGAGCAATATCGCAAAATAATGTTAAATTAAGCATATCTTTAGAATTTCCGATATACACAGTCTCGCGAGCTGGAGATAAAAGTAATTTTTTTTCTATATAACGTTGCCATTTCTCGCTTTTAAAGCATTGAGTTTGTAAATCAAAAATTCGTTAAAGTTTTACAAAATATAAAATCTATAATAAAACAAATTCCAAATTTGGTCTTCCACATGCTCATATTCGTTGGAGGATTACGTTATTCAAAATTCGATGGCTCTATGTACCATTGTTTTATCACAATGCGAGAAATAGACAATCATTTATGCAGATTTTTCATTATTTAATTTCTTCAAATATAATGCAGGACTCTAACATTTTGTGGCAACAGTTTGAAAAGTGAACCGACGTTTATGAGTCCGACGCAAAATGCCAAAACGAAAGCAATAGCCCTTCGGGACTGAAATCCCTTTGGACTAAAAAAAAGAAAGAAAATAAAAAAGGATCGAAATGCGTTCTCAAAAACTATAACCCATTTTCTTTCAGAAGAGAAATAAGCAAGGCACCGACACACAGAATCACTACATAACGCACTCAGAATTAACTATCGTCCGTTTTGTTGCAAAATGCGATCAGTCGCAAAATGCGACTGACTTTAACAACATGCGAGGCAAATCTGTTACCAACGCACGTGCAAGATGTATCTTTTGCACATGCACCAACGTCATCCGTGTAATTTTTAAACAATTATTTATTTTAAACAAAAAATTAAAATATTATCTCGCACCCTTAGAATGCTTCTTCGCACCTCCCGTCCCCCAAAGGACACAAGCACCCGTCGTTGGGAGCCCCTGCTATAAGAGGACTATGGTATTGATATGATACTTGCAATCAAAATGCTCCTCACAGAAGTAGTGCATTCTTGGCTTTTTCTAAATTTTAACATGCAAAATCTGCCTTTAAGTATTATCCCATAGACCATAAAACCGCTGCTTATGTATTATCCCATAGACCATGAAAACTGGCTATCATCGAAGCGTTCCGAAGCGTATCATCGAAGAATTCTGAAGGAACTGAAGCCTTTTTATTTATTTATTTACTAAACAATCACGCATCACACTTTATTTCCTTATACAATTGACAGCTATAAATTACAAAATCAGCACTTAAATATATATGCATATATATATATATAAGTAAGAAATTTAGAACTAATGTTTCACAAAGACGAAAATTTTGAAATTCATAATTAATAAATTTCAAATTATCTAATAAATGCAACAAATAATTTAATAAATGTAAAAACCAAATCTTTTAAATAATCAATACCCTAATTCAAAAAAATCCTTAAAGAAAATAAAAGAAAAAAAATCTTTAAGGAATTTTTTAAATTTTAAATTTCTTGACAAAACTAATTTCGGCAAATCACCATCTTTACTTTTAGGCACATCAAAAGTTATTTTTTTAGCAGACAAATTACTTTTCGATCATAGATGAATACAAATAATTTTTATATATACAGATAAAAAGCTACGACGTCATTTCAGGCAGGGAAGCATAAGCGGCGCGGAGTTCTTTGCATAGCAGAAGTCAGTTAAAAAAAAGGAAGCATAGTGCTCGTAACTCAGTATTTACACTTCGTAGGTGAAGAGTATTCTAAGCTATGATTGGTCAATATTAGTTTTAGCTACCTTTCTCAAGCAGTGTTATGTAATTTGGAATGATCTCGAATTTGGATGAACAGATGAGTTTAGGGGGGGGGGAACACCAAATTTAGAAAGTTAATTTTGCGGTTGCCAAATATTTTTTTAAAGCAGCCATCGCATTTTGTTATATCTTATGTTACCGTGAAAGACCGAAATTGGAAAATGTCGACTTTCACCGGAGAATGTCAACATTCACCAAATACATCGGTGAAAGATCGAATATTTCTTTACATTCTTGTACATTCGGACCATCACAGATATGCTCTGGTGTAGCATATCTGTGATCACAGATATGCTCTGGTGAAAAGAGAGGAGTATATGTACACGCTGCCATTCCAAAAGGAAGTGTTCCACAAATAAATGCAGTTGTAAAAGCAAGGGCCTCTTGTGCAATTCAAAGTGTCATAATAGTTTAAGTTGTTGCAATAAATAAGATTTGAATCACATAATTTGGTAAGTTTATAACTTCTATTATTTTCCTTTCTCAATTTGAATGTACTGTGTGTTTTAAGTTCTTATGTTCTTAAGATCTTATAATTAGATCTTAAATGTCTTCCAGACAGAAAAGACTTCGCGAAAAAATGTTGACACTGCTATTCTTTCTTAGTTGAAGAAACCGTTCCCGTTTACGCATACGTTTGAGGAATATTTCTCTGAATCAGGATTTTCGAGCATTGTTATGAATTCGCACTGTATGGGGAATTGCCGGCAACAAATTTTCCACCGAAAGTTCGAAAGTATGTTACTGCAACTTATTCTGAGTCTCAAGTGCGTTTTTCCGCGAATGAATTACGGAGAAGGAAATATAATATTCTTATATGTTCAACATTCACCATTAATACATGGTGAATGTCGACATTCACCGGTGTAAGTCAGAAATAAGAGTATTCGGAAAATATTTCGGACATACACCAAGAGACTATGTAAATGTTGACATCCACCGGTGAAAGTCGACATTCTCCAGATTTCGGTGTTTCACCGTAACATATATATATATGTAATGAAAACACAAATTTTGGAAGCACTGCATTGGAAATTAGTTCCACGCACCTTTTTTTTTTTTTTTTTTTTTTTTTTGAAAAATTTGCAAAATGAAGTAAGCACCATATTTGAATACTCGATGATATCTAACTTTAAGAACGATGAACTTGCAGATACTTTTCCCATTGGAGTTCTAGGCAGCAGGTACACAAAATGGCATGATATAAAATGAATGATTTGGAGCTTGCCGGTGGCGTAATAGATGAGCAGCTGAGAAACGTGGCAGACATGTCCGGATTCAAGATAACTTTATTATTGAAGAAAAGCAAGTCGGGATTCGCAATATTTGGTTCACATACGGACGAGTGTCTTATGCACTCCCCATTTTTGTTACATCAGCACATATTCCTTGAACAAAGAAGGTAGCCGCAAAGCGTCTGACCAGGAAAAGCTGGAAGAAGGGTGGAGGCAAAAGTTTCAGTTTTGAGTTTTGGTTTATAATTAGGTGATTGGTCAAGAGAAATCCGCATTAAAGGTTACGTAAGATCGCATAATTAATTTGAATGACGCAGTTTAGACTTAAGCGCTATTTTTAGGACAGATAGATGAAATTCCCAAATGAAATAGAAAATAAAAGAGGTTATAGTGTTATGGAAATTTTAACAAATAACATGAAATTTGGCATCTCAATTTGTATTATAATAGAAATATTTTCATCGACAAAAATTGGAAAGACTTTTATTTGAACATTTACTTTTAAAAAAAAATTTGAACTTTTACCGTGTCAAGAACTTTACAAAATTTCATTGGACATTCTTACCTCAGAACCATAAAATATGCTATTGTTTTAAAAGAATATAGTGCTTAAAATTAATAATTCGATTCCAAATTTTATGACTTTCAATGAAATGTCAAATTGAGTCAAAATATCGGTCAAAATTTTATGACAGTAATTTTTTGTTTAAAAGTTAATATGTTTTGTATTTTCACAATTATATCTTTCACTTTTTGCTGCTAATGCTTGTTCTTCCATCCTCCTCTCCCAACCTTTCTTTTGAAGGTGGAATATGTCAAATATAACAAAATATGATAGCTGTTTCAAAAAAAAAAAATAATAATTGGCGACCTCAAAATTAACATTCTAAATTTGGTGATCTGCCCCTAAATTCATCTCTTCTCACAGGTTCCAGATTTTTCTATCTTAACGTAACGTTTTAATGCAGATGGCTCTTGTCCAATCAAATTAATTGTAAACCAAAACTCTGAACTGTAACTTTTCCGACTCCCACCCTTCTACCTCTGAAGTTCTATGATACTTATCCTTTTTTCCGCATAGCTCTTCTGCTGGCAAAACGCTCCTAAACCATGCTGCTCCTGCTTACTTACTTAAGATGACGTTCTACTTCAAAATGCAATTTATATATTCAAATATAATTAGTAAACATCTTGTCTGAAAAAAGAATGATTTGATATACGTAAAAAAAATAAAGATTGTGATTTTTCAAGATACGTTGTGCTAAATTGCGTCATCAGGCTTTCCACTCTGCCATCTTCAAGCCACTACGGTCTTCTCCGTCATCTACGCAATATCGAAAGCTGCTAAAAGTTCCACTGTTTTCATCTACGCATATTTGAAATCATTACATATATATAATTTAAGAAAGGAAAAACAAACAAAAAACGACCTGTGTGGTCAAGAATATATATATATATATGTGTGTGTGTGTGTGTGTGTGTGTGTGTGTGCGTGTGTAAAGATAGTATAAGTTATTTCAAAAATTAATACTCATGCTGTTTGCCTATTGTGTAAAGGGCAATTTAAAATTTTTAGTCCAAAGGGGCTTTTTCCCTGAGGGACTATTATTTTCGTTTTGCGATTTTGCGTCGAATCACTCTGAATGTCGGTTTAGCTTTTCAAACTGTTGCCACCAAATATTATCGCCGTGTATTATATTTGAAGAAATTAAATAATCAAGAATCTGCATAAATGTATATATGTTTCTCGTATTGTTATAAAAGAACGGTACCTAGAGCCATCAAATTTTGAATGATGTAATCCTACTGCGAATATGGGCATCTGGAAGCCCAAATCTGAAATTTGGAATTTGTTTTATTATATATTTATTATATGTTTTGTAAAACTTTAACGAATTTTTGATTAACGAACTCAAGGCTTTCAAAGCGAGCAGTGGCAACGTTGTACAGGGAAAAAAAAAAAAAAAAAAAAAAAAAAAAAAACTTTTTTATCTTCAGCGCGTGAGAATGTGTATCGGAAATTCTGAAGATATACTCAATTTAAAATTATTTTACGATACAGCTCTTGAACTGAATTTTATGATTTAAGTGAGAAAAACATTATATTTAATAAATAAAGGTAGCATACAAAATGTTAAAATTGACCCTTTGAACGTAATTTAAAATCTGAAAACTTTCATTTTTTTTTTTTTTTTTTTTTAAACTTATGGAGCAGATAGTGTACTGTATTAATGATAGACAGGAGAGTTCCGTTAAAACAATAGCAATAAAAGGAACAATACTGAAAACAAAACAGAGTTATGCACCTTAATACTAAGATGTATGATTTTATTACTATGCAAACATTGTTTTTTAATCCAGTTTTTCCCTCCTATTATGATAACGAAGCGATCTGGACCTTGAGCATTTCTCAGTTACATATTTGTTACTAATTACTGATAAATTATAAACTAAAATTTGTTAAATTCCTCGAATTATTTAATTCGAGCATTGAATTCTGTCTGCAGATGCTGGTCGTTCTGGGGAAGACAAGGCACAGGAGAGCAGAAAGTGTCTTTAGGCCTTGGTTGCCATTATTTTGGAACAATCGTACACGAGCTTCTTCATGCCATTGGATTTGAACACGAGCACAACAGATCTGACAGAGATGATAATTTAACCATCAATTGGGAGAACATAGAGAAGCGTAAGTATTTGTTGCCACTTTCTGCGATACATATTGCAAGAATAGTACATGAGCCTAAAGTTTTGTTACTGACTAATAAATTTGTAATAAATAGTTACAGTTGTGTACCAAACTTGAAAAAAAAATCGTTAGTACGTTTTACAAACAACGCAATATACTATTAAAGTATTCAGTGTATTTATGAAGATTATCGAATAATCCAGCTTATCTGTAGTAATAAACACATTGTTAAAGTTCTTATCTTGAATGTTAAGATAGCAGTATATTTTCATTGAGAATACAAATGACCCAGTGACTGAGATTTCTCACTGTGCCAAGAGATAAGAAACATATGAAAACTTAGGGAATTTTCCCTTGAATTTACGGATAAGAATACGTGATTGGCAATTCGAAGTAGAAAACCTAAGAAAATGAATGCGTTATTGGCGTATTCGGTTAATACAACGTTTCTCAGGCTGTGTTCCTCGAAGTCTGCCCTTGTGGATCTCCTAGTTTTACAAAATAGTTGAAGCTAAAATTTAAATTAATAGCGTATACCACACAATAGCTTAAAATCTCAGAGTTCGAAAAGTGTACATGGCAATCATCTATCACTTTCTCACCCAAAGACCTCTTTTTTTTTTTATGAAATGTATTACCATTTGCCAACTTTGCGGTCTGTCACTCTCCATTATTTCATTTTAAGTGCATATCTGTGCCTCGTATCTGGAACCACATTTTTTGCAGCCTACCTCAAGTCATTTATTAGAAATTATATGCATTGTTTATTCATAACTTGTCTGTTACTTCAATACTAGTGTTAGCTGTTTGAAAACTTTCTTATGTGATAGAGTGAAAGCATTTGTCTCTGATATTTAACACCTATTGAGCATAATGCTTCTAAATAGATCTTTGGAAAGAACATAACGCGATGATATCCTTCAGTTAGGCAGGGCCGATAGTGAAGAACCTGTGTACGATTATGATATTAATGCCATTGAAGTGATGTTAATGCTATTAAAGTGGTATTCGTAACTAAATGTTAATCAAATGGTACTCGTAACCATTAAAGAAAAAGTACCTTCCTAAATATAACTACGGTTATTTTGGGTTTGAACTTACTTAGTGTGACAATGAGAGTGCCAAAACTTGCATTGTATGCTATGAAGTTCTTTCAGACGTGTAAATGAAACCCGCTAAACTGAAATGGCATGACACGGAAAGTATATTTTAATTATTTTAGATAGACGAGATAACAGACATTTCGAATGTGATGTGCAGTTGATTTGTCTATGTCATATATGAGTTAGCAATGACATTCATAAAAATGTGTTATTCTGAAAGACTCTGCGAACTCGTATGTAGCATGACATTGATTAGAAAAAAACGTTTAGCCTTCTGTTCGCAAAGGGTTCTGTGCTTGTCGGTAGGCATAGTGGCATTGCAGCTATAGTTGGGGCACCGCATGTTAACTGGATACATTGTTTCATTCACAAAGAAGCTTGGTGGTCAAAACTATACCATCTAATCAGAACTGTATTAGAAGATCTAAGGTAATCATTAAAGGAAAGCCACTGACAAGCAGAATATTATTATTATTTTGTGATGACATAAGTGCGGAGAAAAAAAAGCTTCGTCTTCATTCCGTGATTCTTTCACGGGGTAAAATACTCAACAAGGCTCTTTGAATTAAGACAAAAAATTCTGCTGTTTTTTACCGAAATCGACGAAGATTTTTATATATCGTTTCTTGCTGATGACATGTGGCTAAGGTGAGGCCCCAACTTAACCATATATCCATGTGACACACTGGTCCATGTGGTACACAAGTACAACCATGTGGTACGTCGGAGTAGCTTTAATGTGTATTCGCAAAATTCAGTGACTTACTGTTCTCAGTGGCCATCAGAAAACAAAGAGGAATCTTAGTTTATGGGTTAATTGAATAAAATATAAAATTTTTTCCCTGTTTCCAATATTAAAATCCGTTTTAGTAAAAAAGAATGTTGTGATTGAAAAAGTATTGTGTGATAACACATATTCACATCTAAAACCTCCGAAGTTACAATTTGAAACGTATTTCTCAAATGGTAACTATTACTAATTTTTATGCATCTGTGATCCATACTATTGCGTTTGAAAATATCAGACTGTCATTGAGCACAAAAGAATAGTTGATTGATTTCTCGAATGACACAATATTTAAAATTAAATTCCAGCAGAAGATTAGTTTACAGACTTCATTACCAACAAAAATAGGATATAGCGAACTGCACCATGATGTTTTGTACCCACCATGATGAAAAATTGTAACCTAGTTTGTTTCTATGCATCTGAGTTTAAAACAAAATACCGAAATCTACTTGATGTGTGTGCCGGGCTCAGTTTAAGCTTACTAACACACATCCAAACATAGAAAAGCTGTGCAAGAATCGGGCGACTCATCTAGCTTATTAATATAAGTACAAAAATTAATTTTTATTTAACTATAGGTAAAATTGATTCAAACTCGAATAGCCATGAATTATTAAATTTTTATATATATATATTTTCTTATATTAACTTAACACCAATACAAGATCAAATGTATTTTAATCATTTTATTTTCAAAACCGGTTGGAACATACGCTAAAATAATTTCTTTCGAAGATAAGAGTACGACGGCCTACAAAACATTCTAGTTTATAAACGTGGCTGCCACTATTAAAATATTTGAGAAACGCTGAGTTAATGCATTTATAAAGATGAGGCGTAGAAGTCAGCAGAAATTAATACATAATATAATATAAGAATAAAACAAACGTCATTTAATGATACGATACAAATATTTAATAAAGCAGAGTGACTACAGCCCAGTTTGATTACATCCATAATTTAAGAATATCTGTAATTAGTTGTTGCTGCTTTATGGTAGAAGCAAATTATAAAAGAGTATGGAAGAATCGAGTGTTGCCATATGGTAGATCTTAAAAGTATTCGTAAAACTAATTTCATATGACAAACTTTTATGTCAGAAGCATTCTATAATTAAAACATTCAGCGTCAGTAAAGTATACTAGCACATTCTGTTCAGAGGAATTATTTTCATAATTGTTATTTTATCATTACCATTTTTTTAATTAATTCAAAATGGCAGTAGAATGCTATTCAGAAATAAAAAGTTATGATTCAGAAATGAAAGTGAAGATAGATTTATGATGAAGAAAGATTTATGAGCATGTGAAATGAGATTGGTTACAACATATACTTGTGAGTGGTGCCATCTGTTAAAGCTTAGAAGAAATAGAGGAATTTCTGCGCTAAAAAGTTAAAATAGTACGTATATCCAAGATATGAAGCTTCAGTAAAACTAGTTATTAAATGTAACCCGTCGATGAAAAATATTTCTGTATTCTATTTTAATATTTTATTTAAGTGCCAACGAATACTCATAAAGTTGTTGTCTCTGAAAAATAAACTACAGTAATTTTTTTAATTTTCATTTTTGAAACATGAGATCTTCTGTTGCATAGGGATATACGAACAGAACATTAAATAAGATTCCTAAAATTACTTTTCACTCTCCAATATTAGTTTTTTCTTGTAATTTAGTAAACATGAGAAACATCTCGTTGTCATAATTTTTCTACTCAGATGCAATTAAACAAAAAGGGCTTAATAGCAATCAAATTATATTAATCACATTTTCTTGTTTCTGCTTGAAGCTGATATTGTTGATCCTTAACAAGCAATGATATATGCTAGGATTTAAACAATGTTATCCGATCGCTTTAAATAATTTTTCTGATAATCTCCATGAAAAGTAAGAAATTGATTTTTACTATTTTTAAGAATTGTAAAAATGTTAAATAAAGTACTCCACCCCCTATATATTTTTTATTACGCATTTTTATGCATTTTAAACTTTTATAAATGTTATTTGTGCATTTGTTCAAGATAAACTTTTTTTTTTTTTTTTTTTTTAATTGTTTGTATAAAATGTGTCTACTCTTAAAATTTATAAATGTTTATTCAGTATTGTGATAAAAATTACTAAAATATTTAATCATAATTGAACACTTGGAAGGCCATATCTAAACATTTTTGTTTTTGATTTCTTCAGCTGAGCTTGAATTCAAGTTAATTTCTTTAATCTCGATTCATAAATATGAAACAAGTATAAAATAAATCATTAAAGTTGCATAATTTATTTTATTTAGTTTTATATTTATGACTTATTGATAGTACGTTGCTTATATGAGATTATATAAATATTAAAAAATATATGAATTTTCATTTAATATATTACAGCTTAAAAACTGAACTATAAAACATACTGAATTATGAGAACTCTCCTATTCCAGAAATATTTTTATATGAAATGATTCTTCGTTAAATTACGATAATGCTGAGAATAAATCAGAAATATTTCTTTTTAAAGTTAATTTGGAAAACCCATAACTAACAGAACCTACATAAGACTTAAAATATATATAAATATCGTTTTAAAGACTTTCGGCTTTAATGCTATACGCATGCATTTAGATTTCATATTAGTTCTTGGTAATTTCTTGTATGTGGTAAGTTATAGATATCTTGTTCATTACTTTAAAACAAATTTTAGCAATACGCCGAATTTCATCGTAAATTTTAATACATTTCTGCTCAAAAATACATGCATGGAACATGCTAGAAAGAAGTACGTTTCATTGCTGTAGAGTGCAGAACACTGTTTTAATCTCATAAACAGGGCTGCTACTTATCAGGCAGGTTTCATTTTCAGATAGCAGAGCAAACTCAGAATATTGTGTTCTATTCTAAACTCCTTGGTATTTGCTTCACACATACGAAAAGCCATGAAAGCGTTTAGTCAACAACATGCTCCATCAAAATGGAATCCAGAATGCAAATGTAATTGTTTATTTTTTTAACCTTCTATGCTTGCTAATGGGGAAGGGAGATCAAACTAAGCTATCAAAGTTCAACAAGTATGTTACATATATACTGCATTCCCAGATGTCTTTAACCCTTTGTTGCATACAAATAATCTAAAGAAATTAAACGAAAATGTTTGTATTTTTCTACTTAAAATAACCTTAGTAATAATAAAAAAATTTTATTTTATTCAAATTTCGTTTTAAATAATTGCTACAGTTTGTTCGCTACAGTGGACAGCATGCATATACGTACATGCATACAAATCTTTTCCCAACGAATTTACGGTCATTGCATTTGAAATCATTTCCTGCCTTGATTGCAGTGATCATTACCATCTTCTAAATGGTAAATCTACTGCTTACATGTACATACAGATCCCCCAAAATACATTCATTTCGTAGATTGTGATTGAATTCATTTTGCTGCGATTTTGTAACCTGTACCTATTGGATTCAAATGTCAAATGTTCTAGAAATTCCTTGCCAAACGTAAACATTTCCAGTGGTGTTTTGGATTGATAAGCAGTACACTTGGCTTTCAATTCACTCTTTTCGGTAGATCTTTATCTACTCACTCTACAATTTTCTTAAACTGACATTCAAAATAAAAAGTCTAAAATTACTAATTATGAATAAAAAATGGTAGTATAAGAAAATGTAAGCAATATTATATAATGTTTACTATGAGAAATTGTACTAACTTGGAAACAGAAGTAGCAGCCATTTTCCAAATAGCAATGCTTTACTTAGTGATGCTATACAGCCATCTATGATCGACAGTTGAAAGTTCTAATAATATAGAATGAATAAACACAGGAATGGAATCTGTTAAGGCATTTACAGAAGAACAAACAAATTTAAACTTTTGTCTACTAGAGTGGACATGATGCAACAAAGGATTAACCAGTCTTTATTTTCGCAACTATTGGTCGTTGTATTTCAGTTACAAAAGTATATTAAATGATGCGAATATTCATATTTTGGCATTTTTAAGGCAATCTATTTTGTGAAAATTACGAATTCTAACTTTTTATACGTTCTCTAGGTCCCGATATATATATGTTTCGGAAAAGTTTTTACTTCTTATAATATAGAATGAAATAAAACGCGAAAAGTTTGGCTTCCGTACAACAAAAAATTCTTCAAGATAGTTGATATTAAAAATCAGTGTCATATTCGAGGACCGTATACAAATTGAAGAGCGAAATTTTTGCATTGGTGCACAACTAAAAGTAAAATATCAATTTAGGAAAACGTTTCTGATGTTAAGAGATTAAGGCTAAGCACTTTTATGTAGATTATTGTGGAAAAAAATTGATCAATATAGTTTTTTTTAATGAAAATCTTATTCACAGAATCCTAGAGTATTTTTTTTTTTTTTTTCCTAGAAAACACTTGTAGGTTTTAGTATTGGCAAGTAGTCAGTTCATAATATTATTTGCATTGATTAGAAATGAAAAATATTTATAGCTTATGAATTTTTGTTCGATTAATAGATTATGATTTTTAAATAATATAGATTCATAAGAATATTAATGATATATTTTTAGACTTTAAAAATTTTTAAATTAGAATTTAAAAATTATCTGTTTGAAACTTCTTTCGATATACCAAATTTAAAAAAAAAATTATAAACAAAGATACTAAAAGTAAATCACGAAAGAATATCACTGAACATTAAAGATGTGAAAATCAATTTCGGATTATTCTATTTATTTATTAACCGCCCTCTCAATGCAAATTGAAAATGACGTCAGTAGTATAATTGCGATTATCGCTTAAAGGGATGTTCCCACTGGGATTTATCTGAGCAACGAACATAACTGACGTAGCTGAACCATCTCCAAAACCAGTTTTTTCCCATACGGCATCAAGTTGAAAACTCTGAATTTCAGCATAGCGGAGCTAGTCGACACTGATTCCGTTAGCTCATAAACCCCAGTGGAAACGGCCCTTGAGCTTTTCCTGAGGGCTGTGACATATATTACCTATGTGTTCACGCAATGAAATAAGAATTAAATAAATTTGGCCTAATACGGAGATTTAAAATTTGCTACTTGCAGATTGTCGATTTGCTTTCCAATTCTTTGGTAACTGAATAGTGGCTAGAACTAAATTTCTATAATGCATAAAAATTAGCTTCTGTAACCTACGTAAAAAGGGGAAGTTTCCATCTAACAGTAGCTTCAATGAAAGATGTAAAATTATACCCATTTATGACGCCAGCATAAAACTTCATTTCTGAAAATTCTTGCAGAGATTTTTCCGATAAATTCTAAAGGATGATCATCATCATAACAAGAGCTGCTCAATAGTTTGTGTTCGGTTGATTAAAGACTTTTAATCTCAATAAATTAAGTTATTCATTGATTCTTTCATTCAAATTTCCCTTATTATTTAAGCTAACAAATTCGTCACAATGTTTTTAATTCCTTTTTACAGAGTGGTATTATGCCTTCAGGAAGCTATTACCTACGCAGAATCGACTTCTGACACCTTTCGATTATAATTCTATCATGCTGTATGGTGAGACGGCTTTTTCCAAAGACTGGAATCTGAAGACAATCGTTGCAAAAGATGGCAGATACTTACCAGCAAATGCTGATAAGAAAGGAATGTCCGAATCAGATGCTCAAAGGATTAGACTTCTCTACGAATGTAGAAGCAAATAAAGGTTATCAAGTTACTCCTTGTGTGCTTCACTTAACATTGTTGTAGCCACAGAAAGGATAATGAAAAACAATAGTCTCGAAAGCAAAATAGCGCTTTTTTACAGTTCTTTCCTTCGGTAATCCGGTATTGCAAAGTTCGAATTCAAAATACAAATATATTGCTCAACAAAATTAGCAAATAAATCTCTAGGTAAAGAAAGCAAATATTACTTATGACCAAGAGAATGATAAGTTCAGATATGAAAGGCAAGTAGAGTGATGTGCAATTGCCAGTTTTACAGAAGTAAGTTAATGAGATTATATGTTGATTAAAATACAAAATTAAACAAAAAAAAGTTTATCTTATGGGATAAATGATTTTTATAGAACTAAGAGCCGTTCACACTGGAGATTCCCTGAGCTAACGGAGACATCTGGCACAGCCGACGCAACTCTAAAACCTGTTTTTTTCTCATAGCGGAGCGAGCTGAAAAACCTGAACTTCGTGTAGCGGATACAGTCGACATATGGAACTCACTGCGTTAGCTCAGATAAATCCTAGTGTGAATCAAAGCTAACTTTGGTGTGAATGGCCCTTTAGGCTTCGTCCATAGGTTGGTAAAAATGTCATAACTGGTTTAAGCTGAGCTTCGTTGCTAGATAACAAAACCTTACCACGTCACAAAAACTGGTTTAGGCGTTTTGGCATAAAGTTCGAAGTTTTTAACTCTATGTCGACTTGGGGAAAGAATCGACCAGTCAGAGGGAACGCGCGAAACCTATTGAGCTATTGAGCAGGAAAACTGTAGACACATTTAACGCGTGCCCAAATTTAGCTTCTTTAATTGGTTGCGCCTTAGACTCCGCCTCGCAGGAGTGAACGGAATTCCCTAATTTTATGCTTTATGGCTATGCCTCTATGACATTTATACCACCCTTTGAACGGAGTCTTAAGCTTCGTTCGGACGACTGCGTTATTGTCATAAAGTTCTTTGGTTTAAGGCGTAAAAATATAAGTCCATTCACACCAGTTTAGCAGGGTTTAAGCTATAGCCAATGAGGGAAGGGAGAGTTGCGCATGCGCAACTGAGTGACTGACTCAGATAAACCGTCGACCGATGTTTGTTGCCTAGAAACGAAGTCCGTCTTAGACCCCTTATGATTTCAAAACCAACATGTGAACAAAGCTTGAGTAATAGACCTTCTACACGGTATAGCTAAAGAGAAATTATTTAGGAGTTCTTGTGGTATCTTTATTCGGTATAGTCTTTTAAGCATGTGCAGCTTTACCTTTCTTAACTAGTTACGGCTTTGTTTAGCAGTTGTGAAAGGACTTTTATGCTTTAAAATGCTTTAAATTTAAATTAATTAAAAATTTATGTGAATTTTCTATTACAATAATAATGACTACACCCTCTTGCGAAAGATCGCATAGGTAACCAATCAGCTTGAAGCGTCAGCTCTTACAAGTTTTTTTCCCTATGACTATGAACTGAAAAGTAGAATTTGTTCTTGACTCCAATGCAGCCCATATATATGCATATACATATAATGTTGCCAGAGTATTTCTGGAAACTTCAAGAAAATTTACATGCACATTTGGAAAAATTCCATGATGCTTCCAAATTTGAGAGAAATAGCTAGATGTCGACGAAGGCCTTGGGAGAATTTTTTCTCATTATCTCCGGTTTAAATGAGCTATCTTTACCACTCAAGCGTCGATCGGTTGAGAATTAATAAGTCAACAACATAATACACATAATAAACGCAATACATGACTAATTAGGTTAAATAAAAATGAATAATAAAATTACAATACAAAATGTATTAACTAAATTAGCAAATAAATAAAAACAATATATAACATTAACGAAATACATCAAAAACCAAATTACAATCAAAGAAATACAAACATTTACAGAACTTTACAACTTATATCTATAGTGGTAGACGACTAGGAATGCTAAACGCGCTCCATAATTAAAGATATGCCATTGCATATTAGAAGCTAACAGAGACCAAGCGACACTTGTCAGCAGGCATGGCCAGTGGCTAAAGAGAGATACTACTAGTTCCTAGTTTCGTTGCCTAGCTTGCATTTTTATGCAAGATGCTTTGATGCTTTGGTTGTATATTCTCGTTTACAGCGGGAATTAATTGCGCTCTTACCAGAGCTTATCATGGAATCCCACGAGGGTCCTCACACATAAGGGCTCATCAAATAGGTCCACCATAAAGGTGTGTACCTTAAGATAAATTTATGCAAGCTATGTCTATGTCTATGTCTTAACTTCGGGTAAGAGGCAATCGGCCTATTGCGGCCTTTACCAATATAGTATTATTCATGACTTTTTTTAAATCTTGACGATCAAGGGAGCTGAATCCACTAGAATGGAAAGTACTTGTACACATACTGTGCTAGAATTCAAGATTTTTAATGGAGGCTCCAGTGCCGCCATCTGTTGAGAGATAAGTAAACTTAGAAGATGCGAAGGTGCTCATATGGCTCCATCTATTTTTGAAAATGAAAAGCTTCTTAGTAGGGTGCTCCGGTGGCGTCATCTCTTCTAGGTTGCACTGTGAGGCATTTTTGAAAAAATTTTCATACTATTTTTTTGGATAAGCAATTATTGGCAAATGATTATATGATGAAATAGCATAGTTTGTCACAGTAGAAAACGGTTCACAAGAATAAAACTATATACACACCAAAGTCTATACCTGCTTTGGCAGGGACAAAGTCCATAGCGCTTTGTTAAAGTAATGCAGTAAGATGAAAAGTAATAATAATAATAAAATAAAACTTGGCTAAATAAGTAAAGAACGAAAATATATCTACAATTACCCCCGACTATTGTGGTGAATAGTTCGGGGTCTTCTGTGGCGTTGTTCTACTGTGTAGTCATAATTTCCGAGTTTTTTAATAATATTTTCAGGATGATTGTCGTACTTCGTAAAGAAGTTATGAGATAATTTTAAAATTTCTGCATATGTTAGTCTGATTTTCAAGGCGTTGTGTAAGGTGCTATTCCGCACAAACCAGGGTGCTTTTGTAATTATACGAATTGCCTTGTTTTAAATCTTTTGAATTTTTGTGCGGTGAGGTCTTGCAGTAGCAGACCCAAGCTAGAGATGCATAAAGAATGGGACGTATTGTCTGAAGATAAATTATTCTTTTTGTTGCTAGACTAAGTTTAGAATTTTTTCCTATAAGCGCATAAATACTTCCTATTGCTTGATTATCTTTTTTTGCATGTATTTTCAACGTGATCTTTGAATGTGAGTTTTCGGTCGAGATAAACTCCTGAATACTTGATACATTTTTCATCGGGAATAGGGATGTTATTAATGATAATACTATTGAGATGTCTTCTAGGGTTCTGTTGAAAATAAACTGTAGTTGATTTGCTTTCGTTAATTTTGATTTTCCATTCACTGAGCCATAGGAAAATGTAAATCGATTGCATTTTGTTTAAGTTTTGAACAGCTCTTTGAGAGTTGATGGATTTGCTGAAAATGGCAGTGTCGTCTGCATAGCAGGCGATAATGGCATATTTGTGGCTTATGGAAGCTTGCAGTTAGTAGCTATTTATATTTAAAGTTGTGCTTTAATCTGATTGGCCTAGGAATTATGCGCAATGCGGTGGTTACAGAATTAATATCTAGATATGACGCGTTAAAAAAAAAGGGAATTAAAAGTTAATTTAAAGTACAATCTAAAGTTACTTTTTTTTGCATATATATATAAATATGTATGTTTATGTAATTTCTTTCATCTTCAAAACGTGACACAACAGGGAAAACTAATGCATATTTGAAATCAACAAATTAAATCGGCAAAGTGCTCGAATTTCCGTTTCCAATAAATATTGCTATTTAAAATACTCGAAATGTCTTTTCAAAGAATCAATGCTTAGCGCTAAATTGGGGTGGGACTCGTAATTAGGAACTAGAACACGTATTTAGAAAACACTTCATAAGCAACTTATCATAATGCAGTTTCATTTGAATCTGTATATGTCAGTTACTGCATCTTTTAAAAGAAAGGTCCAAAAGTGATTATGTCTTTGGGCATTCTTATAAGCATCCAAAGGACTATTAACGAGAATACTGCCTATTTCGCTGTATATATTGTATATTGTACTTGAAGTTAGTTTATTTAATCCAGTATTGATTTTCTTTGTATCATGTATTTTCTGTTATTTCATTGCCTCTAATGTAACGACCAATCACAATTTTAAGAACTCTTCCTGGTGCTGTAGTTCAAAAAATCTTTTTAGACCTCTTGTTAATACTGGAATCTCAAAATATCCTCCTAATTGTCATCTTGCTGGAACAACGATATATAAGGGAGCATATATGTTTATTATTTTAAAACTGACGCCAATGTACTAAAATCCCCTCATTTGAAGATAAAAGCCCTAAGTAATAGTTCCCGAAGAAAATTATGATCTACAATCTACGGTATAGAGCAATTTCTGTTCGATTTGATTTTCATCTCCCAAGACTACGACATCTCATTTCTTCTACACGTCTTACTTCGTCGCTCTCCAAGAGCCTCCGGGGATGTTACGTAACGTAACCTACATCATCAACTGAAGGTAAGTTAAAAAGCACAGCCTGGGGCTTTAACTCATTTATAAAATACGACCATATATAATTCCCGAATTTTATATAAAATTACATACCATAAAGCTTCTTTCTTACTTAATTTTTCTAAAACGACTGGTAAAAACTTCCAGACGTAATCCAGTATAATTGTATTATTGCAAGATATATCGTGACATTCTGCTTATAAAAATAACATTCTCGTTACTAAGCAGAGTGCAAATGTTTATTCTGCCAAGGCATATAATACAGTACAACTCGCTTATAACCAGCTTTGATTTAACGAGAACCCGGATTTAACGAAGAAATCGAATGTACTTGGTTGGTACAATGTTAAGTCTACGGCAGCATAACTCGCTTTTAATGAGGAAAACCGTAGTTATAGCGAATAATAGCTTTGTGATTCATAAGATTTCTGTTGATTTCCACCACCCCGACTCAACTAATCCTTTCTTGAAAAAACGTGTTTGACTTTCCGAAACCAACCGGAAGTTACTGATGAGACATTTAAGTTAGAAAGGTGAAAGTTTAGTTAAAAAGATAAGACATTTAGTTAGAAAGGTGAAAGTTTAGTTAAAAAGATGAGACATTTAGTTAGAAAGGTGAAAGTTTAGTTAAAAAGATGAGACATTTAGTTAGAAAGTTGAAAGTTTAGTTAGAAAGATGAGACATTTAGTTAGAAAGGTGAAAGTTTAGTTAAAAAGATGAGACATTTAGTTAGAAAGTTGAAAGTTTAGTTAGAAAGATGAGACATTTAGTTAGAAAGGTGAAAGTTTAGTTAAAAAGATGAGACATTTGGTTAGAAAGGTGAAAGATTAGTTGAAAAGACGAGCCATTTAGTTAGAAAGTTGAAAGTTTAGTTAGAAAGATGAGACATTTAGTTAGAAAGGTGAAAGTTTAGTTAAAAAGATGAGACATTTAGTTAGAAAGGTGAAAATTTAGTTAGAAAGATGAGACATTTAGTTAGAAAGGTGAAAATTTAGTTAAAAAGATGAGACATGTAGTTAGAAAGGTGAAAGTTTAGTCAAAAAGATGAGACATGTAGTTAGAAAGGTGAAAGTTTAATTAAAAAGATGAGACATTTAGTTAGAAAGGTGAAAGTTTAGTTAAAAAGATGAGACATTTAGCTACAGTGCTTTTGAGTATACAGAAAAATTTCAAAACTTTTTTCGAAACCAGGAGTGAAAACGATGTTTTTTGAGCCATGAGTCTTCTTCGAAGAACAATAACATAAGAAAGAGACAATAAGGCAGTTCAAAGCAAATAAACCAATTTCTTCTTTACTGTACAGAAATAAAAAATAAATAAAGTAAGTTTGTATAATATAGTAATTGTGTATGATTTTTTATGATATATTCACGAACCCGTTTTTTACGAGTACTCGGTTATAACGACCAAACATCGTGATCCTTTCGCGCTCATTATAAGCGAGTTCAACTGTGTACGGCGTTAGAAATATCTTTTGTTAATTACAACAATGCTGCAAATATTCATAAAATTTATCTATTATTCAGGGCCGGTGTCAGAGGCGATGCAACCAGTGCAGTCCCGCCGGCGGCAGAATTTATGAGCGGGAACATTTTTGGAATTTAGAAAAGCATCGAGCAACAAAATGCAGGATGTCGAAATGTTTAGAACTTAGAAGAGGCACTAAGCAACAAGAATTTAAAAAGTTTCAGAAGTTTTCAGAATTTAGTACCCACAGAGATTGCATCGAGCAGCAAATGTTTACTATCGGCCCTGTTTAATACATATCTATTAAATGTACTCACTTTTTGCAGCAGTTCTTATTCTTAAAACAACTTGACTGACGCCATTTTTAACTTTTTCCACTTCTTTTCACGTCCTTCGACCCACTTCAGTTTTCGGGCGGGTTCCCGCCAACGAACAGTCTTTTGACATTGGCTGTTGTCCAGTGACTTTGTCTCCCCCTTCTTACGTCACACGACGAGTTGGAGAGCGTTGAAAAGCACGAAGGGGAATTACAACCCTTTTGTTTTTAGGCTACACGATTGAGAAGACAGCATTACCACACGTCTGTTTTTTATGTTTCTTTCACAAGATTTTTTCTCTTGGTCTTAGCAAGTCCCACGCTGTTAGGTTTCCTTTAAATTTAATTTCAGATTCATTTATAAAGTTTTAATTCTTTAAGCTTGCAGGTCCAGCCCGTACGTTATTGTATATTTTGACTAATAGCAGACCGCTATTTATTTTTATTTTTATTATTGCTGTACATCGAAGTTGCATTTACATTTTTTACACCTTAATGTGTTAATTTGTGCGGACGCGTCGGGAAATTGGAACAGAGAATCGACACTAAAAAAAAAATTTAGGACAGTTTATCTAATTAATTAAAAAATTTTCGTAACGCAAATTTTCACTTGTCTGTTTCGGCGAAACGCGTCATGGAGTTAGCTTGGTTCGACGTTCAACCAGAAAAATTTCCCTTGAAAAGCCAGGGTGGACCTCGAATTCAGCTAATTTACCATTTTCCACTTTTTAATTTTTATATGTTTTAACTTGTTCCATCGATTGGTTTTTTACTATGTTTTATATTTCACCTTTAACTTGTTTCCAACGACAAGTATTTTACTGTGTTTTATAATTTACATTTTATTTCGCATATAGCCTAATATTTCACCTCATTCAATGTCATTTTTTTAAAAAACTGTGTTGAACTTTTTCCTGGAGCCACAGCTCCTGGTAACTTTTTGGAGAGCTAACTACAATTTCCTTTCTCATTTTCTTACTTTTGCAGCATATTGCGCAAAAGATTTTGACCAAAATTGGTCTTTTTAGTATTGTACTTACAACCTAGTTTATAATATACAAATTAAAAATTATAGACAAAAAATAAGAAAGTTAGAATAAAATTCAAAGACACGAAAGGAATGAAATTCAATACCAGTAAAATCAAAAATTCCCATAAATATGTAAAAAATCAACCTATTGTCATTAAAGCAGAAGAACTGTCGTATATAGATATATGAAATATAAAATGTACAAAAAATATCTAGGAAGAGGAATGCAATCAAATTTTATCTGATTCAACGTTAGAGCTAAATTTCCTACTTTTTGTCTATAATTGATTAAATTTTTAGCAGCATATTACGCGGAAATAAAATTGGGATAATTTTGTTTTAAATTAAAAAAAATATTATACTGTTATATAAATTCAATATATTGTAAAGTCTGAGTCCCTTTGGAAACATAAACCCCGTAGACTTTGAAAGGACCATTGAAGAATTATCATCTAGCCTTGTGAAACAAAACAGAAATCAGAAGAAGAGTATGTAAGACCCTTTTATTCGAACATAACTTAACAAATGACCCAACTTGGATTTACATAAGCCAATCACTTCTCGCTTAACAGAAATACGTAATAAATAGCAATTTCAAGATCTGGTAGATTAGCCTGATGACTCACAGAATACTTTAAAGGCCCGTTCCCACTGGGGTTTATCTGAGCTAACGGAGTCAGTTCCATGTGTCGAATAGCTCCGCTGTGCCTGCAGTTCAGATTTTTCAACTTGCCGCTGTATGGGAAAAAAACTGGTTTTGGAGATGGGTCGGCTACGTCAATTGTGTTCGTTAGCTCAGATAAACCCCAGTGGGAACGCAGCTTAACGCGCAGGAAAGGCTGTGGTCTGTAGTAAACCGGCGAGACAAAGCCGAATGGCTAGAAACACTCAACATCGCTAACTTTCGCTAATGATCACAGCACAATATGGCCTGGAACAAGCAAACACGCTCTAAAACTAACTTCCGAAAATTTTACTTCTTTCTACCTTAATTTGAATAAACGTTCGTTATCTCATTTACATTCTGGCATGAAAAGCGTAGGTGAAAAGAGAGTAAGAGGAAAGTAGTCAAATTTAAAATGAACTATTAGTTAAAAATAAATGGATAAACCTTACATCATTATTAAAAATAAAACTATAATAGTTTAAAAGAATGTTTACTGCCAAACAGCTACATTATAATTTGAAAGTTCGATATACAATCCTTGAAGTGGCAACACAAATCTAAACAGTTTTTAAAACCACTGCTTTGAAACCGTATTACAGTTGTAAAATGTAATAACTTAATCACATTTAAAATTAATTGTATATGGACTTTATAGAGGATTTCTAATGCGTTTCGTTTAGGTGATTTGTAACGAGTTTCTGTTCAAGAACTTAATCCGAAACTCGTGTTTTAGGATATAGTATCAAATGAAGCAGTAATCATACGATCTATATACATCATTCTATAATCTTCTATTGATTTACTTTCATGTGTAAGTGTAATTCATAGGTTATTACTTCTGGCTTCTACTTATTTGCTTACAATATAGTTTTCTTAAACCATATTTAGAGCTTTACAATTTCTTTACAGTAACAAAGAAAAACGCTTCGAAAATACTCAAGAAGATTAAAGATTAATTGTAAACGGTAGCACACTATTACCCCAAAGAAAACTAGAACAAAAATATAAAAGGTCAAATTCGTCTTAAAACCATGATTCAGATTCATTGCCAAACTTTCTTAACATGAAAAGGTCGCCTACTTATCAAGCTTTTTTCAGTTTTATCACTGCACTTTCGCGTTTATCTTTGAAATCAAGGCCAGTTGTCGCTGAATAAACACTTAAGTACAATTTGATAAAACAACAAATCTTTTAACAATGTAATTTCAAGAAGATGAAGAATTAACTCAACTGCGTTTGATAAACAGTGAAAAATTTCGGATTCCTTCTTTCATTTTCAAAGAACATTTATTAGTTTTCCTGATGAATAAGTCCCTTTTTTTTATGCGCGACATAAATTTGAAACACTTTTGTTTGAAATGAAGCGGCAGCTCCGATCTAATAACTAATCTATATCTCGCATCTAATTCTACTTCAGCGATCCATAGAAGCACAACCTAGCTTTAAAACGGAATTTGTTAGAAAGCGAGTAAAAAATGAACACCTATTATGATTCTTCAATAACAAATTTTAGAAATTACCATTAATTGCTTTTTAAATAGCTTATTTTGATATTTAAAAAAAGATTGTTTTTCAGAAAGTATAATTCGATTATTAGTAAAATAGGTCAGTTACATTATTAGCCCAAAGGAGTGCTAGTAAAGAAGGGCTATTAGTCTCAAAATGGCATTTAGCTTCGGTTCACTGTAAACGGCATATCACTTTTTAGATTCTGCCCACCAAATATTATCGCCCTGTATTATATTTAAAGGGATTAAATAATGAAAAATCTGCATGAATATATGTATGTTTCTCGCGTTGTGAGAAAATGACGGTACCTAAAGCCATCAAATTCTGAATAAAGTAATCCTCCACTCGAATATGGGCAACTGGAAGCCCAAATTTGACATTTGGAATTTGTTTTGTTATCGATTTCATATTTTGTAAAACTTTAACGAAATTTTTGATTAACAAACTCAAGGATTTCAAAGCGAACAATGGCAATACTGTGCGGAAAAGAAAAACATTTTTATCTCCAGTACGCGAGATTGTCTATCGGAAATTCTAAAGATATGTTGCTTTTATATTCCTGCTGAATTGAATTCCTGTGGTCTAAGTGCGAAGAACATGATATTTAATAAATAAAGGTAATACACAAAACGATAGAAAAACATTCCTTTGGGCGTAATATAAAATCTGAAAGCTTTAAAATTTTTTTAAAGCAACAAATAAAGTAAAAACTCATTGACCATTTCTTTCTATGCTATAAAAAGTATCTTCTAAATGTACAGTTCTATGATTATTAGTGATCTTATTTCTGAACGTAAGTAATGGAATATGCACTGTTCATATTAAAGGAATGGAACATGCACTGTTCATATTAAATTACGAAAAAAATCAACATGTTTGATTTCCATGTTTCCAAATGAAGAATTTCTACTCATATGAACCAAAGGTGCTAATTTCTACTCATATGAACCAAAAGGTGCAAAAAGCATGTGATGCGAGGATCTCCCGATGACACGAGGATTTTCCCTCCTTCGCTAGTAAATTCCGTCTTTCCGGGGAAGAGAGGACCCTCATGCGGTTCCTCGCCTGGCACCATATAACTACAGACAAAAGTCTTTAATTCGGACACCCATAATCCGGACCTCAAAACTACAAACTTTCTGCGCATGCGTCGCGTTCACGCATGCACACAGGCGTTTACGAGAGCGCGTAAGACCTTTACGGCTGCGAATATGTTTGTGCGCATGCGCGTTTAATGTGTAACGGAGTTATACGCTAAGCTAAAATTATCTAATTCAGTTAATGTTGCAGATTGCGTTGTTCCTTAATCTTCAAATTGGATCCGGCTTATTATTTTTTGCAGACTGTTAGAGCAATTTCATAAAAGTAATCTTGAACTTTCGATTATGTCAAATAGAATTTCCGATATATATTTACTAATATGTAATTTGTATCTACAAAGCGAAAGTATGTTTAGAAATCCGAAATCTGTTTATCAATTTCACGCCGCGGATTGATCTATCAGCACTATCCTTATCTTCAGGGCAGATGTTTTTATTTTATTTGGCTTATAATTCCTTACTAAGTGTAGTATTTCATCTCGATGTACTCCATCTTTGATATGATTTAAATTATAAAGTTCCTCGTCATTATAATTCGCTTCCGATAGTGAAGAAAGTGACCCAGAGGTTATTGAAAACGAAAACATTTCGATTGACAAATTAGTCGGTATTCTCAACACAGCAATTATAGGACTTGAACAGCGGAACTTTGTAACTAAACAAGAAATTATGTCTGTTTAATAGAATTAAAGAGAAAGTATTATCACATGAAACGAAGCAACTTACATTGAAGGAAATGTTTAATAAAGTAAACAAATAAATATTAAGCTTTTTCTTTTTGTAAATTTTGATACCCTTTAGATCATAATTGTTCTTTATTTCATAAATTACGGTTTCATATATTTAATTTTTTAATTTCTGCATGCCATCTTACCAGATTTAAACTGATGATCTATAATCCGGAAAAATCGATAATCCGGAATCGCCGAAGTCCCGACGAGTCCGGATTAACGACTTTTGACTGTATAAAGTCACCAAGTTTTGAATACATGTAGCCTGCAGCCGAAAGTGGGCACCTCGGAGCCCAAATTTTTAATTTTTAATTTGCTTTTTGCTTATGTTATACGAATTAACAAAATTTTATATTTAGGAAGATTTTTGAAATTACTGCATATTTTATTTCTGCATGCACGTTGTTAATAAAGATATCCAGCTCCAGGTCTGCTTACATACAATGTTTTAAGTAATAGCTTTGTTATATTATTCTAGGCTGTGTTGCATAGCTCAGTGGCCTCTTGTGGACAGGAAGTTCATTATAATTATGATTTCTTTTTTTGAGGTGGTTGAATTCATGTGGTCTAAGATCTAATAAAACTGTCTGAATTCGGAACTGTTCACATATGATGTTCAGCTGTGAGGGGGCATTTGAATAAATAGTGTTCGGGACTGCCTCTTTCTCCACACGCACACTGGTCTGACGTAACTAAGTTCCTTGCATAAAAGTGCTTTGGGCCATGCCCTGATAAGAACCACGTTATTTATCTTGTTATTAAACTGGGTGCTGTGCCTGCTTTTGGGAACAACTGATAAGTCCTTCTTCCTTGTTCGGCGTTGTCCCACCAATTCTGCCATTCAGCTTTAAATTTGTTGCTTGTGATATTTTTAAAGTGCGAGCCAGGCCATGGTGCTGAAAAATTTTGTTCATTTTGACCCCTAGCTGCTACGTTGGCTAGGTCAACCTCCTCGTTGCCTTTTGTCCCTGCATGTGCCTTCAGCCAAGTGAAGAACAAGTGTTGATTTTGTGATACTGAAGTTCTTTCTGTAATCTCCTGGATTAATTTTGATCGGTGGTACAGTTTTGCGATGGGAAAAGAGCTCTAGAAAGAAACATGTTTTCTTTAGCTTTATAGCTTGAAACCATTCTAGAAAAAAAGGCAATTTTTTTAGTTTATCATTCTTTGCATTATTGCTCCTTGTTTAAGAAAACTCCACAATGCTGTTTGGAAAATTCTCAGTTTTAATGTAGTTTTCTTAGGCTGTAGTTACCTAGAACATTAAAATTTTTAGCCCAAAGGGCGTTAGCCCAAAAAGGCTGTTAATTTCGTTTTGGCATTTTGCGTTGGTTCACTATAAATGTCGGTTCACTTTTCAAATTGTTGCCACCAAATATTAGAGCCCTGTACTATATTTAAGGAAATTAAATAATGAAGAATCTGCATAAATGTATGTATGTTTTTCTTATTGTGATAAAAGAACGGTGCCTAGAGCCATCCAATTTTGAATAGGGTACGTCTCCATTCAAATGCGCGTCTGGAAGCTCAAATTTGGAATTTTTTTTATTGTCTATTTCATATTTTGTAAAACTTTAACGAATTTTTGATTAACGAAATCCACGATTCCAAAGTGAGCAATGGCAACACTGTGCGGGGAAAAAAAAAAAAAAAATTTATCTCCAGCGCGTGAGACTCTGTATCGGAAATTCTAAAGATATGCTCATTTTAAAATTATTTTGTGATACTGCTGTTGAACTGAATTTCATGGTCTAAGTGCGAAGAATGTGATATTTAGTAATTGAAGGTAACACACAAAACGTAACAAAAAAATTCGCCTCTGGGCGTACTGTAAAATCTGATAGCTTTCATTTTTTTATATAGTTTTTGTGTTCATTTTTTGTTTTATTTTATATATACCACAACGCTAATTTTCATCAAAAGTTCTGCCACGCCTCGCATTACAGCAATCTCGCAGTGCTTTCGCCCAGTTACTTGACACGCAATACTAAAATAAACACTTCAAATAAAATTCTTTATCAGAGATAGATAATTCTATTCTTAATACGTGCTTTTCCTGTTTATATTTCTGTTTGTGAAACGTGCTCTCTTAGTAATTTCGTCAATACTCTTCGATACTTGCGTCACGCCATTTTTTACTGAAATGTCTACTAGATTAGAGGTTTTCAATCAGGGAAGAATTCCCACTTAGAAAAGAATTTCAGGGGAATGCCATCAGTCTTTCATTCAGCTGCTGAGTATAAGTCTTAGTTTATAAATATAAAAAACTACTTTTATTCAAGTTTTGGTCAAGTTTGGTTTTATACATCCACTTGATATTTTATAAGAAACAATACATATCTTAACAGAATTATTTAATTGGTAAATATATACAATACATGTTATAGTTACAGAATTATTAATACTGAACTATATAGGCTAAACTAAGAATAGTCATTATTAAATTAGAAAGAATTATTATTTTACTGTTTACTTTCAACCAAATATAATCATTATTAAACATCATGGTTTACTAAATCCCAAAATACAGGAAAGATGTAATAACACAGGTGCTGAGGCATGGTACATACAGCTCCAGCATTCCATAAGCCGAAAAAAAGCACTTCTACCTACATTGCTATCATATCATATGAGCTCATGCTCAGCAGAAGTTCCCCCCCCCGTGTAGTATACCTAATATTTATCTTTACTGTAATGCGACCACGCTAACCATTGCTAGTAACTGCCGATAGCTCGACACGTAGTCAAGCCATAAATAAAAGCACCATAAGTACACTCTGTTTGAAAAATGAACCACCATTTTTCTGTATTTAATACCCCCCACTAATCACATATGAAGTTTGCTGCTTCAGTAATTATGTTTGACACATGGACAATTACATATAACCTGCCATTACGAAATATCGGCGATCAAGTATCACGCTACAAAATACGACATATCATAACGATAGTTCGTCCATCTCTGCGCATGCGCTAGCCGCACAATTTCGCCAAGACTTCGTAAATCGCCCAAATTTAGTCGCGGGTTGCGTTTACTAGGGAGGAAGAAAAAATACACTTCCCGGAGCTCAACACGCTCTCTCGACGATGCACTAACCGCGATACACTACGAGACTCTTTCGGTGCACTTGACGACCCACTTGGCACTTATTGCCCGGGTGTCAACTCGATCGACAGGGATTGACTCGCTAGACGAGACACCAACTCGATACTAACTAACTCGCACTCCAGACGAGGCACTCTGATTCGCCCTCTCGATGAAGCACAATCCCGGACTGCGGACCAGCAGGGTTTAGCTTTCGGCTTGTGTTCGAGAACATTCTGGGCAAAATCGGTAAGAATTTGTTCCAGGAGGTTCTCCATCCGTCCATGGCATATCGCCAATTTTGTCGCCAAATGTGGCAACCCTGTCTTCCTTTGCCATTTTATGGCAACCCTCACCAGCCTTGGACATTTCGTAACACTATATATATATATATATATATATATATATATATACGATTGGTACAGCAATTGCAACGAAAAAGGGGGGTGCACAGTTGTTACATATTATATCAGTCGCTTATACAAAATTTCAGCGCTCTACGGCTACTCGTTCTTGAGTTATGTGAAATACATACATACATACGTACTGATATGTACAGACGTCAAAGAAAAAACCTCTTTTGAATCTGTTTTAAATCCATTTTACAATTCGTTTTGAGAAAAACAGACCTTTATTCTGTCTGTACCTATAGATTTCAAGCAAAAACATATTTCAGATGGATTCGAGATCGGTCAAAATGGATATTTTCTTAATTTCGGATAAAATTTCGGATATCATATTTCATGATATCCGAAATTTACAGTACTTTATTTACTTCGTACAAGGAAGTAAAAAGTAAACTTGATTTTCGATTAAAAACTCGATATTTCTATCTGCCTTTTATACAGTTTCGAGATGTCATATTCTTGCTCGAATAGCGCGAATATTCTGAAATGTGTATACTAGCATGTTCTACACTTCGAGGAAATTTCAAGTTCTGCTTCATCATGTAACAATTTAAATAAGCAGCTGTGTATAAAATTTTATGATTTGACAGATTTAGAGCAAAGGTAACTACGCATTTAAATGCAAATTTTGGCGTTGAATGCATCATTTGAGTAACAAATTTTTATTGAATCTTTAAAAGATGTAAGTAATAAATCATGGAATTCAAAACTCGGTTATAATTGAACAAATACTTTCACTTAGATAATTCAAAACTGTTCAGCAGTTAGTAAATGACATGAAATTTATAAATGAAAGTAAGAATCCTAATCAAATTTCTAAAAATATTGGCAATTACTGATTCTTGCTATTTTTAGACACTGTACAAACCACTCCTAAAATAACTATCTCAAAATTCTCTAATAAACTATAGGTAAAGGTATTTATCTTGGAAATACAAAAAGATATCTGAAGTCTGTTGGATAACACGGTAAAATACTACAAAACAAAACTCTGATGTTTTAAATCAAATTCAGGGATTGCAATTAAATAAAGAATGTATCAAATAAAATTGTAAATTATGGGTAGCAATAATTTTCACTGATAAAGAAAAGTTCAATATATTCGGTTATCGCAATCGTGACATGATTCTAAAAAAAAAAAATTAATTAAAAGGTCCGTGTTCTTGGTGACGTTTGGTGGAGGTCATATGAAGGTTTGTGGATTAGTGCAGCTTTCGTATAAGCAAAAACGCTTTATTCCTAAAAGTTTGCAATAAGCATTTTATTGATTTTTGAATACCTATTTACTCTGCTGGGAAGTTCAACAATATGACATTAGTATGCAAAATATTGTGGTCGAGTGGAACCACAGTCGAGTTTCAATAGTTTGTTTTTCTCCACAATTTGAATTTTTTAATGATTCTTTTACGGTCACAAAATATTTTAAGTCTGGCAGTATATTGAAGTTCCATAAATAAATAAAGTAAATCTACTGCCAAAATTCAAATTTATCACAACTATATCGCAATCCAAAATGAAGATCTGAATTTCCGAAATGGGCTAATCCGACGAGTTTTTAATCCTCCGTGATCTGCATGTTTATAACTAAGAATTAAAGTCTCAATTTATTTTATGCATAGTGTTTTCTGATCAAAAGAAAAAAAATTAGTTATATTTTAATAAACAAGAGTCGTATTTGCAGCTTTTGACCTAAATCTGACTGACCTATATACTGAAGAATCATATAATGATTCTGCACCTTTCAATGACATTCTATCTAGGTCTGGCATGTTGATTACTGAAAAAGTGTCACCAATACCTGTTTGGCCTGGGTGAAAAAAAAGAAAAAAAAATTACATCTATGATTTCTGATCATTTTAAATTCGTAGCACGCCGACAAGAGCTAAAAACTTAAGTTAATACCAAATTCTGAAGTGAAAGTTTTGTCTAAAATCGGAGTATTAAGAAAACGTTTAGGACAGGGGTTCCCAGCGAGGCTGGTATTGAATCTTTGGGGGTCAGTGAAATTTTATAGGCGAATACACATCGGCAGTTGATCAGCGTCTCATTGATTATGAAAGAACGTATTAATAAAACTTATCATTAATTTTTTATTGGCATAAAGCTATTTACAGCAAATAAGTAAAGGCGTATTCAAAACGCATGGTAACTGGAATTTAAAACTTATCCGAGAGAAATATCCCCAAATGAAAGTCATTTCTGAAACCAAATATTATTGGCATTTTCCTCTTCTTACTCTAACGGATGCTGACTTTACTCAAATCAATAATTTTAACTGCGGAAAACAAGAAACAAGTTTTATTTTTTTTGAACAAGGTGAGTTAAGAATTAAGTTAAACAATTTTATGGCAAATATTTTTTAAAATGCATCAATAGATCGAGCGTAGCAAATCGATTCATATTAAACAATATCGAACTTTTGTGCAATTTGAATCTATGGTTTTAGTTATATTTGTAAAATTAAAATAATAATAATAAAAAATAAAAAAAAAACATAAATGTAATAAACCATTTTTTTTCCAAATCATTTTGTTTATATTTAAGTCTAATTATTATCTTTGAGTTATTTGTATTGTGATTATATTACATGCGGTATATTTTAGAAAAAAGTATAAGAGGGTTGATGAAGAAAGTCATTCTTTTAAAAGGGGTTGATGCAAAGAAAAGGTGGGTAACACTGTTTTAGAACGTCATTAATTCAAATTTTAACTAATTTTTAGACACACGGTTAAAAATTTTCAAAAAATATATATATACATATTAATAAGACCCACCTAATCCGAAATTTAAACTACAGATGAAACGGTAAGCCAGAAAACTTAACGCTTCCCATTTGTTTAAGTGAGCTTAGTTCATTTTCTCATTTTTTTTAAAAAAAAAAGACGTATTTTATAGTGCAAATAAATGACGCAATATGTTTGCTTGCAAAAATGATGGACAGAGAAAGCAACTAATTGATGATTATGTCGATCAAAATCACCATTGTGCTAAAAGATTTCTCTGATAATGAATAAGCTATCAAAAATGATGTATCAAAGATTTCAATGAATTACATTAAAAAAAATTCACAGTATTTCCTAAGTGAACTTTTGCTTTTCGGTGAGCAATGATATGTTTCTGCCATCGGAGATGACATATGAAAAATCGCGGAGTGCTACTAATCTGTGCCTTGCAATAAATATAATATTCCCTCATAACATTTCTCCGAAATTTTTGGGGTTTCTCTATTTGTAACATGAGTACGAACCAAGAGTCATATAGAACTAAGAGTCTTCCCTTAAGGCAGACTCATCCAAGTGCCTAAATACATAATCCAACAATCCATCCAATTTAAGTGAATTGCAGTCGTTCGTTTCTGCCATCCAAGATTATGGATAAAAAGTCACAAAATGCCTAGTACGAGGGTAAGTTGAAAAATAAGTTTCCCCTGTCGACTGTGGTAAGAGTTGTGTATGAAAGTCAAAAAATAGAATGAGACATTAAAGATATGACATACCTTTATTTTTCCACATAGATACCAAGTACATTGAGACATTTGTCATATCGCTTGATAAGCTTCAAAAAGCCCTCCAGGAAAAAATCAGGGCTTTGCCATATGGAAGAAGCGTTGAACGGCTTGTTTCACTTCAGTATTGCTTCCAAAGCGCCTTCCCACGAGATTTTTCTTCAAAGCCGGAAACACATGGAAGTCGCTTGGTGCGGGATCAGGACTGTATGGCGGATGGTGTAGGCGCTCCCAACCAAGAGTTGCAATATGGTTTTGCGTTGCCGTCGCCGAATGTGGTCTGGCATTGTCATCCAACAGCAGAACGCCAGATGTGAGAAGGCCAGGCCGCTTTTTCCGAATCGCCTCTTTCAATTTCGACAGGGTGTCACAGTAGCGCGTAGCATTGACGGTTCCAACCTCCAAAAAATCCAGCAACAAAACTCCTTGGGCGTCCCAGAAAACTGTGAGGAGCACTTTACCTGCAGAGAGAGTTGTCTTGAACTTCTTTCCGACAGGTGATGACGGATGTTTCCACTCCATAGATGCGGCCTTCGATTCTGGCGTGAAATGGTGGACCCACGTTTCATCCCCCGTCACAATCCGAAACAGATTGTGACGGAAGTCATTACCATCTTCATGGTAACGCACGAGATGTTCCAGGCTGACACCCATGCGTTGGTCCTTGTGTGTCGAGGTCAATTGTCGGGGCACCCATCGTGCTGACACTTTTCTGTATCGAAGAATGTCGTGGATGATGTTTTGAGCTCGCTTATGTGAGATTCCAAGTTCTTCCGCTACTTCATCGATGGTGATACGCCGGTTCACTCTAATCATGTCGTTCACCTTCCTAACATTTGCATCTGTAGTGGCCGTGCGCGTCCGTCCAGCTCTCGGTATGTCCTCCACTTGCTGACGTCCATCACTGAATGTGCGACACCATCTCCGCACCATTTGCTTCGACATCACACCTGGCCCATAGACTTCCACGAGGCGGTTATGAATTTCTGTTCCTGATACTCCACGAGCCCATTCATAGCGGATAACCGCTCTCACTTCCTCCTTTGACCACGAATTCAAAACGCACCTTCTCTCCATACCTACCGGGGCTCCATACAGCACCATCTGCTTGATTTGCAACGACCTCTACCCAATGGTGTATCGGTGACTTGCGCGTTTTCCTGCTGTGTCGCCTTTCGCCCATAGCCGTTCAACGCTTCTTCCATATGCAAAGCGTGAATTTTTCTTGGAGGACTTTTTGAAGCTTATCAAGCGATATGACAAATGTCTCAACGTACTCGTACGAGAATAATAAAATAAAGGTATGTCATATCTTTAATGTCTCATTCTATTTTTTGACTTTCATACACAACTCTGACCACAGTCGACAGGGGAAACTTATTTTTCAACTTACCCTCGTATTTTCTTTCTATTTTTAAATAAAATAATAAATTGGAATGAAAATTTTGAGTTTTCTTTATTCTAAATGCATCTCAAAGAATATCGAAAGAATATCTCCAAAGATTTGTCGAAAGCGTTGACAGCAGAAATGAGTCATTTCAATTTTGGGGTATTCATAAAAAGAGCAGGCGGATCTCTTCTGCTATAGAATAACATGCGCTAGAGTTGCCTGTTAGGCACCGATATATTAAATGTGTTGTTTGCCTCTCTTACCCCCCCCCACCATTGGCCGAGCGATACATTGATAAATCAGCCCAGGTTCAAATCCTGGTGAATTGGATGGCTTCATGGAGTTTCCATTAAAGAATCTCCACAAAGGCATCTCTATCCTTAGGCACATCCCCCCCACCGCCTGTTTTCGCAAAATCCAAATAATAATTTTCACATCACAGTGTTCTGCTGCTCTTTTGGCACGCTGATGAGGAAGCCGGCTGCTGTAATTTTGGACCCAGGTTACGGTCGAATGATGGAGAAGGTATGCATGTTTGTAAATGTATAATGCTCTGGCGGTACGATGGCACTTAAAATAGTATCGAGCCGAAAGTGCTCTCGAGGGCTTGTTAAAGGTGAAGAAGTTGTAGAAGGCCCTCAGAAGATTCTCCTTTAAAGTTGGGACGGAGCTAGGCAAATTCTATAATCATCCTATAAAGCATCCAAGGTTTTCTCCAACCACCAGGCGCAAGCTTTTCTTCTTGGAAATGATAAATTTCGTGCATTTGTTTTGATGTTACTGTCAGACTAGTAAGGTAAATCCAAAGGCATAGAAAACGTAATTTTTTCAAAATAAGTATTGTTGACAAAAGTTTCTAAAATGTGCCATTCTATTTCGATCTTTTTATATTGAAATAATTAGCCTAAGAGATATATTTTTGCTTTATATTTAGAAAACATTACTACAGGAAAGGACAGGACAGGAAAAAGCATACATGACACCCTGACTGTACCATATATAGTGGAACTGTCTCATGGATCCATAATGCTTTTTAAGTCTCATGGATCCATAATACCTTACCATGTGGCGATACTGCTTCGTGGAATCCATTTCTAATCATGTGAAGCATCCTACAGAGGCTCCGTGCTGTCTTTCCACAATATTTTCATGCAGTTATTATTATTTAAAAGGGTATATACATTAAAATAAAAGCTCTTTCGTAACAATTACTGCTCAAAATATTTTGACATTTTTTTTAAATGGTATATTTGATAATTTATTTTATGGTGAAATTGAATACGATAACGTGACTGGATATCAGAAGAGGCAGTGCTCTGGAGTGGCTCTTTCACCGCAAACACAATTGCCTCTTTTTGCGCAAAAATTCAAGCTTTGGAGTTACTGTGAGCTGGTCGCTTGGTGAAGTGTTCCTGATCGATCGTGCGCGTAAGTAGTTTTCGAGTTTGGTTTTTGATTTTTGCAAGTGTTTTCGTGATGGACTTGCCTTTCCGTTGGGGACGGTAGGCTTTTTGGACTGTTGCAAAGAATCCAAATTTAGAGTACATTCAGACTTTAAACTTAATTAATGATAAAAATGTTATCGAAAATCTTATTGAAAGTGGTTCAGAAGAGGAATTAGATGCTATATCTACCTATTTGCAAATCCAAAAAAATCTTATTGATAGTGGTCAAAAAATAGTTGATCCAGAAGTTGAAAAATTATTTCAGGTTATGGTAGCCAAACTCTTCAGTAAACGGCAATTAAAAAATGTTAAATCTTCAAAGGAAATTGATGAGATTGTAGGAATTGGTCAGATTCTTACCCAACAAAACATGAATAATGTCAATGTGCAAGACAATAACTCTCTTAAGCAGGGCGAAACTTGGATTAAACCCAAAAAAACGCACAAGCGTACTTTAAGTGATAGCAGTAACTCATCTGTTACAACAATAAAAAATAGATATTCTACCCTTAGAATAGATGACAGCATGGAAGTCAATCAAACGCCCAACACAAACCCTCAGGATATGGATCAATCAGAAGAAGGCGAATTCATAGCCCCTAGAAAAACTGCAAACCGTGTACCGCCGATTATAATATCTGATGTTACGTCTTGGAACCCCCTTAGAGATGAAATTAAAAAATTTACCACAGCTATGGAGTGCGTACAAAAAGGTGGAGACATCCACATAAAAGTCAAATCTGACGATGAGTATCGCTCAGTCACAAAATTTTTGGATAATAAGGAAATACCTTATCACACTTTTCCCCTACCAAGGGATAAGCCCATTAGAGTAGTAATAAAGAAGCTTTCAGTGCATACTAAACCTGAAGAAATATTAGAAGAACTCCAACAATTAAAAATTCCAGTTAAAACGGTTAGACAGATAACCAAAAAGATTGACAATGAAATTGTCAAATTGCCAACTTTCCTTGTAGAAGTCCCACGGACTGTTGAAGGAAAAAAGATATTTCAGGTAACACATATCTTGGACCTTGCGGTCAAAATTACCTCTTTCCAACCAACCCCAGGACACAAACAGTGCCATAACTGTCAGAGATATGGACATAGTCGCTCCCACTGCAAACATAAACCAAGATGCTTAAAGTGCGGATTAAACCATATCACCACTAGCTGTACAAAAGATAGAAATCTTCCAGGAAAGTGTTGCCTTTGTGGGGGACCCCACGTCAGTTCCTACAGGGGTTGCGAAATGCGCCCTGACAATATTAAACGTAAGATTGCTGAAAAAGGAAATCAAAGAAATGCCTGGAGAAAGACAAGAACAAATCCTCCAGAAAACAACTTGGAGAACTTACCCCCATTACCGAGTAGGAGAAACACTAACGAAAATGTTAATGAAGCCAGTCCCTCATCAGTCAACCAGAATGAAGCTCACGAAAGAGAACAATTAGGCTCCGCCCCGGATTTCCTGAAATGGATCAAAAATCTATTTACTCAAGGCAAAGCGCTATTTGAACGCTTTTTTAAAGCCAAGTCAATAATGGAAAAGCTCCAAATAGGGTGGGAAGCCTTTGAACTTTTAGCAAATTTAAATTATGAGTGTTAATATTGTAAATAACTATGCAAGCATCCAACTTACTGCCTCCAGCAGTTTAAATTTCGCCTTCTTTAATGCCAACGGAGTTCGCGGCAAGAACACTGAGATCATAAACTTTCTTAATTGCCATGACATTGATATTTTCTTAATTAACGAGACACATCTTCGAGCTAGTGATAAATTTAACATCCAAGGTTATAGAACCTTTAGAAAAGACAGAGAAAATAACAGGGGTGGTGGCACCCTGATTCTCATCAGAAGACACTTGCAGGCCACCTATTTTAATCTCCCAAGTTCTAGTAATATTGAAACTACTGCCATCATAGCTCACTCTCGCACTAATGAACCTATTGTGATTATTTCTGCTTATAATCCCCCGGGACATAATATCAGCAACAGTGACATGAGCATCTTTAGCGGCATTATGCTTCCCACAATACTAGCCGGAGACTTAAACGCGAAGCATCATCACTCCTGGAACTCTCGACGTGCAAATGCAAACGGGAACTTCCTTCATAATTATGCCCTTACAAATGATTTAAGTATCTTTGGACCAACGGATCCCACCAGATACAGCCATACTGGCAGCGCTGAAGTTTTTGATATTGTTATCACAAAATTTATTGCACAAATTCCCTTCCTACAAGTTTCACACCAGCTAACTTCCGATCATCTCCCTGTCAGATTTACTTATTACGGCTTTGAAAAAAATATTCCACTTAGAAAAATCACAAACTGGGATAAATTCATTCATTCTCTGGAAAAACTACCAGAGCATCCTGCTTTAGCCGATATTACTGACATTGAGTATCAAATCACTAAGGTCAATAATTGTATAAAAAGTGCTCTTGACAAATCTACTAAATATGAAGAACATAAAAAAGAAAAACTTCCGGATGACATTATTGGCAAAATTAAGGACAAAAATCGCACCGCTAAAATTTGGCGCCGTACTGCTGATCCTAATATCAAAAGAATTCTTAACAGAAAAAATAGGAATATTAAAAATCTTCTAAGTGAATACAGATCTGATAGTTGGAATAATTTATTAGACTCAATGGACTTCAACCCTGATACAGTGTGGCGTATTGGGAAAGAGCTCAGAAAAACTCATAGCGACAACATTGGACCGTTGCACACCGATACTGGAATCGCATATTCTGAAAAAGATATGGCAGAAGTTCTTGCAACACATCTTGAAAAAACCTTCACGACAAATAACTCACAAGATGAAGATACAGAAGAGGAAGTTTTTAATTTCATTATTCACCTTCCTGATAGAACAGATGGACAGCATATTGGTTACACCTCGCCCATTGAAATTCAAAACATTATAAAAAATCTGAAAAATAGAAAGGCCCCCGGCTACGACGGGATAACAAATAAAGTGCTCAAAATTCTCCCCAAGGGATATATTGTCCTAATTACCAACATAATTAATGCCTGCATAAGGCTTAACTATTTTCCGCAGCAGTGGAAAATGGCACATATCATTACTTTTGTTAAACCTGGCAAAGATCCAAAAAATGTTAACTCTTATCGCCCAATTAGCCTGCTTCCAAGTCTTAGCAAAGTTTTTGAGCGAGTTCTACAGAAACGGCTGACGAGACACTTGGAAGATAGAGGTATAATTCAAAATGAACAGTTTGGTTTTCGCCCACAGCATAGCACAGTACATCAACTTCTCAATGTTACTGAATTTATTGCCGATTCCTTTTCCAAAAAAAAATACTATTGCAAGCTGTTTCCTAGATTTAGAAAAGGCATTTGACAAGGTGTGGCATGAGGGACTCCTCTTTAAGCTACACCTTGCTCATCTGCCTATAAATTTTATCAAACTAATGCAAAGTTATCTAAAAAATCGCAATTTTCATGTCAAAATCAATAACACTTTATCCTCAAGAAAAAGAATCAAAAGCGGCGTCGCCCAGGGAAGTGTTTTGGGGCCAATTCTCTTTAATATCTTTACTAATGATATGCCAATCCCACTAAATTCAAAACTTGTGAAATATGCAGATGACACCGCTATTTTTACAAAATCTTTAAAATCACAGTTTGCCGTAGATAAATTAGAAGAAGCAGTTAACATCATCGCACATTACTTCAAATCTTGGAAACTTAAAGTCAATCCGGCTAAATGTCAAATTCTGCTCTTTAGAAGGTATAGAAAATTTACTCCAGTAAACGTAAATATAAAGATAGAAGATCAGCCACTCCCCGTCGTCAATAGTACTAAATACCTGGGTGTCATTTTCGATTCACAACTCCTCTTCAAGGAACAGACTGCATATGCCTTACGGAAAGCTACAGTCGCAAAAATGGCTCTGTACCCTCTCATCAAAAGAGACTCAAAATTAAACATTCAATTAAAGAAAAGAGTTTACATGATGCTGATTAGACCGACACTACTTTACGCAATTCCCATATGGGCTACAGTGTTCAAAACGTACAGACACAAGTTACAAGTCTTTCAAAACAAGATTCTAAGAGAAATAGTTAATTCTCCTTGGTTCGTTAGAAATTTGCAAATACACAAAGAATTAAAAATCAGACCAACTGCTGACCAAATTATTTCAACCTGCCACAACTTTTATAGTAAAATTGAACAGTCTCAATATGATCATATTAAGGAACTAATCAATTATGATCCAACACTTGAAAATGCTGCTAAGCGTCCTAGGAGCATTTTTCATAATCCAAGGTGGTGAAACTTGTAAATAGCTGTACATACTGTAAATATTTCCCCACTAGAGACTTTTGTGTTTTTTTCAGTTTATTTAGGACTTAAAAAAGCTCAGTAGATTACTACTTTATATCATTATTTTCAAGAATTTTATATTTTATTAGTGTTCCTATAAAAAGTCTAAACTGTGACTTATGCTGAAATATTGTGTCTTTTAAAATTACAAGTGTTTCTTAAAAAGTGTGTTTATTCCAGAACTTTGTACAGTGTGAACTGTTTGTGAATACTGTTAATTTATATGACTTTAACATTTCTCGTACGAGAACTCTTGAAATTCACCAGAAATATGTTACTGTTGACTTATTCCTCATTTGAGCCACTCCCACCAGTATAATTACGATCCATTTCATTCTGAACCTGTTTCAAAAGCATACTTAATTTAAATTACTTAATGTTTATTTTTTCAAATGCTTTATTAAGCAAACTTTTCAGCTAGTTATATCTTTCGTCACAGCTCGAACAACTCCCAGATGCTTTTTCACTCTACATACCTTTGTATTTGCTTCAGCTTCGCCTAGTAGGCGCGGCGTTACACGCCCATTTTTGCAATTATATATACCAACGCCTAAGGGCATTTTTTCAAAAGCGGTGGTTAAAGCAGCAGAGGCTGCTAATTGCCTCCTAACCATTCAAAAGACAAGACAATTGCCGGGGGAAGAAATATTTATCTCATAGAAATAACAGGGAAAGATGCCGGGTCGTGCCCAGATATTAATTGATTTAAACGGGTGTATGTTAATGAGACATCTTTTCTCGATCATCACTTTAATTACTGCATAGATTCCCCTCTCTTGGGGTACAAATTTCCATCAGTTCTGATAAGTCTGACCTATTTTCATGAGTGCATTCTTTTCTTAAATATTTTTAAGTATTTTAAGTTTATAACTTTGAAATCGAGTACAATAGCGGAGTCTTTAGCAAGGGAGTCGGCCTCTTCGTTTCCGGCATTTCGTGCAAGAGCTTCTCCACAACCAATGGAAATTTTAATTTGGCTCTGTTCTTGAAGGAGAAAAATTATTTTCTTGCGATATTGCAGAAGGGTGTTTGAAGTTAGCTATCCCATACAGCGAAGAAAAAGAATCTGATTGGATAGAGAGCAAACAGTATTAATTGTAATTTTCATTGCCCTTTTATTAGCTAAAATTTCTGCTTGAAAAAACGTATTTTCTGAATACAGGCATCCTTTCCAAGTATCAAGTTGATGAATATACCATTCTAAAAATTCTAGAAAAAATTATTTCGCACGCGTTTGTTGTATAACAAATTAATTGATTACGACAAAGCAGAGAGCTATCTGCCTAAGGGAAGGTGGACCCCGGTTCGAGTACCGCAGTAGCATGGACGCAGTGTATTGTGTCTGTGCGGCAATGGGCACTCAAAATACAGGAGAGCCGAAAGTACTCTCGAGTGGTTTGATTAGGGAAAGGGGGAAAGATCATCGAGCCGCTCCCTGGACTGTTTTCTATCTAAACTAGGGTGGAGCTTATCAATTAGTAAGGTAGGACGATGCTTAATGTGCCTTCAGGAATGTACAGGTCCTGGCCTTGCTTCAGTCTATGCCTGCTTAAGGGAAGGAATACTTTCGTGGAAGCAGTGGCGTAAATAAGGGTATGCAAAGAATGCCGTCGCATAGGGGCCCGAAGGCTTAGAGGGCCCTTTAATGTCCTGCTGAATTCCGTTTATATGCTTAAATTTAAAAGGCGATGGACATTTTTTTTATAAATTATATATATATATATATATATATATATATATAATAGAATTCGTCTTCTTTTAAATTTTCAGGGGCCATCTGCGTCATATGACACAGTTAGGGGGCTCTTGAAAGCAGACAAAAAAGCTGAATTCAGTGTTACATACACCAAAACTTCAACTGAATACGAAGCCGAACAGCTATATGCTTTTATTTTGAATCTTTTCTAGAGGAGAGTTTTCGCCGCCCAATCGGTATAGTGGTTAGCGTCTCCGACCGCCTTGCCGGAGATGGGAATAATCCCGGGCATGGCAAGGCATGGATGTTTGTAAATGTATAGTGTCGGTGTGACATGGCGGCACTCTAAATGTGTGCCGAGCCGAAAGTCCTCTTGTGTGGTTTGGGGGACCCTGGGACCCGTCCTCTGAGGTGCTCTCCATCAAAATTGGGGACGGAACTGAGCGGTGCTCAAACCTGTTGCCAACGACAGGCGTAAACTAGCGTTCCTTGCCACGAGGTATTTCGTGGGCTTGGGTGATGTTATGGCAGCTGAGCATAAGTAACAACAATAGCGGAAGAGCTTTCAAGTGATACCCGGGAACAGAATGTTTCTCGGGTTTATTGTGAGAGCAAGTCCTTAATTTTTTGAAGCCAGCATGTGACAAAGACGGCCAAAACGAAAGACTCTTAAAGTCCACTAGAATTCCCACTTTTTGAAAACGATTTTATATTGTAGCCACATGTCAAATTTTCTCGTAAATACAAAAAGAGTGAGTTGGTTCAGAATAAGAATTACTACTTTTCTTGCGCACTACACCAGTTATTGTTTTAAAGCTTGGTTATGCAATTAATTTATTTACATAAATCTTATTGTTTTAAAGCTTGGTTATGCAATTAATTTATTTACATAAATCTTATTGTTTTAAAGCTTGGTTATGCAATTAATTTATTTACATAAATCTTATTGTTTTAAAGCTTGCTTATGCAATTAATTTATTTACATAAATCTTATTGTTTTAAAGCTTGGTTATGCACTTAATTTATTTACATAAATCTTATTGTTTTAAAGCTTGGTTATGCAATTAATTTATTTACATAAATCTTATTGTTTTAAAGCTTGGTTATGCAATTAATTTATTTACATAAATCTTATTGTTTTAAAGCTTGCTTATGCAATTAATTTATTTACATAAATCTTATTGTTTTAAAGCTTGGTTATGCAATTAATTTATTTACATAAATCTTATTTTTTTAAAACTTGGTTATGCACTTAATTTATTTACATAAATCTTATTGTTTTAAAGCTTGGTTATGCAATTAATTTATTTACATAAATCTTATTGTTTTAAAGCTTGGTTATGCAATTAATTAATTTACATAAATCTTATGATAATGGTTTATCTCGAATAAAAGTTAAAAAAAGATTAAAATCATCTCTCTTCTTCCTTGCTTTCTATTCATGTTTCCCCATTTCTTTCACAGTTTTTCACTTTTTCTCGTTTGTCAGATTGAAATAGTTTATAACTCTGACGCGCACTAATTTCAATACTATGTCCATGTACATGTTCAATAGTGTCCATGGACATAATTTTATGGTAATGAAATCTTATTCGAATATCTAAGCAGTTATTATTTGTATTTAATTTTTTTTTTTTTTTTTTTTTTTGTTTTGTTTTACTTCAATATATCGTACAGTATAAAGTTTATCCGCACAAATGTTATGTATATAAATTATTAATTTTTTTACTAGTTTAAAAGCACTTACATGCATTAAAGCTTTCCCCAGCATCAAAGTGTAAGAAAATTAAAAGATAAAACGGCGTGGAGATTCAGTATCGGCGATTACCATGGAAGGCTGAAGCCACCAAGTCTTATTTAATCTAACAACCTAGTAAGGCAGAGTACACTCTGTCTTATAATCTAAAGACCTCATCTTAAACACGTGAGAGCTAATTTGCATTCTGGCATAGAAACGGAAAGTAAAAAAAAAAATGACAGCAAAGGACTAAGGTAAAATCATAAAATAACTAGTTAATTAACATAAAGGAACTCTAGAACTTACCTAAATAGAAAAAATAATATAAATTAAGTGTTAAATTTATATTATTATTTCTTCTCTGAATTAATAACTGATAGGTTAAAATGTTTCTAGCAAAAGTTAAAAACTGCAATACAAAATATTGCAGTATAGTTAGGCATTTCTAGAGAACATTAACATCATATTGTTACTTTTTTTTTTTTTTTTCTGACATCAGTTGTTACGTTATTTTCTTCTTTCACGTTCATATGGGGTTTGTAGATTTGGAGTGAATAACAACGACACTTGATGAAGTATCGAAACACACTTTATTTAAGACACAATAACACGCCGAATAAATACTAATTCAGAAGTCAAACAACAAAATTCAGCGTTATATTTTCAAAATTTTCACAGGACTAGTTTCGATGGTTTTACTGAACCACCATCCTCAGCTGCAAAACCGCATAACGCTGATTTTTGTTTTTAGATCTTTGAATTAACACTTTATTTAGCCACTATTAATAGGACAGCTCCAATAACACTTTTTAAAGTCGTCGAAGATCTACTCTAAACACGCTGGAACAATCAGTGGAACAGCCTTCAAGCTATAAGGCTATAAAGGTGGAGAAAGCTTCACTGCAAAGCACCAGAGTACAGCTCCCGACTCTGCTCTGTCGTTCTCGGAACTCCACTACTCTCGAGACTCTCCACGCTACAACTCGCGACGCACTTGGAGACACTTAGAGCACAGCTCCCGACTTTTCGTTCAGTCGTTCTCGGAGCTCAGCACACCCTCTCGACGATGCACTAACCGCGATACACTAAGAGACTCTTTCGATGCACTCGACGACCCACTCGGAACTCGTTGCCTGCTGTCAACTCGATCGACTCCGCACGGACTAACTAGAGACTATCTCGCACTTGACGAGGTACACACTAAACTGACTGCGGACCAGCAGGATTTATGTAGCTTTCGGCTTGTGTTCGAGAACATTCTGGGCTAAACCGGTAAGAATTCGTTCCAGAAGGTTCTTCATCCGTCCATGGCATATCGGCAATTTTGTCGCCAAATGGGCGATTTCTCGCCAAATGTGGCAATCCTACCTTCCATTGCCATTTTATGGCAACCCTAAAACTGCTTTGCGGGGAAGCTATCTTACCACGCCTGTACATTCCGTAACAATATATTGTTTTACGAAGCAAAATTATTTGTGCATTGATTTAAACAAAAACATGAAGTGTAATTTAATTCACTTCTAATTTATGGCTTGCTAAATTTTAAAAAATTTTTAGTTACATTTCTGAAAGCTGTGAAAGATGAAAAGAGCGATTTCTAGTCTAGATATTGTTTTCTTTATAGGCTCGCGAAGTTGACATACTGTTTGCTCATAAGTTGATTATATCAAAGAGAGAGAGCGCTTGCTGTTTGCCTAGTGGAAAGAATGGTCTCTGAAAGAAAGTAATTCGTATTTACTTATATAGAAAAAAACAACAAAAATGTTTATGCAATTAGACCATTATCTCGGTTTCGTACCTAGGATGAACTACTACTGTTCAGTGGCCAAACATTTGGCCACTTAGGTGGGAATTTACTGTATTGATGAGACTGCCCTAATTTTAGCTCACGCAGATGATAGGTAATGAAATATTAAGAGTAAATAAATTATTTAAACTAATGTTTAGATTAGAAATGAACGTAAAGAAAAATGTCAAATAAGATGCTTATAATTCTAAGAAACGATACAGAATATACTCTTTTAAAGTAGGCATAAAATACTAAATGATACTATTAAACTTTTCTTCTTAATTTATTAAACAATTTACTCTATTTATATGCCCTTTTTATTTATAAACTAGAACATTAAAAAATCTTATAAAATGGAGAAGAAAGCTTTAAATGGGGCGTAAAAAAGAAAGATGCGATGCTTTTGAATGGGCAATGAAGAAAATCAAAACTGCTGATCAGTATTTCCGAGTTGAAAATTCTAGTCAAGAAGAATATCAGGCATAAACTTTGAGCTCACAGGAACAGCCATCAGAAAATTGCGAACATTTAAATGGGGCATCAGACCGTTCGAATACAATTTTAAGAATTAAAAATGTACCAGAAAATATTTCGACTGAAATCACTGAAGAAGGCGAACTATCAGAAAATATTTCAGCTACAGTCAGAAACAGTGATGAAATGTCAGACAATATTCCAACCTCTTTCAGAGATGTAAAATATGAAAGATATCCACCCAATTTTGGTCATTATCCAGAAATTCTTACAGAGGATAAAAAAGGATTTATTTAAAATTTTGGCCTTTGTGGACCAAAAGATGGCGATTCTCCCCAAAATAAAGACAGCAGATACTTTTCTTCTGTTCATTATACCATGATCAATATCACCGTTTTAGAGACAGCTTTGTTATTTCACTTGAACTCAACATAGACTATTGTGAACCATGTTGGTTAATTTCAAATAAGGACAGATATGGTCGACAGGAATACAGGTTTGGCAAACATTACCCATAATGAGGAAAAAAGAAAAAAAAAAAAAAAAAGCGAGAGAAGTTCTCATCATATCACAAGCTGTAAGCAAATAACTGTATAGGTCAAATATGGGGAAAATCTGTAAAAGATGAAATCAATTTCAGTTAGTTTTAGAGAGATTAAATCCAGATAACTTTAGCAAAAATAACAGTGGTTACATACAAAAGGAGTTTTTTATCTGATGTCACATTATTGGAAGAATATGACATTGTGATGAATGACATTATAAAAATGCTCTCAAATGCTGTTACATATTTGAATTCTACAACACAAAATGAGTTAATTGATCGTTTAAGTAGTATTTGTTTAAAAACAAAGCTTTTGGATGAAATTAAAAATTTTCTTTTTTATTTCTTTGTACGAATAATCGTAACAAAGTAATCGTAGTCGCGAAAAATTTCGGTTATCATATTTTAATAAAAATATGCATTTTGACTATTCCCGAATCCATCTGGGGCCCTCCAGCGGCCGAGCGGTAAAGTCGCTGAACGCTGGTAGTTAGGTCCGAGGCTCGAATTCCCCGCCCGAACGGCCCAGCTGCATGGACCTTCGTAGGTTTTCTTCTTGTGTGACGTGTATACGAGCCAGTTTCCCTTACAGAGAGCTCCACGAAGGCACCCTTTTCCTAGGAAAAAAGCTCTCGAGACTTTGCCGTAATTGCATAAAATAAACCGAATACATTCTTTTTCTGGAGGAAGGGCGGTGACATCTGTATGTACAGACAGAATAAAGGACTCTTTTTTTTTTTTTTCCAAAAGGATTATAAAATGGTTTCAAAAGGGATTTTCTCAACATTTGTACGTTCGCATGTACGTACGTATGTATGGATATACATGCATCGCATAACCCAAAAACGAAGAGCGTTGAAATTTTGCCTATTGGGCTCCTTATAATATCAATTCGTAAACTTCTCTTTTTTATTGCAATTGGCAGTGTACATATACATATATATCGACCCCCTTACCCGGCCTTTATTTTTACAATCGTTGGTAAATTATTATTTTCCCATATATGACTATTATTTTCACAATAGTCATATCTTCCCATTACAAAAGTGTTTTAAAGACGAAAAATGTTTTGGCTATGCCAAATTAAAAAAAAAAAAAAAAACATAATTTTTGACAAATAATGAAATTTAACTTTTCATTCGGCCTACCAGTTCCTATACTTGGGAAAGTTTTGTACTCGTTATGAAAAATAAATTAGAAGAAGGTTGCCTCTCGTACGACAAAACCAGCAGGGATATTTAATTCCTAATTTTCAATTTTTGATGTCATTTTGAACTTACCTTGAGGGATCGGGTAATTAAGTTAAAATTATTCGAGAAAATAACTTTAAATTAAATGCATCAAAAAAAGTATAATTATAATAGGCGATACAAGGAAGTCATGTGTCTCCATATCAGATTTTTAAGTGCTCAACTTGATCTAATAAAAACTATTATCAAAATGTTGGCTTCTGGAAACCTCAAATTTTTTTCGGGCGGCGTAGTACCGTAAATTTATTTGGGGAGGAGGGAGTTTTTTTTTTTTCCATAGAGTCTCTAGAGTTTTAGTTATGCCACTGTGTGGAATAGTTTATAAAGGAAATAGGTTCATATCCAAGTTCCAAGTTACACAAGTGAAAGACTATGAACACACCCCTGCAGCCACCCTGTTCGCCGGTACTTGAACAAGGGTCGAATCACTAATGGTCAGCGACTTCAATCGACTCACAGCACTCGGTTGCTGCTGAGCTTGTTATATTACAGAAGAGATCCACTATTACTCGAAATCCTCCTCCTCAGTTAGTTCGGGTAGACGGGGTTTCAGAAAGATACAAGTGTTTGAAATTAACCAAAGTTTATCCTTTGAAAGTTTGGATTTAAGACATATATAATTCTGGATTTCAAACATATAATTCATAATAAATAATATTCAAGTATGTAATTCTGGACATGTTTAAATCGTACTTGTTTATTTTTACAACCATTATTAAAATCAGTTATTATTTGCTAGATATCGTCTTTCTCAATCGAATTAGGTTAGGAATAAAATAAACTGCTCTTTAATGGAAAACTACAATACGACATTGCAGTACTTCTACTTACGAAGCAAAAAAAAAGAAAAACGACTTGTATAGATACAGACGTACACCAAAAAAAAAGATTAAACATTTTCTGTTAACAGAAGCAGCAGCCAAAATGTACGCAAATGCATCAAAAATAAAAATTTTAACAATAAATATAACTGTAGGGATAGTACTTAAAATCTGCAATCTACATAATTTTTCAAAACAGTGAATCGCATTATATCTGCATTACTGGCATCTACATTTAGTGCTTTAACAAGAAAAGTGCTGCATTTTAATCCTTAACTTATTTTTCAATTTCATGTGCATAATTTCAAACGTTCCTTCCAAATCCCTGCTGCTAAAGATCTCTCTGTACTTAACATGTCAGTGATATCCAGTTCTATTTCCCCCGTGCATTCTTTTACAACAGCTATTGATTTCCACCACTCAAGTGTGATCAAACTCATTTACAAAAATGATGCTGCAGAAAGGTGGTGGATGCTAGTAAGGCTTCGGCTTTATGCTTGGTGATAAAATATAAGCTAAAAAATGTGCTGATAATAGTGCTTACTCTTATCGTGTTTTAAATAATCGTATGCACGCCTAAACAAGATTTCCTGCATTGTTTTCTCAAATTTTAACAGCTTCAGCAATTATCCTTCTGGGCTTTAACCAAAGCAACTGAAAATGCCTTCATAAAACTAACAAATTTTCCCCATTTTGTTTGACTAACATATTATGAACTTTAGACTGAATATTCTTGTCATCTCGATTTTCTTCTACAATTCGCATGAAAATTCGGATACTTTTTTACACAGCTTTCAAGGGAGTCACGTATTGCATTCCAACGTATTATAAATAGTACATTTAAACTAGTTTTCAATGCATTCATTAAATTTTGCTCTGGCAACTGGTGATTTTGAACACATTTTACTTGAATAACATGCTTAACATCATTCATTATATTTAAATCTTTGGATAATAGATTAAGCATATGAGCTGAATAACTGTAAAATATATGCTGAATATTTTTTCTACTTCTTTTCTCCTTATTGCTGCAATGGTTATGAAACTATAAAATTTACATTTAAATTTATTTTCAATTTTTTTTAATAGCATCAACAATAAGTAAATTTTCACACTTGCAAGTGGTGTTAAGGGTTATGAATAGCTCTCAACAAATGTATAGTTTTTATTGACTGTACAAACAAGCAAATGCAGAATTATTAGTTCATTGTGAATACTGGATTAAACATCTAACAATGTACAAATTGATTAAATAAAACATTACTATATTTATCTTTGTTCTTCATATGTATTATTTAATAATTTACCACTTTTATAGGGAGGCTTATATCCCAGAAGCAAAATTTCATTAATTTTATGAAAGGAGAGTTTTTTACACAATGAAATGATCGATACATTTGTAGCAGAAAAAAAATTTACCTGCTTAACAGTCCATTTTAGATGACTGAAAAATTTTGTTATTACAACATACTTATTTAGATCACACACTTTGTGTTTTGAATTAATACACTCATCAAATTTACACTCGAGACTCGATAGACATAGAAGTGGTACATTTTTTTTACCTTATATTAACATGGCTTTTTAAAGATAAAGATATTTTAAACAAAATTTTCTCTTTAAAAATCTTCCAATTCTTTGTATTCAATAATTAAATCTCTTTAAACATATTAGTGGTTATCTCAATCTTTGATTTTAATAAATTTCCCATCATTTAAAAAAATACAAATGCCTGATTTTAATCAATGTTTTTTTATGAAATGCAGTGATTAAAATCACCAATACATTGAACCAGAAAACAAGTTCTGTCTTTATGAGTTTAAACTCAACAATAACGTCCAAGTTCTCATGAAAATGTTATTCTTTAAGGCCATTCATAGCTTTGTTTCTTCATTTTTTAAATTTTATTTTTCCATTATATACAATGTGTTTTGTATGTCTTGAGTACCGCTTTAATTTACATAACTAAATTCTTTCATTAAACTGCTTGAAAATACAAGTATATTGTAAAAAGTATTTTACTGGTAATTATAATGTGGGTATTGACTCTTCCTTGGGTGTGTTTCAGACCTTGGTGTTCCAGGTTAATTGGTGGTTGACTGAATAAATTAGTAAATTCTAAAATTTCTACACAGATAAGTTTCTATATTCTCTTAAATTTCCTTATGTTTCATGCTTTTGGATTGAACTCAGGAAAAAGATTAAAATTATCCCCAAAGTACAATAACATTAAGGAATAGATTACATTCGCTATCTGAACCACCATTGTATTATATATATATACATGGGAACAATACACAGTCAGAACAAGTTATGAGTAAAACAGAATTCAATCAAAATTTGACTTCTTTTGGAGGGGGGTCTAATGACTTCTTACAAACTTGAGAAAAAAAATACTCTTTTAAAAGTAAAGGTATTTAATTTTAATAAATGAAACAATATTCTTCAAAAAAATCTTTTTTTATTTTTTACTACATTTATCTTATTATAACAGATTTTTCATTGGCATATACTAAACTGATGCAATCAAATTTCTAGAAACAAATATTGCACAAATAAAAATTAAACAAAAGAAACTAGCTGCACAGACAAAAACAGCATGCCATCAAAAATTATATAATCCTGCACTTGTAGTTTATATATTTCTGAAAATATCAAATCTGTTATATTACATATGACACAAAAAGGATGTAAAACTAAGGAATGAAAGAAAACAAAATATTAGAAAAATTAACTCTGCATACCTTTGAATTTTAAAATTAAAAAAGACATTTTTCTGTTCTTTGTTTTAAAAAAAAAGTACTTTTAAGGGAAATAGATGAATAATGATTGCATCATTAGAAACAGCCTTACACTTTAAAATACTCCTGGCTTTGAATCTGCATTAAAAAATCAAAGCACCACAAATGCATTTGAAAGTCTTGGGAGTTTCTAGTATTAAAAAACAATCACAGTTAAAAATGAAGATTAATTTAACTTCTAGACACCTGAGGTAGAGAAACAAATGTAATGAATTAACACCAATAAAATAGTGACCTTTTAAACACCTCAGCATAACAATATTTGAACCCTTTGCTACAAAAATATGCGATATGTAATAAATGAAAATAATGAAACTAGATAAAATTTGCAGTAAAAACTGCTCATAAATATATTCTTAATATATATAAATATACAGACAAGAATTTCATGGCACACTACTCATGTCTATAAAAAATAAAGATGAAGATATGAAACAAGTACTTCAATAAAAATCATATTTCAGATTCAAAATACTCAATTAAAATAATAGTCTCCCTATTTTGGAGACGTTCTCAAATTAAATTACAGTTAACCAAAACCAGGCAATTTTCAAAACCTGTACATTAAAACAAATGCAAAATTTATAAAATAAAATTACACCGAAATGTGAAATAACTGCTCAAGTTTACTACAGTCTAAACCCTGAGCACTTGAAATGTTCAATAGTTGCAATGAGCATTTTAGGTACTCGGTAATTAAATGGTTTATTCCAATCTAACTACTGAACAAGATTACTTCAATCTAACTATTGAGCACCTACAAATTACTTATATTATGTGTGGTCTTTATAAATATTTAAATGAGTTAAATCAATAAACATTCAAAATATTTTTAATACATAATAAAATAAAATTATAAATTTCTGGCATTCCAAAAATAAAGGACTAAATAAACATCATCAAAAAATAATTTAACAGTCCACAAAATAGAATAAATGTGGTCTGCTTACATGAGTGAAGCATTTCAAACAAAAGGAACAACCTAGGAGAAACATAAAATGAATGAACTGAATGCAAAACTCCAGAATAATATTCTTTGATGTAACTGGTAAAGGCATGGTTTAATAAGCATTTCTCTGTATAATAGAGACAGATGGGTTAACAAGATATATTCTTAACAGCAGGAATAACAATTTTTAAAAGGTTCAAGATTGTGGAAACTCGCATATTTTGTCAATTCATGCAGGCAAAAAGGATTAAAAAAACTCCAGAAAATACAATATTTCATTCCCTTTAAAATCATTAACAAAAACATTTAGCACAGGAGCCACATTTGATTCAATATGCATACTTTTCCCTGAACCCAAACTTAAACACTGAGTTTGAAGTTAAGGTTCAGATCTGTAGCCTTATACAATAGGTAGTGTCAAAAAATTAAATATCTTAAAATACATAAAATATAATTTAAATACTAACCAAAAGGCATCAAGTATCAGCCCCTATATTATAAGTCAGGTACTAGGTAAAAAATTATCACAAACCATTGATATAAAAAAAAAGTCTGAATAAAATATCACATGTGGCTCCCTTGGGAATTCACAAACCAAGTACTTAAAACATATAAAACAAAATATTTTTTTTTTTTAGGTACACAAAATATGATTAATCTATATCAAGATCAGACTATTCACTGATAAGATGTGAACAACTTGGATGAGATGCATGATACATATTCAAGAACGAATACAATCAATTAATTGCACAGGAGACAACTGGCCAGTACAAATTCGATGAATAGCAACAAGAAGAGGAAACCTGTTAAAAAAAGGAAGCATTTTTTAAGTAACACTTTACACTGGAAAGTTTAATGATTATGCAGAGCTTACAACTGGAAATTTTTTTAATAATTATGCAGAGCTCTTTCTTCAATAGAAACCAATTAAATTGAGTAAAAAAAGGGGGAGGAACCTAAACCTTTTTAACCATTGGTACAAAAAATTCAAAACAACACGAGAAATTGATTCAAATGAAATTATAAATTGGAAATAGTATCATAAAATGATAGTACAGAAATAGTGGTTGTTGCATTAATGTACCACAAAATTTAAGTGTTGATGTGATAAGAATGTTCTCCACTTTTGTTTGGGATAAAAGGTGAACACACTGTTCTCCTATCCCCCACAGTCTGAAGATTAAAGAGAAATTTATGTTTAAAATTTAAATAATTTTTTAAACTACTTCAGTTTAAATCAAGGAAAAAAATCATAAAATATAAACATTAAATAAAGACAAAATATACTTTTAAATGAACGAAACACACACACAATATACATATAAAACAAGAAAAAAAGCACATTACTTTTTCTTGCAGATATTCAAATAATTATTAAATGCCTGAAAATGGTTTTGTACAGAAACTTACCCAATTTCTGCATTAAGCTTTTGCTGATACATACTGATCAATTTAAGCTGGGTTAAGTTTCTGACATTTCTAGAATGAAGAAAATACAGAGTCCCTTGGAAAATTATATACAATTTAACAAGTGGTATCTGTGTATTAATTATGAAGCTGAATTATTATAATATATAGTACGATGTTTCCTAAACAGATATTGGTACTCTCATGACTAACATGTGACGTATAATGTTCGACAGTGAATCAAATTGTCTGATGCATGTCTGACATTTGAGGAATAGAAGTCCATTTTAAAATGCTAGTTCAAGTTTAAAAATAGTGTACTTATGTTCAATGTCATTGGAGGTGTGAGTTTGAGAAGCATGGATGCACTTCTGATGTGCTAATAGCCACTACTTGCAGCATTTCAAGTAATTATATAAGAAGATTTTGTTAAAACGTAACCTATGAAATGTATAATTATATTAACCTGCAATTAAGTTCAACACCAATACACAATACAGAATTTTCTTTCATTAAAGTGTGCATGCATTCTTTTGAGGGACTTTGTGTATAAAGAGTATATAATTAGATTTTTCAATTAGTCTTTCCTGCTAACGACATAGCATGACTAAAAAATACTTAAGACACTTCTTTGTTATAGTAGCCTACAATACTGAATGCCAAAAAACCGAGATATCTCACTAAAATATGGCTGCATGTTCTTATATCTTGCCACAGGATTGTAATATATTAGTACTGGCTGCATGTTCTTATATCTCGTCACGTAATCATACATTAGCACCATGTTACATATTTGCTCTCACTGCGAAAAGAATACCATCCGTGTTGGAAATTGATACAGCGGTGCCAGAATATTATTTGGCACTGCTATTAGCTTTATCTATTCTTGGGTACATGAAATGGTGTAACAAACAGCTTAATATGTGTGAAAGTGCTGCAGTTGAATGGAACAGTTACATGCGATAAAATGATAAGGATTCTTAAAAATATTCTTAGGAAACAACATGCAAGTATTATTTTTATTATTTTATTTTGTGTTGTTTATTTTGACATTCGCACTTCATGAGCTTGATGAAATTATAGCCAAGATCTTGGCGCAAATCTTAAATCGCCAAATATAGTTGGAGGCTGCTATAATGAAGAAGTACCACAATTTATTGGCTACTACTTTTTTCCTGAAGGAGGGGAAGAAAAATGCATACCAATAACAAGGAGTCTGCTATTTTACTGAGCAACTCTTTCATATTACATATGAATTCTTTTAAAAACACACACCATACATTTCCAAATAACTCATCTGGGTATAAATTCATACTCTCTACTGTACCCATGTATAAATCTAATTAAAAATTGTTTTATACATAAAGCTATTTATCACTAATAATGTGTGTCACTGGTTGTCTAAATTAAGTAGATTTATCAGAAAAGTGAAAGATAAGTGTCAAGTTTTCAACCATTCAAACACAAGCCAGAAATGATCACTGATCATTTAAAATACATTACATTAGTAATACTATGGACGGGAATGAAGCTGATTTTACCCGAGAACAGGAGGATTGACAATGTTAATTGTGAAATGGAGGATAATGCTAATCCTCCAGTAACACTTCTGAGAAGTGCTCAAACTTAGAAAATTTAATTAATACGTGTTAAGATTAAATAAAATAAAAATCAAATCTGATTATTTTAATTCATTTTTATGATTGAATTACTTGTAGATTATTCTGAACATATACAGAAGCCAACCTCCAAATCTCAGCAGCAAAAAATTTCTACAAATTCTTGGCAAAAATGTGCAGTAATTTAGTAAAGTATTTAGAATCAGAAAACAATTTAGAAACTGTTCAAAAACATTAAATTAGGAAACATTTTATCCAACTACCAGAATTTAAAAACAGGAAGAAGGAATGTAATGTAGCATTCTGTAATAATGTATGAATGGAATGTCAGAATACACATATTTGCAAAAAACATAAAATACTGTGTGATAGGTTTAAAAACAATAAAATATATAGCTGAAACAAAAAGATTTTTGTTCATTCAGCCCATGAATAAGCTTGCATGAAACACTAAACTTGTAGGAAATACTGATGTTTGAAAATAAAGTCACTTATAAAAAAATAATAAAAAAAAAAAAAAAAATTATATAAAATCTGATTTAAAAAAAAAGAGATTAAATTCAATAATTAATCATTAAACATACAAAATACTATTTCTTCAAAAGTGCAACCTGTACAAATTTACAATGAAAGTAATACAAACTTTTCTAATAATCCTTTGCTTTCCAGCATTATATATACTTCTTCAGCAGTTTGAGGACCTTGCATTCTCTGTCCATTCAACATTTCTTTTTCTAGCTGCTCCATGCTCTATAGATTAATAAAATAAATAAATAAAAGAATAAAAAAAAAGACTATATATAAACTATATAAACTGCAATATACTTTGTAACTATACCATTCCAGAAACGACTATTTCACATTCATATTCATAGACTGAATTCTTAAGAATGTCCTTAGAAAATTGTATTTTTAATTTTTCAAATAATTTATATAATGTCTTTCACTTTAAATATTAATAATATACAAAAAAAATTAAATGTTCAATCCAGCTAATAAAATCTAGAGGAAAAATTGTAACTTCATATTATGTGAAAAACCTAATTTATGATACATTGACAAGTATGATAAATAATGTATTTCATTCTTTTCTATCTTAGCTTCCACTAAAAGTATTTTAACACATATTTTTAAAATAGTTATGAAAAATTTACCTAATAAATTTTTGTATATTAGATTTTGTGAAATCAGCTTATAAGCAATATGCTTTACATGCTTTTAGATATTTATTACCAGCTTATTATATCCAGCTTGCTTATATATATTCATGAAATTATTTTTCTATAAAGACAAACAGATTTGCTGAATTCGGATTTTTGCCAGTGGTTACGATGGCCCTGGTTAAAAGGTCGTGTTTTAGTAGCCTTAAGAGCTCAATGCATGCTTCAAGAATTAATGAAACTTGAACAATTTTATTAATAAAAATCTATCAAATCCTGTAAATGCATTTTAATTATATTTGTATATAATTAAAATGTAAACAAAGTTGGTACAGGAAGGGGTCTTAGGTATTTTCCATCAGTGGTCGAATGATAAAACTGCAGAGTATTGGTAGTTCCTCCGGGGTTCGAATTGCAGCGAATGGGCTGGCTGCATGGACATTTTTGTGGTTTTTCCCCAAGAGCAGCATGTATACAAGATAGTTTCCCTTAGAAAGCCATCTACCAAGGCCTCCCTTCCCTTAGGTAGATAGCCCTCGAGAGCTTTGTGTAATTTCATAAACCAAGTCTCGGATTTTTAGTTTACGGCCTCACGTTAAATCCTACCTCACTAAGAAATAATGCAATTATGCAACAGGAATACAATAATATAAGAAAGTGCAGAAATTTTTTGCACTTTCTGGTTATTCACATCCCTCTTCGAGAAATTGGCAACTCATTGACAACTAATTTTTCACCAAGTTAATAATGTGAAAGGTAACAAAGATTTTGAAATTGGTGGCACACTAAGGACTTCATAAAAGAGCAATAAATCATCAAAATTTAAAAAAGCATGAAAAATCCGTAATAAAACACAGTTTTCAAGATATACTTAAGTATTTTTTTTTTCTCTGTTCTACACTACACAGTGATCTGTTCTCTCTTGAAAACATCAGAGAAAGGCAGAAACCTGTGACGAGAGCACGGACATTAGTGGCAAAGCTCAATTAGCAGCATTTCTTCGTTCTTGTGACAAGAATTTTAACATTTTTGAGGAATTACTGGAACTAATACCGATGCCTGGTACTACCACAGGAGAAGATATATTTACTTGTGTTTTTGGACTTCTGCAGAAATACAATCTACCTTTGGCAAAATTAAATTCTGTAGCTACAGATGGCGCTCCATCAATGACCGGGAAAAACAAGGGCTTCGTAGCATTACTAAGAAAAAAACTTAGTGAAATTCACGGTTCAAACATTCATCATATGCATTGTATTATACATCAAGAAGTTCTATGCACGAAAGTAATAAATATGGAGAATGTTTTGTCATATATTAAAAAAGTTATAAATTTTATAAGATCTCGAGGTTTAAATCAGCTTTCTTAAGGATCAGCTTTAATTCACTGCTTTCTTAAAGGAGTTAGATAGTGAATATTCGGGTTTGTCCTACTATACCGAGGTACATTGGTTATCTTGCTCCAAGATTCTCAAACAATTCTGGGATTTGAAAGAAGAAATATGTCAGTTTTTAAAAACAAAAAATCAAGACGCAAGTTTGTTTTACGATCCAATATGGATACAAGATTTATCTTTCTTGGTTGATATAACCAAGCACTTAACCGATTTAAATTTATCGTTACAAGGAAAAGATCATATCATTACGAACATGTTTGACATAATTAAAGTATTCAAACGTCAACTAGTTCTTTGGGAAAAACAACTTAAAAATGAAGATTTGACACACTTCCCGACGTGCAGCATGAACAAATCAAGTTTAGATGATACTTGTTCGTATCAAAAATACGCAGAAAAAATTGCAAATTTAACAACTGAATTTGAAACGAGGTTTAATGATTTTAGTTCCCTCGAAGACAAATTTTTTTTGTTGACATCCCTGCCTTACAAGAAAGAAAAATATGTACTCAGTGCAACAAAAACAAACATAAAAAAATTTTCCCCTAGAATCTGAAACTGGAAATCAATGCTCATCTGCTGCTTGCACATGCATACCTGGGTTGCCACATAAAAAATTCTGGTGATGCCATGGGTTGCCTATTTTGGTGACACAGCATGTTGCCCTACACAGTTAGTTACATTTTAGGGGTTACCTTTAAAACCTTTTAGGCGTTTGCAGATAATCAGAGAGAACCAAATTTTTAATACATATAACTGAGCATTTCTCTGCATATGAATATTTTTTCAGGGATTTATAAAATTGGAATACACATTTTCCCTATATATTCTTATACTCATGCAATAACTTTATTTAGAAAATTGCCATTACCTTTCCAGTCCTAATAAAAGCTTCAGCAATTTTGCGATTACGACCACCATAACAAGTAGTGATTAAATCTGCTACACCACAGCTCTCAAAAAATGTACTAAGCTGCGATTCAGGATAGAAGGTTTTAGCATATGTTATCATTTCCATCAATCCTATTCGCATGACAGCAGCTTTACTGTTGTCTCCAAGTTCTAAACCATCAACTATACCTGCTCCAACTGCAACAATATTCTAAAAAATAACATATTAGGATACTTTAGTTTCAGATATCCTTAAAATAGTCTAAAATTATTCATTAACATTTACTAATAAAATCTACATTAAAATAAAAAAGGCATATTCTTAAAACTTGAAATTAGTACTGAAAATATTAATTGTGAAAATTAACAAACTTCAAAATTCCAATTTATTTTAAAAGACAACCTCGGGTCTTTTCTTTTCAAAAGTAAAGAATTCTATATTTTGAGAACAATCAAAGATATTGAGAACAATCAAAGATATTGAGAACAATCAAAGATATTTTGAACAACACATAATTTAGATACATTCTTAAATTACAGTTAATAATTAACATTTTTATTTATTTCTAACATTAAAACATTATCCTTAAAAATGTTCTATTTTAACATGGGCTAAACTGGTTAAATTAAGCTGGAATTCTCCATATAATGAAATTCAAGAAAAACATCCTGAAATTCAAAATAAAAATTTTAAAAAATTGCACATTGCATTCCTAAAAACTGCTTTCATTGCATATAGGAACACATGAAATTTCTTCCACTGCATTAGAATATAAATAATTAAAAACTGAAAATATAATTAATGAAAATAGTAATTACCTTTTCAATACAAAATAATTTGAAAAATGCATTTTAAAATAAAAATTATCTCAAGATTTTAAATTTACCTTAACTTTAATATGAACAATTATGCTTAATAAATATTTAATAATAACTACTAACCCCTTCTTAAAAATACATTTAAATAATAATATATTTGACAGAAAAAAGGCTTAGATTAATGAAATTTAATACAAATTAATGACTAATGTGAGGCATAATACCAAGAAAACAAGTGATGGTTTTAAATTAAAATAACGTTTTCTTGGCAAGGGAAAAGCATGTAGATTATTAAATTTTAAACACATTTCTTTAATTTGAGATGTTATAAATATTCTCCATGGTTAGAATTTGAATGAATTATGACATATTATTACAACATAATGCAATTTACAGTTGACAATGATTTACAAGCGACTACTGATTATGCTCAACATTTACGGATAATTCACGAATATCCAAATATGTAATGAATAATTAAGCTAATTTTATGCATCATTTTAAATCAACATTAACAAAAGGCATACTTTAAGGGCACCGCAAACTTCAATAGTACGAATATCATCTACGACAGCAATTCGAAAATAATCTGTCTGCATTATATTCTTCAGCATTTGCCCTATTTGTGGATCTTTAGAACCTGCAAGATTCATTCAAAAATATTTGTACTTGTTAACAATAAATAGCTAAAATTAAAGTTTTATAGTTTTTGTACTAAAGATATCAAATATAAATACAAATAATATTTTAATATTTATACATCACATTCCAAATAAAATTCGTAGTAATTACATAAATGTTCTTTAAAAATGAACATATGAATCAGCTCTATTCAGAAAATTTCTTTTAATAACCTTCATTCTTTCATGGATTTAACAATGTTTTACTATTATTCTACTCATCTTCCTTAATTTTTCCTGCTAGTTATTAGCATAGGTTATGTTCCTTAAATATTTAACAGTTCACACTGACAGCATCGTTTCAAAAACTAGATTATATATAGATATTCACTTTGCTAACAATTCTTAACTATGCATACATTACAAGAACTTTAGCTAAGAGTTTTTGCTACACAAAAATTACCTTTATAAATATACAAATAGCACTTAATTTCTTAGATACAATAGTTATACTTTTTAAAGAAATTTGCACGAAAGCTGCTTACACTGAAACCAATGCATACGTTGCAATAATATTGGAAAATAACTTGAAGATAATAATAAAATTATGCACAAAAGGATTCAAAATTACAGGAAACAATATTTTTTTTTTTTAAAATCTGAAAGGGTTAAGATTTTAACAATTGCCCAGAAGGATTTGTTAAAGTCTTTTATGCTCTTGCTGAGCTCACTGTCTACCAATCTGTTGTTGCACTCCATTCCTGTTAACACATTTCTTTTTACCTTTTTAGCTTTATTATTTTCTCCATACTAATGCCATATTACAATACAACCGCAAAATTGCAGTGTTAGGTGTTGGCATGCATTTTTCTATTTTTTCAGTCTTTTCTCATTTTAATCAGTCCAGTTTTCTTAGTAACAAAGCTTGCAAAACTACTTTTTAATGTCTTTTTATTATTAATATTTTGTATGTTAACTTTTATTGAATATCATGTTCTTCACACTTATGGCACATAAAATTCAATACCAAAATCACAAAATATTAAAAACAGTATATTTTTTAGAATTTCTGATAGCCAGTCTTATGTGCTAAAGATGAAAATGTTTTAATCCATACAGTGTTGTTACTGCTTGCTTTCAAATCATTGAGTTTGTTAAAGCCGAGACAGTTATACATAATGTTGGCACACAGATAAAATGAACAGTAGAAAGATGAAAATCTATACTAAAAGGATGGAGACATAAGTCACTGTAGATATTCATCACATAATTTTCCTATCTTGATAAAGCAATTTTGATTCATATACCATTAACACACCTAACAGTTTTTGGAAGCTTACCTTTTACGATAATGGACGATAGACAGAAATTAGTCATGATAGGTTAGCAATAGCCAAGAAAATGAGAAAAGTGACAACTCATTTAGCAGCAGCATGGGAGAGTCAAAAGGTTTCAATTCCTAAACAGAAATCTTTACTTGGATAAGAGGTATCTGCATTGCAGGGTTACATTAAGAAGCATGATGCAGATTAATTTTGAAGTGATGCTGTTTAGATTGATATGTTACAAATAGTTACTTTTTTTAGGATGGAAAGAGACATTAAAATTAAACCACATTAAAATGAACAATAGAGAGGCTACTGCAAATTAAAATTAGAAATCTGCTTTTATATTTTATATATAGCATTTAAAAAAAAAAAAAAAATGCTTAAATTATGACTTGTATTTAGTTAAGTATATCCAATATTTATAGCTAATTCTTTACACACAGAGAAAATGATTCTGATAATTATATATACTCTCAACGACACTTTAACACATAATATTGTATCTGATATTACTGACTTTCGACGTTTATTTTTAATAATAAATTTTTGTAATCATTAAAATTACACGAAAAGATTTTTTATGATTAAAATTATAAAAATTTGATAATATTTTAATACAATTTTTAATATTTTATCAAAATAACAAGGAAGGCTAAAATGTTCAAACATCAATTTTTTAGTACAGTACAGTCTTTAATCCGGACCTCAAAGCTACAAACTTTCTGCACATGCGTAAACATTACACATGCGTGTTTAATGTATAACGGACAGTATAAGCTAGGCTAAAATTATCCAATTATCCATTTCAGTTAATGTTGCAGATTGTGTTGGTCCTTAATCTTCTAATTGGATCCGGCTTATTATTTTTTGCAGACTGTTAAGAGCAATTTTATAAAAAGTAAGCTTGAACTTTTGATTATATCAAAAAGAGTTTCCGATACTGGAGCTGCCAAAGGATCTACAAAGCAAAAGCATGTTTTGATGTACCGCTTCCGATAGTGAAGAAAGTGACAGAGAGGTTATTGAAAACGAAAAAATTTCGATTGACAAGTTAGTCGGTATTCTCGACACGGCAATTGAAGGACTTGAACAGTGGAACTGAACAAGAAATTATGTCTATTTATAGAATTAAAGAGAAAGTATTAGCACAAAAAACGAAGCAACTTAAACAACTTACATTGAAAGAAATGTTTAATAAAGTAAACAAATAAATATTAAGCTTTTTTATGTAAATTTTGATACCCTTTAGATCATAATTGCTCTTTATTTCATATTTTTAATTTTATAATTTCTGCATGCCATCTTACCAAATTTAAATTGATGATCTATAATCCGGAATCGCCGAAGTTTTGACAAGTTCGGATTAAAGACTTTGTATTGTACCTGTACAGAGCATGGGAAAATTTATGTAATTACTATCAGTTCAAACAAAATAATTCTAAAACTAAATCATTAATGCTTCAAACAAACCTATGGTGGATTCGCAGAACTTTCCAGCAGCAACTTCACCAGCCAAATTAGCCCCCATCATTACACTTACATCTATGTTTAGCATTTCCCGCAACACATCCGATATTAGTGCAATGCCACCTCCAGGAAGAATGTCAAAGCCCTTTTGAGAATAATTGGTTACACAATTAGATATTAAAACAAATTTCATAAGTCAAAAATGCATATCTAGTACTATTTTACAGTTAAAAAAAATTATACCTTAATCAGTGACAAAGCTACTGCAGTTGGTTTAATTTTACCAACAAGAGGTGTGCAAGCACCTCTTACAAACTTGTGTGGCAAAACCCATACTAGGATGTCAGCATCTACTGCAGCTTCTAGAGGATCTGTTACTGCAACCTAAGAAAAATTATCATTAATCCTTTAAATTATCCTTAATCTTTAAATTTAATATTTTACTGTTAGGTATGTTTTCTAATGGCAAAATGAAACAGAACACATTACTACTATAAAGATTTTAAATATTTCTCAATCACAAAGAATTAATAAATTAAATTAATCCTTGGAAAGTCTCCTAGATAACTGATAAAAAAAAAAAAAAGATTTGAACTTGTCTCACAAGCCTTTTTTTTTGGGGGGGGGGAAGGATTTAAAAACTTTATTCACTACAGCAAGTATAACAAAAATAAATGACAGCTTTACTGAGAGAAATAGATACCTAAAGTCAAACATTATGCCCTAGAATTATTTTTGGTACTGTTCTGTTAATGGGACTGGATTCAGAAATGTGTGTATACGCTCCGTCGCTAATAATCTCCGAGTTCTAGCACAGAATGCGCACAAGTACTTTCATATTATTGGATACAACTTATTCTTCACGCATTTAAAAGTCAAGTATAATATATTGGTAAAGGGCGTTAATGGCCGATTGCCTCTTACTAAGTAATAAGACATAGACATGCATACATGAACACATACATGCATATGTACATACATAAATCTAAGTATAAAGTACCAGGAGCATTTTGTCATCAAAATCAGAAAAATACTTCTTTTCCTGGTAGTTTTGGAGTCAGTTGGAGAATTAATAACACAGTAATGTTTACATAAATATTCTTATAAAAAGTGTAATGCTTAATATCTTTGATTAAATACTTTTACTTAAAATGTTTCAGTACCTGTTCATAAAATGTCAATCAGAAATTAAAGAATTATATAGTCGACTTAGAAGGATGCATAAAAGAAGCAGTACAATAAAAAATTACAAATATTACTTAATGCACTTTTAAGCTTTTAATACTATATTACATAAATTATAAGATACAAGAAAGATACCTAAGTTTTCTATGTATACATTTAGTATCATCTAATATAATTCTCATAGAATGAAATGAGGCTCAAATGAAATACTTACAACATTATCAGGAATTTGGAAACCAGGTAAATATTTAACATTTTCGTGTTGGGTATTAATGATTTCACTAAGTTTCTTGCCATCCACAAGTTCCTCAAAGACATACATCTTCACAGTGTTATCGAATTCTTCAAAATTTTTTACATTATTCCCAACGATTCTTGCAATTGCGGTGCCCCTGAAAAACAACAAAAATGTACCGAATATTTTTGGATCTGAGAAATTAAATGAAACGATTTCGGCAGTATTTGGATTACTACACATCTGAACAAATTCTAATACTGTAGAAATTAATCAAAAAAAAAAAAAAAAAAGCATGTACAGTTCCTAGACATAGAAAGGGGGCGTTTCCTAACATGCGAAAAATTATTTCTTCTGGTATATTGACCTAATAAACAGATGTTCCAATGGACGAGAAAATAAGACGTGGGATACATAAAACTTACCAATTGCCGGAACCGATGATCGTAACTTTCTTCATGATTGGGATATGGTTTGTGTATTAGGTGACTTTAAAGGAGACTGTAAGTTTTACACTTGCTTTTTATATGTGCTGGAACATCACAAGTGCACGACAAAAAAATAACCTCTGACCTTGCAAGCGCCCATCACCCCATTCGCTATCAACTATCAACACATAAGCCGTCTATTCTATTTCTAACTCACCGCTTAACATTTACTTCTTTTATCAACAGATGTCGCTAGTAACTTTTAACTTAAAGCATTATTGCGTAAATATGAAATTCTTTTGTAATTTGGAAGTAAGTCAGCTATCTCTTTTCTTGAGAAAAAATTCTAGAATAACATAATTTCATATTTTTATTTGGAGATTAGCTTAGTCAAAAATTAATTCATGAATAAAAATAATAAATTTTTGTAAAAAAAAAAAAATAATGAAGGTCACCTTGAAATGATTTTTTAAATAGTTTCTGTTAATATATTCTGCAAAAAACTTAACTTTCTATTAAAAAGTTACTAGTTTAATTTTATATTACGTAGTGTCTTTTCAATTACATTCATGAATTGCAGAAATACGAGCAGTAGCATGATACACAAACGGCAAATAAAAACGATTACGTCTAGAAATAAATTACATTTTTTTCTATAGTCTTTTGTATTTCCAACTTCATCTAAAAATTGAATTATTTGTTGACACTTTTAAACGTACGGCTTTTAACTGTGCATAAAAAAAATCTAGAAAATTCATTTACATAGTACACAAGCAAACATTTATTTAGATTTCAATAATAGGAAAACAAAGGGGTTTTGAATACTATCACTGAATTTTAGTCGAAACCACAGAGTATAAAGCCTATACTTTATACTTAGTATCCTTATACTTTAGTATCTTTATACTCCGTGGTCGAAACCAAAATCACTTATGATCCTAATTTAGACTTAGAAAGGTGCTTCTCACCTTTCTGTTAGGCTTCACCAAACAGATTTAGCAAGCATTCATAAGGACAAAACAAACTGTAGTTAAAACCAGAGCATTTTTGTATTTTTATTTTATTTATTTTTATTTATTTCTTTTCTTCATCCTTCTTTTCATAGTTAAATTTCTAGAGGAAACTAGAATAAAGTCAAACAGCACAGTAAAATTTATGTGTACCGCTTGGATAGTGAGCAGGATTTGTAGACCAAGATTTCTAGAAAGTTTGAACTCTAGATTCTGATACCGAGAAAACTGTGAAACATCTTGTAAAAAAAAAAAAGGAATTTGAAACAGAAAACTATGTAAACTTATCCATGAGGCCCTTATTCGGTTCTCGACCGCAGTGCATTTTGGTAGCCTAAAGAAAACGAAGAAGTTTTGGGATTTCTATAGGAGGACAAATGATTAAACGATTCCAAGTTCCACTGATAGCCGCGATTATTGTGCATTTTTTCACAACGTGTTCCGACTGTCATCAATTTGGTGTATAAACTGGCGTTTTAAGTTAGATGCATGACTGTGGGTCTAGAGGACAGCACAGAAGGTGTAGGGAAAGAGTATGCCAGTTTTCAAGAGAGCAGCAAAGGATATCAGATTGGTTGAGACGTGTCTAAAGTAGAAACTGTAAACAGACAATTACATGAACACAAAATATCATTTAATGATAAAAAGGTAACAGTGAACAAAACAGGTCGATAGAGATATGTATAAATGTGCATCATAAGAAGGCAGCAGATGAAAGCAATAAAGTCTTGAATTCAATGATTAAACAGGTTAATTAGCCAAAGAACCTGCTAGATTTGCTCTTCCTGAACTACTGCTTTCTTCCACATAATCATTAACGTGCGGCAATGGCTTAGCGGAAAATGCAATTTGTCCAGAATGGCACATTTTGGAGGGCGCCATTTTTTGGGCGAAATATATCACATAGATAAATTTATATGGATCTTCTGAGCAGAATAGATGGGAATTTATTGAATTTTAGAAAAGTTAGCTACGGTTATCTGTCTGAGAGAAGGGATGACTTCATCAAGGACTGGAGTTTCATCGAAGGGCTTAAAGATTGTGATGTGGCTCATACTCAATTTATGTATGTCTGAATAAAATGCTATATAGCTTATGTTACACATAAGGTAAACCATGAAAATCCTGATTCTGCCGTTTCATTTAGGGGATCTGACTTCAGGAAGAAGTACCAGTATCAACCATCTTATCTATTTAGCCATTGGTAAAGAGAAGGATCATGAGGTGTCATATGATACTATGGCAACCCAGCGTAAGATTATTGTTCTTACATAGAGCAGAGTATTCAGATAAATTACAAAGAGGTTTCAACAGCTTCATGTTCTTGCTATTCATTCTTACTCCAACGAAACTTTTGAATGAAAAATACGAATGTTAATTAAATTCTGATCCGGAAGCAAGGAAAAGTTCCTCATCGACAGAGAAATATTTCAGTGTTTTCAGTAACAGAAACTCTTACTGCTTCAGTAGGCAAAGCAAAAGGGTGAAAAGGCGATCGCTTAAATGCTTGCAGCTTATTCTGAAACAGGAACGCAGTTTCAAATATAAAAAATTCCTGAGAATTTTTCTCGAAAAAAAAAAAATGCTACAATTATTATTTGCTATGAGAGAAATATTTCTAAATATAGATCAGTTAAGAAGCACCGAATATTTAATCAATACTTTGCTTTACGAAATGGCTTTACTTTACGTATTCTTTTTGAAAACAAACAGGAAGGCAAAATAATACATAAAACAGTTCAATGAACATTATATAAAATATTCATTGAACTAGAATGTTCATTGAACCAATTCTAGAATGACTGCAATGCAGAAGGCTCTCATATACTGCATTTTTAAACAGGTAATAGAAAAATATTTCCATCATAATTATGTAACAACTTTAATTTGAAATAATATTTTTACATAATTTTTCACATATTTATGTTTTCAGAGCAGAAAACGTTGTAAAATAGTACACATCCAGATTGAATATATATGTAGATCATATTAGCGGAAATACTAATGTAATTGATTAATACATATATGAAATCAGATCTAAAGAAACAATTGTCTTAGCTTGTAGTTTTAGTATTTAGTTTTCTGTGTGTGCAATAAATGTTAAAAATACAAGAAGGTGGATTCATTCCTCTATGAGGTGGTGTAAGAAGAAAGAGGTCATACCCAGTATGTGTACGCAATGTACGCATTGTGATAAAACAACGGTAGAGAACAATAGATCCATCAAATTTTAAATAAGTACCTTTCCACCCAATTATCGGCATCTGGAAGCTCAAATTTGGAATTTGTTTTATTATCTATTTCGTAAAGCATTTATGAGTTTTTGATTATGAAACTTACCGATTTCAAAGCGAGCAACGGCAACACTGTACGAAAATAATAATAATAATAATAATAATCTCCAGCGCGCGTGACTGTTTATCGGAAATTCTAGAGATTTGCTCTTTTTTAATTATTTTGCGATATTACTGTTGAACTGAATTTTATGGTTTCAATGCGAAGAACATGACATTTAATAAATAAAGGTAACACTCAAAACGTTAAAAAAACGCCCCTTTAGCGCGTAATATAAAATCTGAAAATTTTCAGACTTTTCTGTGTGTGTGGGGAGGGGAACAAACATTTAGAATATCATCTCTTACTTTTAATCCTGACCGTTCACGTAATTAGCTGTGCAGAATCATTTATGATAAGGTATTCCCGAAAAGCTGGAGGGGGGAAATGTCATCGATGATTTTGCTAGCTGGAAAACAAGTATAGCAACAGCTTATAATATTATGATTAAAATTGTAACTAACCCAGAGCTTTTACTTGTTTCCCAACATGTCATTTTAACATTAGACTTTCTGGAATGCACAAGCATCGCCGGGGCTGCAAACGTTTTAGCTACACCACTGACGTACACAAATTTGTCAGTGTCCCAAGTTTTCCGATTCAGCCTAACCGATTATTTATTTTACTTCATGCGAAGAGAACCAGAGGCTCACTACCTGTCTTACAATATTTGAGAAAACGATTGGTACGGGAGCGGAGGTTTACTGTTCTAGACAAGCACATATATCTTCATATCTTTGACAGAATTTGTAACTGCTGCGAGATAAGAAAAAGTCGCAAGGCTTCGCTGAGACGAAGGTTTTGCGGCCATAAAAGGACTTATCTGAGCTAATGAAGACATCTAGCACAGCCAATAAGTCGAAAAAAATCCATTTTTCTGAAGTCGGAAAATCTGAACTTCACGTACAGCGCAGCTTAGTTGTCCGTTTGCTCAGATAAACCCTAGGGTGTACGGTCCTTATGGGGTATGAGCCGAGCTTCATTGCTAGGAAACCACAACTTGCTACGCTATAAAACTAGTTGAAGGATTTTGCCTAAATGTTCTAACTTTTTGATTTTATACGAATCTACTATAAGAGCCGAGCGATCAAACACAAGCTGATGTTCAGTCAACGGTTTCCTTGAGTTATCTGCAATTTACGCAAGCGAAAGTTTACTTTTCATGACCAGCCACAGCTTAAACCTTCACACAAGTGTGAACAGATTTAATGACTTTTACGCATTAAACGACAAAGCCCTTGTCTGAATGAAACCTTAAGGGACGTTCAGACTGGGGTTTATACGAGCTTAACGGAGTCAGTTCCGTGTGCCGAATAGCTCCCTACATCCGCAGTTCAAATTTTTCAAGATACGGCAAATAAATTTTTCTAAGGCTTCTCGAAAAGTCAGTTTTTGGCTAGTATATACCTACTGGAACTAAAAGGATCCCCTCAAGGCAATAAGATCCACCAGCTTAATAATATGTTTAGTTTTAACACCACCATAGAGGCATTCAATCCCAAGAAAAGGCCAGTCTAATGCTACCGCTGACAGCAGTTCGGTCATTCGTAATATTGTTGCAGTAATGCCGTCAGATGTGTGAAGTGCGGGCAACAACATTGAAGTAACCAATGCAACATGAAGCCAGAAGGCAAGCCTAAATGTATTTTCTGCGGACTCTGCCACGTCAGCAGCTATAGAGGCTGTAGTGAATATAAGAAAAGATTCTAAAATAAAAACAGCCCTCTCCAGCCTAAAGCTCCAGAATTCTCCGAAGAAAACTTCCCTAGCTCCAAGACTGCTGAAATTAAAACGCAGAAAAATCCCAGCCAAGCTACCTACAGTGAGAAACTAAAAGGTAAAATTACTCCACCCTCCTAAAGACCTCAGCGATGCGATGAAATGGATTCAAGATGAAAAGATTAACTTGTTCTTAACTTCCATTATCTCATATATTGGCAAAATCAGATCAGCAAAGAAATCGGCAGAAAAATTACAAACATATTTCCAAGCGGCTATGTTGCTCATCAATTTCGAGGAATCTGAAGACTAGAAAAGATCTTGTACTCCCTCTGTGACGGACCAAAAGCGAAGCAAGAAATTCACACAACTTTCTGGACTTTATCTCTTTTACATCTTATGCAGGCTACCTTCTTATCCGAAGGTCTGATACGCAAGGCTCTTATCATCGCAACAGTTTCCGAGAATTCTTTTTATTTTAGAATTCTCTGCCAAAATTTACTAATGTTATGGTAGGAAAGATATGTCATTTCGCCATGCGTTATATATACAGGATGAGACGTTTAGCCTGTTCTCCATGTGCTTCGCACCTGAGCCTTCAGATTTTTGAACTCGCTGCCCTATGGGGAAGATGGGTCGAAAAAAGACGACATAGAACGTCTATGTATATACAAAACATATTCTTTGGTCAGATGTCTCCGTTAGCTCATCAACCCCAGACTGAACGGCTCTATGAGTCCTAGGAATGCCTTTCAGGAGTGCAATTCGCCCTCAGTTGATTTATGGAACAAAACGCTCATCAACATGTGGCTATCTGGAGGATGATTTCTTGGAGTAAGAATATTAGCTGGATGGATTAGCCAGCTTTATTTCCAAGCTTAAATCCCCTTTAATGGGAGGCCAAATTTGTTGCATAATCGTCTTCATGTAAGCAAGTTATTTATCAAGCACTACGCGAATATGTTTTTGACGAAATGACACGAAAGCAGCTGCGTGTCTTCCTTTATTTATTATTTGAAATCTGTAATATTCAGTAAAAACAGTGGTCTAAAATAGCGAAAAGGGCGAGCTAAAGTTAATATCTTATTTGAAAATCGAGATGCTTAATTAAAATTTTCGGTGTTTATTTCGCTTAAAATAGCTCATTCAATCATCGTACTAAAACTTTAGTGCAGAAATACCATTTTTATAACACGTAGGAAAAGATTTATACCACTATTAACAGATCATTTCACAGTATTCAGAAAAAGAAAACACGCATTCGCAAAAATAACCGGAGTATTTAAAGTAGCAAGAAAATTAGAAATCATTCTTATTTCTTTGAGAAATAGAATCTAGCTAATCATAAACTATTTCTCCAATTTATGTCACTGATCTTTATTATGATAACCTAGAAGAAATATAATCGTTTGGAAATTAAAGAGTTTGCATTTTTTATTAAAATTATTATATTTAAACCATGGAGGCAAGAAAGGACTTACTTCCTACCTCCATGATTTAAACCATAAGAGGATGATCACTTACCAATAAAAAGGAGCTCAGTGTCCGAGATGAGCACATATTTAAGTCCATGATGAAATGATTACATAGACTGAGCTCAATTAATATCTACCCTTATTATACTCAATTACTACATTTAGAGATATGGTTGTTTGCTTAAATTACTAAAAAGAAATATTGCATTCACTTAACTTCAAAAATTGTGTAAATTTTAAGGCAGTGTTGAAGATAACTTTTATATGAAAATTGCCTTCTTTATTGCTTATAATTAGACGCTTTTGTAATTATCTTGTATTAATACTTCTGTTTCCTCAGCATCTTGGACATTACCATCCACGTAGGTTATAATTTTTTATTTGGGGATCTAGTAAGCAAATATTCCTAAAATTCTTAGTTATGGATTTCCTCTTCACTAGATCATTCTATTTAATTTTTAGAATAATTTCTGCATATTTCACATTAAAATTAATAAAAAGGAAGTAAAAAATGTGTACTTTCCTTTTAAATTCCCATACGACATTTTATATAATGTACATTATTTAAGAGAGAGTAATAATTGTTAAATTTTGAACTCGAGTAACCTCCTGTTTTCAGGCCCTAGAAGCAATAAGAGGAGTTTCCTTTATTGCCTTTTATACAGGTGTCCCAGACATATTTTATCAAGTTTGGGTTTGAAAAGCTGGTTAGCTAATCCTTCACTAATGCCTCACTTTCCAGAAAATCATCCACCAGATTAGCTAGCTCCTTACGGATGATAGCTGTTGTCCATAAAAATGAGCTGATGGCCAATTGCTTCCATCAAAAGGTGAACATCTAAGATTTTGTATATTAGCATGAGGACTTATTATTTGTACCCTGCTCACTTCTGCACGTAACAGAACACTAACTTTGACCAACACCATACCCCTCACAGATGAGTCCCGATTCAGTCTAAACAATGATTTTCTTCCTTCATTCGAAGAGAATAAGCGGCCCTCTATCTGCCTTCCAGCATTCAAAAAATGGAACTGGTTTGGCAGCAGAGGTTTAATGCTCTGGACAAGTACACAAATCTTCATATCTTTGACAGACTTTGCAAGTGCTAAGAAGTAAGGAGAAGAAATTGTAAAGATGAAGGTTTTGCAGCCATAAAGGCCTGTTCAACATTAGCATTTATCTGAACTAATGGGAGACAATTAGCACAACTGGCAAGTCAAATAAATAAAAGCAATTTTTCTTCAGTTGAAAAATCTGAACATCACATATACTGTAGATAGTTAACTGAGATAAAACCCAATACATACAGCCCTTAGGAGGTATAAGCCAAGCTTCATTGCTAAGAAATCAGACCTTGTTATGTCACAAAAATTAGTAAGGATTTTGCTTAAACGTTCTGACTTTATGTGAACATAATGTAAGATTCGAGTGATCACAGTGAAGGAAACACAAGCTCACATTTGGTCAACTGCAATTTATGCATGTGCAACTTTACCTTTCATGACTGACTGTGGCTTAAACCCTTTTACACAGGTGTGAAAAGACTTGATGAATTTTACGCCTACCACAAAGCTTTCATTTTATTCAAGCCTATGAGTCCTAGGAATGTGTTTTCAGTAAATATTACCTGGATGGATTGACAGCTATATTTTCAAAACTAAATCCCACAGAACAGTAGAATATATCTGCTTATCATGGAGGTCAATTGCATCCTGCATTCTTCCAGACCCCCTTTCCCCGAGAATCCGCAAACAACGCTGCTACTAAAGTGGGATTGAATGGCAGAAGGACTCATAAACTGCCTCATTTCCAGTATCAAACCACAACATGACAAGTATATGACTGTTACAAGCGAACATCTTCCCTATTAGCGTTTTTCTTGGGCAGGGGGGGGGGCTCAGTCTTGTTTCACTTTTCAACACCTATGAGCTTTATGCACGATCATCAGTGTGTATGGTGACTATTGTAAAGTTTTTTTCTTTTTTTATATCATCATATGCCATATTTAATCAAAATATGTCCATCTGTTCTTGAGATAACTGGCTGAACGTGAAAATTATCTACACCACTGTAAAAACATACTTAATTGAAACCATGGACACAGGGCACAATTCTACTCGCTAAATTCAACAAGACACCTGGACTGCCTACAGCACGAGCAGCAGTGTACAGTTTATGCTGGAAAGTATACTTTACTAAATTTATACCTGTTGCATCATACAATATGCAGTCACATTCAATATTAACCCCAAACATTTCCTTTTAGTGCATTGAAAATTTCTTCTACTAGATAATAACACCAGAACAACTGGAAAACACACAGAGATTATTTTAATACCAAATGCTCTATAATTAGTATGCAATTTTGAGTGACACCTTAAAGGTATCATTACAGACATTTTTTTTTTTTTTTTTTGGAAGGGAGTATTTTAAATTATTAATCAGTTAACAATTATTCCTGTATTTTCAACTTACAAATTTCGTAAAAGTTTCACCAAGATTTCTCCTCTCTATTCGATAGCACAAACATTAAAATTCTGATTTTTTTCAATTTTTCTGCTAATTGAAGATATATGCGAAAAATCGTCTAATATTAAATAAAAAAACTCTTAATTCAAATTTTGAAAAAAATTCACTTTACCACACTGCACTGTCCTCAACAAGCAGCATGTTTCAGAATTAGAACTAGATAGCTTATCAGGAAGTAGGTAAAAATTTGATGACAAAATACTGACCATATTGAAATATGATGAGAGAACTAAATAAAAGCTTGTAGAAGAAGAAGTCTGTGGGTAATTTATGCTATTAAACTGAAGAGATATGCAATCAGACTTTTAATCTAATTCTTATAGTAAATTTAGGATCATAATTTAAAAATTTCATCTCTACCAATTTTCAAATAAAGAATAGAGTTAATAAATTAGTTTATTTTGATTAATTTATGATCATATGATTCATTATTTCCTTAGAAAAAATTTAATCAAATTATTTTTATCAAAATTTGGTAAAACATACACAGATGATTATGAGGATATTTACAAGATAGAGCAATCAGCAAAACCAGTAACATTTTTTGAAAATGACCAACACGTGCATTTTGCAACAACAGCTGTACATGCATTTTTATGTAATTGTATGTTGGTAAAAACATGTAATTAAAGGAATATATACAGGTAAAATGCTTCAGTGAAGATTGCTGAACCTTTAATAACCTAATTCTGGGTTGGTTATATGATTTTTATCACTCTTAAGGGGACATGTGACATGTCGACTGGCAAAATGCAACTATTTCGAGACGAAAGTTATTAAGGTATAACTTTTCTCAAAATAAACTTATACACATAATTCTTTTTTTCATTTAAAATGCATAGATTACAGATTATAGAAAACACATAAAATATATATTAAATGCCTAATATTTTTAAAAACCAGTTGTTTAATTTCACTTACCTTTGACGAATCTCATCGGACAATGTGCTAGTTCGGTACACTTTTCTTAAAAAGTACTGCCCCAATCTTCCTCAAATCGAGCATGGTAGTTAAAAATATATCATTTAAGAATAATAAGCAGTATTTTACATTTTACTTAAAAAGAAAAAATATTAAAAATAAATTAGTAAAATGCTTTGAAAAATCACAAAAAAATTAGTATTAAATTATTAATATATCCAATACTAATGCTCGTAAATTTTATATCCTGCATAGTTTCAAAGAAATAGTAATGATAAACAACTATGGAAAATTGGCACCTTCAGGGCGAATAGTTTTCAAGAAAAATGTACCGAAAGTTAAGAAAAACACATTTTGAGAAAAACGAAAAAAAACATTTAAAAACTAATAATTTATAAAAAATATCATTTTAATATTTTCCTGCACCATAATCATCTTGAATTGACATTTCTACATCAAACTGTTTTTGTTTTATAAATTTATTTTTCTTTCTGGCCATTTTAGAAAGCTTTTGGTAAGCGAGCTGGGCCTCACGAATTCTAAGACAATTTATTTTTCTCAGACTCTTTACCATATAAAACCCTGGTTGCATTCCTAATAATTCCATTACTTTACTCCGGCTTTGTACACCATCATTAAAACATATTATGGCATCGAACAAACCCAATTTTAAGGTGATAATACTCACAAACACAGTTTTTGGTATGCGTATCCAGATGCAATTATTAAAACTTTCATTGGGGTTTTGAGTTCGTCCGTGTAAGCACTTTGACAGCAGTTTTTTGTCAGACAGACTTCTAAACACATTTTTAATGGCTAGTAAGACAGGTTCTGGCAAAGAATGTTTATGGACATACATTTTACCAGCTGATATGGCTTTATTGTAGCCACACCAAGAATCATCATCTGTAGGGCAAAGACCATGCTGAGGATTTGCGTCTGTGGACAATTTATGGAAATAAATTGCCCACACAGATTTCACCATCTCATCTAATGAAGTATTGATATTGCGACGAATTGCTAAACCGTAATATGTTTGTATTCGCATGATTTCAGCTTCGCTTTAACGCCCACGACCAGAAATCTTCTTGCCATCGGATAGTTTCTCACCCTTTACTTCATTGCAAATAATTTTCAATCTTGAACCCATTCTTTTTTGTACATGGGCAATACACTCTAATTTTTCAATAGTAGTATCAAACCCATAAACGTTTTCTTCACACACTTTTTTGTAGCCTCTTGAATCCCCATCACCTAAGTATTTTACATAACGCACCCCACGTTTAGATTCTGAACGTTGAAAGATTTTCAAAACACCATCAACTTCCATACCTCCGCTGTACCCTTCAAAGTTCTTCACACATTCATGGGATGCATGCTGCTTGTTTCTGCATAATGGACAATACTTCGTTAGGCACTCTACATCCATAATTTTTCCATTAAAAACAGAGGTGGCACACACAACACCATTCAGTGAAGAATGACCCCTCTTCTGCCAGGTACCATCAAATGCAGCTGGAATGTCAGCATTTCCACTGTTATCTGCAACTGTTTCTTTAACAGCTTTCAACATGGATTCTTCAGCAATTTCTGATAATACAGGTAACAAAATTTTGTTATACTTCTGAAAGTCACTTGGCGGAGGGGGTAAGTTCATAAAGTAACAGCGCAGAATGTCTCTGCAGCTTTCTTCCCTTTACCAATGCAACGCATTGCATAAGTAAGGCGTAAATTAACATCATAGCATCTTTTAGATTTTTTAGATGTCATACTACTCGTAGAATATCCACATGCAGTACACAAATACAGTAAACTTACTGCAAGTCCTCTGCGGGAATTACTTTGGTCTATCACATCAAAAGAATCACATTTCCCACAGTTCTTACATTTTGCAAATGCCTTCAATAAATGCAATAATGTTTCTGTTTCAATTATAAAGTTTCTACTCTTCTGAGACTCTAAGAACTCATCTTCGCCATTAACTATGCCGATTTTGTACTCAGATGCACTCATATTTAGGGGAGACTTACTTACATTATGGGTAACATCTTTCACATATGTATGTTGATTTCCGATATATTTTCTCTTCCCGAATGATTTTTTTCTCGGCATTTCCTTATTTAAAACTTTTATTCACTAACATAACACAATAAAACAATCAAAAATAAACACAGAAAGCATGAATTTAAATGAAAAAGAACGAAAAGAATAGCGAAACACAAATTAAACAAAGCCAAGTTGTAAATACGAAATTCGACAATTATCCACCACACAGCTTAGTGAATAAGCCAATTTAAAAACGTGTTGCCAAATGTCTTTCAAAGAATCATATTCTGACCAAGGAAGTAATAAAAACTGCTAAAACATCTGTATGTGCAAGTGATAATAAACAACGATAAAACATCTGTCCCTTTAAACTTGTGGGCGTGCCAGTGCTTGTTTACATTTTAAACGAGAGATTTCGCCCTTTTAAAATTTCGAAACATGCATAAATTATATATTTTTGGAATCGTCTGAGTCTACTTTATTTTTGTAGCGCAAAATTGAAAATTTTTATGTCATATGTCCCCTTAAGCAATCAGCACAATTGGCACTCCACATAAATTAAGCATACTATGGATTCAATGCAAAATATACTTTTATTTGCTTCTTGATTGTGAGAACAACTTATGTGGCATTCGCCGAAAAATAATGCAGTAAGTGGCTGCCTACATCTGAAGCAGGTCCTGCCCATAATTTGTTAATAATTAAATAGGTAACTTCAGGTAAAGCAAGCTGTTGTACACATTATGGCACAATCTTACTATTGTTATTCATAAAGGTAATAAATGAAACTAGTCTGATGAAATACAAAAAATACATCTTTATTTTTGGCAGACAAAGGCGAGTTTTGAGGAATACATGAATATTTGGTTTCAACAGGGTTGTTAAATTAATATTTACTGCAATATATCTAACAGTAACTAGAAAACATTTTCTTTAGATAGATAACTAGATTTCTTCATCAGGACTTCAACCACAACAGAACTACAACTCCAATGTTTTAGTCAAAACAGTTTTAATTTTGTGTATGAAAAACAATTCTAATTAAAGAATGCAGTTTTTACCTTTTTCCCTGCAATTTTTTCACAAATAATAATTAACCTGGTGTACATTTTTTAAAAATACTTTAAACTTTTATTATAATTTAAAAAAGAAATTTAAGAATAAAATAGAATTTCCAAAGGATACACTCACATCATACACATTCACACAAACACATACACACTTCTTAAATTCTAAAACACATTTGAATTATGCCTTATTCTCTTGTATTCAAACAGTTTTTAACTTTTTTTTTTACAAGCATGTAACAGGAACATTCATATAGCAATCTAATTAAAAGTAATTCTCTAACTGTTAAATTTTTTACAAGGTCACTTTTAAAACTTTGATTAAATTATTTAACTAAAAATAATTTAAAACAGTATCAGAATCCTGTGCATAGTATATAATTTACATTATGAGTAAAAACATGACAGATTACAAATGGCAAGATCATCATCACCTGAGACAAAATAATAAGCATCTAAAATTAGTTTAGAGTTTTGAAAGTCACAAATTTTGTGTGAAAACTCATTCATTGCAACATTGTAATTCTCATAAAAATAGGTTTTCAAAGGCACACTTTGCATTTTTCCACATCATATAGCAAGGCTACATTTTAACTACAAGTAGGTCACAAAATCCTAACACAGCTTCTAGAATATACAAGGTATAGAATAACTGGAGGATACAGGACATGCAAAACATAATTTACTACAGAAATTTTCACATAAATTCGACTTTAATTTTAATTAAAAAAAATAGTATACTTTTCTGGTATAACATTAAAACAGTTATACATTTCACCACCACTTGCTTATACAGGCACAAGTAAAAAACTTTTATTGCACAAGTGCTATGATGAAAGATCACTGTATGTCGATGTTGTGTCTTTTTCAATGAAGTTTTCATTTAAAAAACAAAGTGAAGAATTTAAGACCCTTTTTTTATAAACATAGCTGCCTAATGTAATTTAAACATATCACATGAAATGGAATAAACAGAAATAAAGAACAAGAAGCATTTAGTATATAGTGAAATTACACTATGTGCCTCTGATAAAATTGTTTCAATTTATATTTGCCAGTGACAATCCATAAACATGACAATTTTAATCATAGACTGAAATTACTATTTCTAATTTAGTCTAAAAACACTGAAAAGATCTTTCTGTACTAATTGTTTGTTTGTTGTAATTGTACTGTTTCTAATGTTAATTTTGTTTACAATTTTGTACTGTATATAAGAAATGCACAAAAAGGAATATGCTATAGATTTTTAATGTTGTAAATCAGATTGTAAAAAACCCAACAATCTTAAAAAAATAGGAAAAATTACAATTATAAATAGGAAAAAAAAAGTAACCATAAAGAAGAATGAAATGCCATTACTATCCTTTCAACACATATTCCTCAGATGAATTTAAATAACAATAATTATTAGAAATGTAATTTCATTATACAGCACTCCTTGTTCCTGAAGAATTACATAACCAATGAAATCAAATTAATTTTCTTTAGCCTTCATTCTTTTAAAATATGGTTTTTCTATTTACAAGAGTTTCTCATAACAATCAAAACTGAATCGAGCACAGAAAATGTATAATGTTTTCAGTGAAAACAAGCAGAATATGTAGCATTATGTTACAAGGATGGCTATAGTTATTTATATTTCGATGATAGTTTATAAACAGTCTATTTTAAAGTTTTAAACATGTACAAACAAATTTAAATTCTGAAAATGTAAAGCCAGAAACAGACACTTTATTATTACATAGAATGTGACATTTTAACATAAAAATGTACTATTTGACTTGAATGTGTAAACATATTATTACATATATACATCACAGAGCTTGAACATACTTTTTGCTAATGTTTAAACTACTCTATGTACAAATGTTACAATCTTGTAGAATTTAGTGTTGTTTAACCAAATTTCTTAACACTGCAGCATATAAAAAGTGTATACAACCAAAAGACTTAAAAAGGCAATACACAAACACACATAAACACTATAAATGCCTTTTATGTTGTCATTCAAATAAAATGCTATAAATAATATAAGAGAAAACATATACTAACAATTTTTAAAAAAATCTTCAATATATATATTACAATGCAGACGATAAAGTATTGCAGCATTTGCCAGAATAATGTAATGTATGTGCACCAACTAATCACAGCAGTGTACAGGGGAAAAAAAAAAAAACATTCTATGGTCAGAGAGATACAATTAATAAAAATGAGTGGTATGACAATTTTGAACTTCAGTATTAATATTAAAGTGCTAGTGTATACTGCTTTTAATTAAGACCATTAAAAACAAATACCTAAAATTCAAATTTAAATACAGTAATGAAAAATTTATTAGGTTGTATTTTTTTTATCAGAGTTTGAACTTGAAGTCACTTTAAATATCTTCATAACAATAGCTTACTTTTGTTAAAATGTCCAACAGCAGAGATTTGATAAATTGAATTTGATGATGTGACAAATGAATTTTTACATTCTGAGATATTTCAATACAGTATATCTTATCTTTACCAGCATCTTAAGAATTATATTCTTTAGGAATAAAATTCTTCTTATATTAATGAATATGGCTTTGTACAAAATGAGATGTCAGGAAGTGATCCTGTAGCATTTTGATCCCTTGTTTCTTGCAGAAAATACCTTATAAATTAAGGCTATAACATCAGGGGGGAAAAAAAGAAATGATGGTTGATAGAAAATTAGCGATGCTCATAGCCCCACGTAGTATAATAGTCTTGTGACATGTTATCAGATGCCATTCGAGAATTGGGGCCTCCTATGTGGCCATTTGGTGTCAGCAAAGGTGGATGGTGCTGAGGAAAAGTATTTACAGTTGCAGCCACCGAACTTGCAGCATCAACTAAAAACAAAAGATTAAATTTATTAAAAAAATTGAAATTATTTTACAACATTGGCACAATTAATGAAGAATGAGTCAGAGGTACTTTGGTATACATCCTATTTTGATGCAAGAATTTTTGTTTAGTACAGGATATCTTTTAGAATCTGACTCAAATGAGCCATGACTGCATGCATGACCCCTGTTAACACTGTTACAATTGCACATGAGCATCAGTATGACTGTTCCTAGTTTTCCAGTAAACAACCTATAACTCTGAATTTTCTGTGTTTTTTCATAAAATTCATGTACAGTGAGTTTTAAGAAGGTTAATGAAATGAGTGAAACAATAAAGAAAGCAATTAGGTTCATGAGATTAACTGAAGCAATAAAGAAAACCATTAGGTTCACTAGAAGATCACCATACATATCCAAGTTCTGACTGTTGTAAAACAAAATTACTATTAATTTGGCTAATGCTCGAATGAGTGAAACCGATTATTAAACAGAGATCAGACACATCAGAGCATGTCAAGAAACTGCTTTTGTATGGATAACAAGGAAAAAAAAAAAAAAAAATTAAATACAGTATTTCATCTATGTACGGCACTATTTTACCAATTTCATTTGTTTTTCAGTATTAAACAATAATATAATTACAATAACAGGCGTTTTGCATACGAATAGATAAATTATTTTCAGGGCTGTGGAGTCGGACAGATTTTGAGGTAAAAGGAGTTGGAGCTGGAGTTGCTAAAAACAGGTCGACTTTGACTCCAGTTTTTGTTGGAAAGTTTGAATTTGAAATGAAATTAAAATGAATTGAAAAAACATTAATGACAAGCTGAGTTATTATTATTATTATTTATGGACTATATACATTAATAATTAGATATTTTCTATTTTATTGACGTATTAATAAATAAATGTAAGGGAGGAGGATGGATGTGATATTTACCATTAGTGATTAAACTGATTCATTTAGTTACAAATATCACTGGTAAATTTAGGTAAGCAGCAATAGCAGCAAGAACTCCATAATTTGATGTCATTCTTAAGAAGCGAGCACAAAAAGGAGCAATTATTAATCCAGCAAACTCGATACAGAAGTACATATTTGATGATAAAGAGGTTGTTAGAATTTAAGAACTTTTTTAGAAGATGTAGATAACCCTAATATTTCACTAACAGAAAGACTGTGGAATGATCTTACAAAATTGGACACTTTTCTTTCTACACCATATATAGCCACAAAAAAGCTGCAATCTGAAGAATTGACAGGAAGCAAGAATGGAAGAATGTGATATTTGTTCTTTCTGAAATGGAAGGGTTTTTGCCGAAGGAATTGTTTCTTCAATGAAGAAAAGAGAAACTAGTTTGCTAGACAATGAGATCTTACTGGGTTCAATATATTTAGATCCGAAACACCAAATTTTCTTGGATGAGGAACAAATTAAAAAGGCAAAGAAAGCTATCTATGAACTTTCATTAAGAGAATTTGAATCAGGACAGTCAAACTGCAGACATCGTAATTGAGTCTCATCATGCTCTTCCAAAGATGAATTAGATTTTGAGAAACATTTTTGGATAATATTGAAAAATCTAAGGCAAAGCGAATGAAAATAAAGAACCTTTAGATATAAAAATGAAAAAATACAAACAAGATTTCTACATGGCCTTTGAAAAAAATGGAGAAATATGATTGCGCTTGCAAGACATCTCTTTTAGAACTTACAAAAATTCTATCCTGAAAAGTTAAAAGAAGTAGCTTTAACAGTAAAAGCTCTACCTCCTACTCAAGTTAGTGTGGAAAGACTCTTCTCAGCTCTGAAGTTTATTAAACTGAATCTATGGCCCTCCAACAAAGAAGGTCTTGCCGAAGCTATATTGTTTCTTAGAAATAACTAATGCCAGTTTTTCCATTTCATAATAAATGCTAATTAATATAAATAATTTGCAATGCCATCAATTTTTTTCCTGTAACATCTACTACTTCTTTTATATTAAAAAATAAGCTGTAACCCAGGTGTATATGTTTACATACGAGGGCCATCCAGGAAGTAGATTACGTTTCCATCTGTGTCCGCTAGGGGCGGGGCTAGCGCGGTCATCTTGGGGTCAGAGCGTTGCGCAGCTCAGTCTGCATCTAGCCGTGCTAGTGAGAGGTTCGTGCTGTGCTCCGTTCAGATACTGTGACGGTTTGAAATGTCTGCGTTAATTGAAAATCCTGCGAGCTGCGAGGTGCGCTCAGTAATAAGGTTTCTGACTGCAAAAAACTGTAAACTGATAGAAATCTATAGGCAGCTTCGTGAAGTGTATGGGGACAACATTATCACTGAAGGTGGAGTGCGTCAGTGGGTCATAAGATTTCAAAATGGCCGAACCAATGTTCACGACGAAGATCGAAGTGGGAGACCCAGCATAGTGACCACCGAACTTCTCGAAAAAGTCGATGCTAAAGTCCGTGAAAATCAAAATTTCACAATAACGGAACTTTCTTTGAGTTTTCCACAAATTTCGCGAAGTTTGTTGCACGAAATCTTCAGCGAAAAGCTTGGTTACCACAAGTTTTGTGCAAGATGGATTCCAAAAATCTTGACAGAGGACCACAAAAATCAGCGAATGGCTGCAGCGTTGAACTTTTTGGACGCTTACCATAAGGATGGTGACTCTTTAATCGATCACATCGTTACTGGTGACGAAACATGGGTGAAACATGTGAACTGTGAAATGAAATTGCAATCAATGCAGTGGGGGCACACAAGTTCTCCCCAAAAACGCAAGAAATGCATGCAAACAATGTCGGCAAGGAAGATGATGGCGACTGTTTTTTGGGACAGAAAAGGTGTAATTTTGGTGGACTTCCTGGAAAGAGGCACTACAATAAACTCTCAAAGGTATTGCCAAACTCTCCAAAAACTCAGAAGAGCAATTCAAAACAAGCGCAGAGGAATGTTGAGCTCTAAGATCTTGTTGATTCACGACAACGCCCGGCCCCACACAAAAATGTCACTCGTAAAGTTCTTGAATCTTTTAAGTGGGAGTTGTTTCCTCATCCGCCGTACAGTCCCGACCTGGCACCGAGCGACTTCCACCTATTCCCAGCAATGAAGAAGTGGCTGGCTATGCAGCGTTTTGATGATGACGCACAGCTGCAAGAAGAGGTAACGAAGTGGTTGAAGGCGCAGGCGGCCGAATTTTTCGACGAAGGAATTTCCAAGCTCGTACATCGCTACGATAAATGCCTTAATTTGTATGGTGACTATGTAGAAAAGTAGTATTTGAGTGTGGCTTTCATCTGTATATAATAAAATTTGTTTCCTATACTTTGTTTATTTTTTTATTCCAAAACGTAATCTACTTTCTGGATAGCCCTCGTATATATATGAGGGAGTCGGAGTTGGTCATTTTCCCTACCAACTCCACAGCCCTGATTATTTTCCCCTCATTTTTTACTGGAAAGTTTGTTTGGCACATGACCAGTCTGGTATCAGTCCAAGGATATGAAACAGATCAATAAACATATACCAAGGTACCACTGTATTTCAAAATTTTACTTTGCATTTTCTTCTTCTAACACATGGATCTCTGTTAGTAACAATGTTTACAGGTACAACTGAAAAGTCTTTTCCTAGTTAGCAAAAGTATGATTAAAACTTTTAAATAGCAACCCAAGAAATTTCATTCATTATGGCATCTCTAGTTGTAAATCATGCATATCAATACCCATTTCTATAATGCTCTAAAATAAAAAGATTTATTTAAAAAAATACAGGTTTAAGAGCACAAGTATTACGAAAAGTAAACAAAATATTTTTTCCTAAAATCTTGAGAATAGTTATAAGTGAATTAAAAATTGATTAATTTATGTATTCTCAAATTTTAAGCCTTCAAGCAGTCTGGAATTACAAAATTATCATTTGCCATGGCACAAACTGTAAACAGAATTTCATAAATAATTGAAGAATTCATCTTTTACTTTTGTGATTTATTCAAAGAATCATGTCCTCCAAGACAGTAAAAAAAGCTTACAAAAGCTACTATTCATATCATTTAATAATATAAATTAATTGAGAAATATATATAATGTATTTAAAATATTCATTTTAATTCTAAATTGGGAAACAGCTTTTCTATGAGTCATGCTTACTTACTACAATTAGAAGTTTTGAACACTACATAACACTAGAAATACTTCTAGAATAACTAAAATTTGTTTATTGAACAGCTAGGCATAAAGTTATTTAAAAAAATTATTACTACATAATATGCTTTACATCAAATAACCATACAGTAAGCACTTACTTGTCTGCTGAGGAATGTGATTTCCTCTCTTTACCAACAGTCTCACAGTATTACCACCTTGTCGTATTAATTCTATTGCATCTGCATGGGTCATATTTTTTGTATTCTTGCCATTTATTTCTATTATTTGATCTCCAACCTACAGATAGAAATGAATGAATATTTAAAATTTACTCAAATTAAATGCATCTCGCATCATTTTTTAAAAATGGAAAAACAGCCTATAAATTCTATAACAGAAGATACAGATCAGATGCTGAAATACCTCCACAATAAATATTTAGCCCACCTTACAAATAGGAGAATTATCAGCAAAGTAGAGGTAATTTCCTGCAGCATATCAAATGCATTGCCATTTGATACAGCAAAAAATTTAAAACTTGCAAATTTATGCTATTACTGTAAGTACTGTATAATTCACACATTTAATGCAAAAAAATGAGATCAAAATTTACAAGTGTGCATCATATGCTGGATATAAAAATAACAGATTTAAAAACAAGGAAAAGATCAGCATACAAAAATTTGATTTCTAAATGTACCCAAGTGCTGCTTCTGGAGATTTTCTAGGACCCAGTTCGCAATGTTTGCTTCTAGAATAGGCCATTTAGTTACTCCTTCCTGCATTATCACTCAAATATGGAGCATTCACCAATACCAAACATCCTTGCTGCAGCACGATTTCCATTTTCTTTCGCAAATTGAATGACTTAGCATTTGAAACCAGCAATTGTTTTGTTTGGCAGGAGCAATATTTACTACTAAAAGGGATACTAAATCAACTGAATTTCAGCTAAAGGAAATGCAATTTACTAAATTCTTCGATGTTCACTTCGAAATAACGGCTTCAAATGACCACAAAAAAATCAGACTTCTAATTTCGCCAATTCATTCGGGTCGGAAGTACATTCGTATCCCACATCATTTTCTTGCTTTTCGTAAAACCCTAAAATACCATTCTTGTGCACATCTGGATTGAATACAACCCACTCTCTTTGCAAAATATCTACTCCCTCAAGCATTCCCCCCCTCCCCATATATTGTATTGTGCTCCTTATCCCTTGTCAAACTGGTATACCATTGCTTGAAAGCCTGCGAACAATAAATTACAAATTGATGAGATCAAGTCATAAGCATGATATATTTAACAACATTTATATGATTCATCTACAAAGATAAATAAATACTTGTAGAAGTTCTGCAAAGAATTACATATGTAGAGGTAAGATGTAATAACCTGGCAATTCCAGTATTTTCGGCACCTCAGCAATCAGTACTGATAACATATTAATTCATAGCAAAATACATTTAAATCTCTCTCTCTCTATATATACATAATATGGAAACACATAAATAAATTTAACATATTAATAATTCAGAGCAATTTTTATGTAAAACTGGCACTTCAAGCAGCTGCATACGCTATCTACATTTACAGCCAGTCCTGGTAAAAAGTTATCATAGCAAAGCATTCAAATATGTGTTTACTTTTATTTTTTTTATCCAATGGAGGGCACTTGCCTATTCAGTATTGGCCTATTCTAAGGCCATTTTATTGTGAAAGTACCTAACAGGTGGCCACTGTGACCAACACAATCACACTGTGATTTAAATTTGTAATAATATGGTAATTATACTTCAAATTTAACCCCTTAAGGCACACATTAATTTCTAATTTTCGGTCAAAAAATCACCTATTTTTTTCCTTGCATAATCATATTCTCTAGTGCATTTTAAGACATGATCGACAAATAAAAGTAATTTTTAACTAAAAATTTAATTAAAAAATCTTATTTTTAATTTTGGAATAATTTCACTTAAAGTTGTCTTTTGTTATGCTCCTTTGTATTAGAAAGCATTAGAAATAAAATAACGCGAGATACAAGGGCGCCCGTGTGAGATACGGGCATATGCAAATTTGCCGGAAACTTTCACCCGTGTGAGACACGGGCAAATGCGTTAAGGGGTTAAGCAGGTTAATATGAAGTTCTTTATACTAAGAAACATCATAATTTATGTAACAGTGTGATCATTTTAAAAGATATATAAACAAGTAGTATAAACTGAAAAATTAAAAATCCTTACCAAAAGCTTGCCGTCTTGGTGAGCAGGTCCATTTTCAGCAATTCTCAACACAAACAATGGCATGTTTTGAAATTCTTTACCACCTCGAATACTGAAGCCAAAACCTCTAGTACCTCTGTGAAGCTCTATAGCATGATACTGATCATCCAGTTCCACAAAGTTCTCTTCCCTCTGTGAAGCTGATGTTGTGCTAGATGTATCATCTTGTGGAGGACCAACAGTCAGAGTGACAGAGTATCCAGAGTCTTTTATAAGATTTACTATGTCTCTATGATGCATATTTAAAATACTAATGCCATTCACAGCTAAAATTCTGTCACCAACGTGTAACTGGCCACACCTATCAGCAGGACTACCTTCAATTATTCTCCCTAAAAACATATCGCAGGGCAAGGTCAATTACATTTGTATTAACACATTGTAAAAAGTAAATTAAAATGCAAGGTTTTTTTTTATTATTAACATGGTAAAGGTATGGAATACAAATTCTATAAACATTAGTTTAATTTACCAATAGTTGATCCAGCTCTACTAACTGAAGATATTATGACAAAACCAAATCCTTCGTTTTCTTGCCGTGATACTGTAACATCATAAGGATAGATACTTTCCATAGATCTAGTATGATATGCAGAATCTAGGGAAGACAAATGTGCCCCTATTAATATTTATACCAAATAATAGGACTAAAATCAAACACAAAAAAGAAACAAAAAAGGTACCAATTTTTGAGGATAAAAGCACGTCATAAAAATTTAAATGAGTTAAATTACGTGTCACCCTCAAATGATGTGCAATTTAACTTGTAATTATTTTTATTTACTTTCTATTTTTGAGATTAAGGCATGGAAAAACAAGTACAGTAATTTCGGGTAGATAAGCCACGGCTTATATATGTACGAATGACAGGGTTGCCACTCAAACAGGAGAATGAAATTCCCTGACTTTTCCAGGTTTTCCAGGTGTGTTTCAAGAAAATTCCAGTCTATCCGCATAATGTACGTTGGCTGTGCTAAGAGGTAAATTAATTATGGTATTACTTGTATTGTGTAGCAAATTTTCTTAATTATTCAATAAATCCCAGAGGACATTTATTCTTAATTATTCTTGGTATACTTTGTTTGATAATTTTGTTTAGTTTTCCACTTAAGAAACTTAATAAAATTTCTCATTCAATGAGAAAAGCTCCATATGTGGAGGCTGCCTTATGGGTCGATAAAGCACGGCAATCAGACTGAGCTGATATGATCATATCAACTTTCATTAAATCAAAAACCATCAAAAAAGAAAATAAAAGTGAAGATAGCAACGCTGAAGGAAGTGATCTAGAACAGAATGATGAATTGACCTTGATGGTTATTTGTTAAATTTATTTAATTCTGACATTGATGAGTCAGATTTTGAAGGTTTTGTATAAATAAATGTAGTTTAATTTAAAAAAATTCTGCTTGTTTATCTAATTTACATATTCTTTTTCATAATGTGGAAATTTATGGTGATAAACGAAGTTTACTGAATCCATAGAAATAATATCTATTAGAAATCTTCACAGTTCATTTTCAGAAGTTCAAGATAAGATGTTTCTTCCTTATTTATTTATATATTACCGATTATATTTATGTTGTAAACATTATAAAATGTTATTGATGAAGATTACATCAATATGGCAGGGAATTACTGAATAGAATATTAAGTGCCATGCTTCATAATGCTTTGTTGCGGCTTATATGGCGGTGCAGCTTATTCAATGAACTTTAATTTTTTTAAGTCAATTATGATGTGTGTGGTGAATATGCCACCAGGGTGGCTTATCTACCCAAAATTACAGTAAACATCCAAGATTATTAAAAAAAAGAGAGGGAACAAACCTACATTATTTTCATTGCTTTAAAATTATAGGACATTCAGGAGGAATCCAGAAAAGATGCTAATTACAAATTGATTGAAAGATAAATATCATTGTTGTGTTGGTAGGTAGTGACTTTGAGCTATTTACTGATGGTATTAGCACATCCGTATCATGCATATTAAATACATAAAATACTATAACAGTAATGACTTTACAACAATACATTAAGTGCTGGTAAGTTATAATATTTTCATTACGTGAAGGAATGACACCTATACACCACATTCTCATCAAATATGTATAGGTATTCTCCTGAATTCATTTAAAAGTATGCTCTCTCATTTTATAAATATACATGTTGTGAAAGGGATTGTTACAGTTGGTATTTTCAGTATTAGAAAGATTTATCAAAACTTCTCAAAAACAATTACCAGTGAACGTAGACCTGGTCTTACTGCATTTAAAAATTCATAATTCTAATGATCTGACTAATCTGGTGCCAAATTTCAGTGCAAATAAAATTATTTCCCCCCCTCCTTATATTGATTTTAAAAGGCTCCTTTTAAAGATTTTACTTCCCAGGTTTGACATATGTAGTTTCAATTTATGACATGTTTATAGCAATATTAATACACATACATACTGTTATGAAATGCACAGTTGCAGTAAGATAACTTCCACACAAAGCATGGTTAGGGTTGCCAGGTTTGGCACGAAACAGTCCATCTGGCAATATGGCACAGAGACATTCTAGCAAAAGCTGTACTTTAGTGCTTTGCCGTGAAGCTGTCTTCACAGTCATAGCCTGAAGGCCTTACTGATGATGTTTCAATGTGTTTATCACAGCTTTTCGACAACTGTAAAAGTGTCTTCAGAACTTTCTTGTGTAATACACGGGCGAATAAATTGTGTTTTGATTATTCCTCAAGTGTCGTCACCAAGCACTCCAAATCCACAAACCCGTAGATCGCAACAATATAAAAAGCTGATGTGTGCACCCTGGGGCATAGCTAGAGGGGGGCATCTGTCCCCGGGCGCAGAATCCAAGGGGTGCCAAACTGATGTTACGACATTTTAGAATTAAATGTTTTCCATCCTTGGCAAGCAGTAGGGGGCACGAAATCTTCAGTTGTCCCTGGGCGCTGAAAACCCTAGCTATGACTCTGTGTGCACGACATGACTTCCTTGTATAGAATATTAAGTTAAATACATTTTCCCCTGCATTTCATTAGAGTAATATTTAATATTTCTCATTCAATTAATTCAGTTCTCACTTTGTGGCAAGGCAAAAATACACAAAAACTCAAAATATTTTCATTAAAATTTGAAAGATATAGAAAATTATAAACACCAAACACAGTTGAAACAATTAAAAAAAATTTTTTTTTTACAATTAAAATTACAGTTTCTACGCAAGAACAAGCAATTACGCCAGCAGGCATGAAGGCAAATTTTTCAGGGCACGAAACATTTCCTTTTGGTTCCACTAGCCAGAAAGACACTTGCAGAAAGTTTTAAGTCAGTATTCTGCTAAGTCTCAAACGTTAACAAATATGCTGCTCTGGTGAAAAAAATCAGGCTTACTTGTACTTAAACAACTTTTAAATTGTTGATAATTCTACACCTATTGCATGCAGATTAATTAAAGGCATAAAAACCTTTACCGGAAGATAAGAACAACATAATTCAGTCATTTTTAAAGCAAAAAAATACATAATTTACCAACAAATAATAATAATAATAATAAAACTGAGCTCACAAAGCTGAGTAACAGAATAGGTGTATATATATATATATTTACTTTTGGTGTGGCCGATTGCAACCAAAAAGGGAGGTGAACAACTACATGTTATACCAGTTCTACATACAAAATTTCAACATTCTGAGACTACTTGTTTTTGGGTCACACAAGATACATACGTACGTACAGATGCCACGAAACAACCTCTTCTGAATCCATTTTAAATCAGTTTTAAAATTGGTTTGGGCAAAAAGAGTCCTTTATTTGTTCTTACATACAGATATCACACAAAAATATCGTTAAACTGCATTCGACAGTGGTCAAAATGGTTATTTTTCTCGAAATATGGTACCCAGAAGTTTTAGCGATTAACAATACAATACTTCCTTTACTTCATACAAGGAACTAAAAAGACCAATATGGAACACATATTTTTAATTACGAAGAAAATACAAACCAACAGAAGATACTCCTCGACGAAGCCCTAGAGTAACCCTGCCATTTGCAGCTGCATTTCCCATCAGCTGAACAACTCGGTGATGAGATGTATTGAGAACAATCTGATTATCCACAGAAATGATTTCATCACCAGAGCGTAATCTACCATCTAAATCTGCTGCTCCTCCAGGCACTATATGACCAATAGATACCTAAATTGGGAAAAAAATCTGTTACAACATTAACTTTTGAAAATCAATAAACAACAATTCCATCATATTTTTACAGGCTTACTATTTAAAGGACAAAATATATTTTTAACATATTTAAATTTCCCATGCAACATATATAATTTTATTAAAATTTATCACAGTGTTCTTAAGTTCTACAATTTCCAAGTTATGGATCACATGTATTCTTAATAATTCATGCGACAGAGAAAATGCTACAAATTTTATATTCACACATGCAAACTTTCTTGTTCCTCAGATAGAAAACACTAGTTCTATTTTCAAAAAAGATAAGTTTACAACTTAAAGTGGTGTGAGTGTTTTAGAATAAGTAAATCCAACATTATGCAACATTTAAATGTACATCAAGTTTGGTTTATACGATTATAGCAAAGACTTGAGGGCTATCTGCCAAAGGAAAAGGATGTCTTCGTGGAGGACTTTCTAAGGGAAACTAGCTTGTACACACGTTATGTTACACACGAGTAAAACCACAAAAACACCCATGCAGCCAGCCCGTTCGTGGAATTCGAAACTCAAACCAAACTACCCGTGATTAGCAACTTTTGCACTTAGCCGCTGGTGGGCCAAATATAGATCAAGATAGTAAAAGTAAAGGTGATATTTAAGAACATTGGCTGCCTATGTAAAGACAAGAGCCTACGATGAATGAACATTTTTAAGGAACCAAAGCAGAAAGTTCAAGAGTTTTTCAAGTAGTTAACAAAAATAAACAATCGGCCTGGCAGCAAATGCAGTATTTTGCAGCCAATCATTTACAAGATTCTGCAGTAGCAATTACAATTAAATCACAGCTTCTTCCTGTTGATAGAAGAATCATAGTGCATCTGTAATACTTGCATATTTAAAGAACCAATCCTCAAAATTTTAGATCCTACCATGCTTTAGTGTTACTAAATGATATAAGATACAGCTATATACTTATATAGCCTTATTAGTCATGCTTACTAAATGATACTAGTAACATAACATTTCTAGCTTTTAAAAAATTATCAATACAGACATCAAAGAGAAAATACTACATAACAGGAATTTCTTTTTAATATTTTCAATATTATTTTTAGCATATTATTAAAGAGTATTTTTAAAGTGTGAGTAAGTTAATTTTTAAATTCTGAATTTAATAACCTCTAAACAATTTTTTTGTTTTTTGGTTTCAGTATGCAAATTGAAAAGAATTAGAGAGAAAAATCCCATGCATAGAAATTCAAACATAAAGGGGGGGACACCACAAAATGTGCATTGATAGTTAAGGCTACACAAGAAGATACAGATCCATACTATCTTTCAATAGATATATATCTTTCAATGTCTGGGGTGCCTGCATCCATCCATCTATGTGGGGAAATATATCAGTATTGTGCCACTATTATCACTATTGCGTCAGATACACGTCTTCATAGCCTGCATCAGAAGTTGTGATCATTGACTGTGGATACTGAATCAGCATTTAGCTTAGGAAGTAACATATGCCAAAATTTGGAGTTTTTGTTATTATGTTTAAAAATTTAATTTATAATGCAACATTTATCTTGGATCATAGCTTCTGATGGATTTCTTAATGAATAAGAATACCTTTTCACATTTACACAAGTGACTTGTTATGGTAAGTTACACAGCAGTGTATTTTTTAACCACATTTGTTATCATTAACTAAAAATCTGCTACAATATAGTTTCCTATGTAATAGGATTATTATGCTTTTATGTTCTGAAAAGTGTGTTAAACAAGAAAAGCTTAATTTATCATCTGTTTGCATTTGATTTTATTTCCATTTTCTATTCTGAGTAAATTTTATTTTTGTATTTTGCATTTCTCTGCTAGTTTCAGCCTCCTATAAAGCTTCCTGTTTATCATTTCTGTTATTATTATTACAATTTATTTAAAAAAATTAGCCTTGAAAATTAAAGGCATTGAAAACTCTTTCAAATTATTATGTTTGTTGCAAGATTAACAGAGGATTCCTATTGGTAGTGAATCATGTCATCTGCTTTTAGTTTTCTAATTTGCTTAGTAGCTCAGAGCAACTTAAAAACAAAATTTCCCTGTGTTGACGAAATGCTGTCAGGTGACTAGTCTGCAAGGAAGGACCATATCTGTCACCTTATGTACATGGGCCTTAATCAATTTTTAAACAAGGAAATTGAAAAGTAAAAGTTAAAAAAGTTTTCTCGTTCATTAATGCATGCAAAGTCGATATCAGGCATTTTGGCACCTTGTAAAATCAATTTCTAGGTTCTAAATTCTGTTACCTGGGCTCTCCTAAATTCTTAAAGTTTTGCCAAACTAATTGCAGCTACCTTCAGTGCACATGCAGTTTCTGACACACAATCATACAGATATGAATAGTTATTAGTGTTATAGTGTTAAACAGTTTCAAAACTTAATCAGGTTAATTAACTATCAGCTATTTTCAATCTGACAGACTTATTTAATTCATTAGAAGCATGACTGAATTTGCATTTCAGATTACATTAGAAAGGAAACAATTGTTATTTTTTTATTATAGTTTAATATCAAAATTTAAATGACTAAATTTTTAATTGGAGGAGTCTTATTAGGACTCAACTACATAAATACTAAAATGTAACAAGAAGAATTCTTTTTAGAAATGTATTCATTCGGAATTAATAAAAAATTGCATCTTTATTAAGGAATATTCACACCATGGCATAATTGTCACTATCACCTAATGTGGAACTCCACTGCTATACAATGGTCCTTTGCCACCCCATGGAAGACGATACAAGGAATTTGGTCATAAAGTTCTAACCTATCCAATTTATGCCAAAAGTATAAAGGATAGAAATGCACACTAATCATAGCAAAATTTGCAATGCCATTTAAAATTTTTGTAAAGCATTAAAATTTGGTGTATATGTTAGGCTTAAGAAAAGCGCAATTTGAAAATAACAAAATGTGACAAATTTTGATATTTTATTTCATTAAAATAAAAGAACTGTCTAACATCTTGCAGTGGCAACATTGCATTTTTTCACAAGATATGACCCAATGAGAGAGAGATAAAAATTGATAATAAACCAATGTGTGTACACATGCCACAGTTCAGAGTCTAAAAATTCTGGGTGAAATAAACTTTGCTGCAGGCTGTATTAAACCTCAAAAGGAATAAAAACTACTATTTCAATGATATTTAAGCTACAGCATCTTTAAATGATACATGCTGAACAAAAAGTTCATTGTTAAAATGGTTAAAAATGGCTTTTATCAAACACTAGATAGATGAGTCTGAATATAGTCAGATACTAGCATAATATTTTCCAATAGAACCATAGTAAATGAAATAAATTGAGATAAATTATCATCAATAAATGATAAATATATTCATCTATAATAGATTAAATATTACAGCATTTAGATAATGCTACAATATTTAATCTATTGTCATATTACCTGAGAGCCTTCTTCCGTACCACCAACAATTCTGAATCCGAAACCGCTTTCTTGCCGTGTAAGTGTTACAGTCATGTCAACATATTCAGGTACTCGTCCCAACATAGGTGGTCTTAATACTGTTCCAGGTTGCTGGTAAACTGAGTTCATTGAATATATATTTTCTGCTTTATTCATGGCAGTTACGGGAGATGGATGTTCATGCTCAAAAGATGTACTTCTTTTCCTCCTTGTTAAACTATCATAATGTGAACTACTTGGCGAATGTCCAGATGGATTCATAGATGATGTAGAAAGGGTGCGATAAGTTGGTTCATGATGAGTTAATGGTTCATTAGGACAATTAGGTCCGGATATCGGCCCATAATGAATGGGAGGTTGACTATATGGACCGTTGCTACGCATAGAGTTCGTTCTCCTATAAGACTGTTCATTTGGAAGCCCTTGGTGATGAACACCCCCATTCCAGTCAATTCCGTAATCTCTAGCTGATGTATTATCAGGCGTAGCTTTGGTATTCCATGAATGATTAGCAAACACAAACACACTATCCTCAAACGAGTCATTGAAATTTGTTCTTGAATGTGGTGGCACAGGTGGGGGCAATTTAGACTGAGAATAACTATACTGAGAATTAGGACCATTGTCTAATACTTCAGAAGAATGGTTCACTGTGCTGAAATCGGCTGATTTGTTCAAGTCTTTACTGTGATCAGCCCAGTAGGTGTCTCTTATTTTTCCAAGAGTTGTGTACCATGAGGGATTTACACTAGTTTTGTCAAGAGTAGCACTATATGCAGTTCGTAACGTGGGAGGATGATCCGTTTTCCAGCTATTTGGAAAGCCAGTAGGGCGATTTACAGCACTATCAGCACCACGATCATTACCAACATGATGAGCAGGCTCTGAATTAGAAGGCATTCGAACACAATCAGGCTGATTGCTTAAAACACTATTTCCTTTAGGAATTTGGTTGTAGTTAGATAGATCCCCCTGATCAGAGCTTGACTGCATTGGTTGAGATTTTGGCCAATGCCTGGTGTCAACAAGAGGAGTTTTAGGCCTATTGACATGCACAGATTCTTTTTCTCGAGAACTATATAAATCTGCAGTAGGTGTTTTGCTACGATACATTGTTGAAGCTGGTGTATTATATGCTTCTGAAAATGATAAAAAAGAACATTATTCAAAACTTTTAATTAACATTTACTTCATGAAAAGTATGCTGGAGAAGGGGAAAAACTTCACTTGCCTGCTGATCTATGAGCATAAGAATGAGAAGAATTATTACTTGCACTTCGACGAACACCAATGTCATCTGCTGATTTCATCTAAAAAAAGAAATGAAATTCTGATAATTTTGTAAATAATACTATAGTTATATTTAACATTTATTAATAACAAAATGAAATATATGAACTTAACAGAGAAAAGTACAGAATGATAGAAGTAAAACAACAGAAAAGAAAATACACTATTACTAAGTAATAGAAATTAAAATACAATTATATTACAATGCTACAATTTAAAAGACACAAGAAACAACTAAATCAGATCAATTTTATTTAGTTCAGGGAAAAAATGAATTTTCATGTACAAGAACTAGCTCCTGCACTTTCAATCATCACTAAAGCAAATAATTTTTTACCACTTTCTATTTTTTATAATCCTGATCATTTCATGTTTTAAAATGCAGTGCATATAAATAATCTTATTCTTGAGCAGTTGAAGAATATGCATCTTAAGTGGTAACAGACCTATGGATTTCAGCAATCCTTGCAATACATTCTCGATATTCCTAATTGAGACAAAATTTTAGCTGTGATGAGGATTTTTCTTTCTTTTTTGCTTCAACACTTCTATAATCTCTTTGCATTTTTTACTATCACAACAGTAAATTGTTGCCAGATGCTGCATTTCATGAAAGCAAATGTATGGCTGATTGATTTTGCAATATCTCAATAGCTAAACTCCCATAATAGTAAAATTAAGCAAGAAAAAAGTTTGGAAATGTTCTTTAACCGCTTCCCTTGCAATTTTTTTGGAGCGGGGAAAAAAAAAAAAAAAAAAAAAAATCCGCAAAAAATAAAATTTTTAAAATTTTATTATTAAATACAATGAAATGAAACAAATAAAAATATGCAGGTTTTAAGTTGAATTTTTAATTTTTTGAAGGTGTAAAAGCCTTTAGTTTTAATATTAGTTTACTATCCTGAGTTATGTTGTGCAAACAAAAAAAAAAAAAAAAAAAAAAAAAGTTAAATATTAGTCTTTGTATGATAGTTTTTGAAATAAGGGACAACACAAAGTGAGACCTGACATTCTACACTAGTATCTGGTCTCTTTTCTTACTGGTTTATAGCTGGATTCTCTTTTACGGGAGCACAGAGTACATTGTCTCATTGGAATTAAATTTTTAAAAATATTTTTCCACCTCTTCATAATTGCTCTCTTGCATCATCGCCATTATTATTATTATTTTTTTCAATTCATATATCTTTCTTAATGCATTACAAATCCACAAGCTGACTTATACTATACAATAGGGAAACATGTGACCAGCCTCTCCAAAAGAACTATGACACCAACAAAATTTGGCAAACTGCCATTCAAAGCTGAATATTTCTTTTCATTTCCTCCAGGCCAAGTAAAACTGTAATAAAATAAATCATACTAACAAATTCTGCTTCGCCCGAGTTTTCTCCAGATAATAATTAACAGCAATACGAAACCGAGATAACTCGGGATAATCAGGCAAGCGGTTAAATACCTGCAGATGTTCTTTCAGCTGTAAATAGCTTCACATATTCTTTTATTATGCATTTTTAATGCAATTATGAATTTTTAAGGCCCCAAAGCAGTCATTTTCTGTATTTTTTTAAAACCAAAATGGACTACTGAAGCATACGCATATGATTAGCAACAAAATTGAGTAACTTAAAAAATTGATGCTTGCAAATTTTTTTGTAAAAATGCCATAGCTTCTCATTTCTACTAGTTAATAAGAAATGTAAAATGTGTGATTTCCGAACATACTAAATTTTGATCATAATTATTTTTAAAATTAATTCATACTTGCCAACCTATGACACTCAAAAATCAGGAGATTTTTTTAAGAAATCAGGAGATTTTTCACAATGTTAAAAAAACTTTTTAAATGATAAAAATATAGTTTTTAATAATGAATTAACTTTAAATAGTTACTAAGTCTTAAATGCAAGCAAAACAAAAATACCTTAGACATAAAAAACATTTTTATTACTTTCATCGTTAAAAAAAAAAAAAAAAAAAAAGTTTCATACAAATGTTATGGACAGTGGCAGATTTTGCTCTCGTTAAGAAAGAAACTTCATAATTTTGTTCATAGCAATTGCCACGTAGGCCTACTTTCACTAATAAAAGTTTTTCTAATGTGTCATCACTAATATTAGATCTAAATTTAGTCCTCGTTTTCGCAACAACACTGAAAATCCTCTCACACTCTGCATTACTATGGGGAACTGTCAAGATGGCCAACATAATTCTAGAGAGTTCACTATATTTTAAAATTCCATCAGCACCTTTCAATTTTCCAATTAACCTCCACTGAGTGTCAATCCTAGCTGATTTTATAACTTCATCCAAGTTTTCTAATTGTAAACTGCAAAATTGCGAATGCAGTATATCAGTAGCAACATCAATATCATCATCTTTCATGACTAAACGAAGTAACACAGGAAATCTATTCAAAAAGTACCTTATATCAAAAAAAGATGCATTTGCTAGAGCAGAAACATCAGCAACTTTAGCATGCAAAATCACTTCATCGTTGACTGGAAACTTATGTAGTGTGTAATCACATACTCGACAGAAGTAACTTCTAACATGAAGATAAAACTTATTTTTGTCTTCTTCTGAAAGTTCTTCCACTACTTTTGTAGTTGCAGCTCTTATTACCAAATCTTCATCTTCCTTCTGATTTTCTGTTTCACCATAAATCACATCATATATAGAATTACAAGACAAAACACAGACTAGTTTTACAAACTTTGATAAAATGTCTTTAAACAGATCATAAATCATTGATTGCAAAACATGAATTAATGGAATTCTGCTTTGTAGAATTGTGTTCAGAACATCGAATGATGGCAAAATGAATTGTAAAAAAAAAAAAGCAAAAAGCTTTGTTAAGGTCCGAAGGAAAAAACATAAATATTCGTTCTTCACAAGATAAACTTACAGTAATCGGAAAATGTTTCGTGTGTTGAGCAATTTTTTCTTTTATTTTGAGAGAAATTTGTATCAGCTTTACGCTTATATTTTGCAGTATTATTTTGAGAACTGCCAGTTGAATTGCTGAATGATGCAGAAATTACAAAAAATCAAAATTTTTCTCATTTCAGTATTATGCAGCTGTTGGAACTGTTTCAATTTTTCCTTTCTTTTAGAACTCCTTTCAAGATAATAATAAATATCAACAATGTGTTCATCCACATTTAATGGTAAAGAAGCTGCCCCTTTTTCAGCTGCTAAATTTAAGAGGTGACAGGTGCACCTCATAATCTGCAAATCTGAATTTGCCTTTCTTAAGATGCCTGCAACACCAGCCTTCAAGCCTACCATTACTGGTGCATTATCGGCACCAAGCGCTAAGCAATTATCCAGAGGGACTGCATTTTATTTTAAAGTTTTAATAATTAGCTGTGCTATATTAAAGCCTGTCGAATGTCCTTCTAAAGTGGGGACAGAAAGTAAACTGCACTCAATTTCTGAAGACTCTGGATTAAAAAAAGAAACAACAATTGGATACAGTTTTGAATTGGTATTATTGCTTCCATCCGTAGAGAGGCAGAACGGAGCTGTTTTAATGCAATCAATAACTGAAGATTTATTTTCCAAACCCATTTCTTTAACAATTGCACCTGTTTTGGTCCTTGCACTTGAGTATTTCTTAGCGATTTCACTATCGGGAAACATTTTTCTAAATAAAGCTGCAGCGTGATCCGATGCATTCAGTGGCAGGTTGTGCTCCAGTAAAAAGGCAGAGAACAGACATTCTGCATTAATCACCTTTTGGTCTTTTGTTTCCGAAGAAAAATTTAATTTTTCGTTTTTTCAAAACAACTCATGTTGTCCTTGTGTTTTTGTGTACGCACATGTTTGAGAACGTCTGCCCTTCCACCAAGCGAAATCGAAAAATCGCAACGACAGATGGTACACCTTGCAAAGTTATTACATTTCCTTGAAGAAATAATGGAAGGAAAGTCAACTGTGTACGATTTTTGAAACGTGCACGAGTATTTCACCTTTCTCGCAGACATATCAAAAGACGATAATTTCTAAAACTATTTCCTAAAGGCACGTGTACTCACACAACTCAGGACAAGATAAACGAAATAGCGAAAGAACATCCAAAGAACGGCCAACGGCCTTGAGCTTGCTTTGTGCTCATTGGCTAATATATGCCAGATGACACGCAGTGGAGCTCGATGCCCATTGGACAACTGTAGAACGAAGTTTCTGGATACGTATACTGTCGATCACAAAGCAGAAATTCTCATCTGATTCGCAAGGTTTCATTTTAGATATAATCTAGAGAAAATTCAGTTGCTTTCAGACGTCCAAAATCACTTTTTTTTTTGTTCATATAACGAAGTATTAAGCCAAGTTCCATAAAAATCGTGAGAAATATTAAGAATAAGAAAAAGTCGGGAGAAATATATTGTAAATCGGGTTGGCGGGAGAGCGGTCGAAAATCGGGAGTGTCCCGCCTAAATTGGGAGAGTTGGCAACTCTGTTAATTAATTCATTAAAATTATTGACATTCTGGTTTGGGAAATAATACTTTACACTGCATGAATGTAATTTAAAAATTATCATGAAATTTTTTTGTAAGATACCTTGGTAACTCTAGGAAGCAACCCACGCTGAATTGTGATGTGTGCAGATTCATCACAAGGGCATTCTTTAAGTATTTGTACAACCTCACTATGAGGCAAGCCACGAATATTACGCCCATTTATTTCAACTAAAATATCACCTTCTTGCAGATGTTGACAACGTGTTCGATCTAAAATTTTCTTGACCTGTAAAAATACCCAAATTAATATATGCTTAAAAAAGGGCAATCAGCTTAAAGCATAAATTTAACATAATAATAAAGTATTTCTTTTACCTTTTGTCCATAAACACTATCAGCTATAGTAAAACCAAATCCAGCTTTCCCCTTGACAATCTGAACAGAAAGGAAATCGGCTTTACCAGGTACTTGATGGTTGAGATCATGTGTGCTAATTGAATGGTCACCACTGCTTGTACTTAAAAGGTCTGCACTGCTATGCCTCTGAGACAAGAATGAGGGCCTTGTGCTGAGATCGGGCATAGACTTTGCAGAACGAGTTGCAGATTCAGCTGATTCACTTCCATTCAAACAGCCACAGAATCCATTAGGTCCATTTCCATGAGAACAACTAGATACTGCCATGGTAGTAACAATTTCAGTATTAGGATCTTTAGGATCAAATGGCAATTGGTAGCCTTGACACACTTCCAAGTGCACAGTTTCCCCAGGAGGAATGGACTGAAATAATGATACTGCATCTTGATGGCTATAACCTAGTACACATATGTCATTGATGTATACTAGAATGTCACCTAAAAGTTACAAAATAAATGTAAATTTGCGTTCAACTTACAACACAAAGACTTTAAAAAAAGCTCATATTATACAAACATTTCCTCAATTATACATAAAATATCTGTTGTAGACACTACACGACTAGTATGCCTATTAAATCATATAGTTTTTTTTTTTCGGGGGGGGGGGGGGGGTGCTGCGCTTCAAACTTACTTCATTTGAAAGTGAGATGTGATCCTTCAATTTTTTAAAATGGACAGTTACTAAAACTGCTAAAATATTACTTTTTATTAACATTACATGTTTATACAATTATTTATTCAACAATATTACCTGAAATATAAGGATAGGGTAAGTCCCTTTATTACTTTAAATGCAAGGTCTCTCAACTATTTAAGTTTTTAAAATTATTATGATGTAACCATCAACAAAATGAAAACCAAAACAAAATATGGGAGGGTTCCTAAATTTTTAATTTACATTTATAATATTTTTTAAACCTTACCATTTAAAAAAAAAAACTTCCAAGTAATGTGCACTAGTCAGCACAGCTGACAGCAACAAAAAGGGAGGTATACAGCTAGATATTATAAGCATACCAAATAATAAATTTCAAAGCATTTTGCAGTGAACTGCTTTAGAGTTATGCAACATATGCATACATAGATTTTATAAAGGACCTAGTTAAAAATCGAACTAGGAACAGTCATTGGATATTTCCACTGAAATCTGAAAATGTCCATAATCCGGACATCAAACCTACAAATTTTCTGCATGTGCGTAAACGCATATGCATTTACGCATGCGCACTTAATGCATAATGGATGACACAAGCTAAGCTAAAATGATCTAATTATCTATTTCAGTTAATGTTGCAGATTGCGCTGTTCCTTAATCTTCTAATTGGATCCGGCTTATTATTTTTTGCAGACTGTTAGAGAAATTTTATAAAAGTAAGCTTGAACTTTCGATTATGTCAAAAAGAATTTCTGATTCTGAAGCTGCCAAAGGATCTACAAAGCGAAAGCATGTTTCGATGTCCATCAAACAAAAAGTGGAAGTACTGCAAAAAATGGATAAAGGCATATCCTTTGTTTCTCTAACCATTCCGAAATCTGTTTATCCATTTCACGCTGCTCTGTGAGGAAGGGGGATGTCGCGGTGCAATGAACTGAAAGTTGATCTGTCAGCACTATCCTTACTAAATGTAGTATTTCATCTCGATGTACTCCGTCTTTGATATGATTTAAATCAAATTCCTCGTCATTATAAATATCACAAATACACATCAAACAGTTTTCTGGTTGCAATTTTCTAATTTCGACTACGCGTAATGTATGCTTTCTGCATGCGTGCGTTGAAAGAAGTGTTTAATAAAGTAAACAAATAAATATAAAGCTTTTTTTTTTTTTTTTGTTAATTTTGATACCCTTTAGATCATAATTGCTCTTTATTTCATAAATTACGGTTTCATATTTTTGATTTTATAATTTCTACATGCCATCTTACCAGATTTAAACTGATGATCTATAATCTGGAAAAACTGATAATCCGGAATCTCGGAAGTCCTGAAGAGTCCGGATTAAAGACTTTTGACTGCACTTCCTTTTCAATACAAACAAGTAAAAATTACATTTCACAATTACAATACAAGGAAGTAAAAATCAGAAAAATGCGTAGCTAGATGCTATAGCAGACCCATAGCAGTTGCATAGCTAGAAAATTTGAACCCTTAGGTAAAACTTTAAGTTTATATATATATATATATGTACATGTATACAGATACATGTAAGATAAAATACAATGGCTGCTTTAAGAAACGATTGGCGACCTCAAAATTAACTATTCTAAATTTGGTGGTCTCCCCCCTAAGTTCATTTGTTCTCCCAAATTCGGGATCTTTCCATGTTGCATAACCTAAAGTTAACCAATCACAGATTAGCTGTACTTATGCATCATACTTAGTATAAATACTCTTCTCCAACAAACTACGTCATTCCTTTTCCTTGCTTCCACCATGCCAACAACTCTATGCTGATATGCCTGCCTTTGTTCTTATTCTAAGATGATGTAACATGTAGATAAAAATTGTAGTTGCTTATATGATCTAGAAGTATCTTATCTACTAAGAAATGATTTGATATGTGCAGAAATAAAGATTAGTGATTCGTAAAAATCCAAATCTGTTATCGTCTGCATGCCTTTCCACTCAGTCCTGCCTACAGCCACAAGTTCCTAGTTAAAGTACTAGTTAAAGTAAGTTAAAGTTCCTAGTTAAAGTAAAGTACTGGATTCCTCCTATGCAATTAAAATACTACATATATATATAGAGAGAGATGTCTATACATACATATATATCCTGTGTGTGTGTGTGTATATATATATATGTATGTATACAGGTTGTCACAAAAGGTCATGTCCATATATATATATGTGTGTATACAGGGTGTCACAAAAGGTCATGCCCAAATGGCCTGTATGGTTGTGTCAGGTCATGGAATCAGAATACACAAGAATAGGGAGTCGGAAATGCAATTGTGACAGTGAAATTGCATCGTGACCATCATGCAATGAAAAATAACAAATGGTGTAAAAAAACTTTATTTTACAACAAAAAAGTACCAGATACAAATGAAAAATTATATAACAAGTGGCTCAAAATTGCCCACTGGCGCCACATGGATTTGTGAATTCGTTCGAATTGGCCAGGAGTCTCCTGGACACTTGCCGCTGCTTCAACAATGCATTCCATGAGGTCCATGTCTAATGTATGGGTGTCCAATGAAATGGCTGTATGGGCGTTGGAGATCTTCCCGCAGTATTTGCAAATGGAGGAGCAAGCAACACCTAGGTTGTGTTCCATAATGTGGATTCTGTCTCATTGCGTCTAATATAGTGTTTTCAACGTCCACTGTCCATGTTGCACGTTGCTAGATGTGGCTGCTGATTTTGAACGATCCTGCCTCCTGCAATCGGCGATGTAATTGTCCGAACAGTCTATCGTCAGGTGCATGTTTGCTCATGCATATCGCAGTACATGCATTGACATCCACAGTGCCATATATATAATGCATATCTGCCAATTTTGCATTACTGTACTAGTTCCTTTCCCTCCAGCAAGCATGCTTCGACTGATTCAACTGCCCACACTTGCCTCTGCCAGCGTTTATCGCCCTCTAGTGGATTACAATCACATTTCCGACACCCTGTTTCCTATGTAATTCTGATTCCTCATGACCTGACACAACCATATGTGCCATTTGGACATGACTTTTTGTGATATACTAAAATGAAACTTAGTACATGAATGAACTGAAAATCCATTTTAGTCAAATAAATGAGTTTCATTTAATGGTTATAAGCAATTCAAAACTATTAAATTAGTAAAAGGAACAAATGCTTTGAACCTGTTCTTAAAGCGAACACGATGAAATTTCTATCAGAATAATAAAAAAGATTAAAAAACCTGTAAGGTTATTTGTTAATAATTATCAGAATAAATATCTAATTAAAATGTTAAAATACATGAAATAATTATTAATTTTTTTTCTGCAAAAAATCAAACTGCAACAAAGTCATTGCACTAATACACAAGTATTGAGGGGAAAAAACAGAGAAATCATTAAAATAATTATTATCTGGTCTTTTAAATTCAAATGAGCTTCATCAAAAAAGGTTTACTTCCATCAAAAAAGGTTTACTGATGATATAAATGTGAAGGTAAGTAGTTATGGAGCATTTTGCAGACAAATTTTCAGACTATTAAATACGTAGAACAGCAAATTAAAAGATGTAAAAAGTGCATCAACATGCACTGCAAAGGAAATAACTCAACTTTCACTATTTCTTTCAGAACTATATTAAGGGCAAAAACTTTCGCATTACATCTTGTACTTTATTATTATTATTTTATACTAAATCATTGGCTTGTTTCATTTGTTTTTATTCAAATTTCAAAGGGGCTTTGTACCTGAAGGACTATTGTTTTCGTTTTGCGATTATGCGTTGAATCACTATAAATGTCTGTTTCACTTTTCAAACTGTCGCCACCAAATGTTAGAGTCCTGCATTATATTTGAAGAAATTAAATAATGAAAAATCTGCATAAATGTATGTATATTTCTCGCATTGTGATAAAACAACAGTACACAGAGCCATCAAATTTTGAAAGATGTAATCCTCCTAATATGGGCATGTGGAAGACCAAATTTTAAATTTGGAATTTGTTTTATTATTGATTTCATATTTTGTAAAACTTTAACAAGTTTTTGAGTAACAAAATCAACGATTTGAAAGCCAGCAATGGCAACACTCTACGGGGAGACCTTTTTATCTCCAGCACGCGGAACTGTGTATCGGAAAATCTAAAGAAATGCTCATTTAAAAATTATTTTACGACATTGCTATCAAATTGGATTTTATGGTTTAAGTGCAAAGAACATGATATTTAATATATAAAGGTAACACGCAAAACGTTAAAAAAATGCTCCTTTAGACGTAATTTAAAATCTGATTTTTTTTTTTTTTTGGATAATACCACCAAATTCTGCTTCTTTCTGTTTTATATTTTGCATAAAATTAGTGGGTAACTCCTTTCTGATTTGTACTTTTTCACTTGCTTAAATTCTTCTGTACTATATCTGTACCTCAAATAAAATCTCAAAAACACGAAAAATTCATAAATTTAGAGTAAGAGTTTCACTGTCCAATGATTTCCATTAAATACACATTTTGAAATAAAGGAATACATGTAAAGCATTCTTGTTCACTTAATTCACCAGACAAATTATTTAGGCCACACACAGATATCATTATAATATATATATACCATTCTTAAGTTTGCAAGAACAAAACTAGTATTTTCAAAATTATAAGAGATCAACTTGTAACTTTAGTAGTGAATCAAAAGATGTAATAAAATAACATACCAACTTTAAGCTTTCCATCCTGCCAAGCAGGACCATGTGGAACTATAGCAGTTATCTGGAGAAATTCTTCAACATCGCCATCATCACCACCAATAATAGTGAAACCAAAACCTCGAGCACTTTTAACAAGACTTGTTTTTACCATACGGCCTTGCAACTCAGCTGGATTGCTAGTGAAAACATATGGTGGACTGTAACCAGAACCTCTAACTAGAATGGCAAAATGAAACAGTATGTGAGAAACAGCATACTCATCGTTTCTTTTATTAAAAACTGTAACTACTTCTTATTAATTAAATACAAAATCTTATGAAACTGTGAAGTTATTTGTGTGTATTATTTGTAGAGTAATTAAAAGCACATCCAACTATCATTGGGGAGTTTCAGAGTTTGAATTCTAGCAAGGGTATCCCAGCTTCAAAAAAATTCTAAATGACAGAACAGTGGAACGAAAAAATGGATGTTAGATCATAATTTGCTACCACCAAGATTTGGCAATTGGGTCGCCTTCCCACCAGCTGCCCCTTTAACTGGGATAAAATGTACCAGGTTGTTCAATAAGTTCGCGAAATGGAAATGAAGAAACCAATTTTTATTTGTAAAAATGACTTTATTTTTCAACGTAGTTTCCCTCAACTTCAATATACTTATTCCAATGGTCTTCTAATTTATGGATCCCTTGACTGTAGTGGTTTTTCGGCAGCTCTGCAAAATATCCCTCCACGGCAGCTACTACCTCTTCGTTTGAAGAAAATCGTTTCTACGGAGATATTGTTTGAGGTGTGAGAAGAGCCAGAAGTCGGAGGGAGCTAAATCTGGTGAACAGACTGGATGTTGCAACAATTCGTACTTCAATTCAGTTATTTTAGCAATGGTTTTTTTGAGCTGTGTGCGCAGGTGCGTTACTTTGGTGGAAAATGATTTTCTTCATCTGTAATCTGGGTCTTCTTTCACGAATTTTTTCGTCTAATTGATTCAAAAGGTTACAATAATAATCCAAATTAATTGTTTTGCCAGTTTGAAGGTAATCTATAAACAAAATTCCTTTTGCATCCCAAAAATCTGATGCTAACACCTTCTTGGCTGATTTTTGCACACGAACTTGCTTCGACGCTGAAGAGCCGTGTTCACACCATTCCTTAGCCTCCTGTTTTGATTGAGGATCATGATGGTAGACCGAAGTCTCATCCATTGTGATAAATCGATGGATAAAGTCACTTTTATTCTTCTTAAAACGCTCCAACAGTTGCTGGCAAAGTCGCATCTGAATGTGTTTTTGCTCCATCGTTAGAGAATGCGGCACCCATTTTGCACAAAGTTTTTGAAACCCAAATTAACACTCAAAATATTGCTCACTGTGCCCAATGAAATGCCTAAAGCCTCTGTTAAATCTCTTTCAGTCAATCGACGGTCTTCCAATACCATATCTTGTATTTTTCTGATGATTTCCAGTGTTGATGCAGTTTTTGGACGTCCCTCTCGCGGATCGTCTCCAAGCCTGGTACGCCCACTTCTGAATAAACTAGCCCACTTGCAAACCATTGTTTTTAGCAGATTCACCCAACACATTCATCATTTCGGTATGAATTTCCATTGCCTTTAAACCTTTCTTTACAAAGAATTTGATAACTGCACGTTGCTCAATTTTATCCATACCTGAAAAAAGCCACAACATGTTAGATATAAAGGGTGGTTAAACAATGAATAAATTAACAGATCGAAATGATACTTTTGACGTATTCCTAAGAAAAAACAAATATGAAAATGGCGTTGAAGTTTTAGGTCTAATATTGACGAATAGATGGTGCTCCGCGAACTTATTGAACAACCTTGTAATGTATTTTTTCCCTTTTTACCACATGCCTTCATAAAGTAATCAGAAGCCCATTCGGTTTGTACTGGAAGATTCGGGCCCCCTTGATCCCACTGTACATTGTTTATGTCTCATTTTTATACATACCTGATAACTGTATGAAGTTCCTTGAATATAAATAAACTGAAAACAACACTTCCACACGTTAATTTGAAAAAGGCTAACTACTTGGTTTTAAAGGAAAGAAATATTTTCTACAATATGCTAAAAATTAACAAACCATTAGGTAATGGATCAATATTCCGACAACATTTTACTCTTTGCTCCCCCCCCCAAAAAAACGTTCATGGTCAATAAGCATATGAAAAGGAGTATAAAGTGTTAGTTATGCTTTTTTTTTAATGCAATGATGTGACATTTTGGATACCCACAAAGTAACATTTAATATTTACAGATTTAAATTTTACATTCTGCAAACATAAACAAGAGATCTTTAAAAAATAAAGATATCACAAAGAAACTTACGCCCAGCATGTGGTGGTCCATTTCTGTTACTTCTATCATCTTTAACAGGACCAGAATTTCTTTGCTGAAACTGCTGGTCTGAATGCTTTCCTATATTACCACTATCAGATGGTACACCACTGCCTCTTTCACCTGGATGGGTTTCATTGTCGCATCTCCATGATTCTTGTGAAGTATTTTTTACCTGATCAATATGCCCAGCTATTGAAAAAATATTATTTTTGGCATAAATATTTTGTATTCAAGATACAATTTGAAATTTCCCACACTTTTTTTATTTAATGCAAGTCCATTAATAATGGTCATCACATGCATTAATTTAAACTTTAATTATATGATTATATTTTTTTTATTTTTAATTATATGATATATCAATTGCCATGAATTTCAAAGCAAATATGTCAAAGTATTTTAAGATAATTTTATGGGTTATCCTCCCAATAATGAAAAAAGGAACACACAATAGCAGCTTATAAATAACAAATCACCAGTATGAATGTATACGATAAATATAAAATATGTTCCACTAATTATTACTCTCAAAATAATTCAAATTAGTAAACAGACAGCAAAACGCATTTATTTTTAAAGAAAAATAAAACTAATCAGAGAAAAAAATTAAAATAAAGAACTTACAGTCATTTGAAATTTTCCTTGCTTGCGTCACTGGATTTTCATACTGAGTTCTTTTATTCACATGGCTATTGGGAAGAAATATCCAAGTTAGCAACAAAAAACTTAAATCTTAATATTTAAATTACACATAAATTATAATTTTTTCCAAGACCTATAGCAATATAAAACCAATTATTATGCCTAATATGTACAAACTTAATTACGGTTATAGATAAAAACTGTGTGTGTGTGTATATATATATCTGCCAAGGAAAGTCTTATCTCTTCACTAAGCTTCTTTTTCTATTATGGAAAATGTAAACTATGTATACAGAATTTGTGTGGCGTGTTTAGTATCCTTAGTGTATATTTGCTTATGAATAATTTTTAATTCGTTTTTGCTATAAAAGCATTACATATCATACAATAAGAGTTTAACTACCCTAAAAATATATAGATACAGAATACCGAACATATTTCAAGTTATTTCTTACATACAAAATTTTAAGGGAAATATAAATTCATTGTTTTATTTACTTATTTTTTGATGAGATAACAGGTTAACTCTCACTGCATAGCTTTTATATCAAAATAGGTTAAAAAATTTTGTATTTTTTAAATTACATATTTCAAATCTACATATATTTTGAGGTTAAAATATACACAATTTTTTTGTAAAACTGCTTTTTTTCAGTATAGAATTAGATCATAGAAAAAGGAAAATTTAAACCGCAAAATAAGCATATAAAAGAAAAATTTTGAAAATTAATCTTGTTTAAATTATGATATATTTTATAAAATATAATGGTAAACATATATACTAATGAAAAGATGCGAAATATTCACAAAACATTTATTAGAAATGAAGTGTAATATGATAAACTTCGAAACAAGGCTCGAGGCCATTCTATCTCACTATTCTTGCACCAAATATGCATTTGTTTATGAATTTTTCTGCCAGTTTCAGTATTTTTAGAAACAAACAGGACAATGCCTACGAGTTTGCTTCTTGATGGAATTGGGGAATATACAACTAGCAAAATGTCGAGCAGTTAGTCTCATGTGATTGAGAGTTGAACTACAGACATCTTTGAGCTTTGAAAAGAGCGCCCAAAATGGTGCGAAATGTGTTTGTGTATTTCGCAGAAATATGGACAAATAATGCCATTTGTTAACCCAAATCTGAATAAATAATTAAACATCACAGAAAAGCCGAAATGAAACCATGAACGAGAAAGAAGTGGGCTGCACAGTTAAATAACCAGCAAAAATGCATCCGGGCAGAAATCATGGGATACGCAGTGAGAGGGTTAAGTAGGTCTTTAACCCTCTAAGCTGCAAGGCAGTATACATATGGCCTAGAATATTTTTGTGACATCTGTAAGAACATATATATATGTGTATATTAAAATATGTCAAAGAAATTAAGACAATATATCAAAAGTGCACAAATCCAGGTATGAAATACCAGAAGAGTTTTTTTACATTAAAATTAAAAAAAAAAAAAAAAAAAAAATTGTTTTCACAGTTTTGAGAAATTTGTGCTTTCTTAATGAAAACCCTGGCCGCTCAGAGGTTTAACTATCAATATTTTGTTTTCATTTTTACTTAAACAAAATAATACTCCCCCCCCCAAGCAAAAATGCACGAAATGCCATTTACAAGCATCTTTATATCATTCAAAGTAACAAAAAAGGTTTAAAATATATGTAAATGAAAAGCCACTTGACCTGTAAAGAAGAATACATAATCAGAATAAATGGAGTTCCAATATCTGAAATTTAGATAATTAATCATTCTACAGTACATCACTGTATTAATGAAATAAAAGGAACACTTACTCAATATAGTATGTTCCATAATGAGGATCATCTATTTTTTCCCATCCATATGGAAGTTCTGAAATATTTTTTAAAAATGCCACATAAATCCAGTAGAATAGCAAAGTTAGCAATATAGCAGTAAGCCAATCAAGTAAGATATTTTTTGGTTTGACTGATAAAATAGTTTTTATCTTTGGTTAACTCTGCTTAATAACATATCAACGGAAAAAATTATTTTCCCAGAGTAACGTATTCAACATTTAAATAGATTAGTTTATTCTTAAATAATTACTCTAATTATTATTAATATCCCATTATAAGAAGAAGAATAAAATACACAACACATTAAGCCTACTCTCAGTGTATTAAACACTTTTGGTTTTATAAGTAATAATTTGTAACTTACCATCTTCATCACACTCTGTAACAGGCTTCTTATTTTTTGGTCTAGGATCAAGCCACTGGGAGGTTCCTTTATTATGACTGAAAAAAAAAAGGAAATCGCAAGTTAATTTTTAATTACTAAGTGAGCTTTATTCTTAAAATTCAATTAATGATTTTTGAGAAAATATGGTTGGGACCAATATTTATACAATTCCAGTTTTAATAAACATTTTTATATGCAAGAAGGAGATAACATAGAAGATAATTATAATGAAAAAACCTAATGTGATGGGAATTACTTCTGTTATGCTTTCTCCCGTGGAAAGAGGATTTAAAAGGTTCTGAATCCATTAAAATACATGCAAGATTATTTTCCTATTTTACATTTCTACTGGCAACAAAGGAAATAAAATTTTTTTTGACTGATTCTTCTTATCTTACATTTTTACTGGCAACAAAGGAAATAAAAAAATTTTTTGACTGATTCTTCAAAGGATAACCTATTACAGTCAAAAGTCATTAATCCGGACTCGTCGGGACTTCATCGATTCCGGATTATCGATTTTTTTGGATTATAGATCATCAGTTTAATCTGGTAAGATGGCATGCAGAAGTTATAAAATTAAAAATATGAAACCGTAATTTATGAAATAAAGAACAATTATGACCTACAGGGTATCAAAATTTACAAGAAAAAAAAATCTTAATATTTATTTGTTTACTTTATTAAACATTTCTTTCAATGTAAGTTGTTTAAGTTGCTTCGTTTTATGTGATAATACTTTCTCTTTAATTCTATAAACAGACATAATATCTTGTTCAGTTATATAGTTTCGCTGTTCAAGTCCTATAATTGCTGTGTTGAGAATATTGACTAATTTGTCAATCGAAATTTTTTCGTTTTCAATAACCTCTGTGTCACTTTCTTCACTATCGGAAGCGATATCTTCTGGATCTAGAACCATACTACAGATTTCGCTGTCCGTTAATTGATTGATGATTGGGGCATTGTCGTCGCAATGAAAAACTTCTCTTATATCATCTTCATTCATTGCCGCTTCTCCACATTTCTTTACAAAATCCAATAACCAGAAAATTTCACCTTTAGTTTGCAATGTCCGAAAACCTTCAAATTCGCAGCTATCATCTTGATCATCCTCACCATGAAATATGGTAGATGGCCATAAATTATGCCAAGCATTTTTTAACGTACCTGGAGACACATCCTCCCACAATCTTGCGATACTTAACAGGGCAGATTTTATGCTAAAAAATTTCAAAAATTCTTTAATAGTCTTGCCACTGTTCAAGAAATTTAACATAGATTTTAAAACTGCTTTATTTTGCATTTCAGCGCATGCGCTATTCCCATATCCATAGGCTGAATGATAGACGTACAATTTGGAGGGAAGAATAATACAGATACATTATCTTTCACTAAAACTTTAAGTGAAGTATGCGCTGAACAGTTATCAACAATCAGAACTATTTTTGAGTCATGAGGTAAACCAACCGAATTCAAATGTCACCGAGCCTCGGATATAAAATGATTTTCAAACCAATCATTCATCAACACTTTTGTCATCCATGCTCTTTTATTTGTGCAATATATAACAGGGAAAATCATTACTCCTTTAAAGGCCCGAGGTCGTGCATGTTTTCCGATTACAAAAAGTTTGCACTTGTGCATTCCTGCAGCATTTGCGCACGCTAAAATTGTTAGTCTCGCTTTGGAATCTTTGACACCAGTTGGAGCCTTTTCTGTAGAGGTTGCCAAGGTATTTTGCGGTACATATTACCAGAAAAGACCAGTTTCATCAGCATTGTAAATTTGTTCTGCAGATAATTGTTCACTAGTAATGAATTCAATAAATTAATCTGCAAATTGTTCAGCAGCTTCAGTGTCAGCTGAAGATTTTTCACCTGAAATTTGTAATTGTCTTATACCATGGCAATTTTTAAATTTGGTTAACCAACCTGTCATATATGTGCACTCTCCGTTTAAGTTCATTTCTTCATGAAATATTTTGGCTTGAGCCATTACCATTGGACTCATCAATGGCACGCCCTCGCTGTGACGCTGTCTGACCCATTCAATCATCGCTTTGTCATGATCGTCACTTTTAGCATAACGAACCCTTTTTCTGTTATTCATTAAGAGTGGGGTGTTGGAATCCACAAAAAATTCCTTTTTCTTTTTGCTTATGCCATACACAGTTGACTTTCCAATGTTATACTCCTTGCATAATTTTGAGACGGATATGCCTTTACCCATTTTTTGCAGCAATTAAACTTTTGTTTGACAGACATCGAAACATACTTTCGCTTTGTAGATCCTTTGGCAGCTCCAGCATCGGAAATTCTATCTGACATAATTGAAAGTTCAAGCTTACTTTTATAAAATTGCTCTAACAGTCTGCAAAAAATAATCAGCCGGATCCAATTCGGAGATTAAGGAACAACGCAATCTGCAACATTAACTGAAATAGATAATTTTAGCTTAGCTTATACTGTCCGTTATACATTAAACGCGCATGCGTAAACGTATTATGCGCATGCACACATGCATATGCGCAAGCGTAAAGGTATTACGCGCATGTGTGAACGCCTATATGCTATGCCCTGATGCATGCGCAGAAAGTTTGTAGCTTTGAGGTCCGGATTATAGATCATTCCGTATTATGGGTGTCTGGATTAATGATTTTTGACTGTACTACTAGTGAATGAATCTAGTCTCCTATTTATTATTATTTATTTTATATTACTATAGGAAACATATGATCTGCCTTTGATGCAGCAATTGTCGCTTTCTCAGTGACACTGAAAAATTTTTCTTGCTATCAGTTCTTGTCCCCCAAAACGTGGCCATACTATCAGATTCTAGGGTACCTTACAAATAGATCAACTGACGACCACAGAGACATTTGATAATGGTAGCAATATTATGCCACCTGAAAAAATTGTAACCCAATTAAGATATATCAGATAACAGTGAAACTGGGGTAACATCACGAAATATTTCACAAGGAGATGTCATATACGAAGACATTAATTATCAAAAATAAATTTCTTAACCCTTTGACACGCGGTGGTCGCGCCCTGAAACCACCAAATTTCGAATTTTTTTCTCCTCTTCCTTCCGAAATTTCTGAGTGAAAATCAACTGATTACTGATCTTTTACCTCTAAATAAAACAAAATGACTGCAGAATCATACATGTTTTAGGTCTTAGTACTTCAAATCGGATGCCTTTTAAAATTCGTTTTCAATGAGACAAAATAACTTCCTTTTATTAATATAAACAACTTTAAATTTCAAAAGTTATTCATCGCACATCATGATTTCTATTATAAACAATAAAAAATAGCAATAATTAAACTGCATATATATATAAAAAAAAAAAAAAAAAAAACCCTATATGTATGACATTTGCTTTGTGGTTTCAGGGCGCGACCAGTGCACCACTAGAGCATTGTGACACAATGCTATAGAGGCTCGGTGGTCGCGTCTTGAAACCATTGCTCTTCACAATGGCGTTTGCTTGCTTCTCAAATAGGAATGTTAATTTTTACCCGGATATAGATAAGGGGTTTTGAAATCACAGAGTTATTTTATTACTAAACAATACATGCAACTGCCCAGTAAAAAGGTCTTTCTTCTCCAGAGAATTTTCTCTGACCTCAACACACTTGCTCCCCAAGCTAGTATTGTGATTTCATAAATTATTTCCTGTGGTTTAAATTTAATGTAAATATACTTTGCTGTAATTAAAAATAGAAATTGCGTAAAGTTTTATTTAAATTAAAAATATTTTCTGAATATTTAGGGACGAAATACGAATAAAATAAGTATGAATGGGAAACGAATGATCCGAATCAAAGCCAAAAAGACCAAGCCCCTCTGCATTAACATAAAAAACCCACAAAATTCATGTCCCAGATGAAAAGAAACTAAATAATGCTGGACATATACCAGTGAAATTTAGATCCGATCAGTGTACATTTTGTAGCACAAGGAAGAAACCTCATAGAAGAAGATACATGTGGCGAAACATGCAATGTAAGCATGCATGTACCAAAAAGACAAAACATACTTTGAACAGTGTCACAAAAAATATTTGTTCTTTGAAATTAAAAAAAAAAACACTGAGTCTTTTTTTTATTCTTATTTTACTGAGTTTTTAAATCCATGTAGCCAAACATTCTTATTATGTAGGTACTTTCACTGCTATAGAAAAATTTCATAAATGTTTATTTTTTAATTTTTTCTGACGATTTTACTTTGTAAAATAATGTAAAAAAATATATATTATGCAATTCCTACATGCATTTTGTTTCAAATTCGTAAATTTCGTCATTTATTGGAAACGCGCACAGAGAAAGGAAGTTTTTTTTCCCTACTTACCTCAGTAAGTGTAAGTTTCAAAGTCCTAGTGGTGGTTTCACAGTGCGACCACCACCCACAGAACAATGGGCAAGAGTAGATTTTTTTTAAAATTCATATATTATTTGTCTCTAGAGTCATAATATTCAATTTATAGAGATTTTAGTTAAAAAAATTATAAAAATAATATTGCGCGCATCAAAGGGTTAATAGGACCAAGAAATGCTGGTCTGCATATTGCTGAAGCATGCATAAAATCAACTAATTTTTCTTACATTTTTTAATGATGAATCTCTTGAGAATATTATACAGAGGTGAAAAAGATTAATACTCTTGACAGCAATAAATGTGTAGCTTCATTTAAAACAAAATCATATTAAAAAAAAAGAAAGATATGAAAAGGGTAATTCACATTAATATTTATAAAATTACAATATCATTAAAGCCCCACTAACTCGATAAAATATGGTTCACCATCTTCTGTATAAGCCTTTTCCCAGTTCTCTGGTAATGGACCCAAGTCATCATCAGATCCAGATGGAGCACAACTCTTAATAGACTTATTTATTTCATCAGAAATTTTTCCTTGTGAAATGTGGGAGGACCTAGCAAACAATTTATGTAAAAGTTAGTATTTCAAATGAGAAAACCCAAAGAAATATACATATATGTGTGTGTGTATAAAGCAACATGTGTAAGCATGTAAACAAAAATAATAACTTTAATTTGCAACAGACCCTTAACTCTTCATTTTAATTTGGTTATTTGAGATCATAAATTTTTTGTTTGGCTCTAGTGTAGCATTGTAAGTTTCTTCGATTTTTAAGTGAAAATAGATTGATGTGTACATGGACAAAGTCAAGTTAGTGCGCAATGCCGAGTCTGTGCAATTCCCCTTTTTTAAGTGGAAATAGGTCGATGTGTTTGGGCAATTCTTTGACTTATTATTTTGGCTTTGTGTAGGGGCGATTTTTGGCACAAAAATTCACCAATTTTCGCCAAGGGGCACCCATAAATAAATTTTTACCAAAATGCCAAGTTAGGTTAAGGGAACCAAAATAATAAGCAGATTTGGTCATGAATGTGTGTACAAAAATAGTGCACTGAGGTAGTAAAGAGTGTCACTGAGTAGTAGTAAAAGCAGTCTGTTCGCATAAATTGCCATTCTTTAAGCAGAATTTAAGTGGTATGCTTAGGTACATGAGGGAGGAAGATAGGAGAAACAAAATAGATAAAATGCAGGTCAGAAACATGCACTGCATCTATGGGGTTGTCATTTAAGCAAAGCAATTATTTGAAGAAGGAATAAAGAATAATTCCAAAGTACCTCCCTCAAGCAGCTGCACCATTTCTGTATATTTAACAAAATATATCAAAGACATATAATGTAGTAAACAAACACATATAATGTAGTAAAGCAACACTTAACAATATTGTTGGCTTAGAAACAGTTGATGATGTAGATGGGGAAACATGACATTTCATTCATTGTAATAAAGCAGACTTAAAAGTAACGATGTTGAGAATGGTGATCCATAATGAAGAACAAACTTGGCCGCAGAGGCAGATTAAATATTCATCTTCATTTCAATTGACATTTACTGCGACAAATTTACCTGGCACTCTAATCATACCAATTCAAGAACATTTACAGTTCTGATATTGTTGCAATAGGAAGAGAGCAATGAGGCAGCATCTCGGCAAGAACAAAGATAGTAGCAAAGTGCACAGTTATCCAATATAGCAGCTTATTAAGAGAAAAATTCAGTTTATGTCCTGAATTAGCTACATCATCAGCATTATAAAGTCATATGATATGGACTGATCTAGAAATGACACAGTGCAGAAAAAAGTTATTATTATTTTTAGATCAGAGAGGGTGAATTTTTGTATAATGAAACTCTGCAATGTCAAAAACAAGCAATATATATTGGCGAGAGAGTATTCTACTTATGTTCTGATGAAATCTTAAAAATATTTTGTGCTAACGTTATATTTGTGCTTCATTCTTTACAGCATGTTACTTTTTTTTATAGAATATACTCCTGAAAATATTGCCTAATGAGTAAGCCTGAAGATATTTAAAATGTATAAATGAGTATATGGCAAATTCCTTATTTCAACACTTCGATTTAAATGTTTGTAAAGATTGTAAACTTTGATTTTTATTTTATTTATTATTATTATTTGAGTTAATTTAATTCTCAACTTGTTAAATAAATATTTCATAGTTATTCTAACTTAAGATTCTTTAATAAAACTTTGCTAAATAGATGATAGTGTACTCAAATGCCTTAACCATATTAAATGCATGACATATCAGATATATACCCAAATAAAAAACAAGGAATTAAGAGGTTATTATTAATTTAAATTATAATTTTGATTTAGATATTTTTTTAATCTTACATATATATATATACAGACAGAGAGAGAGAGAGAGAGCTCACACTGCACAGTAGCAAAAGAAACTTTTAAAACTCACTCTATATTTTTCCCAGAATGACTGAAATTGGATGATTCGGTTTGTTCTCCACTAGTTTTGGCAGTCATTGCTTCAACACTAGACCGATTCCTTCGTCTTTTTCCTTCGGAAGATGGATGGATTCCAGGTATGACGTTATTGCTATTTGTATGGTTGAAATTAGTACTAGGTCTCACTGTTGACACAGGACATTCTTCAGGAGGTTTGGGAGTTCCGTAATGGTTACCTTTTTGTAAAAATAAGTGAATAAATAAACAAATATAAAAGCAATCTATAAAAGCAATCTTATCTATTATTTAAATGTATTTTGTTTAGAGAAAAAGACTGCATTAATATATTAACTGGCAAACACACATTCAGCTCAAAATACAATTTAATAAGATTTCATATATTTTACCTTGGAGCCTTACCTTACTTCATATACTTTACCTTACTTCATATACTTTACCTTTGGAGTAAAGTTGATTTATTAAATCACAATAGATGATAGCAAAAAAATATCCAAGGCTATACATTAATAATGAAGACCATAAACCAGTTCACATTTCAATCCAAATGTCCCATGTTGTTGTTTATACTACTGTACGTTTTACAATGATTCTTTCCAACACTTTATAAATGAAGAAACCGTTTAAAAGCCCAAAAGGGGAAATTTCCCAGAAAATAATTTTTTTTCTAATATGATGATCAAAATAACCAGGAATATGAAATTCTTTATATAACTATGTAACAGAAGATATCTATACTAGAAATGATGGGGAAAATAAATGTAAAATATTGTGCGCCATTATCGTTACTGCAACAGATTGAAGGAAGGGAGAGGGTAGCCGACTTAAAAATTAAGGTGTCACTTGATAGCAAATAAAATCTAGTGCCATTAAAAATACTATATGTGTCAAGAAAGTAAGGAATAAGAATAAGCATGCATTAGTATCTCTGATGTATTATCATTAGTATCTCTGATGATTAGTATCTCTGATGCATTAGTATTTCTGATCCCTATCAGCTTAGGTTTGTTTTTTGCAATACTTTAAATGTCACTTAAAAAAAAAAAAAAAAAAAAAAAAAAAAAAACACTGCAGTTTTTTGACAATGATTCTCTTCACTGATAAAAAATCAGATTCTCAGAAAATGCTTTTATACATAATGACTAAAATCATTATTAAAACCTTCTTAGGCTGAGAAAGTTACGTCTTTAAAAATTTTTTTGCTACAACTTTATACAATACATTTAAAGTGCAACATCATGCTATTTCTTATGCATGGATGTCAAGGGTTTATGGTGTATCTTGACAACCACATAAGAGACTGTACATGAATAACATGCTATTCCAAGACATAACTTACCAACAGACGAGAAACCAGTCTATGAAGCAACTGTAATGCAAACCCATTAGAAAGACCCACTGGATTATTTGGCTTTGCCAAATTTAGAGCTAACAGCCCAAAAGAGATACTTTTGTAGAGGATTTTCTATTCGTAAATAGGATATACAGTAAACCTTTGTTAACATGAATCTTAAGGGGAAAAAAATCAACAGTTCCGAGTTTTAAAAAAATGTGTATTAACCAAGGACCCAAATTTTATTTTTAGAATAACTTTTTCTACACATTACCCATTTACAGTATACAGTTAGATACGTATACTATGTATAAAATATAGTACTGATATTACTTACTACAATATACTACGTATGATGTCATAGAAAACACTACATTAATTATTGTACTGCAATTTTCTTGAACCTCAGACACAGCTGTTTGTATATCAGATTCCACTGAGCACACATGACAATATCGTCACCTGCACTAAGAAACTCTTCAAAACTAACATAAGGGTTTGCAATGTCTCGCAGACTACTCAATCAGGTGAAGTGATTAATCAGGTTGTCACCATTTAAATCATTAACAGGATTAGTATCTTTATGTCTCCAAGTTCTGCTAAAATAGGTCTGTATGTATTGTGATGACACAAATTTCCAGGGTGTGGTGATAGCTTTTATTGCTTCCACCTGACTTTAAATTAGTGTTTCCGTCTCCTTTTCAGTGCGAATTGCAGCTCTCACAAATCACTTATAATAAGACTTCTTCATTGGACAGTGTGGTAAAACACTAAAAATGTTCAGTTTTGTTCATACTGTAGATGTCACATGAGGCATAATTTTCCTCTCACTTGGTCAAACTCATGCAATCAGTTATTCGCTCATTGTTCATAAACTTTATTTGCTTCATCACAAATTATTAATGATGAAATCAAGTGTGTCTTTTGGAAGCGGTACAGCCAACCAACTGAACAACTGAAATCTTGAATGCCTAATTTTCTTGCAATCACATTTGCTTCTGACTACATTATAGGTCCATCTAAAAGTACACATATCATTGGACCATTTTAGAAGTAAAGTTTCGACACCTTCATACTTAGCATTGGGAAACTGCTTATATCTGTTCCAGAACTCAGATACAGCAGCACTAAGAATTTTTTCACGATCTTTATGTGTCGTGGATAAGGTATATTTGGTAGTTTCATATTTTTTGGAATTTGCACTTTTCTTCAATATACCATAGCTTACTTCCTTTAGGATTTTTGGTTTATTTGCAGATTTATGCTTGTCTTTTTCCTCTTGACCATCTGGCAATTTAACATTAGTTGTTGCATCCTGAAAGCTATAGTGCCATCTACAAATCTGTTGAACAGTGCCACTAGAACTCTCAGGGAAAGACATGTTGGTGTGCACTGAAAATTATTCATTTAGTATGCTGTGTCCTACTGAGTTTTATGAAGAAGAGAAGATGCTAACTTGACTCAGTGACCATTAGATGGTAAGTAATTTTATCTGATTCAAAATTAATTCAAAATTATTCAAGATTTAACATTAGTCATACTAGCTAACTTTTACAGAATAAAAAAACACATCTGAATACAGAACTGCATTTGTTGACTGAAACTTATTGTGAATGCAATGACTACGACTGTAAAGCAAGGTTTCTTGTGCTTACTATGTTTTAAAGAATACAGTGCATTCTGTGAAGTTTTCAGTTAAATGAGATGGAACATTTCTGAACATAATCCTAGCAGATAAACAAGAGGAAAAAATATGAAAAAATTCGAAAGTTTGTGTTAATGATAAAATCTAATGATGCAATGGACTAAGAAAAAAACAATTCATAATTCATGGTAATCAAAATTTGTGTTACTTGATAAAACTTCTTATAAGATCATATACAGTGCCACACTCATTTAACATGAACCAAAATTCTGTTCATGTTTAAATGAGTTCATGTTAAAGGGGGTTTACTATATGTATTATATCTAAGAAAATTCGAGAAAAACCTTTTCAACCAGTAACTAGCTAGAAGGCCTAATAATTACTTAATATATATATAAACTAGCTATAATGAGCTAAAAAGTAAAATGAAATGATTACAAAAAATGCATTCTTAATGAAAATATTTTAATTTGTAATCATACGTGTATTTTTTTCCTTATGCTACAAATTAAGACAAAATCTGTTTTAAATTTATAATCCAATAAAGAATAGCATGTCTTCAATCAAAACTGAATTTCTCAACTAAGCAAAGTAGTACTCACAGAATTTTAAGATACTGTTGAAAATTAATAAAATGTAAAAAATACCTTCATAAATTCCACTTTCTAAGAGATTTCCAGACCTCTCTAATGCCATAAACTCATCAACAGTAAGGAAAGTGTAATCCACGCCATTGATCTCCCCATCTCTTGGAGGTCTTGTTGTGCCTGGAATATAGTTATAATAATACACTGAATATCTGTAACTCAAATACTTTTTTAGCATAGCTAAGTGAAAAATAATTTCAAAATCCAAGAACACTGCTGATACTTTTTTTTTATTATTTTGGCTCTCAGTATTTTCACATGCCTGAAAATAAAGTGCCTTTTCATAGAGAAATGATATATTATATTACCTTCCTCATTCCTTACTGAATAAAAAAACTATTAATATTTAAAAAAGACAGTAGAAAATACGGAAAATACAATAAAAATATAGCAATAACATGTGAGCTACTCACTATTTTTTCATGAGAGAAAGTGACTATAATTAGGAAAGCTAGCCATTTAGTGATGATTTATAATCTTGTCCATATTTAAATAACAAGGGTCATAAGAGAAAGGAAGCAGAAATTAATTACAAAATATCAGATTAATGCTTGAAAAAAAAATTAAAAAAAAAAAAAAAAAAAATAGCTCTATGGATAAAGGGACTTTTTTGCACACTAATAACAAAGAATTCCACATTCCTGAAACAAAGTACTACACACTTCAAAATTCTACACCTCCATATAAATTATTGTCATTTTAAAGCAATTCATAAACAAGTTTGCGGTGCTATTGCTAACATTATTTTTCAATACACATAATAATCAAAGCAACCTGAATTTTCAATCAACTCGCTTTAACCTCTTCGCTACCCACGTTTCGTATACAATACACTTCAGTTTGTCTTAGCAGGCCCATATCATATCAAATGTTATGGGTCACTGGACTATATTTTCATATTTGATATGCTGAATTGGAACATTTTATTTTACATTTTAAGATTTACATAAATGATGTCAGAATGCCATAAAAGCAAATAAATACAATGTCTTAAGCATTAAAGTTGTTGCTATGAATATTATTTATTATTTTATGCTATGAATCTAAAACATGCAATGCTTACAATGCACATTTCACACAGTGCAAGCAGCTTAAAATTTTATATATGAGTAAAAAATGTTAGAAAAGGCAAAGAGAAAAAATGTGTGTAACAAACAGTGTTTAAAAGTTTAACAATGTTTTGAGCTTTTTGGCTGAAACATTAAGTGAAAAGAAGTTTGATTAATTTCATACTTTTTATTTCGTTATTCTGCCCATTACTACCCAAAGTCTTACTTGTGTTGTAAAATAAAACAACAAAATAATTAGTCAACCTTCATTTAATCATTACTAATCAATTAATTTCAGTTAATCTTATCTGAAAGTCTCAAAATGTACATAAAATTTGATTTATTCGCTACTTTTTTATTCTCATTTTCACTGCCATGCCATTCGTACCAGAGCAACAATGGTGTAGCAGGGAAGAGATAGAGACATCTGTCCTCAGGGTACCTAACTGATGTTTCCCATTGCATTTGGGCAAGAAAGAGGTAGCATGAAATCATCAGTTGTTCCTAGGTGCTGAAAACCAGTTTCTTTATGGATATTTTCAATACGACACTTGAGATGAACATTTTTGACATGCAAATTTTTTTATGGGCTAATCCTTTAACTGAAGAAACTAATTTTATTTACTAATAAAAACATTTATTAAAATGTTAACAGTAGTATTTTTGAGTTTACTTTTAGAATTTCAAATAAAGAATTTAAAAAAAAAAAAAAAAAACCCTTGTCCGGGAAAAAAAACACTGGCATGATTTAAACCCTCTATTAACAGTCATCAATTATCTCAGTTAGTTAAGATTCCAATTACCTTTGATAAACAAGGTTCTACAGTATATATAAAATTTGTTTTACTGTAAAAATATTATGAGTGTAAACATACTTTACAACTGCATTCAATAATTAAAAAAGAATACCGATAAAATAATATTTAATTTTTAATAAATCACTGGGAGCACAAAAATAAAATTTAGCATAAAAGAGAAGAAATATTTTTATAAAAAAGCATTTTCAAGAGACACGAACTTTTTCAAAGAAAATTTTTAAAAAATATGATTCTTACATGGCACTGTTCTAAGATATAAATTATCCCTGACTGTATTCTGCAATTCACAGTCTGGAGAATTCTTTGGAAATCTTGTATTTAAATGTTGGCGTAGATCTTTACCTAAAAAACCTGTAAAAAAAAAATCATAAATACCACGAATACAGCATATTTCATAATATAAACAAAACAATGTTAGAACACTGTTCCTCACATTAAAAAAATGTCTAAGCAGTTAATATTATTCAGAAGAAAAGAAATATAAGGTGCATAAAATATCAAACAGTATAAACGTAACTTTATCAAACGATCTTCATAGTATGCAGCTACAACGCTCAAATTTTGTCATTTTCTAACTACATACATAAATCGTATGTTTTTGTTTACAATTAGCGAACAATATTTACAACGCCATAAACTCTCCTACACGACTCAAATCATTCGCATTTTTGAGATAAAATGGGAAGTCGGACAGAACTTATCCCAAACCTTGGAAAATGGTTATAAAGACTAAAAGATTTCGAGGAAAAGCAAAGTCAAAATGAGCTACAGAAGGAGCGTTCTCCATCTCCTTTCTCCTCCCTTAGTTCTTGGAACACGATCTTGTAGCGGTTAAAGGGGAAAATATATGCAACTGACTTCGATAAACTTATAGGTTCTCATGCATTCAATTAACTTCTAAACTCGCCTACAGTGATTAAGCACCCTGAAATACATTTATACATATATGAATCGTGGAAATTAAACATTTCAGAAGAAAAATAAACTGATTTATCACTATTAATTTCTACAGTAACATTTAGTTTCTAAATTAAAAATTAAAACAACTAACCTTTCGCTTGCTTCTAAAAACTGTTTATATTTAAACACTTTTCTGATTCGTTGCTGCAGATTATAAATTAATGTACAGATTTAATTCATTTTTAACAGCAGCAGCTGTTAAAGAATAATCCCACACGAAAATTCTCTCAAATCTTTTCTAATTATTATTATCATTCATAAGAATTCGGTAATTTCAAATACATTCCCTCGGCGATCCTGGGAAATCAACGTTATAATGTATTTAGTAACAGATATAATGATTAAACATGTAACACAAGATGGAATTTAATTTAAAAGCATATAAAATCACGTATAAATGAGCACTTAACGAAATATTTTTGGAAACAATTTCGTAAAAGGATTTTATATTACTGAGTGGGGAAAAAATCACAGTCAAATATTACTTTATTAAAATTTTCAAGAAATACCAATATAACCAATGATGGTGGCGATAACAGATTTGAAAACTTCAATAATATTACATGCGGTTTACAAAAATTTTATTGTTACACATGGCAATAACAATTAATTTCTCCGGATATCTGTACCAAATACACACTACAAATAAATCAACAGTGTAAAAGATTACGAAAACACGCGATATTTATAAAACCGGACCAACAAATTTCAAAATTGCGGAATTCAGTTTTAAATGTTAACTGTAAGCTGCATTCATAAAAGAATAGAATTAGATGCAGGACAAAATTTAAAATTTTCTGGACTCTTTCATATAATAACTAATAATACAAAAAAATCTGCCTTAAAATTATTATTAATGTATTAATAATAATTCTGAATTACTCTTTATGTACTTAAATCATAACTTAATATATGGGTTTAATGAAATACAAATTAAAAAATACCATTTAGTTTATAAATATTTGTTTATTAACAGGATGCAAAAGAAATTTAGTAAATGTGACACATAATTTAAAATCACTAAATCTGAAATTCATTTAAAAAATAATTTGAATATATATATATATATATACGAACAATAGTTCTGAGTTAACCCTTTTTCAGAGTTATTTTAATTCAAAACTAACAGAGGAGTGTTAGACAAGCTAGCTGTAGGGTCCAGGTGTACGGAATTTGCAGCGATCTTAAATTATTCAATAAACGCTTCTACTAAATGCGAAATAATTAACTTATTTTTTAAAGGTTAAGATTCAAAAGATTCTAATGACGAAAAAGACGCGAAGATTCGGATTTTTCGAATTTCGAATATTTTTAGATTCGCAAGACCCGTCAATAAAATATTTCTATATCTGTTAATTTTATAATCTGTATGACAGCTCTATGCAATGCTTTCCGATTTCATGCGATGTTTTCCTGAGTTAATTAGAAGTTTTTTAAATAAATTGTGAATTATTCATAACTACTTACGTTTCTTACTTACAAAAGTTTAAATTTCATGTCTTCATTAAATGCAAGTAAAGCACGAAAATGTGAATTTAAAATTAAGCAAAACTAAATCTAATACAAACACGGATTAAATGGCAAAACCAAATGGTTCGAGGGGGGGGGGAATGATATTACATGAACACAGAGTTAACCTCACGTGGGATGTGCACTTTTTCACACAGATAAGGTTTACTATTCAAACCAGCTGTGCATTTATTTTCACTAGTTCGGTTGAGCAAGAGACTTGCAACAAATATTTCGCCATAAAAATGGCAACACTTAATATACTGCTAGTACGCCAAAATCAGAGAAATGAAAACAATCAACACCACTAAGTTTTTTCCGGATGTTCAAAAAAATCATTTCAGCAAGTTAACCAAAAAGAAACATTTCCAGATTTCATATAAAAACGGTTTTATGAAAGAAGTTAGAAGGAAAATATTGATTCACAACTATACATATCTCCGCACTTACGTCGAAAAAATCTAAACATATCGTCAGTAAAACGCCGAAACCAGTGCTTCTGGATACATTTTGGAAATAATCGAGTTAATTTCACACAAAATGCGACTCTTTCTTCTGGCAAGGTATAAAACCGAAAAATATAGAGTTGAAAATGTGCTTAACAGCTAAAATAAAAACAGTAGATTCGCGGTTCTGGCGTGAGACATTTACTCAGGAAAGTTTAATTAATTTTAAATGACAGACATTTAATTTATCCAAAGAATTAAATGGATTAGTTCTCCATTTAATGCTTTGGATAAATTAAATTCTCCATTAATGGTAATGGAGAATATTACTTCAACACACACCAAAAAAAAGGCGCTGTAAGAAACACGTCTTTTTCCTAAGAATACAACAGGAACAGGATAATGAAATTTTCATCTATAAACAGTTTTAAGTGCAATAAAAAAAAAATCTTCGGTTTGGAGACGGTAAAATTATGATGGCGTTTTATTCCATCGAGCTACTGAACATGTCATTCACATCTTATTTTAATTTGTAGTTGGTTCCTCAGAGGTTCACACGGGGTGTCGTCTTCGCGAATGGGGATCAACAAAGAGTCGAGGCTCCAAAGGTCATTCAAGGAGGTCAGTGAAATTGCTATTTCCCACCAGTAACGCTGAGATTTAGTTTTAAGAGTCAAGCGCGTTGCTTACTACAATTCTAACGGTTTTTCCAAAGCCACCAATCCTCTCTTAACAAGCGTTATTTCTTAATGGACATAAAAAGAATCAGTGTTAAATGGTTCTTCCTTTTTGCCCCCCTCCCAACGCAGTTCGTCTTATCGCCGAACTGATAAAATTGCATTTCTTACTTCATTTTTTTTTTCATCAGATGGAAGAAGTTAGAACATTAAAGCGTTACACGAGAAAATACTTCTTTCAGATGAACTTTAAATTTATTCAAATAAAAGAATTACCAAATTAAAGTGCGTTATGTTATCTGTTATAATTCTTCGAGAAAAATTATTCGACAAGCATAGGAGACGTGGTTTGATTCAACCAAAATTATTATAAATATAACCAAAATTATTGATTCAACCAAAATATATTATATGGACCAGAATCACCTATACCAAGCAGTAATACGGAACAACTCGGTTACTGTCGTTGATTTCGCAGATTTTTTATAATATAAAATAAATATTGATTGAAAACCAGTATTTTAGCACTTGAAAGTACTTTATATTGCAGCAAGTCCTTACAGTTCATCATATCAATGCTGCTACGGTAGAAGAGGGCGACCTCTTTCAATTAGCAATTATTATCCGCATGCGTGGGTTCTTTAAACTGTCATCACCTCGGCAATGTCATATAAGCGCAAAATCACCTGCATAAATGATCTATATACGCAATAAATTATGTGTTATTTTATAAAGACATAATATAATTTTTTTTTTTTTTTTTTTTTAAATTCTACAAAACTACACAACAGTTGTATAAGCGTCAACAAAATTTTGCGAATACTGACCTCATTAACGAAAATTCAGAACAAAACATAAAATTTTAAAAGCACAAACATTTCCATTCAGAGTTTTTACTTCCTTGTACGAAGTAAAAAGGAAGTATTGTAATCGCGAAAAGCTTCAGGCAGCATATTTCAACGAAAATATCCACTTTGACCGCTTTCGAATGCAGTTTAACGATGTTTTTGCGTGATATCTGTACGTAAGGACAGAATAAAAGACTCTTTTCCTCCATAAAAACTAAACAACTGCTTTAAAATGAATTCTGAAGAGAATTTTTCGTGGCGTCTGTACGAACGTATGTACGTACGTGCATACGTACGTATCTCGCATAACTCAAAAACGAGTAGCCTCAGAACGTTGAAATTTTGTATATAAGGCTACTATAACATGTAGATGTGCACCTCGTATTTTGGTTTCAATCGGCCGCGCCAAACGTATATAAATATATTTATAAATATATCCACTCTGTTACCCGGCTCAGTGATCTGCTTCTTTACTCTTATAGGTTTGTAAATTGTACATTTTTTTGCTTGAAAAATGATTGAATTATGTTGTTTTTATCTTACGGTTAAGGGTTTTATGCTTTTAGTAAATCTGTATGCAATATTTTTAGAATTATCAACAATTTTAAAATTGTTTAAGTGCCGCTAAGCCTAATTTGATGGCGGCCATTGCTCTTGTTTACATTTGAAACAGCTGAGTAGCGGATTTGTTGCCAATCTAGAGAAACTTAGCTTTGCAACAACAAAGATAACGCCTTCATTTATTATTTAAATCATGCTTACTCCTTTCTGGAATTTTTTTCGAGGAAATAAGCGTTTAAGATTTACTTCGTAATTTTTAATATAGATATTTTAACTTTTTATGTATTTTTGCCTTGTCGCGAAGTGAAAACTGATTTAATTGAATGAGAAATACTCAATCGTCTGTGAAAAACTGTTTCTTTTTTGTTTTGTTTACTTAATTTTTTTAATACATAGTTCTAGCTTTATTATAGTATTTGAATAGAATATGTGGCAACGATTAGATAATTCTTTAAAAGATATAAATTTATGCATTCTGAGTTAAACCAAAGTGAATTTTAAAGAATGCATTTATTCTATTGTGGTTTATGCGCTGTTGGCGAAGTAGGTTTAATTCAATCTAATAAGTTTAAATAAAATGCAAGAAAAAATGCGTATAATTTAATATTCCGTACAAGGAAATCATGTGGTGTACACATCAGATTTTTTAAAATAATAATAATAAAAAAAAAAAAAAAAAAAAAAAAAAAAACAAGAAGACTTTTTTTGGAGGGCCGGGGTAATGGTATAAATTATTTTTTACATTTTGTATCCGAGAATAAAAAAGAAAATGAGAATGTTATGATATTATCACTGTTATTATTTTTAATATTACAAGAAATATACTCAAAATTTCATTGCATTTAGACACAATTTTCGACTAAATTTGCAAAATTAATTATTGCAAGCAGCATAAATAAAGGATACATTATAATAATACATATTTGATTCTTTAAAGAGTTTTTAAAATTACATTAGGTTTCCTGTATGCAGCTTTTTATTTTTTTATTTAAAAAAAGGAGGAGGACAAAACTCCGCTAGAATCGTTATCCCCCCAAAATTTTGAGACATTTTATGACTACTGCAAAACTGTTTAAAATATTCTAAATAAAATAAAATTAATGTTGGTATCAATTGGATATGAAAAATTTTCATTTTTTTTAAAATTTCAACTGCATTTTAAAATACAGCAGACGCTAATTTTATCTCGATTGTAATTATATTATAGTTTTAATCATTTCGTATAAATTTCAGTGATTAAAATACTCATAAAGAATCAAAAAGCCACCACATAATCTAGCATAAGAATGCGGCAAGCAATCTTTAGATAATAATAAAACATAAACACACCATAAAAAAATAGAAGACAAAAATTTGATTAATTTTCTATACATGGATGTTGTTTACATAAAAGTCCTCCGCATATCTTCTTTCCTTCCTTGGACGAAGGATTAGTAATTTTTCCCCTTTCTTTTATTTTTTTCCCCTCCCTGCTTTCGAGACAGACCATCTGAGACTTCAAAAACAATCCCTTTTCATAAATGAAAATGCTCCTTCTTTCGTGGTTTTATGCATGCACAAATTTATATTCTCATTTAAAAAACTGGGGGTGAGGTAATTGATAAAAAAAGGAAGAGTTAAAGAAACGTCATTTTAACATCCGTACAATATATGACATATTCCTTTCTTACAAAAATATGTTTCAGGAATAACTAAGATTAATATTTCAAATGATAATCAGTGTGGATGTAGAATCTTAATTTCATAAAAAAAGGAAGCTTTCAGACACTGAATTTTATCAAGCAGAATCAGTGGGAATATATATGTAATGAAGCAGACTTAGCAATATTGATGGCATGAAACGTAGAAATGTCGATTCATAGGAAACTAGCAACCGAGGCAGATTAAATATTCATTTTTATTTCAGTAAACATATTGCGGGCACAAACTATTTCGCGCACTACTTCTGCCTATTTCAAAATGTTCACATTTTCGATAGCTTTGAAAAAAGAAGAGAGCAGCAGGCAGCAATCCAGCTAAGCTGAAGTACAGAAAGCAAAAGCAGTTGTGTTCAGGATGTAATCGTAATTCAGAACGAGTTACGTTTCCGTTCTCAAGGCATTTCGTTTGGATAATCAATACTGCTGAAAAATTGGCTGTTTGAATTTTAAATCCATTAACATCATCAGTGTTACGCAAGAGTCATATGACACAAATCAGTCTCGATATAGCGCAGTTGAGAAACAAATTATTATTTTTAAAATAGAAAGGGGAAGCATTAGGAGGCTATTTCTAACATAAATGATTAATATATACACTTAAATATTTATTTAATATATAAATAATTTTAATTAATAAATATATATAAAATTCATTTATTACGAGTTTTGAGCACTGATAAATATATTTAATTATTTCCACTGGTTTGTGTCACATTTCAAACAATCTTTGTAAAGTTACTCGCACACTTTGAAGAATAAATGGTGTCCACCGCACTATTTCTTTAAAAATTATTTATGTATTATTAAACCAGCATAATCTTCGGTAGCAGTTAATATTTATCTATTATATCTTTTCAATAGTCTAATAATAATATTTATAAGCTCTGTATAGTGTAAATTCTGTATGTAATTATGTTAACTCTGATTTTTTAAATAAATGCCAGTAATTTGCTCCACCTAGTGAGCAATAACAGTTAACTTCCAGCTGCTCACTTCGTAGTAACTTAACGAACCAACCCACGTATATGCTTAAGAACACGGAAAAGGTAGAAATCATTTACTAAGAAGATTCTCAGACATTATATGACCATATGCTGATGAATTTCTAACAACAAGCATACATTTATCTCAGGGTCATTATTCGCTGCAAATTTATTAATATAAAGTAAAATAGAAAAGATGTACCATTCTACAGCTGACCCGGATGAAAATCACGCATATGATCAACAGAATGCAGAATTTTGCGAAATCCGGAAACACGGTGCTCGGTTCTATTGATTTGACGCTGGAAGTGAATGACACACAACAAATTTCAGGAAAGGGGAGTTTATATCTTCCCGATGAACCAACTTTTGCTATTTTAACAGAATATTTTCAGATTTTACAGAATTTAAAAAGAATATTTTCGTCATCCCTCGGAAATAGCCAATACCGTCTCGAAGAACAGCCCCACAAAGCGCTATGAGGAGAAGGGAGCCAGTACCCAGTTTTCCGAAACGCCAGCTTCGGGACCTCTTTTTTTAATAAAATCTCAAGAAGTTGGACCAATTCTTAATTCATACAAAAAGTTCACAAATTAAAATAAGTTAAATGTTAAAAAAAAAAAAAAAGAGTCAAATTAATGTTGCTTACTTAATTACTTTAAGCAGAAAAAATATTGTGAAATGTACCCAGTTATGGGATCTTTGGTGGTCAATTTTCTAAGAAAATAATTACTCATCAAGTTGATTTTATTTTTTTATTTTCTTATATCATAATTAAGAGTATGCACGCACCACATAGGGCCGGCACTAGACCTTTGACCGCCCGGTGCAAACTGGGCAAATGGAAAATTCTGCCGCCCCTGAATTTTGCCGCCGGTTGCGCACGCTCTGGCGTTGGCCCTGGCACTATATCACTACTGACTCCTACATCATTATTAACACCAGAGCCACAGATTTTCTCTCCCCTAAAGGCCTTCACTAGCCGGTTTTTATCCTTACCGTTTTTCTATTCACACGAAATATATGCGTTAAAAAATGCTTTATTTGAGTATCATTCTAATTTTTGATGTTATGCTTCTTTCCTTCTATATAAGATAAACGTTGTTATAACTTATATCACTTTTCTAACAGTAATATCAGAACAAGCTGAATTTTATTGTCAATTGCGACTGTCGTTGGATGGATTTGAGTATATTATAAATGGCAGTATGACTTTGTTCAGCTCCCGTCTCAGTCTTGAGAATTCTCTAAAGGACTGATCCAAGGATCTTCTATATCTTTCCGCTTAGCAACATACCTCTCGATAAGTCTTTCGGTTCGTTGTGTATTTTAAGTGCCCCCATGCCACACTATACTTTACACATGCCGCAAAAAACACATTAAGCATTCAAACTTTCTCTTGCATTCCAGCCTGGCCATGATTCCCAATGATACGACAATAAGCTTCGCTAGCCATTTATACCAACAAGGAAAGCAGATTAAGGTGTTTGCTGCGATACTAATTTTCCTTATACTAATTAATCTTGATCCATAAAATATATGCATCAAGTCTACGAATTTATCACAGACAAGATGCAAAGGGTAATTCCTGTTGATAGCCAAGGCCTATGTGTGACAGGAGAAGTTTGCAAAGCTCTGCCCCAATTTTGATGAAAACTCAAAGAAGTTATACACGTGCCTCCTACCAATTCGTTCCCTATCAACAACTTCTCAAGGGGACATTCAACTAAACGGTACTTTAAATGCCCCCCCCCCGAAAAAAAAAAGCCAAAGACATTCTATTTACAAACGTGCATGCTTTCACCGAGATTCGAATCCGGGCTCCAAGATAGGGCAGCTGGAACCGCTAACCACCATATGATCACACTGGTATAAAATTAAAATATCAAAGTTACCAAAATGCATTATGGAAATATCGCAATATATTTAACTACTGAGGAATTAAGGTGATCTTTGTCTACATGAGCTTTACCAAAGACGGAACGGAAATGCAATGCCCAAAATTTAGCAAGCTCTTCAAACATTTCAGATTTAGCATTTTGATGATGTCATGATTGCTTCTCACGTTTTTGATGAGACAGGAAAGCAAAGAATTGATTTTTGCGCTCAGATTTAAGATCAAACCCGCGTAAAGTTGTTCCGTTTACTACATTACATTTTTCAATGTCATTGATCTTTTTTTTTAAACCTTCCTATAAAAGAAACCAAAATGCCTATTTCAATTTGGAACTAAAACTAACGAATTAAAACTTATAAGGAATTTCTCTGGTTCACCTGTCGGTCTTTCATTCGCACAGAAGGGATGGCAATGCTTAACTATTTAATACAGCTGCCTCAATACTACCGTGATCAAGGCACAGAAGATGGACAATCATCATACACGTATATTAGAAACATATCTGAACTTTGTCTAGTCTTTGTTCCATTCAAAGCAGTCCTCCTCCATTTTATATAGATGTAAGTGCAAGCGATAAGATAGAAAAGTTGACCAGAACCAAAGACGTATGCAGGACCTTTGTGATTCGGTCTCCCTTCGACCTATGTCCTAAGATTTAAAAAACAACGTCTCAGGCTGCAGAAATTAATTTCATTTATAAATATGATTTAAAAGCATATGGTCTTTGAAACAAAAGATCCTAATGCTAAACAGGCTGTAGGAAGATCTGCAGCGAAGTCAGTCAGCTGATCCCCCCTCCCAAATATGAAGGGAACTGTCCAACCAGAATTAGTCAAAGTCATACACCCAATGAGGCGTTTTAGTGCAATTTATGAAATGACATAGGATATTTGTTTCGAAAGTAATCGGCGTGAAAGGATTAGTTGCGGCTACTTTGTACAAAGCCAGACAGTCCTGAAAAGACAACGATTCCTAAAGAAAAGAAACTTGCAGTTGTCTCTCACATTCCTTCTCGCCAAATCTGGCAGCCTAAGACTTCTTTGTCTGAAAAAATATCCAAATTTGAAATGAAAAATTTTCTGAAAAAAAAAAAAGTCGCCATTTTGATCCCATGGTAGTTATGACTGAAATGCAGAAGGTCCTAACTCACACTTCAATTGCTGACTCAACAATGAGCATTTCAATCACAACGGAAACGCTGCTGCATTATGCGCAAAGGCATTACTTTGAAGGGGACTGAAGAACGATATAATTTTCGGGTAAGTTTTCAAAATCTGTTAAGCCTTATCCGAATTCTTTACAATCAGCCTAATGCCTTTTATAGTCATTAAAAAGAGATAATGCGTTTAAAACAGAAAGGCTAGTTTTCTAATTTTTCACAGGAACAGTAAACCTTAATAATTCTTAATAATCTGGTTTCACAGGAATAGTAAACCAAACGAATAGTAATGACATTTTATAGCTGCAGAGGGTAAGTTATTGATGAATATCAATGTATTCTTCCCCCTTGCTATTTACACACCAACAGCTTTCAGAAACTCGAAAGAAACTAGATTCATGTAACCTCGGATTCTGTTGTGTTTATTTTAAAAAATTACTTATGAGGCCTTTAATTATGCAGTTGTTATTATACATGAGTCATCAAATGTTATCAAACAGAAACAAACACGAAACGCCTATGCAACTAACATGCTCCCCTATGAACCACTTAGCAACACGACAGCGTTGTCACATTATATATAGGCACACTTAAAGAACTACAGTACACAGCTACGACTATTACGCACAGTATTTTATCATCTTGTCTACAACTGAAGGTTCTGCATTAAGTCCTTCCTAACAAGCTCATGAAGATAATTCTAGGCCACCATGTCAACAGCGAATCTGACCTCTCTGCTGTTTCAAACAGGTAATTCGTCACTGCAGCTGTAAGCAAAACCGGAAGAATGTCCTTCAAAGATGACTCAAGTGTAGGTTTCAGCGATAACAGAAGTACGATGATATCTATCACTTTCGCATCATCATCTGACACATTACAATCAAACCTTTTTTCAGCGTTCTTGATAATCTGGTTTATATTAATTTTTAAAGTTTTTTGAAGTTAGAAATATCTTTAGTGGAAGCTTTTCAGAATTTCTGGGCCATTATTAAAGACGCAAGTGTTATCAATACCCGCCCGAAATATAAGATACTTCATCTTCCAAGCAATCTCACAAATAACTAGTCCTCTAAGTGCCTGTCATTTGGAAAAGAATAAAATCTGTTTTAAATTTAAACATTCTGTACCTGCTTAGTAACCTAGACGATTTAAAAGCAACGAACGCATTAATGACATATCGAACTGATATAATTTAAAATACATTGCAAAACTACTTAATAAAAGATGTTTCTTAATGGCATTTACGGCCAACTGTTAATGTTTTCCTTACGTTATAATTGCTGAATGGGAAAGAAATTACTTATTCCTTAAGCAGTCCGCCAATTTCACTTAGGCTATTCGATTTATGACAAAACCACACACCCGCTCCAGCATAATCAACAACATATCTAATTACTATAAAAAATAATACAATCGTGTTTCGTAATCCTCTAACTCAGTATCTGCCCTTTCACTTTATTTCCAGTTAGTTCCTTAATGATCTTTGAAAATTAAAGAAATAAACGATTGAAAATGTTACAAAATGGCGTTGTATGTGACAATTAGATACGGTCGCGATATTATCCGTGTCTGTTAAGACCATCAGACCAAATGCTGGGAAGAATGATTGTTCTATGAGTTTCGAAACATTGTACAATACTAGTACAATATTTATTCATTACTCTACCATCTGTTGAGAAATTTAAGTTCAGAATCTCTTCCTTCCATATGCATTTGAAAATACAGGGTGTTTATAAAGTCCCGAAACCATTTTGATGTTTAATAACTCATACTATAATGAAGATATAAACAAACTTATGGCATTTATTGATGGAATAACTTATATATTTTCCTTTTCAGGTTTTAAATCTTTACTTTTGTAAATATCGTCTGCGCGTGGGGTTAATTTCAGATAATTTCATTTTCCAGTCTAAATATCTGTACTTTTCTAAATATCGTTTGCTTATATGCCAATTTCGACGGTGTACAAAGTTATTATGCAAAAATTAAGACTGCATGCAGACAAAGTTCAAATTGTTCAAGTTTTGGAATCGGACGATAGGCCTAGGAGGATGGCCTTTGCAACAGATATGCTAAGGAGGATAGAAGATGCTACTGAATTTCTGAAGCGCATAATATTCTCCGACGAAGCATCCTTTCATCTTTCTGGCATTGTTAATTGCCATAATGTGCGCATATGGGGATCTGAAAAACCCCATGAATACCGTGAGGCACAAACGGATTCCCCAAAGGTTAATGTGTGGTGTGGACTAATGCACGACCGAGTCACTGGGCCTTTCTTTTTACAGAAAAGACGGTCTCATCAGTCGTATACTTAGACATGTTGGAAAACTTCATATTTCCACAACTAGAAGAGCTTCAGCCACATACCTTTTTGCAACAAGATGGTGCACCACCTCATTGGGGTGCCATCGTTCGCAGTTCTTTGAATGACCATTTTACAGAAAGATAGATTGGGCGAGGAGGTCCAATTCCTTGGCCACCCAGATAACCTGATATAACGCCGCTGGACTTTTTCCTTTGGGGATTTGTAAAGGACAACGTTTACAGGAGGAGAGTGTCGAACATTGATGACCTAAAAGACAGAATTACAACCACAATAGCCTCTGTGGTTGCCGGCATCCTTGCCGGTACCTGGCGTGAAATTGAATATCGACTTGATATTCTCCGTGCGACGAAGTGGGCACACGTGGAAGTTCATTGACAAAGGTCATGAAACTTTTTGAGTCTATCTAACCATTTATGTTATTAATTTTAATCTATCTTTATTATTTTATGAGTTATTAAACATCAAAATGGGTTCGAGACTTTATAAACACCCTGTATATCAAATATATTACACTTATATATTATATTTCATAATATGTATGTGTATTATATGATAGGGTCAGGGCCGAAGCCAAGATCTGTGAGGAGAGATTTACCATGCGGAAGAATTTAGAAGGCGCAGAAATTCCACCGGGCGGCAGAAAGTCTTCACCAGCACTGACTAGTGTTGCGCAAAAGGCGTTCTGCGGGCCGGATGTAAAGAGTTTAAGTTCTCACTGTAATTCAATTTCATTTTATTTTTAAGCATTTTAAAATAAAGTTTTGATTTTTGTTTTCAATATTTATATTTTGATTATAACATCAGTGGATTTCAAAATAAGCTCAAACGTTTCCATGCTACTTTAGCACCCTCCCAAAAAGGTGCATTTTCTATGTTGCAGTTATTTGGCGCTGGATCCAAAGGAGAAACACTGGATTTCTGTTTTCTGCGTAGACGTACAGAATATAATGCACGAATTCAGTTCAAAATTTAGACCTTGATTAAATTTATCGCAACATTTCTCTCTTTTAAAATCCATTCAGATATGCCACAGAACAACAACCGTCCAACGCATATCTAGAACTCTGCAACTTTCAACATGATTCGTTCTATCAAACAGGAACAGACATAAAAACACTACACTTCTTCATATTTTTATCCAATAAACGTTGCCTCAGCCTTATGTGTTCCGTGAATTCTTGTATATTACTTAACCGACGAACTCAATATATTACTCCGATATATGACCTGTGTACCATTTTTAAATATATAAGTTTACATGTATACAAACAATGTATTACAACTTCGATGCTAGCATACCTTTTATTTTCAAAAATGTGGCCCTTCGTTTAAGAAGTATACATAATGAGGTTTCCAGGCGTGTGATAAATGGAAATCCCTATTGCACGACATATGATATTACCCAACGTTTTGCACTAAGACTTAATTTCTAAAATCAGAAGTGTCAGAACTCTGGCAGGCAGTAGAAAAGCGGAACAAAAATTTAAAAAAAAAAAAAAAAAAAAAAAAAAAAAACTGAAATATTTCAAATTTTAAATTACGTCCAAAGGGGCGTTTTTTAACATTTTGTCTGTTACATTTACTTATTAAATATCACGTTCTTCGCACTTAAATCATAAAAATCAGTTCAAGAGCAACATCACAAAATAGTTTTAAATTGAACATATCCCTTTATAATTTCCGATACCGAGTCTCGCGCGCGCTGGAGATTATTATTATTATTATTATTATTATTATTATTATTATTATTATTATTATTATTATTCGTACAGTGTTGCCATTGCTCGCTTTGAAATCGTTGAGTTTGTTAATCAAAAATACGTTTAATTGTTACAAAATATGAAATCGATTATAAAACAAATTTCAAATTCAAATTATGACTTCCATATGCCCATATTCTATGGAAGATTAAGTTATTCAAATTTTGATGGCTTCAGGTACCGTCGTTTTATCACAATACGAGAAACATGCATACATTCATGCAGATTCTTCATTGCTGAATTTCTTTAAATTTAATACAGGGAGATAATATTTAGTGGCAACAATCTGAAAAGTGAAACAATGCTTATCGTAAATCCAGGCAAAATGTCAAAACAAAATTAATGGTCCTTCTGGGCAAATTGCCCCTTTGGATTAATAATTAATCATTAAAGTTTAACATCATGAAAAGATGCAGACGAAAATTTACTGAATTATCAAATTAATAATAAAAAGTTAAGTATTAAAATAAAATATCAGACCTCGTCTTATCTGGGGCCCCAACTGGAATCACAAATTCACTGAAAAACTAAGAAATAGCTCAGCCAGTTTCCAGCTGAATCTAACCCTGAATATACAGTGCAGTGCCAATATTGTAAGGGATGACAGAAACGAAGACTATTCTTTTTCTAGCATACCAATTAAAAAAACAATAAAACGGCTGAAACGTCACTAATGAGAATGAAGAAAATGCTAGAATCAATACCAAAGTATGCAAGGAAAATTTAACGGAGATTAGTCTAACAGTGACTGCGATCTCCAGCCGATATAATTCCAGCCATCAAGCAGAAATTGCTAAGAACAAATGTAAGGTCGTGTACCAAATGACAATTTTCATCTCCTGGATTTGTTTGCTTCATCCCAGTACACTTTTCCGTGGGAAGTAACTAGCGATGGAAAAAGTGCGACCAGGGTAATAATTTCTAACACTTTCGGAAACGAAAAATTTACCCGCTCTCATAAATCCATTGCACTTTCTGGAAAATTAGCTTTTGACATGGGGATGCGGGCTTTTTTTTTCTTAACAATCTCAACCTCCACCTAAGGGTTTGTTTGTAAGGGAAAAAAGCAGGCATAAATTAGAATCCATTTCCAAGACTTACTTTTTATTAAAATAAAATTTTCGGGATCAAAAGAATTTTCTGCTGAAACTTTGGTTTAGTTTTACAAAAGAAGAAGGGCCAGATCCCCTCTCATTTCAGGTCCTGGCACGCTCCGGCTAAAATTATGATCATCTAAAAAATTTAGAAGTACTGGAGCCGGGCTCTGAGACAAATTAATCTTTGGTCTGCGCACATTTTACATTCGCTTCTTCATAAATTTACACACACTGCGAAAACAATAAATACATTTTGAGAACAAACATGCGAAAACTTAAAATTACCAGGAAGAATGCTAGAACCGAGGAAAGATTTGACAGTCGTTTATAAGAAAACAAACCTACGACACATAAATTCTATCCTTCGGCATACCCAGAAAGAGGTGAATGATCTAGTGACCTGTTGCCAGGAAGAAAAAGACCGGCATACTAATGACATTTCGAATACCTATTAAATCACACGACACTACTAACGGGAAAGTAACTGGGTAATCAACATTTCATTTCAATTAAGATTTTCACAACTATGCAATCGCACAAATTTAAATAAATGATTTTTTATTAAATGATTTACAAAATTTCGAGGAATTCAAATTCCCTTGGTCACCTACTTTGAAGTAAGCCTATCATTTACGCTTAAAAAAAAATTGGAATCTGTGGTCCCTAGCTTAGAACTTCGGACAAGGTGATCTACGCCGACTGTTTTTACGTGCTGTACTTGTTGCAAATTATGCGTCTCTTCCCGAATTTTATTCTTTTGATAATAATTACAGAGAATCAGAGATCCTTCTCAGAGAATTCTCCTTCAAAACTGGATGGAATTGAGTGAAATCATATAGCCACATATACGATGCCCAAAGAACATGCCAACAACAGACCGCAATTATATGATCCCAGCGACAATAAAATTCGTGGATTTGATGTTAATGTCAAACAAATGAGATAAGTTACTACATTTTTCCCTATGTGTAACATGAATTAAGTAGTTTGACTTCATTATGCATTCCTTCTTTTAGGCAGACAGGCCTTTTTTTTTTTTTTTTTTTTTTGGCCATAACTGATTAACTTAACTATTACATGAAGAATTTCTTTCAGATTAACCCGAATCTAATGATGATATTAGTAAACGATGCACAAGTAACGCGAATAATGTCATAAAAAAATATGATATCTGCGAATTACACATAAGATATGAGAAAATTTACTACAGTTCGAAAGCATACCAAACTTCTCACAGTTTCCTCATCGGAAAATTAACTACTGGTACGGGAACATGGCTTTTGTCAACCCCTCGCCAGGTTCCCAATTAGAGTTGAAAATAAAACATGTGCGAGAGAAATTAACATAAAAATGGATCGGCATCAAAGAGAACGTAGCTCTAACGAGATGCTTAACGATGTGGCTACGATTCAGCGAGGCAGTAACAGTGCGATAAAAATGCTATGATCGCGGCAGGGGTACCTGTCGGTCGCGTGCGCAAGTGCGGTGGGCATGAGTTACTGATCTAGAAGGTGAAATGTTGGCAGCAACAACACTCCTGAGTTACTCAGACGCGATTTTCGTTAAGGCGAATTAAGAGGTTGTAAGGAAATGTTAAACAACTGAAGTGGAAGACAGCCAACGATGCGATTAGAAATAATTCTGACACTTAACAGGCTTTTCCAGATGTTTCAAATTCGCATCATGAGGTATATCTGTTCTTGAATTAGGAATTTGGTTGGCCTTTCTTCATTTCAATGACCTTACATAAATTTTTCTGATTCTTCAAATTGTTTTTCAAAGACTATCCGTGTTTTCTCGTTTAAGATATGCATAAATTAATTCTACCAATCGTTATGCATACACCAGAAAAAATAAGAACTCCCATAGGTTAAATCCCATACTTACAGCTCAAACCAAAATACTTGCTATTGTAAAGGATTTTACGTAGAATATTGTTTTCCATTCACATTACATACTATGAAAAACTGCAAAAACACCCATGCAACGCATCTAGATAAGGTAAAAATCGAACACAAAACAAAAACTTCCCTTCTCGAGAATTTTCTGAACATGGTCTTCAGAACAGAATTTCTGAAGACTAATTTTGTAGAAAACACTTTCAAGTTAAATCGCAGCTTCAATGAATATCAAAACTCTAATTAATTAATTAAAAAAATTGTACACTTTCATCATATCTGTAAAATATTCAAAACAAAATATCGAAACTACGGTTCTGAGGTCACGAAAGCCAAATGCTCGACGAATCCAAGGTTATTTGTGGGCGTTGTTACCCATATCAGCAGTCTATGTTTCAAAACAAGGTCATGCAGCCATAGTGCATGGTAATCAACCATGTCTCCACAGAGAAGAAATTAGCTAATATTTACTTTCGAGGAGGATTATGACATGTCCAGACAACTAAAAATATCCTATTTGGATAAGAAAAGTCTATGGGGAAATCTTTCTTTTTACAGAAAGAGTCTACTCTACTCTTCGCACCACTGACGTTGGTTATCTAGAGACATCTTCCATTTTAACCGACTTGTCGATGAAACTTGGAGGAAGGGGGAGACATCGACGTTTTATTGTAGTCCGAAAGAAATTTCTGCAGAGATATTTTTTACTTATACATACTAAAATAAAGAAATCAATAAACAAATATTTACTTTTAAGAAAGTTTTCGGTAATTAAAAGAATTCTAAAGAAAACTTTTGCAAAAATTCGAATACAGCGGTCATCGATCCATTTGTGAAATGAATAATGGAAATGTATGACTTTACTAGTGAAAGATATTACAAGATCTTTTAACAGTCTTTCGCTCTAGACAATCTAGCAGTTCGACTTCCGTAAGGATCCCCCCCCATAAGTCGTTTAATTGGCATGGGTCTGTACATAACACATAGGATAAAAACACCAGTCCAGCAAGGAAAGGGTGCAGGAAAAAGTAGATGGAGCACCAGAATATAAGCTTTTGAATCATGCACGAGAACATTCTGGTATTTTCTCGATTTTTCTGGATAGCAAAAGAGTACAATTATGAGATATCTATTTATTAAAATGTTAAATGCGCGTGCTCTTGTATTTAATTCTTCCCAGCTTTCTCTTCAAATAAGTCTCGTGCTGCATTGCATGGGAATATAAAAAATTTTAATTACAAATTCTACTAAAAATAGCTACATAAATACAAAATCCGTAAGAATATATTTTTAAATCTAGAATTTCTTTGTTTTTATTTGTTTAACCTCGATCAGGTCTTTCTATTACTCAATAAGAAGACGTTTGATAGAGCTTAAAGTAGCAGCATAAAACAAACATTTCATAATTTGAATGTGAAACATTTTTTTTTTTAACCTTCAACCCAAAAATAATTTTTCATGGGAAAACTTAAGAGTTAAATATGAGACAAATTTAACTCCGAATTTTCTGCAACAGTGGCATAAATTAAAGGATTCATTTTTCTTGGCCAGAATAACGTCAGCTGAGACAGTGCCAACTGCTTTCAGTTGTCAAAATTTTATGAAGCAGAAATGAAGAATTTTGAACAGCAGCCAATTCTTTCTCCTCCTCATTTATTACTGCTATGATTATTATTTCGGGAGCTCTAAAAAAACACACAGGAAATAAAAACTAAAACAGTTTTAGGCACATTTATCATAATGTATACCAGAAAGGTGAAAATTTTACGCACTTGAAAGGCAAATACAGTAATCTTTTCCGGTCAAGTGACATCGCCAATATTATGGAAAGCTTCGTACAATGCCATATTTATGTAAGAAAGGCTAATTTCTGTTAGTAGAGTACTTGTTGGTTTAACCGGCTACTAAAGCGCCAAGGATAAAATGTCGCCAAATTTAGGCACCATATTAATAAAACACAACGTTTTTAAATAATACTTTTTAGCAAAAATATTAAAAAAAAAAAAAGAATGCGAGAAACATACATTTATGCAGATTCCTCATTATTTAATTTCTTCAAATAATAACAGAGCGATAATATTTGGTGGCAACAATTTGAAAAGTGGAACGGACATTCAGAGTAATTCGACACAAAATCGCAAAACGAAAGCAGTAGTCCTTCAGGGACAAAGCTCCTTTGGACTAAAAAAAGAAAGAGACAGATAGTACGAACTTTTATACAGATATTAAAAAATACTAGTATAAGTTCCTATATATATATATATATATATATATATATATAAAAGGAAAAGTTGTATTTATAACCGCTTTCGCAAATTCGGGTTGGAAAGTAACTAACTCCTTTATGGAAGAATGCAATAGCTTTTTTTCTACTTGACAGTAAACTGAAAATTGACACCATTTTGAATCCGCGGGGGAGGGATATTTCACAATCTTATTACTTAGATTTGGTAATAGTTTTGGGTTTGCAATATCGTTTGGGAATAAACGCTGCCAGATTTGGCAATTAATCGCTGATAAAATCAAACCATTACTATAAAATGAATAATAATCTGTAAGTGAGTTTGTGCTTTCGTAGCGGTCTGGAAAGAGGGTCAACCATCAAATTTTACATTACACCATCCGAGTATGTGCACCTCGAAGCCCGAATCTCGAATACTATTCATATTTTATGAGAGTTTAAAAAGAATTTTTTATTCTTCTGTTCTCCTGCATACGGTATCTGTCATTGCACAATTTTGAATTTCACATCAACGTAAATAACCGGCCTTCATTTTTCAAACAAAATGTATTCGAAATCTATATTTCCAAAATCCTATTTCTTGTCATTTTACTGTCATAAAATGTGAAAAAATTTCGAAAATTATTTTAAAATTGTCGATTACAAACTTCCAGGAGGTAGGGCACATTATAAGGATTAAGATTTGCATAGGAATCCATGCCCAGAAATGTCAGGGGTAAGTGGTAGCAGAGGTAGAAGATGGGAAAAGAAACAATAGTGAGTAATTTGAAACATTTATTAGACATGAATACAAATGGTGTATGACAGCTTGAAGGTTACAACAGATGCTCAACAGATGCACCATCAGGCGCCAAACATGCCCGACACCGACGGACCTTTTATTGCCGGACATATTCAAACACACCGGGAGTTTCTTTGATTGTACCAGCTGCGCAGGCGAATCTTGCCATGAGATCCACTTCAGACACAACAGGATCGTGATACATGACACTTTTGATGGCTTCCCAGAAAAAGAAATCCAGGCTCGATAAATCCGGTGAACGTGGGGGGCCAGGGAACTGGTCCACCACGCCCAATCCATCGATGCGGGAATGATCTGTTAAAATGGCTACGAACATCCAGTCCAAAATGAGCAGGAGCTCCATCACATTAGAATCACATGTTGTGCCTCACATTTGGTGGAACATCGTCAAGCAAATCGGGAAGAGCCTGCGCCAGAAAGATAAAATAATTCGCGGCTTTCAAATGGTCCGTCGGTGTCAAGAATGTTTAGCGCCTGATGGTGCAAACTTCGAGCATTTGTTTAACATATAAGCTGTCGTACACCATTTGTATTCATGTCCAATAAATGTTTCAAATTAATCACTCTTGTTTCTTTTCCCATCTTCTACCTCTGCTACCACTTACCCCTGACATTTCCAGGCATGGGTTCCTACGAAGTGCCCTAGAAGTTTGTTAGTGGTACGTACGTTTCGCGCTGGACCAGTAAATGAATTGCAGGATACCATTAGGTCTCTGATAGATTCTACTTTCATTTATAGACAGTTTAACGTTCAACAAAAATGAAGAAATACATTGTTTAAGAAAACAATATCTCAATATAACATACATACCTTAAAAGAATTGAAAGAAACTTGAACTGTTCTTTTTCAAGAAAATTCTGATAGCGAAAGAAATTTTTCAAAAACAGTGCTTACTCCAAAAACTTTTAAAACATTCATTTAGCTTGGCTCATTTGGCACAACTTGGTTCATTTGGCATTTTGGGTAATGGTGTGTGTCCATAATATTTTTATCAAGAAATACATTAAAAACTGGTACTTAGAAAGTTAAAATATAATATTAGGAATTTTGTACAGATGTAAATAATTTTAGTGAAATTATAATATTATTTCTATAATGTAACATGACATGCTTGAAAGAGAAGATGCTCTGATGGAAGAATAAGAATACAGGCGAAATCTATTTAACTTTGAGTAAATGGTTATCTCGATAAATTGGAGAGATATCGCTAAGCTGACAACGGTTTTGGCAACTATTTTTGTCGCCAGTTTTGGTGAGAAATCGCCAAACGTGGCATCTATTTGGCAACATTTTGGTTCGGTCCATATATAACTGTTATTGGTATGGCGACTGAATACAAGTAATGAATCTAATTATGTAACTGTCATCGCATTCGGCCTTCCAGTAATTTCGAGAAGTGGAAGCCTAATAGAAATTTCTCGGTAGTCGTTTAGTTCAGCGTGAGTTTGGAGTATTGATATATCTCTGCATTAACTCCGCCTTTTTAAGATGAGTTTTGCATTGCGTTGTGTTTAACGTTCTCAGTAGTTTGAGGTGTAACTACTGATTGTGCTTTGTGATACTGAGAAGAGCCGTACGAGTATTTCTGTGGAAAGCTCCAGAACGGTAAAGAGTTCCTTTTGGTAAAATACATTTTACCAAGCTATGATCGGTTCTGTGTGTGTTCAATACATTACGAAATCGTACGCACACAATAATATTCTCTCAATGCAAGAAGACAGAATATATCTAAATTAAACAAAAAGAAAAGAAACACGCCTATGTGAAATCTAAAATTAGGCGAAAACGCAGCATTTGTTTGGCGTAGATTTTCAATAAAACTATCGATTTCGAGGACGATCAGATACAAGTCCCTAGTCTTCAGAGGAAAAAACTTTTAATATAGGAGAAATTTGCTTCTATGTGTGTAATCTTCTACGTGTGACATTCCTGTGTGTAATCACCCTCAAAATCAATAAAATTTTGTTCAAAATCTTCCCCAAACATATGCTTTTTTTCCCCCGCCAAATTATATATTACAAGCTAACTTATTTTATATTAAAATGTTCCGTTACAGCTTTATGTTTCAAATAGCACGATAGCTCGCATGTTAAAACTACTTTCTGGATTTAATTAATGATTTTTGTGTCAAATAGAGTATAAATGTAACTTCTGCAACATAATTTTCGACACTTTTTTTATGCGATTAAACAGGTTCATCAATCTGTCCTCCCTTTCCCGTATTCCCCCCCTTTTTTTGTCCTACAGTTATTACTAGATATTTTTAAACTCTGCACATCGTAAGATTATCATTTTTCAAACAGTTCCAAATCCAAGGTAAAATTCAAAATCTTCTGCAGATAAACAAAAAGCTGCTCAAATTAATCAAAATAATAACCACAGATTAAAAGATAAAAAAGATAAAAGTCACGCATATTTCAAGAACAAGGCCAGAGATTCAACAATGGAGATTAATTCATGAAAATGCACGAAACGAATCAAATAAACGCATGAAAAATGGAACAGTTTACGTACAAAGCTTGACGTTTCAAGGCCTTTTTTCACCACATAAACACAATGGAGCTGAGCTTCCTCGGAAGTAACAAAGTAAAGTTCCTCGCACTTAAACCATAAGATCCAGTGCAACAGCAATATCGCAAAATAGTTTTAAAACGAGCATATTTTTAGAATTTCCGATACAGAGACTCACGCGCTGGAGATTAAAATGTTTTTTCTGCACAACGTTGCCATTGCTCGCTTTGAAATCCTTGAGTTTGTTAATCAAAAATTCGTCAAAGTTTTAAAAAATAGGAAATCGATCATAAAACAAATTTCAAATTTCAAATTTGGTCTTCCACATGCTCATATTAGTTGGAGGATTACGTTATTCAAACTTCGATGACTCTATGTACCGTTGTTTTATCACAATACGAGAAATATACATACATTTATGCAGATTTTTCATTATTTAATTTCTTCAAATATAATGTAGTACTCTAACATTTTGTGGCAACAGTTTGAAAAGTGAACCGACATTTATCCGTCCGACGCAAAATGCCAAAACGAAACTAATAGTCCTTCGGGATTCAAATCCCTTTGGACTAAAAAAAAAAAAAAAAACCCGCTCATTTAGGCGTACTATAAAATGTGAAAGCTTTCAGATTTTTTTTTTTACGTGTATTGTAGTATTATGTATTGTTTATTTATATGCCATGAAATAATTTACGTATCTTTGTTTAACCGAACTGATTTCAACTTATTTTGTCAGTAACTATTCATTTCGTGTATTATGCTGTAGACCAATGCTCCGCAACCTTTTCTCACCTGCGACGCACAAAAAATCTTTCTGGAATTTTGTGGCACACCAAAGAGTTCCGAGTTATCAAGGAGTGGCGAAAAAATTCAAATGCTGACACACTTACAATCACACACACAACCACACAACAGTGAAATATATAAAAACATTTAAAATAGACATTATTAAGGAAAAAAAAAATTGTCATTGTGTATTAAATACATGATAAAAAAATGCAAAATGTCAAATACATGTATTTGATTGCGGCACACCTATATCCTACTCATGGCACACCAGTGTGCCGCGGCACACCGGTTGCGGAGCACTGCTGTAGACCATGCAATTCTGAATCAATATTTGAGTTATAAGGATTAGCTAGCTCAATTAGAACCTAAAATATAAGCAGAAACAAACTTCCCTCTCGATCCCCTGGCTACATGTCCAGATTTTTCGCCATCATGATAACATTCTGGAAGTTTTCGAAAAACGCATTTTTTGAAGCCTCGTGCGGTTTTTCTCGAAGTTTCCAGAAAAGATGGGCAACCCTATAAACATGAAAGTGTTACCAGCTGAATGATTCAATTCGGAGTTGTACAACTGTACCGAGCTATGTTCGGTGATTACTTTTAGACTTTCGTCCGCGAGTGATTTTGATTATCTGCTTCGCATTAGAGAGAATTAGCCTCATTTGCTTCCCTCCTTTAGTTATTTGCCGTAGAGCTGTTATTTATTCCAACAGAGTTTCAATTCCTTTTTGTAGGTCTGGCTTAGCTATTAAAGAGATCTCTACAAAGTCAGCAGACTATAACAATACTTTTAAGAAAATACACGAAAGTGGTACACGAAATGATAAACCATTTAACACCCCATAAAAAAATTTAACGTTAAATACTGAATGTTAAAAATACGCATGTGCGTCTTCAGTTGCTTCTGTTCATGAAAAATACAGCAGATGTCTGGAGAAGTCAATACTGGATTCTAATTTGCTGTAAAACAGTAGTTTGCAAGATGGTAAATAATGGCTGGCTGATTACTGAACGGGAAGTGGTTCTGGTTTGGTTTATTTGACTATGACAAAGCACTCCAGAGCTATTTGCCTAAAGAAAGGGATGCCTTCGTGAAGGGCTTTCTAAAGGAAACTGCCTCGTATACACGTTACACATGAGGGAAAACGATTAAAACAAAGGGTATGACATTTTGAACCTGAATATTTAAATCAAATGTATATTAAAACAAATAAAAATTTAAATTCCACACATATGTTCTTCACCAGCTTACAAAAAAAAAAAAAAAAAAAAAAAAAAAAAACCCTCTTTAAACGCATTTTTAAGTTTATATTCCTCACATTTCAGTGAAAACTCACAGCTACTGAAAACCCAGTCACACTTTCAAAATATAACAGGAAGCATATTTTTCAAAAAAGAAGAGTAAAGTGGCTATTTTTTGATGTTAACAATCGTTCTGGTTACCGACGTAACTCTTCCTAGAATCCACTTTATATATGTGCTTTTCTGTCACTCGTTTGTCTCGGCCACCTATTGTGTTCAAAAACATAAGGAAACGGCAACAAAACCATCGCAAGAGCTGTAAATTGTGAAGCCGCTATTGTTATTCTTACCCACTTTCTTTTCGCAGCTTTTTGGGTTAAAAAACGCTGTTGCTAATACTCATATGAATTCATATTAGGGAAACAAAATGTTATAAAAACATATACAACTATTTCTGGAAAGTGGAACTGAAACTGCTTCTCGCTCAAGGACCTTCAGAAAGGCTAAGCTCTACTCGTGTTTCAAATATACATAGAAATATTGCGAGAGCTTTCCTGTTAAGATTCGGTAACCCAATCTATTCACATCTTTGATTTTAATTTGTTTTATTATTTAACTGTAACTATATTTTTTACTCCAACATGCACAGTTCTCCAACGTGTAATTATTCTTAGTACTTTTTCAGATAATTATGAGTTAAGCCCGATTAAGCTGGTTTAAGACAAACTGTTCTTTTATGGACCGAAAAAAATTTCCTTTTGGGGGGGGATGAGGGTGTCACTGCTGCTGTTTTGCGCTCTTAGATAAAACAGCATTATGGAGAAGTATAGGCTAACTTAGATCCACCTCAGAACTTAGACCCTAGGTTGAAACCTGATGGGCCTAATTCAGCCCGGATTATGAGCCGGCTGAACGACTTTTTCTTTTATTAACCAATACTATAAACTGGACTAAATCTAAACGCGGATTAATCTTTTTGTTTATTTATTTATTTTTTGCTTGAAAATTTATCGCTATTTTTTTGAGGGGAGAGGGGGGTGTTCATTCACATAAATAATGCTGCTCATTGCTTAAATAGTCTTCATTTCTATTAATATGTTTGCTAGCAGAATAAAAATTAAAAAAAAAAAAAGTTTTTTTGTACAATACGCTTTTATTTAAAATCTACAAAATAATTAATGAACCAGAATGAGAAAATAATTTAAGATATTGAGTACTTTTTCTTTGTTTCTTGATCACAGATATACTTTTCACGAGGCAAATCGATTATTCGATTTCGTTATTAGACGCCCACGCTTCTATTATTCGTGATTTAAAACTGTATGACAATTTTATAAAGATAATTATTTAATTTCATGCTCCTATTAAACTATATGATAAATCATTTTCTCCTTCTAATTTATTAATTATGAAAAACTTTTTAAAATTTATTTTCATCTTTTAATCTCGACATTTTATTGATCAAGTTATTTAAATGAAAAATCATTTGTGGATTCATTTAAAAAAGACTTTTGGGTTCTAGTTGTGGTCAATGGATTGACTTCTCATCCATACCGCGTTCTCCATCAAAATTGGGATGCAGATAATACAACGGCAAGGCTCAACAGCCAATATGCCCACCTAACGACCGTTAGCCCGTCGTCAACGTAAAAGTGAAGTTTTTCCTGATTCATGATAATTTTGAAATATATGTACCTGCACACCCATAAAATTTGGAAGCTTACACTTAGAATAAATTTTATCGCAATCCTCAATATGTTTCTCACTGCACGGTCACTATATACATAATCAAACACGAAGAAAGAGTAATCGAACCATACAATAACAATTCTGGAAATTTTACATCAAACCCAGCTGTCACTTCCGAAACATACCATTGCTAATTTCGTACTTGAAGAGTATATAAATGTTAAAAAAAAATTACTTCTCTTTTTATACTGTCAGCTAAGATTCTACCATTTCTTTCTATAACTCCTAAAACATCCACGAAATTTCAAGGTTATAAAGGAACAACTAATGCTCTTGGCATCATTCTTAGAGAAGAAAAAAGGGCAATAGAATTCCTAAAATCACGAATACACCTGCTTGCGCTTCAATTCCTGCTACACAAAACGCACGAAAAAGCTATTAACCAATCGATGCAAAGCGCGGTTAAAGCATTTTTTGTATCTGGCAATCGGCCTACTGGCATGCCCAACAGTATGCAGGAAATCCACATAAACTGCCATCCATCAAGACAAGGGTGCCAAAATAAATCAAAAGAGGTGTGGAAGAAGTGCAATCCGTTACTTCTGTGAATTAAGCTTTCAAATGATCTGCTTTAAGTTACCTGACGCACATTTCCATTCTGTCAAAGCATAACCTCATTGACATGCCTGTGAAAAACTGAATATTGTTTTTTAACTTGGAAATGGGGTAATCCAAAACATTTGGGGGGGGGGGCACGGTATCTCCAAAGGTGGATAAAAAGACTGTACCTGCCACTTTCCTCAAAGACTGTGCAGCACCCGGGTCTCGTATTGCTTGTTGATTTCACTATGTATAGGCCAGCTTCCGACTTGAGAACTACACACAGTTAGATGGATAAGAAAGACTGTACCTATCACTTTCCTTAAAGATTGTGCAGCATCTGGGTCTCATACTGCTTGCCAATTTCAATACGTTGAGGCCAGTTTCAGACTTGGGAAATAAACACAGTTCCATAGATGGATAAGAAAGACTATCCGTCACTTTCCTCAAAGATTGTGCAGCATCTAGGTTGTAAGATCTGACTCTCTTAGCTATCATACAGTTAACGTGATCTTAGGAAGAAATCTGGCGACTTATCGCACAGGAGTAAAAAAATGCCAGCACAGAAGAAAGGTAAAATAACCCTTTATTATCCGGCAAACTTTGAATACAAATGCACGCACTTCGTGCTAACAATAACACTAACGACTTGCGGTGGAACTTAAGAACAGTTCACAATAAATTCAAAGATAAAGAGTTAACAATTTAATTTAAGGCTAACTAGGCTGACTCAAGAACCTACCTGGCGATGTACTTATTAAATGACCGAAAAGGTGTATCAGAAACTCAGCGTAACAGCAAGGACAAATTAGTAAGATTCCCTGTCTAGCGAAATCACGCTCTGAATAACTTACAAGATTCGTCCGTTTAAATACACACTTCACTTAACTTTAAATTTTTATCCTGGCGAGGAAATACGAGGGGAAAAGGAGAGGTTCAGAAAAGATATTAAACTTAAAATAATTTGTTCTGTAAAATAAGGGAAACCCGACAAGGTCTCATACTACTTGTCAATTTCTACACATAGGGGCCAGCTTCAGACTTCAGAACTACTCGCTGTTACATAGATGGATAAAAAAAAAAAAAAAAAAAAAAAAAGGACAGCGCAAGCCCCTTTCCTCAAAGAATGCGCAGTATCTGGGTTTCGTATTGAATTTCAATACGTACTTCACACTTGGTAACTTGTTACATACATGGATAAAAAAACACTATACCCACCACTTTCGTCAAAGATTGTGCAGCATCTGGGTCTCTGTTGACTCCATCAGTTTATAACTTGCGTCGCTTGCACGTGTGTGTGTGTAAATCATTTATCATACAGGTATATTTCCTCTGTAATAAATCATATGGGAAAAAATGATTCATGAGCCAAATCCACGGCTCTACAGAATTGCGGCTGTAGACGATCAGCACAAAAGAAAAAACCTCTTTCCGCTTCCGGATATTTGCTCTATAATTGACTTTTAATTAGTATCGAGAAAATTTGCGCGAAACAAGTACACAGATTTTCGGGTGGTTTCTGAACAGTTTCTATTAAACAAATCAGTGAAGCATAAAAAATCATTAGCAACAGTTTCACATTGAGGAAATATTCTCCGCAGCGGCATTACACCGCATTAGCCATTTTGAACATCATTGTGCGCATAATATTTACGTTGGTAAGTACATTTTGGACAGATGATTAAGTTTGGAATTCCAAAAATTTTTCTTATTTTTTAAAAGAAAAATGATGCATGAATCTTGGAAACAAGATAGCTAAGAGAGTCCAATAAAGAATATCATTCATAATAAGAAAAAAAATGTCGACAATAACAATTTTCTACAAGAAATAGAATGCCAAATGCTTGGCTATAAAAATATAGGCACAATTATCACAAATTAAATCAATGCTCAAAAGAAAGCCTGCCTGCCCAACGTACAATATCATCAGCTTTTAAAATGCCTATCTCTACTGGGAATTATTTTATTCTGAGTAGAAACAGATTTGTTTTATTATTTTGTAAATAAAGATCTGGAAACTTCGTTTCATGAATTTACGGAAAGTTTCTAGAAAACTGGTCTCATGAATCTACAGAAAATTTGAGTACATAGTTTTAAAAAAGAATGGGGGGGGGGAGAATAAAAGAATAAAATCTGAGCATAATGAAAATAAAGTTTTGATTTCATTTTTCAAAGTTGAGAGCCAATTATCATAATTTATTTTTTAAATACATTTCTAAAATTTCGCAGCTATCTTGGCGCCCCTACTAGCCGTTCAGCTGAGGCAAGTGCTTCATTTGCTTCACTCTTGTCCCGACTCCGACATTTTACATTAGTTATATTATAAATAGTTCAATAACTTTATCATGCATTTCAAAGTGAATTTAAGTTAGCTTCTAAAATGGCGTCACCACGCAGGAGGAAAACCTTTCGGTAACTCTAGGTTTTTGTGCAAGAACTTCCCCTTTTCTAAATTCAAAGTTGGCAGCTGTGCTAAAACCATAATTTACATAAGTAAATAACTTTTTTTCCCATCCTGATATTGTAACTTCATGAATATATTAAATATTTCTAATTTAGACATCTCATGATTGCTTTTAAATCGCTTAGATTGCTTCTCAATAACAGACAGATTAAATATGGACGTTAAATTTATTACGTTTTACTGAATGGCAACACGCTACTTTTAAATAGTTGAGTTTGTTGATAAAAACTGATGGATAAGTATCTTATATTCTGCTGAATGGCAACAGTCTGTCACGCTGAAGATTAAAATGTTTTACTTCGAAGTGCTGCCATAGCTCGCTGACTTTGTCAATTAGAAATTCATTAAGTTTGCATGAAATACGAAATAAACAAAAAACCAAATCTGAAAATCATAATTCGGCCTTCGTGTTGCACATGTTCGTTTGGAGGAATGTGCGTATTTCAAAATCTGGTGGCTCTAGGTCCCATAATGCGAGGAATATACATACAACTTTCATCATTATCTAATAGCAGAGATTATTGAAAATTAACACTTTATTATTTTGACGCAACGAGTGCATCGCAATTTTTTAATGTTCGTAACGCTCCGATGATGATATATAATATACAAGATGCTTCTCATATATTATTGGAAACATTATGCTGCATCTTAGTACACATACGGTAGGAATTAAAAGTATAACGTGTCACTTACTTCCTCCCATCCCCTTGTCTTTTCGATAATGGCAATTAAAATCCAAAGCGATACAGAAGTTCTCTTAAACAAAATAATACACGAAAGTCAGAATGAGAAAGTATACTATCTCTCATTATTTAAATTCAAGATAAAGCGAACACGTTTAAAAAGATAATACACTTAATTCAGAGTAACGGTGAAAGGTAATTTTATTCTGTAGGCTTATAATTGTGCAACTAACTGATAGCCGCCCACATTTCTACCTCTGCATTTTTCACCAAACTTGACATTTATCAGCCCTATTAGCAATTTGTGACCTCTATCATCAATTATCTGGTGAAAACTGCCAGCAACATCAGGGATCGGAACAAATGTTGCAAACTGTAGAAGGCGCGAAAAGAGCCATCTGATATTACTCCTCAGTCAGGGCTCTATAGCAGCTGCGCATTTTATTTAAATTTTATTTAATTAGTATTTCATTAATTCCCCCTCCCATCTTCTCATTTTAATTCGCTAATTCTTCTTTTCAGTTCGGAAAATAACACATCAAGAAAGGAAGATTTTACAAAAATTTGTATTTTCCAAAATGCATGTATTTTTAACCCTTTGCGACACAGTGTGTCCGGTCTGGACACACCTAAAAATTTCCTTCTGTACGCACAAAAAAAACTGAATGAAAAAGGATTTATAGAATGTTATAGATTACTCTGAACCTTCTTTATTTATAGTTAGATGGCAGCTCAACACAAACCAGTCCATATATTTTAGCCATGTTCAGTTTTTTAAGACCCTCACTTTTCGAAGAAATCTTCCACATTTTTTTAGGGTATAAAAGGAATTGTTTAAAAAGAAATTTCTATGTTATTTTTTGGGCTGTATGCTCCTTATTCTATATTAGTTTTAATTTTTTACCTTAAAATCTTGCCTAAAATCAAAGGACAAACTCTAGGTGTGCCCTGACCAGGCTCACCGATAATCTAGGATAACTGAGAGTCTGTATTCTTTGTTTCTCCGCATCTCATTAGTCAGTTCATTGACAATGCTCGTTTCAGCACTCTTTTCGAAGCTTTTTCAATCAGTGTGCCACTTTGGGCACACCCACAAAATAAAACAATAAGTGCTATCTTCACAAAATTTTACTTATGTACTCCTCTAGGTCTAATAATTAGACTGCCTACCTTTTTTTAAATCAAAACTTCGACTAGGTAATATTTAATAGGTAGCGTGCCAGAAAGGGTTGAGCAGTAGATTGGCTGTTCGCACATTTTTAGACGCTTTTAGAAATATTTTAGCTAAAATTTTTTGCGTTTGAAATGTTCCATTTGATAATCCTTATTCTTCACTATCTTTCTACGCCGTTATTTTCAGGACAATAAAAATAATAAACAGTGGGAAGAGGTATTTTATCTCATTCATTTTGAACAGCTTTCCAAAGTCCAAGGGGGGTTATCTCATTCATTTTGAAGTCCAAGGGGGTTGTAGGTCGATATTTGACAATTCGGTTTTTTAAAAGTCCCAAATCCCGAAAATCCTCCAAGAGTTTTAGTAGGGATATGAGTGCAAGGTACGGCCTTGATACCCATTTTTTGTTCCATTTTTGCCAGGTAAGTAACATTGACGTGTGGCTGCTTCCTTTGCCTTCATGCAATTCTACTGATTGATGGCACTGTGGGTAAAGAGAAGGTATTTCATATTCGAAAATTGGGTATAAAATATGTTCTTGATAATATATGGAGTTGACCTTAGCATTTTCTCCACTCTCTTTATTTTTAATTTGCTGTTATAAGAAAAACCAGCAAAATCATAAATCCTTTTGAACAACTGTCTTTAGATTCTTTAAACCATATTTTAAGAATTTTTTTCGCCGCCCAACCGGTATACTGGTTAGCGGCGCTGACTGCTGAGTCGAAGGGCCCGGGTCCGAATCCCGGAGAAGGCATGGATGTTTGTAAATGTATTGTGTCGGTGCGGTACTCCAAATATGCGAGCCGCAAGTCCTCTCGTGTGGTTTGGTGGAAGGGTAGTTTGGTGAGAGTTTCCCCCGGGGGAGCTCTCCATTAAAATTGAGGGCGGAACTGAGCCAAATCGCACTGTCACCTGTGGTGCTCAAGGCTGTTGCCAACGACAGGCGTAATTTTTCCCACAGCATTTACTTCTGTTAATATGCGCTCTTCATCTTTCTTCAAATCCTTGATCGAAAAAAACAAATACCGAACCAAAATAATCACACAGAGAAAAAGATATAACTTAGCTTACTCAAAATCGTCCAAAAAACAAGATATAATACAGGTAATTGCAATTCTGCTTATTCAAAATATACGTATTACACACAAGAGACAAAAATATTGCTTATTTAAAATCTTCTACAAATTGGATATAACAGAGCTAACGGTAATTTTGCTTATTCAAAATTTGTTCGTAACTGTTTTTTATCAAGTATATTAATTATTAAAAATACAATGATTTAGAAGTCTATGAAATACACTGCTGGCCACCCAAATTGAGACACCAAGAAAGACAAGAGATATCACAACAAAATTTATTTAGTAGATAATATGTTGACCCAAGTATCAAATGATTAAATTTATAGACTTCTGTGAAGGGTGGTTCCTTTCAGAATCAGTAGCCAGTGTAGTCGCCATCGTTTTAGATTACCTCTGCCACACACCTCGGCATTGATTCAAAGAGACTTTGGATGTGTTCTTGGGGTACAGCAGATCAAGCAGCTTCCACATGTTGTCAAAGTTGATCTGGTGTGGCAGCTTGGGATGTAACCTGGGTCAATCGTTCAGCAACCATGGACCACATGTTTTCTATCGGCGAAAGATCCTGAGAGCGAGCCGACCAGGGAAGCAATTCAACCTGGCGATTGACGAAGAACCCTTGGACAAGTGCCACCTGTGGTCGCGGATTATCCTATTGAAATATGGCTGTGGGCAATCCCTGAAGGTAAGGAAGGACAACTGGCTCCAATACCTCGGAGATGTAGCGCTGGCTGTTTAAAACACCGGCAATGCGTATTAGAGGAGTGCGAAAGTGATATCCAATACCGCCCCATACCATAATACCTGGTGCAGGACCAGTGTGGCGGTGCATAACGCAGCTGTTCAGCATCCTCTCTCCACGGTGTCTCCAGACTCTAATCCGAACATCGTGGTGTTGCAGACAGAAGCGTGACTCGTCAGTAAAGACAATTTCATTCCATTCTGCCGTCCGCATCCCTCTTTCATCGCACCATTGGCGGCGGAGACGCCTGTGGTTCTGCGTCAAGGGTAGACGAAGCAATGGATGTCTTGAAGACAGACCACTCTCCTGTAAACGGCGTCGAATGATACGCGCAGACACTGGATGATTGCGTTACAGACTGAATGTGCTGTGCTATGGTTCGTGATGTGACTGAGCGATCTGTCATGTGCGTCTTCGCCGAAATTCTAATCATTTGCATATCTCACCTCCGCTAATGCATGTTGTAAATTTCATGCTATTTGCATGCTTCCTTCAGGGTGTTGCATTTACGGTGGCCAGCAGCGTAGTATAAAAATTCCAGAAACTATGCAAACCACAGCAAATTTTATTGCACTGAAATAGAGGTAAACTCATGGTCTTTTTTTAAAAAACATATTTCACAAAAGCTCATTATATACCCCTTGCTAGTACGTCAGACATTTATGCTTCATTGGGAGGATATACTCGGACATACTGGAAAGTTGGCTTATGCCAAGCTGAAAAGAAGTAAAGACTGCCATTTTCAGCAACACATTTGTCCGGCCCACTACCACAAAGATCATTAACATGACTGATTGACAGAGAAATAGAGATCATTTGCGAGATGTCTCAATCATGATTTGTCATTGACATGATATACATGATATATAGGCCGTGGCGGTGACGTGTTAATATAATAGCCAGCTCGGTCTTCGATTTAATTCTATATCATTTTTTGTAGAAGACGTTTGTTCACACTTCGTTAGCTTTCATATCTACGCACCAGAATATCTCAAACATGCTTATCATACTAGCAAAGGCAATAACTTTCAAAAAGTTAAAGCCGAACTCCTCAATCATGTTTTAGAAGGCAAATCCATACATTCTGATATAGCACTCATGGGCTATCAGCCTAGGTGAGCTATTAGCCTAGAAGGAATAGCTTTGTGGAGGCAAAACTAAGGGAAAGTTTTTTGAATTTATGTTATACCCAACAATAAAAAACGTTTGCTGCCTTAGCACGATCAATCTCAGAAGCAGTTGCCAGTTTACTCTGCCAGTACACGACTGAGAACAAACAAGACAGAATTTCACAAAATTCTAAATCGCCAAGAATAAAACATTCAAGAGCAGCGGTTTTCAACCTCTTCACTAACGGGTAACCATCTAAACAAAAAATGAAAACCTTTAGTACCACCACTACAAAGTATCACTACCCTTGAACGCTTCAAATCGCATAAATTTACGACTGTTAGAGAAAATAACTCAATCGGGATGTTTGGGTTTTAATTTTTGAATTTAACAGTTAAAAATACTTTTCTTCTTTGTGTACCACCTATTTTTTTCTTGCGTACCACCGGTTGAGAACCCCTGCTCTAAAGGCTTTCCTGCTTGATATTACATTAACTATGTATTATTCTATAGCTCTAAGATTCAGAAAAAGGCAAAAACGAAATCTCAAACTTCCCAATAATAACAATTAAAAGAAATAACAAGCAGCCTTAGATTACTGCATCTGAAAGTGCTTGGTTCACAAAATTAATAAGATCTTCTAATTATTACATTCTTTTGCTTCCAAACGATATTTAATAGTACTAAGATCTTTGAATTATTATGATAGAAATTATTCAAAATCGAACCGCTCACGCTATTTCTAGCCTTAAAAACATCTTCGTAACGTAGCTCAATTTCTTTTAAAAATACAATCAAAATTATATTATATTAGCATACGCTTGTTCAAGCACAGAGAAAGTATGAATTCATAAAAGTAACTCAGTCATTGTTCATTTAGTATAGGGATGGGCAAACTACAGCCTGCCGGAAGGTTCTATCCGACCCGCGAATAGAATTTTAATTTGCCGGTCAATGGCAAATTAAATTAAAAGAAATATATATTTATTATAAGTATTATTTTTTTCCTTCCTTATTTTCAAAGGACTGATGATCTTTTTACTGTCTCCATTTTTGTTCTAGAAAACACAAATCGACGGAAATAGCATGCACAGACAGCTTTCAATTGGTTTCAATTAAAAGCAGAAGTTCTTCGTTAGTTCGTTGTAGATTGGCGTCAACAAGCGCCTCTTACTCGGGAAGCAGACATAATGGGAACCCAGTATAGGTGAATTAGACCTCACATGTGTCAGACTGCGTATTTTAAGCTCCAGCCAGAGAGTTCTAATATTATTAATTGCGTATGGAAAGATTGAGGACATACAGCATCATTGTGAATAGAGGTGAAATTATTAAAAGTCTAGCATAGCTGGTGCTTGTTTGAGTTATTCGTAAAAAATTTAACCCCAAAATGGCTACTAAAAACATAAAGTTGATTCAGATACAATGAGATGTGATATTTTTCGTGGGATGTAATTTCAGGAAGGGCTTTTAACTTTGAAAGTGCCCTAACAAATATATATAATATTACGACCGATGGAACACGAAATATGACCGGAACAAAATCAGGATGTCTTGGACTCTTAATAACTGCTTATCCTGCTTAAGCCATGCTTATCCTTATCTTAATCCTGCTTAATCTTATCCTAATAATCCTTTTATCTTATCCTAATAATGGACTCTGTCCATGGCTTAAGCAGGATGTGTTTTCTAGCAAGTTTGGCAGCTGAAAGATGGCATTTTGTCATTCTTATATGAGACACAGTGTTCTGCGGAATGCGAAATGTTAGAAGATACAGAATGGCTTTCGGACTATGCATTTTGTACAGATCTTTCTCATATGAGCAATTTGAATGTCGAGATGCAAGGGAAAAATCATTTTATCGAAGATATCTGAGCTCATCTCAAAGCTTTGGAACTTAAACTTAATCTGCTTGTTGAGCAGCTAACTAAGAACGAATTGTCTCATTCCCCGAGGTTAAATTCAATACCTTCAGTAAATGAAGAGAAGCTTATGAAGATGGCTTGAAAAAACTACATTTTGAGTTCGAACGCAGATTTCAAGATTTCAGTGCCATTTATACCGAACTGGATATTTTTACCATGCCTTTCAACGTCAATTGTGAAGCAGTGAGGTCAGATTTTTAGCTTAAATCAATTGAGTTCCAATCTAACAATCATCTCAAGCAGTTCTTTCTAAATTTGCCAGAGTAACAGTTTAATAAGTTAGAGTTTTACAAATCATTATCGAAAGTAAGTTTCCCAAATTTAATATCTAATGCCCCGAAAAATCAGTGCTATGTTTGCTTCATCTTATATATGAGAACAAGTGTTTTCAACTATGAACCTCAGAAAGAATTATTTCAGAAGTAGACTGACAGACAAGCATTTAGCCCCGTTCCTTAGAATCAGTACTTCTCACTTCAAACCTCAATAAATGGAACTTTTAAATGAAATCGCAATTTCATTCATCTTATTAACATAGTTAAATTGTAATATTTGTATATTGCTTTTAAAATTTTGGAAAAATTTATCTTGGCCCGCCAAACGTTTTTTCTTCGATTTTTGGGCCGCGATCGAAAATGTTTGCCCATCCCTGATTTAGTACTTGAGGCACATTCAGTAAATTTTTATTTCTATGGAGATGTGCAAGTTAAAATATAATAGTTAAAAAATATAACGATAGATGAAATAAAATTCTTCGATTCGAATGAATTCATAAAGCATGATTTCCACCTTCAATTTACAATTGCTAAAAGCTTATGTTGCTAGAAGTTGGGGCGGGAGGAGAGATTCTGGCATGCTGACTCTGCAGAACGCATTTTGATTTCTACGCAGAAGGAATGAAAAATTAAAAACTTGAAAGTGATTAGAAGTCAGATTTGCCAAACCATTAAGCTTTACTTGGCTCATTGTTGATCGAAGATAAGCTTAACTTCAACTTTAACACACGCTATCAAAAAAATCTTTAGTGCCAAATATATGTTAGAGGCTGATTCTTTTAAGTCCATTTCCACGATAAACTTCAACCATTTTCATTGCAGACCAGTTTTTAGCTTCGTCCTTTCTTATATTCCTGCATTCATGATTACACGATTAAAAAGTTAAGTTTCTTCGGAGCTCTCCCCTGATCAGAAGCCCGGGCTGTTGTTGGTACACCCCTGAATACGTCTAATAATTCCTAGTTAAATGATTGTTTGCAAACTATCACTTTTTTCTGGTTTAAATTAATTCAAAGAATTTTTGTTTCGAAGAAATTCAGAACTGTTATTAACTTGTTTTTAAAACAAAAGAAACGCACAGATTTGATAAAGTAATTATCTCATCAGATAAATCAGTCAACTCTTGAAACATCCAGAAAAGAAGCAGAATAAAAAATCCCTCAAAGAACAATACTCTTGGAATTTTGATATCGAAAACAAAACAAAGCATTGACTATACAAATCGTAGTACGTGGGATTCCTCAAGCGAGGAAAGTTTTCTCTTACTTCGGAGTCCGATTGTTCCTAAAAGTATTGACATTTACAGTCCATAAAAAAGTGAATGACTTAGCTACGGAACACAGATTTTCATAGGCATGAATTCATCCTTCGCTTACTAAAACATCAACAACCAAATGCGCCTTCAAGCTTTGTTTCGTAAAATTTCTCAAAAATAATCGCAGAATCCTACGCGATATATTAATATTTATCTCGAATACATACAACACACGTTTAACTATACCTCAAGGACATAGGTTAAATAATTATCAGTTTCAAAAACACTTTTTTATTGCTGTTGAAATCTTAATCAAATGAGCAAGGGTGTTCTGGTTTTATCTTAACAGTAAATGCTAGTGACGTCATTGCTCTTGAAGTTAATCAACAACACTGCGGCCAAATTATAAACAGATGTATAATCATGTGATAAAAACCAGTACTCCCAAACACAAATTGCATGCTCGATTCGAAAGCAAGCTGAGGAGCCAAAACATACTTTTTTTTTGGCCCCTTTTTTTTTCAAAAAAAAAAATAAATAAATAAATAAATAAAAATAAAAACAATTTTAACAAAATAAAATAAAATAAATTTTAATTTTCACTTAATGAATATTTATCAAAACATGTACATAATAATAATAAAATAACAAAACAGAGGAAAAAATTCAAATATATATTTTCTACCTGAAGAACCTGGGATCTGGAAGAGATTTCTCTTTTTGCACTTTAAATAAAACGCACTGACAGAGAAATAAGACAGATATTTAATTCAGGTAATATGCCGTATCACCTACAAAACAACTTGCTTTTAACCTTAATTGGAAAAGGGCATTTTAGAATACTAAAGCGCCACCAGCTGCGGATTGGCAAATTAATTTAACTGAAAGTACCAACGTGGGAAATTCTCCCATATTACTCTAGTCATGGGACCTGACATACAAGCATCCACAGCCGAAAGTACCAGCTCATTCCATTTAATCCATTATTTCACTTTATACTGCAATAACAATCAGGGACATAAGCTCAGTCCATATCTTTATATCTCTAAAACTATACGCACTGTATTTTCAACAAATACATAATTAAAATGTATTTGCGGGCCACATGCGGCACACGCGAGTTTGAGATCACTAATGTAAGCCAAGAGGATGATTAAACAATTACACCATAGGTCTACTTACAAAACTTGCGCGTCTTTGAAATTTTATTGCTGATTACAATGCATGAACAATCTTATTACACTAATATTTTGAAATATTATTATATATAAATATTATTATTATATTACATAGAAATTAAGGCTTTTAAGTTGGAGATCAATTATTAATAGAAGTAATTTTTTGGATATTCAATTGATTTTACTCAACAATCGATAGAAAATAAAAAAAAAAAAAAAAACTAAAAACGACTAAAAAATAATTAAATACAAGATTTTTTTTCCTTCCCCCCCTTTTATTATTCGAAATTACTAGACTAAGTGGGTGCGAGAAATTTTACTGCTCAAATACTTGGAATTTTTACCTGTAAAAATATAATACACGCATAATTTACTAACAAAACACTCTTTACTCAGCGTCTTTTAACAAAATCATATTTTTATCATTTACGAACTGTATGCTATTTATTTAGAAGAATTAGAAAAAATATATTATGCTACTTAAAATTATGGACTAATAATATTTTTTAATCTTTTTATCCACACAATATTTAATTACACAAGAGTATCATATAAGGATAGTTAACAAATACAAAACCCGCACAAAGCAACTGCAATATAAAATAAAAAAAAAAAACTGTTGCCAAAATTCAGGTATAAATACAATGCTAAACATTTAAAGAACACAGTAAACCCCTCCCCTGCTCTTAACACGTACTCGGTTAGGGCGACTCTCTACTAACAAGAACAAAATTTCGGACCCGGCAGCGATGCATATGATCTTATAGGAAGTTTTTTCGGTTAGCAAGAAATACGAACTGTTTTTTAGTCTGTTGCATCGTTAGATTTTACCATGAACACGATCTTTCAAAGTTTTTCATACCCCCCCACACCCTGTTGTTTCTCTGCTAAGAGCTGCGTTTAGAAATTTTCCGTCCCGTTGAATTAAAAATCTCAGATAACGCACTGTATTCTTTAAAACATAGCCACCCATAAGTAACATTGTTCGACAATCAAGATCACTGGGTCAACGTTGATTTCCCGCCCAAACGGTATAATGGTTAGTGACTCTGACTACCGTAACGAAGAACCCGGTTTCGAATCCTAATCCCACAGAAGGCATGATGTTTGTAAATGTTTTTACGGCATAGAGGCAAAGAATATGGAGCATTCTAAATGCATAGCGAGTCGAAAGTCCTCTCGTGTTTGTTGGTACGGGAAAAGGGGTGAGAGACCCTCGGACCCACCCCCGTGGGTGCTCTTCACAAATGGGATAGAACTGGACACAATCGTACTGTCGCTTATACGGTGCCCAAGGCTTTTGAGGTTTGGCAAAAAACAAATTAAACTAAGATTTATTGGATCACATATATTCTCTGTTGGCCTTAACTGAACACCAAATAGCTTTAACATTACAAGTAAGAGATTTAACATCACTGAAATATAATTAATCATCACGTGACAAGTTATAACAACAGTGCAAGACATTTACTCTTCAGTGTGCTTGTTCTGATGAGATCAGACAAGTGAGATTATAAGGTATTTCTCCCAATTCCCTAGCGTGCCTTCGTGGTGTAACGGTAGCACGCTGGGCCGGTATTCCAGAGGTCCGTGGTTCGATTCCCGGCGAAGGCGGTTGCATATCTTTCATCTTTTCTGCTTCCAATTAACCTAATGATTCTATAAGTGGCGTCCGAACTACAAAGTGTTGTGGATGATGATTCTCCGCACCCAGGATTTGGCGAATAGGTCCCCTAAAACCCTAGTCGCCCTTTAAAAAGGGGAGTATATAAGGTATTTCTCCCACTTCCCTAGCATGCCTTCGTGGTAACGGTAGCACGCTGGGCCGGTATTCCAGAGGTCCGTGGCTCGATTCCCGGCGAAGGTGGTTGCATAATTTTCATCTTTTCTGCTTCCAATTAACCTAATGACTCTACAAGATTAGAGACAACAGTAACACATGTTGATTTTGAGGAGTTTGTTAATGCAGATAGCGATGTTGTGCGCGCTCCAGTGGAATCTGACGTATAAGCAACTGTGGCTGAGGTGCTGGACACTGTACAAGGCTTCGCTGCAATACTGAACTTGTAAGGATCTTAAGTTTTACTAACGTTTATTTTATTTTAAATCTTTACTATCACTTCTTATTTTCTACTTCCGGCCAGAATTATAAGCGTGAAGGAGTTTATGCAAAGTTGTCTGGCGAACGCCAAGTATTTAAGTGTGGCCTTTTTGCCAAGCAGAAGAGAGGAAGCCGTGAGTTCGAAGCAGGCCGCTTACCTTAGAAGTTACGCAGTTGCTACTTTGCCTTCCAGGCCAGAGGTTTTAATCCTCTTGATAAATTAAACGTATTGTAGTGTTCACAGTCTCTGTGCTACATACGCTTTCTGTTATTATAAGGCCAGTCTTATTCTAAAGTTAAATTAGAGTTTAGTTTTATTTTGATATCTTTTAAGTTAGACCCCGAGTGGAGGGTCATTGTATTCCGAAGTACGGAAGTCATTGTATATAAAGAAAAAAAATAAAGGGTTTTGTATACCCTTCGTCTGTATCCTGTCTACTTACTACAATTAGTGAACATAGCTTTAGTAAGCTCTCTGTTCTAGTCAGGTCATTGTATGTTTCCGAAGAAGGTTAGAAGAAACATTGAACCTGATAAACTGACCGCTAGTTTAACGGAAGCTATGAATACAGTTGGCCGTGAAGTTGGTGATCTGTGAATGCATTTGTTTTTAAGTTACAGAACAGTAATTAATGTAGTACTGTAGCGTTTTTTATCGCGACATACATAACATATTGCAGTACTGTGTAATCATATACTGTTAATGTGTAGAAAAAAATATTCCAAAAATAGCATATGAGCCCCCGAATTCTTGATTTTTCGGTTTCTTGAGATTCGTGTTAACGCAAGTTTACTGTATTATAAGTCTTCGAAATTAAACTCAGTATTAGCAAAGGAAAGATAAATTCTTACCTAAGGTAACATGTACTCCAAACTCTTATTATATATTAAACGAGGATATAAACATCAAAATCCCTTCTTGTGATTATTTTTCACACTAGTTAAATATAAACTTATTTCTATTTTTTGGAGTGACTGAAACTTGTTTCATAAATACTATGAGGGAAACATCGAATATGTTTTAAACAGAAAGGCTACACAAGTCAGTGAAAAACTAACATAATGAATTCATGCAAAGAAAACGCTACATAGTTCAAAAGGAAATGCGGGCTCTTTGGGTTATTCTGGACTAAAGCCTCGAGTATTTTTTACATATCACAACAACCATAAAACAAGTTTTTTTCCTTCCCTGTTTTTCTAGAAAGAAAAAAATGCATGCATATGCACCATATAATTAAATGCATGAATAACTTCCCTTGCATCTTTCAAATCAGCCCTATTTCCATTTCATATACCTAAATTTCCATTAATTTTTTATTAGTACCTTACAAATATAATGGTCTAATGTATCTAAAACAAAGAAGTTATTCAGTGTTGCTACATTTACCCTTTTCATTATTTTTGTCATTTAATTAAAATTTTCTGACATAAAGACCAAATGAAAGTGACTAGTATTTCCGAGAATATAAACAAATACTGGTATTAAATATCATTAAGGCGACCACCTTCAGAGAAGATCAAAATCTTCTGGAATCGTGGGCGTTAAGACTTAAGGAAGGTTTATTGTGTTTACATTTTTTAATAGCTTTAAATAATGCTACACATTTTTCACCAACTTCAATATGTATTTTCAAAGTTTTCTCTCCTTCAAACCGGTAAATGCGTAAAACACCTGCAGTCCGTCAAGTGCCTCAATAAAGGGCAGCTAGATTAAAAGAGACAAAAATAATCACCAAAGATTTTGGAGCAAAACTTAACTGTTTAAGGAATAACATTAAAAAACTGATGACTTAATCATCTATTGCAATTAAAGAAAAAAAAAATTTTTTTTGGAAATTTCAGCAGAGAAAAACTTTTTAATCTTCTACACTTTTAACATATTGAATGACACTTCATTATATGATTAAAAAAAAACACCCATGGCCCATTCGAATCTTCGGACTTACACCAGAAATGAAGCAAAGTGCCCCCAATGTTTTCTATTACTAATTATGGCATCTAAACTAAACAAACCCTCCCCCCAAAAAAGGAGGATGTGCTTTCAATTAAAGCCAAGTTAACAATTATGCCTTGTTTACATAAGATGAAACAAGAAGAAAGTTAGCTAAAGGATAAGTGTGGCAAATTCAATAATTATGAGTACTGCACATTGGGGGAAGGGGAGGTGAAAACTAATAATTCAGTGAAAAAAAATAAAACACTTAAAAATTAAAAACATATTTAGTTTAAATTAGTAGTATTCTATTCCAGAATGGTCTTTATTAGCCCAAATGGCGTTAGCCAAGAAGGGGTATTTTAGTCTCAAAACGGGATTTTGCGTTGAATCACTATAAAGGTCTGAATCAATTTTCAAATTGTTGCCACCAAATATTATCACCCTCTATATGTTGCCACCAAATATTATCGCCCTTCAAAGAAATTAAATAATGAAGAATTTACATGAACGTATGTAGTATGTTTCTCACATTGTGAAAAAACAACGGAACCTAGAGCCATCAAATTTTGAGTAACATAGCCCTCCACCGGAATATGAGTACCTGGAAGACGAATTTGGAATTTGTTTTATTGTCTATTTCATATTTTGTATAACTTAACGAATTTTTGAGTAATAAACGATTTCAAAGCGAGCAACGACAACACAGTATTGAATAAAAAGCATGTTTATCTGCAGCGCGCGAGACTGTCTATCGGAAATTTTAGCGATATGCTGTTTTTAAATATTTTCAGCCGCCCAGACGCTCTCAAAACGTGTATGTGCCAGTAAATGAAAAATAAGCCCGTTTGGCCTTACTATAAAATCTGAAAACTTTCAGTTTATTATTATTATTATTATTATTATTAAAAGAACTTATTCTCGTTCCATTTAGCTTGGCTAATCGACCACTACTGCATTTGCAAGACATGCGTTATACGAACTCAACAACACGCAAATTAGTATTTCCAAAAAGTATTTAAACAATTAAGTTAATTTTGGAGATAAAATAATAATACCACATTTACACCCCCCCAACAACAACCCCCACCAAAAAACAGCTGCATAATTCACTCCACGTACGGAAGCTCTTATAATATTTGCGCCCCAACTAAACAAGCTTGTAAAAAGCTGTTACCCAGCAAAACAGCTGGGGACAGAAAACAGCTGGAGATTGATATAAATAGCCCCTCGCATATATCATGAGATCCGTAACCTGGGTAAAAATATTTATCAAAATAATTCGATAAAAAAAGGAAATGCATGTAAATAGAAGGGTTTAAAAATGTGTTCTTAGTGCCAGATGTAAAAGCAGAGCGTTTAGGATATGGGAATAAAAAGCTTTTGGGAAATTAACGAAGTGTGAAAAAAAGAGTGAACAACTCGCTCGAAGGACAACACAGATTCTGGAGCGAATTTCTATCAACCACGAGTTTATGACCTGGATAACTTTAGAATTTTTAAAGTAGTGATATAACACCTTAAACACGATTTAATAAATTAAGTAAAGTACAGAGGGGAAAAATACATTCAGAAGACATAGTAATATCGTTTTACATTTTTAATTTTATTTACTTAATTTTGAAGGTTAAATTAGGAAAAAGAATTTATTTAATTTTTTCTATTCTTTTGCCACATACTGCTTTAGAGAACAGGTTGCTAACGATTTTTTTTAATGCACATATCGTACTTCATTTGCCGATATTTATAAAAAATATTTACCAAGATTATATTCGTATATTTTTTTTTAAATAAAAAAGTCAGAAAATATAACCGGCACTTTTTAAGCTATTTGATACACAAAACAACAGAATATTAGTTTTCCTTTCGGTAAACTCTCCATCGATTTAGCGAGTAATAAACAGAGTTACCACTTTAAACTAATTAGCACATTAATATAGTATATATATAAATTTTATAATTAATATTAACATACTCTACAACTAGACTAATACTACATAATTTATAACAAATTACACTAATATGATAATAATTACTATTAACACTTTAAATTAATTCATAATTACGCCACTTTAAACTAATTAATATCAAAGCTGTAATTCTACAGACATGAAAACTGCTACAAAATATTTTACACATAATAAAGCTTCAACTATCCGAACTCCAATTATCCGGAGCACTTGTTGTCATTCTATCTAGGTACTTAAGGTGCTTTTAATTATATCTTTCGTTGATATTTAAAAAAAAGATAATACAAGAAAAAAATATATATTAAAGAGGTTAATTAATCAGTTTAGATCAGCGGTTCTGAACCTTTTGACTAACACGTTCCATCTAAACAAAAATTGAAAAGCTTTAGTACCACCATTATAAAGTACTACTACCGCCACTACTCTTGAACAAACGCTCAGATCGCATAAATTTACGAGTGTTAGAGAAAAAAACTAAATCAGGATGTTGGAGTTTTAATTTTTGAATTTAACAGTTAAAAATACTTTGCTTCTTTGCGTACCAACTATTTTTCTCTTGCGTACCACCAGTGGTACGCGTACCACCGGTTGAGAACCACTGGTTTAGATGACTGCATGCAAGTTTATGCAGTTTATCCTAAGAAAGGACAACACGATTATCCGAGTACGCTTAACAAATTAGATGACATCGTTCTACCAAACATTACTACAAACAATTATTTAATAGAAATATGGTAAGAAAACACAACCCAATTACTGGAATAGATCTGATCTCAGTTTTCCCAGTTATCTGAAATATATTGCGCTTCGGCTAATAACAACTGCAACAAAGAAACAGTTTTTGCATCGAATGATTTATCCTAAAAAAATGTCGACAAGCCTATGAGGATCCACATTACAGACGCTAATAAAGATGTATCCAATGATAACGCAAACAAATGTTCACCATTTAAATGCATCCGGTTGTTAATCACAGATGTCTGCATCCATAATGTATAGACGGTAAGACCGATATATACGTAATTGTTTTGACCAATTCCTTAGCATTCTTAGCGTAATTTAAACATTCTAATACAAATGCATTAATACAAATTCTTTTATAAACCAATTATACAGCACAGTGTTTGTTTTCCAGTAAGCTTATAAAAAAAGGGCCTTCAAAATATTTTTATATCTAATAACACAATAACAATTAAATGAAACGTGATCTACACCTATTCTCTGCTAATTATATACTTCCTCAATTTTTCGTAGGAAAATTTATTAAACTGCGGACAACGAAAAAACAAAATTAACATTAATTATATATTCAATTTTAAAACAATATCAACAGGGAATTTCCACAAAACTATGCAATTTGAAGAAGTGTAAACTTCCTAATTTGGTTGAGAATACAGTGAAAGTCATATTTTGAAAAATACCATATATGAAAATGATTAACGTAAAAACTTAAAAGCACAGAAAGTAGATTCACATACAAGTAATCATGGTTAGGGCTATCATTAACCCCAGAAGTGGTTTCTTCAACTTATACAAAGGCTTCTTTCAGACATCGGAAACAATGATTCATATTGTTCCAAGCAAAAATAAACACAGAAAGAACCTTACGCGTCGAATAAAAGACAAACAAACAACAACAACAAAAAAAAAAAAAAAAAAAAAAAAAAAAAAAAAAAAAAAAAGAGGCAAATTAAAGCACCGACCGTTACCGAAAGGCAAGTCGTCTGCATCCGAACACAAGAGGTCATCTATGTCTTCCACATCTTTGTATTCCACTTGGTACAGAGGCTTGTGCTCCAGGCTGTGGTGATCACCATTTCGGAGAACCCCACAGAACAAGAGACGCCGGAATACCTGTAGCATGCCGCATCAAAGCGAACCTTGCAGTCCCGCTATAGTGGTGCACGAACCAAACAAAGTAAACATAGCTCCGCTATAATACCACACACGCACATAGCTCCAGCTGCAACAGGCCATCCGATTTCCTCTTGCAGCCTTCTCTTACTAAATGGAAGTCAATCCGGTTTCTTCGCTCGTGGTTGAAAGATGAAGGGGAAAGTGAATAACAACGTCACCTCTGTGCATTTTTTTTTTTTTTTTTTTTCTTTTTTCTTTTTTTTTTAAGTTTATTACTTCTTTTTTAAATGAGGGAAGGTCGCCAAATGGATTTGCCGCCAAGAGTACCTGAAGCTGAAAAATCATATCTCCGAATAAATGTGACAGAATTGAAAAGAATCCAAAACTCTTACACCATACTGATGGTCCATTTACCTGCAACAGTTAGGTGAATGTTTCGCGATGTTTTTACACTTTCTACTAACTCAAGAAAGATGTCATTGTTTTCAGTACGCGGATTTCGTGTTCTGGCAAAATTGATGCTGTTGTCTCCTCTGTTGCAAGCTTCGTATGCAAGAGATACAGTGAAAAAATACAACTGTGTCTTGATAATTGGTTTATTTGAATATGAAAAAGCAAGAGAAAGCTATAAGTATCAGGAGGTACTGCTTCCTTAGAGAAACTCTCTAAAGGCAATTGATGTCTGGGAGTAGTTCGTTTTAGGTGTATGATTTTATATTCCGTATTTTGAATTTCTGGGGATTAAGTCTTAAACTAACAGGGCTGTTGTAAAACTGTTTACCTTTTTCAGACTGTAACCTAAAATCTAAATCCGAAGATCATATAATACAATTTTTTTCCCTTTAATTTTTTTCAGATTTTTAACTGTAAATTCTACGTGTCTCATTCTCATCTGAAAATTCCAGATTTTATTATTATTATCATCATTACTATTGTTATTGGAAAGGGGTATAACTATAACAATGGATCATTCTTTCCTATTCAAATTAAATGTTAAGACTTTTATAATTTTTTTAAAAATTATTCATTACAGTTATAATCTAAAATATGTCTTCTTTTCTCTGACATCTCTTCATTAATCCAGCAGTACTACGAGGTTAGACATAAAATACATAAAGATTGTCATTAATTTTTTTAAAGTAAATACACAGTAAGTTTTTACAATAGCAATACAACTGAATAATATATTAACGTTCTTCTTTCGTGTTTAATTTATTAAGACAGATAAATGTCATTTTTACAACGAGCCACAATTTATTCCTAACGAAGGAAGTCCTATTTTTTAAATTCTGCGATATTATATATTAATTCAAATACAAATCCGTATCTTAAATTTTTGGGATTACACAATAAATACTGACATAATGATTTTTTTTTTTTTTTTTTTTTTTTTTTTTTTTTTTTAACAATTGTTGTCTCTTGGTGGATCATATGCTATTTGTCTACTTCGGAGCTTGCCTTCAGTGCTGCTGACGTTATAAATATGATTGTTTAGTTAATCGATTATATTGTGTGTGTGTGATTATAGCAAAGCCTCGAGGGCTATCTGCCTAAGGGAAGGGATGCCTTCGTGGAGGACTTTCTAAGGGAAAATGGCTAGTATACACGTTACACATGAGGAAAACGCCCATGCAGCCAGCCCGTTCGCGGGATTCGAACCTCGGACCGAACTACCAGTGTTCAGCGACTTTACCGCTCGGCCGCTGATGGGCCTTCGATTATATTGCAAAGCACAGTGAGGGCTATCTACTTGAAGGGAAGGAAGCGTTCCTGCACAATTTTCGGAGGGAAAATGGGACTCAGCAGCAGTCCAGCCGTTATGTCGGCCAATTCCCTTAAAAAGTTCTCCAAGAAGACAGCCTTCCTTCTAAGCAAATACAGTGTACAACCGCAGTCGCGACCCAGTCATCTCCCACTGCATACCAGAATAACCAACAAAGTATCAAGCGTATGACATAACATCTGCAAGGGAACACGATAAATCATACAAATTGTGAACCCTTAAGCAGGAATTGAACCCACAACAGCAAATTCGAGCAGGAAGTCTTAGCCTCTGCCAAAGACCATATCATACCGGGCGTATAAAATTTTTCTGCGCGAAGGCACATATGAGTCCACAGCACTTTGTTAAGAAGTAAAAATTCGTTAGTAGTTATAATACTAACAAGAAAGTCAACTTCAAAAGAGTAAAGCTGACACCCTTGTTTCAGAGAATTATACTAGTAAGTTGCTTGACAAACGAGACTGGTGAATAGGCTGATTGGATAGGCTAATTAATTTTCAAATTAGCTGTGTTTTCAGTTCGATAACAAAAGCGTTGTTTTAAAATAAAATAAAACTAGTTTGGAACAAGATGCCCGAAGAATAACAAGGGAGCTGTGTTACGCCTTCAGCGGCAGTGTTTATATAAACAAATTAAAACTTCTGATAGCATATACAACTACTTTTACCATGTTCGGAGGACCAACATACTTTACCAACAAGCACTCAAAATGTCGGTTAAAACTCTTTTGTCCCTCTTTCAGAACTATAGACCAGGAAAGGCTCAAAGTTGGGCTTCTTTTGGATCATGTGAAAAAAGAGACATACTGAGAAACATTCACAATACTGCCGTTTTAAGGACACTTGTTTACCAAAATGTTCATTAAACTATGTCCTCCTCCAGGGCGGCAGACAGGACAAGAAGTCTGCAGCTGATCCAAAGTTGGGTTTCTTCTGGAGTCCCTGAAGACAGTGACGTACTATGAAACATTCAGAGTCCTGCCATTTATAAGGACCATTAACGCACCAAAATGTTTATTAAACACTGTTCTTCCAAACCACAAACAAGGCAAGAAACCGCAGTTGACCCAAAATTTGATTTCTACTGAGATCACGCGAAAATAAAACAGACGCCCACTACGAACACCTTCTTACCTCTTGCTGCCACTACCTCTTGCTTTAAAGAATTTCGTGGACCTGATCGTCACATACTCTTAGATCTGGAAGATTAGAAGCAACAACTCAGTTTTTGCCCAACATGTGCATTGAAGTTAAGTACCTATCTATTCCTACCCCTGCTGTGGATGGCAACAGCGGATCCTCTTAGATCTGGAAGATTAGAAGCAAGAAGCTTGCTTGAAATGTGTGCTGCAGTTAAATATCTCTTTGATGTTCCTCATGCTGTTGATGCTATCGGATACAAATCTTTGCAAAAGTTCATGCTACAACATATTCCAAAACCCTCAATTTAGGGAAACGAACTAATTTAAATACATTTAGGAAAACACTGTGGTGACTTTTTGATAACTCGCAGTGTCTGTTTTTATCGGAAATACTAACAAAATCCCATGTATTTCGCAAAAATAACGGAGGCAGGGATTCGTGCTGCAATCAACTTATATCTTTAAATACACAGTAAATTTGTATTATTATTTATTTTCTTTTTTTAAGAAGCAAGTTTTAACTTTAGCATTAAACAAAACAGAAGTCCGTTACTTGATAATGTTAAAAATGGCATAAGCCAAACTCTTATCGCGAACTCGAATGCAACCTCTTTTAAATGCCAATGAAAAGAACAGCTCTTACTCTCCGAATAATTGGCAGACTATTCCTTAATAACAGACAAATGCAGACATCATGTCCCAGCAATTTACATTCCAAGACAGAAAGCGAATGTGACGCTTACTCTCTATTTACTGTTGCTTTGGTTTTCATAAAAAAAGGCAGCTATACACTGTCTATTTCAAACAGCGCATGGCGCAATATATACTGTAATTGGTGGAGTGGGTAGAGAGGCTAAGGAGACGGAAGCTGTAGACTTTAATTACTAGTGTTTCAATTTCTTCTAATAAATTAATATCGCTAGTCGACAAAGATGTGTCACAGAATGAAAAACATTTATTTTCTACGCATTCTGTATGTTGATTTCAGATTCAAAATTTTGTATCGCCCACGAGTTTTCAGGGACGCCACCTTTATGTATCTGTTATAAGTAATTGCTGTCATTAGAATGCGTAGGCATACTGAAAATTAAATAATGAATGTGTGGGTACGCCACATTTTAAATTATGAATCTAGGTAACTATTCTATTTTTTCAAGCGCTACTTCCGGATTACAGGTGACTAAAACGCAAACTAAATTACAATGATGTGCAGGGCGGGGTATTAAATCAGTATTACCAAATCATACAGTTAATATGCAAGAAAGCTCAGAAAATTTTAAAAATTTTGAGATATTATCACACATTCATGAAAATATTCTACTTTTGCTTGATTATATTATGGCTTTTGTGTATTTTTGTTTTTTGTTATTTTTTTTCAACTTAGTTAGTTAGCGCATTTATATTTAGTTAGCACATTTAATCTAACAATTTTATTTTGAATTTTTGTTTAATCAAACTCCTGTGGCCACTTACTGCGTTCTTAAAATTTTTATTTTGTGTATTATGTTGTAAATCTTTTGTCGATTAAACTCTGAATTGTAAAGATAGCTCGATTAGAACCGGAGATACGAGCTAAAAAGCTGCTAACGGTTTTGGAGGTAGTTTTTTTTAGCTAAGTTGGAGACATACGGCGATTTTCTCGAAGCTTCCAGAAGCGCTTGAGCAACCTGAGCGGTCGCGTTGATGCTGACAGTCAGTTCAAAGCTGTGCTACTCGAACGAGTGCTCCCTCGGTGATACTGTTTCAGATTTTGCTCTGAAAAAGTTGATTTCAGTAATCTGCGGTACTGAGTGTTGAAAAGCATTTGCCTTACCTCTGTTGGTACCTTCAGCTGTTTATAACTACTGTCACAGTTGTTATTTATTTCAGTAAAGTGTCCAGTTCTTCCTGTTCTTCAAACGCAATTAATACGTAGATTTCTACAAACCTATACGCGCATCTATTATTCGGTACAAAAAAACAGAGCTTGAATAATTGTAGTATAACGATACTCTCGTAGAATTCTCGAGAATATTCCAATGATATTCTCGTTGGACTTCAACAGTGTCACAAAAAAAAATACCGGTATTACATTGCAAATGGCTAACTAACCTCTGGAGAGTTTGAAAGATCAACACAGGAACTATGGATGTAAAAATTATACCACACGTTATTTACATATAATTTAAATAATATCCGAAAATTCGGTGTATAGCCGCATGATAAGGGTACATTTTAGATGCAAGCTACCCAGTGAACCCTAAAAAAATAAAAATGAAATCACGTTTTTAAAATTCAAAATATGCTCAGAAATGGATAAAGTGCCAATGAATAGCCTAACAATTTAAATGAGATGCAGGTATTTACTAATATCCCCTTTTAATAGTCACCCACTAATTGATCTTTCTCTTCATGCAATAAAAAGTAATCTACATAAATGCTGTTATTTTTAAATTGCTATTACTTCTAAGCACACCACATATGCAATATATCTATGGAACTACCAATATATATATATATATATTAAATACGTAAAACTTATTTAAATGGGCGCTCGTGGTTTTTAAATCATTGATTTTGTTAAGCAACACAGTTATAATTTGAAAAGATATATAACCTTATGGCTTGGCTGAATGACATCATTCTGAAAGCGGGCTTGCCAGGCCACGTGGAAGGTATGTTTCATGCAATGACAATATTTGCGAGATCATGTGGATACTGAAACGACTGCAGAAATTTGTTTCATGCAATGACAACATTTGCAAGTTCATACGGATGCTAAAAGGCATTGCTGTATAATGTAATGGCATCAAAATGCTCAAAAACATCTTCTGCAGATCTTAATCATTAAAAAAAAAAAAAAAAAAAGCGAAAGAGGGAAACCTGCTTGCTGGAAAGGAAGCCTTTTAAAAACGTTCGAATTTCCCTTTCTCGATCGCATTTGAAAAAATAAATAAATAAAACTCTTATTTAAAAGTCAAATTGAATACACAGTTACAACACACCAAACAAACATTGCAAAAAACATAAGAACGTTATTTGGTACGCCGCAACCTAATTCCACCCATTCAAACAAACAAACAAACAAAACAAAACAAACAAACAAAAAAAAAAAAAAAAACAAAAAAAAAACTTCTTATTTTTTTTTTTTTTTTTTTACTTTTCACTCACTTTAGAAGGATAGGCGGGAAGAGACGGCGTAGAGTCGTTTTCTTCCTCGCTTGCAGTAGTAGGTAAAAAAAAAAGTACACAGACCACCCCAAGATACAATGACGCCCCGGGCACAGACAAGACCAGCAGTCTCAAGAAGCAATGGAAAAAAAAATAAAAGAGGTCGCATCAGTCAAGAAACTTCCATGCGATGATGTAAACGTGAAAGCAAATACCTCACTAACCAAGTTTTTCATACCGTTCCAGGAAACTGCGGTTATCTTGGTTGAATATAACGATATTTACGCAAAATTACCTGAACTTTTAAGAAGGAAAGATAAAAAAAAAAATCTGACCAAAACCTCTTCTAACATTATTCGAACCCGCATTTAAATACAACAACATTACTTTTAAAAGATCAAATAAAAATATACACTCCCTCTCAACCAGAAGGACAATGAAGATATGATATAAAATCTGACACCACAGCCTCCTGATGAATGCGAAAAAAAAAGAAGCCAAGTAAATAAATTGATAAAAAAAATTAAATATTAATAGGCGATTTGCTTATAGCAAATACACCTCTGTCCTTGTTATCAGTTATGAGTCAACACTAGAACAGCTGAAGTGTGACACTGAAGGGGATTTGAATACCCAAGTATATATAGAAGGGGATGTACGAGTATAGATCAAATATTTTTTTTGGATGTGTGAAACAAAGAAAATATGAAAATTACTACCTTAAAAGGTACAGGTATAAGAGCGGGGGACATCAGAATTTAGACACAGGTTGTACAGATATAGTCCCCTGCCCCAACTTAGAGAGGGAACACCCCAGGGAGGGCATGCCCCGAGGATCTTCCAACCACTCGAGAGGACTTAATACGCAAAATACATGGCGAGACATGCATTTTGAAAGCTCCTTTCCCGCAGTGACGCAATACATTTAACAAACATCTATGTCTTCTCCGGGATTCGAACCCAACCCCATCCATACGGGACTCAGCGCCACTGTCAACGACACCTTCTGGGCGGTTAACAAGAAATCCCGACCCTCTTGAACTAAACCGTGTGAACATGATCACAGGTGACAGGTGACGGAGGACGGGGACGCCTGGTGTTTAACAGGGGTAAGCAGGCATATGTCCCACGCCTTCCACTAACCAGATGCAACAACTCCCTGGAGCCGCACAAGGCCGCACCTGGAGCTTATTGATATTCCATTCAGATTAAACATGGCCATACAAGGGCGACATTGTGCTACATTGAAATTTGATGTACATTTGTGGGTGGGGCAGCACAGAATTATGACATATTACATGAGATTACAGAAGCGGATTAGAAAGAAAATCCAGGCTTAAAATACTAGCTGAGTGAAAAAAGATCGCCCACCAGCGGCCGAGCGGTAAAGTCGCTGAACACTGGTAGTTCGGTCCGAGGTTCGAATCCCGCGAACGGGCTGGCTGCATGGGCGTTTTCGTGGTTTTCCCCATGTGTAACGTGTATACGAGCCAGTTTCCCGTAGAAAGTCCTCCACGAAGGCATCCCTCCCCTTAGGCAGATAGCCCTCGAGGCTTTGCCATAATCACACACACACACACACACACATGAGTGAAAAAAGCTACAAGACATGGGAAAGTTCATCCCAGTAGTTTACAATAAGTCATCAGAATTTTCGTCGTTTAACTTACGTGGCAACACAAATACAATTGCATAATCTAAATTCCGGCTTCTCCACGGAAGTTTTTTTTATAAAGGTTTCTTATCTTAGACTGCAGTGCTAGTCATAACTGATCAATAATTAATCATGTTTACATTACCACGCCAGCCAAACCAGGACGCAGTAATTTTAGTGCTGCAACAAAATTCTTAATCCTGTCAATAGCATTAACAAAAATTGATAAAATTTAAGGTTTTTAAATTCCGCAGAATGAATCTTGTTTATCAGGGCATGTGATTTTTTATTCTTAATTTACTGATTCAAAAATTAACCTTTCAGTCCTTCAAAGACATTTCTTTCACTTTCAGTAATGAAATTCTTGGGTTTAAATTATTTTAATTTAGTAATTTAATATAAAAATGTTGCTTTAAGTTTAATGACAGTCTGTTGGTGCAACTGCGCTGTTTCGCTTAATCACTTTAAAATCAGTCGGAGTCGCCCGATCGGTAGAGAGGTCTGTAAAGGCAAATCCAAATTGATAACCGAGATAATAGTTGAAGCCTCGAAAAGACATGAACGTCTAAGTGACTGTAATGTCTTTAAGGAGGCGAAACATTTTTGGCTCTCCATGCATTGTGGAGCCAGAAATGAATGAAGAGTACAAGACCATAGGATCCTCTCCTTGCCGAAGAGGGTTTTTGACCAAATCAAATCATGGGGTACTAGCTTGTGTTTGACGGTCAAAAACAGCTATATATCAAGACTTATCTTTTCATATATGACTGTTGATGAATTCGTGGGTTTATATTACCATGGCTGGAAGTAAACATTTAACAGCTAAAATAGCCGAATAATTCACGTATTGGCATGGTATGCGAAGCCAGGTTGTACTGTCATCTCATCATTAACATTAGCAATTAACGTATGTATATAACATGAAAGATTTTATTTTCTGATTCCATATACATGTACGTATAACCAACAATACTCTTTTATTTCGGGAAGAGCTGCGCAGGTGCAAAAGAATGTCGTATCATTTTATAGTCAAATGCTACCACCCTTTCTTTTACGCCAGTTCACGTTTCTGCTCTGAGTCATAAGCAATTATCCTCCTCAGTATTATTAAAATAATTAAAAATAAATAAAATGAAAAGATGCCCGAAATGACATGCAAGCTGCATCGTTGAAAAGACTTAAATGATATGCAAGTAGCATCACTGAACAGCTTTTGACGAAATAAATGGCAGATTAAACCACGCAGATGTACGCCTTCCGAGTCTAACCAGCTATTTAAATCAGACTTAACATAAAAAATGTTTCATATTTTATGAAGAACTAGGGTTTCCGGTCCTGTGGAGATTACCCCCTAGGAGATTTTTAACAGCTGATCTTGAAACATGTCAAGTACAAATTAAGAAGCACAACGCAACATCACTACATCAAACACGAAGGACAATATACCAAGTTATATTTATTTAGCAATAAGTAGTGTTACACGAAAAAATAAAAAGGGTTTTTAAAAAACTGTAGATGGTCATTCCAAAGAAAGTGCATTGCATATAAATTTGGCGAAACATCGTGAAAATTATCCTCACGGTTGCAGTACATGTTGGTTTTCTATGAAGGTGGTCGCCTTAGCATACATAACTAACGATGACATACAACAAGATGTTGCTTATGTTCTCAAAATTAATAAGTGTTTCTAAAGATAGGCGCCAACTTCACAGCGAGAGATTTCACCGTATTTCTTGAAGCAAATGGCATATTGTTCAACTAACTTTACTTACCTTTTTGGATTCATATGACAGGTAGCTTTTTGTTTGAATACATCACCAGAATATTAAATATTCAAAACTCATGTTTCTTTCCCCACGAAATGGACATATATTAATTTAAGGAACAGTCATTTTCATGAGAACTGTACACACACACATACATAAACAAACAATTTAGCTCCATGCTTTTGAGAAACATTTTCAATTCCACAATCGGAAAGCAATTTTAAACACATCCATTAGCTGCAAGCGTTACTGACCTTTAACTGGCCATTTGGCCACAGATGAATCGCAAATGCCTCCAGTTACGCTGTACGCTATACAGTGTGAAATGGCCACGAAAAAACTAAATGAGAATAGTAACCTGTGAATAATGAGGACACACGAACTACCTGTAGTGTTCGATTCAAAACAGGCAATAAATATCGAGGACAATAAATGACCGCGGGGCAGTTGGTCCGTAGAGCGTTTTCATCAACAAAAATAGGTGCAGTGCCTCGTAGCTATCCCTACCAGTCTGGCAGGTGTCTTCTTCACACCGCAAAAGGGAAAAAATGGTTGTAATGTCAGTATTGCAACAAACAAATGTCGCCTGGAAAAATTAATTCAGACAAGGAAAAAAAAAAAAAGGTAAGGAAAATTAATGTTTCTTTCGTTGATACAGCAAAACTTTACACTACGTAATCTACTCACCATGTCCAGTAGCAGAAATTTTAAAAAAATTTCATAGCAAATTAAATTAGAGCCTCAAAGGTTTTTTTTTTTTTTTTTTTTAAATTCAGAGAAAATTACTTTTATAATCGAAAATTCTTTTTATGAAGAATTAATTATAAGCGCGCTGAAAGATGAAAAAAAGTGCGTTACCGTGTAAATAAATCAGCAGCTATTACGGATAAGCAAAGAAATGAAGAATGTACTAACGAACGCAGGGTTTCTTAAAATGTAGGCCGCGACCCCCTTGCCAAAAATTTTAGCAGTTTTGATATTATTTTTAACTTATTATAATAATTTTACAAATATCACATAATTTCACACAATGCATCTGAAAATAGATAAAGATAAGACAATATAGACAAAGAAAAAAACGAAAACGTTTCGACGCATTCTTTTTATAATATAAACGTTCATTTTCCTAGCTTTGCACGTGATGCCGTCATTTCGTCTGTTACTTATTTAAAATTTTCACATTGTTCTGTCTTAAAAAAGGGTCGCGACTAAGAAAAGTTTAAGAAACCTTGAACTAACGCGTAATTTCTCAGAGGTAGTCGTAGGGGCAGTATGCGATCGTTCAGATGATTCTGCAGTTATAACCGGCAGCATTAAGTGCACATCAGTATAGCCACTCAGGGAGGGGTTTCAAAAACGGACCAATGAGCTTCTACTTCTCTTGTGACGCTGAATCTCTCAAATTGCGCTTACGAACACATGTTGTTGTTTATGTTTTATTTTGCATTTGTTTCGCAGTTATACGAGTATAGTGTATAAATGCTGTTATAACTTTTTTTTTTTTTTTTTTAATCATCAACTTTTCACTTTTGCGGAACTTATCGGACACTGATGTTCCGATTGATGTTCGTAGCATATTATCGCTCTTTATATCGAGCAAATGACTAAACTGCAATTAGCCTTGAATATTATGCATTTACTTAATACCTGTGGATTAAGAGAATTCCAGTGTATATATCTTTTATTGAGCCAAGAATAACTGGAATTGTTACAATGAATATACTATTTTGTTATTTCAATGCTTGCATTTTGAAAGTGTAAGATTCAAAGTATATATTGTGAATGATCCAATTATACCTATTGCTAACACTATTCGTTGTGAATACAATAAATTCATTCTGTTTGAAGAGTATTTCTTGTGCAGGAGATATTTTGTATGATAGTGCAGGCAACAGAGTGAACTGTTATTAATGTGAAATTTAATACATTAAATGTGTAGGAATGCAGTGCTTCGATTATTTTGTACTGGTAATTGCGTGGCAAACCATCTTGCTTAAATGCATGACAAAGGTCATGTGAAATGACAGAAATATTACTGGAAGCCCATTCGTCCATTCTAGAAATCACTCCCTCGGTGGCGATAGAGATGTGCACTTACGAAGTATGGTAACCGATAAAATAAGTTTCGTTGCTACGCAACAAGACTTTGCTTTGTCATAGAAACTGAGATAAAAATTTTACCTAAATGTTCTAGCTATTCTACTCCCCTGTTACACAAATCGACTGATCATAACGATACACACATGAACTAACATTCGGTCGACAATTTCGTTCAGTCTGCTGCACATTTACGCATGAGAAACTTTACCTTCCCTAACTGGCTAAGTATTAAACTCTGTTCTACGATGACTTGGACGACTAGATAGACCATCGTGAATGCAGCCTACCAGGGCATCAAAAAGCAAGTGAGCAATAAAACATGGACATTATTGTTATTTTAAAACTTTAGAAAGGAATAAGCATTTACTTGAAACAAGGACTACTGAACTGTTCCGACAGTACTTTGTTTCACGATCATACACAAAAAATAAATAAATAAATAAATAAAATACGACCAGTTTGATTTCTTCAGCGTTGAAATGCATTTAAGAAGTTAAGACGATTAATGATTTCCGAGAGAATTTTTATAAGTAATTTATTATATAAAGAACACTTTTATTGTTTGAACATTAATTGATTTTTATTCCTGTTCAAAATGAGCAATCACATTCGCTGCTAACTCTATAGCAAGTGCATTGACTCCCTTATCTTCAGCTCCTACGTACAGATTAATCCACTGGGCAATAGAGAAGTAAAGCTTACACACCTAACAAAATTACCGTTATAAATGTGGAATAGCCATTAATCGTGTTTTTTTTTTAAGAGGGCACATTTACTACGCTAAATCTCCTTGCAGACAATTATGATAAAAAAACACTTATCTCCCAATAAGTAGGTTGGCAAATGTAGTTTTTCATACATAAATACACAACACAACAGCGGGGAGAACTCGTCTACCACTTAACAATGTTCTTCAACAGGAAAGACTCAATATTAACCTTGAAGGAATAAATACCGGCAGTATGGCGACACAGTATGTCCTTTCTCTTCCTTTTTTTAAAGATCTGTCACAGAACTGATAGCTATCTGATTGTCATTTTCGGCCATTTGTCTCGTCTTGTTAAGAGGGTCAGAAAGAGACGCCAAGCAGATTTCTAGCGCGGACAAATAACGGATTTTTTGCGTATGCATTAAGGATGCTTCTTTCATAACGTCGCTTCTTCATAAGGGTGCTCGCACCCTTAAGCTCAATCATTGACTTAATAAAAAACAACTCTCAGAAAGATGCGGGCACTTTGATGTCGCGGCACCACTATGCCATATTTTCTTTTCTCTTCTAATCAGAGTAGCATTTTAAAGCTATATTTATCGGCATTGCGGTGACCCTGCCTAAAGATGTCTGTATGGCTGTAAGACTGTTTTTAGGAGTAATAAACTGATATTCACAAGAATAAGCACAACCTTTTGAGGTTTCTGGCCTTTCAAACAGCGGGTGATTGGCAAAGCCGATCCTCTAAGAAATTAGGCGCCGTTATAAAAGGTACCCTGATGAAGGTTCCGTCTTTTCGAACAAAGGCCAATTTGCCGAAAGATGTCCACACCCTGTATTGCAGCACAGTCAGGAAGAGGTGCCATACATTTATTGCTCGAAGATTTCCGGAAGACATCTGTACTGATTCTAAAACACAAGACCATATCACGTTGGAAATTTTTCTGCTTTACTTAAAGGACCATCTGCCAAGAAATTATCTTGAACTTGTATTAAAAACAGCTCATTTTTGTTATAAATGATCTCATTTATCATTTTATAAAGGCTTCCTTATTAATGTTTCACAAAGAACAAATGACAATCGCAATTTTACAAGGAGATATTTTTAGACTTGCTTTTTATCAATTACGTGATATTTTTTACGAGTGAAATTATTTCACAACACAGTGAAATGAACAAAACTTCTGCAAATGAACTAATTTTCGTTGAGCCATTACTTTTAATACGCTGACCGAGTTTAATAAGGTGGTATCAGTACACAGAACATTAGTATTTTGTCCGAGGTCCGATTTTTGGCGACGCACATTCGTTGCACGACATCTCTCCCCTCCCTCAAATAAATAGAAAGCGGTCCATTAACGGATCGCTCCTAAGGAACTTACCTTTTAGTGTTAATTAACCTACTTAATCCTGTTCATCCAATAAAAAGATTACCTCATGAAGGTACAGCAGTAAGAAAAACTTTTAAAATGAAAAACCATGAACAATAAAAATATAAAAATTTTAACCCTCTGAAAATATTTTTAAATTACACACACAGAAAAAAAAAAAAAAAAAAAGTCACAATTATTTTAAGTAACAACGCATGCGCACAGAGTAGAATTTCACCAATCTTAAGAATTCGATGTACATGAATTATTTCGCCTTATAAGTCCACCTTAACACATCTATATATCTGGGAGGGAAATGAAAATTGTAATTAAATATACATTAAAAAAATCTGATTCTGCATTCTCTAATAGGAAATTAAATTTAGAAAATTATTCAGCTGTATTAATACTTTTTTAAAATCTTATTTATTTATATTTACAATCCGAACTTATTTTACTAGAAAAAAATTCTTAATAATGCAGACGACAAACATTTTATTGCTAGTAATAAGCGTCATAAAAGACGATTTTTTTAATGCGCTTTAGATAATTTTAAAAAACTACTGTTGCCACTGTAATTAAAAAAAGTTCAAATTTTGAAACGCGGAAATAAAAAAACTGGAAGATGGGATTATTCTTATCTTATTAACTTATACCATACCACCGAGCTACACCAATTTGTGATTCTGAAATGTTTACTCAAGGTGGCAGAAGGTTCACAGGAGTGTTTCAAACAAATTTCCAGCTTAAAAAAAAAAAATTCTGGTAACTTATTTCTTCCGTTCCGACATACGTTTCATTTATTTATTTTAGGGGTTAAGTTAAAAATAATTGCATTTAAATAATCTTTATTTATCCTCATTTAAAAACTGAGAGAATACTATTCGTGCTACTTTGGTCACCATTAATACAGAGCTGTCACGGAATTAGTTAAACAATATTCGAAAAACAAATAGAGGTTTAACTCGCAATTCCTGTCAAAGCTGTAAGCCGGAAAAACATGAAACAATGAAGCAACTGGTATAAATTTGTCGGCGGGGTTTGGGGAAGGGTCTAAAATTTTAAATCAACATTTTACAGCAATGTATATTACTACTTTTGAAGATTTTCAGCCAAAAAACAGTAATCGTTTTCACATTATATACCATACATAACTATATACAGATGTGTACGTAGAAGAGCGTAGGGCAAAACCTCACATAACAGACGAATGAAATGTTATACAGTAAATGATGATTTAAAAAAAAAAAAAAAAAAAGTGTTAAGCATGTCAATAAATCACTGAACATTTCTAAAAAAAGGAAATTTTAAATTCAAATATATTTTTGAAAAATAAAATTAAACTTCTGAAAATTATACTATTGCAACTTTTAGCAACAAAAATACTAATGAATAAAAGAAAATGTTATTGTTCAAATTAATGTTTATTTTATCACTTTAATGTCTTGTTTAACTACATTTATTACACTTTATTTATTTATTTATTTTCGATATACGATTATTTCATATTTTAAAAACGCTAAATAATTAATAGCACTCAATGTATTTTACGTAAGCGCCTAATTAATTATTCTTATTAATAACAAAAAATAATTATTTTATTGCATGAAAAAATAATATTAAATAAATAATTTTTATTCGTTATTATTATACAAGAATTTAATTCAATTTAAAAGTGAATATCATCCTTTAAAACATAAAATGGAATGCTTCTTAATAATTTAAAACTATTCGTATAACAGAAAAATTCCAGTACCTCAGTAATTAAAAAAAATTACTTGTAAGTTACTCCCCCCCCCCCCGCTTTTGGTACCTGCAGGTATTACTTTGCTATGAAGAGCTACAATAGAATAATCTGCGGATATATGAAAATCGCATTCAATTTCTTCCACAAAAAACGTGGCCGAACTACACAAATAACTATTATTTCCTGTTTTTGCGAATGAATCACATATGACGATCGTGTATACAAAATAAGGCATGATTTCATCAAGTTATCATATCACGACTGGTCTTGTATTATCAAATAAAATACCGGTATTTGATACATGATAACAACAATAAAATAATAAAAAAAATCGACACCATTATTCAAATGAATAACAATTTTTATTGTATTACTAAACAATAATAATTATGCAATAATTAAATCCCCATTATTCAGATGAATAACAATTTTTATTTTATTACTAAACAATGATAATTATGCAACAATTAAACTTCAATGTTAAGAATTATTTCACTCTAAACACTTAATATACTACAGTGAAATAATTTTTAATGCCAATACAGCAGTGACCTTTTAAATGGGAGGGGCAGATCCTAACCTTGACCCTTTAATAAGCAAGAATGCAAAATTCCTTAAAAAAAAAAAAAAAAAAACTGAAATTACGATTTAATATAAAACAACCCACTAATAAACATGACGTTCCACGTTAATCACTTATAAAACAAAAACTAATCAAAACAACACAACAACCTACGAAAACCTTTTAAAATTCACTGACTGCACAAAGATTTTATTTCATTTTTCGCGTACGACTTTCAACTATACATCGAACAATGACTTTCCTTGCTTCAAAAATAGCGCATATTTAACAAAATAAAACATTACATTAGTGTAAAAGGCATTAGAGAACTTACGTGGCTGTCAAAGGTGTAAAAATTGTTTGATCAAGGATTTCCAAAGTTCGGGTCCAAACTTACGATAAACTTTCTTGAGTTAGTAACCACATGACCAAGAAACTAAACAACACAGATGCGTATTGATACCAGGGTTGCCATTTTTACAACGAGAGTGACAGACAGCTTCAGTTCGCCAACCATGACCCTGTCTCAAAAATGTCGCCAAATGAACGCACTAAAATAGCAGCGTACGAAATTATTGAAAATTTTTGGAATATCAGAAAAAAACTAATTTTCGAATTTCTACATTTTCAAAATTAAAATTTCAAAACTATACTGAAATTGATCTCCAAACTGGAGATGGAATATGCAACACACCATTAACCATAATGTAAATATGTGGTGATTGATTCCCTCCCCCTTTCCCTCCGAGAGAAAAGAATGACGTTTAAAAAAATTCTATGTATAAAACTTTTATTATTTTCATTATTCTTCCTTCAAAACTCTCGAGATTTATTTGGCAGATTATGGAGAGTAAAATTTTAGAATATAAATAAATAAACAAGTTTGAAAATCAATGTAAATAGGCAACAAATTTGAAGCCTTCCACTTTAGAAAAGAGAGAAATATTATATATATTCCTTTTCATAAGAAAGTTTTAAAATTTGCTCAAGAATAAATACAATTTGAAGAGTTTTTAATGCGTGGAACGTCACTCTGAAATTTAAAACTGTGCAAAATTCAAACTTCACATCGATAACTATTTTATAGAAAACTGTGCATTTTGACATAGTCTAACATTAGTCTCTCTCCAACAAAAAGCATTCTGAGTTTAAGAGTAAAATTTGCCTAGCTTTAAATTATATACTATATAAAGATAGAGAGACAGAAAGGGGGGAAAAAGGGAAAAAGAAAATCTGAAATGTTTTCAGATTTTAAATTACGTCCAAAGGGGCATTTTTTTTACATTTTTTGTGTTACATTTTTTTTATTAAATATCACGTTCTTCGCACTTAAACCATAAAATTCAGTTCAACAGCAATATCACAAAATATATTTATAGTTTTAAATAACACTATCGCAATAGTTTTAAAATGAGCTATCCTTTAGAACTTTCGATACAGAGACTCAGGCGAAAATAAAAATGCTTTTTCTGTACAACGTTGCCATTGCTCGCTTTGAAATCCTTGAGTTTGTTAATCAAAAATTCGTTAAAGTTTTACAAAATAGGAAATCGATAATAAAACAAATTCCAAATTTCAAATTTGGTCTTCCACACATCCATATTCGTAGGAGGATTACGTCATTCAAAGTGCGATGGCTCTATGTTCCGTTGTTTTATCACAATGCGAGAAATTCACATACATTTACGCAGATTTTTCATAATTTAATTTCTTTAAATATAACACAGGACAATAATACTTTGTGGCAACAGTTTGAAAAGTGATTCGCCGTTTGTAGTGAATAGGCGCAAAATCGCAAAAACGAAAAAAATGGTCCTTCAGGGACAAAGCCCCTTTGGACTAAAAATTAATACACATTTTGGTGTATAGTTTTCAATTGCTGTTCAAATTATGCTTTCTCCAATGGAAATGAAGGTAAAACTACTGAATATTGATAATTCTTCCTAATTTTGGCTTCCACAAAGGGCTAATTGCATGAAGCTTTTCCCATTTTATGTTACTATGAGATAGATCTCCTTAGAAAGCACTCCATGGAAACATCCATTCATGAGCCCCTTGTACTTTGGCTTAATCAATTAACTAAGAAATATTTTCCTTAAAGAATGAAGGTGTAACTCTCCATAGGTAGATAGCTGGCATGTGGCATGTTCTCTGTCATAATCAATTAATCAAACAATAAACTGAAACTGTGAAAACAAGTTTCCAATGGAAAACTATTAACTACAAAATATTGAGTATGCGTTTAACTTGAGAAGTTATAATGCCACAAAAGAGCTAATTTACTAAAATTTCACCTTGCATCCTGTCCTCTGGCCAGATGCATGCATTTGCTATACCTGCAGTGTACTTATTAATTCATGACAACCAGAATACAGCTTGCTATCCGCAAGCTACACACAGCAATAGTGGGAAAAGGCAAGGTTTACTAAGATAAATAACTGAATAAATATATAAAAAAATTTTAATACAGACAATGGAGAACTTTTTTAAGGAAAAAAATTTTACTGAAATGATTAAATTATTAACCTGAAGATATCATAATATATCAATTTTTTATAACTACATAATTAACCATTAATACAAAATTATTTAATTTCCATGGAAAGCATTAAATAGATGTCAATTTTGCATTAAAGGAATTTAACAGTAATTAATCGCATTTCTCTGTCTGTAGCCTCATGTAATAAGTGGATAAGCATGTCCTACTAGCAAACTGGAAGATCCTTGGTTTGAATTTTCACAAGGGCACACTTGATTTTTTCAGTTTCTCACTCTCAAATATCTAATTGTATACATACAATAAATATTTAATGGTTAAAAAAAATGTGGTGGACAATAATTCATTACCACCTGATTTTGGTTAACTGACCTCTCCACAGTTGCCATTGAGGAGCGGAGAATACAAGGAATTAGTGCATTCCCCTACATGCTCTTGTAGCGGAAACTACTTAGCATGTCTAGATAAGCAACTGGAAGATCTGTGGTTCAAATCCCAGAAAACACACAGCTGAAGTTTCATGTCCCCCCCTTTTTTTTTCAAGAGTTTTAAAGGTTTTTATAAAAGTTCTAAATAAAACATGGAATAAAAACCACACACAAATTAGCACTATTATCTAGTTTTCTTAACAAGATGTAAAACATCCAAGAATTTTGCTGGCCATGGTGTGTATGTTAAATTTAGCCTTTTTCAGCATATAATTTTTCTAAAACCCATCAGTACCACAAATGCAATCTACAAAAAGTTAATAAAGAAATTATTTTATATCAGGGTGAGAATCTCGGAACTGTTTTATGCTGGTGTCAGAATGAAATTATGAATTCCGACAATGAAAATGAGAAAATACGGAAAAATATCTGAAATATTTCTGAAGCAGATTCACTACAATTTTCTTTTTCTTGTACTAACCTCAGGCATAAAAGCAATCCAACATTTTAAAAAGTACTCTACAGAATTATTTAATTAATTAATATAATTAGACCACATTCACAATTAGTGAAAGGCCTACACTGGGCTAGCAGATATGACTGCTAATCGCTGTTAGTTGAATCCAAGCTTTCATCATATCCTACAGGAATGGCTATTAAATATATTTCAATAACAATAATAATTTTCAATTAATTGAACATTTTTTGTCATTAAACAAGCAAACTAGGAGAAAACAACTTATCTAACACTTATTATTAATTCAATTATTAATTAATTGAAAAGTAAATTATATCATTTAATGATATAATTTACTTTTCACACATTTCTTAGAAAATAAGATAGCTTACAATTTCCTCACTTTTAGTATTTATTTGATATTCTAGATTTATTTGAAACATGCAACTACAAAAACTATTTTACACATTTGCATATATTTATCAAAACAAAATGACAAGAATTATAATGCAAATTTGTATGAAACACTCCTTGCAAAATTAAACCTTTTTAAAAGACATTTTCGTACGGGAAGCTCAGATTTTTGGCATCACCTGCATTTAGTAAACTGCAATATTCCCACACTTTCCCCAAAATATATTAACCAAAAAATTTACATTTTTCGCGTTTCAGACATCAAATAATCGCCAAGCATAGCAACCTACACCCAGACAACAGTTCCCAAAGACGCCACCGCAAGAGGGCAGCACTATACAGTCATTCTCTGGGAAAGTGTTGAGGAAAACAAATACTCGTGCAGCTCCTTCGAAGACGAAACGCACTTTTGCGGCTCCATTTCATAGTTTTTTTCTTTTTAACGTTCCCCCTCCTTCTTTTCCTTTATTTTTGTTTTTCCCTCTCGCGAGACGTTACGAAGGTCTGTAAACTCTAAACCCGGTTTTTTACAGTTACGCAGCAATGCGTCATAATATGAATGCGTAGAATTCTGCTGAGTTTTGAATAACAGTATTGGCTGAAAAGGGGGCCTTAAGCGATTTGGATGCGAATTCATGCCAGACAGGGTTTTGAACTTACGAGTCAGCAATACGCATTTTTTACCTCATTTTCTTATAGCAAAATTCAATTTAACGGAAAGCTAAATAAATCGTTTTGTAAAAAATATGGTAAAATTTTTTTTAAATCAAAAGAAGTTTTAATGGCAGTGCATCTAGCAAATCTAAAGGCAGGTGGCCCACGTGGCTAAATTCTTGTACACCACCACGATCTTAATTTTTGTAAAAACATTTTCCTCTGAAAAGTACGAGCTGTTATCCCAACTTACATAGTTACAGTAATTAATTATGTGTACTTATAATTATTACTAACGTTACTAATTATTATTAATATTCTATTAATTACGGATTACGTGACTTTTAAAAACTGAATGCATATTAATAATTACTGTTAAGGACGAACTGTTATCTCACATAGTGATAATAAATTATATTTACTTATTAATAATTATTAATATTCTATTAATTATAGATAATATTTAATTACATGACGTTTTTCAAAATTGAATACACATTAATAATCACTATTAGCAATTAATTATTTACAACCTAAAGGAATTAATAAATAGTTTTATAACATTGTTTATTAATATCGGATTGTTCGGAAAATAATGCAGTTTTTTGCAATTGTTTATCTTTCCTGCAACAAAAATATTTTTAATTACACTGGTTTATGTATCATTTTGAAGCTCTACTTTCGCTCTATATTTCTATAATAATCATTTTGTTCCAAAATTACTTTTAAAAATATTTACTAGGTGTTTTTGTTTAGATGTCAAAACTGGATTTTCTGCAAATTTACTTTTATGAGTACCAGCTAGGTAACAGCGCAAACGGCTCGAAATGTCAACGAAGTATGGGGCGAGAAAAGTATTAATGAATCTACAATTCAACGGTGGTACCAAAAATTTCGTCGTGGAGAATTTGATTTGGAAGATCAAGAAAGAGCGTCGTGGACGCTCTTCAGCTGTTGATGAAGATGATTTGAAGACTTCAGTTGAAACAAACCCGTGTACAACTGTTCGAGAGCTTGCGAAGGAGCTTGGCGTAAGCAAAACAACGATTTCTGGTAACTTGAATCGTATAGGAAAGTCAAAGAAGCACGATAAGTGGGTGCCTCAACGAATTGGAGCGAAAAAAAAAAAAATCGCCGTTTTGAATTGTCGTCTGCTCTTCTCCTCCGCAACAAAAACGATCCTTTTCTTGATCGAATTGTTACGTGCGATGAAAAGTGGATTCTCTCTAACAATTGACGAAATTCGGCTCAGTGGTTGGACCGCAGTCAGACACCACAACACTTTCCAAAGCCAAATTTGCACCAAAAGAAAATTATGCCGACTGTTTGGTGGTCTCATCCACTGCAGCTTCCTAAATCTGTGCGAAACGATTACGGCAGATAAGTACTATCAGTATATCAACGAAATGCACCAAAAATTGCAATGCATGTGCTCGGCATTGTTCAACAGAAAGCGGCCAGTTCTTCTCCATGACGATGCTCGGCCGCACGTCCTACAACTGACCCTACAGGAAAAGTTGAACGAATTTGGATACGACACTCTCCCTCTTCCCCCATATTCGATTGACCTCTCGCCGCACTTTTTCAAAGATCTGGATAACATTCTGCAGAAGAAATGCTTTAGAAACCAAGACGAGGTCAAAAACGCTTTTGACAACTTTATCGCGTCCCGATCTAGAATGTTATTTTACCGGCATAAATAAACTTATATCGCGTTGGCAAAAATGCATTGATTCGGCTGGTGCTTATTTTGATTAATAAATTTTTTTGAGTTCAGTTATGATATTTTAAAGATATAGGTTTGTAGGGTTTATATTTATTTTAACTAACATTTATTTTAAGTTTAAACTATCTTTCCTGTCAAGCCTTACTTTCCCCTGGAACCGCCAGCCAATGCCAGAATATGTAAATTTTAGTAGAACGCGCAAGGATTCAAATTATCAGCGGAAGTATTATGATTTAAATAGGAAGGAAACGAGTTCGGTGTGTGATATTCTTACTTCACGAGCGCGGAGGTAGTTAGCGAGAAATTGAAGGACCCCGCGTTTCGGCCTATGTGCTTGGCGGGAAGTAGTGTTAATCGTTCAAGTGAGCTTCAAGTCTGCTGAATTAGCAGCGGTGTTGTAAAACGCGGTGAGTTAGTTATTTTAGAGAGCCTCGTAGTTAGAGTCTTGTCTTTAGTTTCTTTTCAGGTTATTATTTTTATTTGACTGCCGAGTTGGCACAGTCTGTGAGCGTCAAGAGCACGCAATTGTAATTTATTACGTTGAATAAAAAGGGACTTAAACCCTTCACAAGACTCTGTGTTTTATACAGTTTTCACAGTCACCTCTTGGTTGCGTGCAAGTTGGAGGCGCGCAACGTTACAGGTTAAAAACCTATATTATTTTCCGGACAACCTAATATATTAAACTAACTTATTAATGCAAAAATTATTATTTTGATTAATTCTCAAGTGGCCATAAACTGTGCACATCCATTTCTTTTCAGATTTCTGAATTCATTGAAAATAAGTACACAAATAATAATTTGATTACGCATATTTGCGTTTCTCACAAGCATATTTTAGCTCTTTAAAAACCTGAACCGTCTAGTAAGAGAACCTCGAAGCAACAGAGGCCGTTCTATCCCTGACTGGTCACTAAACCTATTGGTACAATCTTTACTAAAGATGTAATACTGGATATCCATATCGATAAACTCACGAAGAATCATCGATGAAAGAAAATGAGCGGACATTTCTCGTTTTACAGATCTTGGCTATCAGTGATTGCAGTATGATTTCTAACAGTAGAAGTTTCAACTACGGCTCTTTGCCCCATGAAATATGGCTCGCGTTATAAGACGCGTTTGTTGTTTAACACACACTTTGGAACAGATATCACACTCATATCTTTTTTTAACAATCAGTAACGTAATTTTTTAATTTGTATTTTTTAAATTATAAATATTAAGTTGTTGTATTGCAATCTAAATCAACTACGTGTCATTAAGAATTTTATAAAAATCTGGAATACATTAAAAAATTATGAAGCACAAAAAGTCCTACAGATATTTCACTTCCCCTTCCCCATTAAGATTATATCTACTGCTGCCAGTTCATGAAAATACTATATATTTCCTGGTTAATTAAATTAAAACTCAACTCAGCAAAAACGGAATTTCAATTTTAAAAGCTTTGTTGTTTACTCCTTTATTTATTTTTGCTCACAAAATAGTTGAAACAAAAAAAAAAAAAAAAAAATCTAATAATATATTACAGCTTTGAATAAAATTAAGAGAAAGGGGAGGAAAAAACTTATACGAGACAGGTGCGAAATCTAATAAAGTTCATAATCATCCATTTGGTTTGGGTTTTGTTTGTAGATGACAATGTACAGATGTAACATTATGAATTTTTTATTAGATATATGTGGGGTTTGAAGTCATCTGAGTAGTAGTCAGCGGAGCGCGCATTGGAGAAGACGACTTCTAGATGTGCAATGGAAGGGACATGTTCCCTCAAGGCAAGCAGACGGCTTGTACCTTCAAGATGAATATTGGAATGGTTGGGTTTCGAGGACTTTTTTACAGAATTTAAGTTTTCCAGTCATGTCATCGTAATTGATAGTTCTGTGAGAATTATTCATTAATATGCGAACTCTATTGTGATCTTCCAAATCCTTGTGAAGTTATCGTTTAAATATGTCAGTTTCATGTGTTACCAGCTATAATGTTCACTTCATAAATAGATTAGTTTATATTTCTCTAGTGCTCCCCAATCCTATAACTACGATATTAGAATATATTTTATTTATCAGCTTTATGGTACATTATTAAACTCCTTAAATGTTATTTAGAATAATAGATAAAATAATTTGCTATCGAACAAAGCATTATTATAATATGATGATAAATGACGTAACAATGACGTAAATAGCGCTCTCGCATTTTTTATCGTTCTTTATAGTGGACATGATTTTATCACTAATTAAAGTGGGTGGGGGCACTTTTACAAAGTGTCAACTAGTTTTAAAAGCGAAAGGACACCTCCCTTCCCTTAACAATGTACTTCAAAGAATACAGGAATGCAAAAAACTTCCAGTAACCAGTCAAATATACGCAATACTGACACAAATAAGAGTGACAGACGATACTTACTGCAACTGTATTGGATCATTTTAACTTCAAGGGGGAGGGAGGGGGAATTCTACTATTTTTGATCTATTGAGAAGAAAGAAAGAAATTTCGCTTATCAGTGGTAGTGTTAACAATGGTAGTGATGTCGTGATACGAGACCGATGCGATGATATGAAATCTATTGACTGACGACCAGATTTAGCAAATTCATATATGGCTCCTTAGAATACAATTGAATGGGACAGGCAACCTCAGGTTGAAAGTAGTACTTGTTATAGAGAAAAAGGAATCGATTTCTTTTGAAGCCAAATAATATAAAAGACTGGAGAACATCCCATCATTAATTCAAACTATTCGTATATATTATAGTAACACAGTGGTATCTTGGTATATGTCCTGTCTGCACGGGAAAATTTTTGTTCGGTATACGACTCAAGTTCGATGAGTCACGTCTGCGCGGACTACACTTATTTACCTCATAAGGTATTTCTCCCGCCTTATGCTTTCGTGTTGTAGTGGTCAGCACACTCGGCGCGTATCGAGCAGTCCGAGGTTCGAAGGCACTGCACATTTTACATGTCTTCCGGCTTCAAAAATAACCTGATGACTCTACAGTGGCGCATGAACTAAAAAAGGTGGTGGATGATGATTCTCCACCACCAGGACTTGGCGAATGGTTTCCCTAATCCCCAGCCGCCCTTTAAAAGAGGGAGTATATAAAGCATTTCTCCCGTCTTCTCAGCATGCCTTCATGGTGTAGTGATTAGCACACTCGGCGAGTATCGAGAGGTCCGAGGTTCGAGTCCCGGCGAGGGCACTGCACATTTTTCATCTCTCCTGCTTAGAAATAACGTAATGTCTGTACAACCTCTTTCAAGACAAAGCTACAATTGTCCATGAGCGTTAGTACGACTGTTGCCAATCTTCAGTGTACAACCGACGCTAAAAAAATCTAGATTTTCAAGCAATTTTGCTTTGTGCGTGCGTGTGTGTGTGTGTAAATTCATTAACAATGAGTTTTAGAAAAGCTAAAGAGAACAGTAATGCAACGAAGGATATTGTTAGGATCATCATGCAAGAGAAATGATATATTGTAGAAAAACACGAAGATGCATGTGTATGCGGGATTGTTTCTCACAATCGTACTCGCCATAGCCATACCATATGCCAAGTACGATTGTGACATAATTAAATCTGCTAACGTAGCCAAGGAGGTGAAATCGCTAAACTTACTAAACTAAGATCAGACGTTACAGCATGTTAAAAAATTGCTTTTGATCTGGATAGCAGGAAAAACATGTATGTACAGTTTCACGTGCAGTGCTTCATTCACATACAGTATATAGTTCACACACTACTTATGTATATTAGTATTAAACAGTGTTATGATAATAATTAGGTTAACAATAATAGGATTTTTATTATAAGAACGGATTAATTATTTTCTCTTTATTTCTTAATGGAAAACACCGTTTGGTATCTATCTACCAAGGATCTGGAACGGATTAATGACGTATACCGAGATACCACTGTACATTATATAAATAAAAATTATCATTAATAATAACTTACTTATTAATTAAAAGAACAGAGATGCCGATTACATATGTTAAAGAATCCGCATTGATAGGAAGCACAGGCAAAAAAAAAAAAAAAAAATATATATATATATATATATATATCTCGGCACTGAATAGTTATTATTTCTTTAATAACATTCATATAATTATTATTTTGTTTATTTGCATTTCTTTGAGAAATGCCATTTCTGTGGAAAATGAATGCATATTCAGCAACACTTCTGAGTTTCATTTTCCCGCAACATCAAACACAAGAATTATAACAGCATTTCAAGCAGTATTCAGAATACCATACTGCAGACAAAAATTCAGTTATCACTTCCCGTCTTCTCAAAGGAACTTTACGAAAAGCTATTAATAGAAGGAATCATTTCGCTTTGCGCATTTTTCGTAATGAGCTGCTCCATCAAATGTCTCGCATTTAGTCAGACAGATCTCAGCAGCTGCAAGAGGGAGAAAAGGGTGAAACTAAGACAGACCGCTCATGCAAATAATCACAGTTTTAACAACCAGGGTTAAAATTTCGAACAAAGAAAAGCTTGCGACAACGGACATATTAGTAGCTGTTAATATATATTTCCTTCAATAATCTCTTAGTCGGTGGCATAATCTACAGAAATAAAACATACTAAAGATTTATTTTTGCAACTAGGGTAAAAAATCGTAACATATTTAATGCTTATGATACTACAAAAAGTTTCGAACCACCATTTGTAACAATTCAGCAACAGTGCCATTATCAGAAAACATTTAAAAATTAATTTTAAAAAGAATAAAAACTCAAAAAATATATAAATAAAAATCTGAAAGGTTCCAGATTTTAAATTACGTCTAAAGGGGCGTTTTTTTAACATTTTGTCTACTACCTTTATTTATTAAATATCACGTTCTTCGCACTTAAACCATAAAATTCAGTTCAAGAGCAATATCGCAAAATAGTTTTAAATTGAGCATATCTTTAGAATTTCTGATACGCAGTATCACGCGCTGGAGATAAAATTTTTTTTTTCTGTACAACGTTGCCACTGCTCGCTATGAAATCCTTGAGTTTGTTAATCAAAAATTCGTTAAAGATTTACAAAATATGAAATCGATAATAAAACAAAACATTCTGTTCCCTTCCATTGTCCAGGAGTGGAAGAAAAGTCATATCGTTCCCACCATTTTACATTGTCCATGAGCGGGGGAAAAGTATATTCACGTATAATCATTAGAAATGTTAAATAAAATACTCTAATTTTATGCAGGCATGCTTAGAAATACATCTACTTTAAGAGGATGGTAAACATTTTACAGATTCTAATACAAAAATGTTTTCGAAAAATTTATAAAAATTATTTAAAAATACAAATTTTTAAAATAAATCATAAAAAATGGGCGAATTTTATTTGGAATGAACTTAAATTTCGAAATGTGAAAGGAAGAATCAAATAAGTTTTATAAAAAAAGTATTAATAAATATATACCAAACTCAATTAACACTGAGGAGCTAAAATTTTGAGAGCTAAATTTTGAAAAACTACTCGTGCGATTTTTACAAAACTTGACAGTTTGGCATAATTTGAGTCGTAGAATTGAAATATGGAAAAATATTGGCATGTCATTTCACAAAAAGTCCAATTTCGTGTAAAAATGCCTATATTAGGACAATACTATTTATAAATTTAATACATATCCTAAGTCGTGCTTTCGAGACATGAAAAACGCAAGTTGAATTTCGTCAATCGACCCAGTAGAAAGCGAGATATAGAACTATCCCACCCCGTCCCCGCAGTGTACCATCATGCTTAAGCATTTTACTTTGCCAGGACACGTGATTTTACATAACAGGAAATAATACAAAGTGCCGAAAATTTTCCGTTTCTAAATCTTTATAACGAATCGCTAAGCTGCAAATGGGAGACATGATGTAATCTCAATAATTAGGCAATGAAAAATGTAACGGATTGGCGGTGGTTCTCTGCGTTATAACTTGGAGAGACTTTATTGCGTAATCAGAAAGATGACACTCTTAGAGAGACTTGTAGACAGACGTGGCGGACTCAAACATTATTTTTATTGCTGGACACGAACTAATTACCAAACCTTATTCTTCATTACACACGACCATGGGCGCAATACGCACCCCACAATTTTATATACAGTATCACATTTTAGATAACGGCGTAGTTTGCAACACGAAAAAGCAAAGGACGCGAAGTAGCTTCTTCAGCGCAGAAGAGCTGAAGCTAAAGTGCGCAATTATCCAATATGGAGGTTTACCAAGAGAAGGTTTTGGTTTAGGTTAGAAAGGTGTTGCGGCAAAGACAGCGAACTATTCATCAAATGCTGAATCCATCTGAAACAAATAAAATCCGGAAAGGAGAGACTGTCCTACTACAAGAAGATGTTAGACCTCGCCACACCTGGAAAAAGGCCCGTGTTTGGGAGCTAATCCTTGGCCGTGACAAGAAAGTCCGTACTTGTGTTCTGCGCACCAATGGACGACCTGTGCAGCTGGTCATCCCCCTGGAGGTTGACCAGGGTGGGGAGGATGTTGCGGCAAAGGCAGCGAACTATTAAAAATAACATTACCCTTTTTGTGAATAGCAGCACTTATGTTTTTGTATTCAGAAACGACTTTTGCTTGTTCTATACTTCCTGTTTATGTTAGGAAATAAATAAGTATAAAATACTATCTCCTAATAAAAGGTTTCAGTTCCCAAAATTTCGAGTTCAAGTTCCGAATTAGCTACGTCATTAGCATTACGGAAGCCATGCGAGACTGATCTAGAAATGACGCAGCTCAAATTAATAACGTTTTTAGAACAGAGAGGGGGGAATTAAGGCTTGTTGCTAATTTAAACTATAATTTTGATTTACAGTTTTTTTTTATCTTACATGTATATTCCTCGCACCATATCTACAGTCACCAGATTTTGAATATACTTAGTCTTCTCCCGAACATGTGCACCTCGAAGTCGGGAATTTTCAATTTCGAGATTCTCTTTCATTTATTTTATTATTCTGTGCAAATTTAATGAAATTCTGAGTAACAAACTCAGCAATTTAAAACCAACGCGGTGCATCTCAACAAAGCGTATCACATCTTTCAAATTTAATAAACAACTAAACTTTCAATAGGATTAAGTCCAAAATCGCTATTATACAAAAAAGTTCGTAAACGAATTGCATAAGAAGTAAAAAGCTATAGGAGGTGCTTGCTGATGTACAGAATAAGAGCTAACACAAAGTGAATATAATATAGTTTAATGAACAGAAATATGATCCACTGAAGCCAGCCAAGTAATTTAAACATAATTATTTACAGCAAAACTACAACAAAATGACAAAGATTACATGAATTTAATCAGGAAACTCGACGATTTAAAAAAAAAAAACGCGTTGTCACTGCATAACAATATTTAATTTTTTTTTTTTTTTTTTTAGTCCAAAGGGATTTGAATCCCGAAGGACTATTAGTTTCGTTTTGGCATTTTGCGTCGGACGGATAAATGTCGGTTCACTTTTCAAACTGTTGCCATAAAATGTTAGAGTCCTGCATTATATTTGAAGAAATTAAATAATGAAAAATCTGCATAAATGTATGTATATTTCTCGTATTGTGATAAAACAACGGTACATAGAGTCATCGAATTTTGAATAACGTAATCCTCCAACGAATATGAGCATGTGGAAGACCAAATTTGAAATTTGAAATTTGTTTTATGACCGATTTCCTATTTTTTAAAACTTTGACGAATTTTTGATTAACAAACTCAAGGATTTCAAAGCGAGCAATGGCAACGTTGCGCAGAAAAAACATTTTTATCTCCAGCGCGTGAGTCTCTGTATCGGAAATTCTAAAGATATGCTCGTTTTAAAACTATTTTGCGATATTGCTGTTGCACTGGATCTTATGGTTTAAGTGCGAGGAACATGATATTTAATAAAGAAAGGTAACACACAAAATGTTAAAAAACGCCCCTTTGGACGTAATTTAAAATCTGAAACATTTCAGATTTTTTTTTTTTTTTTTTTTTTTTTTTTTTTTTTTTTTTCAGATTTAAATTATCTGTTATTAATTAACAAGCTAAGCGATTTACAAATAAAAAAAAACAATTCTTTATTATCAATAATTACTAACTTGACTCATTAAAATACTCACATATTTTTTTTTCTTTTTTAGAATACCTATTTTTAGACGGCTGATGTGAAATAAATAAAAGGAGAAATTTTTCAAGTGTTGTAGTAGAATATTATATTTTGTGCGTTGGGGATGACTCCGGACTGGTACTGAAGGAATTTTACAGTACTATTAAAAAGACTGCCTCGTCCATCATCTATTTCTTAGGTCCTCCTCGTCTTATAATTTTCTCAGACTTTTCTTGCATGAGTGAATTTCCGCCAAGAAAATTCGTGAGAAATCTACGCTTCCCTTCAGCACACAAACCATCGCGTCATCTTTCCATATGAGTGAAGTTTTCTTCCTTTTCGGACGTCGCTTCTGTAATCTAATACGCTGCATTTTCATCTTTGCTCGAAAAAACTCAACATTTTTATTCCATCTGAAATGGGCTTTTGTTTATCTATCTTTCAAAAGAATCTACATTTAAGATTTTCCTCATTTTTTACCATTCTGACGGATGCATTTCTGGGACACGTCGAAGTCGCCGACAACATGGTTCTGTTGGTTTAATTCTGATGATGGTCACATCCTGCTAAAAATGAATATGCTATTCCACATCTGTTCCGAATTTTAACCAGTTTAGCAGGAATGAAAGGTTAAAAAGATTTTAATTTAAATTCAAGCAAAGTCACACAAAACATCGAACAAATTTGAATAATATTTTATTCAAGAGTATTTTTACATGACAAGCTCTAGATCTAGGCCATCATGGAACAGTTCTAAAGAAAGAAACAGAAATATGATGCATAAATCTTTTCGGCTTTAAAAAGCTTACTGTCGTTTTTGAAGATTTACTGAAATCCTTGAGAATTTGTCCCACAACATTCAACTCGGCCGGGATTCTCACAATGGTAACAAGACGATTCAGATGCTTTTTGTTTTGTTTTCATTAAAGAGAGAGAGACATACTTAAAACAAAAGAAAAAATAACTTTTCGAGTTCACTAATTGGAATTTTCAGGTAAGTAAAAGAGAACATAGAAAAAGTGCATTTATATAGCATAGCTGCCAAACTTGAAATATGAAAAACCTGGAGATTCTCTCACGAAAACAGGGTGTTTCCGGAAAATTTTCTTGCTGCGGGGTGACGCGAATTCAAAAGATAATAAGGCGTTTTCTCTCTCCTTTCTGCATGTCTTCGTAGTGAAACGGTAGCACACTCGATGCGTATTCCAGAGGTGCAGGTTCAATTCCCCGCGAGGGCATTGCACATTTTTCATGTCTCCAGCTTTAAAAAATCTTAATGAATGTACAGTGGCGCCCGAACTAAAAAAGATGGCGGATGATGATTCTTCAGCACCAGGATTTTCTATTGGATCTCCTAATCCCCAGTCGCCCTTTAAAAGGGGTACAATATAAGTTATTTTCTCCCTTCTTTCTGCATGCCTTCGAGGAGTAACGGTAGCACACTCGGCGCGTATTACAGAGGTCCAGGTTCGAGTCCCGGAGACGGCATTGCTCATTTTTCATGTCTCCAGCTTCAAAAAATCCTAATGACTCTTCAAAGAAACCATTAACACGTTGAGCGCCACGTCAGGCACTAGACTTTTCGTTTAGGCCGCCATTCTCGGGTCATGCCATTCTCCAACAATCATCTCCTCCTCTTCGGAAGATGATAAAAATACATCCACTCTGGGCCATTTTCTAGCAAGAAAATTTCACTGCTGCTATCGCTTTCACACTCTCGATCTGACATTTTGATGCTCAGGGCTAAAGAAAATTTTTGTATGCACGGGGCCAAAAACTGTAATGAACCGGTTTGCTGTAAAAGGACCACCGGCGGTTACCATACAACGGGGCGAGCTATTTTTTTAATTTTCAACCGCTGTAACACTATCTGGCTTAGTCTGAGTAGGGATGTATACAGTAACGTGACTCAATTTTCTGGTACCTTAGCTGATCTGTTTGGAATAGTTTCAACTGCTATTATAGTTGTAACACCAAACGTGGGAGTATCTTTGTTACTGTTCAATTAACTTGGGTATTTGTGTTGTTAGAGGTAAGTACAGTAATCTGCTGCTCCGTTACTGCGAGTTGTGAATTCAATGTACTCCACTTACCCAAAGCCAAGGGATTGGGGATTAGAGGACCCAATAGCCAAATCCTGGTGGCGATGAATTATCGTCCACGATCTTTTAATTCGGGAGCCTCTGTAGAGTCATTAGGATTTTTTACGCTGGAGACGCGAAAAATGTGCAATGCCCTTGCCGGGACACCTCTCACGCGTCAAGTATGTTTCCAATTATACCACGAAGGCATGATTTACTTGGAATTCGATAACAATATCCGAATGATAACATTAACCGCGAACACATTAACCGGCGTACGTGCAACGCTGTATTTTGAAAATCAACGTTAGACGTGTCACGACAGAAAGTTCAAAGTTAGAAGGTTTAAAAAGCTTTTTTATTCACATTTTTTTACCTGAAAGTTAAGTAACAAAATTTTTTGTTATATTATTAGATACTTATTAAGCATTATTATTAAATTCAATAATCGTGAGATATTTTAAAATTTTTAAGTTATACTACCTACCTTATTTAAAGCATTTTTACAATTTTATGTATAATTAATAATTACAATTAAATCACCTTAACTGTAACGTATAAAGGTAATGCAAATTAGCAAACTCAATTTCAAGTAAAACAGAATATTTGTTTAACTGGTTTATATACAATTAAAACTCTACATTAGAATACAGAATAATTTTAAAATCTGAAAGACGTAATCTTCTGCTAAGGCAAAAGCCCAAATATATTTTGCAATTTAAGCAGAACTCTTTCAGATAAATGTCACTTCGAGCTTTTGCTTTTGATGTATAATTACTCGTTTCAAAATTTGCAATATGAATATTTACGATACTTGCAAGACAAAATTAGCAAACACGGACATTAATAACTAAAATAACGCCAAAGAACAAACAAAGGTACTATCGGAAGAAAATCAGCGTAAATTATGTTATGGACGAATGTTAAATTGTCATTTTCACTCCTGCAGCTGAAGAAGGCCGAGCGGTAAAATTGCTGAACACTGTTGTTCCGACCTGGGTTCGATTTCTGGCGAATGCACTCGCTGCATGGGCGTTTCTGGTGGTTTTCGCTATATGTAATGTGTATACGAGTCAGTTTCTCTTAGAAAGTCATTCACGAAGGCATTCCTTCCCTTAGATTAGATAGCCGTGGTGTATTTTGCCGTAATCTCAATGAACCATTGAACCACAATGCCAATCAGGTGGCAAAATTGTTACGACAATCGAAATGAGCTAACAACAAAAGTATGTCTTTTTAAGTAGGAGTATCAAGTTGGCTCATATACAGTAAGACTCCGCTTAACGCTGTTTCGGTTTAGCGCTCTTTTATTTCAACCCGGGGATTCCACGAAATCGCTCGCAGCATACGGGGATTCCCCGAAATATTATGCAACGATAAGTTTCAAATACATATCCGAAAGAGTGTACTTGTATTTCTTGTTTGGTGCGGTATTGCACAGACATATTTTGATGGGGTAAATGTGGAAGATGTCGAAGAAATAATTCAAGAAGCAGCGGCTAGTCTTTCTAATGATGAGCTCAAGGAATTAACTGAACAAGAAGAAAACAAAAATGTTGACAGCAGTGATTCAGAAGAAGAGCAAAAAGAACTTTCGATGGCGTTTGTAAAAAGGAGTTTGTCTACCATAACTGAAATAATGGATCAATTCATTGAAAATGATCCGAATTTTGACAGGAGCTCAAAAGTAAGGCGTGGTGTTAGAGATGCTCTATCCGTTTATGAAGAACTTTTAAGAGAACAACACAAAAGAAAAAGGCAAACAACATTAGATGCTTTTGACACAAAAAGGCAGAACACTGAAAACGCGGAAGGCTAACTAAATATGACTGACTGAGAATTTTATTTGTTTTTTTAAGAATATTCGTTTTGTTATTTATATTTTGTTTTTATTTTTGCAAGAAATAATAATGTGGTATTAATTTGGGCTTTGAGAAATAAATGTTTGGTTTTATTTTTATTAAAAAACATACTTTTTAAATTAAATACCTAACCAATTTCCTAGCCATCTTCCCCTAACCCCAATATTTACATGTAAAGATAGCCTCGTTTAGCGCTGTTTCGCATTACGCTCTACTTTGATGGAACGTATCCCCCGCGTTAAGCGGGGTCTTACTGTATCTTAAATTCTTTTGGCACGTGTTATCATATACGGGAAAAGATCCGAGTTTCGTTTTAAACAAAGAAAAAAGTAAATAACATGTTTACTTCTCCGAATAAATCTATTTGAAGGCAAAGCTCTTTTAATTCCACACTCCTCTCCTAATATACCAAAAGGTAATTCCTCCTTTTTCTCTTTAAAAAAAAAAAAAAAAAAAAAAAAAAAAATCAATCAAACAGTTTCAAAAGAAGTGTATTCCTTCGGAAAAGTTCCACCTTCTGCAACACAACAAGCTAATTTACCACAATGCGAGAAAGGATATAAAGAAACGCGTTTTTGTTGTAAACTAGAACAGAAGTATTCAAACTTTGCAAGCGAATGAGCAACCAAGAAAAAAAGAAATTGAATTTAATACGATAAGTAAGGTAACTTTTCCTCGAGAGTAAATTAAACTGGACTTTAATGACTTTCCTAATGTTCCATAGATAATTCAGGTTTCCTATTTTCCCTCGTCTAAGTCATTAAAATTTAACAGAAAGAATGAGAAAATGCGAAACCAAACACTGAAAGGTTTGTAATCATGAAATGCATTCTTAAGAGGCAGACAAAATTTTAAAATAATTGAATTCTATTTATAAAACGTACATATATGTTATCCACATATGATGCTCTAATTTACGTAAGTTTCTGTTATTTATTTATATTTTTGCTTTACATTATTTTTGCTTATCTTGTTATACGGTGGGTTTTTATTTAAGTATAATTTTCTCATGCCTTAGTTCATTGCAATATTAAGTTTATTTCTTATGCAATTTTATACAATTCTTAACTGGCAAGAATTTTAGCAATTGTAACTCCGCGTAAAAATAGATGTTGGACCTGAAAAGCAGTTCAAGAATTACAAATATAGATGTCGCCATGTTAGAAATATTTTACGATTTCCCCTTACATTGGGAATTTGAAGGAGCACGTAAATTATGACAAAGCACGCAAAGGATGCTTCAATAGATGACTTTTTAAGTGCAAATGGCTCATATTCGCGAGCCATTTTCACCTAAAAAGAAACCACAGGGAAAACCTGGAAATCTCTAATGCAGCTAGCCCTTTTCCCCGGTATTTGAGCCTGTTTCGAACTAGAAGTGTCCAGCGGTTTCACCGATCGGACGATTGTGCGTATGGCATTTTAATATTTTCCGAAAAATACAGGGTGGTCATAAATTATAGAGTGCTACTAAATTTTAAATCAATTCAATAAATGCCTCTTTCGTATCGGGTACAAAATGAAATGTGGAAAATCGGTAGTTTCTTCCAATAGGTTTTCGCACTCGTCTGCTACGCCATTTTTAAAAGAACAACTGATTTAAATTCACTTCATACTGCACGATTTAGGTTACTGAACTATTTATAAACGATTTCTGATATAAAACTTATTAACATTTAAGTGGATATTTTAAATTTTATGTTCTTCAGTTAATTTTATTTTGCAATTTTCTTACACTTTTTTATTGAAAAAAACCTTTAGTAAGGAAGAAAAGCTTTCATTTATCACCGTACGTTTAAGATGAAAATGAATTTTTATTGTACACACTTTTGTGTGAGTAAATTTGGTTACGTAACATATACTGATGTGCATCAAAATTAAATTATTAACTGATTAAACACTGATGGAATCTTCATATAAAGTTCCACAAATGTCATACTGCAAATTAGCCCTTTCAGTTCTGATACTGAAACGAGCCAAAAAGAAGAAAGGGGGAAGGCGGAAAATGTACAAAATTTTTTTATAGATGTTATAGAACTCCTTTGAGACGTATTAAAAGTTCCTACTTGAGTTATAGAAACCAGAATGTAGTGGCCATTGTCACCATCAGGTTTCAAGGTAAATATTCATCAAAACATAAACATTAATTATAATATTAGTTACATTTATTGTAAATAGAATATTAAAAACGATTTTTATTTTTTGTTAAACAAAGCAGTTCTTTGCATTTTTCTCATTGGTATTCTGGAACGTGCTCTACAAGTTTCCAGTTCACAACACTATCCGTGTCCATCTTTTATGTACTGGCCAGCGTCCAATGTTGTTACATCTTATATCATCTACAGGAACTATGCAGGACTTCTGACGTTATGATGGAATGGGTGAATTCCTAGGATTAGGAATCTGTGAATGCAGTTTACTTCGTCTTGATGATGTTTTGACAGCGAAATCAGAAAGTGCTAAACTTTTTGAGATTGCCATTAGTAATAAATCAATGCAATTGTGGGTACTTACCGAATTACTGAAAGATTCATTGTTGTAAGCGCTCACCAATTCGCTCATGAACAACGTTTAATAGCTGATATCCACAAGACGAAACAATCTCTACTACCAGTAGGGTACACTTCTACATATGAAGATGGCAAACGCCACCAATAGGGTCGAAATGGCTAAAATAATTCAGATTAAATAAAATTTAACAAGAAAAATTTAGTTGAAAATCACCAGGGATAGAGGAATGGAATTTGGACAATTTAAGTTTCGATAATTCAATAAATTTCATTAAACACGAGAGAAAATATTACCCTCAGTAAAAGTTATAAAACAATTAAAAATCAGGAGCTTTTATTCATGTTACTTAAGTGGGGGTCTTGTAAAAAAAACTATGTTTACACAGCAAATTATGCAGTGTTGATTTTAAAAAACGACTAGGTAAATCATTAAAACAATAACGCCAGAAATGCTAGGGTATCATCGGAAGAAATTGAATATCAAGTGGAATATCGTTTAAGCAGCAGTAAACAAGCTCGTATTGAATTGCTTTAAAATTTAATACCTATGTCAGACAAATGCTTGATTTGCCGTAGAAGCTGATATGTTACACAAATGTGCATGTTCATTTTAATAGTTTACTATTCGTCACGAAAATACGTTCAGTAATTTATGACCAATCAGTTCCCTTTCTATAGGAAAGGCCGAATTTTCCAGAATTTATAAGAATGCGTTCTCTCGAATTTATAAGAATGCGTTCTCTCGAGAATTTGTCAGTCTGTCTGAATGTGCTGCTTAGCTTTTGCTCATAGAGTGACTTCATAATTCCAGACAGTCATCATGCGTTAAAGCGAATTACATCATCTATCGTTTACCCTTGAGCTACTTCTAGCTGAGCTTCTCCTTCTTCATATTATTGCTTGGAGCTACACCTTTAAGTCTTCTTCATCTGACCTGTTTTTTCAGGTGATCTTTACAAATCATCGACGTGTAAACAACACAGTCCTCTATCTATGGCTGACCTCGAATTCTTTGAACGGATTCTCTAATGTATCAGAACATTCCTAAAATTTTTAAAAATAATCACGGAAATTCGAGCGGCGCTAAAAATTTATTACAAAAGTCATAGACTTGAGGCCTCTCTAAAAGAAATAATGATGCTTTTGCAGTAGGAAGCAGCAGCTATAATGCACAGTAACACAGAAAATTTCTCAGAACTCGGGTTTTAAGAGAATGTTCGATTATGGCTAGCCTGGTAGATCAAATAATATGGGATGATACATTAGCAAATGCAATTATCAATTAAAAAAGCAACATAAGGGCATCATACAGTTACTACGGTTGCTGCATATACATTATCATCTTTTATTTAAGGATTATTGTGCAGGATAGAAGTGGCATAATGATACATCGAAAGGTAATTAGTACTGTTATGTATACAAACAACTGTGTGGCTAGTGGAATCTTTGTTTTTGAGGTTTTCAAGTATGAAATATCGCTGTATTTTCGTCACCTCCTTTTTAAAGGATCCTCAACCAAGACTTTCGACAAATTTGCGCTGCACATGCGGAGGATGATCTTGCTTCGAAAACAGACCTGGAAAAGGTCTGAACGGTTCCGAGATATAAATTTTGACATTTACGATTCCAGCGGCTCTGGTCGTCCATTACATTTTGATAACAATAGTTTCATTAATTTGCTCTATACGTATCAAGTCAGACTAATCGCGAAGAAGCCAAAGAAATGGCTGGCGATTTCGCCACAGTTGTGCAATATCTGCAACCTGCAACACATAAAAACAATCCAGAAATCGGGCACTTAACTATCGTACAGTCTTACTGAGGACAAGAAGAATCACTTTGTTATCATATGGGTTTCTCTGCTCATACGTCAGGCTGCATTCACACTATGTCATACTTATAACATGTTACATCACTTACTGCTAGGCAACAAGACCTGTCATCAAAAACTGTACAGAGAACCTACTTGGCATCTGTCAACTGAAGCAGTTCTATTTCACATTTATCAACAGTTATCATTTTACGAACGACATATAAAACAACACTAATAGCAATCCTTACTTTTATTCACGCAAACACTGTCTGATGTCTCTCAGCATGGTTAGAAATTTATCCCCTGATCGACAGATCACTGCAACTCAGCAAGGTGAAGGGATAATATCACGGATGGTGTTCTTTCCATGTTCCGTTCAATTATTTGTTTAAAATGATCCTATTGACATTATATCGTCTTAATATTAGAAATATAGCAGGATCAACAAAATTCCTCCCATGGTACCATCCATCTGACGGATGATTCCGTCAGATGGATGTACCATGGGATCCATACTCATAATCAACCAAAGGCATATAATAGCTCATCTGTTATTATTGATATGGCATAGTTGATCACTTTTTGCAAGAATACCATCGTATTTGGCTTAAACCCTTTGCCAAGAATTGCATACGGAGTAATCACAACTTACGCCTAGTGTTACACGACCATAAGAGATTCATCAATATTAGGCTTAGCAGATGTGCCGAGTTTAACAAATACTTCAAAACTATGGATGTTTTGCTTTATTTCATTTATTAAAAATATGGAAGTGTCTAATATTTTCGATTTTTCAATGACCATTTTGCGGGAAGAGAGACAGAAATTCAAAATTCTTGAAGATGGAATACTTTCGCTAGGAATTAGAATACGCCGTAAATCTGCACAGGGTCAAGTACTCGTATGGTTATCCTTCCTTGACTGGATGAGAGTTAGACCGCAATCCCCCCCTCCAAAAATTCTGACAGTGTGAACACTGCTTTAACGTACGATTAAGCCATTGTATGAATGGTACCTAATTGCGAATGTTTTTAGTTCCTACTGTAGCACATACTGTTATAAGATATGAAAAATAGTGCCTCTGTATTTATCTATGTCCTCTGTATGTATCTATGTCCTGTCTATATCCTCTGTCTAGATTTATCAAATAGCCTTTGCAGCTGAGGTACTATGATAACTTCAAAAACAAAAGCTATCAGCCATAATAATATTTGAATAAACAGTATTACCAGCTACCTTTACAATAACTACTACCCAGCGAAAAGAAAAATCCCTGGAAAAAAAAAAAAAAAAAGGTATGAAATCAACCCAATAAATTACTATATACATAAAAATACTATATTTTACTTTGAGTTATAAAGTATTATACAAAAATGTATTAAATTGTAAATGATAGTCAAAATGTTTTAAATAACAAGCTCCACTATATTTATATTTACTGAAGCGTTTTATAGTTTTAATTAAGAACTTTATACCTTTTTATGCTAATGTGCACTATATTTTTAATTATTTAATAACTTGGAAAATTTTAAATATATACTTTTTATAGTTTTAATTATAGACATTATAGTTTTAATTATAGACTTTAAGTTTTTATACAGACCGAAACAGACAATTATAAAAAAAAGATTTGGGGAAAATCAGATTAATATAAATCTGATATATGAAGAAATAAGACCATGTCGTTTCAATCTTTCGAAATGAAATTTCTTCATCTGAAATTAATATTAAGCAGATGTAAATTCCACCAAATAGTAAACAACATTTCCTTAAAGCGTAGTTTGAGTTTTCAATTACGAGGTCTGATTGCATAACAATATAACTTATTTTTTACAAAGGGAAGATGGAGGATTTGAATCGAAAAACTTGAATGTTAATTTTTTTAGGCTACTGAAAAGATTTACCAATTATACCTACAAAATATTAAAATCGAGAATACTGCAGTTCTGAGACTACAGGTAACAAACAATATCAAAAGACAAAAATAACAATTGTATTTAAACACTTGGAAATGATGTTTTAAAAAGTAAAAAAAGAAAAAAAGAGAGAGAGAAAGAAAGAAGGAAAATAAAAAATTCATACTCCTCTCTCTCCATGACCAAGAATAAGTAGCAAATGCGCTCAGCAAATCTGCGCTTTTTTTCTATTCTTTTATTAATTAGCAGATTGGAATGAACTTCTCTTTTTTTTTTCATACCTTATGACCTGAGAGAAATGATGAAAAAGAACACAAGAAAAAAAGTGTTCTTTACTTCTGGTTCAACAACGAAATAAAAAGGAGGGAAAATGTATTTTTAGAAACATCGTAGCACTTTTTTTTAAAGATGTTATCTCATTCTTCAAGCTTTCCCATTCAGACTTCTCTCTCTAACCCCTCTTTCCCAAAAAAGTTCTAGGAAGCAAAAAGCAAAACTTTAATAAATAAGGATTCCCGCCATAGAATATTTTGATGCATGAACTTTAAAAAACTGCAAGACTTTTCAAAGCAGAAAAATCTTTTGACTTCTGGCAAAAATTATTTTCTTCTTTTTATTCGTTAGACATCCCCCCTGCGCATTATTTACGCCGAAAGTTTAGGAAAACTACAGATATTTCCAGACGATTTTGGTTTTACATGGAGGTAGTGGCCTTACACAGTTAATGCTCAGTACCAATTATTATTATAAGTGTCCCCACAAGTACTGGTCACTTTCAGAAATGGAAAATCTTGGAAAATTCTCTCCGATTTTGTATCGATAACTTTTTTCTTCCAGTATTCAGAATCTCGTGTAATGTAAGGATGTAAAGACAGTCATCTCGTCCATTCTTAATTACAAACATATTATTTGTACCAGAATAATATTTTGAATGATAGATATTTACAATCAACTACTGTTTATTAACTTCACGTTTACTTTTCTGAATTTCGTTATTTTTAACACTTTATTAACTACTAAATTTTAATTTCCTAAATCTTGATTTTAAATGTACTCATAGTTTGCCCCTTGAATTATAAATATGATGCTAATTTCGTGTGCATCATGCAAAAATAGACAGGTTAAAAAAAACTTATTCATTTCCTACTGTAAGCAGAAACACAACACTTTACCAACTACAGACGATACCTGCATGTGGAATCTTATATTTTTTTTAATTTGAAACAATTATAAATAAATAAAAACTTCATCATCAATGTGATAAAAACGTTTGTTTTACGCAGTCTGCGCATGCTTCCAGTTAGCACAGCCGGCGCTTGTTCTTTGTTACCGCAACCATCGTGAACAGTGATGCCTATCACTGATTGGACTGTTTGAATTGGAAGGGCGTTCACCTCGATCTTTACAGAATCGCCACTGTCTGTGATATTCCTCTTCTGTTTCCAATCCCGTTCCAAAGGCTGACCGGTGGCCGCGCGGAAATTAACAGCAAATGAAGAAAAAATATATGAAACTGAAAAACAATGAAAGCTAAAGGTGTGAGGAGAATTGTTAAAGCCGTTCTGGGTCAATTCGCACACTTTTTTCGTACCCTATTTCTGGACGATTGTATGAAGAAGTTAATTAGAAAAATCTCTATTTACAAAAGCTTTCATTCTAAGGACAATGTCCTCGCTGCTAAAAATAAGTATTAACATTTATTATAACATAGAGAACGTTCCTATAAAAGTTTCAATTATCTTATTATCTTCAACGACCAGATATCGTTATTAAAATTGCAATCACAATTACTATTTGATAGCCAAACACAGTAAAAACTCAAATAAATTAAGTGATTTAATTGAATCTTTTTCCAAGCATATTACTCCTGAAGTAATGCTAATTTGTACTCGCTAGTATGATTTAATTAGATAATTAGCGAAATAAAAGGTTTGCTAACGCAATTAATTTTATCCCAGACAGGACTCGTTTTAACAACCGTATCTGTCTGAAGCCGTAATTCAGTACTGTAAAGATGACAGTAATCCTTCATTAAACATGTTGAAGACGTTAATTTCCTAAAATAATATATTGTTGCGTTATTTTCTTCTGACACCAGTTGTTGCGTTTTTCTCTTTCTTCACGCTCGTACGCGGTTCGTAGATTTGGAAATGAATAACTATTGCACTTGATGAAGTAACGAAACACACTTTTATTTGCCAGTATTGTTAGGACAGCTCCAAAACACGTTTTACAGTCGTCGATGAGCTACTATAAACACGCTGACACGATCAGCGACACAGCCCACAGGTTTTTCAGAGTATCACGGTGGAGACAGCTTCACTGCAAAGCACCAGAGTACAGCTCCCGACTCTGCTCGGTCGTTCTCGGAACTCCACGTACTCTCAAGACTCTCTACGCTACAACTCGCGATGCACTCGACGACAAACAGAGCACGGCTCCCGACTCTTCGGATCAGTCGTTCCGGGAGCTCAACACGCTCTCTCGACGATGCACTAACCGCGATACACTAAGGGACTCCTTCGGTGAACTCGACGACCCACTCGGCACTCTCTGCCCAGCTGTCAACTCGATCGACTCCGCAGGGATTGACTCGCAAGACAAGACACCACCTCGATACTGACTATCTCGCATTCTATGCGAGGCACACACTCTCGCCCTCTCGACGAGGCACACTCAAGTTACTAACTTTCCGCGTACCAGCAGGGTTTATATAGCTTTTGGCTGGTGTTCGAGAACATTCTGGGCTAAACCAGTAAGAATTGGTTTGAGAAGGTTCTCCATCCGTCCATGGCATATCGCCAATTTTGTCGTCAAATATCGCCAAATGGGCGATTTCTCGCCAAATGTGGCAACCCTGCATTATATTGTCATTTTATGGCAACCCTAAAACTGCTTTGCGGGGAAGCTATCTTACCGCGCCTTTACAAGGCTTACAGTACATAATTACAACAGTTATAAAACAGAAGCGTGCGAGACACCAGAATGAGACCACTCGTCATGAAGGTATAGTCCCACAGCAGTAACTGTGGAGCTTCGTCGTATTTTCTTGCAGTACACAGCAGAAGACGAATCCGAGGTTCTCTCATCCCTCTTCTCCTGTCACCAAGCCACTATAATGAACTTTGGACTCGCCAATATTTTAACACACCCAATGCCGCACAGACATTTAAACTTCCATGCTTCCTTCAAGATTCGAACCCGGGACATGAACAACACATCAGCCAGTATCACTAACCATTATATCGATTAGAGTGATTAGCACCACTACAAGAATTCATAACTCAATCAGTAAAAGAGAAGGGGTGTCTTTTAACAGCCGATTAATATCAGAGGTCTGGGTAGAAAGTTTCATTTTCCCTGCTCTCTCTCCAGTGTCGAACTGATGAGTCGCAGCTGCGTTGAGAACTATGTTTCTCTGCCCTCTCCAAATTATTCAGTAATTAAAAAAATAAATAAATAACACATCTTGCTTCTTAATATGAATAATTCGAATTCATAAATCCAACACTAGCCAAGCCCTAGGTAACTACATAATGCTTCTAGAACTATCAAATCTATTTTATTCTTATAAATAGCAACAGGAGCATCAACGTAGTTGCAATTTCCCCAAATGATCGCCAGTAGTTGCAACTAGCATCCGATAATTGGCAGAATTATTACGTCATGTGGGTCTAACATTAAGTCCCAAGCAAGTACTGAAAAGTCAGGACCGTCCTGTACTCCTGAAGTCCGTCCTGTTTTTTCCGAAGAGAAGGACGCTAAACTTGTAAATCTGAAAGACCTTTTATGTGGTTTTGAGGGCAAAAGGAGATGTTCACTGTGTTTATTCGGTCTACATAAGGCCAGTAGGTTATCGGATACCATAACCAGAGGTTTCCGGATAGTTGCTAATCTGCATGAGTTCGGGCCTTTTGAAGCCGCCGCTAGTGAGTAAGCGAAAGTGCAACGTAAGTACCGAATTAAGTTTTAGAAGCAAAGAGACACCTAGAATCAACGTCTATACCAGATGTATGTATTAATCTGACATCATCTATAACTAACAGAACCAGCTTACGGTACCTGAGACCTTCTTGAACGTATAATCATGCTGTCTTTGGCCGCTGGTTGTGGTACATTCGGTGATGGTACGGCCAAAGACGACATAATATGCTCAAGGCGGTCTCTACTGTTAGCTGGTTTTTTTAGTTATAGATGGTGTCCGATTAATACATGCACATGATACAAACGTTGTCTGTAAGTCTCCTTTAACATAGAACTTATTCGATACTCATGTTACGTTTTGGCTCTCTCACTAGTGACCGGTCCAAAAGGGGTTAACGCAGTTATGCAGACCGGCAAGCATCTGGCAAGGCAGAAAGCTTCTCAGCAGGATTCCGGCGTAAAGGTATGGCACCTTTAGGCCATGTCCATACTTTTATCAGGCCATTCACGTAGGTCGGCCAGTGTGGATCAAGACAGAGCACTTCACTGCGATGTCCCAGCAATATGGCACCTTTATACCTGGGGACTGTTGTGAAAGCATTCATCCAGCTCGGGCAATAACCTTTCACGACGATGCCCCATCATAAATATACGGCACCTTCATGCCAAGGCACTGCTGTGAAGGTACTGTTGTAAAGGCATTGTGGTGAAGGTACTGTTGTAAAGGCATTGTTGTGAAGTTACTCACTGGCAGATACTACTTGGAATACTCTAAAATGATTCTATTGACTACGCACTGCTGGATATACATGCACAGTTACGGTCTCTATGATACTTTAGTTTGAAAGTTAATAGACGGAACAATTAAGTGCACAAATAATCAATTAAATAATTTTCAAACTTACTCACTGCGTATAACAATAAAGTTTCAATAATACAGGGTGTTTATAAAGTCCCGGACCCATTTTGATGTTTCATAACTAATAAAATAATAAAGATAGATTAAAATTAATAACATAAATGGTTAGATAGACTCAAAAAGTTTCATGACTCTTGTCAATGAACTTCCACGTGTGCCCCCTTCGTCGCACGGAGAATATCAAGTCGATATTCAATTTCACGTCAGGTACCGGCAAGCATGTCAGCATCCACAGAGGCTATTGCGGTTGCAATTCTGGCTTTTACGTCATCAATGTTCGACACTCTCCTCCTGTAAACGTTGTCCTTTACAAATCCCCAAAGGAAAAATTCCAGCGGCGTTATATCAGAACATAACATTGCAATAGTTGCCAAAAACAAAAGAGAGAGAAATGCAATTAATAAGCAGACGATATTTAGAAAAGTACAGTATTTAGAATAGAAAATGAAATTATCTGAAATTAACCACACGCGCAGACGATATTTACAAAAGTAAACATATTCAAACCTGAAAAGGAAAATATATAAGTTATTCCCATCAATAAATGCCATAAGTTTATTTCTATCTTCATTATTTTATGAGTTATTAAACATCAAAATGAGTCCGGGACTTTATAAACACCCTGTATAACCACGCATACTAACAATCAATTTCTTAAGTAGAATTGTAAATTAGACAAATGTTGCACAATAAGCACATCAATATGTGTTAACGTATTGCCCACCTTACGACAGCTTTTAAATTTTTACTTCAGTCTCTAAGATAAGTGTAATTTCGACGCTTCGCAAACATTAAATATATGCAGAAAGAGACACTGAGACAACAGCTACATGACGAAGTTGTTTATCTTTAGGCAAAAATTTTGTTGGATGTTATATCACGGAGCTTACCGCCATTTCATAGTTGCACTTAAACTACATACCATAATTGCCGAGTCGCATAATTTGCAAAAAGTGAATATTTTTTTTTTTTGGAATAATTCAAATTCCCACGTTTTTTAATGATACTCTATTTTCTTAATTCACATTTATAATACAACCATTATTCTATTAAACAAAAATGGGAGAGATTGAAATCTTTCATAAAAAAAAGGAAAAAAATAAATCCTTTGGAAGCCCCATGTAAAATGTACACTTTGATGTTTAAAGGACTGCGTATCTTCATAATTATACTTCACACGAACCTACTTTACGCAGTATTTTTTCGATACCATGAGCAACAGAAACATGGGCATTACAATATCGATACGCCACAGGTCTAAATCCTGTGGTGCATCTCGTGATGAGACGGCTAAATAACGAATGAATTCGGCTTATTCCCAATACATACTTGAGGAGCAAATGTCCGGTCGTTTAGAGAGGAGGATGATAGGCCACTTTTGTTATTTAGCCGTTTTAAAAAAGAATGATTTTACCTGAAGACTATTACTGAATGAGAACTTTCGACTCTTTAACATCTAAATTTTTTGGCCGCGAAATGATGAAACATGCAAAACAAAAATTTAATAAGCGCTTCTGTAATAGTAAGCACCCAGAATAAAAAGTAAATGTTACAGAATAGGTACAGCTCCTATATTACACATAACATGCACTTTTCCTTTTCTTGTAGATCTTCATCAGCGCGTGTCCACAGGCGTAACTAGTATTATTATTTAGGGGATGGGGAATTGTTACATGTTATGAAGGTTATGAAATTAACAGGTTATGAATAATTAAACATTTAAGTAAAGACCAGGGCGAAATTGAAATTTTTACTAAAACGAAAGGATGGATGAAGCAAGGCAATAAAACGATACAGTCTCATTTAAAATCAGACAACTTATCTATAATGCGCCAAAATTCTAATTTAGCACACTTTCCTTGAATAGCAAGACAAATTTTAATTGCCTAACAATCGCAAATTATGTTACAGTATAGAATGGTACGTTTATTCACGGAAAAAATATCTTCCCAGGAACAACTCATATAAACACGTTGTTCGAAGCATACAGAATCGATCCTTATCACCTGATTACGCATGCTCCTTCGAATAATCACAGCCGCTGTCCACGCACCGAAATCATCATGATCAACACCACATCCTCACGGTTAAGACACAAGCTCAGCTGCCTCCTGAATCATAATTTAATAAACGCTTGAGAACAGATTGCAGTTCGCTTCTTCGAAGGACAGTTCTTTACGAACCAAGTCGTTAAAGTGAGCACAATGGACAAGGACGTCATTAAAAAAAAAAAAAAATCTAGCCAGCCACACTGTTTAAATACAATGAATACGCCATCACTCAACCTTCTAATCCGTTGTCCGTACGGAAGCAGAAAGTCAGTGACGTCGGCTGGCATGGCCAGTGGATCCAGGGGCTGTCAAAAATTAGCGCTGATGGAATGCAGGAAAACGGAAACATTTTAGTAGATGTAAAATCTCTTCCAAAGCTATTCCAAAAAAAGATAATAACGTAACGACAAGCTGAAATTGTCTCACTTAAAATCTTACTTAAAATGAACATGGATTTTACATGGATAACCATAAAATCTACACCTAAAAAGGGGGCTTTCTTTTTTCAACTGTACGTGAAAACCCACCATATTTTTTCCTCAAAAATTTCTTTTTTACTTTTTTCTTACTTACGTAGATACTTTCCCAACCCAATATGATTGCATTTTCATATGCACGCGTCGATTTTTTTTTTCTCACACACAGCTTAGTATGTGCCTTACATTCGCAGGATTAGCAATGCACAGAATTGACACTGACACACGATCCACACTCCGTAAGCTCGACAGAGCATAAATCAGACACCGGCATAGGAACGACACTATAAAAACGAAATGTAACAATGAGTAAGAGAATTAATGCATATTTGTTTGACGAGCATAGGAATGACACTACATGCAGTCGTCACTCGCATATCACTGACACGAAATGAGATTGACATGATAAGAATGAATTTTTTATAGTCATCTAATTTTGGGTAAGACGCATTTGTATGCACATTTGTGTCGTCATGGGCACAGAATCGGCATTAAGCACAGTCGACACTAGTACATCATCGACACAGCGTAAGATCTATACAGGCATATATATATATATATATATGATTGACGATACATTCATTCGACATTATAAAAACGAAATTTTTATAAAGATGCATTACTGAGTAAAATGCACATTCTTGCCATACGCATACGATCAACACTACGCACAGTTGGCACTCGCGTATTATCAACATGATGTACGGTCGACGCAGGTATAGGAGTGACACCATGCAGAATCGAAAAAGTCATAAGATCGACGCTTTAAAAATGAAATTTTTAAAACAATCTAAAACTGGATGAGACGACTGACGCACATTTGTGTCATCACAGACAGAACTGAAACTCGTACATGATCAACACAGGCTTAGGACTGACACTGAGGAGAACAGACGCTAGCATAGAATTGACGATGGCATGTAAGGATAAACGGGGGCGTTGATACAGTATTAGAACAAAGGATAATCAGCCAATGAATTTGATAAGAGGGAAAAATAATCAAGAGAGAAAGAATTTCATTGAATTATTATTTTTTGTAGTAACAGCAGAGAATCGACACTGGCAAAGGTCAAGGCTGGCATAAAATCGATATCGGCACAGCACTTTTGTGTTCTCTTCGATTTCCTGCCGTCAGAGAGGGTGTCGATCCTAATTGAATGTCGACCATGTGCCGCATTTTCGTAGTTATATTAACTGATAATTTTAATGCTTCGAAGTTCTACTAACTAAGCCGCCCAGTCGGTATAGTGGTTTGGGGAGCCAGCTGCGATACCAAAGGGCCCGGAGAAGGCATGGTTGTAACTGTCCGTGCCTTCATATATACTATATATAGCATATAGCACCATTAAGAGACAAGGTGGCCCACCTATTAGGTGCCTCCATAATAAAGTGACCGCAACTTCTGGCCTTATTGGTGGCCAATACAAAATCAGATGAGGGCCCGATTAGTGAAAGAAAAAGTTACATTAACTGATGATTTTCATGCTGTTGGTAATCCGCTTTTTCAGATCTTGAATTGCTGCTGGCAAATGGAGACAAAGTTTGATCTTTCAATCAGTTATGAGACAAAAATCACATGATGCTAGGTTTTGATAGCATGATGGAACGATAGAACTGGACCAACTTTTGTTCTATGTCCGAGCCAATCGCACAATTAACGCAGCTGCTGGCAATAATACATGTGCAGTTTTTGAACGGCGGAAAGTCCCAAATAAAACTTTAATATTAAAGGTAAATGATGCTATCGCAAGGATTCTTCCACATACTTACAAGCCGAACAATAACCAAGTGGCTAAAGATCAGTTCGACCTTGAATTTTATTCCATATGTAAAACTCAAACAGTTTACACTTCTGGGTGGCTGACAGACGAGGGGACTGGTTTGACCAGAGTGGCTAACTTGCATAAAGGTGCCAACACCTTTTGCAAGTTCGTCACCGTCCGCTAAAATGCTAAGGATGACTATATCAGGATTTATATCATGAAGAATGAAAAATGCAAATTTCATCAAGAGATGCCGAGGACGCCCATGTGATGTCACGGATTTGTGTAAAAGTTCTGGCATTGTTCTGAAATCGTCGGGCTGACGGGACATGAAAATTTCACGCTTTGATACTGTGGAGTAAAGAACTGGACGAAGTTCTTCACCAGTTACGAATTTATTGCATGCTAACAATGACGATGAGATGTTTAGTGTTTGTAAGACCATTAGTTTAATATGTTTAGTATTAGCTTACCTTTCGAATTCATTTATTTATTTTATTTCTATTTATTTATTTCTTTAATGTCATTAAATACTGTTTTTTTAATGAGTTTACTACTTTTTGCTGTATGAATCTTGAAATTACGATTAACGTTCGTAATTAATCGATATCGAATCAGAAGACATGCCAGACTGAGGCCACCGACGCTTCATGAAATTTCTCTCATTCCCGATAGCCCACCTGACAAAAATTACGTGTTAATTAATTATCAGTCAAATGATACATTAAAATCTACAGCGTATGTTCATCTATCAATGATGAGGCGTGGAGCTATATTTTACGCTACTTCGCTTCAGAAAAGCCCCTTCCCAAAAGGTTGGTACGGCTAAATAACGTTTCTTCCAGCCCCCCCCTTTTAATTGATCGGAGAACTACTGATAAGCACGCTTACACACATACTATCAGAAAGCTACAATGATGTATATTTCCATATTCTACTTTTGATTAAAACTCAATCTCTCATCAATAAGAGAAGTTTTATATTTCAACAGCTTACAAACATTTTCGCCAAAGTTAACTTCAAAAACTTCAGAAAAACTTTAAAACTTCAGAAATTATTCTTTACCCACAGCCGTAAGAAAATAACGGAGAAATGGATTTGGCAAAGGGGTCGCTGTCCCTTTACCCGTGGTTCTTGAAACAAAGTAAATCAAAGATTTTAACTGCTCTTAAGAGTTATTAAATATTTGTCTGATCTTCTTAAATCGCAGACTAATTTTTTTTTTTTTTACCTTAGAATCCAGTAACATAAACTGAAAACAATAATCGTAAGTTGAACTAATATTTAAACTAAGGGACTGGTATTTGCAAACTAAAAATCAACAAAATCTTATTAACCGTTTTTTCAAGGCTGAAAAATACAATAACAGTTTAAATATTCACAGATCAAATATTAGATCAGAGATTAATAATCAGGTTCCAAAATCACGCGCGAATACTAGCGTAAATTCTAACAGAACTTACCGAAAATCAACACATCTCCTACAGTAGGTAGCACGTAAAAAACGGCAGCTAGTGATTGAAATTGTGAATAATCTTACCCTAATTTACCCCTCGCTCGTTATATTAGCTTACTTAATTTGCATTTCTGGTGGAGTTGAAAAACGTAGAAACGCAGGAAGGATTTAACATAAGAAATATGATATACCTCTTACACAGTCACAAAATTTAAAAACCATGAAAAAAAACTTTGACACATTTTTATGCATTATAATTACTGTATGCTATCCTTTGTCTCAAAAATTCATCCTACCAAATGACTACAGATCCGAATAAAAACTACCCTAAGATACGAACCAGCAGCAATTACTAGATCCTTCATTTGCATAATGATTATGAGTGATGTCTCTAATTCTCTTGCGAGTAATATCTTTTCAATGAGGATAATGTCTGGAAAGCTACCCAAGCCATGAAAGAACGGACACACCCAAGCCTCCTCCTTCCTCTAAAGCTTTCGAAACAAAATACAATTAATTAACAAATGCCGAGCTTCAATATCTCAAAGTATAAATAAATCAGCATTTCCCGAACGTTGTCCACTTGGGGCCCCCAGAAACTCATGTGGCTATTATAGAAGGTTTGAGGAGGTCTACAATGTATTTTGGGGGTCTATAACAAGAACTAAGTAATTTAATGTATACTTTATATCAATACATACTAATGCATATGAATTAAAATACAAAATAATTCAATACAAAACTGAAAGGTTTCAGATTTTAAATTACGTCCAAAGAGCCGTTTTTTAACGTTTTGTGTGTTACCTTTATTTGTTAAATATGCACTTAAACCATAAAATTCAGTTCAATAGCAATGTCGAAAAATAATTTTAAAATGAACATATCTTTAGAATTGAAAAATGATTTTAAAATGAGCATATCTTTAGAATTTCCGATACACAGTTCCGCGCGCTGGAGATAAAAAGGGTCCCCCCACCCCGGTAGAGTGTTGCCATTGCTCGCTTTGAAATCCTTGAGTTTGTTAATCAAAAATTCGTTAAGTTTTACAAAATATGAAATCGATCATAAAACAAATTCCAAATTTCAAATTCGGTCTTCCACATGCCCATATTCGTAGGAGGATTACGTCATTCAAATTTCGATGGCTCTATGTACCGTTGTTTTATCACAAAGCCAGAAATATACATACATTTATGCAGATTTTTCATTATTTAATTTCTTTAAATATAATGCAGGACTCTAACATTTGGTGGCAACAGTTTGAAAAGTGAAACGGACATTTATAGTGATTCAACGCAAAATCGTAAAACGAAAACAATAGTCCTTCAGGGACAAAGCTCTTTTGGACTAATAATAATAATAAATAAACTAATGCCATAGGAAAGTATAGAAATTCGCAGTTAGAAAGATACTGCGCTGTTTTCTGGACCGTTCTTTAGTTAACAGGAGAAAAACATTTGGTGGCAACAGTTTGAAAAGTGAAACGGACGTTTATAGTGATTCAACGCAAAATCGCAAAACGAAAACAATAGTCCTTCAGGGACAAAGCCGCTTTGGACTAAAAAACGAAAACAATAGTCCTTCAGGGACAAAGCTCCTTTGGACTAATAATAATAATAAATAAACTAATGCCATAGGAAAGTATAGAAATTCGCAGTTGAAAGATACTGCGCTGTTTTCTGGACCGTTCTTTAGTTAACAGGAGAAAAAATACATCCACACAAAATTCTCGAAGAAGGAACCATTATTTAAACACAAACTGATCTCGGAAAAGTTAGTGAGTCAGAGGTAGTCATTTCGTTCTAGAGTCAGAGGTAGTCATTTCGTTCTACAGTCCACATCATTATAGTGAAATTTATTGCTTGTATTTTGAATGATAATTCTCCAGTGAACTTACGTTTTCACAAATACCAAACAACAGTGGCGGCTTTTGGGCTGAGCAGTGGTACAAATTAATTCCCTAAGAAAAAATAAAATAAAAACTTTTAACTTTCAGTCCATTTCTGAAGTTTTACATTACTTTTTAACTTTGATCCTCTAAATATATTCAATACTTAAAGTTGAAGATAATGGCACGGATATGCACCACCTGAAGTATAATGAAAGCTAAAGAAATGTGTAAATGGCTGAGAATCATTGGGCAATCTCCCCGGGTATGCACAGTTCAGTGGCGCAGCTAGCCGAAAGGGGCGATCCCGAAATTTGCCAGTCATCTTAATATACAAACACATAACTAAAAAAAAAAAAAAAAAAAAAAAAAAAGGTCAAAATTATATTTATGGAAATAAATTAAAACTCGTTGCAACTTTACAGCATAACAAAATAAAAATTGTAACTTTTACCTACTATTTGAAATGCCATACTAGAATAAAATTACTTAAAGAAGGGGAGGAGAAAATCATGTTCTTACAAATAGTGATAAAAGTGGAATGGAGTAATAAAGGTTGAGAACTACTGGCTGTAAGGATTTATTGCAATTCCCCATTGGGTGCTATTGTGATGTAAATGGTTAGCAAGTTCAACTAGCAAGTTGAAGACCCGTAATTCGAATCCCGGCGACCACATACTTTAATTTTTCATATTTTTCGGCTCCAAAAGCCTTATTTAGAAACAGTGCCCCTTATTTAATCTGCGACATTGTTTTATATTCTGTTGAAGTACCTACTACTGCCTCTGAGTTCTAAATAACCTTGGAAATGGTGCTTATTAGAGGTCAACATATTCTTTTTCAAGGTGATCGCATATATCTATCACTCACTATCCATAGCCCATTGCAGGCTCATCAGCAAACCGCTGAACATTGGTACTTTGACAAAATTCAAATCCCAGAGAAAGAACTCGCTGCATGGGAACTTTCCTGACTTTTCCCCATACGTAACGTGAACATAAGGCTGCTTCTCTTAAAAAGTCCTCCACGAAGGTATCCTCCTTAGGCAGAGAGCTTTACTATAATTTAAATAACCTATAGTGGAGTTGAATGGATTAGAAATTCCCAAAACAGCTTGTAGAGACATTAGGATTTTTTAGGAAACAGGAGTTGTGAAAAATGTGCAATGCCCTCGCCGTGACTCGAACCACGGACCTCTCGAATATGCGTCGAGCGTGCTGACCACTATACTACGAAGTCATGCTAAGAAGGCGGAAGAAACACCTTTTATACTATCCCTTTTAAAGGGCGACTGGGGTTTACGGAACCCAATCGCCAAAACCGGGTGGTGAAGAATCATCATTCATCACCCTTTTAGTACGGGTGATATTGTAGAGACATAAAATTATTTCGAAGGAGAGATGGAAAATGAGCAATGCTCACGGCGGGACTCGAAGCTCGGACCTCACGAATACACGTCGAGCGTGCTGACCACTACACCGCGAAGGCATGCTAAGAAGGCGGGAGAAACACCTTATAAGTTGTATATGTATTCTATACGGTCGGCTTTACAATTCAAAAGTGATACCGCAGATCCGAATTTAAAAATAGGATATTACAGAAAATGTAAGCTCAGTTTTACATTTACTTTCTTGCATTCAAATAACATTTTCCATTGGACAAAATATCCAGACAGGAGGAGAGAAAAACGCACCAAATTATTAAGGCGGAAAACGAATATACCTATGCAAATTCCGTTGGCCTTCATCAAATGCATTTATTTACCCAATAAATTCTAGCATATTTTTGGAATTCTATACACAATAGCTAGCCTTGGATATTTGGGATGAGACCGGAAAAGACATAGACCATCGCAGGAAAAGAGAAAACAATTCACAATATCACAATATCGCAGAACTTCGCAAGGGCAGAAGGAACCATAATACACTAATGCGCACTTTTTCCATGATCCCCGATTTGATGACCTCAAACATTATTCGAACCCACGAATGCGTTGTTTGATGCGATTGCCTCCGTAATGCTATCGCCCAAATTCAAACTAGCAACAAAACGAGCACTGTGCAACAAAGTGCTGTAGATTACGTCTAGATGAAAAAGCACAAGTAGAGAATGATGGGCTTTTGTTATGCTTCAAGATTCTACCGTGCTATCTGTACTAGTCGATTTATAAATGCCCTGAAATCGAAATGCTCGCAGTCCCTATATTCGCAAATTTAAAACTTGAGATAAATTTGACGGAAGATGTAAAAGATGTCTACATTATGTGTAGTTTGGAGATACTTTTTAATCTGTTAATAAAAGATAGTTCTTAATTTTATTATGTATATATAACCTGCCAGTGGCAGAGATGATAAATCCCTCGTACCCGTACGACGTGGTTCGAATTTCAGAGGGTCGATTCAAATCCCTACTTAGAAATATTCGAATATTATATATTAGGTTCGAAATACTCGAAAACTGACTACATTTAAAAGTATAAAATGGTTAACGCTACAATAAAAATTCTGTTTAAAAAGGCATCTTTCCTGGAAATTACAACACATTTAAATATTTAAAATATATATGCAAGATAAAAAATATACAAATCAGCTTTATAATTTAATTTAGAAATAGCCTTTTAATTCCGTGTCTTTAATTTGAGTATTTCATAACTCTATTCTAAAAATAATAATAACTTTTCTGGAGTGCGCCATTTCCAGGTGAATCTATGTCACTTAGGTTGCGTATCGCTTATAACGTAGCTAATTTGGAACATAAAATTTTGAGATTCGAAACCTTTTTAACTAAGCCGAAACCTTCTCTTGGTGAGGTTCCTTCCTGGATAATTGCGCAATTAGCTTCAGCCGCTCTTCCGATTAAGACGCTACTTCCCTCGTTCTCTTCCTTTCGTAGCAGGCCCACCAGCAGCCGAGCGGTAAAGTCGCTGAACGCTGGTAGTTCGGTCCGAGGTTCGAATCCCACGAACGGGCTGGCTGTATGGGTGTTTTCATGGTATTCCCCATGTGTAACGTGTATACGAGCCAGTTTCCCTTAGAAAGTCCTCCACGAAGGCATCCATCCCCTTAGGCAGATAGCCCTAGTGTGCTTTGCCATAAATACACCCCACAACATCTTTCGCAGCAGTATTCAAAAATGTAAATGTTCTTGAATAGGCATTGATTAGAGTGTCAAGTAAATTGTGGCCACAAATGTCAATTTGGAATAAAAATTAATACTTAATCTTACTCGGCTGCCAAGTTTCCTATTCATTACGGATTCAAGATTTTAGCATTCTACGCAATCGGAATTCTTCCGTTTCAATATGGATCCTCTCTATACTACGATTTATCCTCTCTACATTCTACGCCATCAAGAGCTGCTATATCTTTTTCTATTTTTTTCATTATATATATGTGCGTGTAATAATTTGTGTGTTGTGTATGTGTAATAGGAAAAGCTGATTGCGTAGATGCTGATCTGCTGATCCATACTTAGAAATGCTTGAAGTCACGTAGATGCAATAAGACTGCAGTCGTGTTACAGTTAAATACTCATTTTCATTCTAATTAACATCCGTGGCCACAGATAACTTCATATTAACCGTGCTTTGATTGACTGATTAGCCATGCCTGTTCCAAAACATGTACATTTTTTATATCACTGCGGTAAGAACAGAGCATCGCAGCTGCAGTCTAGCTGGGCCGAGATGAATGTTGTGTTCAGACAGAAATCTTAATTCATGGTGTTTTAGTTTCCATTTCGAAGCTATTTTGATTGGCTAATTAATTTCCCACTCAAATTATTACTGGCTGCTTGAGTTCGTAAATTGTCAACGTTATGTAAAAATCATAATATATTAATCCGGAAAAAACGCAGTTCAGAGAAGTTTATTATAAACAACTACTATTAAAATGAAGAATTAAAGGACTAAAGCAAATTCAAATTATAATTTTGATATATATATATGTATGTTCACTGACTTCCTCTCAAGTGTGACAAAGCTTAAGAACAGTTGTAAAATTCTTTACGGCAATCTTTTTCCTTAAGAAAAATGGTCATTTGTTTTGACATTCGTTACTTAAACAGAAAATGGCAAATTTGCTCATGTAAAAGTACGTTACACATAACGAAAAACCACGAAAACTCGCATGTTCGCCAGTATTTGAATCTGGGTCGAATTACCACAGTTCAATTTTACCAGCCGGCCGCTGGTGGGATCCACAATGTAAAAGAAAACTTAAAATAATAATAATAATTAATTAAATAAATAAATAAAATAAATGAAAAGAAAATCTGAAACGTCTCAAATTTTAAATTACGTCGAAAGGAGCGTTTTTTTTTTAACATTTTGTGTGTTACCTTTATTTATTAAATATCACGTTCTTCGCACTTAATACCATAAAATTCAGTTCAACAGCAATATCGCAAAATAGTTTTAAAATGTGCATATCTTTAGAATTTCTGATACAGAGACTCACGCGCTGGAGATAAAAATGTTTTTTCTGTACAACGTTGCCATTGCTCGTTTTGAAATCCTTGAGTTTGTTAATCGAAAATTCGTTAAAGTTTTACAAAATAGGAAATCGATAATAAAACAAATTCCAAATTTCAAATTTGGTCTTCTACATGCCCATTCGTAGCAGGATTACGTCATTCAAAATTCGATGGCTCTATATACCGTTGTTTTATCACAATGCGAGAAACGTACATACATGTATGCATATTTTCCATTATTTAATTTCTTTAAATATACAGGGCTATAATACTTTATGGCAACAGTTTGAAAAGTTATTTGCCGTTTGTAGTGAATCGACATAAAATCGCAAAACGGAAACAATAGTTCTTCAGGGACAAAGCCCATTTGGACTTTAAAAAAAAAAAAAAAAAAAAAAAAGAGTCATAGTACATCAAAATCTATAACTAAATTCCATGTTGCGGTATCAATTCATTATTGTGGTTTTAGACTTTAAAAAGGGCATTTTCTACGCGTCAGACAAAGATACGGAAAACAGCCTGAAGGGAGTGAAATATATTTCCCCATGCCAAAGTCAAGAATACCCTTTTATCACAGAAATGATCATGCAGTTCGATGATTAACAAAAAGCACTAACACACTCAGTCTTTAAAAAAAAAAAAAAATAATATTTGTATTATAATCAAGTGTTTTGCTGCATCAGAATTGTTCAAAAAATGTGCAAACACCCATTTTATATATATAATTTTATTGAAGAAATGATCAGAGTTCAACAACTAATAATATCCTTTGTCTTGCATTTTTGCATGTCAAGTACAACTTTAACGGAACTTACAGGAATTTTTCTGAAGACAACAGAAAATAACTGTATCTTAGGAAAGCAAAAAACAGGATGAAGATGACAGGAGAAAGGATAGAAATACCACCAGAAAGACGAAGAAAATATGTTAGAAAAAACAAAAATTTTCCATAGCTAGAATACAACCAGTCGCAGAACAAGGTATGAAAGCAAATAAATAAATAAACAAAACAATGACAACAAAATCTTAGCTTCAACTGCAAATAATAAGCTACTTCGCTTATTTCGGTATCATCGACAGTTAAACAGTAAATTTAAATTAACCATATAGCCATAAGTTACCGTTGAGAACCTATCAGATACATTTTTAATCAGTTCACGTTTACTGTAGATGCTTTAACAACCACTGGAGCGTAACTCTGCAAACCACTGCACTAGAGGGATGTGATTTATTATTATCCATAAGCATAGTCATTAAGTCAACAACCAAATTAAATAGAATGAATCCATCACTCATCCAATTAGAATCTGTCCTGCCTTCCAAAGCACTCCTTCAGCACTTTCTTCTTTAAAAGAAGACGTGAAAACCAACTAAAACAGAATCGGAGAGCAAGAGCAGATGAAAAACAGATGCTGAGATTGTTGACCCTTCACTACCGCCAGTTAGTAGCAGTTGCGTGAATCGCCCACGATTTGTTGTCATTTGTTTTTCTTGGTTTTGCTTCCGTTAAGAAAATGGTAGGTTTCAGTGGCAGAATACTAATTAAGAAAGAGCAATTCCAAGAATTAAAAATCGAAATCGTAGAACTGCCTTCATTGAAAGTATTTATAGAAACTTATCTTCAAAACTGATTACATTTCATATTTTTTAATGCAGTATATCTCTGTTTATTCAAACTAACTGAAGAGCAATTCTGATTAATATTTTCTTCGGATGACTAGCGGTTCTTTGGTTTTCCATGGGGAAGGGACACAGTTTTTGCACTCAATTGATTTCGATTGTAATGGTATTTTTATAACATTTATTAAAATCTTCAGAATTTCGTTTTTCTTTTCATTAAAATGAAAAATGTCTTACAGAAATTAAACTTCTAAAACTTTTCGGTTTCGAACAGAATGTCGAAATGCAGAATTCAAGGTTGATAGTTTGGACAACTGAAATTCTTGTCGCCTTCCTTCATTTGCGGCTTTTTGAACATGCTGTAGAATTGTGTTAATTTTATTAACAGTTAAATTTTAAGTTAAAGTTCCTTTCCTGTCAAATTCTTAACTTTAACTTACTACTTCCGGCCAGAACGTAGTTTTGGAATCACTCTGACTACTTAATGAGGAGCGGTATTTAAACCGCGAAGTCTACTTGCAGAGAAGAGAGAATCAGAGTTTCTGATTTGCGCGCGTCTGCCTTTTGGGTACTCTCTCTCTCAAAGCTGTTATTACGCTCGGCCGTACTCAAGCCCTTGATAAGCTTTGTAGTCAAATAGAGTTAAGGGGCCAACTCGATTAGAATCTTGATAGATTCGGCTATATTCCTTTAGTTAATCTTAGTTTTAGTTTATTTCTTAGTCTCTTAAGTTCAAGCCCAAGTGTCGGCTTTCATTGTACACTCCAAGACGGAGTTTTGTTAAATCTTATTGGAATAATAAACGGTTAGTTACCCTTCCTTCTCGTTGTTTCTTGTCACACGAACTTAAGCGATTATTCGCTAACTAGTTCTTAAGATTCGTCACTTTCTACAGTATCTGAGAAATACACTAGTGAGAATCTTACAATGCATATGCAATTATACAAAAAAAAAAAAAAAAAAAGAATTCCGAATTTTTATGAGAGGTTTCAGATAAAAGATACTTAGTGAAACTTCATCCCCCCCAATTCTGCGCGTAAAATAAGCGCCATTCTTTAAAAATATATAGAAATAGCGTTAAATCCTTTAACCAGAGAAAAATAAACATAGCAGACTGGAAGTACGTACATCATATTTATTCAAAGTATGGCTCATTGTAGCTTCTGCTCTATTCAAGCCATTCCTGAATGCAGGTACAGGTGGAATGGGAGACACCAGAATTTCACCATTGGTCTCATAGGTATAGTCCCATCGCACTAATGATTCCAAACAGTGAAAGATTACCAACAGGCTCAAATCACTGGGCAAAAGTATCAATTGCTGCCTCGGACACAGGAAATAACGTACTACGCAATTGTTACTTGATATGGGAGGCTATACGTATCACAAGAAACAAGGCCTAGGTTATAAGCCAGAAGAGTAATTTCTTTGATGTCTGAGACGCAGAAAATCTCCAGTGTCCGTGCTGCGGTGTTGCTTCGGGCATTGCCATAGCGGACAACGATTCGACCTCGCAGCCGTTTTTATCAAACCTTTTACACAACTACCGGTAAACAAATGGTTGAGTACAAATCAGCAGTGATGGCACGGCATCTCTCGTGGTACTGTTACTATTTGACGTGTCTGTTTCAAGAACGTGGTACCTATTAGTTCGCCAACATTGCGTCCCTTATTAATATTTTTAGTGGGGATTCAATAGGACAAATTTATTGCGCTAACTACCGTCTGCTTCGAAGCTCGTTACAGCCCACCAAGTGCTTTTAAACGTCTCCCGTGTACCATCAATAATCCAAAACACTAAGCGAGGGGAGATAACACTTTCTGGACAAGAGTTGCTGCGTGAAGACGGTGGCCATAGAGATCTCTCAAAAGAACCATGTCACCTAATCCAGAAAAACGGCAACTGACGATCCACTCATTGAATAAAGATTACTGTATGGAGTCCTATATCCAATGAAATATCACTATAATAATGAAGGAGAAATATCTATCTAGCACCCACAATTTCTTTGCATACATATACAAGAAAAATATGAAACAACAGCGACAAACTTAAAATAGCAGTGCCACAAAAATTAAGAGGTTATGACAAAACAGCTTGGAGTATGCAGAGATGTTAAATGAAAATGAAGCCATACTGATAATAGGCGGCATATTATTAAAGTCAAAGGATGCCACTCAGACAATGAGACAACACTAACGCAACTAACACGGCTGCTCTCGGCTTCATTTTGCGGACCATACCTTCTTCCCTTCTTGTCTAAGTTCTTTGGATGAAACAATGAAGACACATTTTACGAAACAAAGCCTAGAAAATAAAAGATTCCATAAAATGTCACTCTGTCAATGCAGTCTCGCTGAGTAATGCGAAAAAGAAGTGGCAGCTCACGCGCCATTAGTGACCTTTGCGACGTCCTTTCATTGATTCTGAACTTCCGGTTGCGGTCACGCATTTCGACACGAATATGATGAGTAATTAAAGTATGAAGAAGGTGGCGAAGACAAAAGAGGAGATCGGGAAAAGCCTTCACACTTGCAATGGACATGGTATAATACCCAAACAAGCTTAGAGCATGCTTAAGCACGGATCGAAATGCACATAAAAGAGGTATAAAAAATAATTCAGCCTTTCTTTACGCGTTAAGAGGATCTGCGGATTTAATCTTTTCAAATCAGAACTTAATCTATCAGAACTTAATCTTTTTCACAGTTTTCTCTCTTCAGAACTTGTAATCGTTACTTTAAATCTTGAACAAACTCGCACACTGCTATTTTCAAATACATGTAAGAAATTTATAAAAAGGCAGACACATTTTTTTTGGGGGGGGGGTCTTAAAATAAACACTTAATAGTAAAATGCCAATGTTTTCATAACATGGGCACCATTACTATGTACGTATTTATCACATCTTTTAAATAGCCTATGAAATAGGTGTGTCTCTATGGACGTTACTTGGAAGGTGACTTTTATATTTTTAATAGCCATACAAGCATTTTCTATAGTTTTCTTTAACACAAAGATATAATAGTGACTCAATTCGTCAGAAGCATGTGTTTGTTATTAATTCATACTTGGACCTGTAAGACATGAAATGACTAAGTACTGAGGAACATTCATAAAAACATCAGGTCACTGTCTTTCTGCGCATGCTCCTGTAGTATTACTATCATTATAATTATTAATGGGTGTATGTGTATGTGTGTGTGTGTCTTAAGATCATTCAACTTGAGACTCACTGGGATTTCGTTACACCCCAAATTTGTCCAATGTGATTTGTTGTCTTTGCTTTAATATGTTTCTTAAGTAAGATAAGGCGTTATCATCAAAAATGTTTTTTTCAGTAGCTTACTATTGTTTTATCAAGATGATACCATATGTACTTATTGCATCTAATCAAATTATCATTAAAACTTGTCACGTCGAAAACAGAATGATAACAAATAAAGACTTCTCAAAGTATTTACATATCTGGCAAACCATGCACAAATTTCTACTACAGCACGAGCAATTTGAATTGAGGGAGCTTGCTACATGCGTGTAATGGATATCACTGGATGGATGACTCACTGGATATCATTTGTCATATGACCAGTGATCGCCGATCGCGAGCTACTAGTACATTTTCGGTAGATCGCGTTAACGCTGCGGTTGGATAACCTCGATTCTTCCACTGAGATGACGACAACTGCTTGCTTCTTCCGCTCAACTGCCATTGTCAGCTTCATCTCATAGTTGTTTGTATAGGCGTGAGGATGTGCACGTTTTTTTTTTTTTTTTTTTTTTTTTTTTTTCTCCGTATGTTAGACATTTGTTAACTAGGATAGTTTGATTTACGCAGTGGTACCAAACTAGGCTTGTTCTAACGATGGCGTGTTCAAGCAAAAAGCACACTTACATTATTCGGAATGGAAAACCGATTACTTCTTGACCCATCTGAGGACAAATGTGTGCGTTTAATGTGCTATACAAGCGTATCAATTTGCAAGAAAGTAGCGAATTAAAAAAAAAAAAAAACACTTTCAAGATTTCAAAAGCATTTCAATTGTTTGTCAAATCACCTTTTATAGAGATTAATGCGATTTATAGAGTTCTCTCCTTGTGTTACAGTGGAGTTGGAACTGATTGATTTCAAGATGATATATCTGTAAATCGCTTTCTTCAAACTCCGAAAGTATTTGGCCTCTTTTTCCAAAATTAAAATACCCAATTTTTGCTCCAGGTTTGTGTCAAAATGAAGGCTAATATTCAGCTCTACATATCTGTGTGATATTTCCTTTCCCAGTATGAAATTAAAAATCTGATGTGTACACCACATGATTTCCTTGCACGTAATATTAAATCATACGCATTTTTTCTTGCATTTCATTAAGCTTATTGGATTGAATTAAATATATTTCATCGATAGCGCATAAACCACAACAGAATAAATACAATCTTTAAAATTCACTGTATTTACCATAGCGACGCTCTGGCGCTAGGTTCACTTAACAGCGTTACATTTCGTTCATATTATAACTCAGAATGCATATAAATTTATATCATTTGAAGAATTCTCTAATCGTTGCCACATGTTCTCTTCAAATACTATAATAAATCTAAAACGATGTATAAAAGAAATTAAGCAAACAAAATAAAAAAGAAAATTTTTTTCACAGACGATTCAGTATTTCTCATTCAATTTAGTTCTCACTTCTCGACAAGGCAAAAATACATAAAACCTCAAAATACCTATATTAAAAATTACGAAGAAAAACTTAAACACTTATTTCCTCGAATAAATTCCAGAATAGATTAAACATGATTTAATTCGCAATAATAAAAGAAGACATTATCTTTGTTGTAGCGAAACTTAGTTTCTCTAGATTGGCAACAAATCCGCTATTTTGCCAAGTTTAAAATATAAACAAACATGTCCGCCATCGCAAAATTAATTACGCTTAGCTGCACTTAAAACAACTTTTAAACTGTTGATAACTCCACAAATATTGCGTGCAGATTTGCTAAAGGCATAAAACCTTAACCGCTGAAGATAAAAACAACATAATTCAATCATTTTTAAAGCAAAAAATGCACAACTTACAAACATATAAGAGCAAAGAAACTGAGATCACTGAGCCGGTTCACAGAGTGGATATATATACATATATTTATATACGTTTGGTGGGGCCGATTGCAACCAAAATATGAGGTGCACATCTACATGCTATAGCAGTCCTATATACAAAATTTCAACGTTCTGAGGCTTCTCGTTTTTGAGTTATGCGAGATACGTACATACGTACGTATGTACAGACGCCACGAAAAATTCTCTTTAGAATTTAAATCGGTTTAATGTTTTGGGGGGAAAGTCTTTTATTCTGTCCTTACGTACAGATTTCAAGCAAAAACATCGTTAAATTGCATTCGATAGGGGTCAAAATGGATAGTTTAGTTGAAATATGATGCCTGAAAATTTTAGCGATTACAATACCTCCTTTTTATTTCGAACAAGGAAGTAATAAAAATAAATACAGAAACAAGACTCCCTGATGAACACTCGAACAACTGTATTCGAATGGCAGCCACTACCTACTCTCCCAACACTAAAACAACTTGTTGATGACAGAAAAAGAGTTCTATCTTTTTCATTAAAGTTCACAAATCTGATAGGAAAAAAAAAAAAAAAAAAAAAAAACTATCGTTACATTTGTTATTCGTTAGTAATTACACTTCAATTTCTTTCTTATGTACACTTTAATTTCAGTCTTTTTATATATATATATATATATATATATATATACAGGTTAATTAAAATTGATTTCATTATTTACTAGAAATGTAAGTTTATAGGCAAAAAGCAAATGTAAGATTTTTAAAAAAAACTGGTAGTTCTTTTGGTTGGTAGCTCACATTAGGATTTAAAAATGGTACAGTAGCTCAGAAGCTTTATAAGTTTGGCGATCACTGTTTTAAACTATCACACTAATAGTTTATAACTTCGTTCCCTTGGACCAGAAAAATTAATATTTATAGTTAGACGACAAAATTATTCAAGCATAATCTTATTGCCCACTTGTTTTCCAGTGTCCCTTATGGCCCCACGGACACTGGATGTCCTCTGCACCATCGTTGGAGCATTATGACCTAAAATGTCTCCAAAATAACATTACCCCTTATTGGGTGAACACATCTCCTAGATCTTAGTTAAGAAAAATAATTGCAGGAACAGTCTGCTGAAAACGTTTAAGCAAGCAACGGATACCGGATTCTGATTATCTGACACTAAAACGTTCAACAGACTGATGCCATATATAATAAAATTCGATGACTTTTCGTTTATTGTTTTTAAGTGGTAATTTATAAAATAAGAGTTATATATCTGTAAAAAACGGGAACTGTTATAGACAAATATTAATTTTGTAAAACAAAGTCATGTTTTTTAGACTCCCTTCCGTTTTATGACACGTTTTTCTGGAAGAAGAACATGGACCTTCCGCAATCTCAAGGCTTATATCACCAACTTTCATTACATTCGCCAATGGGACGATATTTTCGATGACTCATCTCTACGCAATGTAATAAAAGGAAAATTGGTTCAGATAGTAACAACTGAATTACTGTTTTGTTACATTTGATAACACCTCCATCCACAACTGGGAAAAAAAAAAAAAAAAAAAAAAAAAAGAAAAGAGAATCAAGCCTACGATTTTAATGCATCATTGTTTCTCTTTCTCTTTTTGGGCGACACACATCCAACGCCGAACAACGACCGCGAAAAAGAAATAATGAACAGTCGCGGCACGTGACATATTACGTCATACTATGTTGAGATGAGTAAAAAAGAAAAGTAGAATTCTTAATCGCTTACGAGCATCAGGTGGGTAAGAATGCGTTACCGACTGGATGAGATGGCTGGAGGTTTAGCGACATTTCTCTAAAGTTACTATTCCGCGACTTTTCGCCTGAGGCCGTGGCTCCCCACCCTCCACGCGCCTTACAGATGGGTGTTCGCTATACTTCCTGCAAAGCGGGGGTCGGCAACCGGTCGATAAATATGATAAAAATCGACGGAAGTATCGCAGAAAGTCGATCGCTAAGACAAATACTTTAAAAAAAAATTGAAAAGGTAACGAATTTAGTTCGAATTAATCATATCAATAATCTACGTCTAGGATGTTATTCGAGCATCAAGAAAAAGCTATTATTTAAGAGACTTTTTATTTTGTATATTCTCATAAAACAAGCTATTGAATCATTCAGCGAACCGTGAGAGACGAATGCAGTTTGAATCGAATTTGAAATGTCGTTTGGGAAGTTGCATGATAGACAAATGATTAAAACAAAGAGAACCTCAGCACTGTTTGAAATAACTTCGTGGAGATGAGAGGAGTTTCAATAGAGATGTATCGTTGAAAATAAACTGTACCAAACTCCAGTATGGAACTCGGGACATTCGAAGTAACAGATTAACATGGCGATCCTCACATTACGAAGGATTTAAGGAAAAATGCTGTAATTCCTTATTCTCTCGTCCACACATCTAAAGGCAGCTGGAGAGAAGATGCGAAGATAAACTTATGTATTTCTCCCGCCTTCTTAGCATGCCTTCGTGGTGTAATGATCAGCACACTCGGCGCGTATTCGAGAGGTTCCAGTCCCGGCGAGGGCATTGCTCATTTCTTCGATTTCCTTGTTTCGAAAATTTGTATAATGAATCTACATTCACGCATGAACTAGAAAAGGTGGAGGAAGATGATTCTTCACCACCAGGATTGGCGATTGAGTCCTCTAATCCCCAGTCGCCCATTAAAAGGGGGAGTATATAAGGTATTTCTCCCGCCTTCTTAGCATGCCTTCGTGGTGTAATGGTCAATACACTCGGCGCATATTCGAGAGGTCCGAGGTTCGAGTACCGGCGAGGGCATTGCTAATTTTTCACGTCTCTCAGCATCGAAATAACCTAATGTCTCTACAAACTGTTGAAAATAGTTCTCTTTTTCCAAAAGTCGAATGCAGACCCTTCGAATAACCAACTCGATGTCGAAGCGTTATAACAGAACACAGCAAATGAGAACAATGCCTTAATCTCTTGGGATATAAAGGTAATTTAGCTAGCAGCCTCATCTATCCAATACAAAATTATAACACCTGAAAAGAATACTGGTTCATTCTTAGTTGATGGTAACATAATGATACAGATTTTTAATCTTACTCGGAAGTCTGTACAGCTATTAGGTTTGTCGAATCCGGAAACATAAAAAATGAGCTATGCTCTCGTCGGAATTCGAACTCCGAATCTCCCGATTGCCAGCCGGACGTGCTTCCAATTACTTCACGAAGGCATGCGGTAACAAGGCAGAAAATATATTGAAAATTTATTTTGGGTTCTCAATTATACGTCTAAAAAAGTAGCATATGAAATGCGAGATGAAATCACAACAGAAAAATAATATCTAGCATTGCAATAAAGCGTGAAAGGCCACCTATACTTGAAAGATTTATTTTGCGCTTGAAAACAGCAGTACGTGAACTACAATAAAATACAGCAATGGATCATATCTATCATATTGAGAAGAATGACATTACTAGTAATGACTTTTTTTTTTTTTTCGACAATTTAATTTAAAACACACTACATCATACTCTCGTCCACACATCTAAAGCAATCACAATCCTTTAATTACTCCATAATTGTACTTGCGTAAATATACGACGCTCCTCCCCTCTTTCAATATCTTTCAGAAAGCTTGCACAGAGTCTAACAGCGCTAAAATCGTAAATAAACAGACATTCTCTTATTTATATTGATTTTTTTTTTTTTTTTTTTTTTTTAGTCCAAAGGGATTTCAGTCCCGAAGGACTATTGCTTTCGTTTTGGCATTTTGCGTCGGACTCATAAACGTCGGTTCACTTTTCAAACTGTTGCCACAAAATGTTAGAGTCCTGCATTATATTTGAAGAAATTAAATAATGAAAAATCTGCATAAATGATTGTCTATTTCTCGCATTGTGATAAAACAATGGTACATAGAGCCATCGAATTTTGAATGACGAAATCCTACTGCGAATATGGGCATCTGAAATTCCAAATTTGGAATTTGTTTTATTATAGATTTTATATTTTGTAAAACTTTAACGAATTTTTGATTTACAAACTCAATGCTTTAAAAGCGAGAAATGGCAACGTTATATAGAAAAAAAAATACTTTTATCTCCAGCTCGCGAGACTGTGTATATCGGAAATTCTAAAGATATGCTTAATTTAACATTATTTTGCGATATTGCTCTTGAACTGAATTTTATGGTTTAAGTGCAAAGAACATGATATTTAATAAATAAAGGTAACACTCAAAACGTTAAAAAAACGCCCCTTTGGACGTAATTTAAAATCTGAAAAATTTCAGTTTTTTTTTTTTTTTTTTTTTTTTTTTTTTTTTTTTTTTTTTTAAATTCCAGTAAGTCTCACTTTCAGTACAAGGTGGGTGTAATTTGCTTCAATACCAACGTTATAACGAGACAGAACTATTTAACACGATGCTGCCAAGGAAAATTTCCGGTATTATTGATTTGAAAATAATATAACATTTAATGTAAATTCAACAAATATTTTCAATATGTATAAAGCTAATTTAAATTTAAAATTATGAAAATTTAATTGTATATTAATAAAAGATTAATTATTGCTGCGAATTTAATTTGCAATACTGTTGAATTCAAATCTTATTCCTTGTAGAAGTGGCACGAGAGATTTATTTAAATTTAACTTTACTATTTATTCTTATGAAAAATTTAATGTAAAAGTACATTTCCATGTGCAGGCACAGGAAGTAAGGTGAAGGTCATACACATTGAAAGCAAAAAAAGAGAAGCATATGTGGATCATTTGACAATAGTTTAAATCACAACTAATAAATTTATCATATCCACTAGGATTCACTTTAATAATGACACATTTTACTTCATACATGAATAAGGAACAGTTGCAGAAACATATGTCGCACGTAAATCACGCAAAACATAAAACGTCTCGGTGGTTAACAGATGGGAAAAGGAAAATCACATCAAACCGAAGCCGTCTTGCTATCGCTTCGTTTGTGCCGAAATGGCAAAAGTGAGAATTCTGAACAAATTTTTCACTGAACAAGTATCAGTGCGAACAAAATTTTCAAACGAATTCCTAAAATGTGCTGAAGCTGCAGGGATTTCAATCTGCAGACAGTATAAGAGGTCATTATTTTTAAATGATCATAATATCTTCATATATCAATCTAATTAGTTAAAATGTTGAGTTATTATATCCATTCCATTCATTCCATTAATCCCCCCATAATTTTAAATTTCTAGTGGTCCCACATTATCAATGCACTTCCTTGACTGAAACGGAACGTCTGCCAACGCCGACAGCAAAAAGTTTCACGGAACATTAAAGAGCTCTGGAGATTGTTGTCGTTACCAGACTGTGAAGTTTTCTTCGGCACAGCTCTTCTATATTCAAACCTCAGCGCCAAATATGTTAAACCATGCAGCGAATCATAGGCATCATTTGAAAAATTTTCAGTGATAAAGTTATCCCACATTTTGTAAAAATATTCACAGTTTTTCATGATCATTTTTTAGACTGATGGACACGAAATGGTACGCCAATAACGCAGATCTCATAGCCCCCCCCCGTTGAAGAATCTCTTTCCAGGAAGGGGGAAAAAAAACTCAACCCGAGCGAACTGGAATTAATAATAGCCGGTGATCTCTGTAAGTTTCGACAAACTATTTCATAGGCAAGAACAACAAATTGGCAACAGCTAAACATAGAAATTCATTTAAGAGGCGGTTACTAACTTCTATTTCATTTGGACTTCAGATGCCTAGCAGCATGCATTATCTCACCATCTCGGCGTATTCTTCACTTAAATAGCGGCATTCCTAAGCTAGCAGAGTAGCGGCCTATCAGCAGCCGAGTGGTAAAATTGCTGAACGCTGGTAGTTCTGACCTGGGTTCGAATCCAAGCGAAGAGGCTGAGCGTTTTCGTGGTTTTCCCCATGAGTAACGTGTATACCAGCCAATTTGCCTTAGAACATCCTCCACGAAGGCATCCCTACCCTTACGCATATAGCCCTAATGAGCTTTACCATAATAAACAAAACAAAACAAAACCAGAAAATGGGCGACGTATTTCGGTAACAAACCAAGACCAAAATTGAGCCACTACGACTCCTTAAAACCGCTTATTGAGCAAAAGAAACACAAGAATATCTACTTCATTAATTCCGCGATAATCTATTACAGCCCGAACATCTCGACTTTCATAAAGGTGTTTTTTAAAAAGGTGTTTTCTTCCTATGACACAAGTTACGAAAAGCAGCCGGTTAACATGATGCAAAAAATCGTTATTGGAGTACCAACGACTACAGCTGAGTTAACTTTATCGATGTGTCAAGATTTTCTTAGAAGATAACTATTATACACGTGTTGCAATTTGGAAGGGAGTAAAAATCAGTCCTGGTGATATCATATCGAAAGACAACCATACAAATATGACGGAACTGTGATTTGGGTAGGTATCATTTTGAAAGGTCGCGTGCCCGGCACATCTTTGCCATGGGAACTGTGACTTTTGAAAAGATACCGAGATGAAGATCTTGATACCCTTATGAATTCTTTGGTAAGATGTAAATAAGTGGTACTTCGCTCTGACACATGACCTATGACTAGCCTTGTTGGTGGCAGCCTATCTTGAAAGCAAACGTTTGAAAGGACCCGCACATTCAGCAGATTTAAGTTAGATTGAACATATGTGAGATACACTAAAAAAGAACAATGAACCTACAGTAAATGAAATTCCCACCTTAATAATCTGCAGGATCATCAGAATGCAATTCGTCGTGAATACTTTTTTTACGGCAAGTACTTCTGGGCAATCTACTCAAATGCAAGAAAAGTTATTGTTAAATTTGCATCTCTGTCAGAGGCGCCCATATGACCAACTAGAACTATACACAAGTTTAGAGAAAAAAATTAGTTGATTAGTTGAGAAAAAAATTAGAAAATGTTTGTCTTCTTTTTAGAACTAAGTTTTCGCTTCATCACATTTAAAAAGACAGATTCGTTTAAAAATTAGTAATTATTAGGTTGAAAATATGCTAAACACGTATAAGATGAAGGTTTGGAAATTTACATTTTTACGTCTTTGTACGTAGTAAAGGAAGTATTTTCGGGTATCATATTTCAACGAAATTAGCAATATGGGGCACCTCTTTTTCATTGCAACTTGCTGCACCAATCGCATAGAAATATATATTCCCACTTTTTACTTCCTTGTACGAAGTAAAAAGGAAGTATTGTAATCGAGAAAAGTTTCAGGCAGCATATTTCAACGAAAATATCCATTTTGACCGCTATCGAATGCAATTTAACGATGTTTTTGCGTGATATCTGTACGTAAGGACAGAATAAAATACTCTTTTCCTTCAAAAAAATTATAAAATTGCTTTAAAATTAATTCTGAAGAGAATTTTTCGTGGCGTCTGTACGAACGTATGTACGTACGTGCGTACGTACGTATCTCGCATAACTCAAAAACGAGTAGCCTCAGAACGTTGAAATTTTGTATATAGGACTGCTATAACATGTAGATGTGCACCTCGTATTTTGATTGCAATCGGCAGCACCAAACGTATATAAATATATTTATATATACATCCACTCTGTCACCCGGCTCAGTGATCTCAGTTTCTTTACTCTTATATGTTGGTAAATTGTACATTTTTTGCTTTAAAAATGATTGAATTATGTCGTTTTTATCTTCCGGTTAAGGATTTTATGCCTTTAGTAAATCTGTGTGCAATATTTTTAGAATTATCAGCAATTTTAAAGCTGTTTAATTGCCGCTAAGCCTTTTTTAATGGCGGCCATTGATGTTTACATTAGGAAATAAGTGTTTAAGATTTACTTCGTAATTTTTTATATAGATATTTTGAGTTTATATGTATTTTGCCTTCTCGCGAAGTGAGAACTGAATTAATTAAATGAGAAATACTCGATCGTCTGTGAAAAACTGTTCCTTTTTGTTTTGTTTGCTTAATTTCTTTCATACATCGTTTTAGTTTTATTATGGTAATTGAATAGAACATGTGGCAACGATTAGATAATTCTATTCTTTAAATGATATAAATTTTGTGCATTATGACTTATAATCTGAACGAAATATATAAGTTAACTGTTATATAATTATTTGATTATATAACAGTTAACTTAGTTTCCGTTATAAAATTATCATATAAGTTAACTGTTATATAATTATTAATACTGTTAAGTGAATCTAGCGCCGGAGTGTCGCTATGGTAAACAAATAATAGAGTGAATTTTAAAGAATGCATTTATTCTATTGTGGTTTATGCGCTGTCGGCGAAGTAGATTTAATTCAATCCAATAATTTTAAATGAAATGCAAGAAAAAAATGCGTATATTTTAATATTCCAATACAAGGAAGTCATGTGATGTACACATTAGGGTTTTTTTTTTTTTTTTTTTTTTTTTTTTTTTTGTTACCCAGCTCGCTGAGCTTAGTTTTTTTATCTTATATGTTAGTAAATTGCGCATTTTTTGCTTTAAAAGTGATTGAATTATGTGGATTTTACGGTTCGGTTAAGGTTTTTATACCTTTTGTTAATCTGCATGCAATAGTTGTAAGAATAATCAACGATTTAAAAGTTTACATGATGAGTTAAGCCTAACGAACCGCCGCCATTTATTTACATTTGAAAATTAATAGAATAATGAATTCAGTCAGTTTCTGCGCCTTCAACGTGTTTTTGCCGAGTGGGACCAAAAGTACACTTTCAGTTTTGTGCACCAAAAATCTGCCTTCTTGGTCGCTGGCCGATTTGCTTGTTTTTGCGTAGAAACTCTAATTTTAATTCTAAAAATTGATTTTTAAACTATTTTAACTATATTTGGTGTTTTATGTTTTTCTATATTTTATTTTGCAATTTTTAATGAAGATGTTTGAGTTTTTATGTATTTTTGCTTTTAACGCGAAGCGAGAACTGAATTAATTGAATGAGAAATATCTCTAATGAAATTCGAGGAAATAAGTTTAAATGAAATGCAGCAAAAAATGCGTATAACTTAATAGGCCGTACAAGGAAGTCACGTGGTGTCAGCATCAGATTTGTTAACATTCAAAATAAAGTGAGTTATACTTTTTATTGTTATTATTTTACTGTTACTTTAGCTTTTGCTGCTAACGCATACATTTTACATTACATATAAAACAAAAATACGAATAATTAATGCACGAAAAATTGGCAGAAGAACTTATAAAAAACTGCCATTTTGAAAATTATGGGACTAAATATAACTTTCTCTGAAAGCAAAAATTTCATTTTTCTTCTTAAATCACATATCATGTATATCGATTTTCTATCTTTTAAATAATACAAAATGTATGGCCATTTTTATCAACAAAAAGAAAATCAGTTCTCATGCAATTGTAATAAAGAAGAATGCTGGTACCTTTAAAAAACAATGAAAGTAAATCACACGCTTCTTCAAAACCTCTTTCTCCATCGTTAAGAAGTAGGATATAAAATAAAAAAGATCCACGTAACGTTTCAGTGACTTTTCGGGCTCAAAACTATGACTCACTTGTTACTAGACTAGTTACTGCTATGCTGAGAATGGCAATTTTTTTGTCAAATAATGCATAACTAATACAGAATGTCGTCTAAAATTCAAGCATTTTACAGAAGTGCTTCAGTAGCACGTGGTATGTCACAGAAGAATGCCATAAATCTAAAATGCAACAAGAGCCTCATGATGACGTTGTCGAAATATGCTGTTGATTCGTTGCAAGATATCATAAATGAAAGTGAAAAAATCTGATGTGTACACCACATGACTTCCTTGTACGGAATATTAAATTATACGCATTTTTTCTTGCATTTCGTTTAAACTTATTGGAGTGAATTAAATCTACTTCGCCGACAGCGCATAAACCACAATAGAATAAATGCATTCTTTAAAATTCACTCTATTTGTTTACCATAGCGACACACTGGCACTAGGTTCACTTAACAGCATTATATTTCGTTCATATTATAACTCATAATGTACAAAATTTATATCATTTAAAGAATAGAATTATCTAATCGTTGCCACATGTTCTATTCAAATATTATAATAAAGCTAGAATGATGTATAAAAGAAATTAAGCAAACAAAACAAAAAAGAAACAGTTTTTCACAGGCGATTGAGTATTTCTCATTTAATTAATTTAGTTCTTACTTCGCGAGAAGGCAAAAATAAATAAAAACTCAAAATATCTATATTAAAAATTACGAAGTAAATCTTAAAACACATATTTCCTCGAAAAAATTCCAGAAAGGATTAAGCATGATTTATTAGCAATAATAAATGAAGACGTTATCTTTGTTGCTGGGAAGCTAAGTTTCTCTAGATTGGCAACAAATCCACTAGTCTGCTGTTTCAAATGTAAAATATCAATGGCCGTCATCAAAAACAAAGGCTTAGCGGCACTTAAACAACTTTAAAATTGCTGATAATTCTAAAAATATTGCATACAGATTTGCTAAAGGCATAAAAACCTTAACCGGAAGATAAAAACGACATAATTCAATCATTTTTAAAGCAAAAAATGTACAATTTACAAACATATACGAGTAAAGAAACTGAGATCACTGAGCCGGGTAACAAAGTGGATATATATATAAATATATTTATATACGTTTGGTGCGGCGGATTGCAACCAAAATACGACATGTTATAGCAGTCCTATATACAAAATTTCAACGTTCTGAGGCTACTCGTTTTTGACTTATGCGAGATACGTACGCACATACGTTCGTACAGATGCCACGAAAAATTCTCTTCAGAATTAATTTTAAAGCAGTTTTATAATTTTTTTGGAGGAAACGAGTCTTTTATTCTGTCCTTACGTACAGATATCACGCAAAAACATCGTTAAATTGCATTCGATAGCGGTCAAAATGGATATTTTCGTTGAAATATGCTGCCTGAAACTTTTCTCGATTACAATACTTCCTTTTTACTTCGTACAAGGAAGTAAAAAGAATCCAATGAAGATATAACAGCAGGATATAAGACATGGTTCTTAGAAGGCGCCATTTAATGTAATGGCATTTATTCACGCCTGCTTGTGTAACATTAACCGAAAACAGCATTACAGATAAGAAAAGTATCTGTCAAAAACTTCTGCAGTTTAATTAATTAAACAGAAGTCTAACGAAACATACAGCTATATACATATATATAGGTTACCGGCAAAGTATGAAACTCCTGCATTCTATAGAATGCCTAGGAAATGTATGAAATATGAATCGTTTCATACATTGCCGGTTAGTTTTAGGCATTATATACAATGCCTAAGCGTTCTATAGAATGCCGAATTTCAAACTTTGCCGGTAACATATAAATGCAGACAGTTTTAGGATTATAATAAAAATAAAAGTTAAAATACTGTTTATACTATCAATAACGGATTATCTGCAGTTATCCAAAAGTTTGTTTACGAGCTGCTCATATTTGTAGAAATTCTGGAAATTATTAAAAAAATATTGTACCCCTAATACTAACTACACGAGCGCCTATCTCTTCCAATCTACAATGAGGAATTCTCATCAATTTTCAGTATCATCTTCTATAAAAAGTTTCTCAAGTCTTATGCCTGGACATGTCCCAGAAAGAGATCAGTTTGCTCTACAAGTCGAATTGTTTTATCCAATATCTACCAAAGCTACAAATGTTTACGACTCAGATTATAATGGTGAGTTTCTTTTTCAAATTATGCTGTCTGTTCATTCATCACTGTTTTAAGAATTCCCATGCTTAAAACAATTATTTATCCGTGTTTCTGAGACATGGCTCCAAACATATTTTCAGCAAATGCAGTGCATCAAGAAAACGTTGAACGCGTTATTTTGCCTTTATCCTTAACAGCTGACGTGCTCTTTGCTGTTTTTACTGCTAACTTTATTATATTATGAAACATGACATAGTGTAAGCTTAGAATGAAAGATTGATAGTGACCTAATGATTAACCTCCTAAATGTAATAAGTACCATAGTTTTTGCCAGAAATATCATGCCAATGGTAGCCCACTTAATTTAATACCTTTATGAAATGTTCGCTATTGAGTGTTAATTATACGACATTAAATCTCATATAAAGGACTCAAATTACGAATGCATGTATTCATGTATTTTCAATATTGTTCTAAGCAGAATCCATGTTAGGCTTAATAAGAGTATGCAATAAATGCATTCAAAAACATAAAAGAGAAAATTGAAATAAATACTAAGTATTCGTATAGATTTATTTAGGATTTAACACACAACGAAAATAATCCAGTAAGAGAAATCAAGTAAATATATATTGGAAACTATTAGAAGTAGCTCCGAAGTAAATATACAACGATTACACACGTTAGGTTTATCAAAGGAATTCGATAAATGCTTTCAAAACCTGATTTAAAGAATAAAACACTGAAAATTAACAGATGTAGATCTAAAATTAAATACATTAACATTTTAATGCAGCTAATTCCTATTGTTAACGTCAAAGAAGCTTGAAAAAATTAAAAACAAACTACGAAAAATATTTTGCTGTAAAAAGTTTTAAATATCACCATTTTCTCTATAGGACATTAATTAAATAATCAGGTGGATTTAAAGAAGAATTTTGTCAATTTTACTTCGTTAAAAGCAAGAAAAGCAATTATAAAAAAAGCTTGAATATTAAGGCTATACTTTTCATGTTACTTCAGCATTATTTGCTATATATCAAAAAGTCTTTTCATTTAAAAATTATAAATTGTTACACATATTAATTTTCTGAATATATAAAGTTATGATTACAAGTATTATAAGTGTTATGGTATGATTTAATATAGTTAACTTCGCTCAGTATAAAATTATACAGTCAATTTTATCGTATTTAGAGGCGCGCATTTATTTCTCAGCTGAAAAAATACCTACACACATAAACATGTATTTTAATTTCTGTGTCTAAGAAAAATAATTTTCCGGTTCAATTTTAGAAGTTCTGAATTTATTAGGATTATTGGTCACGTCCAATAAATAAAACAAGATTTAGTGAGAAAAACATACACTTTTTTTAAAGGAATTACGTTAACATTTGTGCCATATCAAATGACCTACAACGTGCCTTTTGTTTACAAATGAACCTTTGTAGATTACATTATCTTACAAATTGCCTCGTAATTCAGTGTAAAACCTAAAGGTAAAAAAGGACGCTTTACCAGGTGACTTCTGAAGAACGAGTCAACAAGCTTCCAAGAACTGAAATAAGGAAAGGCTACAATTTTCATTACTTTTTATGAAGATTTTTTTCGGCATTTTCTCCTCCACGCTCTAAAATTTATAGCACAGTATGCAGTTCGTCGTTTCTGATTTATTTAATATTCCCACATTATAATTCAAAGAATCTCCATGAAATGTTTTCCATTAATTTCAAATTAAAATACCATTAGCTTTAAAAATAAATAATGAACACATTAAATTCAAGTTGCTTAAAATAACCATCTAATTCAACGCAGTAAAATTTGGCATTCCAGAAATTATTCTAAAAACAAAACTTACACGCTCTTAAAAAATGAGAATTTTATTAATACGAACACAGGAATAAACTGACACAGTTCTTATTTTCTGGAAAATGATTGGAATGATGCCACACAACTTCTGCAAAAGTTTCACATAAATTTTATAATCAAATTGCTTTCTTATAGCGCTGTCTAAGAAATGAACTCTACAGGGAGGTCATAAAAAAATTTCCCCTAGCGGACTATCCGCTCAACTAATCGAAATGAAATTTAAGGTGGTATTATTTGAATGTATGCGCTCGATATGTGATGACTTAAAACAATAAAGCTCTCACTTTTACTGTTACAGTGAAAAACATACGAAATTTTTTAATGGTAACACTCATTCTTTTTCCTGCGCAAACTGATCAACGCACTAAAAAAAAAAAATAAATGGCTTTGGAACGATACATATATGACGAACAAAGCTATAGCTAGGGTGTTTAACGCTCGGGGACAATTGAAGATCTCACGCCCCTCCTGCTTGACAAGAGCGGAACACATTTCATTCTAAGAATTCCTAATATCAATCTGGCGCCCACTGGATGCTTTGCACGCCCGGGTAGCATATTTCATAAGTGCACATCAACGTAGCCACTGAGGGAGCGGTTTCCAAAATGGACCAATGAGCTTCTTTTGCTCTTGTGACGCTAAATCATCGTGCACGTGAGCGTATGTTGTTTACGTTTTAATTTACATTTGTTTCACAGTTATGCAAATTAGTGAATTAGGAATGCAAATTAGTGAAGTTCATTTTGAATAAAATTCTGCATTGGCTATTATTATAGAACATCTTTATCATATAGACTGCAATAAAAAGTGCTGACTTCTATTTACATATATAACTGGTGTAAATATTTATCTCATTTGCATAGTATTATATAAAGATAGCATTTGGGTTCAGATGTGTATCACATATTTCTTTTGTCTTATTTATCACTTATTAAGTAATATTTCGCATGAATATTTTTGAGGAGTATCCAATATGTGTTTGTATTTATTTCAAATTCTTTCAACCGGGTAGTGAAATCTTCATAACTGCTTATATTTGATCTAACTTCACAATGAAAATTTTCAGAAGAAAAAGACGATGTACAGAAAATTGCGCGGCAAAATATTTTCAACCATCTTGCTTAAATGTTAAGACGTGCGAAAGGTGATGTGGCATGACAGAAATATTACTAGATGCTCATTGGTCCATCCTAGAAGCCACTCCCTCGGTGGCTACACAGATGTGCACTTGCGAAATATGCGCCCGGGTACAAATGTCCTCCCTTACCACCCTCTAGCTACGGCCCTGAAAAAGAATATTGCCGGCGTAAAACATTTGCCAAAAAGACCATTGTAAAGAACTAATGACGACAGAGGAGTGGCGGAAATTTTTTTTTTTTTTTTTATTAGAATTGCAAGTCTGACTCTCATCTCATAAGTGCTGTTGCAGCACTTGCTGAACACATGTGGCGACGTATAGAGAAGCATCATCTTGCATCCATACAATGTCATTAACGACATTTCACAGCCGCAATTCTGCAGCGTTGTTGTATAGGGAGCATTTGTAATGGAGCACGTTTTCATACCTGTAGAAGTGACCTCTTCAAAGAAGTACGACCGAGAAAGAATGTGCTTGCGATGCCGCACCACACAGACACTTCAGCTGTGTGTAAAGGCGATGGTGCCACACAGTGAGGATCTTCGTCAGTCCAGAGAAAGCAGTTATTGGTGTTCACATTCCTAGTTAAGGAGAAATGCGCCTTATCCGTCCGTAGCGGGCACCTGCTATCTTCATCATAATTGATGAGGAAAAAAATTGCTGTCAACACGCTGATGCTCGCTTCCAAGTTGCAAAATCTGGATGTGCTGGAATCTTTAAGGAAACACCCACAGAACAGAGCGGCAAAAGCTTAAGGACTGTGGTTTTCGGTATATCCAAAGAGCGGACAACACTTCTTGCAGTATGCAATGGACCTGCATTAATTGCATTTCGTACTTATATAGCAACTTCAACAGGAACACATGGTCGTCTGAACTGCGGTCTATCATACATGCATCCAGTGATTTTGATTCATCACACATGTGATCTTGAAATTTCTTCAAATTTCCAAATCACACGCAGTTCACGTACAAAATCGCAGTACCACGTACAGTTCTTACGGAACATGGGCATCGTCTTAGCTTAGGATCCGTCGATAAATTCGCACTGCTTGGGCAGCATTTTCTTCGCTCAAATAAAACGGCCTTGTGAGTTCATCTCGTAAGTTTCCCTGTGTAAGCGACATATGAATTCTGCACTATATGTGATTATTACTGTATTACTGTATATTATATTACCTCCGCTGCATATTGCATTGCATCCTGTGTCCTACGTACTGCATCCCATGTATCTGTGTACTGCGTCTGGTATCAATTGTGCATATGAGTACAGCATAATATGTGTTTATTATTGCACTTTGTATTATTGTATGTTGTATTACCTCTACAGCCACATTGATTGTACACTACTATCGCTACTGCACTGCGCGCGTTAACATGCTAATATCTCAGATTATCACTCATGTGTCCTGCGTAATGCGTACTGTGTACATGTGCACTGCGTTACGTATATTCTGAGCATGTGAGTATTGCATTATATGCGTTGATTATTGCATATTGTGTCACTGTACATTGTATTACCTCAATTGCATATTGTATTCTGTATTGTATTAAGTGTTTAAGTGTACCTTCTCAAGTGTCTTTAAGTGTTTAGGTGTCTACGTGTCTGAAGCGTCTTAGGTGTTTGAATGTTATAGGTGTTTTTAGAATTCATGTATTCTTTTTATTTACTTATTTATTTATTTATGTGCACATTTCATGTGTGTTTATGCTCTGTTTAATGTACAAACAAGACTGCCCCACCCACAAATGTACATCAAATTTCAATGTAGCCCAATGTCGCCCTTGTATGGCCATGTTTAATCTGAATGGAATATCAATAAGCTCCAGGTGCGGCCTTGTGCGGCTCCAGGGAGTTGTTGCATCTGGATAGTGGAAGGCGCGGGACATATGCCTGCTTACCCCTGTTAAACACCAGGCGTCCCCGTCCTCCGTCACCTGTGTAAGCGACATTTTGTTTGCACATTCGAATACCTGACTGAAGAAGCAATCTGCCTACACTGCTTATTAACCTCTTCGCCGTCCGTAACGCGTCTAGCGCGTTCAAGTGAAACTTCAGCAGGACGGCCGTAACGCGCCTCAAGCGTTCTTCTACAGTGAGAGGTGGCTTCAACGTCTAATCAGCAGAAAAAGAGAAAAAATGAGGTTGTGAATTGGAAAGACAAGAAGGATATACGTTTGATGAGTACAGTTCATAATAATTCGATAACTGATGTTGGAACACGGAAAAGAGCTGTAAAAAAAACCAATAATTGTAAAAGATTACAACAACAAAATGGGAGGAGTGGACCGCCTGGATCAGATGTCATCAAATTAGCCTGCTTTAGAAATAAGCAGAGATATTATTTTTTCCATTATGCTTTATGTCCTTATAATTTTACTTAATTGACATTCATCCTCTACGAAAGTCATATATGGAAAGTTAAGATGTACAGAGAAAACAACATTACACGCTACGAAAAACAGACGGCCGCTGGAGGCGAAATTTTCGCGGACAGGAGAGGACGGTGAAAGGGTTAATAAAAGTTTTCTCCAAGCAATGCTTTGCATATGGTGTTCTGTGATTGGTGCTTCTAGTATCCAACTTTGTGAATTATGCCAAGTCCATCAATGCACCTCCTCTCTGTGTTATCATTAGTCCTTCATAATGCTCTTTGCAAATGTTTTATGCCGGGAATTTTAGAAATACATGTATCGTTCGAACACCATTTATGGTTTTTCAGTGCGCTGATCAATTTGCGCAGGAAAAAAGTGTTGCATTCATTCGGAAATTTTTCACTGTAATTGTAACCGTGAGAGCTCTATTGTTTAAAATAATCACAATCTCGAGCGCCTACCTTCAAATAACAATATCTGAAATTTAATTTTGATTGGTTGAGCGGATAGGCCGCTAAGAGTTAATATATCGGGGAAGTGTTTTTTTTTTTTTTTTTTTTTTTGTTTTTGTTTTTTTTAATGACCACCTTTATTTAACTAAGATAAAATAATTTATTTGCATGACAGAACACTACTCAAATTTTGAGCTAAAAATTGCAAGGCTTTAGCTTACATTAATTAGTACAGTATTTATGTAATGCACAATGAATAAGTTATAATACTGCGTACAAAACATGATCTAATCACACGTCATCTTTTAATGATTGTTTCAGAAAACAAGACGAATAACATCCATTTTCCTTGGAATTAGCTGTAACTTTAGAATTGATGGAAGATAATTACGCTCGTGTGCCAACTAAGATAATTTCTAAAATATCTCGAATTTCTGAAAAGACTACTGGATAGATTTTAATGAAATTTGGTATGAATACACATTTATAACAGAGAAAGAGATGTACCATTCAAAAGTAATTTTATGTACGCATGATTATCAGTAAAGTTCATAATGCAGGGATGCCCGAACTGAAAATGAGTAATGTGGCCTATGATCCCCTGACAAGAGGGCAGGTTGCGCAACGTGACGGCACAATGGACAGGATGTAGTTGAAGTGTCCTTATGGCAGTCGATCCTACTCCTGCAGCAAGGCAGTTTTCAATCCGGCATGGCTCTCGGATGATAGCGAGATGAAATTGCCCTCCAAAGAGCGTCCCAGACATGCTGTATAGAATTAAAGTCAAGAGATCTGCTGACCAATCCATGCGGAGAATACCCTTTCCAGTCGTTCTACCAGCTGAATCCTATAAGCTCTTTGTGACTGCTGTCGTCCATTGATAGGAACCCAGGACCAGCTTCGTCATTCAACAGCCGAACATAGGGCTCTAAGATCTACTCTTTGTACTTCAGTCAAGCAGCCTTTAGTCGAATATAGGGCTCTAAGATCTACTCTCCGTACCTCAGTCAAGTACCTTTATCAAACGCATGCAGGGTAGGTGGTCATCCAACATAATTCCTGCCCAAATCATTACACCTCCACCAAAATGATCCTTTTCCCTAATGAGGGAGGGAGGGTATTGTGTTCCAGGCTCTCTCCAGATACATATACGCCGAGAATCAGCGTCTAGGCTGAATCTCGATTCATCTGTAAAAAGCATGGTGCTCGACTAAGTCTGGTCCAGGTCGTATGTTGTCTGCACTATGCTAACCGCACTCTTCTGTGTACTGCAGTGAGAGGGATGCAAACAGCGGGTCATCTGGCTTACAGCCCTATCTCATGAAGCCTTCGGATAATTACAGACCATGAAACTCGGGTTCCAGGGGCAGCATACAGCTCACGTGCGAGCCGTGATTTGTACCAGTCCTGTGTCGCCGCGCTGAAAGTGCCAAATAACGATCTTTATTCGTCATTGTGGATCTTGGTCGACCTTGCCCAGGTAATTTCGATATGGATTCAGCATCCTGAAACAGCTTCCATAAATTGCAGACGACAATGGGTGTTATATGAGTTCTGTAACCTCCTGCGCTTATGATTAGCTTCGTCCATTTTACCGATAATTCTCTCTCTCATTCCGCCATCCATATGTTCGTGGTTACTCATCTTACGCGATACCTTATTAAATTTACCCAGCTGTTGAGAGAAACACATGAATGTCGTGAAGGAGTATCGAGCACACAAATCGCCGAAAACCCCTCGTGCGCTTACATCCCCTCAACAATTACAGCTCCGCAGACACGCACGTAAAGGCTTAGATATTCATTCAACTCCGAATATTTGCATAATTCTTTGACAGTATAATTAGTACCTTTCGTTCAATACTTTTCGTAAAAATATATATAAATTGTAAATCCTATTAATTTTGCACACAAATGTATATGTAGATAATTGCTCGACAGTCAACCATCGCCTCAAAGGAAAATTAAAAATAAATTATTTTCTGTTTTTACTTCGTATCATAATTTTGTTTAGAAATATCTAACATTTTCAACTTTTTAAAGTTTTGACTTACTCACTCAGAAAATTTTTCTAGCCCAGGTTCATAATTATTTGGGAATAAAGACAAATTATATTAATTATATTAATAACATACATGTTTACAAAAAATCTAGCAATTACACACAGATTATCGCTGTTTCAGCAAAAGCCACTATATTAAAAAAAATGAAATCTGAAAATTTTAGATTTTAACAATCGCCGAAAAGTGTTTTTAGAGTTTTATCAGCAGAGATTTCAGAGGGCCCAGGTGGAATAGCGAAATAATTTATAGATACATTTACATGGGAACATTATATTAGTATTTACATCCTGTACATTTGAAAAATGAAAAAACATATGTTCCTATAAAAATATTTAATACTTTAAATTACATAAATCAATCAGACTCAAAAGTTTAAAAAAAAAAAAAAATCTGAAAGCTTTCTTATTTAAGATTACGCCCAAAGGGTACCTTTATTTATTAAATGTTCTTTGCACTTAAACCATAACATTCAGTTCAAGAGCAATATCCCAAAATAATTTTAACATGAGCATACCTATAAAATTTCCGATACACAGTTTCGCGCGCTGGAGATAAAAATGTCCTTTTTTTTTTTTTTTTTTTTTTTTTTATACAGTTTTGCCATTGCTCGCTTTGAAATCGTTGAGTTTGTTAATCAAAAATTCGTTGAAGTGTTACAAAATATGAAATCGATAGTAAAACAAATTTCAAATTCCAAATTAGGACTTCCAAATGCCCATATTCGCTGGAAGATTACGTTATTCCAAATTTGATGGCTCTAGGTACCGTTGTTTTATCACATTGTGAGAAAAATATATATATTTATGCAGATTCTTCATTATTTAATTTTTTTAAATATAACACAGGGCGATAACGTTTGGTGGCAACAATTTGAAAAGTGAACCGATATTTAAAGTTTACAACGCAAAAGGACAAAAAGCATAGTTTGTCAGTCAATAATAGACAGATTAAATTTGAAAAATAAATATCTTATATTTTACCTAACGGCAACACACTCGAACGAAAGTAAAACAAGCATTTACAGTAGACATTTACTTTAAAGTGAATCAATGGAGAATCCAGACTAATAACCCTTCGGAGCTTAGAACTCCTGTCCGTGATGATTTTATCAATAACCAATAATATAACGAGATATTAACAACACCCTCTGGAGGTAAATATTAGAATTGCTTATTTAGATCTGATATTTTCAAGTAATCTTCCTTTCCCGGATATTACTTCAGGTATGGCCATGTACTTAGTGCAGCTTAGATTTTTAGATGGGTGCCCGTCTTGCTAGAAAAGTTTAATCTTTTCTGCTTTTTCGCCTAAATTAAAGTAAAAAAGAAGTTTATTGCATTAGCTGTCAGCTGTTATTTGACAAATAGTACATAACTGTAATAACTGGAAATATATTAACACTGAACAATATACTGTTCATAGTAGAAAATGTACTTTCAGCAAATGCTGTATTTCCTAGATTCCTGAAAATAATAAATTCTATATTTTTAAAAAATCGTTAAAGTCTTCAGCGCATTTTAGAAAATTTCTGTGCCCATCTATCAGTTACTGGAATGTTTTAGAAGCATTCACCTGCCTCCCTAGTATGATTTTGCAGTAAAAGCAATTTACAGGTTTTGTTAAAAAATGGAACAAAACTGTCAAATTAAAACGACGGCACACCTGGGAGATATCTAAAATGCGGTACTGTCTCCTCCAAAACAATTATGGTCAGACTAAGCAACATGAAAAATTATCCAAAAAACTAATTCAGAATATACTTCAATAAATATATATTCAATACAGTAAATATATCTTCAATGCAGTGGCAATGTTGACATTGATAATTAACAGATCGCAAACCAGTCATTGGCACATCATTAAATATTCGGAATTTGGTATACTTAAAACTTTAAGCGTATGACGCACCAAATATTTTCAATTATCCTTTTGGAAGGGGAGTGGGGATTTTAAAGCTACTAACAGTAAGTAATTTTCAACGATAATTTCAAACGTGCAAAAGCAAGCACAGTATCTGACCTTGATTCTCTTCGAAGCGACCGATCCACCGATCAGTAAATGGAAGTTCGAACGGTGAACTTTCTAACCTTCCATTATTGTTTTATTCTTTCTCATGACAACAGACTAAGTGCAGAACTTGTCTGCGGATTAGCCATTTGTCCTGAAATCACGCGACTAGAACTCTCTTTTACTTACAAACCAATGGGAGATGATTCACATGGCTGACTGCGGTTGAGCTCAGTACATAATAATACGACTTGGGCTCGTTACGTTGTGTTTTTTCTGCAAAATGGCGCATGAGGGACTGCCTTCTTACCCGCAGTGTTCGTCAGACAAATTTATGTGGTTAGATATTCCGTTTGAATGGAGGTTGCGGTTTCAAGATACAGAATGATTCTTCATTGATTATTTTTTGTAAAAGAAACTTAAATTTTAAAAATATATATTTTATAATTTGGAGAGAGAGATTCAAACGATCTTAAAACATGTAAATGTGGAGAAACCTCCTTATAAAAATTCCAAAAAATTTTTGATTAATTATTTCACTGAAGTAAAATCTGAGATAAAGGCTGTTTCGTTCTACTGAGTACAAACTTTACTAACTTTGAAGAAGCCAGTTCAAACTTTGAAGAAGCCAGTTCAGTATTGAAAACTCTTCTATATTTCAAAACTAATTGACTGCCCTCTGGTGGCCAAACCTGTGAGCTACGTTCTTGCACGTAAATAGTATTATTTCTTCAATAGAATTCATATAAATTATTTTAATTGTGGGCCATTTATTTTTTCAAAGCATACTCTTATATCATACTTTTAAAACTATTTACAGTTATCAAATATTTTAAATTTAAATGCAATGCCCTTAATCTGAAAACTTCTAACAATGTCAACAACTACTAGATAATTAATAATTAAGTAAATTATTACAGCTGTCATATATTCTGAGAATTTTATAGAATATTTTCCAAAAACTTTTAAAGTTTCAGGACAGAAATGCTACTAGATTTGATACATCCAACACTGCATATTATTTTGTAAATTCAAACATTAGATTTGATACATCCAACACTGCATATTATTTTGTAAATTCAAACATTAGATTTGATACATCCAACACTGCATATAATTTTGTAAATTCAAACATTAAAGGAACTACTAAAAGTTTATTTGAATAACGGCAAACTCCTAAGAACAGTGATGCCTTTATAGAGGACATTTTAAGAAAAACTGAGTCATATTTATATTACGTATGGGAAAACCATTAAAAACATCCATGCATTACTAGGATTTGAACACTGGATAAAACTACCAGTGTTCGGTGGCCTTATTGACTTGGCCACTAATGGGCTCTCCTTATAAAGACAAATATGTCTAAGAGGCTTACAGTTCTATAATGTGGTGGAAAATTTTATTAGATATACATTTCTGTACCTTCTACTTAAAAATGCTGTGCTAAAGCTCTTATCTCTTGTATTATAATTATCAAAGAATTTAAAAAACTTATGTTATAGAGCTAGTAGCTTTATCAGGGCAAAAGTACAAAAAACCAACTATGCCTTCAACAAGATTTGAAATGTGGATTTTTCTATTGCTAATTGTACCATTTTCACCATAAAATGTACTAGGGAAGAAGGGGCTTGTGATTCCTTACCATGCAATGGAATGGGAAAAAACAGTTGAAATAAAATTGAACATTGAATAAATTGTTCATTTTGCTTTGTATATTACAAATTGTTATCTTCTCTGATTACCAGGATTATCACAAACACAACTTCTGAAAAAGAAGTAATTGTGATTCAAATTTCTTTAAAGGTAAAATGAAATACTATCCCCAAATGGGATAAAACTAATGTGTTATTATCCCAATAACATTTCTGAAAATCGTTTTCTATTTTTAAACTTTACAGAATGAAAATGCCTACAGGAAACTTCAATTAGGTCATATTACAAATTTCTAACTTTACATTATAAAAGCAACATCTACCTGAAATTTTTAAAAAAAAAGTCTAGGGAAAAAACATTACACTGATGAAAAATCAACAAATATTTCTTGACATAGTTTAAAGCTCTAAAATGAAACTTAATTGCTACTGCCTTAAAAACAAAAAATTAATTTGAATATCTTTTTAAGAAAGCATCTCTTTTTAAATCATTCATTCTTCACTTAACATACATGACACAAAGATAACAAAAAGGTTTTAAAAAAATAACTTCTGAGATTGTGCTAACAGACCCTTTGAACAATATTCAAATTCATAAAATGATTAAAATTCAACAATATATGCCCAATAACAGTATTATTGCAAGATTTTTTTTAAATATTTCTATGCTTGTAAAAATAACACTGTGGGAGGCCTTTCATGTTTTTTACACACGCAAGGCTGTTTGTGCTGTTTTACACAATTTTGCTGATGATTTTTTTTACCGGAAATTTTAAAGAAATTTCTTTTATAATCAAATTTTAATGTCTCACATTAATGTTTTTAGGCAATGGTGACAATGACATATAATATGAATATTTCAAGAAAGGACATTACATTACATCAGTATCTTTTCAATGCTATTATGAAACAAAAAATAAATGTAATTATTATACAAATCTAAACTACAAATGTTACACATGTAATACTCAATCTTTAATTGCATCAACCAATTTTTTTTTTTTTTTTTTTTTTTTTTTTTTTTTTTTTTTTTAAGTTTTCTACCTAGAACCCCTTACATTTTTCTCTTTCATATACAGAACACAGCATAATCATAATAAAAATAATTACGCTAAACTTAAAGATAACATTTAGACTAAGAATATGAAAAAAAATTGCCATCTGACCATAACTTAGCTTAATAAGTTTTAACAGTGGACATGAGCCAGCAAATTGGCAGAGATTTTGCTTTTGTTCATTGGTTACAAACTTTTTTTTTATTCCCTTTCCTGGTTATATTCCTGCATGTTGCTTTTTGCATAAAAAATTGATATATTTAAAAATATTGATTTTTAAAATATTAAATAATTTTTGTATATTTTTCTTGATCATCATTGGCCCCATTAAAAATTTTATCTACCCTATTGGGAACCCTCGATGCAACTTAAATATACTGCATTTATAAATGTATCTTAAAGGCTACAGAGGTGTAAATTTTTAAAATATTATTTTTGCATTATTAAAAACTTAAACTTTAATGCAAATTTTGTGTCTTAATAGGATATAATAGACATTTCTTTAGAGAAGGATATTTTTTAATAGCAAAATAAATCATCAATTAACATGCAGACTCCTGGCAATTATACTACAGTAAAAAAAACAGCATTTTTTTTTTAATTGAAAAAAAAAAGATTAAAAAATGCAAGGAAAAGCATTTTTCTAAAAGGTAAACTTTAATGTTGAGGAGATCTGTTTTTTCCCAAACACTATGATTTCACTACACTATTATTTCATCATCTACGGAAAGCAGAATATTTGAAAAACAAGATGCAAAAAATATTTACAAAAGAATTAGATGAAAGGGGATTAAAAAGATTTGTATTCCGAATTTTTTTTTGTAGTGTTAACATTTGTTAAAAAGGAAAGAAAGGGGGGGGAAGAACCCAGAATGGATAATCTGACAACCATGAATTTTCCTTAAACAATAAAGCCCACCAGTGGCCGAGCAGTAAAATCGCTGAACACTGGTAGTTCGGTCCGAGGTTCGTATCCCTCGAACGGGCTGGCTGCATGGGTGTTTTCGTAGTTTTCCCCATGTGTAACGTGTATACGAGCCAGTTTCCCTTAGAAAGTCCTCCACGAAGGCACCCCTTCCCTTAGGCAGATAGCTTTAGTGTGCTTTGCCATAATTAAATACACCACACAACACCTTAAACAATAAAATAAAGTTTGCAGAAGCAGAATATTTGAAAAACAATGTGCAATAAAATTTGCCGCAGAACTTGATAAAAGGGATTAAAAAAATTTATATTCAGATGTTTTCTTTTAGTTTTGACATATTAATTTATTAAAAAGGAAAGAAAAGTAGCAGAAACAGAATGAATCTGACAATCGTGAGGTTCCTTAAATCAATAAAATAGCGAGTTCTTTTTTTAAAATTTGCATGTATAAATAAAAAGGAACAACAAACTGCTTGGAATTAAACTCGATTTTCTTTATACATGCAAATAATCAATTTTGTTTTTAGTACTGAATAACTATTGAACTACATATGACAATACAGAAATAATTCATAAATACTGCATCGTGCTTTACTACAAATTCTATACTACTTACACTTTCTTTAATTTAAGATTCAGCAAAGTGAATAATACTGTAATTGCTTATTTACAAACTGAATATTGCCACGGTACGACCAGAATTCCAAAGTTTCCAATTTTTAAAAAAAAATTTGTTTCTGTATTTTAAAAGCCATGTTATCCCATATGCAAAATAATAAATAATGTGCATATATTAATGTCTAAAACACCACCACAAAACCCTTAAAATAATGCCTATGTTTTAATACCAGAAATTCCAGTTCTAAAATTTAAGATTTTCCCTCTTACATTATAGGCGGATATAGTAATTCTTTTATGATATAGTGAATGGAATGAAAAAAAAAAACTAAGTTCCAATTTTTCTATTTTATTATTTCTGCCCTATACTTAATAAAAATAAATGCATTTATATACTGCTTTTCTTGTTTTGCGATTCCAGCACAACATTTGCGCTAATTCTCCACAGAATTTCACACTATTTTTTGCATCAATAAATATATCTTATTTGAGATACCTAAAACTGTCATGCAAATTTCATCTATATTGATTATAAATTTTGAAATATTTGGTTTTGAAACCGAAAAACTTAAAAGCCATCAACAGAAATTTTTGTTCAGCTATTAGAATCATTAAATCAGATAATAAGAAATATGAATATAATAAATTAAGTAATGAACAGTATATAGTTTCTTATAGCAGGTATGTGTGTGTGTGTGTGTGATTATGGCAAAGCCTCGAGGGCTATCTGCCTAAGAGGAGGGATGCCTTCGTGGAGGACTTTCTAAGGGAAACTGGCTCGTATACACGTTACACATGGGGAAAACCACGAAAACGCCCATGCAGCCAGCCCGTTCGCGGGATTCAAATATAGCAGGTATGAGCAGGTACAGTATGTTTAATATTAAGAACAGGATATTAAATTTAATAAGAATTAAATACAAGATACAAATTTAAAATATGAAATTAACTGGATAATTAGTAAATTACAACATGCAGGAATATTTTTATTTTTTAATTTGCTGAGTGTCTATCCAAAAAAGTTTCTAAGTTAAAGCATTTTCTTTTGCAATAATCATATTCACAAATGCTATGTCATTTTTTATCCTTACAATTTTTTTAGCTGTACTGAAAAACAGAACATAACTACAATTATTTTATTAACTCAGTTTAACATTTTCTGTATTTAATTATCTTATATGTATACATTATTTATTTTACTCAGTTTTATTGGCAATTATTTATTATTTTAAGTACTTTTTTAATTAATATTTCCCATATTTCATTCATTAAGTGTATGCAAATAATTAGAAAAATAGACTGCTAAAATTTCAATAAGCTTTACTTTGCTCGACTACAGGCTAAAACTCGCGAATGTCAAATACATTCACAAAATCATAATAATAACAGATGAATTCGTCGTATGAAGTACACTGATTTTATAATTTCAGTATTCGTTATTTGCTAAAATTACTTTGATACACACATATTTCTGAATAAAACGCATGGTTCAATAAAATACTAACAAATGCACATATCATGTAAATATCGGGGCTGCTGTATACCCTAAACATCATACACTGCATATCCCTCTTTCTAATGTTAATTATATATTTAGTTACTACTATACATATAACGTAAACATTGGGCTACTGTATATCTAAACATTACTCATTGCACATGGACCTCTCTCAAATGCTAACAGCTTGACGAAACTCGCGCAATCAGCTGATTAATGATAATCGAGGGCTAAAAATAGAAAGAAGATACGCTAGCCTTAAAATAATAATAAATATTACTCACCTCCTCTGGCAACACATATCCTGACAGGGTTGCCGTTTTTGCAACAATGATTTAACCATGCTATTACATCTCTCTGTGTAAATCCAGCGACCTTTTGGCCTTGAATTTCTAATATCACATCACCGTTTTCCAAGTATCCATTTAAATACGATATTCTTGATTGAATCAAGTCATCGAAGAAGGCAAATTCCCCCTTATCGGAGCCCCCCCGAACAGGCAAATTTAAAGTTCCGTCAGGGCTGATACACACAGTACACTCGTGCACGTTAGAACTCCAGTGAGTTGTTTTCGTATCGTACGGTATCCCCGCCGATTCTTTGTTCGGCGTGATAGGTCTTTTCAGAGAAGATTTCGACATTGTACTCCCCTCAGCGGATCATTTGGGATTTTACACAACACCTCCGGGTATGGAACGATCCGCGCGGATCCAATGCATCCACATAGCGAGTTTACGAAGCCTAACGATAATTCCATCCGGAGGCTACAGGCGAATATTTTTTCCTCGGCATCTCGCTGATGTCGAGTGCGTTAACTGTAATCGGATTGAGATCTGAAGTTAAATAACTTCTCAGATTAAAGCACTAGAAAACAATCTTCACGATGAATTAACTTGTGCGAAGTACGTTGTTGCCCTAGCTACGTCAGCAGCTATACCTGCCTTGCGGAATATTCAAATCCTACTTTACGTTTACGATATCGCCACACGCGACACGGCTCTGTCGTCGAAACAGGTGGGCGCATGCGCACTAGAGAACCAGCCCCCTCTGATGCAGGTGAACGAACCTCGTCATTCGGTTTTTTCTCATATCAAACCTCTTTAAATAAATGGAACTTAAATAGTGTCTTATCAGTTTGAGGTAACGTCCATATTCTTGCTAAGAGTACGACAAGAATACTGGTATTTTTATGTTCAAATATACGCGCGCTAAATTGCTTTGGAATGCAAACATGATCTTATGCGTAGAATTCGTAATCAGGGAAATGACACTTCCTGATGTCCCGCCTACTTAGAATTTGTTCTTCTTTTACATTCATACTTACCTAAGGGCAAGAAAAAAAATTCCATTGCATCCAACAAATGATTTTTTTTTTTTTTTTTTTTTTTTTTTATGCAGACAAGTGGGTGTATGATTAAAGGAATTAAAAGGAACTAACCTAACTACTACTATGGAATTTAATCATTTTCTGATGTTTCCAGGCTTATCGTTTGAATGAATCTAGTTCAAACGGATTAGGATGATTAGTTATGGCTTAAAAAACTAGTTATTATGAAATAAAGCATCTTCAGCATTTCAAATTAATGGATTCTGTGAATAAGCAAGCAGTCTCTAATTATTTGAACAACTATATTCAGTGGTTAGCTATGGAAATTTGAACAAAGGGCTCGTACTTTATCTTACGAAAACGAAATACCGAATTCTAATTAAATGTTCTTTTTACAAAAACAGAACTACCAATTAATTGCGCATGAACAAAACAATTTGTAATTTAAAAGAAATTTTTAATTAAAAAAAATCTATAAAATTTTAAAAATATAAATAAAAACAGAAATCACATAGAATAGCTAGTAAATTTAGTTATGCCTCACAATTTATGCCAGAAGTTGCCATAGCTTTTCTTTTTTCACGTCAGTTAATTTTCTACTCGGTTCAAAGAACCTGCAGTGATTTTCAAAAATGTTTTTACATGATGTTTAGGATTAAATTCTCTGTAAGGCTTCTCGATTAAAACAACTATCATTAAATCTCGAATATGTTGTACAGTCACAGCAAATTTTGTGAAAATATGTAAAAAGCTCATTTATTTTGAACGCTACTAGTTGGGATAGTCTCATGGGCGTAGCTAGTGAGGGCAGTATACTTTTATTTGGGGGGGCGGCATTTATTCCATGAAACATTATTTTACACGGGTTAGTCATTTTTATCGTCAAAGCAGGTGAAGAATATTGAGCCACACGAATAATGAACACCTCTTTGCCACACGAAATTGGAAAGCAAAATAGTTTTTACACTAGGTATAGTAGCTGTTGACATCACTACGAGATCTCAATAGCTATGTAATTCTTCTGTAACGTATTTATACCACGGTCTTTGGTATAAATACGGTCATGGTTCCTCCCTTCTTTGCAGAACGTTTTGTGCTCCTGACGAAGAGAGACCTGTATCCGTTCACCAATATTTATTTTGCATCTATAAATGCACATTTTGCATATAAGAAATCTTTCTATATCGTTTACCAATCACCAAATGAAGCAATGAAGTAGAACCACTATAATGTAATCAATGATTCTAAAAACAAACAAAGAAAAACAAAACAAAACAAAAAAAAAATCTGAAAGGTTCTAGATTTTAGATTACGTCTAAAGGGCAGTTTTTTTTAACATTTTGTGTGTTGCCTTTATTTATTAAATATCATGTTCTTCGCACTTAAACCGTAAAATTCAGCTCAAGAGCAATATCGCAAAATATTTTTAAATTGAGCATATCTTTAGAATTTCCGATACGCAGTTTCGCGCGCTGGAGATAAAAATGTTTTTTCTGTACAACGTTACCATTGCTCACTTTGAAATCCTTGAGTTTGTTAATCAAAAATTCGTTAAAGTTTTAAAAAATATGAAATCGATAACAAAACAAATTCCAAATTTAAAATTTGGGCTTCCAGATGCCCATACTCGCAGTAGGATTACGTCATTCAAAATTGGATGACTCTATGTACCGTTGTTTTATCAAAAAGCGAGAAACTTGCATACATTTATACAGATTCTTCATTATTTAATTTCTTCAAATATAATGCAGGGCGATAATATTTGGTGGCAACAGTTTGAAAAGTGAAACGGACATTCAGAGTGATTCCACGCAAAACGAAAACAATAGCCCCTCAGGGACAAAGCGCCCCTTTGGACTAAAAAGGCAAAATAATATAGTATAAGTTTAAAATGTTGGAAAAAATGTTTTTCTTCATGGTTTACATAAAAAAAATACAGGTTTTAATTTATTTCCCTATATGTCATTTTTAGTTATTTACTTGTGCATTGAGAGGTATGGAAAATTCATGGACCGCCCTGGGAGGCAAACTCAGGAACCGTTCTGGACGGCAAAATTTCTGGCTACGGCACTGGGTAGTCTCCACATTGATTTTAGTTTTCTTCGTACCATTAAAAATTTCGTAATGCAGTTTTCCTATTAAAGCTGTTTCAATGAAAGGACACCGGTAGTTCTGTCTGAAGCCCGAATTCCACGAAAGGGCCGAATGTATATATGCGTTTTCGGGGTCTTCTTCCATGTGTAACGTGTGTACGAGACAGTTTCCCTTAGAAAGTTCTCCACGAAAGCATCTCTCTTCTTAGGCAGATGGCCCTAGAGTGCTTTGCAGTAGTCAGGTAAACCAAACCATCCTTGCTCATAGGAATGTTATCTTTTCTTTATTCCATAGCCAAAAAACAATGAAAAATAGCTTCTTTTAACTCTTCATTGTTGAGATGTTCGCAGTTTCACTTTTTTATTTTATAATTAATTTTCAGCAATAACATATTTTACATAGATACTGTAAAACACTTCAGTGATTGTTATTGCGTTAATTTCTGAAATTTATTTTTGGTTTTCATCCTTAACCTGTTCGGTGGTAACTGATTTGATGAGTACATGTTAGATTTCAGATAAACCCAGAACCAGGAGATAGAGTCACCTTCCGCGATTTCGCAAGTTTCATGGCCACCGCGATCTTCTGACCTCTCACTCTGGCAATCTAAATCGATGGTATTTGTCAAAATTGAAAGATGTAATAAAACCTCAAGTGATACAGATTCCTTTCGCGGTGTTATGCTCGTCATTGTTGTTAACAATCTCCCGCATGCAATGCGTTATCGTCTGCGAAGGTGGATACGTTGAAAACCTGGTAATTCTAATAAAAGCCTTTTTTTCCTTTCTCCTTGTGTCATTGGTCCTTCACAATGCTTTTCTTTGCAAATGTTTTACGATAGCAATTTTCCTCGTATGTGAATCGTTCCAAAGCCATTTATGGTTTTTCATTGCGCTGATCAGTTTGCGCAGAAGAAAAGTGAATGTTGCCATTCGAAAATTTCGACATTTTTTCACTGTAACCTTAACTGTGTCAGTTATATTGTTTTAAATCATCATTATCGGACTCCAAATGACAAAACCTGAAATTTCATTTCGAGTAGTTGAGCGGATAGGACGCTAGAGGTTCATATATCTGGGAACCTTGGATTACGGGGAAAGTGCAGCATTTAAAGCCACCATATTTCGAATTCCAACCGATTATGTGCACCTTGAAGCCCGAATTTTGAATTTCGCATTTTATTTATGCTTTGCGCAAATTTAATGAAATTTTGTTTAAATAACTTTGTGATTTTAATTGTGTTATTGCAATCGAAATAAAATATTTTTACAAACTGGGTTCGTTGAAATCATTACATTCATTGCATAGTTTTTCTTTTTTATAATAGCAATTTCAGGCAACTGGCTGCACAAGGGCCATAGTCTTTTAAATTCCTATGGTATAAATATAGAATTAATTTATTTTGTTTTAAGTAAACAAAAAGGCCAAGGGATTCGCAAATTGAAGTCATATTTATCAAAGGTATTTTCAGGATCCACTACAACTCAGTATTGGCCCCTGCAGCTCAGCACTGACCCACTAGAGCTCAGCATTAACTGTATGCTCAAGCATAGGCTATATTATACTTGAATATATCTTTTAAGCTTAACCTATCACAGATTTTGAAAATAAAAAAAAAAAAAATGATAATCAAATATGTGTTCCTTGGAATTAAGTATTTTTCCTAATATCATCATACGTAAGTAATAAATATATGACTTTTAGGAAAGCAGAAAATTTCTTAAAACATTTTCCTTTAAGGAAGAAAAGAAAAGTTAACATAAAAGTACAATCTGAAAATTTCACATTACAGTGAAACACCTAGTTTAATTCCTAGAAATTAGTAACCAGCGGCCGAACGGTAAAAGTCGCTGAACACTGGTAGTTCGGTCCAAGGTTCGAATCTCGCGAACGGGCTGGCTGCATAGGTGATTTCGTGGATTTCCCCATGTGTAACATGGATGCTAGCCAGTTTCCCTTAAAAAGTCCTCCACGAAGGCATCCCTCCCTTTAGGCTGATAGCCCTCGAGGCTTTGCGGTAATTAAATAACCTAATCTAACCTAGAAATTCAAGAAGCAGAAGCAGCCTAACCAGTACAGTGGTTAGAGTCGCTGACTGCCTGTTCGAATCCCGGAGAAGGCATGAATGTTTGTAAAAGGCGGTACTCTAAATATGAGGCGAGTCGAAAGACCTCTCGTGTGGTTTGGTATGGGAGACCCTCGAACCCATCCCCCCGGGATGCTCTCCATCAGAAGTGGGGGCGGAACTGAGCAAAATCGCACTGTCACCTGCAAGGTGCTCAAGGCTGGTTGCTAACGACAAGCGTATCTTCAGCGCTCCTTGCCATGAGGAATTTCGTTAGACAAGTCAGCATAAGTAGCAACAACAAGAATCAAAAAATAAAAATTTTTATATTTAAAACGAGTAGTTTAAGGTTAGCAGAACTAAATGATACAGAGGAAATGGGGGGGTGATAAAATAGGCGTTAGACATTGTGCCGCCCTGTGCAATCTCTGTAGATCCTAAATTCAAGTGTCATGTGATTCTCCTAAGTTTAAAATAAAAATTGAAATACTATTTGAATTTTGTTTCTTGGACTTCTAAATTCTGAAATTTTTGCTGTGCGATGCGCCCAGACTGTGTCCCTGTGTTTGTGGAAGGGATGGAGTATATTTCTATATAATGATTGCATTAGAAATTAATGTCAAGTGGAGAATTTTTCAATAATTTATTAATGAAAAGACTTAATCTTTCAAGTCACACCTGTACAGAAATTTTTCACTGGATTGCTTAGGCAAGAGACTTGCGACAAATGTTTCCAGTAAGTGAGTGCTGATAATATGTATTGCAAGCTCCATGCTCTAGCTAATAGCCAATCTTTTCTGTTTAGCCAGGAAATCAAATTCGCATAACGAAAGCAAAATCTTCTTTAAAATAGCAGCAAAAAGTACCAAATTAATTGTCAGGTGGCATTCAAACAACTGATATACCGTAATGGCATTTGAAACGTCTTCTATTAATTACACTAACAGTGCGTATTTTTATGAAAAGTATCTACCTGATATAATACAAATTATATAAATTAAATTCCTTATACTTGTAAAGACATTAAGTTTATTTCGGAAGCAGGAGAGATGAAAAATTAGCTACGCCTTCGCCGGGAATTGAGCCGCGGACCTATGGAATACGCGCTCAGCGTGCAGACAACCACACCACGAAGGCATGGCAAGAAGGCGGGAGAAATACCTTATATATTCCCCCTTTTAAAGGGCGACTGTGGTTTTTAGGGGACTCAATCGCCAAATTCTGGGTGGGGAGAATCATCATCCCCCACCCTTTTAGTTCGGGCGCCATTGTGCCACTGTAGAGACATAAGGTGATTTGGAAGCAGGAAAGATGAAAAATGAGCAAACGCCTTCGCCGGGAATCAAACCGCGGACCTATGGAATACGCGCTCAGCGTGCAGACCGCCACACCACGAAGGCATGCCAAAAAGGCGGGAGAAATACTTTATATACTAATTCAGTATATTTTTACAAAAATAATAAATATAGAATTGCGTATATTTCTTTTTTAATTACTCACTTTGTTAAACAGCGTACAGTTTAATTTGGAAGATAAAGATTTGATGCTTCGTGGAATAGCAATACCTCTCAGAATTGAAAATCTGCCAGCTCCTTAATGGTAGCCTGAAGATCCTAAGCCGTGCGAAATGGCTTAGGACCTCTCCCCAAAACTGATAATTTGTAAACAGCATGGAAGGTAAATAAGTAATACTGTTTGTATCATAATGTAGGATCACTCGAGTAATGGATAGGATAGGCTACAAACTTTTCTTGCTTTAACAGAAAGATTTAATTTGAAAGAAAAATTAAATAGCTTACTCTTAGTCGAATGGCAACATACTGGCGAGAGAGAGATAAAAATGTTTTATATTGGACAACACACTTCTTTAAAAATATGTGATTTTTTTTAAAAATTAAATTTAAAAGACAAATATTTTACACTTCGTTGAATGGCAACACACCTTTCTTAATTCGCTGAATTTGTTAATAAAACAGTTTAATAAATACGTGCAAGATTGGGGCGAAGGATTATGTGTGTTCAAAACACTATGGTAGCTTTACGTGCCTCCGTTTTTCCACAATGAAGGCAAATTTAGAATAAATACATATGACAAAAAATAGAAGTGATTTTATGTCTGTGCATTGTTCTAAAATTACTTCACAATAATTGGCGTATTGTTTAGCTTGTACGTATAACAAGTCAATGGGCATTTATCACGTAATGTTCCCTGTCTCAAATATAACACGACAACAATTTTCTGTACGATAGGGGAAAGATTCAGTAATCGGTAATACGGATTGATGAAAAGATTCCGTCAGTAGAAGTTACTGCGGAGTGGGGTGGGGGGATAGTAGCGAACGAAGCGGCGAGATTTTGGTCACAGGATGTAACGAGAAGTCCCCACCAGGACAGGTGACAGATACAGGTAGAGAGCACCAGAAACTTCATTAAAGATTGAACTGGTATAGCTCCTAAACACTAACTGACTAGAGTATTAAAAAAAGAAGAAAAAGAAAAAGAGGTTGAGTGTCTGCGTGGCGCATTCGTTTGGTGATTTTGGGGGGTTATTGGAGAGGTCTTTTAAGAAGTGCTATTCAAAATTTAGAAATTTGAGATCGAATTATATAGGATCTTCAGGTATATTTTTGGATGTTATTGAAAGGGTTATTGGGTGGTAGTTAAAATGATTGTTAGCTTGCCAGATGAGACTAACTTCCCAGCGCTTTGTACCTTTGGGAAAGGAGGAAAAGTTTATTGAATTTTAAACAATTTATACTATGAAAAATTTTACAATTTTATAAAATGAAATTTAAAAAAATTTTTTAATAAGTTTGTATATTAGAGTTCATGATAACAAATTGTTTATGATATTTTCTACCGAGTTCACGAATTATTACAGTGCTCATGATTAGACAGATTTCATATTAGAGAGTTCATGATCAAAATTTATGTAGTTGTCATGACTCAGTATTACCATAGTAGTTCCTATGACTCATTTTTAACATGACACAATTTATATTAATTTCATGACTCAGTTTTTCAGATCATTTAGTTTCATGACTCAGTTTCTTAATCTTGAAAACGCTGGTGACAGGTGACAGCGGATATCAGAGCAGCTTACAATGACTATTCTGGTATTAACCGTAATCCGCAACTGTACAACGCAAGAACTGTCTGGCGCCCCAAGAGCGCGTCGTTGGGACTTTAATAGGAACTTTTGATTAGCATAGAGAGATTAGCATTTCTGAAGCAGAAATGTGAAAAATTTGCTATGCCCTCACCGGGACTCGAAGACCTCTTGAACACGCGCCAGTACCTTTACACCCCGAAGGCATGCGGAGAGGAGAGAGATGTTACTCTGATGCACATACAGATTCTACTCTGACGCGTATATATGGACATAAAATAGTCTAGTGCGTTTACGAGCACATATGGTTTAAAAACTGAGGATACACTGATGCGATAACGTCTATTTTGCACTAATATGTACACTGTTGCATTTGCATAAATATTCTATACTGATATTTTTCACTGTTATTTAAACATTTTACACTGATTTTGCTGTTACTCATTTTACACTGATTTTGCTGTCACACATTTAAATTTTGCACTATTAATATAAATTCCTCAGTGTGTTTTATATGCACGCAAACTAAGACACTGTTGATACACTTGTAGCGTTTCGCGCCTCCAACTTGCACGCAACCAAGAGGTGACTGTTGAAACTGGATAAGAGACAGAGTCTTGTTAAGGGTTTAAGTCCATTTTTTATTCAACGTAATAAATTACAAGTGCGTGCTCTTGACGCTCACAAACTACGCCAACTCGGCGGTCAAATAAAAATAATAACCTGAAAAGAAACTAAAGACAAGACTCTAACTACGAGGCTCTCTAAAAGTAACTAACCTCACCGCGTTTTACAATACCGCTGCTAATTCAGCAAACTTGAAGATCACGTTGAACGATTAACAATACTTCCAGGCAAGCACACAGGCTGAAACGCGGGGTTCTTCAATTTCTGGCTAACTACCTCCGCGCTCGTGAAGTAAGAACAGCACACCTCGAACTCGTTTCCTTCCTATTTAACTCAGAATACTTCCGCTGATAATTTGAATCCTTGCGCGTTCTACTAAAATTTACATACTCTGGCATTGGCAGTTCCAGGGGAAAGTAAGGCTTGACAGGAAAGGTAGTTTAAACTTAAAATAAATGTTAGTTAAAATAAATATAAACCCTACACACTGATAGGGAAACTTCTATTTTACACTGAATGCGTACACATAAACATTTTACATTGGAATTTTACACTGATATTTAAACAAGTTGCACTTATTTTACTCTGTTGCGCATGTATTCTATACTGATGTGTATACGTAAACAGAAATTACGCTAGTACAGTTTATGTGCACCTAGGCTTTAAACAACTGTTACAATAACGTTTGTTTTACACATGTGTACATTCTTGTGCCTTACATAAACATTTTACATTGATATTTTACACTATCCCCATCAGGGCAGTCCGTTTTTAAAAGTAACAAGAATAATTCAGCTGGATACTGTGTTCGGTAATCCTCTGTTTTCGAAATAAATTGTAATTCCAGACGAAGAGTGCCGGGATTCTAAGTTCCATAATTTTGTTCTGTAACTAAATAGCACTATAAATCAAAAATTCTTATATTAATGCAACACTTCTTTTAGCCGTTAGCAAAACTGGCATTACTATTTACGACTGAATGTATGCCTCGCTTTCACTCGGAAGAGCAAAATTGGCGGGAACACTTCAGCACTTCAAAAACAATTCGAAATACTAGCTCTTTAGACAGATGGAGTTTTTATGGACTTTACCTAGCCTGTCAAGAAGGTTTCGAACGAATTTTCTAATTCAAAAATAAAGCAGCAATTTTGTTTCTATCCGCGAAGAATGCAGTTCGAAACTTTTCTTTCATCCACGATTTACCATGCTTTATTACCATTAATTAAGTCACCTTTCAGGTTTTTTATTAGTTTCAACACTTTATTTTGAAATTTATTAATTCAATATAACTTAGCATTCACTTATATTATCATTCATTTATACATATATAACCCTTAAAATTGTGTAATTTTGGACTAATAGCTTTTTGAGCTATTTATTTTAATTGTACATTTGCTTAACTAGGCTTCCATGTATAGCTTTTTTCTTGTTTAAAAGTAAGTTTTACATTTACAATTTAAATTTCAGCTCGTCAGTAGCGTTTTAGCTTTTTTATTTTAATTGTACCTTTGCATGACTAGGCTTTCTTGTAAAGCTTTTTCTAGTTTAACAGTAAGTTTAACATTTTCAATTTAAATTACGGAGTGTCGGGAAAAAAGCGATATAATTGAGACTTACCAAACTTTTTTAGATCATTAAGTTGGAATATTCTATTAGTGAAATTACTTTTATATTCTCAATTATTATCGTTTGACGAAACGCGCTTTAGATATTAACTTGATTCGAGTTTTGAGCTGCTTTTCCCTTGATAAAGCCGGCTCAAACTTCGAGTTGAACTATTTACCATTTTTTTGCAATTTTTTGTACATATTTACTGTATTTTTGAAGTATATTTAATTTTTACAAGAGTCCTTTTAAAAAAAATTTTGTGCGTTTAAATTTATTAATTTTTTCTCATCCTTTTTGATTTTGATTTCGTAGTCATCTCGATTTGTAATTTTAACATTTAGTTTTTACGAGATGGCTTTTAATGCTTTATTATTGTTTCTAGTTGTTGCATGATTTAACATTTTGCTAAGGAAGTGTAGAATCAAATGTATTTTTTAGCATGAGCTTTTAAACATTACTCATTCTTATAAAATTTTAAAAATTTTGCAGCTCAATGCGCAAAATTCTTGACCATTAAGGTCCCTCTAATTCATGTTATCTTGCTACTTTATATATATACATGCACACACACACCTTGTCAACAAATGTCCTTGACCGACCTTTACTTTCTGAACGATTGGTCGCAGACATATACTTCCAGTTACAAAACTATTTTAAAAGATTCAAAGATTTATGCTTTGACATTTTCAAATTCAAAGAAATTAGATTTGAAAAAATTACAAAATATAACTTTTTGTACGTTCCTGCTGTCTCTATATTTATATTTAAGAAAATTTTGTGCTAATTAATCATGCTGAATCAGCTTCATATTTAGACATGCGCAACTGAGAGAAATCGTAGACTGAATGCCAGTTCTTGTTTCTTCGCTTTGATTGGCCATTTATTATACCAAGTTGGCATAAAATTGAACAGTTAAAACATTTAGACAAAATCCTTGTATCAGTTTCTGTCATGTATTAAGGTTTGGTTGCTTAGCAACGAAGTTCGGTTTTGCAACTTGTGACCACAAAGCCTTCGTGTGAACGCAGTCTTAGCTGCCTTGCTGATTCGAGAAAGAAAGAGAAGCGCCATAAACTATTCACACATTATTTCTACTTTTTATAGGTTGTATATTCATTATATTTTTAGATTGTTACGAATTTGGTATTTAAAAAGCTAATGTTAGTTCAATTATAAATTAAATGGTTTTATTTCTCGCGCAGTGCAGCGCGTGACGAATATTAAAAGAAATTTTTTTGAATTAAAGAAATTTATAAAAGAAATTTTAAGAATTTCTTTTATAAATTTTAATGAATTTTAAAGAAATTTATAAAAGAAAAAAACACAATTTTTGGTGTCAGAAGTGGGATTTGAATGCCAATCACAAGAGCGATGGAAGAGCAGTTAAGACAATTGATATCAGCCTTTGCTGCATTTAAAGAGGAAATGAAAACGGGCCAGCAGGAAATGAAAGCGGGACAAGAAGAAATGAAAGATGATATGAAATCTGGTCAGGAAAAGATGGAAGAATCCGTTAAAAAGGAAACGGAATCAGTTAAAAAGGAAATGGAAGCCGTTCACGAAAAGTTGGAAGCTGGTCAAGTAACTTTTAAGGAAGATATAAAAGCTGTACAAGAAAAGATTGAAGCAGGTCAAGACGAAATGAAAAGAGAAATAACCTGCGTAATAGAAAGTAAATTTGAGGCTATGGAAGACAGAATATGAGCTGTCGAAAATAAAGTCGGGCAAATTGAAGAAAAGGTTTCTTCTGTCAAAGATGAAATAGAAGATAGAGTGTCGGCTGTGGAGCAACGAGTCGAAGGAAGAGTTTCGGCCGTCCAACAACAAATTGAAGAGAGAGTTTCTGCAGTTACCAAAGGAATGGAAACTTTAAAAAAATTCGTAGCGACGGCAGAGAGCAAGAGTGATGATTTTAAATTCTTACCGATGCCTGCTCGTCCATCTCTGAAGCTATCCACATATGATGGGAAGACATCCTGCCAAGTGTATAAGACCCAGTTTTCTAACGTTGCGGATGCGAATGGATGGGACTCCCAAGCTAAGGCCTGTCATCTCGCCGCTTCTCTGAGAGCAGACGCAGCGGATATCCTGCAGACGCTTCCCGAAAATCAAAGGCTAGATTTCGAAGCTCTGTCCGGCGCCTTGGAGCTGCGTTTCGGCGAGAAATGTTTAAAAGACTACAGCAGGCTCCAATTAAAATCCCGTCAACAGAAGCTCACCGAAACACTTCAGGAGCTCGCCACGGATGTTGAAAGGCTGTCACATCACGCCTTTTCGGAGTGCCCGACAGAAACAAGGGAAATCCTGTCCCTGCAATATTTCATCGATGGCATCCGGGATCCTGAAATACAGAAAGCACTGCGAACGGCGGATGTTAAAGATCTGAAAAGCGCTTTAGTGTACGCCATGAAATTTGAGGCAGCCCAGCAAGCCACTAGTAGAGATCGCTACCCAGTTAGAGCTGTGCGAGTCCATGAGCCAGTGGATCAACTGATGGCTCGTTTAGATGATTTAGCCAGACAAGTCGACGCTTTGATACGGAGTAGGAGCGAGAAGAAAGTATCTCTAAGGTGTGGGAGATGTGGTAGTGAAGGTCACCTAAGACGGAATTGCAGAACACCCCAGGGTACGGAATATAAAGCAGATGATTTTAACAGACAAGTCAGTGGAATAGAAGTGAAAAGAAATTTGTGCTAAAGTGCTGGAACTGCGGAGTTGAAGGCCACATACTAAGAAACTGCAGAACACCCCGAGGTACGGAAAATAAGACCATTTCCCAGCAACGACGCAGTAGACAAATTAGTGACCATATCGAGGAACGGAGGTTACCAGATAATGAAAAACCTTGTTTTAAAGCGCTTAAAATTTATACAGTGAGTGGCAACAGTAACGGAATGTCCATTAATGGGAATATCGATGGAGTTCCTTGCAATATGATCATTGACACAGGAGCTAATGTTACCATCATTAGGAAAGATTTAGATGAAAAGTTTAAACATAAACTTATTTGGACGACATCCTGTGTTACCCTTCAGACTGCGTCTGGTAATAAGATCGACATAATTGGGAAGTTAAACGTAAGCATCACGTTTGGAAATGTCGCCTACCATCACACGGCTTATGTGGCGGATATCACAGATCCATGCATACTCGGATTGGACTTTTTAAGGAAATACAATTTTTCCTTAGACTTGAAAAACAACAAACTGCTTTCAGCATCTGATGGCATGACTATCCATCCTCAAAAGGGATCCTCATCTGGAAATGCCGACGCCTTGTCCGAAAGACCCAGCTCGGGAAGCTGCCGAAATCGTGCTAGGGCCAAAAAGAAACGCAATACTACCAGCTATTCTCTATCCCAGATGCTCTTCGGTCGAGACCTTCGTCTGCCTTGTGACCGCCTGTTTGATCGCCGCACGGATGCTCCTTCATCGCCTGAGGAACATATCCAAGATGCCCAGGCCCGTTTTGAAGTGATGCACCGTTCCGCACGAAAGCGAATGAACTTAGCGACGGAGAAGGTGAAGACCACATACGACACGAGAGCTACTGGACATAAATTCAAACAAGGAGACAAGGTGTGGTTGTGGAACCCGATTCAACGAAGAGAAATTACAGCCACCTTCGGTTCTAAATTACAGCCACCTTCGGATGGTCCATATACAGTCCTGAAGAGACTGAATGACGTCATGATCCGTAAGTGTTCGAACTCTAAACCTAAAGTCGTTCATTACGACATGTTAGCTCACTACAATGGCCATAGTACATAATGTAAATAATTGTAAATAGTATCAGACCATGGTCCTTTATGTTTTTAAATGTGTATTTGATTTGATTTGTATTTAGTATTTGATTTGCATTTAGTATTTGATTTGTATTTAGTATTTGTTTTGTATTTAGTATTTGATAGCATTTGATTTGTTTAAGTTAGTTACTGCATTTATTGTTCATGTTGTTTGATATTGTAATATAATGTTTATGCCTCAGTTGCATTTATGCCACAGTTGTAAGTTTAGCTTCTTGTCCAGGGATTGTACTGCCCGGGACGTGCAGTCCTTGGGAAGGGGGCAGTGTTACGAATTTGGTATTTAAAAAGCTAATGTTAGTTCAATTTTAAATTAAAAATGGTTTTATTTCTCGCGCAGTGCAGCGCGTGACGAATATTAAAAGAAAGCTAAGCCGTAAAATTGAAAATTCAAGAGCGCGTGCATTAAATAAATAAATATCTTTTTTTGATTTCGAGAAAGTATTGGAAAATTCTAGCGCGTGATTTTAAAATCTTATAAAAGGAGGAAAACATCTCAGTTTGTTGTAGTTGCGTAGTTTGTTGTTGTTTAGAAAACTGCTCTTGTTGATTGTAGCGAATTCGCGGATTAACTTTCTTTAGCTGTTTTGAATTACGTTCTATTGGACATTTGAGTAGTTAAAAGATAACTACTGTGAGATATTGTAATACTGCATGATAATTTGAGAAGATTTAAGCATTTTTGTTGTGATAATAATAAATTTTTGTTCATTTTTCATCGGACTTGTGCATTCATTTCGTAACGAACCCGTACGCACGCAACAAGATGAATAATTTTTCAGGACTTTTATGTTATTCAGTACGAATTCACTCTATGTCCATTGTTTCTTAGACGTGAGGTAGTTTTTCTGTATGATCGACATTAGGAACTATTAATGCATGGAGAAACATAAAATAATAATAAAATAATATAGGAGAGCTCTCGACCGACCGAAAAGCAAAAGCATGCTTCATTTGATGGGTTGACCAGCTGCAACTTATGTTATAGATGTTTCCAAATTCAAAATAATAACATTGATTTAAGTTTAAAAATTTTTAAATTCACTTTGAAAGAAAGTTTAACATTTGGAATTAAGTTTTAATTAATTACATGAATAATACAGAGGCTGTTCGCACATTTTTTAGACGATTTTGATGAGCGGTAATAAAAAATCGTTTTCTGCAAAAGAAGTAATTGCAATTGTACTATGTTTTTAAAAGTCAAAATTATCGTCTGTGGCTTAAAAGTTTTGTTTTTATTAAAAATGGCGAATTTAACAAAGCAGCGGTTCGAAGGCTACATTTACGCTCTTTCCGAAGAGAAATATGCATACTCCGTTATCCAAAAACGATGTGAGAGTCATGGTTTTGTGATATCTAAAGCGTCGATAGGTAATATCATCAACAAGAAAGGAAAAAAACGTCAAATTGGAGGCTCAAGTGGGACAAAAATCCCAAACAAGTATCCAAGGAAAAAACGGACATCTTCGACTATTGCAAAGGTACGTTGTTTAATGTTAAAAGAAAATCCCCGTAGTCAAAGGACAGTTGCGAAATCATTAAAATGCTCGGTTTCTACTGTAAACAATATGATAAACGTTAATTTAAATCTTAAGAAAGCGAAAAAACGCAATGTGCATCGTCTTATTCCAAAGCATATCGCTCAACGCAGGACACGCGGCAGCATTCTATATGAGAAACACTTATCCAAAGAAAAATGGAAAACAATTATCACAATAGATGAAGCATGGGTGTATTTAAATTATTGTAACAAAAAAAAAGAGCCTTTTATTATCATAAAAGGGGGAAAAGAATTTAAGTACATGGTTCAAGAATCGAAAGAAAGTTTTTCTAAGGGATTCATGATTGTTGCTGGTTTTTCTTATAATGGCAAGTTAAAAATAAAGAGAATGCAAAAAATGTCAAGTTTAACTCTAAATACTATCAGGAACATATTTTATCGCCAATTTTTCTGAATGAAATACCATCGCTTTACCCACAGTGCCATCAATCTGTAAGACTCCATCAGGACAAAGCTAGCAGTCACACATCAAATTCCACTGTAATTTTCCTAAAAGAAATGGAACAAATAACTAGTATCAAGGACATACCCTTCCCTGGTATCCCTACTAAATCTCCCGATGTGTCACCTATGGAGTTTTGTGCTTTCAGACTTTTAAAAACTGCATTATCCAAACGTTGACCCAAAACCCTAACAGGACTCTGGAAAGCTGTTCCGGAGGAATGGGATAGAATACCTCTTCTGCAACTTCAAAAGACATTATTATCCTGGAAATTGCGGTGTCTAAAGATAGTTCAGAATAAGAGATGTCAAACAGAACATTTAAAGCACAAGAATTTTATGTAATTTAGTTTTGTGAATACAATATACATCGTTTAAAAATGTGTGAACAGCCTCTGTATAAGACGCTTGTTTCGAAACGTTGCAATAAGAACGTGACCCACCGGGTATGTTTGTTTTACCCCATTGCGAGTCACAAATTCTTCAGCAGAAAACAATGCTAAAGAATTAAATTTTGAAAGATAAGCTTGCTTATCTTAAAATAAATGATAGTTCTGCGTAGTCGTATGCGATCATATAAAAGACTTTATCTCCAAATACGTATTTTTAACCTGTTGGTTAATATGAAGTGTTTACGACAACGCAGTTATAAGAATTTCGCTTGAATCTTATCAGCTGCATTTGAAACTTTGTCACCAAACCCAATTTTCAAAATAACATAAACATTTTAAAAAAATAAAAATAAATAAAAGAAAATAAAATAAAATCTGAAATGTTTCAGATTTTAAATTACGTCCGGCGTTTTTTTTAAAAATTTTGTGTGTTATATTTATTTATTAAATATCACGTTCTTCGCACTTAAACCATAAAATTCAGTTCAACAGCAAATATCGTAAAATAGTTTTAAAATGAGGATATCTTTAGAATTTCCGATACAGAGACTCACGCACTGGAAATAAAGATGTTTTTTTTTTTTTCTTTCTGTACAACGTTGCCATTGCTCGCTTTGAAACCCTTCAGTGTGTTCATCAAAAATTCGTTAAAGTTTTACAAAATAGGAAATCGATAATAAAACAAATTCCAAATTTCAAATTTGGTCTTCCACATGCCCATATTCGTAGGAGGATTACGTCATTCAAAATTCGATGTCTCTATGTACCGTTGTTTTATCACAATGGGAGAAATATGAATACATTCATGCAGATTTTTTAATATTTAATTTCTTCAAATATAACTCAGGGCGATAATACTTTGTGGCAACAGTTTGAAAAGTGATTCGCCGTTTGAGTGAATCGACGCAAAATCGCAAAACGAAAACAATAGTTCTTCAGGGACAAAGCGCCTTTGGACTAAAAAACCTTCATTACTTTGCAGCAGAATTAAACATGATTGCAATACGGGAAATGGACTGCAATATGCTTTACATTGCGTTTTACTTCTTTTTACATAGTATTACATCGAAATTTTTATTTTACATTAAAATAAATATCTGTATTTTGATGTGTAATATTAAAGCAAGCACTTGACATTTGCTGGACACGCTGAAATGAAGCAAAAGGCAATTTAAACAGCAGATATGTTGATTTAAAATTTATGGTAAAGCATAACAGCATGCACCACAGGAGTTTGCTATAGGGGACATCAGACACCTAACTATAAATTTTTCCCTCCCCCCTTTCTATTTTCATTTAACCATAAAGATTTCAATGCATTAAATTTCGGGATTCCGCAGACAGTTCTCCCGACTTTGATCTTCCACACTGAAAGAAAAGTTGTTTCCAACAGTAAACAAGTTAATTATTTTTGCCATAATCAATTAACATACGAGAAATTATTTCATTCACCCGTGCGTGTTTTCGTGATGTTAGTGGTTAGCACGTTAAACTAGCAACTAGAAGATCCCTGGTTCGAATCCCGGAGAAGCCATAGTTGATTTTTATTTGTTTCATGATCCGAAAAACTTAAGGGGTTCTACAGTGAAGCACGAAATATAAGGTGGTGGACGATAACTTGTCACCACACGCGTTTAGTCAACTGGGTCTTGTACCTCTCCTCAGTCGTTCGTGAAGTGGAGGAGAACATAAGGAGTTATAGTATTCTCCTCTACTTTTTCTCGTCATGCAAGTGATACTACTTTTTGCTAACACTGGAGTTTATTATTATTAAACGATTATTGATTTCTCATGTTTTAACGCTTTGATAGCTTATAGTACCTAAAAACATACGACATTACATGATCATTAAATCTTCTGACAAGACTGAATTAATTTATAAAATTAGAACAGAACTCATCAGAAACGATAAATAAAAGTAAGTAAATAAAAGAGTAATAAATTAAACAACGAATAATTAAACAGGATGTAAAAGGGGTAAATTAATTCAATAACAAATTAAGTAAGTTAAATGAATCATTATTTAATTTAACTCAAAGTTAAAATAATTATTAATAGATAAATAATAAATTAAGTTAAAATAACGTATGATTCAAAATAAAATAAAATAATAAAACAAACGATGACAGTACGTGGTATCGGGGATAAAAAATTTAAGTTTTTCAGCAGTATATAGTCAGATAAAATTGCTATTTTAGTTTGGCTTCTAATTTATTTCAATCCAGATTATGGGTAGTTAACGTCTTTATACTACCGCCCATTTTGTAGGTAGTAAAATGTCCTTATCGGCCACCGGTTTCGCAATTTAGCTTAAAAGGAGAGTGATTTTTTGAGTAGAGGCTTAGTAAAAATATATGTAGTTAAATTTATCCACTTGTTTAAATTTTGCTTATAAGAGACAGAAAATTTATATCCCGCATTAGTATTAGTCGGGACATCGCATATAGAATGTGCGGTTATGATCGTATAATGTCTCGCATTAGTATTAGTCCGCATTAGTCGGGACATCGGTTCAAGTAAAACTATTTCCTCTAAGAAACCTTCAGTGGTAGGAAAAGGAGAAATTTGTTTCTCGGAAAGCGGCCCAGACGGTATAGTGGTTAGGGGAGCCTGATTTGCGATATCGAAGGCCACAGATTCGAATCCCAGAGAAGGCATGGATGTAAAAATTGTCTGTCCCACTTAGGAGTTGCCGATGGCGGCATAGGCGCTCGCCATTAGAAAAAAAAAAAAAAAAACTTTTTCTCGGAAAAATTTCTCCTAGCCTCACGCTTTGTTAAGATGTGATAATCCCATTATGAGCGTTATAATCTCAGAACAACACTTAGGAGAAGAGCAAAGACTCTAACGCCCACCATGAAAGCTTCAATCAGAGACCAAGTTGGCTATCCCTGATCCAGACCATCAAAATTCCTGAAAAATCGCCTTTCGTGTCTGAGAATGGTGGAGGGGCGTTACATTGCTCCCACTTCCCGCGTATTTTCCTTTCTCCAAGGAAAGTGAGGCATACATTCAAGTAGTCAGCACTAGCAATTCCTATTTTACGAACTGCTAAACATTTTTGCATTGATTACAGAATTTTTTGCTAATGTTGCTAACATTTAGTTGTACAATGGAACCTTGTACAACTAAATACTAGCAACCATCACGAGTTTAACTGCTTCCTGTCATTACCGCTCGCTCCCTATATATAGGGATTAACGTAAAATGGATTAAGTCGTTCCTGGACCACAGATGAATGTGAAGTTCTGCTTAAAGTTTATAACAGTACTATGTGTACACGTTCGTACCCCAAAACCAATGGAAATCATTAAATAAAAGATAAACACAATATTAAACAAACATATGTTACCTTTATTTACTAAATATCATGTTCTTCGCACTTAAACCATAAAATTCAGTTAAACAGCAATATCGCAAAATAATTTTAAAATGAGCATATCTAGAATTTCCGATACACAGTCTCGGACGCTGGGGATAAAAATGTCCCCCCCCGTACAGTGTTGCCAATGTTCGCTTTGAAATCGTTAATTTTTTTAACCAAAACCTTATAAGGTATTTCTCCCGCCTTCTTAAAGGCCATCGGGCAGCACGCTGGGCGCGTATTCCAGAGGTCCGTGATTCGATTCCCGGCGAGGACGTTGCTCATTTTTCATCTTTCCTGCTTTAAAAAATAACCTAATGCCTCTACACTGGCGCCCGAACTAAAAGGATGGTGGATGATGATTCTCCACACCCAGAATTTGGCGAACGGATTCCCTAAACCCCAGTCGCCCTTTAAAAGCGGAATTATTTAAGGTATTTCTTCAGCCTTCTTAGCAGGCTTTCGTAGTGTAGTAGTCAGCACGCCAGGCGCGTATTCCAGATGTCCGTGGTTCGATACCAGGCGAAGGCTTTGCTCATTTTTCACTTCTGTTTCAAAAATATCCTAATGTATCTACAAACTCATAAATTCTTTCTGCAATTTGAAATATGATGTAGACACATTAGGATTTTTTTTCCAAGAAGCAGGTGATGTAAAAAATCGAGCAACGGCCTCGCCGGGAATCGAACTGCGGACCTCCTGAATACGCGCCCAGCGTGCAGACCACTACACTACGAAGGCTGGAGAAATACCTTATATACTCCCCCTTTTAAAGGGTGACTGAGGTTTTTAAGGGACCCAATCGCCAAATCCCGGATGTGGAGAATCATCATCCAGAACCCTTTTAGTTCGAGCGCCAGTGTAGAGACATCAGGATTTTTGGAAGCAGGAAAGATGAAAAATGTGCAACATCTTCGCCGGGAATCGAACCACGGACCTCTGGAATACGCACCCAGCATGCAGACCACTACACTACGAAGGCATGCTAAAAAGGCGTGAGAACACCTTATAATAAAGTAGATAATAAAACAAATTCCAAATTTCAAATTTGGGCTTCCAGATGCCCACATTCGGGTGGAGACGTACGTTATTCAAAATTTTATGGTTCTAGGTGTCGTTATTTTATCACAATGCGAGATACATACATACCTTTACGCAGATTTTTCATTATTGAATGTCTTTAAATATAATAAATACAGGGCGATAATATTTGGTGGCAACAATTTGAAAAGTGATTCAGACTTTTAAAGTTTTCGACGCAAAATGCCAAAACGAAATTAATAGCTCTTCTAGGCTAACGCCCTTTGGGCTAATAAAATGGAAGAAAATTTAATTTTAATGTACTGCTAAAAGAAAAGTATACGCAGAAGATTGTATTAAATGTAAGATGGAGGAAAATAGTACTATTTGGATGCGAAATTTAATTCCATAAAACCAAACTCTGTTAAGGGGAGTATCTTCTTTCATCGTTTCTTTGTCTCTAAACGTCACTCAATACCGCTTAACATTCAATGTAACTCTGTTTCACTCAAGCTTTGTTCAATGTTACCAACGTATTAAAATTCTTCTACAAGTAAATGCCAGATACGACATGTTCATTGAAGTTATTAAGCTGCAGCATGTTTCCTGCTTTATTACGGTGATATTGTCATGTGGAAACTACGCTAACAAGCGTAGCGCTAAACAAGGATCACATGACATGAATTAATTTTGAAATGAGTGGGCTTAGTGTGTGTGTGTGATTATGGCAAAGCCTCGAGGGCTATCTGCCCAAGAGGAGGGATGCCTTCGTGGAGGACTTTCTAAGGGAAACTGGCTCGTATACACGTTACACATGGGGAAAACCACGAAAACGTCCATGCAGCCAGCCCGTTCGCGGGATTCGAACCTCGGACAGAACTACCAGTGTTCAGCGACTTTACCGCTCGGCCGCTGGTGGGCTCATAAGTGGGCTTAGAGAGAAGCAGTTATTATTTTTAGGATGGAGAGCGAAAATAACAAAAATAATATGGAATTTCTAAATTAAGGATAGGATTTTGGTTTGTATATTTTTTAACCTGACATATAAATAATTATGTTGTAGAGTCATTAGGTTAATTGGAAGCACAAAAGATAAAAAAATATGCAACCGCCTTCGCCGGGAATCGAACCACGGACCTCTGGAATATCGGCCCAGCATGCTACCGTTACACCACGAAGGCACGCTAGGAAAGTGGGAGAAACGCTTTACAATATTAAATATTAAAAAAGAAGAAAAATTCCTTAATTGCATTTTATATTTGTAGAAAAATAAAAATAATCAAAGCACAATTCGCTGCAGATGTAATATCAGATTGAAAGGTCATTTTTAAAGTAGTCTGTTCAAAGTATGCATTATAAAGATGTTTTCATTTTTAATTTTGTTAACCCAAAAGAGGCTATAAGTCTCGAAATGGAATTTTGCGTTGTTTCACTATGAATGGTATCGCTTTTCAGATTATTGCCTCCAAATATTACGTCCTGTTTTATTTAAAAAAAAAATTAAATAATGAAGAGTCTGCATATATGTATGTACTCGTATATTCCTCGCATTGTGAAAAAACGACGGAACCCAGAGCCATCGAATTTTCAGTAACGTAGTCCTCCACCTGAACATTTGCTCCTGAAAGCACGAATTTTGAATTTCGAATTTATTTAATTATTTATTTTATATTATTGCCTACGTATGGGTTCGTGATAGATTGAATGAATACACTCAGAACCATAGATAGCTTGATAAAATTTATTTTATCCAAAGAAACACTTCACAGTTCTGGAACCTTCCACAAAAATACTTATACAGCTCTTCACAGTATCACTGAGCACAGTGAGTTGTTACACTTCAAACCACTGGGAACTGTCAACACAACAGAATGAAAAGCGCATCTTAAACGTGAAGCTCTCACGGATATCTCAATACTCTGAAGTCCCTCTGAACTGAGAAACTGATGCTGTCCCCGGTCTTATATATTCCCCCCAGCCGCCTCGAATTTTCGAGTACTTCTCGAAATTAACGGAAGGCCGGATACGGTTACAGTTATTCAAAAACGATACCATTTCAATTATACAGGGACCGGACCAAAATGTTGCCAAGTTTGGTGACTTTTGGCAAATTTCAGCCAGATTTGGCGACAGAAATTAGTCGCCAAAACCGCTACCAGCTTGGCGATATCTCACCAAATTTAGTTAATCTTAAACAGACTTGCCTGTGTATTTTTATTAATTCTGTAGTATTCTATATTCTGTAGTAAATTTGTTATTTTTTTGGCAAAGCATCGTTTCTTTCAAGCTTTTCATGTTACAATAAACAGAAAAATACAACAATTTCACATATAATTTCACTAAAATTATCTATCCAAATTAAATTATTCAACTCATTACACAGGTTTCCTTTGTTATTATAACCATTTTAAGCGGCTGTCGCCTCTCAATCTGGTTTTTAAAGAAATGATATAGTGAATATAAAAATATGTACGGCAAATTTTTATTTTTATTTATTAAAATTTATTAAAAACGTTAATAATAAAACGACAAAAATAAATTTTGTAAGCCATCTTATTTCTCTCGCCTTCTTGGTGTAGTGGTCAGCAGGCTCGACGCAAATTCGAGAGGTCCGTAGTTCGAATCCTGGCGAGGTCATTTGCTCATTTTTCATCTCTCTTGCTTTCAAGACATATCTAATGTCTCTATAGTGGCGCCCAAACTAAAAAGGTGGAGAATTATGATTCTTCATCACCAAGATTTGCCGATTGGGTCTTCTAAAACACCAGTCGCCCTTTAAAAAGGGGAGTATATAAAGTATTTCTCCCGCCTTCTTAGCATGCCTTCGTGGTGTAATGGCCAGCACACTCGGCGCGTATTCGAGAGTTCCGTGGTTCGAGTCCGAACGAGGGCACTGCTCATTTTTCATCGATTCTGCTTCAAAATAACCTAATGTTTCTACAGTTTTAATAAGGAAACTGAATATTGATATGATAAACTTTGAAAAGACTGAAAAAATATGTGCCAACATTTATATATGTCAACATTTAACTCTGCACCGGGAATTCTAAACATATGCTGCTATATTGGTTTAAAAATTTTTGTGATTTTGCTTTGAATTATATACGACGTAAGCGCAAAGAAAGCGATGCTTAGTGATAAAGTTAAAATGACCCCCCCACACACACAAAAAAAAAAAAAAAACGGTTTTTAAATACAGTTTAAAAAGACGACAACTAGTCTTTTTTTCCAGCTCGCAAGCTCGGCGACGTTACAGGGGTTTACCAAGAGTGAATGAAAAAGCAGACTGCGAGCTCAGCGAGAACTTAAAAAACCTTAACAAACTCTTTTAGGCAACCTTTAAAATCTGAAACCTTTCATGTTTTATTATTGTTCTTCCTTATTTCTTTTCCTATTTTCATTTTACTTTATTTCATTTTATTAATTTATTTACATGTTTTTAAGGGAAAATAAAAAAGAAAATGCTTGAAGTGGAATCAAAGCTTTCGTTGTGAATTAATTTTGTTCCTTGTTTCTAAATTCTGAAATATATAATTAATTAAATCATTATTTCTACATAATAAAATAGTGGACACATTTATTATGGGAGTCGGAATGTTTTTGCTCGATTTCCATAAAACTCAGTATTTCCAATTTAAAACACTTATTACTATTTTCTTCATTTTTGATGAATACTGAATTAACGTAGAAGTCTTATTTAAGATATATATGCAAGCTAAAACGTAATACACGCTGTGAAATAAACAATCCAAAATTCCCGTTAGTATCACCCCCCCCCCCCTCCATTCTGGTACAATTATGTACTTAAAGTAGAAACACTGGAGACTAACTAGAACAATTCTTGAAAAGGATAAATTGTCAAACATGCTTTGAGCCTCTTGCTCCGCATATTTGTAATCGCAATATTTCAGTTAAGAAGATAAAACATTTAATGTTTTGTTTTACAGTACTGAAGGAAAATAACAGACCTTCTAAACTCGTGCATAGCACAACACAAGCAATGAATTCGGCATCTTTGATTGACAATACATTTCAATAAAATAAATTATGATTCGCTGGGTTTAGAAATAATAGTAAAACTCGCTCTAAAATAGGTTAATAGGGTTTTATTCAGTTACTGTAATTTTATCGTGAAGCCTCGTTTCTGATAACCAACATCAAACTGTCGCCATTGTTATCTCTAAGTTATCGCGTTACAGCGTAGCATCCACCACTTTTTTTTTAATGTGTGTTTTACTCTCTCTTTTTTTCTAATCATTTGTATGCCTATCATTAAGGAACAATAGAAACATAAATTTCACACGCTGGAGAAAAAAATCAGTTGAATTGAGTGTAGAAGTTGAAACCAGATATGGTGCTTTTGGGATAAATAGACAAATGTCGAATGAAAACATCGGTATTCTGGGTCATATTGCTTCACAATCTGTGGTAAACAGTTCGCATTCATTTCCAGCGCTACTGTTTGCGAATTGGAATTCTTTTAAATCTTACAAATGTCCATAATAGAGATTTTACAAACTTTTTGGATGATTACATTAGGTCAGTGGTCGCAAACTCAAATTGCATGCATGCCGCATGCTCGAACTGAAGGCAGCTGACGGGCCAGAACATTTTCGAAACAAAACTTAAAAACATTTCTAGCAAAACAAAATTAAATTAATAAATAAACTAGAAGAAAAAAATATGAAAACTTTCAGATTTTATTTTACGCCCAAAGCGAAGTTTTTTTTTTTTTTTTTCTTTTTTTTTTTCCTCATTTATATACACATATACGTTTCTAGAGCATTTGGGCTAAAATTATTTAAAGACAGGATATCTTTAAAGTTTCCCATACACAGTTTAGCGTGCTGGAGATAAAAATGTTTTAAACCGTACAATGTTGCCATTGCTCGCTTTGAAATCTTTGAGTTGCTTAATCAAAAATTCCTTAATGCTTTATAAAATATGAAACAGATAATAAAAACAAATTCCAAATTCGGGTGGAGACGTACGTTATTCCAAACTGGATGGCTCTAGGTACCGTTTATTTTTATCACAATGTCAGAAACACACATATGTGCATGTAGATTCTTTATTATTTAATTTCTTTAAATATAATTCACGGTGATAATAATTGGCGGTAACAATTTGAAAAGTGATTCAACCCAAAATGCCATTTGAAGACTAATAACCCTTCTGGGCTAATAAAATAAATTTTTATTTATAATAAAATAAAATTTTATTCTGGGCCCATTATCCACATTCAATCCATTATAAAGTCTACGCATTTCGATTGTCTTCGTTTTTGCCAGTCATGGCTGTATGGACATTTCCAAGGTTTTTTTTTCCTTGTGTAACGGGAATACCAGTAGGATTCTTTTAGAATATTCTCTATAAATACATTCTTCCTTTCGCAGATATCTATAATGCACTTTCCATAACTAAGGAATTAAGTGTAACATCTGCATAAGCAGTCTCACCAAACCAAACCGATTTCAAAAATTGATATCTTGTTTCGGATGGAGATACTTGCAAGTTGGAGATGGCTTTGTAAATAGCATATTGCAAACTACAATAGTGAAATAGTTACGGTCATAAATGCGAAAGAAAATATGCATATTTGTAGTAATACAAAATATAAAATGAATTCGTAGAAACTGGCTATGAAAAACAGATGCGCACAAATTTATAATGATACAAAATACAAAACAGGCATAAAAATTAGACGTAAATCATCCTTAGGATTGCTTTGAAATGTTTAATATTACATATGTTATCACTGACACACTTTTGAACTGCAAATGCATAGCGATAAATTCAAAAGTACATTATAGCCTGGTGCACAAAATTTAAGGAACCTGCAATCTTATGAAGCATGTTTTCACCTGCAATCTTATGAAGCATGTTTTCACCTGCAATCTTATGAAGCATGTTGAGAAATCATAGGTAAGGTAGCTCAGGGAATATCAAAGTGATAAGGAAAACAATACTCTTACAATAACTAGATACAATGGTTTAAGAGTATTTGGTTTAGAATTAGTTACACTGCGCTGGTTACTGTAATATAGATGAATCACTGTCAAAGATTAAATGGAGATAAGAGGAGTTTCCAGAACATGGTATGATCTCTTCGAACAGCGATGCATGTTTTGTATTGCATATGCATGCATTAAAAATGTTGATCGTAAATTATTGTGATAAATCTACTTCAATGTCATGCTGCTTTCAACTTTTAAATAAGTTGGCTATGGATTTGGGCATGTCACAAGGATCTGCTCAGAGGCATCGTTCACTAGAAGTTAGATTCAAATTATTCAAATTTCAATTAGTTCCTGGTATGTCAAAAAAATACACGAAGAGCTCAACATTGGGAAGTTGAGTGCCTGTTATATTAAGCTGGCACACCTCAGATAAATTTTAGAATAGTATAATTTCCACGTACAATTATGACTTAAATCATCTTATAATGCTAAGCGCCAGATGGCCAGTCTAAGTAATCATCTATCAATTGAGTTATGGAAATATATTTCTTAATTTAATATGATTTTTTTAAATTTTGAAACCTTAGTTCTGCATTGTGTTATTAAAAATCAAATATTCTTCATTGTACAGTAAGACCCCGCTTAACGCTGTTTCGTTTAGAGCTGTTTCGGTTTAGCGCTCTTTTATTTCAACCCGGGGATTCCACGAAATCGCTCGCAGCATACGGGGATTACCCGAAATATTATGCAGCGATAGGTTTCAAATACATATCCGAAAGAGTGTACTTGTATTTCTTGTTTGGTGCGGTATTGTACAGACATATTTTGAAGGGGTAAATGTGGAAGATGTCGAAGAAATAATTCAAGAAGCAGCGGCTAGTCTTTCTAATGATGAGCTCAAGGAATTAACTGAACAAGAAGAAAACAAAAATGTTGACAGCAGTGATTCAGAAGAAGAGCAAAAAGAACTTTCGATGGCGTTTGTAAAAAGGAGTTTGTCTACCATAACTGAAATAATGGATCAATTCATTGAAAATGATCCGAATTTTGACAGGAGCTCAAAAGTAAGGCGTGGTGTTAGAGATGCTCTATCCGTTTATGAAGAACTTTTAAGAGAACAACGCGAAAGAAAAAGGCAAACAACATTAGATGCTTTTGTCACAAAAAGGCAGAACACTGAAAACGCGGAAGGCTAACTAAATATGACTGACTGAGAATTTTATTTGTTTTTTTTTAAGAATATTCGTTTTGTTATTTATATTTTGTTTTTATTTTTGCAAGAAATAATAATGTGGTATTAATTTGGGCTTTAAGAAATAAATGTTTGGTTTTATTTTTATTAAAAAAACATACTTTTTAAATTTAATACCTAACCAATTTCCTAGCCATCTTCCCCTAACCCCAATATTTACATGTAAAGATAGCCTCGTTTAGCGCTGTTTCGCATTACGCTCTACTTTGATGGAACGTATCCCCCGCGTTAAGCGGGGTCTTACTGTATTAATGAATTATAACTGCATTAAGTATTATTCATTGTATAAGCGTTTTTCTTTTGTTCCGATATCAATGCTTTGCACTTAACTGTTATTAATCATGCATAATTATGCATTATTTCTCACCTTTGTGTATTTATGTTTGGTGTACTCTGCGATCTAAACTGCGTTTATATCCCGCTGCTGTGTTTTATCCCCAAGAAGTTCTGACTCTTTCAGAGTTAGGTACAAAATAATCAGTTTCAATAGAGATTAGACTCCATGGCCAAGAACTTCCGTGTTGCACCATTCTGCAGAGAATGAGATAGGATTTAGTACGGAGGACGAGTGAGTCAACCCATTTCAGCAAACTTCTCACTTTACAACAATAAAACAAGATCCGCGTACCAACCGTAAAAATAATTACTATATTTGTACTTCACCTGGGTAGAATTTATATAACAATTTAAATGTACAATCAATATATATTGTACAAGCTTGGTGCTGCACATTTGGGACAGGATTATCCCTCTGCAGTAGCTTTACCGGTTACCGTTTTGGCTTCGGTTACCTGTAGTTGTTACCACCATCCAACATAATGCCTCCTTAAACAGAGCAACTCAGCCACCACATCGACCTGTAATGTTTGTGCGAAGAGATATCGTGCGCAAATCCCTCTCCAGATCAACTAACGTTCAGTATCACATTGAACCTGAATCTATTTTTATCAATAAACCGTGGCTTGATTCATTACACTATTAATCAATCCTTGTAGTCTTTACTCCACGACAAGCAGTGCAGGCTAACAAACAGGTATTAAAAGTATTCTGGTTTCCAGACAAAAAGTCTATAATTATAGAGTCGTCTAGACACAATAAGCTGGGATATCTGGAGCTCACTGCTGCATGTAGGTGGTTTACAAGTATGCTGGCTTCCGTTGTTTGGTATCAGTCTTTCTTGATCAGATCAGTAAAACGGTCGTAAATGGACGTTGTTTATAAAGCTTGGTTGTTGTGTGTGTCCTTCCTCTCTTATTGTTGGTACAATACCGTAATATATACTTAAGAGCACCATAGACGAAGTTCTTAGTGATGAGAGATCGACGGGTTAGACCAAGGGTTCTCAACGGGCTTCAATGAAATTTTAAAAGGAGTTTATGATGATGAAGCGGGTTGACTGGGGATCCTAACCGAATATGTACCAGCAATTAACTGATCGGTATAATCGAGGTCCCGTTGATTACAACAAATGTATTAATAAAGTTGGTAACTAATTGTTTATTTATATAAAGTCAAGTTTTATTCATATACGTCAAATTTTATTCAAAGCACATGAGTATGCTAAGTTTGGAAATTTAAGAGTCATCCGAAAGAAATATTCCAAAACTGAAGTTGTTACCAGACCAGCATTATTGTATTTCTCCTCGTTTTGCCCAGTGGAAGCAGGTTTTAGTCAAGTCAATAACGAAAAACAAGAAATAGGTTAAATATTTCTGAACGAGAAAATTTAAGGATTAAGTTAAGCAATTTTATGCCAAATATTCAAAAAACATTGTATCAGAACATCAAGGCCAGCCATCACATTAATTAAAATCGAACTTTTGGGCAATTAGTATCTGTGATTTTATTTCTGATAATATGTTTATATTTGTAAAATTTAAATAATAATACAAAAGAATAATAAAACATAAGCTTAATAAGCTTTTTTTCATAACTTTGTTTTATAATTTAAGAAGTTATTTATATGCAATCAATTGTACTATGTTTATGTTGTGTGCTATTGTAGAGAAAGGTGTAAGGGAGTTCGACGAAGAAGGGTCGAATGCAAGAAAAGGGTTGGGAATCTCTGGATTAGACTCCAGCTCTTTATTCCAACTAATTTTTCGCTGTTTACTATTCCCGACGAAATGGTTGGCCACAGTCACCGTTAGGAAATCTGGGAAGTAAAAAAAAAAAAAAAAAAAAAAATCTGAACTCCTTTTCTTGTTCATGTGCTATGATGGCACGATTCCAAAATCGGGACTCGTTGGACTCGTCCAAAATCTGAATATGAATCAGCTGTCTAAGGAAGATCTATTAATATTGCTACGAAATATCCAGCTAAGGTAAGATAGCTTCCCCGCAAAGCGGGATTACGGCTGCCAGAAAAATGCAGGGTTTCCAGATTTGACACGAAATTGTCTACTTGGCGACATTTCGGTGATTGCCATAGAAGTAGCAAGAACATTCTAGAACACATTCTTAGCGATTTTTCTCGAGAATGTTCTCGAAGGTAGATTAAAGCTATATATACCCTGTTTGTACGCGGAGTAATAGTATGTTGAGTTTACTAGTGTTTCGAGTTCAGAAGTTAGCTTGAGAGCGACCTAACCGAGTCGGGAAGTGTACTTTAGTGGTTTAGCGTGAAGCTCTCTTTACCGTTGTAGCCTGAAGGCTGTGTTGCTGATTGTTTCAGTGGGTTTATCGTAGTTTTCCGAGGATTGTAAACGTGTCGTGGGAACTCTCTTGTGTAATACTGGCGAATAAATTGTGTTTTGATTCTTCATGAAGTGTTATCATCAATTACTCCAAATCCGCGAACCCGCAGAACGCAACAATATGCAATTTTCCGTAAGCTAATTTTGAAGAAACCTATAAAAATGATATTGCTCTTCAAGTAAGCTTTTCTGGTCCTGAAGTTGAGAACTCAGGATAAGCTTCAGTTTACCTTAAAATGAAAGAAACGAAAGATGCTATTGAGAATATAGTAACATTTCTGCATTAAATTACTTTATGTAAAATTTAATTAATTTTAAATTTATTGAATTCACTCTTATTTGCCATCATTTTCCTTCCAGGAGAAAAATCGAATTCTGCAGAGCACTATGCGAAGATAAATAGAGGCAGAAAATAAACGCTCAAAAGTTTACAAGATTGGTAGATTGACTGACTAAGATCAAGTACAGCTGTCTCTTGTGTAAAGAAACCCCATGAAAACATCAGAAAATTAGAGGCCACGTTTTCTTCCCAGGAAAATCATGACGACAGAAAAAAATGGTATTACGAGTCAGATTTCTATTTTCGGTGATGAAAAGTGCGATTGACTTTCCATCGCCGGACTTTAGTTAAACGGATGTAATGATGATTGAATAGTTTGCTATCTACAGTTTTTATCTTTCTACAGTTTTTATCTTTTGCGGTTTGGTGATTTCACGGATGCAATCAGAAAGATGATAAAGTCATTGACTGACAAACAAGGGAAAACATTTTTTTTTTTTTTATATATATTGCGATCGGGAAAACTTCAGATTATTGTACCAGGTTACAGTTATGTTGGACACCTTATAATGCACTCTAGAGCAAATACTTAAAGGAACAATTTTTTTTTTTGTAATCTAATGTGTAGTGGAATATGAATGTATACGGAAGTAACTGTCGTATGAAGAACACAGAGAACAAAAGCCGTTTTAATTCTGGATAGTTACAAGATTTGTTTAAGATGACGGTTCTCGTTCTTTGAGATGCAGATTGGCTGCCCTGAAAAAATCTTGTCGCCGGAATTAGCGTCACTGCTACATAAGTGCATAACACATCGGCCATTTTTCCAAAAAGCGTACGCCAATTACTTCATCGTCGTCGTGATGATCGTTCATTGGAAAAGTTCTTGTAAATATCAAACATTATTTCTACGCCCCACTAGTGGCTGAATGGTTATAACTGCTGAATATCGGGAGCTCGATCCCATGAGAACAGGCAGTTTTTGTATTGTTGGATTTCGTGGTTTTTCCCATTTTCCTTAGAAGTCCTTCACGAAGAATTCCTCGTTTTAGGCAGACAACTCTGATGTGTTTTGCCATATTCTAATAATCTAAACCAGGCTTTCTTAAACTGTGGGTCGCGAGACCTGCAGCAGGGGATCGCCAAAAATTTTAGCAGTTTTGATATTTCATTAACTTATTATAATAATTTAACAATTACCAAATATTTTTACACGATGTACCTGAAAATAAATAAAGATAAGTGAGTACAGACAAAGAAGAAAAAAGTTTCGACGCGTTCTTTTCATGATATAAACGTTCGTTTACCTTGCTCTGCACGTGACGCTGTCATTTTGTCTGTTACTTATTTAAAATTTTCACATCGTTCTATGTCTAAAAATTATAAATTAAAGTTAGTGACCTAAAACTGCAATAGTACATTACAGTACAAGTAAAAAAAATTGACAGTTTCACTCACGCGTGAGACGGATTTGCGTCCCGGAAATGGGGCCACAAAATCTTACGGGGTCTTATGAGGTTCCACAAAATTTTTGTAAATATTATGGGGTCCTGGGGTCGCGAAAAAATCTCAGTGATAAAAAGGGGTCGCGACTGAAAAAAGTTTAAGAAACCATGATCTAAACTAACGTAATTCAAACATTATTTCTTGCAAATATTCGTGAGTAAATGGACATATCAACGGCCGTCGCTCAACACTGGCGGCTCGAGCTGGGCTCGAATCCCTGCGAACGGGTTTCATGGGAGATTTCGTTGTTTTCTCGGTGAGTAATGTCTATATTAGCCAGTTTCCGTTAAAGTGACCTCCACGAAGACATCCCTTCCCACAGACAGATAACCCTAGAGTTGCTCTCTTTCATCAATTAACATAACACAACGGTGATTATAACAACTCCTTTTCTTGTTCATGTGCTATGATGGCACGATTCCAAAATCGGGACTCGTTGGACTCGTCCAAAATCTGAATATGAATCAGCTGTCTAAGGAAGATCTATTAATTTATCCTTCAAGTTATTCACACTCACATTGCTTTCGTGTTCCCATTTCACCATACATTTTATTACGAACATTGCATTTTTACTTTTTCCATGTTCCGCCCCCCCCCTGAACGTTAATTCTGTTATACATGCGTATGCATTGGAGGGGGTGTTTAAAAAGTTTTATTTATATGCTCTCTTTCTGGTTTTTATTATTTTTTTATTTTTCTGCATAACCATAAATTTTTGGTATAAATTATTATAGCAAGAAAATTTTCTTAAAGGGAAATTCATTTGCTTAAAGAACATATTATTTTTGCTTCCTTAAAAAACATTGTTTTCTGGGGAAAAAAAAAAAGTTTGTATTAAAACTGTTATACCTAGTTACGTTTTAAATGCAGCCCTCAACAGGTAAAGTGGCTAGCGTTGTTAACTGCTATGCAACAAAGCCCAGGTTCGAATCCCGGAGAAGGTTTGGGTATCTGTAAATGTATAATGGCTTTGCGGCATGAGGGCACTTAAAATACGCCACGAGCTTAACCCCCATAACACAAGACATCCTCAGGATATCCTATTTAAGTCGCAATGTCCCGGGCAGCAGTTAGGATATCCTAAGGATGTTGATTCTCAGATATCCTGAGGACTTCTTAAGTCAACATCCTGAGGATATCCTATTCAAGTCTCAATGTCCCGGGATATATGAAGATCTCCTCAGGATGTTGATTTTCAGATATCCTGAGGAGTTCGTAAATCAACATTTTAAGGATGTCCTGTTCGAGTCGTAATGTCCCGGGATATATGAAGATCTCCTGAGGATGTTGTTTCTCAGATATCTTCGGTACTTACTTTTTATGGAAGCTCATATCTGAAAATATTAAAGTAACCTTGTACCACACGCAAGTCATGTTATAAGAATCGAAATCTTACTCTATGGATTACCTATTCTGCATATGAAAATTTAATTGTTATGCTTACACTGGTTTTCGTATATTTTGGCTGTAAGTATTAAGTAATAATATTTTCAAATTTTTGTTGTTGTTTCACAGTGCCTATTGATCAGAGTACTTTCTTACAAATGAGTTTCATATTGAAAGTGTGTTTACGATTAAATTCTAATTGCTACATAATATATTTTGTAAACATTATTTTAGATACTTTTCTAATATCTTTGAACACAAATATTATTTACGTTACAGGTTAACTCAGAAAATCTTTTACAAAGACATTTATCCTATGAACAGATGAGCATGATGTGCATCCATGCCTTATATGGCATTCGAACTTGAGCCCTTCTGTACGGCAATCAGTCACTATAATCACTTACCCGTCTCTGAGGCACTAATCAGAAATATCAAGTTAGAAAAGTTTTCTATTAAATTCATCGATAGTTCTTAGCATAGAAATAACTATACTTTGAAACTGCAAAAGAAAAAAATACTTTTTGATCTGTTACACTATTATATTAGTAATGAATGATGTTTAGTGCTGCGCAGTAATAAGTAACAGTATTTTTTTTTTTTAACAAACGAAATTTTAGTTTACAGACGCAGTTAAAAACTAGTCTGTACGAGGTTTAACCTCCTTTAATTTGAATTTATAAACAGAAGAATAATTTTATTGGGCTAAAAAATTCATTGCAGTTTCTTCGTTCATTTTCTGGTATGTTCTTTAATAATGAGAATTAGTCTTTCAAAGCGACTGAGGTAAGAAGTAACTTATTTTTTACCTCTCTGTAATAGGAAAATAAGGTTTGAGAATGGGAAGAACTAACATTAAGTTCTTACTCTCCTCAAACCTCACTTTGCTACCTCTTTAACCATACAAATATTCGGTCTTTGCTAAACAAAGCGCGAAAAAAATATATACAGCACTCTGCAGTCTTATACGTTATGCCGACAATGCTACATGACTCCTCATAATTTAACAATAATTGCTGCTTTATTAATTTATTTGTAACATCCAGAAAATGCAGTAAACACGTTTCTTCAAGGTATATAACACAAAGTTAAATGTTGTTATGAAAACTCAAAATTAGATAACGGATTAAATAGATGTTCAAACTTTAAATTAAAATGATCTAATTTTTAAATTAAACGCGTTCTTTAAACCCAGCACTTTTATTACTTTATTTTATACTATAAATAACAATTGAAGCTGAAAATCTTAAAGTTTCGTTTCCATCATTATCATTGTCCGTAAAACTGCTTCTCAAATTTTCTTTGCTTTTGAGAAACCGAGCTCCGCTCAGAATGTAATTCCTCTGAGCACTTTTTCTGTAGCCGATGCCCCAAGAAGATTTCTCTTTTCTTAACGTGGCAGATTTATGTGTCAAACCTTCCCTTCTTTTGTATCCCCCTACAAGGGAAACATCCCTTCACAACAAAGTACACAGAACACCCCCAACGGTTTTAATTGCTCCGTAATAGTGATATCCTTGAAGAACCCCACAAAGTGGAAAGTACACGTACTTACTTTCAGATTTCCAGAATTCAGCTATTCTGCTAAACGTTAATAGCCGTCGTTCCAAATTCTCTTTCAGTTACGAACTGACTTGCTGACGCTTGCAAGCGTTACATTGACAGAGTGTGAAAAGTAAGTTTCTAAATGTTTCCTTTATTCTACAAAAATGATCAGAACTAAAAAAAATTATCTCAGATATCTAAAAGACGGATTTACAGCAGAATAAATCAACGTACATTATCGGATTCGTCAGAAGATGAAGTAGTAGTATTTAATTATGAAAAAGGACTGTGTCGAATTTTCGCGCTAGCAAATATTCTTTAAGTTCCATTTCAAACTGTGATTCGGAATATGAACTTTTATGTCTCAAGAAGAACTGACTGATGACGATTACCAAAACGATTATCCCATTTTAAGGAATATTCCAAATATAGGACTAATAAATATTCCGTTAGACTTTATGTGCCTTGTGTGCTTAGGAGTAGTACAAAAAATGATTACTATTAGGATAGGCGGAGGCACCTTACAAGCACGATTACCACATAAAAATGTTGAACTAATTTTTTTTTTTTTTTAAATGACCAGTTTTTAAAGCCTTCTGTACCAATTGAATTTGCAAGAAAACCAAGGAACCAACTCTAAAAGAATTGAAACCCTGGAAAGCTACAGAATACCATCAATTTTTACTGTACACTAGCCCACTTATTTATTATTATTTTTTTTTAAATTTAACAAAAAGCTACATGATCATTTTTTACTACTTCATATTTCGATTAAACTCTTATGCAAAATACAGAATCAGACGGCAATTGATGAATACGCACAGTCTCCATTAAAACTCTTCGTAGTAAATTTTGGGCTTTATTATGAAAAACAGTATATTGCTCATAATGTTCACGGCCTACTGCATATTTGCGAAGATGTAAAAATTTTTGGGCCGTTAGATAATTACAGTGCATTTAAATTTGAAAGCTATATATATCTTCTATAAAAAAAATTGATTAGAAAATCTTCCGCTCCGTTACAGCAAATAGCAAGACAAACTCATGAACTGTTTAATCATACTGTAGCCATGAATAATGATTCAATCAACGTAACCGATTTAAGTTCAGAATTTCAAAATTTACACACATCTGGTCCCCTACTTAAAGGTTATTAAATGCTTAATTTTATTATTGAATTTTGAATACAAATTAACTGAATTTGTAGAATAATTTAATTATGAATATATCGAAGAATTCAGTTTTGGGCTATTGAATGGTTAAAAATGATCGAAAGATTTTTAATATTTAAAACAAAATTTTCTCTTATAATATTTTGTATTAATAATTCATTTCAAGTCTCTTGCTCAGATTTAGATATATTTACAAATTATTAAATAAATTGAAATTCAAATTAGAAAATAAATTGTATAAATATTCTTAAAATTTCTTATTTTTCCATAGTAACCACAGATGGAGGACCTGAGACTGTCTGTGGAAAATAAGCAAGTTTCAGGTTATCACAGCACCTTCACACACTTTCACTGGAATATAAAGAAGATTTCTGGGGATATACTGGGATGTAACATTAAGCAGTTGAGAGTATGTATTTAAGAGGTTAAAGGGATATTGTAACTAGTATTTCAAATCCTGATAACATCCCATACGCTGTCGGTGGGACCTAGATAGGATGTCCTAAGGATATACTGGGATGTGACATTAAGCACTCGGGAGGATGAGTTTAGGAGGAAACTGGGTTATTACGGGATGTCCTGAGGATGTAGTAAGTAGGACTTTAAATCCTAATAACATCCCATACGTTGTCGATGGGATATAGATAGGATGTTTTTAGGATATAATGGGCTGTGTTTAGGAGGTTAGTGGGATATCCCGGGATGTCCTGAGGATGTAGTAAGTAGGAGTTCATATCCTAATAACATCCCGCACGCTGTCAATGGGACTTAGTTAGGGTGTCCTGAGGATATCCCGGGATGTGACATTAAGCACTCGGGAGGAGGTGTTTAGGAGGTTCACGGGATATTCCGCGATGTCCTGAGGATGTGCGCATATCCCGCGAGAAACATCCTCGGGATATCCCAAGGATGTTTTTGTGCTATGTGGGAAAGCTCTTTCGAAGGGTTTGGTGTTAAAGAAAAGACGGGTGGGTGAACTTTGGCCTCCGTCCCCGAAGAATTCTTCTTCCCATTGAAACGGAACTGAGTATTGTCACTTAGGAGGTGCCCAAGCTCATGCCAACCACAAACGCAATTTCCCGCTTTTAGCCAGGATAAATTTCGTGGACTCTTTCTGATGCTGCTTTCAGATATATTAGACAAGTCAACAAGCCATTTTAAATTTCTTAAACATACCTAGCATAACTTTATGAAAAATTCTGCGCTGAGGCAATTCTGTCAAGTTCTATATTTAACGCATAGATTACGTTCTTCCAAACTTTGCCATTATCAAGTGAAAAGGCGGGAAGTTCTATACACAAAAAAGAACTGTCTAAGAACTAAACAACTCTTTCTTTAGCTAGATTTCATCCAAATTATTATAGCTAGATCAAACAATAATGCTAATACTATAGAATCAATTACATTAATAAAATAACCATACAAAATTAATTTTGTTAACAAATTTATTATTCAAAATTAATTAACAAGAATGATTTATTTTTTATTTAAATAAATAACCACATTTTATAAAAATGAGCAATCATAATTAATTTACTTCAAACACTTTTTTTCCCATTCAAAAATTGTCCTTTTGCTTTCAGAACGATATAACTATCTACTTGGGGCTTTTAGAAAATGTAGCTGTCTTTGGAATTCTATGGATATAAAGTTTGGCCAACTTTTGGCTATAATTCTTTTTAACACTAACATCTTTTTCAGATAATTCCTCTTTTTTTCGGCATTATTCCATTGGATGACTCCCATTATTCTTCGAGGTACACAGAGATAAGTCTGAATACTAGCTCTCGATTCATCAAAAAGACTACTGTTTTGGTAACAGATGCAGCAATCAGACGAGCAGCAAAGGCGTCGCTTGATGTGTCCATGATTATTTTGATAATATTAATTAAATGATAACATTAGGCGATGAGAAAAACATCCTTCAAACTATCTATGAAAATAAATTTAATACAACCAGAAACATCACATTCTTTTTTTACTATTTTCTAATTAGGAAAAAATTCTAATTAGTCATTAATAGTTGATTATCTTTAATCATCTGGTAGAAGTTCATTTATGAACTGTTTATATTCATAATGTTTTTAGAAATTTGTTTTAGCAAGCGAAGGGCAAATATCTTCTTCCATCATTGATGCTGCACCTTGAATTTTTCATCGATATCCACATAAACGTACAAGTCCTCTCAGTTTATGTTAGTTGGAGACATTTTCAGTTGTTTTAATTCCTTTATTTCATCACTTATCAAAATGTTGGCATGTTTAGAAGAGTTCTTTATTACCTTTTCTGAGAAATATTCGCAAAACTTAAATATTGCTTGAAATTAAAATTAAGGTTCTCTGAGACTTAATTCCTTGCTTGGCGACATGTCTTCGTCATTTGAGAAATTTTTATTCTATACTTTGACCTTATTCAGAGATATTATCTTTTATTTGATGGCATTATTTTAGTTTAAAAAATTCCTTCTGTAATTTTTTGGACACATTAACCGAATTGTTGATCACAATCAGAAACGTATGTCCAATGTTTTCGTATAAAAACGGGATGGACTTTGACAATTCGATAACACTATCCGAATAACGTTAACCACGATCATATTAACCGGCGCCGATTGTGCCGCTGAAAACTAAAACACCACATGCTGCTGCTGTTAATAAAATTCAAAATATTTTAGAACTATCACCCGGAAGTCCACATCCTGCATGAAATTCGGAATACTATGTTCCACGAATATAGTCCATTTCTTGTATCATTATATACACACACACAGAGATACTTTAAAACTCAATTTTTAACAGAGGTTTCAGAAAGAAAACAATACCAAAAGATATTTACTTTTGCTTAAGAGTTAACGATGCGGAGAATTGTAAAACAATATCAATACCAAGAACATTTTAGGCTTCTCTCCTAGCTTGTTTTCATAACCTGAGTTATCTGGAACATTTCCTACAATAGAGTTATTTTAGCAGCGCGAAAACTCCTTAATGTTTCTACAGGTGCTCTTCTACATGACATTATCGGACTTCAATAACATTATAGTATATAATAAGACAGAGGACACGTCAAAACGTTTTTTGAGGTGTGCAGATAATATTCGAAACCGATTAAATTCTAACCAGAAGTTTTATAATAAATTTAAGGCATACGTTATTTGATAACTCTGGTAAATAGTGTTCTTATTTCTATCTATGAACTATTTCCGCTGTTTTAAAATGAATAAATTAATTATCCAAATTAAATAAAAATACTTAAATTCAGTTTCACACAGCACTTCCAGATACATACAAGTAAGCAGACAAGTCGCAAATAAATAGGAAGCAATTTATTTGCAGATGTAGATATAGAACAAATATGTAGTAAAAGCAGACATACAAAATTGTATAAATTTTCATTTTGCTTTTCTATAAACAGTTAACATCAAAAAAGTATTCTACAGTTTAAGACAAGAATAAATCACTCCTAGCTAAAAAGTCGTTTTGTTTCCCCGGCATTTTGTGCTAAAATTTCACTTTTGTATATTAGTCAGACATTACCCTTGTTTAAGTAAAATGTACGAAGGTGTCCCAGTGTAGGCAAAATGAGTCTTGGCAACATAAGTCTTTGCTTGATGCCTGTTTTCTTCAGCCAATTAATTTAACAATTTTTCTTCCGTGAACATTTCATAAAACAAAATAACAAAACAATCAGCTGTCAAAAAGCAGAATAATAATAACTTTTACCAAATAATTACCCAATGCGTCTTCCCAGCCTCCCTTTTTGAAAATAATTTCTTCTTTTCTCTTATTTTTGCGCGATTCAGTAACACGGTCGTGCTTCCGTGTTTGCTCTGATTCAATATCCGCTGTTTCGCTTATCCGTAATTCAGTGCTGCAGAGAAAAAGTTTCGAAACGCTAGCGAAGTGACTATAGTTCGAAACGTATCTGATATATAGGAGCTTAAAAGACGTCCAATACGTTTTCCGCTCGCAATATAGAGAGGACACAACTCCAAATCGCTCAAGCTTAGACAGCTGTTTTAGTGCGAACAGTTTAAGCCTCAATATGCGTGTCATTAAATCTTTGAGGGGCAGGAAAATGTAATTAACTTTTTCAGCAAAACTCTTGTTTTATTTACTATATCAGGTGTTACAATAAAATTATTTGCGACAATTACACATATTTTGTACAAGACGCGTGACAAAAATGACCACTTCTAGTGATCAGTGTCAGTGACCACCGCAAAGTGTGACTCTACAAATGTCTCTATGGTAATCATGGACACAGTTTTTCTTTTTCAAGTAGAGTGCAACTTTGCATGTGCTGCATTCCCACATTGTTCTTACAGGCTTTTTCTTGGTGCTGCAAAGTGCACATCGTCGTGATGTTGTCGTCGATGACTGATGCTTATTTTCTTGAATACGAATTGCTGCATCAACTACAAGCTTATGTTTCTTGATTGCCATCTAATGAGCTACAAGGGAATTTCAGAAACGGACAGTCTTGAAAACCACTCACACAATGAGTCAGACGTTCTATAGAAAAGGTGGTTTACTGTAACTAACCACCGCCCTTCAAAGTCCCTGGTTCTTCAGCCAATTCGGCACCTAAAGCAATGCAGTCAAATACCAAAAATCCGCTTATCGACATCCGCGCAACATCTCAGAATGTAAACATTCAGTTGATAGGTTCAGGAAACTGCAGCATCGAGAACGAAATACCGAAGAAAAGAGAATTAGTTAACCATATAATGACAATATAACAGAAATACTTGCTAAATCTATCAGGACTACTATTTCTCCTTATCTGCTTTGCAAACATATAAGTGTCCTGAGTAGAACATTACTGGAAACTATGTCCTTATGAATTGTAGAAGAGATGACAAAGATGAGAAGGGTTTAATTACCCTTTATTCTCCACAATTTACAGGTGCTCCCGCACTTTGGGTTACAAAGACCAAGCACTTGTGGTCTGAACGTAAGAAAATAAGAACTACAAACTAACTAAATTTAAATACGAGCTAAACTCAAATATTTTACAGAGACTAGCAACACTAAGATTGGCCTTTTAGATCTTTACATATGTAGTACGTAGAATGCGGGGAAAACTACAATACGTCTTCAATTTATCAAGAGGACTAAACCTGGCCTTAACGGCGGACAGCAACTGACTTGAAACGCGCGTGAAGCAAAGTGGCAAGAAGTCTCACTTTCTCTCTAACTCTTCTTGGCTAAAAGCCACAACTTAAGAGTTTACAAGCACAATTTGCGTAAATAAAACTAACCCGTTTATTCTAGCTGGAAATGGAAAATAAGAGAGAAGAGCAAAGTTTTAAAATAAAATAAGCTTATTCTTATAAATCATTTACATCATGGTAAAAGTTTTTTTCCCCTCCTATTTGCATCGAGGTAAAGAAAGAAGTAGAGACTTTTTGAACTTGAAGTTATGTTGTTGTATTTCCTTAGCTTCGTTATTTCCCGAGATTGTTTAGTACTTGCCTTTTGTAGTTTTATCCAAATTTTTTGGAGATAAAATTTAAAATATTTTTCAGCGCTTCTGAATACAATGGCAGGTAAGAAACGAGTTCATGACTTTACTGTTTGCAACGTTTAAAAAAGTAAACATGTTGCATGGACAGTAATGCAAAAAAGTCTTTAATAACCCCAGGTCACAAATAACCACCTTCCGAGGTAACTTTATAAATTTTGCTAAAATTTTAATATTCCATAGAGACTTTTGGCTAGGCTTAGTGACAACAGAATACTGCACCAACTGAGTAAAAATGCTGACAGTCATGTAACAGGCGGTACAGCAACTCAGCTGGTGGTAAGTAAGGTAATGCAAAAAGTGGAAATTTTGCAAAAGATGAAGGGATGCTACTCCTTCGGTTTATAGCAGAATCATACGAATTGCGACTGGCCCTTTATGAGATACAGAAAAATAAAGAAAAGCTGCTGAAATTTTACAGCAACAGTAATTATAATCTCGGAATCCAAAACCGGAAATCTTTGCACGAGGCGAAATCAGCAAACCTCGATGCTGTCTTGTACGAGTGGTTCCGACAACGGCGAAGTAATGGGGTGCCAATTTCAGGACCTCTCTCGAGAAAAGGGAAAGCATATTCATGTTAAAAGTAGAGGAGACATGCAATTTCAGCAGCGATTGCCTGAGCAGATTGAAACACAAACATGGCTATGGGCCATCTGAAAGCCTGTGGGGAGAAAATTCAGCAGATGAAGTTGTTGAAGAGGAATTTATTGATGAATTTTTCTGTACTGATGGCAGAAGAAAATTTTAGCACAGAATTTTAGCCTGTTTAAATTTTTGATGTGGACGAGAGTGGATATTTTTGAAGAGGTATGCCAAGAAAGACATTTTTGACAAGCGAAGGAAATGCACCAGGGGTGAAAGAAGCTAAAGAAACAGTTACTATTTTAGTATGCAGCAATGCAGCTGGAACTTATAAATGTAAACCAATGGTAGTTGGTAAAAGCACCAATGCCAGAGCTCTTGAAAGGAGTAAAATTTTTACCTGTGATTTACAGGATAGTAAAAATTTTTGGTTCATGAAACAACTTATTATCGAATGTTCAGGGAATATTTCGTTAAAGAGGCTAGAAGGCATTGTAATAGTATGGGGTTACCATCAAACTGAAAGACTTTACTGTTGTTAGACAACTGCTCAGCTCATTCAGAGGCAACCATTTTAATGTGAAATAATGTCGTGGTCCTTTTTTTTTCCCCAAATACTATATAATTGATTTAGCCAGTCGACCAGGGCCTAATACACAGTATTAAATGCCACTACAAATCTGAGTTTCTGAAAAAAAATATTTCAAGAGACCTTTCTATTTCACTTTGTGATTATAAAAAAAATTCACCACCAAAGACTACATCTATTTGTTAGAAGAATTATGGAATTCTGTTTCCCAAACAATATTAGTAAATGGCTGGCGTGATGTATGGCCATCTTCTCTGGTTATGAAACTGAGAGTGATGACAATGATTTTTCTGGTTTTAGGGTCAGTGCAGCAAAGCAAGAATTGCTTCTGTATTCAAAAGAAAGAACAAACGAGGAGGCTTTGCAAGAAGATATCGTTGAATGGATGATTTGTCCAGATAAGCCAAAACTGACATATCAGATGACCGATGACGAAATTATCGGGTATCTTTTGAACTCCAAACAGCAAGAAAACGATTCTGACACAGATAGTGAATTTGGTATGAGTGAGAAAGTATCTTTTAATGCAGGTTGGAACATGGTGAAAAAATATCTAAAAATTTTAAAACATCAGAGCTGTGTCACAGAACGATAACTCTATATAATTAAAAAAAAAACAACCATACCATAACATTGAAACGTATAAAAAATGAAATATTTTATGTTTTATTAATAGCCCTTATTTTCATATGACTTTATCGTATATGTCTTTAATGTCCTTATTTATTTTATACTTTTAGTCTAAATATTATTATTTATCTTTTCTGTTCTGAAACCCACAAAATCCTAAGGTCAACGTAACTCTGGTCCCATAAGCATTGCTGATTTCCATTCTTCTATTCATTGAGGTTAGGAAGTTGTTTTTCTTACCTCCAATGCTTCTACTGTACAAATTTTCGCAAGCGCCATCTATCGGACATTAATATTTTCCGGCTGCATGTACGTACTGTGGACGCCGCTTAATGTAATCGCCCGTTGTAAATGAAAACATTGAAAATACTTCGCTTACTGTGATCGATATTATCATCCATTATAGAAAAAAAAATTAAACTAACGTCGATATATAAAAGATAAATTCGCCAAATAAGGTCAAAATAGATTACAAAAATTGCCATGTAACAGAAAAAGTAGCCAGACAGCTTGGTTTTAATTTCAGCCAACCATATAAAATTCAATTGGCAAAAAAACAATGGCAGATTTTGAATAATGATGAGATGCAAGTTTTTTCCCCCTTCTTCTTTCGGGGAAGGGCGAGTCCTGAAGACGTCTACAAGAAACTAAGGTTTAAATTTGAAATTTTATATTGGCATGTTCTCTTCTAATCTGCAATGCCTTCCGAATATTGAAATTAAAGGTCAAATAACGTCCAGAATGAACTTTTGCATTAAAGGCATTATGAACAATTCATAAACACACTTTTGCATTTTCCTTATTAAAATGTTGTGAGAACACCTATTTATATGTTTCTTAAAACTAGTTAAATTATTTACATTTTTTTCTCTTTGTTTAATGTAATTATTCGGTAAATATTATCAAGAGAGACATGGAGAAATGTAATCATACTAAGTGGAGTCTATTGTGCAACCAAATGGTGCTGACTACGAAATGTACGTACGTCACGAGAACTGGTAAAATCCCCAAAACTGTTGTTGCAATCTCACTTGTCTGATGTAATCAGAACAAGTCCACGAATTGCTATCGTGGAAAGGAGTTAAGATCGTGTATGGCATTGTTCAGAGCAATTCAGCACCATAGAATGACTGTCCGACTTTATGTTCAGTTCAGCGCCAATTTTGAAGGAAAGTGTACCGGGGCGGTGATAGGAGTCTTCCCCCTCTTACACTGCACCAATCTCTCGAGAGGACTTTCGGCTCACTGTATATTTAGAGTGTCCCTATGCCGCGCAGTCATTATACATTTACAAACATACATTCCTTCTCCGAAATTCGAACTCGGACCTTTCGGTGCGGCAGTCAGCATCGCTAACCATTTTCCCGTCTGGACGGTAAGTCCCAAAATGGAAAGTTACAACCAACTTTTTCCGTGCAACCCTGCAGTACATTTCTAATACAGTTAGGGCAGACGTCAGAACCGGTACACCAGGCGGCAGAATTTAGATGTGGCAAAATTTTCAAAATTAAGAGGGGGGAAAAAATTAGCGACGGCAAAACTTTTCGAATTTAGAGGAGGGCCTTGGCAGCAAAATTTTAGAATTTAGGAAGGCATCAGGCAGCAAAATATGGGATCCGCAGAGACTGCACTGGGTGGCAAAATAATTTAGCGCTGGCCCTGAATACAGACATCTATAATTATCTTTATATCGATTCGGCCATTTTAAAATAGGTACACAAGACTGTCACAAATCTGACAAGAAACGACAAAACTATTTTATTGCCGTTCTATTTAATATTTCAAGCATTTTAGAAATACTTTTCACATCTTGATGAAACAATAGTAGCTTTTTTTGCCCTATGGTGACTTGAATGTGTTTTACTTTTTACCGATTATAATGCCCTAATGGAATATCAGCAGACAAACATAGTCTTTATCATTGAACCGAACTGAATTGACAACTATTTGTTCGATTTCCTGCTGATGTGCGCTTTCGCAGAATTCCTTTCGATAAAGTCTGAATTTTCGCAATTTTTATATAGTTTGGGTATTATAGTACTTGTGTTCGGGTGCAAATTCCTCATTAAAAAATTAAAAGTTTCTTTACATTTACAATGCTACAATTTTATGTTCAATTTAGATGTTAGATCCTGAAAGAGTGAATTTAGTTGATGTTTATCTAATTTGTATAAACACACGTTCTCGAATTTTACCCTAAGCTTTATTTTCTGCTTTTCACTAATATAAAAGTATTCCGCACATTTAGCAGCATTTTATTTACACCCGTAACAAGGATGTGAAAACGGAAAACCTCCCTCTCTTCTTTTTGATTTTTGAAAAAGAAAGCAAAAAATGTTTTGTGAGAAGCTGTATCATTGCACTACTTACCATAAGAAAAGTTCCCATTGAAATTCACCAAGATAACTTTCCAAGTTCAGCGTTAAATTGCTCGAGAGAAGACAGTTTGTGGCGGTGAAAATGGGTCGCTTCTATTCTTTGATGCATCGTTAAGTACGCACTTCCAAAAGCTCGAAAAATGCTAACCCAAGGGCGGATGGAAAATTATTTTGTTCTTTGCGAATTCTTCGCCGTGCATCTTTGCATTATGGGCCAATGTATATCTCTCTATAGCCAATGATTACGAGGGAGTTTCTTCTAAAAGAAAGCAACTAAACGTGAGATTTGAGGTTAATTGAGCAACGGTTGCCAGATCCTGTAGTTAAGAAGAAAAACGATTTTATTGTGTGAATATGGTGCATTTAGAGGCGTTCCTACTCATCATGCAGAAAGCATCTAAAAAATAACAAAAGGATTGCTTAATATACTGAGAACATAGATGTTTAGTATTCTAAGAGCCCTATGACTTGTTGAAATTTATACACAAATATAACTGTGTAGCGATTAACTTGCACTAAAATCGATACATAAAATTGAAATTGATTATAAAAACATCGACAGTCGTATTTCTACATTCAGAATGCACTTTATTCTTTAGTTAAGATATTCTAAAAGCTCTATAATTCGATTTATAATCAATTTCCTATTTGTGTATTAATTTAAAAAACAGTTAATTGATGGACAGGCTTATGTATCGATTAACTCTCGTTTAAATCGATACATAAATCTGAAATTGATTATAAAAACCTTGACAGTTATTTTTCTACAAATAGAAAGTACTTTATTCTTTAATTAAAAATATTTTTAAAATCCTGTAACTCGATTAAATCGATATACAAATTTGAAGAGCGATTAAATTGTCCTTTAAACTGGTACACAAATCTGTTATAATCATCATAAAAATACCAATAATTATTTTTCTGCTAATATAATCACTTTATTCTTGTTACTAACTGGAAGAGAAACAATTAGTGTAATATCTTAAAAGAGGGGGAAAAACAGCCTTAGATTAATGAAGATTTTGAATAAAATTCTGTCAAATTCCGAGGCGATTACCCATAGTTTCCATTATTCTAAGAGCACAAAGTTTTTGCCTTCCTTGCAATGCTTTCCCTTTCCGAAGAAGAAGATTTGTGACAGTTTTCTTTTTCTTTTTTCGAGAACGAAGGATACGAAAAGCAAAATTAGGATAGGTTAGGTTACTGGATTAAAGCAAGGCACAAGAGGATTATCTGCCTCAGAGAAGAAATGCCTCTGTAAAGAACTTTAATAAAATAAGAACAAAAGGTATCAGGTGAAAACCTTGAGAAATCACCAAGAACTGCAGCTACCTCATTGAACAAGGCTCTGAAGTGTTAGTTTTTCAAAAACAAATTCAAATACCTCATAATTTTACGCTGTCGTTTTTCTTCTAATTAAATGATGAAAAGTATAAAAAATGAATAAAACTTCTTTATTTTCCCGCTGTGGGTGAATGAAGCGAATTCATAAATACTTGTTTGTAAAATATTCTTTTATAAGTTAAATATAATTATAAGTTATTTATAAGTTAATATATTAATTTGCAAAATGCAGAAATATTTTAGAGAATAATTTTTTTTTTCTTTTTTTTTCATTTGAATGAAATTTTTTTGCATTCGAATTTCATTTCGAATATGAATTATTTCTCACTTATTTTCCAAGGATTTCACTCATATTTAAGGAAGAAGTTCAAAACAAAAGTTGGTCGTTTGGGCAATTCATTACGGCTTCATATTTGATAATCTTGTTATCTTTACGGCTGGCCCAAAGAAACCATTAATCAATAAAATTTCAGCCACTCGCTTTCATACAGCTCTTACGAAAATATCTTGCAGAATTCTATAAAAAAAAAATCCAATATTAAACTTCTTTACAATCTTTTAGAATTATAGCCCAGTTTTCTGTAAACCAGAACAGGGATCATCTATAAAATTTTATAAAATTTTCGAGATAGGTTTTATAGAGTTCTGTGTAGAGATTTTTATAGATATTCTACAGAGATTTATGCAAACATTTTATAAAGTCTTTCAGTTCTTAAAGGTCTCACCTATAAAATCTTATGTAATGTGCATAGCATCAACTGACAGCATCCTACTGAAAATATCAGATTTTTGTTTATAGAAAACTGGGCCATAAATCTAAAGAACTCTAAACAAGTTTCCTTGTTTTAATTTTCTAAGATCGTACAGAAACTTTTGAAAAAATTTTTAAAAAGCATTATATAATCAACAAAATTTTTTGGCATATAAATTATTTTCTTCCTCCTTTCTGCATGCTTTCGTTGTGTAACAATAGCACAATCGGTGCGTATTCAAAAGGTCCAGGTTCGGATCCCGGCGAGGGCATTGCTCAATTTTCTAGTATCTCAGCATCAAAAATCATAATGTTTCTACAGTGCACCCGAACTAAAAAGGTGGTGGGTGATGTTTCTTCATCACCAGGATTTGGCGATTGGGTCCCCTAATCCCCAGTTGCGCTTTAAAAGGGAAGTATATGAGGTATTTTCTCCCTATTTTCTGCATCCCTCTGTAGTATTACGGCACGTTTTCGAGAGGTCCAGGTTTGAATCCTGGCGAGGGCATTCCTCATTTTTCACGTCTCTCAGCATCAAAAATCTTAATGTCTCTACAGGTATTAAAAAAATTAATTAAACTTTAAATTTTAAATTGAATTTTTTAAATCTTAATTTTGAAATGATCTATATTCTATAACATAAAAGAGGGATAAAAACTCTCGGAAACGATGAGATATTTTTTATAATAGAAGTTTCAATATCATATTTACTTTAAAAATATTTAAATAAAAACAAATACGTTTTAAATAATTGTTAAGTTTAATTAAAATGTATTTCTCTTATCATGGGTATTTATACAGTAGTTAAAAGTATTAATTCCAGAGATTATACAGTTTCATAATTTAACTTTCTAATTAATTTTATGATCTAAATTGATTTCATGCTTCTAGAAAATTTAATTTGTATATAACATAAGCAGTATTGTACAAATAAATTGTCCAAAATGTTATATGAATTTAGAAAGTGAAAACTGTTAGTCTAGAGGGCAAAAAAAGGCAAAAATTTCCATTTAAAAATGATTCAACACTCATGAATAAAAGTGTTTATTTTGTTCTTCTGTACCCCATATACGCCAGAAAGAACGAGAAGCTGAAGTACAGCAGGAACTGAAAATTTAAATACAGTATGCAAATTTTGCAGATTTCTCTAGAATATACTTCTATAAAGGCTTACTAAATGATCTCTATGATTCTCTATGATTAATAAATCTCTATGATTATGAAATAAATCTCTATGATTTTTGCAATGCTGCATTTCTATAGAATTCTCTTCTGTAAAAGCTTTATAAAATTTTTAATAGATATTAGAGAAGCTTTTTACTTCCTTGTACGAAGTAAAAAGGAAGTATTGTAATCGCGAAAAATTCCGGGTACCAAATTTTAACGAAAATATCCATTTTGACCGCTATCGAATGCAATTTAACGATGTTTTTGCGTGATATCTGTACGTGAGGACAGAATAAAAGACTCCTTTCATCCAAAAAAATTATCAAACTGCTTTAAAATTAATTCTGAAGAGAATTTTTCTTGGCGTCTGTACGAACGTATGTACGTACGTGCGTACGTACGTATCTCGCATAACTCACGTCCGTACGTATCTCGCATAACTCACGTACGTACGTATCTCGCATAACTCAAAAACGAGTAGCCTCAGAACGTTGAAATTCTGTATATAGGACTGCTATAACATGTAGATGTGCACCTCGTATTTTGGTTGCAATCGGCCGCACCAAACGTATATAAATATATTTATATATATATCCACTCTGTTACCCGGCTCAGTGATCTCTTCTTTTACTCTTATATGTTTGTAAATTGTACACTTTTTGTTTTAAAAATGATTGAATTATGTTGTTTTTATCTTCCGGTTAAGGTTTTTATGCCTTTCGTAATTCTGGAAGCAATATTTGTACAATTATCAACAATTTAAAAGCTGTTTAAGTGCGGTTAAGTTTTAAATAACATGGCGGACATATTTGTTTACATTTGAAACAGCAGAATTGTAGATTTGTTGCCAATCTAGAGAGAGTAAGCTTCGCAACACAAAAAATAACGCCTTCATTTAATATTGCGAATTAAATCATGCTTAATCCTTTCTGTAATTTTTTCGAGGAAATAAGTGTTTAAGATTTACTTCGTAATTTTTAATGCAGATATTTTGAGTTTTTATGTATTTTTGCCTTGTCGCGAAGTGAAAACTGAATTAATTGAATGAGAAATACTAAATCGTCTCTGAAAAACTGTTTCTTTTCTGTTTTGTTTGCTTAATTTCTTTCATACATCGTTTTAGCTTTATTATAGTATTTGAATAGAACATGTGGCAACGATAATTCTTCAAATGATATAAATTTTGTGCATTCAGAGTGTCGTTATAATAAACAAATAGAGTGAATTTTAAAGAGTGCATTTATTCTATTGTCGTTTATGCGCTGTCGACGAAGCAGATTTAATTCAATCCAATCAATTTAAATGAAATTCAAGAAAGAAATGCGCATAATTTAATATTCCGTACAAGGAAGTCATGTGGTGTACACATCAGATTTTTTTTATAGAAGATTACGATAAAATTCTTTAGAAATTTCTATAGAGTTAGTAGAGGAAAGGAGAGTTCTGGCTCGGGAGCTTTAGGGATCCGGAATTGAGGGAGCTCCCGAGAAGGAAGCCTCAGCCGTGGAAGGGACGCTTATCTGAAAAGGGGGACAGGGAGCCTTATCAGAAAGTGGATGGGAGATAAGGGTAGTTGCTACGTCACAGAAAAAGGACGTGTGCTTAGATTATTTTCTTTTTTAATTTGGTGATTTAGGCATTTAGTAGTTATATGATAATGTGTACTTATTTATATTGAATTCTTAAAAACGTATATCAAGTAGGTGTTTTGAGTGACTGATACAGTTATTTTCTAGAAACAGATATAAAATGAAACGTTTCCTTCACAGTCTTCCGAAGATAATTATTTTCTTACTTGTATTTATCCTATGACTGAATATCTGCAAAACTGCTACATGTCATCACAATTTAATAAGAGACTATATTTTACTGATTTATCGGAGATGATTTCCCTTCGTTAATAAATTTTTAGCCTTTGTGTTTTTTCTTCGTATTCCAACTGTTTTACTACGTATATGATGATTATCTCCTAGTTACCCTGAACGAGGATTATTTTCGAATTTAATGATTGAGTGATCCTATACACTCAGAATTTTACCTTATGTCTTAAATCTTCTGTTCATAATATCACATATACTTTCCGTAATCTTCATTACATTACTCATTTTTATTCTTAAATTCATTTTACCCAGAGTTTTTTCAGACTTGTTAGGCAATACTTTTAACTTATTCGTTATATTTTATGAGTGTAATTACTAAAACACGCATTTTCGTGTATTATATTATTCAATGTTAGATGTGATTTTTAACTTTTTTCGTTCTTTCCAACGTTTGCGATCTTCAACATATTCTGTATTTTAACTTATTTCATACATTTTCTAATCATATAGATGACTTGTATTTAATTTTAGATGTAACATTTCTAGCTTGTTTTGTACATTTTAACCTTCACACTATTTAATATACTGAAATTTTTAACCAGTTTATATTTTCACACTATATGCATGACTTTTGCTTGATTTCTCTCATACATTTTAATCTCCATGATTTCCACAACTCCTCCTAATTTTAACATAATTCCTGCATTTTCATATCATATACCTGACGTTTATTTAATTTATGTGTAAATTTTAACTTATTTTCTATTTTTTAACGTTTTTAGTTTCCAACATACTCTGAGTTTTAACTAATTTGCTATATTTTCACACTACGTACATGAGTTTTACTTCATTTCTCTCATACATTTTAACCTTCATAATTTCCTAATTTTAACATAATTGCTATATTTTCACATGATATACCTGACTTATTTAATTCTAGATGTAAATTTTAACTTCTTTTCTATATTTTAACGTGTTTAGTTTCCAACATACTCTGAATTTCAACTAATTTGTTATATTTTCACATGACTTTCATTTAATTTGTAACGACTTTCATACGTTTCAACCTTCCTAATTTCAAACAGGCTCTTAATTTTAACTTAATTCCTCTATTTTCTGACCATATATATGAGCTTTATTTCATTTTAGATGTAATTTTGAACTTGTTTCGTACATTCTGAACCTTCGTAATTTTGAATTTTAAACTTCTATTTTAAACATTTTACTTTAATTTTAAACTTGCTTATTACATTTTTCTACTATATACCTGACTTATTTAATTCTAGATGTAAAATTTAACTCCTTTTCTGTTTATTTTATTGTTTTTAGTTTCCAACATACTAAGAATTTTAACTAATTTCTTATATTTTCACATGACTTTCATACGTTTTAACACTTCTAATTTCAAACAGGCTCTTAATTTTAGCTTAATTCCTCTATTTTCTTGCCATGTATATGAGCTTTATTCAATTTTAGATATTATTTTTAACATGTTTCGTACATTTTATACCTTCGTAATTTTTAAAGTACTCTAATTTTGACTTGTTTATTACATTTTCCTACCATACGTATGAACTTTAGTTAATTTCAGATGTAATTTTCATACTTTTCTGGCACTGGGTTTCTTTCTAGTTTCCAACATACTCTAAAGTTTAACTCTGTTTTATAATTTTTGATTGTAATTGCGCTTGTGATTTTACTATTTCAGCTAAATTAACACGCTTAAATTTTTTAAACATAGAGATAGATTTCAATTAAGCATTTTATTTTACAACCTTTAACTGTTATTCATATCCAATTCGTTGAATAGCCCTTACTTAGTCCATACTTTATAGTACTATTTTAATTTGCCAATTCTATAATTTATCATTCTGTAGTACTCTTACCATGACTTATCCTACTACTTTACTTCATTATTAACTTCATTCGCATTTTCAAACTTTAACATTTCCTGCGTATTCCGGCATTTCCTTTTAATTCTTAATACCCTTTATATCTGAATATATGTTTTTAAGCTCTTCAGTGTTACCAATGTTCAGTTTTGAATCTTGATTATCATTAAGCTAGTTTGATAGATTCCGAATTTTTAGAATGAAATCTCAACTTTCATCCATAATTTTAGACCCATATTCATTCTTTCATGTACTCGTACAAAATTCTTTCTTATTATTTTGAACGCTCAGTACCTCTTAATTCAGTAATTTGTACTAATTGAATGCATTCTACATCACTTTAAATGTTTCGACTATGCAAATTTTCATTTTATTACCTTTTCCTACACTAAGTATGGATATTTCTGCCTTCATGAATGATTTTCATGTGAAATTGACAATTATTTAGGTTACATATCCAAAAGAAAGTCCTAATACATATCCAGTTTTGAATAAGAAATGAAGGACAATCGATTTTACCCATTGGCTACAATTTCATCTCTTGAAAGTTTGTTTTATTGCTATACATTTATTTCTAACACATAGTGTTAACACATTTTTTTTTTTTTTTTGTAACTTAGTCCAGTTCCAACTTAATTTCCCTAGACAATATCATATATAGTCTGTTTTTTTAATTTCTTAGGCTAAAATGTTCTTTTCGCAAATGTCAGTAGTGGGGTAGTTTTACTATCTTCAACCGGTAAACAAGCGATTAAGGAAATGAGGCCTTGTTAAACAAGGATATGTACATATCCTAGTAGTGGTAGTTTAAAAGGCGTCACTTTCCTAATCACTTGTTTACCGGTTGAAGATAATAAAACTACCCCTTCTTATTTTAGATGATTCACTTTCATAAGGTTGGATACATTGGCCATTGTCTTGGGAAGCGTGATGCTACATTTCTAAAAACGTGAAATGTGCTTAATATATGAAATATGCATAGAATTATATAAAATTTTGAAAAGTTTCAAGTATTCTTTAAGTAGGTCCTTGAGTATTGTAGTCTCTGTTCTGTATGTAATATAGATTATTCAGCTTTTCTTATAGTTTGTATTGTGTAACTGTAGTATTATGTGAAATTTATGGATGCTGTGCTTCGAATATGGAACTTAAAATAGTTTTGTGCAGTATAAAATGTCATTAATTCGTTGTAATAGTTTGCGTATGAAAAATATAAACTTCTATTTTCGGGAAAAATACCAGAAATGTGTAAAATCATGTAGTACATTTGGTTGGTCTTCAAGTTCGACTGAATTGATATAACTTCGGATATAACTTTACATGAGAATATCTAAAATGTTCAATGGGAATTCAAATTTTGAAAATAGTTTTCTATTTTTGATACTGTTTCATTGCACTAAGTCTTCTAGCTCTTATGAAATATTATTGTTATTCACAGATCTTCATGAAAGATGAAAAATATTTGATTTTTTCCTTGAAATTTTTAGTGTCATTCAGTAAGCACCTGCAACTCGTATGGAACTCTCTAATTAATGTGAAATGATATACGAGTATATTCTTTGAAAAAGATTGGGCTATGTTATTAGAATCTACGAAATAGTGAAATGTTTGGTATGAAACGATAAAAATTTTGCATGAAGTTCGGTATATGTTCACTCTCATTATTGAAGATCTCTTCCTAAATTCTGAAATAGTGATGTTTTCACTCTTATTATATTCAAAATTTAGTAGTTCTTGAATTAAATAACTGTATAGATGTACTAAACCTTATGGAAAATTCAAATATTTTATGAATTGATTGGTTTTACTTAAATGGTTTAGAAGTAAATGAGCGGTATGTTAGGCAGTTTCTTTCAGAAATATATCCGTATTTGGAAACTCTGTAGATAATTTGCCTTATTGAAATTGTTCTAAATTTTTAAAACTATATGGATGATATGTTATCATCTAGAGTGTCTTTTCTCTTTGCAAATATTATATAGAGTTATAATAGGAATTGAATCTTCTTTCTATAGCAGAATTTATTAGTATTTCTAGAAGAGGATTTAGAAAAAAAAATATTCATGTTTTTGTAAAAAAATAATGTAGTATCTGGTTGTCGTTATGGTAGAAAGTGTTATTCAAAAGTTTCAGAGTGGTAAAGTATGATTGTGAAATGACGTTTTCTGAAAATAATCAATGTATTTCTCAATATTAGAAATTAAAATAGTCAAAACTAGAAGTCTTTTACACAATGTGAGCATGAAAGCCATTGAAAAATCTGTTGCAGTCGTATAAAATTTAACTCGAAGATGAAAATTGTTGCTTGCATGATTAAACAATATCAAAATTTGGTTTGAAACTAAATCACTGAGTGCTACATATAGATGTGATCGTGATTGTTTCAAGTTCTTTGAGTAGAAGATATGCTGTTCTTTGAGTAGAAGATATGCTGTTCTTTGAGTAGAAGATATGCTGTTTTTTAAGTAAAACTATTTTCCTTTTCCGATGAAAGTAAGTCTAAAGCTAAATCTTTGGAAAAGTGATATATTTTCAGATTTTTATCTGTTAGAAGAAATGCGCATGCCTACATAAAAATAAAATAGGAGTATGACTGAATTTTCTCGTTACTACAAAAGGGTAGATTTAGAAAATAAAGGAAAATTTCTAAAAACGTTGGTTCATTACCTTACTCTTACTTCTTAAAAGTTGATACGTTATAAGAAAAGTCTTTTTAATCGTATACAGCTTATAGGAAATGATTTGTTACTCAGGTTTTATATTAATGCATTACAATATTTTACATTTCGTTTAAAGTATTGGTAAGATTTTACTGTTCCTAATGAGTAGGATTTTCTTAATGTGTATGTGGATATTTAATTGCATTTTCCTCAACAACGTTTGGGAGTAATTTAATAATATGTCGCATAAATATGCTTTTCTTTTAAAAATTCTAATTGAAAGTTAATTAAAATTATGTAGTATTAAATGTATGTAAAAGGCTAATTGTACTACAGAATGATTCATGATTTTTTTTTTTTTTTTTTTTTGTGTGTGTGTGTATACTGACAAGGGTAAATAAAGTGAACTTCAGGTTTTTCTCACTGATAGTAAATCTGGAGCCGATACAAATCTGTTATAGACTTAGTTATGACCTTAGGTAAATATAGGTAAATATATTGCTTTCTATCAACACATTTTCTAAACATTTGTTGCGAATTCTGGATAATTAAATTCGGTAAAGGTTATATCCTCATTTAGGTAAAACCTTAAATATTCTACAGTAAAAAATGCTATTTCATATTTAGTTCTTAATATTAAGAAAATAGTTCTAAGATAGTTATTCTCTAGTGTGGTAATACTACAGGAAAAGTTAAATAATTTATATGGTGTTTGGAGTTTTTCTCTCAGAAAGAGGTAATATTTAGCAAATTACAGTTCTCAAAAATGGATAGAAAGTTCCTACAATGCAAACATATATGTACAATTATAAGAAAACATAACCCTTATTTGGATGTAATTTTGAATTGAAAAGACGTTATTCCTCATCAAATGTGTATTAGTAAGGCATGTTTACCTGCTATGATACGTATTGTACGAAGAAAGCTCTGTATTTGTGATGAAGAAGGTTAAAATATTCGAAATTATAGTGGAGATTTGCGTAAAATGTCTCTTACTCTTTCTCTCTTTGGTTCCTTCTGTAAATATAGGTCTATTGGTAATGATATATGTTGTGTAAAGGTATGGTAGTGTTTTACAAGATTTCATTCATAAGAAAATAAATTGGTAAATAAATTAATGCAAACTGACATTTGCGAAAAGAACATTTTAGCCTAAGAAATTAAAAAAACAGACTATATATGATATTGTCTAGGGAAATTAAGTTGGAACTGGACTAAGTTACAAAAAAAAAAAAAAAAAAAAAAAAATGTGTTAACACTATGTGTTAGAAATAAATGTATAGCAATAAAACAAACTTTCAAGAGATGAAATTGTAGCCAATGGGTAAAATCGATTGTCCTTCATTTCTTATTCAAAACTGGATATGTATTAGGACTTTCTTTTGGATATGTAACCTAAATAATTGTCAATTTCACATGAAAATCATTCATGAAGGCAGAAATATCCATACTTAGTGTAGGAAAAGGTAATAAAATGAAAATTTGCATAGTCGAAACATTTAAAGTGATGTAGAATGCATTCAATTAGTACAAATTACTGAATTAAGAGGTACTGAGCGTTCAAAATAATAAGAAAGAATTTTGTACGAGTACATGAAAGAATGAATATGGGTCTAAAATTATGGATGAAAGTTGAGATTTCATTCTAAAAATTCGGAATCTATCAAACTAGCTTAATGATAATCAAGATTCAAAACTGAACATTGGTAACACTGAAGAGCTTAAAAACATATATTCAGATATAAAGGGTATTAAGAATTAAAAGGAAATGCCGGAATACGCAGGAAATGTTAAAGTTTGAAAATGCGAATGAAGTTAATAATGAAGTAAAGTAGTAGGATAAGTCATGGTAAGAGTACTACAGAATGATAAATTATAGAATTGGCAAATTAAAATAGTACTATAAAGTATGGACTAAGTAAGGGCTATTCAACGAATTGGATATGAATAACAGTTAAAGGTTGTAAAATAAAATGCTTAATTGAAATCTATCTCTATGTTTAAAAAATTTAAGCGTGTTAATTTAGCTGAAATAGTAAAATCACAAGCGCAATTACAATCAAAAATTATAAAACAGAGTTAAACTTTAGAGTATGTTGGAAACTAGAAAGAAACCCAGTGCCAGAAAAGTATGAAAATTACATCTGAAATTAACTAAAGTTCATACGTATGGTAGGAAAATGTAATAAACAAGTCAAAATTAGAGTACTTTAAAAATTACGAAGGTATAAAATGTACGAAACATGTTAAAAATAATATCTAAAATTGAATAAAGCTCATATACATGGCAAGAAAATAGAGGAATTAAGCTAAAATTAAGAGCCTGTTTGAAATTAGAAGTGTTAAAACGTATGAAAGTCATGTGAAAATATAAGAAATTAGTTAAAATTCTTAGTATGTTGGAAACTAAAAACAATAAAATAAACAGAAAAGGAGTTAAATTTTACATCTAGAATTAAATAAGTCAGGTATATAGTAGAAAAATGTAATAAGCAAGTTTAAAATTAAAGTAAAATGTTTAAAATAGAAGTTTAAAATTCAAAATTACGAAGGTTCAGAATGTACGAAACAAGTTCAAAATTACATCTAAAATGAAATAAAGCTCATATATATGGTCAGAAAATAGAGGAATTAAGTTAAAATTAAGAGCCTGTTTGAAATTAGGAAGGTTGAAACGTATGAAAGTCGTTACAAATTAAATGAAAGTCATGTGAAAATATAACAAATTAGTTGAAATTCAGAGTATGTTGGAAACTAAACACGTTAAAATATAGAAAAGAAGTTAAAATTTACATCTAGAATTAAATAAGTCAGGTATATCATGTGAAAATATAGCAATTATGTTAAAATTAGGAAATTATGAAGGTTAAAATGTATGAGAGAAATGAAGTAAAACTCATGTACGTAGTGTGAAAATATAGCAAATTAGTTAAAACTCAGAGTATGTTGGAAACTAAAAACGTTAAAAAATAGAAAATAAGTTAAAATTTACACATAAATTAAATAAACGTCAGGTATATGATATGAAAATGCAGGAATTATGTTAAAATTAGGAGGAGTTGTGGAAATCATGGAGATTAAAATGTATGAGAGAAATCAAGCAAAAGTCATGCATATAGTGTGAAAATATAAACTGGTTAAAAATTTCAGTATATTAAATAGTGTGAAGGTTAAAATGTACAAAACAAGCTAGAAATGTTACATCTAAAATTAAATACAAGTCATCTATATGATTAGAAAATGTATGAAATAAGTTAAAATACAGAATATGTTGAAGATCGCAAACGTTGGAAAGAACGAAAAAAGTTAAAAATTACATCTAACATTGAATAATATAATACACGAAAATGCGTGTTTTAGTAATTACACTCATAAAATATAACGAATAAGTTAAAAGTATTGCCTAACAAGTCTGAAAAAACTCTGGGTAAAATGAATTTAAGAATAAAAATGAGTAATGTAATGAAGATTACGGAAAGTATATGTGATATTATGAACAGAAGATTTAAGACATAAGGTAAAATTCTGAGTGTATAGGATCACTCAATCATTAAATTCGAAAATAATCCTCGTTCAGGGTAACTAGGAGATAATCATCATATACGTAGTAAAACAGTTGGAATACGAAGAAAAAACACAAAGGCTAAAAATTTATTAACGAAGGGAAATCATCTCCGATAAATCAGTAAAATATAGTCTCTTATTAAATTGTGATGACATGTAGCAGTTTTGCAGATATTCAGTCATAGGATAAATACAAGTAAGAAAATAATTATCTTCGGAAGACTGTGAAGGAAACGTTTCATTTTATATCTGTTTCTAGAAAATAACTGTATCAGTCACTCAAAACACCTACTTGATATACGTTTTTAAGAATTCAATATAAATAAGTACACATTATCATATAACTACTAAATGCCTAAATCACCAAATTAAAAAAGAAAATAATCTAAGCACACGTCCTTTTTCTGTGACGTAGCAACTACCCTTATCTCCCATCTACTTTCTGATAAGGCTCCCTGTCCCCATTTTCAGATAAGCGTCCCTTCCGCGGCTGAGGCTTCCTTCTCGGAAGCTCCCTCAACTCCGGCTCCCTAAAGCTCCCGAACCAGAACTCTCCTGTTCCTCTACTAGAGTTCTATCAGCCTTTATAAAAAATGTTCCTAACAGCAATTACAGAAAGTTTTACACTTCACTTAGCATAATTAATATTTCGTTAAATGAATTTTTGATCTACAAGAACTACACAAAATTCTTCTACCCTCTGCTATAAACACTTTCATAAAATTCTATCTTTAATTTGAAAATTTTGTAATCTTATGAACTTGTCTAGAATAGAATTCGATCCGCCCGGAAGCTGAGTCAAAGAAACGTTTCACTTTACCGAGCGAATTCCCTCCGATTCCAAAAAACGGTGTTGTAGCTCTTTTTTACAGTTCACGGACAGGCTTTTGTTGGAAGCATGCCGGGAATAATCTATTTCGCGAAAAAAGAGTGGCGATTTTGTTGGACGCGTGCCAGGAAAGTTCGATTCTCAATTTAGGAGAGAAAAGTATGATTACCCTACGTGTTAAAAGTGAGTTTACACTGGTGTGCAAAAATTAAGGACGAGACGGTTTTTTTCAATATAACTTTGTACAAAAGCTTTCCAAATCAACACATTTGATACCGTAAGATCCCCAATACGTAAGGACATGAGTAATGTAAGCAACACTTACTAAAAGAGAAATCAGAGGGATAAAAAGAAGCTTTATTGAAAAAGTAGCATGGAGCGCAATGCGACTGAAGGCCGAAACATCCCTGTGATGGGTGTCCAGCAAGAAACATCCGGTCTTTAATAGGGAATATGATCTCCCCTGACTGCTAGGCAGGTTTCACAGCGTCTGCCGATGCTGAGAATGAAGGTGTCAATGAGTTGTTGTTGAGGCATTGCTGCCCATTCGTCTTGCAGCACCAATCGAAGCTCCGGAATCGTTACTGGTGGTAAGGTAAGAGCTGCCAAGCGTCTGCCTCGAACATCCCATACATGCTCGATGGGATTGAGATCCGGAGATCGTGCCGGCCAATCCATACGTTCAATATCCTCACTCTCTAAGAGCTGTTCGGCAGCTACTGTGCGATGACATGGTGCATTGTCGTCCATGAAAAGGAACTGCGGACCCATAGCGCCTCTAAAAAGACGCACATATGGAAGAAGAATCTCGTTACAATAACGGGTCCCGTTGACTGAACTTGCGTCGAAGATGTGAAGGTCTGTACGACTACCAAGCATGATGCCTACCCAAACGAGAACACCGCCACCTCCATACCTGTCCCTTTCAATGATGTTCGAGGGATGATTGCGGATTCCCCGCTCTCTCCAGATGAGTATGCGATGAGAATCGCTACTCAGACTGAATCTGCTCTCATTCATTGTCTCTCCAATTCCGGTGTTCCCGGCACCACAGAGAACGTCTTCTTCGATGGGCAGGCGTTAGAGGTACACACCGTACAGGGCGTCGTGCAAACAGACCACCACCGTGCAGTCTTCTGGCCACGGTAAAACGCGATATCGGTCGTCCAGTCGCCTGTGTCTAGCGATTTCTCCCGCTGTCTGCCGCCTGTTTCTTCTGGCCTGTAAGGCAATATACCGGTCATCTGCGGGTGTGGTTCCTCGTGGACGACCACTACTAAACCCCCGGATATCTGTTCCTGTAGTTTGAAATTGTCTCCAAAGTCGTGAAACGATGCTGTGAGCAATTCCGAACTCTGCAGTCACACTGTGGCCTTCCTCCAACTTCCCAATGATTCGGCCTCGGGTAAAAGCATCCAGATGTCGTCTAACAGATTGATTATTCGCCATTTCTCGCTGAGGCAGCAAGTCGGTGTGATTTTAACTGTTATACGGCGTGCAATCTCTTTGCCAGAAATACTGATCTTACACCGACAACATGCTTTATACTACTCAGACACTCCCCCATTACGTCTACCTGCATATCTGCGCATGTTCTACCGTACATCACCTTACTTAATCTCCTTTTGGTCCTTGATTGGTCTTTCTGTCCGCTCTGCCTCTTCGTTCAGCTGATATGCTAATTTTTCGACTTCGTCCTTAATTTTTGCACACCAGTGTAATATTAATTTAGCATTTCCGAACTTTTTGAAAAATTTTTATTCTGAAATTTTATTATTAGTTTTGCATCGAAAAAAGTGTTTTTAGGGAATCTCAAATCTGCAGTTGAAAGAAATCAATTCAGGAAGTTTTCATCTGATGGTGTCGACTAGTTTGATTATTCCTGTTCTTTGTTCCATTATCGCTAACCGCTCTTGATTCCCCTCCCCCTTCGTTCCGAGTCTTTTTCATCAAGATCATTGCTAGTGATCGTTGACGGCTTTTATCCGAACCAATAAAAGAGTGGTTTCGTCCGTCTCTAGTCTAGAATCAATATTTTAAGGAAATAAAGCTTGTAGCTACCTTTTTGGAGTTCGAAAACTTCTAAATTCTTCGATATGATTCCCACCCCTTCCCCATTATTTTTAACAGTTCTTTATGCCTTGATATTTTTACCATTTGGATCAGTATTTCACACTTAGAACATGTTCTACACATTTTAAATGTTTACCTATCTACAGCTGAGATGTTTCTGTGGCCGAGTGCATATTGCGAGTATATTTACATCTACAACAAGGATGTGTATGTAGAAAAAAAAAAAAAAAAAAACCTTCCTTTCATCTTTTATATTTTTGAAAAAGAAAGCGAAAAAGATGTTTTGTGTGAACTTTGCTAAATGTTAGCACAGTTGGCCTTGCTTAATGTGACCACGTAAGCCCACGGCTATTTTGATAATTTTAACAAATGATAATATTAAGCGATGAGGAAAATATCTCCTTCAAAATAGCAATGGAATTTAACAAATTTAATATAAAAATATCAAGAACATATAAACAGGTATTTTCCGACTATTTCAATTACGAAAATGCAAAAGTATGTTTACGACTAACGTTTCTTGGAATTATTTGGCCTATGCTGTGCCTATAATGTTAATATTCGGAATGCATTCTTCATTGGAAGAGAATATGCCAATCTAAAATTTTAAATTAAGGGGGGGGGGAACAATTTTGGTTTGTTGTAGATGTTCTCACGGATTCCCCCCTCCCCCCACGGCAAAAGAAAGAATTCTGCAGAATTTTTAGTCCAATGCCCCATAGCAAAAAAAAAAAAAAAAAAAAATAAAAAATAAAATAAAATAAAATAAAATAAAATAAAATAAAAAAAGCCATTAATTTCGTTTTGACATTTTGCATTGAAACTTTGATTGAAAATGTCGGTTCACTTTTTAAATTGTTGCTACGAAATATTAGAGCCCTGTATTATATTTAAAGAAATTAGAATCTGCATAAATGTGTATATGTTTCTCTCATTGTAATAAAACAACGGCACTTAGAACAATCACATTTTGAATAACGTACGTTTCTACCGGAATATGGGCATTTAGAAGCCCCATTTGGAATTTGTTTTATTATCTATTTCATATTTTATACAACTTTAACGAATGTTTCTTTAACAAACTCAACGATTTCAAAGAGAGCAATGGCAACACTGTACGAAAATCTCCAGCGCCCGAAACTCTATATCAGAAATTCTAAAGATATGCTCATTTTAAAATCATTTTGCGATACTGGTGTTGAACTGAATTTTATGGCTTAAGTTCGAAGAACATGATATTTAATAAATAAAGGTAACACACAAAACGTTAAAAAAACGCTCTTTGCATTGGACTTGCACAGATTGGACTTTGCACAGATTGGCAGAATTTGCTTATCTTAACGTTAACAAAAATAATCCTCTAGAAGCGTTGCAAATGACTAAGTTTCCTTCACGAATGCCATTTGACAGGAGCTGGAGCTTCAACTTCTGTATCTCATCTTTTAAGGTGTCCAAAGTTACAAGTTAATAAAAACTATAAAGAAAATTACATCTAATATTACCCTCAAAGGCGCTTTTTTCTCATTTACATACACATACACGTTTCGAGAGCATTCGGGCTAATGTTCCTTTGGGCTAAAAATGTTTAAAAACAGCCTATCTTTAGAATTTTCAGTAGACAGTCTCGCGCGCCAGAGACAACTTTTTTTTTTTTTTTTTCCGTACAGTGTTGCCATTGCTTCCTTTGAAATAGTTGAGTTTGTTAATCGAAAATTCGTTAAAGTGTTACAAAATTTGAAATACACAATCAAATGTTTTAAAACAGCATATCTCTAGAATTTCCGATACACAGCCTCGCGCGCTGGAGATAAAAATGTTTTTCCCATACAGTGTTGCCATTGCTCGCTTTGAAATCATTGAGTTTGTTAACCCTTTAACTGTCAAGTTATTTTGATGATTTGGGTACACAAATTGTCAAATTTTTTTATTGCAAAAATCAAATGTTTAGTACAAAATAAAATATACTTAAGTAGTTAAAAATTGATATTTTGACGTACATGGGTAAAATTTTTAAAGTTTTGTAGCCACTGCATATTTTCTTTGAGGCGGCTGTCACTCAACATGGCAGTTGCAAAGTTCGCTTCTAGTGGAGCATTATTTTCTAAAAATGAAAAAAAATTAACTATTTTCTAAAACATAAATAAATATAAGTGAATACCTATTAGTAGTCCAGTAATTCAGTCTTGTACAACTGGAAACACTTTTCCAAGCACAAACCAACTCCACAATCACTACACCAGAATCGTGATTCCTTCCTTATCTTTTCCCCATTTTTATCCTTTTTCGAACAACACACTTTGCACTGTCTTGTAGGCTCACGTTTCGCAGGAATAGGAGGAAAATAGGATATAAAATGTCGTTCAGTAAGACGGGCAGGGTTATCTATTGTAGGTGGTCTGCCAACATTCTTTTGTCCAGAAGCTGCATCATCATATTTATGCAAAAGCTCTTCTACAACTTGGATTCGAAATTCTAAAAATGTAATACGTTTCCCAACTACATTTTTATAGAGCAAATATGAGTTCCAGAGTACCTTGTTTAGTAAATGTAAAAATATCTTTTGATAATATTTTTTCTGACGTTTTCGGATTGTTGGATGAAAGGATATTTCCTGATCACAGCGATCTACACCACCCATACTTAGACCGTAATTAGAAACAATCTTCGGCTTGAGTATATCGCCATTTTTTATTTTTGAGGCTGACCATGGAAGTATCATGAATACTGCTCATCAAACACACATCCTTCATCTTCGGTTGAAGAATCTAAATCATCTATATAACGTTTCAAAGAACTGGACGCTATTTCACAACAAAAAGATCCCATGCACCTTGAACCAAATAACCTCTAACCTTTGAAATCTTCAGTAAAGTGCTGTCATCTATTGAACTGAGCGCACATTAACTTTATTAACTTTTCCCGAAATACAGTCGGGTTTGACAAAGAGATGAAGCCGAAATAAACGTCTCCCGATATATATTCGGGTATAACAATATAATGTACTCAAAAAAAAAAAAAAAAAAAAAAAAAAAAAAAAATTACCCCGAGTAATACTCGGGCGTGACATTTTCGAACACCAGTGCTAATCTCGGGCATGACAGTTAAAAGGTTAATCAAAATTTCGTTAAAGTTTTACAAAATATGAAATACACGATAAAAACTCCAAACTCCTAATTTGGGCTTCCTGGTGTCCGTTATCGGGCGGAGGACTACGTTATTCAAAATTTGATAGCTCTAGGTAACATTGTTTATTGTTCGTTGTTTTTTCACAATGCGAAAAACATGGATACATTCATGCAGATTCTTCATTATAGTGAGCCGATGCAAAATGCCGTTTCGAGCCTAATAGCCCTTCTGGGTTAGCTATAAATAATTAATATTTTATTAGTTATTTGTAATTTAAAATTAAAAAGAATATATATATTTTCGTTGAATGATAATGAAGACATTACAGCAACATTGAAACTGCAAAATATCTGAAAGTTGCACTACATATCTATTAATCCGCAGAGACCATGGCCTATATTCTGACAGCTCTTTCTCTCTCTTCCCATTCTTTATCCGACAAACACAGCAAATTTATTCGACATTGTCTTGTTTATTTAGATGAAATGTAAAAACGAATAGTTTCAAAACGAAATAAATACAAATCAGGCTTTTTCAGTATGGATTACGATGACGACACATACTTAAATAAAACGAAAAATTATGAATGCACGACATATTTATTCTAAGCTACCAAAATATCTAGGTTGCGTCTTAGATGGCATCTAAGCTACTAAAAGCAGGGGTATGTATTATTATTCCTTACCACTGTTCAAATCAAAACCTGTTTTGGAAAATATACGTAAACAAATTAAAAAATCTTTTGTCACTTATTAGTGATTTTACTGCATACATTGACGCTAAAAATCTACACATTTCAGTTACTAAAAGTCACAACATTTAAATTTTCATCCATTTGTAAGGTTTATTTTATCTAACACGTTGTTGTTTATGTTAAAATCTGTTGTATTTTCCTTCTTCATTAGGTATTTTGGAAGCAGGAAAGATGAAAAATTAGCAACGCCTTCGCCAGGAATCGAACTGCGGACCTCTGGAATACGCGCCTAGCGTGCAGACCACCACACCATGAAGGCGGGAGAAATACCTTCTATCTGCTGCTGGACTCACTCCAGCTGGTATAACTACTTTTTTGTCTCTATTATTAAACTTTACTTCATTCGCAGTTACGCTGCACAAAATTTAGCAGCAAAATTACAAATTTTTTAAAAACAGCATATCTTAGAGATAATGCAACGAATTCTGTTTTAAGGCGACCACTCACGGTTCCAGATGATTTTGGGGACCCACCAGCGGTCTAGTGATAAAGTTGCTGTATACTGGTAGTTCGGTCCAGGGTTCGAATTCCAGCAAACGGGCTGGCTGCATGGGCATTTTCGTGGCTTTCCCTATGTGTAGCATATATGCGAGCCAGTATCCCTTAGAGAGTCTTCCACGAAGGTATCTCTTCCCGTACTTCTGGAGTTCTTTGCCGTAATCCAATAGACCAAACCAAATGATTTTGGTCTTTTGCAGAGGTCGTCTTAGAGGATGATATTCAATACCAATGTTTATATGCTATCAGAAATCCTGATCTCTTTCAGAGCTGGTCGCCTGTGGCCCACGAGATACAAACACACAGGGTTTGTATCCTGCTTAAAAATAAAATCTATGAAGGGCAATAAAAGTCTTTGGCAACTGCAACCGTTAAGAAGTTCCATATTTAAAATTCTTAACAATAGAGACAGTAAATATTATTTCGATCTAAAAAATGAAACACTCGAATGATTTGCTTCTAAACAGCGTTTCAGTAAAAAAAAAAAAAAATAAAATAAATAAAATATATATATATATATATATATATATATACCGGTTCTCAAAATTTGGAATATTAACCATTCTTATTTAAATACACGTACATATACATAGTATTTCTACATAAATGACTAGTAAGTTAGTTAATTTTTTAAAGGGAAATCAAAAAAAATGTGTTACTGTACATATGGGCTCTCAAACGGAAAGGATAGAATTTTTCAAACTTTTTAAATTGCAAGGTCAGTTTGTTTACTATTAATTTTACTTTCCTGAGCACGAAACTTTCCAATTTGTTGCCATTCCAAATCGTTTTCAAACACAGTGCAATATGTGGCGCCATCTACTTGTCATCATATTAACTACTAAACGAAATGATTTTTTGGTTCTCGACTTTTTTCTAAGACAGGAGATGCATGATAATTGTTTAAAAATATTTTAATCTACTGTTAACCATCCTCTTTTTCTTTCTTAAAAGAATAAATAATTATAATCGAGATATTAACATAACACACAGTTTTTATTTCCGACTTTAATCCTTTAAATCAACGTGTACGCACAATAATATTAATTCTATTTATTTATACTCCAAAAGGAGCTATTAGTCTAGAAATGGGATTTTACTTTGGTTCACTATAAACGGCGCATCACTCTTATAATTTTTGCCACCAAATACTATCGCCCTGTATTATTTTGAAAGAAATTAAACAACCAACACAAAGTTTCAATTCTATTCCTAACTCAAATGCGTACCTATAAATGGCAGCACTAGTGTATGATGAAATGAAAAAGCGCGCTCTTTCTACGCAATATTTGCTTACTGGTGCAATAATTAGGAAAATTAGAATCATGCGCTTGATATTCAGATAAGTTTTCGATAAACCAGCCCTTTTAAATCATTTTTTGCAATATTAAGTTTTTATATTTTCCTGCAAATACTAATATTTAATTCACAAGAACTGAAAAATGATCAATGCTTTTAAAACAATTCTTTTTTTTTTTTTAACTTTTGTATTCAATTTCTCTGTGATCTCCTTTTGCCGTTAATGTTTTCCCAAAAACTTTTCCTCTGACGTTCGTGATTCCACGTTACGTTGATACCATGTATTTATTATAAATGTTACCGGCAAAGTATGAACGCCGACATTGTATATAATGCCGGACGATTTTAGGCATAATATGAAACAAGAGAATTATTACATACTTTACCTAGGCATTCTATACAATGACAAATGCTCTTTATGTACGAAAAAAAAAAAAAAAAAGGTTATGATAAGGCTATTATTTAAAATCGTTCATTCCTTTAAAATACAAATGTTATTTTGAAAAACATTAATGAGTGCCATTAAAAACTCTTCTTCGAAATATGTAAAAAAAAAAAAAAAAAAAAATGTGAGGTGTGATACAGCGTAATAAATTTGTATTTTCTATCTGGTTGAGACTGGGAATCGGTAAGATCTACAGGACAACCGAAGTTAAATTCAGAAACAATTATAAGTTTCACATCAGTGCTCTTAATACCTTTTTGTTTTTTTCTGGCAGGGCTCACAAAGGTGTGATTTTTACAGTTCAATATCATTACGTGTAACGTTTTTGTAATTGGTTGAAAGTTCTTTCGACATTCTGTCACATCGTTCCTATGCAGTACTCAAATGAGTTTTCACGAAATACAGAAAATAACTAACGTCCGTGACGCAATACTGCATAATACTGACGCTTTCTTTAACAGGATAAATTAATATACACTGCGAAAAAAAAAAAAAAAAAAAAAGAAGAGGGGGGACAGTTCTGTATCTCCCGTTCTACTGGGCCGATTGACAAAATTCAAATTGCTTTTTTTCATGTCTCGAAAGCGCGATTTAGGCTATATATTAGATTTACATATAGTATTGTTCTAATATAGGTATTTTGACACAAAATCGGACCTTTTCTGAAATAACTTAGCAATTTTTTCCCATATTTCGATTCTACAATTCAAATTATGCCTAGAAATTAAATTTATTTTGGCGCAATTTTTACAGTTTGCGCCCAGAATAATTCACTTGGCGTACTTCTTAATATATGGCAACGAATTTTCCTTTCCCTTCCATTACGTCGGAGTGGAAAAAAAGGCACTTTGTTCCTACCTTTTTTTAACTGTGCATAAGCGGAAAAAAGTCCCATCGTTCATACTTTCAAATCATTTTTTAGCAAAGTGTCTAAACCACATGTGATGTTTTATCGCTTTCAAGAAATATGCCAAATTTCAAAACGCGCCAATATATAAATTCACGCATATCTTCGGAAATGTTGAATAAAAAATTAATTTATTGCAAGTACGCTTAGAAATACGTCTACTTTAAGATGTCGGTAAAAATTTTATAGATCATAATTCAAATTTTTTTTCGAAAAATTTATAAAAATTATTTAAAAATAAATCATAAAAAATGGGGCGAATTTTATTTGGAATGAAACTGAATTTCGAAATGTGAAAGGTAAAATCAAATAAGTTATCAATATATATACCAAACTCCATCAACACTGAGGAGCTAAAATTTTGAGAGCCAATTTTTTAAAAACTACTCGTACGATTTTTATAAAACTTGGTAGTTTGGCGTAATTTGACTCGTAGAATCGAAATATGGGAAAAATATGTATTTTCAAAAGGTATGTTATTTTAGAAAAAGTCCGATTTTGTGTCAAAATAAATACCTAAAACCTAATATATATCCCAAGTCGCGCTTTCGAGATATGAAAAACGCAAGTTGTTTCGTCAATTGGCTCAAAAAGGGAGATAACTGTCCCATTTATTTTTGCGCAGTGTACTTTTGTTTTCGACAAACATCACAACCTAGTGATTCGGCGGCCAGTAGTCCCGTAGTTCCTTCTTAGTAGTAATTTTGGCCTTTTTACATCATTTATTAACTTCTGGTAAGTAGTTTTGGTTCTTCGAAATGAATCGGAAATGTATTTTATGCTTTGCCGGTTTGTCACTTGGCATTCTAGAATGCCTAGAAAATGTGTGAAATATGAATTGCTTCATACATTTAATTTTCTACAGAATGTCGGATATCATACTTTGTCAGTAACATTAAGATGGCTTTTGGCAAGTGCTGCCACTGAGACAAAATAAGAATTTTAAACTACCTTGCCATAACTTTGTAAATGTAAAATGCTTGTTGGAAACGATAAATCCTTGGTAACTAAGTTCTTTCACCTGAAAATGGCAAGAATATGCTGCTTTTAACAACACAACCAACCATATTTTTATTTACACAGGGATGCAAGTTTGTAAAAATCTTGGCCATTGATATTTGGGAAAGTCTATTATTTCAGTGCTTATAGAACCTAATTCTTCTTTAAATACATACTAGAAAATTAAGGACCACAAAGCCGAGTTTCAATAGCTCATTTTTTAAATATAGGAACAATTGTAAAAAAAAATCACATTAATCTTACACTTTTATTATTATATAAACGGACTTGCTAAGAATTTGCCTGTAATTTTGTAAAACTAAGGATTTTATTATACATTCTTAATACATTAAATTTTCCAAATATTAACATCATGATGAATTTTATAATGTGACATATATGTACGCAGCTTTGCAATGGATGGATTCTAATGATAATTTAATCTTTTCATTTCTGACATAAATACATTCTACTCCTGAGACAGACAATGCAAGTTACCAAAATGGAAACACTAAAATTCAAAATGTAATTTTGACTGCAGTGTTAGATACAATTTTGAGATAAAGAAAACATTAAAAGAATTCATAAAATGAATACCATATAAAAGTTCAGGTTATTACAGAAAACCACATGATCTTGTATAGACATTATAGAATACTGAAAGGCCAAGACCAACACTATCAAAAGATAATATCTAGCAATCCCTTTAAGATTAGGTAAAACACTTCTAACATAAATATAAACAGAAGGCAAGGGAAAAAATTTCAAATAAACTGTAGGTTTATAGTATTCTGTTAAGCCTACAGAGTTTCACCACAACTATTACTGTCAGATGTATTGCTTACAATTCAGCACGATTTATCTCAGAAAAGATGGAAAATCTTGTTAGCTTTTTATCTAAAAATATTCCTTTACTATCACAAAATGAACAAATATAACTGAGTCGCTGTTCTGATGTGAAATCGATCAATTAGTACCTTCAAGACTAGAATAAGGAAGCTGGCCTGGACTAATATTATGCATAAGCTTAAAAACTTAGCAAACATATGCATAATTTTCTAAGAACATATCTATTTTTCTAGATGATTACTCCCATCTTCATAGTGTTCACAGAAAGTAGAATTAGCACCAAAGAAAAAATGCAAGTTTCGTTTTCACCATTGACTGAAGTCGAAACAGCTTGAAACTATTAGCCACAACCTACTTTTCTCCTCATTTATTAGTAACTTAAGCCAAATGCCTTATTAAGATGCTTCATGGGCCAATAAAAATGCTGATTTAAAAGCAATAGAATGCACATGGAAAGCTCTAAGGAAATGTCTTGCAAATTGCCAGTAGTTTCCTCCTTGCTATTTGGTCAGAGTTCCTAATAACTACTTGCAACTTGATTTTAAGCAGTAACTTTTGCTCATACTTTATCTTGAGAGATCTTTTTACTTGCCAGAGTTGTCTGATGCATAATGAATGCTTTTCTTGTGCAGATTATAAATTATCATGAAATTTCAACAACATGCATGTATCAGTTTACACTTGCACTGCATCTTCTAAAATAGTGAACACTACAATTATGTCTATGTATGTAATAAGTTACAGAAATGGAACAGCGTAAAAGTAAATGAAAAAGTAACACAAACTGAAAGCACAATCTATTATTACATTACCTAACATTCTGCTAAAGAGTATATGTTGCTTGTTTTTACTGGGAGGGGGGGGGGTTAGGATTTGAATATTTTTTAAGGGCATTTAATGCGATTTGAGAATATATAAGTTTATAAATCTATTCCTTTAAAAATGCAAAATTACTATTATTTCACTTCCAAAGCAAATTTGCAATAAAGAAATAAATGGAATAGACTGTCTATTCTTCTACTGTCAAGTGATATAAATTTTTCTGAAGTTCTCATTAGAAGTGTGTGAATTCATATTAAACAAAAGAATCTTAGTTGTGAAAGATGTAATAAGTTTATGGCAAATTTTTATGCTGTTTTACGAAATGATTATAAGCATACAGAGAATACACATCATTTCACGGTTATTACTTTGATATTCAAATATACACATTTTCATTTCTTTTAATAATTCTTGGTCTAAATCCCTCAAATACCTTCCATTTTTTTTAAACATAAAAGTTAAAAACTAAATGTACCAATTTAAGGCTTTAAATGAAGAAAGGCAGATTTAATTACCCTCAATTTTAACATGCCTAAATCAAATTACAGCTTATATTCAGTTTTCTTTTGAACTTGATAATGAAAGCACCAGCTATCAAACCTAGAACAAAATTACCATCATTTAGTTTATCATTGATAAGGTCAGCTGATTAATCACCTCCAATCAACAATATTCAACACACAATTAGGAAAAAAATCATGCTTATGTTTAAATACTTATGAATGCATTCTTAAATTAGAAAACATTCAACGATGGGTTGGTTAATATTAGGTAAAGACACGATGAATTGTGAAAGAATTTCAAGCAAGCTGTCTTCTTCATAAAGTAAATAAGAGATTGCTGAAGAAGAGAGGATTAGATCATTTGTTAATTAAAAAGCATAATAGATCTATTGGCCAATGGGAAGGAATGCCTTGGTAAAAGAATTTTAAAAACCCCATTTACACATAGCAAAAAACTCAACACTGAATCTAGAAATGTTTCATAGCTTTAGACTTTCAATCAATGGTCAGTCTAGAAAAGCCCACAGTCACTTGAAATACATACAACACCTTTATAAGATTAAGGCTAAGGTTACATTATATCTCTTAAGTTACTATGACTCAACAGTAAAAATTTACTTAACTTTAAATCCAATATATTTATCTGGATCAACTTGTTAATGTAATTAGTAATGTGATTAAGAACTTGCATATGTTTAATGAAAGATAGCCAACTTTGATAGTTTAATACATTTAATAGTAATTTAAGCATTAATTTTTACGTACCTTTTCTCAGATTTTCATTAATATTAAAACTTTCTTTAGTTATATTATGAAATATGAACAAATCTATTTTTATAAATTTGAGTTTTATTGACTGTCCGTCCTTCACAACAAGTTCCATATCTCTCAAAAAACAACTTTCGTTTTGCAGGGCTATGAAAATTGGAATATTTTTAGAAGAATTACATGATTCTAGGTAATTAAATTGTTATTAGATCATTGTCAACATATTCTAAAATACTCAGGATGCCGCTGGTAATTGTTCTCATATCGTTGTTTGGTATGCATGTTTTACAGGTTGTCATTACATGTCTTAAGCACTTCCATTTGTAATTACTTTATTTCTAATATTTATATAAACTGCTATTAAATAGTTTTTTTTAGCTCTTAATGGGCAATAAATTATTATAATTTGAGGGCTGAACATATGATTTTATGGCACGTGGCACAGAAAAGGGTTGTCTTCCTCTATATGCGTAATACGTATTTATTGTAACAGATGAAAAAATTTAATATCATAAATTTCAACTTACAGTTAAAAGAATAACATACTCCATCTTCTGTAAAATGGAATATGCTGGTTTAAACAAAATTAAACAATGAATTCATAATTTTTACATTTCTAAAAATACAACCTATCTCCATCTCAAACTGAAACAATAACATTAATCTTTATTTACATAATCCTAAAACTAAAGATTCTTAAAATATACGTGATAGTCTGCATAATTTTAAGCATTGTAACTAAAAATATTCTATAAATTAGTAATAACGTGGCTTAATGTAACTTGGATTAGACAAAACAATTAAACTAGATAACTGGAGTTTTACAGAAGTTCACATGCGCTAACGTAATACGTTCACACAATTTTAACGTTTTCGTTGAAATTGGTAGAGCTTCATTTTTTAGCTTTCATAAATTCTCACATATATGCCTATTATTAAATAATTAAGAACTTGTATGCATATTCCCTGCACTGCAGAATAACAACATCTAGAACAACCAAATTAAAAGCACAGTTCCTCAACCCGGACATGTGCACCTCAAAGCCAGAATCGCAAATTTCAAATTTGACTGACTAATATTTTGTGCAAAATTTAAAAATTCCCGAATAAAAACTTTGCGATTAAAAAGCAATATGCTGCCACTTTGCAAAGCGTAAAATATTTATGTTTCAAATCAGAAAACTCAGCAATTTAAAAGAAATGTATTGCCATTTAGCACAAATGTATTTGTCTGACATTGATTAAAAAAAAAAAAAAACTAAGCATTTTAAAGCAACAAGTGTAGTTCTTTAGCTCTGTTATTATTAGCCCATGAAATTAGACAAAGTGGGCTTATTAAAAGCATTACATATATATTTACAGTAACTACTGTAGATGATTGGGTATGTTGGTGGCTAGTTTATTCAGACGATTTACGATTAAATGTTGATAATAATTTTTTTGAGTTATGCAGAAGTACTTCTCATAGTTTAGAGAAATGAAACATAGTTACAATATTTTATAATGTTCACTTATTCTTTAAAACAGTTAAGAATCAGCATAAAAAAAAGCAAGCTTCATTTATAAATCAAAATAAAAAAAATATTTTGCTAAGCTTCATTTATAAATCAAAATAAAAAAAATATTTTTGCTAGTCTACTTCTTATTTGGTAAAAAATAGAAGGAAAAAGAAATATTACTCATTTATAAATTTCAAAAACAAACAAAATACACAATGTAAGAAACATGGAAACTGTGGTTATATAGTAACCATTGGTGATCGAAAACAGAGAATTCAGAAACTTTATTCTTAAAAGCTGATTAATACACTATGCAGATTAACTTTATTCTTAAAAGCTGATTAATATACTATGCAGAACAAAATTTACTAAAATATAAAATGACAAAATAAAATACACTGAATTTTTTTAAAATTAAGAATTGTAAAATAACAATATTAAAAGAAAGTGTTTTAATGAAAAGCTATCAAATAAGTCACTGAAATTGTTATAGATTTATTGCAGTCTTGATATACATCATAAGAGATTCTATATACAAGGATTTTTGATTATGAGAGATGTAACACAAAGCAGCTCCATTCTCTTCATGCTCTGTAAACAAATCCTTGGCATTAGAATTTTATAAAAAGAAAACACATTTCTTATTATTGACAAGTCAAAATATAAAAAGATATTTTTCTTAACTTATTAATAATAATAATAAGAACAAAAGCAAAATATGTAAATTAATGAACTAGTATTACAATTGAACTTCGGATAATATGGGTTTGAATGGCACAATTCCACTCGTAGATGGATTTTTTTTCAGTAAATACACCAGAAAATATTTTAGAGATTTATGGCAATTTTTAAAAACTAACAAAGAGATCATGTAGCTACAAATAAATAAATAAAAGAGAGGTTTATTATAAATGAATAAAGTACTAGTTTTTGTCATTTACATAAAAACTCATAAAAAGCTGCAATTTCCTAAGATGTTTGCCCACACACATCTACAGACAAGGCACATTTCAACCAGTACCATTTGCGAGGACAACTATTTAAACAAATGTCATCATGTAGTATCAAATTATTTCTGCATTAAATAAACTAATAGTAAAAATAACTTACATTTCACCCTAGGACTTTTATTTTAGATTTAAATTGTAATCATAGTCCTTATATTAATGAAGTAAATGTGAATATATATATTTATCTTTTCACTTTGTTTCATGGCAATTAAAATGAAATACTTTTTCGACTTTCTTAACAAAACGAAACAAAAAACTGATTATTTCAACAATCACTAACTTTGTGGCTAATGACACTTTTTAATGAAATTGAAGTGACTGCAGACTATTCAGGTTTTATGTTATCTGATATGAAAGCAGCAGAACTGTTTTCATTCGCCAAAAAATACAGATTTAAATTTACTTGAACTTTTTAAGGAAAAATATTGCTCAAAAAATATAAAAGTCATTTATAAACATTAATTTATGTATATAATTATTAAAAAAATAATGGTTTTTGTATTAAAGAATTCTTAACATGCGAGTTTGTTTTAGCTATTCATGCGCAAATAATCTAAATGTAGTACACAATTAGATAGTGAAAAAGTTAAACAATACTCAGAAAAATATGGCATGCAAATCTACAAAATTCACTAATCCATACAACCCAACAACTAATCCTGAGGTTTACAGATTAAAGGGATTTTGTGGTATAAATCAATAATGAACGATCAGAAATTCTTAAAATTACATTGTACATTAATTTGAGTGCTATAGCTAGGATAGAAAATTAGGTTTTTCACATTCCTTTTCTGATGGATATTCATTTTATTTATTTCTGCTGTCAAGAGTTTATATTGATAAAATTCTGTGAGCTACTACTAGCAATGAATCACCGTATGATTGCTGCTTGGAATAATTACATACTTTCTTATTTGTGAATTTCCAAATTTGTCTCTAGTTTTTAGAATCACACTAGATTTAATGAAATAACCATTATTTTTGTGAAGCTGTCTATACCATGCTATCACTTCTACCTTTATTTTGATTTCACATCAACATTTATGTGTTGTACTGTTAATCCCCTATCAACCTCGAATTTCTTGTTTTTATCTCTATTTATTTACCTTTACTTTTTAATATTTGTCACTTTTAAAACATTTTCATCAATTTTTAAACAATTTAAATTCATCTAAGATAATATAAACTATGAGGATAAGACATTATGCTACAGTTCTCTATTTGCTGAAAAGAAGGAATATATATAGATTCATGATTCATACCAATTTTATAAATAAACTGGTCTAAATTATGCATGCATCTTTGTAATCATGGTTGTACCTCTCTAATTATATTTAGAATTTGAACAAAGTTGAATATTTGGAAAGGTTCAAAATGATAGCAGTTTGTCATAATTTGCATTGCTATGATTCATAAACATTTAAATCTAACACAAGTAACAAACTCGCTAAGAAAAATCACCATGCATTGGTCATGTGATTGTTAATGTTCCCCATGATCCCAAGCCTAAGGATAATGATGAGGAAGAAATAGCTAGTAAATATTGATCAATTTCAACAGGCAGGAAGAGAAGTGTATGTACAAATTGTGATGTTTATATTTGTTGCTTAATACATCAAGAAACACATAATTCACTCGAGTGCACACAGATCGAGATTGTTCATAAATGAAAATGCTAACAGGAAAAAGTTGGTAATGATCTACCACTTTAAGTTACTTTTTAGATGAAACCACTAAAATTGGTGGTTGTTTTACTACCATTTTTAACAAAATTTATATATTAATTATTTAACAGAAATGGACTTACTTTAATTAAAACTGACACCTTGTGATAAGAAGTTATGGCCGTGTACTTAACGGTGGTAAAGTAAAATCAATACTACATATATCTTTTGAAAAGTAGATGCCAATTACAAACATTGTCAGGCTCTTTATTTTATCCCTGAAGAAAAACACCATTTTAAATTCATCATACACATTTCTAAAAAAATAATAGCAAGTACACAGAAGAAAGATAAAAAAAATGATGATACTTTCAGATTATCTGCACCTCCAATTTCGAGAGAAATGTCTGTTTTTGACATATTTTCAAGCATACATGTGACAACAACCAACCTATATCACACATGTTCGAGTTCACATAAATTTACATGTTTTGTTACTCATAAGCTATGAAAATATAAACATCAGCAATAGATTTATTTTTCCTTCATAAAATGCTCCTTAATACTATTATTTATGAAAAGAACAGTATAAGCTGTAAAGACAGCCGATCGTTTTTTGTTAATTCGAAAGTCATTAAGGAATTCGAGACTTTCCATCGAAATGCAGATAATCACAGTACCAAAATTATTTTTTTAAAACATAATAGGATTATACTATACATATTTCAAAAGTAAAATCAAATTATTCAGAAGCTCCCTCTCAAGAAATGCCAATGCTAAACCGAATCTTCCAGCACACATATAGGACAGCATCTGTTGTGTTTACAAACTTTAAATAACAACTGAAAGAAGGCGAGTGCTCGTAGTAAACTGATTTCAAAATACAGTATATACACAGGCATTTACTGTAATGTATAGCACAGACAATAGAGAAAATAATGAACTTTGAAAATAGTGTCCTCCTTCTGCTTGGATGAATTGTTTGAGGCAATGCAGGAAGATTTCTATGGCTTTTCTTAACATGTCTTCTAGAGTAGTGTTGGAGGTCAGCCATACTTGTGTTTGCCACAGTACTATTTCATTGGAACTAAACTGTATCCTTTATCTATCCTGTCAGTCTTTACCATTTTCTACATTACCCACTGGGTATATGGGACATAGGCTGTTCTAATGAAAGCTTCCACTACTACAGTTCCCAATTGCAGTGTCCGATATTCTATGGCATAGCTGCCAATCTTGAACTCTTAAAAACCAGGAGGTTTTTACGTTGAGAAGTGACCATTTCAAATCAACTCCAAACGGTAATTCACTTTATAGCACGATTCAAGTTACTAATCAATTTGTAATCTAATTTTGATGTAAAATACACAAGCATTTAATTAGATGCTCTAAATTTTATTTTCTTTGGCTAAAATCACTTTTTAAAAATTTTTCTTTAACTTTTTCGGGAAAAATGTCACAGTAAAGCTTTATTTATCAAACCATTTTTAAATACAATAAAAATAAAATTAATAATTAATGTACATAATATTTGCATGGATAAATATAGTAGTATACTATTTATTGCAGTGAAATAAAATTAAATACAAATATTAGCTGATAAATACTGCTTGAATCTTCATATAAAAATCTACAAATGCCAATAATAGATTAAGACAATTTGATTTAAATGAAATTTAATTAACAAAAATTTAGCAAGTTAAATAAAATCTGATGAAATAAAAATTAATAACAAATTATTCTGAAAATCATTGTTGAGGGAATGCAATTTGCCCAATTTAAAGTACATTAATCAGCTCGAATCCACAGCCCTGGATTTTTGCAGGGTAAACTTGGAACATTTTATGGTAGTGTATTCTTCATTCTACCACACTCAGCACAACATCCATTGATGATTTTTTTGCATGCGTTCCTCGTCCTTTTCGGTAGTCTTGTTTGCTCTGTTGTTACCAACCTTCAAATAATAGCAATTACGAATGTGGAATGCAACAGAAGAAATGGCATTTTTAGACAATTCTGAAGATGTGGTTTCTTCAAAGATGTAGCTATATTTAAAAAAAAAAAAAATCTTCTGAACTTGATGGTTGCATCAGGTTTGGCGAAGTTCAAAAGGCTGATCTTTAGAATATGGTAACTGGTAGTTTGGCGACATTTTGGAGGCGATAAAGGTTACTACCTGGGACTTTGGTAATAATGTGAGCAGTACTCAGTTCCGATTACACATTATTTTGTGTGAGGGAATTTGGAAAAATATCTGTGGCTGTATATTATTTTGTATTAAGCTTCATTGTGTGTTACACGAAGTAGGGTTGAATAATTTTGGGATTGTATGGCGCTGTCTAAAGTGAAAAATCGTATGAATGTTTGGAAGATGAAGGTTTTAAACATCTTGCTGTGAACCACAAATATTATTTTAAAGATCCGGAAAGAGGTGCACATACCAATACAATAGAGGGCACGTGGAGTGCTATAAAAAGTGCCATTCCGAGGCATTGTGATAAAGAGAATTTTGCTTTTTATTTAGCGGAGGAAGTGTGGAGGGAAAATTCGCAGAAAAAATCGTTCAATAATTGTATTGAATACATAATAAAAGTGTATCCACCACGTAAGCAAGATTCTGAAGAAGATTAGGTAAGTTAGTATTTTTAATTATTTGAGGATATTATTTTTATGCATTGTTCTAAATGTAAGGTGGAAGTAAAGTAATTTGGTATTATTGGGAAAATTGTTATTAGCAATGATTTAGTTTAAAGGAATTAGGATTGTAGGCTAATTTTTATTAATTTAATGTATGTGCTTATTTATATTTTAAGTAGTGTTTTTGAATTTAATTATATTTTAATTAAATGATAGTTATTTTGTGAATTTTATGTTTGTAGGAATTTGGTATACGTTTTAGTTGAAGTAAACGTGCATGGAAATAATTTAAATATTTGACACTAAGTATTTGTAATGTTTGCAATATGAATTCGTTGGTGACGTTTTTAATATAATAGGTAATTTAGAGGTAAAAGTTTTTGGATATTTTATTTATTTTATATGTGGAAATGTTCATATTTGGAAAGGGTATATACTTTTTCGCGATCAGGTAATTTCATATATGTGTAGTGGCCCAGTTATTGCATGAGAAATAATTATTTTTTATTTCATATATTTGTTCATGTGTTTAATTATTTTATAAAATTAACTTTAATATTTTGTTAATATTCATATTTATATTTCTTTTATGCTGAATGGCAATAAGTAGTTCATATTTATATTTAAATTTCTTTATGCTGAATGGCAACTAGTTCTAGTTCTGATTCTGATTCATGATTGCTAGGTTTTGTTTTCAAAACGTTGCGCGTAGGGTCACCCGGAAAATAAAATGCAATAACTTAGCTATTTGTTTATAATTCATGCTGTTCCTAGTCATAAATTAATTTTAAACATTAGTAGCCAAGGCTACATTGTGGTGACCCTGATTAATTTTCGAAATGTCATCAAATGACTCTTCTGAAACTGCTATGAAAGATATGATGCAGTCACCGGAGCTTCATAAGGTGAGTGTAAAAATACCTCCTTTTTGGACTGATAAACCGGAAATATGGTTTTTTCAAGTTGAAGCTCAGTTCAAAATTAGTAATATATGCTGAATGACAATAAGTAGTTCATATTTATATTTAAATTTCTTTATGCTGAATGGCAACTAGTTCTAGTTCTGATTCCTAGGTTTTGTTTTCAAAACGTTGCTCGTAGCGTCGCATTTCGATAGCCGGAAAATAATATGCAATAACTTAGCTATTTGTTTATAATTCATGCTGTTCCTAGTCATAAATTAATTTTAAACATTAGTAGCCAAAGCTACATATGTTCTTTTTACCGGGTTTAAAGATTCAGAAAATTGTCATGTATTTTCATGAAATTTTTCTAATTTATGAGAAAAAAGCAGTGTACATGAATATAGTGAAGAGTGTGCGCAATGCCATTTTTGTGTAATTCTGAGATGTTTTTTAAAGTAAAAATAAGTCGACGTGTACATGGTTTATGTGTATGTGTTATTTTGAAAAACGCGTAAGGAGTATGGTATTGTGCACTTTTCCCCCAATTTTGCAGTGAATATTTGTCACGATTAAGCAGTTTTGTTAGATAAAATTTCTAGCATAAGTGTAATTCGGCTAGTAGATTGTTGGAAGAAGTGTTCAGTAGATAAAAAGAAAAGAAACATGTCTTTACTTCGTGAAGACAAAATGGCGGTGGGAAAAAAAAAATACAGGGTTGCTGTAGGAGAGTTGGTCGCCAAAAAATCGTTAAGTTACCATAATCTAAAGATCAACCGTTCAAAAGCACTTGCGAATTTATGGCCGCTACATTTAGTAAGTGCAAAAAGTATTGCTATTGCCCACCTCTTGGTTTTTCGTGCGAATGTGAAATTACTACAAAGTTAGTTTACTCTGCCTTTCCATTTGTTATAATCAAAGATTATGTGAGGTTTATCCATTTTTTGGTCAATTTTGTTATCAGCATGTAAAGTACTGAGCAGTATTACACACTTATTTTTTTGTTGCATTTGAAATCGTATGAATGTTTGGAAGATGAAGGTTTTAAACATCTTGCTGTGAACCACAAATATTATTTTAAAGATCCGGAAAGAGGTGCATATACCAATACAATAGAGGGCATGTGGAGTGCTATAAAAAGTGCCATTCCGAGGCATTGTGATAAAGAGAATTTTGCTTTTTATTTAGCGGAGGAAGTGTGGAGGGAAAATTCGCAGAAAAAATCGTTCAATAATTGTATTGAATACATAATAAAAGTGTATCCACCATGTAAGCAAGATTCTGAAGAAGATTAGATAAGTTAGTATTTTTAATTATTTGTCATATCCTTTTGAAAACTAAACAGTGAAAAGCAGACTTCTCTTGTTTTTGATGGCTGGAATTCATTTGGAATTTCCTTTTTATTTTTTTTCAGTGTGCCCACAAGTGTTATACCTTTAGTAAGAAGATATTGAGCTAGCGGATAGCTTGTATACCAATTATTGGTTGTCAGGGTTACAGTTAGAACCTTCGTACGCACCAATTAGCCTTTTGACAATGTCAATACTTGAATTAGAAGCATCGTAAGGTCTTGGTGGATGATTGCCACAATAAACTTCAAGCTTCAATGCATAAAACGTTCTCGAGTCAACAATTGCAAAAATTTTCAGACCATACTGTGCAGGCTTGTTGGGGATGAATTGAATAAAAGAGCATCTCCTGCGAAAGGGTTCGAAACGTCTTGTCGATTGCGAGTTCATCAATTGGTATATAAAAGTTCTGATTGAAAGATTAAAAAAATTCTCTTAGTCCAGCAAGCTTATCAGTTTTTCTTCGCACATACCTTGTGCTTTTATCGTTGAATCTAATAGCACACAGGTTTATGAATCGCTTTAGATTTTCTAATAATCTAATAGCAGCTTATGATTTTCTGGAAAGCAGAAAGCTCATCAGTTATATCGTCACAAGTTTTGGCACTTGGGGTATATTTTTTCTGTCAAATTTTCTGGTGAATTTGCTCTTGAGGGGAACTTTATTCCATTTATAAGTTTCCTTTTCTTCTTTCAGAATCTTTCCTCCAACTTTCTTCTTTTTGTAAATTGTTTTTACAAAAAAGTCCTTACATTTTAAATCACTTGTGTCATTTTCAGCATCACTAAAAGTGTTGTTTGTTGGGAAAACATTACATGAGGAAGGAAAATGAGGATGTTTAGAAACATTTCTCGATCAGAGTCTTCATCAACCAAGACTTCGTATAAAATGTGCAAATAATCTTCAGGAGATACAATGTTCTTTCTGTACATACTTGGAGGAGTGGTGTATTTCGTTTGCCTACACAACATGCTCACAATAACTGCTTTTGGAGAGATGGCGAAAACCAGACTGACCATAAATTCCAGATGCAGTGCACTCGTAGAATGTTTCTAGGAAGGTACAGGAAGTTCAGGAAGGGGTTGTTTAAAAATTGCAGACGAAAAGATGGCATTGGCATACTCTCTACGCCGGCTCCTCCACTCTAGGGTTAGTAACGGCTAAAATTTAACAACTAGGTGATTTACTGGGAGACCAGCAGATCTCAACACTAAGTGAGTGACAGCTATGCTATTGTACACTAGCTCTCCATGAAGACTAACAATTTATGATATAACAACTTGCTTTCTACAGATGCAGGTATGCCACGCATAGATATGTGGATTTTGGCTTGGCTGCCTACATAATTGGTAGATGCAGTATGAGCTATCCTATACTTAAAATTTAATTTTGAATTTAGGCTAAATGAATCTGTATATTACTAGAAAGTTCCGCGGATATCGTTTGATTTTATCTTTGAAGCGGAAAGTATTGAAGATAAAAAGTTAGAAATCTTACAATTGACGTTTGAAGATGGAAAGAATTACAATTTTCTCAAATCTGATTCCATATCCTAAATAGGTTTTTGAGTTTATAAAAAATAAAGGAATTTTTTTTAATTAAGGCAAAATTTTAAATCTGCAACTAACAAAAAAATAAATTTAAGAATACAGCATTAAAAAAAAAATATTGGTAAAATCCTAGTATACGGTGCAGCCTTGGTGCGACTTTGAAAATTATCGCCAACACCAAAAATGATCCAAAGAACGTCTATATATATACTATACACACATAGTATATGTATATACACACATAGTATATATACTATATACATGGTATATACTAAGTTTAACTACATATTTTCTTTGAATGACCCATTAACTACTCATTGTATATGTCCTGTTTTTACTGCTCATCATAAAGTCGCCAAAAGTAGCCAAATCCCATGTGCACCGGATACTAGGATTAAACCAAAATATTTATTACAAAGGTGGAAGTAATATAATAAAATTTCTGAATTTTGATGTCCGTTTTTTAAACATAATTTCAGGAGATGAGGCTAGGGATTTGATTAATGGTTCATATACATACTATGCAACTACCAACTGCAGAACACATCAGTGACAGTCCAAGGATCTCTTACTCCTCTTTCCCCACCACCAACCTTACGAAATGTGATTCAGCTTGCCATATATTTCGACTGCCACATAAATTATATCCTTACAAACATCCATACCCTCCTCAAGTTTCAAACCTAAGCTCATCGGTACAGCAGTCAGGGTCACTAACCAATATACCAGTTGGATAGTTGCAGACACAAAATTAACATGAAACCCTAAATTCTCTCAAGATAATTTAAAAGGTGGCATTCAAGGATACAACAATTTGAAACTGCGGTGAAACGAAGTTATAATATTCATATTCCTTTATTTAATAAGCACTTCTGTTGGACTCGATAAAGTTAATCTTTTTTGAGTTTGTTTAATCGTCTTTTTGGTTTACAATAAAAAAAAAAAAAATAAATAAAAAAAAAATGGTGTTTATGAATCTCAAATCTTTTCCAAGATTTGAAGGATCCAAATGTTTTATCTCTGCTGGCACATTACATGGTATTAGAAACCTATCTACTTATATTAAGGTGTATAATATTTGTTGTAAATGCTATTAAGATATGAAACTTGCTTTTTACATAATAAATATTTTTACACTGTTAAGTGCTGCTAAAATATAGCAAATTTATCTATTCGCATACATAACAAGATATCATTGCTTTTTCGAGCTAAATTTCTAAAATTAAACATATACGCATACCAAGCATATGCTATGTAAATAATAGCAAAAGTTCTTTCTAAAAGAACAAATTTAAGAATGACGCAACTCAAACCAATAGCACTAAAATGGCGGAACTTAAACTATTTCAATACTTGTAACTGAAAAACGTACATTCTACTACCAAATATTTAGTAAAATTTTTATAATTAGAAATAACTTTTCACAATAAATTAACTTTTCAATTAATACACTTTTCACAATAAATTAACTTTTCAATTAATACACTTTTCACAAATACATTACTAGAAATGACAGGTCAGAAACTGAAATAAACTTAATTCAACTAATTTACTTAATACTAAAACTATTACCACGTGTTAGAATCATCGTAACAGCTCCGTAAGAAACCAAAAAAGCCAGGCTTCTGTTTGGCAGGTGGTTGGATTGCAAACATTTTAATCTTTATTTATGAACTGGTTTTTCGAAACTGAAAAACAGTACGAACACGAACGAGATCACAGATTCACAGAGTAACCGCTGCTGCCATATGAGAATTCTTAAACTTCATCTTTTAACATTCTTCTTTACAATTGAAAAAAAAAAAAAAAGATAGAATTTCATAAAAGTAGAAAAGTTTTAATAATACACAATTTAGCAAATGATAAAAAGGCTAAAATTCAACATTAAAATGCGAAAATGGGAAACAATAATATTATTAAAGATCTAGAGATTTCTTTCTGCCCCCTCTCTTCAAGAGTAATAAAAACCAAACCGGGTGGCGTATTTTTACTTCCTCCATAGGAAACGCAACCGACGACAAAATTTGGCGATTTATCAGGTCTTGGCGAAATTGCGTGGCTAGCGCATGCGCAGAGATGGACTAACAATCGTGATGATATGTCGTATTTAGTCAAGGCCCGTAGAAACTACGTCTTTCTACGGACCTTGGTATTTAGTAGCGTGATACTTGATCGCCGGTTTTTCGTAATGGCGTCTTATATGTAATTGTGCGTGTGTCAAACATAATTACTGAAGCAGCAAACATTATATGTGATTAGTGGGGGTATTAAATAAAGAAAAATGGCGGTTCATTTTTCAAGAGTGTACTTATGGTGCCTTTTTTTATGGCATGACTACGTGTCGAGCTATTGGCAGTTACTAACACTGCGTATGGTTAGCGTGGTCTCACAGTAAACATAAATATTAGGTATAGAAAACATATATATTAGGTGGGATTTAGTAAACCATGATATTTAATAATGATTATATTTGGTTGAAAGGGAACAATAAAATAATAATAATTCTTTCTAATTTAATAATGACTAGTTAGTTAAGTTTAGCCTATATGGTTCGGTATTAATAACTCTGTAACTATAACATGTATTGTATATATTTACCTATTAAATAATTCTGTTAAGATATGTATTGCTCCTTATAAAATATCAAATGAATGTATAAGTATTAATAATTTATTCATTTTAAGAGTTTTTATTTAACTCTTTTCATCTTCCTTTGCTTCCGTTGTTTAGTTTGTAACATATGCAAACACTTGCCAAGTGTGATATATTTTCTTATATATATATATATATATATATATGGGGCAAATCATGAATGGCATAATATTCAAAATATGTATTTAAGTTTTAAAGAAAAATTCAATCTGAGAAATATTTTATCATGTAAGAAATGTTAATCAGAAGTAACATAGTTAGGTAATATATTTTGAAAGATCATTTTAAGGAATTATTACATTTATAAGTGTTAGGCTTATTTTAGATTTTAACATAAACTTGAGTAATTGATTATTACTATCCCTTTAATAACAGATTTAAATAAATTATAAATATATCGTTTCATACTTAGACATAAGTAATTATTATTTCTGTAACTTTTTCTTCATTAAGAGACTGTTAGTTTTCACACTTTGAAAAATTCTTTAATTTATAATTTAATAACTTGTTTTAATAAGACACAAAATGTATATTTTATAACTCATGAAAATGTTCCTTTTGATGTCATTTCAAAACAGAAGATGTATTTAGTTTCGCAGTTCTCTATGAAAGTATGTAGAACCTATTTATCGGGCCCTGTTTGACATTCTCATTCTGAGCATATGCCACAGAAATTTAAAAAATTATGCACAGTGTTTCATTGATTTAATTTAATGTTTGCTGGACGAGTTTTTGGCTGTGCTAAGCAGCATTTCCTAAACAACAAAATGTTGTTCAGACCATGAACATCCTTGAAAAAGAAACTGTCACTGCAATTTTTTATATCCTGTATAGCATGGCTTTATACTGACTGCTGTTAGAGATATAGTACAAAATCAAAGATCTAGAATATTCGTGACATTGGCAATTTCAGGTTTGGAATTTTGCTGCATATTAGATCTTAAGTTTAAATCCAGTAAGATGTTAATTATAAAATTAAAAATATGAAATGGTGATTTATGAAATAACAAAGTATGTATGACCTAAAGAGAATCAGTATGTACAAAAAAGAAAAGATCAATATTTATTTGTTTGCTTTATTAAACATTTAATTCAATGTAACGTGTTTATTTTTGTGCTAACACTTTAATTCTGTTGATAGAAATTCTTGTTCAATAGCAAAATTGCCTGGAATTTAAAAAAAAAAAAAAAAAAGACGAGGAAGCATTTTGAAATTACTACAGAATAAAGGAATTCCTCATAGCTGAAAATTTTGTAAAAATAATCCTGAAATAATGCGTTTTATCAATTACAATAAACCAAAATAACTAGACTAGAAGACAAACACGCTAATGTGACAATCAAAATCGTAAAAAACAAATTTTTTTGTTTTTTGATTTGTTGTTGAATTGGATTGTTTGTTGAATTGGATTTTCTTGAGGCTTTTCACATTCACAAAGATTTAGAAAGTTTAGTTAATGATTCGAAGTCCAATCCAGTCCTTCCTAATGCCTTTAAAATTCTACTATCTTAATTCAATTATTTTTGCCGATAGATGGCGTTACCTCCTCGCACTTGGTACTACCAGAGGGTATAAAAATCCGTTCAGTGGTTGCTTTCCATTATTTGAAGTTCAGATTTTGAGCGTAATGTGCATTTGCCCCTCGCTCCCTATTTTAACTTCGCTAATATTTCTTTATGCTTGATCAGACAGCCTGGCTCAGTAAAAGTAGGCGGCCAGTGCAACTCTGATTAAAAATCTAGTTATAACCACGTGCAGTGCTGATAAGCACCACGTGTTTCTGTGATTCCTATTTTCTTCTTTCTATTTATTTCTTTCTCCTGATGAGGAGGGACCTTTAGCTGCCCTCGAAATCGATTGAGTGTTTCATTATACCTACGCTAAATATAAGGTTGTTTTTTACGATTTTGAAACCAAAATAACGTTTTAATTTTAGATCTTGCCCAGAAAAAAGGTCTCAGATCTCGCACTTGGTTTGAAGGATCGTATCTCAATTTCCTTAGAGCTGTAAAATTTATGGACCATTGGTACCATGGACTGACCTCAGTTGAGTTTTGTAATATGCAATACAGTTGTTGATTGGAACAATTATATGCGGAAATATTTTTAACCATTTTATATCTAGGTATGTCTCATGCTTGTTTCTAAAGTCTGTTAATAAATTTTATTTTATCAAATCCTAGTTAATTTCTCATTTAAACTACAACAGTGCACAATCCTAAATGTTGGAAATTATTTCTTACAAATTTTAATTTTTATGAAAATTGTAAAAAATATATGAAGCATTTATGCCAGCAAATTGGAGTATGGCAATCGTATGGACATTGAAGAGGCTAAGAGAATTCTTATTGACATAAGATTTACAATATAGTAGCATTTATTGCAAGAGAAAATTATTTCTAATGTGTCAGCTAAGTAATTTCACAATTCTAGCATTTAAATATTAATTACATTGGCAAAATGACAGTTTTATGTGCTACCTCTCTTGCAAGAAATATATCTCATTTTAAAAGCATGAAAACATTTTAAGACTTGTTTTTAATATTTTTTTTCCTTCTTATTATACAGCAAGGATTATATAAGCCATAAGTTTGGCATATTGTTGCTATTTTAGGTTATGTGCTATTAATATGCACTACGCACTTACAAGAAATAAGTACCTTAAAATTTAAAGTTTGAAAATTATGGCAATTATTTTAATTAATAGTGGCAAGCTGATATAATTACAGAACAATTTTCAAATTTTAATTAAAATCAGATTTTTTAATGCATAATAAAAGCAATCTTTCAATGAACATTTTTATAAACAAAATGGTATAAATCAAAGAACTATTTACCGTTAATTTAAATGGAAAAAGGTTCTTGGATTAGGAAAAAGAAACCTTTTATATTTAAACAAATTAAAATTACTAAAATATAAAATGATGTAATAAATATATAGTCTAATTAACAATATATATATTATTAATTAGCATTTAAAAGGCCAGCAAGTGCATTATAATTACAGATGGTTGAGTAATGATTATGTTTGGTATCCTGAGTTGTCAAAAATCCCATCTAAGGAAGAGCAAAGATCATTTAGCAGTATTTTACTATTATTTTGAGTGTGTACTGTTCGTATGATTTCTATGCCTGTTTGCTGATAGTACTGGCAATTCAAGTTTATACTGTGTTATGATTAGCATAAAATATTAAAATTAATGTATTCAATAAACAAAAATTTGTTTTCATACATGATCAAAGCATTTTTTGAAAAAACTGTTAGATCAGTACACTTTCTTAAAATTAAAGCGTACATTTTTGCAGTCATTACATTAAACAAAAATATTAAATAATAATTTCACTTTTTCATTCTAGAAAAATGAAAATCCATGCTTTCTTTAACCCTTAGTTCTTTCTGAAAGTAAATTTAAGACCTTTGTAAAAGAGAAGTGGCATAAAGTATTTAGTTATTGTAGTCATATAATTCGGGAATAATAAATTTTCAAATATTAAAAATATTTATTAATCCTAAATATTTATTTTTAATATTTAGGGATTGAGTGGGCTTTCTATTAAAAATGCAGAACTTGCCATTGTTCAAATACAATTTCATTTTTTCTTTCAAATTATTGAGGTCACATAAGAGATTTTTGAAGAATGAACAAAAATAAAATTTGAGTACCACATATATTTTTGTTTTGAAGCACTGTATTCATATGATAAATCTGTATTTATTTTGAAAAGTTTAGAATGAGAATTAAAGGGGTGCAGGTTGGTGGCATTTAAATTTCTCTTCACTTTGTGGTATTTGTGTATATAGCAGAGTTTAAATTGCGCCGGAGCCCGGCTCAGATACTTCTCAGTTTTCGAGATAAATTACAATTTCAGCCGGAGCCCAAAATAAAAGGGCTCAGGCATTTTTTTTATGCAAGTGAACCACAATTTTAACACATAAATTTTGTTTTAATAGTAAACATGTCTTAAAAATCCGATTCTAACTTCTGAATGCAAGCCTGTCTTTCCATCGCACTTGCACAGAGGTTGAGACTTTTGAGGAAAGAAAAGCCTCCAGTTATATGTCAAAGGCTTATTCTCCAGGATTATGCAACGAATTTATGAGAGCGGGTAAATTTTGTATTCCTCAAAAAACTAAAAGTGACACCCTGGTCGCGCACGTTCCATGCTAGTGACTTCCTTTTGCAGAGCTGTAGACCTTCTGAATGATGTAACCAAACGGGGTACCACTGCTGCCACTTGTACTGAGAAATCTTATATTTATTCTCACGTTGTATTCAGGAAAAGTAATAGGAAAATTTCTGCTTGATGGCTAGAATTATATCAACAGGGCATCGCGATCAGGTAGTGATGAACTCTTTCCTCTTTATCTTCAACACTTTTCAATTAAATTTCTTTCCATATCCTCATACTATTTCTAGAATTCTTCTTAGTGGAGCTTTAATCGTTTTATCTTTTTTGATACTTGTCATCCCTTGGAATAGTACATTTTATATATAATCAGAGCTTAAACTCAGACGGAGATTGGCTGAGCTGCTTCTTAGCATCTAAGTGGAATTGTAATTTCGGATGCCTCAAATAAGATGAGGTCCGATACTTTTTTTCTTCTATTTAACTATTCAAAACTAATAATTTATGAGATTTCTCTTTATCTTTACATTTTTATTAATTTAATGGATAAAATGAGTTAATTTAATCAAATTAATTAAATTTTATTATTTAATTATTAGCTATTTTAATTAATTATTATTTTTCTTTTCCTTCCTCACAGTCTTCCATAGGGCTTCGGCACTTCTAATTTTAGAAATTAAGCCCTGGTATATAGCATGGAACAATAAGTCCTCAAGAGTTAATGGGAACGGAAGAGGGGTAGATGATCTTTGGATTTATCTCCCGGTCATTGTTTCAAAATGAGACAGAGCTGGGCAAATTCATATCGTCACCTATAATGTGTCCAAGGTTTAAACTGATGATAGACATAACCAAGTGAACTCTTGGTCAATGATTTCGTAGACGTTTTTGATGTTACTATCAGAGGAGTCTGTGATTTTGTTTAGAATTTAACTAAATGAATAGTTACCATGTGTTATTAATTGCTTAAACATTCAATTAACTTATTATTAAATGATTTTTTTTTCTATCGTGTGTGAATAATATTAGATTCTAAAGCTGTCATTTCAATTTACATATAGAAACTATAAATTTGTTCATTATTTTATAATGGATGCAGTATCCATAGAATTAATATGCTTAACAATTGCAATCTAATGTGCTTTCAGCTCTTCCAAAAAATACGTTTTCGAAACTTCTTAACTAGAGCAATTAAAATAATGCCGATATCTTAAGTAAAATTCAGTGTAGGAAATATGAAGTACTGAATATCACAAAGCGTAATAAAACACATTAACCATTAGGTAAAAAAAATTCCTACGCTCTGATACATGTTTGAGACTGGCTTTATCCTCATCATTTTGACGATATTTACTAACAGTGAATTCTGTTGCTGTACAGTAGAATAAAACTTTTATTTTATTATTAATCATTATTTTACTGGCACGAAAGTAGTTGATAAACACTTTCCTTTTGCGCATGATGCATAATTTCGCCAAGACCTGATAAATCGCCAAATTTAGTTGCAGGTTGCGTTTCCTAAGGATTAAACAAAAATACGCATCCTGACCACTGATGCCATGGATTGACCTCAGTTGAGTTTTGTAATATGCAATACAGTTGTTGAGCGGACAATTATATGTGTGCTTATTGTCAATTACCTAAGAGTAATTAAAAATTATACCTACAAATAATTACCTAAAGGTAATACAGCATTTGACAGCATTTGACAGCATAATGACATTTGGGATAAAACAACATATTTCAATTTAGGAATTGTGGGACTGCTAAAATGTCTTCATTGAAAGCTATAAATAATATATATTGCATGATCTTGAATAGAAATATTTAGAAAAATTGTGTTCATCTATAAATTCCATGCCATCAAATAAATGTCATAGTATTTTTAGCATTGTAAAACAATTTATTATTTCGATACTCTTCTGTTATCAGGACTGGATTCAGAAATGTATGCACGTACATGTGTGTGTGTGCACAAATACATATGTACATACATGTATGTATGTACATACACACATATATGCATACATACATTTTTTAATCAGGTTCCGATAACAGAGGAGTATCATTAGTCCTAACAATTTAATTTTTTCCCTGTAACAAAACTTCACTGTTAATCATCTCAATAATTTCCCAATTATCCAGGAATAAATTTTATTTTTGGAAGGAAATTACAAAATAAGAATACAAAAATGAATAATTTCTCTAGTTGAAATACAAATAACAAAGCGTTAATGGTTACTACCATGACTTTTTGCATTAGGTACGTTCATAGTAACTGCAGCACTCAAGCACCTTTTCTGTTTTTTGTATTTTTTTTGATACAAGAGTTTTAAGAGGTCTTCCTGATGATAATATTTTTGCTCCTCTGCGACGTCCTTCCTTACGTCTTGAAATAGAATTTGGCTGTACTTTAATTAGCCTTCTTGATCTGTAACTGAATTTTTGTTGCTTTCAAAAAAATTAAGGAAAATACTTGCATCATTAACATTTTCATTGCTTTGTATAAATTTTTTTAAGTATTTCATTAAGTAATTATTATCAGTATTTTCTTGCAAAATACTTTTTATTTTTTGGCAGAAACCGTTAATTAAATTAGTTTGTTCATTGTTAACTTTTATATTACACACATTTACAGAATTCTCAGTATCATTAATTTCATTTTCGGACATATCGCAGGTTGATTGACAGTGTTCGATTTGAGGCAAATTATCTCCATGACGTTCTGCATTCAAGTTTGGTTTCTCCATTTCTTCTCCAGCTTTGTCAGACTGACATTTTTCTTCATGGATATTTTCACTGCATATTGGTTGAAAAAAGGTGCTACGTATATTGCCATTATCTACTGCAATGCTATAAAATAGGTATTTGTTATCGCTGGTAATAGCGGGGAAGTTTGTAAATTTGATATCATAATGCATGCATACTGCAGCTTGATGTTTGCAAAAATGACATTGTGATCCATTTGAACAAGAACAAATTCCAACAGCTGCATCGACTGTATAACGTTGCTCACTTGAGTTAGATTTCACATGATATGTATTTTCATTTTCTTTGAAGATCATGTCTTGAGAAACAGCAGAAGATTCATTTAAGTATTTCTGCAGAATTAATGATTTGTTTTGTTTTTTACAAAGCGCATGGTCAAGGAGTCTATTTCGAAAGTAAAATTCCAGGTCATATGCTAAGAAATTTAACAATTCTATAAGCATTAAATGATTTAATGTTTGTTAATATTATGTCTCGAAATTCTAAAAGATGCTTCAGCAAAATTATTCGTGTTGTTTCCTCTATGAATTATATTTTTACTGAAGATGAAGCACCAATCAGCTGATTTTTCACAGGGTGACATTAAATAGTTGCAAAACTGTGGATACATTAATATGTTTATATCACGAAAAATGTTTTTTTAATGCTTTCAAAAGATTCCATATCAGTTGCATACATCATTTGTTTTACAGAGTTCATCATATATTTTCTGTGATTTTTATCTATGCAATTATTCGATGAACAAACCCATTGCCATACTGCCTGCAGTACATGAAACTGGCAAAGTAAAAGTCTTGTGTTTTTCCATGTGGAGCGTAAAGCAGTTCTCAAAGGGCATGAATTATCAGTCATGATCATGTTAAATGTTAATTCATGTCCAGTAACTTTATTCCAGATTAAACTTATAGCTTGAAAAGCAGCACTATAGTTTTGAATTGTTTGTTTCTCATGGACAACAATACCAATAGCAAGAGCTCCAGCTTTTGTAGCAACTAATATCGCAATTATGCAACTACATGTTTGATCACATGCACTGGTGTCTATAAATAAACCATCTCGCACACTCATGTTCTTCAGGATTCTTTGCATTATTGGAGATACAATGATTATATAAAAGGGATCTTCATTTGATACAGTTATATATCCATCTTCACTTAACTGTTTTATTTTTTCTTCAGCAATACCAAAAAATGAAATATTGTTATTTAAATATACTTACTGTCTCTGTATTATATTTTTTAAAAGTTCATATATAGGCAAATATCTACAAAATAATAAATTTCATTGATTCACTAAATAGCAAAAACCTCTTCATTTAATTTAAGGTTGGGTCTTTTTTAACTTTAAATGGTGTAATTTATTACACGCAAAGCCATAAATTATGTAATATGGATTTATGTAGTAGAGGTCCTTTATTTTAAAATATAGGATACATTTAATACTTTTAAAAAATAACTGTGGGCCCCTAGCATATTTGACTTACTGTAATAAATAAATCTGACTGATAACACAAGACTTTTGTAGCATGAGTTCTGGGCTGAGAATTTGATTTCATGTTTGAATATGAATTGTTATAAAAATGAAAGTTAAAATATTAGAAATAAATTATTTTGCACTCCAAATATTGGTGTGATATTTTATCTGTGATGTTGAGTATTTGAAAAAATTATTCTATAGACTTTAGTTTCTTAAATACTATTAATCCTTGATATTATGAAACTGTCAATAGGAAAATTTCCTTAGTAAAAATTCTAACTTTTTATCTGGTCCTAGTGCAGTAAATTATACATTTAATAAATTATTCGTATCTAAGTTAAATGCAAAATTTGAATGTAAAAGAGAATTCACTGACTCTTGGATCACTTTTCAACACACATTCTTTACCAACATCAAATATTTTTTAAGATTTTCCCTGCCTTTGGGGAACTACTAAAAATAAGTGGTTTTTTGGAAGATTAAAAGTTCTGTACTAGGTTAAATAGTAATATTTATTCTTTGAAGTTTACTTTTAGAATATTATGACCATCATGCAGAATTTTAGTAAAGTACATAATACTTTGCATTTAATTTTCTGCCACATAACAAATGCTTTATTAATTATACTTTTTTATTCTATGAAGATACATAAAAGATGAAATTTTATGTTTACAAAACCATTCTATGGCTAGTACTTCTAAATTTTTTCCTTATCTGGCATTGTAACAAATTTGTTGAGTGAGTAAAATTTTTTGCCTGAGCTAAATTAATTGCACCTTAACAATATTGGATTGAAAGATAATTAAACAATGCATTAAGTAAATGTCACTGCAAAGAACTTAAAAATATACAATTTATTTTGGGATTAAAAGTAGTAAAATCTTTCGAATATTTTCAAGTATGTTTCCAAATAAATATTTATCATTCACTGCTTTGGAAAATGTTGCCACAACAACAGTATTGCATTGTCAAGTACTGACAGGCCAAAATCCATAGGTCATGTCAATGACTCTGACAATTACTGATGAGTATGGGTTTGTTGGTCACCAGTATCTTTTAATTACAGTTACTAGTGTCTTAATAGTTCTAGTTTGGAATGGTATCTTACATATTTAATGAAAAATAAAGTTAATTAGTTTAGGATTGTAAGTAATTGATATATATGAGAGAATAGTTGTCAGAAGTGTTGACATCTGTGTTAAACTATTTGCTGAGTATTTTTTTCTTGCGTGGGACGGGAGAATATTGAAGATTTGAGGTTACAGTATTGAGGTAAAAATGGGCTAACTGGAGAATTTCATAGCAAAGGCATGTATATATTTACTGATTGTGTTTAAATTGGTATGTACTGTGTTGTTAGGGAAAATCCAAGGGGCATTTAATTTCACATAATTTGCAATATTTGGATGTTTTTAAAATAAATTTTGACTGCACATCTGAATATAGGGCGATAAATATTCGGTCCACCAGAAAGTTCTGTCCGTTTCTATGACAACAATTTTTGACACATAAGTACATGTTTATTTGGCGCATGTTCGACTCTCTATTTTGATCACTTATACTGATATACATACTGATGTAGCAACATAACATGTTAACTAAAACAAAGTTGATTCATGTTAGTCTTAAGTGTGAAGCGATAGTATAAGTGGCTAGTAATAAAGTTCATTTACACCTCTGTATTTCATACGAATTTCAACAAGGAAGAAATGCTACATAATATTAGGAAATATGCTAGTATTTGGAAAGAAAAATGTCAAAACAGTTTTCATTTCCATATTTATCGAATTACCGGTAATTGAAAAAATCAACAAAATTACAGTCCCTATTCCAGAAATCTCAGAATATTGAACTATAAAAATGCAAAATATTTATTATTTTTGATGTGTCTATTTATTCAGTTTTATATGAAAAGTAATGAAGTAATTCAGTTAAATATGAAAAGTAAAATATAATTTGAGATAACTTTCTTTACCCCTGATTATTTGTTTTGAGAGCCGCATTTGTTGTATACAGATACCCAAATAATGCTGTTTTTCCCCTAAGGATCTGACCCGAGCGCTAACTGAGGAATAATAATTTTTATTGAACTTTCATTGCAAATTCATGGTTATTAATATGGCTTCATTAAATGTCTAGAACATCGGTTCTCAACCTTTTGACTAACCAGTGCCATCTAAACAAAAACTGAAAAGCGTTTAGTACCACCATTACATTTTACAGTGATTACTTTTCAGTTTCTCAATAAAAATATTTTGCAATTTGCTCAACCTATTGGCTATTCGTATTAAATACGCTCACATAAAAATACTAGACAGAAAATTGGTTACCATTTTAATGATCAAAATTGAAGTTATAATACTTTAATTCTAAAATTTAGCGTGAAATTTGGGCCTGTTTAAGGGAGATCTATTTCTTTATGTATGGTCTTATTTCACTTCATTTTAACCGTAAATTAGGATTCACTTCTTTTAATTTTCTTCTGTATTTATTTTTCAAATATAACATGGTATAAAATCCTTGTTCGCACAAATAGGTTCTGCAAAAAGGTGATCAAAATTTAATAGCTTTATTTGAAATCCCTTTAAATTTGTTTTCTTGGTTTAGCCAAAAGTTAACAAGTGTTATTTTTTAAATCTTCAGTTAGAGTTCGATCACAGGAAATTTCTATCAACTGTTCTTTTTTTTACACGAGATTTTTGAATTTAATAGTTAAAAATACTCTGTTTCTTTTGCGTACCACCTATTTTGCTCTTGCGTACCTCCAGTGGCACGCGTACCACCGACTGAGAATCGCTGATCTAGAACATAAGTGCGAATTTTGAAATTAAGTCTATACTAATTCGCATCGATTTTTTTTTTTTTTTGGCGAGTATTAGCCATTTTAGGCTTTGACCATTATTAAGGCCAGAAGCGGTGGTCATTTTATTATGGAGGCTTCTAATAGGCATAAGCGTTACTTCCTATGAAAAGATGGACAATTTACATCCATGCCTTTTCCGGGATTCGAGTCCCGGACCTTCGGGACTGCAAAACAGAGTCAATAACCACTTTCCCGCCCTGGGTGGCATAACTCGAAATATAAAGCATTGTAAATGTGCTTAATTCGATTACATTCAGAATTTAAAATTCTGAGGAAATTACTAATAAAAAATGTTAATTCAAGATCTTAACTAATTTTTAATTGCTAGCATTGATGTAATGCAGAATGTAGGAAATTTACAGCCTATAAGGATTAATTCGAAAGAGTTGTTTGTTGAATAAGTGGAGTGGATCTGTAGTTCCAGTATATGCAAAAGTATGAGAAAACCGACTGTGCTTATTAATACACTTATCTACCGCGCATCTTACAAGCACGCGGTTTTTGTTCGCAAATATATGTTCTACTCTTAGACATGAATGAGCGCAGCGATGGACTCCTCCAGCACTGAACTCAGTCCTGCTTGAGGTTTGCTGGAAGTTGACCCTTTTCGTCGGTGGTTGTGCACTTGTCCTCATCGACTATGTTGCGAGACAGTGAACGCTGCTTGACGTTACCAATGGCTAGAATGTTTGAGGAAGAAATCTGTGGACAAGGGACCCAGAAAGCTGTCTCAAGATGTTGGTTGAAGGTGGTGGTCTTTTGGTGGAAGATGCAACGAAGAACTTCGGATGCAAAGTCACATGCATAAATCCAGACCTGGGGTGAAATATAACATTTCGGCTGGCATCCTCCATCTTCGCCTTATGATTATGTTCAATCAGTGGAGGTAAGAATTAAATTTACTTACATTCATAGGCATGGCTGCATTTTGGTTACTTCTTACCCTCATGGTTTAATTCAATGAAGAAGGCGTACATTGTAAAAGCTTTCCAGCGGACATTGAGAGCAAAATATACTCTTTTTCACGGCTTTACAACTATCCCAAGAATCCTGCAAAAGGAGAATTAGGTAGCTAGTGTATTTGGAAGTCGTTGTTACAAAAAGCACGGAGAACAAGCCTAATAAAAATCACTTTTAGAATCCGAAAGCGTTAACTTATAAGGTATTTTCACCGCCTTATAAGGTATTATACGGCCCCGCCTTTAAGATACTTATAAGGTATTTTAGTATACCTTCGTGGTGTAGTGGTCAGCACGTTCGACGCGTATTCGAGAGGTCCGTGGTTTGAGTCCCGGCGAGGTGAAAATTGCTTATTTTTCACATCTCTTGCTTCAAAAAAATCCTAATATCTCTACAAACTTATGTATCAAATAGTCTATGTGTTTCCATTTCCGTGCTCTGTGTTATGATTTTCAAATACGGAAAACTGAATTATAAACAATTTAGCTACATATAACTTTATGACTGTAATAATCAACATGAAAAAATGTCTATTTTAATTAAAACTTCAAACTGCAATTTTTGACCTAGTTCTATTGTATGTTTGTAATTCTACAATCCATTGTATGATAAGCTGCAAGATATATGAAGCAATAAAAAAGCATGAGTGGTTTAGGATATAAAGTTTATTCAGGAGTAAAATAGTACAGATAATGTGCAAAAGATGTATCAAAAGCATCATACATATCCATATAAGAAGGGCAAAAAACAACAACAAAATAATTTACAAGTTTGTATCATACACTGCAACACGAACACCTTGTTGCAAACGGCACACAGCTTTGTCTTTTAACACCATAAATTAAAAAAAAAATTCAGAATGTTAAATTCAATATAAAATTAATTTAAGCAGATCTATCCTATATCATACATTTAACCGTATTTAAAAAATGTTAGCTTAATATTACCCGATTTATGCAGAATATATTAAACTAATTGTTAAAAGAATACTCTGAATCCATATATTTACAGATCAGCGATAAAGGATGTTTAAATGGGTGATTATATCTTGTTTTTTTCTTTGATAATCGTCTGAATAATAATAACATCTTTATTTTTATAAAAAATGTAACAATTCAAAAACATTTATCGGATTTTAAAAGAGGCAAATTCAACTTCAGACTGCTATAGTTTTTATTGATAGATTCTATGCATTTTGAGGATACAGATATCTCTTCTCCAAACATAGAAAATCAACTTTTTTAAGGTTTTATCAAAATGCGCCGAGCCTTTACAGATATCTCTTCTCCAAACATAGAAAATCAACTTTTTTAAGGTTCTATCAAAATGCGCCGAGCCTTTATTAAAAATTAACAACAACCTAAGCTTAAAGTTTTCCTAAATTTATAGAATTGGCTATAAACTGGCATGTTTCTCATTCGTCTAGGTTCTTCTGTGAAAATTTGTTGATAAAAATCTTTATAAAACTTTATTTGTGAATGAATTACTTTTCTAACGTAAATGTATGTTATATTAGCATTTTTTTAAACACATGTTTAAAATTTGAAAGAAAGATTAAATACTTAATAACACTTGAATACTTACAGATTAATTAATCTGAAAATACTTCTTAAAAATTTATCTTTTAACAATAAATTTAACTCACGCAAATTAAATTATTGATTATTATAGATTATTAACTTTAGACGGAATAATTCTATAAAATATGGTACCAAGCAAACCAACTTGTACACTTATTTCTGATTACATTTCATAACATTTGATAATCTATTTTAACAATAGAAACAGTTGATAATATAATTTGCATAATTTAACTGATATGTTATTCGTTTGATAATATCGATTTACCACATAAAATAAGATGAAAATTCTGGTTTTACCTGTGTTTTTCTAAATAAAGTTTCCCAGACTTTTTTTCCTCCATAATCAAGATTTAACGCATTAACTGTGTAGATATTAGGAAAAAAGTAATAAATTTCAATTTCATGCTTCAGCTGCTGCAACTTTTTATTATTTAAGTAGCTGCAACTTTTTATTATTTAAGTAATTACTAAACTTAGAATACAATTTTTTTAAATATTTTTTGTTTTGTTTTAACACTTGAAATGACAAAGGTGTTTTAAAAAGAACATTTGACTCTTTTATGGCAGTAGCAAATGCAGTATAAAGCTATGATAATAGAGATATGAAACTGAGCGTTTAAATTAGGATTAAATGATAAGGAGGAATGGAATTTATTCTAAACTTTGTATTTTAAGGCTAAGCCGAGTCATTAAAAATTAGAAATTCTTCACATTAATTAAAACTATTTTAATTAAATACAAGTTTCTATATTTTCATATCTTTCTCAGATTCTTTCAGCTTTTATTTTATGCAAGAAAGTTCATTAGCTGTTCATTAGCTAAAAATTGGAAAAATAAACTTTATTAAACGCCAATTATTTTTAAAGGTTTTAGTTTATTTTTGGTTTCCAGACTTTTATACGGCTAAAAATACACACAAAATTTTATTTAACAATTGGTTAAAAGTTATCACTCTTTTCAATGAAAACCTAAATAAAACTTTATTAATTCTTAATTACCAGTTTCTGTACAGTACAGATTCACTTTAATCTGCCTTCTACATACGACTAGAACATTCTTAACTGTTCATTCTTCTACTTATAATCACATAGCACCAAAGTTTATGTTACGAAATACAAAATACTAAATCAAATGCTGCAAGATCCTTGCATCTTTCTTTTCTTTTTTAAAATATATTTCCATAAACACCTTTTTCAGCCTTTGAAATTTTTAACCACGTTATTTTCTGACTCACTTTAAATTACTCTGACATAACACTTCATACAAAAACACCTGATAATTCATAGTTAGAAAGGTATTTGTACTGTGTAGTGAGCAAATATTAACATAACTGGATATTTCAAAATCCACAGAAAACGGTTGACTTGTTGGTCCCAAATAACATTTATGGACCATTTAAATTAACCATGCTCTAGTTGGAGTAAATAACTCAAATGTAGATAATAATTCCTATCAACTTATTTATACACAAATAATTTCAATGTTAAAACATTTTAGAAGATAATCTCTATCTTAGTATTTACAAAACATTTCCATTATTTCATAACAGCAACCATATCAGAATACTGGTACATCTAAACATCAATGTATTATTGTATAAAAACAAAATTTTCTTTCTGGAAAACTTTCCATTTGTAAAATAATTCTTCCTCGATATAAATGCAAAAATATTCTTGCATCTATATCAATTACGAAGTTATTTACTGACATAGTCAGAAATATATTTCACATCACTTTCGTATGAAATCACAGAATTTGTTATAGACAAAAGCAGACATAATACATAATATTTAGTAATACAAAATAATACATTTAGATACTGTTTACAATAGAAAAAGTGAAGAGACCATTGACTGTATAATAAATAGTACATAATATTTCTATTTAATCTCTTCTAAACAACCTTTGTAACCTAATCTGCAACAAGATCTGAATCCTAGAAAGTGTAAAAATAATGTATCTCTTAGACGTATGAGGTAAAGAATAGAAAAAGCAAACTGTGCAGCTGTATTTAAGTTAAAGATTAATCACACTGCTGTTGGAAAGGAAAGGTTTATTGAGTAATGTGATAAGATGTGCATATAAATATACTAGTTTACGACTGTACAATTTACTTGAGCATAACCAGCTAAAGAGTTAAATAATTTTATTTCAGTATTACTACTAAAGGTTTGGCAACATGACGGTATATGTAAGAACAGCTAGAAGTGAGAAACGCAAAAAATACTACCAACTGAAAAATTTCCCTATTTTCTCATCAGTTTAACGCCTTTTTACCAAGCGTATTAAATAGTCTGATTTCAGTATTAGTTCTAAATATTCGGCAACATGACGGGACTTTAAAAAGTAACTCAATCTTGAAGCATATTTTCTTCCGTGTTTTGGGTTTAATGCCTATTCTTGCATTATAAATTTAAAGGCTGATGCAAAAGTTCTCTGACACTCACAACACTTCATTTCTCCGAAGTTATTGTTTTTGCCATAACTGATAAGTAATGTCCAGATTTTAAACGTATAACGTTAACTCAACTGTTTACAAAATTATAAACTGTGTACAAAATTATAACAACTGTGTACTTGTAATTTTGTACACAGTTGTCGTCAAAGTAACGTATCATTTATTGTACTCAGAATTAGTGTTACTATTAAAAGGCATTCAGATAATTAATAGTTGAGTTTATGTGAACGTGAAGCAGTTTTTAAACTAATTAATAGGACTTTTTTGGGGAAACTATTTGGATTATTTTAAAGGAAAGAAAAAGAAGAATTAAATCAGATAAGATTGATCTTTTAAGATAAAGAGTTTTAACAGATAATAATAATTTCAATTACTGCTTAATTCATTATTATATACTTCCAGTTAATGTTTTCTAACTTTTTTGCAAGTTTCTGAAAAAATTAAGAAAATATACTATCACTTTTTAGAAATGTAACAAAATGTATATATGTATAAATATTAGCTATCTATATATATACTGATAATAAATTAAAAAAGATAAAGTTGACTTTATTCTATTAGCAGATAGTACACAATCCCGAGGAAAGTAAAAGAAAAGTGAAAGTTAAAAAGTATCGAACTCTAAGAAAGTCAATAAAAGACAATATGGCAGCAGATGAGTTGGGTGAAAAGTAAAAGCAAAATATATGCTTGAATAGCGACACTTTTGCCAGTAGACTAAAATTCTAATAGGAACGCAGACATATACAGGATCAGAAATAACAGACAGCGTATAAAAATAAGCATCAAACAAACTTTCAAGCAAGAAGCAATTGAAAAGATTTTTCTGCCATGCCTTTTACAATGGGAAAAATGAATATTTTGAATTTGACTTGATAAAAATAACGAGTTTGCAATATAATCTGATCGTAAAAATTATTAACTTTTTATTTAGCCAGAAAATGTGTTATTGCACCAACTTGATTAAAGAGATAGCTTTTTACATTGGACAAGATAGAATAATCATCAAGAAAAACCTTAACTATAACCAGATTGTTCAATCTAAATTTTACATTCAATAAAATATGTTCAATAAATATAAAAGAAGAGGAAGAGATTAGATTTCTAATTTACGTTTACAATTAAACTTTGCATTTTTTTAAAATCCTCGATATTATGTCTGCACAGAACATATAACAAGTTGTTAATAATAATAATAATCCCTTTTTTAATATTTTTCTACTAGAATCATTCTGTTGATAAGAGGTTTATACATTAATATCCCATTATAGCAAATAAAGTTGAAATATTTAAGAAATTACTGCCGGACACAAACGATTTCTATTAAGATACAGATCGAGCATTTTGCCCGCGCTAGCATTTTGCCTGAGAAGTTTGACCAGTCAAGTAGTAAAGAACCAGTCCAAGTTAAAAGTACTGTTACTAATTAGTTTAGGGAAAGTGCAGGATAATATTATTACAGTTACTTTTTATGCAATTGCTGCTAATATTTTTTTCCTGTTATTAAAGCATAAAGATATTATACTATTAATCCCTCTCTGGTTAATATATTGGACCGAAGTGTGTTAATTAGGTATCTCATGGTTGACATCGATGAGAAAAAATAATGGAATTGATTCAATCCTCCTAAAAATGATTTAACATAAAAAAGTAAGTCCTTGTTTTAAAAAAATAATACATTTTCGATAGTAACAAAATAGCTAGGCTTTCAAGCTACATATATTATTTCGCTCTGTTTGAAGTGGTTATAAATTATGTAAATTGCAAAACTATATTTATGATTGATTGACAAGAACTGGGTGACATGAAATGTGTCTAAAAATTGTGTTCATTTTTATTGCACAACACTAAGGCTGAGTTCAGACGGTGGTACAAATGTCATAATTGGTTTAAGCCGAGCTTCGTTGCTAGGTAATCAGACTCACAATTGGTTTACGGTTTTGGCATAAAGTTCGAAGTTTTTAACTTTATGCTGACTTGGTATACGATTCGACCAATCAGAGCAAACGCCCGAAACCTGAATGGTTGAACAGAGCGAGAAAGCGCCAATTTAGCTTCTCTAATTGGCTACGATTTAGACCCCAACGCAGGTGTAAACAGAACTCCCATATTTTATGCCTTATAACTAAGCTTCTATGGCATTTATACAACCATCTGACCAAAACCTAATATGCCAGCATATCTCCATGCCATTAACCAATTACTCTCTCCGATTTTCTTCGTCTCTCTGGCAAAAACAGCCCTGAAAGGCATAAATTCCGACCATTGCGAAATACAAATTCCGCAAGCAGAGCTTAAATGGCTGAAAGCTGTAGTTCTAATGAATCAGCTACGCTGCCGCCAGCTCAGTATACTGTTTAATTTCTTAACTCCTGAATCTAGCTGTATCAGTCTGCGATCCCGTTGAATTATTACATACTTTAAAATCATTTTCAGTTTTCGGCACTTTTTAAAGTAATCGTACATTCTGGGAACGGTATTTGCAAAGAACAAAATATTTATCAAATATTAATAATTATAATACGAAAGAAAAGAAATTGCACATGAAATTTTGAATGAAAAATTCATATTTTCTCAATAATCCATAAATTTTAAGGCTTCTAGTGTTTTAAAGAGGAGGATAATATTTTTATAAGGAGAATAATAATTTTAGACTTTTCAATACTTTTAAAAATTTTTATTCTAACATAAAATTTGTTACGAAATATAAGTAAAGTACTTCTAATTAAAAAAAAATATACATCACGTCTAAAATTTAAAAAAAAGGGAAGTTAAAAAAAAACAAAGAGCTTTGAATTCTAATCTCATGTTACCTATGAATTCCTTTAATAATTTAAATATTCTCATAGAATTTCAAATATAGAGAAAAAAATCAGAGAATTCAATGACGAGTTTTGGCAATAAAATAACTTACATTAAAGTCTTTAGAGAAGATAAATATTGACTTTTAATCTAAGCTATTTTGAACAACTATAAAATGCTTACCATTTCATAATCTTCTATCTAAGAACGTGATATCAGAATGCATAGATATGCGTTTTGTTAGATTTGGACCATAAGTTCTGGAATTCGAGAAATATGTAAAATATAACACAAAAATTAAATCTTCATCTCATATATATTCACAAAAGTTGGTTATTCTCACGTAAATAGAGTACCTAGGCATATGTACAGAAAAGAGACTTAACATCATGTCTCTCAAAAAGCTACATTTTAGTTCTATGCTATGTTATATAAAAAGAAGAAAATGCTACCGAAGAGTGCATCTAGTACGCGGACAGCTCCAGAAATCAGAGATAACACTTCTACGCGAAAAGAAGTTTTAGACGCTTCTTCATACACATTTCACAGATTAGAAGTTCACAGAACTTTGTTGCATTGTCTAGAGGCCTACTTATATATGAGATAAAAATTGGAAAGAAGCATGTTCCGGCAGAACGAAGTTAAGAGGACTTGAAAACTTTTAGCTCAAAAATCGGCTATGTAGAAGGACGAGCATATAAGGTAAAATATATACAACGTTGTACATTCTCGTTCTAGTGTCACATGTCGTACAACTTATGTAAGTACAAAGATTATTTGACATCTCATTTACTAATTTTACGAGATTATCAATTTTCATAATTTAAAAGTAATCAACATTTGTTATTTCAGTAATTGAAATTTTCACAATTTAGCCGCTAACATTTTTATTCTTTCACCGATAAAGCAAAACAAATTGTTTTAGAAGCTTAAAGATCTGTTGCAAATGATAGTAATATAAATAAATAAAATAAAAAATGCCGCTTCCATGAAATTAAAAATTTTCAGAAATGTACAACACTTTTACACATTTTTACATATCTTAGTTTTTTTTTTTTTTTTTTTTTTTTTGCGTGTTACTTACTGATGATAAAACACATATAACAACAAAAACATAAAGTAAACTTATTCAGATAAAGATATTACATATTATTTTAGCAAATGTTTTATAAAAATCATATTACATTTATGCATCCATATGAAAAGTTACATCCAAATTACACATAAGGCGATATTTCTTGTAATGCCAAGATATCATTTACATGAATTGGACACATTTTTCTGAAAGACTATTCGCAAGGTATATTATAACACCTGTATTGCCGTGTTCATAAAGAAATAAAAATAGTAAAAAACTAATAATTAGCTAAATTCAATCTTTTTTTATCCGATTATAATTAGATTACAATTTTTGGATCTGTTATTTAGAAAACAGTTACATTTTCTTTCCATACTAAGATGATAATGAATTGTCAGTCAACGTCAAGCATATAAAACAATCATTACCAGCATTCAAAACGACATGGAGTTAACTTTCAGTTTCCATATTTAACTCTCAGATGATGAGTACTAGAAAAAAAAAAAAAAAGCAGAAAAATACTGCATTGTGTATACAAGGAAGCATTGATCAGTGTGGTGGACTGTTTTAAAAACTACTTTAAATTGTGGGTATCAATGAAATTAATAAATAATAAGGTAATTAATATGATAACTATATTCAGTAATAAAAGTGAGATGAAAATTATTTAAATTAAATTGAATAATGTGTTCAGACAGCAATATTCTTAAAAAAGATATTTGAAAAAGAATTTCCGGTAACTGCTATTTTTAAATGAGAAACGACAAATACTTGGAAATGGCTTTTGATCCGGAAAATGCAATCAGAAAATAAGATATTTCTGATTTCTAAAATGCATCAAAAGTAGTTTAGGAAGGCGTAAGATAATTGCAACATTTAGAATTCTTAAGCAAGAAAGCAAACCGTGTTCGCGTTTTTTAAGTAGTCCGCTGATCCCAAAAGCAGTATACAAACACAGCTTTCCTCTTCTTTGCAAGTAATTTTATGCAGTTGGTAAAAGGCAACGCGATTGTGCGGGATTATATACAGGAGTAAGAATCTTTATTAATTTAGGCTGGAGAAAGCAATTTTAATATGATATACATGTCTTTAAGATTTTAAGGAAAGATAAAAATTGAAATAATTTCTGCGGAAAATATTTCCTCATATATTTCGGTATTTTATAAGATTAATAATAAAACAAAGAAAGAGAAAGAAAATCGTCTGTGATTATTTTATTCAAGCAATAATTTAATTTATAAGAAAGGACTGGTTTTTAAAAGTAACAAACATTTCCAGCTTGAAAATTTTCTGCTAAAATAATTTTATTACATAACATATGTTACGGTGAAACACCGAAATTTGGAGAATGTCGACTTGGTGAATATCAACATTCACATCGTCGCTTGGTGTATGTCAGAAATATTTTCCAAATACTCTTATTTCTGACTTACACCGGTCAATGTCGACATTCACCATGTGCCAATGGTGAATGTTGAACATATAAGAATATTATATTTTCTTCTCCGTAATTCAGTCTCCAAAAAACACACTTGAAACTTAAAATAAGAACTTAAGAATATAAGAACACACAGTACATTCAAAATGAGAAAGGAAAATAATAGAAGTAAAAAACTTACTAAATTATGTGATTAAAATCTTATTTATTGCAATAACTTAAACTATTATGGCACTTTGAATTGAACAAGTGGTCCTTGCTTTTACAACTGCATTTATTTGTGGAACACTTTTTTTTTTTTTTTTTTTGCAATGACAGCATGTACATATACTTCTCTCTTTTCGACCTACACCAGAGCATATCTGTGATTGTCGACATACACCGGTGAGGGTCCGAATGTACAAGAATGTAATGCAATATTCGATCTTTCACCAACGTATTTGGTGAATGTTGACATTCTCCGGTGAAAGTCGATATTCTCAATTTCGGTCTTTCACAGTAACATATACATATAAACGCAAAAACTTATATTGTAATCAAAATGGATTCGTGTGCTAAAGCTGTTGTTTGATTTATTTGAGCGTAAGTAAAACAGCACTGATTTTTGTAGATTTTATTTTATTCTACAAATTATTTTTAAAATATTCGCCTATTAAAATTTTTTTTACGCTCAGTTTTACTTGGTGTGCCTTGTTCTTCCCCTTACATTGTAGTTATTTCAGTTAAAACTGAATGGGAAAAAATTGACGTGATATCTATTAAAGAATTCAAATCTTCTTATTTTTAGATTTACATTTTTATTAAAAAAAGATAAAATGTAATCTATGAGGTAGATTTTATTATTTTTACAGTTTTATTAAGTCAAATTTGCATTATTTTTAGCCGAAAGATCGTGAAATCAGTCCTGAAGTTTGACATTTTCGGAATAGCACGAAATTTACTATTTTGATTTTAACAATAATTCGGAATAGCACGAAATTTTTGCTTCAAATTACTTGTAAAAGCAACTTGAATGATGAAACATGCAATCTTTTATTGTTACGCGCTAGATAATATTCTTTTTTGACTTTTTCAAATCGCTAATGTGTTACTAATTTCTTAAGTTCTGAATATTTTATTTCAATTTATTGAAACTTTAATGAATAATCGACATATTTTATATAAAGTATATTTTTAATATACTGTTAGAAAATATTCCATAAGCGCTTTTAACAAATTTACTTTGTTGGAAAGATTGTTTGTTCACAAATGTAACACATCGTAAGGGGATATGATAGCAAGGAAAATCTTGCTAAATATCAAATATCACAACCATAATATTTAAATAAAATAAAACTAAAAACTAAGTTGCATAGTTATTTTAGATCAGATTAAACTATTAATTATCTTTAAAAATAAAAAATGAGAGATTTTAGATAGTTAATTAACGAAAAAATATTTAGGTATATTATGTTTAAACAAATCACAAAAAAGTTAATTGAAACAAGTAAATATGCCCTTTAGCTTAAAAAAAAAAAAAATAATACAAAAGCGTCTGCTGAAGACAAAACATTTTGTGGTTTATGAATGCGCAGTTTAATACTAAATACCAAAAATAAATTATTAACTGACAAATATACAAAGACTTTTCCCTTTTTATAAATATCACAAACTACGCTCTTTATTACAAAAAAAGGTCAAGTTAAAAAAATTCAAATATACATTTTAGATGTCAAATATTAGAAAACAATTTTTATAAACAAAAAAAAAATTATAAGTAAAAACAACGGAGCATTTTAAAATTAAAAAATACATATCATTATAATATTTTAACAGGCACTTAATTAAAATTATAGAGCTTAGGTTTTTAACAAAGATCATTATATTTAAACCTCATAATACGTTTACTTTCATTGAACAACCAGCTATAATTACAGATAAATTCAAGCAAAGCAAGGAAGCATAGGGAAACGATATTATCGCTGATCTGAATAACATCATTCAAAATTTCATATTTTAATGTTTGATCTAAAGTAATGCTATTTAAAATTACTGAATTTTAAATAAAAATATAAATGTAACGATTTAAAATTGAGAGTAATAACATCTTTAACATTTTAACTTTATAAATAAGTATTACATATTGCTATTTTAAATGACATACACACTAAAAATTATACGCAATGTAACTGAAAGTAAACCGAAGTGATCAGTGATAAACAATTATAGACTGGTATCGTTCTCTTGAAAATCTAGCCAAAGAAGAGGTTATTTATAGAAAATGACTGCATTTTTTTTAGCAAGCTAAAGACTCTGCTAGGATATTAGCGGACTACAAAATACACGCGCACATCGCAATAGCAAGAAAAGCGAAATCTTACAGACTTTGGCATATTCAAAGAATTGCTAGAAAGCGTTTCTTCTATCCTTTAAAATACTGTCGTAATAAAGATGCTAGTTGTTCAAAATACAAGGCTTAAATATGATGGGCTTTGCTTAAAAATGTCTTATAATGATGTTATTTTTGAACAGACAGGATGCCTGGAAAGTAATATTTTATATCATTTTCAAATTCTTTTGAACAATTCAGTTTTCATCAAAATGCCACTCCATATATGCATAGTTTGTTTTATTTGATTAACTCTTTCGCATCGAAGTCGTCCCAGACGCCCGAGCATTCAGACATCAGCTGGACGACCGAAACGCCTGAATAATTTCCTACCCAGTGCTTTCCCCCATCACGTTACTGCATTACTCATTGCTTTCAGGTGTTGTTAAATCACATGTCAATCATTCTTTTGAAGCTACTAAAAGTAGCTTCCTTGTTTCCTTTGTTCCTTCCTTTCCTTTGTTTACTGTCAGTGTTTAGCTTTTGATGACCGAAGTTGCAATCCCGTCCCAAGGGGGAACTTCACACAGTGTCAAAGCGTCGAAGAAGTTCTCGCTTTACTTAAGTAAGACTATTGTTAGCGCTGTAGTATTCAACTTGTCATGGGGGAAGGAAAAGCATTCCAAGAGAAATTCTTAGATACGGGCGTTTTCGATGTTTGGGGAATTGAGATTTTGCCCTCTCTCGATGCGAAAGAGTTAAAACAAATTACTTTTTACAAATTTTAACAATGTGATAAAAAGTTAATGAGAATTATTTTATCAGATAAATACTTTTAGAAGGAAGCTGTTTCTTTCCTAAAATGGCTTTTTCTAATCTGCCCGCCCCCAAAAAATTATTGGGAAAATAAAATGTTTCAGTTTATTATTACAAAAATTGTTATCCAGATTCTCTATATATATCTCATATATATATAAAAAGAAAATAGTACTTTTGAAGTATCCGAAACATTATGTAAATGATTTTAATAATGCTTATACAGACCGTGGAAACTTCTTGTACGAATGTATAAAACATTTCTGAGTAGTTTAAAAGAAAATAATTTATACTTCCGAAAGGTTTTTAGAACCATTTCTCCCCCCCCCCAAATATTTGCATTGCAAAAAATTCATTTTCTCCTTTTTTCTGAAGAAATTGTTGTGCACATATTACGAGTAGAATTCTTAAAACATAACATTTATTATATTCATAAAATCCTTCTAAGTTTCAGTATGGGATTTAATAAGTCTTGGGATTTAATAAGTTTAATGCTTCTTGAAGTTTTACTTAATATTATGAATCAATAAATTTATAAAATATCTGAAAAATCCAGAGTTTTCTTTTAAAATGAAATTTTCTCCCGTAATTTATTTTTTAAAATTTCAAACGCGAATTAGATATTTGATAAATGATGTTGTTTCCAAAATGCTTTTTACATAAGCAAACGGCTCAAATTTTGAGAAACACATTACATTCATACATAAATTTGAAATGACGTAAAATTTTCAGTAAATTTACAATGTACGTAAATTTAATTTTTAACTCTTTACGAAAATTTTGAATTGATTAATTGCAGATAAGAGACTGAAGATTATTTAACTTAAATAAGAATGAAATTCCTAGTCATTCTGCGACTCCCAAGAGAAACGTATCAGCTTCGCACTGGCAATTCTTTCAAAATCTGAATTGCCATAGAGGTAAAAACAAATTTACTCTTTTATTAAAGCAAGAAGTAAAGCAATATTCTCAGGGAATTACTCCTGAATTATCAAAGCAGGCAACTGACATTTTTTCCAGGCACCCTATCACTCATCAAACAAATGATGAAGGGTAGACAAAATTTTTGGTTCGTGTTAGAAGCAAGCCAACCGGCGTTCTGCAACCAGAAGCAGGTTAAGATATAAATATATATTTATATAGAGGAATGGACATTTCTTGAAGAGGATGTGAAGCGGCTAACGACACCAGATCAGACGTTGACGGCCGACCTGGGTGAGTGGGTGGTGTTGGTGACCACCGTGTGCGCACCTTCCGCATCCGTAATGATCACAGTGGGGGATCCCGGTGCTTGAGGTTGAGACTCTTCCTCGTTGAGAAAATTAGGGAGGCCGTTCTGCAAGGGCTCTGGTGTCTGTAACAAAGGAAACGGCAATTAATGAAGATGATACATTTCAAGAAATTAAAATTATGAAGGAAAGTGTGCTATGGCTGCGGCATAGCTGACGAAACACTAGAATTAAAAAGTATTAAAATCCTTTTTTTAATAGCCAAGCAAGTTCCAACACTATTCTGAGACTTAGTTCTTCACTAAATATCCCAAATTTAAGGATAGCTTCTTTTTAGAAATGTTCACAGAAATCGTTCACAACGAAAAATCGGTTCTCTAATTTTATTCGTTCTTGAAGGTCGTTTATTAACCGAAATTATCGCAAACCGAAACAATTTTCCCCACAGGAGTTAATGCAGAAAGGATTAATTCCTTCCTGAATCACAGATGATTGCTCATTTAAACTTTACAGTAGTACTTCGGAAAACTGGACGATTCGCTCCCTAACTGATTAACGTTACTGAGCAAATGAACAAAAATTCCACAAAATGGCATTGCAGCTCTTTTACAGCTCATGTCGACCTCTTGTTGGAAGCGTGGCAGGAAAGCTCGATTTTCCCCATGCAAATACTAACATTCTTTTATTATTATTTACCACAAGCATCTCTGGCTTTTTTATGAGCATGTACGTATATATATATATGTGTGTGTGTGTGCGTGTGTATGTACTTTTTGGTTGCCTGTATTCCATTTAATATAGAGATGGATTATTCGTTCATGCACTAACTCAAGAAATTTGTGTCCACCAGCAGCCGAGCGGTAAAACCGCTGAACACTGATATTTCGAATTGGTCGACTGCACACAAATGGGCTGACTGCATTGGCGCTTTCATTGGGGAAACAATGAAAATAGTGTAATGTAGATGCTATCCAGTTTCCGTTAGAAAGACCTCCACGACGGTATCCCTCCTCTTAGGAAGGTAGTCTTCGCATGCCTTGCCGTAGTCAAAAAACCAAAACCAAGTCAAAGAACAGATTCATTTTACTGAGCGAGCGAATGTCTGATTCGCGAAAGAACAGTAGCTCAGTTAAGTTAGGTAAGGTTATTTAATTACGGCAAAGCCTCGAGGGCTATCTGCCTAAGGGAAGGGATGCCTTCGTGGAGGATTTTTCTAAGGAAAACTGGCTCGTATACACGTTACACATGGGGGCAAAAACACGAAAACACCCATGCAGCTAGTCCGTTCGTGGGATTCGAACCTCGTACCGAACTACCAGTGTTCAGCGACTTTACCGCTCGGCCGCTGGTGGGCGTAGCTCAGTTAAGAGTTCACCTGCCGACAGTTCTTCTTGGAAGTGAGCCAGTAAAGTTTGATTCCCATTTTAGGATAAAACAATGTTTATCCTTCCAAGTTAAAAGTCAGTTTAATTTTTATCATTTCAAAACTTTCCGAAAATTTTTCTGTAGAATTTTATTGCTAACGAAGTTTTAGGGGAATAATAAAACCGAGATTGAAAGAAAAATGTCCACGTAAATTAATGCTTGGTTGAGTCAAGTATTCCGATCGCATTGCTCATTTGAGCTTTTTCGCTCTCCTTGCTACCCATTACCGATCCCACTTCTCATTTGATTCTTTCTGCTCTTCGCTCCATTCTTTAACTGTTCCTAAGTCACACTTCATTCTTTATCTTTTGCCTTCAAGGTTACTGCTTTTGAGCGATGAGTCCTAAATAAAACCGATTCAATTAATTCAGAAAACGGTTCCAATCTGATCCCATAAAAGAGAGGTTTTGTCCATCACCAGTACTTTGTGTAAAAATTCATAACCGGAAGCCTATGGAAATCATTAAATACGAAACAAAAAAGATAAACACAATTTTAGATAAGTAAGATAGGTGAAAATTTAAATGTTCTGTACTTGCACAAAGAAGGGAGGACGCATAGTTGGAAAATCACGAAGAACAGGTTTGTATTTGGATGCAAAATTCCTCCTATAAAAACATCTGTTAACTATCTTTGAGCCGGAATTTTTTTCTTTAGTCCAAAGGGGCAATTTGCGCCGAAGAACTATTAATTTCGTTTTGGCATTTTTCGTCGATGCACGACAGGAGTTGTTTCACTGTTCAAATTGTTGCCACCAAATATTATCGCCCTGTATTATATTTAAAGAAATTAAATAATGAAGAATCTGCATGAATGTATGTATGTTTCTCGCATTGTGATAAAACAACGGTACCTAGAGACATCAAAATTTGAATAACGTAATCTTCCATAGAGTGTGGGCATGTGGAAACCCTAATTTGAATTTGTTTTATTACGGATTTGATATTTTGTAACACTTCAAGGAATTTTTGATTAACAAACTAAACGATTTCAGAGCGAGCAATGGCAACACTGTACGGGGGAAAAACATTTTTATCTCCAGCGTGCGAGACTCTGTATCAGAAATTCTGAAGATATGATATGCTCATTTTAAAATTATTTTGCGATATTGCTGTTGAACTGATATTTATGGTTGAAGTGCGAAGATCATAACATTTAATAAATAAAGGTAACACACAAAATGTTAAAAAACGCCTCTTTGGACGTAATTTAAAATCTGAAACCTTTCAGATTTTTATTTTTTGATTTGTTTTTGTCTCTAAGGTCTAATCAAGTCCGATTGATACTCGCTGCTCTTTGCTTCACTCAAAATGTGATTTGAAAATTTTGAAACAAAAAAGAGGATTTGATGTTGGCGGTATATAAAAGGATTCAAACTGTGGTAAAAGTTTGCATGAATTGTAACTTATTGACCCTAAGAACACACAAGTGAGACTTCAAAAAATCTAGAGTGAAATCCTGAATTTTGGGCCCCGCTATATATTTTATACCACTTCCCCTTTAAGGCATTTTTTTCCTAGCTGCCAATTGCTAATTTTATTTATTTAAAAATCTTTTTTGCGTACTTTTGATGTGTAGCTGTAGAAATTGGTGCTTGAATACAGTTATGTAAGTCTGCTTCTGAGTTCTTTTAACGCAAAATTTATGATCCACTGGTAACTTTTCCACGTCTTCTGTTTTAATTGCTTAGCCCATGGTTTTGCTTAGAGATACAGAATAATAGATATAAAAAAAGTTTTAAGTAAACTTAACTTCAGAGAGATAAAAATCTCTGACTGCAAATTAATCTGGCCATAACTTTCTCAGGCATAGTTCGTTGTCCTGTAAGTTACTTGCCAGACTTTGATAATAAGTACTAAGTAGTTAAAAATATAAAAATATTTTTAGAAGTCCCTGCGTGTTAATTATGGGTCGTAGGTTGCCTCGAAAGATCTTTAAAAATGATATGTTGCTGACTGGAGTGTTCATAACACGAGACACCTTTTGTTATCAACGGCATTTTTTGTTCAGACAATTTGTTGTGAACCGAAATGCCCTTGAAATGAGGTGGTCGCGATTCGAGGTTCCACACAAACCCAGCGGGGCATATCTAACTTTATGTATCAATGCACACAGACCGAATCGAACTTAACAATATAATTAGGAGTGTCTGCTGCTCTCTGAACAGACCTCAGTCGAAACGAAGTCTCCATCACTGTGAAGACTGTAAGGTATATTTTAAGTTTATGACACTTTCCCATTTTTTCTAGTTTCAGATTACAATTCCTTACTAGAATGAAGTTTTAGAATCGCATTAAATGAGCTGAGAGTTAGGATTCCTGACTTCGAGAGAGAGAGAGAGTTAGGATTCCTAAATTTAACTTTTGGCTACGTCTCTCTAACTGTTACTACGCTCGGCCGTATTACGTGCTTTTTTGATAGCTTCGCTGGCTAAGTTAATATTACGGGCCAACTAGTCTAGAATTGGCTTCGGCTAAATCTCTTTAGTTTTTCATTAATTCTTATTTCTTACATTTTGTGTTTAAGCCTAAGTGGAGGGTTTTCTGTACGTCTTGAGAAAATGGCCAACTGTGAAATCTTTATTTTGAGCAAATAAAGGGTAACTAACCCTTCTTGAGTTTACGTTTCTGTTCTTGGATTTAAGCGAATATTCCTTTAGCTGTTCATCTGAAAACTTAGTTTAGTAGAATAAAAGGAAGGAACACTACTAGCGATTTGATCTTGTGGCGCTGAGCGCTTCTAGCCATTAGGCTTGTTTCCGCCAATTTATTCTAGGTGTCAGAGCCTTCCTGTGCGCTAATTTATCCTGTGAGCCTTTAGTCTAAGTTTAATAAATTTTATTTTTTAAGTTAAACGTTACTTGTTAACGTTAAGCCCAAAGTGTAGGCTTTATGTAAACCCAAGTGGGGCCATTTGTGCAAGTGTATTGATTGAATAAATGATTCTTTACAGCTTTCTTCTGACTGTTTTGTAGTACTCAAGACCTGGGGATAATTATTCATCCAGTCTTTTAGAGCTCGTTAGTTTATGTTGCCCAAGTGTACAGGATCCTATAACCTTTTTTTCGGTCCTTAAATATTACATAAAAATCACCACCTTTTTATCCAAGTCCTCGTTGGAAGGCAGAGACTCTTTTTCGGCGAGCGGTGCAGACTTGGGTCGGGGCTCGAATTTTGGTGACGAGCTGTTGCTCAGAGCTGACCGCAAACACTCGTGACTTCGAGTCTTCGGCACTGGAATGGAAAAAAAAAGTTTACATTCAGCCATTTTTAAGCTTTTTTTTAAGAGAGAAAATGCTAAAACATTAACAAATGAAAAGAAATAATTTGAATAATACAAATCCTGAAGTTTTAAGCAAAATAATTATTTACATAATTGCGAAATATAAACTTTGATAATATTTTAGAGTCCTTTAAAAATTCTCAGTTCAAAAGTCTTTGTGTTTTTGAGTCCACATAATTAGATATTTTCCAGGAAAGTCTTTGTAAATTTTCGTAATAAAACATGGGGGCTCCACGGAAACAAAAAATTTCTTTTCCTAATATTCAGTTAATACCTCAAAATGAAAATGGTAAAACAGTCCTAATAAACAGCATTTAAATATTTGCAAGAATTATTGTAATTACAGGTATATTTAATTCTATCGCAGATTTTGCTCAAGTTTGTTATTCATTGAACGAAACCGCAAAGCTTAGAGTAGCAATCAAATAAGTCTAACTAGAAAAGAAACACGCTAATAACAAATTCGAAATGAGGGAAAAAAGCAATCTATGTGGAAGGACAATAAAACAAGCTGTCTGAAGAAAGAAGAATGTCTGGACTTAATTTATCTTTCTTGAAGAAGATTTATTCCTTTTCAGAAATTTTAAATCTGACAAGGCAAGTCTCTTTCTGATAGGGTCATATAATTCTTTAACAGTTAGAGAACCTATTAATTTTCCCCCTTACAATTGGCTATAAATCTACAAACAAAACTTAACACACGAATAATACGAATATAATTATTACTAATGTTAAGAATATGATTTAAAACAAGGGAATTGGAGTTCACATTTAGATTAACTAAGTCATTATCCTTAAGTTTCAGTTCTTTGACGTATTCCACATCATCCATATCGGATGAAATTAGTTCACAAGGATTAGTCAAAAACCTCTCCTTAGTCAAGAAAGTTGGTCCATACCACCATAAATCATTATGAAGAAGATCTTTAGATTCAGCTCCACGTGATATCAAATAAGCTGGATTATTGTGAGTGCTAAAATGGTACCACTCATGAACAGCAGTCATGCTGCGAATAACAGAAACTCTATTAGCAACAAATGTCTTTAGTTGATAAGATTCCTTTTTAATCCATGATAACACTATTGACGAATCAGTAAAGTAATACACCTTGACTATAGGCAGCTTAATGGCCCCTAGTATTCTTGCATCACAGAATCCTATAATTTCTACTTGCTGTAATCCATTGGTTAGAACAAATCTAGGGATGTGATAATTGTTGACTATTTTTAGACTATGCAGAAATTCTTTCCATTCTTCAAAGTAATTTTTAGGAAGAGGTGTATTCCAATTTAATTTTAGAAGACAAAGGTTTTGTAGAAATATTTTCGCTTTTGTCGTAACAAGTCCAATTAAACCTAACGGATCAAAGAGGCAACCTATTGTTGATAAGACATCTCTTTTCGTTCCTATTTCTTCAATGTCAAGTATCTTTAAATCGTATGAAAAACAGTCTGTAGACGCATTCCATGACATTCCTAAGGCCTTTGTAATCTGAGTCTTATCCGTAACTTGAAAAGAGTAATCCTGAGTTGCATTTTCTTTATTCTTCAATAATACTGTATTATTTGAACACTATTTGTGTAACTGCATTCCAACACGTTCTAGAAGACAGATTAACTGTGTCTGCAACTCCTTGGCTTCTTGCAGCGTATTAGCTTCAGTGATAATGTCGTCCACGTAACTGTCTTTCAGTATGGCTCTTGAGGCATGAGGAAAGTCAGTTGCTTCCTCCATTGCTAACTACTTCAGGACCCTTGTTGCAAGGAATGGTGCACTTGCTGTTCCGTATGTTACAGTCCTTAGACGATAAGTCTGCACAGGACTACCAACTGATTCCTTCCACAAGGTCAACTGCAGGTTTCGTTGAGATGGTTCAATAAGTATTTGTCTGTACATCTTCTGAACATCAGCTTCTAATGCATAATTGTACTTTCGAAATCTAATAATAATAGAAAATAAATCTTCTTGAGGTATTCGCTCTTTCATTAATATTGAATTAAGCGATTTTCCATTGCTAGTAGCCGCTGATGCATTAAACACAACGCGAAGCTTGGTAGAGGTTTTTTCTGGCCGATAAACTCCATGATGACTAAGATAATTGCATGCCGATGTTTCCATTTCCTGAACTTCTTCCATATGATTTAGATCCTTATATTCCTTGATAAAATTCTTATATAATGTTTTCATATTCGAATCGCTTTCTAGTCGATTCCACACTTGATGCAATCTTTTCTCAGCCAGCGTTTTCGATTCTCCTAATGCTACACCATCCCTAATGGGTAACTGAACTACATATCTTTCATCATTTTGTCTATAGTGATTAAATTTAGTTCACAAAGATTAGTCAATTAAATTAGTTCACAAGGATTAGTTCTGTTGGTAAAACTAATGAAAAGAATACTAGGGGCCATTCAGCTGCCTATAGTCAAGGTGTATTACTTTACTGATTCGTCAATAGTGTTATCATGGATTAAGAAGGAATCTTATCAACTAAAGACATTTGTTGCTAATAGAGTATCTGTTATTCGCAGCATGACTGCTGTTCATGAGTGGTACCATGTTAGCACTCACAATAATCCAGCTGATTTGATATCACGTGGAGATGAACCTAAAGATCTTCTTCATAATGATTTATGATGGTATGGACCAACTTTCTTGACTAAGGAGAGATTTTTGACTAATCCTTGTGAACTAATTTAGCTTGAAATGTTCTTCACAGTAGTTTTCTTCTTCACTCAAGGCGTCCTCGATATTTTCAATGGATTCAACTTCCCAAAATCTTTGCAAAATTTCTTCAACTCTTTCTTCACTATTTAGAACTAAACCACAATAATTTACTTCTGAGTTACTCTTGCATGCATCAGACGCGATATATCCAAAAACGGTTTCTTGGAATATCAACGGTTGATTTTCTAATTGAAATTTTCCTTGTTTTAAAATCTCAAAGAACAATTCGGCTCGTAATAACATATCTATTTTTTGTTAGGTGTTCCAAATTGCGGATCCGCTAATTCAATATCAATGGGAATATTTAATGACTGCACATCTAAACTCCTCGATGGAGTTACATTGGTTATTTTAGAAATAACCAAGCAATTAACTAATCTTACATATGTTAAATCCTTATTCGAAATCTGTACATCTAGTTGATAATTAATATTTATAACGTTCTCTTTTATTCTGGATACAGATGCATAAATTCTTTCTTTCTTTATATTTAACAAATTAGCAACTCCTTCACACAGGAAACAACTCATGCTGCCGTTATCAAGTACTGCGCGAACTGGAATTATTTTTCCTTCCGAATTGCAAACATATATTATTGCAGTCGCCAATAAGACGTTTTTTCTGCGTGTCAAAAGACAACTTGATTGATTTTTATTAGAGAAATCTGCGTTCTTGTTTATAATTTCGTCACTCGCTGCTTCCGTTTTTGTTTTGTCTAACTTATGTTCGATGGCGCTGTAGCGATTTGAGAACAGTCAGATTTTTATTTTGGGTAGCGTAAATAAAATATTTTTTTTTTACTGAAGGATAGGTGTTAAATTACACAAGTTGAATTTTAAGGTAAGTTCAACTGCTTTATCATAACAAATTTGTTTGCTTAGCAAAATAGTCCGTTTACATAGGAAACGATAATCACTTGAGTTCAAACAAAGTCCAAACAGAGGTAGCGGAGAAAAAGTCCGGCTACGCTTCTCGCTTCTTTGAGAGTTTCTTTTTCCGCTCTTGACAGAGCTTAATAGCGACTCGGGACGAGCCGTAAAATACACAAGAGAGAAAGGGGCTCTCTAAAGCTTACTAGCGACTCGGGAAGAGCCGTAAAATACAAGAGAAAGGCTCTCTCTTCTCTACGCAACGACTGCGTATTCTTCAGACTAATCTCTCTAATTATTTTCACTCACTGTTTTTATGTCCAGGTTTTCTGGGCGTGTCTTGTGCGTCTGCTGCAGTGATTCGCTAAACGTCTTTTTCGGAGCATCTCTCCATTGGTTAACAGGCGCTGATTTGTTCTCAGATACTGTCTTGACAGCCTGAGAAACTGAAATTTTCCGTGGGAAAATTCAGAACTCTTTTTGGGAAGTCTATCTAAATTATTTCGAGAAACAGGCAGTTGGCGACAGTCTATCGCATACACACAATGGACACTCCACAACCCGTGAGAACTTGTATGAAAGTTTTCTCCTTTCGTAAAAACAATATGTTTTCCGCACTTTGTTGGGGGTCACGTTCGACCTCAAGAATTCGTAAGTGTCATCAGGGTGGTCATCTGGCGCCCATTTGAAGTCTCCTTTTCCCAGACTTCGTGGGAGTCCGTGGGAAAATAGCTGACGACGTTACAGCGCCATTTCTGAGCAGGCGATGGATTAATGAATGATGTTTTTTATGGCATTCCGAACATCTGAACTTAGAATCGAATTCTGCGATTAAATGTTCCTTACTGAGACAGTTTAGACACAGTTTATGGTTTTAAACTATTTCATATCTTTGATTTGGATTTAGTTTTAAAAATGAATCACATTTATGCAGTGGATGATTGTTATTTTTACATATAACACAAGTCGAAACACTATCGGTTTTAACCATCAGAGCCTTTGATTTCGAATTTTTTTCTAACGGATATTGCATTTTATTAGTACTACGGTTAATGTTATCCAATAACTGACATCTTTTCTCTAAAAACGAAATTAATTCATCAAACGTGGGAACTTCCGTAGCATTAATGCTTAGTTCAAATTGTTTGCGCGTTTCATAATCTAGTTTCTGAAGTACGATATTTAATAACAAAATATCCAATAAATTATTTTTCTCATATTTTAAAACATTCAAAGCGTTTTTAGTAACATTATTTATTACATATCTTATTCCTTTAGACGATTCGAATGTTAAAGTACGTAAATCCATTATTGACTTTATATGCGTCTCAATTAATATTCTTTTATTTGCATACCTATCTTGAAGAGCTTTAAATAGAGAATTCAAAGTATCATCAACAGTTTCAAGATTTTTTGCTTCATCGGTTAATGCAGCCTTTAAATAGTAGAGTTTTTGAACTTCTGTCAGTTGTGTGTTATTCGCTATGATGTTTTCGAATTGAAGCTTAAAATTATTCCATTCGGTATATTTACCAAAAAACTTAGGAATTGGTAATTCTGGCAAAGGTATTTGTACTTTAGAACCAAATTTATTACAATCATTTTCATTTTCAGAATGTGAGATAGATGATAGAATTTCCATAAGTCTTACCTCCAGAACTTTCGTTCTTTCTTCCATTTCGGCGATTTCTTCATCGATGGCTGTGACATCTTTTCATCAATGCTTTCGAAATATCTATATCCTCAAGTTTCTAATATCCATTTGAATGCTTTGAAGGGATCTATACTTTATTTGAATTTCGTTTTTATTCGAACTATCATCATATTCCTTCACTACATTTTCTAACCTAGTTAGTTTCGCTTTTAATGAAGTTTTATGTCTATCTAATGTTCATTTTGTTCATTTCTCTGGCTTTGCTGACCATGTACTATGAATCTAAACTAATGAGTGGACTGTATAGCAAAAGAACTAACTCATTTATTGACAGTAATTAACTATTCAGATCTAATACATGCTCTGGTATGTTACTTAACCGAATCCAGATGGCCAAGTGAGCGTTTCTCTCCATATCCAATAGGTGGCGCTGTATTCTAACTTAACACTACTGTTGAGCCCATGGAGGTAGGAAAGGTAGGTAGGATTTACTTCCTACCTCCATGGTTGAGCCAGAGGGGGCGATTTCCTGACGACTTGGTTTCTTTTCATTCCTTTCTGACAACTCTTTACTGTTTTTAATCTCATGCTTTTCAGTTTTACCTGTTAATATTTTTTCTTACTTAAATATTTTCTTAATTTACTGATTTAAAAAAAGAAACATACACATAACTGGAGACAGATACTTGAAGACTTGTTTCTACTTGGTGTATAAAAGCTTTTAATTTGGTGAGTTACTCCTGTTACATTTGTAACCTATCAAAGTTTTGATTACAGTAGAAACCACACGGAGTCCTTGCCAAAACAAGGTTTAACGGGAGAAGTAAATCTTTTTTTCCTTGCTTGTTTTTAGCCGTGAGTAGTAAAGCACGGCAAAAAAGGACGTGAAATCGAGAGGATAATGGAATCCAGACATCCAACGAAAATGGAGTGTTTACCTTTACTAACAAGGAAGGGTGAATGATGTCCGGAGAAACTGTGGTGTCTGGGCACGAGGTGTCCCGGTGGAGGCAGATGCTGCGTCCTGACACTAGATTTCCTCCTCTTGCCTAACTTGATGTGCATGAGACGAGGATGTGGTGAGTTGAAGATGGTCCTTCTGTTCCTGAAACGGGCTCTGCAAAGACAAAATCACACATAAATGGAACCATAACAAATAATATATATTGTTATGGATTTGGTATTTTAATAGCTAATGTTAGTTGAATTATAAATTAAATTGTTTTAATCACCGTGCTGTGCAGCGCGTGATGAATATTAAAGGAAAGCTAAGCCGAAAAATTAAAAATACAAGAGCACGTGCTTTTAACATTTAATAAATAAATAAATATCTCTTTTTGATTTCGAGAAAGTTCCAGAAAATTCTCACGCGAGATTTCAAATCTTTTAAAAGGAGGAAAACCTCTCAGTTGTTGTTATCCAATTAGTCACATGGGATCCACCCACTATTCTGAAGAAGACATAGCCAATGTGTTCGCAGAGAAACTTGAGAAGAAGTTTAGGCTCAACCCCTCGACCAACCCCCAGCACGAAGAGGAGGTTCAAAATGTCGTTAACATACTCAAAAACAGGGATAATACGGATTATATAAAATTCATCTCCCCGAAAGAAGTCCATACTATCATTAAACATAGCAATACCAAGAAAGCTCACGGGTTTGACGGGATCAGCAATCGTGCTCTGAAGGCCCTCCCTCCAAGGTGCTACTTACAAACATCTTTAATGCTTGCATCAGGACGAGTTATTACCCTTCGCAGTGGAAACACTTGATTATTATCACTATACTGAAGCCGTGGAAAACCTCTCACTTGCAGACAGTTATCGTCCTATTAGCCTTCTTCCGGCTATCGGAAAAATATTTGAGAAAGCTTTAAACAACAGAAGTACAGACCACCTAGAAAGATTGGATCTGATAGACCCTGCCCAATTTGGTTTCCGGAAACACCACAGTACAACCCATCAAGTACTAAATATCGTTGAGTTTATCACGAGAGCTTTTTTCCACAAGACTGGTGTGGCAGCATGCTTCATAGACCTTGAGAAGGCCTTCGACAAGGTCTGGCACGAAGGACTGATGTACAAGCTAAATAACTTTCTTTTTCCTGTCAGCCTTGTGAAGTTAATCATCTCATACCTAAAAAGAAGAACCTTCCAGGTGAGAGTTGGAGACTCCCTTCCCGGAAGGAAAATCATTGCCATCGGCGTCCCGCAAGGGTCTGTTATTGGCCCAAAATTATTCAACATTTTCGTTAATGATTTACCCAACCCACTGAATGCTAAAACCCTGAAATATGCAGACGACTCGGTGATTTTATCGGAATCTAAAAGCCCCCAACTTGCTGTTACTAACCTACAGTTTCACATCAACTTAGTAGCTGCTTGGTGTCAACTTTGGAGAATTAAAATTAATACCGCGAAATGTAAAATTGTCCAATTCCGTCGCTACAGAAGAAATGTCACTACGAACACGGATATCAAGATAGAGAATGATGTGATTCCAGTTTGCTCGTCCGCAAAGTACTTGGGAGTTACCCTAGATGATAGGCTCACCTTCAAAGAGCACGTAACCAACCAAGTAAATAAAGCAAACGGAGTTTTCATGTCGCTTCATACTGTTATAGGTAGAAAATCGAAATTGAGCTACGCATGATCTATCTCACTATGGTTAGGCCAGTTATGCTCTATGCCGCCCCAGCGTGGGCAATTGCCAATAAGACGGATAGGAGAAAACTAGAAATCCTTCAAAACAAAATTTTGAGAGCCATCACTAACGCGCCCTGGTTTGTACGAAATAGCATTATTCATGCAGACTTGAAAATAAAGCCCATTCCTGAACAAATCCTCATGGAGGCGCACAACTTTTTCGAAAAAATGGATAATTCTCCAGTGCACACACTAAGAGAACTCGGTAATTATGACCCTACAATGGACAGCGTGGTGAAGAGACCTCGGTCAATTCACCATAATGCACGGTGATGATGTAAATATGTAAATAGCGTACATATGAAGTTGTGTTTTGTGCTCTATCTAACCTTATTTAACCAGTACTGTGTTACTGCCAAAATTGGCTATTTGCCTGGAAGCAGGCTAGAGACTTTGAATTAATTAATATGTGTTAAGGACTGTGTATTGTGTGATCTCACCACGTCCACTGCTGTGGTTCTACTCCTGATTCGCTGCCGGACTGCTCACCCTATCTCAGTAACCTTACGCTACTATCCTGACCGAATGCATCATGCATGGACTTGAATGCTGGATGATTTTGTTTTCCAAGTACTAATTTCCCAATTTTCGTATATTCAGCTTGACTTAGCCACGGAATGATCGCACCTTTTTCTAAAGTCACGCCCCCGGGCGAGATGCAGTAGCACCTTAATGTACTAAAAACCGTGAATGGCCTTCATAGGCTGCACAGGATTGAACAGGTCAAAACTCAAAGTAGTTGTATACCTGAGGTGAATCAGACCTAAATAAATAAATAAGTTGTTGTTATTTCTGCAATCCTGACTTAGGTCTCACTCATGCATTCTCCTACTTTCAGCGCTCTATAGCAACTAACTCAGACAGCCGAAACAAAACTTGCAAATCCTGCAAGTTAATCAGCGGCGCATCCAGCGGAACTTGGAAAGTTGTTGTTATTGGAGTTAGTTTGTTGTAGTTTTAAGAGTTTGTTTAGAAAACTGCTGTTGTTGACTGTAGCGAATTCGCGGATTAGCTTTCTCTAGCTGTTTTGAATTAAGTTGTCTTGAACGTTTGAGTAGTTAAAAGATAACTACTGTGAGATATTGTAATACTGCACAAATATTTGAGGAAATTTAAGCATATTTGTTGTCATAATAATAAATTTTTGTTCATTTTTCATCGGACTTGTGCATTCATTTCGTAACGAACCCGTACGCACGCAACAATATAAATAAATTAAGTCAATTACTACTTAGGTCATCAAAAAAAATATTTTAGTTATTTTTTAACATTATTAACATTTTTTCGTTTCTAATTTATGAAGCTGATGGTGGTCTATAATTTCTCATTCTATCAATCTCTTGTAATGCTTCATCATTGCAAGGAACCTTTCCAGTGAGTTTTCGAGCAGTCCAGTTCTTCAATTAACATTCCATCTAATGATTTCACACGACTCAAGGCGACATATGCTTGACCTGCTGCAAAGAGATTTCGTTCTAAATGTATTACTATTGAATTTTCGCTACATAATGGGACATTAATTCCACTTCACCCAACTCTATTAAACTACAATTCTTTAATTCCATACATTTTAAAAATCTCTAGAACCTGGTCTTACTGTTGCCACTTATTTTTGTTAAATATTACAATCCCATTTATCACAGTCATACACTATTATTTAAAAGTTGTTATAAAATTAATTTTTACGACACATGGGAATTCCTAATAAACGGTCATTATTTGTAAGTCTTATAATATATTAAGTTACATAACTTTAGTTCCGATACTGGTACAAATAAGTAGGAATTGACTTTAATATGTAAAAAAACTGTATTAACATCAAGTGTCACCCACTACAAATTTAAAAAAGTGTATTTGAATTTGAGTGGATGAAAAAAAAAGTATTTTATTAATGACTCAATATTTGAACAAGTAATTGGGAAAGTGTGAGCTAATAGTAGGAATTTAAAAAACAGTGCTTTAAAAACTTAAACTAAAGACCATGGTCAAAATGTAGTGATTTGTGAAGAATCTCTGGAATTAGGATTTCTATTAGGATATCTGTAGGATCCTTTTGCTATTAAGATTTCTATTTGATATCAATGCCATTTGCTTTATGGATAATATAATAATCTCCTTCGCCCAGCAAACAGATGACAGTTCTATCTTTTAAGTTCTTTTGCTTAATGGTATGCAATAGACATAAAACAATCAGAAGGAAAAGAAACACATGAATGTAAAATTTAAATTTAAATTGCAAATCATGTAAACTTGCAAATTTTTAGGCACAAAAGCATATTTTGGCGTAAGTTTTGAATAAAACTCTATAGATTTCAAAGGCAAACATCAACAAAGTTTTTCTTCACCATTAAAAAAATCTTGTAAACATGGGGGGGGGGCGATAACAATTTTTTTATCGATTTCAAGGCGATCAGGCACAAGTTTCTCTCGAAATCAATAGATTAGTATTTAAAATCTACACCAAACTACAATCGCACTTTTTGTCTAATTTTAGAGACTAAGCATATTGAGTCATTTTAAGGAAGCTGTTGGCTAATTAATTCTACTTATTGCATAATTTCGCTTTAATTATACGAAATATGAAGAAGACCGGATTATTTAATTACGGCATTTAATTAATTAATTCACTAATACTGTATTTTAATTCACTAATACTGTATTAATTAATTCACTAATTTAATTAATTCACTAATACTGTATAAAAGGAGAATTAAAAGCAGCCCTTTTTTCCGTAGGTTTTGAATAAAACTTAATAGATTTCTAGGGTTGTCAGACACAAGTACCTCTTATACAGAAAAAAAAAAAAAAAAAAAAAAAAAAATTTTTTTTGCAAAATCGGAGGAGTGATAGTTGCTTTTACACGGAAAGCAATGACAGGAGTAAAGTGAGCGCGTGAGCGCAAACGTAGCATAATCTATAGAGGAAGATAGTAATGAAACATGAAAATCTAAGATATTAGAACACTGGAAGTATTCATTAGGAATACTGGAAGTACTACATTAGGAAATTAGAATTAGGATTATAATTAACATCATTAACTAAAGAAGATAAATTTTTGCGAATGCGGAAAGCTTCACGAAAATCCAGTTCACCAACTGAAGAACATTTATGGATAATTTTAATTTATGGATAATAAGAACCAAAATTAAAACTGTGATCAAGCGTCCAATTAGGATTGGCTATGAAAGATTTGTTCATTTCTTCTTTTTGAACATAAGGTACATGTTCCTTCACTCAAAATTTTGGCAGATACATGACAAATCCCACTGACGAGATCTGCTATAAATTAATTACCCAAGAATTAAAATCAGGGATGGGATCTTTAAGAATCGAATAAAATATTTTACTGATGTTTGAAAGTCTTCATTATCCGAACGATTTTGTAACTAATAGAAAGATGAAATGGAGTAGCGAGAAGTTTATTAGGACTATTTCCAATACAGGCTTCATATATGTTTCTTCACATGGAAATTAAGAAGTTTTAAGGACTTTTAAGAACTGTCAATGAAGAATATCAAGGTCCTATTAGCAAAACGTAATTGAATAAATTTTAGCAATTATCTCTGCAACCAGCTGCATTCTTATACCATTCTAAGAATAAAAAAGTAATATATATATATATATTCGTATAAAGCTAATATAAATTTAAAATAAAGAAATTTTAATTGCAAAAATGAATTATTGCCGCGAACTAATTTACAATATCATTTAAATTCTAAGAGCATATGTAAATTAAGTGCACGTATCTAAAACCATGCAAAAATATATAATTCCAAAAAATTAATCTCAAAAATTTTTTTAAGGAATTTTTAAGACCAAATTAGTTTGCATAACTGAATAATTGTTATGCAGGCAGGAGACGGACTTATCAAGGGGAAGTTGCCTCCAAACCTAACTCTTCAATTACTCAATTCGTGTTTCGTCATCCCTATAGGCAAGGGTACAGTAAAATTCAAAACCAAAAGTAAAATCAAATGTTGTGAATTGCTAAAAAATAAATTTAAACTAGTAGGAATTTTGAGAAATTCAGTAATAACAATTTTTATAGTTTTTTACAAATTTTTACAATGCCTCGAAGTGAGCAACATTTTTGCACACAAAACAAGCATTTTTCATTTTACATTACTTAAAGTTTACATCATAGGTTTCGGTAGCAGCTTAACACTCAACTTTACATTGTATTAGCGCCCTCTATTTATACAGTTAGCAGTAACAAACTATTCAACCTCACTTAGTCCTGAGAGTGGATTAGCTCTCAGGAATTCAAATGTGTAGTTCTATTTAAGTTAAATTAAAACTTACTATATACTAGCCTAAGTATTATATTTATATTTTTATAGATTGTCTGTAGTTTATTTTAGGCTTATATGCATAATTCGTGCAGGGGAAGTTTTCAGTAGGCAAGAGTTTCTAAATTACTTTGGTATTCTAAAAAATTTGGTTTTCTACTCTTAATTATATTGACATTTAATTAATACTTTAATTCCTAATTACTTGCTAAATTTCTCAACATTCCCACTAGTTTAAATTTCTTTTTTAGCAATTCACAACATTTGATTTTACTTTTGGTTTTGAATTTTACTATACCCTCGCCTATACGGGTGATGAAACACGAATTGAGTAATTGAAGAGTAAGGTTTGGAGGCAACTTCCCCTTGATAGTCTGTCTCCTGCCTGCTCAAGAATTATTCACTTATGCAAATTAATTTGGTCTTAAAAATTCCTTAAAAATTTTTTGAGATTAATTTTTTGGAATTATATATTTTTTCATGGTTTTAGATACGTGCACTTAATTTACATATGCTCTTAGAATTTAAATGATATTGTAAATTAGTTCGCCACAATAATTAATTTTTTTTACAATTAAAATTTCTTAATTCAATTTTAAATTTATATTAGCTTTATACGAATAGAGAATATTTGTTAAATTCAAATTTCATTCCTTGCAGCAATGGCGCATGAGAATTATTTAAATTGATTTTAACTTTACTATATTCTTGTGAAACAATATATATATATAAGATGAATCATAATCTAATATTTAACATAACTGTAAAACAAATTTGTAAACAAAATTCTCTGGCTAAAATTTATGAAAAAATTAACATTAAATAGTTACATATATAACTTATTACAACAGTTTATATAAATTTTACATGCATATCTTTTAGAGGAGTTAAAAAGATATAAGAGAAATTACATACATTAAAAGCTATAACAGTTCATAACTCTGCACTGTTTATGTGCCTGTCTAATTAGAAAATTTCCAGAACATTTTAGCTATTTTATATCCGTTTCTTTCTTTATAACTCTCCTAAGTTTATTTGCTTTCATAAACAAATCAATATTTTTACTACTCTTTGCTTCAAGTTGCTAAATTTTTAATATCTTCAATGATATCCATTTAAAAAACAATTTTAATCAACTCCTTACAGTTCGGATAATTAGAGTTTCGAATATTTCAGAATGAATTTGAATACTCCTTGATAGGCAACGCTCAAATAGGAATTTTTCGGGGGGGGGGGAGGGGGTCAAACCAATATTCTGAGAAGAAGTAATATAAAGTAGGAAAAACATACTTTTATTAATCATAATAGCAGTCAATTATTTGCAAAAATTATCTGTTAGGCATACTCTAAATCACACGAAATAAAAGAATCAGAAATTACATTAACTATAGATATTATTAAAAATAAAATTGAGGTGCAATTGATTATGAACCACAAAGTGGTTTCAAATCGTTCAGTTAATTAATAATATGTAATTTTGTAAGGATCTTAAGTTTTACTAACGTTTATTTTATTTTAAATCTTTACTATCACTTCTTATTTTCTACTTCCGGCCAGAATTATAAGCGTGAAGGAGTTTTATGCAAAGTTGTCTGGCGAACGCCAAGTATTTAAGTGTGGCCTTTTTGCCAAGCAGAGAGAGGAAGCCGTGAGTTCGAAGCAGGCCGCTTACCTTAGAAGTTACGCAGTTGCTACTTTGCCTTCCAGGCCAGAGGTTTTAATCCTCTTGATAAATTAAACGTATTGTAGTGTTCACAGTCTCTGTGCTACATACGCTTCCTGTTATTATAAGGCCAATCTTATTCTAAAGTTAAATTAGAGTTTAGTTTTATTTTGATATCTTTTAAGTTAGACCCCGAGTGGAGGGTCATTGTATTCCGAAGTACGGAAGTCATTGTATATAAAGAAAAAAATAAAGGGTTTTGTATACCCTTCGTCTGTATCCTGTCTACTTACTACAATTAGTGAACATAGCTTTAGTAAGCTCTCTGTTCTAGTCAGGTCATTGTATGTTTCCGAAGAAGGTAAGAAGAAACATTGAACCTGATAGTGGCGCCCGACGAAGAATAACCATGGCCGAGTTTCAAGAAGAACCTGTGCTGCCTGCAGAAACAGCTCAGAATCCAGAAATGCCAGCTGCCGCCCTGGAAGGATTTGGGTATATTGTCCAGACCATGCGCGCTTCGATAAAACCAGAAGCAACGTTTAATGGAAACTCACAGGTAACCAGTTTTTTGGAAAAATTGGATGACCACTTCATGCTCTACCCCGTGCACGAGTTTCAAAAAGTTACCTTAGCTACCAGCGCTTTGAGGGGCCAAGCGCTTAACTGGTTCAAATGTATCGGCAGAAGTCTCTTGGGTCAAGCAGGAAGTCCCACCTATACCTACGAAAATTTCAAGACTGCCCTACTAAAAGCCTTCCCTGTTGTAAGGGATCGTGCGAAATTAGAAACAGAACTTTTCAGTATATATCAACAAAGAATGGAAAACCTCTCCAGGTTTATTTTAAGAAAAATTCACGTTTTCAAGCTCTTGTATGGAAACCGTCCGGATCCTGAAATAATTCAAGTGATTTTGCCGAGGTTACTACCCCAAGTGCAAGACTTTATTGAATTGAGAAATCCGACTACACTGGAAAAATTATTTGAGCTAGCAATCCAGTTTGAAAGTAGAAGAACGGCGGACGTCGAAAGAAGACGCCAATATCAACAGCGAAACCAATTTGGTACGCCAAGACTACAGCAAACTCAAGCACATGGCTACGGAGAAAAAGCGAATCAGTGGGCAAGGAAACCCGAGCATTCAAAAACAGCCGGCGAACGTCGACAGTTCAATAGCAACCCAGGAAAAAAGTCTCAAGGCCAGTGGAGAAAGAAGGAAAGCACCGAAAGAAAAAATAATTTAAACTAAAACGGATTTCTGCTGACGAGAGGGTGCGGAAATCCGAAGGCCACGAAAACCCCTCTTCCTACAAGTTAAATACAGTAATGGTGAAAAATTTAACTCTTCCGAAGATTGAAGTCTTGGTAAATAATATCCCGGCCACCGCACTCCTGGATACCGGCGCGCAGTGTTCCTGTGTGGCAGAAGTCTTTTTTAGAAAGTATTTTCGCAAATACCGCATATATAATGCGGATAATACAACAGTATTAGCGGCGCAAGGGGAACAATGTAAGTGCGTAGGTAAAGTACCTTTGTACATCCGTATCAAGGACGAACAAGTAAAGGTGATGTTTTTTATAGTAAAGAATTTGCAAGCACACTTAATACTAGGAATAGACTTTCTTTCAGACGCACAAGCTACACTGGATTTTAATGAAGCGTCTCTTAAACTGACGATGAAACCAGTGCGTGTAGAAAAGGTTGAACCGCCAAGGGTAAATCTCGACCACCTGCCTAATGACGAGCAAGATAGAATCCGACAAGTGGTAAGTGAATTTGCTTCCTTATTTAGTGATATTCCAGGATTTACCCAGGTTACTAACCATAGTATTGACACCGGAGATGCATTGCCGGTTCGTCAAAAACCATACCGGTATGATAAGAATAAGGAAAAAATTATAGAATGGCATATTACCGATATGCTACGTAAAAAGATCGTAACGCCTATCTCAAGTAGTTATGCTAGTCCGGTGGTTTTATGTAAGAAAAATAATGATTATCCTTTGGAGCATCCAAAAAGGTGGAGATTCGCTATTGATTACCGTAAATTAAATTCCATAACGAAATATCCGGTATATCCGTTACCGATTATAGAAGAAATTTTAAGGAACATAAAATCAACCAAATTTATGACAACTTTAGACTTAACGAATGGTTATTTTCAAATAGGGATCAGGCCTGAGGACGTGCCTAAGACTGCTTTTATAACCAAGTCTGGCACTTATGCATTTTTGCGAATGCCGTTTGGCCTTTCAGGCGCCCCAGCAACATTTCAGCGATGCATGGACATTGTGTTAAGACCTGTTCTCGGAAAGTCCACATTTATCTATTTAGACGATATCATTATTACTAGTGATAATCTAGACCAACATGTACAGGATTTAAGACAGGTGTTTTCTTTATTAAATGAGGCCGGTCTAAAAGTTAATGTCGAAAAATGCAAATTTGCAGCCCCTGAATTAAAATATTTAGGTTACAAAATATCGCAAAAAGGGATCGAGACAGATGAATCAAAAATAATCGCGGTACAAAAGTATCCCACTCCAAACACGGCAAAGAAGCTCTCTTCTTTTCTAGGACTTTGTTCATATTATAGGTCCTTTATAAAAGATTTTGCGGCTATCGCTGAGCCATTGTTAAAATTAAAAAGGAAAAAGGCAAGATTCTCGTGGACGGCCGAAGCCAATAGTGCTTTCGAAAAATTAAAACAAGCATTAACGCAAGCCCCTGTGTTGAAATTTCCTGAAAAGGATGAAAATTTAGAAATTTCAGCGGATGCTTCGGATTATGCGGTAGGAGCGGTACTTTCGCAAAATCAGCAGCCAGTAGCATTTTTTAGCCGAACTTTAAATCAAACACAAAGAAACTATTCCGCGACCGAGAGAGAGGCACTTGCAGTTCTGTTAGCAGTGCAAAAGTTCCGAGTCTATTTTGGAAAGGCGCCGATAACAGTATATTCTGATCATGCGGCGGTAACTAGATTGTACTCTGGAAAAAATTTATCCCCAAGGTTAATAAGATGGGCACTCAAGCTGCAAGAATATAATCTGGTAATCAAGCATACCCCCGGAAAGGAAAATATCGTAGCAGATGCCCTGTCACGAATTAAATTAGACGAACAGGGTAATACCGTAAAAGTTGCAATGCTGACAGCGTGTACAATAAATTCCCGAGAAACTGTAATAACCGAACTGGGTAAGGATCCTGAGTTTGGAAGTATTTATGAGTATTTGAAGGATCCTGAAAATTTTAGCCACCAAGATATTGTGGCGATAAGAAATAGGGCGGCCCATTACGAACTAATAGATGGTCTATTATTTTATACAAAAACTACGAATTCCAACAACGAATTTCGACCTGTTATCCCAGCTAGTCTTAGATTAAATATCCTGCAAGAGCTCCATGACAGCCCTTTAGCTTCTCATGCTGGTATTCGAAAAACTACTCAACGCGTACGCGAGGCAGTCTACTTTCCTGAACTGCAAAAGTTAACAAGGGCGTATGTCCAGTCCTGCCCAACATGTCAAGCCGTTAATTATATTAATTTCCGCCCGGCCGGGTTTCTAAATAGTATTAAATCCGAATTTCCAAATGAAATAATCGGTATCGATTTATTGGGCCCTTTCCCAAAAAGTCAGTTAAACAAAAGTCGCTATCTCCTTGTTATAGTTGATCATTTTAGTAAATGGACCGAAATTGTTCCCTTAAAACGAGCCTCCGCGAAATTAGTTACCGATTCTATTTTAAATAAATATATTTTAAAATACGGGGCGCCCCTAAAAGTTATATCGGATAATGGTCCTCAATTTGTAAGTAATATATTTGAAGACATGTGCCAAAAACTGGGCATACGTCATTTAAAAATGGTCCCGTATCGGCCGCAATCAAATATAGCGGAACGGGTCAACAGAAATATAGTGAAAATTATCCGTAGTTATGTTAAAAATTTTCATAAAAGCTGGGATAACTATGTCAATGAATTTGCTTTCGCCCTTAGGACCGCAAAACATGATACAACGGGCAAAACTCCTGCTGAGTTATTTCTAGGCAGAAAGATTATAACACCGTTAGATAAATTATTTTATGTGCAACAAAGAGCCCCAGAATTTAAAATGGGTGATATAGAAAAACTAATTAAGGAAGCAAAGAAGAATACGGAAGTAGCACAAAGAAAACAGAAGCTCTATTATGATTTGAAACGACGGGGAGTAACTTATAAAGTAGGGGATGAAGTACTAAAAATTAAGCATTCACTTTCTTCAGCACCAGAAGATAAAACTGCCAAATTTTTCCCACGCTTTGAAGGACCATATGTTATAGAAAAAATAACTCACGCTGTTGTAGTATTAAAGGCAAGAAATGGCGAAACCTGTTCCGCAAACATTGACCAGATAAAACCATTCTATGACCGTAATAAAATGCAAATCTTTTCAGATCTTTTGCAGGATCCGGTACGGCAGACACCGCAGGTACAAGTTCCAGAGGTGGGAAAACGACAAGTACAAGGGCAAGCCAATGAGAGACAGAAGCAAGTGAAAAGAAAATTGCCCCGCGGAAAAATTGAAGGTACAAAGAAAAAGAAGTCGTTCCACCGTCCAAAAAACAGAGTTCACGAACACCCCCAGAATGAAGAAGGGAGAAGGACGACGTATGTGGAAAAGACCGGGAGAAAGGACGGCAACTATAACCCGGCTGTGAAACGGAAGATTGACTCATCCGACAGAACTCTCCGCAGCAAAAGTCGCCGAACTGCGGAAGGGCCATCAGCGGCGGAGGAAAAAGTACAAGAAAAATTTGAACGGCCAACAACGAGGTCCAAGCAGGATCACGACAGAAGTTTCCCGGTTCCACCAAGACCAGCTGCCTTCAAACGGCCAAGACCACAAGCAGAGGACAGAAGGAAGATGTTCAAGGGTGGCCGTAGTGGTGAAAAACGGAAGCTTCCAGAGGAAAGCACTGAAGGGCGAGCCCGTACAAGAAGGAGGATCAACCAAGCTACGGTTTGCAGCACCTTTAAAGACTGGGCCCAGAAAAGGATGTCTGAATATTACAAAGATAAGTAAAATTTTGTGTTACTTTACAAACTTAAGTTAATCTTTCATTCTTACTGCAAGTGGCAGATTTGAAGAAGTTTTACCTCATGCGAGGTCTACCTTTATCGCCAAAAGGGCGAGAAATGAGTTGTGACCGATTTTCTTATTATGTTTTTCAATTACTCGCGCGTAAAACTAAAGTTGATGTATAATAGCGTTGTATAAAGACTTAAATATTGTAAAAAGTTATTGTATAAATTTTATTTAAAACATTCTAACAAGAAAGAAGTTTTAGTCTGAAAGACTTTTTGAAATGTACTATTATTTCAATGTAGAAAGAATTGGCACTTGCTTTGAAAAGAATAGAAGTTAACAATGTACTACTAATGTATGTTTTCAAATGTGTAAAATTAACGGCATCTTGATATGTTCTTGTATACATGTGAACTGTTATTTTGAATGTTTAGAAATACCGTGATATGGTAAAAGTGAAAGTAATGTTAAAAAATTTGTTATTCGTGTGACTGTAAAGATTAAATCATGGTGAATATGTGTTAAAGGTTGAATGATGTAGTTAGGCTCTCTGACGCTACACTTTAGAGTTAGCCACTTTCAGAATAGTACCTCAGGGTCTAGAGTTGAAATTAGGGTGTGTTAAGAGGTCTCGTATGTTGAATTTTAACACGTTAGTGTTTTGATTGTAGGAGGAAGTGTTGAACACATAGACAGAAACACATTCGTGTTTGGTGTTTTTACAACACATGTCAGAGAGCACGGGGAGAGATAATTAAAATAGTCATGAATGAAATAAGAATGTTAAGAAAAGTATATTCTATATGTTATTTACAATGTCATTCTGTAACATTTCATTAAACTAGTTTTCCTTCCAGATCTCTGGAAGGAACCAGAATTGAATAAAGCTCCTGTTTTGATGCAGTACAGATGAAAAAGAAAAAAGATTGTTGTATATTCCGGGAGCTGCTATTGTAACAAATTTCTTTCTTTTAAAATTTTCTAGTTTCTAGCTAAGTTATGTTTGTAAAAGGTTGGTCTCGCGTTAGTTTCTAGAGCTAAAAGTTTTCAACAAGGTCGTTTTAGACCTCAGTTTCAAACTAATTAACTCTGGCGGGAAGTATGTAAGGATCTTAAGTTTTACTAACGTTTATTTTATTTTAAATCTTTACTATCACTTCTTATTTTCTACTTCCGGCCAGAATTATAAGCGTGAAGGAGTTTTATGCAAAGTTGTCTGGCGAACGCCAAGTATTTAAGTGTGGCCTTTTTGCCAAGCAGAGAGAGGAAGCCGTGAGTTCGAAGCAGGCCGCTTACCTTAGAAGTTACGCAGTTGCTACTTTGCCTTCCAGGCCAGAGGTTTTAATCCTCTTGATAAATTAAACGTATTGTAGTGTTCACAGTCTCTGTGCTACATACGCTTCCTGTTATTATAAGGCCAATCTTATTCTAAAGTTAAATTAGAGTTTAGTTTTATTTTGATATCTTTTAAGTTAGACCCCGAGTGGAGGGTCATTGTATTCCGAAGTACGGAAGTCATTGTATATAAAGAAAAAAATAAAGGGTTTTGTATACCCTTCGTCTGTATCCTGTCTACTTACTACAATTAGTGAACATAGCTTTAGTAAGCTCTCTGTTCTAGTCAGGTCATTGTATGTTTCCGAAGAAGGTAAGAAGAAACATTGAACCTGATAATTTTAATAAAAAATAGATCTTATGAAATGTCGAATAGCAAGAACACTGAGAGCATGCAACTTGTCACATTATTGTTACGTTTTTCTTTTCTGACACCAGTTACGTACGGGGTTCGTGGGATTTGGAGTGAATAACGACGACACTTGATGAAGTATCGAATAACACACTTTATTGGCCAGTATTGCCAGGACAGCTCCAAAACACGTTTTACAGTCGTCGATGAACTACTATAAACACGCTGACACGATCAGCTACACAGCCTCCAGGTTATCAGGCTATCGCGGTGGAGACAGCTTCACGGCAAAGCACTAGAGTACAGCTCCCGACTCTGCTAGGTCGTCCTCGGAACTCCACGTACTTACGAGACTCTCCACGCTACAATTCGCGATACACTCGACGACACACAGAGCACGGCTTCCGACTCTTCGGTTCTGTCGTTCCCGGAGCTCAACACGCTCTTCCGACGATGCACTCACCGCGATACACTAAGAGTTTCTTTCGGTGCACTCGACGACCCACTCAGAACTCGCTGCCCGGCTGTCAACTCGATCGACTCCGCAGGGATTGACTCGCTAGACGAGACACCAACTCGATACTAACTATCTCGCACTTTACGAGGCACTCTTACTCGCCCTCTCGACAAGGCACACACTCTGAGACGCACTGACTGCGGACCAGCAGGGTTTATATAGCTTTCGGCTTGTGTTCGAGAACATTCTGGGCTAAACCGGTAAGAATTTGTTCCAGAAGGTTCTCCATCCGTCCAATCCGGTAAATCGCCAAATGGACGATTTCTCGCCAAATGTGGCAACCCCGCATTCGCTTGCCATTTTATGGCAACCCTAAAAATGCTTTGCGGGGAAGCCATCTCACCGTGCCTTTCGTAACATTATGTTAAATTTAAGATCTTTTGTCTTATGGAATGGCAGTAGTTGCCACGCTATATGAGTGTTTAATACGTAATGCAAAAAGTAACATAATAGAAATTGGAAAAATAAGGTGCCGAAGCATAATTAAGTAACTAATCAACAATAAGCGGCGCTCAGTGGGATTGCGGTTAATGTTATTTTTCGGATAAAATTATCGAATAGTCGGAGTTTGTATAGAAAAATTAATCGGTTATTGTGATTAACAGTTCGGTAATGCTAGCAAGCTGAACTAATACCGTTAAGCAGAAGAAAAAAATTGCCAAATAAGATTGAAATATAGTATAAAATTTCTCAAATGACAAGGACAATCGAGTGCATTGCACATTTTTCACATCTCCTGCTTCAGAAAATATTCTAATGGCTCTACAAAGTAAAGGAAGTTGAATAAATAAAGACATATCCAACTAATATGAATTATGAGGAATTTAACCCCCCCGGATGAATATCGATGAACAAACTCAGGCTGCAGCATCAATGATAAAAAAGATATCTGCCTGTATCTTCCTGAAACAAATTTTGAGAAACATTGTGAATATAACAGTTCATAAATGAAATTTTGCATAATGATTCCAAATAATCAGCTATTAATGATCTATTTTCCTAATTAAAATTCTGTGAATTTAAGTATTTATATATTTCTAGTTATAATAAATTAAAGTTCATTTACAGCCTGAAGGACATTTTTCTCATCACTTAATGTTATTATTCGGTTAATGTTATGAAAGTAGTCATGGACAAACGTGATCACATTAAACAGCACCTACAGTACTTGATATAATCAAGGTAGAATGAAACTACCGTGTAATGCATAATCAATAAGTGGCAATTCTCATAAAGTCTTCCAACACAATTTTAACTGAAATCATAGCAGCGAAAACGTAAGACAATTTTCTTCTTCATAAAGAAAATGAAAGTCTGAACAGCAAACTGTACAATCCCCTTTCTTCAAATACCTTTCATCGAATTTCTTAAACTTTTTTTTCCCCTTTAGTCATCATATATCTTAACTCAGTTCTTTCATAACTTATCTCCCGAGGAGATTATTAAATCCATAAAATCCCTTTCTGTTCCATTATCCTTCATAAGCGAAAAGTTTTACGCTCTTGTTAACTTTGCCGCCGGATCTTATGAAAACGAGTAATAACCGATAAAAAATGAGAACGAAAAGAAATAAACAAGGTAATAACAATAAATAAATGAATAAATAAAAAGAATATTGCTAAAAATTCGTGAGCAAACTCAGCGAAAACGCAATTTCGATCTCAAAGCCTAACGTTCGATAAGCGAGGGGAAAAATAAAAAGCATAATTCCCCACTTCGCAGAAGGGTTACGAAAAGTCTTCGGAAACTTTACGCAAAAAATCCCTACAGCACGTGACAACCATAATTTTAGAGTCACATACACTGATAAAGAAGAGTACATTTTCTTATATTTCTTTTTTTTTTTTGAGGGGGGGGGGCGGATGAGGAGTCTCAAGCAAATTTCCAAGACTTTTGTTTCAAGTTCTTTGTTCAGTGTTCTGAGACTTGATAACCAGAATTTTTATTATTTACATTGAAGAAAGAAAAAAAAAGTGTTTCACATTCTTCTCTCTTCTGTTCGGTTCCATTTAGCATTATTAAAGAACAGTTACTTTTTCTACAACTATTTTCATGCATTCTTTTTTTATTCATATTTTCGTTTTTTGGAGGAAAATGGAAGTCGCTGGCTTATTGGATTTGTACGTAGAAAAATGAAATGAAAAATTTCTTTCTTAAGTATTTACGTTAAGTCAGGAAGCTTAGACAGACGGTTTTAGTGTCTGAAAAATTTCTTGTTTCTTACCCCAACGGCATGCTAAGAGGGAGTGTGGGGAGGAAGTTCTAAATCTTCCTTTCTAATCGAGTGCTAAACAAAATTTAATAGTAAATGAACTAAAAAAAAAGCGAATGCGTGAAGTTCTCTACGGCGTGAACTGCATAGAAATGAGATTGGGAGAATTAAAAAGTAGAGAATAAATTCAATATTAAAACTGTATATACATTTCCGAAACTTGGAGATAGGATTAAACGGAATTGAATAATAAATAAAAGATTAAATGAAGGTAATTCAATTATTAGTCAAAAGGGGCAATTTGCCCTGAATGACTATTAATTTCGTTTTGGCATTTTGCGTTGAAAACTATAAACGGCGAATCACATTTCATATCGTTGCCACCAAATATTATCGCCCTGTAATATATTTAAAGAAATTAAATAATGAAGAATCTGCATGAATGTATGTATGTTTCTCGCAATGTGATAAAAAACGGTACCTAGAGCCATAAAAATTTGAATAACGTAATCTTCCATAGAATATATGCATGTGGAAGCCCTAATTTGATTTTGAAATTTGTTTTATTATCGATTTCATATTTTGACAAATATTTTTAAAAAAATAGTTTTTAAAAATATTTGTTAAAATTTATAAAAGATTAATTTGCATTTCACCATTTTTTGAAAATTAAATCTATCTACGATTTAAAACTAGAACTGTAAATTAAGAATATTTCACGCACGCATTCTAATAATTGCTGTTTATACTCTAATTCGGAGACCGCCGTTCTGGAAAAGAAAATGTTCAAGAGTTAAAGAAATTTCTCGTACTCACCAAAAAAAAAAAAAAAAAAAAATCAATTTTATTTAACATAATTTCAGAGTCGAGTCTTTCTTGAATTAAAAAACCACCCAAAAGACTTTGAAAAGCCCCACAAGGCTAATTTTAGTTGCCCCCGATATTGCGGTAGTATGGCAACTCTTCTTGTGTGCATCCACGCCACATATATTTTTTTTTTCTTTTCTAATATAAGATACATAATACTGTAAATACCAAGACGTCGTTTTGCAGTTATTTGCGTTTAAAACTTGGGTTAATTTTCAGATTAAAAAATAATTGCATTTGACAGATTTCTGTAATTTACGTTAACTTTGCCTTTTTTTTTCCTAAATTTTTCAGTGAGTAACCAAGAGTTAAAAAACTATATCATAAATTTAAAGCTTGGCTTTAATTTCGTATTTTAATCATATTATTTTCGCTACTTTAAAAAGATATTGTTTTCTTCCAACAGTAAGTCATAAAAATTTAAGATATAAGAGAGGTATTTAAGAGTTTTTAGAAGAGAAATTCTTTTAAAATTTTATCATTTCGAGAATGTAATTTGGTACATAGGATGATCTTCCTTTAAAAAGATTCAGTATTTGAATTTAATACCTGAAGAAAGCATGCTAACAGAAAGTAAGCGCAAGTAACACTACATTAAAATACATTATAAACAAATAAGAATAACTATAAGAGTTAATCGAATATTTTCTGTAAAATTTATGCTTGAAATTCTGCTAAGCTAATAATTATAAATAGAACAACGTATTTATTTATGTATTATTTAAAATAATACAAAATTAAAATGTAACAAAAATCTATAAGGAATATACTACAGAAGTATTATAATGCTTAAACAATCAAATTTTCTGAAACCAGAAAGCTAGAATTGTGAAAGTTGTGTTTACCTATTATTAAGTATTTGTATTATGTCATATGAAGTCGAAAGTAGCGTCCCTAGAGGCCAATTTTGGTGATAAAACTAGTCAATAGAAATCTAATCTAATGATAAGCAATATTAATAATGCTAAAACTAGTTCATAATTTTCAAGTTTTGAAAAAGGTTAAAAAATAAGTTTAGTTGTTTGCGGAGAGCTGTAATATGACTTACTTGCTAAATAGATGAAGCGCTACGCAGATGCCAACGAACATAATGGCCAGCACTGCAATCACGATGATCATGTTATGGTCCACGTGAGATCTTCGTGCTCCTTCGGACTCATCTGAAATGAGAATTAGTACACAGAGCTGTAAATGGAACTGCTAAGCTACAATGTCTGTAGTAACGTCAGCTATATACAGGAAACACAATAGCAAATTAACATCAATATAAGAAAAACAATAGAAGAATCACAGTGTGTAAACGGTTGTGCTACATATATGTTATGTCCCTTAGCTTTCATGTAGGTATCCGAAAAAAAATTTATGCCTCTAGGGCGAAAATTGAAAATCCAAATGGTAGCTGTTGGCAAATCTTCCGAGAGGGCGTCGAAACTTGCCATTCTCTTTAGATATTAATCAGTAGATTTGGGACCCGTATCTTATGCATCTTTGCGTGTCGAAAGCCATTCTATGGGAAATTAAATTAAATCATATGGACGTCAAAGGATGTATTAGGGCCGTATTTACTTCCTAAGTTGAAACTGAGCAGCAAGGTTGCCGAAGCCGCTCGAAAGTATGCTGAGCGTGTGACATAGCGGTAAGTGAACACACAGCGCTAAAGATGAGAGGATTCAGGACAAACCACGAGCTGGTGATCTATCCACTATTAATGAAGCCCTGATCAAGGCAGATATCGAGTGTAATCCACATTCAAATGTTCAAGGAGCTTGGAGGGTCTTGGAGTGTCAGAGGAATCGGAGGTAACCATTCTGTTGCATCTGCATAACATTGGGAAGACACAGTGTAGAGACATCAGATATTTTTTGGAAGCAGAAGAACTGAAAAATGAGCAACGTGTTCCCAGGAATCGAACCACGGACCTCTGCAAAACGCGCCCAGCGTGCTGACCAGTACATTACGAAGGCATACTAAGAAGGCGAGAGAAATACCTTACATACTCCCTCTTTTAAAGGGCGACTGGGGTTTAGGTGACCCAATCGCCATTGCACAAAAGGAAAGATTAATTTCTGGAGCTGATATTGACATGCCACGAGAAATGGGCGTTATACAGTAACTGTAAAAAGAAAACATCATTTTTTTGTTCCTTAGTTCTGTCGCACTTGGCATAAAATAAAACAGTCACCAGCAGTAGGTACTGTGCTATGTTTGGAGGACTAACACTGATGTTGTACATTTTAATTTCCTAGGAAGTGGTAAGCAGCCGACATGTACTTGCAAAGGTTCGGTGCATCAGAAGCAGCAAGCACTAGTTAGTAGGAAAAGAGTGATGGGCAATGCCAGAACTTCTACAGCGAAAGAGACCCAGGGCGTTATCAGCACACTTGACTGGGAAGTTTTACCTCATCTGCCTTCCTCCTCGGACATTGCTCCATCCAACTATCATGTATTTTGGCCATGGATTTGCATTTGTCTAAGCAATAAATTCGCACCCGACACGCGGGCGATTGTCAAGTTTTTTAGCTCTAAGGAGAAGAATTTTTACAAATGTGGCTTATATAGGATTGTCTCGTTGGGATCATGTAATTTAAGCTGCATGAGATTATTTTACTGAAAAAAATGCATATGCAGGAAACTACTGCATTGTTATTTCTCAGAAGCAACGACGACGCGAACGTTTTTGGATACCTGATAACAGTGCCTGAAGGGTCATAACCTGTTGGTCATAAACATAACGTCAATGAAGAATAGCGAAGATGGCTTACAAAAAAAATTCTATGACTATTATGTTTTAAATTTTCGCCAGATTTTCTGCCTAATATAAATCAAAAATACAAAATATGGAATAAACATAATTTGTTTACAGAAAACAAACGAATCACAGATATGATGGAATCATATGGAAGATCCTATCTCTTTCCTACCAAAGGACAATCAAATATTCATTTGTCTAAACGCAAGGCGTACGAGTTAGAGTAATTAAAATCATTGGAGCATAGGAAATAAATCTTCACGATATCAATTAAACTTTGAGAGAAGTTTAAAAAGTATTGGCCACAATAATGAATTTATTCAATGAAACTGATCCCATAGTGAGTTGCAAAAGTATAAAATTCAGAAATAGTTAAGATTTAACCCGCAACTCTTAAAAATTTTATATATTTTCTATCGATTAGAATAGAAAAAGTGGAATACTAAATTACGAAAATTAAATAGAGCAACATTAAGAAAAAAATACGTTCACGTATTCAAGTAAACAAATAACTTCATACCTAAAATTCTAGAAAAATGAAGTAATTGGGATAATGATTCATTTAATGACTCTAATTTACCTACAGAAACTCTTCAAGAAGTAGAAGAGCAAGCATCTTTGCACGCTAGATATGTTGGGGAGAAATACCTACAGTTTTGTGGGAACGTGATTGGTTTTAAAGATCAGCAAGGGCATAAATACAAGGGTCAGATATTAGTGCATATATTTAAGTCACTAAAAAAATTAGCCATTGGATACATCTGACTGTTGGATGTCTGTTGTCCTCAGGGCCGAATTTACATATAAGCTATACAAGCTGTAGTTTAGAGTATAATTAGTATTAAAATATATTATACCAGACTTATAAAGGGCCCCATATCTGAAAGAGCTTAGGGCCTTATCAAGTCTAAATCTCGTTCTGGTTGTCCTGTATATTTACAGAAAATAATATATTTTTTCTGCACAGTCTCAACACCTCAAAATTTTGCAGATAAGTCACTATTTCGCCACTAGATGGCACCAGTTTTGTGTCTGAGATTTTTCGTCTATATCAAAGATTCTCTTATCACGGAATGTTACATTCAAAGGTACAATTATCATAACGCACATAGACTTTTCCCCCTTTCAAAGGAAATTTTTTATTAGAAATGAGTATGACTATTGCAGTCGGAAGTTCAATTATTAAAAATTAAGCTCTTATGCCTTATCAAGTAATATAACGTGGAACACTGATTTGGAAAGACCTATTTCTCAAATGCAAACTAAACTAATATTTGATAACATCTTAGTTACTGAAATGAACTATTACTCAAAACAGAGCGAATTCATTAACAGCAGCTGTAACGACGTACTTTGTGTTTCCTAATAAACAGTATTCTTTTTTTTTTCTTTTTTTTTTTTTTTGTGCCCATATTTATCACTTGCACTTTTTCTTTTTGCTTTGTTGACTAGAATAATAAACCGATATGTTTACGATTAAAAAAAAGTAATAATATGGCTTTATAAAAATTTGTTCATTTTCTATAATGACTGATTATCCGAACGATGGATTAATCGGAATTAAAATTTCTCTGGAGAGATAGATGTCAGCAAAATTTAAGAAGTCTTCGCAACTAGGAATAATATCATGGACGGGGGAAATCTTCGAAATCTTACAATCGGGCTGTTTCCTCAATAATTTAATTTTTGGATATTTGACAGATTTCTCATAATATATATGAAGAATCATTCTTGAATTCAACTACATTATTATCATACTTTTCAATACAATATACCAGATGGATTTTCTTTCAAATTGCTAGAGTCCTGAGGTCTGAGCTAAAAAAATCCATCTTGTAAACGTTATTCCTATCGTCTAATTATAAAAGCATTATATTTTTCGAATGGAAACAGTTATGATTTGTTAAAAAGAAGACGAAGCTATAAATATGTTATAGCTGTTATAACCAACGATTTCGGTTATTTATTAAGGACAATGCACTATTTTTTTAAAAATTAGCTTTGCTGATGAATGTAAATTAATTTCAAAATAAAACACTTCATACTGAAAAATATATCTCTTTATTGTTATACATATATACCAGGTACCATTTCAGAACAGTTAAATATCAATAAAATTTACTTAAAATTGTCATTCTTTTAGTTACAAGGAAAAAGGCAGATCATCCGAATCCCTCTTGGTTCCGATAAGTTCGAATAATCCAAGCACAAAAAAGGTTCAAACAATTTAAAAGAATTTTTTTTTTTTTGGAATATGGCATTAGCTGAAATGAGATGATCCTTGCCTATTTAAAAAAATATGAGGGATAAAGGTGTATGGTGTTCCATCTCCGATGCCTTCTGAGGTAAATTTAACTTACATAACAGCTATTTTATGTTTCAAATCTTAATTGTCACTTCTCTCTTTCCGCTTTCTCGCCAGAATTCAAATTAATTCGCATTTATTCAAGTGAGAGTTTGAGATAGTCAAGTGAGAGCGTGTTCTGCCGTGTGAAGGCCACGTTACTAGTTTTTGCTATTCTAGATAAGAGTTTCTGTTTTCCACGTTGCTTTTGCCGGTAGTTTAAATTAAAGCCGATGTAGTCCGAGCCAACTTCCCGATTAAATTGCTTTGTGTAGGTTTTGGCTATTAGATGTTCAAGTTTAGCTTTACATTTAATTTTCTGCCTTTGAGTTCTCGCCATAACTACTGTCAGATTTGCAAGCACCTGGAGTGCCTTCTGCTCATTTTATATTATGTTTAAAATAAAAGAGTCTTTTAAATCCTTCTCAAGTGTCTGTACTTTAATTTTAGACATAGAGATAAATCGCTTTAAATCTGACAAAACGGTTAAGTCGCATTTCACAGGAAGAAAAGACATTAAACCTTAGAGCTTGATGACTGAAATACAATTTCAAAGATCGGAAACAATAAATGCAGGAGTTCTTGGGATTTCACTTTCGTTCTGTAAAGCTTATTTCAGTTAATACATTACTTTTATGCTTAATATATCACGTAATGTTATTTTCTTCCGCTAGCTCAGCCAGAAAATAAATTAAATGTGTTTCAAATAGCGGGCGAGAGAGGGAGACAAAGTCTTGGCAACGCTATTAGCCACCTTTTTCGCTCCCGTTCCCGTCAAACTTTGCTATTTGATTGTTTTAGTGAGTGCCTATTTTGGCTTTTGTTAATATTTTGTATTTGGTGATTGCATTTTAGAAGGTAGGTTGCTTAATTATTTGAATTAATACAATTACTTATATATATATATAACCTGTTGCATTTTCCGCATTGACAAGGAGCGATGATTAAATTGTTACATTTTTAGTTGTAATTTATGAGCATAATGTATCAATAAAAGTTTAGCTTGATTTCAATCTTGTTGCATTAAATTGCAGTTTGGATTTTAAATTAAACGCAAATGATTGGTCAATTGTAGTCTAGAAAGGTTAAATAAGCGTGTAGACGAAAAATTTAGTCTTAACTTTATTACTGTTTTACTAAATAACTATTGTTTTCCTCTCCGTTGCTAAAAAAAATTCCTCTGCTTTGCTAAATTTTATAAAAAGTAATAGTCTACGGAATTTCATTGCAAGTAACAGATAATTTTGTAAATTGAGAAAAGAAAAGTTGAATAAACTGAAAACAAAAATTTTTCATTCAGTTTTAAAGTGTTACTCAGTGTTATAAGATGGTAGAATTCAAACAGTTTAAAATTGTAATGCCCAATTAATGTATCTTGAAGAACATTAAAATATGTTTTAAAAGGCTTAGATATAACTAGCCTTACATTTTCCTTCCTCTAGGATGCATGTTCAACTTGACAATGTGTCTGGAGTCAGCGTACTCACATTTTCCCTTTTCGTTAGAAATTTTAACTTATTTCACCCCCTCCTAAAAGAATACTTAAAGCCCATTATATAGCTTTAAATTAACTGATTTAGGTTCTTTTAGAGTGTAGAGACTCATTTTAGCTATTACCCTCTTCAGCCTGAAGTGTTGTGTGGAAAATATTACACATTTGTTTTTTTTTTTCGCAAAGTGCAAAGTAATTTCTCCTTAATTTAGGCTTATGTTGCTGCTTAAAGAGAAGAACGTAGCTTACTCCAGATTAATCAAGATTTTTGAGAAGGAACTTAAATGACCATTTCATCATACAGTTAACAGTCGAGCATAACAAATTTTCTGACTTTAACGATTTTGAGAAATAGCGTTAAACATTGATGTGATAATTAAGAAGCGGATGCCTTACATATTTTTCTACTGAACCTTCATGCAGGACATAAGCTAAAGATCCTTGTAGAAGATTTTAAAGAAAACTTGAAGTTACTTTATAATTAATCAGACTAAAAAATTAAGAAAATTGCATTATTTATCGTTAAAACTTGGGAGAACATAATATCGATACGATATCAGGTTAAATTCTGTCAAGTTTATCCCTTTTGTTTGACTGGGGTTTAAATCCTGGCAAATGAGTCGGCTGCTTGAGCATTTTCGAAATTTTCCCCATGTGTAACTGGGATACAAGACTGTTTCCCTTAGAAACCATTATGAAGGTATCCATTCCTTCAAGCAGAAAGCTCTGTTTACTTCGCCATAATCAAATAAACCAAATAAAAACGTATACACCTGCTAATTAAATCAAACAATGGACCATATCTAATTAGCACAACTTCGTACTAGGCGGAATGAACCCTAGATCTACAAAAAGATACAACTCTGGTCTGAAGTCTGCCAGCTTCAATCCGTTCCGAGAGATAGGCATGGTTTTTTCAACTCACAACGGAAGACTGCTCGCTTTTGATTTATTGTATTATTCGAGCTTGAACTCTTGACTGTTATGAGGCTAGGCTATTTGATTTATGGCAACGCATTTGAGGACTAAACTGCTTAAAGGAAGAGGTGCCTTCGTGGAGGAGTTCTAAAGGAAACCGTCTTATATTCACAATAAAACAGAAAAATCATGCAATTGCCGGTCGCCTCAATTCGACGCCCAGTCGAATTACTAGCATTCAGCGGTCACTGGACCATTGGTGAGGGTTATAGTGTAAGAATTATGTTAATTTTATTAACAGTTAAATTTTAAGTTAAAGTTCCTTTCCTGTCAGAGTCTTAACTTCAACTTACTACTTCCGGCCAGAATGTAGTTTTGGAACCTTGCTGAATATTTAATGAGGAGGAGCGGTATTTAAAACACGAAGTTACTTACGGAGTCAGAGAGAAAAAGAGATTCTGATTTACGCGCGTCTGCCTTTTTGGCCACTCTCTCTCTCAAAGCTGTTATTATGCTCGGCCGTACTCAGGCCCTTGCTAAGCTTCGTAGTCAAATAAGTTAAGGTGCCAACTCGATTTGAACCTTGATAGCTTCGGCTATACTTCTTTAGTTAATTTTTAGTCTTTTAAGTTCAAGTCCAAGTGCGGGCTTTGCTTGTACACTCCCAGGCAGAGTTTTGTTAAATCTTATTGGAATAATAAAGGGTTAGTTACCCTTCTATCTTGTTGTTTCTTGTCACCGAACTCAAGCGATTATTCGCTTATCAGTTCTTAGATTCTTAACTTCCAACATTAACTTAGAATTACGAAGTGAGGAACTCTACAATAGTAAGAAAAAAGGAATTAATTTCAGTTTTTAAAAAGAATTTATAAAGAGAAACTTCATTATAAGCTCTCTAAATGTTATAACCGTTTTTTAGGTTAAGCAGATGGATATCTTCAGTACTTAAAATGGCCACCAGCGGCCGAGCGGTAAAATCGCTGAACACTGACCTGGTTTCGAGTCTAGGCGAACGGGTTGTCTGCATGGACGTTTTCATGGTTTTTGCCATATGTAAATTTCCCTTAGAAAGTTCTCCACGAAGGCATCCTTCCCTTTAGGCAGATAACCCTAGTATGCTTTGCTATAATCTACTAAACCAACCAACCAGTACCTAAAGGATCTGTTCCGTCTTTTTGATAGATAGGTGGCGCTCTTGATGCGCGCCGATGAAAAATATATCACTTGACGCTTGAACATGAAGAATGACGCATGTCATATTTATTTGATGCTTGATTATGTTTCATGGCCGCTATAGGCGGAAGTAATATAAGTTTATCGTTAATAAATGTTATTTCTATGTTCTGTGAACTCTTGAAATTTTGATTTGAAATTCTAATGCTCTCCCAACCTTGACTCCTGAAACGAAACGATCTTTGAATTTATGACTCATGAAGAGAGACACCATACATTTTTTTGAGGTCTGAAACACGCGAAAAGGGGAATTACCTTTTGAAAGGTAAGACTTTTGATTCATTTGTTCTTGGTATCGATCTTTGAAAACGAAACATAATGGATGATTTAGCAAAAGAGAAAAAGAAACGTGCTATTGTACGTAGTAAAGTTACTACACTTCTAAATAAACTTGAGAAATTATTATCGGAAGAATTAAGTAAAGAACATCTAGAAGATTTAAATTCATCATATGAATTGTTAATTGAATACTATGAGAAAATTAAAACTCTTGACTCAAAGATCGATGCTCTCATAATTGATGAAAAAGAATATGATAACGAACTACTTGTATGTGAAGAGTATGATGAAAAAATTATAACGTTTAAAGCTAAGATTGTTAGTAAAGTAAAGAAAATTAACAGTAATGAAGTTGTTGAAAGAAGTATAATTACAACTAGTAATGGTATTAGTAGTACTCTGAATGGTAATAATGTTGTTACAAGTAGTGCTTCAGTAAAGTTACCTAAATTAAATATTGAAAAATTTGCTGGTGATCCCAGTAAATGGCTCGAATTCTTTAATTCGTATGATAATGCTATTCATTCTAATCCAAGTTTATCTAAAATAGATAAGTTTACATATTTGAAAAGTTTATTATCTGGTTCAGCATATAATTGTGTTTCTGGTTATGCTTTACCTGAAGAAAATTATGATCTATGTATTAAAAGTTTAGAAGAGAGGTTTGGTCGTAAAGATGTTATTATATCAAAATTCATGCAGATGTTGTTACAGTTAGAACCAGTTAAAAGTTCTTCAAATGTTTTTGAGTTAAGAAAGCTCTATGATCAGTTACAAATCTGCGTTAGAAATTTAAGTAGTTTAGATGTTACTAGCGGTTCATACGGACAGTTATTGAACCCAATAATTCTTAAATTGTTACCTGAAGATTTAGCTCTTGAATTCCATAGAAAAAGAACATCTAATCAAAATATAGAAGTAAGTGAATTAATAGAGTTCATTAAAATAGAAACTGAATGCCGAGAAGCAAGTATTTTGATTAATAGCTCAAAAGGTAATAAATACACAGGGATTAATCCTAAACAAGGGTTAAAAAATTATAAAGTCAAATCACAAGCTTCTACTTTTAACACATCGGTAAAAATGTTTTGCATATTCTGCAAATCAAACGAACATACATCTGCCGGATGTTTGAAATTTTCCGACGAACAAAAACGAAAGAAATTAAAACATGAAGGTCGCTGTTACAGATGCTCCCTAAAACATTTGTCTTTTTTTTGTCGGTCAAAAATACAACCATGCGAAAATTGTAACGAGAAAAATCATAATAAACTTTTCTGCCGTTTGAAATCGAAAGAAATGGAAGATGTTAAATCCGCAGATACGCAAAATAAAACTTTAGTATCTACTTCCCACTGTAACACTCTAAAACCTGAAAATAGTGTGCTTTTACAGACATGTTCTGTTATTGCTCAAAGCAAAAATAAATCGAGAATCGTAAGATTATTAATTGATTCAGGTAGTGAACGAAACTTCATCACCCACAAGTTAGCGCGCGATTTAGAATTGCAAGTCATTAGAAAAGAATTTCTAACAATTTATTCGTTTGGAAATCAGCGCGGTAACTCGCAAGAATTTGATGCATATAGTCTAAAAATAAAAAATAAAAACGATGATCGCTGCCTTGTTGTAGAAGCTATAGGGATAGAATTAATATCATCAATAGAATTCCAGGCGCCATCAACATGTCAAAACATTAAAGAATTTATGACTAAAAAGGGTTTGGAACTTTCGGATACAAGTCCCGTTAATGAGAACATAAATATTCTGCTTGGCGTGGAGCATTTCTGGTATATACAAACAGGAAGTAATTCAATGATAAATGATGGTTTGTTTATAGTACCGACCATATTTGGATACACAGTGATGGGTAAAGTAAAAAATAATAATACTCGAATTAATGCGTTGTTTTTATCTGCCGTTGAAGGAAACACATTTGATTTACAGTCATTTTGGAAATTGGATTCGATAGGAATTGAACATGAAAACAAAACATTTTCGGAAACTGATTTGGATACTATTAAGCATTTTAACGACAGTTTAAAATTTAATAACGGCAGATACGAAACAAAACTCTTTTGGAAGGACAATAAATCACAACTCGCTGATAATGTTTTCGTTGCTAAACAACGATTTCTAGGACTAAAGCATAAATTAAAGGGAAATGATTTCCTATATAATGAATATGATAATATAATTAGAGAACAAGTTGAAAGGCGGATTGTTGAACAATGTAAGTTTGTTGAAAATGAACCTAACTGTTATTATATGCTTCATAGGCCCGTTATACGTGAAGGAAAAGTAACAACAAGAATAAAAATAGTTTATGATGCCTCTTCTAAGTCTGAAGGAGCTAAATCGTTAAATGAATGTTTGATATCAGGCTCTAATTTAAATCCTAACTTGTTGGATATAATTTTAAAATTTCGCGTACATAAAGTTGCATTTTGTGCAGACATAGAGAAGGCTTTTCACCAAATTCAAATTGATAGTGAAGATAGAAATTTTTTAAGGTTCTTGTGGTTTGATCATTCTTACGACGATAGTGACAATAGTTTAGGCTTTAAGGTTTTCCGAATGTGCCGAGTGCCGTTTGGAATGACAACAAGTCCGTTTATTTTGTCCGCCACTATCAAACATCATATTAAGAGTTATGAAAAGAAATATAGCAAAGCTGTTGACATGTTAAATAAGTCCTTATATGTTGATGACCTTATCCATGGAGCAGACTCCGTTGAAGAAGTTTTCTCATTATCAACTCATGCAGTTAAAATTCTTCAAGACGCTGGTATGAACTTAAGAAAATTTGAATCAAATTCCGTATCTTTAAAAAATCATTGGCAAGATATTGGTTTAATTAATAAGGAAGATAGGTTGGATAAGAAAACGTTAAAGGTGCTGGGAATAATTTGGGATTTGGATAAGGCCACATTGAAATTAGATGTACAAGAACTTTTACAACCAGTTGACTGAAAACACGTTACGAAGCGAAAGGTATTACAGATTATGGCAAAAATTTATGACCCAGTTGGATTCATTGCACCCTTTGTTATCAGAATAAAATTCTTATTACAAGAGTTATGGGAATTGGGTATTGATTGGGACCCAATTTTGCCCAGTTATTTGAGTGAAAAATTTAAAACTTGGTACTTTGAACTTGAAGTTATTCTCAACTTGTGTATTCCTAGAAAATACATATTAAATGATGAATGTGTAAATTTCGATAAAATAGAGCTTTTTGTCTTTTGTGACGCCAGCCTCAAGGGATATGGAGCTGTTGCATATTTTCGTTATCCTGATTCTTGCTGTACGTCTTTTGTTCTTTCAAAGAGCTGTGTATCCCCACTTAAAAAATTAACCTTGCCTCGTTTAGAACTTATGGGAGCCATTATTGCCGCAGAATAGTTAAATATTTAAGGAAATTATTTAATATCCAAGAAGATAATGTATTTTGTTTTAGTGACTCTAAAATTGTTCTTCACTGGATCAGGGGTACCGCTGATAAATGGAAACCCTTTGTTGCTAATCGTGTACGTGAAATACAAGATGTTGTATCACCTTCACAATGGAAATACTGTAAGGGAAATGACAATCCGGCTGACATAGTTCCACGTGGATTAAGAGCTTCTGACCTAGTGGGAAATAAACTTTGGTTCAATGGACCAGTGTGGTTAAAATAGAAAAATTTGCCTTCATCATCTTTTGATCCTTTGATCGAGCCTATGGTGGAAGAGGTACAGGTAGAACAGCGTCAAACTACTGTATGTTCTGTTATTAGCCAAGAGGCTGAATTTGAATTGACATCCAGATTTTCATCCTGGAAAAAATTGAAACGCGTAACTGCATGGTGTTTAAGATTCTGCCACAATATTAAACCTACATCTTTAAAACTCAAGGGTTTTTTAACAGTTCAAGAATTGGATAAGGCAAGCAATTTGATTTTTAAAATCATGCAAAATTCCGAATTTAGAGAAGAAATTAGACTTTTGAAAGCAGGGAAGAAATTGAATCTCAGCAGTAAAATCCTGAAATTAAATCCTTTTCTTGATAGAGAAGAAATCCTTAGAGTCGGTGGCAGACTCTGTAACTCGAATCTTTCAGAAAACACAAAGTATCCAATCATTCTTCCCAAAAGTCACCAAGTTACTGAATTGATAGTCAAACACTTTCACGAAATGAACCTTCACGGAGGAGCCACATTAACATTATCTGCTCTGCGACAGAAATATTGGATCGTTAATGGCCGAGAAATTGTAAGAAAAATAATTTGGAAATGCATAAAATGTTTTAAAAATCGAACAAGCACATCCAATCAGATAATGGGCGACCTACCTGCTTCTCGCGTATTGCCGGATAGAACATTCTCGAATACAGGACTAGATTTTGCAGGCCCCTTTTTAATTAAAGCTAGGAAAGGAAGAGGAGGAACGAGATATAAATGTTACGTTTGCCTTTACATATGCTTCACCACAAAGGCCATTCACCTAGAAGTAGTCAGTGATCTAACAACTGAAGCATTCCTAGCATCTCTGAAAAGATTTGTGTCACGCAGAGGAAAACCCAAGAAAATCTTTTCCGATAGAGGAACCAACTTTGTTGGGGCTGATCGAGAATTAAGAAAGATACAAAGCTACACTTTACTCTGACGAAGCATTTCAAAACTACCTGAGCGGTGAAAATATTCAATGGATCTTCAATCCTCCTGCTGCCCCTCACTTTGGAGGCCTTTGGGAGGCTGGAGGGAAACAAATGAAGATTCACTTAAAGCGGACTATTGGGACCCAGGTTCTGACATACGAAGAATTTCACACCTTAATTACACAGATCGAGGCGTGTTTGAATTCAAGGCCAATAGTTTCCATCTCATCTGACCCTGAAGATTTTAATCCATTAACACCTGGACATTTCCTAATTGGGACTACATTAACAGCAATTCCTGAACCTGATCTTACAAATAATAAGCTAACCCCTGCTAAAAGATGGAAATTGACACAGCAAATTTTCCAGAGCTTTTGGAAACGTTGGTCTAGAGATTATCTTTCACAATTACAAGGGCGTACCAAATGGTTGAGGGATAAACCAAATTTAGCCCTCAATGACTTAGTCTTGATAAAGGACGAAAATTTGCTTCCATTAAAGTGGCGACTTGGACGAGTAATTGAACTATATCCTGGTGCTGATGGAAAAGTTCGTGTTGTGAAACTAAAAACTTTATTGGGCGAAATGAAGCGTCCTATACATAAACTTTCCCGCTTACCATTGAGTGAATAAGACTCTAAAAAAAACCATTAATTGTATATTCATAATTTGTGTCTTTATTATTATTATTAATTCAATTATGTTTCAGATTCAGAGAATGGACCACAATTGTGGAATATGGTAATTTAGCAGTTTCATTATTTTGTTTTCCTTCTAGAGATTGTAAGTATGTTTTATTTGTAAAATTGTGTGCTAAATTTAATCTTGTTATTCAATTTAAATTTCTCATTATGCATTTTTATTTTATATGATATACTGTTGAACTTTGGAAAACTTGTTTGAATCTAAAATTGAAGATCTTTATAATAATGTTGTAATGAACCAATGTTCATCGGGGCGGAGTATGTTCCGTCTTTTTGGTAGATAGGTGGCGCTCTTGATGCGCGCCGATGAAAAATATATCACTTGACGCTTGAACATGAAGAATGACGCATGTCATATTTATTTGATGCTTGATTATGTTTCATGGCCGCTATAGGCGGAAGTAATATAAGTTTATCGTTAATAAATGTTATTTCTATGTTCTGTGAACTCTTGAAATTTTGATTTGAAATTCTAATGCTCTCCCAACCTTGACTCCTGAAACGAAACGATCTTTGAATTTATGACTCATGAAGAGAGACACCACACAGGATCTTTAGGCGCCAATTTCTTTTTTCCCTTCCTTTTCTTCCTTCTATGAACTAGATGAAAATAACTTTACAACCAAAAGATGTTTCCTTATTTTAGATTTAGGCTTTGCTTTCACTGGCAGCCATTCCACTTTAACAAACTCTAAAAATGGCCTTTTCTACTGTTGATGAGTTGAAAAAGAAGTTTACGGTTTTTAGCTCGTTTACTGAAAAAGAACATAATTTTGTAACCACGGATCGCATTCTTAAGCACAAACACTCATAGGCAAAAAGTGTGGCTTTATCTTAGAAACAGAACAGATGGGTAAAATCCTTTCGAAAGAGGCTATCTAATGTTTTTATTTATTTCTAATAGAACAAAAAAATTGCCTATCAGAAAGAGAATTGAGCAACGTATAGTTTGAAGAATACAGAACAAGTTGTGAAAAGTTCACTCAAACATCAGTTGGACGATGTTTTGACCTCCTCTCGTACAACAAACGTATGTATTTAGTTGGCACTCCAAAGAAATAGATATCATTATTTTGCCAGAGTGCTAGTAAGAGAAGCGCTGTCCGTGGTCACGCAGGAGTCAGACATTTTGTATAACCTTACCTGATTGGTCGGGATTGCAGAGCGTGCCGTTTTTGTCGTGCTGCAGGTAGAAGCCCGAATCGCAGGCACAGAATTTATCTTCACAGGTAGCGTTCTTGTCGAGCAACTGACATTGTGCATTCTCAAGGCAGTCCTCTCCCAACATTTTGGCTGAAAAAAATGCAAACGGAAGTTAAAGTAGTTGTATTTTCAAAGGTTCTGTACAACTTCAAATATCAGTAATTGAACAGACTGAACTTCAAATATAACTGAACAGCGGTCTCAAATGGGCGGTCCCGGAAATTATGCATTTGTTACAATTCAAGATTTTAGTTATCTGAAGTCCGGGTTCACATTATTTTCATTTATACTAAAAATGAACATGAAAAATGCACCCGAAAATCTAAAAATGGAGCTAATTCGTTTACAATGCAATATAAATCTTAGTCAAAGATTTGAAGATACAAATTTTATTAATATTTATCCGTATTTCTCAAAAAATAAATAATCTTAGCTATAAGCTTAGAATATATAAATAAATAAGCAATTTTATAATAAAAATGCATTTATAATAAATGTATTAAATATATAAATAAATAAGCATTATAACTATATAAGCTTACAATATATAAAGAAATAAGCTTAGAATTTCTGCACTAATAATAATCGTTTTGCTTGGGAATGCAATTATACATCAACATGTTTTTTTTCCCACGGTTGTTAATGATTAAGAAAAGAACCCTATTGGCTTATGAGCACGTACAACCAGTGATGAAGATAATTTCTAGTAATCCCTCTCCAAGGCTTCTAACTTCATCAGAATTGAAAAGCTATTGTGTATCAAGCTGTGAGATATAAAGAATTTTATAATTATTTACATGCAAACATGCGTATTTTATTTATTATTTTTATTTATGTTTATTTTCAAGTTTTGATCCATTTGGTAAATTTTCTCTAAAAACTTAAAAAAATTTTCACGATTTCTTCATTTTTAGTTTAAATTAAAGTAATTTAATGATTAATTAAACACATTAGAATTAATTGAAACAAATGTCAGTCAAAGAATTTAATGTTTAGCTGTCACTGTATTTGAATTCCAGAGTGTAACCAACAAAAATATGTGCTGTGAATTATCTCACTTGTCTGATAGTAACATTAAAATAAGCCCACGAAATTCATCGGGACAAGGAGAGCAAAATTGCGCCTGTCGTCGGTAAGAGCCTTGAACACCCTACTGGTGACAGTACGACTTCGCTCAGTTTCGCCCCCAATTTTGATGGAGAGCACGCCGGGAGGACGGCCTTCTTCCCGTACCACACACCTCTCGAGAGGACTTTCGGATCGCCGCATATTTAGAGTGCCCCCATGCAGCACGGATACATTTACAAACATCCATATCTTCTCCGGGATTCCAATCCGGGTTCTTCGGTTCCGCAATAGGCTTACCTAACGACTATGTCGTCTGAGCGACTGCCGAAAGTGTCTTACAGGTAACAAACGTTAGATTTCAAATAAAAAATAAAAATATTTTTTTTTCTTTGGCTATATTATTACTATTGCCTATATATGTTTTGATAAATATTTAACAAGTGAAATTTAAAATTTTTTTAAATTACTTTTTTAGTAATAAGATTTTTCATTTCATAAAAGGGAAAATAAAATTCTGGCTCGCCAATTCTTTTTAGTTTGTTTATTCTGTCCTCATGCAGTTTGAGGCCACTGAACTAGAACTCTCTAGAACAGAGTGGAATCGAACTTATTTCACAATTAGAGTGCCTGAGTCACAAGTTAACAGCCACATGACACGAGGTATGTGTAACATTGTACCTAAAAAGCTAGAGGGTTTCTGTTAGATTTACTCATTTCACATTTTTCGTTTTCCTTTGTTTCCATTATAAGTCTAGTTTTACGGCACGCTTATATCCGAAAGGAATGTTACCTATTGAGACTAGAAGCTTGTTATTCGGAAATTATAGGAAACGTTCGGCATTAACTTCGAGGCTAGGATCATTATGGCTGAATGGCATGCAGTAAAATTTTGTTAAAGGTTAGAATTACAGGTTGTAAAGGAAGAAAGGTTATTATTTTATTTTATTATAACAGCGCATGCTGGGGCTATCTGCCTAAAGGGAGGGATGCTGTCATGGAATAGTTTCTTAGAAAAACTGGCACTATCACGATATTCATGGGGAAAACCAAACAACAATGCTCACACAGCCTTAAATCGAACCCAGGTAGAACTACCAGTGTTCAGCCACTTTACCGTTCGGCAGCTAGTGGGCGTTTTTGAAAAAAGAAAACATATTGATAGTCTTATGATTAACCGTTCTGAACTTCTGAAATCAAGCCAAATTAATCTTTCAAAGAACTCTCTAGTTGTATTATTATAAAAATAAAATTTTTTGAATGGATTAAGGAGGTTAATGAACTGTAGAAACTGAACCGCCTACTGTATAAAACCGCTCTGTAGCCGAAAGAAGTGAAGACTAAAAAGAAAAAAATATTTTACTAACAGTGTATTTACTGAAAAATAAGATCTTCTTTTTAGCTATATTTTTGTTTTAAAATTTCTGAGTTATAAATGGATATTTTGATTAATGAAAATGTACAATGAGAGGAAGGCGGGGTATTATCCTGCAATACAGAATAATTACACTCTTCAAATAAAATGTAAAACACTTACTTAATTACCATATATATAAACTATATAACCACCCTTACCCTTAATTATAATCGCCACATCTAGCAGAACGATTTTGATTAAAGGCCTTTATCTACTATACTGGTCACCGATATGCCTGAAAACAAACACGTATAACTAATTACTCTATCACTGGGCATAGTTAACGGTGCTATTATTTTGAAAAAATTCTGAAGGAATTAAAAGATTCAGATTTCGTTTCTTAGAATTTGCCGAAAGATAAAATAAACATTCATCTATATTTTTTTAAACTTATTGTGAAATATAACGAGAGCAGTAGGTTCGAAAGAAGTCTTTTCATTTTTCAAGCAAGTACATTATTTCTTGGTGAGGGTGGCAAAATATGAAATTTATTTGTGAAATCACTCCTAAGTGCTTAGGTCACAAAGCTTGCTAATCACAAAGCTGCGGAGAGGTAATGAATAATCTTGTCAATGAGGATTTGACAAGATACACATTTGATCTTTGACAATACTTTCTGTAAGAGCAATAGGGTACATTACAACCCAAATGTTTTTCATTCTTAAATTAAATAAGAATAATAAATTACGAACATGCTGTATCTTATCTTCTGATAGTCTTATCTTCTTTAGTGCTATACACTATAACCCAAACGTTTCTGATATTCTTAAGGGGAATTGGAACCCCAAAATCTTCAAAAAATTGCGATTTCGGATTTTTGCATTTTCAAATTCGCTACACTTTTATCTTTCTAAAAATACCATTTTTTAATCTCTATGAAAATTAGAACTGTAAAAAAATCTAGTTTTAATTTGTCATCTACTGCTTTGATCAATGAGGATTTTTACATAAAAACGCGTTTTTCACCAAACGTGATTTTTTTATACTCGATATACCTTTTCTATACGAATTACTGCTCACAGGTGTCTAAACTTTTTATGGCTTATTTATTAGGTTCCCTAATATTTACTAAAATGAGCTTTTTGTAATAAACTTAGAAAAATGTTTTTAAAAATTTTTTTGTGTGAGAAAAGTGCTAAATTTTACTATGCCTAACAAAATATCCTGTAATTTACTCTAAAATTCAAAATGTTTCAAAAGCTCATTTCAGTATAATCAGATAGGTACACTTTAATTACAGAAAAAGTTTCAAGCTTGTATCTACAGCAGTTTTTGAGAAAAGGTTCATCGAAAATGGCCAATTTTAACATTGTCGGTATAGGGGTTTCTGATATCCCTTAAATTTCTAGCGGCACTCCCCCTTTTAAAGAAAGGCCGGAGGTTAGAGGACCCTAATGGCCAAATCCTGGTGGTGACGAATTATACTCCACCACTTTTTAGTTCGGGCGCCATTGTAGAGTTACTAGGTTTATTTTTTTGATGCGGGAAACGTGAAAAATCTGCAACGCTCTCGCCATTACTCGAACCCGGACCTTTCAAATATGCGCCGAGTGTGCTACCATTACAGCACGAAGGCATACTGGAAGGAGAACGAAAATACCTTATAAAGTTATAAGAATAATATGAAATAAATGTTATTAAGAAAGTTATGAAAATGCTGCTGCATATCTTTTAGTATGTCTTCAATAATTCATTGTAATAAAAATTGTAATTGTTAATAAATATTTTGTACAGTTACTCTATGTAGCAGATTATTTAAAGTTTTGCATTCTTACGATAGTTTAAGTTGGATTCATAAAATTGCTTTCGCTACATTATCTAGACAAGCAGGATAATCCGACAAATTTGATAATTCGTCTTTTGCAAAACTTTGAGCTTTTGCTACTAAGAAAATTCTTTCGCGGACCTCAGTTGGTAGACTCACAATTGACAGCGCCCTAAAATTTGTTTCATTCTACTTGTATATTACGTACAAATCTAGAGCATGCGGCAATCTATTGTTATATAGTAATACAAGATGTCTATGAATCCAGGCCGCGTCTGATATTTCGCAGCGCTCGGTTTTCATATTAGGACGGGTTTAGATATTTTGCAATTTGTTCAATGCACAAACTATATTTTCGATTCAAATACTGTTTTATTTATAAAAGCAGAAAAGATTTATTCAGCTATCACTGAATAAATATGCAGATTCAATAAAATGTTAGGAAGAAAAATAAAGAATTAGCTGAATAACAAATAAAATAGCTTTTAATAGCACGGAGTTCCAAAGAATTTCTGAATACACTTCAATAACTTCATGCCTCTTTCAGTATATATTAAATAAGATGTCTATGCGTATTATTTAGGATAAGCGGAAATCACGACTATTCAATGTAATTAAGTACTTCGAGCAGTTGAGACAGTATTTAAAGCAAGTATATGTATCAATATAACCGGATATTATCATTTCAAAGGCCGACAAAAGTGGCCAGATAGTCGTCATGGATAAGAACACTTACATCGATGGTGTCACTAAACTCTTAAACGAAGGACCATATAATCCGATCCCTAAAGATCCTTCACCTTCGGACTTATCCAAAATAAAAACTGCGATCAAATCTTCGCAAATCATTTCAAGCAACTTAAAACATTCGCTTATCCCATCTGTTGCGAATTGTGCCAGATTATATGCTCTTCCCAAAATGCATAAAAGTGGTATTCCTTTCCGCCCTATTGTATCAAATTTAGGTACAGCCTCGTATCCTTTAGCTAAATATTTAGTTTCTAGATTTTCCACTCTATTAGACAATAACATTTACACCATAAAAAATTCAATAGAGTTTGTAAAAAAGGTTAAAAACATTTCTCCTAGTAATTTACTCATGGTTTCTTTTGATGTAAAATCATTATTCACCAATGTCCCAGTGGAGGGTGCATTAAGATGTCTAGAAACCAGACTTCGCGAATTTCATTTCTCTTGCATCGAAATTGATGAGCTAATTTCTCTCACTCAACTCTGTTTGAAACAAACACATTTTCTTTTCCAAAATAAATATTACAAGCAAACTGAGGGATTAGCCATGGGAAGTCCCCTCAGTCCCATCCTGGCTGATATCTACATGCATTATTATGAATCAAAATTGTTTGAAACTTTAAACTTCCCGGCATGGTTCCGCTACGTAGACGATACTTTTACCCTGTTTGAAGGTAATAAAGATGATTTAAATGAAGTTCTTTCAACAATGAATTCTATTGATCCTGCTATTCAGTTCACTTTTGAACTTGAGACTTGCAATTCTCTTCCGTTTCTCGACATTCTGGTCACACGTAACACATCCAACTTCAGTACTACAGTTTACCGTAAACCTTCATCGGTTTGCCTTCCACCACACTTTAAATCATGTCATCCGACTAAACAAAAGTTAACTTCATTTTATTCCTATGTTTTCCGTGCTCTTCAAGTTTGCTCCTCCAAACTAGCCCTTGATGAAGAACTAAATTATTTAAAAGCAATAGCTATTGACAGGGGCTTTTCACCCAACATTATTAATCAAGCAGTTAAAAAATTCTCATCTCAACACACTAAAAGCCACACTCTTATTTTAGGAGATTATAAAAATTCTGTTGTCATTCCCTTCTTTCCATCAATTAGCTATAAAGTTGCACATATTTTGCAGAAATTTAACTTTCGGGTTGTTTTTTCTCCCATCAATAAAATTCCAACTTCTATACTCAAGGACCCCATTCCGGATATGAATTCCTGGGGTATTTATAGGATTCCTTGCCAGTGCGGTTTAATTTACATTGGCCAAACTAAGAGAGCCTTAAAATTTCGCGCCAAAGAACATGAGGCATATGTTAGAAAAAAGGAAACACAGAGGTCTTCTGTTGCTCAACATTGTTGGTCCGAAAATCACACTTTCAATTTTTCTGCTGCCAAAATTATTCAAAAAACATCTTCCATTGGAGAACTGGATTTTCTAGAGGCATTTCACATTCATAAAAATCTTTCTGTTCTAGTTAACGATCCTAATTCCAATCCAAATTTGCCTTCGGCTTTTAGAGAAATTATGTTTTAGTTCGGGTTTCGCCAACAGATGGCGCCACTTGCTTATTCTTGTCCAGGCTTTCTTATCTTATCTAATCATTATTTCCTATCTTGTTCATTTGCGGTTTTGCAGCTGAAGATGATGGTTCGGTAAAACCATCGAAACTAGTCCTGTGAAAATTTTGTAGGTATAACGCTGATTTTTGTTGTTTGACTTCTGAATTAGTAATTATAGATTGATTAAATTGAAAAATAACAAAAGATACTACATTTTGTTGAACGGCAATATTCAGCGAATGGACGATATGCGACGCTGTGCAGATAATAAATTAATGATCTATGTTTCATTGCAAACACTTGCCAAGTCCCATATATAATAAATGCATGACCGTAACATTTGTTTTCGAATGGCATTTTTATCTTAATTCTTTTCTGTTACTTCTGTTTCCTCTGACAGTCTCGCCAGAATACAAATTACATAGGATTTAAATAGCAAGTGAATGTGTAATGCAGATAGAGGGTTTTGGCAACTCACTAGGAAAGTTATTTATCTCGTGAGCCACTCACCTGTTGGCTGAGTTGATATCGGTGAGTAATTTGTTTTCATAATTATCAGAAATATTTGTTTTGTTAATGCTTAAATTTTGAGAAATAGTTGTAAAAATGGTCTGTAAAGATTAAAACTATCTTTGATACTTTGTTGACACACTGGTTGTAGTATGAGATAATTTTCTCTTCACTCACCGGTTCCATAGTGATTCCCATTTAGGGCCTAAAATGTATTAATTCGTAAAGAAGTTTTCTTCATATAATATCAGTCTGAAGGAATAAAGGAAATGGGAAGTACATTTCCAGGAATGATAATGCCTGAGTGTAGTGCTGGGAAAAGGTTATGTCCAAAAAGCTTGTTCGCAGGTTTTAAAACTATGTATCGGTATCCGTAACATTATGCCGCGATATTGCGAATTTCGAAAAGTGTTTGACTCAAAATGTTGCCCTAAAGACACTTCACATAAAAATCTATCAGGTGAGATTCCCAGAAGAGAAAATTTAGCAACTGTGAAAGATAGGAGAACATTTTCTCCTAAGTTTGAGAGATCAAACTAAAGTTCTAATGGATTGTAATATGAGATTTGGCATTGCTCGCTTTGAAATCCTTGAGTTTGCTAATCAAAAATTAGTTAAAGTTTTCCAAAATAGGAAATCGATAATAAAACAAATTACAAATTTCCAATTTGGGCTTCCAGAGTAGGATCACGTCATTCACGTCATTGATGGTTATATGTATCGTTGATTGCTGTAGGTACAACAATGCGAGAATAACACATACATTTATGCAGATTCTTCATTATTTAATTTCTTCAAATATAATACAGTTCGATAATATTTGATGGCAACAGTTTGAAAAGTGAAACGGACATTCAGAGTGATTCGACGCAAAACTGCAAAACGAAAACAATAGTCCCTCAGGGACAAAGCTCCTTTAGAATAAAAATAACTATAGTATGCAGGAGTGTATGTATAGGATTTACATTGAGAAATTTAAATCTCTTATTAGGTGTGCAGCATAAGGACGTAATTCTTTATCCTTTCGTAAAATTTTGTATTGAAACAAGTTGAAATTCAGGAGATGGTTACAAGTAGTAGCCTTTTTGCAGAAAATACTTTAGATTCAATATTTAGGTCCTTGCTCAGTCTTTGATAGTGTGTAGAGACATTATTTTTTTAAAAAGCTGGCAAGATGAAAAATTAGCAACCGCCTTCGCCGGGAATTGAAACACGGACCTCTTGAATACCTGCTCAGCGTGTAGAAACACTACACCACGAAGGCACGCTAGGGAAAGAGGGAGGAGGGCTAGTTCCTCTCGGTTTGCTGGGTAACGGGCCACTGCGACGGGCTCGCCCATGCGACTGGCAGGAGCAATTGACGACCAGTGCTGCCTGGTGTCGTATCCAGGTGGTGTGCTGCTCCCCTGGATGGGTAATAGTGGAGGTTGAACCTCCACGAAGTGCCCAACGGGGGAAGTAGACCCGTAGTGTGCTAGTTCACGGGGCGGGGAAGCCAAAAAACTTGCCTTAAAAGCCGGCAAGATGAAAAATTAGCAAACGCCTTCGCCTTGGAATCGAACCACGGAGGACCTCTGGAATACCAGCCCAACGTGCAGAACCAGTACACCACGAAGACACGCTAGGAAAGAAGGAGAAATACCTTCTAAGCGCACATAGAAATTTATTGGTAATGATGCGCAGATAGTTACTTTACACTTATTGGAGTTTGAGTAGGTCATTTTTAACAACAGTAGTCCAAGCAAGTGAAGCATGGATAAGAACTAGACGCATAGTTGAGATATAAATGAGAGGTTTTTTTAAGCCTAATTTAGAAAAATTGCCAGTAATTGAAAAAAGGCAGTTGAGTACTTTTGTTCCTTAATTCTTAGCATATTCGATGTGATCCTTCCAATTAAGTTTGCTACTGAATGTGATACCAAGGTAGAGGCTTTGTTAACTTTTGGAAAATTTTCATCAAAAAGAGTTAAGTAAGATATTTCTTTGGTAAAATATTCATGTGCTTTTTTACGAATAATTAACAACAGAGATTTAAGGGTATTGATCGACATTCTCCCTTTTATGCACCAGTTTTCAATTATTGGTATTAACTCTTGAAGCTTTCGGATCGCATGGTTTGCGTTTGCTGATCTGACTGTTAAGACGGTATCATCAGCGTACGAGCCCATAAAATATTTTATATAATTTACTGGGTTGGAAAAGTCTTTACGTAGAAGATGTAGAGGACAGGATTTAATATAAGACTCTGTGGAACTCCAGCTCTATTGTGCTTTATCATAGCTTATAGTAACTGTGAATGTCCTGTTTGTAAGGAAGGACTTAATTGAGAAGTATGATTTCTCTATGAGAATTTAATTTAATTAATTTGTAAATTAGCCTCTTCCTGCCAGACGCTGTCGAATACTTTCTCCACGTCTAACATGAGTAAGGCAACATTTTGAAGTTTGTGAAGAATCGCGCCATCAAACTCAACAATTGTTTAGTATTAGTACAAAAATTTTGTCGGAAACCAAACTGTTCAGGTGGTAAAAGTTCAAGATATGTTTTCATTCTACACAGGATGATTCTTTCAAAATTATTTTCCTACGCTGATTGCCCTGTAACCATCCGGCCTGGCTGTGTCTTTACCAAGTTTAAGTAAAAGAAACATTTTTGCACTTTTCCATTTTCAGAGAAGTAAGAAATATTCAGACAGGTATTAATTATTCTAGTAAATTTGGCAATAACATATTTTGGTAAGTTTTGATTGCAAAATTAGAAATATTGTAAAAGCCTAGTGCTTTTCGAATTTTTAATCTTTTAATGATATTGGCTGTTTGGTTAGGGGTTACAAAATCAGTTTGGTTATTCACAGTAGAAGCATTTAACCAGTCTCTTACAAAGCAACAGACTTCCTACACAAATTTGACATCACGAAGTGAAGCATTTCGAATGAATTGCTTTTAAAGGTGGTCCGCAAAGACTGCTACCTTTTATTCATGTGATAATGCTCTTTTATTATTCACGTAAATAGGTTATAAATTATTTTCTCCCTCCTCTATGCATGCCTTCATGGTGTAACGGTAGCACACTTGGCGTGTATTCGAGAGGTCCAAGGTTCGAGTTTCGGCGAGGACATTGCTCATTTTTCATGTCTTCTGCTTCAAAATTGCCTAATGATAAGTTCTATTACATACATAGCTTCTTTAATTTAAAATTATATTTTTAAATAGTACATATATAAGCCTCAGTATATTCCTATGCAAATAGCAATGGATAAGGGTTTTGTAAAGCTTTAGTTGCACACGAAAGATAAGTGTTAATAAATTTTTTAATTAATTTTAACATCTTGTCTCTGTTTGTACCCTGTTTGAAGGTAATAAACATGATTTAAATAGAGTTCTTTCAACAATGAATTCTATTGATCCTGCTATTCAGTTCACTTTTGAACTTGAGACTTGCAATTCTCTTCCGTTTCTCGACATTCTGGTCACACGTAACACATCCAACTTCAGTACTACAGTTTACCGTAAACCTTCATCGGTTTGCCTTCCACCACACTTTAAATCATGTCATCCGACTAAACAAAAGTTAGCTTCATTTTATTCCTATGTTTTCCGTGCTCTTCAAGTTTGCTCCTCCAAACTAGCCCTTGATGAAGAACTAAATTATTTAAAAGCAATAGCTATTGACAGGGGCTTTTCACCCAACATTATTAATCAAGCAGTTAAAAAATTCTCATCTCAACACACTAAAAGCCACACTCTTATTTTAGGAGATTATAAAAATTCTGTTGTCATTCCCTTCTTTCCATCAATTAGCTATAAAGTTGCACATATTTTGCAGAAATTTAACTTTCGGGTTGTTTTTTCTCCCATCAATAAAATTCCAACTTCTATACTCAAGGACCCCATTCCGGATATGAATTCCTGGGGTATTTATAGGATTCCTTGCCAGTGCGGTTTAATTTACATTGGCCAAACTAAGAGAGCCTTAAAATTTCGCGTCAAAGAACATGAGGCATATGTTAGAAAAAAGGAAACGCAGAGGTCTTCTGTTGCTCAACATTGTTGGTCCGAAAATCACACTTTCAATTTTTCTGCTGCAAAAATTATTCAAAAAACATCTTCCATTGGAGAACTGGATTTTCTAGAGGCATTTCACATTCATAAAAATCTTTCTGTTCTAGTTAACGATCCTAATTCCAATCCAAATTTGCCTTCGGCTTTTAGAGAAATTATGTTTTAGTTCGGGTTTCGCCAACAGATGGCGCCACTTGCTTATTCTTGTCCAGGCTTTCTTATCTTATCTAATCATTATTTCCTATCTTGTTCATTTGCGGTTTTGCAGCTGAAGATGATGGTTCGGTAAAACCATCGAAACTAGTCCTGTGAAAATTTTGTGAATTAACGCTGATTTTTATTGTTTGACTTCTGAATCTTGTCTCTGTTTCGTAGAGTTCTACATTGTAAGTTAAAGAATGAAGAGGGTAAACAATCTGAAACGTAGGAAGGCTAAATCAGGAGTAGTTTTAAGAGTTAATTAGGTTCATTAACGTTACACAGTAGCATAACAAAACGTAATGATAGAGAAATATATGTTACGTTAGAAACATTTCAGTTAGAAATTTGCTTAGAAAAATTTAATAGTTAATTAGGTTAATCAATTAATTAATTGCTTAAACTTCTTGTAGAGTAACGACAGAAAATTTTCGAAAGAACTTTTCTAAAGATATTTTTAAGGTCATTATTAGTATTGGAAAATATTTAAAATGTCAAATAAAATTAGAAATATCTATTTCCTTTCTAAGAATATATGTTTTCTGACATTTTATTATTAGTCAGTCAAAACAAATTTGTAAGAGTTAGAGTAGGTTATTTTATTTGAACGCTGAGTATTAACATGAATTTGAAGACGAGTGTCCTCATGGGTACATATATTATTTCTATTATTTTATATAAATAAATTGCGATGTATAAATTTCATTTTTACTATAAAGCAGCACAGTTCTATCACTTGCTCTATGAGAATGCACTACATGCTTTTCGCTTTTTAGAAATAACCTACTTTAATACGTGTTTTTTGAGAACGGGGGGGGGGAGAGAATGAAAAATTTTTGCTTTTAAAAAAGGTGAAAAGCGGAAATAATGATCAGAGTTTTTGATTTATATAATGTTTTTGAATAATATAATTTTATTATTCAAATAACGCTTAGGTATGTGAAAGTTTTTATGTTTTTGATGCCTATAAATAACTGAACGGTAGAAAATTTCGTAAGTAATAGATTTTTTGTTAAAGATTGAAATTTTATGGGTATGAAAAGATTTTGCTTAAATCGCAAGACAGAGTCTATGGTCCCATGAATAAAATTATATTCTTTGCACACACTTTCTAGCATAATCAGTTATTCACAGAAATGATTAATAATTTTGTTCTAAATAACATAGATATTGCTATTTCAAATGAAAAAAACTGTACAAAATACTAATACGTGACATTCTCCAGGAAAAAAAAAAAACACTTAGGCGAACGTGATGTTCTCGTTCTGTAATTTCTGTTTTATTACCAGCGAAGGACAAAGGTAACTTGAAACTTATTACGAAATTAAATTTAGTTTAGTTTAATTTAAATCGATTTATCGCTAGAAATTAAAATTAATTTAAAATTAGTGTAAAAATAATTTAAAATTAGTTTAATTATTCATTAAATTTAATGATTAAATATTATTAAAATTAGTTTAATTTAAAGCGATAACTTGCTTTAAATTAAAAATTAAAATTAATTATTAAATATTATTAAATTTAGCTTAATTTAAAGCGAGATTAAAAATTAAAATTAATTTAATTTAAAGTGATAATTCACGTTAAAGTAAACAAGTAAAGTGGCTAATAGCTTAAAATGGTGAAATAATTAAGAATTTTACATAACTTAACAGGTTTGTATCCTTTTGTCCTGCTCATTTTTAATTTGTGTCATATAATTCAGCGTCCTTACTATAAAGCTGAATTTCTGTAAACATCTTTTAATCTCGCAAAGCAATAGGGAACGTAAAATATAACGGCGCCATTTTAATTAACTAGTGGACAATCCAAAGCAGTTAGGTTTAATGCACAATGCAGTGCGGATAAAATATGCGATAAGCAACCTATTTCTCTAAGTTAATTTTCAAAGTTCCTGCTCTCCCATATTTTCCTCTTTGTATCGCCATATTTTCCTTATGAATACCTTACCCGTCGAGACGTATGTCGCGCTTTAAGCTCTACAGAAACAGAGAGGCAAGGTCGTTTCTAGACGAAATATGCTAATTTGTGAGAAATGTTGAAGTTCAGTCATTACAATTCACGTTCTGCAACCTGCGTTTAGAATTGCTTGCTCTCATGGTAAGTCTTTCTGCGGTTCATTTGCATTCCATGCTTGTAGATTTCAAAACAACGGATATTTTCAACCTCTTAGCTTCCTTCTCTGTTTGCAAGCAAATCTTTTCCGTCAGTATGTTTCATAGTCTACTCTATTATATTGCTTTGGTCTTGTACGAAAACAATGACTAAGATTTTCTTTCTCGGTAGCTTTGGGATTTTAGCAGTTTCTTTTGTTTGTTTTAGGGAATTAAAATGACTTCTAAAAATTTCCAGACAGCATTTGCTGTAATCGTTTTAAATATAAACATTGAATATAGGTTACTCGTATGAAAAATTAAGAGAATTTGCAAATCATGTATATTTTTACGAAACGTATTCAATCAGCGGTATGCCGCCAAATAATTATGCAAATATTTAACGTCGAATGCGTAGCGTATCTGCGTGTGCCTGCGGAGGTGTGATTGGGGAGGCGATATAAGCGCATGAGGTTTTTTTGACGATTTGCATGTCTGTGTCTGAGTCGTCTGAAATTTATGGAAAGAGTTTCAGGACACTGGATCCATACCGAGAAGATCTGGAGGTGGTCGACCAATATCCGCAACAACCAGAGAGGATCATTATTTTGTACTTTCAGAGTGGCGACATAGGACTGCTACAGCTTCACAGATCTCACGTAAGCTGCATACTCTGTCACTGGAACTCGCAGTTTCGCGGTCTGCGGTTGCTCGATGGTTTCATGAGATAGGGGTGTATACCAGAAGATCTGTTGTTTGCATTCAAACTGCAGAACCCAAGAAAACGCGTTTAGCATGTGCATACAACATGTGCCTTGGACCAGATTTCAGTTGAGCATCGACAGTTTTACAGGTGAGTCAAAATTTCCCCTGGACACTGATCCTTGGCGTGATCGCAGTTAGATCTGGGTTCCCGTTAAGAGACGAAAAAGCTTGTCCACTTAAGTTGGTCAACGATTACCAGAAAGTGAGGATATTCGCCGCATGGATTGGCCAGCTAGATCTCTTGACCTTAATTCAGTTGTGCATCAACCGTTTTACAGGTGAGTCAAAATTCACCCTGGACACTGATCCTTTGCGTGATCCTCTACACCATGTCGGGGACGCTCTTGAGAGGGCAATTTCATCTCGCCATCGGCTTCCGAAATCCAACTCGAAGTTGAAAACTGCCATGCTGCAGAAATGGGATCAACTATACACAAGGACTCTTCAACTGCCTCCTGTCCAGTATACCGTCAAACTGCATAACCTGCCTGGCTGTAAGAGGGAACCATACTCCATATTAGACTCATTTTCAGTTTGATATGCAACGGGGATTTGTGATTTCTCTGCACTATGAACTTTACTGATGAGCTTTACTCTGTTATAAATATATATCCATCCCAAATTTCATTAAAATCTCTCCATTAGTTTTTCAGAAATTGACATAGCATGCAAATTAATTTTGCACACGAGTGTACTTAAATTTATTTTTTAATAGTTTGTCCACTAGTGATTTAAGCTAATGCTTAATATTTTAGTATACAGCTAGTCAACTACAAATTTAACTCCCTGCTTCATTTCGAAGGTTTTCATGAATATGAGAAAAAGGTATCTAAATGTATGAATGTTGAAGATGATCTTACTAAACCGATTGAGTGAAAAACTTAAAAATAAATCTGCAGTATCCTAACAAAATAGGTGGAAAAATTGCTAATGTGCTTAAGGTAAGAAGATGGATAATCTCTAGAATAAATTATGAGCAAACTTATTGGCATAAGTAGATTTCATAATAAATGCAACTAACAATGTTTAAGGCTGGCATTAATGCAAATATTGAAATTACTACTATACATAAATAATATGCCTTACACTAATGTTTGTGAAAATTGTAACTCTATGAAGATATTACGCAAATTGAACCAAACTTACAAGAAATGTAAAGATATGCAAATGATTAGAATTACAAAGCAATTGCGCATACGTGGAATGAGAAGCGGCCGCTTGTTCCATGTACTTAAAGGACTGTAAAGTTTCGTTGAAATCTGTTCACAGTCCTCTGTCTGCGGTGAACATTTAATTAGTGGTCAGTATTAAATTATTTAATTAGTGGTCAGTAAACGGCGGTAACGGTTTGTCGACCGGGCATAGGCTTACAGATAACTGTTTCACGTGTTTGAAATTGTTATCACATTCAGCAAATTATCGTATGATCATTGCCAAATCAAAAAGCGACATGTTTGATTAACTTTCATGCTTCATTGCGGCCGTCAGCATATCTGTACTCACTTACTCACTGTCTATTATTCGTCTTCTTTAAGCCAGAGAAACTCGAATATCATCAATACTGATCCTTCAGAAATTATAAATACATTTTACAGACATTTAAAGAGCCTGTTCAAACCCTTCAGAATGTTGGCATCTTCAGTGACTGCCTAATAGGCATGTGTTCGGATAGTCAATCGTGATTAGCTGTAACGTATGATATCTGCATTTGCAACTACTTTCAGTAATTACATTAATTTAATTAATATTTTCAGCCATTAAATTTGAAAATTTCTAATTTTCATAGCTTTTGGAATACAGTGTAGAATATCGTTCCTCAGATGTACATTCAAACTCTATTTGATTTATCACTATTACGAGTATAAGCTCTTATTGCAGCACAAGACGCCTTTTCTAAATACTAATTTTTGGCATTTAAATATGCTTGCATAGCTCTGCAATTTTAATTATTTTTTTCAAACACTAAAGGCCACATGTGGAATAAATTTATTCTGATTATGATTATTCCATCATAATGTTGCAATGTTTCACAAACAGAACTATGTCATCCTCTCGAAGGAGGTTACATTTCGTGTACACAGTGGTCAACACAGTTGTAGAATTTGAGGCTCTAAAAATTCACTCGTGACAGAACATATGTAGATTTTGTTGAGGTATATAGTTTAACGAGTAATACAAATTTTGGCCCTTTTATTTTCCTTGAAAATGAGTGAAAAGTTTTGTAATCTTAACCAACTCAAAGAGAAAATAACATAAGAAATTAAAAGCCCTACACTAAATATTCTTGTCAGAATCTCTATTCGTTATGTCATGCTGTTAATAATGTACCGCTAAAAAGTATTAATTTCATTCACGGGTTTTCGAGCGATTGAATTTCCAGATGATTATGAATGACCTTTTTGAGTGATTCTTTGCTTTTATATGAAATAAACACTTTGCAATGAAAGCTTAAATGGAAAAATAAAATTGAATAACAAACGAAATTATAATCTGAAAAATCATTCACGGTCCTCTAATTTCGAGATCCCAATGTTTATGGATCATGATTAAATCATTGCCTTAGAGAAAAAAGAAAAATGACAAACTACAGTTGATTTTCCTTAATAACTGCTTTCAGAGGAAATTGAACAATTATACCTGAAATAAACCTCCAAGTAAGAGTCTGAAGCAAATAAATTTCAATGAGTTTCATCAACATAAGAGACACTTCACAAGAACAACGTCTGCAATTCGCAGGAACTCAATTTATCTCATGTTCGCAAGATAGCGTGCCTCAGGCAATGGGATGTCATGATACATGATGTGCGTTCTTTTATTTTGATCTCAGGTGCATTTCAACTGAACAGAAGACAGAGAAACCTTTCCAAAAGAGATGTATTAATGGTGCTCTTCCACCCTCCAGGTAAACGGGTTCCAGGAAATAAAAGGCGATCAATAAAATGCCCGAAACAGAACATTTGTTCGGTTCGCTTACTACGTGAAACATTTTTCCTGTTTTTTACTCTCCTGATGTAAAGCAAACGTAGGCACGTTACAGATATAAAAGCACATCGGGAAAAGGTAACAGATTACAGCAGTCATAAATTGTTGTCACGAGTATTGATCAGAACGATGTTGATCTAGTACGGAACACGCATAGTGTTTCTCATCCCAAATGTAGAGATTAGACTTACAGATATTATTTAAGAATTGATTACTAAATGGTCATCAAGTTCTTCTAAGTACACACAGTTTTCTGACAGGAAAGACAGTGGAATAGCATAATTTAATTCATCTGGACTCCGGAAATCCAGATTTCCAATTACCTCGAAATATTATATTTATTCTAGGCCACGAAAAATTAAGCCTCTTATTTATTTATTAACTCTCATTTTAAACTTTTCGTTGATTTCATTAATACAGTATTATTCAAAAGTACTTGAAAGAGTTAAAAAATTTACAAAAGACAAACTACGCAAATGATACCAAATTTTATCAAACTAAAATAAAAGTAAACTTATTAAGTTTTTTTTTACTGTATATTCAACAAACGCGCAGTGCTCGTATGACAGATATTTAAGCGATAGGATTTATTTGGACGTAATTAAAATTCGGCTTACGTAATAGTTGAATGAATGCAGTGAATGATAAACGATTTCAGCAAGCCACTTCACTATTGCAGAGACCATTTACGAGACTATCTTAGAGAAGACTTTTCACAAATATAAAGATATTTGTGAGAATGTGATCTTAAATCGAAATTTGCCGTTAAAGTAGATATGACGCAGAGAAGACGCATTAATTCCATGACATTACCAAACTTTGTGACTTTTTCTTATTATGGTTCGATTCTAAATTAATCTTCGCAATTGTGTGGAACGAAACGTTTTATTGCATTAAATGCACTAACTTGTCAATTGCTTTTCCGTAGAACTCCCAGGCTGATTGTGAAGCTAAGCGCATTGCTTACCGCGCAGAAAAGTCATCTCTTCAAATTGTTACTTGGTCCAGACAGCTAATGGCCTTACAGATGTAAGCATCATAGTGTGGGTCAACAAGTCCCACGTTCTGAACATTATGCTACTTTTTGAAACTTCAAAGATTTTTTTTTAATATATCGTAAAATGCTTTGATGTTAAAATAGTGTATCAATTAAAAATAATTTATATATATAAAAACGTTTAGTTAGGCTTAAATAGAAGTTGGCATCTGAGAATCTTGTTTACATGTGGGCTTTCCTTTTCAAGCCTGCAGAGCCTGACGCCTCAGATAACGGGAAGCTGCTAGGAGAAAAGGAAAAAGTGGAAAAGAAAGAAAGAACATTGCTTCAGGACCTTCCACCTTCCCCCTCGTCCCCCGTGCGTTTTAGTTTTATGTCCCCCCCCAGTTCTATGGTGATAACGAATCGAACAAAAGAACTTGCAGTTTGCACGCCGTTTATTAAGTACCCAGATAGAGAAAGAAATTAAATTTATTCTCCCGTTTTATAACATTGATAAGAACTATGCAATGGAAATTTATTAAAAATCAAAGCAACGCCATTTTTCTAAATAATGACGCAAATAAATTTAACAGTGAAAGAACAAGCCTTTCATAAGTAATCAGAATCTGAAATAAATCATCGACCACGCAGAACGGAAACAGACTTACGGAACTTAATAGACAGTAATTTTTTGATGACATCAGATGTCCTGTGAGCATGCGTAACTATGACGTCATAAAATCACGTGATCTCTGACGTCATTAGCGATTTTTGCAACTTTTTTATTCATCTTTTGGGACTTCAGTTGAAAAATTTCTGGCAACACTCTTTCATAGGCATACTCTGTCGACGAACATTGTCATTAACAACACTGCACCGCGCAAACTAGGAGCAATTAGTTTAAATTTCCTGCCCACCAGCGGCCGAGCGGTAAAGACGCTGAACACTGGTAGTTCGGTCTGAGGTTCGAATCCCGCGAACGGGCTGGCTGCATGGGCGTTTTCGTGGTTTTCCCCATGTGTAACGTGTATACGAGCCAGTTTCCCTTAGAAAGTCCTCCACGAAAGGCATCCCTCCCTTTAGGCAGATAGCCCTCGTGTGCTTTGCCGTAATTAAATACACCACACCACCACTAGTTTAAATTTCCATTTAGAGATGGCGCCAAGACACCATATTCTGAAACCATCGACGACAACAATAGCATCTACCGAGTGTCTGCAAGGCTATAATGAAATTCCAATTTTGTATTTCAGCGCTTTGGCATTTCAGTAATGCACATTTTTAAAAATAAATAAGACGTTTTGTCTTGCTTCTTCTCGGTTGATTAACATTTTTCGAAGCACTTCCGCGAAGAACCTGGTAAATGTAAACACCGCCATCAATGACGATAATAGTTCAAACCTGGTGACCTAACGGATTCCCCTGTTCAGAGGTAGCAACCATTCCTCTTATGTTGCTTTAGTTCCTTACATTTCATGTTAATAATTTTGCATGCTGTAGCATCACACTCATCGTTCGCCTTTGCACACATAATTTATTCTTCATTTAAATTTAACAAACATTCTCTATTCGTAAAAAGCAAATTTAAAGTTAATTAAATTTTAAATAAAATTGAATTACAAATAAATGATTAATTATTGCTTCGAACTAAGCTACAATATCATTTAAATTTTGAGAGCATATATAAATTAAGTATCAAAATGTATGAATATATAATAAATGTATAATATATAATTCAAATAAATTTTTTAAATTCTAAAAATTTATAAAAATACATAAGTGAATTATTGTTGAGCAGGCAGCAGACAGATTTATTAAGGGAAAGTACCTCCATACCTAACTCTTCAATTATTCAATTCGTGTTTCGTTTTCCATGTAGGCAAGGGTAAAAGGAAAATTCAAAACCAAAAGTAAAACCAAATGTTGTGAATTACTAAAAAGAAATTTAAACAAGTGGAATTTAGAGAAATTATCAAGTAAAGACTAGAATAATTAAAGTCAATTAAGAGTAGAAAACCAAATTTGTTGGAGATTCTGATGCCGCTGATTAAGAAGCGGCAAAGGGAAAATCTGTTATGATTGATGAATGGCGGACATATTCATTCTTAAAAAATGGCAAAGGTATAATGTGCACCAGACTGTTAATAATTCCACAAATTTCGTTAATTCGGCAACAGATGCGCATACCCAGTTTAAAGAACCGAACAAGCGGCCTCTGAAAGTAAAATTTAAAATTGAAAAAAAAGTGAAAGCTTTCAGATTTTATATTACGACCAAAGGGGCGTTTTTTTTTCACGGGGATTCAAAACGACATTTGTAACGTCGACAGACATTCAAAGTCATTCGACGAAAAATACCACTAGACATTGTAATGTCTTTGCGTTGCTACACTACCAACATAATACCAGTAAATAAGGTTAAAATCCTCGCGCATAAAATAGCCATCTTTGAAGATGCACTCGATTGTTTATGTTAATGGAACGCTTTGAAATCGTTAAATTTTGTTAATAAAAAATTCATTAAAAGTTTTACAAAACATGAAATAAATAACAAAACAAATTCCAGATTCCAAATTTGGGCTTACAGATGCCCATATGCGTGTGAAGGACTACGTAATTCGAAATTTGATGTCTCTAGGTACCGTTGCGAGTAACATACATACAGATTCAGAAGTCAAACAACAAAAATCAGCGTTAATTCACAAAATTTTCACAGTACTCCTACAATCACAAAATGGCGGCCACACCACGTGCAAAAAAGAAAGCAAAAGGTAAGCCTGTTTGGGGCTTCTATAATTAAGACACAATAACACGCCGAATAAATACTGATTCAGAAGTCAAACAACAAAAATCAGCGTTAATTCACAAAATTAATTTTGTGAATTAACGCTGATTTTTGTTGTTTGACTTCTGAATCAGTATTTATTCGGCGTGTTATTGTGTCTTAACATACATACATTCATGCAGATTCTTCATTATTCAATTTCTTTAAGTATAATGTAGGGTTCTAATATTTTGTGGCAACAATCTGAAAAGAGATTCAGACTTTTACAGAAAATCAACGCAAAATGCCAAAACAAAATTAACGCATCTGGGCCAATTGCCCCTTTGCATTAAAAAAAGAGGTGGAAGGAATAAGAAAAAACTAGCCGATTACCACGTACTCGAATGTTTCGTGAAGTTTTAAACATAACGGTAGGAATGAAATATTGCTAGATATAAATTTGACTCAGTTTTTAAAACTCTTTTACAATAATAGAGCTAGAAATATATTTCAATACTATTATTAACATTTACTTTTCTTTAAGCTAAACTTTACTTACATATGTTTAACATTATGCTTTTCTATCAACCTGAATTGTATTAAATGCCATGTTGAACCAGCTAGCTTTTAACTGCATATGCTTAATATCACGCTTTTCTGCTAACGGAATTTAATTGTTCTAATTATCATGTTTAAACAAGGTAAATTTAACTTACACACGCTTAATAAGTTTAATTAGTTAATTTAAACTTATATATGCTTAGTAACACGCCGTGCAAGAAATATCACGTTTAAAACGCTAAATTTGACGTATAATACATTGTTGAGTGCGTACGAGTTCGTAATAGATTGAATGCACAAGTCCGATAAAATGTTAATAAAATTTATTAACCCATCACAAGAAATATGACAAAAGGCTGGTTTTTTCCTCACAGATATTCGTAGAATATCACAATATTACACAATATCAAGCGGTAGTTATATTTTAAACTACTAAAACGTTAAATAGAACGCAATCCAAAGCGCAGAGAAAGCTAATTCGGTCTTACCGCGAATTCGCTACAATCAACAACAAAGTAAACAACTGAACTGAGATGTTCCTCACCGGCTTTTTAAAACTTTTTAATCGGTCACGAGAAGGTTTTGATAAATTCTGTTTTCTCGAGGTTTCTGGGAAGAAAAAAAGTAGAATTGCGGTTACAGCTAACATAAATTTATTCAATTTAAATATAAATTTCGAGATATCTATTTGTTAAAAGTTAAATGTGCGTGCTCCTGTATTTTTACTTTTCCGGTATAGCTTTCTTTTAAAATAAGTCTCGTGCTGCATTGTACGGGGGTATAAAACAATTTTAATTCTAGTAAAAATAGCTAACTAAATGCAAAATTCGTAATATATATCACGTTTTATATCAAACCTTAACCGTATAATCGCTAAAACCATTATCGTTGGCAAGCTTGGCGACAGAAAAGGTACTGCCGCCAACGAGTTCTCTGCGGAAGTGCCTTTGGACCCACATTTTAAATTGGTTAAGAATTACAAGAGATAAAATATGCTACAATTAAAAGATAGCTTCGGCTAAGACTTCTGGTAATTAGATTCGGATGCGCCAGAACTTGCAAAACTCACATCAAACGTTTACAATGTTAATATCATTTGTAACATCATATTTTCTACAAACTGGTCAAGTTTTCAAAGCGATTTTCTACTAAAAATGTCATTTAGATTACACACACACACACACACACACACACACACACACACAAAAAAAAAAAAAAAAAAAAAAAAAAAAAAAACAAAAAAAAAAAAACTTATTTAATGTTTAAAAAAAAGAGTTGATTTATAAGACTGTTTCCAGTTTCAAATGGCATAAATCACCGTACTGAAATTTTATCTGTTACAAACAATGAAAGAAGATTAAGCTTATTTATATTGTATTACGTAAAACTTTGTCGTCCTTCGATAATGACTGAATAGTCACAGAATTAATTAGATTTTACAGCTTATGAAAGGAGATAAATGAAATACCGGAAGTTGTATTCCTCTGAGATACGAATCTTTTTCATTACCCAGTGAAACAATGGAACGTCATTTGTTGGCCAATTATAAGCAGATTCACAACAAATTGAAGGAAATGGAACTCATCCTTTTATTGCATCCTTTTCTACGTGTTTATCAATAAAATTTTACTCGTAGTTTTGCTATTGTTCTAGAATACGTAGTTGACCAGCAAATAGACATAAACGCAAAATTTGAACACCAAAGTGGGCAGAGAAAATCTACGTTTCTAAAAGTAATATTTCATTTAAATTAACTTGTTTGCACTAGCACTGAAACGAACGAAAAAAGTGTTAACTGAAATTTTATACATTCCATTTCATATAGAGTAGAAATGGCCAAACGTCTCGTCAGTGGAATCACGTGTTAGAATTCAGGAATATTCAAGAGCCGTAGCTAGATTTTCCAAGAGCCGAAAATAACTGTTTATATCTGTATTTTTGAAATAAATCAACACGTATTTTGCATTTAAAATTAATCTAATTATTTACAAACATCAATAAATGTTCTTTTTCAAACTAGAGAAAAATAATGTATTAAGGGAAAATTGAAATTTGTATTTCAATATTTAATACAAAATCTACTCAAATAAAATTCAACAAACGTCAGAAAACAAATGTCAACTGTTGCACATATTACTTGGGCACATATTACTAATATAGGGTATCATTTATTGAAAGAATTTGCCATTAACACCCATTTTGAAGTACTTATCATTTATCAAAGTTTGATGAGCGTGACGTTTACATCACCTAGTAGTTTTGAGGACAGGAAAATCTTCAATGGTTTTAGTATTCTATTTCGCACACCATCATTCATTTCTTCATCTTAGTTGCGTTTTTCTTTTAACTACCTGCAATCATTTAATCTTCTGAAAAGGACTATAAGAAAAATTAACAAAACATTTATGAAAATTTACATCTTCATACCTCTACCGCAATTATAGCCTTTCTCAAGGATGCTTCGATTCAAGATTGCTTCGATCTCAAGGATGCTATTTCAACGAATCTGAATTAAAATAACCGTTCGAATAACGACTATTGGAGTTGCTAAGGCAATGGAAATCAGCGTAATATTCCTAAAATTACAGAACCAGTTTCGAAGGTTTATATATAGAACTTTGTTCTTCAGCTCCAGAAATGCAAATGACGAAAGAGAAGACTGTGCTCATGCAATAAATCTTAGCACCTTGTAAGGATCTTAAGTTTTACTAACGTTTATTTTATTTTAAATCTTTACTATCACTTCTTATTTTCTACTTCCGGCCAGAATTAAAAGCGTTAACTTATTTATGCAAAATTTGTCTGGCGAACGCCAAGTACTTAAGTTGTGGCTTTTTGCCAAGCGAGAGAGAGGAAGGAGTTAGTCGAAGCAGGCCGCTTACCTTAGAAGTTTTACTCGGTTGCTGGTTGCCTTCCAGGCCAGAGGTTTAATCCTCGTGATAATTTTAAACGTATTGTAGTGTTAACAGTTCTCTGTACTACATACGGCTTCCTGTTAATATAAGGCCAATCTTCCACGTTTATTATTCCAAATTTAAGTTAGAGTTTAGTTATATTTTTATATTCTTACGTTCAGACCACAAGTAGTTGGTCTCTGTATTCCGAAGTACGGAAATTATTGTAAAGAGTGAAAAATAAAGGGTTTTGTATACCCTTCCTGTGTATCCTGTCTACTTCCCACATTTATTGAACATAGCTTTAGTAAGCTCCCTGTTCCGAGTCAGGTCCTTGCATGTTCCCAAAGAAAGTAAGGCGGAACATAGAACCTGATAACCTCTCAAAAATTAAAATTGCAATTAAATCTTCACAAATCTTTCTGAAGCAGTTATAAAAATCGCTTATAAAATTCATAATAATGATATTCCACTTCGTCCTAATGTATTAAATTCAAGTAATGCCTCGTACCCACTAGCCAAATATTTAGTTTCTACATTGTCGGCTTTGCCAGTTAATAACACTTACACTATAAAAATCAATAGCGTTTATAAATAAATTAAAAAAATATCTTCTAGATGTCTTCTAGAGATTTCATAACGGCCTCTTTTGATGTAAAAGTATTATTCATCGGTGTTCCACTGGAAGGTGCGCTTAAATGTCTAGAAACCAGGCTTCGAGAATTTCATTTCTTGTATTTCAGTTTCATTTCTCAACTCATCAGTTTTACCAATATTGATGGGTTAATTCCCCTTACTCAACTTGTGATGAACAAACTTGTGATGAACCTTATGTGTGAAACAAATGCAATTTGGTTTTCAAAGTAAGTATTACAACCAGACTGAGACCTTCCAGGCTTGAGAAGGTCTGTTTAGTCCTATACTTGCTGACATCTATATAGACTATTACGATTCCAAATAATTTGAAATTTTAAACTTTCCTATATAGATCCGTTCAGGTCTTGATTAACCATCAAGTAATATAAGCACGTGTTTAGGAATGGGGGCAACTCAAAAAGTTTCTTGGGTATTCAGGAAAGGAGGTACAAAAAATTTCCTATTTCTGGTTTTACTACGGAATAAATGGTGTAGCTAAAACAGAACCGAGAAAGAGAAAGAATTAAAAAACAAATATGGAGACACTAAAATCTTTTAAGTGCTTGGCCCTTTGAAGGTTTCAGACATGCAGACCGGTCTTAAGTCCGCTCTGTTGACAATACTCTGTTTGAAGGTAATTAAGGTGATTTAACTAAAATTCTTTCAATAATGAATTTCACTAATCATGCTATTTAGTTAAATTTTCAATTGGAGACATCCAGTTCCTTTCAATTCCTTGACATCTTGGTCCCACTCAATATACCCAACCACTACATAACGTAAACCTTCATCTGTTTGCCTTCCACCAAACTTCAGATCCTGTCATTCGAGTGAACAGAAATTAGCTTTATTTTAACTCCTTCGTTTTCCGAGTACATCAAGTTTGTTTCTCCAAGTCGACTCTTGATTAAAGTACTTAATAGCTGCTATTGAAAGAGGCTTTTCACCTAAACTTATTGATCAAACTGTTAAAAAATTCTCATCTCAACACATTAAAGCACTCTGGTCTTAGGAGATTAAAAGAATTCTGTTGTCATTCCGTTATTTTTATCGATTAGTATAAAATTACAAGCGTCTTGCAGAAATTCAACTTTCGGATCGTTTTTCTTCTATCATTAAACGCGCAGTACCGTACTTAAAGGCCCCATTCCAGATATAAACTCCTGGGGTATATACAGGATTCCTTGCCAGTGTCGTTTAATTTACTCAATTAAACAAATTAAATTTTAATTACAAACAAAAACAGCCTTAAAATTTCGTGCGAAGGAATATAATGCAAATCTTAGGGAAAAAAAGATACATATAAATTTTCTATTACCCAACACTTTCGGTCATAAAAATCACATTTTCCATTTTTCAGTAGCCAAAATTATTTAAAAAGAATCTTTCGTTAGCGAATGAGATTTTTCACATTCACAAAAATTTTTCAATTCTCGTTAATAATCGCAATTCCAATCCATCTTTACCTCAGCATTTAAGGAAATTATATCTTAGTTATTTTCATTGCTCATCAATAGATGGCACCAGTGGCTTTCTTTTCATTATTATCACCTGAGAGCAGAACTCTTTCGTCAGTTGCACTTTAGAAGATGAAGAAGTTTGTTCTAGATGTAAACCTTCGAAACTAGGGAAGAAAATTCCGAAATATTACGTTGATTCTTTTTTATTTAGCACCTTCAATAAATGTTCTAACAATTTTTAATAACTGATTTTCGAAACTGTAAATATTTTGATAACCGAGGATCAATGTAGGTCAAAATCGGCTAAAAAAATTGTTTTCTTTTGTGTATGTGTGCGTCTAAATGCTCCTAGTTGAAGAATTAAAATATATTTATGAACATCATGACATTTATTATTTCATTGAATATTTCAACCATTTCGAAATAGCTGAAATTTTCAAATTATTAAAGTCAATAACTAACTTATTTACTTAATTAGAAACGAAATAAAAATGACGATCATTTATGTACTGCCATAATTAATGTGCAGATGAAAAAGAAACAAACAACTTTCGGTTAATATATTTTGGAATAATATCAATTAATTATTGGCTTGACTATAAATCTCTAATTAACTTCTACTGAAAAAGGTTAGAGGTGAGACTGCGGCCAGTTGTGACTTTAGTGATGACCAGCCGCAACCTAAGGTAAAAAGTAAGAGCGTTTAAATTTTTAATTCTTATTATTATTTTGCTATAAAAATGCGGACAAACAGCAAAATGTTCAGCCCAGAAGTAGCTATAAAGTTCTAAGATAGCGAAAAATCAAATAAAAACTTTAAAATTATTATGCAATTGTTTCCAAATAACATTATTGTGGATAAAAGTTTATAAAATTTATTTAAAATTTTATCCTTGTTTTATTTAGAATTTGAATTCATGCGTATTAAATAACCCTCAAAATTACGATTATGAATCTGATGATTAAGTTAAAAAATTAAAGTAAACATTTTTCTCTTCATTGGGAGAAACTCACACACAGAGACGCCACTATAAAGTTTAAAATTAGGCAAAAAAGCATATTTAGAATTCCGTAGACAAAATAACAAAATTGTACAAGGAGACAAACTACAAAACAGCAGGAATGTTTATAAAAATGCAGTCGACAGAAGAAATGTCTGGTTGTAAGAGAGACACGCGACTCCAACATTTAACGCTTTGCACTCAAGAGTTGACTCTCGCTCACCACATTTTTTCATGCAGTAACTCGACAGGTGACTCTCGATCACCATTTGGTTTGAGGCAATAATTCGAGCGGTAACGATGGTTTTACACTCATGTCCATAAATTAAGGATAATGCAAAATCAGGCAAAAGAAAGAGTTAAAAGCAAAACAAATTTGACTTATTTGTAAAGCTTATTTTATTAAACAAAAGGTAAAGAGCAAAAAAGATGCTATATGTTTGATATTATTAAAAAAAATTAGCGATTTTTTCTCCCTGGAGCAAATTACAAAAAAGCTTATTTACAAAAAACCAATATTACATGGTTGGTATGATTGTTAATACATTGTATGTCTCCCAGACGATGCAATACAGTCCGTACAACGCCTAGGCATGCTGAGTATCAAATTCTCGATCTGATCTTGGGGAATATTACACCACTCAAAAAGCAGTGCTCTCCGAAGTTTCGGTAGACATGTAGGAAGAGGTTGACGGGCTGCAACTCGTCGGCCAAGCATGTCCCACACTTTCTCTACTGGATTCAAGTCCGGTGAGAATACTGGCCAGTCCATACGGATGATATCCTCCGATTGAAGGCATTCGCTTACGATGATTGCACGGTGAGGACGGTCGTTGTCATCCATGAACACAAATTATGCGTCCATGGCGCCCCGAAACAAACGTACATGTTGTTCCAGAATGACGTCCCGATAGATTTGACTTGTCATAGTTCGAATTTGAACATGCAGGTCAGTTCTGGAACCCAGAATAATTCCACCCCAAACGAGCACTCCTGCACCACCGTAACGGTGTCGTTCAGTGATGTTTTCTTGGTGGTAACGGGCATCTGGAACTCTCCATATGAACGTTCGGCGAGAATCAGACTGCAAGCTAAACCTGGACTCGTCAGAAAACATCACACAAGCCCACTGTTTCAATGTCCACAATATATACTCTCTACTCCAGGCTAACCGCAAGCGACAGTGAGTTGTAGTAAGTGGAACGCATCTGACAGGTCTACGAGCATATAGACCAATCTGCCCTAAGCGTCTGTACACGGTCTGCCTTGAAATTGTAGTACCAGTGGCTGAAGAGAGCTGACGAGACAGGTCTGAGGCTGTGCTCCTCCTGTTTCTTTTGGCAGTAACTGCCAAATACCGGTCCTCATTCGGCGTTGTAACTCTGGGGCGACCTGTTCGGTAACGTCTACTCACATTATCACCATCTTGAAATCGTTGCCAAAGCCTGGAGATGACACTCTGGAATATTCCAAGTTCGTCTGATACTTGCAGTTGGGTACGCCCACATTCCAGACGGCCGATAATTCTACCACGTAAAAAGTCATTCAAATGCGTCATTTGTGTCATAACTATTCGGTTATTGCCCTGAAATGCTTTTAAAGCGCCTGCGAACAATTTTACTTCTTTGCCTGTATTCCTTATATATCACTCTCTTACACTCTCGTCATTGTGACGTACCATCGGTGTCATCTGGTTACTTCCTGAAATTTGCATACGATTCTTGAAGATGTGTGTAGTGATTTTACAGGTGATATATTTATTTTAGAGTTCGATTTCCGCGTGACTCCGAATTATCCTTAATTTATGGATATGAGTGTAGCTTAGGTTTAGGTTTGGTTAAGACCGTCATTCGATTCTACATGTAACCTTCTCTGTTATTTTCATTAAATGTCTGTGGTGTGGAAAACGTTAGACTTGTTATTGACCTTAGGATATTCATCTTCAACTCCCCTACCACATATACATATGCGCGCGTGGGTGTCTAGGATACAAATAGGTTATATAAAATGCTAAATTAATTTGGAATAATCCTAAAATTGTCTATTTTAATTTCTGTTTACCTTCTTTCCATCCTAAAAATAATAATCCTCTCTAAACTTTATCATTTCAAAATTACTTGCTGTCATATGATTCTTACATAATGCTAAAGGACTAAATACATACGTAATGCTTCAGCCTATAACTGAGAACCGTAACTAAATATTAATCATTCAAAATAAAACTAAACCGAAAAAAATCTCATTCTGACGCAAGCTTTCATCTTGCATACCATCCTACTGGCCATGTTTGAAAATATCTCATTCTTCTTTTAAAAATTTTACATTCATACATTTTACATACATGTATATTCCTCTCATAGAGGTACAAGACGTACAGGCGTTTTAACATGCAGTAAATCACTGCATGAACTACAAATACTTTTGCAGTTTTCCTATTTCTGTTACTTTAAAATTTCTGTTCTTAAAACTATTTAATCCTTAATATCTAGAGTGTGAGTTCCAAATTGTTGTACTTACTCCCTACTCCCTTTTTATATTCTGCATTCTTTATTCTAAATCTTTTTTCAGTATATCGTCATATGCCATTCCTTCATTTTGTTTCCGCTAATACTTCCAAATGCTTTTCCTGTGCTCATATTTAAAAATATTCAAAGATCCATGCAAAAACAGTCTCTTTAGTTCTCATAAAGCGTATGGCCTTACAACATGCCAGATAACAAATGCATTATAAAACAGCTACAGTTTCTTCAAACCTTAATCGTTATGCGTATACACAAACAAAGAATTCGAAGAGTTTTATGAGGATAAATGTTTTCTTAGCAGGCTAACATAACAACAAGTTCTTTTTGTCATCTGTTATGATGCAGATAACAAGAAATATTACTCTTCGGGACAATGTAACCCTCCAAAGACACAAAACCGGAATTTTTATAAAGGGAGTATGGTGTTAAAAATCCTCGAAAGCATAAATTTTGAAAATGTCAGCATATGCAATCGATATGAAAGTTTGCACCATTTAAAAAAATTCCCATAAATGCTGCGTCTTAAAAAATAATGGAGTTCTAAGGCATTTTATTCGCATTTGCAGCCTGCCATAAACAAGCAATTGTTTGGTAAATGGAAGTTTTGAAAGATTACTCAGATTTGGAAGAATGTTTTGTGAGAATCTAGCAGTTTATGCACAGCTCACAAGATTTTATTTCAATGTAGAACTATTTTATGTACTTAAATGCGTCAAGTCTAAGAAATCTTTCCATTTTATTTCGCATTTTCAATCTCGGTGGAATTACTTATATAAAACAGTTTGGAAGAAATAGCATCATAAACAATATTACATGAATAATAAAACTTCTGAAAGCATTTAATACTTTTATCATGGCCATAACAAGTAAAGCTTTACACTATTTGTAAGAACATGTATTTTAAAGTTCTGAGAAGTTAGCTTTATCTATTCCACTGCAAGTAGCGATAGTCAATGAATTATTAACAAACTTTTAAAATTATTAACCGAATTAATGCATCTTCTACTCTTGCAGTTATACAAAAAATTCTTAAGTAATGAAGAATATGTTTGTACCTATCCTTATCCTTACTAATATGTATTATAAATGCGAATGTGAGTTTGTTTGTGTGTTTGTTTGTTTGTTACGTTTTCCTGCCTCAATTACTAAACCGATCATCATGCAATTTTCAAGAAATATTTTTGATATATTAGAAAAGGTTATAGGCTATAAAATGTTTTCTTACGACTTTAGTTAGCCGAGATATTAATTAAAAACTACGTTTCCCCTACATTTTTCACTTACTTTGTTCGGTTTTTCCCTATTAAAGGGATTTGTCTACGCGCCGATTAATTTTTTCACAAATATCTACGGAACGGCGGTTAGTTGAATTTCGAAACACATAATCCCTGATTCTAAACATTCGTCGGAATCCATCGATACCATTCTCATATTCGTACGACTTTAATCAGCTGAAATATTAATTAAAAACTCTGAAAACGCTAATTTAAATGAGACTCAATAGCGACATTAGGGATTTTACCTTTGGTCTTCGCGTGTGAGTCCAATAAATTGGGGATAAAAATTGATTGTAACTTTTGATCTAATTATCCAAATTTCTCGAAATTTAGAAACTTGTGTCGCACTCTGAATGCTAGGAACATTGGTGGGAAAACTGTTTTTGTCGCTTAATTATGTCGCTTAGTTATTTTTCAGATGAAACAATACTCCGTTTGCTATTCTTAACTCTTTGTTGACAGGCTGCGATTCAAAAGCGACGGAGGGGGGGTAGTTGATAACAGGTCGACCGTTGGATTGGCGAAAAGGTCAAAGTTCACGGATTTACACTCGGAATATCATTTAAAAATTAAAAACTTGATTTATAATTAACTTACTTGAAACTATTATCAACATTTCGACTTTTGTGATATATTTAATGTTTTATTTGGTATTTTTTAAAGATCTATACATTTGTTTTATATATTTCTGTTATTGTTCCTTGAAAAATTGCATTTACATTATATATTTTTTACATTTTACTGTGTGCCATAACAACTATTGTGTTATCATTTTAAGGCGCTCGAATGTTCTTTATTTTTAAAAATAACCCTTTGGTTAGGCGCAAATCCAAAATATCCGCGGTCTATAGGTATTGAAGAAGGGCAGGATTTACTGAAATCTTACGCGGAGTGTATTTTTAAAATTCACGGGGAGTTGAAACTTATTTAAGGACATCAACGCGAGCGAAGCCGCGGGTAGAGCTATTGTTTATATTGTTGCGTGCGTACGGGTTCGTTACGAAATGAATGCACAAGTCCGATGAAAAATGAACAAAAATTTATTATTATCACAACAAAAATGCTTAAATTTTCTCAAATTATCATGCAGTATTACAATATCTCACAGTAGTTATCTTTTAACTACTCAAATATCCAATAGAACGTAATTCAAAACAGCTAAAGAAAGCTAATCCGCGAATTCGCTACAATCAACAACAGTAGTTTTCTAAACAACAACAAACTAAGCAACTACTACAAACTGAGATGTTTTCCTCCTTTTATAACATTTTAAAATCACGCGCTAGAATTTTCCAGTACTTTCTCGAAATCAAAAAGAGATATTTATTTATTTAATGCACGCGCTCTTGTATTTTCAATTTTCCGGCTTAGCTTTCTTTTAATATTCGTCACGCGCTGCACTGCGCGAGAAATAAAACCATTTAATTTGTAATTGAACTAACATTAGCTTTTTAAATACCAAATTCGTAACACTGCCCCCTTCCCAAGGACTGCACGTCCCGGGCAGTACAATCCCTGGACAGGAAGCTAAATTTACAACTGTGGCATAAATGTATTAATAAGCATTACATTACAATAATAAACAACATGAACAATAAATGCAATACATAAAACAAATCAAATGCTATCAAATTCAAATCAAATACTAAATGCAAATCAAATACTAAATGCAAATCAAATACTAAATACAAATCAAATCAAATACACATTTAAAAACAAAAAAGGACCATGGTCTGATACTATTTACAATTATTTACATTACGTACTATGGCCATAGTAATAAGCTAACCTGTCGTAAGAGTTCGAAGACTCACGGATCCGAACCACGACGTCATTCGTGTTCAGCACTGTATATGGACCATCCGAAGGTGACTGTAATTTAGGACTCAGTCCTTTTCGTTGAATTGGGTTCCACAACCACACCTTGTCTCCTTTGTTGGATCTCTGTCTAGTAGCTCTTGTGTCGCATCTGGTCTTCATTTTCTCCGTCGCCAAGTTGACTCGCTTTCGTGCAGAACGGTGCATCCCCTCAAACCGGGCCTGGGCATCTTGGATGTGTTCCTCAGGCGATGAAGGCGCATCCGTAGGGCGACTAAACAGGCGGTCACAAGGCAGACGAAGGTCTCGACCGAAGAGCTTCTGGGATGGAGAATAGCTGGTAGTCTTGAGTTTCTTTTCGACCCTGGTATGATTTCGGCAGCTTCCCGAGCTCGATCTTTCGGACAAGGCGTCGACATTTCCAGGCGAGGATCCCTTTTGAGGATGGATAGTCATGCCATCAGATGCTGAAAGCAGCTTATTGTTTTTGAAATTTAAGGAAAAATTGTATTTCCTTAAAAAGTCCAATCCGAGTATGCATGGATCTGTAATTTCCGCCACATATGCCGTGTGATGGTAGGCGGCACTTCCAAACGTGATGTTTACGTTTAACTTCCCAGTTATGTCGATCTTGTCACCAGACGCAGTCTGAAGGGTAACACAGGATGGCGTCCAAATAAGTTTATCTTTAAACTGTTCAGCTAAATCTTTCCTAATGATGGTAACATTAGCTCCTGTGTCAATGATCATATTGCAAGGAACCCCATCGATATTCCCATTGATGGACAGTCCGTTATTGTTGCCACTCACTATAGAGATCTTAAGCGCTTTAAAACAGGGTTTTTCATTATCTGGCAACCTCCGTTCCTTGATATGGTCATTAATTTGTTTCCTGCGTCGTTGCTCAGAAATTGTCTCAATTTTCGTACCCTGGGGTGTTCTGCAATTCTTTCGTACGTGGCCTTCAGCTCCACAGTTCCAGCACTTTGGTTTCTTGTCAGTCCTTTTCCTTCCCGTGACATTTAATTGTCTGTTTAAATCGTATGCCTTATTTTCCGTGCTCTGGGGAGTTCTGCAGTTCCTTCGTAGGTGGCCTTCAACACCGCAATTCCAGCACTTTAGGGTCGGTTTTGTTTTACCACTATTCCGTCTTAAAGCATTCACTGGTCTCGTCAACTCATCCGTTTTATTATCCGTGCCCTGGGGTGTTCTGCAATGCCGTCGTAGGTGACCTTCAGAACCACATCTCCAACATATTACAGCCACATTGTTCTCACTGCTACTCCGTATCAAAGCATCGACTTGTCTGGATAAATCATCTAAACGAGCCATCAATTGGTCCCCTGGGTCGTGGACTCGCACAGCTCTGACTGGGTAGCGATCTCTAAGAGTTGCCTGCTGGGCTGCCTCCAATTTCACGGCGTACAACAGAGCGCTTTTTACATCCTTTACATCTGCCATTCGTAGGGCCTTCTGTATTTCGGGATCCCGGATCCCATCGATGAAATATTGCAGGGACAGGATTTCCCTTGTTTCTGTCGGGCACTCCGAAAAGGCGTGATGTGACAGCCTTTCAACATCCGTGGCGAGCTCCTGAAGTGATTCGGTGGGCTTCTGTTGACGGGATTTTAATTGAAGCCTGCTGTAGTCTTTTAAACATTTCTCGCCAAAGCGCAGCTCCAAGGCGCCGGACAGAGCTTCGAAATCTAACCTTTTGTTTTCGGGAAGTGTCTGCAGGATATCCGCTGCGTCTGCTCTCAGAGAAGCGGCGAGATGACAGGCCTTAGTATGGGAATCCCATCCATTCGCATCCGCCACGATAGAAAACTGGGTCTTATACACTTGCCAGGATGTCTTCCCATCATATGTGGATAGCTTCAGAGATGGACGAGCAGGCATCGGTAAGAATTTAAAATCATCACTCTTACTCCCAGCCGTCGCTACGAATTTCTTTAAAGTTTCCAGTTCTTTGGGAACCGCACAAACCCGGTCATCAATTTGTTGTTCGATTTGTTTCTGAACGGAACAAACTCTTTCTTCTATTTCTTCTTTAACAGAAGAAACATTTTCCTCAATTTGTCCCACTTTATTCTCAACCACATCTATTCTGCCTTCCATAGCATCGAATTTGGTTTCTATTATGCAGGCAATTTCTCTTTTCATTTCGCATTGACTTTCTTCAATCTTGACTTGAACAGCTTTTATTTCTTCTTTAACAGATTCCTTAACAACTTTTATTTCGTCTTTAAAAGTTAATTGACCAGTTTGAATGGCCTTCATTTCTTCCTTAACGGATTCTTGGCCCAATTTCATCTCGCCTTTAATTTCTTCTTTAACGGAGTTGACGGCTCCTTCCATCTTTTCTTGGAAAGCAGCAAATGCAGTCATCATTTGCCTGAATTGTTCTTCCATCGCTCTTGTTATTGGCATTCAAACCCCACTCCTGACACCAAAAATTGTTGCGTGCGTACGGGTTCGTTACGAAATGAATGCACAAGTACGATGAAAAATGAACAAAAATTTATTATTATCACAACAAAAATGCTTAAATTTTCTCAAATTATCATGCAGTATTACAATATCTTACAGTAGTTATCTTTTAACTACTCAAATATCCAATAGAACGTAATTCAAAACAGCTAAAGAACGCTAATCCGCGAATTCGCTACAATCAACAACAGTAGTTTTCTAAACAACAACAAACTAAGCAACTACTACAAACTGAGATGTTTTCCTCCTTTTATAACATTTTAAAATCACGCGCTAGAATTTTCCAGTACTTTCTCGAAATCAAAAAGAGATATTTATTTATTTAATGCACGCGCTCTTGTATTTTCAATTTTCCGGCTTAGCTTTCTTTTAATATTCGTCACGCGCTGCACTGCGCGAGAAATAAAACCATTTAATTTGTAATTGAACTAACATTAGCTTTTTAAATACCAAATTCATAACAATATAAAGCATACATTACATTGTGAAAAAACAACGGCACCTAGAGGCACCAAGTTTTGCATACTGTCCTCCACCTGAATTAGTACACCTTGAAGTCCGAAATCTGAATATGTTTTATATTTGTTTCATATTTTGCACAGATTGAATGAATTTTTGATTTACAAAATGAGCGGTTTGAAAACAAACTGTGGGAACACTGTTGGCGATAAAATAATTTTATCTCCGGAATGTTATCATTTGGCAAAATGAAAGATATTTGTTTTTTCAAATTTGATAAACTACTTAAAAGCAATGTTTTGCCATTGCCCACCAGCCGCTGAGTAGTAAGAGATGCTAAATACTGGTTAGCTCGGTCCGGAGTTCGAGTGCCGGTGCATGGGCTGGCTGCATGGGCGATTTCGTGGTTTTCCCCATGTGTAACATGTATGAAAACGAGCCAGTTTCTCAAAAGAAGTCTGCACGGGGCAACCTTATCGTTCCGTGTAGTGCCTAATGGGGACTTACTTAGTAATTAATAAAGTAATTAGTACTTAATAAATAAATTTAAAAAAATGTTTTGCTACTGCGTGAAATAAAATAACTTAATCTTTCAAGCGCAGGCGTATTGCCTTTCTGTAAAGGGTAAGCTAATTAACATTCAAATTTAATCTCTCTCTTATTAATTCACAAACCAAGCGATTTAGAAGGAACATCCGCAGTTTCTAAGAACAGTTTTTATACTTTTAATCTGACTGATTCAAATAAAAATGCATTTGAATCAGGAGATGTCTAATTAGAAATATTTAATATTTTTATGAAATTATACTAACTGGACGCATTAAAATCATTATATACTTTTTCCGTTTCATGATAACTATTTTGGGTAGCTGACGGTTCAAAAACTAAATTTGTACATAACTGTATAAAACTGAAAATAATTTCACATTAAGTAATATAATTAAAACTGTAAGTAATTAGACCTTTAATTAAAAACAATATAATATTTTGAAGATTTATGCCATCTTCCCAAAGTATGGAATGCAGGATGACGTAAAATCACAACTAAAAATGAAAGTTTGAAAAATATATTACATAATTCAACACGACGGCCTATACATACTTTTCTGGTTACATCGAGGTACTTCGAATCGCGGATAAGGCGTGGATGTTTGCAAATGTACAGTGGTCTTTACAGCATAGAGGCACTTAAAACTCCGCAAAACCAAAGGTTTTCTCGAGATATTGATAGTAAGGAAAGAAGGGATACTAGCCGATGCGTTTGCGAAACTATTCGCTGAACAGTACTATCTGTACAGCTGTACCCCAATTTTGATAGAGAACACCTTCTTGGAATCGATTCGATGGTCTCCTGCTCCTCTACCAAACCACTCGAGAGGCCTTTCGGCTTGACAGTATTTTAAGTGTCCCCATGCTGCATAGATACACTACGCTTACAAACATAATTGCTTTCTCCGGGATCCGAGCCCGAGCCCAAGAATACGGTAGCGAGCATCGCTAGCCACTTCTTTGTCTTTGCAAATGTTTTTTTCGAGAAACTTCCAAAATATCACGAAAGTATCAAAAATAATAATAAAAAAATGTCATTAATTTGGCGGCAGAAATGGTCGCCAAGAGCCAAGAGAAAATCGTCTGCCCATATATCTGATTTTAATTAAGCAGTGTTCACAATACAGCTGTCAATGATTTTCCAATTAAAACATAATACATAAGCAAACACTTATAAGCATTAGCGGATAAAAGTTCAATTAAACAGAAATACACAATAAAATTTTTACTTAGATTCCATTAAACAAATAAATAACACTAAACTTATGTAAAACCTACATAGTGTTACGAATTTGGTATTTAAAAAGCTAATGTTAGTTTAATTATAAATTAAATGGTTTTATTTCTCGCGCAGTGCAGCGCGTGACGAATATTAAAAGAAAGCTAAGCCGGAAAATTGAAAATACAAGAACGCGTGCATTAAATAAATAAATATCTCTTTTTGATTTCGAGAAAGTACTGGAAAATTCTAGCGCGTGATTTTAAAATCTTATAAAAGGAGGAAAACATCTCAGTTTGTGGTAGTTGCTTAGTTTGTTGTTGTTTAGAAAACTACTGTTGTTGATTGTAGCGAATTCGCGGATTAGCTTTCTTCAGCTGTTTTGAATTACGTTCTATTGGACATTTGAGTAGTTAAAAGAAAACTACTGTGAGATATTGTAATACTGCATGATAATTTGAGAAAATTTAAGCATTTTTGTTGTGATAATAATAAATTTTTGTTCATTTTTCATCGGACTTGTGCATTCATTTCATAACGAACCCGTACGCACGCAACAATTTTTGGTGTCAGAAGTGGGATTCGAATGCCAATAACAAGAGCGATGGAAGAACAATTGAGACAGCTCATTAGTGCTTTTGCTGCATTCCAAGAAAAGATGGAAGCTGGCCAAGCATCATTTAAAGAAGAGATGAAAGACTCTGTTAAAGCAGAGATTAGATCCGTTCAAGCAGAAATGAAATTGTGCCAGGAATCCGTTAAGGAAGAAATGAAATTGGGCCAGGAATCCGTTAAGGACGAAATGAAAGGCGTTCAAGCTGGTCAAGAAGAAATGAAAAGAGAAATTACTTGCATAATAGAAAATAAATTTGAAGCTATGGAAGGCAGAATTGACGCAGTTGAAAATAAAGTTGGACATATTGAAGAAAGAGTTTCTTCGGTGAAAGAAGAAATAGAAGAAAGAGTTTCTTCTGTAAAAGAACATATAGAAGGGAGAGTTTCTGCTGTGGAGGAACGAATTGAAGGAAGAGTTTGTGCCGTCCAACACCAAATCGAACAACAAATTGATGAGAGAGTTTCTGCAGTTGCCAAAGAAATGGATACTTTAAAGAAATTCGTAGCGTCGGCAGGGAGCAGGAGTGATGATTTTAAATTCTTACCAATGCCTGCTCGTCCACCTCTGAAGCTATCCACATATGATGGGAAGACCTCCTGGCAGGTGTATAAGACAAAATTTTCTATCGTGGCGGATGCGAATGGATGGGATTCCCAAGCTAAGGCCTGTCATCTCGCCGCTTCTCTAAGAGCCGACGCAGCGGATATCCTTCAGACCCTTCCCGAAAACAAAAGGTTAGATTTCGAAGCTCTGTCCGGCGCCTTGGAGTTGCGCTTTGGGGAGAAGTGTTTAAAAGACTACAGCAGGCTCCAATTAAAATCTCGTCAACAGAAGCCTACCGAAACACTTCAGGAGCTCGCCGCGGATGTTGAAAGGCTGTCCCATCTCGCCTTTTCGGAATGCCCGACAGAAACAAGGGAAATCCTGTCCTTGCAATACTTTATCGACGGCATCCGAGATACTGAAATACAGAAAGCTCTACGAATGGCGGATGTAAAAGATTTAAAAAGTGCTCTAGTGTACGCCATGAAATTTGAGGCAGCCCAGCAAGCCACTCGTCGAGACCGCCACCCAGTCATAACTGCTCAAGTCCAGGAGCCAGGGGATCAAGTCACCGCTCGACTTGACGATTTAACTAGACAACTGAACACCTTGAGACGGAATATTGGTGAGAAGAAACCGACCGTTAAGTGCTGGAACTGCGGTGCTGAAGGACACATACGACGAAACTGCAAAACACCCCAGGGTACTGATGTTAAGACCGCTTCTAACAAGCAGCAGGGAAACTAATTAGTGGCCATCTCGCGGGGCGGAGGTTGCCAGATAATGAAAAGCCCCCGTTTAAAGCGCTTCAGATTTCTGCAGTGAGAGGCGGCAGTAATGGGCTGTTCATAATAGGACATATTAATAGAGTTCCGTGCAATATGACTATAGATACAGGAGCCAACGTCACCATCATCCGAAAAGATTTGGCTCAACAACTAGGAAACAAACTTATCTGGACGCCGCCCTGCGTTACCCTCCAGACTGTGTCCGGTGAGAAGATCGACATCGACGGAAAAGTAAATGTTAACATCACGTTTGGAAGTGCCGCTTACCATCACACGGCATATGTAGCAGAGATTACTGATTCTTGCATACTCGGATTGGACTTTCTAAGGAAATACAATTTTTCCTTGGATTTTAAAAATAACGAATTGCATTCTACATCTGAGGACATAGCGTTATTTCTCGTTAATGATGAAGAAGTTAAATCTGTCCATAAAATCATAGCACAAGACTATATTACAATACCGGCAAGAACAGAAATTTTACTTCCTGGATCCATAGCCGAAAATAGAAATTTCCGCTACGGCATCATAGAATATCCCAATAACTGTAATATCCCAAAAGGAATATTAGTAGCCTCAACACTCGTCGACCTATCCAGAACGGTTATCCCGGTGAGAGTCGCCAATGTAACTGAAAAGTCGAGAGTTATTAAGAAAGGTGAAGTGGTTGCAACATGTACTCCAGTAACCAGCGTTGAAAAAAAGAGTAACATCCCAGAATCCGTGTCCTCAGAGAGAATTACATCGGAGATATTGCAGAATGCACAATTAAACGATAAAGAGAAAAATGCTGCCGATCGCGTCATTAAAGATCTTCAAGTTGTTTTCTCCCGCTCGTCTTCTGACGTGGGTCGAACTAGTTTGACACAACATAGAATAGATACTGGCGATCATCCCCCGATCAAGCAACGTCCAAGACGTCTACCGTTTGCTAAACAGGAAGAGGTGCGAACACTGTTAAAAGATATGGAAGAAGGCGATGTCATCGAGCCTTCAGCGAGTCCATGGGCATCTCCCATCGTTCTCGTCAGAAAGAAAGACGGCTCAACAAGATTTTGCGTTGACTATCGCCGGTTGAATGAGGTTACGAAGAAAGACAGTTACCCTCTTCCTAGAATTGATGATATTCTAGACACTCTTTCTGGAAGCAAGTGGTTCTCAACACTTGATTTAAAGAGTGGGTATTGGCAGGTAGAAATCCATCCTGATGACCGAGAAAAGACGGCATTTACTACGGGACAAGGACTTTGGCAGTTCAAAGTGATGCCGTTTGGACTGTGTAATGCGCCGGCAACATTCGAACGTCTTATGGAGACTGTTTTGAAAGGCCTTTCTTACGAAGCCTGTCTGATATACCTGGACGATATCATCATCGTCGGAAAGAGTTTTGAAGAGCATCTAGAAAATCTTAGAAAGGTGCTTCAGAAACTGAAAGAGGCCAATCTGAAGCTGAGTCCCGCTAAATGCAAATTGTTTCGAAAGGAAGTGACTTACCTGGGACATGTCATCTCTGCAGAAGGTGTGCGCACGGATCTTGAAAAGGTATCAGCGGTTAAATCCTGGACGCGTCCCGAAAATGTCCATCAGCTGAGAAGCTTCCTAGGGCTTTGCACCTACTATAGGAGATTCGTGAAGAACTTTTCTTCCATCGCAAGACCACTTCACAAGCTGACAGAGAGCAAGCAAAGATTCTTGTGGACAAAGGAATGCGAGGATGCATTTAACAACTTAAAGGAAGCTTTAACATCTGCTCCAATCCTGACGTATCCTCAGCTCGACAGACCATTTATTCTCGACACCGACGCGAGCAATGAAAGTGTCGGTGCTGTTTTGTCCCAAGAAATAGACGGCCAAGAACGTGTAGTAGCTTACTGGAGCAAGTGCCTGTCTAAACCGGAGAGGAATTACTGTGTCACAAGGAAAGAGTTGCTCGCCATAGTCAAAGCTGTAGAACATTTCCATCATTATCTATACGGGAGAAAATTCCTCCTCCGCACGGACCATGCCTCATTGGCGTGGCTTTTAAATTTCAAAAATCCTGAGGGTCAAATAGCCAGGTGGATACAGAGACTCCAAGAATATGACATCACTATCCGTCATCGTAAGGGATCATCACACGGAAACGCCGACGCCCTGTCTAGAAGACCTTGCCAAGAAAACTGCCGATATTGTTCCAGGGTGGAAGCGAAATACGAGCTGCTGACTCCGGTCGCAAGACAAGTTACAGCATCAACATCGGCTGATCGAGAACCGTGGAGTGATGATGAAGTCAGGAAAGACCAGCTGGAAGACCGCGACATTAAACCCATAATTGATTTAATGGAGTCGTCAAACAGAAAACCTACCTGGCAGGACATTTCTATGTGTAGTCCTACAACCAAACAATATTGGGCACACTAGGATTCACTTCACATTCGAAACGGCGTCTTATACCGGAAATTCGAATCGGATGATGGGAAGACGTTCCGATGGCAGCTGATACTTCCAAGATCCCGCATTTCTGATGTCCTTAAAGAACTACATAACAGCCCTACGGGAGGTCACTTTGGAATAATGAAGACCTTACAGAGAGTTCGTGAGCGCTTTTACTGGAATAATGCAAAGGATGACGTGCAAAAGTGGTGCCGATCTTGCGATGCCTGTGCAGGTCGGAAAAGACCGAAGGGACGCAGCCGAGGCAAGCTGCAACGTTACAACGTAGGGGCGCCTTTTGAACGTATCGCCTTTGACATCCTGGGACCTCTGCCACGAACTGCTGATGGCAACAAATACATACTCGTTGTCGTTGATTACTTCACCAAGTGGCCTGAAGCGTATCCTATTCCTGATCAAGAGGCTGTTACAGTAGCTGAGGTGATGATACAGCACTGGATTTCCAGGTTCGGAGTGCCTCTTCAGTTACATTCCGATCAGGGAAGGAATTTTACCTCGGTAGTAATCAAAGAACTATGCAAACTACTCGGCATTGACAAGACCCAAACGACGCCATTACATCCCCAGTCGGACAGCATGGTAGAGAGGTTCAATCGAACCATCCTTAATAACCTCTCATTAGTGGTTTCCAGAAACCAGCAGGACTGGGACAAGAAATTATCGCTGTTTTTACTGGCTTACCGCAGTGCTGTCCACGAGACTACCGGCTATTCTCCATCACAGATGCTCTTCGGTCGTGACCTTCGTCTGCCTTGTGATATATTGTTTGGCTGCCCTCCGGATGCTCCTTCATCGTCTGAGGAATATATTCAAGATCTCCAGGCCCGGTTTGAAGTGATGCACAATTTTGCACGAGAGCGAGTCAACTTGGCGACGGAGAAGATGAAGACCCGATACGACACAACAGCTACTGAACATCAATTCCACGAAGGAGACAAGGTGTGGTTGTGGAATCCGACTCGACGGAAGGTACTGTGTCCGAAATTACAGTCACCTTGGGATGGTCCGTACACGGTCCTAAACAGGCTGAATGACGTCGTGGTTCGGATTCGTAAGTCTTCGAACTCTAAACCTAAAGTCGTTCATTACGACAGGTTAGCTCATTACTATGGCCATAGTACATAATGTAAATAATTGTAAATAGTATAAGACCATGGTCCATTTTGTTTTTAAATGTGTATTTGATTTGTATTTGATAGCATTTGATTTGTTTTATGTATTGCATTTATTGTTCATGTTGTTTATTATTGTAATGTAATGCTTATTAATGCATTTATGCGACAGTTGTAAGTTTAGCTTCCTGTCCAGGGATTGTACTGCCCGGGACGTGCAGTCCTTGGGAAGGGGGCAGTGTTACGAATTTGGTATTTAAAAAGCTAATGTTAGTTCAATTATAAATTAAATGGTTTTATTTCTCGCGCAGTGCAGCGCGTGACGAATATTAAAAGAAAGCTAAGCCGGAAAATTGAAAATACAAGAGCGCGTGCATTAAATAAATGAATATCTCTTTTTGATTTCGAGAAAGTACTGGAAAATTCTAGCGCGAGATTTTAAAATCTTATAAAAGGAGGAAAACATCTCAGTTTGTGGTAGTTGCTTAGTTTGTTGTTGTTTAGAAAACTACTGTTGTTGATTGTAGCGAATTCGCGGATTAGCTTTCTTTAGCTGTTTTGAATTACGTTCTATTGGACATTTGAGTAGTTAAAAGAAAACTACTGTGAGATATTGTAATACTGCATGATAATTTGAGAAAATTTAAGCATTTTTGTTGTGATAATAATAAATTTTTGTTCATTTTTCATCGTACTTGTGCATTCATTTCATAACGAACCCGTACGCACGCAACAATATTTAGAAAAATTGTCACTGATATCTTTAGCAGAATTACTACACTGCCCATACTGTTTGTGCTTTTTTTGTGGAGCAAGTTTAAATAATGGTATTCAAGAGCTCTAATCAGCATCGCAAAAGAAGAGCTTTTATCGTAAGTGCAGGATATAAACCCAAAGTAAACGCCTCATAAATAGTTGATGTGAACTTTCACTGCTGTGGTGGACTTTTCTGCCAACCAGTTTGATTTACGATCTCAACTAAGTCTATGGCTTGACGGCCTACTTTTTTATGTTCAAGACTTTATGAGATAAAAAAAAAAAAAAAAAAAAAAAAAGCTTTTCGAATTTTCCCTTTAAGCTTTTAAGACACATTGTAATTTAGGTCAAACAGCATGGATATAATTTCTTGAAAACTATTCAAAACTATTAATTAAAAAAATAATTCTTTTTCCTTAATTTTTTTAAATATTAAAGGCAGTTTACGTAATTATCTTTATGATTTTATTGCAGATTTTTTTATTATTTTTCGTAATGTTGGTTCGCTGAAGTTTTTTGCACATTTCTTTTGTATTTTGTATTATTTATTTTTAGTTTGTAAGATAAAATTGTATTTAGGTCTCAATTAATTTATTAAGATCTGAGTACATAGCCGCTGGAATTTGATAAATAGCCCGAGAATTCAGGTAAAAAGTGCCCCCATCTACTGGATAGCCATAAAATGTGTCGCCACGTTGGTGATATTTGGGAAAATGTCGATAATTTTGGCTTTATTCTGAAATTTTCGTCAGAAACATAGACTCTTTCTGAAGGATTTTATTAGATCCTTTTATGTGTTGGAACTGTGTAGGACTACTGTCAGAATCGCTGAAGTAAATACGCTGAGATTTAAAGGTATGTTTAGAGTAAAATATTTAACAAAGTTTATGCTGGTACCAGTGACACTATGCTCTTGCGAGTTTCTTAACTTGCGTTTATTATATATGATTTTGAAGTTGCAATAAGAGATCAACAAACACTTTTCTTCTATTCTGTTTGCGTAGTTCTTAAAATGTGCAAGAATTTTGCTAGCAAGTCACAATGTTTTACATAATACTTCCATTACACTAAATAGGATAATTTATCTGCCCTGAATTCGGAGATAATTTATAAATTACAAGAAAAGCAAAAATTCACACGGTAAAATTAACTGAGCTTACTCAACTTACGTATTATACGAGTAAATAAAGCAAATTCACAAAATAACCCACATTTACGACTGTGTGACTTCCAGCGTTTTTGTTGCAAAGCACCTCCACATGCGATTGCTTATCGAAATACACTCACGTCCATAAATTAAGGATAATTCGGAGTCACGCGGAAATCAAACTCTAAAATAAATATAGCACCTGTAAAATCACTACACACATCTTCAAGAATCATATGCAAATTTCAAGAAGTAACCAGATGACACCGATGGTACGTCACAACGACGAGAGTGTAAGAGAGTGATACATAAGGAATACAGGCAAAAACGTAAAATTGTTCGCACGCGCTTTATCAGCACTTCAGTGCAATAACCGAATAGTTATGACACAAAGGATGCATTTGGATGATTTTTTTAAGTGGTAGAATTATCGACCGTCTGGAATGTGGGCGTACCCAACTGGAAGTATCAGACGAACTTGGAATTGCCCAGAGTGTCATCTCCAGGCTTTGGCAACGATTCCAAGATGATGGTAATGTGAGTAGACGTTACAGCACCGGTCGCCCCAGAGTTACAACGCCGAATGAGGACCGGTATTTGGCAGTTACTGCCAAAAGAAACAGACGGAGCACAGCTTCAGACCTGTCTCGTCAGCTCTCTTCAGCCACTGTTACGAAAATTTCAAGGCAGACCGTGTACAGACGCTTAGGGCAGATTGGTCTATATGCTCTTAGACGTGTCAGATGCATTCCACCTACTGCAACTCACTGTCGCCTGCGGTTAGCCTGGAGTAGAGAGCATGCATTGTGGACACCGCAGCAGTGGGCTTGTGTGATGTTTTCCGACGAGTCCAGGTTTAGCTTGCAGTCTGATTCTCGTCGGACTTTCATATGGAGAGCTCCAGGTACCCGTTACCACCAAGAAAACATTATTGAACGACACCGTTACGGTTGTGCAGAAGTGCTCGTTTGGGGTGGAATTATTCTGGGTTCCAGAACTGACCTGCATGTTCAAATTGGAACCATGACAAGCCAAATCTATAGGGACGTCATTCTGGAACAACATGTACGTTTGTTTCGGGGCGCCATGGGCGCATAATTTGTGTTTATGGATGACAACGCCCGTTCTCACCGTGCAAACATCGTACGCGAATGCCTTCAATCGGAGGATATCACCCGTATGGACTGGCCAGCATTCTCACCGGACTTGAATCCAGTAGAGCACTTGTGGGACATGCTTGGCCGAGGAGTTTCAGCCCGTCAACCTCCTCCTACATGTCTACCGGAACTTCGGAGAGCATTGCGTTTTGAGTGGTGTAATATCCCCGAAGATCAGATCAAGAGTTTGATACTCAGCATGCCTAGGCGTTGTACGGACTGTATTGCATAGTCTGGGAGACATACAACGTATTAACAATCATACCAACCATGTAATATTGGTTTTTTGTAAATAAGCTTTTTTGTAATTTGCTCGAGGGAGAAAAAATCGCTAATTTTTTTAATAATATCAAACATATAGCATCTTTTTTTTGCTCTTTTTACTTTTGTTTAACAAATAAGTCAAATTTGCTTTGCCTCTAACTCTTCCTTTGCCTGATTTTGCATTATCCTTAATTTAGGGACATGAGTGTACATTATATATTCTAAAAAGTTGTCCAAAGTGTATCTTTCAGCTACTCGTTTCGAGTATCTGGCTTTTGGCCCCTTTTCTTTTGCAGACTCGCAGAATGCCTTATTAGGTGTTATGATATCAGGAAATTTTGCAGGCCAAGGCAATGGAGTTGGAGATTGTGCTATTTCACGTTCGATTCAGAATTCGGAAATTTTCTCTTAGGAACCGGAGGATTTTTAAAGCCGCAGTGTGCTGGTACTCCAACCTGTCAAAACGTGTCAGAGGTGTATTCTGCCCTAAGGTCTGGATGCATCCACTCAGTAACATTTTCAGAAAAGTTTGTTGATCAAAAAAAGCCGTCGAAAAAATAAGAGCACAGTTGATGTTTCGTTATCATCCCCGCTCAAACCATAATATGCAAGCTAGTGGGCTCTATTTCCTCACGAAAGTACAGATCAGAAGAAAACATTCTATCCGTCAGGAAAAAAAAATTCCGATTGAGAAAACTGCAAAAATTTACACGCTGTTAGAGGATACAACAGGTTTCTTGTCTCTTGTCGGAAATTGTTGCACCTTAGTCAGCGGTGCCAAGTATAGCTCAAGAAGAGGTCGAAAGAAATGCAAAGTGATTGCCTAATAAGAGAACATATTTCTTTTATTTTCATAAAATAATTTTATATTATTGTTTCATAAGAATAAACTGAATTTAATTAAAAAAATTAAATTTAAATACAAATTTAATTAAATATTCTTTGCGCCATTTTATATTAGATATTTCTGGAGTGCAAATGGATTTCTTTCCCATCTTATCTTGCCCATAATATTACCTATACTTCGTATCTATGAATAACAACAACACGAATTTTGTCCTTCCTTACTGCGTGCCTTCGTGGTGTAACTGAAAGCAAGTAGGGTGTTCAAATACCAGAGTTCAAATACCACCGACAGTACTGTTGATTTTGCAGCTAACCTCATTCGAAAAACCCTAATAGACTTTACAAAATCTGCAGTGGTACCCAGCAATAGACCGGATAGGAAGAACTCGGTGACCAGATAGGACCAGAAGCTCCACATCACAAGTGAAGTGTGATCAGAATTTCATCATTTGTTATAATGATATTTTCCCACAGTACCATGTATACAACTTCACGCCAATTTTGATAGAGAACAACTCCTTGAACGGATCCGATGGTCTCCTGCTCCTCTTCTTCCACCACGAAACCACTCGAGAGGACTTTCGGCTTTTCCCATACCGTATAGATACAGTACACTTATAAACATAATTGCTTACTCCGGGATTCGAATGCGAGCCCGGCACCGAGTATCGCCAACCACTATACCGATCACGGCGGCAGTGTAGTGAGTAGTAATTAATCACCACTTGAACTTGTTGACTATGTCTTCTCTCTAGTCAATCCTTCTTTGAGAAGTGGAAGGGGAGACAATGTGAGGAAGATTTCTTGCTTTCATGGTGTGCCTTCATGGTGTAACTGGAAAGCAAGTTCAGCTAACAATCGGAAATACGGTGGCGGAAATTTGATTTCCGGGGACGATATAGCTAATTCTTCATGTTATCCAGTTAAAAAAATTCCATTTCGTTCCAACTAAAATGCGGTCGATTCTAATTCGTCACGACAAAATAAGGCAACTGGGTCCTTTCTTGTGCAGTCACCTTTTAATTGCGGGATAATATAAGAAATTTTCTTCTTCCTTACCGCTTGCATTCGTGGTGTAATTGGGAGCACGTTCAACGAGCAATATGGAGAACAGGGATTCAAGTACCAGCGAGGAAAAAATCACGTTTCTTGCTTCAAAATAAACATTAAGGCTCTAAAACATGGTAAAAGTAAACGGTTGTAAACGGTTACCAATAAACATGGTAACAGTTCCAAATCAGATTTCCAAAGCATGATTTGGGAAAACTTCATGATGTTTGAGAACTAAAGTTTTTTGTCGTTCATTGAAATGTGCAGAGTTCCAATTTGAATTTCAATACATTAAAAACAAAAATCAAACATTAAAGATCAGTGATATTAATGGATTAAAAAGGACTTATGTTTCAGACACTTCTTTTATTGCAGGCAATATGTCGAATCGTGAAACAGCTTAGAAAGGTTTTGTTATCCAAAAGAAATGAAGCAACACCTTTAATAAAAGTTAAATCCTATAAAATTGTCACTTATTTGATGCAAAAATAGTATTCACAGAACAGTATATAAGATCACAGAAATTGGGGGTTCGAAGTTTAATTTAATTAGTTCACGAGAATTTACAATTTAAAGCTTAAGGTTTTACAAACAGAATTAGAATTTACACTTGGCCCAGAAACTTTTGTGAAAAAATAAAAGATCATTATTTAACCATTAATTTAGAAATTCAGGACTCTATCTCTTGCTATAGATATGAATAGATTACTTGATGTTTCGATACACTCGTCTTTACAGCGGAGTGACTAAATATTAAGAAACTGTGGAGTAACTATTAACTTCCTTTCTTACTCCTTTCCAGGTGAAGCTGACATTGAATGATGGTTAACTCTGAGAGGTCGATGAAATTTCAGGCACAAAAGAAGTTATCGTGTATTCTGTGCCTTTAGTAACAAATGCTGTTCTTTAAGGTGTAAAGTTGCGCGCTTCCAACCTGCACGCAACAAAGTGGTGACTGCTGAGAACTGGAAATAGACCAAAGTCTTGAGAAGGGTTTAAATCCCTTTTTATTCAACTTTAGAAATTACAAATGCGTGCTCTTGACGCTCACAAACTACGCCGACCCGGCGGTAAAATAAAAATAAGAAACTAAGAAAAGAATAGTAACAAATGACTAACTACGAGGCTCTCTAAACGTAACTAACCTCACCGCGTTCTAAAATACCGCTGATAATTCAGCAAACTCTGAATATTACGTTGAAAGATTAGCAATTTGCCGAGGCAAGCACACAGGCCGAAACGCGTGGTTCTTCCAATTTCTAACTAGCCACCTCCACACTCGTGAAGCAAGAAAGCCCACCTTCGAACTCGTTTCCTTTCTGTTTAACTCAGAATATTTCCGCTGATAATTTGAATCCTTGCGCGTTCTACTAAAATTTACATACTCTGGCATTGGCAATTCCAGGGGAAAGTAAGGCTTGACAGGAAAGATAGTTAAAACTTAAAATAAATGTTAGTTAAAATAAATATAAACCCTACAAAGGAACAATTAAATTTTCTCTAAAGATAATTAAAAACAGTAGAGCAGGGTTTTATATACTTCAGTTTAAAGCCTCGAAGCTTTCAGAATTCAGTAGTTTAGAAGAGCATGCCATCAGCTTAAAAGTACTTGTATTTCTGATAAACGTAAAATTAAGCACAAAATTTGAATTCCTAAATTTTGTTTGACCTATGAGGTAGTTATTTATTATTTCAAAATTAAACCGTACCCTTCAAAAATAAATAAATTAAAAAAAAAGAGTTTCTAAAAATAAGCTTGTATTTAAAACTCATAAAATAATCAATGAACTAACTGGAGATAAATAAGCTATCATATAGCTTAACTGAAAAAATAGATTAAATAATTCTTTACAGAATTTATGTACGATTTTTTTAACATATTTATTCATGTAAGCAAAATTTGAACAGGATTAGGAAGCAGTTTAAAAGTGTATGACAAGCTTTTGACAATATCCACAAATATTATGAGTCAACTATAAATAATAACTTATAGAAAAAAATTACACTCTGTTGTGCAATCTTTTTAACACAGAAATAATTATGCCATCTAACAAGAATAGGCGAAGGGAAGCAAAAGATCTCTTTCTCTCTGCATTTATTAATTGCCTGATCAGTAACGTCACAGAGCAGCTTTCAGCACATATCTGCAGCTGAACGCGGCAATGCAAAGCTTTCAGCTCAGATATGTCACCTAATTTCAAAAACCCGTGAAAGCACATAAATTAAGAAAGTGCGTTAGGAATTTTTGCATTCCTCTGCGTAATCTCTTATAATGTAAGTGGATTGTATCTATAGCTATCTACTTACGATTTATGAACTAGCCATCGCCCCCTTTTAGAACTATTTTAATACGAAAGTCGTTTCATCGTAAAAAGAATGATGGCATATTGAAATAATTTATGCATAGTTGTTTACTATGCATAGTTGTCTACATTTAGTTGTCTACTATTCAATGCACTGAAACCTCCCCTGGCAACCACCTTCCTACCTTCCTTGAGACATTTATCTTTGAAAAAGACCAGTATTTCTGACAATATAATTAAAGAAATTACTGAATTTCATCTATAATCATGATCTTTAAGTTTGCCACCTCAACAGAAGAGGCCGTTTTAGAAAATGTTAATGAATCTGAAAATATTGTATATTGCAAATTTCTGTAAATATTTGCTTTCTACGGTATTGTATTTAGGTTTTTATGCATATTTGTAGTGCTATGTATTGTTTTACTTAATTATGTATTAAGTATTATATATTAATTTTATCCTATGCTTTTGTTTAATAGAATTTGGAGTCACGTATTGGACTTTAAAGTATTTATTTTGCGGATTATATTGCAAGTCGTTAAATTCTGAACTGATCGATGTTTGGAGTTGCTAGGCGAGTTCTACTAGAACGGGCAGAAACCGACTAGGAGTACTTGGGCAGCCTTACGTGGCTACACTGGAGATAATCGTTCAGTTATTCATTTAGAGCTATGCGACTATACTAATCTCTCGCACGGTTATTAGTGCTTTAGTCTTCACAATGTGAAAGACTTGATATCCCATATTCTTCGCGCATTAAGGATAATCTGCCTTATCTCTCTGTTTTACTTCTTTAGTGATTTACCGTTGTTTATCCTTTATGAGATCTTATTTATTTCAAGAAACTGTCAATGCTGCAATACTCCTAGGAAAGAAGGGCCATGGATGGTATTATTGGCAAAGCAATGATGGGTTCCAGCTAGTACCCAAGTACTGAATGTTTTTCGTATTCGCTTTTACCACTTATTTTCTATCTTCAAATCATGCCTGTTAAATATGAAAAGTCTTTGTGCGTAGGTATGCACCACTGATGTTTCACTAAAGAAATAGACGATAAATTTTCAAAACGATCGTGAAAGATATGTTAAACAGCATTCATATCAGTTACAATAGACTGAAGTCAAATATAATCATAAAACATACGTTATAATAAACTGAAATATAAGTCAAATATAGTCAATCTCGACCGTTTCTTTCTCTCAAGAAGCCACCGGCGGGTGATAAACAACAGCAACCGCTGCTGGTGGCAGATATCATTTAGGCTTCTAACTGCGCTGTAGTCGTTTGGTAGAAAAGTTATGAATGAACCTCTTGTCCGCAGCTGTGTGTGTGCGAAAGGTAAGATTTTTTTTTTTTTTCATAATGGTTGGGTAAAGAAATTCTTTCTCAAATATTGCGAATATTTGAGAAGATTGAGAATATCTTTTCCCCTTTCAATTGAGGAAGCATGCTATTTGCCTGAAGCAATTGCGTAACAAAACGCAGCGCACAAAAATGTTAAATAAAATAAATGATTTAAAAAAATCCCAAATTTACAAAAAAAAATGAAAATATAATCCGAAAAGGTTTTAACGATCGCCCAAAAGGGTTTTAAGGTTTAATACGGTTTATCAGTATCTATAGAGATGACCGAGGTGGAATAGCTAAGCATTTTACATGATATAAGATGGATATGCATTTAGAAAAACATAGGAACGTTATATATACTTACTATTTTTCAAAGGGAAAAAAATATAATGAAATTAAAAAAAAATATTAATGATTTTAATTAGATAGACCATGACTATGCCTTTTTGTTTACATTAATCCGATTAAGAAGTAAAAAAATAATATTTTTAGGAACTGCATCTATTACATTTTAACAGTTCAGCTTGTTAATTAATAACAGGCAGATTAAATACGAAGGAATAATATTTTGTGTTTTTCTGAATGGCAACAAATGACTCAGATGAAAAGTATAACAACGCAAAATTGTATTCCGAGGCTAACAGTTCTTTTGGGATAAACAAAATTCAGCGAAGATAAAAATCGAAGTTTACAAAAAAAAAAAAAAAAAGTCTTAGTTAAAAGCTTTTTAAAATGGTTTAGTTAAATTAATCTCGTAATTAAAAAAGGTGTTCAGTTTCGCATTTGCAGTGTAAGTTAAAATCAAAACAGAATATTTAGTTCATTCAAACGTATAATTTTTCACTCTCTTGAGCTTTTATCGTATAGTTTCTAAGACACATTTGGAGAAGATTATATGTTTTCTGAACAACGCAATAAAATTTGGAAGATGGAATGAAAATATACTGCGTGTCGATCATATTTTTAAAAATATATATAAATTGAAAATGACATATAACACTATTTAGGCATACAGTCAACTTCCAGTTTTCTAAAGGTGAATTAATGGGATATGGTCTAAAAAAACAGTTTGTTTATCGCGGAATGACGAAAAAATTGGGGTGGATAACACTTCGCTAAATAACATTATTGATCTTAAAAAAAAGAAAAGAAACAAAACTGAGGGGGAAAAGATACCTTAATTTTGCGTAAATTTTGAATAAGTCTTCCTCCATTTCGAGGGCAATCAGATACAAGTCCCTCTTCTTCAGGAGTAAAAGATTTGCAAAATGGGAAGAGTAGTGACAGTATTCATAACGAAAGTAATGGCTAGAGCAAAGCAAACGCGAACGAAGCGTCACCTCTCGTAGAAAATGGTAATGAAATGAAATAAATTAAGGTAATGGAATCCTAAAAGCTGTAAAGAAAGAAGTGGATTAGATTTAATATCATTAACTAAAGAAGATAAATTTTTGGGAATGTGAAGAAGCTTCAACGAAGTCCAGTTCACTAGTTGAAGAAGCTTTATACATAATCTTTCAGGAACAATTGTCAAATTTGTGATTGATTTTTCAACTACGATTCTCTATGCAAGATTTGTTTATTTTTCTTTTTCGGAGTTAAATTCATATTACGCTCTTTTAGCTTGACTGATATATCTCAAACGAAACTGACAATATATACTATAAATTCCTTAAGAATTAAGACCAGAGATGGGATCTTTAAGATCTGAACAACGAATTTTATTAACAGATGAGATTTTTTCAGATTAAAATTCTGCATACCACACAATATACACCGCGCATTTGTTCCATGGCTGACATCTTCATTCTAATTGGTTTCAATGGCATCTGTATTATTCAGCAGGCTTTCTTTGTATGTAAAAGTTACCTGGCTGGTTTCTCAATCTAATTTTTAAAATTTCTAATTATTTTGTAGTTTCTAATATTCAAAATTATTCATCTATTAGTAAAACTCATGTTTCGTTTCTTAAAAATTCCATCTTTGACTTGAATTTTTTGGAAATTTATAGCATATTTTATCAGAATGGTTTGAATTAATAAACTAAAAAAAGTATTAAAATTTCGGTGGCGAATGATAGTTGGAAACCTGATCACAGTTTTCATATTGCTTTGAAACAATTATCCATAAAGCTTCTTAATCGGTAAATTGGATTTTCTTGAAACTTTCCACATTCGCAAAAATTTATCTTTAGCTGTGACATGAATTCCAATCCAGTCTTTTATAACGTTTTTAGTATTTTAATGTATTAGTTTTTTACGTTTCATTACTGTTTTCCTCGATAGATGGCGCTACGTTCATATTCGCTTTTCTTTGTTATTCCTTTAGATGTAAGTACGATAGTCGCTCCTTCTATTCTGCAAAATTTATTTGTTTCTGAAGAAAGATCTGTATTTAATCGCTGTTTAATTCAATATATACAGCAGACTAAGGTTGCCTACTTTTAAAGAAACCTATGCTTAAAAAAAGTCCTAACTGAATTTTGTTAAGCGAGTTAGATCTCATTGACATTACTTAAGTAAATATTTTTCCTTAATGCTCCTTAGTTCTTTTCATTTTTAGTCATATTTATTTTTCCGTTACTTATTTACATTTCTTCTGGTTTCAGTACTGATTTAATTTACGTAAGCAAATGAATTTATTCTCCAGATTTAAGTACCTGAATATTATTTATAATATTGTTCTGTAAATTGAAATACGAGTTATGACTTTTTAGCTGCCTTTTATTAACCCGTAACAGGGGAGGTGAAAAAGTTGAACATAACAGGTGACGTGCGGTCTCAGAGACCGCGCATTATAATAAATTTTAAAAAATCGTCTAATTAAAATATCATCATGATATTTCACTTAGATGTTCTTTGAACATTTTACTCTGAAAAGAAAATATGTTTTTACACTTTAAAGTGAAATTAAATTTTTCCCAGAAAATTTCCCCATAGCCTTAAATTTTTCGATGAAAATCATATGCTGCACTAAATTTTATAAAACTAAAAATAAGAATGCATCTATTTTGAATTAACTATTTTATTTATATTATTTAGTATTTAAAGAAAATTTTAACCGGAGAAAATTGTATGTAGCACAATACAGAAAAATTTTGACAGTACCTGAAATATCAGTTTCTCACTGATTTTCTGATAGTAAACAATTTAGTTTTCGTCTTCTTTAGCACATTCATTGCCTAACTTTTGCGTGCATTCCAAACAAACAGGGTCTTGGCAAGATAAACATAAATATGCTGTCTTTCTTTTCTTGCTTCGGGGGCACAGACGACATGTTTTCCTTGATTTTATTTTGCTTCGTTTGTGCACTCTTCCACATCCTTAGACTCAGCTTCTTTTCCTAAAATCCGCTTTATCGTCAGGCGCAATTCTCGATTTATTCTTGGATTTTTCACTCTCGTGTGTAGTAGTGGTTGGACTAATTCTCTCGCTAATTCTTTTAAAAACACCATTCTGGTCATAACAGGGTTTTGGTTATAAACTTGATGCAAAATGTATGCGTTTACTGTACTCATATCTACTAACCGGTAGAAAAGAGCCATAGGCCAACGCGTTGTTCTCTTACTACAGGAATGGACAGAACATTGTTCATCTAAAGCATCAACACCACCTTTGGTTCTGTTATAAAAAGCGATTATTTCAGGTTTCTGTGTTTCCAAATCTCTATCGAATGATGCAATGATGACATCAAAACCACTGCTCGCCTTTTCTTTGGAACAAATGAAATCAAGGTTATGTCCTTAGTAAATCCATACAATGTTGAATTCTCTTTTCTTGACTTACATGGAAGAAAATCTTTCGGAATTCCTTTTTTATTTTTTTAACAGTTCCAATGTATGTCAGTCCATTTTTCAACAATTCTGTGGTAAGTTCTATGGAAGAAAACCAATTGTCTTCTGTTACATTCCTATTCGTATTAAAAATTGGTTTGCTCAAACGCAAAACAGCTTGACTTGGTTTGCTGAATTTTTTCCAACTCTCTTCTACGCTAATCTCATCAGAGTCTTTCCCACAATAAAGATATGCATTGTAAGCATAATTATTCCTGGCATCAGTTAAACACGTAACTTTTAATCCATATTTCACAGTCTTTTGGGGCATATACATTTTAAAGCGACACTTTCCTCTGAATCCAACAAGCATTTCATCAATGCAGACGCCAGTGCCTAATGTGTACGCTTTCTGGGAGTTATAAATGAATAAATTCATCACTTCAGAAATAAGTGCTGCCGGATCAGATTTCTTTCGTTCTTCCCTATCATCTGGGTTATCAAATCGCAAATTTGAAAGTAAAAATTTAAAACGTTTCATTGACATAACTGCACGAAAAATATCGCGGCCAGTTCCATCCGTGGCAAATAAACATTCAATATCTTCATGATTGGATTTGAAGACTGATGTGTAAATAAGTAAACCCAAAAGAGCTCTCAGTTCATCAACACAGGTGTAGTCAATTTCCCCTTTAATCGGACCACATATATTTTTTATTTTTCTTTCAATTTTTAGATTTGTCCATTTCACAATTATGCTTAAAAGTTTGTCAGTAAAAAGTAGTTGCCATACATTTTTGGATCTGAATTATCAATTTTTCCGTAAGGTCTTAGTCCAGGAAGTCTTACGATATTGGGAGCTGGCCTTCTAACTTTTCGATTTGGCTCAACGCATGACTATTTGAACCGGTTTTTTCCATAGTAGTATTTTGCGGAATTAATTATTTCTAGATCAGAGAAATCATTGTTTGTCTGCAGAAAATTCAGTCTGTTGAGTGGGCACTTTCGAAGAAATTTTCTTCACAGTCATCTTCTTCACTAAAATCACTTCCAACTTCGTCTAGAATTTTTTTCAGTTCTTCTGCATAACGCGGATCAGAAGGATAAATGAATCTCCGCGGACCTAACTTCAGAGCCATGTGTTCACTACTGCCCAAAATTGTAACACTGAGAGGGAGATGAGGTCTCACAGACCGCTCTAGAAGAATTTCAACAGATACACTTGCCAAAGCATTCCGATAAGAAGTGGTCAGAAAGAAGGTAGGTCACGAAACGTGAAGCTAGGGGAAAAATACATTCAATTGGACAAAGCATGCAATAGGGGTGATGGGAGGAACATGTGGCGCGGTTCGTCAGACCGCACATCGCCTGTTACGGGATTTTGAATCAGATACTGTGTCTTGTGATATTTGTATTCGTGTTACACTAATAAATTTGTGTTATATTTGATCGCTTGTTAATATTTAATGTACTCTTAACAGAGTGTAGGTGGGATGTGTTTAAAAGTTTTGTATTTGTGCTGCGATGCACAAATAGAACAGATACAGAGGATACAGAGCTAGCATGCTCTGTGAGACTATCTGCGCAGTCGCAAACCGGTGTATAAAATATTTTTGCGTTACAATAGTTGTTGTTGGAAATAAAAGAAAATGGATGTTCTGAAAATTTGAAGCTGTGTTTTTAATTGTTTATTCGGATAATTTTTTTTAAATGTACGGGCGTCTTCATTGATAACAGTAAATTGAGAATTCACAGAATTCCATTTTTCAAATACTTCTATGGTATAAAATTTTCAGTTTCTTTTGAATAAAAATTTTCATTGAAACTCATTTTGGAAATATTAATTTTCCATATTAAAAATTTAAGTCTGTTCTTTTAGGTATCTTAACTGAATTCATCTGCAGTGGTTAGTATGTGTTGTTTATTCTATATATGCCGAAGAGATTTGCTGAAATAATACGTGAATAATAGGGAAATGAAATAACATTAAAAAAAAGTTTTTACACATCAAATTCAGTTACGGTTAATTTTTTTTAACGTCTTACGGATTCCCTTTTCCATTGTCAGATAAATGCAATTATTATGAGATGAAACGTTTATATGTATAAAATTCTTTTTTATGTACTATTATAAATAGAAAGAAATCTGAAAGCTTTCAGAGCTTTTACATTACGCCCAAACACGTCATTTTACATACAAATACACGTCATTTGGGCTAAAAGTATTAAAAATAGCATATGTTTAGAATTCCCGATAGACAACCTGGCGCGCTGGGGATAAAATGCTTAAACCGTACCACTGCTCGCTTTGAAATCTTTGAATTTTTTACTCCAAAATTCGTTAAAGTTTTACAAAATATGAAATAGATGATAAAATAAATTCAAAACTCAAAACTATGGCTTTTCGTTCCCCATGTTCGGGTGGAAGGCTACGCTATTCAAAATCTGATGGCTCTAGGTACCGTTGTTTCTCAAAAATGCAAGAAACATACATACATTTATACAAATTCTTCATTATTTAATTTCTTTAAATATAAATACAGAACGATAATATCTGGTGGCAACAATTTGGAAAGTTATTCGATGCGAAATGCCGTTTTGAAAGTACAGTGAATGGACAAAAATATGGAAACACCTTGTGAAATGCATATTTGAAAAGAAAGATTGATTTTAATGAAATATGTAGGTGGCACTGGCGTTTTTGACTACTGACGCCACCTATATAACTTCGTAAATGTGCTAAACAGTTCAGTTGTCGGAGTACTGTTATGTGAGGTTGTCATTGCATTATGTCAGAGTTAACAGACTTCGAACGTGGGCAAATTGTTGGAGCACGTATGGTAGGTGCTTCCGCACGCAAGGTAGCCGAGGTGTTTAGTGTTTCAAGAGGTACTGTATCGAAGATTTATTCCGCATATTTGAAAAGCGGAAAAACATCATCTGCTAAATCACAGCGCGGACGAAAGTGTGTCCTGAGTGATCGTGACAGACGATCATTAAGGGCAATTGTGACGAAAAATAAGAAAACCACAGCTGCAAAAGTTACTGCTGAAATGAATGTTGTGTTACCGAACCCTGTGAGTACCAAAACAATTAGAAGGGAGCTTCATAAACAGGGAATTGCTGGCCATGCTGCAATTGAGAAGCCACTCATCAGTGATGCTAATGACCTTAACAGGAAAAGGTGGTGTTTAAGTCATAAAGCCTGGACTATAGAGCAGTGGAAGCGAGTAATATGGTCTGACGAGTCTTCTTTCACATTGTTTCCTACTTCTGGCCGAGTTTACGTCTGGAGAACGCCATCTCAAGCCTATAATACAGACTGCTTGTTGCCAAGAGTGAAACATGGCGGAGGTTCTGTTATGGTTTGGGCAGCCATATCGTGGTTCTCTGCTAGCCCCATGATAACTGTGTCAGGGCACATGACTGCCAAGACTTATGTGAACATTTTGGCCGATCAAGTTCATCCCATGGTACAAACTTTGTTCCCCCGGTGGTGATGGTGTCTTCCAAGACGACAAAGCCCCTGTTCACACAGCTCACATTGTCCAGGACTGGTTTTCTGAGAACGAGGATGAGTTGTTCCATCTCCCCTGGCCACCACAGTCACCAGACCTGAATATTATCGAACCTTTGTGGTCTGCATTGGAACGGAAAGTGCGTTCTCGTTATCCACCGCCAACATCGTTATCTGAACTTGCCACCGTTTTGCAGGAAGAATGGTGTAATATTCCCTTGGCAAACATACAGGAACTGTATTTATCCATTCCGAGAAGACTGCAAGCTGTTTTGGATGCCAACGGGTTTCCTACACCATATTAAGCAAAAAAACATGTTTTTTTAAAGGTGTTTCCATATTTTTGTCCAACTCCTGTAATAGCCTTCCTGGGCTAAAAATAAACTAATAATGGAATACATGTAATTAAATGTTTTCATTTACAACTTGGAATAAATTTATGATATTAAGAAAATGCTTAAATTAAAATGAAGGGTTTAATATAAAGGAAGAAATTAAGCAACGTATTTAATTATCTTGACATAGAAAGAACAAGCAATTTTTATATTACCCATTTTTTACAGCTTTGACAAACAAATATATAAAAGTAGAGTAAAAGAAATATAAATTTTGCAAATTGGCTGAAACATTCAGAAAGAAACGTTTGGTAATTCATTTCTGAGCTACGTAAACGCAGAATATAGTATTCTCGAAATAAAATAAATAATAATAATAAAAAAAAACTTGCAATTTTTTTTAAACTTTCGCTTTAGGAAAACAGGAAAAGGAATTTTCCAAAAATTGCTACCTAGGGGAAAAAATAAGTTGCATTTGTATATTTAGTTTGCCAAGCAAAAACGTTCAAAACTGGAAATGAAAGAAGAAAAACTATTTTTTCTCCTCCACCCCAACAACATATGAAAAATTTCTATATTGAAACTAGGAAAAGTATTTTACTTTTCAAGATTCAGATATAAAATCCAGACGTGAGAAATTTTTTTTTCTGCCTTATATTCGAGCTGATACATTTCTTTCACTAAAAGTTTAAAAATGATAAAATAAAATCATAATGTATATCTATATCTATATCTAGCTATCAATTTATTTATATACATATATAAATTTCATCTTTTACATGATAAAATCTGTACACTTACATATAATATATTCCTTGATGAGATTGAACATTGCTTTTATTTTAATTTAATGTACAGGTATACAACGGGATCATGGATTACCATCAAAGACAGGTAAATGAGTTTTCTGTACATGTGTGAAGGACCAAAATCTTCTATAACTGTGACCGTTTCAATGTTTACAGAATGCTTCAAGAACGTAACACAAACTTGTAGAGTCTTTAGGAGTTGTTTTCGATGTCAGGAAACTAAAGAAATGTGCAATGCCATTGCCGGGACTAGAACCTGGACCTCTCGAATACGCGCCGAATATTCTACCGTTACACCACGAAGGCATGCAGAAAGGAGGAAGAAAATGCCTTATAAACATTTTAGAAAGATTACTACTTGCAAACTATACTCACATACTTTGCAACAGTGAACTGTACGATAAGAAGTGGTGTATCTTAATGAGTATATGGTATCCTCGCAGTACTATGCATAAGAAGCTAAATGGGAAGTTCAGTGTCATATCATACGGTATATGCACATGTAGAACTAGTCGTATTAATCACATGATTAAACTATGGATTAATCACATGATTAAACTATGGATTGAGTTCAGATTCATTGTTTTTGTCTGCTTCAGTTCTGCTTCAGTTGCAAAGGAAGAACAGTCAAACACTTCGAGAATAATATCAGCGATTATGAATGGGTTAGAAATATTTCATAGCATCATAACTTTCAGTTACTAAATTTATTGTCAGTATAAAAGAGCAATAGTTCAATTACATCTGAAAGACTGAGTAAACATAATAATAACTTCGAGAGGTAGTTGACGTTATAGTTCTAATGTACACGTGTGAAGTAGTGGTGACGTTCGACTAATTTCTTGTGCGCTAAAGAGAAATATTTACGCAAGAGTGTCATCTCACCGAAAGAAAGAGATTCAGTAGAAGATTTTTGTGAAGCAGCTTGTATACAGAGGCATTTCACACATTTTTTAGACAATGTATATTGTATTCACAAAACTAAATTACATAAATTCTTGTGTTTTAAATGTTCTATTTGACATCTCTTATTCGACACCGCAATTTCCAGGATAATAATGCCTTTTGAAGTGGCAGAAGAGTATTCTATCCCATTCCTCCCGAACAGCTTTCCAGAGTCCTGTTAGGGTTTTGGGAGAACGTTTGGATAATGCAGTTTTTCAAAGTCCGAAAGCACAAAAATCCATAGGTGACAAATCGGGATATTTAGTATGGATATCAGTGAAGGGTATGGCCTTGATACCAGTTTTTTTTTTGTTCCATTTCTTTTAGAAAATTTACAGTGGATTTTGATGTGTGATTGCTAGCTTTGTCCTGATGGAGTCTCACAGATCGATGGCACTGTGGGTAAAGCGATGGTATTTTTCAGAAAAATTGGCGATAAAATATATTTTGATAGTATTTGGAGTTAATCTTGACATTTGTTTGCACTCTCTTTATTTTTAACTTGCCATTATAAGAAAAACCAGCAACAATCATGAATTCCTTAGAAAAACTTTCTTTCGATTCTTTGAACCATGTACTTAAATTTTTTCTCCCCTTTTATGATAATAAATGGCTCTTTTTTTGTTACAATCATTTAAATACACCCAAGCTTCATTTATTGTGACAATTGTTTTCCATTTTTCTTTGGATAAGTGTTTCTCATATAGAATTCTGCAGCGTGTCCTGCGTTGAGCGATATTCTTTGGAAGAAGACGATGCACATTGCGTTTTTTCGCTTTCTTAAGATTTAAATCAACGTTTATCATTTTGTTTACAGTGGACACCGAGCATTTTAATGATTTTATAACTGTTCTTTGACTAAAGGAATTTTCTTTTAACATTAAAAAACGTACCTTTGCAATAGTTGAAGATGTCCGTTTTTTCCTTGGATACTTGTTTGGAATTTTTGTCCCACTTGAGGCTCCAATTTGGCCTTTTTTCCTTTCTTGTTGATGATATTACCTATCGACGCTTTAGATATCACAAAAACATGACTCTCACATCGTTTTTGGATAACGGAGTATGCATATTTCTCTTCGAAAAGAGCGTAAATGTAGCCTTCGAACCACTGGTTTGTTGAATTCGCCATTTTGAATAAAAACAAAACTTTCAAGCTACAGACAATAATTTTGACTTTTAAAAACATAGTACAATTGCAATTACTTCTTTTGCAGTAAACGAGGTTTTATTACCGCTTACCAAAATCGTCTAAAAAATGTGCGAACAGCCTCTGTAGAATATAAGCATCTACAATCTTTAACCACTTTTTGATTTTTGCTTTGATATTTTGCTTCAAACAGTGCGACATAAAGCCAGATCTTTATACATTTTATTCATTACGTCAAGAAACACAGTTATTAGAAAATGTAATACGAATCGACATAATCACATAGATACAATTACAGTTTTCAAATACAAATTCAAATTTCGCTCATGTCTTGCTACCGCTCGTTGTAATATCATCATGTTGATGTATATATCAGATGTAACAGCTCGAAAACCATCGCGTATAAACTCACAATGCTACTAAACTCCCATTATCTTATCAACTAGTTCAAAAATCGAAAAATCAGTATCTCCTTTATCTCCCCCTCTTACAAATCCCCTCCGTTGCTGGGGCTTGCTTTCTACTCCTAAGCTACACACCTAAGGCGTTTGGTAACTGCACCTTCTAATCTTTAGGCTGCACTTTCTTACTACTGCGGCGGACCATACAGAGGTGGGAAAATCGTGTCTGCAGTTCCCGCAAGTCACTGTTTTCCAGCTGTTACGATCTGTGAGACGACATATGTCTGACACCACGCAGACGCTATAATTCGTTCCGATTGACAATACAAGAGACGTAACTTCATGACCAGTGTCAAGAGATTTTAGCGTTCTGCATTGTGCTGGTCGTCAAAGACTCTCGATTTCAGAAAGGCTGAAGAAGCAATGATCTTGTATTTCCTCTGATATCATTCCTGATATAACGAATCAGAGGATGTAAAATACAACTAAAAAATTTAAGAAGGCGTGGTAATTCAGTTTGCAAATGGTTTCCAGCGGAACAACGGCCAGAACAAAGAACTCTAAAAAAGTTCCTGAGAGGTTCTTTGGTCAGAATGCTCTGGAACTCTCGACTAGAGAGAATTCGTTAGCAAGATCCTCACATAACGAGGACGGTAATCTTACCTTCATTAATTTTTCTGTGTTTTCCATGTTATTATATATTGTTTACGAGTTTCTCATAAATTTGTAATAAATATATTTTTCGTTCAAAAATTCAGTAGGTGGTACGCAACCTCAACAAATGTACTAAACAAAATAGCAACTTAGATAGTTATTAATCCTTATCGGAGTCATCAGCGCAACCTGCCGCAGGTTACCACATTACTAATTGGACTGCATCTGCGCAGGCTTAAAGAAGAGTAACAAGTTGTTCATCTCTACTGCTGCTGTGTCGCCTTTAAATAATGCTTTATCTCATAAATAACTTGTTGAAATTGCGAAATGGATTATAAATGAACGAGCGAGAAAAATAGGAGTCCGCAATAATTTGATAATAAGAATAAAGTCGAATCTTACAAATTAGCATAACGGTAGTAGTTCATATGCGCAGACTAATCATCTTTCTCAGTTAACATATTACACTCCATTATCTTCAAGAAACTTTACATCCGCAAGAAAATAATTAAAATTATGCTTTAGTAATAATGATTTGTTAAAATAAAATTTATAGAGTGTTTTATAAATGTTGCTTAATTTATAAATTAGTGTAAAACGAGGATTAAAATATAATCAAAAATCCCTTTTTATTTGCAAACGAGCAAACTCCTAACAATTATAGATTTCGTGCCTGTTTGCATTTATATTATCTGATAATATACTAAAGTCATTAAACGGGGAATAAAAGTCAACGAACTCTTTACCCAGTCGTTAACCTAATCACATGTTCTGATGAAAAGACTATTGAATAATTCATGTAAATAACAGACTTTGAATAAAATAAGGCAACGAATGGTTCCAGATGTTGTTCAGAGAAAAACTTTATAAAAGAAGGAAAGAAATAATTAATTAAAGAGCATTTCAGCGTAGCGGAGATAGAACCCCGCTAGACATCCATCTTTCAATTACTGGTTGTTTTGAAACCCTCTTCGTTAGTTTTCAAACAGAAGTATATATACTTAAAAGCAATAGGGTAATTTAGTATCAAAGCTTTTCAACTGAAACCTAGCGGAGACAATGTAGATATGAAGCATAGATGGTTGTGATTCAATAGGAGAAAGTTTTTACTTTTATTAAATTCAGTAAGGTTTAAGATAAACACATTAAGTAACACATATTTTTAATATTTCCGTGCATTTAAAAAATGTAAATGTTTGTTTTTTACGCTATTAAAAAATTACAAGTAGCTCTTTTGAGTGTTGTTGTCGAAATAAAATAATTTTGTTAAAATTATTTACATAAAAAAATTTATTAAATATTACTCTTTATTAAGATGCTTTCCTTTTTGAATGCTGCAAATTTTATGAACATAAACAATTCATTTTGATCGTCAAGGTTTTTTTACATCTTTAACATAAAACAAATCGCTCCCGAAAATCCCCGAATAGTGTTAAAGAAGACTATATTACGTTTATCTACCCCAAAATATATGTATATTAGAGGGGAAAACATAAAATACTTTACCTCACGTATATGATTTAAGGAATAATGTAAAGAATAATAAAATTATCCTCTCCCAAAATATATGCACATTATTTGAAATAAAAATTCTATGTTTATCTGCCGAAAACTCACGTCAGGTAATCAAATCAGGTAACAAATCAAACAGGAAACAAATCAGGTAATCTTCCATTTCAAGGGGACGCTGGATTCGTAATTCAATTCTCATAGAAGTCGGGAATTTATTTTATACTTGATATCTTCGATAATATTTTTCTAAACTAGGATTATATAATATAAAATAGATTTAAGTATGTATAAATTGACGCGATATTTATAAACAAATTGTGTGCATGTGCATATATATATTATATACTTGTACATATGTACAGACATTAGGCAATTTCAATGCTAGAGAAGTGAAAAATGAGCAACGCCTTCGCCGGGACTCGAAGCACAGGCCTCTCGAATACGCGTCGAGCGTACTGACTACTACACTACGAAGGCATGCTAAGAAGGCGGGAGAAATACCTAATACGTATACTTTTATAAAAAAAACACATGCTTTTCCTTTAAATTAATTTATAAGATTTAGGTTAATTAACCCATTATATCATTATTTAGACCATACTATGACTTCTGTTTTTCATCAATCCTACCATACATATTTTGGGTGTCATGTAGCTTGAGATCTGTTCACAAAAAATATTAACGCTATTAGTATAATCTTTGTTATTTATAAAAGCGTAAGATATAAGTGCTAACGTCATCTAAGTCTAAACTAATCATCAATGGTATTGAAAATGAGGAAAACTGATTTCCTAATTCTATTGTACAAAACTATTATCAGTTGATTATTAATCTAGTAGTAATAGCGACTCTGGTTAGCGCTTCGCTGAAAAACGTAGACCTAACCAGGAGTGGCAGCACAACAACAACAACAAAAAAAAAAAAAAAAAAAAAAAAAAAAAAATTAATTAATTAATTAATTAAAAATAAATAAATAAATAAAAATAAAAATAACTTTCTGGAAGTAGGTCTCGTAGGTCGCTCAGCAGCGAACGTGTTAGTTACGGACTAACTCGGTTAGTTATCTTTGCACAGCTTCGGCTAAAGTTTAGCCAGCTAGAATTAGTTCAGTTTCTTATTTTCTATCTTAAGTTACAACCCAGGTGGAGGCTTTTCTGTAAGCCCGAGAAGGGACGTCTATGAGCGTTTCAGTGAATAAAAGTGTATTTTAACACTTCTTTGGACTTGTATTTTATACTTGTAGGAAGACCAGCGAATGAATAATCTCTAGGCAATTCCATAAAAGTTCTAGTATCCAAGGACATGTAAATTAACTAGAACTTTATGAGTGGATAAATAAGTAATTGGTAACTGTAACTGTAACTGACGTACTTTAACGTAAAAAATACTGCAACATAACGCTCCAAATATTTCGGAATGTTTCCGATAAAGACGTCCCTGACATCAAAAAGATTCGTTCGATTAACTTCTTTTATCTTATTGTTTTTGTTATTATCGAACAAATATTACTTTCTGGAAGTGTCTAGTGCAGCAGCTATGAAAGGGAAGCCATTCTTTAAATTGGCATATCATTCAGAGTCGAGTTCTGTTATTACGACTTTCGATGTTATGGTAAGTTTTGATATAAAGACTCAATAATTCCAGTTCTTCTTCCATTAGTCTAATATAATTTTTCTTTCACTGTAACAGCCAGTCGATGAGTCAAAATTGTATCATAATGATATGCCTGATATTATGGAAATGTTAAATATGAGCGTTTCTTTGAAAAAGATAATAAATAAGCAAATTTACACCCAGTGACTTATCTAGAACTTCATGCTTTCTTGATCATCAGAAAAGAGATAGATAGTATGATTGTTCAGAAGACATCACTTTTCCATTTTGTTACTGTATTTCGACTAAAAAATGTTTTATTTATGTAAAACACATTGAATTCTTTCCCTCCCAAATTCATATCTGCTAGTAAGATAAAATTATTTTATATTTTCCCTTAATGATTAAATGAAATTATGTTGAATCGTCTACGTATAGATATTTTAATTAACAAATTTTACTTATTGCATAATTTATGTATTTCAACTACGCCTAAACATGCAGTTCACAATGATATTTCACTCCTAATTATTTAAAACTTTAAAACCATAATATGCTGATAAACATATTATGTTTTTATTTTATTTTATTTATTTAGTAGACGCTACGCGGCCAACCTTCGTCTAGCTTTTAAATCTACCGGAAAAATGCATAAAGGGAACAAAAACCAAACATTAAATTTAAAACAGCACAGGAGTTTACTCCGCAGAATAACTTCATAAAAATATATAAAAAATACAATGAAATAAGCAATATCCCTTAATACAAATGTTAATTATCTAATGAATAAATTAACCAACTTCCCGTTGCCTTCTCTCGACAAACGTCCAGTATCTAAGAGAAACATTAAATTTAAAAACTGCATAGAATTATCGCCCTCATTTTTCCGAGTGGAAACAGTGCTGATATCAGCAACAATGGCAATATATATATATCAGCAACAATGGCACGCTGTTGAATTATCGATTTGATTTGATTTCATCAAAAAAAAACATTAAAAAAATACTCACTTGAATTTTAAAAAAATCGCAGCGAGGTGCACTGGCTCTTGTCTAGATGCAGCCTATGTACCAAATTTCGGAAACCTGGGTCTATTAGCTTACGCGTTGTAAGTTTAAGTTTTCATTTGTAGAGCTATTAGGATTATTTTGGAGCAGGAAACATGGAAAATCAGCAGTGCCCTCGCAGGAATTCGAGCTCACAACCTCCCGACTTCTACCCGAAGTGCTTTCATATGCATCACGAAAGAATATTCCTTAAATTCTTCCGTATTTAAGGGTGACTCAAATATTTGTAGAGACATTCAGAAGTTTCCGGAGCATGAAAGGTGAGACGATCAGCAGTGCGATCTCCAGATCATCTGATTGCTGGCTAAACAAGCCTCCAAAGGAAAGCAGTAAGGAAGGAGAAAATTCCTTAAATTCTTCCCCATTTAAAGAATGTAGAGGGAAGGACTCAATCGCATCGCCAAACTCAGTGGCGAAAAGAATTTTTACGTTTGGAGCAGGAAACGTGAGATGATTAGCGCTGCCTTCGTTGGGATTCAAATTCCAGATCATCTGTTTACTTTGTCCACATATTCCATGAAAGCATGAAATGAGGAGGAAGAAAATTCCTTGTCTTCTCTCCTCACTTTCAAGGGCGACTGGGGAGCAGAGGGATCATGTAATCAAATCCAGTTTCTTAATCGAGTACCACTGGGGAGCAATTTGAATATGATAAATTGTATCATCGGGATTCGAATTTTGAACCTCCAGACTGCTAGTTGGAAGCTTCTGCTTACATGACGAAGACACGCTGTAAAAAAAAAGAAAATTCCTTACATCGCTAAGAACACTACATATTGCATAAATTACTTAGTATATTGTTACGTGGGTACGGGTTCGTAATGGATTGAGTGTACACGGAACCGATGATACGTTAATTAAATTTATTTTCCTAAAAACTCTTTGCTAACACAAAGAGTAACACAAAGAAGTCCTGGAACACAAAGAAGTCCTGGAACTATTCAAAGTATTTATACAGATTTTCTCACTACGATAGAGCACAAACAATAGTTACCACTTCAAACTACTAAGAATGCTGAACGCAAGGTAATGTAAAAAGCCTTGGTATATAACGTATAAGCTATAAACTTGCATAGTGCCCTGTCAATAATCTGAGCTAAATTCAGAACCCTGAACATTCCATATAAAGACCATAATGACTGATGCTCTGTACGTTCTTATATAGTTTTCACCCGCCCGCCGAGAAACTTCCAGTATCTTTGATATCTCAAAACTGCTGGAAGGCGTACACAGTTACAGTTATATACAGCGAGACAAAAAATTCTGGAGAACATCTTCCAGATTTTGTCGTCAAGCGTCGTATTTTACACAACTCCATTCACATAAGCTCTCTAGTTTTTAGGCTCGGAAAACTTTCTTCTAAAAACTACAGAAATCAATGTCATAAAGGAAAAGTGGCTGGTCAATATTCGAATACACAGGGATCGGACCAGAAAGTTGCAAAATGTTTGCTAAGTTCGGCCACTTCTGGCAATTTCTCGTCAAATTTGGTTACAAAAATTAGTCTCCAAAAAATCTTTAGCTTGTGTTATCTCACCTTCACTAAAATATTTACATATATACACAATTCATAGCAATACTTTTTAATGCCTGTCATCGAAATAATTCTTAAATCATTATAATGTGCTTTATCTTAGATCAACCTACTTAATTTTTATAGCAAAGTAATCAGAAAATGCTTAAGTTTTGACGGGCAAGGTAGTTTTGAAATGCGCTGAAGCTTTGCTGAATACTAATGATGCCGTGGCCTTTAGTCTCTCTACCAGTTCCCATGAAGATAGCGACTGTGGAACAAAAAGCGTAGGGCGTATTGTGTGGTATTGATAATTCAAATCTGTGATAATTGCTGAAGCAATTTTGGGCTAGTTTACAGGACACAAGAGATCTGTTACCAATTGCATCATTTGCTGCTTCTGATACAGTCACAATAGAAATGATCCAGCTTATATTGATTGAAATCTACAACGTCAAAATGAGCTTATTTTATTTAGACAATCCACAACAAAACACCTCTTTCCTCAGATATCCAGCTCTCCAGTGTTTTGCTAAAAGCAATTAATTATGCTAAATAAACCCCAAATCATACAGTTTCCTGATGTAATTGGAAGCAAGAAGTGAGGAAACTTCCCGAAAAACCGATATCTAAAAAGCTTAAGACTTCAGTTTTGCCATCTTCTTTTTAAGCTTGAAAGTAGCTGCAGGTAGCCATTAGAGTTTGCTCGTTTTTGCTGAAAGCAAAATTACTTTAAGAGGAAGATGACGCGTGACCTTAAGATTTCGGTCAGCAGTTTCTGCTATTTTCTCGGGCATAATGGCATTACATGGACTAGGATAGTTTGAATAAAGGAATGTAAATGTTGTATTAAAAGGTACAGGATAAGTTCTGTGAAAACGTTATTGAGTTTGCTCTAGGCTTTACTAGCACTTGATAGTTTCCGAGACTCAAATTTTATCCATATACAAAACTTATCGTATTTCATGTTATGATTAATCTTAGCTATGTTTAATAAATTCTCGACACAATTATCTCGCCTTAAGACGATAGCTTAAAACAATTGGCGAAGGTTTGTCGTTTCAGAGAACATGTTGTCGATGATACTAGGTACCGCTATTTAATGACTTCGGAAAACTATTGTTTACTTTCAGAGGTGGTTATCTTAGGGAGGGATTTGTGTGAGAGATTTCCAGCAGGGCAATGTGCTGGCGGAGCCAGTGAAATGATAAGGGGGATTATTTTTTTATGCTTAATTTAATTGATAAGATGATAACGCTAGGAGAGATTCCATGTGTTAAGAGTTTATATGTAGTAATATATAGACTATTATGTGTAATATATCGGAAATCAAAGTATTTGAGTAATTCTGGATTGTATTTCGACAAAACTGTATATAACACATGCAATCTTCCTCGAGGATATCGTCTTATCTGCTAAATCAAGAATTAAAAAAAAAAAAAAAAAAAAAAAAAAAAAAAAACCTTATCAGTTAGCTGGCTCCGCCTATAAGTTATTCTTGCGGTCTTAGGGCACTGCACCTCCTGGCGCTGAATGTCCCTTTTAATACTACTCTTGAGGGATACCAAGGACGACACTCATAGTTAATTCGAATGCAATTTAAAAAAAGCGCAGGAGAGAAAAAAGGAATACTAGTATTTTAACTAATAGAAAGATACTATTAAGAATTTAGCTGTATTTTTAAGCAGTTTCTTCGGGGGAATGAGTTCATTTGCTTACTTAAATCAAATCAGAACTGCAAATAAAAGAACACATTATAAATAATGAAAAACAAACATCAGCAAAAATGAGGGGGCAAAAAATAGAAAAAAACTAAGTAAGAAATGGCACTGAAGAACAACAATATTTAACAGAGAAACTGAAAAATGGCACTGAGTTCGAATTCGAGTAAGAACTCGGTGAAAACTTTTTGTTTTTAACTGTACGATGTTTAATGTATTCTGGAATTTTTACAGTTAAATTACGTAAGGTTGTATATGAAAGAAATTCCCAAATAATATGACATTATTTGCTATCATTGCTGTTATTCCACTCATTTTTCATTTTCCGTAGACAGTTTTGGTTTACGCTGATGATTTAGGACAATAATTTTTGCATCATTCCATAATAAGAAAACTTAATGCTTTTCTGGACAAGGCTCATTTAAACCGCAACTTTGTTAATCTTCCCCTGTTAATCAGGATCGACTGCACTTACAAATTATTTTTTTTCCGAAAAATAGTTCACGAAAATAAGAGAACGAAAACTACACAGTGAAATGAGGTACATGTAAAATAAAAATGACGATTTAAAATTAAGCTAAGCTTTCCAGAATTCGACGGCAGACTCAGGTCCTAGTTCTTCAGAAAGAAAGAAAAAAGATTATGCAAACTGGGAGGAACAATAAGCATATTTATATCAAAAGCAATACATGGAGCAAAGCTAATAATAACGTAGCGCCATCTGTCGGGGAAAATAATGAAATTTAAAAAAATAAGTTTTTAAAATTCTAAATGCGTTAGGAAAACTTGGACAGGCATTAATGTCATTAACGATGATTTTTTGTGGATATTTAAACTTCATGAAAATCCAATGCATCAATTGATTAAGCTTTAAGGATAATGTTTGAGGAAAAAAATTCGAAATTGTTATTAAATTTACAATTATCCAGTTATAACTGGATATCGAAATCTGTCTATTTCTCTTTTTCGGACTAAGTTTCGTATTCTTTGACGCGAAATTTCAAATCTATTTTAATTTGGCTGATATATCTCAAACCACACTGACAAAATATGCTATACATTCCCCAAGAAATAAAATCAGAAAAAGAATCATTAAAAATTGAACAATGAATTTTATTGATAAGTGAGAAAGTGACCTGAGGGCTGAACTTATTATTTCTCTTCCATTTCGAAGAAATGGCGGTATTCATCATACTGCACTTCAAACTTCTTATTATGGTAATTTTTCATACAGATATATGCGTACAACTGTCTTTTTGTTAATTATGATTGAATAAGAAATTTAGAAAAGTGTTTAAAAAAGGAAGTTATGATGCGTATAATGTAATATTGCGCAACTCCTTTTACGTAGAAAAATGTTTGGAACATTTACTAGGAATTACATCAGAAAAACAGATTCAGTCTTTTCCCCACTTTCTGAATAAAATCGATACTATCTTAAGATTCACCTGACAACGGATGTTTCCAGATATCCATTATATTTTGTGAGGAGAAAGCAGCTGGAAAAGCTTTCTTTTAGGTTCACAGGAAGAATTTCAAGGATCGCATACGCTGTCTTTTTATATTCCAAAGCAAAAACTAAAAAATCCGAGTGTACATTGACAGACATATTATTATGGAAATTTTATTCCGGTTTCAATTTAATTTTTGTTTTACATTCTTTTCGGCGCATTCTTACAGTTAACAAAACTAAAATATTAAGCGAATCGAGAATTTGTAAACACGCTGTAGTATTTTCCTTTTTGAATGGTAAATATTTTTCTGTCTTTTTATCTGCTCTGTATAATAAATGTACAGTTTGCAATTTTCTAGATAAACTGTGAAATGATCAGTTTTCGGATTTTTTAAAAATCTGTCAGTAATATTGCTGCTATTTAAGAGTTCGTAGCTGTCTCTACTAATATTCACTCCAAATGAGCAGCAAGAAGCAGACAACTAATTAGAAAGTAGATGAAGTACCCGGCCTGGACTTTAGGGCTTTTAGGGCTGTACATTGCCTGGATTTTAAGCAAATTAAAGAGGTTTTATTTAGGAGGATGAAGGTACTTTTCTTGAAATCTAGTTTTCGAAGTATTCGAGAAAAGCTGAAAGACAATGCATTTAAATTCTACTCTAAAGGTTCTACACTGTTCTAAATAGGTAACTAACTGCGCCATCTAACTGTTTTAATAGGAACTGATAAATCCTTTGTTATTGGTCATGTCTTTTTCTGAAAAATCACCAGTCACTCTGGCCGATTTCTTTATCATTCTTGAAATATTGGTAAAAAACTGATAGAGAGCTTGTAGAAACATTAGGTTATTTTTAAGCAGAAGACATGAGAAATGAGTAATGCCGTCGCCGGGACTCGAACCACGGACCTGTCGGATATTCGTCGAGCGTGTTGACCAATACACCACGAAGGTATGCTAAGAAGGCGGGAGAAATACCTTATAAGCAACTGGTCTGCATTAAAGGTTATACATGCTTCTGGAAAGTCCTACATTCCTCTTAAAAGTAAACGAATATGGCACCATCTAACCGTTTTAGTTCGAACTAATAGCGAGAACGTAACAACGGTGACGGAAGCCTAAGTTGGGTGACATGTTTTCAGAATTGAAACTATGGAATTTATCAAAAAATTATGAATTCTTTAGTATGTATGACTTCCACTGATAGCGGAAACGCAACAACGGCGACGTGAACCTGAGATTAGTAATGAACAGGCAAGATGTGGGGCATGAATGAACCGTTCTAATATAAATACCTGAGGGTGGAACTCAAGGGGTGGTTTTTCGAAATTTTATGTAGACAGCGAACTTTCTCTTGTTTTATCGTTTATTTTATTAATTAACAACATAATAAATTTGGATGAAAAGCTAAATATTTTACACTTTACTGAATGATAGCACGCTCCAATATTATTTTAAATTGGCCATTGGCAACACTTTAGTTTTAAATCACTGAGTATATTTATTAAATTTTAAAGACAAATATTTTGCAGAGTAGCAGCATCCTTCTCTTGTTTACATCATTTTATTGTTATATAACATCTTTTATTATTTACTCTTCTTTTATCTGAATATTCTGATTAAATTTGAAATGGAAGTATCTTACGCTTTGAAGAGTGACAACAAAAATTTTTAAATCACTGAATTTTTAATGAAAGTTTCGTTAAATTAACGGAAATATTTGCATACAAAAGAGGGCGGACGCAGTGGGGTTGCTTTTGAGAAACCTTATGTAGACCGTGACCTTCCTCTTGTTTTCTAGGTCAAGTGCGTCAAATTTCCTGAAGATCTGATAAAACTGTAGATTTGTATGTAAGGCAAACGGACGGTTAAGCTTCTTTATTTATATAATGTTAGCGACAAAGTATGAAACGCCTGCATTCTTTAGAATACCTAGGCATTGTATATAATGATGGACGATTTTAGGCATTCTATAGAATGCCGGATTTCATACGTTACCGGTAACATATAGATGAGAATGATCTTTCGTGCAATAAATAGCTGAAAATAGTTCAAGGAGAGCGCGAATACTAACCAATTCTTCCTTGGCGCATGAGAAATATCGAAATTCTCTCTCAAAAGTATACTCTAAAACATAATTCCTCTAACTCTGTATGAACCGCTAAGTCTCATAGCTACTGAATTGCCCTAACCCTCGGTTTCGTGCTTCTAAACTTGCATGAACTTTTCAAAGCTTCGGGAAAAAATACGTCGTAGAGCTTCGAAAATGTGTTCTTGCAAATCTTCCAGAAAATCGAAGAAGTTAGAGAAAAATCGTCAAATATCGCCAACTGGTGGCAAAAGTTGTCCTAATAGGATTTTTGCCCATATCTCGAATTGGTGGAGCTACTATTATAATTTAAAAGTTAGTAATGTCAGATATGAAAGATGTTTAGTTCGATTTAAGAAACAAAACCTTAGTGCAAAACATATGGTCACAAATTCAATTACAAACAAAATAGATCCTAAAACTGTTATCCTAAAAGCAATAAATAAGCAAATAACGGAAGGAAATAATACAGTATATTACAACAATACACAAAAACAACAATGTATTCAAATGGGAGTTAAATATTTACAGTAATTTACATCATCAAATTTTCAATATGTAGGAATGTGGCATTTATAAAATTCGTTATGAATGCGATTTTGCTTGTAAATTACAAATATGCAGATACTTAAAACTCAGGATAAGCGAGCACAAATGTATGTTAAACTGTAGACTCAGTTTTTGATGCTGGAGGCGTGAAAAATAAATGAGCAATGCCCTTCCCTGGACTCGAACCTTGACCTCTCGAATACGCGCCGAGTGTGCTTACGTTACACCACGAAGGCATGCAGAAAAGAAGGCGAAAGTACCTTATATACTCCCCCCTTTTAAAGGACGGCCTGGGATTAGGGGACCCAATTGCCAAATTCTGGTAGTGAAGAATCATCATCCACTCCCTCACCGGCACTTGAACCTGGACCTCTCGAAAACGCGCCGAGTGTGCTACCGTTACACCACGAAGACATGCAGAAAATGGAAAGAAAATACCTTATAAAACAGAAGGACGTGAGAAAGGTCTTCATTAGCTTCCCACTGTTAGAATTCAAAATAGGAATTTCTGTTTTCGGAGGCCAATATTATAACTCTAATTTACTTTTAGGTTTTTCTGCATTAACGCTGATATATACTACTAGAAAGCCTTGCAGTCATACGAAATGACCGGTGTTTTAGATATTATAAATTGTAATTAAAAGGATTTGTGCAAAGGTGTCTGCTAATTTAAACTGAATTACCCAGGGCACGCGGCGAGGACGCCCCTTTACTTACTGCCCCGCGGGGTTTCCCCCCTTCTACTTTCTTAATTGATTAAAGTAGAGTGCAATGAAGGAAACCACTGGCGGTACATTTCTTAAGAGCCACCGCTAGCTCAATCAATAAAGGTGATTTAAATAATGAAATGTTACTTCACATGTCAAAGATCTCTTTGTACTTGTGTAGATCTTTCCACCATTTTTAAGATCGCCTTGCAGAGGACCATCCATTATTTTTGATTTGACGTCCGTTCTTTCATGAACTCTTGAACAGGCAACATAAAGTTGACCGTGTTCAAATGCAGGCTCAGGTAAAAAAATGCCACCACGCTTAAGCGTTGGCCCTGAGACTTATTGATGGTCATAGCAAAGGCAAGTTTTACAGGAAATTGTCTAATTCTCAATTGAAACGGCAACCCTGTGCCGTGGCAGCTTCACCCCATTGGCTAGTACAGTTACGCAAGCAAACAATAAACTATCGGCGAGAAACAGACACTTAAGCCGCATATGTATATAGGGTGAAGTTATATCATCTCCTTCGAAACGGCTAGCTCCCGGGTGAAGCACATCGTTGGATCGTCCCAATGAAGCACATCGTTGGATTGCGCAGGTCCGTGGCACACCATTTTGAAGATTCGCGTCTTGTTGGGACTTTAATTAGCCGAGATATTAATTAAAAACTAATTTTCTCCCTATGTTTTCCCTACATTTTCCACTTTCTTTCTTGGGTTTTCCCTATTAGAGAGATTTGGCTACGTGCCAAATTCTTTTTTCTCGAATATCTACGGAACGGCGCCGAGTTGAAACTCGAGGCGCGTACACTCGGATTCCAAAAAATTCTCCTAATCCATCGATATCGTTCTCGTTTTCGTATGACTTTAATCGGCCGAGATATGAATTAAAAACTGCGGAAACGTTAATTTCCGCGCTCATTTTTCCGAGTGGCAACAATAAACTATCGGCGACACACACTTTAGCCGCTTATATATATAAAGATTACACTGAAATCTTTATTTAGTAAGTGTTTTTCGTTGGTCTCTTTCGAGAGGTGTACTTGGAGTAGCTCATCTGGACAAGTTCGTGAGTATATTTTTGATTTCTACGCTTCATTATGGACATTGTCTTGTACATCGATAGGATAGCTTGACTTGGTAAATATGGATGAGATAAATGATTTAGCAATCCTTAACAAGCGCGATATTGTTGAGAATATTCTTAAACATGGCACGATTGAGGATTGTAGGCAGATTATGTCTGAGTTTAACTTAGCGTTTAACACGCTTAGAAATGGCTTACGGAAAATCACCCCAGAAATGGAGCAATGGCTCCAAAAAACCTATGCAGAGCTTGAGAAGTGTGTAGCGATTAAACAAGCTGCAGGAGATTCAGTGCAAAATATCTGCGGTAGCATCCCGTTAGGTAATACTAGCAATGATTCGACATCTAATCAAACTACAAAGCAACCCAAACCAGTTTCAAATGTTATTCAGGAAATAAGCAAAATAAATAATTATAATGAAAAATGGATTACACCCAAAAAATACCACAAACGCACACTTAGTGAAAGCAGCAACGGTTCAATGACGTCAACCAAAAATAAATACGCTTCACTAAAAATAGATGATAAAATGGACACTACAAATGTTAGTTCGCTAAACTCACAAGAAGACAGTACTAATAATGAAGGTGATTTCATCACGCCCAACAAAAAGGCTAACAGAATTCCGCCGATTATCATTTCAGATGTCACGGACTGGAAAGCCCTCAGAGATAATATTAAGCAATTTACCATATCCATGGAATGTGTACAGAAAGGTGGTGATATCCACATTAAAGTTAAATCGGACACTGAGTATCGTGAAGTCACGAGATACCTAGACGAAAAGGAAATTCCTTACCATACCTTTCCTCTCCCTCAGGATAAACCGATAAGAGTTGTAATCAAAAAATTATCTGTTCACACCAAACCCGAGGACATTATGGAAGAACTAATAGACAATAACATCCCGGTTAAAACAGTAAGACAAGTTACCAAGAAAATAGACAATGAAATTGTCAAACTACCCACTTTCATGGCTGAAGTCAAACGCAGCATAGAAGGCAAGAAAATATACAACATAACGCATATTCTAGATTTGGCTGTTAAAATTACTCCCTTCAGACCCACTCCAGGACACAAACAGTGTCACCACTGTCAGAGGTATGGCCACAGTCGTGCTCACTGTAAGCACAAGCCCAGGTGTTTAAAATGCGGGCAAAACCATATTACTACTACATGTACAAAAGACAGAAACTTACCCGGCAAATGTTGCCTCTGCGGAGGCCCCCACATTAGTTCGTACCGTGGTTGCGAAATGCATCCGGATAACTTGAAAAGAAAAATTGCAGAAAAAGAATTCCAAAAAGAAGCGAGAAAAACTTCAAAAAATAGTCCCCCTGATATCAACTTAGAAAATTTCCCACCTCTTCCAAGAAGAAACATAACTCAAAATAGCAGTGAAAATGTTAATGAGCAGAATGCTTCATCTACCAATCAGGACGTAGCTGTCGAAAGTGAGAACTTAGGCTCCGTTTCCGATTTCATAATTTGGCTGAAGAAATTATTCCTGCAAGGAAAAAATCTCTTCGAGCGGTTCTTAAAATCTAAATCAATATTGGAAAAAATCCAAGTCGGCTGGGAAGCCTTTGAACTTTTATCAAGCATCAATTATGAATTTTAACCACATTAACAGTAATTCAAGAACTCACCTCACTGCCCCCAGCAGTTTAAATCTAGCATTTTTTAACGCCAACGGTATTCGCCACAAGAACGTTGAAGTTGCAAACTTCCTTACTCACCATAATATTGATGTGTTTCTAGTGAATGAAACTTGGCTCAGACCTAATGATAAGTTCAAGATCAATGGTTACAACGCATTCAGGACGGACAGAGACCATAACAGGGGCGGCGGTACTATGATATTAATTAAAAGGCATCTGCACGCCAATGAGTTTAATATTCCCAATAGCAGCAGCATTGAAACCACTGCGATCGTTGTGCATTCGCGCACAAATGAGCCGATTTTCATCATCTCGGCTTATAATCCCCCCAGAAACATTCTCACCAACAATGACTTGCAAATTTTTAACAATATCACTCACCCTGTTATTATAGCAGGGGACCTGAATTCTAAACATCATAGCTGGAATTCTCAAAGAAATAACACAAATGGCAACAAACTTTATAGCTATGCTCTTACGAATGACCTTAGAATTTTTGGACCAACGGAACCTACCAGGTATCATCATACAGGCAGCTCGGATGTTCTCGACATTGTTATTACAAAAAATATCCAGCAAATCCCTTTCCTACAGGTGATTAATCAATTAACCTCTGACCATCTCCCTGTTAAATTTACTTACCATGGCTTTGAGAAGACCTTGCCTTTAAAGAAAATTATAAACTGGCAGAAATTCAATAATTCTCTAGAACAATTACCTGCACACCCGGCTCTTGCCGATATTGTAGACATTGAGTACAATATCACTAAGATCAATAGTAAAATTAAGAAAGCCCTTGATGATTCCACCAAATTCAAAGATTATAAGAAAGATAAGCTCCCCGACCACATCATTGAGAAAATAAAAGACAAAAACCACACAGCAAAAATCTGGCGAAGAACAGGCGATCCCACTGTTAAAAGAAATCTGAACAGAAAAATTAGGAACATCAAGACCCTCCTCCTAGAGTACAGATCAAATTGTTGGGACGATTTCTTAGACTCCATGGATTTCTCTCCGAATACAGTCTGGCGTATTGGAAATTCCTTAAGGAATACTAATAACAGAAATATTGGTCCTCTCCACACCAGTAGTGGAATTGCTTATTCTGAACATGACATGGCTGAAGCCCTTGCGCAGCATCTAGAAAAGACGTTCACCAATCATGCCTCTAATAATGATGAGACAGATGAAGAAGTCGATAATTTCATTAACCACCTAGCTGACAGAAATTGTAATAATCACTTCAACCCAACTTCTCCAGCAGAAATAAGTAATATAATTAGCAACTTAAAGTCCAGGAAAGCTCCCGGCTACGATAGCATCACCAATACGGTTCTCAAAGCTCTCCCAAGAACCTACATAGTCCTCATTACAAACATAGTCAATGCTTGTATGAGGCTCAATTACTTTCCGCAACAGTGGAAGCACGCGCAGATAATTACGTTTGTCAAGCCGGGAAAAAACCCAAAGGACTTAAACTCCTACCGTCCGATCAGCCTTCTCCCCAGTTTGGGAAAGGTATTTGAGCGTGTCCTCCAAAAGAGATTAACTCAACATCTAGAGGATAAGGAAATTATATGTAAAGAGCAGTTTGGTTTTAGAGCCGGTCATAGTACCGTGCACCAACTACTGAACGTTACAGAATTTATTGCAGACTCCTTCGCAAAAAAGAACACAATCGCCAGCTGCTTTCTAGACCTAGAAAAAGCATTTGACAAGGTGTGGCATGAGGGTCTACTCTACAAGCTGCACCTTGTTCATCTGCCCATCAGTTTTATTAAGCTCATGAAAAGCTATCTTAAAAACAGGACCTTTCAGGTAAAAATTAATGACTCTCTCTCTTCAAGAAAAAGAATTAAAAGCGGAGTGGCTCAAGGAAGCGTTCTGGGACCGCTTCTGTTTAATATCTACACGAATGATATGCCGGTTCCTTTGAATGCAAAAGTAGTGAAATATGCCGACGACACAGCAATTTTAACCAAGTCGCTAAAACCTCAGCTCGCTGTAGATAAACTTGAAAGCGCAGTAAATATCATAGCACACTTTTATGATTCATGGAAATTAAAAGTAAATCCGTCAAAGAGCCAAATTCTCCTTTTCAGACGTCATCGGAAGTTCACTCCTGTAAATGTAAATATAAAAATTAATGATCAAGCCCTAGCAATTGTTTCAAGTACCAAGTATCTAGGAGTGGTCTTCGACTCACAGCTGTTATTCAAAGAACACACGGAGTATGCCTTGCGCAAAGCCACCGCTGCTAAAATGTCTCTTTACCCTTTAATAAGAAGAAATGCTAAATTAAATATCAGTCTCAAGAAGAAGATCTATACCAGCTTAATAAGACCCACCCTACTTTATGCAGTGCCTATCTGGGCCACTGTGTACAAGACTTATAGACACAAACTACAGGTCTTTCAGAACAAAATACTCAGACAAATTGTTGACTCCCCATGGTTCGTACGTAACCTGCAGATACATAAAGAACTGAAAATAAGACCCATAGATGATCAAATTCTCACCACGAGCCACAATTTCTATGCTAAAATAGAACTTTCTCAATACGAACATATCCGTAATCTGATAAATTACGATCCTACTATAGAAATTGCAGCAAAGCGCCCAAGAGGCATCTTCCATAACAGTAAATGGTGAAATGTGTATATATTGTACATAGTACTATTATCTTTATTTTATCTTCATTGTGTCATTTTACCAGTGTCTTTGAAACTTTATAGACTTATGGACATGATCCGTGTACCTGGATCTTCAAAGCACTGATCTTATATTTGTCATTTTCGTAATCTTCTTATTGTTATATCAGAGACTTTGTAATATTGTGGACTTATGGACATGATCCGTGTACCTGGATCTTCAAAGCTCTGATTATTTATTGCTAGTGTAAAATGTTTTTCACCATTTGCCACTTCGCTCAAATACCGCCGTCCCTATATGTACATAGTGTATAGTTACAGTAACTCATGTGCCTCAGTGTTGTACAAGAACTTTAGTGTTTAATTTCTCAGACCAAGACTTCACTGAATTGTGATATCTACTATTTCAAGATGCATTGGGCTGTGGACAGTTCACGGGAGGGTGACTCCCACGTGACTACCACTGTCCAATCTGTGTTTTACAGAAAGGATGAATTTGAATATTTTGTTTAGCTAATCTGTTGCACTTAGTTGTGTCATTTGTCTTCATTTAGATCGCGATATTAGTTTAATTATTCCAATCTAGATAACCTGTTTCAAAACTTGATAATTATTAATATTTCCAATATTTCTCATTGTACGCGTAAGCTGGTGACCACCCACGTGACAGGCTCCTGCCAATCATCTCCCTTACTCCACCTACATTTCCCAAAATTTGACAAGTTTCGCCTAGTTGGCGCGGCGTAAATCGCCTTAATTAAAAACTTAAGTACCAACGCCTTAGGGCAATTTACCAACAGAGACGGTTAAAGTAGCGGTTGGCTACTAATTGCCGCCTAGCCATTGACTCGATTTCGATTTCTTTATTTAGTCCTTCTTCATGTTCCACTAGCCAAGTTCAAGTCTGGTTCTAAGAGATCGCATTCATGTAAATATTGTTACAGGTTGTTTACTTCTCCCTTATCCGAATCCATAAGTTCGAACGTATGTATCCTTCTTTACTGGGTACGAATGTAGACAGGCACGACACCCGCTCGACCATATTCAAGAAATGACGAATTATCATCCACCTCGTTTTAGGTCGGAGAAACTGCAGAAATTAATAAGGTTTTTAAAAGCAGAAGACTCAAAAGTAATTGCGTCTTAGCTGGAGTTCGAACCGTATATCTCTCATTTACAGTTGGACATAGTAACCACTTACACCACGTAAATCCGTGTAGAGGAAAGCTATATTTCTTTACTATTTTTTCTAATATGGAATAGAGTAATATAGAAAACTAATCTGAAAAAATTATGTAATTTCAAGTAGCAAAAATGCAAATTTGTAGTTCTGCTGCCGCTGATATGTTATCTGAAGCTTCTGTTGGCTCTTAAACACTCGGGGGTTCTTTTAAGATAATGAATTATAACTCCAGAAAATTTGTTTTGCTTAAGAAAATGAATTATTCTAGATGTTATTTAATAATTTGAAATTTTAAACGAGTTCCGTGTTATGGCCGTTTATCTTTCTTTTAAAGTCCTCCTTCTCTACTAGAAAAAGTGCGCAAATGTAAATTCATCATAGCTTAGTTCCGTTTTTAAAGGATTAAGAGGATATGTTTCCATGATGGAAATTCAGTTACTGTCACCCACTGTGTAAACATCCAAATCCCTCTAGATAAGTCCAAGACTGCAAAAGATTCAATCGATTAAAAGAAACGCTTTAAACATGTAGAACTATTATCATCGACATTGTAAACATCCAAATCCTTCCGCATAATTCAAAACTACGAAGGAAATTTAAACCCTTTTTCATTGAAACTTTAATCACTTTTAGCGTAATGTTTAAAAGGTGATTAATTTTTATTTCTCTCATTAATGTTTAAAAAAGAAAGATAAACTTTATTTTCGTCAACAGTGTTGATTACAAGCTGTGAATTTTTCAGTAGGGAAAAAGTTCTTTTTCCGGTTTAAAGAAGCAATTGTCGTCACGGCTGCGTCAGTGTCGCCATGACGATAGAAACATGGGCAACAAGCATTTTTAAAAATTTATTCTTTTACCACTGCAGTTATAATTAAAGAACTATGTATATGATCAAAATGTTCATTTAGAGCTCTGGTCTGCAAGTTCGCTTTATAACTGGTTAAATAGGCCAGCAGTTACAGAAAATTTTCTACACGTATTTTCATTTATATGGAAAGTCGTAGCAAATCATCTTATCAGAAAATCTTATCAGTAATAACCATCTTATCAGAAAATTGATTGTGAATCGTTTCGTTTGAAAGTGAAAAGTATAAAAGGTCATTCGTCTTCGAATGTTTTCGAAATAACCATATAACGGAAAAAATCTGTAAGCTGTTTCTTTACAAGGTATTTCTCCCACATTCTTAGCATGCCTCCGTGGTGTAATGGTCAGCACGCCTTGGCGCGTATTCGAGAGGCCGGTGGTTCGAATCCCGGCAAGGGAATTGCTCATTTTTATTCTCTCCTGCTATCAAAAATAAATATCTCTACATCTTTAAATTACAGACTAAAACATAAAACGAGTCTTTCTAATTTATTACTTTTAACGTAGTAAAAGAAATAAAAAAATAACGCATAATTCATTTATCGAAAGATAACGTAATCAAAATATAATCGATGAATAAGTGGTAAATGTTATTGAATGAATCAGTACACTAATGAAATATCTGGCAGCTTGAAAATGCATAGGAAAAATTATTACTATTTTAACCATTATGCATATTAAAATCAGACATAATTAAAAATATTATTATGCACATTTATAATTACTTTTTCTTAATACAATTGTAATGCACAACTGTTAGAAATTTTATTAGTGTCGATCTTGAAGCTTGAGGTATAGTTATTAATTTATACACACATCTGAGTTTCTTTGACTGTAGTTTCGGCATATTTATAGTGCTATAAACTGTTTCCGTTTATCAATTTATTTATTTACTGCATTATGATATAATAATTTTTAATGCATTTTTGTTCAATCGAGACTTTCTCACTTTTCATTTATAAATATTTATTTATTTCATGCTTTGTGCTGTACATCTTTTAATTATGAATCGATACACTTTTGAATTATAAAGATAGATCAAACAGAATCGGAAATATAGGCAAAATTCCTCCATATATAATGGTTTAGCAATACCTTTTGTGGCGAAATCGCCAGTACTTTAACGCCAGATGATATTATGGACGTTTCCAGTGAAGGATTTTTTGAAGTCGAAAATAGTAGTTACTTTGCCGTAGAGTGATTATTTATTCAATACGGTATCAATTTCTTCCTGTTTATCTTACCCCTGGCGTCATATATTACCAACATATTACTATACTCTACAGTTTCGGTCTTGAGAACATAAAATACATGAGCCCGTTTCCTGCTATCCAAAAAGAGCAGCCTATGCTTCTACTGAGGGTAGTAGCGTCAGCCATCCGACTGGGTAGTGCGATGACCAGTCTGTTCGCCGGTTTTATAAGTTTCACACTTTTCGCGATGTGTTTGAGGCCAGATCCTAGCGCCTAAGAATTTATTCGAGTCGGTTCTATGGGGCGTGGATGAATTTAATCGGTATCGCCAGGGAATTGAGTATCCGATCTTGTGAGTTCAAAAGGTCCAAAAAGTTTTTCTCTGAGAGCTTGTGAGCCCAGTTTTCTGTCTAAGGGAGCTGAACTTTATAGGTGAGCAACTATAGTTGCATATTTGATTTGTAGTGTTTTGACAGAATTTGACTGATTCCTGTTTATCTGAAGTAATAATTAGACATAGTTTATAAAGAGATCTTTAAGAACCGTACTTTATAAAATATGTTCTAAATTACTGATGCCATTTAGTGCCAAGACGTTTTAACGTTTTTTTAAGATCAGTTTCAGAATTTTATTTTAACTAATTTCATTTTGCTTAATGTATGAGGATAATATGTTAAAGAATAAGACTAATTCGAATCCGGGAGAAGGCATGGATGTTTGTAAATGTATAGTGTTCTTGCGGCATGGGGGCACTCTAAATATGCGGTAAGTCAAAAATCCTGTCGAGAGGTTGCTGGTAGGGAAAGAAGGGCGGAAGACCCTCGGAGCCGTTCTCCCGAGGTGCTTTCCATTGAAATTGGGGACGGAATTGAGCTAAATCGCACTGTCACCTACAAGGTGCTCAAGGTTGTTGCCAACGACAGGCGTATATTGCGCTCCTTGCCACGAGGAATTTCATGGTCTTGGGCTGACTGTAGGCGTAAGTGGGCGTTAAGTCAACGACAATAACAATATGACTGTACGTTATTTTTTCAGATTATTTCGAAATAATACTAAAGTAGCACGTGGTGGCAAAATATAAATACGGTTTTCGATAGCAGATTCTCCTAACACCGTACTTACTAATGATTATTCAAAATATTTGAAATCTTATGAATCTTTTGATGAATGAACGCTTATTTTGTATAAGAATAAGGAGACACAATGTTGGAGACTAATGTTTTTTGCATGCTTGCATTGTAATTGAGTTTTGTTAAAAAAATTTAATAAATGAAAATTTTCTTATTTTCACAAAACTGAACACAGTTTACAGTATACTGAACAAAGAAACTCCAGTTTGGACAGCCAACCAGCGGCCGAGCGGTAAAGACGCTAAACATGGGTAGTTCGGTCTGAGGTTCGAATCCCGCGAACGGGCTGGCTGCATGGGCGTTTTCGTGGTTTTCCCCATGTGTAACGTGTATACGAGCCAGTTTCCCTTAGAAAGTCCTCCACGAAAGGCATCCCTCCCTTTAGGCAGATAGCCCTCGTGTGCTTTGCCATAATTAAATACACCAACACCAGTTTGGACAATAATGCTTTTTACGTGCTTAGATATTAAACTAATTTTATAAAAAACACTTCACAAGTGAAGATTTTGTTCAATAATTTGTTGTAAAGATGTAAGTAAATTCTCTAAATATTACTAATTGTTTTACATATTTATGTTGTTTAATTTCGTATTTAACTTTTTCGTAGCGATAAAGGCCAAAATCTGTTCCCCTCAAACATCTGAAACGCCCATGTATACGAATTTCTGTTGGAATGGATTTCCTTCTCCCCTGCCAAATAGAATACTGCATGCTGCAGCGTTAACATTAACTTACCTAAGTGATTACTTCTCTCTTGGGGATCTTGGTGCGGTTTCACCAACTGTGTGCATTTTCCCCTTAGGTCAGCATTGCAACTGCGAGCATTCATAGCTAAACGTTGGCGTTAAACAAAGGAGAGGGAAGGTGAAGTCAAATGAAACAGCAACTTTAGTCGCTTCAAAAGAATGATTGGAATGTTGTTTAAAAACTCTCAAAACCAGTGAACGATATCCTATCCCTATAACGTGATAGGGAAAGCACCAATTAAAAAATGGACGCAGGCATTTGAGTGACCTACCGATGATTGAATGCACGGGCGATACGGGCGACTTTGTTATGAAACGGTTTTAACTCTTAGAATACTGTTTGTTTTGATGCAGAGTTTTTAATCTTTGATAAGTTTCGAATAAAAGGGTCTTATTTTGTATTATTTATTCTTATATTTGCAATAAAGTTTTGGAACGAAAAATTACCTGTAAATTACTGTTGACCTTGTAGTTGGAGAGTTTACTGAATTATCAGTAATAGAAAAAATAGTAAATTTACAATCCATAATCTGAAAAGTATTTTTTACTGACAAAAGGCTTGAGAAACGTTGCTATAGGCCATGAAAAATAAGTGATCTTGTTGCTGTGGTGTTATTCGTCCAACGGACGTCAAATTCTTTATGAGAACGTGACGAATAAGAAGAATCTTGAAGCAATAAATATTTGATTTTCGGGTTAATTTCTTTGTAATAACGATAGATCTGTTGCTTTTATGTAATGTTTGAAGAATTATTAATCTCAAATCAATAAGTTATAAATAATATTTTGCATTACAAACAATAAGAAAAATACGAAAAAAATCTTAAAATAAATAGCAGCTTTTTTATGTTATAAATTTCATTTTTCACTGACATAATTCCGTTTGTCATATTTCATCTGTAGTGCATAGGAAAAAACTAAAGAAATAAACTACGAAAAATCGCCATTCATTTGTTATCTAACACAAATGTAGTTCTCTTAGTGTATCATTCATTCCTGTCTATCTAAAACTGGCTTAAAAAACTCGCATAAACCAAAGGAATGAAGTTTAAATTGCAAACGTTTTCTCAAGATATTTCAAGATTTCAAGGTTATTTAAAAACAAAAGCATTGGTGTAGATGACATAGAAGCATTAGTCATCAATTCAAAAACGATTTGATATAAATTTTGATACTGGATTTTATTCATTGTTCTTTTTTCACCCGATTGTACTTCGTATTCTTGATTCTTTTATTTATTCTTGAGGCTTATATTACTAGAAAGACAATCTTATATTCGCAACAAAAAGGCATGTTGGTTAATATTGTAACAAATTCAAAGTAAAATCTTATATTCTAAAATATTAGATTATTGTATTTATTTATTTATCTAAAATATTAGATTATTGTATTTATTTTATATATATTAATATAGTATAGAATTCAAAGTAAAATATTATATTCTAATATATTAGAATATTGTATCTATTTATTTATTAAGTTTTTAAGATATTTTCTCCCTCCTTTCTTTATGCTTTCGTAGTGTAACGGTAGCACAGTCGGCGTATTTGAGAGGTCCAGGTTCGATTCTCGGCGAAGGCATATCTCATTTTTCATAAACTTCTGATTCAAGAAAACCTAATGTCTCTAAACTGGCGCCCGGACTAAAAAAAAGGGGGGTGATGATCACTCTTCACCACCAGGATTTGGCGATTGGGTCCCCTAATTCCCAGTTGCCCTTTAAAAAGATAAAAAGAGGGTAAGGTACTTTTGTTTAAGGTATTTTCTCTCTCCTTTCTGCATGCCTTAGTGGTGTAACACTAGCAATCAAGAGGTCCAGGTTCGAGATTTTTCATGTCTTCTGCTTCAAAATAACCTAATGAATCTATAAGTTGTTTTGTAGTAGTTGTATTAGCTACGCGTGTTTTTTAATTATTATTTTGTTTCTATTTCAATGCCATATGAATTGAAATTTTAACTGTTGTTATACATGCATATATATGCAAACAAAAAAGAATTATGAAATTTCAAAATTAAAATTATTAATAACAAAAGTCGCATTGCTGGGAAATTAATTAAATCATCAAGAGATAATAATTAAACCTAAACTACCAAGAGGATACAGGTGGTAACCCAACAGGTAGTAAACTACTTAATCTAACAGTATGCTAACTAAAACTAGTGCTTTTTGCTTCCTGTTACCTAGTTTACCAATATTTTTAAATTAAATATTATTTTTTGATTCTCTTTCTCCTTCGCTCTCTCTGCATACCTATTATTGCAAATTTACGTAAATATTTAAAATTTGACTATATTTTGATTTTATTTTTGTATCTTTACAGTGTTTTGTATTGTTTTGATTTGTTTATTTGGTGCCTTTTACATAATAACTAACTCTATATTTTTGTTTAATACAATTTGTATTCATTTATTGGGTTTGTATGCTACAGATCTTGAAATTCTAAATCAATCGACATCTGAACTATAAAAACCATTTGATCAGAATCTAAGATATTGGCAGAAACTTTCTTAATGCAACTTGGCGAAACTTTTTATTACCAAATTGGTTTTAAAAGTGTTAAAAATTTTTTGCCAAGTGAGCAATTTCTGGGGAATACATTTTTGAGGCCCTAGAACAATTTTTCCCAAAGCTTTTTACATACTCAGCAGTAATTAAAAATACTATATCACCATTAATTCATATAACATGAATAAATTTGCTGGGTTATAGTTTTTAAAGTTAAACAGAAACTTCTTTTTTTCAGTAATGGTTTCACTCCTGCAGCTGAAAACTTCACCAGAATTATATACAAATCAAGTCTAAAGCTTGAGGGGCCTCAGTACAGTTGCCCATTTCTGAATGAAAATTTGGGCTGACTGATTGTCGGTTTCGAGCAGTTTTTAAATGGTTGCGTAAGCATTCAATAAGCTAATTTATCATTTTTAAAGAGCTCCTAAGACTTTAAAAGTGTATTTCCGGAAACTCTCAGAAGGTCGCCACGTTGGAGTCAAAAAATTTCACCGAGGACCGTGAAGTAGGGTGTCTCCGCACTTTTCCGGTTGGCTATAAAAGTCATTAGTCGATCGATTCAAAATTACAAAATTTATAATATAATGCACGAATTAAATGCAAATGCAATAATATCTCATAATTTGATTAAACAAAAAATACACAATAAAATATTGCATAGAAATGTACCAAATAAATAAATTAATAAGTAAAAATAATACATAATATAATAAAAATATATAAAACAAGAAAAGAATTCAAATAAACATAAATATTTACATAAATTTACAACAGTCCCGCACATGAATTATGTTAAATATTTTAATGTTTGAATCAACAAAACAGCTACAAATAATGCATTTACATCAACAAGAAGTTAATTTTAAATCGCCTTGAAAGGAGAACATAATTGCAGTTCGAATATTGAATAGCCAGATATGTCAAAATCGATCAAAATACGGTGTATTGTTGGTGTATTAAGAATACGGCAAAGCACACTAGGGCTATCTGCCTAAGGGGAGGGATGCCTTCGTGGAGGACTTTCTAAGGGAAAATGGCTCGTATAAACGTTACACATGGGAAAAACCACGAAAACGCCCATGCAGCCAGCCCGTTCGCGGGATTCAAACCTCGCACCGAACTACCAGTATTCAGCGATTTTACCGCTCGGTCGCTGGTGGGCCTGATAAAAATACGGAAAGCATACTTTTTAGTGATCATTCTATAAGCACAGGAGATAAAATAATGATTAAGCTACTGTTAAAGAAAAATGAGTAAATATCTGAGATAATGTTTTCACCCCACGTTTATTTAGGGAAGGTTGATCCATCAAAGTATTTGAGAAGAATATTTCAAAATATTTTCGTAATTAAGAAATTTGCTAATATTGTAAAAATAGATAATTGAGCAATCATGAATATTTAGAGAATACTTTCTCTTACGAGACTGCGGAATAAATTGCAGCGACAAAAGTTGCCCTAATTTTAAATAATACTAGTTCATTATGTTTTTTTTTTTTCATATCGTAATGAAAGTCTGAATAATTAAACAGCGGAAATAATGAAACATCTCTCTCCCGCTCTCTTTTAATTGCCTCTACTTTAGGGATAAAAAATGCTTAACTGAAAAATGCACATTGAGAGATTACCTTTATTACGTATTCCAAAGAACGGTTTTTTTTGTGTGTGCGTGTATGTGTGTGTGTGTGTGTGTGCCACACGCGTTTTTAACGCATTCTTGAAAATAAACACTCAGTTACATTCATATTTTTTTAACTCTGAATGTTGATATAATAATTCCTTTGTAGTGATGAATAAGCGTAAACATACACATTTGAATGCTTAACATTTATTTAATTAAACTTCACTGCTGGTGTATTATTTCATTTAACTGTGAAGTTCCCTTAATTTTAACAGCTATTTTATGTTTTGAATCTGTACTTCTTCTTTTTCGTTTTCCCACCAGAATGCAGTTGGGATGTATTTAAAGAAAGGTTTTTGAGATCGTAAAACAGAGCTTGTTTTTCTGTCGTGGCACGTTGCTAGGTTTCTATTTTAGATAAGAGTTATTGTTTTCGGCCTTGCATTATAATTGCCGATAGTTGAATTCCACGCCGGTGAGGTTCTGAGCCAACTTCGTGTTAAATTGCTACGTGTAGCCTTCCGCTCTTAGTTTACTCAAACTGAAGCTTTACATTTTACCTACTACATTACTGAAGTTTCTTGCGATAAATGCAGCCTGAGTTGCAAGTACCAAGGGTGTCTTTTGTTCACATTATTAGTTTTAAATAAAGGGTCTTTTACCAATTTTGTCTAAGTTTTAGTTTGTTCTTTACACGTAGCGATAGGTCTGCTAACGTCTAGCAGAAGTTTAGTTACAGTTTCCACCAGTGGAGGACTTCAAACTTTATATAACAAATAAAATACTGTCTTGGCGAAGCTAATAGGTCTTTCGATGTGCCACCGCTGCACGAAACATAATATATTCTTGTAAATATTTTAATCCTTTTGGCTGTAGTTTTATTTATCTATACTGTTGTTATATTTTGTATTGCTTTATTTATTAATTTTATTTATTCATTGTTTTTTGAGTAGTAATTTTATGATTTATTTTGGGTTTAATCTAATTTGTGGCCACACATTTAGCATTTAAGTATATAATTGTTTTATAGAATTGTAGATCTATTAATTCTGAGTGCAACGGCTTTAGAATTACAAAAATAGCTCAGTTAGAACTCGAGATATAAATAATATCGTTCCTTAGTGGCCATAGCGGTAATTTTTGTAGCCAAGTTGGCGACATTTGGTGATTTCACGCCAACTTGATGACTATCCAGAAAATCTGCGAAAGCACATTTTTAAGCGCTGTGACCGATCCTTCCAGAAGTTTCCACAAGTTGTCTTCCCGGACTTTGGCCATGGTGGACTACGGTAGTTTTTTCCTTCCAGAGAACACGTAATAACAAACTATAATAGCAGGCCTGTTGTCTTCGTGGGAGTGTGGAGTAGGGTACAGAGAGGGACAGAAGTTTTCAGATTCAGTGCTTCAGGGTACAAATACAGATCAGAGAGCTAGGGAATTTATTCCATATACTATACAACTATACTGTCCTTCTGGACCCACTGTTCTCCACTTACAATACTTGAATACACAGTGTGCCAGTGAAGCACCTTTCACTGGCACACTCTGTTCTGACAGCCCGAACACAGCATGGATTTACTTATAACGCCATACAGCGAGAGTTGGAGTTAGAGTTGAGAATTTAGTTGTGCATCAGTTACGAATCAGCTGAACTGCTGGTTGAAATTTACCATGAGAGTGATTTAGAGGAACTTCATGATTTATTTGCGTGTTAAGGAGGAATTTCGCGTTCTCCTTGAAATATTTCCAGCCATTATTCTGCTGTGTGTGCTATTCTGTGAGCATATTTTAATAATAAATTGCTCATTTCTTTCTGCTTAACTGGACTCATTATTTAAAGAAACATCAACGGTCGTGTAGCTCCCAACAATATTTGTTTTTTCACGTGCCCTTATACATAGGTGTTTCTCTGTGTGTTAGCATTCGATAAAGCATAAGATTTCAAATCGAACTTCCAGATTCAATTATTCTATTATTAACTAACAAACGGAGAGACTAAAAAACAATACATAGCGGTTATTGATTTTATATTTATTTACTTTTGAACGAATTCGAAGAGAAAATGCCCACGTGGAAAAAGTGATTCGGAACAAAATCAGAATGATCTGAAGCTGATGGTTTTTAACTTCTGAAATTAACTGGAGAGCCGTTCTTTCTGTCGAATATTTTTCTGGTAACTCTTAAAGGGTTTTAACACTCGAAAAATTCGGTGTGTACACTGCGAAACTCGGTACGCGTTTTTCGCAGTGTACTCGGGTGTAGACTGCGAAAAACAAGGAGGGGCGGAGACAGTTCTGTAACTCCCGTTCTACTGGCCCAATTGACGAAATTCAAATCGCATTTTTCGTGTCTCGAAAGCGCGACTAAGGATATGTATTAGATTTATAAACAGCATTATTCTAATGTATGTATTTTGACGCAAAATCGGACTTTTCTGAAATAATATATACATTTGTTTTCATATTTCAATTCTACTACTCAAATTATGCCTAGATATTGGTGAGAAATTTAAAACTTTATCTTGGCACGTTTTTTTTCAGTTTGCACCAAGAGTAATTCAATTGGCGGAATTAATTTATAGTAACCTACTTTAATTTTTTTTCATTGATGCACGAGAGGAAAAATGTCAATCGTTCATTCGTTCAAATAATTTTAACAAAGTACGTAAACCACATTTTCGTTATTATCGCTCATATTAAATGCGCGGAATTTTAAAATCCGCCAAAAGGTAAATTCACGTGTATCTTAGGAAATTCTGAATAAAAAACTGATTTTTTGGCAGATGTGCTTAGAAATGCGTCTCTTTTAAGATGATGTTAAAAATGCTATAGGTTATAACACAAAACTGTTTTCGAAAAATTTATAAAAAATATTTAAAAATACAAGTTTTTAAAATAAATAATAAAAATTTGCGAATTATACAATTTTGGATATTTGGATTAAGCCTAAATTTCAAATTCTGGAAGAAAGAATCAAGTAAGTTTAACTGATAAAAAGAGATATTAATATATATATATATATATATATATTAAATTTAATTAACATTGAAGAGTTAAATTTTGAGAGCTATTTTTTAAAAAAGTACTCTTGTGATTTTTACAAAACTTAACAGTATGGCATAATTTGAGTCAATCGAAATATGGAAAAAAAGTGCCTTGTCATTTCAGAAAAAGTCCGATTTTGTGTAAAAATACCTGTATTAAAACAATGCTGTATATAAATCTAATATATATCCTAAGTCGCTCTTTCGAGACGTGAAAAACGCAAGTTGAGTTTCATCAATCAGCCTAATAGAACGGGAGATATAACTGTCCCATTTTTATTGCGCATTTCGCCTAATTGAAACAGATTAAAATACATAATATATGCAAATGATTATTAAAAATGTTCGCGTTTAATTTAACTTTTAATTTCAGTTTATTATTTAATATTTATTAAAAATTTTAATAATGTTTTACATTAATTTTTTAAAAATATTTTTAAAAAATTAAAAGAAAAGTATGGTAAATTTTTTCGAAATGTTAGACTGTGATTCGAATGCTTCAAATCGCAGTTTTATTACTTTATGGTTATTTGAAATCGTTTTAATGCTACTTTTGGGAATGTTTAAAACTAACAACTGTTTATCACAATACGTCTATAACGTTCTGAGCATTTGACCAAAACTATATATTCTAAAATAAAACATGGATTTGCAAATCACTGAAATTATCCATTTTCTTATTTGTAATCTATTTTTGGACATGTCAAAGAACATTTTATTTTAATTAATATCTTGAGAGTGAAAAAGTAAACTTCCGTAACTCAAAAAAAAGAGGGGGGAATCTATTACGGGAGGAAGTCAGTCGAAGAATGAAACTCGTAGAAATTTGGAGTGGATAATAAGCATTTGGCGTTCAAAAATTTGCAAAGAGAAATTATAAATAAAAACACTTCACTGGAGTCAGAGCAAAACACATTAAAAAAGATTTAAGCCTTTAAAAGCCATTACTCTTAGACTTAAAAGTTCTAAATTTAATGTCAACAAAAAGGACACAGCATGCCTGCCGGAATTGCTACTTGACTTAAGAGCCCTGTTTTAATTCTTTTGTAAGTAATAAATAATTCTTGACTACACCAGCTTTAAACATACTTTTAAAAAGAATTTCGTTTTACAAAGAAAAAAAACCGTTTTGCAAATGTTTAAGAGCGCTATAACCTACATTTAAACAAAATTCGACTTAAGGCTCACATAAATATAGTATGTAACGTCATTATTTTTATGTAAATTTATGTATTTTTAGTATTACAATATATTTATTTTTAAAGTAAACGTGTATGAGTAAGTTTATGTAAGTAAATCTGTGACAAGTGACAGGTGACAGCAGGGTTCGGACACCCAGGCGGCTTTCACTGACTATTCGGGTATCGTCCGGATCCCGCAACTGTCCAGAAAAACATTACCAAACAGGGCCTGATGTTGGAAGACAGACGTATTGCGGATTCTTACAATACCAATGCTTATTATGCAATATATAACACTATAGAGATACTTTATATCAAGAAGTGGTGTTAATGTGTTGAATTACCACAGTAGTAATGTTCTACATTATACATTAATAGTGCACTCGATATATTGATATATACAATAATAAAATTTCCTAAACTCTACAGACATACTTCAGAGCAGTACGAGTGCACATTATACAACTTATAACTAGTATTATACATTAATAATACAGCTATAATTATACATTAAATAATATATACAAACATACATTACATTAATACCTACATAACATAAAAGGCGCATTCGATAACTGCACCTCCACTGACTGCCATTTTCAGACATTTGTTATCTATGGTTATAAGGTATTGGTATTAACGGGCGTAGCCCCCAGCCGGCCTAGTCGGCATAAGCCGGCCATATGACTAAAAGAAGGACCAGCCAATCCAACCCAAAATAGCGAGGCAGCCAACAGCCCGGCTACGCCCCCCAAATAAATAAATAAATAAACAAACAAAAATAAAAGTAGACCTAGATCTCAATTCCAATAGTCTTCATATTCATATTAATAATGTTCATTATTTCCTTGGCATACCTTCTTGTCTTTTCATTTGTTTGATTCAAATCTTGCATATTGGACGATACATACTTTTCCCTCACACTCCTTGTTAATACACAGTCCTCGACAAAGTGAGCTACACCTCCGTAAGAATTACATATTTTGCATAAGCAGTTCTCCTGGAAGTGGAATCTGTTTAGATAGGCGGAATGTGGAATCTGTTTAGATATTATCTACCATGATAGATAATTATTTGGTTAAGGTCCATACCATTCATAAAAGTCATTTTGTTTTTCTTGAATGCGTAAGTCTTAAATAATTAATATTTTTCTCAGGTGTCGCCCATCCTTCCATTGTTTCAACAAATGATCTTTCATAATGGTCCTCGACAAAGTGAGCAGTCCTCGACAATGTGAGCTACATCTCCGTAAGAATTACATATTTTGCATAAGTAGTTCTCCTGGAAGTGGAATCTGTTTAGATAGGCGGGAAACCTACCATGATAGATAATTATTTGGTTAAGGTCCATACCATTCATAACAGTCATTTTTTTCTTGAATGTGTATGTCTTAAATAATTAATATTTTTCTCAGGTGTCTCCCATCCTTCCATTGTTTCAACAAATGATCTTTCATAATGGTAATAGTCTTTTTCCTTGAGTCTTGAATATCATGACAAATGGCTTGGTCCTCCAGGGCAGCTTTTTTGGCAATTACCACACACTCCAGTGTGCGCTTTTATCCAGTGGAGGTATAATCTGTGTTTTCTTCTAAGTTTTCTGTATAAATTTTTGATTTCATTCATGAGTTCATTGTTATGAGTTGGGCGGGAGAGCGCAAACAGGGCAGACAAAGCGTCTAAATATAGATTAATTGAATATGATTCTCGCAAATGTAAGTCAATCCATTGGCAGGCTTCTTTTACAGAACAAATTTCTGCTTGGTGTACAGAATTAATAGATTTCCTATTCATGTTTTTAGAATCAATCTCTACACCATAAAAAAGTACCACTAAGGCATCACCGACACCCCCCTCAAATCCCTCCCATCAATATAAATTTCAATTTCTGCATCAATTCGAATATCTCTATAAAATGGAATTCGGAATATGTTTCGAGGGTGAATACCATTATTTTGTATCTGTTCAAAATCGCTGCTATGAAGATCCGTATTTCCATATGTAATACAAGGAACAAGTCCATATCTAAATAGGAGTTTATCATAATAAGGTGTGGTGTATTTAATTATGGCAAAGCACACGAGGGCTATCTGCCTAAGGGGAGGGATGCCTTCGTGGAGGACTTTCTAAGGGAAACTGGCTCGTATACACGTTACACATGGGGAAAACCACGAAAACGCCCATGCAGCCAGCCCGTTCGCGGGATTCGAACCTCGGACCGAACTACCAGTGTTCAGCGACTTTACCGCTCGGCCGCTGGTGGGCCTTATCATAATAAACTTTTTAACTTAGTGAGAGAGGCGGTATACCAGCCCAACACGCACATCGCCTCAGTCGAGACTGTACGGAAACACCTGGTAACTGCAAGTAACCAGGCCGTCTGCAAAGAGTCAAGTTTTGATCGAAGCCTAACCAGCTTCCCTGCCCGGAAACCCCAAGCACCTATTCTGTAAAGAATTTTGGACAAAATAACATTTTCATATATATTCCTAAGGGTGAAATACTTAAATGCAAGAGTATCTGAAGTAAAATTCCTTTTGTAAAAATTTAATATTTTTTCGACATTTCTTTGTACATATTTAAAATATGTTATAAAATTCATTTTCTCATCGATGAAAATACCAAGATATTTTAAATTATCAACAAATTTGACAATTTAATTTAAACTATTTGTGGTTATAAGGTATTTTGTAACTCCTTGCAGCATGCATTCGTCGTGCAACGGTAGCACACTCGGCACATATTCGAGAGGTCCAGGTTCGAGTCCTGGCGAAGGTATTACTAATTTTTCACGTCTCCTGTTTCATAAAAATCCTAATGGCTGTACAGGGGCGCTCGAACTAAAAAAGGTCGTAGACAATGATTTGTCATTCCCAGTATTTGGTGATTGGGTCTTCTAATCTCCAGTCGCCCTTTAAAAGGGGAATATATAAGGTATTTTTTTGTCTTCTTCCAGCATGCCATACTGGTAGCACGCTCGGCGAGTATTCGAGAGGTCCAGGTTCGAGTCCCGGTGAGGTCATTTCTCATTTTTCATGTCTCCTGCTTCACAAAAAACCTAATGACTCTACATGGTAAAGATGTTAGGAGGTCGAATTAACCTTAACCTATGTAAATCTAATAATACTGAAAACATATAAATTTACTTTTCGAGATGGAGGCATAGTTTATATAGTCTCCGAGGGTAAAAACACTTTGTAGCAGAGAAGACCCCATTTTTTATCTCCTTAAAAAATGCATACAAATTTTTGAAAGGCCGTAAACGATATAAAATTAAAATTTTTCTTGGTTTAAATTTAAACCTGACAGAGTTCTCTTTTAACAGAGCGCTCTAATTTTTAACTAATTGCATTTCCATCAAATAATTGCAGTGCGTGTAAAATTTCCATCAGTACAAAAACAGCGAAAGAATTCCACCAATAATAAATACGAGAAAATTTTGCATTATTAATATAATTTAAATAATTCTTATTTTTAGAAGTCCTATCGGATCTTAAACATAAGAGAAAATAATAAGACGAAGACGTATTGCTTAATTTTTTAAATTTTCATATCAACCGCTTTCGAAAATTCTAAATATTATTTATTAGCTTTAGCATTAATGTTGATTAAATATTTTTAAATTATAGTCAGGTTAAATTTTCATCTTCAGTCAACGAAGTGGCAAGTTAATATAGCAAATAATAACTTAATATATGTTTTATGTAAAATTCCATCTTTATACTTTTCAATAAAAAAATTGAAGCAGCTGAAACTTGAAACCTATTGCTTTTCAGTGAAAATTTATAATATTATTTTCAAGAATTTTCTCCAAAACATTTAAGTCGTGTCTCTCTTTTTGCCTAGCTTTTCCAGTAATTTCCAAACAAGTAACTAATCGTCGTAATTTCTTACTTTTGAACGCAACTATTTCTCTTTAAGCAAAAAAATCACGTATGTTCAAGATTTTGTATTAAATTGCTTTGCATAAAATTTATTCCTTATGTTTTGCATAATGATCTTTCCTTATGTTTTGCATAATGATCAGTTTGCTTTTCTGGGGAATTAAACTAAAAAACGAAATGTTTTTATAAAATAAGCTTTTATTTAAAACTCATAAAGTCATTAATGAACTAAAAGGAGAAAAAATAGTTTATTAATTAAATGGGAACAAAAACTTAAATAGTTCTCTTTACAAAAATCATTTACAAGTTTATAGCACGAATAATAAAAGCGTGAGGAGCACTTGATAAATTTTTAAAGATAACGACTAATACATTTGGCAATAGAATTCGATTATTAGACTTCGCTATATAGGCGTCCCTGTTTTAATTATTCGTAAAGTAAAAATGTAGATGAATTTCGCAAAAATAATTATTTAATCTCTTGTTCCCATTCAACTATATGTTCCAAAATTTATGATAATCAACCAGTTATTTATTATTTCAGTCTTTACTACAGCTTCTAATTTCCTTATTCCTCACCAGAATGCATAGGATACTGGCTAGTATGTAAACTGAGGTTTTTGGATTTTAAGAGAGAGTTTAAAGCGTGTTTCTGGCATGGCGTGCATGCTATGTACTAGTTTTCTGCCAGCTTTGATAGTTGTAATTATTCGGCCTTGCGTTCTATCGCTGCCGATACTTCAAATTTTAACGCACCGGTAGAATAGTGAGCCAGCTTTTAGTATGGTAATTAACTGTGTAGTTAGACTACTAATCGATATTTAACTTAAATTTGACTGTTCTATTTAGTTGTATCACCACGACATTTTATTAATATCACACGAGATATTAGTAGTATCAGTATCTCACGAATTATTAGCATCATAAGAGATTTTATAATTTTTTAGTTAAATCAGACTTCGTTTTAGTTGCATCACAACGACGATTTTGTGAGCTCTAAGTAAAAGCTTTTTTATAAAATATTTTATATTTTAATTTTCAGTGGCAGGTTATCATTCAAATTATTGGATTGAAAAATCACTTCCAACTATGAGTAATCACTCTTTTATTTCCAACAAATCTATTATGTCAAACAGTCAGAAATATGTGGGAAGTAAGAAAAATGATGTGATGGCATCATGATCTAGAAACTGAAGAAGCCATGTATCAAAATTGTAGGAATTTTTTTAATGTAAAAAATCGTCCAATTAATATCTATTTATCATCGGTGTTTGAAAAGAAGACGCAGAGTTTGTTTTACACTCTGTGAAAATTTTTAAGTTTTGTAAGCTAAACATAGATGTAGAAATTTTAGAACCATGGGGTGGAGCAACAAAAAATAAAAAAATCCAGCAATTTTTGGAAATTCGCCGAAAGAAATTCAATAATTTTGTTAAAAATTTCATACAAATTTCATTTAAAAGACTTTTACCTGTTTATCCGATGGTGCAAACAGTAAGTTTTTGAGAGGTTTAGTTTATGCTTTAAACGAAAATGTACGAAAAATCCTTTAAATATCAAATTAAATAAAATATAAACCTAATTTTAGAAAATTCGTTTCGCCATATTTTGTTATTTATAAACAGTGTATGTACAAAATTTGAACCCTGTAGCTATTCAGAAAGTTTAAAAATCGACGCTAAACTTTTGACCATGGTGACGAACACCAAGAGTGAGTTATATAAGAGCATTTGTCATTAATAATTAATAAATTTTGTTATAGGCGCTCTAAAAACTGCAATAATCTAGAGGTAAACTGGTTCCAATTATTCAAAAACCGTATATGTTCATGACTTTGCTTGTAATTGCTTATAGATTTTGCATAGATCTCATTTCCTTCCTCCTGTACGCTTTGCTTACTGTTTAAATCACAGAAAATGTAATGTTTTATGTGTTTATTATATCTTTTATCTTATCATTTTATTTCTACTATCATGTCTACTTTATAACCGGCAAAATGTAAATTTGCAAATATACATATATGGCGTTTAGTCTTTTGATCGCGTTGGTTCGTATGTGTGAGAGCCTGAGACAAAACTCAAAGGAGGAACTTTTATGTGTGAATTTTCACATTTTAGAATATTCAAATTCTACTTTAACTCTCAGGTTCTATTGATACCGCAAGCAGCATGTTATTATACGAGCTACGTAAATTGTTAGGCTGATGTTATAATAAAAAGGTTTATTTTGAACATGCTGCCGAGTTGATATTACTTTACTGGAAGACGAAGGGGCCATAGGTAGCCGTACTGTTTACATGTAGTCAGAATTTAACATTTATTATAAGAAAGACTTCATACACATTTACCTTAATATTACATACGCTTTTTATACAAAATTTAGTTCAGAACAAACACTGCGTAAAGTGCTAAATTAGTCATTATCATAAGTTTAAGAAGCAAAATGGCTAAAAAACACACACTGCTATTCATTCATGAAATAAACAGCTACCATAACCATAACCAAACAAATGGAGAGCACTGAATATTAGTTTGTTTTCTTTCAAAAGTGAGTGAGTGAGTGAGTGAGTGCATCGCTGTGATGGCTTCCTACCACGGACATGAACCAAACGGAATAATATACCATCACGGGGAAGGGGGGGGAACTCCAAAGTAACCAAAGTTGAATATTACATACTAATAACAGTTTAGCTTGATAACTGCAAACACCAAGTGTTATTCTGATTATCTGCTTTAAATTTTGAACATTTGAAACATAATATTATTCACGGATGTTTCTGCTTACTCAGTGTCTAATAATTTTTATCTGCAAAAAAAGGAAAGGAATTAACAGGAAGGTGGGACATAGTTTTCAAAAATTTATAACTGTAAGCGATACTGCCCTACTATGTTTGCTAAAGAGATTTGAAAGATATTGTTGCTTAATGTGGCACAAAAGAACCATTCAAATGAAAGAGGGTAACTGGAACTTACATGAAAAATTATTACTCCTAAAGACTTTCCAGACATTTGGGCGATCATTTCCAATACATAAATCTTACAAATATCATAGCCACGCATTTTGTTCTTAAAAATTCAAAGGTCATTGGAGAAGATTCCCGATTAGATTTAACCATTTAGTAAGGTATTTCTCCCACCTTCCTAGTGTGCCTTCGTGGTGTAGTGGTTAGCACACTGAGCCGGTATCTCAGAGGTCCATGGGTCCCGGCGAAGGCGATTGCTAACTTTTCATCCTGCCTGCTTCCAAAAAATACCTAATGTCTCTATAATCTGAAGGGTAAGGTCTTCGCTCAAATGTTTGCTTAAAATACCAAACTTCATTTCAGAGTCACAATTTTTTCTCTTCTATTCATTAACGAACAAAGAGCCGAGAAAGTTACAAATGAACTTTTTTTTATACAAAAGAACTTCTATTAGCCAATGAGTGTATACTAAGTTTAACTTAAAGACCTAAAGACAGTCATGTTTAACCTAAAGAAAAAGAACTATAGATTACGGCAAGACTGTCTGCAATAAAGATGAACTGATATATGCATTTGTAGAAACTGCACCTTGGACTATAGTGTACTTTAGGGAGAGGGTAGAAACTGAGCATGCGATCTCGGCCGTTCATGCGGGCATTGGTTGTTTCAACGTAAGGCCGTCTACAACAATTTAGCTGTAAAAGAATTTAGCCTTATTTTCAGATACTTCAAACTCAGAATTAGCACTGCAAAACAAACAAACAAACAAACAAACAAACAAACAAACAAACAATAAATAAATAAATAAATAAATAAATAAATAAAATTTCTAAATGGATAAAGACTTCTAACTGCAAAAAGAAACATCAGTTTATCCAAAATATTGGGTGGAGAGAAAAAAAGATATTTAACTTTGCTTATCCGATTTAGGTACACTTACATAGGTGTGGTCAAACGTTTTGATGAAATGAAGATACTAAAAATAACTTAGGGTGAAAATGCTGCTGGTAAAGGGGACTCGTATGCATATTCAAGTGTCTGAACACTGGTTAAACGATCCTGTTTGGAATACATTAGAAGCTTGGTAACCAGTAGGTAGTCGCACCAGAAAACAGATCGAAGTATTGGCAGCGGAGGTCGAAGAGCACTTTTATTACGAATGAAGTAGCCTCAATTCGACCTTTCAAGGTCATTTACCACCATGAAGGATACTAAGGCAACTGGTGATGCAGTTACCATCCTTATAAAAAGATAGTACCAGGCACCGACAAGACTGTGGCAGCAAAGTGAGGCAACGACGAGTTTCCCACAAAGATGGTACCAGGCACCGACAAGACTGCAGCAGGCAACGACGAGTTTCTCACAAACGTAACGTTCAGTGATTTCGCAAATCAATCGTAACGTAGCGTCCTATTTCTCGCAAATGATTTCATCCGCAAACAGCATGTATATTGTAACAAATATCTGCTGAAGTTTAAAGAGTTGCGATTGCACAGTAAATATGGCTATTTACCATGATTTAAGAGACTCGATAAAGTTCGACGATAGACACTTGACAGAAATGTCTAAGAATTTCGATTCGAAGGTACAGGAATAGTTTGGATTTTCATGTTTGGCCGCTTGGAAAAAATGGACGATAAAGAGAATTCTCGTAAAGAATGGAAACCATGGTAGCAGTGTTACTCTAAAAAGATCTGGATGACCATAACAACAAAATAAGAACAGTTATTTGTTAAGAATAATACCAGCTTTTTTTACAGCGCCAGAAACAATATCGAAATTCGGTATTGGAAGCTTTCACCATTAACATAAAAACTCTACAACGCTTCTTGTATGATATGGCCTGTGACTACTGCTACTCAATCCAGATGAACCTTTTACTTAACGAAATAAAGCTCTAAACTTCGTGGATTTGAAAACACTTCGACTAGAGCCTTGAAAGAATGGAAATGAGTAGTCTTATACGAATATGTATCTTTACACTGATTCAGCAAATGGAAGAGTTTGCGGGCGGAGAAAATCCACGAATCAATGATTGATTTCAGCATGTCGACAACGCTCAAATGTTTAGTTTAGTAATGTTTTGAAGTGTGCCCGATGAGGCGAATTAAGGATTTCTTTAAAAGTTTCTATGAATAATAATCATTATATTAACATTTCAGTTATTTTATGCTTGTTAACGTCGTTCATTATTTCTGAGGCGCTTGGCCTCTCCCAAGAAAATCAATCAAAATGTCCACTATCCGCATGGTTTTCAGGAATACTCATCCAAGTTTAGAGTCATAAAATGGCCGCCTTATTAACTAGATCTCAAAATATTCTAGGAAATTTAGGATTTTAAGCGATCAAAACGGAAATGCACTACCTGATGATATAATAGTAGTATTGTGGAGTCATTTTGAGGAACTGTGATGTGCATTGCTTATAGACTTCGTTAGACAGCTTGTGGTATCCCTAACATTTTCTGGTTTCGGCTTTCTACTCTTCACATGCCTGCACATCAAGTATTCAAGTGTTCTTCCAGGTTTTCTTGCATTTCGTGCAAATTTACATCACACTAAGTCATACAATTAATTAATGACTGTTTATAATCGTTTTGTTTGATTTGATGTCATTTTATGTTTTTTTTATATAAAAGCTTTAAAATGCCACTTTATAATTATTTTAATCTTCTTTACATTCAGTTTGAGTTTCCGAGATTTAAAATCTATGAACACATTTAGGAACTTTGATAGTAGAAATAGCTTACCCCAAGCGGACATTTAATGAGAAAAGCAGTTTTTAAAAAGACAACTCGGTAAAAGTTTAAACGTGTAACTAGAATCGTGCTACCAGAACATGCCGTTCAGAAGATAATCAAATTATTCATACCTGGAAGACAACCAGCCCCTGATGCAGAGAGAACGGAATTAGCATCTTTGCATTTACAGACTTTCAGCTCAAAGTCACATATCATTTGCTCATCGCCGCAGTCGCCATCCGTTGTGCATTTTTGGGGAGAATTCACCATTCCTGCAAAGCAGAAGTGAAATCAGTTTTAAGTAAATGAATAACTAAACAACGGGAACTCACAAAATGCTGAAACTCGAGATTTGTTATTTCTAAGTGGCAGTTTATATATATATATATATATATTCAGTTTATAATTATTAGTTAAGATTGGATTACTTCTCAGAAAATAAATATCAAAACGTTTTAAAAAAAGTTTTTAACGGAAAATATACGTTAAATTTACGTAATGGAAAATATAGATATATATCTGACATTTAAATGTAAGCTAGGGCTGGAGTGTTTTAGATTAAGAAAGCCTGACTAATCTTAAAATTTTGATTTATTCGGTTATTTTTAAACTCTTAATCTACAAACAACAGTTTTCCACAAAAATATGCATGAATTTTATGTAATGGAAAATATACATACAGGGTAATCATAAAAAAATCTTCTTCGATAGATGAACCCCTAGCAGCCTATCCGCTTAGACCAATCGAAATGAAATTTCACATTCTTATTTGAAAATATAGGCTAGGGGTTTATATATCAAAGATATTTTCTAAACAATAGAGCTCGCACAGTTACGGTTACTCTGAAAAATATTTCGAAATCTTCTAATAGCAGCACCCACGTTTTTCCTGCGGAAATTGATCAGCGCATTGAAAAACCATGAAAAGTGTTGGGACGATACACATATGACGAAAATTGCGAGAAGAACATTATAGAAGACTGATGACAACACAAGAGAAGGTAGAGGAAAAAAAACTTAAAAATTAGAATTACAAGTTTTCAATGGGGACAATTGTTGCAGAAGATAACGCATTGCATGCGGGAGATTGTTGGCAACACGTTCGATTGTAACATCGCAGGAGAAATCTGAATAAATTCATGTTTTATGGCATTTTTCAATTCTGACGCATCTTCTGGAGTTGATGCTCCTGCATTTCAGACAACCTCAGAATCAGAAATCCGTGGGCGTGAGGTCAGGATATCGCGGTGGCCACGAAACTGCAAAGTTACGGGAGATGACTCTCTTTTGTAATGTTTTACATGTTGAAAACTTATATTTCCAATAAAAGTTTTCTTTCCCTCTTCTCTGTTGTGTTGTCATTGGTCCTTTACAATGCCCTTCTTTGCAAATGTTTCATGCAGGCAATTTTCGTCATAAGCGTATCGTTCCAACACCTTTCACTGTTTCTCAGTGCGCTGATGTATTTACAGCGGAAAAATGTAGGTGCTGTAATTTGAAAATTTTTCACTGTAACCGTAAGAGCTATTTTTTCCGCTACATTATCACAATCTCGAGCGCATATTTCCAAATAACAACATCTTAAATTTCATGTCGATTGATTGAGCGGATAGTCCGCTAGAGGCTCATATATTGAGGAAGTATTTTTTAGGACCACTGTATACTTCGGACGGTTAAATGTAAATTAGCCTTTTCTGAAACACAATAATCTAATTATAAGAATCTGAAACACAATTTTGAACAAATCTTAATATTTTAATTCCCTTTTACTGTTTTTTAATTAACGAATATTTTATTTCCCAACAAAACAAAATTTTTATATAAATTTAACTATGATTTGAAGACCATACATGTTTCCTGTAGTATCCTTTACGACTTAAACATTATTCCTTTATACACCCTAAATTTCAACAATTGTCATCATTCCGTATTTTTGCATCGATTTCGGAGGCTGCATCAAGAATAAAAATATTAATTTAGGCTCTTACATATACTTTCTTCACATCAAAATCTTTAAAACACGTCTGGTTACTGTTTACGGCAATAAGTAAGTTATAATAATTGATAATACCCAGTTCCTTTACTTTTTACGGCTTGTATCAAAATATGCATTGGTATACTTCGTTATCACAAAATGTATTCTATTTTTATTTGATTAATTTTCTAACAAATCCATGTAGAATATCATTAGATTTTTGAAATGTCAAACATGACAATTCAACTGCGTGGTTACTAGAATTCAAACCCCGAATCATCAAATTGCTAGTTGGACATGGTAACAGTTAGAATACAAGAGTATGTTCAAAGGAATACTATATATTCTTACATTCTTCCCATCTTAAATTGCGAAGCACGAGACTCAGTCAATAGAATCTAAAAATAGTGATGAAATGCCCACCACATTTTAGTGCAGTGCCACTGTAGTTAGAAAGTCGTTATGTTTTCAAATCAAAAAGCATCATGATAAACAAATTGCGCCTTCGCTGGGATTCAAATCACAAATCTCTCTGGATAAGGTAACATTTTACACTATGAAAATACACGTAGGGAAAACATCCGTACATGTGCAACAATGAATATAGACAATTCTAACATGTGTAACAATAAATACAGACAGCCTTAACTCTACCTTGAATCTTAAAAAAATAAACACCGACTTATTTGTAAAGAACAGATAACTTATTTTTTAAATGGATATAAATATTCTGCTACATGCAGCGTTTTTAAACAGAGTGGAAGTCATTTTCAATGTTATTTATAACCGATGTTTCTTCTCTCTGGACTGCTTCTCTTTAGTACCCTTTTCTATCTTTAGAAGTACAGGAAAACTTTAGATTAACGAAAATCCAAATATCCGGACACCAGTTATCCAAATCACTTGCTCTTTTTACGTAGCCACGTGTAAATTTAAGTTTGCTGGAATTTTTTTTTGCGAGTTTTAATATTTTAATTAAGTAATAAACAAGGTAAAACATTGTAGTACAGTTTTAAGAACTATTGAATTAATTAAAGTGAATGAATATGATACGTTTATTGGCTTACAATGAAAAATAATTTATTGCGAGCTAATGATTATGCTATACAAATTCATCTTACTTATTTCAACATTTTCATTATTGCACATGAATAACACATCACTATTTACTATTTAGTAGATTTTTAAATTTTCAATAACACGTCATCACATATCGTTGAGAAAATAATCTAGCAAAATGCAAGTTTAGTAGTATATATAAAACTGCTTTCCAATGTTGACTTCGCGAATCAATTCTTAACCACAATATTTCTCCCCCGTGGCAGGTATACTGGAAACTGTTTGTTTGTTTGCTTAGTAAGATTACAGCATAGCACACTGGGGCTATCTAAGGGGAGGGATGCCTTCGTGGATGAGTTTTTAAGCAAAACTGGCTCATATACACTTTACACATGGGAAAAAACCACGAAAAAGCTCATGTAGGCAGCCCGTTCACGAGATTCGAACCTAGTACCGAATTATTAGTGTAGTGTTCAGCGACTTTACCGCACAGCCGCTGATAGGCCTCCTAGACACTGAATGCTTCTCTGAATACTAAAGGTGTGAATTCGTTTCCCGCGTAAAATTCGGCTCTATGTGTGCGTCCTTCTTCTAGTCCCACGTTAGGATAGGTTGTTTTGATTATCACGAAGTCACGAGGGTTATCTGCGTAAGAGGAAGGATGCCTTTGTGGATGACTTTCCAAAGAAATTGGCTCTCGTTTTCATGTTACACATGGAAAGAACCATGAAAATTAAAAATGGAGCCAACACGTTGGCCTGGAATAGAACTCAAGCTATGTCGAACTACCAGTATTTAGAATTCTTAACCACTCGACTACTGGTGGGACATTCCGTTCTCGCAGCTGTATGAACTATCTAACCTCTGCGTTGCATTCTAGATAGCAGTATAGTGGCTAAATAACCAATAGATTTGGCCATTCTTTGTGAATTAGTTCGAACAGACATTCGGCCATTGAAAATAAAATTCCATCTTTTCTAAAAACAGACTTAAAAACTAGCATTTAACTTAATTTTCCAAAAGAAGTAGGTTATATGTTTGATTTTGCACAAAAAAAGCAAGATTGGATTTTAGGGATTTCATAAATAAAAATAAATTTTTCTGCTTTATTTTATTTCAAAGAGAAATAAGTAATGTGTTTGGCGAAATAAAAAATACAGCGAAGTCCGATAATCCTGCAAGTCTGAGACTTTAGCGATGCCAGATAAACGGATTAAAATTGTGTAATGTTACAAAATGGTTTTTTTTCTCATTGCTGATTGTATTCAGAAATGAAAAATTGTAAATAGTAATTCTGCGGTTATACTTTTAATTGCATTTAATCAGTGTTTGGTTCAAAATCATCAATATTGTTAGGACATGAAGACATTCTGAATAACATTAACATTGCAAGATCCGCCCACTTCACAAGACCTGCTTTCTCTAGTATTAAACAGTGAAGAATATGTAGGTTTGTGCATTGCTTTGGGAAAAGATGGCGGCACAAAATCCTGCATACATACAGTCTGTACCCTAACATACACATCTCGAAGCACAGAGTTTGAAATTCGAATCTGGATTTTCATATATTTCTGTTCTGTGCGAATATAATTAATTTTTATTAACAAGCTCAGTGATGCAAAGCAACTAGAAATTCCTTTTTTAAAATTTATGACTTTTTGCATTTGTTTAAAGGCAAAGCCTTCTTCGACGCATGAAAAATTTTAGATGCAAATATCTTGCTTAGCTAGACACGATCTAATAATTTATAAGGAAATCTACAGTATTCATTATATCTAAACCGTGCTGTCTGTCCTATGTCTTATATGACATTGTGATTAACTTTTCACATCTTTTTTGATCTTGTTTCGATATTTTTTGTTAAAGATTCGCCTCGTTTCAAAGACTAGGAAAGAGAAAAAAACGACTTTTACTATAGAAATAATATAAACAAATGATGGTAGCTGCAGAATGACCATTATGTTCTTTAGCACTGAGTCTTTCAATAAAAACAAAAGAAAAAATAATGAAATTATGGGTTCTAGTATGTTTTGCTGTCATAAAATAATTATTTGCAATTAGATCTATTTGAATGTTAAACCTTGCGAATTCTTGCACAGACTTGAAGATGAATACAATTGGAAAAGGGTTTAAAAGATCCTTTTATGTATCACAAACTGGTAAACAGATAACACGAACTTACCTACAACCGAAACACCGTCCACTTGCGATGAGAACTTAAGCGATAATGTAACGATAAATGAAAAAGATAAAGATGTGGAAATAGACTATACCAGGGATGGCCAAACTTCATGTCAGTAAGAGCCGCAAGTTTGAATTCAGAAGACTAATTAATTACTTCCTTTTGGACACTGAATAGTTTTAGTTTACAATATTTCATGCATATATTTTATATGCACGAGTCGCATAAATTGCCTGTGAGAGCCGTATCAGGCTCGCGAGCCGCACTTTGGCCAACCCCGGACTATAAAATTCATTTTAATCTAACAGGCTGATATACTAACCAGAGGAACAGAATACGCAAGCAATATACTAACCAGAGGAACAGAATGCATAGCCAATACTAAGAGTAAAGGGAGGAGGGTAAATTATCAAAGAGAATTTTATATGCATTTAAAGTAGTTAATAAGAATTTTAATATTCGATTGAGTTGAAAAACAGTAATTCTTTTTTTAGCTATTTCCAGTTTATAAGCATGCGCCGTATGAATTGCATGCCCTAAGAAGACGACGCCCCTGCTAACAAGCAGCGAAAAACCACAGAAAAAGTAAGCTCCTTTTCAATAAATAATAAAGAAACCATAAGAGTGTTTATACGGGATGGGAAGATCTTGAAAACATTCCTTTCTCCCTTAGAACGGGAATCAAACTTCCTGCAAGCTTTCCACGAGAATTCTGCCTTTGATGGGTGGTGCGTTGGAAAAAATCCAAGTGAGAGCGACTGTGAATAAAATTTAAAAAAAAAGAGTACTATTCAATTAACAGAAAAGAGAAAATTCTCACTATAAAATAATAAGCATACGGACTGGCATTATAAAATATTAATTAGAATATGTTTCATAAAAGCACTGAATAGAGCGTTGAAGAAGACGCCGTCTTTAGAAATATATATATATAAACAAACTCCACTTCACAAAATACGATCTGAAAATACTTAGCCAAACTTAGTTGTCAACAAGAATAATTCATTATCAAACTATGAAGAAGAAGTAATTTCAGCAACAAAAAGATTGGTAGTTCAAGATTTCTGCTCGCTTTGTCTAGCTAATTTCGCCAGATGTTCAGAACCAAGGGAATTAATTGCGAATGAAAAAGAACACTCGATTTCCAACCCTAGCTAATTTTTTGGTTCAGTGAACAGACCATCTTTTGTTGTTGGGATGCTTGAAATCCTCATTTAGATTTTTCGGAAGAAGAAGAAGAAACTCTTTATGGCTGTACGGAATTAAAACAAAAATATTAGATTACCTTGCTTAAAGAAAGAAGCAAGCAAGCACTTATGATGTAGTGCACTTTATCGATACTCACGAATTTAATTTATATACAGAAAATACTATTATTCACAATTTTGGTAAAAAATGTAGATTAAGTCTTTGATTTATGTTATAAAATTATCCCTCTTTAGCTGAAGGAAAACTAAAAAAAAAAAAAAAAAAAAAAAAAAAAAAAAAAAAACATTTTTGAATGCAGTGCCTTCTGTGTCATGAATTCACAATGTGTATATAATGTTCTTGTATAACGAGTGTACAATGTACGTAAAGATACAATGTACTTTTTTATCCTTTTTTTTTGGTAATTTGTACATTTTTTACTTCCTTGTACGAAGTAAAAAGGAAGTATTGTAATCGTGAAAAGTTTCAGGCAGCATATTTCAACGAAAATATCCATTTTGACCGCTATCGAATGCAATTTAAAGATGTTTTTGAGTGATATCTGTACGTAAGGACAGAATAAAAGACTCTTTTCCTCCAAAAAAATTATACAACTGCTTTAAAATGAATTCCGAAGAGAATTTTTCGTGGCGTCTGTACGAACGTATGTACGTACGTACGTATCTCGCATAACTCAAAAATGAGTAGCCTCAGAACGTTGAAATTTTGTATATAGGACTGCTAATACATGTAGATGTGCATCTCGTATTTTGGTTGCAATCGGCCGCACCAAACGTATGTAAATATATTAATATCCACTCTGTTACCCGGCTCAGTGATCTCAGTTTCTTTACTCTTATATGTTTGTAAATTGTACATTTTTTGCTTTAAAAATGATTGATTTATGCTGTTCTTATCTTCTGGTTAAGGATTTTATGCCTTTAGTAAATCTGTATGCAGTATGTTTAGAATTATCAACAATTTTAAAGTTGTTTAAGTGCGGCTAGGTTTTGATGGCGACTATTGCTTGTTTACATTTGAAACAGCAGAATAGTGAATTTGTTGCCAATCTAGAGAAACTTAGCTTCACAACAACAAAGATAACGCCTTCATTTATTATTGCCAATTAAATCATGCCTAATCCTTTCTGGAATTTTTCGAGGAAAGTGTTAAGATTTACTTCGTAATTTTTAATACAGATATTATGACTTTTTATGTATTTTTGCCTTGTCGTGAAGTGAGAACTGAATTAATTGAATGAGAAGTATTCAATCGTCTGTGAAAAACTCTTTCTTTTTTGTTTTGTTTGCTTAATTTCTTTTATACATCGTTCTAGCTTTATTATAGTATTTGAATAGAACATGTGGCAACGATTAGATAGTTCTTTAAATGATATAAATTTTGTGCATTCTGAGTTATAATATGAACGAAATATAATACTGTTAAGTGAACCTAGCGCCAGAGTGTCGCTATGGTAAACAAATAGAGTGAATTTTAAAGAATGCATTTATTCTATTGCGGCTTATGCGCTGTCGGCGAAGTGGATTTAATTCAATCCAATAAGTTTAAATGAATTGCAAGAAAAAATGCGTATAATTTAATATTCCGTACAAGGAAGTCATGTGCTGTACACATCAGGTTTTTAAAAATATAATCTTGAACAGAACAGCAGGGTATGAATCAGTTTCTCAGTTTTAACAAATGATCAGTGACCATCAAGAACAAGAAAATCATGAAAGAATTTTAAATTTAATAAATTAAAAAAAAAAGTATTTTGAGTGATTAAAAGTCGGTAAACATTTAAAAAAAACTTCTATTTTCCTGAAGCTTGCATATTTACTGATGCAGATAACAAAAAATATTTAAAATTAATGGCGTGCGAGAAGGAAAGGCCTTTATTTACAGATATTTGATGCATTCCCTCCGGAGAACACTTTTTTTTTCAAATTGCCACTAACACTGGGTAATCATCATGTCACTTTAAGTAAACCAAAAATTATTAAATTATAAATTTTAACCACTTATCGTATTATTTCATCTGTACCTTGACTTCTACTTGCTCCGGCTCCCACCAGGATGTAACTTAGTTAATGTGTTAAAGTACAGAGTTTGGGAAGTCGAGAGAGAGTTTTGGCAGCTCTTGTTGATCCGTCGTGCTGTTACTTGTCCTTAAAACTGGATTATATCAATCGATTTTAGTTTTGATAGTCATAACTGTGCGTGAAAATTTGGAGACCTGAGCGAAAGCCTGTAGGCATGTCTTTACATTTTTAATTTCATATTTTAATCCTACATGAGCATTTCTTTCCGAATTCCGATAAGCTATTAAGATTTGATTTTCTATTATCGCACAAATTATGTAACCGCAAGGTAGATGAATAAAAACTTATTAAAAAATTTTCTGTGTTGGTATTATTTTACTTAGATGTGAGGATTGGACACAATGTCTGGCTGTCTTCATGTTTTGTATTTTTTAACGGGCATATTATAAAATGTATAGTGCATGGCAAATACAGTATTTAATGTATCTAGCACATGCAGAGTCAACGTGATGAAAGATATTGAGCAAAGCAATTATGAATATTCCTCTGTATGGAATGTATTATGCTATAAAATGCTGTGGGTTGCCAAACAAGACACCTGTACTTTGCATGTGATGTTCACAGCAGTAAGTAATGATTGCATGTTTTTGCAGTCTGTAATTTGTTTTCCTCAATGTGTATTTCTAACAGTTTTTAAAGCTTTTTGTATTAAGAATTATGTTGTATATAACAAAGAGTTACTACCAGTGCCTATGTTATTTAATCAAGAGTAATGTTCAATGTAATATGTAGCCAATACACACAGTGCATTAAGTGTAGAAATGAGTTCTGTAAGGTGTCCTAAATATGGTGCAGTGTTCAATGTAGTATGTATTATAAAAATTTTAATATATTGAGTGTTTTATATATAGCAGTGTGTTAACACGCAATGTGACCAGTAGAATGTTTAATTACAAAGTTATTTTGGGTATGTTTTAAGAATACAGCAAAATTTATGCCACGGTTAACTCTTAACATAATGTTATTTAATCAAAAGTAATATGGGCTGTACTGTGTCCTTAAATCTGTAGTTTGTATATTATAAGTACAGCACAAAGTAAATAACGTGTATTTCTGCATGCAAATGTGCAATTTTGCTCTTTATTTAAGAGCTCTTAATTTATTTATCTGTTGTATCAAGTTATTTATTTAAGTCTGTTTTATGTAACTAATTTATGTACTATATAATCAAGTTATGTCTTATTTAATCAATTGCATTGTTCAGAATCTATGTTGAATTGTCAAGAATAATGTTCAGCGTAATATGTTGCAAAGAATATATAGTGAATTAAGTGTAGCATTGAGTTGTAAATGTGCCTTAAGTACAGTGCAATGATCAACGCAATGCATATTATGAAATGTATAGTGTAGCAATGTGTTAACATGCGATGTAGCTAGAAAAATGTTTAATTCCGCATGCAGAAAAATGTATATTTTGCTCTTGTATGGCCATGTGCTTTGTCCTTGTATCGTTTTCGGAGTGCAGCTTCAGATAGTTGCGGGATCCGAACGATACCCGATTAGTCCATGCAAGCCGTCCGGGTCTTTAGTTGGTATCCGGAGCTGCTCTCACCTGTCACCTGTTTACAGGAAATAACATTTATAGTAGTTTGATGCTGTCTATCATCATTGTTGCAATCCCACATATTATCTTTTCCTTTTTGTATTTCCCGTAAACATTTGTTTTATGCTGATATTTTGTCACAGTATAATTTTTTCATTGTTTTGTTATCAGTAAATTACAAAAAGCATTTTATACAATCCAAAGCATTTTTATGTTAATTACAATACTGCACATTATAAATTCACCGAAATAATATATTTTTAAAAACGCTTAAGAACTTTTAGATCGTCCGTATTTTTCACAAAGAAAGCATATTCTGTATTTTCAGCTCTGAATTTTTGGAAACAAAGAATATAGCACGTTCTTTTCTTAGTTTTTCTAAAAGAGTGATTAGCCGAAAACAAATAAAGAACGAATCTGTTATCTTGTGTAGTTTGCTTACCTGATGAAACGTTTCCTGTCAGACCCTTTTATTTGCCAGTTTTTAACAATTAATCGATTTTGATCCTTTTCGTGATTTACGAGAAATAAAAACCAACTTATTAACTGAACTCTGAAGAAGACATCATGGCAATACAGTAAATTAGTTCCCCGCTAGGTCACGGAAACACGAAAGCAAACATTCTAGTCCAATTTCCCCCCCCCCCCGTTCTCCGTTGAACTTAGTCAGTATAGAATATCTGATGAAACACGCATTAAGAGATACCTTGGCTGTTCAAATACAACTATAGCATAGCTTGGATACCTGGGAAATAAAGGAAACGAAAGTTCATAGAACTATGAAATTAATGAAACAGCAAATGGACAAAACTAAGAGCTTGCGGCTACAGTCAATTCTCAATTAACTGGAGACGTATTAACTGGATCTTGTTTAAAAGAATTAAGTTTGTTTATTGCGAAATGAAGGAAAATTTTTTATTTTTGCGTTGTTCGATGGTAGCAATCAAAATTATTTCATTGTACTGATTTCAATAAAAGGAAATATCGTTCCTTAAAAACGTTGTCTTGGAAATATAATTTTCTTCTCCTGTGTCGTTCCATACTGGCATTTTTTTTTTTTTTTTGATGTTTTCTTTAGATTTATTCTAAAATGTCTAGCGACACAGTTAAGCGCCGTTAAATGATCATATTTAGCGCCACCGCCACTGAGATTAACATTAAACATAAAATATGATTTATCATCTATGGCGGGTTTCCGTTTCCGGATGGAATCATTTGCTTGTAAGTTTTAAGGCAATTTATTTTACTCTTATTTCTTGACTTTTTTATTCTGAAGCCGTCTGTTTGGAATAAGAATTTAGTCCCAATTTATTCTCTAGTCGGGGAACTTTTGATTACATTATCGTCAATTTTCGAGCAATGTGACGAATAAAACGTTTCGGTTTCAAGATGAATTCCGTTGGAGAATTTCCACGAGGAGTTTGCTTCTTTTTCGAAACTTTTTACGAGCTTTTGATTGATATCATATCCGTGATTTTTTCATGTCGTGTCAAAAGAACCCAAGATGATGTTTTGTTCTCGAGACAGTCAAAATATGGATAAAACAAAACATTTTGCAATATACATATATAGAAATTTGTGAATAATAATTTCATATTTATCCTAGAAATGTTGCACTGTTTTCCCTCTAGGACCAAATAATCGCGGACGGTTAGATTGTGGTCATATTAAATGGCAGCTGAAGTTCACCACTAATGAGATAGTCCACCACGAGTGAGAAATAGGTGGTGATTAGTAATATTTTTGTAACAGAGCTAAAATGTTTTACTCTTCTTTTATCAAGCAATACCTATCTATCACTGGGTGTTTAAATAAACTGCTGCCTATGTATACACCCAGGCAACAAACATGTATGCCTCGGAAAACAGACATATTCTTTTGAATAGTTTAACATATTATACGTATTTTTACCCAACAATATACCAACATATTCAGAGCGATGTTGCGTATATAAATATTTTGTTCGGACCTCCTGTAACTATACGATACAGAAATTCCAAGAGGTTTGCTTTGAAATATTAAAGATCAAAGGAGTTTTACTAAATAAAGGAAGTTTCCACAACTAAAACTTTTCACGTAAGGTAGCGTTTCTTACTATATGTATGTATTCAGTTAAACCAATCCTACTCGTTTAAATACAAAAAATCTTTGTGAAGGCATTTAAAATTAGAGATAGCTTTAAAAAATATTTTAGACCTTGGAATATGTACTCTCCGACAAAAATTCCCCAATTAATTCTAAAATTAAACAGAAAACTGCTAGTGCTCAAAATTTAAGTAAGAATTAGGAATGAATAATCAAGAGCTTACATAGGAGCCCCTTATGAAAAAAAAAGCAGTTAAAGAGAAATCGAGCATAAAATGGTTACACGCATAAAATGAGCATAAAATGGTACAGTATACTACTTCTGATATCAGATATTTACTCATATTCAGCCCTTTTATTTCATTTAAGCTGAATTACTTTTGTTTAAATATAAAATATTGAGAATGCAATTAAAACTTCAAGAATTAAGGGAAAAATTAATAATGCATTTATGGCATTATATATCTTATGCGACTGCATACAGCCTTTCACTGGTTAACGACATAAATCAGTTTATAACTAGCTAACACATACTTAACTATAAAAACACACACTTAACTATAAAAATTTTAAAATATTGTTTCCATCGACACGGCCATTAAACCTTCGCTGCTGTTCACATAAAACGCGTATATAACCAGTTTTAACAATTGCTACGTTTGTTACTGTCCATATATTGGGAATTTAAAATATAATTGTAAGGAATTTTCTCTTTCTGCTGGGCTTAGTGTGTGTTTATCGCCGTAGAGTGTTTCTTCTTCCTTCGTGGTGTAACTGGAAGCATATCTGACTGGCAATCAGGAGTTCCGGAGTTTAAATTCTGACTAGGGCAGTGTTGATTCTTCATGATTCCATGCTTCGAAAACAGCACAGTAGATAATGGCATTCGAAAGAAATGTGGTGGTAACAGGCATTAATTGAAGAACCAATCGGTAACGTTCTATAAGAATGTTCTAAATCGTTTCTATATGTTAGTTCTATAAGATGCAAGTAGTAAGTAAAATATTAATGGCATTTTCATGTAATATACAAGGAACGTTTCATAAAGTATACGCATGCAATGTACACTGCCGAAAAAATGTACAGTTCTATATCTTCCGTTCTACTGTGCCGATTGACGAAATTCAACTTGCGTTTTTAATGTCTGGAAAGCGCGACTTAGGATATGTATTAGATTTATACATAGCGCTGTTCTGTTCTAATATAGGCATTTTGACACAAAATCGGACCTTTTCTGAAATGACATGCCAGTTTTTTTACCATATTTCGATTCTACCACGCAGACTCTGCCAAGCTGCCAAGTTTCGTAAAAATCACACGAGTCGTTTTTTAAAAATTAGCTCTCAAAATTTTAGCTCCTCAATGTTAATAGAATCTGATATATATTTATTAATCTCTCTTTTTTTTATGAAACTTACTTGATTACTTTTTCCAGAATTCGAAATGTAGGTTCTTTCCAAATAAAATTCAGTAATTTTTTATGATTTATTTTTAAAATTTGTATTTTAAAATAATTTTTATAAATTTTTCGAAAACCATTTTGAATTATAACCTACCATCATCTTAAAATAGATGCATTTTTAAGTATACCTGCAAAATATTAGTTTTGTATTCAAAATTCCCTAGGATATATGGGAATTTACATATTGGAATGTTTTGAAATTTGGCATGTTTGTTATAGCGATAATAACGCCAAATGTGGTTTTACGCACTTTGTTAAAAGTATTTGAAATAATGAACGATGACTTTTGCCCTTCGTTTACAATGAAAAAAAGAAAAGGAAAATAGGTTGCTATAAATTAAGAAGCTTGCCATGTGAATTATTCTTTACGCAAATTGTAAAAAATCAGCCAAGTTAAATTTTTAAATTTCTGCATAACTTTCGCACCAAATTTTACAAAATTTAATATTTAGGCATAATATGAGTCGTCGAATCGAAATAGGGGAAACAATTGGCATATTATTTCATAAAAAGTTCGATTTTGTATCAAAATACCTATATTAGAACAGTGCTATATATATATATAATATGTATCATAAGTCGCGCTTTCGAGACATGAAAAACGCAATTCTAATTTCATCAATCGGCGTAGTAGAACGGGAGATATGGAACTGTGCCCTTTTTTTGCGTAGTGTACAAGAAGAATAACCTGAAATTTGCCTATATTTTACAATTTATTAACATCCAATAGTACGTCTAGCATTTGCACTGATAGCATTTTCACATAAGATATAAAAAAACATACAACATGTTACAAGCACATTCTAAGAGAATCTCTGAATTGCATCGACATCTTACAGTTATAATAATGTACAACAGCACTACAGATACTGGTAATGGTAGCACCTTTGCGTTACATGTACGCATTCTAAAAAGATCCACAAATGATAATTTGACGGTTGTTTGGAAACTAGATAAAGCTAGATAAATGTAACATGAGTAATATCTACTTATACTACTACTAATGTAACGAGAGTAATATCAAAGCACCTACTAGAAAACATTTCGGGAAGATACAATGTATTACGCTGAAATGTACGTTTTTAATACGCATCACATTAGTACGTTCTGTAAAACATTCTAAAAGAAAAAAAAATAACAATACCTATTATTCTTCTGCATCTCTGTTTAAAAATGTTTTAAAAAACATATGTACCGAAAAACATTTATTTGTAAAGTAAAATATTTTTTTTTCGAAAATATTTAAAAAAAAACAAAATCTGAAATGTTTCAGATTTTAAATTACGTCCAAAGGGGTGTTTTTTAACATTTTGTGTGTTACCTTTCTTTATTAAATATCATGTTCCTCGCACTTAAACCATAAGATCCAGTGCAACAGCAGTATCGCAAAATAGTTTTAAAACGAGCATATCTTTAGAATTTCCGATACAGAGACTCACGCGCTGGAGATAAAAATGTTTTTTCTGCACAACGTTGCCATTGCTCGCTTTGAAATCCTTGAGTTTGTTAATCAAAAATTAGTCAAAGTTTTAAAAAATAGGAAATCGATCATAAAACAAATTTCAAATTTCAAATTTGGTCTTCCACATGCTCATATTCGTTGGAGGATTACGTTATTCAAAATTCGATGACTCTATGTACCGTTGTTTTATCACAATACGAGAAATATACATACATTTATGCAGATTTTTCATTATTTAATTTCTTCAAATATAATGCAGGACTCTAACATTTTGTGGCAACAGTTTGAAAAGTGAACCGACATTTATGAGTCAGACGCAAAATGCCAAAACGAAACTAATAGTCCTTCGGGATTCAAATCCCTTTGGACTAAAAAAAACTGTCACAAAATAAATGATACGCTCTTTGTAATACATAAACTTGTAATTTGAACATATTCCCGAGAGACACTAGTATAAGCTATATTTTGATTCTCTCTTTGTAATTTGAGATGCTCTCGAAAACTGAAGATTCCGTTTTTAAGTTCCTGTTGTTTTTTTATTTCATAAAATTCACTTTTTAGCATTTCCTAAAGTGCGTAAATATTTTTAATTTTTCCGCTATGTAATAATTCCTGAAGAAAGAAAACGAGTTTAGATAGAAGACTTTCAGTTTCTAACCAATTTTAATGGTAAATGAATTGCATATTGTTTAAGCCCCCCCAGACGGGAAAGTGGTTAGTGACTCTGACTTCGTACCGAAGGGTCCGGGCTCGAATCCCGGAGAACACGGATGTAATTTGTCCGTCCCTTCATAGGAGGCAGCAGTGGCCTGCTTCTTAGGTGCCTTCATAATAAGGAGACCACAGCTTCCAGCTTTAGTAATGGACAATGCCTATAACTAGCTAGAGCCAGTCATTGGAAAACAAGAATGTATATGGTCTAAATCAGCGGTTCTCAAGGCTTTTGACTAACGTGTACCATCTAAGCAAAAATTGAAAAACTTTAGTAGCACTAGTATAATTTGCAATGATTATTTTTCAGTTTCGCAATAGAAATATTTAAAAAAAAACATATTTTGCCATTTGCACAACTTATTGGCTATTTATATTAAATTTGAACACATAAAAAATATTAGATAAAAAATTACTATTTTTACTATCAAAATTTAAGTTACAATAATTTAATTCTAAAATTTAATGTGAAATTTGGGCATATTTAAAGAGAGATTAATTTCTTTATGTCTGTCTGATCTGATTTCATTTAGTTTTAACCGTAAATTAGGACCCACTATAAGGTATTTCTCCCACTTCCCTAGCGTGCCTTCGTGGTGTAACGTTAGCACGCTGAGCCGGTATTCTAGAGGTCCGTGGTTCGATTCCCGGCGAAGGCTTTTGCTATTTTTCGTCTTTTCTGTTTCCAACTAACCTAATGACTCTACAAGTGGCGCCCGAACTAAAAAGGGTTGTGGATGATGATTCTCCGCACCCAGGATTTGGCGACTAGGTCCCCTAAAACACTAGTCCCCCTTTAAAAAAGGGGAGTATATAAGGTATTTCTTCCACTTCCCTAGCGTGCCTTCGTGGTGTAACAGTAGCACGCTCAGCCGGTATTCCAGAGGTCCGTGGTTCGATTCCCGGCGAAGGCGTTTGCTATTTTTCGTCTTTTCTGTTTCCAACTAACCTAATGAGTCTACACCACTTTTAATTTTGTTCTGTATTTATTTTTCAAATATAACATGGAAGAAAATACTTGTTCACACAAATAGGTTATGCGAAAAGGCAATAAAAATTCAATAACTTTATTTTAAATGCCTTTAAATTCTTTTTTCGGTTCAGCCAAAAGTTAACAAGTGTGCTATTTTTGAAATCTTCAGTTAGAGTTTGATCATAGGCAATGTCTATCAATTGTTCTTTTTCTTCACGAGATTTTTGAATTTAGCTGTTAAAAATATTTTGTGCATAGTACCTAGTTTTCTCTTACGGACCACGAGTGGTACACGTAACCACTGGTTGTTGAGAATCCCTGGTCTAAGTGATTAAAAATTAAAAAAAAAAAAAAAACAGCGATGTAAGCTACAGTATGGATAACATTTTCATACTAATTTATTTTAGTTTTTAATAGTATTTTAAATTAAAAGAAAGACATATAGTGTTTTAGCCTTTTTTCGTTCCGACGAAATGATTTTTAAATGCAAGAGAGTAGAATGTAGTCGACTTCACGAGTTCATACATGCCAGGAAACGGGGTAACTTCTGGAAAATTACGTGATTGAGAAACCATAGTGACGTTCAAATAAACCAGCCAGCGAAGACAAATAGTCCATATCTTATCGTCTAAACAGAAACAGATCCTGCTTTTAAAAATGATAGCTTAGTAAGTTAAAAGGGAAAATGAATGAGTAAGTTATAGTTTCTGAAAAGGAGATCCTAGTGCGAAAGCTCACTCGGAACTCAGAACTTGCACAATCAAGAGAAGTTGACAGTTGGGTGCACATGCATCCCTCCGAGGGGCTGCATAAATGTAATTGCAAGTTTTAGAGGTTTCAACGATTAAAACAGAGAAGTTTTTATAGTATCAATAGTATTACGTTCCATACCCTCGAATTGCGCTTTTTGTGCTTGAATGAAATATTTGGTTACTGTTTTACGCTTTACATTAAGGAATGTATATCTTGGGAGATTCACATTTAAGAAATATTAATTTGATTTTGCGTTTTCCAAAAAAAGCCGTTTTTCAGATTCCTTACTTTGTCTTACTTTCAGCGACATATGAAACACGTTAAAATTGCTTCTAGTACGAACAGATGTGTCTAAGAACTTTTTGGGCTAGACAAATGTATGTAATTCAATTTAGTTTTTATTAATTAAAGCTTTATGAATACTTATTTTAGTTGGAATTTTGGTCTACGGGAAAATATTTAGGCTTTAGATAGTATCTCATTTGCACTTCTATCACGAAATAGTCTAAAGGAACTTTGGATTCGAAAATAAACATCCAGAATCAATATTTAAAGGCAGAAGCTCATCAAGTGATCATAAAGGCGATGACAGAAACACCTCCATCCGATCGTTTCCAACCATTTTTCTTACCACCAGGTATAGGAAAAATCTTTTATACCAAGTGAATTTTCATGATCCTGTTTGGAAAAATTTGTAACTCTAGACAGGTGGGATTTACAGAACTTAGAGAAGAGGATATTGCTTTCGCAAATCATAATAAATGGGAACAGTCACTATACTATATCTACAGTGACTCAAAAACACATGCTGGCGAAGGAAACTTTCAAACATTTAAATATTCAAATTCAGATCACGTTAAAAAACTAAAGTTTTTTATTGTTTCCTGTGTCTAAATACCATGCTAAATCTACTAGTTCATAAATACAAGTAATTAATTATAAAACTACACTGAAACTATAATCTGTAATTATTAAAACTGAAATAGCATTAATAATATAAGTAAGATATTTTGACTTAAATACAAATTTAAGGTAACTACATATTGGGTAATTAGGTTAACAAATAGGTATTCTTGTAGTAATTTCGGAGAAATATTCTTGTAAAACGCCTGGAAGAAGAATTTTAAAGTGGAAAAGGTAAAATTAAAGCGGAGGTGCTACACTGGTAGCATAAGGGAAAAAAAAAGTTGGTAGCATTGTAGAGACATTATGATGTTTTGTAAGCCAGTAAGATAAAAAATTAACAACGCCTTCGCCGGGAATCGAGCCGCGGACCTCTGGAATACCGGCCCAGTGTGCAGAACCACTACACCACGAAGGCACGCTAAGAAAGTGGGAGAAATACCTTATAGCATAAGTGGATTTATACTAGAGTGCGAAAAGTTATAAATTTATATTAGAATTATGGAAATCGGGGAGAAAATAATTGAACTGTTGAATATAAGCAAATCTGCTGTCCATACTATAATTTCGAAAAACTATAAACAGATTTGATTGGTAACAAATCCATGGATGGAGCATCCAAATCGTTTCTTTCATCTCGAAGAAAAGTGGATCAATACAAATATTATTTGTAATCCTTAAAGCAGAGGACTAGACTCTAGAAGTCTAATGAATAAGAGTACCTAATGAATTATCCTAATAAACTAGATGAGGTCTAACTGACTTTAGAAGTCTGAAAATGAAGAAACTGTTAGGTATATTTTAAGAAAATATCTTTATATCCGAATAACCTAAAAGAACACAGTTTCTGTGTTATGCGAATCGAAGAATGTGATTATGAAAAAGCCTTAAGACTTTTTGGAATTCAGTTACATTTGTAGATAAAAGTAAATTCAGTATTTTGTCAATGATGAAAGCAAATATTATGTCGAAAACCTTAGATGGAACTTCAAATGAATAATCATACTCGCTCAGTAAAACATAGCGGAGGTATCCAGTGTGCGAGTACTTGCGGCATTAAAATTTCATTGATGGAAAACATGTAAATTATTTAAATAATTTGAAATACAGCACTCAAAACATCAGCATATTATTGCATTATATACTTTATCAGGTCAATGATCCCAAGGACAGCGCTTGTAGTCACAAACAGTGGAACCATGTAATCCAAATATCTGTGCAAAGTCCATAGCTCAGTTCTATTGAGCATTGTTACATGCGTACGGGTTCGTGATAGATTGAATGCACAAGTCCGATAATACTCGTAGTTAATAAATTTTTATTCTTATCAAGAGAAATGTATCCGAATGCTGGAATGTTACTCAGAGATATTCGTACAAGTGTTCACAATATCTATAATCAGTAGTTATACTTCAAACTAACTAAAAACTAACTAAAAACTTCAAACTAACTTAAAATACAACGCAATGCAAAACGTATCTGAAGAGAAAACTAAACCTCATATCGCAGTTCAAGCGTAACTAAACAACTCGCAATAACAGTTTCTAAGCAACTGCGCTCTAACACTCTCTCTCCGTCCTTATTAGATTTCAATAGATCGCGAGAAATTTCTAGTATTTTCTGTATCTCAAGTTTTCTGGAAAGCAATAAGAGGATGAAATTACGGTTACAGCTAACATAGTGGTCAATCACGTTTATTCAGTTTCAATAAAAATTACCGAGACAACAATTTACTCAATGTTAAATGCACGTGTCCCAGTATTCTTAATTTTCCGACGTAGCTTTCTCTTAAAATTTGTCTCGCGTTGAATAGCACGGAGAAATACAAAAATTTTAATTATAATTCTACTAAAATTAGCTATCTAAATACAAAATTCTTAACAGTATAATTGAGATTAGTTGCAAGAAAGAATTAAAATGTCTGCCAGAAATGAGCATAGAGAGAAACGCACAGCGAAACAGGAAAAGTAAAAGTAAATCTTTGCCAATCTTTTGAAATCCACGCTTAGAAGACTCAATAGAACCACAGAAAGGAAAGGAGGCATATTGCTTATTAAAGTACATTTTTAGAATTAAAAAAATATGCTTGCTCCAGTACTTTCGTTAGTATTATTTTTTGGTTTGTGTACAAAAAGCGCCGTCTAAACGAGGTAATGGTTAGTGACGCTGACTGTCGTATCGAAGGGCCCGGGTTCGAATCCCAGAGAAGGAAGGAATGCTTGTAAGCGTATAGTGTCTGCACGGCATGGCGGCACTCAAAGTACATGGCAGGCTGAAATCCTCTTGAGAGGCTGATGTAGGGAAAGAGGAGTGGAAGACCCTTGGGCCGCTTCCCGGGTGTTCTTCCTTGGAATTCCAATTTGGGTAGAAGGTTAGCAGTTAAGAAGACTCGGTGATACATAATATGCTCATATGGATTATAAGGTTTTCTCCCGCCTTACTAGCATGCCTTCGTGGTGTAGTGATCTGGATACTGGGTCGGTATTCCAGAGGTCCGTGTTTCGATTCCTGGCGAAGGCGATTGCTCATTTTTCATCTTGCCTGCTTCCAAAACGTGGCGCCCGAACTAAAAGGGATGATGATTCTCCCCACCCAGGATTTGGTGATTGGGTATCCAAAAAATCCCAGTCGCCCTTTAAAAGGGGGATTATATAAGGTATTTCTCCCGCCTTCCTAGCATGCTTTCGTAGTGTTGTGGTCTGTACACTGGGCCGGTATTCCAGATGTCCGTGGTTTGATCCGGGCGAAGGCAATTGCTCATTTTTCATCTTGCCTGCTTCCAAAAAATACCTAATGTTTCCACAGGATGCTCTTGTGCCGGCCTTGCCTATATACAAGAACCAGAAAATTGAGCTAATGAGCATCCTACAATTGTCTCAACACCAAAATATATGCCATAATGGTATGAACTAATAAGGGCTTTTGTATGTATTGTGTTTATCAGTTATTATGCCAGAAAAAAACATCTGATTCATTCCAGCTTTTAATATAATTAATATAATAGGAATAATAATATTAGAGAAATAAATCATCGAGCGTAACTTCAATGTCTATTTCGGATACTGAAAACGACTATAGTTTACTGTTTTTAGTTTCTTTTCTGTGTTATGCTAAGTTACGTTACATTAACTGGGCATTTATGGTAGGCACTGCCTAGCAACATACCATTCCCTGAAGGTGCTGCCTTCCCATGTACCATAAAAATCTTGAATTTAGCTTCCAAATTAATAGAATACATTACTAGATTAATTCAACACTTTGAAAGCAACATACATATTTTTAATAATTTAAATATTTCCTTTATATTTAATGTTATTTTTAATAAGAGTAATTCATGTTCCATGCAAATAGAGATAATGCTAAAAATAAAAAGATAAAAATACAAGGTAGAAGGTACTAATGGTAAAATACAAGGTACAAATGAGGAAGTAATTTATGGAAGTCATGTTATTTATAATTTTTACAAGTATTTATACTATTATTTTGATTAATAAAGGCATTTTATCGCCATATCTTTTATGCGTTCATTCAGAATAATAATTTTCGCTCTGTTTAATAAGGTTACATACATTTTAAGATAGCAGCTGTACATAAATGTATAGGCATATGCATAGCTTTTCAAAACGATTTGATTCGTAAATGACCATATATTCGTAAATGACGTTAAATCTACATATTTTTTCAAAATCGCCAGCGTAATTAACATACTGGTCAAAGCAAACATGAATGAAGAAAATAAATTTTGTATTTAAATTATTTTAAAATTTAAATAATGTCAAATTTGAGAGAAAGTAAAATCCAAATTGCAATGAACCTCTGGTGACGACCACCTCTGAAACTGACCAGTATTTCTAAGAAGATAAATAAATAACGTTATTTGGCATGACTTCTCAAAGGCGACTATTTCTACACAAGATCAAGGTCATCTGAAACCGAAGTGGTCATCTTGGAGATACTTCACTGTATTAGACAGTCTAACAGCTAATAAAATTAAGATAAAATCAAAATATCTTAAAATTTTAAAATTATTTCACAATATGAATGAGATTTATTATTTTTTTTTATTTCTGAAAGAAGTGACTTTAACAGTTTTTGTCAATTCATTATAAAACTTTATAATCTTTCTTAATTTTGTTTTAATTTTTCCTTTTATTTATTTTGTACTGTGTTTCATACTTACTTCTGTAAGCCCCATGTGATACTATGTGGTACATGGGAAACGTCTTGTGTTTCTTTTAATAATAATAAGAAACATGAATGAGAAAGAGGTGAATAACAGATTTTATGTCAAGATAAACGAGTTTCAAATTAAAAGTTTAAGTAATTTAATAATCGGAAGGATAACCTAATTTATGAAACGTTGAGAGTTATAAATAGTTTTAAGATTTTAAACTATTTTACAATGTGCATTCCTACAAAGTTAAGAAAAAAGGAAACAAACTAAAGATTTTAAATTCATAAATTCATGCAACAGCTAAAAGAAAACAGAATTTCAAATAAATTCGCAATCGAAAAACTAAGATAATGTGTATGAGAAAAGGCTCCTGAAATTCAAAACTATTGAAAATTCTGACATAACTTAGAAGAACTAAAATTTTTAAGAGAGAAGCAAAAACATTTCTAATAGCATAATAATCTAAAGCATAAGAAAATTAATTCCATATTATTAAAATGCAATTTAATTTAAGATAAATCTTCCACAAGATCTAAAAGACTAAATAAAATCATTTCCTCCGGGGGATAAGTTACCGTATTCCATGTTTTCCAAACTGCAGGCAAACCTTCCAATCTGTTCCGTATAATTTCATTGTCTAACGCCTTCCTCAGTTTTGTATCTGTACCTGAATTACTAATAAATTCATACTAAAATAAACACGAATCACATGTGCCATAAACATAGTATCCTATACATGTCCATCTCCAAGATTGTAACAATAGCAAGACGGACAAACAATCATAAATTACTTGAAGAAAAAAAGAGCAAAATGCTCACGGTTTAATTTAAATAAATATACGGAAGAACATATGTAAGCACCTTTTGCGCTAATTTTATTATTTTATTCTCACGAATCCGGATGTCTGAGAACTCTGAATAACACACAAATGAAATCTGAGATTAGAAGCATTGCTGTTTTTTTTTCCTTCGTGAATAATGCACCTACTTTAGCACTTGGTTATACTGTAAGATTTTTTATGTGAAATTATACTGAGTATTTAGCCAAATGTTAACTGAGTTACTTTCATTCGTCGAACAGCTATCGCTCTCAACAACTATTTAACAATCAACAAAAACATAAGTCAAATCAAAATTAATAAAAAAAAAATTATATTACGCACAAAGTGACGTTTATTTAACGTTTTGTTAGTTACCTTTATTTAATAAATATCATGCTCTTTCCACTTAAACCATAAAATTCAATTCAACAGAAATATCGCAAAATAATTTTAAAATGAGCCTATCTTTAGAATTTCCGATACACAGTTCAGCGCGCTGGAGATAAAAAAGTTCTTCTCGTAGAGTGTTGCCATTGCTCGCTTTGAAATCCTTGAGTTTGTTATTCAAAAATTCGTTAAAAGTTTACAAAATATGAAATCGGTAATAAAACAAATTCCAAATTCCAAAACTAGTCTTCCACATGCCCATATTCTATAGAAGATTGCGTTATTCAAAATTGGATGACTCTAGGTACCGTTGTTTTATAATAATGCAAGAAACATACATACATTTACGCAGATTCTTCATTACTTAATTTATTTTATATAGGGCTCTGATATTTGGTGGCAACAATTTGAAAAATGAATCGGACATTTATAGTGAACCAACGCAAAATGGCAAAACGAAAATAATAGTCCTTCAGGGAAAATTGCCCCTTTGGACTAATAAAGATAAACTGAAGATACGTAGTACCCACTATGAAATTTAAAAACTTTAAAGATATGTAGAATCCAAAGTGCAATTTAAGTGAAATATATAGAATATATAGAAACCGTTAGATTGATCTTTGAAATAAATTACTGGATCTTACAAATGAATGACGTATGCAGCGATTAATGTTCTCTTTTACAGTGATTTATATCGATATACAACACTAATGTAAACAAAAACTAATGGCATGTGCACCGAGAATTAAGGGAAAAAGAGAAAGAGGAATTTAAATACTGACTTAATTTACATAACCAAATGAACGTACTCTACAAATTACTCTATGTAAAAACTTTCCAAATGAAGGCTTGAAATGAAGGTAAATTGTTTATAAAATTTTTCTGTTAATTATAATATGGCCTATGCATATTCAAATTAACCTTTATAGTAAGTTAGCGATGACATCTCCTTCGGCATTGCTCCAGTTATTTGTATATGCATTTATATATCTTCTTACACATACGTATTATATCTTTATCCCTCTTGCTATACATAAAATGATTTACTAAAGCACTGCCTATTTTTGATAATAAAAATATTGAAATGCGTAAAAGTGTGCGTAATATCCACATCGTATATTTTCTTATTAAATTTATGCGAATTTGTATGCACCTTAGATTATAAAAAGTAGAAACACATATTATTTGGTAACAGAAAGATGAGGAAATATAATAAATAGGATTTATTTTTCGATTCACGAAAATAAAACATTTCGTTGGAGAATGTTAAGAAAATATTTTTATTTTCTTTCCAAGCAAAATATGAAAATAATATTTTTATCGTTATTTCATGTTTTGGATATCATAATAGAATAAAGCCAATTGAAACGAAATCCGTTTCTCCTCGCAGCAAGCCAAAAATCATCTGCCGAGAGCTGTGATAATATGAATGAGTTGTTACAGTTGTAACGAAGTTTATATTTTCTCAAATTGTTTGTTTTATTCATGGCTGTGTGTTATATATGTTTACTTTCTTTTTTATACTATACAAAATAAATAAAACAAATTGGTCTAGAGATAAGATATGTCTGAAGCGAGGAATTCTGAAAAGAAAAAAAAGCATTTGTAAATAACTAAAAAGGCTACAAGCAATTCTCGATCAAGAATTTTCAATGATGATCTTTCCAAATTCTTTAACATAGAAGAGAAGCTTTGTTCACACATGTGTATTGTAGCAAATGGTAAAAATGTATATAGTCTTTTGCTGGTTAATGAAAATTAACCAGTTAATGGAATTTTCGCAGTTAGCCAAAACTGAGATAATGGAACATCCTTAACCTCAACTTCAAGCATACATTAAGTATTTAATTTTCTTTTACATAAATCGAATGATATGCGATCTAATGAACATGCAAATGGATTTCAAAACCAATCGAATTATTAGTGTAAGCATTAGGTGCTGATACAAGTTCTAATATTTCCTTTTTAAGATTCGAGTGACTAAATATTTAGAAGTAACCATTTTTCATCAGGCGTTTCGAAAGATAAATTTTATTTTTGAAGTCATAAATTTTGTCAGCCTAAGATAGTGGCCCTTGAATGTTCCCATCAAGTTCGTTTAGGCATTCAAATATGCTAGCTAAAGTAGGTCATATTTGTAACCAGTTATTGTCTTCCGTTTAGCTGAATAATAAACGTAAAACATTTTTGTTCTTCTTGCAGTTTATGAACTCTGGATAGAGCTCTAGCCAATTAGTATGCAACAATAATGATTGATGCTATGATCCCATTTCATTACATAAAACTGAAAAAAGATGTGACTGAAATGGTCTACCTTTTGACCAGATTCACCACTTTTTCAATTTCATTAAATGTGGATTTAAAGTTTAGAAGTGGCTAATATTTACCACGAGAGTTCCTCTATGTGTAAAGTAGGGTATTACTTGAATATCAGGATTTTCAGGCTGAACCTCTCATGCTAGTGACCCTTCCTGGCATTGTAACTACTCCATAAGTACATAACTCCGATAATAGTTCCCTGAAATGTTGTTTGTACTATACAAATATTCACTGATCACCTTCAGTTTAACTCTTCGTTGCTGTTGTAGCATAATCAGGATTTTTCGGTTAATTTTTTGCGACACATTCCAAGTCCTTTACCCGAAAGACATATGCCACGGCATATCGATTGAATAGCTCTTGTTTAAGTAATATGTGTATCCATGATGGTGGTGCTCTGAGTGATTATCCTAGTAGTGTGGTATTCAAAGTATGGGCCGGGATCCCATTTGGGATCAAGAAAATTTACAGTAGGATTCAAAGGCTACAAGTGCTACAAAATCTAAATTGATGGTAAGGTCGACGTTCTGATTGTCGTCGGGGTCGTCTGTACAATTTTATGGGATCACACTGCCATGAAGTTTGAATACCATTGTCCTAGTAGATGCTTCATCCCTGAAATGCCTGAAAACTCATTTTACGTGATTCATTTCTTGAACTGAATTATGAGCCTGCGAGCATTTTTCAAGCAATAATCAGTTCTACACTTTTTCCGAAACTCTTTCTGTATGGAACGTATTTGTTTTTTCAGTCATATATGGCAAAGCACAGAAAGAGCTGTCTGAATAAGAAGAGAGATGCCTCGTGGAGAACGTTTAACAAAAACTGGCTCGTATTTACATTAAACAAGAGAAAAATTTCTCAGTGTTTAAACTCAAGTCGAGCTACCGATGTTCAGCAGTCTTATCTGCTTAGCCATTGTTGGACTGCATTTGGAAGATACGCATGTGAATTTGACATTTAAAAAGTTGGCAAAATTTAGTCTTAAACTGATGTTAAGGTTTATAAAACTGTTATGCACTTTTAAGAAGGCTGAATACGAGAATGTCAAAATACATTGTTTTTGATATAATCAGCGTCAGTCTAAGGTTGACGCTTTTCCAGTCATAAATAAACTGGAGTCCAATGTACATCAGTTGTACTGAAATGGAAAATTTCATAGCTACGAAATTCGGTCCACAGATTCTACAGGTGCCATATGCAATTCGAAGGATTTTTAAAATTTGATTTAATTTTTTAATTTAATTTTGAAGGTATTTCTTACGAAGCGATTTTCTTTATGAAAAACCTTCGCTAAACGAATCGCTGAACCTCTATAGGATAGATTGGAAAATTATCATAAGCTTATCCAGAAAATATAACAAAATTCATTACCTCGCAAGGTTTGTTTTAAGGAACACATAATTTCTTACATGCAGTTCTCCTGAAATTCACCTGTTTTCCCTCAGATAATTTAAATGAAGTGAGATTTAATAACTAGGGAGAGTCTAGGTTTAGAGAGAAAGCTTTGGTAATCTCGGCCCAGAGCACCGTGATTCTGTTTCCTTCTGAGTCGTGTGCCAATTATTTGTAATTTAATTCTGCGTTTTAGTAACATGAGAATTGCCATTAATTAATCAGTCAAGCTCTTAAACTTTCACATTATGTACCAGTAAGGAGTAATCACTGGACTTGCAATTCATAAACTGTGGAAGGTTTGTTAGCACTAAAGGGCCTATTAGTTTAAATGCTCTTTTTCTGTAGTCTCACTTTTACAATGTATTACAAATTTCAAATCAAAAGTAGATCATATGTACTCAAAATTTGGCCAAACCTATGCTATAGAAAAGTCAACAGAATAGATACTGTTCTAAAAGTCTGTAAATATTTACATTTGATCGATGACAGTGGTAACGATTGTAGTGCATATAGTATTTATAACCTATTTTTACAACGTATATAACTTTTTTTAACGCTTATCAAATATCCCCTTATCAAATGTTTGCTTTTTGGACGATAACGTAATCTATTTTAACGAGTATAACGCTCATTACGTATCCTCACTTTTACCTCGAATTAATTTTCAAATACCGCATGGAAGCTTATAACGCTCAAAGTATCATGTTATCAAATGTTCGCTTTTTAGACGATAACTTACCTGCATATCATTGTTAATATAGGTCAAGATCACATTAAACTGAAGGTTGTGAATTGCTACAACTTTATGAAGACAAATGAGAGATTGCATCAGATTATGACGCGGACAGCTAAGAGATTTCATCAGTCTCTATTGGAGACAAAGTTTTTCTCCAGCGTATTTGTTGTAACATGTTTATTCACAAAGCCTACAGACCTTTTCCTCTACGGTCTGCTCTCATTGGATGGAACATCTCCTTGGCGGTCATTTTCGGAATGGCGAGTTATCGCTTTGTAGGCTTTGTAACGAAGGCCTAGACACACCTTGTGGACTTTCAGTACAGAGAACAGAAACGACTTTTTACAGGCTTTTACAGACTTTTACAGGCTCTTGTTTCATTAGATAATTTTTTATTTTATAAATGAAAGCAAAGGGAATTATGTGGATTACAGTTTGAATAACATACTGACTGATCTTATTAATAGTTTATTTGTATTTGGATAAAGAATGAACTGAAACTGTTAAAAGTCTGTTAATTATTTGCGAGAAAAGTGTTTACTTGGAATTGGTATATGTACCTTTTTGTCATTTGTATTGGAAAGAGTCTGTTGTGTGAATTTCTATAGCACATTAATTTATGCAAGTAAAAAAAGTGTACAATGAAGAGAAAATACATAACTTTCAAAGCACATCAACAAGCGTTATGCAAGATCTAGACTCAGAACTTCGCGTGGAACATGATATAGTAAAATAAATCAAAATGCAAAATAAACCAAGTCAAAACACTCACTAGGTCGTCGGATACCTATTCGTTTTTCTTAAATTTTATAAGTATATTTATAAGTATAAATGAAATCATATTTTATTCGAGGATGCGCTATCTCTACACTAATGCTTTTTGGTACACCACGCTCACAAATAGCAAAGGCAAGTGAGTACAAGTCGCCAAGCACAAGATTCTGTAATTCTCTTCTATTTTAACCAATCGGAGAAAATCGTAAAGAAAAGGCTTTGTGAATATGCTTGTAACATGAGTAAGTGATTTCACAGGCAAGAACTCATTTCAGTAAAGTTTGTCTGATAATCAGAAGGAACTTTATAATTGGTTGATATTCTCACTGTAGAAGTTTGTTATTGGCTGAGACGCTTAACTGTTGATTTAACTGTAGCGTATCAAAAGCGGGAATTTGTGAATCTAGTCGGTTCTTCGCATTTTCTTTTTTTCGTCGTCTTTGGCAGTTGAATGACTGACTTGTAATTATGTAGAAGCGTTTGCTGTTGTGTTAGATGCTGTGTGTATTCTATTCTCACAGTTAGTTTAATATCAGCTGTTGCTATGCTTTTTTCTAAGATTCTTCTTTGATAGTTTTCGTTTCTTCGGGATTGGCATTTCGCCAGGCGGTGATCGGTCTCCAGACAACTGGTTGCGTGACGTGTGGCACCTACAACATCTAATTGAGCATTGAACATGGATGCCTTGGTAATCTCCTGACACTCGAAAACTACATCTTAGGAGGAAAGCCACTTCATATCGACGATCACATCTTCCTTTCCTGAGGCTTTTAAACAAAAGCCCATATTAACGTGAATGACATAATAAAATACATTAAAGGTATTCAACATCCTTTGGTATGCTTCGTCTCTTCTCACCACGGCCGAGGACATTGACAGTAACGTAACTAGAGGAAGCTACTATTCATTATCGCTATTATTCTCATTATTACTTCATCACTCTCTCCTATTAACACACACGTATTGATATAGTATAAAGTTATCGTATATCGTTATCGCCATATATATAAATATATATATTAAATGTTTTTTGCGTGTTTGTTTTCATTAGATGAGAGGAGGAATTCATTCAGCAGTATAGTACATTCTGTTTAAGTGAAATAAAGGTGTAATCTTATAATCATTTTTTAAATTTTAGATGCCATAAATAATGCATTTGAAGAACAAAGCACAAAATCTTTATTTGACGGGAGGAGAAGTTTTTTTTATACGGAGAATTTTAAAGAGACTGAATCATGCATCATGGTTATAGCACACGCACAGGAAACGATGAAAATTCTAGACATCCGGAGTTCATGCTAAAAGCAAAATAATAAATGCAATAGTGTCAGTGATACAGCAGACACAAAAAAGTATAGAATTTCTAGGAAATTCATTAATCATAGCACAAAGGTTGTTTCTTCCCTCCAAAAATTTGCATTTGTGAATTATTTTCCTTCTAGTGAGAAAATAAGTAATATCAGTGCAGTGTCATATTATTTAATTTCACATTTAGATGTACCTATCTGGTACGGTCTTTAATGAAGCCGGTTGCTGTATCATTGTGGGATAAAAATATCTATCGCACGTACCTTCGTAAATCAATTAGAAGAAAGTACTGTTAGCAATCGATCGGTCCACACGTCGAATTCAGGTGAAGGCACTGGATTATTCATGATTCTTACTCCAAATTAAACCTAATCACTCTACATCAAATGAACATAATCGTTCATCGTTTGAGCGATCTAAGTCTTGTGTTATTTTATTCATTTCAACTTTACGCATCCTTCCGCCGTGTGAATGGGTTTCCAGAACTAAAGTAGCACCTTTTAATTAAGTAATTATACAGCATATGTGGGGACATGCAGAAAAAAATTTTGAAGATCCAGATATCTAAAAATGAAACTTTCAGGGAATGAAGAGAACTTGGGGCAATAGTGGAGCAACTCCACTGCAGTGACTGGTAATTCGTTTAGGTTTCGTTTAGGTTATGCTAAACTACATATTGGACCAAAAATCCATTTATTTTAAATCTGAGAAAAACTCTATTCATAAAAATAACGACAATTTGCAATCAATATTAAATATCTATAAGCAATTATTTTGAAGACAAATACAATTATTGTCCTCATTAATATCAGCATCTTGTTCGCGGCAAGACTCTCTGTTCTGAGTACTTGCTCTATCTGGAACATTTTGCAGAGGGAATTAGTTGCGTTTCTTTATTTTTTCGGTTATATTTTGCGTACTCTGATTCGCTATAATTGAAGACGATATCATGAAGTTGTAGAATCAATAGTTGGTTAGCCGCCTGAGTCCGAGAGACTTTGATGACAGACTTAGTGCAGATCGTTAAAGTATGCTGACACTGATCGGAAAGTTATTGCTTTTGTCATTCAGCAGAAAGTGTCAAGTGAAGGTATTATTGAACAAGTTATTGCTTCTATAATGTCAGAGCATGTCGTCTCATATCTTGTAACAGTTCGAATATTTCATCTTACAAGAGGATAAACACGCACGAATATCTTATCTTTGTGCTGTCCCCCGTATGTTATATTATACTTGGTCCATTATGTAATATACATTACTTGGTGCACTAAAACTAAGCGTACATACTCAAAGACCTCAAATCTGCATCTATGAATATATCAAAAAGACAGCTGTTAATTTCTATAAAAATGTTGTAAAAAGACATAACTCACTTATGAGAATTCAAAGACACAAAACATTATACCAGCATTCATATCATGCCAATATGTTATTACCATGTTAATCTATAATTAGTATTCCTCTAACTTCTCTATAAAGCTCTTCCCTTAAAAAACTCTACTGCATTATCCTTTTTTACATCTTTGCAGGTATTCCTTCAGATACTATTGTAACACCTGGAGTATGATGCAACTAACTATGTGATGTCAAGTATCATAAAACGAAGGTTTTACGTTTGTTCTGAGCGGTGAATTTTTATCACAAGAATACCTAACCATCACATAAACGGACAGCAGAGCTGAAACGCTTTAAGTTTATTCTACCTCACCGCCTGCGTTTTATTTTATTTAATTAGGCAAAGCACACGAGTGGATATCTAAGGGAAAAGATGCCTTCGTGCAGGACTTTCTAAGGTAAACTGACTCGTATGCATGTTACACATGGAAAAAACACGAAAATGCTCACGTAGCCAGCCTGTTCGCCGGGAGTAGAAACCTGGAACGAACTACCAGTGTTCAGAAACTTTACTACTCGGTCGCTGGTGGGCCCACCTCTTATGAGTACTTAAATTTAAATATACAAATATAAATTTACTGGCCAATTTGGACTTGGTTTTAACACAACGCTTCCTTGCATGTAATTAGCCTGGATCTGGTTTTAACACAACGAATGCATTTAACGCTTAGCGTATCCTTTTAAAGTTCCGATCGACTAAATCCAAGTGACGAAGAGTAATTGTTCTTCTTAGTTACAGTGCTGTTACTAAACATTTTTAGTCACAGATTTTTTGTAGAGATTATTTTGTTTTGCGAAGCAAGAAACAGGAAACATTAATCGTACCCTCGCTGAGATTCCAACCATAGATCTCTAGACTGGCAGCTGAACTTATTAACCACTTACATCACAATGGCACGCACGTAAAAGTGCAGTAATTCTTTATGTGGTTAAATTTTGTAAGTTGCAATGATTTTCAACAACAAAATATACTGGTGAATATTCAGCCAGCTTTTGAAACCTCGTGAAAATCTAGGAAATTCATTAACTAAAAAAAGTGTAGATACATAAAAAATATGTGCAATCAAATGTTGGAATTAAAATAATAAAATTACTACTTGATTTGAATTCAAAATATGTTAAGCCTAAAAAATGTCTGAAAACCATTTGAGTCCTTTTTTTTTCAGCGAGTGATTACTCATATTACAATAGAGGAGAATCAGAAACGCAACCTGTAAAATCATGAAATAATATGTCAACAGTGTTTCCGAAAGAAATATTTAGACGTAAATTTTACCGTTTAGAAAGTTATGCCAAAACTGCACTGTGTGGTTACCATGACAAAAGGCAATAAATCATTAAATTAACCAACTATAAGAGCACGCATTATTATTCAAAAGAAGAGCACTTTGATGGTGGCAACGTGTTTCTCATATGGATAACTGGCATTAGGATTTTAAGCAGAATATACACGCATACGGCGACATACTCGGCAACATTTTGAAGAATGTGCAGAACATTAGCGTGATTTAATAAAAGAGGTTTAAACACAGATTTGCATGATTTGTTTGCAAACAGAACTAAAACAAATATTAAGAATAGGCTTATTTTAAAGAAATTTAACGCTCTTTCGATGTTATGGTAATGACAGAAGCGCGGTAATGAAATGAAATGAAAAAATCCGAATACTTCACATTTGAAAGAAACTAAAACTAACCATACTTAAAAAACCCTATCAGAATAAAAGTTTATTCTTTGGAAGGAAACGCAGAAAAAGGTTACTCATATGGCGCATATGGATGAATTGTTTAAAACTACCTTTGTTATTTTGTTGGCTTGTTGCAAATGAAATAGCCATTGAGTGACGTCAGGTTGCAAAAGGCTTGAAAAAAAAGTAAGCTTGGATATTGATATAAATATTTTATATCATGCGACACTGTTATAAGTGGTTGATGCAAATGTTGCGCATTGTTTCCTTCATCGAGCTTTAAACATTCAATCCACCGACATTAAACTAATCAGGGAATCTACTCAGTTAAGATAGCTATAACTTTACGAAATCAAATTATAGAATTACACAGCAACTATAATAAAAAAACAACAATAAAATATTCGGAAAAGAAGAATTAATAAGAAATCTACTTGTCGTTAGTTATTAAAATTTCACTCGGGGGGTTAAAGCTTTAAAATGAACCTCGTGGACATCATACTTCTTCTATTCCTTCGAATAAATTGAAGGATTTAATCGAATCAGATCCATGACGAACTGTTCGGAAGGTTATCCAATAATTAAATGTAAATATTTCAATCGTTTCACGGCTTTTGGTAGTAACAAGAAAAGCAAAAAAGCTCAACAGTTCGATTCCTCTCATTCACTTATGAAAACAAACCGCAGTGTTTGATTTGGTTTGGTTTATTTGATTAAGACAAACCACTTATAATTTATCGAGGTTTATCTACCTAAGGGGAGGGATTAAGACAAAGAACTTATAATTTATCGACGTTTATATGCCTAAGGGGAAGGATTAAGACAAAGAACTCGAGGGTTATCTGCCTAAGGGAAGAGATTAAGACAAAGAAATCGAGGGTTATCTGCCTAAGGGGAGGGATTAAGACAAAGAAATCGAGGGTTATCTGCCTAAAGATTAAGACAAAGAACTCAAGGGTTATCTGCCTAAGGATTAAGACAAAGAACTCGAGCGATTAAGACAAAAAACTTGAGGGTTATCTGCCTGAGGGATTAAGACAAAGAACTCGAGGGTTATTTGCCTAAGGGGAGGGATTAAGACAAAGAACTCAAGGGTTATCTGCCCAAGGATTAAGACAAAGAAATCGAGCGATTAAGACAAAGAACTCGAGGGTTATCTGCCTAAGGGGATTGATTAAGACAAAGAACTCGAGGGTTATCTGCTTAAGGGGAGCGATTAAGACAAAGAAATCGAGGGTTATCTGCCTAAGAGGAGGGATTAAGACAAAGAACTCAAGGGTTATCTGCCTAAAGATTAAGACAAAGAACTCAAGGGTTATCTGCCTTAGGATTAAGACAAAGAACTCGAGCGATTAAGACAAAAAACTTGATGGTTATCTGCCTGAGGGATTAAGACAAAGAACTCGAGGGTTATTTGCCTAAGGGGAGGGATAAGGACAAAGAACTCAAGGGTTATCTGCCCAAGGACTAAGACAAAGAAATCGAGGGTTATCTGCTTAAGGGGAGCGATTAAGACAAAGAACTCAAGGGTTATCTGCCCAAGGATTAAGACAAAGAACTCGAGCGATTAAGACAAAGAACTCAAGAGTTATCTGCCTAAGGGGAGCGATTAAGACAAAAAACTCGAGGGTTATCTGCCTAAGGGAAGGGATGGACTCGGGGAGGACTTACTAAGTATACACGTTACGCATGGGGAAAACCGGGAAAATGTCCATGAAGCCAAGCCCGTTCGCAGAAACTCAAACCCCGGACCGAATTACCAGTGTTCAGCGACTTTATCTCTTGGGCGCTGGTCGACGCACAGCATTTGGAAGGTTACCGTTCTCTTTTAAATAAACATAAAGATCCTTGCAATTAATTGTAACTGTAGATAAAACGTGGATACAACTGTACACTTTTATCACATTGATTGGGAGTGAAAGACGTTGCAGGAAGGATACTAAAGGCACGTTTGCATACCTAAAAGATGTTGTTTATGCATTATTAATCAAACAGTTAAAAAATTCTCATCTCAACACACCAAACGACACACTGTTCTTTTAGGATATTATAAAAATTCTGTTGTCATTCGCCTCTTTCCATCAATTAGTTATTAAGTTGCACTTATTTTGCTTATGTGGTCGTTTATTCTCCCATCAATAAACTTAACTTATGTGGTCGTTTATTCTCCCATCAATAAATTTACGAGTTCCATACTCAAAGACCCCATTCCGGATATGAATTCCTGGGGTATTAACAGGATTCCTTGCCAGTGTGGTTTAATTTACATTGGTCAAATTAAGAGAGCCTTAAAATTTCGGGTCAAGGAACATGAGGCATGTGTTAGAAAAAAGGAAACACAGAAGTCTTTTGTTGCCCAATATTGTTGGACCGAAAATCACACTTTCAATTTTTCTGCTTCCAAAATTATTCAAAAAACATCTTCCATTGGTGAACTGGATTTTCTAGAGGCATTTCACATTCAAAAAAATCTTTCCGTTTTAGTTAACGACCCTAATTCCAATCCATCTTTGCCTTCAGCCTTTAAAGAAATTATGTTTTAGTTCTGGTTTCATCAACAGATGGCGCCAGTAGCTTATCTCCTGTCCAGCCTTTCTTATCTTATCTAAACATTATATCCTATCTCGTTCATTTGCGCTTTTGCAGTTGAGGATGATGTTTCGGTAAAACCATCGAAAAAAATCCTGTGAAAATTTGAAAGTATAACGCTGATTTTTGTTGTTTGACTTCTAAATTAATATTTGTTCGGCGTGTTATAGTATCTTAATCATCAAATAATTCTTTACTAAATACTGAAACTTCGAATGCCCAATAGTATACAGTAATTATTTTTGCCTGCATAGAATCAGTTTGTTATCACTTTATTCACTACATTTTGTACGTTTACCTGCACATCTTTCAATAAATTTTGAATTGAAGTGCTGAGAGTTGTCTAGTATTCAAAGAAAATTCCTGCCCCGATGATTGATGGCGTTGTCAGGAAATGTTTTTAGATAAGAATATGTCTGAAACATTTTTTATTTTTGATGTAATAGGTTTTGTTTGCCAATAGAGTTCAAACTTTTACCCATTTTCCCCTGCCAGTGGAATTTCAGTGAACATACAACTGCAATTATCTCGCCGGATTTAGATTAGGCAAAATGCATTTCAAAAATTTGCAATCGCGAATCCCTACAATTGAATGAAAACAGAAAATTAATAATTTCTGAACGAACTTAATTTATTTGTATAGTTTTGAATTCCCCTTCACAATTACGATAAAAGTAAATAAAATAAAAATCTTTGTGGTGAAATTAATTTTTCTAAAACAAAAACAAAACAAAACAAATATACAAACACAAAATAAAAAAATAAAAAATATAGAAGCACTAAAATTAAATAATTAATATTTTTTAATCTATTATAAGTTATTTTCTCCCTCCTTTCCGCATGCCTTCACGGTGTAACTGGAAGCACACTCGACGCATATTCGAGAGGTTCAGGGTTCGAGTCCCGGTGAGGGCACTGCATATTCTTCACGTCCGCAGTTTCAAAATAACATAATGACTCTACACTGTTTATTTTCACATTACACGTTTATTAGAAGAATTGAATTTTGAATAGCTGCTAAGTATCTATAAAATTAGAAATAATTTATTTGGCGAAAGTAAGTCAGTGTAATTGTCCGTGTCTGTGATTTTTTTCGAACGTATTCTATCTCCCGGTGCACCACAGATGTACAACACGGGGCTTACAAAAGTAAGTTAACTAAAATGTTACATATTTCATGATGCATAAATAAAACGAACAAAACAGAGAAGAGAACAGCAGTCTGGATTTCAAGAAAACAGGTACGTTCACTGGCCAAGTCACGCCGAACATTTTCAAATCGTTCTGAAAGCATAATCTTGGACTGTCAAAGGTAGCGCATGAAAAAATCAGATGTTCTACATCTTGATGTACGTTTTTTGAACATTCACAAAATTTATTTGATCTAAGAGTGAAACGAAACAAGTAACTTTCAAATTTACCGCGACTAGATAAAAACTGAGAAACTTTAAAATTAATAGGTGTGATATTAATTCTGTGTCTTTGATACTAATTCTATTTTTTAAAACCATTTCACACACCCTTAAAAATTAAAATAAATCAAACGATTATTCTCTGTCGAAGTATGTAAAATATATAGTATTCGAAACACGTTCTATGTTTTAGAGTAACACTGCACATTAATTAAGTGTAAACTTATGTTAAGCGATATCTCTAGTAAAGGATGAATTAGCGAGTCATTTGTCTTGCAATCTTGTAGTATTCTTATCTGTAAACAAAAAGATATACTCGCCAATTAAAAAACAGTATAATTCTTCTGAAATGATTGTTAACATTCGTAGCGCAGTTTTGTTTTCAAATCTTTTCGCTACAATGCACTTAGCATCTCTCTGATAATCATGTTCATGTTTTATGCTAAAGGATTCAGTTGCAAATATGGTATTATATACACCTGTTCAACGACTCCATGTTACTGCAGAACTGGTTTGCAATGACACATCCGACAATAGGTTTTATTTGGAATATAATTCTCAATCTCGTATTTTCTGTGCTATGCTACATTAAATCGGAAGCCTTTTCAGAAATTATGTAACTGAGAAATTGAAAGAAGGACTTACGCAGCTGTCTGTTAACAACTATTTAGCAGTAAGTTATTTTATGTATCGATAGATAACTGCTTAGTAAGAAAGTAATAGGGATCATAACAGATTTGCTTCACTGCACAAACTGCTCCATTGATTTCTGTATTATCTCACGCAGCCAGTAAGCCTTGAAGCACCTCCAGAGTAATCAATCAGTCAATAACATCTGATCGTAGGGAAAACAGAGAACCCTTGGGAAATACTTGAAGCACAAAAGTCTCTGATAAGAATCCATGTTTTCATTTATCGTAAAAGAATAAATTTTGGCTTTGCCAATATCACTTTAAGGGACTGTGGTTATTTCATTAATTATTCTGAACACTATTGTTCTAATATTTATTAAATTTGTAAGGTTAAGATAATTTACACTTAAAACTATACACTCTTTAACCTCCCTGTATTACTGACGCCTTATAGTCCTTGCACTTCACTTAAAATCTGGAGCATTAATAACAAAAACCAGATACTTCAGACTATAGAAACCATCAATCCTGTTCAAATGGGCAGCGAAATCAATCATGTCCAATATCCAATCGGAACATAGCTACGGCACTATATCTAGAGAAATCTGGTAAATCAAAAAAATCTTTGTTGCAGACTTTGCTTTTAAAGCGTTTTAGGAAGTAATAATTAATTTTTTAAAACTGCAGTCTGTAATTTTACAAGCTGTTTTAAATGGTGCTTTATTAGGCAACGTTTTTTCATAACGGCAAATTAATCTATCAGCGATGCAGCTATCGAAAATGAAAAAGGAGTCTTTCACTCATAAGTGCTGCAGTAAAATAAAGCAAACGTAGAGTAAGAAAACAGAACTTAAATAAACTCAGTGATTATAATACTGATTATTTTTGTGTTTTGTAAGCTAATAAAATATATGAGGATTTGCCGAGATTCATGTTTCCTGGGTTTAACCATGACCTTTGAGAGGAAGAAGGCCATGACACTTAATAAACATGGCAGAGCTTTCCGTCCGATGTTATCGTCGGAAAGTCATCTGGATTTTTAAATTTTCGTCGGAAATATCTTTAGCATGTTGTTAGTTAATTAAAATAGCTGGAAGAAAGGAAGCTTTATATACATTATTTTCATTCTTTAGGCTTTTTACAAATATTTTAATTAACTTGTAAGGATCTTAAGTTTTACTAACGTTTATTTTATTTTAAATCTTTACTATCACTTCTTATTTTCTACTTCCGGCCAGAATTATAAGCGTGAAGGAGTTTATGCAAAGTTGTCTGGCGAACGCCAAGTATTTAAGTGTGGCCTTTTTGCCAAGCAGAAGAGAGGAAGCCGTGAGTTCGAAGCAGGCCGCTTACCTTAGAAGTTACGCAGTTGCTACTTTGCCTTCCAGGCCAGAGGTTTTAATCCTCTTGATAAATTAAACGTATTGTAGTGTTCACAGTCTCTGTGCTACATACGCTTTCTGTTATTATAAGGCCAATCTTATTCTAAAGTTAAATTAGAGTTTAGTTTTATTTTGATATCTTTTAAGTTAGACCCCGAGTGGAGGGTCATTGTATTCCGAAGTACGGAAGTCATTGTATATAAAGAAAAAAATAAAGGGTTTTGTATACCCTTCGTCTGTATCCTGTCTACTTACTACAATTAGTGAACATAGCTTTAGTAAGCTCTCTGTTCTAGTCAGGTCATTGTATGTTTCCGAAGAAGGTTAGAAGAAACATTGAACCTGATAAACTTTGTGTATAAATATAATTGTAAGAACCGAAGAACAAGCGAACATTTTACAAAAATATAAACTCTGATTGAAAATCGCCAAGGAAAAACGCAGTTTGAATTTCATCAATCGGCTCAGTAGAACGGGAGATACAGAACTCTCCCATTTTTCTTTTTTGCGCAGTGTACAGTTTCGATCCTGGAATTTTTTATTATTTTCTCCACCTTATAAAACATTATAACAGGTGCTCGCAAAAAGAGATGAATTCAGCAACGGAGGTTTAATCGACAGTGCCCTCTGTCATCGAACATTCCTCGTTCGTGAATCTGTTCACTATTTATAAACCTGCAGGGTGCGCCCAAAACGCCCTAAAATTTTGGAACAAAATTCAGAAGCAGTTTCTGAGAGCGAGACTTTATTACGTACTTTTAGTTTGCTCTTTATCTCTCGATCAATCTCTAAAGGCTTATCTTTATATTTATCTCTCGAGGCGCTCAGCTCTCAATATAAATTCCTCATCAAAAAAGCTGAGAAAACGTTAACGTTTATCGAGAAAGCCGATACTTATATAAAAACAACTTGTTCACAACTTATTCGTCCTACAGAAACATCGCAAATTAGAAGTTATTTTTGTTTCGTATATAATCTAATTTTTCATAACAAAAACACAATAGAAGAATCCTGTTAACTACAACTTGCTACAGTAGATGCTGGATCAATTATTTGGCTAATCAGAGTGCCTGATTCAGCCTTATTGATCTGCTTTCTACGAAACCATGGCAGAAAATTTGTCTTTGCAGCAAAGGCATTTTCTTTAGATGAATTTAACGTTAGGAATCATACAAATCACTAGAACGCTATAAAGAAATGTTTTCAATGAACTGGAAAATGGTTTGCGTATTTGTGTTACGAGAAGAGATGTGGCGTTATTTGTTGTTAGATGTGTAACCTGTATAGCAATACAACTTAAACGATACCAGTTTATGTAAAGGAGAGTGCAATTATACTGTAGATAAATAAATACATATATTTATTTTGCTAAAGTATACAAATCTTGTAAGGTTTTTATGCCTCCTTACCGCATGTCTTCGTGGCGTAATTGGAAGCAAGTTCGGCTAGCAGTCGGGAGATCCAGAGTTTGAATCCCGGCAAGGATATTGCACCTTTTTCATGCGCCTTGTTTTGAAATAAAACTTAGTGACATATACAGTGGCGCTGAAACAAAAAAATGAGATGGACGATAATTCTATTTCGGTAGGATTTGGTGATTGCGTCCGATCCTCCCCAGTCGCCCTTTAAATGAGAGAGAAAGTAAAGTTTTTCTACCTCCTTACCACCCCCGCGAGATGCGTGGTGTAATTGTAAATAATTGTAAGCATGCCAAACTAGCAATCGGAAGGTCTGGAGTCCTTCTATAAAAATAGGGTTATAACAAGATCTTAAATGGCTACTTTTATAACTACTGTTTTAATGACTCAAAACCAGAATAATTATTAGTAAAAAATGAAAATATAAAATCCAAAAATTAACACAACCAAAAACTGAACATTGTTCATTGATTTAAATTTTGCCGGAGTATGTCCAACTTTATCAAAGCGTTGTTACTACTCAGAATATATAAGAGAAGTTATAATGCCTCATGAGGGAAGTTGTAATGATTAGTTGAAGGTAGAGATGTGGCTCTTTTTTATGCTTCAGGCAAGAGCGAAGTGGAGTCAATAATGAGATTAGCATTTAGGAATTTCAAACTGAAAGGAAAACCATCGCGAAAAAAAATAATTTTAGCCTCTTCTTGGTTTTTATGCCGATAATGATATGCTACTGAAATGTTTCCGATTATTTATGCTAATCATGTGTTACTGTAAAGATTTGTGGTTTGTTCTAAATACGCAGAACGATACAGGACTTTTCGACATAAGACTATGTATTCACGAGGAATTTTATAACCTGTTAATGAATGAAGGCCCTGCATAATATATATGATTGCCGAGAATTTGATTTTATATATACAGATTTAAAGCGAACTAGAAAGATCATACTGTTTGAAGCAATCGGAGAAATGAAGATTGAGCTTTAGGTTGAACACCATCAAATAGAGAGAAGAGAAGACTCCCAAATTAAACATAAAATCCGAAAGGGTAAAATGTTCTGGATCACTCAGCATTTACATTGAAATTCTTCATTTATTTACTAGTACATTGCAAGAAATTATTTCCAACGAGTATCGGTGAAGTTATTGTCTTAATAACTCAGGTTTAAAATATTCTGTTTGTAGATCCAGAGTTACTTTACAGTCTTAATTACATAAAACAAAGTTCGGGGTAAAGGTCTGAATTTATCTTTTTTAACTAAATTCAATTGAAAGTTTTTATGTTTTAGGTTACTTAAGCACCCGCTGTATTAAAATGATTCTAAAGCATTAAACAGGTTTCAATAAATTTTATTTTTACCTCTTTCTTGCATAATCGTTGCCAAGCTTGTAGAGTGATTAGGTTATATCGATACGGCAACATGCAAAATGTGCAATGCCTTCACCGGGGATGAAATCTGTACCTATCGAATACGTGCCGAGTCTGCTACCGTTACACTGCTAAGGCATGCTGGAAGGAGGGAAACACCTTATATACTCCCCTTTTTAAAGGGCGACTGACGATTAAGAGATCCAGTCGCCAAATCTTGGTTGTGACGAATTTTTCTTCATCACGTTTTAGTTCGGGCGGTATTCGTAGAGTCATTACATTTGTTTGGAGTAGGGTACGTGAAAAATGTGCAATGTCCTCATACTTCTAGTTACATCTCGAAGGTTTGGGAAGCGAAGGGAGAAAATACCTTGTAAGCTTTGTGGCAAAGTGAGACTAATTCGATGGTGCCAATTAATTCATCATTTATCAGGTACATATTGTTCAAATCTTCCTTGATTTTGTTGAAATTTTTAAACACTTTGTATATTTTTCACTATTCCAAGCGCTTTTATTAAAAAAAAAATATGATAGCAAGATCTCAAATGGTTATCTTTATAACTACTGTTTAAATAAGTGACTCTCTATAGGTATCTTCTTAATAACTCAACTTGTACCACTTTTGTAGATGCAAATTTTGAGCATAAGAGTCTTAATTACATAAAACAAAGCTCTGATTAAAATTTTAATTTTCTCTTTTTAACTAAATGGTATGCAAAATTTTGATTTCTTTTTCCCCTTTATCTAAGATTCTCACATTTTTAAAACGATTCTCAATCACTTAAACAGACTTCAATAAATTTTATCACTATTTCTTTATTCCACAATCGATGGAGAGCTCTGTGACAAGGCGAAATCAAATTCCATGGTGCGCATTACTTCATCGTTTATCAGATAAGTCCCAAGGAGCTTTTACCGCTTGATCAATAGCGTTGCAGTGAAACGGATTTACAGGCGAGCAACCCTTTCCGACTCATTGGCGCTGGATAAATTGCATTTCAAGTCATTGAACTGCCAAACGTAGATTTTTCTTTTTTAGAATAAATTTAAAGTTCGGATGCCCGACAAAATTTTATTAAAGAATCGATTTTCATTTTGTTATCTGAAGTGAAATAAAGGATTTGAATTCAAAATTAAAACTTATTCCAGTTATGGTAACAGAATCACTAATCTGAAAGCGAGAACAAATATATAAATATAAAACAAAACGCGTTTTTATTTTTATATATATCTTTTGCTTTATATGTATATGGTTTGTCTTTATATTTATAAATATCTTCTAGTTTCGATACACATGACAGTTTGAAGACAAAGGTAAAAAAAAAAAACAGTTCCTAATGACTTAAATTTAAATGACTCATTCAGTAGTTTGACAAAGAGAATTAATGGAGCTTTTGTATGTTTTTTCCTTCAAACTCATTATGTACGCCACTTTGATAGTAGCTATTATGAACTCCAACAACGATGTCATTCCTTTACATACACCAAATTTTGATCTTTTTATATCATTTCCGAGCAATTTATACAGCAAATTTATACAGCATAATATTTTTGGTACTAGATCTCCCCCCCCAAAAAAAATGCCAATTTATCGAAGACATTTTATTGAATTTTGAACATTCGTATATGTGCACATATCTTGCACCAAGTGAAGCATGGCATACTAGAGAAGATGCTTGAAATGTTCATGGTTATTGTTCAAATAAAGCTAACGCGACTCTTCACGTTTGAAAATGGCTCGGAAGATATCATCACTATCCACTGCAGCTGCACATCAAAAATTGCTTTACAATTGTGTATGGTGCGCGTCTTGTTAACGTAAGCTTTCTCTTTTAAATGGCTCCACAGAATAAAAGACTGTCGGATTGATTTAGGAGATTGAGGGCCATAAGTAACTCTCGAAGTAATCCAGCCATCCAAAATGCTTTAACTTTCTTTTGTCCTAACAATGTTCTGGTGATGTCATTATCTTAATAACCCCTCCGGTCCTTTTCAAACAACCTACTTTCCTTTCACGCAAATTTTGTACATATGTGTCTCATAAATTGTTAAATGTTAGTATTTTATTGGGTCTAGTACCGAAAGTACCATCATGTGATATTACAATAATACAAAATCTGCTATTGTGTCTAATACGTTTAATACTTCTGATCTAAACATAACCTGTATGAAGTTCAAGAATTTTATCCGAACGGGAAGCCAAAAGGGAGAGTAGCGCCTGTCTCTGGACATTGGGCACTTTATAGGTGACAACAGGAGAAGCTTCGTTGCAAGCGAATCAGCATACAGCATGAAATGTTGATAAATCATAATGAAGTTCTATAAAATTTGATGAAACGTATTACTTATAATTGAAAACTTTATTATGTGGCCCTCTCGATCGTTGAATTGTTACTTTTATTAAAAGCATATACTGCAAAGAATTAATATTTATTTGAGATTCTTATATCGGATTTTTATATTATATGCTTATGCAGTGGTATTTTGTAGTTTCTGAAACGATTTAAGCTGATGTGAGTTTTTATAATTCAAAAGAGGTTTCTTTGTCTTCTTGTATGAGTTTGAAATTGGGAATAGCTCCATATTTTGCTTCTGATTATAAATTAATCATTATTGGACTTGAAAAATATTTACACAACAACTACTAACTAAACCGATATTTTCTTTTTTAAATGTACTCTTAATGAAAGTGGCGGGATAAAATACACACAAACTAATATATAAAAATTAAATTCACGAAAAGTATAATAAATTAATAACAAAATAAATAATTAATGATAACAACAAACAAGCATACATTAATGAACAATAATACGAACTAAAGAAAAAAATTATTCATTAAAATACTGAAAAATAAAAACAAATTATACATAACAGCAAATTTATGTACACAAATTTACGACAGTATTATTAACTTTTTAAATATATACAATTCATTCATTAACCTAAAATTAAAAAAACAATTAATGGTAATATGATGAGTTAGCTGCACATTTTGAAACATGGCCTCATCGATTTTAAAATTGTATATTTCGTAGATATTTATAGAACATAGAATAAAACTGAGCAGCCATCGGAGTGATTAGTATTTGCAAACTACATTCAAACTACTACATACTACTAATTATTCAGAACTGTATGAGGTGTACTTCACAGTACATATCAGAGTTTTAAAGATTTTTGGTATACTTAATTTTAAACAAAAGCTTTTCTAGACTTACTTTTATCTAATGTATTCGCTTTCGAAAAATTATAAATAGTGAAAATGTTTTTCACACGCCAGGAAACTTGCACATGTTTCGGTTTCCTATCACGTGCGGCAATTGCAGCCGACCTGTCGACCATCAGAAACTGTACCTTATCTAATGCTTTCGTTAATATTCTGCTTTATTGCCTATAATGCTTATTTTCTAGCTTGGCGTTCAAGCGAAGTGTTATGATATGTATAAGCTGCTGTCACGATCAATCTTTGTACCATTTCCTCAAAAATTAAGACTTTTTTTACCATTATTGACACAATGTTACTTTTATATATATCTGGAGCCGTTTGCTAAGGACAAACAAAGGTGATAGATGTTAAGCCGAAAGGAAGGAAAGGAATTACAAATGTTGAAAAAAAGGAATTACAGACAATAAAAAGTGAAAGCAGGTATTTATTTAGTAATGAGAAATAATTTGCCCTTGCAGACTCATTATATTTATTTCAGAGTAGGAAACATGAAAACTCAGAAATGTGTGAATCACTGGATAGAATGAGGGTTCGTTATTTAGTCGTATACATGTCGTTTTAATGAGACGTATTCAAAATAATGGAACATAAAAACGTCTTGTGCCTTTGCCTAGATAAGACCTTTAAATTTCGAGATAAAGAAACACATCCAGTTCATTAAATAATCTTACCAAGCATCTAGCTTTTGTAAAAAAAGAACCAAAAACGTTTGTTTTTCAGAGGCCAAAATTATTACTTGCATTGAGTCTTCCCTAAGTTTGGATTTCATAGAAGCTTCCGAAATTTTCATGCATAGCAGACTCCCTCATCTTCTACTCCGTTCCTATATAAAAACCGTTTGCAGCCCCACTTTCCTCCTATCGAACAAGCATTACAACTTCCGCGTGGCCCAGTACGACTTCGAGCGCGTGCATCTATATCAGCGCTTTAATGAAATTGGACTTATATTCAATGAAATTGCAGTCAGCGATCAATTTAAAATAGTTTTATTTATTTAATTTTTACTTTCAGTGTCTTGAATTGTTTACAATTGTTTTCTTTGTCAACTCATTCGAACTCGACTAGATGGCGATATATTTGACTCAAACTAGTTTTGTCTGATCACATGTTGCAACGTACTTTCTTTAAGATAATTCCAAATTTATTACAGCTCATTTACAGGGTCATTACAGGGTTATAGAACAGGTAATGATACTAAATTTTATGTAACAGGTATGATTGTTATTTCACATAAAATATTAGCCCAAACAAACTATTAGCCTCGAAACGCGATTTTGCATGATCCGCTGTTTCACATTTTATTCCAGTTTGTTGTCACTCGAAAAAAAAAACGCTAGCTATTATTCTTTCATATTTAATCTGACTACTAATGATGAACAAATCAAACTATTAAAAAGTAATAGATGCAATTGTTAAAATTATTATTTTTTCCTTTTTAGTGAGATCTCTTTAAATAATGCACTTAATTCCCGATGTATCTAATTAAAAACATCATATATTTTTACAGAATTACATTGCATACCTTTTTCACTTTTTAAATAAAAGCTGTATAAGGTTCGCATCATAGTAAGAAACCACATTCATATAGGATCCTATAAAATGTCTCATTATTTTACCCCCGCCATCTCTGTCAATCATCTGTAATAAACAATATTAAACTCAAAAACCATTTTTGCCATTTGTTCAAAACTGAACCATTTCAATGTTTTTTGAGACAAAGTTCTTTAAGTAAGTAATAAAGAAAAGAAAATCGCACCGCCCCCGGGTGGGCTCGAACCACCAACCTTTCGGTTAACAGCCGAACGCGCTAGCCGATTGCGCCACGGAGGCTACACGTAGCTGGAACCTGATAATGAAGTTATATCATCTCCTATTTTAGTTAGAAAAACTGAAAAAAATTTAGGGAGATAATAATTCAGCTGTTCTCTAATACACATGAACTTATGTTAGAAAATGCATGATCTTATGTTAGAAAATGCGAACTTGTGTGCCGTGAACGCAAGTCAGCTGATTATTGTTCACATTTAGAGAGTGTTAATTGTTGCCATACACATTTTTTTAAAGATTTTTATTCTCCGATGCAATGCTTTTTTTTTTTTTTTTTTTTATTTTTGAAATAATTTAAGATTTAACTAAAATATTTTATAATATTAATTAGGAAATAACTTAAGATTTAATTAAGATATTTTATAATAATTATTAGTAAATTTACATTTGGAAAGGGGATTCTGTTAAGAAATACGATTCAAATGAACTGTTGGTAACAGTATAAAGTGATTTAAATTCTCCTTCAAAAGTCGGAATCCTTCTGCGGAATTCACGATGATTTTATTTATTTACTTGCTTAAATATAATTCTTTTTAATTTTTATTAATTCAGCATTTAATATATTACAACTTCCAACTTAATTAATTACGATACTAAAATTTTGTCACATTTCCTAAGAGATAATCTAATCAGTTACATATTCGCTATTAAAATTAAAATTTTTAATCGTAGTAGAGAAAGCACAGAATTTTAAGTCCTTTTTAAAATAAATTTTGAAATTCCTATATTATTACAGCTTTTTCCTCTTTGTATTTCTTTATATCTATATATCTCTATATATATTGACTGACTGATTGTCCAAGGACAATTTAAATTATCTTTTAATAAATTAATTTCAGTTCGATCAATTAAATTAATTTTAAAACTTTAACAAACAAAATCTGAAAGGTTTCAGATTTTAAATTACGTCCAAACGGGCGTTTCTTAACGTTTTGTGTGTTACCTTTATTTATTATATATCATGTTGTATGTACTCAAATTATAAAATTCACTTCAACATGAATATCGCAAATTAATTTTAAAATGAGCATATCTTTAGAATTTCCGATACAGAGTCTTGTGCGCTGGACATAAAAATGCTTTTTCGTACGGTGTTGCCAATGCTCGCTTTGAAATCGTTTAGTTTTTTAATCAAAAATTAGTTGAAGTTTTACAAAATCTGAAATTGATTATAAAATAAATTTCAATTCCAAATTAGGGCTTCCACATGCTCATATTCGTTGGAGGATTACGTTATTCAAGTTTTTAATGGCTCTAGGTACCGTTGTTTTATCACAATGCGAGAAACATACATACGTTTATGCAGATTCTTCATTATTTAATTTTTTTAAATATAAGACAGGGCGATAACATATGGTGGCAACGATTTGAAAAGTGATACAGCCTTTTAAAATTTCAACGTAGAATGCCAATAATAATAGTCCTTCAGGGCAAATTATCCCTTTGGACTTATAAATAAATTAATTATTTTAATTAATTTTAATTTATTTAAAATAGGATATGTAGTATAAAATAGCAATTTTCTTGTATTTGGTAATTAATCATTAAGCGGTTTACATTTTAAGCGTACAGAGCAAAAATAACGTTACATTTAGAATATCGTTGCATAGGGCTTGAACCATTCGTATTCTCATTTCATATTTGTGTTCGTGTAATGTTCCAAGAAAGCAAAACATGTAAAAGTCCTTGAAGTAAAAGCGATCTTAACTAACTTTCTACAGCAAAAAGCTTTGTAAAACGTATCTGCAAATACATTAAATGGGTGGTTCAATATTTGCTTCATAAAATTTACGAATTAATGCTCGCCATGCTATGTTTAACGATTCTCCCATTTCCATCGATTTTTCATCAGTGTCCTTAACTGAACGTGCATGAATGTTGGATAAACGTTATGTCTCTATCCAAACATGCAAGAACGTTGATCTTCGTGATCCATTTAGAAATAATCGATAAATTTGTAATAACTCTAACAAAGAGCGAACCTACGTGAGAATTCGGAAATACTCCAATTGTCTTGGACCAAATCCAAAGTGAGGTCACGGAAAAGAGATAAAATCAAGGTAATGGCCACATTTAGGACGACGGCAATAATATTTTGAAGCGGAATAAAATATTTTTGAAATAAATAAATTTTAAATAATCTTAGTTAAAAAGCATGCTCAAGACTCAAAGAACTGTCTAAGGAGCTTTAATTGTAGCAGAAACGTTTCTTTTCCCCAAATATGAAACATTAATTTTAATAATAATGTAAAAGATGTAGTTATTAATTTTTCTTCTCAGACTTTTCATTTCCTTGTATGAAGTAAAGGAAGTATTGCAATCGCGAAAAATTTCGGTTATCATATTTTAAAGAAAATATCCATTTCGACCGCTATGGAATAAAATTTAAGATGTTTTTGAATGACATCTGTACGTAAGGAGAGAATAAAGGATTCTTTTTCCTAAAACAAACTGTGAAATGGATTTAAAATGGATTCAGAAAACATTTTTTTTTGTGATGTGTGTACGTACGTAAGTATGCATCTCGCTCGCATAACTCAAAAACGAGTAGCCTCAGAACGTTGAAAATTTGTATAAGTGACTGCTGTTACGTATAATTGTGCACCTTCCTTTTTAGTTGTAACTGACGAAATCACCTCATATGCGGTCAGGTCGTAAATTTACCATCCTTTTTTTCAGAGGGAGAGCTGACGAGGAGGGGATAATCTTACTCGGGGTCTTGAGAAAATGTGGGGGGATGTTTAAACATCTAACTTCTGTACATTCAGTTTTATACAGAGGAAAATACAAATTGAATTTTTCTAATGAATGGAATTTTGTACAATGAAAATTTATTATTGAACGATGAACTGTAAGGCAAATAACATCTTTTTTCTAAAGCCATAGGAGTAGAAAGACATTTGTTACATGAATGAATTTGTAGTAAATATTGAGTTTTTCATTTCGAATGCCATGTTCCATGTATGCGAAGTAGCTGAGTATGCGAGATAATAGTCTTCATTCAAATGGCCTTCAACCTTTTCACGTCTAAAGGACTGTTTTTCAATTACATTGTGGTCGCTGCTTTTTGGTTAATTTTCTAATGACATATAAAGAATAATTTTTTTTATTTGAGACTTATGAATAAAATAACGCAAACTAGACTTCAAAAAATTCTTCAGAATGAAGTTAAATAATACCTAAAATTACATTATTAGTGCACTTTTGGGTTTTATATGTAGTAGATAATATGGAATCCTTAAATTATATATATATCTATGTATAGGTATATATATCAACGGAACAAAATATAGAACAAGGTATAAAATATCAAAGAAAAATATCTTTATTATACAATGTTCATTACCATACGTATGTTTACGTAATATCAATATAAATGGTTAGTTAGGTTTCGTAAACATATAATTTATTTTTATATTTTGTATTTTTTGTATTATACATATCTGAAGTTTAATTTTACTTGTTCTCCTTTTGGGTTACGACTTTAAGTGAGAAAGAATTGTTAGGGCATTTATAGGGATTACATTATATGCAATCAGTTAAGATACGACTTTTCCTTTCTTTTAATCATTATATGTATTTAAATACTACTTTATAAGTATACATAAAATATACCAGTTTTTTAAGCTACTTATTTATATATCTAGTGTTTGGTCTGGTTTGTTTGATTATAGCAAAGCATTCGACGGCTATTTGTCTAAGGGTGCCTCGCGGAGAACTTTCTAAGCAAAACTGACTTACGCACGTTACACGTGGGGAAAACCACAAAAACGCCAATACAGCCATCCCGTTCACCGGGATTCGAATCCCGGATCGACCTGCCAGAGTTCAACGACTTTACCGCTCAGCCGCTAGTAAGCCACACACACACATCCACACATATACATTAAATTATATTTACATGTCGTTTATTAAGTATAATTGAATGCAATTTAATCATAAAGAGTCAGAAAATATTCTACGGAATTACTTCACTTCGTAGACTTTTTGTAAGCTTCACCATATTTCTTAAAGAGAATCTTAGTGCTAGTTCCATTTCCAAGCCGTTTATGTACCTTATTTTTTATGCTTTGAATTATATTTAAAGAATTATTTCACCTGGTTATAGCTGAAAATGCAGTTTTTTTATTGAAGAATTTAAGGGTAAGAAGAGAATTATGCCCTTTTCTAATTATTCTTGAAGCATTTAATTTTTTTTTAAAAGCGCACATTAATACGGATCACTGAACTAAAGTGTTCGATGCAGGACAGATTAATCAGCTACTAAATTTTGATTTTCGTTGAGTAAAAATGAATTCATCTGCATTCTATAAGAAAGCAGATATTCAAAAAATGTTTTTTTCTATTCTCGCAGTCATAATATTTTTCTTAAATATTCAGCTAATTCATATTCAAATACTCCAATCCATTACAATTAGTAATAAATCGATACAGTAAATGAATAATTAAAATCAATTAAATGGAATTTTAATTGCCATTTTCCCTCTGATAAACCCCTCTTTAGAGTTCAATAACAGTCGATCAGCTTTTGTTGGGGTTCATTTTTCTTTATGGTATGCTTACGTTATATATGTATGTGTTATGCATTGCTCATACTCGTCAATTGCAACTTTTAAGATCTCTTGGAAAAAAATCAGTATGGGAATCCAGAAAATGATTCTTAGTGACTCTAAAACTATTATTACTAGGCATTGTCATTGCACAGTGTTTAAAAAAATCCCATTGTTTAAAGGTAGATCCTATGCTCATATCCTAGTCTACAATTAAAAGCTGCGAGTCAAAATTAAGGGGGTTGCTCTTAGGAAGCCTTAATTAGAAGTATTTATAGGAAATGTTAATCAATACTTATTATCTTATGGATTAAACACTTACTCCCTATTTGATCACGTGTATGGCAAACGGATATTCGTCAATCATAAAGAAAAGAAAGGTAAATCAAAATGAGTTACATCCTTGTTTTTCCAACTGCAAAACCATCTTAAGCTACTATCGGATTTAATCTTTAAATTATTCCAATAATAATTAGAACAACGGGGGCCACTATTATTAACTATAATTTATTAATGCAAATCCTATTTTGGTTTCAAATGCCTTTCATTAATTACATTAATGATATGGATATTTACTAATTATTACTATTATTAAAATAGTTGTAAATACTTTATTACTGATATGTTTATGTACTATTTTATTAAAAAACGTATTTATTAATTTATTAATAAATTTATTATAATTTATTAATATTAATTATTTATTTATTAATAAACCAAAAAAGTGCATACTAATATTATTAAGCTGTTTAATAAACACGTAAAAGAGCACTTCAAAACTTTTCGTATCCTATGTAATTTGTCTCCATTCCGGTACCGTGTGCATCCATGTACGCGTTACTGACTTACAGTGAAAAACAGAAGAGAGCTCCATTCAAGATTTTATTCCTGATCTACTGATACTGAATGAGAATTAAAAACACTTTTCTTTTAAAATATATGTCCCCTTAGGATCCCCAACACAGCCGTTTACTTTAACTTCAGTCTCTTGCTCTGGAACGCATTTGCCAAGCCACCATAACTGACCGCTCCAAAAGTATGTGAATATGTGTACACCCGATCTGCTACTCGGCTCCATGAGCTCAGTTTTTTTATTTCCTTGTACGAAGTAAAGAAAGCATTGTAATCGCGAAAATTTTCGGGTATCATATTTCAACAAAAATATCCATTTTTTTCGCTGTCGAATGCAATTTAAAGATGTTTTTGCCTAACATCTGTACATAAGGGCAGAATAAAGGATTCTTTTTCCAAAAACGGAGTGCAAAAATGATTTATAATGAATTCGAAAGATATTTTTTCGTGACGTACGTACGTACGTTTACTGTGTATGTATCTCGAATAACGCAAAATCCAGTAGGCTTAGAACGTTGATATTTTGTATATAGGACTGCTATAACATGTAGTTGTGCACCTCCCTTTTTGGTTGTAATCGGTAGCACCAGATGTATATAAATATATGTATTATTGAGTGGATATAGTGGCAGAGTGGATATATATATATATATATATCCACCAAAAAGAATACCAAGAAGGAAAGAGGAATTCTTTTACTTTTATATTTCATATTTTTGAATGAACTAATAAATTTTTGCCAAAAAAATAAGAAGGAAACGTACGCGTTTAAAAATTGAAAATGAGTAGAAAATTAATGCAACTTATAAAACTTAATTTTAAATTTGCATCATTAATTAACAAAGGTCATTGATAAATTAACCTTATTTTATAAAGTTTTACTGATAATTTTTTATAAAGAATACAGTCTAAAAATGCCTAGAAAACGGAAGATAAATAACCATGAAGTAACCTCTATAAAAAATTGCTTAGTTAATTATAAAATTATTTTCTTTCACATTTGTTAATCTGATATTGTTTTAGTGAAAATTATATTTTGTTTCCGTTTATTCTTAAAATGTCGTTAACATTTTCATGTATAAAATACAATCAATTTTTTGGATGTCGATTTTTTACATATTACTCAACTCAGTTACGTAATATGTCAGTATGGGATTTGAAAAACGCATGTGTGCGATGTTATTGTCACGCGATGATTTGTGGGTACTTTATTTTTTACCACGATATTTTCGACGACGATGTTTTAAAATTGCGAAGTTTTTGAACAGCTTTATTTTCGACCGCGATATTTTGTACCGTGATGTTTTAGAACTGCGATGTTTTCCCTTTGCTCTCTTTTCTCCCACCATATTTTTTACCGCGATATTTTCGCCTGGAGTTGTTTTCTCCGCGACGTTTTCGCCCTCGATGTAACCCTCAGGTTAAAACTTATAATGCAAAAATTAAAAACTGACATTTAGCTTTAATTATTAATAATAATTACAATATCATTTAAAAAGAAAAGTTATGACTTTTTTTTAGTAGACAATTAATTTATTTTATATTAGCAGGTCGAAAGTTTACCAAAATACTTTCCTTCCGACTGAAATGTTCCATTCTATAAATAACTTACTTTACAACAAAATATGCATCAACATTGTGATGTGGCGTTTTATAATTTATCCTGCAAGATGCGTCTGAACCTCCTTCTCCCGTTCAGCTTTACGAAACAACATATTTAAGACATTCTGTGTAAGTCCAGACTATAGTTCTACGCTGCGAAATTAACTGTGATGAAAATACGTGGAATTCTATTTTAATTTTTGCTATGATACAGGTGTTCTATATACCGAGTGTCGTTGACATCAAGCAGTCTGTTTCATCCCATATCAGAAACATACCTCGTGTTCTCATTGTCTATTCTGCTAAATCTGCGCCGCCCATTGTTCTGGAATTCTGGAAAATCGCAATGCGGAACTAAGTGATTAAGCTGCAGCTGCTGTCCAGTTGCCAATGCAAAAGTAAGGAACAATCGAACCTGAACGAAATGAAAATTCCGAGTTTGGTCAAAAGTAAAAATTTCTGGTGCAAAGCCCGAATCGAATCAGTTAAACAACAATAACGAAAATGAAATTCCATTTTAGTGCAAGTTAACGTGGCCAAATATCAAGACCGAAAGGTTAGTGCTATCGTGACTTTAATTTCAGAAAAGTGCAAACAGTGCTATGACAACTTAGTTCCAAACATTTCGATTACATTTTCAACAATATGAACTGAAAGTTGTTCATTACGGGCAGAGTGGTTGTAATGTTAAATGTAGTTGTCTCTTAACTTTCTTTTAGTTTAACCTTCCTGTACTGCAGGCAACTTGTGCTGTACTTCAGACGCACTGTAATAAACGGCAGAAAATATAATACACTCAGTAAATAAAATTGAACTAAAGTTTTATTCATCGCATGAGTTGCAGGTGCCATTAAAAGTTAACAACTTTTATTCACCGCTCCTTACAGATCTTCTATTTTACTCTTTCGTATAGAATGCCATCGTAGAGAGATCAAATTTTATACCAGTCTATAAAGATTAGTACACCCGTCACATTAGTATACGCGTCACTTTTAGCGTTGCTAATTTTCAGGAGGTATTTTACCGTATGTTATAAAAGGTTAAGCAGTAATTCCAAAATTCCCGAATAAAAGAATATTTAAAAAAAGTAGATAATATTTCTAAATATTTATAACAAATACTCATGTGAAAGTTAAATATAATGAAAACTCTTTAAAACGACCATTCAAGATTCCATATCTTTTTAGTTTTCTGTAAATGTGATCATCTTAGATAGTTAATGTTCAATTGGCTTAAATTACTTTATTTGAAGCATTGGTATAGGAACATGTTTGCCAAGGATGTTCATTGTAATTTTATATCATTTCTGGGGAAAATCTATGTTTGAGAATTTATACATCGAATTTAAAATTTGAGGCTTCCCAATGTATGTTCCAAAAAAGAAATAGTTTCTTTTAATAGTCTTCTACTGAAATATTAGGTAGTTAATCCCTGATATGTTTTGCTACGAATCAACAACCAAACTATTAACTACACTATGCATATGAAAATGCTAATGATACTTTAAGACGACAAATAAATTGAAAGTAAATTTTATGAAAGGATATTCTTTACTCAGTCAAAAGAGAGTAATTTTATAATCTGATAACTAACTAACTAACCAGTTTTAAATTGTATAATCATTAGTGTTTTTTGAATCAGAAGATATCAGTATGTATGTGTATATGTGTATGTGTATGTGTATGTGTGTGATTATGGCAAAGCCTCGAGGGCTGCAGAAGATATCAGAAATGAGCAATTCTCTCGCGAGTATTCGAACCTGGACATCACGAATACGTGCTCAATATGCTACCGTTACACCACGTAGGCATGCCGAAAGGAAGGAGAAAATTACTCCTTTTTTTAAAGGACGACCGGGGATTAGGGGACCTATTCGCCATATTCTGGTGCTGACAAGCCATCATCCATCACCTTTCAGTTCGGGCGCCACTGTAGAATTATTAGAATTTTTGACGCAGGAGACATGAAAAGCGTGCAATTCTCTAACCGGGACTCGAACTTGTAGCCGTCGAATACGCGCCGAATGTTCTAACCGTTACACCACGTGTTTGTTTGAAGCAGAAGATATCAGAAATGAGCAATTCTCTTGCGAGGATTCGAACCTGGACCTCTCGAATACGTGCCCAGTATGCTACCGTTACACCACGTAGGCATGCCGAAAGGCTGAAAGAAGGGAGAAAATACCTTATATGATAACGTTATAACATTATTTATCATCCTGTTTTCAATCTTTTTGATATTATAATTTTTCATAAAAAACGTCTAATACATTTTTTTTATAAAAATATTCATAAAAAATGGCATTTAATAGTTATCTATATAAATTTGAAATTTTATTTTCTTCTATTCTATTTCTAAATTTATATATGCTTATGTTTATTATTATTAATATGCTTATGTATTAATATGCTTATGTTTACCTCCTGCTTACTCAGAAAAAAAACCCAACCTGTTAATTTATTCAAAACTATGAATAGTATATATAGACTATATACATGAAATAAACTATACAGAGCAAAAAATATTCCTCATTTCGTCTTTCGCTCACAAACCATAATGTGAAAACTCATTTAATATCTTGATAGTTATAAAACGCATTCTTGTAGTATTATCACCATGGGATGGTTTGTGGGTGCTTTGTATTTTTCTATGACGCAATGTACGGCGATGTTTTAAAATCGCGAACTTTCTGTACCGCTCTATTCTTTAAATGGTTTTATATCACATGTTAAAACTGTGACATTTTCTCCTTGCTTCCTTTTCTCCTGTGATGCTTTGTGTGATCTCTTCGCTTATAATCTTTTCATCGGTAATCGGGTTTTGAAATACAAAAAATTTAATATATAAAATACAAAACTCATTATACTAACTACTGATTCTACTAACCCGGCTAAAAATTATTTGCATACTCTTAGCATAAACACAGCAGATGCCTGGAATCATTCTCTAAAACCAGCGCAACGAGCAGATGAAAGGTTCATTAGGGAAAGCACCTGCTCTGAAGGCTGCCAAATCTCTCTGTAAATTTATCTTTCGCGTTTGAAATACCACCGAGTTTATATTATGATGAAAAGAATGGAAGAAATAGAAGACACAGGAAAGGATTAATATAAGAAAGCATTGCGAGTCAGTTCGTATTAGAAACTTGAACATAAAGGCATCCCTTCCTTTAGGCAGATAGTTCGTCTGCTTCTTGTCATGCTAAAAAACTGTAGAAAAATTTAAATTAAAAAACATTTATTTTGTAAAAAAAACTTCATTTCTCTTGGAATGAAGTTTAAAAGGTAATATGAGTTCCGTTACGTGAAAGTGAAGTTCTTTATACCTCGAGATTTCCAATGCGCAAGTAAATGTTTCTTGAAATGAAGTAGCACCAAAATCAATCAATTATTGTCACAAAAAAAAAGCAAAATTTCTACTGTACGGAGTAAAAGCACTCGATCTGATCTATTCTTTATTGCACAGAACTATAAAGAAGATTCGGCTGAAGGATAGAATGAAATGTCAGAAACCTACCAATTTTCAAACAATATGTAGATCAATATAAACAGCGTCTGTATTGTAACAGGGTTTTTACCATGATCACGAAGTTTAGTTTTCTGTGCCTCAGAGGCATTTTTCAAAATAACTTTGAATTTGAAAATAAGTACTGTTTGGCACAAAAAATCGCTTTTAGAGGAGAAATGTGAGAGAAAAAAGCTTCTCTATTTCTGGAATTTTTCAGTTCCAGCGCAAGACTTGTTTCCTAGATAAATCAAAAACATTGTTACTATGGATTGAAAGCCTTTAAAAAACTCAGTAACTGTAAGGTAAGCATTCTTATGTTTTTTTTTTTCAATGTAATTTAAAAAATAAGTTTCTCACAGAAATAAGCCTTTACATTTTTGCTAGATGTTTTCGAAACTTTCTGTATAAGCCTCTGCTATAACTAAATTTGTATGTACACATGTATCTGAAATAAATTTAAGGAATCTTTATATGTAACTCTATAGTGTTAAAATATTTGTTCTATGCAGATTAGAAATCTTCTGCATATATTTAGAATTGTGTATGAAAAATAGAGGGAAAGAAGGAAAAAATTATGATTCAAATAGGATTTAAAGCATGATTTTTGTAAAAGATAAACTTGCTTGTAAAGGTACTGCTTTTCAGTAAATGTTTGTAGAGGTTACGTTAAGTTTCTAACAGTTATTTGAAGTTTAAACTTGCTTTACTGTCTATTATCGTTTCCCATCTACTATTCCCTAGCAGAATGAGTTTTTAGTATCGATATGTATGCCAATGTGTTAGAAAGAGTATTTAAGGAAGGTTCAGCTTACTTCAAGAGAAAGAGAGAGCTTAGGAGTCCTTAGTGGCGCGTGTTTGTCGTTAGGCTACTTCGTTATTAAATCTACTACTCTCGGTCGTATCGTACATGCCTGTTGCTAATTGCTGGCTAGGTTAAATTAAGGGCCAACTACATTAGGTATTTGTGTCTAGCTTTGGCCAAGTCAGTTTAGTTTAATATTAGATTAGTTTCTTATTTTCTTATCTTGAGTTAAAAGCCTGAGTGGAGGCTTTCCTGTAAGCCCGAGAAGGAGGCCATCTGTAAATATTTCTTTGAGTGAATAAAGGGTATTTTAACCCTTCTCTGGACTTTATCTTCATCTATTTTAGCTTAGCGATAAGTCGCTCTACAATTCAGTCATTCGTTCTACGTTCAGCATAGAACAAGTAGAGAGCAACATTAAAAGTTTGAGATCTAATTCTTCGCAGATTTATTTATCACATTTGATAATGGAATTAGATACTTGGTAGTTATCGTAATACATATTTTAGAGTATCATTCAGGTTCGGGAGTACTCGCTTTTGAAATTAATATTAAACATATCAATATCGTTGTTTATTCATGTTCTTGTAAAAAGCAGCAGTTTTCAGAGGTGTTGTTCTATAGGAAGGGAATTCCCACTAATAAATTTACTATATTTTAGTCTTTTATTGAGAAACCTTTAACTTTCAATGAAACGCAGGTATAATTTTTTTTTGTACGCCCCTTCATCCATGTTACAGCGAGAGATCATCGCTGTTTTGTACCTCATAGAGGAAACAATTCCAATTCGAGCTTTTTACTCTGCGTTTAGTAAGAATTTGCCGGTGCAGTATCGATTTACCTCCTACGGTGCACACAAAGAAACGTTTTCGGTGATGAGATGAATAAGAACTAAGAGGGTTTGTCATTACGATGAACTACTCTCGAGTAAGCGTCCGGCCACTACAAAACATTGCCCGGACATTATCTATCATCATTTGAAACTATCTCATGAAGGTGATGCGTAATCTGTTGAGGACTAAGTCTGTATAACAATGGTAACCAGAAGGGGATCTAGGATAAACCTGTCAGCATAAATAGGCACATAGCCATCTCACAACTAACTAATTTAATTACGGGTCATGACCCCTTTCCAACCTATTATCATCTCTTTTGAATCACAAACACAATTACTACATGTGTCTCTGGATTAGAAGGCTCACTCGACCTCGCCTTTTACCGTCCGTGTACAGCTGTCACTTGTTTACCTCAACCGACCTGACGTATTAACTCTTTTAAGAAATTCATTATAGAAAACCGTGCATCAATTAAGAACATCTGCAGTACAAAGAACACTATTTCAGTTATGGTTCAAGATATTTGTCAAACAGAATGAAGACGCCAATAAACATAGAAGTGATAATTACAGTAGAACAAGTGATAAAGAAACCAAACTCATCATAATGTACCAGGATGCGATCTGTAATTTATGTATTCTGTATGTATATGTCTGTATGTATTATATAATGTATATGTCATTTATGTATTGTCACTCTTGTCTAGCCGTGTCAAAATTATTTTTTAATAATAAATTCCTGTAAAGAGGGTAGAGACAATTCTTCCTTTAACAGCCACTAGGAGTCTCCTCGCCGTTGCCTGTTGAGAACTAAGTAGAGAGCTACTATGAAGCACAATGTTTTATAAAATAGTTTCAGAAATCAAACTGAAATAATAAAAAAATATATGTATGTATCTTAATGTAAATAATTTAGATTCTACCTAGCTTTACAATTACTACCTAACGGCACCTCTGTGAATTACATTAGCAAACGTTTTACAAAGAAGAAGCTATGGTGATAACACAGAAGACGAATTAGTAATAATACATCTGTTTCATAAAATGACATATTTCTTACGGTCTTAAACTACAACTATTCCAAACCTTTTGTTTGCATTACCATCTACACTTTCTTTAACGTAGTTAGCTAGGAATAGTTATATACTTACTTAAAGTTCTGAGTAGATTGTTACCATAAGCCAACTGTCCTTAAGAAAGCACACGTCCAGTTAGATGTATAAAATATGGCTTTTGATGCAGCAAATTGAGAAATGTAGGAATGGATTTAAAAATAGAGTGATTAACAACGAGTAAATGGTCAAAGCAGCTCAACAATATTTCTTTCGTGACTAATGCTAGAGCAGCAAGTTAAATGCAAATACACTTTTTTTTTTGTGTCCCACTACAGTGTTTTCATGAAAGGCCAATGCTACTCTTTTTGACCTCGATGCAGTCTGTGAAGCTTCTATGATTCGCTTTCCGGCACCTCCCTGAGATCTAAAAGTGTTGCCGTCTGAAGCGTCTAGACCGGCCTTGCTTTGATACAAATGTGAGCCAGTATCGCTTAAAAATTGTCCAAGACGGCACACCAATATGTCACAGATTCCCTAGTAGCTACATCCGGCAGGCCACAAACTGAAGGCAACTCGTAGAATCCGTGGCCTGGGTTTCCCAGATCTTCGTACAAACAGTAACTTGTCTCCTAAAGTGACGAGTCTTGAATCTTAAGACACATTCCGCAGATGTGAATGAATTTTGTAATAATGATTTTAATTTTTAGGGATGCGAACATTAAATTAACATTAAATAATATTAACTTTAAATTTGCTATTTAGGAAGATATAGAAAAAATAGACAACAATGTATAAGCAGACCAATCGTTTCCTGCTTTTGGTTTGCACCATTGATATACCACTTGACTTTTATGAACAGGAAATGCTATTTGTTTTATATTTAACCACAAAGTCGATAAATAACATGAAAACAGAAAACATTTTAGACCTTTTAACTGCTTTGGAAGCTCGGAAATTTAGTCCATGTATTAAAAAACAGTAAAAGCATGAAGTCTCCATTAAATTCTCATCTAATAACAATGCAAATTAAATACGTAGAATTTCGAACGAGTCTGAATGCTCAACGACGGACAAACATATGGTAACGGACAGCAATATTGTGATAATTTAAAAAAATCATTTCTAGTCGATAAAACAGAACAGAACACGAACCCTATGACTCCATAAAACCTTTCATACATAATGACGATTCCCGTAGATTCATGCGAATCAAAGGAAGCACGCACCAGACTTCGCGGAAACATTTCCCCGCCTAAAGAACCAAACATTCCACAGCCTGGCGCCAGATCCCGATTGCATCACGTGACGCATTGTCTTGGAAGTAGTCCAAAAGTTATCAGTGGACTAGTCGGGTAGTAGAGGGGCGGTAAATGTAAATGGAAGAGATTGTCGATTATGACAGCAATATCCGAAGTTATAAGATGAACTTGTTTACGTAAACAAGGGTATAAGTTCTGCAGATGAAACCATTCCCGTTTGGTTATGAAACTGGAATCGATATTTAATTTTGGTTTAAATTATTCAAAACGATGCTATTTTTTGTCGTTCATATTTTTATATATTTTTGAAAGTTTTGATTTAGAAAATAGAGGTTCGTTTATAGTATTATCTGAAACCGAATCTATATGTTATATATACATTCAGAAAGTAGCACTCTTGTAAATGAAATAAGTATTCCAATTTTTAGATCCTCTCCCTTCTTCTATTCCTAAACGACTATTTTTGGTTAAGAGGGTTGAAAAATTGAGAAATGAAATTTATGTTTCAAAATATGCAAGTATGATGTACATATCGGAAAATGAATTTCGACGTAACTTAAATGTTTCCAATGAATCACCACCATAGATACTCATGCACAGATCTGTATACACTAATAAGAGCAATTTTCAAATCCATTCCAAGGGTTACGAGTGGCCGCGGTAAAGTCGCTGGCCAATAGTAGTTTGCCTTGAGTTTTTAAGTCCTGGCGTATGTTCTGTCTGCATGTTTTTGTGGCGTTCTCCGTGTGTAATATCGATATGGGCTGGTTTTCCTTAAAATTTCTCCACGAAGCACTTCCTTAGGCAAATAACTCTCGCGGGCTCAACTTTAATCAGTTACAAAACTAACTATAGCTTCCATTCAAAAGTTAAATAGACATCAGTAAGTTCAACAAAGCGCGATTAAAAAAATCTCTGATAAAATCAACAAGATAATTAGTTAAGTTATTTATTCGCGAAAGCAGGAATATAGTTAATGAATGTTTTCACGAGTTACTTGTTTTTTTCATTATTTTAGCGCCCGAAAATACTTTTATAAGCTAGACTAAAAAAGCAAAGAATAAAAAATCCCTTAATATTGAACGTGTTCTTGTAGAGTCTTCTTCTGTGTTTCATGATCATCAACTGTTAGACCGCAGAGCCGTAGCTAGCATTTTCAGCACCCGGGGACAACTGAAGATTTCGTAGTCCTCCTTTTTGCCAAGAATGGGAAACGCTTAATTCTAAAATTTCTTGACATCAGTTTTGCGCCCCGTGGATGCTGCGCCCGGGGACAGTGCCCTTCCCTTGCTCCTCCCTAGCTACGCCTCTGTTAGACCCTATTGAAAAGACTAAGTAGCGAATTCTCGCGAGGTCTTGGAAGAACATATGTTTGCACAAGAAGGGTTTAAATAACCTTTTTATTTGAACTAAACTAAACACAAACGCACTCACTCGATGCTCATAATCTACCACCACTTGTGGCTAAGTAATTTAACAGAAAAATAAGATGCACAATCACAATAAAGTAAGATTGGCTATACGACTGGCTCCTACTTTATCTAATTCACTAAATCGGATGCACATAGCAAAGCCGAACCTAGAATATTAATATAATCTAAAGAAAATGGCTAAGCAGCAACTATTCAAGTACAAAGCTATTTCAAACATGCGGCATAAATTCTGAACTAACTCTCTTACAACGAACTCTTATAAATCTCTCTTTAAATATTGATTCTGAACTCACTTAGATTTGCAAACGCGTCATTAATATTTAAATTCTGACAGGAAACTGAAATAGGAAGGGAAAGGAAAGTTTCTAATACTAAAAATAATTGGTTAGAATAAAATAAGATCTTTACTACGTCCCCTGACTATGACACGATCCTCTTATCGATCTTTTTATTGAAGTAATGCAATGCGTCAAAGACAAATAATTGTTATTCCTGTATAAGGGCAGTTTGCAGCTCTTGAAAATAGCTGAGTAATGCTGGCGTGTAGAGATAATTGTTCCAAATGCCTTAATGATTTTCAGTGGAACTGATGACCAAGGCCTTAAAGATTTTCAGTGGAACTGATGCCCAGAAAATACTCTGTTGCCCACCAAGAAAATCGGACAATCCCTTCAAGTTACTCCACCCGTTTTCTTCTTGGCGCAATAATAGGGTAAAGGCACTGAGCCACAGTGAAGACGTTCTACTACTGGCCTTTGGAGTTCCTTATCAACTCTGACTCGATCCATCCATGTCCCGAGGAAAACAAAAGGAACTAGGAAATTCTGTAATGAAGCATTTCTGCGCCTATAATTAACAGACATCAATAATTACAGCATTATTCAACACAGATCATGACAACGATTCCAACTTTATAAAAACCAAAGCAAACTCCGAATTAGGGAATTTTTTCCAATATCTATATTTTTAGAAAAACAGAATCTTGCTCGTTTTTCCTGTCCCCATCAAGACTCATCAATTTTACCATCCTCATTCAGACTAAATGTGTCAATTAAGTGATTACTTAATGTGCTAATTAAGTATTTTCATATATGCATTTGCCGAGTTCAAGCAAAAAGTGTGCTAGTTAATGATTAAGTGCGGGACTAGGTGTAGTGAATAAGTGTCTTAATTAATAGTTTTCACATGTGCTTTAGCCGTGTTCAAGAAATTAGTGTGTTATTTATTAATCATTAAGTGAACAGATGAAATCATGCTAAGCACAAAGACAAAGCTCAGAGCTATCTTTAGGAGTGTTTTAGTAGTTAAGTAAAGACTCTCTCTGTTTCATTCAATGGAACTTATTTTATTTTCTCGGAATTAGTTATCCCTTAGGTTACTCTGCGCTGTGATTTTAGTTTTTGTTTTTGTTAGTTATTTTAGCTATTTTTATAGTTATTTTTCGTGATTAGTTTTTATTGATTTATTTAGTTCTAGTTTAGTTTATTTCATCATTATTTAATTTATTAGTCATTTTTCATATGCTTTAATGTTCATTAGTGAAGCAGCTATTCCTTTTAATAATTCTTGTCAGTATTCTTCATGTTCTATTCTAAATATCTAGCAGATATAGTTCTTGTATTAAAGAACTCATTTACTTCACCTTATATATGAAACAGCTTATTATTATGAGTGTTAGTAATAATTGTGTTTACCATAGTATGGGTATTTAGGCTTTAATAGCTTCTTAAATTAAGGTAAATTCAATTATTCAGGTACTCTAGTTATTGTGTTAAAAACTAATAAACCACATAAACATTCTGTGTATAATACTGGACTGCTGATTGTATTAATTACACACTGACGATTAAAATTTTGATTGAAGAGTTTCCGCTAACCCAAAAGTTAGCAAACTCGATATCCTAGAAAATCACTTTAAAAATGAACACTCAGCAGTTCATAATTATATAACTGGCTATTACCTGTACGTAATTATGTGACTCAGTTATTAGCATCTGTGCTTGTGTTTGATTATGCCTTTTCATTGGCAATAATTCAGGTCACAGAGTCAATCTAATTTGAGAATCAAGTAATTACTGACAATGTGCTAATGACTATAATATCAGTGTAATTTCTTGAGTATAAGTTTCCGGGCTACTGACAATTAAAATTGTACACATTATGTAACTAAATGATTGCCTTTAAAATCTAGCCTTAAGTCCTAGGTTAGGTATTTATTAACCCAAAAAAATACCTAGTCAGCAAACACTTAGTAACTCTAACTTTGTAACAGCAATCTTACGTTCATCAGTTAACAGCGTTTAACTATACTTAGATCTGCGTTTATTGAAGCTATAGTGCCACCAGAATTAATTATTAAGATGGTTAATTATAGTTACTGTGTTAAAGATCCCTACCCATATGAACTTTTCGGTCTTAATTTTAGATTACGTACTTAAATTTAAATTTAAATTTAACTGATTATGCCTACATTTCAGGGTATAACAAAAGGCTAATTAATTGATCATTTCGAGCGATTATATCTCAGACATAGACACTCAGCATGACCTAATAATAAAGTTAATGATCATTAAATTTTTTTACGTTAAATATTATTAAATTCTTTGTTACTTAATAAAATAATATTAGTCATCTCATATTTCCTTATTTTTAAGATATTCTCATAAATAATATAATTCAAAGAGTGCACTGTCAGTTGCTAAGATACTAAATGCCGAAATACGGTGATTGAGATGAAGTTACAAACGCATTTGAAGCATACAGGAATGACTGATATCTAGTCATTAGTTTGAGGAACTCTGCCGGCATCCTAACTCCCTCAAGTTACGAATGTTTACCATAATATGTATGTAAATTTACTTCAGCATACATGAGCGTGACAGTGAGACATTAGACTAGTAGACAGACTTCCTAACTATTCTCATTAGTGTGCCAGGGAAACTCTCCAGTATTTTAGACTGCTGCTGTAATCTCTATGGCGACATGGAACAACTCAAATTCTTGTGATTCAGAGGCTTAAACTTTAATTTGGTTTAACACGTTCGAGAATACAGTGTCCAGAAAGATCATATATTAGAGTGCTACTTGAAGAAATATTAAGGGTTTTATTTTCTTTTTCAAGGAAATGTATGCGATTTTTCTACATGCTAAATGTTCAGATAACTTTAGTAAATATATCTGGGGGGTGATGTCGGAGTCAGAAGCAAAACGTCAGTTATACAGCTGCAGAAGTTTGTAAACCTTTTTGTTTTGCAGTCGTGGAGTAAAAGCATTTTATCCTGCAATTAAATTTGCTGTTTGTTTGCTCAACTGAGTCGAACAAGCCAAAGCTTGCGAAGGTGTTTGCATAAAGGAAAAAAAACGTCTTTGTGGAGGATTTCCTGTCACTTACTTGACCATTAATGGACCAGTGAAAGTTGTAAAATAACTGTAGCATTAATTGTAACACTTTCACAATTCTACACAGACCTTTCACAATTCTATAATTCACATTCCTCTGTGGCATAAATATTTTTAATAGGTAGTTTAATAAATTTGTAACATTATGAGGTATTTATCGGAGCAAGAAACGAGAAAAATCAGCGGCGTATTTCCCTCCGGGATTCGATCTCCGTAACTCCCGACTGCAAGCCGGATATATTTCCAAAGGCATACGGTAAAGAAAAAGAAAATTCCCTTCCAAACTTAGTTGTTATTAAAGATTTGGGATTTTTTTTCTGTTAGAAGCAGAATTCGTTTCTGATTTTTTGCGGGGAGTGAGTATGGAGAAAAGGATTATGCCAAAACTTTCATGCTTAGTATTTTATTTCTTTCGTAAAGGATACTACGATGGGTTCATTATTTACCTGCACGTAAAAAAGAAAATTTGTATAAAAATTTATATTTCAAGCTTCTATGTAATGCCCTTTGTAAATACTCAGTACGTATTTAGATATGATTGAATTCTCTTGCTTTGTGTATACTTCTGTATTATCTGCTGCCTTTTCCTTACATCATTTGCTGATTATCATGCATAAAAGGATTGTGAAATTCAGCTTTTTCTTACACTAAACTAATAATTAATATTTTTTGGTGTGTGGGGCTTTCCCTTTTTACTAGGATGTGATGTTAACCCTTGCCTTGTATATGTTCCGTCCATCTATTATACTGAATAACCACAGCATATAGTTTGGAAGTCGTTATTAACATATGAAATTAAACACTTTTAGACGACTTTGCTTTGCTATAGAAGCTCTCCTGCTTGGAAACGTTTTATAACTATATAAGGTATTTCTCCCGTCTTCCTAGCGTGCCTTCGTGGTGTAGTGGTTCTGCACACTGGGCCGGTATTCCAGAGGTCCGCGGTTCGATTCCCGGGGAAGGCGTTGCTAATCTTTCATCTGTCTTGCTTCCAAAAAAATCCTAATGTCTCTACAACTGCAACTGTATTTTTGAAAGTAGAAATTGTTATCTGCTATTTGACAATTTTGTTTTCATGCAAAATAGCGTTTTTAAAGAAGCAATAGACGGAAGGTTATGGTTGTGCTGTTTTTGAAGGAAATTATTTGTATTTAGTTATTCAAAATTGCTGTGAAAGCCATGGGTTTTCGGTATTTAAAGGAATGATAGATAATGTTGTCAATAAGATAAGATAAAAAAATCAAAGTTTGGTTTTAAGGAGAAAAAAATTTCAAAATACATGTCCCAAAGAAAAAACGGAAGGTTTCGACTGTTGCGATGGTAACAACTTTAATGTTAAAGGAAAATCGGCGAAGTACAGTTGGATAATCATTGAAATGCTCAATATCAAGTGCAAACAAAAGGATGAATGCTGATTTGAATCTTAAAATGGCGAAAAAACATAAAGAGCATCGTCTTTCTGTACGACATGTCACCGAAAGCAGAACGCGCTTCAAAATCTCTATTAGAAACAATTATCTGGATATAAATGAGAAAATGTTGTCACCTTGGGTACGTTTAAATGACTGTAATAAAACGAGATCCATTTATTGTCATCGAAGAGAATAAAGTGTCTTAGATCATGATTCAAAGAATCTAAAGAAAGTTTTTCAAAAGTATTTATGATTGTTGCTTGGTTTTCCATAAACTAAACTAAACTCAGTGATGCAACAGTCCTAGAGGGCAAGCAGCCCTCGTGGGCCAAGGCCAGCAGTGCCCCGAAATCTGTTTTCTTGACCGTGGGCCCCGGGGTGCGTAAGCATATGCCCTGAACAAGTGGTCAGCTTGGCCGCAGGACCTCCAGTGTTTAGTCCCTAAGCGAACTTGGTACTCATTTTATGGACCCAAGGGATAAAAGGCTGTGTCGACCTTGCACAGCCCAATGATTGAACCCCGTACCTGTGGTGCTGCTGCGCGATACGCTAGCCACTGAGCCACCGGGCCTTAAACTTTGTTCTTGCATACACCGGCAAATTAAAAATAAAGAGTGTGGAGAAAATGTATTGATCAATCCCACATATTATCCAAAGCATATTTTATACCCAGTTTTCACACATGAAATACCTTCGCTTTACTCACAGTGCGATCAGTCAGTAGAACTGCATCAAGACAAAGCAAGCAGCGACACCTCAAATTTTACTGTTAATTTCCTGGAAAAATGGAACAAAAAAAGGAGATTTTCACTTATACCCCTAACTAAGTCTAAGTAACTTAGTTAGGGGTATAAGTAATCTATCAGCTATGGGTGCGTTTGTAACTAATCTATCAGCAATGGATGCGTTTGTAACTTCGCAAGCTTCAGCTTTTGGACTTTTAAAATGCGTATTGTCCAAACGTCGACCTACAACCCTCCTTGAATTCTGGAAATCTGTTCAAGAGGAATGGGATAAAATACATCTTTTGACACTAAAAGGGATTTTAAAGATAGAGAAGATTAAGGGTTATCAAATGAAACATTTAAAACTAAAAAATGTGAGGTAAAGTATTTCTGTAAATACAATGAAAATAGTCTACAAATGCGCAAACGTACTCTGGAATTAGTTACTGAACATTATTTCGTCATTGCTAGAGGGTATACCTGTGTTAATGTCAGATAAAGCATAGTTTTCTATACCATATCCAAACGCCAATGTAAGTGCAATCTTATTGTTTATTTTATTTCTCTTCGTGCGTACGTTTTTTTTTTTGTCACGTCAACTTTGGAATAAGCACCATTACCTATATAAGACTTCTTGGACTATCAATAAATATACTAAATTGGAACACTCGATTTGGAATCTGTCCATCTGAGTTCTTAATGGACACTATTCAGGAATGGATAGAACAAAGAACAGGCTCAAGTTGCTTTCAACATACTGTATTTTGCTGCTAATAAATCTGAAAGGATATTTATACAAATACCAAATCAAATTGACTATAAGGTCTCTTTAGAAGAAAAGTTCCCTTTTCTGTAAGTAATACTAATAACAAGTAATATAAGCGTTTTGTATTTTAGGACGAAACAAAATCTGGTTTTATTGCTCTTTAAAACTGGTTTTCATATGATGACGTTTTGTAAGACTTTTTACGATTAGACTTTAGATTTTGACTTTATGTATGATGATTTTTCGTAAGATGCTTCAAATAACGGTTTTATTATATTTCATCCCCACTTTCACTAGCTACTAAATCTTCTCATTATAATTAGAAAAAATATACTAGGTTTGCGACCTCGTAGTGTTAATTAGCGATGGGTAAAAAGCGGTATATTAAAATTGAAGCTATACTATACTAAAATTGAACAATGTTAAATAGCGATACTATATTAAAATTGAAGACTTCAAACATCTTTTCAGTTGGTATTTTGTCCTGTTCAAATGTTTGATCATTTTTCTGTTGTATATACAAAAGATTTCTATATAAATACGAATAAAATAACATAATAATTAAAAAAAATATAATACTACAACAACTATAGAAATTAACAGAGAAAATGATATGAATGTCATTGCAAGAGAAACAACGCTAATTTATATAAGATTTTATTTTAGTAAAACACTTTCAGCGATTGAACACTATGATCATGTTCAGCGGTAATAAATAAAAGATAAATACCACAGACAGAAAGATAGATAAACGAAGTTTCGAAAACTTACTATTAGCTAACAACGATATTCTTTATAATAAAAACGCTATGTATATGTGATAGATTCTGTAGCAGAACACAGGTGGTTGAATCCGTAATAGCGAGAATTTTGGTGTCGTAGAATGCTGAAACGTCGATTCACTATGAGTGAGAAATTGGGCAGACAAGTTCTATTTAATTCAACTTTTATTTCAGAAAACATGTTGCGGCCAATATCAAGTTGACTCATTAGTTGTGCCTATTACAAGTTTACATTTTTGATAACTTTGCAGCAAGAAGGAAGCAGCAGAAAGACAGCAGTACAGCCAGGCCAAAGTGTTGAAAGCAACATCGCATGATTAATTTGAATGACGCAGTTTAGACTTATGGCGCTATTTCTAAGACAGAGAGATAAGTCCCCAAATTAAATAAAAGACGTTACAGCCAAATAAATTTAGAAGTTTGCTTTCATATTTTTTATCTCACACATTTTTTCGTATTTTTTATCTTACATTACATACACACAGAATCTGAAAGCTTCAGATTTTATATTATGACCAAAGGGGCATTTTAGTTTTTCATTTATACACACATACACGTTTCGAAAGCATTTGGGCTAAAAATATTTAAAAACAGCATATCCTTAAAAGTTCCGGCAAACGGTTTCGCGCGCTAGAAATCAAAAGTGCTTTTTTTTCTCGTACAGTGTTGTTCTTGATCGCTTTGAAATCGTCAAATTTGTTAATCAAAAATTCGTTAATGTTTTACAAAATATGAAACAGACAGTAAAACAAATTCAAAATTCTGAATTTGAGTTTCTAGGTGCTCATTATCGGGTGGAGGAATATGGTATTCAAAATTTAATGGCTCTAGGTACCGCTGTTTTTTAACAATGCGAGAAACATACCTACATTCAAGCAGATTCTTCATTATTTAATTTCTTAAAATAAAATACAGGGTAATAATATTTGGTGGAAACAGTTTGATAAGTGATGCAACACTTTTAATAATTCAATGCAAAATGCCGTTTCGAGATTAATAGCACTTCTGGACTAACGCCCCTTTGGGCTAAAAAGAAAGGAAACAAAGCAGGTGATGGTCTCTAGAGATGAAACATGGAACCAGAGCAAGAGCCAATATGTTTAGTAATTCTGACGAATCTTAGAAATCCAAGAGTTAAATAACTGTCTGCTAACGGATCGGAGGATTTCGAAGAATTTTGCTCACGACATTTGCCTCTTATTTCCACAATTCTCCTGGAACTAATATTAATGTCTTTCCTCATATATTTTAAGAGTTTCGGGTAACCGATCGTTCGGCTAACCGACGTTAGAATGATACAATTTGATAATTTAGGAAAAGAAAGAAAGGAGAGGGAAAATATGAAAAAAAATCTGATGTGTGCACCACATGACCTCCTTGTACGTAATATTAAACTACATGCATTTTTTCCTGCCTTTCATTTAAACTTCTTTCCTCGAATTTCATTAGAGATATATTTCTCATTCAATTAATTCAGTTCTCACTTCGCGACAAGGCGAAAATACATAAAAACTCAAAATATCTATATTAAAAATTGAATAATATAGAAAAACATAAAACACCACATACCGTTAAAATAAAGAAAAAAATATATAATTAAAATTCCAATTACTAAGCAAAAATGAGCAATCCGGCAAATGGGCAAGAAGACATATTTTTCGGTGCACAAAACGGAAAGTTTACTTTTGGTCTCACTCAGCAAAATGATACTGAAGGCCTAGAAACTGACTTAATTTGTTATGGACGCAACGCTGAGTCAATATATGAGATAATTTAATAACTTAAATGATAATTCGAGATTGAATAAAGCATAATTTAATTCGCAATAGTAAAAGAAGGCGTTACTTTGTTGTTGCGAAGCTTAGTTTCTCTAGATTGGCAACAAATCTACTATTCTACTAAGTTTCAAATGTAAACCAATATGGCTACTATGTTGAAATAATTACGCTTAGCCGCACTTAAACAACTTTTAAATTGTTGATAATTCTACAACTACAGCTTGTAGGTTGACTAAAGGCATAAAAACCTTAACTGGAAGATAAGAACAAGATAATTCAATCATTTTCAAAGAAAACAAATGCACAATTTACAAACATATAAGAATAAAGAAACTAAGCTCACTGAATCAAGTAACAGAGTGGATCTCTCTCTCTCTCTATATATATATATATAGATATAGATATATTTATATACTATACATATATAGATATATTTATATACTTTTGGTGCTGCCGATTGCAACCAAAATGGGAGGTACACATATACGTGTTATAGCAGTCGTATATACAAAATTTTAACGTTCTGAGGCTACTCGTTTTTGAACTATGCGAGATACATACACAGGTACATATGTACGTACAGACGCCACGAAAAAATTCTCTTTTGAATCTATTTTAAATCAGTGTTTTAATTCGTTTGGGGAAAAAGATTCCTTTATTATGTACAAATGCAAAAAGCATGGTTAAATCGCATTTGATAGCGGTCAAAGTGGATACTGTTGTTGAAATATATACCCGAAATTTTTCACGATTACAATAGTTCCTTTTTACTTCGTACAAGGAAGTAAAAGTGCTAGATTTTTTTTGTTTAGTTGACCTTGAAATCAATACTGTATGCCAAGTGCTAATATATCATTACCGCCATTATTAATTTTACTTTTTACAATGATATGTGTCTATTTCGTATAGCTACCAGCAGTTAAGTAAATAAGACAGTTGACACTGGTAATTAAACCCAGTACATAACTGGCGAACGGGCTACTTGCAAGGGCATTTTCATTGTCTTTTTCTTGTGTAACGTAAATATAATATAGTTTCCCTTACAAAGTTGTCAACATAGTATATTCTATGCCGTTTCGTTTTGCCATAATGTGATAAACCCGAACTGAGTATCAGAACCACAAACAATAGTAAGAAACGAATAAAATAATAAATTATTCTATGAAAAATTATGATAAATTAGCCTATTTGAGTCCCTTGCGATTATCTACATAAACGAACACTAATAATACAAATCGAATGACATAAATCTCAAACATAAATAAATGCAATACAGAATATTCAAAAGAGTTTTATTTGAAAATAAAGAATACAGAATACATTTCCGTGGAATGGAAATTCCTTTTAGCACTGAATCGATCCAATTAGAACGAAATGAATGGAATTTAAAGAGAAAGTTATTTTATATTTCATTATATATTTTCTGCTCTTGGGAGCTACGTTCGCAAATAAATAAGGGAAACTTAATTTAGTCCGATGATGATCCAAAACATAACGAGAGGATGAAGTTAATTCTGCTCTTGTGGCTCTATTTTTATTGCGTTATAAGATCCATTTGTCAAGGAGAGAGAGCACTTACAAATTTAATTAGGAAATTTCTCCTGCTTTATTACAGATGACATACAGAATGTACTGATTTTAACGCAAAGCAAAGTGATTCCATTTCATTTATTCTTATTTTCTGGGTTATGCGTTTCGGCTTTTCATTTAGCGTATTTTTGCAAAATGATATATGCATCGTTATAAGTGACATCGAATATAAAAGCTGGTGATCTAGAAATATCTTTTAATATTTTGCCATTGACAAATAATAACTTTCAGTATTCTTTTGATGACAATTACAGCCGAAGAAAGATCACATACGTATCAACGAAGGCGGACATTTCTCATTATTTGAAGAGGGAGGTAGAAAAGAAAATTCCCCACCAAGCATGAAATTTGAAATAGATTTTCAAATATGGTGTCCAAAAAAACAAATTGTAAAGTCGATCAGGTTTCCTTCGAAGCAAGAAACATAAAAAAGCTTTTATTTCCCCCCCCCTGGATTCGAACTATGGATCTTTCGGCTTGCTATCTGGAGATGCTAGTAAGTTTGTACAGTAATTAGGATTACGCCTGTGATTTCCGTTTGTCATTAGGAAGCATGAAATATCATGGATTCACTGGGATCCGGTCTCAGAACCTCCAGCCGGACGTAATTCCAATTATGCCGCGAAGGCTCGCTGTAAAGAAGTTGAAAATTGCTTACATTCTTCCCCGTTTTGTTTTAAGGGCGACTGGAGAGAAGATGACCTAGACACCAAATCCAGGTGGTGACAAATTATTCTCCTCTGCAGGTTTTAGTTCAGGAGCCATTCGTACGATCTACTAGGCTTACAGGAAGCATGAAATTTCAGCAATGATCTGAGTGAGATTCGATATCCGAACCTTCTGATTGCTAGTGCGACGTGCTTCAAGTTGCACCAGGAATGTAAGCAGCAAGGAAGGAGAAAACTTCTTAACAAGCTTTCACCATGACAGAAACGCAACTTACACTAAAAAAACACGCACAAAATTCTAATACGTACACCACGAGACTATTGCGTTCTCCACACTTTAAGGGCGGCTAAGGAGGAACAAGGGACCTAGTCGACCAAATACAAAGAGTAACAATTATACATTTTATCTTAGGAATCAGGGCAGAGAATATTATTATCTTTTTCTCGAAACAGGAAAATGAAAATCAGCAGTCTTCCCGTCAAACTCCGAACCAAGGATATGACAGTTGTTAACTAGACGTACGAACCTTGTATACTACGAAAGAACTTAATGAGGAACATTGCTGTTGTTTCTTATGGCTTTATTCGAAATTAATCCATTTACATTATACAGACATTAGGTATTTTGGGTACAGGAGAGATGAAGAATGAGGAATGCCCTCGCCGGGACTCAAACCACAGACCTGTCGAATTCGCGTCAAGCTTGCTGACCACTACACAACGAATGCATGCTAAGAAGGCAATACCTTTTAAAGGGTTGCCCCTTTTAAAGTTGCCCCTTTTAAAGGGCAACTGGAGTTTTAGGGAACCCAATCGCGAAATCCCGGTAGTGACGAATCATCATTCACCACCTTTTAGTTCGGACGTCACTGTAGAGACATTAGGTTATTTCGAAGCAGGTGAGATGAAAAATGAGCAATGCCCTCGCCGGGATACGAACCATGGACCTCTCGAATACGCGTCAAGCGTGCTGACCACTATACCATTAAGGAATGCTAAGAAGGCGAGAGAAATATCTTTATAACATCAGGCCACTCGCTTCCCCTCCCAAAACAAAAAACAGTAAATTCAAAATTACATCAAGAAAATGTTGATAAACACTTACATTTTATAGTTACAGAATTACAGCACTAAAATCTTTACAATACTAAAAAATTAAGATATAAAAATTTCACACTTAAAAGCTTAAAAAATCCTTAGTGATTAGAAGCGGAACAACCGTTTGCTCAATTCATAAAACCGCTAACCATTCCGTACAGCTGGAGAACATCACCACTATGATGTAACTTACGGTGAAGGTCCGGACAGACGAGCATGTTCTGCTTATATGAGAAATATATATTTTCTTGAAAATCGTTCAAAGGAAATATACTGCGAACTTCTTGATGAGTTTAAAAAAATTTCATATTCAGCTTGAAGTAAGATTAAAAAAAGTTAAATTGTTTTGTGTAGTGCGAAAGATCTATCGAGAAGCATTTTGCAAGCATAGCAAAATTCAAACCCTATTATACTTACATTTCCAAAAGAAGATATTATTTGAACATATAAGGGAACTAATATTTTACAAACTCAAAAAATTATTGAGATGCTGATTTTAATTGCATACACAGATGCATAATACAGATCTAGATTTAGACAACTGAATGAAACCTTTTGGTTAAAGTCCCGCAAATTTAGAAAGGTAAACTAGAATCTTAGATAGGACGGAAAAAAGTTATTGACAAAATTCTGAATCACAGCATGTTTTGAATTTGCTGTTTAGTACAGCAATAAATACAAATTGTTGTCGCCAGTTGTCGCAAATGTCAAAACTTTTCTTACTACTGCCCGAGTTTCCCTTTATGTGTCAAATGTGCAGACGAGCATCCGACAAACTTCCGTCGTTTTCTCTGAATAAAATGCGTTGCTAGAACAGAGCTACGAACACGCATCTCTCAAGTGATCATAAAGTAGGTGACAGCTGTCGTTCATCTTTCCAAGCCAAAATTGGAATTTCAATTCAGCGACTTACAGACAGATACGTGGAAACGTATTACACATAAAACAATATTCCAGAAAAAAAACCTTAATTTGATTTTTGATAACTATTATTACAAGAAAAAAAGCACTTTTTATGTCATAATCACAATTTATAATTCTTTCCCAAAACAAAAGATTTTGTTTTGGGAAAGAATTATAATATGAGTTTATGTTATAATACATGTGATAAGTTTTTACACTGCAGAATTTGGTCTTCTTCGGGAGCAAACAATTAGACCAAACCTCTAGAAAGACAATTAGGGAATCATTCCTATGTTTATAAGTACCACAGAGAGAGCGAAACGGTGTAAGGACCTTTATATTAATCTAAATAAAGTTTAACAGATGGCACCAACTCGTGGTATGGAAGCCAAAACTTTTGGCTGTAAATCAAAGGTAATGTATAAACTAAAGTTAATGAAATTTAAGTCAAGCGATAGGTATTTATATTTATTTTAAATAACCTATTTTATCTAATTTGTTTTCATTCCTCTAATTGTCAATGCCTGAATATTTAAATTTGGTAGCGCGCGTTAAGGAATGCAAATTTCTACTTTGCAGAAAGAGTTTAAAACCGAGTTTCCGTAGGAAAGAGGAAAATTAAGCTACAGCAGCTACTTCTGCTCTTTAAACGTTTGCTTATTGCTGGTTCACGTGGCTTAATTGCATTTACTTGCTGCCACTAGTTTCGACGGGGGTTTAAGAAACGGAATCTCGCTGAGCCCTGTAGTTTAGTTCTATCACTTTTTCATATCTTCAAACTTTTAGTTTCGTTATCTGATTTTAGTTACTGCCCAAGCAGAGGCGTAGTCGTAGTTTGTTAACGTCGAGTTGACGCATTGTAAATTTTAAAGATTTAATAAAGGGTACTTTTAACCCTTCTCTTGTGCAGTTACTACTATTCCAGTTTTCCCACAAAAGTGATTCTACTAAACTCTATAACTTCACAGTTTAACTAGTTCACAAATTGGCTCTAACTGAAGTTGATGTAAACAACATCAACAATCTTGTTTACATCTTGAAGTTGATGTAAACAAGCCAATGTAATGTCAAGACTAACTCAACATCGCAAAATTTATAATAGCTAGAATCAAAGTTTAGCAACGTGGCCTTCGAGCAGACAGAACACGCTCTGAGTTCACCCTCCAAAACATTCCTTTAAGTACTTCTTACTTTCTACCTAATTTGATTATCGCGAAAGCTGGAAATTTACATTCTGGCAGGAAAATGAAACGAGGCTTGATAGGAAAGGGGAATAACGTAAAATAACGGGTTTTAAAGTAAAATGATCTTTACAATACTGTTTATAGTTTTTTGCACATATTTTTGTTTATCGGAATATATATTGATGTTTATATATTTATGTAGGGTTATGTATGGTTTTTATTTATTTGTTTTTATGTTTAGCCATTTTGTGGCAGTTTTATTTTGATTTGTGGTGCCTTATTGTGTGAGTCTTTACATCCTTCTACAAATGAATAGATCGACGTTCCAATTGTACAAATATCTCATTTAGAACCAGATATTTGCTCAGAACGCTTATCTCCGATCTACAGGTCTTCCAGATATATTGCGAATTCTCAACAAACTGGCGGCATCTTGGAAATTTCCACAAAATCCGTTGTTGTGCTCTGTTCTACTTCTCAAGCTATTTGTAACTGTTTACAATGCTGTACCGGCTGTTAGCCATTTCGAAAACGTGTCAATTCCTTCCCATCAGCGCAATTATTTAAGTAATCTCTACAAAGTCGTAGCGCGTAACAATACCTAATGGCGATCAACTCTGAAAACAACCAACATCTTTGAGAACAAATTAAGCGTTGGTATTGTGCATTACCTGCCAAAGATGACTAGTCCAGAGAAGACCAAATCTACGGATCTATGCACAGCTCTCACGAGATTCGAATTCCAGAACTTCCGATTGATCCCATCTGCTAGCGTACACCACGAAGACGTGTTGCAAAGTGGCAGAAAATCCTTACGTTATAGCTCTTACTAGTAATTGATTTATAATGATGTGACAATTAATGTATACATACTTTCAGTGTTGTTTGAGTAAGAATGCATTAATTACCATCTATAATATTAAAATCTGTGTGCGTGTGTCTGTTTGTTAGTGATATTATCTCCTCTGGAATGACGGGGGGTTGAATTTCGAGAGAGGTTTCCTCGGGTTCCGAAAATTCGTTTCGACCACTCTTATCTTCGTACGACTTTAATTAGCGAAAATATTAATTAAAAACTCTGAAAACGCTAATTTTCGCTCTCGTTTTTCCAAGTGGCAACAGTCTCGCACACTGGAGATAAAAATCTGCTTTATTTCGAGAAGTGTTGTTACTGCTCGCCACGTTAACCGTTTTTATTAATATTGAGAAGATGTCGCTACATTACAGTAAATTTTAATCAGGACGTCATAACGTGTTAACCTGAAGTGTCAGAAACTTTTGCTTCTTGGTTTAGGAATAAAAAAATTATTTACGAATATGCTGTTGCTCGGAAATAACGAACTGATTTCATTCATACTGAAATGTTTTTATAATTTTTTTTTTTTTTTTTTTTTTTTTTTTTTGTCAGGGGTACAGAGAACTTATAAATTTTACTTTGCCTACAACCCGCTTATCTGGTGAGCTTGCTCACTAGTATTATATAAAGGAAATAACTTAAACAGAAAAATTAAATAAAATGTAATGTAACTTTTAGAAATAATTATAGTGAGGTTAGCATAGACATTTATCTTTTCATATTTGTCGGAAGTATATTGTAATATCTTGTTATTTAACAAATAACTATATTAATTATTGAAGTGGCAACGCCATATTTGTATGATGTAACTGTTGCTCAGCAACAGAAGAAATTGTTTAAAAATTGCTATTATGAAGTTTGACCAGCTAGTAGTTGCATGAAAGTTTTGCCACTAAAGAATTTTATTCAAATTATCTATCTCCTTAAAATAAAAATAAAATTTATCTTTTACTAAGAAGCTTATCTGTTATTTTGTCAATTGCTGCAAAATACATTACAATATCTACTTCGTAGATTTACGATTGAGCTCCTTTGTGATAATAAGGCAGTAGTATCGTAAAAAGTCCTAATGAAAGTTAAAAAAAAAAAAAAAAAAGAAAAAGAAAGAAAAGAAAATGTATACTTCTTCTTTCTTATCTCTAGATCTTTCTTCCCAAAGATAATGTAAAATATCTTTTCTCCATCTTCACCCTAGCAGTATGATAGGCATCTAAAGAGATAAAAAAAAACTGATTTCTCCTAAAGCAAGTTAAAATATATTCACCTCTGCCTTTTGGTATTTAAACATTAATGATTTAGATCTCGTCGTCTTAAATATGTTACCTTTAATAGACGCAAGTTAATTATCTCATCTCAATTAATTATATTATGTGAAATAAAACAGTACTTTCTTAATGACTGCTTTCATTTTAAATTCTGCTATCTACAATACAATAGATTACTTTAATTTAAATGTTCGATTATGAGCTGCAAATTATGTACACGAAATGCATTCGAAATCATTACATACATGCGTACAGGTATATAATAACTAAGATAATGCTGAAATGAATAACTAAGATAATGCTGAAATGTTTTTGTGATAATGTTACAGGTACATGAGGGGAGGCAAATGCGTCTTGCAATCTAACAGGTAAACCTTCTCTCCTTTGATACCTGTTTTCCGGAAACCCATATATTTTCTAAAAGCTTTATTACAAGTAGAAAAACTGTGAAGTCTTAGGGGCAGAGGGATAAGCGTTTATGAGCTATATAACCCAAAAAGTATCATTGAAGTGCGTATAGATGGACATATTTCCGCAATAGTGTCCCTATTTGTTGCTATTATGTTCATGCACTGTCTGCTTCCGAAGTATCTGATGGTGAAGTCCTACAAAAAGAACTGGCACCTGAAGGATTTACAGGAAAGATCCAACCTCTAGATAATCATTTTTTCAGACACTAAAAATCTTTAGTTCGTTACATAACGGGTACAATCATTATCGAAACACAGGAGCACATTTAGCATCGCGATAGCTTCCAGTCGTTTTAACTACCGGGTGGCCATAATTAAACTGACAGTGCTCACAGTGTTCTCTAGCGCGATCTATTTGCGAGAATGACGCCACATTTTGTAGGAAGATTAAACAATACGGGGGACGAAGGATTCCGCGAAAAAAAAATAGTTTCAAAAGTCACCGCTAGGGGAATATTTGGCGCTGTGTAATGGAAAATAGAGTGTTAACAAATGCAAATTAATGCGGAATAAAATTTATCGTAGGTAAATTCTTCTAGGAGAACATTATCCCGACAGGACCGGAAACCTGTTCTGTTACCGGAGAGAAATAGCGCCACATGTTGAACAGCTTTGTCATTCCGGCAATTCAGCAAAGACAATGCCTGGGGGAAATAATTTTCATGCAAGATGGAGCTCCTCCACACGTTGCTGTACGGGTTCAACAGACGCTACGACAGAAATTCACAACAGAAAGAGTTATTAGCCGCTACTATCCAACTACATGGCCACCTCGGTCGCCTGATCTTACCCCATGCGACTTCTGGCTATGGGGTTACCTTAAGTCCAAGGTGTATCAAGGAGTGGTCCAGGACCTGGCTACGGTGAAGGATAACATATCACGGACTGTACGCGAGATTCCTGCAGACATGTTACTTTCTGCTGCTGTACATACTGTGCACAGAATGCAATATGTGGTCCACAACAACGGCAGCCACATTGAACCTCAGAACACTGTGAGCACTGTCAGTTTAATTATGGCCACCCGTTATATCAATTCAGGGCTCCTCGTTTTAAGAACTTGACTAAGTATGCTTTTTATAATGGCAGATACTTGGACGACGAGCCTGGAATGTGGATTGCGCCAATTGATTACTGCTTCGATTCATTGACAGATAATGAGTGTGCAAAGTGTGAGGCTATTGCTTTTGTAAAATGTGCCCATATTGAACTGTCTTTCTGCACTGATTAACCAGTATGGCACAGGCACAGTGCCCACGTACCCCGTCCCTTGTACTGGAACTGCCTTTCTGCCTCTCTCACTGTTTATTTGATGAATTGCACATTGCTTGTCTCTTGTAATAGATTTTATTGGAAGTCAATAACAAGTCCCATTTGCAACATCCCAACATATAATGTTTCTTTTCAACGAGTTGTTTCTGCCTTTATATTGAGATTCTACCTTCTTACCATATTATTAGTTCATATAAACACGTGAAACGAGCATTTTAGCGACTTTTGATGTCATTTTTCCAACACTTTTCTGATATTTTGTGCGTCCTATAGCTCCTAAACGCTTGTCCCTCTGCATCTATGATGTCACAGTTTTTTTACTTGGGACATAAGCTTTCAGAAGATATATGGTTTTCCGGGAAACCGGTATCAAAGGAGAGAAGGTTTACTGGTAAAAGTAATATGTGAGTGGATTAAAAAATATAGTATATCTAACAATTTAGATGGAAAGGACGATGATTATTTATTTATGGATCAGAATAACAGTGATGGTGAAGATGAAACAGATTTCGATCGTGTGCCTGAAAATATAATGGATGACGAATATGATGAGCTCTTTATGTTATCCGATAGTGAAAATTTTTAAGTTTTTGAGTTATGTCATTTCTTTTAAATATAAACTACTTAGGTACACTTAGAAATCTAATGTTTATATGCTCATATTTTCTTTATTATAAACTGGAATACAAGGGAAGTATTATTTTATTTATTGTTTTCATAAAAACAATAAATTCATCCAATGACAGTTCCAGCAAAACAGGTAAGTTAAGAACGAATAACGAAAATATGTTACGAACTTTCTAGAGACATTAGTAGTTTTTGGAAGCAAGTGACTTGAAAAATGAGCAACTCCTTCGCCGGGAATCGAACCACTGACCTCTGGAATAGGCGCCCAGCTTGCTGACCACTACACCACGAGGGCATGCTAAGAAGGCGGGAGAAATACCTTATATACTCCCCCTTTTAAAGAAAGACTGGAGTTTAGGGGATTTAATCGACAAATCCTGATTGTGGAGAGACATCATCCACCACCCTTTTAGCTCGGGCGCCATGCTAGAGAAGACATTAGGTTAATTAGAAGCAGGAGAGATGAAAATGAGCAACGCCCCCGCCGGGAATCGAACCACGGATCTCTCGAATACGCGTCAAGCGTGCTGACCTCTACACTACTAAGGCATGCTAAGAAGGCGGTAAAAATACCTTATAGCTTTATTCGTCTAATGTCGTTGTTGCTCTTATGTTTCTTAAGTATAATCATACAAGGTTTACTTTCATTTAAGGAAATTTTTATTTTAGTATTTTTAAATTATTAATGATGAGATCAGCAATTTTTTGCCATGAATGAGGTTTTATTTGTAAAGGTTTACTATTACATTAAATTAAAAATTTTTAATAATATTTTAGAACATTTTTTTTCAGTCAATAATTAAAACTAAGCATTAAAGTCATTCCGGACACAAGAGCCCACCAGTTGCCGAGCGGTAAAGTCGCTGAACACTGGTAGTTCGATCCGAGGTTCGAATCCTACAAGCGTGTTCGCAGTTTCGTTTCGTGGTTTCCCCATGTGTAACATGTATACGAGCCAGTTTCCCTTAAAAAGTCCTCCACGAAGGCATCCCTCTTCTTTGGCAGATAGCCCTCGAGGCTTTATAATAACACACACAAATTATTTGCTACAAAACGATTCGAACAACAATGCCAACATATAATTAAATTATCAAAAATGAAAAAATTAAATCACCTGCAAGACCAGAATTTGAAAAATGACTATGGAATGCCCAAAAACGTTTATTTGTAAGCAAAAATATTTGCTGTTATTTAAACCCTTTCAATCGAAAGTTTTCATAAATTCAACGTCAATATGGTAGCAACGGAAAGGCCAATGGTGTTACGATGAACCAAAAAAATGAATAGTATTACAATGAAAACTGTATTGCATTAACCGCATTCTGCAATTTTAATGCTTACTTTTTTATCCTTTCCTTTCTAGCCTTGCCGACCATGAAGGATGAAAAGTCTTTTGGGCAATTTACTTCTTGTATATATATATATATATATATATATACTTATGAATGAGAGACTGAATTGATCCATATGTGCTCTGATATATGAACATTCGGGTGATGAAGAATAACTAGTAAATTCACATTTTCCTCTTTGTTTTTCTTCACATAAAAGCAGAAACGCTGCACTTCCATTAGTCATGCTATTAATAAAAGATTATGTATCGTAATTGCTTTCCAGACTTGACACGATAAAAACTGTGGCCATAAATGATGAAATTGCACTGACCAACTATTGATTTCATTTGAGCTGCAGGCACAGATGTTAGACGTTTATGTATGTGCGTATGTATACCGTGTCCATTACCCAGCTTATTTTTTCACAACTATTGCTTGTAAACATACACTTATAAAAATATTTTAGATGACTCAAATAGTCTCGTTTTGGCGTTTTTAGGTTTTAAAAAATCAGTTTTATAAAAATTATGAAATCTTTTTTTTGATACTATTCTATATTTAAAATATTTCGTACTTATAATGAAAAATTAAATAAGCAAACCGTTTGACTCCAGTACGACAACATTCATTGAAATATTCAGTTTCCAAATTTGGGATGGTCATTGGCTTCAGAGGCCGCTTAATAAATAAAATAAAATAATTCGAGGTTGATTTTTCCTTTTAATTGCTATTGAGTGATGTTTTTCTTATGATTTATTAGTGTGTAACATTCTTTAATGTATAATTTGGTTACAAGTTGAAAGGAAATTTTGCATTCGCTTTGCGTCTGCGCAATGAAGACGTGAAACGTTCAGCTCTATATAATTCCGCGGCAGAAGCAAAGAAATATGTAAGATTCTCTATTCTTCTTATATGTATGTGCGAGTCGTTCAAGTTATCAACGTGGCTAGTAGCCGTGATTATCTCCAGCCTGGTGAAGCAATATGATACACGGATTCCTGATATGGAATATAACTGTCGAAGTCTAGAATAGGAATAGGAATCTAGCAGAGTGTCAGAATTTATATGACGTAGTTGTTATTATGTAGTTCTCTTTCTTTGAAAGTTAGGATCTGAGGCTGGACGGAAGGGAGAAAGAATTGATTCCTTATTCTATCGTATAGTTCTGCTGACAGGGATGAAAAATAGTAATCCGTTTTCTTCGACAGAAGGGATACAGTAGTCCTTGAAATTTGTTGGTATCCATATTCACGTTTTAGTTTCACCAGTATTTCAAATATATCAAGACTTCCTTTTAGAACGTGATCTTTCCGTAAATTTAATTTTCTTTTAAATCCAAGAATTCTGTCAGGTATAATTAGCATAATTTCTCCTCGGCAGTAACTTCAATTGATCCAAATAATAAAAAATATCTTTTAAATAAGCTAGCATCTGCATCCACATCTGATCCTCGAAACATTTAGTAAAATGTTGTTTGTCGTTTTGTTGAAAATGTGCATGCATTTCTTCCTTTAGCTCTAAACCCCGATTAAAAAAACTGCCTCAACTTAATCACCGAATTTCAGTGTATAACAAGAAATTTGTGGCTCTTTATTTGTGTTTTCACAGAGCTTTGTAAAAATTCTGGAGTGACGTAGCTTTCGTTTAATGAAGTCGACTACTTTTGTAACATCCTCAAATACCTTTTGTAGCTCATTACCAAGAGAGTTTGACATCAACACTTCTCTACGACTAAAATAGTGTATGGAAACAATACTGTCATTTTTGTTTTCTTTTACGAGAGTAATAAAGCATTTTAAGGAGCCAACCATGGAAGCAGGTCTATCTCTAGAATTGCTAATACAGTTCTTCCAAAAAAGATTTTCTTTCAGGTATGCAAATAAAACATTAAACATATCTGTTCCCGTTCTTGTCTCAAGTAATTATTTACAGCAGAAGAAAATTTTCTTGAATTTCTCCTTCATTAACCTATCAGGTTCAATGTTCCGTCTTACTTTCTTTGGGAACATGCAAGGACCTGACTCGGAACAGGGAGCTTACTAAAGCTATGTTCAATAACTGTGGGAAGTAGACAAGATACACAGGAAGGGTATACAAAACCCTTTATTTTTCACTCTTTACAACAATTTCCGTACTTCGGAATACAGAGACCAACTACTTGTGGTCTGAACGTAGGAATATAAAAATATAACTAAACTCTAACTTAAATTTGGAATAATAAACGTGGAAGATTGGCCTTATATTAACAGGAAGCCGTATGTAGTACAGAGAACTGTTAACACTACAATACGTTTAAAATTATCACGAGGGTTAAACCTCTGGCCTGGAAGGCAAACAGCAACCGAGTAAAACTTCTAAGGCAAGCGGCCTGCTTCGATTAACTCCTTCCTCTCTCTCGCTTGGCAAAAAGCCACAATTTAAGTACTTGGCGTTCGCCAGACAAATTTTGCATAAATAAGTTAACGCTTTTAATTCTGGCCGGAAGTAGAAAATAAGAAGTGATAGTAAAGATTTAAAATAAAATAAGCGTTAGTAAAACTTAAGATCCTTACAAACCAACCAAAAATTTCTAAAACATAAGATTTGTTTTTGAGTCTATTAACTCGTCCACTTGAATTGAAAATTTTCTAATTTTCAGTTTATCACACGAATTCTTTTCAACATCATATGGCATGCCACTGATTCGTAGACTTAACTAAATTGTCCGAAAGGGAATATTTTCAATTTTCCTTACTAAATACATCTTCTCCGAACATTTTACCCACTATAATTTTACATCCGGGCACTATCAGATTCTTACCGACAGTGAGACGTTTCCTTTTATGTGCAATAACCAAATAAATTGCTTTCTGAGCCTTTTCACTAATTGTGAATGTGTTTACAAAAGCTGTATTCTGTTTATTTGAGGCTTTAACAGAATTTTAAAGTAATCAAGAGTTTTATTTTTCGTATTATTTATTATTTGTCAGGAAATGTTTGTTCAGTTTTGTTGGAATCAATTCTGTATTACAAGTTCTTTTATCACAAACGAGACACAATGAAAAAAAAAACATTCGGGATGATCAGTCCATCTAAAGAGCATGGATAAATAACTTTCATTATAAGGACGAACGCTTTTTGCCCCACGTTCTTTGTCAGTCTTTCGACATACTGCATGAGATTCAAAATCTTCATTACTAATTTAATAAGAATGATCTGTAGTGTATGTCTTCAAGTATCGCCACATTTTAACTATTAAAATCTACAGAAGAATTCAAAAAATGAGAAGCAAATCAGAATACAATACTAATACAATAGTAGTAAAAATAACAGTAAAATAAAATAAATAAATAATAATAAAATATAACAAATTAAATAATAGAAAAATAAAAAGTACGCAGTAGCACTTTGTTTAATCAATCACATGATCTTAAAAAAAAGGGGAGAGAATTGTTTTTTCATTATTATTAGCCCAAAGGGGCATTAGCCCAGAAGGGCTGTTAGTCTCGAAAAGGCATTTTGCTTTGAATCTACTACTTTTCAAATTGTTGCCAGCAAATATTATCGCTCAGTATTATGTTTAAATAAATTAAATCATGAAAAATCTGATTGAATGTGTTTATGTTTCCTTCACATCCAATCCGCCCGACACGGCCCTACATTGAAACAACCAGAACCGCCTGAAAACGGCCGAGATTGTAATCTTCTTTTCTTCCCTCCCCCTAAGGCATGGAGGTAGGAAGTAAGAAGGAGGCGCCCTAAACAAGTTTCTCCGTACCCTGCTCTGAAGCACCGACGATCCCTACGTGGTGACCAAAACATTGGGTCATTTACCATTGAGTTCTATGGGATTTGACGCGTTCGGGTGTAAATATTTTGTAATTACGTCGCAAATATACATATAAATGTATATATTTTCTTTTTCTACAACACTTCAGAGTCCTAAGTATGTGAAAACAACATATTTTTAAACAACATTTCATTCTGAACGGAATTAAATGCTATACTTTTCACAGGACAGTTTTCTCAGAATGGTTTAATTTGAATGAAATATTTTCACAAGTTTTCGTTAATTACATTAGAAAAAAAAATTAAGGTAATTCGATTTTATTCGGTTAAGGTACAAAAATTAAGATCAAAGTTTATTGTATTATTAATATTAAAATTATGCATTATTTCTTTTCTATTTATAGAGCTTCTTCCTAAAATACTTTCTTAAATATGACATGATTTTTTGGCTTCTTTTAAATCGAAAAATGTAAGTCAATTTATAATTAATGCTCTATTCGGTTCATTTTAAATTAGAGAATTATTAGGAATTTGCGAAATACTTGAAATAAGTATTTCGCTAATTCCTAATAATTAAATAGGTATTAAATAGTATTTGACTTTCTCTGAACATTTCTGAAAGGGAATAAAATAAGTTTTTTTTTTTTTTTTTTTTTTTTTTTTTTTAAGTATTATTTAAAACTTGTAGCTGAGTTATTATAAAATGTAAAGGGAATAATTCTTTTAATTATACTTATCAGTTTTTTTTTTTTTTTTTTTTTTTTTTTTTTAACCCTTCATTTCAACAATACATATTCCAAAACTCTTTATTACGTTCTTAAGTGCGCATCTCATAGCATTTGCTTTACAATACCTTTTAACAGATTGCTTTCCAATACGAACAATTCTTGCTTAAATAGTTTTATAACGTATTTGTCAACAGGATTTCAATTTATGTTTACAATTCAATATTAAGGTTATTATATATTTAGATAACATTTATAATCATTACAAATTAGATACATTTAATCATTAGATTTCTTCACAGTACTTTCACAGTTGTTTATAAGTGAATAAATTCTTCATTTCAAATACATTTATAAATAATTTGATGAATATTTAAGTATTTTGTCAAAGGCAGATACATGCTTTTTGCAAGCACATGCATAAATACCCATACATATTTCCTATTTATCATTTCCGGCATGTGCAAATCTTTAATTTCTGTGCATTCACTATATTTTTCGTGTAAAGTAATTTACATTAATTTAGCATACACCCGAAAGTTTTACATAAAAAATATATATGAATATAATTTGAATGAAAATTATAAGTATTATTTTTAATACCCACTCAAAGGTCAGTTTTTCTTCAAAATTCCTCCACGATGGCATCTCTCTCTTTAGGCAGATAGCCCTTGCATGCGTTACTCTATTTAATAAAAACTTAATCTGACCTATGTGCCTAATTACAAATATTTTAACATACATAATTTTATATTTACATTTCAAGCCATCAAGTTTCAAACTTTTCAAATCTTCTAGAAAATAAATTTTGGCAGACCTCTTTTAGCAATTTTCTTAAAATCTATATTTTTGTAGTGCAACAGCTTAGAATTTTATAAAACAAATTCATAATCAAAATCGCTGTTGTTAGTTATCGAAAAATAACCCAGATGTGATTTTTGCGTAAATGTCACTAAACTATACAAATTGCTATTATCCATCACACTATGAATGTTTCTTTCATGCGAGAGTGTCCCTTTTTCGATTTCTATGGAACTGTCGTGTGTCGAAATACTATCAGAATCTTGTCAAGCGAGCTTCTGAATGTAAACAAATAACACCCCGTCTGGTGACCCAAGCTTCAAAGCAGTGCTTCACTTCTAGCGCGGAATGGCCCCTCCTCCCTTTCCTACCTCCATGCCCTAAGGTATGCAAAAGCAGGTGCACTTTCCCCAAATGCATTGTATCAGTTTACTGCAGACAGCTTGCCGTAAGAGGTTTTCTTAAATCTTTTGTTTGATCGTGACATTTCGTTGTTGATTCTTTTGTGGTACAGTGTGCTTTTAAGCTTTAAACAGCAATAAAAGAGCAGTTTAAAAATTTAAGTTTTATATTTATTTTTAAACAATTTATTCCTTCCTATAAAAATAACGGAAATAAAATCTCAGTCGTGATTATAACAAAGCCGGAAAGGCTTGTTGATCTGACCTTCAGAATAGTTTTATAAAGAACGGGGCAGAAAGTACAAAGGATGTCGTTGGAAATCTTCACACCTATTTTCTGCGTTAATGGACGGGGAAGGGAGGAAATTGCTGTGAGACTGGAAAAGTATTTCGGGCGGTTCGGGTATTTTGAGGATACAGCTTAGCGAAGGGTCTGGATTTTAAAGAGTTAAAAACAACGGTACCTAGAGCCATAAAATTCTGAATAACGTAGACCTCCAACCGAATATGAGCATTTGGAAGCGCAAATTAGGAATTTCGATTCGTTTTTATTGTCTATTTCATATTTTGTGAAACTTTAACGAATTATCCATTAACAAACTTAACGATTTCAAAGCTAGTGATTTCAAAGCTACGAGGAAAAAAAAAAACATTTATATCTCCAGCGCGTGAGACTTTCTATCTGAATTTCTAAAAATATGCTATTTTTTAAGTATTTTTAGCATAAAAGGACATTATTTCTAATGCTGTCGAAGCACGTATGTGTGTGTATATAGAAAAATGGCCTTCTATACGTAATATCAAAGCTGAATGCTTTCAGATTTTTATTAGTCCAAAGAGGCTTTGTCCCTGAAGGACTATTGTTTTCGTTTTGTGATTTTGCGTTGAATCACTATAAATGTCCGTATCATTTTTCAAACTGTTGCCACCAAATGCTAGAGTCCTGCATTATATTTGAAGAAATTAAATAATGAAAAATCTGCATAAATGTATGTCTATTTCTCGCATTGTGATAAAACAATGGTACATAGAATCACCGAATTTTGAATGACGTAATCCTACTGCGAATATGGGCATGCGGAAGCCTAAATTTGAAATTTGGAATTTCTTTTATTATCGATTTCACATTTTGTAAATCTTTAAGAAATTTTTAAGTAACAAACTCAACGATTTGAAAGCGAGAATGGCAACAATCTATGCGGGGATGGGGGGGGGAATCTTTTTATTTCTAGCGCGCGGAACTGTGTATTGGAAATTTTAAAGATAGGCTCATTTTAAAATTATTTTGCGATATTGCTATTGAACTGAAATTTATGGTTTAAGTGCGAAAAACATGATATTTAATAAAGAAGTTAAAAAAACACCCCTTTCGACGCAATTTAAATTCTGAAACAGGCTATACCCCTTGGGGTGCAACTGGCTGGATTCTATATCCTGACAGAGTACTCTGGGAGAAAAGCATTACGAGCTTGGCGGTTCCGGAACCCCTGAGGAAAGACTGTCTGTACGTTTGGACCATGGAGGTATGAAGTAAGAGTTTCTTTCATGCGAAAGTGTCCCTCCTTTTTCGATTTGTATGGAACTGTCGTGTGTCGAAATTCTATCAGAACACTGTCAAGCGAGCTTGTGATTGTAAACAAAGAACACTCCATTTGGTGACCGAAGCTTCGAAGCTGTGCTTCACTTCTGGTGCCGGTTGGCCACTTCTTCCTTTCTTACCTCCATAAGTTGGACCGAGGGGGGGGAAAGGCTATAGGCCACCGTGCAGGTGACATCAGTTGTGTAGTGAAAAAGCCGGCATCTATCATCAAATTATCGCTTCAAGAATCGTCATCGTTTCGTCCAAGCCCTTGGTGGCAGTTGTTGGACTGGTTTCTTTCTCTTCGCTGCTGGGAGTTCAAGGGTGAAGTCCTTCACCCACGTCAGCAGCGAAGAGAAAGAAACCAGTCCAACAACTGCCACCAAGGGCTTGGACGAAACGATGACGATTCTTGAAGCGATAGTTTGATGATAGATGCCGGCTTGCTAGCACAAGTTGCGGGCGTGGCTTTACCTCTTGACCCGAATTCCGTGTAAGACCATAGTATTGGTAGCGGCAATGTTGCGACCAGTCCGCAGCGGACGCAGTTATTCCATGTTAAACCTTCTGCCGGTGGACTGCCCGTGTAGTACTGGCGGGGGCGCAGTAACGACCAGTAGAGCGGCCAGGCTTAAAAGTACCACACCTCATTGTGGTCTCGGTTCGCGGAAAGTGGTGACCCACGTTGATCCGTTCAGCCGTGAGGAGCGAGAGCAAATTTTTGATCCGTCGCCCGTAAGTGTGGGACGAGGCAGCTGTGTATCGTTACTTTTCTAAGCTCTTCGTGGTCATTTAGTCTGATGACAACCTCCCGCCAAATACGGAGGCATTTAAGGGTTCAGACCCGGTAGTACGGACAGTAGACTGTGGAACCGGCAAAATTAATTTATGGTTACCATCGACTATACTCCTGTCACAGTCTTGAGAAACCCTTACTAGAGTTTCGCTTAACTCTAGGGTTCCGGAGATCTAAGTCTGTTTGCGAAACACAAATTACATAATAGATAACAGAATTTCCTTCTAAGACACTGCTTTACATAATAGATAACAGAATTAACTTCCAAAACACTGCTTTACATGATAGATAACAGAATCCCTTACCATCGCCTCGCACGTAATATTTGTGTAATGCTTCTGCAATATGAAATCTGGCATATATGCAAGTGCACCACGTTAATAGACACTATTTGAGTCGATCGCAATTATATTTTACAACACCGTAAAGTAACATCGAAAGCAGTCTTTCATTTTTAGAGAACACTATTTCTTTCAGAAATAATAATTATAGGCAGTTTTATAAAACTGTGGAAAAAATATAAAGCTGTTTATATGCTGATAAAAATAATCCATTAATCAATTCAAATTGAATTAAAAAGATTTTTATAAGAAACATTTGAGATGTCGGAAATTTAATAACAATCCGCAAAATAATTAAATAAAAATTTTGCGCTGAAGCGAAATAAAAATCGACGAATTCACCAAATAGTTTGTTCGTCCTTAATTATAAAAACGATATCTTGGGGAAAAAGAGATAAAATATTGGGATAAAACTTTTACTAACAGCATAAATCTACGCTCAGTGAGAAATATTCCCCCTTTTTCTCAGGAAAATGACGTCAACACTGACGTCAGAGGCGCCTTCTCATCGATTGGTTGAAGGAAGGAACTCCTGTTTGCTTTTAAATAGTTTCTTGTCATTATAAAGGAACTAAAACCGTTTTCATACAGAATTATTTGTTCTTTAATTACAGGAAATTTAAAGGTCAAAAGTTTGTCTGGTATCGCGCAATGTAATTTTTAGAAATATGGTGAGATTATAATTAACTTATATTTACTTTAATTTACTGTTGCAGAAATAGGAAAACTAAATCCATTTAATCTAATGAAATGTGTTCGTTTATATTTTATTAATCAGGTGGGATATTTTTATTATATACAGAAGTCTTTTTTGTTTTCTGCAAAGGATTTCGGTAAACCATCCATCACATTTCTTTGATTTTACTTATTTCAATGATAAAACTAAATTCTTACCGTTCATAATCTGTATTTTTTCATGCACTGCGTTTTTTTAAATTTATTTATTCACTTTCCAATGAATGAAGTGGAATTACGAATGAAGTAATTCCACTTCATTCGTTTAAGTCTCATTTTTGAATTCAGCAACATTTTTTTAGATGAAAAAAAACCGAATATCAATTATGACATAACAATTATGTACAACTATTGGATGTATTCTTGAAACATTTTATGTAACATAAATACATTCAGCAGGATTATCTCAAAACATTTTAAAATCGTTACAGACAGTCTTTGGTTTCAGTTTTACACTGATGTTGATGGTGATATGTATTCAATAAAAAACCCTAATACAAATTTTTAGCTTTGATATTTTTCCAGACTACTACCAGTGTATAGAATAATTCGTAATTTTGCAGTTCATATTTTTAATAAATAAAATTTTCTTTGAATTTGTCATAAGTTACCTTTTATAATGGAAAGCATATACAGTCGAAAGTCGTTAATTCGGACACCCATAATCCGGAATGATCTATAATCCGAACCTCAAAGCTACAAACTTTCTGCGCATGCGTCGCGTTGACGCATGCGTGTAAGACTTTACCGCTGCGCGCGTGTGCGCGTGCGCAAAATACGTTTACGAATGCGCGTTTAATGTTTAACGAACGGTATAAGCTAAGTTAAAATTATCTAATTCAGTTAATGTTGCAGATTGCGTTGTTCCTTAATCATCGAATTGGATTCGGCTTATTATTTTTTGCAGACTGTTAGAGCAATTTTATAAAAGTAAGCTTGAACTTTCGATTATGTCAAATAGAATTTCTGATATATATTTACTAATATGTAAACGATCTACAAAGCGAAAGTATGTTTCGAAGTCCATTAAACAAAAAGTGGAATTGCTGCAAAAAATGGATAAAGGCATATCCTTTGTTTATCTAAACTTTAACGTTTGTTTATCTAAACTTTGTTTATCTTTAACGCCGCGGCGCGCATTGAATTGGAAGTTGATCTGTCAGCACTATCCTTATCTTGAGGGCAGATGTTTTTATTTTATTTGGCTTATAATTCCTTACTAAATGTAGTATTTCATCTCGATGTACTCCGTCTTTGATATTATTTAAATCAAATTCCTCGTCATTATAATTCGCTTCCGATAGCGAAGAAAGTGACAGAGGTTATTGAAAACGAAAAAATTTCGATTGACAAATTAGTCGGTATTCTCGACAGAGCAATTATAGGACTTGAACAGCGGAACTTTGTAACTGAACAAGAAATTATGTCTGTTTATAGAATTAAAGAGAATGTATTATCACATAAAAAACAAAGCAACTTACATTGAAAGAAATGTTTAATAAAGTAAACAAATAGATATTAAATTTTTTTTTTTGTAAATTTTGATACCCTTTAGATCATAATTGTTCTTTATTTCATAAATTACGGTTTCATATTTTTAATTTTATAATTTCTGCATACCATCTTACCAGATTTAAACTGAAGATCTATAATCCGGAAAAATCGATAATCCGGAATCGCCGAAGTCCCGACGAGTCCGGATTAACGACTTTTGACTGTACTATATCTAAAGCTGTGTAGGAAGGTGGGACTTCTGTGGAGAAGATCGCATCACGTCCGGGGCATCACTGCAGTGGCATAATGAAGACTTTAAAGAAGTACATTTTGATGTAATCTTCAGTGAAATACTTTGTGTGAGTAACGAAAAGTATAAGTAATACCGTCAGGTCAGCGATATGCCTATTTTGGCATCAAATCTTTCAAATTTCAGAAACCTTTGTTTGATGGGTACTGTGTAGTATTTCTCACATACGACAAGTTAGGGGCCCCCAAAATATGTTTTTCCCTAGAACCCTGATGTAGTAAATGATATTTAATGCTGGAAATCATAAAATATTAGAACTAATTATAAATTTACTTGTGCCTGCTTTCTGTAATTTAATTACTAACCCTATTACAAAGTGTCAAAAGAAACTAACTGCATTCACATGTGAATCAATTTTTATTTTCTAATTATAATTGTAGCAACTGGTACTCATTATATGATCGAAATAACAGTTATCTCATAATCACTCATTGCACAAAAAGGTTCTTGCAAGTTTACCGCTCTGAATCGTGATACAGGAAACAAATGGATGTCTGGATGCATCGTCATGAGTAATTGCCTTTTCGGCTCTTCCCACACAAAATTTCAACTAAAATTTAACATGGATTAAGAATCACTAAATATTTTTGCTGGATCGCTCTGCATAGTCAAATAAAAGTCAATCTTCTGCTTGGCATCTCGACATAAAGACAAAATGGCGCAAAAATATACATTCACCTTCATGCTTTCAAGATTTGTGGAAAAGTTTATCGTTCGTAGTAAAGTTTCCGATAATAAGCTGAAGATTCATAAAGGATGAATTTGTAAATGATGTCAACTTGCAGACGTTTTACAACCACTTTGTATGAAAAATTGGTACGAAACATGGAAGAACTTTCTTCTGAGACGGCCATGGTTGGCAAGCAAAAGACAGGCTCACCGAAGCAACATCCCACGCACTGTCTCGCCATTCAAGAGAGGTAAAAACGAGTCAGACGAGACATTTGTACCAACCGTCGCTGCCACGAGATATAAAAATAACCAGAGTAAAGTATGAGGTATGATTTCTCACCTGGATTTCTGCGAATCAAGATCAAAATTCGAAAAACTTATTATATACGATGTGAACTATATTTTCTCCCTTTTTCCACATTTTCATGTTGTCACCAGCAGGATTTGGTGAGTGGATCCGCTAATCTCCAGTCGCCCTTTAAAAGGGGGTGTATGTAAGGTAATATCTCCCTTCTTTCCGCATGCCTTCGTGGTGTAATTGGAGGCATACTTGACGCGTATTCAAAAGTTTCAGGTTTCGAGTTCCGGCGAGGGCACTGCACAATTTTCATGCCTCCCGCTTAAAAAAAAACCTAATGGCTCCACAGTCTAACCCAATTAATTAAATAACATTTTGTTGTTTTTACTTAAATTATTATGAAAAGGATTTGTTTTAGGAGTTAGACCTCCCTTAAATAAAGCAGCGTTCATTTGTCATTCTGAATGCATGGGAATCTATGCATTTCTAGAATTCACTAACTGTAAAATACAAAGATACGTCAATTTCAGAGGAGGAACGACATAATTATTTGTGTAATCAAGGGCGGCAACTTTACAACACTTTCCAAGCCTCTAGTTGCAGCAACCTGTGTTTTTACGAAAACAGGTTCAAAATACATTTCTGTCTTATGTATAAAGCTACTATTAGACCATAGAAAAACTGCAGGAACTTTAGCTACATAGAATTCTAGCTATCCAGATTTTCTAGCACTTTGATTGCATAGTTAATTTACCGCCTTCAATCAGTAGCTCGAATCCAATGCCAAATTAACGTTGTTCATCACTTTATTCTGCAGTCTTATAGCAACTTAAGACGAGAACCAATGAAGGTTAAGATCTTTATGACCCTCCAGAGAAATACTTCATTACTCTTTTTAAGGCATTTTAAGCTTGTATTATGTCATTATATTTGATTAATGTAACGTAAAATTTGAAAATTAACATATATCCGACAAAACATATATCCGACATTAACATATATCCGACGCTGTAAATATTAATTCATTATTTGTATATTAATTCATTAATTTAATTAATTTTATTAATTCATTCATTAATATTAATTCAGTAATTTAAATTCATTAAATCGCAAGAAATGGTAAATTTGTTCACTGAAGAATGCTGATGATAAATGGGGAAGATACAATATAGACTTAACTAATATTACTGAATTGGTAAATAGTTGTCGTCCTATAGCATATTCTAAAAGCTTTATTCCATAGAACCATGAATGTTTAACCATTTTCAGTGCCTATTACAATCCTCAATAAATGTCATTGTCCATCGAAATCTTCATATCTATTTAGTAAAATGTAGAAATTTCAAGGTAAGCAGTACTATAACGTAAAAACAATTTAATTTGAACATTTCATAGTTAAGCATTGCTTTTTAATTCATGACTTCTGAAATTCATTCATTTGAAAATTTGATTAACAGCACAACATAAGAAAGTATTTCACATATGTCTCTTTCTAGAATTCTAAGCTAATCTACATTCATTTCCGGAAAGCTTCTCCTCTCCTTTTTAGATACATACTTTTAACGTCTAAAAATCGAACATTTTCGGTTGGATTTATCTTTTTCGTTAGTTTTATTAATAAAAACTAAAGATTCGAAGAATTGGTCAAATATTTCATGATCATTTTCATTTATGATCCTACAAACGGAATTAGAATTCGAAAACGATATTGAACAAAAATTAACATCCTAAATCAAGGTTTGCTATGTTGCGAATTCTCTCTCTTGATTACCATATTTTTGTAGTGCTATGCATTCAACGTAAGATATTAAACTTATATGTCTAACTCTGTCGAGTTATCTCAGTTGTTATATAACTCGTAAGGAAGAAAATACTGGATCTGATAGTAAACGAACTAAAAGCTTATAAAATAAAAAAGCTAAACATTTAATAAAAGTTTTAGGGTTTTACTTCATTTTTCTAATAGTTATTTTTATTTTAAAACAAACCTTTCCTTTACCTTCATTCCTCTGCCAGAATGCGTTTTCAAGGTTACCATTCATGCAAATAAGGTAGAAACTACTATTTAAGCTGAAATATGAGTTACTTCAGTACGAGAGCGTATTCTGCCGTTCGGCCGCAGTGTTGCTATTAGTCTAAGCTTACTATTTTACGGCCGTAGTTTATTCGTGCCTGCTTGTATGCACTGGTGATTCTTAAAGAAAAGGCCAACTACGCGAATTAATTTTGTGCTGCTTCGGCTGAGTAATTTTATTTAGTATTAGATTAGCTTATATTTTCGATTTTGAGTTAAAGCCCGAGTGGAGGCTTCTTATACGCCCGAGAAGGGTCAACTACTATTCATTTTTACTTAGAAAAAGGGTACTTAAACACTTCTTTGGACTTGCTACTTACAATACAAGAACTTAGCTAACAGTCGCTACATAGTACTTCACTATTCTAGCTTACAAGGAACTCTATTTTAGCTTGCATAATATAAAGTATTAGATCTAGTACGAAAGTACTAACAGCAGTCACTCTAGCTGAACTGAACTTGTATGTGCTGCTCTCGCCACACCGGTTAACTATAACGAATCTTTTTAGCAGCATGAGTACCTGTACGCAACCGGAGAATTATCTATTGCAAGACTAGAGATGGTATTGCTTGTGTGCGCTCAAAAATGTATAGATACTAGATAAATGTAGCTAATAAACTTACATAATCTAATAATGATTAATATATTAATATACTAATCATACTAATATTTTATTATATTAATCATGCTAATATAATTATGCTAATATTTTATTTCACGTACGTAAATTAATGATGTATTTTATATACTTGCATTATTAATGTTACACAAATAAGCTAAAACATTACTACCCATAGCAATAATGGAATAAGGATCAGCATTAAATAATTAATATGAAATTTCATGCCTGGGCTGTCAGACAAATTCCTACATCTTACAATTAATGGTTCAACGTAATTCCATGTCACGGGCTCATAGAGTTACAAGAAATGGTTAACATAATTACAATTAATGATAAAAAATATTCCGAATTTATAGTCAGCCTGTAAGGATCTTAAGTTTTACTAACGTTTATTTTATTTTAAATCTTTACTATCACTTCTTATTTTCTACTTCCGGCCAGAATTATAAGCGTTAAGGTTTTTATGCAAAGTTTGTCTGGCGAACGCCAAGTATTTAAGTGTGGCCTTTTTGCCAAGCGAAAGAGAGGAAGCAGTGAGTCAACGCAGGCCGCTTACCTTAGAAGTTACGCAGTTGCTGTTTGCCTTCCAGGCCAGAGGTTTTAATCCTCTTGATAAATTAAACGTATTGTAGTGTTCACAGTCTCTGTGCTACATACGCTTCCTGTTATTATAAGGCCAATCTTCCACGTGTATTATTCTAAAGTTAAATTAGAGTTTAGTTTTATTTTTATACTTTTACGTTAGACCCCGAGTGGCGGGTCATTGTATTCCGAAGTACGGAAGTCATTGTAAATAGAGAAAAATAAAGGGTTTTGTATACCCTTCGCCTGTATCCTGTCTACTTACCACAATTAGTGAACATAGCTTTAATAAGCTCTCCGTTCCGAGTCAGGTCCTTGTATGTTCCCGAAGAAGGTTAGAAGGAATATTGAACCTGATAGTGACGCCCAACGAAGAAGAATAACCATGGCCGAGTTTCAAGAAGAACCTGTGCTGCCTGCAGAAACGGCTCAGAATCCAGAAATGCCAGCTGCCGCCCTGGAAGGATTCGGTTACATCGTCCAGACCATGCGCGCTTCGATGAAACCAGAAGCAACGTTTAATGGAAACTCACCGGTAACCAGTTTTTTGGAAAAATTGGATGACCACTTCATGCTCTACCCCGTGCACGAGTTTCAAAAAGTTACCTTAGCTACCAGCGCTTTGAGGGGCCAAGCGCTTAACTGGTTCAAATGTATAGGCAGAAGTCTCTTGGGTCAAGCAGGAAGTCCCACCTATACTTACGAAAATTTCAAGATTGCCCTACTAAAAGCCTTCCCTGTTGTAAGGGATCGTGCGAAATTAGAAACGGAACTTTTCAGCATATATCAACAAAGAATCGAAAACCTCTCGAGCTTTATTTTAAGAAAAATTCATTTCTTCAAGCTCTTGTATGGAAACCGTCCGGATCCTGAAATAATTCAAGTGATTTTGCCGAGGTTACTGCCCCAAGTGCAAGACTTTATTGAATTAAGAAATCCGACTACACTGGAAAAGTTATTTGAGCTAGCAATCCAGTTTGAAAGTAGAAGAACGGCGGACGTCGAAAGAAGACGCCAATATCAACAGCGAAACCAATTTGGTACGCCAAGACTACAGCAAACTCAAGCACATGGCTACGGAGAAAAAGCGAATCAGTGGGCAAGGAAACCCGAGCATTCAAAAACAGCCGGCGAACGTCGACAGTTCAATAGCAACCCAGGTAAAAAGTCTCAAGGCCAGGGGAAAAAGAAGGAAAGCACGGAAAGGAAAAATAATTTAAACTAAAACGGATTTCTGCTGACGAGAGGGTGCGGAAATCCGAAGGCCACGAAAACCCCTCTTCCTACAAGTTAAATACAGTAATGGTGAAAAATTTGACTCTTCCGAAGATTGAAGTCTTGGTGAATAATATCCCAGCCACCGCACTCGTGGATACCGGCGCGCAGTGTTCCTGTGTGGCAGAACAGTTTTTTAGGAAGTATTTTCGCAAATACCGCATATATAATGCGGATAATACGACAGTATTAGCGGCGCAAGGAGAAGAATGTAAGTGCGTAGGTAAAGTACCTTTATATATCCGTATCAAGGACGAACAAGTAAAGGTGATGTTTTTTATAGTAAAGAATATGCAAGCACATTTAATCCTAGGAATACACTTTCTTTCAGACGCACAAGCTACACTGGATTTTAATGAAGCGTCCCTTAGGCTGACAATGAAACCAGTGCGTGTAGAAAAGGTTGAACCGCCAAGGTTAAATCTTGATCACCTGCCTAATGACGAGCAAGATAGAATCCGACAAGTGGTAAGTGAATTTGCTTCCTTATTTAGTGATATTCCAGGATTTACTCAGGTTACTAACCATAGTATTGACACCGGAGATGCATTGCCAGTTCGTCAAAAACCATACCGGTATGATAAGAATAAGGAAAAAATTATAGAATGGCATATTACCGATATGCTACGTAAAAAGATCATAACGCCCATCTCAAGTAGTTATGCTAGCCCGGTGGTTTTATGTAAGAAAAATAATGATTATCCTTTGGAGCATCCAAAAAGGTGGAGATTCGCTATTGATTACCGTAAATTAAATTCCATAACGAAATATCCGGTATATCCGTTACCGATCATAGAAGAAATTTTAAGGAACATAAAATCAACCAAATTTATGACGACTTTAGACTTAACGAATGGTTATTTTCAAATAGGGGTGAGGCCTGAGGACGTGCCTAAGACTGCTTTTATAACCAAGTCTGGCACTTATGCATTTTTGCGTATGCCGTTTGCCCTTTCAGGGGCCCCAGCAACATTTCAGCGATGCATGGACATTGTGTTAAGACCTGTTCTTGGAAAGTCCACATTTATCTATTTAGACGATATCATTATTACTAGTGATAATCTCGACCAACATGTACAGGATTTAAGACAGGTGTTTTCTTTATTAAATGAGGCCGGTCTAAAAGTTAATGTCGAAAAGTGCAAATTTGCAGCCCCTGAATTAAAATATTTAGGTTACAAAATATCGCAAAAAGGGATCGAGACAGATGAATCAAAAATAATCGCTGTACAAAAGTATCCGACTCCAAACACGGCAAAGAAGCTCTCTTCTTTTCTAGGACTTTGTTCATATTATAGGTCCTTTATAAAAGATTTTGCGGCTATCGCTGAGCCATTGTTAAAATTAAAAAGGAAAAAGGCAAGATTCTCGTGGACGGCCGAAGCCAATAGTGCTTTCGAAAAATTAAAACAAGCACTAACGCAAGCCCCTGTGTTGAAATTTCCTGAAAAAGATGAAAATTTAGAAATTTCAGCGGATGCTTCGGATTATGCGGTAGGAGCGGTACTTTCGCAAAATCAGCAGCCCGTGGCATTTTTTAGCCGAACTTTAAATCAAACACAAAGAAACTATTCCGCGACCGAGAGAGAGGCACTTGCAGTTCTGTTAGCAGTGCAAAAGTTCCGAGTCTATTTTGGAAAGGCGCCGATAACAGTATACTCTGATCATGCGGCGGTAACTAGATTGTACTCAGGGAAAAATTTATCCCCCAGGTTAATAAGATGGGCACTCAAGCTGCAAGAATATAATCTGGTAATCAAGCATACCCCCGGAAAGGAAAATATCGTAGCAGATGCCCTATCAAGAATTAAAATAGATGAACAAGTTAATACCGTAAAGGTGGCAATGCTCACAGCATGTACAATAAATTCCCGAGAAACTGTAATAACCGAACTGGGTGATGATCCTGAGTTTGGAAGCATTTATGAGTATTTAAAGGATCCTGAAAATTTTAGCCACCAAGATATTGTGGCGATAAGAAATAGGGCGGCCCATTACGAACTAATAGATGGTCTATTATTCTATACAAAAACTACGAATTCCAACAACGAATTTCGACCTGTTATCCCAGCTAGTCTTAGATTAAATATCCTGCAGGAGCTCCATGACAGCCCTTTAGCTTCTCATGCTGGTATTCGAAAAACTATCCAACGCGTACGCGAGGCAGTCTACTTTCCTGAACTGCAAAAGTTAACAAAGGCGTATAACCAGTCCTGCCCAACATGTCAAGTAGTTAATTATATTAATTTCCGCCCGGCCGGGTTTCTAAATAGTATTAAATCCGAATTTCCAAATGAAATAATTGGCATCGATTTATTGGGCCCTTTCCCAAAAAGTCAGTTAAATAAAAGTCGCTATCTCCTTGTTATGGTTGATCATTTTAGTAAATGGACCGAAATTGTTCCCTTAAAACGAGCCTCCGCGAAATTAGTTACTGATTCTATTTTAAATAAATATATTTTAAAATACGGGGCGCCCCTAAAAGTTATATCGGATAATGGTCCTCAATTTGTAAGTAATATATTTGAAGACATGTGCCAAAAACTGGGCATACGTCATTTAAAAATGGTCCCGTATCGGCCGCAATCAAATATAGCGGAACGGGTCAACAGAAATATAGTGAAAATTATCCGTAGTTATGTTAAAAATTTTCATAAAAGCTGGGATAACTATGTCAATGAATTTGCTTTCGCCCTTAGGACCGCAAAACATCATACAACGGGCAAAACTCCTGCTGAGTTATTTCTAGGCAGAAAGATTATAACACCGTTAGATAAATTATTTTATGTGCAACAAAGAGCCCCAGAATTTAAAATGGGTGATATAGAAAAACTAATAAAAGAAGCAAAAAAGAATACGGAAGTAGCACAAAGAAAACAGAAGTTATACTATGATCTGAAACGACGAGGAGTAACTTATAAAGTAGGGGATGAAGTTTTAAAAATTAAGCATTCACTTTCTTCAGCACCAGAAGATAAAACTGCCAAATTTTTTCCACGCTTTGAAGGACCATTTGTTATAGAAAAAATAACTCACGCTGTTGTAGTGTTAAAGGCAAGAAATGGTGAAACCTGTTCCGCAAACATTGATCAAATCAAGCCCTACTTCGATCGTAATAAAATGCAAATCTTTTCAGATCTTTTGCAGGATCCGGCACGGCAGACACCGCAGGTACAAGTTCCAGAGGTGGAAAAACGACAAGTACAAGGGCAAGCCAATGAGAGACAGAAGCAAGTGAAAAGAAAATTGCCCCGCGAAAAAATTGAAGGTAACAAGAAAAAGAAGCCGTTCCACCGTCCAGAAAACAGAGTTCACGAACACCCCCAGAATGAAGAAGGGAGAAGGACGACGTATGTGAAGAGGACCAGGAGAAATGACGGCAACTATAACCCGGCTTTAAAACGGAAGATCTACTCATCCGACAGAACTCTCCGCAGCAAAAGTCGCCGAACTGCGGATGGGCCATCAGCGGCGGAGGAAAAAGTACAAGGAAAATTTGAACGGCCAACAACGAGGTCCAAGCAGGATCACGACAGAAGGTTCCCGGTTCCGCCAAGACCAGCTGCCTTCAAACGGCCAAGACCACAAGCAGAGGAGAAAAGGAAGGTGTTCAAGGGTGGCAGAACTGGTGAAAAACGGAAGCTTCCAGAGGAAAGCACTGAAAGGCGAGCCCGTACAAGAAGGAGGATAAATCAAGCTACTATCTGCAGTACCTTTAAAGACTGGGCCCAGAAAAAGATGTCCGAATATTACAAAGATAAGTAAAATTTTATGTTACTTTGCAAACTTAAGTTAATCTTTCATTCTTACTGCAAGTGGCAGATTTCAAGAAGTTATACCTCATGCGAGGTCTACCTTTATCGCCAAAAGGGCGAGAAATGAGTTGTGACCGATTTTCGTATTATGTTTTTCAATTACTCGTGCGTAAAACTAAAGTTGATGTATAATAGCGTTGTGTAAAAACTTAAATATTCTAAAAAGTTATTGTATAAATTTTATTTAAAACATTCTAGCAAGAGAGAAGTTTTAGTCTGAAAGACTTTTTGAAATGTATTATTTCAATGTAGAAAGAATTAGCACTTGCTTTGAAAAGAGTAGAAGTTAACAATGTACTACTAATGTATGTTTTCAAATCTGTAAAATTAACGCATGTTGATATGTTCTGTTATTTTAAATGTTAAGAAATACCGTGATATGGTAAAAGTGAAAGTAATGTTAAAAATTTGTTATTCGTGTGACTGTAAAGACTAAATCATGGCGAATATGTGTTAAAGGTTGAATGATGTAGTTAGGCTCTCTGACGCTACACTTTAGAGTTAGCCACTTTTAGAATAGTACCTCAGGGTTTAGAGTTGAAATTAGGGTGTGTTAAGAGGTCTCGTTATGTTGAATTTTAACACGTTAGTGTTTTGATTGTAGGAGGAAGTGTGGCACACGTAGACAGAAACACATTCGTGTTTGGTGTTCTTTTACAACACATGTCAGAGAGCACGGGGAGAGGTAATTAAAATAGTCATGAATGAAATAAGAATGTTAAGAGCAGTATAATTGTATATGTTACTTGCCATGTCATTGTGTAACATTTCATTAAACTAGTTTTCCTTCCAGATCTCTGGAAGGAACCAGAATTGAATAAAAGCTCCTGTTTAGATGCAGTACAGATGAAAAAAAGATTGTTGTATATCCTGGGAGCTGCTATTGTAACAAATTTCTTTTTTTTAAATTTCTAGTTTCTAGTGAGAGATGTTTGTAAAAGGTTGGCCTCGCGTTAGATTCTAGAGCTAAAAGTTTTCAACAAGGTCGTTTTAGACCTCAGTTTCAAACTAATTAACTCTGGCGGGAAGTATGTAAGGATCTTAAGTTTTACTAACGTTTATTTTATTTTAAATCTTTACTATCACTTCTTATTTTCTACTTCCGGCCAGAATTATAAGCGTTAAGGTTTTTATGCAAAGTTTGTCTGGCGAAAGCCAAGTATTTAAGTGTGGTCTTTTTGCCAAGCGAAAGAGAGGAAGCAGTGAGTCAACGCAGGCCGCTTACCTTAGAAGTTACGCAGTTGCTGTTTGCCTTCCAGGCCAGAGGTTTTAATCCTCTTGATAAATTAATCGTATTGTAGTGTTCACAGTCTCTGTGCTACATACGCTTCCTGTTATTATAAGGCCAGTCTTCCACGTGTATTATTCTAAAGTTAAATTAGAGTTTAGTTTTATTTTTATACTTTTACGTTAGACCCCGAGTGGCGGGTCATTGTATTCCGAAGTACGGAAGTTATTGTATATAGAGAAAAATAAAGGGTTTTGTATACCCTTCGTCTGTATCCTGTCTACTTACCACAATTAGTGAACATAGCTTTAGTAAGCTCTCTGTTGCGAGTCAGGTCCTTGTATGTTCCCGAAGAAGGTTAGAAGGAATATTGAACCTGATAAGCCTATTTTAAATTATGATTCAACGTATTTCTAATTCATGGTTCAACCGTTCTCAAGTAATGATTCAACCAAAGCACGAAACATAGGAACAAAGTTTCATAGATTTCGGTTGCAGCTTACCGAACTCCATAACTTGATGAAATGTAGAATCAAATGCTTAAGAGTGCATCGAACTGTAGTTCTGTAGTATTATAGGAACTGTAGGATTATAATTATTTTCCCTTTTTCATATTCAGTATACAGATATTCTACGAATGTATCTAAATAAAGATATACTACATATATACGGACATACATTATTTAATGAAAAGGTAAATAATCAAATACCACCTTATATCTCTTAAAACTTCAAGTGTCACTGCCTTCTCTTAGGGCCTCATTATTAATGTAGGAAAACTGGTGAACTTACTGCTGCTATATCCCACCATTCAGTAGTTTGAATTCATAGCTTAAACCAATCCGTAATCTTGTATACTTTCAACTGTATACATTAATGAAGAATATCCATACATAACCATTATACAGATTTTCACTCTCAAAGAAACATTTAATCAATTATATGACACATTCAGCATTTTAATGTAAAATTAAGCATTTTGATATAAATTAAATTAAATATCCATACATAACCATTATACAGATTTTCACTCTCAAAGAAACATTTAATCAATTATATGACACATTCAGCATTTTGATATAAAATTAAGCCTCGCACGAAAAAGTACAGAAGCATGAAGAATAAATTCAAGTTATTTATTTAATTATGATATCTGGGTTTGCTATATAAATTCCTTAAATGGGCCCATTCGGGCTTAGTCTTTCAGTTCGTTTACAAGTACCGATGCAGGCATTAGAATGAAAGATTTATTGCATTTCGGGAAGTAAAATTCAAAAGCCAATCAATAAAAATATAACCTTTATAAATTAAAATAAAGCAATAAAAATATCATATTATAGTCCTTTTCATGAAACACATTTCATCAGTCATAAAAATATAAATAAAGGTATATGTAATAATACAGAATCGTTGCAGCCGACAACGTTATATGCGAGAACCATGATATCTCTCTGTTTATCTTTCCATCCATATATCTATCTATGTATGTATATAGCTAACCATCTCTCTCTTATATATACTTAAAACCTGTTTAAATCATCTTATATTCAAATCCATATACAGAAGGTCTATCAAGGAAAAGACACACATAACCTAAACATACAAAAATTACGAGAAACATTCCAAAATTTAGATTTTATCGTGTAAACGTATGTAAAAGAATCCGCAGCAGAAAAGGAATTTAGATTATCAGAAAGGATTAAGACGGATAACACCTTCTTTAAGAGGATAACATTAGCTAATCTTAATCTGGTTATTTTTTTGATACTTTTGGATGAATTCAGCCAACAAAAATAGATAAACTTTAAGGTGATTTAATGTTTAACTATTCTTTTAACATAATTAATGAGATTTGTAATTTTAGTAAATTTTAAACGTTTCGGTATTATATACCTTGTATGTATGTATATTTATAGATGTGGTTGACCTTATAAGGTCTGCCTCCCGCCTTCTTGACATGATTTCATGGTGTGGTGGTCTGCACGCTCAGCGCGCATTTGAGAGGTCCGTGGTTTGATTTCCAGCGAAGGCGTTTCTCATTTTTCACTTCTCCTGCTTCCAAAACACCTAATGTCGCTACAGTGGCGCCCGAACTAAAAGGGTGGTGGATGATGATTCTCCACACCCAGGATTTGGCGGTTAGGTCCTTTCTCTCGCCTTCTTAGCATGCCTTAGTGGTGTGATGGTCTGCACTCTCAGCGCGTAATTGAGAGGTCATTGGTTCGATTTCCGGCGAAGGCGCTGTATATTTTGCATCTTGCCTGCTTCCAAAAAAATACCTAATGTCTCTACAACGTGTAGATACATAAAAACACAGTTTCAGGCATAAACAACTCAGCACATTTATTTGTGAGAAAAACAATTTTAAGAACCCGTTCTTAATTAGAATTTTACAATGTGTTAGGCACAACACTCGTTTTTGATCACATTTTCCCCCTCTTTTCTAAAATTCCATAATAATTAATTTCGATACAGTAAACAAACTTCAGCTACGCAGAGCAAGCAAGTTAGCAGGTCGGAAGCGAGAAAGAAAGCGACGTGTCGAAGATGAAAACTTGGTTGAGAATTTTTTAATTTTTGTTTAGCTTCATTCCTATTGGCTAATTTAAAATTTCGTTTCCCAAATTTGAAATTGTTATTGACCGAATTATTATACAATTGTCTGTGCCGTTAGTCTTATGCAAGAATCTAATGACATGGATTAATTTTCATATTTTCAGGTTAGAAAAATTTATTATATGCAGTTACTGTTTTAGGACAGAAACGTAAAATAATCATCCGACGCTCAACCGGGATATTGGTTAGTGACGCTGACCGCAGTACCGAAGGACCCGGATTCGAATCCCGGTAAAAGCATAGATGTGTGTAAACGTATAGTGTCTGTGCGGCATGGGGTCACTCTAAATATGCTGCGAGTCGAAAGTACTCTCGAGAGTTTGACAGTAGGTTAAGAGGTGTGGGAGACCTCGGAAACCTCTCCCGGAAGTGCTTTTCCTCAAAACTAAGGGCGGAATTGAGCAAAGTTGTAATGTCACCTGTATAATGCTTTAGGGTCTTGACAGGAGCAATTTTGCACTCCTTGCCACGATGAATTTTACGATGAATTGAAAAAAACGGAACCTATGATTTTTACCTCGCAAATCTTCAACGCCATGTTTCTCAATGTGTGTATTTTTAATGTATTTTGTTATTTTAATTGATTTTTCTGTTGAATGTTCAGGAAGCAAACCAAATGAATTATATTATAATTTACAGCGAATATTTTAATATGCCTTCTAACCGTTAGCAATGCATCTGGCATACTAAAAAACAAAATCATGTTTGTAACCTCAGTCTTAACATATTAATCTGCACCAATAATCATTTCAATAATTAGTACGAGAAATGTTTGTTTATAAGTATACACGCGGGAAATTAAATCCCAGACACGTTAATTTAATTAGCAGAAATATCATGAAATGATTTTGAAACGCGCTTTGGGAGGCAAGAGCATCCTTCCTTTTAATCGTTTCTCGTGCATGAAATTCTCAATTCATTCAGCAATAAATTGCTTCTCATCTTGAACATGTATAGTTGCTTAAGTCTATAGAGAATAATCATTTTCGTAACGCTGTTTATAAATTCAGAATTGAATTAATATCGTAATTCTTAATTCTTAGAATAAAAGGAAATATTCAGCACTTCTGTATTCTTTTCAAATGATGATTGTTTAAATGTAGTGCTTAGTATAAGGTAAATTGGTTAATAACTAATATATATAGTGTAAGATTAAGTTTAAATAGCTATTAAAATACATCTGTTTAATTTTACTGTGATTCTGATAAATTCTCATCTTTGAATTAACTATACTTCTGTACTCCAGAAATTTAAACAAAAATAAAACATAACTAAATGAAAAGCTACTCTTGTAAACAAAAAGATTTTTTAAAAGCTATTCTTATAATACACCTAAACATTAACGAAAGTTGATCACTCCAGTTTCCATAGTATTGGAAAGTCAAAGTCGTAAATATGTACTACAAGTAGAAGATAACTTTAAATTTCACAAACTAACTAATCCGGCTTCAGATATCAGTAGAACACATATGCATACTAAGTGAAAGGTAACTCAATAAAATCCAAACCGACACACAAGTAGGCATTTCAGGTAATAAAAGCTTTTAGGCAAGTCGTAACAGATTTCTTTCTAAATACAAGTTTGCTCACGATTTAAACTCATTGATTTGCATTCTGGTGACGACTGACAGAAGTAAAAGAAGGTACCGGAAACAATTAACATAAAATTGATGAGATAGTTGAAATAAATTTTACAATTATACTGTCGAAATATTATAAGGTAGTCAAAGGATTGTTTTGTATATTACAAAAACGACTCTTCTTTTGAAACTACATTGCTATGAGATCAATCATCGTGCCGTAGTACGTTACCTTATACGGAACTGAAAGCTAAGTTTTTCCCTTTAGGTAAGTCCGTAAGCGAAGTTATAGCTTGTTTAGTATATACCAATTCAAGCAAACTAACCCTTTTCATAGCTAGATTAAAAAAGCAAACAAATAATAGAATTAAAATAAATTGTTAAATATCCAATTCTTGTAGACTTGTAAAATAGCAAGAGCATATTTAATGTGCATTAGTTATGAAAGTAATTTTATGATTAGTCACATTTAAGATATATAGATAACAGAATGTGCTTTACTATATGTGTTAGCAATAGATAGATTCGAAATAATTTAAAATAAAAATGCCTTATGGTTAGCTTATATGAATTTAAGATAATTATGTTTGTTTCAGTTCTTCAGCCATTTTCTCCGGTTTCCTACTCAATCCCGCCCCAGATGTACGTAAATTGTACGTAAATTCCGTTGCGCCTTTTTCTGTGGCCAGCAATATTTATATTTCCTAAAATGGTTTATCTTTCTATCTTCTTATGCCTCTTTAAATAAAATAAATACGAGTTTATAATACATGTTGAACTTGGCAGTTCACAAAATACTTTATAACTGTTAATTTTGTTCAAATAAGTTCAGAATTTCATAGATCGTAGTTCTGTTAACTACGAATTTGTTAACTACGTGAATTTCATAGATTGTGGAACCTTTGTTATCCAGCATACTCGTCTCAAAGAGGCTTTTTCTTGCGTTTCATCTATATTCACCAGGTAAACCATTGGCACTTTTAAGAATAATAGAATACACGTTCTGCGTCATATGAGGTAAAACGCATATAGAAAAGATACGTAAGGAAGTTTAAGAACAAACTACGTATATATTAATTAATATTAAACTATGTTGTTCATGGTTTCAGAGGGTTTTTCACTTCATGAACAGACAAGGATGGAGCCGTCACGCGTTTGTGCATTAGTTGAGTTTGAACATTTGATTCACCTGTTTGAGCATTAGTTATTTATGCACGCTTTTAAACTGACAGCCTAGGAAAATGTCCATTTATTCCCCTTTTAAAAATACAAAACAATCATATATTCTATGTTCGTCCGTGTTCAACAACGGAAATGGGACATCTAACAATCACGTCCTCTTTAAGCAGGTATCACATGCTCAAACTGAAATATTGCTTCTAACGTTTGGCCAAGCACATTCTGGGGAACAAAATACCAGGACCAAGCAAGTAATATTTATTCAACGGCGGCGTTCAACAGCCTAGATCAGGGATGTCAAACTCATAGGTACAACTGGGCCAAACAAACAAGGTTTAACTTTAGGCGGGCAGCAAAAAAAAAAAAATCAATATTCATAGAAACGTAGATTTATTTCGAATAATACAATAATAAACATATATATATATATATATATATTTATATAGAAAAGAACAAGAAAAATTTAATGTTTACGTCCTGATACTTGACATCTCTTCTCTGCTATTATCTTTCCTATTTCGGAAGAAATTTTGTTTGCAGTGATAACTTTCAACGCTGACCCAAGGTGAGCATCATTAATACGGTCTCTAATAGGAGACTTATTACCTTTCATGACTGAAAACAACTGCTCGCACCGATAAGTGCTACCAAACATGGAAATAATTTCATATGCGAATTTTCGAGTATTTTCAAACCTGGCTGGTAAATATTTGTAAAATTCAGGCACGCCCACTTCAATGAATTTTGCTTTCAATTTTGAGTTGCATTGAATCTCGATCACCTCCATTTGCATATGGCTGGGTACTGAGTCAATACTTATTGAGAAAAATCGAAGAAAAAAAAAAAAAAAAAAAAACATTGTCTTTGAGGGAACTAAAATCATTAAACCTCGTTTCAAATTCAGTTGTTAAATTTGCAATTTTTTCTTCGTATTTTTGATACGAACAAGTATCATCTAAACTTGATTTATTCATGCTCCACGTCGGGAAGTGCGTCAAACTTCACTTTAAGTTTTTTCCCAAAGAACTAGTTGACATTTGAATGCTTTAATTATGTCAAACATGTTCGTAATGATATGATCTTTTCCTTGTAACGATAAATTTAAATCGGTTAAGTGTTTGGTTATATCAACCAAGAAAGATAAATCTTGTATCCATATTGTATCGTAAAACAAACTTACGTCTTGATTTTTCGTTTTTAAAAACTGACATATTCCTTCTTTCAAATACCAGAATTGTTTGAGAATCTTGGAGCACGATAACCAACGTACCTCGGTATAGTAGGACAAACCCGAATATTCACTATCTAACTCACTTAAGAAAGCAGTGAATTGACGCTGATTTAAACCTCGAGATCTTATAAAATTTATAACTTTTTTTATATATGACAAAACATTCTCCATATTTATTACTTTCGTGCACAGAACTTCTTGATGTATAATACTATGCATATGATAAATGCATGAACCGTGAATTTCACTAAGTGTTTTTCTTAGTAATGCTACGAAGCCCTTGTTCTTTCCGGTCATTGATGGAGCGCCGTCTGTAGCTACAGAATTTAATTTTGCCAAAGGTAGATTGTATTTCTGCAGAAGTCCAAAAACACAAGTAAATATATTTTCTCCTGTGGTAGTACCAGGCATCGGTATTAGTTCCAGTAATTCCTCAAAAATGTTAAAATTCTTGTCACAAGAACGAAGAAACACTGCTAATTGAGCTTTGCCACTAATGTCCGTGCTCTCGTCACAGGCAATGGAGAAACTTTCGAAACTAGATGATTTTGCTTTGATCTGATCACTTAAATTCGCGGCTAAATCAGTAACTCTTTCCGCAACTGTATTTCGAGACAATGAAATTGATTGAAAAGCCTTCACATTTCCAGGACAAACAATTTCTCCAGCTTTCATTAGGCATTCCTTGATAAAATCACCGTCAGTAAAAGGCTTCGAATGTTTAGGTATCAACTCGGACAAGACGTAGCTTGCATGTACCGCCGCTTCACTTTCTTGCAATACTTTACTAAACATGGACTGTTGCTTTTTCACTCCTAACTTGAGCTCTTTCAACTTTTCTTCTCTCATTAATCCTTCGTAATTGTTATATTTCGATTTGTGTTGTTCGTAATGACGTTTAATGTTATATAACTTTGTTACATTAATAGTATTATTACATATAAAGCAGATTATTTTATCTTTTATTTCACAGCAAAAATATTCTAATTCCCATTTTACTTGGAATATTCTATGTTCGTCAGCGATTTTTCGTTTAATTTTACTACCACTTGGTTTTGATATAGACATACTGAATACAAAGGGCTGGAATAAACACGGTTAACATTAAAAAGTTAACAAAAATTTATTCTTTCCACAATAGATAAATCAAAATGCTGAAATATTTCTTCAAAAATATTCTAACAATATCACAAAATGTCAAACGTTTAGCAAAAATCAATTCAAAACAGAGAAACTAATTCTATCTCACAGCGAAATCTCTACAAATCAATCACAGCATTAAGTAAACAAACAGTTCGCTAGAACTACAGCTACTACTGAGATGAGTTGTTTGTTCTCGGCTTTTATAAGCTTTATAATTAATTTCTCGAATATACTGGAAACATCTATAAATATCTGGATTTTTGTGGATGGCAACAACAATTAAGAGATATTTATTTATTAGGTATTAAATGCACGCGCTGTTCTATTTTTAACCTTCCAACGCAGCTGTCTTTTCAAAAATCGTCTGCGTTGCTAAGGCAACATGAAGCAAATCTAATTACAATTCTAAATAAAAAAAACTAAATAAATAAATAACTATGAAATCCGTAACAATATGAATTAAGTAATAATTAATAATAAAGCAAAGTACATGCACATGCATGCACCAATATATCGTACAAAACTATGATTGGAAAACTGAGACCATGAGTTCGGCCACATTTGGTTATCGGGGGATGCGTACAAGTTCTGAGTGCACGTGTCCTCCAAAAGCCGAAGGTAGCTGAACGCAAGCTACTCATACGCATTTGTAATTTAAGTAGTGTGTGTGTCAGCTTGCTGTGAGTAATCTAACAACACTGAATAAATTATCGTTAATTACTTAGCAGTAAACATTTCATTTTTTTCTTCGTCGATATGTTATTTTATTATTATATATTATTATTTGTCGATATATTGGCCAGGCCGCAATAATACTTGTTGTGGGCCGCATGCGGCCCGCGGGCCGCGAGGTTTACATCCTTGGCGTAGATGATACCCCCCATTATCTCTGTCGTCGGTGGTAAAACCTATTCTGCTGGGCCCATCAGTGATATTTCGGCCTCGTTTCAAATCCTGACGAATGCGATACATATTACGGTATACCGTCTCGGTTTCCAAGGATAACGGGAATATGAGCCGGTTTCCCTTCGAAAGTCCTCCACAAAAGCTTCTTGCCTAGCGTTCGTGTGATTTGTTTTAATTAACTTAACATAACTCTTCCGAACACATTACAAATAAATATTTTTGTGTGTGTGTGTCTATAACCAGCATTCTACTCCTTGCAAACCGAACAAGCGCTTTAAGTTGTAATTCAGTTATGTTTACGTGTTACAGATTTTTCAGCAGTACCTACTGACTTACTATGGTGAATGTGTTGAAAAATCATCTCAGTGTTGAAAAAGAGGGCCAATTAATCTTCTGAGCCGCTTTCTTAAGCGATGCATGTTTCGCAGAATATTAGAAACCGTTTCTGAATTTTTTTCAATTTGTATATTTTTAGACCCCCTTAGCCACCTTAAATTGCATTTTTAAAAAAAAACTGTGTTTAAAATGGAGTAATTCATAAATTAATTTTCAAATATATATGAATGTAAAGAAAAAAGTAAAATTCTGCAAAATATTAAGAAGCACACTTACGTAAAGCCTTTAATTTTTCCCCCTCATTTACTAATTTAAAATAAAAAAGTAATATTCAAAAAAAGTAATATTATAACTCAAAAAAGTAATATTATTAACATAATGATAAATATAATATCCTTAATGAATTCCGAAAAAATTCTTATAGAATGCACAATTTAAATAATTGCTAATTAAAACAAGACCCTTGGGACACTGGCATTCGTTCTTGCAATATTGCATCCAAAAATAAATCCTTTTTTGGTTCTCCACAGACATTAGTATTCTTCTCACCTTATGTACTTTATATAAATGCAGTGTGAGTCTTAGCTAGATCCTCTACTATCGATATTATACTGCAAAAGGAACTGTTTAACAATTCCAGCACGTACAAAGTCGATATTATCAAGTTGCTCTGAACAACAGCAAGCGAATTGTGCGCCTGAATTGACACTTTCTCTCGCAGCAGATACTGCTGCAGAGAAAACACTTTTACAGGCATCCATTAAATGAGATAAAAATCGTTTCCGTTTCCCTATCAGCTTAGTGAATATACTATTTTCTATCAGCAGATTTTGTTGTAACTAAGACTAAACAAATCTTAATTAACATTAGAACATGTAAAGTAAAACTGAAACTATGTAGATGACTGGTGATTACACTAAAAGTCGATTTCCGAAAATTCGGGTAAGTGTTTTTTCTTTTTATACACTGGGTGTAATAAAAAGGATTGTTACTAATTTAAAGAATGATGGGTGATTCGAGTAGCACATATCAAAAATAGCTAATTTCGTAACACAGTGCGTCTTCAGAAGTCGTTTGCCACAAGAGGGCGCTTTCAAAGTTTACGCCAATCACTCTACACTGTGATTGTTGCGAGGCATGTATTGAAGTTGATGTTCGTTCTTGTAGTTTAGTTTCTTCTCTGCACAATTGTTTGTTTTATTATATGTATGACCTTTCCATTCATACAGTGTTTTTTCTTTTTCTTTTTACTTTTATGTTATCTATTTTTTTAGCTCAAAGGGGCGTTAGACCAGAAGGGCTATTAGTGTCGAAACGGCACTTTTCCTCGAATCTATAAAAGCGTTGGACCAGTTTTCAAATTGTTGCCACCAAATATTATCGCCCTGTATTATATTTAAAGAAATTAAATGATGAATAACCCCATGAATGTGTGTATGATTCTGGCATTGTGAAAAATTAGTGGTACCTAGAGCCATCAAATTCTGAATAACGCAGTCCTCCGCCAGAATACGGGCACCTAGTAGCCAGAACTTCGAATTTCAAATTTGTTTTATTATTTCTTTCATATTTTGTAAAGCTTAATGAATTTGTAATTAAAAAACTCACCGATTCCAAAGCGAGCAGTGATAACACTGTATGGAATAAAACATTTTTATCTTCAGAGCGCGAGATTGTCTATTGAAAATTCTAAAGATATGGTGTACTTAAATATTTTTAGCCCAAAGACTTTCGAAACGTGTATGTTTGCGTAAATGAAAAAATCGCCTACATAAAAAATAAAAATTTTCAGATTTTAAACTTTTTTTATTAATAATGACTAATACGTATTTGTTAATATTCAATGAAAATGTATTTTTAAAATCTGAGAAGAATATTAACCAAAAGTTGAATTTTTTTATACTGCAATCTAAAATTGATTTGCATAGTATATATATATATGTGTGTTTATGCATGTATTTTGCCCAAAGGTACACATACATGTAGGTGTATTTAAATATATAGAGATGTGGTGTGCAGGTGCAGAACGTATTACTTATCGACTGCCTTAAATTAACCTCTATGTACTGTATGTGTGTGTGCTACTCTCATTTTATTATTTTTTATACAAATTTTTTATGGATAAATTTTAAATGCGTACATAAAGTATTTATGCGTTTGTATCTGCTTGTATAGATAATATATACTATTGCGCTAAAGCAATGGACATATTTATTTGTAGAACTTATAACTAATAATTGCAATAACATTTTAACATGTTGATAACATTTCAACATCGCATCAGATACTATCTGCTCTGCCCTCTGGAGCTTAGGCTACTGTATGGCATATATTTTGATTTTCTTGCTTAGGATGATGCTCAAATTCCGTGATGAGTTCACGTTTGGAAGTCATCTCGGCAGTGTAAATTTGGTAGTCGTTCATCTGAACAAATTCTGTCGTTATCTAACATTATTTCTTGTTAACATCCATTATTAAAATGACTTTTCTTCTTCTGTATTCTTCGTAATGTGTTTTTATGCTCGTATTTCACATTTCACCCTGCAATGTATTACGCAAATTATTACTTTTACCATGTTTGTGTCACAAATATTCCATTTTTTCTATTATATCTTGAAGAGTAGCGTGTAATTAAAACTGAAAGTAGAAACGAAGGAAGGTATTGAACAAAACTATACGCCTTATAATCCGCAATTGGGAAATAAATGAAGAAATGACGTAAAGGAATATAAATATTGGAGCTCATAATAGATAGCATTTTTATATCCCTGGAAAATAGAAATATAGGTCGACAGCAAAATAACCATAAAAATATGAAGAAAATGATAACACATGAAGAAAAAAAAAGAGCAGAATAGAAAAAATAACAAAAACCGATGAACAGTCCACTGATATAGCAATCGACAGCCATGCGACATCTCATCGGGGGATGGCAATTCATGATATAAATCGAATAATACCAGTCATGTTACTACGCGTACAACTTAGCTTTAACCTTATATAATTTAGTAAAATTAAAGAAAAGAAATTATCATAAATTTATGTCAAATAAAATGAAAATATCATAAATTTATGTCAAATAAAATGAAAATATCATAAATGTATGTCAAATAAAATTAAAATATCATAAATGTATGTCAAATAAAATGAAAATATCATAAATTTATGTCAAGTAAAATGAAAATATCATAAATTTAGAAGCTGTTCACGCCACCTCTACATGTATTTGCTAAGTCACGTAAGGGTGGGGTGCGGACTTTCTCCCCTCTTATTAACGCTTATTAAATAATTACTTTTATTTCCCTTAATTTTGAAAAATTGCGTAAGGTTTCAACCTATAAGCTCAGAAGCATGACTTGGTAACAGTTGATACAGTAATTTATTTAATTTAATTAGACAGAAACATAATAGAGATTTAAATAATTCAGAACTGCAGTTATTGCTTTTGAATGGTTCGGTTTGTTTGTAGAGTCCAATGAATGAACTTCTGTCTGTATACTGGAGTAGCAGGAAAAATACACAGGAGAAGGGTTCAAGTACCCTTTAAAATTTACAATTAATTAAACTCTTTTAAATTTAATAATACGTCTAATTTACAATTAACTTAAACTCTTTAAAATTTACAATGCGTCAACTCGACGCTAACAAACTTCGCGTCTGCTTGGGCGGTAACTGAAAGTCAGATAATTGTAACAAAAAGTTGAAATATTAACAAGTGATAAAACAAGCCTACAGGGCTCAGCGAGATCCTGTAACTTAAAACCCCTTTGAAGCTATTGGCAGCAAAGCAATGCACTTGAACCAATAATAAGTAAGTCACTTGAACCAATAATAAGTAAGCCACTTGAACCAATAATAAGTAAGCCACTTGAACCAATAATAAGTAAGTCACTTGAACCAATAATAAGTAAGCCACTTGAACCAATAATAAGTAAGTCACTTGAACCAATAATAAGTAAGTCACTTGAACCAATAATAAGTAAGCCACTTGAACCAATAATAAGTAAGTCACTTGAACCAATAATAAGTAAGCCACTTGAACCAATAATAAGTAAGTCACTTGAACCAATAATAAGTAAGCCACTTGAACCAATAATAAGTAAGTCACTTGAACCAATAATAAGTAAGTCACTTGAACCAATAATAAGTAAGTCACTTGAACCAATAATAAGTAAGTCACTTGAACCAATAATAAGTAAGTCACTTGAACCAATAATAAGTAAGCCACTTGAACCAATAATAAGTAAGTCACTTGAACCAATAATAAGTAAGTCACTTGAACCAATAATAAGTAAGCCACTTGAACCAATAATAAGTAAGTCACTTGAACCAATAATAAGTAAGTCACTTGAACCAATAATAAGTAAGCCACTTGAACCAATAATAAGTAAGTCACTTGAACCAATAATAAGTAAGCCACTTGAACCAATAATAAGTAAGCCACTTGAACCAATAATAAGTAAGTCACTTGAACCAATAATAAGTAAGTCACTTGAACCAATAATAAGTAAGCCACTTGAACCAATAATAAGTAAGCCACTTGAACCAATAATAAGTAAGCCACTTGAACCAATAATAAGTAAGTCACTTGAACCAATAATAAGTAAGCCACTTGAACCAATAATAAGTAAGTCACTTGAACCAATAATAAGTAAGTCACTTGAACCAATAATAAGTAAGTCACTTGAACCAATAATAAGTAAGTCACTTGAACCAATAATAAGTAAGTCACTTGAACCAATAATAAGTAAGCCACTTGAACCAATAATAAGTAAGTCACTTGAACCAATAATAAGTAAGTCACTTGAACCAATAATAAGTAAGTCACTTGAACCAATAATAAGTAAGTCACTTGAACCAATAATAAGTAAGTCACTTGAACCAATAATAAGTAAGTCACTTGAACCAATAATAAGTAAGCCACTTGAACCAATAATAAGTAAGCCACTTGAACCAATAATAAGTAAGTCACTTGAACCAATAATAAGTAAGTCACTTGAACCAATAATAAGTAAGTCACTTGAACCAATAATAAGTAAGTCACTTGAACCAATAATAAGTAAGCCACTTGAACCAATAATAAGTAAGCCACTTGAACCAATAATAAGTAAGTCACTTGAACCAATAATAAGTAAGCCACTTGAACCAATAATAAGTAAGCCACTTGAACCAATAATAAGTAAGCCACTTGAACCAATAATAAGTAAGTCACTTGAACCAATAATAAGTAAGTCACTTGAACCAATAATAAGTAAGCCACTTGAACCAATAATAAGTAAGCCACTTGAACCAATAATAAGTAAGCCACTTGAACCAATAATAAGTAAGCCACTTGAACCAATAATAAGTAAGCCACTTGAACCAATAATAAGTAAGTCACTTGAACCAATAATAAGTAAGTCACTTGAACCAATAATAAGTAAGTCACTTGAACCAATAATAAGTAAGTCACTTGAACCAATAATAAGTAAGCCACTTGAACCAATAATAAGTAAGTCACTTGAACCAATAATAAGTAAGTCACTTGAACCAATAATAAGTAAGCCACTTGAACCAATAATAAGTAAGTCACTTGAACCAATAATAAGTAAGTCACTTGAACCAATAATAAGTAAGTCACTTGAACCAATAATAAGTAAGCCACTTGAACCAATAATAAGTAAGCCACTTGAACCAATAATAAGTAAGCCACTTGAACCAATAATAAGTAAGTCACTTGAACCAATAATAAGTAAGTCACTTGAACCAATAATAAGTAAGTCACTTGAACCAATAATAAGTAAGCCACTTGAACCAATAATAAGTAAGCCACTTGAACCAATAATAAGTAAGTCACTTGAACCAATAATAAGTAAGTCACTTGAACCAATAATAAGTAAGCCACTTGAACCAATAATAAGTAAGCCACTTGAACCAATAATAAGTAAGTCACTTGAACCAATAATAAGTAAGCCACTTGAACCAATAATAAGTAAGTCACTTGAACCAATAATAAGTAAGTCACTTGAACCAATAATAAGTAAGTCACTTGAACCAATAATAAGTAAGCCACTTGAACCAATAATAAGTAAGTCACTTGAACCAATAATAAGTAAGTCACTTGAACCAATAATAAGTAAGCCACTTGAACCAATAATAAGTAAGCCACTTGAACCAATAATAAGTAAGTCACTTGAACCAATAATAAGTAAGCCACTTGAACCAATAATAAGTAAGCCACTTGAACCAATAATAAGTAAGTCACTTGAACCAATAATAAGTAAGTCACTTGAACCAATAATAAGTAAGTCACTTGAACCAATAATAAGTAAGTCACTTGAACCAATAATAAGTAAGCCACTTGAACCAATAATAAGTAAGCCACTTGAACCAATAATAAGTAAGCCACTTGAACCAATAATAAGTAAGTCACTTGAACCAATAATAAGTAAGTCACTTGAACCAATAATAAGTAAGCCACTTGAACCAATAATAAGTAAGCCACTTGAACCAATAATAAGTAAGCCACTTGAACCAATAATAAGTAAGTCACTTGAACCAATAATAAGTAAGTCACTTGAACCAATAATAAGTAAGCCACTTGAACCAATAATAAGTAAGCCACTTGAACCAATAATAAGTAAGTCACTTGAACCAATAATAAGTAAGTCACTTGAACCAATAATAAGTAAGCCACTTGAACCAATAATAAGTAAGTCACTTGAACCAATAATAAGTAAGTCACTTGAACCAATAATAAGTAAGTCACTTGAACCAATAATAAGTAAGCCACTTGAACCAATAATAAGTAAGCCACTTGAACCAATAATAAGTAAGCCACTTGAACCAATAATAAGTAAGTCACTTGAACCAATAATAAGTAAGTCACTTGAACCAATAATAAGTAAGTCACTTGAACCAATAATAAGTAAGCCACTTGAACCAATAATAAGTAAGCCACTTGAACCAATAATAAGTAAGTCACTTGAACCAATAATAAGTAAGTCACTTGAACCAATAATAAGTAAGCCACTTGAACCAATAATAAGTAAGCCACTTGAACCAATAATAAGTAAGTCACTTGAACCAATAATAAGTAAGCCACTTGAACCAATAATAAGTAAGTCACTTGAACCAATAATAAGTAAGTCACTTGAACCAATAATAAGTAAGTCACTTGAACCAATAATAAGTAAGCCACTTGAACCAATAATAAGTAAGCCACTTGAACCAATAATAAGTAAGTCACTTGAACCAATAATAAGTAAGTCACTTGAACCAATAATAAGTAAGCCACTTGAACCAATAATAAGTAAGTCACTTGAACCAATAATAAGTAAGTCACTTGAACCAATAATAAGTAAGCCACTTGAACCAATAATAAGTAAGCCACTTGAACCAATAATAAGTAAGTCACTTGAACCAATAATAAGTAAGCCACTTGAACCAATAATAAGTTAGTCACTTGAACCAATAATAAGTAAGCCACTTGAACCAATAATAAGTAAACGTACCTACGGAGGCAATGGCGATTAAAGCCTAACTCTCCTTTTCCTCCTACCGAAACTCGGCTTTTAACTACTTCCTTCAAAGTAGAAAATTTGCATTTCCTTCCGCGCGCTACAACATTTAACTATTCTGGCACTGGCAGTTAGGGGAATGAAGGCTTACAGGAAAGGTCTAAACTCAAACTTTAAATTGTTAGTTAAAATAAATATAAATTCCTACATCTTAAAGAGATTTTTTAATTTACTAAAACATATAATACTTCGTCTATGCTTAACATAGTGGAACTTATTGAACTGTGTAACGACGTATCGCCGAGTCCACGTGTATAAACGACAAAGCCCAGAGAAGGGTTAAAATACCGTTTTATTCTTCAACGAAACAATGATAGTTGAACCTTTCTCGGGCTTACAGGAAGGTCTCCAATTGGGCTTTAAATTAAAATAGAAAATAAGAAGCTAGTCTAATTTTTAAACTAAACTGACTTAGCCGAAAATATACACAGTTGCCTAAAGTAGTTGGCCCTTGACTAAATTAACCAGCGAATATCAGAACTAATAGTAGACACATACATTACGGCCAGCGAAGTACCCTATTGGCAAACACGGGCCACTAAGGACTCCTAAGCTTTTCAACTGAAGTAAGCGAAACTTCCTTTATATACTCTATAAGGTATTTCTCCCGCCTTCCTAGCGTGCCTTCGTGGTGTAGTGGTCAGCACACTGAGCCGGTAGTTCAGAGGTCCGTGGTTCGATTCCCGCGAAGGCGTTGGCTATTTTTCATCTTTCTGGCTTCCAAAAATTCCTAATGTCTCTACATTGGTGCCCGAACTAAAAGGGTGTTGGATGATTATTCTCCTCACCCAAGATTTGGCGACTAGGTCCCCTAAAAACCTCAGTCGCCCTTTAAAAAAAGGGAGTAGATAAGGTATTTCTCCCGCTTTCCTGCGTGCCTTCGTGGTGTAGTGGTCAGCACACTGAGCCGGTATTTCAGAGGCCAGTGGTTCCATTCCCGGCAAAGGCGTTTGCTAATTTTTCATCTCTCCGGCTTTTCCAGTTAACCTAATCTCTCTACAACTCTTTCTACCTCATTTACATGCAATGCTATACTAAAACTCTTTCTGGTACGGAGTTGTAAGTGAGAAACAGGAATTTAAAAGAAAGGGATTCAAAATTAAAAATAACTGTTAGAAAATTAATATATCCTTTACAAGCGTCAAAAATATTATGCCTCAGATTATGGCAACAAATTGGCAATCGGTTATTCACAAGGCTCTTTTCAGCAAAATTGGGACCGAATTGTGCAAAAGTTGTATATCACAATAAGATGCCCAAGGCCTTGGCCAGCAATGTGAAATGACTGCCTTTGGGCTATGATGTATTTATAGACTAGATCAAGATTCTCTTAAATCAAGAGGACATAAAACAAAAACAACAAAGAAATATAAAAGGAAATTAGAACTATCTCATTCATTTAAGCTGAAGTAAATTCACACATTTTCAAAAAGCTATAAGGTATTTCTCCCACTTCCCTAGCGTGCCTTTGTGGTGTAACAGTAGCACGCTGGGCCGGTATTCCAGAGGTCCGTGGTTCGATTCCCGGCGAAGGCGGTTGCATATTTTTCATCTTTTCTGCTTCCAATTAATCTAATGACTCTACAAAGCAAAATTTAAAATCAACTATGGTACTATACATTTCAGATGCTAGCTAAATAATTTTAAAACTTAAATTAAATTTGAACTTTATATTACAGATTTCATTTTAAGATCACTATTGCTTTATTAATACCAATGCAATATTTATATTAAAGGTAAACAAATCGAAAGCAGTTTCATGAAACTCCATATATATCCAGAAATATTTATCGGACTATATTCGCTTTGGGGAATACGAATTGATTTTCATTTCAGCTAGAAGCCAAACGGAAGTCGATAATATTTTGACTCACACACCATATTTACATCATAGATGCATTTACGGGATTCAGAATCTTTCAGATAGATGTACAAAATTCGATAAAATTTTCGAAACATTCCCTCTCCATTTAAACGCATTCCCTTACACAATTCTATATTAATATTTTTACTCACAATCAATATTTACATCATAGAACAATATATGATATTTAGCACTCTTCAAATTCTTAAATAATATATCGAAGAGCGAGGAAAATATTAATTATTATATCATATATAAATTTCGATAAAATTTTCATTTAAATACATATTTTGCTGCGATGCTCCAAGTCAGCCGAAATGTATTCCTGCCTAGTTGAACTGCTGCAACAGACGATAATGCGCCGTTCCGATATTTTAAGATAAAACCGAGGTGAAGTAAAGAGTTAAAAAGAATAGCCAAAAAGGAATTGCGATAATTCATCACCATCTACATTTGGTTGATTGGTTCTCATATCTCTCTAAGTGGAGGAGAATATAAGGAATTATTGTGCTGTCATGTTGTAGCAAGCACTTTCAGTTAGTGCCTTAAAGACCGGTCGTTCTATTCCCAGCGAAGGCTCATTTGGTTTTTCAAGTAAACGGTAGTAAGATGTATAGTGTCTCGACTATATTCAATGACTGGGGAAAAACTTATCCTTTTAAGGATTCGGATTTAGGTGAACGCCCTTAGATAGAAGCCAGGTGGGGATAGAGCTGAGGACATCTTAGTTTGGGAAAACATGCTTTTATCGACCGATGCATAACCAGTTCGGAACCGGTGACCGACTCTTGATTACTTTTTTTTTAAATACGAGACTGATGATCACCAAGATGTAACTGGCAACACAAGTCACAAAACGTTTCAGAGTCTTGTGAATAGTAAACCTCACATTAATCCGTATCATTAACGTTAGAAATATGTTCAATGGAATTTAGCCAAAATTTAAATACCCTTATGTTACATTCGTATGCAATAATTATTCATTATAATTTAATAAATCTTATTATTACTCGAGATATAGTATATTTATCTTTTTTCTACGTGCTTCGCAAATAGCCTTTTTCCGAAGTGCTGCCATTCGAGGTGACTAAAAATCATAATTTTTTTAAAGGCAAATTGAGCAATTTAAAAGCAACAATAAACTCTCTTCTTGAAAAGCAAATAAAAGTGCTTTTCGCTTAATTATAGTTACGCAATTTTGCAATTCATGTAACTTAAAATCCATTTAATTTGCTATATATTCAGCAGATAAATATGAATGTTTGCAAAATTATTGTGATTAATCAAAGTTGTTTCTTACGAATTACGCACTGCAATAAAATTCTTTTTTTAGCCTAAACGGCGTTAGCCCAGAAGGGCTATTAATTTCGTTTTGACATTTTGCATTGAAACCTTTAAACGTCTGTTCACTTTTCAAATTGTTGCCACCAAATATTACAGCCCTGTATTATAGTTAAAGAAATTAAATAATGAAGAATCTGCATAAATATATATATATGTTTTTTGCCCTGTGATAAAAATACGGTGCCTAGAGCCATCAAATTTTGAATAGCGTATGTTTTCACTCGAATATGGGCATCTGGAAGCCCAAATTCGGAATTTAGAATTTGTTTTATTATCTAGTTCATATTTTGTAAACTTTTAACGAATTGTTGATTAACAAACTCAACGATTTCAAAGCGTACAATCGCAACACTGAAAGGGAAAAAAGTTTTATCTCCAGCGTTCGAGACTGTGTATTCGGAAATTCTAAAGATATGCCTATCTTAAAATTATTTTGCGGTATTGCTGTTGAACTGAATTTTATCGTTTAAGTGCGAAGAACATGATATTTAATAGATAAAGGTAACCCCCAAAACGTTAAAAAAAAGAAGTTCTTTTGGGTGTAATGTAAAATCTGAAAACTTTCAGATTTTCTTTTTTTTTTAAAGGCTTAAAAATGTAGTTTTAATTTATGTACATTTGCTCAGTTTTCTTTTGATTGAAAAGACACGAGCAAGGAGTCTGTTTATGATAGGGATCAAAGCATTTTTAAGCTAAATATTATAAATGACCAGGAAACTGTAAATGTATCCAATGAATTTTTCCAAAAGAATTATTTGAAATAATAATAAAAAAAATCTGAATGCTTTCGGATTTAATGTTACGCCCAAAGGTACGTTATTTTTCACTTACACATACATGCACGTTCCGAGAGCATTTAAGTTGACACTTCTTTGAGCTAAAACTATTTAAAAACTGCATATTTTTAGAATTTTCGATAGACCGTTTCGCGAGCTGGAGATTATTCTGCACGGTGTGTCGCCACTGCTCGCTTTGAAATCGTTGAGTTTCTTAATCAAAGAATTCGTTAAAGTTTTACAAAATATGAAATAGACAATAAAAAAATTCTAATTTCAAGATTCGGGCTTCCATTGACCCTATTCTGATGGAGGACTACGTTATTCGAAATTTGATGGCTCTAGGCACCATTGTTTTTTCACAGTGCGATAAAAATGCTTACAATCATGCATATTCTTCATTATTTAATTTTAATAGATATAATATACGGAGATAATATTTGGTGGCAATAATTTGAAACGTGTTACATTCGTTTATAGTAATTCGACGAAAATAGTCGTTTCGAGAATAATAGCCGTTCTGGGCTAACACCCTTTTGAGCTAAAAATAAAATATAAAAAAAACATTGAAAACTAAATTTGTATTGCTTTTACCTTTTTGTACGCATAGAAATCATTTTACTCATTTTTGCTTTATGTTCTTTCTAATGTAATGAAAAATAAAAAAAAGTTTTTGAGTTTAAGAAAGAAATCAAATAGGTACGTAACGTACAACATTAGAAACACCTTTTTTTAGTTAGAATAATACTGCAAATGTTCATAAAAATTATCATTCGGATATATTGCAAATTAAGCATATTTAAAATTATATTAATTAATTTCTTTTTACAATAATACTGAATCAGAGATGTCCATTCGTGTTTGTGGTCTTTAAAATTTATCGACTCGAGGTGCCCCTGAAACTATATTTTACTTTTATGGACTCCTAAAACTAAACGTTTTGCTAAATGCTTAAAATATTTTTGTAGGGGCGAAGACGCCTATCCTCAAGAAAATATGATACTAAAAGTAAATACAAAAAAGGGCTGAAAATCTAACACTTTTTCGTGCACTTTATGTGGTAAAAATCATTATTTCGCAACAATTTTACTCATGAAAGCGTTTTTGTCTTATCGCGTTATATACACTGCTGGTCACTGTAAATGCAACACCCTGAAGGAAGCATGCAAATAACATGAAATTTACAACATGCATTAGCGGAGGTCAGGTATGCAAATCATTAGAATTTCAGCGCAGACGCACATCACGCACGCCTGCGGCGCCACTTCAAAGCGTTATTTAAGGCTTGGTTTGAGTTTTCGACGATTTCAAGTTCGGCAATTGTGTTTTTCTTGTGGTTTTTTTCAAAAAAGCGATCAATTATGCCTCGTAGTAAACAGCGATCATCGTTTGATCAAGTATCCAAGTTCGACAGAGGAAGGATAGTGGCCTACCGAGAGTGTGGATTATCTTTCAGGGAAATCGGTAGTCGTGTTGGACGAAACCAAACAACTGTAATGCGGATATGTGACCCTTGAATGCAGGAGTGTACGACGGACCGACGTGTTCGATCGCATCCACCTCAGTGCACCACTTCACGTGATAACAGAAACATTGTGCGCGTGGCAGTGACGAATCGCTCAGTCACATCACGAACCATAGCACAGCCCATTCAGTCTGTAACTCACCATCCAGTGTCTGCGCGTACCATTCGACGCCGTTCACAGCAGAGTGGTCTGTCCGCAAGACGTCCATTGCTCCGTCTACCCTTGACGCAGAACCACAGACGTCTCTGCCGCCAATGGTGCGATGAAAGGAGAATGTGGACGGCAGAATGGAATGAAATTGTCTTTACTGATGAGTCACGCTTCTGTCTGCAACACCACGATGGTCGGATTCGAGTTCTGAGACACCGTGGGGAGAGGATGCTGAACAGCTGCGTTATGTATCTCCACATTGGTCCTGCACCGAGTATTATGGTATGGGGCGGTATTGGATATCACTCTCGCACTCCTCTAGTACGCATTGCCGGTACTTTAAACAGCCAGCGCTACATCTCCGAGATGTTGGAGCCAGTTGTCCTTCCTTACCTTCAAGGCTTGCCCACAGCCAAATTTCAACAGGATAATGCGCAACTACACGTGGCACGCATTGTCCAAGTGTTCTTCGTCAATCGGCAGATGGAATTGCTTCCCTGGCCGGCTCGCTATCCGGATCTTTCGCCGATAGAAAACATGTGGTCCATGGTTGCTGAACGATTGTTCCAGATTACATCCCAAGCTGCCACAGCAGATCAACTTTGGCAACATGTAGAAGCTGCTTGGTCTGTTGTACCCAAGAGCACATTCAAAGTCTCTTTGAGTCAATGCCGAGGCGTGTGGCAGCGGTGATCTCCAACAATGGCGGCTACTCTGGCTACTGATTCTGGAAGGAACCACAGTTCACAGAAGTCCATAGATTTAATCATTTGATACTTGGTCAACATGTTATCTACTATATAAATTTTGTTGTGATGTCTCTTGTCTTTCTTGGTGTTGCAATTTGGGTGGCCAGCAGTGTAATAGTAACAGAAATAAAGATCAATGATTAATTAATTTTTTACACGTTAATTAGAAAGTTGTAGTCCACCATTAGTTTGTGTCCACATGATATTAAAAAATGTTTCGAATTTCGATTTTGAGTTTCAGAAGAAGCGTTGCTGGAACCAGAAAGTGCTACTGTTCACGGTTTGATGACTATGTTATAAGGTTTGTTGTAATTTTGTAACTGTTATTTTTAAGTTTTAGATCCTTTCCTTCAAAATCTTGTATCCCACTTACCACTTAACAACTCCCTACCAGAATGAGTTTTTCATATCGCTTTGTATGTAAATGAGGTAGAAGGAGTATACTTAAGGACAGTTCAGCTAATTTCAGTCGGAGAGCTTAGGAGCCCGTAGTGTGGCGCATGTTTGCCGTCAGACTACTTCGTTACTAAGACAACTATATGCTCGGTCGTATTGTACGCGCCTGTTGATAATCGCCGCCTAATTTAATTAAGGGCCAACTACGTTAGGTAATTCTTTCTAGCATCGGCTAAGTCAGTCCACTACGAGAAAGGGTAGACCTGGCAAGCTCTAGAGCGCTGTTCCCACTGGGGTTTATCTTAGCTAACGGAGTCAGTTCCAAGTGTTGATCAGCTCCGCTATGCCTGCAGTTTAGATTTTTCAACTTGCTGCCCTATGGGAAAAAACTGTTTTTTGAGATGGGTCGACTACGTCAGTTGTCTCCGTTAGCTCAGATAAACCCCAGTGGGAAACTGCCCTTAGTTGTTGCCTTAACACAGGTAAACGCCTTTAACTCCCTAGAGGTGATCCGAGAAGGCATAACCCTCCGTTCAACTCAGGGGACGATGCATGTTTCGCAGAGTCTGGGTTTTGAATCAAAAGTCAGTGGTGGACGGCCACACATCTACCAACAAAGTACAAGGAACAAAGTTTGGCATCAACCGTCCTTCAATGTTGACCAAGGGAAGCCAAACCCCCTTGGATAACACTAGATATAAAACCATGTAACGTCCTTACAACCAAGGGGCAGACAAGAATATATCATATGCTCCCTGTTGAGCCTGAACCTGTCACCATATAAAAGATGGTTCTAGCCGCTGTGAAGTCTGTTAATTTTCGAAGAATTCCAGAAGTGGCAGTTTAGTTCAGTATTGGATAAGTTTCTTATTTACTTATCTTGGTTTAAAACCAAAGTGGAGGTTTTCCTGTAAGGCCGAGAAGGGGCCAACTGTTATTAATTCTTTGAGAGAGTAAAAGGGTATTTTAACACTTTAACGCTAAACAGTTCCATAAGTTTTTCTACGTTTAGCATAAACGTAGTTAGGAACATTATAGTGCCATTGATCTCTGATGTTAACATTAAGACCATTGTTGTTGTTTCTCGTCCTCTCGATTTGAACCAACGGTCTGATAAAGGCCATTTGCTTTACTGTGGCCAAGAGCTTTTCTTCTTGACTTCAGCTTTGGACGTCTGATAGCTTACAATCCAAATTTGCCCTATTCCATGTCTTATGTTTGAAAGAGATTCCCATCCTTCGGAATGCACGCCATTTAATATAAATTATGGATCAATAATGCCCCACAAGTGGCCTAGTGGTTAATATCGTTGAATACTAATAGTTCGACCTGAGTTCAAACTTGAGCAAACGAGCTGGTTGTATGGTTGTTGTTTTTCCTACACCCAACATGTAATATGAATACAAGCCATTTTCTCTTAGGACGTCCTCCATAAAGGTATTTCTTTCCTTATGCAGATAGCTCTCGTATTTATATTCAAATATCATAACCTAATAACTATAACCCAGAGCTGCAAGAATGTGAATCCTGCGATTAGGAAACCTGGATACATTAAGATGGTGCATCATGTCATACCTTAAACATGTTTATATTCATAATTTTAAAAAAGTTTCCTTGTGAATTCATTTCTCCTACAGGAAGATATTTCATGATCGAAGTATCTTTATTTTTTTTCTAGCAGATTTTGTTATAAGGGTACTTGAAAAGTTGAGTATATAAACACTAACCGACAGTAATAACCAATTGAAGCGAAATATTCCTGATGAGAATATCGCTATTCAGCGAGCCATACGTCATTATGTTTTCCAAAACCTATGTGCTTGGTTGTAAGAGTGCTAAAGATTTCAAAACGGACATTTCAAAATATTATTTGTAAAAAGTAAATTGCCGGATATGTTTATTGCGTTAAATAAAAATTTGATACAATAACACAGCAGCTCTCTTTTATTTGATTTCCCAAAGTGTAAAATTTTATGGGCAACTACCCTTTCATTTGCCTTCCAAATGTAGAAACACTTATGGCCCAACCTATGTAGAAGATTCGAGAAATTAGAGATTCGAATAATTCCAGAGATTTATGAAGAATTCGAAAGCGTTGGAAACGTTTTAGGATTGAAGAAAATTTAGAATTTGGTCCCACATCAAATCTATTAATAACCGGTATGTATATTAGCGATAATCGTTTCCTCGATCTGCTACACATACACTTTACATTCTGGAAGATTATTTACCAGTATCACGAAAATTTCTTTTTGACAATTTTAATAAGTTGCCTGAGATAAAATCCTTTTCGCGAGAAAGATACTCTCAGTAACGAAAGATTAACACTTCAAAATAAAAACAGACTTATCTTGAATATAAAGATGGCCAATGGTACGTGTGTTTTATTACTCGATGCCAAGTAATTGCTGCAGGGGAAGCCGACGAGGGCTGTCCCCTATCCTGTGCCTTGCCCCGGTGGAGACGCTGTTTGGCGGGAGAGCCTGGCGCATGATTTTGACGCAACGTGCATCGGGCATATTGCCAGCCGAACAGCTGCAGTCAGTGAAAGAAAGGGGAAATTTTTATTTGGAAGTTTTTCCTCCCTTTAAGATTTTTTTTCTTGTCTTAAGAAGCAACGCGTTTAGAGCCTGCCACAAAAGTGAAAAATTTTCCTAACTAAAAGAATATTTGAAAAGGTAGCGTTTGAGATAATCACGTCTGTGACCGAATTTTGGAAGGTGTTACTTAGCAGAGTCGTCATCTTTACTGAGGCACGTTTCAGTGGAAAATAATAAAATATTTTCACGTACTGTTTACCGAAATATTTAATTTTCTTTCATTTTTTCCGCCGTTTATCAAACTGTATTCATTTTTTTCTTCATGAGGTATTTAAAATTTTCTCTAACTTGAATGTAGTTTGTGTACGAAGAAAAAAGAAGATTATGTTAACGATTAACTCCTTGTTAGCCCAAAATGGCTAATAATCTCGAAACAGGATTTCGCGTTGTTCCACTTTTCATTCTAGACTGATGCCATTAAAAAAATGTAAGATATTATTCTTTCATACTTAATCTGCTTGTTATTAATTAACAAATTAAACTATTGAAAGCAATAGATGAAATTCTTATGAATATTATTTTTTACTTTTACTGATTTAATTAGAACTGATACATATAACAAAAACATTCAATATTTATGTATATTTACATTACATATTTTTCACTTTTTAAATACACAGAAGATATATAACTCTCCCTTTTTAATCTAAATGTAATAATCATCTAATATCCTATGAAATATTTTTCTATTCCAGCTGAGCGATTTCTATCAAGAATCTCTATTGATAAACCATATTAAACTTTAAAACAACACTTTTGGGCGATAGTTACAATCTAAATCTTTTTCTTTTTTTAATGATTTTTTGGTTACCTTCTTCGAATATTTTGGAATTTCAGATATTCGAAGAAAATAGAGTAGTCAAACCTTGTTCACCGTCGTATTAAAAGCAAATAATAGGTGATGCGTAATTAGCGTTGTCGATTAAATACTAGAAAACTTCTTGTTCTTTTTCTTTTCAGGAATCTATAGCCGAAACGCGGAATTTTTATCATGAGAAGTTTCACCATCGAGCTCAGAACGAAGATTGTTCCATTTTACTTTGGAAATTAACCTGATATTATTTTGTGTGATGAATATACAGCAGTTTCTTAATATTTGGAGTGTGTCTAGTGATTCAACAATTTACAGATTGATTCAACATTTTCAACGACAAGCAACAGCTTTTCTGGAAAAAGTATTTTGGCAATCGCTTGACTTCCCAATTTTCGTGGTTTGACTGGTCCCCTCTATAGCCAGGTCTAATGATTGCAGTTTTGTATCCCTCGGACTATTTAAAACGAAATGCGCACGCAAAAAGACCTTGAAGCATTTAGCAGTTAAAAGCAGCACAAGTATTAGAATTCCAAATTCTAACTTAAGATGCGGAAAATTCTCTGGGTAGAATTAAGTCAATGTTAATAATGGCTGCCCTTTGCGATACACTAGTTTTTAAAACATAATGCATTTTACTAATTCAGAAGTCAAACAACAAAAATCAGCGTTATACCTACAAAATTTTCACAGGACTAGTTTCGATGGTTTTACCGAACCATCATCTTCAGCTGCAAAACCGCTCTAATCATTATTTCCTATCTTGTTCATTTGCGGTTTTGCAGCTGAAGATGATGGTTCGGTAAAACCATCGAAACTAGTCCTGTGAAAATTTTGTAGGTATAACGCTGATTTTTGTTGTTTGACTTCTGAATTAGTATTTATTCGGCGTGTTATTGTGTCTTAATTATAATGCATTTTATTATAATTGTATTCATTACTAAGAATAACTTCAAAATAATGTTCAAAGAAAACATATTGTGGACTATTTAATTTATAACGTTAATTTGCGCTATCCTATATAAAGTAGGATGATTTTTGAAGCGGATCTAAAGATTTAAATTGATATTTAAGATTCTTTTCTTAAAATTATAAATCTGCAGATTGAAATATATTATGCAGTAGAAAATATACCTATCATTCCTTCAACAATAGTTTCCCTACGGCTTTGTTTGCAGTTTTGGCCCCAAACTGAATTCTGCTTAAATAACTTATCTATACTCGTATCCATGATTCGCACTGCATTAATATTTAATAAATCATGTTTCGGGGATAGTATTTCCAACATGAAAGGTTTCGAAAATATTTGAAGATAAATACTGATTTATTATTTCCATTGCCTTCAACTATAAATCGAGTGACACAATACTGCAGCAATGCTAAGGACTTATCTTCGAGCTTCGCGTCCGTTGTTATTCCAAATGCCACTTCGTTGCCAATTGCAACAAGTGTATTTCTCGTAGTTTTCATTATTTATTTCTGTTACTTTTCAGTTTCATAGTTATATTTCAATTCATGTTCACAACTACTACGCAGAAAGTTGACGGAAAAGAATAAAATGAAGAAGAAATAGAGTCACGAAACTTTACAGAAAGTTAAAGCGTTTTCTGTGTTTAAAGAGGAAGCAAAGACGAACTTTAAAAAAAAAATTAAGTCTAGAAATGTCATATTTTTAACTGAGGTTAAATTCGGTTAAGAAGCAAACGAAGAAGTATGATTTTTTTAAGATACAGTTTGATATAATGTATCCATTTTGAAACTTATAAGTGTTATTCATTTACATATGTTAATTATTTAGACTGTGAAATAATTTCTCAGAATAACGGTTTCTCGCTTTTAACACTTCAACCCCCTCTATCCCATTAAAAACAACCAGTCGAGTTTCCAATGTATATTTACTTTCACATAAATTTTTATTTTTATTTTAAAATAATCTAGATCAATAATCTTGATTTGTCAATGATTACATGTAGAATAAGGTATCAAATCGATAAAAATAAAAATTCTTCTCTTTGAAATCAACGTTCCAAAGCTACATTGCAGTGTAAAAGAAAAAATCTGATGTGTACACCACATGACGTCCTTGTATTGGAATATTAAATTATACGCATTTTTCCTTGCATTTCATTTAAACTTATTGGATTGAATTAAATCTACTTTGCCGACAATGCATGAATCACAATAGAATAAATGCATTCTTTAAAATTCACTCTAGTATTTGTTTACCATAGCGACACTCTGGCGCTAGATTCACTTAACAGTATCAATAATTATATAACAGTTGACTTATATAATAATTATATAACAGAAACTAAGTTAACTGTTACATAATCTAATAATTATATAACAGTTAACTTATATATTTCGTTCATATTATAACTCATAATGCACAAAATTTATATCATTTAAAGAATAGAATTATCTAATCGTTGCCACATATTTTATTCAAATACTATAATAAAGCTAGAATGATGTATAAAAGAAATTAAGCAAACAAAACAAAAAAGAAACAGTTTTTCACAGACGATTGAGTATTTCTCATTGAATTAATTCAATTCTCACTTCGCGAGAAGGCAAAAATACATAAAAACTCAAAATACCTATATTACAAATTACGAAGTAAATCTTAAACGCTTATTTCCTCAAAAAAATTCCAGAAAGGATTAAGCATGATTTAAATAATAAATGAATGCGTTATCTTTGTTGTTGCGAAGCTAAGTTTCTCTAGATTGCCAACAAATCCACTAGTCTCCTGTTTCAAATGTAAACATCAATGGCCGCCATTAAAAACAGGCTTAGCAGCAATTAAACAACTTTAAAATTGCTGATAATTCTAAAAATATTGCACACAGATTTACTAAAGGCATAAAATCCTTAACCGGAAGATAAAAACAACATAATTCAATCATTTTTAAAGCAAAACATGTAAGAGTAAAGAAACTGAGATCACTGAGCCGGGTAACAGAGTGGATATATATATATAAATATATTTATATACGTTTGGTGCGGCCGATTGCAACCAAAATACGAGGTGCACATCTACATGTTATAGCAGTCCTATATACAAAATTGCAACGTTCTGAGGCTACTCGTTTTTGAGTTATGCGAGATACGTACGTACATATACGTTCGTACAGACGCCACGAAAAATCCGCTTCAGAATTAATTTTAAAGCATTTTTATAATTTTTTTGAACGAAAAGAGTCTTTTATTCTGTCCTTACGTACAGATATCACGCAAAAACATCGTTAAATTGCATTCGATAGCGGTCAAAACGGATATTTTCGTTGAAATATGCTGCCTGAAACTTTTCGCGATTACAATACTTCCTTTTTACTTCGTACAAGGAAGTAAAAAAGAAGAGCACAAATGTCAGCACAATATTTCATATTTATAAACGCAGTTATTCTGATGGCTTTTTAATTTTTTTTTATGATTTAGTTTTTTTTATGACTTATCTTTTATTTACTTTTTTATTGGTATTTGTGATTACGAATGGTATTCAAAAAGTAAATTTCAAGCTCTCCTGGAGACAAACTTTATTTCATAAGGCAATATACGAATGTACAGTACTGTTCCATGCTGAAGCAAAGTCGGCCCCTGTGCATTATTGTAGATGTATATTACGTACAGCTGGGCCTTTATGTCTGTTAAACATCCACCCTGGTTTTGAGGAAAAACACCCGGGAGACGGTCCAAGTGTCTCGCGTCTGTCTTCCCCTACCACCATCCTCTCAAGAGGACTTTTGGCTACCGTGTATTTTGAATCTTCCATGCCACACAGACACTATACACTTACAAACATCCATGCTTTTTTTTCAGTATTTGAACCCAGGCCCACTGGTCAGCGTCACTAAACACAACATTAGTAGAAAGGCGCTGATAAACAGTAACACTGTCATCATACTTATGAAATCTTATTCTCTGCGGTACACAAGGAATTGATGGAATAAATCGTGGAATATATCCACATTAACTTTTTGAAGCCCGAATAAGATGACTTTCGGAACATCCACATGGGCTGTGAACCTCTTATCACCTAAAGGATTCAAAAGTCGAATATAACGATTGTGTTTCATCAGAACTTCAACAATGTAATCGTTGTTATCCCTGAGAAGAGTGCCGAGCTTATAACGCACTTTCTCCTGTCTATCTGCATGCCCTCGCGGTGTAACGGTAGCGCACTTGGCGCATATTCGAAAGGTTCAGTCTCGAGCTCCGGTGACAGCATTGCTCATTTTTCGCGTCTTCTGCTTCAAAATAACCTAATGACTCTACAAGCTGACCAGATCGTAGCCCATTCTGCGTATTCTTTCCTACTTTAAGAGCACTCAATGTGACAAAATCAAACTTGTTTATGTTATTAGCACAGTATACTTCATTAAGCGGTTGGGCAATTTTTGTTAGTGAGGTTAGCTTTAGAATCGTTAACCTTTTCACACTTTCCCCATCAACATTTGACCACGATTGCACGGAACGCAGTCTCATCCGGTAAATCACAAATTTAAACACTCAGTGTCTCAAGATTTCAAGTTTCGCGTGACCTCCTGGAAGGGCCTTTCTTCTAGATGGCTAGTGTGAGGGAACAATACCTGTAAAATCTCATAGTGAAGTTCTGACGTCACCCCTATCACCCGCCAGCACAGCCAATCTTATAATTGATGTCTCGTAATGATGATTCAGTACTTACCCCAGTTGTCGAAGTGCATTCTTTTATTGCTTCCCAAGAAGAAAATTTGAATAAAAAGAGGGTTATTAGACACTACAGATTTTTTTTTTCATATGAGTAGAACCTCCAGTTTTCGAAAAAAGCTAAGGAATTAAATTTTTTAAAGAGCCAACGAAGTTACAATAAACTTTTAGACTTTACATTATGAGGTATTTCTCCCACTTCCCTAGCGTGCCTTCGTGGTGTAACGGTAGCACGCTGGGTCGGTATTCCAGAGATCCGTGGTTCGATTCTCGGCGAAGGCGGTTGCTAATTTTTCATCTCTCTGGCTTCCAAAAAAAATCCTAACGACTCTACAAGTGGCGCCCGAACTAAAAGGGTTGTGGATGATGATTCTACGCACCCAGGATTTGGCGACTAGGTCCCCTGAAACCGCAGTCGCCCTTTAGAAAGAAGAGTATATAAGGTATTTCTCCCACTTCCCTAGCGTGCCTTCGTGGTGTAAAGGTAGCACGCTGGGCCAGTATGGCAGAGGTCCGTGGTTCGATTCCTGGCGAAGGCGGTTGCATATTTTTCATCTTTTCTGCTTCCAATTAACCTAATGACTGTACAATATAATCCTGAAATATTATTAGAAAATTTAGCAAACTTCAAGCTTTTTGGAACACTTATCAGAATTCCATATATTTAACTATCTTACGATAAATTGTCAACTACGAAGATTAAAAATGTGGCAAGAAATAATTCAGTTCGTTTTGAGGGATAAATAGAAATGTATATTATTTTTCGATTCATCTTCCGTATTATAATCCTGTGTGCTTTCTGAAATCAGAGGGATTTCTTTGCTGTTGGATCTTTCTCAACCTTGGATAGTTCATATTTTGTTGTCCTTAGTGATTAAAATGATTGAAAAGAGTTATCCATATAATAAATGGCCCGCATATTTATATTGATGGATTTTAGCTCAACAGCGTGGGTAGGGCAGCCTGGTGTTGGTATTTTTAGCTCTCTTTTTCGCCTGTTATTTACCACTTGGTTGCTTGAAGCCGGGTCTTTGATGAGGATATTGAAGCCACGGGGGCGTCATTTTTAACTCTTAGACTCTTCGAATTTACAAGAGCTGATGCCCTTTCACATTCCTCTTCTGCGTCCTAGGTTAGAGCCAATTAAAGTAAACCAGCTTCAAGCTGATTGCCAAAAGAGAATCTTTCTGCAATGGATTCCACTCACTGTAGCATACTTCATAATAAAGCCATCGACCGTTACCAAAGATGATGCATAATGCTGCTCATTTGAATAAGTTCAAGAGAAAATATAATGTGTTTTTATATATCGTCATTTAATAAAGCTTGCAAGAGCGTAGTCAACAAAATTAAAAGTTATTTTATTTGTGATCTTCAAAATCGCTTCCAAAATAACATCTGGGTTAGAGTTTTGATGACTTACGAGACTGCGATTGGGACATTGCAACTGCTGATGGACGAACACGATAGCTTCGCTGCTCACTTGAAAATGTTTAAAGTTTTCAACATGTCAAATTGTCCTCCTTGCCATTCTGCCTCCATGGCTCATCATCATCTTCTTTGTTCTGTGCCAATCGAGAGTTAGTTCCCTTTTCGAATGTTATCTCGGAAGCTCAATATCTCTCTTTGTAGTATTTTAACATCTTGTTAAATTCTTTGTACAACTAATTCTTTTAAACCAATTTTAAAAATTCTTTGTACAACTAATTCTTTTAAACCAATTTTAACCATCTTTGCCTTTATTTTATCTAAATTTTGCTACTGTCTTTGCACTTTATCTGTATCCTGTCTATATTTCATCGCTAAAATATAAATGGCTTAAGATTTTAATGCATTAAATTTAAAAAAAAAAAAAAGAAAAGAGCAGAAAATTTATGATAGTATTCCCAAATGTTTAATGCGATCGAATAAATGAAGGTGCTAAGATCAAACTTCTTCCTGTTCATTCTATTTGTTAGTTTCCTTCCACTAAAACAAGAGAATTCCGTAAATTAGCTGTGGCAGCTTAATTTCAAAAGAGCATTATCGGACATTTACCAGGGTAGCTGAAACAGCTAAAATTTTAGCGACGCAATTTATTTACCCTAAAAGGAAAGAATAGCAGTTTCGAATACGATAACAATGCATGTAATGTGTATTTCATACTCATTTTAATGTTATGTGCTATTAAATCAGGTTTGTACGGCCAAACATGAATTTAACAGAAAAGATGGAATTTACTTTTTGTTTATCGTATTTTATTTCGGCAAATATGCATTTTTATTACTGAAGCAATAAAAATTTTATTGTCATAGATCAGGACACTTTTTGCGAAAACAATTAATCAATTAAATTATTTTTTTTATCAATAGAATGCTAATGGAAAGTAATTGATTACAATCACTGGAGGATTTAAGAAGCAGTGCATGTTGCAATGCTTATTAGCCGAGCGTCCCAAGAAGAACCTCGGTCACCAAATCATTTTTTTAAATAGTAAATGTACTTTTTATCTTTAAGAAGATCTCATAAGTTCACTCCAAACGGTCTCACACTTTAAGAATCCGATACCGATATATTTCAATATCTCTCTGAGCAGGAATTATAAGGAATTCACCAATTCATTTCTCAAATAAATATAAATTTTAAGTCCAAATGAATTTATGATCATATAAAATTTCTAGAGTTAAATACGTTTAAAAAATGTAAAATATCTGAAGATTAAACTCGTAATGAACTCCAGAAAGTAATATCTTGAATACAACAAGGTCAAAGATGGTTGTAAAACTGAGAGTATTATAATACACTATTTTATCCATACGTAGAAAATAACATCGAGGAAAAACATTACTTGCTTATCTCACGTATATGAAAAAAAAAATGCAATAGTGCAGTGTTTGCAGCAGACAAAAGTACAAAAGACATAAGGAACTTTTACATACTTTTATACTGACTGCCTGCCAAGAATAACTAAAATGCAGATACAGTATGTTTTATAATTTTCATCGAATGGAAGAGGGGGAATTAGGCCATCGAGGTTTTATGGGGCCACAACTATGCATTTTTAATTTAAAATACAATTATCAAAGACAATAGATCTTGGGCATTTTGTCTTAAGGCATGCAGAAAGGAAGGAAAAAATAAGGTATTTTTCCTTCCTTTCTGCATGCCTTCGTAATACATTCGGTGCGTATTCGAGGTACCAGGCGAGGGCATTGCTCATTTTTCATGCACTCTTGCTTCAAAACCTCCTAATGACTCTACAGCCTTAAATCCTTTTTTTATATACGAAAAATCAGACAGCGAGGCCAAAACATTATCAGCAAGAACAAAGCTACAACCATTAGGAGTAACTGAATGTTTTTGAATAAAACCAAAATGTTGAATATTCACAAAATCATGAATTATGTATTTGATAAAATCTGATTATATTATATCTTTATCATCACTTATTGCATAGCTGATTTACAAGAGACAGGTTTTAGCTTTATAGTATTCACTTAAGCTTTTATTTACGTTACTAGTGACTAAACAGCTGATCCACCTTTATCGCGTAAGTATAGTGTAAGTTCATTGAAAGTATCTGTAAGTAAGTAACGATAATTAACATAATTAAGTAAGTACATAATTAAGATGATTATCGTACTTATGAAATTGATAAGAATATGGGCAAAATTTATTATCATCAGCAATTGAATGCTAAATATTGCTCATAACTTGGCTCCTAGTTCAAAACTATCGTTTAAATGAACAAATATATGGAGCATACAGTAGTCGTTCTGATATGAGAAAGGGAGTTCGGATATCGATTTCCTAAGAGAATGTTTTGAAAATGAAATTCCATCTCGTAAAATTCGGGTTCAAATGGCTTTCATTTTTGAATTCTGTCCAAAAATTACGAAATCAATTCAGAATTCAGTAGGATTAAATTATACAACCCTCACTTCTTTCTGGAGCCAGGTCTTCTGTTCAGCGTCAAAGTGGTGGTTATTTTGCGGATACGAGAGAATGTATTTTGAAAAAGAGAAAGGTGAAGTTAATTAGAAGCACGTATTGATGAACGAGAGAAGAGAAGAGTTTACACAAATGGACTTCACGTGTGCTATCCAGAGTAATATATAAATCCTGTAAACATATCTTCAACTTATTTTGTCCCTCTGTAGCTACGAACATACCTGCAACTGTTTTGAAACAAAACATACTGTTGAAAATCTTTAAATCGCCATTTTGAAACGTTTTTCCGAAAGACAAACTTGTTGATGGATATAAGCATTTTCATTAACAATTTCTTACAAGCTATTCGCGCCAGTCAAGCTATTCGCGCTGATGCCATAGAGATTCTTAAAGCAACAGCATTCTGTCACAAAAGGCACATATTCAAAGCTTTCATTACCCTGTCATATCGTTGATGCTGAGAAATATTTTAGTATCAATAACATCGATATTAGGAATAGAAGGCAACAGCGATGTTTGTTTTCAATAATTTTTTCATATTATTGCAGTAATTTATTTGGCTACAGAAAGTTCGAAGCATATCTGAACAGATTCGTACTGCCACCTGTAAGCTGTACAAAGTCCATCCCAAAGACAGACGCACCCTTAGCCACGACAAAATTCGTGGACTTACTCTGCTGTTATTGTCAGACAAGTGAAATAAGTCCCAACAACGACATATTCATTTGCCAGTGCGAATCTTCCATGTCTGTAACTGATTACAAAGTGGCATGCCTTTTAAGTAGATCTACAAGGTATATAGAATTAATCTCTATCTATCTCTATCTCTATACAAGGTATATAGAATATATTTCTGGATTTCCAATCATGTCCGGGACTGTATCTTGGATAAAAAAGTTCAGGATTTTCAAATGAGTAGTTATAAAAATGGAGAAGACATTGTTACCTTTAAGATGAAGAAAATTTTCTTTCCATACAAATTTCCTCACAAGCACAAATTTTAGAAGTGTGTTCACGAAATGTAGGCATTTTAGGAAAAAATAAAGTACTTTTTGAGATTATATTGGATAACTGTTTTAAAACACTTTTCCGCCATTTACATGTTTGCAATATATTAAGTAAACAACAGAGTATAATTAAGACACAATAACACGCCGAATAAATACTAATTCAGAAGTCAAACAACAAAAATCAGCGTTATACCTACAAAATTTTCACAGGACTAGTTTCGATGGTTTTACCGAACCATCATCTTCAGCTGCAAAACCGCAAATGAACAAGATAGGAAATAATGATTAGATAAGATAAGAAAGCCTGGAAAAGAATAAGCAAGTGGCGCCATCTGTTGGCGAAACCAGAACTAAAACATAATTTCTCTAAAAGCCGAAGGCAAATTTGGATTGGAATTAGTATCGTTAACTAGAACAGAAAGATTTTTATGAATGTGAAATGCCTCTAGAAAATCCAGTTCTCCAATGGAAGATGTTTTTTGAATAATTTTGGCAGCAGAAAAATTGAAAATGTGATTTTCGGACCAACAATGTTGAGCAACAGAAGACTTCTGTGTTTCCTTTCTTCTAACATATGCCTCATGTTCTTTGTTTTTAAGGCTCTCTTAGTTTGGCCAATGTAAATTAAACCACACTGGCAAGGAATCCTATAAATACCCCAGGAATTCATATCCGGAATGGGGTCCTTGAGTACAGAAGTTGGAATTTTATTGATGGGAGAATAAACAACCCGAAAGTTAAATTTCTGCAAAATATGTGCAACTTTATAGCTAATTGATGGAAAGAAGGGAATGACAACAGAATTTTTATAATCTCCTAAAATAAGAGTGTGGCTTTTAGTGTGTTCAGATGAGAATTTTTTAACTGCTTGATTAATAATGTTGGGTGAAAAGCCCCTGTCAATAGCTATTGCTTTTAAATAATTTAGTTCTTCATCAAGGGCTAATTTGGAGGAGCAAACTTGAAGAGCACGGAAAACATAGGAATAAAATGAAGCTAACTTTTGTTTAGTCGGATGACATGATTTAAAGTGTGGTGGAAGGCAAACCGATGAAGGTTTACGGTAAACTGTAGTACTGAAGTTGGATGTGTTACGTGTGACCAGAATGTCGAGAAACGGAAGAGAATTGCAAGTCTCAAGTTCAAAAGTGAACTGAATAGCAGGATCAATAGAATTCATTGTTGAAAGAACTTTATTTAAATCATCTTTATTACCTTCAAACAGGGTAAAAGTGTCGTCTAGGTAGCGGAACCATGCCGGGAAGTTTAAAGTTTCAAACAATTTTGATTCATAATAATGCATGTAGATATCAGCCAGGATGGGACTGAGGGGGCTTCCCATGGCTAATCCCTCAGTTTGTTTGTAATATTTATTTTGGAAAACAAAATGTGTTTGTTTCAAACAGAGTTGAGTGAGAGAAATTAGCTCCTCAATTTCGATGCAAGAGAAATGAAATTCGCGAAGTCTGGTTTCTAGACATCTTAATGCACCCTCCACTGGGACATTGGTGAATAATGATTTTACATCAAAAGAAACCATGAGTAAATTACTAGGAGAAATGTTTTTAACCTTTTTTACAAACTCTATTGAATTTTTTATGGTGTAAATGTTATTGTCTAATAGAGACAATGTTATTGTCTAATAATTATTGTGCTTTGCTTGTCTGATTTCATGCATTTTGCTTACAAACGTTTTGTTTTCTATTCATTTCAGTGAGGCATTTTTCTGTGTTTGGTGTGTACTTTATTATTGCTCAGTTAATTTAGTTTGATTTTTGCATTGTTTATCATGCCTTCATCCGTTAATCGTTTCACTAAATTACGCCTGAAACGGTAAAAATTCCTGAATCATTTTGACTTTTTACTTAAATGTAAATGTAAAAAATTGATCCCGAATTTTATTCAAATCAAATCTAATCAAAAACCTTCGAGTCGCGTTTCAAGAATTCTGTTAAATTGCAAGCTTGCCTTACTTCGGTCCGTGATAAGGGATACACGTCAACAATTGTCCAAAATTGAACATGAACTCTATAAGCTTCATCTGGAACTCGCTAAATCATATCCAAAATTCACTGCCCTTGAACAAAAGTCTTGGTCTAGAACGGAGAATGCAGTTAACCGTCATAAAAACACCCTTGCAGTTAAATTCGAAAAACTTCTTTTACAGTCTTCCAGTTCAAGTAGTTCAAAAAATCTTCCCATTGTAAACATCAAGCCAATAGTTAATATTTCTAATGTTAGTCTTTCAGAAGAACAAGAGAGAATTCTAAAATATAACTTTAACTTCTCACAAACCTGTAAACCCTCGATTCCAAAGATTTTGGCTCCTATCGAAAAAGCTTTCAAGTTCAGTTAAGTTTCAGATTCACAGAAAGAAATGATTAGGCATCTTATCGCTCATAATGTGAAATTCAATAATAAACCTTTGAAACCAAATCTAACTGCGAGAGAAAGAGCTACAATGCGCGAAATTCATTCTAACCCGGATATTATCATTTCAAAGGCCGACAAAGGCGGCCAGATAGTCGTCATGGATAAGAACACTTACATCGATGGTGTCACTAAACTCTTAAACGAAGGACCATATAATCCGATCCCTAAAGATCCTTCAACTTCGGACTTATCCAAAATAAAAACTGCGATCAAATCTTCGCAAATCATTTCAAGCAACTTAAAACATTCGCTTATCCCATCTGTTGCGAATTGTGCCAGATTATATGCTCTTCCCAAAATTCATAAAAGTGGTATTCCTTTCCGCCCTATTGTATCAAATTTAGGTACTGCCTCGTATCCTTTAGCTAAATATTTGGTTTCTAGATTTTCCACTCTATTAGACAATAACATTTACACCATAAAAAATTCAATAGAGTTTGTAAAAAAGGTTAAAAACATTTCTCCTCGTAATTTACTCATGGTTTCTTTTGATGTAAAATCATTATTCACCAATGTCCCAGTGGAGGGTGCATTAAGATGTCTAGAAACCAGACTTCGCGAATTTCATTTCTCTTGCATCGAAATTGAGGAGCTAATTTCTCTCACTCAACTCTGTTTGAAACAAACACATTTTGTTTTCCAAAATAAATATTACAAACAAACTGAGGGATTAGCCATGGGAAGCCCCCTCAGTCCCATCCTGGCTGATATCTACATGCATTATTATGAATCAAAATTGTTTGAAACTTTAAACTTCCCGGCATGGTTCCGCTACCTAGACGACACTTTTACCCTGTTTGAAGGTAATAAAGATGATTTAAATAAAGTTCTTTCAACAATGAATTCTATTGATCCTGCTATTCAGTTCACTTTTGAACTTGAGACTTGCAATTCTCTTCCGTTTCTCGACATTCTGGTCACACGTAACACGTAACACAGTACTACAGTTTACCGTAAACCTTCATCGGTTTGCCTTCCACCACACTTTAAATCATGTCATCCGACTAAACAAAAGTTAGCTTCATTTTATTCCTATGTTTTCCGTGCTCTTCATGTTTGCTCCTCCAAATTAGCCCTTGATGAAGAACTAAATTATTTAAAAGCAATAGCTATTGACAGGGGCTTTTCACCCAACATTATTAATCAAGCAGTTAAAAAATTCTCATCTGAACACACTAAAAGCCACACTCTTATTTTAGGAGATTATAAAAATTCTGTTGTCATTCCCTTCTTTCCATCAATTAGCTATAAAGTTGCACATATTTTGCAGAAATTTAACTTTCGGGTTGTTTATTCTCCCATCAATAAAATTCCAACTTCTATACTCAAGGACCCCATTCCGGATATGAATTCCTGGGGTATTTATAGGATTCCTTGCCAGTGTGGTTTTCATTGGCCAAACTAAGAGAGCCTTAAAATTTCGCGTCAAAGAACATGAGGCATATGTTAGAAAAAAGGAAACACAGAAGTCTTCTGTTGCTCAACATTGTTGGTCCGAAAATCACATTTTCAATTTTTCTGCTGCCAAAATTATTCAAAAAACATCTTCCATTGGAGAACTGGATTTTCTAGAGGCATTTCACATTCATAAAAATCTTTCTGTTCTAGTTAACGATTCTAATTCCAATCCAAATTTGCCTTCGGCTTTTAGAGAAATTATGTTTTAGTTCTGGTTTCGCCAACAGATGGCGCCACTTGCTTATTCTTGTCCAGGCTTTCTTATCTTATCTAATCATTATTTCCTATCTTGTTCATTTGCGGTTTTGCAGCTGAAGATGATGGTTCGGTAAAACTATCGAAACTAGTCCTGTGAAAATTTTGTAGGTATAACGCTGATTTTTGTTGTTTGACTTCTGAATTAACAGAGTATACTTTTTAATATTTTGAGTTTTTTGTTTTGTTTTTTGTTTTTATTAGCTTGTATTTCCTCATATCAACTTTTCATTTATTGGATTACCGTTAAAACATTATTGTTGTCTTAATACTAAAATTAATTCTTAATAAAGTCACATGAATTAATTTTCCTAACATAACCCTACTTCGAGTGCGACTGTTAGTGAATTAACTGGAAATTCTTACATGAGCCGAGGGAAATTACTACGCGAAAGCATGACAAGTTACACAATGCAAACATACTAGATTTAAATATCTAGCGGTGCAGACATAATCAATACACGATAAGAGATTGCAACATAGAAAGGGAGTTATATAATTGTAGCATATGCAAAGAATGGCCAATAATACTTACGTATAAAGCTAAACTATTACAGGAATACAATGATATTAATTAGAGCTAAACTATTACAGGAATACAGTAGGGCCAATAATATTTATGTATAAAGCTAAATTACTACAGGAATACAATGATATTAAACTATTTATAAAATGTATTAATACATGAATTATTTGACTATATAAAGGTATATCTTTATATTAGAAGTTTTATGAGATGCTATTCAAAATGGCTGCGCTGCATATATCTAGGCATATCTACTGCTATGAAATTTACAAATTCTGTAGCTCTAGAGGCTGAATTTCACTTTTACAATTTCATTAAAAATACAGTTTTCCAATATGAGAAACATTAATTTATCGGATTAGAGAAGTACTGCTGGATGAAATGATAATTCCGATTTGCATGTATACCGGAATCGATGCATTTTAAAGTTGGCTGCTAAATTAACCCACTTTCAGGAAAAATTGAAAAAAAAAGAAAATTATAAATTATGTTTATTTTATTAGGATAAAATGTTCCTTAAATCTGTATTTTTCGCTTGACTTTTTTTTTGCGAAAGTCTTCAATAATCAAGACCTTAAAATTCAAATTCGCTTTCATATTTAAAATTCAGTTTCATATTTAAAATACAATTTCCATGTGTGTGGTTATCTTTTCAATAAATTAGATGAGAGTTGTAAATTGTTACTTAACAAACACATTATGAGCCCAAAAAGGCCTTAGTCTGATTGGATAATTAGTCTCGAAGCGGGATTTTTCGTCGTACACTATAAACGGCTCTATCTCCTTTCAAATTACTGCCACCAAATATTATCGCCCTATATTACTTTTAAAGAAATTAAATGACAAATGTTCTTAGCACTGTGAAACAAACGACAGTACCTTGAGCCATCTAATTATGAATAACGTTGTCCTCCACCCAACCATGTGCATCTAGAAGCCCGAATTTTATGTTTCATGTTTTATAAACCTGTAATGAATTTCTCATTAACAAACTGAACGATCTTGAAGCGAGCAATGGCAACACTGTACGGAAAAAAATTATCTTCAGCGCGTGTGTATCGAAAATTCTAAAGATAATCTGCTGTTTTTAAATATTTTATGATTTTGCAGCTGAATTGGATTTTTTATGTAGCTTATGTGAGAAAAAAGGGGTATTTGATAAATAAAGTTGTCACACAAAACGTTAATAACAAAAAGGCAAAAACATTTGCATACTATCTTACTACGAAAACTGAACATTGATATGATAAACTGAGAAAACACTGAAACAAATAAAAAAAATTATGCCACCACTTAATACTGCATCGAGAATTCTAAACCTATGCTGCTTTTAAAAGTTTTGTCATATTGCTGTTGATTTATGGTATAAGTGCGATGGAAATAATGAGTAATAATAAAGCTGAAAAGAAAAACATAGATTAGCGGGAGTGAATGCAACATAAGACTAGCAAGCTGCGAGATCACAGAAAGAGTTAAAACCTTAAGAAATACATTTGGGCGATTGTTAAAATCTAAACCCTTTCAGATTTTTTGTCTTATTATATTGTTTATAATATTTTTTGCGTTAATTCTATCTTGCTACTCCTGTTATTTCAACCAGCCTCACTAGAGTGCAAATTAGGTAAGATTTACATAATGACAGTGTGTGTACGTTAAAAGGGGTTTTGAAACGCAATCATTAAAGCTGTTTCTCTTGTGAAATACCACTTGTTGTCCAACCTGATTTCTTTGGGTATGTTTTGTCATTTGGTAGTGTTAATGTTTAAAGATCTTACATAAATCTACGTACTATTTGTGTTATACTTACTTAAATATTTGGTTTACAAGATTCCGTAAGGAGCTGTGAATAAGTTTGTTAAACCTTTAGTTGTACCTACAAAACTTAGCATAAACACATTTTTATTTAGATTTACTCTTTCTTAGACTATTCCTTAAAATTAGAAAACTTTAATTCCTTTGTAACAAGGATTGTTAAAAAAGTAGGAGGCAATTAAGTTTACGAAATCAAGATTCCCAGGTTACACATAACTGAGAAATACGAAGCGCTAAAAAATAAAAACATTCGCGAAAAAAATTTTAAAGATAATTGCGAAACAGTTTAAATTCAAAGTAAACGATATGGTTATACTTATTACGTTAAATTCGCTTTGAATTGGTCTGAACATTAGTTTGAATTCATAAAAAGCCGCACGAAATTTCGTCTCGCGTTTACTTTTCAGTATCAAAATACTGAGTAAATACAGCAATGTAAAACAATGAATGCGATTTCTTTTACTTCTCCTTAGAGGTATGAAACCGAAATGGTTAATAAAGTTATCTTCAGCTTCTTGCAGAATTGGAGAACAACGAATCAAATTATTTACACATCAGAATTTAAATTTGAAGCAGCTTCTGTTCAACAGAGCTAGACTGCTGACTTAATGTTCAGTAATCCATGACTTCTAACTCTTTTCAGTAGCAGAAAAACTCATTACTTGATAACAAAAGTGCTCAAAGTAAACAATATTAGACGGGAATTATTAATCCAGTCTGATATTGCCAAGCTTCTGTCTTAAATTTAAATTCTAACATTTACTTATTTAAAACTAACTTCATTAACTATTTTGGTAGAATAGACGAAACATCTTCCATGGCAAGAAAGATTTTTAATATTAAAAATAATATATTTATTTAAATTGAATCTCGCACATTCAGTTGCTTCGGGGCGCCGTATTTTTTTCTTCCAAAAGCCGGATTATTTGCTAGTTACGCAATCATCAAGAATGGCCGAATCCATCGAGCATTTAGGAGTCCCATCACCAAGAATGCTGTCCAGAGTGCACCACAACCGAATTATATCTGACAGAAGAAAGAAGCTCCATCTCAGGTTTCAAGAACACCCCGGAGGACGAATCTGAAAATTTCCCTCCATTAACCTCTTTCCATATCGCTAACCTCTCGAGAAAACTTTCGAAATGACAGCATTTTCAAGGCCTGCATGTCTCAAAAATATTATATACTTACAATCATACATGGCGTCTTCAGGATTCGAAAGATTCTTCAAAATCTGGAACTTCAGCGCAGCCGGATCTGCTGTCACTATGCTAACAGAACAGGTAGTTGAAACTTAAATCAGAGTAGCAATGCTAGAAATTAAATTAACTTAGACTGAAATCATCTCCTCTCTTAGTAATAAACTCGGTTCATTACTCACTTAGAAATTCGGTTAGTTTGGCTTAAATTTAAATTATCAAAACTCAGCGACTGAGTAAACCAAATGAAGCAACTACACTGCACAAAAAAATGGGATAGTTCTATACCTCCCGTTCTATTAGACCGATTGACGAAATTCAACTTGCGTTTTTCATGTCTCGAAAGCGCGACTTAAGATATGTATTAGAATTATATATAGCATTGTTTTAGTACAGGAATTTTGTCACAAAATCACAACTTTTCTGAAATGACATGCCATTTTTTTCCATATTTCGATTCTACAACTCAAATTATGCCACACTGCCAAGTTATATAAAAATCGAACGACTACTTTATCAAAAATTAACTCTCAAAATATTAGCTCCTCCATGTTAGTAGAATTTGATATATATTTATTTGGATCTCTTTTTACTTCCTTTTACGAAGTAAAAAGGAAGTATTGTAATCGCAAAAATTTTCAGGCAGCATATTTCAACGAAAATCTCCCATTTTGACCTCTTTCAAATGCAATTTAACGATGTATTTCCGTGATATCTGTACGTAAGGACAGAATAAAACACTCTTTTCCTCCAAAAAAATTATAAAATTGCTTTAAAATGAATTCTGAAGAGAATTTTTGTGGCGTCTGTACGACGTATGTACGTACTCGCGTAACTCAAAAACGAGTAGCCTCAGAACGTTGAAATTTTGTATATAGGAGTGCTATAACATGTAGATATGCACCTCGTATTTTGGTAGCAATCGGCAGCACCACAAGTATATAAATATATTTATATATATATATATCCACTCTGTTACCCGGCTCAGTGATCTCAGTTTCCTTACTCTTATATAATTGTAAATCGTACATTTTTTGCTTTAAAAATGATTGAATTATGCTGTTCTTATCTTCCGATTAAGGTTTTTATGCCTTTAGTAAATCTGTATGCAATAGTTTTAGAAATATCAACAATTTTAAAATTGTTTAAGTGCCGCTAAGCCTAATAATGTATTTGATGGCGGCCATTGCTCTTGTTTACATTTGAAACAGCTGGATAGCGGATTTGTTGCCAATCTAGAGAAACTTAGCTTCGAAACAACAAAGATAACGCCTTCATTTATTATTTAAATCATGCTAAATCCTTTCTGGAATTTTTCGAGGAAATAAGCGTTTAAGATTTACTTCGTAATTTTTAATACAGATATTTTGAGTTTTTATGTATTTTTGCCTTGTCGCGAAGTGAGAACTGAATTAATTGAATGAAAAATACTCAATCATCTGTGAAAAACAGTTTCTTTTTTGTTTTGTTTTCTTAATTTCTTTTATACATCGTTCTAGCTTTATTATAGTATTTGAATAGAACATGTGGCAACGATTAGATAATTCTTTAAATGATATAAATTCTGTGCATTTTGAGTTATAATATGAACGAAATATAATACTGTTAAGTGAACCAGCGCCAGAGTGTCGCTATGGTAAACAAAGTGAATTTTAAAGAATGAATTTATTCTATTGGGGTTTATGCGGTGTCGGCGAAGTAGGTTTAATTCAATCTAATAAGTTTAAATGAAATGCAAGAAAAAATGCGTATAATTTAATATTTCGTACAAGGAAGTCATGTGGTGTACACATCAGATTTTTTATTAAACTTATTTGATTCCTCCTTCCAGAATTCGAAATTTAGGTTATTCGCACAATTTTATGATTTATTTTTAAATATTTTTTATAAATTTCTCAAAAACATTTTTGTATTATAAACTATAAAATTTTTAACATCATCTTAAAGTATATGTATTTCTAAGCATGTCTTCAAAAACATTAAGAGTTTATTTATTCAAAATTTCCTAAGATATACGTGAATTTACGTATTGAGGCGTTTTGAATTTGGCATATTTGTTATATGCGATAATAACGCCAAATGTGGTTTACGCTCTTTCTTAAAGCTAATTTAAAGTAACGGACAATGGATCTTTTTTCTGCTCGTGTACAATAAAAAAATCTGATTTGTACACCACATGATTTCCTTGTACGGAATATTAAATTATACGCATTTGTTCTTGCATTTCATTTAAACTTATTGGATTCAATTAAATCTACATCGTCGATAGCGCATAAGCCACAATAGAATAAATGCACTCTTTAAAATTCAGTCTATTTGTTTACTATAGCGACACTCTGGAGCTCACTTAACAGCTTTACATTTCATTCATTTTATAACTCAATGCACAAAGTTTATCTTCTTAAGAATTATCTAATTGTTGCCCCATTTTCTATTAAAATATTATAATAAATTTTAAACGATGCATAAAAAAAATTAAAGCAAACAAAAAAGAAACAGTTTTTTTACAGACGACTCAGTATTTCTCATTCAATTAATTCAGTTCGCACTTCGCAATAAGGCAAAAATACAAAAAAACTCAAAATATATATATTAAAAATTACGAAGTAAATCCTAAAGACTTATTTCCTCGAATATTACAGAATGGAATAAGCTGATTTAATTCTCAATAATAAAAGAAGGCGTTATCTTTGTTGTCGGGAAGCTTACTTCCTCTACATTGGCAACAAATATACTATTCTGCTAAGTTTCAAATGTAAACAAACATAGCCGCCATAGCAAAAATAATTAGGCTTAGCGGCATTTAAACAACTTTTAAATTGTGAATAATTCTACAAATATTGCATGCAGATTTACTAAAATTTTTAAAGCAAAAAATGCACAATTTACAAACATATAAGAATAAAGAAACTGAGATCACTGATCCGAGTAACAGAGTTGATATATATATACACATATTTTTATATACTTTTGGAGCGGCCGATTGCAACCAAAATACGGGGGCACATCTATATGTTAAAGCAGTTCAGTTTATATACAAAATTTCAACGTTCTGAGGCTGGTCCTTTTTGAGTTATGCGAGATGCGTACGTATGCACAGACGCTACGATAAATTCTATTTAAAATTCATTTTCATTTTAAATCAGTTTTATAATTTTTTTGGGGGGGAAAGAGTCCTTTATTCTGTCCTTACGTACAGATGTCAGGCAAAAACATCGTTAAATTGCATTCGATAGCGGTCAACATGGATACTTTCGTTGTACTTCGTACAAGGAAGTAAAAAGGAAAGGAAAATAGGTTGCTATAAATTAAGAAGTTCAGCAAGTTAATTGTTCTTGGCGAAAACTGAAAAAAATGCGCCAAGATAAATTTTTTAATTTCTTCATAAGTTTCTCACCAAAAATTACAAAGGCATAATTTGAGTAGTAAAATCGAAATATGAAAAAAAAAATAATTCTATGTTATTTCACAAAAAGTTCGATTTTGTGTCAAAATACCTATGTTAGAATAATGCTTTATATATAAATCTAATACATACCCTAAGTCGTGCTTTCGAGACATGAAACACGCAATTCGAATTAAGCCAATCGGCCGAGTAGAAAGGAAGCTATAGAACTGCCCCCTTTTTTTTAATGTGCAGTGTACCTTCTGATTAAATTGCGTTATTAACGCTGCATTTATTTAACTACCGAGACTTTTCAGATAACTTATGTGATAAGAAAAATATTTTTGAGTAACTTGCGATTTAATTTGTTACCGTTTAAAAATCCTTGCATTTCAAAATTTGTGTGTGCTTTGAAATATGAAAAGTTACTGTTGTCATGGCATTTTAATGCATTGAAACGGATTGTTTCGGCCCTACTTTTAAAATTATTCACGCACAGAATGTTTCTCTGTTGCTCCCAGCAACATAATTCACTCTGCCACTATACTGTTGGTAAATTGTAAAGCCTTTTAAAGCGTCTCCTCTGGGCAATCTTTTTAAGAAATAATGAAGTTAAAAATATTCCCCTTCTCTCAATTGATGTAGTTAGTATTGTTTTTTCCACATTGCATGATGTATATCATTAGTTTGGAACGTTTCCGATACGATAAAATCTTATTATTCAATGTGTGCGGGACTTTGGGGATGCCAGATTAGGAAAAATACCAGATATTAGGAATGCAGTCACATAATGCAAAATTATTTTTTTCGAGTTATTAAATGCTATGAGGAATGGGAAAAAATGCCTATAATATACTCTGCACATATTAAATCCATCAAAATTATTAGTTGGTAGGGTTTCACTTGATTTGGTAGACTTAATGTCCAATAAACCTAATAGATTTGAAGCGAATTATCACTGTTGTTGACACAATGACAAAGTCGTGAGAAGGTTAACAATAACCCTTTTATTTAAACATAATTTGAACACAAAGGACCTGTCTTTTACTACAACATAAGCCACAACTTGTGTTGATACAACTAAATAGAATACGCACATTTAAATTAAACTTAGAATAGTGGTCAAAGACTATAGAATTAATTACTATACTAAATGTCGACTGACTCTAGCGGAACGTGAGAATTTTAAGTGTCAGCAGCGATAGAACGTAACGCCGAATAATTACAACTATCAGAGCTGACAGGAAACTAATATGCAGCGTGCATGTGAGGCCAGAAATGCCCTCTACTTTAAAATAAGAAAACCGTAAATACTGGCTACTCGTGCATTCTGGTGAGAACTTAGAAAGGATAAATAACCGGATAATTCACATATTTTCCCTACACGTTAGTAATTTGTTTAAAAAGTTTACTTATATTTAATCAGTTTTAAGTCACCAATATTATTAGAGAATGAAGGTTTTCCACATAACGATCCAAAGTCTACTATTTCACAAATTCAGCTCTTAAAAAAATTAGTATCCTTTATTTCTTCAATATTATGTTTTTTCAACGACTTTCGTAAATTTGTTTAACACTCATTTCACCTGAATCACACTAGCTCAACTGAATCTTCTTCACTTTTCTGTTCTTTTGTTATTGCGGATTCAACATACTTTGAATTATGGAAATCGTCAACTAACTCTTCCACAGCTGATTCATTTTTATCATTTTCAATCCATTCTATAATTTTCTTTTGTTCGAAGAAAGACTACCAACTTTTTTCGGTAGCTTAGAGTAGATAATGTTCGACAAAATTTTGCTTCCGGTCATTCATAATCATTTCATCATCAACAGTTAATGAAAGTTTCGAATACAGTATATTTTTGATTTACGAGAATTATATCGGAGACAGTGTCCATGGTTAATTCAAGAACAGGATTAATCCGAAAGCAGTTAACAAAATTGCCAGGAAAATGAAATAATCCAAATTATAATTCATCGAAAATTAGTACTACCAATTTACCCGTATTTTCAAGCAATTTAATCTGAAAAATATTTATTTAGTTATGTAAATTAAATCAGCATTCAGAACAGGAAGAACACATTGTAAATAATGGAAGGATAAGCATTATTAGAAATGAAAAAACTAAGATATAAATGGCATTCAAAAAAAAAGATATTTAAAATAGAACTTAAACAACGCCTTAAGTTCAAACTCTCACAAGACAATCGGTTGGAACTGACTGGTTGGCTTAATACTGCACACTGTTTACATACTCTTGGTTATCTAAAATTAAATTACATGATGTTACAAAGAAACAAAACTCCCAAATACTACAATATATACAATATAAATTTAATTTAGCTAAATTAGGTAAAATCCTTGAGATGATAAGGGTCTTTTTAAGATGTTAAGCGTAGGCTTAATTTAGTGGTTGTAAATTCCTTCGCCTTTTAATCCGAGGCCTTTTTAATCCTTTGATGCAAACGGAATCAGTCTGACTTTACATTTAAATGCATGCCTATGGCTTATTTATAGGCAGTCGTGCGACAAAGCATGCAAATGGATTCAGCAACTATCAGGACACTGCAAAATGTCATTCAATGCATTTGATACAATGTTTACGTATATACACACTGTAGGTAAAAATATCTGACAAAAATGTACCAGGCAAGTATAAAGGATTTTAATAAATATTTTGGAATGAAATAGCGGAAACAACGCATTGTGGTGGTATAGGGACGTCTTGAAATCGGTGGATAAAAGCGTGCTAAATGATATAAACTGTCATTCTCGTGCGGTGTTCAAGCTTCCAAGCGATGTTCTTTGCTACATGAACAAGCCGCTGGCCGACATTCATCTTATACATTGTGCTCGAGGCAGAAACGGAACTGCTGGTTATAGGATGTACTTGGAAATTGTTGTCATTACCTCTAATGAGAAGCTGCTTCATTTTAGCTATACATAAAATGCATATCAGCAAGTTTGCAATTGCATAAGATGCTTACCACTCGAACGCTGCACACAGAAACAATTTACAGCAACAGAACGCTTTTATCTGCCAATCTCAACAACGCTTTATACTGCCCTGATGCGTATATTTCCTCACATACATTCCATGAAACAAAATCTGCTATTTCGGTCACTACTTCCGAATTATCTTTTCTACTATTAATATTAAAGTAAATGAATTATATTAGCTTATTTGCATGTATTTTTCTACAAAAAATGTCCCTGATGGGTTACTTTTCTTCTGTGCATCCAGAGGTTGCATGGGAAGACACTTTAAGATAATAAACTCCCAAACCAATCCTGGAGGAGATGTGGGACACTCTAATTACAGTTATAAACGAGTACAATAATCGATCGGAAGGACATTAAGGGAAAAAAGCTGAGTGGTACTCAGTAGATAATGATATCTTCACAGTCCTTTACATGAGATTGCTAATGAAGATGAAGCTGTTGATGCTTAGTCTGTGCCGTGAAAGAATAGAGGAAATACATGAGCACTCTTCCTCTCTTTGAATTCATCGGCCAATTTTCGGAAACTGTTACATCTTATTTAGCCCATGTTCTTTCCACAGTACCTTTAACGATAAGTACAAAGTACTTATTTTAAGGAATGTCCCCAATTACTCATCCAAAAATAGTTATTTTCTTATGTTTTAGCGTCGATGTAATTACGTTTGCTCAGCTAGATTTCTTTCCATTGCAAGTTTACATATACAATTCAGGATTGGTAATAATGTGCAGGTATGAATCCAATGCCCACGAATCCTGTCGTTCATTAAATTAACATTTACAACCATATTACAGTTTTGTAAGAGACAATACTAATCGCTTGCTTATTTTGCATATAAATGCCAAAAATTTCGAAAGCGGAATGAAGATAAATATTTGAATTAAAAGAATAATTAAGAATACATTAAAAGCAGAATAATGAATGTGAGCTTAGGTTATATGATTATGCCAAAGCACACAAAGACTATCTGCCTAGGAGGAATGTCTTCATATCCTCCTAGGCAGATAGCCTTTCTGTCTTTGGATCGTCTTTGGATATCTTACTAAAGGAAACTGACCCTTATTCACCTTACACACCAGAAAAAACAATTAAAACCAAGATTGAAGCCAGCGCGTTTGTCTGGGTTCGAATCCGGATCGAACTAGAGCAGTATTCTGCGGAATAAATATGTCAGGCCTAAAAACTGGAGAAAAGAAACTCAAATAAGCAAAAAGAGCTTTTAGAATAGCACAATCAAATCTGAGACAAGAAAAGAAATTATAAATTTAGAATGCACGATTTAATTCTTTTTCCCTCTATCTCATATCGCAATGCTTTGAACAGTAGGTAGTATTGCACGAGTCAACTTTATATGATTTTCTGATTTTTTATTTCTTCTTAAGGCTATAAATAGAGGGTTACTTTTATATTTTCTAGAAAAAGTGTTTATGCAAGTTGTATTTATAACTCTTTTTAATCATATTTTCATGTTTTAAATTTTTTATCGAGAGCAACAGGTATTAAACACAACCAGTTCTTTCACTTTCCTCAACTTCGTAAAAATTTGAAACCCTAATGTATGATCCCACTCTGATTCATTAAGACCGCTTAACACTGGTAATTCAACAAAATGACTTCAAAAATAGGCTGCATGGGTGTTTTCATAGTCCTTTCATGTATAACATGAATATGAGCCACTTTCCTTTAAAATGCAATCCAGGAAGACATCCCTTAGATAAATATCTATCAGGTATATTGCCTTAATCGATTATCCTAATTTTAAAATTCATTAAGTTATATCGATGCAGGAACTTAAAAAAATTCGCAATTCCCTCATCGAGATTCGAACTCCAGACCTCTTAAATACGCGTCGAGCACGTATCCATTTACCCCCCCCCCGAAAGCATACGGAAAGGAGGGATAAAATACGTATAAACTTTATCTTACGTAACTCAGTACCTGTTTTGCTTGCACTACCACTCACTGCCTAGATCATATATATGGTTTTGGCGGTACCGTTTTCGGGGTATCAATTTAAAATAAGATGGATGCGGATTACTTGTCGTAGTAAAGTTATTAAATCATTCTTAAATGTGTATATTTGTCCCACCTTCTCAGATTTAAGAGCATTTTCATCCATTTCGCTGTCTAATAAAACTTACATTTTTCAAGAAATTATTTACTGTCACTATTACATCAAGCAATGCTTGATGTAACGTGCGTAAAATCATTTTATCCTATTTGGTGCTTTTTGCAATGTTATAAGTTTGTGTAGTTGTCATTTACTTGAATCGCTCAGTTTTTTTAGTCTGGTCTTCTAAAAAAAGTGCAATGGTCATTACCTCTTCGAACATTTCGCGTAACTATGGTGACGGAAAATCACGTGATGGTAAGCCGTCACACGATAGATAACGTATACCAAAATGTCATGCACTGTGTTCCTCGTTCAACACAACTGACCTCGACTAACGCAAAGCAAAATCGTTAAATTCTAAATTGTGAGCACTCTCGTCTACTATACTGGAGCAGTACATATTAACTCAACTACGACGCATGTCGCTTAAGGAAGAGTACGGCCCTTAATGGCCATTAGAGATCATTAAAGCTGCAAAATGTCTTTAAAGTTTGCAGAGAATTTGACTGAGCCTATTGGCCAGATTATAAGATCGCCTCAAATATGAAACTGCTCAGAATTTTGTGAACTAGTTTAGCAAGAATGAAATGGATGCACATTTAAAAAGACCTCCTTATATGAACTTGATGAGTTAAATTTATTCCATAAGTTATGGAATAAATGATTTTAATATTATGCGTGTTGATTTTAATATCAGCACATTCCTCTGGCAAACTCAAATAACTATAGTTGGAGTCGCGGCGAAGACAAAACTGATTTTGTTTATGTTTTACGTTCCTAAAACTTATGTTTCTTTAACTTATGCAAATGTATTTTTTACTTTTCAGGTTTTCTAGTCTTTTGTTTTCATGGTTTATTGATTGAGAGGTCTGAAAATTATATTTGAAATTCACTCTTAAATTCCAGGTATAGTAGTATTGCAAATATCTAGAATTCAAATTTTACAAATTGGTACTTATGTATTAGCGTCACCTTAGTAGAGTCGCCAAATTTTCAGAACGGTTCAAAATCTTTCAATAACAGTTCTTCTCATTTAAGAAGCAACATCACCATCTTCGTATGCATCTGTTAGTTAGTGTGTTTGTTTGCTGTGGTCTATGTTCCAACGACTTTTACTCACAGATCGGGATGTTTTTATCTTAATTTTCAAAATAAATGTTTCTGTAATTTGTCTACAATGCTAGAAAATGCAGTAAAATTTCTATATTTTTCCACAAATTCATTGTCTATTCTTAGAGTGATCATTACGAAATTTCCACCTAAATTAAAAAAGTAAAAACCCACTCGTAAGTAGGTTTATTAATATTTTTTGGGGATAAATACGTAATTGAAACGTATGAAACAAATAATTTTATATAATTATATGTCAACAGCTTTTCTTTTTCCTTTCGAAATATCGAAAGACTGCCCCAGTATGGCTGCGTTAATACCGTCAGTTTTTTCTTTTTTTATAACCATTTTTTTTTCTTGCTGTTGTTGTGACCAATCTAACTTGTCTGATGTCAGAGCAAGCCAACGAAATGCATCATGGCAAGGAGGCAAGATTGTGCCAGTCGTTGGCAAGAGCCTTGGCCTTCATACAGTACGACTTTGCTCAGTTCCGCCCCCAAATTTGAAAGACAGCACCCGGGGGGAGGACTTTCGGCTCAAAGTATGTTTGAAGTGTCCCCATGGAGCACAGATCCTATACATTTACAAGACTCCATGTCTTCTCCGGGATTCGAACCTGCGACCTTTGTTACGACAATCAGTTTCACTAACCACTACACCAGCTGGGCGGGTAGTTCTTTTCTCTTTTATAACTATTTTAGGCGGCTGGACGTACAAGCGATTAGTTCAAAATAAAAAGAGCACTCTGCAAGAAAGGAAAAATAAGCATCATCAGGAAATGCTAAAAGTAAACTATAAATAGCCCTGAAGAGTCATATTTGCAAGAGAACTGAGGCAATATCACTCAATTCAAACACGTGTAACAAAGCCCATTAGAACAGAGGTCCCAGATTCAGAATACTTGTGGGCCGCATGGACAACCTGAAAGCAGCTGGTTTGCCAGAATTTTTTTAAAGTAGTTTAAACTAAATTTCAAATTACTAACTAAATTTTAAATTATTTTCAAATTTCACTTACTAAATATTTATAAAATCATACATAAGTAACAATAATAGTAAGGTAAATGAAAAAATTCAAACTTTTCATGATCTGTATAAATTTCTGTTGATTATATTTCGTAATTCAAGTATACTATCAGCTAAAAACGAAATGTTTGAACTGACATTATTTTCAACTGATTCTAACATTCTGAATTAACCACTGCATAATTTACATTTAACATAAACATAAACAAATTATGAAAACTTAGCAGATTTTCACAGAAATCTTTTCCGGTGGAACAAAACTTGAGAATAAATAACAATAACCTGTTCTTTTTTCTTTCATGTATTAAATTTTTTATTGGTACATGCAGAAAAATATATATGACTGTATGTAAATAATTATACATTTCTGTATCTTTTACCACAGCTTGATCACTTGATGGTGTTTCAAGTTTGATAATTTTTGTAGCCTTGAAGAAAAATTACTACATTGTTATAAGCGGTAATAACGCCAAATGTGGTTTATGCACTTTGTTAAAATTATTTGAAAGTAATGTACGATGACCTTTCATCCGCACGTATACAATGACAAAAAGGAAAGGAAAACAGGTTGCTATAAATTAAGAAGTTCACCAAGCGAATTGTTCTTGGCGCAAACTGAAAAATTGCGCCAAGATAAATTTTTAAATTTCTCCATAAGTTTCTTAGCAAAAATTACACAATTTAATATCTAGGGATAATTTGAGTAGTAGAATCGAAATATAGAAAAAAAACATTGGTATGTTATTTCTGAAAAAGTTCGATTTTGTGTCAAAGTACCTATGTTAGAATAATGCTATATATAAATATAATATATATCTCAAGTCGCGCTTTCGAGACATGGAAAACACAAGTTAAATTTCGTCAATCGGCCCAGTAGAACGAAAGATATAGAACTGCCCCCTTTTTTTGTGTGTGTGTGTACAAGGTGTACATCCAGTTTTTCAACTAGTGGCTGACTTAAGAAAGTACCTTAAGTGACTTTTCATGCACCAACTCATTAGGAAAAAAACTAAACACCAGAAGAAAACTTCTGCCAACAATCAGCTGGCGAATAAATTTATTGATTGTACCGATGTCCCACGTTAGCTCATTCATGCAACCTGGCATGCAAGCATACAAGGATTTTAATAGGAATTCTCAACTAAGGATTTGATTCGGTTTGGTTTATTTAATTACTGCAAAGCACTCGAGGGCTATTTGCTTAAGGAGGAGTATGCTTTCGTGTGGGGATTTTTTAGCACTTAGGAAGGAATTTCAGTTTCAGGGCGGGAATGTGGTCAGCTTGGTATTTAGCCACAGATTATTTATTCCGTTTTAGTTTTGTGACTAGACATAAGAAGCTACTTTTATTCAAGTTTTGGTATTTATAAACTCTTTCTATACTTTTATTGTTTAATTAATAAAGCACGCTAAAAATAATCTAAATAAATATCTATGTATTTTTCAAGTTTGGGAAAAGAGGGGGGATGAACTGCGGATGCTTGGAGCAAAAAAGTTTGCGAACTCTTGGTCTTTACTCCTGGTCCTGGTTTTTTCACTTAACTGCCATTGTAAATGTCATATGCGTCTTTTTCATAGAACAGCAATCGCGCATATAAATACAATCTGTATGTGTCAAATGTTGTTTTTATTTATGTTTTAAATTGTCATTTCCTGAAGTGCGATGATCAATGCCCATTTTATCCGTTAACTTCGTCTGTGAGAGTGCTGTTATACTCGTTACTATTATTTCTGTTGTGTGCGAGCGCTAGCTTCAAACTGAAATGGAATGTAATGGCTGCTGGAATGTTTGCTAGAGCTTTTCTAATTTCTTAATAAACACTGCATTGAAATTCACTGCACAATTAATTTATGCCACATTAAAATCGTTAAGCATTCTATTAAAACAAATGTATTACTGAAATGGCCGCATAAGATTGCTTTAAGGCCCACAGTTTGAGATCGGTGCCGTACATAAATCGTGTACCGTGTACCGTTACATCACAACAAATCCTTGATTATTCTGTCTAACTCGGTACAATTTAGCTGTTGTTAATATTTATATTTTATTGACTTTTAAATTTTGTTAATGGAGGATATCATAAAACGATATTTTGTTTTACCAATTTTCATCATTTTCGTAAAGATTATTATTTTATTTCAATATAGAAATATTGTCTAACTTAACTTTGTTTAAATAGAAACATATTATGCGGTTTATTTTATTTACATTTCATGCATTCTTCTTTCAATTTAGTACAGTAAATATAAAGACAAAATATGTTATGTTAATTTTCTTCATGAATAAAAACATTAATACTGTAATTTTCTGTTACAAAAATAAAAAATAGTTTCATTATTTAAGTCCTTCGGGAAGAAAATTTGTTTTATGTTCTGTTTCACGAATATAATTTTAAAAAATATTGTATATCTTTTGTTTATATAAAAATGATATAATAATATATATATTTAATAATATAATATATAATAATAACGTAATATATTTGTTTATATAAGAAAGAAATAATCGGAAATTAAAACTCCCTCATTAACATTTTCAATAAATGCAAATATATCTTACAGAAAAAGAGATAATTTGATCACCCAGATTTTCCCAAATATAAACTGCGATCCAAGGTAGCCCGGAAAATTAAATTATTATTTACACAATTTATTGATTATGTGTAAATGCATTTTCCCCCAGTCAGAGGGCTATTAGCAAGCGCCGATAGCTTGGTTATTAACGTACAACAGCATTCAGAAAATTTCGTTTCGAATCATTTTGCTGTCGACGATTTTTGTACGAGTGAATTGAATATTTTACTATTATTTTAAAGCCGAAGAAAATTTTGCATGAAAATAATTTTTAAAGAAATAGTAATTTGAAAATTACTATTTCTGCCAAAAAAAAAATGCCAAAAATTTCTTTATGATTGACAGATAATTTATTTATTATTATTATTATAAGTTTTTATAGCATTTGTACTTCTTTTAATTATTTAGTAATTTAAGTTTTGTGAATTTTTGCAATGTTATGTATTGTTTTCTTTATTAGCGCCAAAGAGGCTATAACTCTCTATCATCACATTTCCAATGTATCATTTTTCAAATCAAAAGTCGATGATGTACGGGGTAGTAATAAAAAAAACTTCCTCGAGATATGAATCCCTAACATCCTATTCACTCAACAAACCGATATGAAATTTTAGGTATTGGAGGTATGCACTCGAGACTGTAATGATTTAAAAATATCTGATGTGTACACCACATGACTTCCTTGTACGGAATATTAAGTTATACGCATTTTTTCTTGCATTTCATTTAAACGTATTAAATTGAATTAAATGTACTTCGCCGACTGTGCATAAACCACAATAGAATAAATGCATTCTTTAAAATTCACTCTAGTATTTGTTTACCATAGCGACACTCTGACGCTAGATTCACTTAACAGTATTATATTTCGTTCATATTATAACTCATAATGCACAAAATTTATATCATTTAAAAAATAGAATTATATAATCGTTGCCACATGTTCTATTCAAATACTATAATAAAGCTAGAATGATATATAAAAGAAATTTAGCAAATAAAATAATAATAATAATAATAATAATAATAATAATAAACAGTTTTTCACAGACTATTGAGTAGTTCTCGTTCAATTAATTCAGTTCTCACTTCGCGAGAAGGCAAAAATACATAAAAACTCAAAATATCTATTTTAAAAATTACGAAGCTTTTTCCTCGAAAAAATTCCAGAAAGGATTAAGCATGATTTAATTGGCAATAATAAATGAAGGCGTTATCTTTGTTGTTGCGAAGTTAAGTTTCTCTACATTGGCAACAAATCCACTAGTCTGCTGTTTCAAATGTAAACAATCAATGGCTGCAATAAAAAAAAGGCTTAGCGGCACTTAAACAACTTTAAAATTGTTGATAATTCTAAAAATATTGCAGACAGATTTACTAAAGGCATAAAAACCTTAACCGGAAGATAAAAACAACATAATTCAATCCTTTTTAAAGCCAAAAATGTACAATTTACAAACATATAAGAGTAAAGAAACTGAGATCACTGAGCCGGGTTACAGAGTGGATATATATATAAATATATTTATATACGTTTGGTGCGGCCGATTGCAACCAAAATAAGAGGTGCACATGTACGTGTTACATCAGTCCTATATACAAAATGTCAACGTTCTGAGGCTACTCTTTTTTGAGTTATGCGAGATACGTACGTACGTACGTACATACGCCACGAAAAATTCTTTTCAGAATTCATTTTAAAGCAGTTTTATAATTTTTTTGGAGGAAACGAGTCTTTTATTCTGTCCTTACGTACAGACATCACGCAAAAACATCGTTAAATTGCATTCGATAGCGATCAAAATGGATATTTTTGTGTAAATATGCTGCCTGAAACGTTTCGCGATTACAATACTTCCTTTTTACTTCGTACAAGGAAGTAAAAATAAAGGTCTCACTTTACAATTAAGTGAAAAAATCTCGAAATTTTCAAATGGCAACACCCACCTTTTTCTTGCTCAAATTGATCAGTGCATTGCAAAACTATAAAAGACGTTGGAATGATACACGTATGATGAATACTACTGGCGTAAAACTTTTGCAAGGAAGAGCATTGTAAAGGACAAATGGACTCATCTCCAAAGAGATCATTTTCACAGGTATGAAAAGGTGCTCCATCACAAGCGCTCGGTATACAACAATACTGCAGAATTGAAAACTACTAATAACAAAGAGCGACCGACTGACAGAAGTTCTTATATAAAGATTCAAATCCCTTAACTTAAATGCACACAAAGCTAATTTGCATTTGATGAGGAATAATGAGGAGAAATGAGGAGGAGAGGAGAAATAATAAACACTCAAATTATAGCTGGTTAATTCATTTAGAATACCTTATAATAAAAGTGTTTTAAATGCTGCAATAACTCGTGATTTTGCCTCTTTTAATTCAAATACTCCACTTTTGTAAATATTACGAAATCGAATATTTTATCCATTCCCCTGGTCCCTTAGAAAAATTTTCTACTTGCTATATATATTATGAAGAAACAGCTTCCCCCCCCACACACACACACACGCACATACAAAAGGTTTGACAGCTGTTCAACAAAAATTGACTGAGATATTTAATTTAAAAATTTTCGATTTTTGGCGTCATATCCGATTCGTATTCAGTGAACGATTACTAAATAAACTGAGGTTAATTTTTCCTCCTTAAACACCATTCAACGATATTGTTTATGATTTATTAACGTCTTTAATTTTATCATATTTGCTGTGCCGAAAGAATTTCACACAAGTAATTTATAACTTTTCTAATATATAAATCTAAAAATACATTATTAATATTCTTATGAAGTTTTATTACTTTAGAAGTATAATCTGATAATTGTACTCAAAATTCAGGAAACTACAAATATTTTTAATCTTTAATTAATGCAAATATTATGACAAGCTGATTGATTTCCAATACTGAAGCCTACCGATGTTTTCTAAACCACAAATTCTAAAACTTTCTGTGAATAAAGATCTCCGTTTTGAAAAAACTTATAGTGATTGACTTTTTCATAAAAATATGCGAAGAAATACTTGTCATTTAAATCTTTGAATATCAAATGTTTTTCTAAGTAGATATTTTATTTTTAGTTATATGTGTAAAGACATTTGGTTATTTGGAAGTAGAAGAGATGAAAAATGAGCAATGCCCTCACCGGGACTCGAATCACGGGTCTCTCGAATACGCGCCGAGTGTGCTGACCACTACACCACGAAGGCATGCTAAGAATGCGGGAGAAATACCTTATACATGGACATGCAAAATTGTCTCTTCAATTTGTGTACGTACCCTAAATATGACCAAATATCTCAATCAATTTTCATGGTTTGTGTTTAATTCTTTATAACAAATACAAAATTTTATTAAATAAAAATTACAAGAACCGGAGAAACGTATAAAAAGTTAGATTTTGCATTTTATAATAAAATAATTTTTTAATTAAAAAATACGAGAACTTAAATTTTTGTATCATTTACAACAATTTTGCAGCTGGAAGTACATGTCTACTATCAACGGTCGCGAAACTAAAGACCGGGTAAGGACTTACGTGGACAATGTATATATACACACAAGTTGGCCACCTTTGTGCTGATTCACTAACAGAATCTATATTGTGTGTAAATTTGTGTTAAAAACCTAAATTCTGTAAATGACGCTCGTAACACTTGCAACTCTTATAACTTATTTTTAAAAAGCTTCTAACGCTTACATATCCTCACTTTTGCGTCGATTCCCTTTTCACGTGTATAATTTCTTAAATAATGCGTAGACGCTTATAACGCTCATAAGCAGTATGTTACCTCATCGATAGCATGTTTTTCGGACGATAACGTATATCGCTTATGACGCTCATAATTTATCCTCATTTTTGCGTCAAGTCACATTTATCTTTTTCAAATAACGCATGGAAGCTTATAATATTCAAAAATATCTTAGGACTTTTATATCTTTTAGGACGATAATGTATTTCGGTTATAACGAGCATAAGCGCTTATAACGCACCCACCCTCAGTTTTGCTTCGAATCACTTTTGCGGTGTGCAGTTGAGAGAGTCGCACCAGAGGGTTTGTGAACTCTCTATATTGCGACTTTAAAATCTGAATCCTTTAATATTTTTTATGTGTTCATTGCATTTTATGTAATAATTTAAGTACTTTTAGCTTAACTTGTGGGCCATTTATTGCATTTATTAAGCGTTTGTGATTATGTATTACATCCAAGCCCGTTCGTTATTCAGTTTTTCAACTGAAACCCTTGAAGAGGAAAGTTCTTTAGATAAGAGTTCTGTGTTGACAAATTGTTGGTTGTGCATTAGCACTGAAGGCGTAATGAGTACGTTTCCTCAAGCACAGTTTTCATTAAAGAATCATAAGTCAAAAAATTAACTACGAAATCTTTATTTAATAAAACAGAATAATTTTTGCTTAACTTAAGCATAACAAAAAGTAATAATCTTCATGGACATTAAAACACTGAAGTATTGAAAAGAAGATAACTTACATAGAATCATCGTCAGTCCTAAATATCAGGCTTACCTATTTTAGGCAATAAGAAAAAAGAAAACAGGAACATACTTCGACATAGTACCTGAAAGAGAAGAAAGTACTAACTGCATTAGACCTTTGGCCAGGTACAAGAAGCTAAGGTGAGAATCGAATATACTGCATTGTTCACGAACTTTACTTTCTCTCGCCAATATATATCTTGGCGCACGTTCGTTTCGTATGCCTTTCGAGTTTCATTATGCAAAATACCTAAATTTATGCTGACACAAATATTAAGTGCTCCCTTTCTCAGAAACTCTATGCAGTCACAAATACTCATGCCTACGTTATTCAGGTTTTGAATCCAAACCTTGCAGAAGAGGAACTTTAGAGAGGACAAATCAACAAGACTTCGCCCCATTTCAAATCAACGCCCCATTTCTCTAAACCTATATATTTCTCTAAACCTATTTATATAGACACAGACGTGCATGCCTGCTTTATCCAAATATTGAGCCCGAATACAAAGACGCAGCAGACGACTTTTGCCGAACGTATTATTAGTGTTATTATTAAGTATTCTACCATTTCTAACCTACAAAATTCTTTAAAATCTGGAATCATAAAGGGAAAGATAATTATGGTTTTCTTCCGAAATTTCTGTCATTGTCACCCGACATAAAACAGCAAACAATCCAGAAATAGAACGTGATATTGATAAAACGATTTCTTTCAGGCGATGAAAGGGTGAAAATGAAATGAAAATATATTCAACAGAAACGTCGAAAGGAATTTAACGGGGCGGGGGGAGAGGGGAACTAAAAAATTCAAAGGTTAGCACATCTGGGGTTTTCTGTGTATTCAAAGTGAGGTATTTAAAGAATAATTCCGGGAACATACATTTACAATTCCGTTTTCGGAAAACGTGTCCAATAACCTTGTCAAAGAATATATCTGCCAAACAGCATTGTCCAGATAATTTCGGTTTCTACGAAAAGTTTCCTTGTTTAATAAAATTTATTTCCATTGTATTGATGTCAAATAAAATATAGATGGCTTACTTTAATATAAAATCCCACATATCGGGAAGTTTTCATTATTTATTTACTTTTTCGTCTCTGTCGGTAAGATATATTTTTGAAATCATCAATAAATTGTCGGGCTCGTATTGTTCTTTTTCTTCGACAACCACTCGTGACGATTACTGTTACTGTATTTATCGACTGATATGTTATCGAATGTACATTTTCAATGTTTTACAGTGAGATATCTTTTTAATTTTATTATTTTTTTGACAATAGGAGAGTCCTTAAGTGAGGTACGTCTTATTTTTATAACAATTTTTCTTATGGGACAACTTAAATTACGAAAAATGTGTATTCTTAGGAACTACCGGATATTTTGTCTGCAGACAGAGAATATTTGGAAAATGTTTTATTCATATCCATTAGCGGAAACATTTTGTTGCAGTTTCATATTATTTTACAAAAGAATCATAATGAAGACTTTACTAATTATGACTAATTGCATACATACAAGTTATTATAAACTTTACATTTTAATTAGATATTTAAGCCGAAAACGGGAAAGAGATAATTAGCTATACACTGAATTTACTTTTGCGATTTAGCAATTACTTTACTGGTTGAATTAACAATTCTTATAAATTCCTGATTATTTATAATTTAATTACGTATTATTATGGATAAAAACGATTCCCAAATATCATAATCATACGCATTTTCTTCTTCTTTCCCCATTTCCCGTAGAAATTTTCTTTTATTTTAATGGTCAGTGATAGTAATTTTTCCCTCATTCCGCAAGAAACAAACTTAATATTTTTTAACAAGTTTTCATTTAGCGCATCAACGTGAAACAAAACTGCCTATAGGAAGTGCGAAAGAGAAAGTAAAATGCATGAGATAGCAAATGACGTCAGTGTACTTCGAAGTTTTTAGCCTAAAGAGGCGTTAACCAAAGGGTTACCAATCTTGAAAAGGCATTTTGCGTCGAATCACTAAAAATCGTGTCACACGGTTGAATCAAGTTTCAAATTTCTGCCACCAAATATTATCGCCTTATATTATATTTAAAGAAATTAAATAATGAAGAATCTATATGAATATATGTATGTTTCTAGCAATGTGCATGAACGTATGTGTATTTCTTGAAATATGAAAGAACACTGGGACCTATGACCAACAAATTCTGAATAACGTAGTCCTCCACCCAAATATGCAAATATGGCCACCTGAAAGCCCGAATTTTAAATTTCGATTAGATTTTTTTGCGCATTTCATATTTTGTAAAATTCTAACGAGTTTTTCATTAAAAATCTCAGCGATTTCAAAGCGAGCTGTGGCAAAACTGTAGAGAGTGAAACAGTTTTATCTCCAGCACGTAAGACTGTCTATCGGAAATTCTAAATGCTGTTTTTTAATATTTTCAACCCAAAGGGGCTTAGCCTAAATGCTCTCGAAACGTGTGTGTATGCGTAAATGAGAAAAACGCCCCTTTGGGCGTAATACAAAATCTGAAGGCTTTCAGATTTTTAGAAGTTTTTATTTACTTCATTCATGGTAAAAACAATTCCCAAATTGTTTTTCGCGTGATCAGAAGTTTGTCATCGATTTTTTACCTACTGCCTGATAAGCTAACCCAGTTCAAATTTTTAACACGCACTGTTTGTGAATGACAACACAATTTGGTGAACTGAGGATTTCAAAATTTCATTGGAAATCGCTCGGTTTTTTTCGACCATTTGAATGGTGTTTGTCATAACAATCACAAATTTGTCATCCATTTTTAAACTATTCCCTAATATGATATTGAGAAAAACTGAATTTAGGTATTTTAAAATTTTAAACTGAAATTGCTTTTTCACACATTATCTTTAAGGAACTAACTAAAACCTCGGAATTTTACTGTTTGTACCATCGCGTACTGTTTACTGTACTGCTGTACTGTTTGTACAGCGGAAAAAAATCTTTTTAATAACGCTTACGTGAGATTTTAATGTAATTTCTGATTTTTGAAAACATCTCTGGATTTTTATGAACATTTGAGGGAACAGAATTGTTGGAAATAAAAGAGTGATTATTCGTTTTTGAAAAAACGATTTTTCAGTTGAATAGTTTGATTGGCAAATTAATACTAAAAAGATGAAAAAATAAATAAAAATAAAACTTTTTGTAAAATAATTATTCATTTATTCAATTATCTATAAATTTATACCATACTTTAACGGGAAAATAAACTGAATAATTATCTTCATAAAATCTATAATATACAGTTTTATACCACGAATAATAAAAGAGTAGGCGCTTAAGCAACGGAATCTGTCAATCGAATTGCATTGTCAAAAGTATAAATCACATTACGTTGATAAATTTATTACGGGCATCCTTTGCTTTTATTTTGTAAAGAGAATTATTTAATCTCTTGTTCCCATTCAGGTATATGAAAAGTAATTTTTATTCTTTTGCTTCATTCATTTTTATGGAGTTTTAAATGAAAGCTCATTTTATAAAAACTTTTCAACCCAAAGGCCAATTTGCCCAGATGGTCTATTAATTTCGTTCTGGCATTTGCATCGGTTCACCGTTCAAATTGTTGCCACCAAATATTAGAGAGCTGCGTTATAGTTAAAGAAATTAAATAATGAAGAATCTGCATGAATGTATGGAGATTTCTCGCACTGTGAAAAAACAACGGTACCTAGCGACAATAGGTACCGTACAATCAAATTTTAACCGACAAATCGAATTTTAAATAACGTATTCCTCCATTCATATATGGCTATCTGGAAGCCCAAATTTGAAATTTATTTTATTATCTGTTAAGTACTTTGTCAAATAAAGAATTTTTTATTAAGAAACTCAACGATTTAAAAGCAGCAATGGCAACAGTGTACCGAAAAAAAATTATCTCCAGCGCGGAGACTGTATATCAGAAATTCTAAGGAAAGATATGCTCTTTTAAATATTTTGCAATATTGCCGTATATATCAATGAAATATGTCAGTTCTAAAAGAATCACCGTGTATAATAAAGAACAAAATGTTCTAATGAACTTTGTTTCGCGCTTTTTACTTCCTTGTACGAAGTAAAAAGCTAGTATTGTAATCGCGAAAAGTTTCAGGCAGCATATTTCAACGAAAATATCCATTTTGACCGCTATCGAATGCAATTTAACGATGTGTCTGCGTGATATCTGTACCTAAGGACAGAATAAAAGACTCTTTTCCTTCAAAAAAATTATAAAACTGCTTTAAAATTAATTCTGAAGAAAATTTTTCGTGGCGTCTGTACGAACGTATGTACGTACGTGCGTGCGTACGTACTTATCTCGCATAACTCAAAAACGAGTAGCCTCAGAACGTTGAAATTTTGTATATAGGACTGCTATAACATGTAGATGTGCACCTCGTATTTTGGTTGCGATCGGCCGCACCAAACGTATATAAATATATTTATATATATATATCTACTCTATTACCCGGCTCAGTGATCTCAGTTTCTTTACTCTTATATGTTTGTACATGTTTTACTTTAAAAATGATTGAATTATGTTGTTTTTATCTTCCGGTTAAGGATTTTATGCCTTTAGTAAATCTGTGTGCAATATTTTTAGAATTATCAGCAATTTTAAAGTTGTTTAATTGCCGCTAAGCCTGTTAATGGCGGTCATTGATGTTTACATTTGAAACAGGAGACTAGTGGATTTGTTGCCAATCTAGAGAAACTTAGCTTCGCAACAACAAAGATAACGCATTCATTTATTATTGCCAATTAAATCATGCTTAATTCTTTCTGGAATTTTTTCGAGGAAATAAGCGTTTGAGATTTACTTCGTAATTTTTAATATAGATATTTTGAGTTTTTATGTATTTTTGCCTTCTCGCGAAGTTAGAACTGAATTAATGATAAATACTCAATCGTCTGTGAAAAACTGTTTCTATTTTGTTTTGCTTGCTTAATTTCTTTTATACATAGTTCTAGCTTCATTATAGTATTTGAATAGAACATGTGGCAACGATTAGATAATTCTTTAAATGATATACATTTTGTGCATTCTGAGTTATAATATGAATGAAATATAATACTGTTAAGTAAACCTAGCGCCAGAGTGTCGCTATGGTAAACAAAGTGAATTTTAAAGAATGCATTTATTCTATTGTGGTTTATGCGCTGTCGGCGAAGTAGGTTTAATTCAATCTAATAAGTTTAAATAAAATGCAAGAAAAAATGCGTATAATTTAATATTCCTTACAAGGAAGTCATGTGGTGTACACATCAGATTTTTTGTATTGAATGATATTGTCTAAGTCATTTTGTAAATAGCTCTCACTACAAATTAACCCCTATTACTAAATAACGAACAATCCGTTGCAATCCAATGCTTTTATGAGTTTTAAATAAAAGTTTATTTTATAATATTAACGCGTTGATTGCCACATCAAAATCGGGTAAAATACTCTCTCATGCTATTTTTTAATTCTGTTTTTTCCCATTTATCCTAAAAATCAGTTCAGTACTTAGTTTCATTTTAACATAATAATAATTACTTAAAAGTTAGTGCAGCATACATAGCAGTGCAGCTCGTATATATTATACTCATATAACAATGTATGGAAGAAAGCTTCCATAAGCCGGAAACCAAGAATACCGAGCAACTTTCTGAGACCGTAGGAATAATTTTAACAGTATAAATATGTGCGTCTATGATGCACCGGTAACTCACATGGCTTCCAACAATACAAAACCAGTGAATCACATTTGATGCACCCTGCTTCCAAACGTAAGGCCGTTGTGAATCATCCATGATGTGCATGGCAATCAAATTGTTACAAAAATTCTTTTTACTTCCTTGTACGAAGTAAAGAAAGTATTGTAATCGCGAAAAATTTCGAATATCATATTTCAATGAAAATATCCATTTTGACTGCTCTTGAATCCATATGAACGATGTTTTTGAGTGACATTTGTATGTACGACTAGAATAATGAAATCTTTTATCCAAAATGAATTGTAAAATTGATTCAGGAGAGACTTTTTCCTTGACGTCTGTACGTACATATGTATGTAGCTCGCATAACTCAAAAACGAACAGCCGCACAACGTTGAAATTTTGTATGTAGGAATGCCATAACATGTAGTTTTGAAACTTCCTTTCGCTTTGCAATTGGCTTATATACGTAAATATATATGCCAAATGTAAACATATATATTTGTGTGTATATATATATATATATTCCCACTCCGTTACCCGTCCCGGTGAACATAGATTTTTATTCTTATATGTTAATAAATTGTGCATTTTTTGCTTTAAATGTGATTGAATTATAGTGTTTTAATATTCCTGTTACGTGTTTTGTGCTTTTTTAATCTGCATTCAATAGTTGCAGAATTATCAACAATTTAAAAGTTTAAGTGAAATATTAAGCCTAAGGAGGCCGCCATTAGTTTACATTTCATACTCTCAGTAGAATAGCGAATTAAGTCAGCTGGTGCGCCAACTTAAGTGTCTTTTTGCACAGTGATAAGTTAACTCTCAATTTTGTGCCTCAATTTGTTTTCCTTGCCCACTGGTCGCACTGCTTGCTTTCACGCAGAAACTCTAATTTTTAATTGCTAAAAATGTTTTTTAAACTTCTTTAACTTTATTTGGTGTTTTAGGTTTTCTCTATTTAAGAATTTTTAATGAAGAGGGTTTGAGTTTTATGTATTTTTGTCCTGCCGCGAAGTAAGAACTAAAAAATTGATTGAATAAGAAATACATCCCTAATGAAGTTCGAGGAAATATGTTTCAATGAAGTGCACCAAAACTTGCTAATAATTTAGTAGGCCGTACAAAAAAAATCATGTAATGCCCATATCAGATATTTATTTCTAAAATTTTTTTAAACAAGGTCCGCTTGTTTCGCCTCCAGTTAATCGGATATTAACTGTATTATAAACTCCCGATTAACCAGATGATAATTATGACATCGTTCATGGTTAGCTTAAAATCACGGTTTAATCCAAAGTTAAAATAACGACTCGTTAAAATAACGAAGAAAAATGAATAACTCATCTATAATTAAAAGATAAATTCTGGAAACAGTTTACCTGTGTTTTCAAGTAGCTTAACCCGAAGAATAGCTTCATTTATTTACGGAAATTAAATCAATATTCAACGTTCTCTTTCCGTCTCAAGCGCACGTTCACATTCTTTCTCTCTCTTCTTGTGCCTGTTCAATGTTTCTTCCTCATTTGACAGTGCACCTGTTGTTTTGATTACACTACTGTTATATTTTGATAGAAAACAATGCGAAATAGAAAATCTGTAGCTGTTTCCTCGGTTTATTTTCAGTGTTGAGCACTATACTTTTTAATGGCTGATTTAACAATCTTTATATATATAAGCGGCTAAAGTGTGTGTCGCCGATAGTTTATTGTTGCCACTAGGGAAAATGAGCGCGGAAATTAACGTTTCCGCAGTTTTTATTTAATATCTCGGCCGATTAAAGTCGTACAAAGATGAGAACAGTATCGATGGATTCGGCGAATTTTTTGGAATCCGAGGATATGCGTCTCGAATTTCAACTCGGCGCCGTTCCGTAGGTATTCAAGAAAAAAGAATTTGGCACGTAGCCAAATCCCTCTAATAGGGAAAACACAAAAAGAAAGTGGAAGAGCTAGGGAAAACGTAGGGGAAAATAAGTTTTTAATTAATATATCAGTCTCAAGAAGACGCGAATAATCAAAATGGTCTGCCACGGACCTGCGGAATCCAACGGTGTGCTTTGCTAAGTCAGCTGTTTCCAAGGAGGTTAGAATAGAAGGAGGGAAGGTTCAACTCAAACGGTGAAGCTTGGCGGCCATCTTCCTGTTATCACCGTGACTTGTGCAAGGAAGTCTGTCATTGCAACAGTCATTGCAACTGTCATTGCTTTTTGAAGCATGTCAGCTTGTATTGCATATGGATGCACAAATAGATTCTCGAAAAAAATTCCGGGCATTATTTTTCACACGTAAGTATTAATTTTCTTTTTTTATGTAATATGACAACTATGTCAAAAAATATCACAATGTCATGTGGTTTTCTTTCCAGATGTGAAAAAAAAGGACTTAAAATAGGTTATTTAATATAACTATAATCAAAATATATTAAATACATTTTAATGTTTCTGTTTATAGCTGGTATCTTCGTTCCTTAAGATACAATGCTATATGGTAGGATTTAAATTGTAAAATTTGAAACTTTTAGTTAATTCGTTTTATAACTTTCATGAAAAGTAAGAAATCAATTGTTACTATTTTTATTAATTTTAAAGGTGTTAAATAAAGCAATGCTTTTCTTTATATATTAATTATTATTCATTTTTTTAAGTTAAGATAAACTGTTCTGTTGTTAAAAATTTTTTGCATAAACTTTCAAATTTCTGGGCAGTATAGTGATAAAATTAAGTAAAATATTTACACCATTGAACATGTGGAAAGATGTATCCAAAAACTTATATAGGTGTATTTCTGTAATTCAATTTAATTAAAGGCAGTTTCTTTGAGATTAATAAATATGAAATGCGCATAAACTGAAATCAATGAATTCACATAAATCTGTTTTATTTTATTAAGATTTATTTTCAAACCTAAGCAAAACCGTGAAATATGCAGAAACATCATTTTTTAAAGGCTTTAATGTTATGCGCATGCATTTAAATTTCGAACTATTTCTTAATAATTTGCTGTACATAGTAAATTACGGATATCATCTTTATTACTTTAAAACAAAAATTCAACAATAGCGAGGGATTTCATTATAAATTTAACATATTTTTACTGGAAAATAAATGCACAGAACAGCTTAGAAACACGTACATATCACTGCCGTAATGCAATGTTTTGAAGTCACAAACATGGACGCCGCTTGTTCGGCGGAGTTTCATTCCCCGATAGTGGAGGAAACTGCGAACCCTCCCTCCTTCTATTCTAACCTCCTTGGCTGTTTCGGAGGAGATGATGTTACTTCACCCCATATACATATATGCGGTTTAAGTATCTGTTTGTCGCCGATAGTTTATTGGTTGCTTGCGTAACTGTACTAGCCAATGGGGTGAAGTTGCCATGTACAGGGTTGCCGTTTCAATTGAGACGTAGACAATTTCCTGTAAAACTTGCCTTTGCTATGACCGTCCATAAGCCTCAGGGCTAAACGCTTAAGAGTGTTGCCTTTTTTTACTTGAGCCTGCATTTGGGCACGGTCAACTTTATGTTGCCTGTTCAAGAGTTCGTGAAAGAACGGACGTAATTAAAAATAATGGATGTTTCTCTGCAAGGCGAGTTTAAAAATGATGGAAAGATCTACACAAGAAATGTTGTGTACAAAGAGATCTTTTACATATGAATTAACATTTCATTATTTAATAACCTTTATCTATTGAGCTAGCGGTAGCTCTTAAGAAATGCACCGCCACTGGTTTCCTTCATTGCACTCTACTTTAAGCAATTAAGCAAGTAGAAGGGGGAAACCTCGGGGGGGGCAGTAAGCAAAGGGACGTCCTCGCCGCCTGCCCTGGGTAATTCAGTTTAAATTAGCAGACACCTTTGCACAAATCATTTTAATTACAATTTATAATATATAGAACAGCGGTCATTTCGTATGACGGCCGGGCTTTCTAGTATTTATATATTCACAAACACGTAAAATTAAATTACATGCTTTGTGGATATAAACAATTCCCAAATGGTATATTACCACTGCTGCTATCTCACACATTTATCTTTCCCTTTCTGCATTAACGCAGGAAAAATATAACACTTATAAAAATTATAAATAATTATTATTGTAATAAATGTGGTTACAGGATTATGTAATGCACAATGCAAAAATTAATGTCAGTACGAGTCGCTTAATATTATCACGTTTGTTCACATCTATTTTGATTACATTAACCGAATAGTAATATAAAATGATCAGAAACAATATCCTTAAAAACGGCAATGGAATTTAACTAATTAAATATAAATACAGCAAGAAATATTTAAATAAGCACTTTTACAGAATTTTAAGTAGGAAAATGCAAAGATTTTTTATGAACGGTTTATAATATTGTTGCGTGCGTACGGGTTCGTTATGAAATGAATGCACAAGTCCGATGAAAAATGAACAAAAATTTATTATTATCACAACAAAAAAAAAATGCTTAAATTTTCTCAAATTATCATGCAGTATTACAATATCTCACAGTAGTTTTCTTTTAACTGCTCAAATGTCCAATAGAACGTAATTCAAAACAGCTAAAGAACGCTAATCCGCGAATTCGCTACAATCAACAACAGCAGTTTTCTAAACAACAACAAACTAAGCAACTACTACAAACTGAGATGTTTTCCTCCTTTTATAAGATTTTAAAATCACGCGCTAGAATTTTCCAGTACTTTCTCGAAATCAAAAAGAGATATTTATTTATTTAACGCACGCGCTCTTGTATTTTTAATTTTTCCGGCTTAGCTTTCTTTTAATATTCGTCACGCGCTGCACTGCGCGAGAAATAAAACGATTTAATTTATAATTGAACTAACATTAGCTTTTTAAATACCAAATTCGTAACACTGCCCCCTTCCCAAGGACTGCACGTCCCGGGCAGTACAATCCCTGGACAGGAAGCTAAACTTACAACTGTGGCATAAATGCAACTGAGGCATAAACATTACATTACAATATCAAACAATATAAACAATAAATGCAATAACTAACTTAAACAAATCAAATGCTATCAAATACTAAATGCAAATCAAATACACATTTAAAACCAAAATGGACCATGGTCTTATACTATTTACAATTATTTAAATTATGTACTATGGCCATAGTAATAAGCTAACCTGTCGTAAGAGTTCGAAGACTCACGGATCCGAACCACGACGTCATTCGTGTTCAGCACTGTATATGGACCATCCGAAGGTGACTGTAATTTAGGACTCAGTCCTTTTCGTTGAATTAGGTTCCACAACCACACCTTGTCTCCTTTGTTGGATCTATGTCTAGTAGCTCTTGTGTCGCATCTGGTCTTCATTTTCTCCGTCGCCAAGTAGACTCGCTTTCGTGCAGAACGGTGCATTCCCTCAAACCGGGCCTGGGCATCTTGGATGTGTTCCTCAGGCGATGAAGGCGCATCCGTAGGGCGACTAAACAGGCGGTCACAAGGCAGACGAAGGTCTCGACCGAAGAGCTTCTGGGATGGAGAATAGCTGGTAGTCTTGAGTTTCCTTTCGACCCTGGTATGATTTCGGCAGCTTCCCGAGCTCGATCTTTCGGACAAGGCGTCGACATTTCCAGGCGAGGATCCCTTTTGAGGATGGATAATCATGCCATCAGATGCTGAAAGCAGCTTATTGTTTTTGAAATCTAAGGAAAAATTGTATTTCCTTAAAAAGTCCAATCCGAGTATGCATGGATCTGTAATATCCGCCACATATGCCGTGTGATGGTAGGCGGCACTTCCAAACGTGATGTTTACGTTTAACTTCCCAGTTATGTCGATCTTGTCACCAGACGCAGTCTGAAGGGTAACACAGGATGGCGTCCAAATAAGTTTATCTTTAAACTGTTCAGCTAAATCTTTCCTAATGATGGTAACATTAGCTCCTGTGTCAATGATCATATTGCAAGGAACTCCATCGATATTCCCATTGATGGACAGTCCGTTATTGTTGCCACTCACTATAGAGATTTTAAGCGCTTTAAAACAGGGTTTTTCATTATCTCGCAACCTCCGTTCCTTGATATGGTCATTAATTTGTTTCCTGCGTCGTTGCTCAGAAATTGTCTCAATTTTCGTACCCTGGGGTGTTCTGCAATTCTTTCGTACGTGGCCTTCAGCTCCACAGTTCCAGCACTTTGGTTTCTTGTCAGTCCTTTTCCTTCCCGTGGCATTTAATTGTCTGTTTAAATCGTATGCCTTATTTTCCGTGCTCTGGGGAGTTCTGCAGTTCCTTCGTAGGTGGCCTTCAACACCGCAATTCCAGCACTTTAGGATCGGTTTTGTTTCACCACTATTCCGTCTTAAAGCATTCACTGGTCTTGTCAACTCATCCGTTTCATTATCCGTGCCCTGGGGTGTTCTGCAATGCCGTCGTAGGTGACCTTCAGAACCACATCTCCAACATCTTACAGCCATTTTGTTCTCACTGCTACTCCGTATCAAAGCATCGACTTGTCTGGATAAATCATCTAAACGAGCCATCAATTGGTCCCCTGGGTCGTGGACTCGCACAGCTCTGACTGGGTAGCGATCCCTAAGAGTTGCTTGCTGGGCTGCCTCCAATTTCACGGCGTACAACAGAGCGCTTTTTACATCCTTTACATCTGCCATTCGCAGTGCTTTCTGTATTTCAGGGTCCCGAATGCCATCGATGAAATATTGCAGCGACAGGATTTCCCTCGTTTCTCTCGGGCACTCCGTAAAGGCAAGGTGGGACAGCCTTTCAACATCCGTGGCGAGCTCCTGAAGTGTTTCGGTGGGCTTCTGCTGACGGGATTTTAGTTGAAGCCTGCTGTAGTCTTTTAAACACTTCTCTCCAAAGCGCAGCTCCAATGCGCCAGATAGAGCTTCAAAGTCTAGTCTTTTGTTTTCGGGAAGAGTCTGAAGGATATCCGCTGCGTCGGCTCTTAGAGAAGCGGCGAGATGACAGGCCTTAGCTTGGGAATCCCATCCATTCGCATCCGCCACGATAGAAAACTGTGTCCTATACACCTGCCAGGAGGTCTTCCCATCATATGTAGATAGTTTCAGAACGGAACGAGCAGGCATCGATAAAAATTTGAAACCTTCCGGATTGCTACCTGCCGTCGCTACGAATTTCTTTAAATCATCAACTTCTTTGGTGACCGCAGAAACTCTATCATTAATTTGTTGTTCCACGGCAGAAACTCTCTCTTCTATTTCTTCTTTTACCGAAGAAACTTTTTCTTCAAAGTTTCCAACTTTATTCTCAACTGCGTCAATTCTGCCTTCCATAACCTCGAATTTGTTTTCTATTACGCTGGTAATTTCTCTTTTCATCTCTTCTTGTCTTGCTTCAATCTTTTCCTGTCCTGCTTCAATCTTTTCCTGATTACATTTCATCTCTGCTTTCATTTCTTCTTTAAACGAGGCAAACGCTGATATCAGCTGTCTTAATTGCTCTTCCACCGCTCTTGTGATTGGCATTCAAACCCCACTCCTGACACCAAAAATTGTTGCGTGCGTACGGGTTCGTTATGAAATGAATGCACAAGTCCGATGAAAAATGAACAAAAATTTATTATTATCACAACAAAAAAAATGCTTAAATTTTCTCAAATTATCATGCAGTATTACAATATCTCACAGTAGTTTTCTTTTAACTACTCAAATGTCCAATAGAACGTAATTCAAAACAGCTAAAGAACGCTAATCCGCGAATTCGCTACAATCAACAACAGCAGTTTTCTAAACAACAACAAACTAAGCAACTACTACAAACTGAGATGTTTTCCTCCTTTTATAAGATTTTAAAATCACGCGCTAGAATTTTCCAGTACTTTCTCGAAATCAAAAAGAGATATTTATTTATTTAACGCACGCGCTCTTGTATTTTTAATTTTTCCGGCTTAGCTTTCTTTTAATATTCGTCACGCGCTGCACTGTGCGAGAAATAAAACGATTTAATTTATAATTGAACTAACATTAGCTTTTTAAATACCAAATTCGTAACAATATCTTTGATGCAATAGTTCATTTATGAACTTTTCATAAAATTTCTGGAAATTGTTTGACCGATGCTAGACCCCCTAATCTTAATCCTCGAAAGACATCCCTCACTCACAAGGAAGAGAATTTTTTAAAACTAGGGAAAAAAATTACCTTAGTTTGACGCAGATGTTTCGGGGAAGGTTTTTTTTTTAAGAAGCAGGGGGCGGGGGGAATTCTGTAGAATTATTTTTGTCTTGAAAAAGAAGGACCTGTGTCTCATCATGTTCAAAAACATACAATCAATGTAGGTTTTCAGAAACTAACCCAAATTAAAGCTGCTTTTCTGCTTAATTTAAATGGTTGACTAAAATGTAAAAGATGTGTTTTGAGGCATAATCCCTAACTTGGAGACATCGTTCTGACACTTGACAATTTTACTAATCTGTTTTCACCATGTTTAGTGACTTCATTAGTTAAAAATTAAGTCACTAAACTTAATTTAGTTAAAAAAATTATTCGATAATACTTTGATAATATGAATTGAATCGTTGACCACTATAAGTGATGCATTTTCCATACTTTCGTATACAAACAGCCGGGATTTCGGCAGTTCGACAACAATATCCGAAAGAAAATATGAAACGCAATCACATTAGACAGCTTCTATTGTAAATGTATTCTAAACTTATTTAAACTTGCCCATTGTTATGAATACAAAACACCAAATAGTCTCTACCTCAACGTATTGAAACAAAGAATTTTGAAATTATCACTTATTCGAACAGTTTGTTTCAAGTACAAGAAGAATATTGATTTAGCAGATTTGTAAGGAATACAACTAATATGAAAGTTAAAGCATTCTTCACCCATTTCGCTTCAGCTTCAGTTTTAATCTTGGCCCATTGATAAAATATTCAACTGATATAAATACTTCTAGAAAAGATATTATATCGAATTATTTGTTAGAACTCATCTTTCTCCAAATATTTTACAAAAGTATCTTTCAAACCTATCCTAAGTCTTTAATTGGCAAATTTTCTGTTTAGTTTTTCGTAGGTAATAAAAATAAAAACATGTTAGAAGCCCTCATGCTTTTAAAGGTATTATGGTTGACTGGTTAGACCGTAAACTGATACATTTTTCTCTAACGTGTAGAGATTTATTTTAATTTCTTAATAGTTATTTTTAATTTTGAATAAACTTTCCTTTAATTTCCCATTTTCCCACGTACAATTCCCTGTCAGAATAGCTTTTCAGGTTTGCGTTTTATGTAAATAAGGTAGGTTAATTTTGGATTCGGGAGAGATGAAAAATTAGCATCAGCCTTCGCCGGGAATCGAACCACGGACCTCTGGAATACCGGCCCAGCGTGCAGAACCACTGCACTACGAAAGCACGCTAGGAAAGCAGGAGAAATCCCTTATAGATGTAATATTTAAGTTGAAGTGTCCGTCACTTCAGTAGAACTCAAAAGCTCTTACATGAGCCTTATATTCCTGCCTTCTAACCATGTCGTTGCTTTAAGCCAAATCTTATTACGTTCGACCGTATTTACCTGCTAGCATTCACCGGCGAGCTTTAAATAACCCCCCAACTCTGTTAGTTATTTCTGTGTAGCTTCAGTTATTTTTAGTTTAGTTAAGATAAGTTTCTCATTTTCTAACTTAAGTTAAAGCCCAAGTAGAAGCTTCATGTAAGCCCAAGAGAGGCCAACTATAAATATTCTTGCGTCGAATAAAAGGGTAACTTAACCCTCCTTTGGATTTGTAATAACAAGTCCAAAGAAGTGTTAAATTACTCTTAGAAATAAGCGATTGCTTGCTACATACTTCTCAAGTATTCTAGCTGCCGAGACAACCAGTGTAGCTAGAATCTTATAAACATGTAGCAACTCCTTGTAACCAAGCCACAAACCTGTATGCTGTTTAGTACAATGTGCTTGATTGCTTAGACCTTGGGTTAGCAACCTTTCACTAGAAGAGCATCTTGCAGAAATGCGGGAGACGGCTGTCATTGTGGGGCGGGCGCAACGGGCGTCATAAGGCGGCTAAAGTAACAATAAAAATAAATACATAATAATAAAAACAAACATTATAAAGAAAAAGTCGAAACTAAAGTGAAAAATTATTAATTCTTCTTTATGAAGCCCCTAACCAGTTTTTTCTGCAGGAAAGGAGTAACCAAAAGGAATACATTTAAAATTAAAAGAAATTTCAAATACATAAACTAAACTGAAAACAATAAGGAGTATTAATCTCCTCTCCTTAAATACATGTATTTTTTATTTTTTTTAATTTATTTATTTATTTTATTTTGGTATTATTTTCAGTTTAGATTAATACCTTTTTTTTTTTTGTATTATTTTTATTATTGAAGCTTTAAGTTTTAAATGCATTCCTTTTGGTTACTTCTTTCCTGAAAAAAAAATTGTTTTGGGCCTTCATAAAGAAGAATTAATAATTTTTCATTTTAGTTCCGATTTTTCCTATTTAATTTTTATTAATTTCTGTCTAGCAGTATATGCGCAGAAAACTTAATTTAAAAAAATCTTTTTGGACTTTTTAAGAATAATAAAAACAAACATATAACGATATCAAAATAAAGTTAATTTATGTGGATTGTAAACGCTGTAACGTTCGATCAATTCGTTTCGTTACTCTCGAAAACACTTATGACAAAAGCGAAAAAAAACATCCTTTCAAAGAAGAGTATTCACAAATGTTGTTAACCAAGATAGAAAACTGTAAATTTTTGTTATTGTACAACTGAAATCATTTGTCGACACATAACAATCAGTTGAAATAAAATTTATTTTCCTCGAAGCGAAATGCAAAACAATGTTGTCTTGCAAAAGCAATGTTGTGTAATGTTTAAGATGCAATGCTAGAAACGCAGTATTGTCTAATGTTTAAGTAAGATGAAATGTTGCAAAAGCAATGTTCTCTGTAATCTTTTACTCTGAAGAGAAGAATGATTTCTCTGTTTACAGATTACAAATTCGTGAAATGACAAGTTTACGTATAAAGCTTAGCATGCCGGAGTTGAATAGAGTCTATGATTACAATGGAGACTAAAAATAATTCATTATATGTGGAATTAAATGTTTCTAGCAGCCGAAAATTGTTCATCTAGTTAGGCAGTGTTATCTAGATGTTGCTAAGATTCAGTTTTTGACAAAAAAATATAATTGTTACGTTTTGTAGAATTGTTAAAATGACGAAGGTAAAAAAAAAGAATTTTTACTAAAATTGTTCTTTACAATTACGACTGTTTGTTGTCCAAATACCGGAAGTCCAGAATTTAGATAAGTGTTGGTACTTTAAAATTGCTTCGTGGGTATCTTGATGCCCGCGAAGTCTCCGTCATCATCCCTTGGCTTAGACTGATACCTTTCTCCTCTAACGAATAGTTATTCGCAGATAGTCCAACTATCTTGTGAACGTATTTGCATGCTATGTAAGATAGTATGATTTATTACTTAGACTGATTTTTTTAAGATACAGTTCTTTTCTCGCAATCAAAGCACTTATCAAGAGTTATATGGTATACGTTATAAGATAAAAAATCTGATGTGTACACCACCCGACTTCCTTGTACGGAATATTAAATAATACGCATTTTTTCTTGCATTTCATTTAAACTTATTAGATTAAATTAAACCTACTTCGCCGACAGCGCATAAACCACAATAGAATAAATGAATAAATAAAATTCACTTTGTTTACCATAGCGACACTCTGGCGCTAAGTTTACTTAACAGTATTATATTTCGTTCATATTAACTCAGCATGCACAAAATTTATATCATTTAAAGAATTATCTAATCGTTTCCACATGTTCTATTCAAATACTATAATAAAGCTAGAACCATGTATAAAAGAAATTAAGCAAGCAAAACAAAAAAGAAACAGTTTTTCACAGACGATTGAGTATTTCTCATTCAATTAATTCAGTTTTCACTTCGCGACAAGGCAAAAATACATAAAAACTCAAAATATCTGTATTAAAAATTACGAAGTAAATCTTAAACGCTTATTTCCTCGAAAAAATTCCAGAAAGGATTAAGTATGATTTAAATAATAAATGAAGGCGTTATCTTTGTTGTTGCGAAGCTAAGCTTCTTTAGATTGGCAACAAATCCGCTATCCTGAAGCCAACATGTCCTAAACCTACGTTACCGTAAACACTCGAGCTTCATAAGGCAATACGACTGCTTAATTTGATATTTTTGTTAATTGCAACTATTTTTAGGCAATCAAACTATCTTGCAAATCCTTTTTAGAATTATTCTATGTTTAGAACATACTAATTGCTTACAAATCTTTATATGCAATCAATATGTTCTATCAACATACCTAAAAGTGCATGTTTTACACAGAATTCTTGATTGCGTAGGCTGATATTTTCTGTGAAGGAGAATTTTTTGCAAGCAATCGAAGCCTGTGAAAACAAATCTCAGTGCCTTTACACAAAATTAAACTTGTGAACAAAGCACATTATAAAATAGACACAGTATAAAGCACAGTATAAAATAGACATTAAATGGCAATTTCGCTTTTTTCGGTATCAGCGAAAATAGTTATTAAATAACGTCCGTAAACCGAGAAAGGTTAAAAAGATTTTCATAGAAGTTGTAGAGCCATTAGGTTAATTGGAAGCAGAAAAGATGAAAAATATGCAACCGCCTTCGCCGGGAATCGAACCACGGACCTCTGGAATACCGGCCCAGCGTGCTACCGTTACACCATGAAGGCACGCTAGGGAAGTGGGAGAAATATCTTATAAAGTGGTATAATGTAAACTAGTCTTACGTAAAGGGAGATACATATGTAATCTTATTACAGTTTCACGAATATATTTCCGTCTTTCTGAGGATGAGCTTAGCAGTATTCAAGCATTTACAAAATCCGGTAATATCTTCAGAATTCGGTATATTGTCCGAAACGTTTACTAAAGCGAAGCACTTTACTAAAATCCATAAATAAATTAAGGTAACCATAAAAAAGGTGCTGTATCCCCTTTGAACATACAGAAAAATATGTTATATAGTTAAAACCCAACAGTTATAAATCTTTTACTGTAATAACACAGAACTTCTGACAACAATATAAATTTTAAATCTAAAAAAATCGTAGTATTAATCTTTTTGTAGTCAATTTATTAGAACATTTAAAATTTAATTAAATAAAATAAAATATATATAGAGTTCATTTATAATTAAAATAAATTTTTAAATTTTACTATAAGACGAAAAATAATAAATAAAAATGTATTATATGTACCGATCATATTATGTTTATAGATTATATTAGTATATAATTGTGTTACAATTAATCATGTGTTATAGAACTTTAAATAACGTTAAAAGAGATATTGGTCGTCCAGACGGTGTTTTGGTTAGGGGAGCTTACTGCGGCACCGAAGTGTCCGTGTCCGAATTATTCCAGAACGGGCATGGATGCTTATAAATGTATAATGTCCCTGCGTATAGGGGCACTCTAAATATATGGCGAACCGAAAGTCCATTCGAGAGGTTGGTGGTAGGTAAAGAGGAGTGGAAGACTCTCGGATCTGTCCCCCTGAGAGGGGAGGTGCTTTCCATCAAAATCGTGGGAAGAATTGAGCAAAGTCATACTGTCACCTGTATGGTGCTCAATGCGCAGGCGCAATCTTGCTCTCTTTGCCACAATAAATTTCGTGGGCTTGTTCTGATGTTACTGTCAGGCAAGTGAGATAAGTCACAACAACAACACAAAAGAGAAATAACCATGTGAATAATAATTATTATGTCATAAATAATTAATGATAATGAAGATAGGTCTAGAAAGTGATTTGCATCATTTAATTATTAAAAAAAGTTTAAAGTTAAAGTTAATGTAAAAATAATAAAGCCCGAGTCTTAAATAACAAATTCCGAAAGCAAGGATAATTATCTTTCAGTAATAATTGCAGTGTGTTTAATATACGAGTTTTATAGGGCATTAATTGAAACGTTTAAGTTGAACTTGAATCCATCATATTTCATACAGCAGAAGGCATTTTAATTAAAAGTTACATACCATTTTCAGATGGAAAAACTTCAGGAAAGAATATATAGAAATTGAAGTTATTTTTTTATTCTGAGAAATATATTATCTACGAATATTTATCATTACATTCGAAAATATTTCGCCAAAGCTTCAGCGCATATATTAAATATTAAAATAAAAAATATTAAAGTCAAATATTAAAATCAATATTCAGTAGATAATAATTTATAATACATAATTTATAACCCGTCAGGTGGCGCATAGCTAGCGATGTGTTTTAAATTGACTTTTTTCTGCATGATATTCTGCCCATCCTCACCTATGTCTCGCCTTTCTGGAATATCGACAAAAACAGATTTTAATAAGTTGCAGACTTTACAGAACATCTTTCCCAGGAAACATACAAGAGACCCTTGGTTTTCTAGGAATGAAATTACGCCTCAGGCCTTACACTACACACCTCTTTAGAAATCTCTATTTCTTCATAAGTTTTCCTCACTAAGACTTGTTCTGTAAAATCATAGGAAGTTCCACTTTATTCAAATTAATTTATTCTAGCTCATTATTTTCGATGTTTTTTTACCGAATTTTCTCCAACAACCGCAGATTGATGCAGTAATTCATTTGACATTCTTGACTGGTCGGAGAACTTTTTTAGCTTTCTTCCAGGTTCGGAATATGATGCAGACTTTATCTGTTTGCTGCTACCAATCCTAGTTGTTTGAAAAACTTCAGCTCTCTGTAAAAAGAATTCTGCTTCTCACTGATAAGACTTCGTTTTACTCATGTGACCTGATCTTCGGGGTTTTTTTTTCCAGCATTTCTCCAACTTTTTCTCCAGTGTATAAGCTAAAATATGGAGATTTCATGATGAAAGGTTCAGCACCAAACAAAGAACGAAAATTGTTCGAGCTTGCTTTCAAAATCCCCATTTATTATTTGGATGCAATAAGCATATAGCAACTTCCTTAATATTTGGAACTCGCTTAGTGCTATAAGGGTTTACTGGTAGGTTCAATATGCTCAGCAGCAGACTATGGCTATCTTGAGGGAAACTTCTCTCATTTGAATAATTTCCCGATTTTCAAACTGACCATCGCGATTTTTTGGTGTAGAGCTATTTAAAAGAAAATGTGCATGCAAAACCGCCACAAACTACACAACAGCTTCAAGCCAGTATTCGACCAACGCAAAGCTAAGACGCAAAATTCTGATACGAATGATGGAGATTTTTCTGAACAGAACACGTCATATGCAGACTAAAATGCGCTGCATTATTTTTAAAGCACAGCGTAGACGTATTTCAATAAATTACATTTAAGGTTACGAGCAGCGAAAAATAAATAATGCCGAGAGAACAAAAAACTCGTACTGATTATTTAAATTATGCGACCTATGCACACTGCAGTTAAAAAAAGGGAGGACAGTTCTATATCTCCCCTTCTACTGGGCCGATTGACAAAATTCAAATTGCGTTTTTCGTCTCGAAAGCGCGACTTACGATATATATCATATATATATATATATAGCATTGTTCTAACATAGGTATTTTGAACCAAAATTGGACTTTTTCTGAAATAACTAACCATTTTTTTATATATTTAGATTCTACAGCTCAAATTATGCCTACATATTAAATTTTGTAAAGTCTGGTGCGAAATGTACGGAGAAATTCAAAAATGTATCTTGGCGCCATTTTTTCAGTTTGCGCCAAGAATAATTCACTTGGCGAACTTCTTAATATATGGCAACCCATTTTCCTTTCCCTTTCATTATGCCGGGGCACCTTGTTAAAAAAGGCAACTTGTTCCTACCTTTTTACATTGTGCATGGACGGAAAAAAGGTCCCATCGTTCCTACTTTAAAGTGTCTAAACCACATTTGATGATTTATCGCTTTCAACAAATATGCCAAATTTCAAAAAGTGCAAATATATAAATTCACGTATATCTTCGGAAATTTTGAATAAAAAACTGTAATCGTTTGCAGGTATGCTCAGAAATACGTCCCCTTTAAGATGATAGTAAAACTTTTATAGATTATAATTCAAATTGGTTTTCGAAAATGTATATAAAATTATTTTAAAATAAAAATTTTAAAAGTAAATCATAAAAAATGGGTGAATTTTATTTCGAATGAACCTGAATTTCGAAATGTGAAAGGAAGAATCAAATAAGTTTAATAAAAAAGAGAGATTAATAAATATCTAACAAACTCAATTAACAATGGAGAAGCTAAAATTTGGAGAGTTAATTTTTTAAAAACTACTAGGGCGATTTTTACAAAACTTGGTAGTTTGGCGTAATTTGTCTCTTAGAATTGACATATTAATAAACATTGGCATGTGAATTTGGAATGTAAAAGTCCAATTTTGTGGCAAAATACCTATATTACAACAATGCTATACATAAATCTAATACATATCCCAAGTCGCGCTTTCGAGACATAAAAAACGCAGTTTGAATTTAATCAATCGGCTCAGTAGAACGAGAGATATTTAAAACTGTTTTTTTTTCCCGCAGTGAACCTACTCTCACGTCCAAAGTTATCTTCACATAGATGAAATCATAAATTTCTCAGTAACTGTAAACTATAATTTTATGAATTTGAGTGAAAATGATATATAACGTCATAACACAAAAATACAAAGAAAAAAACTTTAACAGTGCTGCGTATGATATAAAAATGTGGCATAAAACAATAAAAATTATACCATAATATTGTACAAGTAGAGTTCAGAAAAAAAAAGACAATAACTCAAAAAAGAGTCAAGCCTTATCAATTTTTTAAGGAATGTCATCTTCGCTGACTTGTCCACATACATCGCAACGTCTTTTCATGCTGGCAATAACGTTGTTAACCGGAGTCTGGGAAATTAAGTTTTATTTCTTTTACCAATGCGGTCTTCAGAACATTTGCATCTCTAGGAGGAAGATGTCTTCGTGCAACTGCTTTTCCAAGGCAGTCCTAAGAGTTATCTATCGGGTCAAGAACAGAAGATTGGCTGGGCATGTTATTCACTTTTTTTTTACTATAAAGGAATTTGTCAACAAAGTTTGCTGGAAGTTGACAATTATTATCGTCCATAAAGAAAACGTCAGATAGATATGCACCTGATAAGTTATATGTAAAGTTCTAAGACCTCATCCAGTATCTCTGGCTAGTCACAGATCCGCTTTTGAAATCATGTAGAACGTTAATCCATCGATCCTCATACCATCATCATGTAGAACGTTAATCCATCGATCCTCATACCATCACATCTGTATTATCAAAACGGTCGTGTTCCATAGTGTTAGAAGGAAGATTTCACTTTCTGTACTCCCTACAGATGTAAACATAAAACCTTGACTCATCAGTAAAGAGAACATGGAATCATTGGTGCTCACCCCAGTTTTGGTGTTCTTTGCACCAATTAAAGTGAGGCCTCTTTTGTTGTAAGGACAGTGAAACACATATCCTTGGCTTTTTGACATAAAGATCTTTTGATTAAGCCTTTTATATACAGTTCCAGGGGCGTCTGCGAGCTCCGATCTTAATTGCCGAGTAGCAGACTTTCTGTTACAACGGACAGTTATTGCCAGGTATCGATTTTTGGAAGTAGTTTCATTTAAGATGAGATTCATTAATTCTTCGCCATTCCCATATCTCATTGCTTCCATGATTGTTTGCCCTGCTTCTAAACTACCGATGATTCGCCATTTAACAGATTCTTCCAAATGATACTTCGTAGCCATAACAAATCGCTTTGAGTCTTTACACCCTGAAATCATACGTTATATCGGAGAAATTCATTCAGATAGTCACTTTGCGAAAAGCGCTTGATTCGCTGTCAGATGATGTTACTCCTTGATTTGTATATATAAAAACCGTTTGATTGCATAATGCTAATTATATTTATTATACTTCCATTTCACATATTCTGTGCAAAACAGATTGTATCCATTGGATATTTCCTCGAATATCATTGTTTTTGGTACGTAAATTTAACATGGATGTTTTGGGTATTATTTTTGGTACGTAAGTTTAACATCATGAATTTGGATGTGAGTGTATTTCATAAGTTTAAACCGTTTTACCAGTACGTACTTCCAAGCATTTCCCTTTCATTTGCCTACCGTACAACATTCTTTGTGTTTTCTCAATTCTACAATCAGCTGTAAAGTACGTTCCAAATAAATTTAATAGGAAAATATTTTCCTTTATGCAGAATATTTTTGTTGAAAATTATCGTACAAAGATTTAAATGGTAGAATCTTTTAGACTGTCAATAATAATTAAAAATCACGACTTAAATTTGACAAAAGTATGTTTTCACGATGCAGATAATCCCGGATTACAACAGCAAAAATGATGTTGAGTGTTAGTTTTAGTTAATGTAGTATCGTAATTGAACGTTAATTTCTTTGTTTTATTTATCGTGAAAAGTAAATAATGAGACTTTTGTAGAATCTTTTAAAGCTGATTCGTTAAAGAAAGATAGTAATTTGAAAAGTTAATTATCCATCAACTGTCCTAGCAGAAGATGAAACGAGGTTTTAATGACATGCTTTGCATTTTTCAACTAGATACTGTTGTTCCACACGTGTTGAAACTTACAGAAGAGAAACCTAACGAAATAGAAAAAAACCTAACGAAAAACAGAGATACTTAAAGGGTTCAATTCAATTCCTATGGCTGGGCTTAATAGTTAAAAGCCATAAACCTATCAGTATCAAAATCAAAACTATACAATTAAAACAAAGCTGCGATTAAATGTTTAATTTTTACACAGAAAATTCTAAAAGATTAAAATGACAGCTGAAACATTTTCAAAAAATAATTTAATTAAATAATTTTATAAAATATGTATACATTTGCTTTATGCTTGTAAATAACGTCCGTGTAAAAATATACAAAATATGATTTCGGTTTACATGTATATACATACTCGCAATCACATGCTTTTATTTTCAATGTACTAAGCATTTTGTTACATTTTAAATTGTTTCTGAGCTTTTGTCTGAATTGCTGACTAAAATGCATAGTTATGGTTTTGAAAGTTCAGTATTAAACATACACATATGTAGAAAATTTCATTTCCTAGCTTTTAAACCTTCAGTTTTTCATCTAGGAAGTATATCTTTTCAGTACAACACTAGCAGCTTTATAACGAGTTTTTCACCTTCCCCAAGCCCGTTACGTTATAATGAGAGAACAGCGTTTTAAAAAATATTGATTTATAAAAATATCGCTACTACTTGAGCCTAATTTATTTCGGGTAGAACAAAAATATTGCATAATTTTTGCTGAGGTAGAAGAAAAAAGAAAAGACTACTTACGGGGAGAAATCAGGTGTTTTCTCGGGGGTTCAGGGGCTAGTGTGGATCCCTCCCCTGTACAGTGGCACCATAGCAACGCTATAGCGATCAACGCTTCGATCAAAACCATCACTACCTGAAAACACACAATTATCTCCCAAAATCAGTGAAAGTCCTTGCTTGAAGCATCCATAGCGGATTTTAGTAAATAAAAATAAGAATATATATATATGTGTTCAAATACTAGGCCATTACTAAAAAAGACGGTATAAAAAATTCTGGGAGGGATTTTTCAAGTGAGAAGTGTCGTGTCTCCTCGAGGAAAACGTTCGATTTGACTGTTGGCGGCGATAATCCGAATCTAGTAGAGGAATGCTTTCCATTTTGCCAATAGATGGCGCGCTAGAGCCCAAGCAAAACAGATGTTAACTGGATAGCGGCAGCTAGCATTTAATTAGTTTTTATGCGCGTATTTTCAACTTTTTACTTTCACTTATAAGTGGATATCTTCAAAAATCATAAGAAAGTTGTGTTTTCAGTAAAATTTTCAATTTAAATTAAATGAAAAATTTGGAATATGAAGTCATAGATTACAGTTTAATAGTCATGAGTATGCTTTAATACCTTCAAATGTTAAAATCAGTTTTTATTAATTAACGTAAAGCTTCAAATATTCATAAAATTTTCAGTTCTATACATTTAAAATTAAATATATTTTAATTAATATCAATTATATACATCATTAATGTTAAGTCCTTTTATTTATTTTAAAATCTCTCATTTTTTTAATTAATAACAAATGAAAAAACTTGAAAGACGAATTAAAGATCTTACGTTATGTCGAATGGCAATAAACGTTGATCAAATGAGGCATCGAAATCAAATTAAAATTCTTATATTTAGAGCAATAAAATCACTTATTGTGTTTGCAGATCCTTGTTTTCTCATGCATCAGTTTTGCCAAGGCATGATGTTAAGTAAAAACGTTACGCCTCCTTTGATATACCGTAAAACAGTTAGCGAGCAGCAACTACAAATTTTCAAAATTACTGCAGTAAGAATATTTTTTAAGGCAAGTTTAGTTAGCAGTCCTTTTCGAACAACGAAAAATTACAGTTTCTGTCAGTAATGTGTAATTTCCACTATTTGTCAGTTAAATTTAATTGCAGTCACAATTTACTAAAGATTCTGTCATCGCTATTCCAGTTACTTTCAAGTCCGAGAAAAATTAAGGATATAGCCATCATCAAATGTCATTATTATTAACTAGCATCATTAATTATCTATGTAGTTAAATTTACACTTTCCTTGGGAAACATTAACATCTAGCTAATACATATTCTTTCATTAACAAGGAAAAAATTGTGTATAATATATTGATATAATATTAAAATATTTATATCTGTTAAAGTTGATCTTTAGAATAATATTTTACTATCAGAGTTCTCCAGAAGCCTACAGCATTCTTAAAGAAACTGTACAGAGTCCCACGAAAGATTGTGAAGAACAGACTAATTGTGTATAATGTTTGTATAAAAATTCCTTAGGATTTGAAAATGTTTCAAAATTTCTTCAAGGTGAAAATTCTGACCAAAGTTACTCTAAAATATCATTCAAGTAATTGTTAGGTAATTTATATGATATTTAATTTCATAAGTTTTAGTTTATGTTGTTTCCACGTTTGGAAATCTGAGAGGAATTGGAAATGCATCATGCATCTCTTTATAAAGAGAAATAAGCGTCGTTTTTTTAGGATCAAATTATTTAAAATTGTGTTTCCTAAAGCAGTCATAGTAGTACCTAGTAGGTTCTTTTATTAGTATTAAGTATCTGGTAAGAGTTTTTAAGTACCTTAATTGTTTTAGAAACTAATGTCGAGTAAATGCATTTATAATGTAATATCTAGAAACAGTGCCCATTGAGTACATTCATTGCCATGGTATTAAGTTCCTACAAAGTACCTATAAGTTCTTTTATTACCTTAAGTAGTAAAAATACATAATAGTCATCATTCCTTAACAATAATTGTTCCTCTTAAGTACCTTTATTTTCTGAAAAGTAAATACTTTTATCTTGTAATATATAGTAATGGTACCTAGTAAATATTTTTAGATAATACCTTGATTGTTCAAAATCTAAGTACCTAATGAGTATATATTTTTATTTTATTATCTTAAATAGTAAGTACCTTTACACACCCATATTTAATTAGTAGTGGGTACCCATATTTAATAAATAGTAATAGCATCCAATAAGAATATAACCTAGTTAGTACCTTTATTATCTTAGCAATAAATAAATAATTTATATAATTATATTACTAAATCATTTCTTTAAAGAAATTTTATGAGTACTTGCCATAGAAAATATTCACAAACCATTTGTTAACTTCAATTACAGCTTTTAAAAAATACGAGAATTTCAAGTTAAGTTTCAAGCTGATTTCAAATGAAGGCTTACTGAAACCTCTTTCCACTAGGTAAGAAGAAAGCTGTTGGTTCTGTAACCAGTTTTGTGTTTTTTTAGTACAGTTTTGGCTAAAAATTTTTTTGGTTGTATTTTCTTGCGTTCCTACGTTTTACGTTTTTGCATTCCACTTATTTTAGAAATTTTTCATATTCAAAATTTATAATTGATTTTCAAATATATTAAATAAATGTTGTGTCAGATTTATTTTATACAATATAATTTCTTCCTTACTACACATCATAGTTAATTATTAACTTCATTAATAATTTTTTATAATCAATGGAATGTTGATTACGCCGATCAATCGAAATTTGGCTGTCGACCCCTTGATCATCTTTTATTTTTCAATTAAAATTTGCTCAATCCCCAGGTTGTCAGTACCGACATCGATAGGAACCCCTACTCTAGGTCAGTGCAGTAGTGGAAGCCTTTATTATAACAGGCTTTGCCACAGGTGCGTTATGTGTATTTCAATGAGTGTCCAATATCGGCAGAAAGAGCATTATTTTCTAGTTTCGCTGATGTCTTTATTGCCCCTATTATGTACTGCAGTAAATAGCTATGTTTACACTGTCATTTCATACGCTTCATCCTATTTTAGTCGCGGTTTACGACATGCATAAGCTACTTGGGAGTGTTATTTGACATCTGGTCAATGCAAGGGTGCAGAGGTCCGTACCGGTCTTTAGTTTTACAATCATTGGTAGTAGACATTTCTAGTGATAAATATATTTTAAATTACAAAAACATTCATGTTTTTGCATTTTTAAATTTAAAAAAAATCGAATTTGCAAAAATTACGAAAAACGTTTTATGCATTCCTTCAGTCTATATGCTTATATTTACGAAACTTTTTTACTTCTCATAAAACATTGTAAAGTATTTGTCCCACCTTTTTAGCATGTCTTCGTGGTGTAGTGGTCAGCACACTCGCCGCGTATTCGAGAGGTCCATGGTTCGAGTCTCGGAGAGGACATTGCTCAATTTTCATCTCTCCTGCTTTCAAAAAATACCTAATGTCTCTACAGTGGCGCCTGAATTATAAAAAAGGTGGCGAATGATGATTCTCCACCACCAGCATTTGGCGATTATTCTAATCCTCAGTCGCTCTTTAGAAGGGGGAGTATGTAAAATATTTCTCCCACCTTCTTAGCATGCCTTCGTGGTGTAGTGGTCAGCACGCTCGACACGTATTCGATAGGTCCATGGTTCGAGTCCCGGCGAGAGCACTGCTCAATTTTCTTCTCTCCTGTTTTCAAAAAAATATCTAATGTCTCTACAGAATAAAATACGAAAGTTATGACATCCGCACATCAAGCATTTAAGGAGATATTTCCTTTTTCAAATTGGATATCATTACCAGGGTGGCATACAAGTTGAAGAGCAAAATGTTTTCATTTGTACAAAACTTTGAAAAAAAAATCAGTTCAGAAAATGATTTCTGATGTTAATAGATTAAACGACGTACATTTATTTCTATGCAGCTTGTCGTGAAAAGTATTGATCAATATAAATTTTTCTCGAAAGAAGATTTTATTCGCAGTTTCCTCCAAAATGTGTGCTCTAGAAAAACTGGCAGGCTTCAACATTCGTATGTAAACAACAAGCCACATTATTAGCTTAAATTAAAAACTGAAAAGTATCTCTAGTTTGCAAGATTATTAGATTATGATTCTGAAGTAAAGAACTTCATAACGAACTTCTGTCAAAATTATTTTACCATATCATTTGCATCAAAATTATAAATTAAAGAATGTTATACATTATTCAATCAGAAAAGAATATCGTTGTATGGTATCGTTTGGTATTGTTTAATGGTATCGTTGTATCGTTTAAGAGGTAAACAATGACCCTCGAATTATTCTAGTTTATTTATTGAGCGACACCTCACTGCAAGATGAAAATGACATCAAATATCCAAACTTTTAAAACTGAACATCTCGTTCAATTTTTGTCAAAGTTTTATTATTATTATTATTATTATTATAAGTAAAAAATTTTCTTAAATATAAGTATAGGAATGAGAAGCTGTATAAAATTTTAATTTCGCAGTTTTTACAGAGCTAAAATTTCAAGTTTAAAAATGAAAAAATATGAATATTTGAAACATTTTTGCAATTGAAAGTCTCAATCTACAACCAATAGAGACAAAAGCAAAGACCGGGTAAGGACTCTTATAATTCAAATCTCAGCAAGAGCACAGTTGATTTATCATTTCCTGTCTTAGAAAAAACCAAACATTTCTACAGTGGCACCCGAAATAAAATCTAACAGACGACACCTTATCTTGGTTCTCTTGGGGAATTTAAACGAGGAAAAACGTAACCTATTACTGAATTCCTTTGTGCATGCTCTGATGATGTATTGCGAAGCCGGCAACTGGAAGATTTATCGATTTGAAGGTTCGAATATGCCGTGCGAATATCGATAATAATACGTACCATTTTGTTTCTGTTTCACTAAATAGTTATCCTTAAAACCCCTTGTAAAACAAATATCAGAACATGTTTTAAACAAAATTCATGCTTTAAATTATTGCCGCCCTATTAATTTGATTTTAATGCACAGTCTATTTTTAATGTTAATTATTTTCTGTACCTCCTGTTCCTTCCATCAACGGTCACTAGAATGAAATTAAGTTGAGATTAAATAACAAGCGAATCTATAGTTCAGAAAGACTGTTGTGGCAAACTTGTCAGAAACGTTGCTTACCCTGAAATGTCTACCGAAAACCAATTATATTTAATATTACATCCTAAATAAAATTAATTTTCTACTCACTCTTTCATAAAATTCCTCACTTGAATTGGTTCTAGTTTCAGCTACCGGCATTTTTTTATTTTAATGAAATAGAGACGTTTCGACCTTGAACCGGGCAAGATTCGTTTATCACGAAACAGCTACTGCTAATGGAAGCCCTTTAAGTCTAATGCAGCTTCTTTTTCTGCAAACTTTTACATTTTTGTTTATTTATTTATTTATGTGGATCCTGATCTTTATCTCTCGTTCTCTTCTCATACATAATGTACAATACGTGTTTTCATCCACGACGTAGGCATTTGGCGCGCAGACGATAGGCCCGTTAGTCTAGTCGTTATTGAAAAATCAATGCAAGGTTCGTTCCACTTTATAAATTCCGAGAACAGCTTTGTTCATTTTCGTCTTACTGCCTCTTCTTTCAATTCGTAAATATCTCGTGTTCGTTTCCAACATGTGGAAGATTTGCGTGCAGCTAGAAGCGCTCGGATATGCTGAAGTGGAATGTTTGATGAGAGCAATTTCACTGCATCTAGTTATGAGAGTCAAATGGCTGTCACCCACCCGAGGTACACAGTATTTATTTTAAACCTACAACAAAGTTCAGTTTGAGACTTCAAAATTGATGAAATGATTTCGAACTTGACAAAGCTTTTATCTTACTTGTACACTTCATATATTAATAGGCATATAACAACCCGTTATAATAAATTTCACAGGATATAGCGTTTTTTCTTTCTATATTTGATCTGAAGATAAAAAGAGATATCTTACAAAAAAAAGTTTAAAAACTGAATAATGGTTGATAAAAAATAAAATAAAATAATTGATTAGCACTTTCACATCTGCCAAAGGAAATGGATAATAATTCCAATTTTAAATAATCATGTTAAAGATTAATTATAATTATAGTTACGTTCAATTATTTAATCTATTTTTCGTTCGTTTTTAGTTTTACCAGACTTTACTAATTTTACAAAATAGAATTCCTAGCATAAGTCTCAAGGTTCAAACCCTTCTCTGGAAACACATATAAGGAATTTTCTCTTTCCTTACCGAGTGTAATTGGAAGTTTGGAAACACGTCCGGTTTCCATTCAGAAAGTCCAGAGTTCAAACCCCGACGAGGGCACTGTGGAATTCTTGCGTTCCCTGGTACCCCCCCCAAATAATTAAAAATGTTTCTGCGAATGCAGGAGGATAATTCAGTATCACCTGGATTTGGAGACTAAGTTTCATCCTCCCCAGTTACCAAGAGGAACAATGTAAAGAAGAGAATGTGAGGGAATTTCTGCTTTCTTACCTAGTGACTTCGTTGAGTAATAATGGAAGCACTTCTGGCTGGTATTCGCAAGATTTGGAGTTGGAATTCCGAGGAGAGAACTGTTGATTTTTCGGGATAAACCTATTGATCCTACACATATATCGTCCTCTAAAATACTCATTTATAATTATGAATAATTATTTTATGAAACTACAGTGCAGCCTCGGTTCACGTATTCATTTCATTACTGAAAACTGTTAATCGTCCGAAATGTGCGTAAACCGAAACAGCTTCCTCGAGAGAATCAATGTAACAGTTCTGGACCACAGATAATTGCTTGTTTAAAATTTGCAATAGTATTTTGCGCACGAATTCATAGAAAATTGTTAAATCCATGGGTGGGTGGAGTTTAAACGCAATATTAAAAGAGCATATAGGCCGAGTTAATTCTGATGTAACAACACGAAGGAGAGCGCACATCACAAATGGAAAGGCATAAGGAAAAGATGTTATCGTTGGATTCAAAATTCTTCTTCCATTTGTAACGTTTAACTCTCTAGAGTAACATCCAGTGTTAAACTCTATGTAGAATAGAGAGACTAATCGTTACGTACAACAGAAACTTCGGAAGGATGTAAAAGACTCTTTATATAAAACTGAATTTGATTTTACCAAATACGCAATGCATTGATGGTGTAAACCCTGCATTTGACAAAGCTTTATTTGCAACCCATATAAATCAGAGCCCAAACTATAAATGTTGTTTATTGTGTGATATATTAAAATCCTGATTTCTGATAAATATTTACATCCTACATGTAATTTAATTTTGACATTTTTAATGTTGTTCTAGGCTTAGTAACATGGCCTACGCTTTACTAAAATAACCATGCAAACACCAGTTGGAACTGGTGGAAGACGGCAGAGTTAGCATTCCTAGGTTGAAAACAGTACGAGACAGAAAGAAAAAAGTGGTTACAAAATTGTAAAGCATCATCGATTTAGTACGAAAAGACACCTTATTACTATGAACGCTAAAAACAAAACACTGAAAACGTTGGGCCTATTGACAAAATTCAAATTGCGTTTTTCATGTCTCGAAAGCGCGACTTAGAATATATATTTGATTTATATATAGCGTTGTTCTAACACTGGTATTTCAAAATCAGACTTTTTCTGAAATAACATACCAATTTTTTTTCCATATTTCGATTCTACGATTCAAATTATGCCTAAATATTAAATTTTGTAAAATTTGGTGCGAAATTTACAGAGAAATTCAAAAATTTATCTTGGCGCAATTTTTTTCAGTTTGCACCAAGAATAATTCACTTGGCGAACTTCTTAATATATGTTAACCAATTTTCCTTTCCTTTCCATTATGCCGGAGCGTAAAAGAAGGCATCTTGTTCCTACCTATGTTTAATCATATGGTCCCGCTGGGACAAGGCGGATTGGGTCTCTCTCAAATAGCTCACCTTGTTCCTACCTTTTTACATTGTGCATTGTTGTGTAGAGAATTAGTCTGATAGCGTTTTAAAAACTAGGTGAATGATTTTCTGATTTATGGAAATCTTAATTTTATTTGATTCTGAATTATTTATTTTAATGCTTTAATTTTGGGGAAAAACAGATGCTTCTGGGAATATTATTTAGTTTAAAAGAATATTATTTATTTTCTTTTATTTGCAAATTTTGTACAAGCTTTGATTCATTGTGAAAAGAAGCAGGGAAAGGGAAGCAATATTTGCTAAGTCATGATTTCGCGCGCTTTGTCCTTTAGAATGTTCTAGAAGGAATTTCATTGTGTAGTTGACCTTAAGAGAGGAAGTACGTGACAGAAAGGTCAAAGGTTGCTACTTGACTTTCGATGTAAGTCATTCAGGTTTTTGGCGATTGAGGGTCCGGTTGTTGGCTAAGTGAAGAAGGGTGCGCATGCGCGATCACCCTTATTTCCGCATTCAGGGGTTGAAAACGCAAATTTTGCCAAAATTAAGGGGACGATAATTGAAGCCATAATGGGAGCCCGCGTTTGTGAAGGAGACGAAGAAAATTTGAGTTGAATCACTTACTGGCTGGCTGAACTTACTTTGGACGTTACTCTTGAAGCTTGCTCTTGGGATGAGCAAGAACAGGCGAGCCGTAATTGCCTAGAAAGACGTTTCTGGCCGGGAGCTGCAAACATGCTCCCCTGCCGCGTTCTGGTAAAAAGGCGAAATTGAACCGGGCGAGTGACTTAAGACTTTCAAGACCAGGCGGATAGCCGTGCTGGGCAGCAGTGCTCCTGTTTCTGTTTTCCAGAGTTAAAATAGCTTCGTCGTTATGAAAACCAGTTACCTGCGTGTGTGTTTCGCCAATAGTGCCAGGAAATGACGATGTCTTCTGAAACTTCCATTTGTGACCGTAAAGATGAGCCCCGCCGACGTCAACGTTTATTAGGATACGAGTCCTCTACTTCAAGACGTCCTGACCAGATAAGTCTATTTTTTGTGTTTGAACTTTAAGTAAGGTTTCAACGATTTCCTTGGAAAGAAAAATAACAACGTCGAATCTTAATTTAATTCTCAGGCTTTCAATTGTTTCCCTTTCCCCTTTTAAATTACCAAGACAAACCTTAAAGTTTTTTATATGAAAAAAAAAAGGTAAATGACAAATTGAAGAATTCCCCTTAGACTCTCTGATGAGGATAAGATTTTATTTTATTGTGATGAATTTGAATAAACTGATATTTAATCTGGAAACCTATTACAGTATATTTCTTTATATATTTAATATGTTTTCCTATATATCTTGTATATGTTTTTCTTATGTTTACGATCCTCTCACGGCGCGGTCCCGGGATGCAATTTTTACAACGCAATGCATTAAAAATTCACTTATACGATCACTAAAGTTTGGTAATTAGCAAATTCTTAAGAGTTTAGTTTCCTCCCTAAGAGGAAGTAGAAACCTCTCACGGCAAGTAGCTATTTAACATTGGTGCCGTGAAGTAAAGCTTCATAACAGCATTAGCAGAGAAAAAGTCACTTCGTTTCTACTTCCAAATAATTTTAGCAAAGTGGATAAACAACATTTGATGTTTTATTGCTTTCAAGAAATATGCCAAATTTCAAAAAGTGCAAATATATAAATTCACGTATATCTTCGGAAATTTTGATTAAAAAACTGTGATTTTTTGCAGGTATGCTTAGAAATACGTCTATTTTAAGATAATAGTAAAAATTTTATAGATTATAATTCAAAATGCTTTTTTGAAAAATTTTAAAAAAATTATTTAAAAATATAAATTTTAAAAATAAATCATAAAAAATGGGTGAATTTTATTTGGAATGAACCTGAATTTCGAAATGTGAAAGAAGAATCAAATAAGTTTGATGAAAAAAAAGAGATTAATAAATATATACCAAACTCAATTAACATTGAGAAGCTAAACTTTTGAGAGCTAATTTTTTAAAACCTACTCGTGCGATTTTTACAAAACTTGGTAGTTTGGCGTAATTTGAGTCGCAGAATTGAAATATGGAAAAAAATTGTTATGTTATTTCAGAAAAAAGTCCGATTTTGTGTCAAAATACCTATATTCGAACAATGCTATATATAAACCTAATACATGTCCTAAGTCGCGCTTTCGAGACATGAAAAACGCAAGTTGATTTTCGTCAATCGGCCCAGTAGAACGGGAGATATAAAACTGTTCCTTCGCCCACCCCCATCATGTACATTTGTTTCTTCTTTCGTCAAACGTACATTTGACTTCCGAAACTGTAACGTTACGAAACTTGAAAAAAAAAGGAGAAAAGATTATCTTCCGTACGAAACATGAGGCCGCATTGCCACACCGTGGTGTCTCTTGTAGTTCCCAGTCAAGAAGACTGCAGTTCAAACCCCGCGGAATGCCTTCTTGAACTGTTTGTCTTTAAAAAAGAGTGGAAAATATGCCGAGCGTGGGCAGTCGTGTCATAAAACGTACAAAATCAATGCAACTTGAGCTTCGTGGGAGAAATTTGGGCACTATGCAAATATAGTATGAAACATCACGCCTGTTCACCTAAGACAGCTAAAAAATAGAATATCTCCTTGGGGTTGTATGCTGAAACTGATGTTCATGGGGAGATTTTCAAAACATAATTGTTTTGGGGTGGTTTTACTTTACGGTGAATGTGAGCGTAATGCTCAATCTGTATCGCGTCTGAACCGGCAACCTTTTCCTGCAAGCCCGCATTTTTCACACAAGACCATTTTACAGGTATTGGAACGTTTAGGGAGCAAGCTGCCTGACTAGCCGACTTCGATCCGACAGACCAGCTAAAGTAGGAGAGAAAGTACAGCCAGAAGATGTATTATCATTCGCCTTCACATATCCGAAGAGCAACACAAGGTGAAAATTGTGGCCTTTCAAAAAGCCACAAGAAAATTCTAAACGAAAACGAATTAGGAGCTTCTTATCAGGCATTAATGGATGAGGATGCCGAGAGACTTTTGCATGGGGCAGTTTCTTCATGAACCTGACAGATGTCTAGCCAACATTCTTGGTAAATATAGTATAGACGGTTAAGGCATGTGTTTTCACGGAAAAAATGTATAATAAGCAGAACACACATTACGGGGCACTGGAAAATCCAACATGTTCGGCCGGTTTTCGATATCATATACGGTTTTCGATCAATCTTTGGTATGGAATTTACTATAACAGGCTAATCGGTCCAATATTTTACCAGGTTACGTTAACAGCCCCACGATATTTACTACTTTGCAATACGTAATACCCGATATTGTTGAGAACCTGCCGTTGCTTCAACTCCGGAAGGGATAATTCTAACATGAGAGCACGCCTGAGCACAAGACATCACTGAAGCAGTATCTGACGGAGAAACTCGGAGAATGAATAATCGGGAATGGTGGTTTCGAAGAGTGGCCTCTATGTTCAGCTGACCTGACTCCAGTAAACTTTTTCCTGTGGGGATACCTCAAATACCAGTTTTATGCGACTCCTTTGCAAACGTTGCAGGACCTTTAATGACTTAATACAGATGCTTGTGCAAACGTAACACCCGATCGTCAGAGAGAAGTTTCAACATGGAAAATAAAATTGTTTTGTAATAATTAGTTTTTTTTTTTTCTATGATCGTTTTGTCATGTCAAACATCAATGTAGGAAATCACGAACAAACAAATGTGCATTTAAAACGTTATGCTCTTAATACTCATGTCCACTAGGTGTCTTTTCGTACTAAGTAGATTTGCTCTGAAACTTTGTAATTAACTTTTTTCTCCTATTTTGTACCGATTTCGAGATAGGTACGCTAACTCTGCCATTTTCCAACAGGTAACGTTATATGCTGTCTCTCTAGGTAGTGCATAGACATTTTAGTATACACAAACACCACTTTTATGACTAGGCATTAATCTTTCAGTTAACTGCCGAATTTTCAATTAACATTTGTTCCTTTTGTTTCCTTCTTATTACAGCAATATTTTTTAAGTTATACGTACTTCCTTAATCTGAATTGCACCTATCACTTCTTTTCCACAGAACGCCGATTTTGCCAATTGCGCAATGTTTTATTGATACAACCACTGCATTCAGCAAGGCTTTACTGCAGTCTATATAAATCAGAGTCAAAATTATAAATGTCAATGCTGCGTATACGGGGCGCCAACTATAAAGTCCTGTACCACCCATTTAACTGCCGAACGGCGGCAGCTGTAATCACAAAAGTGGTGACTAGGCATAGTAGCATGGCCTACGCATTACTAGATAAGATGATAAGATAGCTTACAACGTCACCTCGTGGAAAACGGCGGTGTCAGCATTCCTATGTTGAAAACAGTATGAGACAGGACGAAAAAAGTGATTACAAATTGTAGAGCATCACGAATTGTTCGGCAGTTAAACTAGGGGTACCATATATTATATGAACTAAAGCTTTATTTAAAATTGACATATATTGCGCAAATATATATTACTTTTAATTTCTAGTATTAAAAAACAGAATTTATCTGATTCATTAACAAGAATTAAAAACGTTTAGTAAATATAGCGAATGTTATGCGAAGGACTTAACGCATCCACGATCCATAAATGACAGATACACCAAGCAGATGTCAATTCATAGGACATAAATTAGATTTCAAAGCTAAGTGTTTTGTGTTACACTCTTAAAATATTAATTTAATAACATGAAAATCTTTCCTTCATCATTTCGTACTAGAAGAGATTTTTAAATATCGATAAATGTTATGTATTTGAACTTGTTAAAATAATTTCCGTTCAGGAAAGTGAAAAAGAATAAGTATTCTTTAGCAAACACTTAAAAAAATAATTCATTCGTTAATTTATCTCTTACCACATGCCTTAAATAAATTAGTGGAATAAAACCGGGTTGAAAAGGAATTAATCTCTCCGTAGTCATAGCAACTAATAGGATAAACTTAACGTTAAGAATTAAGTTCTTTTTCTAGCATTTGCCAGGAAAAAAGTTAAAAAAAAAATTATTGTTTTTGTCTAACTATGGTCTGTTTGATGATGAAATAGTTATTTTTGCTATTGTTACGTTTCTATTTTATCCTTTCCGGGAAATACTAATTTTGTAAGGATCTTAAGATTTACTAACGTTTATTTTATTTTAAATCTTTACTATCACTTCTTATTTTCTACTTCCGGCCAGAATTATAAGCGTTAAGGATTTTATGCAAAGTTTGTCTGGCGAACGCCAAGTACTTAAGTTGTGGCTTTTTGCCAAGCAAGAGAGAGAGGAAGTAGTGAGTTCGAAGCAGGCCGCTTACCTCAGAAGTTACGCAGTTGCTATTTGCCTTCCAGGCCAGAGGTTTTAATTCTCTTGATAAATTAAACGTATTGTAGTGTTCACAGTCTCTGTGCTACATACGCTTCCTGTTATTATAAGGCCAATCTTCCACGTGTATTATTCAAATTTAAATTAGAGTTTAGTTTTATTTTGATATCTTTTGCGTTAGACCCCGAGTGGAGGGTCATTGTATAACGAAGTACGGAAGTCATTGTATATAAAGAAAAATAAAGGGGTTTGCATACCCTTCGTCTGTATCCTGTCTACTTACTACAATTAGTGAACATAGCTTTAGTAAGCTCTCTGTTCCTAGTCAGGTCCTTGTATGTTCCCGAAGAAGATTAGAAGAAACATTGAACCTGATAGTGGCGCCCAACGAAGAAGAATAACCATGGCCGAGTTTCAAGAAGAACCTGTGCTGCCTGCAGAAACGGCTCAGAATCCAGAAATGCCAGTTGCCGCCCTGGAAGGATTTGGGTACATCGTCCAGACCATGCGCGCTTCGATGAAACCAGAAGCAACATTTAACGGAAACTCACCGGTAACCAGTTTTTTGGAAAAATTGGATGACCACTTCATGCTCTACCCCGTGCACGAGTTTCAAAAAGTTACCTTAGCTACCAGCGCTTTGAGGGGCCAAGCGCTTAACTGGTTCAAATGTATCGGCAGAAGTCTCTTGGGTCAAGCAGGAAGTCCCACCTATACTTACGAAAATTTCAAGACTGCCCTACTAAAAGCGTTCCCTGTTGTAAGGGATCGTGCGAAATTAGAAACGGAACTTTTTAGTATATATCGACAAAGAATCGAAAACCTCTCGAGCTTTATTTTAAGAAAAATTCACGTTTTCAAGCTCTTGTATGGAAACCGTCCGGATCCTGAAATAATTCAAGTGATTTTGCCGAGGTTACTACCCCAAGTGCAAGACTTTATTGAAATGAGAAATCCGACTACACTGGATAAATTATTTGAGCTAGCAATCCAGTTTGAAAGTAGAAGAACGGCGGACCGCGAAACAAGACGCCAATATCAACAGAGAAACCAATTTGGTACGCCAAGACTACAGCAAACTCAAGCATACGGCTACGGAGAAAAAGCGAATCAGTGGGCAAGGAAACCCGAGCATTCAAAAACAGCCGGCGAACGTCGACAGTTCAATAGCTACCCAGGAAAAAAGTCTCAAGGCCAGTGGAGAAAGAAGGAAAGCACGGAAAGGAAAAATAATTTAAACTAAAACGGATTTCTGCTGACGAGAGGGTGCGGAAATGCGAAGGCCACGAAAATGGTGAGTGATGGTAATGGTGAAAAATTTGACTCTTCCGAAGATTGAAGTCTTGGTGAATAATATCCCGGCCACCGCACTCCTGGATACCGGCGCGCAGTGTTCCTGTGTGGCAGAAGTCTTTTTTAGAAAATATTTTCGCAAATACCGCATATATAATGCGGATAATACGACAGTATTAGCGGCGCAAGGAGAAGAATGTAAGTGCGTAGGTAAAGTACCTTTATATATCCGTATCAAGGACGAACAAGTAAAGGTGATGTTTTTTATAGTAAAGAATTTGCAAGCACATTTAATCCTAGGAATAGACTTTCTTTCAGACGCACAAGCTACACTGGATTTTAATGAAGCGTCCCTTAGGCTGACAATGAAACCAGTGCGTGTAGAAAAGGTTGAACCGCCAAGGTTAAATCTTGACCACCTGCCTAATGACGAGCAAGATAGAATCCGACAAGTGGTAAGTGAATTTGCTTCCTTATTTAGTGATATTCCAGGATTTACTCAGGTTACTAACCATAGTATTGACACCGGAGATGCATTGCCAGTTCGTCAAAAACCATACCGGTATGATAAGAATAAGGAAAAAATTATAGAATGGCATATTACCGATATGCTACGTAAAAAGATCATAACGCCCATCTCAAGTAGTTATGCTAGCCCGGTGGTTTTATGTAAGAAAAATAATGATTATCCTTTGGAGCATCCAAAAAGGTGGAGATTCGCTATTGATTACCGTAAATTAAATTCCATAACGAAATATCCGGTATATCCGTTACCGATCATAGAAGAAATTTTAAGGAACATAAAATCAACCAAATTTATGACGACTTTAGACTTAACGAATGGTTATTTTCAAATAGGGTCAGGCCTAAGACAGCTTTTATAACCAAGTCTGGCACTTATGCATTTTTGCGTATGCCGTTTGGCCTTTGTGGGGCCCCAGAAACATTTCAGCGATGCATGGACATTGTGTTAAGACCTGTTCTTGGAAAGTCCACATTTATCTATTTAGACGATATCATTATTACTAGTGATAATCTCGACCAACATATACAGGATTTAAGACAGGTGTTTTCTTTATTAAATGAGGCCGGTCTAAAAGTTAATGTCGAAAAGTGCAAATTTGCAGCCCCTGAATTAAAATATTTAGGTTACAAAATATCGCAAAAAGGGATCGAGACAGATGAATCAAAAATAATCGCTGTACAAAAGTATCCGACTCCAAACACGGCAAAGAAGCTCTCTTCTTTTCTAGGACTTTGTTCATATTATAGGTCCTTTATAAAAGATTTTGCGGCTATCGCTGAGCCATTCTTAAAATTAAAAAGGAAAAAGGCAAGATTCTCGTGGACGGCCGAAGCCAATAGTGCTTTCGAAAAATTAAAACAAGCATTAACGCAAGCCCCTGTGTTGAAATTTCCTGAAAAGGATGAAAATTTAGAAATTTCAGCGGATGCTTCGGATTATGCGGTAGGAGCGGTACTTTCGCAAAATCAGCAGCCCGTGGCATTTTTTAGCCGAACTTTAAATCAAACACAAAGAAACTATTCCGCGACCGAGAGAGAGGCACTTGCAGTTCTGTTAGCAGTGCAAAAGTTCCGAGTCTATTTTGGAAAGGCGCCGATAACAGTATATTCTGATCATGCGGCGGTAACTAGATTGTACTCAGGGAAAAATTTATCCCCAAGGTTAATAAGATGGGCACTCAAGCTGCAAGAATATAATCTGGTAATCAAGCATACCCCCGGAAAGGAAAATATCGTAGCAGATGCCCTATCACGAATTAAATTAGACGAACAGGGTAATACCGTAAAAGATGCAATGCTTACAGCGTGTACAATAAATTCCCGAGAAACTGTAATAACCGAACTGGGTAAGGATATTGAGTTTGGAAGTATTTATGAGTATTTGAAGGATCCTGAAAATTTTAGCCACCAAGATATTGTGGCGATAAGAAATAGGGCGGCCCATTACGAACTAATAGATGGTCTATTATTTTATACAAAAACTACGAATTCCAACAACGAATTTCGACCTGTTATCCCAGCTAGTCTTAGATTAAATATCCTGCATGAGCTCCATGACAGCCCTTTAGCTTCTCATGCTGGTATTCGAAAAACTATCCAACGCGTACGCGAGGCAGTCTACTTTCCTGAACTGCAAAAGTTAACAAGGCCGTATGTCCAGTCCTGCCCAACATGTCAAGCCGTTAATTATATTAATTTCCGCCCGGCCGGGTTTCTAAATAGTATTAAATCCGAATTTCCAAATGAAATAATTGGCATCGATTTATTGGGCCCTTTCCCAAAAAGTCACTTAAACAAAAGTCGCTATCTCCTTGTTATGGTTGATCATTTTAGTAAATGGACCGAAATTGTTCCCTTAAAACGAGCCTCCGCGAAATTGGTTACCGATTCTATTTTAAATAAATATATTTTAAAATACGGGGCGCCCCTAAAAGTTATATCGGATAATGGTCCTCAATTTGTAAGTAATATATTTGAAGACATGTGCCAAAAACTGGGCATACGTCATTTAAAAATGGTCCCGTATCGGCCGCAATCAAATATAGCGGAACGGATCAACAGAAATATAGTGAAAATTATCCGTAGTTATGTTAAAAATTTTCATAAAAGCTGGGATAACTATGTCAATGAATTTGCTTTCGCCCTTAGGACCGCAAAACATGATACAACGGGAAAAACTCCTGCTGAGTTATTTCTAGGCAGAAAGATTATAACACCGTTAGATAAATTATTTTATGTGCAACAAAGAGCCCCAGAATTTAAAATGGGTGATATAGAAAAACTAATTAAGGAGGCAAAGAAGAATACTGAAGTAGCACAGAGAAAACAAAAATTGTATTATGACTTGAAACGACGGGGAGTAACTTATAAAGTAGGGGATGAAGTACTAAAAATTAAGCATTCACTTTCTTCAGCACCAGAAGATAAAACTGCCAAATTTTTTCCACGATTTGAAGGACCATATGTTATAGAAAAAATAACTCACGCTGTTGTAGTGTTAAAGGCCAGAAATGGTGAAACCTGTTCAGCAAATATTGATCAAATTAAGCCCTACTTCGATCGTAATAAAATGCAAATCTTTTCAGATCTTTTGCAGGATCCGGCACGGCAGACACCGCAGGTACAAGTTCCAGAGGTGGGAAAACGACAAGTACAAGGGCAAGCCAATGAGAGACAGAAGCAAGTGAAAAGAAAATTGCCCCGCGGAAAAATTGAAGGTAAAAAGAAAAAGAAGCCGTTCCACCGTCCAGAAAACAGAGTTCACGAACACCCCCAGAATGAAGAAGGGAGAAGGACGACGTATGTGAAGAGGACCAGGAGAAAGGACGGCAACTATAACCCGGCTTTAAAACGGAAGATCGACTCATCCGACAGAACTCTCCGCAGCAAAAGTCGCCGAACTGCGGAAGGGCCATCAGCGGCGGAGGAAAAAGTACAAGAAAAATTTGAACGGCCAACAACGAGTTCCAAGCAGGATCACGACAGAAGTTTCCCGGTTCCACCAAGACCAGCTGCCTTTAAACGGCCAAGACCACAAGCAGAGGAGAAAAGGAAGGTGTTCAAGGGTGGCCGTACTGGTGAAAAACGGAAGCTTCCAGAGGAAAGCACTGAAGGGCGAGCCCGTACAAGAAGGAGGATAAACCAGGCTAATATCTGCAGTACCTTTAAAGACTGGGCCCAGAAAAGGATGTCCGAATATTACAAAGATAAGTAAAATTTTATGTTACTTTGCAAACTTAAGTTAATCTTTCATTCTTACTGCAAGTGGCAGATTTCAAGAAGTTATACCTCATGCGAGGTCTACCTTTATCGCCAAAAGGGCGAGAAATGAGTTGTGACCGATTTTCGTATTATGTTTTTAAATTACTCGTGTGTAAAACTAAAGTTGATGTATAATAGCGTTGTGTAAAAACTTAAATATTGTAAAGAGTTATTGTATAAATTTTATTTAAAACATTCTAGCAAGAAAGAAGTTTTAGTCTGAAAGACTTTTTGAAATGTAGTATTATTTCAATGTAGAAAAAATTGGCACTTGCTTTGAAAAGAATAGAAGTTAACAATGTACTACTAATGTATGTTTTCAAATGTGTAAAATTAACGGCATGTTGATATGTTCTTATATACATGTGAACTGTTATTTTAAATGTTAAGAAATACCGTGATATGGTAAAAGTGAAAGTAATGTTAAAAATTTGTTATTCGTGTGACTGTAAAGATTAAATCATGGCGAATATGTGGTAAAGGTTGAATGATGTAGTTAGGCTCTCTGACGCTACACTTTAGAGTTAGCCACTTTTAGAATAGTACCTCAGGGTTTAGAGTTGAAAGTAGGGTGTGTTAAGAGGTCTCGTTATGTTGAATTTTAACACGTTAGTGTTTTGATTGTAGGAGGAAGTGTGGCACACGTAGACAGAAACACATTCGTGTTTGGTGTTCTTTTACAACACATGTCAGAGAGCACGGGGAGAGATAATTAAAATAGTCATGAATGAAATAAGAAGGTTAAGAGAAGTATATTCTATATGTTATTTGCAATGTCATTCTGTAACATTTCATTAAACTAGTTTTCCTTCCAGATCTCTGGAAGGAACCAGAATTGAATAAAGCTCCTGTTTAGATGCAGTACAGATGAAAAAAAAAAGATTGTTGTATATCCTGGGAGCTGCTATTGTAACAAATTTCTTTCTTTTAAATTTTCTAGTTTCTAACGAAGTTATGATTGTAAAAGATTGGCCTCGCGTTAGATTCTAGAGCTAAAAGTTTTCAACAAGTTCGTTTTAGACCTCAGTTTCAAACTAATTAACTCTGGCGGGAAGTATGTAAGGATCTTAAGTTTTACTAACGTTTATTTTATTTTAAATCTTTACTATCACTTCTTATTTTCTACTTCCGGCCAGAATTATAAGTGTTAAGGATTTTATGCAAAGTTTGTCTGGCGAACGCCAAGTACTTAAGTTGTGGCTTTTTGCCAAGCAAGAGAGAGAGGAAGCAGTGAGTTCGAAGCAGGCCGCTTACCTTAGAAGTTACGCAGTTGCTATTTGCCTTCCAGGCCAGAGGTTTTAATCCTCTTGATAAATTAAACGTATTGTAGTGTTCACAGTCTCTGTGCTACATACGCTTCCTGTTATTATAAGGCCAATCTTCCACGTGTATTATTCTAAAGTTAAATTAGAGTTTAGTTTTATTTTGATATCTTTCGCGTTAGACCCCGAGTGGAGGGTCATTGTATTCCGAAGTACGGAAGTCATTGTATATAAAGAAAAATAAAGGGGTTTGCATACTCTTCGTCTGTATCCTGTCTACTTACTACAATTAGTGAACATAGCTTTAGTAAGCTCTCTGTTCCGAGTCAGGTCCTTGTATGTTCCCGAAGAAGATTAGAAGAAACATTGAACCTGATAATTTCTCTTACGATTTAATTGACTTCCAAAGGAAAATTAATGAAGCACTTTTATAATTTTAAAGGGTTTCCATCGACTGAATCCATGAAGCCAAAGGATTCGTACAAATTGTCAAAGCAACTGAAGGCGGAGTATTTTCAGCTTTAGAAGGAAGAGAAGTCAAAAAATTAATGACAAGATTATCAGGGTCAATGTTCCTTCTAACCTTCTTCGGGAACATGCAAGGACCTGACTCGGAACAGAGAGCTTACTAAAGCTATGTTCAAAACTGTGGGAAGTAAACAGGATACACAAGAAGGGTATACAAAACGCTTTATTTTTCTTTATTTACAATGACTTCCGTACTTCGGAATACACCGACCCGCTACTTGGGGTCAAAACGTAAAAGTATAAAAATAGAACTAAACTCTAACGTTAAAATAATAAACGTGGAAAATTGGCCTTATATTAACAGGAAGCGTGTGTAGTACAGAGAACTGCGAACACTACAATACGTTTAAATTTATCAAGAGGATTAAAACCTCTGGCCTGGAAGGCAACAAGCAACTGCGTAACTTCTAAGGTAAGCGGCCTGCTTCGACTCACTGCTTCCTCTCTCTCGTTTGGCAAAAAGCCACAACTTAAATACTTGGCGTTCGCCAGACAAACTTTGCATAAAAACCTTAACGCTTATAATTCTGGCCGGAAGTAGAAAATAAGAAGTGATAGTAAAGATTTAAAATAAAATAAACGTTAGTAAAACTTAAGATCCTTACATACTTCCCGCCAGAGTTAATTAGTTTGAAACTGAGGTCTAAAACGACCTTGTTGAAAACTTTTAGCTCTAGAATCTAACTCGAGGCCAATCTTTTACAAATATTTTTCGCTAGAAACTAGAAATTTAAAAGAAAGAAATTTGTTTTTACAATAGCAGCTTCCAGGATACACAATTTTTTTTTCATCTGTACTGCATCCAAACAGGAGCTCTTATTCAAATTTATTCTAAAAGTGGCTAACTCTAAAGTGTAGCGTCAGAGAGCCTAACTACATCATTCAACCTTTAACATATATTCACCAAAATTTTAACATTCATTTCACTTTTACCATATCACGGTATTTCTTAACATTTAAAATAACAGTTCACATTGTATATAAGAACATATTAACATGCCGTTAATTTTACACATTTGAAAACATACATTAGTAGTACATTGTTAACTTCTATTCTTTTCAAAGCAAGTGCCAATTCTTTCTACATTGAAATACTACATTTCAAAAAGTCTTTCAGACTAAAACTTCTTTCTTGCTAGAATGTTTTAAATAAAATTTATACAATAACATTTTACAATAATTAAGTCTTTACACAACGCTATTATACATCAACTTTAGTTTTACGAGCGATTAATTGAAAAACATAATACCAAAATCGGTAACAACTCATTTCTCGCCCTTTTGGCGATAAAGGTAGACCTCGCATGAGGTAAAACTTCTTGAAATCTGCCACTTGCAGTAAGAATGAAAGATTAACTTAAGTTTGCAAAGTAACATAAAATTTTACTTATCTTTGTGATATTCGGACATCCTTTTCTGGGCCCAGTCCTTAAAGGTATTGCAGATACTTGTTTGATTTATCCTCCTTCTTGTACGGGCTCGCCCTTCAGTGCCTTCCTCTGGAAGCTTCCTTTTTTCACCAGTTCGGTCACCCTTGAATACCTTCTTCTCCTCTGCTTGTGGTCTTGGCCGTTTGATGGTAGCTGGTCTTGGCGGAACCGGGAACCTTCTTTCGTGTTCCTGCTTGGACCTCGTTGCTGGCCGTTCAAATTTTCCTTGTAACTTTTCCTCCGCCGCTGGTGGCCCTTCCGCAGTTCGGCGACATTTGCTGCGGAGAGTCCTGTCGGATGAGTAGATCTTCCGTTTTAGAGCCGGGTTATAGTTGCCGTCATTTCTCCTGGCTCTCTTTGCATACGTCGTCCTTCTCCCTTCTTCACTCTGGGGGTTATCGTGAGCTCTCTTTTCTGGACGGTGGAACGGCTTCTTTTTCTTGTTACCTTCAATTTTTCCGCGGGGAAACTTTCTTTTCACTTGCTCCTGCCTCTTAATGGCTTGCCCTTGTACTTGTCGTAGTTCCACCTCTGGAGCTTGTGCCTGCGGTGTCTGCCGTGCCGGATCCTGCAAAAGATCTGAAAATATTTGCATTTTATTACGATCATAGTAGGGTTTGATTTGATCAATATTTGCGGAGCAGGTTTCACCATTTCTGGCTTTTAACACTACTACAGCGTGAGTTATTTTTCTATAACATATGGTCCTTCAAATCGATCAATCAATGGAAAATCAATGGAAAAAATTTGGCAGTTTTATCTTCTGGTGCTGAAGAAAGTGAATGCTTAATTTTTAAAACTTCATCCCCTACTTTATAAGTTACTTCCCGTCGTTTCAAATCATAATAGAGCTTCTGTTTTCTTTGTGCTACTTCCGTATTCTTCTTTGCTTCCTTAATTAGTTTTCTATATCACCCATTTTAAATTCTGGGGCTCTTTGTTGCACATAAAATAATTTATCTAACGGCGTTATAATCTTTCTGCCTAAAAATAACTCAGCAGGAGTTTTGCCCGTTGTATCATGTTTTGCGGTCCTAAGGGCGAAAGCAAATTCATTGACATAGTTATCCCAGCTTTTATGAAAATTTTTAACATAACTACGGATAATTTTCACTATATTTCTGTTGACCCGTTCCGCTATATTTGATTGCGGCCGATACGGGACCATTTTTAAATGACGTATGCCCAGTTTTTGGCACATGTCTTCAAATATATTACTTACAAATTGAGGACCATTATCCGATATAACTTTTAGGGGCGCCCCGTATTTTAAAATATATTTATTTAAAATAGAATCAGTAACTAATTTCGCGGAGGCTCGTTTTAAGGGAACAATTTCGGTCCATTTACTAAAATGATCAACCATAACAAGGAGATAGCGACTTTTATTTAACAGACTTTTTGGGAAAGGGCCCAATAAATCGATGCCAATTATTTCATTTGGAAATTCGGATTTAATACTATTTAGAAACCCGGCCGGGCGGAAATTCATATAATTAACTGCTTGACATGTTGGGCAGGACTGGACATACGCCCTTGTTAACTTTTGCAGTTCAGGAAAGTAGACTGCCTCGCGTAAGCGTTGGATAGTTTTTCGAATACCAGCATGAGAAGCTAAAGGGCTGTCATGGAGCTCATGCAGGATATTTAATCTAAGACTAGCTGGGATAACAGGTCGAAATTCGTTGTTGGAATTCGTAGTTTTTGTATAGAATAATAGACCATCTATTAGTTCGTAATGGGCCGCCCTATTTCTTATCGCCACAATATCTTGGTGGCTAAAATTTTCAGGATCCTTTAAATACTCATAAATGCTTCCAAACTCAGGATCCTCACCCAGTTCGGTTATTACAGTTTCTCGGGAATTTATTGTACATGCTGTGAGCATTGCCACCTTTACGGTATTACCTTGTTCATCTATTTTAATTCTTGATAGGGCATCTGCTACGATATTTTCCTTTCCGGGGGTATGCTTGATTACCAGATTATATTCTTGCAGCTTGAGAGCCCATCTTATTAACCTGGGGGATAAATTTTTCCCTCAGTACAATCTAGTTACCGCCGCATGATCAGAGTACACTGTTATCGGCGCCCTTCCAAAATAGACTCGGAACTTTTGCACTGCTAACAGAACTGCAAGTGCCTCTCTCTCGGTCGCAGAATAGTTTCTTTGTGTTTGATTTAAAGTTCGGCTAAAAAATGCCACGGGCTGCTGATTTTGCGAAAGTACCGCTCCTACCGCATAATCCGAAGCAGCCGCTGAAATTTCTAAATTCTCATGCTTTTCAGGAAATTTCAACACAGGGGCTTGCGTTAATGTTTGTTTTAATTTTTCGAAAGCACTATTGGCTTCGGCCGTCCACGAGAATCTTGCCTTTTTCCTTTTTAATTTTAACAATGGCTCAGCGATAGATTCAAAATCTTTTATAAAAGACCTATAATATGAACAAAGTCCTAGAAAAGAAGACAGCTTCTTTGCCGTGTTTGGAGTCGGATACTTTTGTACAGCAATTATTTTTGATTCGTCTGTCTCGATCCCTTTTTGCGATATTTTGTAACCTAAATATTTTAATTCAGGGGCTGCAAATTTGCACTTTTCGACATTAACTTTTAGACCGGCCGCATTTAATAAAGAAAACGCCTGTCTTAAATCCTGTACATGTTGGTCGAGATTATCACTAGTAATAATGATATCGTCTAAATAGATAAATGTGGACTTTCCAAGAACAGGTCTTAACACAATGTCCATGCATCGCTGAAATGTTGCCGGGGCCCCTGAAAGGCCAAACGGCATACGCAAAAATGCATAAGTGCCAGACTTGGTTATAAAAGCAGTCTTAGGCACGTCCTCAGGCCTAACTCCTATTTGAAAATAACCAGTCGTTAAGTCTAAAGTCGTCATAAATTTGGTTGATTTTATATTCCTTAGAATTTCTTCTATGATCGGTAACGGATATACCGGATATTTAGTTATGGAATTTAATTTACGGTAATCAATAGCGAATCTCCACCTTTTTTGGATGCGTCAAAGGATAGTCATTATTTTTCTTACATAAAACCACCGGGCTAGCATAACTACTTGAGATGGGCGTTATGATCTTTTTACGTAGCATATCGGTGATATGCCATTCTATAATTTTTTCCTTATTCTTATCATACCGGTATGGTTTTTGGCGGACTGGCATTGCATCTCCGGTGTCAATACTATGGTTAGTAACCTGAGTAAATCCTGGAATATCACTAAATAACGAAGCAAATTCACTTACCACTTGTCGGATTCTTCCTTGCTCGTCATTAGGCAGGTGGTCAAGATTTAACCTTGGCGGTTCAGCCTTTTGTACACGAACTGGTTTCATTGTGAGCTTAAGGGACGCTTCATTAAAATCCAGTGTTGCTTGTGCGTCTGAAAGAAAATCTATCCCTAAGATTATATGTGCTTGCAGATTCTTTACTATAAAAAACATCACCTTTACTTGTTCGTCCTTGACACGGATATACAGAGGTACTTTACCTATGCACTTACTTAATTCTCCTTGCGCCGCTAACACTGTCGTATTATCCGAATTATATATGCGGTATTTCCGAAAATACTTCCTAAAAAAATCTTCTGCCACACAGGAACACTGCGCGCCTGTATCCAGGAGTGCGGTGGCTGGGATATTATTCACCAACACTTCAATCTTCGGAAGAATCAGATTTTTCACCATTACTGTATTTAACTTGTAAGAAGAGGGGTTTTCTTGGCCTTCGGATTTCCGCACCCTCCCGTCAGCAGAAATCCGTTTTAGTTTAAACTATTTTTCATTTCCGTGCTTTCCTTCTTTTTCCCCTGGCCTTGAGACTTTTTTCCTGGGTTGCTATTGAACTGTCGACGTTCGCCGGCTGTTTTTGAATGCTCGGGTTTCCTTGCCCACTGATTCGCTTTGCCTCCGTAGCCGTGTGCTTGAGTTTGCTGTAGTCTTGGCGTACCAAATTGGTTTCGCTGTTGATATTGGCGTCTTCTTTCGACGTCCGCCGTTCCTCTACTTTCAAACTGGATTGCTAGCTCAAATAACTTTTCCAGTGTAGTCGGATTTCTCATTTCAATAAAGTCTTGCACTTGGGGCAGTAACTTCGGCAAAATCACTTGAATTATTTCAGGATCCGGACGGTTTCCATACAAGAATTTGAAGACGTGAATTTTTCTTAAAATAAAGCTTGAGAGGTTTTCGATTCTTTGTTGATATATACTAAAAAGTTCCGTTTCTAATTTCGCACGATCCCTTACAACAGGGAAGGCTTTTAGTAGGGCAGTCTTGAAATTTTCGTAAGTATAGGTGGGACTTCCTGCTTGACCCAAGAGACTTCTGCCTATATACATTTGAACCAGTTAAGCGCTTGGCCCCTCAAAGCGCTGGTAGCTAAGGTAACGTTTTGAAACTCGTGCACGGGGTAGAGCACGAAATGGTCATCCAATTTTTCCAAAAAAACTGGTTACCGGTGAGTTTCCATTAAATGTTGCTTCTGGTTTCATCGAAGCGCGCATGGTCTGGACGATGTAACCAAATCCTTCCAGGGCGGCAGCTGGCATTTCTGGATTCTGAGCCGTTTCTGCAGGCAGCACAGGTTCTTCTTGAAACTCGGCCATGGTTATTCTTCTTCGTTGGGCGCCACTATCAGGGTCAATGTTCCTTCTAACCTTCTTCGGGAACATGCAAGGACCTGACTCGGAACAGAGAGCTTACTAAAGCTATGTTCAAAACTGTGGGAAGTAAACAGGATACACAAGAAGGGTATACAAAACCCTTTATTTTTCTCTATTTACAATGACTTCCGTACTTCGGAATACACCGACCCGCTACTTGGGGTCAAAACGTAAAAGTATAAAAATAGAACTATAATTTAACGTTAAAATAATAAACGTGGAAGATTGGCCTTATATTAACAGGAAGCGTATGTAGTACAGAGAACTGCGAACACTACAATACGTTTAAATTTATCAAGATGATTAAAACCTCTGGCCTGGAAGGCAACAAGCAACTGCGTAACTTCTAAGGTAAGCGGCCTGCTTCGACTCACTGCTTCCTCTCTCTCGCTTGGCAAAAAGCCACAACTTAAATACTTGGCGTTCGCCAGACAAACTTTGCATAAAAACCTTAACGCTTATAATTCTGGCCGGAAGTAGAAAATAAGAAGTGATAGTAAAGATTTAAAATAAAATAAACGTTAGTAAAATTTAAGATCCTTACAAGATGACCAATAAAGAATCGGATGATCTTATAACACAAGTCCTACAGTCATTAGGGCTAATGAAGAAGAAGATAATGCTTGTTTAACTTTCAAGAAGTTAAATGATTTGCTAAAAATGATGTAGAAGTTGTCTGATTTTACAATGAAGATTGGCCTAAGTGAAGGAAGAAGAGGGCAGCTCAGAGACACTGGCAAGCTCTGCGCTCATTACTGCATGAATCCCTTACATTTTAACATTTATTAGTTATAAAAATATATATGTAAGATACAGATTTAATTTAATATTCTTTAATCTCATCCTTAATACTGTCCTATAAATTTGGACACATTTTAAAAACTCATATAAAATCAATAAATTGGCATAGCAAAATGGGTTTCCATCTCAATTCTTGATGTGCTGATCTATCCAAATGTGGTAAGAGTTATCCGCCTACTGCATCTGAGTAAGACGTGAGACAATATTTTTCAGATCTACGGCAATTTCAAAAGAAGCAGCGAAGTAGATTAAAAGCTAAAAATGTTTGAGAAGCTTGATTTGTGTCTGGGAAACATTTTTCTTCTTCTCTTAAGCTTGTAGGAGAGGGAAAATCGCATATTTAATCACTTTGACTTCTAAGCTATTAGGCGAGTTTCAAAATGCTGCTATTCTTTCGAGTTATTTGTTAGTGAATTAAGTTTACTCTCCTAAGTAACTTATTTTAGGTTTGTAAGTTGTAAGATTCAGTACTGTGTATTTTAAGTTACAGTTGGATGTGAAGAATCTTAAGAACTAGTAAGCGAATAATCGCTTGAGTTCGTGAGACAGTAAACAAAACTTGAAAAGGGTTAAAGACCCTTTATTATTCGAATAAGGTTTAACAAAACTCCGTCTTGGAGTTTTATAACGAAATACTGTCTTTTTTTACGTTACTTTCTTTGCTGTTATACCATGAAAACTGACCAGGATATTGCTGTTTCATGCTTGAAAATGAATCCAAAATATCTGCTATCATTTTAATCTGCTCGTGAAAATAATGACTCAGCAAGCAGTTTTACATTAGGAACATTAGAAAAGCGGCAGCATCAGATATTATAGTTTTTTCAAAGATTTCTTCAGAGTATCGCACTAGGAAATCTCTACAACTCATTTGAATATGTGTTGCAGCTCTGTTCACATACACTTCAGTGAAAAAATATGAGTTCGCTCTGTCTATCACTTTTGCAATCAATCCGCCATTTTAGTTCCTAGTTTTTCCTTAAATATTTCGAACAGACAAAAAAACGTACTCTAGCAAAATATACATACCTAAAAAATATAGATTGCTTCTATTTTCTTTACAGGTATATCTAAAAGGCCGTAAAAATTAACTGATCCGAACAATATTGTCACGAAAACATTTCGCAGGAAAAGGATTACCAACATTTCATGCAATACAGGTATGCGCTTATTCGAACTGATCTGAAGTTTACATTGAAATTATAAAAAAAGAAGCCATACCATCTGGTTTTAGCCAGAAAAGAAAAACAACAATACAAAAAAAATTAAATTGACATCTTTCTAGAAAAAAATCACAAAGAGCTGGCAGGTGTACGCAACGCTCACAAGAGAAGACTCATACAGAGTACTGTTGATGAGGTATCAGCAGGTACCTGTTAATAATCCCTTTTCCCAAGGGAAAAACTAAAATCACCTAACTTTCTGGATACTTACGTACTAACCCTTCGACCATAAAACTGTTGCCAAGCAGAGCCATTTTATGCTAGTTATATTCAAGTGTGACGTAAGAACATACGTATAACGTCTACTCTTTCGTCTGATTCTCGACTGATTCTCGAAACTCATGTTTTGTTTTGATGAATGAGGATATAAATTAACTGTTATTACTGTTATTGCTGTTTGACAGATTGGAATAATTGCCTGCAGGAAGTTTGCACACATAAGGTTTTTAAGGCCTGGTAAAATCGGAGAGCCTAACAAAATAGCAGAAACCGACAAAAACTTTTTTACGAAGCACAAAATCGAAGTGAATCGAGCACTGATTTTTCATTTGATAAAGAGGCTTCAGTTCCTTCAGAATTCCATAAAAACGATTGGACGCTGCTTTAGCATCATCTCCGCCAACTTTTATGGTTCGGTGTCGACGGGACAATACGTAAGTACCACTTTCGGTCTTTACGATCGCAATTTACGTAGGTGCACTAGTACATATGACTTTGCATCTTAAATTCAATCAAACTTCGCAAATTCAAAGATGTTTAATTTGTCAACAAAAACAAATTATGGATTTGTTAACTTCCTCAAAGAAATCTCGCAAAATAATGATTCATGATTTATGATTAAAAGATTTACCATTTAAAAAGTCTGATGTGAACACTACATGACTTCCTTGTATGGCCTATTAAATTAAATACATTTTTTGCTGCATTTCATTTTGAATTCCACTAGAGATAATATTTCTTATTCAATTAATTCAGTTCTCATTAACTCGAAACACCTTCATTAGAATTTGTAAAATATGGAAAATAACACAAAACCACTAGATTTAAAAACTGTTAAAAAATCTTTTTTTCCACTTAAAATTAGAGTTTCTACCTAAAACAAGCAAATCCTCTAGCGGTAAGGAAGGCAAATTTTTCTGTGCACAAAGCTATAAGTTTACATTTGTTCCACTTAGTAAAACGATACCGAAGTTAGCGCACAAACTGTCTTAATTCATTATTCTACTAAGAGTTTCAAATGTAAATATATTGTTACGAAATATACAGGCGTGGTAAGATAGCTTCGCCGCAAAGCAGTTTTAGGATTGCTATAAAATGGCAAGGGAAGGCAGGGTTGCCACATTTGGCGAGAAATCGCCTATTTGACGACAAAACTGGCGATATCCAATGGACGGATGGAGAATCTTCTGAAACAAATTCTTACCGGTTTAGCCTAGAATGTTCTCGAACACAAGCCGAAAGCTATATAAACTCTGCTGGTCAGTTAGTGTGTCTCGTCTAGCGAGTCAATCCCTGCGGAGTCGATCTAGTTGACAGCCGGCCAACGAGTGCCAAGTGGGTCGTCGAGTGCACCCAAGGAGTCTGTTAGTGTATCGCGGTTAGTGCATCGTCGAGAAAGCGTGTTGAGCTCCGATAACGACTGAACCGAAGAGTCGGGAGCTGTGCTCGTATGTCGTCGAGTGCATCGCGAACTGTAGCGTGGAGAGTCTCAAGAGTACGTGGATTTCCGAGAACTATCAAGCAGAGTCGAGAGCTATACTCTGGTGCTTTGCAGGAAGCTGTCTCCACCGTTTTTGCTTGACAGTGTGAACGCTGTGTCGTTGATTGTTCCAGCGTGGTTATAGTAGATCTTCGACGACTGTAAAAAGTGTTATTGGAGCTGTTCTGATTAACATTGGCTAAATAAAGTGTGTTTCGATACTTCATCAAGTGTCATCGTTATTCACTCCAAATCTACGAGCCCCGTAAATTGGTGAAAAAAAAAATTCCGACAACTGGTGTCAGAAGTGGGATTTGTGAGTGAATGCCAGTGACTCGCCTGCAGAGGAAAGCCATGACGGAAGAAATGAAGACTTTGATGGACATTTTAACCGAGATAAAAGCCGGATATGTTACGATGAGGGCTGAGATGAAAGCTGGATATGAAGAGATGAAGGCTGAAATGAAAGCCGGACTGGCTGAGATAAAAACCGGATATGATGAGATAAAGTCTGGATATAAAGAGATGACAGCTGAGATCAAAGCTGGACTGGAAGAGATGAAAGCCGGATTGGAAGAGAAGAAAGCCCGACGAGAAGAAATAAATGGCGGCCAAGAAAAGGTGCGAAAGCAATTCCAACACGTGAAAGGGGAGCTTACAGAAGAAACTGGAGGCATAAAAGACGATGTGGAAATGAGTCAAGTGGCATCTGAAGTGGCATCATTTGTAAAGGGGGAAAAATGGAATAAAAAAAGGAATTGATATAAATCAGACACGAGAATGTTTTCATTAGCACGCAGCGATTTAAAGAGCCCACCTCTGTTTACGCTTTCCCTCCCCCCCCCTCGCAACAGCTGATGAGTAATATATATCAAACTCAAGGTCAGGAACCTAAAACTGTGTTAATTTCAAAAGTAATGGACATAGGATGTCATCTAGTGGCCTTCAGAAAAACGTTCCAGCTTAAAATGCGTATACACATCCCCCGTCCTCTGAATGCAATCTCTAGTGATGCGTGGATGGGACACCCGGGCTGTAAGAGACGTTACAGACGTTACGCTGTTAGGGAATGCGTATATGGGACGCCTGTCTTGAAAGGGTTAAGCCCACATTGTACATATTTCAGTACAAACAGCATGTGATTCTCTACTCCTGGACATAAAAGTTTTAAACTATTGTGACGTATATACAGTAAGAATAATGAAACTTAAAGAGTTTTGTGAATTTGTGGAAACAGATTACAAAAAAAGTATTATCTCATTACAGTACAAGGTTTCTTAGTTTGTTACCTGCAATAGATACAATTCTTTCCATTTTTGGTGGCCTAAAATCATACTTCCTATTCCCAAATAAATTTGGAAATTATTATTTGGGGATACTTCCTACAAATGCTCCAAATGATTAGTTGATATGTTTAAAAATCTAGAAAATGAACTGTTTTTGAAATTTTTGTATGGTACTCTACAGTTAATAAATAATGTAGTTCTGAAATTGGAAGCTAATTCTATCATAGCAACAGAAGCATTTCAGACATATTCTGAATTAGTGTATCAAATTCAGAAAAGAAAACCCCACAAATTTATACCATCTTCTGCCAAAGAATTGCTATGCACTCTAAAAGAAAATAATGATGTTCAGGAACAAAAATTCTTCTTAAGCGTAGACAATTTTTGTAATTCTAGTGTTCAATATTTAGAGTTGTGGATGATAAAGTTAGTAAATTTCAATAGGTAAGTTTACGAACTGAAATTTTCTGTCTGTTTAGAAGAGAGTGTACAAGTTGTTACTGAAATTATACAAGATTCCATAAATATTGATAACGTATTTGATGAACGTACCTTGTTGAACCATATAATTCAAAACCAAAGGATAGGTTGTGGATCAGGTTCTGAAAAGATACCGGATACTGTTGAAGAGAAGTGGAAAGCAATTTTTAAGGTGTTCCAAAAAACTGATAGTTCATGTTGCAATTTTTTTTTTTTTTTTTTTTTTTTTTTTTTTTTTTTTTAAGTTGAGTTTGCAGTGACTTTGCGTGGGACATCTGCTTCAGCTGAGAGAGATTTGAGAGAGATTCCAATTATGAGGAACATTCGGCCTCCAAAAAAGTGGTAGACTTTCAGTATCTACTGTTAAACATCTGCTAAATGTTAAAATTAATTCAGAACTTTCTTTAATTTTGTGATGTTATTAAAACAAACAAACCAATTCTAGAAAAAGTCATGTCTAGTGAAAAATACTACTAAATAAATGTTTTAGTAAACTGTTAAGACTTTTTAAATAATTTCAAAAATATGGCACACCAGCCCCTGGGCTGGTGTGCCATATATATTTTATTTTAAATATGTTCCGAGTGGGACCCTAAAGAATATGGTAAGCCTAGGTATGAGAGATACATACATAGATACGTACGGTATAAACATTAAGAAAAAAATCTCTTCTAAATTCATTTTAAATCCATTTTACAGTCCGTTTTGGGAAAAAGAGTCCTTTATTCTGTCCGTACGTACAGATGTCACTTTGAAACATCGTTCAAATGGATTCAAGAGCAGGTAAGATGGATATTTTCGTTGAAATATGGCACCTGAAATTTTTCGCAATTACAATACTTTCTTTACTTTGTACAAAGAAGTAAAAAGATTTTATCAAAGTTTATTTCAAAGCAATAAAATAATTCCTCATAAACGAAAATTTCACATAATGCGGTTATCTTTCATGGGACCAATTTTAAATTTTCTTAAAATGGGCCCTATTGAAATTTCTTCTAACAAATCCAATTCCTCATGCAAATAGGCTACAATACCTAACTTACATTGAAAACCATAACAGCAATTTTAATATTGAATGACAATTTATATTTGAAAACAAGTAATGTCTGTTTGGTACTATTAGCCTAAGCTCCTAAACTAATAATATTAATTTGGAAAACGGAGTTTGCATGCTTTGGCTAATTTCCCAATCCAAACTATGAAAGATTTTACGAAATCTTAAATTTCTTAGTAAAACTTTCACGTTTAACGTGGTAATTAATAATTCACGTGGTTTCTTTCAGTGTTGTAACTCCCGAAGTTCAGCGAAAAGTGATTTAAATTGAATTCTACCCGAACTCGTGCTTAGTAAAGAACATAAATTTGTATACCAAAATAAGCTATATAAATGTTGGTATACAATGTCACGTGCTGTGGTTCCGGTCTCTGTTACCATTTTCCGATTTGAATTTGTAAGTGATTTTTATTTTGCATCCGTAATATTAATTTAAGTCTCGAATTTTATTATTCTGCGACAATTAGTATGTTAATTTTTAAGGTAAATTACTCTGGAGGTAAAGATTGCTAATAATATACCTCTTGAATAATGCATAAGAACCAACACTACCCAAAAATTAAGGCTTTTAACTACAGAGTTAAGCATGTATGTAGAACAGGCAGACTTAAGTACGCGTTTTCTATCTTATTTATGAGATTTTGGCACGATTTATATCAAATCGATATTTTCTTCCAAAATTTTCGATTATCAGTTTTGAGTAGTGGTATCAGTATGTAAGTGTTTTCATCATCATCAACTGTTTAATATTATCATTGAGATGACTCCGAAAATTCTCTCTTTGTATTAACAACGTGCAGTTTACATTATTAACTTTCAGTTTATATTACATTCGGAAATTTTCGAAAAACTCTCAAAATTACCTTATAAGATTTCTCCGGCTTTCTTAGCATGCCTTCGTAATGTAGTAATCAGCACGCTCGACGCGTGTTAAAGAGGTCCGTGGTTCGAGTCCTGGCAAGGCCATTGCTTATTTTTCATCTCTCCTAATTTAAAAAAAAAAAAAAAAAACTAATCTCTCTACAGTGGCGTCCGAACTAAAAGGCGGTGAATGATGATTCTTCACCATCAGGATTTGACGATTGGGTACGACTGGGTCCCCTAAAACTCCATTCGCCCTTTAAAAGGAGGAGTATATAGGAGTGCACTACGAAAGCTTTCTAAGAAGAAGGTATTTCACCCGCCTTCTTCTTAGAATGCCTTCGTAGTGCACGATGCGGTTCGATGAGGTCAGCATGCTCGACGCGTATTCGAGAGATCCGTGATTCGAGTCCCGGCGGCATATTTCAAAGTGCACATCTGTGTAGCCACCGAGGGAGTGCCTTCTAGGATGGACCAACGAGCATCCAGTAATATTTCTGTCATGTCACATGACCTTTCGCGTGCTTTAAGATTTAAGAAAGATGGTTGAAAATATTCTGCCACCCAATTTTCTGTACAAAATACTAATTAAAGCATCGTCGATTGTTTCTGAAACTTTTCATTGCGAAGTTAGATTAAATATAGGAAATTATGAAGATTTCAGTACCTGGTTGAAATAAATACAAACACATGTTGGATACTTCGCAAAAATATCGATGTGAAATATTACTTAATAAGTGGTAAATAAGCTGGAGAAAGAAATATGTGATAAACATCTGAACACAAATGCAATCTTTAAATAAAACTATGCGTATGAGAAAAATATTTTCACCAATTACTTATGTAAATAGAAGTCAGCACTTTTAATTGCAGGCTATATGAAAAAGATGTTCTATAATAATAGCCAATGCAGGATTTTATTCAAAGTGAACTTTACTAATTTGCATTCGTATACATTTAATGCGTTAAATTTCACATTTAATAACTGCTCACTTTTAAATGAAAAAAATACAAGAAATTCTCATCAAACAGAGTGAATTTATCTTAGTCACAAAGAGTGCAAATTGAATATATTGAATTTATTAACATATAATTTTTAAGTTAACAATGGATATAATCAGATTACATGTGTTCTGAATCTTACACTTTAAAAATTTTTTTAAAAAATTTAAAAAATGCAAGCAATGAAATAAGAAAACACTAGATTCATTGTAACATTTTCAGCCATTCTCAGCTCAATTAAAAAAATATACACTTGAATTCTCTTAATCCACATAATATGCCGTGAACATCAATCCAAATATTAACGCGTGATAAAAATCGCGAAAGTTAAATGTAGCTATTAATCAAACTCAGAAATCGAAAGCACTACGAGATTTTCTACTATTACGCATATATTTATAACTGCGAAACAAATGCAAATTAAAACGCAAACAACATACGCTCACATGCACGAAGATTTAGTGTCACAAGAGCAATAGCAGCTCATTGGTCCTTTTTCGAAACCCCTCCCTCAGTGACTATGCTGATGTGCACTTGTGAAATATGCGTCCCGGCGAGGGCATTGCTCATTTTTTATGTCTCCTGCTTCCAAAATACCTAATGTTTCTACAACCTGATACCTCCAAAGTGAGCACAAAGCAGCTCCTTCGCTTTGCGGATAATATAGGGTGCTGTATCTTGCGTGAAGGCAACAGATTTTAAACATTCTCATTCTTGTATGCAGATATGGTTGATGTACAAGTTCGCTGTCAGAGGTTCTCATGACGATATACTTTCTAGGGCTCTGAGGAGTACTTTCCTCAAAGGAAAGGAATCAAGTCAAGAGTAAACGCACACCATACAGTCCCGTAACCAGAATGCAAAATCTATTCACGCTCGACGCGTATACGAGAGGTTTGTGGTTCGAGTCCCGGCGAGGACATTGCTCATTTTTCAACTCTCTTGCTTCGAAAATTCGTAATTTTTCTACAAATAAAGTTTTTCAATAGTGGGTTTTACTTGTGTGTTAATAGTTAAGCACTAACAGACGCAATAACTTGCGAATTTTTAGATATAACTTCTCATGGTCAGCCATTAGGTTACAGAATATCACTAATCTCCAAATTAGCTTAGAAGTTGTAACCGAGCCTAATTTAAAAAATACATTTTCACATTCAATCTATTTTCAGTACTGCCAGTTTCCTCTACAGAAATTTCTCCTTCTTTGTTATCTTATCCGGAATCATAGAAAAATAAATATAATTAATTCAATTTAATAAAAAGTAAATTTATCCATTGATTATTTTCATAGTAAAGCAAGCAATAACTTCCTGACATGAAAAAAAATTCTTTGTGGAAGGTCTTCTAAGAAAACACATTTAATAGTTACTTTGCATGCCAGAAATGTTGCTGTGGGAATCGAACTCACAGTGAAAGTGGCTGCAGTTGCCCAGTGGACTACAATCGAAATACGCTACTGACCATTAAAATTGCAGCACCATGAAGGAAAGCAAATACAAATAAGATATTTATTGCACGTAAACAGTATAGCATGATGACAAAATGATTAAATTTGTAAATATTTTGGAGGTTTACAGGGGTACGAAATTAGCAGAAACAGCTTGACATGTGAATTAACATTTTATTATTTAAATCACCTTTATTTATTGAGCTAGCGGTGGCTCTTAAGAAATGTACCTCCAGTGTTTTCCTTCATTGCACTCTACTTTAAGCAATTAAGCAAGTAGAACGGGAAAACCCCATGGAGCAGTAAGTAAAGGGGCGCTCTCGCCGCCTGCCCTGGGTAATTCAGTTTGAATTAGCAGACACCTTTGCACAAATCATTTTAATTATAATTTGTAATATCTAGAACAGTGGTCATTTCGTATGACCGCCGGGTTTTCTAGTATAAGTATATAAATAAATTTATGTTTCTGAAAGCGTAGATTGCTATAAAATACATGTAAGTACTACATGTACAGAGTTCAAATAATATTTTGTGGGCGTATTTCATAACCATTTATATATATATATATATATATATTTGAGCATGTTTTTGTGAGTGATGCGAAACTGCATTTCTAGTTTCATCCCCAAACAACATTTCTAACTTCATATCCCAGAAGTCGTTCTAGTATTTTTCCGCACTTAGAGGCCGAAACTCGCAAACTTACTTAGAAGGCAAATTTCAAATGTCGTTAAAAATTTATGCATTCTTTTTAGCTAAAATGGGGCTAATGTTTTATGACCTTCTACTTATATTTGCATCTCTAAAAAAAGTGTTCCTCTCAATATTATACCGGTGGCAAAGCGCTCTTGCCGATGAAATGGTAAGCTTGACCTATCACTTCGAATGAAATGCTGTGGCCGTTTGTTAACAGTTAAACTGCAAGAATGAGACTTTCTGGTATCTTTTTTTGAATCGAATCCGGATGCTAATCTATTTTTGTCTCAAAAATTAATTAATTAATTAATCATCAATAACTCAGGGCCCTTAAGACGATCCTCTCGTCAAGTTGCTGCAGCTGACCGAAAGTTTCATATAAGTATTCTTAAAGACAACTGATTTTCAGACGGGCACGCAGTTGCCAAGCATGTAAAATACGCACAAAGATACGCATGGCCTACGTATACATACTTCATGCATTTATCCACAATTATTTGCAAGCAAATATTCATAGAAATTTGTTGCCATCTTTTGGATTGGGGGCTATTTGGGCGTGTTCTTTCCTTTGAAATGCCGATGTTTTCTAGATTTACCATTCTCTAAAACTGGAATTTTTTTCTCAATCTGACATATTGAATGACATTTCTGAATTTGACATATTGTTTACAAATATAACTATAATTGACTGCCTAAAGTTCTCCTTTTAATTCGGCTTAAAGAAATAAAATCTGTCAGGTGTCATCTTCTTCTGTTTCCTATTAAATATGTTTTCTGGGATTGATTAGATCCTCCAAGTTGCTTTTTTTCGAAGCATCAATTCTTTTTTAATTGGCAGAGACAATTTCTCCTCAAAACTTCGAGAAGAAAACAGAGTATCAGAATTTAAACCTAGGGAGTTGCCCAGCAGAAGCTTTGCATGCTGCTTAATCAATGCCCTCTGCTGAGTTATGCTTTTATCTTTAGCAAATTTTTACATACTGGAATAGTTTTTAGTCACACTATTTTAACCATTCATGCGAATCTTTTCCAGTTACTGAATTTTTTTGTCGCGGCGATGAACTACGCAAAAACGAATCTTTTTCTGAAAAAAAAAGGGGGGAAGAAAGAAAAAAAAAGAGAGAGAGAGAGAGAAAGATGGGTGTTTTTTTAGTAGTAGTAGAAGTAGTAGTAGTAAGCTATGTGTTATGGTGAAACGTTTGGTTGTCAGCCTTAACAATTTGGAGTTTAGATATTACCTTTTTGATCAATTTCTGACCAATCTTTAAAATTTGTATTCAAAGGTGCAGCATCTAATTTGTTGAAACATCCATTTTTGAAAACATAAAAATAGAGCTGTTTCGTATTTAAGTTTCATCGAAAAGCTTTAAATTCATGTGGACATTCATTATACTTTTCTAAAAAAGAAGATGAACTCCCAATGAATTATTATTCAATATTATTATATCGAATATTTTCGATTATATTATAGAGATTAATTTATGGAATATTTTCGATACAATAATCTCTCTTGTGACGATCACCTCAGTAGACTGTATTTCTAAGAATGTAAATAATTATCGATAAATGATATAAAACATCATCTAAGAAAAGCTTTTCCACAGAAGACCAAAATCTTCTGGTAAGTTTTGTGCGGTACCAAAATCATTTGGGTAGATATCTTTAAGATGATTTCCTCTGTCTTACCGTTCTGTACCGAAATCAAGTTTTCGCATATCACATTCTAAGAATTTATCACCTTGAGGGAAAATTACATTGTATTATGTTTCGTTTGAAATTTTGGTGAAATTCTGTGCTATGTAGATTCACTGATACGGATTAAAAACCTGTTCAGATAATAATCAAGATAAAAGAGGAATTTGGGTGCTATACTGAAATAAAGACTGTCGCGGAGAATATAAAAATAATATAGAATGAATGAGGAGGCATCTGGAAATTTTTACATAAGTCACTATTAGGCCAGAGGCAACTCTGGCGTGCCGATGCTATTCGCACCAGTGGTGCGATTAGACGCTTGAGCTATTCGCACCAACATTAACCACGCATATGCGCATTGAGTCGTCGGATCCGTCATTTGAACCCAATCGAAAAGAACGTAGAAGCCTACGCGAACTAAGTGTTGTAGTGAATATATTTTTTTAAGAGGGGGGTTACTACCTTGGCGTAGTTTATCATTACTTAAGCGTTGGCGACTTTCAAAAGTTTTGAAAAGAAAATTAGTTCCTTTTCTTATATATATTAAAAGAAGGATCACATTTCCTTTTATCAAAGTATGTGTAAAAAGGGGCAGAATTTTATGTTCACAATGTTTATCGTTTTCCTGAACAGTTGGAAAAGTTTAAATGACTGATTTGAGGGAAGGTACTAAAATCTTGTTTACATTTTTTGTACTTCTTAGAATACATTTAGCTTCAAAGATGTGTTTTGTACAATGAAGACTTTATTTCATGCCTCTTTGAAAATTGTCTTAGAAAAGTAATAAAAATTAGATAGAGGATTTCTGCGCAGAAAGTTTAAACATGAAATAAGTTAACAGCGATTAAATCAGCTATTAAATGAATACTTAATCATGTAATACAAGTTATTAAAATTTTTTTATGCCCGTTTATTTTTTATTGAAATACTTGGCATTTTCAGGACACAAAAAGTATTTCAAAGAAGTTTGAAATATTAGTACAAACACATTAATAAGTTACATTGAAATAAATAATGGAATGTAATTTAAAAGACAGAAATAATTTAATGTAAGAGATTTAGATTTAAAAATTTGCACACACAAATGATTTATTAGATTTTATAAGGTTTTATTTCATAAATAACTTTGATTTTGAAATATGGCACATGAACATATAAACATGTGCGGATACTGAAAAAGTGATGAATATATAAGAATATTATAATGTTCAGTAAGTTTTCTTATTGAATAATAAATTCTGACTCTTCTCTGCTATAAGACTAGGGTATAAGTTTGCATAAAATTCCTCAGTTAAATAAAAGAATTTAAGTAATTTCTGTAGTCTTTTTGTCAATACATTAAAGATTTTTTAACTAATTATACGTCCTCGCTTGCAATTAGAACCATAATTAAATCCCTATTTTATCTAATCATTTCCTGAACATTATCATGTATATAAATTGACCTCGTCTTTGTAACTGATAATTATTACTTGCAAATTATTCTCTTGGTGGTGAACTATTAACAACCCTTTCTATTGCTGAGTTAGGGTTAACAAACTTCGCTCTCGCTACCATCTGCCTTACTGAAATCGGCATAAAATGCTGGTACCTGAGCTGATTGTGCGCATGCGCGAACATGCGTAGGTGGTGTGAATAGTCTCTTAGGCTACTATCACACGGCTGTTTGTATCGGAAGAACAACTGTTTGGAACAATTTTTCTGATTTGTCACAATAGCCAATCACCATAGATCGCTTTGGGGTTAACACAGGGAAAACTGTTTCCCCATTACAAACAAGCTGATAGCATTCGAAGCTGATAGCTGATTGGTTGAAAACGAACAACTTGCAATTTTTTTGGAAAAGAAGAAAAAAGTCGCACGTATTTCTTTCAATAATAAACCAGTGAAAAATATTGTCCGAAACAGTTGTTCGAGTGAAACAAACGCCGCCTCGATATGGGCCTTAGCTATTCGCACTGTCGGTGCGATTAGCCACTGCGACTGTAGTGGAGGTCCGTAGCGGCTCTGACCAAGGCCAACTAGATATCTAGTTGGCCTTGCTCTGACGTGCAAATCGAACGTCAGATCCGGGCCTAGGGGCGAAATACTAATCAAACCATCTAGTAGCACTTATGGAACTGTTGTTATACCAGTGAGCAGTTGCGAGAGCTGAATGTTAGCAAGACGAAGAGAGTCATCAGTTTACTTTGATAGACAATTTTTTTTAGTAATTTTGAGAAAGACATTTGCTATGACGAGTATAAATAAATAAAAAGTATGCTGTATTTATAATTACATAATAAGAATAACCTTCCTAAAATGAGTACGTCGAAACCACTCAAACAATAACACTGTACTCCTTCATTGAAATACCAGATCCAGGAGTTTTTCTTCCCCTCTACCGGCATTAAGTTACAGCGATTGAGATCAGCGATTGCAACTAGCAATAGACGGCTCGAGTTATTCTGAAAACAAAATAGGAGAGAATCAGAAAGTGGCTCTCTGATGCATTACGTGAAGCAGAAAAAAAAATTTCAAGTTAAAAAGCTAAATTCACATTGCTCCCGTTTGCTTTCGATGTGTGTTCGTCACTGCAACCGTAAATCCATTTTTTGCTACTAAAGCGCGCAATAAGTTTGATTTTTGATTTTAAGTGCAATCATTACCATCTAAAAATGAGTAATAATAAGTTGACTTTAAACATAATCGCAGCAGCATGTAATAATATGGGTATAGGAAATAAAGGACAACTGCCATGGCGTTTGAAGTAAGTAAACGCATCTTATAACTTAAATTTTAAATGCATAGGCAGAAACCTTATGAAGTAAATTGAATTAACCTAGATTCTGTAATATGTAAACAGTTAATGTTTTTAAACGTAAATAAATGCGTAATAATTTTTTGATAGACTTACATTTACCTGTGACTGTATTTTATTATTGTTTTATTAATTTTTTACCGACAGTGTGCAATATATATTTTGTTTTGAATATTCAATATAATTTTTAGAGGAAACAGCCTTTAAACATTACTAAACGTGATAATTATTTAATCACTTTAAGTTTTTTAGAATACATTTACTTCATTGTTTTTGATTAGTTAATTGATTAAAGCAAAAATTGAGGGTTATCTTCTTATGGGTAGGAATGCCCTTTTGGAAGTACTACTGGCTTCTAGCCTATCTATATTTTAATTATATCTATGTTTTAATTAAATTTTGGTTAGATTTTATTATCACATTAAGTTTATATATTTCTTGTTAATTGCCTTGGGGATTGAAGATTTATGCGATATTTGTCTGCATAATGTCTAAGCTTTAAACTTCAGTTTCATATGGTGTTTACTTTAACTAATATAAGGACAGTTTTGTATAGTAGCGCTAAATAATAACTTGCCAGTAGCAAATATGACAAGTGTTCTGCTAGTTTCAAAACATGATTGCAATGAAACTACCTTGTAACAGTTAAAATGTTTGTCAAATGGAATAAGAGATCATTCAGTTTTATGGTCTGACATTCATACAAATTTAATATTAGTGTAAATAAATGTTGTAAAATACATTAAAAATCAATGAAGTGTTATTATAAGCCAGTTTCTATCCCCCCCCCAATTTTTTTTTAATGTGTTAAAATTGGCTAATGCAAAACTTTTTTAAGCAACAAAAGGTTTTTATCGGGGTTATTTTCAGGCATGGGTAACATAGGCAGCCTAAGTCATTTGTCTCGCATGCAACAAGTAAATATAGGTGTATTTCCCTTTGAAGTGTTAATATATTGAATTTACACAAGATGTAAAGTGTACTAGTCCCCTAGAATAATGGTCTCAAACTAGCAGCCTGCAGGCCACATGTAGACCCTGAAACAGTTTTGTGCAACCTGTGAATAGATTTTAGTTATATATTTGTTGTAAATATGGTGCCAAACTTTTCATATGAATAAGGTTATTGAAACAATAACTAAAACAGTGAACTTTATCCACACGAGAGCTCCGAATAACTAAGTTTGTTGCATTGCTTGAAAAAACTGAAGGTACAGAGACATTATTTAATATAACAATAGGTGAGGTAGTTATGTTGAGGAGCTGTATTAAAACAGATTTTGATTTAATAAATGAAATCAAAATTTTCATCACATAAAAATAAATGAAGGAATAAATAAAACCATTTGCAAACAATTCTGTTCCCCCTCTACGTCAGTTAGAAACAGTGCCTTCAGTTATAAGTTATCTGTTTACTTTATTTTAAATCATATACATCTCTGTATTCTGCACCTGCTTCTGATGTTTACACTAGATAAAATTATTGATAAAATATATTTATGGGTGTCCCTTGGCGAAAATTGGCGATTTTTTGGTGGTACATGGATACCAACTTTGTGCAATTCTCCGACTTGTTATTTTCACTTTGTGTAGCGCGGCAAAGTTTGCTGCTACACAAAGCCAAAATAACAAGTTAAAGAATTGCACAAACTCGGTATCCATGTACCGCCAAAAATCGCCAAGTTCCGCCAAGGGGTACCCGTAAATATACTTTTACCGAAACTTGTGCTATGGCATGCATTTTGTTATTTATTTATTCACTTATTTCTGTTGAATTCTAACATTTGACAGAAGGTTAGACATCATTATTTTGTACTGAATCAATATTTTTTAATGTGTGTAGTAATAGGAATTATAAATTCATCAGGTCTAAAATATTACTGATTGTTCTTTTTTCCCTGTTTCCAAATTATTATCTTTTAGGAAGGAAATGAATTTTTTCAAGGAAAAAACTAGTGCAACTGACAATCCAGGTACGTATATTTTCTTTTTATCTTGTTATGTACTCTTTGGGTCTTATTGTGTCTCTTTTCAATTAATCTTATCTTTCTAATTATTTCTGGGGGTTTTGTAATGTCATATGTGATATTTTATAGAAAAGCAAAATGCTGTCATAATGGGAAGGAAAACATGGTTCAGTATCCCAGAAAAATTTCGTCCTTTGCCTGGAAGATTAAATATTGTATTAACTACCACACATCCGTATGTATTTAATTGTATATCATTAATTCCTTGAAAAATTTTGGATTATACTTTCTTTCTCTTTTGTTGAGAATTTATGGTTTCACTTGAGTGTTCCATAGATTTATAGCAGATAAAAAAAATGCTTATAAAAATATAATAATGAGCAATTTTATCATTATGTTATCTAATTTTCATAAATATTTCATTTTATGTTTAATATTTTGTTATTTTTATTTATCTCAATTCATTTCAAAGTATTTTTATTATTATTTCAGGTTCATTTCAAAGCATAGTGTACTGTTAACTTCCTGTAATTGTTTGATAAGTGTGTGATATATCACAGACTGATAACACAGTCACTAAATTCTCATATTAATTTTGCAGGAAACATGTATAGAAATGTAGCTCTTTAAATGTAAATGAATAAACTTAAAAAAAAAAAAAAAAAATTGAGCTTATCCTATTTTTCCTGCATTGGGTTTTATTTTTAATGCTAATTAAATGCCATTAGAATACAAAGTTTGAGATCCAAACTCATGGGCCTTCTGCGATTCGAGATTTGGGATTTTTCTGGATATTAGATCATCATTTTAGTAAGATGAAATATAGAAATTATAACATTAAAAATGTAAAAAAGTAGTTTATGAAATAATGAAGCACTTGTGACCTTAATAAAATAAAATTGACAAAAACAGAATCTCAGTATTTATTTATTTGCTTTATTAAACATTTATTTTAGTGTTAGTTGTTTAAGGTCACTGGCGTAGCTGGGGTGGGGCAAGGGGGGACATCTGTCCCAGGGCGCAGCATCCAAGGGGCGTGAAATTGATGCTACGAAATTTTTTAATGAAATGTTTCCCATTCTTGGCACACAGAAAAGGGCACAAATTTTTCAGTTTTTCCTGGGCGCTGAAAACTTTAACTATGCCCCTGTTTAAGTTGCTTCATTTTTTATGCTAATGCTTTCTCTTTAATTCTGCAGAAAGGCAGTTTTTTTTCACCAAAAGCCAAAGATTAAATTTATGGAGTACCTACGGTTAAAAACAGTCTACCTCCACATCAGAAAAATATTAAAAAGAGAGTAAAAAAGGGTAAATACATAATAGTTAGAAATGGAAAAACTAGAGGGAGCCACATGGCTAAAAAAACTGAAGTTGACAAAAGAATAAATATATACTTTTTGTAAATTTTAAGATTTTAATTTTTTAATATTATATTTTATAAATTTTTCAGTATTTTTAAATTTTTATATGCAGCACAAGTTCAAAGCAAAAAGTGGATAAAGCTATGTAATGATAAATCAGTGCAGCAAGTTATAAAATTCATGAAGCTACATTTCCAAGCCAGAACTTAATTTGGTTGATCTTTACATTACGGTAACTGGTAGTTTGGCGACATTTTGGAGGCGATAAAGGTTACTACCTGGGACTTTGGTAATAATGTGAGCAGTACTGAGTTCCGATTACGCATTATTTTGTGTGGGGGAAATGCGAGATCATGAGATATGTCATGTGATATTAATGGACGAATTACGGTTCTTTAATCGGAAAAGGGGGGAAATCGGGAAAAAATCTGGAAATTTTGTATTTGGCTTTATTCTGTGTTGTGTGAAATAGTGTTTGTGAATTTTTGGATCCCATGGCCGTAAGTAAAGTGAATTCGAAATGGGTATTTAGTGGTATTGAAAAGGATAGTAAGAAATGTTTTTTAAGGTTGTGTGAGAGAGAAATAAACATGTTTTATTATGTTATTTATTTTACCTGGTATCTTGCTTTGAAAGATAAGTATGATTTTAAAGATTCTGAAAGAGAATGAAGAAAAGTGTATCCGCCACGTAATGAAGATTCTGAAGGAGATTAGGTAAGTTAGTATTTTTAATTATTTTTATGCATTGTTGGAAATGTAAGGTGGAAAGGAATTTGGTATTATTGGGAAAATTGTTATTAGCAATGATTTAGTTTAAAGTAATTAGGATTGTAAGGTAATTTTTATTAATTGAATGTATGTGCTCATGTATATTTTAAGTGGTGTTTTTGAATTTAATTATATTTTAATGAAATGATAGTTATTTTGTGAATTTTATACTTGTAGGAATTTGGTGTATGTTTAAGTTGAAATAAATGTGCATGGAAATAATTTAAATATTTGATAATAAATATTTGTAATGCTTCATGTATGAATTCGTTGGTGACGTGTATAATGTAATAGATGATTTAGAGGTAAAAGTTTTTGGATATTTTATTTATTTTATATGTGGAAATGTTCATATTTGGAAAGGGTAAATACTTTTTCGCGATCATGTAATTTCATATATGTTCTTTTTACCGGGTTTAAAGATTGAGAAAATTGTCGTGTATTTTCGTGAAATTTTTTTAATTTATGAGATAAAAGCAGTGTACATGGATATAGTGAAGAGTGTGCGCAATGCCATTTTTGTGCAATTCTGGGATGTTTTTTTAAGTAAAAATAAGTCGACGTGTACATGGTTCAGTGATATTTTAATGAAATGATAGTTATTTTGTGAATTTTATGCTTGTAGGAATTTGGTTTACGTTTAAGTTGAAACAAACGTGCATGGAAATAATTTAAATATTTGATACTAAATATTTGTAATGCTTCATGTATGAATTCGTTGGTGACGTGTATAATGTAATAGATGATTTAGAGGTAAAAGTTTTTGGATATTTTATTTATTTTATATGTGGAAATGTTCATATTTGTAAAGGGTAAATACTTTTTCGCGATCAGGTAATTTCATATATGTTCTTTTTACCGGGTTTAAAGATTGAGAAAATTGTCATGTATTTTCGTGAAATTTTTCGAATTTATGAGAAAAAAGCAGTGTACATGGATATAGTGAAGAGTGTGCGCAATGCCATTTTTGTGCAATTCTGGGATGTTTTTTTAAGTAAAAATAAGTCGGCGTGTACATGGTTTATGTGTATGTGTTATTTTGAAAAACGCGTAAGGTGTATGGTATTGTGCACTTTTTCTGAATTTTGCAGTGAATATTTGTCATGATTAAGCAGTTTTGTTTGATAAAATTTCTAGCATAAGTGTAATTCGGCTAGTAGATTGTTGGAAGAAGTGTTCAGTAGATAAGAAGAAAAGAAACATGTCTTTACTTCGTGAAGACAAAATGGCGGCGTGGAAAAAAAAATAGAGGGTTGCTGTAGGGGAGTTGGTCGCCAAAAAATCGCCAAGTTACCGTAATGTAAAGATCAACCCTTAATTTTGTATTTATGATGTGATTCTTGTAATGAACAGTGTAAATAGTAGTTTAGTAATTTTGTATTTATGATGTGATTCTTGTAATGAACAGTGTAAATAGTAGTTTAGTAGTTAGTTTTTTGTATTTATGATGTGATTCTTGTGTAATAATAGTATCTTGTGTCTAACAGTGTAATAATAGTGAAGAAAAGGCCTCTTTTTAGATGATGGAGACGTATCAGGAAATGATAGTAAGCATTTCAGCTAGATGTTAGATTTTAGAACTTGAAGTGCTCCCTGGATAGCAATCATCATCGATGGTGTAGCTACTGACACTGAGGTGGTGGGGACGGAGCATCACCTTTTAGCCATCCAATAGATTCCATTCTGCTGGCCAACAATAGATCTTGGTCTTTTCTGTGAGCTACAAATAGCACGGTGGTAGCTGTTTTAGTGCACAATTATGAATCTGTTCAATTTTGACTAAATTTCTTAGTTAAAACTTCGAGAGGTTTATTGTTGACATACAAATGAGTCGCATCATTACAGGCATAGCAGGTAGCATTTAAAATATTTAAAGCTTTTTTACATGGATTTTAGTGCAGTATCGCAAATGGTACATGCATGCGTGAAAATTTATTGGAGGACTGTAGTGTAGAGAAGAGCTTTATTTCTAATTGACAGGCGGCTTTTTCGAGCTAAAAGAGGGTATAAATAGTATATGACAGTCTTTAACTTTAGTAAGTGCAAATTCAATATGAAGGTGCCAGAATAGTTTTGAATCAAGTCTCACTCCTAGATAATTGTAAGAATTTGACCAAGGAGCATAGTCATTCAAAAAACGTAAAATTAATGGAAGAGCACAAGAGGGGTGATCCAGGAAAAAATCATGGCAGCACATTTTGATTTTCGAAGTAATGAGCCAGTGCTCAAGGCAGGAAAGATAACTCTGAATATTGTCAATCAGAAAACCCAGGTGTTTGTGTTGTGAGAGGAGAGCCATGTCATTTGCATAAAGTGTTAAAGTGACACTAGATGATTTTAGGATGTTGTTGATGAAAATGTTGAACAATTGTCCTTATAAACATCCTTGTGGTACACCAGATAAAATTGGCCGGGATGAATAAATGATAGAATTAACTCATACAGAGAAAGAACATTAAGTAAGGTACAAATTAATTATGTGACAACTTGAGCCGAAAAATCAAGTCACATGAGCTTAATTATGATACTTGCAAGCCAAGTCCTATCAAATGCTTTGGCCTGTTTACACCTGTAAGCATTTTGTCACTATGCTAAGCCTTTTGTGAATGAACTCCACTGTCCTCAGAAGTTGATTCATTGTGCAGCAGTTTATATATATATATTTGTAATAATAAAATTCCATAGTCAAGAATAGACTTAAAATTCTAACTGTATGTTCTTTTCATTTTTAATGGCGACGGTCTCTTATTTGAAAGTACGTGGAATTAAATCCACAGCCCCGTAGTCGAGTTGTTTTTCCCGCCTTTTCTACACGTACAGTTATAGAATGTTCTAGAAATATTTAAAGCGAACTGGATTGGCTGACGAGGCTGTCATTTCTTGGAAGCTCCGCCTTTCCAGAGGCTATAAAAGGACTCGCAAAAGAATATCGGGGCTTTTTCTTAAATGTCACGATGCAGTAAACTTCATACAAAAAGTTATTAGTAATTCTTTTTATTTACTCCGGATATCTGATTTTGTAACTGCTATTCCTGTTTTGTTTTTTTTAAACTTATCATCTGATAATTTAAGCTACGACTATGTTTATGATTCTTCAACAATCTATTTATTCCTGGCAAAAGCTGGTACATCATATATTTATATATATGTTTATAGCAGCCCAGGTGGGCTATTAGTCTCGAAATGACAGTATTTATTTTGTATTTAAGAAAACTAAATAATGAAGAATCTGCATGAATGTGTGTATGTTTCTTGCATCGTGAAAAAACAATAGGATTTAGAGTCATCAAATTCTGAATAACATAGTCCTCTTCGAACATGGGCACCTGGAAGCCTGAATTTGGAATTTATTTTATTGTCTATTTCATGTTTTGTAAAAATTTTTATTTAAAAAACTCAACAATTTCAAAGTGAGCAGTGGCAACACTGAATGGAATAAAACAGTTTTAACTACATGAGACCATCTATCAGAAATTCTAAAGATATGTTGCTATTGTTTTGACTACTTTAAAGTCAGCTATTTGTTTAGCATTATACACTTATATATAGCTATAAATATATATATATATATATACAGTCAAAAGTCGTTAATCCGGACTCGTCGGGACTTCGGCGATTCCGGATTATAGATCATCAGTTTAAATCTGGTAAGATGGCATGCAGAAATTACAAAATTAAAAATATGAAACCGTAATTTATGAAATAAAGAACAATTATGATCTAAAGGGTATCAAAATTTACAAAAAGAAAAAGCTTAATATTTATTTGTTTACTTTATTAAACATTTCCTTCAATGTAAGTTGCTTCGTTTCATGTGATAATACTTTCTCTTTAATTCTATTAAACAGACATAATTTCTTGTTTAGTTACAAAGTTCCGCTGTTCAAGTCCTATAATTTGCTGTGTTGAGAATACCGACTAATTTGTCAATCGAAATGTTTTCGTTTTCAATAACCTCTGGGTCACTTTCTTCACTATGGGAAGCGAATTATAATGACGAGGAACTTGATTTAAATCATATCAAAGACAGATCGAGATGAAATACTACACTTAGTACGGAATTATAAACCAAATAAAATAAAAACATCTGCTCTGAAGATAAGGATAGTGCTGACAGATCAACTTCCAATCCGCAGCGTGAAATTGATAAACAGATTTCGGATTTCAAAACATACTTTCGCTTTGTAGATACAAATTACATATTAGTAAATATATATCGGAAATTCTATTTGACATAATCTTTCTAATCTATCATAATCTAATAATGACGTTTCTGCCCCCCCTGCCGCAGAGCAGCGTGAAATTGATAAACATATTTCGGATTTCAAAACATACTTTCTCTTTTTAGTAAATATATATCGGAAATTCTATTTGACATAATCGAAAGTTCAAGCTTACTTTTATAAAATTGCTCTAACAGTCTGCAAAAAATAATAAGCCAGATCCAATTCGAAGATTAAGGAACAACGCAATCTGCAACATTAACTGAATTAGATTACTTTAGCTTAGCGTATAACTCCGTTACACATTAAACGCGCATGCGCACAAATATATTCGCAGCTGTAAGGGTTTTATGCGCTCTCGTAAACGCCTGTGCGCATGCATAAACGCGACGCATGCGCAGAAAGTTTGTAGCTTTGAGGTCCGGATTATAGATCATTCCGGATTATGGGTGTCCGAATTAACGACTTGACTGTAGTTAGTAAAATTGATCACATATCTATTGTTGAACAATCAATTTTTCTTCACTAATAAAATATTTCATTTCCTTCAATAGCATTTTATAAAATAATGGTCTAAAATAAACAACAAAAATATTTTAACACAGTTTATAAACAAAAGATACAAATTTATTTGTCTCTGTCTTTTAGAGACTTGAAAGGTGCTGATTATGTTGCTGACTCATTTGAAAAAGCTGTTGAGTGGTTGACCTCATCAGCAATAAAAGAAAAACTTGACAAAATATTTGTCATTGGAGGTGAAACTGTGTATAAAGTAAGTTACAGAACATATGTTTATCAATATCATCAATAATAATTATGTTTTTTTACCTCGTTTCCATTAATGGATGCATTTAGATGAGACAAAAGATGTGCTTGCTATGAATTAAATTTTTAATATTTAGGATAGCTGGAATTTTTTTGTTATGCTGCTGTCGTGTATTTTGATGGTATTGTTGTAATAGAGTGCGTCTTTCATTATTATTGTTTACACACAGTCTTCTGATGACTATTAATTAATTGTTATATGAAATGCAAGGACCATTTGCTATAAGGATTTCTTTTAAAAGTGATTTACTAAAAGGTATTATTACTATTATTATTATGTTTGCTTCACATAATTTTCTATATACAGCCAGTTGTCGGTACTTTTCCATTTTGCCGGCGCAAATCTCGCCAAGCAGACTTTATTGGTGACAACATACAATATACACGTAAAAAATATTTAAAAAAATGTTAGTTCTAAGAATTTTTTATTTTGAAGGCATAAACATTTTAATATCGCTTAAAATTTTATAAAAAGCCAATAAATAAAGACAATAAATTTGTAAAAAGACATTAATTTAAGAATTTACTATGCTTTCATGGTTCAACATCCTGATTCGCCGGTTCCTATCACATGACCCCAAGCGATCTCATCTCATGTAAACTACAAAAATCTAATGCTCTCAGTAATTATCTACATTAATTTCAAGTTAAATCTTAATTTGGAACGCAAGTTTAAATGCAACAAATATTTCAATTCGTACGAATAGCTTACTCAGAAATTATGTAAAACTGCAGTGCTTTACTTCGCTAATGCATTCTCATTAGAATGGATGAATTTAAGCCTTGACTTTACCTTTTCTATATTTTCGGCTTCGGGTAAGCGCTGTGATTGCATCCTAATTGACTTAATTACCGAAAATGGCCTTAGACATAAAACTGTACTATCTGATAAAAATCCTATGTAATTATATGCCAGTATTGAAAGAAACAATCAATCTGATAAGAAAAAGCTGCGACTTGTTTCTAAAATGAGGCGTAAAAGGTTACCAGCGAGAATATTCCATTTGGAATCGGTTGTACAATTATTGGCGACTTTATCACTTGCGCCGGCATAACAGAAAAGTACCCAGTTTTCTTTACTTACTTAACTCCTAACACTAATAGTAATGAAAATAATGCATCATTTAACAAACTGTGTTTCTGTTCGGTATCTTTGTTTCTTATCACAACAAAAACTCCATAGTTATTTCAGCTTCCATTAATTTCATGGGAGAGTTATCGATACACAATCTTTTTTTGTAAAGAATATTTTTTTTCTTAAAGCAAACAAAAGAAATTTTTTATGTCCTGGTAAATCTCTAGTCGTAATATCCAGCGTAGTAGGGAGGGGGGACTGGTTTGATGAAAAATTTGGTTACTTTTGTGATATGATGGCCCTTGATAAATTGGCCATCACTGCTCTAAAATGATACATTACTGAAATTTCTGGATTATGTGGATTTATGTGCAGGTTGTTATATATGAGTTGTCTGACCTTCGATGGTTATCAAATCCCTGATTTTGATATTTGTATGTTATAGATTCAGTGATTACATTTTCTAGTGAAGTTGCTGCTTTAATGAGGAAATATCCTATTTTCAATCAGTCATTTTAGTCTTTCTTTCATTACTGTTAATTTTTAATTACCATTTTTGCAGATTGCCATGGACTCTGACTATAGCCACAGAATTTATCTCACTCGGATTCAGACTCACTTTGACTGTGATTCTTTCTTTCCAGCTATTGATGACTCTAAATATATGTTAGCTGAGTGAGTATTCAGTTATGATTTATTAAGACATCGTTTGCTTGTTACATTTTTAATTTCTCTTTTGCTTTACTTGTCTTGCATTTTTATTAAGTATTTGATGTCAGTTATAAAACAACAAGTTACAGATGTTTATTTTCATAAAGCAAAATTTTGGTAAAATGCGATTATTATTATTGCTAAATCTGTGCTGTCAAATTTAATAAGTTAAAACTGAAGAATGTGGGAGGGATTTTGAGTTATTGAAAATTTTATTTATCTGAAAAACATAATATCGATGTCAAGTCTACATTTCTACATTCAACTTGCTGAAATATGCATTTGTGAATTTGGGGACTATTATGTTGCAAATGTGCATTAAATTCAACCTTTTAAAATTTTTATATTCAGAACTTACTTTCATGTTAAATCTGTAGTTTTAGTTCTTCATATTAGCATTATTAATATATAGGAATCTTATGAGTTCTAGAGAACTTTATGTAGATACAATGAAACCTTTGACTACCTCTGGAAATGCCCAGTATCTCTGAGATCATAATTGCTATATTTGCCAGCATGTAAGACAGACTGGCCTATAAGATGCACCCCCAGTTTTATACACATTTTTGAAGGATAAAACTTTATTACTGGATCAATATAATGAATTTATAGTATTTTAAATATAAAGTAATACAGATACAAAGTAATACTTTCTGCAAATACTCAGTCTATCTAGGAAAGAACACATTTTAATCTTCTTCAACAAAACCCAGACCCTCATTTCCAGAGCTAAATGAAGAGTCACTTGAAACCTCTTCTAAATCAGCATCCAAGTCCTCATACAACAAATTATCCTCTGTATCCAGTGCATACTTCTTAAATGATTTAACCATTGTCTCTGTTTTCTCAGCGTCCCATGAAGCTTCGACATATAAGACATACCTTGTTTTTCTGTTCTATTTTCAAAAAAAAAAAAAAGTGTATCTTATACACCAACAAATACAGTACATAATGATGTTGAACAATAAAACTGTTATATTCAGACAGCAGATCTCATTTATGAGATGTAGATTAACTCTTCTGAAGACCTTGTTGCCAAATTAATATTTGTAGTGTAGAAGTGTTTAAGAAGATGGCATTTTCAGTATTCATAGTATAGAAGTATTAAAGTAGCTAAGCATCTTCCAAAGCATGTGCCAATTACTGTGTCATCATTGTGATGCACATATTGCAGTTAATGATTGTTCATTTGACCAATTTTTGTAAATATCCATGATTAAAATAACTTTTCATTTTTTATGTTCTTCGTATTTCTGTTTTTCTACATTTACTTTCCACCATACATTGTTACAAAAGTTATTACTTTTGCTTTTTTTTTTTTTTTTTTTTTTTCATATTTTAAAATTGTGGCCATCATTTCTGTTACATCCTATGTAAACAGTGTATAAGTCCTTACCTGCTCTTTATTTTTGCAACTGTTGGTCACATAGATCTATGCTTTCACTTACAGAATTATTCTAAATAATGTAGATATACATATTTTGGTACTTTTAAAGAAATTAATTTTCTAAAAGTTATGAAATTTTAACTGTTCATATTTTTTTTTCTGATCCCTGTACTTATATTTAGAAAAATGTATATTTCTTATTAAAAAATGCAAAAAAAAAAAAAAAAAAAAATTTTTACTTCCCTTCAACAAAAATGAATCGAGATAGATAATTTGAAAATCTGGCAATGAGTGATATTCTTTTGTGATTTATTATTGCCTTTGATGTAAAACTTTATTATATTGGTATAAGAAAAGAATTTTCACATAAGTAATTTATTAGTTTTTGAAGTCTAAAAATATGTTAATATTCTCATTCAAATTTTCCTACCTAATATTCATACAATAAATTCATTTAACTACAAATGTTTAATTTTCAAATATCATAAGTTGGACATGAGACAGTACTAAGCCTACCAGTGTTTTATAAAACACAAATTTTATAAGATTTTGTTAAGATCTGTTTTAGAAAAAATCATATTAATTAATACTTTCATTAATTATTTGATTGAATTATAATAAAATGCATAGAGTTGTTGAGAAATATTTTTTGATATTGCTAAAAGATGCCATTGCAAGTCTTTTTGTTTGGTTTACTTAGTTCCCCCCCCCTGGATACATGACTATGTAAAAATTGATCAATCCGTCTTTTAGAATTTGAAATATGATATCAGTCAGTTTACATCATACAGGCATGAAACTTTTTATGTTTTATTTTTTATGGCGAGTACAAAATTTTCTTAAATGTCAATATAGGAACCATAGGAGTGTATAAAAGTGGCATTTTGTAATTTTTACAAAACTGACGTCTTTAAAATTAAAAAAAAGTGCCAAAACAAGAAACTGCATCATTTAAAACATTCTTGCAATTGCAAATATGTCTGCTACCAGTGCTGATGGGAATAAAGGCCAGGTAAGGACTTTTGTGGACTAGGTGCGTATCAGCTTTGTACATTTACCTATTATAAAGGTAGTTTATATATGCATACATTTCAGATAAAAATTACTTGAATATATGATGTTTAATGAATTCTTATCTATGAAGCTATTAGCATAATATTTATTATGTTTCTGCACTAGTTTATACAAATTACATTAAAGCTTCAAAACTTGTGTGTATTTAGTAATGCTATCCCTCACTTGAACCTTTATATATAATCAATTTTTATTACAGAGAACAAGATGTGCCTCTTGGAATTCAGGAAGAAAATGGAGTAACCTATAAACATGAAGTATATGTAAATAAGGATAGCTAAAATATATTATAATTCATCTTGTAAATTTAAGATGTTGAATTCAGATGATGTATCAGGTTTCAAAATCAATTTCCTGTTCTTCATTATTGATGAATACTTAATGATAATCTTTTTAAATTTATTAGTTTTTGAGTATAACTGATATTTTTCAGCACACTGCTTTGAAAATGTGCTTTAAGTGAAGTATTTTTAATTTATTGTTAATTCCTGAATGTAATAGTGGAAATTTTTTAAATTCCAGAATGTGTGCTCTATTATATATAGCATATTGATTTATTATTATTATTATCATCTTTCCATTTTAAGGAATTTTTTACTCATAGTTCTTATTGAAAATATTGGCTATCAAAAGGTTTATCATTAAATTATTAGTTAACATATGATAGATTTATTGAAATATAATGGAACACCCCTTAATGAGAAATGTTTATAATATTGGAATAAAATTCTGTAGATCATTATTTATATGTGTTGTATTTTCATTATTAATATATACTGCAATATAAATTTATATTATTAGTAAGACTAGATTGTTAACTTAATGAAAACGTAAATAAAAGAATAAATCAATGACATAAACATTTTATATTGTAGATAAGTGTAAAAATGTTTCTTAAATACAGATGGGGCAAATCTTAGCAAATATCATAAGACAGAGTTAACTGAATTATCTAAAAGTGTTGTTTATTGAATATTAAGAACATTAACATTTTTTTTAATTATATATTTAAATGGTAATTTTGTGTTCATAGAAAAAGCTTAAACACTTTTCTCATCGAGCATTCAAGTAGCTTCTTATTTAGATGAAACTGTTAACCCAAAATCTTTTATTCATCTTCATTCTGAGGTTTATTTACTATCTCAAATCTGCCTTTATTGTTTTCAATTAACATGGATGTAAGATAAGAGAAAAACAAAAGAGGGGGATATAATTTTCAATATTCCATGTAACAGCAAAGAGTCCTTAATGGCTTTATATAACCTTAACAAGAAGTTGTTTATTGCCTTTACCATATGAAAGAGTTACGAATTCTTGAATTTTTGTTCTTCCACCCAGAAATTCAGTCATTCATTTTGTTTGGATCGGTGATGGAACCAGTGTCAACTCTTCATCATCATGTTAACAAAAAGGTGTGAGCATTGTCTTCAATACAGGGATGATCTACTAGGCATTAACTGACATGCCCTGGCATTGAGGCACTAAAAAAAATCAAAAGCATTGTAGATTAAATATGCAGGCAGCTAAACATCAAAAGTGTGAGAAGTGCTTTACTTACAACCACTTAAAAATCAAGTTTCAGTGACACATTTTAATGCTCCAGTAAGCAGGAAATATAAATTCCTAACAGCTCTGACTCTAAGGTACTGAAAAGCTTACAACAGAAACACATTCATTAGTTAGTAATTCAAGACCTATTAGATTCATACATTTTCTATGTTTGTCTGCACTCAGATTCTTGAAGCAGTGTCCATTTGGTTTAATTCTAGAATGAGGAATAGAATTTTATATCAAATGCTATGTCCTCTGTTTTATCAGTTCATAGCAAGGTTGATCCTCTTACATTTTCCAACAAACAGCAGTGAATGAAAATGCATTGCTTCTATAAAGGCTTCTGTTAAAAGCAATATATTCAGTTTTTGTGCTTGATAATGCAACTATTCTTTGTTGGCATAATTCTCAGGAAGATGGTTGATTTGGTTTATTTGATTATCACAAAGCACATGAGGGCCATCTGCCTAAGGGAAGAGATGCCTTTGTGGATGACTTTCTAAAGGAAACTGGCGAACTGCTAAAATAAAACTATAGTTATTAAAAGTTTTTCCATTTAAAATATTTTCAGATCAGTATACATCATATAATACTGAAAATTTTAATTAGTTTTCCCGTTATGTTGTTTTATCTTTTAACTCTTTGAAGACCATAACACCCCAGACGGCCTTTCATTCAAATGATCACAACCGCCCCAAATGGCCAAAATTCCAATGTTGTTTTCTTCCATCTCCTAAGCTATGCAGTAGCAAATGCAGTTTGTCCAAATGCATTGTATCAGTTTACTGCTGACAGCTTGTTGTCCTAAAAGAATTTATTTGTAGTTTCTTATCATTATTTGTTACAAAGTAGAAAGTCATTTGAAATCTTCACTCCTATTTGTGCATGAATGGATGGGGAGGGAAGTAAATTGTTGTGACTCTCGAAAGCCATTTCGGGCAATTCAGTATTTTAAACATACGGGTTAGCGAAGGCTTTTCAAAGAGTTAAAGTAGGTTTTTGATAATGCAACGTGTGTTTTCCCTGAATGCAGAGAAAATGTTTTGGATTACTGTTACACTAATTTAAGTATACTAACAGAATTTGAATTTTCAAGTTGTGTAGATAAAGTAAATAAATTCATGATTCACTTTGCTTAAGAAAAGGAAAGAATAGGTTTGGAAAAACAACATTTGAGGACTTGGAAAGTTTAATTTTAGGATCAAGTATAAATGAAGTTGGTTTTAACTTCTACATATTGTACTTGAGTAAAAGATTATTTACTGAACTTGACTAGTTGACACATCTCCATTTTTATTTTGTTGATGCCTGAACATTGCTAAAACTTAAGTCTCTCATTTCAAAATTTTTAATGTGCGAGACTAAAAATTCATATTTTCGAAATTATTGTAAGTCAACAGTGTGCATGGGAAAGATAATATATTTGTTAGTTTCTCTTTGTACTTAAATGTGGTTATCATTTGTTTTTGGTGTAATTTATTTGACTATTGCAAAGCACGCTAAAGATATCTGCTCAAAAGGGAAAGGATGCTTTCATGGAAGACTTTCTAATCGAAGTTAACTCATATCCACATTACAGTTGGGGAAAACCATGAAAACATTAATCAGGCAGCCTGTTCACCTGGAATCGGAAAAGTATAGGATTACTACCAGATTAACCAACTAATGTTCAGCAACTTTATTCTTGTCCACTGGTAAGCCCCAAATATATTTATCATATGTATAAAGTTTTATGATCCTTTACCCCATTTTGCACAAATTTCACACATCAAATTAGGAACATACTTCCTTTCATTTTCTTCTGAAGACATTTCCTCCACTGCATTATGGAGTATCATTTGTCACCGCCTTACTTGTTTATATCTCGAGACATGGTTCATCATCCAAGACATATTTTGTTTGGAAAATTAATTCATGAATTGATTTGTTCAAAATCTGGGATATTCATAAAACAGTATTCTGCTGTACTTAAACTTATATGCTTTTAATATCTATGGCACACATAAATTTCCCATAATCTACACACTATGGCTTATATGCTTTTAATATCTGGAAGATCACATTCATACTCCATTTTCAACTTTCTTTGCATTATGGTTGGTGATTTATTTTTACGATGGCACTGTTCTTCCTGCTTCATTAATTTCCATGCTGAAATAGATTTCACAGTGCCACCTATTATAAAACCAAAAAAAAATGTTAAATTAGGGCTATATAACACTGTAGTTTTTAAAATGTGCTTTTCTTAATCCAGAAAAGACTATGCTCACCTATACATTTACAACCATTGATCTCAACACTTCTCCACTCTTTTAAGTTCAAACCTTTTTTTTAACAAACTAATTATCTTATTTTACAGACTATAAGATGCATCTTAATTTATAACAAGTTTTTTAATAATATTTTTACCAGTTTTATATTTAGATTGCAAAGCCAGATCTAAAAAAAAAATTCTTATTTTATGAAATGGAACTGACCTTTAAAATCCTTGAAAATCATCATCTGAACTTTCTTCTTCCTCTTCATATATCAGATTGCCTTCACTGCCATCGAGAGCATTACTTATGCTGCACTTTTTGAAAGATTTAACAATAATATTCTCTCTCTTTCTCTCTCTCTCTATGCTACAACTGTTTTATCCACTAACATACTTGTTTGATTGTAGGTTGTTTTAAAAACTCCTTTCGGTGTGAATTCATGTTGGGTTTCATCTATCATCCATATGTTCCATTCCTCTCTCATATACTCTTTAAATGGTTTATTTATCGAGACATCAAGAGTTTCTATTATGAAATAAGTCCGTCCGGAATAACAGCAAGCTCTGTATTTCCTTGTTTCAATTTCTCTTTCACAGAATTTTTCAAATGACTACTAAACTGATCTAGCACAAGAAGAGAACTCTTCTTCAATAAAGCACTTTTCTTTCTTTCCCACATTCTGTTAATCCATAATTTCATACCAGCCTCATCCATCCAACCCTTGTCATGTATGTGAACAACAACACCTGGCGGCATTTCAGAATGTTTTGGAATTGTTTTTCGCTTGAAGATGATCATTGGATTAAGTTTAGTGCTGTCATCACAACGTGAAAGGACAGACACACCAGGCGAGGGACCTCCGTCCCGGGTCCTCATTATATGGGCCTAAGAGTTTTCTCTGCGTTTTTCATGTCTACTTGTTTTTATAGTTGCAGTTTTAGCACCTTTCATGGCAACAGTTCTGTTACTCAGCACATCAAATGTTAGAGGAGTTTCGTTTATATTTGCTATTGGCTTAGTTCCACACTAGTGTTTTTTTTTTTTTTTTTTTTTTTTTTTTTTTTTATGTTGAATAATAAAGCAATTGAAAAATAATATTTTCTATTCATACTCTTGTGGAATTTTCCAAGATATTTTGGTTCACATGCTAAGTCTATGGCATTTCATAAACTTGTAGCACCAACCAACACCACCTTTAAAGTCTGTTAAGTTGCATTGTAACGCTAGCTTACAAGTGTGTATTTGAATAATTTTTGTATTAATTCCAATGCAATTATGAAAGTGTGCCTGAATCCATTTTAATATGTCATCTTCTAGTTTTGGCCATCTTGCATTCAGCCTTCTATTTGCACATTTACACTCATTTTCTTTTCAGTTTACTAGCCTGCCGATCGCAAATGGTTTCTTCTGTTAATGTAGGGTCGAAAGGCCACTCGGCTTCTCTGTTTCCATGTTCTGCATATGCTAATACTTTCGATTTATAGCCCGCATCATATGAATACCTTTTATTTTCTTTAATTGTGAAACGAGGTACTAACAGAAATATTGTACTGTTATCGATAACACAAATTATATTCAATTCAAATTCACTGGCACCGTAGGCTGCAAAGACACATCATATAGGTTAGAAAATGTTCTGGGTTTGTGATGGTGGGGTGGGAGCGAGACAGTGTTGCCAGTGAATTCATTGTTGCCAGATGCAGATGGGTTTCCCATGTTATCGAATATACAATCATTTTAAGACTGGTGGCAATTCTAAATCAAACACTTGACATTTTTATATTAATTTCAAGTATAAGACACATCTGAATTTTGGAGGCAATTTTTTGAAGAAAACAGTGTTTTATTGTCCTTAAATTAAACTTAACTAATCTTAATAATAACTTAGTTAAGTTTAGTTAACTAAACTTAACTAAAGGTATGAATATGTAAAGGAGTGGTCAATAAATTTCTCAGTGTGGAATGTAATTAATAAAATTCAATTATATAGGCAACTTAAAATTAAATATATAATTAAAATAGATAAGATAAAAAATATCTAAATCAGCTTTAGAATTTAATTTAATAATAGCCTGTTAATTCCTCGTTTTTAATTTGGGTATTTACTCTCTTTGTTCCGAAAATTGCAAAAACTTTTCTGGACTGCTTAATTTTAGATCAATTCATCTAGCATGCCTGGTGTAATGCTGATGATGTAGCTAATTTGGAATTTGAACTCAAAATTTTGAGAACTGAAACCTTTTTAACCTAAAACAAAACCTTCTATTGGGGAGCCTCCATATTGGATAACTGTGCACGTCAGCTTCAGCTCTCGTGCAGTCAAGATGGTTCTTGGCATAATTAGCTAAAATGTGATACTCTGCAAACAAACAAAAAGATAGTTAAAAGACATTGAGTGTGCTGCGTTAACCATGAGGCCGATTATTATCGGCCAGGAGGGTTGCAGCATATTCATAAACTAAACTATGTATAAAACTGTGGAGTGCATATTGCACTCATGAGGATGTGTGAAGAATATGTTTTGATAATTAGTTTGTAAGGATTATATTAATTTATCTGACAGTTAAATTTTGAGTTAAAGTTACTGTCCTATCTTTTCTTAATTTCAAGCTTACAACTTCCGGCCAGAACGTATTTTCAGAATGACATTTGAATGCAAATGAGGAGAAGTATTTAACCATGAAGTTCTACTGACTTCGTTAGAGAGAATCAGTGATTCTGACTAGCGCACGTCCGCCATTTTAGGCAACTCTCTCTTAAGCTATTATTACGCTCGGCCGTACTTTAGGCCCTTGATAGCTTTCCCGTTTATTAGCGTTAAGGGGCCAACTCTGTTAGAATCTTGATAGCTTCGGCTATATCTTTTCAGCTAAGATTAGTTAAGTTTAATTTCTTAGTTCTTGAGTTAAAGACCAAGTGGAGGCTTTATTATAAAATTTCAAGAAGGAGTTCTGTGAATTTAACTTGGAATAATAAAGGGTCATTTCAGCCTTTGTACATTTTGTTCTGTGTCAGACGAACTCAAGCGATCATTCCCTTATCAGTTCTTAAGATTCTTCAACTTTAACTAGAACTTAAAAGTACATTTGATAGAATCTTACAAGTTTGTGTCTCGCAAAAAAAAAAAATTATATGTCTATAAATCATCCTATTATATATATAATTGAACTGGCTTAAAACTGCTGTTACATAAATAAAAAAATGTTTTTATAATGCAATATAAACTGAAGAGAATAATTTAAAATTAATGATGAGAAATTCTTTGCTGCATCATCAGATTAGTAACTGTTTACAAGCCTGAACCTTGCTCAAATTTTCAGCTTAGCCTGATTTAATACTAAGTAAAGTTTCAGTTAACTAATATGTTATATATTTTAATTTTGATGCAACATGCATGTTCAGCAAATCGTTAGCTTGCATAACATTTTTAGAGTTTATAGCGTGTAAATAAAAATATTGTAAATACAGTTATGTATTTCCTAAAAGTATCTCTATTTTATCTTGCAAGTAAATGATTGAAATTTGTATTATGATCATCATCTTGAAAATTTTAAGATTATTTGGGATTGTTATCCATGGTTCAGTTCTAAATCATGTAATATTTATAAATTCATTTTATAGCCATCTCTAGCGACATTTCTATTTCATATCTTTCTTGACAATATTGTTCTTTGTTTGATGAACTCATTCTAGGGCCCAAGAACTGTAAATTATCTATTAGCAATAGTAGGACTCATGCCATAAAACCCTATAAAATGAAACTCATATTTTACAGTTATATATCTTTGAATCAAAAACATACATGAATTTAAAAAAAGGTTGTTAAATATACAGTATATATCTTGCAGCTTTTTTAGAAATTTGTATTCGGGCATTTTCATAGGTCATCATACTATAATGAAACATTCCGTGTACCCTTTTCCAGAAGTACACTGAATTGCAAGTAAAAGGCTCTGATTAACATTCTGCATTAATATATGTACTTAAAAAAATTAATAAGAATTCTCTTCAGTGAAATCTGCATGCTTGTAGCTGTTTTTTGTAGATGCAGTAGCATTTCATGTTATGTGCAAGATTTTTCTTAATATCCAATGCACTATTTTGTTTATTTCCATAATCATCAATAAGGAATTACTCTATAAAATTGACGAATAATATAATAATTCAGTTTCAAGGGGGAAACGCTTGTGTAGATAATTCATATTTTATAACATGTTAATCATTGGGTTGCATTTTATACGGAAAGCACCCTGTATTTTGCTATTTTAATATTTATTTTTCAAGTACTGTATTCCATTTTCTTACCAAGTGTACCAAAGTAATGTTTATAGGTATTTCTAAAAGGAAGTATGTGTTATTGTGTTTTCTGTTTGCAATACCTACATGTAATCTGGTAAATATGTATTTCATTTATAATTGTAATATATTTATGTATTAATTAAATGCAAGTGTTAAAACAAAAAAAGGATAAATGGTTTGTTATTAAATCTAATTTGACCTGTTTCTGTACATTTTATGTTATATTAAAAATAAAAATATTGTTTGCCATTTGATTTGTCTTGAAAGTCTATCATTAATGCTAAATAAATTAAAAACAAGTTACATATAAAAATGTGCCAATATAGAATTAGCCTTCCCCCTAAAAAAAGCAATCTTAGATTAACATAGGTTTTTTTTATAAAACCGTATTGATTTCAAGGGCAGCTGATATATAAGGGGATATATTCTTCATATAAGGGGAGTTGAAAATTAAACTGATAATTTTTTAATTTATTATTCTTATTTAGATACAGTATTTATAGACATTTTGCAAATAATTTTGAGAGAAACTGGCTTACAATCAGAATTTTTTTGTAAATTAATCTTTTCAGTATTTTATTTTAATGCTCATCTTCCATTATACAAGTTTTCATTTTCAAACGAATATACTGCAAAATTGTGGATTTGAATGTGTTAAGTTTCTCCATTTATGCATACAATTGTATATATGGAAAAACATTTAACTGAAAAAACATTCCATTATGATTATTAGTATTTATTTAGAATATTTTCAGTTTCTAGTGGGGTGGACAGTTAAGTACGTACAGCTGCCGAATGCCAAATTTCACCAAGTTTGGTTAATGCTGGGTGAATGGACTGGGTGTTTATTGTATTTTCATGTTTGATGTAAATGCAGTTGTCTTTATAAATTGTTCACAAGTCATATATTTTTTTAACGAAATAGTCATCTTCTTTATATTAATTAACTGATCAGCTTCAAATAGGATTAAATATTAGACTACTAGGAGAATTTAGACATTTTTTTTATTTAATTGAAAAACATTTTAATGTTGAAGGATATAATCAACCATGTGATCTAAACACAGCTTCTTAAAGTAAGGGATGAATTTTCTCAAGGGCTTAAATAAATGCAGTATTTTTATCAGATAAAATTACTGTCTCATTTGTTAATATTACACATCTGTCCACATCATTCAAAAAAATTCCATCAAAGTATCCAACAAGTAACTTTAACTATTATAAAATACTCTATGCCACAGTTTGTTGTAGATTTCAGGTGTTTGAAATTGCATTTTATACCTAATGCACTTAGCTAGGATTGGCTTGACTAAACACATGGTCAATAAAGGGTAGACTTTTTTTAAATTTTATTTAAATAAATTAAATAATGAAGAATTTGCATGATTGTATGCATGTTTATAGCACTGTGAAAAAAACAATGGTATCTAAAGGCCATTGAATTTTGAATAACATAGTCCTCCATTCGAATATGGGCACCTGGAAGCCCAAATTTTGAATTTTTTTAATTATCTATTTTATAAAATGTAACGAATTTTTTAAGATTAAACTCAACGATTTTAAAGCGAGCAGTGTCAACACTAAGGAATAAAACATTTTTTATCTCCAATGTGCGAGACTGTCTATTGGAAATTCTAAAGATATGCTGTTTTTAAACATTTTCAGCCCAAATGCTATCAAAACATGTATGCATATGTAAATAGAAAACTGCCCCTTTAAACATAATATAAAATCTGAAAGTTTTCAGTTTTTTTATTTATTTGTTTCTTCTTTATTGTAATTGTGATTTATCACAAAAAAAAAATTGCACTTCCTTCGCATTTAAAAGACTAGCAACAGTCTGAATGTCGCATTTATTTTCATTAAAATTTCGCTTAGCTGATATTCAGAGTGTTTCCCTTCAAATGAATTTGTAGGGGGAACGAAGGGACGAGTTGGCTATGTGCCATTAGTTTCAGCCACTAGAACATAAATTCTATAAATAGGCTGTGAATAAAAGTTCCTTTTTAAAAAGAAAACGTCATTCATCAAAACTTTTCGCGATAATTTTCATATCAGTGGTCATCACTCAATCTCTTTAAATCAGACACATTTTACTGGGAATTTCAGAAAGCATGATTTGAAACTGTATATATCTTTAATAGTTTTATGCTTTATTTATTACAATAAGTGTAATTTTTTACTAAATATATTAATTATAGGGATTGTATAAAAACTGATTTTTCTTTATTTAAAAATTCTGAAACATGAATGCTCGTACTTGGGTAATTTAAAATATTTTTGTAATTCGAAGTACGTCTGCAACTAGTGACTTGGAAGTTAAGACTATACAAGGATTCTTACAGACACTATATTGAAAAATACGAATGTGATAAATCTAATCGAGAAATGTTATAATAATTATTTTTATTTTTAACGTTTCCTGACTATGAAAAGAATTTTGGTGGGGTTGGAGAAACTGTAGCAAACAATTTCACCTTACAGGATAGTAAATCTAATTTACAGAAAACTGTCAAAAAATGGTATTAAAATGCTAAATAATGATTTTCTTTCTTTGGAGTTTCGTTCACTTATTTATTTGTAATATCGACAGCAGATAATTATTTTGATCATTTTGCAGATTTGACTTAATTAATAAAAGCTGTTTCTAAAGCCGTTTTAGTTACTGGTATAGAAATTTTTTAGACTTTTTATTATGTTTTACGGGTTTCAGTCGTTTTTTATTTATTTGAAATTTTTAATGGTGCTCTCTTTTTTGACACGTTAAATTATATTCTGAAGTTTCTACGTAGCATCTTTTTTTTATTTGACTGATTATTCTGCATAAATTAATATTTAATATGAAAATATTTGAAATCAGAATTCAGTCTAGTGCAAATTATGCTGTCTATTATTTCTTGAAATAACAAATAGTTGAATTTGTTTGTTATTTAATAAATGTTTCTGTGTAATAGATCTGCTTGTTATAGATCTATTTAATAGTTATGTTTGTTATTTAATAGATATTATTAGAACCTGTGCTATCACACCGCCTGGTAGAAATTAGCGAAATTTAGAGGACCAATTGGCAGGATTTAGAAACTTGAGTTTGCACCGGGCAGTGAAAATCCTAGCTACCAGAGAGTTCTACTAAACACTCTTTAAGTAAAAATTATGCCTCCCCCTGAAATATTCAGTAAACTATCCGAAATTTAATGGGTAATATTACAGAGGATATTTACATATTTTTTAGAACGATTTCGGGGGCCGTTTAATTAATGCTTAAAATGTAAGCAGTATTTTTTTTTTTAGTATAGGGTCCGAGAGGCTTTTTTTGTGGACTTTAAGTTTGTATCATGACTCTGATAGAAGGGCTTTTCCAGGAGTACTGATTTCCATTCCTTTTCCATAGTCCTTCAATCATGGTGGGTTTGCATTTAGAAAGAGCTCTTTTCAAAAGACCAAAGCCACAATAGTCCATTGCTGAAATGGGGACTTCGCAAGAATACATTGTAAAGGCATATATGCTAAACCTGTCTCCTACTTCAATTTTTCAAGGAATGCAGTGGTACTTTTCGAAGTATGAACTGTTGCTTTGCTTTGATGAAGTTTTTCTCTTTGGAGATCATTGGTATAGAGAAATCGAATTTCTTCTGTAAATATCGGACGTACATCTTTCTCTTGATAGTACATTGAATTGATTTTAACCTTCCCCCCCCTCACTTTTCTTATTTTTAATTTTCCATTGTAAGAGAATCCTGCAACAATCATAAACTCCTTTCTAAAACTTTCTTTGCAATAGTCGCAGGGCCGTATTTATGTACATAAGCTATAGCTTATGGCCCCCACTTTCTTGGAGAAGGGGCCCGAAAAATTAAAATATATTATAAAAATATATTATAACAGACTTATAAAGTATATTATATCTCAAATAATTTAAAACCTTATCAAGTCTAAATATGGCTGAATAGTGGGATTAGGTTTGTAAAATTTTTTTATTTGTTTTTGATAATATAGACCTGTTTTTTGTTTAAATTCTTCAGGTAAACCCATGCTTCGTCAAGGGTCACTATGTATTTCCATTTATCTCCTGCTAAATAGTTCTCATACAGGGTTCTACAAATTGTTATGCGTTGAGCCACATGCCTTGATAAAAGCTGGGGAACATTATATTTTTTAGCTTTTTAAAATTCTAAGTCTTGGTTTATTATTTTATTCAGCATTGCTGCAAGATAAAATTAAAGATCTGTGGCAACACAGAGTAAAATAATAAATCTGCAACTGATATCTGCGTTGGCGGATTTTCTCTTGTTACCAGCGATTTAACATCAGAAACAATATGCCTTTTTCCGGGTATTTGCTTGGAGTCCTTTTTCCATTGTAGAAGTAATCATTTATGGTTTTCCTTTTCGAATAAATAATGTTGTTTCTTTTGCACTTCGAAATTTTAATACCATGCATTTCACGGTAGGGTACAAACTGCGCGAAATTTGATCGAAGATCCCCCCTCTTATCTAATCCACGAACTGCGCGATGTTTTCCTGTCCCTTCTTTCTAAGAAGTTGAATTCCCAAGAAGATGAGTGCTACAAAAAGTCATTTATCGCCATTAATGGGACATTTTATTGAGACTGCAAGCCCCTATTTTCGTTTATCAATATTGTAAAAATTGTGCTTACAAAACAAATACTAATTTAAAATCTGGCGTGTGCTAAAGTAAAAATGAATTTCTTTTACACTTATTTTATGATGTCTAAAAGAATAATGAGCCAGATCTTTTTTATTCTCTGTAAGAATTAAAAAATTTCCAAGTTGTAGATTTTAGTCGCTGATGAACTATAGTCGCTTTAGTCGCTGATGAACTGATATATCTGTTTTGAATAATAAAATTGATAGATTAGTGACATACACAAAACTGATACATAATCAACCTATCAAATATTGGATTTGTAGCGCACTTTAAATAAATTTCTGGTTTAGATAGCAGAATGGTTTTAACTTTTAAATTTACCATTTTAAGTAAACAGTTCTAATTTAATTTAAACAATTTTCTTTATTAAATCTAAAAACTGGATTTCTTAAGTAGTTCTAAATTCACACTAATATTATTGCAATATATTGCCATATTAAGCTTTCCATTTTTAGTCTTAGTTATTTTAATGTTATTTAACTTTCTTACAAATTCCATATTTTAATACTAGAAACGTTTAAATATTTATTCTGTTTTTCAGTTACTCTACCTGATGTACTTTGGCACACGCACATTTAATTAATAAATTGATAGTTATGAACGTCTGCAGAATTTTCATAATTAACAAAAAAAAAATCGAACTCCTTTATATTCATATCTTGGGATTTTCAATTATAATGTAACAAGTTCATTTGATTTATAATAGAATTCATTTATAATTTTTTCAGTAGTATTGAAATTAATAGCAGATATTGATAATGTACGAGGTGTATTCGGAAACTAAGTACCGTTTTGAAAAAAAAAAATAGTAAAACAATTTTTTCGAATCCAATTTTATTTTTACATGAAAATACATGTTTTAAACTATTTTTCAACATAGTTTCCGCCAATGATCAAACACTTGTCATAGCGGGTGACCAGTTTTTGTATACCATAGTCAAAGAATCTTCCCGCCAGTTTCGATAACCACGACTCCACCCAAAGCTCGCGCTTCATGTGCAGGAACAAGTGATAGTCGGACGGCGCCAAATCCGGGCTGTACGGCGGGTGGTCGAACTGCACCCAATGAAACTGTCGAATTAACGATTGAGTGACACCAGCAGTATGGGGCCAAGCATTGTCATGGAGCAATACAATTCCTTTACTGAGCATTCCTCTTCGTTTGTTTCGAATGGCACGCCTTAGTTTTGTTAAAGTCTCACAATATCACATTAATGGTTTCACCTCTGGGAAGAAATTCAGTAAGCAAAACGCCTTTCCTATTCCAGAAGACAGTGCACATGATTTTTTGTGATGACTTTGAACTTTTGTTTTTACGGAGAATGAGTGTGTCTCCACTCCATCGATTATTGTTTCGATTCCGGTGTGAAATGACACACCCAAGTTTCATCACCTGTCACAATTTGGTTTAAAAAGTTTTCTCCCTCATCACTGTACCGCGTGAGAAATGTCAAGGCACTACCAAGTCTCTTTGTTTTGTGAGCATCAGTGAGCATTTTTGGAACCCATCGGGAACACAATTTGCGATAATTCAAGCGGTCAGACACAATTTCGAACAAAACAGTACGTGAAATTTGTGGAAATGCCTCTGAAAGAGTTGTCATTGTGAAGCGTCTGTTCTCATGAATTGCTTCATCAACCTTCGTTACCTCGGCGTGGACATTTGTTCGACCTGCATTAAACATTCTTACCCACTTTCTCACCATTCCATCACTTATCGCGTATTCACCGTAAATTTCTGTCACTTGACGATAAATTTTGGCCGGTTTAACATTCCTCGCGTTCAAAAATTTAATCACGGCACGAATCTCACAGTCAGCGGGAGAGCTAATTATCTTAAACATTATGAATGTGCACAGCAAACTGAAAACACAACATAGAGCAACCAAAATGGCAACAATTGAAAGTCAGTGAACAAGAAAGACTAGTGCGCATGCGCGGGACGCCTACGACGGCGCTAGAATGAACTTCACCGATGCTTTTATGCTACATGCCTAATGTTTCATAATGGCATATAGATAAGTTTAACTCATTCACCAAACATGTAAATCTATAATTCAGCCCACTTTTGTTCTTATCTGTGCTGTATCTTCTATTTTCCTTAATATATTGTTCAGCCTAATTTCAAAAGGTCTTATGATCAAGCGGAAAAGTCACTAAACATTGGTAGTTCGACCCGAGTTTCTAGTCCCAGAGATCCCCCAGCTCTTTCTCTTTTTATATTTATTTACTGAATAAAACTGTATCGTAAATATTTCAGTTCATGAAGTAAAAATACTTTTTTAATTTATTCTTTAAAAATATTGCAAAAATGTTCATTTTAGCATATTGTTTTACAAATCCCTCTAATAAGGAAAGAAATTAACTCGGATTCGATGATTGATACCTCTGTCCAAATTATACGTAACCTTTTCAAAAGCATAGATTTTATATGAATATCAATAAATTAAGGATTATTTTTCCATCTAATTTTCTTAACATGTTTATTCCAGAATTTTCTTTTCACACTGTTTAATAATTTTTATTCATAAGTATTTCATTTCTAAATTAGGTCATCCCACCATTTGTTTGGCGCATCATAATCATCATTGGTTTTTGCGCGAAAAAACTCACTCACTCACTCTTTTCACACTGTAGCGCTTAACTTTATGAGTTTTCTATAATCATTCAATTTCTGTAGCTATGGTAACTTTGCATACCTTCTAACAAGTAGTTATATTTTTAACCATTGTATTTTAATTCCTGTTGACTATCAGTATATTATTCACTTGTTTCACAAGTGCAAATATTTATTTTGTACGCAAATCTACGTAAAATAGCAATAAAAGTTCAGTTATGCGGAGCTCCTGACCGACTGCTTGTTTTAGATTGAATAAAATTAAGCTTAATGCTGCTGTTAATTAGCTTGTTATTGATTTAATTATACGTTTCTAATTAATTATATGTTCAGATATTTCCAAGTATATTACACAAACATTTGCTTCCCAATTTTTAGTTTTTGGTTTAAAAAATAAGCTTTTATTTATTGAGTGGCCTTATTGATTATATTAATTTTCAGTACTGTTTATCTAATTCTTTTCTTCTACATAAATTTTAGAAAAAACTTCTTAGCATAATAATTTTAATTTATTTACAATTTATACGTCAGTGTTCCAAACGCATAGTAATGTTTTTATAATAGATTTCATGCTAATTCTATTTCTTTATTTTTCTCTTGGCTACAATTTTCTTTGAAAAGTTAAATTGTAACCCTGTAGGCAACGGGGGGAAAGAAATTTTGATTCGCGCAGTTGGACTATAGCAAGACGGGGGCAGAGGATTTTCCTTCGCGCAGTTGGAGTCCACCCCATTTCACAACGTTTTCGAATGATAAAATAGGAATGTTTCTCTTCGGAAGGTACAAAAAACATATCCTTCAATCCACAACTTATGTGCATGCGACATTTTGAAAAAAAGAAAAAAAAAGAATAAAAGGAGCAGACGATATATCTCATTTTTTTCAAAGAATAAACTGTTGCCAGAAATTTTTATTTTAAATTATAAGCATTTTTCAAATTCTTTATCGAAATCGTTCTAAAAATGTGTAAACACCCTCTGTACATCGTCATTTTTGGCCTAGAAAATCGTAAACTTTGATGCTTTTTGAAAAATATATATTTCCTGATGGATTTTAAAGAAGGCTGAGTATATAACGCAGTACTATTTTTAACTTAGACAAATAGAGGTTCGTTAATTTTCATTGTAGAATGTGATAAAATTTTAATCGGGATTTTAATTATTACAGCTGTTGTGAAACAAGAAACTAATAGACGCGTTAACTTTCGCTTCTGAAGCATTCTTTCATTTCATACGTCACATTTGGTTGGTTGGACAAGTGTATTTTATCTTTCAAAAGTGAAAGCTGTTTTGAAATATAAACCTCTTTGCTCGAAATATAAACTGCGATCAGTTACAATTTTGGTGCGCAATTTTCACTATTAAGACTGGCGTCGAATATAACGAGTCGAATAATTCTGATGTAAAATAAAGAATACTTTAATTCATTCTTTGCCAAATTTTCGAGTTTGCCTTTAAAGATTCATATATCTCAGGGGTTCTCAACTAGTGGGAAATTTCATAGTTTTACGGGGGGGGGTCAGCCTTTGATTTAGCTGGTATTTAATTTTAACTCATGAATATAAAAAACTACTTTTATTAAAGTTCAAAGTGTTTATAAATATTTTCAATACTTTTTTTGGTACTTACGTATTATCGCAACCAGGTTGGCGCGATTTGTAAGTTTGAGTAAAAAAGTATGAATAGAAAGAAAATGTACATTTATTAATTACAGATAATTTTTAATACAGTTTTTTATATTATTTTGTTTTAAAATAAACTTTTTACAAATAAACTTTCGTCTATTTTCACAATAAGTCCTTCGCCGCCTATTTGCTTTTTTTCTTTTTCATCCATTTCAAGGGCACATATCTCCCGCATGAAATTATTCCAATCTATAACAGTTTTGTCAGCAATTCCCATCTCTTCTGCACAAAATTTAATTGAGGTTAACTCTTCACACCAACAATAAATGAAGCGCACCGCTGTCACAAATGAAATTCGGCTACCTTCAAACCAATTTCCGGTTCTCACACCCAAATGTTGATTGCACTCTTCGACGTTACATTTCCAGAAGATTTGCTTTCCAAAATACAGTTTCATTTTATGAGAATTTTTACAAGTACGTTCCTTCGGTATAATTCCATATCCCTGCAACAATTCAACAGCATCTTTTTCACTCGCAGGCAGATCCCAAATACCCATAGTTAAAGTATTTCAAGGCATTCAATCTAACCAGTAAGAAAAATAATTTCTTTACGAAAAACTACGTATAACACATAGGGTTGCCGTAAGTAGGGTCGCCAAATTTGGCGATTTATGCGAATTTGGGCCTGGTTGCGTTAATACGTAAGTACCCTTTTTTTCTTTAATTTATAAAATACGTTCAAAAAATCTGAATTTAAATAAAGGTATATTTTTCGAGTTTGGGAAAGGGGGTAAAGATGGTCAAGTAGTGCTGAAAAGCGTGCATGAGGTTAAAAAGGTTGAGAGCCATTGGTACAGCTCAAAGCATTGGGTTAAATTTTACAAGAGAATTTCTGTAATCAAAATATCGTAAAGATAATTTGAATGAAAATCATAATTGTTTTCAAGTTGCTAATTTGGAAATTCCCATTAAATAAGAAGAGTCTGTAATGTTTCTCAAAAGAGCGTGTATCTTTCAAAATTAAAAAGCGTTCTGATTTTAACGTTCGCCAAAAGGGCTGTTGTAAAGTTTTATGGAGTTTTCCTGTTATGTTTTTACCACCAATCCTCGAATTCCATATCACAGATTATGTTCTTACTGCATTAATATAATATTAACAAGACATAGTGCACAATAAAAATTAAGCTTTATTTAGGAACTTCGCGCACACTGCCCGACAGCCTGCCTGTTTCGCTCTGCTCGCTACTCGTAAGAAATTTCTCCTCTAGGCTTGCCACACTTATCGAAGGGCGCAAGGCGCGCTCCTTATCGCCATCACCACAGAGTTTCCCCCCAGTTCCTTTAATGGCTATTCAAAGGAACGACATAGGTTATGAAATTATCTCAGAGTATCCGTACTGTCGGGTATTTTTACATGATTACAAAATTAGAATATAAAATTAGAAAAGATCAAAATGAAATTCAATATATAACAAGGTATTGGCACATATAATAAACATGAAATAACAAGAAATATGTTAAGATATGAATTTTAAAAAAATGTTTTAAATTGTTATGTAAGAAGCAAGTTTCTTAGGGAAGTGAACATGTCTTCCCGATCTGGTGACAGTTTGTGTCTTAGAGAGTTCGTTTGCAGATTTATTCTGCTGAACTGTCTTTAAGTCTTTATTTGTTTTCAGTTCAGGCAAATTAGAGTCCGAAAGCAAATAGGCTGGTTTCACACGGTCTATAGACACAGTAGATTTCAGACCGTTAATATCAATTGTGAAAGTTTTGTCCGTTCTAGAAAGAACTTTATGCGGACCTGTATATGGTTGGCACAGAGGTGGCTTTACTCGATCGACACGTAAGTATACATGCGTACACGACTTTAAGGTAGCACTTACGTAACATTTTTCTTGGCAATGTGCAGATGTTGCTATTGGATTCAACTGTTGCATTCTATGCCGAAGATTCGTGATAAATTGTGTGTCATACGGAGATATCTTAGATGACGTTATCATATCACTAGGCAGCTTGAGAGTTGTGCCGTACACCAGTTCAGCACAAGATGACTGTAGATCCTCCTTTACGGCTGTCCGAATACCAAGCATAACAACTGGTAGTGTTTCAGTCCAGTTATTGGTCTCGTGAGCCTTGAGAGAAGATTTTAAATGTCGATGAAATCGTTCAACAATGCCGTTGGACATTGGATGATAGGCTGTTGTTGTGATTCTGTTCGTACCCAAAATGCGCGTGAATTCTGCAAAAAGTGCGGATCTCATTTGAGAACCTTGGTCTGTTGTTATTATCGATGGGCAGCCAAAACGAGATATCCAACAGTTGAAGATGGCTCTGCAAATGGTTTCCGTTTTCATATCCGGGATGGGAATGGCTTCAGGCCATCTGGAGAATCTATTAGAGTCAAAAGGTACACGTTGCCTTCTGATGGAGGTAACGGTCCGACGATATCCATATGGATTTCTGAAAAACGTGCATCAGGAAGAGAGAATGTGCCCAGTGGTGCTTTAGTATGCCTAGTAATTTTCGATTTTTGGCAAGATTCACAGGATTTCACCCAATTTTTGATATGACGTTTCATATCGGGCCATACATAACGAGAACAAATAAGCTTCGTAGTAGCTGCAATTCCTGGATGTGACAGATTATGCAGATGATTAAAGATGAGTCTGCGAAAGGAATTCGGAACAAATGGACGAGGAATGTCTGTTGATATGTCACACAGAATATTACCATCAGAATATTGGCACGGTTTAAATTCCAGTTTCAAAGATGATGTGTTGTTTTTGAGAAGGTCTTGTACCTCCGGATCATGCCGTTGAGCTTCCGAAAATTTTTTAAAATCCAAAAATGGAGATTTTGTTATGCAATCAATTTCGATTCTTGAAAGAGCGTCAGCAACGACGTTTTTTGAACCTTGCACATACCTAATATCAGTAGAGTACTGAGAAATAAAATCTAAATGGCGCAATTGTCGAGGTGAACATTTATGAGGGTTCTGTTTAAAAGCGTATATTAACGGTTTTTGATCCGTATAAATTATAAAATTTCTGCCCTCTAACATGTGTCGGAATTTCTTAATTGCAGAATAAATAGAAAATAATTCCCTATCGTACGCGGACCATTTCTGTTGACTTTTACTGAGTTTCATAGAAAAAAATGCTATAGGTTCCCATGTTTGTTGAGACAACTGCATAAGTGTGCCGCCTATTGCGACGTCTGAGGCATCTACCCAGATGCTTAGCTGGGCTCCGGGAATAGGGTGTCTCAAAAGGGAAGCCTGAGCAATGGCATTTTTGGCAGCAATAAAGGCTTGTTCAGCATTCTCGTTCCAATTTAATTGTGGGGATGAATCCTGGACACGAGAACGAGATTTCTTTTTATTAATATAGCCTTCTAACAATTTTATTAAAGGAGAAAGAATATGTGCTGCTTTAGGTATGAAACATCTATAAAAGTTAAACGTGCCTAAAAATCGGCGAAGCTGAGTGAGAGTGGTAGGTTGAGGAAAATCTAAAATACATTTGACTTTGTCAGGAAGAGGTTCAATTCCGTTTTCACTAAGGTGAAAACCTAAGAAATCAATAGATGTTTGACCAAAGGTGCATTTTGAAACATTTATGCAAAGTCCATATTCCTGAAGTTTGGAAAATAAAGCTTTCAAATGCCTGCAATGTTCCTCAGAATCTTTAGAGGCTATGAGCAAATCATCGACAAAAGCGTAAACGCCTTCTAAATCCCGCGTGACTTCATCTATAAAACGTTGAAAAGTCGCAGATGCATTGCATAAGCCGAATTGCATACGGGTACTTTCGAATAAACCGAATGGTGTGCATATGGCGGTTTTGTGGATGTCGGCTGGGTTAATTGGTATTTGATGGTATGCCTTAATCAGGTCGACATGACTAAAAATTTTAGTACCGTGCAATGCAGCAGTAAAATCGCCTAAGCATGGAATAGGGTATTTGTCTTTTATTGTTTGAGCGTTCAATGCTCGATAATCTCCTACAGGTCTCCATTCCAGACTTCCCTTTTTTGGAACCATGTGAAGTGGGGATGCATAATTGCTGCTCGAAGGTCTCAAATGCCCCAATTGCATCATTGTTTGAAATTCTTGTTTTGCTATTTTTAAGCGATCTGGAGCTAACCGACGAGGTTTTGCAACCACAGGTGGACCTTTAGTTATAATATAATGAACGGTGTTATGTTTAACAGGTTGGTTAGGATCTGGTAATCTAGTAACTGAAGGAAATTCTTTTAAAATTTTGTGATATGGTGTATCACTAAATACAGTTTTTACTGAATAAATGCTTGCATTTTTCACGCAACCGACGGTTTTAAAATGCGTTTTTAAATCTTTGAGACATTTGTTTCTGAGATCAGGCACCAATTCAAAGAAATGGAGAAAATCTGCTCCAAGAATGGGTGTACTAACATTTGCTATAAGAAAAGTCCATGTAAACTGTCGTCTTAATTTGAAATCCAAAGAAAGTGTTTTTTGACCATAAACATGAATAGTAGAAGAATTAGCAGCGAAAAGTGTTTGTTGGGACGAATTCCGTTTTTGAGAATTATTTGCTGGAAGTAAGGACACGTCAGAGCCGGTATCGACCAAGAATGAAAGGTTTGTTCTACGGTCACGAACGAACAGGCGACGTGAAACTTGAGGCAAAGAATAAGTCGCCTCTATTCTTTGCTGGTTTCGTTTCCCTGCCATGAACAAGGTTTTGTACATTTGTCATCTCTACACTTTTTCCCAAAACGTCTATGATACCAGCAAACAGAATAATCTCTCCTTTTGGAATTGCTTCTTTCCTTATTGCGATCTCCGCGATTTGGCGAGCGACCACGAGAAAGAGAAATGCGATCAATACGTTTGTTTAATTTTTCTGTTTGTTTAAATAATTTATCCTCAAGAGACTGATCGACTGTGCGAGAAACGGCACAAGTCCCTGGGGTTGGATTTACTTCTAAAATTCTGTCGGCAATTTCTGCAGCTTTATCTACAGTTAAATTGGAAACCGCTGCCAAAATAGACTGAACAGTCGAAGGCAAACGTTGAAGGAATAATTATAACATTAAGTTATCAGGAACATTTAAAGATTCTGCTCGACGTTTCATATTTCTAAGCAAATCGGAAGGTTTTCGAGAACCTAATTCTTCTCCAGATAATAATTGGCGAATTTCTTGCTGAGAAGATTCTCCTGAACGATTTATTAACTCAGTTTTAAGCTTTGCATATGGATCAATAGGGTCTGGTTTCATAAGTAAATCCCGTACTAGTGATGCGATATCTGGAGGAAGATGAGAAACTACATAATTATATTTAGTAATGGATTCTGTGATAGGTTTGGGGGTGGCAAGAGCAAAAGTACTTTCACACATAATAAACCATAAAGATGGGTCTGATCGGTTATAAACCGAAATTTGGACAGCATGAACATCAGACATTGTGCAAGGTTTTTAAGCCAATATAAAAGCAAAAATTTTACTAAAGAAAATGAAATTAAATGATAAGTAGAAAACAGAATTATAAAATGATCTATAATTACTACTCATCTGTGATCCGGAGGATGAAAATCGATGTAATCCATTACTTCTGGTTTGGAGATCTTGAGTGATGGCTTGTAGTCAAAACCGAAAGTGCTTGAGAACTGTTCATACGATTTAACACAGTCCAGGTTACCATTATGGGTAATTTCCGGTTATGTTTTTACCACCAATCCTCGAATTCCATATCACAGATTATGTTCTTACTGCATTAATATAATATTAACAAGACATAGTGCACAATAAAAATTAAGCTTTATTTAGGAACTTCGCGCACACTGCCCGACAGCCTGCCTGTTTCGCTCTGCTCGCTACTCGTAAGAAATTTCTCCTCTAGGGTTGCCACACTTATCGGAGGGCGCAAGGCGCGCTCCTTATCGCCATCACCACAGTTTAATCTGATTTGTCAATAGAAATGGTTCAAATAGAATAGCGAAACTTTTTATAAGATACTAGATGAATATAGATTTAGACTAACATGGAACGTTATATATCTTTTTTTATGTTTTCAAGAGTTCAAATTTCTGTGATATCATTTTTCCCCCGGCCGTATCGACATAAGTCAAATCTGTGATCCGCACAAGTAGATTAATTAATGGGTTATTTATTTTGATTAACAAAATCTACAGAAGTCCGAGTTCTAATTATCAAGAAAAACGATGTCAAAGAACGAATCCGATAGGTTCTTTGAATTTGTACCGCATTCCTCAATTTCTTGTACACTTGGTGTCGACAGTTGGTCCCTCCGTGATATAGCGGTGCAGTACTTGAAACTGGTTTGTATTACGTCTAAAGAAGGAAGCTTTCTTTCTTTAAATTCACATTCTTTGTACCAGGCTGGCAGAAAGATGAACATTTAAACGAAAGCTTTATACCAATTTCTGCGATGTAGCAATTTCTGGCTGCCTAGCAACGAAGATCGGCTTGTGCCAAAGCTCTTGTATGAATGCACAATAACATCTTATTGCTTGTACCAAAATGGAACCAATCTGTATTGTAATGGAATCACTTTTCCTTTCTATCTAATTTGGTAAAATGATACCGAATATCGCTCCAGGTTCTGTTCTACCAGCGGTTTCCAAACTGTGTCATCCCTACCATTGGTATGCAACGGTTTAGTTAGGGATACACGGAAAAATTATCAGTAATGGCGGAAGACAACAAAGCGCTGTATTAAATGCTGATAAGAAGATCCATATTTTCAAGACATGTACATAATTAAATATTAGAAAAAGTAACTGCCAGGTTCCGATACGAAACGAAATGTGAACAAAAGCAGTAAAATTATTTGTAACTAGCTCCGCCTTTACCAGTCACACTAGTCGGTCTGTCTGTCTGTCTGATTCTGTACATATCAAATGTTTGCCAGAAGAGGGCGCTACAAAGCCATCTATTCGATTACTTAACGCTTCCTCTTGTAGATACGTGACTATGTAAAAAATTGAAGATTCTGACTTCTTCATTTTTAGAATTCAAACTGCAGTGCGTGATATATTTGGAATATTAGAAATATTTGATGGAACTATTGAGTTCCCGCTTTTTAAGTAATTGGATTTAGGCTTTCAGTCTACCTTATGCATATATGTATACATAATTATTTATGAAGATGAAAAATCCTCCATGCCATGCACCTAATTCTTGATTCTCCCTTTGTCTCGATTTTGATCGACTTTCGCAACATGATGCATCGGCTGGGAAGTATCTGCTTAACACTTGAAAAATTGTATTTTCCCCTTTTGAATTAGCAGTTTGTGCGAAGACAGCAAGGTAATAAGTCTCTTTTAATAATTTACTAAAATGGAATATAAGACACTGAATAAAAACGAATCACACCAAAGTACTTCTGTAATACAAATTATTAAAAATGTACATGAATATTTAGAAAAAGAAATACAAAAAGAGTTAGAATATTGTCTGGAATTGTTACGTAGTACAGAAACAAAACTATACACTTACGATAAAAAAATACAAAAAATTTGACTGAAGATGACTCAAAATAAAATAATAATGACGATGTTTAAAATCAGCATTTATTTTAAAAAATCCAATACTCAAGTCAACCATACAATGTCAACAAGAATTCAAAGTATTCATCTATGGAAGTCGAAACCAAACACAGATTGAAGGTACTGTAAAATTACCCAAGCTGTTAATTCATAAATTTTACTAAGACTGCGATGATTGAGTGAACTTCTGGAATTCATTCAAAGTTATGATTCATGATAATGTTATGCTTTCGAAAACCAAAAAATGCAATTGGCTGTAGTGTAGAATCGGGTGCCTCTTCGATTAGCGAGATTTTTTTTTTAATTTTGACGATGAAACCTCACGTCTGGTTACCATGATAGTTTTTAACTTTGTTTTAGCTTCCTGATTTTATTTATATGAAAATAGATTGATGTTTACATGGACAAATTTAAAGCAGTGCACAATGCCTAGTTTTTGCAATTCTAGGATGTTTTTTTAAGTGAAAACAGATGGATGTGTACATGGATAAAGAGTTTGTGCAATTCTTTGACTTCTTATTTTGGTTTTGTGTAGCGGCCATCTTGAAATTGTGCCTTCTTGGCGTCAAAAAAGAATCGCCAAAAAACAAGGGGCACCCAATTGTAAACTTTTACCATTCAATTACTTGAAAACTTATTTATGCGAAAACACGCGTCGGCCATCGAAGGTACCTCAGTTTCAGAGGCTAATTATGATTCAGCTACAGACAATCTCAGAAATAGATTCGGTCAGAATGACATAATTATCAATGCACACATCTCTAATCTCTTAAATTTAAATCTCGTTTAAATCTCAAATGAAGGAAAGAAATTTCGAAAACTTTATGAGATAATAAACTCTCAAATCAGCAGCCTTTTAGCACTAAATCTGAAACCAGAAACACATTCCAACATGTTTATTCCAATTTTGATGAAAATTGTTCCGAATGATATAAATTTAGAATTTCACCAAATTTCTGAACACTTTTCGATTGGAAATACGTAGAATAGCGAGAGCAAATGAGTTGCTTTTCTTTTCCACACAAACCGAAGCCCAAAATTTAAAAAGTTTTAGCGTGTATCCACCGGCACTGAAATATAAACAAGCTGTTAACAGCGCATGAATTTATGGCCATGTCATAATAAAAATAAAGAAATATTTTGAAGCAACAGGCACTTTTTTGTTTGTTTCTTTTTTTCATATATTTCATCAGTTCGAAGAAAATGATACACAAATAAACAACAGAATGAAGAAATCGTTTTGGCCTTTCCACATAGCGTAAATAACAAAATACTTTTATACTTGCGCGATAAATGTTAAAACAATTAAGGAAAAAGTGTTTACCAGACTTCTGTGAGATAGTAGAGGTATAAAAAGACTTTATACTCGTGAATCAGCGAACAAATTAAACCTCGAACTCATAAGAAAAGAAAAAATTGACTGTCAACACTTTTGGGAACACCTCACCCATCAGTGGCGTACCGATTGGGGGGGCAAGGGGATGTATGATGCCCGGCGCCGCTCGCAAAGGGGCGCCAAATTGTCTCCAAACAAGATTTTCCGGAAAATTTCAGTTTTTATTTTGATCGATTTCTGGAAAATGTATTTAAAATTAATAATTATTGTAATATAATTAATTATTTATTTTCTTGATTTGTCTGATAAAATATATAATAAATGTTTATGCTTGCAGTACATCAATCAAATATCTCCGTATATAAAACGTTCTTTCTGATCACTTTATTCTTCTAAAATAGAGAATTTTTTTTAAACGAAATGCATGTGTAGTTCCTGCTTTTTATTTTAAAACGATAACAAACACTACAGTCTCATATTATAACCCTTCGACCTCGAACTATTATTTATTCGGAGTCTGAAATTATAGTTATATAAATCTTTGATATGCGTTTTACTTTTTAACATCAACTTGACGATTCCATTATTCAGTGAACAGTGTAATGCGTCTGAAATTGTTATGTGATAACCACGTTCCATCAAAGTTCCATGCCCATTTTTCTCACAGCCGTACCGTCGACGGATACTCCACCGCAGCAAATCACGTGGTGACGTGGAGTTGCTTTTAGCGTGTTTATGAAAGAAACCGAAGAATGCATGGGAATCTTTTCAAAGTTCAGAAATTGTTAATGTTGACTTTTATACTAAAATACTAGTGCTTCAATTCTGTTCGGACGAAGACAGCCACGCTAGGCTTATTTAGTACTCTTGTTTACTTTTATTTCTGTCCTAACTACCGTTCTTCAACGGGTAGCGCGGTTTAAATATTATTTTCCAATTAATCTTAATCTCGCTGCTGAAAGTGTCAGCCATGTTTGTTTAGTTAGCGTGACAATAACGATAGCATTATACCCTTTCACTAACTTTTCTTCATTATTATGCACTTAGGCATAGTTAATTGATTTCTTCTGTATAATCTTACCTTTATATTATGTTATACTCAGCAACTCTTTATTAGTATTTATGCTTGTTTGCAAGTTATCTTTGTAAAAGTATAATTAATTGGAATATTGTTAAAGTAGTTGCATTATTGTTTAACAAATAATTATCATAATGTGAATTTAGTACTTAGCTAACATTCAGTTTCTGCATCAGTTGAAAGCCTACCTTCACCCAAACTATCTTTTACGCATTATAACATTTTATTATTATATGCTAGTTGATTATTGAAATTTAAGAACAGTGTTATTTTATGTAGCATATGCAATACTAGAAAGCCCGGCGGTCATAAGAAATGACCGCTGTTCTAGATATTATAAATCGTAATTGAAATGATTTGCGCAAAGATATCTGCTAATTCAAACTGAATTACCCTGGGCAGGCGGCGAAAACGCCCATTTGCTTACTGCCCCACAGGGTTTCCTCCTTCTACTTGCTTAATTGCTTTAAGTAGAGTGCAATGAAAAAAAAATTCACTGGCGGTACATTTCTTAGCTCAATAAATAAAGATGATTTAAATAATAAAAATGTTAATTCACAGATCAAAGATCTCTTTGTACACAACATTTCTTGTGTAGATCTTTCCATCATTTTTAAGCTCTCCTTGCAGAAGACCATCCATTTATTTTTAATTTTGCCTGTTCAAGAGTTCTTTCACGAACTCTTGAACAGGGAACATAACTTGAACATTGACCGTGTCCAAATGCAGGCTCAGGTAAAAAAACGTCAACACGCTTAAGCGTTTGGCTTTGAGACTTATGGATGATCATAGCAAAGGCAAGTTTTACAGGAAATTGTCTACGTCTCAATTGAAACGGCATTCCCTGTGCCGTGGCAACTTCATCTCATTGGCTAGTACAGTTACGCAAGCAAACAATAAACTATCGGCGACAATCAGACTTTTACGGGAACACATTCGAGCGCATGTAGAGAAATTTATCAAAGATTTCAACAACTGCCAGGACAGGAACTCCTTAGATAATCTCTACGATTTACTAGTTACAAAAATAGTACAAGCCGCCCACAAAGCATATCGTTTGAAATCTGTAAAGGCAAAACACTCGATATCCTGGTGGTCACCAGAGCTTAACACAGAGAGGAGCAGAGTTCGAGTACTTCGCAGAAAAGCACAATCCACGGTAGATCCATATCTACGGCAACTCAAAATGATAACATACAATAAAGCCAGAGCTTTATATAAAAGAAAAATTAAAGAGGCCAAGTTAATCTCATGGAGAACTTACTGTAGTAATGTCACTAAAGCCTTTGGACCTACTCAAAAGATAACATGTAACAAGGTGTTTCGTCCTACGACCCTTTCGCCTATGGTGAATAGCACTGCCTCATCCAACATCGAAGTAATCAGTGAGATCATAAATGCAGTTTTTCCTGATGATGATGAAGAGGATTTCTTAGAGGAGCAAGAGGAAGCGAGAAAAACCTACAGTATGAAATTTCGCCAAGTTACCAGAAGAGACGAACTCCTTCCTACGCAAATGGAAGTGGATAACATCATACGTACTCTGGCACCCAAAAAAGCTCCAGGTCCGGATGGAATTGATAATATCATCATTAGAGAGATACACCGGGAATTCCCAAAACTATTCCTTGCGGTCATTTCAGCTTGCTGGAAACATTCGTACTTTCCTAAAAATATGAAGTTGGCAGAAGTGGCGTTATTCCTAAAATCAGGCAAAACTCCGGCAGAACCTACATCTTACAGGCCAGTCTGTCTACTGCCAGCGCTCGGTAAGGTATTGGAAAGAGTAATTCTTTACAGATTGGACTTCTTCCTGCAAAGGAACAACGCCCTGCATCCCAACCAATATGGATTCCGAATGGGCAACTCTACTGAACATGCCATAAAAGACTTAATGGCCACTATCAAACAGAACAAGGATAACAATTTGCACTCACTGGCAATAGCCATTGACATCAAGGGAGCCTTTGACTCCCTTTGGTGGCCAGACGTAATAAATTTGCTGTACAACATGGCCTGCCCAACAGCCATTATTACCATCCTTCGCTCGTACCTTCAAGATCGAAGTGTACAAGTAACATCAGACAGCGGCATTTATGTCAAAAATGTCTTTAGAGGATGCCCACAGGGGTCATGCCTTGGACCAACACTGTGGAATATAGTGGCAAACTCGGCATTTCGTCAGTTTGAGAGCGTAGAATACGCTCGAATCATAGCCTATGCGGACGATTTTATGCTAGTTGTGGCAGGAAGGAGTAACCTCGAAACGAGATCTCAATACTGTCTTGATCTGTTCTCCCAATGGGCCAGAGCACATAAGCTTCAGATTTCGGCAGAGAAAACTAAAGCTTTGCTCATAGGACGTAGCAGGCAGCTAAGACGTAACCCAAGCATTAAACTCCATGGGATACCGGTAAAATGTTTCCCCCAATTGAAATATCTTGGGCTATTACTCGACAACAGACTTTCTTGGATGCCACATGTCAGGAATCTTAAGACTCGAATTAGCATCCTAAGCAACAACATGAGACGCATGACTTCACATAAATGGGGTATCTCATCTAAGCTACTAAAAATTTGGCATAGAACCATTACGGAAAGAGTAATAGCTTATGGAGCAGCAATCTGGGGTGGCGAACTTACCTCTCATATGAAAAGATCCCTGCTCTCTATTCAAAGACAGCAGCTACTTCAAGTATGCAGGGCCTACCGTACCACGTCAACACTAGCCCTACAACAACTAGCAGGAATTCCTCCCCTAGATTTGATAGTAGAAAGGGAGGCAGCTATCGTAAGGGTTACCAGGCTGGGTCAAACTTCAACACTCTGGGGTCATAGTTATCACCACTCGGACTACGAGGAGCAAAACAACTGCAATAACTTTCATCCAGCAGCTTTTAATCTCTCTGACGGTATCAGTATAAACGACCAACCAATTCAGAGGTACAGTAATAACCTTTTCACAGATGGCTCCAAAACTGAGAACGGCACGGGCAGCGCCTTTTGTAGACTAGAAAATGGAGTTGTAACATTCGAGTGGAAAAGGAAATTAGGCTCGAACAACTCGGTATACCAAGCAGAGCTTCTAGCTATCAGTGCTGCAATTAGATATGCGAACACATGTCAACAGGAGAAATTCTCCATACTCAGTGATTCGGCATCAAGTCTGGCGGCTATCGCAAGTCAAAACAGCCGGAGTCCATTGGTATACAGAATTCAGAAACAGCTTCTGACAATGCCTATTTCGCAAAGACCCACTTTAAAATGGGTTCCCGCTCACGCAGGGATTCAAGGCAATGAAGCCGCTGACCTACTGGCCAAGCAGGCAGCCAATTGCACGGATATATTAGAAAGACCAACTAAACTTCCTTGGTCTCATATTAAGCGAACAACTTTGACAAGTCTGCTACAAAATTGGCAAAGTAGATGGACAGAGGCAGAAGTAGGACGAAGGACATTTCGCTTACTGCCAAAAGTTAACATGGAAATAAAGACCCACTGTGCTAGCCTAACACAGTTCTTGACAGGTCATGGACCATTCCCAGTATACCTGAACAGATTCAGACTTAGGGATACTCCTTTCTGCGAATGCGGAGAGGAAGGCGACACGGACCATTATTACTTCCATTGTGTACATACAAGAACCTGGCACTTGAAGAAACCAGCGGACTGTGCCTGGGCAATGTGGACGACTAACACACTCAAAAACAGAATAGCCCTTGATAAAATAGAGAAAATCTCAGGACACTGCCTAAGCAGAAACAACCGTGGATAATATTATAATGTTTCAAAAGTTCAGAACTTAAAGCAGATAACCAGAATAACGCTTAGTGCCTTGCAGTTAACAATATGTAAAAACTGTTATTAGTTTATAATATTCAACCTTGTTACTCTGGAGTCTTCCCCGCCGTGATGGTATATAATTCCGTTTGGTTCATGTCCGTGGTCGGAAGCCATCATAGCGGTGCACTCACTCACTCACTCACTTAAGCCGCATGTATATATGGGGTGAAGTAACATCATCTCCTCCGAAACGGCTGGCTCCCGGGCTTAGCAAAGCACACCGTTGGATTCCGCAGGTGCCTTGGACGCCATTTTGATCATTCGCGTCTTCGTGGGATTTTAATTAGCCGAGATATTAATTAAAGGCTAATTTTCCCCTACGTTTTCCCTACATTTTCCACTTCCTTTCTTGGGTTTTCATTATTAGAGGGATTTGGCTACGTGCCAAATTCTTTTTTCTCGAATATGTACGGAACGGCGCCGAGTTGAAATTCGAGACGCGTATTCTCGGATTCCAAAAAATTCTCCGAATCCATCTATACTGTTCTCATCTTCGTACGACTTTTATCGGCCGCGATATTAATTAAAAACTGCGGAAAAGTTTATTTCCGTGCTCATTTTTCCGAGTGGCAACAATAAACTATCGGCGACAAACGCTTAAGCCGCTTATATATATAAAGCTATTCTAGTGTTGAAGTAGCCTACAAAAGATTTCGAACCCCCAAATTTCCCCAGTAGCTAGCTTGTGAGAATTATCTTAATTTTATTAATAGTTAAATTTTGAGTTAAACTTCCTTTCCTATCGCTTCTTAACTTCAACTTACCACTTCCAGCCAGAACATAGTTTTAGAATCACGTCTGAATGCTAATGAGGAAAAGCGGTATATAACCGCAAAGTTTTACTGTCTGAGGGAGAGAGATACCAGAGATTCTGTCTAGCACGCGTCCGCCTTTTTAGGCTACCCGGCTACTCTATCTTAAGCTAGTGTTACGCTCGGCCGTACTTTAAACCCTTGATAGCTTCGCAGTCAATTAGCGTTAAGGGGCCAACTCCGTTAGAATCTTGATAGCTTCGGTTACATCTCTTTAGATAAGATTAGTTTAGTTTAATTCTTATGTTCAAGCCCAAGTGTCAGCTTTATTGTACAACTCCAAGACTGAGTTCTGTTAAATCTTATTTGAATAATAAAGGGTTCTTTTACCCTTTTATCTTGTTGTTTCCTGTCACACGAACTCAAGCGAGTATTCGCTTATCAGTTCTTAAGATTCTTCACTTTCAACGTTAACTTAGCATTACACAGTGGAGAATCCTACAAATTTATATAAAAATGCAACTCCCATTTCCTTATCACCAGTGCAGAATTTACGTATAAGCTACACAAGCTATAGTTTAGGGCCCCCCAAAAAAATTAAAATATAGTATGACAGACTTATAAAAGGCCCCAGTTTTCAAATAGCTTAGGGCCTCATCAAGTTTAAATCTAGCCCTGCCTATTACTAATAGTTGCAGAGATTTTTCATTTTTAATTGTATGTAATTGCCTTTAATGTCTTTTTATTTCTTTAATAACTTCTCTTCCCGCAACTGCCACAAATTATTTTTTATTTAGACCATGTCAATGCCTAGGAAAAAACTTAGCCGTTCTCAGAATCGGAAAGGAAAACTAGAGCAAGAAAAAGAAGCTCAGAACTCCAGAATAAGAATGGAATTATATTTAATAAACAAATCTCAAAAAGAAAAACCAGAAGTTAAGAAGGATGAAAAGCTAAAATAAAATTCAAATTGTATTTTTATTACTGCTAAACGTTTATGCGATAACACATCACAACAAATAAAATAGTCTAAAGATGATGAAGTTCGGAGAATCCATCTCTATACCTAATAAGTACAGAAAATGCAACAGAAACACTCACTGCAATTCCGGACGTTCTGGAGTTCAAAGATGTTGCTTATTTAAAATTCTCTAATAATCGTTCAATAATATCGAACCATCTTTGCACCGAAATGATTATTCGTGGATCCCACATATTTCAAAACGAATCCAGTCTAAATGCAATAGCAACATCAACTAATCGTCTAATGCCAAAATCTTGGTTTTTTTCGTCGAATCGGTAGTGAAGAAGAAGGAATTGAAATAAACCGATCTTGGTTATTATATTCACCAAAAATTAATGCAGCATACTTCTTCTGTTGTTTACTGTTCGTTACATCAAACCCCGCTACACAGTCATCTTTCGCAACAGCATCTGGTTTTAATAAATGGAGAAAAAAAGATAAATTGATTAGCCATGAAAGAAGTCAAATTCATCGAAAATCGTGTACAACGTGAAAAGAAGCGGAAAGAAGATTAAATAATAAAACGGGAATCGATGAATCATTAGAAGCAAATATACAGTCTGAAAAAGAACGGTGGCGAAATATATTGCAACGGATATTAGCTTGTATGAAGTATCTGATTATACAAATTCTTCCAACGTGGTCATGTTGAAAATCTAGCGCCTCAAGACGGTACAAATGTCGGAAACTTATTATCTTTACTTAAACTTGTAGCTCAGTTTTATCCACTGCTAACTACTCATATAAAAATATCACAGAAACGCCAAGAACTGTCTCATACCTATCACCACACATCCAAAATGAATTTATTCATCTTTTGGCATCCATAGTTCGAAATCAACTAATAAGTGACATCAAAAGAAATAAATATTACGGACTTTTATTTGATTCGACTCCTGATATTACTCATCGAGAACAAATGTCGCAAGTCTTTTTAGGTATGTAGATATTGATTTTACCAACAGAAAAGTTTCCATAAAAGAATCTTTTTTAGGATTTATTGAAATACATGCTAAAGATGCAGCCTCAATTGAAAATACAATTTTAGAAAAATTAAATTCCGATCAGATTTCATTAACAAATTGTAGATCACAATGTTATGTTATGATAATGCTGCCGTGATGTCAGGTCGCATATCTGGCGTTCAACAAAGAATTATAGAAAAAAAATAATAAAGAATTATTTGTAAATTGTGATAACCACTCATTAAATTTAGTAGGAATCACTGCAGCTAAGCAAGATCCAATCTTTATAACATGCTTTGGAATAATTGAAAACATATATCTATTTTTCTTATGTTCAACATTACTATGGGAATTATTAAAAATGCTTTAAAGAAAACTGTTAAACGTGAATCTGAAACACGATGGAGCGCCAAAGCAGAATCAGTTAGCGTTATTGTTGGAAGAACTGGAAGAATTAGTAGAACTATTAGAAAAATTAGCAGAGGATAGTACTACCAGAAGTGAAGCTAAAATTTTATTGCAAAATATGCTGAATTTTAGTTTTCATAACTTTAGTCCATTTCTGGCATAAAATCTTGAGGAGAATTGATCGTGTGCAGCTTAGGTTACAAGATCCCAAAATGAATTTTAGAGAAGCCTTCCATGATCTTGAGTCATTAGTGACTGAATTTGCAGTAATTCGAGACGAGATCTGTAAAGAAGCAATAGAAAATGCTAAGTCTCTTTGTGAAAAAATGGGGTATTGATACAACAATCCGTGTTAAAAGACGCCGAAAAATGCCCGGATAAATGTCTAGAGACGTTGGCCTTTCCGCAGAAAGAGAAATTTCTCGCGTTATGAAAAGCGTTCTTGATCGTCTGCAGCAGGAAATAATATAAGCGATTTACACGACTAAGTGATCTTAACTCCAAATTTGGATTTTTACTGGACGTTGAAAACTTATTAAACAAGGGTAATGTTGATAACGATCTTGAAAAGAATTGTAAAAATTTGGGTGAATTTTATGATACAGATTTTAATGGAACAGATCTCTATGTCGAAATATGTGATTGCAAGATGTTACTCCACAGTAGAAAAGAAATTGAACGTAAAACTCCATTACATCTTCTTACCTTTATAATATCGTATGGAGATGTTTTTCCAAACCTGAGAGTCGCTCTACAAATATTCCTTACTATTTCAGTATCAATTGCTAGCCGTGAACGTTCGTTCAGAAAATTAAAATTAATTTTGACACATCTACGATCAACGATGGGACAAGATCGCTAAATGTCCTAGCATTTTTAAGTGTAGAAAGAGAAAAATTTGAAATGATCGACTTTGATGAAGTAATTGACAAATTTGCTTCATCCAAGGCAAGAAAAATATATACATAGTACTCGTAATTAATTGTATTCATTTATTATAATAATAGTATAATATTGTTATTAAATATACCGACCTTATATATCTTAACTTTTAAATTATTTGAAAATTTTACGTTTCTTTTAATTAAATAAGTATGTAAAATAAATAACATCTTTATCTTATTCTAGATGACCGTATGTCCGATTTTTCTACTGACAGACAGATTTCCAAATCCAATTTTATTAGAGACTTGTTAGATCTGGTATAGAATGTTTAAGGAAAATTGTAGGAAAAGCAGGCTTTCGAAGAAATGTGTGCACTACTCATCGAGATAGAGCCAGTTCTTAATTCACGACTTCTGAGCTATGTTTATAAAGAAAATGACGAGCCACAAACCTTAATTCCAATTCATTTGAAGCACGCTCTGATTTTCGCAAGAATCATAGATAACGAAATGACAAGAGAGACACTCATGAAAAGAAAGCGTTATCAAGAACAAACAGTTAAAACAGTTGTATTGGAAGTGGCAGTAGCAATATTCCTTACACCTTAGACCTCCCCGTTCCTTGAAAAATCTCAAATATCAACTAGAACTGAAATTAGGAGATGCTATTGTAGTTGATGGAGATAATAAAAACAATCTGTTATGAAATTCGGTAGAATCGTAAATGCCATTCCTGGACGTGACGACAAAGTTCTATAATTTGAACTAAAAACTGATAATGGGACTTTAAAGTATACTGCTCAATACCTAGATCCTCTTAAACTCTGAATTTCAGACAGATTTTGAACTTTAATTATTTTGTTATATATTTTTATTTCTTTTTCTTACTTACTGTGAAAATTGAATATAATTAAGTAAATGAGTTAAATTTAGAAAGAATTTAACCATTTAGTTCATTTATATTGGTTACATTTATAACATTTAATTAATCGGTACATGCTATGTATAATTCGTTTTTTGCAGTTGAAGTTTTTGATCGACTAGAATTTTTGTGTGTTATACAAAAGTGATTTATGCATATGATGAAAATTCAGTTAGATAAACTGAATAGTTTATCTAACTAGTTATAAGTTAGATAAACTATGAATAGTTATCAGTTAGATAAACTGGCAGAGTTCAGGTGGGGGGTGTGTAGAGAAATATTTGTTGATATTGCCAAAAGATGGCGTTATAAGTCCACCTATTCTATTACTTAACGCCTTCTCTTTTGGGGACGTGAGTATGTTAAAGAAATTGTTAATTCAGTCTTCTTAGAATACTCAGAAATATTTGATGAAATTATTCAGTTCCTGCGTTTTAAGCCCTGTAATTGGATTTAGGCTTTTAGCCTACCTAATGTAGCTATGTATATATAATTATTTAAGTTTTAATTAAAGGAAGATGAAAAATCCTGCCATACACCTAATTCTTTGATTTTCGTTTTTTATCGATTTCGATCGACTTTCTCAACATCCTTTTCCTCTGTGCTAAACAGTATCATAAAACATTTGGTAGACAACTGCAATTTAAATATTGAGCGAATTATCAAACAAGTTCTCTTTCTTTGTGACTGTGACATTCAAATAAATTTGAAGCTGGTACTTACGACATCGAAGAGAGTTTTGTTTTAAATTTTATTCCTTTGTGTGATTCATTAAATGTTGTTTACATAAAAATTTGTAAGTAGGTAAGTAGCTCAAAAGTAGAAACTTGCACAGAACTGAAACTATCGTAGATAAAAGCTCTGATTTAGATTCTTCGCCAAACACTTCCAAGCAATCGATGGGATTCAGCTGTTACTGGTATTGATTGATCATTATTTGTGAAATTCTAATCTTATACATTAATCGGATGTTGCTCCTGATTAAAGACTTTACCTCTCCAAATTTGATTCTGATTTCAAAACGTTCAGCTCAGTAAAACAGGCTCAAAGGTCACATAAGTAATGAAGCTTGAATAACAATTCAAATATTTTAAAGTTAATTTTTTTTAAATTTTTACTTAATGTTTGCATGCATTTACTTTTTTAATATATTTTATTAATTTTAGATATACCATATGAGGTTGTATTTTTCATTTGTGTTTAAGAACGATTAGCTTTTTTTTTTGCATCTTGACTTTTTTCTTAATTACATATTCATGCCATTTAAACTTTTATAGGCGTAGCATTTTACTTCTGTACAACACTATTTCAGGAATATACAAGTTGTGCTTACGATAGTTTGTATAGGCCTAGATCTTATCTCTAGTCAATAAATTTATCAATTGACTAACTTTTTCCTTCCCCCTTTCTCCCCTACAAGATAATATTTAAAATAATTAGTGTACATTCAATTGTTTTGGGTTTAAAATAAGTGTTATCGCTAAGTTAATTTCAAATAAATATTGAAATAATCAATCTTTGCTTGATTATATTTTTCTGACTTTCGTCATTGCTATCCATTAAATTTCTGATATTAAAATAGCGCAATAGCCATATTAGGTGTCTTAGATTTGGAAGAGAAAAGTCAAAGGCACTCTACAATCACATAAAGTCTTACTACTGGGCAGAGCTGGATTAACCATTAAGCAAAGTAAACACGTTCTTGAGCTAGTGATGAGCGATTCAAGCAAAGCGGGCATAAAAAGTTTTTCCCTTATTCTAGGACAAATGAAGCTACTAAACCAAAACCGAGAGAGAAAGTATGGGGAAAAAACAGGCGAGTAAATTTCAGGCCCAACAAGAGACCAATATTTAATTTTGAATAAAACAAGTTCCTTTTTCACTCTCTCTCTTTTTTCCCCAGAAAATACCGAAATTTTGATTTCAGAGTAAAATACGCGTATGGGAGTTATTATGAAACAATACATTTGATAAATTCTCTCCTCGGCTTTCCTGGCACATTCTCCCGCTTTTGACGAGAATTTAATCTCGATTTAGCATAAGTATGGCTGGATTTCAGTTATACAGTGCTTAATCTCTTCTACCAAGACTTGAATGGTTGTGGGTTGTTCACATAAACTTTTGAATTCAAAATACCCCAGAGAAAGCATTAAATCCAAAGCGTTAAATCGCATTATCTCGGAGGCCGATTCTGGTCACCTCAACGCCAGATCATACAACCAGGGAATGTAGTTATGTCCCATAATATGTGGCAAGTGGACCGTTCTACTGAAATCACATATCTTCAAGACCCATACCGTCCAACAAAGCACAAAAACCTGGTTTTCATGTACCGATATTACTATTTGTACACTCCCAGCTCCAGGTATTCGCCAGAATCTAGGATGGCCATCCCAGATTCTGGCGAATACCTGTGATGTTTTCTGCTGAATTACGTGGACGAATCCGCTTTAATAATTTGATATCAATAATGGACCCAATCTTCTCTAATTTTTTACTATTGACTTCACAGTTGATGCTCTTGGAACATTTTGCGTACCAAAAATTGGACGCAGTTCGAAGCAGTCAAACTTTACTCTGGCAGTAAACATTTACCGTTATCGCGGATTATGGCAATCAAACTTTACCCGGTCAGTAAACTTTTACCGTTATCGCGAATTATGGCAGTCAAACTTTTACCATTTTTGAAATAATGTGTAAATAAGAATGTATTATACTGTCGAACAGTAATCCATTTTTAATAATGGAGAGCTGCCTACCATCGAATTGTCGTAACGTTTTACCTGTCAAACAAAAATAGCGCCAAATTAAAATTTTTTGCTCTTTTTTTGGGGGGAAGGGTGATTTTATACTGAAGCACCAAAATCTTTTAAGTGTTTAGGACCTTTAAATGTCTTAAGCCAGTCCTACTAATCGGGTTATCACATCTAGTGATGCATGACTCTAGAAGACACTTTTCCGAGAAATGAGGTCACCTTTTACCACTGGAGGATTCCTAGACGAAATAATCTTTCTGAAACCAATGTCCCGGCTAAGTACTCCGGATATTTTGTGACAGAGGTAAAAATATTTCGCTTGCAGCTTTGTCCCGTGTAGGTTTTTCCCAAGTAACTGGTTTTGCGCAACTCAGTCAGTCAGATATTCCTAAAGCAAAGATTCCCAGAAATGTTTCTTTCGACACGCAATCGTGGGTAGCTCAGGTCTGATAACGGTTTAAGGGGTAAGCGAAAGATAAAAGTTTAGGTACTACTTTTCTATACGATGGGTTCGACATTTTGTTCTGGAACAGCGAAAAAAATACATTAAATGGAAAATGTTTAATTGAAATATATGCTAATTGTGGACAAGTTTAAGAAGAAATTCTCAAGCTCTTGACTGTGAGACGTTGGTAAAATAAACCAATAAATAAAATTATAACATATATTTTATATAATATAATATAAATGTATGTATATTATTTATTATAGTGTAATCATAGTTTTAGTATTGCAAATCTCCAAAGTTGTATTCGGCAACTTTTATTTATAGTCTAATTCATCGATAATTGGGTGTTGGCAATAGGACGTTCCTGAGGTGGTGTTCTTGATGCGAAAGTCCTCATTAATATAACTCAAAATTTCTAATTCTATGAATTACGTATTTCGATCTTCGAATGAAAATTTTAAGCAAACATCGAAAGGCTTGGTTTTAAAAATTAGTTTCTCTAAAGTCTTTGGTTTATATTTTACAGTGCTTCTTAAAACGTTTTAAAGAGCAGCAACAAAAATAGCCGAGGTGTACGTATAAATATTGAAAGTTTTCATGAATATATTTCGCATTTAATTACAAAAAACTCGCTTGCATATAGATAAATGAAATGTTGAAATACCAGATACTAGAAGTGTCACCTTTGTCAATCAGATTCACGATAACGCCTCATTGTTAGAAATTATCACGGAATTCTCAAGCAAAACGTTTTACTCATTTAAATTATTGTAAAGATAGATAGATGATCACTCCTTTTTATGCACTAAATGTTCCATAGAATTTTATTTTTGTATATCATTAGCGTCTTTAGTTTGCATTTTACATTTTTGGGCACCAACGAAATTTATTTTATTTATATAAGATAATTGGTTTTGGTTTAAAAAAAATTATATATATAAGATAAGGAAATTCGCTTGAAACAGTTGCCTACATATAAAACTAGCAATGAGGCCCATTGGGAAAAACATATAATGGGTCTTTTTTCATATTTTTCAGACACACTTATTGTGGATAAAAATACATAGCAGTGACGAGTTTTCTAAAAAAACTCTGATTTGTATTTTTCAAAATTTAATGTTAAAATATTCGTCGCAATCATCTTTCTTTGAGAAACACATTAAACTCCCCAAAATTTACTGTTTGCACCATTGGAGAGCGTAAAAATCATTTAAAGGAAGTTTATACGATATTTTTAATATAATTTCTGATTTTTTGGTCAACTCGCTAGACTTTTTCGACCATTTCATGAAACAGAAATGTTTGGAAATGAAAGAGAGAATATTCATTGTAGAAAAATGATTTTTTAATTGAACAATTTGCTTGAAAACTTGGTATAAAGACTAAAACAAATGTAAATAAAATAAACTCAAAAAATTGTTATTAAATACGCTTTTATTCAAAACTCATAAACAATTAATGAAATGAGGGAAGAAACATAACTTATTATGTAGTTTTGGGGAAACAAAAGGTAAATAATTCTCTTTACATAATTCATTTACAATTTTATATCACGAATAATAAAAGTGCGCACGTCCAAATAACGAAATCCACTAATCCATTTGTATTGTCAAAAATATAAACCGTTATTATTATAAATTTACCAAGGGCCCCCCCACGCTTTTATTATTCATGTTAAAAATTGCAGATACATTTTGTTCAGACAATTATTTAATTTGTTGCTTCCAATATGAGTAATTATTTTGTTACTTTTATTTCATTAATTATTTTATGAGATTTAATTAAGAGCTTATTAGTCCAGAGGGGCAATTTGCCCAGAAGGACTATTAATTTCGTTTTGGCATTTTGCGTTTGTTCACTATAAACGGCGAATCATTTTTTAAACTATACCCACCAAATATTTGAACCCTCTATTATATTTAAAGAAATTAAATAATAATGAATCTGCATAAATGTATGTTTCTCGCATTGTGGTAAAACAACGGTATCTAAAACCATCAAATTTTGAACAACGTACGTATCCGCCCAAATATGGGCATCTGAAAGCACAAATTTGGAATTTGTTTTATTATCTATTTCATATTTTGTAAAGCATTTATGAGTTTTTGATTAAAAAACTCAACGATTTCAAAGCGAGAAATGCCAACACTGTACGGGGAAAAAATTATCTCCAGCGCGCGAGACTGTGTATCGGAAATTCTAAAGGTATGCTCATTTTAAAATTATTTTTACAAATTGCTGTTGATTTGAATTTTATAGTTCAAGTGTGATAATACACAAAACCTTAAGTTACACACAAAACCTTAAAAAAACGCCTCTCTGGGGTGTAATGTAAAATCTGAAAGCTTTCAGATTTTTTTTAATAATAACTTTTCTTACTTTTTATTTTTATTGTTCATTTCGATGGTGATAGTGGACACAATACTCGTCCTATAGCAGTCATGCTGTATATTATTTCTACAGTAAAATTCCTTTTTCTCTCTACCTACGCAACGAGGCCTAGCGAATGTTTTTAGAAAGAACATGTCAAGAAGAAGCTTAACGATAGTATCTAGATTGAAAAAAACTAACTGAACTAATTACGGAAGGATTTCATACGAATCATTAACACGGTCTCGTTAGTAAGTGATAAAATCAGCTATTAAGAAGTAATAAATTACCCAAATAAATATTACAATTCAGTTTTAACAGCCGGTTTACCAAAGTAAAAGAATTTTATAAAGCGGGTCTGTCGAACCGGCTGGATTCTAGCACTGTTGAAAGCTGGAAATTATTTTAAGGATTCTTATTCTGCATAAAAATACTCAGACACACCATAAGAATCATTTCTCATGACAGAGACAATTTTTAATTTTTTCCTGCTACGTGTTTGCAGAAGTTAAGTATCGTGCTAGTATATACAGTGTACAGTCTTTCCGCAACTTTTATTAATTTACCTCACGTATCAATCTACTGGAATCCTGGAAAACAACTTTGGCAGCATTAAAAAAAGTTACTTTCCACATCATATTTCTTAGACGCTAAAAGGAAAAAGCGCTGACGTAGTATATGCGTACCCTTGTCTGCATAGATAATTCTTGTGGGAAAAAAAAAAAAAAAAAAAAAAAAAAAAAACTTCAAGAGAAAAGATCTCAGCAACTTTATAATTAGTCGAATATTTGTTAGAAAGTTTTAAGTGGTAGACATTAACATGTAGGACATATCTGGCTTGTTACATTCTAATGAGAAATCCAAGGATAATTAATGAAATTCTTCTGCTCTTAGTTGAAACTCGATGATGCTGGAGACATTATAAAAATGGAGGTTAGTTGCAGGTATACTATGTGGCTAGGTGGAAAGTTTCTGTGGGCTTTACCTTAACGATGTTTAGAATAATATAGAGCAGTAGGAATGTAGCAATTTTTGATTAAGAAATCGGGACCTTCGAAACCTTCTTCAGCCTTCGGAATGAAGCTTGGATTGAGCCTTGAGTATTCGAAACTTGTGAGTGGAAAAGTACGTTTTGCAAAGTTGATTGTGAAATGGTCCTAGTAAAGTTGAAATAAATTTTTGACTCATTTCTACTAGCCGATTTTTCTGAAGAAAATTTACTCAAGTGACTCGTCTATCAATCTGGTTATCTGTTCCTGTAGTGTTTGGACATGCAGGTTATCTGTTCCTGTAGTGTTTGGACATACTGTTCTTGATAGCAAACTTCAGAGCAACTCAGATTTTCTCAATGACAATCAGACGTGAGGTCTAGCTAAGTGAGATGTGACCATCAACGCCATGTTCTGATAACCATTTGGCAAGACAGTACAACTGTCGTCTTGCTTTTGTAACTGTCTTCTTGGTATGTTAAACAGGTTTAGTAATTAAATCCTCCCATGCAGAACGTCCGCCTAAGGCATTTCCAGGATTGGGGGTATAGCCTACGCTCTCCATCCGAGTGTTGACCTGCAGAGGTGATTCAACGCTGCTTCCTAAAATACACCCCTAAAACATCACACTTTCATCCCGGAGCAACAGCCTTTGGACACAGTCCGGATTATATGCCTCCTAGTAACGCGGCAACAAACATCATTGAATTAAAAGCAGAAGCGTGATTCATCTGACCAGAAGACACGTCACCACTCATCCTCAATCCAGTGTTAATGGGCTTTAGCCTACTGTGGTTCCTTCTGTTTTGGGGGTTGCTGTGATCTGAATACGTCGCTGGGATTTACAGTTGAAGAATTCTATCCGAAGCAGTTGTCGATGAAAGGGAATGGCACCCAGTCTGCATAGTGGTTAGTGACGCTGACTTCCGTACAGATGAGCCCGGGTTCGAATCCTGGAGAAGGAGAGGATAAATGTATAGTGTGAGCAAAAGGGCACTCAAGACACACGGCGAGCCACCAAAATCCCTCTCGAGTAATTGGTATTAGGGAAAGAGAGGTGGCAGGCTCTCGGACAGCCTGCCGAGGTATTCTTTCTCAAAATTATGGCTGGAGCTTGACAGTCAGCTATATTTCAATCACATGTGGTACTACAGAGGTGCTGAAGTAGCTTCTACTTATATTTATAGCCTCAGATAAACACTCGGAAATAGACGAATCTGCTCTAGCTATAACAAAATTGTTTCCTGTAACTAGCCGTGCATTTATTGTTTGTAACTAGCCGTGCATTTCAAATGCCAGCAGTCCCTTGGAAATAATCTCATCCGTCATCTAATACTGCATTTCCTGGAAGTGTTTGCTGTGATCTGAATACGTCGCTGGGCCAGCTGAATTATGTACTGTACTTTTAGTACATGTTGACACACCTAGGAACGCCGCAATTTCTTAACTTCATGGTAGTTTTCGGAGAAACAATCTGGGTTCTTTTTTTTTTTCGAGTTCACTTAGATCTAGTTAGCAATCCTTTTCCAAATTTGCACATTTATATAATAGTTGGTTGAACATTCGAGATTCCTCTGTTAACTCCCGCCGTTTTTCTGTTCACATGCGGAAGATGCGGAGCAAAAACTTGCTCTTAAAGTTAGCGCTCGCAATAAATGTTGATTTAGTAATCTTTTATCCGGCTATTTATTTGAGACTACAAAATAATATTTAATCAAATTCGAGTTGATTACATCGATAGACGTGCTAAGCGTTATGTCATTGACGAAAAGATTTTATTGTTTAGAATCAAACTGTGTTGACTCTTCGCAGTTCCCCTATATGCTTGGATTTTTACCTTGTTATAGAGCCCCAAAAGGTAGAGGTAAGAACAAGACCAGCACCTCTGTAGTACCATAGGTGATTGAGATATTGCCGTACATAGCTAACTGTTAAGCTTTAGCTTTCCGCCCCCAGTTTGGAATTCCAAGACAGAACACCTCAGGAGTCTGTCCAAGGGTCTGTCATATCTCTTTCCCTACCGCAACCTCTCAAGAGGACTTTTTCCTTGCCATGTACTTTGAGTATCCCCGTGCCGCACAGACACTATACACTTACAAACATTCATGATTTCTCCGAGATTCAAACACAGACCTTTCGCTAACCACCATCTCGTCTGGGCGGTGAGAACCTCAAAAATATGCGCATTTATCAAAGGAGCTTATGCGTAGAATTCGATTCCCCATTCAAATTATACAATTTTGGTTATGTACCAAAAGCTAGAAAGATTAAAATTAAAAAAATATATACCTGAAATAAAATATTAGGATGACACAGAATGATCGTAAAGCTGGTGCTTAAAGATGGACATGCAGTCATGGCCGCTTGATGCAGCCCTTTTGGCACTGCAACATTAAAAGATGTGCAGTTGAAATGGCGCAAAAGGTAACCATGATATTCAATAATTACAAATGTGTGCTTTACATATTTATAATATATATTTGGCGAGGTTGCAGACAACATGTTAGTAGGACAGAGGCAGGTGTTTAATTTGATTTTACTACTGACATTACATTAAGAACGGTCAAGGTACTATATTTCTCACCACATAAGTACGATTATTGTCTAATTGCTACCGGTTAGTTAGGAGCTTAAGTTTGAATATTTTTCGATACTTTTGGTTAAAAGACTTAAGTTTCGGTTTCGTCATTGGCTCACCAGGTTGCTGAGTAGTTTAGATCATCAAATACCGATAGTTCGACTCCTACAGTTCAAACTCCGGTAAAACTGCATGGCCGTTTCCGTGGATTTCCCTCTGTGTAACACAGATACGAACCAGTTTCCCTTAGGAAATCTTTACTACGCAAGAAAACTGTTAAATATTTTATGTTAACGATTTCAAAAATTTTTATTCTTCATTTTATTTATTTATTTATTTAGAGTTTACCTTTTCTAATTGCAAATTAAGGATGCGTTTACGAATTTCTAATCATATATGTTTTTTTGAACGAGATACGAATCATGTATGTTTTCGTAAACAAGACTTTTAAATAATAAAATGTTAATAAAACTTAAATAAAGAGTTTAAGAAGACAATTATTTAGGCCTTATTCTTGTTATTCTAATGCAATTTAATATTAAACTGCATTTCAAGTTTCAAATCTTTCTGTATTTCAAGGTGTTAGGCTCTCCAAGTGCTTTGTTTGCAGACAAGCAAGAAACTGTGTTAAGCGTAGACTTGTAGCATAGAAACTCTATCGATTTGGAGGAGGAACGAAGTCCGTCTTCATCAGGAGCAAAGAAATCTGCAACTGAAAAAGCAAGTTACGAACATATTTATACCCTAAGGAAGTCGAAAGAGTAGCCCCATCTGACATCTGGGAGTAGCGCCATCGCTTTTATGACATAATTTTCACACTCTATAAGGACGATATAAAGTTTTAAGCACGAAATTTACGATTTCCAAATCAGGTTACGATGCCAAGTATTAAAATACCCAAATTTTAAGAAAACTTGATTGAAGAACTCAAACAATATTTTACGTGTTTTTCCTTGCTTTGAATGAGTATAATATCATAAATTTCCATATCGTTTATATCGAAGAAGATTTTGTTTGCAGTCTCAAGTTAGTTCAAGAATTTTTGGGAGATAATTTTGCCATTCAATAACTAAATTTTAATTTTAATATCTTATTTGAAAAAATAATTAATATAAAAAATAATTCTAAATGTCTTTCCTTGCATATTTCTCCTCCTTTTTTACTAATTTTACTTCATTGAGAGGAAAATTATGCGAACAGTTTAATTTCCGAAGAACGCAGTTACAGTTAAGAACATAATAAATGAAAGTACTCATGGATAACTATCATAATTTTATTTCTTTAAAGAAATAAGCATTCCACTCATTACAATATTTATAGATATCTTCATTTCTATTTCCCTGTTATCTCTCCTGTTCTTGTTGTCTTTGCTACTCCTTAGGCCTCAAATCATCCATAAATAAAATTAAAGAAAGTGAATATGAACTAACTCAGCGAAATCGTAGACTAAATGTCAGTTCGTATTTGCTTCGCTGTGATGGAGTGGTTCTTGTATTAGGCTGGCATAAAGCTCAACAGTAAGAAATAAAATTATTCAGTGTAAAACATTCGCAAGTAGTTTACGAGGGTTTGTCTGTGCTATTAAGACGAAAATAGTCATTACCTAGATGAATCCATTTAAAATTTAGGGGCTCTGAACGCATTGAGAAAGTGGAAAATGAAGTGAATGTTTTTTTAAATATTCAGAACTTGGGCCAAAACTCCAGGAAGAAAAATAAGCGAGGAAATATTGTTAAATGTGCACTTCACATGAAAAACGTTTTTATAATTCCCTTTTCATGCACATAGCATTTTTGATATAGCAATCAGAAGAGTAAAAAAAAAATCTGATAACTTTTTGAGACAGAATAAGTGTGAATTAAAAATACTGAGCTATAGCATTTATTTCTGTCAACAAACGTTTGTTAGCCAGTTATAAAATTTTGTTTTGGGTTGTGTAAAATTTTTGAATCCTCTGTAACCTCAATTCATACTGACGACCTTCCGTTGCAATAATGTATAGATAAGGTAATAGCCTGAAAACAAAGGCTAGGAAGCAGAGACCAGGAAGAATCTCACGAAAAGGGAAAAGTTTCAATACAGTAAGCCTTTCGCAAAAGCAAGAAATATGTCACGAGGTAACATCGCCAAGAAAACTCGCCAGATGCGGAGAATTAGCGAACGAGGCACAATCGCCAAGAAAACTCGCCAGATGCGGAGAATTAGCGAACGAGGCACAATGTTTCCGTCTTCAGAATCTCTTTTCCTTGCGTTTTAATCAATCTAACTTGATTATACATATGCTAAAAGCAGGAATTGATTTACACATCCGTTAGACAGGTGACAGTAAATCAACCTGAAGCATTTCTTCGCCAACATAAGAAATGCTATGCTTTTTAAACCTAACAAACTTACAAACGGTAGTGGATTTAGCTATCTTGCGATGCTTTTGTGTTGGCGTTGTTGTCTCGCCTGGTTGTTGTGTTATGCCAAGTTGCTTTTCTCATGTGATGAAATAGCAAATTACTCTGTAAAAAACGGCTGCAAACCACTCTTTGAGATGTGAGGATGTGGTATAAAAGTTGAAAGCATTACATTTATACCAAGGATAGGAAAAATGTAATAATCATTTTGTTCCAAGCTATGTGATACATTTCGCTTGATGTAATAATTAAAGGTTTAAATTATTAAGTGGAGTATATATTGCTTTTAAATTGTTCAGTAAAGGTATAATTTGAAAGAGAGATAAAAGACTTTACGCGCTGTCGAATGATTACTCTCCGAAAATTGGTGAGCACCCAAGCCCAAGATTCTTCCCCTCCCCCAATGCTGAACATTCAGCCGACTTAGGCTTGGGAACAACTAAGAACACTTTATTATGGAGGTACCTAACATGTAGGTCAGCTTTGCCTCATGAAGGGACGAACACCTACAACTATGCCTTCTCCGGGATTCGAACCCGGGCCTTTTGGTATCGCAATCGGCTCCTCTAAACACTGTACTGTCTGCGCGACAAGCCCAATCTGTACTGATTGAAAAATTTAATTTTAAATATAACGTAAAATTTTAATTATGATAAACTGAGCAATTAACATTGCCTTTAATTACAATAAAGCAATTTTATATGCGTTTTAATGTGGAGTTCAGTATAATATTGAATTTAAACTACATGAAGTTTTTTTTAAAGTTTTTTCCCTAGGTAATTAAAAGAAATTCTGTTTATTGTATTAATGCCTTTTTGTTTGTTTGTTTATTTCATCTCATACCAAGCACCAGAATAAGTTTCCTTTTAATATTTATTTTATATATATTAAGTAAAGTTTAAAATAAATGGTTAAAAAATATTTGTTTAACACTACATATATTATTTTGCATTTATCTAGACATTTCTTCTATATTTTCTTAAAATATTTATTTTGCATATCAAGTAAAGCTAATAAAAGTTACAAGTTAAAATAATAATCATAAATAAATAAATAAAAATAAAAATATTACTATCACTGCTGTCTAACATTGCAGATATTTTGCATTTAGTCGGACACCTAGTCTAAAATTTCTTATGACATTTATTATGCATATCAAGTAAATCTCAAAATTTAATAAAAGAAAGGTTATTATGTACATCAAGTAAATTATTTACTTGATATGCACAATAAATATTATAAAGAACTTTGCTGCATCTTTGCAGATATTTTGCATTTGGCTAGACCTTTTTTTTCTAATGTCTCCTACTTTCTCACGAGATAAAGGGAACTTGATTAAAAAATTGAAAACTGATTGTAGAAAATTTTGATATATATATATATATTTTTTTTTCATTATTAGTGCAGAAACTACATTTTGATATATAGAAAATATTGCCAAATAAGATATAATCAAAGAGAAGTTTTACTCATTATTATTATTCCCTTATTGAGAATTTTTTTATCTTCCCGCAATAAAAATTTACAGAAAGCATCTTTCAACATTATCGAAGAATGAAAACAGATTAGGACTATAAAATAAAGTATCGCCGCAGTAGCTTTGGCTGATAAAATAATGTTACGTTTTAGCGGTTCGTCTTTCATCTTAATAAGAAGCCGGTGGGCAAAGAAGACTTGTCCTTTATGTAACAGAAATACAGCGATTAAATTTAGTCTAGAGAAAAGGAAGAAGAATAAGTATCTCTGATAACACCACCAAAATTTCTCTAAGGAAAGAGAATTTCCGTAAATGGAAATCCTAGTACTAAAAATTCCACCAAATTTTCTCCAGTGAGAAAGAATGAATTTCTCAAGTATAATTTCTGGCAATAAAAATAACGCCAAAACACTTCCAACAACCAAGCAGAAATTACTCCCAAGATATAAAGCTCATTAATCCTCGAGTGATCAAGACATGTAAACTCCAATAGTCGGTTTATGGAACGGGCTGTTTGCATGTACGTTTTTTTTTTTTTTTTTTTTTCCGGCTAAATGAATGAGAGTTCTTTTCTCTTATAAAGCATTCATAAAGCCATCCTTCCCACAGGCAACAACTGCGTTTTTAATAAGTTACACCTGTATAGAAAACTTAGTTATTGTCGTTCCAGTTTTATCCATACTGCAAAACAGCTATAGAATTCTATATACTTACTGATTAATGTTCAGTAATTATTAGCTTATCTTACTTGATTGTAGAATGCTGCATATCGACTACAATTATGCACGCATCTTCTACGTGATCACAATCATCGAATAAACTACAAACAAAATATGAGTTATTTAGGCTACAAATATTTCCAAATTCATGCTGAAGATGCAATAATATCCCATTTCATAGAATTTAATTTCGCTTAAACAAAACTGAACATAACTGAAACGATAAAGTACAAGATACACCTAAAGTAACAAAACCTTTTAAAAATTTGCTTACAAAAATGAAGGACGTGTCGTAAGGATAATGCAGGTTACACCAAATTTCATACCGTAAATTTCTCTCTCTCACACACACATGCATAAGTTACCACAACTGTATAAAAGCGCCATTCTGTAGAATACTTAGGCATTTTATGTAACACCGAAAACTGGCTCGTAGTGTACGAAATGATTAAAATTTCATACATTTCTTAAGCATGGGCAAAGTATAAAATGCGTCCTCCGAGTCGTTTCGAATATCACGTGACAAGGCACGAGCCTCGCCTCGGGCTCAGAATTTGCCATCTGCATTTTATACTTCGTTCAGGAGTGTCAAAATATGAGATATTTATATATGAATTTGTTCAACAAAAAATTAGCTCTGTTAGTTTGCTGCATGAAAAAAGAAGCACTCTTTTAACGGCAACGGCACTCTTTCATTATTTCTCAAAATAAAATATGTATTTTGGAGAAATATATGCCTTTTAAATAGCTTTGTCATGACCTTTCTTCATACTTTCCCTAAACAGCATTAGTCATTCTATAGAATGCTCAGATATCACATGCATTGCATCAAGAAAGTATATATTAATTCTCATATTCCCTACTTTGCTTAAAAACGCCAGGCATTCTATAGAATGCTTAGATATTATATACATTGCATAGAAAAGTATATAGTAACTCTCATATTTCATATTTTGCCTAAAATTGCCAAGCATACTATAATTCTGTAAAATGCCGGCGTTTCATATATTGCAATCAATATGGGAAGAAAGGAATTTTAATTTATAATTTCGCCGATAGACTGCGCTGCACTGTCATCCTACTCTTCGAATGACATTCAAAGAAAAAAAGCTTCCTTAAAATTGCTGTATTAATGTAGACATTAGTCAAGAAACAGTATTGTTGATTAAACTCTTTTATAATCACCATATTTCAGTATCAGGCAAAGCAATTTCTATTCTGATAACACTGATTCAAGCCGGAGTGCCGCAGGGTTCCATTCCTGGCGCAACGCTGTATGTTGTTTATATCATGGACTTCCCCATGTTCGAAGACGATCTAAGCTGTCTTTCCAAATTTTACACGGATTTTATAGCCATCTTCTCGAAATCGCTGAACCTCGACCGAATTTCTAGGTTCCAGAATAGAATACACTAGGTAGAATGCTCAGATTGAAGGACCAGCATAAATGCGTCGAAATCAAAATTCTTATTCACAGACATAAAAGAGAAAAAAAAGTTCCACAAGTGACTGCAGCAAGCTAGCTGGGAATCCGCTTCAACGTCACTCAGAATGCTCACATTAATATATCTATCGAAAAAGCCACTGAGATTGCTTCAAAGATCAAGGGTCTCGTCGATGTATTGGATCTCACACGCAAAAAAAGCGTATGCAAAAATCCGGCAGATTCTGTAAGCCTTGCCTACAACTTACTAGAGCCCTTGGATCGTTAGGAACGAAATTATTGATAAAGACCTAAAAACGGATCCAATGAATAAATTGGATCTATAAATTGAATAAAAATTTCTTCAACAAACCATAGACAACGATACCATATACTACACTGAGAATTTCAAATATGAATTTATTGATGCAGACTGCAACCTCAACAATTTCCACCTTCTTAAAGATGCTTTTCTCCCTTAATAAATTTTCTCTTTAAGACCTGACTTGTAAAATCATAAAACATTGCACATTATTCACATTAATTTATTCTAGTTTCATTATTTTTGCTGATGGGAGAATTTTTGAATTTCTTAAGCTCTCTTCTACATCCGTAATTTGTCACCTGACAACCGCTCAAATTCTTGATGGGTCAATGAACGTTTTCAGCTCTCTTCCAGGTGCAGAATATGATGCATACATCACCTATTCGTCGCTTTCAATCCCAATTGTTTGGAGAACATGTCTCTGTGAGGAAAAATTCCGCTTCTCACTAGCAAAACTTCATTTTATTCATGAAGCCTAGGCCTCATTTTATATACTTTTTTCCCTGCATTTCTACAACTTTGGATCTTCGTTTAGAAATCCGTACTCATAGTTTCTCTACTGGGACTTCATTAAGGTGCTAGCAATAGCGCATAAAATTATGCACTGAAACTAGCATACCAACATAATATCAATGTATCGTTGAACGGACACAAGTCCGCTGATAGGTTTTAATAAAATTTATTTTGTCAACAGAAACACTTCAAAGTTTTGGAATTTTCCTCAGAAATACTAATACACGAGTTCCCAGTATCACAAAGTATATTCAATAGTTACGAATTAAACTACTAATAATGTTAAACACAAATTAATGCAAGGTGCAACTAAAGAGAAAGCTAACTCAGATATCACAGTTCACGCGGGACTAAAAACTCCAACAATAACTAAGTAACTTAACGCAGATGCTCTCTCTTCGGCCTTAAATAGTTTTCAACATGCCGCCGAGATATTTATAGTGCTTTTTGTTTCTCGAAATTACTGGAAAGCAATACGAGGTTGGAATTACGGTTACAGCTAACCATAGTGGTCAACTACATTTATTCAATTTCAATGCATAGTACGGTGATACAGAGATCCTACCCAAATATTGGTGATATTTCGCCAAATATGGCGATAAAATAAGTCGCTAAAACCGTTGTCAGCTTGGCGATATCTATTATCGAGATACCCATTTACTCAATGTTAAATGCACTTGTCCTGTATTCTTACTTTTCTGGAATAGCTTCTCTTTAGGTTTTTCATGTTACAAAAAAAAAAAAAAAAAAAAAAAAAAAAGAAGAAGAAAAAAGAAAAATTACTCATAATTCTACTAAAATTACATACCTGAGTGTAAAATTCGAAGCATTATTAAGTACCGTGCAGTTGTCAGAGAACGATATTGCATATTGCTGATTTTGTTCACATGTAACAAACGAGTAATCATTCGATAAAAATAATAGCTACTTAGATTTACGAATGACCTATTCCTTTTACCACGTTTTTTTTTTACTATCCGATGTATAAATTTCTCATCCTTTTAAATCAGATAAAAGAAGATGGAATTGGCAAAATACTTTTAGTTACCTTGAAGAAAAATCTATCTGAGGTATTTTTTATCCTCTCTTTCAGTTGAATCCTGTTAGACATGTATACATGCTGTTGCTAACTGGCGGTGCAAAAAATCTTAAATTTGTCTTCAGTATTATAAAAATGCGTTGCTCAATCTAGCCTAAGCCAAGTGTTCTCAACCGTTGGTACGCAAGAGAAAAATAGGTGGTGCGCAAAGATGCAAAGTATTTTTAACTATTAAATGCAAAAATTAAAACCTTAACATCCTGATTGAGTTTTTTCTCTAACACTCGTAAATTTATGCGATCTGAGCTTTGTTTAAGCTTTTTCTGAGCTTTGTGGTAGTAGTACATTGTAGTGGTGATACTAAAGATTTTCAATTTTTGTTTATATCTTACACATTAGTCAAAAGGTTGAGAACCGCTGTCCTAAGCAATTCATTGCAGCTGAACTTTTTAAAACATATTTTTTAACTTTAAAAAAAATCCAATGGCCAGATATTTGCTAGATAAGCATGTGGCGGGATCAACCAAATTCCTCCTCATTTAGCCATTTTACCACCAAGAATCTTACACGAAGTTTAAGGGAAACATATTTTACACTCACAAGAAAAGAGGATGGATAATTATATACATCCATGTCTTCTTCACGATTCGAACCCGGCCCAACCCTATCATAGCCGGTTCTTCTAGCCACCGTATCAGATAGAGTGGCGTTTTTGCAACAAGCGTTACAATATTTACTCGCATATTTTCTCCCATAACGTTTTTAGCGTAAGATTTAAAAACTTTTGATAAGATTGCATAATTCCTTCCCCCCACACACACACATGCACAGAAATAAACAGTTTTCGAAATTTATCGGATTTACTTTCTTTGCAAATGCAGTTCAAGCGCATTCAGGCCCACCAGCGGCCGAGCGGTAAAATCGCTGAACACTGGTAGCTCGGTCCGAGGTTCGAATCCCGCGAACCGGCTGGCTGCATGGGCGTTTTCGTGGTTTTCCCCCTGTGTAATGTGTATACGAGCCAGTTTCTCTTAGAAAGTCCTCCACAAAGGCATCCCTCCTCTTAGGCAGATAGCCCTCGAGGCTTTGCCATAATCAGACACACACAAGCGCATTCATTCAAACTTCAAATTCTTATACCAGGCCTGGCCCGTCAGACCGTTAAGTTTACTTAGTTTAACTCGAGTGCAAATTCCGGCAAACGGATTAGTTGCATAAAGTTTTCAATAGATTTTCCCATCTGTAAAATGGATGACATCCAGTTTTTATTATATAATCGTAAAAGAAGGTATCTCTTTCTGTATGCAGATGACCCTTCTGTGCTTTGCTGTATAATCCAAATTCAATCTAATCTAAAAAAAGACCATTATCTTCCCCTCTCATGAAAAAGAAAAAAAAAAAAGGGGTAAACGGGATTTCGGGCAATAATAGTACATCGCGTACTGGGCTTCTGGACAAAAATTAGTCCAATTCCACTTTAGAAGGTTAGATGGTAAACAGAGAGCTGGAACTGTTAACAGTTAAACGAAAAATTGATGCAGAAAATAAAGGCAGCAATTTTTGAAAATTCTCTCTTCAAAATATTACAAAGACAGAAGTATAAAATGTCTTCACACTACGTAAGAGCGAGCACTTTCCCTTCTCCCAAAAGTGCAAATCAGTTACTAAAGGTGAAATGTTACTTTTCTCCCAGGTGTCCATATCTAACCATTAGAATACTCTGAGCACTGCTGACACACTCTATAGTTATCTCGATAACGCTGTCTCAGATTCCCGATCGAGAACGTAGATAAATTTGAAATGATTTGCTGAAAGTTAGTCGGTCCAGAGTCTATTGAAAGCATTGTTATCATTTCAAATGAGTTAGTGCAGTATAAATCCATTACTGAACTGATGGTGCATAAGAATAACTCACGATTTTACTCCAGAAATAAAGTAGCAAATGTTAAAATAGTCCGGATAGAATGACATTAAAGTCAAGGAAGATTACTTAGTTGGTGTTATACCAAATCTGATTAGATATCAGAGGAAACAAAAAAAAAAAAATAATAATAAAATAACAGCGACGATTAGAAAATGGAGAATTTTACGATTAGAAAATGGAGAATTTTCTGCGAGGCAAAATTTTTATTTCAGTTCTTAAAAAAAATGCATTGAAATTTTTTGTCCCTTGCAATTGTCATTGACTTAGCCTCTGATCTTTAGCAAACTAGAATCTGTATGCTGCCGATCAACTTAAGCGGTATTTATAACATCATCTTGATGTGCAATGGTTATATTTCAATTTCATTTAATTTAAAAAATCTATCTAAATTTATCACTATGGAACAACAGATAGATGCCACTAGGGAGTTTTCCATAGTTGTGACGTATAGGTTAAACTAAAATAACCCTCAACCTATACATTATGTGGCATAATTCTCAAGTACACATCCTATTCGATGCAGGACCCTCGATTATTCACCAATGGGCTTCTTACTCTTGAGGCATGAATGTTTAAAGACCGTTATTTGCATTTTATTTCACATTTGTTTCTTAGTATCTAGAATGAATTTGCATATTTTTCAAATTATTTTATCTTGATAATAAAATCTTTATTGCTATTATATTTAAAGTAATTTCGAATTGAAAATTTTCACAAGAAACCCACGATGTTTTAATTACTTCGTACAGTTAGCAAAACATTTTCAGTGAGCTTGTTTTAATGGCGGTAAAAGTCAGATGATACAACAAAAAATACTGCTGGAAGTCGATTGGTCCTTTCTAGAAGCTCCTCCTTTGGTTGTGATATCAATGTGCACTTACGAGTTTTGATCGCTGGTGAACAACAGCCTTCCAAAATACAGGTGAGCTCCGATTTGATTTTAGTTTTAAAATGTAAGTACTGTATTGACCGGCAAAAGTTGTCTTATGCTGCAGGTCAAAAGAACCCAACAGCATTGACGGGTGCCGTTGTACTTCGATTTGATTTCAATTTAAATTTCTATCTCAGTTCACTACACTGTTCCATGGTGGTGGCATAATTCATTGCAAATGACCGTTACAAACAATTGGCCACCAGTAACCAAAAACCTTGAAATTCACCGGTGTGCTCCGGTTTAATTTTAATTTAAAAAAGTAAATTCTCTAAAGCATATGTTCTTGACTGTAATTCAAGGATAATAACGACCATCAAATCCAAGGTCAACCAGTAAATATCAAGACTATTTGTCACTGATGAGCTTGGTTGCTTTATGAGCCTGAGATGCTGATGGCCACTGAACTTTGATGAACCATCATTTTTCAGTCACGAATGTAGAGCATTTCATTGTCATTGCAATGGTAGCACTTATCATTGTAGGAAATGGAAATTATTCGGTAACCTAACGTAACATTACATGATGTTTCAAAATTTAATGAACGTTTTTAACATTTACTAAATTTTTAAAGGCATTTTTAACGTCAACATTTTATAATTGTTCGATTGCAAAATTTCTGCTCCTCTTTCTTGTGTACGCTATCGTGTAGCATCTAGAATGAAATTTAGTGATTATGATTAAATTGTTTTCCTTGTAGAAGTAAAGAAAGTATTGTAATCACGAAATATTCCGGGTACAAAATTTTAACGAAAATATCCACTTTGACCGGTATTGAATGTAATTTAACGATGTTTTTGAGTGACATCTGTACGTAAGGACAGAATAAAGGACTCTTTTGCCACAAACGAATTATAAAACTGATTTAAAGTGGATTCAAAAGAGATTTTTTTTCGCGGCAACGTATCTATCTAGCATAACTCAAAAACAACCAGCCTCAGAACGTTGAAATTTTGTAAGGGACGTCTTTTTAACGTTTTGTTCGCTACCTTTATTTATTAAATATCATGTTCCTCGCAATTAAACCATAAAATTCAATTCAACAGCAATATCACAAAATATTTAAAAGAGAGCATATTTTAGAACTTCCGATACACAGTCCCGCACGCTGGATATATATATATATATATATATTTTGCCCTTTGTACAGTGTTGCCATTGCTTGCTTTGAAATCGTTGAGTTTCTTAATCAAAAACTTATAAATGCTTTACAAAATATGAAATAGTTAATAAAACATACTTCAAATTCCAAATTTGGGCTTCCAGATGCCCATGTTCGGGTGGAGACATACTTTATTAAAAATTTGATGGCTCAAGTTACCGTTGTTTTATCACAATGCGAGAAACATATACATTTATGCAGATTCTTCATTATTACTTCCTTGTACGAAGTAAAAAGGAAGTATTGTAATCGCGAAAAGTTTCAGGCAGCATATTTCAACGAAAATATCCATTTTGACCGCTATCGAATGCAATTTAACGATGTTTTTGCGTCATATCTGTACGTAAGGACAGAATAAAATACTCTTTTTCCTTCAAAAAATTATAAAACTGCTTTAAAATTAATTCTGAAGAAAATTTTTCGTGGCGTCTTTACGAACGTATGTACGTACGGGCATACGAACGTACGTATCTCGCGTAACTCGAAAACGAACTCGCGTAACTCGGAACGCTGAAATTTCTCGCGTAACTCGGAACGCTGAAATTTTGTATATAGGACTGCTATAACATGTAGATGTGCACCTCGTATTTTGGTTGCAATCGGCCGCACCAAACGCATATAAATATATTTATATATATATCCACTCTGTTACTCGTCTCAGTGATCTCAGTTTCTTTACTCTTATATGTTTGTAAATTGTACATTTTTTGCTTTAAAAATGATTGTATTATGTTGTTTTTATCTTCCGGTTAAGGTTTTTATGCCTTTAGTAATTCTGTATGTAATATTTTTAGAATTATCAACAATTTTAAAGGTTTCTAAGTGCCGCTAAGCCTTTTTAAATGGCGCCATTGATGTTTACATTTGAAACAGGAGACTAGTGGATTTGTTGCCAATCTAGAGAAACTTAGCTTCGCAACAACAAAGATAATGCATTCATTTATTTTTGCCAATTAAATCATGCTTAATTCTTTCTGGAATTTTTTCGAGGAAATAAGTGTTTAAGATTTACTTCGTAATTTTTAATATAGTTATTTTGAGTTTTTATGTATTTTTGCCTTCTCGCGAAGTGAGAACTGAATTAATTAAATGAGAAATACTCAATCGTCTGTGAAAAACAGTTTCTTTTTTGTTTTGTTTGCTTAATTTCTTTTATACATCATTCTAGCTTTATTATAGTATTTGAATAGAACATGTGGCAACGATTAGATAATTCTATTCTTTAAATGATACAAATTTTGTGCATTATGAGTTATAATATAAACGAAATATATACGTTAACTGTTATATAATTATTGGATTATATAACAGTTAACTTAGTTTCCGTTATGTAATTATTATATATGTTAACTGTTATATAATTATTAATACTGTTAAGTGAATCTAGCGCCAAATGTCGCTATGGTAACTAAATACTAGAGTGAATTTTAAACAATGCATTTACTCTATTGTGTTTTATGCGCTGCCGGCGAAGTAGATTTAATTCAATCCAATAAGTTTAAATGAAATGCAAGAAAAAATGCGTATAATTTAATATTCCAATTTAATATTCCAATACAAGGAAGTCATGTGTGTACGCATCAGATTTTTTAATTTCTTTAAATATAATACAGTGTTCTAAAATTTGGTGGCAACAATTTAAAAGTGATTAGCCGTTTATAGTGAATCAACGCAAAATGCCAAAACGAAATTAATAGCCCTTCTGGGCAAACTGTCCCTTTGGGCTAATAAAAAATAAGAAATTAAAATTAACCAATTTATTGCAACATGGTAGACTTGAAAGACATTTTGGATCCACTTCTTTCAAACAGAGGTATTTCATATTTCGACACTTTGTTTAATACATACATTTGACGAATTTTTGGCCACTTTCATTGGACAGAGCAATTGCAACGAACCAGAAAGGGATTTTGTGGTCAGGAACACCTTCAATTCTAAGCAAGTTCTAAGAACATAGAATAAACTATAATCTTATAAATAGTAGTTTTTAAAATTCTTTCAGACGTTGCAAGTCAGTAGAAACTATTCTCTGTCACACTCATTATAAAATACCGACATATTAAGCGAATTATTATGTACATTTCATATGCATTGTATATAATATAGAGATTTATTTCATACTTTTCTGTTTGTTATTTGGCATTCTGTAGAAAACCTAGGCAATGTATAAAAAGCTTAATAATTTCATATATTGCCGGCCAGTTTTCGGCATTCTATAAAATGCCTAGATATTGTATAGAATGCTGCATTTCGTACTTTGCTAGTAACTTATAGATTGAAAACCTCTATGTATGTGTCTGCTTTCTAGTTTTGTTCTGCTTTTCTAATATTTTAATATTTTTGTGAAATCTTGCATTCCAAAAAGATACGCAGAAATAAACTGAGAACTTCTCAAAATTGAAGTTATTTTTCGATTGAATTTTAGTATCGTTTGAAAATAAAAATTTAATTTCATTGGTTGGCAGCATTAGATATTTTTGTTTAAGAAAAGAGGAGAAGATCTTTTAAGATTGAAGTTCTTTTTCAGTTGAATTTTAATTTCATTGAAAAGGAAAAACTTAATTTCATTTGTTGTCGTCAGCAGAAGACATTATGTTTATTCAAGAAAAAGTAATGAAGTATGTATTTGCATGACTTTCTGCATATTTAAATTTTTTACATTTAAAAAGTAATTCTTAGAATTTTTAATGATAAATATTCCTTTGAAGTGTTAGACGGTTCCAAACTTTTCAGATTGCAAGTTTCCTGCTTTTCGTTGTTATTCTCCTCGATTTCCAAAACCCAGGTAACAATGTGGCATTTTTGGCGCTTTATGATAAGGTAATATTTTAATAAATAGCTCAGCAAAATGTGGGTAACATTTGATACCTGTAGTATTTAATGCGGGTTAATTCAGTAGCATTGATAATGAGTTCATTGTACTTACTTTACTGAAATGCCTCGAGTTATTGCGAGACAGAATAGTTTATAAGTTATTATCAAAGCAAGAAGTTGACCCCTTCAAAGATAGGCCGACCACTGGCTAGTTGTGTGACCAAATTCCGAAACAAACATTTACCATTTCTTGGGGTTTTAGCTTGTCAATTCTGGTTTTGGCCGGGAGAAACTGTCTTTTGTTGGAAATTATCTTTATTTCAGTTTTAATGACTTTTCGCAAAACTATGCTTTTAGCGAATGAAAATCACACTTGTTGTTAAGTTGTGTAACTGTTATAATTTTTCATTAGTGTTTAATTACAGATGTCTATGAAAATTTCCAAGCCTTCAAAAATAAAAATAAAAAAATAAAACTAAATAAAATGAAAGCTTTTAAAATCAATGTGATTAAAAATGAATTAATAACACAAATTTTAAATACAAATGATGATGTGAATACTAAGATCTGTTTTTACTTCCTTGTACGAAGTAAAAAGGAAATATTATAATCGCGAAAAGTTTCAGGCAGCATATTTCAACGAAAATATCCATTTTGACAGCAATAGAATGCAATTTAACGATGTCTTTGTGTGATATCTGTACGTAAGGACAGAATAAAACACTCTTTTCCTTCAAAAAAATTATAAAACTGCTTTAAAATGAATTCTGAAGAGAATTTTTCGTGGCGTCTGTAGGAACGTATGTACGTACGTGCGTACGTACTTATCTCACATAACTCAAAAACGAGTAGCCTCAGACGTTGAAATTTTGCATATAGGACTACTATAACATGTAGATGTGCACCTCGTTTTTGGTTGCAATCGGCCGCACCAAACGTATATAAATATATTTATATATATATCCACTCTGTTACCCGGCTCAGTGATCTCAGTTTCTTTACTCGTATATGTTTGTAAATTGTACGTTTTTCCCTATAAAAATGAGTGTATTATGCTGTTTTTATCTTCCGGTTAAGGTTTTTATGCCTTTAGTAATTCTGTATGCAATATTTTTAGAATTAGCAACAATTTTAAAGTTGTTTAAGTGCCGCTAAGCCTTTTTTTTTTATGGCGGCCATTGATTGCTTACATTTGAAACAGCAGACTAGTGGATTTGTTGCCAATCTAGAGAAACTTAGCCTCGCAACAACAAAGATAACGCCTTCATTTATTATTGCCAATTAAATCATGTTTAATTCTTTCTGGAATTTTTTCGAGGAAATAAGTGTTTAAGATTTACTTCGTAATTTTTAATATAGATATTTTGAGTTTTTATGTATTTTTGCCTTCTCGCGAAGTGAGAACTGAATTAATTGAATGAGAAATACTCAATCGTCTGTGAAAAACTGTTTCTTTTATTGTTTTGTTTGCTTAATTTCTTTTATACATCATTCTAGCTTTATTATAGTATTTGAATAGAACATGTGGCAACGATTAGATAATTCTATTCTTTAAATTATATAAATTTTGTGCATTATGAGTTATAATATGAACGAAATATAATACTGTTAAGTGAATCTAGCGCCATAGTGTCGCTATGGTAAACAAATACTAGAGTGAATTTTAAAGAATGCATTTATTCTATTGTGGTTTATGCGCTGTCGGCGAAGTAGGTTTAATTCAATCCAATAAGTTTAAATGAAATGCAAGAAAAAATGCGTTTAATTTAATATTCTGTACGAGGAAGTCATGTGGTGTACACATCAGATTTTTTAATTTTATCGTGCTTGTGATGGGAAACACTTATATAAAAGTTGTAAAAGCATACTTTACCATTAAGAAATTAGTACTACCATTAGTGCATGGCCTAAAGTTTCTATTATTAGTGCACGATTAGAAATGCCTTTTAAGATATTCCTGAGCAGCAAAAAGTAAAAACGTAAAACTAAAACGCGTAAGTGTAAATTTTTTAATTAAAAGTTCAAAAATCATTGAAAACAATTTAATCATCTTAACAATATGTTCTTTTCTTTCTTTATCTCCCGCCAACCTATAAACATAGGATGTTTACACATTTTTAGAATGATTTCGGGGCCGTTTAAATAATGTTTAAAATGTAAAGAGCATTTTTTTTAATGTTTGATCTGATAGCCTTTTTTCTGAATTATGAGTATGCATCGTATAATTTCCGTGACAGATGATACCTCCGGTGCCGAGATTACCTAGGTAGTACATAACCTAGTTGCTGCGTATAAGAAAATTTTCAGCGTGCGAATAAAAAGGTGAAATATATATATATATTGAGCCTCTAAATTTTATAGATATAGATTATATCAAGAATTTCGGACATCTAGTGAATGATACAAATAACAGGAAAGACAAAATACACCCGAGTTTGTACTGCTACATTTAGTTGTTTCAAGACCTATTTACAAACAATTTGTTGCAGCGCAATAAAAAAGGAGGGAATTTAAGAGAGATAAACTGTTGTCGTTTAAGATAACAGTTATTTCATTTGCTTCTTATGTCAACACTTTGTAATGTAAGCGAGGAAAAAAAAATTCTGTTTGAGAGTAAATTGAAAACAAAGATTCGAAGACAGCATTTTAAAAACTCTTCGCAAATTCAAAGGAAAATTTGCATGTGAAAGAAAGGATAAGCATAAACATTCCTTTTACAAACAAAATAATCGGAAAAAGAAGTGGCCCATCTAAGTATAAAACTGAGTAACTAGTCAACGAAATTCGAAGATCGCCAGTTGGGACAATGGCAATACCAAAACTTCGCTGAGTTGATTTGAATATTTTCCTCACTCTTCTTATTTTCAATTTCCCATTGTAAGATAATCCTGCGACAACTGTAAACTCCTTACAGAATCTTTCTTTGCATTGGTGAAACCGATCTGTACAATTTTCTCTTTGTTTTCAATAATAAATAGACCTTTTTTTGTTACAGTCATTTAAGTAAATCCATGCTTCATCAAGGGTCATAATGTAATTCCATTTATCCCTTGCTAAATAGTTTTCATGCAGGGTTTCACATCTTGTTCTGCATTGAACCACATGCCTTAGCAGAAGCTACCGAACATTATATGTATATATATATATAATGTTCGGTAGCTATATATATATATTACCTTTTTTAGTTGTAAATCATGGTTTATTATTTTTTTATTGCTCATACAAGTGTATTTAAAGACTTTATAATTGATTTCTGCGTCGGCGGATTTTTTCTTATTTCCAACGATTTAACTTTAGAACCATTACAAACAGTATGCACTTTTTTCGGGGGTTCGTTTGGAGTCTTCTTTCGTTGTAGACGTAATGATTGACAGTTTTTCTCTTTCTAATTAATAATGCTGCTGATTTTATATTTAGAAATTTCAACACAACGGATGTCACAACGTTTTTGAATGATATAATAGGAATATTTCTCTTCCGAAAGCACAAAAACATGTTCTTCAATACACAGCGTGTTTATATGCGACATTTTGAAAGAAGAATAAATTTAAAAGTAACAGACGATATTTCTCATTTAAAATAATAAAATATTGCCAAAAGGTTTTACTCCAAAACATTTGCTTTAGTTTTTCATTCTTTACAAAAGTCGTTCTAAAAGTGTGTAAACACCCTCTGTACATAACTAACGCTTTCATTCCAAAAATTCAATGGTGAGTTTTCAGTGAATAAATTCGAATAAGGGTTTCCACAGCACAATTCTACTATTTATAGAATAATATCTGTCTTTCTGTGTATGTGTATGTTTTTGACGATTTATTTCCTCGCGATAACTCTTATATCAAACTTCCAAAAATTTCTGATTTTCGTATTTAAGTTTTCTGCATTCATATGGATTAAATTTTGGGTAAAACTGAACAATTGGACGTGGTGCTTGAAGCCCATAACAGCTTTTTAATGGATGATCGAAAGTGACACTTTATTTGAAGCCCATAAAGAGTTTTATAGCAGTCAACATAACATATTGTTGCGTTATACGGGTTCGTGGATTTGGAGTGATAGATGACAACACCAGATGAAGAATCAAAACACAATTTATTTAGCCTGTATTACTCAGGACAGTTCCAAAATCGTCGAAAATCTACGAGAAACACGCTGAAACAATCAGCAACACAGCCTTCAGGCTATCAGGCTATAATGAGGATGACAGCTTCACGGCAAAACTCTGAAGTACGGCTCCCGACTCGGTCGACCACTCTCGAGCTCAACGCACTCAAAATTAAACTCGACAATATATTGTCGTGATGCACTGACGAGGCACACTACTCCTGCGATATATTGTATTATACTGGATTTCTATTGCCGGAGCAATACTTCCCAGTCATGCAAAGAGTTCTATGCGGAGCCTAGTATTAGAAAATTCTTTATTGAGTTTCCTCTGAGGAAAAAAATAAGAGATTAGAAAAAGCAATGCGGCTGAATTTTCGCCTGGGCTCAGGAGCTCACGCTAGCTGTTTGCAACACTGATCCAAACAAGAACAAGTCCAAAGTAGTTATACCTAAAAGTCCGTGGGATGCTCGTAGCCTGCTGGCACTTCACTATGATTGGTCGAAATCTAGTTGGAATGCTTGCCAGATGTACAGGCAGGGTTTTATATAGCTTTTGGCCTGCCTTCGAAAACATTCTGGGCCAGACACACCAGACGAAGTACCTTCGACACAGGTCCGCATTATACGGGACCCACACAGAGTGTGGAATATCCATCGTCCGTGGGACCTCGTTCTTGCGGGCGCAACCCCCACAGTCCCTGCCGTCTTTTGCAAAGCATTGGGCAGAACTAATTCGTTGAAAATTCAAAAACTCTGTCACCCTGCCGAACGAAAATGTTTAACATCTTATTATAATCAACAGTTCGGTTAATAATATCAATCTATTGCAGAATAAATTTTTTAACTACAGTAAAGTCGCCAAATAAGGTCATATAAGATTTTAAAAATTGACATTGACACAGAAAAGTGTGGGGTTAAGTCGCTAAACAGTTTGGTTTCAACATTAGTCAGCCATTAAAATTAGGCAAAAAAAAAAAAAAATAAAGCATAGCTTGATTTACATTTCGAATATATAAATTTTGAGAGCGATCAAGTCATTCTTCTTCAGAGGGAGGAAGAAAACCCCAGAATATTTCTACAGCAGACCACGATTGCTTTTTTGCCTAATTTTTACATTAGTTTTTTTACATTAGCACGTTCTCTTCAAATGAGAGATGCCTTCTTAATGTTAAGATTAGGGCTAGAGCATAGGTCAAACATTTTCTAGAAAAGTTATGAACAGTTCATAAGCAAACTTTTGCATTTTCCTAATTAAAATGTTGTGAAAATAACTGTTATATGTTCTTGATATTTTTGTATTAAATTAGTTAAATTTCATTGCTATTTTGGAGGATGTTTTTTCTCATAGTTTAATGCTTTCATTCAGTTAAAGCTATCAAAATAGCCAGGGACAAACGTGATCACATTAAGCGGTACTACTGCACAGAAAAAATGTGGAAGAAAATTAAATAATGGCAATGTAATGTAATATAAGTGTGTGTTTCAACCCTCCTGAAATTAATTCGTTTCTATAATACACTGCCCTCCAAATGCTTTTCAAAGCTCAACATTTCAAAAATGTAAGCAACATTTAAATTCACAGTTTATATGTATATATACAGTATATATGCATCATAGTAATGAAGTTTAAGAAAGTATATGAAAAAAAAAAAAAAAACTACCACCTTTATTTCATAGAAATGAATACTTTAGATTGCAAAAATTGTAAGTTTTGTTAACGAGTGTTGATCTTCAATTATTATTATCTATTTCGTTGACAATATCCAGGAGAGTCTATCAGTGTCCAGGAGAAGTCGTTTGCCCGATTCGTTAAGGTGTGCAGGGCGATCGGATGGATGGAAATGGGAATGTCACAAGCTGATGCTGCTAGACGTCACAATGTCTCTCGTAGTATGGTCTACCGACTATGGAATTATTTTGAATCCTAGGATTTTGTGTCTAGAGGACATGTACCAGGCAGACCTAGAGTTACAACACCTGCGGGAGACCGTTATTTAGCTCTTTCGGCTTGAAGAAGGAGTAACATTACTGTGCCTCAGCTCATGGCAGATTATTTAGTGGCTACAGGAACAAGAATCTCAACTACTCCAGTGCACAGACGCCTTCACAATACATGTCTGTATGCAAGACGACCAGTTGTTTGTGTCCCCTTGACCCGAGGATACAAAGGTGCCGTTTATATTGGGCAAGAGAAACGTCTCCTGGACCAGTCAACAATGGGCGACTGCTCCCTTCACAGACGAGTCCAGATTTCCATTGGAGAATGATTCAGGTCGTCAGCTGATCTGGAGGCAACAATACACCAGATACAACCAATCCCACATTGTGGAAAGACATAGTCACAGAGGTGGTAGAATAATAGTTTGAGATGAGATTTGTCTTGGTGGTCCCACTGATCTGCATGTTTTCCACAGGAAAACTTTGACACTGGTGTGAGATATCGAGACGAGGAGATGTCAGCCATATGCCGCTGCTATTGGTGCTGGATTTCTTCTGATGGACGATAATAGACGACTGCACCGAGTTTTGGTTGATGAAGAATATCTTCAGGGTCCCGGTATGGAGCAGATGGCCAGTTCAATCCCCAGACCTAAATCCGATAGAGCATCTTTGGGACTACCTTGGGAGACAGGTTGCTGCTTTACATCCTCCTCCAAGGTCGTTAGATGGGCTTAAACAAGGATTATTACGTGTTTGGTCGTTGCTTCCCATTTCACTGGCCGGCAACTTAATTGACAGCATGAAACGTGGCTGCCGCTAATGTATTGCAGCTAGGGGTGGACATATTCCTCATTAGAACCCATTTCTGTAATGTTACCACCCCATGTTTCCTGAAAAAACTGTGATATACTGTTTCTCCAAGACTGGATTTCTCTGCCAAGAGTGCAATTTTTTGTTGTAATTCATGTTTGTGTTGAACTTTAGAAACATTCTATGTCGCATTCATTAAAGAATCGTTTAGTGAACATGTCTTCTAAGTTTTTGGTTTCTATGTTTCTTCATTCTCAAATCAGACACAAAAAAAAAACGTGCTGCCCCTTCACTTTGGGAGGGCAGTTATTTTAAATAAACCAGAAAACTTAATTTTTTTAATTCAAAACCAATTATATTATATGTCATTTAACTGTCTATTAAAATATATTTTTTAATAAAAAAAATTGATTATGCTGGTATAAATTTAGAAAAACTAGTTTCTACACATGCGCAGTCACACCTAATAAAATGCAATCTAAAATTTCGCATTACAGACCATTCTGTTTATTAGAACAATAAATTAGATTTTATTTATTAACGATCAACTCGAAGGGGTATTTTACTTCAAACTCGTTGCTATTTAAAACGTGGAATTGCCGGGAGGTCATTTTTTGTTGGCCATTTGTGGCCCACCTTTTCTTTTGCTTTCTTGCTCAATATGACAATATGATGACATACATTTTATAGCATATAATTATGGCAGTGAAAAATATATTTTTATATCTTTGATAAAGCGTTTATAATTACATTTTCTATTTATTAGCCCAGAAGGGCTATTTCGTTTTGACATTTTGCGTTGATTCACTATAAACGGCGAATCACTTTTGAAATTGTTGTCACCAAATATTAGAGCTCTGTGTTATATTTAAAGAAATTAAATAACGAAGAATCTGCATAAATGTATCTATGTTTCTTGCATTGTGATAAAACAACGGTACCTAGAGCTATCAAATTCTGAATAACGTAAGTCCCCACCCAAATATGGGCATCTGAAAGCCCAAATTTAGAATTTGGAATTTGTATTATTATCTATTTCATATTTTGTTAAGCATTAATGAGTTTTTGATTAAGAAACTCAACGATTTCAAAGCGAACAATGGCAACATCGTAAAAAAAAATTATCTCCAGCGCACGAGACTGTGTATCGGAAATTCTAAAGACACGCTGTTTCAAATATTTTGTGATATTGCTGTTGAAATGAATTTTATGGTTTAAGTTCGAAGAACATGATATTTAATAAATGAAGGTAACTCACAAAACGTTAAAGAAACGCCGTTTGGGCGAAATAATAATCTGAAACCTTTCAGATTCTTTTTTGAATAATTTAAATTGGCACAAATATATTAATGTCTATTAAAATATATCTTTGCATTTATTAGAATTAGAATCTGGATAAGACAATACTATTATAAAATATTTTGAGTTTAATTATTCTGTGTTGCAATGAATATAATTTTAAAACTGTATTTTATTTATTTTTATTTTCACTTTATTTTGAACAATCTTTATAGATCTGAGCCCGGATTTTCATTTTTGATAACATCAGGAATCGTATAACAATGGATTTTTAGCCCGAATGGGCGTTTTCCCAGGAGGGCTATTAATTTCTTTTTGATATTTTGCTTTGGTTCAGTATAAACGCCTAAATCACTTTTCAAATTGTAGCCACCATATGAGAGCCCTGCACTATATTTAAAGAAATTAAATAATGAAGAATCTGCATGAATGTGTATGTATGTTTCTCGCATTGTGAAAAAAACAAAGGTACCTAGAAACATCAAACTTTGAACAACGTAATCCTCCACTCGAATATGGGCATCTAGAATCCCAAATTTGGGATTTGTTTTATTACCTATTTCATGTTTTGTAAAACTTCAACGAAATTTTGTTTAACAAACTCAATGATTTCAAAGTGTTTCATTAACAGGAACATCGGGTGCAAGCACGGATATTTTATGCGCGACGTTTTTTTTACATTTCTAACTGGTATTATGTTGGTAGCGTAGCAACGCAAAGACATTACAATATCTAACGGTATTTTGCGTCGAATGACTTGAATGTCTGTATTACTTTTCGAGTCCTGTTTTGAATCTCCCGTGAAAAAAACGCCCCTTTGGATTTAATATAAAATCTGAAAACTTTAAGATTTTGTAATATATCAGATTGTACTGAAGTTAATAGATTTATGACAAATCGATTAAAAGGTATTTAGCTTATACATTTTTTTTCTGAAATAACCTTGTTCCTGAATGAAATTTCTTCAATATTTTAACAGATGCATATTTCATGCATGATATTATTTTGATGAATTCTCCTAGCAAGCCAGTAAAAGATACCACTTAGATCTCTTATTAGTCCGAAGGGGCTTTGTCCCTGAAGGACTATTGTTTTCGTTTTGCGACCGAATGTTAGAGTCCTGCATTATATTTGAAGAAATTAAATAATGAAAAATGTATGTCTATTTCTCGCATTGTGATAAAACAACGGTACATAGAGCCATCGAATTTTTAATGACGTAATCTTCCTACGAATATGGGCATATGGAAGACCAAATTTGAAATTTGGAATTTGTTTTATTATCGATTTCATATTTTGTAAAACTTTAACGATTTTTTTATTAACAAATTCAAGGATTTCAAAGCGAGCAACGGTAACACGTTACGGGGCAAAAAAAAAACAAGTTTTTTATCTGTGTATCGAAAACGCACGGAACTGTGTATCAGAAATTCTAAAGATATGCTCATTTTAAAAATTATTTTGCGGCATTGCTATTGAACTGAATTTTATGGTTTAAGTACAAAGAGCATGATATTTAATAAATAAAGGAAGAATAAGGAAGAAATACAGAAAACGTTAAAAAAACGCCTATTTGGATGTAATTTAAAATCTGAAACCTTTCAGTTATATCTATATCTATCTATCTATCTTATATATATATATATTCAGTTTACTATCATCTACAGTCTCACATAATCCTATGGCTTTATGGAATATTACAATAAACTTAAAACAAGAGTTATCTAAGCAAGGACACGAAGTTTTCTCTGAGCTTTGACCTCTAAAGGTTTCTTAGAATATCAGATATGTTATCAGAAGTTAGTTGAAGTATTGACTGGTACATTTCGATAAGAAAACTGGAGAAAAAACTTTTCAAATTCTAAAAGTATTTGTGAATTCAGAAACTCAGAGATTCATTATTGCTACTTTTATCTCAATTTATCCAACATACGGAGATATCCATCTTTATTTCATGCTTGATCAATTCTTCTGCATTTAAATTTAAGCAAATATTTCTTAGAAATTAGTTTCATTTTATTTCCTCTAAAAGTAAATATAATGCAAGAGATTTAAAGCATAACAAATAAATAAATAAATAAATTAGTAATAAATAAATATGTTAATTCTTTCCTCTGCACATAGAATTATTTTTGCAGTACCTTTTAAAATATTATATATTGTATATCTTGTATACTTAAATAACTTTTTAAGTTTTTGTTAAGTAATTGAAAATAAGTGTTATTAAGTAAATCAATTTCTAAAAGTACCTGATGTATATCAGTTAAAAATATTCAATTGTTGTTAATTAAGTGTTTTAAAAATAATACTTAATCGTTAAAAAATGAAACTAAAACTTTATACTTATATATTTAAAAATAAAATTTGTATTTATTTAAATAATTTAATAAAACAATATTTTTGATCCGTTAAATATTACAAATATTTGTAATTCTAAAAATAATATTTCTTTTAATTAAATAGTTTTATTTTACTTTAATTAAGTAATTAAATTTATGTCTATTAATTATCATATACTAGTTATGTTAGTTAGTCAATTCATGCTATAAAAATTAATGAGCTTGCATATGTTATAGTTTATGTAAATTAGTATTCATTAATATCAATGATAGATCAAGCTTTATAACTTTCATATGAAATATTTAAGACAATTGTCAGTCAGTTTACCGAACAAATAACAATACTTTGGAGGACTTTAACTATTATTATTAAATACCTCCAAAATATTATTAATTAAATGATCCTGCCTTTCCCCGTTAAAGACTTGGATCTTGTATGATATTTGTGCACACAAACGGCCGAGAGGTAAAGTCGCTCAACACTGGTAGTTCCGACCTGGTTTCGGCCCACCTGCGGCCGAGCGGTAAAATCGCTGAACAGTGGTAGTTCGGTCCGAGGTTCGAATCCTGCGAACGGGCTGGCTGCATGGACGTTTTCGTGGTTTTGCCCATGTGTAACGTGTATACGAGCCAGTTTTCCTTAGAAAGTCCTCCACGAAGCCATCCCTTTCCTTAGGCAGATAGTCCTAGTGTGCTTTGCCGTATTCACAATACACTACACCACACCGACCTGGTTTCGATTAAAGGCGAACAGGCTGGCTGCATGGGCGTTTTCATTGTTTTCCCTTTGTGTTACGTGTATACGAGCCAGTTTCGTTTAGCAGTCCTCCACGAAGGCATCCCTTCCTTTAAGCAGATAACTCTAGCGTGCTTTGCGTTAGAAAACAGTAAATCATATGATAAAAGTTAGTTAAAATTTCATTATACTATATTAAAAGTGCATTTTTTAAAATAGTATTTATGTAAACAAATAAGGTGTTATGAGCATATAGTATCAATCAAGTTTCTTTTATAGCTACTTTTGATAATGTTGATGTATTTATGTATATATGGCAATAAATTTGATGTACATCAATGACCATACATTGTAATACAGGTATTTCAGCATCATTTAAAGTACTGATATATTTGCTGCAAATGTAAGAGAGTTTAAGGCAAAATTTTACTTTTGCCTGATATTGATTTTGCAGAAATTTTATGTACATTTCGAGAGAGTTTGGCACAGATTCCACTTCTTCAAGAAGCAAAATTTTAGGCTACATTTAGACAGAAATGCATCACTTTGAATGAAAAAAATAAAAGTAATAAAAGTAAATAAGTAGATTGGCGGTAGCGCCATCTATAGAACAATTTTGCTGGAACTAACGTATGATTGAAAGAATGAAATAAAAAGAAAGTAGAAATAGTTACGTAATCTAATAGAACAGTTTTGCGGGAAATGCTCTTGGAAAGAAAAAAAATAAAATGAACAATAAGAAAGGAAGCAGCATTTGGTGCCCTGTATTGAAAAAAACAGAAAGAAAATAGTCAAAAGTCTCGAGATAAAAAAAAAAGCTTTACTAAATTCATCAAATAAAGTTAATAAATTTTGATGAGCGTGTAAAATTTCAATTAATCCTAATTCTCCAACCAAATAAACGTTTTAGCTGAAAAACTTTCTACATTGCCAAATTGGACTTCCATACAAATATCCCCCTAAAAGGTGTTCAAGGAAAAAATATAGATTACCAAGGGGAGACTTATTAACTTCTTCTTTTTGGGAACAAAATCCAGGTTGTTTGATGGCACATTTTAAAACTCTCTTAATATGATCGATTAATCTTTTATTTAAGCTACTCTCAAAAGTACTTCTCGTTCTTTTCTTGAAGAAAAGGGATAACTGCTTCATTCCCCTAAAAGGCACATATCTCATCTAAAAACCAAACTGCTGTATGAATTTTTCCTCTTTTTATTTATTTATTTATTTTATTTTATTTTTCCAGTCGGAATATATGTGTACGCGAATACAGATAAGTAAGTGACCCCCTGTAATTATTTGAAATTTACAGTTATAGCTCTCTCAGCAGTGTTATTTTGTTAAAATCAATTTAAAAAATAATAAACAAACAAATGAATAATATTCTATATCCTTTTCGTGATCATTTCAACGCACGTAAAAAAGCACTTATTAAGAAGAAAGAAAAAAAAATCCTTGATAAAAAGAAGGTGAAAGGAGTATGGTGTGGAGGGGAAGAAGAGAGGACAAACAACTCTCATGGCTTCGGTTCTTTTCCCGCCGCGGGGAGTTTCGAATGTGTGCCAGTCGCATCGAGTCATTCCTTCGGTTTTTCTCCTGTTTGTTGCTGCACGAACAATAGCGAATCTTGCATATATACTTTCTGACTCAAAACTCTACCGATAATTTTATCAAGGAATAATACAATGTTATCTATATAACGCTGCTGTTTATCAAAAATATCTTCAGTCCTTTCTGCGTGCTGCCGCCTTTGAGCAGTATACGGTTGTGAAGTTCTTTCCTTTTTGCGACGGGCAGGTGAGTACAGAAATTCAATTTGTTGTTCTGAGTTCTTTATTTCATACTTTAGAATTATTTTTATTTATTATAATAATTTTGTCTCTTTTGGAATTATAGATTACAAATAATAATTGTAATTTAAAGAACATTTTATCATTCTACATGAGCTTAGATAATTCGGTGTCACAGTTCATTATTTTATTTTGCTACCGACCTTTTTTTTCCCCCTCTTCTTCCTGATCATTATTTTTCGCTACCGGCTTGAATGATCAATTTTTTCCCTGTACTATCATTCTTTGACAAATGATCTAGAAGTATTTTATTTGGAAGTGTATTAAAATTAACTAATAGATTGTAATTGCATATTAATTCTAATGATAGAATATTATTAAATTGTAAATATATATTAATTTTGCATTCTTATTTGTTATAAGTAATTATTATGAGTTAGAATATTTTAATTTCATAGAATTAAGAAGAAATTATTCTTGCCAAACGATTTACTTTTACAATTTAATTAATAGCTATAATGTCAACCATACCAATTCTGCAAGACCAGTATACATAAAACAATCTGTGAATTTCTTGTTCATATTGTGAAGATTATTTTTCAGGAAGATAATTTAATTTCAAATTCTACGATAACGTATCCCGTTGTATCTAGTAATGCAAAATGTTTGATGCTGTTTTAAAACTTGTGTGTCTGGTAGTTTAGTATCTTGATATGTTTTTCAAGAAAAAAGGGGGGGCGCTAAGCAGATTGAAATTACATGTATCGATATATTGCCATGACAATAAAATATTCTAAATTCTATTTAATAATATACCATGCATTTTGCACGTTTCATTTGGGTTTTATATTAGAATTACTGAATGTATTTTTCTGTTTATATACATTATTTCGTATGAATTTACTTAGAAACTGAACCCTTTTTAAGCTTTTGATAAATGGTAAACTGAGGATAAATGCTATAAAACTTTGATAACTGATAAACTGATTATAACTAATAAAGCTGATGCCTACTAAACTTCATATCACTGGTTATTTTGATAATACATATTCAAATTGCGAAATTTAGGTAACACTTTCTTTGAGGCAATTTGCATTAAGAAATCCTTGTTTATCAGAAAATAGTGTCTCTTAGCAAATTAAACCCCGGAAGATATTGTGGCGCCATCTGTTCGAAACCGAAATTAAATATTTTGCTGACACAGTTTCTTTCATTTTCCTACTCATGTTCCAAAGGTGTTCATTGTACCTGAGAAACGCAATTTTATATCTTTATTCATTACATTTTTTTCGCAATGCGTTTCTTTACACCTATTTTATTACAGAAATTTCCGGTTTTGTTTTACACGTTAGATCATTACAGTTTATTATAAGACATTTAAATAATTCAAGCTATCAATAACTGAGTTATGATTTTTGAAGTTTACTACATGATCTTTATTTGTTTAAAATTATTTAAAATTGAAAGTGATCCCCTACGTGAAAAGTATGAAATACCACGATTAAAAAATTTTTGTTTATTTCACATCGAACAAATTAATCTCTCTCTCTCTCATTGGCACCTCATTCTCGAGACCATCATTTGAAAATGCAGATTATGTTTGCTATTTTTAAATTATTAATCATTTCGAGCTTCATTGAGTATGGGGCATATCGTGATTGTTATATGTATGACCCCATAAATATAACTATGCCTATACTATAAATGTAATATAAGACCCCCAGGTTTTGAACAGTCTGTAGTAGTCGATTACAAAACTTTTAATTTTAGTTTCAGTATTCACTATTCGCATTCAAATAAAACTGAATGATTATGATGTAATTTTGTGGCAACCATATAGACTGTATTTCTTTCCTTAAATTTTATATAAACAGAAATATTCTGTTTGATATTTTGATCTACTTTTGTTCATACCATTTTACATTAGGAAAAAGTAAATAAACAAATGGAGATTTCTAATTGAGATTTCTTCCGAGCTCAATTTTCATTCGTTCAGTGAAAAAAAATTGGTTTTATAAACTGATAACAGTAGGTATGATTTTTATTTAAGAAGCAAAATATTTCATATCTTTTCTTATTTTTTTTTAAATTTTTGTTATATTTTTTAATTTTTAAAGTTTTTGACATTAAACTGTTCTTCAGATCGTTAAACAGTAATTCCAAATTTTCAAAATTTTATTGCTATTTTTTGTATACATATATTTATTTATTTTTATTTTTCTGTTTTGTTCCAAGTAACAAAATTCAGCTTTATAGAATTTTGTTGACTGCTTTAGCGCTACACTTTCTTACGAAATTACAGATCATTTGCAATATTAGTAATTATTTAGTTGCTTTGTTTTACCATTTCTTCTGAGAGTTCTTTTGCTTCGGTTTTCATGTCATTTCATATCTTTCAATAAACGATTTCAGTTTAATTTCTGATCACTTCCTGAATGACATTTACATACCTTTCCTTAAAAAGACCTATTATTCGCAGTGACAAAATTGATTAAGGAACACGACCCCATTTGGATAGATTTTCCTGCTTGCTTTGCATGCATTTATCTTTCTATCATTACATAACTAGAAATATCGTCTGCTTTGCCATAAATGAATAATCCAATCCAATCCAATCCATAACTAGAAATATATTTTAAGTGTAAATGGGTCCAATTTATTGGTCAGTTTTCTTTGAAATTATTGAGTTTTTTAATCAAAAATTCGTTAAAGTTTTACAAAATATGAAAAAAAGAAATTCCAATTTCGAGCTTCCCATGTTCGGGTGACTATTTATTATATTCAAAATTTTCTGACTCTAAGTACCCCTTTTTTAACAGTGCGAGAAACATATATACATTCTTCATTATTTAGTTTCTTTAACTATAATACAGGGCGATAATATTTGGTGACAACAATTTAAGAAGTGATACATCGCATTTAAGTGATTCAACGCAAAATGCCGTTTCCAGACTAATAATCTTACTGGGCTAACGCCCCTTTGGGCTTGTAATTTATCGAATACATTTTATTTCTGACTTTTTTAAGTACCTTTAACCCTTTTAAAAGTTTTGAAGATTAAGATCGAGACAGATAGCATATGTATGTAATATTAGTTTATCGGCACAATTAATTTCTGACTTTGGTTTGAGATTTTAATCCTTTTAAAAGTTTTGAAGTCAAGGCTTATGTATAATAATTTATCGATACATTCCATGACTGATTTATTTGAGATTTTAGTTCTTTTAGAAGTTTTGAATACTGAAAAGATGATTTAATTACGTACAGGTATATAATAATCCTTTATCAATGTATCTTATTTCTGATTTTAAGTTTTTTTTTTTTTTTTTTTTCTTATTCTAAAAGTTAATTCACGGAGAGCTGATAAAAAATTAGTTATATAAACTAGAAATGTTAAACTGGTTACTGCGCAATACAAATTGGTTTTTCAAATTTTTTCTAACATAACATATCTGTGATTATTTGATAGCGAGAAACCTATGCCTGTTCATTCCCAAATATTTCATTGTATCAAAATACAATCATCAGACATTTTCCCTTTTTTATAAGCTGAATACCACACAAATATAAGATAACTGAAAAATTAGTTGAAAAGATAATTATTGGGGAATTATTGGATTAATTATTGGGTTGTTTGAAAACGAAAATAATCTTAAGACATATAGTTCTGTATACGTAGTTGTTTATTATATAGAATAAATTCAAACAATATTAAGCAGAATTTATATTTATGTCAAAGTAGTCAAGTACAGCTGATCCTTGTTCTGGTTGCACGAGGTATAGAATTTATATTAAAGCTTGTTGCTACTGTTTTCATTAAAACTCCATCTTTTTTTTTTCCTTTTGAAGAAGACCAAACTGTTTTTGATCGCGTGTGAGATTGTGAAAGTTTGAATAAAGTTCCATCGGTTTCAGAGTTTTATTCAAAATTTGCGTCAAAATAAGATTACTTTGCCTAATTTTAAAACTTAACCAGAGCTTAATTAAATTTATTTTGCTTTATTTTATAACCCCGTATGAAGGATATTATTATTAATACTTAGTTTATTTTGTATGATACAAATAAAAATATCATTGCCAGTCTCTCATTTATTTTCCATATTATAAAAGTTCTTTGTTCATCAATGTAACAAATTACAGCAGTAAAAAGATTATTTCAGCAAATCTTACTGACTAACATTTTGCAGCAAGTGGTGTTTTGTGCAATTAATATGAGAAGTAAAGTAACTGACTTCATGTATTTCTGGTAAGAATTTCTCTTTCTTGCTTTTATAAAGATCTGGTTTTTGTGCATGTGTCATTCTTTTTCACTAACACAGTTTCTAGAGTTGATTAGACCATTTCAGAAGCGCAATTTTTTGCGAGCCTGTTCTTGAAAACTCGCACATAATGAGAACATTTGTAATCAGACTGTGTACCTTTCCGCTTTAACCTTCATTATTTTTCAATGTCAAAATATGTATGCACGTTGCCTTCCGCCCAGATATTCAGTCATTCAGATCTTTGTTACCTACGTAAAAGAGATCTCAGATCCTTAACTTATATAAGCAGAACCAGTTCTGAAATATCTAAAGAATTCTATTTGCAACATGAAGGCTTTGGCAAGAAAAGATAAGTAATGAAACCACTTCCCTTATATACAGATGCCCCTCAGGAAGAAAAGACTTGTCCACAATTCTGGCGTCTTGCCGTTCAGATAAGGCGTCAAGAGTGTTATCATCTCATATGAAATTTCCCTTTTCTAAATAGAGCGTGCGGGACAAAAATGGACTGCAGTGTAATCCAGTCAACTCCCGATTAAATGCGTTGCGGGTTAACTAGTCAGTGTAAAAAAAAAAAAAAAAAAAAAAAAAAAAAAAATTATTGTTCATTGCTGGCGATGGTCAAATTACAGGTCATCAGTGTAAAACTAAACTGCCTATGGAAATGCAAAAGGGAGAGTAAAATGCGTGAGTTAGAAGAAGACATCATAATATTTGCAAGTTTTTATACTATTTTATTAGCTCCTCCCATTGTGCTTGTCGCATGCTCAGGAGCTTAACTTTTTAACTTACTTCCTGATGAACTATTGATGAGCCTGATTACCATTTGTGGACAAGTTCAAATTTTGTATACACACTGTTTGTACAAGACAATGCAATGGGGATGAAGCGATTTTTTTTCAAAATTCGATTTAAACTTTTTTTTTTTTTAAATTTAATGTTTAACCGATTTTTTTTTCGCATATCTTCGTGTAACGAACAACAAAAATTCTTACAAACTGACTTTTACACCACTGAAAAAAAAAAATATTTTAAATAAAATCTGTATAAAATTTTTAGCATTATTTCTGATTTTATGCCGAATTTTCACTACGAGTATTTGTCGTTTATAATTTTAAAATTTCAACATCTAAATATGTATCGGTCACAAAAATTTAAGTTCTTCGTAAATTATAAAGCAAACTCTTCGCCCTCTTTTAAAAAAAGAATGATAAAAAAGATATTAATTGGGAGGATTTCTACATTTATATATGCATTTAAATATATATGTGTGTGTGTGTGTGTGCGTGTATTAAATATAAATGCATATACGTAGAGAGAGACTAAAAGTAAGAAATTTAGAATCAGTTTTAGGGAAAGACCAAAAAGATGTGAAATTCAGTACCAATAAATTTCAAAATACTCTATAAATATGTGAAAAAAATTAAAGATATGTGAAACTAAAACCTAAAAATTACAAAAAACCAGAAAAAAATACCAAAACCAGACAAAATACAAAAGAAGAGGAATTCAATCAAATCTGATATACGTTATCAAGAGGAGGATACATCAAACTCAATTGAAATTCCCCCCCCCCTTTTACTAGAAAACCACTGCGTTTCTGTATCCAAAATTAGATGATGAACTATTCTAAAGTATTTTAATTATAACAGAATTTTCGAATGAACTGGCATTTAACAGGGAATACATGGGCATATTACAATAAAGAACAAAATATTCTAATCGACTTTGTTTCACTCGTTTGTATTGAAACATATTGTCTAAGTTCTCTTATAAGTACGTAATTTTCTTCAATACTATTTACAATTTAGTTTCGACATTCCTGATGATATTTATCCTTCCGGTTTTTAGAGTGAGCTGTTTTTGCTTTGAACTAACCGTTTGCGCGGACAACCAGCCGCCCGAAGTTGTTTTCGTAAAATATATATAATGATTCTAACGAGTCTACTCGGGTAATACCATGGCTCTAACCACAAATTAACCTCTATTACTAAATAACGAAGAAATCTGTATGTATGCATGTATAAGTATGTTCCTCACATTCTGATAAATAGCAGTTTCCAGAGGCTCCAAATTTTGAACGATTTAGTCGTCCACTCGAACATGTCACCTCGAAACTGGAATTTTTAATTTTGATTTTTTTTATTATTGCCATTTTGTGTGAATTTAATGAATTTTTGATCAGCAAACTCGGCAACGTTGCCGCTGCTGGAAATAAAATGCTTTTGCCTTCCATGCATCAGTGTGTTGCCATTCGACAAAGCGTAAGACATTTATAAAATAAGCAGGGTGAACTACTACAGAGCACTGGAATGCTAACATAGTTCTATTTTTTACATCCATCAAAACTTTTGCCATTCACAACTAACTAAATACTAAGCATTAAATGTTGTCATTTACAAATTACTAAATACTACATCTTCCTTTTTTTAAAAGTTCAAAAGTTTTTTTAAAAGGTCCAAAATTAGTCCAAATACCTGGCCACCCTCCCACTTCTAGTTCCTTACTCACCGTCCCTTGTTTCGGAGTTAGCGGAACTTGGTAGTTGATCTTTTAAATTTTGCTCTAAAGGATATTTGGGATCGTATTATTTTATGTCTGTTTTCTGTGCATTAACTCCTTGTAATGTTTCCCTGATATTTTCTTCAGCAGCTGAACTGTTTCTTTTAGTCTCTAATGTTTTTTCTATTTCTTCTATATACTGTTCCGCCTGAACTTCAGTATATATATATATATATTTTCACAGAAGAGGAAAGTTAAAATTCGCTAATGCTTTAAAGTACATTTAATACTGCAGTTCCAGAGTACACAAGTAACACCAATTAAAAACAATAATACAATAATAAAGCAGTAAAAGTTTACGCGAAAAAACCTACTTTAATAACTAATCAATATAAACTACAAAAACAAAATTGGAAATTAGAAAAGACTAAAAAAAATTTTTTTTAACCTAAAAAACATCATATTTTGTTCGCTAACAATCAAAAACATTTTAAAGACAAAGAAATTATATACAAAGAATTGCAAAAAATGGTAAGTTAGTTCTATTCGAAGTTTCACACAGACTTATCAAGGGAAAAGAGTGAGAAAACTCCAATCTAGCTAACACCATAATCATGTTTCGTCAAACGAAACAATTGAGACTCAAAGCGGTAATTCATTACAACTGCTGGTTTCCAGTGTTTATCTTGATACATCCCAACATAATCTCCTTTGCTTAATGATGGTAATGCTTTTGCATGACGATCATAATATAACTTCTGCTTAATTCGTTCTTGGTTGATTTTTTTCGTTTACTTTTCTCACAACTTGAGGTTTCAATAATTCTTCTGATGTAGGAAGAATTGTTCTTGCTCTTCTACTCATAAGCTGTTGAGCTGGTAACTCTGGTTATAAGAGAAGAATTAAATCTCACCTTCTTTTCTTTATTATGTAATTCACGAGTTACTTCATAGATTTCGAACGACTCCAGCCATCTTTGCCAGTTTGAAGCAAGATTTCTATAAAATTTCTTCCGCTCTGGTAGTTTTAAATTTTCTGTTTTGAAAGCAAAACACTCCTGGCACCATATAAAATTAAGAGGGTGCACTATTAATTATTTTAAACTATTTATTTATAAGCCTAGATATTTCAGAGCCCTGCAATGCTAACATAGTTCTATTTTTCACATGCATCAAAACTGTTGCCGTTCACAAGTTACTAAATACTAAACATTAAATGTTTTGCCATTTGCAAATTACTAATCACTACAATATTTAACTTTCAGATTTATTCTGTCTGTTATTGACTAAACGAAGCGATTTAAAAACTATAAATGTTGTTTTTAATATTTGATTTACTTTTAATTTGATTCATTTGAATACAAAAAATTTAATTCGTAATATATCTAGTTAAAGCACTGAATGTTTTTAAGCAATTTTTTTTTTCTTTTCCGTAACTATTTTAAAAGGCTATACAAGCAAACAGCTAATAGTAAGAGAGATGAAAAACTGCGATTGTTGATTTTAATTTGCTTACTTTTTTAATCGGTAAGATATATATATGAAATTTTAAAAAGAAACTAAATATCATGGTTTGCCAAATGGCAATACTCTGGCGCTTAGAAGACAAAATATTTTATTTCAGACTGTGTCAACACATTTCTTTTAAACTGCCAAGTTAATTAATTGAATCTGAAGGGCAAATAATAAATATGCTTTTCGGAGTGGTAACACGTTGCTTTTAAATCCCTTTATCAGAGTCTATCTGAGTCTGTTATTTAAAATTTTATTAAGTTCGTACAAACTATAAAATAAATAAAAAAAATATATATATGAAATCGAGTTTCGAGGTGCACATTTTCGGGTGGAGGACTACATGTGTTTAAAATATGCTGGCACTACATGCCGCTGTTTTTCCACAGTGCGAATAATGAACATTCATATAGATTCCTCATTATTTAATAATAGCGATTGCTGATTTAATTTATAGGTTGAATCCTAACTCTTGAACTGGTTGTCGAATTTATTGGGTGTAAGATGACTGCATGGTACTTGGCTTATTTGGCAATCTGCTGCCATTAAAATTCGGAAATCGGGGAATGATGCGACTGTGAAAATTTTTGTCATGAGAGAGCCGTTGGTTGAATCAACTGGTAAATCCTTCCTCTGTCACCAGGCGTATTTCGAATGTTAAAGTTTCTGTATGCTCTTTGGGTTTAAATAATATAATGTTCTCATTTAAAGTAAAATTGAACATTTTTTTCAGTTTGGCTCTACAGTTTGGTTTAGGTTGGAGCTTTTCCGCTACACATTCCCATCCCCCCGTAACTCCCCCCCAGGAAAAGAAAGAGAGAGCGTGTGTGTTAGACAAAGAGAGAGAGAGAAAGACAGAAAAATACTAAGAGAAAAGATTGTTTACTATTTAAACCGCAAAGTCAATCATGCGCATATACTTGCAATATGATTTTCCACAAGCATGGCGTGTTTCCTTACCTCGGTAATTGGCGAATGAAATAATCACTTGTTTATTGAACATTGTAAGCTTTTAAATACTAGTGTACTTCCGGTAGCAACCGTTAAACACGGACAAACTTCTTTGTTTCTCTGCCCTGATCCTTAAGTTAAAAATGATGTATCATTTTTCCCGGTTTTTTTTTCGTTAGAAATGTGAAAAACGCTTCATCATATCGACTTCACTGGCCTTGTCATCATTCGCTTTTACCTGCTTCTGCATAACGGAGGTTTTTTTCTATTAACTCTGTATAATTAGATAAAGAGGTGTTTGCATAAAATTTCTTAAATGATGCATGGCAACAGCCATGTTAATGTTTCTACAATAAAGGCAAAAAATGTGCTTTGGAAATATTTTATTAATTGCTAATATTTAATATCTAATGTTTTGGTCACTTTAAAAATTCCTTCTTAAAATGTCAGAAGATGAATACTGACTTGGAAAAGGAGTTTCTAAGCGCGGCTTGCGACTTGCCAGTGACTCGGGAACAATTTTTAATAGATTGCGAAAAGTCTTGATGTGTAGTTTTTAATTACATATTACAAGTGTGGAATGATATCTAGAAATAAGTCAAAAATATAGTTAATCAGACAGCAAATAAATGAAAAAAAGGGGGAGAGAAATAACCTTATTATAATTAGTAGAAGAGTATTACTAACAATTTGCCTGTAGTTTCAGACATTTTAATTGAAGAATAATTTCATTTGGTTACGTAAGTTAAATTAGTATTCCAAATAAAATAAATAATTATAATAACAATAGAACCGCTTTGCAAATAACAGAAGAATAAACATCTTTAGGAATGAAGAAACTAAACTATACGATTTCATCTGCTACCCCTGCTGCTATTCCACGCACATTAGTTTTTCTTCTTTTATTTTCTTCAATTTTTTTTTTTTTTCACTCTGATATGTGATGTATACTTTTCCATCATTCTGCAATAAACAAAATCAACACTTTTCTAGAAAGCCTCGATTCATCCGCAATCTAATTCATTGGGAATTGGCTGCATCAACTAATTGTTAATATAAGCTTATTTAATCCGGAACTGAATATATCAATTAATTGGTAAAAGTCATACGTATTTATTTAATGGGCAGTTGATTGTACCAATTAATTGTTAATATTCATACATATTTATTTAATCGAGAGTTAACTGCATCAATTAATTGTTCAAAAGTCATATGTATGTTTATCTAATCGGGATTTGATTGTATCAAATAATTGATAGTAATCATATATGTTCATTAAATTTGAAGTTAATTTTATCAATTAATTGTTAATCATTATTTTTTATTTGATCGGGAGTTGACTTCATGAATTAATTGTTACTAGTTATATAGCATATTTATTTAATCGGAAGTTGGCTGCATCAACTAATTGTTAATAGTCATTTTTGTTTACTTAATCGAGATTTGATTCTATCAGTTAACAGTTAATAATCATTTCTTTTATTAAACCGAGTGTTCACAGCGCAACATAAATGTAAACAGCCGTATACAACTATTTATTCGAGGGTTGACTGTGCGAATTCATTATTAGAAATCATATTTTGTGTTATTTTTACTTCTTTATTATATGATTTTTCTCAAACGAATTTCATTTTTGACTCTGTTATTTTCAGAACATCTTTATACACATGGGTTGTGATCAATTGCTTTTATATGTATACGTATGACAAGGTTGAAAAGTTTGGGAATGGCTGACTTGCAGAATCAAATAAAATTACGAGCAATAGTATTAAAATAAATATGAAAACGGGTATAATTAATTTACTATTTATGGTGATCCATCTTTAGTCTTGCTTTTCCTTTGCTAAGACATTTTCATGGATTTTTTTTCTTTCACGTCTAAATGCCTGTTGTCAATAGGTTGTTAACTGAAATAATGGATTTCCTTCTAATAATTATTTCCTTCCTCTTTCTCTTCCCTTTATTTATTTAGTATTTACTTGTTTCTCATGCGATCTTTTCGATAGGTAAAAAATTGCTGTTTTTTCCCCTCGGACTTTGGCATATGATACTTCGATGCAACATTTTGCTGTTTATGTGGAATGCATTCGAAAGATTCTAAAAATGTATCTGTAAGATAATGTCTCTGTGGTATATCTCTAAGGTAATCTCTAAATATTTGCTCTAAAAATGTAGCTTAACGCTACAACTTAACGCTGTAGTTTAAACTGGCCACATCCGCCGCCTAAAATGGTTTATAAAAAAGAACATACATAAAATGTCCTTAATGAGTCCAGCTAGAAAGTAATAACAATAGCCATGAGAAAGTGCTTTTATTGCTTTTAAATGCTTTTTTTTATTAATCAACAACAGGCAGATTAAATTTGAAAGGAAAACTAATTATCTTGTGTTTTGTTGAATGGCTATATATTGTTACGAAATGTACAAGCGCGGTGAGATGGCTTCCCCGCAAAGCAGTTTTAGGGTTGCCATAAAAATGGCAATGAAAGGCAGGGTTGCCCCATTTGGCGATAAATCTTCCATTTGGCGACAAAATTGGCGATATCCTATGGACGGATGGAGAACCTTATGGAGCGTATTCTTACCGATATAGCCCAGAATGTTCTCGAACACAAGCCAAAAGCTATATAAACCCTGCTGGTCCGCAGTCAGTTAGCGTGCGTCTCTCATCGAGTGAGTGTGTCTAGCAAGTCAATCCTTGCGGAGGCGATTGCGTTGACAGCCGGACAGCGAGTGCCGAGTGGGTCGTCGAGTGCACCGAAAGAGTCTCGTAGAGTATCGCGGTTAGTGCATCGTCGAGAGAGTGTGTTGAGCTCCGGAAACGACTGAACCGAGAGTCAGGAGCTGTGCTCTGTGTGTCGTCGAGTGCATCGCGAGTTGTAGCGTGGAGAGTCTCGAGAGTACGTGGAGTTTCGAGAACGACCAAGCAGAGTCGGGAGCTGTACTCCGGAAAGTAGAGTCGGGTGCTTTGCAGGAAGCTGTCTCCACCGTGGTAGCCTGATAACCTGAAGGCTGTGTCGCTGATTGTGTCAGCGTGTTTATAGTAGTTCATCGACGACTGTAAAATGTGTTTTGGAGCTGTCCTGACAATATTGTCTAAATAAAGTGTGTTTCGATACTTCATCAAGTGTCGTCGTTATTCATTCCAAATCTACGAACTCCGTACGAACGTGAAGGAAGAAAATAACGCAACAACTGGTGTCAGAAGAAAAGAAAAACGCAACAATATTGTCGCGTGGCAGATAAAAATGTTTTATTTTGGCAAGTAATACAACATTTTATTTTATTTTGGACATTTCTTTTAAAATCTCTGAGTTGTTGATTAAATTTTAAAAACGAATATCTTACATTTTGTCGAGAGGCAACACATTGACTTTAAACTGCTGAGTTTGTTAATCAGAATTTCATTAAGGTCACGAAAAATGTAAAATGCATTAAAAAATAAATTTCCAAACTTGGGCTTCCAGGTGCACATGCGTGGAGGAATATGTGTATATAAATTTCGGTGGCTTTAGGCGCCGCCGTTTTTCTATAGTGCAAGGAACATACAAGCAACACAATGCAGATTCTTCATTATTTAATTTCTTTAAAAATAATACAAGGAGATATAATATTTGGTGGCAACAATTTGAAAAGTGATTCACCGTGCGAGGAAAAGCGTACATAAAGATTCATTATTTAATAATAGAGACGGAAGATTTTTATCTTCATTTAACATTCAAAAATTGGTTGTTTAGACTAATAAGAGATTTGATGATATAAAAAAATACTGCGTGAAGATTTTGAGACTACGCTGGTGCGACGTTGCTACCATAAGTGTTGTTTATATCATCTCGGTAAAACTTCCTAAGATGTAATCATAGAAAATTTAGAAGACGCTCGATTAATTTCTTTCCACATGGTTTGAACTCAGGGTTAAGTAGAAAATAACTTAAGACAGAATATTTGAGATTATATAAATGCTACCCTGACACACATAATTTCACAATCTAAGACCTCTCGCTAATTTGGACGTGCTTTGCATGCAAATTTCCAAAAGATTCGTTCTGAAGCAACATTTATCCGCAAGCCGCTTCTCTTCTAGATTTCTCGCTTTTTTTTTTTCCCGGTCTCCAAAATATGTTCTTATGTTATATAACTTTATTCTACCTTGAAATATAATGCTACCTTTTTTTCAGAACACCGTTTATCATATCTAATGTCAAATTCGGCAAAAGAAAAAAAAATGGCAAAGTTTACAAATGGTGCGATCTGAAGTAAAGGAAAAAATCCATCTACTGTCATGATTAAACATTTGACATCCTCTGCACGTTTCTGTATAATCATCCATTAATTTTTTTTTTTTTTTTTTTTTTTTTTTTTTTTTTGCTGTCTTTAAGTTGAAGATTAGCAACAGAGGTAGGCCTCTTTTGACCTTGAGGCGCAAGAGTTACTTTTTCCGGAGGTGATTTTTAACTTCCTAGAACAACGGCTTTAGATAACTTTCGTCTGTCAAATATTCCCAACTGACAAATACATCGCTTTCCGATTTTCAGATAATTAACACATTTTTTTTTTCTTTTCGTTAACTCTAATTCCATCTTCTCTTATTCCACAAAGTATACCTCTAGGTTTATACAATTAAGTTACATCATAAAATAAAATATAAATAAGCAGAAGTACGGTAGCATGGCAAAGGGGGGAGAAGAGGAAGGGTAATTTTTTTAACTGAATAAAATAAAAATTTATAATAAAATAAAAAGAATTGAATAATCTAAATTGAGGATGAAATTCCGAAAAGGTGAGATTATCTTTTTAGTCCGTGAAATTTCAGAAAAATTTGGTGACATAAATTCAGATACTAGGTGCTTTAAAGCAGCCTGACGTATCTTCCTCTGCTAGATATGATGAACACACTCAAGAATAATATGATTAATATCATTCATCTCCACTACCGTAACCGCACAAGGAGGCACTTTACGCAAGTACAGATCGCTATTAAATAACTCTTAAAATTGCAATGTTCAGACAAAATTTGAGTTAATTAATTTAAAATCTATTCAAAATTGATCAACTTTTATTCTTGGAAAACCTGTAGGGGAAAAAAACCTTTTGCCCATTGTGCTTTTGGCGACACAAGATATTCTCTGTTCCAGATATGGAGCGCAACATTTCTATAAGAGCGCTTTCAGTGAAAAATTGGAACACGGACATCAAAATCATTGTGAAATTTCCCGATTGGCTTTGCTAGAGCATCAGCCTTCACGTTTCCAAAATTCCCAGTGTCTAAGAACATAAGCAAAGTCGATATCAAGGTCTTGTAAATTTTAATAATAGCCTGAATTTTAACAGCAAATTTCTCTGAAACACTAATTTTCTGTAATAACTGTAACGAGGGGAGATAATCACTACATATCAAAACGCTCACTGATCTCAAATCAGTACAAGAATTTTAAATCCATTTCACTGCAAGGTTTAAGCATAGTTTCTCAGCCTAAGCAACAGAGCACTCATCACTAATTCCGTACTGTTCGAAGTCTCTTTCTTGTTTACCTTCCTAAACAACAAAAGCAAGGCCAACTTTTATAATTCATCTTACTTCTGTCAGTAAAATAAATTAATTTGTACTCTTTAGCATCGGAATAGCCAATAATCGGCATATAGGGTTCATGTTCAAAGGATGAAGCAAAAAAGGCATTGGAAGATGGCCATGAAGAAGATTTGAAGAAGAATGCCTGTGAATGCTCCCCTTCATTGCAATATTATTCAAAATTTCAGTGTCAATGGGTGGAATACCAGAGATAATAAAAACAGCCTCATAATTAATAGTTTTGTACCCATGAACAATTCTTAAAGAAATCATTGAATTTTCCTTAGAAGCTCGCAGTTAAATTTCTTCAGTAAAGACCCTCTCCAAACCCTTATCAGATAGGATTTAACCGGTAGTATTCCTTACCTACTGATCAATTCTATTTTGACTCCATACGCTTTTTAGAAATTTTAAATAAGCCTGAAAATACCTTTTCATATTTGCCTCAAAGGTGGGAAATGTGGTGCTTCAATTGAAATCTGTTATCTAAGATATATCCTAGATACTTTATTTGAGTAACTTCTTTGTTAGAAATATTCTCAAATGATAAACTTAATCTGAAATCAGTATTGATCACTTTACGTACTATCACAACTTTACTTTTAAGCGGGTTGAATTTCAATTTATAAAGTTTAGAACACTGAAAAGCAGAATTCAGTAAATCTTGAGACAAAGAACAAGCATCAACGAAATATTAGCATTGACCTATTAAAAGTGGATAATCTGCAAAAACTATTCAAAAACAGTTTTAAGCAAATAATTCACTCGAAAGATCACTTACTGTAATTTCACACTATACGTCCAAAGAATGACTGTTGAGGAAGCCCTTTTCCAAACTGTATTCTATGGCAATATAGCCCAGAAGAAGTTCTACATTTCGCATATGCAAAAACTACTTGATAAGGTAGATGTTTTTAAGTACATTAGCACGTTTCAACAGATTTAATATTCCTGGCCACCAAACACTATCAAAATCCCCTTTAATTTCTAGAAACACTAAAATCCTACGTACTAGTTTTTCCGCTACATTATTTTACTATGTCATAATAGCGAAGAAGTGCATCTTCAGCTAAACACAAAGGCTTAAAATCCATACTGATCTTAATCAAAATATTTCATACTAATTCAATCTGTTTAAGCAAAGTGTTTTGAGACATTTACTCAAGCATAGGAGAAGGCCGATGCAACTCATATTTTCAACATTAGAACGCTTAACTTCGATATTTTTAAAAATAGCCACACGTAACACTATTGAATTTCAGATGATTAACGCCAGTTTGCAATAATATCATTCAAAGTTGAAAGTACCAAGTTTAACATTGTCGATTTCCATGAAACGATTTTCTTCAAAAGAAACCAATTAATTTTTCCTCTTTCAAATTCAGTGAGCTGACGTTTCGAACCTACTTCATACTGTAAATTTTGCTTATGATGTTTATTAGCGAGATACTTCGTTTTACATCCATTTCAGGATGCACTGTTACATCTACAGGGAAATTTACCATTTCCCGGAGCTGTTCGGATGCTTTTTACCACCTAGTGTATATTTTCAAGCACTTTGTTCAGTATGTATGTTCTTTTCTTGTGAACGAACATTTCAATGAAGAATGATCCTCCTGATCTGAGCCTGAATTATATCAGGTCTACAAATTCATGACCGTTACGAGTAACACAGCACCTGCGATTGGTTAAGTCTTTTGCAATATGTGCATATGTGAGTATATATTCATATGTGTGTAAATCATTGTATATGTAAGGTCAAAGAATCTGAGAGATTATTTATGCAGTATAATTAATTTTGGTATAGTAGGAAATTTTAATTCGTATTTGCTTCAGTAAACTTCACTATAAAATCATTTATTTAACTTGAGTATTTAAAAACCAGATATAATTTTGTAGAGTCCTTAGGTTTTTATTTGGAAGCAGGAGATTTGAAAAAGGAGCAACGTCTTCGCCAGGAATCGAACCATGGACCTCAGGAATACGCGCCCAGCATGCAGACCACTACACTACGAAGGCACGCTAAGAAGACGGAAGAAATACCTTATAATTTTACAATCTTTTAAAAAAATTAAACTTTTATTCCTTCTTTAATAAATGATCACAGAGCGTAATTGTTTTTCCAATTTTTCTGCTCCGAAAAAACCTCTTTCTGCAATGTTAGAATTCCCACATCATATAATAAAGGCAAACGGAAGCATGTTAAAAAATTTTGATCAACTTTGATAAAACTTCATTCAAGTATTTTGCATAATTCAGCAGAATGTCTGATTTAACATGTTAGTGTTATTACACAACATATTAGAAAACAGTTTTAGGTAACGAATCAAGGTTATAACTGTACAAAATTTTCTGAATAACACTTAGATCTCCACAGTTTGAAACTTCAGTTATCTTACACTTTTAATTTTATCTTACACTTAAAGCAAAACACACTTTTTAGCTAAACATTTCTTCATCTCTTAGTTTATACACTATTAAGGGAAAATTTTTTATTTGAATAGATGTTAAACCTGTAATATCCGTAACACTGTTTTACTAAAATTAAATGATGCAACTTCTCAATTCTATCGTAAAAAACCGAAAGATATGTGCAAAATGTATAAGGTAATTGACGTCCTAACAAAGGAGGACGTCTTACGACATGAACATTACTTTGACCTTGCTGAAGAATATCAGCTGTTGGAACCACAAAAATTAGCAGTTTGCCTTTCTTGATGAGTAATTAATTGAAGATCGAACCTCCGATCTCGAGGTCAAATGGACTGATGCCGCCTGAGAGATCAGAAAACTTAGGCTTAAAAGGAACTCAATAGCCATTATGAATTGTAAATTATGCACATTTAACTTCGTCATTTTTTACCCACCTTAGAGCGTTTTATGTTATGTAAAAACAAGAAATTAGATGAATCCTAAAAGGGTATCGAATTTTTCGAGTCTCGAACCCTTCATCAAAATAAGAGGGAATAATATAAATAGGAAATAATAAGAGGGAATAATAAAAACTTTTATTTAAAATTACAAGTCTTGAATCAAAATAGAATTTGAAATATGCTTTCAATGAAAGAAAAATTAAATATTAATATTTAAAAATGCATCTGTGTTTTTTTAAAAAGGCGCAAAACTTTATAAATGAAACAAACAATTCAAATTTCTGAATTTTGAGGTTTGTTTATTTTATGAACATAACTTGGAAAAAATCTGATGTGTACACCACATGACTTTCTTGTACGGAATATTAAATTATACGCATTTTTTCTTGCATTTTATTTAAACTTATTAGATTGAATTAAACCTACTTCGCCGACAGCACATAAACCACAATAGAATAAATGCATTCTTTAAAATTCACTTTGTTTACCATAGTGACACTCTGGCACTAGGTTTACTTAACAGTATTATATTTCATTCATATTATAACTCATAATGCACAAAATTTATATCATTTAAAGAATAGAATTATCTAATCGTTGCCACATGTTTTATTCAAATACTATAATAAAGCTAGAATGATGTATAAAAGAAATTAAGTAAACAAAACAAAAAAGAAACAGTTTTTCACAGACGATTGAGTATTTCTCATTCAATTAATTCAGTTCTCACTTCGCGAGAAGGCAAAAATACATAAAAACTCAAAATATCTATATTAAAAATTACGAAGTAAATCTCAAACACTTATTTCCTCAAAAAAAATTCCAGAAAGAATTAAGCATGATTTAATTGGCAATAATAAATGAATGCGTTATCTTTGTTGTTGCGAAGCTAAGTTTCTCTAGGCAACAAATCCACTAGATTGGCAACAAATCCACTAGTCTCCTGTTTCAAATGTAAACATCAATGGCCGCCATTAAAAACAGGCTTAGCGGCAATTAAACAACTTTAAAATTGCTGATAAGTCTAAACATATTGCACACAGATTTACTAATGGCATAAAATCCTTAACCAGAAGATAAAAACAACATAATTCAATCATTTTTAAAGCAAAAAATGTACAATTTACAAACATATAAGAGTAAAGAAACTGAGATCACTGAGCCGGGTAATAGAGTGGATATATATACACTCATGTCCATAAATTAAGGATAATTCGGAGTCACGCGGAAATCGAACTCTAAAATAAATATATCACCTGTAAAATCACTACACACATCTTCAAGAATCATATGCAAATTTCAGAAAGTAACCAGAGGACACCGATGGTACGTCACAATGACGAGAGTGTAAGAGAGTGACGTATAAGGAATACAGGCAAAAAAGTAAAATTGTTCGCAGGCGCTTTATAAGCATTTCAGTGCAATAACCGAATAGTTATGACACAAAGGACGCATTTGAATGATTTTTTACATGGTAGAAATATCGGCCGTATGGAATGTGGGCGTACCCAACTGGAAGTATCAGACGAACTTGGAATTGCCGAGAGTGTCATCTTCAGGGTTTGGCAACGATTCCAAAATGATGGTAATGTGAGTAGACGTTACAGCACAGGTCGCCCCAGAGTTACAACGCCGAATGAGGACCGGTATTTGGCAGTTACTGCCAAACGAAACAGCCCGAACACAGTCTCAGACCTGTCTCGTCAGCTCTCTTCAGCCACTGTTACGACAATTTCAGGCAGACCGTGTACAGACGCTTCGGGTACATTGGTCTATATGCTCTTAGACCTGTCACATGCGTTCCACTTACTGCAACTCACTGTCGCCTGCGGTTAGCCTGGAGTAGAGAGCATGCATTGTGGACACCGCAACAGTGGGCTTGTGTGATGTTTTCCGACGAGTCCAGGTTTAGCTTGCAGTCTGATTCTCGTCGGACATTCATATGGAGAGCTCCAGGTACCCGTTACCACCAAGAAAACATCATTGAACGACACCGTTACGGTGGTGCAGGAGTGCTCGTTTGGAGTGGAATTATTCTGGGTTCCAGAACTGACCTGCATGTTCAAATTGGAACCATGACAAGCCAAATCTATCGGGACGTCATTCTGGAACAACATGTACGTTTGGTTCGGGGCGCCATGGGCGCACAATTTGTGTTTATGGATGACAACGCCCGTCCTCACCGTGCAAACATCGTAAGCGAATGCCTTCAATCGGAGGATATCACCCGTAGGGACTGGCTAGCATTCTCACCGGACTTGAATCCAGTAGAGCACGTGTGGGACATGCTTGGCCGACGAGTTGCAGCCCGTCAACCTCCTCTTACATGTCTACCGGAACTTCGAAGAGCATTGCTTTTTGAGTGGTGTAATATCCCCCAAGATCAGATCGATGATTTGATACTCAGCATGCCTAGGCGTTGTACGGACTGTATTGCATCGTCTGGGAGGCATACAATGTATTAACAATCATACCAACCATGTAATATTCGTTTTTTGTAAATAGGTTTTTTTGTACTTTGCTCCAGGGAGGAAAAATCGCTAATTTTTTTTAATAATATCAAACATATAGCATCTTTTTTTGCTCTTTACCTTTTGTTTAATAAATAAGCTTTACAAATAAGTCAAATTTGTTTTGCTTCTAACTCTTCCTTTGCCTGATTTTGCATTATCCTTAATTTATGGACATGAGTGTATAAATATATTTATATACGTTTGGTGCTGCCGATTGCAACCAAAATACGAGGTGCACATCTACATGTTATAGCAGTCCTATATACAAAATTTCAACGTTCTGAGGCTACTCAGAGCTCTGAGGCTACTCTGAGGTTCTGAGTTATGCGAGATACGTAAGTACATACGATCGTACAGACACCACGAAAAATTCTCTTCAGAATTAATTTTAAAGCAGTTTTATAATTTTGAAGGAAAAGAGTATTTTATTCTGTCCTTACGTACAGATATGAAGCAAAAACATCGTTAAATTGCATTCGATAGCGGTCAAAATGGATATTTTCGTTGAAATATGCTGCCTGAAACTTTTCGCGATTACAATACTTCCTGTTTACTTCGTACAAGGAAGTAAAAGAATTATAGAGTAATCAAATGATAGAGTATTATATCATATTTTTCATAATCTTCCAAATTCTTTCTAAATTAAAGCAATTATAAAAGAGTTAGAAATATTTCTAGAGTTAACATAACTCTAAATACGGAATGCTAAATTGTATTTAGAAGCAGTTCGATTAGGATTTAAACCCTGGTAAACAGACTGACTGCGCAACCGTGTTCATGATTTTCTATTATGTAATATGGATGTGAGCTAGTTTCTTTTGAAAAATCCTCTATCATGGTATCATTCCCTTGAAGTAGACAGACATAATTAAAGTAGACAGGCATAATTAAAAAAAAAGAAAAAAATAAATAAAATCTGAAATGTTTCAGATTTTAAATTACGTCCAAAGGGGCGTTTTTTAACATTTTGTGTGTTACCTTTCTTTATTAAATATCATGTTCCTCGCACTTAAACCATAAGATCCAGTGCTACAGCAATATCGCAAAATAGTTTTAAAACGAGCATATCTTTAGAATTTCCGATACAGAGACTCACGCGCTGGAGATAAAAATGTTTTTTCTGCACAACGTTGCCATTGCTCGCTTTGAAATTCTTGAGTTTGTTAATCAAAAATGTAATAAAATCAAAACTATTTGCTTTCTGAGAGTTCATAAATGAAACCTAAGATAGTCACAAGGGTGACATTAGTAATCGGAGATAGAGATGAAACTGCAACAGTTTTCTAATGTTATATTAAAAGTTTCGACCCATGAGTTAAATAGCTTTACTTCAGGGTACCAATGTTATATAGATTACCGTGAGAATTCAATCCAAAAAAAAATTTCTTATCTGGTAAAGACATCTTGACCAATGTTATATCTTAAATTCCTATAACGTTAAATGTTAAATATGAAACTACTTGCCGTTAAAGGTAGTGACCGTATAGTGAAACGCGTACAGCATTTTTGCGTTGTGAAAAAAATGCATTCCGGGACCGCGCCGTGAGAGGATCGAAAACATAAAACATATACAAGATATAAAGGAAAAGTTCATATTAAATATATAAAGAAAACATACTGTAAGAGGTTCCAGATTACATATCAGTTTATTCAATTACAACACAATAAGAAAATCTTAACCTCATCTGAGAGTCTGTTCATTTAAATTCATAAAAAACTTAAGGTTTGTCTGGTGATTTAAAAGAAAGGAAAGGGAACAATTTATGGCCTGAGAGTTAAATTTTAGATTCGACGTTGTTTTTTTTTTTTTTTTTTTTTTTTTTTTTTTTCTAAGGACGTTTTTGAAAAAACTTGCCTAAAGTTCCAACACACCAAAAAAATAATACTTATCTTGAGTGGACATCTTGAAGTGGAGGAGAGCTCATATCTTAGCTCTATCCTTCCGTCACTTGGCAAATCCGCAAGCCAGAAACTCGAACGGCACGACAATAAATTACATCAGCTATACCGTCAAATCTTACGCCTGCTACTGGTTTCCATAGAAGAAAATTATTCCCACTGGAAGCAAGAGAACAGCTTACACCGCACGGCTGTCTGCCTAGACTCTCAGCTCCACCAAGGAAAACGTAGACAATTAAGCTAGGCATTTTAGAGAACGGCTAACGCAGGCTTCCAGTTGTCTAAGGTGACATAATTCCTTCTGTTTTCAAGTCGGAGTTCAGAGGACATCGTCCTGACTTTTGCCGATACAGATAGAGACCCAAGTCTCTGTTAATTTTTTTGTTATTCGCTCAACAGTTTTTTTTTTCGCATTTTTGAGAAAACCCGCGGCCGGGGAGCATAATTGCCGCTCCCCGCCGGAAGCACTGCTCGATGCCGACTAAATCTTTTCCTTTCTCCTTCGCAACACCCACAAGTTTTTTCTCAGTCTCCGTCAACAAGTCCGTCAAGCCCGAAAGTCAGCGAATCCAAGCAGTGAGTGCCTAAGCGAGTCAAGAGTAAGTGTGTCTCGCCTCTTAACCAAAACACGGCCGGGGAGCATATTTGCCGCTCCCCGCCGGAAAACACCTCTCGGAGTCACTTACATTTTGTCCAGCAAGCCCATAAATCAGCGAGTCAGTCCGAGAGTCAGCCAAAAGTAAGTGTGTCCAACTCAAATTTCCTTCTTGTCCTTCACCAAACGGGCTCCCACTATGGCTTCACTTATCGCCCCCTTAATTATGGCAAAATCTTCGTTTTCAACTCCAGAATGCGGAAATAAGGGTGATCGCGCATGCGCGCCCTTCTTCACTTAGCCAACAACCGGACCCTCAATCGCCAAAACCTGAATGACTTACATTGAAAGACAAGTAGCAACCTTTGACCTTTCCGTCACGTACTTTCCTCTCTTAAGGTCAACTAACAATGAAAATTCTTTCTCGAACATTCTAAAGCGCGCGAAATCATGACTTGGCGAAAATTGCCTCCCTTTCCCTGCTTTTTCACAATGAATCAAAGTTTTGTACAAGATTTGCAAATAAAAGAAAATAAATAATATTCATTTAAACTAAATAATATTTCCAGAAGCATCTGTTTTCCCCCAAAATTAAAGCCTTAAAATAAATAATTCATAATCAAATAGAAATTAAGATTTCCATAAATCAGAAAATCATTCACATAATTTTTATAACGCTATCCGGTAATTTCTCTACATAACATTCCTTTCCCCTAAGGAATTAAATTTTGGTTTACCAAAGTTTAGCAGACAGACACTTCTTGAAATACCATGACTCATACTGTGCAATAAGGCTAAAGGATAACATGATGTAACAATATTTCATACGACTCCTTGGTACAGTGACGTTACTGACACATTAAATGTAAAGTCCAAAATGTGCAAGTAAAACAACAAGATTAATCAAAGCAATTACTAATTAAATACTCAAGGAAGATCATCAAAAATAATTAATCAAAAACATCAATTAAATCACTTAATTAAACCTAGAAATACTCAGAACACATACAAAAATAAAAATAAAAATAAGGCGCTAATCACAAACAAAATATGTCTAAGATCAATCAATAAGATAATTAACGCGCCGCAGATACATAAAATACATTCCTGAGAAAATAAACACACTAATAATTCAAACAATTCCAAATAAAATATGTCACATGAACGTATTCAAATAAGGAGTAAAGACCCCTAAGTACTACGAAATTGAATAACTTCTAAGATTGAATCCCAAACAGTCACGTCTAAGAACAGAAGCGGCCTGATCAGGGCCAAGCATTAGAAAAGAAAAGAACGTTACAACACAAGGAACCTCGGAACCAGCCGAAAATACCCCAACACAAAGATCAGAAAGAAGGAAAACGTGATTGTCCAAAAATTCAATCCAACCAAAATCAATTCCGAGAATGAACATAACGAATACGCTGTGCAAATACCAATTAAAATTTTATCCAAAACACACAAAAATAATAGTAATAATACAACCTAATGTATATACAAAATGACGTTTGGCCAATAATTACAAACAGATACTACCAAGATACACATATAGACATAAAATGAAAATACAATTAAACTGTAAAAATTTCGTACATAATTCAAATGAGCAATGAGATCAGCGATACTTAAAAAAAAATTTAAACTGCAATACCTAAACAAATACACAAATAGTCATTATGTTAAACCATATCAAGTCAAAAAATATTTCACTGTAATTCAAATCAAGCCAAAAAAAAATCAACCAGCAAGAGTGAAGTGTCACTAAAAAAAAATTCAAACTTCAAGATAAACACTAGTGAGTAACAACACCATATTTAAATCCCCTTATTAAGACAACAAAAATTTCAGTAATTCTAAAAATCCATTAGGCCCACAAAAAAAATTTCAACTAGTCAAAGAAATCAATCAAAGCTGGACTGAAGCACGTTACTAGAACACTAAATAAAACATCACAAATCAAAAAAGTGTTCAAAACAAACCCCCTAATTTTAGGCAAAAACTGAGATCTATTCTGCATCAGACTTTTTCAAAACGTTGTATAGTAACCTAAGCAATAGCTTTCAGCACACCTCCACCCAAACAAAAGAAACAAAGTAACTCTTTACCGCGTCCATGTAAGCTGAGAAAAGCGCTGTATTATAAATGACAGACTCAAACTTTACGTATCAAGCAAACCTCCAGACACGTTGAAAGAGAACATAAGATCTCTTATCTCGGAAAGAAAAGTGCGCAGACTGAAACGTTACAATCCTGAACCAACACAATGAAAAAGATACAACAATAGTTTTCTCAAATAACAAGTTCCTGTTTGTCCCCGGTGTAAGAGGTCAAGTGCCACCATGAAGTGCAAGTATTTACAAGAAAATGAGCTTTCAGGACATTACAACTTCACGCAAGACCTAACTGCAAGCAACAAATGCAAAGTTCTCAAAAGTGCTAAACTAAAAAAATACTCAGAACTCAAAATCCCTAAAAATCTCACAATCAAATCCATAACTCAAATTCTACTATTTTCCTATGACCACAGAAATCTCAATTCTTCCACAGAAACTAAACATCAGAGAACTTACATTTTACGGACCTTGGCAGAAACCACCAGAAACAAAACAAAACCTGATACAACTATCTTGATACTACCAATTCAAATACAAAACTTAAGCCAAAACAAGAATTAACCCCAAAATCAGCAACAAGTCCAACCAAGAAAGAAAATTCAATAACTCAAATCAAATCTATTACGATTCACCAGTAAATTCAAGACTAGCTACTTGTAATCAACAGAAAATTCCCACACATGAGTACAGAGCATAAGTAACTAATCTTCTCAAACTTATTTCAAACATTTTCACAAAACAAATTCCCGTTGTCACAAAATTCTCATTAAAATTCACTTTCTACAATTCACAAGACTAACTCTGTTTCTACTGTTTAAACAATTCTCACATGACAACTCTTCACAAACTTAAACTCAGAAGATAACTAATCTCAATTACTCTGACTCATTAACTAATTAGAACTTCACTCAAGCTGAAGAATTCAATCCAAATAAAAATTTAAATATGCAAACATCACTATTGCTGATCTCAGGCAAAAATTCAAATCTAACCCGTGTTAATTTTAAAACAGAATTTTGCAATTGAAAAACAATCTTGAATTTTTCTAACTCATTCATTTGTATCATTATGCCTTAAGAACTTATAAAATTCATTGCTCAATACTAAATTAAATTTTCTAACACCTTACACAATATACTGGAATCATAATAAAACATTGTAAATCAAAAAGCAATAATATACTACGCTAGAGAATCATGAAAACATTACATACATTTCACAAAATATTATTCAATTAAGTCAAAAAAATCAAAATTTCTCTAACGTTACCCCTCACAATTACACATTTCACAAGATTCTAGGTTAAATAATTAGCAAAAACACACACAAAAAAAATTTTTTTCTAGCTACGCATAGCTATGGCTTGTCTCATTCAGTAAAATAATTAGAGTCTTTAATCTCTTTCTCTTAGAAGTGCTCAAAAAATGAGTCCAGTTTTTAAAGACAAGCACTCGAAACTTGTTACAAGGATATACAAATAGCATAGGATTATCGTGAAATAATTCATTTTCCATCTTGTATCATAAATCAGTACGTCGAAAATCAAAAATACACATCTAGAAAACACTCAAGGATTTTCAACAGTAAAAATGTACAGTACCTATTCTGCTACATTAAAAATATATATTTTTCCTAACTTTAAAGTTCAATTCTGTTTGCCTAACGTTAAAGTCCAAAATTCCTGAAATTCACACAAATCCTCAAAATTTATCCTCTAGTATTAACAAATAAGCAAACACAAATCAAAAACTCTAATTAATCCTAGCACATAAAATTTAGCACCTTCTTAAAACAGTAAGTTATACGAAATAATAAATTCAAAAAAATGAGTTACCGATTCGATCCTTCACTAAGCAGAGGTCACGCCACCAATGTTATATTAAAAGTTTCGACCCATGGGTTAAATAGCTTTACTTCAGGGTACCAATGTTATATAGATTACCGTGAGAATTCAATCCAAAAAAAAATTTCTTATCTGGTAAAGACATCTTGACCAATGTTATATCTTAAATTCCTATAACGTTAAATGTTAAATATGAAACTACTTGCCGTTAAAGGTAGTGACCGTATAGTGAAACGCGTACAGCATTTTTGCGTTGTGAAAAAAATGCATTCCGGGACCGCGCCGTGAGAGGATCGAAAACATAAAACATATACAAGATATAAAGGAAAAGTTCATATTAAATATATAAAGAAAACATACTGTAAGAGGTTCCAGATTACATATCAGTTTATTCAATTACAACACAATAAGAAAATCTTAACCTCATCTGAGAGTCTGTTCATTTAAATTCATAAAAAACTTAAGGTTTGTCTGGTGATTTAAAAGAAAGGAAAGGGAACAATTTATGGCCTGAGAGTTAAATTTTAGATTCGACGTTGTTTTTTTTTTTTTTTTTTTTTTTTTTTTTTCTAAGGACGTTTTTGAAAAAACTTGCCTAAAGTTCCAACACACCAAAAAAATAATACTTATCTTGAGTGGACATCTTGAAGTGGAGGAGAGCTCATATCTTAGCTCTATCCTTACGTCACTTGGCAAATCCGCAAGCCAGAAACTCAAACGGCACGACAATAAATTACATCAGCTATACCGTCAAATCTTACGCCTGCTACTGGTTTCCATAGAAGAAAATTATTCCCACTGGAAGCAAGAGAACAGCTTACACCGCACGGCTGTCTGCCTAGACTCTCAGCTCCACCAAGGAAAACGTAGACAATTAAGCTAGGCATTTTAGAGAACGGCTAACGCAGGCTTCCAGTTGTCTAAGGTGACATAATTCCTTCTGTTTTCAAGTCGGAGTTCAGAGGACATCGTCCTGACTTTTGCCGATACAGATAGAGACCCAAGTCTCTGTTAATTTTTTTGTTATTCGCTCAACAGTTTTTTTTTTCGCATTTTTGAGAAAACCCGCGGCCGGGGAGCATAATTGCCGCTCCCCGCCGGAAGCACTGCTCGATGCCGACTAAATCTTTTCCTTTCTCCTTCGCAACACCCACAAGTTTTTTCTCAGTCTCCGTCAACAAGTCCGTCAAGCCCGAAAGTCAGCGAATCCAAGCAGTGAGTGCCTAAGCGAGTCAAGAGTAAGTGTGTCTCGCCTCTTAACCAAAACACGGCCGGGGAGCATATTTGCCGCTCCCCGCCGGAAAACACCTCTCGGAGTCACTTACATTTTGTCCAGCAAGCCCATAAATCAGCGAGTCAGTCCGAGAGTCAGCCAAAAGTAAGTGTGTCCAACTCAAATTTCCTTCTTGTCCTTCACCAAACGGGCTCCCACTATGGCTTCACTTATCGCCCCCTTAATTATGGCAAAATCTTCGTTTTCAACTCCAGAACGCGGAAATAAGGGTGATCGCGCATGCGCGCCCTTCTTCACTTAGCCAACAACCGGACCCTCAATCGCCAAAACCTGAATGACTTACATTGAAAGACAAGTAGCAACCTTTGACCTTTCCGTCACGTACTTTCCTCTCTTAAGGTCAACTAACAATGAAAATTCTTTCTCGAACATTCTAAAGCGCGCGAAATCATGACTTGGCGAAAATTGCCTCCCTTTCCCTGCTTTTTCACAATGAATCAAAGTTTTGTACAAGATTTGCAAATAAAAGAAAATAAATAATATTCATTTAAACTAAATAATATTTCCAGAAGCATCTGTTTTTCCCCAAAATTAAAGCCTTAAAATAAATAATTCATAATCAAATAGAAATTAAGATTTCCATAAATCAGAAAATCATTCACATAATTTTTATAACGCTATCCGGTAATTTCTCTACATAACACTAAACGAACCTTTCTGCGGGGCTTCAATAGAGCTAATTTTTCTAAAGTTTTGAGTTAAAAGTTATAACAGTCTTTTTTAGGCTACAAAGAATTATCCCCCTGTGCGTCATTTTGGTGTAACGGGTACGACGTTCAGCTAATATTTGAAAATTCTGTGGTTCAAGTTCTGGCGAGGGCGTAACTGTTTTTTCAGTTTTCCTGCTCCGAAAAATCACCTAGCTCTTTCTATAGTGCTAAAATTTGAAAGATTTCAATTTTAGATAATTGAATTATTGAATCTCAAATCTTTTTCCTGGTTCGAGGGATTCGAATGTATATTTTAATCCCTAATTCACAAGAAAGAAGAATTCTACTCAGAAAATACATCCTATTGTTTTAAAAGCAAAAATGTAATGATTCTTTTGATGGCGATCAGCTGAACGTGAACACTTTATCTTAGAATATAAAAAACTTCGGTATTAAATATTATTTTACAAGAATAAACTGAATTTGACTTAGTCTAAAGTAGTCCAAAACTTCTAAACTTCTTAAACAACCAGCTCTTATTATCCCGTCTTTATTTGTCAATTCTACAAGGTATGACAATAAAATTCGGTGAATAACGTGCATAGGATGCACATGGGCGGTGCAGTAGAACAGCGAAGTGTGGGAAAGATACTCTATAACATGTTTGAACATCTTACCGTGGAGTGGGAATAGATATAATAGATTTCTGTTAGTAATACTCTGAAGTGGAGAGGTATAATAGTAGCTGTAAAATGTAGCATCGAAAGAATTTAAAATTTCGTTTCAGGCTCAGTAAATCTGCGAACAAATGTTATTACAACCAAGATGAAGACTTAAAGTTTATTTATGAATAGTTTAAACGTTTTTGTGATGGATGACATTCCATAGAAGAAGTTGATCTAAGTGGTAGGCTTACGACATTTCTCAGTGACGAAAACATTTAAAAAGTGAAGAAGATGTTAGCCAGAAAGGGAAACAATGAATGTTAACACGTCTAAGGACGTCCACACAAAATTTATGTAAAAGAATCCGTCCTTTATGTGTAGAACACGCCTGGACAAGTTCTTGATTCTTTCTCCATGATAATGTCCGGCCACATTTTTCCCTTATCATGAAACATTTTATGGCCCGTAGTAGAAGTGTAGCCTTCAGTTATTTATTGTACTGCTTGATTTTGCTTCAGACCAATCTATGTTCCTCAACCTGAAGCAAGTCTTTAAAAGAAGAAAGATATTGAGATATTCCAGCCATTCTAAGCAATGTGACGAGGATTCTTCAAGCAACAACGAAAGATGGTATTTGTCCGGACTTTTCCAGGAAATGTACAATCATTGTCAAAAGTTTATTACGAACAACGTACATTATAACATGCGTTGTTATGGTTCGTTGAAAAGTTATGAGTATAGTTATTAACTAAAGGCATAAAAACCGTAACCGCAACATAAGAACAACATAATTCAATCAGTTTTACAGCAAAAAGTGCACAATTTACATAATATAAGAATAAAAATACAGCTCATCAAGCTTGGTAAGGGGGTGGATGTGTACATATATATATGTTACCGTGAAAGACCGAAATTGGAGATTGTCGACTTTCACCGGAGAATATCAACATTCACCAAATACGTCGGTGAAAGACCGAATATTTCACTACATTCTTGTATATTCGGACCCTCACCGGTGTATGTCGACAATCACAGATATGCTCTGGTGAAAGTCGAAAAGAGAGGTCATAAAGTGCCATAATAGTTTAAGTTGTTGCAATAAATACGAGTAAGATTTGAATCACATAATTTAGTAAGTTTTTTATGACTGTTATTTTATTTTCTCATTTAGAACGTACTGTATAATTAAGTAAGTTTTTAACTTCTATTATTTTCCTTTCTCATTTTGAATGTATTGTGTGTTTTAGGTTCTCATGTTCTTAAGTTCTTATTTAAGTTTCAAGTTCGCAACTGAAACTTAAATCGTTTATTCGCGACTGAGGCCATTGAGTCGTTTATTCGCGACTGAGGCCATTGAGTCGTTTATTCGCGACTGAGGCCATTGAGTCGTTTATTCGCGACTGAATTACGGAGAAGAAAATATAATATTGTTATATGTTCAACATTACCATTAGTACATGGTGAATGTCGACATTGACCGGTGTAAGTCAGAAATAAGAGTATTTGGAAAATATTTCGGACATACACCAAGAGACTATGACATTCGCCGGTGAAAGTCGACATTCTCCAGATTTCGGTATTTCGCCGTAACATATATATATATGTATGTATACACATTTTTTTCGGACGATTTTTTTGGATAAAAAATAGAAGCGCACAGCTAGATGAAATTGCAGTCCCATACACCAGATTTCAACGTTCTACGGCTAATCGTTTATGAGTTACGCGAGATACATGCATACATACATACATACGTCACGAAAAACTCCCTACTGAATCCATTTGAAATCAAATTTACGATTCGTTTTGAAAAAAACTATCCTTTATTCTGTCCGTATGTACAGATATCACGGGAAAAATTTGTCCAAATGGACTGTAGAGCGGTCAAAATGGACATTTCCGTTAAAATACGATACCCCAATTTTTTTGCGATTACAATATTTCCTTTACTTCGTACGAGGAATTAAAAATTAGATTTTGTAATTTCTGTGGAATTAACTTTTAAATTTAACGACGCCAAGCATGAACGTTTGCGTCATTTAAAATATTTTGTAATTGAAAAGTGTATGTCTACGCCTAACGATTTCGAAAATGAAGTCAGGGTAACTATTATGTGAACAACAGGCTGCACAGCAATACCAATTATAATTAGCAATACAGCAGAAACATACATATAATATGTAACTTTTGATGTTTTTTATAATTACTACGGTTCTGGTGTAGTCTGACTGACCGAAACTGATTATGTTTCAATCTTAGAATTCAGTTACCATTTTTAATGTATGTATGTAGATTTACAAATCTAAATTATCAAAACTAAATACAAAACTGAGCTTATCACTTTCTTAGATGTTCTAATTTCGATTCGTGTTATAGCAAAAGAACATATTTAAACCGCTATTTTTATTTTTAGACTACTGAACTTTGATAGATGCAATTTCTTATCAAAGGTCACTTTGCTTTATTTATAAACCGCAAAGTGTTAAGTTAAATCTACTATCCTATGTTTCAAAAAGGAAATGCGTATATTAGTTACAGTTGTTTTATAAGAACTCAACGAGTAGATTGAAATATGACGCATATAGAAATTGAAATAATTTTGTATTTAATTTACTGAAATAAGCTAATTAAAGAACTGGATCATTATACAAATAAGATTTTTAAATATTGGTCTGTGACATCTTCTTACAATTTATTTAATTGATTATGCCAATGCACTCGAGGCCTGCCTCTCGGAAGGAAGGGTACGTCTTCGTAGAGGAGTAAAGGGGTAAATCCACGAAACCGTTCAGTGCCAACCAAGTGGCCAAGCGGTAAAGTCGCTGAACATTTGTAGGCTGTCTCATTTTTATTTAATTCATAAGCCTTTACTTAGTTCTTCTTTTCTAAAAATAGATTAAACAAACGTGGATCTACATTCAGCTAGTGTAATTTTAGCTAAATAAAAATAAATTAAGTATTTTTAGTTCCTTGTACGAAGTAAAGAAAGTATTGTAATTGCAAAAGATTTCGGGTATCGTGTTTCAACGACAATATCCATTGTGACCGCTCTCGAATCCGTTTGAGCGATGTTTTTGCATGACATCTGTACGTACAAACATAATAAAGGACTCTTTTTTCCCAAAACGGATTGTAAACTGGATTTGAAATGGACTCAAAAGTTATTTTATAGTGACGTCTGTACGTACGTACGCACGTACGTATGTATCTCGCAAAACTGAAAAACGAGTAGCCTCATAACGTTGAAATTTTGTATATAGGACTGCTATAGCATGTAGTTGTGCACCTTCCTTTTTCGTTGCAATTGGCCACATCAAAAGTATACAAATACATATACGGACTACGAGTTTGAAGCCATTGAGTTATATAGTACCTACGTACAAAAGACAATCTAACTATCCGGTTCAGCTGTGGTCCTAATTAGTCCGAATAATTGGAGGTTTCCCGTACTTAAAGCAATATTAAGAACGCGGTGAAAAAATTATTTCCAACCACAGATTTTGCGTCAAAACAAGAGTAAATGGAATTCCTTTCGCTTTCACTCTCGAAAATAAAGTCATTTAGTAACAGCATATTTTACTAACGTTCTTTCTTCCGCTGTTGATACCAATTGCGCTTTTCCCCGTGGCTGATCTTTTGATGAACTGTTCGTCTCGAACTCTAGACCATAAATGGAATAATAGTTGTCACCGTGTAACAAACTTGAAACTTTTGATTTTTATTCTAACCCACAGCTCGAAAATCTAGAGCCCAGAAGAGACTAAGGCACTTGCCTCAAGCGAATAGCTAGAAGAAAGGTCACATTCACTACGAAAAGTTAGAAATCCATTTCAAAGAAATTACGTTCATTAACTGTTAGCTCTGGAACACATCAAAAGGCACTATTTTAAAACATCGTATTTAAAGTAATAAAGCTTTATTAACACCTTTTATGATAATTTGAAAGTATTGTTACGAATTTTGTATATATGTAAATAATTTTAGTGAAATTATAGTACCTTTTGCATAACGTATCATGAAACGCTTGAGAAAGGTGAAGCTCTGCCGTAAAAATAAGATTACAGAGGCAAGATTATTTAATCTTAAGGGCAGTGGCTGTCCCGCTAAATTGGTGAGATATCGGAGATACTGGAGATGGTTTCGGTAACTAATTTTTGTCGCTAAAGTTTGGCTATAAATTGCCAAAAGTCATCAAACTTGGCAATTATTTGCCGACATTTTGTCTGGCCCCTGTATAATTGTAATAACATATAGCATTTTCTGCAAAGTAGTACTCATAAACATGTACAACCGGTATAGATCAGAGCACACGTAGGCCTGATAGGCAATGAAACAGCGACTAACTTTCGAAAGAGGCAAATAGTAACATAAACGCTGATAAAATCAATATTCAGACACCTTCCTCTTGCTGAAGAAGGAACTGCTTCAAAAAGCTCTCTTAAATGGCCACAGAAATGGAACTTAGGTGATAACGCGAGACATGCACACGATTTCTTCCCGAAAGCCAATCTTCAGAGACACGTGTCCATCCCTCAAATCACCAATTTCTCCGCGGGCCACGAACCATTTCCTCTTTATTTTCCTCGCTTTGGAATTTCGGAAACTGCAACGTGCTTCTGCGAAGAAGAAGGCTCCTCAGACCACTGCAACTATCAGTGCCCTCTTAACAACGCCACTTACTTATGTCAGTGTTCCAGTAATGTGGACACACACAGACGCTTTATTATGCAAAATCGTGTGATTGTGGACAGTATATGTCAGCCTATCATCACGACTGCAGCACTGGGACAGGACATCTGCCAGGTCTATGATACTTTCACTCATTGAGCTACACCTATTTTAGTCAGCAAAACAGCATACATTCTGCAATGCAGAGCATTTCGTGCGCAATCCAAACACTTAGTGCAATATAGTGTGATCATGAGAATTACAATGAACGTCGAACCGCGAGCTTAAACAAACTCATTATATTTGTATTCGCCTAAATTCCCGAAGGATGCTACCAATGACTCCAGGGAATTGTTGGTAGCATCTTCTAAACAGACGGGGATGTAGGACGTATACCTGCTTACGTCTGTTAGCCACCAAGTGTCTCCGCCCTCCGTCACTTGTATAATTGTAATATGTTGACAATGCCTGCTAACCTTTGGTAGCCAGCAGGAGTCTCTGCTCTCTGTCACCTGTATAACTGTAATTGGTATTGTAATTGAAAAACTGTCACTGATCCTTATATGTATTAAACCTTATATGCCTTCCAGTATTTTCGAGAAATGGAAGGTAGAAATTTCTTGACGGCCGGGGGAAAACTATATAAGCTCGAAGAGAGCATCAGCTCTCAGTTGCCAGTTCAGATCTGTCTTCGGATTATTGAGATCTTTGTGCGAGCTTCGCCTTTTAGATGTGCTTTGCGTTGCCCTGTGTTTAACATTTTCAGCAGTTCGAAGTGTAACTGATCGAGCTCTGTGATACTAAGAAGAGCTGTATGTGTGCGAAAGTTCCAGACCTGCAAACTGTTTCTTTTGGGAAAATAAATTTTATCCAGCTATCGTTTTGGTTCTGTGCGCATTCAATCCTCCACGAACCTGTACCACGCTCACAACAGTATTATATTCTTGACTCTTTTTTCTGTTATGACTGTTTTACATAGCCAATAGCATAGTGTCAAGATAAAATGAAAAAAATAAATAAATAAATAAATAAGAATTATCTGATTCTTGTTCTCAAGCTTTGTATTTCCATTCTTTTCTAACTTTAACATCTACGCCGCCCAGACTGTATAGTGGTTAAGGGAGTCTACTGTGGTACCGAAGGGCCCGAATTCAAATTCCGGAGAAGGCATGGATGTTTGTAAATGTATAGTGTCTTTGCGGCATGGGGGCACTCTAAATATATGACAAACCGAAAGACTTCTCGTGGGGATTGGTAGTAGGGGAGAGGGGCGGGAGATCCTGGGACCACTTCCCGGGGTTGTTGTTATTTACATCTATTCCTGGAATAGCTTGCTAGGAATTAGCGATTCGACACCTTGGTTTTATTTTCTGTTAAAATTGGAATGAGACTTCAAGACCAGGATTTCTCCTTTTCTGAGTTGTTTTCTTCTCTATATAATCAAACGATAAAATGAATTGTTTACCATCAAAGAAAGAAAAAAGAAAATTTTTAATTTGGACTTTGGGTGTGAAAGAATTAAGAAAATTTTAAATCTGGACTTCGATTGTGAAAGAATTATGACAAACTGTTCCGACTTATTCTAAGGTGACTGATATTAAGACTGCATACACACCCGATATTTTCTAATATCAGTTTAACAGAAAAAAAATTGCTCCTATTACCTAAAATGATGATAGTAAATAGACATTGTTTATTCAAATAATTATATTTAAATGTTTTTTTTTTTTTTTACATTTTTATTAAAATAGAAACTCAGTTTAAAATAATCAGTAACAATTAAAATTCTTAGGAAATAAGTATAATCGAAGATTGTCCACTATTGCTTAAGTCTACTAACACTAGCATTTTGACCTTGCGGATGGACCGGATACTTGGGTTCTTTCATGTTTTCGCCTATGTGTACTAGTTTCCTTACAAAGCTCTCCATGAAAGTTTTCATTTTAAGCAAAGCAAGGATCTTTACAAAACGAGAATTGAATTTTAATGATAGGTAAGAAAATGATCTGAAAGTTGAAGGTTTGGAAAATCCGAACGATTTCATAACTGATGGAAGGATTAAATCGTCAAATAGACCTTAATAACTTTGTCGTGCTCTCATTTTGCAGTTTTCTTTTGAAGAAAGGGGACCTGTGTCTGATGGCCTTTAAAACTTATAGAATTTTATACAAAGTCTGCTCTAAAATAAGGTCGCTTTTTCGCCTAGTTTTAAATTAGTGAAGGATTGAATGTGTCCCCCTCCCTACTGTCTAAAAGGGGAGATTCGGATCGCTTGCCTTTACTTAAATCTATCTCTTGCATCAGAGTGACAGCAATAGAAATTTGTTTCATTAAACTCAGCTAAAGATTTTATTTAATTCTTTCCTTTCACTGATTGTTCGTTATTCATTTACTGAATTTCACAACCATCTTCAAACAACACTGATTCACTCTCGCCGAATATCACCATCATCTGGGAATTCACAGACTGGAATTTATTGAACTTTAACCGCTGTGAGAAGTTACTTTTAATTTCCTTTCGCGCACTATGCTTTTATCTTCTGATCTCATACGTCGCTGCGTTTAGCAAACAGGAATACATGGTCGGCTTCCGATCTAGAAATGTCCGGTAAATGTCAGTCAGTGTTTACATCTGCTGACACGTGAACAACTGTGTATGTACACGTGTTGGTCGAAAAATATCAGTATGTTTAGGGCGAATAAATTTTGACGTCAGTGTGATGGAAGACAATTAAAACGACTTTGAAGAAAAGGATTGAAAAAAGTCTGATGCATAACGTATTAACAATTCTAAAAATTCTTAAAAATATAAACTTGACAGTTTTTCTTCCATTAATCTTTCGTAACACAAAAAGAAGGGGAAAATATTATTGTCATTCAGAACTAAATGGAATTTTAACAAAAATTTTAAAATGTTTCGAGTTGAATTAAGAAATCTGATATGGCCGGCACTTGACCTCCTGCCGGTTCTATGATTTAAATAGCAACGGGCATTATCTAAACTTCCAGTTGATTCTTTATAAACAAAATCTAATTTTTGTTTGAATATATAGAAAGGCCTTTAATAAGAAATTTTGAATTATATTTTATTCAAAATATAATTAAAAAATTTCAGTTTTCTAAAAAGAAATAAGATGATCAAAATTTCTATTTATCATTTTAGATTTATTTATTAAACATCAATTTTTTTCTTTTTTTTTCCCCTCCCATTTACGCTACATAAGATTCAACAGCAAAATCACAAAGTCTTCAAAAACATTGGCTTTAAAACTTCCAATGAGTGTTAAGTGTTGTTATAATATTTTTTAATATATTCGCTATATTATTCATATTTTCTACACTTAAAAAATAATACGTAATACATTTTTTCACGAAAATTTATTCAGAGCATCAAGTGAAGTATCACTTCCGATTTGACAAATATGTTGTTTAAATATAATCAAATCAAATATGTTATTCCCTTTAACATTAAAGTCCTAAATACTAAAATTTAAAAGTTTTGGAGTCTGTTTTAATATAATTTTTCATTAAAAACTGTGATGGCTTTCAAGTAAAGTACCACTTCCGGCTGTCTATTGAAAGTTATTATGCGCTTCAAGTAAAATATCAATTTCAGTTGCGCAGTGTTATCCAAAATCTAATCTAACCTTTATATGAATAAAGGGAGCTCAAATACCGGAAATGAAAAAATTTTGAGAAGTTTGATATGAGGGTAACTGTAGACGAAAAATCGTCACACACAGACGCGCCATAAGCAGACATACAGACAGACAGTTATCATTGCTAGCACAATAACAAAAGCAGATGTTATGCTTACAACATCAAAGCGAACTCTTTTTTTTTATTATTATTTTATTACTTATTTGTTTTCTCGTGGTGCCAATCTAGAGAAACAAAGATTCGCAACAATAAGGATAATATTATATTAGAAGGAAGATGCTAAAAACTCACAACTAGTAGAAGGAAGATGCTAAAAACTCACAATAGAATTTTTAACCGGAAAACATTACTCCCTTTACCTATTTGTGTAGGTGGGCGGGAGATAAAAAGATAAGAAATAAATAACAAACTTCTTATAAAATAGGGGCTTTCATTTAAAACATAAAATAATTTAGAAACTAAGAGTTAGAAAATATTTATCATAAAATTTAATCTGAACAAAGCATTAAATACCTGTATTCACAAAATCCACCTGTAGTTTACATCACGAATAATGAAAATGTGGGGCGTCTTTGATTAATTAATAAAAATAATGCTTTATGTTTTGAAAATGCAATTCTATTATTACACTTCGTTATTTGGGCGCCAACGCTTTTATTACTGGTGATATAAAATCGTAAATGAATTTTAAAAAATTATTTGATCTCTTAATCTCCTTGAATTATACGATAATTTTTTTCCCCTTTTGGTTTTAGGAAGTTTAAATAAACGCCCCCCTTTTGTTTAAAAACTTTTTTATCATCATCCTTTTAGTCTCAGTTACATATTGTGAATCAAATTATTCAATTGAGAAACGAAGAATAATTTTTATTCTTCGTTTATTTATTTCCATTAATTATTTTATTTTAATATATAATTATTATTATATTAATAATAATTATATATTAAAATATATTATTTCCATTAATTCCATTAATTCTGTGACGTAAAATAATAGAAAAAGAAAATAGAATTAAAAAAAATTGCTAAAAAAAAGGAAAAATTACATTAAACATTTTATATAAACGTCATTTAAATTTTTTTTTTTTCCTGTCTATCTGATGACGCAAAACAGTAAAATTCTGAGATTTTTTTGGGGGGGTCCCCTTAAGCGAAGATATGTGTGAAAAATTGTTTCAGTATTAAATTTAAAAAATTCCAAGGCCAATTCTTAAAAAACGTCGCTTCTCTTGATTGTTTTGACATCCACGATATGTGTATGGGCAAAATTTGAGCTCTGTGGCTTATCAGGAAATAGTTAAAAACGATGACAAACTTTCGACCACAGCGGCACATAAATGAGCTAAATTAAAAAAAAAAAAAAAAAGATTAAAATTAAATTTAAAAAAAATCTCGTATAACAGTTCAAATTTCAAAAAGTTAACTTAAAACTAAGAGTAAAACCCATCTACTCATAGAGAATTTTTCGGCGAGATTTTTTAGAAAATACATTTTGGAAGATTCCGCCCCCCTTCTCCAATGGCCGGAAACGGTGGTCTCTTTATTAGGAAGGCACTTAGTAGGTGGACCATAGTTTCCTCCAATGAAGAGACGGACACATCTATGCATTCTTCAGGTTTCGAACCCGGGCCCTTCGGTGGTATGGCAGTCAAAGTCAATAACAATTTCCCCGTCTGAGCAGCACAAAAGAAAATTTAAACGAGAAATAAAACATTTTTCAAGAAAAGTACATTTTTTATTTTAAAGCAGTTGAAACAAAACAGCTTGTAAAATGAATATTTAACTGATGCTGCAGTAAATTTGAATAATAATTTAATTTCCGTTACTGGCCCAAAAGGAGCTTTGAATTGGAGCTTGAAATGGAATTTTGTGACGTATCACTATAAATGTCGGTTCTTTATAGATGACTGATTCACTTTTCAAATTGTTGCCACTAAATGTTATGACCCTGTATTATTTTTAAAAAAGTTAAATTACGAAGAATTTGCATTTGTGTACGAATATTTGTCGCACTGTGAAAAAAAGATGGTCCCTAAAACCATCAAATTTTGAATAAAGTAGTCCTCCACGCGAACATGTGTACCTGGAAGTCCGAATTTTGAATTTCGAAATTTTTTATAATTTATTTTATGTTTTGTAAAACTTTAGTGAATTTTTGACTGACACACTCACGAAAGCGAGCAGTGGCACACTGTTCGAAATAAAACATTTTTATCTCCAACGTGCGAGACTGTTGTCTTTCGGCAAACTCGATTTTATTATGGCAATGTGTTGCCGCGACCGAAAATAAAATAATTTTATCCTCCACCCGCCAGGGTGTTCCATTCAGTAAAGCCTTCTATACTTACAAATCTAATCTGAAATGTTAATGAGTAATAAATTAAGCTATTTGAAAGCAATAAATACAGGTCTTAAAAGTAGCTTTTAAACTTTTTAATGTGATTGGTTTAAATAAAGATGTGAGATAACAGATAAAGATTATGAGATGTCTAATTAGAAATATTCAGCATTTTTATGAAACGACACTAGCTGGGCTCATTGAAATCCCTGTATACTTTTTTTTATGGTAACTACTTTAGGCAGCTGACCGAGCAACTGGCTAGTTTTTAAAGAATTAATATAACGAATATAAAAATATGCACGGCAACGTCTAAGATTCTACCGGAAATTTAAAGAGACACTTTTTTTAATATTTTTGTGATTTTGCTATTGATTGAATATTGTGTCGTAAGTGCGAAGAATGTGGTATTTAATAACCAAAACTAACACACAAAAAGTTATTAGAAATAAAAAGAAAAGAAAAAAAAAATGCTGGTTTCTAGCACCGGGAGCATTTCGTCAGTAATGGCTGAACACATTGGTCTTTTTTGCTTCGTTCAGAAGATGGTTTTGTGGTCATTAGCGGCGTAAGCTGAGCTTAGTTGCTAGACAACTAGACTTTGCTACGTCACAAAAACTGATACAAGGATTTTTGCCTAACTGTTCTAACCTTTCGATCTTACGCAAATATGATACAAGACTCGACCCATCACAGCGAAGCAAAAACTGACATTTGGTCAACGGTTTCGCTGAATAAGCTGCACTTTTATCTTCCCTGATTAGCTACAGCTTAAACCCTGTTCTACAGGTGCGAACAGACTTAAAGATATTTACTTTTTTGGACTACGACAATAACGACGATTACACCACATTGTGAATGGTCCTTTAGGGGGAGTTTGCAAAATGGCTTAAAGGTCTCAGCTTGTATAAGGATTACGTAAGATATTTTTTTATCTTTGATTACTTAAGATCTTTTTTGATAAAATTTTGACACTTTGTAATCTTCCTCCTCAACGTACCAGGATGTTTTATCTATGAACTGTTGTGCCTTTGGTCTCTTGAAAAGAACTCTTTCTAAGCACAGACTGACCAAGATAGCTGGGCTTTGGAAAGTAGTGGAAAAGAAACGGAAATTAATACGCCTGGAAATTTGACGAAATGCTCCTCTATCATGGAAATTACGATGTATACTTTTCAGAAAAAAAGCTATCAGATCGAATAATAATAAAAAAAACCTCTTTCCATTTTAAGCATTAATTAAACTGTCCGAAATCGTCCGAAAAAATGCGTAAATACTCTCTGTAGTAGCGTATGCTCTTCAACTCTACAAAGAGGCGCAGTAGAACTTACAGTACATTATTAAGTAAAGAAGGTTTTTAATATAGCTAGTTTCATATTTCGTTTTTATGAGTTCGTTTGTGAAACAAAGATTATAAGGTATTAAAAAATTTCAATGGACGCCTTTTTGGATAAATAATTAGTTCAAATGTGGGATAATTCCCGTTATTGTCCAAGCTTAAGAAGTTAAATTCCTCACCACAGCCGAGTGGTTAAGACAGATGAATACTGGTAGTTTAACCTGGGTTGGAACCCAGACGGTCGGGCTGGCTGCATGGAAGATTTTTGTAGTTTCTTTCATATGTAAGGTGGATGCGAGTCAGTTTCCCTGAGAAGTTCTTCCCGAAGGCTTCCTTTCCCTTAAGCTGACATCCCTTGTATGGTTTGCTGTATCCAAATAACTTAACTCCTGTGCAATACTAAAAATCAAGTCATCTGCCGGTGATGCCATTTACTGGCACGCAGAAGGAGCTACTTGTCTAGAAAACATAATATTCGATCTGAATATTTTGATTATGTTTTAAAATTATAATTTTTCGTTTGATGGATGTCAAATTAATGTCTGTTATTAAGTATGAAAATATAATCGCTTGGAATCGTGTTGCTTGTATTAAAACTTTCATTTGAAGGCTGAAGCTGTACTCAGAACTATATATAACAGTGCTCCGCAACCGGTGTGCCGCGGCACACTGCTGTGCCATGAGTAGGATATAGGTGTGCCGCAATCGAATACATGTATTTGACATTTTGCAATTTTTTATCATGTATTTAACACACAATGACAATTTTTTTTCCTTAATAATGTCTATTTTAAATGTTTTTATATATTTCACTGTTGTGTGGTTGTGTGTGTGATTGTAAGTGTGTCAGGATTTCGGCACTTCCTTGCTAATTCGAAACTCTTTGGTGTGCCACGAAATTCCAGAAAGATTTCAGGTGAGAAAAGGTTCCGGAGCACTGATATATAAAACACTATGCTTGAATTTCAGATAAATCCTCATGTAAAATATGCATTTGTTTTACAGATACGAGGCGAGAAATTAAAAGTATCTCGGCCTGAAATTCATTTTTGAAGTATTTTTGTTGTTTTAATTGAAGAAATTAAAATAATCCGTGTTCTGCAAATATGTTACTGAAAGATAAGTATTGGGAGTAATAGATAAGAGACCAGACATTATACTTAAGCTGTTTGCTTAGCTTTATCTGTTTGCGACTGTGATGAAATCTGTGACACAAAATCAAATTTTTTTAAGATAATATTTTATACAAATGCAGTATAGATTATACATTTATTTAAAGTTAGTAAGCTTAAAATGGGCACATGGCAGAACATTCTGTTGAAAAACATCATTGCCCTATTAAATGAATTTCAGAAAAAATGCAAGCAGCCACGTCATATTTCACCATACTGGGCGTACATGTATTACTGTAGAGTCCGATAATCCGGTACTCAGTAGTTCGGTACAGCCGATAATTCGGCACGTGTGTATCTAATATCGTTTTATCCGACGATACAACGAGCCTGTTATTCAGAAGTAATCAGAGGCGTTCTATATTTCCTTCGGGGTCTGCATCTTTGATGGTTAAATAGTAAATAGCACAATTCTGATGAAGAAAAGAAAATATTGGTTATCCTAATAAAACACGATGAATTTCTGAAGTAAATCCAAAATGTTCCTTCGAATAGTCTTTTAGTCATTTTCTGAAGACGAAATTTGCTGAATGGCAAATTCACTTTTTGTTCTAATCTTACAAAATTCTATTACTATGCGTGAGCATTAATTGCTACGTACATTGATTGTTACATGGTTTCCGATAATTCAGATCTTGTCACTGATGTCACAAGTGAGTTATGAAACAGGGTCCTGAGTCTAATCACGAAGCAAACAAAGCTACTCATCTATCTGATTTATCAGACTCTTTAAAGAGCTTTATCAACCGTGTTTCGCATTACTTCAATTGTCAGTCTCATTCTCTCATTTTAGAAGTATACGTACTTTTTTTACGCAAACTCCATATTCTTCAATTTGTAATACATGAAATTGGGGTCATTGAACTTAGTGCTCCTAAATATTCAGATATATTGCATGCTCACTCAGAATTTATCTGCGTTATCTTGTTCTTACTTGTTCGTTATGCTTCTATTTACATGTTTCTGTTTTCAAGTAATCTGCATTTTTGTAGAATCTAGAATCTATATTTTTATAGAAAAGCACTCATACGAATTAAATGCAAAATAAGTTTAAAACAATTCATAAGCTTTACTTTTAGTTAAGAACTTTAATGTTATTTAGATTATAAGGTATTTTTCCCGCCTTCTTAACGAGCCTTTGTGGTGTAGTGGTCTGCACGCTCAGCGCGTAATTGAGAGGTCCGCGGTTCGATTCCCGGTGAAGGCGTTGCATACTTCTTCTGCTTCCAAAACACTTCTTCTGCTTCCAAAAATTACCTCTTTAAGATATTAAATAAAATAGAAACATTGGTGCAATTTTAAGGAATGAGATGCGTTTAGAAGCAAAGATGCTTTTTAGAGGTTATAAAAATTTTTTTTTAATTGACAGAACTTTAAAGAACGGTACTTGTTGAGAAAAAATGAACAATGAAATTACTTAGTGTTCATTTTAAAACAGGTATGGTATAAAATCATTATATGAGACTTATATTTCTATTACTTGGCTTCATTGTTCAGTTTTGCCTGTTGATACAGTTATTTCAGGGAAGGAATGGAGTGTAAAGAAGAGTGTCTAAAAGCAAGCAAAAGACGTTTTTTAGAAGTAATAGCAAAAAACGTTGTTTAGACGTAAGAGAAAAAACAAAACCTTGAAGAGCTATTTGAATTCTTTTGAAACCTGGAAAACATGATCAACCAGCGATGTCCTCGCCGGCATTCGAACTCCGTACTCGCTTTCTAATTATACCACAAATAATTTCCAAGAATAGCATTCTTCAAGAATGAAAGCGAGTTATTTAGAGGCTAAATAAAACGCAAAACTTAGCAGAAATTTATCGAACTATGTTTGCTGATGTCAAGCCTGGGATACTTAAAATAAAATACAAGAATTAATGGAATTATAAAGAAGAAAAATCTCTTAAACTTTTTACTTCCTTGTAGGAAGTAAAGGCAGTATTGTAATCTCGAAAAATTCCGGGTACCATATTTCAACGAAAATGTCCCTTTTAACAGCTATCGAATGCAATTTAACGATGTTTTTGAGTGACATCTGTACGTAAGGACAGAATAAAGGACTATTTTTCGCAAAACGAATTATAAAGCTGATTTAAAATGTATTCAGAAAAGATTTTTTCATGGCGTCTTACGTATGTATCTCGCATAACTGAAAAACGAGTAGCCTCAGAACGTTGAAAATTTTGTATAAAGGATTGCTATACCATGTAGTTGTGCACCTCTCTTCTTGCTTGCAGTCGGCAGCACCCAAGAGTAGAAACTACAATTTTAATTTTAAAAAATTTTTAATTGCTTTAACTGAATTTGGTGTTTTATGTTCTGCTGTATCTTTTAATTTTTAATGAAAATATTTTGAGTTTTTACGTATTTTTACCATGCCGCGAAGGGAGAACTGAATTAAATGAATTATCTCTAATGAAATTAGAGGCAATAAGTTTAAATGAAATGCAGAAAAAATGCATATAATTTAATATTCCATACTAGGAAGTTATGTGGTGTACACATGAGCTTTTTTAAAAAACGTTATTCAGAGTTTAGATGAAACAAAAAATTTGAGAAAATTTTAAAGAAAGGGCTTATAACAAGAATTGATTTAAAAGTTAAATAAAACAAGTAATATAAAAAAAATTTTAAGTCAGTTCCTACTTAGTTTAACAAAGGAAAATTTAAAAAAAATTAAAATACAAAAATTTTTTAATATGTGAAAAATCTATATTAACATCAAGTATCATCCACTACAAGTTTAAAGAAATGTATTTGAACTTGAGTGGATGAATAAAAAGTATTTTATTAACGATTGAAAATTTGAACAAGATATAGGGAGAGTGAGAGCTAGTAGTAGAAATTTAAAAATGACGGAATTCCAAAGAGTTATGTTCATTTAAAACAAAAAGTATTATCGCCCAAAACTCTTTATAAAAGCATTATCGCCCAAAACTCATTATAAAAGTATTATCGCCCAAAACGCTTTATAAAAGTATTATAGCTGGTTCTGTTTTTAAGGACTTTCTATAGTTATTGATATCATAATTAGATATACGTGTCATAGTTTAGTCAAAGGCAGATGCAATAATCCCCACTATTTAAGAGAATGTTTGGAGAAGAATAAAAATATTTGTAATTTGCTGAAAGTCGTTTTAAAATATTATATACATTAAGCTAAATCACAATAAAAAAAAAGAAAACACTTTTCAAGCAGTAAAAAATGTATAGAAGTAATTAAGCAAAATTAGGAAATATCAAACGGAAGAAAGGCACATCAATGTAAAATTTAAAGTTAGAGGAAAAAGTAGCCATTGTTTGGTAGGGATTTTGACCCTATTAATTTCGAGGGCTATCAGACATAGGTCATAGGTCTTCATTTGAAAATAGGAAGTATTACTTAATCTTTAACTTCCTTTTTCTGTTGATTGTTCACGATAAAAATAAGAAGTCACATACCTAAATATCGTGCTTGGCACCGACACAATTTGAGAACCCACTTTGCCAAACTAAGAAATAAATTTAGTACTTCCATAGCTAATTCAAGATTTATTTTCTGAAAATAAAGCTGTTATTCTCTTCATATTAAAATGATATTCTATAAAAAAATTCGCCTAGCGTTACTTTATGCTTTTCCAATAAGGAGACATGTTGCCGAAGGAAACTATATGAAATAAAGCTTTTTACAGAAATAGCCAGTTCATCTTGGTTTATAAGGAACAGAATGTTACATAACCGATTTAAAAATCGAAACCATCAAAAAATTCATTTCTAAAATTGCTCACGATTTTTATTAACATATTGATAAATCAAAGCATTATATTTTCAGTTAAATGTCGAAAAACACAACGATAAAAAAAAGCACGCGTACCCAACCAATACTCTTCTTTTGTAACAATTAGCATCATCTTCAGGTGGTATTTTGTGAGTTTTCAAGCAAAAAAAAAATTTTTTTTTAATATTCTTAATGGATATTCCACTGCTAACTATTACACCTGACCCTTCCCGGAACTTCAAATTACCGTATGTTCTTGTAAGATTGTTCAATATGAAATTCCACCACTGAAAAAAAGTAAATTAACAAATTTTTTAATACATGTTGATGCAAAATTTTCTTATTTTACTATATTCTCTAAAAAATCAAGATAATACTTTATACAAAATTACCTTTGAAAGAATAACAATTTAGATAACATTAATTGCCTCGAAATATTAAAAAAATAATTTCGGCAAAATTATATTTTAAAGCAATCTAATTTTATGGTTTGTTACTTTTTATTAGACGAAATTGTTTATTTTATTTTGAGGTTAAACGATTTTTTCACTAGCCGGTATTGCATTTTTAATGATAATGAAGAATTCCGGATGTTTTGAATAAAGCAACAAACCGTAGCAACACATACTTTTCAACCAGTTTCAGCAGCTCTAGCAACTTTTTTTTTTTTTTTTTTTGCATAGAAGTGTATTATGGAGATTCAACTCACGTCAAGGTCTCATCAGGCAGATGAGGTCACGGAATAATAAAGAAAAGACAGAAAGGTGAAAAACAAGCAAAGCAGTATACGGAGCACGTCTAGTACTCCTACTTAAATCATTCATCTTTTGTTTTCTTCGATAATATTATCATTTTTCTTTTAGAAAAAAATGGCCTCTAAAAGTTTTTGTGGCAAATAAAAAGCATATTTTATTAACATGTCAACACAGAGTTGGAATAAGTAATTGGCCTTGAAATTCTGGTTGTTTATTTTCTTAAGTGCGGCTTAAATTTTAAAAAAATAATAATAGTAATCTGAGAAACGAATCCAATAAATTCCGCTTTTTCTAAATGTCCTGAAAGTATCCTTCTCTACTCCATTGCAAATAGCAAGAGTCAGGTGTAATATTTAGCAGCGAGATGTTCGTCAGAAACAAAAATTATTCTTTGTGTGAAGAAGACAGTTGGCCACTTTCAAATTATGTTAATTTCTTATAAAAGAGGAATAGTTGTCAGGACTTCTGTTTCTTCTAACAGCCTTTGGAAACATCACTGGAGTCCTGAGCAGGAACAGGAAGTTTACTTAAAACTAATGTTCGTGTAGAAGACACGACAAAAATGAGAAGGGTTAAATTACCTTTTATTTCTCACAGCATACATCCGATCCCACCCTTCGGAATGCAAAGACCAGCACTTATGGTCTGAAACTTAAAAAATTAAGAAGAAACTAACTAAATTAAATAAGAACTAAACTCATATACTTTACAAAGACTAGTAACGGGAAGATTGACAGTTTAAACTCTACGTATGTAATGAGCAAAATGCGGGAAACTACAATACGTCTTCAAGTATCAAAGAGAACTAAGTTCTGGCCTTAAAGGTAGACAGGAACTGGCTGAAAAGCGCGCGCGTGGTAAGGCAACCAGAAGTTTCTCTCTCTAACTCTCTCTTGGCTAAAAGCAATGTCTTAAATACTTAACAGTTTGCAAGTACAACTTGCATAACTAAATCTGTTCGCGTTTATTCTGGCCGGAAATGGAAAATAGGAGAGGACAGCAAAGTTTTAAAATAAAATAAACGTTAGTAAAACTTAAAATCCTTACATAGTGGCTGGGTACGAATGCTTTTCTTATGCTCGTGGTTCATGACTTTGAACTGAAATTATAATTCTTTGATGATATTTAATATTGTAATTAAAATTGTGAGCAGTTTTGGAAATTTATTTTTTATTGTTTCAGTTTTTAAACTGGTATTTAATATGCTATGCCTTATAAACCAAGGAGCACTGGCTATTTTTCCCAAGAGCTTTATTTTTCAGAAGTTGAATTCTATAGATACTTGTTTTTGCAATATGTCCCCGTAGTGGTAGGCGTTAAAGCAAGGCTGGAAGGAAAATTGCTAGATATCATATCATTTTATCATGAAGAGAAAGACTGCTATTTTTTCCGAGAAGAGGTCTTAAGTTAGCTATGGAAAACATTAAATTTGTTTTTGAGTTTGTTCAAATGGGGGTTTGCTGTCATGTACGATTTCTAAGTATGTAACTTCTTATTTCCAGCGTATTTCTTCCTCAAACATTTACAAGATAGCGAGATAAATTTATGCATGAAAGAAATCCGAACAGTTTTTGCTTCGATGATGCAAAAAAAAAAATTATTTCTTTAACATAATTTTATTTAATAATGTAACGGAATCACTCCAACTTTAAAAATAACAAAATTAAAATTAAATTTCGTTGATTTAATAGAAAAAGCTCTGTAAATTTCGAGGAAACAGGACATTAAAGTGACAAACTCTTCTTCAAGGAGCAAACGGTTCAAATAAAAAAAAAATGTACTTTTAATATGAAAGATAAATTCAGAATCTTGATTGTAGAATGGCAATACTTCTGAGAACAGGCCAATTGCCAACGTTTCTAACGTTAAATAGCGCAGTCTCTGGAAAACGCAGTAAAATTAAATATGCCTTTGGAGAAGAATAAACACTGTCTGCATGAGGTTAGAGGAATTTTTTCTTTATGCAGTGTGTCAGCATTTGACGTAAAGAAGAAGACAAAGTAGCATAAAATTTAACATGCCAATGCCTTAATTTCTGAACTGCTTAAGATTAATGATTATATGTGGTTAGTAAGAGTTGAACGATTAGGATTGCATATCTCGAATTTATTGTCGGAAATGCCGCAAGAAAAAACATTGCATGGGAATTTACCACTTCTGCGTTCATTTCCTTCCTCAGACTTATCAGAACGTTTCGTTTTTCAAAAGAAAAAAAAAGGGTAAGTGGTGATAAATAATAAGCTTTTTTAAGCCTAGTATCCCAGCAACGCGGAGCTGATCTTCATGTTTGTTTCCCCGGAAAAAATTGATGAGGATTCATTAATACGATGTCCCCGCCCCCCCAAAAAAGAATCTGGAAGCTTTCAGATTTTATGTTACGCCCAAAGGGCCGTTTTTTTTTAACGTTTTGTGTGTTACCTTTATTTATTAAATATCATGTTCTTCGCACTCAAGCCATAAAATTCAATCCAACAGCAATATCGCAAAGTATTTAAAAGAGCATATCTTTAGAATTTCCGATACACAGTCTCGCGCGCTGGAGATAGTTTCCCCCCCCGTACAATGTTGCCATTGCTGGCTTTGAAATCTTTGAGTTTCTTAATCAGAACCTCACAAATGCTTTACAAAATATGAAACAGATAAAAAAAATTCTAGATTCCAAATGTGGGCTTACAGATACCCACATTCGGGTGGAGACGTTCGTTATTCAAAATTTGATGGCTGTAGGTACCGTTGTTTTATCACTGCGAGAAACATACATAAATTTATGCAGATTCTTCATTATTTAATTTCTTTAAATATAATACAGGGCTCTAATATTAGGTGGCAACAATTTCAAAAGGATTCGCCGTTTATAGTGAATCGACGCAAAATGCCAAAACGAAATTAATAGCCCTATTCAGTTAGCGCTCCTTTGGGCTAAAAAAAAAGTGAAATGGGTCCCAATCTTCATAAATACTGAGGGACTACTTTCGTTTCCTTAAGGATCTAAAGAACTTCATATTACTATGAGGTTCTTTAGATAAAAAAAAAATCTCATTTTCTTATTAAAAAAAAGCCTCATATTAAGGTTATTTTTAGTTTTATTTGCTGTCATTTGCTCTAAATACAGTGTGTCCATAAAAGTCTTTATGCAGACTATTATCACAACCGTTGGTTGTAGATGTATGCTTCAACTTACAACAATGTTTTAAGTAAGGAAACTAGTCATATTTTGGCATTTTTTTTTTTATTTAAAAGATCAATTTTATAAAAATTATTAGAGACGCTTCCTTTTGTACTCTTCCTATAATTATGCGTAATAAAAGTTTGTGTTTATTCTGAAAAGTGAAACACAGGAAGTTTGATTTCCAGACGACAATAATGACCAAGATATTTAATTTTAAATTTCAAAATCATGCTTCTTGAAAATTCAAGAGGCGTACACAAAACGAAGAGCGAAATAATTAAATATGTATGTAACTGAAAATGAAATATCAGTTTAGGAAAAGGTTTCTGATATTAACAGAATTAAATGACGAGCATTGATATAAAGTTCGTGAACAGTTTTGATCAATGGCAAATTTTTCAAAAAAAAAAAAAAAAACTGATTCTCTTATTTACGGACTGTTATAGAATTCGTGTTCTAGAAAATCATAAAAGGCTTCAGGTGTTAATATATAGTCAACTATTAACATTATTTGCAAAAATTAAAAAGGAAAAAATATTTCTAATCCAGTAAAAGTTTTGTATGAGATGTCTTCAAGTAATGAAACTTCATGTTATTACTATTAACCAATTTTTAACATATAACACATAAAGCACTTGTGTAAAAGTGCTTTCGGCATACCATACGTAACAAAATTATAAATCAAAACATCACAAAAGAATAATTTTAATTGAATAAATCACAGTAGAATATAAGTGATTTGCATTAAATGAAAAGAGAGTCAACTTTGAAATGTACTAATCTGTTTTTATAACCGATCTTCAAAGTGAGTGATTGGTTTGGTTTTCCAGTGCTGAAAAATCTATTAAATTACAAAATTTAAAGTGAAATATGTGGGTCAATTTTTGTCACGGTCAGACATTTTATATTTTAATTTTTAGAATGAGTATAAACTTTGTATATACTGGCAGAAGCTATAACAAGTTTAGTTTCAGATTTTTCACGATTATTTTTAATTTTAAAATATCATGATATGAACATTTGTCCCATGAAGCATTTTTGTACCTAAGGCCTATTACTTAAAAATAAGAATTTCAATATTATTTTCCAACAATCGATTTGACTTGTAACCATGGGAACGATAGCTGCGGAAAAAAGGTCCACTAGCGCAATTTTCTCCTTCGCTTCATTTCGCTTTATAAAAAGTACGCAAATGAAGGATGACCTTGAACTGCCGGCTCAAATGACGTGAAGAAAATAAATATTGTGGAGTGATGATGACAGGACGCGAATGAGAAGATGACATTTGCCTTGAAGTGATCATTTTAAAGTAACAGACTGCAGAAATGTGTGCTTGCTATCGACGGTTGCAAAAATTAAGGCCGTATAAGTTCTTTTATGTATGTATAAGCGTATGAACTTTTTGTATGGTGTTATACAAGAAGTTCACATATGAACTTCTTGTATAGTGAGGCGCAAATGTTTACCATTACTCTAAGTTTGGGTACAGTTGTGTTTAATGACATCCCCAAACACTTGCATGGAACTAATAATATTCCTCGCATCTCCTTATTGTGGTGCAGTATTCAGCGTATGCCTTTTAAAAAATGCAAGCTTTGACAAGCAGCTGCTTGTCAAAATGAAAGAATAATGTAAAAAAAAGTATGTTTATTGATTAAAATTTCAACTAGTGCCCTATGGTATTATTATTTTTGTTAATTACCTATAAAAGAACGTAAAATTGGACTTCTGTGCACAGGTTAGTCCACGAAATACGCAAATTAAGCGGCTGATAACTTGTTATGCAGTGGGCGCATGTTAGAATTAGTATGTTTAATGTTCAAAAGGAATTAATGCGATTTATGAAAGCGATTAGCATTCATAAGTTATGACTCAGAGGTATAATTTAAGTGAAGGACAAAAGTAGCGGCTAAGTGGTAGATTGGAAAGCAGGCAAACACAAATGTAGACCACGTCGCTCAAAGTACCATTTCAAGAATTTAGGGACGCATTTTAAGCAGTGAACCAGTTAGTAGACAGCCTGATCAAAAGACAGCCAAGAGAAACAATTACATCTCAAAACAGACTCTGTTCTTGTCGGCTTGGAGAAACCGTGAAGCAGTTACTAGAGTACTGCTCTTGGACCTTTATGCTTTCAGAGAAAATACAGTCAGCCGTTCTGCTGAAAGGGTTCAAGAGGTTGAACTTTACGTGAGAAAACTAACAGCTTGGTTCCACTTACTTCATCTTCCGAAGATGCCCGTTTAAGGTGGTGACGTCATCATGTTCAATGGAGTCAACAAGAAGAGTGCGCAGTTTTTAGACAATATAGATATAACGGGAACTAATAATAGATGTGTTTTATTCTGGAGGGAGTGAAGAAATAAGCAGTTTGTCTTTCATTGCCTTAGAAACTGCTTCAGTGGAAGATCCCGTTTCCATAGACGAAATTTCATTGCGCATAGTGAGATCACCAAAAATGGTTGCATCGAGCTGTATGTCTTTAATTGAGGCTCTGTAACGTCATATTTAGGAAATCTTGAAATCCAATACAAGGTTGTTTAAAAGTACTGTTGGCTCAGAAATTTTGCTAATGGGTGACAATTTCGTTCATATGGAGCATATCCAGAGTGCGAATGCTTGGAAACAAAAGATATCACTGGAACATTTGCCAGACTTGAAGCCAGTTGAGCATGTGTGAGATGCTTCTCTTGCCAAACTGTAGCAATGTAAATGCCACGGATACTTGAGAATCTGAAAATTGCAGTTACAGATGACAGCCATGCAATTCTACAAAACTTGATCGATGGTTTGGTAAATTTTACGCAATCAAGATGTGAGGTGCGCATTTCTATCAAAGATGATCATAATACCGTACTGAACAAAGATTTGTTGCAAAACAGCAAGGTGCATTAAGATTTAGCAACTGGCAAACATGTGAATTCATGCGAAATAACGCTTTGCTACAAATTGTTCTCAATAACTTTTCTATAAGCAGAAATTTACTTTTATTTCCGTCAGCATCTTTTAAATCTGACAAGCAATGTATTTTAAAATAGTAATATGAGAGAGTTTAAGAAAATAAAAATTGAGGATATTTTTAAGAAATGCAGTAAAAAGAAAATGAGGATATTTCAGGAAATCTGTGATTTGCCGTACTTCTAAAAATCGTGGGAGCGGAAATATCGCACTGTTAAAAAATTCCCAGATTAATCTTGACCATTCAACCGACCTGTAATCTTATCTTGATTAGTTTCCAGTGAAGAAACTGTAAATGGTTGCTGAAGTTAAGAGTGATTCATTTTATCTATATATCTGCACGAGCGCGGCAAAAGGCGACTAGGTTTTATCTGTAGTTTGTATCAAGAAAAAATGGTGCGTAGGTAGCTTAGGAATTTATGTGATAAGCAAATGAATTAATAGTTATCTGTTGAAGAACCTTGGAGGGTTGACTTCGTTGAACTTCAGCCATTAATTGATATTCGACAATGCTTTAGTTTAGTGCGTAGTAAAAATTGTTCACTGTTTTCACAGCAGCAATTTGCTAGTATCAGAGCACGGAACTAGGATAAACACTTTACGTTACAAAGTTCAGAGAAGAAAATAAATACGAAGAACTGAACTACTTCAAAATTAATTGCTAATGCTTTTGTGAATATTAATTGTTTACTTGTTAGTAGTTCAATGTTCCTTCCAATGAAGTACTAAAATTCCTACTGGTATTTAGTAGTTTGAATGATTTTAGTAACAATCCAAACTAAATGAGAGTCCGTTCGTATGTTTGAAAAATCAGGATAATCGGATTGTCTACTTTCCTATTGACCAAATATGCAGGGTGTAATAGACGTTGAAGACAACCTTAAGGGATGACAGACCATAGCAAAGGTAGCAAGTACTTTTCTTAATACAGTGTGTAGTGGATTATGAAATGCGAACTCGGAAACACAGTAAGTACGAGCAACGTGGACAGCGAAAAGCTGTTTTAATTACGGTTATTTACAAGAAACAATGAATATCAATTAATACTTACAAGAATTGTTTAAATGAACAATGAACAACTACTACAATACATGCATCATAACGAGGGGGAATGACTGGCGTACACTTCGGGAGATGCCCGGAAGTCACTTAGTTCTATATCAGTCACACTAATTCTGACGACAAGGTCTTCAGGAGAGTCAAACTCTCGCAAACGAGATTCGTGTATTCGTGTGATAGATGTATTAGAGCTCTTGGTCATTCATTTCAATAATTAACTAAATTCTGATTAAAAGGACTTTTCGCTCTCCACGTTCCTCGCACTTATTTTGTTCCTGTACCCACACGACACAGTCCACCACACACTGTGCTACGAAAATCGCTATTTTTGCTGTGTTCTTCTATCACAGCTTAACGTATAAGTTATTTCTCCCGCCTTCTTCGCATGCCTTTGTGGTGTAATGGTCAGCACGTAATCAAGAGGTCCCGTGGTTCGAGTCTCAGCGAGGGCAATGCTCATTTTTCATGTCTCCTCTTCGGAATAACCTGATGTCTCCACAGTGGCGCCCGAACTAACAAAGGTGGTAGATGATGATTCTCCACCACCAGGATTTTACGATTGGGTCCCCTAAGCCCCAGTCGCCCTTTAAAAGGAGGTCAATATGAGGTATTTCTCCCGCCATCTTAGCATGCCTTCGGGGTGTAATGGTCAGCAAGCTCGGCGCGTATTGGACAGGTCCGGGGTTCGAGTCCCAGCGAAGATATTGCTCATTTTTCATTTTTCTTGCTTCAAAGTAACCTGATGTTTTTACAAAAGTTGTGACCTTCACTTCTGTTACACTTTGTGTACTTACCCCACACAGCTCAAAATCCTCCTCTGGATTTATTAATGATCTTTCTTACGTACTCACAGCATTTCTTTAAGACATGGCATGATTTCCCCCTTACCACCTGTATACATACTTCCGAATGCCTAATGTCATTTTTAGCATATTCCCAGGACATCTACACTAGGTCTCCTTTGATAGTGTACGGGAAGTTTTGAGGACTTAATGGCCTACTTACCACATCCTCAGGATGTCTGGAATATCTCCCTAACTTCCTAAATGCATCCTCTTAGTTGTTTAATGTCTCATCCCAGTATATCATCAGGACATGCTCGCTTGCTTCCCTTTATGAGATGTTTGTATCCTACTTACTTCGGATTTTGTATCCTACTTACCACATCCTCAAGACATCTTGAAATACCTCCGTAGCTTCCAAAATGCATCTTCGCGAAAGCTTAATGTCACATCCCCGTATATTCCTAAGACATTTTCGCTTGGCCCTCGTGACAGTGTACGGAATATTGTGAAGACTTAACGACCTTCTTATCACGTCTTTAGTACATCCCGAAATAACACCATAATTTCCTGAATGCATCCTCCAGAAAGCTTAATGTATCCTTAAAATCCTAGCATATCCTCAGAGCATTTTCGCTAAATCCCCTTGACAATGTACCATCATGTAAATTTACCAGTGTAAATTACCGACCAATGTAGATTTACCACGTCTTTAAAAACATCACGGAATATATTCCTAACCTCCCAAACACATTCTCACGAGTGCTTAATGTTATATCCCAAAATACATTCAGGGCATCCTCAGTAGGTCCTCTCGAGAGTGCGCGATATTAGAATTAAAGAAAATTTATTTTTCATACTTAGCAGTTTCTTTTAACCGAGATTATGCAATAATATACACTGCTCAGAACAATTAGGGGTTATTATGAGTTCAATATGAAATAACTATATAATCAACAACATTTTTAACAAAAATGAAATAGAAGCAAAAATTATAAACTTTGCAAAGTTGGGATATGCAAATTTTGTGTGTGACGTCGAAAACTACGCGATTTAGATAAGAAGTGAAAAGCGATATGCAGCATTTCTTCTGAAGAAGGATATTAAAAACAATTAACAAAAGGTGAATATATTGTAACAGTGAATACGATGTCTCAGCAAGATGACTTAGCCAGTAGGCTGGAGGGCCATCGGTCGTTTAGAGGTGGGTCAAGCGCAATCCATTATAGCGGAAGCTTTAGGAGTTTCCTAAAGTGTTATTTCCAGACATTGGAAACTGGAAATTTTCGCTGAATATCGGAGCAAGGTCGTGCACCTGAATCAACACAAAATGAGAATCGGTATTTTATACTAACGGGCAGGAGAACGCTATGAGCACCACTTTCTTGCAACAACTCTTTCAGAGGGCTACTGCTACCAGAGTTTTAACTCAAACTGTTCGAAACGGACTCCTCCAAGTGTGTTTGTTTGTTCGCAGACGTATGGTTGGCACAGAACTACTATGCTCCCGCAGAAGGTGAGCACAGGAGTATTTCAGATGGGGACGAGAGGAGTGGAGCAATGCGCTCATCAAGGACGAAACTCACTTTAGTGTGCAACCTGACAATAGGAGGATTTTCATATGGAAAGAACTTAGTACACGAAATTCACCTGCATTTGTGCACGAAAGTGTCCGGTTTGGCGAAGGCGGAGTGATGGTCTGGGCCGGTATTTCTATCAACAACCTGGCAGGCTATCAGGAATGGAGCACTAACGGCTCAGCAATATAATGATGAGATCCTCAGGCATTACTCTGCAGCAATTGTGGATGAATTTATTCTCACGGATGATAACGCCAGGCTACATCTTGCCCATTGCCATAATTGAAAGCATACTTGACGCGTATTCGAGAAGTCCAGGATTCGAGTCCCGGCGAGGTCACTACACATTTTTCACGTCTCCTGCTAAAAAAAAAAAAAAAAAAAAAAAAAAAAAAAATAACGATTTTACAGTAGCGCTCGAACTAAAAGGTGGTGGACGATTGTTCGTCACCACCAGGATTTGAAGCGTGGGTTCGCTAATCACCAGTCGCCCTTTAAAATGGGGAGTATTAAATGGGTAAATTAGGTATTTTCTAACTCCTTTCTTCATTCCTTCGTGGTGTAATTGGAAGCATATTTGACGCGTATTCGAGAGGTCCAGGGTTCGAGTTCCGGCGAGGGCACTGCATATTTTTCATGTTTCCTATTTCGAAAAAAATTAATAGCTCTAAAAAACACGCGGCATACTATAAGAATCATATGAAAGGAGAATCAATTAATTTTGAAAAGATGCAAATTACGAAGTTTTATTATAAGCTATTTCTATTTTTAGAGTAGAAGGGGGAAACTAACCAAATTAAAAAGGAGACTTAATGTAGATATTGGAAATCAAAGTTCGTATTTTACCTTACCTATTCATTATCTTACATGTAAATATATTTACACACACTCATATTCCTCTTTAAGCTTCTGTGCAGAACAATTCAACAAAAACACGCTGTCGAAAATAAAAATTCATTCACTTTTTAATTCAAACGAGAATAGGATATAAATCTGTGTGTAGCATTTTTAATGGGAACTTTAAGCTTATGTTACATTTATATATAGTCTGGTAAATGGGGAACACGATTATTTTTCCATTTGAAAGTTCACCACAAAGGTATTCTCCTTCTTGTAGATAACCCTTCTGTGTATTGCTATAGTTGATTAAACAAACAAACTGATAGAAGTGATAACATTTGCGGAGAATATATTCCAAATATTCAAGACAAAAATTTTTTTCTTTCTTTATTCTTTGCATTCTTCATAGAAAGAAAAATTTAACCTAATTAACGTACATTAAATATATGTTTATTGACGTCATAAAGAGGCGCAATTAATAGGAAATGCTCCGAAAGCATTGAAAACTTTTCTTTATGAGGTAAAGAGTGGAGCATAATTAGCATGATGATTTAAATATAGAGTATTTTTCTTCCAACAATTATTTATTGTTTGACAGTTTTAATATTAATTTCACGTTATAGAGATATCATTACGTTAAGTTTTAAAAATGATATTAGGCAAATTGCGACCATTGTTCATCTCAATGTGCTCTACCCAAAAAGCCTCCGTAATTTTTACGGAGTTTTTACAAGTCTGTGTCCTAATTGTCCAATATTGGCTTCATTTATTGCGTAATTCGAAGCGCATTGCGCATACATTTTGCCTTTTAAGTTTGCTGCCTTGAAGAAAAATATCCATGGCCATTAAATCTGGAACATATGATGGCCAATTAAAATTCTAAAAAAATTCATATGTCAAAAATTCCCCTCGGGACAGGTACAGTCTTCGGTGCATTAGGTGCGTTCCCCGAAGATTAAAAAAAAAAAAAAAAAAAAAAAAAAAAAATACAAAACAGCGCTCCAAAAAAAGTTCATTATCATTTAAAACATAGCGTTAATTAGGCCCCCCTTTGTTATGAAAAATTTCAAATCAGTTATCCTTAATTGAATACAACTTTCCGCTTTGTGTAGTTTTTGCTCTAATTGTTATTTTATAATCCACTGAATTCAAGTGATATTCCAGAGATCTAGTACAGCTAGCACATTTACAATGTCAGCGAAAATTTTAATCTTCTGTTTTGCAAGTCAATGTAGTCTTAATCATTCTAATGATATTTAAATAGGCTGATATCCGATAAGTAATTGATATATATTTTGTTGCTTTCATAAACTGCAACTTTTTCTTATGTGTGTGTGTATGTGTGATCGCATTCTAAAACTTATGCCACAGAAACAGGAAAAACTGGCAAATTATATCCATTAACTTGAGATTTGTTACTAGTTGTCAGAAAACATGTCTTCCGATTTCCGATTACAGTTTAATACTTCGAATAAAAGAAGTGTGGAATGTTGTTTAACACTTCATTGCGAATAATGCTTTCTACGCGATAATCACTTCATTGTTGACAGACAACCTGTATATTCCGTGATCGAAAAAAAAAAAAAAAAAAAAAAAAAAAAGAGTTTATTAAAAAGATTGACATGTTTTAAAAGACAAAAATTTTTAAAATATGAAAAAAAAAAACATTAAAAATATTTGAAAGTTTTCAGATTTTAAATTGCGTCCAAAGGGGCGTTTTTTTAACATTTTGTGTGTTACTTTTATTTATTAAATATCATGTTATTCGCACTGAAACCATAACATTCAGTTCAACAGCAATATCGCAAAATGATTTTAAAATGAGCATATCTTTAGAATTTCCGATACGCAATCTCGCTCGCTGGAGATAAAAATGTTTTTTTCTGTACAACGCTGCCTTCGCCCGCTTTGAAACTGTTGAGTTTGTTGATCAAAAATTCATTTAAGTGTTACAAAATATAAAATCGATACTAAAACAAATTTCAAGTTCCAAATTAGGGCTTCCAGATGCCCATATTCGGTGGAAGATTACATTAGTCAAATTCTGATGGCTGTTGATACCGCTGTTTTATCACCCTGCTAGAAACATACTTACATTCATGCAGATTCTCCATTATTTAATTTCTTTAAATATAACACAGGGCGATAAAATTTGATGGCAACAATTGGAAAAGTGAACTGACATTTAAAGTTTTCAACGCAAAATGCCAAAACGAAATTAACAGCCCTTCTGGGCTAACGCCCTTTGGGCTAATAAATTTAAAAAAAATTTTTAAAAAAAATGCTTTTCTAAAGAAACCGTTAAAAAATTAAGAAACCGCTTTTTTTTTAAATTGGAACTTCTCTAATATGAATATGTAAAAATTTGAATTATCTTATTTTTAATTAACAATATCATGTGCTGCAAGATACGTTTACAATGATTTTACATATGTAAAAATTTGAATTATCTTATTTTTAATTAACAATATCATGTGCTGCAAGATACGTTTACAATGATTTTACATATACGCTGCTGGACAACTGCTAAAGACGAACAAAGCATATAAGAAAATGAAAGGAAGTAAAATGTAGAAAATTATAAGTGCGGGAAGCAGAAAGAAGATGTGTGCATATGCAAATTATTATTTCCTCGCCTGTTCATCACGTGATAGCATTCATAAAAGATTTAAAGAATTTGACGAGTGCTAGCAGTTGTGCTATGTGAAAGTTTTATGGGAAAAATTTAACAGCCAGTCTTGAATGTTTCGTTATATCTTTCTGACATCACTTAGACAGTTAGATAATTCTACGCTTGGCCTTATCATTAAAAGGGATGGGGGGACAACAGATATTGCCAGTTAGTTCAGCATTGCCTGCAGCGTTGTTTCATGGCTGTGAAAAAAATTTAAAACACCTGGAATATGCAGCAGCATCACGCGCAACGTCGTGTTTAAGTATGAAGCCTGCAGGACACAGTTATACTATCAGGAAAAAGAAAGAAGCGCATCACAGCTCAGCAGGTGACGAAAGAGTTTCTTGCTGCCACAAGACATCGGATTTCCCGAAAAACTGTACCCAGGCGTTTGGGAGAAGAAGGATTATTATACGCCCGCAGAACTGTTGTGTGTGTCCCATTGTCCAGAAGCACCGCACTGCCTGTTTGCAATGGTGTGAGCATCGCAATTGGACTGAGCAAGACTGGGCTTGAATACTATTCTCAAATTAGAATAGGTTCAGTCTGTCATTGTACATTAAACGTCAACTGTTCTGGTGTGAGAATGGTACTACTTCTCACTCCAGAAAATATCCAGGAGAGGGACCGATATTCGAGATGTACTATCACGGAAAGGCTCGGCACCATGATCAGTGGCCGGACGTCCCTACATGTTGCAAGTGGCAGTAAGACTGGCCAAAGATACATTGATGAAGTTCTGCTGCTTCATGTTCCCCTTCTCCGTAATGCTTGCGGTAACAAATTTCTTTTCATAGACGACAACGCACCATGTCATCAAACACTTGCTATTAAGACTTGTTTGTACAGAAAAGGTATTCAATGTCTCGTATGACTAGCACGTTCTTCAGATATAAACCGCATTGAAAATGTCTGGGATGCTCTGATGAGACGACTTGCTGGTCGAAAATACCTGCAGCAAACAAGAACGCTCTCATACATGCACTGCCAAGGAGTATGAGCAATTGCTTCAACAGCCGTGGAATAATGTTGTGCAAAGCATGGCGCGACGTGTGGAAAGTTGCATCGCACTCACGGTTGATTTCTCATACTGCCACCTTTTAAAAGAGACCTGTTGTCGTTCATCACCACCAAAAGAACACTTTTATATCTTTGGATGTTTCAAAACCTTCTTTATTTTCCTGAGCAATATATGTCCTTTATTCTAATGCCTGAAAAGTGTTGAAGCAATATTTATTCTGCTAAGCCGCCCCTTTCTTAATATTATGCTTAATGTTATAGACTGCAATTTTTATACTGCCCTTAACAATTGCCCAGCAAAGTTCTTACCATAAACTTAATTTTTTTTATACAATTTTGCAAGGCCTGTTGCTAAAATTATCCGAGTGCATTACACTATATTGGTACATTTTTAGAATTTATATTTCAGCAAATTATACATTCTGCTTCACTGCGAAGAACGCAAATAACGAGTTTTAACGCTTAGAAGGCAAATGTAAAATTCAAACCTAATATCACACAGACTATCAACGCCAGATAAAATAGTATAGGAACAAATAAAATCAGATCTGTAAATAGCTCAAGATATCTATTTATCAGCTTGCAATTCAGCAGAATTTTGATCTAGAAAACCAAAAAAATATTTTTCAATTAATGTGTTAGGTGTTTATGAGATCTGAGAGCAATAATGAAAATTATTACTGATTAAGAAAGATCTAAAATAAACACATACAGTCTCTTATTCAGTTTTACTACTTACTTGCACATTTTTTTTAAAAAAAAAGAACATATGGACACGTATGTCTTACAATATATAATTGCTTATTGATTAGCATTTAATAGCTGTATATTTACAGAACATTGCCAATCAATCTGTATTCATATATTTGCATCTAAATTAATTTATTGCTTCTTAATTTTGTTAATCCTTCACGATATTTTAACGTAAGAAACGTTTTTAACAAAAGTTTTTGAACCATTATACGAAACGTTGTATTATTCTTTCCCAAATTCCTCGTTCTCGCGATTTGGATAATTTGATTTAATTCGTCTTCCCAGTCACATCACAATCAACCTTCTTCCAGAATGTTGCCATTCGACTTTATAAAATCTTTAATCTATATTTCAAAATTTAATTTCGTGGCTTAACAAGGTAAAAGATAAAGGGAAAAAAACCGCATTTTTTAATAATTTAAATCTTTGTTTTAGATGATGTAATTTAAGATACCTCACAATTGTTATCGGTACAGAATCGTGTTATTTTTTAATTATACAAATCAACTAAAAATCTTACACATACAAATAAATTAACAGCCAGTTTAATCTTATTTAGACTGCAAACAGCAAGCAATTCCGTTGCTAATGCGCTTTTCCCGCCCCTCTTGATTTGCAAAAAAAGTAGCTAAAAAAATATCAAAATAACGTATGGCGAAATAAATTTAAACTGTGTTTATTTTTAAGAACAATTTTAAATCCTAAATTTTAAAATTATATTATTAATTTTCTTTCTTCCTCCCTCAAAGATTTCCTCCCCCCCTCAAAACAATTGATGGTATCTTAGAGGGTTACTTGACTGCCTCAGTTTCTGTAGACAGAATTAGATTTCTTAGATGTATAATAAACATGTATATCTTAATTATTTCTTAAATGCAAAATAAACATCTTATACTAAAATACATTCTAAAAGATTTTTATTTAGGAAGCTCTTCTGATACCCAGCAACACTTACAGCTAATTATAATACTATATTCGGAACTTTGTTTCAGAGATTGTATTTTAGAATAAACTGCAAAAATTCCGCCCTTCCTGTTTCATTTTCCTTCGCAATAATGGAAATAAAACTCTTGAAATACTTCTCTCTTAAAAGGGTATTCTTCCTTATTAATGCCATCGTGACTATGATTTATTTGATATTCGAAATTTCCATCCAAAAGTATCGACGGATTCAAAAAGGGTAACAAAGGTATATAGTCACTGAAATCTAAGGTTAATCCTTTGAATACATTACCTCGAGTAAAATCTATATTTTTCTCTCAATTTAATTCGATATGCAATTCAAAATTTTATTTTTCTTTACGTGCTTCGATGATCCACATGACTAACCTTTATAAAAAAATGCTTTAAGCTAAAAAGTATAGTACGTGTATGTTCTTTGCTAAAAACGCGTCCTCAAAAATATGCCACCCGGGGCAGACCGACTCTCTCTGGCTATTTAACTGCACATTAGTTTGACTTCAAACGCTAATTTAAAGGACTTGTTTAAATTTTTGCAATGCCAAATAGTTTAAAGGATTTCGATGTAAATAATTCCTAAAAATGTAACCATTTTTGAGCAGAAATTAATTGCAGTCAACAATGATATCTTGCGAAAACCGCCTGAACACACACTTGTGACCTTGGCCTTCAGGAAAGTCCCAAGAACAGACATTTGTTGAACAAGCAAAAACGAATCAGAACGAATTCAGTTCGTACTGCTTAAGATTTGTTAACCAATATACAGTTACAAACAATATTTTTATTCAAACTGAAATTTTTGGAATTTCGGGATTGAATTTTGTGCGAAAACTTAACAGTACTTTCGTTTCATTTCAGCTGCGGCAACCGTGCTCTTCGGTGATATCACCGCTGTCATTACGTCATGCCCAGTTGTGACGTCATCTTCCCTTCAAGTAGCTCCTCCCTTTTCTGCTCTGCAGAAGAAGCTCCGCCCACTCCTCTTCGCGCAAGCATTGTGCCGGCAGCGCTTTTCACTGTTCTCAATAAGAATTCTAATAAGGGTCCTACAGCGCCTGAGGACAAGAAAGGGACCCATTCTCCGGGTCCTACCGTAAAGCCTTATATCAAGTGCATAGTGAAAGTGGTAAAGCGCGGGAAAGACCAACAGGATTACAATAAGAGCTGCAAAAGAGTGAAAGAAAATACCGACGACGAGTGTTTGCCCACTACCGAAGGAACGAAAAGGTAAAAATACTGTTTCCCAATTAAACATTTATGCTTTCAGTTGCGTAAAATCAAATATTAGCAAATAAGAATTAAAGAATCTGCATCTTAAAATAAGAAAGAAGCATAACTTAACCTCTACATGAAACTGCGTGGGGTGAAAAAGCATTTGAAATGCAGTGAGAATATAATAAAGAAAAAATAATAAGTAACTAATAAAAAATAATAAATAAGTAATAAAAAATTCTTATTAGATGGCAGTTATTAAATGTTATCAGCACAGTATTTTATGTCATACATTTTGGGATTTTGGAAGCAAAATATTTAGAATATCCTAGTTTTTTCCTTAATTCATTTGTTTAGAAATTGTGTAGAGAATTAAAAATTACGCTTTTTTTAATGCAGTCTTTAATTCATACTTTATAAGCATTATAGTTTATTCCTGTAAAACAGACTGTTGTATCTTATGTCGGAAAAAGAATTTGAAGAGAAATGCATCTAATATATAGGACACCCTTATTCATACATTTAAATGCATTCGTGTAATTAGTTTTTTACTTAAAACAGTTTCTGGGATCTGCAATTTTATTAACCAAAGTCCAGTTTTTAGGTTTGGAATGGCTTATGATCCTGTGTTTGCAATACTGCACTGCCAAAGAAATTTCTGTAAATGAAACAAATTATTCTGAAATATAATAATTGTTTCATTTTGAAACAAATTTTGTAAGATATTTTCGAGTAAAGTTGTATTGGATGCAGTTGTGCTGGTAACTAACTGCATTTTGAAGGGTTGATTTCTTCCCTTTGTCTGAAATCAAAAGAAGTATTACCACCTTCCTGTTGTGACAAATCGAGATTAACAATTTAAATAAAATTATAATGCGATATAATGTTAATCTTCCTTCTTTATTTCATTAATAACTTCGGTGAGAATTTGTTATATTCATCTGTTAATCATTTCTAAATGTGCAAACAAAAATGTCAGGTCCCCGTCATGGTTAACAATGCCAAATCTTCCCCGTTTTTAATATAAGTTTTAATTTATTTCACTAATAGTGTGCTTTGCTGTGGTCAAAAGTTTGTCATTGATTTTTACCGTATGTTATGATAAGCTACGGAATTCATATTTTGCACACATACCGTTTGTGGACAACAATACAATGTAGTGAAGCACTTATTTTATAATTCTATTTACACTTTGTTAAATTTAATTTTTAAACGATTTTTCTTACATACATTGGTTTAAGGAAAAAACTAAAAACTATCAGAAATTTACCGTTTGCACCATCGGATAAACCGGGAAAAAAAGTTTCTTAAATGAAATTTGATTAAATTTTTAATATCATTTTTAATTGTTTGCCGAACTTTTGAATAAAGGTCGATTTTTTCATCTATTTTTACGTCGATGATTTTAAAATTACAATATCTAATCGGTTACAGAGTTTGAAATTTTCAAAGCTTATAAAGCAAACTTTTCTATCTCTTTTAAAACAAGACTGATAGAAAGCTATATTAATTGGGCGATTTTCTGCATTTAAAAAAAAAAAAAAAAAAAAAAAAAAAAAAAAATCCTTCAATGTAAAACAGAAGGGAAGAATATAGCTTCTTCCTTTGGCATTGCCGAGAAATATATTAGTTTCAAATTTATATTAGTAGTATTACATTAAATTATTTTTTTTCTTTCGTAGAAGCTCTATTTTTTAATGAATATGACATTTTAATGTAATTTCTGATTTTTTGGTAAAATTATTGAATTTACACTTTACATAATAGAATATTTGAAAGTAAAAAAACTGATTGTTAATTGTTGAAAAACGATTTTTCAATTGAATAATTTGATTCATAATTTATTATCGAGACTAAAAAGATAAATAAGTAAGTTTTTATAGAATAAGCATTTATTTAAATCTCATAAAATCATTGATGAGCTGAAAGGAGAAAAATTTTCATATAGTTTAATAGGAACAAGAGATTAAATAATTCCCTTTACAAATTCTTCCATAGTTTTATATGAATATAAACATGGGCTCCTAAATAATGAAACCGAATAATTCAGTTGCATTGTAAGGTATAAGCTGTTATAAATTTATCAAGGACGCCCCATGCTTTTAGTACTAGTGATATAAAATTATGGAGGAATTTTGTGGATGAGAATTATTTAATTTCTTACTCCTATTAAACTATTTATGTGATGAATTATTTTTCTCTTTCTAGTTCATTAATTATTTTATGAGTCTTAATAAATAGCCTTTTTTTATGAAAACATTTTTTTTTTAATTTTGTTTTATTTTATTTTTATTGTTATTGTTATTATTCGACAGTTATCGTTATGGAGAATAAAACGAATTTTTTTTTTCTCGCATTAGCAGGTGAGATATTCTTTAATGCGGTCACTTAACGTATTCCAGTTGTTGATGTTTTCAATTAAAAAGTTTCCGTTGAGTCTTCGGTTAGAATCGAAACTAGATGAAAAGATCAAGGTCGATAGACAAGATTTACTCACAAGCGGGTGGTAACGCGGACTGCGAACAAGCTTAAACATGCTTCACGGTACAGCTTTGACGACGAATCGCGCAGCGGTTGAAAGTGGCCGAGAGAGTGTTTGTTTTGGTTTGAATCGAGTTTTTATCGCTGCGAGTATGTATAGTTCCCAGCAGTATATATACTTTTAAAAGAACATATACATATGCAGAAACTAAAAATTTTCAATTTTCATAAGGTCAAAAAATTTCTCTATAAATTGTGGCTATTTATTTGAAATGATTTTTATCGTCGACACGCTTATTAATAAAAGAAGAGTTATTGAAAGAGTTTTGTATACTATGTTTCTCAGAGCTTTTCGAGAAATGAGAAAAGGAAAACCTTGTATTTCCTCGAGGAAAAAAAAAAAAGTACATAACAGCAATTCTAGTTCAGTATTTTGTGTCAAAAATACTTCATTGAGAAGTTTGAAAAATACTTTGATTTGATTTCAGTCTAATGAATCGAATGAATATAATTTAATTGCACTCCACGCCGATTTGAATTTGTAACTTTAAGAAGATTGGTAACAAAGTTTTTACTTCCTTCTACGAAGTAAAAAGGAAGTATTGTAATCACGAAAAGTTTCAGGCAGCATATTTCAACGAAAATATCCCATTTTGACCTCTTTCAAATGCAATTTAACGATGTATTTCCGTGATATATGTACGTACGGACAGAATAAAACACTCTTTTCCTCCAAAAAAATTATAAAACTGCTTTAAAATGAATTCTGAAGAGAATATTTTGTGGCGTCTGTACGAACATATGTACGTACTTGCGTACGTACGTATCTGGCATAACTCAAAAACGAGTAGGCTCAGAACGTTGAAATTTTGTATATAGGACTGCTATAACATGTAGATGTGCACCTCGTATTTTGGTTGCAATCGGCCGCGCCAGACGTATATAAATATATTTATATATATATCCACTCTATTACCCGGCTCAGTGATCTCAGTTTCTTTACTCTTATATGTTTGTAAATTGTACATTTTTTGCTTTAAAAATGACTGAATTATGTTGTTCTTATCTTCCGGTTAAGGTTTTTATGCCTTTAGTAAATCTGTATGCAATATTTTTAGAATTATCAACAATTTTAAAATTGTTTAAGTGCCGCTAAGCCTAATAATGTTTTTGATGGCGGCCATTGCTCTTGTTTACATTTGAAACAGCAGGATAGCGGATTTGTTGCCAATCTAGAGAAACTTAGCTTCGCAACAACAAAGATAACGCCTTCATTTATTATTTAAATCATGCTTAATACTTTCTGGATTTTTTTCGAGGAAATAAGCGTTTAAGATTTACTTCGTAATTTTTAATACAGATATTTTGAGTTTTTATGTATTTTTGCCTTGTCACGAAGTGAAAACTGAATTAATTGAATGAGAAATACTCAATCGTCTGTGAAAAACTGTTTCTTTTTTGTTTTGTTTGCTTAATTTCTTTTATACATCGTTCTAGCTTTATTATAGTATTTGAATAGAACATGTGGCAACGATTAGATAATTCTTTAAATGATATAAATTTTGTGCATTCTGAGTTATAATATGAACGAAATATAATACTGTTAAGTAAACGTAGCGCCAGAGTTTCGCTATGGTAAACAAAGTGAATTTTAAAGAATGCATTTATTCTGTTGTATTTTATGCGCTGTCGGCGAAGTAGGTTTAATTCAATCCAATAAGTTTAAATGAAATGCAAGAAAAAATGCGTATAATTTAATATTACGTACAAGGAAGTCATGTGGTGTACACATCAGATTTTTTTAAACTGTCAATGTGTCGCTGTTATATATGCCATTAGTTGTTAGTACCATATGTTTTAGTCATGTGTTAATGAAACTGTAACAGAGTACTAATAATTCGTATGCAAGTTTACTTATTGTATAAATCTGTTGTTACGATTTAGAAAGATAAATGGCCAATTTTTTTCCCCTTGTTACTTATTTTAAATATGATTTTGTGTTATGTATCTTAGATATCTTGAGCGAAAAAACCCGATCGATTTACATTCTGAGTATAAAAATTAATGACAACTTCTGTTCGCATTCACTAAAGAAGTTAATGGTTATATTTCATAGAAGTGAAGTAAACAATGTTTTTATTTTTAAAAATGAAAAAGAAGAAGAAAAATATTATTTTAAACAAATTTTATCAAAGGAAAATGGGGGAAAAATGGCCGTATATGCTGCCCAAACATTAATAAAATAATTTTTTTGCGGAAGGTAAACATCCCCTTTTTTTCAATTGATTCACATTTAAATCATAGACATAAATCCAGCGTTCCGCCAATCTCTTCTCTCCTGGAGAAAATTTCTCTTCGTTGTTCCACACATATCAGTTAGGGCACTAGATGGAACTGGTAGGAGCAGAAAATTCCCTGCTGTAAACCAGTATACCACGAAAGCATCAATTACCTGAAATTGAATGTATAGCCATTTCCTTTTCATTTTATCTGGCTACTATTGCGACAAAATATGGAGCTCATCCAGTATTTGAATTACGGAAAGCTTCACTTTTATTAACAGCCTTCCAAAAAATAATCATTCTTTTCTTTATACAAAAAAAAAAAAAAAAAAAAAAAGTAAATACTTTATTTTGAATGATCGCGCAGTAATCTAGGCTTTTCTTCTTTGAAAAATCGGAAGCTTGGATCAACGATTAATAACCAATAAAAAATCGACTTACATGTGCCTAAAATACACGTATCTAAAATTGCTGATTACTTCAATAAAATCTAGGGGTCGATATAGAAGTAGACAAAAAGCGATAATTCTTAAAATTAAATTGATCGTGGTTGTTTGTTTTAAGCTGTTTCAGGTGCTAAACTGAATTTGAACAGATATCTGCTCGCAACAAAAGTTTACGGCCGAAAAATGTTTTTAATAAAGTTAGAAAAAAAAATAAACTTGAAAGCGATATCTTTAGTGCGAGTAGTAATCATCATCCAAATATATGCTTTTCTGCCAAAGTTTTGGCAGTTTTTCAGCCTTCGGGGCAGAAACATGGTGGCCGCGAGTCCAAAAACAAATCAACCTCATTTCGGACGTCCTGTGCAGAATGGAAAAGACGTATCTGCAGGTGTGAAAAAAGGTAGAAGTCCGAAGGAGCGGTATAGAGGCTATATGGTGGCAAAAGATCCCATTTGAGTTCGTACAGAGTTCAGCCAGTGAATGCAGGCATACATAAGTGGCTTTGCATTATCTTGATGGAACATTACCGTTTAGCGCCGGACCTCAGTTCGATGTTTTTCCTTGATAGCAACGTCAACACGCATCGTTCGATGTTTTTCCTTGATAGCATCTCGCTATACACCTTTGTGTCGAGGGTTTTACCTTTATCCAAATACTCTTTGTGCATAACACCACGGCAATCCCACCAGATACAAAGCATGATCTTTTTGTTCGTTAAACTGCGCTTTGTGCGCTTTGTGACGCAGACCAACCCCCTTTTCGGCTTATGTTGTTATTAAGTAAATCCACTTTTCATTACAAGTGACGATCCGGTTCAGAATTTTGTCCTTGCGTTGATATTCGAGCAGATTAGTGCAACCTGGAACACGTCTGTCCTTATCTGCTTGAGTCAGCTCATGCGGCACCCAGCAACTGAACTTTGTACGTCAAGTTTATGCGATGCATAGCGTGACTAATGGACGTCTAACTCCTTAGCAAGCTCTCGAGTGGTTGCGTACTGATCTTCTTCCGCAAGTTCTCGCAGGTGGGCCTCATCGATATCAGTAGGCAGGCCAGAGCTCTCTGTTTCTTGATTGTCATAGTTCTTGTTTTTGAACTTTCGGTACCGAACTTTCACAGTGTCATATGATACAACATTAGTATAGTTCGACCGCCTCATCCGCGACCATGAGCGCAAACACGCATGCGCCATTAGGACTGAATTATTTCCAAAATAGGAAAGAAGGATGGGGATTTTCTTTCCCTCCAGCATAGCTCTTTCCGGAGAAGAGAAGACCTTTCACGTCGCAGCAAGTAATACCGCCCCTTTTGGACGAGTCTATGTTTTTTGGCAAAATGCCAACCAGGGTTGCGCTTAAGACGGTCGAACTATAACGAAAGCTGTATACAGGATTTGGTGATATTCTTTCGCTGACTTTTTGCAACAGAACTGAAAGCAAATGATGGTTCTAATCTGGTAGCATAGTAGTTTCATTTCAGACACCTTGTACTTAATGATAACGATATTTTTTTTTACAAATTTCACAACACAATGCTCTAAAGCAAGTCTCTTTCTTTCAAATGACAAAAATCGTGTGACAAAATATGATTAAACACGCCAACTCGAACTGTTTGCGTCGATGATATTTGCGGTGGCGGGAACTTTCGTTAAAACCCGATATTTTATCGATCTTCGTCTTATTAATTTTTTAAAATCTAAGCTGTCTTAATCTACTACAAATATCCGTAGACTTTCATTTAAACATTCAAGCACTATTTAATCAGTTAATATTTATATTTAATTTTAGATACAGTTTCTACAGATATAGGTATAGGTAAAAGTATTGGGAGCACCAGAAACTTCATTAAAGATCGAACAGGTATAGCTCCCAATCACTAACCGACTAAAAGAAGAAGAATAAAGCTGATGATAGCTCTTTAGAGGGAGATTTAGAAGTTTATTATTAAGAGAGGAGGATTAAAAAAGCAAGAAAGGTTATTAGAAGAAAAAGTAAACCAGAAGAAGGGTCATTAGAAGGGTTACTGTGTAATGGGTGAATCAATTATTAGCCTACCGGATGAGACCAGATGTCGAACACTTTGTACCTTTGGGAAAGAAGGGAAATCTAATAAAACAAGTTTTACATTAAGTTAGCATAGAATGCTTCATATGACAAATTTAGAATAATACTTAGTATAGAAAAAATAAATAAATAAATAAATAAAAATAAAATATAGAATAATACATCAAGTACAGTTTCTACAGAGTTATGTATAGAGATTATTCAAAAATTTATAAGATATTTTCTCCCTTCTTTTCGGGTACCTTCGTGGGGTAACTCGAAGCACGGCCGACGTGTATTTAAGAAGTCGCAGAGTTCGAATCCCAGCGAGGGTAATTGCGGATTTCTTCAGTTTCCAGACATAGATGTAACCTAATGACTGTACATGTGGTGTCCGAACTAAAAGATGGTGGACGATAATTTGTCCCCACCTCCTTTCTACGTGCCTTTCTGGTGCAATTGGAAGTACGCCTGACGCGTACTCGAGAGGTCTGGAGTTCGAATCCCGGCGAGGGCAGCTGCTGATTTCTTCAGTTTCCTGATATCGGTAACGTAATGACTCATCAAATTTGTGCAGAAATTCTATCAAAATTTTGAAATTTTCTAAAGTTTGCATGTTTCCCGTATAGAATTGACTAATACAATTCTATGAAAGTATCAGATCCAGTTTGTGAAAAATTGGGCCATAATTCTAAACAAGTTTTGGTGCTTTATTTTTGACGAAAGACTCTATAGAAGTTTTTTGAGTATTTAAAAGCATTAGAAAATGTGCAGTTTTTTTTTTTTTTTTTTTTTTTTGGTGACTAAAAGAAGAATGAATTAAATTTTCATTTTTAAATACAATATTATAATCTAAATTTTGAAATGATCTGTGACTTCAGACGGGGATGAAAATTTATGGAATAGACGTGATCTTCTTGAAATAAAACTTTCAACACTGTTTTGATTTTTAAAAAAATATTTAAATAAAAATAAATACGTTTTAAATGCCAGCTAAGTTTAACTAAAAAACCATTTCTCTTGTCAGAAAAATCCATTCTTAATTTCAGGGATTCAAATGTTACAGTTAATGGTGTAAATTTGATCTTTTAAGCGATATTTATGACTTGAATTGATTTTACGTTATTACATGATGTATTATATCAGCAATACTGTATTAAAATTTGCAAAAAATATTACATAAATTTAGAGGACAAAAGCTTTAAGCTAGAGCTTAAAGCTGCTTTCGGCAAAAATCTGCATTTCAAATTGAATCAACACTTACGAATAAAAGAGTTTATTTTTACTCATCAATATTCCATCTTTTGCATTCCACATCATAATCCACCAGAAACTGAAAATGTGTTTTGATTATAGTTCGAAAACTCTGCAGATTTCTGTAGAGTAGCATTTTGTAAAGACTTTATAAAATTTCTGCATGATTTTGGAAAGCAGCATTTCTGTAACATTTTTCCTGTAAAGACTTTATAAAATTTCTGCGTGATTTTGGAAAGCAACATTTCTGTAACATTTTTCCTGTGAAAACTTTATAAAATTTCTATGGAATTTAATAGAGAAGGATTTCTAAAGAGGATTATCTATTAAGTTCTTGAAGAATTTCTAAAGATCTCTAATAAGCTTCTATAAAATGTTTTCGTTGAAGTAATATTATAAGAGTAGAATATAGTAAAATTAATATTTTAGAAAAATCACCAGAGTAAAATAAATATTACAAAAAAATTTTATTTTTTTAAGTTTTAATAGCAGAAAATGAACCTTTTCTTAAATGTGCTTTAGTTCAGAAAAATTTCCAGCTGTTTCGTCATGGAATTTGTCAATAATCGGCTACTGATCTTAGTTATATTGCCAGAAAAGGATTTTACAAGTTTAGTTTTTTTTTTATTTTTATTATTATTATTATTATTATTATTATTATTATTATTATTACAGTAAACATCTGTAATTTAGTCTACTCTAAATGTTTTAAACTTTTAGACTGTTACATTCAATACATTATGTCGTTACGCTACTAAGCATTTGTCATCCGTTCCATTTCGCCATTGTTGCCATCGTGGGAAGCAAAGCTTTAGATCACATTCCATGGCTCCTCGCAGGTAGTCAGTTTCCTACAGGCCTGCCGTTTGAAAAGCGTGATCTCTAATGTATATTCAAATTTAATGGGTATATAACTGAGTAACAAACTGAGAGATTTAAAAGCAAAAAACGCACTTTTTAATAATTTAAATTTTTATTACTTATAAAAAAAGATCTGGTTGAATAATTTAAAATAAACTTATAACACACATAGGTGATAATTTTTAAGAGCATTTGATGTATAATATTATATATTTCTATATTTATAAAAGATATTTTAATGCCATACATTATCTATCTTGATGCACTGTTGCTTAATAAGTAAATCATAGGTTCGAAAATCTGAACCGACACTTCTTATATTGGATTTCCAGAATCTTAAATTAAAATGACCCGAAGCCATAATTTTTTGTGATTCATTTACAAACTTTCTCATTTAAAAACACCAACATTTTTTTGTGATTAATTTACAAACTTTCTCACTTAAAAACACCAACATTTATTTTCACGCCATTTCTTATTCTACAAAATCTTAAATGCAACTAACTATCAAACAGAAAAGCAGACGTAGACGTAATGATGCATCTGGGCACGTGATCCTCGTGACAGACGAATTCTTTAGGGTTGCCACAGAAAGGCAGTGTGTCGCCACAATTCTCCCACCTTTTGAGTGGATGGCTACACACTCCAAACATAAAACTTAAATCAATACAAATGAAGGTTATATAACAAAGAAAATTACTTAATATTTAAATCATATTACTTGAAAACAAAATTAATACTGAGGAATAATACAACAATGATAGCAGAACAAAATAAATTATAATAACTCAAGACATTAATTACATTATTATTCGTGATTTTACAACTCTACCACTACTGGTGCTGAAAGGAACTTGATCATTTTGAGTATTATCTATTATATTATCCAGTTCCAATCTAAACAATCTTTGTATTTGTCTCAAGAACTCTGAATTATTGCTTTTAACAAGAGCAACTCTTATGTTCCTATCTCGACCAGGGATCACCCGAATAACGCGTGCTAAATTCCAATATGCACGGTTTTTATTTTGATCCTCCAGCAAGACAATTTCTCCTACAGAGAGAGGTTTATTATTGTAATTTCTGGTAGACTGCTGTCTTAACTGCCCTAGATACTCAGAGCGAAATCTCACTTTTAACAATTCTCTCATTCTCTGGAGATACTTCGCTCTTCTACTCAATTTTTCTTTGTCCACATTGTCAATATCAGGTACACCCGACTGTGGAGTTCCATGCAGAAATTTTTCTGGAGTTGAAGGCAAAGGATCTTCAATATCGTCAGGCACGTACGGTCTTGAGTTGACAATTCTTTCACAATCACACAAGACGGTGAGTAACTCTTCATAACCAAGAGAAGCACGACCTAAAATATTTGTTTTACAATTTGTATTAAACGCTTCCACCATCCACCCCACCAAGCGGCAGATGGAGGATTAAATTTCCATTGTATTCTCTTTTCAGCAGCCTTAGAGCAGAGGCAGTCCCAATAAATGGTTTGCAGAAATCTCTCTGCACCCACAAAATGTGTCCCATTATCGGAATATATGGTGGTAGGGCATCCACGACGTGCGATAAAACGCCTTAAAGCTTGAAAAAATGATTCAGTTGTTAATGAGGTAATCAGTTCCATATGGATAGCACTATAAACCGCACAGGTAAAGAGCACAATATATGATTTTCGTCCATCCTTTAAATGCAAGGGTCCTGCAAGACCACACCCTATGATTTCAAAAATGGCTGAATCACGAACCCTATCATTTGATAAAACGCCTGGGACTGTCTCTACTCTTTTAGCCTTAAATCTCTGACATGTTACACATTTTCTTATACAGTTCCTTATAGTTTTACGTGATTTTAAGATCCAGTATCTTTCTCTTAAATGCGACATTAATAATGTAGTACCTGCATGCAACAAATCTTTGTGTGCACTTAATATCAATAATTTGACTACTGGATGTTCAGAAGGTAATATGATGGGGAACTTAAAGCTGTTAGAGTCGTCACGATAAGCAACATTAGACTTAGCTCTTATTAGACCCTGACTATCGACAAATGGTCTGAGTCGTCTTAGCTTATCATCTGTTTCACCATTAAACGACTCTTTTTGTATTAATAGCATTAAAGCTATTTCTCCCCTTTCTATTTCAGATACAGTCAAATCCTTAGAATGGTTGTTATTATTATTCTTACGTACATTATTATAAAATCTGAATATCCATGATAACATTGTTACAATTTTCTTAAATGATGAGAAATACTTATAGTACCATCCAATACAATTATCACTCTTTGCCAACGTAACAATAACTGTCTTACGTATTTCTGAATTAACCAAATCCTCATCTGGTTCATCATTAGATTTAGGCCAATTTGCCTCATCCTCTAGTAACCAATCAGGTCCCTCCCACCATTTTCGTTCTATTAATTGTTCTGCATGACAACCTCTAGAAAGTAGGTCAGCAGGATTGAGACTACCAGGGACATGTCGCCATGCAGTGGGGGAGGTCAAAGACCTGATTTCCTGTACACGATTAAAAACGAATGCTCCCCAACGTTGATTTCGCCGTATCCAACTTAAAGCCGTCGAGGAGTCAGTCCAACAATGAATACGAACTTCATGTAGGCCAATATCATTAACAACTGAAGACAATAATCTAGAACCAATATTACAAGCAAGAAGTTCTAATCGAGGAATCGTAATAGGTTTTAAAGGCGCTACTCTCGATCTTGCGTGTACCAAACTAACCTTTACCTTTTTGCCACTCTGTACTCTTAAAAAGACGCATGCACCATACGCACTTTTACTACTGTCACAAAAGAGATGTATACTCACAGCTTCATTGATAGATTTAAGACCTACCCATCTAGGTATTTGGATACTGGATAGCAAGTACAACTTTTTAAGCCAAAACCTAAACTTTTTGGTTAATTCATCGGGAAGAACATCGTCCCATTTAAGCCTTAAATTCCAAGTTTCCTGTAAAATTAGTTTTGGAATCTACATTACAGGAGTCGTATGCCCTATAACGTCAAACACCTGATGAGCTACTGCTAAAACTAGTCTTTTAGTAACTGGGTCATCCAATTTTATATCTTGACTTATTTTGCAAGATAAGGTATCTGTAACTGTATGCCATACAAGGCCCAAAACAGAAACATCTCCTTCCGTGGAGTAATCTTCCTCTGGCACAACACTTCTTATATTAGATTTCCAGAATCTTAAATTAAAATGACCCGAAGCCATAATTTTTTGTGATTCATTTACAAACTTTCTCATTTCTATTTCTGAATCCATACTAGCCACACAGTTATGTACGTAAAAGGATGTTTTCAATATCTCCGCTGTATGACTTAAGCTTTCGGGAACTACACTCAAATGATATTATATTGTAGCGGCCAATAAATACGGACTACACGGAATACCAAAAACTACCCTTCTATGCCGATACAGGCCAACTTGTTCTGATTATCCCTACTGAACCACATAAATCTCAAAAAGTCTCGATCTTTTTCCCTTATAGATATTTGCAAGAACGCTTTTTCTATATCTGAAGTGACACTAACGTAATACTTGCGAAACCGATCAAGAATCGAAGGTATAATTTCAATTAAATTTGGTCTAGTAGATAAACAATGATGAATGAGAACTTGCATTAAACACTGATCTTATACTCGTGCTACTATTTTCTTTAACAACTGCTCTATGAGGTAAATAATGTACACCTTTATATTTATTCTTATCCGGTACTTTTCAATTATCTCGAGTGCTGCTAACCAGTTCTGGAAAACGTCTCTTAAGTGTCAAAATTTCCCGTAGTCATTAATTTTCTTTTATTACTTACAAGACATTTTTCTGCTTTCACTTTGTTTTCGGGTAAAAGAGAGCTATCCGACACCCAAGGTAATGCTACTACGTACCTTCCCTCTGAATTTACCGTAAGAGTCTCTTCAAAATATTTTTGCGTATCCTCCTACTGAGTTTTGGTTTTACTTACGGAAGGTTCACTAATACCCAAAACATCTAAATTCCAGAGATCACTTATACATTATTCCAGAGATCACTTATACACTTATACTTCACTAACAGAGAAGAAATTAGGAGGGATACAGTATTTATCGTAGTTGGCTCAGTGCCAGTAAATTTACCCATAACAGTCCAGCCTAACTGCGTATTCACCGCGCTGACGCCGCATGTAAAGGGAACAATTTTTCCAGTTAGCAACTTACCAGCAAAATCAGTAATTTTATCTCTTTATCGACCTTACATGTACCATTTTCTAAATCACTTAATTTGATACCATGTGACTTAAGTTCGCGTAACCACGAACCAGATGGGAGTTGCTTAACTTCAGAACAAATTTTGTTTTGACAAAGTACCTCTAATTTACACTTATATTTACTGTATATATTGCTTACATATATACTATATATATTGCTTACATAACATAGTTTTTATACACATTTTTTGAAGTCTCAACTCCACCAAAAAGAAATTGCTTAATTTTTGATTCACCAATACACTTACAATTTAACCTTTGAGCAACATCATTACATAAATAAGATTTCATAGAACCACTATCATAAATTGCTTGTACAAACATTTCTTTAGAACCATTCTGAATTTTTACAATTAAAGTTTGAAGATATACATCTGATACCTTAACATAGTTATTACGAATGCCTGTTTTGTTTTCGTCATTCCCTAACTTTGTGACACTTTTTGTTTTGGTGGCACATAATCATAAAATGTCGATTTTTACATAAGGTACGCCTATGTTTAGCTGTACACTGATTTGCTCTATGGTTTTTCTTAAGACACACAAAACAAACATTCTTTTTCTTAATGATATCTTTCTTACATTCTAAACTCATTAAAGATGCATCTTTACAACTTTCAGACAAATGGGATTTTTCACAAAAAATACAAGTATCAGACTTTTTATACTTTTGAAAATTTTCATTACACTTACTACTATTTGCATTAATTAGTTCACATGCAGTTGGAACAAAAGGTTTTGTGTCAAAAAACTTATTTTTCTTATTACTTACTTTATCAGAACCCAAAACATCACTGGTAAGCTTAACTCTAAATTTAGTTTGTACTTCCCTTTTTAGAAAATCAATTAATGACTCCAAATCACTCTTACCTGTTGTTTCAGGTGACATACCTCGTTGTATTTCCCAAATTTGCATTAAATCAGCAGAAAGTGCTGATTCCACTAAAGGAAATAAAACAACTGCAAATTTATCTTTAGTTAAACAGAGTGATTCCAATGCGCGTAGTTGAGTTTGCAACTTGTCATAAAGAGTTAATAAGTCTATCTTTTGTTGGTCATTGATTACCAATTTTAATAGCTCTTTAACATAAATTTGAATTAAAAAATTTTCATTTCCAAATCGTTCTTTGATATACTCCACGGCTTTTTTGTAATTTTCTTCTGTAGCAGGAAAACTCTCCACTATTGCTCTTGGCGCAGTCTCAGGTTTCGCAGATCGTAGTAGATAATGAAATTTGTCTCTCTTGTCGATGCGAGTATCTTCATGTATTTTACTAAACCTCGTTCAAAACGTCAACCACTTTCGGGAGTCTCCATCGAACTTCAGCAGTTTCTGTTTTGCGGCCGTAACTATTCCTGATGAAGAACCGCTATTCGTTGAACCAGTAGAAGGCTGTGAACCTTGTCCTTTTTCCTGTTGGCTTTTACTTTTAACGTAGATAATTTATCGTAATATTCTCGAGCTGCACTAAATTCTCTTTCGTATTCTTCTTGAGTATAGCCTTTTTTCTGTAGAAGTTCGAAAAAAGAGTCATCCGTATTTCGTAAAGTTTTATACTTCTCTGAAATTTGATCTAAATAGATTTCTAAATCGTCCAAATCCGGAGAATCTGATCGTATCAGTTCTTCTAACTTATTAGCTGTTTTCGTAAATGCACTCCTAATTGCTTTCCGCTTCTGTTTTAGTATTTCCGAGTCCTCCATCTTTGCACCTAGGAACTTCTCTTATTTTCGTAAATTATCAAGTGTCGAAATCGATAATGTCACACTGTGACATTCATCCTGGCTGGCTCGCCAAATTTGTTGCTTAACAAGTAAATCATAGGTTCGAAAATCTGAGCCGACACTTTTAACACCAACATTTATTTTCACGTCATTTCTAATTCTACAAAATCTTAAATGCTACTAACTATCAAACACAAAAGCAGACGTAGACGTAATGATGCATCTGGGCAGTGATCCTCGTGACAGACGAATTCTTTAGGGTTGCCACAGAAAGGCAGTGTGTCGCCACATGCCAATCGTGTGATTTTAATTAACACATTATTACGACAAAAGTTACTGTTTAAATGGCTCCGCCCTAAATAGTTCAGATAAACGAGGATCTACTGTTCCCAAAGAGTTCTTAAATCTCCCAAAAAGATAACATTCTTTTAAATTCTTTTTATAGGTTCAATGACCTTTCGTTGATTCGATATCGGATAATTCTATAGTTTGGTTAATTCGAACAAAAGCTGATGATATTCGGAATACTTTCGAGTTTTAGATACTTTGAATAATTTTGCTAGTTCCTACGAGTTCGAATTATTGAGTATACACTAAATCACATTAGAAACTTTTCCATTATCAATTAGCATGTCACGCTGACGCAACATTCTGCTTTTTTCTCAAACGCCATTATTTATTTAAAAATTTTTTCGAATATTTTCGTTTTAAAGTGAATTAATCATAAGCAAAATTTGGCGTCCTGCACACCGAGGGTGATAAAGAAAACTCCTTAATTACTGAATTGGGAAGCAAAACAATCTTTTTCGTCCGCAATTATTCTCGACTTTTGATCGATGTTCCGAACGACCTTCGTCTTTCCTCGTAGCGAACAGGTTTGAATGTAACACAGACCCCAAACGAGAAAAAGAACAGCAGAAATAAAATATCTACTTAGACACGTGTAGAATTTTTTTTCCCCTTTTTTGCTTGTTTTTTTCCGTGTGCTGCCTAGAAAAAGAAAAAGATAACAATATTTCTACAGTACTTTAGATTTCTCGTTCAAAATGGAATAAAAAATAGTTCGTGATGAAATATTTCTGTCAATGCTAAGAGATTTTTACTCAAAAGACTCAGAGGTTATCTTATGTATTCCCTTCCCCTTCCGTGTAACATTCCTGATAAGTATTAGCAGAGACAAGAATCTGCTTTTATTGTTTTTAATCTACCGATATCTTAGTGATTAAGAAATAATTCGTATGAAAAGGTTAAAAATGAAGCATGGTGGACCTGCTTCTGATCAGATAACATTTATGCTTTGAACGAAGAAATTTTTCGGATTCCAGACTATTAGTTAATTCTTTCAATGCGCCTGTATAATGGATAATATAAATATAAACAAGGATATAAATTTACCATGAATTAAAAAGTCATTACTGTAAACAAAGTATGTATATGTAATGTTAGAATTTCTTTTGTTAATTAATACCAACTTCATATTTTCCGGGATTTTAAGAACGAAGCTCACGATTAACTGAAAATTGCAGTCAGTTCAACGGCAGTTAAAATATTAACTCTAAAATAGTAAACAGATAAATACTATTTACCTGCATTCTCAAGCCATTTAATCTGGAGAAGAATTTCATTTAAGAATATTAAATTAGAATTCAGAACTAAAAGAAATTATAGCTAACGAAAGAAAGTAGATAATCATTAGAAATGAAGAAATTTAATTATAGATGTTATTAAAGAACAACATTTGCAAGGGAACTTGAATGTGGTACTAATTTTTCTATTGTAAGCAGATATTTTGTTTTGACAAGACCCAATAATTACGCAGTCCTGTGAATTCGTTCCCGGTAAATCGAGAATTGTTTGTATGCAGATGCTTATAATTATCATTTTGATGTAGTGATATAAATTGCAGTGATTATTAAATTGATATAAATTACAGTACTGGCTGTTAAAATTGCTACACCATGAAAGCTGCATGTAACAGATGTAAAATTTGCATGAAAGGTACTACATGCTGCTTCTAGCGCATGCGCACAAAACAAGTATGGATAACGCCATCTACATTGTGTGTAAATGGGATGATTTCACAGCAAGAATCATTCATGTCACGCACCCTAGGTGGCAGATTCCATAGAGTTTACGAAGGCCAGTCTTTTTGGCCAGTTAAGCATATAGTACATCAAAATCAAAATCAGTTGGATTTATCGACATACTAAACATTCATGAATATATTCCAATGTATTCTTACCATTTCTTAATTATATATCCATCTCCATGAAATCGCTGCAATTATTATCCCACGATTGGATGTATTGTCAAGAGACCAAGACCACCTCAATTTATTTATCTGATTTGCAAAGACAGGACTTTCCTTGTTTCATTTCATTAGGACTTGTTCCTTTCGGTGAATATCTACATTCAATCACTCCACTCCATGCCTACGAAATACGGGCGGCATATTTCGCTTCACTGTTGATATAACAAAGGCCTGTGTCACTATTTCTAAATATACGAGTAAAAACGCTCAGTGCGTTATACGTTTATTGTACGAGCAAGATCCAAGATCCAAAGCGGGTTTTTCATTTGGAAAACACTATTGTTTTTGAACGTTGATTGTTTATGTAATGGCCAGGTTATGGCTCTTGAAAGAAAGAGAATGTCCTATCAGCACGAATTGGAATTCGATAGGACACGATCATGTCCTATCGACACTGAGATTTATTGTTTCGCGACATTACTACTTGTGTTGGTCGGGATTCTATGACTGTCAGGAGAATAGGAATCGATGTATCCAGGAAGACCATACTGAGCGCCATACAAGGATCTCAACGGCCCCGGGCCACTAACGCACGAAAGGACAGACATGTTGTCCTCTCGCCTCTGCGGGATCCTACAACCATGCCACGTATGCTGATTCAGGAACTTAGCTCTAGTGCGTGATGGCAAGTGTCCACGCGGACAATGTGACGGCTTCTGCAGCACCAGGAATGACTGATACCGGAGTGGTATTTTCAGACGAAACCTAGTTCTGCGCACAACATCATGGAACGCACCAAGGAGAACGACAGTTACCAGCTTGCATTCGGCATAGTCATACGGGCGCAGCACCTGGCATAATGATATGGGTGTTATTGGGTACATGTGTCGGTCACATGGCCGGCATTACAAGTTTGTATCTATTTGAACGTCGGAGTCGGAGAAGCACTTTGAATTGAAGTAGTCAGCACTCGAATGTAAAAGTAGCTGAGCGTTTCAATGTACTGTTGAATCAAGATTCTGATAAGAAACATATGAGGATATGGAGAGAAGAAGTACACGGAACAAGCCCATTAATATCAATGAATATCATGCTTTTAGTACTGGAAGTGTAATGGTGTAGGCTGGTATTTTTTTTTAAAATTTTTTTTATTAATTTCACAACCTGCCGTCCTTCATAAGAGGTACTGTGACGCCTCAAACTTATCGGAATAAATTATTGATTCCATTAATGAGACTGCATGCTGCGGCAATTAGTCCAGCATATCGGCATACAGATCATAGTGCATGTCTATATAATTGTTGCGATTTATCTTATTTGCCTAACAATAATATCTGATCTATTCCTTGAATGTTATTGTGTGCGAAAGGAAAGGTTTACGTCTGCCATTGGCTTAGCTTTTGGGTACCTCATGTTATTACAAATTTGGCCGACTCCATCTCAATTTTGAAATAAAATCCTCCTGGGAAGGTCTCTAACCCTATAAGGTATAAGGTATTTCTCCCGCTTTCCTAGCATGTCTTCGTGGTGTAGTGGTTCTGCACACTGGGTCGGTATTCCAGAGGTCTGTGGTTCGATTTCCGGCGAAGGTGTTTGCTCATTTTTCATCTGGCCTGCTTCCAAAAATATCCCAATGTCTCTACAAGTGGCGCCCGAACTAAAAGGGTGTTGGATGAGGATTCTCCACACCCAGGATTTGGCGACTGGGTCCCCTAAAAACCCCAGTCGCCCTTTAAAAAGGGGAGTATATAAGGTATTTTTCCCGCTTTCCTAGCGTGCCTTCGTGGTGTAGTGGTTCTGCACACTGGGTCGGTATTCCAGAGGCGAAGGCGTTTTCTCATTTTTCATCTGGCCTGCTTCCAAAATTATCCTAATGTCTCTACAACCCTTCGTCTATTAATTTCTGAAAAGAACAGACTGTCGCCTGTTGAACAGTCCCTTAAGCTTCGTTCAGACGGGAGCGTAAAGGGCATAAGTGATTAAAGCAGAGCTCCGTTGCCAAGGCAACAAGTCTGTGCAACGTCACAAAATCTGGTTTAGGGCTCGGGGCATAGGGTTCAAAGTTTTCAACTTTATGCTGAGTTTGGGATAAGCGTCGACCAATCAGAGCGAAGCTAAAACGAAGCGTCGTTCTACAGAAGATTTCGCTGTCACAAAACAAGCAGAGCGAACGCGAGAAATCAATCGAGCAGGAGAGCAGCACGGCAAAGTTGTAGACACATCCACGCATGTGCAAATTTAGCTTCTCTCATTGGCCACGGCTTACACACCGTTCTCGCAAGTGTGAACGGAATTCCCGTATTTTATGCCCTTATGACTACGTCTCTATGCCCTTTACGCCGCCGTCTGAACACAGCCTTAAAGACACAGACACAGGACACACAAACTTTCTCTCAGATTCGAAACCGGGCCCAAGTCTATGGCAATAGTGTTGGGTCCAGCTTCTCTTCCAGTATGCGACTTATAGAAGAAAATTATGTATGATTACCTCGAGAGAAAAGTATTGCTCATATTGAATGAGTCATCATATTTGCCTAGCTTCAACCAAAATCAGTAGTATTTATTCGTGTAAATATTTCAATACTCCCAAAGAGAAATTGGATACTGGAAACTGTTGTATTGGAGCATGTTTGATGTGTTTGAACACTTCACTGAAGGTAGGTGCAGTTCACGGACATACGATCGCAACTAGGGTTTTGCGTTGCAGCAAATGCTTTGGGTTTTATTCTCATCAACGATAAATCATGTCCAGATAGAGCAGACCTGATAGATTAGCACATCGAGAATGTAGGTATTACGCGTATGAAATGGCCTCCATATTAGCCGCACATCAACCCTCATCGAAAATCGTTGGAATGCCTTTAGACGTGCTGTCTGTGTGCCTTTTCTAATTATTTCTCAAAGAACTGGAAACTACCCTGTTAGAGGAGCAGGAGTTTGTAATGCCTTCTGATGGACTTGAACACTTTAGTGAAAGTATGAAATGATTAAAAATTAACATCGCTGCAGGAGCGCTTGTAGGGGTCAGAGTGATTGCATCCCTTGTTAAAGAGAATATCGCTGGTTTACACATTTTTGTGGTTACATACAAAATGTGATTAGAAGCATACCTCAATTATTTTACTTGCCAAAATCCTTAGTTATGAAAATATAATCGAATTGCCGAATCCTTTTCTGTGTTTTTAATCATTTCTGATTTAGATAATTATATCGCTATGTAATTAAGGTAGAATACACGCCGAACAAATACTAATCTAGAAGTCAAACAACAAAAATCAGCGTTAACAAGTAACAAATTTGCAAATATAACCCTGATTTTTGTTGTTTGACTTCAAAATTAGTATATTGTCGTGTGTTTTGCTTTTGGAAAGCGAGTAAATATATTTTTAAAATTATTTCTGTTACATGTGTATCATAAAATATAAAATTCTGATGTGTACACCACATGACTTCCTTGTACGGAATATTAAATACTTTTTCCTGCATTTCATTTAAACTTATTTCCTCGAATTTCATTAGAGGTATATTTCTCATTCAATTAATTCAGTTCTCATCTCGCGACAAGGCAAAAATACATAAAAAAACAAGGCAAAAATACAAGTCTGTGCAACGTCTAAGGGTATGAAGTACTGACAGCTATAAAAATACATAAAAACTCGAAATATCTATATTAAAAATTGAAAGATATAGAAAAAATAAAACACCAAATACAGTTAAAACAATTAAAATTTTTTCCTATTAAATTTACAGTTTCTATGAAAAAACAAGCAATTTTGCCAGCGGACAGGAAGACACTTTTTTAGGTGCACAAAACGGAAACTTTACTTTAAATTCCACTCGTCAAAAAGACACTGAAGGCATAGAAACTGACTTAATTTGCTGTGGACGCTATGCTGAGTCAATAAATGAGACAATTTAATAACTTAAATGATAATTCTAGAATGGATTAAGCATGATTTAAGAATTAAAGAAGCATAATTAAAGAAGACGTTATCTTTGTTGATGCGAAGCTTAGTTTCTCTAGATTGGCAGCAAATCTACTATTCCGCTAAGTTTCAAATGAAAACAAATATGGCTGCTATTGTAAAAAAATTAAGCCTAGTTGCACTTAAACAACTGTTAAATTTTTGATAATTCTGCAACTATTCCGTGGAAGTTAATTACGAACAGACGTCACGAAAAATCTCTTCTGAATCCATTTTAAATTAGTTTTATAATTCGTTTTGGGAAAAAGAGTGCTTTATTCTGTCCTCGGGTACAGATATCACGACGTTATCGTTAAATTGCGTACGATAGCGGTCAAAATGGATATTTTCGTTGAAATATAGTACCCGGAATTTTTCCGTAATCGAAAATCGTTGGAATACCCTTAGACGTGCTGTCAGTACTTCATACAAGGAAGTAGAGAGGGATTTAAGTTAGTTAAAAAAAAAAAAAAAAAAAAAAAGTTTATGCATTTATTCCTTTTAAATCGCGTTTTATTTTTTTAATTGGACATTGGTTAAATTTCAAAGATAAAAGATCTTACGTTTCGCAAAAGCAAAAACGGCTACATTTTAGCCTGGAAGATAAAGATATAATATATTGTGGATTGGTAGCACTTGTCAAGTCTCTTGGATGACTACTACATGGTAACGTATCATATTTGTTCAAATTTTGGAAGGACTTCCTTGAAAACGTTATTGATAGCAAAAAGAAGCAAAGAGCAGTGCTCTGGTTAATACGTTTGTTCAAAGTATCAAAAATGTGTTCCACTAGCCGGAAAGACTGATAATACCAACTTGTAAAACCGCAGCAAAAATAATGAATATGGTTGAATAATAATAATAAAAACAAAGATTGAAAGTGAAACTAGCAATAGTCTCTTTTAACTGGAAATTTCAGTGCTTTAGCCACGTGAATTTGTCACATGGAAAAGATAAAAAGAATATGCAAAGTGTGTACAGGCACAATTTTGTGTTGCTGACTTCGAGATAATTTTATTTTTGCTTTAAATTTTGTTGTTATTATTTTCCATTTAATTTTTGATTTGATATATATGTGATGTCTCTCAAAAGTCATTGAAGTTATAGTTTCCGGGATAGGGGAGATATAAAAAATTTGATACACGTTAAGTTATGAAACATAATTTTCATTGAAGTATGCGTTTATCAAGTGTCCCTTCTGCATTAACTTCTTTTTTCCAAGAATAGTAATAATAAAAAACCTTTAGAAACAAATATCTTTTCTTTAGAAAATGATATTTCTAAATTGATTAAATCTAAGAAGTAAGCATATTTTAAGAATTAATAGTATAAGGTATTTTCTTCCTGCTTCTAACATGCCTTTGTGGTGTATCGGTAGCATATTCGGCGCGTATTCGAGAGGTCTACATTCTAGTCCTGGCTAGGTCATTGCACATTTTTCATGTATTCTTGCTTCAAAATAACATAATTACTCTATAATAGTAAGCCAACAAAATATTACTAACATTTTGAAAAGTATATAAAATTAGGCAAAAAGGTGCAGCCTTAGATTCGGAATTTATCTCAGTGCAAGCATGGCGACTTCATCAAGTACTCAAAATGGCAATAAAGTTTTTATCTTCTCAAGATTAGTAAAATAACTCATTCTTTACAAAAAATCAACGAATCAATTCATAAATAAAAAGAACCACGGAGACATTTAAAAATTACCAGCTTGTGTACTACGCCTAAATGAATATAAATATTGCATTTCGTAAGACATGGAATACATGGAATTCGTAATAAATACTTCTTGGTTTCGTGGTTAACGGTCGCCTGCCATAATCATTTTTCACATCTATCTTTATCCTTATTTTTAGAAAACCCGTTGCGTAAATTAAGTTTACTGTGACTGTGGTTTATAAATATGATACATATAAAAAATGCTGGTATTTTCTTATCATTATCTCTGAATGTTCGAAGTCAACAATGTCTATTAAATGTGAGAATCGTTTTCGTTATTTTTTTTTATGTTGTTGAATTTTTATCTCTAAAACCTTTACTGCGTAAGTTTTTAAAATACCGTCGCTTTCATTTTGCCTGCGACTGTTTTAATTTCAGATGCATTAGAATATATTTAGTAGTGTGCGAAGAAATAAACGGATTACGCCATGCGTAATTTTTAAAGAAGTAGAAGGTCTTTAAAGTTAAGGGAAGTTCAACTAGCTTGATGTAGGTTTTATAAATACACTCTTTTAGTTTCGAAAGAATATGACACTTTTACTTCAAGGAGCAGAAATATTTTGCCCTGCAGAAGAATGTTTAGCCTGTCGATTTGTCGAATAATAAACGATGAAACAGAAAAAAGAGAATTTGAATTTTAGAGTTATGTAAAATTTAAACTTAGGTTGAAACTGCATCTAGTTTTCAGAGTGCTGCTATTCGATTTATCTTTAAAAATTATCTATTATTTATTTAAATCTATTTACGTTTGATTTATTTTTAAAAATGTAGTTCTAATTCCGTAAAATATTTTAAGTTTCTAATTTTCAGAATGTTGCCATTTTCCATTCTGTTTACCTCTCAAATTATAGTTGTGATTCCATATAAGTTTTCAGAGTTAAAGGCTTTTAATTTTCAGAATGCTGTCATTCGATGTTCTATTTATTTTTCAAACGTGAGTTCTAATTCTGTTAAATACTTTCAGGTTTCTAACTTTCAAACTACTGACATTCAACGTTCGTTTATTTTTCAGACCGTATTGTAATTCCACAAAATAGTGAGTGATTTAAAAGCAAATAAACGTACTTTTTAATATTCTATATTTATGTTTTATTTTTAGTACTATACGTAATTCGTATGATTTATAAAACATTTAATTTATAATGTATCAGTTACATTATAATGCAGCAAAATGTGATTTTCTAAACCCTTGCAGCATTATTTTAATTAACAAAAGATATTTGTATGCCCTACATTACGTAATCTGATACAAAATTGCCTGCTTATCGTTTCTAAAACGCATTCTGGTGGTCTAAATAGAAGAATTTGAGGAATTAAGCCATGAAAACTCTTCTAATGGCGGATATATATGACGGTCTAGTTTGCTGAGGTTGGAATAAAAGAGACAACCTTTAAAAATCAACATTTCTTTGATAAAATAACTAGATGTGGGATTTCTAAGATGGCTGCTATCAATACTCAGAAATCGATAAGGCAGTCGGAAGGTTAGATATAATCTAAAATAGTCGATCAAATATCAATTAAGTCTTTGATATCGTAAACTGGAAACGTAGTAGTAATAAGGGATTTTGTCGCTAGACGTTAATCAACGAAGAAGTAGTGTATAAGTTAGTTCCCAATTAGAATGACTCCTATTACGGTTTTGTTATTTTACGATGATGTGAAATTTTACGTTTTCAGTAAAATCGTGCTTTGAATTCTGAATTTGTTATCTTTCCTGAGCTTTTGCTTGTAAACTGTCGGCGAAAACGTTATCTTCTGATATAGAATATTATGCCTGCTAAATCTTTAATAAATATTAGTGGTCCTGTGCCTTCCATCATCTAATTTCATCAGAAGAGAATTAATTGGCTGATGATTTGGCTGTTGCAGCATCACTGCAAATCCAGTTTTTATGTTGCGAATTTTTATATTATTATTGCCTGAAGTGTTATATAAGTACCTGCGTCATTAGCGTTATATAAGAATCATATTGTAAAGACATTAGGTTAATTGGAAGCGGGAGAGATGAAAAATGAGCAACGCCTTCCCCAGAAATCGAACTACGGACCTCTGGAATACGCGCCCAGCGTGCAGACCATAACACCACGAAGGCATACGAAGAAGGCGGGAGAAATTCCTTATAATACGACAAAAAATAATTTTGAACTCACGCAGTTTGATGAGGTTTAGGGGTTAGAAAGGGAAACTAACCAGATTAAATAGGAATCTCTAGGCGCTGTTACAAATTAAAGTTACGATTTTATTTTACGTATTTTTTTTATCTCACTTAAATTTTATTAAATTTCTTAAAATAGTAATATTTTTTCCCAAATAGTAATGTACTATTTAACATTTTGATATTTCTCCTTCTACATTGTTCTATATTAAAAAAATCCATTAAATTTACTGAAGATTAAAGAAATTTATTGATTTTAAGGAAATTTTTTTAAGATTACATTCGAATTATTTAAAATTTCTATTATATTTATTCATCTATTTAATGTATTAAAGTTTATGATTAGATTTATTAATTTAAAAAAAATTATTTAAGATGAAGGTTTATCATTTGGCAACAGTAAGCGTTATTTTGTTTTGTGTATTCGCAAATTCTCTCTTGATGTATTAGACAGTTTTCAGAATGTACGTTTGCTTTTTTCTAATTAAAAAAAAAAATCCTTACAAGAACTAATTTTTACTACGAAATTTTACTTTGTACCGAGACGCTTTCAGAAAAATGTAACGCAAACATCTCTCTGATTTCTTAAATAGCTTTTCTATGCTTTCTTATTTGAGAATGCCTTTCACCTTAAAAAGGAAATGTTATTTCAGTGCATCAATTCGTGCCTTTCTTTTTGTTTTATTTACTTTTCCTGAAGCGATCCGCTATTCTCAAATTCGAACAAAACACGAGAGAAGTTTTGAGACATCGAAGTATCTAGTTCCTGAAGAACTGTATCGTATTCCTTTACCTTTTAAAAAAGGCGCCATAGAAGTTTTTGAACAATAGTGACCTTGTTCTGAAGGTTCTCACTTCATTCTAACATAAATAAATGCAGACGATTCTCGTTAATGTACCTGTAGGGCGTATTTTTGATATCAGGGGTGTCTTTCGAAGTTATTTGCGCTTTAATGATTACAGAGCATCTGTTTCGGAATTTAACCAGCGTGTATAATTTTCCTGAAATTCATTCGATTTGCATTTTATACGCTTGATTGAAAAGAAAAATACTGTGTTGTTATAATCTCATTCGTTTCTTTTATCATTTCGTGATAAGAATGCTTGGTTACACTAGTTGATGTATATTTGAATTTGCAAATAACTGAAGAATTGAATATAAAACATTGTAATCACTTTTCTTATTTTTTTCCCTACGAATTTGAATTCAAATTATTTAATTTCAGCTAAGTTTAACCATGAATTGGCCTTTGTTTTGAGAAAGAGTTTTGTAATTTCTAAAGCATTGAAGAGAGACTTCTTTTCTTCAAGCAGCAGAAGTATTCATAATAACTTGTTCTTTAACTAAAAGTTTGTTATAATATATTGCTATTTCTTAGTGGTAGCACATTTTATTCATATTTTTATCATTAACATCATTAATAAATATCGTTTCTAATGTTGTTATACTACTGTGTATTTAGAATTCAGAAATTTTATGCAACCCTGCCCTTATATATAATCTGCATCAAAAATAAAATTTAATTACGTCAGTAAAATTTCGTAATATCATAAGGATTTTCCTTTTTTGTTTGTTACTTTCTTCTAAGATCGATTTTTATAATAAGCCTAATCAAAGCACCGCCTAGGGGTTCCTGCCTTTATTCCTTGGCAAAAATTAATAATCAAGTCTTTTCAGATTTTTGACTTAATTAATATTAAATAAGTATTATAAATATATAAATCTCGTACAATATATCATGGGTACCATCTCCGAAAGTGACAATTATTTCTGAGAACATAAATAAACACAGGCATTGAAGATCACTTCTTTAAGCCGACCACCTTGTGCGCTGAATTTTCTTTGCTTGAGAGGCGCTAAGCGTTCGTTCGCCGGCTATTGTAGAACTGAAATATTTTTATTGCCGGCTTGCCCAGAATTTTTATGCTGACCTCGCAAGTATCAACAACCCTGTTACAAGGGTCTACGTTTATGATGTAAATGACCCAAATAATTGTAAGCGGCCTATGGCCATACTTAGTACTCATATTGTTTAATTTGACTTACTTTACCTGTACTGTATACTGTACTTTATGACTTATGCTGTCATTTAAGTGCACCAGTTGACTCACACTATCTGTATTGTATGTATGTATTATATGTATCTCTAGACTCAGGTTAAAGCCAGCTCTTTTCCCCTTTCTCAGCTCCCCCAGATGGCATTTTCAGGTCGTTATTGGAACTCGGCGCACACTTTATTTCTGCTAGAATATCCTATTATCCCATTACTCAAAATTATGATAATAATTTATAAAAAAATTATTATATCTTATGTTAGTTACTCATGACAGCATTCGAAACAAAACATGTTCGACAAGGGGTAGGATCCCCTGACCCAGGCACCCTGGTGTTATACCGCTTCTAAGTGTGACCATCCGCCAGCTCTGCTTTCTTCAGTTTTATTTAAATAGAATGGTTTGGTTTTATTGCTTTGCAATGATGGATAACATATTTATTTATAAAAGAGAGTAAATTTAAAATTTCCGGCCTTTGGAAACGTTTCAGATATGATTTACAAATCTGAAGTTCATATGTGAGTAAGAATTTCCAACTGTAAAAGAAATTCGATTTCAAAGTAATTAATGCATCATATATATGAATGCTGAATATTTTTTTTCAATTAGGGATTTGGGGGGGGAAGAGTGATTTTATACATTTCTTGATTCAAGAAACTGAAGTTTATGCCGTCTTTCGGTCTTCAAGCTAGAATCTGAAAATTAAATGGCAGTTCAGTGTGTTTCTGAAATTTTCAGATCGTCTTGTTCATTACGTTACGTTACCATGCGTTTATCAAGTGACTTGCTAAATATTGCCATTGCATAAAATATAATGTCATTAATTCAACTTCCTTGGCACACCGAAACGTAAGTTTTAACTTGCCAAGTAACGTGGATGAAAAATCTAAAGCAACGTAACTCAACAAAACAATTATGTGGTTACGCTATTATTTTAAATTCCAGCTCATCGAAGTAACCCTCGAAGGCTGTGGAGCTGTGGAACGATTTTTCGTACCGTCTAATTTCTTAGCTATATATATTTTGGTGAAAGTTTAGGAAATACAGAAATACAAAAAAGTCAACGTGATGGTTGTTTGGTAACGTCCCTCAGACGCTGTTATGTGTTGTCAACTTCACGCGGCAATCCTTAACAGATTTGGCGTTTTGACTTTGTGAAAATGATAACATAATTGGTTAAATGAAAATAAAACTTAACAATATAATCATTCAAACATCCCCCAAAAAATCTTCCAAGAAAATTCTTAACGTTAGAGAATAAAATAACATAAAGAAATACTTAAATAGATAAAATTTTATTGCAGCAAAGGATGGGGGAATTAAATCTTATATCGTTTTCCTCCTTTTTTTCCTTCTCGGTAATCTAATTCTTAGCGTTATTTTTTGATTGATGGAAATGCACTTTCAAGGCTCCTGGATTCAGGTTTGGCGACATCTAAAGCGTAAAGAAGGAATGTTCTTGTCACCTCTTAATGTAAACATTTCTTTTTTGACAATGCTAATAGCATCTGGATTGAGCATGATAGGAATCATAATGAGTGAATTCAATTCTTTTGGTTATCACGATTTGAAGTTTTACTTACCAGATCATCAGAAACATCGTGGAATATCCCCCTCAGTATCCTAAGCACATTTTCTCGAATGCTTAATGTCGCCATCCCAGTACATCTTCATGACATCCTCATTAAGTTCTTTCGACAAGGTGCAGGATGTCATGAGGACTTGAAGGCCTGTTTATCGCTTAAAAGGGATATTCACATCTCCTTCTGTGTTCGTGTAGAATAATAATGTTTTGAGAAGATTTAAGTAATTTTTAAATTTGGATTTCAGTTTATTTAATAATTTTTAGTTAGATACAATACTGTGCAAGGAACATAAAACGAATCTTCGGTACATTTAGACGGTTTTTTAACAAATCAAAACTTACTGTATTTTTATTATGGAAAACTGTAGCTTTTCTTTAATTCAGACAAGCGGAATTTAAGTGATTTTTTTTTTAATTTAAGTGTGCAGATACTTTAGCCAAGTTAATATATATGCATAATTTGGAATAGTTTCAGCAGATTTAAATTTATAAAAGATTTATTACATATTTCCGTGTGTAAACTGAGAAGAATTTAGGAAATCTTTTATTATTTGAGTTTGGACGTTGGCTTTCGTACGAATTCAAAATTATTTATAATTAATTTACAAAATTGATATTATAGGTTACGTATTGAATAAAAGCTACTTTAAGTTCTAATATATATTAATTAAATTTCTTTATTTTGGTATACGATTGGAATTTTTCAGGAAATTCTTCGAAGTTTTTCTTTGAGACAAGTTTAGGTGAATGTCCTTATCCATTTTAGCATTAACATCGTTGTTATTCGTCTCATCAGTTTAGGTAACATCATCATCTGTTCCGACCATTATTAAGCAAAAGCGATAAGTTTTAGTTTAAAACTAGCAGAATACGCTGTCCTTTTTGTGTGGCCATCTGCCTGTAATGTCAGAAATGAAGACGTGTTAATTACTTGTAAAGCGAGAGCGCAGCTGACGTAAGAGGGAAAAAATATTGTGATTGTTTGGAGAATTGTTATCATAAAAAGCACAATATAAAAAGTGTGACTTCCGTACAACAGAAATTGACTGAGATAGTTAGTTTTAAAGTTGGGCATCATATGTTACAGGGATATACACAAATTAAAGAGCGAATGGCTTTGCACTTGTATTTAAATTAAAAGAGAATATCAATTAAAGAAAAGATTTCTGATATTAAGAGATTAAATTTCAAGCATTTCTATGCATATTATTAAGAAAGTATTGATCAATATATTTTTGCTTTCCACCGAATCTTGCAGAATTCTTGTTCTATAAAGCAAAAGTTATAGTACTATCATATTGCCAACTGGCAACCTTAATTATTTGCACAAATTAAAAATATTTCTAGTTTCATAAATTTTAGATTAAAATTCTAAAGTAATAAAACTGCATGAGAATATTAATGGTATATTTTTAAAGTTAATGTTTCAAAGCTTTTTTGTGTGAAAACGCTTTCGGCATATCAGTTAATACAAAAATAAAAATTCACGCTAGTAAATCGCAAAAGAATAACCAAGTAATTGCATTTAAGGGGAAAAAATTAACCTCGAACTATTCGAATTTATTTATTAACCCACACCCTTAAGGACAGGTGAAAGATGACGTCAGAATTTCCGATTTTGAAATTAATCTCATTCAATTCATGCGGTAGTCGAACATTTTGTGTTTTATTTCTTATAAAGAGTATAACATTTTCCTAAATGTAAGAAGAGGGACTGGCGAACGTATAAAAAGTTAGCTTTCGCATTTTACACAAAATTGATTTTTCTAAACTTGAAAATGCTATAACACTAATATTTGCGTCATTTAAAACATTTGTGCAATTGCAAATATATGTTGGACAAAAATTGAACAGTTGGAAATATAGGTAAGGACATATAGCTGACTTAAAAGGTGTTTTAAATTTAATACGCGTTTTCAGTTTTGTTTTAATTTTTGCAGCCGGCTTATGTTCGGAAATGCGCTCTAATAAAGCAGTAATCTGAAAATTAAACAAAATTTTAATGAATATCCGGGGGCGTCATTCACGTAGTTTTTCAAGCAATGTAAATTACGTAGAATTTTTTACATTTGTTACTTTAAAGTAATTTTATCTAGCAGCTGCGCTACGAAACTCATCATGAGAAACAGCACCGACAAAATTTTTTTATTCTTCAGATACTTACTGTAACACCTGCATTCATTTAAGTTAGATTCATGTTCCCATTCTGTATGTCAATCATTTCTCAAATGCATTTCCTCAGATCTTCATATGAATGTTTTTGTTCATTCTTAAATCTGCCTCTCTCTCTCGCAACATGCAGATTATATCAAAATTCCTTTAGTTTCCTGGTGTTAAAATTTATTTTCTTAAACATAAATATACAGTGAATAAAAATAAAATACGGGTCTACCTAATTTAGTGGATGATTCGTGGGAGCGATTTTTATGAATATTAATGAAGTGAACTTTTTCGTTGAAGTTTAACACGTGAGTTTGTGAATCCTGGTATAGAAACCCACTCCTCCTCCTTAAAATAAAAATAAAAAAAAAGTCATAACGAAATTTTGAAGTAATGATAAAACTACAATTCTCTCTATTCCCCCTTCTTTTATTATTATTATTATTATTATTATTATTATTATTATTATAGCTCAAAAGCTCTGTTAGCATTGAAACGCGATTTTGCTTCTAATCACTATAAATACGTCGTTTCACTTTTCATTCGAGTTCGTTGCCATTCGACAAAATGTAAGATATTTATCTTTCACACTGACGATGCCTGTTGTGGATTAGCAAACTAAACTATTTGAAAGCGGTTTCTTAAGAATTTCTCAATGTTTGAATCTAGAATGACGTGATATATATATGTTTATATTATATACATATTTATATTTCATATTTTGTGAAGTTTTAATGAGTTTTTGATTTACAAACTCAACGATTTGAAAGCGAACAGTAGCAACACTGTATGAAATGAAACACTTTTATCTCAAGTGCCAGAGACTCGGAAATTCTAAAAATATGCTGTTTTTAAATATTTTGTGGTTCTGCTGTTAAAATGAATTTTATGCGGCGTTAATGCGAAGAACATGATATTTAATAAATAAAGTGAACACACATAATGCTAATAATAAAAAGACCAAAAAAAAAAAAAAAAAAAAAAAAAAAAACGTTTTGTAAGCTACTTACTAAAACAAATGAAACCTTGATACGAAAACACATGCTGCTTTTAAGATTTTTGCGATTTTGCTGTTGAACTGTATATGGAGCGAGAGTGAAGAAAATGATGTTTAATTACAAAACTCAAAAGAGGAAAAAGCGGGGCTCAGCAAGTATGAGTGCAACAACAGTCTGCTAGACTGCGAACTCAGCGAGAACGTAAAAATTTTTAACAGATCCTTTTAGGCGACTGTTAAGATCTGAAAACTTTGATATTTTTTCCCACATATTTTTCAAACGGGAAAAAAATGGTTTAATATTTATATTTATTTCTGTTTGCATCATTGTACATTTAAAAACCAAACGCAGAACAAGCATATTTTTAAAATATAAAGTACCTTTTCCCTCAGTTTTTATTTTATTCAACAGTAAAGATGATTCTCTTGATGATTTCTTCATGAACTGAGACAGTAATAATAATAGCTTGGCAACAGTTTTTATTTTATTTTAGAACAGATGTTATTATTATTTATAAAGCAAAAAAACATTTGTAAAAGTTTTTCTATTTTAGGTTTTTATATTTTCAAAAAACTTTTTCTAAGGTAAATTTTGTTGAGATTTAGCTAGTAATATGTATTTCTGAATTTGCAAGTAGTTTATGCGTTTTTTAACTCCTATGCAAGAAGAGAGAGTTTAAAACTTAAGGAAATCTTCTTCAAAATTTATAATAACAGTTCTTAAAGTAGCATAAGTCCTAAAGCAAACTTGTAATTTGCAATAATACACAATATACAAAATGTTTGGCCTTCACGAAATATCCATTCGGGTATTAGGATAAAGAATTAAAACGGCTAGTTTTCCTTATTATTGTTATTAGCGGCATAGCAACGTTAGTAATCAAGATGCCTCGCTGATTACTTCCTTGTACAAAATACGGGAAGTACTGTAATCGCGAAAAAATTCGTTATCATATATCAAAGGAAATATCCATTTTGACTGTTCCCGAATCCATTCGGACAATTTTATGGTGTGATGTCTGTACTACAGACTGAATAAAGGACTGTTTTTTCCAAAACGGTTTGTAAAATAAATTTAAAAAAAAAAAAAAAAAAAAAAAAAAAAAAAACGCTTTCGTTGACGTGTCTGCATACGTACACTGCGGGGAGGGGTGCGAAAAGACACCTTATTGCTATGAACGCTAAAAACAGAACGCTGAAAACGTACACTGCGGGGAGGAAAAAAATGAGACACTTCTATATCTCCCGTTCTACTGGGCCGATTGACGAAATTCAACTTGTATTTTTCCTGTCTCGAAAGCGCGACTTAGGATATGTATTAGATGTATATATAGTATTGTTCTAACATAGGTATTTTAATACAAAATTGAATTTTTCTGAAATGACATGTCAATTTTTTTTTCCATACTTCGATTCTGCGACTCAAATTATGCCGAACTGCCAAGTTTTGTAAAAAATCACACGAGTAGCTTTTAAAAAATTAGCTCTAAAAATTTTAGTTCCTCAGCGTTAACTGAATTTGATATATATTAATTAATATCTCTTTAACTGAACTTACTTGATTCCTTTTTCTAGATTTCGAAATTTAGGCTCAATCCAAATATACTGCGCACATTTTTTATGATTTATTTTTTAAATTTGCATTTAAAAATATTTTTTATGAATTTTTCGAAAACATTTTTGTCTTATAACCTATAAAATTTTTAACGTCATCTTAAAGTGGATATATTTCTTAGGCACACCTGCAAAAAACTAGAGTTTTTTTGTTATAAAAAAAAAAAAAAAAAAAAAAAAAAAAAAAAGTTCATATCAAGGACTTCTGTTATGGTTGCTGGAAAGAGAAATGGAACATTTCAGTAAAAAGGAAGAATATTTGTTGAACTTTGAAGTCTGTAAATATGAGAATGATATGCAATTTGATTACAATCAAATAATTACTGGGCACGGGGCTCTTCCCTCCATACTTGAAAAGATTTAATTTACAAAATTTGTAATTTGTCTTTGTAGTGCTCACATTTCATCAAAAACTGGGTATTTTTGCGATATGTTAGTGGAAAACATGGTTAATGCAGTTAATAATTATTATTGGCCAGGAGGGTTGCAGCGCATTCGTATATTACATTACATTACTTCCCATTAAGAATTATTTTAAATAACGAAAGTACTCACGTTTTGGCAACGTCAAATTTAAAACAAAGAAAAAAAATAGTTTTCGACAAATAGCAAAATCTAACTACATGTATAATAAAGTTTGTGTATGTAGTTAGTCTAAAAATAAATATCTAACAATACTTAATATCAATTTATGGTTTGTTGTAAATATCTAACAATATTTAGTATCAGTTTATCGTTGTTTCAAAAAGAATACTTAATAGGCCGTACAAGAAAGTCATTTGGCATCCGCATAACATTTTTTTCGTTATATTCCTCTAAACAATCATTAAAGTTGTGTGTTTACCTTTTCTTAAGAGCTTGACTTTTGGAATTATTACAGCCAGGTCTCCAGATATTAAATCCCATATAATATGTTTGAGATACTCTTGAGAGGGCAAGTACAACTCGCCATCTCCTTCCTAGAATCCTCCAGAATCTAGAAACAACGTTGCAACAGAAATAGTATCGGCTGGCGTAAGGACTTATAAATTAACTCATTCTAGATTGATATTACGTTGCCATGGCAGTATGACTATCAGAGAGGACTATACCGTCATTAGCCTGAATTTTTTTTGTCCGGTTTTTTAATCTTTGTTTTAAATATTCCTGTGCCGAAGTGCATTACGTGCGAACATGTAGTTTAGACGTTTTACTGTATACTTTTTGGTATTATTTTTATAATACCAAAAATAGGTATTATAAAAATAATACCAAAATGTATTATTTTTATATTATTTTTATAATACCAAAAATAGGTATTATAAAAATAATACCAAAATGTATACCGTTGGTATTATTTTTACCTAGTTTAATTAAAATTTTAGTATTTATGGATATAATAGCTGAAATGTGGAAATTCTCTTAATTTTAAACACCTGTATAATTTCAACCATTTTACGGGCACTATTTTCTCCTTTTGAAATGTTCATTACTGCTGAAGTTTAAAACTGTAGTGGCTCACATAAATTAATAAACAATCAGAAAAGTTGTAACAAACGCAAATCGAAATTTTAATTGAACATTTGATTGCTGGTGACACTTGCTCAAAATATGGCAATGCAATGGACGAAGTACATTGATATGAAATGCAGTCACTCTCCTCTTACAGAAATGCAAGGCTCGTAGTAATTACCCTTACTGTTTATGGTGATATCAGTGAGTACATTAAACATACCACTCTTTATTTAAAACCATAATGTCCGTTATTGGCTGAAAGCAGAAACAAACTCGCTGCTGGTATCTGTTGGTGGTTTAAAATTGCAAATATGCTTCTAAAGCGTGTCACACGTTCCTGACTTGGATTTAAAGCTAGAAACAGAACTGCCCAATTCAGGTGCGGAATATTGTCTTTTTTAAGTTCTCTGAGAGGCTTGCTCTCTCCTTCTACTAGTCGAGTCTGTTATCGGCGAAAAATATAATCTTGCTAAATCACTAAAAGACTCCTTCGGTGAATTGTTTTCCTGTTGATATCTGCATAACGATATTTTTAAAAAAGTCAATGATACCGTCTTTCTTTTTATGAACACTGCTCTGTTTTCCTGCTCACAAAATGTGTGTGTCCGCCCTCATAGTAACTGTCTGCCATAACAATTACTTTTTAAAGTATGTTACTTGTTAGTAGTGGATGCCTTATTTAGTTTATATCGAGTGGTATCTCTTAAATGCTTTCTGCAGCTAATATCTGGAATCATTTATGACATGAATCTCTTTCAGTTTGTAAACTATTGCACATGATTGTTTGGCCAATTTCTCTTTCACTTCTGTCACGTCAAATGATGCTTAAGTGAGTTATTGACTGCTGAGAATAAAAATTTCCGTTGTGAAACTCCCTGCACTTAGTAAAAGATGACGCATATTTCTATTAACTTCGATGAGAAAGAAATTTTTTGTAGATTGATAGTATTCTGAATGGATAGAATTCGTTTCGAAATTAATATCATTCTGGTGTAGTCTTAGTTCTAGACCATCGATAACTGAATCTAAGAATTTCCACGATCTATGAACAGCAGAAAACTTTATATTTCTCATCTTGTCACGTTTAGAGACCAGTGGCAGGTGTGCTTTCAAGCAGAAGGTGGCATATTATCGCAGTTCATATGACAATTAATGCATACAACTTAAAACTAAATTTTATAGGATATATTAGATAAAACGTTGCGACATTTTTTCATTGGTGACATAGCCATAATTAGTGCAAATACCATTTTTATGAGTTATGACGAATTTTCTAATTGTTTCTTAGTTGATGAAGCCATTGTATTATCTGCCTAGTAAAGTTGTAGAATTTATTGATTCAACCTTTGATATCTTATCTTATCTAAGTTGGAAAATCTAACTTTAGTAACTTGGAAGTAGAAGGACTTCACTTGCTTATAATCAGCGAGCAGAACGGTTCCTTGACGACAAGCGTGACGTCAATACAAACTCAGGGTGCCTAAAGCAAAAAACGATGTCATTCTTTGTCTTTTAATGAAATTTACTTGTTTCTGGGGTTTGCTTAGAGGTACATAATCTCATCCAGCTTACAACTGCCTAATCTTCTTATTTAACCAGGTAATTCTTTTTGACCTGTGGGTAAGAACAGAAAATTAACAAATTCTTCTGTGATTCGTAAAGTTTCTGTATTCCTTCCCCTTCCCATGACTATTCTTAAGTTTAATCGCAAATGTTTCATTTATGCGCATTCTTCTAATTCTTGGGTGCGACCAATTTTGCTGTGCTTCGTATAATGTTTTAAATCTTCACTTTCTACTATTTTTCTTATAACTACTCAAACTCGTTTCTAGTTTTCGTTCTTTTGCTTTTGTAATTTGTATTATTTTCCATCTCATTCATTGATGGCAAGTTTCCGTGCCCTCTTTTCCAAAATCTCGGAAGATTTCCCCGTAGAGACGAATCAAAAATAAGCCCGAAACTCAGTAACTGACTAAACCTCCAGTTGAGTATTCTTGTGCCGCATTCACATATCCGACTCTAATGTCTTACATCCAATAATAAGAATTTCATAAGGAACATAGGTATGTTATGTTGCACGTGTACGCAGACTTAAAACTCGTTCTGATTATATATGTTGTTAGGAAACATTCAGTGCTTTTGGGTAATTATTATTCTACACTCAGAGCTTATGAATTTTCATCAGTATGAAATTTTGATAAGAAAATGAGTTTAGAGAGAATTTAGAATCATAAGTGAACTGAAAATCATACATGAGCATTTAATTGCTAAAAATAGCATTTCTCCCCTAGAAATCGTACGTTACATTTAAGATTGCAGTATGTCCCTACTTAGTTATGTCAGTCATATCTGGTCATACACCTGTATTGCCTGTATTAATGATATAACAAGTTGCATAAGGAGTTATCATCTTAAGCAGTTGCATGGTATTAGCCAGGATATTAGGCCATTTTCATTCTCTCCGTGCATGCTTTGTTGATGTAATTGGTTAGCGGTCCAAGTAGGATTGGTTTGATTGGTTTATTTGATTATGGAAAAACACTCGAGAGTTATCTGCCTAAGGCGAGATGCCTTCGTATGAGGACTTTTTAAGAGAAACTTGCTTGTTTACGTTGCACATGGGAAAACCATAGAAACACCTTGAAGCCAGGCTGTTCGCTGGTCTTCGAAACCGAATTACCAGTGTTCAACGACTTTACCGCTCGGTTTTGGTGGACCAATCCATAGTTAGAATCCCGACGAGACCTGCTTTACATACTTTTCTATTTATATACTTTTTTAAGAGTTTTAATGCATATTTTCTACATGTATTATTTTCATTTGCTTTAAAAATTAGAGGAATTATGTTATATAATATGCATAATAATATACTTTTATAATGTTCTTAGTTACTACATTGCATTTTTCTTTAAATTTTTCATTCATAAGGAATTATCGCAATCCTCTATGCGTACTCTCATGGTGTAAATGTGGGACTGCCAACAAGAATAACTGGAAGCTCCGTGGTTCGAATCCCGACGAGGGAAAAGTTGATTATTTATATTCTAGTGTTCTGAAAAATATAACATAGTATGCAAAGACGCTGAAATCAAAAAGTACGGACAATAATTCTTCAACACTTTGATAGATTCTTATGCCTCTTCCCAAATGCCCTTTAAGTGGAAAAGAATGTAATGGATTATCCCCCCTCCCTTGCTTTCTGTCGTTATGTAGTGGTTAGGACGTCTAGCTAGCAAATGAAAGATGCGTGGGTCGAATCCCATGGAGAGCGTAATTGATTTTTCACGTTTTCTTCACCGAAAACCTAATAGTCTCTGCAAAGTGACCAGGAAAACAGTCGGCCCAAATGACCTATCGCTGAAGAAGCTTTTCCGCGAAATGAGCTTATCCTACTAATTCTGAATTGCTCCTAGTCGAAACAGTTTCTCTGAAACCGATGTCACTGCTAACATTTTGCATTTGTGATGAAAATGCTTCGTTGAAGCTTTGTACCTAGTAGGTTTTTTCCAAAGAACTCTTTTTCTAGTTATTCCAAAACTACAATTAGGAGAAGTACTTCTTTCAGTCTAATATTGCAGAGCGAAAATTCTGGGAAATGTTTCTTTCCATTCACTGTGGAGAGCAAGGATACCATGCTAAAAGGTTTGTTCTTATGTAACGTCACTGACTTCTAGTCTGCTTAAAAGCTACTTCCTTGGTCGTTTCTTTCTTCCATTTCAGTAAGTACAACGCAAGTGACATCAGCATTGGAAGAGTGTAACCTGTGTTGAGGACAGGTAATAAATAGATGGGATGCCAGCTTAAGGTAACGTGAGCGTAAACATCCAGAAATTTTGGAAAGTCTTTAATCTTTCTGATATAAAAAATAAAATACTTTCACTTTCTTTTAGTAAATACACATCTTGACTATAGAGGAAAGGCAACCTTATGAGGTATTTCTCCCGCCCTGTTAGCATGCCTTCGTAGTGTATTGGTCTGCACGCTGGGCGAGTATTCCAGAGGTCGGTGGTTCGATTCCCGGCGAGAGCGTTGCTCATTTTTCATCTCTCCTGCTTCCAATTAACCTAATGTTTCTACATTGGCGCCCGAACTAAAAGGGTGATGGATGATGTTTCTCCGCACCAAGGATTTGGCAATTGGGTCCCCTAAAAACCCCAGTCACCCTTTAAAAGGGGGGAGTATATAAGGTATTTCTCCCGCCTTCTTAGCATGCTTTCGTAGTGTAGTGGTTGGTAGTGGGCGCTATTCCAGAGGTCTGTGGTTCGATTCCCAGGGACGGCGTGATAATTTTTCATCTCTTCTGCTTCAATTAACCTAATGTCTCTACAATCTACGTACCCGGAGTTTTCAAATATCTAGGTGAGCTATGGTTCCAGCTAGCCCGGACATCTGGATTTATTATTCTTTCATTTGCCACCATTTTATCATCCTCACCTTTCTCGGATATATTATATGGGTGCGTCTTGTAAATTTCAAGTACATTTTTTTTAATAAAAATTGATACAGCTCTATAGAAATTCTTATAGGATTTTTTAGGTTGTTGTGACTTATCTCATTTGTCTGACAGTAACATCAGAAAATGCATCATGGCAAGAAGTGTATGCTTGCACCTGTCATTGGCAAGAGCCTTGAGCATCATACAGGTGACAGCATCCTCTCCAATTTTTATGGAGAGCACCCTGGGGAGACGGAACCAAGAGTCTCCCATCCCTCTTTCCCTACCCTCAATTTCTCGAGAGGACTTTCAGCTCGCCGCATATTTAGAGTGCTCCCATACCGTTCGGACACTATACATTTACAAACACTATACCTTCTTCCAGGATTTGAACCCGGGACCTTCGGTACCGCAATAGGCTTTCCTAACCATACCGTCTGGTCGACACTTTATATGTATTCCGCTACAGAAGTGTTTCTGCATAAAATTCTATTGAAATTTTATGAAGCTTTCACAGTTCCTTGGCAAAATCATACAGAAATTTAAAAATACTTTACAGAATGGCGTTTTATAGAAATCTGCAAAGTTTCAAACTGTATTAAAGCAAGTTTTTAGTTTCTGATGTGTGGGATATGAAAGAACATAAACAAACACTTTTTATTCATTTAAGCGCTGAATCATTTTTTAATGGACATTTTTGCCTTTTTTCCTCTAGCTTAAAGTTTTTCAGCTTCTAAATTCATGTAACATTTTGTGCAATTTTATTTTATTTTATTTATTTATTTGTTTTTGTACAGTAATGCTTATATAATACAAAAATCTTCTAAAATCAATTTAAAGTTAGTTAAAGTATTAAATTTATGATGTTAGTTAGAAAATTTTAATTCCTGAAATTAATGTTTTTAATTATTGTATATGAATTCTCTATGAGAAAAATGGTTTCTTAATTTTAATTAAACTTAAATTTTATTTAAAATCTGTTTATTTTAAAGTTATTTTTAAAATCAAAACGATATTGAAATTTTTTATTCGAAAAGAAATAGTACCTTTTCCGAAGGGTTTTATTCTTTCTCGCTCTCCATATCATAATCATTTCAGAATTTAGACAAAAGTAAAAAAGGACCTTCTATAGAAGATTGATGCAAGGGAACTTGTTTAAAATTCTTCGTTTTTTATAACTTGTATCTGATATTTTCAGTAGAATCTGTTAGTTGGTTCTATACACATTGTATTAGGTTCTAGACTTGATTTTTTTTAACTAATTTTTATAAGATATGTGCATAAATCTCTGTAGAATATCTGCACATATCCTTATGAAATTTTTTCTAAAATTTCTGTACACAATTACATAATGGATTGAAATACAGAAAAAGCTAAAATATATCTAAAATTCTTTCTATCTATAACTGTAACTTTCTATGCATAACCACTTTCTAAAAATCTTTCTTGCGATTTTTTTCAAACTAATTTTCGTAGAATCTGTGCACAAATCTCTAAAGAATATCTACACATATCTCTATGAAATTTCTGTACATAATTACAAATAGAAAAAGCTAAAACATATCTCCTATTCTTTCTATACATAACTGTAATTTTTTCTGCATAACAACTTTCTAAAAAATCTTTCTATACATAACTACGTATATCTAAAATTTTACGGAATTCCATAGAATATCTCTAAAGATATTCTACGGAAGATTTCTTAGATTCTCTAAAGATATTCTATGGAGCTGGATACCTTGGATATAGAATATCTCTAGAAGTTGAGCATTGTAATTTTTTATAGAATTCTGTAAGACATTTTCTTAAGGGGATGTTCAACTTTGCCACATAGACATACAAGGCCCGGGTATAAGCCCCAGATCGTAGGAATTCCTAAATCGTGATACAATTTTTCATTCACAAAGTAGGCATTGAGGCGCTTTGTTTACGGCTCCAGACTATCTTAATCGTGCGTTGAAGACGGTCTCCATTTTTGGGCATAATTCAGTCCGCCAAGATCTGCACATATTGAAAAAGTTAGTAAATCAACAAGGATGGGCCCACCAGCGGCCGAGCGGTAACGTCGCTGAACACTGGTAATTCGGTCCGAGGTTCGAATCCCGCGAACGGGCTGGCTGCATGGGTGTTTTCGTGGCTTTCCCCATGTGTAACGTGTATACGAGCCAGTTTCCCTTAGAAAGTCCTCCACGAAGGCATCCCTCCCCCCAGGCAGATAGCCCTAGTGTGCTTTGCCATAATTAAATACACCAACACACACCAACAAGGATGAATAACGAATCTTGGCGACGCTGCCTACGCAATCGTTTCTGTAATCGTTCTCGTAATTGCTTTTTCATATTTTTTCTGATAATTATCAGCAATAATCATGAAATAAAGAGTAACTCTGGAAGTGGAGAAACTTCTAATGTTAATTTATGGCTGGAGACTCAAATAATAATGTATTCGAGTAAGCCTAAAGAGTCTTTTTTTTTTTTTTTTGGTAATATTGAGAAAGATGTCCTACTAGGGTACTTTACAACAAACCATTTGCATCGATTTCAAAGTCATGTCATTTCAACCAAGAAGATCTTTCAATCCTGAGTGTTAAATTGGTTTGAAGGAATTAAAAATATGTTTAAAAAAAAGGTGTTTATAAAGTAAAATTTTATTTAAAACTCATAAAATCATTAATGAACTAAAAGGGAAAAATAACTTACATTGTTTAATAAAAAAAAGAAACTAAGTAATTTCCTTTATAAAATTTTTAACAGTTCGCGATGTAAAACTGTAGTTTTATGTCAAAAATAATAAAAGGGTGGTAAACGCCTGGTGAATTTTCCGTTAAAATTGAGAGGAAGCTTTACAGTTAGTTCGGTGAGAGACTAATGAAATAAATGATGAAATAAATTAAATAAATCATTGAGTGGTTGTATATTATAATCAGTAAGTATATTAATTGAACGCTTTTTTTTTTTTCAATATCTTGTTAAGGCTTCGCTTCTCAGCTTTATTCTCAAATACCGTGGAGTAATTTTTATTAAGAATTCTGTATGAGTTTACTTTGCAGAATGAACAAGTTTTTTTTTTTTTTTTTTTTTCAAAAATATCACCTATTGTTTTAAGAGTTTAGGTATATATTTCCCCAACGTTATACGTGAGCCGAATTAAATTTTTATAATGCTCTTTATTACTGCAAGATATTTTGTAGCAAGTACTTTAAGTTATTCAGTTATAAATAATTATTGATTCTTCCATAGCTGCTGTCGTGATGTAAATGTTAGCAAGTCTAACTGACAATTGGAAGATCTTGGTTCGAATCTCGGAGAGAACAAAGCTGATTTTTGCTTATCATGCTGCGATAAAACTAACTCTGTGCAATAGAGCCTGAACTAAAATCTGATGTATCATAATTATTCACCATTTGGATTTGTTTGACTGCCTCTCATGTCTTTCATCAATCACCCTTTCCATTGGGGTAGAATAAGAGGAATTGTCATATTCCCTCATGCGTATTCTTGGTGTAAAATGGTACCACGTCCACTGGAAGATCCGTGTTTCGAGTCCCGCCGAGGATATAGCTGAATTTTCACGCTTTTTGCTTAAAGGTTTAAAGGTTTCTGTACATTTACTCACATTTAATTCAATAACTAGTTCATTATGTTTAATCAGAGACAGTGTTCCATTTGGTCTGAAAAATCAGAGAAATTAGAAGTTGAATTTCTGTGGGAAACCTACCAAAAAATCCACACTAATCGAGATTTTGTCATTAACAGTTGGAAGTTATACGCTGGATAATTTCCGGAAACGCTTCCTTGCACAGATCAGTTTAAGCACTATTACTGAAATCATGCTCTGTATCATATCTCGCATTGTGTGGTCACCATTGATTTCTGTGTTAATTTGTGTTATCTAAATTCTCTTTTATCATTGTTTCTATAGACGATAGGCTGTAAAAGGGGGAGGAACCAGATCTATCCTATCATTTGTGTTTTGGTGGGAGATTCCGAGCTAGAGGGTCTTTGATTGTGAAGTTAGGATTTCCGCGCTTTCGATAGTTGGTGATTACTACAAATGAGCACAGTTCTTAATAGCTTGCCTTATTGTCTTAAATATTCGAACCTGATATGGATGATAAGAAATAATAATAATAATGCATCATGACCGTCTTGTATCTAGCTTTGGATTATCAAATTAGGACAATGCATGTTTAACTAAACTTTTCTTATCGCATTTGCTTACAGTTCGCTGAAAAATAGCCCACAAGTTGCTATGAAATAGTCGTAACTTGAATGGGATTTAGCAAATTTATACGAATGTTAAATTTCTGTTTATTCTAATTAATTCATTCTAATTAATGCTTTCATTCTAATTAATGCTTTCGTATACAGTGTGTCATAAAAGTCCTTATGCGACTCTTATTTTCATAACTATTGGTTCTAAACATATATCTGTATATATATATATATGATGATGATGATGATTCAACAAGTAGGAGAAATCAGCTTGCATCAGCAGTCGTCATGCCGGGAGGTTGAATGCGTATAGACGAAGATGACAAAACTGGATTTCGACAATTCAGAATCTTCATTTTCAAGCATATCAAATCATTTCTTAGTAGATAAGATATTTCTAGATCATAAGCAATTACAATATTTTTTATATGCACATTATATCATCTTAGAATAAGAACAAAGGAGGGCATAGTAGCATAGAGATGTTTGCAAGGCGGAAGTTAGGGAAAGGAAGGACGTACTTTGATACTTTTGATACTATTGTTATTATTCTGGCATACAGCGGAAAATTCCTGTCCCTAGTCTTCTTGTGAGCGGTATTTATACCGAGTAGATGCGGAAAGTACTCTAAGCTATGATTGATAATTTTGGGTTTTAGTTTCATTTTTCAAACAATGTTATATAACATACAAAGATCTCGAATTTGGGAGAACAGAGGAATTTAGGGAGAGAGCTCTAAATCTAGAATGTTAATTTTGAGATCGCCAATTATTCTTAAAGCTGCTATCGTATTTTGTTATATCTTACATATATATATATCGCTTATAATATATATAATATTTCTTGCCGAAAAATGCTTCGAATGAGAAAATTATTCATATTTTTGCAATTTTAAATTTAAAAATATATTCATTTTGTAAAAATTATGGAATTTAAACATTTTATGCGTTCTTGGGCTATTAGTTGTATTTAGTAACAAATTTTATATTCTAAAAAACTAAAAACAAAAATTGATCCAGATATTTAATTTTGAAATTTGAATGTATTTTCAAATATCGTACGCCAGGGATAGTCAGCCTGGTCCCTACCGCCCAGTAGTGGGCGATTTAAGCATTAATAGCGGGCGGCAGAAGCTTTTGTCCATCTAACAATGAAAGTCCATTCTCCTTGCAAAATAAAATAAAACAATCCAAAATAAATCATACATAACATAAGTCAAAGATTACACAGTTAAATACTACCAGAAGCTGGCCACCGAAGCATCAGAATTAAAGTTGGCAGCGAGAGAACGTAAAGCCGAATTATTACAAGTAGTAGAGCTAAAAGAAAACTAACTAAGTAGCGCGTACTTGATGCTAGAAACATGCTGTCACAAATCCAAAAACTTCAGTTTAAATATTCACTACAAACTTGCATTCTGGTGAGGAATACGAAAGGAAATAATAATAAAGACTGAAATTATAAATAATGATTAATCAACATAAGATTCTCTATAACTAATTTTATGATTGTGAAATTTTGAATGTTTATTTCGGAAGCTTTAATATTGTATTTGTCTTTTACTTTATATTCCAGATACTAAAATATTATTATATTGCAGTTATCAAAAATTATTATTATTAATTATTTTCAGCTGTGAATTAGAGTTAAGCTTTGAATTTCGTTCGAAATATGAAGTCATAATAAAATACATTGAATCAAATACCTAAAACCAACAAAGTTTATATCTGCCTCAAATGCTAGTCTCAGAACGTTTCTAAAAAATTGAAAGGCTTTTATTATTTGCAGTTAGTAATTTTGATCTATTACAAAAAAGATTAGTAGTAGTTGGCAGTCAACGTGGCGTTAAGATCTTTTATTTTCTTCCAATTACGATGCTCATCAATGTAGCAAAGTAAATCATTAAAAAAAGGGAAAAAGGGATTTTATCTGTATTTCTTAGTAATATTTTGCAACAAGAATTTGAATTTTGTCAAAGTGCAAGTGTTAAGTCTTACCAGATTTGGTTTTTCAGTTGGCTGCAGTAGTTATTATTTTTATTTATTTAATTTCCAAAGTATTTTTGAAGTTTTGTATTGTAAGATTCAATTTTTTTAAAATTTTCTTTTCATTTTCTTTATCTTTCTCTCTCTCTTCTTCTTCTTCTTCTTTTTTTTTTTTTTTTTTTTTTACATAGAATACGAATAAAGCTAATAAACTGTCTGCTCTATAAAAATTTATTAGATACACTATTTATGTTATGCGAATTTGATAAAGCACCGAAATTTAGCGTAAATTATAGCTTCTCGAAACAAATACGAATAAAAATAATAATAATAAAAAAGATGAAGGAAACTAAAATCCGAGGAAAACAAAGTTCAAAGAATATTTTTTTTCATTGAAGTTTGACACGTGTCAAAAATGCAAGCAAAACATCTTTTATTAAAATCCCATCTTCGTATGGCTGCCAGTCAAAAGTAACTTTCTGTAACTAAATTATATTTTTTTTTCTCTTCAACCTTCGTTATTGTCAACTGGATTATTTTAAAACTTTGTTCTTGAACTTAATAACTTAGAATTTCGCTGAGAGCATTTTTTATCCTCATAAGCGAGATATTATGGAAAAAATCGATAATTTCAATTTATTGAATCAAAAATGGACATTAATTGAAAAATCTCACCTCGCTGAACAATGACACGGAACTAAGCATATTTATTTTTTCAACTGTCAGTGTGACGTCTGAGTGAGAGCACAAAGAATTTTGAAACTAAAAAGCTTTGAATATTGTTGAAACATCTGCCATTTCATTGGATGACCTCATATGCTGCAATTCTTCTGCGACTGAATAACGAAGCTGGAAAGTTCTCTGAGAGACCATTTCCTCCAATATTAATATATTCATGGCAACTCCACTGCCTTAGTCATTAATGGAAGAACCTTTATCCTTTTCCAGTAAATCGGCGGTGTATTGATCTGAGTTGTCTGCAATCGTGCCACAAGCTTGTTAAAAGCAGAAAATGAAGAACATTTTATTGAGTTTTATCTTGAACAAAAATCTTCTATTACATACCCTTTTTTTTTTGTGTGTGTGTGTGTGTGTGCGTTCTTTTCTGCAAAAATGGAGCATTTATATGTTGAAAAAGAAGAAGGTTCGATAATTCTAACTTCTCTTCAAGAAGTTGGAATTCTAAATATATTATTGAAGATTCATTTGTTTTGTTTATTTGGATACAGCAAAGCACACGAAGGCTATTTCTCTAAGGGATACTTTCCTGGAGCATTTTCTGAGGAAAACGTTTTGAAATATTTATGAAAATTATAGTATGTAACACAAAGAGGTACTAAGCAAGAGAATACTGATAAACCAGCCTCGATCGTCTGCTTCGATCTCATTGTTTTACGTGTTTAATTTTCGAATGTACTTAGAAAGCCATTCTTACTTTATTTAAAATGTTATTAATTAAATTGACTTAATAAAGTTAAAAAAATCCAGTTAAGTTAATGAAGTTCATAATTTAACTTCTAATTTAAAGGAAATCAATTTTTGTCAAATATTTCGAATCATAAACTGGCAATGAGTCATTCAACGAAATACGTTACTTCTAATAAAAACTTTTCATTCCCTAATGCAGTATATTCCAGATATACGTTTCATTACGTTATATAGTATTTAAAATGTATGCACATTCCAAGTATACGTGACCTTATTCTAATATGTGTGTCTAAATGTTATGCGTGTTCTTACTTTAATATACTTGAGAAGCTAGTTATATTTTTCAGACATACGTATGCTTAAGTTATATAATATTTATAATATATGCATATTCCTAATATATGTTTCTTAAATTAATATGCGTGTCAAAATATATGGCACGTTACATAGTAATATAACGTTACGATACGTTATAAATACGTGTTATCTTATGTTAATATACTTAAGATACGTCTCCAAATATATATGCCCAAATGTATAGTACAGAGTATACAGCTGGCCTCTGCACTGTTATGTATACAGAGCGCGTGACCATATTTTGGTTTTACTGTTTCATTCTGTTGAATTGGAAATATTTTAACCTTCGTATACTCAATTTGTTTTTAAATATCAATAACGTAGATAATGAGAATAAAATGGTGTTCTGTTTTTATTGTCTAGTGGAGCAACCAGTGCTTAAACTGTTTAGTGATTTTTCCTCATATGTAAAGTACATGAGAAACAAAATCTTACAGAAAATTTTTCACAAGGGCATTCCTACCTAGGAAAATAGAACTTGAATGCTTCTGCAGTTAAGGAGTGAATTAATAAGACTGGGTTGTCTGATTTTATCTCGGAAACAAATCCGAATTTCCTTTCATTATATTTTTATGTTCCAAAACATGTATTGAAAATAATGATTGTATTTGTGATAAACTATCATTCATTCAATTAGTTGTGAATAAATTCGTAAAATTATTTTTTTTAAAGTAATAGAAATACATTATTTAAGAAACCATAAATTTTTATGCCATTCGGCTAACGATTTTTTTAGTAAATCATTTTCTTTTCAGATAAAAACAATACGAAAGTAACAATAACGATTCACATACACGAAGGTTGTCTTGGCAGATTGAATTGTAGATTTCTTAGAATTGTAGATTTCTTATCCGAAGCTCTGTGTGTTGCCAGCTAAGCCATCAAGGCTTAATAGCAGTTAGCAGAACTAAATTTCTTGCTTAAATCTGAGAAACACACATACTCACTTTAAGTTAGTGAGTGAACTTTGACTGTGCTTTCGGATAATGGAGGCTATAATGTGACGTACATACAATCAGCTGCCGGTTATCCAGCGGCAGATTAATGGACTCTCTCCAAAAAAAATCGTTAAGTTTATTTGTTGCGGGAATATACGGAAATTAATGTAATAAATCGTCAGCGTAAAACAAATCCGTCTACAGAAAGTACAAAAAGGAAAATAAAAGTGCGTAGTTTAATATGTTAATAGTTGTGATAGCAAAAGATGTCATAATATTTAAGAGCTGTTTTTATCAACATTAGTAAGTAATTTAATTATTCTTTAACCTGGAATATGTTAACATTTTCATAATATTTAAGAGCTGTTTTTATCAACATTAGTAAATAATTTGATTACACTTTAACCTGTTTTGTTTTGTTTTATACGGGTTTTATAGGGCGCAGCCCTTCCGCCTGGTTTGTTGAACCTTATGAAGAAAAGCGAGCGCAACCCCTTCCAACAACAAATGACACGAGCCGGCCGTATCCAAATAAAAACAAAATCAATTTAGCAGCTTAATAAAAAGAAAAGAAAATTAAGTTAGTATACTAAAAAGAATAACACGACACATAAAAACATTCCCTGCGCCTTTGCACATAAAATCTTTCTCTCCCTTTAAGGGTAGTTTCCATAAATTGAGCGCTTTCAGTATGTTAGCTCGATCAATCAGAGATACCGATGACATGTTTATGAGAATTGATGACTTTCATAATGTCTTGTGCAAATTTTACTCCTTTTTTATAATTTTGAATCATTTCTCTTACATTCCCGATTCCATTTAAGGCTCTTACCCCCTCGGTGAGTGTACAACTTTCAATAAAATGAATGCAGTTACCAACAGTATCACATTTAAGGCATAAATTTACCCCCTGGAGGTGGAATCTCTGTAAGTACATAGGAAAGCGTCCATGCCCTGTTACTAATTGATTATAGTCTTTATCGCAAAATATAGGCATATTCTTCTTAATTATTATATTTGACAAGGCCTCTGATCTTCTAGGAGACACATTCCATTGATCCGACCAGGTGTTATACATGTAATCTTTCATTTTGCTAATTGTAACTTTTTTAGAATGTTGTAGATCACACTTTAACCTGTATATATTTAACATTTAACCTGCATTTATTTTATTTAACATTATTAAATTATTCGTGAAAAATAAACTGCTAAGTCTTAAAATCAAATCAAGTGCACACATTAGCTTTTATTTTATTTAAATTCCTACCGAAATACAAGACGTGTGTCTACTGTAACGTAAACATAGGCAACCAGCAGGTGCCCTGTGAAGTGAAGAAGAAACACGATTAAGAACAAGAAGCAGAGAGAATGAGGGTGCGCGGGCGCCATGGAAAGATCGAAAAAAACTTGAATACTCATTCCATTTGCACAACGAAAATTAACTTATCTCCAGATTAAACCACTTAAAAATGCAGATAAATTGTTAATAGTGTTTTTCAATAATCATGCGTTATCCCTCTTTTCTGTGTTCATTTAAATTCACTCGTGTTAACCGCCATTTTAAATTAACCGTGGATATTTTTTTTCAAAAGTTCAGTAAGGAAAGGTGAGTACTCACCTGGCGTTTTCTTCTACCGCAGATGGATGCCTTCTTTGCTTAAATCTAAAACTCATCAGAATACACAACAGTGATCTAATATTTTGAAAACGTGTAATAAAGCATTAAAGTTATGAAGACAATTTACAGCGTTTTACAAAATATATTGTGCACTCAAAAATTCTACGCGGCTACAATTCGAAATCAAAACTTAATAATCCGTTGAAGTTACAGCCACAGTTATACAGGAGGAGAAGCTTCGCAATGGACATCGTTCCCTGGTAAGTTGACTGTGAGTACAGCCTTGGTCAGAAGTGTTACGCAACCTATAGTACAATAAGCGCCTCTTAATTGCGGTCACATTTGTCCATGACTATTTTGATGGCATTAATAAATTATAACAGTAAGCGATGAGAAAAATGTCCTTCAAATTAGCAATAGAATTTAATTTAATGTAACTAATGGTGGAAACATATAAATATTTATTTTCACAGCATGTTAACAAGGAAAAAAGGCGTTACTAGTAGGTTGTTTTTGGAAATTATTTGAACAATGTTATACCACTCCCTAATCCTAATATTTGGAAAACGCCGCTTATATCAGCATTTAGAGGAAATTCACCAATGTCATGCATCCATTTTTCAGAAATTCAATTGCATGATGTGTTTGGATTATTTGAAAAGCCACTGGCAGATATTTTCTACTTTCTTCTGTCTAAAGAGGAGAGAGAGTCTTCTTTCCGCTCTCGCAATCAACAATTATTCAAAATCGGCGCCAAACTAAACCAAAGTTTGCCTTATTGCATAATTTTAATTGGTTGACTAAAATAAAAATCAAGTGTTTGGGTGACCTTTTCTTATTTGGTGATATTTTTCAGTTACTTGGCGATTAAAAAAAAATTTTTTGACCTTATTTGGAGAAATAACTTGTTGATCACAATAAGCGACGCACTTCCTATGTTTTCGTATACAAACGGGCGGGAGTTCGGTAATTCAGTAACAGTGTCCAAATGATAATAATAACTGTGATCACATTAAACGGGGTCTACTGTAATCAGAGCTTAAATTGCGTCCGGTACTTCTCAGGTTTCGAGACAAATTATAATTTCAGCCGGAGCGCACCGGAGCCCTAAATTAAAGGCTCCGGCACTTCTTTTATGTAAGTGAACCATAATTTTAGCAGATAAATTTTGTTTTAATAGTAAAACATGCCTTAAAAATCAATTCTAATTTCTCAATGCAGACCTGTCTTTCCCTCGCACTCAAGCCTTGCATAGAGGTTGACACTTTTAAGGAAAGAAAAGTCCCCCAATCATATGTCAAAGGCTTATTCTCCAGGGTGTGCAACGAATTTATGACAGCGGTCAAATTTTGTGTACCTCAAAGTCAGGGGCGTAGCTAGAGGGGGACAAGGGGAGCATCTGTCCCCGGGCGCAGAATCCAAGGGGCCCCAAACTGATGTTACGACATTTTAAAATAGATTGTTCTAGAGTTGTTTCAAAAGCATTGATATATTTTTGCTATTCATGTGATCTTCAGAAATGTACCCATTTTGCTTAATACTGCCTCTTCTAATGTTTTACATTGTGAGCTACGTACACTTTGTCTCGCATAGGATGCACCATATATACCAAACACTTAACAGTCTAGGGGAAAGTGATACTTTTTTAGAGAATGGTTTTCTTTCTTTCCCAAAAATGGCAGGCCCAAGCCATCCTCAGATGTTGGCCACTACTAAAGCCGAAAGCAGTGGTCACTTTATTATGCAGCTACCTAATAGATGGGCCATTGTTGTCTTCTATGAGGGAACGAGCAAATACCTCCATGCCTTATCCGGGATTCGAACCCGGGCCCTTCGGTACGGCAGTCAGAGTCACTAGCCACTTTCCCGTCTGGGCGGCAGAGACTAGTTTTTAGCCCAAAACACTTTAGGCATGTTTGAAATTTTTTTATATGAAACAGAAGCAAAGCAAAGCTTACGTGAAAATTAATTTGATTCATAAGGAAAATGTAATATTTGATCATTCTTTCTCCGCAAACTGTTTGTGTGGTAAAACCTGTTTTAATCTCTTCTTCTTTCGGGGGAAGGGGAGCCGCGTCTTCTTTTCTGGCTTTGCAATCTTTCAGATTAGCTGCTATGAGTCTCCTTCTCAGATTTCTAGCATTCACTGGGCGCCTAATTTCCTCTGATAACAGCGAGCTCAAAAGAACTTTTTTTCTTCGATTTCTTATTGATTTTCGAATCAAAGTTCGATTATCACTTTTTCAGTGCTACTTTTTTTCCTCCAGTTGAAATATTCCAAAGTGCAACATACTATGAACATTTAAGATGTTTGACAATCTGTATTCGAAATTTTCCTTGATTATTTAAAAACAAGATTCGATACCGTTGAACTTTAGGCTATTCACGTTTTGGTATTTTCTTGAAGAAATGCAGTAATTTTCAAAATTATCATCTAAAGAACCCAACACAATAGTGAAATTTTACTCAAAACCAGGTAGCTCGGCAATTTTAACAAAACTTTCTCTCTCTCTCCCTCTCCCCTACCCCCCTTTTTTAAGGCTAAAAAAGAATTAAAAGATGAATTGCTTGTTTGCTTTTATTTTTTTACAGACTCTAATATTTTAAAAAGTTATTATTATTTAAAAAAGATCTTCGTAATTGTATGGAGATGAACATTTTTGTATTTGACCACTATTGTAAAGATAATTTTAATTTATAGGGGTGCCTAGGTCAAGGCTGTATGCCTAGCATATGTATGCCTAGCATCATATTTGCTTAATGTGTTTATTATTGCTTAATCCGTGCAATTTTTATTTTAAATCTCGCATAAATTCGTTGTTTTGATTTCATAATTTCTTGCTCAGTACCAATGTGGATAACTCTGTAGAATATGTAAACAGTGCTAAAGTGGACAAATTAGTGCTTTATATCTTTTGACGTTAGCTGATACATGTATTTTATCGTATATCTTCAGATGTGCTTGTCTGTTCTATTGTTAACTGTGAATTCAATTAAGAGATAAGATCTGAAACATTTGCCACTTTCCATTGTTAATTTTCCTATCTCACGATCAAAAAGGATATGAGTTTCATAAATTTTTGCTTCGTTTGCTATTTTGATCTTAGTTTTGACTTATATCCAAATAATAAACGTTTGTTAAGAAAAAATACCCTTTCCTCATTTTTGTTGCCTGTGGGTTGTCATTCTTGTTGCCTAAGATTTTGTGTAAAAGCTGTGTTCTCTGCTCAGTAACCGTTGGATATCGTGGTCCAAGTTATTCCAGACTTTAGAGAAATATTATTTCCAGTGCTACTGACTCCTATGTGAATGTTTTATCTCCTGCAAAACCTAAATTATAATCAAGATTTTATTACCAAATTCTATATCAGAAAGAAATTGCTTTAATAACTAACTAAGCGATAATTTAACGCTCTAAATCTAGGCTACTTAACATGTTATTTTAATGAAAATGAAAACGAAGCATAGCTGTAAAATATGTATATATACACCAAATTTCTGCCTGAAACTCGAGAGGGATAAATTGCGCAGTATGTAGATTTAGTGAGAAAGGGGTAAAGGAAGAACGCATGCGTAAAAGATACATCAAATATGGCTATTAGTTTGTATCTTTAAGAGAGTTTTTTTACTTGCTTATTGTACTTTGCTGCCCATCCACAATAATAATAGAATACTAATTGATAACAGCCCTTCGAATCAATGCAAATGTTAAAAACTACATAAAAATGTTAAATTATGTTGATGTACAGGAGAAAAGACAGTGACGAATGACGAACGAATTGAAATGACGCAACAGATGACACTAAAATGGCACAACTATTTTGATACTCATGAGGAGGAGGAATGTCTAGTACTCCGGTCTTTAGATTTCTTACAGAAAAAATTATTTCTCAACTACTTTTGCAGATTGTAACTCTAAAGAAATGCGTTTCCCTTATTATGTAAATAAATCTAAAAGTTCGTTGTCAACACTTTATTAGAAGCTCCAGGTTTGCATGTCTTGCAGACTTAAGCTCCAGGACGTTCTGTCTTATGCTTCATTTCCCTGTTTAACTCCATATAATAGGAGAATGAATAGCCTTAGCCAGGAGTTTGAAGGATTAGAAAAAAAATTGCCGAGCTTCGAAATTCAGGATTTCAGAAATTTTAAAGGCTAAAGAGGTATATTTTGCTGATCTGTATTAGAAAATGGGATGATGAATTGTGAGCACCGGCCTAATATTATCAGAACGTGTAAATAATACAATATTAGGGATAAGATGTAATGTATGGCCTTAAAACTGTTAAACTAAACGTAATCAGTATGTTTCTGTTAAAGAAAAGACTTATAGATTAAGGGAAGAGGCCTTTACAAATAGCGTTCTGTCTATAAGTGTAATTGTGTAAATGAATCTAAAATACTAATTCGTAGTATCAGTTTTGGTGTGCAGAAGAATATAATCGGCAAAGGATGCTACATCCAAGATTCAACTAAGCTGAGGTATAATATTGATTTTATTTACTCGAATGAATGATCTTACTTTGTTAACAGTATAGTAAAGTCATTGTGTGGAACATAATATTTTCATTAGTCAGTGCCTACTTGCAGGTAGCAGCAACTCATCTGTACTCAAGCATTTTTCACTTAATCTCAACAACAGTATCCCTAGCATGTATTTTACCTTTTTATTCCGGTGCTTCTTTCAGTATTCGTCTTGTTATATTGTCATATCGTATAGTCAGGTCCCGGGGAACAAAGCGCTAGGCTGTAGGTTAATTAATCCATCGATAGGACCCAACAAGCTGATTAACGCCTTATCCAATGGATCACCTGGTCTTTCATTGGCGAAAAGGAAGAAAAAAAGGAAAAAAAGGAGATTAAAAGACTATACTTGCGGATAAGCCACCACTTCAAGAACTTCAACAGTTTCAATGTTACTAGCTTGGTGAAGAGATCATCGCATGAGATATTTAATTACAGTACGGCAGCTTTGCAGAAAAACATTTATCACCTTACATTGTGTTAATAGCTTTATGCCGTTTAAATGGCTCATCATTAATGAAACTATAGTCTGCTGGACTTAAATCAGAACTGTCGCTGTCGCAGGTCATGAAAAATTCTGACACGGAGATGAGAATCTTATGGTCACTGGGCTTCATATTTAGATTTTGAATGAATGAGATAATAAAACCAAGGAACGTTTCAAATATGTCTTAGCACGTTTTGCTATCTTTGAAGTTTATTAATTCCTCCAGCAGCTGCCCATGCAAATGACGCATAGAGTAAACTGAGGTCGAATCATCTGCATAATTCTCTTAGTTTCAACGCTTACGGGGAAGTAGAATTTAGTAATACTCTTAAAGTGTTTTATCTCCTGTTTAAATAATGTGATTCTTTTTGTCAGGAATATAATACCTAGGAGTTCCGCCTGTGTGTCTATCGATACTCTTAAGCACATTTAAATACTAACATTAATTCTAGCGGATGAAATATTTTTTATGCGGTACTTTTTAAAGTATGAACTCCTAGCTGACAAGCTGTGGGGAGTTACCGCTAATAACGTCTTTTAATTTTATGCCAGCATATACTGGACTGAGGAACTTTGTTTCAAAATATCGTTGATGTACATGTTAAAAATCAGGACATCAAGCAGTGAATTTTTGAAGAGTACCCTCTTATATGCTTCTGTTAGTGTAAAGACTATGTTTTAATCGGACTCAAAAAATTCTGTGATTAAAAAAAATGCTCAATTAATGTGGTAAGTCCTGGAGGATAATTCAAGTTGATGAGCTTGTAAACGTAGATCAGAATGCCTCTCATATTTGGTTATCATGGTTAGGATATATATCATGGTTAGGATGATTGTTAAATGCTGTATATATGACGGTGAAAACTGTTACTAACCGTTACTATTGAAACTTTCTCCTGTAATTTTGACAATTATAGTAGTTTGGAAGTTAGGTGAAGAAAATGTCACGCATTATGTAAGCGGGATCTTATGATATTATCAATTTGTTTCAATACTCTTAGTTGTCAGAAAGGACAATGGCAAATATAATGATATGTATAAGGATCTAATCACAAAAACAATGATACAGACCTAAATCTTTGTATCTTTTTAATTGCACTTCATGCAAATTATCAATTTTGAATCTTAAGAGCATGTCAGTTTCACAATATCCGGCTTTAGGAACTGCTGAAGTTAGTAGGAAAACTTGTGACTAACTCTCGTGATTTCCTCCGCCTACGCTCATTTCTAGAATTAGAAGTTAGTAACTACATGATGATCTCTTTTTATAAATGAAAAAAAAATCTCCATAAATTTAGGAATACGGTAACATATTTATTAGTTCATCTCATTAAGCAAAAAGAAAAATTCTGAAAATTTGTAAGCATCTGTTCATTATCAACACATCATCAACACAAATAGTTAAAGCATTTAGAATTTCTGTGTGAGCTTTATGAACGAATTTCTAATTTAATTTTTGGAATTCATTAACAATTAATTATGCTAATTATTTATCAAATTTAAAATGTAAAATAGAAATGGAACTAAGATTTTGGTAAGTAATTGTCATATTAGCTATACTACATTATTTTATATTTTAACGTGCAGTTACTTTATCAAACCAATTTAATTTTAATTTACATACAATGTACTTGAGGTATTTCAAAAACGAGATAGTCGCCATGATAAGTTTCACTGTATTCTTCAAGTTTTAAATTAATTTGCAGTATTCTTATTAATTTTAAAGTAGCTAGTGACTTGCATGTATGGGACTGATATAACATGTAGATATGCACCTCCCCTTTTGGTGCAAATCGGTTCCACCAAAAGTATATAAATGTATGATGTCTTGTATTTAGAAATACAGAAGACAAGGTTTTCTTCAAAGTGAAAACAATAGTACATGAAAAGGGTCATGCGGCTCTAAAAAATTATTGCTGTGTCTCTGTTTTTTGTCTGAGCTTTCATACGCCATTTCTGTACATCTAAGACTAGGATTTCTCCAATTACGATGCATGTACCACTACTAATGGTACGTTACATTATTTTTGGTGATAAAATTTTTACACAAACGATTTCCGTAAATGTTCAAAACGAAAGTAAAATGGCACCTTGTTTGATACACATATTAGTCTATTACGGTACAGTGTTTTTATTGCCTTGTACGAAGTAAAGGAAGTATTGTAATCGCGAAACATTTCGGGTATCGTATTTCAACCAAAATATCCATTTAACGCTCTCGATTCCATTTGAACGATGTTTTTGCTTTCCGTCTCTACGTACGGACAGAATAAAGAACTCTTTTCTCCAAAACGGATTGTGAAATGGATTTAAAATGAAGTCAGAAGAGACTTTTTTCGTGACAGCTGTACGTACGTATGTATGTACCTCGCATAGCTCAAAAACGAGTAATCTCAGAGCGTTGAAATTGCATGTATGGGACTGATATAACATGTAGATATGCACCTCCCCTTCTGGTGCAAATCGGTTCCACCAAAAGTATATAAATGTATGTATATATATTTCGCTAAGATAAATTTTTTTTTATTCTTATATGTTGGTAAATTGTGCATTATTTGCTTTAAAAGTGATTGAATTATATTGTTCTTATGTTCTAGTTAAGGTTTATTTTTTTTATTAGTTAATCTGCATCCAATAGCTGTAGAATTATCAACAATTTTTTTAAGTTCCACTAAGCCTAACGATGCCGCCATTTGTTTACATTTGAATCTTAGTAGTATAATGAATTAAGTGAATTTCCGCACCAACTTCAGTGCCTTTTTGCCTAGTAGGGCCAAAAGTTCTGTGCACCAAAAAATCTGTCTTTCTGCCTAATTTTAATTAAGTTAAACTCTAATTTTTAATTGTAAAAGTTTTTAACTTTACTTGGTGTTTTAGGTTTTTCAGTATTTTACAACTCTTAATGAAGATGTTTTGAGTTTTTATGTATTTTGTCTTGCCTCGAAGTGAGAACTGAATTGATTTAATGAGAAATGTATCTCTAATAAAATTCGTGTAAATAAGTTTGAATGAAATGCAGCAAAAAATATGCATAATTTTATATACCGAATCAGGAAGTCATATGGTGTCTACATCAGATTTTTTATTTATAGTATTTTTTATTTTTATTTATGTGGTACAAAATTTGAACTTTTGAGAACGTTATTCTAAATCTCTAATTTGTTGTTTGTTCTGATGCAAGAGTTTATATTTACGTCAAAAAACTTATAGAAAATTCTAGAAACTTTGAATTATTTTCTCAATTTCTTTTTATCTCCTCCTTATTTTTTGTTGAATTGTATGCTTACTCTTCAAATTCGATTTGCTTTTCTAGTGAGAATTGTCAAGGTTATCCACGTATCGTTTTATCTGCAGGTCTGTTAGGTTTTTTTAGAATTTCGATTTTATTGTTTCCAACTGATGCTCCTCATCTAAATATCGTGAATTGTAAAAGGCATAAGTGTTCTTTTTAATCGATACATAAGCAATTCTGTAGTCTTGTTTTCAAGATAAAAATAATTTCACTTTAACAGGAAACAAGACGTTGTAAAATTTCTCTTTGTTTGCCGTCTTTATCTGGCCGTCTATCTGGTATTTCTTGCCTTTGAATGTTAATCTGTTTATCTCTATTCCCATTATTTTCCATCTTTTTTGCATTTTATATGCATTTTATCTGCCTTTTATTACATTTCACTTTTTTCATACACCTATTTTTTTTAATACCTCTGCCTCCACTAATTTTTTCTTCATTTTCTCCTACAATTCTATCTGTCTGTGCTTTTCTGCATGTTCATTCATTTCTTTTACTTTTCTATGTTTCTGTATGGCTGTAAAATTGATCTTTTCCTTTCTATATGCATCTTTGTGTAGTACTTCCCCACATTTTTTGGGGGGGAGTACAGTAATTTATGGTTACAACGTGGCTTCAGTGCTCTTTCGTCTCTGCTGTTGCTGCTTAAACCTTACATGTAAATAACGCAGTACGGAATAACGTACCTAACAAAATTATCATTACAGCCAAGTCAAATTATAATCATAAAAGTGTTATAGTTTAAATGGAATTGAGACTGAAAAAAGATTGAGAAGATTTATATATATTAAATATATATATATATATATATTTGTAATAATAAAATTCCATAGTCAGAATACACTTAAAATTCTAACTACATGTTCTTTTCATTTTTAATGGCGATGGTCTCTTATTTGAAAGTACGCGAAATTAAATCCACAGCCCCGTAGTCAAGTTGTTTTTCCCGCCTTTTCTACACGTACAGTTATAGAATGTTCTGGAAATATTTAAAGCGAACTGGATTGGCTGACGAGGCTGACGTCATTTCTTGGAAGCTCCGCCTTTGCAGAGGCTATAAAAGGACTCGGAAAAGAATATCGGGGGCTTTTTCTTAAATGTCACGATGCAGTGAACTTCATACAAAAAGTTATTAGTAATTCTTTTTTATTTACTCCGGATATCTGATTTTGTAACTGCTATTTCTCTTGAATAATAATAAATGGATCCTGTTTTTTTTTAAATTTATCGTCTGATAATTTAAGCTACGACTAAAACTGGTACATCACAAGGAGTCGGCAGGATAGGTGTATCCAAAAGGAAAATAATTCCAATGGAAGCGAAAGAACTTTCAAGTGCAAGTTGTATCTGTTTTTTACAACCGAAGAATTGTGAATTGTGATACAGCTTTTTGTCGCATTTTGAGCGCGTTTCATAGTTAGAACCGCATGATTTGGATATCGTCTGCTGGAAAGAATGTGAAGAATTTCAATCATTAATGCTGTGTTTTTTTTTTTTAACAGCACACAAACGAGCAGGAATAAATAGTGTACTCAACAGCCAAGTAAGAGCAGATTTTAAGAAATTATTTTTTCTCAGTGTGTGAACTAAGTTGCTACTACAATAGTTTGGTTTAAATATATTATGTTAAAGTAATTACGAGTTCATTTAAATTTCAAGTCTTATTCTAATTAATAGTATTCTAAGTAAGATACGATATTATCCTGAAATGTGTAGTGATAATCATAAAATTTGAAAATACAAAATTTTTATTTAAGTCTATTATTCTATAAAGTGTTGATAATACTATAAAGAGTTTTTGGTTTTAAAAAAAATATTTTAACTATTGTAAAAATATTTTGAGAAAAGTGCACATTTTTATTCTCAAGAAAGTTTCAAAGTTTCAGCTACAATGTCGACAAATCAGGAACCCGTTAATCTTGACGATTCACTGAACGTGAATTAAGATACAATAGATTTAAATATTATTCCATTTGAAGATTCTAAGGACAGTGACATAATTTCTTGGTTAGGTTATTTTAACAAAGTCTGCCAAAATAAGAAAGAAAATTGGAAACTTCAAAATATTTCTCGTTACATTAGGGGAAAAGCCCTCTGGCTCTATATTAAAAATTGCCATGAGCTAAAAATTTACTCAGAATTTGAACAAATATTAAAAGAAAACTTTATCGATCCCACCTTAACTACTTTCGGCGACTTCGCTAATTTAAAATATAACGCCAGAGAAGACATCACGAATTACTTTCGAAAGAAAATGGAAGTGGGTAAGCGGCTTAATTTGCATAAATCAATGATTTTAGAAGGTTTGACAGATGGTTTGCCAACGAACTTAAAGTCTTTGATGATTGTTCAAAGTCCCGCTGATCCGATATCTTGACTAGAACAAGCCCACAAACTTCGACAAATTCATGAATTTAAAGATAAACATTCACAAAATTATAACTATTATTATTAGATATTATTATTATTATTAGATAAGAATAATCAACAATTCAGACAAGCTGATTTTCGAAATAATAATCGTCAGTTTGTTGATAATCGACCCAATGGCATCTAATTACAAACCTCATAGTTTTCAACAAATTGGAAATAAATCTAACAGCAATATCAACAACGGAAAGAAAGTTAATATTTTGAAGTCACCATACTAATAGTAATTTTGACGGTATAGCCCCATCACCTTGTAGAATATGTACCAAAAAAGGGATATCAAATTGTTATCACTGGGCTTAAATTTGCCCATTCCGAAATGAGAACAACGAAACTGAAACTAATTCTAATGTGGAAAACAAAAATTCGGGGTCTGATTCTTGACAACTAAGAATTAAGGGACTTTTATCCCATGGCAGATCAGTCGACTGTGTCGTGGACAGTGGCGCGACATTGTCTATCATCTCAGATAAATCTGCAAACAATTTACAGTTAAAAATTCAAAAGGTAAAAGGTATTAAAATTAGGCAAACTAAAGGAAATTTTTCTATTGATAAAATGTGTAGATTACAAATAAAAATTGGAAATATTATTAAACTAATTAACTTGTTAGTGTTAGATACTAATTTAGATTATGTTCTTTTGGGTTTAAATGAATGTAAATTATTTGAATTAAAAATTGATTGTAGTAATTTAGTGGTAACTCAAAGAAATGAAAACATTTCAAATTCTGTGAATGTAACTAACAGAGTTTCTTTGCATGTGCAACTTGATCAAGTACTTGAAGAAAACAGTAGTGTAATGCCATCAGTTAAGACAAAACCTAGAAGTAATATCTCTGAGGTAATAAGTGTTGATGAAAATAATATATCTAATGAAAATAATGTGTCTAAAGGTATAATGGTTAATCAAGGTAATAAGTCTAACATTATGAAATTTAATGATAATAAGATGGCTAAGGTAACAAGAATTAATGTAAATAATGAAAGTAATGTAAAACTAAAAATTCAAAAAAGTGATGTGAAAAAACAAAGTAGTGAAATAACAACAAATTCAGAGAGTATGGAGGAAGAAAACCCTGAATTAATTAAATTGTTAAATAAATATCAGAATGTGTTTTCCAAAAATAAATATGATGTAGGTAAAATTATCATTGAACCACAACGAATTAACTTGACTTCTGATTTGCCTGTCACTTTAAGACCTTATCGAACTTCCCCTAAGGAAGAAGAAGAAATTAGACGACTAAATCTATATTTCTTCAACGATCTATTTATTCTGGACAAAAGCTGATACATCACATATACAGTGTCTCAAAAAAGTGATGGGACACTTGTGCTTTACAAAAGGAAACTGCAATAAAATAAATTTAAAAAACATGTAAAATTTTTTGTGGGTGTGTTTCATATTTAAATTTAGTAACAATTGTTACATAACATACATTTTCTCAAAATATTAAAATATTAATTTAATAAAAATAAAATTGTTTAGAACGGAGCAGAAAATGGCTCACTTAAGTGATGGGACACTTACTTTTCCATCAAATATTTATCCAAAAATTTTACTTTTTAAAAGGTTTTAACATTTTGTTGGATTTCCTTTTACTTTTAAAACATGATTTAATCTTCTTGGTATGGATTCGACTAATTTTTTTTGTGATTTCTGGAGTGATTTTACCCCATTCTTCTTGAAGCACCGATTTTAATTGTTGTTTTGAAGAAATGGTGTGTTTGCGAATTCTTGATTCCAATTCTTGCCAAATATTCTCTATGGGATTTAATTGTGGAGATTGTGGAGGTGTTTTTATTATTTCAGGACAGTTATACAGCAGCCAGAGTCTAACGTTCAAAGCACTGTGCTTGGGGTCATTGTCCTGGTAGAATTTAAAATCGTTATGAAGGTTCAGTTTTCGTGCTGAAGATTTCAAATTTTGATTTAAAATGTCAATATACTTGTACGGATCCATTATACTGTCGATAAAAACAAGATTACCAACACCAGCGGACGACATACACCCCCATACCATAACTCCTCCTCCACCATGTTTTACTGGTGGCACCAAGTTCTGTTTGCGAAATTCTTCCCTGGGTTTTCTCCACACCAAGATTCTACCGTCAGAACCAAATATATTAAATTTACTCTCATCAGCAAATATAACTTCATTCCAGTAATCAGAATTCTTATTTATGTTGGATTTTGCGAAAGCCTGTCTGAGTTTTCTATTCTTTTCACTTACGAAGAATTTTTTCCTGGCTGCTCTACCGTGATATCCAGCAGATCGAATTACTCTTCTAATAGTCTCAGGATTAACAATTACTCCATATAATGCCCGTAAATCAGCGGCAACTTTAGGAGCATTCATTATTCGATTTTTTAAAATATTTTGAACAATAATTCGCTTTATTCCATTGGATAGCTTTGATGGTCGGCCAGGTCTTCTTTTATCCTGAATCATACGATTCTTTTTATATCGTTTAATGATATTGAAAACTGTTGAATGACTGAAGTTAACTGTTTCAGTAGTTTCTCTAATAGATTTTCCACGTTCAATATGCAAATTAATAACTAATTTTCGAATTCCAGGCAAAGTTTCTTTTCGTTTAGCATTCATGGCTGCGCAGAGCTAAAAAACACAAAAATTCCAAACAACCTGGAGAGAAATACTGCAGACGATTTTATAAATTATTGGCAATTGCTTTTGAGTAAAAATAAATACCCCAAAAGATATTTTTATTGCTTACTTCAGACGACTTTTGTTGCATAGTACGTAGTGTCCCATCACTTAAGTGAGCCATTTTCTGCTCCGTTCTAAGCAATTTTATTTTTATTAAATTAATATTTTAATATTTTGAGAAAATGTATGTTATATAATAATTGTTACTAAATTTAAGTATGAAACACACCCACCAAAAAGTTTACATGTTTTTTAAATTTATTTTATTGCAGTTTCCTTTTGTAAAGCACAAGTGTCCCATCACTTTTTTGAGACACTGTATATATATAATTCATTCTTGAAACTAATCCGTTCCTGGACCCATGATTTTAAACTATTTGCAAGAGTGCTGTGCGTTTCACAACCAAAAACCAGCTGAAATCATTAAATTTATACTTGGCAGGTGGAGGGGGTGAGATAAGCACACTACTAAAAAAAGGGAAAATAAATGAAAACTTTACTATACTTGTGCGAAAGAAATTTTATTCCATAAATAGAATGCTGCGAGGAAAGAAAAGAGAAGAGCCGTTATTGTTTGGATGGCGGGTCTCTTCCTCCAAACCATAAGGTAACGTCTTTCTGAAGTTTCTTACCTTTTTTAGTAGTTTTTAAAGCCATTCCGACTCTTCTTGAGAGTCAGTGAGCCTTTGCTTCACTAAAGATTTATCCAATGTGATTTGTTTATGCTGACGTTTCAAAATGTTTTCAAAGGAAGACATACCCATTGTTATTGGAAATGTTTATGCTTTGGCTTGTTACCGCTTTTATCAGGTTAGTATCATTCCATGAAATCTTGCACTTTATTATATTTTGCACAAATTTTGCAAATCAAAGAAGTAAAATCATCTTCCTTTTCTTGCACTTCTTCTGAACTCTCAGTCGCCTTTCGTTGCTGTATCTGAAGTTATTCCAAATCTTCTTTAGATTGAAATAATTTTTGATTTTATAGTAGTTTCTCTATATTTTCAGTATGGATTTATAAGCCCATAAATTTATCTAGAAACAAAGTAACACATAAAACAAAACAAAATTCTCAGAGTCAAAACCCTTGAAGTCGTTGCCTGCAACATAATCTTCATAGTTTCCTTCTACTCCGAATTCATGGTCCTGTAACTTATTTACTGCCAGGCCTTGTCAATGAGACTTAAAAGCAATGGAGAATATTATTACACAAATCGCTGAGTATTGATTGTATGTCATACATTACCTCAAAATGCTTTCGAAAATCATTTGTTGCTTGTTCGTTACTGGAAACAACTTCACCTGAGACATATTTTGTTCAGAAAATTCACTCATGAACCAATTTCTTCGTGATGAGACCATTAGTGTCTCGAGATTCCACTGTTATTACATAATTCGGGACTTAGATTATTTTTAGTCCAAAGGGATTTGAATCCCGAAGGACTATTAGTTTCGTTTTGGCATTTTGCGTCGGACTCATAAATGTCGGTTCACTTTTCAAACTGTTGCCACAAAATGTTAGAGTCCTGCATTATATTTGAAGAAATTAAATAATGAAAAATCTGCATAAATGTATGTATATTTCTCGTATTGTGATAAAACAACGGTACATAGAGTCATCGAATTTTGAATAACGTAATCCTCCAACGAATATGAGCATGTGGAAGACCAAATTTGAAATTTGAAATTTGTTTTATGATCGATTTCCTATTTTTTAAAACTTTGACGAATTTTTGATTAACAAACTCAAGGATTTCAAAGCGAGCAATGGCAACGTTGTGCAGAAAAAACATTTTTATCTCCAGCGCGTGAGTCTCACTGGGTCTTATGGTTTAAGTGCGAGGAACATGATATTTAATAAAGAAAGGTAACACACAAAATGTTAAAAAACGCCCCTTTGAACGTAATTTAAAATCTGAAACATTTCAGATTTTTTTTTTTTAAAATTTTTATTTATTTTTTTATTTTTATTTTTATTTATTTTTTTATTTTTATTTTTATTTATTTTTTTATTTTTATTTTTATTTTTTAAAATAAAAAAAACGCATTTGAAACAGTACCACCGAACCTTTGATAAATCTTTTCCGCAGCGGAGTTTTCTCAGCTGATATTTATTAATCTAGTAAACTTTCAAAGGGAATATGCTGTGCAAGAAACTTTCGGTTTGATCATAACTAAAATGCTGGAAAGAACACCACAAAAGGATGTGGAAAAGTATGAAATTGAAGCCCAGGTACCAGGAAGTATACAAGGATATGTCAAATATGAGGATGTAAGTTCATAGCACTAATTTTAAATTAAAGGTTATGATAAGGGATTAGTAATTTCCTGGTTGTTTGCAATGCTTTTTGCCGTGTTCTTGCCTTCTTTGTTACTTTTTATCATCATGAATAATATGTGTTTTGTTCTCCATAGTTACGCGTTACAAGGCACAAATTCGCAAATGCGAGTCTAAAATTTGATTTGCAATGGCAACTAAAATTTCCAAACTTATTCCACGCAATATTGTTTCATATTAACGTCATTTAGATAGTTGTGGTATTTACATTATGTAAAGTACGATATTGTTTTGTAATCAGTGTATGCATACTGATAGGAAGGAATTTTGCATGAAACCTCGCCACGTTAATTGAAATAGCCTTTATGTGATTTGTCATAATTTTTTGTCTGATGTATCCATGCTTCCCCCTTTTTGCATGCAGATTTTAGTTGATTCATTTCTACAGACGGTGTTATCTCTCTATATTTTTCGTGAATACGTGTCTATTCATTTTTATAAGTAACAGGCGTGTACTTTTGTTCGTATTTGTTTTTCTGTGATAACTTAGAATAGCAACAAGATGTGAAAGAACTAGACGAAGTTATCTTTTCTTTTTTTCTTGCTTGATTTATTTTGATAACTTTTTCTCAAAATCCTATAGCTGTTTTATATCATCCCCCCCTTCTTTCCTGCGATTACGTTTATCTATCTAAATGCTTACCTGTGACAAAGTATATCTTTCACATGTTAAGTGTTTCTACTTATCTCTTTCTCCCTTTTCGCTTTCTTTTTTGTAAGATCTGTCTGTATGTATAGTTGCACCTTTTCTGCGTTTTTGGAATTCACTGTTAATTTTCCAATAATTCGGGCATTACTGATAATTTGTGCACTTTGTATCTGAAAATGTATTGTTGATATCTTTATATTTCTAGGTGTTTTCACCTTCATAAAAGTCATTCTTTATGTAGTGCAATAAAGTCACAGTTTTGCATAAGCCAAGAGATGACTTTTTTTGGTGTGTTTATGTGTTTATATTTTGCTTGAATGAACAAGACAGAACAAAAAAATTCTAATTAATACCTTTTTTATTGCTAACTGCGTTTTGGAATAGCTGATGTGTTTTTCAAAACTTCAAGAATTCGTTTGCTGGTGCTTTTTATGTGCTTTGATGTCACGTCTTGTAAAATAGTTCGTCGCCTGTAATCGTCATTCGTTCTTGTAAAGTAGTTAGTAATTAGCTAATTAACGATGGCTGCTGTACGCATTGTCTCGCATTCGAATCCAGAATTAGGTATTTATGTTTGTAAGTCTATAGTGTAAGGTTTCTCAAGCTGGGGAGGGGGATATTCATAGTTTCAAGGATGATGCAGTCAGCGTTTTATTTAGCTGTCAAGTATTTAAATTTTGTTTGTAAATATAAAAAACTACTTTTACTCAAGTTTTGGTATTTATCAATATTTTCTGCTCTTTTTCTTGTTTAATCTGTAAAACGCATTTAAAAGTAATCTAAATTTAAATAAATGTTGATGTATTTTCCGAGTTTTAGAAAGGAGGAAGGATAATAAATAGTCTAGTAATTATGGAAGGGATGCACAGGGCAAAAAAGATTGAGAACCTCTGCTGTAGTGTCTGTGCGGCATATGAGCATTTAAAACATTGGCGAATTGAAAATCCTCTCGAGGGAAATGGCGGTAGGGGAAGAGGTGCTTAGATAGGCCAAAAGCAACAAGAAGTGGGTTTTCTGAGCCAAGAGCATTATCCGACATTATTAATATATATGCAGATAAAAAAAGCTAAATAAAGATAAGATAAAGTTAGCATTTCAGATATTGCATGATAAGCATTCGAATATAAGTTGGAATAATTAATTTGATTTTAATTTTTACCATAAAATTAATCTTTAAAAATTTATATTATCAATTTTATTCAGTCATTTTTTATACTTTTTTGAACAAACTTCGTTTTTTTTGTTTGTTTTACTTTGAATGAATCTGAATATGGTTTTTGAATTTGCTTTTCATTTTAATGTGAATACAAATATATGCATTCCTTTCAATGAATAACATGGCAGTTTGAAACGAAAACGGATTTTTGTGAATGGTGGCATTTAATATTCATTAATCTCAATATTCTATCGTGAGGTTCGTGGTAGAAGCCCAGAGTTTATAGACCTTTGAGTTACATCCCCCAGGATGCTTTTGATCAAATCTGGAATGTATTTTAAGCACATGGGTCTGATATATTGTGTCATATTTTGATACTCTAATCCAGTCTAGTAACTAAAATTGTTGATCGTACATATGCTGACACTTCTCTGAAGGTTAATGCTCCATTTAGTTATGAATGCAGTAAGGAAATTCTAGTTTAACAAACAATTTCAATAGCAAAAGCAAAAAATTTTTAATTTCTACTTAAAAATGATTTGCTTGAATAAAAGTACAAAAGGAAATCCAGAATGATGACGAAAATATAAAATTGTGTTTTCCATTGAATCTTTCCTGAAATATCTTGGATGCTTTTAGAAAGTTAGCCCATATACTTTCGAAATGAAGGCTAAAATATGTTCAAAAATAGATTTTAATCAAAATCAAGTACTGTGCATTTTCATATACTCTAGTGCTATATTATATTAATTGTCAATTATAAACCGTTGAAGAAATCCTCATTCTCCTACCAAAAAAACTGCTTTTTCTAACCCTTTTCCTAAAGATCGAATACATTAAATTTTTAATCGCAGATAATATGCAAAAATCTTGTAAGCTGAAATGTAAAGATAGAAGTAATATATTTTATAATAAGATTGTAAATAAAAGAAAATCGTTGGAAGTAAATCACTGATTATTCAATTTTGAAAAGCAGTTTTTCGATTGAATAATTTGATTGATAACGTGTAGTTCAAATTACGGGTAAAAAGATAATTTTAAAAATTCAAAAGAATTCTTATAGAATTATCTTTTATTTAAAACTCATAAAAAGAAGGAAATAATTTAGCATATATAATTTAATGTGAATAAAAGATTAAAACAATTCAAACATACTCTTTACAAAATTCTTGTACAATCTTATATCACGAATAATAAAAGCTTGGGTGCTTAAACAATGGAGTATAATAATCGAATTGCATTGTCACAAAAATAAGCTATTGACCTTATAAATTTGTCAAGGACGCCTTACGCTTGTATTATTCATGATATACTAAAACTGTTGAGGAAATGTGGAAAGAGAATTATTAAATCTCTTGTTCCCAATAACTATAATATAAATAATTTTCCTTCTCTTAATTTATTAATGATTTTTGGAGTTTTATGTATTAGTTATTATGTATTATTTTATAAAAACTTATTTTTAAAAATTCTACATCATCGTTATAAGTTTCATTATTCCTGATCAAAGAGCTAGTTTAATGCTGCAGAAAGAATTTAATAGCTCATAATTTATGTTATTATGTTGTATTTCGAAGGTTTCGATGGCTTACGTCCAAAAAGAATGCCAGGCGCATACCATATGCAGCTGTTTTTCGTCAAAAGAAAGTCTTGCAAGTATGTGGTTTTTTTCCCCTACCGCTTTGAATGTCAGTATGATAGTAGAAAGCAGCTGCATATGTGTATACACATTGGAGAAATACATGTACCTATGAAAGCATGCGTTTAGATCGTCTCGTATGCTTTCAAAATAACATTGTGCCATTTACTTAATTATATCGGTGCCTGTTAGATGTATTTCTTCAGAAACTCGCAATCAAATTTTCATTTCGGAATTTCATTTGTATTTTAAACATATGTTGGAAGATTAAATAATTCTGAATATTATTTCTGTAAGTAAATAATAATAATAATAATTAAGAGTCAAATAAAATTAAGTAAATAAAAGTGATTTTCTGAAGAAAAGCAGTTAAAATTATTTTGCAGTGGAAATCAAAATTTAACCCTTGAAAGAGAAGCTATGGTTTTCCTCAGCACATGCGCATAGGAAGTTTTCACATCTTAAAATATGCTGGGGTTAAAAACGTCTGCATGTCAACTAGTCTGTTAATGTGAGATTAACTGCTTTCTTTGTTAAAGAGACGAGCGACTGGAACTTTAATAAGAATTTTTTAAAAAATTCCAAATTTCATGTCAAAACTTCCGAATTTATTTCGCTCTTTTAGTAATAAATATGTGCTTTTCATATTTCATATTGACATCGTAAATAGAACACATGTTAGATATTTATTTCTGAGCATTTACTACATTTTAAAATATTAAGTTGAAAACCTTAAATGTATTTTTATCAAGTATGTAATTTTTACTGCTTAAATTCTTTAAAAATAAAATTTACAAAATTCTTCGAAATTTTTGGGATTTATTGACAACAATATATTAGATTAAAACGTTGTTATTATTATTTCTTTTTTGGTGTTACAAGATTTTTAAAAAAGATCTGAAATATACAAAAGAAAAATAGCACTAATTATTTATAAATCAACTGATTTGATGACCCAGATAAACTGGCTAGTTGGATTTTTTCGTGAAATTCTATCATAGAATATTTTTATGCAATTATTGCACGCTTTTTGTTTCTGTTTTGACATTAGATATGTATCCATAACCTATCCGAGTCACTTTACTTTAACCAAATCATCATTGTCTCGTATCATAAATGCGACCCGGTAAATTGCTGATACCTGTGGCAATAATTTTAGTAGAGATACAGCCTATTTATGTGGTATGAGATTGTTATCTTTTAAAGCTAAACAATACATTATTTATCACTGCAATCTGAGCAAATCAAAAAGAATATGCGAGGACCAAGAATTTTCTATATTGGAATTCTTTCGTATTACAAAATTAAGTTTAAATTTTTATATAAGAAAAATTAATAAGCGAAAAAGTAAAGTAGAAATTGGAAAGTTATCGCAAATGAATGAAAGGTTTATAATTTGGGGGTTTTATAAAATTTTTACGGCATATAAATACATAAAATGAATAACAATAGAATTTTTTAGTGAAGAACATGGTGATGATTTTTTTGTGGAATAATAGGCAGCTCGTGGACTTGATGATCATCGTCATTTAGGCATAATTCCTGCAATAGGAATACAATAGAGAAGCACTGTAAATAAAGAGACGGATGCATCTGATGTTTAACAATTTAGAACATACATTTTGCACTGAAGTCTCCTAAAAAAATGGTTCACCTGCCAAATACTTAGTAGTTCCTACATAGGAGCGTAGAACTGCAGAAACATTCACTTTGTAAATATGTAGGAGTATTCTAAGCAGTGCATACTTCTCGTGAAGCAGTCGATAATTTTATCGTATTCAGAGATGTAGGATTTCTGTTTTCGCAGTGCATTGGGAAAACAGAAATCCTATATAGCATCTCAGATGGGGTCGATTGCTTTAAGATGTAATGGCTTAGGTGACCATTGCAAGTCTGCAAAGCTAGATCAGTGTTTTGCTAGCCATAATTTGCTATCTTTTAACATATTTATCTGGGCTTGGTTCTGTTAGAGGATGCCAAACCCATTCTACTTAATGAGTGTAAGTATGTGAAATAGAGTTCACGCGTTCAGAAACATTTGTAGATTTTATGGTGGCCCCACTGAATAGCAGCTATTTAAATCCCATACAATCATTGGAGTCGCCATAGCCTGTACAGTTTCCCGTTGATATGTAGGATCTATGTAATCATGAGGTTTTTACCATACACAAATCCCTCCACTTGCCGAAAACAGCTGGAATACAATTAGTCATGCAGGGTATTCTTTTGCAATCATCAACTGCTGAATGTCCAAATTGATGAGTCCTTGGTGAGCTGTATAGTTCTCTGTCTTGCATTCATCAGGATCGCTGTTGTTTGGATGTCGGTTGCTAAAACCTATATAGTAGAAAGAGCATTTCACAACTCTAATTCTGATGTTTACTAAGGCCTTTGCGCTGAATTCTTATGATACTTGAGGCGGTGTTGTATCCCTATTGGCGTGAAATGGTTTTTGCTAGTTAATGCTGGTCATGTTTACCTAGAATTCTTTTATAACCATATGTTTGTCATAAATAAGTTCATTGTTTTGCCAGAATTCCTTCGTCACTGAACAATCTTTATACGGTCATATGTAAAAGTCCATAATTCGCCTTTACTTCTAAAATGCTGTGACTCGTGTCATTAGTTTCATGTGTTGGACCGTATTAAAAACAGCTCCAGCTGTAAAAAAATTGCCACTCTGAACACTGAAGTAGCTCTAGAAGCTTTCACTGATGCATATCGCTTTATATGTGATCTGAACTATCATTTTTACTTCCTTGTGATATATATACTCGTGTGCTTAGGCTACACAATGTATTCATCATCGAATCATTTCTACTAGTTTTTTTGACATTTCAGAGTATACATCTTGGCATGATTACAGATGACGATAAAGAATGACATCACAGTGTATATATTAGCTGGAAAAAGCAATAAACAGCCTTGTTAGTATTTAAATTTTTATTTAGCCTTTTTTTTTATTTAAACTAGATGTAGTTGACCGATATAATTTTAAATGTAATTAATTTATAACGTATTAATTGAGGCTATTTATGTATGTTTTCAAAAGTGGGGTAAATAAAAAGTGTTTTGAGCCCTATATACCATGTACCTTTACAGAAAATTTTTTTAATGTTTCAACTCCTTTTTTCTCTTTAAGGATGATATTTTATTACTGGGAGGACCATCCACTTCTTCATTTTATGCTATATTGGAATCTTTTTACTTCATCAGTCTTTCAAAAATTCTAACTCAAAATTGTGATTAATCCGAGGACAGGTAAAAAGACATTGCAGAGAAAAATAAACAATATATAAAACCAACAGATAAGTACTCTTCACTAATGGCCTTTATTTTCAATACGTTTAATCTGCAGAATAAACACTTGGTTAAAAAAATTAAATCAGTATTTGAACAAAGATAATATACTACAAATAACAAAAGAATAAGCAACATTAGAAACGAAAGTCGATGATTATATTCGAAACTCTCGATGGCACTAAAGAGTGCTATTTACCAGTGTTACTTAACAGTGCCACTCATGTTGAAAAAAATCGGTTAGAACACTTTATTTATTTATTTATTAGTCCAAAGGGATTTCAGTCCCGAAGGACTATTGCTTTCGTTTTGGCATTTTGCGTCGGACTCATAAACGTCGGTTCACTTTTCAAACTGTTGCCACAAAATGTTAGAGTCCTGCATTATATTTGAAGAAATTAAATAATGAAAAATCTGCATAAATGATTGTCTATTTCTCGCATTGTGATAAAACAATGGTACATAGAGCCATCGAATTTTGAATGACGAAATCCTACTGCGAATATGGGCATCTGAAATCCCAAATTTGGAATTTGTTTTATTATAGATTTTATATTTTGTAAAACTTTAACGAATTTTTGATTTACAAACTCAATGCTTTAAAAGCGAGAAATGGCAACGTTATATATAAAAAAAAAATACTTTTATCTCCAGCTCGCGAGACTGTGATATCGGAAATTCTAAAGATATGCTTAATTTAACATTATTTTGCGATATTGCTCTTGAACTGAATTTTATGGTTTAAGTGCAAAGAACATGATATTTAATAAATAAAGGTAATACTCAAAACGTTAAAAAAAAACGCCCCTTTGGACGTAATTTAAAATCTGGAAAATTTCAGATTTTTTTTTTTACTGTACGATGTTTGTATATTCTGATTACTTATCCATAAATTATGTGCAGTTGTGGATAAAAATAACTCTTAAATACTATGATATCTGCTGTCATTATTGTTATCGGATGCATTTTTTTCTTTTTGTATTTTTCATGGACAGTGTTATTAAATTCTGATGATTTGTGATCGCATTTTTCTATCGTTCCACAATTAACAAACTTATCCTTTTTATCTGGTTAATACGCATGCTAGTTAGTCCACCCCAGGTTAACCAGAAGTTGACTGTTATACTTTGACAATATAACGACGTTAATAGAAATTATTTTTGCGGTTGAATACCTTTCGAAGGGGGACTAGTTTTTTAAACTCGATTTGAAATTTAGTTTTTAAATATTCATTTCCTTTCTATACTATTTCAAATTGATCACATTTGATACGAGATGAAATTTTAAAAAAATTGATATGATTTTAATAAAACTGATATTATTTGAATAAAAATGTTGTGATATTTTAAATAATGACGTTAGAAACATGTTTTATTAGCTATAAAAATGCTGCAAATATGCATTAAAATTTACCGATCGAATATATTACGAATTAAACATAGTTAAACTCAATTAATTATATATTCTGAAAAGTAAGGTAAAGATTTATGAAACTATATGAAATGCGCAGTTTATTAAACAGTTACCGCTTTTTGAAATTTAAAAGAAGTATTAACTGTTTTCTGTCTTGCCGTTTGAACAGTCTTAAAACTGGTTAGACGTGAAGCCACGTGGAATACAAATTAAAAGATTCTACATTTCGCGCTTTCACAATACTTGCTAAATTGCGTAGTATGAAGTAACATAAATACATGGTAGCATAAAGTAACGTACGTATTATAATGCTTGACAAAATTTCGCAGAGATTGTTTCTAGCGTCAGAATTTGTCGGTTGGTTTATGAAAGCAAACATTCAAAGAATGTCTAAAAAAAAAACGGGATGCCCACATATATAGATTTGGTTCGATCATGGAGTGTACGTTTTTGCGCTATATATGGGAAAAAAAAACAAAGTCGGGAAACCACATGCAGCCGTTCGCCGAGGGTAGAACTTAGATAAAGCAGAACTGTAGAATGACGAAGCATTAGTCACCCCTCTTCATCTGAGAAAGTTTATATTAAATAAGCATAACATTTTTGAAGCGTTAGATTGTAATCTGAACTTTTGAGACTGCAGTTTCTGTTCCTTAATAACGCCAATTCAAATGAGCTCGAAAGTTAACTCCTATGCTGCAATTCATGACCTTGGATTATTGAAGCTGTCGACCCTCTTTAGTGTTAATGAATCATTCATTTCAACAGGCGCTACTCTGCAGTTTCGTTTTCACGGGTAACTTCCGGCCTATGCCCATTTCTTTTTGCCGCTGTACCACTTAGCTAGGTTGAGCGTACGTCCCGTTTTGAATAAGACCGTTTAGATTCTGCAGTGGTGGTTCCCAGCCGTTTTACGAATACCCTTTAATAAGACTTGGAAATTTTAGAGCACCCCTTCGTAACCTATGATTCACCCTCAACCCCCTCCAGTTTTCTCACAATATATCTTGCAATTCTCTTAATTTATTTTACAATACCGTAAAATTAATAAACTGCCATGGATAAAAGTAAAAATATATATTTATAAAATGTTCTTTTACTGAGTCACAATTTGGAGGCTGCTTAAAAGAAATCTTTGCGGAAAAGACCTGAAATCCAGTAGTCTTTTTCACTTCGCTTGAACAAGTAATGTTTCAACAACACTTTGAAAGCCCCTTTCAGTCGTTATTATATTCTCTTTGATTTCGCTGGTATAATGGAGTTTTTTTTTTTGGGGGGGGGGGGTCGAGAATTTGTTAAGGTATTTCTCCCGCCTTCTTAGCGTACCTTCGTGTGTAGAGGTCTGCAAGCTGGGCGCGTATTCCAGAAATCCGTGGTTCGATTCCCGGCGAAGGCGTTGCTCATTTTTCATCTGTCCTGCTTTTAAAATTAACCTAATGTCTCTACAGTGGCGCCCGAACTAAAAGGGTGGATGATGATTCTCCACACCCAGGATTTGGCGATTGAGTCCCCTAAAAACCCCAGTCGCCCTCTAAAAGGGGGCGTATATAAGGAATGTGTCCCGCCTTCTTGGCATGCCTCCGTGGTGTAGTGGTCTGCACGCTGGGCGCGTATTCCAGAGGTCCGTGGTTCGATTCCTGGCGAAGGCGTTGCTCATTTTTCATGGCTCCTGCTTCCAAAACTACCAAATGTCTCTACAAAGTGTCTTCAGTATTTCGATCTGGTATTTTTCATTACATGATAGCCAAACATCTAACTTTTCGAGCGTAGAATCAATTTTGTCAGGTGCTTTGAAACAGTTGTTTGTTGTTGTGACTTATCTCAGTTGTCTGACAGTAACATCAGAACACGCTCACAAAATTCATCGTGGCAAGGAATGCAAGATTGCCCCTGTCGTTGGCAACAGTTTTGAGCATCATACAGGTGACAGTACGATTTTGCTGAGTTCCGCCCCCAATTTTGATGGAGAGCAAGCACCCCAGATAGACAGGTCCGAGGATCTCCCACCCCTCTTTCCCTCCCACAACCTCTTAAGAGGAGTTTCGGCTCGACATATATTTAGAGTGCCCCCCTTGCCGCACAGACACTATACATTTACAAACATCCACGCCTTCTCCGTGATTCGAACCCGGGCCCTTCGATACGGCAGTCACCTTCACTAATCGCTATCCTGGTTGAGTGGCTTTGAAGTAGTTATAGAACTATTCTGTGATTCAAAACTGAGTTTATTTATTTTTGAAAAATATCGGATAGTTATATTAGGATATAGATATATGTTTTAATGATACTGCATAAATACCGAATACTTAATATACCACAGTACTAAAAATACAGTTAGCTGTCAATGTACACGATTCATCGTGACACAGTAGGGAAGGGAGTGGTTACATGAGAAATCGAGTAATTAGTTGCATCTTGCAGCAACATTCGTACTGAAAATAGTAGAAACTGCTTTTCTCTTTATCTAGTGGCAAATTTAAATTTTCTGAAAATTTTTATTTTTATCAGCATTTATTACAACACTGTTATTTTTTACCATTATTAATCATTTTTTTAGCGTACCCCTAGTGTTGTGCATACCCTAGTGTTGTGCATACCCTAGTGTTGTGCATACCCTAGTGTTGTGCATACCCTAGTGTTGTGCATACCCTAGTGTTTTGCGCATCGCATGCTGGGAACCACTGCTCTAGAGAAAAGTGATACAGGAATTGGAGTACGACACCTTCAGATTCTGTTCCCTTGATAAAAGTTGCTTGCATAAGTAACTCTCCTGTGCTTTGGCTGTTGGTCGCAGCTTCAGCTGTTGGTCGATAATGCTGTCTAAAATTATTTTAGATATCTCCGAGATTACAGAGATTTTACTTAAATGGCAAATACTTTTATATCATTTTTAAGATAGCCTTTTATGCTATAACCCCCCCTTTTTTTTTTCTTTCTTTTTATTTATTTATTTATTTTTTTTTTTTTTTTAAGATTTACACTATTTTTTTCGGAGCCAGAAAATGTAGGAAATCAATTGTGCTCTGGCTGGTAACCGAAACACGGTCCTTCCGATTGCTAGCTGAGCATACTCGAAGACACACAGGGGAATGCGATGATTCCGCTCATTCGCTTTCACTTAAAAAGCGGCTGGGGAGAAGCGCGGTTTCCAGTAGATCAAATCCAGGTGATGTCGAGTTATCGTTTGTTACATTTTTAATTCTAACGCTATTGAGGCGGTTTTTTTTTTTTTTTTTTTTTTTTAAATTTCCTGCGCAGGTAATAGGAAAAAATCAACTCTGCCTTCTCCGAGAATTGAACCCTGGGTCTTTCAATTCTTAGTTGAACGCGCTAACTACTTACACTGGAGCACACGTATAAATATTTTTAATAAATTAACTATCTAATTGAATACTAAATATTAGTCGTTTCTTTCCTCTGAAAATGCATTCACAATTGTTATTCACCTGGAAAATAACAGGAATGAGAAACGGTTAGGAAAAATTAAAACATGAGGGAAAATTGAAGCTTTTTTCACTTTTTTGAAACTCGCATAAAAATTTAGAAATTATTTTTAGTTTTATGTATAAAAGTAGTCAATTTGAGAGTCTCAAAAATAAAAAACGTATTGTTTTAAATATAATTTGATTATCATTATTTTTGCCTAGTTCATATATACATTGTTTCTCTAATTTGGAAAAAAACTATCAACACTAGAGTGATTTGTTCATCCATAGTGCTGCACGCAGTACGTAGTACTACAATTCTATTTCGCTCACGAAGAATACGTTTTATTTTAACTTTTAGAATACATTTTATTATATTTTATTTTAATATCTAGAATATGAAGTAAAAAGATACAGTACAAATCAGCTAAAGATATTAAGTTTAGAAAATATGTTATATTTCTGGCATATTTTGACATTTTAAAGATACCTGACTTCTTTACAAATTAACCGATTTCAAAGCAATAAATTTATTTCTTCATAGTCTAAATTACTAATTTAATTTTAGTAATACATGCAACTGATATAAATTAAAACATATTATTCTAATTGTTAGAAATCTTTGTAATGCCTCACATTTTATGTAATTTGTACAAAATCGTTTGGTTTTTCAAATTATCTCTAAACAAATTTTTATAATGGATTGCCGTCGAGATTCATCTTATAAAATTACGTACATAAGAAATCTCAAATATCACTTTTAAATGTATTTTTCGGTTAAATATTTATGTTCTTTCATTTTGAAGCTTAAGTTTTTGTGCTATGCCCCACCTAATCCTATGCCCCAAATAAAATTTTTAAGCTTCCCGTAGCATATACATAATTTTTAATATTTAAAAATTGAAATGTTCACGAAAGAAACTTGAATGATAGCTTTTAGGAAGAAATAACTACGAAATTTTGTGAACAAACACAGTAAGTGAACTTTGAAAACATGGAGAACTGAAATTCAAGAAAAAAACTCATTTTAGCGAAAGTTTTTAAGTATTAGTAATTTTCATTATTTAAAATTAGCGAGTTCCTTGTGCTTGATACTTGCTGCAAAGAAATTTTATGTCAGGTTCGAATTTAGATAACTTGAGTCTCAAGTCTCCTGCTTTCAATATATCCAACCGATTCCTTTTTTTTTTACATTTATGGCATTATGGCACTAAATCCGCATTCAGCAAAATATGAAGATGGAAACGGTAACAATAGTTCTCTTGCAAATTTTGTTGCATTTGGATATCTGATTCTGGTTTCCTCACAAAGCTATGTCATCGCTCCTTTTATATTAAATAAAGTTTTAACTGACTCATCATTTTGAATTTCTGCGAGTTCTTTTTCTGCATATTTGAAATATCAGCCAAATCCACTAGCATTGGAAGTTGGGAAATCCATTTGTTTAAAGTTACAAAATCTCTTAAATCAGCAGATAAAATTTTCAGATGATCGACAATAACAAGTATAGCGGTAGTCACGTCACATTTTTGGAGCCAATGAGACTTTTCAAAATTTTTGTGGTAAATAGTATATGCCTGACATAATTCAACAAAGATAATGAAACCAAATATCTTCCTTTTGCATCGACATAAGTTTTATTTGCTCCTTGAAGTTGTTTATTTAATATATTTAATTTTTCAAAGATATCGGCTAAATAACCCACAATTGCCTTGTTATCATCCGTTAACGGATTTTTCATTTCAGGTTTGTCGTTTATAAAATAACTAAGAGTATCAAATAGTTCTATAAATCTTTCCAAGCAGTTCCCTTTCGACAGACTTCTTACTTCAGTGTGAAGTACAAGTCACATATAGTCTTAATTTTGTTCTTCATAAAATAACTTGAGAAGACGTTCACATTTGGCCCTAGCTTTAATAGCACTATTATACACTTTACTTATACACTTTATAATACTACACTTTATAACTGAATTTAGTACTTCATTTAGAACAGGCGAATTGTTGTTAGCTAGCAGGTTTTCTCTATGAATAACACAATGCACAAGAAGCATTTCTGGATTCCCATCTTTTATCAATTTTAAGCAACCCTTTTTCTTATTCCATGCTTTATTTTATTTTTCAACCGTCATATTAGGAGCACCATCTGCAGTACAAGATGTATTATATTTTTTATATCTAAGTAATTTTTTAGCTTACTATAAATATCTTTGGAGGTAGTGGTGCTTTCTAATGATTTACAGAAGAAAATTTTTTCGGCAAAATCCCCTTTATGAATATATCTTACATAAGTTACAAGTACGGCTTCACTGTCTCTCAAAGTTGGTTCATCCATTTGCACCGAAAATTTTCTTATTTTCAGCTTTTCAACAAGTTGTATTTCAATGTCCTCATTTAATCTTTCTTCTGCAAACAGTATTGTTATTTAGTGGCATAGCTTTAACGTCTTTGTCCTCTTTTTCTAGAACAGTTTTAAATGCTGATATTAATGGTTTGATTCAGTTCCCCCTATAGTACGGCTTTTCCCAGATTAAACAATGAGTAATGAAATTTGATAGCCTGAAGAGCACGATTAACAGTTGAATTATGAGCAGTAAATAGAGACTTTAATATTACTCTTTTTTTAAAAATTTTCCTTAAAGTGTGAAAATAATTCAAATCTGAATTAATATCAGCATTATGTTTTGCCTTCAAAAGTGCCTCAAGACGGCCTAGTTTCATTGATTCGTTGGTCAGGTATTATTGGCATAAAAGACAAAAGTTGACCGTTTAATGGACCAGGTATGAAACCAAATTTTAAATATGCCTCCAAATACTGACAAACTTTTTTTTTTTCCTTGCACCCCTCATTTCACTAAGGGCTGAAAGAAATAAATATAAGATCAATATAAACAAAGCTTCCATTTAAGGAAAGACTAATATACCAGTTGCCATTCCTACAGTAAAAAATAAAATAAATTCGTTGGCTGAAATGTGCGAGAAACGTCTGGAAAGCATAATGTGTCAGTTATTTAAATGCCTTTAAAAGCATTTAAATGTCCATGTCTACAGCGAGAATTCTTTATAAAATATTTAAAATGGACCGCAATTTAAAAACGTTTTTACATATACATCACTTATATTTTTCTTTATTGTGGGGAATAAAAAAAGAAATTAAAAAAAATTTGATTTTATGAAACATATTTAGAACATCCTTTGTCCCCTTAAACTCTGGACGAATCCATTTTCAAATTGCCCCCCTTAACAGTCACATTGCCCCCTTGTGGGGCGTGGGCCCCACGTTGGGAAACACGGATTTAGAAGCTTTGTGAGAAGTGTGGCATATTTTATATAATATTACAAAAAGAAAATGCTGTTTTTCTAGAGTTTTTGATCGAAAATGTAACTTACTGAACTTTCATTCTCTTACTTAAAATTCAATAAATTGTTCACTTGAAATTTTGTTTTGCCTTTCTTCCGACCTAGTTTCTGTATTTCAAAGTATAATTTTCTTTGCCTTAATCTGATAAATTTGGGAACTTTTTAATATTAATTAATTTCAGTATTCAACTTAATGGTTTAAAAAATTAAAGAAAGGATCAAGAAATGTTTATAGAACTCGTTCTATTACTCGTTACATAACGGGCTTAATTTCTAGTTCGTGAATAAACAAGTCAAAAGCAGGCTTTGAGTGTAAATGCACTACAAGTATTCAAAATATACGAAAACAACTTTTTTGCTGATCATAAAGCTTTTGATTTATTACTTTGGGTACTTTAAAGTCTATTATATATGCTTTCAAGTTCGAAAGAATTAAGACGTGCTTAATGTAGCAATTATCTTGCCCCTCATATCTTTTCTTTCTTTTGTTTTTATAAGTAACCTTTCTTACAGCTTTGTACAAGCCAGCAATAAAATCTGTATGGTAAGCATTCTAACCTTGGACTTGCAATTAAAAACTCGCTCCCAGCCTTGTAAAGAAAAACGTGAAATTTCCGTGCTTTGTGATTTTTTTTTTTTTTCACTTATTTGAACTTTCATATCAGGAAGTTGTCACAAATTACCATAAATCTATTCTTTTCTTAATCTTCGTAAAGATGTTTCGTAAGCCATTTTTGTAATTTCATTTCCGGTTTACTTTTATATATCCTAACTTATATTTTTCTTAGAATCTTTTCAGTATGAAATAATAATTGCATATACAACTTATAGAGATAAATATTGTGATGGAGCTACGACAGTTGTAAAGATTCTTGCAGTTAGTTTGTATACCCCTGAGTTTGCTAATGGTTCTGCTTTTATTCGAGGCAAATCTTTGTTCGTATAACAGACAAATTATTTTTGTGACAAATCCTATTTTACTTTATTTTTTCTTCCTATTGTTTGAATTTTGTTACCATTGAAAGCGTTGGGGCCAGGATTATTTAGATCACAGCAAAGCATACAATAGCTGTTTACCTTAGGGAAGGCATCCCTTTGTTTAGGATTTTTTGAAAAAACGGGCTGAAGTTCTCACTAAACAGGGAAAAACCAAGAAATCTCTCACACAGCTAAACTGTTCGTCGGAACTTGAACACAGGTCGATATGTCCGATAAGGAACAAGTCGATAAGTCGATAAAGAACGACTGGGGATTAGGGATATACAGTTGCCAAATACTGGTGGTGAAGTATAATCATCCACCACTTTTTTTTTAGTTTGGACGTCACTGTTGAGACATTAGGTTATTTTGAAGCAGGAGGCTTGAAAAATGAGCAATGCCCTCGCCAAGACTCGAACCTCGGACCTCTCGATACGCGCCGAATGTGCTAACCATTACACCACGAAGGCATGCTAAGAAGGCCGGAGAAATACCTTATAAGTTATTAACAAAGATCTGGCTCAGCAACTGTTTTATATAGGATCACGAATTCGGCCAGGAAGACATTATGGTTAGATTGTGTTTCAAGCAAAAACTTTTGAGAGTTTTGACATTTTGGATTCTTTCTCTTTCCTCCCATCCTCCATTATCGATATTAGTTCTGTCCACAAAAGTATGCGCTTGGAAATTAACCATGAAGACGTGGAGGAGTTGTTATGGGGCCATAAAAATGGGATCAACAAGAAAGAACTGAAACAACTTAAATAAATAGCGACGAGAGAGGACTGGGAAAGGAATTCTTCCTCTGAAGAAGCAAAAATGATTCTAGTTCTTTGATCTCCAAAATTTATGCGAAATGGGGCAAAAGGCAAAATTTTCATTTAACTATATCATCCTGATAAAGTAGTTATAAACTATCGCATTAGCAGTTTCAGTGACAATGCCATGAAAATTAAATAAGACTAAGATACTGAAACGGAAGCCCAGTGAGTCTCAAGCACAGTTGAGGTGCGCTTAGTGACAAGTGGAAGATAAAAGAAAATGTCTTACAAAGTGTTTCCTGCAATTTTTATGAATGGAAACTCTACATCCGGTCACTAAATCTCTTTCTTTCCTCTTCATCTGTAGTATTACACTTCATCTGGTAATGCTATTTAGTTTAATAACCCTAACAGACGTGAAGCGAATTATCGCTATGACTGAAATAACAAAAAGAAGAAAAGAAGTTAGAAGGTTAAAAATAACCTTTTTTACTTCCTTGTACGAAGTAAAGGAAGTATTGTAATCACGAAAAATTCTGAGTACCTTATTTCAACAAAAATATCCATTTTGACTGCTATCGAAGGCAATCTAACGATGTTTTTGCATGACATCTGTACGTATGGACAGACTAAAGGACTCTTTTCCCCCCAAAAAAATTATAAACCTGATGGTAAAATGGATTCAGAAGAGATTTTTTCGTGGCCTCTGTACGTACGTATGTATGTATGTATCTGGCATAATTCAAAAACGAGTAGCCTCAGAACAATGAAATTTTATATATAGGACTGCTGCAGGATGTAGTTGTACACCTCCCTTTCTGGTGGCAGTAGGCCGCATCAAAGTAAATAAATATACATATACATATACCCACCTATTCTATTACTCGACTCCGTGAGCTCAGTTTTTTTTTATTCTTATGTGTTGGTAAATTGTGCATTTTTTGCTTTAAAAATGATTGAATTATGTTGTTCATATTTTCCGGTTAAGCTTTTTATGCCTTTAGTTAACCTGCATGCAATATCTGTAGAATTATCAACAACTTAAAAGTTGTTTAAGTGGGGCTAATTTTGTTTAACCATAGCAGCCGTATTTGTTTACATTTGAAACTTGGCAGAATATGGATTTGCTGCCGATCTAAAGAAACTAAGCTTCCCAATAACAAAGATAACGTCTTCTTTTATTATTACGAATTAAATCATGCTTAATCCATTCTGGAATTATCGTCTAAGTTATTAAATTATCTCATATATTGACTCAGCATAGCGTCCACAACCAATTAAGTCAGTTTCTACGCGTTCAGTTTCTTTTTGCCGAGAGAGACTAAAAGTAAACTTTCAGTTTTGTACACCGAAAAATCTGCCTTCTTGCCCGCTGGTCGAATTCCTTATTTCTGCGTAGAAACTCTAATTTTAATTGTAAAAATTGTTCTTTAAATTGTTTTTACTGTATTTATGTTTTATATTTTTAAATTTTTAATAAAGATATTTTGAGGTTTTATGTATTTTTGCCATGTCGCGAAGTGAGAACTGAATTAATTGAATGAGAAATATATGTCGAATGAAATTTGAGGAAATAAGTTTAAATGAAATGCAGGGAAAAAATTCGTTTAATTTAGCATTCCGTACAAGGAAGTCATGTGGTGTACACATCAGATTTTTGTTTTTAAACAGAATAAGAACATAAAGGCACTCTATTGTACTACAATAGAACCACAACTCGTGGCGACGCAAATTAAATTTTTTAATCCGAATTTAAATCAGATGTTGAACAGTAGTCATGGGCTAGACGGTTAAATACTAATAGGAGCTGAATCACTAACTCTACTGGACAGTCAAATTGTCGGCAGGAATAGAATGCAAAGCCGAATAATTGAAATTATCAAAGCGGGCAGGAAACTAACACGTAGCGTGCACGCGATGCCAGAAAGGCGTTCTGTCTTAAAATCCCAAAAACCTCAGTTTAAATACTGTCTGCTCATTTGCATTCGGTTGAGGAATACGGAAAGGAGAAATTACAGTAGAGGCTGAAATTATAAGTAGTTGTCGATTAACATAAAATTCCTTGTACATCGTCACTCCCCATTTATGTCATCAATCTCCTTCGGAAAAATTGCGGTAAATTTTCATCTATTTTAACTGTTTAATACAGTGAAACCTCGGCTCAAGAACTTAATTCGTACCTGAAGGGCTGTCGTTAATCGAAACATTCGTAAACTGAAATAATTTTACCCATGGTAATTAGATGTAAAATGGATTAATTTGTTGTTCGAGCACACTTGATTGCTTATACAAATTTACATCAGTGCTTTGTACTCAAAACCGATAAAAGTAAGATATTAATAAATAAATAAATAAACACAATATTAATCACGTAAAATAGACGAAAACTTAATTTATTTTCACTGTACCATTAAGACGATTGTACAAAGCAGACGACATAAGTGGGAAATGATGGGGGAAAATGTTTGTTTGGATGTGAAATTCTCTCTTCCATTATCCATCTTCTTTGGAAAACATCTTCCTTCATCTCTCATTTGTTTCTAAGCACCACTCTGCTTGAGACTCAGCTTCTGTTTCACTCAAAATTTGTCCAATGTGACTTTTGTTTTGTTTTGTTTTGTTGGCTACTTTTAAAATATCTAAAATTTTATAGTTTATTTGTAAACTATTTTAAAATTTCTACGTTTAAAATATTTATTTGTAAAGTACGTTTAAAAAATCTACTTAAATCTAAAGTGAGATACTCCATTATCATTGAAAGCGCTTATATTAAAGCTTTATCAACGTAATATCTTTATGCAGAAATCATGTATCATATCCCAGATTTCACAGATTTCTTAGATCAAAGAACTAAGTTATTTTTCCTTCTTTCTCTTCTTCTGAAGACACTTCTTCTTTCACAACTACTTTTTACTGCTGGTTCTGGGAAATTACTGTAATTCTTTATCTTCTTAATTTTTGAGTTTATTTTTATGGTCCTGTATTGGTAACTTATCGATCTTAATTTCCTAGCCCATGGTTCTGCCTCGAGATAAAATATCATAGATAACAAAAGACCCAAGTGTCAAAGTGCTCAAAGTCTGTGCCTGCAATTAAGTCTGGCTAGGCCGAAGTCATGGTCCTGCAAGTCGTTTGCTCGAGGCATTATTAATGAGAGTTAAGCAATATAAAATATTAAAATGATTTGTCCACAAGGCTCTGACTGCTAGTTAAATAGCGTAGTCAAAATATATTTGACAATCGTAGTTTGCTGACTTGAGTGTCTTAACTCAAGACACCGTTCGCCATTGGAAACGCTTTTTGTTCAGTTAATTTCTTCGTAAAGTGAGACGTTCGTGATTCAAGGTTCCACTGTATTGTGTTTTTCTTTTTTTATTTTTGTTCCATTCCTCCTAAGAATTTATTGATTTCCACTAATTTTGTGTTACGCACTTATGCACAAAATACTATTGTAAAATTTAAGTGGGGAATCATCTGCGGTTTGGAATCGGATTAATTCTATTGATTCCTAGGTAAAATTAGTTACGATTTACTATTTTGAATGAGGGAAAGGCTTCATCGGTGAATTAAATTCATGAACTGAGATTTCACTAAAGAGGTATTATTATACTGAAGAGGTATTATTGAATATTGCATGTCACATGTGGTCGTGCGTTATTCTGATTGCAAACCTTCTCAGGACTGTACAAAATCTATTCCATTACAGACCTCCTCAACCATGCATCGCTGGTTATTCTAAATCCCGGTGAAGTACTATAGATATTTGAGTTCCAGTAGCAGTCCTTACCAGAACAGAAGGTGTATATGTGTTTGATCATGTTTCGTATAGTATTCGACTCTTACCACGTTACCGTCACATTTAAACGGTACCGCATCCTAATGGTTAATCTAAATCATTTGATGTAACCTTACAATTATATTTGCAATGTCTCTCCGCTGTTCGTGAAAATCACGTTCTATGAAAATTCTGTATATTTCTAAAATAATGTCTTCCAGTTGATCTCTAATACAGCTAAATGACTTTCGAATACCCAGAAGTGATTTTACCAAGAAAGATTATATCTAAAAGTAGGCAAAAATCAACAAGGTTGACTCGGTTGAAAACTATGCATTTCGAATGGCATTGACATGAAGTAAATATTCTGCCGTTATTATTTAACAAATAGTCTGCCGTTATTATGCAGAATGTTTTTTACACTGAAGAAGAGGAGTCATATCACGTATCATTTTTCCTTGAAATGCATAGGTTTTTTTTCTGTAAAACTAATGTCAACTATAGTTTCATTTTCACTTAATTTTTTTGCTTGGTAATTAGTTTTGCACAAATTAATTTGTTGTAAGTTTGTTCTTAAAATATATGATTGATATATATATATATATATATATATATAAAACAAAATTATATACATTTCAAATTAAGATTATAAACTAGAAAAAGTCGCGCAGTGTGTTGTAAAATTAATTAAATAATCAGAAAATAATAATTAAATCAAAAAAGAGGGTTAAGAGTCTGAAAGAAAATCTGTAGATCAAATGTGAAGCAAAAACAAAACAGTTCAATATAATAGCACGATAAAAATAATATAACAAATTGTTGAAAATTTCTTGGCCTTTTTCAAGAAGCAGTAGTGGCTCTTTTGAAAATCCTTCGGCTGCTTCTTGAAAAAGACCGAAGAATTTTCAGCAATTTCTTATATTATTTCTCTCACGTTATTTTATTGAATTGCTTCAATTTTGATGTATAAACAGGGTGGTCATAAAAAAAAACTTCCCTGACATATGAGCCTCTAGCGGCCTATATGCACAACCAATCGAAATAAAATTTCGGATGTTGTTATTTGAAGGTATGCTCCCGAGATTGTGATAATTTAAAGCAAAAGAGCTGTCACGGTTACAGTTACAGTGAAAGCTTTTCGAAAGTTTCGAATAGCAACAACAATTTTTTCCTGCACATCAAATAACTGTAAATGGCGTTTGGAACGATACACGTATGACAAAAATTGTCGGCATAAACATTTGAAAAGAAGTGCATTCTAAAGGACTGATGACAATGCAAGAGAGGAGAATGGAAAAACTATGATCAGAAATATACAGATTTTCTACGTGCCCACCTTCGCTTACGATAACTCATTGCATTGACACAGTTGACAACAATGAAGGAGGAATCTGTATAACTTCACGTTTTATGGCATCTTTCGGTTCTAAAAGATCTGGTGGATCTGTTGTGTACACCTTAGATTTCAGATAATCCAGAGCCAGAAATCCATGAAATTTGGTCGAGGGATCGCGGTGGCCACGAAACTGCAAAGTTATGGGAGATGATCTCCAAACTGCTGTTGCAGCACTTGCCGAACACATGTGATAACATGCGGAGGAATACCATGCAGTGCCATTAACGAGTTTTTGCTGCTATAGTTCTGGAAGTAACTATAGTAATTCTTCAACATTGTGGTATGCCGAACACTTGTGATGGAACATGTTTGTACTTCTGCAGAAATGACCTCTTCGAAGACGTATGCAAAGTGCGTCAATGCGCCTCCTCTCTGTGCTGTCAGTCATCCTTTACAAATATTTTGCACCTGCAATTTTCATCTTGTGTGCATCGTTCCAACGCTATATTTATGCTTTTTCAATGCTCCGATCAATTTTCGCTGGAAAAAAGTGGGTGCTGCCATTCTTAAATTTCAAAATGATTTCACTGTAACCATAACCGTGAGAGCTTTGATGTTTCAAATCATCACAGTCTCCAGCGCCTACCTTCAAATAACAATAAATATCTGAAATTTTATTTCGATTGGTTGAGCGATATAGGCCGGTAGTAGTTTATAACATCGGTGAAGTTTTTTATGTTCACCCTGTACCTCCCGCTAGATTATTAAACCCCCTTTTTCTATTTAGTTTTGATTTTATTATTATCTCTTGATTGTATAACGTCTGCCGGAAAGTTCTGTAAGATAATGTTATTTCAAATTTCAATTCGCATGCAGTTTCGGATTTCAATTTCATTCATTCATTTGAGACACATTATGGCTGTTTCTCTTTGTCATTGTATTTATACACTCGTAATCTGCTAAAATAACTGAAAAAAAGGTGTCTCATGCCAGTATTGAGAAGCCGTCGGTGTAAACATGGCTATTGATAAAGGTCATTTATCAATAGCCGTGTACTGTACATACTGTATTTTGTACAAATTCCAACAAGGAAGAAATGCTACAGAATCGTGTCGAAATTTAGGGAACATTTTTGGTGGACGTGTAATTTCGGATAGAACGTGCAGGAGATGATTTGAAAAATTTGAAGCAGGTGATTTCTACCTTAACGACAGCCACGTTTAAGGCACATGTCTTTGATCATTGACGATATTGTCAAGATCATGACAGAGCGAGATCATTTTTTAAAAACATCGGAGATTGGGAATAAAGTTTAACTCAGCCCAGCAAACAATTTAGAACAATATTGGAAACTAGAATTTGTCTGTAAATATTCCAGATAGATGTCTCGTGAGTTAAGTGATAAAAATTTGCATGATCGGGTCGTCATATGCAAATCTCTGCTTGCTCAGAACAAAAACTAACTTTTCTTGGACCGAATGATAACTGGTGATAAAAAAGTGGATTACCTACGAAAGCATCGGCCAATGGTAAACGTTAATAGGAAAATAGAATACTGTGAGCCTGAACAAATTGTCCCCTCCACTTCGAAATCGAGCTTGAGGCCTGAATAAAAGAATGCTGTGTACATGGTGGGATGTCGAATGACATTATGAGTTTCTGAAATCTAACGAAAGTTCAATTCGGAGAGACACTCAGTAAATGAATGACAAAGCAGTCAAAGGAGTCAAATACTACTGGAGTTCTTTATCTCTAAGGACAAGATATTTTTCAAAAATGGTATTTAAAAATTACCTTTATACTGGTAATAGATCATAAGTAACGACTAAAATTTTATTTTACAATAAACATTATTAAAGGGATGAAAAATTATTTTTTTTTTCACTTCCGAACCGCACAGAATTTTTAGGTCGACCTTATAAAACATATATTATAAACGAAAATCATATAAAAGCTTTCGCAAATACTTATTCAACAGACAATGTAATAAATAAAATTAGCAGCCATTGAATCAATTATTAAACGGAATTAAATCTTGAACATTTAAAGCATTGCTACAATAAGAAAACAGCTATTTTAATGGTAGTTAGAAAAGTACGATCTGTTCGTGTTAAAGACTTGAATAATATAAGAGAGTAAAATTAATTACACTAATGCATATTCTGTTTGTCAACATTCAATACTTAATGATACAACTTAACGATAAAAATTTAGCTGGTAAAGTTAATTAAAAAAAGAGCCTCTTTAAGTTTTATTTTGTCGGAAAATGATTTTGGAGAAATTATACATAAAATTTTATATTCTACAACATTCAAATCACCATCCAAACTCCTTCCTTCCTGCCACATGAGGAATTTGGATTCAAAACATTGACTTAATATAACAACTCCTTCGCGTCATCAGCAGTATTCCAGAAGGCTTCAAGAGTATAAAGGCCGCAGGCGTGGTGTTTTCCTTGACATTGTAAAAGCATTCAAACACATATGACACTGTGACTTTATTTATAAGTCAATCTTATAGTATTATAACTTAATTTTTCAGGTAATCTAATTAGTATTATTGCTTATTTTTCTCTATAAGAAATGATTCAGTGTCCGAATTTAAAATATATACTCGACACGGAAGCCGATTAAAACAGCTGTACCCTAAGGCTCAGTTCTAAGTCCCTTATTATAAACACTTGCGACACCCACAACATCTTAAAATTCATATAGCATTCTTGACTGATGACAGAGGTATACTGATACAAACCAAAACATTAAACAGTAATTCATAGCCCATATTGGAAAATCTCAGTTGACATCTACCTCAGGAATGGCCGAGTGGTAAGATCCCTGAATATTGGAAGTTCTACTCCGTTCGGTTTCAGGCAAGCGGTCTGGCTACAAGATTGTTTTCATGGTTTTCCCCGTATGTAATGTGAATACGAGCCAATTTCCTTCAGAAAGTCCTCCACGAAGACATTCCTTCACCCAAGACGTATAGCCCTCGCGTATTTCACCATATCCAAGTAACCTCACTTAACCTCAGTTAATACCAACAAACCAAATGCAGTTATATTTCGCTAAGGCCGATCAACCAGCCTATCATCCATCCCAGGTTATCTGAAGAAGAAATGTGCTGGAAACAAGAAGTCAGATACCTAAACATTATACAGTAAGACCCCGCTTAACGCTGTTTCGTTTAGCGCTGTTTCGGTTTAGCGCTCTTTTATTTCAACGCGGCGATTTTCCGAAATTGTGCGCAGCGCTAGGTTTCCAAATAACATATCCGAAACAGTGTAGTTGTGTTTCTTGCTTGGTGGACGCATTTTTATCATTTGAAACATTTGTTGACATTATTGTAAGTTTAAATTTGTATAATACTATAACGATTAATACAGTGACAAATATTATGATCTTTAGTTTTTATCATGGGTGATAATAAAAAACAAGAAAAGAAAGCAACCAGAAAAAGCATTTCACTGGAAACTCAAATGCAAGTGATTAGAAGATTAGATTCTGGTGAACGTCAATCTCAAATTAGTGCTGCATTGATTTTGGCAACTTCAACAATAAGGACAATTCTTAAGAATAAAGAAAAAATACTGTCATCGGCAACTGCAACTACGTCAAGCTCTGCAACTAGAATTACCCGTTCTAGAAATAACATTATAGAGGAAATGGAAAAACGACTGTCTATATGGATTGACGACGAAATTGAACGCAATATGCCATTAAGCCAATCTATCATAATGCCTTCTTGACAAAAAGGCAGAAAATTGGAAACCCAGAATAGACTGAATGATCTGACTGAGAATTTTATTTGTTTTTAAAAGTATATGCGTTTATATTGTTTTTATTTTTGTAAGAAATAAATGTTTGATTTTATTTTCATTAAAAAAAACATTATTAAATTTAATGCCTAACCATTTTTTATCCGTCTTTTCCTAACCCCATTATTTACATGTTAAGATAGCCTCGCTTAGCGCTGTTTCGCATTACGCTCTACTTCGATGGAACGGATCCCCCGCGTTAAGCGGGGTCTTACTGTACATGATAAGAAACTCATTTTTAGATCTCAACTCACATTTTTAGATCAAACTCAATTAAATTGAAAATTTCCATAGCAAACTTATGTCCTCTTATTAGAAACTACAGTAGTCTTTCTCTTTATAATAAAATCATATTGTATAAAATAATCATTCGTCCCACCATACTTTTCGGCTACCCGATATGGGGACATGCTACAAAAGCAAATCTATAGAATACAATTTCCGAAAAAGAAAGTCCTAGGAGAAACAGCCAGACCTGTTTAGTTTATAAAGAATAGCAAACGACATATAGATCTGAAAGCTGATACTATCTGTAAGTTCATTTCCAAAATTGAGTACAGTTTTTCCTGCATTATTGAGCACCATCAAAATCCCATAAAGACACTGTTCAGTAAAAAACGATTTCAAAATGTAATCGTTTCTTTCAGTTCTAAAGTAAGTATTACATGAATTCGATTGCGCTTTCATGCATTGTTTTCTAATTTCGAAAAGCGTACGTCATAAAACCATATGAATACATCACAAATAATTAATATTTCCTTGGTAACCAAATAACAAAGTAATTGTGTTGAGGTGATAATCATAGTTATTATCTCCCCACCTACTTTTTCTGTACTGGATAATGATAATAAATGGTAATGATAAGAAAAATGTTTTAGCTTTATTTTAATTCTAATTCATATCTTCCCATTTTAAATGCTATCTATTTTTTTAATGTTTATCTCATAGTTTTTTTAGTAATTTTTTAACTTTTCATTTTTGTTATGTTTAACATGCGAAACAGAAGATTCTTGCTCTGTCTAAACACGAAGCATCTTTTGTTAATGTCAGTAATCAAATAACAGTTCATTACAGGTTCAAGGTATGATTCAAGTAAAAACTGAATTTCTTAGTTATATTTTAAACGCAAACGAAGTAAATAGAGAAAGATTTGCAAGAATGTTTTGAGATTAAAGGACGGTCTTTTTTTTTTACGTAGTTAATTGGCTTTTTGTATCATCTCGAATATTAACAGATCTGGTGAAAGTAAAAATGCAAATGCAGGTTGAGTTAAAAGATTTATTAATGGATTCAAAAGCATCTACAAAGGATGGGAAGATTTTGAGTGTATAATGTTCTGGAAGAGAAATTTGAAACAAGTCCAGCTGTATACAAAGTACTATTCGTTATTTTGTTTAAATTTAAACAAAATTCAGTGCTTTATTGATGTTGGTTTTGTAGAAGAACTGCTTACAAATCATGAGTGATTGATAAAGGTTTTTCTTCTTCAGAGAGCAAAAGCATTTCACTAATACTCTTTCCGCAAGTAGAGCCTTCGTCTAAGTTTAAATTGTAAATTTACATGCTCCTTTTGGATCAACACCCGTATAATTACTTTAACTGCTACATTCTTAATAATCCAAATCTTAATTTGCATAATCATATATTTATCACTCATAAAAGTGTTTACATCAGATTAACATTAAGTCATAATCATCTTCGATTGCTGGATATGTAGTATCTTCAAATATAAACCCACCCATGGCAGAGAAGGTAAGACCGCTCAACTATCCGCATAGTATTTTCTTAATGTATAACTTAAATGCCAACCATTTCCTCTTAGAAAGTCCTAAGGCAGCTAGTTCTCGCATATTTTGCTATAATCAATCAAAAACCTAGTCTACAAATTCATTAATTACAACTTATTATTCTGAGCTTCGAAGCCATTCTTTTACTTTTTGCTTCTCGCTCTTCTTTCTTGATTTCAAATTTTGGGAAGTTCGTAAGTAATTGATTTTAGTAAAGTTAATGGATTTTTTAAGACTATCACAACAAAACTGTTTTAGAACCACGACTACGATATTGCAGCTAATAAAATCGTATTCCGAATGTTATGTTTGTCTGAAAAGATCTGAATGTTACTAAAGATTTCTTTTAGAACGATTAAATCACAAACATACGAATCAGCCAAGTAAGATGGAAACCAAGACGGAAGCTTTCTAGCGATAACCAAGTAGAACTTGTATTGTTTCAATTTATAATTATTTTTATTAAAATACTAAGGATAACAAAGTTATCTTTTATTTATGTCTTCTGAAATTGCAAAAATCTCCAAAAATTATTGTTAAAAGTTCATTAAGTGATATACAAGAAATTGGTATCAAAGATGAACTGCAGTAGGAAAATACTCAAGAGACAGTTTGCGAGGATTACAATTGACGTAGCATGGAATTTAATCTTTTTTCTGTATTATCTAGGACTATACTTGAAAAACGTGGGAACAATGCCATACATTCCTTTTAAACTGGCCATTCATATTGAGCTTTGCAACCTCAAGATTAATATCCGTAAATGCTATAAGTGCCAAAGCATTGGTCGTTCAGACATTGCTTTTTTCGACTCCCCGTGCTGAGTTATTGTGCAGAGAAACGATGTAATTTAAGTAGAAGCTCAGAAGAGAAATATAGAAATTTGAATTCAAAATGCTGTCACTATTTTAAGGAGTAAGGTGTTAACAGTAGGAATTCCGGAGTTACAGAAAAGTGTTATTAAGGTAAAAAACATGCAGATTTTAATGCTTGTATATAATAAATAAGAAGGCGGGCGGCTTCCTAATTGATATAATTACTATGAAGTATATATTGCGAAATAATGCATTTAATGATCTGAAATAGGCATTGACTGATTAAACCAAAATACATATTTCACCAAACCATGCATTTGCTGCAGATATCAAAGCGAAGAAGCCGCATTGAAGAAACTTGCTACAGAAATGAATGCCACGGAGCTGCTTTAACGTAAAAAGTTTCAACTTTTGTCCAATAGAAAGCGGATTACACTCGGTTTAGCATATCCATCTTGTCAAAGCCTAGGGCCCCTAGTTTTTAATTTTTTAACAGCCGGTCGCTTTATTTAATAATTATTAGCCTTGCACTACAAGGGCCGGAAGTGGTGCCATTTCATTATGAAAGTACTTAATAGGTGCCACCGTTGTCTCCTATGATGGGCCCTACAGTCACAACCATACCTTCTCCAAGATTCGAACCCGGGCCCATCGCTACGGCAGTCACTAACCACTATGCCAGCTGGACATAAATTGATCTTAATATCTATGAGCACTTGGAATTTTTCATCACTCCAGTATGTGCAAGACTAATTAATTTCATCCTTTCTGTTAATGAAGTGCACAGGCGAATCTTTTGATGAACTTGAAAGCAGCAAAATCTCACTGTGCCACAATAGTTTTAGTAGCCAGATTTAGAATTGGATTTTCTCTTTAATGATCATACTCCTTCTTGGTTAAGATTTTACTTCAGTCTCTTGGCTGAAATTCCAGCATAAAAATGAAGCATATTTGTCAAGGAACTGCGGAATTTCAATCTTTATTCAGGTCAAAATTCTCAAAAATTCATCCATTGATATCATTACAAGTTTTTGACTTAAACAATAGCTTTTATTTTCCTCCCAATTTTTCTTGCTATGGGAGGGAAGTTAAATCGCTGGTCATTTCTTTGATATCTAAATTCAAGGGCCTAAATTAAATTATTAAATGCAAAGGCTCTAAATTTTATTGATGTATTTTTCATAGAAGTACTTAAGCGAATACAGAAATCAGTTTTTAATGCAAAGTGCAAAGTCGAGTAAAATTCTTTGACCCTTGATTATAAGTAAAAAATCTTATGCACATGAAATGGAAAGAGCTGCCGAACCGCGTGTATGATAAACGTTGAGTAGTGTAACGTATTGTGATAGGATGCGAAAAATAAAATGAATAAGCTGCAGACGTTTCTAGCATAAAAAAATTTCGAAACAGTCCGTGGAACTCACTCCAGCTTTCACTGCTATAAAAACATCAAAACGTTGTGGTAAATAATGTTCCTGTAGTTCCTCATTCAAAGTACTACTTACTGATTCTAGGTCTTGTATGCGTCGTTCCTACTATCAGGGTACAGTCAATGCAAAATCTAAGAAGAACATGTTAACTGACTTAAGTAAATAAATGAAAACTTGGGACTCGTTCGGCTGTGTAACGTCACTGAAGCTTGCTCTGGTCGCTTGTAATGGTAATTTAGCGTTTACTTCATTTCTTCATAATTTAGCGTTATGTTAAAATTCGAATATTTGGAGTTGAATATTTCAGTAATTGTTTACTATACTGAATAAGTGTTAATTGCGAAAATCTTTACCAGTAATTTTTTATTTCACCAAAATCTCCTAAACTCGGTGCAGAATTGGACTAACTGTTTATAAAATTACTTATTTTTGCTTGTTCAAAGAGAATATCTATATTTTAACAAGATGGAAAAGATGGATTCGAAAAGGTGTAGTATAGTAATATTTAAATGTTGCTACAGAAGAAATTCAAATCAAAGCTATTTATTCTGTACCTATGTCCAGTTAACCATTCTATGAATTGTTTTCTACAATTCTGTGATTGTCAGTTTAACCTTTCTATGAATAAATTCAAAATTACATTTTATAGATTTAACAAACGCTACAATCAATTTACCAATATTAATATGTATCTGTTATATGATATTAAGTAGTAGAGAAGAAACATAAATCCATTCATCAAAAATAAGAATTTAATTTGGCTACTAATAAAGTATACGTATTTCTTTTTCACAACATAACTTTCCGTTTCACTTTTGTCTCTCTCCCGTTCATATTTCAATACACCTAATTTAATGGGTCCACCAGCGGCCGAGCGGTAACGTCACTGAACACTGGTAGTTCAGTCCGAGATTCGAATCCTGCGAACGGGCTGGCTGCATGGGCGTTTTCGTGGTTTTCCCGTGTGTAACGTGTATACGAGCCAGTTTCCTTTAGAAAGTCCTCCACGAAGGCATCCCTCCCTTAAGGCAGATAGCCCTCGAGTGCTTTGCCATAATCTAATTAAAAAAAAAAAAAAAAAAACCAAGCCTAATTGAATGAGTAGAATTTTCTACATAAATTAACAAATTCAGCGTCTGCGAAATTAATTTAGGTAACCCGAAAATTCAAAATTAAACGCACCACTTCTTTTTAAACATTAAATGAAATCAGCTCATGCTATTGTGCTCTATATGTGTGAAATGGAATGCTTTGCTGATTATTATTTGATTTGCTTGCATTATTGGCGCATAATGCCATCATCTAGCGGGAAACAGCCATAATGTTAGAATAAATTTAATAATATCCGTGACAGAAAAAAGGCAAATTAATTTTCAAAGAAAGTGTAGAGTTACTTTCTGCTTAAATCAGTGGAGAAATCTATGCTACACAAAATTAGGCCAAAATCGCAGATTTCCTTTGCTCCTGATTAACTTTTTCTGGCACGCTGCCTTTAAAAGTTGGAGTTTTGATTTTAAAAAAAGTTATGCAGTCTAATTAGGCCTAGAGAAGTACACCAGTAAAATTTTGTGAAGATAGCACTTATCGTTAAATTCTGTGGGTGTGCCCAAAGTGGGCACACTGATTGAATAGAGCTTCGAAAAGAGTGCTGAAACGAGCATTGTTGTCAATGAATTGACCGGTGAAATGCGGAGAAACAAAGAATACAGACTCTGAGTTGTCCTAGATTATCGGTGAGCTCGCGCTGGGCACACGTAGGGACGTAGGGTTCGCCGTTTGATTTTATGCAAGATTTCAAGTTAAAAATTTAAAACTAATATAGAATAAGGAGATTAGCATACAGCCAAAAAAATAACATAGAAATTTCTTTTTAAACAATTCCTCTTATACCCTAAAAAAAAAACCTAGAAGATTTCTTTGAAAGATGAGGGTCTTAAAAAACTAAACTGTTCCTGTTTGCCTTCGAAATCGATAGTCTTACTAAAATGTGCGCCAAACGCAAGGTTGTTGCTTTTCCTAATTTTATGTGTTACTTTGGAGTGTTTCTCTTTTGTGTTTTTGGTTTGTTCATGTTATTTTGAGGTGAGAGATTTTCAGTGACGGCATAGCCAATAAGGAGCGAGAATGAACTTTCGTTTATTTACCCAAGTGCTAACCTGTTTTTCTACGGATATTGCAGTCAGTTTGCGAGTAATAGCGCAAAAGTTTTCTGCTCTAAAACTAGCTACCTGCTAGAACTTCTCTGCTGCTAAGTATAATGAAATTATCAAAAATAATTCGTGGCAAGCATAAAACAAAAGATCTGAACGATTGTTTTATGTTATTCAACGCCGCTAAGTTTAAATAACCAAGCTCTTCTGAGATGGTAGTCAACTTTGAAAGGTTTTTCTGCTTCATATATCGTACACTCTTAATTTTTATGTCAATATTTTAAAAAATTTAAGAAAATTTTCATCTTTGTTATCAGCGTGTTTTATTTTTATCTCGAAGATATATTATTTCATTTGCCCGCTCAATTATTTAACTGTAACCGCAAGGCGCGATAACGCGTTTCATAGCGATTGTGCAATACTTTCGTCAGTCTACCGCTGTATCTGAAATGCAGTAAGTCGATTTAGGTTGATCCGTGTAAATTTAAATTTAATGTAATGTAACGAAACCGAGCTACTGATGATTCATCGTGAATGGCTGCTTGTACTTAATTCGGATATACATTGTTTCGACAAAGTTCTGGATTCATGTACGTAATTTGTGTTCTAATGATTTGGTTTGTTTTTGTAAACAAGAAATGACGTTGCTCGTACATGTTTGCGGTTTTGTGTCAAACGAAATACGGCGATGCAGTGGCATTAAAGTCGATAAATTGAATGAAATGTAGCAAAATTTTTTGCATGTATTTTAAGTTGTAAGAATATTTTTTATCAGATATTGATAGACTTTGATGCAAATTTTAGTTCAAACATCGAACGTATCGTATATATGAAATAAAGAAATGTAATAATCTAAAATAAAATTATGTAAAATAAGTTTTAATACTATTTACTGCTGGTGTTTGTTGGATATCATATGCTAAATGTTGTGAATCATTATTTTCTAAAAATTAGAGGGATGTTTAATAGCGTAAACTTATACGAATGCATAACAAAAATCCATGGTAATGCATCATTTTAAGTTTTATGCTAGTAATTTAAATTCATTTTTAAATACTTCGTCTGAATTATCGCACTGATTATCAGGTAGTTCCTGAACTCTAAAGCTACCAGTTAATTTTTTAATGTATGTAAAAACAAATTAAGCTATAAATATCATTTATAGGTTACTTTGGATTGGGTGAACTTGCTTAACAAAGTGTGACATTTCGCATATTTACTTTTGATATGCTATGTGGGGCTATGTGTTTGTGAGTAATCCACATTCTTAATAATCTAGTAGATTTGGTAGTAATCCACATTGTGTCATGTTATCTGAGTGTTCTTAATGTTCTTGTAGATTTGGTACTTCAGAGTAATGTAAAACTGTACAAACTATTTATTTTTTAATTCCATGGATCGTCAAAATGTGATCTTAGATTTTTAACTTAAAAACCATTTAAAGTCTTTGTAAAGCTATGAATTCTATATACAAAAATTTATTAATACATGCAGAATTAAGATGAATGACAAGAAGGCAAAGTTTAAGATTTTTGTTATTAGAAGATGAAATTATTATATATTTAACCAAACAAGCATCTGATTTTGGAGCTCTTTTCCAAAATAATTTATAGATATCAAAGCTGTGCTATTTGTAAGATATTTTTTTTAGAAACAAAACATCTCAATATTGAAATAAATATCTATTCAAGTAAAATATAACAGTATATTTACTTCAACAAAGTTGAACATTTTATTAAAAAGATTAACATTTGGAAAAATATCAGGAAAATAAATCTTGTTATGTTCCAAATGGAATTACCATCAGTCGGAAAAGAATCGGTCATGTTTCAGGCGGTTAATAAATGAGAGCAGTTAAGTAAATGAGATAAATGGTACTAATAATGGTGATTTGATCAAAAGGGATTATATAATTATTTTTTGCTGAATTTTCCATTTCTAAGTTTGATCCTGTGCAGATGAACAAAGGAATTTACTTGCTATAGCAAAACACCTAAATCATGCTATAGCAAAATGCCTAAAAATCATGAACAAGAACAAGTTCATTCATAGTTGACTGCTGTGAAGAACTTTTGGTAAAAATATATTTAATGGGACCCCCTTGGTAAAAATTGGTGACTAGCCAGCAAGGCACAATTTCATGATGGCCGCTACACAAAACCAAAATAACAAGTCAAAGAATTGCACAAACTTGGCATTGTGCTCTCACTTGACTTCGTCCATGTACACATCGTTCTATTTTCACTTAAAAATCGAAGGAGCACCCAATTCTACACTAGAGCAAAACACATAGAATTTCAATAAACTGTATTTTAAATCAAATAACATAAAAAAGCACTACGCAATACACAAAGGAAATATCCACTTATTTAGAAATTTCTGTATCTTCTGTCTGTGGCATACAGAATTCCTTAACAACATCCAAAAACTTTCCTCAAACCATGTTCTCTTTCTAGCGAAATGCTTTATATATTTTTAAGCATTTGAACCTTTCTTTCGACAAAGCTGGCTAAATAATCTTTTTCGTTCAACCATGCGCATTTCTTTCGTACAAACAGGACACTTATAATTCCATTGAATTACATCTAACAAAGTTTCTTTTTTTCTGTCCTCAACTACTCAGGTTACCATAATTGAAACAACAACTTGGCGATAAATGAAACAACAACTTTCTGATAATCCAAGGGCACCCTAAAATGTAGGTGAACTGAACTTTTTATTACAACTATAAAATCAGTTTTTTAAACATTTTGATTACTTGTTTTTTTAGTTTCAGCAGTGGTAAAAGTTTACAATTGGATGCCCCTTGTTTTTTGGTGATTCTTTTTTGACGCCAAGATAGGCACTAGGAAGGCACAATTTCAAGAAGGCCGCTACACAAAACCATTTGCACAAACTCTGTGTCCATGTACACATCGATTTGTTTTCACTTAAAAAAACATCCTAGAATTGTGCAAACTAGGCATTGCGCGCTGCCTTAAATTTGTCCATGTACACATCAATCTATTTTCATTTAAATAAAATCAGGGAGCTAAAACAGAATTAAAACTATCATGGTAACCAGAAGTGAAATTTCATGGGCAAAATTAAAAAAAAAAAAAAAAAAAAAAAAAAAAAAAAAAAATATGTTGCTAATCGAAGGGGCACCCAATTCTACAGCCTCAGCGGTTATTAGAAATGTACTTTTGGCATTATTTTAAAATTTATCTGTGATAATATAAACTCGCATGTGTGTACAACACACACATGGATTTACATGCTTTAATCATTTAATTAATCGGTTGATGTTTACATTATGGTAACTTGGCGTTTTTTTGGCGAAAATTTGGCGACCAACTCTCCTACAGCAATCCTCTATTTTTTTTTCCCGCCGCCATTTTGTCTTCACGAAGTAAAGACATGTTTCTTTTCTTTTTATCTACTGAACACTTCTTCTAACAATCTACTAGCCAAATTACACTTATGCTAGAAATTTTATCTAACAAAACTGCTTAATCATGACAAATATTCACTGCAAAATTGGGAAAAAGTGCACAATACCATACTCCTTACGTGTTTTTCAAAATAACACATAAACCATGTACACGCCAACTTATTTTTACTTAAAAAAACATCCCAGAATTGCACAAAAATGGCATTGCGCACACTCTTCACTATATCCATGTACACTGCTTTTTTCTCATAAATTAGAAAAATTTCACGAAAATACATGACAATTTTCTCAATCTTTAAACCCGGTAAAAAGAACATATATGAAATTACCTGATCGCGAAAAAGTATTTACCCTTTCCAAATATGAACATTTCCACATATAAAATAAATAAAATATCCAAAAACTTTTACCTCTAAATCATCTATTACATTATACACGTCACCAAAGAATTCATACCGCAACCATTACAAATACTTATTGTCAGATATTTAAATTATTTCCATGCACGTTTACTTCAACTAAAACGTATACCAAATTCCTACAAACATAAAATTCACAAAATGACTATCATTTAATTAAAATATAATTAAATTCAGAAACACTACTTAAAATATAAATGAGCACATACATTAAATTAATACATACATAAATACCCATTTCGAATTCACTTTAGTTACGGCCATGGGATCCAAAAATTCACGAACACTGTTTCACACAACACAGAATAAAGCCAAATACAAAATTTCCAGATTTTTTCCCGATTTCCCCCCTTTTCCGATTAAAGAACCGTAATTCGTCCATTAATATCACATGACATATCCCATGATCTCTCATTTCCCTCACACAAAATAATGCGTAATCAGAACTGAGTACTGCTCACATTATTACCAAAGTGCCAGGTAGTAACCTTTATCGCTTCCAAAATGTCGCCAAACTACCAGTTACCATATTGTAAAGATCAACCAATTAATCATGTTCTTCCCCAAGTTTATTTTTTTATAGTGAATTTTATGAAATTGTGTTTATAAAATGTATTTTATTACTTACGGTAACTATATGATCTGTAAAAATTGCTAAACAGACATTTTTTGCCAAAGCTGTCAGTGAGTTAGTAACTTATCTGGCAGTGCAGGTAATCAGAAAGCATTTCTTTCTTTCAGATATTTTGCATGCTTTTCTGTGATTACTATGTATTTTCAATTAGGATTTTGAATATTATGCTATGATTGTATCGTACTGTTTTTTGGGATTGAATCCCAAAAATTACTCTGATTGTCAATGTGTTAAAAAAGAATGAGTTAATCTGAAATGCAGAATTTTGAAACAGATGTTCCTATGCATTTGTTTTGTTTGTTAAGAAATCATGCTAGAAATTTGTATGTAAATATTGAAACATTATGGTTTCAAATAGAAACTTTACCCATATTCGTCAATTAAAATTTAAGAAATAGAATTTGTTTAATTTCTTTAGGTATGGTACTTTTAAAAGATTTGTAGTAATTTAATTTGACATTAAGATTCATAATTTAGCTTTCATATTGCATAGCAAAATAAGTAATTTTAAAGCTATAAAAGCACTACTTTAAATTTTTTGAATATTATGTTTTATATAATTTGTATTTAATTTGTAATTACATCATCTAATAGTATTTTGAACAAGCTGTTAGGATAATTAAAAGAAAAAAAAAATATTTAATCCTATTTTATACCTTAACAGTCTTACTTTCCCTTCTAAAGTGGGAGTCACCTGTTTAAACTTTTGTTGGTGAATAATTATATGTTAAATCTGTACATGGTTACCAGATTGATTTAAAATGTTGTGATGTAGATTTTGATGACCACGTTTATTTGGTGTAAATAAACTTGGTTGGAGTCCAGGCTACTTTCCTTTACCAGTGCCACTTAACTGTGAAATAAAAATGCCATGTTTGATTTTAATTGCTGTTAATTAGTATTTTTAGCTGCAGGTATCTAATTTTATTCTTTCTTTGCAGGCAAGTAATTTTAAAACAACCAATCATGATAAGCCGGACAAATTTGAAGCAACAGCTCATGCGAGAGCAGATGCAGCAGTTGGAGAAAAAAGAACGAGAACAACTGTCAAGCTCTGTTCCTACACACACATCTAGTGCAATCAGAGTTCCATTGTATGGAGCACCTATGCCTGTTCAAGTTCCTAAACAAGTCTTGATGGTATTAAAGCTTTTTAAAACTGCATTGGGTTTTAAAGTTAACATAATTTTCAGTTTATATTACACAGTTTATTTGCAGTCGACAAATAGAATATTAATTTGAGAACATTTCTTATTTATACTGATTTAAGCAATATAATACAGGGGTGATTTAGCTTTTGAAATATTTATACTAGTAATATTTCAAAAGCTAGCTGTAACTTTCTGTACTGTAGCTGTAACTTTCATATTTCCAAATGATCTATCACTTAGTTTCAATCTTAAAGGCAGTAACTAATATCTTTAGTGTTGCCAATATGAATTCACTTGTGCTTATAAATAATACTTTCACAGCTCTTCAGAACATTTTTTGTCAATCGAAAAGATAGCTGTGTTTTAATTTGGGGGGGATATCTAGTTTGTTGTTTGGGGGAACGGGAAAATTAAGTTTTAAAACTTATTTAAGGAAAATTGCCCTAGTTATTACTTTATATAGCTAGTTAGAAAATAATTGTCATACAAGAATTTATGAAGTTATTTTTAAGAAGTGAAATATAATTAATTTTAAGTTTTCTTAAAAATATTTAATTTTCTGTCATCTTTTATTGGAAATTACTTTCAAATCCCAGTCGAGGTTAGTTAAAATGGTCTGTCAGCAATTAAATGCTACCATTGATTAAAAGTTTCCTAGTATTTATAAGTTATGCAGTTGATGCTTGTTGTTTTGGAAGTCCAGTGACAAAAGCCCTTAATGTTCCGCCATTGATGGTATGTAATTTTTGCATTTCATATCGATGATATATTATTTTTATATCTCATATGTCAGCTGGCTAAACTCGTTTATTACAATACTGCATTTAAATTCTTCTCTACCCTCCACCTAGAGCTGAATGAATGCATTCTTAAATATGTATTTAACTATTAGTTTCTATATGGCTGATTTTAATATGTATTAATGTAAAGATGGTTGCAATTTTCACAGTACAGTGCATGGTAGAATGTAAATGTAGAAACACATTAAGCTATCATTAACATGGAAAATTGAAAGTCACTGATATTTTACAAGCAGTATGTTTGATGTTTAAGTAATGTATTTAAATGAATGCCACTGTTTGTAATAGATGCATCACAGCAGCATTGGATTTCATTTACATGGAGATTCATCTGATTTGTTTGCCAGAATCACCATCATTGTTGCAAAAACACAGTATAATGATAATTTTCCAAAATTCATGCCAGTCTTTTCGACATCATTGTGATACATGTATGCAATAATGGTTGGTTGTTTTGACAGTTCTTGAAAATATTCATGAATAAAATGACTTAGCATTGCCGGTGTTCTTTGTACTTATTGACTGCATTCCTGTGTTCATGCTTCTTATTCCACTACCATGCATCATATTAAAAAATTGTTCGATTTACTGTATTTTATCACCATTTAAAATTTTTATCATCTTTCCTGTTACGCCCTGTATATTCCAATGCTGTACACATATACAATATGCGTGCAAAGCCTTTAATACCATCTTTGGTAATTACCAAAGCCTCTAAGACAGGTTTCTCAATGAGGGAGAAATTTCATAGTTTCCGGGTGAAATGTGGTCAGACTTTTATTTAGCTGTTAAATGTTTAGTTTTAGTGTATGATTATAAAAAAACACAAGTTTAAGTATTTATTCAAGTTTTGGTAAATATCAGCATTTTCTGTTATTTTTGTTGTTTAATTTTTAAAACATGTAAAAAGTAACCTAGATCTAAATGTATATATGTGTATGTGTGTATTTTTCAAGTTTTGAAAAATGGGTGATGATCTTTTAATAATGAAGAAAGGGGTGCTTAGGGCAAAACAGATTGAGAGTACTTGGGTGAAAATTTTGTATGTGAAAAGGGTATGTACAAGGTGTTGATCTTGATGTAAAAAGGCAAGAAATTAAATATCATCCATTTGGGGTATCATTTTACTTTTTAAGGGAAGAAAATGAAGAGACACTTGAGCTCATTTTTTATGGTGAAATTCACCTCTGCAGTAGTTTTAATTTTGTATGTACTAAAATGGATATGCAAAGCAACATAAAAACTTAAAAACCATTTTACTGATTTAAAAATGCTAAAAATCTAGTTTGGACTCGGTATGTGTCTCAGTTTAACAAGTATCTTTTACTGACATGAAATTCGGCTACTGGTCTTTCCATTTTCATATTAAGTTATACTGCTCTGTCTCATGGTCATCAGTCAAGTAAATAAATTTACTCTTGCCATTCATACTGGAGATCTTTAATTTATCTTTTAGAGTGGGACATTACAAGTTAAATAACTAAGTATTTAAAAGTAATGTATGTATTCCTTAATAACTCATCTTTTATTTTTAATAATATATTCAGGCCCTCCACGACTGGGCAATACTGAGAGTGGTCAAATTGTGTAAATGGGCTAGTAGCATGTATGTTTTTATGGTTTTCTACATGTCTAATGAGAAAGTTAGCTAACTTCTCTTAAAATTTCCTAAGGATCCCTTCCGCAGGCAGATAAGCTTAATGTACTTTATCATAATCTAAATAATCCAATCCATATAATATGATGTTCAATTTGATATTATTTATCACTTATCTAATTTTGTATATATGAGCATTTATAACATTAGTGTAATTAATAAGACTCTTATTATGTAAAAAGTACACAATATTTATAACTAATGAGATTTGTATGTATTATTGAAGAATTGTTTTCCTGCTGCTTAACAAACAGTTTGGTGCCTTTTATTTTTATTAAAGCAATATTATTGTTCTTTTAGGTCAAAAGTAAATTAGAAAATCCAACACCTTACCATGTTCGGGAAAGCCAACAGCGTCAGGTCAGGGAATATTTGTCACAGTCTCACCATGGTTACCGAACTACCAGTTTACCAACCTCTCCCCCAGTCGTAAACAGTGTAGATCCTAGCCCTACAAGTGACTTTTCTGCTGCACTGAGCAGCACAGCCGCCAGTCCAGGTGAAGTAAGTACTTCAGATATATTTTTATGTGTCCTCTTCTGTTATTGTGACTGGATTCAGAAGTGAATGTATGTATACATGTGTATACAAGGGCTGTTCAGAAAGTATCGAGACTGAATTTATTCTATTTATTCCAGAAAACCCCTAGCAGTGGGACTGTGCGCATCGTGTACGCGCATGTTTCACCTCGTTTCACAAAAACTGGCAGATCTGTACAGCGCTCCGTTTAGTCACACTGACTTCTTAGTGTTTGTGTGCGTTTGTCGAAAACAGAAAATGTCTGAAAACACAAAGCAGCGAATCTGTATCAATTTTTGCTTTAAGCTCGCTAAAACAGGCACTGAAACCTACGAGATGATAAAAACAGCATTTGGAAAATGAGGCGATGAGTCATGCTCGGATTTTTGAGTGGTTCCGGCGATTCGAGTAGGACCGGAAATCAGTGGATAGTGATCCCTGTTCTGGACGCCCGTCCACCTCTCACAATGAGGTCAAGATTGCACAAGTGCAGGCTGTGGTGCGCTCTGATCGTTGTTTAGCAGTTGGAGAAATTGCACAAGAGTGTGGTGTTTCCATAGGATCATGTGATGAAATTTTGAGAAAGGACTTGAACATGCGCTGAGTGTCTCCAAAGCTTGTGCCGCGTCTCTTCACTGAGGATCAGCAATTCCAACGACTGGCAATTTCATCTGGTTTGTTTCAAAGTGCAAGCGATCTCATCAGAGTCTCATCGGCAATCTCATTGGAGTTCATGAAGCTCATCATTAAGGATAAGTATAATTAGTGGATTTACGGATGCGATCCCGAAACAAAGCAGCAGTCGTCACAATGGAAAAGCCCCGGGTCTCCTCGGCCAAAGAAAGCATGGCAGGTGCAAAGCCAGATCAAAGTTATGTTGTTTGTGTTTTTCGATGCAGATGGAATTGTTCATCATGAGTACGCTCCCCAGGGCCAGACAGTGAACAAGGAATTCTACTTGGACGTCATGAGGAGATTAAGAGAGGCTGCTCGCAGAAAACGACCGGTGTTGTGGGCGTCGTCTCGCTGGATGCTTCATCATGATGGAGCCCCAGCGCACACCAGCAATCTTGTGCAGCAGTTCCTGTCAAAACATGGAACAATCCAAGTAGCACATCCTCCCTGTTCGCCGGACATGTCACTTGCAGATTTCTTCCTCTTTTCCAAGATCAAGAACACCTTAAAAGGACACCGGTTTCAGGACATTGAGACCATAAAACAGAATTCGACACAGCAGCTTCAGGCCATTCCAAAGTCGGAGTTCCAGAAATGTTTCGAGGACTGGAAACATCGTTGGGCCAAGTTTGTTACTGCCAGTGGAGCATATTTTGAAGGAAATTGACTCAAAACCTGTTTTGCATAATAAAATCAGTCTCGATACTTTCTGAACAGCGCTCGTATATGTGTGTGTATACACTTTCATACATACCTTCATACATATATACATGCATATGTGAACACGTATATCTGTACATGCATGCATACATTTCTGAGTCTTGTCCCAGTAACAGAAGAGTACCTTTTTATGATATTAGGGTTTGTATTTATTGTGTCAGTGTAACGTGATGTATAAATTTTACTACAGAGACATCGACAAATATATAAATCTTAATTATGAGCAGTTTATATGTAGAGAAAAGATAATTTTGCGTTGAGAAAGTGCATGTAGTCAAGTCAACGGATAGTACTGCACTGTATAAAAAGCAATGTGTACCCTGAAAAGTACCAAGGCAGTGCTAAGTGTAATGAAATGAATTTATGGGTCTATTATATAAACTGGCAGCCAGTGTAAATACGTTGTAGTTTGCATACGTGAATGAGGACTGCTTCATTGGTCACATTATTTAGCAGCAGTGTTAAGGCAGCAGTGAATGAGCATGTTTAGTGTATGATCATGTTATTTTTCGTGCCTGAGTGAGTACAACAGCGAATTTGTGTCAAATGGTATGCGAAACAGGAACTTTCAATCTCTGAAACTATTATTATGATGTACAAATAAAGGCATGGTACAAATTATTCAGAAATGTCCTGAAATTTATCAAAAGTAATCCATATTTAGAAGACTAGCTTCTAAGAGAGCACCAGAAAATGTTGAAGCCAGGATCCAGAACACTTGGAGCAAATGAGCTTAGACTAACTAAACTAAGAATGGATTCAAATATGCCCAGCTGAGCAGTCCAAGATTCCAAATCTTAACGAACTGGTTTCTGCTTGAGAATTGTCATGTTTTTCCTCATGTGTAACATGAACCGGTTTCCTTTAGAAGCATATCAGTGAAGTTATGCCTTCCCATAGACAGCCCTCGTCATGTGCTTTGCCATAACGCTGTAAACGGGCTAATAAGCAATGGATTTGAATACTTGAATTGTTGAAGGTTGACGAATAGGTTGGTTTGGTTCAGTTTATTGAATTGTGGCAAAGCACGCATAGACTTTCTGCCTAAGGGGGGATGCCTTTGTGGAGGACTTTCTAAGGAAAACTGGCTTGTATACACATACACATGGAGAAAACCATAAAATTGCCCATGCTGCCTGCCTGTTCACCTGCAATCAAACCCAGGTTAGAACTACCAGCATTCAGTGACCTTTATCGTTCGGCAGTTGGTGGGCACTGACAAATGGGAATGAAAAGACCCATAACCTTTTTTCCTTCTCTTACACAAATTTAATCTGAACTTACCCCTTACCCTACAAAAATGTTTTTTCAATCTGCTCCAAGTGTTTCTAAAAATTCCTTTTACATTCCAATTATTCTTTTGTGCACTTGCTTTCAATGCACAAATGTACTTAGCCCATTCTAAGGATGCTCTGTTATTTTTAAGCACAGCCATGTTTTTATTGTCCATCATCCAACTATGTACTGAAGGAGTTCTTGTTGTGCATAGCTGTGACTATGCAAAACGAGTACTCTTAAACGCATTTTGTTTGTGAAAGAAAAAGGACATCCATTGTATCTTTAGTTATGTCTTTTGGTACAATTTTTCTTTCCAAAAATTGTACCAAAAGTCTTTCTGTTGTAGGAAAGAAACATGCAAGGGAAAATGGTATAAAGTATTTTACACTACTAGAAATAAAGGAGCCTTCTTACTTTGTTCAGAAATATTACTAACTGGAAGAGAAAACTTTGTTTCAGCCATGATTTTGGGCTAGAAGATCCCTTGTAGTGATGATTGTTTTGTGTCTAGCCCTGCTTCCATTCTATCCAATAGCAGAAGAGTGGTGATAAGATGTGTCATCATTAGTATAATAGTATTTAGTGCATCATTAGTCTGTCCTTGACTTCATGTAGTACCTGAGATTGTGGCTGTATAAAATCCTGGTTACTTAGAAATCATTTGTCTATAAATATGGAATCAGTATTAATTTTGAAAAACACGCTATAGTTGCTATTTAAGAATTACACCTGTGATAAGAGTTTAAATTATTTTTTATATAAATAAGTTTTTATGTAATCAAGCAAGCCATGTTACAGCTTATTTAGTGAGTCACATGCAGATTAGAAACCTTAATTTAGATTGCCTGACTGAAGACTGAAAAGAAAATAAAAAGCATGAATTTTATATAAATTTCTGAAATGTAGAAGCTGACCATATACACAAAAAGGCTGTACACAAGTGTAGAAACAAAAAAGAAAAATGGGTGACTAATGGGCAGACAAGTGACCTGGATGGCAAATATTAAGATTTAAATTTTTTTTCATCGATTGATGAAAATATTTGAGCTTCAAGAACAACTGTTTTCCAAATAGATTCAACAAATTGTTATTTTTTATAACATTCATTTCTCAAAACTATCACTAAGTGCTTTTCGAATCTGTACTTTCAGTTGAGATCGCAAACAGTTTTCTTTCCCTCCCTTATTACTTAAGAAAGAGGTCTGATGCTTTCAAATGACATCATTAATTTTTCGCAAAGAATTTAGATATACTGTTTTATTCCCCCCAAAGTTATTTACAAAAAGATCCTCATTTAGCAGTTGAGAGGACATACTCTCATCTGTACACAAATTCAACAATACTGTCTACAGGAAACTCCTGGAATTACAGCTAATTACCCATTATCTTGATTCCAGATGACAGGCTATAGCTGTAGGTTATTTGCATAACAAGCTGTGGGAATTTTTGAAATTGAGAAAAGGTTAAAACTGTCTGTCCAGTATCTCTTCCATGGAAAGGATACTCTGCTAAGAAAAAGGTGCAGGTTCTGTTGAATAATATTTACAGACAGAAAAAGAAAGAGTTGTTTAAAGGGTCACAAGTGCACTTCCCTTCATCCTGCTGGCTGCAATTTGCAAGGATCGATGTTTTATGGTCTAAGAACAAGCTGATAACCTAAGAACTCAAAACATAAGTTTCTCAAATTTTGACTCAATTTGACTTTTTACACTTGCTATGTTCTGAAAATTAGATTTTGGCTGGTCTTATTTAGATCCTCAAAATCTTGAAGAATTTTGAGTAAGGTCATACTCTGTGATATCAAAATGGCCTATGGATAAATTAATTTTTGAGGGGATGCATTCCACAGTCAGGAAAAAAAGAGAATGTCGTAAATCAATAACCATGTTAAGATTTGATGGACAAAACAACCAAGATCTCTTAATTTTATATGGTTCATATAGCATCACAAAGACAAATTGTCATTTTACTAAAGGAAGGCGCAAGACAATATTCTGTATGCAAGTGAATTTCCTTTCTTTTTTTTAAACCAAATTTTCTTTATCCTTTCTGTCTCTTTACCTAAACTTCACTTTATTTTGTTAGAGGGCCAACTTGATGTTGAGAATCTGTAGTAAAAATGATGTCTTTAATATTAAAATAAGGGATATTCATCAATTTAATGTCAACCACAAAATATTTTTTTGTGTCCTAGAAACAAGCAATACAATGTTTTAAATATTAGTGAGTTAAATCATTTAGTATGCTGTGCTTGTTAAACTAAGAAACAATGGCTCCATAGTTATTGAATAGTTGATTTCTATATCTGTGAAACTGTATGTTATAACTATTCCAATCCACCTGATCCAGCTGAATTTGTATAATTATTTATTTTAGCATCTTTTTTCAACTTCTGTTCATTAAGATGATATTTACATTACTAAAGAAAATAAGAAATGAATAAGTACCAAATGACAAAAAATCTCTTAACTGGTACTTATCAGTTTACTTTCAGGTACAAAACATTTTTGTGTTGCACAGGAACAGGCAGTACAATGTTTTAAATGTTAGTGAGTTAAATCATCTAGTATACCAGCCACTCTTGTTAAACTAAGAAACGATGGTTCCATAGTTATTGAATAGTTGGTTTGCTTTCTATATCTGTGCAATTGTATGATGTAAGTATTCAAATCTAGCTAATTATTTTAGCCTCTTTCTTCAACTTCTTCTCATTAAGATGATATGTTATTAAAGAAAGTAAGAATAACTACCAAGTAAAAAATATCATGATTGAATAAAGGCAGTCATGCTACTTGGAGTTAATTCCATTATACAGATATCTGAGACCCTTCATTTAAGTAGTTAGCACTGAAAGAAAAACACTTATTATTAGTCTTTTGACATATGAGTATACTACTGATTATCCATTGGTATAGAAGACCATAGCTAGCATGATTTTTTTATTTAGTAAGCTTTCATACTCTTTGAACATCAAATCTGGATTTGGAACTACTCTTATATGTGCTCTCAAGTCGCCAAATGCAGCAACAAATTTCTCGCCAAACAGTTTTGGTGAGAAACTCCACGGTGCCATATTACCTGTCTAAATTTTTTGTTTACATTTTGAACTTTAAGCCTAAAATGTCTCCAAAAACGCGGTTTTCGCACATGCAAAAATTACATTTTAAACACACAATTTAAGCTAAAATTCCGAAACAAAAACAGAAAATGTAGATAGCAAAAACGTAAAGTTTCTAACCAAAAATATTTGACAAGAATCCATGTACACAGCAATATCTTAAAATAAATCTACGAATTGCACAATATAGACAACGAACGAATCTACAAACTACGCACACCTTGCTTTAACAAATTAACATAACAACAATAAATTTCAAAGAATACCATGTACACAGCACCTGTTTAAACTTAAAAAAACATCTACGAATTGCACAATCTAGGCATTGCACACAAATCAACAAAATAAACTAAAATTACAAATTCAAAAACAACGATAAGAACAGAAATTCATAGTAGAAAAACAATTAACATAACATTCTACAAAATAAGAACAGTAAAATAAAATGCACTTACCATAATACATTCGTTAATAAAATTTCGCCAGTCGCACAACGTCGGTGAACAAAAGTGCCACCATTTTGCTATATCGCATGTCTTTCTGTGATTCAAAATTTCAAAAGTAATGATAAAAACTTCCTCCAAAGTTAACTTGCTACACGAAAACCACGATCCAAATCTTAAATTTCGCTGACAGCCACATACTTTACCAGCAAGCATTTGATTGCAAATCCACACAAGAAGTGTCAGAAATGCCCTTCTTCGTCTGAGTTCTTATAGCAGCTCCACATTTTGCACTCCATTCTAAAAATACACTTTGATCCACACCCGTAAACAAAAGACTCGTTAACAACTCTAACATCGTACCTTTTAATACTAAATTTACTTTATACCCACGACACTGCAGCAAAAGAGTTAAGTTTCAACGTCAAAAGGGTTGCCATACAAACAGCATCGTCCACCAAACCATTCCACAACACGGAATCATGCCAAAAACCAGCGCAGAATACAGATCGGCACATTTGGTGATCTTAGGGCGCATATAAGAGTAGAGCCGTGGATTTTTGGAAATGCATTTTTCTAATCATGCAACATAGAATTGATTTATATAATTATTCCAATCAACTAAGTGCAGTAATTTCTTTTTTCTATGTTTATGTTTAATAGAGTTACAAAGTTCATCACTTTTGATCTTTTGTCATTATTGATGGACTGAGGGCATAAATCATTTTCATGTGGCTAAGGGAGAAATTCCAAAGAAGTTTTTATTTATATATGTATATATAAAAAAAATAATCTAAAAACCTACTTCACAGTAAATGTTTGGAAAGGGATTTTTCTTTTCTTCTCTTCTTTTCTTTCTTTTGCATTTTTTTTTAAGAACAAGTATCATGTATTTAGAAAATAACACTTAACAGAATATTTCATTTATGATCTGAAATCAAAATACTGAAATATTCATTGAATAGTTTATATGTATATATAAAATTTAAGATATAAAAAATATGAAGGAAAACTATCAACAAATTACTGACTTAATTGACGATATACTATCTTTTAATTTAAATAAAGCTTTCTTCAAAAATCTACTGCATCAGTTGCATCATCATTTTTATCCACATTGCTGTAAATGCTTGCCAAGTCGCTGTTCAGGATTGAAACAAAGGACCCAAGCTTATAAGTAACTCTGCTTAATATGCATCACTTTTTTCCCATGCTGTTGCTTCATAAACATGTGATTAACTGCTCTGCATTTTCCTGTAATAATGTAATCTACATATAAAAATCTGTTGGGGAGGGCAGATTGCATTCATTGTGCTTTGTGAGTCAAGAAGCTGTGTCTTAATAGATCTGATGTTAAGTAATAAAGATGTGTTTTGATTATCCAGGTATTTGTGGTTTTTCCAACATTATATCCAGTCATCAACACAACACTTTCAGGCTATCTGCTATAACTGTCCCCACCACAACTGTGATATAACTGTTCTGCTATTGTATTATCCAAAATTATCATACATTATATATATATTTTTTTACAGTTGGAAGAATTCTGGCAGGACTTCCAGAATTTCAATTCTTGTACAGATTCAGTTGCAGACAATCTTCTAGATCCTAGTCTTACAGGACCAATAACAACTGTAAGTATAACTGTATATCTATTTTTATTTTCTTGTTAAAAAATTATGCCACAGTACTCTTGTCAGATCTCTTCTATTATAGAACTATACAGTTATAAAAATTCCTAAGGGTAAGAAATAAAAAATATGTCGTTTAATTATTTCAGTGAGCACAAATGTAAGATAATTCAAGGGTGGTTAACTGGAAACTGTGACAGCTAAGCTCCGTCCAAATGCATTTTTGTCTGTATTCTTGCATTTTGACATATGTTCATATAATTAATAATAAAACTATGACTAGTACTGTAGTCGTGTTGGCACATGGATCCTTCTTCTTTAAATTGTGTGACATTTGTTGTCTTTTAATGGAAGAAATCCCTTATATTAAATGCTAAATCGAAAAAAATTTTCCGAGGAAGTGCGAATTACTTCATATTTTGATAGCAGAAATTAAGAACTTATTTTGGATATTTTCACAGAATTTAATTTGAACATATTATTAAATTATTGTGACATCTGGCTTTTAATTTAAAGCAGTTTGTAATACATTAAAAATATTTAATAATCTGCTAAAAATGTCTTTAGTTTTATTTTAGTCAATTAAATGTTGAAATATATGTATTTTATTATGAGTCTCGTTAGTCAAACAAAACAGTATTCTACAACATGCATTGAACTAACATTAATTTCTTATAAGCTGATTTCTTTGGTAAATTCTTATTTTTGAAAAATGTGTAAGTTCCATTCTTTTAATGAATAAAGTGTCACCATTTTACTTTTTTCATCATTACTGACGCATGTAATAAATCTTTCAAAATGGATAAATTTTTCTTTAGTGCATATTTATATTATAAAAGTGCATAATTGAAAAAAGGGGGAACTGTACTCTTCATATAAGAAAATCTATTCAATCAATGCTGCATTATTCTTCATCATTATCTTTGAAGTGTGTATTATCATATAATGTGTACCTACACACAAATCATGCATGCTAAAATGTGAATGTATTTTTCATGAAAGCCATCTGTATTGCAGTATCATTTTTAAAATTTAATTTTGATATTTGTATTATGTATGAAGTTCTTTTAATTCAAAAGAACAGTTTGAGTGAAGTTTAATCTTTGATTTTGATCACCTCTCATAACCCCATGTTTACAATGTATGAGATAGCAATGTTGATGCTGATATGTCTTTCACATACAATTCTCAGAATTCAGCTTAATTTTGAGAATTAAGCATCTTAATTATGGTAGTGTACATTGAGGTGACAAAAGTGACGGGATAGCAATATGCAGATATACAGATGGAAATAGCAACTCGATCATGTTAGTGTACACTGAGGTAACAAAAGTCATGGGATAGCAATATGCAAATATACAAATGGCAGTAGTCTCACATAGAAAATGTATTAAGGGGCAGTGCATTAGCAAGCCTTTCATTTGTATTCTAGTTATTCATGTGAAAAGGTTTCTGGCATGATTATAGATGTGTGATAGGAATTAACAAGCTTTGAGCATGAAATGGTAGTTAGTGCTAGATTCATGGAACATTCCATTTCAGAAATCATAAGCAAATTCAACATTCCAATGTCCACAGTGGCAAGAGTGTGCCATGAATACCTAATTTCAGGGATAACCTCCCATCATGGACAGTGCAATGGCTGACCCCCCCCCCCCCCGACGGTGTGAAATAACTACAGAAATAATTGTGGGATGTGTGACAGACATGTCTGATAGGACAGTGGTGCAGAATTTGGTTTTAATGGCTTATAGCAGCAGAAGATCGAGTCGAGTGCCTTTACTAACAGAACAGCATTGCCTCTTGCGGCCTCATGGCCATATCAGTTGGACTCTATTGGAAAGCAGTGGCTCGGTCAGATGAGTCATTACTTCAGTTGAGCTGATGGTAAAGTTCAAGTGTGGTACAGACCACACGAAGCCATAGACCGAAATTGTCAGTAAGGTAGCAAGCTGGTGGTGGCAGTTTTTCCATGGCATGGCCTGGGTCCTGTGGTCCAACTGAACCAATTATTGACTGGAAATGGTCATGATCAGCTACTTGGAGACCACTTGCAGCCATTTATGGACTTCATGTACTTGAACAACGATGGAATTTTTATGGATGACAATGTGGCATGTCATTGGGCCATAACTGTTTGGTTTGAAGAACATTCTGGACAATTCCAGCGAATGATTTAGCCACCTAGATTGCTTGTCATGAATCCCATCAGACATTTATGGGACATAGTGGAGAGGTCAGTTCGTGCACAAAATCCTGCACTGGCAACACTTCTGCAATTATGGATGTTATAGAGGCAACATGGCTCAATATTTTGGCATGGCAGGGGACTTCCAGTGACTTGCCACGTCAAGTTGCTGGGCCAAAGGAGATTTGACATGATATTGGATAATCCCATGACTTTTTTCACCTCGGTGTATAGTATCTTAACTGTGGCATCTTATCAAACTAATATTTTTTTTTTCTTTAATATGTATTATTATGTGTTTCAGTATAATCTCAGAGCAGTAAATAAGTACAATCCCTCGATGAATTTACAGTGCTATCAAAAATTCTATAAGATATTATTTTTTACATATAGATATTCATTCATATAATTATCTAAAATATTTTTACCATACTCTTATCATATTTTTGATGTATCTTTCAGTCTGTGGATGAAGCAATTTTAGAAGTATTATCCAGGACACTGGAACCAGTTTCTACATCATGTCCAGCTGGGTTGGCTAATGAAACTGAAATTGGAGAAGTGTTGACTGAAGAGAAAGTTCAGGCATTTCAGAAAGACAGACAAAAGAAAGATAATCACAACAGAAGTAAGTTTTTGGACTGCAGAAATGCATGTGAAAAGAAAATAGCTAGTACAATGCACAATAAAGATAGATGATAATTTTGCTTTCTTTTTGTAAGCTTTAAGTATTAGTGCGACTAAATGCTTAAGAAAGATAATAACTATATTTAAAAAAATAATAATAAAAAAAACTACATAAAAAACAAAAAGAAATTATCTAAAATTTACACCTTTAAAAAAATTACATTTCCTAATTTTTGTGTAATGAATTAAATTTAAGAGCTTGTGTATTTTTATTTGCGTATATTTATTCCCTTTACTGAAACATTTATATGAATGTTTTGGAAAATTTTAAATTGCTGCTAATAATAATTTATGTGTTTTGGAAAAGTTTTTTTAATTGCAGCATAAAAATGAAAAAACATACATTAGTTATCAAATACTCAAAATAAAATATATTTCAGATGTTGATAAATTTTGCCATATTGATGAATGAAGTTTTGTTAGGCCTTTGGTAATTTGTCTAATCTGTGAAAATGTTTTATGGTACTAAATAAGAATTAAGAATTTAATAACTTGATAAAGCAATTTTTTTTTCATTTGAATGTCATGTTGGCATGAATGTTAAATAACATTGTAATTTTTAGTTTTTTTTTTTTTTTTTTTTTTTTTTTTTCTTTCTTTCTTTCTTTTGCAAAAAGGGAAAAGTTTTTTATGTACCCAAGACTTACATATTTGAACTTGATGTATTCAAACTATTCTTTGAAGGAAAAGTCTAAAAAAATGTGTTGAAACAAATATAAATAAATATGTTTTTGTGACTTATCTCACTTGTCTGACAGTAACATCAGAACAAGTGTACGAAATTCATTGTGGGAAGGGGTGTAAGATTGTGCTTGTCATTGGTAAGGGCCTTGAACACCATACAGGTGATAGTATGACTTTGCTCAGTTCCACCCCCCCCCCAATTTTGAAAGAGAACAAACACCCCTGGGAGATGGATCCGAGGGTCTGCCACCCCTCTTCCCGTACCATCAACATCTGAAGAGGATTTTTGCCTCTTCGCATGTTTAAAGTGTTCCCATGTATATTTATGCCTTCTTCGGAATTCGAACTCGGAACTTTCGGTACAGTAGTTAAGTTTTGCTAAGCACTATCCTGGTTGTGCGGCATCAGCCATTATACGAAAGATATTGTCAATTATTTAAACAACCAGAAAATTGAATTTGTCCAACAATCAAACAGTGCCCTCAATGTTCAAATAAATAGTATACTCTCCATTAAAGCAAAATTTAAAGAAGGAATGGTAATTTTAAAAAAAAAATTTTTTTAGGTTATACATAAAATAGCTATGGTTAACAAAAGCATTTTAAGGTAAAGATTTCATGTACATTTTATCTATTCAAAAAAGCTGTGCATAAAATCCTATTGGATTTTTTTCCTAGCAAATCATACTGAAATTTTTGACTAAACTCCTTAAATAGAAACATGGAACACAAAGGGGGGAAATATTTTTTCAACTAGTGAAATCAAAGGTTATGTAAAAATTGATGTATTGGCAATCTACAAAGGGTAATTAATATATTTTGCATACCATAGATTCAGAGTTTTGGGGATTAAATTTTGAAAGATTATTTATAAAAAAATAATGATTTCGGAGGAGTCCCAGTAAATTAGTGCCACTCCACTAACTTAACATTTGGTATAATTTAATGTCTCTTTTTAATCACTTTCTGCTGGTCAAACAGAGCATTATCTTTGAAAAAAAAGGTAGTAGTTTATTACTAGCTAGACTGTAATAATTTCTAACATTGCTGATGTTGGGCAAATATTTTAAGAACATTTGAATTGCTGTATTATTGTAATTACAGTACGTATTTATGCCTATAATTGTCTGCATCTTTTCTTATTCTGTTTAAAGATGTATTTCAGCATTCTAATTTTGAAATTTTTATCTCTCTTTCTTTGTGATGCACCCCACCAACAGCCAAGTAGGTAGGACCACAGAATGCTATAAGTTTAACCTAGGTTTGATTTCAGGCAAGCAGACTAACTGAATTGTTAGTTTTTGTGGTTTTTGTCATGTGTAACATGGATATGAGTCAATTTCCCTCAGAGTTTATACAAAAGTATCCCTCTTCTTGGACGGCTAGCTCTCATATGCTTATTCAAATAGCCTTTTGTATTTTGACAATGTTTCTAAGAACTTGCATAAAGGATTTGGTGACAGATTTTGTTCTTTTCATGGAAATTCCAATCTGTCCCACTTCTTTTCTCAGTAAAAAAGTGGCTAAATAAAGTCAGGTAGCTGCTGTAGATTACCACTCATATTCCTTTATCTTGTGAATCATTGATGGGCTTCCCTAGGCTGTAAGCTAAATTTTCATTTTATTCTCAATAAAATTTTCTCAGTTTAGTGGCTTAGAGGTATTGTTTTGTCTCTGCAAATAAAAATGTCAAACAAGAAGAAAACAATCCAATTAATATGACAATTGAAATGAAATTTCATGCTTGAAGAGACTGAACAAAATCAAAAGTGCTAATAAAATTGCCATGGATTTAGGTGTATGATTAATTGAGTTGTAAATAGACCATTTCTTCTTTTGTAAATCTTGACATTTTTGCTATCTCATTTCCTTCTCAGTTCACTAGATCGGATTTGCAGGGTCTGTTGTATTATATATAATGTTAAAATAAAAAAAAAATTTTTTAAATCGCTGAAATTTTTTTAACAATATACTAATTTACACGAATATCAAAGTACTCTCTTTCCCTCATCATTTCAGTGTTAGAATTTGTATGTTCTCTATTTAGATTATCTAATGAGACGAACATTCAGAAAAGCAACCGAACTTATATATAATGAAAACAATGAGCTATTACATTTTCTACTGTTGAGGAGATTGCAATTAAAACAAGATTTCTTGACAATTTGAATATATCTTTTTGTATTCAAAGTGTCAGAATTTAGTAATTTTAAGTAGTGCAACAATAATATTACATTTATTTTCTGTATCATATTTGTATTACGTGATCACCAGCTTATGCTTTAGTAAAACAGATTAATTTAGTGCTAATTTAATTAGGAACAAGAATAACAGCAGTAGTAACAATTCAACTTCAGAATCAATGTTCTTGCAGTGTTACAGGTATTCAGTTAATATATCATCAACCAAAAAAGTTGATAATTACTTATCAGGAAGAAGATTTTGAGGTAACTGATGAATATTTGTTCTTTATCATATTTTCAGAACTGACTAATTGTGGATTTGTAGCAAAAGAAAATTTTACTTTCATGCGGACATTTCTTCTAAAGATATATTTTTTAAAAAATTTTTCTTGTAAATTTAAATAATGCTTGATTTATAGTTTTGTAAGAGTGAGATCTTTTCCCTTCCAGTTGAAAGAAGGAGAAGGTTCAATATAAATGACAGAATTAAAGAATTGGGTACTTTACTTCCAAGAAGCAATGATCCGTGAGTGTGTTATTGTAATATGAATAAATTTTCTAAAATATTTCTGTATATATTTTGAAAAATGGCGTGAATAGTATGTATGCTAAACCAAATGCAATTGTTTTGATGGATAGACTAAAAACCTAGTGAATATTTATCTTAAAAAAAAAAAAAATGTGTGCAAATTTATTTAAATTTTTATTTATTTTTTAAAGTAACATTCAGTATTAAAACTATTAAATTTTTATCCAATGATTCAGTATTTGCTAATTATCTGCCAGTGAGTTTTATCTGGATTGCTTATTTTGGTAGTTTCGTTTTAAGTTTGATTCTAAATGAAGCATACTTGTTTCATGGAATTTTACATTGCATGTATGAATGAACTAAATTCATTATACTTCCTGATTTATAGATTTCATATTATTTTATTCAGTCAGGTTGATAATTTTCTAAAACATACAAAATTGGTTAGGATTTATAATTATTTTCATTAAAAGGCACACACTGACAACATTTACAAATACTATCTTTTTTAAAATAAGAGTCGAATTCCCTGTTAGCAGACACTCGGTGACCTAAATTAATAAAAGAATATGGATTATTATTGGAAGAAATTGAATAGTTATGCTTTTATTCTTTCTTTAAACGGTATTTATAATTTTCATAATGCTTCTAATATAAAAATATGAGAAATTAACATAATGATGATATATTAATTACATTAAACTACATTCATTCTCATAATATAAAAATATTCTGGAATGTGGAAGTATTACAGTCAAAAGTCGTTAATCCGGACTCGTCGGGACTTCGGCGATTCCGGATTATCGATTTTTCCAGATTATAGATCATCAGTTTAAATCTGGTAAGATGGCATGCAGAAATTACAAAATTAAAAATATGAAACCGTAATTTATGAAATAAAGAACAATTATGATCTAAAGGGTATCAAAATTTACAAAAAGAAAAAGCTTAATATTTATTTGTTTACTTTATTAAACATTTCTTTCAATGTAAGTTGCTTCCTTTCATGTGATAATACTTTCTCTTTAATTCTATTAAACAGACATAATTTCTTGTTTAGTTACAAAGTTCCGCTGTTCAAGTCCTATAATTGCTGTGTTGAGAATACCGAGTAATTTGTCAATTGAAATGTTTTCGTTTTCAATAACCTCTGGGTCACTTTCTTCATTATCGAAGCAAAGCGAATTATGGGAATTATAATGACGAGGAACTTGATTTAAATCATATCAAAGGCACGGAATTATAAACCAAATAAAATAAAAACATCTGCCCTGAAGATAAGGATAGTGCTGACAGATCAACTTCCGATAGGCCCCGTGAAATTGATAAATAGATTTCGGATTTCAAAACATACTTTCGCTTTGTAGATACAAATTACATATTAGTAAATATATATCGGAAATTCTATTTGACATAATCTTTCTAATCTATCATAATCTAATAATGAGGTTTCTGCCCCCCCCCTCTGCCGCAGAGCAGTGTGAAATTGATAAACAGATTTCGGATTTCAAAACATACTTTCGCTTTGTAGTAAATATATATCCGAAATTCTATTTGACATAATCGAAAGTTCAAGCTTACTTTTATAAAATTGCTCTAACAGTCTGCAAAAAATAATAAGCCGGATCCATTTCGAAGATTAAGGAACAACGCAATCTGCAACATTAACTGAATTAGATAACTTTAGCTTAGCGTATAACTCCGTTACACATTAAACGCGCATGCGCACAAACATATTCGCAGCCGTAAGGGTCTTACGCGCTCTCGTAAACGCCTGTGCGCATGTGTGAACGCGACGCATGTGCAGAAAGTTTGTAGCTTTGAGGTTCGGATTATAGATCATTCCGGATTATGGGTATCCGAATTAACGACTTTTGACTGTATATGATATATTTAGTATGGCTTTTATGACATGTTTATTGTTTATGTTGGTTACATAAATTGCAAAAATTAATTTAGCATTACTATTGGATAATATTTCTTTCAGCTGTAGTGAATATTATTGTTGTTAATTTATGTGATTTTAATGTGTAATGTAATAAATTCCTTAATAATTAAAGCATTGAATGAAACATAAGTAGGGAAGTTAAGAAGTTCATTTAATTTCATAGAAGTGGTTAAATTATTACTGAGTTATTTTTTCCCATTAAAAGAAAGTCCCTAGTGTATTCTTGAATTCCATAGAAAAATATTAGGGATGATAATTCTTATCACTTTTGAAAGCATGTGGGCTTTTTTTATCAACACATTTTCTGTTCTCGGGTTTATAATATTTTTCTTTTAATAGAAAATGCAGAAGCTGTTTGAAATAGCTTAGATAAAGTTGTTTATATTGGATGGTAAAAAGAAAAGCATTATCATCAGCAATTCTAGGTTTTCCTGTGAAAATGATCTTTTTTGCACACATTCAAAACAATTTTCTACATACAATAAATTTTCAGTTTAAATTTCTGTGTTTTGAGATTAAAATAACAAGGATGTAATTACATTTTTTAATGAATTTATTCTCTTGTTCATTGACTGCTTTAAGATACAAAATACAAACTAAGCAAAAATTGTAAAATATATGTATGATAATATCTTATCATAAAAATTGAAAAAATCCACCTATATTTGCTTAATAATTAAGAGAATTTCACTAACGTGTAGTTATTCAACATTTTTTAGCTGCAGCCTGTTATTGTATACACTTGAAGTCTTCATTCACACGCAAGTGCATGAATGAAAACTGAGTTGAACTATAGTCTTAAATGAGTTGGAAAAAATAAGTGCTGAATTTTGATGACAACTTGTGACATAAGGGAGGCTGAAAAAATCTTGAAGTGCTTGTCTTAAAGTAGCAGACTGTAATCAGTGCCATTTAATGTATTAATATTTGCAAGTTAAAATTTTCTACTTTTTTATATCAGTTTTATTAATTTAGATAAAATTCTTAAGATCTCAATTAATCAATGCTTATTATATTATATTTTCATAAAGTTTTGTAATTGTCAAACCTATGTGCCATAATTTAGTATGTGTTAAATAATTTAATTTTTATGCAGGTATTATGACTTGGTTAAAGATCTTCGTCAAAATAAGGGCACCATTCTGAAAGCATCAGTTGACTATGTACGGTGTCTTAAGAAAGAAGTACAAAAAATTCCAGATTTGGAACTTCGCTGTCGAATGGTTGATCAATTTAATAAGAGACTTCTGTTACGAATACAGGTAAAAATACTTTTGAACATGAGTGCTGCTTTTTTGGTTCATTTACTCTAGTAATACTTTTATTTCTGTTGCTCTCAGTCCCCTTGTTCCAGTCTTACTATATCTCCTGCATTAAATCTAACACTACCAAGATTTAGTAAAGGGAAAATACTGAGAGCAAAAGCCAGAGACTTAGAACATAGCATAAGTCTTTAATGGTATTCTTTCTTAAGTTAGGCTCAGTACAAGACTTTGAATGTGAGAACTACTCTGTGGTAGTAATTGCACTGCATAAAGGGACATTAAGTGTGAGTTAATTGTAATTATCAACTGCATCTGACCTGTGCTTGTGAACGAAAAATAAGTAAAACTATGATATAATTAATCAATGCAACAAACTGTTTGCGATGTTTTTAATTTTCATGTTAATGTAAAATTAATTAAATAATGCATTTTTATTAATTGCAAATTAAAAATTATGCATTTTTAATCTTGACTAGCAATGGGATTTAACCCTGGGTCAATGTATTTTCTATACCTTAACGTATTTCCTCGTACCCAAATGCTGTTTTTTTTTTTCCTCCCCCTTGAGGAGGGTGTGGCAGATTTTTTTGCTTTGTTTATAATTTTAAACATTATACTGTAATAAATGGCATATCATATTCATTTTAATAAGAAATTAAACTTTTCTGAGTTTTAATACATTAGGATGTGCATGCAGTGCAGCATTTATAGTTATGAATTTCAATTTGCGAAAACTTTTATTATATATAAAATATGATATAATTAGTCAAACTAACTGCCAAAATATTGAATTCAAAATTAACGCTTTTTTACTTCCTTGTACTAAGTAAAGGAAGTATTCTAATGGAGAAAAATTTTGGGTATCTTATTTCAACCAGAATACTATCAGCTGTTTTGACCACTTTTGAATCCATTTGAATGATTTTTTTGCGTGACATCTGTACATACCAACAGTGTAAAGGACTATTTTTTCCCAAATGGATCTCAAAGGGACTTTTTCATAACATCTGTACTTTACTTACACACATATGTATATGTATGTATCTCGCATAAAACAAAAATGGTTAATATGGGACTGCTTTAACATGTAGTTGTGCATTTCCCATTTTTGTTGCAATCAGTGGCACCAAACACACACACACATATCTATCACAAAGATGGGAAATAAGAGGAGAGATCAAAGCTGGATTTTCCCATGCACTACTGTGAAGCAGTGGCGCACCTCTCGAGGAAACCGAAACATTCAGTGACTTCCCATTAAGATCATTAAGTTTTGACATGATCAGAGGTAACAATTTTGTAATTACATCGTAAATATACATATAAATGTATGTATTTTCTTTTTCTACAATATTTCAGAGTCCTAAGTATGCGAAAAGAATACACTTTTAAACAACATTTAATTCTAAATGGAATTAAATACGATACTTTTCCACATAATAGTTTAATATGAATTTAATATTTTCACAGGTTTTCGTTAATTACGTTAGAAATAAATTTTAAGGTAATTTGATTTTATTCGGTTAATGATTACAAAAATTAAGATAAAAGTATATTGTATTATTAATATTAAAATTAAAATTATGCATTATTTCTTTTCTATTTACAGCGCATCTTCCTGAAATAATTTCTCAAATATGTGATGATTTTTTAGCTTCTGAGGCATCCTTTAAATCAAACAGAGCCACTTTATAATAATATACTTTTATATGATTAATGCTCTTTACAGATCACATCAATGTTTTGCTAAAATATGTATTTATGTAGTCCAGTAGCTTAGAATTTTATAAAACAAATTCATAATCAAAATCATTATTGCAGGTTATCAAAAAATAAGCAAGATGTGATTTTTGCATAAATGCCACTAAACTATACAAATTGCTATTATACATGCAACAATGAATGTTTCTTTTATACGGAAGTGTCTCCGCTTTTTAATTTGTGTGGAACTGTCGTTTGTGCAAATACTGTCAAAGCACCGTCAGGATGCTGTTGATGTAAGCAAAAAACCAAAACTTGGAAGCACTGCATCATTCATAGTGTGAGGTTGTTACCTCTTTTTATTCTTACCTCCATGATATATATATAGATAGATAGATAGATATACATATAAATAGATATACATATAGATAGATATACATATAGATAGATACGCATCCACTCTTTTACCCATCTCAGTGAGTATTTTTATATATTGGTAAATTGTACATTTTTTCATTTAAAAGTGACTGTATTATGTTGTTCTTATCTTCAAAAGTTTTGATGCCTTTACTTAATCTGCATCAGTAGTTGTAAAATTATCAATAATTTAAAAGTTGTTTAAGTGGAACTAAGCCTAATGAAGACGCCATTTGTGTACATTTGAAACTCTTAGTAGAATATTGAATTTAGTCAGTTTGTGCACAAGCTTCAGTGTGTTTTTGCTCAGTGAAATCAAAAGTTAACTTTCAGCTTTGCGCACTGAAAATTTTGTCTTCCTGTCCATTGGTCAAATTGCATACAAACTCTACTTTTAATTCTAAAAAAAAAAAAAAAAAAAAAAAAAAAATTTTTAACTGTTTTTAGTTTTTCTGTATTTTATAATTTTCAATCAAGATGTTTGATGTTATGTATTTTGTCTTGCTGTGAAGTGAGAACTGAATTGACTGAAGGAGAAATATATCTCTAATATAATTCAAGGAAATAAAGCAGTAAAAAATGTATAACTTAATAAGTTGTATAGGGAGTCATGATGTGTCCACATGGCATTTTAGTAGTTCAAATTTTAATTGCTCAAAAAAAATTTTATTCCCTCTTCATGTTTAACTTATTTTTGTCATTCTTATCAGGGAAATGCATGCATTTAGGATATATTTTCTCTTCAGAACATGTGTGATTGATTTCAGAAAGTATTTAACTGTGTATCTAGCATTTAAGTGCTTATAGATATGAAACACTGTATAATAGCCAAACAAATAATTTTTATAAAACTGTATTAATGTGTATTCTTTATAATCAGGATAACAAATTTTACTACACCTAAGCTATATTGTGAATGAGCTGTATTGAAAATGTATGAATTCAACTAGCCAACAGGTCATCTTCCTGGAACAGTCAATGAAAAATGCCGTGTATGGCTGAAATTTGCCATGTTTGTAGATTTCGAGGTCGCTTTTGACAGGGCCTTTGGAAACTAAGGACTGTCCAAAAACTGCAGTCCATATATGTTGATGGCAAGATGCTTTGACAGATCAAAGATTTTCTTTCTCAACACTTCTGTGCAGCTTGTTTTGGAGTTCACACTTCAGAATTTAAGCAAAATGAAATTGGTCTATCACAGTGCACTGTAATTAGCCCCATCTTGTTTAATATTTTTATAAGTGACCTACCTGACCTGATGACTTTTGATGGATTGGTAACAGGCTCTATTTGCAAGCAATTTAGTTCTTTAGTGTAGCTCTGTTAAAAAGGACTAAACCAAGCTCAGTACTATTTTGAATCTAACTTTGGAGTGACTTTAACATTGGTGCAAGGAAAATATGTTAGTAAACATAAATTAAACTACCAGCCACCATTTTCACCCTTAACTGACAACCCTTTGTTTTCAAATTTGTCTTTCAGGGTAGGCATATGCAATTTAGTGATTTATCAACTTACTTAGGCTGCACCTTTGACAATAAGCTAACTTGAAGGGGACATTCTGAACGTGTTATCTGAAAAGCAGAATAAAGACTTTGTATTCATAAACGAATAGTTGGAGTTAAATGGGGTTGTAATAGAGAAACTTTAATACAGCTTATAAAATGTAATTAAGCCAGTCTTGAACTATTGTAATGAAGTGTTGGTTTCTGCTTCTGATAGGGAGAGTAATATTCAAGACCACATTTGTGTTAATAATGCAGCTGTTATCTAAAAACCATCCTTTGACTAATGTGATTTTAAAAAAATGCTACAGTACAAAGTCCGAAATCCGGACATCCATTATCCGGAATGATCTAAAATCCGGACCTCAAAACCACCAATAACATTTTTCTCTTACACTTTATGCATGCGCATTTGATTCCCCCCCCCCCCCTCCGGGCATAACGAAGACATCTGGAGAGTTCCAATTCTTAATTTCACTTTGACACTAAATAAAATACCTTGTTATTGATGAAACAAACATTTTAGCATAAATTTGCACGATCAGTAATTTGGCTTCATTGCTGCGTATCTGCTTTTTGGCACACATCTTAAACCGAAGCATTCCACATAGATATATCGTTGATCTGACGCCAAGCTGGCAAATCATTATTTATTATACTTTTCTTTCATCACCACATGTTTATCAAAACATGACAACTTGAGTAATGACTCGTGTAGTGCTGCCTAAACTCTTTATTTTTTATGTTAGTAATTGAATAATAAAGGAGTATAGTAACCTTTTAAGTTGACATTGTGCTTGGCGATAATTACAGATTAAAGTTAAATGTGCTAAAAAATGATGACGAGGAAAAATTTAACAAAAGTTTCTTTCCACATGCTAAAAATAGATTTTGTTGATGATACTCACAGATCCTCAAAGATTACATTTAGTTCTATTTGAATTTAAAATAACTGATTTGTTATTCACATAAACCCAGAACCAGCGTCAGGGCTCCTATGGCCATACAGAGTCTCAGGATTTAGGACCTACAGAGACTGCATCAGGCAATATCACATCTAGCACCGGCCCTCATTAAGTATATGTGGGAATTTATTTATTTAAAACAATGATAAGCCTTAAGCATGTGTAAGAAATAGACATAAGTGTAACAAATAACTAAACTAAATACAATTCAGCCTTAATTGTCTCAATGTGTGATAGAAGCAAAATAAAATTTAATGGAACAACTTGCCGTTTGTTGCCAAGCTCGTGATGCATAGCCAAATATGTATAGCGAAGGGTAGCTAAATTTGATGACGATAGCCGCTAATTTTAAAGGTTTTCAGATATCGAAAAAAACAAAGGTGAAATTTTCCAATTAACAGATTTTTTAAAGAAATGTGGAGAAACAGTAATAAATGAAGATGGTATAAAAGAAAGTTTTTCATTGTGATGACAATGCTTCTCAATCATCAGTCAGTTAATGAATGCTGAAATCTGTAGTATGGTTCTAGGTCTAGAAAATACCGTGAAGAAGTGACAGAGAAGTTACTGAAAACGAGAAAATTTCGATTGACAATTATTCGGAATTCTTGAAACAGCAGGTACAGGACTTCCAACAATGTAACTGAACAAGAAATTATTTCTCTTTATAGAATAAAAGAGAAAGTATTAGCACAAAAAACGGAGCAACTTAAACAACTTACATTAAAAGAAATGTTTAATAAGGTCAAAAATAAATATGAAGCTTTTTTTTTTGTAAATTTTGATACCCTTTAGATGATAAACACTTCATTATTTCATAAATCATGATTTCATATTTTTAATTTTATAATTTCTATATGCTAGATTTGAACTGATGATCTAATATCTGGATAAATCCCAAATCCGGAATCGTCCAAGTCCCGATGAGTCCGAATTTTGGACTTTACTATTCTTTATAACAGGTTAATTAGGCTACCTAATAACTCTTTTTGGTGAGACTACAATCACAATCAAGAATGTAACCTAAAATTTCAAAGGGGTTTTATGTAATGTGTACATGATAGTGACCGTTTTCTTTTATATAACAATAAATCTGTTGAATTACTCTTTCTTGTCAACTCCTTGCACTACATGAACCTTGATTTAATACTGGACCTAAATAAGAGAATTTAAAAAGTTAGACTGCTGTTCTGAAGCATTTTGTGCAATTGCTCTGGAAACTATCCACAGTTGCTATATGAATGGCTCCTTATCTGTGCAGATGTTCACTAGACTTCACTCAAGGAGCTGGAGGTGGTATTTTTTGTGAACTTTTTTGTTTTTATCTCTGCCATTTGGAAATTTCATGATCCATTTGGGTGGTGTGTTGGAATCAATGTAAATAACTCTTTAGTAACTTTCCATTCACTACAATTCCTTTGAAACGAATGTGAGCCTCTCAAATTCAACATCTGCTCTTCAGGTTTTATTATCTAATTAGGAGAATAAAAGCCCTCACGTCCAGCATTGTCGATCTCTGCTTGAGAGAATTCAATGTAAAATGTCTTTGCAGTGGGTACCCTCCCATTGTGGTGTTGAGAGAAATCAGAAAGCGAACCATTTTGCAAATAGAAGTTGCAGTTTGATTCAGAAACCAAATATAAATTTTCCCTTTCATTTTTCAAAAGTGGAGATTAAAAAAATTTTCAGACTGTCCTTTCATACAGTCAGCTTATTCTTCCTGTGATTCAGAAACCAAATATAAATTTGTCCTTTCATTTTTCAAAAGTGGAGATTAAAAGAATCTTCAGACTGTCCTTTCATACAGTGTCAGCTCATTCTTCCTGTACTAAATCCCAGAGTATCCTCAGTACCAATTCCCATCTTATTCCGAATGCTCCTCATGCAGCTGTGGTGTGGCCACTTTTAGACTATTGACCGGACACGACTGTCTCCATGCCCATTTATTTCGTTTTGATATCATCAACTGTTCTTTGTGTTTTAATGGACAAGCTATGACCACTGTTTACATTGACCAATGCTACTACGCATTATCTCATTTTAATTGTTTTGTGAAAAAATATTGGAGAGTACATAGCCTAATGATCTAGTGGCCAACATTCTGGTGTTTGATAAATAAAATATTGAAAATGTTATAGAACTAGCTGAACAACATGTCTTCTTTCCAGTAAAAGTCCCATTTCTGTTTTCATCTGTCTTTTAGCAGTTTAGTACTTTTTAAAAGTTTATTTTTATTATACTTGTATGATATGCATGTTTTAATTAATCTAGCCTTTAAATTTCAAAGAAGGAATGAAAGATTTTATTTTTAATTATCAGAATTATATGCATACACACACACATATACATAACTTAATTCGCAGTTGTCCCGTGAATTTCCATTTTAATTTGACTTTTTCCCTTTTCTGTACTAAAAGTAATAATTGCTTATAATAAGCATCTCTAAACTGCATCATTTCAAAATTAAAAGCTATCCTTTGACTTTTACATAATGTAAATGACACTCTCTTTTCATACTTAGGAATCAAAAGTTAACAACCAATACTGAAACCTTTCATTAACCAATGGGAAAACTGCAAACCCTAATTCTCTTACTATAGGAACTAAAATTTCATCTTGAATACATTAGGCATACTTTATGCTTCTTGGTCTAACTAGACTGCTCTTTCTCTTCTTACCACATTAGTGTAGGTGCAATTAGTGCACCAAATTATTTATGCTCACTTTAAAATATGTTTACCAAAATAAAAATATAAATATTCGCATGTGAATACAAGCTTCTTCTTTCTGCCAGCAACATCCATCCTTAGCATTTCTAAATTATTTCATATGTATATATATCTGTGTGTGTAAACATACACACGTCTGAATTACGAAGTATGTTTTATTTTCTCTAACTCCCTCCTTTCTTTTTTTCTAAGGAACTGGAACTGCAGTTGAAAGCAAATAACATCCCTGTCAGTGAGTCTACATGGATTCCATCTTCAGAAGCAGAATTAAATGCCATAATAAAGCAAGAAGTCATTCCAAGTCCACCTCTTTCAAACAGCTCTCACAATGAAAAATATTTTCCAAATGGTCAGTCACGAATGACTCCTGTGCAAGAACACTATAATGAATATCAACATCTTGATCTCTCATCTTTGCAGTTGCCGCATAGTGATCCAAATGTCACACGTAAACGACTACCCATCATGCAATTCCTTGTCAAGAAAGAGTCACAGTCACAAGCAGTCTCTTCCTCTTCGTGTAGTCAAAGCCCAGCAACATGCTGTGCTAGTCCTGCTACATCGTACAGTCCTTTTGATGACCTCATGATGGAGGATGAGCAGCCCGTCACTGGTGATCCAATGTTATCATCACGGGAAACATTTACACCAGAAAACATGGATTTTATGTCATAATATCCAGAAACTTAAAAAGAAAATTTTAAAAAGTCTCATTTCACCAGTTAAGTGAAATATATATGGGAAATATTTCACAAAATGCTTGAATGTGTACATGACTAAGCATCAAGCTGTTTGAATAACCCTCATGATTTTATGGTCAGTTTTGTCTAAGTCTTCTGTTTTTTTTTTTTTTTTTTTGGTGCCATTAGAAGTTGCCTTTTCTCAAGCTCATGTGCATATCTCTCGTGGACACTTGTTAATAATGAACTGTTAATATCTTGTTTTGCAAAATGCAAAATTTTGATTATGGGTGTTTATAAATCTTAAAATATTTCAGCATTCTTTCATCTAGTTATTTTAAGACAGTTTTAAAATCTATTTTCCTGTAGTAGTGATAAAGACAAACCTTTAGTTGTAAATATAAATATTCATTTTATGTTCTTTTGAAGTTAACTTTCATCATTAAATGTGAAATTTTGAAACTTAATAACTAAACAAGTGCTGCAGAATATTTCCCTGTAGTTAGAACAGATTGTACTGTTCCGAATGAGAACTAAATTTACTTAATTCACTTATAACAATATAAAATATTCATAGATACAGAGTTTTCATCTGCAATTGAGGCTTCCTTCTTTTAAATGTTGCAGTATGTGTTTTTAAAGCTTTCAGTGATTGCAAGATTAAGCAATTCTTCTTCCCAAACATGCGCAATATCACTTAGCCCTAAGTCTTATTGCGAGCTGTGTTCGTTTGCATACACGTCAGTTTGTAACTAAAACGAGAGTTCAGCTCATTGATGACTATTAGAAGGTTAATTAAATGAAAGGAAATATGTTGTTTGTTCATGAATCTACTGTGTACAAAAAGCATGTTGAGGACGTACTACTGATGACAGTCGCATTAATTGTAGGATCAGTATTAAATGGGAAAACAGAGCTTCCTGCAGTATCTTGTTCTAGGAATGTAGAAACACCAAGTTTCCATTTTCCATGGGGGTATTAAAAACTGAGTATGACAGTGATTTACCAATTCCTCTCTCTCCCAAAAAATTGCTAAAAATTTAGTATTTTTAAATATTTCTGTATTGTTAATATTCGATAGCAATCTACAAATAAGTGTACATAGATCGTCAAATTGTCTTTCCTCAATTAATTTATATTTAATTAACTAAAGACAAAATTTTAAATCTTCGCTCATTTTATGTGTACATGTAGTGAGAAATTATATATTTATTTTAATTGAAATGTTTCCTATTGGCTATACATATACAAAATTGGGTTGCTAAACATTCCAGGAATGTTTACGTCATCTATATTCATATTTTTGTTATTAAAGTCTGTGAAATGGTGAATCTTATGTAGCCATTATTCACAACAGATAAAATGTTTTAATATGTTTGATTTTACTGATTACTGTACCATTATGTATATATGACTTCATATGTTATAAATTTAACATATTGTACATTTATGCCTAGGGTTGTTCATAATACATGTAACATTTAAAGAATTCATAGCAAATAAACTTTACAACTCATACTGAATTTACACTAAAATAAAGGCAGTGTTTTTGCATGTTTCACAACTGCACAGTATGTTCACATTTGCTGATACAAAGAACGGTGAATGGTAAACATTTTGTCCCACATATCTGCCAGTGTATCAAAGAGACCTAACACATCAGTAGATATTTGTGACAATCTTGAATATTAGTGGGGAATAGGAACAAAATGTGTATGCTTGACAAATCCCACCAGAAGTTTTCTTCTAAATTCGGAAGACAAGTGTGGCAGAAATGCTGGAAGAAAGATGCTGCTCAAGCTGTGTATCCATAGCAGATTTTGTAAAGTACTTAAGTAAATGATTTCAACAATGGTCCGGTATTAGTGAGGGTCTGTCTTGTTGAAAGAGAAAATCATTATTGTTTTGACATTTAACCATCTTTCTGGTGTATCAAAGTTATTCTTTCAGTGATACATGGTTATCTGCTATATCAGCAAAGATGAACACATTGAGCATTTGTTGAATGTGTTTAAGGAAAAGTGAAACTTAGCAAGTTTATCTGTCTTTCAGTGTAAAAAAATTTATTGTCAGCTGCATATTTTGTTATAAATTTAAAAAATATTTTGCAGAATTATGAATAACCCTGTTTAAAACAGACACACAAAAGGCTTAATAAATGTTAAGCTGTTTAGTACAGTGCCTTTGGAAAGTTATTATTGTCCTCACATTTATTTAAGAATGTAAGTAAATGTTGAGAACAGATTAGGAATTTTAAACTATTTTATTGTATAATATTTAATTTTTGGGTAAAATAACCAAAAGTTTTATTTGCATAAGTTACCTGACTCGTCTGTAAAAGAGAATGTGTAGTAAGATATATTTTATGCAAATTTTTGAACATGGAAAAAAATTATGCATGTATGAATTATTAATTGCTAGATATTTTTTATGAAATCTTACATATTTGATTCGATATAAGTATCCTTATATCATATTGTGTAGTATGTATATAGTTATTTCTTGGTTTTCATTTTATTACATCAATGATGAGTATTTTGTGCCACATGTTGCTAATGTGGAAATATGGTTATCTTCTGACTTTTTGTCATATCAGAAGTATTTTGTGCCACATATTATTGTTGTGGTCTTTTTCATACAGTTTAACATTGTTGTCATGCCACGTTTTCTCGTGTTGCATAGAGTGTTTGATTGGCAGTGTAATCTGATTTGTGAAGCCGACTGGCTTCAGAAATATCAAGATGGTTGTCTGGTTTTATAGTAAAGTGTCCTTAACTGTATTTGTTCCAAATTTAGCCTTATTTCCTTTGATACCATGTTTATAATAGAAAGTAATAACTTTAAAAACACTAACTAAATTTTGACTAAAATTTGTTTCCACAATATTCTAAAGTTTCAGCCGATAGTTATTTGAATTCCTTTTATCTTATATAAGCTTTCAATAGCCAGTCATTTTAATGTAAGAAAGCAGAATGTTATTTTCATTTTGTTGTGAAATGGCTGCTTTAAATGATAACTGAAGAGAATATAAAATAAAACTCATGCTGTTCTTGTAGTTTCATTTGTATTATAATTCTCAAAATCATTTGCACATAAACAAACATGCAGTCTTGTTGCCTTGTTAATCTGTATTTGATAACTGTTTCCTAGCCACTTTGAAATTGAAATTTTTGTCTCAAAAGTAATCAAATATGAATGAACAAAGTCAAATTGGTGCATCTTCAAGATGGTTTGGAAGAATGCCATGATGAACTTGGTTGATGGTAGCAATCACAGATTTAAATTAATAGATAAGTGTTAATATATATAATAACAATAATTAAAAATCCAAATTTTGTCATATTTTGATCATGTGCATTCACTTATTTATGTTGATTGAAAACGATTTTTGAATCACTGATATATAAAAGAATACTTACCAGAGTGTTTTCTCTGCAAGTGCCTGAATAAAAATGTGTATAAATAATTAATTTTAAACAAAATATTTTAAATGTTTTTTGTGCAACATTAAAAATACTAATTTCTTCCCTCTTCCCCAGGGGAAAGAAGAAAGGCCAAAAAAGGATTTTTACTTTTATGAAAAAGTGCAAATAATAGTTATTTTTTGCAGATACCAAAATTGTGTTATTTTTAATTTTAAAGAGCATAGTGATTTAGCATATTTGCATTTTTTCAACCCTTCTACAACAGATAGCAAGCTTCAATCTGAGCTCTGGGATAGATGTAGAGATTAGATGGATTCAAACTATAACAAGGCATAACCCGTAATGCATTAATAAAAATTCAGAAAGTGTTGGTTGTTTTTCCACCTTTTTTTAATTCTTTAATTGTACACAAAAGAACATTAATGTATTTCATAAAATGTCGATTTAATGTACCATCATTAAGACCATTACTCTTTAATCTAGTGCGTTTTTCTCTCTCTTCCTGATCTTGAAATTTATGCTCTATATTTGTTATCTCTATAGGCTGTGTCAATCACTACCTCTCTTGCTATATGTAAAAATTAGTATTATTTAAGATTTCACGTTATATTTAGGTTAAGACCTCGAAGAATTCAAAAAATTTTTCATGTTATAAATTAGTAGTAGTTGCTTGCTGTATCTTACATTATTTTGGCAATTAAGATGTTTAGAGAAAGCTTTGCTTTTGGAAATTGAAAGAAAACCTGTAATTCTATCTATCATAGGCTTTCCTGCATGACATGTTTGATAAACTGAAGCAGTGTGGCCCGCTTCTCTTGGTCAGAAATACTGTGGCTTGCAAAAGTGTTCATACATTTACTAGTTTCAGTAAAATATGCCTTTTTTCTTTAACAACATTAATATTTGAGAATGATAATTTTTTAGTAATGTCTAACTTTCTTTTAACAAAACTGCATTAATTATTTTATGAACATGGTAAAACTTTTTTTTTTTTTTTTTTTTTTTTTTGTCTGGAAAATCAATAATCAAAAAGTAACAGAAAAGTTACCTCACTAAAGTCTTCAGACACTCTTTAAGAAATCTACACATATTAGTAAATATTATAGTATCTTGCAGCGTTTATGATAGCGTTCAAACATCTGGGTATAGACCTCACCTTTTTTTTTTTTATAATATCTGCAATATTCCTCCATTCTTCCATGATTACTGTTTTTAGTTTGTTTTCTGTTTTGTATCTTTATAGTCTAACCTCTAATTTTTGGTGACTGAAGTGGTGTTTTCAGAACTTATGGACAATTACAGACACACCAAATGTGAACATTGAAGGCTGTATGCTTAAGATCATTATCTTGATAAAAAATAAAGTTTTTTCCCAAACCCAAATTTTGGGTGGATAATTGTAAGTCACCTTTTAAAATATTTAAATAAAGAACATGGTTCATTATTCAGCCAATAAAATACTAAATTATTTAATCTTGATGCTGACATGCACCCTTGCACAAAGACACCTTCACCGCCGTGCTTTACTGTTTCAACTAAGGTCTTGGAATCAAGTTCCTCATTTTCATTCTCTGAACGCCATTCGGAACCAAAAAAATGTAAATTTGTTTTCATCTGCACATAAGACATGATTTCAATACACTTTGGGCATATTTATAATTCATTTTGGGAAGAAAAGCCTAGACTTTATATTTTTTCACTTGCAAAAAATTTTCTTTTAACAGAGCGTCCATGTAGTCCAGCTGATCCGAGAACTTGTCAAATAGTTTTAAGTTAAATTCGAGTAGGAAATGTTTCAGTTAATTCTGTAGAAATCTTTACAGCACTCAAATGTAGATTTTCCACAAATTTTCTTACTATAAATCTCTGTTCATGTCACGTCCTCTTTGCTGGACAACCTCTTACTTTATTTTGGATCTGATTTTCTTCTTTAAAGCATTTTATCACATACTGCACCGTAGAATGGGATAAAGTTATTAATTTAGCTATATCCGGAATTGATAGTCCCTATGATGAAAAATGATCAATTTTTGAATACTGGTCCCTTTTTTTTATGATTAAGTGCTATTTGTAAATATTATATAAAATATAATGAAGCAAGCAAGCAAAGAAAAAGCCAAATAAATTTTTAAAACTCGCCAAAAAGAAAAAAAAGTGAAATTCATGAAATTTTATGAAAATATTTTTTTGGTATATGATCACTTTTCTGGCATGTTTTATCTACGTCTCCTTACAATTTCAATTGTAGAAAAAGAAAAGCATGGTTTTATTCAAAATTACATGGAGGTGAAAAAAAATATTGGGCTTTATATTCAATTCCTGGTTACAGCGCTTTTTCTACAAATTTTCCCTAACTATTTCTGGTATACATTAATGATGTGTTGCAGAATACTACATTTTATTTATTAGCTGAATAAAATGTAAGAATGATACAAAATGTGTTCTTAATATTTGTAAATAGAATCTAGTATTTCAATCAAGTAAAGAGTGAACAAAAAGTTGTGAAATATTTTATCTTTTATTAAGAAATTTCAACTCCTACTACAAATAAAAAAAGTGCACATTTGATAACTGTACAATGATATGAAAGTAATATACAGCCTGAACAGTATCCATGGCAGCTTTTATTTGACCTTTTCATATCAAAGTATTTTAATTTTTAAACTTAAAAATGGAACCTAATGTAAAAATGATCAAAGCATTAGATAATGAAATCTTTAATTTTTAGATCTGTTTGTCATTTGTTATGCTTTCTTTGATACAGTTATTATATTATATTTGATACAGTGTTATATTATATTTGACATAGTTATTGGTCAGTTATGGAGGAACAGCACTTATTTAATCTTAAGTACTATTTTGAAAGGCTTTCCTCTTTGGTAACTGATGTATCTGTAAAATTTATGAAACATGAGATCCTCATAAATGTTACTTAGCAAAAGCTTCTGTTGTTAATTCTGTACATATCAGTTTTCTCGTTGGTGTTAATTAATTATTTCATAAATGGTAATTTGATATGAAAAGATCGAGTGAAATATTATTTCTCTAAAGACTTGCCAACTAAAGTATATTCTTAGCACTAACATGCATTGTATCTGAATATTCATTTAAATATACGTACATTATATAAAACCAACATACTACATGTCAGTTTTTAAAAATGTATCAAAAAGTACAATAATTTAAATAAATATTTGTTACCAGTAAGTATTTACATTTTTTAAAAAATTCTAAAGAATGTTAATGTAGTTTAACAAAAATCTTTCTTGATAATGGGAATATATGATAAAAATATTTTTTTTTATTATTATTAAACAGATGATAAACTGTTCATTATAAAGCGTCTTAAATTTTATATGTAAATCTGATATTTTGAATTTACAGAATGCTATCTCTCAAATTTCTTTTGAAATTTTCATTCCTTTAAAAAGAGTAAACTTCATTTTTTAATACCAAGTGTATTTTATGATGATGGAACTGAGTTCTTATTTTTTTAATTAAAAGTAATTGATTAAAATTAATTAAATATTTGCATGGGTTCTTTTAAATTATCAAATATATTAACAGAATTCTATTATGCATTTGTATTCAGTTAAATTTGACTATCTAATGTAATATTCAATTTAAAAAATCCTAATGGATGAGAATATATACATAAAAATATATATGATTCTAAAAGGAATAAGGATGACTTAAGATGGCATTTAAACGAAAGCATTAGTTGCCATCATTTGTATATCACATAAAATATATTTTCAAATATTTTACATGATATACAAATAATGCAGAATACAATATAGACATTCAAGGAGCAGTATATAGATTGACTTGCTAGTAAAAGTACTTCATTTTATCAAATATTATTATTTTCTGGCAGTCTTAAATGATGATGTATCATGAAGTGGCTAAATCAAGCAGTATGATAATGAAATATGACTATATTACAGAACAATGTTGATCACTATCACATTGACAAAAGGCATCTTTTGGCATCTCTTCATCTGGTTTCAACGAATATCCTTGATGTTGCTTGTCAACATATTTTCACTTCTTTTTGTGCTATATTAAAAAAAACGTCATAATAATTATGTATATAACATGTCAAAGTTCATTGTAATATAATTAAATCTATGAGGGTTGGGGCAAAAGTCGTGGCAACTATTTTCTTCTTGTAGGTATGTGAACAAATCACAAAACGTATATGTGTTGTGTGGAAGTTTTGCAGGCATAGTGTGTATGCAGAATAACAGATGGCTCTGTGATAGCGAGGGCTCTGAAATCAGTCAGTTGGTGAGTGTCGTGCGAGATGAAAGTAACCCGTGTTGAGCAGCGTGCTTACATCAAAATAGCCGTTCTCCGAGGGAGAAATGCGATGGAATGCACAATAAATTAGTAGAAGCCCTTGGGAATAATGCCCTACCATATCGTACAGTAGCACAGTGGGTAGGAAAGTTTCAGCAAGGACGTGTGTCAACCAGTGAGCAACATTCGGGACGACCAGTGAGTGTGCAAACCGACTTGGCATGTGCTATCATCGAGCACCTCATGGATGAAAACAGAGCATGGATGTTACTGGAGTTAGAGAGGGCAAGTGGCATCGAGAAACGCACCTCCACAGGATATTGTGAATGAGTTACAGCTATGCAAAATCGCTTTGCAGTGGGTACCGCATGCACTGACGGAAGTTCAAAGGTAGATGCAATATGCTCCGACCACTTTGCCCGCTGGAAACAGGACGACGATCAATTCTTGTCACGAATAATCGGCAATTGAATTTTGGGCCAGGGCATACGAACCAGAACTGAAACGTCAGTCCGCAGAGTGGCGACATTCTGGATCACCAAGGCAGCAGAAGGTCTGTCAGAATCCTTCCTCAGTCAAATTAATGGTGATCGTCGCCTGTGACATCAAGGGTGTCATTATTTGCCACTTTGTTCCTCATGGCAGAATAGTGACTGCACAGTACTACCGGGACTTCCTGGTACGACGTGGCATTCGGAATAAACATCCGGATCTTGTGGACAGTGCAATAATTCTGCACGACAATGCAAGACCACATAAAGCAAAGTGTGTACAGCAGCTACTCTGATGTTGGAGATGGGAAGAATTGGAGCACCCACTGTACTCTCCTGACCTTTTGCCCTGTGACGTTGATCTCATTCCCAAGATTAAAGAACCAATACGTGGTAGGTGGTTTGCAACACGAGAGGACATTGCTAATGCTGTGCGCCAACAGATGACCCGATTCACACATGGTGCGGCAAATGCTGAGGCTGATGGTATTCAGCACCTCCCACATCATTGGCGGCGTGTGGTGACAGTAGCAGGGGACTACATTGAGGGTCTTTAGGCCCAGGTTTGTCATGTCAACTTTATGTGTTATCATTCTTTTGCACGGTGAAGGCCATATTACCCTGTATACTACCGTTATAAATTCGTGTGGTACGATTTTTCAGTGCTATTCATCGTCCACACATGTAGTTAAGACCTTATCCTTTCGTCTTTATATGTCACATTTTCCAACTGGACTGGTATCTTCAAGAAAAAAAATAGATGCCATACTTTTGCCTCAACCTACGTATTTTCTCATTTGTCCATCAGACCCCTTTTTTTTCTACTTGTATGGAAATCTATTACAATTTTTGGACTACATTAAAATAATGAAAATGTTTTCATTTAAACAGAGATGATTGATACTTTTATAATGCAGTTATTGAAGTTTTTCTATTCTAATTTATTGGGATATTTTATTCTGCAACATGTGAGAAACATCATGCATATATGTGACTGACAAAATGTTTATGAAATATGCAGGAACTTTTAATTTGAAAATTTTTGTTTGGAAAGTTAGTGATTTATATACAAGGGTTATTTAGCAAATAAGCAAACAGGGCCTGTGATTTCAATATTTATGGATATATCAAAAACTGGTTGTTTTTATGAATACATTCATCTATTGTACACGTTACATGAAAATAGTTAATCATCTGTTTTTTTCACAAATAGCCTCAGACACAAATGAGGACAGCAATGAATTCTTAAAATATGAGATTATGGCAGTGTAAGGAATTTGATGAAAAAGCATATGCTAAGTTACCGTTTTGATTTTAGGCAGCGTGTGAGCCTACAGTAGGATAACTTGCATTAGCACCATCTAAGAAATCTCAGAGCTGAAAAAGTTTTGTTGACTCATTTCCAAATACTGTTATGTTTGAAAAGAAAAGTCAATTTGGAATGCTGCTTTAAGGCATTGATTTCCCCCTCCCCAATAAAATGCAAGGCCATATACAGAAGCTAACAAATTAATAAGAATCTGAGATTTAAGTTGGGATGGACTACCCTCATCTTCTATACAGTGCTGTCTGCCCAAAAAAAGACCCACAAAGGGAAACACATTTTCTTCAAGCCTCTCACAGCCTCAGCCCTAAACGTTTTACAGTGAAGTAATTGGCTGACCAGTGTATCACCGAGACCATTATCTAAACAGCTATGGTGATTATACCAAATAAGAACCACTTCTGAAATCAGAGGGTTTACTTTTTTGTCAAACAATCCATGTACATCATTTATGCTAGTGTGGTAAAATTGTAAGCTATAATATCTGATAAGAAGGCTGAAATCATTTATATTAAGTTCATTTATAAAGCATATGCTTTTTAAAAAGCATTAGCTTGTATTTGGCAGTTGAAGCTCTTGAATATAGATATCACCACCAAATAATTATATTATGTATACTGATGGCTCAAAGAAGCCTAATGACACTATCTGTTGTAGCCATCACGGCACTCTTGTTACTTTGAAAATAGGTACTTGAAGGTCATACCAACCCTCCTTATATTTAGGGATTTCACAAGTTTCATTATCATCACACAGAGGGGATGTTAGCTAATTAGGAAACTCGGCCTTCTTCTATGGCAATAGTTACATTGGTTATAAAGGCAAGCCAGAAGGGTGGGGGATGCCCTTGAAGTGCATATTCTAAAGTAACAGATTGTCTGTTTAAAATACACTTTTGTTGATTTAATTAATTATTAAGTTAACTCAAGAACCATCTGCCTAAATGAAGAACTATTTTCATGGGAGATTTTCTAAAAAGAAAAATTATAGACTTAAAAATACATTTGCATATCAAACGAAACATGAAAACCCTACCCTTCTCTGGGAATTGAATCCAGAATACCATTGTTCAATGTTTTAATACATGGGTAGGTTCCAAACAGATTCCATAAAATTCTTTATATGTGAAGCATTTAAGTAATGATGCACTTACACTGGCAGCTATGCTATGGAAGAAAATATCTCTTCCACACAACAAGATTCATAACTACTTATTATAGGCAGGACAACTAAATTTCTAATATACGAAATATTGAAGCTCTGTGGAAGACTGTAGGGAACAGTATCATTTTTATTTATTTTATTAAAAATAAATAAGCGTATAAATTATATTAAAATATTGTTACGAATTTTTTATGCATGTAAATAATTTTTTGTCACATTATATTTAAAATTGTAGTAGCTTTTGTATAATGTAACATGAAATGCCTCGACAAAACACTGCCGGTATTTGAAGACAAAAATTAATCATCAAAAATTTTTTTAAGTCTCGTCAAAATCAAATGAAATCATTAAACAATTGTAAGGTAATTAAATTAACAGTAACAAAACTATGGATACCGAGGATAAATGAAAGATTTTAAGCATTATTCCTTGTGATTAGATAAAACTTTCTTTGTTCAAGCTTCTAATCCGCTTAAACATTTTTTGCTGTTATGAATATAGGCTGTCAAAAGTCCTCTTTGTAAGACATTACATTCCGACTTGGTTTTTTTTTTTTTTTTTTTTCCCCTCCCATAGCTGTTCAAGCTCTGCCCTTAAGCCTTTGATCAAAAAGTCCAACCGCGCTGCTCAGTTACTGTGGAGCAAAGCACGGCGTCAGTGGACCCTTCACCTGTGGAAACGAGTTCTTTGGAGCAACGAATGAAGATTCACCTTCTACCGTTCGGATGCGGTGTCTGGCGTCTGCTTGAAAAACGCCTCCTGCCAGAACTCATTGTACCCACAGTTAAGTTCGGCGGGGATGGAATTATGATCTGGGGGTAGTGACTGAACCCTTGGTCCAAGTTCATGGTAAACTGAACACCGACGACTACTCCACTATTATGGATGACAATGTGCTTCCTACGTTGTGGCAATTTTACGGGCTGGACCGATGTTATTTTCAGGCCGACATCGTCAGCTGTCATGTTGCGAAGTCCACCATGGATTGGCAATGGAGTTAACCGAATGTATTAACCTGCCCAAAACCTAGATCTGAACGCTATCGAGAACCTCTAGGACGTGTTGGATCCTCGAATTAAGGGGTGCAATAACCGCTCAATATCGGTGACGGAACTAACAGGTCTTCCCCAAGCCAAGTGGAAGAAAATTCCAATAGCCGTCATACAAGGACTTGTGGAACGCATGCCGCGGAGGGTCGAAGCTGTAATTGTCCTCGTGAAGGCTCGACCATATATTGAATTTGAATAAATTTTGTTTCTCTTCTTATCCACATATTTACTGGTAGACGATTGTGTATGCAGTCTATTCTGTGACTCTGGTCACCGTATTTTTTTAATCTCACTTAATATAACATGCTGTCATGCAATATTAAATATTTTATTCAACTTCTGAAATTAGAAGTATGTAAGTTACTTCCTTGTTGAAGTGACCACTGTGCTTGGTTACCAAAATTGGCAAACGGAGTCACTTTATCTGTAAAATTCAATATTACCAAGGGCCACTTTAACAAAGAAGTACCAATACGAGTAACAAAAATTTTGCTGTAAATTTTAGTTTACCTTTCTTTATTTTGAGCAGTCAAAGAACGGTAATCGGGAAAACATTTCTGAAAAGAGTAAAATAAAATTATGTTAGCAACTGTTTTGAAAATGAATCATGCATTTAAATAGATGTGTATTGAACATAATTATAGCAATAACAGTTTTTACAAGCAGTAACAGAAATACAGGGGAAAAGTAATACATAACGAAAATCATATTTTTATTGTATGCATTTATTGTTGTTGTTGTCGTGTCTATGATGAAGCCTATTCAAATAGTACCATGGGCGAAGATGACAGTTTTGGCAATATGCAAAATGTTATCATCGTAGAGGTTCGGTCTCTTAAACAGGACTCCAGTTTTTAAGAATTCAGCAAGGATGTCTGGACAATCAAAAAATGTGTGCAGTTGTCAATTTTGTGTCCAGGCAGTTATCACAGTTTCTGTAGATTTTCCTACCCTCTCTGTCAAACTTAAATCCTTTTTAATCTCCAGTTCTAAGCCTGACTATAGTTTTGCTTAAGTCGATCTCAGGTGAGCTGGTGCTTTAATGAAATTGAATGTTCCGTCAACTTGTATTTAATCATGGTATTTGCGTCCGAGAGGGTGACGTTTTGAGATTTCGAGCTTCTTTTGCAAGTTTATCTACATTCTTGTTACCTGTAATGTTGACGTGTGCTGCCAACCATTGAAGATTGCAGGCCTTATCTAACTTTTATATCTCGTTTAGGCGAAAGTGGAAATCCGGGAGCTTTTATCCAGGATTATCTGTAGAATTGGTTTTGAGTCACAGAGTCCTTTTGGTTACTCAGAAATGGGAAGCGGTCTATACATGTCAAGTACCTTCACTAATGCCAGAAGCTCGGAAGTGAAGATTATGGTTCCAACGCCAGTTTTGTGTTGATAAATATTATCGTCTGGGGTAGTCAGAAGTACTTCAGAATTCCCATTAGTAATTTTCTCATCAGATGAACCATCTGCATAATCGTGTACAAAGTTCTCTTTCGGATACAGTTCAACGGTCCTGATGCATTTTGCTTTAATGATGTCAATCCATTCCTTTTTATTTCATGGCTCTAGTAGACTGAATACTAGAGTTCGTAGGAAACCTGGAAGGAAATGTTGGCTCTTGGAAGATAGAGAATTTGTTGTTATCAAAGCTGAAAACTGCTATAATAACTTTCTCAAACTGCATAGGAAATGACCTTTCCAATCTTGTGCTACCATTATAGTTTTCAAAGGTTTTCCTAGGGTTGTGTTGTGATACAGCTCTTCTCGTCTTGTTTGTAAATATTATTATATTGTCTATTTATTTATTATATTGTATATACAGTGGATGGACAAAAATATGGAAACACCTTGTGAAATGCATGTTTGAAAAGAAAGATTGATTTTAATGAAATATGTAGGTGGCGCTGGCGTTTTTGACTACTGACGCCACCTATACAACTTCGTAAATGTGCTAAACAGTTCAGTTGTTGTCGGAGTACTGTTATGTGAGGTTGTCATTGCATTATGTCAGAGTTAACAGGTTTTGAACGTGGGCAAATTGTTGGAGCACGTATGGTAGGTGCTTCCGTAAGCAAGGTAGCCGAGGTGTTTAGTGTTTCAAGAGGTACTGTATCGAAGATTTATTCCGCATATTTGAAAAGCGGAAAAACATCATCTGCTAAATCACAGCGCGGACGAAAGTGTGTCCTGAGTGATCGTGACAGACGATCATTAAGGGCAATTGTGACGAAAAATAAGAAGACCAAAAGTTACTGCTGAAATGAATGTTGTGTTACCGAACCCTGTGAGTACCAAAACAATTAGAAGGGAGCTCCATAAACAGGGAATTGCTGGCCGTGCTGCAATTGAGAAGCCACTCATCAGTGATGCTAATGCCCGTAACAGGAAAACGTGGTGTTTAAGTCATAAAGCCTGGACTATAGAGCAGTGGAAGCGAGAAATATGGTCTGACGAATCTTCTTTCACATTGTTTCCCACTTCTGGCCGAGTTTACGTCTGGAGAACGCCATCTCAAGCCTATAATACAGACTGCTTGTTGCCAAGAGTGAAACATGGCGGGGGTTCTGCTATGGTTTGTTCAGCCATATCGTGGTTCTCTGCTAGCCCCATGATAACTGTGTCAGGGCACATGACTGCCAAGACTTATGTGAACATTTTGGCCGATCAAGTTCATCCCATGGAACAAACTTTGTTCCGCGATGGTGATGGTGTCTTCCAAGACGACAAAGCCCCTGTTCACACAGCTCATATTGTCCAGGACTGGTTTTCTGAGCACGAGGATGAGTTGTCCCATCTCCCCTGGCCACCACAGTCACCAGGCCTGAATATTATCGAACCTTTGTAGTCTACATTGGAACGGAAAGTGCGTTCTCGTTATAAACCGCCAACATCGTTATCTGAACTTGCCACCGTTTTGCAGGAAGAATAGTATAATATTCCCTTGGCAAACATATAGGAACTGTATTTATCCATTCCAAGAAGACTGCAAGCTGTTTTGGATGCCAACGGGTTTCTTACACCATATTAAGCAAAGAAACATGTTTTTTTAAAGGTGTTTCCATATTTTTGTCCAACCCCTGTATTTATATATATGTAGTAATAAAATTCCATAATCAAGAATACACTTAAAATTCTAACTGTATGTTCTTTTCATTTTTAATGGCGACGTTATCTTATTTGAAAGTACGTGGAATTAAATCCACAGCCCCGTAGTCAAGTTATTTTTACCGCCTTTTCTACACGTACAGTTATAGAATGTTCTGGAAATATGTAAAGCGAACTGGATTGGCTGACGTCATTTCTTGGAAGCTCCGCCTTTCCAGAGGCTATAAAAGGACTCGCAAAGGAATATCGGGGGCTTTTTTCTTAAATGTCACGATGCAGTAAACTTCATACAAAATATTATTAGTAGTTCTTTTTTATTTACTCCGTATATCTGATTTTGTAACTGCTATTTCTCCTGACCAATAATAAATGAATCCTGTTTTTTAAACTTATCATCTGATAATTTAAGCTACGACTACATTTATGATTCTTCAACAATCTATTTATTCCTGACAAAAGCTGGTACATTACAAGGAGTCGGCAGGATTAGTGTACCCAAAAGGAAAGAAATTCCAATGGAAGAGAAAGAACTTTTTAAGTGTATTCTTGATTATGGAATTTTATTATTACATATATACAGTGGTGGCCAAAATTGTGGACACTTTTGGAAATTTTTATGTTTTTGAACTTTGTATGCTTATAGAAAACGTTACGTTTCACAAAATGCAAACTTGTATATATCATTTTAAAGAGAATTTATTACTGAATTCAATACAAAACACAAAATTCAATTATTTGCAATACAAAAAAAATTTAAACAATAATAGTTATCGATATACATTAGATAAAGATGATTGCAGCGAGTTATCAGTACTTAGTAGGGTACCCTTTATTTTTGATTACAGCTTCACATCGATGTTTCATTGAGCTGACAAGAATTTTAAGCTCTTCTTTCGTTATTTCATGATGCCAGGAAACAATTATAGCCTCAATTAGTTCCCTTTTATTTGATGGGCGCCTCATTCGGACAAGAGTTTTCAAACCGTGCCACAAATTTTCGATAGGATTGAGGTCAGGACTGTTTCCTGGCCATGGTAACAATTTAATGCTCTTTGTACGAAACCACTCTTTCGATATTTTGGCTGTGTGGCAAGGAGCAGAATCCTGCTGAAAAATAAACGAAGCATTGTTGGAAATGAGATCTCTGATGGAAGGTAGAAGTTTTGGTTCTAGAATAGTGTCAATGTATTTTCTGGCATTCAGTGTCCCATCGATGACATGAAGGCAACCAATACCATCTGCTGACATGCATGACCAAATCATAACACTAACTGGGTTCTTCACAGTTGCTTGAATGCAGTCAGGATGTAGCTCTTCTCCTACTCTATGTCTTACATATTTTCGCCCATCACTACCGAATAACGATATCTTAGTTTCATCACTGCATAGAACTTGTGACCACTGATCATCTGTCTAATTAATGTGTTCCTTTGCCCACTGTAGTCTTTTTTTTCGTTGCTGAAAATTAAGATAAGGCTTTTTTCGTGGAATTCTACCTCTCAGTCCAACATCTGTTAATCTTCTCCTGATTGTTCTTGAACTGACAGAAACACCAGCATCATTCAGATCACTTCTGATGGCCGCTGATGACATTTTTCTATCCTGGAGACATAGTCTTTTTATTCTTCTGTCATCAATAGATGTGGTGCACCTTTTTCGGCCTTTTCCTTCTTTGTTTTTTATTGAATTTGTCTCCTGATATCGTAAACAAAACTTTTGGACTCCAGATGTAGTCACTGAACCACCCACCTGTCTTGCAATTTCAGCATAGGAAAGACCACTTTCTCGTAACACAATAATATTACATCACTTTCTAGGCGTCCAATCTACTCTTTTGTTTGATGTCATTGTTTCTTGACTAAATATTAAAAATTTTTACAAAAATTCCTACTTTTAATTGCAGTGTATAAGAAACAGGTCCTCCTTCTACAGAACAAAGCAAAATAATGAATTGTTTCAAGTGTAAACATGATGTCAGCTTCTACTGGCAGTTACTAACATTTGATTGGTTCTCAGAACAAGAACAGTCATTGGCCAGGAAAGCTAGACATTACAAGCCACTTCATAACTGTGTTTTTTATTTATATTAAAGTACATATAACTTTTTTTTTGTATTGCAAATAATTGAATTTTGTGTTTTGTATTAAATTCAGTAATAAATTCTCTTTAAAAAGATATATACAAGTTTGCATTCTGCGAAACGTAACATTTTCTATAAGCATACAAAATTCAAAAACATAAAAATTTCCAGAAGTGACCACAATTTTGGCCACCACTGTATATATATTATATTGTCTTCTTTTTCCGAGACTTTCCAGGCCACATTCCTGAATTACTTTATTGGTGGAAGACACTGAACCAGTAATGATTTTTGCGGCCTTTGCTTGGATACTTTTGAATTTTCCTAAGACAGTCCTGGAAGCATGATTCCAAGTAGATGAAGCATACTTCGATTGTTTTAATTTGTGAGGTGTATATTGTTCAAAGTGTTCCGGGAAAGCTGCCAGTTTTTACCACAAATACTTTTAATGATTCTTAATTTTTTCAAAGCTCTGTCAGCACAGGATTTTACATTCACAGTGATTCTCAGTTCTTCACCTAAGATGATGCCCGAGTATTTTGGACATGATTCTTTCTTTATGAATTGTCTTCAATATTTAATTTTAGATTCATCAGATTTCTATGCTTCCTGTCTGTTGAAAAGACATAGAATTTTCCGCATTGATCTTGAGTTTTCATCTCTGCGTCTACTTTACGATTTGATTTAGGAATTTCTGGAGCACTGCTTTAGATTCATGAATATCCTTGTCGAAGTGTCAGATCACGGCGTCATCTGCACGGCAGGCCACTTTAATATCTTTGTCGTTGTTCATATAAAATAGGAAGAGAAGGCAGCTCAAAACAGAACCGCGCGGAATGCCTGCAAGGATTTTCTTGCTCTTATATAAATATCCGCTATAGCATACTTTAATTTTTCTGTCCATCAAGAAGTCATTTATCCAGATAAAGGTATGCATTTATTGCAATCTTATCTAAAATGGGCTGTAATATAAACATAAGTTGGTTTATTTCTTATATCTGTATGAAAAATTCATTATCTTTTTTTGTGGGAAGACAGTATAAAATGAATTGCTTCTTTACAAACACAAAAACACAGTTCTAATCCTGCCCAATGGCATCAAAACTGTAATTGTTGAAATACATTGCTAAATATTATATTTAGAAAGTAATGTAAAGTAATAAATTTCAAAATACAAGATAACAAGGCATGACTACCTTAATTTATGATATATTTGGAAATTTTTCCTGTTTTTGAAACATCATAAAAATGTTTTATCAGTGAAGAATTTAGTAAAAAAGAAAACTTTTCTTACAAATAATAAATTTAATACATTAAACAGAAATGCAGAATTCTTACCTACTTGTTCAGATTTCAGATACAGCTTTAAAGGTAATCTAAGCGCCATTTCTAAGAAAGTTAGTTATATTTCATTTCAGATTGAATGTTTATCAATCATTTACTGTATTTGTTAGTTATTTTTGAAATTTAAGAGTCAGAATGCTCTGTGATAGAAATAAATGTAAAATATGCATTTTAATACAGTTCGTGAAAGCTTGCATTACACTTAATGAAGCCATGATCATTGTACTCTGAAAAATTTTTATTGATGAAGAATGCTGATAATTAATAGAAATATATATATATATATGTCAATTTCAGGTCAGGCTGAGAAAAACAGACCAAACTCATAAATTATTTTAGCTTTAAATAATTTTCTACAAAATTGATGTTTTTGTGGTTAAAAGGTACTTACAATTCATTTAGTATAATGCTAAATCTACCTTAATTATTAATACCATCACTCGTATCACTGTATGAAAATTTTGCTCTGCTGGAAAAGTAAATAAATGCAAGTGTGTTTCCCAAAGGTAAAAGCATGTAAAACAGATAAACAACTGTCTTTTTTTAAAATACGTACTTATGATAAATGACTAATCATTTCATGATATATCTGTTAAAAGCTACAATTTATCATTAGTAGATGATTAGAAATGTTTTTGAATATATATATATATATATATATATATATAAAGAAAACTGTAAACACCTTTTCTCAAAGATATTTGTTTTAAGTGATCTTTGAGAATAATCACGTCTTATCTGTTTTATTTTACTTTTGCAGTGCATCAAAAGTTTCGTACAGATTTCTAATTATATATTAATGATGATGGTGATAGCACTACTATAAACAGTCGCCTTTGACTATTACGCTTTCAGATAACAAATATAGTTTTCATTCTCCAAGAAAGCATTCATCATGCTGCGAGAAAAATTATTAAAAGGTCAATAAAGAAATTTCTAACTTCGGCTACTGCCAGTTTATCTCAGCCAAGCGCAGGACTGGTTGGCTTTGGCCACATTTAGTAGGCCATTGCTTAAAGTGGCCGGCTATATTACTAAGTGACGGATTTCGAGCTTTTAACGGCCTTAACAAACCTATGAACGTGAAACGCAAAAACCCTTCCGAGAAACGCTTATTCCATAACTAATTTTAATGGCAAAGTATACTCACAAGTTTAGGAAAAAGTCGCGTTCAGCGATTTCTTTGCTTACCTACCTAGAATACTTTACGATGCTGGAGAAAAAGTTTGCGCTGGAAATAGTTTCACGCAAGTCGACCAATCAGAGGAACGTCCTGCTTCTCTACAGTACACTTCTAAGAGACCTTCCAAAGAATAAATTTTTTGGAAAGGTTTCTTAACTTGTTTCGTTTTCGTTGGTCTGTTAAGGTTTTAGCTATTAACAGAAGCAAAAATTTCATTTGCAAAGTTCCCCACCACCAAAGAAGAAAAATCTTTTAAGTCAATCGACTGAACTCTTACCACCTAATTATCGGCAGAGAAATCTGCTACCAATGAGAATAATTTCTGTTCATGTGACCGGAGAATTTAGTAGCTATGATAGCCTCCGATATACTGGTTAGGCTAAATGCTTAGCTTATAAAATCAACGAACACAGTGTGTACTCTCTGCTGAATTAAAAAAATAATAAAAACCTATAACTCAAAACTGCTGGAATTTCGGTGGTTTGTTAAATTTTTACAGCTGTGCTATTGCTTTTATTAAGTTTCCCCTCTTAAATATTCCTCCTTAAGAAGGTCCTTGAATAACCTTTTGATAGAGTTCTACAGTAATTCTTTTCGCGTAAAGAATTTTGATTTACAGTCATACGCTGATCGACCACTTTCGTTTAATCAGTGTATAACTGTATGTTGCTCCATCTTTAGCATGTAAAGCAACTGCAACTTGTCGTGGCATGGATTTTACAGGTTCTTGGTAAATGTCTGGAGAAGAAGGACTTCATACGTAAGCCGAACCCGAATTTTTGAAGGCGTTACAAGAGAGAATGAAAAGGCTTACATTTTAGAAGGCGTATATATCTGTTCTTTAGAATAATAGCAGCATAATTTTAAAACCGGGATTTCATGTAGAGCTACTTCAATTTTGAAAATTTAAATAAAATATTAAATCGAAACAGTTGCAATATATACTTACTGCAAATGCAGCCTGCCACATTGGCAATGGTCGCTGGACTTCTCCCAAGACGCAAGCCATGCGGCCCAGAGCTGCTAATCCCATAACCTGTAAAAATGAGAAAGTGGGTTTTTTTCCCAAGAAAGTAGCATAATAAAAACTGAGCTATAAATAAAATAGCACAAAAATAAAAAATGCATAAAATCAGATACAGTTGAACCTTAGTATTTCAAATCTCGTGAGAAAAGAAAGAAAAAAAAATGAGATAAAAAGGTTTTAGTTCTTGATAAATTTTAGATTAACAGTTTATATTTAGTCAATGAAATGGAGCATACATTAAAAAAATATGAAATATTATCAATGTTTAATTTTAACTTCAAGCTTTCCAACTAAAATTAGGAATCTTATCAAGCAAATATGTCTAATGAAATATATACGAAAGAGAGCTCAAAACTACGCTCTTGTATTTTTTTTAACTTTTAATTTATTTACAGAAATGCAGAGATTGAACAAATACTTCATTTTTCTATAAAAGCTCCTTCCCCTACCTCTTTTTCCTTTAAGCTTTTTAAAGCTTTTTTTTCACCCAACATTAGTAATTGGCAACGTTAAAAATATTCTTAACGTAGTTACAATTCATATGTACTAAATTGTAATCCCGAATTATTTTTAAAGGATCTGATTTAATCTTTTTAATCTTAATTTTTAATCTTTGAGTGCTAAGCAAAAGCTTCTCTTTTTTAGAACACGTAAATTCAATGACATTAATTTTTCCCCAATCTGAAATTGAAAATCGGAAGCTACAGTATCTCACAAAAGTAATGGGACACTTGTGCTTTACAAAAGGAAACTAATAAAATGAATTAAAAGAACATGTAAAAATTTTTTGTGGGTGTGTTTCATACTCAAATTTAGTAACAATTATTACATAACATACATTTTCTCAAAATATTAAAATATTAATTTAATAAAAATTCAATTGTTTTGAACGGAGCAAAAAATGGCTCACATAAGTGATGGAACATCATTAGATACTACTACGTACTACAATAAAAATATTTTTTGGGGTTTTTATTTTTACTCAAAAGCAATTGGCAATAATTTATAAAATCGTCTGCAGTATTTCTCCCCAGTTTGTTTTGGAATTTTTGTGTTTTTTAGTTCCGTGCAGCCATGCTAAACGAAAAGAAACTTTGCCTGAAATTCGAAAATTAGTTATTAATTTGCATATTGAAGTGCAAAATCTATTAGAGAAACTTCTGAAACAGTTAACTTGAGTCATTCAACAGTTTTCAATATCATTAAAAGATATAAAAAGAATCATACGATTCAGGATAAAAGAAGACCTGGCCGACCATCGAAGCTATCCAATGGAATAAAGCGAATTATCGTTCGACATATTAAAAAAAGTCCAAGAATGAGTGCTCCGAAAGTTGCTGCTGATTTACAAACATTATATGGAGTAATTGTTAATTCTGAGACTATTAGAAGAGTAATTCGATCTGCTGGATATCACGGTAGAGCAGCCGGGAAAAAATTCTTCGTAAGTGAAAAGAATAGAAAACTCATACTGGCTTTCGCAAAATCCAACATAAATAAGAATTCTGATTACTGGAATGAAGTTATATTTGCTGATGAGAGTAAATTTAATATACAGTGTCTCACAAAAGTGATGGGACACTTGTGTTTTACAAAAGAAAACTGTAGTAAAATAAATTAAAAAAAACATGTAAAAATATTTTGTGGGTGTGTTTCATACTTAAATTTAGTAACAATTATTACATAACATACATTTTCTCAAAATATTAAAATATTAATTTAATAAAAATACAATTGTTTAGAACGGAGCTAAAAAGGGCTCGCATAAGTGATGGGACACTTACTTTTCCATCAAATATTTATCCAAAAATTTTACTTTTTAAAAGGTTTTAAAATTTTGTTGGATTTCCTTTTACTTTTAAAACATGATTTAATCTTCTTGGGATGGATTCGACTCTTTTTTTTTTTTTTTTTTTTTTTTTTTTGATTTCTGGAGTGATTTTACCCCATTCTTCTTGAAGCACCGATTTTAATTGTTGTTTTGAAATTGTGTGTTTGCGAATTCTTGATTCCAATTCTTGCCAAATATTCTCTATGGGATTTAAGTCTGGAGATTGTGGTGGTGTTTTTATTATTTCAGGGCAGTTATACAGCAGCCAGATTCTAACGTTCAAAGCAGTGTGCTTGGGGTCATTGTCCTGGTAGAATTTAAAATCGTTATAAAGGTTAAATTTTCGTGCTGAAGATTTCAAATTTTGATTTAAAATGTCAATGTACTTGTACTGATTCATTATACTGTCAATAAAAACAAGATTACCAACTCGAACGACATACACCCCCATACCATAACTCCTCTTCCACCATGTTTTACTGTTGGCACCAAGCTCTGTTTGTGAAATTCTTCCCTGGGTTTTCTCCACACCAAGATTCTACCGTAAGAACCAAATAAAAACTTTAAACTGAATTTCTTATAGATGTTATTAGCTTTAATCCATAACTATAATTTATCATTTGATCTCATATTAATTTGAGCTTTGCATAAATCTCTACAGACATAAAAAAGAATGTCTGTGTGTTTATGTATTTGTTTGTTCGCGATTAACTCAGTCACTATTATAGCTACCGTCACCAAATTTTCTACAATTCTTTTCTGGGTTCTGGGAAGGGTCGACGTCTACTTTTTTCAAAAAACAAATAACCAAAATCAGAGATATTGATTAAAAATTCTGAAAACGCTAATTGCCGCCCTCATTTTTTTCCGAGTGGCAACAGTCTCGCACGCTGGAGATAAAAATCTGCTTTATTTCGCGAAGTGTTTCCACTGCTCGCTTTCAAATCGTAGAATTTGTTAACAAAAAATTTCCAAGTTTTAAAATGAAATAAAAATAGCATTGCCAAGTATTAAATACATTATTCCCGATTCTAAAAATTCGTGGGAAGCCATTCGACTGTTCCCATCTTCGTACGACTTAAATCAGCCGAGATATTAATTAAAAACTCTGAAAATACTAATTTTCGCACTAATTTTTCCGAATGGCAACAGTCCGGCGCATTGGAGATAAAAATGCTTTATTTCGAAAGGTGTTGCTACTGCTCGCCTTCATATCGCAGTTTATTAATAAAAATTTGTAATTTTTACAAAATCTATATATATATAGAAGAATGACTTTTTGTGTGTTTGTTCGCGTTATTGATTTTTGATCAATTATGATCCATTTTTTGCCACATTTAATCGACTAAAATTGAATATAAGTGAAACACTGGATGGAACTTGAACTTTTAGGACCATTTGATTAGAAAGACGAAAATTATTAAAAACTGTGTGCCACTGTTGCTGATAATTAGTTTATTTTTCTATGGACATTTTTATGTGGGTTCCATATCGCATCAGAGTGAAAAATGTATGATTATGAATCATATTTTTTGCATCGTTATTAGAGAAGGATTACAGCGGTATCGTTCGCTCTATTGTTAGATACATTACTCTCAATCTAACTTAACTGGCATCGGATACTTCCGCTAGTACAAAATAATAATACCGAGTTGAAAATTATAAAAAATACATAGCAATGACTTTTCTGTCTCACTTTAAAAATTTAATCGTTAACAGTTAAATATGTTTTAGATTTAGGTAATGGATTAAGGAAAAGCGCGCGAATGCACAAAGCTCGAGAATATAGCTCCCTTTATTGCTTTAAATCGATTATTTCAAGGCGATTTCAAGATACGTTTCAAAATGTAATCTTAAAGGAAGTACTGTAATCACGGAAAATTCCGGGTACCATATTTCAATGAAAATATCCATTTTGATCGGTATCGAAATCGCTATCGTTATCGCAATTTAACGATGTTTTTGCGTGACATCTGTACGTAAAGACCGAATAAAAGACTCTTTTTCCCAAAACGAATTACAAAACTGATTTAAAATGGGTTCAGAAGAGATTTTTTTGTGGCGTCTGTACGTACATACGTATATATGTACATTTATTTCGCATAACTTAAAAACGAATAGCCTCAGAATGTTGAAATTTAGTATCTGGGACTGCTATAACATGTGGAAGTGCAAATTCCATTTTGGTTGCAATCGGCCGCATTAAAAGTATGTAAATATGTGTTTATATATATCCACGCTGTTACTCGGCTCAGTGAGTTCAGTTTCTTTATTCTTATAGGTTTGTAAATTGTGCATTTTTTGTTTTAAAAATGATTGATTTAAGTTGCCTTTAGCTTCCGGTTAAGGTTTTAATGCTTTTAGTTAACCTGCATGTTATAGTTGTAGAATTATTAACAATTTAAAAGTTGTTTAAGTGCGGATAGGCCTAATTTTTTTTACCTTAGCAGCCATATTTGTTTACATTTCAAACTTGGCAGAATAGCGGATTTGTTGCCAATCTAGAGAAACTAAGCTTCGCTACAACAAAGTAACGTCTTCTTTTATTATTGCGAATTAAAATATGCTTAATCCATTCAAGATTATCATTTAAGTTATTAAATTATCCCATATATTGCCTCAGCATAGCGTCCATAGTCTTTTTGTCGAGTGAGACCAAAAATAAACTTTCAGTTTTCAAGTTTGTGCGAAAAATCCGTCTTCTTCCCCGTTGGCCGAGTTGCTTGTTTTTGCATAGAAACTGTAATTTTAATTGTAAGAATTAGTTTCCAATTTTTTAAACTGTATGTGGTGTTTTATGTTTTTCAATATCTTTAAATTTTTAATGAAGATATTTTGTGTTTTTATTATTTTTGTCTTACCGCAAAGTAAGAACTGAATTAATTCAATGAGAAATACATCTCTAATGAAATTCGAAGAAATAAGTGTTTCATATTAGCAGAAAATACTGTCGCCAGTCTGTTTCGGACGGAAGAGAATGTTTACGAGTAGCACATGCGCATTAGGTAAGCAGCGCTGGATCGTCTGTGGAAAGCGGTTTATTTTTTAGTCCAAAGGGGCAATTTGCCCAGAAGGACTATTAATTTCGTTTTGACATTTTGCGTCGATTCACGATAAGTGTTGGTTCGCTTTTCAAATTGTTGCCATCAAATATTATCGCCCTGTATTATATTTAAAGAAATTAAATAATGAAGAATCTGCGTGAATGTATGTATGTTTCTCGCATTGTGGTAAAACAGCGGTACCTAGAGCCATCAAAATTTAAATAACTCAATCTTCCATAGAACATGGGCATTTGAAAGCCCTAATTTGAATTTGAAATTTGTTTTATTACCGATTTCATATTTTGTAAAACTTCAACGAATTTTTGAATAACAAACGAAACGATTTCAAAGCGAGCAATGGCAACACAGTACGAAAAAAAAATATTTTTTTATCTCCATTGCGTGAGACTATATCGGAAATTCTAAAGATATGCTCATTTTAAAATTATTTTGCGATAGTGCTGTTGAACTGAATTTTATAGTTTAAGTGCGAAGAAGATGATATTTAATAAACAAAGGTAACACGCAAAATGCTAAAAAAACGCCCCTTTGGACATAATTTAAAATCTGAAATCTTTCAGATTTTTTTTTAATTTGTTTAATTTCTTTTATACATCGTCTTGGATTTATTATAGTATTTGAATAGAACATGTGGTAACGATTAGATATTCAGATGATATAATTTTTTTACATTCTGAGTTATAAAATGAATGATATGTAATGCTGTTAAAGTGAACCTAGCGCCAGAGTATCGCTATGATAAATAAATATAGCGAATTTTAAAAAGCGCATTTATTCTATTGTGGTTTATGCGCTATCGACGAAGTAAATTTAATTCATTTCTTAAAGTTTAAATGAAATGCAGAAAAAAGTGCGTATAATTTAATATTCCGTACAAGGAAACTATGTGGTGTACACATCAGAATTTTTTAAAATTTATTTGTAAAATTTTGAAATTAAATTTTGCCCCTCTATTAATCGTTCATCTGAGTATTGTCTGAGTCTTGTCTCGACTATGCTCATAAAGCATTTTTAAACGATTCTAAGAGATAATAGCAAGAAGAAGGAAATGTCCGATAAAAATCCTTATCTTAGTACAGAATATTTTGCGCGTTGCCTAGCAACAGCTTTTTCTCTAAATCTTCATATTACAAAAGAATGTAAAAGAAATGTAACGTGAAACTACTGCAGATCGTAAGCAGAGCTTTCATCTACATGCGCTTGTGAATTGTAACAAGTTATAACAAGCTTGTTGCAGACACGCATCATTTTTATTATTCAAAACGAAATCGCTTGTCATTTTCCTCGGTATTTCACGGCTTTAAACCAAATGTGCTTGAACTACTTTAAAAATTGTAATTTCAGAACATTCCTTGAAAGATAAGTATAAACATTTAAAAAAATCTTTTATTTTTTGAAAGTTTTCTTTCCATTCCTCTTGAGCCTGCGACGGTAGTGCTGCCATCTTTTGACGATGATGGCAACTTATATGGTTACTGCGACTTTCTGTAGAGAAAAACTAATGGCAACTTAATAAGGTTACTGCGACTTTCTGTAGAGAAACGAATATTGTCATTCAGTAACGAGGTTGATGTGAAGCTGAGCTATACATTTTGTTTTGCATCATGGTCGACTGTAGAAGCTCGTACAATCAACACTGATCACTAATATCTCTCATTCAGTTCTGAACACGCAAACGCCGCCAGGTCATAACTAGCGTTCCTCGTGAGCCTCACATTGTTGTGAATGCGAAGCTTCTTTAAACAAAAATTCTGCATCATGCGTACACAATTATACAGATTTTGCGGCCTCCCTAGCAAACATGGCTAAAAGTCGGAATGCTTGATGGGCTATATATTAATCTGATTTACTGATGGTTTAGATCCGAAATTTCGATTTTATTTAACCAGCTGAAGTTTGCGCATTGGAGTAACAAACAAAAATATACAGAGATCACATTTTGCTTTCACATGTTAATAGGAATTTTTACTCACGAAAATCCATTCCTTTCGGAATCCTTTCATCCAGAACATATGTGTCGTAATTTCGTATATGGAAAACAAAACATTTTTTTTTTAAAGCAAGCATTGCAGCGATATCCTGTCTTTAGGGCATCCCACTGTCGAAGACATACATAATATCCATCTGACCCCTGGAGCAAGCAACCAAATTTTTGTAGTTTTCTCCATTTGTAACGCAAACATAATTCAGTGTTCTTCAGGAAGTCTTCGATGATACAAGAAAGATTAGAATATATAGAGAGACTGTCACAGCGTTTCAGATGTGTACTTTAGGAAGCACGACTGGTTTGTTGCAACAACCTAAGACGAAATTTAACGAAGCATCAGAACGAACGATCTAAAACGCACCATCAGAAAATTTCGCCATGAAATTACGAAAACGGCTCCAAACTACCATTGTTCAGCGGTCTTCACCGCCCTGCTATTTTGGACGCCATAGCATTGGATATAGAACATAATATTACTAACAATATTAACAGTATAGATTGGCCACTCTTCCTAGAGAAAGTTCACTAACATAATATAAAATATTCAAGGGTGGTTTCATGAAGAGTAGAAAGAAGAGGAGGATATTTTTAACATTTACTGGAAAGTTCAGTAGTCTACCAAAGATATTGTTCCTTTCATATGTAATAGCTTTACTCTTATTCAAATAATAAAACCACCAATTTCATGTGTATCACCTTATATAATAAAATAATGATTTTTGTGGTCATCTTAAAATCTTATATTGTAGACATTAGACATTTTTTGGAAGCAGGAGAGATTGAAAAATTAGCAATGCTTTCGCCCGGAATCAAACCGCGGACATCTGGAATACGCGCCTAGCGTGCAGACCTCCACACCACGAAGGCATGCCAAGAAGATGGGAGAAATACCTTATACTATATGTGAGGTCATTTAAAGATTTGGAGCCATTATGAATGCATAGGCGATAATCACGGCTCTGATTACAACTAGCAAGCTCATTGAGTATTTTATCGTAAGGAAACTTTTAAAGTCGAAATTTTCTTCATGTGCTGCTAAAGTTACTCGGCAAATACCACATAAAGAGGTTTCTGAAATCCATCATCTTGCCTTGCTATCTTCCTTTTCCATGATCAATCATTTCGAACATTCGACCATCGTCCGCATGGAAAAGAATATACAAAAACAAATTTCTGCAGAACTAAATATCTTCGGAATATTACAAGATAAAAAGTGTATCTGGGTCGAGTAAGAATGCTACACAAGCTCAAATTTAATATAAATTATGATATTTTTCAACCAAAATGGCAAAAGCTTTTAAGGCAACTCTATACTCCAGAGATTAAAATGCGGTATTCTTTTTAAATTCTTTAACTGTTAACATTTAAATTATTATTGAATTCAAATGATATGTATGTATTGATTTTTGTAAATAATATATTATTTCTTATATTAAAATCGTTCATGCACTTCTACTGTTTCGTCTTCTCCACCAGAATATGTAAATGAAGTAAGTTTTAAATAAGAGCGAGAATCTTAAGTTTAAGAGAGAGGTTTGGTGTTATTAACTTGCTGTGATGGAACTTCTGCTACTGTCTGCCTCGAGCGTTGTTGCCCTCATTCTAAAAGTTTGTCTTTTTTTTTTTTTTTTTTTTTTTTTTTTTTTTTTTTTTAATTAACTTAGTAGTCGTAGATTAGTGGAGCCAGGTTGTTAGGCTTGAAATTTTAATTTTGACTTGTAAATAGAATTGTGGACTAACAATCATGCAAAAAATCTAAATATAATTTTTTAATTGTTTAGTTCTGTACTTCAGCTGAAAATTAAATTAATTCGTTAGTTGTTTTACATTGTTGTATTGTGCTAAGTGTTTTCATTTTGACAGAATAAAAGGGGACGATAATTCATACAGCACAGATTAGACTATCGTTTAACTTAGGACGGACTGAGTTTAACCTCGTAAGAGTTAAAAAAGAAGAATCGAATGGAGTTATTAGATGTCTTTGAAGGAAAATTCATGTTCGCGAACTTATTCTGGAAATTTCAAGAAATCTATTCATGGAATGCTCTTATGCAGGCTAAATGCCATTTAAATGGAATAAGGGAAATTTGGAGAGCAGGGAGAATCACAAGCCATTAATGCTTCATTTAACCCTTTGCGGCACAGTGTGTCCGGTCTGGACACACCTAAAAATTTCCTTCTGTACGCACAGAAAAATTGAATGAAAAAGGATTTATAGTTTACTATAGGTTACTCTGAACCTTTTTTTATTTATAGTAGATGGCAGCTCAACACAAACCAGCCCATATATTTTAGCCATGTTCAGTTTTTTAAGACCCTCATTTTTCAAAGAAATCCTTCAGATTTTTTTTAATGTGCAAAAGGAATTGTTTGAAAAGAAATTTCTATGTTACGTTTTTGGCTGTATGCTAACCTCCTTATTATATATTAGTTTTAAATTTTTACCTTGAAATCTTGCCGAAAATCAAACGGCGAACCCAAGGTGTGCCCAGACCGGGCTCACCGATAATCTAGGACAACTGAGAGTCTGTATTCTTTGTTTCTCCGCATCTCATCGATCAGACTTCTGTATACTTCTGTATATCTTCAGTTGCCTGAATATGTGTTAAAATTCTAAAAATTGAGGTGCGAATATTGCACCGTGATGATGTATGAATCAGAATACGTGTCTTGAGAATTAGTTGTCGGAAAATAAATTATGTGGTATCTACTGCTGCATTTGCCTGCAAATTTTATCATTCTGTCTCCGCAATAAACCTTTCCAACATATTACGTACAATTAAAGTACATAAAAAAGTCTACGTTTTTTCCCAACACCAAAGAAAATGTTTGCTGTAAAAAAAAAAAAAAAAAAAAAAAAAAAAATTCAAGAAATTTCCACAGTAATTGTGTTGCACTGAGACGGAAGGTAATTTCTTATAATGATTTTTAAAAAGTAAGCCTTAGGCCAATATTGGGAACAAACTGCACAATGATTTGAAGAATTCGTGGAAAATGTTTTTGGTAATTCCATTAAGCTATTGTAAATTTTCTTTAAGTGGAACTGTAGTATAAATATTTTCAAAATCGTAATAATTAATGTCTAACTGGATAAGGTGTTCCAGAACTAACTGAACAAAAGTCAGGGAGCGATAGATCACGTCGAAACAAATGCGCTTATTTACACATAGTCGCACATTAAGCATTTAGGCGCTGGAGGAATTGTATAAAATATTACTTCTTCCGCTGCTAATAAGATGGCAAGTATGAATACTATAGTAGAAACCAGTGATTTGGGATGTCAAGAGTTTACTGCTTCTGAAAGAAATGTTGAATAAAACCCTCCAGATAAACCGACGAGACTTTTCTAATACATTTAGACATTAAACTGAGCTTAATGGAAATGGCTAATTTGAAAGTATAATATTTACACATTAAACTGTACTTAATTGGCTTAACTAATCAGAAAGTCACTCATAAAGGAAAACCTGTTTTAACTACCTTTTAAATCAAAATTATAATCCACCGTGGATTTTAAATCGCATGAACATATCTCATGCGATTTCCTACGCGGTATATTCATGCAACTTCATATTCGATGAGTTGACGCCAAATTTCAATTAGATGCTGAATCGGGCTCAGTTGTGCAAAGATCTTGAAAGTATGTCTAAAATTTCTTAGAATATCACTGGGCTTTCAAATATATACAGTTAATAAATTAATCATTAAACATCTGCAGATTCAAAATTTGTCTAAATTCTAAATTCAAAAAAGAAATCACTTATTAATAACTTAATGAGAATATAGACTATGTATTTATTATTAAAAGGTATGATAAACTAACTCATTAATGAAAGAGTATATAAGTTATAGAGTGGCCATTCTTAAATTTATATATGCAAAGATACAAAATGTTTTCCTTTATAATGTCATGCAATCTTGATTATCCATCACTCTCATGACCGTTGTTGCGACGGATAATAGAAAATATAGATAATAAAAAATTCTCCCATCACCAGGCACGGCAACCAACAACGAGTATCTGTTTTCGAACTATCATAATTTACAGTATGAAGAAAACTCAAGATTAGAGTTGAAAACTGATCACGTTATAGCTTTCTAGGTGGCTTACTACTATGTACAGTTAACTGCAACGATGATGCCGTAGTATTGAGGAGTTTTTATCCATTATAGCACGTAATTTAATTGTATATACGAGTATTTCGGAATATATAGAGTTTGACGAAAGTTTCAAGCCACCGCAAATATCGTCTGCGCAAACAGTCTGCGTGTTTAATCATATTTTGCCAAACGATTTCTGGCATTTGAAAGATAAAAAGATTTGCCTTAGAGCACTGTGTTGTAAAATTTGTAAAAAATACCGTTATCATTAAGTACAACGTGTCTGAAATGGAACTATCACGCTATCAGATTAGAACCGTCATTTACTTCCAATTCTGTTGCGAATCGTCAGCTATAGAATGTCACCAAATCATGTATACAGTTTTAGGTACTAATGTTGTATCATATGACCAAAAGTAATTAGTACCAAAAGTTCAGTAACCAATTAGTACCAAAAGTTCAAAAACAAGGACATTTAAGAAGCACAGCGCTCTGGCCGGCCTACTGATGTTGATGAGGCAAGCTGGCGAAAATTTGTGGAAGAAGATTTGGATGCAACACTCGAGAGCTTGCTAAGGAGTTAGATTAGTGCCATATCCATTAGTCGCGCTAAGCATCGCATAAACTTCACGTACAAGTTTAATTGCTGGGTGCGGCATGAGCTGACGCAAGCAGATAAGGACAGACGTGTTTGAGCCTGCACTAATTTTCTCGAATATTAATGCAAGGACCCAATTCTGGACCAGACCATCACTTGTGATGAAACGCAGATTTACTTCAACAACACAAGCCGAAAAGAGAGTTGATCAGCGCCCGCTGACCCCGTGGGCAGCGTTGCAAAGTGCAATTTGACTAACAAAAAGATCATGCTTTGTATCTGGTGTGATTGACGTTATATTATTCATAAAGAGTATCTGAGAAAGGATAAAATCTTTGACAGTAAGATGTACAGCGAGATGCTAGTCCGTGTTGACGCTGCTAAAGAAAAACTGCTACTAAGGAAAAACATAGAAGTTCCGGACACTCTCCATATAGCCCCAACATCGCTCCTCCGGACTTGACCTTTTTCAAACCAGCAGCCACATCTTGCTGGTGCTATCTTCTGTTCTGCACAAGACGTCCGAAATGAGGTCGATCTCTTTTTGGACTCGCGGTCACCAAGTTTCCGGGCCGAAGGCTTTGAAAAACAACCAAAACGTTGGCAGAAATTCATAAATTTGGGTAGTAATTATTACCCGCACTAAAGGTACTGCTTTCGTTTTTTTTTTTTTTTTTTTTTTTTTTTTTCTAACTTTATTAAGAACGTCTTCTGGCGGAAAACTTTTGTTATAACCAGATATAAAGATTGTATAATAAAAATAAACACTTTTTTATTAAGCTTATTGATATTGTTTAAGTTCTCTTATTAATAATGGTTATTATGAGCTATTTCTCTTCTTTGTTCTTCGGATTTGCAATATTTTGAGTTAAAAAAAAAAGAAGCCGTCTCTGGAATTATACAGTAAATCGAGAGTTTCCTGTATTCTAAATATAGTAACGAAGCTAATCGCATTTAACTGTATAATGTGTCTCTTTTAAATAATAATTTTTTTTGTACTATTTGAATTTTGATGGATTCATTTTATCCATCTAATGCCTCAGCACTTGACGATAATAGAATCCAAGGTTTAAAAGAATGACAGTTTCCACCGTTCTTATTTTGCGCCTATTTGGTTATCACAAATAGAAAAAGCAAAAAAATAAAATAAATATAAATGTAACGGGAACTCGCAGATAAATGATCAAATAACCAGAACTCGATTGCGATTAACAAGATATGATTTGTGAATTCCTTCATACTGCACTTAAATAATGGCTATGAGTTAATTTTTAACTATGCGGTTTCAACTATGCAGTTTCACAAAATTTTATAAAGATACAATTAATTGTAGTACACCTCACAACTTCCTCCTTCCTATCAATACTGCTTCGCAATTTGGAAAGAATGTCAACGATAAAGAAATGTTCTCCAAAATCGCTTGCTCAATCTAGTTGGAGATGGGGTATGTTTGAGAAACACATACTGGGAGATCGCAGATGTTTCCTGACCCAGTTCCTCTTCGCAGAGAAAGTAAATGCCAAAACACATATTCCGACAAATCGTCTGGGATTCCCCAAAGCGTGAGGTCTTTAAACCCCAAACCGGTGAAGTTACGCGCCATTAATTTCGACACAAAATCTGATTTGCGGTTACAGTACTTCCTCATGGAATAAAGACGGTTTGAAAGTAAAATGATTCATTTGGCAATATCTGATTAAGCAATTCAATTCGCCAAAACCATTAACCGAAGCTTTAAAACCTCTTTTAGAACAACATAAACAGGAATAACAGTTTTAACCGTTAGTTAGTAATCTGAATTGAAATCTCGAACACACACACACACACACACCAAAAAAAAAAAAAAAAAAAAAAAAAAAAAAGGCGAGCATTAGCGGAAAAAAAAAAAAAAGAATTGTTAAAACTTGTTTAAATTTTTTATCATGTTCGCGTTAAAGAGGGATGCCAGGATTACAACTTTTCAGACCTACTATAAGTTTTCTGATGTCCTTGTAGTTTTTATCGTCTCCTCTTTGCTAGGATACCATACGGATTCTCATCCTTTCCGATTCTGAATCTGTTGTCAAAGAAAATCACTCGCGACTTTAAGTATATTTCCTTTATAGCAGTTTCACGGCTCAAATTCGGTTGTTTGCTCTTTACATGTTGAAACAAGCAGCAGTTCTGTTTTCGAAACAACGCTTTGATTTGAAAAATAAAAGTTTTTTCGAATTCAATTTAACGCATAATTTTATTTATTTTTTAATTATACCTATAGCGATTTTAAACTACAGAGGTCGTCTACAAAGTTTTAGGACAAATTTTTTAGTCTCGAAATGGAATTTTGCGTTGGTTCATTTTAAATGGTGTATCACTTTTTAAATTGTTGCCACCAAATATTATCGCTCTACATTATTTTTAAAGAAACTAAATAATAAAGAATCTGCATGTGTATGTATGTTCCTCGCACTGGGAAAAAACGACTGCACCTATATACCAATTATATACTTTTCTATAGCTATTTCAGGTGGCTGGCCGCATGACTGGTTAGTTTTTAAAGGAATAATATAGCGAATATAAAAATATGTATGGCAATATCTAACCCTTTATTGGGAATTCTAAAGATACGCTTTTTTAAAGATTTTGTGATTTGCTGTTGAATTAAATTGTATGTGGCGTAAGTGCGAAGAAAGTGATATTTAATAAATAAAGTTAACACATAAAAAGATAATCATAGAAAGACAAAACAAATTTTTTGTTATGCATCTTACTAAGAAAATTGAATATTGTTATAATAAACTGAGAAAAGACTGAAAAAGTACAAAAATGTATGGCAACACTTAACACTGCATCGAGAGTTCGAAACATGTTTTATAATTTTTCTGTTGAACTGTATGTGGCGTAACTGCGAATAAAACGATGCTTAATATTAATGCTAAAAAGACAAAAAAATATTTAAAAGTTATCAGGGGTGATTGCAAGGGCAGACTAGTAGAATGCGAGCTCAACGAGAGGGTAAAAAACCTTAACAAAACGCTTTTGAGAAACCGTTAAAATCTGAACCCTTTCTTTTTTCTTTTTTTTTTCTGATATAAAAAAATTATAGCAAAACTTTCGAACCATAGTTAATAACATTTGTAACTATGATACCTAAATTTTGATTTTCCTAAATTTTGGTCTGTTTAAGTGCAGAAAGTTTTGTGTAGTTAATCATTTGCTTTCATCTTGTAAACATTAGCAAGGATTCAAAAGCTAAACTATTCCATGTCATGATCTGATCCAAAGGGCAGACATTAATCCTGATTCTTTCAAGAAACGTTTTGATTGGAGATAAAACCGGTGTTTGGCTTAAAATTCTGAAAAAAAGGCAATCATCTGCTTGGAACAGAGAAGGTTCATCACATCCACTAAAATATGTATTTCAGAAATCTCAAATAAAAACCATGCGAGCGATATTTTTTAATTACAAAGAAAAAAATTCACAAGAAAATTTGTTCTTAGGAATAGATAATGAACTTCATATACCTTATACAAACCTAATTAATAAACAGACTTCTGAAGAAATTTCAGCGCGTTAGCCTTGAAAAAGCTCAGTCGAATAACCAGCTTCTGTCGCGCAAGAAGGCGCCATCAACAACTCCATTCTCGTAGCAGTTTCTATCGAAGAAACGTGTCACAGATCTCAACCCGTTTTATTGATCAGATTTGTCACTTTAGCCTACTCTTCTCACCCCCCGAAGTGAAATCTCAACTCAAAGGTCGTTATTTTAAGAGTAATGGAGTGATTCAAAAAGCAGTAATCAGAGTAAATTTTTAAAAATGTACGCTGATTCTTACTGTTGGACTTTGTTTTTGAGTGTGGAATAATTGGAACTACAGTCAATCGAATATTCCCAGAATCCAAGCAATAGTATTGAAACTGTGGCCCATGCGCTATTCATAAATTTAAATGACAACTTTTATAATACCGTTTCTGACACTTACAATCCTGGAGATGCTCCTTTGACAATAGGTAATGGTTATACGAAGTGCAGAAAAGACAACTACATTAGCAGCACATTGCATTGACGATGACTTGAAATCTTACTGAACGATACAATGAATATGTATAGTTCGATACTTCCACAGAACATGTCTGAAGATCCAGTAAGCGTCTACTAAATGAAATAAATAGTTTAAGGCTAAGTTTGATGATCTCCGTATATTGGTCTTCCCGTTATTTGTATGGAAGAAAAGTAAACTATTTTCTTCAAGCAAAAGTATAGATAAGCTGAGAGCGTGGTTTAAAATATTTTCCTTATCTCGAATTGCACTTTCTTAAAATTTCTTTCATATGTTTGCAATTTCTTACGTTTTATGAGAGGAAGTAAGGAAAATGCGCCATTAGCAAAACAAAGGAAAAATATGCTACTATATGCAATTCTATAATTCTCCAAGAAAATTTCTAAAATTAGAATAATTTAATAAAGAAATGAAAAAAAAAAAAAAAAAAAAAAAAAAAAAAAAAAGACGTTATTTCGATGTTACGTGAGAAATTCTTTATGAATATAAAAATATGAGCAAAATAAAATCTTCAGAGGTTCAAAACAAATTTCCCATTACGCCTTTTGGGTGTATTTTAGTTTTGATTGATAGCAGCTAGTCCATCCACGCATGAAAAGTCAATTGAGGTAAATCGCGATGGGCAGACAGACTTTAGAGAAAAAAATGAAAAGTATTACCAGTTTGGTGCTATTTATATACACATTAAAAGCAATTCATCCTTGACTAACATGATGCATCAAATTTTCCATCTGAATCCTTTCGCTCTCGAAGCCAATATAACTTTATAAGGAAATAACAATACGGTTTTGCCTACTGAACCAAGAAGTGAGATCACAATCATTCAGTAGTGTACGTCGAAAAACACCGCCTAAAAAATGACAGATATTTGTAGGTCAAAAAAACCAATGTAGTCAATTCACTATCAGTAAACTTTTAACCCCAAAGAGTGACATATTTATTGTTATGCGATTCGTAAAAATTTTTCATCAAATATACATCAATCAGAAATTTATCCTGAAAGCCTGCAATATATATACACATTTCAAACTATAATCACCCTTTTAAGAAAATGTTTTCCAGCTTTAATATTTTATCTAATATTTTATCATTTGACTACAATTAGCATGAGGCAATAGCAATTCCCTAAACAGTTTTTCCTGTGATGAGATATAATATTTTTGATAAACAAATGGTTTTTAAGTTTGTGTATTTTTTTTTTTTTTTTTTTTGTCTTTGGGAAATATTAGCTCCAAATTTCTTACATTATGTCTTTAATGATATTTTTTTCTGCAGCTTAATGCGCGAAAATACTAGGCATGTTTATATTCAAAAGAATTGTTTTGTAATTATATATATATGTTTGATAAAAACTTGGAGAGACTGCTGCATTACTAGGAAGATGACGCTCGAAGGAGGGGGACTTGGTAGACAGGGAGTAGTCGAACTGAACATAATTCTTTATTGCTGGACACGAACTAATTATTAAAAATATATCTTTCATCACACATGATCATGGGCGCAATACTCACACCGCCATTTTATATAGAGTGTCACATTTTAAATAACGGCGTAGTTAGCAGCAGAACCAAAGCACAGCAAAATAAAACAGCTTCCAATCGACTCACAGACTGAAGTTTTATAAAAAAATGGAAACTTTTTGGAATAGGCACAAATAATGTGCCAGTTTGTTTGTGGCTGCAACATGTTTTACTGAAATAAAAATGAAGATTTAATTTGCCTCGGCTGCCAGTTTCACATTCATTATGGATCAACATTTATATGCCACCAAAGTTCCTGCTGTTTATTACTTCTAAGTTTGTTTCTATTACATACATATATATGTATATACACATAATAATACCTTCATATATATATACAGTGGTTGCCAAAATTGTGGACACTTTTGGAAATTTTTATGTTTTTGAACTTTGTATGCTTATAGAAAACGTTACGTTTCACAAAATGCAAACTTGTATATATCATTTTAAAGAGAATTTATTACTGAATTCAATACAAAACACAAAATTCAATTATTTGCAATACAAGAAAAGTTAAACGATAATAGTTATCGATATACATTAGATAGTGATGATTGCAGTGAGTTATCAGTCCTTAGTAAGGTACCCTTTATTTTTGATTACAGCTTCACATCGACGTTTCATTGAGCTGACAAGAGTTTTAAGCTCTTCTTTCGTTATTACATGATACCAGGAAACAATTATAGCCTCAATTAGTTACCTTTTATTTGATGGGCGCCTCATTCGGACAAGAGTTTTCAAACGGTGCCACAAATTTTCGATAGGATTGAGGTTTCCTGGCCATGACAACAATTTAATGCTCTTTGTACGAAACCACTCTTTCGATATTTTGGACGTGTGGCAATGAGCAGAATTCTGCTGAAAAATAAACGAAGCATTGTTGGGAAAGAGATCTCTGATTGAAGGTAGAAGTTTTGGTTCTAGAATAGTGTCAATGTATTTTCTGGCATTCAGTGTCCCATCGATGACATGAAGGCAACCAATACCATATGCTGACATGCATGACCAAATCATAACACTAACTGGGTTCTTCACAGTTGCTTGAATGCAGTCAGGATGTAGCCCTTCGCCTATTCTACGTCTTACATATTTTCGCCCATCACTACCGAATAACGATATCTTAGTTTCATCACTGCATAGAACTTGTGACCACTGATCATCTGTCTAATTAATGTGTTCCTTTGCCCACTGTAGTCTTTTTTTTCGTTGCTGAAAATTAAGATAAGGCTTTTTTCGTGGAATTCTACCTCTCAGTCCAACATCTGTTAATCTTCTCCTGATTGTTCTTGAACTGACAGAAACACCAGCATCATTCAGATCACTTCTGATGGCCGCTGATGACATTTTCTATCTTGGAGACATAGTCTTTTTATTCTTCTGTCATCAATAGATGTGGTGCACCTTTTCCGGCCTTTTCCTTCTTTGTTTTTTATTGAATTTGTCTCTTGATATCGTAAACAAAACTTTCGGGCTCCAGATGTAGTCACTGAACCACCCACCTGTCTTGCAATTTCAGCATAGGAAAGACCACTTTCTCGTAACACAATAATATTACATCTCTTTCTAGGTGTCCAATCTACTCTTTTATTTGATGTGATTGCTTCTTGAATAAATATTAAAATTTTTTACAAAAATTCCTACTTGTAATTGCACTGTATAAGAAACAGGTCCTCCTTCTACAGAACAAAGCAAAATAATGAATTGTTTCAAGTGTAAACATGATGTCAGCTTCTACTGGCAGTTACTAACATTTGATTGGTTCTCAGAACAAGAATAGTGATTGGCCAGGAAAGCTAGACATTACAAACCACTTCATAACTGTGTTTTTTATTTATATTAAAGTACATATAACTTTTTTTGCATTGCAAATAATTGAATTTTGTGTTTTGTATTGAATTCAGTAATAAATTCTCTTTAAAATGATATATACAAGCTTGCATTTTGCGAAACGTAACATTTTCTATAAGCATACAAAGTTCAAAAACATAAAAATTTCCAAAAGTGTCCACAATTTTGGCCACCACAATATACACGTAATAATACCTTCATATATATGTACATATACACACGTAATAATACAGAATGTTAGAGAGATGATGAACATGAAGAAGCAGATGATGCTAGATACCCAATGATTTTATTTAAATATAATTTCGTTGAAAAATGAACACAACATAATATTATAAGCAAAACAGATGGATTTAACCAATGTTCAGGAAAAACCACACACACACGGAAAAAAAAGAGGAGTCTTACGACCTGGTCACATAGGATAGCCTATTTTGATATGTAAGGTTAAAGGGTCTAAAATACTGTTACTTTTTTTATTCTTCCTTTACGTTCGTACGGAGTTCGTAGATATGGAGTGAATAACGACGACACTTAATGAAGTATCGAAACCCACTTTATTTGCCAGTATTGTCAGGACAGCTCCAAAACACTTTCACGGTCGTCAAAGATCTACTATAAACATGCTGGAACAATCAGCGACACAGCCTTCACACTGTCAGGCAATAACAGTTCCTGCAAAGGAGACAGCTTCCTGCAAAGCACCTGACTCTGCTTTCCGGAGTACAGCTCCCGACTCTGCTTGGTCGTTCTCGGAACTCCACGTACTCTCGAGACTCTCCACGCTACAACTCGCGATGTACTCGACAACACACGAGCACAGCTCCCGACTCTTCGGTTCAGTTGTTCCCGGAGCTCAATACGCTCTTCTCGACGATGCACTAACCGCGATACACTAACAGACTCCTTCGGTGCACTCGACGACCCACTCGGCACTCGCTGGCCGGCTGTCAACTCGATCGTCTCCGCACGGACTAACTAGATGAGACACTCTACGAGGCACACACATTCACTGACCCCTTCTTTTGAGCTATGGGGACACTTGTGTCCAGGTGGGCTGAAGGGAGCCTCCAATTCTTACATTCACTGACAGCGGACCAGCAGGGTTTATATAGCTTTCGGCTTGTGTTCGAGAACATTCGGGGCTAAACCGGTAAGAATTCGTTCCAGAAAGTTCTCCATCCGTCCATGGTATATCGCCAATTTTGTCGCCAAATGGGCGATTTCTTTCCAAATGTGGCAACCCTGCCTTCCCTTGCCGTTTTTATGGCAACCCTAAAACTGCTTTGCGGGGAAGCTATCTCACAGCGCCTGTACATTTCGTAACAATACCTTACTCACAGCTAATAATAATAATAAACACATCTGCTTACAATAAACTAATACGATAGTTTACATTTATTACAAACGTCTTCGTTTTTGATGGAAACTGCAGTAAATTTACAACTGCAGAAACATGCAGTGAACAGGTACAGGTTCAAGACAGGTCAGCATCTGCGCATTCATTGCATCTAATATGTATCCATCTACGCATATCAGATATCGCCAAGCCTTGCTAACTGCTAAGTTTCCGCCTCGGATAGAAAACAAGGGAAAACACTCCAGCAAGAGATCCGAGGTTCTCCCATCGCTCTTCTCCTACCATCAACCTCTCGAGAGGATTTCGGCTCGTCATGTATTTTGATTGCCCCCTTGCTACACAAACACTTACAAACATCCATGCTTTCTCCAGGATTCGAGTTTGGGGTCCTTCTGTAGGGCAGTTATCTTCCCACAGACTGGATGGCACCTGCAATGAACAGTGGGTAGTGATTGTATCAGGTTAAATACTTTATCTGACGATGGCTTTCCACGGAAAATACGTAACGATGATCTTCTTGGATGTAACTAAAAAAACTGTATTAAAAAAATTATCTCGTTGCAGATACTGAATTAAATGTTAACGTGATAACATCTCTTATAAATTTAATGAAGTTTTTATGTGGCAAAACCAAAGAAATGTAATTTCGGTATTTACGTATTAACGCAGCCACGTTAGTAGAAGTCGCCACATTTTCAGAATGTACCAAACTCTGGCAACCATGCGCATAACAATTCTTTCGGCAAAAATATATTCGTAACAATTGTTTCATTCAAGAAACGCCGCCATTCTTATATTCCTTCTTTTTCTTTGTGGTTCAAGTTCTAACTCTTGTCATAAACAAACCATATTTTTTGCCTTAAACTTAATTTCAAAGTATGAGCTTGCGAAATTTTCCAGCAATGGAAGAAACTGTGGTAAACTTTCTGCAGGAAGCAGAATTTTGCTCAACATTTTCTAAAGGAAATAACAAGGAACTGCATTTCCTAAATAGCCGCTATTCGCACATTAAAGTATTTCTTACCCGTGTAAGCTGGGGTGGCGGACTCGTATGCTTTGCTACCCATTCGGGAACATGGGTCAAGTGTTCGCAGAACACCTTCACAGAGCTGGTTTCGTTCGATGGATTGTTAGGGTCCGACATGCACATCTCAACCACAGAAATCACCTAAAAGAGAAATTATCCTTTTTAATCCAATATATTAAATTAAAGGCATAAAATATGAAAGAGAAACAATTTGATCAGCTATGAATATGATAGTTTCCTTTAATATAAGATTTAAATATTAAATTATAGTACTTATGTATTAATGCAACCACCTTAGTAGAAATCACCAAATTTTCAGAATATGCCGAATTCTTCCAGCCATGCACATAACCATTCTTCCGGCAAACAAACATACGCATAACAATCGTTTCATTCAAGCAACGCCGCCACTTTTGTATGCGATGCGTTCTCTTTCTTTTTATTCCACGTTCGAACGGTTTTTATAAACAAATCGGGATACTTTTTGCCGTACACTTAGTTTTAAATATAAGCTTGTGAAATTTGCTGGAAATGTAAGAAACTGCAGTAAAATTTCTGCGGGAATACAGAATTTCGCTGAACATTTTCTAAAGGGAAAAACGAGAAAATGCGTTTCCTAGATATCCGCTGTTGCCGAGGATTGCACGAAGCCGAGTCTCCGCAATTCTCCGATGTTTTTTATAAGCGAAGAGATCGCAGTGTACTTCGAGATAGGAATAACGCAAAAAAAGTACAGAAAGATTTGAAGCCGAGTGTGTTTTATTTGCCAACAGCTGTACAATGGTATTTCAGTATATCCAGGAAAAACATATTGGAAGATATTTTCCCATATGTGTTAATTGCACTAAGAACGTGTTGTGCTTCAGATGTGCAACCTCAGATGAACGCAGATTTGCAAAACTAATAAAAAATTATTTACGATCTTTAATGAATGAATGATGGTTAAAAGATTTTCCTACAATAACAGAAGAAAGACATGGCACGTTCACTGGATACTGACAAGCTAGTTAACGGGTCTAGTGCTGAGAAGGTAAGAAATGGGAAGATTTAAGTAAACAATTAAAAAAAAGGGCCCGAAGAGAAAAAGAAAATGTTATTGATTTTATGTAACAAAACTATGAGGATACAAGATAACCTTTATGAATAGTGATGAAAAGTAATTTAAAAAATAAATCAGACTACATGCTTTTAAGTACATATCTACAACAAAATACTGTAAAATCTAAAAAGGATTAGAAGTGTAGAACATTATATATGGTTAAATTGCTGAATTTCTTGAAAATATTCTGCCCTTTTCAGATTTCGCTGAAATTTTATTAATATTATTAATATTATACAAGTGTATTAATATTATTAATATTATACAAGTGCATTTTTATTAATATTATACAAGTGCATTTTTATTAATATTATACAAGTGTCGCATTACAGTGTTTTACTATACTTGTAGTTTATTTGGCTGTGGAATACTACATAATTTTGAAAATTGTTAATATATAAAATACATTATATAAGTGTCTATAAATTTTGTTTCCGAAATAAAATGGTTAACAAATAGGGAAGCTATGAATTGCAGTTGTAAAAAGCTTTCCAGATGCCCAAAAATCTCCAAGCAGAACTCAGGAGATTAACCACCTATAAATTCTGTAATAGTCTGAACCAGTACAATTTTAAAGTTACAGAACACACAAGTTCAACTTGCGTGAGGCCTTAAAAATTACATACACCAGCCTTGTATACACTGAGTTAAAAATACATATTTTAAATAAATGTAATATATTATTATATATTGTAAAGGAAATACTAGAAAATTATTTCTTTCTCCCCATTTCAAACATGAAATATATCCCCGTATATATATATTATTAACCAAGACAGCGCAGCAAATTACAGTTACAGCATGGACGATTGTATGCTGTGGTACTGAACAAACATGATTTTAAATACAGCATTGTTATCGTCTACCATCTGGATGTGAAACAAACGACTACTTACAACAGAAAACACCCAGAAAAGAAAAACTTCTGAAAAGACCTACAGCTATATCGTGAAGGACCGGATACGCGCAAAATGGCTAAAGTTGGAGGCAATAAAGTGAGTGTGGTTGGCATTGTTGTGTATGTTGTTTCAAATGGAATTATTTCACTTATCCAATATATCAGGGTTGGCCAAACTTCATGTCAGTAAGAGCCGCACGTTTGAATTCAGGAATGTTCGAGAGCCACATCTAGATTTTCTAAAAGACACAAGTTCATATTTACATCATTATAGAAGTAGTGGAGGAGGTTTTAAATAGAAAGAAATTCCTGATAAATTTGTAAAAACAGTCTAAACCAGGTGTCGTCAACCTGCGACTTGCGAGCCTCACATGCAGCTCTTTGGATGTGAAGCCGCGGCTCTTTAGTTTCATACGCAAATATTATTTATTTCATAAAAAAAAAAAAAAAAAAAAGAACAGAGAAGAATTGAAGAAGAGCATCGAGAATTCAATCGGGATTGGACGCAGTCGTTCGCTTTCATATGCAACTCAAATGGCCTTCCGACTTGTCTCATTTGCCTCGAAAAACTCACGCACAATAAGAAATCAAATTTAGAGAGACACTTCACTAAAAAAACGTACTCAATTTGCTAGTAAATACCCAGCCAGCGAAGAACGAAAGAAAGCTGTCGATGAGCTCCAAAAACAGCAATCAAGTTCCATGTTAAGTAACTGGACGCAATATACAAGTAATGTTAATCTGGCAAGCTTCACGGTATCATTAGAAATTGAAAAAAAAAAAAGGCAAACCATTCACAGATGGGGAGTATGTCAAAGATTGCTTCATACGTGCATCTGAAGTACTGTTTTGTGATTTCAAAAACAAACCAGAAATCTTGAAAAAAATCAAAGATTTGCCACTATCCGCTAAAACAGTACAAGATAGAATAACTAAAATGTCTTCAAATGTAACATATTTGCAGGTGGAAGATATTCAGCTTTCTTCTGCCTTGCTATAGATGAGTCTTAAAAAGTCACGGCTTAAAAAGTAGATAAAAGTAGATAAAAGTCAATCTTACCGCTCTCGGGACAAAATAGAGGGGAAGATATAGCGAATGCCATACAAAAATGCCTAGAAGGCAATAAGATCGATTTAAATAAAATCGTTTCAGTAGCAACTGATGGAGCCAGAAGTATGACAGGAAAAAAATAAAGGGCAACAACGATTCTTCAGAGCAAAATAAACGACGAAATTGTTACGTTTCGCTGCATAATACACCAAGAAGCACTTTTGTGCCCAAACATTTCCACCAAATAGTTGAGGTCATGAATTTAGTAATCAAGATTGTTAACAGCATCTTGTCAAAAGCACTGTACCATTGTCAGTTTAAAGAATTCTTAAACGAAATGGAGACTTAGTATTCCGACTTCCTTCTTCACAATGGCTTTCCAAATGAAAGGTGTTGAAACGTTCTGCTTTGTGCTTGAATGAAATAAATACATTCCTAAATGAAAAAGGCCTTAATCACCCTGAATTAGAGAACAACAAATGGTTGCAAAAATTTTACTTTATGGTGGATGTCACAGCGAAATTAAATGAGCTGAATCTAAAATTGCAAGGAAAGGAAAACCCAGCCTATGTTTTAGAAGAAGAATAGGTTTGTTTTGAAAAAAAAAAAAAAAAAAAAAAATCTTTTTGCAGAAGATATTCAGAGCGGTAAATTACTTCATTTTCAATTTCTAAAGCACTATCGCGATAAAACCAGTGCAACTGTTGACACGAATTACTTCAGCACAGTTACAAAAAAATTAAAGATGAATTTGCTGACAGACAAAACCAACGAAACTACTCTAGCATTCATAGTAAATCCTCTCAACACAAATAGTAACGAAATCCACATTGAGCCATTTGGAATTGATACTGAATCTCTAGAAATGCAATTGATCGATTTTAAAAAGTAAAGCTTTGTGGAGTGGAAAATTTACAGAGATGAAAAGCAAGTTGGAAGAGTTGGAGGTCCAGAAATGAATGTACGTAATGCAACAAAAGCGGTCAACTTTAAAAGAAATGCCGCGAGTTGAGGCACTTATATTCAACTTATGGAATAGTCTTCCAGATTGCTACAGTGAGGTGAAGAAGTTGGCATTTGGAGTGCTGACTACCTTCGGATCGCCATATTCTTGCGAGCATGAATATAATTAAAAGTACAGTAAGAAGCCAACTAACAAATAAAAATTTAGAGTCGTGTTTGAAACTTAAAAGAACACGTTATGAGCCAAATTTATCCAAACTTTCTAAAACCATGCAAAGCCAACGCTCCCATTGAATTTGTTTGCTCTTTTTTTTTTTTTTTTTTTTTTAATTGAAGTACAAGTTAGTGTTGTAAGTAAATGTTTAATTGTTTTAATTTTTTACTTAAATAATAAGAAATTATCTAATAATGCCATATATATATTATCTAATTTGTTGTGAAAAACACTATTTATATATGAATAAATATATTTTTTTCTTATGAATAAATAGATTAGTTTTTGTTTATCAAAAAACTTTATTTATGCGAGTACTATTTATTGTTGGCAAGAAAAAATTTAGTGGCTTTTTAAAAACTTTGAAATTTTGTAAATTGTAATTTTTGACTCTTCCGACTCAAAAGGTTGTCGACCCTTGGTCTAAACTAATTAATTACTTCTTTTTGGACACTGAATAGTTTTAGTTTACCATATTTCAAACATATATTTTATATCAGAGTTCATAGCCACATTTTAGTTAAAAAATAAGCACCTATAATAAGCACTTTTCAAGCACATTTTAAGAAAAAAAATAAGCACCTGTCTAATTACATTATACACAACTGCACAACCTTAAAAATTAGACTTGTAATTTAAAATATGAGAAATGCAGTATTTGTTAAGAGAGAATAAGCATTACCTCAACCATGGAAAATAATTACTTTTTTTAAAATTTTAAATAAAAGTTCAATTTACAGAACTAGTTTACAATGAGAGAAAAAAAACTATGCAGAACTAAACTATATTACAAAATTTAATGATGAAATTTCAGTTCAAAATAGAGAAAATAAATAATAATAAGGCATATTTATTGTATTCGCTTGGAACCTAATAATTACTGTAACAGTTTCAATATTCGAGATTTTGCGGAGAAAGGGGAGAACCTCCCAATCTTCGTACTTTATAATGTATTGGCTAAAAAAATGAAATCATTTTGACTATTCGATTACTTTCCCTTTATTCAAGCCATTCCGAATATTATTCCTTAGAAAGCTAATCTGTGTTAAAACACAACCATTTTTGGAAGTTTACTATACTTCAGCAGTTACTACAACTATTTTATTACAAACATTCATACATATGCTCATAATATAAGCATAACGATCATAATAAACACGAATATGAACTGACCAAGCGGAACGAGAATGCAAATTATTAAGATCTTGATAGAAATTCAAACGTATGTAATATTTGGGTGGGAGGAAAGAATGCCGAATGTACCGGAATTTTCTACTGCTTTCGCAATTCTTTGACCAATAGAACGACGGGCACCTACCTGTCTGTACTCTTCGTTCACACCAAAGGTTATGTTAATGCAGAGAAAGGGGGAAAAGCTATTTTCGGGAGTATGATTCACCATCTGACATTCCATATTAGGAAGAAAAGTTGTTTATTTAGTTTCGGCTTTGGAACGGGGAAAAATAGCGCGTTCATTAAAAAAAAAAAGGGGGGGGCTAAAGAAAAAGTAAGCACCTATAAGGGCCTTTATATTTTATTTTCAAATATAAGGACTTATAAGCACTTATAAGGACCGCTACGAACCCTGTTACATGCATGAGCCGCGCAATTTGCCTGCGAAAGTCGTATCAGGCTCGCGAGCCGCACTTTGGCCACCCCTGCTATATATAATACTGTCATCATACGGTGCGATCAATCGAGTATACCAAAATTCCTGACTCATTCGGTATGTGTCAGAATTCCCATGCCACAAATAATAGTGTCAATCGATCATATTACCCTTAGTTGTATACTATTTTTGTGTTATTTATTATTGCAACCTTGCATTCCTATAGCACAAAGAGAATCAACGCTGTTCTTCCAGTCCATGCAGCAGCAGGAGAAATGGTCATCCAAGAATGTGCGTATATCATTGGCAGAAGAAGTTGCATTGTATTGGAAAGCTGTTCTTTCAAGTTTTGGTTTCGTTTATTTAATTATGGCAAAGCAGTGGAGGTTATTTGCATAAGGGCAGGGATGTCTTTGTAAAGGACTTTCTAAGAGAAACTGGCTCGTATACACGCTACACATGGAACCCGTTCTTTCAATAAACTGAAGAAGAACGTATTCGTACAGGATGAGTTACCAAGACACAAAAATAAAATGGAACCAGGGCCCCGAAGGTTCAGTATCTTCTGTCATTCGAACTATATATAGTGATATTTATATGTTAACAGTTCTTTTAATGATTCTAAGCGAAACAAGCTGTGTATATTTGCATCTCCAGAAATTCTCAAAATAGAATTAAGACTTAAATTTAAAAATACTTCGGATGGGAAACTGCACACTACTGCAAAAATTGTACATTTTGACAACTGTAACAAATGAGCTAATTTCTGTATTAAAGAATGATTTTCATTAATTTTTGGTTTTGTACTTGGAATACTGGAATTTTCTATTTGAAATTGTCAGAAGTTCTAAAAGTACGGGTTGGAAGATAAATTCTGATAGGTTATGATGCTTTCAAATGCTCTTTTCTTATTTCACAATTGCCTGCAGTTACGAACAATTTCCTAATTATCAGTTAATTGTTAAGAATTATGAATGTTTATATATTTTATTATATTTTCCTCTAGGAATTCCTTTTTTTCCTGCGGAATTTTTCAAAGGAACTGAATGCATGTGAATCGCAATAAATGACAAATGTATTCGTGCATGTATCTCGAGGCTAAAAATTTCGGGAAAAACTTATTTATGTCAAAAATAAACTAATCATTTTCTAAGAATGGTAATATTAACGAATGTTTGTTTACGAAAAATTACATTTTTAAAACAATGTTACCATGCGGAAGCCTTATAGCTACACAGAATAGTTACAAGCGTGATATATCCAAATTATAGTACATGTTTTCCAGCGTAAGAAAAACAAATTCATTTTCTAGAACAAGTTTCACTTCCAGCCAGCAGCTTTCTTTGTCCGATTAAAAGCATCCTCAAACAAAAATGTATTCCCCATACCTAAATCTCGCTTCTGTCACAGAAGGACGTCCTTGCTTGAAACAGCAAATATGAGAAATCTGCATTACAATAATCTTTGATAATTCATAGAGAGTTAAAAATTTGTGGGGATGAACCCGTTTGCATAGTTTCACATTCATGACCTACTTTGAAATTCGGAAGTATGATGAGTGCAAATTGTATTATTATGTAACAAATGGCCTTGATAAATATGATATCTAAGCTCTAATACTTCCTAATTTGCATTCGTTAATTGGAAGAAATGATTCCGAACCGCCGCTTCCAGTTCTCTTGCACCCAAGCGCTCGTTAATGCCAATAAAACCTGACCATTTACAGCAATCTACCGCTCCTTGAGCTATCATCAGCAATGGTACCTCAGGATAAAACAAAAAAGTAAAAAATGAAAAGATAAAATAAAATGCGGCGAGTATTTATGAAAGCTTGCGAAGCAGAATTCATACTATTTCAATAAAATGGTGTGATTTCACTGTTAATTTTTTTAAACTATACGAGTGATTATTCTATCCAAAGCATTTATTGGTCACTTGATATAATTTTTATTATTTATTTTCAGGATGAAGATCACCTTGCACTTTTTTAATAACTTTTCGCAATTATCTTTCCATACAGAAAAATAATATTTCATGAAATAACCAATCAGTGTCATTTATTTTTTCACGCAATAAGCAAAATACAGACTTAATTATTATTTCTCAAAATGTACAGACTCGTTAGGCTTTCAAAGCGGGAACTTAAAAATAACCGTCTTTACCAGGATTCGAACTACGTATTTTTATTTTGCCAGACTGATGTATTCACCTTTTTCTACGTATTCTACTTTTACACGTACAGGGAAGGGGAATGTGATAATTTCTTACAAATTCAATTTGATTAAACTGTCTGATACAACGTAATCCAAAGGCGTGGCAAACACTCAAGACAAATTTCGTTTCTCTACAAACTTTTACATATGACCAATAATAATTCCTGTTAAGTCATCAATAAACAAATCTCTTAGTTGAAATTTTTAATTTACGAAGAAAAACGGTATCATAGCTATATTCTTACCTAAGAATAAGCAGCGAAGGGAATGCATATTTATATCAGTTTCGTTGTTTAGTCACATGTAATATTTAACTAAGAATATTTTAAATCAAGATTTTATTAACTAGCTGATTGAAGGCATAACCACATACAATATGCATGAAAATTGATAGTTTTGATTATGTGTGTTTTTCAGTTATCGCGACCTGCTTCCCCGGCACGAGTTCGGATAATCGAGAGCATACTGGAAGGAAGATGCTGGTATAATTTAGGTCGTAAACCAAGCTTACGGTATTTATCATGACAAAAATAGGCTTTTATGGCGTGGAAGTATCAACTGAAAAGGTAAGTGAATTGTGCCGTTTTAGAAGCAGAGTAGGCAATGGCTGAATCCTTCAAGACAGACAGTCTCTGCTACCTGGAAAAAAATTTACAAATATCGAAACCAGATCATATTTAAAAGTAATTGCTTATGAATACCAATTTTTGTTCGTAACTGCCCGGACTAGTGATAAGTTGAGTCCTTCTAAACATTGGGCCCCACCAGCGGCCTCCGGCGAATGGGCTGGCTGCATGGGCGTTTTCGTTGTTTTCTACCATGTGTAACGTGTATACGATATTATGTTCATGAAGGCACTGTTGCCACTGTAAAAAAATCTGTTGTTAATAAACAAATGCCGCTTTATATGTTTGTGGGTTGCAGATAGTAGATGGTATCCATCGGGATGGCTACACACTATATGGCAATCTAGCTGGGTCAGCGGCCATCTCTGGCGGTGTAACTGTATACAAATCAGTTTTCCTTAGAAGGTCTTACACGAAAGTATCTTTCCCCTAGGCAGGCAGGCCTCGAGGCTTTGCAGTAATCACAAAAACAAAACCAACCCTCTAAAAATTCTGGACCGTTCTTCATCTCATCGCGTGTATCCAGTTCCGAGAAATACTTCAAATTTATTTTTTAAACTTAATCTGTTTTTTTATAATTTAATAAATTGGGTAATTTAAAAGCAATAAAATGAATTTCTTAATAATTTAAATTATTATTTTAATTTTAATAATATAGCTAACTGTTAAAATGTAATTAATTCTTTAATGTATGCAATTAATGATTTTTAGAAGCATCTGCAATATGAAAAAGGCGTTTCTAATGCCATATATCACGTACATGGGCAGAATCTTTTACTTTCAAAAGACATTAGACTAAAATTCTATTACTAGTACTAAATAACATGCAATTTTATAACCAATGAAGTTTTATAAACAGCAGTGAATGAAAATGAGCTAGATAGTATTATATGATATCTTTCATTTGAAATCTTTAAGTGTCTAAGTTATTATTTCAAGATTACTGTATTTTATTGTATATTTGTAGTTTAAATTTATATACACCGGATAATAAGTTATCCTGTTTAGAACAATAATTTCCAGAATCAAAATGCCTATTGGCTTGGGCGCCCAACAGCAGCCGAATAGTAAAGTCGCTGAACACTGGTACACTGACGACCAATAAGTATTAGGACACCTGTGATAAAAAAGAAAAACTAACTTTATTCAAAATCAATAGTTGGTAAAACCTCCACGAGAGGTAATTACAGCGTGGACCCTCCGGGGCATACTTTCCACAAGTCTTTGTATGACAGCTAGTGGTATTTTCTTCCACTCGGCTTGGAGAGGACATAGAAGTTCCTTCACCGATTTTGCACGGGTAGTGCACCCCTGAATTCGGCGATGCAACTCGTCCCAGAGGTTCTCGATAGGGTTCAGGTCTGGACTCTGGGCAGGCCAGTCCATTCGATGAACTCCATTGGCACCATACCAAGCCTTGGTTAACTTCGAAACATGACAACTGGCACTGTCGTCCTGAAAGTAACAAGGGTCCAACCCGTAAAACTGCCAAAACGTAGGAAGCACATTGGTCATCCAAAATAGTACAGTAGGCATCGGAGTTGAGCTTACCATGAATGGGGACCAAGGGTCCCAGCCCATATCAGGAGAAACACCCCCAGACCATAATTCCACTTCCGCCGAACTTGACTGTTGGCACAATGCATTCTGGCAGGAGACGTTCTCCAGACCCAGACCTAGACGTCAGACCCAGACCCTGCCATCCGAACGGTAAAGGGTGAACCTTGATTCGTCACTCCAAAGAACCCGTTTCCACTGATCTACGGTCCAATTTTGATGTGCTTTGCACCCCATTAACCGAGCAGCGCGGTTGGACTTTGTGATCAAAGGCTTACGGGCAGCAGCACGACCATGAAAACCAAGTAGATGTGCTCCCTTACGGATGGTATTCATTGAAACAATACTCCCGGATGCCTGTTGAAACTCCTCGCGGACGAGGGCCATCGGTTGGGTGCGGTTCTTCCGAATTTCTCTGGACAGCACTCGTCGGTCTCTATCTCCCAGTTTCGTTGGTCTGCCGACTCGGGGCACATTCCGACAATCACCGCTCACCTTCCACTTCTTAATCACATAGGCCACTGTCAATTTTGGGTACTTCAGATCGCTAGATATGTCCCTTAAGGATCGGCCACATTTATGATACCCGATAATTATACCTTTCTCGAAATCAGAGAGCTCCGAACTGCGAGGCATTTTGCATGCGACTAAAGCCGATGCTGTTTCCTACACGATATATACCGGCGGAGTCCGTGACGTACCTTAGGACCGCAGATATCGTCATTTGCATAGGTGTCCAAATACTTATTGGTAGTTAGTGTATTTCGGTCGGGGTTCGAATCCTGGCGAACGGGCTGGCTGAAAGGTTATTTTCGTGGTTTTCCCAAATTCGTAACATGTATACGAGCCAGTTTCCCTTAGAAAGTCCTGCACGAAGGCATCCCTCCCTTTAGGCAGATAACCCTTGAATGTTTTCCCATAATTAAATGAACCAAATCAAACCAATAATACTTATTTAAAATAATATATACTTATTTAACTTTTACGTCAACACTTATTTTTAATGCTTTAAATTGTGCAGCCTCACAATCGTTATTCCCTTGACATGGTTCTAAGTTATTATTTTCTTGAAATCATGAGCCTTTGTTGAATAAGTTATTATTTCATGATACCTTAATACCAAGGAATCTCACGTTTTGATACATAAAACAAATTTACCATTTTAAACATTTCGAAAGAAACCTCTTCCAAGTGTTCGTTGTTACCAAGATTTCACATCCGGAAAGGTTAGAATTTATTGCCACTCAAACGAAATATCTGTAACAAGTGCCATGCAAGTGCAAGCGATTCAATGAAAAAAATGCACATGTATAGCTGAAATAACTAAGAATTTTTTATAAAATAAATACACAAGTCCCTGCGTGGCCTTAATGCTGAAGTAATATCATAATTAATCGCCTGGGATGGTCTAGGTGGACTGCTGGTTGGGACTACAGGGTATGGGCTCAATTTCCCCTTGGTTATTCTTTTGTGTCCTTCCTTCTCGCAAATGCGATTATTAATCCAAAGCATAGACTATACTGCACCTTGGACAACGCCTTCGGTGATAAGACAGCTAAAAGATCGATGTGTTCGTATTTACCTAACCGTTCCCGAGCAAGCACCCGGCCATTGGGGAAGAAATACAGTAGCAAAAACTTTTCCAACTTTTTGGGTTTGTCATTTTAAACAGCTCATTTTAAATGTAATGTATATTTTACCCTTGCCTATATGGATGACGAAACACGAATTGAGTAATTGAGGAGTTGGGTTTGGGGGCAGCTTCCCCTTGATGGGTCTGTCTTCTGCCTTCTCCGCAATTGTTCACTTGTGCAGTTTTTTGGAATGGTGGATTCAGTTTTTTGGAATGATATATTTTTTCATGGTTTTAGATTCGTGCAATTAATTTACATACGCTTTTGGAATTTAAATGATATTGTAAATTGGTTCGTAGCAATAATAATTTTTATTTTTAAAATTTCTTAATTAAATTTTATTTTCTTTTTACGAATGGAGAATATTTGTTATATATATATATATATATATATATATATAGATAGATAGATAGATTCATATAGATATAGATATATGCTTAGTTTCTGGGGGAACCATTTCTTAAACTTATAGGTCTATCGTAATAGTTCAGCTTAAAATTGTTTCGGGTGTTAAACTGAAATCTGCATACCAAGATCAACTCCCAGTTTTTAATCTTACGATTTTTTTATATATTTAAATTCTTAATACTTTTTTAAACTTTAAATCTTCAAAGTGTTATAGTGTTACTTGGTTTTTAAAGACTGCGCTTCCCCCCCCTTTCCCTGTTAGCATAAATGTTGCATCAATTCTCAGTCAGCAAACATTCCCTTTTCCTGCAATTGTGGCGCTCGAGTAATTATTTTAATTTTTTATATGTCGGCAACCAACGTGTGTTAATATTGCTAAATATTTTTACCAGCTCAGCTTTGTTCAAACGTTGACAATTTCCTACGCAATGAAATGCCTCTCCTACGCAAAGTTGTGTGTGTACATACATACATTAGCCGAAACAGGATGGGACCTCTTAACGCAGACATCCTCATTCGGAGGAAGGAGCTCTCGAAATAGTTGTTCTGGGAAGCGGAAATTTATATAGCTGGATTTTGGTACAAAAGTTACCAACCATTTTAAATTCAAATTATGTATGCACTTTCCCTTTTTATAAGACAGTAGTTCAAAGACCGAAAACGAAACGCTTCTAATTGCGAAAGTTCGTCGGAAAGCTATTCGTTCGCTCATTGTTTAGGAAGAAAGAACGGGTTGGGAAGGCTCATTGTTCTCTGCTTAATGCGCGTAATTTGTTTAAGAATAAAATAATTTCAAGGCTAGATTGGCTCTTTTTTATGTCATTCTTCTCTCTTATAAAACAAAAGTGAAATAAAAAGAACTGAGGTTATATTTATAAGTCTCTAAGCGAAGACGACTCTAATTTATTTCAGTCTTTATATATAAACTAAAAAATAAAAAATCTGAGAAGTTTCAGATTTTAAATTACGTCCAAAGAAGCGGTTTTTTTTTTTTTTTTTTTATTTATTTTTTTTTTATTTATTTATTTATTTTTTTTTTTATTTTGTGTGTTACCTTTATTAAATATCACGTTCTTTGCACTTAAACCATAAAATTCAGTTCAACAGCAATGTCTCAAAATAATTTTAAAAATTGCATATCTTTAGGATTTCCGATACACAGTTCCGCGCGCTGGAGATAAAAAGTTCCCTCCCCCCCTGTAGAGTGTTACTGTTGCTCGCTTTTAAATCGTTGAGTTTGTTACTCAAAAATTCGTTGAAGGTTTACAAAATATGAAATCGATCATAAAACAAATTCCAAATTTCAAATTTGATCTTCCACATTCCCATATTCGTAGGAGGATTACGTCATTCAAACTTCGATGGCTCTATGTACCATTGTTTTACCAAAATGCGAGAAATATACATACATTTATGCAGATTTTTCATTATTTAATTTCTTCAAACATAATGCAGGACTCTAAAATTGGGTGGCAACAGTTTGAAAAGTGAAACGGACATTTATAGTGATTCAGAGTAAAATCGCAAAACGGAAACAATAGTCATTCAGGGACAAAGCTCCTTTCGACTAATAATTATACCAAATTATTAAACCAAATGTTGCAGTAAAATTAAAAAAGACTTTACTCAATACTATCTATTTGCTTCATCAAAATTAAAGCACTTGGGAGATCATTTGGATTTGAATTAGAGTGAGGCACTTAAAGCCCAATTGTCTCAGGCAGGAATGCCTATGTTAAGTATTTTTAAACGGAACTGGCTCGCATTCGCATTACACATAGGGATTAAAACATGAAAAATTTCATACAAGCAACATATTCAGTGTTCAACAATTTTACCGTTCAGCCGTTGGTGGTTCAATGGTTGTTCGACTCCATGACAACATGATGGTTGCATTTCCATTGTTTTTTGTTTTCCATGTGTAATGTGGATGCAATCCGTTTCCCTTAAAAAGTCGTCCATGAAGATACTTCTTCCGTTAGGCAGATAGCCCTAACGTGATTTGCCATAATCAAATAAACCAATCCAAACTATTCATACCGATTAATTCAGTTAAAAAAAAAAATCACAGCAGAACTTTTAAAGCTACGTAACAGTATAGCAGTAACTAAAGGAATTGCTTTGTCAGGAATGTACATCAGAATTTGAAATGAATTATCGCATTCTCTTTTATGTGCTCTCATGATGCAAGTTTTTAGCACATGCAATTAGCAAATGGAAAATCCGCGATTCGAATTTCAGGGGGGGGGGAAGCAGAAGTTTTTCCAGTTTACCAAAAACCAATTAATTTATTTAATAAGTTCTATGTAATAATTTTATTTTACATTTTTTTAATCAAATCCGTGGCTATTTATACTAATTATTATATTTCGAAGCACATATTCGGGCATTATATTGTAAATATTTTAATTGTGTCTTATCTGATAGTAACATCTGAACAAATCCATGAATTTTATCATTAGTTTGTCAAGAAGCGTAGGATTGCGTTTGCCGTCGGCCTTGAGTATCTTATAGGTCAGTGTTTCTCAACTGGATTTACTCAAAGGATCGGTAAAATATTTCGGTACGTTCTTGCGGACCGCTATGTTTAATAATTCGACCCATTGGCACAATTATTTCACATAAATAAATCATGAAGACAAAAATAACCGGCGAATTCGCGGACCGGCGGTTGAGAAACACTGTCATAGGTGGCAATAATGAATTTGCCCAGCTCGCCCTAATTTTGAAGATGAATATTCCAAGGAACGGATCTGCGGGATTTTTACCCCTCTTTCTCTACCACCAAAGTTTCGTGAGGGCTTTTGTATCGCCAGTATTTTAAGTTTCCCATATACAAAGAATTACAAAAGTATTAGCCTTCTCGGGAGTTGAAACACGGCCCAGTGATGTAATATCATCCAGCATCGCTGACCATTATAACGATCAACACTTGATAACAACACTTAATCACCCTCCCACGTAATGACAGCAGTCGATGCTATTTGACTCTGATGACTGTACGAAAACCAATACTTTCATCATGGTATTATTTCTGAAGAGATCGATGTCTGAATTGTAAAGATAGTTCGTTTAGGTGTATTTAATTATGGCAAAGCACACTAGGGCTATCTGCCTAAGAGGAGGGATGCCTTTCGTGGAGGACTTTCTAAGGGAAACTGGCTCGTATACACGTTACACATGGGAAAAACACGAAAACACCCATGCAGCCAGCCCGTTCGCGGGATTCGAACCTCGGACCGAACTACCAGTGTTCAGCAACTTTACCGCTCGGCCGCTGGTGGGCCATAGTTCGTTTAGAAAATGGACTTATGGCAAAAAAAACTCCAATTAGGTTTCAGCGACATTTGGCGAATTTTCGCCAGTTTATCGAGGACTTTTCTGTAAAATGCATTTTCGAAATCTTATGGTCAAATCCTCGGAGTTTTAATTCCTAGAGTCAGTTCATTTTTACTTTCACTTGACATTCTAGTTGCATTACCCTTGTTATTTTCTACCACTATCAAAATTGTTACTGTAGTCAACATCACTCTTTATATTATCATCTAGCTTGTGAAGATAAGTCATATAAAATCCATCATTGCTACTTAGCATATCTTCATATAAATTATAGTGTCACTTCTTTTCAAACATTTTGGGGAATAATGTTTACAAATATAAAAAATAAATACTAGTGATTAACGAAATGAAGAAAAAATATCAAAAATATTAAGTCTGTTGCCTTTTTTGAAAACATGATTTCAACTTACTGAAAGATTTGCTGCAGGCAAAGAATCCACGAAGCATTTAGAAAATGCATGCATAGAATGATAAGACGAGTCATGCTGAACTTTTGAATATGGCAAAATTACCACTGAATGCCTCTGCTGGAAACATACCGGTAGGCAAAGGTAAAACAATCTAGGCTGGTATATTGGTTTGATTTATTTGATTACTGCTTAGCACACGAGCTATCTGCTTACTGGATGGGTATATATCGGTGTTTGGTGTATTTAATTATGGCAAAGCACACTAGGGCTGCCTGCCTAAGAGGAGGGATGCCTTCGTGGAGGACTTTCTAAGGGAAAGTGGCTCGTATACACGTTACACATGGGAAAAACCACGAAAACGCCCATGCAGCCAGCCCGTTCGCGGGATTCGAACCTCGGACCGAACGGTATATATCGGAGTTCGACTGGAAAGAGCTAATATCGAAATAAAAGAGAATTTTGCCATTTATTAAGCTCGATATGTAGATTTTATTTATTCTTTCTATTTCTTAGGAAATTAATGGAAAGAATAAATACAGAGTTAACTCTTAAAATTCCAACTATAATATAAATGTAAGGGCTGCTTAATTAGTTAAATAAGAACAGGAATATATGCGATAACAAACTGCTGGGAGAGATGCTTTTGAGGAGATTATAAAGGAAACTGGTACATATCCTCATTACTCATAGCAAAATCTATGAAAGCCCTATACAGCCAATCGGTGGCTGGGCTGACTGTATGGGTTTGTCATGGTAAGTTCCATAAAGCTATATTACACTCATGTGTATATCCTAGACGAGAGTAACATAAATTTTAAATAAATCTTTTAAACAGTTTTGCTTCTAAAATACTGTATCAAGTTACAAAACACTTGATAACACTTTTTTGATTTTAGAAACACTTTTCTCTTAAACTACTTTGAGAAGTTTGCCTAGATAACATGACGAACATTTTCTTTTTTGTGTCTAGTTACACAAGCAAAATTGATATATAACTAACTCTCCTTTCCACTAGTAATTTGATGCACGTCCGATTCCCGGTAACAGGATTGGTTTCACGATCATTTCGTGATTTTCCTTATGAATAATGTAAATATGAATCAGTTCCCTTTAGAAAGTCCCCCACGTAGTATCCCTGTTCTCACAAGTTTCCATAATCAATATAAGTATATATTTTTTATTTCTATACTGACTACGTAAAAAAAACTGAAAATTTTCCTTCTCGTTATTGTTATTTTAATAATGCAAAAGAAACCTTTTTACGATAGCCACCCACTGATCAAACAATGCTTATTTTCTGAAGATATTAGTTACTTTAGCGAGGTGAGTTTAGATATGATTACTCAGTTTGCGATTGGTATAGTTGTTAGGTTATATTGATCACTTTCAATGATGGATACATGAGAGGAGGTCGCCATGAGTAGTTTCACTATACTAGACTGAGCGAAAAACGTGATGTTCTCTCTGCAGAAAAATTTCTTGGAAGTTTCTTCCATCTCAAATGAACTGAAGCTGAAGAAAAATGGCTTGCCAAATAATGATTAAGAAAAAGCATTCATTTTTGACTCGCATAAATTTTCACACCGCTTTTTTTTTTTTAAACACCACGGATACGCAAAAGTTTCTTGACTGACGTCTCCTCTAAAAAATCCTTGACCTTTCATCAACCCTTTCCAGTTCTTTAATTGATAAAACTATGCAAGTTCTCCTTAAAAGATGTTTAACCTTGTTAAAATGAATGGTAAAAATAATAATATATTACGATAAATTAAGTAACGTAACCTCTAAATTGCCCGCCTGACATTGTTGGACAAGAGTTGATAATTTCTGAAAGATCACGAATATTAACCACGTCTGTATTAGTTTGGTGAGCTTTGGACTCTTCGTAATTTTTTTATATTAACGTTCTTTCTCCGTTTCATTAAAACCAGAATTACATGGATAATATCAAAAAATATGAACACAAATAATAATAAATAAGTAAAATCTGCTTTAAAAAAAAACTGAAAACGTTCTGAATGGTGAATTGTCTCTCTTCTTACTGCAGATCTCTTAGTTCAGATGCGTAAGCTAGCCATAAGTTTTGTAGAACCGATTTACAACCATTACTGCTATTATTATTCAGTGGAAAGGTAATTTCTTCGACTTGGTGCAAAACATGTGAGTAAAAAAGGATGCTGCTGCTTTTGTAATAATTCATGCTGAATGGATCATATACGACTTCTGAATGATTTTCAACATCTGAGGAACGATATCAACCACTAGAGTACTGCCCTTCAAATTTCCAAAGAGCTGGTCCTTAAATCGTCCGACTCAGTGCGAAAGATCACGCTGCTTGACGAACTTTTGTAATAATACATGCTGAAGGGATCATACACGACTTCCGAATGATTTTAGACATCTGTCGAATCAACAACTAGAACAGCAACAACATCTGTCGAATCAAGTACCTTATATAAATCTTCAAATAACCGAAGAATTAGAAAGTAGCATATTTTCTGATTATAATTCGAAAATATCACCGCTACTTTGTATTTGGATTTTTTCCTTACGCCTATGTATTTGGATTTTTTCCTTACGCCTAAATGGTTTGCACAAATTTCAAGATGCATGCATCATATGATCCATTTCCGTAATCGGCGTAATCCAATTACTAGCCCTTTAATTCAGTCTGAAATCACACACTGAATAGATTGAATAGCAGTTTGATTATTCTCTCATACACAATTTAATATTATAATGAAAGGCATCAAGCGCTGTTAAATTGGTTTTCTCGAAAAATTGTCGAAATTACTTAATTCTCATAAAAATTTTGTACTGAATTCCCTTATTTACTTCTCAGCATAATCTCATCTTTGATACCATTCACCATTTTCAATCTCCGCACGTTACTCAATCCTCTTCCCTTCTTCTCTTGAGCTTCTTTTCGCTTCGTCAAACCAGTTCTAGGGTTGCCACTACTTCATACCAGGATGCTAAATGTTCGACAGTTCAACTCCAAGAAATATCCAAGGAGTCGCCAAGACTTTTACTATGATATTCAACATGTACTTATACGAATGGATTGGAACAAATATCGTTGAACGTATGTAAAAGGCTTGGAAACTTGGAGGGCTATGACAGGATTCGTTAGAGCTATGTTCGATAAAAATAACGCATTTCAAATTCTCTGCAGCTCTCATTCACGTGTACACGAGATTGGGAACATTCAATATTCCTTTTAATTTTACTTTGTTAAAGAGATGAAAGCCTTTAAAAAAGATAAGTTCTTAAAAAAAAATAAGTAATCGCAATGAAAGAAAAATGGAATCACGCTTTAATTGCACACATTTTTCATGGAAATAATAATAAATTTTCAGAAAATTCGCTATGATGGATGGATTAAAGCTTATAGATTCATTAAATACAGCAGATTTATATGGCCTCAAAAGCAAGGGCAACAAAGGACAGCGTTACAAAGCAACAATGATGAAACTTCATTGAGTAATCAACTTAGTTCCTTCAAATACGGAAATTGCAGGTAATCGCTTGCATGAATAAATCCAAATTATACGAAATGATAACTGACTGATTTTGTGGTTGAAAAGAATCAAACAAATAAGAGTTTTGCATTCTACAGATAGCCAGGATATTCTCATATAAACGTATGTCAGTTTCTGCAAGGTTTTTCCTGAATTCATGGTAAACTAAATGCAAATTAGAACCCTAAGAAATGAAACAACCTAAATAGAAGACTAACACTTCGGTACTCATGCTGTAATTGTAAGATATTGTTTCAACTGTTGGTGGATAATATCGTCTGTTTGCAGGCGCCCTGGAAGGTACAACTGTTAGTAGAGGCTGACAGCCAGCCTAAAACCAAGGGTGTGGTTTCGACATCCATAAAAGTCTTGGATGTATATGCTTGGCCTTTCCCACTTCTCGCGGTTGTAGTATCTGTCTGTTTCCTAAGATTCACCTTCAGCACTCATTTCGGTGGTGAGACAGCTAAATGATAAAAAGCTATTTCTCAAATATTCGACAATTTTGAAAAACACGTTTTTTTTTGTTTAATTTTTTATATAGCACAGTACATGAACCTATAGCCTAAGGGTAGGAACGCCTTTTATTCATACGGTAATTTGTCTGTATTTAATATTACTCATAGATAAACCACTAAAATGTTCTTCCAGCCAGCTCGTCCTCGTGGTTTCAAGTTCGGGTCAAATTACCAGTGTTTAAGCATTCTTATGCACGTGGTCATTTATGGGCACTAGACAATATCAAAAGAATTCAATAATTAGTTAGAAAACAAAATATTCTGTATGCAAATTTAACAAAATATGTATTTCGAAATTTGCCAAAGGAAACAGGTGGTAAACTTGCGGGGAAGGGAGAAAAAGTCGACGCGCTGTATATCTTAGAGAAATGTGCAAACAATGGAATCTTAAAGCTGCAATTTAAATTCTTTTTTTTAATTAATGAAATACTTGTATTGATATAAATTAAGTAATGATTTGGAAATCTTTTGTCCAAGACACAAATAATGGTACCATTTCCCAAGAAAAAGATGTCGGTATAAATCTACCTTACGCCGATGCATTACAAAATGCATCAAAAAGCATAAGCACGGAGGGAAAAAAATGGATGTTAGAAAGTACAGGTATACATACATACTGTATCCCTGGCCCTATTAAACAAACGAGGAAGAAAAGGAAATAATATACTTTTTCTCCTGATTGGGAAAGCGATTATAAGGAACAACGACATATTTTGAGGGTTTAGGAAGAAAAACAAAAAGAAGCGATCTTCAGTTTCCTTCAAGCCTTGACTGATATTTCCTTTAGAAAAGTAGGCCTAGGTCTTCAACAGTTAAAAGTTACGGTCTGGGAAAAGCAAGAGCAACAACCTTGTCCTTGGGTTGAAATCGAAAGTTGCGTAAAATTTCGAAACTTGCATTCTATAACTTTTAAAATATTATCCAACTTGTAATGAATTACTGTAGGTTATTGCGGAATATACCGACTAACAACTATCGCGTGACAATATCATTTAGTTCGATGAAAAGAACGAATGATGTATTACGTTTCCCTCCTCTTTTCAGACTCATGGTTACGGAATAGGAAATATTATATACGAAGCAACAAAAAATGGCGGCTCTAATAAAAACAGTAACAAGAGTCGAGTCTAGACTTGCACTCTGTTTCATCTTCTTGACAGAACCCGATTTATAAAACTGGAGGCCCGGGACAAAAGTTTACTATAGAGGCCCCTACCTCGAATATTTCCACGTAGTAGAAATCATCGATATAAATTATATTTGAGGTCAGATTCAATTCACGTAAAGTATTTCGAGGAAAACTTTATATTTCAACACTTTTCATTTAAAACTATGTTAAGAAAACAGATATTTTATCATTCTGCTCTTTCTGTTTTCAAGGTTTCAGATTATAAAATGTCGTCGAAAACGCACACTTTAAATTGGGTTTTTGTTTTTCTGAAAGAAGAAACCGTAAAAAATAAATAAAATAAGAAAGAAAGAAAAGAAAAGCTCGAGAACTTTTACCGATTTTATTATTATAAAACTTGAGTTTTTGCCACACATGATTCAAGTTTCATTAATGTTTAGCTTTAATTCCTTTATTATATGCTTTATCTCATCACATTATTCGTCCAGGCTTTTTGCAATTTTTACTGCAAGCGACGTAGTTTAAAACTAAAATTTAATCTTTAACGGGAGCTCAGTGGAATTCACTCGTCGTATAAGAAAGAAGTCTCTCGGAGGGCAAAAATTAGTACTACCGAAAGGTTTGGCGAAGTTCGGTAACTGTGATAAAGATAGCTAGTTCCCATACAATCCAAAAATTGCTATAGATCTGAAGAGGTTAATGTAATTTTTATAATGTAATTTTTATAATTACATCATAACTTTATCAGTCAATCACCATTGTTGGCAGTTGACGAAAAATCGCATTATTTTAATTTGTTACTATTTTTAGTTACGTTACCCCAAATTGTTGTTGATAAAGTTTTGTGTTAGCTTTAAGATTGAGTCTTATTCTATGTCTCCGTAGTTAAATATTAACGGAGGAGATAATTCGTCAACCGTTGTAGGCATAACTTCTTAATATCAGCCGTTAGGTTTGAAAACAAGCAGTTCGAAGTTACTTTGATATCTTAAAAGTAACACAGTTATAACGAAATAAATGCATTTAAATTATTTATTCTTTCAATGATAAAATATATGAATAAATTATAGATTTCAAAAATTCACATTATTTAAAATATAAAAAGGATCATTCACTCTGATGTACCACGTCGCTGTATTTATATTCCGGTCATCTTAAAAATTTATTTTGAAATTGTTTAAGAAAATTATATCACTTTGATCATTATAAATAAAAGTTAATAATCTATAAATTTAAATTTAAAAGACTGATTTTTTTTAATTCTTTATTTTTCAATTAGCAAATAATCATTAACTCAAATAAAATACGTCAATAACATGAATATTCTAACAGAAAAAGCTCAATCGGAAAAGAGACTTAAATAAGTTAAACTTTCCAGCCTTCTCACCAGCATTTGCTTTTATTTTACACTGTATTAACGTTTATGGAAAAAAACTGATTAGTTGCAATAGCTTATCCTACATTGAAATCTGTATTAAAAGTCCTCAATATTCCTTAAATTTTTAAATAAAAAAAAATTAAGAGAAATTTTCCTCTCAAAAGCAAATAATTACTATGCAATGATCCCAATAGTTTCATTAAAACTTTATTTTTTAAAATAGCCTTAAAAATTTGCAGAATCTCTTAAAAGCGGAAAATCAAGGGATGTGACCCATTTGCTCCTGAGGAAATTAGACCCTCCTTTCTGGATATAGTATAAAACTGAATCATAAGAATTTGTGTTGGGTGGTGTGTCTGATTACAGCAAAGAACACGAGAGTTATTTGCCCAAGGAGAGGAATACCATCGTAAAGGTATTCCTCTCCTTGGGCATATCTTATTACTATCTTATTACATACAAACTGGCTCGTATCCAGGTTACACATGGGTAAAGCAAGAAAACGTGCTCACAGCCAGCCAGAGGCCAAATGATTAAGACCGCTGAATGCTGGGAGTTCAACTTGAGTTCAATCCCAGGCGAACGCATAGTTGGTTTTTGTGGTTTATCCAAATGTAACGGTAATCCGGACTAGTTCCCATTAGATAGTTCTTCACGAAGACATCCTACCATTAGGCTGACAGCCGCCATGTGTTTGCCGTATTTGAATAACCTAACCTGAGCGCAAGGCAAAAATGGGACATTGAGATCCCACAAACGGAATAAGGGCATAACAAGGTAATGCAATAGAAGACATTTTATGATATAAAAATATGGCGCTTAGCATTATTCTTCAGCAGCAGAACCCACATAAAAGTTTAAGTACATCTTACATCCGACTACTATTGTTATAAGTGAATACCTCTCTAAAACATTTAGTTGATATATAGCCAATTTTGTATCAGTACTCCCACAGCTTATAGATTTTAAGGCGTTAAAATTAGCTTGTTCTCTAGCATGGTTGGCATTAAGATGTTATACTTTTAAATGACTGGCAAGTTATAGTCTCTGCTACTCTTTGCTAGGTGCTAGGTGATACAAGATGAGACTCACTGTAAAGTGCAACACAAAACTTTATTAGAGACGACTTGGGGCAAAAATAATAGCAAATAAAACTGTAGGGCTTCTCATCGACTATCAAGAACAACGACCTGGTGTAAGCTAAAATTAGATATTAATTACAACAACAAAATCTACTCAGATCCTCCACAACAACTTTTAGGTCGGAAAAGAACCAGCTAAGACTTCCCGAACTCTGCCAGATGTCCCAGTAATTCTGGATATCTAGCCCAGTAATCTGGATATTCTGGATGCCAGATGTCCCAGTAATTCTGGATTGATTTTTAAAATCACACATCTCTGCAGCATAGTGTAAGTATTTGAAGAAAAAGAATTATAAATTTTATAAACTGACTTAGTCCCAGTTAATTCATTCCGTTCCTGAAAATTGTTTTCTTTTCAGTCATACAAGTTAGTCCAGAACTATCTTTTTACATGCTCATTGCACTCAGTTCTCAATCTGAAAAAAAAGTTTTCACTAGTGGAGAAGTGAGTAAAACTGCTGTGCACTCGTAGTTCGACTCGGATCCAAATTCCGGCGAATGTGCTGGAAACGTCTCGAACAATGAAATAATTAAATATATTAGTGAAACAATACTTTTGAAATTCAGTTTAAGTACTTATCATCACAACTCGCAGAATAGTTTGTCAGGATTTAGTTTCTCGCAAAAAGACTGACTTCGTAAGAAATTTATGGTTTTGTCCATGTGTAATCATGCAGTTGGGCTATAGTGGAAATAAGCAGCACAATCCTGTACGAAAATATTCCCCTTCCCTCATCCTATTCTCATCTAGTTTACGCGTTATTAAAACCCGTAAACTAGATGAGTATAAAATCTTATAATAGAAATTAGAGTAATGCAAATAAAATCATTTCAAAGGTCAAACAGTAACATTTTCACCAGCTGTGAATACAGAAATAAGAAAAACAAAAAACGTATTTCAGAATGAATTGAAGAATCATCTAGTCATAAGTTTCTGACAGGCTCTTTTCTGCTTTGTCATATCTTCGGCAATTAATGTGTGCTTCATTAGAACTTTTCATTTATAAACTCGATTTACTTAAGAGTTGCATAACGTAGTGGCAGATTATTAGGAAAACTATAACTTAGTTTTACCTAAAGGCTCAGTAGGATATTTGGAGAACTAATTATTCATATTTTCACAAATGATTTTTTAATATTCGTTTACTTCACAAGATTAACTTCCGTTACGCGCTGACGGCCTAAATTGTTCTTTTCTTACTTCTGTCAGGTTCCAACGTGGTACTTACTATTTTTATTTGGAAGAGAAAAAAATCCATCCGTTCCAAGAGCTTGTGAAAATACAATGAGAAGTTTACGAAACTTACTTCCAGTTTAAATTCAGAGAAATATTTTTAAAAAATTCTTAAAAACAATGAAATGATATTATCAAGTGAAAAATTTTTATATATAGAAATGACAGCTTCTGTCAGTTCCCTCAACGTTAACGGTGTCACTTTAGCTTTATGGTTACGGAAGGCATGGTCAGAAAAATGCAAATCTGTGACAAAATGACTGAACGGAAATGAGATCAACAATGGCCGTTCTTTGCGTGACATACCAAAAAAACTATTTCAAAGAAATAACTGAGGTATCTTCTCATCATCTTTTAAAAATTTCTTACTCAACATTTTCATACTACTATAATAAAAAAATACAGAGGATGATTCCATAAAGCACGAGATTTCATTTATCGGTAAATACTTTCAATGTAGCCCTCTTTTATTGCAATGCACTTATACCAACGTTTTTTTTCCAATACTTAAAACATATTCAGAATTTTCTTTGCAAAAAACCCCTCCGGGACTCTCAGCAAATTTTGGTACTTTTCCGTTTTGCCGGCGCAAGCGATAAAGTCGCTAATAATGGTGCAACCGATGCCAAACGGAATATTCTCGCTGGTAACCTTTTACGCCTCATTTTCAAAACAAGTCGCAGCTTTTTCTTATCAGATTGATTTTTTCTTTCAATACTGACATATAATTACATAGAATTTTTATCAGATAGTTCAGTTTTATGTCCAAGGCCATTTTCGGTAATTAAGTCAATTAGGATGCAATCACAGCGCTTACCCGAAGCCGAAAATATAGAAAAGGTAAAGTCAAGAGTTAAATTCATCAATTCTAATGAGAATGCATTAGCGAAGTAAAGTACTGCAGTTTTACATAATTTCTGAGTAAGCTATTCGTACGAATTGAAATATTTCTTGCATTTATACTTGTGTTCCAAATTAAGATTTAACTTGAAATTAATGTAGATAATTACTGAGAACATTAGATTTTTGTAGAGAGTAGTTTACGTGAGATGAGATCGCTTGGGTTACGTGATATGAACCGGCGAATCAGGATGCTGAACCATGAAAGCGTAGTAAATTCTTAATTAATGTCTTTTTACAAATTTATTGTCTTTATTTATCGGTTTTTTATAAAATTTTAAGCGATATTAAAATGTTTATGCCTTTAAAAAAAGAATTCTTAAAACTAACATTTTTTTAAATATTTTTTATGTGTATACTGTATGTTGTCGCCAATAAAGTCTTCTTGGCGAGATTTGCGCCGGCGAAACGGAAAAGTACCCAAATTTTCTTTTATTGTACCAATAACTTTATAACGGTAGTTACTTCTAAAGCAATTTTAAAAGTGCAAATAAAAAAAAAATATTCATACAGTGCCATATCAGATGAATACAGAGCTTGTGTGGTTATATTTATTTAAAATGAGACTAGAAATCCACGAAAATCAGTGTATCGTGTTGCTAAATCAATGAGTTATCTCGCCACATATCAGAACGTTTTTTATTAATTGATTCACGCAAATGCTATAAATCGCTCAAATCATATTCTCTGTTAACGGTCTGGCAGATTGGCCGAAATTAAAGTTGCACAACATCACGACAGTTGAAGAAAACTGTCATTATTAATCTGATTTTTGATCGACTTGGACGTAATCTTTTCAGCATTGCATTATCTTCGAGTGTCATTCACTTGATTTTTGCGCAGCTTCTGTATCAAAAGAATAGATGCATGTTTTCATCACCTGTATTATTGCGTTCTATGAAGGATTTGACTTGAGAAATCATTTGGTGGTCAACTTGGAATACATTCTTTTGGAAGAAATTCATTATTTTTGGAGCAACTCAAGAAGCGAAAGGTTTTAAGTCAAATGATCTTCCAAAATTATTTGACAGGATCCAAACGTTAAGGAACTTGTTCAGTAATAACCCTAATTGTCAAAGAGGAATAGTTAAACACCGAATCTCTGATCTTGACGCATTAGCTGAAATGTATTTATCTTCCAGAATGTGATTCATTTTTGACGCATTTCTATCTTCCTCAAATGCCTTTCTTTGCATTGCTCAGAAACTTTTACTTTGGTAAAGCGTTGTGCTCCAAGGCTTTTAGCAAGATTTTAAATGTTTACGTAGCAGAAGTTCCATTGAAAAAAAAAAATTAATGCATCTTTTTTCCTCGATTGGATTCGCCCTTTTCGGAAATGGCCAAAGCAATAATTCTTTATTATTTAAAAACAAATTTATTTGAAAACATTGAAAGGAAATAAAATTAAGATTTTGCCAGAGTTTGATGAAAATCCCAAAATTTTACAAAAAAAGTGCTTTGCAAACGATTTCTTACATGTGCATATTTTAAGCGAACAATTCCCGATATTTTTTTTATCACATACTACTTCAGTGACAACATCTCTTTCCCTGTTACTTCTTCTATATTTATGACTCTTTACTGCCAGAAATCAGATTGATTTCCAGGCCTCCAGAGCATAAAAATTCTCTGTAGTTATTATTACAAAGAAGGAATTCATGTTTTAAAGAAACGCAAGAAGAAATTAAATTGAAAGGTGTGGAATGAGCTGTCTAAACAATAAAAGCTAACCAAATGCCTAATTTCTTTTCCGAAATCAAACGAACGGTCAATTCAATATTTTCTATATCTAGTACACCACAGGATTTTCTATGTGGTGTGAATGCATCACATTCTTCCTAATTCTAAAAATTCCCAATGTGAACTTCTGAAAATAGTAGGTTAGGTTAGGTTATTTAATTACGGCAAAGCCTCGAGGGCTATCTGCCTAAGGGGAGGGATGCCTTCGTGGAGGACTTTCTAAGGGAAACTGGCTCGTATACACGTTACACATGGGGAAAACAACAAAACACCCATGCAGCCAGCCCGTTCACGGGATTCGAACCTCAGACCGAACTACCAGTGTTCAGCGACGTTACCGCTCGGCCGCTGGTGGGCCTCTGAAATTAGTAGCTAACACTATTATAAAATTTTCATATGCTCTATTGAATTTTTAGCGATTCACGTAAAAGAAGATTATACAAATCTTTAGAGAAAACTCAAATGAAACTCATTTACGAACAGATTATATTTTGATTGCAAACATTCTTTACTAAGAAATACTAGAATAACGGGAACAGGCAATAAAAAAGGACTCATTCATTGTGTTCCTCATGCGTAATTAAAGTTTTTAATATCACTACAGATATTTAATGTAATGCAATTTTTTAAATTAGAAATTATCTACTTACGTCTTTACCCATATGCAAACTAACGCACGATAAACTTTCTTGCCGATTGTACTCTTCTGTTGCTGAAAAGAAAGAGAATGAAACCATATTAGCACAGTGTTCGCTACAAGATTTGTACAGTTATTAATAGCTTATAAATTAAATCTTCTTATAGATTTAATAACTACTAAATTTGTACTATATGCCGCAACAACACGCGAAAAAAATCCGCTCTGTACTTTGATGGGAGAAAATGGCACTCTGAGTGAAACTGAGTAAAGCTAAACAACGTTATTTGGCGTTAGTTTTATTTTTAGCAGAGAAGTGTTCATCGTCATGTTACATATCAACTTCTTTAGCTACAACCAGGGTCGACGCAAGGCTTTTTGCCGCCCTGTGCAATCTTTGTCCGAATTCAATCCATTTTCTACTTTAAAGGTTAAAATTTGATTATTTAAATCGCATAACAAAAAACATTCCTCCTTAAGCCCACGGCTAGACAAATCTCTAACTTTTAAAGAGCGGTGTAAGCTATCTGCCTAAGGGAAGGGTGCCTTCCAGGAAGACTTCCTAAGGAAAATGACTCGTATTCGCATTACACATGAAAACAAATCGCAAAAATCAGCCATGAAGGCCCCTCCAAAATATATACGTGTAAATAATTTACATCTCTATTTTATGTTTTAATAATATATGCAATTGACATGATTTATAGTGCATTTAATCCACAACCAATAATATGCTTAACTGGTAACTTTTACAAACATATGTACCACTTTTACAATTTATAAAATATATTTTATACGATATATTACGCACCTCAGGACAGAATTATCACTTGCACATTATAACAATTAATTTGCACTTATAGTTTATTTCAAATTTTTTTATTTTATTAAAGCCCTTCTTACTTTTTCCTATAAGTAATAGTAGTATAAAATCCGAAATACATGAAGAAGGCGTTCTTATGCGAAATCAGTTTCATAGTTTCGCTCGTAATATTTTGGGCTATGAAAGCAGACAGAAATTGGAGTGGGGGGGAGTGCGTTTTGGCATGACTGACCGCTGCTATCGTCTGGCGCATCTTTAATAAGGAAAACTGTCATTTATTGTGTTCCACATTCGGTTCGTCTACCTGATGACCCCAAAAAAGTTTGTCAACTACACAAGGTCAGGGGAATAGTATTTTTTATCCTCACTTTCCTCTCAGACACCTGATAAGATATAATATTATCTTCAAGGAAAGAATAGTATTTCTTTTAATACTTGCTAAGCGGGATAGTAATAAAACTGCTTTGAAAAAAAAAAAAAAAAAAGAGAGAGAGAGAGAGAGTCTGGGGTTTTTAAAATAAATCTTTCTATCAGTGTATCATTTATAATACTGTACTACTGTACGGCTTCTATTATCTGCATTGAACGGGATCAAAATAAGTTTAGATAAACGATTTGTTCTGCTTACTTTTTTTTTTACATTTAAAATGTCTATTTCAAACAAACCATTTCTTCTTGAACACCGTTTGTTTTAACTGAAAAGATATTTATTTTGAAGCATTACATACAGATAATACTTTTCTTGGGAAAATAAGGAAAAGAAATGTAATGCCATAAATATTTATTATCTTCTTGTAAATTAAAAGGCAGCTAAAGCACCTGTTGTTTCAGCTTTTTTTAAATTGATAATTTTCAACTTAAATTTCATCCATAATTGTATTCAGACTACATCGCATAACTCCTTCCAAGCGAGTAGATCATTCTAGCTATGCAAAAATAAGAAAACTCTCAAGTTACGAGCTACTTTGGGAACGAAAATTCAAAACGTCCTCGTACCATTTTTCACAATTCAAGTTAGTAGGCAAAGGCAATTCTAGTTTCAACATTACGTTTACGCTTCGCTTCAAAATTGACATTCATAGCGCTGTGAAACAATATGTGTTTCACAGCGATCATTACTAATTCCAGTTCTCTAAAGGAATATATTTGGAATATTAATCAAAATACACCAGATATGCTTGCAAGTATTATCCATAAATGACGGCAATAGTGCGTGTGACAGGTCGACACAAAACCAAAATTTTACATGAGCGTTTTTTGTTTTTTGTTTTTAATTTTTTATTACGTATTTCGCCACTAGGCATTGCACGGAAAGGGAGGGATGCCCCGGAGAGGACTTTAAGAGAAACTGGCTCGTATCCACCACGTTTCATACGGGGAAACCATAAAACGCCTATACAGCCAATTCGTTCCCTGGAACTCAAACCCCGAATCAATTTAACTCGAAGAATTTAACTCGAATTGAAGAATCAATTTAACTCGAACTTCGGACTGATTTCTTCATGAAATGGCGCTTGTGTACCTCTTGTTACATAAACATGCCTCATATGTTGTTGCTCACCCTCCATCCGAAAGTCTGTTGACCGAGAACAAGACGTTCAAAGTCCGTTGAAGTAGAGAGCAAGAAAGAGACTGGAAAATGTGTCCTCCCTTAAGAGGCCTAAACAATCCAAGATGTGTTCGGTAGAAGCCTCGTGTTCATATGCATAATATATTTCTTCAAAGATTAAATTATAATGCGAGCTATAAGCCTTTTCTGGATACGTGCTTGCAGCATAAATAAAGAGACTTCACTTGAACTGAAATTTAACTGAAGGCAGAATTCTTTTATGTTTAGATGGCATTATTAAGAGCTTTACGCTCAAAACATACTTTTATGACCTTGCCGAAGGACTGAAGCAGACTGCGTGAAAAAAGAAAATCCAGACTAAGTCTTAAAGATATACCACGGTCATAAATAATACACTCAAAAATTCCATGAATAAATTATTTAGTACAATTGGAAGAGCAATTGGAATATGCTAAAGAATTTCGTTTACCACATTTGCAGCCTAATTGCAGATACACCTGGAATATTTGCTAACATCTCTCCAAACAAGTGTCAAGCGAAGATCAATTATTAAAGTTAAAATATTCTTTCTCTCGAATAATCAAGGTCTTCTAAGAAGTACGTTTCATTGAATAAGTTGGTGTTTTCTCGTAATATACGATGAGAAATTGAGCGTTCCGACAGCAGCACTATGTAAGTTAATATAATGAATCAGGACTTAAATGTTTAGATCTTCTAACATGTATATCTCATAATATAACGCTTCCTTCTGACACTTCATTTAATTGAAAGTTGCACATTGCATTGGATTGCTTGCAAAGCATTTTTCCACTAATTCCCGCATTTAGATACAAATACTCTCAAAAGGAATACAGTCAGCTAACAATATTTATAGTCGAAGTGAGTATTTTCTTAACATGTTTATAGCAACTTAAAGTTAAAAAAATGTGTATACAGTCATCAGAAAGTGTTAACCTTAATACTACATCTCAGGAAAACGATGGTATGGTGTGTGACACATCGTCGTCTTCTGCTTAGGATAGGACTATTTTTTAATAATAATCAGAGGTTCAAAATAGCGTTATATCTTAAAGCAGCCTTAAATCGGCTCAGTCTTGCATTAAATCGGCTGAGGACTTAAATTAACTCAAAATTGTGCACAATCATTGACTAAAAAGTTCATTTTAGAATAAAATAGTTAATATTTCTTGTAATTTGCTTTCACTGAAAGAAAAAAAAAAAAACAGCATGTTTGTGTTGGATACGTATCGATAATATGGATAACACTAAAATCCACTAACTAAGCATCGAACTTAAATTAATCGATGTGGATGCCATGATTTCTAAAGTTTCTAAAAATTTTCTAACGTTTTACTATTTTACTTACATTTATGTCCTTCAACGTTTAAGGCTTAACTGGTACGTTAGATTTACATTAATTCTTTCCTTTAATTTCTATTTTTTCTTTCAGTATGTTCTGCACATTTAAATAATTGCATTGCTAAGACTTCGAGGGGACTTCGCAAAGAGGAGTGGATAAGCTTTTTTAATCGTGTGTATAAGGCGCAGATTTAATAAATCTTTTAGCTAAGTTTTATCTTTAATTTAGTTAAGTTTTTTCTTCGAATAAGCCTTCTAGTGAAGTGTGAAAACAAAATTTCGTTGAAAGCACAGGAACGTTATGCAATCTAGTCTTCTCAGTCCATAGAACACAGAATTCTTTTCTTATCATAATGGGTTGGTTTGGTTTGGTTTATTTGATTACGGCAAAGCACACGACGGCTATCTGCCTAAGGAGAGGGATGCCTTCGTGGAGAACTTTCAAAGAGAAGCTGGCTCGTATACACATTACACATGGGGAAAACCACGAAAACGCCCATGCAGCCAGTCCATCCACAGGGGTTCGAATTATCGGTTGTTCAGAAACTTTACCGCTCGAACGTTGGCAGGCCCATTATAATGGAAAAGAGGGATCCCGTTTGAAGCACTTTTCAGTGTCTGCTCTACGAAACTAAATTTTTGGCTGACCAGTGCTTTATTTCGTGAATTATTTCAGCCTTTTATCTAATGAAATGCAGAAAGAACGACTAGCTCACACCTTTGACGAATCCACTCTGACGTGGAACCTGTTTATTCCACTTATGATGGCACTTTGCTACATCGAATCCGGTTTTACTAGTTTTCAAGTCTGGTTTCACTGTTCAAACTACTACACATTCTTGCAGATTTCTTTGCCCCTGATGAAGAGGGACCTGCACCTGTTAGCGCTTGAAATCGATCAAGTTTTTGACTAAATCTACACCAAACAGAAAGTTGTTGCTTTGCTAATTTTTGCTCTCTTCATGGTTTTACCCTCGATACTAACAGATTCCATTTCATCATTTCAGACAGTTTTTTTTATTTTTTTTTATTTTATTCTAGAACAGTTTACGGCCCTATACACCTAAGTATAGCATTTCTGGAGAAGCCCTCGAAGATCATTTCCAGTTTTTGTTAACACAAAAGGTAAATACTACATTTTTTTCCATATAGACTCATTTCTGGGACCTAGTAGCAAGCACATTTAATTTTTTTACAAATTTTAAATAGCTTTTACAAACAGTTTTATTTTTCCTCACAAGAGACAGAAATAAAAATGTGTTTTTGAAAAGAAGATTAAGCCCAGAGAAAGTTCATTACGTTAAAAAAAAAATGAACGCTTGATAATCTGAAATTAAAACTGCTGTAAATATTACAACGTGCTTAGTACGTTTATAATACTCTTATATTCATAAACACTCATACTTTTAAATTTCAGTATGGTGGTTAATGGAGTTGGCTGCCATGCTATTGGGCATAGGTTCGAATCCCAGAAAAAGCTTTGAGGTTGTCCTATAACATTCGTCGCAGATTGTGATGCCGATGCCCGCTGGGCAACATTCTCAGTATCAGAGAAGAGAATGACCGATGAATTTGGCCATTCACGACGAATGTTTGAAGAACAAACATCCGATCTTTGGGAGGGGAAAAAAAAAACTTTCGAGATTAAACCACCAACAAGTAACGTGCAGTAACGCTTATATCAGACATTCTTGTTTAGGCATTATCAGACATATTTGATTCTTGGCAAAAATCTGCATACATTTTGCTTGTACGGAAGTCGAAAAATTTTTGGATTACTGCTAATATCATAATTCTGGTAACCGGAAAAATGCCCACAGGAAAAATGCTCACAGGAAAAAAGCTCACACAGAAATATGCCCACATAGAAAAAAGCTCACATGGAAAAATTCTCACTTAGAAACATGCTCACATGGAAAAAAGCTCACATAGATATATGCTCACTGGAAATAAGTCCACTTATAAATAAAATATGTAGAAATATCCTTACATTAATCAATCAATAATTAATCGATTTGAACATCGTACACCTACTTGAATTTTTCAAAGAAAAATCCTTTAAATTACCAAAACATTTATGGTATATATATATAAAAAACTGGTATAACTTATGTGTAGATTTAGTTGCTATATAAGATTAACAAATGGGCCGTTTTGAATTAGGAAAAATAGAGGAGGAAGGAAGAAAAATGAAACAGAACATTACAACGAAAAATTATTACAATTTTAAATGTTAAAAAATAAAATAATAGTAAGTATATATTACAAATTTTATAATATAAACATTTACAATAATAAGCAAATAGAAATCATTATTCAAATTACGTGAAATACCTTGTTATATATAAATCATAAATATATATTTCACATAAACTTATGAGGTATTTCTCCCGCTTCTTAGCGCGCCTTCGTGGTGTGGCGGTCTGCACGCTGAACGCGTATTCCAGAGGTCCGTGGTACGATTCCCGATGTAGGCTTTGCTCATTTTTCACATCTCCTGCTTCCAAAATACATAATATCTCTACAAACGTACTGAATATTAACTAATATATGTAAATATCTAATTTTATCATCAATTTCATCATAGTTTCTTACATGATTCGCGATTTTTTTACTTCAATACGCCCTGTATTTACAATAGCTAGTAATAACGTTGACAGGCTAAATCTTTTTTCAGTCCTTCAAACAAAAAACACATAATGGATGGCTACAGTTAAATAATGAATTTAGTACCATGAAAGCTTTCGTAATAATTTGTTGTTTTCGGAGATTTTTTGAAAGCTGCTTTCATAATGATTCCACACTTCGATTGGAAACTATGGTCTTCTAGAACATTTTTGGCTCCAAACTTAAATAACTACATTCAAACATCAGTTTCTATAGATACACATCAAAAGTATGTAAAAATAGAAAATTCCTTTGTTCAAATTGAAAATTCAAATAAAAAACAAAAATAAACTATTGGCAATTATAGGGAAAAAATGTCTTTACAGGGGGCAATGGTATAAAATATTACAGTACATGCAAAATTTTACTATCATTTTTCATTCTTTTATATACCGCCCCTGAAAAGGTTAATATGGGCATTTGTCCAATAATTTTTTCAAATGATCAAATAATTTTTCTTTAAAAAATTCAAGTAGGTGTACGATGTTCAAATCGATTAATTATTGATTGATTAATGTAAGGATATTTCTACGTATTTTAATTATGAGTGGGCTTATTTCCATGTGAGCTTTTTTCCGTGTGAGCATATTTCTAAGTGAGCATTTTTCCATGTGAGCTTTTTTCTATATGGGCATATTTCTGGGTGGGCCTTATTTCCCGTGAGCATTTATACATGTGAGCATTATTCTGTGAGCATTATTCCTGTGGGGTTTTTTTCCTAGAATCCATAATTCTTTCATTTTTAGATTTTCTTCAAATCACTAACGCAATTACTTAGCAGTAAAAAAAAAACTCAGTTACTTCATTCGGAATTTTAAACAAATTATTAATAACTGTTATACATTGACATTGATTTAAAAGCATCGTTTTTCAATAATAAATTTATACACTACATAGTAACTGCTGTCTCCTACTGATCTAGCGCTCGAAGCGCAGGAACATCTAATTTTCAAATGTGGTATTTTTAAATTCCTGTAAATCAATTTGGAAATGATCTAAACAACACGTTTAACAAGGAAAGAAAAATGCGAATATTTTACATTACAAGCATAAGCAAAGTGCAGTGACTATTTTTAAGTACAATTCTAAAAATCTGTTGTTAAAAAAAATTTGAATATGGTAAAAATTAATGTTACAGTATGACTGGATTTGAACTATTCACACATTCTGCACATATGTGGAACGTATTTTATGCGGTCTCATACACGCAAGAATTTCTTTTTCCAATCACAGGTAATGCGATAGTGATACGAATTCACCAAAAGCAATTGGTGAATTGCATTGAATTTTGAATTCTCATCTTTCCACGTGCTTGTAGTATCATGGGATGCATGCAGTGCTTTCGGTTAAGAAAGAGATAATAAATCTAATAAAAGAAAGCAGACTCATTCGGTTAAAGCCTATTTTGACTGCATGTTTAAGAACACATACTATTTTATCGTGGAAAATAGTGTTTCTCATGCTGCGCATATGCGTTTATTCCTTAATTAACGCCATCGGCCCTTGAGCCATACCATCGATAGGTTAAAACTCTTAGTTGTAAGCCTCAGCACCTACTAAGGATTCACGATTCGGGAAGCTGGCAGACAGCTACTGAATGCTCTTACTTGCTGCACATATTATTTATATATAATAAAAAGAGAGCTCAAACAGTATAGCCCAAATATGATTGATACTTACCTGAAGAATGTTAAGCTGCTAAAGCTTTAAAAATTGTTGATTCCTGAGACTTCTACCAATTGTTGTACAGTATCACTAGGAGACACAGAAACTGATACGAGTATCATTGTAGCGTCTAGCAGTTAATTTAAGACCCGTGAGCATTCCGTTGCGTAGATTAAAAGTTAAGTACCTCTTAAAGCAATGTTTTTTATTTTCTTTCTTTTAAATCTTAGTTCAGTATTTAATAAATTAAGTAAGGTAATTATAGTTTTCTCATAATACAGACTTCAGACTCCATCGAGCGAAATCCCACTGTAAGCCCATTTGCATGACTACTATATTATAATAATGTATCATTGACATATCTCTGTATAATATGCCCAAAGGAAATTTCGTGCTCTTTTATAAAGGTAAAATATAAATGACAGAGTACAAAACAACAAAGATTTTAAAGCTAGTTCTTAAAGCTAAATTACCACGAGTAGTATAGAATTTAATGCAGGCTAGAATTTAAATTCTGTTACTGAATTATTCTACATCTACGTAACGGTAATTCACGCAGAACTATTTCCTTGCTGCTGGCGAGTTATCGCCTATGCAATTTATCAAATACACCCGATGACAGATTAAAACTCAAAAATGTTTTTACTTGCTACTTATGAAAAACATAAAAAAGGTAATTAATTAACTTATCGCAGTTAACATTACAAACCTTTTGAGGTGAAATAACTTTTAAGTATTACAAGTTACCAAGAGCAAGTTTCTCCCAAATGCCCACCTTGTTCTTTTTATCAACTTGAATTCACTTACCAAACTTGAGCGGCAAACACGCATACCTGCAACCTCTGACCTATACCAATAACACTAACGTGCTCAGATAGGCAAGACTTGCAACTGAGCTATCTAGTTTTTAAACGCTCTTTCGCGGGTTCTTAATTGCATAATTTTCTGGTCTGTACGAGTATGAGTGACGTGAACAAAAGAGAAGATAGGACAGTGTTTAAATTAAGTTTTATTAAAAACATTTGTCACAAGACTACTTTTTACTATGACAAAGTATTTTGCCTTAGAAGTGCATTCGTGATTTAAATTAAGTTTAACTGTTAATAAAATTTAAAAACAACTGTCACAAAACTACTTTTTACCATGGCAAAGTAATCTCTTTAGAAGTGCATTCTTGGGAGACATTTTACAGAAAGACAGCTTGTATTGAATTTGTACATGGGAACAAATGAAGACTCACGCAGCCAAACCATTCAATCGCCAGATTCGGCATTAATTTCCGTGTCTGTGATTTTATCCACTTACCCAATAACAAATTGTTGTTTCAAAATTATAAGTACGTGAACAGATTCAGCTGAGCAGTAAAATACCTAGTTTTCTTTTTCTTAGATGGATTTTAAATAAGAAAGGTAGTCTATTAAAAAAAGAAAACTTAAAATTTCATTAATAACAACATGTTATCTTAAATTACACTTCTCTTTTCTTGCACGCTTTTAAGCGCTATTTAATCATATGAAATTTTAAAAAAAATTTTATTGTTGTTAGCTAAGAAATAACCTTTTTGTTTGTTTATTTGAATGCGACGAAGCATGTTAGAGCCATCTGCTTAAAGAAGGAGATCCCTTCATGGAGAACTTTCTAAGGAAAACTGGCTCGTCATGAATGGCTCATATTCATGTAACATGGAGGAAATCGATGTAGAAACACATGCTACAAATAGCTTTCAAATATTTGAACATTTGTCAAGATGACAAGAAGAAAATATGTTTCTTCATTTACGAGAATAAAAATTCTGTTTCACTAGTTATCCTAAAAGGGCTATCAGACTCGAAACATTTTGCATTAATTCATTTTAAATCTCATCCATTGTAAATGTGCGTTTCATTTTTCACTGAGTCTGTTGTCATTCGGCAAAATGTAAGACATTTATTCTTCAAACTAACTCTGTCTTTTATTGATTACCAAACTAAGCTAATTGAAATCATTAAATATACTTCTTAATATATTTTTTTTTTAAATTTTTAATCTGATTTCCGTATTATGTTACGTTCCTGGATTAGTCTAAACGTTTATTCATGTAGTATCCAATAATATCTTTCGCTGTTCTACTTAGGCCAGCTCTACTGATAATCTCTACAGCTCTATTCATAATCTCCACTGATAAACCATATTAAACTTTAAAAGGAGCCCTTTAGAATCTGAGCTTTTTCCGGTTTTTAGCCCAGATGGGCTATTAGTCTCAAAATAAGATTTTGCGTTGATTATTTATTTCTTCCTGTATACACTTTATACGCATCTAGAGAGTACATGAAGTTTGTACTGCTGATATCACATTCTCATCACTGAGAGAACACAGTGTAAAACAAGAGAGCAAGGAAAGCATCTCCTCTGCCTTTTTGGTACATTTTCAGATCAGCGGTTGCTGTGTTATGCGTATGAAGCACGAGCGTAGATGCGCTAGATGCTAGAAAATAATTTTGACGTGAAAAAGAGTTCAGAAAAGCGAAAGAGTGTCTGCTGTGTTGCCATGCCTTTTTAAACTTTTTTCTTTATTTGATACTTACTTTATTCTGATAATCATAATTCTTTATTTTTGCGTGCGTAAAAAGCTAAACCAGTAATTTATTTCGTATGGGTAATATTCAAAACCTATTAATACACAATTCTACTAAATGAAAAAAAGCGCACAATCAAAATGTTGATAGTAAGACTCTCTCTATCTATATATATAAAGAAGAAAGGTCTGTGTGTTTGTCCTATAATGCCTCAGTAACTACTATAGCTATTGCCATCCACTTTTTTCCAAAAAAAGGAGCTAAAACCAGAGACATTAATTAAAAACTCGGAAAAACGATCATTTTCGCCCTCATTTTCCCAGTGGCAACAGTCTCGCAAGCTGGAGATAAAAATCTGCTTTATTTCGAAAGTTGTTGCCACTGCTCGCTTTCAAATCCTAGAGTTTGTTAATTAAAAATTTCTAGGTTTTACAATGAATTAAAAATAGCATTGGCAAGCATTAAATACATTATTCTCGATTCCAAAAACTCGTGGGAAGCCATTTCGATTGTTCTCATCTTCGTACGACTTTAATAAGCCGAGATATTAATTAAAAACTCTGAAAACACTAATTTTCGCACTCATTTTTCCGAATGGCAACAGTACGGCGCATTGGAGATAAAAATGCTTTATTTTGAAAGATGTTGCTACTGCTCGCTTTCAAATTGTAGAGTTTGTTAATAAAAATTCGTAAGTTTTGCAAAATCTAGACATATAAAGAAGAATATCTGTTTATGTGCTTTCTTTTTTGTTCGCGTTATTTATTTCTGATCCATTATGATAACTTTTTGCCACATTTAATCGGCTAAAATCGAATATAGGTTAAATATTGGATGGAACTTGAAATTTTACGACCATGCTGTAAGAAAGACGAAAATCATTAAAAACTGCGTGCCATTTTTGCTGATATAATGAGACAGAATTAACTTGTTTTTCTATGGAAATTTTTTATATGGGTTCTATAACGCCTCAGACTGAAAAATGTATGTATGACTATGAATCGTATTTTTTGCATCGTTATTAGGGAAGGATTACAGTGGTATCATTCTCTTTGTTGTTAGATGCATCTTAACCTAACTTAACTGGTATCGGGTACTTCCGCTAGTTTAATTATAAAGTGAAGTATTAAGAAAAGTGCCCTCTAAAACCAAAGTGTCTATTATTATTATTATTTCAGTAAAACTTTAGTATATATCAGGACTTAGAAAAACCAGCTTTCGTTAATAAGGACTTTTAACCAACATTAATTTTCTCAGTTTTTTTATACCAAAGTCCGAATTGTTATTAACTTTTCACTTACGTGTGATTTATTTAATTTTTACTTACAACAGAGAAATTTTTCTCAGATTTTTGGGGGTAAAATTAGATACAATATTTAAATATTTGAAAGAAATTAAAAGTATTTCTTCCATGTGTCCTTGCAGTTAATTTTAAATGCTTCCTTCTCCGAAGAAAGCTAACAGTCTTTACGAGGTGGTTTTTTTTTTTTTTTTTTTTATATGACTGAATTAATTCTTTCTTACCAAATTTACATTGTAACCAGGAAGTGTGAAAGACGTCAAAATTTTTCTTTAAGTGATGAGACTATGTACAGCAATCTTGAAGTAGGCAAAAGACACATTAAAAACCTGTCCCTGTCATACCAATTCGTAATATTAACAGTTTGAAAGACAGAATAACAGATGTTTGCTTCAAGCGTTATAGAGCTGGAGAATTAAAATACCGACTGGCATTTTCCAAGTTACAAAGAAGGCATAAGTTTAAATTCATTAAAATTCATAAAAATACTTCTGAAAATACCATTCCTAAAAATCTCGATATGTCTAATTATAATAGCTTTCAGAGAATAAATTTCTGTGATCAAGGAAAGAATTTATATCCATCGTATATACCTTAAACCAGTGCTCCGCAACCGGTGTGCCATGAGTAGGATATAGGTGTGCCGCAATCAAATACATGTATTTGACATTTTGAAATTTTTTATTGCAATATTTAATACACAATGACAATTTTTTTCCTTAATAATGTCTATTTTAAATGTTTTTATATATTTCACTGTTGTGTGGTTGTGTGTGTGATTGTAAGTGTGTCAGCATTTGAATTTTTTCGGCACTTCCTTGATAACTCGGAACTCAAAAATATATAAGTTTTTTTAAGCGCAGGTATCACATTGATAATTATTATGATTGCATATAAATAAATATGTTATGGTTTTATAATTGTATATTTTTCAAATTAAAAACAAAAATTTATTGTAAATTTTGTGTATAAATCAATACATATATACATTAGCTTTTGGTGTGCCACGAAATTCCAGAAAGATTTTTTGTGCGTCGCAGGTGAGAAAAGGTTGCGGAGCATTGCCTTAAACCATGATACATTAAAATGGTTCAAAATTTCTCAAAACGGCAACCAACTTTTTCAAATGTCGTCCGATTCCTTCCTAAATTCTAAAACTTTTGCCGCCCATTGCAGCCACACCGGTTGCACATGCTCTGGCGCCCGCTCTGCGTGGAGACTTAGTGCACTTATTTAATTAAAAAGCACTTTATTCAAGATGTAGTTATGCATTTATTTCGCAGGATCGCTTGAACATGAGGCTTGCAACAACTATTTCTCTTACATGCTAATAATTTACATTCTGGCAGGACACGAAATCCACGATCTGAAAACAAGGAACATCTTGAAGAGATTTCCTTTAAGTTGTTAGAGGGAAGAAAAATGAAAATAAATGAAAGCGAGCGAGAAGAATTACGAAGTTCCTACCTTCGCGCGAAACATTTTATGCATCACTTTATGTTGTTGGTTTTATTCGTCACTGTTGGTCTACTAGATGTTTCTTCCTCTTGTGCAAAATGCGACTTCTTAATATTTTCAACTCACCTACAGACGTACCTACGTATATTTCCATTTAAGGGCATATCGGCAAACACTTTTAAAAGCCAAAATACACAATGACTTTGCCAAAAAAGGGAGTTTAAATTTACCTTTGTTCTTCAGATACGTGAAAATTAAGCTGTATATTTTGCCGAATTTACTTAGTAAGCGTACAAAAGCACAAAAAAGTCACTTTTCTTTCCTTTGCACTTTATTTAATTTGTTTAATTTCTTTCTTTTCGAAAACGCCATGGCGTAATCACAGAAAATGCTTTGTTTGAACTGATAACTAAAGAAAAAAAAAACTTCTATAAAATATTTGTGCTTACAAATAAATTTCAGAATATTACGAAATATTTGCTCTATGGCCTCGGATACTAGATACTCCGCAAAAAAAATAAATATGTTTATATCTCAACAAATTATTGAGCAAGTAACTCAATACCTTCTTCTTCTCAACCTGAAAAATTCTATTCTATAAATGACATTTAATTAGTACCTCTGAATGCTTGTCTAAATAGATAGCTAATTATAAAAGAAATATAAAACAAGTTTTCAGTTACTGGACATGAAAATATTTCTTAATTTGTAATAGTTCTTAATTTCTTAATCTGACTATCAAACTTCCGCCAACATTTTCAATTAAGAGTCCCATTTGCAAAAACTTTAAAACAAATATTTACAAAAACATTTACATTAAAATATTTACAAAAACTTATGAAAAAGGGAATTACTGAGTATTCGGTAAATTTATATAAAGCACTACCTAGGGATTACTTTTTGTAAAGGTTATATCAATAAATTTATCTTAAGAATATAACAAATGTCAGGCTGTGAGAAACATATTTGATAAATTTCCAAAAAAAAATTGCTTGAATAAAGATGCTGATACATCTGCCAATGCCTTAATTTACTTGAAGTGTTACGGCACTTTCTCTGAGGTATCTGAATTTCAGTAAACGTTTTGAAGAAAATCATACAATTAGGTTATTGCTTTAAGGAAGATATACTACTTTTCAAAATGATACAATAGCTGTTCATATGGCAGAATTATTTTGCCCTGTCAGTGTAAGATAAAACTTTTGCATAATACTATTATTCCTACGATTTTTACTTGGTGTAATTTATCTTATGTATTTGATATTCGTCTATGTATTTGTATTACCTATCCATGCGGGAAAATGATGTTCTAAATAAACAAATGATGCATTACACAAATACAATGATGAGCTAAAATTTCTGGATATTTTGCCTTTTAACCTAGGACACCTTTCTGTGCTCCTCGCAGAAATCTATCAAATATATTAGACGTATTATACTTATCAAACTTATTAGATTTCCACTAACCGAGTCCAGATTTGACAGTTATCTATATCTAATTATTCTATGGTAACTTCTACAGTCAGCGTGTCGACATTTTCCGGTTTTTAACTTTAATTATTAAACTGACTTGACTGCCAATCGAATTACAGCTTATCTTTTCCGTGCGATGTAAACCCACAGCCAGTCTCATATGCAATTCAGACGCTGGATTTTTGTTTTTCTGTTATGGAATAACATGCTGTTCAATTTTTTTAAACGTAAGAAATCTGTCTTTGTTTATTTAAGTGATGGATAACTTAATAAACAAAGAATAAACTAAAATAATATGCTTTAAAAAGCATTTTATTAACAAAAATCAAGAACTCTGTTATAAGAGATAAGAACAACAAACACACTGAATTTAATAGTGACCCCCAAAGGCACCAATATCGGCTAAAATGCTGTTTAAATGGACTTTTGTCTTTTCTTGCGTCTCCACGTGAATTCGCTTAAATAAGAATCAAAGTACAATGGTGTGCAAAAATTAAGGACGAAGTCGAAAAATTAGCATATCAGCTGAACGAAGAGGCAGAGCGGACAGAAAGACCAAGCAGGAGATTAAGTAAGGTGATGTACGGTAGCACATGCGCAGATATGCAGGTAGACGTAATGGGGGAGTGTCTGAGTAGTATAAAGCATGTTGTCGGTGTAAGATCAGTATTTCTGGCAAAGAGATTGCACGCCGTATAGCAGTTAAAATCACACCGAGTTGCTGCCTCAGCGAGAAACGGCGAATAATCAATCTGTTAGACGACATCTGGATGCTTTTACCCGAGGTCGAATCATTGGGAAGTTGGAGGAAGGCCGCAGTGTGCCAAGTGTGCCAGAGTTCGAAATTGCTCACAGCATCGTTTCACGACTTTGGAGACAATTTCAAACTACAGGAACAGATATCCGGGGGTTTAGTAGTGGTCGTCCACGAGAAACCACACCCGCAGATGACCGGTATATTGCCTTACAGGCCAGAAGAAACAGGCGGCAGACAGCGGGAGAAATCGCTAGACACACCACACAGGCGACTGGACGACCGATATCGCGTTTTACCGTGGCCAGAAGACTGCACGGTGGTGGTCTGTTTGCACGACGCCCTGTACGGTGTGTACCTCTAACTCCTGCCCATCGGAGAAGGCGTTCTCTGTGGTGCCGGGAACACCGGAATTGGAGAGACAATGAATGGGGACGAGTACTCTTTACAGATGAGAGCAGATTCAGTCTGAGTAGCGATTCTCATCGCATACTCATCTGGAGAGAGCGGGGAAGCCGCAATCAGCCCTCGAACATCATTGAAAGGGACAGGTATGGAGGTGGCGGTGTTCTCGTTTGGGGAGGCATCATGCTTGGTAGTTGTACAGACCTTCACATCTTCGAGGCAGGTTCAGTCAACGGGACCCGTTATTGTAACGAGATTCTTCTTCTATATGTGCCGCTTGGCAGCTCGTACCTTACCACCAGTAACGATTCCGGAGCTTCGATTGGCGCTGCAAGACGAATGGGCAGCAATGCCTCAACAACTGATTGACACCCTCATTCTCAGCATGGGCAGACGCTGCGAAACCTGCCTAGCAGTCAGGGAGATCATATCCCCTATTAAAGACCGGATGTTTCTTGTTGGACACCCATCACAGGGATGTTTCGGCCTTCAGTCGCATTGCGCTCCATGCTACTTTTTCAATAAAGCTTCTTTTTATCCCTCTGATTCCTCTTTTAGTAAGTGGTGCTTACATTACTCATGTCCTTACGTATTGGGGATCTTAGGTATTAAATGTGTTGATTTGGAAAGCTTTTGTACAAAGTTATATTGAAAAAAAACCGTCTCGTCCTTAATTTTTGCACACTAGTGTATACCTACAACCATTGGCGCGTATTTGTTTCCGTAAAAAATTGTTTGGAATGCGTTTGTCCTGTAACGAAAACAATGCAGAATTTTTCCAAATTACTTGATGTAGGCACACAGAAAGTATAACATCGTTTCTTTCGGAAAAAAATTACAAATATAGGTGTATATTTTATGTACTCTTGTCACAAACATGATTTTTAAATTTATAAAATATGAGTAATTTTGAAATTTACTTTTAAAATAATGCTTCAGACCACAGCTTCTTTCTGCATTCAGCATTTCTTCAAATCCAACTGCCGCGCAACATACAGGTTAAATTTAATTGACTAAATAAAAATGAGGGTGTTTTCTTCTTTACTAAAATATACATTTCATTAAAGATTCTTTTAATAGAATACTCACTTCTAATCGTATTAAAAGCTTATGAAAAGGACTATAGATGGTTGATTAATTGATTAAGTATATTAGAATTACCTGCACCTGCCCAAGGCGAGGTAATGCTTTCGTAGAGCAGCTTTCAAGAAAAACTGCCCTTACTTATGTTACTCAAGCGGAAATCACGAAAATGCTGATGCAGCCAGCCTATTCACTGGGATTCGAACTTTGGTCAAACTACTACTAATCACACTCTTATCACTCGACCACTAGTGGCTAAGACAATAACATCTTTGTACATTGGTAGTTTCATCAAGAAAGCGATGCCTGGATGAATGGACCGAATGCAAATATTTATACGTTTTCTCAGGATCAACTTAAAATAGAAATCAATTAGTTTCAGCAAGAGATCCACCAGTAGCTGAGAGGATTAGTCGACTGACACAGGACAGAACAGAACCGAATCTTTCTAATCCATCAGGTTGTCTTTTGAAGGAAAAAACAAAAAGTGAATTCTACAAAGAAAAGAAGCCGTTTTAAAATAGTTTTAGACGTACGTCTTGAAAATAGGAAATCTATTTTATTTTCTTATAATTTAAACTTATTACTAAAACAGTGTAGATAATATTTATTTACTTATTTTTATTTGATGTCTCATCATAAAAATAAAAATATAAATCTCATGGAGGAAGTTAGAATATCTTGTAAGGTAAGCCATAGATTGTGGGCCGGAAAAAAATGGTCCTTGGCTAGGTCTTGTTAGAACACGTGTCAGTGGTTCTTCACCCCTGACCTAGGACTTCGCTCGAGTAAATTCATTGCAGGAGCTCTATCACTAAGCCATTTATGAATGTGTAACATTAAACATATGGCAGAACATGCAAATCAGAACACATATTTCATTGAGCCAGTAGCATGCAAATCAAATGGCATTATGAATTAAGTCTGAAAAAATGAGGAAAAAAATAAACGAAAACGATGCGAGAAGTTATCTGATGCAATGGAATTTAATACCCTTATTTCTCAACTGATAGTGCGGATGCTACGAATATTTCCTACAGACATTCTTGGTTTATCAATAAATACGCCAATTACTTCAAAATTCCTCAGATATTATTTACTGAAAGAAGTATTTCGCCTCGATAAAACATGACTGATGAGCGCAGTTTCCGTTACTTATCTTCCCGAAGAATTTTTCTACATATGATTAGTTAGGGCAATGGTACGCAGCCTTTTCACAAGTGCGCCTGCACTGCAGAACTGCCGCAGAAACTCATTTATCCGAACTAACTAAAGCGTAGGCACCAAAATTAACAAGTTTACGAATGGTCTATGATAATTATTTTCGGCATTTAAAAGTAGAAATAAATAATTATAATGTTGTTAAGCAAAAGTACGCATTATAAGTAAATATACTATTACAAATATATAATGGAACAACAGTTATTCAGACTTTAGATAGCGCGAATCGATTAATCGGATCGCCTGTTTTTCTTTCTAGAACAAGAAAACATAGTACCAAAATTTTCATTTCGATAGAAATAATATACAGAACAATTTCGAGAGGGGGAACAATTCTCGACAAACTATCCATGAAAATTTTATTGACACTTTAACAAAATCTCTGTCTGCAAAGGGGACCACTGCGTTACAAAGTCCAATGATATTTATTTATTTATTATTATTCCGCCTGCTTCACCCCTCAATGGGAACTCCAGGTCAGTCATGTTATTCTGATCGTTGCTACAGCAACCTATTTTGGTTGTTTATCTTTTCAACCTTATTATAGATAAACGTATTTAACAACAGTTATTACTTTTGTTGGGTGCTCCAACTTACAGTTTTTTGGGAATGTTAGTATAAAATTAGCAAAAAGGGTTAGTTAGCTTAGAGATATATACATGAGTTGAGGCTTGCTGCCTTTACATTTCGTCTGGTGCCTAGACCTGGTTATCTGCTATGATTATGTTTCTCTTAGAATAGACATACTCTATGATAGTTCTGACGCCCCGCTGGTCGTAGTAATCCTGAAGGTCTTTGAGGCTATGTGATCCCTGGAGCTGAGGAAGGAAGGCTCTGATGGGAGAGGTGAATGGGCTGTCGTGGATGTAATGTGAAACGTCTGCTGAAGAAGCTGAAGCACCGCAGGCGCATTTTACGTTTTGGTGGCAGAACCTGCTGAGGTACGCGGGAAATCTTCCGTGATTTGTGAAAGCTTGTTGTAGATAGAAATCTGTTTTGAGCCTTTTGGTGGAAACCAAGTTTCTTCAGCATACTTTTCAATTTTACATCCATGACTGTCCACTCACCTCTCCCATCAGAGCCTTCCTTCCTCAGCTCCAGAGATCACATAGCCTCAAAGGCCTTCTTCAGGATTACTACGGACAGCGGGGCGTCAGAACTATCATAGAGTATAAGGTGACGGGAAGCAAATGAGCTATAATTTGCCAAGACATGCGGCGATGCCCGGTATGAACTGCCAGCATCTTTAAGCAGTTCGACCACTATTCGCCGAGACGCAAATTTTTACAGCCGTTGATTAGTATACAGGTGCTAGCATCCTTAAGCCAATTCACCGAAAGAAAGATTTTATTCACTTTTTTAAACATAGTAGCAAACAAAATACTAATTACAAAGAGATGTTCGAGCATATGACGAACTTATATCTTTACGAGCCCATTTCCTTTAAGGGGACTCATACACCTTAAACCCCTTATGATCTTCCAATATGTGATTGTTGAAAGAATTGGGATATTTTATTTATTTTAAAAGATATTACTTCCAACTTTTTACATCTGACTACATAATATAGCTGCTTTGGAAAATAGTAACCAGAAAGTTTGTGTTGCCACAAATATTTTTGTAATTTAATTCTCTTTGTGACAAAATATTTCGCCATGTTTCCACCTTGCGCGCAAGATATTTTAAAAATGGCTAACGGGTCATACTTGAAATTTGATGGAATTCTTTATATGGGCACTACTTTCTAACTGAACGAACAATCTGATGAATATTTTAATATTGAAAAATTTTATGGACGAAAACATTAAAAATTTTTTTAATAAAATACATTTTATAAACTTAACTGAAAATAAAATAAATATTTAACATGAAATTTTTAGAATTTTAGGTTCACAGTAGTTTCCAAATGTTATAAAAGCTATATATTAAATACGGAATTAAATTATGAAACAGAATGTTTTAAACTGTGCGCGCAAGTTGGAAACATGACGAAAAATGTTGTCACAAAGGGGATTAAATTATAAAAATATTTGTGGCAACACAAACTTTATGATAACTCTTTCAGAAAGCAGCTATATTATGTAGTCAGCTGTAAAAAGTTGGTAGTAATTGCTTTTAAAATAAATAAGTTATCCCAATTCTTGCAGCAGTCACTTATTCGAACATCTTATGGGTTTTAAGGTGTATGAGTCCCCTTACGTTAAAACCAAATTTTCTGGGGTTCCTGTTGTGCACTTTCGTGACTTTTGCACAATGTAGTGTATTCCGTCAAATAGGTTCACTACCTTTAGGCTCCACAACACTGAATTAGAGAATTTTTTCTGTTTAGAAGTCCCTTTGATCTTTTCAATAAAATTTATTTAAACTTCCTTTCTAATTCAATTAATAATTTCTGTATTGCAAAGTATGTACGTTTTCCATGAAAACAACTTAGTTTGAGCAGGTAGCCTTCGCCTGCTTTACCTTAACTGATTAAAGAAACAAACTTTTGATTATGTAGGAAGGAAATTTAAAACTTTTTTTTTTAATCGAAAACTATTTTCATGGTCGCATCGCATTCAAATGAAGGTTTAGAGTGCCATCGGTTTCACTTAATCTACCTCAGCAGAACGTAAAAATTTATTATTAGAATTAACTATTAATATTACTTTAATATCGATACATTTACATAGAAATGCCAGTTTTAAAGAATAACTTTCAAGTACATTGGTGTCTCCCACACTTTCTATCTTGAGATATTTTCCACACTTCATATCTTCTTCTACTGTAGCGTTTATTGGTAGGTAATATAAAGTTATATTATTTGAATACGGCAAAACAAAGAGGACTATCTTCCTAAGATGTGGCATGCCTTCGTAAAAAACTTAAACAAACGGGCTCGTATTCATATTTCATTCTTTGGAGCATTGGCGCAAATTTAACTTTACTGATAAGATTTTAATGAAATATTTATATATATATTATATTGTATATATGTTACGGTGAAGCACCGAAATCTGGAGAATGTCGACTTTCACCGGTGAATGTCAACATTCACATAGTCTCTTGGTGTATGTCCGAAATATTTTCCAAATACTCTTATTTCTGACTTTGGTGAATGTCGGTGATGTCGACCGGTGAATGTCGACATTCACCATGTACTAATGGTGAATGTTGAACATATAACCATATTATATTTTCTTCTCCGTAATTCAGTCGCGAATAAACACACTTGAGACTGGAAATAAGAACTTAAGAACATGAGAACCTAAAACACACAATACATTCAAAATCAGAAAGGAAAATAATAGAAGTTAAAAACTTACTTAATTATACAGTACGTTCTAAATGAGAAAATAAAATAACAGTCATAAAAAACTTACTAAATTATGTGATTCAAATCTTATTTATTGCAACAACTTAAACTATTATGGCACTTTATGACCTCTCTTTTCGACTTTCACCAGAGCATATCTGTGATTGTCGACATACACCGGTGAGGGTCCGAATATACAAGAATGTATTGAAATATTCGGTCTTTCACCGACGCATTTAGTGAATGTTGATATTCTCCGGTGAAAGTCGATATTCTCCAATTTCGGTCTTTCACGGTAACATATACACACCCACTTTCTTACCTGGCTTGGCAAGCTCCCTTTTTTACTCATATATGTTGATTAAATTGTGCACTGCCGCCCAACCGGTTTAATGGTTAGCGCCACTGATTGTGCCGGAGGGCCCAGGTTCGAATCCAGAAGAAGGTATGGATGTTTGCAAATGTATAGTGTCGGTGCGGCATGGCGACACTCTAAATATGCGGCGAGCCGAAAGTCCTCTCGTGTAGTTTGGAGGAAGGGGAGAGAGGTGGGAGACCCTCGGACCCGTTTCCCCCCCCCCGAGTGCTCTCCATCAAAATCGGGGCGAGGTGGAATTGAGCTAAATCGCACTGTCATCTGAATGGCGCTCCTTGCCACGAGGAATTTTGTGGCCTTGGGCTGACTGCGTCAGACAAGTGAGCCTAAGCAGTAACAACAACAAATTGCGCACTTTTTTTATTTTAACAGTGATTAAATTATGTTCTTATGTTTCGGTTAAAATTTTTAGGCCTTTAGTTAATCTGCATGCAATAGTTGTAGAATTATCAACAGTTAAAAAGTGTAAATGGAGTGCCACGAATTTGTTTACACTACAGAGAAACTTTTAGTTGTATAAAGAAATAAGTCAGCTGCGCACCAATTTCGGTTCGCTCAGCCCAGAGGAGCCAGAAGTTAACTATAAATTTTGATGCGTCGAAATTTCGTCTTTAGCCGAACTGCTTGTTTTTGCGTAGAAACAACTGTATTCGATGCTTGGGGTTATTTTTGTATTTTACAAATTGAATGAAGATATTTTAACTTTTCATGTACTTTTGCCTTCCCGTAGAGTGAGATTTGAACTGTTTGAATGAGAAATATATCTCTAATGAAAATCGAGAAAATAAATTGAAATTAAGCTCGGTAAAAAATGTGTATAATTTAATAAGCCGTACAAAGCGGTCATTTTGTGTCCACATCAGAATGTTTTGTTTAAGCAGTACATACATGATCTGTGATTTGAGTGCAATATAGATAGCATTTTTCGCTGATAACGTTCTTGTTATGTCTGTTCGTCGAGATCAAATATAGCCTAAATCAAGGACATAAATTCACTGTACCCAAGAGAGTAAACCTCTGGCTGATTATAGGTGACAATAAGAGGTTCGATGGCAGGGTAAACCCAGTATTTGAACGTCCTTATTCGCGAATAGCAAATAAGAAGAAATTCCTGTCACACTTGCGAGTTACAAAATAAATTTCTTTTCCATTAATCATTCGATATCAAAATCGCAACCCATATTGGGGAATTTTTTTTTGCATCATATGCAGTTGACTCAAGTCCATCCAAGATTAAAAAAACTGCATAAAATGTTTCTCTTTCTTTCAAAGCCACATGTAACTTTTCCCATATATTTGTATCTCCAATACTTAACTATTTTTAATCTTTTCCTCCGGCAAAATATCTAAGCATTGATAACAGCAGCGAACCATATAGCATTAAAAGTAGATAATCCGAAAGCAGACAGTGTCTGCGTTTTCAGTAAAAATGTAAATTTATGTCTGACTTTTTTGAGAATTTTAATACCACAGATTACAATCCGAGGCTCATTCACTCGGTGAAGAACCAAAGAAAGAAAACCTTGAAACGAAAGTGTCCAGCGCAAATCTGCATATATTATGCAAGTTTTTACTGTGGGATTTGCTTATTTTTGCACGCTATGCTTAACCACTGAGAACAGATTCGGGCGAAACATTTTTTAATGGTAGTCTGATTTATATTAGACCTAGAAGTTATAAAGTTAATACCCTTAACTACACTAAATCTAGACTGGATAACCTTGCCAGACTGCCGGACGTATTTCTTTTCAAAAATCTGATGTATACACCACATGACTTCCTTGCACGGAATATTTAAATCATATGCATTTTTTCCTGCATTTCATTTAAACTATGATTGAATTAAATATACTTTGTCGAGAGCGCATAAACCACAATAGAATAAATGCTTTCTTTAAAATCCACTATATTTGTTTACTATAGCGACACTCTGGCGCTAGGTGGTTCACTTAACAGCGTTACATTTCGTCCATATTATAACTCAGAATCCATATAAATTTATATCATTTGAAGAATTATCTAATCGTTGCCACATGTTCCATTCAAATACCATAATAAATCTAAAACGATGTATCAAAGAAATTAAGCAAACAAAACAAAAAAGAAACAGTTTTTCACAGACAATTAAGTATTTCTCCTTCAATTAATTCAGTTCTCACTTCGCGACAAGGCAAAAATACATAAAAACTCCAAATATCTATATTAAAAAATTACGAAGTAAATCTTAAACACTTATTTCCTCGAATAAATTCCAGAATGGATTAAACATGATTTAATTCGCAATAATAAAAGAAAGCGTTATCATCGTTGTTGCGAAGTTTAGTTTCTCTAGATTGGCAACAAATCCACTATTTTGCAAGATTTGAAATGTAAACAAACATGTCCGCCATCGGAAAATTAATTAGGCTTAGCGGCACTTAAACAACTTTGTTGTTGTTGTTGTTGATTAACTCCACAAATATTGCATGCAGATTTACCAAAGGCATAAGAACCTTAACCGGAAGATAACAACAATATAATTAAATCCTTTTTAAAGCGAAAAATGCACAATTAGCAAGCATATAAGAAGAAAGAAACTGAGATTACTTAGCCGAGTAACAGAGTGGATATATATATATACATATATTTAAATACTTTTGGTTCGGCCGATTGCAACCAAAATACGAGGTGCACATCTACATGTTATAGCAATCGTATATACAAAATTTCAACGTTCTGAGGCTACTCTTTTTTGAGTTATGCGAGATACGTACGTACAGACGCCACGAAAAATTCTCTTCAGAATTCATTTTAAATCAGTTTTATTTAATTGAGGGGAAAAGAGTCTTTTATTCTGTCCTTACGTACAGATGTCACGCAAAAACATCGTTAAATTGCATTCGATAGCGGTCAAAATGGATATTTTCGTTGAAATATGATGGCTGAAAATTTTCGCGATTATAAAACTTCCTTTTTACTTTGTACAAGGAAGTAATAACAACTACTTTATATACGCAACTAAAAACATTTATTGGTACCCCACCTGGAAATTACAAAAATAAATGGAATAAAAGCTTAACTAAGTGTACAATACTAATTCAATTATTAACAAATTAGTTATTAAAAGACTAAAAACTGGCTCTTATATTAATGCATTTTCTCATATACAACAATTGAAAATAACTCAATCACCAAGCATGAAGAATCAGCCGAGTAACATGGTGGACTGCAGCATGAAGAATCATAAATAATCACCGAGTCCCAAACCTAAAGACCTAAACTTTCTGTAACACTCGGATTCTTGTTCGTTATTTAAATTCACTTAATTTCTTTTTCTAGTGGAGTTTCTAGATAAAAAAAGTAAAAGTGCAATAAAACATTAGTATAACAAATAGCATATCTGTTAAAATAAACCTTACAAAAGCAGACAAAAAAGTTCTTAGACTGTCGTAAATTTAATTAAATTTCTTACCGATTTTGAGAATGACTGATTTTTGATCAAGTCGGGTGTAGGCAGGGTTTCGCGAGAAATATGTTTCTTCCACTAAAGTGGGACATTTAGAAAAAACTTGTTTTTTAACTTACATCAGATTTATTAGCACCAAAAGTGCTATCAGTTTTAATCCTCACTTTTTGTCCGTACTACGTTTCAAATGAAAGGATTTTTCCACCAAATATTATTACCCTGTATTATTTTTAAAGATGTAATACAGCGGACGTAAAAAACCGCATGGCAACATGTAACACACTAACAATAATTTTAAAGATACGCCGTTTTTAAATATTTTGTGAATTTGCTGCTGAATTTTATGGGGCGTAAATGCGAACCAAATAATCTTTAATTAATAAAGTTAAAAAATAAGTTAATAACAAAGTGCACAAAAAAGAAAAGTTGTCTAAATTATAAAACCACTGAACTTTGCTGAAATACAAATTAATAGAAAATTAAATCAATATTTTTTTAGTTAATACGTTGATGGTCTGTGATCCTAAGTTTTTCATTTTTTCACAATAAATCAACTTTTCCTTTTAAGGAATGACCCGGTTAGCCTGCAACCGGATTAGCTATTCTGCTATTCTGGAGTTCGTTGACCTATTAAAATTTTTATATGAAAACGTAGAGTTACCGTAAGACTTTATTTGTGATATTTATACTTGATATATTACTTTTATATTTACAACTGAGAGGGTACACTTAAAAATTTTGCAAAGCTGCATATTTATAATGGACTTACAAATTATTAATTATACTAATAGTATAAATATTTAGCAACACTTGTTAAAAAATGTTACTAAGAAGTAAGTACAGAGTGCTTTTTAAATGATTTTAATTGTTAAGATGCTGAAGAGAAAAATATTTTGAAACATAAACTAAAGAACCTATACCACGTCAACTGGCAACAATCTGTATTTTGCCGGAAAGCGAAATTTTACCTATCACATAGTGAAAATGATAACACCTAATTTCAAACTTTAAAAAGTTAGAAAATCTTAAGGGCACAACCAAATCTTATCAAAAAATAAAGAAAGAAAGAACTTATTATTAAGTTTTTTTTTTTTTTTTTTTTTTTTTTTTTGGAACTTCTTTTTTACACACAACTTTATGCGTGGAAATGTTGTGTTAAGGTGTTGGATCCGTAATTTAACTGCACTTTTAACAATAGCAGTAACAAAAAATTAATATTCTTGTAAAAGCTGAATTCAATGAACATTTTAAATACGCCTAACAGAAGTGTTATTGTGTTCATTAAGCGAAACTCGAGTCCTGGCGAAACAGAAACTGTTGCTACTTTATTTACGGAAGATATTTTTTGCAAGCTTTGTACAAAAGAATGAGAAGCTGCATCCTGAGTACTCACTAAATGCGAGCAAAATGTCTTCATATGGCATTAATTTAGAATGAAATAATATTATAGCAGCGTTCATCCCCCTTCCTTTCGTATGGCATGGTTGTTTCGAACTGCATGTTTTCATATGTAAGAAACAATAAAGATCTTCCCTACCAATTTTCGGATTTTGAGTCCTAGCAAAAGTATTGCCACTCAAATACTTGCTGCTAGCCTTGTGCGCAAAGGATCCAGTAAAATAAACGCAAACTTATGTCTAGAATATTTAAGTATTTTCTTTGCTAAATAAATAAACTCACGAAATTTTGTGTGACATTAATAATCCATTTGGTTTTGCCATTTTGAACATCTTCGTTTTAAATATAAGATTTTATGCCTCGTAGCTTCCATTTATGAAGGATTAATTTTATAACAATATGCCTATTATAGGCGTTTAACTCAAAGCTACTGCAATATAAATTTTTCAAAATCCAGTTCGGTTATTTTATTTAAATACAATACAACGAAGAGCGACTTGTGTCTCACCCTACTTTAAGATCCATTTTGTGCAGCCGTAGCCTAGGCTTCCCACCCGTTAGGTTTGTGTTCAAGTTAACGTAAGACATTTTAAACGCTACGGATCTTACAAGCTATCGCTTTCTCTTCTCCGCTGCAATTTCGTTCCATACGAGTCCTCTTTTCCATTTACCAGAAAGCTGATTCAGCAAAGATTAGCAACAGCGTAACCACGCTTTTACATACTCGGTGTCACACATAATATTATGCGAATGTATTTCTGACCTAGACTCTTTTACCTAGCTCCTACCTACATTGTCCCATTTAAAGAAGGATTTCCCTTTTCTTCGAGCAAGCTTTCATGTTTTGCAATCATCTCACTTTCACCTTAACTTGTTACTAATAGCTGTAATCCCGCCCTGCAGAAGCGATCTGACTTTCACTTGTGGTAGTCTACGATGCCCCACATTTCGCTTTCCTTGAAGAGATAAAAGAAATGACCGTGAACTTTAATGTATATATTACGGTTACAGCGACTATGGAATTAACAGTAAAGTTTACAGAAAGCAATTAAAAAATGGAGTGAAAAACAGCATCATTAACTTTACAAATGATTAAAAAAGGACTATTGCTAGGATTATCAGCATTAAGTACTCAATACCTGGCAAACATCCGTTAGGCGACCTTTATGCCGAATACTAAACAACAGCTGGATATAATTATTATCCGGCAGATTTCCTCCTTTTTTTTAATTCCGAGTTTTTTAATTGAATTTTTATTACTATAGAATATTATGGCGAAATAATTTTTGATTGAAAAGAAAGCATTTTTTTTTTTCAGTCAAAATTCATTTCACAAACTAACAAAGTATTTCGACGCTTCTTTGGCGGGGATTTATATATTTCTGTCATTTTTAGAATTAGTAAAGTTATGGCAAAAAACAGTAATTATTCAATACTTTTCGGAAAAGTTCTGTCACGCATCTTCTTGTAAGACGCGTTTGTTATAAGACATCTTGAATTTTGAAAATAACTCTCACTAAATTCTTTACTAGCTAGTGGAGAAAGATACTTCCCAACAATTTTATATACCTTAGGATAGTGAGCTACATTCATTTTTCATTTTCTATTAGATGAATATTGACATTTTCTTCCCAGTAGCCCAGAAAAGTATTTATTTAACAATGGGTGAAAGTTTTGGTGATCCGATTGCACCTCCTCCATCCTAGGTACTTGAAGAATGAACTATTTGTTTTTGTATGAAAAAGGCTCCCAAAACGTTTTATAGATTACTATTATAACATGGGCAGCATTTTCATTATTTTAAGAATTTAATTACTGATGATTTTGCATTTTGTTTAAGAAAAGGTTCACCCGGAATTTTTCTTCTTTACTTATTACCGTTTTTAGCCCGAAGAGGAAGAGTGTGGCGTTTCGCTATAAATGACGAATCACTTTTTCAATTGTTGTCAACAAATATTATCGCCCTTTATTATATTTAAAGAAATTAAATAACGAAGAATCCGCAAAAAAACGACGGTACCTAGAGCCATCAAATTTTGAATAACGTAATCCTCTGACCGAACATGGGCACCTGGAAGCTCGAATTTTGATTTTAGAATTTGTTTTATTATGTATTTCATATTTTGTAAAACTTTAACGAATTTCTGATTAACAGAAGACATATAACATTCCCATGTTAGTCTAAATGCATATTCATATAATATCCTATAAAATATTTCGCTATTTCACTTGAGCCATTTCTATTGACGATTTCTGCTAATAAACCATATTAATATTTAAAAGAGCCCTTTTGGGCTACCATTAAAATCTGAATATTTTCAGACTTTATTTGTTTTATTTATTTATGAGGGAGCTGAGCTTTTACTTGATTTGAATTTTGCATCATGGAAAATCTAAAAATACTCTAAAAGAACGTCTGTGCTTATAAAACACAATTTTGTAAGCGGGACTTTTAAATATTTAAGAAGGCAAAAAAATTCGCAGTTAATAATGAATGCAATCAGCTTATGATCCGATCAGTCCCTCTCTCTTCACTACATGCAATCCTGGTGTCTCAGTTCAGTCTTTTCAGGCTTTCCGGAGATGACATAAAAAATCTTGCTATTTTAATCTTTCTTTCTCTTTTCCCCCTTCATTCTATAGTCTATTGCTTGAAAATAAGAACTTCAAGGTTATTTTCTGCCATCCAGTTTGAATCATAACCATGAAAAGCCCACCAGCGGCCGAGCGGTAAAGTCGCTGAACACTGGTAGTTCGGTCCGAGGTTAGAATCCCGCGAACGGACTGGCTGCATGGGCATTTTCGTGGTTTTCCCCATGTGTAATGTGCATACGAGCAATTTTCCCTTAGAAAGTCCTCCACGAAGGCATCCCTCCCCTTAGGCAGATAGCTCTCAAGGCTTTGCCGTAATCACATAACCATGGAAACAACAGCTGCGGAAAAAAAAGGCGGTTCGCTTAATCTTTTCGCCACTACATTTCCGTTTAGCGCATTTTACTTCATGCAAACACGCGAATGAAGACTCACTGGAGCGCATTCTCAAATAATGTGAGGAATGTGCGGTGATGACGACACAAGTTACGATTGCAAATGGGGAAAGGGGGCAATGGCATTTTTTAAAGTAACAGACTATAGCTGACCCCTAGACGGTATAGTGGTTAGGGAAGCCGACTGCGATACGAAAGGGCCCGGGTTCGAATCTCGGAGAAGGCATGGGTGTGTCCGTCTCTTCATAGGAAGCGAAGGTAGCCCACCTATTAAGTGCCTCCATAAATGACCATCACTTCTGGCCTTAGTACTTAGTGGTGGCCAAGCCGATGTCGGCTGAAAGTTCGCCATTGTTCAAAAATAAATAAATAACAATTGAAATTGAAGCAAAACATTAACAACATCGAGATGAAATAGCCTCTTAAAAATTACGTTACGATGAAAGGGCATTAAAATAAACTTACACAATGGAAATTACACAGTTATTTAATTAAATTATTCGGAACTGCTTATCTTATGGAAACACTCCTTTAAAATAATAATAAATAATTAGGGGGAGACCAAAGCATGTCATATATATTAAAACTGTAATTGCTGTAAGTACCCAATCTTTTACTCTCCGCTTCTTGGCTATTGAAATTTATTCTCACTCTTTGGTTTACTAGCCGATATTCAAAACATAAAATTCACATATTTTAAGTAGCTTCAAAATAAATTGTGCATAACCCAAGAAAACCCGAAAAAAGGAGATATTTTTAAGATGAATGCAAAATATATTTTTAAGACAGAAAAAGACGACATGTCATGGCTTTTATTTGAATACCATATGTTATTTCGGTTTAGCAGATGATTGCAAACTTCTATTTGTCTGTATATAGCTAAATGCTTCCCTCGGTAAAACACACATACATATTTAAAAAAATTAGTCAGTAAAATAATGAATCAGTTTTAATAAAAACTATAGTAACTGTATCACTTATTACACTTTTCATGAGTATTTGCAGCATTATATTTTAAAACTAAATTTAATGCGACCTATATCCTCAAAAGTTCTCATTTCAGGTGCAGAATTCTCAAGCTACTTTTGTCGTAATTATCCTTTAAAAATCGGAGCAAATATTTCAAAATAACAAACAACACAGAACTATAATCAGATAAAAAATACCTTCATATTTATTGAAATTACAGTACATTAAAGTTGTATCTAAAGAGTATCTGAACACGGAATTTAAGAAGCGAAGTTTTACTGTTTCATCAACGTCTTATATACATCATAATCATATAATTTTTGGATTTAGCATTAACCTTGAGTAGAAACACTGAAACTAGAACGCCCCTTGTCTACCCCATCAAAAAAGGCTGAAATAAAACGTTCTTCAAAAACGCCTCATCTGGGAAAGTCTGAATACAAAGGACATGTGACAAATTAACATTTAATTTCAGACGTCAATGGCCAACTAAAATTTAAATCGAATTTTCGAAAACATTACGCTAGTTTATATTTCCTTCAACTTTCAACTATTACTTTCTTCGACACGTAAAACTTTGTTGATTTACATATCGCTTATAATGCTGTATAAGTATCTGTAGTTTTGAGCAATATTTCAAACAAAAAAGTGCTTCAAAAAGGAAAGCAGAAACTAGAGAGCACTTTGATACTTTTTGTAAATAACTTTGGCACAACGCTGTATGTAACATGAAATGCCTGAACTATTACTTTAAGATTAGTAACTTTCTATTCAAGTATAGCATAGATCGGAAGCTCGGAAATTTAAGAAAATCCCCCCCCAAAAAAAAAAAAAATTATTAAATCCTTTCTAGATTTTATTTATATCCAACACCTAATTAAAGTCAGGTAAAGTTTCCAACAGAAGAAATTAAAAACAGAAAGAAGATTCGGATAGGATATATAATAAAATACTTTTCATCGGTTATCCAAGAATGGCAATAATGTGAACCCTCGACAGAAAATGGCCAAGGAGTAGGATGAAACTTGCTTTTAGATGGCGTTAGTAAAAAGGGAAGAGAAAATCCAAATAGTATAAATAAACTGATAAAGGGCAAGCCAGAACACTTTAATGCCCTCTCAGATTGGTGAAAAAATTCCCGCGACACCTAGTCAAAAGGAACACTAAGGAATTCTGCTCACGTTCTGCGTCAGTAGTTGTACGTAATCAATAATCGTACCAAAGCTAAATCGGTGGATTTAATATTAGTATTTGGCCAATTACAATAAATATTCAAAATAACTTAGAGCCTTTAAAAAGAAATTAATTTAATGTCTGAAAAGACATCAGAAACTCATTATGTTTCATTAAAATAAGCTGCAATTTCAATTCCACTCCATAAAAATGAAACTGAAATATGCATTTGCTAGAAAGCGCCACCAGTCGTAAATTCAACGGATTCTTCAAAATATCAAATGCTTCAAAGAATTTCTATATCAATAAAATGACAATTTAATGGCCTTATAGTCATTAACGATAGCCTACTTCATTGTTTCATTTTCTTCTAAAGAGTTAAAATGGTTCGAGATACGTTCAGACAACGCCATTTTTTATATTCACGCCTTCCTAAATTTAAAACAGTCAATAAACTAAATGTATAATAATTTCTGCGGAAGTTACAGCATGTTTCACAAATAATTTGCTATCACGCAGTGGAACGAAATCTGTAAAAATTATTCAAAAATGTAGCATAAAAGCTGAACAAAATTTTAACGATACTGGGCAAAGAAAAACAGAAATTTGACTTAAGAATGGCATGTGTTTTAACAAAAAACATTCGCGCAGGATCGTGCACAATATATTATGCTAAATTAGTTTTAATAGCAAACTTGGAAATGATTGAAAATGCCTTCAGGACACTTCTAGGCATTTTCAATGACACTCAAGGACAATGACTCTTCAGGACTCAATTTCAATGACTCTTCAGGACACTTCTAGGCATTTTCTAGTTATGACAAAAGGAAGAGTAAAAATGTAAGTTACACTCAAGTAAAAATAATATAAATTAAAATGTACGTTATGTATAACTATTTTTTAATTTGTTACTACGTCATTAAGAAACGTAGACGGTACACGGAAAGAGAAAGATGTCTTATGAAGGACTTTTTAAAGGAAATTGGCTCGTATCCACGTTACACATGGGGAAAATCACGGAAACGCCCATGCATCCAGCCCGTTTGCCGGAACTCGAACCCCAGACCGAACTACCAATGGTCTGCCACTTCAACAGTTCGGCCGCTGGTGGGCTCTGCACAACTATTGAAAATGGAATTTTAATTCATTTTTCAAAATTTTTCCCTTTACGAATTCAAAACATTTGTCAAATCTAAAAGTATGATCCTCAGTAATGGAGATTAACGGTCTTTCTTCAAGGTATTTGTCAGTGAGATTGGTAAGACCAATTTCAGATTATCTGCACCATTTGGCCGGGCAAGATACTGCATATTCGCTTCTAATGTGAAGGCTTATCAATGAATGTCAGGCAATTTATGCCTTTAGTCCAGAGAAATCTAATTGTTCCAAGCATTGTAGACTATGAGTCCAATTGATGTGCTATCATGGAACGTCCAGCAAATAGGTACGAATGAATTACACAAATAAATAATTTCTATCACATGGCAGGAGCGTACATTCTATATCCTCGACAAACAAACTCGATCTTAATGAAATACGTCCCCAAATAAGCTCCACATGAAACTTCCTTATTGATCTTCCTTGTTCCTACCTATATCTCAAATATTTTGTTGCAAACTACAAATAGATAAAAAAAATATTCCTACAAGGTATTCAGACAGATGGTTTGCTGCATAGAATTGCCAAGAAGATCACTTACATTTGTATTGAAACTACTGCTGCTGTGTCAGATCACATTTCCATACTATGGACATCCTCAAGAATAATCATAATGGCTCAGAGAGCGGGCATGTTATTGATTATATGCCTTCAAGCCTATGGTAACGGTACGCCTAGTGCCTAGATTCATACCAGTTTGTATCAATAGCTTAGAACACGACATTGGAGACTGTCTTTATCCCCCTTCCAGCATCACTAATATCTTAGTACCCTCTAAATCTTCAAACTAACGATATTTAGTGCCTCATTCTATAGGTAAAGTCTCAACCAAGCTTCTTTTTCTTATAGAGGATTCGAACTCAGCCCCAATAAGGAGTCATATAAGCCTCCGCTAATGAGCCTATGTCTGGAAGTGCTTCTGCAAAACCAATGTAGATCACAGTTGGGAAAACCAGAGTACTTCAAAATTCGAAAACATTACTTGGTAAATTGTTCAGTAATGTTCCAGAGATTAGGTTTTCCTTAAACCTAATCTTTGTAGCAACCAAGACTAACACTCTCTTGGCCGATGTAATTTCTATCTCTCCTACTTTCTCTCATCCGATGTTTCCAAAATTTTGCTACTGGCTCTGATACCAGATTAGTTAGCAGCGTACCAAATGAAACAATTAAATATATACAGATGTATAGATAGACAAATATTCATTTTTATATTGTTTAGAAGTTTTATAATTTATAATACATTTAACTGTTAATTTCTATAATTACAGTTAAATAATTATTTTTAAATATTATTTCATTAATATTTAATGTTTTGTAATATGTTCCTTATTTTATTTTATATATTTATGCCGAAAATCAATTTGCGTTTGAGATTGACAGAACAGTACCCTCCGCTCATTGAAATGACTTCTGTTCCATAAGTATTTGTGTTAATTAAGCGGCTGAGTTTTTAATAGACGGCAATTTATATATTAGAAACCATGATAACAGTTTCACACTTTTCAAGTAAAATAATAGCTAACATATAATTCATTAACTAATTAAAAATAATAACAAAAATTAGTACTAAACTGAACTATTTATGCAATTTTAAATTCAGATTTAATTTTTTATGAAAATAATTTTATAATTGATGTTCTTGACGAAATTTCTCTCTTACAAACAACTTTTCTGTCTCCATTTGTTTCATTCCTTTAACAACGGTTTTTCCAATGTATTCTGAATTTCGTAAAACTGCTGACAGCTGTTTTGACTATCCTCTTTTAGTTCAAGAATTTTTCTTAGAATTTGAAGCGCTTTTCCAGATTCTATTGATAATGGCATGTCATCACTTTTTTCTGTATCCCTTTTGCTACCTGTTTCTGAAGTCCTGTTTTTCCCTTTCGCTGCCAGTTCTTTTAACACTTTCAGTTTTATACATGTTATCTCAATATTATTGTAAACTGACACCGCATATTTAAAAATTTATCTTTATAATGTCCTTCACCGATGCTTGAAACATTAGCTATTATTTGAAATTAATCTGAAACTTCTTTTTTCTATGGTAAGAAGTAAACTATTGACTCTTTTAAAAAAACATAGTTTTCTTCTTTTGTCAATAACAAGTGCTAACTTCTTAATTGTTGGGTTCATATTGTACGAACAATAACTTAAGTTCATATTGTAGGAACAATAACTTAGTTATAATATAATAAAACAATAACTTAATCCTTCAATTTCTTAAGCCCCGTGCTATTTGACTAAAATATTAATATGTATTCTAGTGATGTTCTGTAACGCAATCCTGCTTCGTCTGTATAATAAATTTCGTGTGGTTTGTATTCATTTAGCGGCCTAAGTAAAACGTCTTGTATCTAGTTATCAGTTGCATGATGATCCGCTTCTTTTCACCATGAAATTTCTTATACAAAGTGTTGAATTTCCTTTCCTCCAACATTTGATTCGTATGTCAGTTGATATAAAATTATCTCCTAGCATTTAGAGAATTAGTTAAAAAAACTCTATAAATAGAAATATTTTTCTAGCTTTATAGTTTAAAACCATCCCAGAAGGCTAACGTAACAACGTCTCTTGATTTTCTCTTTTTCTCGGTTTCTTGAGATATTTGCCTTTTTTATTAGTTCTTCATTAATTATAATAAGTAAACTGAACAATGATCTTTGGGAAATTCCAAATTACCAAGAATATTAAAATTTTTTAATTTTTTTTTCATTTAGGTTTAAATCTTATCGCTTGGCATTTCGATATGTTACAATGTTTAGTCGATCAGCCCCTTTATGGTTACAAGCATGACTAATGCTTCCTTGATTTTCCTTCAGCCTGTACATTTACTTTCCATTCCATAGGCTTGGTAGTTAACACCTGTCGTGTAACTTCGAAGTATTATAGTAAGTGGTATAATTAATAATACATGTAATTGATATAACTCTAATATCTCATTTAAAATATTTACCAACATTTGCATATTATTCCAGTTAGGAGCTAGTATGGTACTATAAAAGAAGCAACCCCAGGCCATCTGGTTAAAAACATGGAGGCTTGCCCGTCCAACAACAAACGAGGATATCCAGCGATCCAGCCACAGTTCCCAAACGTATCCTACGTTTATCTTTACTTACCTATAACTCCTTTAACTTTATATTTATATAAACCTGAGATCTCGAGAAGCTCGACCTGAATTTTCAAGTTAGCACGTAGAGTCGAAGCAGGGAACACAAATGTTGTGCAATAACCCTTGCCAGGATTCAAACTCATGACCTCCTGACGTTAGCTGGACGAGCTTCCAATTACGCTACAAAAGCAGGTGGAAAGGAGAAATTTTAGATTTATATAATGTTAGAAAAGGCGAAGAGAAAAAAAATATGGGAGGTGTGGAAGCACTCATCTAATTATTAATGTTTAAAACCTTTTTTTACCTAAAACAGTGTTCATAGTGAAGTTTTTGATTAATTTTGATTTATTTTGTTAACTTTAATAATCATTGTTGCTCGGGGCCTGAGTTACGTTGTTAAACAATAAAATAATTGATCTACCACCGTTCAATCTTTTATTTATGATTTCATTTCGTTTAATCTTATCTTTAAGTCTCAAAATGTAAAAACAGCTTTGAAGTTAGATTTATTCTCTATTTTTTAATTCGCCCATATGCATTCCAGGCGATTCATACCGTAACGAGTTTCGCTTATTCGATTAATTGGAGAATCGGGGGCTTACTACAGTTTCATTATGACAAAGCACGCGAGGACTATCTGCCTAAGGAAAAGGATGCCTTCGTGAAAGACTTTTCTATGGAGAAGTGGTGTGTGTGGTGTATTTAATTATGGCAAAGCACACTAGGGCTATCTGCCTAAGAGGAGGGATGCCTTCGTGGAGGACTTTCTAAGGAAAACTGGCTCGTATACACGTTACACATGGGGAAAACCACGAAAACACCCATGCAGCCAGCCCGTTTGTGGGATTCGAACCTCGGACCGAACTACCAGTGTTCAGCGACTTTACCGCTCGGCCGCTGGTGGGCCTCTATGGAGAAATGGCTAATCTACGTTACACATGGGAAAAACCACGGAAAGGCTCTTCATCTGTCCATTTGCCTGGAATCGAACCCAAGTCACATTACCAATGTTAGCGACCTTACCGCTCGGCCGCCTAAAGGCCGCGGTAAAGAGACAGAAAGCAGACAAGCATAACCGTTAATATTGCATTAGATAGATAACAATCGTTCTATTTAATTTTTCCGTAAATATTTCTGATTTTATTAATGTTATCTTTGTTTGCTAACATGTCTTTTATTATCCTGGCATATGTTCTCACTCCAAGAAACATAAGAATTTTCAGTTATCATCCATAAATGAGAGGTCTGGCAAGACAAACTTCAAATTATCAGATATGTCGCCACCCAACAGAACATACCATATTTAATCCTACACTGCATAACAAAGTAAGCGATTTAAAAGCAAAATGCATACTTCTTACTAATTAAAATCTTTATTTTATTTTTAAATAGATCTCTAATTGTAAGTAATTTAAAGTTATTCTAATTAACAGTTTTAGTTAAACATTTGTACCAGTATTATTAAGTAAAATAGTTTTTAATGCCGTACGTTGCGTACTTTGATATCGAATAACCGTTAGCGCCCCACCTATAATAATGAGTTCAAAGATGAATTACATGTAAATAGAAATTTCAGAATTGTATTTTACGCCTCTTTCAATTTCATGTTCAGCATCAAATGCAGGAAAGTAAAATCAAAATAGTATATAAGTATGATGAGCCATTTGAGTAATTACTTAAGTTTATTTTCTTTGTTTAATAATTTCTCACCGAAGATTATTAAAAAAACTCTATGCGATTTTTCACATAAATAGTTAAAGTTTGTAACAAAAAGGGAAAAGGTCAGACTAAATTCCTTTGATCAACTAAATTTAAAACGACAAGAAAAAAGGTAGATTTCCGAAATTTGGCTATAAAAAGTCTAATCTAGCGTCTCTAATTCCAGGTTAACTAAATACTTACGAATAATGCTACGTTTGTTTTTAGACGTTAATCTCATAATTACGTAACTATTAATTGGTTCGCATTTAACTGCTCTTTATGGTAGCCCTCCAGAGGATTGTGTAATCATCTTTGCTATTGCGCGGCAGTTGCTTTTGTTAGACAAGAAACAGAAACTGAATAAACTGCAATAGAATCACGATCGCCGTAAAGATTAAACTTGTCCTTTGATGGATTAAATCGCGGCGGTGAAATCACGTAATAGCAAATTCTTCTACAATCAACTTTAACCGATTGAACGGCTTTAATAGAGCAAATTCGAGTTAACGAAACATACGTAAAGCAGAAAAACAGACGTATAATTTTCATTTTAAATCAGCGAAGTGGAAATTTTGATTTCGTATAAGAAACACTCGGGAAAAATTTGCAAAATGTTGTAAATAATAATAATAAATATTTTTTAACCTCTTAATTTTATAATCGGCGTAATTCTAACTGACGAAAATCGACGATTATTCTAAAAGTTTCTAAAGTATTTAATATTTATTTCTTAAAAGCTACTGTAAGCTAAATTATGTTTCGTTCAGCAACTAGGATTATCTAAGAAGTCCTTTTAGTTTCAAATGAAGGAAGACGTTATATTCGTATATTTTACGCTTTATGATCGGCTACACTAACCGAATAACGAGTATACTCTCCGACGTTATTTTCTTCAGTCAGCTTAAATTTTCATTGTATTGGACCACATTATTAGGGGCGAAATGTATATGAAATTCGTTACTTTTTAAAATAATAGTAAACATTAAAATACGAAAACTTTGTACGACTTTTTATACAATACTCTAAAATTAGAAATGTCAAATGAATACAAAGAAAGTTTCAGTGAAATTTTGATTGCTGCAGGTTTCTTCTAGAATCGGAAATTAAAAACAATAAAATTGGAGAGCAAAGTCTTAATCAACTTATCATCCTATCAGGAATCTGTTTTACATCAGCTATTTACAGAAAATATTCCATTTTTTCATCCCAACGACTTTCATATAGTAAAACTACATTAAGACAAAGCCATTAATCATACTCCGAAAACTACAGTACCGTTCCTTAAAAAACATGATCACTGCTACAGATATTATTCGTGTATCTTTCCAACATATTCCTGCAAAGTTCCCTGATATTTCATCTATGGACTATTGTGTTTCTAGCCTGCTGAATAAAGCTCTTTCCGAGCGCAGGCCTGCTAGACCGATGTAATCTGAAAAGCAGCTAAAGAGGAATGGGGAAAAAATGCCCCTAAAATTTTACGACAGCCCATGTGTCAGTGAAAGCATGATGCAGACTTATAGACCAAAGTAAAGGCCATCAGATCCAGCATTTAATAATAGCAAATATTTGCATTTTTAACATTAATTTGTAAGGATCCTAAGTTTTACTAACGTTTATTTTATTTTAAATCTTTACTATCACTTCTTATTTTCTACTTCCGGCCAGAAAAGCTTTAACTTATTTATGCAAATTTGTCTTGCTAACGAAAATACTTAAGTTGTGGCTTTTTGCCAAGCAAGAGAGAGGAAGGAGTTATTGGAATCAAGCCGCTTGCCATAGTAGTTTTTTTTACTCGGTTTCTGGTTGCCTTCAAGGCCAGAGGTTTAGTCCTCTTGATAATTTCAAACGTATCGTAGTTTTAGCAGCTCTCTGTACTACATACGGACTTTGTTAAATAACGGCCAATCTTATTGCTAGGCACTTGTATACTAATTTAAAGTTAGTTTTAGTTAGAGCTTTAGTTAGTAGTTTTATATTCTTACGTTCAGACCACAAGTGGTTGGTCTCTGTATTCCGAAGTTCCGGAAATACCTGTAAAGATAGAAAAATAAAGGGTTTCGTATACCCTTCCTGTGTGTATTGTCTACTTCACAATTTATTGAACATAGCTTGAGTAAGCTTCCTGTTCCGAGTCAGGACAGTTCATGTTTCTAAAGCAAGTCAAGAGGAACACAAGTCCTGATAAATTAAACGGCCTTAAAAATCATTCTAAAAATGTATTAATATGTCTGTAATTAATTCTGGGATACTACCAATACACTGGTTGCCAACTACCGCTACACAATTAGCGATTGACTGGACATGGTATTGCAGGTGAACTTGGTGACGTCTGAATTCTGGAAAAACAACAGAGTTAGAAAGTCATTGAAGGTCTACACATCTGTATATCCAACGCGATGGAGTATCTAAAATTCTCGTAGATAAGTAACCAGGTGATCACATTAATTTATTTCCCTATTCAAAACGTTAATGGCAAATAAAGTGTTAAATGCGTGAAACTTGCAGTAATTGGATTTTGCTTTTAGTATATGCTGTTTGGAAAAAAAGCATGATGTGACATCATTCAAGACAGAGCAGTTCGTGTTGTAATAATGCAAAGGATTTAAAAAGTCTTTCGACCATTCGGCCCATTGTAGCATTTTGGAGAAAGAGGCTTTCAGAAAAAAAATCTTCGATATCTTTGGTTAGAAACAAATCCACACCCACGCTTTTTTCCAAATTTCTCCTTTTCTGACTTCTCTGTTTTCTCTAATCAAGACTGTTCTACGAGATCGACGTTTTCGCATTATTCAAGCTATTCAAAAGGACCAGTTTACTACAGATACCAAAACAGGCGTCCTACCAATGCTTACGGGAATCTCAAGAGATGTAGCAAGGGCATACGCGTTTTGATGAATGTTAATTCGAAAACGATTAAACTAGTTCCTTTTTTTAACATTTTAAACAAAATTGTCCTACCAGCATTCTCCATAATTTTTTTAGCATTGGATAGGAGGATATAAACTTCAATTAGTCTTACTACCAAAGGAATTAGACGTACAATATATGGTAGATTAATTACACTTTTCTCCATTGTAAGAATACCAGTATTGCAGCAGTTCTATCGGCACGTTTAAAAGTCACCGTTTGTTCAGTTATTGTTACAGATTACCAACTAGTGATTATCTTTTTAAATAACGCAATCCTATCTTTTGATCTTTCCCCTTTTTGCCTCTTCTTCTTTTTGACTGCTTAAAATCTCAGAAGCAGAAGTTGCGTTGTATTCTCACGAGTTAATTCTAACTATAACTCTTGCCTTTTCACTTTCCCACGAGCTACATAAAATTGTTTACAGGATGTGCTAAACGATTTTGGGGGACATTTAGGGTACGAAATTGGCTTATGGAATCGCCTGAAGTAGTACTACAATAGAGGAAATTTCTCAGCGACTGAAAAGAATTACTAAGAAGGTTAAAACTAATGGGTGTAATTCTGATACTCAAAGTACTAAAAAGGAAATACGTATGGAATGTGTAAGAGATCTAATATTGCTGAGCCTACGACTAATTCAGTTAGATATAGGCTCAGAAGTATTAAATAGATATGGTTTCCGTCTATATACTCTGGGTTAAAACTAATGGGTATGAACTTTTATTTCCTTATATACTTCCAATTTCAGAGTTAGACATATACAGTATTTTAGATTTGTAGCTGTATTCCCACATTCGCTGACTCAGTATCCGCAATTTAAGAAGGTCTCCCTACAACAGTTAAAACGTTTAAGAAATAAATGGTTCAGAAACTACAAAATACGAATCAAGTGAATGCGTTTTATGTTGTGGAGAAATGTAAACTCCCAGACGCACTCGGTGACCTATTCCCCCAGTAACTTCAATTACGACATTCTAAAACATAAATATAGATGCGCGATTCAGACTGATGTTTCGCGGAGTCTACAGTGCTTTGAGCATGATTTTATTTTCTATCATCCCTCAAAAATTGTGCTGATATAGTACACAAAAGAATTAAAAGAATTTGTTTTTATTGGTTTCTGGTCTTTTTGAGAATTAGTGAGAAATCTCGTACTCTCACTGTCATACGTATGATAGACAACATAGAGACAATGTAGTCCATATTATACTTAATTATTTCTTAACATAATGACATCAGTGTCTTATCGCCTACAACTACTAAATTAAACTTTACCACAGTTATTTATGTCATGCAATAGAAATATGCGTATCTCTGAAATCTCTGAAAATCTCTGAAATAAATCTCTGAAAATCTGTTATGTATTCAGTGTTATCTGTGATCACTTAAAGAGTATTATAACTTTTTTTTCAGAGGAGGAATTCAATGATTGGACATGTGCTTTTTAAAGATTCGCTAGCAATTATCGAATCCGTCATTTAGCCTTCTAATCATCAAAAATGTTGCCTAGAGTGCACAGCACGGAGTAGACCGATACTGCACTCGACGAAGAAAAACATATACAGCAAAACGCTTATGAGGGAGAAGACACAAAACCCTAGCTGGCAGTAGTACTTAGCTAGCCGCTAAACTGTTCAAAATGGAACTTTTCATTAAATATAATACAAAATTATGGTTACAGTATCGATATATTAAGGAGGAGATAGATCCGATTTAACGGGGTTACGGTCACAGTGAAAACATTTCGAAATTTTCGAATGACAATATCTATATTTTCTCTACGCAAATTGATCAACACCTTGAAAACCCATAAATGGCACTGGAAAGATTCACAGGAAACATGGCGAAAATTGCCGGCGCAAAACATTTGCAAAGAAGAGCATTGTAAAGGACTAGTGACAACACAAGAGAGGCGAGGTAAAAAACTTTTATTGGAGTAAAAAACTTTTATTGGAGTTACAAGTTTTCAACGTGTACAACGTTTCAAGATAACTTCGCAGTAACTTTGCAGTTTCGTGGGCACTGTGATCCCCCGATCTTACTCTAAAGGATTTTTGGTTCTGGGGTTATCTGAGATGTACACATCAAATTCCCCAGATCTGCGATGTTACATTCCTCATTGTTGTCAGCAATCTCAGAATGCAATGCGTTATCGTCTGCGAAGGTGGGCACGTTGAAAACTTGTAATTCCAATAAATGTTTTTTTTCCTTCTCTTGTGGTGCGCCTGAGTTTTTAAAATGCTATTCTTTGCAAATGCAGTTTTCGTCATATGTATAATCGTTTGCGCAGGGAAAAAGTGTGTATTACCATTCGAAAATTTCGAAATTTTTTCTCTGTAACCGTAAGCGTGAGAGCTCTGTTGCTTTAAATTACCCAAATTTCGACCACATGCTTTCAAATAATAATACCTGAAATTTCACTTCGATTGGCTGAGCGGAAAGGGCGCTAAAGGTTCAAACATCGGGGAATTTTTTATGACCACCCTGTACTTAACGATGACTTTTGTTTTACCTAAGAGTGACCTTCACCAAAAAACAAGCAATTTTCATACTACAGCAGGGTGCTCTCTGAATACTCTCTGAATTAGTAGTTCTTAGAAGACTTGAATTTAAGTAAGGACAAATATGGCTAAAATGAGCTAATGTAAGTAAATTATTTCTCGAATAATTCCTCAAGTACTATACGTAAAAACATGACTTTTTAAAAAAAGCCTAATGCATATTTTTATTGTAACCAATCCTTTAACATAAACTATTGGACTAACTGTGATAACAAGGCTGCCCTCTGGTGTGTAGCCAGAGAAGTACTTCAGTAAAAGCCAAGGCTCTTTGATAGGTTGTACCAGACTATTGCTCTGTAATTTTTCTTAAAGTTAAATGTAATGTCCGTGTGTAACTTAAACCTGTTAATAAATATTTGTTACACTATACCGGACTCTTCTATGACCTTCTAAAACTTCTTCTATGTTCTTCTAAAAAGACGCCTTTACATTATTAAATAGCGTTTTAAGATATAAAATTTTAAACCGGAATTCAAAACTACGCCAAAAAAAAAAAAAAAAAAAAAAAAAAAAGATTACATTTTTCATAGATTTGGGAAGGGGGAAATTTGGGAATGAATTTTTTGGATTTGGGAAGGAAATTTTTTTGCTTGGGTAGCCTGACTACAAGGAACTTACAATAGTCCTTCACGAAAGCGAACTTCCCTTAAGCAAGTAGCTCTAGCACCATCAAATAATCCAGTTTAATCTGTAAAAATTCATCAACACTAAAAAAAAATGTTGTAATCGAAAGCTCGCGTCTGAAATCAATATTTAAAAGAAATAAAGACAACACAACTTCTTTTACAGACACAATGTATATACTTTTTCGCAAATCAAGCAACAATTAATTACTATTAGCATATTGAATAGTTTTAAGAAGCTTGTATTATTTAAATGAATTCTACGACTCGTCAAATTCAACTCGGCACGCATTACAGACGCAAGGAATTTCCAAAATTTGCATGCTTTATAATTCATAACAAATGCCTAATCATTCTATTTCTAAAAAAGTCAATGCAAACAAATATGAACATGTACTAAACTTTTGTACGACACAGAAATATACGTTTTTATGTAAATCGCAAGCATTGGTTAAATTGTCTGGCTGTTACGAAGATACATGTACATATTTCGTAACATCATAATAAAACCGCATTACATCAGGAAAAATTCATTAAAGAATTGGGAAATCTCTATTTCTAAATATCTGCTAAGAAAGGTTAAAAAGACTGGGAAAGCGAAAAAAATTGCAGCTTTTCTTCAGAGATTTAGATATTGTTTACCAACTCCTAATTACAATATATATATATATATATATATATATATAAATTTTTTAAAAAAGATTTTTTAAACACAAAACATTTTTATCAAGAAAGATTTTTTAATATATATATCGTTTCGTGTTTAAAAAATCTTTCTTGATAAAGATTATCATCATCAAGAATTGTTTCATATTTAAAGATCTTTCGCTGTAAAGTTTCTTTACGAAGAATGAATATGCTTCAGATGTGTATTCTTAACACTCAGGAGAAAATGCAAAAGGTAACTGTTCTAGAGATAATAAAAGATCGAAAAAGTACACCTTAAACTTTTACTTCTTTTACTAAGCCTAGCTTAAGAATCATTCTACTACATTGGTAATTATAATTAATTTCACTCAGAAATTAATAGTAGAAGTTTTCGTAAAACTACTGACGAGTCTGCCTAACGATGTGTTTCATTATTATGAGCTAAAAGTCCAAAACATGCGTGCACCTTTCCTCAGCAACGGAAATGCAAACATATTGTTGTAATTTTTTTAAATATTTCCTTTTATTTAATTGTACTTTAAGCATTATGTAATTTTTAATATTATGTATCGTTTTTATTAATTTTTGTTGCATTTTTATTATACTTTTGTCGTGTAATTTTGTTTAATGGAATTTGTGCCGCTTATTGCGCTTGTAAATATTTATTTCAAATATTAAGTTGTAGATATCTTAATTCTGAAACACAACCGCCGTTTGAAAGTAGCTAATTAAAACCAGACATATGGACAGAAACAATAATGATACTGCACATTTACAAATACCCATATCTTTTCAGAGATTTTAACCCAGCCCTAACCATAAGGAAGCCGGCATCGCTAGCCACTATCGCGATCAGAATGGTTATTTTAAAACGGCGTTCGAAAAAAAGGGATTTCATTAATTGCAGTGTCTTCTCGACTAACATGCACTGATATCGTTTGCTTCTGAACCATCAATGCTTTAATCTTTGACACTTGCATACAGGTCAATAGCATAAAATGGAATATTATCCTTTTAACTTATTGTATGCGGGTTCCGCTCATGTGTCTCCACTTTCATAGGAGGAAAGACGCGTATTCATCATTCTGAGCAGCACATGATTTGCATCTTCCGCATGCAGAAAGTATCACAACCCCTATCAGAAAGATGCCGTACAAAGAGTTAAGGGACTGGAAAATAATGTAGCACAGGAACCCTACTTTGTGCCCGCAAGTGCCTCTTCTATATATGCTTGCAGCTGTTTGATAATAACTGATTACTATATTTTGTTTCAATTTTTAATAAAAACTTATATTAAAGCAGTTCCTTTGTCTCAACTAGCCGAAAAAAACTTGATTGTTCATTATCTTGTATTCAGTTATTGTTCATTGTCTTGTATTCAATTATTGTGGACAGATCAATGAAACGCGGGAGGGGGGCTAAGATCACACTTCTTAATTTGATTAAAAACAAATTATAGACTCTACTGTAGCTATACATATTTTTGTAATAATTTATATTATACTTTTATTTAAAGTATTTTTTTAAAGAGTTTTTGTACTGCATTATGATATAGCCAAGTTATAATATAACCAATTATTCCACTACACCTTCGAATGAAATGTTTCAATTAGATTTAATTATTTATTGAATAAAAGCGATCGGTAAGAGTTAAATCAGTACAGAAATGTACAGATTCCGAATCTAAGAGCATAAAACAGCTTTTAAATCCCATTCAGCAGTACTGATAACAATTACTGAGTTATACATTTAGTTTTCTTTCCGGAATTTCCCGCTAAATTCTCAAGAAATTATACTACTTTTAGAAAATTATACTACTTTTAGAAAATTCCAAAACTGTTAGAGTAGAACATGCCTGTATATTTAAAAACTATATAATGTAAAGGCAACAACAAAATACTTGCTAGATAACTAGATATTGCTTTGCTAGAAACAAATCAAGTTTGAGGCGGCGGGAAAAAATTTATTTTTTATCTTATTCTTTATGCCTAGTATCACGGGAATAATAATGCACAGGAAAAGGGATATTAATTATACGAGAGTAGTTCAAGCAATAAAAAAAATTATCTTTTTTTTACATTATATCATTATAGGAAAAGTAACATAATTAAATGATAGCATTATAGCATTACTGGAAGAGAATATAATTAAATAATAGCATTAGAGCATTATTGGAAGAGAAATATAATTAAATAATAGCATTAGAGCATTACTGGAAGAGAAATATAATTAAATAATAGCATTATAGGATTATAGGATTATAGTAAATTAGGAAAAGAAACAATAATTATAATTATACAACGATTACAGCAATAATACTATAAGGCAGAAAAGAATTGTTTCCTTTATAAGTGATTGATTTTATTTAGTTAAATCTTTGCTACATCTACATGAAATCTACAACACTATGTATAAAATATCTTAGCTTATGTTAGAAGGAAGATTTTTATTCTTTTGTGTTAACATAAATTATGGTCTATTACTTTAGAATAGGCATTTCAAGGGTATTTTATCCGCTGCCTAAAATATGACTCGTAAATATCGCAACGACAGATGCGGAGAAAAGGTCGCATTTTCTAATTTGCTAAAATCCTTTAATTTTTCTGTGTTGTAATGATGGCACACGCTAGGATCGTAAATGAGGGGAAAGTGTCTACAACCCTGAAGTGCCTATTTACAGTAACAGACAATAGTACCGTTCCCGCTCATTTGCCTTGAAAGTTTACTGTCATTAGTAATTTCTCTTTTATCTGATACGGTATCATCTTCTTCAATGCTCATACGCACGAATATCGTCCATTTAGACCGTGCGGATTTTAAAGTAAAAAATCACCAGAAAATTAATTTCGAAACTTTTATTACACTAATAATAATTGTCAGCATTATCAAATATAATTTTCAATTCAAAATCATGAGCCACGACCAAAAGAAAAGTACGCACATCCTGCTAAATGTAAAATTTTGTAAAAACTAGCATCATTTTAAGGTAGCATTTTTGTTTCACACAATGAAAAATTTAAAAGCTTTTCCGTGACATTCCATTGTTAATTATTACACCTGACTCTAGCTACCTGCAACGGAGTAGAAAAAGTTACTTCTTGGAACTTCAAATTAAAATTAGTTACTATAGATTCAAATTAAAAATAGTTATTAAAAATAATTATTTCCAAACAAACAAGGCCCACCAACGGCCAAGCGATAAAGTAGCTGAACACTGTCTGTTCGACCAAGTGTCTCTTCCAGGCAAACGGGCTGGCTACATGAGCATTTTCGTAGTTCTTCCCATGTGTAACATGAATACGAACCAGTTTTCTTAGAAAGTTTTCCATGAAGGCATCCCTTTCCTTAAGCAGATAGCCTTTATAGTCTTTGTCATAATCAAATAAACCAAACCAATCTAAATAAATAGAATCTGAAACTTTGTGAAAGGAATGGGTGCATGGTGGTTTTAGAGGTTTACGCCAAGTGTAAGATGAATACGAACCAGTTTCCCTCATGAATGTCCTCCACGAAGGCATATTTTCTCTTAAGCAGATAGCTGTAGTGTAATCAGATTAATCCAAATCACATACTGTAATCACGTGGAAAACGAGATCCCGGGAACTCCACACAGAAACTCCCCCCCCCGATTGTTATATTCGTGCCAAAAGACAGAACGAAAAGATCTAAAATCAAAGCATACAAAGCATGCCCTCACCTTAAGTTAATCTGTTGTTACAGTTCGTTTTCTGTCACACTACATTAATGGGTCAAATTGGCCGCAACCGCTCCCAACATGTCAGCTGACAAGACGATGATAATCGCTGATACGTATAAAGATTCAATTCATTCAGCTCATTGAATTGCTGCCGTCTCGCAAAGGCATCACACTATTGACGCGTGGAGGAAAAGGCTTTGTTTACTTTTCGTGTGAAGTTAATCGGCCCGAAACTAGACCGCAGATGAGTTTCGCTGCAACTTCCCGTTCAGTTGTACAAAGGAAGCGAAGTTGTCATTATTGAAAACGGGATCGAATAATATAGAATAGATCTACAGAATATGATTTGCAATAGATTGACAAAAAATCGCGTTTACTAGGAGTATAAATTATCTGTAAAAAATATAATAACATTACCGAAGATCTCAATTTTTCAGATGCTTTCATATAAAGTATATATATGCAATGGTGACGTAGATGCTGAAGAGGTAAATGTATGAAGATGTAAGTTTCATGGATTCATTTTTTATTTTAAATACGCTGCGATAACTAATAACACAATATATCCCACACGCGCACATTTCTAATATTCACAGTACTACACACGATGAAGCCGCCTTCATACCACCAGCACCACGGCGGAAAAAAAAAAAAAAAAAAAAAAAAAAAAAAAGTGCGTAGGTTACATTATTGAAACTAGGCAAAGTTATGGTTCCGCTTTATTTCTGTTGGTTAATTGAGATTTTGGTTCGTAAGATTTAGCATTGCCTATTGGATTAATAACCTTTTGTCGTTAATTACGTATGTGCGCCATAAGCATTATATGAAAATCATATGACAAGAACTAATTTTGTTCAAAAAGGTTCATTATAAACATATGTTACTATTTTTACGATAGAAAGAGGAAATAATAATGATACTTAAGATGATACTTAAAAAATTAATTTTAGAATGTTATTTTGCATATTCTTTATCTCACGCACATAAAACGCCTTCTTAAATTTGATGGTTTTCGTTAAATGCACTAAAAAGTAAAAAATACTTTTTTAGTTATCATAATATTCTTGGTTGTTAGACTAGAAGAGAAACACTCTAATGTGACAATCAAAATCATAAAAACAACCTTGTATTTAGCTAAACACAAGGTTTTTTTTTCCTAAATACAATGTTGTTTTTATGATTTTGATTCTTGGTTATATTGTACTAGTAAAATCGTGGGATATGCATACACGAATTCTACGGCTATTCTAAAAGTAAGTCTACGGTAAGTTCTAAACTTCTAGAATGCCAAATTATTATATAATCCCCATTATCGGACTTACCAATAATTTGCAAGGAAAAAAAAAGGCTTGTAAATTTAATTTAACCTGTGGTAAAAATGCAAAATTTCAAATGAAGCTATACTTATAGTGACTTTACATTTAACAACTGAAAACACTGGAAGATAAATTACAGGATATCCAAAATTTATCAATTTATATATTTTTAGACCAAATTATATGTGCATAATTTCAACTAACTATAATGTCTTCAACTTTTGCTGTATTATCTTCATTCGATTTTATTTATTCGATAAGCAAACGATATTGTACGCACAAAGAAGTGATTATAGAACATTTAGAAACGTAGTATTTTAGTTCTCTCATTTATGGCATAATACGTTATTTGTTTCAAAATTCCTATGAGAAATACAGATAAAATAACTTTTTAAATCAATCACTTTCTTATCCTCGTAACGCACTTTTATGACAACAAACAGAAAGACTTTACGCGTTGTCCATTGGCAATAAATAATATGCTCTCGTGTTTCTCATCTCTATTCGTAACAGACGGAATTTCATCATTAACTTGTAGCAATAATAATACTTCTTCTAATTTGTTTGATGGCTGAATCTGCTTCACAAATTACTCATTCAAAAAATTTTGATTCTTTTACAAAATAAGAGCATGTTAAATATTTAACTTCAAATAAACGGATTGTTTTGCTTCAATGAATTGGACATATTAAAGCGAAACGTAATAAAGAATTTTTCTGTGCTGGGGAAACTTATACCCTTATTTAAAATGTAAAATTTTGAAACTCAAATACAACTTTTTTTAAGCTATAAGATTTACTACTATACATTACCAAGAGTCTTAAACCTCAAACATCTTAAAATAACTGTTTTCTTCTATAGTAGACTAAAAATCCATTTAAATTTCCATTAAATTTAAATTTAAAAAATCAATTTAAATGTATTCAATTCAATTAAATTATCTATTCGAATTAAATTATTTATTCGAATTTTTATTTTTATAAAAAAAAAATTTTTACTTTTTAGTTGTTTGCAACATCTATTTTCACAAACATCAGCAGTGCATATTTTTTACTTTTTACACTTTTTAACAATGACTCAAAGTTGACAATATTTTTACACACTAACAAGCATTTTACATTTTACATTTTTGGAATTTACAACTTGGGTTTTTACAATAGCTCTCACAGGTAGCAGCTTTACACTCAACTTTGCATTGTTTTAGAAACCTCTATTTTTACAGTTAGCAGTACAAACTACTCAACTCAACTAGTTTAGCAAATGCTGGTACAGCTCAGAAATTCAAATATGTATCTAGGTAAGTTAAATTAAAATTTGCTGTTTACTAGCCTTTTTATTATTATTTCTACTTTGTTTTAATTACTATTTCTATTTTATTATTATTATTATTATTTCTATTATTTTTATTTTTATATTTTAATTGTTGTACATAGTTCATTTAGGTTTACATGCATAATTCGTGTTGGGGAAGTTTCCTGTGGGCATGAGTTTCTAAATTATTCTGGTTTTCTAAAAAATTTGGCTTTCTATTCTTAATTGACTTTTAATTAATTTAATTAATTACTCTAGTCATTTACTTGCTTTTTTCTCAAAATTCCACTGTTTAAATTTCTTTTTTTGTAATTCACCACATTTGATTTTACTTTTGGTTTAGAATTTTACTTTTACCCTTGCCTATATGGATGACGAAACACAAATTGAGTAATTGAAGAGTTAGGTTTGGGGGCAACTTCCCCTTGATAATTCTGTCTCCTGCCTGCTCAACAATTATTCACTTATGCAATTTTTAGGAATAATAAATTTAATTTTTTGGAATAATATATTTTTTCATGGTTTTAGATAAGCGCAATTAATTTACATATGCTCTTAGAATTTAAATGATATTGTAAATTAGTTCGCAACAATAATAATTATTTTTATTTTTATTTCTTTGCAATTAAAATTTCTTAATTAAATTTTGAATTTTAATTTTATATTTGCTTTATACGAATAGAGAATATTTGTTAAATTCAAATTTCATTCCTTGCAGCAATGGCGCAAGAGAATTATTTGAATTTAATTTTACTATTTTCTTGTGAAACAAATTTTTGTTTTAACAATATTTTTCTATTAATTATAATCCGGGATATTACTTATTCTTGCATTTTTAATTGTCGTTGGATTAATATTGAATTTGCGTTAATTGCGAAAATCACTCCCGGTATTAACCCAGTAAACTGGGAGCTGATTGTATTTTCTGTCTCCCCTCCCGCTTCCATCTTGATATATTGAATCACAGATAGTAAGATTATATGCATGAATGTGTTGGCTTCGGTTATTTAAGTATGGCTAGGTACACTGCCTTCGTGGTAGATTTTCTAAGAAAAAACTGGTTCGTATTCACGTCACACACGAGAAAAATTACGAAAACCAATCATGCAATCCGTTCGGATCGAACTCAAATCGAACTTCCAACATTCAATAACCTTAACCATTCCAAATAGTTACGCCTCATGTAAGAATCAGTATCTGTTATAACACTATATCGGCTCTATATAAGCACCCTTATGATTGCGTTATTTGATTAAATGATATATTTGATATAACTTGTCCTAATTAGTCTCGTTTCGCTTTCAGTTCTTGCGAATGAAATCCTGTCGTAAATTCTAGCATTACGATTAATCTTTTATGATATATGGAATTACCTGTCCTCATTTTTCTGTAATTTAAGTTCTGCGAATAAAATTATAAAGCAGCCGAGTAATTATTTTGGTTACACTTCACTTGGAAGAAATTCAAGGTAATATTGAAATATGAAACCTTCAACGAACCGATTCTAATTGTTTCAATTATACCTGAAATGCGCAGAATTTAAAAAGCACGTATTTCGCGTAAACACATAAAAGCTTTCTCAAACATTTAACGCTGAAATTTTCCTGCACCTTAAATCGGAAAAAGTTTATGGAAATGGGTGACTTAATTGAGAGCAGATAAACTTGGCTTTACTATACGATAGTAAATTACGTGAATAACAAGTAACGCGTAAAACGAATCTGCCAGTTTGTTTTGTAGAAACTGCCATAAATCAGTTTTTGCTGGGTGATAAGAGGACAGGAGTAATACTACATTCTTTCTCGAATAATACACTGTTTTTATCCCATAAATTATTTTAACTTTTGACATAATAATAAATGCCCAATTACGATTAAAATAAATCTAAAAAAAAACTAGTACCACCAGCGATATTCTTAAGTTCTGTGTATATTTATTATCATATTACAGCATTATGTATTTTTATTATGTATTTATTACAGCAATCATGAGCGTTTTTTAAAACAACTGATTTACAGTCTGTCCATGCTATTATATCCCGTAACTTTAAAGATAGCTCGGTTTTAGCGAACTTCAAAATCAGCGACTCACGGTCTCACTTTATCGATGATTTACATTACATTTAGATAGACAGACTATCGTATAAATCGGTTTTAATTTATAATTATGCAGACTTCTGAAAATTTATAGTTGGACAGGACAGGCTTTGCATTCTAGCTTGAGAGAAGATTTATAACAAATAGAACTTAATACCTCACTTGTCTAGCAGTAACATCAAGTCTACAAGTTTTATTGAGGCAAGGAGAGCAGGATTAAGTCTAACATTGTCATTAATCTTGAGCATCTTATAAGTAAAAGTATAATCCAGCTCCGCCCAATTAAAAGAAACTCTCCTAGAGATCGATCCAGGATTCAAATCCGGGCCCATCGCTAACCACTGTACCGATCAGGGGGTTAACATTCTACTTGAGTAGACTAGCATGAAGGCAGACTTTACATTCTCAAAAATTATAATCCAGCAGACTTTATTTTCCAGCCTTAACAATAATCTACAAAACAATTGCACAGATGCAATTTAAATCATTGCAATTTACCGCTGAGTTGGTGTTTGTTGAACAGACTATCATGTAAGCAGACTTTGATAGTAGAAGAATATAGTCAGCCAGATTTTGCACACTATGTTGCAAACTGACAAAAGCGACATTGTTTACTGAGCTAAAATGACTAAATGCCCGTATGGCAACATAAGCCGGACATTTTGGTTTCGATTTGGAAGAGAACATATTTCGCACAAAAACAGCTGCGTTTGAACTCGCTTGATTGTTAGCCCATTTAAACTCAATTAATTTCAGTAAACATTTTGAGGCTGTAAAAAAGTAATTAGTTGCAGTAAATAATAATGGGTACTTAAGTATTAACGCAATATGAGGGTCTTTTACAGATGAAAAGGTAAAAATTACTTATCAGCTGCACGTTGGCGAATTTAATTATTAAACAAGGATTATATGCTACATTAAAAAATATATACTTACATTTTTCGAGAGATATTTCTCTAATTTTCAGTGCTGTTCTCTCATGTACACAGCGATCTATTTTCGCTTTAAAAAAAAAAAAACAGAGAACTGCACAAACTCAGCATTTCGCAACAGTTATCTATCAAATTTCTCTCATCTTGTTCCTTTAGCGATTTTGTGGGAAAATATTATATATATCCCTGTAGAATTTTTACCCCAATGTCTTCTACTACTGACACATTTCAAAAGCGATATATAAAATTGAACTGAAGGCAGACAAAAATTAGAAATATTGTCAATAAGAAGCGTTGAAACTTGGAAAACAGAAAAAAGAACTCGTACGTTGCTTAACTGAAAAGATTATAAGTATGGTTGCCTGAAGAATGTTTATGCGCAATGATTGCCAGATTTTGGAATATTCTGAAATCTCGCGATTTCTACAAAGGTGACTGCGATAATAAGTATCTAATAATGTACAGGAATTGTTATAAGACTAATTAAATTATTTCCTTTTCCTTGGATTTCTCCATTTCTGACATATAGCCTAAAATAGAATGACCCCTGAAAATCATATAATTCTATCTTGAATAATAATGTACACTATTTGTGGTTTTAAAAATAAGTACAGAATATTGACATGCACTTGTTAATATGAAAACAGTATTTTTAAAACTTACTCTTAAATTATTTTTGATAACCTTAAATATTACACATAAACTATTACGATATAACATAAACATTATTAAATAACATATTATGTCGTCTCAAATATAGAACGATTTCATTTCTAAAACTGCGCTTCAGAAAACCGTACTGGTAATTGTAATTATGTTAAGACAAGCATACTCCGTGCTGAAAAATTAACAATCTTTGTAATAATTTATTACTGTGTATATATCTGCATCACAGAAAACGCTTTGTACGATTAAAAAAAATATTATTATAGCGGTGTGTACGGATTTCAGAAAAATGAGGATGGAAACAACTGTTTTACAGCAAAACTCGGGATATCTGAATGTATCATCATCCCGAGTTAAGTTTCAAATTCCTAAATCTTGACGTTCCGAGATTTTCGATATTTCATGTCCTCATTGTAAACATAAATACATATTTCAAAATATTTTACGCATAACAACAAGTGCATGAGGGAAAATTAGCAGCTAATATCTCTGGACACCTTCACCTGCACTTATTGTGTGGAAAAATGGGATATTCATCCGGAAATTTCAAACTCCTAGGTCTTCTGAGTTTTCTTTCTTTTTTTAACCCTTTTCGCTGGATATAAAGAATTGACACCTTATTAATTATCTTTTAAATTCCACATTAAATATGGCCATTAGAAACGTTACTTTAAGCTTATGTATGCTTGCTTATACATAAGATTGTTTTCGTCGCAAAACATCTCAAAATAAGCAGGGTCGGTGTTCATTCGAACCGAACCAAAACAACGTAATTTGCAATTTAAAGGTGCAAGATAAGATTTTAATTTTGTTTTTTAACAGTTCCTAAAATCTTCTTTCTAATTTGATCATTTCTCTCTGCTGTCCTAAAAACAGTATAACACGCTTATAATTAATCTTTCTGATGAGGATTACTCATAAAATTAATGATTTTCTTATGCCACTTACGTAATGCTAACATGAACTTCACAGGAACACAAAAACGAACCTTCTGTCTATTTTTATCAAAATCAAAATTTTAGAAATTAATGCCATAATTCAATAGCCGCAACTTCTACTTAAAAAAGCTCTGAAATTAATTTCTAGTCTCTGGTCAGAATTCTTCTAATGCCTGTTTTTTTTTTTTCCAGTCAGAATGTAGTACTTGAAATCTAAATTAAAAATATCTGATATTCGCGGTTTGTGATTTTTATGTCTATTCATCAATGGTATGTTATTAGTTAAATATGCTTCCAATAAAAAGAATTCAAAATCCATGACTGCCACGTCAGCTGGACCTAGGAGTTTGAAATTTGATACATTTCACCAAAGTCTAAGATAAAATTCACTAAATACATTCGTATGCAAAATTAAAAGAATATGCAAATTAGGTCTTTTTTTGCAAAAAGTATTGAACCACAGGTACTAATTATGACGCCGAAGAATTATGCAAAGACGCATAGTCGAATATGTGCGTATCTGCGGAGCTGTGATTGGAGAAGGCATATATGCGGAAGAGGAGTTCTCGGCGATTTCCGAGTTCGGTACTCTTTCACAATATTCTCCGTTTTACTCGCAAAAAATGCTTACATTTTATAAGATATCAGGTAAAATCAATAGCTACGAACGGGGCGGAGGAACAGATGACGGAATGAGATGAATAATTGTCGCTAAGGCAGGCCAATCACAAGCGCACGTTGCTATGACGCCCAGTGTTTTCTGCAATTTGTGGGAACACTTTTAGGACACTGGATCCATATTCAGAAGACCTGGGTAAGGTCACCCAAGATCCACAAAGACGAATGAGAATCGTTATTAGACACTTTCAGTGCGGTGACACAGATTGCTACAGCATTAAAGCTCTTACGTGAGCTATATGCTGCGACTGACACCCGAGTTTCACGGTCTGCTGTTGCCTGAAGACTTCATGAAATAGGGCTCTATATTAGAAGACTCGCTGTTTGCGTTCAGCTCAGTGCATCGCACAAGACAGCATATTTAGCATCATGCAGACTACGTGCATCCTAGACCAGACTTCAGTGCAGCACCGTGCTTTCCAAAGATGAGTTGACATTCAGCCTGGTCACTGGTTTTCGGCGTACCTCCATCTGAAGAGAGTGTTGAAAAAGAGAAAGTTATTCATTTGAACTATGAGCACATCTATTCTATCAACGAAACAGAAGCTCTGCGAAATTAGTAGCATTTGGCAGTTCTTGACTGTCCCAAAATGCTTAAAACAAACTTCCTTCTCAGCATCGATTTCCTGATTTAGACCTGGTACACTGATAAGGTAGCTATCAGTTTCACGCGTATTTTTTTCAGATAAAACTTTCTGAAACTTTATTTTCTGAAACTTCCTTTCCTTTTATTTCCAACTTCCACTTTCCATGCCTTTTTCTTTCAAAGGAAATAATAATTTTTTTTCTGAAACTTATAATTTAATTAATTGAGCTTAAACACCCCAAACTGTGGCGTAATAATTTTTACGCGGCTTTTCTGTGAGAGTCAAACTATTTCAAAGGTTCCTGCACAGTAAAACTGATGCGAGTTCTTTCCCAACAATGGAATAAGCTGGCTGCATTAAGATTTTGTAATTTTTAAATATGTATATGACAACTAAAATTTTTACTTTCCTCAGAAAGTTTGCTCACTAGAGTGGATCAGATCCCTGAACTCTGTTAGTTAGATTCGGTTCAAATCCCGGCGAATACGCTAGTCGAATGGTTTTCCTCATGCGTGACGTGAACACAAGCCGGTTTCCCTTCTTAGTCCTTCGTAAACACATCTTTCGTTTAAGCAGATAGATCTCGTGTCTACCTGCCTAAAAGGAAGATAATAATCTAGTAATGATTGTCTTAAATAAATTCAATCTTTAGAAAGATTCCCTTGAGACATTTCTCCCTTTAGACTGAGAGTCTTTTAATGCTTTGCCACCATGAATTAATCTAATTAATGCGGTAAAACCTCTACAGAGACTGCTCTGGAGTCAATTAAATAAATAAATTATAAAACTGCTTGCATTTCTTTCCTTAACTGTGCAGAGTGGTCTTTCAGAATAAATGCCCACTAGCGACCGTGTAGTAAAATTGGTAAACACTGGTAGTTCGACCTGAGTTCAGATCTCGGTGAAAAGGTTCGGTGCATGGTCCTTTCTCCCTACGTGACGCGAATATGAGCTGTTTTTCCTTGAAGAGTCTTCCACGAAGTCATCCTTTCTCTTAAACAGATTTATCATGGGTGCTTTACCGAAATCTAAATTAATGAAATTTAATTTTTTTAGAATAAAAAAATTAAAAAGTGAAATTCAGAGTAGTGTCGTTTTTATTCATTTAGTTCTATTTCATTTTTCTATCTCATTTAAGTGATAAAACTATGCATAACGGTGTAAAATATTTTGTTCCTTCCAATCTTATTCAAAATTTTTCTTTAAATGCATAAATACGCCACTCTACATCTGACTATCCGAAATTGTTAATATTATGATTTTGTTATTTCTATAGCACAAACATTTTAGTTTTCCTTGAAAACGCAATCAAAGCATTTATTTTCAAAGAAACTCTAATAAAAAGGAATAATATATTAAATTCCTGTTAGACGAGACACTGCGGATTGAGAAATCGAACGGAATTGATGACATCAAGAAAAGTTTCTAATAATAAATGGAGATTAATTTAGAGTTCCGCGTTAGAAAACATTATTTATAAAAGCAGACATAAAGGCATATTTTTCTGACTTTTAACTATATATAATATATCGTCTTTTCTAAAGATAAGATCTGGTTAATAATAATGTTATTCATTTACATGGATTTTTTTGTTTTTTTTTTTGGGGGGGGGATTAATTTGCTAATATGAACGTTGTATTTCATGTATCGAAAGTTATTTTAATAAAATCATTTTTAAATGATTTTGATGTAAGTTAATATGCATTGCAAGATTACACGTACGTAAACTTAGATTGGAATTTCCGCATTAAATAACTGCACGATCTGTTTGTTCATAGCCCTTTCGACAGATGATAATGGTGGATTTCTGATCAAAAATACCGCAAGCTGAATTCTGATCAAAACACAGCAATGAAAGAGTGTGTGATTATTGCAAAGCCTCAAGGGCTATCTGCCTAAGGGGAGGGATGCCTTCGTGGAGGACTTTCTAAGGAAAACTGGCTCGTACACACGTTACACACGGGGAAAACCACGAAAACGCCCATGCAGCCAGCCCGTTCGCGGGATTCGAACCTCGGACCGAACTACCAGCGTTCAGTGACTTTACCGCTCGGCCGCTGGTGGGCCAAAACACCGCAATGAATGTTATACATGAGGCAAGATGCTTCACAGTAATTGATATTATCGAAATTAAGTTCTACTGTATCCGTGTCGTATACTAATTATATCAATGCTTATACTATATATATAATTAAGTGCTATTAAGTACACTTAATATAATGTTGTGGGATCTTGTCTTCTTTGCTATCATACAAAGATCTCACTAAAGAAACCTAACGACTTCTCGCACAGGTGTAAACGAATACCAGCACAGAAGAAGGGTAAAATAACTCTATTATTCGTCAAACTCTGAACACAAATGCACGTACTTTATGCTTACAGTAACACAGACGACTTGCGGTAGTATAGAATTTAACAATAAAGAACAATAAAAAGTAGAAGTTAACAATAAAGAACATAAAAGAAGTAGAATTTAACAATAAAATCAAAGATAAAGAGTAGTGCCGGACTAACAATTTAATTTAAGGTTAACTAGACTGAATCAACAAGCTACCCGGCGTTATACTTATTAAATGGCCAAAAAGGCGTGTCAAAAACTCAGCGTAACAGCAAGGACAAGCTGGTAACGCACGCTGGCTAGCTAAATCACGCTCTGAATAAACTACAAGATTCGTCCGCTTAAATGCTCATTTCACCTGACTTTCAATTTTCATCCTGGCGTGGAAATGAGAGGGGAAAATGAGAGGTTTAGGAAAGGTACCAAACTCAAAATTATTTGTTATGTAAACTAAGGGAAGCCCTACATCACTACTATAATAAGTACTTCTATATCGAAATTAAATGCTACTAAATCGATATGATCAAAATTACGTGCTATTGCAGAATATTATCAAAATAAATGCTACTCTTTAGTAACGATTTAACCAACCATTTCATAACCATTAATCATTAATGGTTACGAAAGAATAATAACATCATGATGGTTTTATGAAATACCTGGCATCTACTGTAATCACATGAAGCTAAGTGTCATGTAATTACTGTAGGAATACAGACATCTAGTCAATTTAATTGCGGTGAACTGTGAAATGTAGTGTTATACCCGAAAAGAGAGAAGCACGTAAAATCTAAAACTGCATGTAAGAAGTTGTAACTACTCTTTCTTAGTCATTTATTACCTAATTTCACAGCAACATTATCGTGACTGACAGAGTCCTCTTTATTCTCTTTTCGCTGACGTAATCTTAAAGCAAGATGTAATTACTTTCATAAAATCTCTGATATTAGCTATAACAATTTAATAGCGCTATTCATTCTTAGCAGTCTACATGAATTTAACTTTCGTTAATCACGAAAACAATTGACAAGCAATTAAGAAACTACTCCCCCCATCATATTTAGAATTCTGTAATTGAATAACGAAAGTAAAACTGCAAATTAGCAATGGCCGGTGATACACATAATACGTGAATGGGGACAGAAAACAAAGAGTAAATACTTCCAGTAAAGCAAGTCACGTGTTGCGTGCTTTATATCACGTGCATCCAGTAATTACTTTTTGCCTTACCGATCAGTTAAGACTAACATGATATTAACACATGATTTATTTTTCAGAAGTTCCGTACTTCTGGAAAAGATATATATCAAAAATTTCACTTCATGCAATATAAAAATTATTTAAAATAATTTTATTGATTCACCCAAAAGATGATATTTCTTAATAATTAAACTGACAATTTTGGCTTGTTTCGGCCATCGGCGATTTTGGGTCTTGATATTTTTTACCTTTTCAGTAAATGCATCTATCTCTAAAAAACTAGCACTTTTTAATCGGAATTCTATATTAAAGATTCACTGGTAACACATTTGATCTACTTACAGGTAACTCGAAACGAAGCTCAAGAAAAATAATTTCACAGCTTACTGACGCGTAATCAAACTTCTGTTACAATAGCAGGTGAAAAACACCATTAAAAAGCAAATCTGGCAACCCTTTTGCGGCCAAACGTCTAGTTTCCTTAAGAGGGGATAATTCTGAGCATCTTGGCCGTTCAGGGAAAATCATCTTTCAATTTTTTTATTCTTGCACGCAAAGCGAAGAAACAGTATACTACTTCTTGTCTCAGTTCGACGAATTTTTAAAAGGGAAAAACCCTTAAATTTTATTCTCATTAGTTAAAGTTGGAAATTAAATATCAGAAACACACAAGATTGTCTTCTCAGCCAATGAAACCTTTAATAATATGCTGGTATTTTTCAATTTGCAATGCCCGTTAGTAGCTAACACGTTCGACAAATCTCAGAGAACGTGGTTTTTCCCTGTTCTGTTGACAGTTTCCCCATAGTAAGGTTCTTCACGAAGATATCCCGTCCTTTAAGCAGGTATCTCTACACTATGTTATTTTAATCTAAGCCTTTAAAGGTCGTAACAATCCCTCTTCATTTACGATTGTAAGTTGTCATCACCATACAGACGAGATTAAGGGATTCTGGCGTATTACACGACTCGACCATCTTCCGCAGCTGTCGTTGTCATGGTCACGAGATAAGCTAGACTGATAAACAGCCTTAAAATGTATATTCTTAAGGAACAGACTATTAGCACGGGCTTTGAATAACCAGACAAATCAATCAATTAACAATGGTGTCCTGATTAACCTATCATCAAATGACTGTTTATTGATAATTACATAGAAAGTATGTGTCTTGGAAGTGATGTTTTTGTGAACAATTTTCTCAGGGTAACTGCGTGAGAAAATCCACGACAATCCTATGCAAACAGCCAGTTTGACTAAATAGAATCTGAACCGTACTACCAGTTTTCAGTGGAAGTATCTACTCGATCATTATTGAGCCCAATCCAAACTAAAAACATCATTAAGAAAAAAATGCCACTCTTAAATAAAAAGTTGCCGATTGAATATCTTAGCCAGTCTTACTTTAAACATGATTAAACTGCTTACAGGACAATTAACAAACTATTTTACACGTAGCTTTATTTAGCCAAAAAACTATTTTACACATAACCTTATTTTATAGTAAAATTTTTTAATATCTCATTTAATTTATTGCATGCTGCACTAAACGGAAAAATTGAATGGATGTAAAAGTTGTTTACCATTATGTACGCGATAGATTTCGCAAGTATTCAGAAGCGAATTCATTAAGTGGGAGGCCTACCTTACTTGAATTTTCGGGGCAGCAAAGTTTAAAAGGTAAAAAAAGACCCCAAAAGGTATGTCTACTCTTTTCAAAACATAATTTATAGTTTAGAAGCACATTGTAACGAGGGGTGCGATTTCGATATGCACGACCTTATAAATTCACAGGTCCAACAGCGGTATAACGGTAAAAATCACCGAACACTAGTAGTTCGGCTTCGGTTGGAATCCAGCGTGCTGATCACATGGGTGTGTTCATGGTCTTCTCTATGTGTAACGTGGATACGAGCTAATTACATATAAAAAGTCCTCTATAAAGACATCTCTCACCTTAGATAGACAGCCCTCGCGTGCTTTGACGTAATCGGATGAACCAGCCAACGAACCTTATAAATTCTCCTCTGTAAATATTCATTAATATTTCTGTTGTTGTTACTTATCTCAGTTAATCTGACAGTAATATCAGAACAAGTCCATGAATATTATCGAGGCAAAGAACGAGTATCAAACCCGCTCTACCGATACGACAACCAGCATAACTAACCAATATACCGATCACAGAGTTATAAATATGTAGTCATTAGGTCTATTTCGGAAGCAGGCAAGATGAAAAATGAGTAATCGCCTTCGCCGGGAATCGAACCACGGACCTCTGGATACCGGCCCAGCATGCAGAACCATTACACCACGAAGGCACGCTAGGAAGGCAGGAGAAATACCTTATATATTCCCCTTTTTAATGGGCGACTGGGGTTTTTAGGGGACCCAATCGCCAAATCCTGGGTGAGGAGAATCATCATCCAACACCCTTTTAGTTCGGGCGCCACTGTAGAGACATTAGGATTTTTTGGAAGCAAGAGAGATAAAAAATTAACAACGCCTTCACCGGGAATCGAACCACGGACCTCTGGAATACCGGCCCAGCGTGCAGAACCACTACACCACGAAGGCACGCTAAGAAGGCGGGAGAAATACCTTATAAATATTTCTAACCATAATTTTTATAAATACTTCAGGGCAAAATTAATAAATACGTGATGTATCTTAAAGCGCCATTCAGAATTTAAATTTATACAATATTTATAGATAGTACGTTTATACAATATTTATAGATAGTTTAATCTTTATTAAACTGAGGCCAATAAAATAAGTAAGCGGGAATATTAACTCACGGCCTTGGATATACGCATTGTCTCTTTAGCAAATCGTTTATATTATCATAGCCGTATCAAGAATTTTATTTAAATGCGTTGATAGTCAAAACGTACGGGAAATAGCCTTGAATTACCTATAAATGTTTTGAGTTGGTTAAAAAATCGCAGATTCGCTCTTCTTCATCTTAAGCTTTTAGATGGTTATGTAAATATTCTGAATCTAAATAAAACTGTACACGTTTATACAATATCTATAGACAGTTTAATCTCGACTAAATTAAGGCCAATAAGATAAGTAAACGGAAAAGTATGAATTCAAGGCCTTGGGTATAGTATTGTCTCTTTGGCAGATAGTTTATGCTATCACAGACGTATCAAGCATTGTATTTAAGTGTGTTAACAGTCAAAACTTACGGTAAATGGCCTTGAATTAACTACGAAGATTTTGGGATGGTTTAAAAAAAAAATCGCAGATTTACTTTTCTTCGTGTTCACCTTCTTGATGGTTATGTAAATATTATCCTAATCTAAATAATGGAAAAGTGCTTTTTGTGTCTGGAATAAAAAATAGCTCAAAAACTTTGTAAAGCAGCCGGTATTATCAAACCTCAACAATTTGCTACTTTACAGTAGGCATTCTCAGCATCATTTTCACCTTATGGATTGCCTCGTAACAATGGTACCGATTGCTGCGGGAAAAGATAGAGATCTCTAATTTGCTAAAATTATCTAATATTCTCTGCAAGGTGATTACAACACACGTTACGATCGTAAATGAGGGAAGGGTCGTTACGACCCTTAAGTGCCTGATATAAACAGAGCATAGTTCATTTTAGATTGGATTATTTAGATTATAAAAAATTTCTCAAGGGCTAGCTGCTTAAAGGCATGGATGCCTTTATGGTACACATTTTAAGGCAAACTGGCTCGTAGACCTTACACATAGGGAAAAACATGGAAAGTTCTAAGCAATCAATCCTTTTCCCGGGATTTGAACACGGGAACACACCAGCAGTTTTCTACAGAAAGATACGAACTTTTCTGCTAATGGAGTGCTATTTAAAGCCAAACACAGACGTTGGTAGGAAATTTAACTAGATGGCTGCAGCCCTGACAATACGTCAATCTTCATAAAAAGAATGACTAATTTATTAAATCCAGAATAAATGCAAAAATATCAAATAAATTTTTACTGGATTAAATTTCAGATTACTCAGGAGACATAAAACAGCCAATTTCATTTAACGCTACCGAAAGTATTTGCGTCTTTTCATGCAATCAGCGCCACATAAATTCGATGAAGATGATGGTGACGGCTAGTGCCACGCTGATGTTTATTTCTTTATTATTCATTCAGCATTCTGTATCAGAATCAATAACGAAGTGATGAGTATTTATGGTTAACTTGCAGGTGGTCAACTTGCAAGACAGAGCTGAATCTTGCCAAATACTAACTATACCCCCCATTAAGTACTAATGTTTTCTAAGCAGAACGTCTCTTCCCGTGTTACCGGATAACACACAGAACAGTAATGGAAAGATAAACTCTTACATTTGGAACAGTTGTTGAAAGATGAATTAATATACAGAGAGTAGTAAACGAAGGTATGTACATGGTGATTCAGCTAAGCACATATAAACTTCTGAGAGAGGTAGGTTGTCTAAAAACAAGTCGTATCATATGGCAGGGCATGATCAGAAACGTCATCTTCATGTGATAGTGTACAGAGAACACAGAAATTGAAAGAGCAGCATAAAAATTGACTTCTCTTACTCACAAGACATTTGCGAAAACCTTTGAGGTTATTGAAGGTGTTTAAAGTTGCGACCATGAACTGTAACCACATTTAACGGAATCATATACATTTTGGAAAATACTTGGTATACCTCGAATTTCCGCAGCAGCTACAGAGGCGCATGCTACAAGTTCCTCAGAATTTCCAATGTCATCATCATTCTTTAATGGAGGTGCCTTTAAGTCCTTTGATGCCATCCTTTGATGAGGCCCTTTGATGTAATCCCGCGATATTGTAAGCCAATAAATGGACCATCACATCTGATTTTCTAGCGTCAGATTGTCTAGTAAATTGATAAATGACACATGAAGATATTGTTTAATCTCTGCAATGCTACATGATTTCGATTTGCCTTTGCAGAACCCACACTCTTATCAGAAGTTTGTAACGCTGAGCTGAATCACCCTGTAGTCGAAAAATGATGCCAAAAAAAAAACTATACGCAAAACATTAATCTGATTATATATTTATTTCAGAGTTTAATGAAACGGCATTTTTTAGAGAAGCGTAAACGAGGGATAGGTCCTTTATTTATTTTATTTAGGACTTTTACGTTTCACTGCTATAGCAACCTGATCTTCTGATCAATACAAAATATACAAAATTCTTTTATCTAATATATCTCCTTAAATTTTTCCTAGATTGCTTTTATTTTTTCCAAAACCTTCTATACGTTTGATAAATCTCTTTTGTTGTGTAAAGATAGACTACTGGTTCAAAAAATACATCTCTTCAGAATGGAGTAGCACTGTTTGTGGCAAAAAGTGCTGCGTAATTGGAAGATTATGATTTAATTAATAATTAACTGATAATCTATCCAAGAATTTATTCTAACATTTCAATCGAATTACTATTATTTTTTATACCACTACTATTATTTTATTTTATTTTTTTAATTCTATCCAAGTGTGCGTGAAACCAGAACGGGAGCATTTCTGCTGTTGTTATAACCCAAAGCCAGCAACTATGAAACTTTATCCAAATGCGTTTCGCATCCACAGGTGAGATGCCCCACCAGTGACTAAGGGGCTAATACCCACTATTGGCCAAGTGGCTGAATACTAGAGGCGTTCGATCAAAGTTTGAACCGAGGAGAACAAGCTGGCTGCATTATTGGGTTCCGTGGTTTTCTTCGTGTGTAACTTGAATATAAACCAGCTTTCCTTAGAATGTCCTTCCCGAAAGCATCCCTTTCCTTAGGCATATAGCCTCGTGGGCTTTGCCAAGTTCAAATACCTAACCTAGCTACAGATGATAAGATACCAGCTTTTAGTTATTGGTAATTACAATGGTTCATGGCACGCAAATGTGTTTGTAGTAATGGTTGCGTCTGACGTGGAATACTCCAGATACAACGATCAGAAGCATCCAGGCTTTACTCAGGATCCGATACAAATCATTCAACGATGATATGTACCACCGTTAATTACCGTATCCAAAGGGCCACTTAGAAGAAGTCATATCTTATATATAGATAAATACTGATGCTTTAATTTTCTTCTTCATACTTCAAAGGTGATGATTATTCAATTACAGCTGTGTATTATTCAATTACAGCTTATTCAATTACAGCATTATTCAATTACAGCTGTGTGAATTCCCTGAAGTACATAATATAGATAGCTGGGAAACCATTTGACCGTCTGTGATGCAGGCCTGCTGGGCTAATATGAATCAAGGGAAGTTACTGAAATAAAATGTTTTGCATAATCATGATGATAATGTTTCAGTGGCAAATCATAGATAATGATAACAAGCATCAAAAGAAGGAAAACCGTGAAATGATATTCAAAAGATTTGTTTTTGCCCCCATGTGTTAGTCGTCATAAGTTGAAAATCTTCAGATTTATGAATAATCAGCTGCGAGTTTTTATCTAAAGGAAAGTTTTATGAGAAAATATTAAAGGAAATTGTAAAAATAATTGCTGTGATATACATGAACAAATGTATACTAAATTTCCTGTTAGATATTTCCCAACAACTTATGCCAGCAGTAAAACAAATGGAAAAATTTAGAAAATGCGGTGCTTCGTTAAGATTAAGATACAGCAAAATGTCCAGTTAAAATATGAGCTTATATGAGAACTTTTGCTTTAAAATTTATTACTAAAAGTATAAGACATACTGAAATCATTACATTATACAAGCTATTCGGACGTTTATGATTATATCACACATGTGTTATAACATGTGTGATATAATCATAATCTTCTGTAAGCAATAATAACCAGAATATAATTTCCATTTCGTTTCTTTAAACTACTTGAAAACATCATTCGCAGTACTTTTAAATAAAACTATGCAGGTATATTTCATGGATATACACTCTTTTTCAAAAAAAAATCGAAGCACAAAGAACTTCTTTTGCGATCATGACGAAATTTGGTATGCAAAAACATCTCGATCGAACATGCAAATGATCAAAGTTTCAAGGCAAATGAACAGGAATTGCGATCATAGCGAGCATTTCTAGTGCGCAGTTCGCAAAGTATAAAACCAGTAACAGGGGCGGAACATTTTTCTTTCTTTGTTGCTGCCATTGTAGTTCCGTAAAGAAGCAGCTAAAGATGCCATTACGACGATATCGAAGACCTTACAGACAACTAAACGACTTCGAACGTGGTCGCACTGTAGGATTGCGTGAAGCTAGGTGGTCATACCGAGAAATAGGCCGCCACCTGTAGCGTACAGACACTGCTGTGCAAAGATGTTGGCAGCAATGGTTGCTACAAGGAAATTGCCGACGAAAGCAAGATAGGATGATTGTTCACCAGGCCGGAACCGCCCCAACGGTATCATTGTCGACTATTCAACGCACTACAGCCACGTCTATACTTCCCGTGGTACCGTCCACCATCTCAAGGCGCTTCTCTAAAACGGGGTTACGCTCACAGAGGCCTTCAAGACGTTTGCCTTTGACCCTACAACATCGGCGGAGTCGTCTGGAGTGGTGTCGCAGCAGATCATCATGGCTGCCATCAGACTGGCATCGTATAGTGTTCCGCTATGAACCCGGTTTCACTCTTTAAGCAAATGACCACCGTGTTCGGGTCTGGATAGAAAGGGGCTAGCGGTCCCAATCAGCCTTTGTTTTGCAAGGCATACAGCCATAACCCCAGGTGTGATGGTGTGGGGCGCTATTTCTCATGACAGCAGGTCATCTCTAGTCATCCCCCGTACATCTTTAACAGCTCAACGATATGTTGATACCATCCTGCGGCCGGTTGCATTACCCTTCATCGCACGTCATCACTATTTTCCAACAAGATAATGCCAGGCCACATACGGCTCGCATATCTCTGGACTGTCTCCGTGCGGTTGATACTCTTCCTTAGCCAGCAAGGTCACCAGACCTTTCACCAATTGAGCATGTCTGGGATATGGTAGGACGCCAGATTCAGACACCACAAAATATCGCAGATCTGGAGAGACAACTGATGAATGCCTGGCAGAATGTGTCGCAGGATGACATTAGAACCTCTACCACTCCTTGCCTCGACGAATTCAAGTATGCATTGCCTCTAGGGGCGGTTCGACCAACTACTAATTTAAACACTAAATGCGTGATTGTGAGCCTTGAACAGGTACTATGAACTTGATTTTTTAATCATTTTATAATCTGTGTATGAGCTATACACATATTCAGTTTCATCAAAAACAACCACTTCCTTCATGGTGCTTCGATGTTTTTGCAAAAGTGTGTAATATCAACATAAAACTACATAATAAAGGAAATAAGGCACAAAAAAAAAAAAAACTTATGATAATTTCATTTTCGAAAAGACCAACATCAGTTTTAGAAAAATGTAACAGAAACTTGTGCTTCTACTTAAGAGAAAATAAATTTGAAACGCCAAAATAATGCACATATTCTCATTCATTAACGCGCATTGCAGTTCTTTCAACAATCTGTTTTTAAATAACATTAGTAAGCTCCCGTTTCTGTAACGGATCGAATAAGCGAACACTTGAAATTCCCTTTTCAATGCATGGGAATGACAATGGAAGATTTAATAGCAGAGAATAAATCCAATTTTAAAGTTGCATTTTGAGACTTGACGGTGAGATTAAATGAAGTTAAATCATACATAAATTATATTAAATAAGGGTTGGTGGATCAAGGCTTTACTTTACAACATATCTGAAACTTTGCGTGACAATGAGAATAAAGTTAACAAAATAAATCTATTCATGAAATTAATCAAAAACTTCACTGTACGCATTGTTTTAGACTAAGACATTGTTAAACATTAATAAACGTTGATCAACTGGGTGCGTTGATCACATCACGCAAACCTTTTTTTCTTTTCGCCTTTTTTAATATAAGATTACTTCCGTTTATAGGAAAACCTCGAATCATATGTTCAGCAACAGTGGATTTTAAATATATATCTTAAAAGCAGTATTTAACATTTTATGTGATACTTGCCTAATTGCTGCATAATTTATATTTCTTTAAAGAATTACAAAGATTATAAAATTTGGGGAAAGGATAAAAAGAAACAAATATAGTAGTACTACACCCGTTATCTTCGGGTAATTAATTCTAGAACATACAGCGGACCCACAAAACCGCAAATAGCATTACTATATAAAACGGACATTCAATACAGCATACATAAAGTCGGTGAAACTTATTATGGCACAATCAAACACGTTAAAACTGTAAGTAATAATAAAAAACATGCTACACTCTATATTACGTATATATTGTTAATAAAGTAATGCAACAGTACACGCTTACTCTCTTTCAGGTGGGTCAAGTTAAGGAAGTCTGAAAATTTAAGCTGATTCGTAAAAGGAGAATTAGAAATTAAGATAGTACCTGCATTGTGTAGTGTAAAGAACAGTTTTATGGGATGGTAGGAATAGAACTCTTCCTTTTCCAACAAAGCAATCAAAAAACATTTTGTGGCTGCAATTATTATAACGAAAATTATGCATATATATTCCGAACTTAACATGCAATAAGAAAATGTCAACTTTTGAAATGGCTATTAATTTATTTTGAGGCATCAAAAGCATTACACCACGATAGCACAATACCTATGATGAGAAGAGGAAGCAGGATAATTGTGAAGACACAGTGATGATGGTATAAGGAAATGAGATACAGATTTTCAAGATCATCTTCTTTAGAAGAACCAAGAACCAAAAATTTAAGGCATTTTTCCTCTTTTATTAGCAATTTATCCTCCGCTACGTTAGGCAGCCTTTGCAGTTTTGCGATGACACATAACATTAGCAGAAATGTTTTCCTTGTTCTTCAGCACTTCACGAATGTTAGTTACCATAAACCCCGGCAATTTTTGCAAAGGGCCTTTTTTTCCTTATACTCGTATCTTTTCATATCGAAAATTTTTATTTTCTCGCTAATGCATAAGATGTATCATCATTTCTCTTAAGCCACTGTTAATTTCACTACTCTTTTGCGCTCCGAAAAAGAAATAAATGTAAAATATCGCTAACGTCACAATAAAATGTCGCTAATGAAAATAAGGAGATTGATTGAAGCTGATCAGAGGGAAATTAAATGGAAAATTGTGTGTAAGTGCAGGAGGAGGGGCTGCTGCAGATGTTTTGACCACTAATAACCGCAGTTGCTTTTTGAATTTTTATAATCATCAGGTGGTGGATATGAACTAAGAAAAACACGACCTGTAACCTGAAAATCTATTTGAGGTTCCTGAGTTGAGCACATTTCATCCCCTTCCCATTTAGTTACATCCGTTAGGAAAGTGTATGTACGTCATGAAGGTAAGAAGATCGCATTCCTACCTCCATGATGCACGTACATATTGTCGTAATTACCTTATGAATTTAATACTTAGAGCTCGTTTTAATAGCTGTATTTCGTATTTAGCCGTAGACTATTTATCACTTCGCATATATTTTTAAAATTTAAAGTTCATTTTTCCCTTACGTTGTGAACTGCGCATAGCTGAAACTGCGAATATGAGGCAATGACTGTAATTAAAATTTCAAAATCATACGCATTCGAAATGGAAATATAAAGTAAATTTAGCACTACCTAAGACTTAATTGAATTTCCACTAGATTAATAAAAAGACACTGCCATTAAATAATCATAAATAAATAATAATGATTATTTTTTTTTTCTTAAATTTATTGTCTTTTTTTTTTCTTCCTAATTCCCGTCGAATAGGTTGAAAAATAGACATATCATTCAAATACACTAATATTTGTTATGTTCTTTCCTTTTCTGTAATCCACCATTTTTAAAAATCAGCTAGAAGGATTGATAACACAAACTGAATTCGAAGAATTTAAAACCATTAATTTCTTTGAGCTCGTAATAAATTCGAGATATTTCTTATTTCTCAAGTGCTGCGTTTTTCAGTCTTCAGAGGATGAACGAATTCCATTTATAACATCAAAATAAACAATAAACTTATATCTGTATAATAATGAACAAATCGTTTATAAGCAAAATATATTTTCTAAGTGCATTTAATGATAATGAATGAGTCAAATTAATGAACCAATCAATCATTTTTTACTCTAAAGGTCAAATGATAGCTGGATTTGACTTACCAAGAATAGTCTTAAAAATAAACCGGTGTACTTTAGGACTTTAGATAAGGCTAGAATTTCATCACAAGTGTAAATTCGATATAAACGGGATTTGATGTAATATATGTTTACTGCTTCATAAAATTCGATACGAAGTTCAACGAAATAATCAAACAAAATTCAAAACAAATATTGAAAAGCGTAAATACAACGTAAGGAAAGCCAAAAAAAAAAAAAAAGGTCTTAATGAATAATCTGTTTATTTCAAACGAGTTCATACATTTTTTATGAACATTTTGTTCTGATAGCTGAAATCGAACTTACGTCAATGCGAAATATGGAATTCCGTTATAAGCGTAATATTCTATTTTTAGCTATATTTTTTATTTCTAAATGCGATAGACTGTGACGACGTTTCTGGAGCAATATTATAAGCAGACCAAAGTCTCACAAACTTCAAGGTTAAAGATAAAAAAAAAAAGGTTAAGAATGGAATGAAAATATGCCCGGATGTGAATGACCAACACGTAATTACGGGAAATATTTCTTCATATTTTTATGCAAAAACAAAAGCTATTTTTTAATGTTTCTTAAAAGAACTCCTGAACATTCTATAATATTTATTTCATTCTTTGATTTTTATGAACTATACACTTTTCTTCTTTTTTCCAACAGTATATAAATAAATTTTATTTTACCCCAGTTCTATAAATGTATACATATTCTATATAAATATTCCTTAAATATTTAATATTAAATCTCTAAATATTTAATACAGTCATATAATAGTATACATAGTCTATATAAATATTCCCTAATATTACTATATAAATATTCCCTAAATATTTAACATTTTTATATGAATAATAAAAATTCCTACTCATACGCAAACGTGGACGTTTTCTTCGTGTATATTTTTCGCTCAGTTAGATAAATATACTACTTTACCAACAACCTAAAATTTTATGGATTAGAATTGTGATAAAGATCGTTTGGTATAATGAATTTCAAGCCCGTTTCTGAGAGAAGTGCAAGAAATGGGTGCACAGAACTTTGAGTTCTTGATCATTGCAAGTGCACTTGATTTCTGTTTATCGCGTTTCACTACCGCATATCGCGTCAGAGTGCACGAGAGAGAGAAATAGAAGCCATGTCACTGCGAAATAATGGATTGAAACCGTGCATAGCGAAACAATGGAATTACTATTATTACTGAATGAAAAACTTACCATCTACACAAGAGACAAGAAGTTAGTGAATAAACAGCCATAAAGTATTTATGGCTGTTTATTCACTAACAGGGAGCAATTCGAGCCTGAATATCGATACAAAGACACGTCTTTATTTGAAAATGTCAAATTTTGAAAGAATTAGCGGAATTAGCAGTTCAACTGAATCGATTCTTCCAATACCATTCCTAGTTCAACTCATTCCGCTCTTTGCTCTATCATTGCACGCTGATCTTGATTCACTCTTTGTTTTCCCGATCTTACTCCTCAAGGTTACTGTTAATGAGCGGTGAGTATTCTGGTCTGTTCCTTTGAAAAAGAGGTTTTACTTATCTCTAATGGGCAACTACCAGTAAAAATATCATGGTAGTCATCTACATATTCTCCAAAATAAGGCTCTCAGATGTTTCAATAACACTCCAAGCTACTTCAGGAACACACAAGAATTACAAAATTGCTTCCATCAATAATGACATTTTGAAACTAATTTCAAGATTTAATGATAATTGAAAGATTTATTTTTTTGATATCATTAACGCCATCGGAATATAAACCACTGATCATATGCAAAGTGTCTAATTCGAAAGGAATCCTTATGGAATTTATACAAAAGCTAGTAACAGTCATATGCATCGTATCTGTTCAAAATGGGGGGGGGGGGCTTGTGATTTTTGCTGTTTTAGTTGTAAAGAAGAGGGGTGAGCAAACTACGGCTCGAGGGCCAAATCTGATCTGTTTTAATCCAGCCAGCAGCTTATATTGTACTTTACATGAAAAATTTTAAGTAAATCAAATTTCGCACTCTATCGCAAAACCGCGTGTTGCGCTACAGGCATCGCATATACGCATTTTACTGTTGTTGTAGAACAAGAGCTACCAGTTCTCTCAGTTTTACTTTAGCGCCTGTCACGTCAGACGGCCCGGTATACCTGTTCGAAACCTTCATACAAAACTTGTAGAGACATTAGGATTTTCTGGAAGCAGGCAAGATGAAAAATTAGCAACCGCCTCCGCCAGGAATCGAACCGCGGACCTCTTAATTACGCACTGAGCGTTCAGACCACAACACCACGAAGGCGGGAGAAATACCTTATAAACTTGCATAAATATTTTAATATACATGAAATTCTGCAAAAATACTGTTGATGCGATTTGCCCAATACATACTAAAATACTATTTGCCTTTACATTCGCTGGTGAACGCAGTACGTACCTTTTCAAAATAAGCAGTGTACATGAAAAAAATAACCGAAATCAACAATTTTTACAGTATAAACGATGAAACCTGATTATGATAATGCCCACCAGCGGCCGAACGGTAAAATCGCTAAACATAGGCTGTTCAGACCTGGGTTCGAGTTCAGACCAACGGGCTAGCTGCAGAGACGTTTTCGTGGTTTTTCCCATATGTAACGTGTATACCAGCCAGTTTCCCTTAGAAATTCCTCCACGAAAACATCCCTTCCCTTAGGAAAATAGCCCTTGCGTGCTTTTCATAATTAAATAAACCAAACCAAACCAAATCAAAATGACAATATGCAAAAATGGATTTTCGACATTTAAAATGTATAATCTAAAGGGCAACATAGTTAGGTAAGGTTATTTCTATATGCAAAGCCATGAAGCTATCTGTGTAAGAGGATGGTTGCTTTCGTGGAGGACTTTCTCGAGAAAACTGTCTCGTATTCATGTTACACATGAAAAAAACCACAAAAACCAAACACGCAGCAAGCTCGGCCACTCAGGTACTGGTGGGGTCTAAGGGAAGCAATATTTTTTTCTACTTTTTCTATTAATTCTATTTTCTACTTTTCTATTAATTCTATTAATTCTACTTTTCCTATTAATTTTTTTTTTTTTTTTTTTTTTTTTTTTTTTTTTTTTTTTTTTTCAGTATGAAGCGCTATTTCAGAATTAATTCTCAAACAAAATTTCCTTTGCAGCAATCCGACACAGGAAAGCGTGCAGAATAGAAACGTTCTAAAATCAAAAAGCAACGCAACAGCAACAAAAATATTAAACTGCAATATGAAAAATTCACATTACATTCCTACATTTCAAAGAAAAAGAAGCAAATACAAAAAGCACCTTTGTTAAATTGTACTATTAGCTCGCTTTTCTTCTTAAATGAAAATTATATCTAGTGTTGTTCTCAACACATAAAACTAAATTTTTTAAACTTTTGAATAACATTAGAACTCAGTTACAAAAAAAATTCATTTCTGATGTCAAAATGTTAAGAAGTTACAACAAAATTTAAAAACATAAAGGAAAAAGAAACATATAATGTTCCTTACAATCTACAATGGTATGTACACATTTTTAAATACAGAATGCAGAATTTAATATTTTCAATACAGAATTTAAAAATTTTCTTTTCAATACAGAATTAAAAAAAAAAGAAAGAAAGAAAAGAAAAAGAAAGAAAGAAAGATATATGTTTTGGAATAAAATTTCTGGCAACAGGTAATTATTTGAAATAAGAAATATCGTCTGCTACTTTTAAATTTATTCGTCTTTTCAAAATACCGCATGTAAATGAGCTCGGATTGAAAGATGTTTATGGGTTTTCCTACAAAAAATATTCCAATTCCATAATTCGAAAATGGTTGTGAAATACATAGTATTAAAATTTCTAACTTCAAAATAATGTTATTAATCGGAAAGGAAAAAACCGTGAATCATTACTTCTACATGGAAAGAAGACTCCACACGAATACTCGGAAAAGGTATGTGCTCTTTCTAATGTTTCTGAAGTTAAATGATTATTAACAAGAGAAAACCCGAAGGTGCAGAAATCAGTTGCAAAGTCTTTAAATACATCTTTAGCAACAATAAATAAAATAATAAGCCAAGATTTAACAACTTAAAAATGCTAAATAACATATTGTAGAACTCTGTATAAAACTATTTAACAGGAGATAAATGGAAATACATTTTGACCCTTGATGAAACACGGGTTTACCTAAATAACTGCAACAAATCAACATTTTAATTAATTTCTATTCATTATCGAAACGAAGAAAAAAAAAAGGGTGCAAACGTGATTCCGTCGATGCAAAGAAAGTTTCATTAACGTGTTTATGATTGTCGCAGATTGTCTTAACAGTAGAAAATGTGAAGATAAAATGTTAAAATCAACTCAACGTACTATCGAGAGAAAATTTTACGTCCGATATTTAATGAAGAAATGCCATTTCTTTATCCTAATGGCCTTCAAAGAGTGAAACTGCATCGAGATAAAGTAAGGAGTCATACTTCGGAAAGTACCACTGCATTCCTTGAAAAACTGGAGACTGCTATAGGTACTGCATGTATACCTTTTCAACGTATTCCCGCAAAGTCCCCTGATAGTTCACCTATGAACCATTGTGTTTTTGGTCTCTTGAAAAAAGCTCTTTCTAAAAGCAAAACCCATCACCATTGAGATGGGCTTTGGATAGTAGTGGAAGAGGAAAGAAAATCAGTGCCCTGGAAATTTTACGAAAAGTCAATCTGTCATGAAAATCACGATGCACTTCCAGAAAGAAAGGTATCAAATCGAACATGTAAAAAATATACTTTATATTTTAAACATTAATCAAAATCGTTCAGAAATGTGTAAACATGTTTCTTTTATTTACCACACCCACAGTTTAAAAATCTGGTAGTTCGACGCGGATTCGAATCCTGATGAACGGGATATATATATATATATATATATATATAAATGACTCACGTGATTTGTTTAGACTTTTAACAGTGTAATTTTACTGTGTAATACAATTAAACTCCCTTTCTCTCAGTCTGTAGTTTCGCTTATCAAAATATCTTTTTACAAAAGATTATTTTAGAGACACAAATTTTAAAGCAATCTATTCAAGGAAGTTCGCGGAAAAGTTCTATCACATGCAAGAAACTTCCAACTAACTGAATTTACCTCATATGATGTGTTCGCTATAAAAGAAATGCATAAGAGGGAAATCCGGAATAACTTTTAGCATGAAAACAGAGCATAAATTTAGCATCATATTCATCTTTGTAACCCGCATTATTTTTAATCTGATCTAAGCATATACTCAGTGGATACTGTTACGTTTTATAGCAGGATCCTGATGTCTCTTTATATGTTGTGTAAGCTTATATATTAATGCGCTCAGCGTTCGCAAATATTTTTTTAAAACAGGAAAACTTTGATAAAGTGAAATTTTTGATACGTCGAAATGAATGTTTCATCTTGATGAAATGTATTAAAATTTAGTATTGATTATACTCGGTAAAATGAATTTATGTAATACGATTATCCAAAAGTATTCGATAAGTATAATTATTTATTTATTTATTAACAGCTTAAAAAGGTGTTTTTCGTTTAAGCTGATGTAAAAATCGTGTTCAACAAAAAAAAAAACAAAAAAAATGTGTTTGCAATCGACGACGCATAAAAAGATCTTTTTAATCGATGTTATTAAAATTTGTTGCTCAGCGTCATAAAATCAGTCTCTTGAATAATAGTGAAGAATGAAGTAATTATAAGCTTGCATTTAAACATTTATGTCCGCAGAATGGCAACAGTAAGAAACTATTTAGTGTGAAAAAAAACTGTTTTGATGCAACCGTGGCTGTTAGAAAAACAAAAGAAGAATAAAGATTGGAAAAATCTAACTCTGTGTTAAATTTATAATTACTTAATTAAAATCCCACAGAATTCATTTTATATGAACATGCTAACAACAATATGCAACAACTGCTATTTTTTGCTCAAAGTGGCGTTAGCCCAGAAGGGCTATTAGTCTCGAAACGGCATTTTGCATCGAACCACTAAAAGCTCTGAATCACTTTTCAAATTGTTGCCACCAAATGATATCATCTTGTGTTATATTTAAATAAATAAAATAACTAAGAATCTGCGTGAATGTATGTTTGTTTCTCGCATTCTGAAAAAACAAAGGTATCTAGAGCCATAAAATTTTGAATAACGTAGTCCTCCATCCGAATATGAGCACCTGCAAGCCCAAATTTAGAATTTAGAATTTGTTTTATAATCTATTTCATATTTTATAAAACTTTAACGAATCTTTGATTAAAAAAACTTTCAAAGCGAGCAGTGGCAACACTGTACGGAATAAAACTTTTTATCTCCAGTGCGCGAGACTATCTATCGGCAGTTCTAAAGATATGCTGTTTTTAAATATTTTTAGCCCAAATGCTCTCGAAACGTATATGTATGTCTAAATTTTAAAAACGCACCTTTGGGCGTAATATGAAAGCTGAAAGCTTTCAGATTCTTTTTATCTTTTTATTCTTACAAGTGTCATGAATAAATTAGGTTTCTGCGCAAAATTTCTTAATTTCCTTCCAGTACTAACATATTTGGATTTAATATACAGATTGCAAGCCTTTTTTTTATAATACTTCTGCTTTTTCTTTTTCCTATTCTTTTTAGTCCAAAGGGGCTTTGTCCCTGAAGGACTGTTATTTTTACGTTTTACGATTTTGCGTTGAAAAATTTAAAAGGCTGTATCACTTTTCAAATCGTTGCCACCAAATACTATAGCCCTGTATTATATTTGAAGAAATTAAATAATGAAGAATCTGCATAAATATATGTACGTTTCTCGCATTGTGATAAAACAAAGGTACCTAGAGCCATCCAATTTTGAATGATGTAATCCTACTGCGAATATGAGCATCTGGAAGACCAAATTTGAAATTTGTTTTATTATCGATTTGATATTTTGTAAAACTCAACGATTTAAAAGCGAGCAATGGCAACACTCTACAGGGGAAAAAACCATTTTACCTCCAGCGCGCGGAACTGTGTATCGGAAATTCTAAAGATATGCTCATTTTAAAATTATTTTGCGACATTGCTGTTGAACTGAATTTTATGGTTTAAATGCAAAGAACATGATATTTAATAAATAAAGGTAACACGCAAAACGTTAAAAAAAGTCCTTTTGGAACTAATTTAAAATTTGAAATCTTTCGGTTTTATATATATATAATACATTGCTTAAACGATAATATATATTTCGGCATATTACTTTGTATACCCTTTAGAGTTCAAGAAAGAAATCTGGAACCAAATGCAAGAACTTGAAACTAAAACTAAAACTAATTGAGTTTTTATGTTATTCGGGGATAAAGATTTAGCTTCATGTGCTTAAGAGCAGCAGTTACATTTTATATGGTTTTAGTTTTTAATTTTCATGCATTTAAAATTTTTTAAAAAATAGCGATACACGAGTAAACAAGTATGTGAAATTTCCATAATGCAATTTGTTACTGCAATTTGTTTTTAAAAGTCTCCTTTTTTACATTTAACATTAGCCATTTATCGGAACTTCAAAATACCGTTTGTTCTTACAATGTTGTATGTAAATTAAGCTTATATTATTACATTTAGAACACATTATGCACCACTTATAAATAGCAGAATGTATTCCATCAATAAATATATTTTAAATGATGATTCGATGAGCACTTTTATCGTAATACCTTTAAATATAATACAAAAGTTGATTATAATTTTTTTTCATTTAAAAAAAAAAAAAGTCATCCCATTTATAAATTAGAAAACTGTTCATTGTGCCTAAAAAGTAAAAGATACCTTCCAAAATACGTAAAAAGTTAAAGCACAAAATTAGTAGTTACTAAGAATTCAATAGTCTAACATTTTTCAAAGCTTTTTAGCATTATTACAGAACAGGATATAATTAATAGAGAATAAAGAAAAATTAAATATTACTTACAACAGACTTGATAGACTAATTGTAATACATCATAAACTGTCGGCACTTTTCCAGAAAATATTCCAGATGTGGACAAAAACAAAACTGTGAATAACCAAAATTTAATAACTGTCCGCGCCATTTTATAAATATGTTTAAAATTTAAGTAAAAACAGTTTATGTAAAAAGAGAATACTTTCAACTCTCAGCGCCTGTGACACGTGCTATCTATACGATTCACGAGATTAGTTATGTTTCATTCAACCGGTCTACCGCTCGCTTTATTTTAGAAACGAAATTCTTGTCAGTAACGGGTTGCCATTTTTCTTGCACTATCGCTTATTTTGGCAAGAGATGTCAATTAAAACGAAAATAAACAGTTATATGATTGTTCTTTCTTAAAATTGAATAAATTCAGTAAAATCTTTTATCAAGAACTCAGCTAATTGACAGTGAAAACGCGATATTAACTGGAAACTAAGAAAAATTGTTTACCTATGCCTCTGTTCATTGTATTCATTCTATGATAAAATCGCGTTTGACAGAAATTGAAGGTGTTGCAAAACAAGGATGCATAAGATCTTTCATTTATCTTCGCTTTTATAAAAATACAATTCTCAATACAATGCAAGTTAATTTTTTTAAAAAGTTTACTATGTCTAGACCTTTTGACAGTATTTTGCTACAAGTATTATTGTATACCATGCGTGTCATAAACAAAACAGACATCTAGCATCCAATAACTTGTCAAGTACAAAATTTGTTATTCTTCTTGCATACACTACCGTCTACATTCAAAATAATATCTAAAGGTTGTGAAGAAATTTTGTCAATAACATATACACTGAAACCCTCTCTTTTTTTTTCTCTCTCTCTCTGTTTAATTGTATTCAAACAGTAATTCGGCTTTTTGAGGTTTATATCATTTTACGGGAGAAATAAAAGGGGGTAGAAATAAACGGATATTTTAAAACTGATAATTATTTTGAAATAAATTTTAATTTTAATTAATAAAACAAACAAACAAAAAATCTGTATGATTTCAGATTTTATATTACACCTAAAAGGGCGATTTTTTGGGGGGGGGACATTCTGTGTGTTACCTTTATTTATTAAATATCATGTTCTCCGCACTTAAACCCCAAACTTCAATTCAATAGCAATATCGCAAAACACTTTTAAAATGAGCATATCTTTAGAATTTCCGATACACAGTCTCGCGCGCTGGAGATAAATTTTTTTTTCGTACAGTCTTGCCATTGCTCGCTTTGAAATCGTTGATTTTGTTAATAAAATATTCGTTAAAATGTTACAAAATATTAAATCAACAATAAAACAAATTTCAAATTCCAAATTCGTGCTTCCAGGTGCCCATATTCTGGTCTAGACGTACGTTATTCAAAATTTGATGGCTCTATGTACCGTTGTTTTATCACAATGCGAGAAAAATACATACACTTATGCAGATTCTTCATTATTTAATTTCTTTAATTATAACACAGGGTTCTAATATTTGGTGGCAACAATTTGAAACTTGAACCGACATTTATAGTGAACTAACGCAAAATGCCAAAACGAAATTAATAGCCCTTCTGGGCAAAGATTTATTTTCATCAGCTGCCAGCAGTAAATTTAATTTTGAGAAAAGCACGAAAAATTTGTAAGCAATTTTACATTTAATTTTTTTTTTAATTTTTTAATGATGAATTCTTCTTTGAATTGTTAGACAGTAATCTAAAGCTTTCAACCACAGTTCCCCCCCCTTAATCTTTCTCTTTTAACTGCCTTAAAGAATGGAGGAGAAAGACAACCCATGCATCTGTTCCTGTAGATCTGCCAAATAAGAGTATTTATTCACAGAGAACGGAAATTTACCATTAAGTTGCAGAGACATTAGGTATTTTTTGGAAGCAGGAGAGATGAAAAATGAGCAATGTCCTCGGCGGGAATCGAACCATGGACCTCTGGAATACGCTCCCGCCTCTTGCAAACCACTACACTACGAAGGCATACTAAGAAGGTGGGAGAAATACCTTATATACTCCCTCTCTTAAAGGATGATTGGGGTTTTTTGGGGGGGACCTAATCGCCAAATCCTGGGTGTGGAGAATCATCATCCACTACCCATTTAATTCGGACGCCACTGTAGAGTCATTAGGTTATTTGGAAGCAGGAAGAGATGAAAAATGAGCAACGCCCTCACCGGGAATCGAACCACGGACCTCTGAAATACGCACCCAGCGAGCAGACCACTACACTACGAAAGCATGCTAAGAAGGCTAGAGAAATACCTTATAAAGTACTAATTTGAATTTAACAAACATTCTCTATTCGTAAAAAGACAATTGAAAGCAAATTTAAATTTAAATGAAATTTAATGCAAGCAAATAAATTATTGTTGCGAACTAATCTACAATATCATTTAAATTCTGAGAGCATATGTAAATCAAGTGCATGTATCAAAATCCACGAATAAATATAAAATTCCAAAAATTATTTAATCCTAAAAAACTTAATTAGAAAAATGCATAAGTGAATGATTGTTGAGCTGGCAGGAGACAGACTTATCAAGCGGAAGTTGCCTCCAAACTTAACTCTTCAATCATTCAATTCGTGTTTCGTCATCCATGTAGGCAAGAATAAAAGTCAAAACCAAAAGAAAACCAAATGTGGTGAATTTTACTAAAAAGAAATTTAAACAAGTCGCATTATGAAAAATTATAAATTAAAAGACAAGAATTAAAATTAAAAAATAAAAAAATTAAATAAGAGTAGAAAACAAATTTTTAGAAAACCAAAGTTGTTTAGAAACTCTTGCCTACAGAAACTTCCCCTACACGAAATATGCATATAAATCAAAAAGAAACTAGATATTATCTATAAGAAACAATACGTAAATTATACTTAAATAATACTAAAAAGGCAAGTAAATAGTAAATTTTAATTTAACTTTTAACCCAAAAACAAACTAGTTGGTAAGGGGGGGGTGGAGAAGCACTGCCAAACTAAGTGATGTAAGTATTGTGTTCTGCAAACTTTAAATAGAGGACGTTAATGTAAGGTGAAGTTGAGTGTAAAGCTGCTATCTCTGATCAATTTTAAAAAAAATATATATTCTGTAAATTTTTAAGTAATGTAAAATGTGTGTTCTGTGGTGAAAATGTGTAAAAAAATTGTAAAATGCAAACTGTAACGTTATGTGAAAAAAGCTGCAAATTGTTAAGGAATGTAAAATATTTAGGATGTAAAAATTGAAATGTTTTGGGGAAAATGTATTAATAAAATTATTTTAAAGTAAAATTTAATTTTGATTTTGAAAAACTTTTTTAAATGTTATATTTAAAGAAAGAAATTTACTGTAATATTCTAAATTTATTAAAACTGGATTTCAAGTGGTTTAATTAAAACGTCACTAAATACTGGCCAAAAGTAAAGAAAATTAGAAAAAGATAAAAATCTTCAATCAATTCGGGCTATAATTGAGACTTGAAAAGAGTTGGCTCTTCATTAGTAAAAGGAAAGAATCCAGGATTGATTATACATACATATTTAAAAATTAATTTTTAGAATATTTACAAGATAATCCCTTAATTCTTCAAAATCCTTCTTTACACTCCAGTTAAGGTTTAAGGTAATGTTACCATACTATAAAGAGTCAAAAAATTATAAAGAAAAGTTAATGCCTGTCTTTTTAATATACAAATTAATAAATTGTGTTTGGACTTGGTTATTAACTTGAACAATAATTAGCTTTATTATTTCTTCCTTTAAATCTTCTATTTCAGTACATATAATTTTTATTCTGATTATTTGGCTATAAAAAGTGCTTCCTATTACTTTTCTACAGATATTAGGGTTCCAATTAATTAGTTTTAATAGTATTAAACTAGAAATTCCTCCTTTTATCATATAATTTAATTTTGCTGTGTTTAATTATGAGCAGGTCTAGGTAATTATATAACAAAACCATCGAAATCAAATCAAATCTGCCCATTGGAAAGAATAATTGTTTACTTTTTTAAATTTCTTAAATTAATTTAAGACGATCCATCTACTTACTTGATGGAGCTATAAGACACCAGAGAAATAATTAAATTAACTCTATAAATATAAAAAAAGATTTCATTTATGGTTCTGCAAAATATTACTACATTTAATGAATAAAAATGTTTGAAATTTTTTATTAGTTCAACTCGATTCAAATCCCGGCAAAGGGTTAGTTCTGTATGAGAGTTTCTGTGTGACGTAAATGCAAGGCATTCCTTGAGGCAGACAGCGTGGTTGTGGCCAAATGCTCTATTCAGCCGGATATAAATCAACTATCCAGCAATAGGTATTCAAGCTCTTCGCCATCTATTTAGACAACAGAAGCATTCAGATTCTAAAGGACGGCCAACTTTTCGTTAAGGAGATCTCCGAAGTAAATGCCTGTTTAGAATATACTTCTTGGATACTTTACTACTTTGGAACATCGTAGCCAATTCAGCATTCGATGTATTTGATAAGGGTGAAAATATAGATCTGCTCCCTAGCCCACGATTTATTTTTTATCTTAATTAAAGGCTGATTCAGGAAAGCCATAGAGAACAACACAAAAGAATATCTAACATGGTTCATTCAGTGAAACCGCAAATACAAGTATAAAAGGTCCATATTGGCAGGAAAGGAAAAGATCCTTCGTATTAGACATGACCGCTCGGCCAAACGCGTACTAAGCCTAAATCCCAGTGGGACATCAGAGTAAACAATGATTTAACCTGGGATTTACTACCGATGAACTTTCCCAATTCTCTTATATCAAAGCAACAAAGGCAAACTACTTTAAGCAACAATTTTTTAACGATATTGCCAGAGAGCTGTTTAGAAAGAACTTTAGCACGGAAAAGTCGTCTGATGGCGCAAATTAAGACTTTATTGCGATCCACATACTACGTATCTGTAAAGGCTATAAAAGCTTCTCGACGGCTACCCAGCAGGTCACTTCGGGTCTGCTCCCACAGAGTATAGTTCAAAGAGAAGTAGCAGTTACCAGAGTCTTTAGATTAAGAAAGACAACTGATCTATGGACTCACGTAATTGTCCATATGGACTAAAGATAAAAGGGAATAAGCAAGTACAGCCACTTTACAACAAATAATTTGCAGAGTAGACTCAACAGTGCCTTGTCATACCAACACCAATATGTTTATTGATGTCCCTAAAGTAATACTTGCATAGAATGCGAATATTGCATTTATACAGATAGCAACAAACTTCTAGTACGGACGTCTTCAACCAAATAATTATGTCTTTTAGGCAGAGTAAGTAAACATGTAAACCGCCGTTCGATAGGCAGTCATAATTTTTCGTATCACCATCTTTAGTGATTCAGTCCCAATCTCTCAGCCATTTAATTCCCTAAATGTTGTTCTCTTTTAGTCATGAATATAAAGTAGGCATTAAAAGAAATCAGAAATTAAACAAGACAGCAAAATTTTCTATCTCTCCTATAAATAGTACTTCACGTTTTAATACCCCACCTCAAAAGTTTGCATCTAGTTTCTCCACAATGAATGTTAAAAAAGACTAGACATGACAGGAGGTGGGGCATGACAAGGAGACGAACTTACTCTACCTTCTCGAACGTATGCACCACCGTCCTCAGCAGAAACTCAGCTCTGCGGCAGCTTCCATGAGTCACGAAGCTTTTCCATATTTCGTTCTTCATCCTTTCCGTCTAAGGCAGACTCATCACTTCCAGTGCAAAAATATAAGAAGTTCTTACTGTATGATCTTTGAATCCCATACATTCAGTGCAAAGCAGGTCAACAAACTAATTCCATCCAAGCATGGTCCAAGAATTTCTTACCGTATGATCTTTGAATCCCCTATGTTCAGTGCAACGCAGTTCAATAAACTAATTCCATCCAAGTATGGTCCAAGAACTTCTTACTGTATGATCTTTGAATCCTATATGTTCAGTGCAACGCAGTTCAACAAACTAATTCCATCCAAGCATGGTCCAAGAATTTCTTACTGTATGATCTTTGAATCTCATATGTTCAGTGCAACGCAGTTCAACAAACTAATTCCATCCAAGCATGGTCCAAGAATTTCTTACTGTATGATCTTTGAATCCCATATGTTCAGTGCAACGCAGTTCAACAAACTAATTCCATCCAAGCATCGTTCAAGAATACTATGTTAAACTCATTGGCACAGAGCAAAAGTGCCGATCAATCCATATTTGCTTTTTGACTTAAAAAGGGTATGAATAATATGTATGGTAGGAGTTATAGCATTCTACATGCTATTTATAACCTTCATATTTTAAACTCACAGTACAGAGTTCTCAATAGTTGATCTCTGCTGTACATTAATTCTTCGAAATCGCAAAATAGGCACTGGAACATAAGCAATGCTAATACCTAGAAGAAATTACTTTGCTTCTGGGTTTTAAATATTTTTCTCTGGAACGATGGGCTATCGGCACAGCTCAGTTCAGTGGTTTGGCAAGAAATAGCTACTTTATGTTGAGTGGCAACTATTGCCTCACTGGTTTTCCACTGAGGAGAGAAGTATACAGTGAGGAAAGAAGTTCCGGCAGTATACAAGTATACAAGTAGTTTTATTGTGTTTTGTTAAAATCCAGCGTATCCAAAATGAGGCATAAATATGTTCTTTTTTAAATATATTGCCGAAATAAAAGAAAATAAGATTGTCTTTTTAACTTCATCTAACTTTTCCGAAGCGAATTCGTGTTTAGGAAAAGCTAATGCATAATAAACAAATAAACACTCTGAGAGAAAAAAAAAAACATTTACATCCCCCCTTTTTTTTTTCGAAAACTGAAGTACAAATGGTATCTTTTGGGTAATAGGAATAACTTCTGCATTATGAATCTTTTCAGGAGAAAAAGTATTCATGTGCATATCACTAAACAAGGAAAGATTTTGGTACTAATGAGAAACAATTTTTGTCCAAGTGGCCAAGAACGAAGAAGCATTTATGTCCAGCTTTCCTAATCAGGCTGTGTTCATTCTTGTCTCTAACAAAGACATGTTGTTTTCGTCCATCAGTTCTTGAGTAGTGCTTGTAAACGTAGAAAGCGAGTTGAATGGTTGGTTCCAATTCAATGGCTGAGTTTTCTGCCAAGAAGAAGAAAACAGAGAGAATCCTCAGTCCTGTGAAAGTTTTAAGAGCAACTACACAGGAGTTAGAACATGATTGTAAGTGCAAACTTTTTCATTGTTTTTCTTTGATTCGTGATAGTGAAAAACAATGAAATCTCCAAGCTTTCAATGAACTTAGAAATTATAATGCATAAAATCATTATCTCGCCAGTCTTATAACGCTTTTTCCTGTGATGCGTCGGAAGTTCTCATTTGAGAAATGAGGGAAGGATCTTCACAGATATCGAGTACGTTGTTTCCAATGTGGGCAATGCAATGATGTGAAAATACATATAGAGTCCTTTTCTTCAATCTATGGCATTACAAAAACACTGGGTTCAGAAAATAAGACGCTTTGGCCATTGATGGAAAAGCACTGATATACCGCAGAGAAAAACATGTAATTTCTTAGAAAAGTGTTTTTAACATAATCGAGGTTATTAGCTCCCTCAAGGGAGAAAATCTCAGTTTTACTTAAAATATATAAACAGTAGATCTGTGGAAAAAGTTAAACATCACAAAATTACATGACATGTATAAAAAAAAAAGAATGTAATTCAATTAATTCTAAGTGTAACATCGGATTCCTTTACCCAAGAAAAGACATTTGTAGTCTATGTGTCGCATTAAAAACAGAGTCTTGCCTTTATAAGATATTTCTCTCGCTTTCCTGGTGTGCCTTCGTAGTGTAGTGGTTCTGCACGCTGGGCCGGTATTCCGCGATTGGGTCTCCTAAAAAACCCCAGTCGCCCTTTAAAAAGGGGAGTATATAAGGTATTTCTCCTGCTTTCCTAGCGTGCCTTCGTGTTGTAGTGGTTCTGCACGCTGGGTCGGTATTTCAGAGGTCCGTGGTTCGATTCCCGGCGAAGGCGGCTACTAATTTTTCATCTTGTTTGCTTCCAAAGAATCCTAATGTCTCTACAACTCGATTAAAAAAAGCTTTATGAGTCATAGGTTCGTTTTACCTTTATGCATGTATGTAAAACGTGTGTGTTTATGCGAGTTTGTATGCTCCTCGAATTGTTATGCAATTGTTGGCGAAAATTTCAGTTCAATATCCGTGAAGTGTTGTACAATCACCTTTGGATGATGTTAAGCAATAATTATTGAGAAATGTTGCGCAGTCATCATATAATCGCATTTTATACCATCTCTTTTACTCGTTAACATGAGAATGATTTATCCCTTGACAACAGACTCAAGCACTTTGATTACCTCTACAGTGTCTTATGATAACCTCATACTGAAGAAAAAAATGATTTGAAAGTGTAAATTACCGTGCTGAAAATTAGAGAAGACTTACATTTCACTCTGCCTGATGAAAAAAAAATGAATATGCGTTCTTTTCTGATTTTTCTGTCGTAGAAAAACAAGAGCAATTCCATTGTGCTTTGAAGCATACGTATATCGTTATGAAAGGTGATGAAGTCTAAATTCGGAAAGGAAAGAATTTTTGTAACTATTTATTTTAATGCTTTCAACAAATAACAGAAATCAAGTTCATTCATTAGATATAAAAATACGAGATTTCGACATAATTCGCAAAGATAAACATGACTGAAAATAATAACGCTTTTTCAGAAACAAGCACGCGCATGAAAATAAACAAATAAATAAAAGTGGAATTTGGAAGAGAGCTGATGAGAGTGCCTTGCGTCATGTGCCTGAACTTCTAACACTAAAAGCCATCACTGCCCTTATGACACGGTTACTTACATGCATTTAAATGAAATCACTTTAAACGAATTCTCTACAGTGAAAAGTTTGTAATAATAGCTTTACAGATAAGCAAGTACTAAATTATAATTATGGTTTTGCTGTTACGGTTTTCTCGCTGCCCCCCCTCCCGTAGCAACAATTCTTTATCCATTAATGACTTTTTGATGCGGTATCATTAAAAAGTCATAGTGACGTGTACGTCACTAGTATTTTTCCAAGTGCTCAGAATTTTTAAGTCTTTTATCTACTAGCCGTTGGCATGGCGAGCCGCATAAAATATTTTTTATAAAAAAGAAAAATTAAATAAATATTTTAGTGACTCCAGCTAGTATTATTTAATGGATCCAAAAAACTACGTTTATGGCTTTTAAATCATTTAGTTTGTTGATCAGTAACATACAGATTAAATTTGAAAGAAAAATTAAATATTTTAGGTTTTGCCGAATGGCAACACACTGGCGGTTGGGAGATAAAAATATTTTATTTCGTGCAGTGGCAAGATATTTCTTTTAACTTGAAAAGTTTTCATTATTATTATTATTATTATTATTATTATTATTATTATTATTAAGCCCTGGTCACGGACTCAAATCCTGTGTAACTTGGTAAATAAAGCTGGTATCAGATGATAACATATCGTATGTTTTCCACGACAGTTCATTCCTTCAGATGATGTAGCATCAAAGAGACTTACGAAAGTCACGTAAAGGCAGGGAAGTTGAAGATTGTTGATGAGGGTGATGGGAAAAAGAACCAGAGTAGACATTAGGGGAAGACCTTTTCAGAAATCATAAAATTTGAGAGGACAAGCCGAAGATAGAAGTACGGGAAATTTTCTAGAACAGTGCAAATTAACCTAAAACTCTGAGGAAGGCGCCAGGGCTACTCATTATTAGTAATATTATTGATTTCTGCGAACATTTTCCAGAAAATATGCAACTTACTTGTTAAACGATTAAAGTTTAAGTGTTTGCGCATATTTCTTGATTATGGCAATTATTTTTAATACAATAATTGAAAGTTTAAGTTTCAATCCTTAAAAGTAGTTAGGAGATTGGCGAATGTTTCACAGGACTTTTCTACGTCTTCTCATGGGAGCGAAATAGGAGCGACGAGTTGATTGCTATGGAGAGCGTTGTTTCTCTAAAATGTTGTTTTAAATGTCATATTAAACTTACCCATTAGTACACTGAATTTTTGAAGCTGCGTCTTTCTGTTCTTTAAATGATTAACTTACTTTCGATTCCAACGACGTCCGGCAACACCGCTTTCAAGTACAACATAATATTATGTTGTACTTGAAAGCGGTGTTGCCGGATATTCTCTCACATGACCTCTGACGTCACCACAAAGTCAGTCTCTGAGGGTTCCGTAGGTTATAGATTGCAATTCGATTTAACGAAAATTTTAGAACCAGGTTGCTAACTTTCTAGTGTTTAAATCTCCATTACTTCTTTTAATTCTCAGTTAATTTAGGTTATTTTTGGGTTCATTTATTTTTAGCTATTTTCAGATGCTTTCTCACCTTTGGACTGTTAACACTCCTTTTTTTTTTTTTTTTTTTTTTTTTCCCCAACTGATTCTTTTGAGATAGCGGTTTATTTTTTATTATCCTTTCTTGTTTTACTTTAATTGTTAATGTTTTCCAGTTAATAGTCTGTTCTGATTGTTGAATACATTTAGCTTCATCAGGTTCTAATTGCTAGTAAAAAACTACCTTGTTTCGCTGTTAAATTTCTTTGCGCTATTTTTATTTAGAAATATGATTTTGCTTTTATCTTTAGTCATATCAATCGCTTAGTTCTTAGAAACATTAGTCAGGAGAATGAATGTGAAATATATTGCTCTTGGATCACAGTTGATTGTGATAGAGCTGGGGGGGGGGATGATTTACAAACAAAACGTTTAGAGAAGTAAAATTGCCAATATTAGTACTAACGCGCATAACTTTGTTTTACACTAGTTTTGCAATATTTTTTCCTTTGCGTGCAATCATTTTTTCCAAGTTGATCCAATTATCAATAACATAATACAGTTTGTGGTCCAAGAACTCAAAAGAAAATTTTTAAACCGCCCTTTACTTCTAAAGAGAGGCAGCTCGAGTATAAATTTAATTGAAAGCATTAGCATAGAAAAGAAAATTTATTGACGTATATATTAAATAAATAAGTAAAAGCGTTTCTTACAGCTTTATACTGAATTTTCGTATGTAATTTTAATAAGAATGTCTTGGAGTTTTGTATATACCATACAATAGTAATAATTTCGATAATGAAAAGGCATTCATATCTCAGCTCCTAAAATTATAGCTGTTTAGTTTAGACTGTTTACATGAATATTCTTTTTTTTTTTTTTTTTTTTCATTTAAAAAATATATCATAGAATAAACAAAGGGAACGCACTCTAAAGCAACGATCCATTTTCAAATATAAAATTTTGCTAATGCATTACTACTGTGCTTTACTAAATCAGTTTTAAGTAGTCTTGGTTCACATTTATGACACTTGCAACCAGCTTGCATGCCGTTGTTTTCATTCCTTCCAGCGAATTCTCAAACATGAGTATTATAAGCCAAACATTTTGAAAGGTGGTTTTACGTACTCTTTATTATTTTGAAAGGTTGAATTTTTTAATGTCACTTATAATTTGCATCTTAGCTAATACAGCATATAATCTGCTAACTTTCTATTTTGAAATCCTACGCTTAGATCACCAAAATATTATAAAAAGTAATCAGTGAAACATAAAAATACCAATTATTAGTTTTGGTATTCAATGTACATGCACTTATGGGCTACGATGGAAGGACTGCCAGTTTCCAACTTAGCTACCTGTACTGGTATTGAGTGCACATCGACTCATGAGCTACCATCGGAGGATTGCAAGTTACCAACTTTTATTTAAGTCTAAATAAATAAATACTTTTAACTAAAAATTAATTTCAAAAGTTACATTATATTAACGAAAACGAATTTTATGATACATTAAAAAAATTTTGGGTAGCAAAGTAAAATGATGGAATAGCAGAAAATCAACAGAATCGTGTTGTCATAAATTTTAATAACACAGGTTTGTCAAAAATAGCAAATTTGCGAAAAATTGCGTGATCTGCCAACATTGCCTAAAAGCCCAGATATCTGCTAAAACTTTTACTCCAAATGTTCTAAGCTAGCAGACGTTCTCTCCACAGCATCAAATCCACCGTCCGTACCAGTCTGACACAGGTTCAGAAATGCAGCGGGATGCTGTAACGTTGTGGGAAGGCGTATTTTACAGATAGAACGGACGGATAATGCAAAAACTAGATCGTCTATTTTGGTTTACTTACTAAATGTTTCTAAAGATTTTATCATTGAAAGGGATAGGTAACTACAGGCATTATCATAGTTAATTAAGACCAATTTATTATCAACATCAGGACAAATTATTGACACTTCTTTTAATCTTCTTTACTGTCATTTCTTTTAGAATTAAAATTTAAAAAAACTTTAAATAAACTGCTAAAGTTTCATAGCTATCCTCGGTAATTCCCCCCCCTTAGAATATCTAATTTAAATAATAAAAATTTAAAAAGAATATAAAAGAAGTTTCTTTTTCGTCTTAAAAATTAAGCTAATTATTTTCGACGATAGTGCTGAGATTTAAAATCAATTTACTTTTCTCTTCTTAAAGATGGAAGACAAATAAGGAACCTCACTAATTCAGCAATTTTACAAATTTTGCATTATGTCTATTGTAAATTTTAAAAAATTCTTCTACACAATAAAGACCTAGCTCTCATTTGTCTAACCTATGTGAGGAAAAATATGATTGTGAGGATGTTTAATGAGCATTCTAAAATATGAGGCACTAGGCCTGGCATTATGGACCTAGGTCATAATCAGAGAATCTCCTCTGAAATTCTTATTTTGATACGAGTTCAACGAAAGTTAAAAGCAGGTATCTAATAAACAGCCAATAATTTTTTAGACAAAATTAAAAATACGCTTTTCACATGTTGGCTGTGCCCATTACCCTTAATATGTGTATTATATTATCATTTTGCCAAAGCAGGATCAATGGAACTCAACTTATTGTATTGTCCTCTGAGGTAATGAAGGTCGATGTTCCATTATGGACACATTACCGGTGCTTTAATGATACACATCCTACTCTTTCCTACTTATCACTGCATACGTATGTATATGTTTCTCTCGTGATGAATTATTCAGGCAAATCCCATATGACTCAGTAACGGTTTTTCTTTCGTAAGGTTAGAGAATAAGAGAAACTGTCATAGTAACGGTACGCCGAATAACAAACTTTCGCTCTAGGGCGGGTTAAACTTTATGCATAGCTTTATTCGCCTATTTATTTATTTTTCGTACATCTTATTTTATTTATTTTCGATACATCTTATTCTCCCCCTGGGGGTAGACGTAGAGAACTCTGCGAAGTTACTGGCTAAGATCTGTACCTAGGCAGTCTCGGCCACGGGGGTATAAAATTTGTGAACTTGGTGGTTCTGAAGGCCCCGGAAAGGTCACTTATTGGCCAGACCTTAATGGTCTGGCACGTTCTAGCGCGGCGTGGTTCTAGAAGCCCGGGGCGTAGGGTCCCCGGGTTCGCTGGACAATGTCCCACTACGACGGGCAGCCTGAGCGACTGGTAGGTAGCAAATTAACGATCATGCCAGGCGGTCAGGGGGGGCCCAAGAGCGATGCGTAGTGCAGGGAGAAAATTATGCCACCTGCGCATGACGTCATGTGGGTGACAGTCGTTAGTTCTCGGCGTTTGTTTACATTCGTTGCATTTGATCTGGGATACATTTGATTTGTGTTGTTAATTTGCTTTTATACCTAGTCGGAAATGGCAAGTTGTGTTATAGCGTTGTGTCAGAATTATAGAAGGAAAACTAAAAGTCAAGGCATCACATACCATCGTTTTCCAAGTGATCGTAAGTTATGGACTATTCGCTGCAAAAGAGCAGATAATTTCAACATCGAAAATGCCAGAATATGTGCTATTCATTTTATCATAATTTTCCTTTTATGAAGGAGACTTATAGCGAGATATTTAATCTCAGTGTCGTGTTTACCAATAGTGACTACCTGAATGATTAGTTGATAAATTCGCTTATCCAAGTTAATTCACATGTTTTGGTTACTTTCTTTACATCCCAAAAGTAATTCTATGTATTGAAGCAATGTCTGGGTTAAGCATTGAGAACTAAGTAAACTGATACATGCTTCAGAAGAAAGAACAATTTCTCGACCACACTATGATGCAAACATCGATGAGCGAGCAACATATTTCCTTCAATGTTGTTTAACTGATGCATATGTCTGATGTAATTTAATTGATATAACTAAGTGAACTTACACATAGCTGACTCTGAAGGAAAACAAATCTGTGTATAATGCTAGAATACAAATAGCGAAAGAGTAAGTAGATACTCTTCAGTGTTATTTAACTGCTGCATATGTTTTAATTTTGATTCCATATAACTTGTTTTTAATTATAAGAGAAAGAAAAATAATTTAATATTGAACACATATTTTGAGTATAACAAAAGTATTTTAAGAAACAACCTGATAAAAATACATTAGTAATTAAAAATATTTAATTTGTGTACAGGCTGAATTGAAACTAAGATGTGGTGGTGTATTTAATTATGGCAAAGCACACTAGGGCTATCTGCGTAATAGGTGTGATGCCTTCTTGGAGGACTTTCTCAGGTAAACTGGATCGTATACACATTACACATGAGGAAAACCACGAAAACGCCCATGCAGCCAGCCCGTTCGCGGGATTCGGACCGAACTACCAGTGTTCAGCGACTTTACCGCTCAGCTGCTGGTGGGCTGAAACTAAGATGTATGGCAAGTTTATTATTATTATTATTATGCGTATATGTCTAAGAAAATGTATTTTAATTGTTCCATTTTTAATGTATGGAAGGAAGAATAGGATGCCGATATCGAAGATTATTTACTATAGCAAATAATCACGTCAGGATAAATGTTATATAGAAATCTTGGGAGTGTAAGGGGTTATAAGAGTACTTTTAGATTATACTGAAAAAATATGCACTTCTGCTAAAATCTGAAGTGAATCAGTATGAAGTGACTTTTCACTTTAAAAAGAATGTGATAAGTATACTATTTAAAAGTATAATGACGGATATTAAGAAATTTGTACAATTTTATGGTATTTAAATATGAATTTGTTAAGTCAAATCTTTTTATATATATTTTTGCTTGAGATATGTAAATTAAACTGAAAATCACGATCATATCTTTCTCATGGAATGTCAAAGTTCATTTGTATTAAAAAAAGTGCATGAGCAATGAAAATAAATAGAACAATACTTTTTTATTATGTTTTTACCATGGTCTTAGCAGTTATGCCATCATGTGTTCTGTTCAACAAAATTTATTTAGTGCAAACAATACTACGAAAAAATATTGAAAAATACCTTGTTTTACAATATTTATTTCCCTTAGTTAACTTAAATATCGTTTTTCATTTTCTAAGGCTTCCCTTTACGAAAAGAATTTAATGTTTATAATTATTTTCAGCATTCGTACGAATTCTATGCATAAAATAAACATTTTCTTTAACAAAATACTTAATCGGAAAGTATATACCCGGTATTTCCGGTGTATCTACCACATATAAAATGATCATTTTGCTTTAGTTTACATTTTTTCCATTACCAAAATCATGTAGCAGACGCGTCGGCCGATGCGTCCTGTCTCCCGGGTGACGTCACTACCAGCAACCAATGGCACGCTTTTTCCGTTCCTGGCCTAACCTTAGTATATTAAAGAACCTTGCCAGGCGGTGCGCCGCTCTTTCCGAGTGGCAAGAGCGGAAGTTGAACTTCCGTAATGAACTGTAAATGCGATTCAGTCTCGCGAGGCAGGAAAGCCTGAAACTTACTTACTTACATCTTATTTTATTTATTTATTTATTTATTTATGGTATACGTATATGATAAACTCTTCTTCAATGAATCTTTCTCTATTTTTTTAAATAAAATTTCAGCTTTGAACTGTATCTGGCGAATGTGAAAAAGTAATTCTTAAAACATTTTCCTTCAATAGAACCAGGCTGATCCACTGTCAAAGATAAAAAATTACACTGCAAAATACCCAAATGAAGCAAAATTCTGAACTAGTAAGGGCCAGTTAAAACTAAACAACAGCGCGAGGAAAGTAGAAGCACATTCATGGCACATTAGGCGGGACTATCGAACGCAAATTATTAATGTTCAGCTGTTTCATTTACTCGGCCATTGGTGGACTTAGAAAGTCCTTCACCAAAATATTCCGCAGATACCGTTTATGTGATTTCGCATTGATCAACTGACCAACCAACCGAGATGTATAACATAACTAACTATGAAGGGACACAGACCGCGAATCATGTATTAGCTGATCAGATAAAATTAATACCATTAATATTTTTTGCTGAGCTGAAATTTCAGAATTTTTTATAAGGATACAACAAGTTCCATTATTAATTTTAGTATCTATTCTTCTCAGTGTTTTCCAGATTGTACAGAAGTAATACCTTTGCGTGCTTTATGAATTTTTTTAACTGATGATACGTTTGTCCTTTTCTGTCAACTTTAATTGAACTAGGCTTGTAAGTCGATAATTCAGAAATTTTATGGAAATTCTGCTGCTAATGTTAGAGTTCCAAGAAGGTCTGGCGATAGAATGTTCGGTTCCAAGCTGCGAGTTAAAGAAAAGCGAACTTCAAAGATCAGCTTTTTTATTTTCTATTCGTGAATTTAGAAGAAATTAAAACAACGCCATATTTTAAACAACTAACTAGTATTTTAATCAAAAATAATTTATTTCAAAATTAATTAACCATTTATGTAAAAAAATTAAATTAATTAAACAATAAATTAAATTTTACATCTGAATTTTTAATGCTTTTTAGATGAATGAAAGAAGAAATTAATTCTGTTTTGCCTAATTCGGCACATACGTAATTTTCAACTGCTATTAATATAAGTTTCACAAAGCTTTCTTATGAGACATTCATACTTAGTAAATATTTATTAATTTTAATTTGAACAGTGAACTTTCATCGCTTAAAACACCAACAAGGAAAGTCAGTAATATTCTTAATGACGTAGACAAATTAGAAAAGATAAGGTAATCTAGGTGTAATCAACTGTGGAATGTCAGTTTTCGAGTTTTAAATTTCTCTTTGTAAATATCTTAGAAAGCATATATCTTTGGTATTTGTTTCCAAATTGTTACAGTTTTTCTGTAGATCTTCTTCATCAATTCCTGATAAATTGTGCAGGAAACTACAATTACCGCTGAGGAATATTAGTAGTTCAATGCATTCAATGTCACACAATATCTAATAGCATATAAAATACATTAACCCTAAATTTGTCTTGAGATGTTTGCAGTGATTATTTTTGATACTCACGCTGAAACTGACACGTCTTTTGTCTTTGCTGCAGATTTAAAATCGAATTCCCCATCTACATCTTCAATGAATTTCAGGAAATTTTAAGTATATTGTTGTGATAAGAATTTGATCTTGTACTCTAATAAAAATTAATATTTCCCATCAGTGGATTCTAAAGCAAATTCAATAATATTCATAGTTTTATCATGAAGCTGTTTGCTTGTATGATTTATTCCGTTAAGAATATTGTGACAAATTATCACAAAGGAAATGGATTTAAAATCTTAATTTTAGTACATCAAGTCTGTCTTACATGTTACATTACATCATTTATAATGTTATTAATTATTTCAGAAAATAAGTTATAAACTCCTCATTGTTAATACGGTAGAAGTCGAAGTTTCAAGTTGCTTTCAGAATAGGCTCAAATGGGTTCGATTCTGGTAGGGTTCACTGCATTAGCGTTTTCAAGAATTTTCCCGCGTGTAATGAGAATGTCAGTCAGTTTCCTTTAGAAAGTCCTCCGTGAAAACATCCTTCTCCTTAGGCACAGAGCTCTCACCTGCTTTATCGCAATCAAATACAGAGTGGTCATTAAAAAAAAAAAAAAAAAAAAAAAAAAAAAAAAAAAACCTCTGCGGTATATGAACCAGGCGCGGCTTATCCGCTCAACAACCGAAATGAAATTTCAGATATCGTTATTTGAAGTTATGCGTTCAAGACTGCAATGGCTTAAAACAATAGAGCTCTCACAATTATGGTTAAAGTGAAAAAATTTCGAAATTTTCGAAAGGAAGCATCCACTTTTTTTTCTGTATGCATTGGTCAGCGCATTAAAAAACCGTAAACGGCGTTGGAATGATACACGTGTGACGAAGATTGCCGGCGTAAAACTTTTGCAAGGAACAACATTGTAAAGGACCAATGACAACACAAGAGAGAGACAGGAGAGGGGAAAAACCAAGGAGGTTGGAATAGAAGGAGGGAGGGTTCGCAGTTTCCTCCGCTATCGGGGAATGAAACTCCACCGAACAAGCGGCGTCCATGTTTGTAACTTCAAATCATTGCATTACGGCAGTGAAACGTACATGTTTCTAAGCTGTTGCGTGCATGTAATTTCCAGCAAAAATATGTTAAATTTATGAGGAAATACTTCGTTATTGTTAAACTTTTATTTTAAAGTAATAAAGATGATATCCATAATTTAATATGAACAGAAAATTATTAAGAACTAGTTCGAAATCTAAATGCATGTGTATAACATAAAATCCTTTAAAAATGATGTTTCTGCATATTTCAAGGATTTGTTTAGGTATTATTAGCAACCTGTTGGGTGTACTTTTCCAATTTTTCCTTTAAGAAATTATATTTCTGATTTATTCACAATATTATAATTTATTAAAGAATCGTTTAAAATAATTTTAACCTGAAATTAATAGCAGAGAATTATCTAAAAAATAGTCACAGGTTGTATTTTTTTTAAATGAAAGTTTTAAATAGATTCTTTTCACAACCAACAACCTTATAACAACAAGAAAATAAATATTAATAAAATAAAACAGATTTATGTGAATTCAGTGATTTCAGTTTATGCGCGTTTCATATTTATGAATCTCAAAGAAATTGCCTTGAATTAAGCTGAATTACAGAAAATACCTATATAAATTTTTGGATACATCTTTCCACATGTTCAGTTGTGTAAATGTTTTACTTACTTTTATCGCTATACTGCCCACAAATTTGTAAGTTTTATGCAAAACATTTTTAACAACAGAACAGTTAGTTTATCAAATGCACAAATTATATTCCTAACAGTTCTCAAAACTTAAAAATAAATAATAAAGAAAATTATAAAACGAATTACCTAAAACGTTCAAATTATAGAGTTTAAATCTTAGCATATATCATTCTATGTTAAGGAACGAAGATACCAGCTATAAACAGAAACATTAAAATGTATTTAAGGTATTTTGATTATTATTAAGTACTTTTTTCACATCTGGAAAGAAAAAAAAAACATGACATTGTGATAATTTTTAACATATTTATCAAATTACATAGAAAAAGAAAATCAATACTTACGAATGAAAAGTAATCTTAGGAATCTTTTTCGAAAATCTATTTGTGCATCCATATGCAACACAAGCTGACATGCTTCAAAATAAAAATATTGCAATTACAGGCTTCTTGCACAAGTGACAGCGATAACAGGAACATGGCAGCCAAGCTTCACCGTTTGAGTTGAACCTTCCCTCCTTCTATTCTAACCTCCTTGGGAAAAACTTTTATTGGAATTACAAACTTTCAACGCGCCCACCTTCGCAGACGATAATGCTTTGCGTGCGGGAGATTGTTGCCAACAGTGGCAAACGTAACATAGCAAGAGGAATCTGCATAACTTCACGTTTTATTACATCTTTCAACTCTTGACAAATCTCGTGCATTTGATGTGTATACCTTAGATTTTAGTTAACCCCAGAATCAGAAAGCCATCGGAGTGAGGTCGAACTGCAAAGTTACCGGGAGATAACTATCTACGAAGTTCTGTTGCAAAACTCGCCGAACACATGTGGCAGCGAGTGAAGGAGTATCTTCTTTCATTCCAAACCACGGAGTATAATGATATTAAACCCCGTGATCCAAACAATGTCGTTAACGACATATCGCTGCTGCAGTTCTGGAATTACCTAAATTCTGCAACATTGTTGTATACCCAGCACGTTTTCTCCTATGGAAGTGACCACTTCTAAGAAGTACAGATCGAGAACGAATGTGCTTGCAAGGCTGCACCACATAATCACCTGTTGTAAAGGCGCTGCTGTCACATCCTGAGGATTTTCGTCAGGCCAATGAAGGCAGTTCTTGACGTTTCCCTTCCCAGTTAAGCGAAAATGCACCTCATCCGTTGCGCAGCGGGCACCTGCTATCTGATGAGGAATGGTGATCTATTTTCGCAAATGTTTAACGCCGCTAATTTTTGTCAAACGTGTCTCATTCGACGGCATTTCTGGCTTTTCAATGCACTGATCTTTTTTCATACGAAAAAGAAAAATCAAACAAAGTCATCTCGCAGAAGCAAAATCATCCTACAATGCCTAAATCGCCATGCTTCTAAGTTGGGTTATAATAAAAAATTCGTAAAGAAGTTTTGCCTCCGCAGCCAACGACGTTGGAAAATATCGATATTCCATTAGAACTTAGGACTGTTAATGAGGGAAATTTCTAATAAATGATTCATTATTTCACAACAAAGTACACTCTTGCTCAAGACGAAAAAAAAAAAAAAAAAAAAAACTGATATGAATACCACGACTTCCTTGCACATTCTATTAAATTACACAACTTTTTGCTGCAGTTCATTTAAACTTATTTTCTCAATTATTCTAATTTAATTAACCGATTCTTCAAAGCAAGGTGTAAAATGACATAAAAAATTGCAAGTTTTGGAATTATATACCCCGCCCAATTTTTGTCTTACGGCAGTCAAAACTTCCTATAATTTTGTTTTTTCATAACGAGTATAAAGCATTCCTAAATATATGTATGGGAACGGGAGACGGAATTTAAAGTTAGGTTTCGCTATTTGTCGAAATTTACTTTTGTTTTTCCAAAACATGAATATTTCCGTTCTTTGTTAAAAACATTTCTGTAATTGGAAATATATGAATACGATACACGATTGCGAAAATAAAGACTTGGTAAGTGTGTGTGTGTGTATTGTATATACGTTCGGAAGTGCCAGTTGCAATAAAAAAGGGAGGTGCATAACTAGATGTTATAGTAATTCCATATACGAAATTTCAGCCTTCTACGGTTAATCGTTTTTTAGCTATACGAGATACATACATACACATATACGTTCAGACGTCATGAAAAAAAAAACCTTTTTGAATCTTTTCTGGAAAAGAGTCATTTATTCTGACCGTACGTACAGATGTCACGCAAAAAAGTTGTCCAAATGGATTCAGAAACGGTCAAAATGAATATTTCTGTTGAACTATGATACCCGAAATTCTTCACGATTACAATACTTCCTCTTACAAGGGAATAAAAACGTTGCACTGCTGAAAAAAGAAATCCTTTACTGGATCACGGAAGGGACATTTAAAACTGTTCCAAGAATTTTTTCTTTTAACTGTATACCATCCAGGTCCTTGCTAGAATAAGTGAAATTCCTCTTGTTTACGCTTAATTGCCCAGTAAATCACAGCAGTGTTATATTCATTTATATTCATATATTATTTCAATATTTGATTGACTTTGTTGCTGAACATGACCTTGAATTAAATTCTCATTCATTTCCAGAGATTTTTGAAAAAGCCGTAATTAATTATTCTAGTCATGGATTCCCAGATGTCGCTAGTAAAAGGTGTTTCTTTCACTTAGGACAAAATATTCAAGCATCACGGCTTGCTAAAAGAAACGGCAAAGATGGAAGTTTATAGCTTGAAATTTCGACACATTCCAACTTCTGTTTTTTCTTCCGTCTGGTAATATTCGATCTGCATTTGACGAAATAAATTATCTTATTCCCGATGAAGGAAATGCAGTACAGTAATTCGAGGATTATTATGTACTCTTGTGTTGTACTGCACATAGTATTGCATCATAGACCATAAATGGCAAAATCTTGGTGGAGATATCTGACTCATACACACACATAACACATAGAAAAATTAAAATATCTGATGTGGACACCAAGACATCCTTGTACGGTCTAATAAATTAGACACATTTTTTGCTGGATTTCATTTAATATTTCCCCGAATTTCATTAGGGGTTATATTTCACATTCAATTAATTCAGTTCTCACTTCGCGGGAAGGCAAAAAAACACATAAATATTCGAAGCATCTTCATTAAAAATTTTAAAATACAAAAAAGCCTAAAACACCAAATACAGTTAAAAAAACAGTAATAAAATTTTAAAAGAAATTACAATTAAAATTCATGTTTCTACGTAAAAACAAGCGAATCGGCCAGCGAGGAAAAACACAGATTCTTCGGTGCATAAAATTGAAAGTTTACTTTTGATCCCACTCTCCAAAAAGACACTCAAATTGATGCTAAAACTGACTTAATTCACTACTCTACTAAGGGTTTCAAATGTAAACAAATGATGACCGCTTTAGGCTTAGTACCACTTTAATAATTTTTTAATTGTTCATAATTCTACAGCTATTGCATACAGATTAACTACTAAAGATTACTTAAAAATATACAGATTAACTTAAAAACCATTAACGGAACACAAGAACAACATAATTCAATAGCTTTTAAAACAAAAAATTCACAATTTACCAACATATAAAAATAAAAAAACTGAGCTCAACAAGCCGAGTAACAAAGCAGGTACATATACATATTTTTCACCTTTTGAGAGATTACTTTCTCGCCCTGAATTTTATTTTCGCCAATGACGCCAAACTGAGACCTAAGTTTCATTACTAAAAGACGATCTTTTTCATAGTTTCGGTTGGGTCTTTGTGAAAAATTGGTTAAAAATAAAGAATATGTAAAAGATTAAATTAGCAATGTAAATTTTCCTTCTCAGTTCTAAAAATAGTAATCTCTATTTTCACTGCGTCATTTCAAGACTATTCTATGTTATATGACTCTAACGTAATTCTGATGATATAAATGGAACTAAAACTCAGACAGCCAATAGTAACTTTACAGCACTATTAACTATTTGATCAAAATGCACTGAGAACCAAAACTAACTCAGCCTGAATTAAGATTTCATCCTGAACATTACGCACTTGCTTTATACGCTTTGGCTTAGCTGGACTGCAGTCTGTCTGTTCCTCCTTTCTTACTGAAAATTTATCTAAAATGTAAGCTTTTCGGAATAGGCACATTTAATGTGTCAACTTGTTTGTGGCTGCAACATGTTTGCTGAAATAAAAAATGAAGATTTAATCTGTGTTCGCCTCATTTCCTATTCATTATGGATCAACTCTTCTGCACCATCAAAATTCCTGCTGGTCAGTTACTTCTTAGTTTGTTTTTATCACATATACGTATATATATATATGACGTAACAATTGGGAACTGAAACTTTTAACTCAAACCAAAGTCTTTCTCTTCGTGTGCTTCCATATTGCATAACTACACACTTCAGCTTCTCTCTCTTATGCTGCTAGGATGTAATTTCTCTGTGCTTTCTTCCTATCGCAAAAGTATCAAAAATGTAAATGTTCTGTCAATAGGTACAACTAGACTGCCAAGTGATTGTGGCCACATAATGTGAACTGGAAAAAAAAATGGAATTAAAACCGCCTCGACTACCAAGTTTCTTAGATATTATGAACTCAAAATTATTAGCAATCAGAATTCTTCCTCTTCAATATGGATTGACGATCTATCTTATCTGGGTATTGGGGATCAAGTGTTCTGTTTTTACCTTGTGTTTATTACACACACACACATATATATATGTCTATTGTGGCCGATTGCTACCAAAAAGGGAGAAGTACAACTACATGTTATAGCAGTCCCATATATAAAATTTCAATGTTCTGAGGCTATTCTTTTGAGTATGCGAGGTATATGCTACATATATATGTACAGACATCACAAAAAACTCTTTTCTGATTAAATTCTCTTTAAATTAACTTCTATTTAAATCGATTTTAAATCCTTACAATCCAGTTTGGAGGGGGAGAATCCTTCTTTCCATCCATAAGTACAAACGTCTCGCAATAACATCATTTAGATAGACTCGAGAGCGGTCAAAACGCTCCCACTTTTGTTGAAATGCGATAATACCCGATATTTTTCATGATTACTATTCGCCTTTATTTCATACAAGGATGTAAAAAGAGGAAGAAAGAGAACATTTTAATGCTACCAAGAATGAATTACAATTCTGGAAATTACCAAATCCTTAAAAAAAGTGAGCGGAATGATACTATTCACTATATATGCCTGTTAGGCAAACATACCAGACCCGTTTCATTAGAGATTATATTTTAGCGTCTTTTTCCAAATGGCACTGGCTTGCAGTGCAGGCCTTCTTCCTACTACTTTTGTATACATACTCATTTATACGTTAATAATATCGGATATGTATATGAGAAACCTAAATAAATTATTTATTAAAACTTCACTTATACAATATTTATGTGTCATTTCATGTTGCTCTCAGAAAATTTTTGCAGACAAGTTGAGGGGTACAACTGAACCTACTATTTGTCTATCCTGTTCTCTAGGTTTTATCTCATTGGTATTTGTTCACAAAGTTTTATCAAAACATTTCTTTATTTATTAAAGTCATAATCTTTAGATAAAAAGTCCAGAAACTCACCAGCAGGAATTCATGAATCATTCAATCTCAACAATCAGTAACTGAAGAAAATTATTTAATGAAATGGTTAATAGATTTGCACAATATTTCAATGAAAGTTCATAGAAGTGCCCTCATGTACAGGAAGAATATGTTAAAAAAATACTCTGGATAATAGTGAATGTTGTTAGAAGTAGAATTTTCCGATTACATTATAAGTTATTTCTTCAACCTTCTTAGCATGCATTCGTGGTCAACACGCTCGACACATATTTGAGAGGTCCGTGGTTCGAGTCCCGGCAAGAGCACTACTAATTTTTCATGTCTTCTTCTTTCAAAAATAAATAAATAAACAAACAAAACAAAAAAAAATCTGAAATTTTTCAGATTTTAAATTACGTCCAAAGGGGCGTTTTTTTAACGTTTTGAGTGTTACCTTTATTTATTAAATATCATGTTCTTTGCACTTAAACCATAAAATTCAGTTCAAGAGCAATATCGCAAAATAGTTTTAAAACGAGCATATCTTTAGAATTTTCGATATACACAGTCTCGCGAGCTGGAGATAAAAGTATTTTTTTTTGTCTATATAACGTTGCCATTTCTCGCTTTTAAAGCATTGAGTTTGTAAATCAAAAATTCGTTAAAGTTTTACAAAATATAAAATCTATAATAAAACAAATTCCAAATTTGGGATTTCAGATGCCCATATTCGCAGTAGGATTTAGTCATTCAAAATTGGATGTCTCTAGATACCGTTGTTTTATCACAATACGAGAAATATACATACATTTATGCAGATTTTTCATTATTTAATTTCTTCAGTATAATGCAGGATTCTAACATTTTGTGGCAACAGTTTTAAAAGTGAACCAACATTTATAGGAGTCCGACGCAAAATGCCAAAACGAAAGTAATAGTCCTTCGGGACTCAAATCCCTTTGGACTAATAAACAACAAACAAATAAATAAATAATAAAATTAAAAAAAAACCTAATGCCTCTACAGAGGAGCCCGAACTAAAAAAGGTTGTGGCTGATGACTCTCCACCACCAGGATTTGGCGATATGGTCCCCTAATCCATTTAAAAGGGGAAATATTATAAGGTATTTCTCCTGCCTTCTTATCATGCCTTCGTGATGTAGTGGTCAGCATGCTCAGCGCGTATTCGAGGGGTACGTGGTTCGACTCCTGGCGAGGGCACGTCTCATTCAGAAAAAAAAAAAAAAAACAATCTCTTTACAACATACATAATTACAGTTAAATTTAATTTACAAATTATTCAAGTAAGATATTAAAAATATTAAACAATGCAATAAACCCAGATGATAAGTGGCAGAAAAAACTCAATGGTTAAGTTTGAAAATATGAACTATTTTAACCTAGCATACGACTTTTTATTGGCCATTTGCAAGTACTTTAGCGTAGAATAAATTTTGTGCAGAGTGAATGCGAGAATATCATTGCGATATGATTAGCTATGATGTTAAAGTAGGATTAATCGAGAAGAATGCATTCAACATCTACAATTAACATTTGTAAATGAAGATCCATTTCATGCGACTATATTCAGATGGTTTACAGAATTTCAAAGAGGTCACAGTTCTCTGTGAAATTCTATACGAAAAATGTTTTAATCGATGATAACTGCTGCACCTACCAAATGATACAGAAGGAACTTAACATTGGATTTGCCGCCTACACATAATTATTCATGAAGAATTGCATATGAAAAAACTAGTTTGACATTGGGTTTCCCATAACTTAACTGAGTACCAAAAAGAGAAGTGTGTCAGAATCAGTAAGAAAACTCGATGGTGGCCACCCCATAATTTCTAAAATCATAACTGGTGACAAAACATATATATAATTTTTTTGTTAATGTTCTAAGACATCAAGAAAGTAAAGTATGGGTCTTTGAAGATGATCCTACACCCACAATGGTGAAAAGACAACGTGCCATGAAAAAGTAATGTATGCCATTTTATTCAGAAGTACAGGACTGGTCAAAGCCATCAAGCTGGAAGGACAGAAGATAGTCACAGTTAACTGGTACATCATTAAGTATCCTCCAGATATTCTTCAAGAACTGAATGTTAAAGGACTCATGCTCCACCTAGACAATGCATCTTTTCATTCAGCAAGATTGACAATTGAGTTTCTTGAACAAAAACACATCAAAGTGACAGAACATCCACCCTATTCACCTTATCTAGCTATGTTTGACTTTTGGTTATTTTGTAATCTGTAAAAGAATTTACGTAGATGTAGTTTACATTCCAAGTTGAAATTAATGAGGCTATAAATGCACTTTTTCATCGATTCCAATGAATGAATGGCTTGAGGCATTTAATCTTTGGAACATTTGCCTACAGAAATGCATTGATACTCCAGGAGACTACTTTGAAAAATTTTGTAAGTATAACTTTCAAAACCTATGTGTATCTCAAAAATTTCAGAGTGACCTTTGTATACTGTATACTATACTATACTTCCTCTTGTATTAATGAAAGTAGGAGATTTTGATGTTTAAAATCAATCCACAAAAGTTGAGGCAGAAATGGAAAAAAAAAAAAAAAAAAAAATTCCGTTCTTAAACAGCATAACATACTCTTTAAATGAATGATGTAATAACTATTTATTTTCCTAGCATTAACAGTAAACTAATTTTCCAAGTATTTATAGCATCACCACATCACCAGTCTTATGTTTCAGGCCCTTTATTATAGTTCACTAATAAGAACAAAGTGAATCCTAGAAGCAAATGTAAAGAGAAGTTTCAAACCAAGAATGAGTACAGAAACCAAAATAAGTTAAACACTTTCTATCTGGCGACAGCCGAAATTTTCTACCAAATTATTTTTGACCATCAGGTTTAGATACAAGTTCAAAATCTGATGGGTTTTTTATACCCCAAGAATACAACTAAGATCTTGCAATAAACATTTCCGTATCCTGATATTTAGTTACGGTGGTTCCATTATGATCATGCAATGTATGGGTATTGGGCTGTCCCATTTCGGCCAAATTACAGATTGTTGTTACATCAGTGAATTTCAAAAGTTAAAGCAGTTCCCCCTCTGCTACTCTAAGCCACTGACAAGTGAAACTGCGGATATGGAGACAGACTTGTAAATCCACTTATTAATGTTTAAAATTGCACAAGGACTTCATAAGCATATTAAATTCCCTTGAGCAGTCAAGTTAAATCAGGGACGATAACACATTTTTTCTTTTGGATCACTTTTCCGTTATCTTTCAAAAAATTTTTATACCTTCATGTGAACAGTTTGAATATTTTGTCCAGCATTCCTATTTGTTTCCAGCAGCAATTACAAAAATTATAAAAATAGGCAAATAATCATAAATAAATCCATCTTAAAATTGAAGTTTTCTGGCATTGATTTCAGTATTTAAATGTCTTTTCAGAATAATAGTAAAAAGTAATCCAAGTTGAAGTAGTATCTTCAAAATCAGTTCCTTTAAAATTTCTTACTCAACTGATATTATCTACATTTGTCTTTATTATCATTTAAAGAACCTGATTGTCAGAATTACTCACAGAAAATTCAGCTTCTCTCTCCCATTTGAAGTCCAAATTACCATCAGCAAGCTACATGAACTTGGTATTATAAATTGCTTAATTTTTTCTACTTTCATTACAATAGAAATTTTATTTTCTAATAACAATAAATTACATACAAAGCACATATTTTGAAAGCTAAAACTTTAAAAAGATGCATTAAAATATTTACCAGAAAAAATTACCATATTGAATATTTGTGTCATATAAAGGCTACAGCCAAGGTGTAAATAAAACATGTATTTCCTCTGCAGAACTGTTACTTAGAGCAAAATAAGATAATGATACAATCATAAACACATGGTGAGCACATAGCGCAATAAGCAACCTTGAAATATCAAAACTGGGAGTCTCCACACTGCACAATGACGTCATTTCAAAACAACTTGAAATTAATTTAAATTTTCTTTATAATGCATAATTTAGGCTATTGCACTATTTATGATGTGATTCTGATGTTATATACATTAATATTTAGTTAGTTATTCTAAGTTTTATGTTCTGATTGGTTAATTTTCAATTAGTAATTTTCTTACACTTTTAGAAAATAATCCTGAATAGGAAAGGAAAGCTTTCATTTTCTGAAGTACTTTTAAAATGATGAAAATAAAATTAAATACAATATTATTTGATTAAACATTAGTTGAATCTTTGCCCTACAAATCTCTACTGAAGATGAATAAATTTCATATACTACTGGAAAACATTTATCTTAGTAAAGATTAAAAACTAAAAAACAGAAGATTCAATTATCTGCTGAGGGACGAAAATGTGATGAAAAGCCCCCACAGCTTTGACAAAGCCTCAAAGTATTATAGGGTGCAAGTGTAATTAGTTGGCTGGCAATAAGCAGAGAGTGAGACTGTGGAATTAGAATATCCAAAGTTTCCAGTGAAGTGGTATGGTCCACATGTTTTGTTATTTAAGATTCTGTTTGCGTTTCAGAAATAAACAACTTGTTAATTAAAATGGCTACTATTTCTAAAAGATACAATACACAAAATTAGCCCTTTTCTCATTCCAAAAAATACAATAAGCAAAATCAGTCCATGTCAATTTCTTAAGTGACTAGAAATTGCATTTCAAGCTGAACTCCAATACAAAAGAAATATGAAAAAATGAACAATTAGAATACATTCAAGAGCAATTAAATTAGTTAATAATTGTGAAACATTACCCAATTCAGTCGTGTTTTTGTTATGGCAAATATGCGAGAGCTATCAATCATCCTAAGAAAGAATACTTTTGTAAATAATTTTCTAAGGGAAAGCTAGAAACGAGAAAGATGCCACCATCCAACCAGCCCACTGCAATTGTCATTTATTGGATTGCTGAAACAGCAATGAATATATATGCTCAAAATATTAACTCAGGCATCACCGGTAATAGTTACAAGGCAATGTACAATTTTTTATTCCTCTAATTCTACACATTTTACTAGGTTCATGTATCGCTATCATTTTGTTTTATTTTATTTTCAGTGTTACTGTTCTAATATGCAATGCATACCTTTCACTAAGCTAATATTAAAATGTGGCTATTTACTTAATTTTTGAAAGACACATAACTCAATCTATAAATTTTTATACTATTGTTTATTCACACAATCTGTACACAAATGATTTAAAAAAAAGTATTTAAATAGCACAAATTGAACAGTTTCTTTTAAAAGTATACAGTTTGTACAATAACTGAAGGGAAAATCCAACATTTGCACTATTAATTTCTACATGATAATAATAATAACAACAATAATAATCTGACTCAAACAGATTATCTCTCGGCTTAGTTAAGAAGCATAATTGGCACAAATAAAAATTTAACACATGGCAAGAAAAAAGCTCATAATTAGCTTCATCAAACACATAAGCACTAAAGGATATTCTGATCTGAGTTTATGCATAAATAATTTAAAAATTGTGCAAACTATTTCAGACATTCTTGAACAACTTGAATTAAGCCAGTACTTTAAAACCAATTAATAAATGCATACAAAAATTATTATGGAAATAACTGCTATTATACAGGAAATTGTTCTAGATGAAGTTAGTTCTTTTTACACTGACGTTCAATAAACTGACTACATTATACACTCCACTGACATCACATTTACAACTACTTCAGTACAATACACAATACATGGAAAACAATAAATTTTGTATCATTAATATAACTCTCATGACTTATATCGGATAAAAGCACTGCATGTGTTTTTAAATAAATTGATTTTCCATAATTAAATAATTGTACGTATTGGAAACCCTTCCATGCTTTCTATTAAAATAGTAACAATATGATTTATCGAAGATCTTGGATGATGCCTGTTTATTTCATAGGAGGCTAATTAAATGTGATTTTAAAATCTTGATAATAAATTAATTAGAAATAGCAGAAAATTTCATATTTCATCTTACAATATTTTTATAATAAAAGCATGAGTATGCATGATATTTCATGTTTCCCTTTTAAACTCAGTTTTCAAATATTCCAAGATTGTAATTCAAAGTTTTATATGCTTTCAAATAATAAAAACCAGTCACTGCAAGATTATTGCTGGATTAAGATTTTAAATAATCTTTGTATGAAGATGACTACAGAAACATCAAAATATATACAAATTTAATCAATAATGATATTTTATTTAACCTAGCTACAAGCCAATAGTTAACCATCACTAATGAATTCAACTGTAAAGCTACATTAAAATGTAAAAAAATATTGAATTATTAATCAGGTTTTAATTTTGACCCTTCTTCCCTCCTCCCAAGTTATAAACTACAAAACATGAAAAATGAGTGATTTATTTATTTAAATATTAAAAATCTGCTACAGGCTCATGTACTAATTACATAACTAAATAATTTGAATTTTATTTATTTATAGCTTTATTATTCTCCACAATATGAAAAATCAAATTGAAAACTTATTACATAAACCCTTGGAATTTCAGTAAATTTAACAATATTACATGAGCTGCTTTAAGCTGCATTATAAGATATTACAGAACATAATTTATCCATATATGAAATCTGCAGCTGAACTGAGTATTTCACATGAATATATACATCTATAAATTAATAGAAAATGAAAGAATAAACATCAATACAATTATAATAAATTTAATATAATCAAGCTATGATCTTTTACTCCAAACATATGTAGTCCACAATTTTAATATTATCTTTAACTAAAATAGCATGGTCTTAAAAACTGTTATTTTTTCAAATAGTATATAAAACTTTCTATTAACAAACAAACAAACAAACAAAAACTTTTAATGTTGTTGGCATTTCATAGCATGCACAGGTAAAACATAAATTATTAGATTTGATTGTATATAACACGTTATAACCAATTTGCATAAAATCTGTTGCAATTTTTTAAGACTGTACAACAGTTGAACAGCAATGTTATTTTGATTACAAAGGATTAAAAATACCTTCAACATTGAATAAATTTAAACAGAAGATTATACACTTTTAGACTTTTTTCTCAACAACAAAACAAACTCAAACAATAAAAAGACATATCTCACACAATTCAACTTACATGTTAGCTATTAAAAAATATATATTAATAAAAATGGAAAATCCCAGACATGGCAAAAAAAGTACTAAAATTTTAATTTTTCTGAAAGGCATATATTTTATTACAGAATTTTATTAGCTTCAAATTTAGCATGAAGTTAATTCAAGTTCTAAATAAAAAAAAATCAGGAAATAATGGAAAATGTGATAATGCAAGATAGTACAAAAAAATTAATTCCTTTTTATATACAGATATCACTCTTTTCTTACTGAACCAAACTTTAGTCTTTTTAATAAAATTAAATTTTACTTGACAAAAGAAAGTAAAACATTATGTATGAAGAGAGAAGGAAAATAATATATATCAGATGGGTTTTATAAAATGTTCTTTTTCATTTTTAGTAACTTTCAAGCTGCAAAATTCATACTCCATATCTTGTCACCTGCACTGTTCACTATGGCACTAAAAGTTCCAAGTTTTTACTACAAATTTTGTAAGTGAATAGTTACACAAAACACACAAAAACATGCACAACAAATCTTTTTAAGTTAATGAAATTTCTTGTAGAATGAAATGTGCTATATTATACCATAAATCTCTATGATCTAGATTCAATCTCTGTACATATTTACAAATGTGTCGAAAACACAGTTCAGACCTCATGATGTAACCCCCTCTTTTCATATATATTGTACCACTAAATCAACTAGCTACACTACTTTAGTATTCAATTTTAAGACAATAAATACATCAAAACATATTTCCAGATGAGTGATGAATTAAAAAGAATCTGATGTTTAATTTAAAATGACTTTCATGCTTTAAAATGATTTGTATACGTATAACCGAATGCAAAATTGTTTTCATTTAGAAAATCACCTACTGTATAAATTTATGATTTAAAAAAGGGGGGGCCAAAAGCTAAAGCTTTTGACAAACAGATACTCATTTTCTTAACTGAAACTTAAATAAATCCAATTTAAACTTGACACTTGTTACCTTTATTTTCATATTATTTCCTCATTGTACCCCAGTATATTTTAAGATGGCTACTTGAAGTCTACTCACGACAATTTTACCAGCACTCACAACATTTACACACAATATCTATTTAACATATCTACACTAATATACATACAGAAAATCTTTAGCTGCTTCAGAATATTTACAAATACACAAAACCTGATAAAATGCCTGAACTGTGTTTACAAATGAATCTATATGATGATGTTTTGACTATGCATAATACATTTTCTTAAAATAAATGTACACAATATGAAAATCGAGCACTTTCACTATGTATCGATAGACACGACACTGGTAATACCTGTACAACTTTTACTAGACCATGTGCACTGGAAGTATTGTTACAGAATGACACCTATTATTGTTGGATAGCTCCTGTACTTCATCACCAGCGATGGAAAAACTCCCACTGTCATTAGGAATATCTGTAAAATATTAAAACGAATAAAAAAATTATATTTTTACTTAACAGTATTAGTAATAAAAGTTACTTTTAACCTCATATACAATTCGCTGCAATTATATAATAATTTTTAGAATGCTTTTTTCTAATAAAAAAAAATCAGCTGATGTATACTTTTTTGCAATATTCTATATATTTTAAATTAAATTATGCTGTGTGCATATATAACTAAATTTCTTTTATGTTTTGAAAGGTTGTTTGGCATTCAGGTGTCTATTTATATGGAGTACCTTTTTTAAGTAAATTTGTTAGAGGGACTCTAATTCTTGTGAAATTTGGAATAAATTGACGATACATATTAATACTTAAAAAGAAATCTTGGTAATTCTTTTAACATTTTCACAGAAGGGTTGTAATTTTTAAATAACTTCAATATTTGCACTACTGGGCTGATATCTTCCTGTATGAACTTTCAGATATTAGAAAATTTATTTTTTCTTTAGCAAAGTGGTATTATGTTTTAATTTTACATTTTCTTTTTCACATACATCGAACATTATTTTAGGAAAATATTATAATCTCATCAAAATAATTTTAAGCAAACTGAATTTGATATTTATTTAAAATTTATCTAACGGCTCTTTGAAAAACAGCTAGGGAATTTTTCCTACCAAAAGGTAATCCACTGAATTCGTTAAGAACAAAATTAGTAAATTGCTGATTTCTAAGTACCTTTATATACCAATAACCAGATGCCATGTCTAAAATAGAAAATACTTTTGCATTTAGTACTGCATCTATTCTAGGAATGGATTCAGATTCTGCTAATAGTTTTCTATGATCAATACCTAATCTGGTTTTTGCATTTTCATCTCTTTAATAAGCTGAAGTTACAGGGGCAGCATAATGGCTAAATTATGGTTTTGTAACATTACATTAATAACTTGCTCTAATCGTTTTTTTAAAATTTTAGTATTATCTTCAAGAGATGCTCTATATAAGGGGTGGCCAAAGTGTGGCTCGCGAGCCTGATATGGCTCTCGCAGGCAATTTGTGCAGGTCGTGGATATAAAATATATGTATGAAATACGGTAAACTAAAACTATTTCGTGTCCAAAAAGAAGTAATTAATTAGTTTAGACTCTTTTTACAAAGTTATCATGGATTTTTTTTTATGGCATTACTCTGGTAAACCCTGGGTGAGGGAATCAATTAAGAATTTGATCACTTAAATGCAAGGCAGAGCCTAATTTTAGTTTTTGGCGGAAATACTTACCAGTGCTTTTGAATTTATTGTAAGTGGAGAAAAATCATCAAAGTTTACATGTTTTTCTCTGAGAAATTTCTGTTTTAATAACTTCCAACTAGCTATCTTGATACATTTGCAAATATAGAATGATGATGCTTTACCTTTTAAGAAATCGGGAAATACAGCTAATTTTTTTTTTTATGAAAAATTTTTTTAACTACATAATTTTTTGAAAAAATGACAAATATTTGTCAATGGGTTAGTCATCTGTAGTATCAAATACTGGACATGTACACTTACTTTTATCTACAGAAAAAATATTGAATTACTGTTTGACCATTTTTAAGGCTTTTGCTTGAGATCATGTTTCTACGTAGAATTTTATCGAAACTCAATAATTTTTCCCTCAAATATATGAGAACAGCATTAAAAAATAAATCATAAAATACTAAAATTACTAAATTTTAATTTAAATTTATTTAAAACAAAATATTATATCAATAAAAATCATATAAACTTACTTCAAAAAATGAAAAAAATAAATAAATAAATAAAAAATAAGTATACATTATTAGCAAAATACTGAAGTGTAAACAGCAAAACCTTTTATCAGCAAAATCAGAATCATTTTTGATTTAAAAATTTGATGTAAACTTTAATAAACATATTTCCAAATTCTTTATGGAGTCGTACTGTAGATGAATATCACCATAAATCAAAACATGAAAAAAGAAAATGGATGAACATTAATTTTTAGCAGGCATTTAATAATTTTTTCAAAAATGACAATGATGTTGAATTTAATGCTAATGCTGGATAATCAGTAATTATTTAGAGAACAACCCCCTTTCTTTCCTCACTTCCTATACACTGATTTGAATTAGGAAAAGTTTTCAATGACACCTCAAGTGGCATACAGAAAAGGTTTACTTTTTAAAAAAAATTTTATTTTGGCAATACTTCCAGACGGCATGCACAGGAAAACAATCCATGTCAACTAAAATATGTAATGATCTCGATGGTATGATAAGTAAAGAGGAACTAGCAATCACGGCTGGGATGACTGGGATGGTGGTAGCAGACAGCTAAACTCAATGGTGTAGTAGATACTGGAACCTTTTTGAAGAATCACAAAAACACTTTATAATCCGAACAACTCTTTTATTACCTGTTGATTCTTATGAACATATCTTACTGCATAACATGGCACAGCATAATGGGGTAATTTGCATCCCACAATTTTAAACTAAGCATTTAATTTTAAAGAATAGAGAAAATACAGCTTAGCAAAGAGACGTTATTTAACCCATGACCGGCTTTTTCCGGTCATCAGAAGTTTTGCTACTTGGCATATATTAGCTTTTAATTTAAGATATTTTGCTTTCTTACTTTCTTTAATAATGTAAATATCATCCTAATGAATGTAACTTTATGAAAATACAGACTAAAATAAGTAATTATACAAACTGTTTAAATGCGGTCTTCATGACGGATCATAAAATCCTGTGTCGCTCAGAGGGTTAACAGAACAGTGCAAGCAGCGACAAAGGATATGCACTATATTTATAGCTCAGAAATTCTTTGTTTTGAGCTCTAAATAGTGAAGGGACAAGAGTTTTCTCAATGCAGATGATTGCAGATAAATGACGCAAAGCAAAACGTGATGTACTTAAGTTAAAATTAATAATTTACAGGTCTATATGTGCATTTGTCTTTCCTATTTTATGTTTTACATGTGTGTGTGTGTGTGTGTGTGTGTGGCACAAGTTAATAATTCCTTTATTAGTTCACACAACATAAATTGTTTCCCACATAATAAACTCACCTTTCGGTAATCTCAGAAACCTTGGGGAATCACCACTCCAATTGCTTACAGATGCTAGAGTTATGCTACGAGGAAATGTAGAAAATCCAGAATCTCTCTCGGTAGCTTCACTATCAGTACGAAGCAATGATGCCCTGGGAGGATCACAATGACAGTGGCTTGCAGGAGCTTCTCCGAGCTGCTCCGCAGAATAAGAGCGCTGAGTCACGTCGGACGGCCATTTTCCTGATCTACAGTGAGGCAGCATACAGTGGACACTATTTAATACAGGCCACTTAGGATTGCACCCTGATTTATTCTGCTGCAAAGGAGCATTGCTACTAGTCCTAAAAGATTCTAATAATGGTACTTGCTCCTTTGACACTGAGTTATTAACAGAACTGTAAGGTTCTTCAATAGGTTGACTTCCAACAACACTGCCTTGGAGTGTTCGAAGGCTGCCCATCAGTGGAACTAAAAAATAAATAAAATAAAACTTTCATATTTATTTAATTGGGTAATACACAAGGTTTTATTTACAATAATTTCATTTTGCTGATTGAAGTGAAGATGAAATTTAATACAGGCGATCCTCGATTTTTGAATATTTTTAAAAGAATTTTGTCAAGATTGCAAAAATTGTTTGCTTCAATGCAGTCAGTCTCAGGCAGCAGAGTAGCTAATGCTCACTCGCACACTGCCTCTTAGAGTAACAGACTTCTTGGAATTATCATGACATCAATATGATCTCGGCTCGCAACTGTGAGGGCCAAGTATATGATATGGTATGTATTAAATAGGTTTAGTCTTGCATTAAAACATGTCCCAATGTGTTGCTTCACCAATGTATTTGTTTATGTTTAAATACTTTACCCTTATAAATTTATAAACATCAGAAAAAGAGAAACTGCTGTATTGATGCAAACCAATATATATATATATATAAAATAAAGATTCAAAAACTTTAAATAAGCTAGACAAACATGGAAAAAATTAAACGGTGAATCTTTTGTTTCAATTGCCCATTCATATGACATAACCAGGTTTACAATATGTTCAGTTTTGAAAGACAAGAATAAAATTAAGGAATACATTCAAAATTATGGAAATATAATTTCAAAAACTGTTCCCAAAAAGAGATAGCATAGTGTTGAATGAAAAGGAATGATCTTTTCATCCTAGCATCTTTACCACTCGGCCGCTGGTGGGCACAAGTGATGAAGAAGAAGCTGGTAAAATAATCCAGACTTTGACAAATTAAAAATATGAAAAACGCCTTCGTGCATCTTGACAAATCTTTGACTACCATGGAAAAATGTGATCCCAATGGAGAACACATATTTCAAGTAACCTATGGCAACTGAGAAAGAACAGCATGTTTTTCTTCATGGTTGTTGAAAGAAGCAATGAGCTAATCTCTCACGCATGGCTCGCTAATTTAATGTAAGAAATACTAATTCTATTTTTTGGCCCTACCACATTGTAACGAAAATTATTCCGGACAAAAAAGTCCTTGTAAAAGTACTTCACGTTGAAAATATGCAAGTGAAGTGCTTTGCAGAGAGTTTTTTTAAGAGGAAATTTTAAAAGGAAATTTTATGATACACATATAAAATACTAGGCTTAAGAAAGGTTCTAGATCGAGAGGAACAGATGGTACTGGGGAGAGAACTTTTTATCAAGAAAGGGAAAAAAGGGATGGTATTCCACTACTTTTGATAAGTTTATAAAGAAAAACATCAGAAAATGTTTTAACATGACTCATTAACTTTAATGTGTATATTGAATATCATCAATAAATAAATATTTAAAAATACAGTTTTTAATTTTTTTAAACATCCCTCTACTTTTGAACATTTAATATACATTTTTAGGAATGTATTTATGTGCAAAAGTTGGGAGTTCACCATATAAGATTACTTTTTAATAAAGCAGTAAATTCTTTCATGTCAATCAGTACATAAACATTAAGTTATAATTTGTTTAGATTTTTCTCTTTAGAAATGATGACAGTATTCATATCAGGATATGTTACTGTTTGCGAACTAAATATAATAAAAAATCGATTTTTTTAACTAGCATTTGAGCTTTCATCAGCCAAATAGACACAGAGTTTACAAATTTCATCGTTCAGTCTGAAACAAAATTCTATCACATTTAAATTATTCTATGAACTGCATTTTTAATTTAATTAAATATCTAATACTTCATCTTTCTAAATGGAATATTCTTGTGCCTTTTTACTGCTTCTAGCAAAACTAGAAATACTATCAAAATGTAAAAAAATTCCACTTTTTTTTATGAATGATGCATAATATGTATTTTACAGCTGCCTCTTATTCACTTGCTTGTCAACAAAAAATTTTTTATTACCCAAAGAGAATGACAGGTACTAAAACAGCTGAGGTTAAGTAAGCAAGCAAAGTTATTTTAAACAATAAAATCATAAGTAAGCAAAGTTGTTTCAAACAATAAAATCAAATTTTTCAAGCTAACACAATAAAATTTAAATTGCTTTAATTTACTTATAATCAAACTTACATCCTCCAAACTTTGAAGATGGCCTAGCTGCTATCAACAAACCATGGTCATCCTCCAATAACAAATTATCACTACTTTGCTGACCACTGTCCCCAGTGCCACTATCTTTTGAATGGCCTGAAAAATATTCAAAATTAAAAAAAAAAAAAAAAAAAAAATTAATCTAGTAAAACATTTCATTACTTAATAAAAATTTAACACTGGAAAGAAATCAATATAAAATTCATTAAGTTTTAATACATTTACTTCAATTTTTATTATCATATACTGAACCACAAGTAATTTTGATGGCAGTTTTGAAAGAAGTATCTCATATGGTAATTTACAGAAAAACACAATTAAAAATTTGCTTGCATTTTTTATGAGTTTAATCCAGGGAATAAGTTCAGTGGATTACATTAATTAAAACAGTATAAAAAATAAAAATGGAAATAAGAATAATATCAAGAAAGTAAATTATAAATGGCATTTAATAAAAATATTAACAATGAAACTTGAAAAATGTCACAGAATTCAAAACTGAACTTAAAAAGGGTGATCAGTTTTAACAAAGTCCCCCCCCCCCGTAGTTTTTCTTTTTTTTATATTCATTACTTTAACTTGTGAAGTAATATCTAGTCTCTCAGCAGGCTGTCACCTTGGTTTAGACAAGGCACAGGTAATCCACCCCTAGGAAACTGGGAGTTTTGTTTGAAATTGTATTTCATTACTTAAATATTTTGTTCTTGTGCTTTCTTTAACAATCTAATTACCATCCTAATGAATGGATGGCTAAGAAAACGAAGTAATCTAGCAAATAAATGATTTTTAAACACAGCTCTTTGTAAGCATATCCAGTGCCCCTCAGAAGATTACATGAAAACTGATGCCCCTACTTTTAATTTCAAATGCTATCTTTTATTTTAAAATATACACAGTCACTTGTTAATGAAATTTTCATTAAGTTAACAAATTTAAGTACTTTAGAAATATAATAAAATATAGTTCTCTATAGTATACAGAAATATAGAACTTTATAGAATATAGAATGGGACAAATTATCTCTTTGAAAACCAAAGCCTTACTTAACCTCTGTATGTTAAAATACTGAAATGGTTTTCAAGAGTCACAGCAATTTCCTCCCCTCCCCATCCATTAACACACAAAGAAGAGTGAAGATTTCAAAAAACATTCTTTCTACTTCTAACAAATAAAGATAAGAAACCACAAATAAATCCTTTTAGGACAAGCTGTCTGCAATAAACTGATACAATTTATTTGGGGGAAATACACTGCTACTGCGTACCTTAGGGGAGCGAACAAAACATCCAAATTTCAGCTGGTTGTGGTTGTTTGAATGAAAGGCTGTCTGGGGGTCTTCAAAGAGTTAGAATTCATATTAGCACCTGTCTGACAAATTGCAAACAGTATAATGTAATCATCATCAAATTGACACTTTTACAACTGCTTCGAATTCAAACACATTCAATACCTAAATTCATCCTACATTTAAATAAACAAACAACCCTAAAAAATACAAAAATTACATTTCTCTTCCGAACATAAAGTTCACGCTCCATTCATCTTCAGTCCCACAGCAGCACTGGCAGTGAACCTGGTTTCTTCTCACAGCAAGTATTTTGTTGTTACTAATCTCCATGTCTAGGAATATATTAGACGAGGTCCACGAGTCCATTCACCTTCAGAAAATCGAAAACAAGCTTAGGAGACTTGTAAAGGTCCTCAAGAGACAACTCCAGGCACTCAAATATATGTGCCGGTAATGCCGGTGCATTTTGACATTTAGAACAAATTGGGTGCACCTTGAGACCTCTCTCAAAATAAGGTCCTTTCAGGTGTCCGCTGAAGAATCGGGAAAGTGTTGTCTGAACGTCTGTCATTTCATTCCCCCATATGTCAACATGGGAAGGAATCCACTGAAGGTGTACTTCACACAGTGACGAGACCTGCTTAAGCTTGCTAAGAGTTGCAGTTCCGCCCCTATCACCAACTCTTCGCCAGTTTGAAAGATATTGGATTGTGCTATGACTGTCAGACAAAAACCATACTGCCTTAAGATCTGTAAAGGACGAAACAGCGTTTAGTCCTATTTTGTTAAAAGAAAAAGCGACCAGAATCAAGCTCAGTCAAAAACAGTGGCCTAAAACCCTAACGAAATTAATCTGCCATCATCTTTAATACCTTTTCAGGAGATTTCATTCGTTGTCAAAGGAATTTAAAAGCATCTGTTTTATGGTAAGGGTTAACAGCTTTGCCACTGAAAGTGACTTCAGTTGTAAGCTAGTACAACCTACAAAGTTTGAACCTACAAAAAGCACTTCAGTCGAATTCAAACAAGTAGGGGGTCTAACTCTGCAATTACATGAATTTTTGTTAAACAAGACTAAGGGTTACAAAACATATGTATTAAGAAAAGAAGCATGTAATAAAGAATGCAGCTTTCATACATAACAAACAAAATAACACAAAAATAAATGTGCTACATAAAGGGGGATTTATTTAAATGCCAGTGGTTTCATAAAATTCAACAAACTCATCTAGACTTGATTCATATAACTGGGTGGAGGGATCCAGCATATCAAACTCTTTCTCATCTTTTTCGTGCCAAAGAATGAAGCAGCGAGGGCCCTGAGTATATGCAGAACAACTATAATATTTGTGAATGCGATATGTGCAGTATTTCAAGAGGGATGTGGAATATATTGAGGGATATTATGGATATTTAGCATAAATTGCTATGCTTTGATGTATATTATTCTCTAAGATTAGTTCTAATGTGTAGGTAGATGAATGCTTTGTTTGTCAGCATTTACAGAATTACTGACAATTTTATATGAAATTTAATTGAAAGCATAAATGTGAAACATAAAATAAACTCCTTATTTTATGTTTCACATTTATGCCATGTAACTTTCAGTATATTTAAGTCAGGATGTTACTGTAAGACCACATCTTAGATGCAAATATGTACTCATAAATGTCTATCGAAAAAGTCGTAAACTTAAAACTCACCAGAATGCGTATCCAAAAATACATTGCGACCACACTGTTTCTTTAAGTCTTTAGGACACATCCCTGAGCACGTACTGTATGGCACCAGATCAGAAGACCGATCAGATGAATTTGTTGGAACTTGAGAAAACCTCTCATCTTCATGAGGTATGTGAGGATCTCTTTTCCTGGTATTATATATAAAAATCACCCACACAATGGATGTTCCAACAATACATATCACCACTGCAATAACAATGATTCCTGTTGTGCTGTGATTTTCATCATTAACACTCTGTGAGCTACCTCCATTTACTGCAAATATAAGTACATATTAAATAATTAATATAAGAATTAACATTTGAAACAATTTATTCAACTTACAATATATCTTAATTATTTAATAGCTGAAAAAGATTTAATTCATTCACATACTATATATTTCTGGTCTTAATAAGCTTTTATCTTCATCTTACCATTCATTCTATACTTAAAAATTTAGTTCTTTTCTATTAAAAACATAACTCATGAATTTTCTTGGCGCTCAACACTGCCAATTAGGCTTGGTTTCTTTCCTGGTGATAACTGCATTTACAACCAGCACTCATGCAACAATGTTTTTCATATAATCGTATCTCCTCACTCTCTGCATCAGATTTCACTCTTTAGGATTTGGAATATTTTCAGTAAACCCTTATTACTTTCTTATCCAGACAGTATGTGTTAACACCAATCTATTGGTCAAATGTGGAATATGCAAAATGGTTCAATAAAACTCAAGACACTATTCAGGGACATTTCAAATATGATTTAACTCAAATTATGTAGCATTGCACGCATTCCGAAAAATATCCCCTATGCCATTTGTTATGTTTTATCTGCTTTATGTCATATCTGCCATTCAGTATGATAAGATTCTTTTTTAATGTGTAGAGACATTAGGTATTTTTTGAAAGCAAGAGAGATAAAAAATTAGCAATCGCTTTCACCGGGAATCGAATCACGGACCTCTGAAATACCGGCTCAGTGTGCTGACCACTACACCACGAAGGCACGCTAGGAAGGTGGGAGAAATACCTTATATACTTCCCCTTTTAAAGAGTGACTGGGGTTTTTAGGGGACCCAATCGCCAAATCCTGGGTGTGGAGATTCATCATTCACGACCCTTTTTAGTTCGGGCGCCACTGTACAGACATTAGGTATTTTTTGGAAGCAAGAGAGATGAAAAACTATCACCTTCACCAGGAATCGAACCATGGACCTCTGAAATACCGGCTAAGTGTGCTGACCACTACACCACAAAAGCATGCTAGAAAGGTGGAAGAAATACCTTATAAATGAACCATTACATGATTCTTTTTTAATAATAGGCTTATTTATTACAGTTATTTTTTATTTCAGTTTCGTGAGTTTTATTTTTACAGTATTATTTTATTTTTCCTTCATACAGTTTTAACTCTTCATTGACCAACAGCCTATTAATTGGCTTTTTGTTGCCAACGCTTACCAACCAACAGCCTGTTAATCGGTTTTTTGTCCCAGGTGCTCTTAATCGGTTGCTGTGGAGATAAAGAGTCATTTGTTATTTAACTTGAGGTACAGCCAGTTACACTGCTCTGTAAGCTCCCACATTTTTATATCATTCTGACAAATTATCGTTCACGGTGAATGAAATAAAATAGTATTGTAGAGTTCAGACTGTACTGACAGTTATTCCGAAAGTGATAGTGGTTACAAAAGTCAGCGATATAGTAATTTGGAAGGAAGGTTCTGCATTGCCATTCAGATTTAGTGATTCAAAAGATGATGAGATAAGTAATATCGAATATGATGCAAATAACATAGAACATAATGACAATGTACAGTTGACAAATGACAAAGTAATAATTTTGGAACCTTTTGAATGCAGCCCAGAATAAAAATTATGCCAAGTTCTTTATAAAGCATAATCGATAGTGTCAATTAATTCACTGGAAATGACTTTTTCGAGTACTTAGTGAGGGAATCCAATAGATTATCATCACGTCACAGAAAAATATAAAATTCTATCAAGAGCGAAAAAATGGATAGATATAACAGTACTTGGAAATGAAGAAGTTTTTAGGGATAATAGTTCTAATGGGATGAGTAAAAAATGACCTTCTCTATGACTACTGGTCCATTGATTGAAGTAAAGAAACTCAGTTCCTTTCACAAGTAATGAGCAGGAAGAGATTAGTGCAAATAATGCAGAGCTGGGATTTTTGCAACAATGAGAACATTTCTAAGAATTTACACAAGTTTCCTAAAATCCAGCCTGTCATTGACTTTTTAAAGAAAAAATTTAATGATGTATACAAATCCTGTCAGCAATAATCTTTGGATGACTGTATAATTCCATGGAGAGGTAAACTTTCGATTAAAACATATAATCTCTCATCACAAGATACATATGTAACTTTTATGTGTGTGCTGTTGATGGCAAAAAGTTAGAAGACACTGTTTTAACAGTTATTAAATCTATAATATAATAGCATATGGCACCAGATGTATCAAGATAATTACTGTAAGTGTCAATATGGCTAAAATACTTCTGAAAAATAAAGTGTGCAGAGTCATTAGAAAAAACAGAGGTCTTCCTGGATCACTCCAAACAACACACAACTTTCAAGACGTCAGCATGAATTTTACAGGAATCATCGAATTTTGTTATATGTATGAAATAACGGAAGAAGAAACATCAATATCATCTCAACTATACGTTCTGCACAATTAACAGAATCTAGGAATAGAAGTAAAAGATCAGACAGCCCAATGCAAAATCCTAATGCAACTATAAATTACAACAAATTTACGAAGGGTGCAGCTCATGCAGACCAATATCTATCGTATCATTCTATTTTTAGAGGTGGTGGGGAATTAAACAAGTTATAATTTTTTTATCAACTGTGCACTTTTCAATTTATTTAAAGCACACACAGTTCTAAACAGAAAATATATTACGTACAAGAATTCCCTGCACAAATTTGCAGTTTCGTGAATATAACACTGAAACTAATTGTATGGAACAAGATGATCTACCTAATTCTGAACTCGCAAGGAGAATACCCATATTAGACCATCATGGAAGACTGTCTGATTTCAGAAAACAAAAACTAATAAATATAGTGACTCCAAAGACACTAGCAGAGTTTTAATGGGTTAGACAACTTTTAAATCACTCATAATTCTACAACTATTGCATGCAGATTACCTAAAGGCATAAAAACTTTAATCAGTAGATAAGAACAACATAATTCAATCATTTTGAAAGCAAAAAATGCACAATTTACCTACACATAAGAATATGTGTGTGTAATATACATATTTATATACTTTTGGTGCAGCCGATTACAATCAAAAAGGGAGATGTACAACTACATGTTATAGCAGTCTTATATACATAATTTTAACGTTCTGACACTACTCATTTTTGAGTTCTGCGAGATGCTTACCATATGTACGTTTCACAGGAATAGGTGCCATTTTTGCAACCCATTTTGGGGAAAAAAGTCCTTTATTCTGTTCTTACATACAAATGCCATGCAAAAACATAGTTAAATTGTATTCAATAGTGGTAAAAATGGATATTTTTATTGACATACGATACATAAAAATTTTCACAATTACAATAACAATACTTCCTTTACTTTGTACAAGGAAATAAAATATGATGCAATGTTTTAATTGGTCTGCAACAAAAAACTGGATTGGGGGGGGGGAACCACTCTAACTCAGTCGAAAAAAGGGGAAGGGAAAAAATCACATTTTTCTCATCCCAATTCTGCCTGCAAGTCCAGAACAGACTCCACAGTTAATGCAGCACTCATGGTAAAGCAGTTACAGGTTGCATTATCAGCTGTGTATCTATGGGTGCTAGCTAATATCCAAGTACAAAATTTTATCTCAAAATATTTTAGTGTATATATATTGTATGCTGACCTGGTGAAACTTTTAAATGACTAGATCCACGTTTTGTTCCCACAGTATTTGACATTTCACAGGAATAGGTGCCACTGTCAGATATTTGTGACTGTACAATTATTAAGAGCTGATTTTCTGCAGTAAAGAAATGACGTTCTGTAACATACAGAGGACCACCATCTTTAGTCCACGTCAATTTTGGTTTCGGACTACCAGCTGCCATGCATTCAAGAACTGTTGTTTCACCAGCTCTGGTTTCTTTGTCTTCCATCTTTTTCACAAATGATGGAGTTTCTAAAAATAGAATATATTTCATCGTTTAGCACATGTGAAATAATTTGATGGCAAAAAAGTGCTTGGTTGAGATATTGTTCACAACATATTTGTTAATAGTTCATTTTTTACATACATATTTGTTAATAGTTCATTTTAAACCTACAGTTTCAGGGCTAAAATTTGTTTGCTTCCCTCCTTATTAATATTAAGTAATAAATTTTAAACACTGTATTACACAATGAATTTTACACAGTTTTTGCATTTAAATAAATAAATAAATAAATAATAATAATAATAAAAAAAAACAGAAGTCAAACTCATGCAGTAAAGTTGTTAAACTGATATTTAAATATAAAAAAACAAAAATGCTTTAAATTTCATTTGCTTGAAAGAGGCAAGGGAGGGAGAGAGTTAAAACATACATTAAGAAATGCAATCATGAAGCAATAGTGGAAGGATAATTTACTCACATAATTCAATCTCAGAAAAAAATTTCTAAACCAAGATATTGGTAAAACAAATATAAAATGATAAAACATGCATGCCCTGTGTTAATTTAAAAATATAAAGTGGAAAAAAAAATAAATATGTAAATTTTAAAAAAGTATTTTTGCAGTAGGTTACAGCAAATATAAGTTCATTTTTCATTTTAATACATTTATTATTGTTGCTAAATTTTAAAAAAATTGTTACGACAAATAGAAAATAATTTTATTTTATTCATGGCAACTTTCTATAACTCACATTATTTTTAAAATGAATAAACTAGTCTCTACTATTAAAATTGGAACACAAATATCTATCATTATTAAATAATGAAGAACCTGAATATATATATGTTAGAAATCAGCATATTACCTCTATTAATTATAATAAATTTAGGATACATGGGGGAGAAGATACCAATTATTTTTTTAGTCATGGATCAAGACAATTATAGAGATGAAATGCAAAGAAGAAGAAACTTGCAGACATTGGGTGTAGATAATAAGACACTATTTTATTTTTGATGAATAATTCTGAGCATGTATATTCTTGTTTACACATCACTATGGGTGTGATTTGCATTTCACAATTTTCGTAGCATGTCGCACTTTTTTCAGACAAAGGATGAAGCAGAATAGCAAGTGATACATTTTAAGCAGCAAAGCAAAGTGGGGAAAAGGGCTTCGAAATAGTAACAGTGGTATTTATTAACTTGTTTTCTTAGTTTAAAATCTGGATCTACGATGGGATACCAGCTACCTACAAGCTATCTCCATGGAAAAGAATTACATAAATAAGCATTAAATGAAAAGATGAATCCCAGAAAAATTATTGTACACAACTTAGAACAGAAAGGGGATATAACCAAATTAAAGTGGGGAATAAAAAGTACTACCGACAAATTAAAGGTAATAATTTTGAATTGCATAATTTACATCTTCCATGTATTCCTGTGTTGTTCCTCACATTTAATGTTAGAACCTACAATCAAATTTTTATTTATTTATCACATATATCGCACAAATTTATTGAACTTTTGATTAAAAACTTAGTCATTTAAAAGCTTTGAGCTGCTACTCTGCAAAAAGCAAGATATTTGTGTTCCAATTTTAATAAAACTCAATAAAATAGAAGAAGTATGTTCTCAGCGAAACACAATATGTTTGTCTCAGCGATTTCAAAGATATGTAAGACAGTTACCTGATTTAAAGTATTTATCTTCCATGCAGCTCCTTGCTGTCACTCACAAAATCATACGATATTTATACCTTGATTTCAAATTTATTCCGTTATTAATTAACAAACTAGACAATTTAACATGATATAAAAACAATAAATGCAGATTTATCTCCATTATTATTAAAATGGACCAATGAAATTAAATTAGCTGGATTCATTAAAATCATTACATATAGTTTTCTTTTTTTCATAATTATTTTAGGCAGCTGGTCGTACATACGACTAATATAACACATTTATAAAATCAAACGATATAGGCCAGAGTTAACATTTACACTGTGAGTTAGTTAAAAAGCGTAATTTTCATATTGTAATCTTGATTACCTAAGACTGTTAATGTAGCATTTGCAACAATGGTTCCAGCCACATTTTGAGCTGTACAACTGTAGACACCAGTATCACTTGGTTTTACACCAGTTATGAAAAACACATCATCAGTTGGCATTATGTGCATACGCCTTTCTTGGGCTGCAGGAAAATCTTCAGCACCCCCATCTTTCCGCCATAAAATGTTTGGACGCGGTTGACCTTTGGCTGCACATTCAAGTCTGGCAGTGCTACCAGTTTTAATAGCAATATCAACAGGTGTTTTACTAAATACTGGGAACACTGAAAAATAATATTACTGTTAATGGAAATCTGTATCAAAAAAACTGCAAGAAATTATTAATTGTGTGTTGAGAATCATTCAAGATAAACTTTAATTATTCTTTTTTAATTAAGTAGATTAATTTTTTAATTAACAGGTTAATTAAAAAAATAACCTGCTTTATTGAAAAATATAAAGATTATTTCAGAGCCACTCCTCAAAACTCTGAAGAAAAATTTTAAAAGTAACTTTATTTCAGAATATTTAGAACAGATCTGATTAAAGATTTTTAAAAAAGGAATTTTATAAAATTAAATGCAATAATGACCACAGGGATAGTAAAATGTGATAAAATTTCATAAAACTAAATTAGAGCTGGCATTACTAAATTACAAAATTGGAGCAATAGTTCCATTTTATTTTTTATTTACTTCTCTTAAGACATTAATCAAGCATATTTCAGAACTTTAAAGACTGAGAGTGGAAATAATTATGCACTGTTCCTCAAAATCAAAAAGACATATTTTAAAATGAAAAATCACAGCTGAAAATTTATAAAAATTATTAATTTTGTATCAAGGCATTCAATATCCATACTGATCACAAGTTACTTGCAAAATTTCACTAAAATTCTTTTATTTATTTATTTATTTTAGCCTCAATGCTATAATTTATAATTATAATTAATTTTCAGAGAACATCTCGAAAAAATCTAAATAATGCTAGTTCCTCTTCTTCCAAATGCATATAACACATAATTTAGTGAAATCACTGAAAAACTGCTATTTTTTTTATCTTTAATTCTCACATTAATAATTATTGCAAGAGTGAATATCTCAACAGATATCATATTATTACAGGCAAATATTCATAGAATAATGCACTTGTACTGAAATTAAACTTATTCTGCATTAAATCTAAAATAAAAAGCATTAATAAAAGTTCTTAAAATGTTAAATATGTTAGCTGTACATTGAATACTGCTAGTTTCACGCATGTGAAAATATCAAAATAGAAGATTTTTAATAAAAACTTCTTTAAGACATCACAGAGACTTTGTAAATAACTTATGATTATAGCAGAAAAGCTTCAGGAAATAAAATTAAAAATTTAAAAAAATCCCTTGCTTACCATGCACTGTTATTCGAGTTTTATTTGAATAAACTGATCCAAAGTGGTTTGAAATTACACATTGATAGCGGCCTTCATCTTCATCTCTAATGTTGTAAATATTCAAAAAGCTTGTAAAAATTGTAAAATTTCCTCTTCTTACACTGAAGTTCCTCATACGATGCCTAACATTATGAAGCAACTAAAAAAAGGAAAAATAATATTGTTAGAAATTTTAATAGGGTAAAAATTTTCTGATGGCAGTAAATAATTAAGAATAACTGAAACTTCAGTTATATCCTCTTGGAGCATACTAAAATTCATATTTTTGTATTGCTAGGTTAAAAAAAAAAATTAACCTGGGAGCATGTGCATTCATTTGAGTTACACGAATGCACACACTGGGCCCAAAAGACCCAGCTATTGTTTTCTGAAGGAAAAAATTTTTAAATCTTAACATAAAAAATTTTACATCTAAGTCGATAATTAATTTTATGATCAAACTTTAAATGTATCTACATTAATTTTTTTAATTTCTTCAAATGCTTTGATCAAACAAAATTTCTTAAAAAACCTATTACATATTAAGGGGGAAAATAGTGTACCTTTACTCTGCATCGATTATTTTCTTTATTAGCACTAAGTGAAATATGCAACAAACGTTAGCAGCACATTGAATAAAGTGTTGTCATGTGTTCCAAATACAAATATTTTTCACATTCAGTGTGTTTTCGTTTTTTTCTGCGCCTTTTTGATGGGCAAACACTGCATTTTCTCCCCCATTTATAATATCCCAAAATAAAAAATTCAGGATCTATATCAGTTTCTGAATCAATACCATGCAAACTATGATCTGTGAATCAATATCATGCAAATCTGTGATCACTTCCATTCTTATTTCCTTCAACAGATTCTTCACCAGTTGATACATCTTCTAATAATTTTTGCAACATTTTTTCCTTGTATGATAAATTACGCAACATGTTTGTCACTTGTGTCTATACTACCACAAATCAACTACGTATCAGCAATGTGAATAGGCATGCTGGGTCTAAAAGACTCTATCCAATAAAAAACAAGACTTCAAAAAAAAAGTTCCTGTAAAAAAGAACATAACAAGAAACATAAAGAGAAGACCTTGGACAAGACTACACTGGACCTCAACAATTTATCCGAAATAGATGCCTTTTAAGAAAGGTTCATTTTAATAGGATGGATTCATTGGACCATCAGCGTGCTCTCGCATGTTAAGAAATCTTAAGTAACCAATCAATATCGGATACTCAATCCTCCTTGTTTATACAGTACAAAGTCCATAATCTGGACTCGTTGGGACTTTATAGATTCCGGATTAGGGGTTTTTCCAGACTATAGATCATCAATTTACATCTGGTAAGATGGCATGCAGAAATTATACAATTAAAAATATGAAATCGTAATTTATGAAATTATGATCAATTATGATCTAAAGGGTATCAAAATTTACAAAAAAAAAAAAAAAAAAAAAAAAGCTTAATATTTATTTGTTTACTTTATTAAACATTTCTTTCAATGTAAGTTGTTTAAGTTGCTTCTTTTTTTGTGCTAATACTTGCTCTTTAATTCTATAAACAGATATAATTTCTTGTTCAGTTACAAAGTTCCACTGTTCAATTCCTGTGATTGCTATGTCGAGAATACCGACTAACTCGTCAATTGAAATTTTTTCGTTTTCAATAACCTCTCTGTCACTTTCTTCACTATCGAAAGCAGTAATTTTCTAGATCTAGAACCATACTACAGATTTCGCCATCCATTAATTGATTGATGATTGGGGCATTGTCGTCGCAATGAAAAACTTATTATATAATCTTCATTTATTACCGCTTCTCCACATTTCTTTACAAAATCCAATAACTGGAAAATTTCACCTTTAGTTTACGATGTCCGAAAACCTTTAAATCTGCGAGTATCATCTTCATCGTCCTCACCATGAAATATGGTAGCTAGCCATGAATCATGCCAAGCATTTTTTTTTATGTATCTGGTGACACATCCTCCCATGATCTTGCGATGCTCCACACAGCAGATTTTATGCTACAAAATTTCAAGAAATCTTGAATAGTCTTGCCATTGTTCAAGAAATTTAATATAGATTTTAAAAATGCTACTTTATATTTGCATTTCAGCATGTGCACTATTCCCATATCCATAGGCTGAATAATAGACATACAATTTGGAGGGAAGAATAATATGGATACATTATCTTTAACTAAAACTTTAAGTGAAATATGTGCCGAACAGTTGTCAACAATCATCACTATTTTTGAGTCATCAGGTAAATCAACCGAATTCAAATGTCGCCGAGCCTCGGGTATAAAATGATTTTCAAACCAATCATTCATCAATGCTTGTGTCATCCATGCTTTTTTTATTTGCACAATATATAATGGGGAAAATCATTACTCCTTTAAATGCTCGAGGTCGCGTATGTTTTCTCATTATGAAAAGTTTGCACTTGTGCGTTTCTGCAGCATTTGCGCATTCAAAAATTGTTAGTCTCGCTTTGGAATCTTTGACACCAATTAGAGCCTTTTCTGTACAGGTTGCCAAGATTTCATGGTACATATTGCCAGAAAAGACCAGTTTCATCAGCGTTGTAAATTTGTTCTGGAGATAATTGTTCATTAGTAATGAGTTCAATGAATTCATCTGCAAATTGTTCAGCAGCTTCAGTATCAGCTGAAGCTTTTCCACCTGAAATTTTTAATTGTCTTATACCATGGCGATTTTTAAATTTGGTTAACCAACCTGTCGAATATTTGCACTTAGTGTTTAAACTCATTTCGTGATATATTTTGGCTTGAGCCATTAGTATTGGCACGCCAGTCGATGCAACGCTGTCTGATCCATTTAATCATCACTTTGCCATGATCGTCACTTTTGCATAACGAACCCTTTTTCTGTTATTCATTGCAAGTAGGGTGTCGGAATGCACAAAAAATTCAAAAAGTTCCTTTTTCTTTTTGCTTATGTCATATAACAGTTGATTTTCCAATGTCATACTCCTCGCATAATTTTGAGAAGGATATGCCTTTATCCATTTTTGGCAGCAATTTCACTTTTTGATTGACAGACATCGAAACATGCTTTCGCTTTGTAGATCCTTTGGCAGCTCCAGAATTGGAAACTTTTTTTTGACATAATCGAAAGTTCAAGCTTAATTTTTATTAAATTGCTCTAACAGTCTGCAAAAAATAATAAGCCGGATCCAATTAGAAGATTAAGGAACAGCGCAATCTGCAACAGTAAGTGCAGAATCAGTAAAGAAAATTTTAGCCTAGCTTATACCATTCGTTATACATTAAACGCGCATGCGTAAAGCATACAAACAAAAATGTTTGTGGCTTTGAGGTCTGGATTATAGATCATTTCGGATAATGGACATCCGGGTTACGGACTTTGTACTGTACAGATATATATTCTCTTGGCATTTTAATTTCCTTCAGAACAATCAAGTAAATTTCAACTAACAGCCTGATTACAAGACTGTTTTAATTCATACTATTATTCCCTAAAATATAAAAGTCTATTTTTCTACATATTAGGGTCAGTTTAAAATAGTGTGTTGATATTACTGGCACACAAAAGCGTGTTTTATTTTAGACAATATTAAGGATTACAACCTGGAATAAAATATTTTTATCAAAATATTAGTTATATTTATTTCAAATTATCTTTGAAAATAATTTTGAAGAAAGAATAATACCACTTGCGGACAGAATAGCATTAAAATTACTAATTAAAATTCAAAATCTGTTTTCAATACATTTTTCCAGAATGTTATGTGCACTTATCAGAATTGATTTTCAATTGTACACTATCAGAAATTTGCATTTAAGCTGCCTTGTTCTATATGCTATCAGAAGAAATCATAACTATACTTGCATTTAGGAAGCCCATAATCTATATTCTTTTAATTTTCCTGCGGGCTGGTCACAACATGGCAATAATAATACAAAATTCTCAAAATCAATAAATGTGAATTCTACACTATAAAATAATTTATTTTATGCATATGAAAAGATAAACACAGATATTAACATTACAGAAACAATATAGAATGGTCCAAAGTTTTGTTAACTAAAAGAGGGCTTCTGTCAATTTTTCCCAGAATACCTGAAGCAGCAGCAGATGTGGGTTCCAATGGACATTATTTCAAAGATAACTAGGTAACAGTTATTTACACTTCAAGCAGAATTATTCTAAAAGCAATTTCTGTAACAATGCAATTTTTAAAAAATTCTGCTAATTAAGGCTAACATGAAGCCAGCATTACTTTACACTACTTAGTATTCTTATTACTGGCCAAGGCCTGTGATTTATCTTTACTACAATTTTAACTAGATCTTCTAGTACAGATTAGAACTCTAACAGTCTTTGTTTAGGTATTTAGCAACTGGAAACCTAATCCAATTTCAAACAAATGTACAGTTTGTTCTCTAAATGATAACTAATATGTTTTACATGTGTAATTTGATAACATTTTCAAAGCAGGACAAACAAACAAAAATTACTTTTCCATCTTTCCTCCAATGAATTCTGATGTCAGAGGAACTACTACTTCTAGCTTGACATTCCAAAGTCACATTTTCTCCTTTCAAAGTTAGATTAGCATGTGGTTCTTTAATAATTTCTGGTTTAGGAGAATTCTCTGAAAAAATATTTTTAAATCTCCTTGAGAAAATTACATAACAAAAAATCACATATACAATTAACAAACATGATCATCAGGTTTTTTAATGTATAACACAATCAAAGGTTATTTAGAAATGCTTAAAACGATCAGGAACAGTCGATTCCTTTTTATTTTTGACAAGGGTAAACTAAAAATTTTTATAATTACGGTGTTTTCTTAAGATTCAACTTTGAGTTTCCCTGACCAGATACAACTGGTTAAGTTATTCTGAATATGGAAATGTACATTAATTTAACTGCCTAGGGAAAGGGATGCCTTTGTGGAGGACTTCTAATGGAAACCAGCTTGTATTCATGTCACATACATGGAAGGCCATGAGAGTCAACCTGTTCTCTTAGGATTCGAACCTGGGACAAACTACTAACATTCAGCAGGGCGTCCAAAAAGAACAATATCCTTGACTAAACATACTGAATTTGTTATCAAATTAAACAGAGTAACTGAATACATGTATTTGAAAAAAAATACAATGAAAAACTAAATATTATTTTAATTTATTTCATTCATAACTTTTTATGCAAATGAAAGAAATATACATAATAACTGTGCATCTAAACCATTCAAAAATGTATTACAGACTTAAAAAGTACAATCCAATAAATGGGAAAAAAATATTAATTTCTGAAAGAAATTCTTAATAACACACTCATAATTAAGACACAATAACACGCCGAATAAATACTGATTCAGAAGTCAAACAACAAAAATCAGCGTTAATTCACAAAATTTTCACAGGATTTGTTCATTTGCGGTTTTGCAGCTGAAGATGATGGTTCGGTAAAACCATCGAAACTAGTCCTGTGAAAATTTTGTGAATTAACGCTGATTTTTGTTGTTTGACTTCTGAATCAACACACTCATAATAAATGTGACTTAAGAGACATTTTGAAATAAAACTAAAGGACAAAGGATTATACAGCATTTTGCTGGAATCATGCTGAAGAATTCTAATGGAATGTTTAATTAATACATTTATTTATTATAGAGCACAACTACATAGCATAATGACATATAAGTTGTATTATTTACTTCTGAAGGACAATTACACATTTAAAGAGAGACAGGTATGAACAGGAAAACTGGCAGTGATTCTAACAAAACTAGGCCATTCTGATGAAAGTTTAAGGAACTAACTGCTCTTCATTCAATTAAATAATTACATGTTATTATTTATTTTATCAAGTAACCAATGCATACAGGTTACAAATATGTATATTAAAACTTGATTAGTGCAAAATCTAGCTTTGAGATTATTTGATAGTCATTTCAGCAGCCAAAAATCCCTAATGGAATATAAAATAACCACACACACACATACCCAAAAAAAAAAAAAAACTTTACAAACTCGATGCCACATACGTTCATTTAACTATGAATCTAAATGATGTCGCATTGTGCCATTTTCACAAATTGTATAATCTTTCAAGAATCCATAATCTTTTGAGTATGTGCATCAGAATAACCAGTCCCACAACTTTGAAAATACCCAAATTTTGATCTCCCCCCCCCCAAAAAAAATGCAAGAGAAATGTAGGAAAACAGCAATTAATTTTTAACTTCCTTACAAAACCTAAGCTGGCTTTATGAAGGGTTACATAAAACCAAAGCAAAGTTATGAGTGTGTTGGAATAGCATACTTACCCATTATCAGCGATTAATTATTGCTCTGTTTGGTCAAAAATTGTCCACGACAAAATATGGAAGTACCAGGAGGGCTGACCAAACAGTTACATTTTTAGAGAGAAGAATTAACTACAGCTCCTTAGCATGGGGGCAAAACTATGTGTAGATAAATATTGTTCAGATACAAGTTATACTTGGCACACAAAAAAGGAGGTAGGAAGTAATTTCTTTTATTTAAAGAAAGTTTTTTAAAAATAGATTATTGTTTAAAATATTAAATTTTATTATTAAAGATGACTGATGTATCACTCTTTTTGAAGAAAAGTTTACTTTCACTTACGATGCTGTTATATGAAGATTTTTCAGGCAAATGAAAGCTTGCAAAAATTTGTATGAAAATATAAAAATGACTAAAAGCATTTAAATACAGCATCTTTTAATAATAAATGACAAAATACTTCAGATATCAGAGAATCGATAAGAGAGCTTTACATATCTTGGTATATAGCTACTTACAAAGACAGCCTCGGGATCTTATGTTAAGAAAAAGTTTTTTCTAATATGATTTTCTAAAAGTACAATTATAATGGCATTATACATTTCAGTATTTCTAGTTTAATATTTCATCAATCTTACCACAAAGCATTTCTGACGGAGAAACTTCAAATACAGATTCTCCTCTCAGTTTCTCCGGGAATCCGCACTTTGCATACACACCATACTGAAAACTTATTGTCATCCAAGCCAAGTGGCAATCACAAAGCAGGCTAGTTGTGTTCAAATAGCTAAAAATGGAAATTTAATCATAATTAAAAACATGCATATAATATAAAATAAAAATTTGCTATATATGTGTCATTTAGAGATAAAAATAGCTGAAAATGATGAATACTAACAGCTCCTGAAGGTGACTCATCTCATCAAAAGCATATTCTTCTATGGTGGTAATATCATTATCAGTCATGTTCAAAGTTTCCAGCTTGGAGAGACCAGTAAATGCTCTTTTTACGATAGCTTTGATCTTGTTATTTGAAAGCCCTAAATATTTTAATCTGACTAGTCCAGCAAAAATTTTACCAGTATCTTCGATAGTCCATGAAACTTCATTGTTTTTCAATTCACTAAAAAAGAAATTAAATACAGACTTATTAGAGATAACAATTCAATGCATAAAGCAAATTTCCAGCAATCTTCAAATAATTAGTTATTCAAGTAAGTACAGGATGAGTAAAAAATATGACTGCATGCTTACATTATTGTGCAACAATAATACTATGGCCAAGGAATATAAGGCAGTGCCATCAGAAAGTTCTTCAAACAGAATACTGTCTTTGCACTCATTACTGATATTGCTGCACCAACACTATAGCAAATACTTTCAACAGGTTTTCTTTTTTGGGTATTTCCTATTCAGGCAATCATTTTCTCTACTTTTCAAATGACAGTGACAAAACGCTATGCTAAAAGTCATATCTCACCAGTTTTTCAGTCACATAATCATTATGGCATGCAACCGTTCACTCCAGCAGTGGCTACTGACACATATTTAGGCAGGTGACTCTTTTTTTAAAATGAAAAATGAAGTTTAACAGAACAATCACTATTTCCATCTATAACATACAACACACAGTAGCATGCCAAATTTACTTCATATATGTCTGCCGTAAACAAAAATTCAGAAACAAATTCCATTCAGAATTCAGAAATTGTTAATACTTTTGCATTTATCAAATCCCAAAATCTGTTCCTTCCAAACTCCTAAAATGGATACCTTTAAGAAAACTTTATATAAAATAAAGTCAGAGATTAAAAAAAAAAAAAAAAAAAAAAAAAAAAAACCCACAATGTTTTTGTCGAAAATCTATCTCTGCTCATTGGTTTCTTCGGATCTTCATTGGCAAATGTTGGATTCTGAGATCAATAATTTATTTTTGGTAAATGTATCATACTCATAACTAAAAATACCACTGACACAACATATAGATTCCCATTCCATATCTTAGATAGCAGTTTTCAAAATTATTTTTATTTCGCTTGTTATTATTACTGATTAGCTCATAGAATTCTTTCCACATAACCAATCCAAAAAATATTTAAGCAAATGATTTAAGACAAATCATGATAAGAACCAGGTATTAAAAAAAAAGGAGATCCAAACTTCCCATTTTCAATGTTTACAGAATTTAGCCTATTTAACTCAGGATTGTCATTTCAAGTATCCAAATTTCATTTGCTTTCCAAAACAGATTTTTCAAAAGATTTTTCTATGCTCGCATTCATTTTGGATATCAATCAACTCTTGCTTTTAATTTCCCTCATCTTCACCACATTCAATATTGTTGCACGTGTACAGGTTTGCCATAGACTGAATGAACACAAGTCCGAAGACAGGTTAATAAAATTTATTCCTATCAAAAGAAACATTCAGAGCTCTGGCACTTCCCACAGAAGTACTCGAACAGGTGTTCACAGTATCGCAAAGTACAATCAGTAGTAACGCTTCAAACTAATAATGTTAAAGTGCAGCTAAAGAGCGAAGCTAAACCGGAGATATACACGGAACTTATGCTAAGCTAACCACAACTGTGAGCAGATGCTTTCTCTGACTAGTTTTCACTGGACCGCTGAGATATTTCTAGTACTTTCTGCTTCTCCAAATAAACTGGCCGAGTTACAGTTACAGCCAATATAGTGATCAATTACATTTATTCAATTACAATACCTATTACGGTGATAGAGTGACTGGACCAAAATGGTGGCAAATTTTGGCAAATTCTTTCCAAGTTTGGTGACAGAAATTAGTTGCCAACACTGTCGTCAGCTTGGCAATATCTCGCCAAATTATCAAGATCTATATACAAAATCCCTAACAATATAATCAGATTCGTCCATCTCCTCCAACAATATAGCACTTACTTCTGCTTGGGTACCATTTTATGCCATCTTATCATTTTGGAGTTATGTAGCAGACCAACAACAAGACTTTCATATTGTAAGAGGTAAAATAAGTCAACCAGGTAAAGCTCATGAAATGGGAGCTCTTGCATTCAATGAAAAACAGGAGAAGCAACATTCAAAATTAGACTGATACTCAAGAAACAGAATGATAGTTAACTCATTCCACAATTCCCTAAACTAATAAGCCATGTATTAACATCAGCAGGAAAACATACATGAAATCTACTTAAGCACATTGCAATCTCCTTGATTTTTGATTGTAAGTATGTCTTGGGATTTTCCATAATGATATATTTAATAAGAAATTACACATAAATCAGAATAATACATAGAGTGTGATAAAGTAGGGAAGTTTATTATTTCATCAAAAAAATTCAAAATACCAGATGAATAGAAGAATGAAAACAGTGGCATATAAATTTAAAAACTACAGCCTAATAAATTCTAATGTATACTAAATACATTCTTATTCCTCAAAAATATACTCACAGGTATTGAAGTGCTGACAAAGAGCGAAATGCTCCTTCTTCAACATAAGTTATCAGATTGTCGTTTAAGATAAGCCTTTTTAATGAATAGAGTTTATCAAACATTTTAGATGATATAATTTGCAATCTGTTGTGAGACATATCCCTGTAAGATGATAAAAAAAAAAAAAAAAAATTATTGCAGAACACAAATAAACAAGTTTTCGCATATGCATCCCCAAAATATTTTTCATTTTTATCAACAATATGATCAAATAAATTCGTATATCTCGACAAATATTATGGCTACAGCACATACAGGGCATGATTCAATTTATTTTACAGTTAGCAAATTTTCAGACAAAATTTCAGTCTGGTTGTTTATTTTCAGATACTGTCAAATAAAATTGTTACATCATTTAATAAATAATATAATCATATATGAGATATGATAAAAAGGTTAAGGGAATGATATTATGATGAAATTCCTATTCAGAAGACATAAGCAGATTCTTATTTTTGCAATCAGCATCCCTTAAACTACCAAAGTATTTCATGGCAGTAAACTCCTTGTTTTGATTTAGTTGATTATGGCAAAGCATACTAGGCTATCTGCCTAAGGGAAGGGACCCTTCATGGAGGACTTTCTAAGGGAAATTGACTCATATACATGTTATGCATGGAAAAAAACATGAAAATGCCAATGTAGCTTGCCCGTTTGCCCAGATTCGAATCCAAGTCAGAACTAGTGTTCAGCGATTTTACTACTTGGCCACTGATGAGCCTATACACTGCTCCTTGGTTACTGTCTGGCTAGGTAGAGCATATTCTTAACAGACAATACCACTGTATTCAAAGAAAATTTTTAGGAATCCTCCCGTTGATTCGACTCGCTCGTGCTCTCTTGAATCTTGGAGATACTGGGGGTCTGCCACTGCAAAAAACGATTCTTAGTTTCATTTTTCTGAGTACAGTCAGTAAGATCTTGTACAAACCCCTTTTTTATTTGGGGGGGGGGGGCTTTGGGAAGCAGTTTTGGCACAACTTTTGCTGACATTGATCACACACTGAAACCTTCAATAAGAATGGACCAGACTGAATTAAACCATAACTAATATTAGATCTTTAGATATTTCACTGATAGTGATTTGGCTTCCTCACACAGTGAGCACATACTTTTTATGCTTTTCTCAATTTTGCAGGTTATTGATTTTCTGAAGGATTTATTCATTACTTTCTTGGACATCTTGGAAACATCTGAATGTCTTGTGAACCCTGCATACTACTCCCTGCACAATGTAGACAGTTGAAGCTTACGGTAAAATTTGAGGCTAATTCAGTGTTTAACTTTCTCTGGCATGGTTTAATATCACAACAACAGCCATGTAAACAAGGCAAAACAGGTGTGGTTATAATTCCTGTTTGATATTAAGAGAGCATGTACAGTGCAGAATCCAAAGTTAATCTGGGCCTAGCACATTTACATGCTAAGAATTTAATGCTTACAGCATTTTCATGCTAAGAATACAGCAATTTTCTCTTACTTCTTACATACATATTTAGAACTTAACAATTTGGAAATTTAGAAGATTAATTTTATGACACATAACCTTTGATTTTGAATTTCTAAATAATATTAAATTACTTTAAATTTTCTCAGTTAAAACAGTCATAAAAATTTTAACACAAAACAAACTTAAGCCAAGAATAAAAAATTTTTAATGGCTTAAAAAGCTCAAATATGTGTCACTGCTAGAATATATTCAATGGAGGTTTCATTCAATCTAAAATATAAAGAGTAATTATGGTTCAATTACTAGTGTTTAATGCCATGTATAATTTTAAATTAGATGACTTCATCTGATCGATCCTTTCATCTGCTCATTACAACTTGCATTACATACAACCATTCAAATTTTAATCTTAATGTAACTAAATAAATAAAACTAGAATTTCTAATACTTCCTACATACCACCAATTTACTCAAAACAACAAAAAATTCATGACATATAGTGTCCATTTTATGTTCAAAAGATAAAATTTTATAAATGGTGCACAGCAGAAATATAATTTGTTCTGAATGGATTTTCTGCCTTTCTTTTGTCATTCTATGATGAAGCAAAATTTTAATTTAAAAAATGTGCCACAAAAATATACATACATTTTGATATTCTTTTTAAATGAAAGCATAACTTTAGAATCACTTACAATTCCAATAACCGTCTTCCAGAATCCCAAGCATTATCTTCTATTTCAGAAATATTATTATTGTTCACATACCTGGAATAAGTTATAAGTTTAAAAAAATCTAACATAAATTAAACATTTATTATTTTTAAATATTTTGTTGATAAATTTAGAATTATACAAAATAGTAATATACATAGAAAGCATATAAATGTACTAAAATCAATATTTACATATATATATATTAAAAATTATTGCATATATATATATATGTATACATAAAAAGGCATGCAAATAATCACATATCAGCAAATTTAAAATACATTTATTATGGTTATAAGCAAACTGATCACCATTACAATGTGATTTTCCTGTACAATTAGTTTACTTGTAAAAGCATTAAGGTATTATTTTTTCTGAAAATGTCTTGTAACCATAAATAACCTGATCAGCACATACATCTATTTTAATTTTTCTTGAACTTTTACTGCAAAGACAAAAAACTTCCTGCTTCCTCTTCCTTTCAAGCAATACAGAAAAATGATTTGGAAATCTGTGACAGCACATTTTTGAACACATTCTATAATATAATTTTAATGCAGTTTTAAGTCCTTCCCACAATCAGATTATTACTTTTAATTCCGTCTACCTCAAAGAAATTTCATTGCTAAATGTAGTTTATGATGCTTTTACAGAAATACACATATAAAACTACTTATCAATGTTTAAATACATGAAATAATACTTTTATCTCAAATAACCTAGATTTTTTTATAACTGAAAATACAGCAAAGCTATATTAAATTATGAACAAGATTTATTCAAACACTGGAACTTATCACAACTTTGCAGTACAGAAAATTATTAAAAACTTGCTTCTGAAGCAAAACTTACAGCCGCTGCAATGTGTCTAATCCATACAACCATCCTTTGGTAATCTTCCTTATGTTATTGTAATCCAGATACCTAAAAAAATATGTACAGCAAAATGAGCAAGGAGTAAAATTATAAGCAAAAAGTCATTCAAAAAAGTTTTCGAATTAACTTAATAGGAAAATACATAATACATTAAAACTATAAATTAAATTTATCGGAAACAGGATAGACGGCTTTTTTTTAATATTAAATATAACAGAGACAAAAACGCTTTAGAAATGAGAACTTTTAATTTTTATAACAAAAAGTCTCTTAATGAGCTATATAACTATTCCTTGAACAATATAAATTCAGCTGCATACTTATGTTTATATGCACATATCCCCTCCTCAAAAAATATACTAGAATATAATCTAGAAACCTGTCATAGTTTCAAAACTTGGTAGAAGAATAGCACATCTTAAAAGTTGTGAAAATAGGGAGCACATATCATTAATGACTTCGCAAATAAAAATCATATTTATAGAAAAAAATTTCCATTTAATTATATATACTGTTAGTAATATGCAAACCATCTACATGATTTTATGTGACATAAAATGATACCATATCCAGAAGTCTTTGAGTATAATATAAAACAATAACATACTCCTTGCAGTGCATAAATCAGGTAGTTTATGCCTTACAAGATGACCTGAATTAAGGACTCCAAGCTGACGAATTTAACGTCATTCGGATTAAAAATAAACTTATAACATACTGCTTTTGTTTTTTCATGTTTTTTAGTAAATTTCTTTTGCTTTTGTAATTTTCTTAAAATTTTAGAAAGCTTCAACTTGAGGTGATTTTAAGCATGATAAAATAAAATTTATAACATGCATATATAATTACATTAATTTTTTTAATTTATTCAAAAGTACTTTGAAACTATAGATAAACTTCGAAATATTATACTTAAGGCAAAATGAAAACACAATATATTTATAAAATGTTTTCTAAATTTTGGGAATGTCTAGCTCAGGTTTTTTTTTTTTTTTTTTTTTTTTTTTTTTTTTTTTTTATGCATAATTATTCCATATGCTTTTCCCCAAGCACATGCTTTATTGCTAAAGTTCAAAATGAAAATATGTGCATATAATACTTATAAAACACTACATACATATCAGTTAACTTTTTATTTTATTAGTATAGCTTCCAGGATATCAGGATATTTCAGGATATCAGTAGTTAAGTTTTTGGAGAGCAAACAATTATACAAATATTTTGGACATTATAAGAAGCTTATTTATAATGGATATATTTAAAAGAACAAATATATTATTCACTCCTTAAAATGTACAATCAGTGTGTAGATGGTTAGGTTAGGTTATTTAATTATGGCAAAGCCTCGAGGGCTATTTGCCTAAGAGAAATGATGCCTTCGTGGAGGACTTTCTAAGGGAAACTGGCCTGTATACACGTCACACATGGGGAAAACACCCATGCAGCCAGCCCGTTTGCGGGATTCGAACCTCGGACAGAACTACCGACTTTACCGCTCGGGAACCTCAATCAGTGTGCGGAAAAACATATTACATATGTAAATACTTAATATACAGAATAATCAGAAACCTCCAAAACAAATACTTACAATCTCTTTATTCCATTTAAGCCATAGAAAGCCCCATCTTGCAAATAAGTTATTCCACTATGCCTTAACTTCAAAACTACCAAGGAAACCAGCCCTTGGAAGCTAAGCCCTTCAATCTGAGTCAAACTATTCGAGTTTATTTCACTGGAATTATAAAATGATACTGTTTAAGATCATGATGCTAGAAAATAATCAAAACACATTTCAATTTTCTATTTCTATGAAAGACAGATTTAAATATACATTATGTACAGTAAATTAAAAATTAAATTATGTACAGTAAATTAAAAATATATTACATAGAGTAACTATTTCTATAAAAGACAGCTTAAAAATATATTACGTACAATAAACACTCCACTATCCAACTAACTGGAAAGCTCAAATAATAGAAATCAAATAATGAAGACTCTATTTGTATGTGTGTACGTATGTTTCTAGCACTGTGGAAAAACAGCAGCATTCAGAGGCATTTAATTTTGAACACAAATGAGAGTCCTCCACTTGAACACATTCACTTCAAAGCTCGAATTTTGAAATGTATTTTATTTATTTTGTAGTTCATGTAAATTTAATGAACTTTTGATTATAGCTCAGAGATTTAAAAGCTTTGTGCTGCTGCTTTTCAAAACATAAGATATTTTTATTTTAAATTTAATCAGAAAACTCATATAAAAGAAGTGTATTGTCACTTAGCATAACACAATATACTTCTCTTCCAAATTTAATAAAAGAACTCAGAGACTTGAAAGAACTGCATTACTAATGCCCAATATAAAATACTTTTACCCTCCATGCCCCAGATTGTTACCATTTGGCAAAGCATAACATACTTTTCTTTCAAATTTATTCTGGTATTAACTAACAAACTAAGCAATTTAAAACCAGTAAATGCAAATTCAGTTTAATTATTATTAATTACTAGCTGGAATAGTGACATTACATTAGCTGGATTCATTAAAATCATTATGTATACACATTTCTTTTTTTTTTATAACTGTTTTAAGTGGCTGGCTACATAAGTGAGTAGTATTTTAAAATTTAAAAAACATTTTAATGAAAAATTAAGAAAATAATAGACTTTTAAAGCCTTTATAAATCACCTACTGACTAATACCTACTGACTCAGAATCTCATTTATAACACCTCAAATGTGAATATAATTACAGGGCTCTCTTTCAGATGTTGATTACACCACATCAACACTACCACTGTATCCATCATATCGTTCCAAGAATTTGCGCTTGGAACTTGATACTCCTTACAAAAAGAGAAATGAGGAGTTCGTATGGGTCATGGGACAGAGATTTCAAAGTTCAGGACAGATGTTTAGTACTTAAAATTATACATATTTTACACAAACTCAACTTTTGAGTCATTTTTGCTTCTAGCAATAAAATTAATAGTTCCATACTTAAAAACACCCAATTCAGAATATGATCTTCTGGGATATATACAAGATTTCTTGCCAATGTGGTGTAATTTATATTGTCAGACTAAGAGAGCCATAAAAGTTTGCACTAGAGAACACGAAGCATATGTTAGAAAAAAAGAAACATATAACTTTTTGTTACCCAACACTGCTTGTCAGAATTTTTCTACAGCCAGAAATATTCAAAAGAAAAAAAAATCTTCTGTTGGTAAATTAGATTTTCTCAAGATGCTTCACATTCATAACAATCTTTCAGCTCTGTTAACGATCCAAATTCCAATCCGTCATTACCTTTAGCTTTTGAAGAAATTACTTTGGTTTTCATTTTTCATCAATAAATGATGCCAGTAGTTTAACTTCCTTCCCCTCATTGCTACTGCCTGAGCACAGTCTTCTCTTTCATCATTTACACTTCTGCAGCTGAAAAAGATGGTTCTATATTCAAACCTTGGAAACTAGTCCTGCAAATTTATGAATATTATGCTGAATGTTGTTTCCTTAGCACCTCCAATAAGTGTTTAGTCTGTCAAACATAAGAACTGTTCTCGCCAGCTATTAACACTCTCGTTTAACTTGATCTTTTCAACAGAAAAAAAAAAAAAAAAAAAAAAAAAAGTTGTCAAACAGTATGAGGGTTAATGGAATGCCAGTTGTAATTTCACACCAATGCACCAAATGTGCACGTCATGAGTAGCTAAATGGCTATGCAATGACATCATTGTGAATAGAATGACCAGGGATGGAGTAATATCCCCTCCAAGATTTTACTTTTAGTTGAAGTGTTCTTATATAAAAGAGAGAGAAAGAATCACTATTAATTACATAATTTAGCTGTTGTCACTTGATAAACAATCATGATGAAAGTCTCCCAAGAAAAAGATGTCATCTATATATTGAAAAATGTTGCTCTGGAAACCACAAAATAAAATTCTAAAAATATTTTATTACTACCAAAGCACCAAAATGGCACAAGAATTCTGTCAAAGGCAGCAACAAATGTCAGCTAAAATAATTGCATGCATACTAATTCAGAAGTCAAACAACAAAAATCAGCGTTATATTCACAAAATTTTCACAGGACTAGTTTCGATGGTTTTATCGAACCACCATCTTCAGCTGCAAAACCGCAAATGAACAAGATAGGAAATAATGATTAGATAAGATAAGAAAGCCTGGACAAGAATAAGCAAGTGGCGCCATCTGCTGGTAAAACCAGAACTAAAACATAATTTCTTTAAAGGGCTTTCAATCCAAATTTGCCTTCGGCCTTTAAAGAAATTATGTTTTAGTTCTGGTTTTACCAACAGATGGCACCACTTGCTTATTCTTGTCCAGGCTTCCTTATCTTATCTAATCATTATTTCCTATCTTGTTCATTTGCGGTTTTGCAGCTGACGATGGTGGTTCGGTAAAACCATCGAAACTAGTCCTGTGAAAATTTTGTGAATATAACGCTGATTTTTGTTGTTTGACTTCTGAATTAGTATTTATTCGGCGTGTTATTGTGTCTTAATTGCATGCATTCTTATCTGTAAACTTATGTCTTAATTTTTAATTTTATACACTTATAATAGATGTAAAAAAGCAGCAATTGATTTCATGCAGCTGTATTAGGGATTGCATCTGCAATCTCTAGTTAGTCAAAAATTTATGTTTGGAAAAGTACAACCCCTGTTAAAGGAAAAAGTACCAAGAAGAGCTCATTAAAATTTTGCATTTTATATTCAGTAACAAATAATACTCACAGATGCTGAAGAGTGTTTAAATGCCTGAAAAGCTCTTTTGGAATTGAGGACAATTTGTTCTTGCTCAGCTTCAAGCTCTCCAAAGAAGTAAGTTTATCAAACACGCCCTTCTCTAAACTGACTATACGATTATGACTGAGGGAGCTAACAAAATAAAGTGAATAAAAAATATTAATGCCACATGATATTATCAAAAATAAAACTGTACAGATGAGAAACAACAATGCTATAAACTTTTTTAGAAAACTCTAATCATACAATTATGAATATGAAAAAAGTAATGAATGCTAAAAAAGTTTCTTAGAAAATTATGAAATTTAAGTGCAACTGCTGGTATTTTAATAACTAAATAAGTTATTAATTATTTATAATTTGCAAGATAATACGCTATTGATATGTGAACTCTTTTTTTAAATATGAAAAATTAAATTAAAATTACTTTAAAACAGTCAAGTCAATAAAAAATTATGAAAATTAAAAGTTAAATAGTGCGACAAAAATAATTCTGATTTTGGATCTTTTCCAATCAGAAAATAAAACTCTGAAAAATCTATATAATATTTACAGAATTAGACCTTGATAAAGATACTATCTTCCTATCTCACAGTTTAAAGCCATGTTGATATACCATGTTTTATTTCATACATATTTTAAGAAAGTCTTCTACCCCAGAGAATGAAAGTTAACACTCAATCATGTTCACTTCCTGCTTAAATAGCAATTCAGATAAAGATCAGTGACATGAATTACAAGCCACAAATCCAACCCCAGCTTCTAACACTAATACTCCTCTTAATAGCCTATATCCTGCTTAGGCAATAATAGCATCCTTTTTAACACTACAAATGCTGAAAACATTGGCACTGATTTTAAGTGACTGAGACATCAAAGCTATTTCTCACTTGGTGAAATAATAGAAAAATTACTGAATCAAGCAAGTAAAAGTACAATCAGTAAAATAAAGCGAAGTCAAACCTTTTAAGAACAAGGGAATTTAAGCACAATAAAGTTGTATCCTTTCCTTTAAAATAAATAAATATATAAAATCTGTATTTGACATTATTTGTGCAAAGAAATGCTTCTCTCATAAAATATAATGATAGACAAAAACAAATTAAGATAATTAGAAGTAATATACTATATCTAAGATGGCCTAATGCCTAAAATATCCTTGAATTTATGAAGAAGAGTTGTTTTAATGCATGAAGAACAAACATTACTTTTTTAAAAGTAAACTTATATCTTACATTCATGCTACTAAAGTAAATCTCCAGTCGATATAAAAAAGTATCATTCCCAGTAAATACAAAAAAAGTAAAGTATCATCCCCAGTCAATACAAAATCACTGTTAATTTGAAGGCAGTTAAAACATGTGAAACAGAAGTAACTCTCATTAAAATTAACAGGAGACAATTTATCAATTTTTCTTTATTTCCATGTTTAAGATGGAGTAGCTCACTGATTACATAAAAAGCATTCAAGGAGAAAAAAATAGGATAACAATGGAAAAATAAAAATCATCAAAAATGATAAAATATAAAGCTTAAGTTATAAATAGCATTTAAGAACAACATTTAGAAGAGAGCTTTAACAATGCCTCTCAGTTAAAACTTGCATAAATTAAATTACTATTGTGGTCAAAAACAACTCCCAAAATTATATCATTTGCTACCACTGCTGTTATCCCATGCATTTTTTTCTTTTCCTCTTTGCATTTTCCACAGACAATCTTTCTTTTCTGCTGATACTTTGTGATAGTAACTCTTCCACCGCTTTGCAATGAAAAATGTTTTGCCAGGGGGATGACATGCTGTTAAATTGAGAGGTGACTGTACGTTTATTTTCCTTCAAAGGAAATTATTATTATTATTTTAATAGTACAACTCTCAAGAAATGTCAAACACTCTAGAAAATGTACTAAAATTTCACTTTCATTCATTCAACTTTCCGCCAGCACTACATAGGCAATATGGCACACAATTATTAGTCGAAGTTATTACTTATTATGAAAAGATACCAAGAATTCTCTTAATCCCTATATAACATATTACATTATAATCAGTACATGCATTAAATAAAGAAAGCACCAATAACCACAGATACAGGTGATATTATCTTCCAAAAACTGGTACAGATTCTTTTAATTCCAAGCTTCGTAGTGACGACAAAAGAGAGAAGTTAATATGAGCACTATCTAAACAAATTATTCAGCTGAAACTAACCTCTTAAAAATTAAATTAAATTTTACAGTTAAATAAACTTTACAGAGCATTTAAATTGAAAGACAATGGATGTCAAAATTCCTTATATAAAGAGCAGCACCAGGCATCAAGGATTCGCATGGATATTCTTGGATTTCTAATTACATCACGGGTTGAGTTCTAGATTGAAAAAGTCTGGAAATTTTAAATGAGTACTTATAAAAGTTGAATAAATGTATAAAAAATAGCAGTGCAACATTTTAGATGTATTTTTAATAGGATGAAAATATTTTAGTATAAAGTCATTTCGTGATTTGAGTTCTTTGTTTTCCCATTTGCTTTCAATTTCATATATAAAGTTTTTGCTTCTCACATTAATTTTTAAACCTCAAGATTTTCTCAACACTATCTTTTTTTTAATAAAATATCCTAAATTGGCTTTTTTTCTAAAATATGATAACTATGTATATGGTAATGACAAAGATGTTTTTATAGATGACTCTAGAACCTGGTTCAGCGTTAAATCTGCCAACAAGATATTAAAAAATCAGGTCATTTTCAAAAACTGCCAATCTGGCAATATGTTTTCCAAAATTAAAAACACAAAAACTTCTACTACAATTATTTACAAGCAAGAAGACAAAAAAGATATATATATTTTTAAGATACCAAATAATACTGATTATGATACTTACAGATCACGCAGAGATGTAGAATTCCCAAAGGTATTGGATGGAAGATCAACCAAATTATTAAAGCTAAGATTTAATTTTTCAAGCTTAGGTACACCTTCCAGTACTGAAGAATTTAAGCTATGAATTTCGTTATGTTGTCTGAGAAAAGGGGGAAAAAAGGAAATAATCAAAAATTTGTTACAAACAAAATTAAAAGTTAAAAAAAAAAATATTGCATCACACCATGGTTGCAATATTTATAAACAATGAATTAGTACAATATGTCATGCATAATTTACTATTTTAACATAATCATGGTTAAAGTAATGACAACAATGTTGACCATATCCATGACAAATTTTGGTACTTACGTATTAACGCCACCACACTTACGTATTGCACACAGTTATGTGGTATATGTCAATGTCTGGTTATCTTTTGGATTCCTTTTTGCCTTGTTTGCTGATTTATGATGTCATTTTTTAGTGCTACAAAAAATGAGTCTTTGGGATTTGCCAAACACAGAAGAAGATGTAATTTTATTTTTTCAGGAGCAAAATATTTTACCAAACGAAAATGTACCAATTCGCATGATATGAAACTTTATTTTAGTAAACGTATGTTCTGGAAATGTAATTTAACCACTTAACAGTTTCTTTTTTCCATCATATTAAGACAAAAAATAAGCATATTTTTGATAAACGTTTTTATGAAGAAATTCATTATATAAACCCAAATCAGCAGTCAGAACTATTACAAGTGTTGAATTTATTGATTTACGCTAATTTTTATTTTCATCATAAAAAGCACATTTGGTTAATCTTTGGATTATGGTAACTTGGCAATTTTTTGGCGAAAATTTGGCGACCAACCCTGCTACCGCAACCTGCTAGTTTTTGTTTGGACGTCATTTTGTTTTCACGAAGTAAAGGCTTTTTTTTTTTTTTTTTTTTTTAACTCAACATTTTTTTCCAACAATCTGCTAGCTGAATTACGCTTATGCTAGAACTTTTATGGAACAAAAGTGCTTAATCATGACGAAGATTAGGTGCAAAATTGGGAGAAAGTGCAGAATCGCAAACTGCTTGCTGCGTTTTTAAGAATGGCACATACACTGTATCCATGTACACATCGACCTATTTTCACTTAAAAAAACATCCCAGAATTGCACAAAGATGGCACTGCGCACACTCTTTATCCATGTAGACTGCTAAAGTCCTAGCTAGTAACCTTTATCGCCTTACCAAAATGTTGCCAAACTACCTGTTACCATATTCCAAAGATTACCCGCACATTTTTCCTTAAGTTGGCTTTTTTCGAACAAGTAAGCGAGCTGGAAAGAACACCTTTCTACAAAACCTAACCTTTTCACACATTTTCTACAAAAATAGATGTCAGAATTTAAAATGTTTTATTGTTACTACATATATATTTAATTCCAAAGAAGAATTATTAATATCAAGAAAGAAGGATTATTAATATCAAGTTCACAAAAGTTTATAGATTATCTATACTTTCCATTTCTTTATCACTAAAGAAGTCAGACAACAAACTGTCATTACTTCCAGAATCATTTAGTGAAATTTCAGATTCACTATCCGAGTCAGTATCAGAGTTATCTTCAGTTATAAGCTGCTCATTATCATTCATTTCTTCTTTTATTTTAGCTCCAAATTTAAAAGAAATAGTATTCGCAGTAGCCGGAACACCGAGCTAGTGAAAATACTCGCGCCTTTGCTTGCATAAAAGAATTCAGTACAACCTAACCTTGAAACCAGTTGTTTTGCAATTCTAACTTTACTGCATTACTAGTGCCATCTGTTAGAAACATTACACACTAAACAAGCAAAAAATTCGGGCAAATCAGTGTATTAGACTAAAATGTTTCCCGAGTGGAAAATCAAAAAAGTGCCATTTCCAAGTACCTGAACAGCATTCGGGCAAAACTGGGAAATGGTTAAGACAGTGTGATCAGCAAGTGGGATTTAGAACAAACAACTCTTTTGAAGGAAGCAGAATTCCATTTTGTTCAGCTTTGAGATTCATATACTGCTGGTGCGAAGAGTTGACTTTTGATTAAATTTTGTGAAAAGCAACTTGATTTATCGAATAAAACTATTATAGATTGGAACAATTACATGCGTGAATTATGTGTCTTGGATATGGAGAATAAACCAAACAAGAAGGTAGGTGGACCACATTGCATTGTGGAAATTGATGAAAGTTTGTTTACTAAGCGTAAAAATAATTGTGGTCGAGTATTACTCGAACAGTGGGTGTTAGGTGGTACATGTTGAGAAACAAAAAATTCGTTTGTTGTAAAACTGGCTCTAATACCCTTCTTAATAAAATAATTCAAAACATTGCAGATGGTAGCACAATTTATTCTGACAGTTGCAAAGGTTACCAAACAAATAGAATAGAAAAAGAAGGATTCCTACATGCTAAAGTTATTCATTAATACAATTTTATTGATCCTGATAGAGGAGTTCATACACAAACAGTTGAGAGAATGTGGGGCAGTGCTATATGGAGGAACAAGAGACATAGGGGGCCAGCGAGACATCATTTAGAATCTTATTTAGCAGAGCTCATATGGCGACAGCATCAAGTCAAAGAAAATAGAGACTGTTTTGAATCTATGTTAAACTCTATATCGGCCCATTTTCCACTGAAATCCGATTGACTGCTTTCATTTTAAATAAAGTGTTTTTATTTTTGAAAGCCTTTTGATTTAAAGTGTTTTAATTTATGATTTGTTGCAAAAATTTTAGGTGTAGATTGACGGCACTTAAAAACCACCAAATTTGCAGCTGCGGTGGTGTTAATATGTAAGTACCCAAATTTTCTATTCAAGACTGAAGCTTCATTACATAGAAATTTCTACTTTAGTCATGCAGACATTATTCAACAATTTATCCATCATGCACTTTTTTAGGCACAGAGGATTAAGACAGAAACAAACACTGACATACTGATTTCGGTATATATGTATTATCCCATCGACCAGCTAAGCATCACGACTCAGTGCCAATTATGGACGATTACTTCCTTTAGAATTCTACAGTAATGATTAGCGACTCATAACCATTTGAAGGGATAGTAACCTAGTTTCAAACTTTTGTTTTAGAAAGTTTTCAACAATTTACTCAATAAATACCCTGAACTTTAAAGTGCAATGAAAAAAATTTTACACAGTAACTGAATACTCATTAAAAGATAATAATGATGAAATCTGCACTGCCTTCAAAGTATAAATTATGCTTCAATTTGAAGTAACAAACAATTTTAATTACCTATAAAAAAATCAGTAAAATAATGGTTGACTACCACTTATTTTACTTTCCCTTCATTTACCAAATTACAGAAAGCAATCAATTTCACAAAAAATTTAAACATAACAGAATGAACAAGATACTTACACATATAATTCCTGTAGAGCAGGATAGTTAGTTAGAACTGGAAGTTCTGTTAAATGGTTTTGTTTAATAACACTGAAAGAAAAAAATTACACACATAAACACATGTATTATACATACAAAAAATTAACAGTTTGGGAAACTATTCAATATTAGTTGAATATAGAAACTTGAAAGAAAAACTTACAGCTTTTCCAATACAGATAAAGCGGGGAAATTTGTACCATTTATGTATCGCAGCTGGTTGTTGCTCAGATTTCTGTAAAAGTAAATATATATATTTAGAGATCAAAGCACATTTTTTCAAGTTAAATGCAACAAATAAAAACTTACAGGTTATTAATGATTCCCCAGCAGGACCAGATAGATGAATAAGAAAATTAACAGCTGTCTGCTAACACTTTATAATTTTACTTATTCACAAAAACAATTTCAATTTTATACTGAAGAATTAATCAAGTCAATAAATAATATATTTAGTATGTCTTCAAAACATTAATAATACATTTCTCTGTTACAATTAAAGGAGAATAATTTATTAATTAGAAAGAAAGAAGTCCCAAACAACAAAAGCAGAACATATTTTCATGAGACAACAACAGTACTTAATATCTTCACAGTTAAAGAGTTCCTCCCTTCATGTAATTCACATGAGCTGTAATATGAATAAAGTCTTCAGAATAAGGGTTAACATGAGCAAAAGAGATAGCACCAAAAAAATGCAAAAATTCACCTTAATTTTAAAAAAAATATTTTTTTAGGGAAAGCCAACCAATTACAACATTCATCTGATGCCAAGAAAAACCTGTTTTCTGTAACATTATAAAAACCTGCAAATTAAAATAGCCAAAATATTTCCATTCCAAAACTTTTCTAATCATTCTTCTTTCCCCACCCCTTCAATAAAACCCTGAATGTCAGGAAGTTTCAATAATAATTTATCTTTTTCTTTTTTAACAGACACTACTGTTATAAATTTGGATCATTGAACCTAACCTATGCTTGAAGCAAATTCTAGCAATGACATTTGAAACCAAAAGATTTTATAAAAATTAATTTGATCAAAAATTATGTGCAAGAAATAATGAACTGCCTCATCCTTTAAATTTAAGTTTGTTGTGCAATTCATTTTCAAAACTGTTAGACAATAACCAACGTCGCAAGTTATTTTTTTATTTTTATTTTATTTTTATATTTTATTATGAAACTACGTTATTTGAATTAAAAATTCGCCTACACATTTGGCATGATTACAAAATGCAGAAATCGTAATTTTATCTATTCTATTCATTCAGAAACCATAAAAACACAATGCCAAATGAGATTGTTTTTTTCTTCTGCTTTTTTGCTGTTGCCACGAAGCAGACAGATAATCCATTCTTACAACATTTCCGGTTCCACACCGCCAAGCTGGCAAATAAATACAGAGGCTCCTCATTTTAGTTCACAAATAAATAAATGAACAATAACGATATTTAAAAGAGAAGAATAAACGGCCAGCATGTGCGCGAGACACGCAGTCTGCTGCAGTTGAAAAACAAATAAAAATTACTAAGAAAAGCAGGATAGGAGGACAAGTTTTCCTAGAAGGAAAAATAATACGAGCATGATAAAACTATCGTTGAGCCGAAAAGGGCAATAATTACTTCAGCAGCTGCTGAAAGCCATTTCTTCCCTAACCGTCAGAAAGGGGGCAGATATATATATTAAATTCTTCACTTTTTTCTCTTCTAAAATAAAATGCAAAAATAATATAAAAGAACTCCATAGTCACAAAATAAATCCGGATAAATAGCTTGTTGATATTAATATACTATGCACAGTTAAATTTATAATTAATTTATTAAATAATTTTTTCAGCGACTTACTAAATATGTTAAAAAACGGCCTTTGCTGATTTTTTTTCATAAATATCATATCTTCATTACAAATTACCAATGCAGATATTAAATAATGTACTATATTACACTGTTAATTAAAGATGAAAAAAGATGCCTCAAATTTAACTGAATGCAAACTGATTAAGCGAACAAGGTCATTGTAAAAGCCGCTCTAATCGGCAGAGAGGTTAGCGATATTGGCAGCCGTGTCGGTGGTCCTAGGGTACGAATCCTGCCGAAGAAACTAATGTTTATAAAGGGTGTCCCAAAATTAACGCAAGATTTTAATTCAATATAAAAGAGAGTTTTAATCTTTAGATATTTATTTTTTAAGTGAATAATAACGTACATAGGATAGGGTTATTTATGGAATAACACATCGGGCAAATGGCCTCCACGGCTTTGCTGGCACATACGCACCCTTTCGTCGAAAATTTTCATGACCTTTCTGCATAATTGTGGTTGAATTTCGTTGATGCAGCATTTAATTTCCTCTTGTAATGCAGTGTGGTTGTGGGATTGTTGACATAGACCTTTGACTTCAAATAACCCCATAAGAAGAAATCTAATGGTGTTAGGTTAGGTTATTTAATTATAGCAAAGCACACTAGGGCTATCTGCTTAAGGGGAGGAATGCCTTCGTGGAGGACTTCCTATGGGAAACTGGCTCGTATACACGTTACACATGGGGAAAACCACGGAAACACCCATGCAGCCAGCCCGGTCACGGGATTCAAACCAAGGACCGAACTACCAGTGTTCAGCGACTTTACCGCTCTGCCGCCGGTGGGCCACTAATGGTGTTAAATCAAATGATCTAGAGGGCCAATTCTGATCACCGAAACGAGAGATTACACGATCAGGAAATGTCTCATGCAGTAATTGAATTGTTTCATTGGCTGTATGGCATGGGCACAGTCTTGTTGAAACCACACATTGGCCACATCATTTTCATGCAATTTCGGCAGAAAGAACTGTGTTATCATGTCGCGATATCAAGCACCATTAACAGTTGCTGCTTGACCAGCCTCATTCTCAAAAAAGTATGGTCCGATGACGCCTCCTGCTCAAAATCCGCACCAAACAGTGACACATTGTGGGTGAATTTCTTTTTCCCTAATCACACGTGACCCCAAACACGGCAATTTTGGCGATTAACAAGGCCATCGAGGTGAAAATGTGCTTCATCGCTTAGGATTATTTTGCTCGTCATGGTCATTAGGCTTCAGTTGGGTTAATTGAATTTTGTAAGCATGAAGACACAGATCTTTTGTGAGTTTATGCTGTAGAGAGCTTCTTGAAATTTGCAATCCTTGTCCACGACGCCGAATTGATGCTCCTGGGTTTTCACCAACTCTCACGCACTGCTTCAATATTGACATTTGAACGGCTTGTTTTGGGACGACCGATATGTTTAGCGTCTCCAACTGATCCAGTCCCCACGAATTTTTCAATTAATCTTTTCACAGTTGAAGAGGTTAAAACACTATTTTTACCATATTTTGTATAAAATTTTCGAACTGCGGCCGCCAAACTTTCATTATTTTTAAAATATTGTTCAATAATGAAGACATGTTGTTGTATCGTATAGCGCTCCATTTTCACTAACCCTAAACTCTCGGCTTTACAACTGTTCTTTTTTCAGGGTTGCCAACAACTTAATTCAAAAATGAAGCCAAATTCAAATCTTGCGTTAATTTTGGGACACCCTTTAGGTGTATAGTGTTTGGTGCAGCATAGAAGCAATTAATATATATCATAAGCCGAAAGCACTCTCATGTGGTTTGGTGATAGGGGAAGAACATCAGACCCTTGAACGTCCCCTGGAGCACTCTCCATCAAAATTAGGGTACAACTCGGCACAGTTCGCGACCTGTCAACTATATGGTTCTCAACGACGCAACGACAGACACAATCTGGCGATCCCCGCCTCAATAAATTTTGTGATCTTGTTCTGATTAGGTCGGACAAGTCAAATAAAGCACAACACATCACAATAAACAAAAAAAAAAAAAAAAAAAAAAAAAATATAGCAGTTTTTAAAAAAAGTGCTTTTGGATAAAGTTTGGGTGTTTCTGGAGAAAACTAATTCACTGCTTCATCTGGGATTGAAAAGAAACTGATTTAGATAACATAAAAATACGTTTTTTGGGGGAAGGAGGGACTTTTTAATATTTCTTGAAATTATTCATTTACATAATTTGTTCGCATTTTCTGTCAGTGAAAATATCAAACAATTAATTGAGTAATTAGTAAAGATAAGATCGAGCTATTTTCAGCGATTTAAATAATTTATATAATTTTAGTAAATATTTGAAAAAACGAGAAATGCCGTATTCTGGCGTGATAGATGCGTGTTGTAATATATGTATAGTAAACATAATCAACCGCGTGTATAAGCCGCATCTCAGATTTTCATCTGCATTTTTCGACACAAAAGGTGCGGCTTATACACCAGAGAATCGGTAAATCCTTTTAGGCACTTCCAAGGAATCACAAAGTCTTACTGCACATTTGTCTTACAAACTTGCACCTAACAATCCCATCACAAACACTCCTACATTCTAAGAATAGGTATGTAAAACTGGTCCCTTTTCTGCCAAATTCATAAGTATTTACAATATTTTTATAAATTCTAAGTAGTTAAAATGTACTTACTCACTTTTATCCCATACGCATACACAAAATAAATCATACAATGAATGATTCGAACATATAACTTTTTCCTTTTCCGTTTATACTTATAACGCCATTCATATGATTCCCCCCCCCCCATTTTAGAAATCGCATCCAACTTATTTGTCCAATTTAACATTTAGAAAATACGTCAATTCATACCTTATTCCTCAACATAAAACAAACACATTTATATAGCTTTATTTATATTCGCTTCAAGAATTGGTATTTAAACCACTTAATTTTCTTGCTTCCAGAAAATCTTCCAACAAACGAAAATATGTATATTATGATTATAATTAATATTATATTATATATATATTATACTGTCTTACAAACTAACTTTCAGTCACGTAGAAACGTCTTCAAAATATAAACTGGGTTAAATTTTATTCGAGGCAACATGGTAATTTAGTCTTTATTATTCATTATTAACGATTCTGCGTCTATAATTTTTGAAAGAATTATACACATTTTTTAATATATGGACCATTTACTCATCTGTTGAACTACAATAACAGCATGGTCTCACCACCACAACTCTAAAATCGTAGCTGTCATTAATCAAAAACTCCATCAATTGTCCAACAGGTGTTGAAAAGAACACCTTCCCCGAGAAAGCGCGTGGGTCGAAAGGCAAGAGTGCTTTCGGTCGTAAACGCCAAACGACATTAACCAGACAAAAGGGCAGCGAGCGTGGGACGAAGTGAAGTGAAGGGAGGAATAACGAAAGAAAAATGGCGAAGCCCGAACCTCCTAACTCTATATATCGCTTATAAACCGGAACAAGAACTAAAGAAACAAAGTATAATTCGCCCACCTGCAAAAAGTGTGGGAGAAGACATTTGTTATGCGAGCTCAGCGACAGGGCTTACAGTAACACCTGGGTGACAAGAAACCCGAAGCACGTGCACATAACGTTTGGCGTGGCATTGTCGTCCAGGCGATTATCGTGAGCAAGTGCTTTTCCTTTAATGCCTCACATAGTGTGGGCAGAATTAAGAATGATAAAGAATGCAAAATTCCTGTCGACTCCCTGGACGGGCACGGCGTTGCACGTAAATAATACGAAGGCAAACAAATTTTATTCGAAAAGATTTGCATATTTTTATATACTAACAGAATACGATACGTCACGCTGGGCGAAATATGACTAGAAATCTGAAGGCGGATCAAACAACCCAGCATTAACGTGACTTCGTCAATAAAGTCCTTGGAATTCTCCCACCGCGCAGATCAAAAATTATCCAAGTCAAATGCCAACTACGGAGAAAGATCATAAGTTTTATTTGCATATCACATTTTCCTCACACCCCCACTCTCTTGCTTCACGACAGGACACGACATTCGGGTTCGTATACATAAAATGAAATTCGCAGAAGGAATACAAATGCAATTCAAAGCAGGTTTTGTTTAGTTCTTTATTCGTGATGTTGCCACTAAGTAATTCAAAAAGTTCGATTTTGTTTAACACGTACCGGAAAAATACGATAAACTCATCCAATAACGTTTTTAAAAGTCAAAGCATTGTCAAGCAAAATGTGAACTCCATACTGAACATATTAGGTAACAAATAAGAGAAAATTATATACACAACAACTCAACCTTATGATAGTTAAGGTGCAACTCCAAGCTCATTTTCTACACCGCGCATTATCAGACAAACAAATTAACAAAGGGAACTTACTACTTTTCTATATAACTTTAATTCTTGAAAACAACTGTTTGTATTTTCCGAAAAATAAATAACACACCACAAAAATACAAATGAACGGGTCAGTTTCTTTGTTTCTATGACAATGTTAAATCATGTGAGGGATGAAAACTAGTTTAAAATCTGATGTGGACACCACGACTTCCTTATACGGTCTATTAAATTATACACATTTTTTGTTGTACTTCATTTATACTCAGTTCCTCGAATTTCATTAGAGACATATTTCTCATTCCATCAATTCATTTATCACTTCGGACAAGGCTTACATAAAATTCATTAAAATTATCAAATACAAAATAAAACCTAAAACACTTAATACAGTTAAAAAATCAGTTTTTGCAATTAAAATTAAAGTCCCTACAGAAGAACAAGCAATTAGGCCGGCGGTTGAAAAGACAACATTTTTATTAACTTCCCCTACAGGGTAAAAAATACTGGAATTAATGCACAAACTAACTAACTATGCTACCAACAAAAGCTGTCTCGTCGGACTTAGCTCCAATCGCACCTCTACAATTGTTGATAATTCTACAACTACTGCATGCATATAAACTAACAACATTGAATACTTAACCGAAGCACAAGAGCAACATAATTCAATCACTTTCAAAGCAAAAAATGTACGAAAAAAATCTCTTCTAAATCCATTTCATAATCCGTACTGGAAAAAAGTGGTTTTTATTCTGTCCGTACGTACAGACATCATGAAAAAAGAAAAAAAAAATCGTCCAAATGGATTTGAAAACTGTCAAAATGGGTATTTCCGTTGAAATATGATACCCGAAATGTTTCGCGATTACAATATTTCCTTTAGTTCGTACATGGAAGTAAAAATGAAAAGATACGTAACATGCCATCGACAAATGAATTTTTAAAACTTTTGTTTTAAAAATTAATTGGAAGCAGCAATATTCTCAAACTTCGGCAGGAACAACTATTCACATTATCTCAGACATAAAGTGCAAATAAAGAACATATTTCTAATGCAAATAAAGAATATACAGCATTTCTCTGAAAACGTCTCTAACGACAAAGATTCGTTAATTTGCTCAGGAATGCAGATAATCAGGATCTTACAGCATTTCACATTTTGGAAAACCCAACAAAATAACTATTCGGCGGGAGCTATCACCATTATTAAACCCAACTCACATTGAAGGTTTAAAAAAAAAAAAAAAAAAAAAAAAAAAAAAAAAATTCCTACTACACTGTAAATTATGCAGAACATAATTAAATAATGTAAATAAACACGACTTGAAACTTTCCCAGCGACTCAGCCGCAACAGAACTTTTCCAGACCTTCATGTGCAAAGCTCGGCTAATTGGTGAGAACGGAAGACCCAACAATAAACATGAAATGAATTACACACAGAGCCGACGGCAAGTACGCACTTCATTACTACATTCGGAAACGCACTTTACGTTTTCCGCCACCACGAAGAGGTAATTTATTGCGAAGGAAGAAAGCCATTACTTCACTAAATGATGCAACACTTAATGATACTTAAAAAATTTCAGAACTTCACACGGCAAGGTGCAAATTTTTTCTGCATAAAAAATTACGAAATAGTTTAAACAGAAGCCAATTTCATATATGTCATAAATTAAATCAAAGCTAAAAGTTTTGAGAAAGTATTCCAACACATTATCATTTGAAAAGCAGAATATGTTTTGCTATTCTACTACTACTGCTTCAATTAATACCTTTTCTAATTTTTCCTTTTTTTAGGGGGGGGGGAGATAGAAGATAAATGCTCTACAACTTTAATGACTTGAGACACTTATTCTTAAATTATTAGGCCTACTTGGTAAGCTTATAACTATTTCAGGTGTTAAGCTGAAATCAGTATAGAGATCAAATTCTTTTTTTAATCGTATGATTTTTATACTTTTAGATAGTTTTTTAAACTTTTCCGAAAAAACTACTATTTTTATACTTTTACATAGTTTTAAATATTTTTAAACTTTTAAAAATCATATGATTATATCGACGTGTTAAACTTTTAACAGAAACACAAGTGGTTCGCAATGGCTGAAAACGGGTGGCAGTTGAAGCGATTCAGCGAATACAATGGTGCGACAATAAAATGCTAACACCCTTGAGCGGCGGGAAAAAAGATAAATAGTTATCTATGTCTTAGCTTGAGTAGTACTCGCTTTTAAATTGAGTTTTTGAAACCAACTTTCAAATATTCTGTTCGGGAATTACCACAATCGCTTCAAAGCATTCGAACATTTTATTTATTTATTTTTTTTTTTTAAATCACCTTTTACATTTCTATATTTTTCCTAGTTAGCTGAAACAATCAACAATTTGCAAGTCTGTCATTCCAAAGGCGGAAGAAAAGTCTTCCACGAACTTAATTATGTTATGACGGGAATGGAAATTCAGAAGATAACGGCGGGAAGCAACCTTGCACATATTGTAAACACTAAGCTACGCGAGATACATAGCACAGATAATAAGACAAGGCAGGATAATAAATATTACATAAGCGTTCTTAGCGGTAAAAATATTTCAATAAATTCACTCGTACAATATATCGATAAATAATAATCGCAGTGTGTGAAATTTATCAAACTCAATATATTTTCACAAATTTTGTATACATGTAAATAATTTTAGTGAAATTATATGTAAAATTGTAGTATATCTTGTGTAACATGAACATCTTAACAAGAAAGGTCTCAAGAGACTACAGCTTCGCGATGGTTCGTAAGCTGGCGATGGCTTAGGAGACTAATTTTTGTCGCCAAATTGGAGAGAAATCACAAAATGACGCTACACTTCGGTTCGATCCCCATTAGTCTGATCCCAATGCATTATGGGGATTCGATACCCCAAAATCAATGAAATTACCGATTATTCAGTTTTTTGCTGGAAAAGTACCTTAATACCCTTAATACACTGAAGAGAAAATTTGAAATGATCTATGCCATAAAAAGGTTTTTAAAAATGTTGACACCCCTTTAAATACCACACCCCTTAAGTGGATTTTTTTTGGGGGGGGTTGTTTGTTTGTTTTATTTTTTTCTTTTTACTTCTTAATTTTTTTTTAGTAACTTACTAAATATCAGTGTAAATGAGAAGGAGTGTAATTAAATATGACTCCAACTATAAAAAAAACTCTTTTATGTGTATATACTGATTTATTTAAATGCAAATTAAAGTAGGGAAAAAAACTTTTCACCTTTAAACTGGCAAGTTTATATATTTATACTGAGCTCAGCAAATAATTTTCTGTGTATTATGTCAACTTTGCTATACTTATTCAAAAATTGAAATTATCTGTGATTAGACACGAACAGAAAGAGGTACTGCAATGAAAGTAATCATGTTTCTGACTGTAGAATTATTGAAATAGTGCTGCAACAAACATTAAACTCTTTATTAATTAAAATGCACATAAATTAATTTAAAATGCAATTTATATACGAGAACAAATGGCTAAAATAAGAGAAGAAATCACATAAGCTGCTGAGAGCTTTTAAATAAAATGTTTTTTGTCTCTTAAATTTTCAAATTTTGCTTTTTAAAAAAATGAATAAAATGACAAATTAATATTATTAATAATGATTATAAGCGTTTTAGAAAATATATTACAATTAAATCATGCATTGAATTGTTTTGAGCATGTTTTAAAAAACAGGTAAAAAAAATTCTACTTGCATTTTGATTCTTTTGCAATATTTCTACCAGATAAGGTTTTAAACAAAAGCTTGTAATTTATATTCATGTTAATTGAGAAGTACTAAGTTTTATTATATATATATATATATATGTAGTGAAATTCAGTAATAAATTTTTTAAGAAATCTGAAATAATTTAATGACCATTCAGACAGTTCATATGATTATATCGACGTGTTAATAGTGATTCATATGAACTGTCTGAATAATCAAATGATTTAATGACCATTCAGACAGTTTACATTCTTTAAACTGCATTTTCACAGTTTGCAATCTTTCAATATATCCTTTTACTTAAAATCCTAAAACTTGTTCAGATATGGACCAATTTATTTAATAATTTTACTGCTTATTTAAAATTATATACTAAATAGAATCAAGCATGGGTTTTGAAAAATAGTGAAAAGAAAAATTATTGGAAGTGAAAATGTCACTGAAATCATAATTTTTTTTTGAAGTTTTTATATAAAATTGTGCTTTTTATTTTTTTTTCTAAGAAACTAATTTATTAATTGCAAAATTGATCCATAAAGTTATTAAGAACACTATTTTAAATGCAATAAAAATTTTGAAGCAAAAATATTGAAAATTGTAGAAGAATGAATTTTTAATTGTTGAATTTTTTTAAATTAAAATTAAACAAAAATTAATAGCAAAAATTTTGGTTAATCTCCGGATTATGGTAACTTGGCGATTTTTTGGCGAAAATTTGGCGACCAACCCTGCTACAGCAACCTGCTAGTTTTTTTTGGACGCCATTTTGTTTTCACGAAATAAAGGTTTCCCCCCCCCCTCCTTTTTTACCTCAACATTTTTTTCCAACAATCTGCTAGCCTAATTACGCTTATGCTAGAACTTTTATGGAACAAAAGTGCTTAATCATGACGAAGTTGCGAAATTGGGACAAAGTGTAGAATCGCCCACTGCTTGCCGCGTTTTTATGAATTGCACATACACGGTATCCATGTACACGTCGACCTATTTTCACTTAAAAAATCATCCAAGAATTGCACAAAAATGGCATTGTGCACACTCTTGACTTTATCCATGTAACACTGCTAAAGTCCTAGCTAGTAACCTTTATCGCCTTACCAAAATGTCGCCAAACTACCTGTTACCATATTCCAAAGATTAGCCAAAATTTTTTCTTTCAGCTTAAAACCATTTTGTCTCATAAAACCACTTAATATTATTCATGAAAAGTAAATGAAGGTTCTTAAATAAAAATAAATAAATAAATAAAAATCATTCAAAAGGTGCCGAGTCCCCTTAACTGTAACTGTATACGATCCCACAAGCATGCCTTCCAGCAACTTCGAGAAATCGGAAATTTCTCGGCGTTCGATTCAAACTATATAAAACCGGAAAGAGCGTTACCGATTCCGATAGTTCTTAGTTTTGAGTGCTGAGAGATCTTCGTGCGAGCTGTGTTTAACTTCTTAGTAGTTTGAAGTGGTAACTACTGGCTATGCTCTGCCATACTGAGAAAAACTATCTGCGTCCTTTTGTGAAAAATTCCAGAACTGTACACTGTTCCTCTTGGAAAAATAAATTTTATCAAGCTATCATCGGTTCTGTGTGCATTCAATTCATTACGCGCGTAACAATATATGTGAATTCTGAAAACAATCCGGTACAAAAAGCGTAATAAATGCTTTAGAAGTATCTTTTATTAATTACACTGACGCTTCAAACAATCAATTATTAGTTGACCATGTTACTAATTACATGAATTTGAATTTACATCTATTATAATATTAAAATCAAAGATCTTATTTGTTAAGAAATGCATTTATTGTTTTTAATCTCTGAAAATTTCAAACTGAATCAGTCAAAATGTTTCGCGAAATGACAATACTGACAACTAATCATGCCTGAGGTTGCAAGGTTAAACAAAATCAAAGAGCTGTTCTGCGCCAAGAACCAAACGTTTGTGCCTATTATACGATGTTAGAAGCATCTTTTACTGACCGCAATGCCGTAGTTCATAGTTTGATTATTATTACTTTTTAAGGCTAGTCATTTTAAGGCTTTGGCCACTACTAAGGATAGGAGCAGTGATCCTTTTTATTACGGAGCCACCTAATAGGCTTAAATGCTTAAATGCTAATTGTTTATGCTTATATTAGCCCAGTTGGGCTTTGCCTATTAGGAACTGCCTATTAGGAATTGTTGAGAAATTCCTAATAGGCGGCCACCGTTTTCTCCTTATGAAGAGTCAGATAATTCTCTTGGATTCGAACGCGGGCCTTTCGGTACGCAGTCAGAGTCACTAACAACTTTAAAAGACATTTCTAATATTCTAATACCGTGCAAGAAATAACAGTTGAGTGTGAATATTCTAGCGAGTTGTTCTTCCTGTAATAACAAAATTAAATTTGCATAAGTATTTGACTAAATGAAAAACTTGATTATTCAATGAATTCAAAAAAATTTTAAAGGACGGTATTCATCATTTGCGCTCGTGCAGTATAATGTACAGCAACGTCGGTCCAACTATCTCATGATTTCATATTCGAGTCCGGACAAAAGTAAGCACGATCTATTTTCTAAGCTACATTAACAATATTACTTAAAGTATTTATCCTATAATATTTTGGCTTGGACTTTTTTAATTTTTCTAGTAAAAGCTGCAGTATTCCATTAAAAAGTGTTAAAATTAATTCATAGCGATACATTTTTAGCTGTATCATATTTTATTTTTTGGATTGCTATGTTGCATTACGCTACCGTGCGCTAATTATTCACGCGCTTCGGCAAGTATTTCCACAGCGTGAAATGTAAACTGAATGTTATCCTAATTTAATCACCTTAATTAAGCACATTTTCTAATTTAAACACCACAACTCGAAATGAAACCTGAAAAACTACGATATTTTAAAAGAAACAAAGCACTCAATAATTTAAATCTTTATATTTCCATACTAAAGCTAATTAACATATGTATAAAACACATTTCATTTACAATATACCGAACTCATAATCTTTATGAATATATACAGATTGGTAACTAAGAGGTAATTCTTTTATCATCATGTTACCACAAAATGCAGAAATCTTTCAGTCCCACAACAAATACCGCTGGCTTCGCTAATTTATTTACTGAAAAAAATATTAATCCGTTTTGTTTATAATGTAGTTAAAGAAAAATTTGACTATGTAAAATCACGTATGTTGAAAATTCTGCTTCTTTGCGAAATATTATGAGTTCAATATCTGTTTTCATAAGAATCACAAACTGAGAACATATGACTGAGAAACGATAAGATTTTTCAAGAAGTATGACTCAATAAAGTAAATCAAATGATTTTAAGAAAGTATTTAACCTTTAGAGAGAAATCTTTTTTCTCCTAGATGTATTGACACAGTCGCCTAAAAAGCGACTCGGTAAATAGAGGCTGCAATATAATATACAAACCGCCCTATGAAAACTAGCTAAAAGCACGTAATACGTGACCATAGCGTGTTAGGTCAGATTTGCGTCAAATAGTGTGCATGCGACCTTAGAGCTATGCGTAAAAACATAAAAAGGTGTTTGCGGTCTGTTTGCGCAGCTGCAGCCGACACCTGACAATACAACAGTCATTACACCTGACAATAAGACATCAGCGTATACTTCCTAATGATATGGATTAGTTCATATGTGAGTTCCAACCTCCAATTTAAATTATGTAGCCAATAAAACTAATAACTCACTCAAAATTCGGAAAGAAAAGTTCTGAGATTTATTTAATGAAAAAACATAAATAAGAAAAAAATGAGTTTAAAATCAATTCAAAATAAAAAATAACTAGCTTATGACAAAGAAGAATGCGAGGTACGGACCTAATGCTCCAATGTTCAAATCAGAAAGTGATGAATACCCAGGTATCCTTTGTAAATAATTTGTTAAATGTTTAGATTTAAATCTAAGGGCAACGTTCGTGCAACTGAGTTAAATGTGAGCAACAAACTAATAGTTTAATTCTACTAATAGAATTTGGTGCTTGTTTCCCATTAGACGATTGAAATTACACAGATTAAATCCAATACAATATAAAACAGAACATTAGGGAAAGTGCACGACAGTAATGCACAACAAAAAATTACACCCAAGAAGGTTCTTGGTGGCATAAAAAAACGAGTTCGATTCCCTCAAAACCCAAAACAATAACCCTGGCATCAGCAAAAATGTGAACGAAAATCGAGATAATTTGCGCATTCATATGGCGATAAAGACATCATAATTAAATTCTGCTCTTTCCGAATTTAAGAAAGTTGGTACAATACTAAGTTGCACAGAAAATCTTACGCTTCCGTAACATGCTCAGCACAAAATTCGACGCGGCTGTGGTCAAAGATGGGGGGAGCACCACCAATCAGTACGTATTACACGTGTTAGAAGCATCTTTTACTGACTGCAATGACGTGGATCGTGGTCAGTATAACGTAATATTATATGGAAAAATTGGATATAACAATGAAGAACTCCTTCTGTAAACGCGGTTTTCTTAAATCTGCCGAAATCAATACCCTAGAATATATGAGGGTGAGTTGAAGATAACATCGACAAAATGGAGAATCTAGTGTTTTGTGTCTATGAACGAGGGTATAACGCTTATGTATTACCTTTTCTTTTTCCGGTATGACAACGTATACGTACTAAATAAAGTCATTTTGCAGCACCGCTGTTCCAACAAAAAAATGCATTTCCTCATTCGGCATCACCAGGAAAAGGTAAGGTTAGGTTAGCTTAATTGAAGCTGGCGAAGGGATGCCGCCTTCGTGGAGGATTTTCTGAGATAAACTGGCTTGTATTCATATATACATTGGGGAAACCATAAAAATAACTCTGCAGCCAGCTTATTAACCTGGGTTCATTGGTTTATTTGATTACGGAAAAGAACTCAAAAGATTATCTACCTAGGACAAGGAATGCTTTCGTGAAGGTCTTTCTAAGGAAAACTGGATCGCATACACGTTAGACATGGGAAAAACCGTGAAAATATCCATACAGCCAGCCCCTCCGCTGGAATTCAAAGTCCGGAACGAACCACCAATGTTCAGCGACTTTTACCGCTCGCTCGCTGGTAAACCCGTCCACCTGATATCGAACCCAACCAGGTCGAACTATCAGTATTCAGCGGTTTAAACCACTCGGCCATCAGTGGGATTTCAGCAGGGAAAGACACGAATTACTTCATTTCTGGAACTACCTAAAATGCTACCCTTATTTTAATTTCACCGCGTAAATGTTCACGAAATTCTTCAAAACTGATTTAGTAGTAAGATAATTCTACTTTTACACACACACACACAAAAAAAAAAAAAAAAAGATCGCATTTTTACCAAGGACACGACAACGGGTCAAAGAGGCGTCAGTCATATCATGTTTTCTCATTTTTCTCTCTTTTCTACCCACATGAAATCAGTGAACCTTTAAAAAGGAAACCTCCATAACCTACCTAAAATGGTATATAAAAAGAATAATATTCACACAATACTTGCAGCAACGCCATTACTAGAAAAGTTCTAAAAATCTAAAGCAATTCCGGCACCACAATAGCTTATGTTCAGGCTACAAAAGAAAGTCGAAAGGCGGATAAGATATCTTTTCTGTCACCAACAATAAAAATATGGGCAGTTTTCAGCGAGGTGTGAAAGACCAGGCAGATCAAGTTCGAATGAAGGTGTCGGAAAATGCCACTTTCTACTAAACTATTTAGCACCACTTCAAAAGAAGCCGCTGTACAGCAAGGCCACAGGAGAATAATCCACAGGAGAATAATTCTTCATTGGCGCCAACACGGAGACCCCCCGTACACTTCGAGGATGAAGCGTTTTCTAGGTTAACAGATTCGGGGGCCAAAAAGGGAAAATTTTTGTACCTTTAAAGAAGCTAACAGAGCTTTTTTTTTTCCCCTCCCCTCCCTTATAGAATCTTCTTTGGACTAAACTGCGAAAAACAACATTCTTAACAAGTTCCAAGTTAAAAAAAAAATTTTTTAATAGAACTTACGAATACTGGAATGAGAAAAAACATCATCAGATATATAACTAATTTTTTTCTTAGATGTCAAAAATTAACTTTTGTCAACCTTCAGCTCGCACAGCACAACATCCTGAGGCTACTCGTTTTTAAGTTATGCGAAATAAATACATACGTACGTACAGACTCTACGAAAAAAATCTTTTATTTTAAATCAGTTTCATAATTTGGTTGGGGGGGGGTAAGAATCCTTTATTCTGTCTGTCCTTAGAGATGTCACAAAAAAACATAGTTAAATTGCCTTCGACAGCGGTCAAAATGGATATTTTCGTTGAAATATGGTACCCGGAATTTTTCGTGATTCCAATACTTCCTTTACTTCGTACAAGAAAGTAAAAAATGTATTTCCGAAATTTTGAAAATTAAAAAGTCACAATCACTAAACGTCTGCCTGCATATGAACGTGAGCGTTTCCGTGGTTTTCTCAACGTGTAATGTAAGTAATCTTCCATACAACGTGTAATGTAAGTAATCATCCATGAAAATATTCCATACTCTAGGCAGACAATATCCTCTACTTCGGTATATTCAATTCTGTAAGCAAATCTGCACAGGAAATAACCAGACGTAGCCCACTACCAAAGATAATTACGAACAAGTTTATAAGTATTTTATATTAAAGCTCCTCTTGTTAAGTTGAATATGGGAAAGCACACGACAGCTGTGTACAAGCTGTCATGCCTTTGCGGTGGATTTTCTAAAAGGCGGTATTACATATTCAAAATATTTCGGAAGAACAACTCTTTAGTATAACTTTTCTGTTTTGTCACATGATATAAAACAGCCAATCACTATGGATCACTTTTAGGTTACTATGTAACGACGAAATTAGTTGTACATTACAAATGATGGCTGATGATGGGGGATTCGAGGCTGTTAGCTGATTGATAGTTGAAAACGAACTTTTAATTTTTTTTGTAAAAGGAAAGGGAAAAAAATCGAGCGTCTTTCTCAATGGTAAAGCAGGTTAAAAAAAAAAAAAAAACTGTTCTTCCGAAACAATGGATGTGTGGTAGCAGACTAAATACGAGTAGATACTACTTCGTTTTCAAGTTGTGCGAGAGCCAATAAAACACACCAATGCAACCAGCAATTCGCCAAGATTTGAATACGGGAAGAGTGTTCACCAGTCTTGTCCATTCGGGCACTTAATCACTTAGCCTCTATACTAATTTTACCATATTTGTTAAGATAATTAACATGAAGCGACTCCTTAAATACAGGTTTGAGAAATGCAAGAACAAAACGACGAATGTGGTAAAGTGCAACTAAAGTATTCGGGAATTTCTCCAAAACGGGAGACCTGTAAAGTCACAGTCGCTAGATGTATTGTAAAGAAGGAGAGGTTCCCTTTATTGATGCCAAATATCTATACATCATCTGGGTGAGGAGATTTCCGAGTAAATTTGCTAAAGAAGGAGCGACACTGGGCGCTTTTCACACAGCAGGACAATGCGGAAGGACACCTGGCGGCGTGGAATTTGGTAAATAACCTTTGACGGCGAACAATAAGGGGATCTTTGCCAGGTTTCCGAGGGAATGATTCGAGGAAAATAAAAGGCAATAACTCGTGACGGTCGAATAGCTTCAGCTCACGTGAATCCAACAATGCCGCTACCGTACCACTCATTCATCACTATTGATGTCCCCAAATTCATACCCTTTAAAAGTGGAAGATTTCGTCAAAACATACATAAGTGACTAAACTACATAGAATGGCGGTTTAATACATTCCTCTACAATTGCGTTCTACTAGCTATAATTACAATAATCAACAATTTCTATAAGGAAAAATACATTGTTGACGCAAAAACGAGAGATTTTTCCAAATGCATATTTTTTAAAAGGTGAAAGTTTCTGTCATAAGTAAATAAACGTACATAAAATGACAATTCATTTCTCTAGAAGTATATTTTTTGATGTCAGATTAAGAATTAATTTTTCCTAAATTTTAAATTTCACTGTTTCTTTACCATACACACTGCCCTTCAAATGGCTTGACTGCGTTCAGAAATCAGTAGCTACTTCAAACAGATGCACATAAAGGAGAATGAGTACACCCCTGGAAACAGAAGCCAGCGAAAAAAAAAAAAAAAATAGTACATCATACTTACACAACACTGAACCTCAAATTATGAGCAAAATAGATCATTTCCATACAACCCGTCCTACAAAGCATCATTAGAAACAGACTTATCGAATGACCGCCAATAAAAGACGACGGCATGAATAACAAATGAAGCTTTTTTACATACGTAACAGACATTAACACACTAAATCGGGAGACTGTCAGGATCAATAAGAAAGACAATGAAAAAAAGATAAATCAAGATAAGTGCATTCTGCCTAGCAAAGGAATGTTCCTACCCTTCGTGTCACCCCTTTCTAATCGCTACATCATCGGTTGAAAGGTTGAAGAATCGAGGCTAGTTTAGAAAGACCACACCTCGTTTTTATTACCGCCGTTTTTTTTTTCTTTTGTTTTTTATTCTCTAATTTATTTATCGCTACACATACGACAATGACATCCCCCATCGGATTAATTCAAGGGCGTTGTTGCAACTACTGCGAACTCTTGATTTCCCTTCCCCCCCCCAAGGTCGTAGTAGCGACATGCTTGACTATGGATGAGAACATGGCGGCCGTAATTAAAGCCTTTCACTTTAGCAACATAAAACAACACATAATTCTAGGTAACGTGTGATCAAGAGAAAGCCTTTTATTCCAGTCCTCTCGTCTTTACATTTACATTACGTCTTTACATTTACGTATTTTCGGAGAAGCGAACAAAATAAGAACAACCAAAATAAAAGTTCTTATATAGAGTATGTTCAACAATTAACTTTTAATTACAATACAATTATAAAGAGGGAAAAAAGATTGCTGCTCACTTTTTTTAAGCTATGAATTTCTACTATAAATCTGCACATATAAATCTAATATATATCCTAAGTCGCGCTTTCGACACATGGAAAACGCAATTTGAATTTCGTCAATTGGCCCAGTAGAACGAGAGATAGCCTCTTTTTTTGCGCAGTGTACTTTTCGGCGTATCAATCGGTTCATACTGCAGTTTTACTAAAGGAGCACATCTTATCACGACCAATCTGCGAAAACACTCCAGCCCTAAATAAGTATGCTTATTTCGAAAGACATGATAATCGGTGATACACATTTGCTGTCAGGTAGAAATGTTTAGTCAAAGAAAAGATGATCCCTCGGTACACTTTCGAGCAAAATTGTTCTTTTTGGCTACTTCCCTCCTGCCGGAAAACTTAAATACTCTTTTGTAACTATAACTAGGAGGAAGAAAAGCTGAAATGATTTATATACTTTTTTATCATTTATTTCTTTTCTGTAATTCGCCCACCAAGGTTGACTCTGCATGGGTTCCTCAGATAAGTTCGAAATTTGCAACAGGTAGCATTAACATGTGAATAAAAAAATTTTCAGCCTTTGTCCTCCGGCCAATCTCCAGCTTGTAGGTGTTTTTATTGAGGAACCCATCTTTCACTTTAACATTATTCATCCTCATTTTTGATGCAGGACGATCGATTATGCTATTCCTCTGACAATTTGTAAATTTGTACTGAGGAAGATAAATTCAGATTTTCAGTTATAAATATCAAGGCTTTTACATATAATAACAACTTCTCGCGCAATCAGATCGAGTTTTTTAAAGATACATTCATCATAACTTTTGAATTTATTACGCTACGTAAATATAGGGTCACTGAAATCATGAACCTCATTTTAAACAGCTTTATTATAAAAAGTATTTGAGGCAGTTTAACAATTTTTACTGAAAAATAAACAAGAAAGTTTAAAAGATATCACCATATAATTAGTAAATTTAAATATGATCTTCTTTGGTTGCCCACAGAAATCAAAGAGGTATTCAAAAATTGCAAAAACTGCATTAAATCATCTCCGGGACCACTAGTTGGTATGTCATTAGTCACTGAGCAAACTTCTGCACACGTCAAGATTAACTTTTCCCGTTCCTTTAGTCAAAACTTAAGATTTTTCATTTATTTCGGTATAAAAACTAAGACTGATTAACGATAAAGCACAATAGACACGTCATCTTTTTTTCGATACTCTGTTCACAAAGGATGCTGCATTCGAGAAATTACATTATAATTACTATAAATCACTTCACATTCTTATCGGTCAGCTAGTCAACTTACGAAAACGCATAAATAATAATTTACCATTAAGGAAATCCTCGAGGCATTTCATTTAAGAATGCTGTCAACACAAAAAATGTTGTCGAATAAAAAAAAAAAAAAAAAAAAAAAGTTTACGGACGTTTCGGAGTTACTTATTTAAAAGTTTCTATACTAACATTCCGGATCACCAAGGCACTATGACTCCGCTCCTTCCGCGAATACCCTTACCAAAATAATTAGTTTTTGTTTTAAAAGTTAATAACTGACATGTCGGTCTTTTTTATAAGAGAAGTTATGTAAAAAGACTTGATCAATTTACTAATATACAAAATATAATCACAAATCGCTGTTATATAAGCATCTGCACTATAAATTATCATAGCAAATGGAACACTTGCTTCATGGGAAAAAAAAAAAAAAAAACTGAAATTGAAATTGAGTTAAACATTAGAATGAACGTGATAAATAGTATTTCGGACAGAAAATATGAGATCTGCCGCAAATATTAAAATCTACAAGCAAAGTTCAGTAAACTTTTAATACTTTTATCAAAAATCTGTTCCATAATAAAAACCGCTGTCTCCATAGTCAAGATTTCCTCAATTCAAGGCAGAATGATTAAGAAATTAAGCAAAAGAATTATTTCGCAACTTACAGCTCTGAAACTGCATGTAAGAAATCAGAATTTCAAGAACTGGGTTAAGAAAAGTTATTTCCTTTTCTTAAAAATGTGCAACTCATACAAAAAATTCATTTATCGCTTTTAATCAAATGCAAATTATTGCTTCCGATGATAAATACCATAACATCTAAGTACGAATATATATTTCTCAAACAATAGCTCAATATCTGCTTACGAATTCCAACGTCATACAGTTGTGAAAACGCGGCCACTACACTAAATTTTATTTTATTTAATATGCATGTAGCATTTATTTTAATTTTGCGATAGCTTTTAAAAGCTATGGTTTTTTACAAAGCTTAAATTTTGCACCTAATGCAACACTTTTAAAATAATAAGCTCACTATCACTGGAGACCGTATTTTTTATGCATAATCAATCCCATTTAGACGCTTATCTTGGGAAAGCACAGGCTGCTCGCTGCAATATGAGTTGCTGCTTTCCAGCTGTAGACACATTAGGTAATTTTTGGAAGTAGAAGAGATGAAAAATTAGCAATCGCCTTCGCCGGGAATCGAACCACGGAATACCGTCCCAGCGTGCAGAACCACTACACCACGAAGGCACGCTAGGAAACTGGGAGAAATATCTTATACAGCAACTAACGGCAGACTGCTATACTGCGAGCTCAGGGATAGCGTAAAGAAACTTAACAAAGACTTTAGGGTGACAGTTAAAATCTGAAACCTTTCTCTTCTGTTTCTCTCTTTTTTTTTTTTTTTTTTTTTTAATGGATGTTGCTACAGTCAGTCGGATCTCAGGAACAAAGCAGAGATTATCAGGTAAAATTAAATATTATCAGCACTGCTATACGATGAGTTTAATATCATTATTCTAATTGTTGTTCTTCACCAATTCGATAATAAATAGTGCTCGAAAAATAATTTAAATTTTTTCCCACTTAGAATAACTAAACATATTAAACATACACTTATGTATTAGTGTTCCAGAACTTAATTTTAGTTAAAAGTCTTTCAAGAAGAAGTCAATTTAAAACTAGCCGAAATCATATCCGGAATGGAATGTTCTTTGGCGACGCTGTTGCTGTTTTTGCTAACGATCTCTGGCATATACCCGTTTGAAAGAGCCGCGCACAATATGCTTGTTCTGAGTCCTCTCAAAACGCTGCGAACATTTACCAGGTCCACTTGAAAATCAAACGAAACCTTAGTCTTGTTTTCTCAAGCATTCCTATCGGCTGTTGATGTTATTAGTTCTGGGGTTGCGGCGCCCATTAACCACTCCATGCATGGCTGTCTCTCCTCCTGTCTCTAGTCTGGCTAAAAAGAAAACTGGCGCGCAGGAGTTTCAATTAAAAAAAAAAAAAGCAGAAAGTGATTAGTCTTGCTTTGAGTGCTGCCGGCACAGGTGGGTGGACAGTCATCATTTCATATTAGTTCCCTAACCTTTAATATCCATTATTACTCTGCATACAACCGAAAATAGATGCGATTTGGAAATTTCTGCTATTCGAAAATGTCTTCAGATTTGTTTTTCTAAATTACTTTCATAACAGCCAAATGATTTTCGCAAAAGAAACACATAACTTTTACTGCCTTCGATTCCCTAAACACGAATGTGACGGTCAAAATTGTTTCTCGGTCAAAATTGTTTCTCGTTCAAATTCGGAAGATTTATGAGAGTAAATTAACTAACTCCTTACAACGCATGAGACTATTACCTTGCCTTACAGTAATTTTTGGTTTAAATTATTAATTTCTCATGTTCTTATGTTTACATTATTTTCTTATAATTTTTAATGTCTCATAATTTTGAGTAACAATTTCTGTAGCATAAAAATAAACGCCGAGAATTCATTGAACTAAACCCATCAACTTCGTGACCAAATTTAATGTTAAAATAAAGCCTTCATTTAACTGGGAAGTTTTCAAGGCCTGATTTTTAACTAACTATAGAACAACAAATTCCATTTTTAAAATGTTGACATCAAGAATAACGGAAATAAGTTTAAACTTGTTCTGCAGCGATATTTTAATAACTGCAGTGATAATTTAAATAAGCAATCATCTATGGTCGAAAACTGGATTAATCCAATTTACATTAACAACTTCTATTCTATTCAGTTAAACATTTCAGATGCCAAATGGCTTTCCGGAACATATTACATTCATGAACCAAAGTTTTACTGCTTTAATAAATTCAATAGTTGATGACAGAGTTTTGGGTAACACTGCAATGCAATAAAATTTTACCCCAGCATCCAAATATTTATGTGTTATGTTTCTGAAATTTAATTCGCTTTGTGAAAACATAGTAATGTGATTTGTTTAATGTAATCATGCCTTGGTATAAAAAGTCTGCTGCACAATCTCCTCTGTTAATTCTCTTTTTGTTTGCTCTCTTTGGCTTCACTGTAGCGACATGCTGCTACTTTAAAAAAATATCTACTTCAAGTTTATCGAATGTAAAGCGTTCTTTAAGAACGAGATGTTGTAGCATAGATTTGACTTGGGTTAGATTAAATAAAAATGTATGCCAACCATGAATAAAAAGGAAACAATTGAATCCAGCCACAGGATAATTTTAGAGATTCAATCATGTAAATTTCTTTTAATCAGCTTAAAACTTAACTGCTTAATCAGCTTTAACTTAAAATCAGCTTTATGTATTAATTTCTTTGTAATTTTAATGAGTATTAAATTTAAGGATTTTCTTAAGAAAAATTTACAATATATCTTGCTTGTATTTACAGCATGATAATTTATAAAAAGTTATAAAAAAAGGTTGAGTTTTGAATTCAAATACATAAAAACTGAAAAGGCATTTTTTATAAATCTTTAATATATCCCTAGGTAATAAACTAACTTACAATCTGCCTACTAATGAGAATGCTAATCACAGCTTGAAGGAAATGGGATACGGATTTTACAAAAGTTTAAGAAAAATTTTTCATTTTACCTATACCTACGTACATACTATTTTTATCCTAAGCATGAAGATGCCATAAAATGATGAAAAATGCCAGAAAATGAAGAAATATAACAGAAGTTTCAAAACGAATATTTAAACTTTACGCAACATCAAAGCATGCGTTGAAAGGAGAGGAACCACATAAATTGCTATAACATATACTATTAATTTAAATATTCTTGCTTCTTTCCGTTTAGAGCCATTAAATTCCAAACAATGGTGCAAAATAACATGAAAAGCACAAAAACAAGAACTGATGGAGGAAGGGGGGATAGAAATTTTTCATTTTCTCTGCACAGTGAGTGAGCGCAGGCGATTGCGAAGAACGGAACCACATGACATCGCCGACCTCCACACATCACTCGATCTTGTAGAAGGGAGGGTATAACAAACTGTCAAGGTCAGAGCCTCCCCGCCGCGCTTTTCACACCCCAACCCACCTTTTACTTCTTTCTCCAGCATCCCCTCTCCACCAATAATTCCAAAGCAAGATCACGAACTTCTGGAAAATGCAACTGCTCCCGGTCAGGGACACAAAAATATTTACGCCATGCAGCAAATGCACCCAGACAAGAATGTATAAATTGTCATGAAAATATGTATGGGAATGACAACAAGAATTCTGAAAAAGGTTAAGGTAAACAATTCATTAAGAATCAGCTTGACCTAATGACTAGTATTACTTTGAAAATATTATACCCCTCACATAAAAATATGATTTTTGGAAACTTCTTGCTCGCACACAGTGTTCTCGTTAAAAGTGCATCATATATATTTTGAGCCTTTAATCTTAAGGAAATAAGTATTTTATTGAAAAATGGATTTAAAATGCCATCTTAATCTTAAGGAAATAAGTATTTTATTGAAAAATGGATTTAAAATGCCATTTCGAATTTCATTTTTGTGTAATTTACATATGCAGTTTAGATAGTGGTCAGCAAAATGTTTCATGAAAATAATTTAATAAAAAAAAAAGACCACAGACTCAAAATAATTTCCATTTATTATTGCACGATGTATTCCTAAATACTCACTAAATGAACATATTATGTAGACATATACAAAAGCTTCCATCACACACACAGACACCCACATTTAAAAGTTATACACAATGAATCATAATGTAAGATATGCAAAAGACATAAATGTGTTTAATAAAGTAGAATTTCCTTCCTCAGTCAACCACTCCATTCCCCCCTAGGTAATTTGTTTTTACTCTCAAAACAAGCTTCAAAATGCCGTTTTCAGATGAAATGCTAATTATGTAAAACAAGTCATAAAAAATTGACAAGTTCATATAACAACCTATCACAATATGTTATCTGTTTTTTCCTTTCACCCATCTTGATTTGTCTGCTTTATTTCTTCAAGGCTAAAATTCACTGAGAACTCTTTAAAGATTCACTACTAAAACTTTTTAATTTCTTTGCCATAAAAATTCAAATTTTATTAACCATAAAAATTTGGAATTCCTATCCCACCAATTATTTCGGTTTACAAACAACCAATTGGAATGAATTAGTTTCGCGTTTCGATTTTAACTTAGTTTCAAATGATGATTCCCCTCTCCCACATTAATAGTTTTAATCCCACACTGACTAAAAACCTAAAATCAAACAGAAGACTATTATTTTGGTTTTTGACCAAAAATAAAATTTTATACAATGCCACTAAAACATTAATTCACCATACGATCACTCTTGACCGTCTTTCCAGAGTTTTCTATTAATGAGCAAAAACCAGAGAATTTTAGACGTGCAAATGCATCTTTTACTGCTGAGAACATTGAAACAATCATCTTCAAACCACTATAAAACATTTCAGAGGGGGAACAATGCTTTATTTTATTAAAAACCAATCTTAAACATATGCTTTCGACTACAGAATTTCTTAAAAGCAGGCGAGTGAATTTTATGAAACAGTTTTAGCCATGAGAGTTGTTTCTGCAAACATAAATTTAACTTTTTATATGGTTTCTATAGAGCAAAAACTGCAAGAAATAAAATGTTCATTACCCTTTAATAAGTTGAATACAGGAAATTCCATACTATATGCTCAAAATTCAAAAAAATATTCAAGAAAAAATTTTCTGAATTAGATCCCTTTTAAAAGCTTCTTTTGAATATTACCTTGTTTACTCGTGTAATAGCTGCCCTCACGTAATAGTCACATCCCTGGTATAATAAAGTAATAAAACTGTGTATTTAGTTGTATTAAATTCTACAGCTACATTTAAATAGTATTTATATTCTAAATATATCATCAACTGATGTCCCTAGCAAAATGAAATTTGAACAAAAATGTGATTCACAGTTCACAGCTTAAATTCATTAATAACCCTCACTCTTTTAAATAATTTGCAAATTATGTTAAACAACTAAACAGATATTTTAAAAAGATTTGTATAAACTACATATATATATATTTTTTAAGTCTATGTTTTTTTTAAATTAATTCAGAGAAACAGACACAAATTATTTTGCCCTAAGTATAAAATGGCCTCAGGATTAAGATGAACCCTCACTTTTATTAAGGCCTTATTTAAATAGGCCAAGTAACTGAATAAAAACTTTGAATTAAAACTAAGTAAATGTTTACTGCCAGGTAGGAAATATTTTTTTTTTTTAAACGTTAGCTCCAGTATAAGATTGCAGCATTCAGATGGACATTTTATGGCGCAGGAAGAGGAGAACTGTCTTACTTTTATTATGGATTTTATTCACATTTACTTTTCTGAAAGAATTATTAAATCTAAATAAATTTATGATGTGGTGAACATTTATACCACACTCAAACTATTTATTAAAAACCAACTCAAAATAATAATATACCTCTAAAAACATGGAAATACGGACTATCAGGAGACTCAAACAAATTTTCTAACACCTTTCACAGGCCACCACCATGCAACCAAAATACCACTACCAAAAAAATATACACCTCAACAAATGCGCTCCCCGATTTTCACATCCCCCTCCCAACTCTCACAGCACGCCTGTCAAGGCAGAGAGAGAGATTTATGACATGCAGAGGCGCCAGTTGGAAAAGGGCAGGCGCAAAGGAGGAAGAAAAAAAAAATCTTTTGGAAAAATACATTATGAAAAAATACATTGTAGAGTCCCTTCGGATAAATCCCTGCTAGGCAAGTTTATAGCACCCCCTGCTGTCAAGCTCCGACCGCATCGAATACATAAGGGGGAGGGACTCTTATAAGATAGGGAGTAAGAAAAATAATAAAGAATTTTTTTTTCATTGCGTCCGAGTTTGATGAGATGCATGTAATAGGGTCTGGCGCCTTTTAAGAAATCGTTTCGCGTTATTTCAAGAGACCAGACCCAGATTAATGAAGATAGAAAAATGGGTGGAGATTTGCCTAGGTTATATATTAATAAAAAAACGCGTTACAGGTGCGAATGCATATTCACGAGCTGTCTTCTCTCAAATCAGGGAAAACTTTGTTAGAGAAGCTTAAAAATTCATTATACAAGGTTACACTTCAGAACCACCCCCACGATTTAAAGCACGTTCTATACAGACTCTGATTAATGGTGAAACGTAATGCAGCTTTTAAATTTTATTTACGAATGTATTTCAAGACACACTGTACTTACAGATTAATTGCAATTTACAGTACTTTGATTAATTGTAATTTACAAAGACATGTTAATTTCTATTCCTCTCCTTTAGTAGTGGAAACAATATTTGGAAAATCTAGTTCCGAAACACCGGCAATTTATGAGATCATGGGAGTTACTTTCTGCTTTATTTCAATCCGTAAAATTATGTTTTTGCTCGTATTATTCGAAAGGTTAACCAATATAAAAATAAAAAACCAGCCTAAAAACTATTTCATTTAGACTTCCTACAACTATCCATTACCACAAACTCTATGCTTTTAATTTCATCTCAGTTTAACGCCAGGCGACTGCCTTATACCCAACAAATAACCAGTCAAAACACCAAAAGAAAGATTTCAAATAAAACACATCCCTCTGCATGCTTTTCTATCAATTACTTTAAGTTCTCAAATAACAGCTCCTACTTCAGATGGTGAAACTGTTTTAGCTGAGAAAAGCAGATATATAATTTTTTAGTATCACCTAACAGTGATGCTTTTAATTTTTGAAAAATTATAAAAAAACATGGAGAGGTTATAAAACCAATCAATTGCAATTACCAAAACAGCAGTTATAATTTTTTTACTCATGACTAAATTATCGATACTTTAACTAATACCGTGTTTACTCGCCTATGAAACACCGTACTCACTCGCGTCAAAACGGAGATGAGGCAGGGAAAAAAAAAAACCTTCAAAAGTGTTCAATATTGCGTAGTAGTTTTCCCCGTATAATAGTCGCACCTAGGCTTTCACGATGATAAAAACTGGCACAACAAAGAGAGACTATTACACGAGTAAACACGATATACCTGTAGCCAACTCCACCGCTCTTCACATGCTAAATATGAACAGTTTTTTCCCTATTTACGACCAAAATATTTTTGACTATTATCAAGCCACTAACACAAAAGCAGAAATTACTTATATTACCAATTTTTGTTAGATTCCGCGCAGAATTTTGCAAATCTTACGATGCAGTCTTTGCGGGTCCTAAATTCTGCTACTAAACGCCTGCCTAAGCTCTAAATTTTGAGTTCCAGTGCTTCTCCTAAATTCTAAAAATTTTGTCTTCCTTAAATTCCGTCGCAAGGTGTGGCCATAAAGTCTCTGGCGCCGATTCCGGGTTTATAGTTATTCTGGGATTCTGGGTTTATATTTTAACAAATCAGTTATTCTTAAAGCAAATAGCACGAAATGTAATCTTTTTGCCTTTAGCTTATCGAAAGAAATTGTTAAATTTTTCCTCGTAAACATTTCTCAGCGCATTTAACTTAAATCTGTAATCACCGCAAATCGTAGTATCAACATAAAAGTTTACTATACTCTTTATTACTCAATTACTAAAAAAAATAGTTTAGGCATTGCTGAATGAGTCATTACACCCACGTTGTCATGTGCTTATAAACATGTGGCGATGAAAGCCAAATACTATAATAAATAATGATTCGACAGGTTGGCGTCATAGACATAAAATATTTGTTGGTGTAAAATCAATATGTTTCTATCAACGATGTCTCTATGTAGAATGTTTCCGTTTGGGACGTATGCCTAGCAGATACGCAACTACGGAGTCAAATTACTGATCACACAAATTTATGCTAAAATGATTGTTTCTTCAATATAAAGAGGTATTTTATTTTGTGCTGAAGTGAAATTAAGAATCGGAACTCTCCGCATGTTTTATTATAGGAGGGGGGAATCAAATACGCATGCGTAAAGCATACCCCCCCCCCAAAAAAAAAGCTGTTGGTGGCTTTTAAGTTCGGATTTTAGACCATTCACTATGCTGGACGTCTGGATCTCTCGCTTTGTAATATATTAGTCTTATTTAGATTTCGGGTACGAAGAGAGCAACAAGCAACTATCCAACTAGGCCGAAGTGTATAAATGAAGTGTAAACTCTGTTCTGGATGAAATCTTAATTCAGAATGAGTTAGTTTCCGTTCTCAATGCATTTGAATGGATAATTAATACTTCCGTAAAATTATTATTGGCTGTTTGAGTTTTAGTTCCGTTTACATTATGGATTCTTTTCTGCCATGCAGCAAATTAGTGAGTGCCCCCAACATAAAGTGACCACATTTTCATTGTGACAAAGCGGGACAAATGGAATGAAATGAGAATTGCAATTTAGTTATGAAAGCAGACCAATAATTCAAAAAAATATATTTTATTGTATACATTCATATACTTGTCTGTACAAAAATATATTTATTATTAACTATTGGGACTATAAAAATATTTGTAAAAAACTATAATTTGAATATTATGTTTTTTAATTAATTTAAAATTTTACTTAAAAAATGATGATTTTCTTTCACGGTAATATTTTTCATCCAAGTGAATACTTTGCAATAGGTTCAGATCATTTATTAAAATGTCGTGAAATTTCTCACATGAATTGGTCAAATTATATTTTACCCTTAATACAGATTTTAAAATTTTAATGTTCAACTGCATTTTTCCGATTGTCCATATTTTATTGATACCAAAAAAACACGTTCTATTGCTGCATTTGTTTCTGGAAGGAAGAGCGTGTGTTCTACAATTTTCAAAATATTTTAATAAGGAATATTATTCTGTTTAAAATGAAGGAACAACTCCATCCATCTTTTGTCTGTCTCCATATTTGCCGACAACCAACATTTAATTTTTTCTTCAGTGATATATTTTTCTACCAATGACATCTCATCAAAAAGATCATTTTTGCAAATATTATTTTTTGGAAAATTGTTACTAATATAGTAAAAAGTTTTTTCACATATTCCCATAAAATCTCCTTTTTTAATATTCGATTTCTGCTCTTTCACAAAAATTGTGCATGTGAAAAAAACTTTCCACATGCACAGTATATATATAAAAATACGAATAAATTTTTGCAATAATATTTTCAGGATCCAATGGAAGTAAATCAGATGCTGTTTGAATAGTACTGTGTAGAATGTGCGCTGCACAATCTACTCCAATAATTTTTTGGTACAAATGTTTGTTAAAATGTTATTGATGCCTCTTCTATCAAAATTTGTGTTCATGTTATCATCACAATATGCAATAATATTATTATTCAAATTATTCTTTTTTAAAATAGTACTTAGTGAATCAAAAATTATTTATGAAGTTTCACCCGGCAGCCGCCCAGATGGTATAGTGGTTAGGAAAGCCTTACTGCGATACCAAAGGGCCTGGGTTCAAATCCCGGAGAAAGCATGGTTGTAACTGTCCATCTCTTCATAGGAGGCAATGGTGGCCCACCCATTAGGTGTCTCCATAATAAAGAGACCACCACATCTGGCCTTAGTAAAGTACAAAGTCCGTAATCCGGACTCGTCGGGACTTTGGCGATTCTGGATTAGGGTTTTTTCCGGATTATAGATCATCAATTTAAATCTGGTAAGATGGCATGCAGAAATTATACAATTAAAAATATGAAACCGTAATTTATGAAATAAAGAGCAATTATGATCTATCGAAATTTAGAAGAAAAAAAAAGCTTCATATTTATTTGTTTACTTTATTAAACATTCCTTTCAATGTAAGTTGTTTAAGTTGCTTCTTTTTTGTGCTAATACTTTCTCTTTAATTCTCTCTTCTATAAACAGACATAATTTCTTGTTCAGGTACAAAGTTCCACTGTTCAAATACTGTAATTGCTGTGTCGAGAATACCAACTAACTTGTCAATCGAAATTTTTTCATTTTAAATAACCTCTCTGTCACTTTCTTCACTATCGGAAGAGTGCATGTGTAAATGCTTTACTAGCTTTACACGCATGCACAGTTGATGCGCGCATCAAACGCGTATGTGTAAACACATTTTGCACATGCTTAAGTTTGTGGCTTTGAGGTCCGGATTATAAATCATTTCGGATAATGGATGTCCGGATTATGGACTTTGTACTGTATAGATAAATGGACTCTGTTACGAAACTGTAACTATTCACAATCTGCCATTGGAAAAAAAAAAAGTTCACCGGCAATGAAGCAAAATCTAATATTCTAATTCCTGTTTCTGGATCAAAAAGTCTAACAATTGTGGGAAATAATTTTAAATCTTTGTGGTTGGAAGTAGTATATGGATATAAATGTACATTTATCTAATTCTTTCTGCAATTGTGAAAATGAATGTAGTGACACACATACATGTATATATAAGATAAGAAAATCATGAAAATCGGCTTCATAATTTAATTTAGCCTCTTAATTCCTCATTTTTATTTTGAGTTATTTCCTCTTAGTATTCTAAAAGTAATAATAACTTTCTGGGACTGTGCCATTTCTAGATCAATCTATGTTACATGGCTTGGGTAACACTGATAACATAGCTAATTTAGAACTTAAACTCAAAATTCTGAGAATTAAAACCTTTCTCACCTAAATCAAAACCTTCTCTTGGTGAGCTTCCTTCCATATTGGATAACTGCGTACTTTCCCTTCAGCTAGGCACTATTTTGCTTCCTTTGCTTTGTTGTGCTGCTAACTACACAGTTATTTAAAATGTAATATTCTATATTGCACCCATGCTCATGTGTGATGAAAAAAATGTGTTTTAGATAATTAGTTCGTTTTCAGCAATAAAAATTATACTTGATTCAGCCCCGTCTCTCTGCAAGTCTTTCCTTCAAGCGCCATACATCAGTTACAATACACAGAACCATTGCAGTTTTCTCCATCATTTTACCCATGTAAACATAAATATTATATATAATATATTTATTACATATAAAACTGAAGCATTAATTCCAAACATCTCTATAAAACAATATTTATTTTGACCATATTTTTTGCAAAAAAAAACAGCTTTTTAATGAAATTCAGAAGCATTTTCTGGCACAATTATTAGTTTTGATGAATATATTTGCATGACAGAATACAAAAAGTATACTCCCCCCCCTCAAGAAAAGAAAGAGAATGATTTTATCCCCCCAAAAAAAAACATAAATATATAAAAATTTGCTTACATTTCTGTCAAGTTAAGCAGCCCACTGAATGATGACTCATCAATGTAGCCAATGTTATTATTCTGAAGATCCCTGGAAAAAAATAAATAAATAAAATAAGAATTCTTATTTCCACTTAATGCTAAATGAAAATTACTAGGCTTTACGAAATATAATACATAAATTATGCAAATTTGACCATTAGACACTGAATACAACAATTACATTCTAAAGGTGTGTCTTTCTTTGAATTAAAATGCAATAGCATCATGGATATGACAGGTTAAAAAATTGAATCAATCAATGTCCTGGACAAGACATTAAGTTTGACCTTGAAAATAATGTTTCCATTATTCCATTCAAAGCCAGTTATCAATAGTGAAAAATTCAATAGATGACTGCATATGGTCTTCCAATGATCAGTAAAATCAACGGAGTTTAAGGAAAAGTTAGAGATTTCAATATCTAAGGGAGAAAAAGTTAAAACATGCTCTAGACTTCCCCCCCCCAGAATTCCTTATAGAAATACACAGTACCTGGTGTTTATTAAAATTGTATCCTTTCCAAACATATTTTAAGTGATTTCGGTTTAATAGCTGTGATTTGCATATTAAGATATCAGCATTAAATGTGCCTAGTATAATAACAATTAATAACACCCAAAAAAAACATAATAAAATTAAACTAGGCATGCAATTTTTGTAAATTATTTATAATGCTTTTTAGAACAATGTTCATATACTCACATACCTTATACATTTAAAACCTTTACAAAGGATTGACAAACTTAAGTTTTCATCAGATTGTTCATTAAGAATTTAAGTTTATAACACCTACAAGTTTTCTGAGAACCATATTTTAATTCGAGATTTTCCTTAAAATATGTGCTTTTCTAAATTTGGTCATATTAGTAATTTCTTCTACATCATTCTCACTGTCAATTTCAATTCGTATAACTTCTTTGTTTTCCATACGGTACTCAGCCTCAACACCATTGTTAACTACAATGTATTACAACTATGAATTCGTATCTTTTTTCACTGATGGAACTTGACCATATTTTTCAATTTCCTTTGAAAATTCTTCAAAAATAATAAAAAACATATTTCCTAAAGCATGTATTAACTGTTTTGAAATCCCCATCTCCCAGCATTTAGGAAAGATTTTGATTTAGTTAAATCCACTGAAATGCTTGTATCTTCAGATTTAGTTTTCCTTAACATAGTCTGAATAACATAATTTTTAAGACACAATAACACGCCGAATAAATACTAATTCAGAAGTCAAACAACAAAAATCAGCGTTAATTTGCAAAATTTTCACAGGACTAGTTTCGATGGTTTTACCGAACCATCATCTTCAGCTGCAAAACTGCAAATGAACAAGATAGGAAATAATGCTTAGATAAGATAAGAAAGCCTGGACAAGAATAAGCAAGTGGCGCCATCTGTTGGCGAAACCAAAACTAAAACATAATTTCTCTAAAAGCCGAAGGCAAATTTGGATTGGAATTAGGATCGTTAACTAGAACAGAAAGATTTTTATGAATGTGAAATGCCTCTAGAAAATCCAGTTCTCCAATGGAAGATGTTTTTTGAATAATTTTGGCAGCAGAAAAATTGAAAGTGTGATTTTCGGACCAACAATGTTGAGCAACAGAAGACTTCTGTGTTTCCTTTTTTCTAACATATGCTTCATGTTCTTTGACACGAAATTTTAAGGCTCTCTTAGTTTGGCCAATGTAAATTAAACCGCACTGGCAAGGAATCCTATAAATACCCCAGGAATTCATATCCGGAATGGGGTCCTTGAGTATAGAAGTTGGAATTTTATTGATGGGAGAGTAAACAACCCGAAAGTTAAATTTCTGCAAAATATGTGCAACTTTATATCTAATTGATGGAAAGAAGGGAATGACAACAGAATTTTTATAATCTCCTAAAATAAGAGTGTGGCTTTTGGTGTGTTGAGATGAGAATTTTTTAACTGCTTGATTAATAATGTTCGGTGAAAAGCCCCTGTCAATAGCTATTGCTTTTAAATAATTTAGTTCTTCATCAAGGGCCAGTTTGGAGGAGCAAACTTGAAGAGCACGGAAAACATAGGAATAAAATGAAGCTAACTTTTGTTTAGTCGGATGACATGATTTAAAGTGTGGAAGGCAAACCGATGAAGGTTTACGGTAAACTGTAGTACTGAAGTTGGATGTGTTACGTGTGACCAGAATGTCGAGAAACGGAAGAGAATTGCAAGTCTCAAGTTCAAAAGTGAACTGAATAGCAGGATCAATAGAATTCATTGTTGAAAGAACTCTATTTAAATCATCTTTATTACCTTCAAACAGGGTAAAAGTATCGTCTACGTAGCGGAACCATGCCGGGAAGTTTAAAGTTTCAAACAATTTTGATTCATAATAATGCATGTAGATATCAGCCAGGATGGGACTGAGGGGGCTTCCCATGGCTAATCCCTCAGTTTGCTTGTAATATTTATTTTGGAAAACAAAATGTGTTTGTTTCAAACAGAGTTGAGTGAGAGTTTCTGTTTGAAACAAACACATTTTGTTTTCCAAAATAAATATTACAAGCAAACTGAGGGATTAGCCATGGGAAGCCCCCTCAGTCCCATCCTGGCTGATATCTACATGCATTATTATGAATCAAAATTGTTTGAAACTTTAAACTTCCCGGCATGGTTCCGCTACGTAGACGATACTTTTACCCTGTTTGAAGGTAATAAAGATGATTTAAATAGAGTTCTTTCAACAATGAATTCTATTGATCCTGCTATTCAGTTCACTTTTGAACTTGAGACTTGCAATTCTCTTCCGTTTCTCGACATTCTGGTCACACGTAACACATCCAACTTCAGTACTACAGTTTACCGTAAACCTTCATCGGTTTGCCTTCCACACTTTAAATCATGTCATCCGACTAAACAAAAGTTAGCTTCATTTTATTCCTATGTTTTCCGTGCTCTTCAAGTTTGCTCCTCCAAACTGGCCCTTGATGAAGAACTAAATTATTTAAAAGCAATAGCTATTGACAGGGGCTTTTCACCGAACATTATTAATCAAGCAGTTAAAAAATTCTCATCAACACACCAAAAGCCACACTCTTATTTTAGGAGATTATAAAAATTCTGTTGTCATTCCCTTCTTTCCATCAATTAGATATAAAGTTGCACATATTTTGCAGAAATTTAACTTTCGGGTTGTTTACTCTCCCATCAATAAAATTCCAACTTCTATACTCAAGGACCCCATTCCGGATATGAATTCCTGGGGTATTTATAGGATTCCTTGCCAGTGCGGTTTAATTTACATTGGCCAAACTAAGAGAGCCTTAAAATTTCGTGTCAAAGAACATGAAGCATATGTTAGAAAAAAGGAAACACAGAAGTCTTCTGTTGCTCAACATTGTTGGTCCGAAAATCACACTTTCAATTTTTCTGCTGCCAAAATTATTCAAAAAACATCTTCCATTGGAGAACTGGATTTTCTAGAGGCATTTCACATTCATAAAAATCTTTCTGTTCTAGTTAACGATCCTAATTCCAATCCAAATTTGCCTTCGGCTTTTAGAGAAATTATGTTTTAGTTCTGGTTTCGCCAACAGATGGCGCCACTTGCTTATTCTTGTCCAGGCTTTCTTATCTTATCTAAGCATTATTTCCTATCTTGTTCATTTGCGGTTTTGCAGCTGAAGATGATGGTTCGGTAAAACCATCGAAACTAGTCCTGTGAAAATTTTGCAAATTAACGCTGATTTTTGTTGTTTGACTTCTGAATTAACATAATTTTTGTAATACCATGATTTATGACAGAAGATGTTAATGAAATCATAAATGCAATTTTAGTGTTTCAGATCAACATCAGAAAGAAATTAAGAGCCCATTTACCCAATTAATAAAGTTACTTTTTCATTTTGTTATCCCATTTTAAAAGAAAATTCTTACAAAGATTTTCCCATTGATTAATTCTTGTTAACGATAAACAATAAAATTTTAAATGTTTTCAAACATCCAGGTTGTTTACATTCGCAAACAACCCTAGTGTCTAAATTTTTTTCAGTCATTTGGGTGAATGACAAAAAAGTTCCTGTGGAAATGAGAAACTGTAACAACAGAAGTGCAGAACAAATAGTATTGTAGAAATCACTGAATCACAAACTTAAAAAGCTTACACAAAGACATCATAGCTCATTAAAACACTCAAAAAGGAGGCTTAAAAACACAGCTACTACTAAATCGGTAATATAAATTTGAATTTTTCTGAAAAGCAGCAGGCAAAAAATAAAAGGTGGAAAAGAAGATCAAAAGTACGTCAATAATAACTTACAGGCAGCAAAGAAAAAACAGTTTAAATACTCTAGAATTTGTATCAGAAATTGAATACAGCTATGAAAATACAATCCCAAATTGCAGATAGTCTATGCTCTGACCAATACAATAGTCTATGCTCTGACCATAAGACAAATAGCTTCATAACCCGACCAAAAAAAAAGTTTGAAACTTTTGTTTCAATGATAAGAACAAAATCAACTGAAAATTTTTAAACTAACATCTTGTTACCAGTCCAAAACCTGAATAAACACTGAACAGAAATTACAAATGCTTGTAGTACAGATTTAAAATACTTACCATTCTTTACATAAATACATATTATCAATGCATAATATAAATATTATAAAAATCTCTATTTATGCATTCCAGTTAGCTTAAAATTTTTATGATAAATTTACGGTAATAATCTCAACACCCTATGTAAATAATCTCAACACCCTAAGTAAATTAGAAGATGGCCTAGGAAGGTGGTTTTGCAGGAACAGCCACCAGATTACACAAACTACATTACCCACCCATTAACAAATCAATCAATACATTTTGGAGGAAAATGTTCCTGAATTCGATTAGTACAGAAATGTCGTGTGCGGCAGTATTCCTATAAGATAAACTGAGTTATGCAAAATTGAATCCTAATTCTTATCAATTAGAATAAATGGGCAGTACGAGAAGTACGAGAATTCTGTTTGTACGTTGATTAAATTTTCTTATACACGGTTTTATTCCCATCATTAATTCCACCTACTAGCCGTTGCCTACAGTGGGGGAGGGGAAAAACTATACCATCTCAACTCTCGAACTTGTTTACAAGATGATCTTATGTAAGAAAGCTCGGAATTCTTACGATGCGATCATTTACCGTCATTAACGACAAATGAGAAAGGTGGAGGCACATGCGAAAACGAGGTCATGATCGCATTCAAGCTCAACCACAGACGGGCTCAATTCAAAGCATCGAAGTTCATAGAAGGTCGAGGAAGTGCAGTAAGGGAAACAAGAATCTCGAAAGGGGGAAAAAAAAAAAAGGACCCTGAAAAGGAATTTCAATAACTGGAAACCCCTAAACAGCCAATGTGGATCGTTGGCACCATTGAAGATGTTATAAAATCTTTACACCAAAGGGATGGTGTAAAAAATGCCGAAAAAAGAAATTATTCTTTATTTCGTTTCTAAATGGCCTCGTTTTGTGATAAACGTTCCTGATTTAGCTATGCGCATGTGCAGGGGGAGGGGGAATAAACCTGATTACAGGGATAAAACCATCAGTGGTCTTTAAACTTTATTCCGTGAGTCATTCTTACTGTTCCGTAAGTCAAAATACAAATTCGAAAAGAAAATTATTAAGCACTGGCACTAGTTGACTAGTGTTATTAACTAAAAAATATATTTAATTAGTTAGTACACACTTTTTTTTTAATTTAATAAACCAAATTTTTTAAAAAATTAGATGGTATATAGGAAAAATTACTTTTGAAAAAGTTTTTCACCTAATGTTGTCAGATCTTACGTAACAGAAATATCGTTTCTGGAGCTAAAAGACAGGGCATTGGAGAGGTAAAAAGCTGTTTAATTCCAGCGCGAAAACTAGGAGTTTCCAGGAAAATTAAGTTCAATTCAAGAGAATTTCAAATTGACTTAATAATGCATGATTCAGATTGGTGGACTATTTATAATGCGATTTTTATACAAAATATATCAAAAATTAATTCGATATTCTAAATTTTATATTCTTTGGCTAGTTTCATTATTTTCTTAACACTTTTTATACTGAGAAAATTCTTCGTAGGAAAGAAAAGCTTCAAAGTCAAAAGTACTTTTAAATTTCTCAAAGTACTTTTAAATAAGATGAAAATAAAATTAGTAATTAATGTACATATTATTATGCGGATATTACCGATTAAACATCGGTTGAATCTTCATAAAATGTTCTACAAATATCTACAGTAGATTAAGACAAGTCAGAATAAATCAAATATAATAAATAGGAATTAAGCTTAAAATTACTAAGGAAAATGGATTTGTGGAATTTAAGCTTTAATTAATTCAATAAATGTGATGAAAAACCGGAAGTCATCCATTAAAACCGGCAGAGTTGATAGCTATCTTGAAGCAGATGTTAACAGACTCAGAATTTAACAATAACGGATTCAGAATTCACTCCAAACACACGATCACAAACAGGTTGCATCACAGACTCGGAAGTAGTATAAAACAAAACTGTGGAGACCAAAATAATGCTCAATGTATTAATAAGTAACGAAATCTGACACAGTGAAAGATGCTGTTTTAATGAACTGCCATTTGGGAGCGTTGCATAGCGGAAAACAGATCTCATATCATTAATTTTTCATTTTAAACTAATCTTATGGAGGGAACCCTCAGAACTCTATATACATAAAGAAGCCGTTAAATCGGCAGTAATCCTGATACTTTTTGCGGAATACAAGCTGGTACGGGTAAGCTTAAGCTCACAGGAGATGACTGGAAATCAACATTTTTTTGGGAGGGAAGGAGCATGAGTCTCTCTCTCAAAAGCAGTCCACAAATTTAGTTTCCTCTCTCTCCAATTTAGAGCAAAATTATTGATCGGATGAAACTCCCCGACCTCTCTCTACGCAACTATTGGAACAAGGACACCACTGAACGGGAGGGGGGGGGGACTGGGATTGATTTTTTCACCAGCGCATTTCGGCTGGTTGATGCAGAATGCAGCTGGTGATAATGGATAACTTCCAGAGGAAATGGAACTCTCACTGCCTGTGGGGACGCAAGCCTTCTTGTGCAAGAAAGAGGAATATTTGCTTAGCTGGTGGCGGGCGAACTTCAAAAGCACGAAGGAGAGGAGGCTTTTCTCCCTTTTTTTTCTTTGAAAAGCTACATACAAGTAGTAGCAGGTATTTACAAAAGATTTTATTTTCTGTTGGAAAAAAATTCTCACCCAAGGATAGAAAGCAATGGGAAATACTGTCTAATAAATACATAATTTATAAGGAAACGGCAATCAACCACGGTAATTTCTGGTGACTTTTCAGTCTAGTATTATGCAAGTTCTCTACTCTTTTTTCTTTCCTAAATACAATTATAAAAGTAAATTCACTATACTTACATATTTGGTACACTCAAACTAAAAGGGACGGATTTTCAGAAGTAAATACACATATTTCGTTAAAGAACTCTTGTCTCTTGGTAAACAATGTAAACTAGTTGTTTAAAAATATCATTTTATTCTATGAAAACGTTCAAAAAAAAAAAAAAAAGTTCACCGTTCTTGTACGCTAAAAGTATACTTATGTCATACATTCGACTACAAACACTAAAAATTAAAACTATTTTTTATATTATGGCTTCATTCGAATAATATATATATATATATATATATATATATTTTAACTTTCAGCTGTTTCTTTGTTTAGACTTTTTGAGTATTTCTAAACAATTTTCATTCTGAACTTTGGTTCTGAACAAAAACGGGCATTTCAAGGCAAAAGAAGTTGAAAACTACGTTTGAACAGATTCTTTAACTTATTTATATTAAATGTAAGGACACTTAGCTATCTTTGATCGTCACAGGTGTTTTTAGTATCAAAAAAGATAACTACTTAACATTTCCCGTCTCAGAAATAAACACCTAAAGAAACTACAAAGAAAAGAAAACTAAGCATTTAGAATAAAAGAAAAAAACTATACATATTTACGCGTATATAAAGCCTGCTTTTGCGTTGACGTTCAACATTAGACAAGACGTGGAAGTTCAATTCCGCTTTCCCAACTGAATCTAAACTTCCATGCCAGAAAGATGTCATATCACAATCCTTTCAAATAAGGGGCACGGTAATAATCCTTCACAAAAAGATCCATAAAACAAATTCTGGGCAAGAACTTGAAGCCAACTATTTTTAAAACCGACCTCTGACTACGATGCCATCTTGTCACTAAATCTTTCCAATTCTGTACCTGACCATATCAATAAACAAAAAGAAATAAACGAACCACCAACCAGTCTTCCAGAAAAATACTAGATGGGTTCGACGAAAATATATTGCATTTCGCAAATTTTTTTTTTATTTATTTCCTTAGAGTCACTTCCCTTCACGTCCATACTGGGTTAAAGTGGGCGAAAACGAATGGGTCAGGGCGGTAATCAATCGGTTCACTGACCCCCTTTCATTCGTTTTTTCCCGAATGATTTTCGAATGTGAGGAAGGTGGTATTCCAACACCTGACCTTCGCGAACGCATGGATTTGAAAAAATTTCGAGTGATTATTTTGATTCTTATTTCCTTCCCCCACCTCGCACGCGGAAACTTCAGTCCACATCAACTAAAATTCCCATCTATAATATGACACTCCTCCACTGCATGAAAAACAAAATTTGCGTACACATGCAGTTAAAATATTCATAAAAAATGCTGTCATTCACAGTTCGCTGTACAGCTATCTTCCTTTTCCCGATGGTCAGTTCTTTTAAGACATTTTTGGTTTATAAGCTCACATCCCCGTTCGACGTCCAGTCCATTTTACGGACGTTGGAGGAGGGAGGGAGGGAATTATAAAGCTTTCTTTGGAAACAGATATCTTTTGTTCACTTTATCATGCTTCTGTATAATTTAGTGTTACTCGGTTTTCGCATGCGTTTTTACGCGTTATGAATAGTGTTACGAATTTGGTATTTAAAAAGCAAATGTTAGTTCAATTATAAATTAAATGGTTTTATTTCTCGCGCAGTGCAGCGCCTGACGAATATTAAAAGAAAGCTAAGCCGGAAAATTGAAAATACAAGAGCACGTGCATTAAATAAATAAATATCTCTTTTTGATTTCGAGAAAGTACTAGAAAATTCTAGCGCGTGATTTTAAAATCTTATTAAAAGGAGGAAAACATTTCAGTTCGTAGTAGTTGCTTAGTTTGTTGTTGTTTAGAAAACTGCTCTTGTTGATTGTAGCGAATTCGCGGAGTAGCGTTCTTTAGCTGTTTTGAATTACGTTCTATTGAACATTTGAGTAGTTAAAAGATAACTTCTGTGAGATATTGTAATACTGCGTGATAATTTGAGAAAATTTAAGCATTTTTGTTGTGATAATAATAAATTTTTGTTCATTTTTCATCGGACTTGTGCATTCATTTAGTAACGAATCCGTACGCACGCAACAATATGTTTCAATGATCAAAATGTTTTAGCACAATAAAAAAGACTCTTAACTTAGTTTCTAATGGTGCTCCTGCTCCCTTATTTGTTATATAAATAGTTAAATATTTATTTAATGATTAAAAAATTTATAACGATAAAAGTACTATTGAAAAAATATCTCGGACGGTCAATGAATATCATGTTTCTTTCTTTACTTTTATAGCAGTTGTAGGTGTAAAAATTATGAGTTAAGGTTAAGTGTAATACCGCTGACCTTTCTGTATGCTAAAAGTATACTTAATGTCATACATTCGACTACATGCGCGGAAAGTCAATTCAGCGGCTTCACAAACGGTAGTTAGCAAAAGCTGACGGTAGTTAATGTATACTAAGGTTTAAACTAATACAGTGTTCGTGGGAATATATTAAATAAACAAAATTCTTACAGGCTGATTAACAACAAACAAAAATTCTCTCCACCATACGTTTTTAGCAACACAATTTGAGATTCATATACATGAACATGTACGATGTTGTTTACATACACACAGACCGGCAGATGGGGGTCTGCAAGGCGAGAGCAGCCGTGACCTTCGAGAGAGAAGGCCATGACACTTAATAAACATAGCGGAGCTTTCCGTCCGATGTTATCGTCGGAAGGTCATCTGGTTTTTAAATTTTCGTCGGAAATATAACTTTATCACGTTGCTTAGTTAATTAAAATAGCTGAAAGAAAGGAGGATTTATATACATACGCACTTTTTAAGCGTTTAAAATTACAATCCCCACAAGAAGTCCATATGCAAATCCTGCAGCATTATGCCATTTTAATTTCCTATACAATTTATCAGAAATTGAAGAAAGAAGATGTACTGAAAAACTAGTGATTTGGAACAGAGAGGGAGAATCTAAAGACATATACTTGTAAAAAAAATATTACGTGCATCTAAAGATACATTCTTGTATTTACAAAGATAAATATGAAACTTAAAATCCTATCTGGTGAATTATCTCATGGAATTGATATATAATTGATTTCACCCTTTTTGTTGCAGAAGGGTGAAAGAGCGTTTTCCAAACTAATTAAGACGTATATACATACTAATATATCACAAGAATGACTCGCGAAAGAAACTTGCGGTAAGAGCAAGTGAAAATTACGTATGTGCTGAATTAGACAAAAAAGAACTAATTTCTAATTTTGTTTCATCTCAGATGTTTAAAAAAAAATATATTTCAGATGCAAAATAACTTAATGTATTCTTTAATTAATGGTGCGTTTATTGCTCATTCAAAAAAAGTCGCCAAGCGGTGGGCTAAACTGCATTTCAACCAATTCCACATATAAATATTTAATTAACATTTAAATTATATATATTTGATTAAAATACTGTTTAAAATATGATTTTGTTGCTTTACTTCTTCTAAATTCTCTTCTATCACTGGTGGAAAATGGAAATAAAAAAGCTGATCTTGGAGCTACCTCTTTTTTTTTTTTTTTTTTTTAATTATCCAGGGGACAGATACAGATATAACTGCATAATATATAGGTAAACTTCAGTTAGTGTCAATAGCGCAGCTCTAAACAAGCAGTATATCATAGCCACACATTAAAAAGAACGGAAAAAAATAAGTACATACTTATTTCACATTAAATAACAGAGAAATAAATAAAACTGATGATTCAGTTATTCTGTCAAAAGCAAATATAAACTGTGAAGAGAAGACAACTACATTCGTATCTTTCATTAGCAGTTAAACATCAAATATCCTAAATACACCCACAGCTCTTCCAGATATTCATAATAAAAATATGATGTATATTTTATGCACATAGTATTTTTATTTCTCCTTTATCATATTTTAATCCAACATTGATTTTAAATATTTTTTATTTCCATCACAATAAACTTATTTTTGGGGATAAAATAGAACTACTTACTTTCTTTATGAAAGGGGGCGGTAAAAACGCATTATTCAGTTAGAATTTAGAACATCAATTGTTAATTGATATAAAATAATAATATACAGTTATATAATTTATTTGTTCACTTATAATGAGCAATAAATTTATGATTTTCACTAAACAGCTGATTAAATAATAACAAGCTTTGCTTCACATTGCCTAGAAAAAACAATAAACTATCTGGATAGCTGGAGTTCTACTGTACTTAAAACGTAGCTCCTACTATCGAAAACCTAAAACAGCTCAGATCTGAATCACACTCGAAATGATGCATAAAAATAAGCAGTCGGCAGAAAGCGATGGGTATCACAATTTACTCTGCGAACTCCATATATCTTTCCAGCTGACAAACTTCTCCCAGAATTTTAAGCCATCTTTCTTTCCGCTGTTACGCAATGGCGATAAGTCACTAGACCGTGGTATCTACTTTCCATTAACAGCAAATCCAACCCGAAATGAGACCATTTAAAGCACCTTGCACGTTTCTCTTACATTTATTTTCAGTATTATTTCGATACCTTATTTGTAACTCCAACTATTCTTAGTCTGCTGAAGGTAATTTAGGATAGCTAACATAGTGAAACTCAACATTTCTAGCTTTTAGTGAAATATTGAAGTAATGAAACATTAATGTATGATATAATAAAGCTTTCAATTTTAATGATGATTAATATCCCTTATTACCTTTGATTATTTTAGATATAAATTGAGAAAATCTCTTTAATATAATCTTTAATAAATAAATGAAAGGTAAAAGACAACAATAACAAAGATATGAAATCCTGGCCATCCGTTGAAAAAGCTTCTACGGAAATGGGAGGAAAAGAAAAAAAAAAAAAATTACAGCAGGTTACGTTAGGTTATTTGAAAATGGGAAAGCCACAAGGGCTATCTGCCTAAGAGGGAAGATGCCTTCATGAAAGACTTTCTAAGGGGAACTAGCTCAATTTACGTTACACATGGGGAAAGCCACAAAAACCAACCATGCAGCCACCTAATTTGCCTGGGTCCCAAGCCAAGTCTGACTACCAGTATTCAGAAGTCTTAACCACTCAGCAACAGATGGGCCTAAAATTTACAGCAATAGCTATAAATTATTTGATCTCAAGCAAATGTAGTGCTTAGCATTTAAGCCTTCAAATATAAAACCATTGCATTTTAAATTAAATTAATAACAATGTTCTCTCAGCAAAAGGCAATTTTACTTTGATTTTCATAATCTTTTTTTTATTTACTAAAATTTACAGATTAATTAATTTACAAATTACATCAACTTGTTTAAAGGAAAACCATGATACTGAAAATGATTTAAATGTTTCTTTACTAGAATGAAACTGAGAAATTGGAATTTAAAAAGATTTAAGAGAGAAATACAAAATCCACAAAAGATTATTAGCTGCTGGTAGGAAAATCACATTTAATGCTATGGAAACCATATTCACTTCAAAATTTAAAAAACTAATAGTTTTATTTTTAAAAAATTCAAATTAAGCATAACAACTAAACACTCAAACCTAGTTTTAATTACTCTCGTAGGTTTGTTCAGATTATTTGTTAAAGACCCTAAAATCTGCAATGAAATATAAAATACAAAAGTTATATACTCAAATTAGTCTTGAATATTTTAGTAAAATGAGTAATAAAATATGCTCGAAAATATGCGAGAGACGTTATAATGGGACAGTGAATTTTTCCAGCTAATGCATTTATTTCTTCAGAAATATGGCATTTTTCCAAACAACACAGAATGGAAAAATTTACAGTCTGTGAAGTCGTATTTCTAAATGACTGAAGTTTATGGATCAATATTTGTGGGCGATTCTAAATTTATGCAATTGTTTTTTTAAACAAAAATAGATCACTGCATACATGGGAATGACAATGTGCACAGTGCCAACTTGTGCAACTCTCTGATGTTTTCTGAAGCTAAAACAGACCCTTGCATACATGGAGCACAACAAACAATTAAATAATTTTAAAATAAAGGTGTTTTATTATGGATATTTCTTACATTTTTAATTTTGTTAAATGGTTGCTATTTTATGAAATTGTTAATGAGCCGCTACTTTTTAAAATAGCTATTGTCTTTTACATCTCAGGTTGGCAAAAAATTAATCAGCAATAATTATTGTATTTTACGGACTATAAGACGCATCTTAAATTTCAAGCAATTTTTTTTTTAAATAACATTTTTACCATTAGATTGCAAAGCCAGACTTAAATTCTTAGTTTAAAAAACTGAATTGACCTTTAAAATCCTTGAAAGTCGTCATCTGAATTTTCTTCCTCTTAATCATCATCGTTTTCTTCTTCATATACATGATTGTCTTAACTGCCATCGAGTGTTGCAGCCACACTTCTTGAAAGATTTAACAATAATACCGTCTCTCACTCTAGACCATGACTGTTTTACCCACTAACACACTTGTTTGACTGTAGGTCGTTTTAAAGCTCCTTCGCCATAAATTCACATTGGGTTTCATCCATCATCCATTTGTTCCATTCCTCTCTCATATACACTTTAAATGGTTTATTTATCGAAACATCAAGATATTGCAATTGTAAAGTAAGCCTTCCCAAAATAACAGCAAGCTCTGTATTTCCCTGTCTCAATTTCTGTTTCACAGAATTTTTCAAATGACTACTAAATTGATCTAGCACAAGAAGAGAACTCTTCTTCAATAAAGCACCTTTCCTTCTCTCCCACACTTTGTTTCTCTCCACACATTGTTCCACACATCCTCTCTCCTACACATTGTTTTGCACTTGAAAATGATCACTGGATTAAGTTTAATACCATCAGCACAACAACGTAGTGCATTTTTTCATGTCCATTTCACTGTTAATCTGCACATTAAATGTTAGACAAGTTTTGTCCATATTCACTTACTCTGCACATCAAATGTTAGAGGAGTTTCGTCCATATTCACTATTTGGCTTAGCTCCACACTGGTTTTCTTTCAATGTTGAATAATAAAGCGATGGAAGATAATATTTTCGCTTCACATTCTCGTGGAATAAAGCTGTAACACCAACCAACTCCCCCCACTTAAAGTCTGTTAAGTTCCACTATAGTGTTAGCTTACAATTGCATATTTTAATCATTTTTTATTAATTCCAATGTCATTTTGATGGTGTCCTTGAATCCATTTCAATACATCATCTTCTGGTTTGGGCCATTTTGCTTTCAGCCCCCTATTAGCACATTTAGTTTTCAGTTTTTTTTTTTTTTTTTTTCCAGTTCTTCTTTACTAGCCCGCCGATCATGAATGTTTTCTTTTTCTGTTGGTAGAGGGCTGAAATGCCGATCAGTTGCTCCGTTTCCATGTTCTTCTGTATGGGGGTATCACTTATATCCACTTCACTATTTCAATTGCCCGCTTCATGTGAATACCTTTTCTTTTTTTCCATTGTGAAACTAGCTACTAACAAAAATATTGTACTGTTAATGATAACAGAAATCACTTTCAAGTTCACTGGCACTGTAGACTGCAATGCTGCATCATACACATCCAATGTTCTGGGTTTGTGATGGTAGAACAGGAGAACAGTGTTGTCAACTGAATCCAATGTTGCCAGATACATATTGGTTTTCCACGGCAACGAGTATATGGCCATTTTTAAGACTAGTGGGAATTTTAAATCAAACATTGGACATTTGTACATTAATTTCAAGTATAAGATGCAACTCAATTTTGGAGGCAATTTTTTGAAAAAAAAAGTGAATCTTATAGTCCATAAAATACCGTAGTGAGTTTTTAGGAGGGAGATGCAAATGACCAGAAAGTACCGAAATTGTCAAAGGAGAAAGAAGTGATCATAAACAAGACCTGTAATATTTCCTCACAAGCTCTAAGGTCTGCATTACCATCACACTGTATCTCAGAAATCTGTAAATCAAATATCAATCAACAACAGACCTAAAATCTAAAACTGATGGGTTAAAATTAACCTTCAATAGTATATTCTTCAGAGTTGCATATGAGTGCTGACAGATTACATTCAGTAGCATCATGTGCTAAAAACTTGAATTTTTATGTTAATTACTGATAATGTCTAACATCACTTTGTTAAATCTAATAAAATTAATTCACTGCACCAAGAACACAAAGTTTAAATATCATTCCGAGAATTTTGCTCCAAATCATTCAGACAAAACACTAATGTTTCTGTATTTCATTTTACACATCTGAATTATTCTTGCATGCAAAAGTTCACATATAACTCACTCAAGAATCTCTTGAGTGATATAACTCACATATAACTCACTCAATCACTCAAGAAATAAATACAATGCCTTTATTTTACCTCAGTTCTTGTGGGGATAATTCTCATTTACACTCATGTGCAGTTTAACTGGCTTGCTCTTTAGGATGTCTTTAAAAAACTCGAAATAGAAAAAATCTCGAAATTTTTTGCTATAAAATCTTATTAAATACAGAAATATTAAATTGATAAAATCATTCAAATGCACTACTGTTTTGCCGAATCACTGGTCACTGAAATTATAGGATAATGAAAAAAAATATATACTCACTGAGTAAATGCTGCAACCAATGCCTAATGCTGTAATTATCTATATTAATTAAATACAACTAAACACAAAACTGCACTTCTGTGCATACGTTAGCAATAGGAGTGCTAGGGTCGGAAATATGCAAATTCGAAGATTGACAACGTGTTGAAATTCCAGTCTGTACTAATGTTTAAAGTGAATGCAGTTTCTGAGAGTGATCAGTATTCAGTAGTTTTGATTCAAAGGCATAGTTTAAGTGAAGGCCAAAAGTGTTAGAATCGAGGGAAGTTAAAAACAAATTGAGGTGGCCAAAGATTTGAATATCCCTTCTCAAAGTGTCATATCAAAGTGTGCCTAAAAAGAGTTTAGAAGCCCTTTTTAGGTACTAGATTAGTTAGCTGATAGACAGGCTGATCAAGGCCACCAAGAGAAACAACTGCATCAGAAGACCGTTTTCTGTCATTGTCGGCTCCAAGAAATTGCCAAGCAACTACAAGAGATTTGGTTTTAGAACTTCAGGCTGCCACAAGAACTTGCATTCTACTGCTCTAGTTATTCAACTGCTGCATGAAGGCTTAACGAAGTTGGACTGTATGTGAAAAAAGCAATGGTTTGTGTCCCACTCACTCCAGCATCCACAGAGACCCATTTAAACTGGTGCTACCGTCATGTTCAACGGAGCCAATACAAAAGGGCCGGAGTACTGTTTACTGACAAGTCCAGATATAATCTGAACAGCGATTCCAGATGTATTTTGATCTGGAGAGAGCAAGGAACATACAACCTTCCTTTGTCCATTAAATACCCCATTTCCGCAACAGCAGTTTAATGTGGTGAGGAATCGTGAAAAATGCCACACCAAGTAGCATATCTTTCGAGGAGGTTTTGTAACCTCCTGGAGATATGTGAATGAGTTATTGGAATTCTAAGTTAGACTGTTTAGGGATGCTATGGCCCAGTTTTTGCTAATGGATGGCAATGTTTGGCTCCATCGAGTATATGTGGTGTCTGTTTGCAAACAGAAGATATCACTCGAATGGACTGGCTACCTTACTCATCAAACATGAACCTGATTGAGCATGAGTGGCACGCCTTAGGATGCCAAATTTCAGTGTGCAAAATCCTTCCCAATCCTCCAGGAGCTGGTAAGAGCACTTTTGAAAGAGTAGCATCCAATTCCACAACACCTGATCAACACTTTGGTACAGTCTATGAAATCAAGATCTGAGGTATGCATATCTGCAGTAGGTGCCCTAGGTGCCTTCCACTATACTTGATTTTTCCATCATTTACCAATTTCTATAAATTTCGTTTTAATTTCAATATTCTGTGAATAATCAACTGCCAAACAACGTAATTTATATTAATTAATGCTTCTGCAGAAATTTCCATTAATAATTTTTCATTTAGCACCAGTTATGTTTTATTTCCGTCATTATCCTTTAATTCTGATGACCAGTATATATAGTTATTCCCGGATTTACCCAACACATGATTTGTGTAAATTTACATTTATGGTAACATATAAAAGCAGCAACATTTGAATTGATGGCTACAAATTAGGAAAAAGAAAACATACACAATTCCTCCTCCTTTCATTAATTTAGTCACATCTTTATAGACATGATGTTCATGGCTAATTTAATCTTGAAATGGATTCAAAAAACAAAACAAAAAATGCATTAATAATATGTGGCACTTAAAGGGCTGAAGAATAAAGCATCTTTCCCAACAATTCTGAAGGAAAAACAGAACCAGTTAAGTGTTCTTTAGAAGCACAGAAAGAAGATATGCAAAAGGTGATACTAAGTATTAAAAAACATCATGTCTTTCCTAAACATCAGGTCTGAATATTACAAGGTTCTGAATTTCTAACATTACTACTGTGAGTAGCACGAGTAAGCTACTACTACATGAGCAAGCTGTCAAATTTGCAAAACGTGAATGTAGATGGCTTCTATGCAAACGCAGAATTGTTAGAAAATTATATTTCTGTAGAATGTTTGTGAATGAAGCTCCAAACTTCATAAAGTAAAAAAATGCAAAAAATGTTTTAATTTAGTGAAAAAAAAGAATTCAATGAAATCTTTTACAAGCATTTATTACCTTACAAGACTATGTCCCCCCCTTTGCATACTCACTGATGGATTATCACATTTCATATGCTTCAATTTTTCAACATACACCCACCACTATCATTTTTGATATGCTACAAAGGAACATTATACTATTTCAAACTGTCAAAATAGACAAATGATATTAAAATGCTAGGAAACTTTAACTCACTGAAACATGTTGAGTTTTAACCTTCTTTTAATGAGTATTATTTGATTTTGTTCTGTGAACATAAAATGTGTAACTCTAATTAACACATTGTGAAAGGTTTAGAAATGTTAACCACACTGATTTTTGGGCTAATGTTTACTGTACAATACCCCTTGGTTTTTGTCTGAAAAAAAAATCGCCAAGCAGTGTTGGTTGCTTGTGAAATCTAGAAGCTCGCTGCGCGAAATCGGTTTTTCGGTAACCATTGTTTTTAATGTTGGCAAAACTCTTCTTGGGGAAAATTTTGGATTTTTTTTAGTTTTTGTCATCAAAAAATTTTTGTTAAATTTATCACAACATGTTTAGCGATATTTATGTTGTGATAAATTTAGATTTGGGTTATTTTTTCTAATAGTAACCCTTTTGTATGGTTCCGGGTTAGGTTTTTCAATTGCTGAGTTTGCTTGCACATGAGTGGTATGGCTTTGGATTTTGAATTTGCTATTATTTTGCTGTGGGTACCATCATTTGAGTATGTCTGAGGTGGATAAGAGGATGAATGTTGATGAGCCGAAACGACAAAAAATTTAACTGAGCTTACCTGGAGGATGGTGGTGGGAAGCCTACATGCATTTGGTCATTTGAGTATGTCTGAGGTGGGTAAGAGGATGAATGTTAATGAGCCGAAACGACAAAAAATTTAACTGAGCTTACCTGGAGAATGGTGGTGGGTATGCATGTGAAAATAAGGTATGTTAAAAAATTGACATTTCATTTATTGTTAAAAAAAGGTTTGCTGTTTAATGTTTTTTTGTTAGGAAATATGTATTTTTGGTTATTTGTTCAGCTCTGTGTGTTTAGACAGGAACGTATTTTTTTCTGGTTACCATGATAGTTTTAAATTTGTTTCAGCTTCCTGGTTTTGTTTAAGTGAAAATAGATCAATGTGAACATGGACAAAGGCAGTGCACAATGCCTAGTTTGCGCAATTCTCTGATTTTTTTTTTTTAGTCCAAAGGGATTTGAATCCCGAAGGACTATCAGTTTCGTTTTGGCATTTTGCGTCGGACTCATAAATGTCGGTTCACTTTTCAAACTGTTGCCACAAAATGTTAGAGTCCTGCATTATATTTGAAGAAATTAAATAATGAAAAATCTGCATAAATGTATGTATATTTCTCGTATTGTGATAAAACAACGGTACATAGAGTCATCGAATTTTGAATAACGTAATCCTCCAACAAATATGAGCATGTGGAAGACCAAATTTGAAATTTGTTTTATGATCGATTTCCTATTTTTTAAAATTTTGACGAATTTTTGATTAACAAACTCAAGGATTTCAAAGCGAGCAATGGCAACGTTGTGCAGAAAAAAACATTTTTATCTCCAGCGCGTGAGTCTCTGTATCGGAAATTCTAAAGATATGCTCGTTTTAAAACTATTTTGCGATATTGCTGTTGCACTGGATCTTATGGTTTAAGTGCGAGGAACATGATATTTAATAAAGAAAGGTAACACACAAAATGTTAAAAAACACCCCTTTGGACGTAATTTAAAATCTGAAACATTTCAGATTTTTTTTTTTTTTTTTTTTAAGCGAAAATAGGTCTACGTATACATGGACACCGAGTTTGTACAAGTCTTTGACTTCTTACTTTGGTTTTGTGTAGCGGCCATCTTAAAATTGCCGCCAATTCTTCCTGGTGCCGATCTTGGCATCAAAAAAGAAACGATTCGCCAAGGTAGAGTATATTTTTACCAATCTTTGTATGTAAATGTAGCACTAGTATGTTTCTGAGCAGCAACGTCGCTTTAATGAGATTTTCTGTCATTCTGTAATAACTTGTTATTTAAAATATTTTATTTCCTTATTATATTTCATGACTCTTCATTAGTATATTTAATAAGCTACACTCAAGAGATAACATGCAATGATTTTTTTAAAAGTTTTCTGAAGATATATGAATAATTTTAGTGCACATATATGATTTATCACTATTAGTTATACTGTATTCTGTTTTAATTTTTTGTTATACACACCAAAACTGCTTACATACACACATAAAATTTAAATAGCATAAGTAAGATTACAAATATTTCAATAAAAAAATATTTTATAAGAATTATGAGTACTCTTCCATTATACCCCGCACGATAATTGTTGTAAAGGGGAAAAAAAAAATTGTAATTACCGTCGTCAGAAATTACTAAAAATAGTACAGACATTTTATTTACATTTGTAAACTAAATAATTATCATTTATTCACAAAACTTATTTAAATGCCAATACTTATTTTTGGCGGAAACTGCTTAGCAATCGCTTCTATGATCGAGTCTAATGAATCATATCCGTTCACTTTTTTTTTTTTTCGCCACATGAATCCTTCCAAATATGATGGCAAATATTGATGATTTGATGAATAATCTGGGATAACTTGTATTACCTCTATATTCACCCTACCTTGCCCCCTTCACACTTTATTCTCTATATGGCCTAGAGTTCAAGTCTTTAGAGACTCACAAATAGCAAATCAATAACTTCTTTAAGAAGAAACAGCATTTAAAAAAAAAAAAAAAAAAATTCTCTAGCTGGTAGAAAAATTACAAAAAATCAAATAAAATGGAGCCTCCAGTTAAACGAAGCTGTTTTATGTTTTTGTACTGCCTCATTTGTATTTATCATAAAAAAATACCAAAACTTTCCAAATGACCCAATACATCATGAACGTCATGAATATGGCAAAAAAATAGTTGCCACTGTTATTAGATTTCCACCAAGCTTCTGCAAGATACTGTAAACATTTATAGTACTTTATATATGTAGAAGGCAATAGAAAAACTAAAGAAATGGGGCAAGTGCAACATGGAGGTTTGAACCCAGGGGGAGCCCAAGAGCGATGCCTAGTGCAGGGAGGAAAATTATGCCACCTGCGCATGACGTCATGTCATGTGGGTGACAGTCTGACAGTCGTTAGTTCTCGGCGTTTGTTTACATTCGTTGCATTTGATCTGGGATACATTTGATTTGTGTTGTTAATTTGCTTTTATACCTAGTCGGAAATGGCAAGTTGTGTTATAGCGTTGTGTCAGAATTATAGAAGGAAAACTAAAAGTCAAGGCATCACATACCATCGTTTTCCAAGTGATCGTAAGTTATGGACTATTCGCTGCAAAAGAGCAGATAATTTCAACATCGAAAATGCCAGAATATGTGCTATTCATTTTATCATAATTTTCCTTTTATGAAGGAGACTTATAGCGAGATATTTAATCTCAGTGTCGTGTTTACCAATAGTGACTACCTGAATGATTAGTTGATAAATTCGCTTATCCAAGTTAATTCACATGTTTTGGTTACTTTCTTTACATCCCAAAAGTAATTCTATGTATTGAAGCAATGTCTGGGTTAAGCATTGAGAACTAAGTAAACTGATACATGCTTCAGAAGAAAGAACAATTTCTCGACCACACTATGATGCAAACATCGATGAGCGAGCAACATATTTCCTTCAATGTTGTTTAACTGATGCATATGTCTGATGTAATTTAATTGATATAACTAAGTGAACTTACACATAGCTGACTCTGAAGGAAAACAAATCTGTGTATAATGCTAGAATACAAATAGCGAAAGAGTAAGTAGATACTCTTCAGTGTTATTTAACTGCTGCATATGTTTTAATTTTGATTCCATATAACTTGTTTTTAATTATAAGAGAAAGAAAAATAATTTAATATTGAACACATATTTTGAGTATAACAAAAGTATTTTAAGAAACAACCTGATAAAAATACATTAGTAATTAAAAATATTTAATTTGTGTACAGGCTGAATTGAAACTAAGATGTGGTGGTGTATTTAATTATGGCAAAGCACACTAGGGCTATCTGCGTAATAGGTGTGATGCCTTCTTGGAGGACTTTCTCAGGTAAACTGGATCGTATACACATTACACATGAGGAAAACCACGAAAACGCCCATGCAGCCAGCCCGTTCGCGGGATTCGGACCGAACTACCAGTGTTCAGCGACTTTACCGCTCAGCTGCTGGTGGGCTGAAACTAAGATGTATGGCAAGTTTATTATTATGCGTATATGTCTAAGAAAATGTATTTTAATTGTTCCATTTTTAATGTATGGAAGGAAGAATAGGATGCCGATATCGAAGATTATTTACTATAGCAAATAATCACGTCAGGATAAATGTTATATAGAAATCTTGGGAGTGTAAGGGGTTATAAGAGTACTTTTAGATTATACTGAAAAAATATGCACTTCTGCTAAAATCTGAAGTGAATCAGTATGAAGTGACTTTTCACTTTAAAAAGAATGTGATAAGTATACTATTTAAAAGTATAATGACGGATATTAAGAAATTTGTACAATTTTATGGTATTTAAATATGAATTTGTTAAGTCAAATCTTTTTATATATATTTTTGCTTGAGATATGTAAATTAAACTGAAAATCACGATCATATCTTTCTCATGGAATGTCAAAGTTCATTTGTATTAAAAAAAGTGCATGAGCAATGAAAATAAATAGAACAATACTTTTTTATTATGTTTTTACCATGGTCTTAGCAGTTATGCCATCATGTGTTCTGTTCAACAAAATTTATTTAGTGCAAACAATACTACGAAAAAATATTGAAAAATACCTTGTTTTACAATATTTATTTCCCTTAGTTAACTTAAATATCGTTTTTCATTTTCTAAGGCTTCCCTTTACGAAAAGAATTTAATGTTTATAATTATTTTCAGCATTCGTACGAATTCTATGCATAAAATAAACATTTTCTTTAACAAAATACTTAATCGGAAAGTATATACCCGGTATTTCCGGTGTATCTACCACATATAAAATGATCATTTTGCTTTAGTTTACATTTTTTCCATTACCAAAATCATGTAGCAGACGCGTCGGCCGATGCGTCCTGTCTCCCGGGTGACGTCACTACCAGCAACCAATGGCACGCTTTTTCCGTTCCTGGCCTAACCTTAGTATATTAAAGAACCTTGGTTTGAACCCTCGCCATGCAATTATGACTGGAAGCACTTTTAAATTCCTTACATGACATTATGATGAAATTTCAAGAAATCATAGCTCCTTTAATAAGGCCCATTAGGAAAACTAATACGTGCATTCAAATTATTTTGGTAGGGGTACAATATAAGGCCTCAATCTTTAAATTAATTAAGCTCATAAGCTCATAACATTTGCGGTTTTGCAGCTGAAGATGATGGTTCGGTAAAACCATCGAAACTAGTCCTGTGAAAATTTTGTGAATATAACGCTGATTTTTGTTGTTTGACTTCTGAACTCATAAGTTCTCTTTTTAAAGAGCATTACGAAATACAGATTCTTCAAATAAAACTAAAATTACTTTTTATTGTTTATTTGCATGGTCTCCAGATATCAGACAATCAGATTTTTGATATACTGCACTTATAAACAGGATTAAAAAACTCCATTAGCATAAATTATTATGAAATACCATATACTTTCAAATATATAAGTTGAGAATTTTGGGGGGGGGGCGCTGAAGTTTGGGATTTGATCTATATGCAGTGGCACCCAAAAGTGTTCGTACACTTATGATTTTCATTGAAAAAGGGCTCTATCCATTAATTAAAAGTAAACTTTCTGAATGAGATTTTAATAATAAGATTTATAATCTATTTGTAACAAAATTACACGAAATATTTTTAAAATATAGCGAAACTTTATTTTTAAAAAAATTAATAATCAAAAAATGACAAACATTTTATGTCACAAAAGTCTTCGTACACTGAAATATTTTTGGATAAAATCAAAATTAGAATTATCGTCTGCCGCTTTTTTTACTTTTTGAATTTTTGATTTGGCATTTAAAAAATCATTTGCTTTAATTTTTTATTGTTTACTTTAGAATATTCTATTTATTATTGAAAAATGGGTCGCAATCGTAAAGAAATTACAAACAGCATTGAAAAATTGATAATTTTTCAACATATTAGTGGTAATTCGAAATATCGCTAAATTAGTTCATTTATCCCATTCCACAGTGCAGCTTGTGATAAAACGTTTTAAAGAAGAAAATCGTATTGAAAACAAGGTAAGAAAAGGTCGACCGAGAAAGTTAACTAAACTTGATGAGAGATTCATTACACTCAAAAGTCGTTAATTCGGACTCGTCGGAACTTCGGCGATTCCGGATTATCGATTTTTCCGGATTATAGATCATCAGTTTAAATCTCGTAAGATGGCATGCAGAAATTCTAAAATTAAAAATATGAAGCCTTAATTTATGAAATAAAGAACAATTATAATCTAAAGGGTATCAAAATTTACAAAAAAAAAAAGCTTAATATTTATTTGTTTACTTTATTAAACATTTCTTTCAATGTAAGTTGTTTTAAGTTGCTTTGTTTTATGTGATAATACCTTCTCTTTAATTCTATAAACGGACACAATTTCTTGTTCAGTTACAAAGTTCCACTGTTCAAGTCCCGTTAATTGTTGTGCTGAGAATAACGACTAACTTGTCAGTCAAAATTTTTTCGTTTTCACTAACCTCTCTGTCACATTCTTTCACGTGAAATTGATGAACAGATTTCAGAATGGTTAGAGAAACAAAGCATATGTCTTTATCCATTTTTTGCAGCAATTCCACTTTTTGTTTGATGGACATTGAAACATACTTTCGTTTTGTACGATCCTTTGGGAGCTCCAAAATCAGAAATTTTATTTGACATAATCGAAAGTTCAAGTTTACTTTTATAAAATTGCTATTACAGTCTGCAAAAAATAATAAGCCGGGTCCAATTCGAAGATTAAGGAACAAGGCAATCATCAACATTAACTGAAATACATAATTAGATAATTTTAGATTATACCGTCCGTTATACATAAAACGCGCACGCGAAAACATATTCTGCGCTTGCGCACACGCATATGCGCAGTGGTAAAAGGTCTTACACGCACGCGTAAACGCCTATGCGCATGTGTCAACGCGGCGCATGCGCAGAAAGTTTTTAGCTTTGGGGTCCGGATTATGGGTGTCCGAATTAACGACTTTTGACTGTATTAGAAAATTTGTGAAAAACTCACGTTTGAGTGCTGTAAAAGTTTCTGCAGAATTTAATGCAAAATTTTCTACTTCAATTTCACCTTAAACTGTTCAACGAGTTCTCAGAGAAGCTGGATTACATGGGCGTTCTGCCCGTAAAAAATTGTTTGTTAGTGAGAAAAACAGAAAGCTTAGGCTTTCATTCGCAAAATCAACGATAAATACACCCAAAACGTACTGGAATAATGCCCTATTTGCTAACTAAAGCAAATTTAACAATTTTTGGAAATGAGGAAAAATGAGGAACTTCATTCTAAGAACTTAGTCGGAACAGTTAAGTATGGTGGTGGAGGTGTTCTTGTGTGGGGGTGCATGCCAGCATCAGGACTAGTAATTTGGTATTTATTGATGGCATAATAAATCATTCTCTTTATTTAAATATTTTAAGAGACAATTTAAATTATCAGCCCAAAATTTGGGTATTAGAAACAACTTTATTTTAATCATGATAATGATCCTAAGCAAACGGCTCTCAACGTTCGCCTGTGGTGTCTCTATAACTGTCCACAGATTTTGAAAACACCACTTCAGTCGACAGATTTAAACCCCATAGAACACATTTGGGTAAAATCCTAGTATACGGTGCAGCCTTGGCGCGACTTTGAAAATTATCGCCAACACCAAAAATGATCCAAAGAACATCTATATATATATATACTATACACTATATACTATGTGTGTATATACATAGCATATATACTATGTTATGTTTAACTATATATTTTCTTTGTATGACCCGTTAACTACTCATCGCAATGTCCGGTTTTTACTGCTATCATAAAGTCGCCAAAAGTAGCCAAATCCCGTGTGCACCGGATACTAGGATACTAGTGCACCGGATACTAGGATACTAGTGCACCGGATACTAGGATACTAGGATACTAGGATTAAACATTTGGAAAGAACTGGAGGTTAGAGTAAGAAAACACGATATCAAAACGAAAAGTGAACTCAAAACAGTCATGATGGAAGAATGGATGAACACTGATACAGAAATTACGAAAAAAAAAAACTAGTAAAATCTATTCCCAGACGTTTAAAACTGCTAAAGGATATCCTAATAAATGCTAAAGGATATCCTAATAAATATTAATTTAACGAAAAAGGAAAATATTTACTAATATGTCAAATTTTTTTTAAGTGTACAAAAACTTTTGTAAGATAAAATATTTGTCATTTTTTTATTATTAATTTCTTAAAAATAAAGTTTCGCTATATTTTAAAAATATTTCATGTAATTTTGTTATGAATATAGATTTTATTATTAAAATCTCATTCAGAAAGTTTACTTTTAATTAATGGATCAACCCTTTATCAATGAAAATCATAAATATATGAACACCTTTGGGAGCCACTGTACAAGGTCCAAAATGATTTACAAATAATTCAGTTACAAAAGTGAAAGTATTTATGGACCATTAAACGCAATTTTTAGAACTTAAAAACAGTAATTCTTAACTGACTGAAACCAAAAATAAAGAATGATGACTTTGAAACAAGATACATTATTTTCGCATACATAACCATACATGAAAATCAAATCATTACCCTTCAAAACTTCTTTAACATTAATAACCAAAAAATAATGCGCAAGAAATATCAAAACATTTTTTAAAAAAGAAAAAAAAAAAGATTTAAACTGCCAGATTTTTAACAGATACATCTGTTTATAACAAATACAGGAAAGTCTTTTAAACGGAAAATTCACGTGAAAGACAAAACTGTACAAAAAATAAATCTTACAGTAAATAAAATTTATAACGCATATAGTGGCAAATTGCAAAATCGTTTCCTTTTAATATAAAATAATATCCATAAAGAAAGAAAAAAACAGTTACTTCGCAAACAAAACAAAAATTAACAATGCGCTTTCTATATTATTGATCTATATAATGTCCTCTAAAGGTCGATTCCAAACATAAACTACTTAAGCCTAACAGGCCCTCTGGTCAAATGTAAACATGCCAGCATTGAGACAAGATTTTAATATTTATTCTAATCATACAGATTTACTGAATTACGAAGGAATTATCGACTTCAAAAAATAACACATTTTCAAATTCTGAATATATATTACGAAAAGTGATACAAAATATACTCACAATATTTTCACCCAGATGGGTAGATCACTGGGTATGTCAACTAATCCTCGTCTGCCACAGTCAACTAGTTCACCTAGACAAGAACAACTTGACGGGCACTCGATGTTTTTGGTCCGTGGACATTTAATTTCATTGCATGAAGTCTGCGAACAGTCCAGTACCATAATATGTACAGAAATTAGTACCAATACTGTCGTAAATATGAGCAAGAAAGGCGCCATTACGTTGCCACGAACTCGAATGGCAAGTTAAGCCTGATGATCCCAGTTTCGAGTTTAGTAACAGTACAAACGAAAAGGTTTTTGCTCTCTGTTCGATAATTCAGGCATTTTGAATTCTTTAAATGTTTAACAGACCACAGATCAGGGGCCTTTAACCAGTATCCATGATCCATAACATAATATTATGATGCATGTGCCAATATAGACAGCTTCTGTAAACCTCCAACGCACTTCACTAACTCCCACGGATTAATGCTTCCATCATCCATACAGATGCGCAGATCTCAGCGAAGGAAAAAATAAGCATTCTCATTGGATATAGCTTGTCACGTGGCTTGAAGGATCGTCTAGAGAAGAATTCCCTGTAATAGGGAATACTACAATAACTAGGGAATTATTTGATAACTTTAGCTTTCTAATTTCGAAAATTAAATAACATTCTGCAGTTTTTGAAAAACAATGTAGAAATTGAAAAATTTCTAATTGCTTGACAATTTACATATTTATCATTTCAGATTTACACTAATTCATGTAGTTTACAATTCCAATTTCCTACTAAAAAACTGTTAAAGCCTACAAGACCAACTCTCCAGGAAACTTCGTAGTTGAGAAATTCATGCTAGACATGGGAACAAAAATGTGGTGGTGATTGAAAATCCCCTTGTATTTCAGCAGAATAGGGGTTTGAAATAAAAATTCTTGAAGACAAAAGATCCTCAACTTTATACACATGGGCATTGCCTGTCCAACATTTTATTGCTTTATAATAAAACTATGATTCCTATGAACTTTGAAAAGCATCGCCAGATATTGTTGTCGATATATTTGATTTTTTAGGCTCTCCGAGAGACCGATAATTAGGGAAGAGGGAGTACGAGGTCCACGGATTTCATTCGCGGCCAGAATTTGGATAGAGCTCGGGCTTTGCACAAATCTAATAATTGAATTCAATTTAATTCAACGTGTTATTTTAAAACGGCTGAAAGACAAGCAGGTTATTTTACAGATTTTGTTGCATGATTTCTAGTTTTTTTTTTTTTTTACAGAAAATGTAAAAATATACAGTATCTAAATATTTAACAATTAATTAAATAGTAAAAGATTCAAATTTTGGAATTTGGAAACCTGATGATTAAGAATGATTATTTTAAGTCAATTTTTTTTTAACTTTGCTTAAAGATTTTTAAGCTCTTATTTATCATACACAAGTGTCAGAAATTTTCTCATTTAATCGTAAATGCGTATGATAATATTTGAATGTACTTTTTTTGAAACAACGTTTACTGTATTTTTGTATTTGTAAGTCGCCCCTTTTTAATTAAATGTCTTATATATATATATATAATTTCGCTACTTTTGAACCGTAATCGGATGTATCTGATATTCATATGCAGACTTTTCTCTTAGGCACTACTTTTTTAATTGTACGCAATTCCAAATATCCGGTACTCAATTACCCAGATCCTTTATTCTTATGTTAAATGCTTAAATATTGCAGATTTTCGTATTTTATGCACATTTATGAATTAAATTAAATTCGATTATTATATTTATGCAAAGCTTAAGTCCCATCCAATTTTCACCGCGAATCCCTCAGTGATGGAATCCGAGGGTCTCGTACTTCTCTTTTTACCATGAGCCTCTCAAAAAGACTGAAAAATCAAATGCATCGCCAGGTATTATTTAGCTTCTTCAGGATTTAGTTACGTATTACTAATGTTTTCATTGATTTAAATAACACGAAAAACCTAAAACAGCATAATACCTACTTTTTTTGCACTGCATTTTTTTTTTTTTTTTTTTTTTTTTTAATTCTTACAACCCCACCAGTGGGCGAATGGTTAAGACCGCTGAATACTGGTAGTTCAACCCGAGTTCGAACCCCGATGTACGGGTTGGCTGCATGGTTGGTTTTTGTGGTTTTTTCTATGTGTGTTCTCAGTGTAAGTATGAGGCAGTGTCTATCAGAAAGTGTTCCACGAAGGCATACTAGTCTTTAAGCCTACGTACGTTTTTCCATATTCATATTCAAATAACCAGTCCATCTTCAACTTCAGTGGACTGCGATATACAAGTATATATTCACTCATCTTCAATGGACTGCGATAAACGCTATGAAATATCGCATGAGAGGGTAGGAACTATCTCAGAGATGGTTCGTAAATTGTTACTTTTAAATAGTTTTCTAAATACTTAGCAGAAACTGACCCCTGCTTCATTTTAAGACCGTTAATTAACAGTTTCATGTGATTCTTCTGTTATCATACCACGCCATTTCCTGATAGGAACATCTTTAAAGGATATTCCAAAATCAGATATGTATGACGATAAGCTGGCTTTTCATAATCGGTGGAAATTAGTCCAGCACATGTGTCAGTCCTTTTAGAAGAACTGATTGCTGGATTATCATAGGATTATCTGACTGGTTAATTACAAGTGAGCACAGACTGGCATCGTGCTTGTGGTAATCAAAGAACGCAGTTTTACTACAAATAAAACATAAAAATATTGACACAGAAATCGTAATGTGAAATTAAACACTTTTATGAACTCAAAAGATTTTAAACCAAACTGTGTATTGCTACCTATGAAAATATAATTTTTTTGAGTAATCAAGGCATGATTTTCAATTTGCATATTTTTCCAATTGTTAGCCCAAAGGGGTAATTTGCCCAGAAGGGCTATTTATTTCGTTTTCGTATTTTGTGTCGTCCACTATAAAATGGAGTTTCACTTTTCAAATTGTTGCCACCAAATATTAAAGCCCTGGATTATATTTAAAGAAATTAAATAAAGAAGAATCTGCATGAATGTATGTATGTTTCTTGCATTGTGAAAAAACAACGGTACGTACAGACATGAAATCTTGAATAACTTAGTCTTCAACTAGACTATGGGAATGTGGAAGCCCAAATTTGAAATTTGGCATTTGTTTTATTATCTATTTGATATTTTGTAAAACTTTAACGAATGTTTGGTTAACAAACTCAATAATTTCAAAGCGGGCAGTGGCAACACTGTGCGAATAAAAAACATTTTATTATCACTAACGCGCGAGACAATGTATCGGAAATTCTAAGAATATATTTAAATATTTTGTGATATTGCTGTTGAATTGCATTTTATGGTTTAAGTGCGAAGAACAGTATATTTAATAAATAAAAGTAACACAGAAAACATTAAAAAAACACCCCTTTCGGCGTATTAGAAAATCTGAAAGATTTCAGATTTTTTTTAATATTTTTTATAGAATGAATAAAATGCTCATTTTCCTATTTTAGTTCTTTACTCCTTTCTTTAAAAATCGGACAATGGGCATTTGAAACTTTTGAAAAATAAATACAGTAATAAAAAGAACTGCGTTTTTTTTTAAATTTAAATTACGGGTTGTTAAACTGTGATTTATAATGAGCGAAATGGAAGGATTTTTTTAAGCAGCTCCGAAATTAATTTTTATGGTGCGCAGGATCAACTTAACTACTTCAGAATGGGACATCAAAAGAATCAATTTTTCATTGTTTGAATAAACCGAATTTTTTTTAATTCAATATATTTCATTCATACGCTTGATTACTATTGATCGAAAATTTATTTGCATTGACTCTTTCATATGTCTATAATTTAATGAGACCTACGGTAAGAAGCATACGGATTCCTTAATTTCTCCCCCATTTTCTTCAGTTGCTTTCAAAAAAAATAATGAAATTCTGTTTTAAAATGTTTAAGTTTATATTTTGTATAGCACATACTCAATTTAAACCCAGATCCGACACTTGGTCTAATTTCTAAGAGTCCTTAAATTCTACTGCTCAGTGCCTCTCTAAATTCTAAATTTTTGCCGCCTCTAAATTCTGCTGTCTACACTAAATTATAAAAATTTTATCATCGCTAAATTTTTCTGTTCGTTGCTTCTCTAAATTCTAAGCATTTTGCCGCCCAAAGGTTCTTTGACTTAGAGGTTCTTTGCCTAAGATGTTCTTCGCCTAAGTTCTGCTATGCGGGACAGCCGCAATGGCTGCAGTGGCTCTGCACTGATCCTACTAAAGTCTAAAAAGAACATGTATGTAAGATACTTCTTTGTTTAAATAACTTTAAATGAGAAATGCGGAATTTTAAGGTTAGTTCTCGAAATGCTTATATAATATATATATATATATATGAACAAGTATTTTAAAGATAAGGTATTTATAAGATAAGGGAAAATGTATGTATGAACAAGCATTTTAAAGATAAAGAACAAGTATCTTGGGGAAAAATGGTATTTTGCCATTTTTTTTTTTTTTTTTCAAAGAGTGAAATTAAATACGTTTCACAGATATCTGACTGCTGATAGTTACATTTGGCTTCTCTATTCGCTGCTCAGAAAAGGGATTTCCTGCAGCTACAGTCTATTTCTTTAAAACAGGCACTTCAAGGCCGTTGCCAACCCTCCTTAGTTGCAATCATACCGCCTAAAACTTATTTCTCCACCTCAGTAGAGATTTTAGTTCATATCAGCCTTCATTTCTTGCTTTTCATGAAGCGAAACACGCTAAACGGAGATGAAGTGGGAAAAAAATTTAGGCGACTGGAACCATCTGCTGCAGCTGTCACTCCTATAATCACGAGCGAATCTGGGCGACGGAAATCCCCCTGAAATTCTTATTTCAAAGTAAAGACTATATAGTATATCGTGTTACTTACTGAGGTGGAGAAATATTTCTCTTCGCTTTATTATCGCTGACAAGATAGAAACACTGTTCCCATTTTATAAAAAAAAGGGGAAAAAAAGAAAAAAAAAGCTTCTGCTCGTCGAGTATTGAACCAAAATACTTGTTTGTTTTAAACCTGTAGATTAAAACGGTGATTAAATTCGCTTTACAAGACAGTCAGCATTATATGAAAAAAATAAAAAAATCGAGTATTTGCATGGTATAAGAAAAACATATGTATACATTTACATATAATAATGAACTTTTAGAACCAATTTTACATATAGCTACTAAGTTGAAAGCCACAGAAAAAAATTATATTGAGAAAAAAAAAAATGTATACGATCGTACCTGCCTCTTTAAGTTCTATATACTATAGTATTATTTATAAACTTAGAAGAACCAAAGCCGTTAGAAAGCTTAAACGTAAGCGAATAAAATAAAAATAAACGGTTTAACATTGCAATTAAAATACCTAATAAATATCTGAAATCATAATTTTATTCAAAAAATGACAAATGCCAGGACCAGGACCAGCCCTCGCTAAAAATTTTTTAATTCCCAAAAAGTAGAGAAATCATGAGAGAACGTTTTGAAAAAAAGTGTTTTGAAATGCTCTCAAAAAAATTTTGGTATTTTGTTCTGCGCGGCGCCACTTTGTATTTGGCGCCCTAGGAGTTCACCCTACCTCGCACTTCCCCTCTTCCATTAAAGCCGCTACAGACCGGAACCGGTTTCACTCCTGCGATCCGAATGGTACACAAATTTATTACGAACTTGTATAAAACATTACTTTATAACGTATAACGCTTAAAGAATTGCTATTTTTAGGTATGCTTTAATTAGACGGTGTTTTTATACGCGGTTTTTGGCATCAAGCGTCTATTTGCAATTCAACAGCCACAACCGTTATATACAGGGCTTAATATCTAAAATTCAAAGTGCCGGAGCCCTATGGAAGACCGTCAGCAAAGAGGAACAAAAGTAAAGAAATAAATAAAATAACTATTAAAATCATTAATAATTTAAAAATTAAATAGTCAATTATTACAAAATCAATTATTATTTAATTAATATTAATAACTGATAATCGTAAATTATTATTTAATTAAATAAAGTTAATTAATTAATTATTATTAAAATAGTTACATAATGAAAGTTAAAGTGATTAAATAATTAAAGATTAAAGTCCTTAAATAATTAAAATTAAATAAAAGGTAAAGAGATATATTTGCAAAAAAATAAAATTTTTGAGATCAAATTTCTACTGAAATTGTTGTTCAGTTACACAAATGAAGCGCCAGAGCTGTATAACAAATATATATCAGCTGTATAACAAAGAAATACCATAATTAGAAAACTATTCATCATTTTCAAAAATTTATGTTATCACGGAATTTATTATTTACTTTAGAGAACGCTTATTTTTGAATTAAAATATCTATAATGAAAATAAATTTTATTTTCTTAGCAGGCGTTCATAAAGTAATGCTTTTAAGTTTAATTATCCATCTGTATAACGTTATGTTGTTGAGTACAAAAATTAAAGATTTACAATCTGATTAAAAGTTATTCCTTTTCTTAATTTAACTAACTCAAAATCTGCATTTGGAAAGTAACTCCTCGTGTATCAAGAACACATATAAACTTAATTCCAAAATTCACCCCGAATTCTGAATCCACAGCTGTTATTCACCTCCTTCACAAGAAGGGAAATTCTCTGTACGTGTAGGGAAAATTTCCAAACGTGGTGCGGCATAGTATACATTCAAATCTCTCCTACCCCCCCTTCCAGGCAACAATAGGCACAAAGCGATCTTTAGAATATTCCTCTGCAGTTATTCATTCAATTCTTGGAAGTGCCTCACAACTATTGTGAGGTAGGGGGCACCGCTCGCTTTAGGTAAAAAGAATAAATACTTTTCCGAACATGACTATTCAGAATGAATCGATACTGTATAAGCTGCTGCTTTCCAAAGTATGAACTCTGACATATGATTCGAATGACTGGAAAAGTTTTTTATTGGATGATACGACGTCCATTTTTTTAAGGAGGAATTTATTATAAGAATGTTCGTGAAGAATATTTTTTCACAAATAACATTCCGTCGTACTTCGCTTCATAGACATTTTGCGAAAAGAGATATCCCGCAGTTTATATTCATAGTTTGGCTGGAATTCTACTCAAAATCTTTCACCGAAAGAAAAGATCTCAAGAAAAATCAGATGTTTTTCCGTGAGTACTTAGAGCAGCATTTGACTATGAATCTCAGATGTTATATTCTTGAGTCGTTCCTTTACGAAACATCAAAATCGTGGCTTCAGAAAGAATCATTTCAAACGAAAATGTTCCTTAACATTGTAATCATAAGAGAAATATTTTATTTTCTAAATTCTTAAAAAGTTGCATGCAGATATAACATAATGGAAAATAAATGCAACGACAAAGAAATCAAAATTTAGCAACAAGAATTGGCATTACATAAGTAAAACATACCGTATTAGATGTAGTTTCGAGGATCAAATAGTTCTCCTTTAAAACTAAAAATTTTATTAATTTGTTGATAACTTGTTTAACTTTGTTAATAACATAATTTTTTAATAATTGATTTGACTTTGCTAAAATAGTAATAATAATTAGATCGTAACAATAATTAGATGCTATCATGTCCGTGACGAAAAGATGTTGCTACTAATCAGCGATGCGTAAGATTTTTTATATGTCTTCAATATCATAGCCCCGCCACTGACCGAGCGGTTAAGATTGCTGGCTAGGGGAAGCTCGACCAGGGCTCGAAACCAAATGAAGGGGTACGTTGCATAGTTGGTTACTGTATTTTTCCCCATGTGTAGCGGGAATACAAATCGGGTTTTCCTAGAACGTTCTCCACGAAGGCATTCTTTTGCTTAGACAGACAACTCTAGACTGCTTTGCCATATTTAAATAACTTAACCTTCAATATTATAAAAATACATTGTTCAATGTAACGTAAGTCATTTTACCTAGGCCTTTTAACTATATTTTGAAATAAATGTTGCTTTTTGTCAGTTTGTCCCCAAATTTTTAATCTCGGGAACCATATATACTGGTTTTCTTCATAAAAACTACATGCATATAGTTCTCATGAAGCAAAGAGGGAAAAAAGGAAACTCCTAAAAGAAAATACGCAATAATGAAGTAATAATAAATGATCCAATGTAATTGTTAAAGATTAATTGATAATTAGAGATCAGTTCTAATTACAGATAGATATATGTTGTTATAGTATGCTACAAATGTTTTCGTGACCCTTTAAAATTTGTTTGACGATGCACAGTTCAAATGCAAACTGCACTCTCAGTATCATTGTTTCATACCACATCTACCAACAATCAGATAGGTTTCTAGTGTTCAATATTCGATCACAAAATTTCTAATTTTAATTCTTGCTTGCATTACCTTTTGCATTTAAGCTAAAATTTATTGCTCAAGTATTTTCTAGATTATCATTCTCAAAAACGTAAATTGAAGTAGTGGTTCTGAAAATGGTCAGTATTATGAGTTTCCAGATTTGCGAAATCATAATTTGTCTGATGTTGTATCATCCATAATACATGGAAGAAGGTTTGCCAGAGCCTACTCCAAAGAGAGATTGGACTTCTATTTCCCACCCCCCAATTTTGAGGGAGAACATTCCCGGGGGAATCCAGGGTCTCCCACCCCTCTCTCCTCCCCCAATCCACACGAGAGGACTTTCGCCTCGCCGCATATTTAGAGAGCCGCCATGCCGCACTGAGAGTATACGTTTACAAATATCCATGCCTTCTCCGGGATTCGAACCCGGGCCCTTCGGTACCGTGGTAGGCTCCCCTAGCCACTATACCGTCTCGGCGACAATTGGCTGATGAGCAGAAAGAATTTCTTTTAAATTCAGGAATTCTTTAAGAACTTTTTTCAAGAATTCGGAATTCTAAAATACAAACAACAGAAATTCTGGAGAATCGGAACTCGAAATTCTCTTGTAAATCTCGAAATTCTTCTCGTTGTGATGAGATAGATTCTCAACCGCAACACTTATGTGTAACAAATTAATATCACAGCAATGATCTGTAGTTCCGTGGAACCGTGGGTTTCAAACCATTCTTTTAGGGGTTACGGTTTAAGTTAAAATAAGAATTCAAAGGAATATCTGTGAATACAACATGGATCGCAAAACTAAAACTATCTGAATTTCTATTGTTATAGCTACCTAAGGCTGTTCTTTTAATTTTCCACATAAAATACACACTACATTGATGTAATTTCAGTACAGGTAGCGTATTTAAGGATGGTAGGATGACACCCCATGGGTCATGGCGCCGAATGCTAAAGGATGCCAGATAATCAAGATTTTTTTTATAATGCTTAAAAAAAACCTTCTTTTGCGGAACATTTTATTCGCTATTTAGGAGAGGGAGCCGAAAATATTTTTGCCCGTGGTGACAAATGTTAGATTTCTAACATTTATTTTTCTGAGGATGGTACAAGTTCACAAAATAATAATAATAATAATAATAATAATAATAATAATAATAATAATAATAATAATAATAAATAAATAAATAAATAAATAAATAAATAAATAAATAAATAAATAAAAATAAAAATAAAATAAAATTACAGTTTTTGGGACTCCACAAAAGAAAACTATAATTTTAGTTTTATCCAAATCGACAAAGTTTGGAGACTATTTTAATAGACGATACTTTCTGCAAAATAAAATTTTTTCGATATTTCACTGTTTTCTTGATTTTACTAACCATGTTATTATATATTAATGCAATAAAGAATGCTAGAAATAAAATATATCATACAGAAAAAAAAAATTAAAAAATGGAAGTAAATCGTATCATTTGATTAATTTAAGGTCTATATTTGTTGCAGATCCCAAAGATTACAAACACTCACACCCCAAAAAAGTGAAAGCTTTCAAATCATATATTACTTTTTTTTTTTTTTTTCCTTTTGCGTATTATCTTTATTTATTAAATATCACGTTCTTCGGACTTCAGCCGCATAAAATCCAATTCAACCACAATATCACAAATATTTAAAAATAGCATATCTTTAGAATTTCCTATACACAATCTCTCGCGCTGGAAATAAAAATATTTTTTTCCGTACAGTGTTGTCATTGCTCGGTTCGAAATAGTTCAGTTTGTTAATCAAAAATTCGTTAAAGTTTTACAAAATTTGAAACGGATAATAAAACAAATTCGAAATTCAAAAATCGAGCTTCCAAGTGCCCATGTTCGGTTGGAGGACTAAGTTATTCAAAACTGGATGGCTCTAGGTACCATTGCTTTTTCACTGTGCGAGAAACATTCATGCAGATTCTTCATCATTTAGTTTTTTTTTTTTTTTTTTTAATGTTATACATAGCGATAATATTTGGTGGCAACAGTTTAAAATGTGAATCAACGCAAAAAGTGAAACGACGCAAAATGCCGTTTGGAGACTATATTAGCCCTTTGGGTCTAACGTCCCTTTGGGTTTTTACTCTTTATATATATATATATGTAGCAGTTCATCATTTCGATGAAAATTGTGTGTTTAATTTATTGAAATACCCGAACCCTCTTTCCGAAAAGCACAGCTTGAAAAAGTGTTTTGGTTGATGCCAAATAATTTTTTTTTTATGCTAGTTCGATGTTTTTCATAAAGCTGTGGGTCCTTTATGCAAAATAACCGCTTTTCGCAAATATGTCGAAGATTTCATTTCCCACCATGCTGACCAAAACTGGACTTAAAAGAGGGCGCGCACACCCTTATGAAGATTGCATTTTTCAAGTTAGAAACTGATTCAATCTTTCTCCTTATGTCAGGCACCCTTATGAACGTTTGTGTGTTTTCAAATAGCGGTCGAACTGTATGAGAGTGAGACGATCTTTATGAAAGCATCCCGAAAAGGAAGCTCCATGCCAATTTGAGGAAAATATCCTGGAGGGCGGATCCAAGGGTTCCCGCTCCTTTTCTTCTACCAGAAACCAGTCAAGAAGATACTTGGCCTCAATACTATTTTAACTGTCTCCATGTTGCAAAGACACTATACTCTCACATACATCCATGCCTTCTCCGAGATTCGAAACCCAGACACAAAGCTAGGGCACAAAGCTTCCTACTCGATCTGCCAAGACAGCACCTTGCAGAGTTGCCTGATTCTGCAACAGCTTTGTAAAATTGTGCTAGAAATGCAGCATCTTTCGTTATTATTATTAATTTCTTTATTTTCCAATTGAAATTGTCAGTGCGTTTTTTCAAAAGTTGAACGAACCTTTCTGATCACTGATTTCACTCCACCGCACATCTTTGACGCCTCTTTTATCTAAAACTGAGAGTGGCAGCAAGATTTTAGTATAGTAGAGAAGAGCTTTATCGTACGAGTTTGACACCTGATAATATCAAGAAATTTGAAGTCTGTAAACTACACTTATCTTTGAACAAAATGTGAGAGTCAGATAGCATGCATTTTATCGGCAACGTTTCCGTTTCTCTTTTGAAAACCTTTTATCATGCAAAAAGTCGAATGAAGTACTGTTTCAACTGCGCATTTACTTGCAATTTTCTTTTCATGTAAAAGCATTTAGAAATGTGAAAAAAAATCTTATCTTTTATTTTATATTATCACCTTATGCTTTACTTTCAGCGGCAAATCTTTCATCACTAAACTCTTACTAAAATTCTTCACTTCAGCTACATAAGTATCGAAGCAAGAGTTATGACCAATAATTGTGAAAAATAAAAGACCGGAAAAGAAATTTTGTAAATATTGTCAATAATAAAAAATTTAAAAAAATAAATAAATAAATAAATAAATAAAACTAAACACCAATAACTAAAATTTTATTTTGGCCACAATTTGTGATGGTACCACTTAACACAATTGCTACGAAGTCAATAATTGCTAACTTGCATATGATTAGGACTAACTTAAAGCCGGTTACAATTTAACTTGTACATTTTTACTTTTTTCGCCCATTAATTTAAAAGTTATATTATAAAGACCATTTAAATATCAGTCAAAGGCTATTATTTGCCAAAGTAAAACAACTCTAATAATATGTATACCTACCTCGTGATATTTAAGAGGCTTTAAGGTGCGAGCCATTTTACTGTACATCTAATAACTAGAAGCTCGTTGCATATCTACACAGGAAGACCATTAGAAGGACTGGCAAGAATATCTCCTTGGCCCAGCTAAACAAGCGATAGCGGATCCTTTGAAAGTCCCCAAGGAATATTGATCACTACACTGAGTTGGAGGAAACTCACATATGGTAAAAGGTAATTAATTACCTTACCTGACTCTGAATATTGGCATTAATTAATGGAGTAAGAGAAGCCAGATTTTTCCAAAGTTCGGCCTTAAAGATAGCGTTCGAACCACAAGGATGCTAGCCTTACTGTGTTACTGTAGTTTCCCAGTTTTTGTTGTTTTTACTGAAGTTCTTTGGGGGATTTTTTGGCCCCTTCCCCATACATACTGTCTTTGTTCTACATTGCAAAGGTTTGGAAACATTTTCTTCTCCCCCCCTCAGATGTCATTTTCCCCATTTCTGGTTACATCGTTCGTGACACTTAACTCCTGTAACTGGCAACATGATCTCTAGCATAGCGTGTATGCCAGTTGAGTAGTTGCTTTAAGAAGGGTGAGGCAGGGCGATTTTTCAACCCTCCAAATGCAGACGGGCGCCATTCCCGAATGCTGAAGACTTTTTAGAATACCCAAAAGCGTCTTTTGGGATTTCACTATTTTTGATTTATTAGGGATGGTGCTCAATATAATAAAGCCGGCCCTGTCTCAGTAAAGCATTCCAAATTCCGGTCACACATCTAAAACCTTTCATGCAACTCCGATCGGATTAGAATTAATAATTGAAGCATGACATGTTGCTAGCATCTGAAACACTGAGTTAGGCCAGAACTAGTGTTTTGAACTGTATACATCAACTTTCAAGTTACAACAAACTGACGCTTTTTTTTTGGGGAGGGGCAGTCTCTATAAAGTATACTTTACGATTTGCCTTTGACTCTAGTCGATTGCTTAACTTTAAGAATCGGTATTTCCAGTTTGATACCAAATAAATTCTAACATTATTCAGAAATTATCTTCGAATAATGAATTTCTTGTGTGTATTAGTGTGACTTATACACTTGGCTTACGGTAACATCAGATCAAGCCCATGAATTTTATTATGATCAAGAGGCGAAGGGATGCTTTATACACCTTATGAGTGACCTCTTCTATACCCCTTTTCCTTCCCAGCTTCTTCTTAGTTACGAAGAAAAATCTCCCGGGACACAAATCTGATGGTTTCTCATCCCTCACTATCTTTTACCAACCTCTCAAGAGGGCTTTCGGCTCTCAATATTTTAAGTATCAACATGCACGAACACAATATACTTACAAGTACCCATGCCTCCTTCGGGATTCGCAGCAGCTATAGCAGTCAGCTGCTCTGTCACAATGCCAACAGGTAACCACTAATGAAATTCATAAATTCGCTCGCGATTTCAAAATTTGCTTCAAGGGTCGGGCTTCGAGAAGAACTTTATTTTATTTAAAGATAAAAAAGAATCGTAATTTTTTTTTTATTCCAGATATAAAAGTTTCTCTAATATTCGAATCTCTCAAATCCTTCATATAAAATAAAACGAAAGATTAAAAAAAATGCTTTTAATTATTTGTTATATTAAAAGGTTTTAATACAGTAATTTTATTTATAGGTTTATTATATTAAAAGGTTTTAATACACATTTAAAATATGCACCTAATGAAAAAAATTAAGAAAATAGTTTTTTTAACACACTTCATCTATTTAAAAAGTATATACGAAATTTAATACAAGAAGTACATAATTAAAACTCCCGAATCTTGAGGGTCATTTTCTAAATATAATTTGACAAAAGATATTTGAGTAGTAGTCAAGTTTTTTACATTTTGCGACACTATGTTTAAATCAAAGCACTAATATAGGGGGGAATATTTCAAGTTAATGCTGTTAAACACTAAACATGGAACACTCAAATTTTGACCAGCTGAGCCCTGGTGGACGCGCGTTGTCGTTCACTGACAAGAGCCTAGGATAAAGGGACCACACGTCCCATTTTTGGCGGGACAGCCGATTTTTTAAAATGTCCCGCTTTTTAGAAAACATCTGCGTTTCTTATTTTAAATGTACTGTACAAATATATTACTTATTATTTATTAATTATTATAGTGAATATAAAGAAATAAAAAATACATAAATAAAAAAAACACATAAAATGCATGCAGAGTAAACTAGTAAATTAGGCGATGTAACAAGTTAGATTTACTCGGTGGTGTTCGATCATTGTCGTTGCGTCTCGTCAAGGAATATGTGTTATTAACAGAGGAACAGCTAACATTAGCTGAAGGGCTGTTCGCTTTCCACACCATAAACCACAATCAAGGTTTCAGATCAATTGATTGTACGCTGCAAATGATCAAAACATTGTACAACGAAAAATCTGCATGTGCAAGGACAAAAATCGAAGCAATTATTTGTAATGTTTTTTCACCATATACGTTTTAACAATTGCAGAAAGAATTAGGAATTAGATAAATGCACATTTATATCCATATAGTACGATGCTTTCAGCCACAAAGATTTAAAATTATTTGCCACAATTGTTAGACTTTTTGATCAAGAAATAGGAATTAAAATTAGAATATTAGATTTTGTTTCTTTGCCGGATATAAATAATTTTTGATTCAATAAGTACTATTTTAAAAGAGAATAATTTGAACGATAAAATTATTGTTTATTGTGAGGATAACACTGACGCAAATTTTGGTAAAAAAGCTAGAACAGGCATCAATAACGTTTTTACGAAACTTAACGAACATTTGAACCAAAAAATTATTGCAGTAGTTTGTGGAGCGTATATTCTACACAATACTATTCAAACAGCATCTGACTGACTGTCAATGGATGTTGAAAATATTATAGCAAAAATTTATTCGTATTTTTATATATATACTGTGCGTGTTGAAAGTTTGAAGGATTTATGTGTAAGCGCAGAAATCAAATATAAAAGAATTGGGTGACATTAAAAAAGGAGATTTTATGGGAATATGTGGAAAAATCTTTTTAATATATTAATAACCATTTTCCGAAGAATAATATTTGCGAAAATGATCTTTTTATAAGGCGTCATTGGTCAAAAGATATGTTACAGAAGAAAAAATTAAATGTTGGTTGTCTGCAAATGTGGAAACAGACAAAAAATGGACGGAGTTATTCCTCCATTTTAAACAGAATAATTATTATGAATGAATGTATGAAACATTAAAAAATGAAAATTGTAGAACACGCGCTCTTCCTTCCAGGAACAAATACGGCAACAAGACGTGTTTTTTCTAGTATCAATAAAATATGGACAATTGAAAAAACGCAGTTGAACATTAAAATTTTAAAATCTGTATTTAAGGTAAAATATAATTTGATCAATTCATGTGAGAAATTTCACGACATTTTAATTGATGATCCGAATCTATTGCAAAGTATTCACTTGGATAAAAAATGTAACCGTGAAAGAAAATCATAATTTTTTTAATAAAATTTTAAATTAATTAAAAAACATAATATTCAAATTATAGTTTTTTGCAAGTATTTTTATAGTTGCCAATACTTAATAATAAGTATATTTTTGTACATTTATAGACAAGTATATGAATGTATGCAATAAAATATATTCTTTTTTGAATTATTTGTCTGCTTTCACAACTAAATTACAATTCTCATTTCATTCCATTTGTCCCGCTTTGTCTCAATGAAAATGTGGTCACTTTAGCCTAGGACCAACTGCGCCCCTGAAAAGTCGAACATAAGGCTGTACGGTCTCTTTTCTGTTCCTCGACATTTGCGATTACTCCTTATAGCTGAAATCATGGAAGCAAAACGTACAAAAAGTGAAATTCATTTTTTGCTTAAATATAGAAATGTGGCATTTTCAAATAATTTCATAAAATATATTAATTATCTCCTATGTCGAAAAACAATTACAAGGACGAGGGCCTTCACTTTTGTAAATCTGTCCCTGACTCAGAACGGATTATTAAAGTTATACCGTACGTCTAATAGGAACGTTTAATAATATTCATATTGCTCTTCAAAATAATAATAACATTAAAAGATCAAAGATTCCGTTTGGAAGTCAGCTGCATCAATGCAAAAGAAATCGCCAGATGGCGAAGAACTATTTCACAGCTTCTGCGAAATCGAGGAACATATCCTTCACATGAAAAATGTGACGAGAAATTCATAAAATATGCGGAGTTTTGAACTGACAGGAAAGAGAAACAGGTGTTATAAGCAAATATCAAGATTTAACCACACGTGTTTGTCACAAGCAAACAGCAGTCTGATGCAACTTCAGTGCAAAATTCCTCTACCCAAAATTCAAACAAAGAGATGTACTATGTACAGGAAACATGGCAAGTCCAGTGTGCAAGTATGCGGCAGCATGTGGTATTTCAGAATCTTTGGTCAGCCAAGGATTACGGACTTTTAAATTTACTTATGATACATGATCCAATTTTCAATTCTAATACAGTGTTCCATCCTAATATAGAAAATATCACCATTAAGCAAAAAATTGTACATAATATTCTTGGATTTAAAGAAATAAATGAAAGTATAATATTTCTTTATTATATAGCAAGTAATGCTACCGGAATTAAATCAGTGTTATAATGAAAGTAAAAGGCTGCCTAGTGAAAGAATCAAATATATGCTCATTATCATGACCAGGGAAAAAAAGTCCCTATATGTTAAGGCTTCAAGACTGGTCGAGTGGTTAAAACTTCTGAATAATGGAAGGGAGATCCGAGTTCGATTCCAAGCTAACGGGCCACATGGTTGGTTTCTCTATGTGTAACATAAATACTGTCCAGTTTTTTTTAGAAAATCCTCTACGAAGGCATTTTCTTATAAATAGCTTTCGTGTGCTTTTTCATATTCCACCAACCTAACTCGCTTGATGAGAGTATATTAATTCGTCTTTATTTATAATGACTACTAATTATATCGTTCTTTCTTTCTTCAACCAGGGATTATTATAACGGTGTCGACTGCATTTGACCCTTATATTACGTGGTGGTTAACGACGTGGAAACGTGTATGTTATTTTTGGCTCTAGAAAATCTTATTAATTAACAATCTGTTGTAAAAGTCTTATCAATGACATGAGCAGGTACAGGTACAAATGGGCGGAATACCAGAATTTCACAATTAGTGGTACAATACCATTGCTCTAAAAGTGCAGCTCCGTTCGAATTTAATGAAGAACACCACAGGACGGTCAAAGGGTCTCCCATTCCTCTTCTTCTAACACCAAATTTCTTGACAGGACTTTCAGTTCTCCCGTATTTTAAGCTCCCATGCCGCATAGACTTCCAATGCCGCATACACTTACAATTAGCCATGCTGTGTCCGGTATTCGAATCCAGGCTTGTTTCGAAGCAAACTACGAACAATGCAACCAAGGCGTTCCACTGAATGCAAAAAAGAAATGCACTGTTTCATATATTGTGTGTAATCGCAAAACCAGAACAGTCTAGTGACTTTAGAAGTCAGACGAATGCTTAGCAAGTTTGGTAATGTCTGAACTATTAGGAATATATTTATAATAAAATATAACGTTATGGCCGAATAACTGAAAGAAAATGATTTCTCGGCAAAGCGAATCTAAGGGGCCCGATTACGATTCTTTAAGATCTATATTAAAATGCCTCAAGATTTCTAGTATTCGATTATATTTGTAGATGAAAGTATATTTAAAATCCCTGAGAGTGCTGGAAAGCAAACGGTTGTGACGAACACCCAATATTATTCCTTCAATAAAACATAATGGAGGTGGCCTCAGAATATTCTGCGGATGTATGAATGACTGCGGCGTTGGAAATTATTCATGGCAAAGTGATTACGTAAAATAAGATTAGGTATTTAAATAGTTTAAAGCAAAGCAAGCGCTAAAAAATGGGCGTAATACGTATTGTCGTGTTACAGACTTTATCAAGGCAATAAACCTAAGCGTAAGATTTAAAACTGTGGGTTTTATATAACTGTCCACATGTATTCAAAACGCCTGAACTGAAGCCGAAATCTCAGTTCTATTGGGAAAATTAGGTTGATTTGTAAGATAGAGTTGGTAAATTTAAAGTTTCCAAGAGAAATGACCGTATAGAAAAACTCACCATGGAATGGGCAAAAGATAGAAGAAAATCTCTGTTAAAGTCTTAATGAACTCCATGCTTAAAAGACTCTAAAGCTGTTGAGTCATTAGGCATTTCTGTTGCAAGAGACGTGAAAAATGAGCAAAGCTCTCGCCGGGACTCTAACCTGGATCTCTCGAATACGCGCCGAGTGTGCTGCCGTGACACCACGAAGGCATGCAGAAAGGAGGGAGAAAATACCTTATATACTCCCCCTTCTAAAGGGAGACTGGAGATTAGGAGACCCATTCTCCAAATCCTAGTAGTGAAGAATCATCATCCGCTGCCTTTTAGTTCGGGCGCCACTGTAAAGTTATTAGATTATTTTGAAGCAGGAGAGGCATGAAAAATAAGCAATGCCCTCGCCGGGATTCGAAGCTGAACTTCTCGAATACTCGCCGCCGAGTGTGCTACCGTTATACAATAAAGACATGCAGAAAGGATGGAGAAAATGCCTTATAGAGTTATGAAAAAGGGGGAAAAAGGACAAACACATTATTAAAACATGCTTTTCCCCCACCCAGAGTTTTAAAAAAATGTGTCCCAGAATACTTTTTTTTGTTTCTACGAACACAAGAAATGTATAATTTATTATTCTTTTCGTATTATTTTAACTTAAGTTTAAAAATTTTCAAGTTCGTTTAGCTTTGACATGTCGCGTGTAGAAAAGCAATCCATTTAAAATTCAAATTTTATATTTAATTATTCCTAAAGAAGTATCTGAAAGCTCGCTATATATATATTAATTGAAAAAGAAAATGTAAAGCGAACTGGTAATTAGACGAAAGACCTATCTGGTCTCAAAAACTTTTGCGCATAATGCTGCAAAAAGATTTGAAAGAATAGTAGTAGGTAGGAACATTGCAGCAACCTTGCTAAAAAGTTACCAGGAGCTGTAGCTCCACGAAATGTTGTAACATAGTACTACATAGACAATAAGAAATTTGCCTGGTAAAAATATATATATATATATATATATATATCAAGCAAAGCAGTAATAACAATTTTTGAAAAACCAATTTTGGTCAAGAAAACATCTCTGACGATGTCTGCCTTTGTAACATTTAGAATATATATATATATATATTATTCCTTTTCAAGGTTCCCACAGGCGGCCGGAACGGTAAAATCTCTGAATACTGCTAGTTCAACTCAGCTTCAAATTCCAGTGAATAGGATGGTTGCATGAGAATTTACGTGTTTTCGCCCTGTGTGCCGTAAATACTAGACAGTTACCCTTAAAAAGTCTTTGACTAAGGCATCCCTTTAGCCAAACAACCATCGCGTGCTTTTTCTTAACTTATATAATCCAATCAATTCCTTTTAAGAAACTATTTTTCAATGTTAAGTTTATTCAAAGTGGATTTTTAGATTGTTTTTATTCACCATTTTATCTGGAAGTTAATTGACCGAGTATGGCTTGCTCTAACATTTCAGATCCGTCTTGTTATACACGTTCTTTAAATACGAAACCAAAATAATTGCAAATTACAAATAAAAATTTGAACATTTTGAGGTATTCAATATCATATTTTAAACTGAATTAAGATGTAGCTTCGATTTAGTGATAACATTTATTGCTTTCTTGATAATCGTGAATTGGGGTTTGTCTATATAAATCATTTCCATGGAAAGTGTGAAATTTAAAATCCTGTCGTTCTAAAATTAGATACATTTCGAAGATGATTGTGAATGTGACGGCTTTCTTTTTTGCATTCGGAAAGCAACAGACAAAAATAGCGACTTTGCTTTACAATCCTCTAGACTGACACGTATTGTCATGTAGATTTTCAAAATAAAATAGCACTACATTTCATTTACTCCAGTACAACAAACTTGCATCTGTTTTTCCTCCTGCCATTTAAATCTATGTTCTATTTCTTTTGTATTATCCCTTTTATTATTTAAAACGCAGGAAAGTCTGAATTATAAGGAAAATCGGTAAATTATGAATTTCCTTTTAGAAAAAGGATATATTTGTTTTCTTAACGATGTAAATTAAAAGGAAATTTTAAAATTAAAATACGTGTATATTTACCAGGAATTAGCTGATTTCAGTTGAACTGGCTTTATTCATTGCTGCAAATTTAAGATAATTTTTTCTTTATTTTCCTTTCTTCCTTTTTTCCTTGTGTGAGAGAGAGAGAGATAGAAAGAGATGCAAATTGAATTCGCTTTTTCTTTATAAGCTAAAAAATGTTTCACTTGCAAAACAAAGAACATATCAAATCTACTAAGAGCTCATAGAAGTTCAAAAACTTTTTCTCTAAATTACAAGAATTCTATCTAAATGTAAAACTTTTTAGTTTGTTTTTGAAAATGGTAGATTACAAAGTAAAAAATTATAGAAATTCTTATATAATTCAACAGATTGGCTGTTCTTTAAACCCGTTTGAAGTGAATTACGAACCAATAGTAAATATTACTATCGCCTTATTACTCTACTGAAAGTTCAATTAGGTCAGGGTTTTTTTAAACTGTGGGTCGCAACCCCCTCAGGGGATCGCCAAAACTTTAGCAGTTTTGATATTTCTTTAACTTATTATAATACTCGTAATTTTACAATTACCAAATATTTTTACTCAGTGTATCTGAAAATAGATAAAGATAAGATAATACAGACAAAGAAAAAAACGAAAACGTTTCGACGCATTTCTTTTTATAATATAAACGTTCATTTTCCTCGCTTTGCACGTGAAGCTGTCATTTTGTTTGCCACTTATTTAAAATTTTCCCATTGCTCTATGTCTTAAAATTAGAAATTAAAGTTAATGACCTAAAACTGCAATAGTATATTACAGTACAAGTGAAAAAATAATAGTTTCACTCACGCGTGTGTCGGATTTGCGCAATACTTACGAGGTACCACAAAATTTTTGTAAATATTATGGGGCCCTGGGGGGTCACGAAAAAATCTCAGTGATAAAAGGTGATCACGAAAAAATCTCAGTGACAAAAGGGGGTCGCGACTGGGAAAAGTTTAAGAAACTCTGAATTAGGTCACAGGCGCCAATAAACTTACTTCATACTGTCCACTGTAAAAAGATGCAACAGTTTTATTTAAATCAATAAAAACAAAGAGGTGTTAAAATGGAATCTTCCATTTTGGGTTGCCATAAATACTGAGAAACGTTTTCATATTTACTATAATCTTATATTAGAAAAGCGTTAGAGAAAAAAATATGTGTGGCATGAATGCACTCAATAATTATATGTCTACAGAATGTTAAGCGTTGCCATCTTTTTTATATATTCGCTATACTTCTTATATATGGGATGTAAACTGATACCTGGATTTGATCCAAATATCTTCATCTGCAAAAATTATTACTGCTTGGAGTTGTAGAAAAGTTCAGATTTTGCGATTAATTTTTTTGCTCTTCTGACATGTTTATTCACAAAGTTTATACGAACTGCGAGCACGCAAATATACTAACTCTGTATTTGAAAACACTAGAGAAAATATCAAAATGTTTAATTGAATTCCCCTTTGTTCTGAAGCTGAGGATGGCAACAATTTGTAAAGCAATTTAAAATGGCATCCTAAATTTTAAGACTTTTATTTTGGAAAATAACTAAGATGTTATTTTTATGTAATTAAAATTGTGAATTTTAAGATTCCAATAATAAAATCAATAGGATGCTAAAAGCCTATTATTATTATCTAATTTTATGATTTATATTGTGTGAGCTAATTTGATGTTAGATTTAAGATATTGTCAGAAGATGAATGAACTTTAAGGCATCAGCTGCCTATTTTAGTTACTATTTATTGCTATTTTACTTATTAAGTACAACGTTAGTAATGACAATCAGCATCTTGGGTAATATGGAACAGAAAGATCAACAGAAAAAAAAAAAAAAAAAAAAAGGCAAACAAAAGAAAGGACAAAGAAAAATGAGTTCACGTGTTTCACGCTTTCACTTGCTCGATTCGTTAGAGAGTGGGGAGCTTACTCTAATGTGAAACAGAAAGGAATAAATCTGAAATTACTTTAAGGGAATTTGATACGATGCACACCTATCGTACATGATATTTTTAATAAAGTCTATGAAATATACAAAATGTATTTGCTAATATGAGCTGATTTGATCACTACATAATAATTTTATTAATGATTGCATTAATTATTAAAAAAACTTACCGTACATACATAAAAAACTTACTGTACTTGCAAAATCATAACATCTTTTTCTATGTCAGAAATGGCTAAAGCCTTGGTGCTTTCATTCTTTGCGTCAAGTTATGTTATGCTATCAGATTGCCCCCCCGCCCCGTTCTTTAATTCTGTGAGGCGTTGCCATGCTACATGTTTTAGCAAATTATCAGCTATGCAAGTTGGTAACATTCAACTTAGTTTGAGAATTCCCATGTGACTCCCATTTGCTTTCGGACACTTTTACAGTGGGTGATCGGTTAACGAACAGTTCTGCAAACACATCGAACAACGAACACTTTCACGAAAGAATTTTGTGTTCGGACAATGAACACATATTCGGATAACGAACTAAAACGAATTCTAATGAACACTTCTCGGCTCTTGGAGCATAATGTGCAGGATTGCCAAACCCAACGGACCAGAAATCGTTTTTCATCTCTCTTGAATTATGTTGCTTGCCTATTAAACTTCAAAGTTCTATATGGGAAAAAAATTTTTGTTTCTCAATAGAATATTTATAGCCAAAGTAGACCATCAATTTCAGTTTTGATTTCATTCAAAACCGAAATTGATTTCATTTTGAGGGCCTCTCCCCCCCTCGTTCATTCACCGCCCCATACATAATCTTGAATGACGAATTCCAGACGGCAAACTCCTTTCCTCTCACGGTGAAGCAATATGCATCTCGTTTCCCTCCCAGAAACTGGTTTGTTTTGGAATCGCATGCCGAACCGTACCTACATCACGAAAGATGAGAAAAGTGTTCCTGGGCGTAAACTCATGAAAGACCGACTGACGTTACTTTTGGGAGCTAACGTTACTTTTGGGAGCAAACGTTACTTTTGGGAGTGGTGATATGGAGCTTAAACCACTTCTCGTTTACCACGCTGAGAATCCTAGAGCATTAAAAAAAATCCATAATTTAGAGAAGACCGCCAGTAATGTGGAGATCGAATCAGAGTGCATGGCTCACTCAGGTTCTTTTCAAAGAATTGCTGTTTGAAGTTTGCGCCCCGAGTATCAAGAAATACCTTGAAACCAATGACTTCCCACTGAAAGCTCTGCTGCTTTTGGACAATGGACCAGGTCACACAAAGGACCTTGAAGATAATTTTCTGACAGACTTTCCCTGACTGACAGTTCCGTTTCTACCTCCGAATACGACTTCGCTGATTCAGCCGATGTATCAGGAGGTTATTGTGGGTTTCAAGAAATTGTACAATCGCGCGCTGTTTCGTCCGTGTTTTGAAGCATGCCAGTTCTCCTCAACAATGACTTTAAAAACGTTTTGGAAGAAAAATAGCTATTCGTATCATTTAAACGGCGTGGTCTGAAGTCACGCACAGACAGTTGATTTCTGCTTGGCAAAATCTGTGTTCATCCTTCGTTCAAGGAGACGGAGGAGATCAGGAAGGCACCCCTGAAATTATGGATACAATTTTGACAACTGCTAGAGATCTGGAATTGGAGGTGAACGAGGAAGACATAGAAGAGCTCATAATGGAACTTGAAGATGAACTGACGACAGAACTCCAAAAACTCTTGAATGAAGAACGCCAAGAAACACAGCGAAATGTATCTCCTTCTGAACAAGAGGAGGACCAAAGAGGACCAATGCCGACATCTGCCATTAAAGATCTTTTGAAGAAGTGGGAGGATGTCAGAGCAATGGTCTTAGTATGGCACCCAAACCAAGCTGATGTCAGTAAGGTTGGGAATCTTTACAACGACAATGCTATTAATCACTTCCGGAAAATCCTGGAAAAAGAGGGAAAAGCAATCGACATTTGACATGTTCTTAAACGCCCTCTAAACAAAACATTAAAAGAACTGATTAATATGCAAGACTATATGTATGTATTATTTTTTAATAAACTTACTAAGACATTATATATCCTTTTCTTTTATTTAATTTTTAGGGTCTCCAGAACGAATTAATCGGTTTAAAAAAAAAAAAAATCTATGGTAAATCGATGATCGGTTAACGAACAATTCGGATAGCGAACTAGTCTTGTAACAGATTATGTTCATTAACCGATCACGCACTGTATTTTGAAATTTATTAGCTTAGATCTTGTGTTAAATTTTCTTATTTTGTTCTTATTTTGTTAGTTTTTTTGTTTTAAATAGAAATACATCACAAGAATTATAGTCTAAATTTGAAAATTATTACTTGTTTAGTAAAATATTTTTGCAGCGCTGAAAGCATAGTTAGAAGATTATGATATTATTGCGTTATAATAAAACCTACAGCGTCATTTTTAATTCTTTCCGTTTCATAAGTTTACATACATTTTTATCAGAATTTAATTTTAAAATGTGATTTCCTTAATTTTATCAGGGTTAAGATTTTATTCCTTTATGGAACTTTATGGAAAAATCTGACATCCAAAAATGCATCTGTTCTATAAATTTGAAATTTTTAAAGACTCTTAAAAAAATCGCTTCCAGAAAGTGCGAAAACTGTTGATCTAATAAGAATCTAACAGAGAATAGTAATGTTTTCAAACCTAATCTTGAATTATTTAAAAGTATAATGCACACAGCTATTTATAAATGATAATACAATGTGTGAAGTTATTATTTTTTCAAAATTTTATCTGGATTTTTTAAAATTCAATGCTTAAAGGATTTTTCGCATATATTTTCGTCTAAAGAACAAACTAAAAATCATAGAAATTTACTGTTTGTACTATCAAACATAACGGGAAAAAATCCTTTAAATCAAGTTTATTAGTAATTTTAATATAATTTCTGAATTTTGGCAAAATCGCTGGATGTTTTTAATCATTTGACCTGAACAATTTTTGGAAGTAAAACAGTGATTGTTCATTGTTGAAAAACTTAGTTTTCAGTTTAATAACTTTCTTGATAACGAACGCATCATTGAGACCAAAAATAAAAAAAAAAAAAAAAGATTTCTGATACAAGATTTCATTTAAAACTACACTGCATCGATAATAATAAAGTGAGCGATCTGTATTGCTAGGAGTTAACGGGTTCAAACGAAGACGATGTCCTGAAAATTTTTTGAAGGAATACAAAAAAGGTCTTCCCTATTTCAAATCCAGATTTATTTGAAAAAATTAAACTCGTTATCTACATTGAAAAAGAATGAAATCGGGCCAAGTTAACTTATAAATAATCCACAGTAATTTATTATTTGTAGATTATACAGAAAATATTAAATACGAAGTTTTTAATCTCATTTGACAAAATATGGCATTTTTAAAATATCGGAAAAGTACAAAACAATGCTATGTCGCCAAATGTAATTTTATTTACATATTTTTTAAAGGTTGCTGGAATATGGCAAAGTATACTATGGTTATCTGCTCAAGGAAAAGAATGCCTTTGTTTAGGATCTTCTAAGAACTAAATGGTATTCATGTATATACTTTTAAAGGTCGATAGCAAATAATTTTTAAACGTTTTGATATATATCTAAACGAGTAAGCTTTATGACTAACAATAATGAAAGTAACTGCTATGTGTAAAATGCATTGAATCCTCTCTAAGAAAACCACCCATGGTTTTAACTAAATTTGATCTTCAGAGAGGCGGTCGTCTTATTTAGGCGTAATATTCAGTATAAGTGCTTGCTTATACTCTCGGAAATACAGGTCACTTTTAGAAGTGGTCGTCTTGGCAAGTGGTCATCTCTTGAAAGTTTAATTTATGTTAAATGTTTAAAATCTTAATAACGAGGCTACAGGATTCACTTTAGCAAGATTGTAAAAACTTAATACAATTTTGAAATCATTGTCATAGTTTTACTGGCTGTAATTCTTCTACTTTCGTATTTAGACTTCATTGTGATAAGCTAAATATTTGTTTCCTGTAGTAAAATACTCTGTTTTTAATAAAAAATCAGATAAAAACAAATCCGCTATTTCTCAAAATAAATAAATAAATAAATAGAATCCATGCATGAAATGTGTACTTTTAGCTAAATTTTATCCAACAAAATATCGAATGTCCCGTTGTTTTCATGTTTTTATGGAATATAAACTTTTTATTCAAAGTGTCTCAACACTTATGTGAGTTTTTTCAGAACCTTTTGAATAAATTATAGATAACAGAAACGTTCTGATCTCCCCCCCCTCCCAAAACAAGCAGGTTTTTAACAGAGTCGGATTTAGACTTGATCAGGCCCTAAGCTATTTGAGATATGGGGCCCTTTATAAGTCTGTTATACTACATTTATACAATATTTAAATTTTTTTGGCCCTAAGCTATAGCTTGTGCAGCTTATGCGTAAATCCTGCAGTGGGTTTTAATACGATCTGTAGTATACGTGAAAGAAAAACTAAGTCACTACACTAATAAAACTGAAAAACACAAGTGTTTGAAAACGAATGTGACCCACTATGGCCACAGCTTAAGGTTACTAACTACACGAGGTGCAAGGTAGCCTATGGCCTATGTTGAGGACTTGACAATGATCCATTTGATATCCTTCTACTATCGGATAGCCTAGCCACTCGATTACATTATTTCGGTCAACGCAGGGAAGGAGTCTGAAGTTACGGTTGTCATAAGGAAATTCACTCCTAGTTTGCAACATTTTTAAACATGCTTTATTTACCTTACTACAAAATAAAGATGTCCTACTTTCCATTCATCTTTTTTTCACCATATATAATCGTACTAATTACAATTAGTATAATATAACTTCTAATACATTAGTACGATTAGTATGATATAACTTCTAATACCATATATAATCGTACCTACGTATCAGTTATCCGCGGTTCGTTCGCAACGGAAGAACGTTCAACGGAAGAAAAAAGTTCTTCGAAGATTCAAAATATACGCCCAGGGGCGTAGCTATAGGGGAGCAGGGGGGCATCTGTCCCCGAAAGCAGAATTCAAGGGACGCCAAACTGATGTTACGACATTTTAGAATTAAATGTTTTCCATCCTTGGCAAGCAGTAGGGGGCGCGAAATCTTCAGTTGTCCCTGGGCGCTGAAAACCCTAGCTACGACTCTGTATACGCCAAATGATAAACAGCCTATGCCTAAAAATAAAACACTGCTATTAAAATAAGCTAAACTCTATATTCTCACAGTAATTACGATTTTATGCATATACTTTCCTAACGGAATTTACTAAATAGGAGCGGAAATGGAGATGTCATTTTCAGAACCTCATGTTTATTCTCAGGTTGCAGATCGCTTCTGCAGAATTGCGCTTTTCTTAATTCATCTTCCCCCATGATGGCTATAAAACTGTCAGCAGGGATCCACTGACAATTTATAGCCATCATGGTGGGTCATTTTAAGTGGTCAATGGTCCATTTGACTCCTTTCCCTCCCTCACGTACACGGAGTTTCCGGTAGCCATATTCTATAGCAGTTCTCGTTCTCGTATTCAGACGTTTTTTATTTACGTTGCAGCAGCTTTTAAGTAGACGCTATTGAGAATAGTGACGCTACTAGTGTTTCTAAACTTATAAGAAGTAGTGATGTCTTATCAATTAGTGAAAAAGCAAAAATTTGAAGAGTAAATGTTCCGTTAATGTAATAACAAACTATATGAATGTGATATAGTGAACAGCATATTTTATTATTATTTATTAATTTTGGTAATAATTTGCAGTATCAAATTTATCAATTAAGCTCACCGAATTTATATATGTTGAATGGATAGCCTGCTTAGTGCAGATAACAAAGAAACGTCGATCTAAGTAACTTCACGGTTTTCAGCGAAAATATTAGGAAGTATTTTATCTTAAAATTAATCCATAGATAACTCCGAATTTTTTTAGACATGAGCAGATAATATGCGTTAAAAATTATTTATCATTTAAATTTGTAGTCTTTTATGTCCGCAGACGATAATTTGTGGCAACAACTGAGATTTATAAATTAAATAAATAAATTTTGAAAGAAAGAAAATTGAGCTGACGCTAAAGCATTATCGCGCTATGAGATTTTGTGATTTTAAAGTGGGGCTAAATCAAGAAAATTATCTTCAACGTCTAAGAGTCTTATCTCGTGCCTCTGTATTCAATTAGTTTACAGAATTTGGTAGAGATCGAAATTCTATCCTTGGATGAACAACACTCAGGAATACCTTTATTAGCTCTCGTTTCAGAAAATGTGTCAACCATACGAAAGCAGTTAGTTAGTATATACTTCTATATAAAATTATTCATATATATGAAAACATTATTTTGTTGTTGGGTCCCCCATAATTTAACAAAACACCAAAAAGCGTAATATGTCAGAAACAATAAAGAAAATTAAAAAAAAAAATTAATCATGATAGTGAACACCGCCATATTTCTAAATTCATAATTAATAATGAAACGTACATACTTTTTTGAGGCACCTCAACACGTCAAGAAAGTAAAGTATATGAGTCTTTGAAGATGATCCCCAAACTAATAGTTGACAAAACCCAACAAGCAATGAAGAAAATAATGTATGCCTCTTTTTTTTTTTTTTTTTTTTCCAGAAGTACTGAACTGATCAGAGTTATCAAGGGACAGAAGATAGGTCATAGCTAATTGGTATACCATTGTTTTCAAGAAATTCTTTAAGAAATGAGTATTAATTCGCCCACAAAAGTGCACTGATGTCGGAGGAAACTGCTATGAATGCTTCTAAGATATAGTAAGTTTAACTTGTACTATTTAACTATATTTCAAAAATTTCAGTGTGACCATTAATTTTTAACTCGTTCTTATGAATGGCTTATATACGCGAAAAGAGTTAGCAAATGTGTGAATTTATTTATGCGATCGCGGGAGATCAGTAGATCAGTTGTTCAGAAATTTTTTTTTTTTAGTCCAAAGGGATTTGAATCCCGAAGGACTATTAGTTTCGTTTTGGCATTTTGCGTCGGACGGATAAATGTCGGTTCACTTTTCAAACTGTTGCCATAAAATGTTAGAGTCCTGCATTATATTTGAAGAAATTAAATAATGAAAATCTGCGTAAATGTATGTATATTTCTCACATTGTCATAAAATAACGGTACATAGAGTCATCGAATTTTGAATAACGTAATCCTCCAACGAATATGAGCATGTGGAAGACCAAATTTGAAATTTGGAATTTGTTTTATGATCGATTTCCTATTTTTTAAAACTTTGACAAATTTTTGATTAACAAACTCAAGGATTTCAAAGCGAGCAATGGCAACGTTGTGCAGAAAAAAACATTTTTATCTCCAGCGCGTGAGTCTCTGTATCGGAAATTCCAAAGATATGCTCGTTTTAAAACTATTTTGCGATATTGCTGTTGCACTGGATCTTATGGTTTAAGTGCGAGGAACATGATATTTAATAAAGAAAGGTAACACACAAAATGTTAAAAAACGCCCCTTTGGACGTAATTTAAAATTTAAAATCTGAAACATTTCAGATTTTTTTTTTTTTTTTTTTTTTTTTTAAATCTTACCAGTGAAAGTGTAATTAGTGTAATTACTAGATGCAAAAATGCTTTGACGAATAATCTTAAACATGCATATTTAACGTTAGATTAAATACGCATATTTAGTGTCATGATTTAAATAGTAAATGATCTTTCTTTGCATTTTTTTAAGTTTTCTTTTCTACGATTATACAGTCAACAGTCGGATATTTTTATGACGAAAACGTTTTCCATCAAGTTTTGGAAGAAACTTACTATTACTTTGGAAATTAAAGCTGTATCGTTTTGATGCTACAAGCATATCATAGCTTCTTTAATTTTTAGAATGCGCCTAATAGTCCGATAGTTTACCGATCGGTTTAACATTTTTAGCGGCAAAGAATGAATCTCTTGAGAGAAATTTTTGGCAGTCACATCTTTCCCCGATTTTCGAATTTTAACTAGGCATTGTGATCGCCAGATTACGCAAAACCAGAAATGTGTTTACTTTTGGGCTGCTTAAAAGGGAAAGTATATCCAAATAAATTACTAAACATAGAACAACTTTATTTCATACTCTTCGAGTTCTGAATATAAGTTCATACTCTTAAAGCAATTCAAGATCAAGAATCAAAATCCTAACAAGAATTCTGGAGAATTCCGTGGATGGAATGTGCCAAGTCAAGGCTGACAATGACTATCTTTTGCCAGATTTTATTTCTGAAAACATAACATAAATTATATTTAATGCTAAGAATGTCGCAAATAAATGAAATTGAAAGGAAAAGGAACGAAATAAATAATTTAAATTATAATATCAATTTTGTGCTGTAATTAAAGTTAACATTTGCAAAAACGCTTAAATAAATCAAAACCTCTGAATATGGCTAATTGCGACCGTTTTTACCCTATCAGATATCTACCATACATTAATAATGTGTCAACATATTTTCAATACAGTCTGAAAGAAATAGCTTCTATATGTTTAAAAAGAAGTTTCAGATAATCCTCGAGATAGAACAACAGACGACTTTTTAAGCATCACCAAATGGGGAGGGGAAGAAGAAGAAAATATAGTTAAATAATATTATTATAAACGTAGTTGATGTCACGTGAAAAAAAAGGTGCAGAGGTAAAATAACAGAAGCACAGAACTTCAAAAGCAAAAATATCTGAATTTGAAGAAACCTCGCCTGTAAAGATAACAGGAAATTTTTTAGAAAAAAAAAGAAGAGGCACACGAAGCTACAAAAGGTCAAACTTTGTTCACCTACGCTGCAGTTCTTATATTTTGCCGCCGTAAAAGAAGAAAATCGAGGAGAAATCGGCAAAAGAAAACTTAAGGGCTTGGTTCCCAACACCTGCGAAGGCAAGTATACGCCCGATTCTGTGTTGACTTTAGGGATGGCGAGAGTTTTTCTTTCTTCCGAAAAATGCTATTCTTTCTCCTCCACGGGAATGGTTGCAGGTGGCGTTGTTCTCTGTTGTGTCATGGCACGCACCGGGGGATTCATGCAAATGTTGTTCTTCGGCGCTTAAACGATGATATTAACCATAGGTGTCACATATAAAGCCACAGGATATCGTCTCCAATACGAAAGAAAGAAATTGATTGCCAAATGAAATTTTACTCTTCACTAAATCTGGTGAATCCCTTCTAGAAAATTAAATAAAGAGAAACCAATTACAGACACACCTCGAATTATTGCAAATTCGTTTGAATCTTTCCACCGCACTGCAATAAGGTGAATAAAATTATTCATGTAATTTTTTTCATATCTTATTGCTTTTAAAAATGATATTTATTTTTAAAACCATATAGGAACGTACATACTGTTGTCTGAAAAGTAAAAATACTTTATTTTTATTTTATCATTTGAGTGTTTGTGATTCTGATTGTGGCTAAGCAAACGAGGTCTGCCTACGCTAGAAGGATTTCTTTCTTTCTTTTTTTTTTAATTGAATAGGGTAAATCACTCGAGAACTTTCTTTTGAAGGAAATATTTCGTACTTATGTCATTCATGATTATAATTGCAAAAAACTTATGCATCCAGTCTGTTCACTGCAATTCAAATCCGGTTAAGATGAAAATGTTTCACCCAGTCGGCAGTGTATACGACTGACAGTCTCTTCTCTGCTTGCAGAAGGTCGACAGAGTAACTCAAAAAACAGTTTCGATCTTGTGTCGATATTTTGCCAGTATGAGTCTTATTCAAGTACCCTAAAAATGTAAGTACTTAATAAAATTCTTTCCTCTTGATTATGCTCTCTTTATTATTCAGTCTTACAAAGTGAGGCTCTTTTAAGCTAAAAAATATATGTATCGGAAATTCTAAAGATATACTGTTTTTAAAAATTTTGTGATTTTAGTGTTGAATTTTTATGCGACGTGAAGCTATGCATAATAATAGAGCTGAAAAAGACCAAAAACAAAAACAAAAAAAAAATGTTTCAGCTGGAGTGAGTCCAACAACAGGTAGATAAACTGCGAGCTCAATAGCAGCATGAAAATCTTTAACAAACTCTCTGGTGCGAAATTAAAATCTGAAACCTTTCAGTTATTATTACGATTATTATTATTATTCCTGAAAAGGAGGCTTAGGTGCTCCCAGTAAACATTGTTTTAAGCCCAAAAGGAACGGTATATCCGAAAGGTATGTAGAGTCATTAGGTATTTTTTTTTTTGGCAGCAGAAGAGGTGAAAAATGTGCAACGCCTTCGCCGAGAATCGAACCACGGATCTTACATACTTCCCCTTTTAAAGGGTAAGTGGGGGGGGGGGTTTACGGGAACCAGTCGCCAAATCCTGGGTGTAGAGAATCACCATCCGCCACCCTTTTAATATGAGCGCCACTGTAGAGACATTAGGTATTTTTTTGGAAGCAGGAGAGGTGAAAAATGTGCAACGTTTTCGCTGGCAATCGAACCACGGGCGTGTGGAATACGCGCCCAGCGTGCAGACCACAACACCACGAAGAACATGCTAGGAAAGCGGGAGAAATACCTTATAGGTATATTAGTATCGAAACGGCATTTTGCGTCAAAACACTTAAATGCGCCATATCACTTTTCAAATTATCACCAAATATTATCGCCCTGTACTATATCTAAAGAAATTAAATAATGAATAATCTGCATGAGTGTATGTATGTTCCTCGATATTGTTTTTTCTATCTAGAGCCATCAAATTTTGAATAACGTAGTCCTCCAACCGAACATGGGCACCTGGAATCCCGAATTTTGAATTTCGAATTCTCATCCGATTCGCACGAAAATCCGATTATACATTTGAACGGCGTGCGTTCTCAAAAGAAGTTAAATGATGTTACTTTTAATACTTTTAATTATTTAGGCAAAATTTACTCAAAAGGTTCGTTATCTAAAATGTTAGGTATCTAATTAATTCTCTATACTCCAGTGATGGCACGCCACTGAGCTGTCAACAAAGGACAACAGATAAGAAGAGAGACGTGAATTCTCTTTTGCGATTAAGAGGAGGAGATTGATTGGAAATTAATATGGTATTTTGCATCGGAATGTAGTTTATAAAAGTTATTTACGTGTTTATTTTCTGTATTTGAACTCAACCAAGAAACGGAATAGTTCAGAATGCTAAAAGAAGAATTCAGACTTTGATATGGACTATTTTCAAGGACTTGAATCACGTTGTTAATAAGAATTAAGTACAGTTACAGCGAAAATCAAATTTCAGCAATGCATTGATTTCTTAGTGAATATCGCAGTAGTGCTCCCGAGACACATAGATAATAGGTACGTCATATACAAATTCTGGTGTACACAGTTATATTTGCGACATCAAAATAGGCGCTTCAACGCCCCCCCCTTTTTTTTTTTTCCAAATCATGTTTTATAACCATACTAATTATTGCCGCTGAATAAAGCTCGAATTCTCTGATTTGCTAAAAATCCCTACTCAGGGACGATACAAATTACTATCGTAAACGAGGGGAGGGTAGCTATGATCTTCATAGCGATTCGACTATTTTAAAGTAATAGATTGGAGAACCTAATACGCAGCTGGAAAAAGCAACATTATTATACACTTTTACTGTGGAATGGGATTCATCCCATTTGCACATAAAAACGATAGCCAGATATCGTTTAAGTGATGACTTCAGAGTGGGTCTTACAGAAACGAAATCGAGCTTCAAAATAAACAAATTATCTACCAATAAATATAATTCCTTAATCAAAAAATTTTTTAAAAATCGGAACGTATTTTCCTAGGAGTATGCGAGAATTTATTTTTAGATTCAAAGGATTGCCGATTATAGGAAACCACTGCTTTAGATGATTTCCGTTTTTCATCCATCAATTTCTGATGCATGATCGTGTATACAAATCTTACAAGATGTGGTTTTGCATTGTAGCTGAAAACAACGTAAGTCTTTCAGATATTGGCGAGAGGGGATAATAAATGAAAGTATGTTATCCAGAATCAGCAAATCAGAGAGCAGAAAAGTGTTCTCTGTATAAAAGAATACTGACTATATAATTTGTGTGTTATTTTTAACTGGCTGAAGATCCTAATGCAGTAGCTGACATAACTTTTAAGCAGAGGAATTTATGAAATCTTGAAGGTATTTTTAAATGCTCCTGCAGGGTGAAAAGATTCTAAAAGATGGACTAGAAACTTTCTTTCCAAATTTTAGAGATCCTGCTAAAAATCTACAGAGTTAAGAGCAGTTGCAAACAGAGCCAGATTTAGACTTGATAAGGCCCTAAGCTATTTGAGATATGGGGGCCTTTAGAAGTCAGCTATGACATATTTTAATACTATTTATACTATATTTTAATTTTAGGGGGGAACTCTAAGCTATAGCTTGTGTAGCTTATACGTGAATCCGGTCCTGCGTGCAAAGTTCCATCAGTTCTAAAACTGAGCATCGCAAGAATAAATTCTTCATTTCTATTCAATCACAGAAAATTAAAATTAAGTTTTACTAGCAGAATATATACAATTGGCATTTCCTTTTAAAGTACGTGTGCTTTTAACTTTTTCTCCGCCTTAGACCACAAACGTAATAACGCAGAATGTTTGAATAGTATTTATCATGTCTGTTAAAAGGCAAACAGGCGGTATTCGAAGCCGAGGAAAGAGAAGGCGGGCCCGTTACCATAGAAACCTTCCGCTGATTGACATGCACGTGTGAAAAGTATCATTCCGCGCTTTTTCCTAACCCACTGTTTATTCTTCAGTTCCCTGGAAAATTGTTGATATCTTGCACGTGTGCTCTCTTGCCGACTGAGAAATTTCTGAATTTCTTTGTGTAAAGGAGACGACTGATAATCGAGCTTTGTTGTAATCGGAGAAGAAATGCGCAGGTGCGAAAATGTTGTTTCAGACAGCTCCAAGGATTTCTGAGAGGGATTTTTAGACATGTGAAATAATCCTATGAATCAATATCCTTAGTATATCAATATATATATATATCCACATTTAAAAAAAAAATTGAGTTTCTGCATATTTCTTCGAATCCAGTTAACTCCTCTAACATGGAAACCAGGGATATCGATGCGAAGCATGCAACGCATGCCAATAAATTTAAAATCGAGGAGAAAAACAATTATTGTTTAACTCTATCATTTAATAAAATCCTTATTAACTACTTTTAATCAATAGCTATGCACTGAATCATTGATTGCCGCCCAGACGGTACAATGGTTAGGGAAGCCTACTGTGGTAACGAAGGGTCCGGTTCGAATATCGGAGAAGGCAAGGTTGTAATTGTCTCTCCCTTCGTAGGAGGTAACGGTGGCCCACGTACTAAATGCTTCTAAAAATAAATGCTTATAATAAACTGGCCACCACTTCTGGGTCCACCACTTAGTAGCGACCAAGCCTAAGTCGGTTAAGTGCTCTCCAATGGAAGGACATGGCTTGCTGATCACCGAAGCTCAGAACTTCATTTCTCAATTACTTTTACAAGGCTATCTCAACTGGAGAAGCTTCATTTTTGGACTTTCACATAAGTCAGGACCCTAAGGGGATTCATTCAGGAATCTGGAAAGAACAGGAGTAGTGCATCTCCCGCTGCATGCCAGAATAACCAATCAAAGTATCCAATGGAAGAAAAAAAAAAAAAAAAAAGAATCAAATATTCAAAATGAAGCGAGTTGTGCGCTGTCACCAGCGCTGGATTTAGCATTTTTCCTAGGCGGGGCAACAACTTAAAACTGCCGCCCTCACCCCTCTTCCTTTAAATTTCTCTAAAAAATTTTAATTCTTTAAATAAACATAGAAATATGTAGCGTTTGAGATAAAATATAAAATCCTTTTATAATAAGAAATTCTTTATGTGCCATTTTTGTTATAAAAGAAATATGCATAACAAATGGTTAAGTTTCTTTACTTATGGCAAAGCACCTGCCTAAGAGGAGAAATCGCTGAGGACTTTCTAAGAGTAATTGGCTCATATGCAAGTTATGCATGAGCGAAACGACGGAAAAAACCCATGCAGCCCGCTAATTCGCTTGATTCTAACCCCCCGACCGAACTACAAGTGTTCAGACTTTACCTCTCAGCCGCTGGTGGCCCGACATACATACGAAAGGTTACATAATTAAAAACCCGTGCGAACCCTGCTAAGGCAGTTGCTTCTCCGGTGCATTGAAATAATCAAATTTATATTTTCCCTGAAATAGGGATTTTTATCAATATTTGCAACAATACCTACTCATACTAATAAATGATACTAATAGAAAACGATTCAGTACTAAATACTAAAATAGTTCAGCACAATACTAAATAATAAAAAATATTATTTAAACAAATATAAGCAAATTACAAATAACTAATGCAACAATAACTAGCCATACTAATGGAAAGTAATTCAGTACTAAATACTAAAGCAGTTCAGCATAGTAAGACAAATAGAAATAGCACATTACTAATAATAGCTTAAACGAATATATACAAGTTACAAATCACTAATGCAATGAATAATCAAATTCCTTTTTTTCAATAACATACTTAAACAAGTAAGTCCTAACGTTCAATCAAATATTCACTCGTAATAAAAATAATCTTTAATTACAAACAATAGATAACATAAGTTGGGACAATCCATGAGCTGATTAATTAAGTAACTTTCATTAGCTATACATAACAACAATACGGCCTACTGCTGAAAGGAAAAGGTTAGTATTTATATTTCTTTTCGTAATTCTTATTTCATTAATAATTTTAAGTTCTTACCTAACGCTCTTAAAATATTACAGAATTAAAATTTTACTCTGCGAGCCGTTTGTTCTGCAAATAAATCTATGATCATAATTCATATATATATAATCATAATATGAATCATAATAGTCATAATTAACTTCATGTGCTGTTTGATTTTAGATTGGCAGAACTGCGTGACTTGATAAACGCTCCTGGTTCATGATCTCAGATAGTTTTTATTAAGTTTTAATTTGCTAAACGCTCACTTGATGTAGTTGGAAGCATAGAGTAAATCTGCAGGGCAATATTGTAAAAGACATCCTGAAAATTATAGGTGTCGATCTGTCGCAAAAGATAAAAAAACTCTAGCCTTTTTTATGGCGACGAATAACATTGATGCCTGTTGTTTAAAAACGGCAAGTTCCTGGCAGAACTCAAATGCGTTTAGATCTCGCTCATATTTTCGTGCAAGATCTGCTCCATTCTTTTGCAATTCTTCAGTTGACATATTCAATATTTCACGACCATTGAGAAATGCGAAATTTGAATTTAGTGTAGTAGCGCTGTTTACTCTCGTTTTAATTTCTGATAAGAATCGATAAAATACAATTTTCATTGCATTAGAAAATAGCTGAACAGGATAAAGTAGTCGTGATTCGTCCTCGCACAATTCATCAAATTGCTTTTTGCGCTTTAGAATTCGTTTATTTGTCAAAATAGGTTCAACCTCAATTTGTTCGGCTGCTGCTTTAGATTCTTCTGTCCAATATGCCATAGGAATTCCTCTCATTTTTTGCAAAGTTTTGGTCAGACATTCCATTAATGCAGAGCTTAAATTGCGCCGGAGCCCACCGGAGACCGGCTCCGGTACTTCTTAGTTTTGGAGATAAACCATAATTCTAGCTGGAGCGCACCGCAGCCCTAAATCAGAAGGCTCCGGCGCTTCATTTATGTAACTGAACAACAACTTCAGTAAAAATTTGATCTCTAAAATTTTATTATTTTGTAAATATATCTCTTTACCTCTTATTTAATTTTAATTATTTAATTACTTTAATCTTTAATTATTTAATCACTTTAATCTTTCATTATTTAACTATTTTAATAATAATTAATTAATTAAATTTATTAAATTAAATAGTAATTGACGATTATTGATTATTTATATTAATTAAATAATAATGAATTTCGTAATAATTAACTATTTCATTAAAAAATATTAATGATTTTAATATTTTTTAATGAAATTTTATTTATTTCTTTTAGTCATTTTATTTATTTCTTTAGTCATTTTATTTATTTCTTTACTTTTGTTCCTCTTTGCTGACGGTCTTCCATAGGGCTCCGGTACTTTGAATTTTAGAAATTAAGCCCTGCATTAATGCGATGGAACGCGCAAGAATAGTATCTTCCTTTTGAATTTCAATATTTATTCGATTGATTTCTCAAAAACTATTAGCCTAAATTAACAGGTTGATAATAAATTCAAAATTTTTTACAACATGTAGCAGATGTCCTGCTTAGTACTTTGATTCCGCACTAAGAGAAAGATATTTTCTTTCAAGGATTTTACTACTTTTGGTAAATTCGTTAGAAGAGCTCTCACAGCCACATATTTTGCCGACTATCTCGTCTGGCTGCATCCTTTTAAGTTGGTTTTTGTACATCTTTTCGTAATATTCCATCGAATAGTGGAATAATTAGTCGCTTAATGTCATGATCGATGCCTTGACATTGTTTCATTTGCTATAGTGGAATTTTCCACTTATTCATGCACTCTCTGTGGATTTCAGATGCTTCGTGTTCAATTAACCTTTCTGAAGCTTTTTTCCAGTAAATGAATCCTGTAGTACACAATGCTGATGTAGCGGCATTAGCATGTTTCTGATAAATCTCACAGGTTGCACAAAAATTGCATTTTTAAGTTTAGAATATTGCAGAGACATTAAGTTAATTGGGAAAGCCGGAGAGATGAAAAATGAGCAACCGCCTTCGCCGGGAATGGAACCACGGACCTCTGGAATATCGGGCCAGCGTGCAGAACCACTACATCACGAAGGCACGCTAGGCAAGCGGGAGAAATACCTCATATACTCCCCTTTTTAAAAGGCGCCAAGGTTTTTTTTAGGGAACTAATCGTCAAATCCTGGGTGGGGAGAATCCTCATCCAACACCTTTTTAGTTCGGGCGCCACTGTAGAGACATTAGGATTTTTTTTTGGAAGCAGGCAAGATGAAAAATAAGCAACGCCTTCGCTGGGAATCGAACCACGGACCTCTAAAATACCAGCCCAGTGTGCAGAACCACTACACCAGGAAGGCACGCTAGGAAAGCGGGAGAAATACCTTATATATAATCCAAGATCGGTTAATCTTTTAATTATTTGTTAATGTTCTGTGCCACAATGAAGATGTCAGATATCTGCCACCACGTTCAGTGGACCTAAGGACTGCGTTTTCTGGATAATTTTCGGCTAATAATACAGCTTGACTGTTTAAGAAAGATCGTTCCTGATCGTTAATTTTTTTTCTGTAATTGGCCAACTAATCAAAAGTTTTTAAGTCTTCTTTCTACTGCCCACACGCACCTAAATGAGAAAAGACTTTTACATCCTAATTTTATGTCCTGTAGATGTTCGTTTGAGGTCGATGAAGAAGGTTGCTCTCTCAGTTGCTGAAATGTAGTCTGCTTGAGGATGATACATGAAGATTCTTCATCTTGATCATTCAAATTGCAAGAAATATCAATATCCTTTAGAGTCTCGGCACCATCGGAAGTTGCGGCAGGCTCTGAAGGTTCGTCTTTTCTGTGAAGCTTTCTTTTTTTCATTTTAGCTGCAATTTGTGTGCTAACTAAATGGTTGCGTCTCGCTAAATATGGTGAGGAATACTGGAAGCAGAGATATTAAGTCTTCTTTCTGCTGCCCACACGCACCTAAATGAGAAAATACTTTTACATCCTAATTTTATGTCCTGTAGATGTTCGTTTGAGGTCGATGAAGAAGGTTGCTCTCTCAGTTGCTGAAATGTAGTCTGTTTGAGGATGATACATGAAGATTTTTCATCTTGGTCATTCAAATTGCAGGAAATATCAATATCCTTTAGAATCTCGGCATCATCGGAAGTTGTGGCAGGCTCTGACGGTTTCTCTTTTCTGTGAAGCCTTTTTTTTTTTTTTTTTTTTTTTCATTTTAGCTGCAATTTTTGCGCTAACTAAATGGTTGCGTCTCGCTAAATATGGTGAGGAATACAGGAAGCAGGCATATTAAAAGAAAACGAAAGAGCAGAAACTAAAAAAAACTTTAAAAAACACAAACTAAAAAAACTTTAAAAACTATAAAAATAATAAATCCATTTTTAAAACCTATGTTGCCGACTAGCTGCAAAAAATCAAAATATCTTACTTCATTTCACTTGTATATTCTCGACGTACTATTTGAATTATTTCATTGGTCCAAGGTTAATTTGTATTGGGTATTAGGAAAGAGTTACAATTTATAATGCTTCCCCATTTGTTTTGCAAAAGTTGCCCATATGAAAACAAGACCCTCCATGCTATCTTTCTGTTTCTCATTTGAATATCCCCGCCTAGAGAGAGAGGATAATAGAGGGACTCAGGGGTCACTTACAGGGACAAAAGACCAAGGAGTTTACGGAGTACCTTTGCAATAAAATTACATGTTGGGTTGGACATTTGGACAGGGTCGTTTGACGTTGTCAATGACGCCTGGAGTCCGTCTATTGTCCTTTCTCTGATCTTATCTTTAGAGTCGTATTCGGCTGTACTTAGCTTACTTTTAACTGTTTGTTCCATTAAAAGTTTTCCGAGTAATTAATTATAAATATTCTTAAAAGAGGTTTTAAACCTGGCTTTAAAACTACTAATGCTGTATCAAAATTTCACAACATTCCAAATACGATCCAGCGCCATGTTTGAATTTGTCGCTCTGAGAAGTTGTCGCGCAGAGCACAGACCCCGGCTTGACTATTAATTAAAAACTGCGGAAACGTTAATTTCCGCGCTCATTTTTCCGAGTGGCAACAATAAACTATCGGCGACACACACTTTAGCCGCTTATATACGAGATTTCAGTATTGAAGAAAAATATGGAAGCATTTACTATTAAAGAAAATTACTATATTATACTAATTATCATTTTAATAAATATTGCTAAATATTTTGTCAAAAATCACTAAACTTATATTCAAAACTGAAGAATAATCCTGTGCCATTTAAATAGAGCACTTCCAACTCCATTAAAGGCACAGTAGCCAAACTGTACTCAGGTACCCCAATTTAGCAATTTCACACTGTGAACCATATCAAATATTATGATTTGTCAAGTTTTGATTTAGACAAGTTTTTGGCCGAGATTCTGACAAAGGGAAAGAGAGATGGATTTTTATGATTTGGCAACTGGCTAATAATGGCCTATCATTAAATTTTTTAAGGAAAATTATCTACAGAGAAATATCTTGTTAGAAGTTATCTTGTCAAATTACGTTCTAGTACTAAGTCAACATTTAAATAACGATTATGTCAACAGAAGAAAGAACTCCAAACTTAAAATTGGTTTGACGAAATTGCTCAAGAAAGCCTTTCTGGTACTATATAATTATCTTCACCTCCACTGCCACGAAAAAGTATGCATGAGGGAAAGCAATATTTTGCTAAAATGGTTATGTGACAATTCAGGTATACATGTAGCATATGCCTGTTTTTGCCAGTATGTAATGTGAAAATATATAGATTCCAAGTTAAGTCAATTCTGCTACATTTTTAAAGTGAAAACTAAGTGCTGTGTAAAAAAGAAAAATAACAGCACACACACACACAACAACAACAACAACAAGAACAAAAAAAAAAAAAAAAAAAAAAAAAAAAAAAATCCTCCAAACATTTTATTGATTGATTGCTATTGTATGGAATTCTCAGTGTGTCATCATTTTTTAAAATGATTGTTGTCTTTAGTGTATAACGTTGCGCGCCTCTAACTTGCACGCAACCAAGGGGTGACTGAGGAAACTTGTATAAAAGATAGAGCCTTGTGAAGGGTTTAAGTCCCTTTTTATTCAACGTAATAAATTACAATTGCGTGCTCTTGACGCTCACAGACTGTGCCAACTTGGCAGTCAAATAAAAATAATAACCTGAAAAGAAAGTAAAGACAAGATTCTAACTACGAGGCTCTCTAAAATAACTAACTCACCGCGTTTTACAATACCGCTGCTAATTCAGCAGACTTGAAGCTCACTGGAACGATTACCACTACTTCCCGCCAAGCACATAGGCCGCAACGCGGGGTTCTTCAATTCTCGCTAACTACCTCCGCGCTCGTGCAGTAAGAATATCACACACCGAACTTGTTTCCTTCTATTTAAATCAGAATACTTCCGCTGATAATTTGAATCCTTGCGCGTTCTACTCAAATTTACATATTCTGGCATTGGCAGTTCCAGGGGAAAGTAAGGCTTGACAGGAAAGATAGTTTAAACTTAAAATAAATGTTAGTTAAAATAAATATAAACCCTACAAGTGCATTAGCTTTGCAAAAAATTAGTCATCAGCAAGTTTGCAACTTTCTGAGGGGGAATATTCAGAAAGCATCCATTTTCCTCAAACATTTTATGTACAGTTATACTTTTGATCAGTAATGATCAGTAATTTTGAAATTGCTAAGTATGCCAATGCTATTTCCAGGCGTATTTCTCACCAACTTATATTTGACAATGGCTCCTCTTCAACTGATATAAAAGTACTGCAGTATATTGCAATTTTTCTATAACTATTTAAAATAAGCTACTGGACGCATATACAGTCAAAAGTCGTTAATTCGGACACCCTTAATCCGGAATGATCTATAATCCGGACCTCAAAGCTACAAACTTTCTCGTCGCGTTGACGCATGCGCGTAAGACCTTTACCGCAGCGAATATGCGTGTGCGCATGCCCAAAATACGTTTACGAATGCGCGTTTAATGTATAACGGACGGTATAAGCTAAGCTAAATTATCTATGTCAGTTAATGTTGCAGATTGCGTTGTTCCTTAATCTTCGAATTGGATCCGGCTTATTATTTTTTGCAGACTGTTAGAGCAATTTTATAAAAGTAAGCTTGAACTTTCGATTATGTCAAATAGAATTTCCGATATATATTTACTAATATGTAAAGGATCTATAAAGCGAAAGTATGTTTCGAAGTCCGTTAAACAAAAAGTGGAATTGCTGCAAAAAATGGATAAAGGTATATCCTTTGTTTATCTAACCATTCCGAAATCTGTTTATTAATTTCACGCTGCTCTGCGGCAGGGGAACGCCGCGGCGCGCAATGAATTGGAAGTTGATCTGTCAGCACTATCCTTATCTTCAGGGCAGATGTTTTTATTTTATTTGGCTTATAATTCCTTACTAAATGTAGTATTTTATCTCGATGTACTCCGTCTTTGATATGATTTAAATCAAATTAGTCGTCATTAAAATTCGCTTCCGATAGTGAAGAAAGTGACACAGAGGTTATTGAAAACGAAAAAATTTCGATTGACAAATTAGTCGGTATTCTCGACACAGCAATTATAGGACTTGAACAGCGGAACTTTGTAACTGAACAAGAAATTATGTCTGTTTATAGAATTAAAGAGAAAGTATTATCACATAAAACGAAGCAACTTAAACAACTTACATTGAAAGAAATGTTTAATAAAGTAAACAAATAAATATTAAGCTTTTTTTTTTTTTTTTTTTTGTAAATTTTGATACCCTTTAGATCATAATTGTTCTTTATTTCATAAATTACGGTTTCATATTTTTAATTTTATAATTTCTGCATGCCATATTACAAGATTTAAACTGATGATCTATAATCCGGAAAAATCGATAATCCGGAATCGCCGAAGTCCCGACGAGTCCGGATTAACGACTTTTGACTGTATTGCCGCCCCCAAATTTACAAAAAAAAAAAAAAAAAAAAAAAAAAAAAAAAAAAAAAATGCTCAATAAAATATTTAGGCGTGGTGTCGTTGGAGTCCGGCCTCCATTGGTTTTGGCCGTCCGTATACTTTTACGCGCTGCATCCCCCTAGGAATGGCCCTGAATTTCTTTAAATTTATGTATCTGAATTAAGTTTTCATGGTCCCTAAAACCTTCGCTTAGTGACCACCCAGTTTGGAGCCGTGACTCATAGTTTAAGAAACAGTGTTTTATGCGTGTCACAAGCGCATGGGTTATTAAAGTTTTTGGCTGAATTAAGAACTTTTTTCTTCTAGAGGTTATCGTTACTGTTAATTGATAGCAGAACGGACATGCAAACGTGATGGTAACTAGAATGAAGTGGTACTAACTAGTGGCAATAATCTTCAAGAGACGGCAAAGTTTTTAAGGAATACAACAGAAGGGGCGTTGAACAGTGAAAAGTATGTAAAATACATTCGAGATAAATATTATAATAAAAAACACGGGGGGCATATAAGAACACAGTGGAATCGCTATTATGACTTCAAAAGATATACTAAATAATCACACTTTCGCTATTAATAAACATCATTATGGTGAATCATGCGAGGACGTTTAAACGGATGCTCAATAAAGGGATCATAGTTCCCCTAAACTGGTTACATGGGCATAAGAAGAGTTGCAGTTTTCTCAGAGAGATTATGTGAACTTCTAAGCATGTAATTATGAGCAGGAAGAATGTCAAGATCATAGTGAATAATCTGATTTCGAATGATCCACAGAGCATTCGTGATCGTTCTAAGACGTTTATTTTGGAAAATACACAGTTTCTTGCGATAAGATTTGGATGCTGTGGCCCAAATTTATATAGCATAAAAGAGAATTGGTCAAATCATTGTAATGTAGAGAGTCCTTTTCCCTCTGAGGTTTAGTTTCGGTTTCCTTCCCACGAGGCTGTACTGTCAAGTTGAACATTTAGCTAATATTATCTTTGTGTGTTTGAGAATTAATGAGTATTGTCTTACGCCATTTATGTTTTGAGTGTTGTTCGAGATGCCAAAGTTAGAGCTGTCACTTGTTGGATTTGTAAAATAAACTGTTTGTACTGTCACCGAATAATTTATTACACTCATTCCAATCACTAATTCTTCTAATATTCGAAAGCAAAACGGAGCATCTGGTGTCCGAGAACAGGACATGGCTGCTTTTTACAAATGTGTGAAAAATACTTTTATATATTGTTTTTATTTTTTATTCATTATGGAAACTGTATTGAGAGATAGAAAATAATTTAGAAGCTTGATTACTCGAGCATGTAATTCTTTTGATGAGGAAGAAATTAAGCTGAATTATGTTGAGAAAAATTAAAAAATTAAAGCTAATTAAACAGAAAGCTTTATTAATGATAGCATGTAAAGTGAAATATAAACAATTGTTGTATTATTAAGACACAATAACACGCCGAATAAATACTAATTCAGAAGTCAAACAACAAAAATCAGCGTTATACCTACAAAATTTTCACAGGACTAGTTTCGATGGTTTTACCGAACCATCATCTTCAGCTGCAAAACCGCAAAAGAACAAGATAGGTAATAATGATTAAATAAGATAAGAAAGCCTGGACAAGAATAAGCAAGTGGCGCCATCTGTTGGCGAAACCAGAACTAAAACATAATTTCTCTAAAAGCCGAAGGCAAATTTGGATTGGAATTAGGATCGTTAACTAGAACAGAAAGATTTTTATGAATGTGAAATGCCTCTAGAAAATCCAGTTCTCCAATGGAAGATGTTTTTTGAATAATTTTGGCAGCAGAAAAATTGAAAGTGTGATTTTCGGACCAACAATGTTGAGCAACAGAAGACTTCTGTGTTTCCTTTTTTCTAACATATGCCTCATGTTCTTAGACGCGAAATTTTACTGGAGAACTGGATTTTCTAGAGGCATTTCACATTCATAAAAATCTTTCTGTTCTAGTTAACGATCCTAATTCCAATCCAAATTTGCCTTCGGCTTTTAGAGAAATTATGTTTTAGTTCTGGTTTCGCCAATAGATGGCGCCACTTGCTTATTCTTGTCCAGGCTTTCTTATCTTATCTAATCATTATTGCCTATCTTGTTCATTTGCGGTTTTGCAGCTGAAGATGATGGTTCGGTAAAACCATCGAAACTAGTCCTGTGAAAATTTTGTAGGTATAACGCTGATTTTTGTTGTTTGATTTCTGAATTAGTAATTGTTGTATTTTAAATATACTTCCGATACCGAAATAGAGAAAGTGGTAGATGAGTCAGAAACATATATATATTGATCGCTGAAGATCTTTAAAACAGAAGCTAGAAACACTTTTGTAAAAGCAATTATCGTCTAAGAATGTAAGTTTAAATGTTACTTCGCAGACAAACACTTTATTGCATTATCCAAAAATAAAATTACCTACTTTTGACGGTAATGTAAGAAATTAGCTCTACTTTTGGAGGCAGTTTAAAAAAATTGATTAGGACATTAATATTGATTTTCACGATAAATTTTCGTATTTATCTCAAGCAATGGAAAAAGGCAGTCCTGCCGAAGAATTAATTAAGAGTTTTCCCAGAGGTGGTAATAGTTATGGAAAAGCTTTAAAACAGCTGAAAATGCGTTTTGGTAGAGAAGAATTATTGATTTAAGTATACTGCAGAGATTTATTAATATTAGTTCTTCAAAAACAGAACTGTCCTAAAAATTCATTAAGCAAATTATTTGATCAGCTTGAGAGTAAACTCCGTTCACTTGAACTATTAGGGTTTATTATGAGAAAAATATGCTGCCATGCTATTACCTCTAAATGAATCATCAATACCTGAAGAAACTCTTGTTGCTTGGGAGCGCTATACGATGAGCTCACTTGACATTAGAAAAGCGAGATTGAACTTCAAGAAGCTGCTCGATTACATTTCCTCAATACAATTCATATAGAAGACGATCATTTTGAGGTTGATTTGCCCTGGTTGGAAGAACATCCACCATTGCCAGCTTATTTTGATTTAGCAGAAAGAAAACTGAACAAAACTGTTAAACGTCTTAAAAGAGTTCAATTATGAAGCTTATGAAAATGTTATTAAGAAATGGCTGGAAGAGGGAGTAATTGAAGATGTTGCTAGAAACGACCAATGTCAAGTTCTTTACCTTCCTCATCGAGAAGTTATCAAAGAGAATAGTGCTACAAAACTCCGACCGGTGTTTGATGCTTCTGCCAAAGTAAAGCGGTTTCCTAGTCTAAATGACTACCAAGAAAAATGTCCAAATCTAATACATCGGATTCCGAATATTTTAACACGATTTCGAAAAGAAGAGATAGGTGTTATTGCTGATAAACGAACTTTCTACAAATAAGTGTTTCACCCATTGACAGAGATTTTTTGAGGTTTTTCTGGCTTGATAGGTGATGATCAGCTGAAAGAGTACAGACATTGTCGTGTAGTAAGCAGCCCTTTTCTTCTAAACTCTGCTATTCAGCTTCGCTTACAAACTGTTTTAGGGTAAATAGAAACTGGTGAATCCTCATATCCAAAAAGTGTCATTCAAAAAGTTATGCATAGTTTCTATGTTGACAACTGTGTCGTTATGTCAAAAATGAGAACGAACTCAAGCTTTTTATAAATGGATCAACTGAAGTAATGGCTGAGAGAAAATTTGAGCTTAGGGGGTGGGAGTTCAATGATATTAATGATGATGCTTCTGCTGATACGAATGTGCTCGGTTTAATATGGAATAAACAATTTGACATTCTACGAATAAATATACTGGTAGTATAAAAGAGTTACGTTTTCAAAAAGTAACTAAGCGGTTAATCTTACCTCCAGCTTATTGTTTGATCCTCTTGGTATATGTTCTGTCATCTTTAGCCCTAAATTATTGCTTCTAGAAACGTGGACACAGAAGATAACATGGGATGAAGATGTTGATACCAGAACGAGAACTGCATTTTTAAAATGGCTGAGAGATAATAACCAACTAGAAAAGATCCTTTTTTTCACAGATACTTTGTTTCAAGGAATGCATGTGAAAATGCTTCAGTATACACTGGTGTGCAAAAATTAAGGACGAGACAGCTTTTTCAATATAACTTTGTACAAAAGCTTTCCAAATCAACACATTTAATACCGTAAGATCCCCAATACGTAAGGACATGAGTAATGTAAGCAACACTTACTAAAAGAGAAATCAGAGTGATAAAAAGAAGCTTTATTGAAAAGGTATCATGGAGCGCAATGCGACTGAAGGCCGAAACATCCCTGTGATGGGTGTCCAGCAAGAAACATCCGGTCTTTAATAGGGTATATGATCTCCCCTGACTGCTAGGCAGGTTTCACAGCGTCTGCCCATGCTGAGAATGAGGGTGTCAATGAGTTGTTGAGGCATTGCTGCCCATTCGTCTTGCAGTGCCAATCGAAGCTCCGGAATCGTTACTGGTGGTAAGGTACGAGCTGCCAAGCGTCTGCCTAGAAAATCCCATACATGCTCGATGGGATTGAGATCCGGAGATCGTGACAGCCAATCCATATGTTCAATATCCTCACTCTCTAAGAGCTGTTCGGCAGCTACTGTGCGATGACATGGTGCATTATCGTCCATGAAAAGGAACTGCGGACCCATAGCGCCTCTAAAAAGACGCACATATGGAAGAAGAATCTCGTTACAATAACGGGTCCCGTTGACTGAACCTGTGTCCAAGATGTGAAGGTCTGTACGACTACCAAGCATGATGCCTCTCCAAACGAGAACACCGCCACCTCCATACCTGTCCCTTTCAATGATGTTCGAGGGACGATTGCGGCTTCCCCGCTCTCTCCAGATGAGTATGCGATGAGAATCGCTACTCAGACTGAATCTGCTCTCATCTGTAAAGAGTAGTCGTCCCCATTCACTGTCTCTCCAATTCCGGGGTTCCCGGCACCACAAAGAACGCTTTCTCCGATGGGCAGGCGTTAGAGGTACACACCGTACCGGGCGTCGTGCAAACAGACCACCACCGTGCAGTCTTCTGGCCACGGTAAAACGCGATATCGGTCGTCCAGTCGCCTGTGTCGTGTGTCTAGTGATTTCTCCCGCTGCCTGCCGCCTGTTTCTTCTGGCCTGTAAGGCAATATACCGGTCATCTGCGGGTGTGGTTCCTCGTGGACGACCACTACTAAACCCCCGGATAGCTGTTCCTGTAGTTTGAAATTGTCTCCAAAGTCGTGAAACGATGCTGTGAGCAATTCCGAACTCTGCAGCCACACTTGTCACACTGCGGCCTTCCTCCAACTTCCCAATGATTCGACTTCGGGTAAAAGCATCCAGATGTCGTCTAACAGATTGATTATTCGCCATTTCTCGCTGAGGCAGCAACTCGGTGTGATTTTAACTGCTATACGGCGTGCAATCTCTTTGCCAGAAATACTGATCTTACACCGACACCATGCTTTATACTACTCAGACACTCCCCCATTACGTCTACCTGCATATCTGCGCATGTGCTACCGTACATCGCCTTACTTAATCTCCTGATTGGTCTTTCTGTTCGTTCTGCCCCTTCGTTCAGCTGATATGCTAATTTTTCGACTTCGTCCTTAATTTTTGCACACCAGTGTATATTTCCTATGATACCAGTAAGCATGCTTATGCCATGGCCGCTTTCATCCGAATAAAAATTTTTGATTCTGTTAAAGTACAACTGATATGAGCAAGGAGTAGAGGTGTACCAACTGGAAAAGAAGAAACTACTATTGCGAGATTGGAATTACTTGCAGCTACCATAGCATCACGATTCTCGCCCTCAATTTTATCTGAAATACAGAGTGAAGAGGTTTACTTCTGGACTGATTGATCCACTATTTTAGCATGGGTAAAGACAGAAGAAGCCTGGAATGTTTTTGTCCAAAACAGAGTGAAAGAAATAAGAAGACTGACAAATAAAAATTCTTGCAGACATATTCCTGTTTGCATGAATCCGGCTGATCTCCCGAGTAGTTGTTCAGCTCTAAATTTATTGAAATCTAATGGTGGTGGCTAGGTCCAAGTTGGCTTTACTTGCCTGAAAAAGATTAACCAAAAGGTGACTTCAATTTAGTTGAGAGTGAGATTGTTATAGAAACGCAAAAGAGCATAGTTTCATCTGTAACAAAATGTTTAGTTTCTGTATGCTTGGTTACCAAGAGAGATTGTTATTACAGATATTTTTCCAAGTACAAAAAGATAGTTAATCTCATTTCCTGGATCATAAGATTCTCCTATAATTTTCGATTTGAATAAATTAAGAGAAAACATGGAAATTTTGATTCCAAAGAAATTTTTGAAGCTGACAAGTTATTGATCAAAATAGTTCAAGAAGACTGTTTTGTCAATGAAAAAGATGAGAAATTAAAAATTTTGGTAGTATTCAAGGATGAAAATGAAATCCTCAGAATGAAAACTAAACTTACATTTCGTGAGGATACAGAAGAATTTAAAATGTCAGCTATTCTTCCATCCAATCATGAGATTGTTAAGAAATTAGTGCGATATTATCACGAGAAAAATGCACACGCTGGTACTCAAATTTTGATAAATATCTACTAGAGTGATTTTTGGATTCCGAACGCTTGTAAAACTGTGAGACTCTCATTAATGAATGCACAGTGTGTAAAAGATTTTCTGCAAAAAACCTAGAAACTTATTCTCCAGAAGACAGACTGCGAGAAGCAGTTGTATTCGAAATCTGTGGAGTTGACTTTGTTGGACTACTGATCTTGAGAGGCAACACGAAATCTTGAAAATGTTTACTCACCTGCGTTGTTTTCTGATTCTGTTGTTTCATTTAGAGTTCCTTGAATCGATGTCTACCAACAGTTATTTACTAGCTATTAGAAATTTTATAGCTCATATAGGACGGAGTAGAATGATATACTGTGACAACGGGACTAATTTTGTTGGCGCTTCAAATGTACTTCAAGATCAAAACTAGAAACAAATCATTGATGACACGTCTATACAACCAATTCAATGGAAGTTCAATCCACCACCTGCCTCCTGGTGGGGAGGTGAAAGAGATTGGAAAGACTTCTGAAATTCCTAAGACGAGTAATAGGAAGAGCTTCCTTAACTTCTGAAGAAATGACCACGATTCTCTGCGATTGTGGATGTGGCCGAATTGAATATAATTTTTATTGGTGGATACAAGCTAATTATCGAAAACATGTTTTTGTCACAAATGATCGCGGGCACAATATATAATATACTACCCACAATTTTATACAGAGTATCACACTATAGATAGTGGTGTAGATAGCAGCACAACAAACCTAAATGAGTGAAGTAGCGTGTGTGTGTGTCTTTCATTCGTGCTGCGCGAAAACTCATTGACTGAGGGCTACGAAACATCTTGTGACAATACAAACAGTTTATTTTACAAATCCAACAAGTGGCAACTCTAGCTTTGAAATCTCAGACAACTCTCAAAATATACATGGCGTAAGGTAAATACTCGTTAGTTCACAAATACACATGAAAAGCAACTCAAGGCCATTTTTCTCGTTTTCTAATAAAAAGAACAAGCTCAAAACATAAATTAAAAAACCTCCACTGCTCCCATTCGTAATTTTCTAAAAGATAATGTTAAACTTGACATCCTCCCATCTGTATTACTTTTATAATATGTTGTTTGCAATACAAAACAACATATAAAAATAATACACCATCTAAGTTAACGTTTTATCTTAAGAATTTAACTTACAAAAGAAAATTATAAATATTTCATCAGTCTCTTAGGTACTTTGATTGTTCGACCTGCTGTAGTCTTTTAAATCTGAGGTTCACGTATACATACGTTTTCAGGGGCAAAATTTTCACGAGTTTCGCCTCCCACCTTCTCGGTTCAAAATTTCTCAATAATAAGACCATCGTGTATCGGAAATTCTAACATTTTAAATTTATTTTGTGATACTGCTGAACTGAATTTTATGTTTTAAGTGCAAAGAACATCATGGGCATAGCCAGCTCAAATTACGGGAGAGTGCCCGTTAAAACCCCTATGGCTATACTCTTCTTTATTATTTTCAAATAAAATTTAATTATTTTATCTGTGTTCAACTATTTTATCTTTGTGAAATTTGGACACATTAAAATATTGTGAGTCTTTTTTGAAACGATAATCTTTTATTGCAGACAGTTTTGATCTGCTAAGTAAATAGTTGCCATTCTCAGAACTACCGATCACTGTTATAGATGGTTTCTTAAGGAAGATGATCACCATAAGAGGATTCCTTGTATTTAATTTGTTTATAAAACAGAAAATGGAACATATATTTTCCCCTTGATAACTAGTATTCGAATATGTGGATATATAGCTGGAAACAGTAATGATATCTTACCCTCCCCCCCAAAAAATGTCTTCTATTATTTTTTTTTTAATTTACTTTTATGTCATTCGGATTATTATTTAAGTATAAAATTATTTTAAACTTTTATTTTAATTCTGAGTTTATTATTTTATGGATTAGGATTTTATGAAAGTATCAATAACACTTTAGATATGCTCGATCACATTTAAACTTTGTCATATTTCAAATTATATATCGACGCAATGACTTTCATTTTTAAATTACATATCGATTTTGTCTTTTCTAATTGATAGAAGTAGCACAGATTAACTTATTTACAGTTGATTCTTCAGTTTAAAAGAGTTAAAAAGAGGGCTTTTTACTTTTTCTCCCGTCAGTAAATCAATGATTCTCACATGTCTTAGAATTTTTAATAGAGTATAAGAGATTAATGAATTCAATTCTTGGACACAGGAGCAATGATTATGTCGCGCCATATTAGATAAGACAGTTCCCTTTTACAGCTCTATAAAATCGGTGAAGTTGTGGTGTTATTAGCAAATTTTAATCTAGTCATTCCTTTGTGATTAGTTTTGCTCTTTGAAAAAAAACTTTAAATAAGAATTAAAACAACTGTCCCTTCTTTAATATCGTACATTAAAGAAATAATTTTCTTCCTCTAACTGCGCTACTTGGAAGCATTAACTATCGGTATGATAATATCGCTGAATAGTATAGTTAAATAAAATTAAGATTATTGCAAATGAAACTAATGTTCCGCGTACAATTCATAACCGCAGGTAATTAATAATTGAACAAGTTTACGACTTACCAAAATTTTCAGTTTAGGTAAATACATTTAAATACACAATAGCACATACTGCATGAATTTTGAATGGCATAAAAAGTTATTTTATTTATTATAATTATATCTCTTATTATAATAGCTATAATTATATAATAGTCAGAACAAATGAGGGGGAAAGATTGCTAACTTTTTTCCACAACAGAAATACTTCCGGTAGAGTTCATTTCGTTAGAAAATATACAAGTTTTGGAGAAAAACTCGCAATTTTTTTCTAATTTATGCTTTCTTTTTTCAGGGCATCCCGTATTAAGTGATTTATGTTAACACAAGTTAAAGCATTTTTTCTAGTAACACAACACACAGCAAAATTTGTAGGAAAATATAGTAACTTTCGAAGACGTTAGATCTGATCTGTTACTTTTCACTTTCTCATGATCAAATTGGCCGGATACCTCATGGTTTATCCTTAAGGGCTAATTGGACCTCCTAAATAATGATTCCCGCACTTTAGCAAAATGCCTCGGTTCTATTCGTCGACACATCTTTGTTCTTAAACAGAGGAAGAGAGTAAAGAGTATGTGGCTATGTTTTGTGTTATTTTTATATGTATACTTTTTCGCTTGAAAAGAATTAGAAGCTTTAAAACTGCAAAAAATGCAATTTTAAGAATTTTCAAAAATCGATATTCTACACTATACAATTTAGAAATTAATAACTATCATTTTAAAATTTTAGGCCATGAGTATAAGCTATTATATGATTAAGACACAATAACACGCCGAATAAATACTAATTCAGAAGTCAAACAACAAAAATCAGCGTTATACCTACAAAATTTTCTAGTTTCGATGGTTTTACCGAACCATCATCTTCAGCTGCAAAACCGCAAATGAACAAGATAGGAAATAATGATTAGATAAGATAAGAAAGCCTGAACAAGAATAAGCAAGTGGCGCCATCTGTTGGCGAAACCAGAACTAAAACATAATTTCTCTAAAAGCCGAAGGCAAATTTGGATTGGAATTAGCATCGTTAACTAGAACAGAAAGATTTTTATGAATGTGAAATGCCTCTAGAAAATCCAGTTCTCCAATGGAAGATGTTTTTTGAATAATTTTGGCAGCAGAAAAATTGAAAGTGTGATTTTCGGACCAGCAATGTTGAGCAACAGAAGACTTCTGTGTTTCCTTTTTTCTAACATATGCCTCATGTTCTTTGACGCGAAATTTTAAGGCTCTCTTAGTTTGGCCAATGTAAATTAAACCACACTGGCAAGGAATCCTATAAATACCCCAGGAATTCATATCCGGAATGGGGTCCTTGAGTATAGAAGTTGGAATTTTATTGATGGGAGAATAAACAACCCGAAAGTTAAATTTCTGCAAAATATGTGCAACTTTATAGCTAATTGATGGAAAGAAGGGAATGACAACAGAATTTTTATAATCTCCTAAAATAAGAGTGTGGCTTTTAGTGTGTTCAGATGAGAATTTTTTAACTGCTTGATTAATAATGTTGGGTGAAAAGCCCCTGTCAATAGCTATTGCTTTTAAATAATTTAGTTCTTCATCAAGGGCTAGTTTGGAGGAGCAAACTTGAAGAGCACGGAAAACATAGGAATAAAATGAAGCTAACTTTTGTTTAGTCGGATGACATGATTTAAAGTGTGGTGGAAGGCAAACCGATGAAGGTTTACGGTAAACTGTAGTACTGAAGTTGGATGTGTTACGTGTGACCAGAATGTCGAGAAACGGAAGAGAATTGCAAGTCTCAAGTTCAATAGAATTCATTGTTGAAAGAACTTTATTTAAATCATCTTTATTACCTTCAAACAGGGTAAAAGTATCGTCTACGTAGCGGAACCATGCCGGGAAGTTTAAAGTTTCAAACAATTTTGATTCATAATAATGCATGTAGATATCAGCCAGGATGGGACTGAGGGGGCTTCCCATGGCTAATCCCTCAGTTTGCTTGTAATATTTATTTTGGAAAACAAAATGTGTTTGTTTCAAACAGAGTTGAGTGAGAGAAATTAGCTCCTCAATTTCGATGCAAGAGAAATGAAATTCGCGAAGTCTGGTTTCTAGACATCTTAATGCACCCTCCACTGGGACATTGGTGAATAATGATTTTACATCAAAAGAAACCATGAGTAAATTACTAGGAGAAATGTTTTTAACCTTTTTTACAAACTCTATTGAATTTTTTATGGTGTAAATGTTATTGTCTAATAGAGTGGATTGTTTATTCTCCCATCAATAAAATTCCAACTTCTATACTCAAGGACCCCATTCCGGATATGAATTCCTGGGGTATTTATAGGATTCCTTGCCAGTGTGGTTTAATTTACATTGGCCAAACTAAGAGAGCCTTAAAATTTCGCGTCAAAGAACATGAGGCATATGTTAGAAAAAAGGAAACACAGAAGTCTTCTGTTGCTCAACATTGCTGGTCCGAAAATCACACTTTCAATTTTTCTGCTGCCAAAATTATTCAAAAAACATCTTCCATTGGAGAACTGGATTTTCTAGAGGCATTTCACATTCATAAAAATCTTTCTGTTCTAGTTAACGATGCTAATTCCAATCCAAATTTGCCTTCGGCTTTTAGAGAAATTATGTTTTAGTTTTGGTTTCGCCAACAGATGGCGCCACTTGCTTATTCTTGTTCAGGCTTTCTTATCTTATCTAATCATTATTTCCTATCTTGTTCATTTGCGGTTTTGCAGCTGAAGATGATGGTTCGGTAAAACCATCGAAACTAGTCCTGTGAAAATTTTGTAGGTATAACGCTGATTTTTGTTGTTTGACTTCTGAATTACTATTATATGATGTAAATGAATCAGAAAAAAAATTTTTTTTTCGAATTCCCGTCCGAGAACAACGGTGATATCCTTTGATATTAATATTGAATTTTTGTTCTGTTATTTTTCCGTTTTTTATTGTGATAAAAAAGTAAAATGCATTTGTTTTTCCTTAATATATTAGAACTATAATTTAGAACATCGATTTTTGCAAAATAAAGCCTATACCAATAAAATTATTTCCCCTCAGAAAGGGATTTTGTTGATTCGTGGTTTCGGCTAGATGTCGACGATGTATATTACAATTACATCAAAATTTTATCATTATAATTAGTACTTCATATATGCTTGCCACTGTTTGTTTAAATCAGTACGGAAAAGCATACAAAAGATATCTGTCTATGGAAAGGGATATCATCCCATTTGTGGAGGACTTTCTAAAGGAAACTGGTTTGTATGCATAAGGAAAACCATAAAAGCACGTTCAGCACGTTCCGCTGATATTCTAACCTATGTTGACCTAACACTGCTCAGCAATCTAATACATTTTGTTCACTACAGGGCTATGTACATTTTTCATTCTATTAAATTCTCTTGTTTATACTTTCTTTTAATCAATAATTATATGATTATTTGTCCCAAAAATAGAAGCAGAAAAATAAATAAATAAATATATAAAAATCTGAAAGCTCTCAGATTTTATATTACCCCCCAAAGGGGAGTTTTTTTTTTTTTTTTTTTAACGTTTTTTGTGTTACCTTTATTTCTTAACTATCGTGCTCTTCGCACTTAAACCGTAAAATTCAATTCAACAGCAATATCAAAAATAAATTAAAAAGAGTTTATATTTAGAATTTCCGATACACAGTCTCGCGGTGGAGAAAAAAATGACCCCCCCTTACAGTTTTGCCATTGCTCGCTTTGAAATCGTTGTGCTTGTTAATGAAAAATGCATTAAAGTTTTACAAAACATGCAATAGATAATAAACCAAATTCCTAATTTGGGCTTCCAAATGCCATATTCGGGTGGAGGACTACGTTATTTAAAATTTGATATCTCTAGATACCGTTGTTTTTTCACAATGCGAGAAACACATATACATTCTTGCAGATTCTTCTTTATTTAATTTCTTTAAATAGAATGCAGGGCTCTAATATTTGTTGGCAACAATTTGAAAAGTGAAACGCCGTCTATAGTGAACCAACGCAAAATGCCAAAACGAAATTAACAGCTCTTCTGGGTAATACTTGGCAGTGAATGAACTATCTGCCTATTTAAAAACTACCCTATAAAATCATTTTAAATAGCAAGAATTTAAATTGCTAGATGATTAAGAAAATAAAATTCATTGCATTGAAAGCATCGAAGATGACATGTTCTCTATATTATTCCAAACGAAAAGTTTAATATTTTTGCTATATTTATGGACTTAACTGAAATTCGAAATTAATGTAAAAACAATTACTCAAAATTATTTTACCGTGTTTCTCTTTTGAACAATAGTTAATAAATCTTAGAATTAAATACCCCAACTTAATTTTTTTCCTTTGATTTTTTTTTAAAACTTTTTTTGGTACTTTTCCGTTTCGCCGGCTCAAATCTCGCCAAGTAGACTTTATTGGCGACAACATACAGTATACACATAAAAAATATTAAAAAAAAATTAGTTCTAAGAATTCTTTTTTTGAAGACATAAACATTTTAATATCGCTTAAAATTTTATAAAAAGCCAATAAATAAAGACAATAAATTTGTAAAAAGACAACATCAATTTAAGAATTTACTATGCTTTCATGGTTCAATATCCTGATTCGCCGGTTTATATCACGTGACCCCCAAGCGATCTCATCTCACGTAAACTACTCTACAAAAATCTAATGCTCTCAGTAATTATCTACATTAATTTCAAGTTAAATCTTAATTTGGAACACAAGTTTAAATGCAAGAAATATTTCAATTCGTACGAATAGCTTACTCAGAAATTATGTAAAACTGCAGTGCTTTACTTCGCTAATGCATTCTCGTTAGAATTGATGAATTTAACCCTGACTTTACCTTTTCTATATTTTCGGCTTTGGGTAAGCGCTGTGATTGCATCCTAATTGACTTAATTACCGAAATGGCCTTAGACATAAAACTGAACTATCTCATAAAAATTCTATGTAATTATATGTCAGTATTGAAAGAAACAATCAATCTGATAAGAAAAAGCTGCGACTTGGTTTTTTTTTTTGTGTGTGTGTGTGTGATCATGGCAAAGCCTCGAGGGCTATCTGCCTAAGAGGAGGGATGCCTTCGTGGGGGACTTTCTAAGTAAAACTGGCTCGTATACACGTTACACATGGGGAAAACCACGAAAACGCCCATGCAGCCAGCCCGTTCGCGGGATTCGAACCTCGGACCGAACTACCAGTGTTCAGCGACTTTACCGCTCGGCCGCTGGTGGGCCTGCGACTTGTTTTGAAAATGAGGCTTAAAAGGTTACCAGCGAGAATATTCCGTTTGGCATCGGTTGTACCATTATTAGCTACTTTATCGCTTGCCCCGGCAAAACGGAAAAGTACCCTTTTTTTTTTTTTTTAAACCATTATGCTCTTAGATGTTTCGTTCGACATAAAAGTGCTTTTTCTTCTTTAGTGACATTAAGCTTGATAGCTAGAGGGAGAGTGGGATCGGAAAGAGGGCTATTGATAGCTGTAAAAGAACAAAGGCTTTACGACTTGTCACATAACCTTCGAAGTATTTTCCCGCCTCTCGTTTGCTGAGGAAGGCTGACTTTTCCTGATGTTACTTCTAAATGGAAAATCGCAGACTTTCCGTTCATTCTTTGTTAATCACATCAATTTTTTGGAAAGCTAGAAAACAATATTTTAAAAACTCAAGTCTTTTCTATTGAAAATTATTTAGCACTATTTTAAGCATAGGTAGTGGTGAAGTGGGAGGGTGCCGGGGCGCCCAGGCACCCCTCCTGGCTACGCGCCTGAACATGATATTTAATATATAAAGGTTAAAAGCGGTTAATATATAAAGCGTTAAAAAAAAATGCCTCTATGGGCGTGATGTAAAATCTGAAAATTTTCAGAATTTTTCTTTATTTTTTATTTTATTTATTTATTTTTTGCGCAAATTTCATAACGATGCTTTGAGAAAGGTTTCGAATCATTGTTGTGTCAACAATTCTGCGCCATAATAAATGTATTCCTGCAGAATTTCACCTCTCTTTCTCTTGTTATAGGAAAATCTTACAAGCACACATTTAAAAACCTTATTTAAGACAAAAAATAATATAAATTCTGTTAGAACTTGGATTACAGCAAAAAGAACTCGTACGAAAATGACAAGCCTAGAACCTGAATATTTGTCATGCGTATGGTTGCCTAAATAATTGTTTTACGCGTGGTACCAAATTTGGTGCATTCTGAAGCATTGGCGATAATCGTTACTACTAACGATTTCTACTAACGTAAAGTACGTAAGTACCGAAATGTATTCGCGGGCACAATAAAATTGCTTCGAGGGACGGCCGCTAGTTTGAGGCCACTGCGTTAGAAAATCGTGGTTTACTAGTTATAAATAATTCTAGGAACAATAAGATTTGGCAATTAAGAAAAAATAATCGGTAACTGGTATTAATTCGTTATCATCCGTATTTTTACAATTTTTTTTTAGAGTACTGAAAATAAGTTTTACGTGGCTATATGAATTATATAATAAAAATAGTCTTCCTACCTTAAATAACTTTCAGTAACTTCTTTTAAAATATTTAATTAGCACTAGAGGGCACCACCATTTAGAGCTATTGAGAAATATAACTTTCTGACGTCACTATGCATGATGATTTGGTCGTAAGTGATAAAAACATGCAACTATGACTTAGATATGGTATATACTGTTGTTATTATTTTGACTGCATGATTATTTGTAAGTGATAATTAACAAATTTCGACAATTTTCGGAGATAATTTTCGACACTTAGTAATGTTAAAGCATTTAAACAGAAGTGATAGCGAAGATAAATCTGTAACCTTATCTGCTATAAAGGAAGAGGCACCAGATAACGAAATTTCAATGGTAGGGCATTATATGTCTTTAATATCATCTCAGCCTGATTCTTCTGAAGAAGAAACAACTGCTGAAGTATCTTTTCTTCCTCCTGCGTTGCCAATGCTAAATTCTGCTGAAGGAGATACCATTGAAAAAGCAAGACCTGTGGAAAGACCTTGTCCTTTCCCTAGTTTACTTGTTTCAAAGCCTTCCCAATTGGGTATATCTGGAGAAACAGATATGATTGACAAAGGAAAACTTTCAGAAAGACCTTATCCTTACCCCATTTTAGCTGTTTCGAAGTCTTCCCAACTGGGTACATCTGGAGAACCAAGTTCTGCTGGAAGGTCTTTCTTGGACACTGGATCAGAATCAGACGCAAATGATAATGATGATATTGAATCTGCTGCGAAAAGAGCTAGGTATGAGAACATTTCATGGTTTAAAAAAGATTTACCTCCTAAAATTCATGATTTTAGTCCAACTGATTCTGGTGATGATGATATTGCTTTGGAAAATTCCTCTACGTTTGAATATTTCAGAATATTTTGGTCAGAACCGTTTTTATCATTTATAGTTAACGAGACAAATAAATATTATAAATACATGAGTGAAAATTCAAATCAAGGAATCCATGCACGATTGATAAAATGGAAAAATACTACTCTTAAAGAAATGTACTCTTTTTTGGCCTTGACAATGTTGATGTCACGCATGAAAAACATGTCTTTTGTGGAATTTTGGTCCAAGGATTCCCTTTTAAGCACATCAGTTTTTGGAGAAGTAATGGCTAAGGATCGATACTTACTTTTACTACGGATGCTTCATTTTTGTGACAATTCTCAACCAAGATCCGAAGATCGATTCTTCAAAATACGATATATTGTGCAACGTCTTCAAGAAGATTTCAGGTCTGCTTTTCATCCCTTTCAAAAATTTTATTGTGAAGGAAATACTCTTATATACAAAGGACGACTATTATTAAAACAATATTTACCTTCTAAAAAAAGTAATTTTGGAATAAAGATGTTTATTCTTTGTGATTGGGATAGTGGATATGTTCTGGATTTTGTTGTTTGTTCTGAATCCTCCACTGTTGCATTATGGGAACATTCAAACCATGCTAATGATAGTGATACTGTGATATCATTATTACGGCCTTATTTAGAAAAAGGTCATAATATATTTATTGACAATTGGGATTCTAGTCCAGATTTGTTTTTATGTCTGTACCACAAGACAGCAAATGATCATAGCATTGAAATGTCAAGAACTGATATACCAGTAATGGCAGAAAAATTGAAAAAGAAAGAAATTCAGTTTACATCTTCTAATCTTCTATTATCTTTAAAATGGCATGAAAGAAGTGCACTGTGGATGTTGTCTACTCATCAAAGTGGTGAGATTATTAATCAAGCTTTGGAAAGTGATATCAAGCCAAATTTCATCGTTGATTACAGTAATTCAGTATATGCCATTGAAAAATTAGGCATGACATTGAGCTCTACAGAATATGTTAGGAAAAGCATAAAATGGTACAAAATATTATTCTTACACTTGCTTGATCTTAGTATACTAAATGCTCGTGCTCTCCACAAAGTCTTAACTGGAAAGAATTTTACAATTGCAAAATTTGAATTAACATTAATTAGAGAAATGCTAGACAAGTACAAAGAACAAAACAAGTCAGTAGAGGAGAAAACCTCTTTGCTGCCACGGCTTGTTGAACGACATTTTCTATCATTGTATGTGTCTGAAAGATCAAAAAAGAAAAATCCAGTAACAAGGTGTATAGTATGTAGTAAACACAATAATCGACGAGAAACAAGGTATTGGTGTTTTAAGTGCCGTGTTGGTCTTTGCGTAGTACCATGTTTTGAAATGTACCACACAAGAGAAGATTACTAAAATATATTCTAAGCCAAAAATTTTTAATTAAATCATATTAATAGTACTGTTTTAAATTTTGCTTTTGGCATTAAAAGTGTTTAAGATATTATTCTTAAGCAAAGCAGTATGTTTTGAAATTATTCAAAAATTTGTACATTTGGTTATGCACTTGCAGTGTTTTTTTGCTCCCTGTGAAAGGGAAGTCAACCACATGCCAAGACGGAATGATAGCATCATGTGGAGATATGCGTGTGTGTAAACAAGAAGTTAAAACCATACACACATATTATTATAATATTACTGTCACAATGCATGGCAGGTGCATAATGGAAAAGAACCCCCAAATTATTAATTTACTCAGAACCATTATAGAATTATTACTGCGCATTATTTTAAATTTTAAATTTAATGTTGCAGAAAATAATTATGAATTGAATACTTATCATGAATTTTATGTATAGTTTAACTCGTTTGCTGCTAACGAGTTATCTTGCAGGTCGAAGCTTGTGTGTAGGCCTCAACTATGAGTTAATTCATGGAATGTTTTTGTTTTACCTACGCCACATATGATCAAACTCATAGTATTTTCATGTTCTTTGAAGTTATCTGGCTTTGAGGATTAGGAAAAAACTCAATAATTTGGAGAACTACTCTTATATATATGCACTCGCTTGACGACAAATTTCTCACCAAAAATATTTGGCGAGAAACTCCACAGTGCCATATTACTATCTAAATTTTTAGTCTACGTTTCAAACTTTAAGCCTAAAATGTCTCCAAAAACACGGTTTTTGCACGTGCTAAAACCACGTTTTGAACACACAATTTAAGCTAAAAATCCGAAACAAGAACAAAAAAATTAGATAGTTAAAATGTAAAGTTTCTAACCAAAAATATTTGACAAGAATCCATGTACACAGCGATATGTTTTAACGTAAAAAAACAGCTACGAATTGCACAGTCTAGGCAGTGAAGAATCTAGGAACTACGCACACCTCGCTTTAATAAACTAATATAACAACAATAAATTTCAAGAATACCATGTACCCAGTGTTCTGTTTAAACTTTAAAAAACATCTACGAATTGCACAATCTAGGCATTGCACACTAATCAACAAAATAACTAAAATAAATTTCAAATAATTAAAAAAACAACAATAACGACAGAAATTCATACAGAAAAAACAATGAACATAACATTCTACAAAATAAGAACAAGAATTAAATAAAATGCACTTACCATGAATGAATGCTTCTTCGAACAGCAGAAATACCAATTTCAAACATCACAAAAACAATTTCACCACAAATTTGTTAAAAGCATCTTCTTCCAAAAACCATGGAAAAATATATAAACCACCAAATACAATTCAAAATCACATTTTCAGTTATAAGTAGGCAACGTAGCTTTAACATGCTGCCACATAATCTCTGCCGTATTTATATGACAGCCAGACTCACTATCCACATCCAGACTCACTATCCAAAATTGATACTGTCTTTCACAAATAAATGTTCAAAACCTTCTTCTCCTAAATACTTGTAGAATTTCCAGCCACCCGAAAAAATAGTTGTACCAGGCACGCAACTAAAATTTTGCCAACAGTAAAATCCAAGTTTCCACGTAAAAGGGTTACCATAGAAACCAATACACACAATTGTGCCAAAAACCAGCACACAACACATATTGCCGTATTTTGGCGACCTGAGGGCACATATAGGAGTAGTACCCAATTTGGTGTATTTCAAGAGATATATTATAATTAATATTAGTAATTATAAAGTAAATAATATAGGAACTGTAAAAACCATCAAGCAATTTATAATAATCTTTGTTATAATAATCGTTGTAAAAATAATCAATCTTTGTTATGAGCAACCGCCAACTACGAATATAATCATTATAAATATACTTACAGTTGACATTGTCATAAAACACTTTGTTGCAAAAAACTGATTACAATATAACTCGGTTGATCTTTACATTATGGTAACTTGGCGTTTTTTTGGCGAAAATTTGGCGACCAACTCTCCTACAGCAACCCTCTATTTTTTTTTCCCGCCGCCATTTTGTCTTCACGAAGTAAAGACATGTTTCTTTTCTTTTATCTACTGAACACTTCTTCCAACAATCTACTAGCCGAATTACACTTATGCTAGAAATTTTATCTAACAAAACTGCTTAATCATGACAAATATTCACTGCAAAATTGGGAAAAAGTGCACAATACCATACTCCTTACGCGTTTTTCAAAATATTGTAAAGATCAACCTATAACTCATATAATTAATAATCTAAATTCAATATCTTTCCCATAAATACGTGTTTTGTATTTTTATTTTGCAATTAGTCAATTCAAATTTGTTGGGGCGGGGAAACCGTTTTTAAAAATGTCGTTTGGCAGTGAGCGTGTTAAAGCGATTTGAAGGTAAAAAGGTATTTTGTACTTATCAGAAATGTAAATAAATATTTTTCACAAATTTTTGGCTTTTATGCCCAGTAGTTTTAAGTCATGGCCATTATAATATGTAGAAGTGCCCAAAATAGTCTAGTAATTTCATGGAAATTATACTACCATTGAAAAGTAACAAACTCATCACCGCTTTTGGAGAGAAACATTTATTTATGCATTTTTATGTCTATTTGAATGATGTATCTTGTGCCATATATTTTTTTAACTTCATTTTCTATACCAGATAACATACTTCTTGATTTTATGGGCTGTTATTCTTCCTGTGTATTATATTGAATTCTGATTTTGATTTAAAAAAAAAAATTGTGCAAACTTGGTATCACTCACCACTGAAATTCTAAAAGATGGAAGAGGTGCATGGGGCCTTTACGTAAGTTATATTATGTTCTGTGTACAGAAAGCTCAAATTTCACTGAAGTTGATGTAAACTAAGGTCCGTAAAACAGGTGAGCTCACTTGGGTAAACTGTTGAAAGTGTGTTCTCCCTTTCTTTTGGCTGTGATGTCATTAAGCTCTCTCTCCTCAGATTAACATAGATTTTGCATTGATTTAAGCTGAATGTAAATTTGTACGTGATTGTGAAAACTCATTTTTTTTTTCTGTCACAAATATTATTAAATTTATATAGCATAATGGTTGGCACACACTGTGCGATTGCATTATGCACCAATAATATAGGCAAAATAAAAAATAATGAGAAAAATGTATTTGTTCACAGGTGTAGAAATTTAGGTGTTTGTATGTTAAATCGGGACCAGATTAAAAAAGTGTAAGAATGTATGCACATTTGTATGTACACATATATATATATATACAATCGTACGTACATATATACATGCATATATGAACACATACATATATTTTTTAATCCAGGCCTGATGACAGAACAATACCGAAATTTAGTGTATTGATTTGATTTAATGTTTAAATAGTAGCGGTGCAAGTTATTTTGAATTTTCGGGTTTCTTAAATTAATTGACTCTTTAATATATATAAAAACCTCTATGCATTCTGTTAAGTATATTTAAATACTAATGGCTAATTAATATATATAGAAACCTTTATGCATTCTATTAGGTATATTTAAATACTAATGGTTAAGAGACATAAGTGAAACTGAAAACTTAAGTTATGAAAAGGAATATGTAATGAAATCAAATTACATTCTTATTTTCAGTGGATGGATTTATGTTTCTTCTCAGCTAAGGTACTTGAATTATCATATATATGTATGTATATATTATATATAACATCTTATACAGATAAGAAACAGTAATTTTTAATTACATAATAGTGGACACTATAACATCTTGAATACTGTTGCGAATTGTGAGAGATGTTACTGAATTGGTATTATAAAGCACTACTTATCAAATATCATTTTCACCACTGAAGCAACTCGCAGCTATGGCTGCAGAAAGTGAACCTAAAAATATGTAGTGATACATAGCCATGACCAGGGGCTGAGGTGGGAGTCCAGACAGCAGTTATTGAATTATTTTAAAACATTACAAGTACATACAGGTTCTATTTTTTATGCCTATCATTTTAGATTTTAAGCATCCGATTTTTTATGGAGGTAAAAAGCATCAAAACATGTCATGGCGCACAGTTTTACATATAATAATAAACTACAAGGAATACAGTTTTACATAGAATGTAATTATAATAATAATTATAATATCAGTTAATGTAATACTTAAGATGCAGTATTGCACTGAATAAAATTATACCAATTAGAAATGCATTCAAGGCTAAAATCAAAATGTACATGAGTTCAGTTATGTGTAAATACAAAACTATTAAAGATACATAGTTCTGGTAATCTGTGTGTTTTCTCCTTCAATACACACAAGGGTGTCCATCAAGGGAACGGAGGCCATTGTGAAGGACTTTTTAAGAGAAATTGCCTTGTATCCCCATCACACATGAAAAAAGCATGAAACCTCCCATGCAGCCAGCCCATTTGCCAGAATATGAACCCGTGTTAAACTACTACTGTTAGCAACTTAAATGCTCAGCTATGGCGGGCATTGGTGAAATGTTGCACATACTTACAAATACATTATATGCAATAACACTCCATACATAAACTACCAGAAGTACAATTTTGTATAATAGATAAAATATCTGATACAGTTCCTTCAGTACTCATAAGGGCAGATATGTTATGCTAAGCATTGTTTGTATAGTGCAAATAGCATTACTATAAATGAGATAAGAATGGATGGACAGGAATTAAGCTACTGGCACTATCTATTGATGAAACGAAAAGTAAACCATAATTTCCTTAAAGGTTGAAGGTAAAGATGGATTGGAATTAGGGTCGTTGACTAGAACAGAAAGATTTTTTTTTTTTTATATGAAACACCTCTAGAAAATCTAATTCACCAATGGAAGATATTTTTTGAATAATTTTGGCTGCAGAAAAATGGAAAATGTGATTTTTGGATTAACAGTGCGCTGTTTAACGAATGTTATGCTGATTTTTGTTGTTTGACTTCTAAATTGACACCATAGATTACAGAAAGGAAATTCAGTTGTATTACTGTACCAGGCTGTCAGTTGTGGATTATTTAATTACAGTAATTTTGTGAAGATAGTAAAGTAGTTCCTTCAACAATTTTCATTTTCTAATTATTCAGGCTTTTCCTTTCATATTATTTGAAAAACAGAGTAATACACAGTATGCATTTAAACTTAAAACTTTACATAAAATATACCACACATAAATACATTCCACTTTTATAAAATATGCATGAAACCTTATTCTATTAAGTACTTTTACAGGAAATGCTAATTACATAATAGTAATGCTAATAGAGTATAGTAAATACACATAAAGGTTTTAATGCATAAATACCTAATACTTTAACATGATATACATAACCTTACCACTTAAATATTTAGAATACTATTATATACATCTAAATATGTCTGCTTTCACAGTGTCATGAGTTAAAGTTAGCTGAAATGTTAGAATAAATTATAATGTACTCAAGCTTCATCGTATTGATGTTTTATTTTGCACTGTGTCATGGAGCACATAAGCTCAATCCCAGTATGAGTTACATTTGCTCTGATTATATTCTTGTTATGGATTTTGAGTGGGACGTGAGAAATGAGTCACTGGGACTTCCAGTGAAAAGAAGACTAGCAGAAAATGCAGTTCCTTTTCTAAAGCTGGAGAGAACATTTGCCATGGCTAATGAGTCCTCACAAAGGATGCTACTAAAGGAACAGAAAGATGTTTAATAATTATGTATTTCAAAACCTCTAAAGAGATCTTCAAATCAAATTTATGTATTCATTTGTAAAACTATTTATTATTATTAATGAAACCTTTTTAAATACTTTTTGTATAATTTTAATGCATAAGTCCAGAAAAGCTGTCTTGAATGTGAGATGCAGTTAGCTGAATCTGTTAGCAGCACTACTTCCTCAAATGAAAGAAATGAGCAACTTCCAACTGAATTAAAACCAAAATCTCATTACAAGCAGTTGTATCATGAGTTCCAGCAATGCTGCATAAAAATGTAATCAGAATTAGCCTTGAAAAATATTGAGTTGGATAATCTTAAGACACACTACGACATTGAAAAAAGAGAAAAACCAAAGCTAAAATCAGATAATGAGAAATTAAATTCTTGCAATGCAGCTTGAAAAAGCTGAAAAATTATCCAAATTCTGACTCAGAATTATTAAAGAGGAAGCAAAGAATACACTGCAAACAATTTTCATGCTGAAACAAATTAATATTCTTACTGGTTTCTGAGTTATAAAATAATCATATATAATTATTAATGGTATTTTAATATTGATATAAAATAAAGTAAAATTTTTCTCACTATTGCAAAATGAATTATATAAAAATGTAACAGCATATGAGATATCTTTTTATAATTTTCCAGGTGAGCTCTAAGATGATGGACAAGAACAACTGAAATGAGGCATGGTTTGCTATCAAACATTCTTTGTATTATGGAAATTGCTGATGAAAATCTGGACAATTTTCAAAAGTTTTCACTATCATTTGATGAAATTAAAACTGAAAAAAATTAGAATATGATGCAATCAATGATGAAATTGTTGGGTCTTTTTTAACAAATACAAATTGTAACGGCACATGAGTTAAACGGAAACGGAAACAACCAGTTTTTATTGATTTTGAATAAAAAATAACCTAGCAGATATTAAATAATATCATATCTGCTTGATATAAACTATAAATATTGATTGAGTGATATAAACTATAAAGTTGTGGCATGTGTTAGTGATTGTGGTGGTGGGAACTTTGGTCTAGTTAAAGAACTTGGACTTGCATATGAAAACCCACAGTTTCAGCTGCCAGGCATAGCTTGGAATACAGTATAGATTCCAGATGCACCACATCTGCTGAAACTAATACATAACTGGTTACTGGATAGTGGCTTTATTTTAGGGAATGGTCGTAAAGTCTCCAGAGATCCATTAGATGCATTAATTGATGTGACTTTATCGAAATTAAATATATGTCACAAAGTAAATAATTCCCATATTAATTGCAAACATAGTCAATGTTAGAATGCCTGCACAGCTGTTATTGCACAATACAGCAAAGGTCTTGCTTCATTTACTACCTGGATCAGATAAAGAACTATGTAAAAACACATCATATTTCATTCAGCTTCTTAATAACTGGTTTGAAATGATGAATGTATACCATCCAGCTAAGGGCATGTCATCTCCATCATTTAAATCAGGCTATGGCCTGGATTTGGAAGTGAAAATAAGTTAAATGAATTTTATGAAACAATTAAAAATATGAGATGCATTAATAAGGCTAGGTTACAAATACTTCAGAAAGGTGTTCTGATGTGAATAAGTGCACTTAAGTGTCTTTTAGAAAATGTAAAAGAATTTGGTATGACATACATTTTAACATAAAGACTGAATCAAGATGCACTGAAAAATTTATTTTCTTAAATTAGAAGTCGGGGAGGCCTTAATGAGCATCCATCTCCTCTTAATGCTTTATATCGGCTTCAAATGATTATTTTGGGAAAGAATACTGGTCTTGGGCATAAAACACAAACCTGGAAGAATTTATTTTAGGATCATCATTTAAATCAGCAAACAATGCAACTGAAGATGAAGGAGTAGAAGAATTACCATCAGACAAATTAAGCAGCATATCTGATTTTCATGAATCTAGTGAAACAGATACTGCAAGTGAAACATTATCATCTTCAAAAAATGAATCATCATCAGTGGCTGAAACATCTGAAGATGCTTCAATGTATCTAGCTGGATAGTTTGCTACAAAATTTAAAAGCAGATATCCTGATCTTGTGCAGATAAGTAACAGACTATGACTATGAACCACCACCTTGGATTGTTCATTTGTCCATTGTGGCATGACTATCCAATCACAAAATTTTAAACACCAAATTTTGCAAGGGTGAAATTCCTAGATGTAATGTTATAAAAAGGCACAGTAAGAAAATTAGTTTAGAAAATGGAAGGGAGATGGTTTAGAAAAAGATGCAATTGAAGCATTTGCAAAGCAGATAATGTTCATTAGAATGAAATATAAAAATGTGCTCTCTTCCAAAGGAAAGCATCTGACAGTTGGAAGGGTTTATAAGAAATGTTTGATTTCCAGACAAACAGCAGCAGTAGTATATGGAATATGGATATAAGAATGGAATCTTCATCAACTCATTGTACAGAACATTCATTGGGGTTTTGCAGTTGTTGATATAACAAATTAGACATAAATGTCTCAAAATTTTATGGCACTTGAGTTTATGAAATATATTTAAAGCCAGAATATTGTGTGCAAATGAATATGATAACTAATGTATGGTATTTAGACTTCCTCAGAATAAAAGCATTTGTAATCATAGGTGGTCATCTTAGAGGTGGTTTATTGTACTTTTATTGAGATACTGATCATTTAACTCATATGGAATATTAAAATATAATATACAGTACAAAGTCTGTAATCCGGAATGATCTATAATCCGGACCTCAAAGCTACAAACTTTATACGCATGCGTAAACGCATAATCCGTTTACGCATGCGCGTTTAATGTATAACGGACGGTATAAGCTAGGCTAAAATTATCTAAGGCATTTCAGTTAATGTTGCAGATTGCGCTGTACCTTACTCTTCTAATTGGATCCAGCTTATAATTTTTTGAAGACTTTTAGAACAATTTTATAAAAATTAAGCTTGAACTTTCGATTATATCAAAAAAAGAGTTTCCAATTCTGGAGCTGCCATAGGATCTACAAAGCGAAAGCATGTTTCGATGTTTATTAAACAAAAAGTGGAATTGCTGCAAAAAAATGGATAAAGGCCTATCCATCTCAAAATTATGTGAGAAGTATGGCATTGGAAAGTCCACTATATATGACACAAGAAAAAGGAACTTTTTGAATTTTTCGTGGAAACATCTTAAACAACTTACATTGAAAGAAATGTTTAATAAAGTAAAAAAATAAATATTAAGCTTTTTTTTTGTAAATTTTGATACCCTTTAGATCATAATTGTTCTTTATTTCATAAATTACGATTTCACATTTTTTATTGTATAATTTCTGCATGCTATCTTACCAGATTTAAATTGATCATCTATAATCCGGAATCGCCGAATTTCCGACGAGTCCGGATTACGGACTTTGTACTGTAGTCTATTGTTTATTTGCATTTATTTGATGTACCACTTTTAGTACAGTTATGTAAATTGAATCTGTGGTATGCAGTAATTAAACCTCTTTCATATTGTAGAATACGTTTCCCTCTTATGTAATAAAATTAGATGGTAGCTATTATAAATTTTATAAATGTAGCAAAATATCATCTTTATTAAACTCTCATGTTTGTTTCTGCATTTTGATTCTCTCTAATGTTCTATTTAACAATTTCTTTTGTATAATAATTTTGTGTTATATATTTTTTAGTATATATATATAATAATGTTGTATGATCTAAAATCCATTTAGTGCGAAAACAAGTTACTACTACTTGCGCAATTGCTGCAAAGTTAGTTAATAATAATTTATTTCCTAAACAATATTGATTAATTGATTATATTATCTCCTAAGTTAAATTAAAGTTGAATTATTTTAAAAGAGTGAATCCATAATGGTAAGTTATATTTTTGAAAGATGTTTTGAAGTAATTTGAAAGCAAAATGTTAATAATGTTTTAACGGGGACTGGAGTTAAATCATCATGAAGAATAAAATTTCAATTGTAAAATTAAAAATTAAAAACATTTAATCATTGTCATTCATCGGAAATTAGTTGACTTTTCAAGGGAAACAAACTAACTCCCGTTCAATGAACAATAATTGATAAAAGTATGTAAATAAGAAGGTGTTTCGTCTTTACACGAGTTATAAATTAGAGCCAAACCGGCAATTCTAGTCAGGCTAAATATTTCCGCGAATAGAAGGGATTATGCACCAATGCTGATACTCAAAGAACTTATTCTTATGAAGCATTTTAGTCAATTCAATTTGGAGTAAAAAGCAATTTCTGTAGAGAAATCCGAAATAACCCGAGTAACCGTCCCCGACACCTTCATGTTTATTATTAGAATTAATTAATTTCCATTCACTAGTATTTTCAAAAAAAATCTTAACAGACAGTCTCACTCAAATAAGAACTCCACATAATACATCACTCAAGAATTCCGAGTCCAACCCACTACCATAAATTACTTCACCCAAGTCTTACCGACTGATATTATTCAAAGCCCCCACTGCCGCTAAGAATTTTCGGACACCCTACACTTATGAGTCAGACACGAAGAGAACACTTTGCCAACTCCCCCACTAGAAAGAATGTAAGTTACTTAATACCTTTTCTTGCCTTTATATCTTCTTGTACATTCACTGTTCTTATTATATATTATTTTTTATATTATTTTTATATTTTCATAATAACAATTTCCAATGTTTAATTTTTACAAATAATATAGAACTCAAATGCATAAACATGAAGGTGTCGGGGAAAGTTACTCTGGTTATTTCGGAATTCTCTACAGAAATTGCAATTGAATTGACTAAAATGTTTCATAAGAATAAGTTCTTTGAGTATCAGCATTGGTTCATAATCCCTTCTATTCGCGGAAATATTTGGCCTGACTAGAATTGCCGGTATGGCTCTAATTTATAACTCGAGTAAAGACGAAACACCTTCGTATTTACATATTTTTATTAATTATTGTTCATTGAACGGGAGTTAGTTTGTTCCCCTTGAAAAGTCAACTAATTTCCGATCAATGACAATGATTACATGTTTTTAATTTTTCCTTTTACAAATGAAATTTTATTCTTCATGATGATTTAACTCCAGTCCCCGTTAAAACATTATTAACATTTTGCTTTCAAATTACTTCAAAACATCTTTCAAAATATAACTTACCATTATGGATTCACTCTTTTAAAATAATTCTACTTTAATTTAACTTAGTAAATATAATCAATTAATCAATATTGTTTAGGAAATAAATTATATATATATATATTGTTAAGAATTTGGTATTTAAAAACCTAATGTTAGTTCAATTATAAATTAAATGGTTTTATTTCCCGCGCAGTGCAGCGCGTGACGAATATTAAAAGAAAGCTAAGCCGGAAAATTGAAAATACAAGAGCACGTGCATTAAATAAATAAATATCTCTTTTTGATTTCGAGAAAGTACTAGAAAATTCTAGCGCGTGATTTTAAAATCTTATTAAAAGGAGGAAAACATTTCAGTTCGTAGTAGTTGCTTAGTTTGTTGTTGTTTAGAAAACTGCTCTTGTTGATTGTAGCGAATTCGCGGAGTAGCGTTCTTTAGCTGTTTTGAATTACGTTCTATTGAACATTTGAGTAGTTAAAAGATAACTTCTGTGAGATATTGTAATACTGCATGATAATTTGAGAAAATTTAAGCATTTTTGTTGTGATAATAATAAATTTTTGTTCATTTTTCATCGGACTTGTGCATTCATTTCATAACGAACCCGTACGCACGCAACAATTTTTGGTGTCAGGAGTGGGATTTGAATGCCAATAACAAGAGGGATGGAGGAACAATTGAGACAGCTCATTACTGCTTTTGCTGCGTTCCAAGAAAAGATGGAAGCTGGCCAAACATCTTTTAAAGAAGAAATTAAAGAGGAAATGAAATTGGGACAGGAATGCATTAAGGAAGAAATGAAATTGGGCCAATGAAATTGAATCCGTTAAGGAAGAAATGAAATCTCTTAAAGTTGAGATGAAAGCAGGTCAGGACGAAATAAAAAGAGAAATTACCTGCGTAATAGAAAATAAATTTGAGGCAGAATAGACGCGAAATATATATATATATGGAATGCAGAATAGACGCGGTCGAAATTAAAGTTGGACAAATTGAAGAAAATGTTTCTTCTGTGAAAGAGCAAATAGAAGACAGAGTTTCGGCCGTGGAACAACAAATAGGTTACAGAGTTGATTCAGTGAAAGAAGAAATAGAAGGAAGAGTTTGATCCGTTAAACAACAAATCAAACAACAAATTTATGAGAGAGTTTCTGCAGTTGCCAAAGAAATGGATAATTTAAAGAAATTCGTAGCGTCGGCAGGGAGCAGGCGTGATGATTTTAAATTCTTGCCGATGCCTGCTCGTCCACCTCTGAAGCTATCCACATATGATGGGAAGACTTCCTGGCAGGTGTATAAGACACAATTTTCTATCTTGGCGGATGCGAATGGATGGGATTCCCAAGCTAAGGACTGTCATCTCGCCGCTTCTTTAAGAGCCGACGCAGCGGATATCCTTCAGACTCTTCCCGAAAACAAAAGGTTAGATTTCGAAGCTCTGTCCGGCGCCTTGAAGCTGCGCTTTGGGGAGAGCTGTTTAAAAGACTACAGCAGTCTTCAATTGAAATCTCGTCAACAGAAGCCTACCGAAACACTTCAGGAGCTCGCCACGGATGTTGAAAGACTGTCCCATCTCGCCTTTTCGGAATGCCCGACAGAAACAAGGGAAATCCTGTCCCTACAATATTTCATCGATGGCATCCGGGACCCTGAAATACAGAAAGCACTGCGAATGGCAGATGTGAGGGACACAAAAAGCGCTCTGTTGTACGCCATGAAGTTCGAGGCAGCCCAGCAAGCAACTAGTATAGATCGCTACCCAGTCAGAGCTATGCGAGTCCACGAGCCAGTGGATCAACTGATGGCTCGTTTAGATGATTTAGCTAGAGAAGTCAATGCTTTGATACGGAGTAGCAGTGAGAACAAAGTGGCTCTAAGGTGTTGGAGATGTGGTTCTGAAGGTCACCTACGACGGCATTGCAGAACACCCCAGGGCACGGATAATAAAACGAATGAGTTTACAAGACCAACGAATGCTTTAAGACGGAATAGTGGTGAAAAGAAACCGACCCTAAAGTGCTGGAATTGCGGTGTTGAAGGCCACCTACGAAGGAACTGCAGAACACCCCAGGGCACGGAAAATAAGGCATACGATTTAAGCAGACAATTAAATGCCACGGGAAAGAAAAGGACTGACAAGAAACCAAAGTGCTGGAACTGGGGAGCTGAAGGCCACGTACGAAAGAATTGCAGAACACTCCAGGGTACGGAAATTGAGACCATTTCTCAGTAGCGACGCAGGAAACAAATTAATGACCATATCAAGAAACGGAGGTTGCCAGATAATGAAAAACCTTGTTTTAAAGCACTCAAGATTTCTAGAGTGAGTGGCAACAGTAACGGACTGTCCATCAATGGGCATATCGATGAAGTTCCTTGCAGTATGATCATTGACACAGGAGCTAATGTTACCATCATTAGGAAAGATTTAGCTGAACAGTTTAAAGATAAACTTATTTGGACGCCATTCTGTGTTACCCTTCAGACTGCGTCTGGTGACAAGATCGAGATAGCTGGGAAGTTAAACATAAACATCACGTTTGGAAGTGTCGCCTACCATCACACGGCATATGTGGCGGATATTACAGATCCATGCATACTCGGATTGGACTTTTTAAGGAAATACAATTTTTCCTTAGATTTCAAAAACAATAAGCTGTTCTCAGCATCTGGAGACATGACGATCCATCCTCAAAAGGAATCATCACCTGGAAACGCCGACGTCTCATGTGAAAGACCCTATTCAGAAAGCTGCCGAAATCCTACTAGGCTCGGAGAGAAACACCAGACTACCGGGTATTCACCATCACACATGCTCTCCGGTCGAGACCTTCGTCTGCCTTGTGACCGCCTGTTTGATCGCCATACAAATGCGCCTTCATCGCCTGAGGAACACTTCCAAGATATCCAGGCCCGTTTTGAAGTGATGCACCGTTCCGCACCAAAGCGAGTGAACTTGGCGACGGAGAATGTGAAGTCCAGATACAACACGAGAGCTACTGGACATAGATTCAACAAAGGAGACAAGGTGTGGTTGTGGAACCCGATTCGACGAAAAGGAGTCAGGCCTAAATTACAGTCACCTTGGGATGGTCACCACACAGTCCTAAACAGGCCGAATGACGTCGTGGTTCAGATCCGTCGGAACTCTAAACCTAAAATCGTTCATTGCGACAGGTTAGCTAATAACTATGGCCATAGTACGTAATGTAAATAATTGTAAATAGTATAAGACCATGGTCCTTTTTTTGTTTTTAAATGTGTATTTGATTTGATTTGTATTTAGTATTTGTTTTGTATTTAGTATTTGATAGCATTTGATTTGTTTAAGTTAGTTATTGCATTTATTGTTCATGTTGTTTATTATCATAATGTGATGCTTATTATTGCATTTATGACACAGTTGTAAGTCTGGCTTCCTGTCCAGGGATTGTACTGCCCGGGACGTGCAGTCTTTGGGAAGGGGGCAGTGTTACGAATTTGGTATTTAAAAAGCTAATGTTAGTTCAATTATAAATTAAATGGTTTTATTTCTCGCGCAGTGCAGCGCGTGACGAGTATTAAAAGAAAGCTAAGCCGGAAAATTGAAAATACAAGAGCGCGTGCATTAAATAAATAAATATCTCTTTTTGATTTCGTAGTAGTTGCTTAGTTTGTTGTTGTTTAGAAAACTGCTCTTGTTGATTGTAGCGAATTCGCGGATTAGCGTTCTTTAGCTGTTTTGAATTACGTTCTATTGGACATTTGAGTAGTTAAAAGATAACTACTGTGAGATATTGTAATACTGCATGATAATTTGAGAAAATTTAAGCATTTTTGTTGTGATAATAATAAATTTTTGTTCATTTTTCATCGGACTTGTGCATTCATTTCATAACGAACCCGTACGCACGCATATATGATGTACCAGCTTTTGTCCGGAATGAATAGATTGGTGAAGAATCATAGATATAGTCGCAGCTCAAATTATCAGACGATAAGTTTAAAAAACAGGATCCATTTATTATTATTCAGGAGAAAATAGCAGTTACAAAAATCAGATTTCCGGAGTAAATAAAAAAGAACTACTAATAACTTTTTGTATGAAGTTTACTGCATCGTTACATTAAATAAAAGACCCCGATATTCCTTTGTGAGTCCTTTTATAGCTTCTGGAAAGGCGGAGCTTCCAAGAAATGACGTCAACCTCGTCAGCCATTCCAGTTCGCTTTAAATATTTCCAGAACATTCTATAACTGTACGTGTAGAAAAGACGGGAAAAACAACTTGACTACGGGGCTGTGGATTTAATTCCAAGTACTTTCAAATAAGAGAACGTCGCCATTAAAAATGAAAAGAACATACAGATAGAATTTTAAGTGTATTCTTGACTATGGAATTTTATCATTACATATATATATATTTGTTTTTGTTGGTAGAGATTTGTATTATTACCAGATATGCTTACTTTCATAATATATCCTGCGACTGATATATTATATTATTTTATATTTGTATAAAAAGTCTATTTCTGATTTTTTTGAGTGACGTATTTGAATAGTATAACTATAATTTCTTTTTGCATACAATTAAGTAAATAATTCTATTTTTTAGCTGTCTTTAATACTAAATTATTCCTTTTATTTCTGTACATTTTTATAAATATTAGGATCTTCCATTTAATTACATAAATTTGCCTTACACATATTTGCTTGTATTTAGAAGTGTAATCTACAAGTGTAATCATTATGTCTGTGGGGATATTGTATACAGGTTATTATATTAAATTAATATATATCCTTTTTCCATATATTCACAGAAAGTAGAATGAGTCAAATAATGTTAAGATAAATTGCATAAAGTTTTAATGCTTGCATTTGTCTCTGTATGAATAATAATATTTGCCTCCAACTAAATCGATAAACTGTATTTTTTTATTATTCATAGAATAGTTAAACTGAATATGTAAAATGAAATGTAATATTTGTGTTATTATATAAACAAATTTCCTTTTTTGATATCAGAACAAACACGTACAGCATTCAGCCTTATTAATATTGTTGCGTGCGTACAGGTTCGTTATGAATTGAATGCGCAAGTCCGATGAAAAATTAATGAAATTTGTTTTTATCACAACAAATAAAAACAAAATGCTTAAATTTCCTCAGATATTCATACAATATCCCAATATCTCACAGTAGTTATCTTTTAAACTACAAAAACGTCCAACAGGACTTAATTCAAACAAGAGAAACGTAGAGAAAGCTAATTCAATCTCGCCGCGAATTCGCTACAGTAAACCAGTTTTCTAAATAAACTTGAACGAGAGGCTTTTGATCCTGCTTTTATAAGCTTTTTTAATGTACACGAGCATATTTTGGTATTTTCTCGATTTTTCCCAAAAATCAAAAGCGTGCAATTATGAGATATCTATTTATTAAATGCGCGTACTCCAGTATTTTTAATTTTTCCGGCGTAGCTTTCTCTTCAAATAAGTCGTGTGCAGCATTGCACGGAGAAATGAAACAATTTAATAATAATTCTATTTAAAATAGCAAACTAAATGAATCAATACTAAAACCGTAACAATTAATGATGAAGGAGTTAAATGTATCCACAAAATCAGCTCAAGACGATATCACAATACCGGCAAGAACAGAAATTTTACTTCCTGGATCCATAGCCGAAAATAGAAATTTCCGCCATGGCATCATGGAATATCCCAAGAATTGTAATAGCCCGAAAGAAGTACTAGTAGCCTCAGTACTCGTCGATCTGTCGAGGGCCGTTATCCCGGTGAGAGTTGCCAATGTAACTGACAAGCCCAGAGTTATTAAGGAAGCTGAAATGGTTGCAGCATGTACTCCAGTGACCAGCGTTGAAAGAAAGAGTAGCATCGCAGAATCCCTGTCTTCAGAGAGCATTACATCGGGTTTATTGCAGATTGCTCAATTAAATGATGAGGAGAGAAATGCTGCCGATCGTGTCATTAAAAAACTTCAAGATGTTTTCTCCTGCTCGTCTTCTGACGTGGGTCGAACATAAAATGCGACATAGAACCGATACCGGTGATCATCAATCAATCAAGCAACATCCGAGACGTCTGCCGATTGCCAAACAGGAAGAGGTACGAACATTTTTAAAGGCTATGGAAGAAGGTGATGTCATCGAGCCTTCAGCAAGTCCATGGGCATCTCCCATCGTCCTCATCAGAAAGACGGCTCAACAGGATTTTGCGTTGACTATCACCGGTTGAATGAGATTACGAAAAAAGACAGTTACCCTCTTTCTAGAACTGACGACATTCTGGACACTCTTTCTGGAAGCAAGTGGTTCTTAACACTTGATTTAAAGAATGGGTATTGGCTGTAGAAATACACCCTGATGATTGATAAAAGACGGCATTTACTATGGGACAACGACTTTGGCAGTTCAAGGTGATGCCGTTTGGACTGTGTAATGCGCCGGCTATATTCGAAACATCGCATGGAGACTTTTAAAAGGTCTTACCTACGAAGCCTGTCTGATATACCTGGATGACATCATCATCGTCGGAAAGAGTTTTGAAGAAAATCTTAGAAAGGTGCTTCAAAAACTAAAGGAAGCCACTCTAAAGTTGAATCCCGCTAAATGCAAATTATTTAGACAGGAAGTGACTTACCTGGGATAGGTCATCTCTGTTGAAGGTGTGTTCACGGATCCTGAAAAGGTGTCAGTCGTTAAAGCCTGAAAACATCCCCAAAATGTCCATCAGCTGAGAATCTTCGTAGGGCTTTGCACCTACTACAGGATATTCGTGAAGGACTTTTCTTCCATCGCAAGATCCCTTCACAAGCTGTCAGAGCAAGCAAAAGTTCTTGTGGACAAAAGAATGCGAGGATGCATTTAATAACTTAAAGGAATCTTTGACATCTGCTCCAGTCCTGACGTATCCTCAGCTTGACAGACCATTTATTCTCGACACGGACGCGAGCAATAAAAGTGTCGGTGTTGTTTTCCCCAAGAAATAGACGGCCAAGAACGTGTAGTGCCTTACTGGAGCAAGTGCCTGTCTAAACCGGAGAGCAATTATTGTGTCACCAGGAAAAAGTTGCTCGCGAAAGCCGTAGAACATTTCCATCATTATCTATACAGCAGAAAATTCCTACTCTGCACGGATCATGCCTCATTGGCCTGGCTTTTAAATTTTAAGAATCCTGAGGGTCAAATAGCCAGGTGGATACAGAGACTCCAGGAATATGACATAACTATCCGTCATCGGAAGGGATCATCACACGGAAACACCGACGCCCTGTTTAGAAAACCCTTGCCCAGAAAGCTGCCGACATTGTTCCAGGGTCGACGCGAAATACGAGCTGCTGAGTCCTGTGGCAAAATAAATTACATCAACATCGACTGATCGAGATCCGTGGAGTAATGACGAAGTCAGGAAAGACCAGCAAGAAGACCGTGACATTAAACCCAAAATTGATTTAATGGAGTCATCAAACAGAAAACCTACCTGGCAGGACATTTCTATCTCTAGTCCTACAACAAAACAATACTGGGCACTCTGGAATTCACTTCACATTCGAAACGGCGTCTTATACCGGATATTCGAATCGGATGATGGGAAGATTTTCCGATGGCAACTGATACTCCCAAGATCCCGTATTACATAACAGCCCTACAGGAGGTCACTTTGGAATAATGAAGACCTTGCATACAGTTCGTGAGCGCATTTACTGAATGCAAAAGATGACGTACAAAAGTGGTGCCGATCTTGGGATGCCTGTGCAGGTCGGAAAGTTCTAATGAAACGCAGCTGAGGGAAGCTGCAACGTTACAACGTAGGAGCGCCTTTTGAACGTATCGCCTTTGACATCTTGGGATCTCTGCCAAGAACTGCTGATGGCAACAAATACATCCTCGTTGTCATTGATTACTTCACCAAGTGGCCTGAAGCGTATCCTATTCCTGATCAAGAGGCTGTCACAGTAGCAGAGGTGATGATACAGCACTGGAATTCCAGGTTCGGAGTGCCTCTTCAGTTACATTCCGATGAGGGAAGGAATTTTACCTTGGCTGTAATGACGGATCTCTGCAAGCCGATCGGTATTGACAAAACCTAAACGAACGCCTTTACATCCCCAGTAGGACGGCATGGTAGTGAGGTTTAATCTAACCATCCTTAATAACCTCTCATTAGTGGTTTCCAGAAACCAACTGGACGAGTACAAAAATTACCTCTCTTTTTAATGGCTTACCGCCGTGCTGTCCACGAGACTACCGGCTATTCTCCATCTCAGATGCTCCTCGGTTGTGACCTTCCTTTGCTTTGTGACCTCTTATTTGGTAGCCCTCTCAATGAGTCTTCATCGCTTGAAGAATACATCCAAGATCTCCAGGCCCGGTTTCGGTGCTACTTTGGTAGACGGTTGCACGGATTTTTGGCGATTTTGGCGCAATTGTTGGAGCTGTTTTAACAATCGTCAGCGATCTTCAAAAACACTGTTTTTACGTATTTTTCCCATAGTAAAGTATTTGAAACTTTAAAAAAAATAAATATTGTTAAAAATAATGACTTAATTTTTTGTTGAAAACGTTGTTTTTTAAGATGGCAGGCAAATGTAAATAAATACATTTACTACGAGTATAAAATACTAAAGTAAGGTTAAATTATTACTTTCATATAGCAATGAAATAGAATAAAAACACCGCTATAAAAACATTGCGCCAACGTTTACTTGGATTAAAATATTACTTAAATTGAATATCGAATTAAAAACCATCATACCAACGTTTAAAAGAATTAAAATATTACTTAAATACTTTAAAATAAGTAAATAAGAACGCTACGTATACTAGAGCCCAAATGACAGCAATTAGAAGTTTACTGCCGATAAAAAAGGAGGAATGGCTAATATCCTTTTTCCCGTTACAGAGGTTATTTCTTCCACCGTGAACCACAATACTATATACGGCCGTCCTCAGAATCGGCTCTTTTAACGATCTTCATCTGCGATTCACATTGCTTGCACTTCATTGAAGAAGCAATTAGCGAGATTTCCTTCAAAAATTTAAAATAAATTTCCTCTGACCCTTGTAACAATTTATAAATAAATCTTTGATTAGGAAAACCATGTCGGCCAAAATAAGGTCTCAAAGGACAAATTTTGATTCCGATACCAATAATTCTTGGTACTTAACAATAACAACATTAATCTTTGAAAGAGACATATCCGTTCCCTATGAAATGTAAGGAATTCGAAGAGATGAATAATAAAATTTTAAAATGGCGTGGTAATGCACAAATATTCAGTAACCAATCAAGGAGCTGATTACAGTTCGTTAATGCACAGATATTTTGTAACGAATCAGGGAGCTGATTACATCACGCATAGAATTAAAATTATTTAAATAATTATACATAATAACATAATTTTTCAAAAACAAATGCAAAACTAAATTAATTTTAATATTTAACAGCCATAAATAATGTTTAAAACATTAGATTTAAAGCCAATTACTTTTAAGTAATCTGACGTCATTCATTACATGATCCACAACATAAAATTACATAAAATATCATACACAGTAAAATTTTTATTTTAAATAAAAATGCAAAATTAAATTGATTTTTAATATTTAGAAACCATACATAATATTTAAAACACGGAATTTATGCATAATAAAACGCATTATTTTTTAAATAAAATGACAACAAAGTATCGGTTACCATAAATAACTTGTCTGGCAATGGGTTTACCATAAGTGGTATAGCTCGCCAAAAAAAATCGCCAAATTCCATGCAACCGTCTACCAAAGTAGCACCCCGGTTTGATGCGATGTACAATTTTGCACGAGAGCGGGTCAACTTGGAGACGGAGAAGATGAAGACCCGATACGACACAAGAGCTACTGGACATCAATTCTACCAAGGAGACAAGGTATGGTTATGGAATCCGACTCGACGGAAAGGACTGTGTCCGAAATTACAGTCACTTTGGGATGGTCCTAACAGTCCTAAACAGGCTGAACGACGTCGTGGTTCGGATCTGTAAGTCATTGACGTCTAAATCTAAAGTCGTTCATTACGACAGGTTAGCTCCTTACTATGGCCATAGTACGCAGTATAAATAATTGTAAATAGTGTTCCGTGCGTACGGGTTCGTTTGAAATGAATGTTCAATTCCGATGAAAAATGAAGAAAAAAATTTATTATTATCACAAGAAATAGGCTTAAATTTCCTCAAATTATCGTGCAGTATTACAATATCTCACAGTAGTTATCTTTTAACTACTCAAACGTTCAATAGAACTTAATTCCAAAACAGCTAAAGAAAGCTAATCCGCGAATTCGCTACAGTCAACAAGAGCAGTTTTCTAAACAACAACAAACTAAGTAACTAACTGATTGAACTGAAATCGAAATCGAAATCGAGTGAATGGTTAGGCCGCATTTAGTAGCCTCTGCTACTTTAACCGTCTCTGTTGGAGATATGCCCTAAGGCGTTGGGAAGAATTAAAAATTAAGGTGATTTACACCGCACCGACAAAGGTGAAGCAGGAACATGTGCTAATGCACGTGAGTTGGTCAAGTAGACTTTGGAGAAGGAGGGTTCAAGCAGCTGGCCGCCGTACAAGCTGTGATGTGTCTTCACTAGTTGAAGAAAGATGATACGTCGAGGCCAGTCACGTGGCTGGTCACCCACCCAAGTACTGACCCCGAGCTCTGCTGCTGTAAACAAAGGAACCTGTGTGTTGAAAAAGTGAAAAGAAATCGTAAACATAATGAAATTCCCTCAAATGCTTCTAAGCTGGTGATTACTCTTCACTTTCAGCAAATCTCATCAGTGTCATGGCTGCTTTGAACCAGGAGTAAACTTCTCAGCCGTGGTTTTTGCAGCGCAGATCTTCTCAACGTGCTCAACCATACTGTTTAGAAATTTTTTGATTTTAGGATCTTGGATCCAGTTTATGATATCTTTGTACTCTATGGGTGGGTTTTCCAATTTTTCTTTACTCTATCACTGTAGAGAGGTTTCATCTGGGTTTTACTGCTGTCTTCCTCTGTTTCGATGAATTTCGGAAAATCTGCCGGCGTAGGGATCTTAGCTGCTGGCTTCGCCTGCTGCTTCTTTGCTTCATTTCACTTCTTGTACACGGGGCAACACCTGTATGAACTTACATGCGGTAATGAGCAGAAGATGCACTTAGGTTTTTCTTCTGGCTTTAGAGGGCATTCTTTACTTCTATGGTGCTGTCCACACCGCTCACGATTTGAGCAAAGATGTTGCGAATGTCCATATTCTTGACATCTATAGCATTGAATTACGCGTTTTTTCGGGGCAAACTTCTCGATCTTGACATTAACACTTAACATATTGTTGAGTCCATGAATTGCACGTTCTTCCTTCGTTTTCTTCAGCTCCAACAGGAAAATCGGAAGTTTCTCGATAGCGTCTCCTCTTCGTCTGGAAAACTGCTTGACTTTACTTATCGGGAATTTCCTTCTCTCCAGATCTTCCTGGATTATTTCTTCCTTCATCATCGATGGGAGGCCCTAAAGAACAACCTTAATAGGTTTTTCGCTGAGTAACTGGAAAGTATGAAATGGCATATTTCTTTTCTGCAAAACCAGAGTTGCTTTTCTGTAATCGTCTACTGACTTTAAATTAACATATAGTAGTTTTATTTTCATATTGGCTTCGAATTCTTCACTGCAGGTATTGATAAGGATTTCATGAATTTTAGGCCAATCCATTTCGCTTTGCTGGAAAACTATTGGGTGTGGAGTTTCCTCTTTTTCGGCTCCTCCTTCTTCCATACCTTCTACTTCACTTAGCTGCTCAAATCGATTTTCCGTCGTAACTTCCATTGGAGCTTCGTTTTCTGATACTTTCGCGGTTTTCTTAGGAGAAATCCATTCTTGTTCCCTGCTGTCTGTTCCTATTTCAGTTATCTGCCCTGGATAAAATTTTTTCGTGAATGTCTCTACACCCATCTCACCCTTACTTCTTTTATGAAAGTAATTGCAAATTACGTCAAATCCAAATTTCACAATCTGGTCCCGGATTTCTTCTTCAGAACATGACTTGAATTTTGGGATGTCCTCATCATTTCCCATTGCTAAATCTTCTGTTGTCTGTTCATCAGTAGCTTCTCCATTCGGTGTTTGAATGACTCTTTTTTCCTTACCAGGTTTAACATCTTTCTTCTTACTTGGTTGTTCGCTTTCCGTATCTGACATAGTTTTCGCTTTACTTTTCTTTTCTTTGGCAATAAGGATGAAATCCTCTTTGTTCAATGGATAGGTCTTGTTGGTTTTGGACGAACGCTCGCTTCGGTAGTCCTCTTCATCAGAACTATCGAGTGGTGTCCTATAAAAGGACATTTTTGTTTTTCGGTTTCGCAAATCAATGACTTATTTATAGACACAAAAATTTTTGACAACAGCGTACGTTTAGGAGAAAGATAGTTCATATTATACATTACAGAAACAGAGTATACAAGGATAAATGATTGAACTGAGAGGTGTTCCTCCTTTTTATAAGATTTTAAAATCACGCGCGAGAATTTTCTAGTACTTTCTCGAATTTAAAGAGAGATATTTATTAAACGTTTAATGCACGTGCTCTTGTATTTTCAATTTTCTGGCTTAGCTTTCTTTTAATATTCGTTACGCGCTGCACTACTCGAGAAATAAAACCATTTAATTTATAATTGAACTAACATTAGCTTTTTAAATACCAAATTCGTAACAATAGTGTAAGACCATTTTTTGTTGTTGTTGTTGTTTCTAAATGTGTGTTTGATTTAGTATTTGATTTGTATTTAGTATTTGATGGCGTTTGATTTGTTTAAGTTAGTTATTGCATTTGTTGTTCATATTGCTTGTGACTGTAATGTAATGTTTATTATTGCATTGATGCCTTAGTTGTAAGTTTGGCTTCCTGTCCAGGTATTGTACTGCCCGGGACGTGCAGTCCTTAGGAAGAGGGCAGTGCTACGGTTTTTGTAATGATTTATTTAGTTTGCTATTTTTAATAGAGTTATTACTAAACTGCTTCCTGCGTCGTTGCTGGGACAAGTACCTTTTCAGTACCCTAGGGTGTTCTGCAGTTCCTTCGTATGTGGCCTTCAACTCTGCAGTTCCAGCACTTTGGTTTCTTGTCGCTCCTTTTCAATCTGATGGCATTTAATTGTCCATTTAAATTGTCTGTCTTATTTTGCGTGCTCTGGGGTGTTATGCAGTTTCTTCGTATGTGTCCTTCAGCTTCACAGTTCCAACATTTTACTGTCGGTTTCTTGTCACCAATATTCCGTCTCAAGGCATTCAATTGTCTAGTTAAATCATCTAAACGAGCAGCCGTTCGATCCTCTGGCTTTTGGACGAGAGCAGTTTTGATTGGGTGGCAGTCTCGACAAGTGGCTTACTGGGCTGCCTCGAATTTTATTGCATACACTAAAGCGCATTTTATGTCCTTGACATCCGCCTTTCGCAGAATTTTCTATATTTCAGGATCCCGGATGCCGTCGATCAAGTATTGCCGGGATAGGATTTCCTTTGTTTCTGTCGGGCACTCCGAAAAGGCAAGATGGGACAGCCGTTCAACATCCGTGTCGAGCTCGTGAAGTGTTTCGGTGAGTTTCTGTTGACGGGATTTTAATTGAAACCTACTGTAATCTTTTACATATTTCTCGCCAAAGTGCAGCTCCAACACGCGGGATAGAGCTTCAAAGTCTGCAGGATTTCGGGAAGAGTCTGTAGCATATCTGCTGCGTCTGCCTCTCAAGAAAGCGGCGAGATGACAGACCTTAGCTTGGGAATCCCATCCATTCGCATCAGCAACTATAGAAAATTGTGTCTTATATACCTGCCAGGAGGTCTTCCCATCATACGTGGTAGCTTCAAAGACGGACGAGCAGGCATCGGTAAAAATTTAAAACCATCAGAATTGCTCCCTGCTGTCGCTACGAATTTCTTTAAATTATCAACTTCTTTGGCAACTGAAGAAACCCTGTCATCAATTTGCTGTTCGATTTGGTGCTGGACGTTAGAAACTCTTCCTTCAATTCGTTCATCCGCAGTAGAAATTCTGCCTTCTCTTTGTTCTTTGACAGAAGAAACTTTTTCTTCAGTTTCTCCAACCTTACTTTCGACCAAGTCTATTCTACATTCCACAGCTTCAAATTTATTTTCTATTATGCAGGTGATTTTTTTTTTATTTCCTCTTAGCCCACTTTCATTCATCCTTAACGGATTCTTGGCTCATTTTCATCTTTTCTTGACCAGCATCTACATTTCATTTAACGTATTCCTGTTCTGCTTTCATCTCTCTTTAACATAGTTGACGGCCCCTTCCATCTTTTCTTGGAACGCAACAAATTCCGTCATCAATTACCTGAATTGTTCGTCCATCGCTCTAGTTATTGGCATTCAAAATCCCACTTCTGACACCAAAAAGTGTTGCGTGCGTACGGGTTCGTTATGAATTGAAAGCACAAGTCCGATGAAAAATGACTAAACATTTTTTTATAACAACAAATAAAAACAAAATGCTTAAATTTCCTCAGATATTCGTACAATATCCCAATATCACACAGTAGTTATCTTTTAAACTACAAAAACGTTCAACAGAACTTAAAATGCAAAACAGAGAAAGCAAATCCAATCTCGCCACGAATTCGCTACAATAAACAACAGCAGTTTTCTAAACAAACTTGAATTGAGAGGTTTTGATCCCGCTTTTATAAGCTTTTTTAATGTGCACGAGCATATTCTGGTATTTTCTCGATTTTCCCCGAAAAGCGAAAGCTTGCAATTATGAGATATCTGTTGTGCTCCTGTATTTTTAATTTTTCTGGCGTAGCTTTCTCTTCAAATAAGTCGCGTGCAGCATTGCACGTGGAAATGAAACAATTTAGTAACAATTCTTTAAAAATAGCAAACTAAATAAATCAATACAAAAACCGTAACAATATCTGGATTTAATGCTCTGAGGCAATCCAGGAAATGATTACATGTTTCATTTCATAATTATTTTTTACATTAAATAATACTTAATTAGACTAACCTTTAGTATAGCCCACCCAGATTTTTCACCACAAAAATATCGCCAAGTATGGCGATAAATGATTGGATGTGGCAACCTATACCGGTGAATGAGCATGTGGTAATCTGTAGTGTCTCAGTTATTCCATGAGAAATAATTATTTTTTATTTCAAGAATTTTATATTTTTTCATGTGTTTAATTATTTCATAAAATTAACTTTAACATTTTTTAATATTCATATATATATTTCTTTTATGCTGAATGGCAACAAGTAGTCCATATTTATATTTCTTTATGCTCAATAGCAACGAATGTTGATTCATGATTACTTTGGTTTCCGAACGTTGTTATTCTAGCAGCGTCTCATTTTGTTAGCTGAAAAATAAAAAAGCAATAAACTTAGCTATTTGTTTGTAATTTTTGTTGTTCCTAATCATAATTTAGTTTGAACATTAGTAGCCAAGGCCACAAACCCATACTATTCGGCAAACGCAATGTAAACAACCGTAAATTTCTACTATTTTCGAGATTTCTGGAAAGCGATAAAAATTACGGTTACAGCTAACATAGCGTCAATTACATTTATTCAATTTCTTCTATCCTATCCATTCATCTATAGCTATCCATCTACGCAATGTTAAATGCGGGTGCCCCTGTATTTTTACTTTTCCGGCATAGTTTTCTCTTAAAATTTTCTCGCTCTGCAAGGCACGAGGAATACAACAATTTTAATTATAATTCTTTTAAAATTAACTAGCTAAATGCAAAATTCGTAACACTATTATCGGCAATTTTTAACGCTCAGACATCGTGAAGAATACTGTTTTGCAGATAAGATTTTTTCATTTAGTTATGGCTTGCTCTAAACCTGCTGTTAGTGAGGTTGTAATTAAGTTTCAGGAGATCTTAAAGGAGAATTTAAGATGCGAGTTTTCAAGCAAACGTAAAAGTTCGGGAAAACTGGACATTCCAAACAGATATTTTATGTATGAATGAATTAACAAGAGAGAAAATTTTAGAGGATTTTTGATGGATTGTGGATTATTAAAGGATACAGTTTGTTGTGAAAAATGTAAGATACCATGCGGGTTAGTTAGTCAGGAAAAGTCATCAAATGGTAGTATTTGGAGATGCAAGAAGTGTAGGGCTGAGAAATCAATTAAGCTAGGATCTTGGTTAGCGTGTCGTAAGCTTAATTTACAGTTAATTATTTCTTAATTACAGAATCATTTGTTAAGGGAGAAATATCTGAAGGTTTTCGGCATAGTTTTCAAAATGACATCCTTTTAACCTTAAACACTTTCATTAATCATTCGTCAATATGTTTTGGGTACTTTTCCGTTTTGCCGGCGCAAACGATAAAGTCGCCAATAATGGTACAATTAATGCCAAACGAAATATCTTCGCTGCAACCTTTTACGCTTCATTTTCAAAACATATCGCAGCCTTTTCTTATCAGATTGATTGTTTCTTTCAATACTGGCATATAATTACATAGAATGTTTACAAGATAGTTACATTTTATGCCCTAAGACCATTCGCGATAATTAAGTCAATTAGGATGCAATCACACCGCTCACCCAGAGGCGAAAATATAGTAAAGGCAAAATCAAGGGTTAAATTCATCAATTCTAATGAGAATACACTAGCGAAGTACAGCACTGCGCTTTTACATAATTTCTGAGTAACGAATTGAAATATTTCTTGCATTTAAACTTGTATTCCAAATTAAGATTTAACTTGAAATTAATGTAGATAATTACTGAGAGAATTAGATTTTTGTAGCGTTGTTTACGTGAGATGAGATCGCGTGGGGTCACGTAATACGAACCGGCGAATCAGATTGTTGAACCATGAAAGCATAGTAAATTCTTAAATTAATGTCTTTTTATAAATTTATTGTCTTTATTTTATTGTCTTTTTCAAAATTTTAAACCATATTAAAATGTTTATGCCTTCAAAATAAAAAATTCTTAGATCTAACATTTGTTAAAATTTTTTATGTGTATACTGTATGTTGTCGCCAACAAAGTCTGCGTGGCGCTGATTTGCGCCGGCGAAACGGAAAAGTAACCCCCCTTTTATTTTTTGTCTTTTAATTATTATCAAGTAATTGTTTTTAGGAAATGTTAAAAAATAAATTTTAAGTAATGCAGTTTTAGAGCTCTGGTGAGTAAATGCAACATTACAGATGTTCAAAATAAGGGTAAAATTGTTAGGCGAAAAAAAAAAAAGGAATCTTAATTTGACACAGAATTTGAATGAAACTCAAAACTAAAGTTGCTGTTTTGCCTAATTTTAATATTACTTTGGCGTGTTTCTCTTCCAACTACAATTGTGTTCTAGATTTGATTGGTGTTAACATTAAAAATTAGAAATTGAATTAAGTATATTGGTACAGTTTAAATTTTGAATGTTAGAAATCTTGAAATGCTCCAATGAAAAACTGTTCATTAAATCAACTTCTCTCAGTTTGCTATAAAGAAAAGAGACAGATACAGATATAAAATATATTTCAAAAACACAACAAACCAACATAATAACTCTTTTAATTACAATTTGCACTTAAGAAAACAGTTAGTTCTGTTATATCATCTGTGAATTATACTAATCCAAACTTGTAACTATCATCAACGTCAATTTAATTCCTTTCGGTGGTCAGGTTTGTATGTAATAGAAGATGAAAGGTTTAGTTTAAAACACAACAATAATTAATTTATTTACAAGTTACTGAAATATAGTATAATGTTCTTTTGCCGCTAATTGTTATGGCCGGCGACTGCCTTACAAACATTTTAACTCATACGCACATCTGATTGCAGTTCAAATTCTAATCCTGCACTGAAGAAAAGGCAAAGTACAGCGCCCTCTATAGGCTTTTCGTGACATCATCTGAATACCAAGTATTTCAATATCACCTACAGCATATAATAATGACATACATGACATTAATCATAATGTGTCATATAAAATTTTCGGACTGTTAGTATTGAATAGCAAGTATTTCAATATCACCGACATCATATAATGACATGAATGACAATGAATCATACACTCCCTCTGTCCCAAAATAGTTGCTACATTTAATACTTTTGTACTGATTATTGATACTGAAGATTTTATGATTTCGTCTGAACATTTTTCACAAATTTCAGGGTGCTGAGTTATCAATCAACAACATTTACTTACCAAGCATTCCCTCCTTAAATCAGTAACAAATTAGATTAAAAAATCCAGGGTTCGCAGACTCTTAAGCCGCGACCAAATTTGTAAGGACTTTTCGATCAATAATCATATAAAACTATCTTCTAGCTCAGCGGTCGGGGAACCGGGGTAAATTGCCTCAAATGGGGTAAAAATGAAATTTTTGGGGGTAAAATGAGTAAAAAGTATATATTTTTAATTTACTATTTTATAAACCTGTTAGTATTTTTTTCAACTTAAACAATTTAAACAATTTGAAAATTTAATTCAAGTATATTACAACTATTATTTTCTGTCTCCCTTCAGATGGCAGCAAATAGAAAAAGAACATACCAAGACGAATTTTTAATTACGGTTTTACACAAATAGAAGACAATGGTACAATGAAACCACAGTGTGTTGTATGTATGAAGGTACTGACTTCAGAATCGTTCAAAAAAAGTCAATTGAAGAAACATTTAGATAATTTGCATTCACACCTGTCTTCCAAACCGCGAGAATACTTTGCAAATTTAGAAATATCTGTTAAAAGACAAAGATTGAATAGCAACTTGTTTGGTACATTTGATCAGCGTTCAGCATCAAGGGCTAGCTTTGAATTAGCCTGGTTGATTGCTCGAAATAAGAAACCATACATTATTGGTGAAGATTTGGCTAAACCAGCTGCTGTAAAAATGGCAGAGATTATGTGTGGTCAAAAAGAAGCGAAGAAACTGAATTCAGTGCCCTTGTCTGCGAGCATTGTGAATGAACGAATTTCTGTATTAGCAGAAAATGTGAAGGAACAGGTTATTTTCGCATTAAAACAGGCTAAATATTTTGCTATTCAGCTTGATGAGACAACTGATTTTAGTAGCAATTCACAGCTAATGGTATATGTTCGCTACAAAGGTGCAGATAATTTTGAAGAGGAATTGCTGTTTTGTTCTCCTCTCGAGTTGAGATCTCTTGGAATTGATGTCTACAATAAAGTAAACGAATACTTCAATGCGCAAAGTTTAAATTGGAAAAACTGTATTTCTGTATCTTTGGATGAAGCTCCAGCTATGCTGGGTCATATTAATGGTTTTTCGGCTTTCGTAAAAAAAAAAAAAAAAAAAAAAAAAAAAAAAAAAAAAAATTATCCCAAATATTGAAGTTACTCACTGTGTGATCCATCGCCAGGCCCTTATGGTCAAATACTTAGAACCTACACTGGAAGCCGTCATGCATGATGTCATCAAGATTGTAAATTTTATCAAGGGACATGCACTAAACACGCGGCTATTTCGTGAATTATGTCAGGACGGTGAAGCTGAATATACGGACCTACTTTATTATACAGAAGTAAGGTGACTCTCTCGCGGAAATGTACTAAATCGAGTATGGACTCTCAAAACTGAAGTCGAAATTTTTATGGTTGATCAAAAAATATTCTCGCAGATAAGTTTAAAAACTCTTCCTGGGTTGCATATCTCGCATATTTAGCGGACATTTTTGAGAGTATAAATATATTAAACAAAGAATTGCAAGGAAAGAATATTAATATCATTTCAGCGAGAGAAATAGTGTCAGCGTTTGGATTAAAGCTGCAATATTGGAGACAGAAAGTAGAACAGAACAAGATAGCTTCTTTTTCAAGGTTAGCTTTGTTTTTGGAAGATTGCGAAAATATTACTTTTGCTGACATCAAGGATACAATTGTAAGACATCTTATCAAACTCAGAAAGCGGTTTTCAGATTACTTTCCAGATCTTGATACACGTACTGTCAGTTGGATTGTAGATCCTTTTAAATGTGAAATTGCTATGATACCAAAAGAACCTTCAGATTTGGCAGAAGCAATTCTTGAACTTCGATCTAATACTGAAGCACGTATTCAATTTGAGAGTAAACCAAATCTGTCGTCTTTTTGGATGTCAAAAGCTGCAAAGGCTTTCAAAATTGCACATGAAGAGGCGGTTAAAAAATTGCTGCCATTTGGAACAACATATTTGTGCGAACAAGGCTTTTCCACTCTAATGAACATAAAAACGAAGAACAGAAATGGATTAAACGCCGAAGACTGTATTCAAATCGCTCTTACATCAAAAAGTCCCAATTTTGAAGCAATTGTATCGAACATGAAACAACATCATTTCTCCAAAACGTGAAGGAATAATGTTTTCAATTATTCTTTTTTTTCTAATTTTTTCAATTCTAATTTTTGTTTCTACCACCATTATTATTATTATTATTATTATTTGTTACAGTACCCCAAATTGTCAACACTCAATTGTACCCCAATGGGTTTCAATTTGTTATATATATTAATTATATTACTATTATTACCGTTATGTATTACTAGGTATTACATTGATAAATTGAATAAATGATGTTTAAATTAAATTTTTAGTTATTGTTTTCTTTTCAAAATTATCATGGGGGGCTATAATATGAAAGATCCTAAAAAGAAACGATTTTTTTTTGTGCACATTAGCCAATTACCTTAGAAAGTCCTCCACGAAGGCACACCCTCCCTTAGGCAGACAACTCTCTAGGCTTTGCCTTAATCACATAAACATGATATTTCTGATATACTGGCAGTAAAATGGAGCGTGCTAAGAGCGAGCGAACCCTGTAATTTTGCTTCAAAAAATTTATCCCAAAATAAGTGCTACATTTGTGGAAAGTAAAAACTGAGAATGAAAATCTAGTATATACAGCGTTATATTCATTGCCGTACAGTGTATATATAATATTACTGCTATCGATCTACTAAACTGCATCGAAAGTTATTTATGACCCCACCTACTCGAAATGTGGCAACTAATTTGGGACAAAATTTTCGACCTAAATGTAGCAATTAATTTGGGTCGAAGAGTAGGGAGTATAAATTTTGAGACTGTTAGTGCTAAATACCCAAGTACTTCAATATCTCCAACAACATATTATAAGACATGCATGACATTAATCACAATGAATCATTTATAAAATTTCGAGACTGTTATTGCTGAATACCAAGTACTTCAATATCATCAACAGCATGTAATAAAACATAAAGCCATATTCTGGATCAAAGATAACCAATAGGAGAGTTTAAAAGTAATTAATTTCATAAAAAATGTAATGCAATTAACATTTCTTATAAAATATATGCATGAATACATTCTTAAATTTTAACTGCATTAAATTCACTTCTGTGCTAACAATTGGGGAAAAATCAAACACAATTTCATATATATATATATATTTGTAGTAGGTTAAATTATCATTTAGGTAGAAAACAAGGATTATCTTTATTATGATAGAAAATTTTTATTATCTTCCATAATCGGGGGGGGGGAAATGCCAAACTTGGATAGAGTTTTTTATTTGGAGCGATTCTGATTTGGTTGTGGTTTCCAGCTGTATGTTTTCTTGTGGCAAATCTAGAGCTTTATTTCAGTAATTGTAAGAGTGCGAATTTAGTGTAGCCAGAAGATTTTTTTTTGTTTTAATTTAATTTTGAAATACTGTATTTGTTTTTAAAAGTTTTGCTTTTAATATTATTATTATTATATATATGTAAAATATAAAAAATAGAACGGCTTTGCTCCCTGCGAACCAGCAACCTTTAATTAACTTCCTGCAATTCAGTATCTTCCCCCTAGACCTGTACTTTTCAGAACATTCGAGCCTATTACGTAACCTTTTCTATAAATAACGAAGTCGCGCCATTTTGCATCAGATTGCTTCTCTCCTCTTGCGCTACAACATTTCGCTGCTGCTTAACCCATCTTTTCCTTTGTTAGAATAGTTATGACCTCAGAAAGTCTAAATTTAATTGTATTTAGTTTAAATCACTATTGAATATGTAATTTGGAGAATTTCATCTAAAGTAAAAATTATCTGCGGTGAAAATTGAAATAAAGATATGGAATAGGAAAAAGTGAAATCCTTCTGTGTCGTCATTGGATGCTACCTTAGCACTCAAACCACAAGGTCCAGAACTCATATGCGCCCGACTGCTAAAATATCACACATATATATGTTTAATATTATGTTTATTTAAATATTTTCAGAAGGTTAAGCTGTTGTTGGTAGGAGAATGTTGCATTTCAGATGACATGAAGTTATGAATGTTTTCATTTAATTTTATCTAATTATTAGTCCAAAGGGATTTCAGTCCCGAAGGACTATTGCTTTCGTTTTGGCATTTTGCGTCGGACTCATAAACGTCGGTTCACTTTTCAAACTGTTGCCACAAAATGTTAGAGTCCTGCATTATATTTGAAGAAATTAAATAATGAAAAATCTGCATAAATGATTGTCTATTTCTCGCATTGTGATAAAACAATGGTACATAGAGCCATCGAATTTTGAATGACGAAATCCTACTGCCAATATGGGCATCTGAAATCCCAAATTTGGAATTTGTTTTATTATAGATTTTATATTTTGTAAAACTTTAACGAATTTTTGATTTACAAACTCAATGCTTTAAAAGCGAGAAATGGCAACGTTATATAGAAAAAAAAAATACTTTTATCTCCAGCTCGCGAGACTGTGTATATCGGAAATTCTAAAGATATGCTTAATTTAACATTATTTTGCGATATTGCTCTTGAACTGAATTTTGTGGTTTAAGTGCAAAGAACATGATATTTAATAAATAAAGGTAACACTCAAAACGTTAAAAAAACGCCCCTTTGGACGTAATTTAAAATCTGAAAAAATTTCAGTTTTTTTTTTTTTTTAAATTTTTTTTTTTCCCGTTTTGTTTCTTGCATGTGGCAATCGAAAGATGCTGTTTAGTGTGTTGAATTCCACGACGTTGTTTTATCATTTAATCAATTTCATTTACTAGTCTGTTTACACATAATAATCGCTGTTTACTAATGTAAACCAAAATTTGCTATTCTGTTTACGTTTAAAACTCACTTCGCAGTACTCTGATCTGTTTTATATATACGCAGTACTCTGATATTATATATACGTGTATATATTTATTTACTCAATAATTATTTACAAGAACTGTTCATTCGACTATTTTATGATGAATTACATACATAGGACTAAATTTTTACTTGCAAAGCTGTTGGAATTTGTTTTACTCATCTAGTATTTTATCATCTCATTTTACTATTCTGTTTACATAAAATAACGGCGTTTTACTATTGCAAAACTTAAAAGTTACTATTCTGTTTACGTTTAAAAATCTCATCTTAATGCTTTCATTGCGGCCGAAAAATTCGCCAAGCCAAAATAGTTTGGTGCCAACTTACCCCGCTTATGGAATATTAGCCACATTTTATAACATGAAGATGAAAAAGTACCTAATTTAAGAAACATAATAAAGACTGCAATATAATCAGTACTTATAAACAATAGGCATACTCATTTTCTGAGATTTCAACACAGAATGTACTCTTAGCATGCAGTGTCTGAACGTAAACTAAATACACATCACAGAAGTTTACAGTGGATATCGGATTTAAAAATTACACATATATTTCTATTCTTTGAATGGATTTAGTTTCAATTCACATAAGTATACAGTGATTTGGAAGGTATTACTGAGAGATTCATTTATGCTATGAAGATAGTGAGGGTAATATCACTAGAAATAGGGAGCAGTAACTAGCATGAAATGAAATAAATTTAAAAAATAAGCGTAAATATAAATTGGCTAATAAAGATCAAACAAATTTGAAGTTGGAAAACAGATTTTTGATAGCACACTATAAAAACTGTGAGATGAGAAGTATTGAGCTGAATACACATACACACACGTATTAAAAAGCTCGTTTATATACAAAAGCTGAGGGAAAAAATATTTCAAAAAAGTTACGTGAATTTCGTTTTTGTTTAGGAAATTTTGTATTATGTATTTGCATTAAATATGTATTACATAGTGTTACGGTTTTTGTATTTAGTTTGCTATTTTAGTAAAATTGCAATTACATTGTTTCATTTACCCGTGCAATGCAGCACGAGACATCTTTGAAGAGAAAGCTACGCCGGAAAAGTTAAAGTACAGGAGCAGGCGCATTTAACATTTAATAAATACATATATCGTAATTGTAGTCTTTTGCTTTCCAGAAACCTCGAGAAAATAAGAATTGTAAGAATGTTCTCGTGCACGATTAAAAAGCTTTAAAGCGAGATCGAAACATCTGAATTCGTTTGTTTACCTAGTGCTGTTATTGATTGTAGCGAATTCGCAATGAGATCGGATTAGCCTTCTCTTTGTTTTGAATTGAGTTCTAATAAACGTTTAAGTAGTTTAAAATATAACTACTGTGAGATATTGCGATATTATACGAATATCTCTGAGGAAATTTCCGCATTTTGTTTTATTTCTTAGGATAAGGTTAAATTTTATTAACTTTTATCGACTTGTGCATTCAATCCATTATGAATCCATACGGACGAAACAATATAAACTAAACTCAATGGCGCAACAGGCCTAGAGGGCCACGGTCTGCATTCTGCTTTCTTGACCTTTGGGTCTCGGTGTGCATTAGCATATATCCTGGGCAAGCGGTCAGCTTGTCGCAGGACCCCCGGTTTTCAGTCCCAAAGCGAACTTGGAATTCATTTTATCAACCCACTCGAGGGATGAAAGGCGAGTCAACCTTGCCCAGCCCGGGGATCGAACGCCAGACCTGTGGCGCAGCTTTGCGACGCGCTAGCCACTTTGCCACCGGGCTGTCGTGTTACGTATAACTGATGGAAGTGCGATGTTTAGTGGATTATGCTTAGCTTTTCCATCAGTTATATTTTTGCGAATAATTACTTAACAACCGTAAAAGAATTGTTAAAAAGGAGAAAACTTTGCAGTGTGCATGCAACTATACGCCATCCTGTATTATGATTAGCAAACAGCGAAACTTTTTAATGAAATACATTTTTTATTATTAATGAGCTACGTTACAAATGTTGAATGTATAGCCAAAGTATAGCGGTTCGCGAGGGCCACCTAAAGACGAATTTCGCGAAACCTACTGGAAACTGGGAACCGGAATTTCGTCCTGTCTGATAGGCCTTGAGTATAAGTTGGCCTTGGTTATTTCACAGACGTCACAGCCTAGATAGATAACGTAAAATTCTTATCGACGAAACAATATAAAAAGCATCACTGTCATTGGCTATATATCACATGCCATTCCCGACACATTTTAAGCCCTAATTGTGTATTTCGCCAATTGTGAACAGTCTTTTTAATAAATCAAAGAGCTTGCGCCTTGCTTAAAAATCACTTGCTTTCTTTTTGCTTTTATTACCGAAATGGATGCGTTTAAATGCAAATCTTGCAGTGCGTCTTTTCATGTGAAGAAATGTTTGAAAGCACATGAGAAACCCAAGCACAAAGAATCCGTTGCCAAAGTTACGCCATATTCGTGTTCATATTGTACGAAGCAGTTTGGTACAAAAAGTGCTTTAAGCAAAAAGAGAATGCGCATTCATAATGTAAAGAGAGAAAACATTAGGTGCGGCAAAGAAGATTGTTCTAGAACTGTTTATCTGAAAATCTAGAAATGTTTCTCACCGCGGTAGATTAAAAATCTCACTTTAGAAGACTTGCCATAATTACAACAACATGACAAAATGTATGAGAGAGTTGCGCTCTAGACGCGTAGCGTGTAGGTACTTGTTCTGATTGCTCCTGTCTCCGATATGGAGAGCGACCGTGCACCGGCGGGTGATAATGCTTTTCCGCCGCAACCTACCCAAGTTTCCTGGGCTGATCGAACTAGTGACGATGATGAGGATATAAAATTTGATAATACGAAAGGAAATAACGATGAAAGAAGGAATAACGACTTGAACTCTCGCCAGAATTTTAGTACTCTTTTGGACTTCGGTTATATTGCGGCTATAGCGGAAATTTCTTCCCTGAAGGTGAAACGTGATGTTTTAAAACAAACGCTATTAGGTCTTGCTCAACGTAACTGCAGAATCAGAATCGTCACTTAGCATTCGGTACGTACCACCGAAGGGTATTGACCGATAAATCAAAGGTGCCCTTAGGCGGTTCACGATTGTTTTTTGTAAATCAACGGGTGTTACTTAACACCACCGCCATGGAGGCGAAAAGAGTGATGGCCAGAGGCCGCGGGTGTTGTGAAAGGGAGCAAGGTAAGGATGAGAGGCTAAATCATACAAAATCATGCGCAATGCAGTATATCAAAATACCAGTCCACGCAGGCTCGGAGACCTGAGGTCGATCAGCAACTTCTTAATCCTCAGATTCGGCTATTTTCATCAGTAGCACGGCCGCATTAAAGCCTGCAAGTAGTTTTCAAGCTGTAGTTTTTGAAGCTCTGATCTTCTCTATTTGGGAAATTATTGTACACAGGAAACTGTTTACTTTTTTATCACCAATCCATTCCAAGGCTTCGCTGGGAGCTTCCGGCGGAGGTTTTATTTTTTCTTTCAATTTCTCGCTGTACTGGGCTTGTACATATTTCTTCTGCTTTGCGTTTTCATTAATTTTGATCAGCTCTGTGAAATCTGCATCGGTTGGAAGCGCAATAGTTTTCTTTGGCGGAGCTCTCCTTTCTTCAAACGTTTTCTTATATTCTTTTCATCCACAATAGCTGCAGGCGTGAGATTCTCCACAGAAAATACAAGTCGGCTTTTCTTCATTCTTGAGGGTGCATTGGTTGCTTCTGTGATTTTTGCCGCACTTACAGCAGCGAACCATGCTATTACATAGATGTTGCGAGTGGCCTCACTCCTGGCATCTTAAGCACTGAGTGGGGCGTTTCTTCGGGGAGTAGTTCTCAATCTTTACGTTCACGCTGAACATACAGTTCAGATTGTGGATGCCATATCCAGCTTTGTTTTTCTCTAGCTCGAGTAAGTAGATCCACAGTTTTTCCTGATTATTTTTCCTTGACTGTTGAAATTACCTAACTTTCTTGATTGGGAAGTTTCTTCTTTTTAGGTCTTGAAAGATCGCGTCCTCTGTGATTTTCTCAGGTAAGTTTTTTTAGAACTACCCGAATAGGCTTCTCGAAGTTCATTAGGAAAGTATGAAAGGAAATGCCTCTTCTTTGCAGCAAGCTGGTGGTATTTCTGTAATCGTCGATGGTCTTAACCTTTACGAACATTGGTTTCACCTTCATTTCTGCCTCGAATTCATCTTTACATACGCTTAGCAAGATTTCTTACACTTTCAGCCAATCCACGGCTTGGTTCACGTGACTGCACTAAACCGGATACTCTTACATCTGGATTCTTGCCTGGAATACAAATAGTCTCTCAACAAATCAAGGACTTAGAAGGTAAGTGCGAATTTTACTTAGCAAGTACTTCCAAATTGGCCGATTTTAGTAAATGTGTTAATAACGATGCGGTTAATGAGCCTGTTAAGCCTAATTTTGTTGAACTTGGTGCAGGCAATAGCAAATGTAAAATGGAATATACTGACTCTGACCTAACTGATAATAATGCAAGTTTTAAGAAACTGGCTAAAACTGTTAAGCTAAAAGTAATTAAAAACAAGAAAGTGCCAAATTCTAATAAGTTTGATGTTTTGTCTAAAATTGCTGATGTAAATAGTACTGATAATTGTGATAGCGACATGGATGTTAATCCGAACAACAACGGTCCGGACTCTAATTCTCAGGCATCTACTAGCTCATAACAAGTTATTCCACGTGACGTGCGGTGAATATTAATATTTCCCCAATTATGGTGAGACCTAAAGAAAATGAAAAATTTGGTTACTTTGCCAAAAAACTCTCTGTAAACCTACCTAATGTTAAGTTTTTGTCTCGACTCAGTCGTGAATTTATTGGAATTCTACCTAATACTGAAGATGATAACCGAATTATCAGCAATTTTTTTCTAGAAAATGCTATTGACCATTTTGTAGTAAACTTTAGGCGTGAAAAGCCTGTTAAGATCCTAGTCAGGGGTCTCCCCTCTACTACAGATGTTAGCGAAATGAAAAATGCGCTAGAAGAAAAGGGATATAATATTTATATAAGGTTGCGCTGTTAACAATCGTACTAAAGCTAAAATCGTACTAAAGCTGCCATGCCGTAATTTCAAATACAGCTGCGTCAAAATGATACACTTGAGAGTATTTGGAAGCTCTCTAATCTTCTCTATTTTGAAACTAGTATTGAGCAATATGTATCTAAATTTCAGATAGCCCAAAGCTTTAACTCCCAAAAGTGGCATCATTCATCTGAAATCTGCCGTATGGCACCTAGGTGTGTTAAAATCAAGGCCAACGTTAAATGCGCTGGTTTTCACATAAGCTCTGACTGTGAAATTAAAGGAAAAACTGATATGCCTAAGTGTGTTAACTGTGTTTTACTCAATAATAGTGTATTTTGTAATAGGATCTTATTGATATAGATATGCTTTTTTGTTGGTAATACTGACTGCTGTAATGGTATTATTACTTATATATTAGTAGGTCACCCAGCTTCCTATACAGGATGCACTAAATTCTCGAAAGCCAAAAATGCAGCTAAATCTTCGATAAGACCTGGCGTCAATTACGCACGGGCCCTTAATCCTGAACAGAAACACGTGCAAACACAGAAACTCATTCAGACACATGTAGGTACGAATACTGATCTAACTGACGCAAACTCGAATCCTACGAATAATTTTAAAATGAGCGGAATCAGGGATCTATTTGAACTTGTGAAAATAATGACTGAATTTCAAAAATTGTTTTGCATTAACCTAAACAAAATCACCTAAAATATTTAGGAATAAAGTCCCAGACATGAGAAACTGTGGAAATGATTTGGTCAGAAGATAAACATTTTCTAATAGATATTTGAAGAAATTAATAACATTGTGCAGAAAAACTAAGATCTTACGTCTCCGACAAAATATCGTATATTTTACCGTTTCATGTCTAATTTCTCCTATTTGATATATTATTTTGCACCCAGAGTCGTAGCTAGGGTTTTCAGCGCCCAGGGACAACTGAAGATTTCTACCCCTACTGCTTGCCAAGGATGGAAAACATTTAATTCTAAAGTGTCGTAACATTAGTTTGGCGCACCTTGGATTCTGCGCCCGGGGACAGGTGCCCCCTTGCCCCCTCTAGCTACGCCCCTGTTTGCAACACATATTCCTTTTTATCACATACTCCATTTTACCTGTTTCTTATATTATGTATCTGTGAATTCTTGACTTTCCCCAAAAATCTGGCCAGTACTTGCTTTGTATTTTTCGCACTTTATTGTTTAATCATCTCGTGTGTAGCAGCTCAGGACTATGGTTGAACCTTTCGTCTACAACTTGTTGAAATGTTCTCACTTTTACTTCCCATTTAGAATGAACTATTTCAGAGAATCGCTCTGATACTCCAACTCATGCTATGGAATATTTTGTTAGAAAATCGACTACTTGTTATCTAGGTATAGCGCACTCACGCGCGGGAGCCTAAAACTGCGAACTGCGTTCGCCTAAGTCGACAAAATGTGTGAAACAAGACATCTGTCTTCTTTGTCTGTCTGTCTAAACTTCAGTTTTATGGCTCACCTTAATCAAAATAGGTATTATACATAGACTTTTTGCTTTAATGGCAACGAAAGTCATAATTGTCTACTGCGCATGTGTGAAGCATAAGTTCTTCCAAGGCGCAGAACTCATGCTTATGTTATAAGTTGGCCTTTGTTCTGCCAAGACCAACTTATACTCAAGGCCTGCCAGTGTGAAAATATTCTTTTGTGTTTTCAGTTGCCTGCGTTATATTCCTACTGACCGCAAGATGGCGCTACAATTCTGCTACACTTTGCGTTGTTTACAAAAATCGGAAAAGTACCAAAAACGAATTCTGTCTTGTTATATGCAAAGTTTAAAAACGATTAATCCATACTAGTCAGAAATTGTTGATTTCTTATTAGTAATTATAAGGAAAGCATGGAATTATAAGCTATCACACCTTTTTTTTTCACACATAAATACTAGCTATTTGATCTCGACTTTAATTCCTGCTTTCATCTAGACATGCGCTACTCTGAATTGTACGCATTACAACTATTTATTCTAATTTAAAGGTAATTCAGAGTATACACCTTATTTTTTAATTATTTATATTGTAAGAAGTTAACAGATAGTTTCAGATCATGTATTATTTCAGTAAAAAATTTTCAAACTATTTCTATCGGCTGTACTGGGCCAAAAAATAATTTAGTATCCCTATCAAAGATGTAATTAACATATTAATACACCGTGATCTAAAATTTGTATATTACTTAGAGAGATTAAATTTTACATACTGAAGAATTTTTTTAAATTATTAAATAACTGTTTTTAGGAAATCTTAAACAATAAAAGTTTAAATAATGCAGATTTTGATCTCCGTGCAGTATTTGGATTGCAGATATTCAAAGACATTCTAAAATTATTAGGAAAAAAAAAAAAAAAAAAGAAAGAAAAAGTCTTACTGTGGCATAGATTTTGAATGAAACTCAAACCCAAAGTTGCTTTTTTGACTAATTTTAATATTACACAGGTGTTTTTCTCTTCACTTTCATTTGTATTCTAAATTTCATTGATGTTAACATTAAGAAACTAGTAATTGAATTAAGTGCATTGCAGCAATTACATTTTCACTGTTAGAGAAGCTTCAATTTTTCAAATGAAAATAATGAAATTTTTGATAATGCTATTGATCAAATCAATCTGTTTGTTATAAATAAAAGACACAGACATCATAAAATATATTTTAACAGCACACATAATAATAACTCTCATAATCACAATATATACTTAAGAAAACGTTCAGTTCTGTATATCAAGGATAAAATTTGAAAACTTGCAATGGTTGAATATAAATAATATATCCATCACACATGCCCACAATGCTGAGTAGAATGAGGTATATACACAATTTTAGATATATATGCATTTAAAGTTAGGCAAAAAACAAGCTTATTAAATGCATCACTTAAATATACAGCAGGAAGACATTTTTACACACATACAACATTTATCAGAATGACATGTGTACAAAATTTTATGGCTGGCAGCGTGAGATACTGATATAGTTCATTATCAAGAATAATGTATACACGAAATAAAATTACCGAATCTCACAAAACAATATTATCACTATTAAGCACACATACACATTAGTGCCATCTTGATACATTACATACATGACATAAATCCATGTGTAGCATTCCCATTCCAGATTAATCAGAAGAAAGTTCCACACAAGGTTTTGAAAGTAACAGCATTAGATGCACAAAGATTTCAGAATTAAATAAGCAGAATGAAGAGTTTCAGAACTCAGTTCAATCAGGTATATACACAATTTTAAACCTATATGCATATAAAGTTACGCAAAAAAAACAAGCTTATTAAGTATAGCCCTTAAATATATAGCAGCTAGACATTTTTTACACATATACAACATTAATCAGAATGACATGTGTACAAAATTTTATGGCTGACAACGTGAGATACTGGTGTAGTTCCTTATCAAGAATAATGTATGCATGAAATAAAATTACTGAATTTCACGAAACAATATTATCATTATTAAGCACACGTATACATGAGTGCCATCTTGATACATTACCTACATAACTACCTGACATAAATCCATGTGTACCATTCCCATTCCAGATTAATCAGAAGAAAGTTACAAACAAAGTTTTGAAAATAACAGCATTAGATGCACAAAGATTTCAGAATTAAATAAGCAGAATGAGAAATTTCAGAACTGAGTTCAATGAGGTATATACACAATTTTAAACCTATATGCATATAAAGTTACGCAAAAAAAACCAAGCTTGTTAAGTATAGCCCTTAAATATACAGCAGCTAGACATAAAATACCCTTTTTGTTAATAACGAGCCACGTTACAAATTGTGAGCGTATAGCAAAATTGTAGCAGAATGCGAGCGCCACCTAATGATGAATTTCGCGAAAGTCACTGAAAACTGGGAACCGGAATTTCGTTCAGTCTGGCAGGCCTTGAGTATAAGTTGGCGGGGGCGCTGCGATCACCGAGGCAAGCGGCTGCACCTTCGCAGCGCTCCGTAAAAAAGTGAAAAAAATTCCATTCCCCCTTGGTGATTATCAATTAAATTACTTTGAAATAGTTTTTTTTTTTCTACAAAACCTGTATCTTTTCCAAAATTTTCGCTCCGATGTTGACGAGAATAAAACAGCAGACAATGTGAGGATTTACTACGCCTGAATTACTACGCTATCTGTTACTAAGCCTGGAATTTTAAGATAAGTACTTTTCTTTCATCTAAAATAAATCAAATTTCTATAAATAAGTGCCTTTAAATCAATAAATTTTAATTTTTCATCAGTTTTTAGCATTAAAAAATACTTATATACACTATTTATTGTAAATTGCTCATTGCTTGTGGCTTCCTTTGTGAATCAATTCCAAAGAGACGCCAACGTTATCAGTTCACGTCTGTCACCCCTCTTCTTATCTTGCTTTGAGGAATCTCGTGAGAGGGAAAATTGGGGCAACGCGCTATTTCCCTCTCGGATCTTCTGGATTCTCTCTCTCTCTTTTTTTTTTTTTTTCCCTGATCGCTTTAATATATTTTCGCCTTTAAATAATATCATACCTCACCGGGGATATGATGAGTCGGATCTCATGCAAGTGCATGACACGTGCGACGCCTGATCATACTTCACCGATTTTTCTCATACTGTTCCTTGCTATCTGTTAAATGTCCATACGTAAGGGATGGTCTATTCCTCACTGCTTTAAATAAATTCTTAGAACTATGAGCTTATATAAATAACAGTGTGCCTCATTGTGTTATACTAGCATTAATAACTAGTAATAAATTATGATAGTAAAATAATTAATCTTGTAATAAATTATGATAGTTAAATTAATAAATACTATGTTTAATTGGTGCTTTTAATACATATACTCAGTAATTTACACGCACACACACATATATATATATGTTTTTCTTTTTCTTTTTTTTTTTTTGTGTGTGCGGTTGTGGTCTTGTATTGTATATGGTTCTATGTTGTTTGTCTGCGGCTGTTTTTTGAAAAATGTATGAAAATGTTGGGAACGAAGAGAGCATAAGTTACTTTAGTTAAATTAATATATACTTTTGTTTGATGACTTTTGTTGATATCTCAGGATGCAAGCATACATATTACTTTGTATTCCATGCTAAATACCTTGATACGAAGCATTTTAACACCGTCAATAATTTCCCCTCCCCCAGTAACACATCTATTCACCACTACCATACACACTCACCACACACACACCTGTGAGACACTATTTATTGTAAATGAAGACAGATTCTTCTCCTTTTAACTACACTCATGGACACAATCGTATGTTAGGATATTTTCTACTTTTTTTCCTTTTCTTTCTATAGGCCCTCTTTTTAAAAAATTAAAAATTTAAATTTTATTTTGTCGCATCTTTTCTTCCTGGCCTTTTGATCTCGTATAAAATGTATGAAGTTCCTTTTTACTCTCCTCAAATACGAAATTTCCCCCTCTTTCTATATACTCGTACCTTTCCTTGGCACCTATGCTTGATTTTTCGCCCATCCGTGGAGAAAGACTTAGCGGGTGCAAAACAAGACATCTGTCTACTTGTCTGTCTGTCTGTCAGTATAAGTTGGCCTTGGTCTGGGAGTCGTGGTTCTGCTGAAGCTGAACTGGAAACAAAGGGTCGTAAGGTAACGGAAGAGTTAGTTTAATGATTGGTAGAGAAGAATTTATGTGTCAGATTTAGAATGAGTTCTGATGATGAAGCGAGAAGTATTGCATCTCAGGGTGGTCTGTCTGCTTACGAATTAAGTCCTGAAAAGAAATGTACTGAAAGCAAAAGCGTAGTAAATTCTGAAAAGAATACTGATGCGAGTTCCGTGGATCGATATATGCCATGGCCACTTTCGGATTACGAAAAAGATGCCCGAGTACCCGGTAAAAAGCATAATACTAGATATCTGATCGAACTGATTTTAGAAGGAGGTGAGTAATATAAATTGTTTCAAAATTGACGTTTATTTCATTTATTTAGTTTTAGACTAAGTTTTAAAACTTCATCCTGATATTCGTTAAAATTCTAATTATGTGTTGAAGGCAATTCATGGATTTTTTTAATAAATTGTAGTGACGAATTTAGGTAATATATATATAAATTCTTCCTAATTCATAATGTATAGTGTAACTTCCGTATTTGGGTTTTCATCCGCAGAGAACCCGTTGGCGCTTCGGGAAAGAAACCGTTCAGTATTATTTTATGTTATTGTATTCTTTTTTTGTCTGTTTCTTATCTGATGTGTGTCCGCATTATTGTAATGTAAATTTCCTCCGCAAACTATATTCTGAAAACATGAAAAAAGTTATCGCGCTAATCTTTAGAATATGGTAACAGGTAGTTTGGCGACATTTTGGTAAGGCGATAAAGGTTATTAGCTTCGTATTGCCGCTGGCTAGCGGTGCATCACTACCGGGTGAGGTGATGAAAATCGGCGGGTGGGGGGGAATTTAACACGGCTGTTTAGCTGTATAGCTGTGTTCTTACGTAATTACGTTTGTAATCAACGTCTGGTAACAATTCATGAACTTTTCACGCAAAGCGTTTACGATGTAGCCTTGGCTACTAATGCTTAAAATTAATTTATGACTAGGAACAGCATTAATTATAAACAAATAGCTAAGTTATTGCATTTTATTTTCCAGCTATCGAAATGCGACGCTAGGAGCAACGTATTGAAACCAAAACCTAGCAATTATGAATCAGAACTAGAACTAGTTGCCATTCAGCTTAAAGAAATTTAAAAATAAATATGAACTACTTATTGCCATTCAGCATAAAAGAAATATAAATATGAATATTAACAAAATATTAAAGTTAATTTTATAAAATAATTAAACACATGAACAAATACATGAAATAAAAAATAATTATTTCTCATGCAATAACTGGGCCACTACACTACTCCCCCACCAGTAACTAAGTTACATTACAAAGATGGAGAAATAGGTAGTAACTAGCATTGCATCATTAACCAATATCAGAAGAATTTAGAGTCAGTCCTGGAATCTATCAGGTAAACGTATAGTTCTGCCTGTGCGAGAATGTTTTTGATTCACATGGGAATTTGAGTCCGGTCTCTGCAAGTTACTGTAGTCAGGTTGTATCAACTGGGAATTTTCCTTTTATGCTAATAGTAAAATATTTGTCCTTGCGATCAATAACAAGAAATGGTCCTTCATAAGGAGGTTCCAGAGGTTTTTTTTACCCGATCTATTCGCTGAAACACATGAGAACAATTTCTTAAGTCTTTATGTACAAATATCCGTTCAGATGAATTTTTACGAATTAGTCTCGGTCCAACAACTTCCATCTGTTTCTGGAGTTTATTAGCGAAAGTCTCCAATGCTGTCTGGATACTTGGTTCGCTGAAAAACTCTCCAGGAAGTCTGAGACTCTGGCCATAAACTACTTGTGCAATAGAATGATTTGTATCTTCTTGAATAGCAGTACGCAAACCCAAAAGTACTGTTGGTAACGTGTCCGTCCAAGATATGTTGTTGTGGGCTTTTAATGCTGTTTTTAATGTTCGATGAAGGCGCTCAACTTTGCCATTACACGAGGGGTGGTAGGCAGTAGTGTGTTGTAAATTGATGCCACAGATTTTGGACAAAGCTCATAATGTATCACTTTTAAATTGGGATCCACGATCACTAATGAGTTTACTTGGCGTTCCGAAACGCGCAATCCAGTTGCTATGAAAGGCTCTTGCGACATTCTCAGCGGAAATATTTTCTAAAGAAATTGCTTCCATCCAATTCGAAAATCTACCTATGCAAGTAAGACAATAATTATTCCCTTTAGATGGTGGAAGTGGTCCTATGAGATCGATATGGATGATAGAAAATCTTGGTGGTGGTACTTCAAACTCACCTATTTTTGTTTTGGTATGCCGACTGATTTTAGCTTTTTGGCAAGGAATGCAGGTTCTTGTCCACAATTGTACATCTTTTTTTATGTTAGGCCAAATGAATTTTGATGTCATTAATTTCATAGTCGATTTTATTCCTGGATGTGATAAACCATGAATTCGTTGAAAGACGTGTTTTCTGAAAGCCTGAGGAATATACGGCCGAATATGTTTAGTTGATGTATCACACCACAAATATTTCCCCGAAGGTAGAGAACATTGCTTGAAATTCAAGGAAGTAGTGGTTTGCAAACTCTTCAGTTCTTCATCGTGAGTTTGTTCATCAGCTATTTTATCATAATCTATCAATGAAATTTCATTAACTCTAGATAACGTATCCGCCAGAATATTCTCACCTTTTACATATTTGAGCCTGTCTAGGTGCTGCTTTGTCAAGTTTTTGACAAAAGGCAAATATTAAGGGCTTGTGATCTGTATAAATTGTAAATATTCTTCCTTCTAGATAATGCTTAAAGTGTCTAACTGAAAGATATATGCTTAATAGTTCTCTATCATAGGTGCTATATTTTTGCTGAGTATCACTTAATTTTTTAGAAAAAAATGCTATTGACTTCCACGAGGAGTTTTCATATTGTTGCAACACTGAGCCAATCGCCGTATCTGAAGCATCTGTAAATAACGCCAGAGGTAGTTCAGAATTGGGAAAAGACAACAGTGCCGTGTTCACCAGGTCATTCTTGCACGTTTCAAACTGTTTTTCAGCTTCTTCAGTCCATTCGATTTTACGTTTGTCCCTCTTTTTAGCTCCCTTGAGATACGCATGTAACAATGCTTGATTCTTCGCTGCATCCTTTATATAACGACGATAAAAGTTAAGTATTCCAAGACAATTTCTAAGTTCATGAATTGTTTCTGGTCGTTTGTAGTTAGTAATAGCTTGAACTCTTTCTGGCAAAGGACGGGAACCCTTAGGTGTAATTAGGTAGCCTAGAAACTCGATTTGTGGAACAGCAAATACAGATTTTGAAACATTAATTCTTAACCCAAATGTATGTAATCTTTCGAAAACTAACTTAAGGTGATTTTCGTGTTCCTCATGGGTACTGGATGCAATGAGTATATCATCTAAATAGGGAAAAACGAATTCTAATCCTCTAAAGACTTCGTGAAAAAATCTTTGGAACATTGCAGGAGCATTTTTTAAACCGAAACTCATTACATTAAATTCGTATAAACCAAAAGGAGTGATGATAGCAATTTTACGTTTGTCTTCTGCAATGGGAATTTGAAAATAAGCTTTGAATAAATCAATTTTAGAAAAAAATATTTGTACCTCTTAAAATATGATGAAAATCTTCAATGCGAGGAATTGGGTATCGATCAGGTATCGTCTGCGCATGGTTTCATTATTAAAATTTATTTTTGCCTCAAAACTGCGAGTTTTGCAACATCCATTTTTTTTTTATTCCTATGTATCTAAATATAATTCATTACTTTCTCATAGGTCTTAAATTAAATTGCATATCACCAGTAATCAGTAAGGCAATGCTTTTTGCACATCACTTGCAGAAGTCAGATGAGGCCATGAAATATGATCCAGCTGTGAGTAGAAAATATGTTCTTAAATTATTTGTTATTTAATAGAATTTGATTTCTTTAAAGAAATCAATTCCTCCATTTGAACAATTCCTCCATTTGATTTGTTTTTATGCATATACATTGAAATTTATTTAGATAATTATTTGTAAAAAAATATGTGTACCATCTTATTTTTGTACATATACATTGAAATTTAGGGGAAAATATATTTCAGGGTCTCCCTTGGTGAAAATTGGTGATTTGTTTGGCACCATTCCTGTCACCTGTAATGCTCTCCCAAGTACATAAAACATAAAAAATTAAAATCTCAACAAACTACATTTTAAATCAAAATAAAACAAAGAAATAGCATAAAAATGAAAATACATGTTATTTAATCTGTGCAGTACAAAAAGGAAATATTAACTTACCTTATTTAGAAATTTCTGTGTCTTCAATTTGTGGCACACAGAATTCCTTAACAGCATCCAAAAACCGTTTATAGTTATCTGAACTAGAATTTGCGTACTGCTGATCCCACATAAATTCATAAAATAAAAAATATCCTCAATAGTGCAGGACTGTCTGTGGCATTTCTTTTAAAAATGTCTTTCTGTTATGTGCCATGTACCTTGTAGTATTGATGTGAGCTCCTGTTTCCGGATATTTAAATGTCATTGCATGATATACTGAGAGAAGAACAAAGCCATTATCAGAAAGATAATCATACCACTTTCAGAAATCGGATGTGATTATTGTTCCAGGTATGATGTTTCGTTGAATTACATACAACAATATTTCTTTTCTTTTGTCTTCAATTTTGTCCACTTTAAAAAAACACCTTCCGTTCCCCTCGTTCTGTACCACCATACACCCAGTTTACCATCGGCACACATTTTATGGTGTAAGGCACAAAATAAGAAACATACTTCCTAACCAATATCCAATGCAGAAATAAGCCCTGAGAAATGTTCTCTCAACAATCAAAATTAGTACCATCGTGCATTACAACCATTCATGTCATGATAGGGTTTTCAAAATTTACACCATAAAATACTCCGATTAACACAAATGAAACAACTTGGTGATAAATGAAAAAGCAATTTGTCAATAATCCAAGGGGTACCCTAATATATAGACTACCTGAAATTTATGCAAATAATTTTGTATAAAAAATTATGTGTATCGTCTTGACTTTGAACAAGAACTTTCATGTGAGCTGAAGTGATATTTTAGTCATCAACTCATCTCAACTGAGGTTCATAAATAACTTTTTTTTTTAGTCAAAATACATGCAGTATAGACATTATATTATGCCTTTATTTCATGCTATGAATAATAAACCAAAAGCAATTTTTAGGGGGGATGGTCATTGTAAAAGTGTAATTTATATTTCATGGATGTATCCTGTTGAGCATGAAATGAAATTTTCTTTCAACCCTTAATTATTCATGGGGAACTTCTAATGCATAAACTATAAGAAGCTATCTCTGAGACTGTTTTTAGAAAACTCATAAGAAGTAGTAAAATTTCTTTCAGCTCAACATAAACCAAACTTAAGAATATATTCTTAAAAAAAAAAAAAAAAAAAAAGCCACAATATACGACTTTCAAAACTGAGGAACAGTGGTGATTTAGTATGAAAAATAATGATAAGCAATTAAAATTTTTTATATGCTATATGCATAATTTATATCTCTTTATTATGTAACTTACTAAAGGAAGATCAGTTCTTTTAAACTTCTGCTGGAATGATCAGCAACATCTTAGCCGACTTTCATGTTGTTTGAATGTTTTCTTTCAGCTGAGATGATTAAAAAAAGTTGCATGTGGAGGAGGTTTGGCCAATAGTTTAGCACTGATATTGTGTGAAACGTTTTTGTGTTACTTGGTTATACCATTTGGGAGGCAGTTTAAATCAGGGTAATCAATCTTTTTATACCTACTGCCCACATTGTAGGTTGTAAAATTTTTACACTGCCCACCCCTTCTGAATAACTTAATGTAGCATAAGTGCAAAGAAGTTTTTAAGAAGAGGTTTAGTAAAAATATATGTAGTTAAATTTATGCATTTAAAGTGAGGTAAAATTTGCATATGATAAGAATTACAAAGCGATTGTGCATGTGTGGAATGAGAACCGACCACTTGGTCCATGTATGTAAATGACTGTAAAGTTGTCTTAAAATCTGTTTAGCATTCTCTGTCTACAGTGAATGTTTAATTAGTGGTCAGTATGCCTTGTTAACAGCAGAGGGTGCCGTACCAACAACTAACACAGTTGAAGCGAGGCTGCATCATCGGTATGCGAGAGGGTAGACATTCGTAGAGCAATCACAGCCCGCACGCAACATAATGCCTCAACAGTGATGTGTGTTTAAGAAAAATGGACAGAGGAGAACCAAATAAGGTGAAATCCTGGTAGTGGGGCACACAGTAGCTCAGTGACAAGGGATGACAGATATCTTATTAGTATGGCTGTGACAGATTGTACAGTGTCATCTCGTACGTTAGCACAATGTTGGGTCACGGCTACAGGTGTTGTGTTGTTTAACCATTAACTCCACAGTTCTGCAGCATTGAACTGCGTGCAAGGGTTCTTCTATCTAAAATTTCCATGTCGCTGAATCATAGATTTGCCGACTGACTCCATAGTTCGTCACCGTCTGCTGCAGCATTGAACTTCGTGCAAGGGTTCTTCTACAGAAAATTTCCATGTTGCTGAATCACAGATGGTCCGACTGTAATGGGCATATCAACAGAGTGTGTGGTGTGGCATGTGGTGGCAAGTTGCTTTTCAATGAATTTCAGTACAATTTGGAATACAGTGATGGAAGAGCACGTGCCAGACATTACAGAAGAGTATGTCTGCTCTCGCAGTAAGTTATTCAACATCATACTGCACAAACATCTGACATCATGGTGTGGGGAGTTGTTGGGTATAATTGTCGATCCCATTTTAGTACAGATTCTGGGCAACCTCAACAGTAATCGCTACATATGGAAATTTCTGGAAATAGAGGTCATTCCCCTTTTCAATGCATTCCGGGCACTGTATTTCAGCAGGATAATGGTCATGCGCATTTTATAGGCTGCAGAAGACTTCATTAAGGGTCAACAGGTTTTGCTACTTCCATAAACTGCTTATTCCCGGGATATGTTGCCCCTTGAGAATGTCTAGAATTTCATTACTTGGCAACTTCGCTCATATAATTGGTGAAGTGCACACTAAGACTGAACTTTGGTGTTAAGCAGAAGCCATATGGAATGCCGTTCCCCAGGATTACATTCAGAAACTGTGTGATAGAATGCCATGATGTGTACATGCTCTTATTGCTTAATGTGGTGGACACATAAGATACTAATTTCCAACATTTGTTGTGTTGTTTTTCTCATAAATTTGATAGGTTATTTGTACCACTATCAGTGATGTGTGAAATAAATTTATTTCCGACAGTTCCTTCATGGTGTTGCATTTTTCATGAACATTGGTGTATAATCTACAATATTAAACTTTTAATAGACAGAAAATACATTAACTAAAAACAAAGCCATATAAATGTACGGAAGCAGAATGGTCAAGTAGAGAACTAAACTTTAAGGTGTGTACACATGTGTATACATCCATGCATGTTTTGATCGTCCTTGAACATTATCGGACAAAAACCTCCACCACCCACCGTGAAAACTTAAATTGCCCTCTACTTCGCGGTAGGGACCAGTTTGGTTATCCTGGCTTTAAATGGTCATTTATATCACTTTGAAATGATGACAGTATCTTGCAAGCTGTTGTATTACTAGTGCATTCAGGTGTGTGCCAGGAGCCATCCTTCTACAAGAAAATGCCTGTTCATGGATGGAAAATGTATTTAGGAAATGCCTGAATGTTATTGTAATCCTCCATTGGTCTGACAGGTGACCCTTTTTTAGTCAAAAGTGTATTGGATATGATACGGCAGTTACTGCCATTTTGACGTGTGCATGAATTTGCGGAATATCTTATGCAGAATGAATGCATTAATGGCAGCAGTGGCTATATATTCCCAAAGTAATATGTATTGGTTTTTAACATGTATGAGCTTAGTAAATTTATTGATTGCTATTCAGTTTTATTTGCTTTTATATAATTAAACTTCCCACTGGTAAAATAAAGGTTTCATTTTGATAATTTTTTCTAAGCACACAGTTTTTTTTTTATGCCTTTAAATTTAGTTTTTATTTAGCAAAAATTTAGTTTTGTTTACTATGTTGCATTACAAGAATTACTTTACTAACTAACTTTGCTTAATAGTTGCGGAATATCTTGCAGCAAATTATGCAGAATGAATGCATTAATGGCAGCAGTGGCTATACATTCCCAAAGTAATATGTATTGGTTTTTAACATGTATGAGCTTAGTAAATTTATTGATTGCTATTCAGTTTTAATTGCTTTTATATATTTAACTTCCCACTGGTAAAATAAAGGTTTCATTTTGATAAATTTTTCTAAGCACACAGTTTTTTTATGCCTTTAAATTTAGTTTTTATTTAGCAAAAATTTAGTTTTGTTTACTATGTTGGGCTGATCTTTAGAATATGGTAACTGGTAGTTTGGCGACATTTTGGAGGCGATAAAGGTTACTACCTGGGACTTTGGTAATAATGTGAGCAGTACTCAGTTCCGATTACGCATTATTTTGTGTGAGGAAAATGAGAGATCATGGGATATGTCATGTGATATTAATGGACGAATTACGGTTCTTTAATCGGAAAAGGGGAGGAAATTGGGAAAAAATGTGGAAATTTTGTATTTGGCTTTATTCTGTGTTGTGTGAAACAGTGTTCGTTAATTTTTGGATCCCATGGCCCTAACTAAAGTGAATTCGAAATGGGTATTTAGTGAGAATGAAAGGGGTAGTAATAAGTGTTTCTTTAAGGTTGTGCGAGATAGAATTAAAGATGTTTTATTAAGTTATTTATTTTACCTGGTACCTTGCTGTGAAATATAAGTATGATTTTAAAGATCCTGAAACAGAAAGAAGAAAAGTTTATGAGACACGTAATCAAGATTCTGAAGAAGATTAGGTAAATTAGTATTTTTAATTATTTGAGGATATTATTTTTATGCATTGTTCTAAATGTAAGGTGGAAGTAATGGAATTTGGTATTATTGGGAAAATTGTTATTAGCAATGATTTAGTTTAAAGTAATTAGGATTGTAAGGTAATTTTTATTAATTTAATGTATGTGCTCATTTATATTTTAAGTAGTGTTTTTGAATTTAATTATATTTTAATTAAATGATAGTTATTTTGTGAATTTTATGTTTGTAGGAATTTGGTATACATTTTAGTTGAAGTAAACGTGCATGGAAATAATTTAAATATTTGACACTAAGTATTTGTAATGCTTGCGGTATGAATTCGTTGGTGACGTTTATAATATAATAGATGATTTAGAGGTAAATGTTTTTGGATATTTTATTTATTTTATATGTGGAAATGTTCATATTTGGAAAGGGTATATACTTTTTCGCAATCAGGTAATTTCATATATGTTCTTTTTACCGGGTTTAAAGATTCAGAAAATTGTCATGTATTTTCGTGAAATTTTTCTAATTTATGAGAAAAAAGCAGTGTACATGGATATAGTGAAGAGTGTGCGCAATGTCATTTTTGTGTAATTCTGGAACTTTTTTTTAAGTAAAAGTAAGTCGACGTGTACATGGTTTATGTGTTATTTTGAAAAACGCGTAAGGAGTATGGTATTGTGCACTTTTTCCCAATTTTGCAGTGAATATTTGTCATGATTAAGCAGTTTTGTTAGATAAAATTTCTAGCATAAATGTAATTCGGCTAGTAGATTGTTGGAAGAAGTGTTCAGTAGATAAAAAGAAAAGAAACATGTCTTTACTTCGTGAAGACAAAATGGCGGCAGGGAAAAAAAGAAAAAAAAAAAAAAAATAGAGGGTTGCTGTAGGAGAGTTGGTCGCCAAAAAATTGCCAAGTTACCATAATGTAAAGATCAACCCTATGTTGCATTACATAAATTACTTTACTAACTTTATATAGTTACAAAGTGTTTTATATAATGTATACATATTTCTGATTTTACAATGAATTACAGATGCTTGCTGCTGCTACTCTCACATTGAGCTGTGCAGCCTATGATGAAACCTTGAATAAAACAATAGTGGTACTTACATTTCACCAGTAAGTAGTTATATAAATAGAAATTATGTATATTTTTATTTCTTAGTAAAAATTATTGCCAGTTCAGTTTTCATGCAAGTTTCTTGATTTTATAGAAATAACTGTTATATATTTACTGTTGTGTGCATCTTGTGTTTTCTGTGCTTGTTAAAACATGATTTCATAAATTTGCACTCATTCCAATGTAAACAAGTTACGTAGCAGTTAAATATGGATTATTTTAGTAAATCTGTGAATAAGCAAATATTTTTAAATATGCAGTTTTTATTTGTATTAATGAAATGTTAAGGAAGAAAGTTATTTTTACTCCTTGTACGAAGTAAAAAGGAAGTATTGCAATCGCGAAAAGTTTCAGGCAGCATATTTCAACGAAAATATCCATTTTGACCACTATTGAATGCAATTTAACGATGTTTTTGTGTGACATCTGTATGTAAGTACAGAATAAAAGACTATTTTCTTCCAAAAAATTATAAAACTGCTTTAAAATGAATTCTAAAGAGAATTTTTTGTGATGGCTGTAGATACGTACGTACAGACATCACGAAAAATTGCGATACGTATCTCACATAACTAAAAACGAGTAGCCTCAGAACATTGAAATTTTGTATATAGGACTGCCATAAGATGTAGATGTGCACCTCGTATTTTTGTTGCAATTGGCCGCACCAAACGTATATAAATATATTTATAGATATATCCACTCTGTTATCTGGCTCAGTGATCTCAGTTTCTTTACTCTTATATGTTTGTAAATTGTGCATTTTCTTGCTTTAAAAATGGTTGAATTACGTTGTTTTTATCTTCCGGTTAAGGTTTTTATGCCTTTAGGAGGTCTGCAAGTAATATTTGTAGAATTATCAACAATTGAAAGCTGTTTAAGTGCGGTTAAGCCTAATTTTTGAATAACATGGCGGACATATTTATTTACATTTGAAACAGCAGACTAGTAGATTTGTTGCCAATCTAGAAAGACTAAGCTTCGTAACAACAAAGATAACGCCTTCATTTAACTGGCGGCTAAAACCCGCCGGGAACTGAAGAAATTTAACCAATTAGAGAGGACTGTTGCGCCAGGAACTTTTGGCATCATTTCTCTTTCGCCAAACGCAATTTTAGTGCAAAACTGGTATACCAGAATGTGCTTGTTAATGTTATGGTAATTTGTTCGTTCTTCTTTCGTAGTAGATAGATCATTTGTTTCGCTTATTATTTTGAGGAAGCTGATGTGATTTAATATTTAATTTACCATAGAGGCGATAAGTAATGTACAATATTTATTGGGATTAATTTAAATTTCAATTTCTAAAACAAATACAACTGTAAATTCTACTCAACTTGCTATCCCGATACCGAATAACTTTTCGATTTTCTAATACCCTTTTAAATAAAGTAATAATTGATAAACATTACTGTATTGTAAAATTTCTTGGCTCTTTGTGTTTTTGAAAATGTTTGGTGATATTTAGGTTTCTTATTATTTCATGTATTGTATGTACATAAAATTCGATAAAGAAAATATTTTAAGAATGTGTTTTATTTAAACAACCTGATCGTAGAAATCTCTCTTTTGTGTATTTTTCTGTAAGCAAAACTATATTAACAAAAGCGCTTACTGAAACATATAAAATGGAGTGATTATTCAGAGAATCTACATATTAAAAGGGTATGGGATAGCTCATAAAATTTCAGCTGACACCCAGTAATTCCAAAAAAAAAAAAAAAAAAAAAAAAAAAAAAAATAGATTATGCATTATTCTGTATCTAGATAATTCTGTTTCATTTCATTGTGTTATATAAAGATGTAATTATTAATATAAAGATGTAATTTTTTACGTCTTGCAAAAATGCAGCATTAGCACATTCAAGTAAGTTTTATTCATGATAAATCTGTGGATAATTTTACACTATATGTGTTGGTATGTACATTATTTTCTTTTATTGACAGGACTTTTCTGAATAATATGCCTTAATTTATCACCTTAAGTAGTCTTCAGAGTTTGTAATTATACATATTTGGAAATCACAGAATATTTAATCTGCAATTTTAATTTCATTTACTTATGATTGCTGTAGATGATTATGATTTCGGATGTCATATAGTAATCCCTAGCACAAATTCTAAACAAATTTTCTTGAAATCCCATGCATTTTCTTTTTCTGTATAAATAAAATATTCCAATAAAACCTACCACCATTGGATGACTCTAATTTTTTTTTGTAAGCAGCAAGAAATTTTATACTATAGCCTACACATATATTGCCTATGTGCCTATAATTTGCTATCATTTCTGATGGTGGAAATGTAGTGAATTTTCATAATTATGTAGTTTTTCAGTATAAATATAAATAAGAAAAACTAAATTTGTTGTTTTTTCATAAATAAATTTTTTTTGTTCTCTTAATGCATGCATAAAAATATTTATGTTGATAAGAGATCGTACAATTCCCCCCCCCCCCCCGGAGTTCTATACGGATGGTAGAAAATGAGAATGTTTTCTTATTTGCTTAACTGATTTTTGCAAATCATGAAAACAGTATCTTTTTGAGCGAAGAAGACTTTCATGAAGTATATTACGAGAAAATGACTTCTGTTTCATGTGACACACAAGAAATATCCTAAAAAGCTAGCCTGTCTACCAGCGTTCAAACTGCCAGTGCACCTTAGTCTTATCCACTCGAATGAATACTAATCATAAAAGATGATAATAATTTTACTTGTAAGAATTTCATGTTCATTTTATAGAAGGTTTCTCAGTTTACTCTGCTGTAGAATCTTCGGATGAAGTTACCATTACATGATGTATCATCATTGTTTTTTCTTCATATCAAAACTGATTTAGAAACTGCACTTTTTTTTTTTTCATTTTTAATAATTATGCCTAGTAGTAGAATAACTATATAAAAAGTGTTTATAATTGTTATTTTCCAAGCAAATTTAATAGCTTAACATCATTCAATTTAAGACACAATAACACGCCGAATAAATACTGATTCAGAAGTCAAACAACAAAAATCAGCGTTAATTCACAAAATTTTCACAGGACTAGTTTCGATGGTTTTACCGAACCATCATCTTCAGCTGCAAAACCGCAAATGAACAAGATAGGAAATAATGTTTAGATAAGATAAGAAAGCCTGGACAAGAATAAGCAAGTGGTGCCATCTGTTGGCGAAACCAGAACTAAAACATAATTTCTCTAAAAGTTCGGTAAAACCATCGAAACTAGTCCTGTGAAAATTTTGTGAATTAACGCTGATTTTTGTTGTTTGACTTCTGAATCATCATTCAATTTATTATACCATTGTTATATAAGAGTCAAAAATGGCTTATGTGCATTTAATTACAGATTTAACATTCATTTATTGTTTTACAATGGTTTAAACTAATGTTATGTTTTCATAATATCTAATATATTAAACAGCAAGTCTATTTTGCTTGGTTTAATATTGGTTTCCTAGGGACCAATGCAATATTTAATGTGTTAAGAAATTACTGATGAAATGTTAAATGGATAAAAACAACGCATTTGTATATAGAAAACAAACAATTGAAATATTCCAACTTCAAGTTTTGTAATTATGCATATGATCCATGTGCAAAAAATATATTTGAATGCAGTACTAAAAAACTTAATATTTACAGATTTTAAGAATTTATAAAAATATTCATATTATGCAACATAATCTGATGTTTTTGGCAATATATATTAAATTGTAATTTATCAACCTAAATAAAATTTTGATTAAATATTAGCTACCAAAATATTAACAAAGAGCTCGTGCTTTATTCCATAAAACAAAATACCAAATTATAATTAAATGTTTTAATTTTTACAAACACAGAAAACAAAAAACTGTATAACTGTGCATGAAAAAAAAAAAAAAAAAAAAAAAAAAACCAAAATAAAGAATATTGTAGAAATTATCGAAAATATCGAATAAATTTCATGACATGCAAAATTTATGCCAGAAATTGCCACACGCTATTTTGTTCTCTCACCTCAGTTGATCATTCGAAAAGTTTTAAGAACGAAGCTCAGATTTTTCAAAAAGTTTTTACATTCTGCTAAATGTTTCCTCATTTACAATTGTCTTTAAATTTAAAATTTATTGCGAATGTTAAGGATCTTACTGTGGAAATACTATTCATCAAGCTTAAAGCCTGTTTAACTTCACCTATAAGCAATAATCTCCATAATGACTGTAGCTTCCTTTACACAATTAGGAATTTCGTTATGCAGTTTCCATGCTTAAGCCATTAATTTTTTTAAACAATGGGTTGTATCAAAATAGAGTATTTTGAAAGTAGATTTATGCAAAATAAGTATGTTTCACAGAAGATTCATAAGTATGACAGAAATATAATTTCTAATCATATTATCAGTCTATAACTTTAAAACACATACCTATAAATGTTTGGTTATATGATACCTACCCTCATACTGCTTGATAATCTAGCTGATCTATTTGTGTAATATCTACAACACCATATAACAGTTTCACTGGTATGTCAGTCTCCACAGCCACGGTAATCTTATTTTGCAGATCAGGTATTATATTGGGTACAAATACTACATTTTTCATTTAATATTTTACAGAAAATGTCAGACCAGATAAGCTGTGCAAAATGTGTCCAAAAGCATATTGTATAAACCTAACTATCAGTATTCAACAGTCTTACCACTCACGGGCCTCTTTTTCGAATGATTATAAACTGCATATGTATAATACATTATAAAGAAAATCTTCACATTTTACATTCCTCATGTTATGCTACTGACATTTTTTCTAAAAATCTATTTGTTATGTGAATTAATCCTTCACACACGTAAAGTCTGTAAAAGTATTGCAACTAATCTTCTGTGAGAAAATACTATTGCAGAAATCAAATACTTTAATTGAACTGAGATTTACATATACAAATTGGAAGACTTTCCTAATATATTATTTAGTGTTGAAATTGGCAGAGAATTCCAAATTTTATTAGATAAATAAAACAATTTAAAAATTATATATTAAGCTTTTCAAAAATACAGTATATTTGAGAATTTTACTATCAATTTATACAATCTAATGTGTTACATTTCTTGAAAAACAAACATCACACAAAAATGCAATACATTTTAGAAAATGTTCAAATTATAATTTGTTAGTATTTAGAAACTTTCTGAAAAAAAAAAAAAAAAAAAAAAAAGCTTGTGGCTTTGTAAGCTTTTCCACTCCGTTGCCTTTTATAAAAATAAAAGTTACAAATGTTAACAAAAAACATATCATAGATACGAAAAATGGAATATGAGGAGGAAATGAATCCAAAGCAAACTCTTCAATTATTGGCATAAAAATTGGCGGCCAAAAGCAGTCTCCGACGGTGGCTTATTCTGATTGGTTGAATTTCTTCAGTTCCCGGCGGGTTTTAGCCGCCCGTCTTCATTTATTATTGCGAATTAAATCATACTTATTCCATTCTGGAATTTTTTCGAAGAAATATGTGTTTAAGGTATACTTTGTAATTTTTAATACAGATATTTTGAGTTTTTATGTATTTTTGCCTTGTCGCGAAGTGAGAACTGAATTAATTGAATGAGAAATACTGAATCAGGGTTCGTAGCCGTCCTTACAAGTGCTTATAAGTCCTTATATTTGAAAATAAAATATAAGGGCCCTTATAGGTGCTTACCTTTTCTTTAAAGCCCTTATTTTATTGTTTTTAGTGCTTATTTTTTGCTTTTAGTGCTTTTTTTAATGAACGCGCATCTTTCCTCCCGTACCAAAGCCGAAACTAAATAAACAACTTTTCTTCCTTATATGGAACGTCAGATGGTGAATCGTACTCCCGGAAATAGCTTTCCCCCCCTTTCTCTGCATTAACGTAACCTATGGTGCGCGCGAGAGTATAGACAGGTGCACGTCGTTCTTTTGGTCAAAGAATTGCAAAAACCGTAGAAAATTCCGGTAATTCGGTATTCTTTTCCACCCACCCAAATACTACACACGTTTGAATTTCTATCAAGATTTTAATTTGCATTCTCGTTCCGCGTGTTCAGTTCATATTCGTGTTTATTATGATCGTTATGCTTATATTAAGAGCATATGTATGAATATTTATAGTAATATAGTTGCAGTAGCTCCTGAAGTGTAGATAAACTTCCAAAAATGGGTGTATTTTTACACAGATTAGCTTTCTAAGGAATAATATGCGGAATGGCTTAAATAAAAGGAAAGTAATCGAATAGTCAGAATATTCCCCCCCCCCCCCAATACATTATACAGTATGGAGGTTGGGTGGTTCTCCCCTTTCTCCGCAAAATCTCTAGTATTGAAGCAGCGGACTTTTTTTTTTTTTTTTTGGTCACTGTCCAATCTGGATTGAATAGGACTAAAAGTTTTGCGGGAAAATTGCGGAAATTTAACGCAATCTGTTCAAAATTAGAATCAAAAACACCCCAGATTAGTTTTCCTTTATTTAGTTCTTTATTCTCCGAATACCGGCAGTTGATTCCGATTGCGTAATATCACATATGGAAGAATTACGCCGCACGTATTGCACAATAATGTTTGCGATATTTTGCAGATATAATTAATTTTGATGTTCAGTCTGAGATTTATTTATGAACACTTAAAAAAGTTTTACTGTGCTTTCTAAGCAGAATATTTCTCAGTTCCGTTGGTCTATTTTTATATGATGCACATATCGAAATGTCAAAATCATTTATTTAGCCGAGAAATCTAAAGAACGGCTACAATCTCCCCCCCCTCCTCTTTTTCCAATTACGCTCGACTATACGGAATATTCGGCAATTTCCGAGTATGCGGGTTAGTTAAGCTTTTACTGTTTAAGGATGACTGCATGAAACAATTTCCCGTCTCCTGATTTCAGAAATGTTCCTCTTTTTTACTTAAATTACTTTGCTTGGAATATATGTTAAGGGAAAACTGTTATGCAATGAAAATTTAGAAAATGTTCAGAATTTTGATTTAAATTATTTAAATATTAATATGAGTGGGAAAATAAATTGTATTTATTATTAGATGCCAAGTGAATACAATTAATATGGCTTATTATTATTTATTTTCTACATTTTGAACTGAAATTTCATCATTAAATCTTGTAATATAGTTTAGTTCTGCATAGTTCTTTTTTTTTCTCTCATTGTAAACTAATTCTGTAAATTAAACTGTCATTTAAAATTAAAATAAAAAAAAAAAAAAAAAAAAAAAAAAAAAAAAAACAGTTGTTTTCCATGGTTGAGGTAATGCTCATTCTCTTGATAAATATTGCATTGCTCATATTTTAAATTGCAAGTCTAATTTTTCTTTTAAGGTTATGCAGTTGTGTATAATGTAATTAGACGGGTGCTTATTTTTTTTCTTAAAATGTGCTTGAAAAGTGCTTATAGGTGCTTATTTTTTTTAACTAAAATGTGGCTATGAACCCTGTGAATCATCTGTGAAAAACTGTTACTTTTTTGTTTTGTTTGCTTAATTTCTTTTATACATCGTTCTAGATTTATTATAGTATTTGAATAGAACATGTGGCAATGATTATTTTTGCTTTTGCAGTATATAAAAATGTCTTCACTTATAAATCTGAATAAACATATGAATAAAAATTTCATTGGTATTTCAAAATTTGGAAGTGCACATATAAACGTTTTACTACTTACATGAATCTTTATTTTAAAAGAGTGTGTAAACATTTAATAACATTTTGATATTTGTATTAAGAAAATTAGTTTGCTTTTTTAAGCAATTCATATTTATTTTTTAACTGAAATTTTTCATTTTCTTTAGTATGATTAAAAAAGAATATCTGCGGAACTTAAGGAGTGAAGCTAAAATCACCCTCGAGAAGTATTTGAAGTTAGCTGAACTTTTCGTGTTCAAAGTGCTGGGTGGCATTACATGTCATGAGATGGCACATGAGGTAAAAAAATTTAAATTTTAAAATAGAGGGGGAAAAAAAGGTATGCACAAATTTGTACCTAAAATATTAATTTTTGTTTATTTTCTAAAAAAAAAAAAAAAAAAAAAAGCTATTTCTTTTTTAAATCAGTTACTGCAAGTGCTTTGCCAACATTAAAAATTAGTTTGGCAAAAACTAGAAAATACCATGGAAAATGAAAAAACACTGTCATGATATATATAATGTTGCCTGATGCCAAATTTGTGCAATTCTCTAATGTTTCTGTAAAGCAGAAACAGATGGCTGTGTACATGGGGAGAACTAGTACTATTTTTTCTTGTCTACATATTGCCGCCTCGTAAGTATTTATCGGCAAACTTTATCATTATATCAAAAGGAAGCAAATAAAAATACAGTTTAAAATATAAATTTGAATTGTTTAATGTAGATTATATGATACAGTAAATATTATGCATACTATATTCTTTGATGCATTACTGTTGTTTCTCCCTATGTACACAACAATTTGTTTTCCCCCCCCCCAAAATCGGAGAATTTCACAATTTCAGCATCATCCATAGCTTAATTGTGCACATTAAACATTATATATTTTTTGTTATACAGTCAAAAGTTGTTAATTCGGACACCCATAATCCGGACCTCAAAGCTACAAATTTTCTGCGCATGCGTAGCGTTGACGTTTACGCGTGCTCGTAAGACCTTTATGGCTGCGAATATGCGCATGCGCATGATACGTCTACGCATGCGCATTTAATGTATAATGAACGGTATAAGCTAAGCTAAAATTATCTAATTCAGTTAATGTAGCAGATTGCGTTGTTCCTTAATCTTCGAATTGGATCCGGCCTTTTATTTTTGCAGACTGTTAGAGCAATTTTATAAAAGTAAGCTTGAACTTTCATTATGTTAAATAGAATTTCCAATATATATTTACTAATATGTAAAGGATCTACAAAGCGAAAGTATGTTTCGAAATCCGAAATCTGTTTATCAATTTCACGCTGCTCTGCGGCGCGCAATGAATTGGAAGGTGATCTGTCAGCATTATCCTTATGTTCAGGTCAGATGTTTTCATTTTATTTGGCTTATAATTCCTTACTAAATGTAGTATTTCATCTCGATGTACTTCATCTTTGATACGATTTAAATCAAGTTCCTCGTCATTATAATTCGCTTCCGATAGTGAAGAAAGTGACACAGAGGTTACAGAAAACGAAAACATTTCGATTGACAAATTAGTCTGTATTCTCGACACAGCAATTATAGGAGTTGAAAAGCGGAACTTTGTAACTAAACAAGAAATTATGTCTGTTTAATAGAATTAAAGAGAAAGTATTATCACATGAAACGTAGCAACTTAAACAACTTACATTGAAAGAAATGTTTAATAAAGTAAAAAAATAAACATTAAGCTTTTTCTTTTTGTAAATTTTGATACCCTTTAGATCATAATTGTTCTTTATTTCATAAATTATAGTTTCATATTTTCAATTTTGTAATTTCTGCATGCCATCTTACCAGATTTAAACTGATTATCTATAATCCGTAATCGCCGAAGTCCCGATGAGTCCGTATTAACGACTTTTGACTGTATGATGTATTACTGTTATTACAAGTTTGCCAGTTCTGGTTTCTAATTTTCACGACTAATTATGGCTGATTTAACAAGGAAGCACGTGGTAATTATGCAGTAAATGTTTGGTGATAGTTATCTGAAAAATTTTGCAATTTTAATAAGAAGATTTTATTTAGCATTATTTTCTATTCAAAAGGGCTAATGTAACTTAGCTTTGCCATTCTTAAAAGCTTTACTTAACAGTCCTCACTTCCTGAGACAGCGTCTAAGGTTAACTTAGATTCATGATTCATTTAAGTTAAAAAACATGGAGAAGAGGTTAGACTTATTACCCATATTATAGTTAGAATTAATGCTCATATTATAATTAAAAAAAAAAAAAAAACTAATAATAATTTATATACATTTACGAGCAATTTATTCTGGAGAGTAAGTTCATTTGGTGCAAATTTTGTAATAGTAATTTATCTATCATCCAGAAATAAACAAACTTAATTTTTTTAGACAGGATTCAGCTGTCACTCACTGTTGCTTATAGTAATTCTTATATCTTCTGTAAGCGCCGACAGATGGCATGAGAAGACTAAAACTGAGATAGAAGAGCGCGAATGAATGTAATGGCGATGTTTTATGATTTCCAGCATACAAGCTGGATGTATGTGTGTTAATAATTAGTTCCTTAATAAATTTAGTTAAAACCTAGTTTAATAATAAAGTGTGCCATTCTGATGAGTCAAGCTATACAGTCAAAAGTCGTTAATTCGGACACCCATAATCCAGAATGATCTATAATCCGGACCTCAAAGCTACAAACTTATGTAAAGGATCTACAAAGCAAAAGTTTGTTTCGAAGTTCATTAAACAAAAAGTGGAATTGCTGCAAAAAATGGATAAAGGCATATCCTTTGTTTATCTAAACTTTAACGTTTGTTTATCTAAACTTTGTTTATCTTTAATGCAGCCGCGATCAATGAATTGGAAGTTTATCTGTCAGCACTATCCTTATCTTCAGGGCAGGTGTTTTTATTTTATTTGGCTTATACCTTACTAAATGTAGTATTTCATCTCGATGTACTCCGTCTTTGATATGATTTAAATCAAATTCCTCGTCATTATAATTCGCTTCCGATAGGGAAGAAGGTGACAGAGGTTATTGAAAACGAAAAAATTTCGATTGACAAATTAGTCGGTAGACACAGCAATTATAGGACTTGAACAGCGGAACTTTGTAACTGAACAAGAAATTATGTCTGTTTATAGAATTAAAGAGAATGTATTATCACATAAAAAACGAAGCAACTTAAACAACTTACATTGAAAGAAATGTTTAATAAAGTAAACAAATAAATATTAAGCTTTCTTTTTGTAAATTTTGATACCCTTTAGATCATAATTGTTCTTTATTTTATAAATTACGATTTCATATTTTTAATTTTATAATTTCTGCATGCCATCTTACCAGATTTTTAAACTGATGATCTATAATCCGGAAAAATCGATAATCCAGAATCATCGAAGTCCCGACGAGTCCGAATTAACGACTTTTGACTGTATCACTAGCTAACATATTCTCAGAAACGGGATGAATACCTATTGCCATCACATACCATGAGCAACGAAGGAGGGATAAGTTTCAGTTTGAAATTTGAATGTTTTCTTGAACTGTAGAATATTTATATTGAATTATTAATGATGATACTATCAGAGTAAAAAATTTAGAAGTATAGAATTATATGTTAGTTATTATTATGGATGAGAATACAAAAAACAAAAAGCTTTAGATAAAGTGAAAACAAAATCCAAAACATTAAGATTAACATTGCAAGTAATTAACAGAACATGTAAAATTACTGGAACAAGGTATTGCAGATATAAAATCATTAGAAGAATGTGAAATGAATCTGCAAAAAATTAAGAACAGGTATTTGAGTGAGATCTAGACATTGAGGATTTAATTCCTGAAGTGTCTAAATGGAAATTGAGAATAAGCAAGAATATAGAAAATGTACTATTTGTACAAAAACGAAAGTCAAGAATCATCTCCAGAATTTGGGTAGAAATAAAACAGGTTTGTCATTGAAGACTAATTCTTGACTTATTTCGAATACTGAAACAGAGAAGCCTAATATAAATTTGCTGAAACTTCGTGTAGAGCCTCTTGAGGATGATTTTGCGAAGTTTCAAGAAGTTTGGGCATAGTTTGATTATGTGATTCCTAGTAACAAATGCTTATCTTATGGAGCCTTTAAATGAAGATGTCAAAGGAGTAGATAAATAAAAAATTCTGAAAGAGTTCAGATTTTGATAATCGCTCAAAAGGATTTGTTAAGTTTTTTTTTAATGCTCTGTCTGAGTTCACAGTTTACCCAGTCTGCTGTTGCACTCACTCCTGCTAGCTAAGTACCATTTTCTTTACACTTACACCATATGTGATTCACCTGCAAAATTGCAAACATTTGAAAAGCCACATATGTTTAGAATTTCCGATGCAGTGTTGGTATATGTTTTTCTTTTTTTAAGGTTTTTCTCATTTCGTCATATCAATGTTCAGTTTTCTTAGTAAGATAGCTTACAAAACTTTTTTATGTGTCTTTTTATTATTAACATTTTGCATGTTAACATTACTATTCTCAAACCTAACAAATTTGTAGAAAATTTGGATAGTTGTCACCCATCTCTCTTGCAAACATTATACATAATTTAACTGACAGATTGGTTGCTAACAGATTGTTGGACAAACATGCGGTTTCTGAAAGGCACGTGGGTTTTTCTAAGACATAGATATACTGTTGAACAAATGGTCCATGTATCTCAACAAATAAAGGATGGCTTTCAGAGAAAACAAGGTACCCATGCTATATTTGTAGATTTCAAAAATGCTTTTGATAAAATTTGGAGAGCAGGATTGTTTAAAAGATTGATTTCCTGTGGCATTTCTGGCGACATATATTATTAGATTAAAAGTTTTCTTAAGAGATTAATGTGTTAAATATGGTCAAAATGTGTTGGGTTATCAAAAAACAAAACAGAGTTTACTTACGGGAGTAGTACTGAGTCCTATTATTTTTAATATTGTGATAAATGATTTAATTGACAATATTCCTATAGCTATCACGTGCATTCACATCTAGTTTTTTCCCTAAAGCTATGGTGATTATTGTTATCGGATCTGACTGCGTTGCCCAGGAGAGTGTCTTAAACAGGCCTTAAATGTTTCTTAACACCTGGGCTCTCTTAATATAATATGGTAGTACTTATATTTTAAAAAAAAATTTTTTTTTAGTTGTCCTGCTTTAGTATTAAATATCATGATATTCATCTTCATTATAATAATAAGTATCTGAACAGAATTTATATGATACTGTCTATTTTAACATTCATTTAGACACACAATTATCTTAAAAAAAATTAATGCATCTATCATTGACCAAGAACATTCGATCTAAACTACTGAAACGTCTGGCTCGTATTACTTGGGGCTCGACCCAAGATGTTTCACGTACAACTTGTAAAAGTTATTTTTTCCTGTTGTTGAATATGGTGATGAGTTTTTTATTATTGCCCGAGATTCTGTTAAAAACAAGCTTGGTATTTTCCAAAACAATATGTTGCGATTATCACCTGATGGTCAAAAATCGACTCCTGTTATTGCTATGGAATTACAGGCAGATATGGAGCCTTTAAATGAAGGTGCCAAAGGAGTGCGATAAATCTTGTTAAAAAAGTCTTAAGAAGAAAAGAAAATTTTTAAAATTACTATAGACCAGCAAGTGCAAATTACTAAAGACTCATTGATCCTTTTTGTCAACAGTCTGTGATCTCTTTGATACTTCCGTCATTTCTACACCCGATCATGAGTTTTTCTCACAGGGGGTGGAATCCCATTTAAATTTAGATAAGCTGGAAAAACGCCTGGATCATGCCAACAAACACGTTTCCACTCTGAGTTAAAAAATGCTGATCTGGCTACTGTACATTAGAGGTACCCCCCAGACAAATGGTTCTCAATGTTTGCACAGATGGTTCTTTAATTCTATAAACAGACATAATTTCTTGTTCAGTTACAAAGTTCCGCTGTTCAAGCCCCGTAATTGCTGTGCCGAGAATACGGACTAACTTGTCAATCGAAATTTTTTCGTTTTCACTAACCTCTCTGTCACCTTCTTCATGTCTTTATCCATTTTTTGCAGCAATTCCACTTTTTGTTTGATGGACATCGAAACATACTTTCGTTTTGTAGATCCTTTGGGAGCTCCAGCATCGGAAATTCTTTTTGACATAATCGAAAGTTCAAGTTTACTTTTATAACATTGCTCTTACAGTCTGCAAAAAATAATAAGTCGCATCCAATTAGAAGATTAAGGAACAATGCTATCATCAAAATTTGATGCTAAAGCAAAGTTTAAGGTTTAAAGAAATTAAACATTTAGCAGTAGTAGCAATAAAAGCTCCCTGAGATATGTTGTGCAGACATTGAAGACAATAAAAGATTTTGAACTTAACTAATTTATTGACAATATAATAAAGAATAAAAACACAGAAAATAAATGTCAACAATATTAGAGTCTTAGGAAAAATATAATATAACCATCATTCATCAAATATTTTTACCTGGTCTCCAAAACACTGGCATTCTATACAAACAAAAATGTCCTAAACAGTAATTATGCAGCCTAAAAATAAAGCTGGCCACACATTCAATAAGTCCATAATCAATGGTCAAGAAAAACACCTGAAAATTTAAATGAAGTTCTTGAAAGCACTTAAAACAGGCCTAACCCCGTTTGCACAAGGAGTCGCTGCTCACGTATTTTTAATTCCGCCTTCATTGAAGAACATGGATGCCACCCACAGCAGTCACTCATATGGTAGCCTCTGGAACCATCATCTCGCAAACCGGAACCAATGCACTTTAATCACCGGACTGCATGCATCCTTCTGAAGGGGCTGAAAACCGCTCACTCAAGTGCCGTGAAAGCAGGAACTAGAAGGGTTGAGCCAGAGCGACGCAAGATACTTATAGCAGAAGTAGGAATGACGTCATCTCACGGCAACCAATCAGCTATCGGCACGAATCGGCGTTTCAGATGCCGTAACATCATATTTCGTTTTTGCATCTCAATTAGGTTGAAACAGTCCGTTCTCAATGCAAACAGTGGCAGCAAGAAAAAGAAGTAGAAGTAACTACTATATTACATTAAAATAAGGACTAAACTAAATAAACATTTCAAGGAGGAGAGATGATGCAGTAAAAGGTTTAAAAATAAGCTATATTTTCCAACAAATGCCCCCCACATCATCATCTCCGACCTGAAATAAAAACCGAATGCGAGTATCTTTACAAAATTCAAAACAAGAACAAATAAATATCACAATTTCATTCAGAAATTTTTAAGAAAATTTTTTTTTGGGAAAATCTTATCCCATTATTCAAAAATTTTACCGTAGCAAGAAAGTCCAACATGTTACAGAACAATACAAAGACATATATATGATCACACACTCAATACTTTTACCCAGGGCCCTGGTCACTCATACAACATTCTACACTATACAATTTTACATTTACCTAATATCCGTCATATATGACTTATAACATATTTTCAAATTAACAAAACTCTTAATTTAAATACACACAAAAACAAATTTCATAAGAAAATTGTTCCACAAAATCTTATCAGGTTATGCTTAGTCAGCGGTTTTGTCATGGGATCAGCCAGATTATCTTTACTTGGGACATATTTTAAATCAAAAATTTCCCTGTTCAATAGATCACGAATGAAAAATAGTTTCACATCTATATGTTTTGTCCTTGAGTTTTCAATGGGTGATTTTGTAAAACATATAGCAGCCATGTTATCAGCAAACAATATTGGCCTCGAAATATAGTTACTTGCAATTTTAAACTGAATGTATTCATCCAAAATGTTTTTAAACCAAACTAATTCTTTTGCTGATTCAGTCATGGAGATAAATTCAGCCTCCATAGTAGATAAACTCACTCCCCTTTCTTTAAATGTACGCCAATATACAGGTGATTCTCCCAACAAAGCTATTTGTCCACCAATAGACACCATATCATCCCTGCTTGAAGCAAAATCCGAATCTGAATATATATTGAGCTTCAGTTCCTTGCATACCAGTTTAAGTTTATGCTGTCTGGTATTGGAAACGTATCCTAAAAGTTTAAGTAATCCTTCCCAGTGAAACTTACCAGGATTGCTTTGGAACTGAGAAAATATATTAACAGCATAAGCTATATCCGGACGAGTATGATTGCAAAGAAACGAGAGACATCCCAAAATATTTCTATAAGGATAATTCATCATTTCAGTCGTTTCTTCTTGTGTACTGGGACTTTGAGACTTTGAGTATTTCACACCTTTAACTATTGGAAGGGAAGTAATTTGTATTTTAAAAGACTTAATCGATCAACTATGTCTTCTATATATAATTGCTGATGAAAAAACACTATTTTTCTCATATTCAAACTCCACACCCAGAAGCTTTCTTGTTTTACCTAAAATTTTCAAATCAAAATGTGAACTCAGGACTTTTAATATCATTTTGGCCTGAACTTCACTTTTCCCAAACACAACTATATCATCAACATAAACCAACAGAATGACAAAATCTTTAAAACGATAGACACAATTACACCACTCAAACTTGATAAACCCTAGATTACATAGTGTTCTATCCAACTCGTAGTACCATAATCGGCCACTCTGATGCAAACCATACAAGGTTCTATCTAAGCGACACACAAAAGTTTCTTTATCTCGCTCTACAAAACCCTGAAGTTGGGACATATAAATTTCCTCTGATAAAGGAGCATAGAGATAGGCACTTTTCACGTCACATTGTATATTTGCCCATCCAAGGTGTGCAACTAAAAGGGAGAAAAAGAGCCTTATTACTGAAAAGTTGACTACAGGAGAGTAGGTTTCATCATAGGTATCGTATTTAATTTGCCGATAACCCTGAGCCACTAAACAAGCTTTAAAACGAACAATGTTTCCAAATTCGTCACGTTTAATGTTGAAAATCCACCTGCAACCCAGTGGAGTCTTGTCTTTAGGAAGTGGAACAAGATGCCATACCTTATGCTTTCACATGTTGGCCATTGCCTCTTCCATTGCCTCTATCCATTTAAACTTTTCTGCAGATTTCATTGCCTGGTTATAAGTGTTTGGAATTGAAACATCTAGTCAGCTATCTCGGGTATACGACGTTGAAGGAGTACCAGTTGGGTCGATTTCACCACTATAAGTATTACTTCCCTTGAAATCAAACAAGGTAGGATCATACTGAATATTATATTCAGTGCAATACCTTTCTACATCATTTGGTGATCGTAGTCTTTGATTAGACCCCATCTCAAAATAATACACATCCGTACGAGTGCCGTCTGGCCTTGGAACAGGTTTACGAAGCCAAGTTACTTGTCTCAATGTAGATTGAGTGTCAGTGCCAATTGTAGAAGAAGGTACATTGGTATCTGTTCTTTCCTCTATTTCAGGAAAATAGCCAACTGGAGTGTCAGTAGATTGGAACTCTACCCTTTCTTCAGATTCCAAATCAGGAAGGGTGCCCAGTGCAGCTCCACTGCCACTTTTCTGCATTCCAATCAACTCTTTAAAAATAGCATTTAGGGTTTCTACTACCTTTTGCTCATTTTCCAACCAAATCTTGTACCCTTTTGTTCGTACACTGTACCCAATCAATCGGCCCTTTGTTGTTGCCTTTGGATCAAGTTTAGAATTTCTTTTAGCCTTTGGGATTCCCACATAGGCAATCGTTCCAAATGCTTTAAGATGACGTACTGATGGTTTCCGCTTAGTGTATAATTCGAATGGGGTTCTATCTTGGCCCTTATGACAAATTCTATTAAATGAATATGCAAAATACATTACTGCATCTGACCAAAATTCGGAACTCATTCCATTATCGTGTAAGATTGCACGTACATTATTGAGAGCTGTCTGATTAAATCTCTCACAAACTCCATTCTGTTCTGGAGTATAGACATCTGTAAATTCGTGCTTTACACCATTTTTATTACAATATGACCTGAATTGATCATTATCATATTCTCGCCCATTGTCAGTCCTAAAGTATTTCAATCTAAGGTTCAAAGATCTTTCCGCACATGCTATATGCCTTTCAAATACTTCAAACACCTGACTTTTCTCCACAATGGGGTACACTACCACGTAACGAAAATATTCGTCAATAAAGGAAACGAAATAACGTTCACCATTCCTACCTGGAATGTTAATAGGTCCCCATACATCAGAGAAAACCCTTTCAAGCGGTCTCTTTACTTGAATACCTTCTAAGGGTCTATAGGAGATTCGTCTTTGCTTATTGATTTAGCAATGTTCACAAAACAAATTAGGTGAGTGCTTTAACACAGGAAGACCTCGAACTGAATGTCTCTTACTAGTCCTGACAATAGTATCATAATTTATATGACCAAACCGACCATGGCATAATTCACTATTATTATGCTGAACTGTGGATGCCTCAAATTTCACAGATTTGCCCCCCTTTTTGATTATTTTTGGGAATACATGATAGTTACTTCCTATCAACTTAGCCTTGTACAAAGTTGAATTCTCATCATCAGTAACTTTAATTTGCCCATTTTTACCATAAAATCTTGCTCCATTGATATCCACCCTAGGTCTAGATATTAAATTTCGTCTCAGTTCAGGTGAATATAACACATCTTTAAGCAAAATAACCGTATCCCCAAATTTCATTTTAACAGTACCCTTCCCATGAATTGGAAAAGTTACCCCATCAATAGCTACTAGCATATTCTCATTTTTCACAGGAGAAAAAGTATCAAACAATTCACGATTTTTACAAAAATGATGAGATGCAGCCGTATCAAAAATCCAACTATCATCATTTTCTCCCAAATTGTTTGAGGCTTGAGATTGAGCTATAAAATTGGCTTGAGCTATAAAATGGGACTGTGCATGGGAATTATTTTTACTTTTACTCAACTTGGGTTTATTCTTACACTTAGAAGATGTTTTATTACTACTAGATACAGCTGAGGAAACAGAAGAAGCAGGTGAGGGTGATCTGGAAAAGTTACCTCTCATTCTACAGTATTTTTGAATATGACCTGGACGGCCACATTTATAACACTTGAGCCATTTAATCTGCTTAAATTTGGGTTCACAGTGAGTACTTTGGACTTCTATAGTCTTATTGGAGTATTCTCTATCTATCTCTCTTAAATTAAGACGCGTTTCCTCTGCTAGAATTTCAAGTTCAACATTTTTAAAAATGAACTTTTCATCTGGCCACCTCAAAATATTCTGAACTACTTGATCAAATTTATCTGGAAGGAACCTAAGAAACTGGAAACATATATATACGTCTCTTACAGCCTGATTAATATCAGCTAACTGTTCAGTTACGCGTTTTAATCTAGAAGAAAAGAAACTAATACTTTCATTTGGCTTAATTTTGCAATTTAAGAACTCTGAAAACAGGGACATATGTCTTGACCGATAATCTGGCTGGAAATATTTGGCAAGCGTATTCCATGCCACTACTGGGTCATCAATTTCACATATCAAATTTCTATATTCAGGGCTTACATTCATATAAATTAACGATAATGCCAATCGACTTCTATTTTGATAGTCGGCAATAATTTCTTTTGCAATACCCTCAAAATCATCCAAATCAGGACATTTTTCAATACCTTTGACCAAAAGCCATGCATTTTTTTCATTCAAGAGAAACTTCATATCTTTGGACCATGTAAAATAATTACATGCATCAAGTTTAGCAGTATTATGCATGACACTAACAGTAGCCATATTTGAATTTTAACAAAAACCGCCCCCCAATCTCTTAAGTCCTAAATTAACTTTAAACTTCAAAAGTCTGCACTAAAAATAACTCAGGAGCTGGTGGCCCATAACCAAAATGATGCTAAAGCAAAGTTTAAGGTTTAAAGAAATTAAACATTTAGCAGTAGTAGCAATAAAAGCTCCCTGAGATATGTTGTACAGACATTGAAGACAATAAAAGATTTTGAACTTAACTAATTTATTGACAATATAATAAAGAATAAAAACACAGAAAATAAATGTCAACAATATTAGAGTCTTAGGAAAAATATAATATAACCATCATTCATCAAATATTTTTACCTGGTCTCCAAAACACTGGCATTCTATACAAACAAAAATGTCCTAAACAGTAATTATGCGGCCTAAAAATAAAGCTGGCCACACATTCAATAAGTCCATAATCAATGGTCAAGAAAAACACCTGAAAATTTAAATGAAGTTCTTGAAAGCACTTAAAACAGGCCTAACCCCGTTTGCACAAGGAGTCGCCGCTCACGTATTTTTAATTCCGCCTTCATTGAAGAACATGGATGCCACCCACAGCAGTCACTCATATGGTAGCCTCTGGAACCAAAGAACTTTATTCTGGAACTATCATCTCGCAAACCGGAACCAATGCACTTTAATCACCGGACTGCATGCATCCTTCTGAAGGGACTGGAAACCGCTCACTCAAGTGCCGGGAAAGCAGGAACTAGAAGGGTTGAGCCAGAGCGACGCAAGATACTGATAGCAGAAGTAGGAATGACGTCATCTCACGGCAACCAATCAGCTATCGGCACGAATCGGCTTTTCAGATGCCGTAACATCATATTTCGTTTTTGCATCTCAATTAGGTTGAAACAGTCCGTTCTCAATGCAAACAGTGGCAGCAAGAAAAAGAAGTAGAAGTAACTACTATATTACATTAAAATAAGGACTAAACTAAATAAACATTTCAAGGAGGAGAGATGATGCAGTAAAAGGTTTAAAAAAATAAGCTATATTTTCCAACAAAATTAACTGAAATAGAGAATTTTAGCTTATACCGTCCGTTATACATTAAACGCGCACGCGAAAACGTATTCTGCGTTTGCGCACACGCATATGCGCAGTCGTAAAGGTCTAACGCGCACGCGTAAACGCCTATGCGCATGTGTCAACGCGGTGCATGCACAGAAAGTTTTTAGCTTTGAGGTCCGGATTATGGGTGTCCGAATTAATGACTTTTGACTGTATATACACACATTTCTGAATCCAGTTCTAATAACAGAAGAGTACTGGTTATGAATTATTCCTTTGTCCTGAAAGAATCTTATGGTAACCTCTTTGTGATTAGGTAATTGCCAAATTGTGTAATCCATCGTACTCAGAAAAATGGTGAAATATTGGAAAAAAAAGTGAGGAGTGACGATATTTCAAACAAAACCTAATTTCAATCCACTATATTTCAAATGTAAATAACAAATACTTGTAATAATAAGTAATGATATTTCAAATGAAAACTGAAATCTTAAGCCACGGTATTTGGCATGTTGTTGCCACATTTTTAACTGACACTCCTCTAACAGAATGATACCCCCCTCCGGTAATGAAGAGCTCTTAAACAACTTCTCCCTTTTGGGAATATGAATTGTTTTATTTAAACGGTTCTGAATTTGGCGATTTAGATCAATTTCTGTACATAATTTTTAATTCAGAGATCTGTGAATTTTTTGACAGTTTTTTAGAACATTATAACATTAGTAAATTTTATTAAAATGAGGGTAATATATTAAAATTTATATTTAAGAAATAATATTAAAATGAAGCATTTTTAGTTTTCTCGGTCATATTATAAATTGAGACTACTTCCATTTTGGCAACTTGTTCTTACAATATTTTAAATCTGAAAAATAAGCGAGGTAATAAATGCTAAAAGCACAATTTGCAAACAGTTCTTAGCAAAAGCAAAATAGCTATGTAATTATTAGCCTAATGGATGTTAGCCAGAAGGTTTAATTTTGTTTTGTCATTTTGCATTGAAAACTTTAAATGTCTGTATCACTTTTCAAGTTGTTGCCACCAAATATTATCGCCCTGTGTTATATTTAAAGAATGAAGAATCTGCATAAATGTGTGCATGTTTCTCGCATCGTGACAAAACAACGGTACCTAGAGCCATCAGATTTTGAATAATGTAATTCTCTACCGAATATGGGCATCTGGAAGTCCTAATTTGGAGTTTGTTTCATTATCGATTTCATATTTGGTAACACTTTAATGGATTTTTTATTAAGAAATTCAATGATTTCAAAATAAGCAATGGCAACACTGTGCCTTCCCCCCAAAATTTTATCTACAGCATGCGAGACTGTGTATCGGATATTCTAAAGATATGCTCATTTTAAAATTATTTTGTGATATTGCTATTGAATTGAATTTTATGGTTTAAATGCAAAGAACATGATATTTAAAAAATAAAGGTAATGCACAAAATGCTGCCCCTATGGATGTATTGTAAAATCTGGAAGCTTTAAGATTTTTTTTAAATGTATTTTTTTATTTTTTCACGATAAAAAATTTTCTCCATGTAAATGTCTCAAAAATTTTCAAAATGTGCATGAGTTTCTCTATAACATTCATTTAAAAAATTTTGTGATTCCCCCCCCCCAATACTTGTGGCTTTTTGCTGTTACAGAAATGGTAGGGGTAATTTTTCTTTCATATCTTAGACATTGCATGTGTCCATTATTATCTGAGGATATTTAAAGAATTTATGTTTATTATCATGCCAGTTTTTTAGCTTATAATGTGTATTTTTTCAATGTGTCAGTTATGTGTATTGTGCATCATAAGATAAACGTGAACTTAATGTGCATATTGGGTTATGTGTTTTAATGTAGAAATATGTAATAATTAGAAAATTAATTTGTATCTCAGAAAAATTGGAATGATTCCCATGTCATAATATCTGAAAATATAAGTGCCAACAGATGGCATTCGGAGGAAACCAGTATTAGAAGGTGTAAAATTGAAAAGCACGAGACAGAAGACTGGGAACGAATGTAATGGTGAAGTGTTTCCCAGCATACAGCTCAATATATGTATATCCAGCTGTGATTAATTAGTTTGTTAATAAACCTAGTATAATAATAGTGTGTTCTGTTCCGATGAGTCAACTATATCCTGAACTACTACTTACCATGTTGGGAATGCAGTGTATTTCAATAGGGCCGTGTTAATCCCTTCCTGGCTAATTGGGAATTGACTGTATATAAAATGGTAGGACAAAATTATGTATTTATTCAATGTAATAAATGAATGTAACTTTTTTTGTTTTAGTATGGTTTGTTCTATGCTCAAAATCTTCAAACTTTAACTGAAGTAAATGAAGTGTGGAAACCTTTTATTACGAATGTGTGGAAAATATTGTCAGACTTCTATACATCAGAGCTATGTCTTAACTATAAAGCCTGTGATATTGCCATTGTTGCTATTAATGTGGCTCTTTTGCTATGCAAAGTGAAGTCAAGCTTACCACCTAATTGGTATCAGGTAAGAAATTTTTGTGGTGTAATAAAATTTTCAAACATTTATGATGCTATACATATTTAACCGGATTAAGTGTGCAAGGATAATAGATAAAAATGAATTGATAAAACAGATATTTAAAAAATAAATTTATTTAAAAAGTATATTTAAAATAGATCTATGAAACTGAAAATGAAGTCATAACAAAGTATAGTAAAGCAGTATTTATATGTTTTTCAATTACACAGCTTTTGCATTTATGTGTGTTTCATCCCTGTCCCTGTTAATTCATTTTTGTGTTAGCAGTAAAATATTTATTTTTCCAGCGTATTACTGGATACTTATAGCAAAAATTGAAGAGTTCAGGAGATGCTATATATATGAAATTCCAAGTAGTCAAGTGTATAAAAATTGCAGTTCGTGTAAAAAAAGTGAAATGAGTAGAAGAAGAAATTTCCAATCTAAAATTATCTTATTTTTATCAGCTTAAATATCAAATGTCAGTGATAGGCATTTTCAGTGTAAAAAAAGCATTTAAGACTTAAAAGTCAGTATATTATCATAACAATGTGTATATATGAAAGTAAAGGTACTTACCTAATTAAGAAGTACTGTTAACCATGAAAGTTAATGGCTATCTCTAAACTCGTGTTAATCATTCCAGCAGAAATTTGAAAGTAGAAATTGCTTTTTACTTTATTTACATAATCAACAGATGCAAGTTGCATTTATAACATGTAAAACTTTACTTGTCAATAATTTCAGTTGCTTGTCATAATTTTTATGTTATATCACCATTGTTTGTCAGTTCTAAAATAAAAACTTATGTCCATTGACACATACTTGAGTGATGCTTGTAAATTTGAAAATATTCAAGGCAGGTCACAAATTTTAATTGTTTTTACAGTATGTGGTAAAAACAAATAAATAGCAAGTAATTTATATCATTCTTGCGAAACTTGAATTGTTTTATGAAGAAATGATCAGATTTGAATAAACCGAGGCAAAGATTTTATGGACTGTGTTGTGATGTCATGCTTGCTTATTATTGGTGCTAAATCACTCTATTTGGCAACATTTGTTGTTTGCCAAAAGTGGTTGATATTAAATATGCTGGTGAGAGTAGCTGTTGTGATAAACTCTCTCAGTGTCTATCAAAATCTTTGGAATCTCACTTATACTCTCATTTCTATTTCTTTGAGCTCAAAGGATGAATTCTTGAAACAATATTTTGCATACAATGGTAGGGGAAGGGGTAATAAACATCAGCTAGAAAAAAGCTGTGTAATTGTATTCACATTTTAGATATTAGTGGGCTTCGGAGTAACAGTCTCATCTGTGCTGTATGATGGCTTTACAAGTATCTTCATTTTCTTTATCCTATCTATTTGTTGTATACATGGGGTTTTAGAAAGGTGGCTAGAAGTATGTCTAGGATTTCATCCTAGACATGTATTTCCAGGTGCATAATTTCTTAAAAAGGGGTGCATTTTATGAATACTTTGCATGGACAATTTCAATTGTGTTGTGACATTGCAGAGATACAGATTTTGCACAGACTATATTCAGTTGTGTTGAGGTGTGTTGTGATGGAAAGGAATAGTTTTCTAGTATTTGATCCCCTTAAAGTAAAAGGTTCAGTTAGTAAAATATTGGCTATAATTTAATTATACATGTACTGAATTTGAATTCATAGAGATATGCTAAATAAATAACTTCATTCAAAATAAAGAGGTCAAGGGTAAATTTAATAACAGAAGTTTAGCCTATGATGAATATATTAGTTATCAAAATACAATTTCTGTTTTGTAACTGTTTTATAAATTTATAAAATTCTTAAATTTAAGTTAGTAATATGCATGGAAAATTATTTATGTTAGTTAATTTGTTCTTATTGATTGATACATGTAAATTATGTGCATAAATACATACATGTAGTTATGTATGGAGCTTTTTAACTTTTAATGAATATTTTATTTATCGATTTGAAGAATTATTTATATAATTATATTTTATTTATCGATTTGAAGAAGCACACAAAAGATTATGATTTTGTTGTGTAAAATCCCCCATCTACAAATTTGAGATTTATTTTTTTAAATAAAATTGTAAATCATATAAGAAATTTTGTAATTTTAAATGTATATCTGAAGTTGGCAATAGGCCCATTTATAAATACAAAATTTATTATAGTCAAATGCACTGTGCAAAAAAAGGGGGGGACATTTCTATATCTCCCGTTCTACTGGGCTGATTGATGAAATTCAAATTTTGTTTTTCATATCTTGAAAGCATGATTTAGTTATGTATTAGATTTATATATAGCTTTGCTCTAATATACATATTTTGACACAAAATTAGACTTTTTCTGAAATAACATGCCAATTTTTTTCCATATTTCGGTTCTATGACTCAAATTATGCCCCAATATGAAAGTTTGTAAAATTTGGTACAAAATTTACGGAGAAATTCAAAAATTCATCTTGCCGTAATTTTTTCACTTTACACCAATAATAATTCATTTGACGATTTGCAAATAATTTTAACAAAGTGCATAAACCACATTGGATGTTATTATCACTTTCAACAACTCTGCCAAATTTCAAAATGCACCAATATTTAAATTCACATTCCTTTTTATTTTTAGGAATTGGTAGGGATAATTTTACTTTCGGATTTTAGATCGGGAAGTTTAGAAAGATTTAAAGATGTATAATTTCAGAGCACGTAATGAATATGTTTTATAACAAATTTGTGATGAAATTCATATCTTTTAGAGAATTTTTGGAAGGACGTTTGGAAACAAAAAATTATTTGAATTATCTTCTTTTGATTCCAGAAGTCTCACTTAACATGTTTATCTTTCCTTTATTTTCTTATCTTTGCACTAGATGCAAGCATTGAAGCAAGCAAAGAAATTATTGAATATTTGAAAATTAGGTGTTTTAATCTTTTATAACTTTAAACTTAAACTAACTCATGGTGCTGGACAAAAAACTCAAAGTATAGTGGTAGTACAAAAGTTAAATTTTAGGTTCGCGCTGTGAGTAAACCTAAGTAAAAGGAAAAACAATAACCCCAAATTCATTTAAAGCTCCATGTTTCTTAAAAGCCTACCAGCTCAAACAAATGAAGTGACATGACAAACCAAAGTTAGTTAACACACAAAATAAATGGCAATTAAAATTCTAAATCAAACACATTTATTAAATTTTTGAATATAATAATATTATTAGTAAATACTTGAGAGTAACTAACTAATCAGTATCCCCTACCACTTATTTTTACTATGAAAATATCGCATCTGTCACACAAAATTTCAGCTTACAATAATTAAAACATTTAATTAATAAACATTTTTTTTACAAATTAAGAAGGTGTAACATATTTTAATTCTCCAAATAAAATGGTTCTCATTAATTAGAAACTAACATTTTCTGACTCAATAACTCAGTAGGTGAAACAAATTTTCAACATACCAAAACTGGCCATCACTCTAAATAATAAATCACTTCTCAATTTTACTAACTGTAATATTTAATTTATATAATTAATGACAATATATACATGGTAGATAAATCATTATTAACTGTTCCACCACAGCATTGGGAAAACTAAGAAAAAAGTAATCTTAAAATTTTTTCACTCACAAATGGAAGACAGTTTTTCTGGGTAGCAGGATCCTTGGTGTCCAATCCACAGGGAAATGAGCCAAGCCCATTTTTCCTTCTGTCACAACCCTTTCGGAAGCGTCTAAAATTATTAGAAATCACAAGTGGAATCAACAGTCTAATAGTTCTTCAAACAGCCAGGAATCGCTTTATCTGTCCATTAGGTGGGAACCAATAGTCCAATTTAGAAGGATCTTTATTTCAATTCAATAACAGGTAGCTGAATATACACAAGTTTTTAGCACGATCACTTGCATCATCGAAGCTGCGAATCAATATTTTAAGCTGAATATTTCGGAAAAAGGCTCTTGGAGATAAACCTGCGATTCGGGTGTTCCTTCTATACATTTTAAGTATAAGCAGTTGCTTTAGAATAAGAGAAATCTTTAATTTAAAAATTCTAAAATAAAGAGCAACTCATTGAAGAAGAATTCAAAGGTGCATTGTTGAAACATTAACTCTCTCGCTACACATCCCGCGATTTCCACGGGCAACGTAAAATTAGTAAAATTTGTGCAACCCGCGATCTTCGCGGGGATGAATTTTTGCCATCTATTTAACTTTGCAACCCGCTCTTTCCCCGTTCAGGGTTTCCTTTCGGCTTTTCTGTGATGTTTAATTTTTTATTTAGATGTGGGCTAACAGATAGCATTAGTTGTCCATATTTCTGCCAGATATACAAGAATACATAGTGTAGCATTTTGCATGCGCTTTTCAGAGTTCAAAGATGTCTGGCAGGAAGCATTTCACGAGTGATATAACCTATATTCCTGACGATATTTCTGACACTGATAAGTAGTTCTGACTCTGATTTCAAGTATATTAAAGATAGTTATAGTGAAACTGATGAAAATTTCTCAGATTCCTCTGCAGATAATGATGAATCTGAAAATTCAGCTTTTATAGAAAACGTTCGACAGTGGTGCAAAATTGATATGCAAATTATTACATTATGCAAATATTTACATTAGTATATATGTTTTACCTTATTATTTTATAAAATAAATCATAATTTAACCAATATTAATTTTCAAAATTTTCCTTTATAACATTATTCTTCAATTTCAGTATTCTGACAACCTTTTTCTATGATCTAATTCTATAGTTAAAAAAAACTCTTTTACAAAAATTTTTTGTATATTTTTAACTGTAAAATATATACAGATTTGAAATATGTAATAAAAAAATATGCAATTTTTGAACCTATTTTGATAAAAAAAAAGTATGCAGTGAGAGGGTTAACAAACTATGAAATGAGATTAATGGGAATATTGATTTGTTTATTGAAGCAAATATACTTATAAAAGATGCTAAAGAGAAGGAAATTAGTGTAAATTGTCTAAAATATCTGAAAAATGTTTAACTTAAAAAGATGCATAAATATTTTGTTTGTTGTTGCTACAAAACATAAATGATGTATATGTTTTAATTTATATATCATTTTAGAATCAGTATCATAAATTATAACTGCTGAAAAGCATTCTTAATGCTTTTTCAATGAATATTTAAAAAAAATGTAGTTGTAGTCATGTAAGTCTAATATGACTAACGATATCTAACTACGTAATTTAATTATTTAGCCAACTGCCCACCCTTAAAAAAGTTATCTCTTCATGTTAAGTTATTGCCTTTCCACAAAAATGTAAAAATTAACGTCAAACTTTATTCCTCACTAATGAAACTTAAAATAATACAAAACAAACCATCACTTCTGGTACTTCAGTAACTTATTGGAACTTTGTATTAAATACTGTTATTGTGTCTAGATAATTGCATTAGTTCATACAATTCTTATTTGCTGATAGGTCCTTACATTTTTTTATTGATGGTCCTTAAAAGTGCTTAATTTGCATATGCAGAAATGTGCACAAACTATATATATGTGTGTGTGTGTGTGTGTATGTATGTATGTATGTATTTAAGAGATGCTGAGGGTGTTTAGGGATTGCTTCTTTATTTTGATGTCAGTTCTCAGACCGATTAGAGCATGCACATATCTACATTGCATTAAGTTTTTTGGTAATCCTTTTTCTAAAGTAAAGGCAACATTTATTTCTCTTAAATGCTGAGTGCATTTTGCTTTATGTGTTTATTGTATTTTCATTTATTCTGAATTTATTTATTATTTTATTTTTATTTTATTTTATTTATTTATTTATTTATTTTTATTTTTATTTTTATTTTTTTGCAAAGAAATAAAGCAGAAACATTTCCAGGCATGTGGTGTTTTAACCCCCCCCCAAAAAAAAAAGTAATGTATTCCAGCCTTCATGAAAGACCTGATATAAATGTAAGATGAACAAAAGCCTACAGAGTGTTAGAATGAGAATTGGGTACTGTGTTGGAGATATATCGGTGCACATCAGTTAAATGCACAATTAACTACATTTCTTAAACACATAGCAGAGTTGTGCAACTGTATTCAGTAATAAGAAGTAACATGCTGTATTATATTCAGGATGAGAAAATTTCCCAGTTTCAGAATTTTTATGCTTTAATGTAAAAACAAACATGTATATACATAATTAAAAATGTATACTTTCATATGCATAAGAAGTCCAAAAAATGAAAGTAATAAAAATTTGATCTTTGACAATAGTTAAATCATATTACTAAATTTTTCAAAATAGGCATACTTATTTTATGAGTATAATGGGTAAAGATTTATTTTATAATAACAATATATACAAGAAATTGTTGTAGAAAATGCTCATAAACTTTGTTTTGATGTATCTTGATCGTACAAATGTAGTCTGCAGTGTTAAAAATTCATTTAGTATTTAGATATACATCTTGATGGTTGTTTTTCTTCCTCATAGGAATTCTCTCCTGATTTAACAGTAGAAACAAAAAATCAATTATTGCATGATATTTTTACAGTTTGTGGTCTCAACTGAAATGTAAGTATTTACACCTGTGTATTTGTTATTAATACTTGTTTAAAAAAAAAAGTGTAAAAAGTAAGTGTTACTTCTGCATTATGGAAGCCTTGATAAGAAATGGAAATTGGCATGTTTTAATTTAGGACAGAATCAGGTGGTTACTAATACATACAAGAAAAGCATTTAGTGTCTATAAGAATTTATTTAATATATGTTGTGTCCACAAAAATCTTTGCCAGGCCTTTATTTTAGCAACTGTTGGTCATAGATAAATACTTCCACTTGCAAAAATGTTTTAAATGGCACAAAGATTCGTGTTTTTAAATTAAAAAAAAGTTAATTTACTGAAATATGAAATACAGTCATCCGGCGAGCAATTCCAGATTTTGGAAATTTTCGGGTTTTAGATTATCAGTTTAAATGTATTAAGATGACATGAAAGCATGGCAACATTGGGACTTTGCTTATTGTTTAAATGCTAACACTCTCCTCCTCCCATAAATCAGTGTATTGTCGTTGGCCATGATGCGACTCCCTAGCTAGCAGGCATTTGAAAATAACAGGCAGAAATCTCGATTAGCGTGGAGCAAAATCGTATTTACGACATACCTGCTTCTTTTTGTTGAGAATTATACTCTTCCTTCTTAAGACTTTGCATCAATGCAAACTCTCCCAGTTTTACCAGGAGTGAAAGACTCCCCGTTTTTAATTTTTAGCCTTTACTAAAGAAAATGGGTCCCAGCAATAAATAAATTTTATTGAATTAATGAAACTTAAATTACTCAAACTGCATTCCCTACCTATAGTAGTTTTAAGAATAGTTTTTCTTAAAGTTCTTTGTCCATCTGAATTGTACATTTTTATTGATATTATTTAATTTTTCATATTAAAATTACATTTGATGTGATTATATAGTACAAAGTCCGTAATCCGGACTCGTCGGGACTTCAGCGATTCCGGGTTAGGGTTTTTTCCGGATTATAGATCATCAATTTAAATCTGGTAAGATGGCATGCAGAAATTATACAATTAAAAATATGAAAACGTAATTTATGAAATAAAGAGCAATTATGATCTAAAGAGTATCAAAATTTAAAAAAAAAAAAGGCTTAATATTTATTTGTTTACTTTAATAAACATTTCTTTCAATGTAAGTTGTTTAAGTTGCTTCGTTTTTTGTGCTAATACTTTCTCTTTAATTCTATAAACAGACATAATTTCTTGTTCAGTTACAAAGTTCCACTGTCCATCACTGTAATTGCTGTGTCGAGAAGCCGACTAACTCGTCAATTGAAATTTTTTCGTTTTCAATAAATTAATTTGATAATTTGTATTTATTAATTATTTTTATATTTATTTTATTTATTTATTTACTTTTGTTCCTCTTTGCTGATGGTCTTCCGTAAGGCTCCGGCACTTCTAATTTTAGAAAATAAGCCCTGTTCTGTCTATAAATGGGAACTTTTGTTTTGAACAGAAATCACTGGAGGAAACATTTTTTATTTGCTATGTGCGCAACTGTAATTTTAAAAATGCATAAATGAAATGATTTAAGCCTGAAAGAAAAAGATAACTTGCTGAAAGAATATAATATGCTTGGTAAATGCAGCCAAGGAGAAGAACTGTGTAAAGTAAGAATTTTCCAAACCAGCATTGAACAGTTTACTTCAATAAAGAAATAAAATTGATAAAGAACTAGTAAAAGATATGAATGTCTCAAGGATATATATACAAAAGGGGATGAGAAATTGAGAGAATTGAAATTGCTCTTCAAGAACGATTTCAAGCTTTGAAACTAAAGAATGTTCCAATTTCTAGAGCTCTTTTAACCACAAAAACTGTAGAATTCTCTAAAATGCTTTTTTTTTGGGGGGGGGGTCTATCTGATGGATGGCTCACAAAATTAAAAAAAAGAAATAGCATTTTTTATCAGAAATTACGGGGTGAAAAGAAAGGGGCAGATCATCATTTTTGTGCGAACTGTATATCAGACTTTTTGGGCTTCTAAAAGAATACAGTGTTTAAATGTGAAGCAGCAGTTCGTTCTAAGAGTATGTTATTAATGTGCGATATGGATGCAACATTTAGGAAGACTGTGATAGTTATTGAAAAAAGTAGAAAATCCTCAATGGTAGAATGTTTCTGGAGTCTAGAATAGAAAGTGGGAATCCCACGCTCATAGGTGTGTGAATGTTAAGTGCGATAATCATTGCTGTCTTTCTAGAACACTAAAAATGCAAAATGTATCCAAAAGAGACTTTCTCTTTTCAAGAAACAAGTGCAGTAATCCTAATTGGTAAACATGCAGTAATCCTAATTTATTGTCTAAATCAGTTCTTGTTAGTCGAAAGCAGACATCCAAATGACATTGAGGCAGATAAAACTGCTTTGAGGGGCCAGCTGTCAAACAACCATGAGATTAAAATTGCAAATTCTGTTAAAAAAATTGCTGTGTCCCAATTAATTTGCATACCATAGCAGTAAGCATATTAAATGTTTAGTAGTAAAACACTGAGAAAATGTTCACTAACTAATGAAACACATTAATGTATATTGCACAGTTGCCAACTAGTTTTTCATCATGTCTTTCTGTAGAATACTAAATCTCCTGGTTTTTTAATTTTTAAGCCTTACAAACTGCTGAAGAAAATGCTTCCCAGTAATAAATGAAATTTATTAATTAATGGGCCTTAAACTATGCAAATTCCGTTCCACACCCCGTTTGTTACATAATTTATATTATTAAATTTTATTTGATCAGTGCTTGTAGAACTTTTTATAAAAATTCAAGCTAAGTTTAATCAGGTAGTATTTGTATTTAATTTTGTTTTACATCAAAATATGCTACATCATTAAGTTTATGCACACAATAGTATGTACATTGACTATTAATTTTATTTTTCTCATATTTAAATCTACTTTGATAAATGAGATTTCCTTCTTTACTCAGGATTTTTTTGGTATAAACATTACAAAGTACAAACTGAGATTAGCAAAGAACATAAAATATAAAGAATTCATTACGCCGTTTAAAATGGGATAGAGCAGTGGTTGTCAACCTTTTGACTAACGTGTACCATCTAAACAAAAACTGAAAACCTTTAGTACCACCACTACTACCACCACCACTCTCGAACAAAGCTCGGATCGCATAAATTTACGAGTAGAGAAAAAAATCAGGATGTTGGGATTTTAAATTTTGAATTTAATAATTAAAAAAGAAAATCTGAAGGGCTTCAGATTTTAAATTACATCCAAAGGAGCATTTTTTAACATTTTGTGTGTTACCTTTATCTATTAAATATCATGTTCTTCACACTTAAACCATAAAATTCAGTTCAAGAGCAATATCTCAAAATAATTTTAAATTGAGCATATCTGTAGAATATCCGATAAAAGTCTCGCGTGCTAGAGATAAAAATGTTTTTTTCTGTACAATGTTGCCATCGCTCGCTTCAAATTTGGGCTTTCAGATGCCCATATTCGCAATAGAATTATGCCATTCAAAATTGGATTTATCACATTGCGAGAAACATACATACATTTATGCAGATTCTTCATTATTTAATTTCTTCAAATATAATACAGGGTGATAATATTTGGTGGCAACGATTTGAAAAGTGATACAGCCTTTTAAAGGCTTCAACGCAAAATGCCAAAATGAAATTAATAGTCCTTCAGGTAAATTGCCCCTTTGGACTAAAAATATTTTGCTTTTTTTTTTTTTTTGGCATACCACTGATTTTTCTCTTGTGCACCACCAGTGGTATGTGTACCACCGGTTGAGAACCCCTGGCATAGAATGATTGCCGATTTTAAATATTAGAGTAGTACAACTCGTAAAATACGGCACCTCATCTCAGAACAGCAAATGCAAAGCTTTTTGCTGTTAGAGAAATAGTCCTCACTTGCTATGGAGTCAGATAATCTAACTGAAGCGCATGAGATCTGAATTGCAAATTTGCTAGCTAAATCAAAGTAACAGTACATTACTTAATGGCATAAGTCCATATTTATAGCTGCTCACTTTCCTAGTTTTACTGAGAGGCTTTCAGTTTTTTGTCATACGTCTCGATACTTTTAGTAGATCACCGAATCTCTCAGTTTTTAATTTTTAAACTTTACTAAGGAAAATGTTTTCCAGCAATAAAATAAATTTATTGAATTAAAGATCGCTTAGATGGGATGATGGTTAGTCACTCTGAATGCCATACCAAAGGGCTGGGATACGAATCTCGGAGAGGCCATGGTTGATTCTAAATGTATAGTATGTTTGCAGCATGGGGGCACTCTAAATCTATGACAAGCCAAAAGTCCTTTTGTGTAGCTTGGGTGATAGGAAGGAAGAGTGGGAGATCCTTGGACCACCCCTGGGATGCTCTCTTTCAAAATTGGGTAGGTGAAGGGGAAGTAAAAGTCCATCCTCTTTTGAGGATCTGGTAACTATCTCTACATATAATAAAACAAAGAGTCTGTCTCTCTGTGTGTGTGTGTGTGTGTCTTTTGTTGGCGCTGCGCGTAAGCTAATAGACCCACGGCAACGAAATTTGGTACGTAGGTGCATCTAGACAAGAGCCAGTCCACCTCGAAGCAATTTTTTTCGAAATTCGAATTAAAATTTTTTTATTTTATGTTTTGTGATGAAATTGCGTCGTTTTGAGACATAATGGGCTATAGGAAAGCGAGATTTTACTCTACGCACTCCATTTTCACATCGTCATGAAACGTAGGCACTTAGCTATTTTACGAACTTAAAATAAATTTCGTGTTTCAATAAATTGATTAAATACGAATTTATTTAACAAAGGGAGCTTAACACCTTTTCAGTGGAATTTTTTTAAAAAAATTTATGTTTAAAAATGTACACTTTATTTTTGTTTGATTTTTGGACACGTTAAACTTTCATCCTTGCGACTGCTTATACAAAAAAATTTTGGAAAAATGATAATATTTTGTATTTTTAAAAAAATTTTTAAATGAAGCTTCCAAGTACACTTTTCACATCTCACATCTTTACAAATGTGATTTTGGCAACAATTTTCCTTTCTTATTGTTGTTGATAGATTTTTGATAAAATCGCATTATTTTGAATAGTTTCATTCTTTTAGAAATATGGGTTTGGGAACAATTTTTCATCGTATTTCTTATGTCATTGTTTTTAAGAGATTGGCATATTTCATTTTATTGTCATTTTTTTTTGGTAGACGGTTGCACGGATTTTGCCGATTTTTCGTTTGCCGAGTAATACGACTTATGGTAAACCCATAGCTGGATAAGTTATTTATGGTAACCGATACTTTGTTGTCATTTTATTTAAAAAATAATGCGTTTTATTATGCATAAATTCAGTGTTTTAAATATCATTTATGGCTTCTAAATATTAAAAATCAATTTAATTTTGCATTTTTATTTGAAATAAAAATTTTGTTGTTTATAATATTTTATATAATTTTATGTTGTGGATGATGTAATGAGGTCACCTTACTTAAAAAGTAATTGGTTTTATTAATATCTATAAATTTAATCTAATGTTTTAAACATTATTTATGTCTGTTAAGTATTAAAATACAATTTAATTTTGCATTTACTTAAAAAAGATTTTATTATGAATGATTATTTAAATAATTTTAATTCTATGCGTGATGTAATCAGCTCCCTGATTGGTTACTGAATATTTGTGCATGACTGCGCCATTTTAAAATTTTATTATTCATCTCTTCGAATTCCTCAGATTTCAAATGGAATGGATATGTCCGTTTCGAAGATGAATGTTGTTATTGGTAATTACCAAGAATAAGTGGTATCAGAATAAAAAAAAATTTACCTTTGAGACCTTATTTTGGCCAACCTGGCTTTTCTAATTAAAGATTTATTTATAAATTGTTAATAGCGTCAGAGGAAGTTTATTTAAAATTTTTGGAGAAAACCTCCTTCTTCAATGACGGGAGAGAGATGTGGATCACAGATGAAGATCGTTAGAAGACCTCCCTTTTTTTTGTGGTACTTATCAATATACGACAGGTAAAATACTTTAAAAAATGTAAGTACATACCGTATTTACGCGAATCTAATGCGCATCGTTTTTGGCCAAATGTAGTATTAAAAATTGGGGTGCGCATTAAATTCGCATAAATACGGTAAATTTCAGACAATAACATACCGTATTTATGCGAATCTAATGCGCACCCCAATTTTGAGTACTACATTTGGCCAAAAACGATGCGCATTAGATTCGCATAAATACGGTAATTTTCTTTCACTTTATAATTGTATACTTCAACTTTATTAAAAAATTAATACAATGTTTTCAAAAATTCCTGAGATATTTATTGCCACATATGTTTTAATGTTAAGTAATTAATTCCTATAAAACTTGTTTTAAAGTATTTAAGTAATATTTTAATTCTTTTAAACGTTGGTATGATGTTTTTAATTCGATATTTAATTTAAGTAATATTTTAATCCAATCAAATGTTGGCGCAATGTTTTTATAGCAGTGTTTTTATTCTATTATATGAAAGTAATAATTTAACCTTACTTTAGCATTTTATACTCTTAGTAAATGTATTTATTTACATTTGCCAGCTATCTTAGAAAACAACATTTTCAACAAAAAATTAATCCATTATTTTACTATATGTGTAAAACACGTAAAAACAGCATTTTTCAAGATGGCTGATGACTATGAAAACCGCACCAACAATTACGCCAATGTAAATCGCCAAAAATCAGTGCAACCGTCTGCCAAAGTAGCACCTAATTTTTTTCTCTTGAAAATATAACGTAAAACATCATTAATTATACTTTGCTTTTCAGAATTTTTTTTTTTTTTTTTTTTAATTCTTTTATGTTATTTATTGCTCATTTCACTGTTTTAAGATATTGAAAAGTTTTAAGTGATTTTTTTTAGGAAACAAAGTTCTTAACCTCCTTTATACCATTTGAGTTCTTAAGATTTTGCAAAGGGAAGTTAGTTAATTTATTTATTAGGATAATTAATATTTGTATTAAAGGATATTGCTTATTTTATTGTAATTTTGTTATATGTAATAACTCTTTTTTATGAAGTTTTTCTGCAGAGTAAAATTCTATGCAGTTTTTAAATTTAACGTTTGGTGTTGCCTTCAGCCATTTTTCCGGTACATTTAAAAGCCAGATGAAGGCTGGCAGCAAAGCTGCTAGTTCTTCCATAAAATATCGAGTCAAAAACAACAACAACATTAAATTAAAGAAACTTGGAGCTATCTGTGCAAATTCCATTCTCACAGTCCTTGTGAATTTCTGCATAAGTTTTCTTGTTAAATTTTATTTGATCTGAGTAGTCTTCATATAATGGAGAATTTTGAATGAAAATGTTTAAACTCCATTCCCCCAATGCTTTTGATTTTTCAGCATATTTCTTAAATTCTATTTTATCTGAATTAATTGTCTTAATATACTGTATTATGAAAATTCAGGCATTAATTGGTTAATACTTATATTTAATTTTTTTTTACCTTAATTAAAAAAAAATACTAAATCTACTAAGTATTAATAAGCCTATCCACACAGTAGTTTATACATGAATTATTAATTTTATTTTCATCATAATTAAAATTACTTTGATGAACAATAGCTTTTCTTTCCTACTTAGAATTTTCTCAACATAAAATTATAAGAAAATTATGTAGTAAAATTACCCACAGGACATAAAATGTAGAATACCTTATTGGCTATTAATATATTTTACATTGGAATCATATTAGTATCTGTAATCATGCATTGTAAAGTGAATTTGAAGTTTTTCTTTTAAAATGGTATTATTGTACAATATGAAAAACCCCAGGGAAACTCAGTTTTCTATATTTCATAGAGTTTTAAACAGAGCTTAAATTGTGACGGAGCTAACCGGATTCCAGCTCCGGTACTTCTTAATTTTTGGGATAAATCAGAATTGTAGGCGGAGTGCACCGGAGCCCTAAATAAGAAGGTTCCAGCACTTGTAACTGAACAACAATTTCACTAGAAATTTGGTCTCGAAAATTTTATTTTTTGCAATAAAATTATATTAAAAATTGCTTATTTTAGTTTATCTCTATACATTTTATTTAATTTTAATTATTTAATCACTTAAATCTTTAATTATTTAAATAAATAATAATTAATTAGTTTTATTTAATTAAATAATTATCAATAAATATTAATCATTGATATTGATTAAATAATTAATAATTACTTTGATGATAATTAATATTTAATTTTTAAATTATTAATGATTTTAAGTCATTTTATTTACTTTTATTCCTCTTTGCTGACGATCTTCCATAGGTTCCATAGGCTTCCTGGTTTTAAAGCAAAATTATTTTTTTCCGTTACCCATATTTCTCCAATAAGTTTTACAAAGTGTTTGTTTCTGTATGGTGATCTAGTTTAATTCTTTATGTACAAGAAAGGAGTTTTATTTAATGTTACTATATGAATGAATCTAATGATGATAAATTTTATTAGTTTAGTAGTGATCATTTTTATTGGCTAATGAGGTACTGAAAATAATATATATAAAAAAATTGATTTACTAAAGTTGATATTTTTTTTAATTAAAAATGGAAATTTTTCTCTTTGTTAGCATGATGTTGTCAAGTCTGATAAAATTGTGAAACACTGCCCGATGATATTGGTGCTTAGTCGGGACTTTTTCCTGGTATTTTCTCTTATGGCTATTGCAGCTATGGCTGATAGTTTTTTGTCACTATATAAATTACTGTGTTAACTCCATATAATGTTTCGTGTTTGTAATGTTTTGAAGTAATAAAATTTTTGAATGATTGTATCTGAAGTATTGCATTCTTTCTTTAAATTAAAAACTATATAAGTAAAAAATAAGCTAAGTAAAAATACCATTAGTTTTTGCTTTTCTGCCCATCTTCACTACCCATCTTGAGCACAGCCATCCAACTGCAAATTTTAACATCTGCATTGGACGCTGAACTGTGGGCCTTAATACAATAAATATTAATTGGTGCACTGATCAAGTGACTTTGATCTTACTTGTACAGTAATACGTAAAATTTAGTGCTAAAACAATGTAGTCTTAAATACAGTCCTAATTATAGTTGCCCATCAGCATTCGAGTGGTAAAGTTGCTGAACACTGGTAGTTTGATCTGGCAAATCCTGGCAAACAGGCTGGCTGCATGGTCAGTTTTCATGGTTTTCCCCATCTATAGTGTGGATAGGAACCAGTTTCCCTTAAAAAAGTCCTCCACGAAGGCATTTCTTGCTATAGACAACCCTTGAATTGCTTTGCTTAATTGATTAACCTAACCTAATTATAGTTCAAAATAATGTATTAATACAAATATTTTTGAATAAATAATATGATCTTAATGCAATTAAAAATAAATAAAACAACTTTTGTTAAAGCAGGATGAAGTGGTAATCACCAGTCATGAAACAGAAATAAGAGAGAGTGGGAACACTCTTTGGGGTGTCAAAATTCCAGTAAGCTAACCTGAATACTGGAATATATATGTTTGGTTCAGTTGCCAATGATAATGTAGCTGCTATGATGTCTCGAAGATAATCTGGTAAATCATCCCTTGCTGCAGACTTTAATATAATTTTGAAAACCACAAGTTTTCATGCATTTTTTATAATCACAAATTCAGTAATTTTTAATCCTTTTGAATATGATCGATCTTACAAGCAGCATTAAATGATGTTTTATAAGAAAAACATTGAATTAATTTGATTATTGAAGGAAGACTATCACTTGAAAGTGTTGCAATGGAATGCAGAATTAACCTTTTGAGGCTGAGGCTTTGGTAGCAGTAAAAGCTACCAAAGGACGAGGAATCTTGAACCGAATGCTTTCCCCCCCTTTAAAAAATCACCTCCTATTTGCAACAAAGATCCTTGTGTGTAGTTTAATGGATTCTCAGAGGGGTGCATCTATGTCGCAAAAGGAAGACCTTTGAAAGAGATAAGTGGTTAAAACTCCAGGGACGTCAAATTTGACATTTCACCCCACTTTTCAGCCTGGAAAATGGGGAAAAAAGACATGGCCACTAAAGTGGACAACCCTGTCTTTTCACGTAGAGGACTCTAATGGCCACTATAATGGCCATCCCGTCTTCAAAAGGTTAACTGAGAGTGAAAAAGAAAGGTACTAACTAAATTGGTAAATGAATAATACATGGGCACTTTTCGTGTACTGATGACAAATTAGGTACCTGCAGGGGGGGGAGTCTCTGAGAGGTAGCAAATGGTATTTAAACTTGGGTGATAGAAATAGAACTTGTAACATTAAGCTAGAAAAGTAAAATTAAAATGTGCTTCTGTAGATAAAGATCCAGCTTGTATAGGTCACTATTTGGAAAGATAAATGACATTATAAACATGCTCTAAGGAACCCAACAATAGTTGCCATATATTTTATTTTAGCAGAATTGCTTTCATCAGTATCACTTTCATCAGCTGCAACTAAATGAAAGATAAGTATTGCAAACAGATGGGGAGATTCAGAAGAAATTTTGAGAACATGTTGGTAGCCCACTATAATGAAAGAGAAAAGAATAAAACAGCTAGTGTCGTCTAGGGATTGAAAATGAAATCGGAGATTATGCATTTTAAATAACTGGGTAGGAAACAGATTAGAATTTAAGTCAGCAACTAGTGTAAAGAGAATTTTATGGATGTGGAAAGCCTATAGGAAATCTAATGCACAAAAGGAGGATGTTTAGGGGTAATTTTGGCTAAAGCAAAGTTGTTATTTGTAACCCAATATGTTGGACAATAGAACATTTTCAGAGTACACAATCAATCTTTGAGCAAATCAAGTCTTTAATATAAAATTTATATTTCGACCGTAAGATTTTTGTCAGTTGCCAAAAACTTAATTTAATAGTATTAAATCATTCAGTCACTCACCTTTAAGCTGTAATTGATATTATCTAGTATGAAAATTTTTTTATTGGTTAGCAGCAGCTAAGCTTATATACTCCAGTTTTGGGAAATAGTCATCTTTAACCAGTGACTGATTTATGGAGAGCACATTCTAATTGGTGACATTAAATGATATGTGCATATCACCCTCTACATTCATAGCAATTTTCAACCTATGAAATATCATAACATAAATAACTATTGATTGGTAATAAAATTTAGTAGAGGATGTAAGATTTGCCCCAGAATATGAAATTTGTAAAGTCTGTCAGATATAATCAGTGAAATACGGGTGGCAGTTTCGAGATCTGAACATTACTGGCGACATGTTTCCTCATTGAATATTGAAATAAGCTATGATATTCTACAGCCTGAGTAAAAACTTTTAAGGCCAGTAAAAATTTTTGAGAAAATGTAAAATGAAATAAAAGAGATTCAAATAATATTAATTAAAGTTCATTGATAAGAAATAAACGCTATAAATATAATTTGTAAATACATAATTATGAGAAACGTGGTTATTTACAAAGTTAGTATTTCTGCCTGAGTAAAGTCATTTTTTACCACCAGTCATTTTTTAAAAATAAATATAATATAATTGTGTAATTACCATTGCAACTACTAGCTTGTGACAAAGCTGAAAGTTTCATATTTGTCATACGTTTCTTCGAAGTATTGGTGATCTTTGTGAAGATGGCGAAGGGTAAGAAGTTTTGTCTTCAACAGGAATGAGTAGTCGTGCTATTGCGATAAAGATAGGTAGATCAAAGATGTAGTCAACAATTTTTTAAAATTGAAAGACAATTATAGTAAAAAGAATACTGGGGAAAGACCTAAAGCTTTGTCCTCGCGTGATGAAAGAAGAGTTTGCCAACTTGTATCTACTGGAAAGTACTCAACCAGGAAACTGATTCCGATGACAGGTTTAAAAGTTTGTCAAAAAACGATTTATAACACAATTAGAAGGTCTGGAAGGTTCACTTATACAGCAAAATTCACTAAGCCTCAGTTACTGCAGAGACACAAAATAGAGCGTTTGAACTTTGGCCAGAAAGTCATGACCTGGGACAACCAATGGATAGAAATTATTTTTTCTGACGAAAAAAAATGGAATTTGGATGGGCCAGATGGCTGGAATTTTTACTGGCATGATATAAGAAATGAAAAAGAAATATTCTTCAAGCGCCAATTAGGTGGAGGATCTGTCATGACTTGGGGCTGTTTTGCTTACAATGGTGTGGGCTCAATTGCATTCGTTTCAGGTAGAATGAATTCACAAGGATACCAAAATGTCCTAACAAATCATCTTTTTCCAAATGCTGAATGTCTTGCTGGAGAAAATTAGATTTATCAGCAAGACAATGCATCGATCCATTCGAGTAACAGAACAAAAAATTGGTTCCAAGTCAACAATGTTGAAACTGTGAAATGGCCAGCTAGATCACCTGACCTCGACCCAATGGAGAACCTTTGGGGTGACTTAGCAAGAAGAGTTATGCAAATGGGAGACATTTTACATCAACAAAACAGCTGAAATCTACTATCAAAGATGAATGGTATAAAACCGACCCCACCTTTGTCAAAAACTCGTTTCATCCATGAAAACAAGAATATTTGAAGTAATTCAAAGAAATGGCTTTTACACAACCTTCTAAGAATTTGTAATTTTTTTCTTATATGTCATTTTCTATGTTGGCCTTAAAGTTTTTACTCAGGGTCAAATATTCATCTGTGTGTTCTGTAATATTTTCTAATAATAAAATATTTGTAAATTAATTTGTCTACTTTTTCTACTTTTATTTTAGCTCAATAATTATCAATCAAATGGTATTTTAATTCCTCAGTTTAAATGTTTCCATTTTTTCAAAAATTTTTACTGGCCTTAAAGTTTTTACTCAGGCTTTACTACAAATTGATTTTAGAATTATTGCTGAATAAATATTTTTCCGAAAGTTGCTGAAACTTTGCCTAAAAGTTTATTGTTCTAATTGAGGATGATTGCAATAAGTGAAATTTTAGTAATTTTCCATTAATAATGCAGCAATCATAAAGCACTCTGATTTTATACCACAAACCGCACCGGACATGTTTCTGGTGGGACATTCTTGCGATAGAATTAAGATGGATTTAAATATCTGATAGTTTACCACATAGTGAAGTATCTGCCACTGAATTCTTTCAGGGAAAGGAATGGCACATAGTGAAATCACAATTATTTTGTCCAAATATATACAATAGTGGCATAATGAGGGGGCTGTAAAGGGCCATGTGCATCCGCCTAATTTTTCCTTTCATCAAAATTTGATGATATCTAAAGGTGGCATTATTTTGCTAATTTTCTTATTAAAGGAACATTTCTAGGATTGTCTTATCTTCTAGTTCCTCTCTTGTCGGAAGAGGTCACATAGCGCATATTTTGTTAATGTGTTTGTTTTCACATAGCATATTTTGTTAATGCTTATCCCTATTATTCACTAGACCAGTGGTGGCGAACCTTTTTGGTGCCGTTTGTCCATAACCTTTTTTTGGGAGGCCGGCGTGCCCAAAACCTCTTTGATTAAATCCCAATCGGAAAGTATTTTACCATGATTTGCCAGGCACAGTGAAATATAAAAGCTGGCCATTCTTAAATGGTTTGTTTTAGAAAGATAATTGCAAGAACATACTTCCTGGTAATTATAATTCCTCAATTTCCTCAATAAACATCTTCTGTTCGACAACCATCTCGTAGTTGGTGTTAAAATGACATAAGTAAAAAGAAGAATGAATGAAAGTGAAGAGAGAAAATATGTATGAAAAAGAAGCCGTAAAGTAAAGATAAGTAAGTATGTGAAACGTTCAAGAACAGACTAAAACATTAAATTACACTTAATTATTTAAAACTAAATTATGTAGTATCATTTTATTGTAATAATTGATTAAGGAAGTAATATTTTAGTCGTGTGACGACTGATGAGGCTCTGCATGCCTACTGTGGCATGCATGCCATAGGTTCGCCATCACTGCACTAGACAGTTTAAGTATATTTGAGGACCATAGAGAGCCAGAGCTACGATTATGCTGCTAATCTCTTGAGTTCAGCCCAAGTCCCACATAAGATCTCTTTTGCCAAAATAGCCCTTGGGAGAAAAAAAGGATAAGAAATGGCCTTGAGTTCCTTTAGGACCCAGCAATACTTTCATTTCTGTCGTCCTACTTGAAGTTATTATACAGGTAACTCCTCTATAACACCAGTTAATTTCCTAGAAAATGCCATGTTGTACAAGACCCAGAGCAATACAAAAAGAGAGGTTACCTTTCCGAAAACATTAAACCAAATATATTTTTTTAATTCTAAATAAACATCATAATTTTACTAAAAATATACATGTATGTATAGTGGCGTAGCTAGGATTCCAGCTCCCGCGGACAACTGAAGAATTTGCGCCCCTTTCTGTGTCCCAAGAATGGAAAACATTTCATTAAAAAATTTCGTAGCATCAATAGGGTGCCGCCTGGATGCTGTGCCCAAGGACAGATGCCCCACCCTAGCTACGCCACTGTGTATGTACAATACCTGCACAAAAAGATAATATAACGCAACTTTCATTTAACAAATGTCGTCGTCCCTGCTTAGTATAGTTAACCAAAAAGCATTTTTTCTATGAAATGATATCGCCTTCACTTTCAGAACTTTTTTCTTCATTTGAAGTTCTTCCCACTTTAAAAAATCTGTAATTTGACTTTGGTTGTTAGTTTTTACCAGGTTAGTGTAAATTTCTCGGTATGGAGTTAAACAGTTTTACAGCTCCCTTTTGAATTTTCTGTCTCTTTCAGCAGAAGGATCTGAATTCAAGAAAAATGACTCGAGATATTCAGCAAAGCTTAGACTTTCTTTTAATTTTTTAGTGTTAAATTATTAACTGCACAGTCTTCATCAGTGCTAGCATCCTCAGAATCAATTTGATTTGCAGCTTTGGATGCCATTTCCATCAAATCTGTTTCGTCAACTTCTTCTTAGTTCGGTCCGAGGTTCGAATCCCGTGAATGGGCTGGCTGCATGGGAGTTATCTTGGTTTTCCCCATGTGTAACGTGTATATGAGCCAGTTTCCCTTAGAAAGTCCTTTACGAAGGCATCCCTCCCCTTAGGCTGATAGCCCTCGAGGCTTTGCCATAATTACACACACATGTCAACTTCTTCCACTTATAAGTTTTGAGCGACCTCAGTAGCCAGATCCACAAAACCTTCGCCTCCAATTGATTTAACAAGTTCTAATATGCCACCAATTTAATTTTCTGATAATTCACGCACATTTTCTAGAGCTAAAGAGGACCATATCTTCTTCCAACACGCATTTAATGTGCATGTTTTTAGTTCTTTCAGCGACAAACATATGATGTCTCTCTCAGTGTTTGATTGAAAATGTTTTTCAAGCTTCCATTTCATTAATTGATTTTGAATCGGTTACGTCTAAAATCCACTGTAAGGCTGTTCTTATATAATACATTTTAAAGGTATAAATAATACCTTGATGCAAAGGTTGGAGCAACGAAATAGTGTTAAGTGGTAGGAACAGTATTTTGATGCTAGGATGATTTATATCTTATGGGTGACATGCAGCATTATCTGATAGTAATAGTAATCTGAAAATTTGAAGTAGTAATTTTATATCCAACTATCTCTGCCAAATAACGTCCATGTTTTAAGTAATTAAAATATATATTTTAACCACTTTTATTAATTTTATAAAGTAAATTCTATAATTTAAATTTTATTTACTTTCATCTATTTTAATGTTTGCCATTATAAATTTCATACTACTTTTTTAAGATATCAATGTTGCTAATTAAACTTCCTTTACAATTTATTTAGTTATTTTATAGTACATACATATATATTTTATGTAAGAAAGGGATTTATGTGCAATAGATATATAGTAAAAATCATTTAACACAAAACTGAGGAAACTGAAATACATTTTGTGGAATATTAAAGGGAGAAAAATATATATATATATATATATATATATATATATATATATTCAACAAAATTAAGTTTATTAGAGTACATTTTATTTGCAGTGATATGTATGTATTTAATAAAAATCAACGAAACGAAAAAACATGCTCAAGAACTTAATGAAATTTAATACAAAATTTTCAAGCTTTTTGAAAAACAAAATATTGAGTTTTGGGAAAATAATCTGATAATTTTCTTTGCATTGCCTTTTTTAGCATCAAATTAAACCACCTCTCTTTCATTTCACACCCTGCTCAATTCTCGCCTGTGATGCGGGTGTTTTCTATATTTTGTTCTTTTCCAGAAAGGATATCTTTTTGTATTAAGCGATTTTTGTTTCGTGTGAAGAGAAACAAAATGCATGAAAATTCATAGTACAGTCAAAAGTCGTTATTCCGGAATTTCGGCGATTCCGGATTATAGATCATCAGTTTAAATCTGGTAAGATGGCATGCAGAAATTACAAAATTAAAAATATGAAATCGTAATTTATGAAATAAAGAACAATTATGATCTAAAGGGTATCAAAATTTACAAAAAGAAAAAGCTTAATATTTATTTGTTTACTTTATTAAACATTTCTTTCAATGTAAGTTATTTAAGTTGCTTCGTTTCATGTGATAATACTTTCTTTTTAATTCTATTAAACAGACATAATTTCTTGTTCAGTTACGAAGTTCCGCTGTTTAATTCCTATAATTGCTGTGTCGAGAATACCGACTAATTTGTCAATAGAAATTTTTTCGTTTTCAATAACCTCTGTCACTTTCTTCGCTATCGGAAGCGAATTATAATGACGAGGAATTTGATTTAAATCATATCAAAGACAGAGTACATCGAGATGAAATACTACATTTAGTAAGGAATTATAAGCCGAATAAAATAAAAACATCTGCCCTGAAGATAAGGATAGTGCTGACAGATCAACTTCTAATTCATTGCGTGCCGCGGCGTTATCCCTGCCGAGCAGCGTGAAATTGATAAACACATTTCGGATTTCGAAACATACTTTCGCTTTAGATCCTTTACATATTAGCAAATATATATCGGAAATTCTATTTGATATAATCGAAAATTCAAGCTTACTTTTATAAAATTACTCTAACAGTCTGCAAAAAATAATAAGCCGGATCCAATTCGAAGATTAAAGAACAACGCAATCTGCAACATTAACTGAATTAGATAATTTTAGCTTAGCTTATACCGTCCGTTATACATTAAACGTGCATGCATAAACGTTTTATGCGCATGCACACACGCATATTTGCAGCCGTAAAGGTCTTACGCACACACGTAAACGCCTATGCGCGTGCGTCAATGCGAGGCATGCGCAGAAAGTTTGTAGTTTTGAGGTCCGAATTAACGACTTTTGACTGTAGTTTGTCGGAAGTGTTGCATTATTTCGTGTTAACTTATATTTCGTTTTAAACGTATTCCACTGTATACAGATGTGTTTGGACTATGTATATAGAAATTATTTTTTAAAAGGAAAATTTATAATCCTTCTAAAAATTGATCAGTAAATATATAAAGAAAGAAATTTAGAACCAATTTTTCACAAAGAATAAAAATTCAAATTGATAAAATCCTGTAAATGAAGAATATGAAATATTCTTTTTAGACTAGTACAATCTTTTTACATTGGAAGATATTTTTAATGATTTGACTCCCCCCCCCCATTTTTCTTTGCTACTTCTGTTTGATAAGAGGTTCTAGTAAAGTTTTGTGTTAATGTTATTCTGAACTTTCAAAGATTTTCCACTGTAGGATTTTAATTTTTTTTACATTTTTAAGGACATGTTTTAATTTTTTTTTTAAGATTCTTTTTAGATTATAAAAATATTTTTAAATTGGAAGATATTTTTAATGATTTTCCTTCGCTTTGAGGAGGACCAGAATTTTCGTGTGAACTATTAAGATAAAAAAAATATACTGAAATGGTTCATCAGCTGATTCTGGATACAGAAAAGCAAGGATTTTGTTTTAGAAGGGAAAATGTAATTAAATTTGACATACCTCCTCTTGACGATATTATTATGTTGAAGTTGGTTGGATTCCTTGTTTTTCTTGTTCTTTTATACTATTTTTTTTTTTTTTTTCCTTTTTATAATTCAGCTGAGAAACAAAACAGGCAAAAAAATGGGTTGGCATCAGGAAACTGATTGGTCTAAAGCAAAGCTTCTTAAACTTTTTTCCAGACGTGACCCTTTTTTATCACAGATTTTTTTCATGACACCAAAATATTTACGAAAATTTTGTGGGACCCCATGAGCATTGCGAAAATCCGACACGTGCATGAGTGAAATTCAATTTTTTCACTTGTACTGTAAGATAGTGTTGCAGTTTTAGGTCATTAACTTTAATTTCTAATTTTAAGACATAGAACAATGTGAAAATTTTTATTAAGTACCAGATGAAATGACAACGTCACGTGAAACAAGTAAAATGAACATTTATACTATAAAAAAAATGCATCGAAACATTTTTGTTTTTCTCTTTGTCTGTATTGTCTTATCTTTATCTATTTTCAGATACATTGTGTAAAAATATTGGGTAATTGTAAAATTACTATATTAAGCTAAAGAAATACCAAAACTACTAAAATTTTTTGCGACTGGCTGCTATACATGGGGGTAGCGATCTAGAGTTTAAGAAAGTCTGGTCTATAATAACGTTACAATATTTGACTTTGTTAGAACATTTGATAACTGAGGCCACAGCCAGTGTGTTTATGGTAGGTGAGGAAAATTTTGGAATTAACAGAAATATCAAGTAGCAACATTTTTGGAATTTAGGAGTGGAAAAGTTTTTTGTTTAGAATTTAGGACCCACAGAGATTGCATAGCACAGCAAAATGTACCTGCTGAAGCTAGGACTTTAGTGCATGGTTATATTTTTATAAGGAGTGTATGCCTGAATGCAGAGATATATTTTAAGTCATCATCACCAGGTCACCAGCCTACACAGCATTGTGTAATACGTCATTCATGTAAGTAAGGAATAAAATTGATTGCACTTTAGTTAAATAACCTAACTCATTCCTGTAAGTATTATGCGAGAGTACTGTAATTGTTGAATAAGAATACACTTGCTTTCTGTTCATCTGAAATAGATCTGATAGCAGTTATTCTGGCAGAAGCTTGAAGGAACGGATCATTTTGTATTTAATTAGATAATCAAAATACACAAGCCATGGACATAACATATTAAACCATAATTCACTTTTCACATTGGACAGCCAATGTTTATCCATTTTCACATAAGTCACACTTTCCCGTACTTTTGAAAATAATTTATTGCATGCTGTTCTGTTAAAGACAAGTCTGCAATCTTTTTTTTTTTTTTTTTTTTTTTTTTTGTGTGTGTGTGTGTGTGTTTTTTCAAAATGCAATTGATAACTTGTATTCTTTTTTACAAAATTTAAACCTGGGAGTCATGATCAAATTGGACGGGGAGTCACCAAATTCAAAAAAATTATTTGACAATAAAAGATACATGGAGATGGAAGAGAATTTTGGATGTTTTTTAACATTTGCCAGGAATTTTAAATTAAACATTTCCATATTTTAATTTTGATTTTTATTGCTTTCCACTTGATTTGTGTGTTATACTTGATTTCCAAACAGCTCGAATTCAAAGCAATTGCATATGTGCAGCGAAGATGTAGTTTTTTTCGGCTATCTTAGTGTCTTGCATGCAAATTGTAATTGCAATACACATCATTTATAAACTATGTTTCTTATTTCTAATCAAATTTGTTGTCAAGTAAGCACATAACATTTCCTAAGTATTGAAAAATTTAGTAGTGTCTCGAAGGATAATAAAAACATTTTTTTTAGTTGCAATTTTGTTCATGATGGTTAAATGGCCCAAAATAGATACCGCTGGGTTACCTTTTACGCCTCATTTTCAAAACAAGTCACAGCCATTTCTTTCTTTGATTGTTTCTTTCAATACTGGCATACAATTACATACAGTCAAAAGTCGTTAATCCGGAATGATCTATAATCTGGACCTGAAAGCTACAAACTATGGGCATGCGCCAATGCATATTGTGTTCACGCATGCACATAATACGTTTACACATGCGCGTTTAATGTATAACAGACGGTATAAGCTAAGCTAAAATTATCTAATTATCTATTTCAGTTAATGTTGCAGATTGCATTGTTCCTTAATCTTCGATTTGGATCCGGGTTATTATTTTTTGCAGACTGTTAGAGCAATTTTATAAAAGTAAGCTTGAACTTTCGATTATGTCAAATAGAATTTCCGATTCTGGAGCTGCCAGAGGATCTATCTACAAAGCAAAAGCATGTTTCGATGTCCATTAAACAAAAAGTGAAATTGCTGCAAAAAAAAAGGATAGAGGCATATCCTTTTTTTTCTAACCATTCTGAAATCTGTTTATCAATTTCACACTGCTCTGCAAGGGGGGGGGACATAGCGGCGCGCAATGAACTGGAAGTTGATCTGTCAGCACTATCCTTATCTTCAGAGCAGATGTTTTTATTTTATTCGGCTTATAATTCCTTACTAAATGTAGTATTTCATCTCGATGTACTCCGTCTTTGATATGATTTAAATCAAATTCCTCGTCATTATAAATATCACGAATATACATCAAATAGTTTTCTGGTTGCAATTTTCTAATTTCGACTATGCGTAATGTATGCTTTACGCATGCGCACGTTCAAAGAAATGTTTAATAAAGTAAACAAATAAATATTAAGCTTTTTTTTTGTAAAAGATTAGATCATTATTGCTCTTTATTTCATAAATTACGGTTTCGTATTTTTAATTTTATAATTTCTGCATGCCATCTTGCCAGATTTAAGTTGATGATCTATAATTCAGAAAAACCGATATTCCGGAATCGCCGAAGTCCGGATTAAAGACTTATGACTGTAGAATTTTTACAAGAAAGTTAAATTTTATGTCCTAAGACCATTCACAGTAATTAAGTCAATTAGAATGCAATCACACCGCTCATGCAAAGGTGAAAATATAGAAAAGGCAAAATCAGGGGTTAAATTCATCAATTCTAATGAGAATGCACTAGCGAAGTAAAGCACTGCGGTTTTACATAATTTCTAAGCTATTCGTACGAATTGAAATAATTCTTGCATTTAAACTTGTATTCCAAATTAAGATTTAAGTTGAAATTAATGATATACAGATATATACGCATATATATACACTTTTATTCCGAAAAACTAAACGTACATTCAAAAAACGCACTTCGTAACTCTGAACAGTAAAATGTAAACAAACGTCAGAAATATGACGTCACTCGTGTGGGCGGAGTTAATGAAACCCTCATCTGGACTGTCATTGGCCAAATTCAAGCTGTTGTCCTAGCAGTGTATATTTTGCTTATATGCGTACGGGTAGACACAGCCGTTTGGATTCGTGTATAACTTTGTCACAAGGGAAATTAATATCGCGAAACCTTGCAATTTAAAGGAATACTTTGCAGACACGAAGTAGAAACTGTTAAAAAAATTTGCTTATTACTTTAGAAAATCATAACCATTCGATGATAAGAGTATGTTATGTATTATACGAGTTATGAAAGTAAATGTAAAGATAATGTATGTTGAAAGTAAATGTAAAGATTATGTATGTATGTGAAGTAAATAAAATCTAGAACGCAAACGCTTTATTTGGTTATCTAGTTGAAAGTTTGGCCATTTTGTTCTTAAGTACTTATCAACATAAATTTTTATTAATTTATTGCCTAAGATCTAGTTGATGTTTCCAGATCTGGTCCAAGTTAAAAAAAAGAAAAAAATGTTTATAGACGTTCATATTCATTAATTTTGTTGCATAACATGTAATAGAGTTCTGTTTGATTTTTATTTGGTTTCATTGACAGCTATTGCATGTTTTTTTTTTTTTTTTTTAAATAGCTGATGCTTTACAAAACCTTCCATACTATATTAAACATTAAACAGGGTATACTATGATAGATTTGAAAATTTTTATTGTTTCTTCAGAAACTCAACAATTGCCTCAATGACTACTGTATTTTTCGTCCTGTCTTATTGTATAAATGCAGTCTGTTGATTTGAAATATAATAATTTAACAGTCAGTGTGTAAAGAAAATTCATTCTTTAGTTTTATAACGAGCAAAGTTTTTCAAAATAATCTTATAATTAAAACAGGTTTTCTGAAGTGTATTTATTTCTTTAGTGATGTATGAGTCAATGCTACTTAGCTTGTATAATATTACATTACTGTCTATTTTGACTGGTACCAGTAGGCTAGCAGATAAGATAGCTGAACACTGGATGTTTGATCCAGGTACAAATACTGGTGAATGGGATAGCTGATTTTCCTGTTTTTCCGTATGTATTATGTGAATACAAGTCAATTTCTCATAGAAATACCTTCTCAAAGGCATCCTTTTACCTAAGGTACATAGCTCTTACTGCAGTTACCTTGTTTTGTGTAACTTAGCATAGCCGTCAAAACCTTAATAATTTTAATAAAAAATAACAAAAAAATTTTTTTTGCTGCCATATTACCATAACAAATTTCACAAGATGCACCAAACTGTGTCAACCCTGTGTATGTGCATATAACAATTCTTCAGTTTTTAATAAGCAGCATCACCATTTTTATATGTTTTTCCCCCTTTTTTTTGTGTGTATTTATCCAAGTTACAATGATTTTTATAACAAATCATACTTTTTTAAATGTGAAATTAATTTTAAAATATGCACTTGTGGAATTTGTCTGCAATGGATGAAATAGTGGTGTGAATAAAATTCTGAAAAATAAAGCTGTATCAAATTATTAAGTTACAGAAGAATGGAATTTGCTATGTTAGTTGAATTTAAATTACCCGGAATCTTTCTCCCTTTGCTGTTGCTATACCACCAAAAGAAAGCCAATTATGAACAGCATCCTGCAAACAAAAACTTGCTTGTAACAAGGTTTGTTGATTGATTGGTACAGACTTTATGGCCTATTTGTTACCAAATGAATCTAAAGCAAACCAGTATGAAGGGTAGTTTTACAGGTTAACTTGTTTTCAAATTAGCAACTCTGGGATCATCCAGCTGTACTGACACTGCATGTTCTTTCTCATACCTTGTTATTTGGTTGTAACAGGCAGTTAAGATAAAAACACTTGTAACACTGCTTAATTTTTATGTATGGTAGCCCAGTTACATGACTATAACATTTTTTACACTGTAATCTTGGTTTAGAAAGTTATTTACCAAGATTTTGGGATATTCTATAGGAATATCATATGGAACAACTACAGCCAAATGTATTGTTTCAGAAAAGAGTATATACTCTTACTGAATCTTTTCCTGCACTTTTGTTTGATTTGATATTTCCTGTATAGTGGAATGACCATGACCATCATGACAACATAGCGTCCTGTAGCTCTTTCTATATAATTCCATTCAGATATTCACACTTTTATTTTTGTAAGTTAATGCAGAAGACAATACATATTTACATCTATTTCTGATACTTCCAATTTTAAGGAATAATCATGGAGTCTATACTGTTACATAGAAGATGCTAAAAAAATACTTAACAGGGAGTTTAACATTATTCATGCAACAAAGGAGCTGAAGTTTATTGCATTTTTAACAATATGTTAAAACTCATACAAGCATTTATTTCTTTTATTATAGATGTAAATCAATGACCAGTTCCAAAAGTATTAAAAGATAAAAGTCAAGGAAAAAATTCTCAGTTCATAGTGCCAAAGTATTTTGTTAATATTGATAAAATTCAATTAAAAAAAGATTACTCATGTTATTATGTAGAATTGATGCTAAAATTCTATATTAGAAACAAGTATCGATTAATTGTGTTAGGTAGAATTAATAAACAGTCGGGCGGAAATTTATTAAATGCATAAAACATAACAAAAGCCAGGGCTGTATTTATTCCTCCATTTAAAAAATTGTGGCTTTTCTATCCAACTGTCTTCAAATCTGTAAATTCAGAAAAAACTCTAAAATTGTAATTTTTTAGAGAGAAGCATTTCCATCCTCAAAAAAATAAATGTTAAAAAAAGAATTGAAATACAAAATTTGTGCATTTTATGCAGAAAGTGAAAAGAAAATCATTATTTCATTATAATGTTAATCATAAAAACAGATCTGCTTAATATTTTTTGTAACAAAAACTTAAAGAAATATTTTTATTCTATTGCATATCCAGTGATATTAAAAATAGTTTAAAATTTTGATTTTAACTTGAAGATGCCCCAGAGGAGTTGCACGATATCTAAAATTTCTCTGAAACTTAGTTTGAAAACCTTCAAACTACTTGGAAACTTCAAATTATGTGAAAAAAGAAATGTAGATGTAAACAGCAGTGATTAAAAAGTTTGAATGACCAAAGTATTTTCATTCCATCAGATTATTTGTTTATTTTGAAGAAGACATTAGGATTTTTTTGGAAGCTGAGAGATGTGAAAAACGAGCAATGCCCTCTCCGTGACTAGAACCATGGACCTCTCGAATATGTGCCGACGCATGCTACAAAGGCAGGAGAAATACCTTATAAAACAATCTGATAATGAGATAACAAGTAGAAGATAAGAATTTTTTTTCTTCTGGAAAATTAAAAAAAAAAAAATTCATATTGCATATATACAAGCCTATACCATAAATTATAAGGTACATAAAATTCTTGGATTATCTAATGGGGGGGGAGTAATAAATGTAAATATTAATATATAAGAAGTAATAAATGTAAATATTTCAATAAATGAATAGATAAAAAATCGCCTTAAACAACCTCAAGTTTAAATTACTTGGAGAAATTAATGCCAACAAAAACATTATTATTGAAACAATGTAGATAAACACAAATTGCCTAATGTATTTAATTTGAATATCTGTTTTGGAATGAAAGGTGTAAATAGCCTTTAATGTGCTTAATAACTCAGATTTGTAATGCATATATTTTTATTTCCAATGGTAGCAAATATATATATATATATATATATATATATATGTACATACTATCAAATACACATACACAAAAGTATATCACACACTAAATAACAAAGCCTATTTAGTGCTTGAACATACTACTTAGTGCCTTCCAGTAACAGCCACAGAGATACTGTACAAAAAAAGCCATGCATTTCGCAGGTGGTGGAGGTTGTATCTTGGGCCTTTATTACAAAGGATGATCACAGAATTTTCAAATAGAAAGGTTTCACTGAATAATGACCGGGTAAAAGATAAGTTATTATGATGGAATTAGCCTTTGGGTATCGGAAATGGACATGTAGTTGAAGAACGAAAGCTTGCTTTAAATTACAGAGATTTCTAATACATTAATTTAATATATTTTAAAAATATTTTAATAATATAATACTTTTCTAATACATTTATTTTATTATCCAAAATTATTTTCTAATTAACAGAAAGGTACGGCAACAGAAAAGTAAGTTTCAGTGATCAATTATCAGAAAGGCTTCTTCTGAATGGTTTAATAATAATAATGCAAGGAAATAAGCTTATTTTACACATGCCTTATGGCATAAGAAAAGGAACTTTTGAAATATATTAAAAACTAAAAAGATTTACATATACCATAGAAATGATTTTTAACTCTAAACAAAATTACTGGTTATCGTTTCGGAAACAAAATTCAATACTTGCCCATAGTAAGACCAACTTGTGAAAGATTTTTTGCCAAACTACAAATCATTGCGTAAGGAAGAAAATTTCCAAAAGCCATTTTGAAATTTTTAATAATATGACTAATAATCATAAGATACTACTTTTTGATCCATAACATGGGTTGTTTGAACTAAGAAAAAACTTTAAATTGCATCAGTATTATAACGAGCTAATAAATTTTAAATCACAAAATACAGTGAACCATATGTAAGACAGCCAGACACAGCTGCTATAAAAATATTTCTACGGAAGTTGTTGTCTTAGGGAGCGGATAATTGATGCCAATGTTGTTAAATTACTACTTTTGTCGTCCTGGTACAGTTTTCTATCTATACATTTTGAATCTGAAATAATGCATTCAGCACAGCATGCACACTGGGTGTAAGGAAAGAGAAGCAACAGAAAGAAACTGGAGAGTATGGTTAAATGATAAAAACCAAATCCTTAATACCACTATTGACAGAAAAAGACTAAAATGCAAATAAGAAGCAAATTTCCTTAAAAGCTAACAATGAAGAAGGATTAAAATTAGAATCAATGGTTAAAACTATGGGATTTTTATTGATATAAAACATTAAATGCAAAATGAAGTGGTGTCTCCCCCCCCCCCCGTATAATTTTTCGATGTGGAGAAATGGAAAACATAATTTTTTTTTTTTTTTTAACTAGCAATCGTAGGCAATGCAGAATTTATTAATTTTTCTTTGAACATAATTTTTTGTTGTTCAGTACAAAATTTAGGTCATGCATCTCTGCTGTTTGGGGGAAATTTAAAAAAGAACTCTGTGAACATAATTAAAAAAAAAAAAAAATACGGGTCACTAAAATAAATAAAAATTCAGATTCTTTTCTTGTGTTCTAACATATGTAATTATTACTTCAGTAGATTCTAATATTTATTTTATAACCATGCATTATTACTACTTAGGCAACAATACAGACATATATAAATTTTCACTATTTTTTACTGTCATTACATGCACAATTGCTGTTTTTTATTAACCCCTTAACTGCCGCGGAAAACGTACAAGATTCATTCCCCAGTGCCACGGTTTTTCACATATCCGCGCGTAGTTATGCGATTTATTAGGGGGAAAGTAAGAGCAAGTTTTACTTTCTAAAAATTGTTTATTTTCACAAAATAAACAGTAAAAGAAAAAAAATGCATGCACAAAATTTAATATTTTGAGTAACAATATAATAAAAAGATGTAAGTATAATTAAAATGATGTTTTTATAATAAAAAAAGTCTCTATAATGGGTGTCGATCAATTCATTTTTAGACCAGTAAAGTGTAATATCATGTTTCAGTGTTATATACCTTGTAAAATCAGTATGCCTATAAAAACATATATTTCTTCTGAATTGGTTGAATGCCACGATATTGTTCTTGATTTTTCGTTTGTAAGGTGTTGTTGGTTCATATACTCGTCTACAAAACGGTTAGTTTCAGTAGCAATATAAAGCACGAGCAGTTCATCAAAAAATATTTTAAGAAAGATAAATGGGTTTGAAACATCCGTTATATCTTTCTTTATTCCTGGAACCTACTACAAAAAGTAAACGAAAACGGAGGACACAGAATAAAAAAAATACGTTTTACTCAAACAACACTAGCCAATACCACGCAATCATCACTTTCAGCACTTTAGACACATCCCTCTCTCCAATTTCTCCCCACACTTCTCTGAAATAATATCCTCCTTCACATACTTCGTCAAGGTCATTCTGGTGTTGCATTCCAAAAGTTTGCGAATAGTTTAACGGGTAGCAGCGCAAAGCAACTGATAGTATTTTGTAAGGGCGTATATATACGCCCGGGGCAGTTAACGCATCGGCTGAGCAAGGCGTATATATACGCCCGCGGCAGTTAAGGGGTTAACAAAGAATTGAACAAAGCATATCAATACTTTTGTATCAGCAATATGAGTAAGTTTTTGTTTATTAAGACTTTTAAAGTTCTCAAGATGAATTAATTCGAATAATAGAAATAATTGACTGTAGCATAGAGATTTATTCATATTGCGTCCACTCTCGTATACAGCAAGAAAAAAAAAAAATAAATATGAAGAGTGGTCTTTATCAATTCCGCAAGATTTTCCATATACAATCTTACCACAATTCCACATAAACCGTAAACAAAGTATCGAACTATTCGTCATCGATGGGAAAAGGAAAGTCTGGGCCATCCGAAAAAGCGGCGACAGGGTTTGGTAGGGTTTGGAAATGCGCGTCCTTGCCATGTCCAGAGCCAAAGGTCATCAAGGCCAATCTTTAAACCACGAAATCTGTTTAGTTTTAAAATGTTATAGCCGTCTTTCACCGAAAAAAAGTTTAAAAAAATCAATTAAGACAGAAAAAAGTGCTAGCTTTATTTTATTTTATTTTTTTATTTTCCAGACACATTTTTTTACATTGTTTATTGTCTGGCAACGATACATTGTTTTGAATTCAAGTTCGTTTGTGAAGACCGGAATGGTATAAACTGACCTATTAAGCATCTTTTAGAGTGCTCTGTTTTATTGTCACGATTTGTATGTGAGTATGAGAAATGTATAAAGTTGCTTTATTTGATATTTATTTAATATGCAGCATCACCCAAGCGTAACTTTGTGAACTTGATATATCCATTAACCTTATTTCACATAGGCAAGGGTGACCATGACAACAGACTTCCGTGAATGCCTTCATAGTTGGAACATTTTATTTCTTACAACTGATGAAAAGAAATGTGCTTAGATGAGGGGAAGGTATTTGGAATGAATTACGCAGTTCTTTTTGTTTACACGCGAAGATCATATTTCATTTTATTAAAATAAAACGTATTTCAGAAATCTTCGTGTAATTTAATTTGAAATGTTTATTGTATTTTAATGTGTTTTGTTCTAAGTATATCGAATTTTAAACTGTTAAATTAAAGAATTTTAAATGTTATTAGCACTATATTTCTTTAGAAATAAATGATAAAAGTATATTTAAGGGTCCATTGGCGATTTTTGGTGGTACATGGATACCGAGTTTGTGCAATTCTTTGACTTGTTATTTTTGCACCAAAAATTGGCCCTACACAAAGCCGAAATAACAAGACGAAAAATTGCACAAACTTGGTATCCATGTGCACATCGACCTAGTTTCACTTAAAAAAAAAAAAAAAAATCAGAGAATTGCACAAACTAGGTTTTGCACATTTCCTCGAGTTTGTCTATGTACACATCAATATATTTTCACTAAAAAACTCAAAGGAGCACCCAATTCTACAGTAGAGGCAAACAAAAAATACATAATCTCAATTAACTACATTTTAAACCAAACAATAAAATAACATAAAAAAGGAAAAACCTGTTATGCATTTAAGCACTACACAAAGCAAATATCCACTTACCTTATTTAGAAATTCTTTCATCTTCAATCTGTGGCACGCAAAATTCCTTAATGACATCCAAAAACTTCCTAAAATTATCTGAACTAGAATCCGTATATCGTCGTCGCCACATAAATTCACAAAGTCCGGAAAATGGCTACTAAGTAAACCTTCATTTACACACCAGTCAATTAATGCACTTTTTCCCTTTCATTCCAAATCGTACAGAAACTTCAAATTAATTTAACTACACTCAGCATTCTGCTGTCTAAATAATGAAACAAGCAATGTACTTCTTAAACAACACACATCACAAAAGCCCTTACAAAACATGCCATGATTCAAAATTTCCCAGAATAATGCAAATGATTACATCATAATAGGGTTTCAATAACATTCAACTGCTCAGGTTACCATAAATAAAACAACAGCTTGGCGATAAATGAAACAACAAATTCGCGATAATACAAGGGGTACCCTAAAGTCAACTTTAACCAAAATAAATTTAATTTTTAGCTATAGTGAAATTGATGATTTTCAGAAATTTTTGTCTTTCGCAATCCATAGCAAGGGATTTTCCAGGACAATAAGCTTGATACCAGGGATGACTCGGGGGAACGAGCCAAATTAGCATGTCTTCTAATGGAATGCAGTTCAAGATATGTCAGTGAATTGATAATTGGCAAAGGTTCTTCAGATGCCTCCTTTGCCAGAATGTCTGCCATTTCATTACCCCATATATCAACATGGGAAGGAATCCTCTGAAGATGCACTTCACAGAGTAATGAGACCTGCCTAAGTTTGCTAAGAATTGCAGCTCCGGGCCTATCACAAACTCTTTGCCAGTTTGAAAGATATTTGATAGTGCTACGACTGTCAGACAAAATCTATATTTCCTTAAGATCTGTAAAGTACAAAACAGCATTTAGTCCCTCTTCGATGGCTATAAGCTCACTCTTAAAAACCAAACTGAAGTCAGAATTTCTTTTCTTTATTTTAACGATATTTCCATTTGTGCATTTAATGACACCACTACCGGAGCGAGAGTCCTCACTTTTACTCCCATCAGTATAGATGAGGGTAGCTTCAGCGGGGATTGCATGTATAGTTTCCAAGGCAGATTGTCGTAACAGGGCCGGAATATCATTTTTCTTGGAAACTCGAGACTAAAGTTCCGCATGGAACCCGACTCCAGGGAGTCCTTCAGATGGATCTAAATATTGTTTCAAGGAATGTTGCTCAACATTACGGTCAATTATACCAGCATACTCTATTTGACAAAGTGAACTATTTTTCTTAAGTCTTTGTTATTACTTCAGTGCTGCAGAAATTTTGAAGTTCTATTCTGGGAGCCGTAACTGAGAAGTTTATTATAATATTTTATGAGGCCTGCATTTCTTCTTAGACTGAGGGGTTGAAGGTCTGTTTCATACAACACAATTTTATTCGGGCAACTGTTGCGCAAGCCAGTTATAATACAAGAAGCACTGAGTTGGACTCTTTCCAATTTCTGGAAGTTGGTGGAAGAGGCACAACAGTAAACGGGGAAACCGTATTCCAAAATAGGTCGTATGATAGCTGAGTAAGTAGTTTTCAAAGTGCAAGCATCGGCTCCCCAATCACGTCCCGAGATATACTTCAGAATGTTTAGGCATTTTCTGCCATAAAAAACCAGTGCATCCACATGTTTGTTACTACTGATCTCTGGATCGAGAACGAAGCCCAAAAATTTGGATGTTTGTCATATGTAAGAGGCAAATTATTCATAAAAACTTTTGGATGATAATTATAAATCTTCTTATTGGTGTTAAAAAAACTAAAAATAGATTTAGTTGGATTAAAACTCAATTTGTGGTCTTTCGAGAATTTCCACACATCTTCAAGGATAAAATTTATATTGGTCTCCATTGAACTCACATCTGGGCCAGAGCTCCAAAGGGCAATATCATTCGCAAATAAACCAACCTCACATCTCCTTGATATAATCTTCTCAATTCCAGCCAAATACAGGCAGAAAGAATTGGGCTCAACACAGAAACCTGGGGGACGCCTTGGCTGAATTTAAAGGCGTTTGACATAATGGAATTAAGCTTTACTTTTATCAGTCTATTTCTTAAGAAATCTGTGATCCAGATCAAGGCTTTACCCCTGATGCCAAAATCTTCATAGAGTTTAACTATTAGTTTATGTTTCCAGACACAGTCAAACGCCTTTCACAAGTCTAGAAAAGCAGCCACAGTATGATTGGTAGGTCGCTTGTTTTGGGCATCTCTAATCTTCTAGCTGAGATAGACCAATTGATCAGTGGTGCTATGACCTCTTCTGAAACCATATTGTTCTTTTGGTAGGAGGTCGTGGGTGTCCAGGTGAAAGAGAAACCGCCCCATGATAATTTTTTCCATGACTTTACATGCAATGCTGGTTAGGGCAATGGGTCTAAAGTTCACAGGAGATCCATTGGTTTGTCCAGGTTTCTCAACAGGTATAATTGTGGCTCTTTTCCACTCTTTAGGAAGGCGTCCTAGACTCCAAGATTGATTTACTATATTCAGAAATTTCTTTTTTTGCATGAGTGCCAAGATGCCCAATCATCTGGCCATGGACAAAACAATTTGGTTAATCTTTGTATTATGTTAACTCGGCGATTTTTTGGCGAAAATTAGGCGACCAACCCTGCTACAGCAACCTGCTACTTTTTGTTTGGACGTCATTTTGTTTTCACGAAGTAAAGGCATGTTTTTTTTTTTTACTCAACATTTTTTTCCAACACTCTTCTAGCTGAATTATGCTTATGCTAGAACTTTTATGGAACAAAAATGCTTACTCGTGACGAAGATTAGGTGCGAAATTGGGAGAAAGTGTAGAATCGCAAACTGCTTACCGTGTTTTTAAGAATTGCACATACACAATATCCATGTACACGTCGACCTATTTTCACTTAAAAAAACATCTCAGAATTGCACAAAAATGGCATTGCGCACACTCTTGACTTTATTCATGTACACTGCTAAAGTCCTAGCTAGTAACCTTTATCGCCTTACCAAAATGTCGCCAAACTACCTGTTACCATATTTCAAAGATTAGCCAACAATTTAAATATACGCGCTTATTGATCACAAGTTGTAATGATATAAAAATTGAAATAAAAAATAGAATATTTATGGCGAATAGATGTTAGTACAGCCTTAAAAAATAACTTAAATCCAAACTAATAAACATAAAAACTAAATTTAATTCATATAAAACTTTAATAAGGCTTGTTGCCCTTTATAGAAGTGAATGTTGGATACTTAACAGAGCAAAGAAGGATATCAACTTTTGAAAAAAAAATTCATAAGAAAGATCTTTGGACTGGTACAACAAAATGGCATGTGGAGGATTCTCTATAATCATCAACTATATAGGAAATATGGTGAAACTGGTATTGCGAGAATCATGAAGGCATCTGAACTTGGAGAGACAGCCTTGGCCTGTAATAGGCTGTGGAACTTATGAAGAAGAAGAAGGCTGTGAGGGAAAGATGTAAAATGAAATCTGTAATAATATAAAATGAGTATTTTTGAATGAAAAATTATGCCAATAACTCTGTTCAAGTGTTAAAATTTGTTATAATGTATTAAAAATTAGATAGAAAAAAGATACTTATGTATTCCTGCAACCACCCTAGTAGAAATCACCAAAGCCAAATTAACGAAACTGTGGTAATAATGTACATAACGACAAAGATTCAGTTTTCAAAGTGTCCATTTTAGTATGCATTGTTTTTTCTGTATTCCAAGTTCCAATGGCTTTTATAGAAAAAGTATGATTATTTTTTTCTTAAACTCACTTTTAAAATTTGTGTTTATAGGATTTTACTATAATATCTGTAAGAAAGAGAGGTGAAATTTCTGCAGGAATACATTATTTTGCTGCAAAGACGCTATAAGGACGGTGCTTCGAATTCGTTCTCAAAGCGAATTTCCACCACAACAAAAACCCATTTGTAACTAGTTTATTGAGTGTCTTTTTGAATGAATATATAGTTGAAACATAGAATATATATGTGATGTATAATTTTTTTATAATAAAAGTACTTGTTCGTTTTTTTTCCATAAAATCCACCAACCGGGTGGTTGCGATAATACTGATTTTAAGTTAAAAAAAAAAAAAAAAAAAAAAAAAAAAAAAAAAATATATATATATATATATATATATATATATATAGTTCAGCAATGAGAAATTAAATACCATACAAATAATTATATATTTATTTACTATATTTTTTATTTAGAAATTAAATACTTCTCAAGTCTATTTTTTTTTTGAAAAATTAAGTACTGTCATAGTGCTTATTAGTAATAATGATATTTTGCTTTTCTTTTCAGTTTCTGAAAATCCAAGATGTCTCAGATTGTTGGTGTGTGGGAAGTTGTGTTAAATGGTAAAAAGCACCAAGTAGAGTTTGAACATGGTACAACATCCGGAAAGAGGATCATTAGGGTGGACGGAAAGGTAATTATCCAAACCATAACATTTCAATGTGTAAAATATTGCTGCTTTTTCTTTTGATTATTTCACGAGTATTATGTATCTTGGAAAATTTTTATATGACATTTCCCCACAAGCCTCGAAGAAATCTCAGTGTCTTCGTTCACCAAAATTCTACAGGCTGAAAGATAAACATAAAATTATGTTTGACCAACGGGATGAATGTTTTCATTTTCTTCATTTATTATTTTTAGTCTCCTCAAATGAATATAAACACAACTACTGCTACAATGACTGTTGACGCCCGCAGAAAGAGTCGCCCAAACATGTGAGAAACAGAAATTTGACTCTGCTGACTTATGAGAACAATATGTAGATAAGGTCATTCCATTCTAAAATAGGTGCTTCTCCGTTCTAAAAAACCCATTTATCCATCAATGGCAACCTTCCAAAGGGAAAATGAAGCAAAGCTGCCAATTTCTTTTTTTCACAATTAGTAAATGAAGCCTCCCATAGCAACAGATATTTGAGATTGCTTTATCTCACTGTAAATCCTATTTACAGCCTGCCAAGAGAATCCGTTTGGAGAGCACTGATTAAGTAATTTGATCTCTGTTTCTGTCCAGGTGTTCTGAAAAAAAAAAACACTCCCTACTTCTTCCTGAGAAAAATCTAAGCACCGAAAATAAATCCAACTAAAGCTTTTAACTTACAAAAATCAATTTCCATTACAGTAAGCACAAACAATTTCAGTTAAATAAAAACCACAATAGCAGTTAATTAAATACATAAGCACAATTAAAATTTTGTTACACAGGGCAATAATATATGTTATCAATTATTGATAAAACAGGGTTCCTCCCTTACTTTTGGCAGGTATAGTTTGCCATTTGCATGGAAAATCATATTAGAGAATTATCGGCATGTATGCTTCATGGTTCTTTTTTCCTTCCTTTGGAATGCTACGAAATAAGAAGACTTGATAACTTTTCTCAAACCAATTTCCAATTCTTATTCTAACATGTTAATGACATTGCATTTATATTGTATATTTTCCTTCATGTACAATTTTATTGTGAGAAAATTTGAACATTCATGACTTTTTGGCAGGATTTCTATGCCAGCAGAAAATGCATTGATTCTACTCTTTATCAGGAAATGTAGTAAATTATATCAGTAAATGCAAAAATCCAAATACATTAGGAAACAACACGAGTGAAACAAGTATCGTTCCAGGAAAAATTAGAGAGAAAGAAAGAACATTAAAATTTACCTTTCTAAAAAAATCCAAAATAGTTTCTAAGGCTGGAAAATACTTGCAGGAATCAGAATTAAAGGTAGTATTTTTGATGGTGTATTAGTGGGTGCTGGTGTATATGTAATAATTTATGTACAGTGAAAAATTTGAATTAACATGATTGCATCAGTTAATGTAGCTAAATAAGTAAAAAAATGAGTGACATTTGTTTAATTTCATGATGCACTCCAATCATGCTGTAGTGAACCTGCCTTATAACAAATGAACTTCTAAATATTATTAATAATATATAATTTTATCTGAAAATGATAATTGGTCCTGTCTAATTTTATATAGATTTTATGTTATTTTATACACATTCACTATCTCTGTAGTTGGGTACAACAAACCGTAATTGGGTACAAGAAACTTTGTTGATATCTTGAAATGAAAATTGTTTTTCCTTTTTCAATTTTTTCCCCAAAATTTCTGGAGCTTTCAACTAAAAATTACTAACTTTTAATTAATCCTGTTTAGGGTATTAGAATGAGGCTCGGTGGCGCAGTGGCTAGCGCATTGTGCAGCAGCACCACAGGTCCAGGGTTAGATTCTCGGGCTGGGCAAGGTCGAGCCTTTCATCCCTTGATTTCCATCATTTGGGTTGATAAAATGAGTACCAAGTTCACTTGGGGACTAAGCACTGGGGGTCCTGCGACAAGCTGACCACTTGTTCAGGGCATATGCTTACACACCCTGGGGTCCACGGTCAAGAAAGCAGATTTCAGGCCTTGGCCCATTAGGGCTGTTACACCACTGAGTTTAGGGTATTAAAATAACGAAAAACATTTTTAGGTTACTGTTCTTTTATCTCTCCCCCTTTGTCTTTCTCTGTGTTCTAAACAAAAGCCAATGTGAGACAGATGTAGCATACAAATCTTGGAAAACCTGGACAGGCAACAAACATACTTTAGAGAATCCTACTGTGTCATGCAAAGAACAAATGATCCATTGAGACAAAGAACTTGAGTCAGATAGTTGTCTGTTCAAGTCTGATGCCTATTCATAATTGCAAATTTGTATTTTAGGTGGAAATGTATAATTGGAGAGACGGATCTAAGTCATGACTTTTGTACTCTTTTTTTTTTTATTATTATATTAGAATTATTCATGCATAGTAAAACTGAAAAATGATGAAAAAGAAATTTAAAAATTGTGGATAATAATTGTAATTAACTTTTAATATTTTTAAAGATTAAAGCTGGTATTTACATCATTTGAAAGATGTGACAACGCTAGTCACTCTTTCTATGTGATTCATCAATTAATTTTTACACGATTTTGTGAGGTGATCCTTTTTTTTTTTTTTTTTTTTTTTTTATTGGATCTGATACATCGAACCAAATTTTCAGTCTTTCGAAGTTCATTATAGCAAGATTTGACTGTATATCATATCAAATCGACTTTCCACCACAAATTTTTATCTGAAAATGATAATTCTAGCTTACCTTTAAACACTTGACCGATTAACAAAATGCACTTGGAGTTTCATGCTTGTTTCAGAAACTTGGCAATTTTGTCCTGATTTCCTTGTCTTTAGATTAGGCTTTTTGGTTGATTTCTTGTTTAATTACATTTCATATAAATGCTTGCCAGTATCTTTTATAGAATCAAATGTAAAGACATTCTTCACTTTGGATAGATAGCTGTGGAGTGCTTTAACATAACTAATTGATTAACCTTGCCTCACCAGAAAAGTTTGTTAAATTTTAAATTGAAAAAAGCTTATCTTTATTATATTTTATAATTTACTTAACAATATTTAGCATTCTAGAAAATAATACTATTAGTCAAAATTTAATATTTTTATTTCTTGAAATTTCCTGATTCTCTAAAATTTTTACCTTTGATATGAAATAAAAAAATAATTTTTAATATGTTTGTAATACATAAATTGTCTTCTGATATAAAAATTTGCTAACAATGTAGTATGTGATCTGCTTTTAGTTATTTGTGTTTTAGATCGCACCACGAATACTGGTTGTTTTAATCGATTTTATTTTTGCCACCATTTTATCACACATGCAAATATGAAAGCTATTAAATTTTTTATTATATGAAGCTACCAAAATTTAAATTTCACTGTATAAAAAAATTAATGAGTTATGAAATTAATTGAATAATTTTCATTTATGTATTCTTAATTATTCATATTTATTTTCATATTCCGTAGTGTATATGGCTGAACAGCTAAAAAAAACAGCCCTTTTAAGGCCATTCCTTTTTTAGTTTTGTAAATTTGGATGAAATTTGCATACGTTATTAAATTAATTAGTAGAATTATTTTCATGTATGTATTCTTAATTATGTATATTTATTTTCATATTTAAAGATAACACATAGAGCCATCTAAGAAACAACTAACTAGCTAAAAGCAGTCGATACATATCATCATTATCAAAATTCGCTACTTCTCTCTGTTATTTTCATATTCCGTAATGTATATGGCTGAGCAGCTAAAAAAAACAGCTCTTTTAAGGGCCATTCCTTTTTTAGTTTTGTAAATTTGGATGAAATTCAAATTTAATGAAATTAAATTTTCATACGTTATTAAATTAATTAGGGGAATTATTTTCATGTATGTATTCTTAATTATGTATATTTATTTTCATATTTAAAGATAACATTTAGAGCCATCTAAGAAACAACTAACTAGCTAAAAGTAATCGATACATATCATCATTATCAAAATTTGCTACTTCTCTCTGTTTCTCTTTTTTTAATGGAAAAAGCAGAATATTTCTATGTGGGCATGACATTTTGTACCTTAGTGTCCTTTTAAATAAGTGTAATTCTATCCTAACTATTATTATTTTCATTTCATGATTGGCTCAGAAAGATTTCTTGTTGTAGTACAGAAAGTTTATGTTAACTTTCCTAATGCAAAAGCTTGACATATGACTACTTGCATATAATATTAAACTTCGTATTTTAGCTCATTTTTGTCTCAGGTCCTCAGCAGAATTTTGTATTTTTTGAAATATATTGCTTATTATAATTTGAATAATTGTAAAATTTATGTTAGGAGAGCATTGATAAAAACATTGTCATTAATTTAATCCATGAGTGCCTTGCTAAAAATCTGACATGTTGAAATATCTTCACTTTAAATAATATTTTAATATTCTTCAGCGCATTGTTAAGAAGTTTGTCACATTTCACTGTATGCAATATCCAAAATGCTAGAATAAATTCAGTCGTATCATCTTTCGAACAACAGCTTTGTTGCCATCCTGTAACAACTAAACAACATTACTTACCTCTTTCTCATTTCTTAAATCAGTAGATGGTACAACAAGATTACAACTTCTAACTTTATAACATTCTCCCCAACTTGAATTTTTGAGAGTAATAAACATTAGAAAAGCTGTAAAATAATATTAAATTGTTATACAATACAAATAAAACAGCTTTAAGAAATTCGAAATTATGTAAACTAAATCTACATTTTAGAGTTGAAAATTCTAAACACAAATGTTCAATAAAGTTCAAGCTATTTCTAAGTCAACAAAAGTCTGTGCTTAGTGAGAGTCTTTCAACAGGTTTCACTAGTCAAACAGAGTGGGCCTGAACAGGAGCAAGTTCATTAAAATCACTTTCTGTTTTAGAATGCTGAACACTTGCTATATCAGGAACTAGTCTGAGATCTGAAATAATTAGTTCACAATCATTTGTTACCTCTAAAGGGTATAGTTGTACTGGTCTTAACACATTTCTGTCATAAGTTTTTAATTTCACAAATCTGATAGTTCCATCTTGCCAAAGAAAAGTTCCATCACTCTTCTGAGGAACCAATACAGCCCTTTTTGTTATCTGCACCAACTACTTTTGTAAGCTGAAGAAAAGAGGAAACATAAATATTCTTTTCTAAATCTTTGTTTCAGATGATCTTGTACTTTCTGAAGATATCTATATATTTTAACAATATTATTCTTTTCAATTTATTTATTCAACAGTTTATTTATATTTTGATTTAAATGAGGAACATCATTGACATAAATGTCTTGAAGAAACATAAAAGAGGTTCACAGTTTTCAACTCTGGGTCTTCCGGCACATGTGTGAATGGTCTTTTGCTCATAATGGATTCACATTCACAGACTAAAATGTGTAGTTCTTCATATATTAGAGAAGAATGTCCAAGGATCTTTTAAAGAGATCTTTGAGAATTGCAATCAAGCATTCCCAGAACCCTGCCCACTATGGGAAGGGAGATGGTTTGAATTTCATGCAAATTTCTTTCATTTCAACTCATTTTGAATTTTCTTCCAGTCTACTTGCTTCAAAGTGAGTATTTAATCCTCTGAGTGGTGCTGGTTTTTGGAACTGCCATGAAGACCTGTATTTAAACAGCATTTGTTAGCTAAATTTGTATGATTATTTATTTTAGTCACTAATTTCATAAACTTAAGTCATTAATATGACATTTACATTATTAAAGAAAATATGAAAGCAAAAGATTGTAAATTCTAAGCTAGTACGTACCAGGTTAAAAAAAAATCTCATAACCAGTTAAAGCTGATCTGAATACAATGCAGATATTTGTCCTCTTCTTTTGACAAATCTAGTTCAAAGCATTTGTACTTAAAAAAGGTATCAGCTCTAAATGTAGGGCTTTTAAAATATGGCGAAGGAAACAGGACAATCCAAACCTTCTCTTTAGGTCTGATCTGCTAGAATCCTGGTAAATCAATAACAGATATCTGAAAAACAACTGATATTCTAATTTAATCTTTCAGATAGTTGGAAAAGATACAAGATTTTAACTCTTTGTTTTGTACTTGTGATGTATTCACTGATTACATTGCAAATTGTTCTTTTTCCTTTTAAAATCCAAAATCTCTGACATAGAATGGTTAAGAGAGTTGGTATTCCAACACGTTTGTTTGCAGTGTGTTCTTGTTCAATAAATCTTCTTACTACTATATTCTTGGAAGGCAGAATTATTTAAAAAATAAAATCTTGAATTTCATCTTTGTTTGTTAATCTGTACTTCAGTCATAAAATTACTTCATCATTTTTATAAATATGAAGATTTATCAGATTCTTTCATGTTTCTTCATCACAGAATGGAAAAGTATCTTTTGTGCATTCAACACTTCTTTTGCAAAATCAGTATATTTTCTTAGACTTTGGTTGAAAACATAACAAACACGGATCATCTTTGAGAATTTTGAAAACTTCCTTACTAACTGCGATGGACTCAACCTTTTATTAGCAGTATAGCAGTGTATTTAGCAGTATAGCAGTGTATTTAGAGTTATTAGCAGTATAGCAGTGTATTTTTTTTCCATTTCCATTTCTTTCTTATTGATATTTACTATTGACTTAGGCCACTGCTGTTTTGGATTTCTTAAGTCGTTCGCATCAACATTCCATTGATAGCCACGTTCTGATTATCTGTAGAGCCTTGAGTTTTCTGATTTCAGTCACTCTGTTTTTAACGAATACTGACCAGGGTTTTTGTTGTCAGTGGTGATAAAGGAAAGCATATTTTGCTTCCCTTAAATAAAGCTAAGACTAAACTAAATAAAATTCATGCTTTATTCCGTAAATAAAATAAAAGAGCTAACACTGTAGCCTTTACATTTAAAATCATTTGATTGAAAGCAAACTAGCATAATGCTAACTGATAATCACACAAGAGAACAAGAACTATGGAGATTTCCGGTTTGTTTTTACCACCAATCCTCGAATTCCATATCACAGATTATGTTCGTACTGCATTAATATAAATATTAACAAGACATAGTGCACAATAAAAATTAAGCTTTATTTCGGAACATCGCGCATACTCCCCGACAGCCTGCCTGTTTCGCTCTGCTCGCTACTCGTAAGAAATTTCTCCTCTAGGGTTGCCACACTTATCGGAGGGCGCAAGGCGCGCTCCTTATCGCCATCACCACAGAGTTTCCCCCCAGTTCCTTTAATGACTATTCAAAGGAACGACATAGGTTATGAAATTATCTTAGAGGATCCGTACTGTCGGGTATTTTTTACATGATTACAAAATTAGAATATAAAATTAGAAAAGATCAAAATGCAATTCAATATATAACAAGGTATTGACACATATAATAAACATGAAATAACAAGAAATATGTTAAGATATGAATTTAAAAAAAATGTTTTAAATTGTTATGTAAGAAGCAAGTTTCTTAGGGAAGTGAACATGTCTTTCCGATCTGGTGACAGTTTGTGTCTTAGAGAGTTCGTTTGCAGATTTATTCTGCTGAACTGTCTTTAAGTCTTTATTTGTTTTCAGTTCAGGCAAATTAGAGTCCGAAAGCAAATAGGCTGGTTTCACACGGTCTATAGACACAGTAGATTTCAGACCGTTAACATCAATTGTGAAAGTTTTGTCCGTTCTAGAAAGGACTTTATGCGGACCTGTGTATGGTTGGCACAGAGGTGGCTTTACTCGATCGACACGTAAGTATACATGCGTACACGACTTTAAGGTAGCACTTACGTAACATTTTTCTTGGCAATGTGCAGATGTTGCTATTGGATTCAATTGTTGCATTCTATGCATAAGATTCGTGATAAATTGTGTGTCATACGGAGATATCTTAGATGACGTTATCATATCACTAGGTAGCTTGAGAGTTGTGCCGTACACCAGTTCAGCACAAGATGACTGTAGATCCTCCTTTACGGCTGTCCGAATACCAAGCATAACAACTGGTAGTGTTTCAGTCCAGTTATTGGTCTCGTGAGCCTTGAGAGAAGATTTTAAATGTCGATGAAATCGTTCAACAATGCCGTTGGACATTGGATGATAGGCTGTTGTTGTGATTCTGTTCGTACCCAAAATGCGCGTGAATTCTGCAAAAAGTGCGGATCTCATTTGAGAACCTTGGTCTGTTGTTATGATCGATGGGCAGCCAAAACGAGATATCCAACAGTTGAAGATGGCTCTGCAAATGGTTTCCGTTTTCATATCCGGGATGGGAATGGCTTCAGGCCATCTGGAGAATCTATCTATTAGAGTCAAAAGGTACACGTTGCCTTCTGATGGAGGTAACGGTCCGACGATATCCATATGGATTTCTGAAAAACGTGCATCAGGAAGAGAGAATGTGCCCAGTGGTGCTTTAGTATGCCTAGTAATTTTCGATTTTTGGCAAGATTCACAGGATTTCACCCAATTTTTGATATGACGTTTCATATCGGGCCATACATAACGAGAACAAATAAGCTTCGTAGTAGCTGCAATTCCTGGATGTGACAGATTATGCAGATGATTAAAGATGAGTCTGCGAAAGGAATTCGGAACAAATGGACGAGGAATGTCTGTTGATATGTCACAAAGAATATTACTATCAGAATATTGGCACGGTTTAAATTCCAGTTTCAAAGATGATGTGTTGTTTTTGAGAAGGTCTTGTACCTCCGGATCATGCCGTTGAGCTTCCGAAAATTTTTTAAAATCCAAAAATGGAGATTTTGTTATGCAATCAATTTCGATTCTTGAAAGAGCGTCAGCAACGACGTTTTTTGAACCTTGCACATGCCTAATATCAGTAGAGTACTGAGAAATAAAATCTAAATGGCGCAATTGTCGAGGTGAACATTTATGAGGGTTCTGTTTAAAAGCGTATATTAACGGTTTTTGATCCGTATAAATTATAAAATTTCTGCCCTCTAACATGTGTCGGAATTTCTTAATTGCAGAATAAATAGAAAATAATTCCCTATCGTACGCGGACCATTTCTGTTGACTTTTACTGAGTTTCATAGAGAAAAATGCTATAGGTTCCCATGTTTGTTGAGACAACTGCATAAGTGTGCCGCCGATTGCGACGTCTGAGGCATCTACCCAGATGCTTAGCTGGGCTCCGGGAATAGGGTGTCTCAAAAGGGTAGCCTGAGCAATGGCATTTTTGGCAGCAATAAAGGCTTGTTCAGCATTCTCGTTCCAATTTAATTGTGGGGATGAATCCTGAACACGAGAACGAGGTTTCTTTTTATTAATATAGCCTTCTGACAATTTTATTAAAGGAGAAAGAATATGTGCTACTTTAGGTATGAAACATTTGTAAAAGTTAAACATGCCTAAAAATCGGCGAAGCTGAGTGAGAGTGGTAGGTTGAGGAAAATCTAAAATACATTTGACTTTGTCAGGAAGAGGTTCAATTCCGTTTTCACTAAGGTGAAAACCTAAGAAATCAATAGATGTTTGACCAAAGGTGCATTTTGAAACATTTATGCAAAGTCCATATTCCTGAAGTTTGGAAAATAAAGCTTTCAAATGCCTGCAATGTTCCTCAGAATCTTTAGAGGCTATGAGCAAGTCATCGACAAAAGCGTAAACACCTTCTAAATCCCGCGTGACTTCATCTATAAAACGTTGAAAAGTCGCAGATGCAGCCGAATTGCATACGGATACTTTCGAATAAACCGAATGGTGTGCATATGGCAGTTTTGTGGATGTCGGCTGGGTTAATTGGTATTTGATGGTATGCCTTAATCAGGTCGACATGACTAAAAATTTTAGTACCGTGCAATGCAGCAGTAAAATTGGCTAAGCATGGAATAGGGTATTTGTCTTTTATCGTTTGAGCGTTCAATGCTCGATAATCTCCTACAGGTCTCTATTCCAGACTTCCCTTTTTTGGAACCATGTGAAGTGGGGATGCATAATTGCTGCTCGAAGGTCTCAAATGCCCCAATTGCATCATAGTTTGAAATTCTTGTTTTGCTATTTTTAAGCGATCTGGAGCTAACCGACGAGGTTTTGCAACCACAGGTGGACCTTTAGTTATGATATAATGAACGGTGTTATGTTTAACAGGTTGGTTAGGATCTGGTAATCTAGTAACTGAAGGAAATTCTTTTAAAATTTTGTGATATGGTGTATCACTAAATACAGTTTTTACTGAATAAATGCTTGCATTTTTCACGCAACCGATGGTTTTAAAATGTGTTTTTAAATCTTTGAGACATTTGTTTCTGAGATCAGGCACCAATTCAAAGAAATGGAGAAAATCTGCTCCAAGAATGGGTGTACTAACATTTGCTATAAGAAAAGTCCATGTAAACTGTCGTCTTAATTTGAAATCCAAAGAAAGTGTTTTTTGACCATAAACATGAATAGTAGAAGAATTAGCAGCGAAAAGTGTTTGTTGGGACCAATTCCGTTTTTGAGAATTATTTGCTGGAAGTAAGGACACGTCAGAGCCGGTATCGACCAAGAATGAAAGGTTTGTTCTACGGTCACGAACGAACAGGCGACGTGAAACTTGAGGCAAAGAATAAGTCGCCTCTATTCTTTGCTGGTTTCGTTTCCCTGCCATGAACAAGGTTTTGTACATTTGTCATCTCTACACTTTTTCCCAAAACGTCTATGATACCAGCAAACAGAATAATCTCTCCTTTTGGAATTGCTTCTTTCCTTATTGCGATCTCCGCGATTTGGCGAGCGACCACGAGAAAGAGAAATGCGATCAATACGTTTGTTTAATTTTTCTATTTGTTTAAATAATTTATCCTCAAGAGACTGATCGACTGTGCGAGAAACGGCACAAGTCCCTGGGGTTGGATTTACTTCTAAAATTCTGTCGGCAATTTCTGCAGCTTTATCTACAGTTAAATTGGACACCGCTGCCAAAATAGACTGAACAGTCGAAGGCAAACGTTGAAGGAATAATTCTAACATTAAGTTATCAGGAACATTTAAAGATTCTGCTCGACGTTTCATATTTCTAAGCAAATCGGAAGGTTTTCGAGAACCTAATTCTTCTCCAGATAATAATTGGCGAATTTCTTGCTGAGAAGATTCTTCTGAACGATTTATTAATTCAGTTTTGAGCTTTGTATATGGATCAATAGGGTCTGGTTTCATAAGTAAATCCCGTACTATTGATGCAGTATCTGGAGGAAGATGAGCAACTATATAATTATATTTAGTAATGGATTCTGTGATAGGTTTGGGGGTGGCAAGAGCAAAGGTACTTTCACACATAATAAACCATAAAGATGGGTCTGATCGGTTATAAACCGGAATTTGGACGGCATGAACATCAGACATTGTGCAGGGTTTTTAAGCCAAAATAAAAGCAAAAATTTTAACTAAAGAAAATGAAATTAAATGATAAGTAAAAACAGAATTATAAAATGATCTATAATTACTACTCATCTGTGATCCGGAGGACGAAAACCGATGTAATCTATTACTTCTGGTTTGGAGATCTTGAGTGATGGCTTGTAGTCAAAACCGAAAGTGCTTGATTTAACACAGTCCGGGTTACCATTATGGAGATTTCCGGTTTGTTTTTACCACCAATCCTCGAATTCCATATCACAGATTATGTTCGTACTGCATTAATATAAATATTAACAAGACATAGTGCACAATAAAAATTAAGCTTTATTTCGGAACATCGCGCATACTCCCCGACAGCCTGCCTGTTTCGCTCTGCTCGCTACTCGTAAGAAATTTCTCCTCTAGGGTTGCCACACTTATCGGAGGGCGCAAGGCGCGCTCCTTATCGCCATCACCACAGAACCAGAACCTTCGCCGATACCGGCGTACATATATATGATACTCGGCCAACCCGCCGATCTTGACGTCATCGGCCAATCAGCGGCAATCACGTTAGCTTACCGCCGATCAACCTCCAATCAAAATTTGCATGTGGAAAACTAAAGCCAACAAATGGCCCTCTTTTCCCCATGCAAAGACAAAAACAAAACTTTCACAGAAGTTCATAGTTCAATTCTATTATAGGAAAACACTTACTGTCTTTAAACACTGAAAACATCTAAACAAAACTTTCTTAAATTAACAGCAGTCGCTGCTTTTGTAAATAAGTCAGCAGTATTTAATTTACTGGTGATAAATTCAAGGTCAAACACTGTATCATTTACTAGTCTTCTAACAAAGTGATATTTTACGTCTATGTGCTTAGTTCGGCGATTTTCTATTGGCGATCTAGAAAAATCAATGGCAGACTTGTTATCACAAATATTTTTCACTATACTGGTATGTTTATATGGATGAACTAATTGTCAGTTAGATGTAAAGAACGCATATTTATATGCAAACCTAAATGAGAAAATATATATGACCCAACCAGAGGGATTTATCGAAGAGAAAAATAAAGTGTGTTTATTACACAAGGCCATTTACGGTCTACATCAAAGCGGCCGTGAATGGTTTTGTGAATTTGAAAATACTTTAGAAAATCTACATTTTAAGAAAATACACTGGTGTAATTGTGTTTATAAGGGTTCAAATGTAATTCTCTTGTTATATGTAGATGATATTGAGAGTTTACAGTCTCTTAAATTAAACTTTTTCTAAAATTTCATCTTGTAAGACATTTTTCGTCCACATTAATTCCTTCGCTGCTTCAGATAAGGCAATATACTCCGCTTCCATGGTCGATAAACTTACACATTTTTGTTTAACAGTTTTCCAGATTACCGGTACTTCATCTAAATATAATATAAATCCTCCCATGGACAAGTGGTCATTTCTATTACTTGCATAATCAGCATCTGAATAACAATATAAATTTAGATGTTTAATCTTCGATAAGTTTAACTTATATAATTTAGTACTATTGAGATAACCAAGCAATTTCAACAATGCTTCCCAATGCCTAATTCCAGGATTCTCCTGAAATTGTGATAAGATATTCACTGCATATGTAATATCAGGCCTTGTCCTGTTAGCTACAAAAACTAAACATCCTAACAGATTTCTAAAGGGTAATGTATGCATTTCTGTAATTTCTGCACTTGTAGATGGACAATCTAATTTTGTAAGAATAGTGCCCTTAGCTATGGGAAGTGAAGTTATTGGTATCTGGAAATGTTTAAATTTTTCAAAAATTTCTTCGATATATTTTTGCTGATGTATAAAAACCCCATTCTCATTCTCTAAGAATTCAATTCCAAGTAATGTTTTAGTTTTGCCTAATACTTTAAGATCAAAAAACTTACTCAGCTGTGAAATTACTTTATCTATACTATATTGATCTTTACTAAAAATCACAATATCATCTACATATAACAAGAGAATTACATTTGAACCCTTATAAACACAATTACACCAGTGTATTTTCTTAAAATGTAGATTTTCTAAAGTATTTTCAAATTCACAAAACCATTCACGGCCGCTTTGATGTAGACCGTAAATGGCCTTGTGTAATAAACACACTTTATTTTTCTCTTCGATAAATCCCTCTGGTTGGGTCATATATATTTTCTCATTTAGGTTTGCATATAAATATGCATTCTTTACATCTAACTGACAATTAGTTCATCCATATAAACATACCAGTATAGTGAAAAATATTATGATTGAAAAATTTACTACAGGACTGTAAACGTCATCAAAATCTTCACCTCTTTTCTGCCTGAATCCCTGTGCTACTAAGCGTGCTTTGTATCTAACCACTTGATTCTTTTCATTTCGTTTTAGCATATAGACCCATTTGTTTCCTATTATAGTTTTATTTTCTGGCTTTTCGACTAATTCCCAAACCTTTCTTTTCTTTATTGTGTCGATTTCTTCTTTCATTGCCTTATCCCATTCTTCGGCATTTACTGATTTTCGTGCTTCTTTAAAATTTTGTGGGATAACTATTTCTACGGAATTTGCCTCTTCAGACACAGAGCTAGTCTGCTGTTCTACGAAATTAACTTTCCCCGAGTATTCATTTTTTCCACTAAAATCGAACTTATCTTTTTCATATTTAATATTTCTTGCCTCACAATACTTTTCAATATCATTATAGGATCTAAAACGGGTGTCTGTTCCCTCTACATAATAATATATGTCTGTACGTGTTCCATCTAGCCTTTTAACTGCTTTTCTTTGCCAGTTTAAGTCTGATACTTCTTTCGGAGTAGATTTGTCATCTGACAACTTTATTTCTTCTCTAGAAATTTCCTGTTCTTCATCTGATTCTGCTAATAGCTCAGATTCCTCTAGTCTTTTAAATTTAGGTTTTGATTTCTGTTCCAGGATGCCATTTGCTGCATACAGTTTTTCATCGAACTTCACATTACAGGTTTCTATTAATTTGCGTTCTTCTGGCAGCCATATCCCATAACCCCTAGTTTCCTTCGCATATCCTACCATGATTCCTTCTTTGCACCTCATTTCTAATTTATTCCTAATCTGTTTTGGCACGCCAACATAGGCTTTACAACCAAATACTTTAAAATAAACAACACTGGGTTTTCTATTTAGGAACATTTCATAAGGGGTTCGGTTGCTTTTATGACATATTCTGTTCCACGTATGTACAAAACAGCCAAGAGCTTCTGCCCACCATTCTTTTCCCATTTTACCGTCATTAAGCATAGCTTTAACTGCGTCTAATGCCGTTCGGTTAAAACGTTCACACACACCGTTCTCTTCTGGGGTGTACGCGTTCGTGCGTTCAACACTAATTCCATTTTCGGCTAAGTACCCTTCGAATTGCCTGTTACAGAATTCCCCACCATTATCGGTGCGTATACTTATTAATTTTCTATTCGTCAGTCTTTCCATTTGCCTATGATAATTCTTAAAGTTGTAGAACGATTTGTTTTTATTTTTCATACAATACACTGTTACTAATCTACTATAGTCATCTACAATAGCAAGAAAATATTTACTCCCACCCTTAGATGGAACTGGTAGTGGGCCACAAACGTCTAAATAAACCAACTGCAATGGTTTATCCGATCTCTTCGGAACAGATTTAAAAGTTATTCTACTAGATTTAGCAATAATACACGATTTACACCTCTCTATTGGTTTTTTAATTTCTGGTAACCCTTTCACGCTTTGATTCTTACTAGTTTTCTTAATATAATCAAAATTTACGTGGCTAAATCTCCGATGCCATAGCATTGCATCGTCTACTTTATTTAACTTTCCAATTTCTGTACCGTAACCAGCTTCCCTTTTACCTGTTGCATATCTAAATGGTTTTACGTGATAAAGTCCGTCATATCGTTTAGCATAGCATAATCTATCCCAATTATTAAAGTATATCCACATCTTCCCTTTTGAAATCACAAAATGAGCACCAGCCTTTCTAACCTTGCTCCCGATAATAAATTTCTTCTTAGATTTGGATTATGTAACACATTATCTAACTCAATCCAATTTATTCGATTGCCTACTTTTACTGCAAATTTGACAGTACCCTTTCCTAGTACTTTACTTTCACAATTTCCTACAGCTAAAGACATACATATATCGTTTATTTCTTCAAAATTTGTCATTAAATTTCTATTATTACAGAAATGAGTTGTAGCTGCAGTATCTACGACCCAATTAAATTTATCTGCGTTACCTCCTTTATCTGTAGTTGTTACATAATTTTCTACTAACATTAATTCTTTATCTTTAAACTGTCCATTTTTATCGTCTATTTTAAACTTCTGATTTTTACTTACATTTTCTTTACATTGAGCAATTAAGTGCCCAAATTTATGACATCTGAAACAAGGTCCTATTCTCATATTCCCCATTTTTTTCTTAGATTTAGTTTTATTTTCAACTTTATCTTTCCCTGCGTTTAAACTAATAGTATTAAACACGCTTACCTTGCTGTCTTCTAAATCGGCAATTACCTGGCGAAGTCAGCTTTCTTCCCTTACCAGCTCTTCAGCAATTCTTTCCAGTGTAAAATCTTCGTCCTTCCACCTATAGATCAATTGTACAATGCCGGAGTATTCCTGGGGTAATCTCCTTATTGCCTGGAATCCTATAAAAAGATCTGCCAAGTTGTGACCAGCTTCAGCCAACTTCTTTGCAGTCATTCTTATCCTCGCGATAAATAATCCTATTTCTTCATTTGGCGTATATCTAATACTAAAAAATTCATCCAGTAACTGAATTATCCTTGCTCTTGTTTTGGGTTCGAATTGCTTCTGTAGAACTTCCCACGCTTCTTTACCACTTGAACATTCTTGTATCAGCGGCCTGAACTCAGCTTTAAATCCGTAATATAATGTAGTGAAGGCTCTGTTCTCTCTTAGTGTGAACTCCTGCTTTTCACGTCTTGTTGCACTTTTATCTAATTCTTCTTCTTTGTCCTCTATGAAGCTCCAACAATTTTTATCCAGTAACAGCATTTTCATGTCGACTTTCCATCGATCCCAGTTGTCATGGTTTAACAACTCAAAACCTTCAGGTAGTAATGTCATCTTCAATTAAGTGTGAGCACAACGACTTGAACAAACTTCTAAGAAAGGTCAGCTTCTTTTCGTGGATAACGGCCCTCTTCACCTAAATTCCTTCAATGCTGAGTTGAACTGGATGACTGATTAGCTGTTGGCGCTGGGCCCATAACCCTGTTGTCAGTGGTGATAAAGGAAAGCATATTTTGTTTCCCTTAAATAAAGCTAAGACTAAACTAAATAAAATTCATGCTTTATTCCGTAAATAAAATAAAAGAGCTAACACTGTAGCCTTTACGTTTAAAATCATTTGATTGAAAGCAAACTAGCATAATGCTAACTTATAATCACACAAGAGAACAAGAACCAGAACCTTCGCCGATACCGGTGTACATATATATTATACTCGGCCAACCCGCCGATCTTGATGTCATCGGCCAATCAGTGGCAACCACGTTAGCTTACCGCCGATCGACCTCCGATCAAAATTTGCATGTGGAAAACTAAAGCCAACAGTTTTTGCCATCTAAACCATATAGGAACCATATAAGAATAATTAGTCTAAAAGAAGGTTTAATTTTCATCAATTTTTAGAGTACTTTTTCATGGATTCGAATAATCTAGCTCCAACTGTAGTTGTTATTAGCTCTTATCATGGTATGTTGATTTTTTTCAGTGGTGTTATCTGTGACTTAGCCTGAAGTATTGGAACTTTCACTAGAACAACCAATAACTTTATTTCTAAAAAAGATGCAGGCTGAAAAGGCTATCTGACTTGCATCTACAAAAGTATGTATGCTCAAGTGGAACTCCATAGTGACATCTAACATCTTGAAATCTGTATATTTTTCAAATGGTGCAGTCGTTTGACCACTTCAGAAATTTTCTTTCAATTTCTTCATTTACTTCATCATTCCAAGATTCTTCCATTTTTCATGCAGCTTTAAGTAAAAGTTTAGCTTGCACTGTAGCAGGTAAAAGAAAGCATATAGGATCAGGTATGTGACTTATGAGTGAAAGAATTTTCTGTGTAGTTATTTTTCCCCCCTTTTTCATCAAGTTTTAAGTTTAGGTATTGATTTCTAAATGTTTATGAATATTTGCCCCATTTGTGTTTCCATACGTGTGACTTAGGAACTGTAGAAAAATGAGCAGGAATTACAGTGCTTTCCCATCCTGTAAGATCAAATATTCCTTCTTTTATTATGTTTGCAGTGGATTCAGTGAAGGTGTTTAACTCTGAAACTGTCTTTATATTTATTATGCTAGTATCAACATTAAATTTGACGCATAGTTTTTTTCAGTACTTCTTTAGAGTATTGCTCTTTCCTCAGTTCTTTGGAGAAATAGTGGCTGATAACTACCATCAATAAAAATGGACTACTGGCAATACCAAATATCACACGAGTGTGATGAAATGTCTTTATTCTACCGTCATCATTATAGCAAAGAAATCGTAAGAAATCTCAATCTGTTTCATTTAGAGATATCTGTAAAAAAGCTCTTCTAATGTCTGAAATCACACCAATTTCATACAAGCAAAATCTTGCTACAATAGAAGAAGTAGTTTTGATCAAATTAATTCCAGTCTGTAAGCATTCATTGCAAAGTTAGCTGATTAAAAGTAAGGATGTCTGATTAAGAAGCTCTGCCAAAGCATCAAAGGCTAGTTTTATTTTCATTGACAATATTGAGGATTTTTCTTTAATGACTAGATGATGTGGGAGGTTATGAGCAATGGGTAAAGACAGCTTCCTTTTGGGAGCTGTCTTTACTCATTGCAACTAATGGTTGCAAGAAGGTAAGGACTCTCCTTCTTGCAACCATTAGTTAAACACTTCATGATACCAGATTTTTCCCAAATTCTTAGTAGCAGATTCCAGTCTTCTCAAAGAAAGGTCATACTTGTAAGGCAGTATTCTCAATTTTTCCAGGCTATTATTCTTACCCTGTGTGTTTACAACCAGAGTCTGAAGGAAAACTTCATTTGTAGCATGTGAATTCAAAGAATCGATTGTTTTCTTTTTTTCTTCCCCCCTCATCATTTTTCTGCTTATGCATTTCACTGGACTTATCACATTCAAGATTGGAAGAAAAAAAATTCAGATGTCCTTCTGAAAAGATCTGACACCTAACATTTGATCAGCATTGATTACTGAGGTGACCATTAACCATGCATGTTCTGCATAAATCTTCCTTTTTTACCAGAGACATTTTTTCATCTAACGGAGTGTAAAACATGTTTTTACAATTACACCTTTCATGATCGCTTAAACAAAACGAGAAGGTATTGCTTCACAATTCATCAGAGGAAGGAATATTTTGGCTAGTTGCCTAGTGCTTGGGATTAGAAAGAGAATAAATATCCACTCAGTTTAATTTTATTTTTTCGTCTAATTGAACTTTTCTTTTCAGAAATTCAGTTATTGCATCAAGACTCAAAATATTTTGTTCAGGTTCAGTAATTTTTCAAGTGATTGCAACACACGAATAGGAATAACACACAGGCATATATAAAATTGTTCCACACCTGATTAGTTGGTACACCCAAACTGCTTAGGGCTCTGAGTTGTGTTAAAAGTTTTTGTACAAACTACTCAAAGAACGTTATCCAAAACAAGTTTTATGTACTCTTGAACATAAAAATTAGCTAAGAGTTCTTTATGGCCATATCTCTCAGAAGTGCTTTCTATAGCTAAAATTTTTCGTTCTTCACAGGAAAGTATTTTACAATATCCCTAGCTTCTGATTAAATTTTTGTTCACTATCAAATAATGGAATTTATCAGCATTCATTATTATTTTCATGTATGTTTTTAAACTGATTAAAGAATGTAAGCTAGCTTTTTAAATCACCTGGGAACATAAACTTTCGGTAGATGTTGGCACAAAGTTTTACATGTATTTTCATCAGCAACTAATTTCTGATTACTCTCTGACAGTGCATTTTGGTTTCATTTAGTTTTCTTTTAATATTATCAAGAAATAATTCCCATTCTAACTGTATCCTAACCGCGTTGATATTCCCCTACAATTTAAAACTCAGGTTCGAATTTTGTATCATCTTTTATAGTATCTAAATAAGCACTGTGTGCCAATTCTAATGTTTCTGTATTCTTTTTGAATAAGAAAAAACACATGTCTGTTTCTTCATATTCAACAGTAACATCACTGAAACTTCATCTAACTTTTTATATGCTTTTGTAAATGCAGAATGTGGCTCACTTGTTTATTTTCATCATTTCCATTTTTGCCTTAAAAGTTTAAAACCTTCAAGGAAAAAATTCAATAACTTCAGTAAACTTTAGTAAAACAATAATTAGCAACTTGGAAAATGGAAGTTTAAGGTAAATCATCTTGCCTCACTCTTTCACACACATCGGACATGTTCTCAACAGGCTTGCCCACCTGAAAATGCCAAATGATGCAGCCATTGTTAATTTAATCAAATAAATGAGTGGCTTGTTAAAAATATGATGAGTTGAAAGATCTTCACTTAAAATACATTTTAATATTCTTCAGTACAGTTCATTATATACATTCACAATATGTAATATCTAAAGGGCTAGAATAATTTCTATCATCTTATCAGTTTTTCAACAACAGCTTTGTTGCCATTCTGTTATAATTAAAAGACATAAGATACCTTTTTTTCATTTTTTAAATCAATATATAGTGCAACAAGACCATAATTCTTAATTTTACAACAAACATTTAATTTTGTGAATTGCTTAATATTATTTAACATAAAATAATTTTTTTCTCCTTTTTTTCAATCATTGCTGTTTAAAGAGTTCGTAGAAATCAGTAACTGTGTTTTGAACTTATGTACAGATATTTTTTCGTAACTATATAAAAAGTATAAATGTATAATTTACATTTGCATTAATGTTTAAGTTCATAACTGTATTTGCAGGAAGTTCTGAAACGAGATTGGCTTTTTAAATTAGTGGGCCATGAAAATTTTAAAATTGGAAACAGCAATTGCTCCATTGTAATATACCCAGCAAAAGGTCTATCTTTTGAATATTCTTTAGTAGTAAATGGAAAACACTACAAGAAATTTAAAGAAAATCAATCAAAAATTCTAAAGACATGGATTGTTGATGTTGATGATGAGCCATCACGTGTCGTATTAGGTAAGTAAAGGTATATAAACTATGCAGTAAAATATTTCTTTACATGTACACTGCTCAAAAAAAAAAAAAAAAAAAAAAAAAGTGGGACAGTGCTATATTTCCCGTTCTACTGGGCCGATTGACAAAATTCAAATTGCGTTCTTCATGTCTCGAAAGCGCGACTTAGGATATATATTAGATTTATATATAGCACTATTCTAACATAGGTATTTTGACACAAAATTGGACTTTTTCTGAAATAACATACCAATTTTTTTACATATTTCGATTCTACGACTCAAATTACGCCTAAATATGAAATTTTGTAAAATTTGGAGCGAAATTTACGGAGAAATTCACAAATTTATGTTGGCACTTTTTGTTCAGTTTGCGCCAAGAATAGTTCACTTGGCGAACGTCTTAATATATGGCAACCTTGTTTCCTTTCCTGTGAGAGGAAAAAAAGTCACCATCATTCTTTTTTCCAAATAATATTCTTTATATATTTTTTATTATAACTGTTATTATTTTAAGTAATTTTTTCTTTTTCGAATTTCATTTTAATTGTTTAAGTTGCATTTTTTTCTTCGAATAACTGTTTTAAAAATTTCTATTTACCTATTCAAGCTGCGTCAATAACGGTGCAGCGTTTATTTATTTATTTTTTCAAATAGTTTTCTTTATATATATTTATTTGTCATAGTTATTATTTTAGGAAAATTTTTAAATTTTTATACTTTTATTTTAATTGTTTGTGTTGCATTGTCTCTTCAGATAACTGTTTTAAAATTTTCTATTCCTTCGAACTGAGCATTTTAAATATATTTATTAATATAAATTTTCCAGAATTTGATTTTATTTATTTGAATTGCGTTCCTTTCCGAAGAATATTTTGTAACCCAGACTGTGATGCATTTGAAAACTGCATATATTAAAAGAGAAATTACAGTAAAGCACAGTTAACACGCCTTTCAATGTTCCGTTCAGAAAAGAAATATATAAATAAGAGAGATGTATAATGGACATTTTAACATAGGATGACTTGCATACACTGCTTTAAACAGTTTAATCATTGTGCCCATTGCTTTACACAGTTTTATCCTACATTTGGTTTCTTAAAATGTTATTCATATTTTAGTCAAATATTTTATTTTTGAAATCGCAAGAATCAAATATCATAAGATTAAAGTTTTAAATTAAAAAAAAAGTAGAAATATTAAATTTTACGCAAAAATTTATTTTTTATTTTCTTTTTCTTCAGGCATTCTACTTTATTCTTGCTCTTTTTCTTTAGGCATTCTGCAAGTATATTAAAAAGTATCCAACTTTTCGAAATAATCTTGGTATTTCTGACAATCATTTTAAATAAAGTTATTGCCTTCCATTTCATAAAGGCCCACAAACGGCCGAGCGGTAGAGAGTCGTTGAACACTGGTAGTTCACTCAGGGGTTCGAATCCCGGTAAACGGGCTGGTTACATGGGCGTTTTCGTGGATTTTCTCATGTGTACCATGTATGCTAGCTGGTTTCTCTTAGAAAGTTCATCACGAAGTATTTGGTCAGAGCCTTTATCAGTCTTTAGAGGCTAAACCTTTTGAAGGTATGAGATGAAAGGAAAGTCTGGTTTCATCAAGAGGTTTTGGTTTATTTAATTATGCCTAAGGGAAGGGATGCCTTCGTGGAGGACTTTCTAAGGGAAACTGGCTCGCATACACGTTACATATGGGAAAAACCACGAAAACGCCCATGCAGACAGCCCGTTCGCGAGATTCAAACCTCGGACCGAACTACCAGTGTTCAGCGATTTACCGCTCAGCCGCTGTTTCATCAGGAGGAAAAAAAAAAACGTCTTTAGGTGATATCCACATACATCACTGGATAAACTCCTGAATCTTCAAATAATTCGACTGAGAAAATTATGGGATTCTCCATTTATGATATGATATGATGTTCTATAACATAATTTAAATTTATACAACCATATAGTCTACAACCAGTCGCTCTTCACTTTAATCTGTAATGATATCGTTTTTGTCTTTTCTGTTAACACAAGCTCAATTGATGGTATTTGGTGGTGGTGGTGAACACGTCCAAGTGTTTTCTCTTTGAACACCTAAATTCTTTGAAGTATTCTGAAGGTATATTCAAAAGCGTCCGACTTTTTGAAACATTTTTGACAGCCAAATTTCCCTGCAAATTTTCGCTTACTTTTCTCCCTAATTTTCTTCTTTCCTTCTACAGTTATTTTCAGTGCTCACACAAAAAAATTAAGATTTTTTGATTCCTAGACTTCCATAAATTTTGCATTCTTGTCAATTTTTTTAAAATATCAATTGCATCAACTGCGTTTCAGCTGAAGACAGCTTTTCTAGACATTTTAACTATAAACAAAGTATAGAGCAAAGTACAAAGCATAAATATTTTAATTAAAAGATTTTTGCTAAATGACAAAGAAATAAAACAGTCCAGCAGGGTTTATTCTGTACCACAAAGTGACCCGATTCTTATATCGGCTGAAACAATCTAAATCATATTAAAGATCATGTTTTTTTTTTATACAATCTATAACGCGAGAGAAAAATTAGCTTCTTAAAACATTCTTTCTACGAGGATTAATATAAAATATTATATTTAAATATATATATTTTTAAAGCTGGGACTTGAACCAAACTTTCAGACTTTTAAAGTTTAATTTACATGGTGATTATAATTAAAGTTCCAATTTGAAATGGTCATAAAAGGAAAACTACTGGACCAAATGTTATCAAACTTGGGAATCGTGTAAAGGAGGTTATGGGAATTTATTTTCCGCGGGGAAAAAAAAAAAAAAGAGTTAAAAAACTCACCACCAGAGGAAAAATGGCGCTGTATACAATATTGGTAAATGAAATAAGACATGAAAACATCTGTTTAAAATATGTTTAATAGTTTCCGAAATGTGTTACAAAGCATGTTCAATGTAGCGTCCAGCATTTTCCGAGAGCAAGTTAAAACCTGTTACTGCATTCTTAACAGCAGTTCTTAGCATATCAGGAGGAATGTTACGGAGATGTTTAGAATATCACCATAAACAGTGCTTTTGAGATAACCCCATAGCCAAAAGTCACAGAGATTGAGGTCTTGTGGGAAGAACGGAATTATCGGCCTATAAGACGTTCATTCGTGAAATGTTTCCTAAGTAACTGTGCGACACACGTGAGGTGAGGCCCAGCCCTGCGCTAAAAATCGTAGTATCTAAAATGCCATGTTACTGCAGTTCCATGCAGTTCATGTATCACGAAACATTTTAACATTGACTCTAAGTGAGCTGCAATCACAGTGGTCCAGCTGTCGCCTGCTCTTCAGAGAAAAATGGTTCAGTTATAAAACTAGCTGTCATTCAACATTAAACGGTGTGGAATGACTGCTATGTAATCGAATGCAGTAGGAGAATGCAATGGAACTAGATAGATAACATAAGGGATTTCTTTGGCCCACATCGATTAAAAGCGTTTTGAATCAGTATCTTCATATTTTAGTGCCGAATTCAGGCTTCAAAAATTACAAATTAGCGATCTGTAAGAAAATGATTTCCAGATTGTACGCACTTGTGCTAGTGATTTGCGATCTCACATTTTCTAATCGCTAATTCGTGGTTTTCACGGACGAATTTCTCACTTACACGGATGGCGCACTCGACTTTTATCGAATTCAACGCTTTTAAATGGTAATTTGCTTACTTCAAAGTTTCTTAAGGGTATGCAACATGTTAAACCCGTGTAACAAAAGGTTAAGTTAGATTCCGACCCATATTTCGTTTAACAATATTGCATACAGCGCCATTTTCTCCTGGTGGTGAGGTTTCCAACTTCCTTTTTTTCGCGGAAAATAAATTCCCATGACCTCCTTTACACGGTTACCAAGTTGGATAACATTTGATCCAGTAGTTTTCCTTTTATGACCGTTTTAGTGTGGAACTTTGATTATAACCACTCTGTATATTATTAAATTTTAATTTGAAGCTACGCGTTATATGTATACCATGCGTAAGATTTTCGCTTTCATGGAAAAAATAAAGAATCGAAGCAAATACACTTAGGATAATGGACCAAAACTAAAAAAAATTTCCCCTCCTTCCGAAAATAAAATATTGAAACTTCGACCTTGAATTTATTGGGTTATCGAAATATTTAATTTGACTTATCTTCTGAGTCCTTCAGACAACGATTCCGTCAAAAATTCCGAATTACTTAAGCTAAAGTAAAAGATTTAGTATATACAGTCAAAAGTCGTTAATTCGGACACCCATAATTCGGAATGATCTATAATCCGGACATAAAAACTAAAAACTTTCTGCGCATGCGCCGTGTTGACACATGCGCAGAGGCGTTCACGCGTGCGCGTAAGACCTTTTACGACTGCGCATATGAGTGTGCGCAAGTGCAGAATACGTTTTCGCGTGCACATTTTATGTATAATGGACGTATAAGCTAAAATTATCTAATTATCTATTTCAGTTAATGTTGATGATTGCGTTGTTCCTTAATTTTCGAATTGCATCCGGCTTATTATTTTTTGCAGACTGTAAGAGCAATTTTATAAAAGTAAGCTTAAACTTTCGATTATATCAAATAGAATTTCCGATATATATTTGTTAATATGTAAAGGATCTAAAGCGAAAGTGTGTTTTGAAATCCGAAATCTGTTTATCAATTTCACGCTGCTCGGCGGCGGGCGCGTAATGAATTGGAAGTTGATTTGTCAGCACTATCCTTATCTTCAGCGCAGATGTTTTTATTTTATTTGGCTTATAATTCCTTACCAAATGTAGTATTTCATCTCGATATGCTCCGTCTTTGATATGATTTAAAACAAGTTCCTCGTCATTATAATTCGCTTCCGATAGCGAAGAAAAGTGACAGAGGTTATTGAAAACAAAAAAATTTCGATTGACAAATTAGTCGGTGTTCTTGACACAGCAATTATAGGACTTGAACGGCGGAACTTTGTAACTGAACAAGAAATTATGTCTGTTTAATAGAATTAAAGAGAAAGTATTATCACATGAAACGAAGCAAAACTTAAACAACTTACATTGAAAGAAATGTTTAATAAAGTAAACAAATAAATATTAAGCTTTTTCTTTTTGCAAATTTTGATACCCTTTAGATCATAATTGTTCTTTATTTCATAAATTACGGTTTCATATTTTTAATTTTAGAATTTCTGCATGCCATCTTACGAGATTTAAACTGATGATCTATAATCCGGAAAAATCGATAATCCGGAATCGCCGAAGTCCCGACGAGTCCGGATTAACGACTTTTGACTGTATTCACTGTATGTCTACACAACCACCGAACTTCTATTAATTCAGTCTCTAGAGGGTTGTATGTTTATATCATAATTTGACTTTTATAAAAATGATTATTCTAAATCTTATGTTTCTATAAAAATATACTGTGCTTTAAAAATATGTATCAGCCGCTCTTTCAGCCACTTCAAAATCAACAGTTTGTTTTTAGAAATAAATTATGCAGTTACTGTCATAAAATTCAAATAAACATCAAACAAAAATTCTCAGTTTTAGACAATTCGATTTAAACGAAGTAAAGCAGCAGACGATAAAACGCCGAAGGTAAAAATTTACTCATACAAAAATTTACTCTTATTTTTTTTTTTTTTTTTAAGATATAGAGAAATTTAAAAAAAATAGTTAAAAATTTGAATAATATCATATATAATTTTAAAAAATAGCTTTAAATATAGTATTAATAAATATTTATTACGCATCATTGAGGGGAAAAAATGTCATATAATTAATTCTCCGTAAAATTTTACTTGAAATTTAAGGTTAAAAATAGCTGTGGCAGTTCAGTGTAACAAAAATCCATAGACCACATTTGGCGTTATTATCGCTCAAAAAAAGATGCCAAATTTCAAAACGCGAAAATATGTAAATTCGTGTATATCTTAGAAAATTTTGAATAAAAAAGCCTAATTTTTTGCAGATATGCTTAAAAATACACCTACTTTAAGATGATGGTAAAAATTTTATAGGTTATAATTCAAAATTTTTTTCGAAAAATTTATAAAAATTATTTTAAAATAGAAATTTTAAAAATAAAACACAAAAAATGGGTAAATTTTATTTGGAATGAACCTAAATTTCGAAATGTGAGAGAAAAAATCAAAAAAGTTTAATAAACAAAGAGATATTAATAAATATTTGCCAAATTCAATTAACATTGAGGAGCTAAAATTTTGAGAGCTAATATTTTAAAAACTACTCGTACGATTTTTACAAAACTTGGTATTCTGGCATAATTTGAGTCGTAGAATCGAAATATGGAAAAAAATTGGTATGTTATTTCAGAAAAAGTCCGATTTTGTGTCAAAATACCTATGTTAGAATAGTGCTATATATAAATCTAATATATATCCTAAGTCGCGCTTTCGAGACATGAAAAACGCAGGTTGAATTTTGTCAGTCGGCCCAGTCGAACGGGAGATATAGCACTGTCCCGTTTTTTTTTTTTTTTTTTTTTTTTGAGCAGTGTACCATTATTTACTTACATGTTATACAAAAATTGACAGGGAGAAATTATGTGAATAGTTTAATTTCTAAAGGATGTGATTGCAGTAAGAACGAAAGAGATGAAAAGCATTCATGAATAAACTTATGACAACTATCACAATCACACAGACTTTCACAATATTTTTTATTAAAAAAAAAGGTACTCTTCTGTTATGTATTTACCTATGCGTGTGTGCATACAATCGCATAGGTACACTGCTCAAAAAAAAAAGGGGGGGGACAGTGCTATATCTCCCGTTCTACTGGGCCGATTGACAAAATTCAAACTACGTTTTTCATGTCTCGAAAGCGCGACTTAGGATATATATTAGATTTATATATAGCACTATTCTAACATAGGTATTTTGACACAAAATCAGACTTTTTCTGAAATAACATATCAATATGTTTCCATATTTCGATTCTACGACTCAAGTTATGCCTGAATACCAAGTTTCGTAAAAATCGTACGAGTAGTTTTTAAAATATTAGCTCTCAAAATTTTAGCTCCTCAATGTTAATTGAATTTGGTAAATATTTATTAATATCTCTTTTTTTTATTAAACTTTTATTATTTTTCCTTTCACATTTCGAAATTTAGGTTCATTCCAAATAAAATTTACCCATTTTTTGTGTTTTATTTTTTAAATTTCTATTTTTAAATAATTTTTATAAATTTTTAGAAAAAAATTTTGAATTATAACCTATAAAAGTTTTACCATCATCTTAAAGAAGGTGTATTTTTAAGCATATCTGCAAAAAATTAGATTTTTTATTCAAAATTTTCTAAGATATACACGAATTTACATATTTTCACGTTTTGAAATTTGCCATCTTTTTTTTGAGCGATAATAACACCAAATGTGATTTTTGGATTTTTGTTACAGTGAATTGCCACAGCTATTTTTAACCTTAAATTTCAAGTAAAATTTTATGGAGAATTAATTATATGAAATATTTTTCCTCAATGATGCGTAATAAATATTTATTAATACTATATGAAAAGCTATTTTTTTAAAAATTACAGATGATATTATTCAAATTTTTAACTATTTTTTTTTAATTTCTCTCTTTCTTCTTCTTCTTCTTCTTTTTTTTTTTTTTTTAAAATAAGAGTAAATTTTTGTAAGAGTAAATTTTTACCTTCGGCGTTTTATCGTCTGCTACTTTACTTTAACTTTGTTTAAATCAAATTGTCTAAAAGCAAGAATTTTTGTTTGATGTTTATTTGAATTTTATGAAAATATTTTATGACATTAACTGCATAATTTATTTCTAAAGAAACTGTTGCTTATGAAGTGGCTGAAAGAGCGGCTGATACTGTCATCCATATTTTTAAAGCACAGTATATTTTTATAGAAACATAAGATTTAGAATAATCATTTTTATAAAAGTCAAATTATGATATAAACATGCAACCCTCTAGAGACTGAATTAATGGAAGTTCAATGGTTATGTAGAAATGATCTGCAGCTACTTAATGGCTGGATAAGTCAGTAGCTTCTGTGGACAAGTAGAAATAATTATATAAACGACACACAACATTCTGGATTCAATTAACATCGAGGATACGATGTTTATTAAATTAATTTAAGAAGTTTTAAAACATAAAAAATCAACTCATTTTTTATCCTAAAATTTATTTTTGTGCGTAGCGTATTTTCATTATATCCTTAAAATTCTAATTTAGAATGTAATTGTCAAGAACTGAATCCTAATCATCAATAATATAATAAGTAATTATTACGGTTATTAATAAATCCTTCTTATAATGTAATTACAAATATTTCAAAAAACTTTGTCTGAATGAAAATATTTTTCTATGCAAATATTTTTAATTTTATATTAATCAAGATTGCACACGATATTATTTATTTGCACTTCAATTTTAACCGTCAGCTCTAGTAGAAGTTACAAATCAATTATATTTAATTAAGGATTGGATTGGATTGGATTATTCAATTATGGCAAAGCACACGAGGGTTATCTGCCTAAAGGGAGGGATTTCTTCGTGGAAGACTTTCTAAGGGAAACCAGCTGGCATACACGGTACACATGAGAAAATCCACGAAAACGCCCATGTAACCAGCCCGTTTACTGGGATTAGAACCCCGGAGTGAACTATCAGTGTTCAGGGACTTTACCACTCGGCCGTTTGTGGGCCTTTATGAAATGGAAGGCGATAACTTGATTTAAAATGGTTGTCAGAAATACCAAGATATTTCGAAAAGTTGGATGCATTTTAATGTACTTGCAGAATACCTAAAAAGAGCAAGAATAAAGTAGAATGCCTGAAGAAAAAGAGAAAAAAATAAATTTTTGCGTAAAATTTAGTATTTGTAATTTTTTTAAAATTTAAAACCTTTAATCTTATGATATTTGATTCTTGGGATTTCAAAAATAAAATATTTGACTAAAATATGAATAACATTTTAAGAAACCAAATGTAGGATAAAATTGTGTAAAGTAATGGGCACAATGATAAAACTGTTTAAAGCAGTGTATGCAAGTCATCCTAAGTTAAAATGTCGGTTATACATCTCTCTTATTTATACATATCTTTTCTGAATGGAACATTGAAAGGCGTGTTAACTGTGCTTTACTGTATTTTCTCTTTTAATATATGCAGTTTTCAAATGCATCGTAGTCTGGGTTGCAAAGTATTCTTCCGAAAGAAATGCAATTCAAATAAATAAAATCAAATTCTGGAAAATTTATATTAATAAATATATTTAAAATGCTCAGTTCGAAGGAATAGAAAATTTTAAAACAGTTATCTGAAGAGACAATGCAACACAAACAATTAAAATAAAAGTATAAAAATTTAAAAATTTTCCTAAAATAATAACTATGACAAATAAATATATATAAAGAAAACTATTTGAAAAAATAAATAAATAAACGCTGCACCGTTATTGACGCAGCTTGAATAGGTAAATAGAAATTTTTAAAACAGTTATTCGAAGAAAAAAATGCAACTTAAACAATTAAAATGAAATTCGAAAAAGAAAAAATTACTTAAAATAATAACAGTTATAATAAAAAATATATAAAGAATATTATTTGGAAAAAAGAATGATGGTGACTTTTTTTCCTCTCACAGGAAAGGAAACAAGGTTGCCATATATTAAGACGTTCGCCAAGTGAACTATTCTTGGCGCAAACTGAACAAAAAGTGCCAACATAAATTTGTGAATTTCTCCGTAAATTTCGCTCCAAATTTTACAAAATTTCATATTTAGGCGTAATTTGAGTCGTGGAATCGAAATATGTAAAAAAAATTGGTATGTTATTTCAGAAAAAGTCCGATTTTGTGTCAAAATACCTATGTTAGAATAGTGCTATATATAAATCTAATATATATCCTAAGTTGCGCTTTTGAGACATGAAGAATGCAATTTGAATTTTGTCAATTGGCCCAGTAGAACGGGAGATATAGAACTGTCCCATTTTTTTTTTTGAGCAGTGTATGTACATATATGCTTGCATACATGAACACATACATCCAAATATATATGCATACATTCAAACATTACTAAATCTTCACCTTCAAGAACCATTAAAAACATCAGATCTCTGTCTTTCTCTCTTTTCCCTTTTAGTTCTTTACTATTATTGCTTCATTAGTCAGAGTCTGTGCACCCAAATTCCATAAGCTAATCAGTTAGTAGAATGAAAGCACTATGTGGAAGAATCCATTTTAAAATTTAAAGCAGCTCTCTTTCTGATCATCTTAAAGAAGGAGAACATTACGTAAATATTAAAATTTTTTTCAAAAACTTGTGTTGCAAAACTGGGGGGGGGATATATGAGTGAATATGGTATATATGAGTAAATGTGGTATATATTTAAAGTCATTTTAAGTGTTGGAAATGAATTTTTAGTGTTCTACAAGATGTTGCACCATGCTAGAGTATTTCCATGCGGTTACAAATGTGATATATCTAAGGTACAATATTAAGTCCGAGATCCGGACTCGTTGGGACTGCGGGAATTTTGATTTGGAATTTTTCTGGATATTTGATCATCTGTTTAAATCTAGTAAAATGGCATGTAGAACTTATGAAATTAAAAATATGAAACTGTGATTTCCTGATTTGGAATTTTTCTGGATATTTGATCATCTGTTTAAATCTAGTAAAATGGCATGTAGAACTTATGAAATTAAAAATATGAAACTGTGATTTATGAAATAATGAAGCATTTATGATCTAAAGAGTATTAAAATTTACAAAAAAAGCTTAATATTTATTCGTTTATTTTATTAAACATTTCTTTCAATGTAAGTTGTTGAAGTTGCTTCGTTTTTTTGTGCTAATGTTTTCTCTTTATTTCTATAGACAGACATAATTTCTTGTTCAGTTAAAAAGTTCCGTTTTCAAGTCCTCTAATTGCAGTGTCAAGCATTCCGACTATGTTGTCAGTCGAAATTTTTTCGTTTTCAATAACCTGTCTGTCACTTTCTTCACTACCGGTAATGATATTTTCTGGATCTAGAACCATACTACAGATTTCACTGTCCATTAATTGATTCATGGTTAGGGTTTCATTACAATTAAAAATTTCTGTTATATCATCTTCATTTATTAGTGCTTCTCTATATTTCGTTATGAAATCCATTACCGTAATTTCTGGAAGAAACGCTGCGGCATTTACGTGTTTAAAACTTAAATTTTCAGCAGGTGCGGCATTTCTACCCATGCGGCATTTAGGTGCACTAAAAATAAAATATTTCCTATGATGGTCATTGTACATAGTTTGGATGGCCTTGTCATTGTGCATAGATTGGTGCTGTTCCCACACAAAAGACCACTCAGTTGCTTTTTGCGAACATTATTTTGTTTACGTTATTTTCCTTGAACGGACCTACATGCCTTATTCACCCTAAACGAGATCTCAGAACAATAACATTCTTCCCCCTTTCAAATCAACATTCTCATCAGTTTGAATAGTCTCTCTCCTCTGCCATTCCATGAATCTTCCAGGACCCATCCTCTTTCCACCCCTGCCTTTTCTGCAATTTTTTTCAAAGGCGGACACGACTCCACCTGCCTCGCAATAATGAACTCTGACGTATTTCCCCTTCAGCATGAATGGATTTTTTTTGGCATTCTGCCAAATACAGATCCCATCAGTTAGGGTACAAGTACTTGTTGGATAGTTTTTAATTAGGGAGCGGAAAATTTTTGAAAATGTCTCTAAACGGCACAGAAGCTATACATTTCTTACCTTTAATTTATTTTTGAGTTATGGTTTCATTTAATGCATTTTTCTTAACTGGTATGTCATATATCAGGACTTAGGTTGAGTTTTTGCATCTATACGGCCCACGACGATGTCACGCTCAATTTAATCTATTGCGGCGTTTACGCTGATGCGGCGTTTCTGTGTAATTTTAATTTTTTTCCCGCCATTTTTCTCGAGTGCGGCATTTACGCTGATGCGGCCTTTCTTCCGGAAATTATGGTAATTGGAAAATTTCACATTTTGTTTACGCTATCAGAAAGCCTTTAAATTCGAGGCTATTATCGTCATCATCCTACCATGAAATAGGGGAACTAGCCATAAATTATGCCAAGCACTTTTTAAAGTATTTGGAGACACATCTTCCCAAGGTCTTGTGATGCTCCATACAGCAGATTTTATGCTAAAGTATTCTTGAATAGTCTTGTCATTATTTAGAAATTTAACATGTATTTTAAAAATGGTACTTTATATTTGCATTTTACCAGCACGCACACTATTCTGATTTCAATAGGCTGAATGATAGACATACGGTTTGGAGGAAAGAATAATACGGATACATTATCTTTTACTAAAATTTAATTGAAGTGTGAACCAAACAGTTATTATACATTCAGGGCAATTTTTGCATCATCAGGTAAACCAACGAATTCAAATGTTGCCAAGCCTTGGGGGTGAGATGATTTTCAAACCAATCATTCATTAGTGCGTGTGTCACCATGTTGTTTTTTTATTTGCATGATATATAACAAGGAAAATCTTTACTCCTTTAAATGCTCGAGTTCGTGCATATTTTTTCTAATTACGAAAAGTTTACTCTTATGCATTCCTGCAGCATCTGCGCTTGCTAAAATTGTTGGTCTCACTTTGGAATCTTTGACACCAGTTAGAGCCTTTTCTGTAGAGGTTGCTAAGGCGTTTCATGGTTCCAGTTTGCAGCCAGAAAAGACCAGTTTCATTTGGTTTTCACTATTAACGAGTTAAATGAATTCATCTGCAAATAGCTCAGCAGCTTCACTATCAGTTGAAGCACTAAAACAATGGCCACTAGCTTTCCACATTGCTCTTTTTCACTCGTGGTTGCCAGATCATTCTAGTTAAACAATACGCTTAACAGATCTAGGTGCCAATTCACTTCTGCTTTAACACGAATAACTAATTTAATAAAAAATAATTTTTTTCATAAACTTAAGAAATATAAACTAAAGGAAGTAAAAATGTACGAAATTTAGCGAATCATTTTCACCTAATTAATAAAAAAATACTTATTGTACCCTATACTATTGTCTATATTTATTGTATGTTTTTTATGATCCGTATGTAAGTCGTCCCCCGTAATTTAGCTTCAGAAAAAGTTCCCAAAGTTCTTGGCTTATGTGTGAAAATATCCGGCAATGTTTATTTGCTTCTTCTTTTCGTGCATAAGATTTATATTCTTAGACGGATCAGCCTTCTGTACGAAATTTTCCGTCTATAATGATGAGAAGGTTACACCACATTAACATGAGACACTATAAATTTCTTAAGAATTCATATTAAGAATAGGGTGGTTTAAATACTAAATTGTGTATTTTATCAACAGGAGCAAAATTTTAATTTTGTTCCATGGTGATTTTTAAATTTGGTTAACCAACCTGTTGAATATGTGCATTCATTTTTTAAGTTCATTTCTTCATGAAATATTTTGACTTCAGCCATTAGCATTGGACCAGTCAATGGTACGCCTTTGCTCTGAAGCTGTCTGACCATCACTTTTAGCATAACGAATAATTTTGCAATTTAATTTGTTAAATTTTTCCTGTTTTTATTGCAATGTGTCAAAATCGGCAAAAAATTCAAAAAGTTCCTTTTTCTGTTTTCTTATGTCATATACAATTGATTTTTCCATGCCATACTCCTCCAGATTTTAAGGTGCCCACCAGCGGCCGAGCGGTAAAGTCGCTGAACACTGGTAGTTCGGTCCGAGGTTCGAATCCCGCGAACGGGCTGGCTGCATGGGCGTTTTCATGGTTTTCCCCATGTGTAACGTGTATACGAGCCAGTTTCCCTTAGAAAGTCCTCCACGAAAGGCATCCCTCCCTTTAGGCAGATAGCCCTCGAGGCTTTGCCATATTCACATACACACACACACCAGATTTTGAGACAAAAATACCTTTATCCATCAATGAACATAGAAACATACTGTCACTTTGTAGATACTGTTGGCAACTCCAGAATTATTTTGGCATAATTGAAAGTTCAAACTTTAATTTTCAAAAAAAAATGTTGTAATAATAACAACCTGTATAAAATAATGAGCTGAATCAATTCAGAAAGTTAAGAAACTGCACAATCTGCTATATTAACTGAAATTCCTTGGAATCAGTAAAGTATAATTTTAGCCTAGCTAAATAGCGTCCGCTATACATTATTGGTTATGTATCATGAGATTGGCGACGGAAGACAAGTTGTTCCGCTAAATCTTGTCTTGCTTCTCTCATGCACTGAGACAATTAAGCTTGAATTATATTATTTTAGTTATTTATTATACTTACGTCTATTTCTTGCACATGCTTAAGGCTTATTTGAGTTCTGAATAAATAAATTTCCAGTCCTTAAGGCTTATGGAGGACCAGCACTAGATATTTTACCGCTTGATGTAGTCTCTGCGGGTCCTGAATTCTGCTACCAAGTGCCTCTTTAAGTTCTAAATTTTTACTGCGTCTAAATTTCGGGTTCCAGTGCTTTCCCTAAATTCTAAAAATTTTCTCATCCCTGAATTTTGTTGCTGGGTGTTTCACTAAATTCCAAAAAAAATGTCTTCCTAAATTCGATGATACGAGCTCTGGTGCCGGTTCTGGGTTTATGTGAAAACAAATAAGTTATTTTTAATTCAAATAGCACTAAATGTAACCTTTTAGGGTACTTTTCTGTTTTGCCGGTGCAAGCTAATAAAATCGCCAATAATGGTACAGCTAATGCCAAACGGAATATCCTCGCTGGTGTAACCTTTTGCACCTCATTTTCAAAACAAGTAGCAGCCATTTCTTATCAGATTGATTGTTTCTTTCAATACTGGCATACAATTACATAAAAGTTTTACCGGATAGTTCAATTTTATGCTTTAAGGCCATTCGCAGTAATTGAATCAATTAGGATGCAATCACAACACTCACCTGAAGGCAAAAATATAGAAAAGGCAAAGTCAAGGGTTAAACTCATCAATCCTAATGAGAATGCACTAGCAAAGTAAAGCACTGCAGTTTTATATAATTTCTGAGTAAGCTATTCGTACAAATTGAAATAATTCTTGCTTAATTAATAAATTTAAACTTGTATTCCAAATTAAGATTTAACTCGAAATTAATGTAGATAAATTCTGAGAGAACTAGACTTTTGTAGCGTAGTTTGCGTGAGATGAGATCACTTGGGGTCATGTGATATGAACCGGCGAATCAGGATGTGGAACTGTGATAGTATAGTAAATTATTAAATTAATGTCTTTTTACAAATTTTTTGTCTTTATTTATTGGATTTTTACAAAATTTTAAACGATATTAAAATGTTTATGCCTTCAAAATAAAACTAACATTTGTTAACATTTTTTATGTGTATATTGTATGTTGGCGCCAATGAAGTCTGCTTGGCGAGATTTGTGCCGGCGAAGTGGAAAAGTACCCCTTTTGGTTTATAAGTGTCATGAAAAAAATCTAGTTTTAGCATATGGAAAAAAATTTTTGTTAAATTTTTCTCGTCAACATTTCTTAGAGGATTTAACTTTAATCATCGCCAAGCAATAAGGTAAACATAAAAGGTTACCATACTCTTTGTTATTCAATTACTAATATAAAAAAATTGTTTAGGCGTTGTTGCATGAGTCATTATTCAAGTTGTCAAGTGCTGATAAACATGCGGTGATGGATGCAAATAATAAATAATGATTCGCCAGGTTGGTGTCAGGAATATAATATATTAATAGTGTAAAATCAGCGATGTCTCTACTTAGAATGTTTCAGTTTAAGATGTATGCAAAGCAGATACGCAGCTACAGAGCCAAATTATTGATCACACAAATTAATGCTAAAATAATTGTTTCTTCAATAACGAGATATTTTATTTAATGCCAGAGTGAAATTAAGAATCGAAACTCTCCTCGTGTTTTATAACGGAAGAGAAAAAAATTAAGTGCGCATGTGTAAAGCATACAAAAAAAAAGTTGGTGGTGGCTTTGAGGTCCAAAGCATATGGAAGCATATGGAAAAAAATTTTTGTTAAATTTTTCTCGTCAACATTTCTTAGAGGATTTAACTTTAATCATCGCCAAGCAATAAGGTAAACATAAAAGGTTACCATACTCTTTGTTATTCAATTACTAATATAAAAAAATTGTTTAGGCGTTGTTGCATGAGTCATTATTCAAGTTGTCAAGTGCTGATAAACATGCGGTGATGGATGCAAATAATAAATAATGATTCGCCAGGTTGGTGTCAGGAATATAATATATTAATAGTGTAAAATCAGCGATGTCTCTACTTAGAATGTTTCAGTTTAAGATGTATGCAAAGCAGATACGCAGCTACAGAGCCAAATTATTGATCACACAAATTAATGCTAAAATAATTGTTTCTTCAATAACGAGATATTTTATTTAATGCCAGAGTGAAATTAAGAATCGAAACTCTCCTCGTGTTTTATAACGGAAGAGAAAAAAATTAAGTGCGCATGTGTAAAGCATACAAAAAAAAAGTTGGTGGTGGCTTTGAGGTCCAAAGTTTAGATCATTCTGGATATTCGACGTCTGGATCTCAGACTTTGTACTGTTTTTAATTTGTAGTGTGATATATTTTATAAAGAATTTCTGTGCATTGCCTTATATTATGTAAATATCATATTTATAAACATTTTAATTTATTCAATGGTGAAAGTTATTTATTTTATTAATTTTAATATTTCTAATTTTTAGAGAAGGATACTCTTGATGTATGGGTGAATGGAGAAAAAATGGAAACAGCAGTATGTCTTATGCATATTTATTTAATTATCTCTCTTAATGATGTTTATTTAGTGTTCACTAATCTGTAATACTTAATCATGTTGAGTTTGTAGTACTCAGCTCTTTGAACGATGTCAAATTTGCTTCAATGTCACTAATGTTCACAGATACTTTTGTTTCAAATACATTTGATGTTTTCAGGAGGTTTTCTACAAAATATTACATAATGTTATATTTTGATTGGAGTAAACAATATGAAACAAAAACAAATCTTTATTGTGACAAATAAAAAGTACTGAAATAATCAAGTATATATTATTTAACATCATATTTGTAGTAATACGAACTGCATGACTGTTATATTGTAAATTCAGTAACCAAATCTATGTAATGTGATGCTGTTTCACTGATATCCTCACCATTTTGACAATGTATTATGCTTATCGTTTTGGGAGTTAGTGATAAAAATAACTGTACATCTGTGTTATGGAATAAGATCAGTTGTATTATGGAGCTTTTGTTCTTAAATGAAAATTATGATATATCCCGAAATTCAGTATACTGGTCATGTTAAATAGTGAGAAGGCATATGTGGTTAAAATGAGGTTTAGAATAAAGTTAAATTTTCTCAACATGCTGAAAATCATATTAAGAACAGACATATTAGACACCAGCATAACAGGTACATCAGATTTGTGTACCATTTCCATCTGCAATTGGGTCTACCAGTGTCCGAGCAGTAAAGTAGCTGAACTCTGGTAGTTCAGTCCGAGGCTTGAATCCTGCGAATGGGCTGGCTGCATGGACATTTTCATAGTTTTCCCCATGTGTAATGTGTATACAAACCAGTTTCCCTTAGAAAGTCCTCCATGAAGGCATCCCTCCCCTTAGGCAGATGGCCCTTGAGGCTTTGCCGTAGTCACATAAAACAAAACAAAACAAAACCATCTGTGATCAAGATACAAATATGGAAATCAGTATGTTGGTTTGACATCTAGAAAATTATCAATAAGAATTGCTGAGCATAAGTTATGTAGAACCTCTGTGCCAATTAATACAATAAGAGATAATGTAAATACTCCATAAAGCATTGATTGCTTGAAGCAAAGCTAAAATCATCTACAAACCCATGAACAAAAGAAGCCAAAAAAAAAAAAAAAAAAAAAAAAAGAAGAAGAAGAAGAAGTGTTAGAAATCATTAAAAGATGTGTTGCAGCTTCCTTCCAGTTTGGCATATATCTGGATGTTGATTCTCAAGAATACAGCAACCCTACAGGAAATTGCAATAAAAGAAAGGAAAATTGGATTGAGCTATTCATTATGATTCCAGCTGATGAGCTGTCATATAAACCTCGTAACTTCATTAATGTTTAAATGCAGTTTTCAATATGTCAGCCTAGAATGACCTTAATAGATCAGTAATGCCAGATAATAATGCTGTCTTTAATTTTAAAAAATGTAATTTTTGTTTTTACTTTCATTATATAAGCTTACCATGCCAAGAGTTGCTGGAAAATTCATCTAAAAAGGTTTATAATAATATGTAGATGCAATTTCGTTTGTACAATAAAGATATGTTTAGCCTCTGGAGAAATGACAATCCATTTATGTGGATTTCTTAATTATCTTAATGGGCTGTGGTCTCAGTTAATTTTGTTTGTTGGAATTCTACTGTATTTTATGACAGCTGCCCATGTGGTGTAGTGATTAGTAATCCTGACTGCCATACTGATCAGCCTGGGTTTGAAATCAGGTGAAGGCATGGATGCTTGAAATGTTTGTACGTGTATAATGTCTGTGTGGCAAGGGAAGCACTCAAAAACCTCTTAAGTGGATGGTTTTAGGGGAAGAGGGATGAGGGACAATCGGACTCCCCCACCTTCTGTTGGTGTTCCATTAAAAATTAGTGGGAGAGAAGTATACAGTTAGTGTGGTGAAGCTATGTACAACTTATGATGAAATTCGGGTGTTTCGGCCACTTATTATGATCTGTTGTTTGTTATTCTGTGAAAGAAAATTTTAATCATAAAAAAAAGTTTCAGCTATAACAGTAAATTTATATCTTCGTTCCTAAAAAACAAAAGGTGCGTTATCGAGGATCAGTCAGGCTTACATCAAATGAAAATGCAGATCTTATGAGTATATTGTTGCATCAATCTTTTCCATAATTGGTGCTAAATCATGCTGTTTGGCGACAGTTTCATGGTCGATTGGATAATACATAAATATAAATAAAAATAAAATATAAAAAAATTTAATCCATTTTAAATTTATATTTCTCTTTGTATTGAATTTTAACATTTTCTGTTATAGACTTTTATCCGTAAAGTCTTTTTAACGTGCTATGGATATTTTCAGGGAGAATTTGTTGAAGATGGAACAGAAACACATTTTGCACTAGGTCCGTATCAAGCATACATTAAAGCTGTCAGTAGTGGAAACAAAAGGGAAGGAATAATACATACACTGATTGTTGGTGATACCATTATTCCAGAGAGTGCTGATTAATAAGGATGATCAAGTTATCCATTCATCCTTAAAGAAGATGATGACAGCAAATTATCATCCACCAGGTATGGTACTATAAATATTTATATTGCACAGCCTGCAGGTTATGGTCTTTCAAACTACTGTACAGTCTTAACAGTTGAATTACTTTTGTAAGCAGATTTAAAATTTAAAAGTCATTGTACACATATATTTTTAACGTTAGATCAAATGAAAAAAGTATATATTTTTGGCATTTTAACAAACTATGCAATGTAGCTGTTTTTTAACACAGGTTTTTTTAATTTAATGTAAAAAAGGATATCATTTAATGAATTCGTTAGATGTAGTTTAGTAAAAAAAAGAACTACTTTATTTTAAGTGTAATTTTAAAACAATAATAGAAAAGCCCACATTTTCAAATATAACTGAATAAAGCCTAATTTTGTATCTTCAGTCATTAGACTTGAAATGGAACCGTCCATTTATAATTTCTTTTGCCTAGGAATATTTTAATCTGATGCAGTATCAAATTTCACGAACAAACTTCATTTTAACTATATTTGATACATGATAAATACTCTGCATTTGACAAAATGCACATACTTTAGAATAACATATAAAATATATATGTGTACGTGTTAAAGAGTGCATGACACATAGTGCATATTAAACTTGAAATATTTTTAGCATCCATGTGTAATTAAGATGTGTCAAATGTAAAGTGTATTTTATTTTAGAGGTATAGCTTAATTCTGCCATTTAATGATTTTATTGTATAATAATAATGTATTCATTTAGTTCTTATTATATATGTTTCAATATAAATTCAGACTTTCATTTTTTTTTTTTTTCCAAACAAATGTGTTTAATTTACATTCTCAAACCGCAAGAAAGCAATAATTTTTGTTAAAAAATGTTGTACGTACTTCAGTGTCTGTAACTGTAATCAAGTAAGATTCATTTTTAATCGCAGAGAAAGGATATGCATCTGAGGAAATAAAGTAATTCATAATGTTCACCAAGCAAGTTATTCCAGTTTATTAATTTTAAGTTACCATCTGTTTCTTGATTGAAGGGACTGTAAGTGTTTCTAAATATATAGATTCCAAGTAAATTATACAGATATTTCTAGATATATTCTTGCATATCTTTGCAGTAATACTACTTTTTGAAATGTTTTCTATTTAAGAAATACATGACTTTAAATAGAAACTAACAAATAAAAGTAAATTTTCATAGTTAGTAAATAAGTATAAGCTGAATACTGTTTATTTTTATGCTGATAGTTAGTGGCGTATGAAAGCTAGTTTTTTGTGTATAAAGTAACTGCTGTATTGAGTTAATTGAGTTATATGAAAATATGCATATTTGTGCATTGCATCCAAGATCTCATTATATATTTGTGCTCACAATGATCAACTAAAATGTATTTATGAGTCTCAAAGCAAAATTTGTATTTAATTTTTTTATGATAGATATATCACGTGGAATTTTTTTTTCCTTATTCATATATTCAAGTATGTTTGTAAAATAAATAAATAAATAAATAAATAAAATTAATGCTGATAGATAATACTTTACTGATAGCTTTTTGTATGCACAATGCTTCAATGAGATATCTAATTCCTAGTTTTATTCAGTCTAAAGGTCATTAATGCAGTCATGATATAAAGTTGCACTTTTTTTCCTGTTTGTTAATCTAAAATAATCATTTATGATTATGATTATTATATTAATGTTAGCAGAAATTGTAGAGGTGTTCATGCTTAAAACTACTTAATATGATTCAAAATATTACTTAGGCTATAGTGCAGATGGACTGTGATTTGTAAGTAAGTCACATAGCAAACCATCTGCAGGAAGCTTGATTTGATAATTTTAAGATTTCTATAACATGACTTTACAGTATTGCTGCCTTATCTGCAGATAATATGTTCAAAGAGAAAGTAATGCTGGTGGTTGTCTTTTTGTCTGACGATTTTTCAAAATGAAAGCCTTTTGGGGGGGGGGGCTTTTATATTTCAAAAGTAGTACAGGATCATAATTAGAAAAAATTTTGATTTTATGTCAAAATATATCTATCAGTGAAGTCTTTAAGATGATGGATATTTAAATTTAAGACACAGTACTTTCAGCATACATGAAATCTCATTTTTTAAAATTCTTTTGTTGGTTTTTCACTATCATTAGCCAGATAGGTACAGCATGTCATGATCAGTTATACTGTAATTAGACAAAGAAATTGTTTATCTTGACATCTGAAAATAGTATTCTCATTAGGATATCAAGACAAACATTACATTATTATCTTATCAGAGGAGATATTAATTTTATAATTATTCTGGTATCAACCGTATAGTGGCTGTTATACTTTCAAGTGAAGTAGGGAGACCATTAATGAAAATTTAAAAGACAACAAAATCCAAGATAATAAGTCTTGTTTCAGATTTTGAATGATACAAAAATCATATTCACATTTAAAATAATTCCTTCAACTATATACAGTCAAAAGTCTTCAATCCAGACTCGTCGGGACTTCGGCGATTCCAGGTTATAGATCATCAATTTAAATCTGGTAAGATGGCATGCAGAAATTATACAATTAAAAATATGAAATCATAATTTATGAAATAAAGAACAATTATGATCTAAAGGGTATCAAAATTTACAAAAAAAAAAAAAAGCTTAATAGTTATTTGTTTACTTTATTAAACATTTCTTTCAATGTAAGTTGTTTAAGATGCTTCATTTTTTGTACTAATACTTTCTCTTTAATTCTATTAACAGACATAATTTCTTGTTCATTTCCACTGTTCAAGTCCTGTAATAGCTGTGTAATCCCCGCAGAGCAGCGTGAAATTGATGAACAGATTTCAGAATGGTTAGAGAAACAAAGGATATGCCTTTATCCATTTTTTGCAGCAATGCCACTTTTTGTTTGATGGACATTGAAACATGCTTTCGCTTTGTAGATCCTTTGGCAGCTTCAGAATCGGAAATTCTTTTTGACATAATCGTAGACTGTACTTTTATAAAATTGCTCTAACAGTCTGCAAAAAATAATAAGCCGGATCCAATTAAAAGATTAAGGAACAACGCAATCTGCAACATTAACTGAAATAGATAATTAGATAATTTTAGCTTAGCTTATACCATCTGTTATACATTAAATGCGAATGCGTAAAGTTATCAACAATAATGCATTAATGCATACATAATGCGGTCTGGATTAAAGACTTTTGACTGTATAACATTATACTTCTTACATACTTTTCTTTAATATGTCGATTGTTTTAAATGAATCTATGTTGTCCTTTTCTGTAATGTCCAATCTTTTATTCTTTTATTTTTATGCATGTGTTTTTTTATACAACTTTTCCTCTATATTACTGCCGTCATTTTTAAAAAAAGTGAATCTAGTCAGAAATTACAAAATCTAGTCAGAGGTTTTAAAATCCATGAATTTTTTAGAGCTTATTAATATGTTGATATAATATTGTACCAATGTGAGAGAACAAACTAGTCATTTTGTAAAATTTTATTTGAACTATGTATTTATTCATTTCATCATCTACTTAAAATATTACATTGGTGAAAAAGTAATAGGAATAATTGAGATGTCATGAGATTTAACAGTGCTGAAGTACATTTCTTACTTTATTATTTATTTCATTGCTTATTTTTATTAATGCGAATATTCCTTTGATTGGAAAACATATACTTCATTTTTGAAAACAGAATGCAGCAGTGCTTTCTATCTTCTTCAATTTGTAATTAAGTTGTTATCCAAGAAAGGAAGCATTTTAAAGATATTGAAATCTGATGGTGAGTAATGAGATATGTTAGCCTGTATATTCCTAATATTTCATTATTGAAATAAGAGTTGGTAGAAGTAGCAAAACTGCTGTTTTATGGGATCAGACCAGAGCCATTTGCTCACTGAACTGAATTTTTTTTTATTTACTAAATAACTTTGAATAAGATCAAGAATAGGGAGTGAATCAAGAGTGGCATGCGAGGATGAAGATAAGAGCAGAAAGAACTGAACAAGGTGTTAAGATTGAAAGAATCAACTCAGTTGCACTGCTAACTAAATTGATTTCTTTCAGCTGTAGTTTTCAGATTCCCTAAAAACCTCTTTTACTACGTAGAAATAACAATAAAATTTTGCAGTTAAAAAGTTAGGAAATGATCTCTTCCCCCCCCCCATATGGGAAGAGAAACATCCCTTTCTCAAATGAAAATCAAACTTTCTTGGTATCCAAAAGCTCTTGAGGGAACTACCACTTCACTCGCTCAGTAGAATCAGTGCTTTTAATCTGTTCCAAGAGCAGATTGCCCATCCCTACTTACCAGTGGTTAAAAACTGTTCAATACTGGTAGTTCATCTTGGGTCCAATCCCCAAGGGATAGGTTTGCTATGTGGTTGTTTTTCATGTGTGACAGAAGCAAGTTTCTCTCAGAAAGCCCTCAGCTGGTGCTCCCTGTTTGGACAGATATTGCTCAAAGATACTTAAGTGGTGTGATCAATCATATGTGCCTATTTTATAAGTGCATATGGCATTACCCAGTACAAAGAGTTAGTCACTGCCACTTATGCCAATTTATGAAGATGTTGTGAAAATCTGATCTGGGATTTGGGACTACATATAAGTTACTAATGGGATAAAATAAATATCCTTTCAGATTGTTGTTTTATAATTTAACATACTGAATTTCACAAATTCAAAATTTTCTATCTTTAACATTAATGGGTTAATATCTCATTTAAAATACAGCAACTGCTGCCCTGGATAGTATATTAGTTAATAAGCCCAGAACCATACATAGTTTTGCCATTCTTGACGAATGCTTTTTTACATGTGACAAAAGTACAGCAATTCTTTGAAGCATTTCATAGAATATAAACAACATTATTGAGAATTACTGAATGGACATCCTTAGACGAGCTTCTTTGCATTACCACATAGTAGTTCTCCAGAGAGAGTTTACCAAATCACAGATACTCCTATTTGCTGCTTTTCAGAAAATATTGTTTCTTGTTGAAATCATTCCAGGTAATAGTTCAGTTAAGTAAATCATATAAATAAAATTTAATCAGGATGTGGGATGGGACCAACTTTTTTATATTCTGATTTTTTCCCCTCCTTCAAAAAGCTGATAGGTGATTACCAATTTGATGTTATTTATAAGTTGCTGTTTAAATAATCAAACATCAGCTTCTTATTCTGCACTGCAAAACAAAAAGGGATATTAAATTTTTTAAAAACAGTTTTTGTTTCAAATGCGCTTCATTAATTCTTAAAGAGTTCCATAAGATCATCCAGAGAAAAATCAAATTATCTAAATGAAATCTGTGATTATGATAATAACGCTACTAATATACATTAAGTGATGGAAAGAATTCTAAATATTTCTCATGAATTTCAAAATATGATGTGTTTGTTTAGTTGAATGTAGCAAAATATACATATGGTAGTTAAAATAAGTGACACTATGAAAAAGTATAGGTACACACAATGGCTACAGTAATTTGTTTCATATATGAAGTCACGTTGTTATATTTTCATATTGCTTTTTCACCAGCTCAATGTTTCAAGACATTTAGTGAAAAAAAATGTATTTTGTTTCCAATCTAGAAAGTTTTATGGTGTGCAATTTTATTGCAATGCATTTTTCAAATGTACAAAACATTGCTCATTATATATGTCACTGCTAAATGTGTCTTCCTAATTAAGAAAGGAATCTCAGTTTTAATTTCAACATGCACAAGATAAATATTACATGTACTCATGATTGTAATTATGTTTCAGATTTTTTGCTATAGCTGTCAAATTTTTTTAATGCTAAAAATTTGTTGGATCTTCTTTTATTGTAATTATCAAAATATTTATGTTCACATGCAGGAGAAAAAGGTGGAACCCACAACTATTGGAAGCTAATGACATTTTAAATACATTATTTTATATTTGTTTTCAATCTACTTAAACCATCTGCATGCAGAAATTCTTAAAAATCTTACTAACAGTTTAACAAGAATATTTAATTTCACTAAAATTTCATCTGATCTGTTTTAAGAAATCACCTAAGGAAAAAAGACAATGTTAATTTCAAACATAATACTTTTGATGATTTTATTACAGCATAATCCAAATGGTAATTAATCTAAACTTAAAAAAAATTACTTGGAACTTCCATATATTCAGAATCTAAGAAGTTACTACCTTCCATAATCAGAATCTTCAGGAACAGCATTGAGCAAGCAAACTTATTGAAAGCATTAAAAGAAAGAGGTGATGGTAGTACATCATGTAATCAAAATAAAATACATGGCATGATAATGAACAAATTTTTCTGCTACTCAGATCTTGATGACAAATCCCAAACTATAAGTTTACCATCACATTTTCCCCTGAATTATGGGTTAAGCAGTTTAAGCATTAAACAATTTCCCATTTTTCCTCTCTTCACTAGTTGAGCTTCCTTGAATCAGAGTGATACTGCTAACATGACAAATCCAGTTATATGTGGAAATAGTAAGTCCAGTCCCTTTTTTTTTTGCAATGACTAGTGAATTGCTACAGATGATCATAACGATCTACTGGTTTAATCAAGCTGTAGGTTATTAACCATTGTCATCTATGAAGTTAGTTTGATACAGTACAAAGTCTTTAATCTGGACTCGTCGGGACTTCGGCGATTCCGGATTAGGGGGTTTTCCTGATTATAGATCATCAATAGATTTAAATTGATGATGCAGAAATTATAAAATTAAAACCGTAATTTATGAAATAAAGAGCAATTATGATTTAAAAGGCATCAAAATTTACAAAACAAAGCAAAAAAAAAAAAAAAAAAAAAAAAAAGAGGAGGGGAAGCTTAATATTTATTTGTTCACTTTATTAAACATTTCTTTCAATGTAAGTTGTTTAAGTTGCTTTGTTTTTTGTGCTAATACTTTCTCTTTATAAGACATAGTTTCTTGTTCAGTTCCACTGTTTAAGTCCTGTAATTGCTGTGTCGAGAATAGCGACTAACATGTCAATTGAAATTTTTTCGTTTTTAATAACCTCTCTGTCACTTTCTTCACTATCGGAAGCGGTACATCGAAACATGCTTTCGCTTTGTAGATCCAAAATCATCCTTTGTAGATTTGGCAGCTCCAAAATCGGAAACTCTTTTTGACATAATCAAAAGTTCAAGCTTACTTTTTATAAAATTGCTCTAACAGTCTGAAAAAATGATAAGCCAGATCCAATTAGAAGATTAAGGAACAACGCAATCTGCAACATTAACTGAAATAGATAATTAGAGCCTAGCATATACTGTCCGTTATACATTAAACACGCATGCGAGAAAGATTGTAGCTTTGAGGTCCGGATTAAAGACTTTGTACTGTATATATTTTTTCGTTTGCCATTCATACCCTATTTTGAATTCAAAATTAAAGTAACTACTATAATATTTATTTTAAAATTATTACAACTTAAATATAAAATCTGTGAAATCATAGTGTTTTATGAGAAATGTAATTTTTTCAGCATATTATTTTAGAATTTACTTTTAAAATAAAAATAGCATGTTACCTATTCAATCTGATTATTTATATGTATATTTTTTAAAATCAGTGTGCAATGTGTTACTCTCAGAAAAGAATTTCCGGATTATGTACGTTTATATTAAAATATTGTTTTGGATTATATTAACATTGCAGTATGATTGCATTGCAGATTTTGTTATTTTTTAAATTCAGTAAAACCTTCCAGTACTGGACTGTCATAAGTCTATGGATTTTGCCCACTAAATGAAAGTTATTTATTCAGAGGAGTTACTTAAATTAGGAAAAATATTTTAACTATAATTTTTTTATATCATGAATGATTAATGTTACTATTTTATATTGTTGGAATGATAGACATGTTACAACAAAAAATAATTGACAATATGTACTTTCTTAGCAATCCATACAAATTTCATCTTCAATGGACATGCTTCATTACATATGTATATATTTAATACAAGAGCAACTTCTGGAATTTATATTATGTATCATCGTAATGAAAAAAATAGTAAAATAAAAATTTGCTTTTTTAGAGCAAAATTAAATTTAAAATAAAAAGATATAATCATTTACTTAAATTCTTACTTCACAATAACATTTCTCCAAGAGTTTTTAATTTAGTAAAAGATTAATTTTTTGTCTCTATATCTATCGCTTTCAGAATTCGTTATTGAATGATGCATACTCATTATCATACATACTACTTTTGTTTTTGCTAATTAAGTAAAATCTGATCACATATTTGCCATGTGAGTGAGGGGACTGTTTCATATATTTGACCTAAGTATATTGCTGATGACTTCCTATCAGAATATCTCAAGTATGTTAATCAGATGTTCTAACAGTGTGGCCATTCTATGTATATATAATAATTTGGAAACAAAACTAATGATCCTATAAATACAGCAAGAACTGTACGGTTTTATCACAACATAGATATATACAAAACAAGTCCATAGTTTGCAGTATTTTTATTTGATATATGAAACACCAACAAAATTGTAATATTTTGTTAATTTAAATTTTCAAATAAAAGAAATTAGTTTTGCATCATTATGAGAGATGTATTAAATATAGATAGATCTTGATTCTATAAATACTGTAGGGGATTGAAACAACTGCAGAGAATTGGATTTGCTGAAATTTATGAATAACATCCCTTTCAGTCATTATAAATCAGCACTGTATAAAAGTATTTCAAAATTCTAAACAATATTTATATTGTTAATAAAAGGAATTTTCAATGTCATATATTACATATTTTAATTACAGCATTCTCTTTAATTATTTACTGTTAAAAGGAATTGTAAAGTATTTATATAAGTTTTCATATCAAAAAACATCCTTTGTCATCAGTTCTTGGTTGTTTCAAATTCTAATCATCACAATGTACTGCACATATATAACAAATTAATACAAAATGATAATGAATTATTAAAAGTTTATTTATCTGACAAACTGTTGTATATACATATATTAATTTATACACAGGAAGGAAAATAAAAAGCTAACAGATTCTTAGATTTGATGAAGTAATTTTTGAAATTAGGATTAATGATAAAACATTGTTGAAAGATAAGTCAACTTTTGATACCAGAAGCAGACTAGAGATAAATTGCTGGTCTGGTCTAATTGCTATTATGGTTATAAAACATATTAGTTACATATAAATAAACCAATTCATTTGGATCTAGATATAACATTTTCAATTAAGACATATGCTGAATTAAACTTCTGATAATTTGATAATAATATTACACTAGCTCCTAAAATCCACAGTAAGAAAAAATATATTTTTCAAATTTGTTTTATTAAAAACTTAAAATTTGTTTAATGTATTTAAATTTTTCCATAAATTTTGATTTATTCTGGATGTTTCAATTATACATATATAGGGAAAAGGAATTGAGAAAAATCTTAAAAAATGAATCTTATCTAAACCAAAAAAATAAGTTCTAGCAGCAAATACTGTAATTGTATTAAATACTAAAATTATATACTTCCAAAACTTTTTCCTCAAATTTTTCTATTATGTTTTGTAAAACTTTGGAAGATTATAATTTTAGTATTAATTTTAATTACTATCGTTTTATATATATATTAGTCCTCTGATTTAGAATTAAACAATTTTGCCTGCACAGAAACATATATATATATAAAAAAAAAAAAAAAAAAAAAAAAAAAAAAAAAAAAAAAACTTTCAAAAATAAATAATACACATTTTTAAGCAATGGTTTACTCATTATGCATGAAGTTACAGAAAATATATAATTTTAAGTTATGATTGGTGAATAATTAGCAATGTTTCTTCTTAAAGCAACTGATACAGAAAGAAATTTACACTAATAAATGCAATTTTGTATCATTAAAATGAAATGCATTTCATAATTTTAAATATTAAGAAATATTCATTTTCAAGCTTTTTTAAAGTTTGATTACTTCAAACATATCACTATTTGTCACCTTGTTAAGTCATCATTGTTGTGTCAAATGATTAAAGAACCCTTTAAGAAAGGTAAAGTCATCTAATACTATTCTGGTTTACATTCAGAATGAGATCCTAACAACCATGAATGTATGAGAAAGAAATGATTTATAAATACAAATGAAAAACAATTTACAGTAGTATATTACAGTTACAAATTGTAATCTGCTCAAAAGAAATAAGAAATGCTATAAATAGGAGTTCTAATACAGATCTATTTCTTGCTAATATGCAGTAGAAGCTAGCTTTGAGGTATTGTAGTTATGGAAGAACTTTTTTCCATATTCGTAAGAGCTAATCATTATAGCACAGGCAGTTGATACTTTAAATAGCCGAGGAACAACACCTAAAAATAAAAACAAGTTGTAAATTTATATAAGATTCATTTCATTATCTCAAAAGAGAACTAATAATTTGATAAATCCTCTCCTCTTATTTTAACTCTTTTCAATATAATAACTGCAGCAGACTTCCTATCTAGAAAAATGTCAAAATGGCAGAGATTAATTATGCTGTAAAATGAAAAATAAATTAGAGAACGCTCTTTTTTTTGTTGTTGTTGTTGTTGTTTAAGAAAGTACAAGTAAAATTTACTAAAAGAAATATCAATTCTTGGATCTTGATCTTTATTTTCTCAATATAAATACCGTAATTTTGAGTAGATAAGCCGCCCTTGGCTTATACGCCGCACACAGGATAATTGACTGGGAAAAAATAAAAGGTCACTGAATAAGCCGCATCTCCACATACGCCGCAGCCAAGCATTCCGAAGCATGGCAATTAATATTCATTCGTTCAGTAATTCCCTGTCCATACTTGCCAACCTATGACACTCAAAAATCAGGAGCTTTTTTAAGAAATCAGGAGATTTTTCACAATGTTAAAAAGACTTTTTAAATGATAAAAATATAGTTTTTAATAATGAATTCACTTTAAATAGTTACTAAGTCTTAAATGCAAGCAAAACAAAAATACCTTAGACATAAAAACATTTTTATTACTTTCATCATTTAAAAAGAAGGGGAAAAAAAAAAAAAAAAAACGCATTTTAATTAATTTTCATACAAATGTTATGGACAGTGGCAGATTTTGCTCTCGTTAAGAAAGAAACTTCATAATTTTGTTCATAGCAATTGCCACGTAGGCCTGCTTTCGCTAATAAAAGTTTTTCTATAATAAAAGTTTTTCTAATGTGTCATCACTAATATTAGATCTAAATTTAGTCCTCGTTTTCGCAACAACACTGAAAATCCTCTCACACTCTGCATTACTATGGGGAACTGTCAAGATGGCCAACACAATTCTAGAGAGTTCACTATATTTTAAAATTCCATCAGCACCTTTCAATTTTCCAATTAACCTCCACTGGGTGTCAATCCTAGCTGATTTTATAACTTCATCCAAGTTTTCTAATTGTAAACTGCAAAATTGCAACTGCAGTATATCAGTAGCAACATCAATATCATCATCTTTCATGACTAAACGAAGTAACACAGGAAATCTGTTCAAAAAGTACCTTATATCAAAAAAAGATGCATTTGCTAGAGCAGAAACATCAGCAACTTTAGCATGCAAAATCACTTCATCGTTGACTGGAAATTTATGTAGTGTGTAATCACATACTCGGCAGAAGTAACTTCTAACATGAAGATAAAACTTATTTTTGTCTTCTTCTGAAAGTTCTTCCACTGCTTTTGTAGTTGCAGCTCCTATTACCAAATCTTCATCTTCCTTCTGATTTTCTGTTTCACCATAAATCACATCATATATAGAATTACAAGACAAAACACAGACTGGTTTTACAAACTTTGATAAAATGTCTTTAAACAGATCATAAATCATTGATTGCAAAACATGAATTAATGGAATTCGGCTTTGTAGAATTGTGTTCAGAACATCGAATGATGGCAAAATGAATTGTAAAAAAAAAAGCAAAAAGCTTTGTTAAGGTCCGAAGAAAAAAACATAAATATTCGTTCTTCACAAGATAAACTTACAGTAATCAGAAAATGTTTCGTGTATTGAGCAATTTTTTTTTTTTTTATTTTGAGAGAAATTTGTATCAGCTTTACGCTTATATTTTGCAGTATTATTTTGAGAACTGCCAGTTGAATTGCTAAATGATGCAGAAATTACAAAAAATCAAAATTTTTCTCATTTCAGTATCATGCAGCTGTTGGAACTGTTTCAATTTTTCCTTTCTTTTAGAACTCCTTTCAAGATAATAATAAATATCAACAATGCGTTCATCCACATTTAATGGTAAAGAAGCTGCCCCTTTTTCAGCTGCTAAATTTAAGAGGTGACAGTGCACCTCATAATCTGCAAATCTGAATTTGCCTTTCTTAAGATGCCTGCAACACCAGTCTTCCAGCCTACCGTTACTGGTGCATTATCGGCACCAAGCGCTAAGCAATTATCCAGAGGGATAGCATTTTATTTTAAAGTTTTAATAATTAGCTGTGCTATATTAAAGCCTGTCGAATGTCCTAAAGTGGGGACAGAAAGTAAACTGCACTCAATTTCTGAAGACTCTGGATTAAAAAAAGAAACAACAATTGGATACAGTTTTGAATTGGTATTATTGCTTCCATCTGTAGAGAGGCAGAACGGAGCTGTTTTAATGCAATCAATAACTGAAGATTTATTTTTCAAACCCATTTCTTTAACAATTGCACCTGTTTTGGTCCTTGCACTTGAGTATTTCTTAGCGATTTCACTATCGGGAAACATTTTTCTAAATAAAGCTGCAGCGTGATCCGATGCATTCAGTGGCAGGTTGTGCTCCAGTAAAAAGGCAGAGAACAGACATTCTGCATTAATCACTTTTTGGTCTTTTGTTTTCGAAGAAAAATATAATTTTTCGTTTTTTCAAAACAACTCATGTTGTCCTTGTGTTTTTGTGTACGCACATGTTTGAGAACATCTGCCCTTCCACCAAGCGAAATCGAAAAATCGCAACGACAGATGGTACACCTTGCAAATTTATTACATTTCCTTGAAGAAATAATGGAAGGAAAGTCAACTGTGTACGATTTTTGAAACGTGCACGAGTATTTCACCTTTCTCGCAGACATATAAAAAGACGATAATTTCTAAAACTATTTCTAAAGGCACGTGTACTCACACAACTCAGGACAAGATGAACGAAATAGCGAAAGAACATCCAAAGAACGGCCAACGGCCTTGAGCTTGCTTTGTGCTCATTGGCTAATATATGCCAGATGACACACAGTGGAGCTCGATGCCCATTGGACAACTGGAGAACGAAGTTTCTGGATACGTATGCTGTCAATCACAAAGCAGAAATTCTCATCCGATTCGCAAGGTTTCATTTTAGATATAATCTCGATAAAATTCAGTTGCTTTCAGATGTCCAAAATCACTTTTTTTTTTTTTTTTTTTTTGTTTGTTTGTTTGTTTGTTCATATAACGAAGTATTAAGCCAAGTTCCATAAAAATCGTGAGAAATATATTGTAAATCGGGTTGGCGGGAGAGCGGTCGAAAATCGGGAGAGTTGGCAACTCTGCCTGTCATATTAGTGTAATCATCATTGATAACATTTACAACATAAACATAATCAGTAATACATAAATAAAGAAGAAACACCTTACCTTGAACTTGCCGAAACCAAACTCTGATGATTTCAAATATATTATTTTTACGTTTTCGATAAACTCCGTTTATCAGCATAAATTACCACATTGTAAAAAGAATACATAAATTAGATAAACAAACAGAATTTTCTAAATTAAACTACATTTACTTATACAAAACCTTCAAAATCCGACTCATCGATGTCTGATTTAAATAAATTTAATAAACAACCATCAAGGTCAGTTTCTCTAAATCACTTCTTTCAACATCACTATCTTCACTTTCATTTTCTTTTTCAATGATTTTCAATTTAATGAAAGCTGATACCATTGTATCAGCTTCGACTGATTGCCATGCTTTATCGACCCATAAGGCGGCAGCCTCCTCATACGAAGCTTTTCTCATCCGTCCGGAATTCATGAAGGAATGGAGTCTGCTTTGTATCCATTCCTCCCACTGCTTTCGTAGTTCGTGCTTGAAAGTTCTATTGATAGTGGGACCTAGCGGTTGTAAAATTTTTGTAAGCCCACCTGGTATCACTGTGACATCGGTGTTAATTTTTTTTTTTTTTTTTTTGCTTCAGATCTTACCGTATCCGCTAAATCAGATCACATTGAATCCAGAACAACGAGTCCTCGGAGTTGGGAAAAAAGCACATTTTCTTTTTCAATAAATTTCTCTCAGCCAAAACAACATCACTTCTTTGCACATCCATCCTTTTTAGCTGGCGAAAATAATAACTCCTTTTGGGAAGTTTCCTTTCATAATTGTTTTTCTTTTGAAAATTATCAAAGGAGTTAACTTTTCTCCATTGGCGACACAACCCAAAACACAAGTAAAAGAAGTCTTTTTCCCCCATTGAAGGAACAGTTCTGGTCAGAGGACAGTTAAAAGTAACGGGCACTTCGTTCATATTAATTATTTGCCTTCTTTTCAAATTTTGTTCTTTAATTTTCTTAGATGTGTATTCAAAAAAGCTCTTTTTTTCAAGCCAGTCCACTGGAAGCTTTTGTCCAACTGTTGTTTTGGTCTGGACGAAAAATTTCTTTCGCTTCATGAACCTGAAACACCAATTAGGTCCTCCAACAAAATTCTTAATGCCCATTTGTTGAGCAATTACCTTTGCTTGAAGGCGAATTCTAACTGTTGATACTGATAATCCACTTTCTCTCTGCTCTATTGTCCATTTCTCTAAATTGTCTTCCAAAACAGGCCAAGCTATGACCAGTTCGACAAGATCTTTTATTCTTAGGCATTTTCTCCAATTCTTCTTGTTGCTTCCACCGCCAAATACATCGCTCGTCAACTTGAAATTCTTTAGCTGCAGCACGATTTCCAATTTCGATGGCTTTCTTCACTGCCCAAAGCTTAAAAGCAGCTGCATAACTTTTTCTTCGAATAGGAGCCATAACAATATTTTTTAAAGCGCAAATGATAAGGCAAACAAAAAGCAAGCTACAAAGCAGTAAAAACGTGTATGAATGAACACAGCACTTGGCAAGTAAATGTAGCTGTTGCCAGTAAAACAAAAAGTCATACTAAAACGTGCAAAAAAACATGGAGTTTGGGAGGAAGTACATGCATTACAGTGTCTTTACAGAGAGTGCCACCTACCTTAGGGGAGTTTGGACTCATTGCACAGCCTTAGCGCAATCTGAGATTAGAATATTGTAGCGAATTCTTATCACCTCGCTTCTGCGATCTGAATTAGCGAAGTTTTAAGGACAGAAGAAAAATAAAATTCCCTCAGATACGCCGCCAACCTAAATTTTCAACTTTTAAACACATTAAGCCGCGGCTTATCTACCCAAAATTACGATACACCTTTCTGCCCCTCCACTCCCAAACTGACACTGAAATCAAAGCTATTGCAGCAGAGGTATATTCAAGATTTAACACAAATAAATACTAAACATGAAACATTTTCGCGAAATGCTAAGTCATATTATTATTCGATTGATTTTGGTACTTGCATTTCATTCACACATAATAATACATATAATAATATATATAATTTAATATAAGAAGTTATTAAATTTTTTTGTAAAATAAATTACTTCTCAACTCATTATCATAGCATACGAAACAAACAATTTCTAAAGTATGAAAGGGGTTGGGGGTAAATAGATTTAGAAAACTAAGCAAGGAATAAATAAATTAGCTGCCAACTCTATTTTTTTTAATACATTAGCAGGAAAAACATCTTGATTGGATTGTACGCAATGCCAATAGAATTAACAAACTTCATTACATTTTCTATAGTTTTTAATAATGAATTAACTTTAAATAGTTACTAATTCTTAAATGCAAGCAACACAAAAATACCTTGCACATAAAAAAACATTTTTATTACTTGCATCGTTTAAGAAAAACAAACAAAAAAGACACATTAATCAGTTTTCGTACAAATGTTATGAACAGTGGCAGATTTTGCTTTCGTTAAGAAAGAAACTTCATAATTTTGTTCATAGCAATTGCCACATAGGCCTGCCTTCGCTAATAAAAGTTTTTCTAATGCGCCATCACTAATATTATTTATGCAGCTGTTGGAACTATTTCAATTTTCCCTTCCTTTTAGAACTCAAAATAATAAGAAGCTGCCCCCTTTTCAGCTGCTAAATTTAAGAGATGACAGGTGCACCTCATAATCTGCAAATCTGAATTTTCCTTTCTTAAGATGCCTGCAACACCAGTCTTCAAGCCTATCATTACTGGTGCATTATCGGCACCAACTGTTAGCAACTATCCAGAGGGACTGCATTTTCTTTTAAAGTTTTAATGACTCTAGTGTAGAATTGGGTGCCCCTTCGATTAACGCCAATTTTTTTAAAATTTTGGTGATGAAACCTCACTTCTGGTTACCATGATAGTTTTAACTGTGTTTTTTTTAGCTTCCTGATTTTATTTAAATGAAGATAGATTGATGTGTACATGGGCAAATTTAAGGCAGTGCACAATGTCTAGTTTGTGCAATTCTAGGATTTTTTTTAAGTGAAAACATATCGATTTGTACATAGACACAGAGTTTGTGCAATTCTTTGACTTCTTATTTTGGTTTTGTGTAGCGGCCATCTTGAAATTGGGCCTTCCTGGTGCCAAAAAACAAGGGGCACCCAATTGTAAATTTTTACCATTTTAATAATTAGCTGTGCTATATTTAAAGCCTGTCGAATGTCCTCTAAAGTGGGGACAGAAAGTAAACTTCACTCAATTTCTGAAGACTCTGGATTAAAAAAAGAAACAACAATTGGATACAGTTTTGAACTGGTATTATTGCTTCCATCCGTAGAGAGGCAGAACGGAGCTGTTTTAATGCAATCAATAACTGAAGATTTATTTTTCAAACCCATTTCTTTAACAATTGCACCTGTTTTGGTTCTTGCACTTGAATATTTCTTAGCGATTTCACTATCAGGAAACATTTTTCTAAATAAAGCTGCAGCGTGATCCGATGCATTCAGTGGCAAGTTGTGCTCCAGTAAAAAGGCAGAGAACAGACATTCTGCATTAATAACTTTTTAATTCTCTGTTTCCAAAGAAAAATTTAATTTTTCGTTTTTTTCAAAACAACTCATGTTGTCCTTGGGTTTTTGTGTACACACATGTTTGAGAACATCCGCCCTTCCACCATGTGAAATCAAAAAATCGCAACGACAGACGGTACGCATCGCAAATTTATTACATTTCCTCGTAGAAATAATGGAAGGAAAGTCAACTGTGTACGATTTTTGAAACGTACACGAGTATTTCACAATTTCTTGCAGACATAACAAAAGATGATAATTTCTAAAACTATTTCCTGGAGGCACATGTAAGGACAAGATGTAATAACTCAGGACAAGAATGAACGAAATAACTAAAGAACATACAAATAACAGCCTTGAGTTTGCTTTGTACTCACTGGCTGATATATGCCAGATCACACGCAGTGGAGCTCAATGCCCATTGGAGAACTGGAGAACGACATTTCTGGATACGTATGCTCTCATTCACAAAGCAAAAATTCTCATCTGATTCGTAAGGTTTTGTTTTAGATATAATCTAGATAAAATTCAGTTGCTTTCAGATGTCCAAAATCACTTTTTTTTTTTGTTCATACAACGAATTATTAAGCCAAGTTCCATAAAAATCGTGAGAAATTTTAAGAATAAGAAAAAGTCGGGAGAAATATATTGTAAATCGGGTTGGTGGGAGAATGGTCGAAAATCGGTAGTCTCCCACCTAAATCGGGACAGTTGGCTACTATGTTATAGCTTTTATAGCAATTAATATTTTCATGTCAATGCATATGTATATTAGTATTGGAAAAAATAAAATAATGATACTAAATAAGATAAATATATTAAATTAAGGCAGATGCGAAAAACATAAATTTTGCATCATTAAAAGTTAATGATGTGAAAAAGATATACAAATTATGCTCAAATTGAAATAAAAGATATTGAGATTAAGCTTACAGAATATATTACATAACTTACCAGCAAAGAGAGCTCTGTATCCATTGGACTGATATAATGTTTTCAAAAGTAAATATGTGGAAGTAGAACGTTGACCTAAAAAAATATTAAATGAATTAAAAATGTGTACCAAGAGAACTTTTATCTTATACATGGTCACTGAAAAACCATGAAAATGCGGTAAGGCAAAATACCATGTCATCAAAAAGTATTTTGTGGCAACCTAGATTTTTAGGGACTGATAATATATATATATATATATACTTCCCAAAGCATTACTATTATAACTATAATAGGAGTTGTTTTCTCTACTGAAGATTGAGATTAGAATCTGTCTAATCCGGATTAAAAAAGTCTTTTTTTGCAGGTAAACAAAAGAAAGAAATCTATTTAATGATATTCTAAAATAAATTCAGGTATTTTATAATTATTTAGCAGCATACATAAGCAAAAAATATGTGCATTAAATTTCGTGATGGTATGTCATCATACTGCTAAAATTAATTTCAGGATTATGCCAGAGAACATTTTCTGAAATTTGGAAGTGTTATTTACTAATAATAAATAAATTTAGAGGAAAGAAGCAACATTAAATGATACGAATAACAAAAATACAGATAATTACTTAAAAATTGAATTAGAATAATCAACAATATTTTAGCGAATATAGTTATATTAAATGGTTAGCCTAAATGATTGATTACTTTTTTTAAAATTTTACTGCAAAATGACAAATAAGGCATTTATTTAAAAAAAAAAAAAAAAAAAAAAACAGGTTTAAAACAACATTTTGGGGTAAAATTCTAGTGTACGGTAAGCACGATTTTGAAAATTATCGCAAACACCAAAATGACCCGTTTTACTGCTCATCATAATGTCACCAAATCCTGTGTGTACCGTACATGGAGGTTAGAGCAGAATACATGGAGATTATTCTAACCAAAGAACGTCTATATAAAGAAGGAAAGGTTCCATAGACGTAATGCTATTACGCTGCTAGAAAGTGGAAGGAAAATTTCCCAAGGGATTTGGCGACGAAAACTGGCCGCCAGAATTTCCCTTTCCACGATGTGTACAGGAAATTAAGGAACTGTTGTTAAGAAGAAACGTTCTTTGACAAAACATTCTTTTTTTCGATTTTTTGCAATAATTTAAACACAGATTTTTGTAGGGTTTTTTCCCCCTCAAAATAACTAATCCATTAATGAATTTACTTGCACGAAAAAATATTTTCTTTTTCTTTAAAGAAATTTTAAACGATATTAATTTTACGAACTCTTGATAAAGTGACCTTCGAGCTTTGGTGACAGATATTTCGCGCGCAGCTGTTTCCCTCTATATTGGAACAGAGACACTACTGTTGCAGAGAAGTTTTTCCTTCTTAACAATACATATTCTTTGATTCTAACCTCCATAGTACCATATACTAGGATTAAACCAATTTTGTTTTATATGAGAATAAGTATTTTGTTTAGTACAACATGCACTGCACATGTACATGCGATTCTCAAGGTTACTGGAAAGCAAAGCTGCTGGAAACTTGCTTTGCCTTTCTAAATGACAATCTAATTGGAGCTGAGAAAATTGGCTCCGTGCCAGCTGCCCGAATGACACTCACGAGATACACAATTCGCCAAGAAAGTGATCGCTTCCAACATCGGCGCAAAACTCGCATTTGGGGGGGGGGGAGAGGAGTCGCTGTATGAAATTCCCTGACTTTTCCAGATTTTGACTAAAATATTTTTAATTCCTCGACTTTTCTATGAATTTCTTGGTCAATTTTTGAATTCCTTGACTTTTTCCGGTTTTCCAGGTAGTGTGGCAACGCTGTGTAATGGCCAAGATCATGTATGATGCTAAATTTGTACAATCATCACTGAAATAGGTGTTGAGACATAGAAAGACTTCTTTCCAAAGTTGCAAACAAGTTTGTGACATTTCAACAGAAATTCAAATAAATAAAGTACAAAATTTTTTTTAAATAACACAACACAGTACTTTATAATTTACGATCAAGGTCTTAAAACTAACAAAAAAAAAAAAAAAAAAAAAAAAAAAAAAAAAAAAAAAAAAGCTAAATATTTTGACATTAAGAACAATAAAGTCAAAAACATCAGTCTGAGTGCTAGGTTGAATCGCATGATGCAGATTAATATAATCAAAAGAATAAGGTAAGGAAAATCTGCAAAAATTAATTAAAAAAACTGGAAAAACACTTTTCCTTCAAAACAGAAAACTTTCATTACTCTCAGGTAATGCATCAAATCACAATTAACAACTAAACATTACCCTATGAAATATACACTGATGAGCCAAAACATTATGACCATCTACATATATTTCAATGAACTCATCTGCATGACATGAAGGGCATGATTCCATAGGGATGGATGGGAGTCCATAAGGAATTGTCCTCGGGCAGTGGTGCCTTACCTTTGGCCTCTCGCGAGAACATTTCCAAAACATCAACATTTTTGTTAAACATGTTTCTAATCTCATGTGATACATCTGAAATATTAATTCCGGCAGATGGGTTTGAGATGAATAATAATATTGGGTGAATTTTATGGAAATCAGAGAAGCGGAATTCATAATTATTTTTCAGTGTATTTAGGTTTTTTGAGAATTTATCTGTTTCAATTACTAATATGGCTTGATAAATTCTGAAAATGGGTGAATTTTTTTTTTCTTTCATCTGATTTAACACAAATTTAACTTTATTTGAAAAGCAGTTAGAGTCCCAGTCAAATAGGGTTTTTTTTCTTTTCCCTGGAGATCTTTGTTCAGTTTAGCTGTTATATCCATGAGAAAATACACATCGGATAACCAATTATTATCATCCAATTTCTTTCTAACTTTCATTTCCGGATTCCCAAAACTGCTTTTACTGGAGAAAGAAGTTCTCCAAATCGTTGAAGTACTTTTTCCCTGCTGAGCCATTTAACATCGGAATGAAGCAATAAGATTCCATGCTCGCTATCAAGTTCATCAGTCGCGCAATCAATTATTTTATAATGTCTTGCAAGATAACTCTTATGACTATAAATGCTTATCATATTTTAACAATTAAGAAATATGAACAAATGGTTATTTTAAAATATTTTTTGTTCATAGTACCTAATCGGACTGGCGAGCACATACAAAACAATCGGCCAGCACAAGACTGGGCACCGCTGCCCTATAGGATGGTGGTTTTGTGCCATTAAGCCTAACTAACAAAAGTTTGCATTCTAACGTCATAATTTTTGGTACTACTTCAGATTATTACTTAAGCTATAATGCTGTTAAAATGAGTATTTAATAACTTTTCCCTTTACATGAAAATATGTAAAACAAATTGCTTCTTTGAGAAATAATTTTCGGAAGTGCTATTCAAATTATTTCAAAATTTTAATCGAAAAAATACATTAATAAACTTTAAAATTAATCAAAAAATACAAGAAAGACTTTTTACAAAAAGGAAGTAACAAAATCTTTCACCGAAAGTGGAAAGCCGAAACTCAGTGAACTCAGTCTCTGATAAAGTGCCTGTATGATAAACACTAGAAATATTACTCTCTAACTCTTTAGAAAATAAATGAATCATCATTCTCACCCATGCAAGTATATCCTTCTTTTGATAAATAATGATGTCTCCTCATAATAAACTGAAGTGAAGGCTTTCAGAAATAAAAAGGGAAGTGCACAAAATATAAGCTATAAAAGCAATGCAAAGTGTAATTTAACTCCACATAGTAACCCTATAATACCTTACATAGTAGGGGTGGAAAGATGCGCAGGATATCAGAAACATAAATGTTTATATCATGTGGTGAATAAAGAGCAGAGATCTGTTTGTTTACAATTACACTTTGACTCTTTCCCCATAACAGCTGATGCAGAATGTGATCAAACTGAAGGTCAGATTCTAAAACTTTCAGTTAAAAAATAATGAACACAGGAGTGGTTTTTTAGAACATATTCCAGCTTAAAATGCATTGGCTATCTCCAGTGATGTGTGGGTGGGACGCTCGGTCATGAGAGACATTCATACGGAATACATATAAATTCTAAAATACAAATTTCAGAATTTTTTCCCTTTTGATATGTTGATAATGTTTACGTATCATTAACTTGCATTCCATGAGCAATGTTAATTTTGCATCTGTAAAAGAATGCCAAATTACACCAAGGTGGTCATGTTAATATGTAAGTATCGAATTTATTCAGCAAAGGAATGCGTTCATTCTTTTTAAACTATTTTTAATTAAATGAGCATTGCTGATTTTGCATCATAATATTCATCTCTGATGTTGCACGACTGAAGATTATCTATTAATTGCTCGAACAGGTGAAATGGTATTTAATGTTGTTAGGTCCCTGCTCAATCTTCAAGAAATTTTAATCATAAACTCACTCTTGTAATTCACAGATAGCGGGAAGGTGTTTAATTTTGCTAGAAATAAATACTGAATAAATTCGAAATTATCAGAAGCATGAGGTGTATAGGTCTTTTGGGACACCTTGATTTAAAACCCAATATTCACCATTCATAAACATAATAACAGCCATTATCAAATTACTTGTAGTATGTCAGGTGTAAGATGTGAAAAAAAGACATGATCACATTATCAAATAATGGATGCTAATGCTCCAAAATAGTGAGGTAGTTTTACGAAAAGCTCACAGTGAGAAAATAGAGAATCTAACAAATCCAAAGAACACATAAGTTTCCGTGATGTATTTGCTGACAGTGAAAATCTATAATTAACTGAATCTTTGAGTGAACATTAGCTAAGATACTTTTCAGAACTAACTCATAAGCTATTTTTCACATCCTCTTAGCTTTTCAAATGAACACATAGGCAACAATAAAAGTTCTCCAAGATGACAAAAACAGATCCCTATTCATTGTTCAAATATGCCATAAAACTTGACTAACTGTATATGAACATTATGTTGCTAAAAAGATGGTCCTTCCAATAGCACTGACACTACATAAGATCACAGACTGTAAAAAATGTATCACTGGGCCATTAATATACTGCAAAGGATTACTTACAAGTAATCAGGTATCATAGAAAAGGCTTTTCAAACAGTAAAGCTAAGTGTGATGGACATGCAGAGTGATTTTGGACCCTGTGTATGCTAGACCTCTTCCAAACACAAACTATCTGGTCATCTTAGCCAAGCAAAAACCATGGTTCCTGGTGCATGCCAAGCTTTTTAGCATGACATCTGAGTACACACTGCTATTGAAACACAGCAGATAATTATTAAGGCTATAATAGGCAGCAGTTTCTGCTTTCCTAACAACACTGCTGCATAATACCGCACATTTTGAGATGCATATATGCGGTTCTGTATGGCAGATAGTGAAATATCAGAACACTTATCACTACTGCACAATCTTTGGGCCACTCCCAATGATAGTTAATGACATACCTTATTGATGCCATATGCCATAGGCATCAGCATCATCTGACTATGCAATTATACTTACTCTCATGCTGGGGAATTTATTGGTACAGCTTAACAAAGATGTGATGTCTTTGAAATTTATTTAACTGGTTGTAGTATTATTGAATAGTTTTTAGAGGCATTATTGCTTGCTTATGCAAACACCACTTTACAAAAGCAATCTGTATAAACATATAATATATTAAATATATATTCTAGATGCAAATTTTCCATATGATTTAGACCTGCTTTGTTTTTAAAATAGACATGATTAAAGTAATATGATATAATGCATACGTGTTAAGGATTCCATTTCTCCAAGTTCTATTTGGCGATGAGTTTTTATGACATCAAAAGGAACTGTAAGAAGAGCAGCAACCTAAGGAAAGAAACAAAAATTCCTTAAATCAACAAAGAATGTAGGACTATATTATATTGATGTTGCCTTAATTTCTAGTGATTGTGCTGTAAAATTGTAGACATTTTTTTTATTAAAGTTGACTCCTGATTTATTTGCTTCAACAGGATTTGACTTGACTTGACAATAGATTATTACAGATAGTTAATAAACCCAAAAAAGCATACAAAACAGCATTTATATGTTGTATCTTAGCAAGAAAAAAAGAATGAAAATGAACTTTTTTGTAGCATGAGGTTGACATACGCTAGTTATCATAAATTAAGGAAAAATCACAAAAATCACGATTACTGAAAAAGTTACATGTAGAATTTTATGAAACTTACCCACAATATACAACACATAGTAAGGTATCAAATAATATAAAAAGAAATTACCAGACAATTATAGTAGTATAGAGATTAACACATGTATAAAATGAACAAATCGAAGGTCTCAGTTTGCTATAGGAACCTTCAATATGGAACCTATATATGGAACAACCTATACCTTCAATATGGAATATGATCGCCTCTACAGCACATAGTGATGTTTTCAATTATACGGTCTATCAGTTCCATAGGAAGCGAGAGCCATTGCTCTTGCAAAGCAGTTGCAAGTATGGCAAGGGTCTGAGGGGGTAGATTGAGAGCAGCTAGACGTCTCCCTAAAGCATCCCAAACATGCTTGCAAGTCCGGGGATTCAGCAGGCTACTCACTCCATGCACATAATTGTTAACAGTTGAAGATAATCATCTACGATGCGAGCCTGTGTGGTCTTGCGTTGTTGTATTGTAACAGGAAAGCATCACCTATTGTTCTGGCATATGGGTGCACATAAGCATCAAGGATGTCATCTCTATAAACCTGAGCATTCTTAGTTCCCCTTGGAAAGACACAGAGGTCTGTACATCCACCCAAAGAGATGCCCCCTAAGCACAGACACTGCCTCTTCCGTATGTATCTCTTTGACATGTGTTTGACGGATGATAATGGGTTCCAGGTTCTCTCCGTATCAAATAACGTCTACTATCGCTTTCTAGACTAAACCTGGACTTATCAGTACAGAGAACAGCCCTCCATTGATCAAGTGTCCAGTGGACATGTTGTCATGCCCACTGCAACGGTCCCTCCTATGGCGTGACGCAAATGGAATGTCGCCTCGCATACAGACCATTTTCATTAAGTTGATGTTGACCACAGTTGGCGTTCAATGCACGGTTGACGTTGACACCAACCTTCCGGTGGCTGCAGCAAGGGAGGATCTAAGAAGAGTCGGAGTAACAGTTCTATTCCTGTGTGCACATAATGTCAAATATCGGTCAATGGGCTCCTCGTAGCGGTTGGCCATCCTTAGCTGAACCTCCTACATGCTGAATCTGTGGTTTGAAATTGCCTCCAAAGTCTATGAACCACAGAAGGACTCCCATTTAGCCATCTGGCCACTTCTGTTTGACTTGTCTTGCCTCTAGTCTCTCCCAATGGCTCTCCATTGTAGTTCTGCAGGCAAATGATGCCTGGAGGTCATTGTTATGAATTGGCTATCTCAGATTTCTGATGTCACTATCACAGTGAAATATGTAGGCTTGCTCTCAAACATGGACTTCGCAGATGCGCATGGACTATGCTCCTCGCAGATGACGTATTCAGAGTGCAGCATCACTAATTTGCATATTGCAGTTTTACTCAGCTACTCTTACTTTAAAACATACTCAAATTTTACACAGTTGGTTTATTTTTGAGGGAGTTATCGCTACTTTTGTGATTTTTTCCTTAATTTATGATAACCAGTGTATAACAGCAAAACCAATTTCTATGAAAAGACTGGTTCTTGTAGGATTGGCTATACTATCTCTTTGTCGTTACTGGTTATTAAAAGGTTTGATTTGAACAGAAGATTTCACTTTTATATACATGTTACTGTGAAAGATCGAGATTTGGAGAATGTGAACATTCACATAGTCGTTTGGTGCATGTCCAAACTATTTGCCAAATATCCTTATTTCTGACTTACACCGGCAAATGTCGACATTCACCATACACTAATGGTGAATGTTGAACACATCGGATATTTGCATTTTGTTCTCCGTATTTCAGGTGCCATAAAACTTCAAGGGTGACATAACGTTTTCGCCTGTCTTGCTGAGAGGAGTAACCAATGCCTGGTGACAAGAGTTGTTCAGAACTGTATAGAGGCGTTTTCACCGAGTAACATGTAGCTTTTGATTCTAATGCGAGAAGGGCTGCTCGATATTATTTGACTTCTTAATAATGACAGCAGTCATGCTTGGATAAATGTTAAGCATTTGGTTTTAAATTTAGCAATAAAGAATTTTTTTTTACTTTTGCATTTATACAATATATGTCAAAATACGAAAACGTTTAAGTAACAGAACATGTAAATAAACTTTTGAACTTAAACAATACATTCTAAATCAGAAAAGAAAATAATAATAAAAAAAACACTTAATTATGTGATTGAAATCTTACTTATTGCAACAACATAAACTTTTATCACATTTTGAATTGCACAAGAGTTCCTTGCTTTTTTTTTAATTTGCTAGTTTATAAAAGCCGGAGTCTTATTCAAACAACAACTGCCAACACATTTTGCCCATCTGTACAACCACTGTCAACATCAGGAACTTGTATTTGTACAGTATCACCAATTTGAGCAGGAGAAAATTTTTTTGAGGTTCGTAAAATTTTTGTTGCTTGCAGTAAAAGAGTCTCTTTCGCGGCCGATCTTTTTATAGAAATTAACTTGTGTTGTTCAGTTCAGGCTTGTTACGAAGACGTGGTAGTTTGCAGGTCCTCCTCAATATTTTTCTTTGGAATATGGTTTTCGGTATGACCACTGCTCAGATTTTCTTCAAAAGTATTAAAAGTTTCTTCAAGCTGTTCTTCGGTTTCAAAAGTATTAGCAATTTTTTAAGAGTTGTTCTTCGGTTTCAATATTTGCGATTTGTTCACCAGGGAAAAAAAGACGATGCGATGCCTCTTTTTGGCTTAATGCCAAACATTGCTTCATAAGGGATAATCAATCCCGGTGAGGAGAGATATGCTTGAAAGATAAAAAGAATTGTTTTCTCATATACTCGCAATTAATGCATTTAACTTTTCAAAAAAAAGTTCACGATTCACTGCAGTATCCATTCAACATAAATTAGGGTATTGGATAAAAAAAATTTTTTTTTTTTTTTTTTTTTTGAGAAAACATTGCACTTACTATCAAATCTAGCATAAGACTGACAAACAGTGTTCCAGAGTATAACAAATACATGCTACAAAACTTCAATTGCAGAGCGAAGGATCTAGCGACAGACAGTCGCCCCTCTGTTGAACTCGACTTCTCTTTTCGACCTCCACCACAGTATATCTATGATTGTCGACATACACTGGTGATGGTCCAACTGTACGAGAATATAATCAAATATTCATTCTTTCACCGATATATTTCGTATGTGTTGACATTCTCCAATTTCGGTCTTACATATGTCAGCAGTATTATACAATAATAGATAAACTATTTATCAGCCAATAATGCACAAAAGAAATCTAAATTATTAAAATACAACTATTTTTCAAACAGAAAAAGAAAATCTTAAGAGGTTTTGTAGAAACTGAGCTAAACAATTTATCTTGTATATATGACTAAAACTAAAATTTACAAATAATGCCTAGACACTTCTCACATACACGGTGTGTTGCATGAAGTAAAGAAACATGTAAACTAGAACTCTTGGAAAATTTTTTAGGTAAATGCATCACTTTAAATGTTGCTAATGACTCATGCAAAACACATGGAAAATAAATATAAAATGAACTTACACTACCAGCTGCACCACCAGCGGCAAAACTGAACCAAATTGCAGGTTGCTGTTGATTAAATGTTTGCTTAAGCATTTCATAACTCAGCCAGTATATAGCTGTAAAACAAGGTATATTTGTTAATTAAATATTCATTGTTGTTCATAAAATATGTTACAAGAGAAGATCAAGAAAGGCCTATCATAATACAATTTTACTTCTAGAGATACTTACATGAAAATGGAACATCTCTTAAAACTGTTGGACCCAAACCTCGGTAAAGAGAAGATAATCCTTGACTTGAAACTAAAGTTCTTACTGCTTGAACAATTTCTAAGAAAAAAAGAAGAAATATAGGTAAGTTGAGAATCTACAATAGGTACAATTTTAACAGAAAAAATCTTGTTTTCGTAAGAAATATTTACATACCAATGTAACTTAGCTTTTGGGACTGCATTTTCGTTCTTACCAATTCCAATGGACTCACAACTGTGGTAGCTATAGCTGTTTAAAAATAAATATACAAAAATTAACCCAAAAAAATTACATGCAACTGCAATGTCCATTTTTAATAATATGCTACAGTGAAATTCTATCATTCCAAACTGAACACCAAAAATGTTTGATAAAAAACAATCTAAAATTTTACCTACAAAATTTCTTTATGAGAAGGATTCAGGAAAAGCAAAGAGGATTCAATATTTTTTTTTTTTTTCTTAAAAACATCAAAATAAGTCCACCATCATTTTCCAAAAATAATATTTCATTATTGCTGCATCAGACTGACAATATATATGAATAAGGAAGAATCACTGCTAAACAGTTATAGACAGTTTTCCATTTAACACTCGTGTAAACTAATTTATATGAAAACCTCCATTTAATTTCAATTTGTTGTTAATAAGTGTTGGCAATCCTAATCTCATGCTATAATATGTGCTCAACAGAAACTGAGTTCAAAAGTTCTTATTATAAGTACGCTTCTAACAAAAACATAATCTTTTAGATACAAAGAGAACAAGAAAAATTTCTCCTATGTGGAAGGAAGAGGATTGTTTCTTTTCATTACTGGGAGATGGGGGATCGGAAAGGATTCATATTTTAAAGGTTGCACAAATGGGCTCTTTTAAAGTGTAACGTACTTCATAATGGAGATGGTGGAGGTGGAATAGTGAAACATTTTACAGGACACTAGAAGAAAATACATTTACAATAACACGGGGAAAGTTATATATCTTCAATATATTTGAAAAGGGAAAAAATTAGAACAATATTTTATTAAAATACTTAATATGCTTAATTAGATACATCATGAATTAAATGCATTTTTACTTAAATTAATCAGATTAGGAAGTTAAACAAATTATCAAGAATTGCATCTATTGCGTTTTGTTAATCAATAGCAGATAGATTAAATTTGAAATATAAATCTCTTACATTTTACCAAATGACAATGGCCTCAAAAGTGAAATGCATTTATAGTGGATGATACAAAATTTGTCTTTCAAGACTAACTGCTCTTCTGGGCTAAAAGGGGGAAAAAATATAACAAAGTCTGGGATTACTTTGTTTTTGAGTTCATGTCATGTTATTAAAAATATGATTCTTTTTTAAATGCATAATTTTTTATTAAAAATGTCTTGCATTAATTGGCAAAGTATATCATAATCACGTAAACTGATATGGAAAAGAACATTAATGGCTAGAAAGAAGAGATGCTTTTATGAAAGACTTTTTAATGAAAATTAGCTAACATTTACATAACACATAGGGAAAACCAGAAAAACACCCACATAAGCAGCCTATTTGCCAAGATAAAAATTAAATAATGTAATTTAAAACACATTTAAATTATTATATAATTAAATTTATTATGAAATAATAATTTTTATAAACATTTGCAGCACTTCTGTAATCAATAAAGGATGTTTCTAATTCCATACTTTATTCACCAGGTACTCAGAATCATTTGGTTTTTAACTAACACTTTCATATGTTAGTGTTTGGCTATGATTTAAACTTATTAAAATCATATATCGTATATGTGCTGAGAAGTAAATTACTTTGAAAAGCAATTCCAATAGTGAAGAAATTTAACGTTACAGCTTTACTTGAATTTAATTTACAGATAAAACAATCCAACGAGAAACAGAATAATTTATTCTGTGCAAAGAAATTCCTCACTGCATAATGAATTTATTAATATGAAAAAATAAACTTTACTTGATATGAATAGTTAAGACAGATAACATATAAATATTAACAAAAATCAACATATTTAATATTTTAATAAAATAATCTAGTCAAATAATATTTAAGTAAAAACAGTCAGCACCTCTAGCCATTCCACCAGCAACTACAGGTACCCAGAAAGCATGATATGATAGCTGATAATTTTTCAAGAAAAAGTTTCGTAATTGATCATACGCTGTATAATAAACAACAGTAGATGGAACGGCCATCACACTAAAATTTAAATAAAAACATCGTACATCAGAAATTTAAAACATAAATCAAGCAAATAGTTACATTAATAATAATAATAATAATAATAATAATAAACCTATTGAATAACACTACAATAAGTAAAACTATAGCACCAAAAATTTAACATGTATTATAAGTACTGCCGTTTCCCCCACCCCACACAGCAGATAGCTTGTTACAGAGTGTATGAAAAAAAGGTTAGTTCATTTGTACAAATAATGGAACAATGTGCAGATTGCATTAATTTCTAAATTAATTGAGAAAGGAATTCCCCCCTAAAAGTATGAATCAAACTTTCTTGCGACATTTCTAATACCAGTGGTTTCAATCTCGAGTGGGTAAGTAGACTATAAAAGCCAAAAATCATGAGACACTTTAGATATTATTATTATTATTATTTATTTCCAGAGAACTGTTTGCCAAATTATTCTCTAAGGGTGGCAATGTAAATAATATGTTTTAACTCTTACTTTCTAATGAAAGTTCAGACATAAGTGCATTTACAGGACCCTCAACAAAATGACAGGAGATGTACATGTTTTTTAATTAACCTGTAATTTAAAAACCAAAAAAATTATCTGTAACTTTTAGAAAAAACGTACATATTTTTAAAAACGGGGAACATTTAATCAGAATGAGCATTTACACTGACAAGCCAAAACATTACAGCCATCCCCATATTTTTCAATAAACTTGTCTGGATAACATCGAGGGCATGTGAATAAGCGGGAATGGTATTTATCTGTTACTGCAGAAAGTACGGAATTATTTTTGCACTTACTTTTACGAGTGATGGGAAAGGCTACTGATCTAAGCATATTTGATAGAACTCAGATTGTAACGGACTCTGAATTAGTATCTCTAAAACTGCACAACTGGTAAGTTCATGATCTACTGTTGTTAATATTTATGCCAAGTGAATAAATGATGGTGAAACCAGCAATAGATGCCAAGGTGTTGGACATCCATGCATCATCAAAGAAAAATGACATTGGAGATTGTTCTGTTTGGTACAACAAAATTGGTGCCAGATAGTGGCTCAGCTGAAAGCCTAGTACAAAGAATCAAGATCTAAGTGCAAGTTTTTTTGAACACACAGTTCAGCAGACATTGTTGGATATGGTACTGAATCCATGGATCCAGTACCATGGATGGTACTGCTGGATATGGTACTGAGCAGCAGACTTCCCACACATGTACCTCTGTTGACCAAGTATCATTGTCATCTATGCCTAAAGTGGGCCTGGGAACATCGAGACTGGAGCATGGATAAGTGGAAGACAGTTACCTAGTCAGATGAATCACGATTTCTCATTCATCACATCGATGGCTGTGACAGGGTATGTCATCCTCCAGATAAACAATTGCTTCTCCCTGTACAGCAGATCATACACTGGTTAGTGATGTCAGTATTATGCTTTGGGAGACAACCTCATGGGCAGTCTGGAACCCTTAGTTGTGGTAGAACAGACCACAAAAGCTGAACATAATTGCAGATCAGTTGCATCCATCTGTCTTCTCACTGGAAATGGAATCTTACAGTAGGACACGTCCCACTTCATAAGGCTTGAACTGTGTTGGAGGGGTTCGAGGATAAATTCCAATTAATGTCCTGTCCACCTAGCTCGTCCGATCTTAAGCTAATAGAGCATATTTGGGATGTCATGCAGCAGCAGGTGAGCACAATCCCCACCATGTCTCAATATCTTGACCCTGCTTGATAAAGCCTGCATCTAGTCATCAACCAAGAACTTGTGGCATCCATGTCAAGGTGCATTGCAGCCATTTTGCCTCTTCAGTGTTAACAAAAAAATTTCTAACTTTACATGTACAAAATATATCAGTTTTGTTTCTTTCATAATTTGGTAGCCAAGGACGACAACTTATATAAAAATTCCAGGTGAATATTGTGTAAATTTGTAAAAGATATTGTCAAAACAGTAAGCTGTATTGCAGTTACATTCTAGAATTAGGCAACTTTTTCCATAAATTATTACTTACTTAATTTATCAGGCAGTATTTTTGTTGTAATTGAGCCAGTCCAATGTTATTCATATAAGAAAAAACATGTGTCTGATGTTATAAATAAAAGTGATAGGAAGAACACATGTTTAAAGCTAAAAATGAACAAACACTAAATACAGAAAATGACAGTTTCTGAAAAATCTCTTATCATTCAGTTAGTTCCAAAAAGGAATTGCAATAGAGCTAACTATATCGTCTACATCTTTTTGAATTTGCACAAGATTCACCTGGAATTTTTATGTAAGTTGCCTATACTTGGCTACCAAATTATGAAAAGAAAAAGTTGATAAATTTTGCACACATGGAGTTGAAAAATAATTTTAAAAAATGATTATATTCTGTTGAATATTCAGAGTTTTCATTTCAAATTTTAGTTTAAAATTTTTTTTGAATGTTGTAATGTTTTCTATCACTCATGCATACCTGCCAACCTCTAAAGATAAAAATTCAGAAGATTTCTCCAAAATTCAGAAGAACACGAATTAATATCATGCTTTAATATTAAAAAAATAACAATTTATACAAATAGAAAAAAGAAAATTGTACACTTACATTAGTAAATCTCAATTAAGTAGTAACTAAAAATATTATTAGGAAACATAAAACAAGAACTTAATGTTACACAAAAAAATTATTGCAATGAATTTAGAGTGCATTTTTTGGCTTTAGCCAAAAATTCTTTGGAAAATTTCCTGGCATAACAATTAGTTTCCTCATAACATTTAGCAAGTAAAATGTTTTCTAGAGTGGTAAAATCCTAGTATACGGTGCAGCCTTGGCGTGACTTTGAAAATTATCGCCAACACCAAAAATTATCCAAAGAACGTCTATATATATATTATACACACACAGTATATATACTATATACATACTATATACTATGTTTAACTGTATATTTTCTTTGAATGACCCGTTAACTACTCACCGTATATGTCCCATTTTTACTGCTCATCATAAAGTCGCCAAAAGTAGCCAAATCCCGTGTGCACCGGATACTAGGATTAAACCTCTAGAGTTTTTGGTGAAATTGAAGAACGACACATAGTTTTGTTTTTCTTCACAACACTGAAGACTCTCTCGCACTCAGCATTACTGTGTGAAATTACGAGAATGTGACAATCCACGCTCGTTGAGTAATTCCCTTGCTGCTGAAGCGAACGCGAAAAAATAATCTGGTGCCCACAAAGAAAAGAGTGGGAGAAACAAGTTCAGCGCATTGGATTTGCTGGTTAAGCGTCAAGTTGGGAGAAACCGCAGGTTACTGGATTCAAAGTAGTCGGTAGTTGGCGGTAAAACACGATACAATTGACAAAAATTGCTGAATTGGCGAAAAATTCTAATATTTCGACAAAAATCACTAAAAACACTTGAAAAAGGAAAAAAAATTGTAAAAAATGGATTACGATCGTAAAATCGTAAAGACAAACGCATTTTCGTAAAAATTACGAAAAATTCGTAAAAGTTGGCAGGTATGCTCATGTTAAATTTGACCAAAAAATTTTCTCTGCAAACTTTGTACATTATAAGTACAAAACATGCAAACAATTTGCAATTTTAAAAAACTGCAGTTTTAAAACAAACCTTTATATTAATACACGGTGTTTGTACGAAAATGCAAACAAATATTGAGCATAATGAGTAAAATATTTTCTAAAAGTTACAGATTATTTCTCGACTTAAAAAAAATTTTTTTTTACAAAGCTATTTTTGTTGTTGATTTTCTTAATGCATTAGTGATTGAATTTTCACTGAAATATAAGAACTGAGGCATGCTATTAAAATGGCATTTAACAAAAATGCATTAAACATTTTTCTGGAGGAGAAAAAAGTCCGAAATCCGAAATGTCCAGTGACTTTTACCTATATATAGAAGTATTCATTCATATAAAAAAATAATAATCTCAATTAGTTGAACTGAAAATTTCATGTTTCATAACACTTAAATTTTTTTTCTAAAACTCAGTGTTATTCATTACTCAGAGTTTTAGTTTATTCATTACACTGAGATATGTGCAATCATTTCAACATTAACTTTTAAAAAATCTAAATCAAATTTTCAAAAAATCACATTGTATTTTCCTTTATAATGAGTATGTGTGCAAAATTGAGTTCAATAGCTAATTAGAGAATAGTTTTAAAATGCATAGCAGTGTTTGACTACCAAGACAAATAATATGACTGAATTAAATAAAATAAATACACATGACTAGTTTTAAAAAAAATTCTAAAAAGGGCACCTAATTGATATTTTTCAATCTATCATTCTTGTTTTAAAAAAGGTTGAAAAGAGTTTTTCTTTATCTTTAAAATTTTAAAATCTTTATAACATTTATTTTTGGAAGTTAAAATTTTACAGCCGCATAATATACCACAATATGTACCCAACATCCCCTCCGTCGATTAAGTGGCACTATAAAATTACTAAAATCAACTCTTAAAATGAAATACGGAGAAAAATGTATAAAAATTGTAAGTTTTTTATATAAAACAAAACTGTAATTAAAATTGAAATAGTTTTTAAAAATATCCCTTTTTTCACTTTTAAATGTCTTTGATTTTATAACATTTATTAAATTATTTTTCGTTTTACAACTTCTTTTTACTTTTATTTAAAGAATTCTCAATCATTTAGATAAAATTCAGAAATGTGACTCCACTGAAAATTATTTGACTGCTTATTGGGGGGGGGGGAAGACAAAGAAATTTCAACAACAGTTTTTATACTAATTTTATTATGTTGTATTAATTATTATTTTTTGTTTCAATTTTGATGCATGTACATCCGATTAAATGGTTAATCCCATTCTTGATTTAATAATTATCTCTTAATTTTATATATATATATATACATAGGAAAAAGAAAAAAAAGAAAAATAACACAGTAAATTTCACTACATATAATTTTAAATGCTAATCAATTCTTTATTTTTTTTTAGATTAATGAAATAAATTATGAATACAGAATCTATCTATATATAAAAAGGAATAAATCAAATTTTTAAAATGGCAGAAGACTTCTACATTAAACTTAATTTGTTTGCAAATAATTCCTTGCAGCAAGGGCAAGTGAGGCAGAAGTGAAATAATGGTGTGATGTACATCAAAACTATGGAACTGGAGAATGAATACCTTTCCTTCTTATTGTATCATAATAAACAAAACAAAAACTCAATTTAAACCTTTTTTTACCTATTTTGTTTTAAAAGAGGACTAAGAATTTGTTTTATAACCTGTGAAATTTTTAAAACCTTGAAACCAATATATTTTTAGATGTTAAAAGTTTAAAATCACAGATTTAATCACTAGGTAGTCGAAAAAAATCAAGCACTTTTCCAAAAAATCAGAAGTTATGTTAAAAATTTCATTCAAATTTTACTTAAATGATTCCCCCCGCTCTATCTGACGGTGCAAACAGTAAATTTCTCAATTTTCAGTTTATTTGTAAAATGCAGATATGTGTGAAAAATTCGTTTTCATCCACAAACAAAGTATGTACAAAAATTGAACTCTGTAGCTGATCAGGAGTTTGTTTAAAAATCGATGAAAAAACTTTTGACCACAGTGATAAATATCAAGAATGAGTTAAGTAAAAGCTTATAAATAGTATATCATGTTCACTTGATACATTAAAATATTACTCATGATTAATAAAATTATTTTATATTAAATATAATAAATATCAATCAATACTGATTTATAATAAGGTTTCAAAAACACTGCTAAAGACATTTGCTAAATTGAATTTCATAAAAACATTTAAAAAATGAGCTCACCAAATAAAAATTAATCACCTGGAATGTTTAAATTTATAACAATTATAAGCATTTGCTGCAGATGCACTGAGCAAGCAGGATTAGGAAATAGACACCTCATGAGTACGGAAGAGGATACTCAAGTTTTACAAAAGTAATATAATGCAGTCCATAAAATGCATTGCAAAGTGGATATTATTTAAATGGCAAAAAGGAGCAATTACATTTAGATATGCAAAAGATCATTCCAAGAAAAAAGCAGTGAGATATTTTAGGTGCATCAATGCATATAACAGGAGTGGCCAAAGTACTGTTTTCACAGGTGAGTGATGCAGCTCTTATGAAAATAAAATATATGTATGAAATATGGTAAATTAAAACTGCTCAATGTTAAAAAGTAAGCAAACTGTCACTGAATGATTGTTTAGAACTCAGGTGGTTCTTTTCATTTGAAACATGTTTCACTACTTTTAAAACCATGTACATAGGGACTTCTGGCTTTTGGAAAAATCTAGCATTGTCTCCCGAACTTTCCCGAGTTCCATCGCGGTTCTTATTGACATGAGTGTGTGACCCCTGGCATATGTCATGCAATTCCTCAACTATGGCAGAAACACCCACTATAGGAAATTCTTGTCAGAAGTATGACGGGATGGCAGTATTGACAGATCAAGCTGGCTGCAGTGTTTCATGCCTTGTAACTTAAAAAATCACCATACTCTATAATAATTAATAAAAAATATTGATGTTGGGCTTTCATCCACACCTTTCTGAAATACAACTCTGCTGGGAACTCTAAAAGAAAAACATATGGAATAATAGGCATGCTAGAGGCCTTAGCCTACTTCTTTCCTCAAATTTGCCTAGGTACAGTTGATGAAGAGGTAAAAATGATGGACCATGGAGAACTGGAAAAAAAACTTAAAGAGATTTGGTCTTCTCTTGATGCGAAAGAGTTAATAGACATGTTTCTGACACAATTGGATGATTTTAGCTGGCAATTGGATGATGTCAGCCCACTGAAAACCCGAAGAAGCCTTTAATGTAGACTGTATGCAAAAGTTGGAAAAATCTTAGTGATATTTTGGGCTTATTTTATTTTGGAAATAGGTTCTTGGCTGAAATGACAATCATTTGGATTAACTATTGTTAGGAAAACAACTTTTGCTGCTTCCTCTTCATCTTAACAAGGATTGTAATACTCCCATTTTTATCTTCTAGGGTAATTCCTCCATTAATAGAACAGCAAACTCTGACCAATTAGCATGCACATTCAAAAGCCCCCCTCCCACATCTGGACTTGGCCTGCAAAAATTCTGGTAATGAACCAACTAAAAAAATCTATGGGATTCCACAATGTGTTTAATATCAGGAATGGCATCCATGTATAATTCTTTTATATAGTAGACGTGAACATTGACGTCTACTATACACAGAAACTTATCCAGTTCATGCCGAAACTCTGCTCCTCCCAGGTTTGCTAAAGTATTATACAATATCAGGTAGTTCCCATACCAGGTGATTAATTATTTTTTGGTCTGATGAATTTACATATAAATTATACATATGCACATGACTATCTATGAATATCTTTGGCCCTACAGCCTATAGCTTACAGTGCAGGTGGCAATCCACTCCATAATGAGGTTACACCTTCTGCTCTTGTTATTTTAACAAAAGCATCCTGAAAAACACAAATGCTAAATACTGAAACAAATAAATAATACTCTATCGTTGCATTGACTCTTTGGAATATGTCAATTTTCAAATTTAATTTTTATTAAAAAATGCAACAAAATAAACATGTACAAGAATACTCCAGAGAAAATGCAACAAAGAGCTAAAGAAAATACAAAAAGTAAAAATAATAAAAATATTCAATATTTATCTTTCAATGCAAAGTGATAAAATTTTACAACTGAACAGTTTATTAAAAAAACTGCTCAGTTTTAAGGAAATACATATTAAGGAATTCCAACAAAGATGGTAAGGCTATATAATACATAGTATGATGTAACATACGTGTAAAGCATTATTTTCTACAAAAGAAATAGCAGGAAACTGACATACAGGATGATATAAAAGTCAGCACACATTTAAAAAAATTCGCATTTTATTGAATCTGCAATATATCATAATGCATACATTCCCCCCCCCCTCTTCAGAAATTTTGTTTTGCAAAATAAGTCTGCCAATCTTTGCTTTGTATTAATAAATTATCATTATTGCTGAATGCTGTATACAAATAGCATTTTTTAGGGATATTTTTATATGTACTGTCAGACAGCATCTTTTAAAATTGCCAATAATGCACAGTAATCTTTGTATAGCCACCACATGAGATTTCAGGCCTAGCGATCGGGATTGTCCCATATGTTACAATTGACAACTTGTCACAAGATTCTTTTCCAATATGTTGTTTTACATGAGAAGCAAGAGGATGTGATGCTTCTATCAAGCATAAATGAGCTAAAATGTGATGTTTATCTTCCACCAAGGCTAGCAAAAAATACATTTTCTTAAGAGGATAGCATATAGCTGTTCTGTTATAGCAGAAGTTCAAAAATGCAATGCCATCTAATGGATATAATAAAAATTTAAAGAAAATGGATAACAAAACCCTTTAATTAATTTTACAAGTCAGTACCATGTGTGTTACTATGGATCACCCAATATACAAGGTGTGACATACACACACACACACAAAAAAAAAAAAAAAAAAAAGAAAGAAAGAAAGAAAGAGAAGACTGGTCCAATAAATCATTGTACTTATAGAAGCAGTTCTCCGTGACATTATCACCTTCAAAGTAGTTCCCTTTAGCATTCACACACTTCTGTATTCGGTGCTGCCATTATTGGTAACAGTTGTGGAACAAGGTTTTTGGAAGGCCCTTCAGGAGATTCTCCATTTTCGCCTGAACCTCTTCAGCTGAGGTAAAAATGGGTTCCCTTTAAGTACGATTTAATTTTAGGAAATTGAGCATGCTGGGCATCCAAGAGGATGTCCAGCAAGTTCATCATGTTCCACATTGTCCCTTCCCCCTGAAGACCACTTCTGCCATTCAAACACATGTACATGGGACAAAGTTTCATCTCCATAAGCATCCGTTAACATTTGAAATGTTTTCTCTGTGGCTGATTTCGTAAGTTTCACAAGAAACTTGATCTTGATTAGCTGTTCAGTTTTTACATTAGGTATTTTTCCGGCAGAATGCTGTTCCACGTGTTCACTCAATGACACAGTACTCCCCATGGGCGTGGTCAATTAAGTCGAAACTGGCCCCATGGATAGAGGAGGTGTGTAGCATGATGTCAGCATAACAGTTGTTGCCAACTCTGCTCTGTTTTCAAGCTACACACATAATTTTTTTTTTTTTTTGAGTAGGGGGCAGAAGAAGGTGCTCTTTTGCAATAAGCATTTGTAATTTGGAAGAAAGAAGTGATACACTAATATCATCAATGACAGGATTGGATTGGATTGGAATATTATAATTTGGCACAAAACCTGTCAAGGTTATCTGCGCCAGACAAATGGTAACAATGCAATTAGTCATTTGTAAAAACTTCCAGCTTAGGTAAGAAGAGACAGATTACAGTCTATGATAAGAGCTGATATCTTTTAAAAAACAGGTTTAAGTCTATTATAAAAGCCAATATCTTTTAAAAACAGAAACAAATTACGATGATGTGTTTTTCCAATTAAATTTCCTAAGTCCAGTTCTGAAAAATTAAAATGTTTTTGGCAAAAATGATTAAAACTCTGGCATTCCACCAAGATATGATAGACTGTTAGATCTGCATTGCAGTTTGGGCAGCTGGGATTCTCTTCTCCCTTCAGAAGATATCCATGGGTCAGGCGACAATGGCCAATTCTCAGTCGAGTCAAGAGGACATCTTCCTTTCTATTAGCCATACATGGCCAGTATCCAATGGTGGGTTTTACATTTCTCAGCTTGTTATATACTTTGTCATCCCATTGCTTCTGCCATTTGCTGAGGATTTTGCTTTTGACAAACCCTTTGATGTCTGCTAGTGGAATCTGAAGATTGTACATTGTGGTTGCGGTTTTAGCTACAATATCCGCCAATTCATTCCCCTTAATGGCAACGTGTTTAGGGATCCACGAATATAGAATCTGGTATCCCCGAATTTTTAAAGAATGATTCAACTTCAGGATTCTGATTGCAACTGGATGAGTACATTGAGCGTGATTTTTCAATGACATTAAGGCACTCATGGAATCTGTGTAGATAATAAATTTTATGTACTTTTGTTTTGAAAGGTAAGTCAAAGCCAGATGGATTGCAGTAAGCTCAGAAGTAAGCACAGAGCAAACTGTATGTAATCGAACCCCTACTATTGTTTTTTCTGTGACGAAAGCAGCGCCAACATGATCCTGGGATTTTGATCCGTCTGTATATAGAGGGATATATTTCCTATATTTGTTTCTATGTTGAAAAAATATCTGCTTGTAGATTATTTCATTAGTTTGTGATTTAATCCAGTGTCGAAAAGTATCCAGAGAATGGATTCTCCAATCCTACCAGGGAGGAATTCCAAAAAAATCCTCCATCTGTTTATCTATATTAAACGAATTATATTCCTCCACCAAAGCGCTCATCCGCAAGCCGAAAGATGGGACACATGATGGTCGTCCCTGATATAAACGGGAGTATTGGTCATTAAGCAATTTTGACCGCATAGAATTTTCGGTATGTGATAAGACTTTGAAATAATGCTTAAAACAAAGATTTTCACGTCTTAACCGCAGGGAGGTCTCGTTACTTTCCACATATAAGCTTTCCACTGGAGAAGTTCTAAAGGCACCAGTGCATGGTGATGTATCGGATCAAATTTGGCTAATACTGAAGGTCTTGCTGACATCAATGACAGAGTTTTATTCAAAGTACAACATTTTTAATTTGTATTCATTCTGCTTGTATTATAAACACATTTTTTCTCTTAATTTGTGTATGATTAATTAACTTCAAAATTAACCGTTTAAATAAGGTTTTACTTAAACATAAGATTAACAAACAAAATTTGGATATTGTAAGTAATTATTAATTACATATAAATTATTCTGAAATGGAAAAATACATTATAATATACAAAAAGAGTTCAATTCCTCAAATAAGTAATACCGAAGAAAATATCTTATTTGCATAATTTATTTTCTTTCTAAAAATGTTCGGTACAGTTTTATGACATTCAAATTAGCAACAGATCTGGAAAACAAAAATTAATTCTGACTAATGAAATGATTTTACAGAAGATGAAATATTTAGTAAACTGAATTTGCTGAAAGATGATAAAAAAGAAATTTTCTTGCATTTCTAAACTATTATTTGAATTAAGCGAGCGGTTTGGTTTAATTGATTATGGCAAAGCACACTATGACTATTGCCTAAGGGGAAGGGTGCCTTTGTGGATGATTTTTTTTGGAAAACTGGCTCATATAGATGTTACACATGGGGGGGGGACGCCTAAGAAGCCAGCCCATTCATCTGGAATTGAGCCCAGATTGGAATGAAAAATGAAGTGAGTGAAAGTCGTAAGTAAAACTAGCAAGTAATCAAACAGGTTAAAAATTACTACTAAATTTTGCATTGCAGTTGACCGTTCTGCATTTTTTTAGATCAATAAATCTGCAGTGCAATATTCTAAGCAAAATAAGAATTCCCTTTTCAAAATACCTAAAAAATAGTAAGCATATTTATTTTATTTAAAAAATGAACGCTGAAGATAATTTTATTTATTTTTTATTTCAACCATTTTATTTTATTTATTGCAATTAGTAAATTATTTAAAACCATATTTTTCCTGTTTGTTGTATTTCTGGAAACATTTTGTCCTTATAAAGCTTAATATATAGTATCTGTGCAGATAATTTTAATTCGTTGTATTTAATTTATTATTGTATTGTTAATTACTTTTTTGGATATGCTGGAATTCCAATTTATTAATTTGTTAGTATTGAAACTGAAGTTTCTTGTTTTGTCAAAAAGTAAAATTTTTTTGTAGTCAATGATTTGAAGATCGAGATAGTCTATGCTATTTTGTGAATTATTAGTTTTATTAAGTGTAAGGCAATTTGGATAAATCTCGGAGTATTCAATTTTATTAAAATTATTAATTGTAATAAGATCATCAATATATCTGTAAGTGTACTTGTAGTAATTTAATTCTTGTGGTTGTAGATTTTTTTGGAAGTTAAATTCTTTGATAAATAAAAAGCTATTACAGAGTGAGGTACTGGAATGGGACCCCATTGGAAGACCTCTGACTTGTTTAAAAAATTGATTTTGAAATTTAATGTAGTTATGAAAAAGTGTGCATTTTAGGTAGGTTTTCAATTTGTTAAGATTCATAATCGTGAGCATATCAGGAAAGAGTTTAGGCAGATCTAGTAGACTAGTATAAATTTCTTCTAGAGGAAGTGAGGTATATAAGTTTTCAAAGTCATAGCAGTTAATGTTCTGTATGTTAATTGTTTGAATGGCATTAATGACAGGAGTGTTATTATGGATGATCCAGCAATAGTTATGATTAGTGTTACAATCATTGAAAATAAATTTACAATTTTTTTTAAGTTGAATTGAAAAATAATAGTCTGCATTTTTCTTGTAATTATTAGTTCCATTTGCTATAAATCAGAATTTTAATGGTGTTTTATGGAATTTTAATATTATATATTACTTGGCAGACATCCACAGAGAAGCTCATGAAGTTGCCACTGTGAAATTTTTATTTTACCATTCACACTTAACTAGTACTATGTTTAAAACAATTTCCCAAAAGCAACAAAAATAATTCTATACGTTTCTGATTGTCCTTTTTTATTGTTTTTGTTATATAGTGTTTTCAAAATCAATTAAATATATTTTCAATGTGCATTTGCCACAATACAGTTTATTTTTATTGTTGATGGCACTGAAGAAATTCAGCTAGAGCTCCATAGGATGAATTTGGATATTTTAATTTATGATTTAACTATCTGCCATTAATTTAACTTAATTTATTAATTTTCTATTTACCTCTTTACATTTTAATATTAATTATTAACTATTTATTATGTCATTTAATTATGTCTGATCACCTTTCCTGATAAACTTCCATAGAGTTTCAGCAAGTGTAAATTTAAAAGTTGAGTCCTGAATGACATCAAATCTGAATGGTCTCAAATTCAAATGACTCTAAAAATCAAATTCAAATGACTCTAAAAATCAAATTCAAATGATTCAAAAAGTAAATCTAAAAAGAATTCAAATTATTGCTGCCATAAAATGTTAAAATTATAGAGATGGAATGCAATTTTCATTTCTCGAAGGCATATACATAAAAATACCTTATCTTTAACTATTGCTTCTTATGTACATTCCATTCTTATTAACATGCTATTTAATAATGCATTTTTATATGAAAACATTTGCAGATAATTTTACCAACCCTTCTTCCAAACAGAATTTAAAATATCTAATTTATTGAAATGAAGCACAAAATATATCAGGTACCTACAATTTTTCTGCCAAAATAATTGTTTTAATTTAATGCAAAATTATCTATTTAAAAAAGCTCTTATAATTCAAACATTAAATCTGAAGTACATTCAAATAAGCAAAACAATTCTGTACAATTTGAATAAGAATTCCTTACCACTGTTCCTGTCAAATGAGCAGATGAACGGTACCAATACGATGGTGAAATATGATGGTTCCCATTTGCATGGATATTACAACAAAGGTCTTCCACAAATCCATTGCAGTAAAGGAAGCATTTATTGCTGTTGAGCAGTGCTTTTTGCTGAGCTTGTAAGCGAATTTTAACAACATCCAAAGGTGTTACTGTTGAAGGAAGGAGGGGGAAAAAATTGCATTTTAGCTAAAATAACAATTTTAAAAGTTACTCATATAATCAGTCAGTCTAACACCATAAATTTTACAAAATACAAGATGGGAGATATAACAGTTTTATGAACAGGGAAAAAGTACATTCAGTTTTTTTCTTGGTGCATTCCTTGAACACTTAATGCACTTTTTATTTTAAAACAAAAATTTCTTGCAGGAACGGGAGAACACTATATCATTCAGAAATGTTTTAAATGTCATAGAGTCCATTAAAAATAACTGTAAAAGAAACACACTAAAACTGGTACTCGTTTGTAAATCTGATACTCAGACATATTGCCAAAAACATCAGCTATGAATTTAATCCTTTCAGTAACCCTAGAAGCTTTTCTGAATTCAACAAAAATGAGATTTTTATTTATTTTTTATTATTATTTTTGCTAATATTTTTTGGGAGGATAGGGATGTCTTATTTCTTATTTTAAGGTCAACTTTGATTTCTTAACTGGTATATATATATATATATATATATAAAAAAAAAAAATTCATGTGAGGATCAGCAAAATGGATAAACAGCAACATCATGGAGGGCATTGCCCCTTGGCCCCATTTGCAAATGTAACACATATCATCATCCCAGCTCAGCATTTACTTTCTCATCTCATTTGAGATTGTAGTTCAAACTCAGCCTTTCTTCAACTTCATGCTATTCATGAAATGGAACATGTTAAATAAAAAAAGAGTGGGAAAAATTCTGCCACTGGAATGATACCACAGCTGTCATTTCCAAGGTCATGAGGCAAGTCAGGTGGGAGGAAATAACCTTGCAACACTTATTTTAAAGTAATAAACTACACAAATTTCTTTGCTTTCTCCACAACAGATGATGCTACTTCATGCTTGTTTTGGTCTGCCCATTGCTTTTGATATAAAAAGTCATCACACCTTTCATTTGGGGGGATTAGTTATTATTATTACTCATCAGAAATGGCTTGCATATCACGCATATAATTTTTTTTTTTTTTTTAAATTACCGGCAAAAAATTTTTCAGCTTAAAATTATTTTGCCTAACACAACCATTTAACAATATTTATAAAAAATGCAGCAAAGTTCTTAAATAATAATAATTAAAAAAATCATTCAAAAGATACAGAGTCCCCTGAATGTACACAAATACAGATGTTTAATGAAGTAGAGGTTGCAACGTAAACAAATGCTGTTCATTTCTTACTAATCCTCTAATCTTTGCCGATAAAATCATCTGACAGCATTAGATTTACTGAATGCCATTCTACAGCAAATTTTAATGATGCTACCTCGTGGTTTTTTTTTTTTTTTTTTTTTTTTTTTAACCTTAGCTTATGTAAACAACAACATGAGCTCGTATGCACAGTTTCAAAGATTCAACGTCACAAGAGCAACAGAAGCTCACTGGCCCATTTTTTAAGACCTTCCCTCAGTGGCGATATTGATGTGTACTTGCAAATTATGCACCCGGGGAGGCGGATCTGAGGGTCTCACACCCCTCTTTCCCTACACCAACCTCTCGAGAGGACTTTCTGCTTGACGCATATTTTGAATGCCCCCATGCCTCACAGACACTACACATTTGGAAACATGCATGCATTCTCCGCAATTCGAACCCGAGCCCTTCGGTACCGTAGTCAGAGTCACTAACCACTCTATCGGTTGGGCGGCAATTTAGATCTAGTGAACACAGCTTAAACTGATTTTTCCGACTTTTAAGTTGTTTGAAAATACTAAGCAACTCGCTCATTTATTTTAAATTTTGATACACATAGTTTAGCGTAAACAACTTTGTAAGGGTGTACCCAAATTAGGACCGGGGGGTGAAGAGAATAGCAAGCTGCTTACATGGCACGTTAGGTCCATTCATTTAAATGTTTTAATAAACGGAAAAGATAATTATCACATTTGAAAAGCCCCATAAAGATGAAACATGATCTTTATACGACTGCATGAACTGTCTTTCTACGTCTAAATTACTTTTCTGTTGACGCGACGCCTCTAACCACCAAACATAAACGTTGGCAAAAAAAAAACCTAACTCAATGGCGACAACCCTAAGAAAAAATAAAGCTTCACGGAAGGGGATTATAACAACAGTAATTATCATATAATATGATACGATGTGCGCAACGCTGCAACTGTCATTCAGATTTCAAGCAGTGGCGTAGATTTAGTTTGTTACTATGGCAAAACCTTTGAGTTTAGAAGATAAACATAAAGGGATTACAAACAGCCAAAAAACATTAGAAACACATTTTATGAAAATGCATCCGCCAATAGAAAGCTTTAAGGAATTTAAGACTGTTTATCCCTAATATTCTCAGCCTAAAAATGATATGTAGAAAGAAACTGTTTTTAAATAACGATAACGAAACTATACGCTCAATATAATAAACTCAAGGCCGAAACTGCGGACTATTCAAGCTATGAATCTGTGCAACCAAAATTATAAGACAACGTCGTTAGAACTTACTTATTAATACTTTCGATACTGAATAAATATTAAGCAGCGAAATGCATAATTACTTTTATTAACAATTGAATATTAAAACTATTTTATATCTTTAAATGTGTATGAACGCGTTCCAGTAGTATTTTTTTTTTTTAAGTGTCAGCTTCACTGTTCATATAGTATAAACAGCAGGCAAGTGCATACATTTTTTCCCCTTAAACAAAAAATCTCATATGGACACCACATGACTCTTCGTACAGCCTATTAAGTTATGCACATTTTTTTGCTGCCCTTCATTCAAACTTGTTTCCTCGAATTTCATTTAGAGATACATTTCTCATTAAATTAATTCAGTTCTCACTTCGTTCAAGGCAAAAATACATAAAAATTCAAAACATCTTCTTAAAAATTGTAAAAGAGAGAAAAATATAAAACACCAAATAAAGTTGAAATAGTTAAATTTTTTTTTTTTACAATTAAATTTAAGAGTTTCTACACAAAAACAAGCGATTCGGCCAGCGGGCAAGAAGGCAGTTTTTTCGGTGCAGAAAAGTGAAAACACTGAAGGTGCATAAACTGACTTAATTCACTATTCTACCGAGTTGTAAATGTAAACAAACGGTGGCTCGTTAGGCTTAAACCCACCACTTTTAAACTGTTCGTAATTATAGAACTATTGCATGCAGATTAACAGAAGGCATAAAAACCTTAATAGGAACATAAAAAATCACATAATTCAATCACTTTTAAAGCAAAAAATTAACAATTTAATAACATATAAGAATAAAAAACTAAGCTCACTGAGATAGATAACAAAGGAAATGAATATATATATATATACATTTAAATTCAAGTCTCCTTAAAAAGTTTTTTTTTTTCATGATTTACATTCAAGTTCCTTTAAAACACAATTTTCGGAATTAAACTTCCTACATATGGGTTCCCTCTTTTTGATACATTCTACTAAATTTATATTAGGAGATAATACAATCAATATTTCTTTAGTAAATAAATTATTATATATATACGACTGCTGCAGCCGATTGCAACGAAAAAGCGAGGTGCCCAACTACATGTTATAGCAGTCCCATATACAAAATTTCAACGTTCTACGGCTACTCGTTCTTGACTTAAGAGAGATACGTACGTACGTACAGAACTTCAAGGGAAAGAAAACTCTTCTGAGTCCGTTATAAAACTATTTTACAATTATTTTTTGCTAAAAACACAGTCTTGTATTCTGTCCGTACGTACAGATGTCGCGCAAAAACATCGTCAAATGATTTTGAGAGCGGTTGAAATGGAGATATTTTTGCTGAAATATGATACCCAAAATTTTTCGCGATTACAATACTTCCTTAACTTCGTACATCAGAAAAGTAGTAAGTAAAAATCAAAGAACAAGTAAGTATCAAGCAAGGGAAGTAAAAATCAGAAACTATGTAAAAAAACGTTAAATTTCTTTTACGCGTTATACGGGACTGTTTATCGTACTAATTTTTGTGTCGCTTTATAGGAATTCGCGTTTACGGGAGTTCACTATATTCAGAAAATGCTTCTTAAAACTAGTAACACTTACAGCAATTGAGAGGAAAATTCACACCAGTATTACAATATTTGGAACTTTGTTCTGGAGAGTGTATTTTAGATGCAAAAATTCAAGACTTGCTCTTCCAGTTTTCGTTTTCGATTTCCCTGGCAATAACGGAAATAAAATCCTGAAATACGTCATTCTTGCTTATTATTGTCACCGTGATCATAATTTAATTGAAATTCCCAATTTGTATTCAAAAGTTTCGATGGAATAAAAGAAATGACAACAGCATGTAACGGTTGAAATTACATTTTTTAAAATATTTCACCTTAGAATAAAAACGTCCCCTCCTCTTCAACTTAGCCCACCAGCGGCCGAGCGGTAAAGTCGCTGAACACTGGTAGTTCGGTCCGAGGTTCAAATCCCGCGAACGGGCTGGGCTGCATGGGTGTTTTCGTGGTTTTCCCCATGTGTAACGTGTATACGAGCCAGTTTCCCTTAGAAAGTCCTCCACGAAAGGCATCCCTCCTCTTAGGCAGATAGCCCCTAGCGTGCTTTGCCATAATTAAATACACCAACACCTCTTCAACTTAATTTCGTACAGCTATTTAGAATCTTATTATTTTTTACCTGCCTCGACGATCCACCTGACCAACCAACAACCCCAATGAAATAATGTTTCAAACAAAAAATGGTGCTCCTTAAAAATGAAAGAGGATCCCCTCTAACTATACTATCGATTTCAAGTGAATTTTTTGCCAGATTATAGGTCATCATATATGAAACCCTCACACTGCTGCTTTATATAAGTACCAGCACCTTTCTGCCAGTGGCAACGTTATACAAAAAGAATTTGCATTTATTTTATTAATGAGAATAATAACTAAAACCCACAGCAATGAGAATAATAACGGCACAGAGATGCTCAGGCATAAAAGTGACCGTATTTATAAAAGACTTCAAATTTTTTTTTTCAAGTTTAAAACTGATCTGCATACGGATGTATCTGCTTTTCGGATAGAGGCCTATTTGCTTAAAGAGGCTGACACTTTTATGATGTACATCGTTACGCAATGTGCTCTACATAATAGAGATACAAAATTACAGAATATCAGCAAGCAAGTCCTCTCCTTTGGCAAAAATGCTTACGTAAAGATATAAATTCGTGTTTCATTTAAGACGTGGTTTTTCTCATCAATGGTTCTGGTTATTTGACTATGACAAAACACACGACAGCTAACTCCCTAAAGGTAGGGGTAGGTAGGTGACGGAAGACGGGGACGCCTGGTGGCTACCAGAGATAAACAGGCATGCCTTCACAGAGAGCTTTCGAACGAAAACTGGCTCGCAATCAAATTACACATGAGGAAAACCCAGGAAACCCTCCATGCAATCAGCCCATTCGGATGAATTCGAACTCAGGACGAACTACCAGTATTCAGCAGTCTTTAACAGCTCGGCTGTTGGTGGGGCGTTTCATTAATGCTTCACTATAGGTATCTCAATTTCAGCCTAACAGTAATTCATTCTACTTCGCGATGACATTCTCGAAATCAACCCACTTAAAAAGACTAAAACTTATCCTTCCTCGTTCGTTATCAGATAAGAATACTGCGTGTAAAATCGAAAGTCAAAGAGAAGACACGGGATTGACGTCAGCTCCGCAGAAGGCCACTGATACTACAACGCGGAAGCTTTACTCTCCCGAATCAGAGAGAACATTCATAAAAAGAACTTCCGTATTTTGTTCGCCATGCTCTCGTTTATAAATGAACTTTTTCGGCAGAAATTTCCCGATCCAGATGGTTACCGCTGTGGCATCTATCTTACCGACATCATCGGCATGTAACTTGAAAAGACAAATGTTTTCTACAATCTTTTCAAATCCATTATGCTGCATAAAATGTAAAGAATCAGCTCTATTTGCTGTGACCTCAGTTTAAAATACTGCAAACTTAGCTGAAAACTTTTTTGCGCACCTCTGCTAGGTAGAAAAGTTTAAAGAAACGCCAGCTATTTTTAGAAATGCAACAACGACTAAGGACATCTTATATAACTGTACAATTTTTACCTCCACGAGAAGCTTGTTTAGTCGTCCCAGGCTGAGTGCTTGTTCTTTCATACCCTTTTCTCTACATATATATTATAAAATTAAACGTCGCAAAACAGTTTCCGCGGTTTTTCTATTACGGTCAAATCAGGTCTAAATAGAAAACCTGCTTTAAAATTTCGGAACTACAAAATAGTTTTAGGGCATTTAGTTAAATTAATAATTTCCACTAATGTATTTCCGTTCTAATACAACTAAAAGACTACTTTCAAGGGGCCTCCTTTTTATTTAACAAAGTTAATTCACAAATTAACAATTGTTTCAATAAACAAGCTGCTTCTTCACTGGGTACGAAACATTCCAATAATATCGGAGGCAAAGACTAAGTTCGACAGATGATTTAAGTGAATTTTAAATCATATTTAATATAATTGGATAAAAACTGATATAGTGGGTTATAATGGAACGTCAATCTATCTTTGTCAAATAGGACGCGCAGACGGGAAAATGGTTAGTGACTCTGACTGCCGTACACTGAAGGGCTCGGGTTTAAATCCCAAAGAAAGTATGTATGTAAAATTGTCTGTCCCTTCATAGGATATAACGGTGGCCTTCGATTATGTGCAACCATAATATCGCCAAAGGTCTTAGTAGTGGCCAAAGCGTAAAATATCTAGCGCCCGCCAGTAAAAATCTGTGAAAAGATTTAAGGAAAAATTTGTTAAACCCGGAACTATTACACGTAGTAAAGGTGCCTTCTACTTTGTTGTACGTACGTACGCACGTACGAACGTACGCACGCACACACACACACACACACACACACACACACACACACACACACACACACACAAAAAAAAAAAAAAAAAAAAAAAAAAAAAGAAGCACCAAGTCTCGGTGAGGCTCGGCATCTCTTACTCATTCATATGAAAAATGTTGCACTAGAAATATAGTTTACAAACAATTAATGCAGTAAAGCACGGATTCGGGAACGCTAAATGCAGAAATAATTTACTTGCATGCATTTCATTTGAGATCCAAAAAGGCACAAGCGGCCGAACGCATAAGACCTCTAAAAACTGTCAACCTCGATTCACACTGCGACTAACAGGTTACCGATATAGCCGTTTATGTTATTTCCTTCATGTGCAACATGGATACGGGTCACTTTCCTTTTGGAAAGAATTCCTTTCTAGACATACATACTAGCATGCTTTGTCATAATCTAATAAACAAATCCAACATAACGGGACTAAAAAACGATACATGCATGAATTATATATCGAGGTTTTATAGGAATTCGTGAAACATACTAATCAAAATCCAAAAAGTGTTTGATTACGGTACTTTATAAAAATTCGATTATTGTTTCAATTAATGGGGATGACATAGCTAAGATAGCGAAAAGTGACAATATTGCTGTGTTACCAAGACATAAAACATTAGACTTGTGCAAATGATGCTGCCCATATATTCCACGTATTATGCGACTTGATAACAAAAAGACTTATTAAAGATACGCGAGCAAAGTCAAAATTCCACCGAGCAAGGTTATCGTATCTTCATACTCAAGTCCAACACAGCTGGGTTGATAAAATGCGCCAATTTGTTGCCTAAGGGACGCATAAACAAATAATATACAGTAAAAAAGGAAATAACTATCAATTCAAGGCAACATATTCGAAAGCTACAAGGAAGAATTTAAAATTCTTAAGAGTTCATTTTCTTCATGGATTCTCTCCGAATTAATAAATGCAAGCATTCGAAAATACTTATTACGAAACTAATACAGTATTTATTTCCTGTTTTATAAATCCATAAATATTTATAATATAAGACGGCATAAATATAATTCGCATAAATTTCACAGAAAAATAGATCGCATAAAATCGTCAGGAGGGAAGCAGAAAAATTTAAATTTCATTTGATACAATTCATAAGTAAATGTATTCCTATTTGGAACTAGCTAATGGGACATTTTTTATACAACCAACTTCGATAGCTGCTGCTTGAAATTGCTTCTGCAGAAATGAAGTAATTCATAAGCTGGCATTTGAAATGTTTGGAAACTACAGGGAAGCCAAAAAAAGTTTTGATATGTAAAAAGGCTATTAGAAACTGAAGCAAATTAAAGCTTCAAATGTAAAAATAATGCTGATTCTACATTTAAGTACGGATTGTTTGACTTCCACCCCGCAGCTTTCATACAACTCAAACATGCATTTTTAGTGTTTTTTAAAATCGTAATTTATAGTATTACAAATCTTAATGCAATAGTAGTGTAATGGGCGTAATATTTTAGTGTAATGTCGAATTATTTCCTATTTCTTCGTGCACGATAATCCCTAGCATTTTAGCAAAAGGCTTATCATAATTTTTTTCTTTTCTAATGTTCCCTCCGACAGATAGTTTAGTGGTAAATTGTATTTGCTTGATTATTTTTAATCATTGCATTCAAATTGTATTTGAATTTTTGTATTAGCCTTTCGTCCATTTTATTTTCCCTTGTATTTATAAGTTCAAAGGTATTTTGCGCAGATTCTACCCGGACGAGGCAGGTGTTCTCACATTTGAGAAACTTTCCAAAAATGTGATTTCATCTTACTTCTTTTATTTTTACTAGCACATTGTAGTAAATTATACTGCTGCTATGTTCCATCTTTCAAAATGTGGGTCTTTTGTTCTTTTACAAGGTAACTAAGCCGGACACGTCATGTTCCGGGCTCAAATACCATCAGACATTGTAATGTACTATTATAACATGTTTATTTTAAATAAATAACATCCTGAAAGTTATCAGTAGTTTTTCGTAGCTACTTTTCCTTTGTAACCGCACTAATGATTTCTAAATTTCTCTTAATTACTAATAATTTTAAGCATAATTTTTCCCTCTCGATTTTCGGATAAAATTAGTTAAAAAGGACAGAATATGGTAACACGTATTAATTACTCTCTTTTTCAATTAAGTGACATAAATTTTACTCGAAATTCCATAAGAGAACGTTTCCTTTTTCACTATTGGGAGCTTTTATGATATGAAAAATTACGTTTTTGTTTAGTTCTTCGATGGCGTAAAAATACCGAGCAAATTTTAATCACAAGAATGCTATTTTACATAACCAGCTAACCGAGATATGCAGCAGATCTCTGTCTTCAAATATCAAACAGGAAGGTATCAAACTTACATTCCTGCCCGTTGCACAATATTTAACTATGAACATTTAGCTTCATCCAAAAGTGATTAAGTAACACGGATTAATAAAATTACCCACCTATTGCTGAAATGTGACAAACACAAGGAAAAGAGAAAATCGCAATACTCCAATACAAAGAAGAAAAAAGTTCAGCTGTTGATGAAACTTTTGAATCCAACTGTTGGTTACCGACAGATATGCAAGATTTTGATTGGCTACGTTTCAAAATTTCGACAGAATTTCTGACATCAAAATAGAAAAGTCTTACCGAAAATTTTACGCCAGGCATTTATTACCTTGCGTGTAATTAATTTTACGCACAGTTTCATGTTTTCTAATCATACAGATATACCTAAATATATCGTAAGGTATTTATTCCTTTATTAGATGGTCAAGAACTCATCGTCAGAATGTACGTTTAAAATTCTTAAATTATGCTTCTGAAGAATTTTATTTAGGCAATTTTTATTTGTTTGCTTATTGGTTGTTAAAAAAGATGGGCATGTGTCTGATCGCCTTCGAAAATTGACAGATTTTTATTCAAAACTTATGATAAACAAACGGTTCTGTTTTGGCTAGTTTAAAATTTTATATTCGCGTTATCTGTTTTGATTATCTTTATTTATTATAGTTTTTCTCTTTTCATTAGGATATAAAGTTTTTTTTTTTTTTTTTTTTCAATGATCGTTATTCTCAAAAACTAGCGATATAAAGTTAAATCTAAGAACCATCATCGATAGATTAAAGTAATGAAAACTAAATTATTTTAATTTACTCACAATAATGAGCAAATTACACTACTGCTGCAATTCAACGCCTTTCATTAATGCGGATGCGTACACTCTTCCAAAAATTGCTGAATCCGATTAGCTTCATTCTAACGGATATTCTTTACATAATATAGATTTTCTTTGACTTTCAACGCGCATCTATGACGTTACTTTCAATCCTATTAAAACTAAATATAAAATATTAGTGTATTTTATTTTAGGTTTGCGATATAAATCAGAACAACCTCGACTTCGTACTTGCCAACTTTTTTAATTAAACGATCAAGATTTTTGGAACGTCTGTAATGAATGTCAAAGAACACCCCTTTAAAAGTCAGATCGGACAGTCACCATATTCAAGGGAAAAAGAAAAATCTTCAAATAAGTCACAAATTGGCATGATATTTTCACAGAGAGTTCTTGTCGTGTATGTTAATGGGAAACAAAACCGTCCTAGTTCATAGTATTCCGTTCGCTAATTATGCTAAGTATCAGTTGCACATGCGAAGTTCAGTTTGGAAATGCCGACAGAACTCGATGATTGTACAAGAAAGATGTAATATATAAGATGTAATGTAAGAAGAAAACAGGATTTCGTGCGAATGATATCCATAAAGGATTGATTACTGTTTATGTGAAAAAGCGTATTTCAAAAGCCGTGCATAAGCGATTCGAAGAATTTTCTCATGGCGGCTCTAAAGTCTATGAAAACCGAAGTTGGCGTCCTGTTCAGACTGGAAATAATTCAATAGAGTTGAGGGTGACGAACTGATTCGGGAAATGTATGGTAGGCTATAACGGTAACAGTAGCAGTAACCATTTACTCCACTAAAAAAAACATCTTTGAGGCAAATGCTCAAAGAAAAGTTCTAATGTGGCTGAGACCCAAAGAATTTTATGCAGCTGGTATTGCAGCACTAATAAAAAATAATGGAACAAGTGTGTGTATATATAATTATGATAATTATATTGAAAAATAAATATATCTTTCATGTGTGTATCTCGTTAAGTTACTTTGTAATTGCCTTTTGTGGCTTCCTTATTGATTTCCTTTCCCATTTAATACACAAAAGTTATCTAAATATGCATCTCCTTCCCAATTCTGGAATTTCGCCATTCCTTTAAACATTGCAGTTCGACTATAAAAGTTAGATTCAAAGAAGTTTTATCTGAATTTTCGGTTAAAAGAACACGCGACTTGGCGTCAAACATAAAAGCTTGTTCGAAATCTAACTACACACAGGAATGACTGCGCCCAATTTCAAGAAAATTTTGGTTTGGTTTGGCTAATGTGATTACAGCAAAGGCTCGAGGGCTATCTGCCTATGGGAAGGAATGCTTTCGTGGAGGTCTTTCTAAGTGAAACTGTGCACGTTATACATGGAGAAAACGGCCATGCAGACAGCCCGTTCGCAGGTTTCGAGCCTCGGACGGAACTACCAGTGTTCAGCGACTTTACCGCTCCGCCGCTGATGGGCCCCAATTTCAAAAAAAGAATGCCTATTTTATTAAATCTAATAGATATATAAAATATATATAAAAAAAAAAAAAAAAAAAAAAAAAAAAAAAAAAAAAAAAAAAAAACTTAAATCTGTTACGCATCTACAGGAAGACGAGTTTATTATTCATTACGAATCATCTATCTAGTATGTCATTGCCAAATTGTCATTACAAATTGTCATATATAGGTGAAAGAGTAAGTGACATTTCGAGTAAACACGGCAATTATTCTAATTGTTGTACAATGATTCTTGCCTGGGAGCAGATTAAAATTCTATCAGCTCCTGAAACCACAAATAAAGTGTCGTGCTCTAGTAATAGTGAAATAAAACTCCATCTTTTGGTTTTTTTAAATGAAGTCCGTCAATCTAGATCAGGAGTAGTCAAGGTTGTCAAATTTCTATACCGCCCACCCGTTCGTTCACAGTAACTTAATACAGCGCAACTGTAAAGAAGTTTTTAAGTGAAGGATTAGTAACAAAGTTAAATTATGCATTTATTTACACTATTAAACTTTAAATGGACAAAAAATTCATTAATAGGCAACATAAGCCGTATAAATGTATGGAAACAGTAGAGTAGTACCAGAAGGGGAACGGTCAAGTAGAGAACTAAACTACTTGACTAAGGGGGGTCTACGTTATGGTAGGAGATATATGCCTTTTCTCCCACGTGCTCCATACAGGTTAGCAGGCGCCACCACTTGTCCAACACCTGAGTCTTGACTAAGGGGTGGATGTTTCGATCTTCCTTGATCATTAAAACAAAAACCTCCACCACCCCTGATCTAGATCATAACTTGATGTCGAAAGAATTTAATCGCGACTGTTCATCATTTGGCAATCGTCATATAGCACGATTGATACTGTGCGTTTTAAATAAAGCAACTAAAAATACGAGAAAGGAAAGTTAATGGATCAATGTTCCTTTTTCAAGTTTATTCATACTGGTACCATTATGTGGATATTCGTGAGATGAAACAAAAATTTGGCGCACAAATACTACTTGCTCGTTAACCTAAAGTACCTAATTTTCATACGTCAAAAAATTTTACAAACGGACTGATTTTTCGATGGTCTTGTTCTTTCAATTTTTCTCATCAAGTATGTATATTAAATGAAAACTTTTCATTCTGAAATATTTTTGCACACATACTGGGTTTAACTCAGCTTTTACACGTAATATCAGAGCACAGTTTACGTTTCTCAAATGCCAACATACATTTCCTGGTAGAATGAGTTCGTATTTCGACAATGCTCTGGCCAATAGCATATCGAATACGAAGATTCTTATATTTCCAATAACGAATTAAAGAAATCGTGTTAGACTTGACCGAAATATAATATATTAGCAAGATCGATTACATCATTCACAAGATAACGTTAAGTTTTTACATCACAAATAAACATAAATAAAATGCGGAAAAACAGGTGGCAGGTGTTAAAACAAGTTCCCTGATTCACCTTGAGAATCGTACATCGGAGCTCTGTATTGCGTAGCTAAATACAAATATTTTTAAGACCAGCAAAAAAACACATATAACGCTAAAAAACCCTAAAATTTATATGGCGATGAAAATTACATGATTTAGTTAGATGATCAAGTCAGATTACATTAAACAAAGCTATAAACGTATTCAACAGCTATAAACGTGTACAACCACTTTTTGAACCGAACAGATGCACAGAATTCTGGACTACGTCAACATAGTATCATGTCTCTGCTATGCGTACCAAATAAATATTGAGCGATACAAAAAGTAGATTAAAACTTTATGGCTGCAATATTCAAAATGCAGAACATAGGTTTCCAAATTTTTCTAGGTCAAATAAAATACGAGGTAACAGTGAATAATTTCACTTAAATGGTTCTTTGGATCAAACGTCGACCTATATAACTTAGTCAAAAGCTAAAACCTGAAGGTGAGAAGAGAAATGTTCTCACAATCAAATCGGTCAATTTAAGAATTAAACTTAGTTTTTTTTTTCCTGTTCCATTACCCAAAGTAATAAAATAGTACAGGATACTGCAATTATGAATTTTTAAGAACATCACTGTACTTTTTTCTTTCAATTTAATTTCCAACGATGATAACATTTTACTCAGCTTTTGTATTTTAAAGCGAAAACGAGGGTGGTGTCTGAGAAAGATTACACAAATTCATACTACAGAAATTACGAAATGTATTAAAATACGGACTGCAAGGAAAAAAAAAAAAAAAGAATACATGATGAGGGAAGGGATTTTTTTCAATTACAAAATTCACTACATAAAAACAAATTGTTTTAGCACACATTTAAACCAGATGTTTCCAAAAAGATCGATATTGGTCCACTGGGTATCCATGAAAGGGGTCAATGATGATCGCGAGGTCGACTGGGGGTTGACAACCAAATATGCACTCGTTACTGATAAGCATATTCAAGATACCATTGATTAGAGGGGAAAATATTAATAGAATTGATAATTGTTTATAATATATACGCAATCATAAAAATACGAAAAACGCAAAACTAGAATGGAAAACAAGAGATTAAATATTTTTGAACGAGGTGATTTAAAAATTAAATAATGCAATTTTATGCTAAATATTGAAAAAACTGCCCGCGGCGATCGCATTAATTACAAACGAACTTTTACGAAATTAGAATCTACGATTTTTTTTTTAGAAAACTGGTTTATATTTAAAAAATTAAAAATGGGACAAAAATAATTAAGCATGTATCTAATACACCATTACTTCAAAACCTTTATTCATATTCTTATCTAAGCATTACCGTGAAGTTATTTATGTGCAATTATTTACATTATGATTACGTAGCATACTATACAGAAAAATATAATGGGGTCGATGAAGAAAATCATTCCCTTAAAAGGGGTCTGCGCAAAATAAATACTGGGAATCCCTGCATTAAACCTATTTCAGCACCCTGAAAAATGTCCAAACTTCAGTTAAATTCGCAATGCAGCTGTCCTCATGATTTCCTGGAACCCTTCCTTCTGGATTTGTACTGAAACACAGTATATCAGAGCTTATTTGCCTAAATAGATGGATATCTTTGAGGGATCCTTAAGGGGAAAATAGCTCGTAACACATGGGGAAAGTCAGCTCGTTCGCTGGAATTTTACATTTTATTTAAAAAAAAAAAAAAAAAAAAAAAATTCCCCCCTCCCCCCCGAGTTTCATTCAGCAAACATTAACCTTTCGTTTATGGTGGTGGTGGGGAAACTAAATCTAATTTGCAAATGACTTAGAGGGTTAAACGGAACTTTTGCCCTCCATCGTGGAGAATATGTGAATCGAGTTTCGTAGCTCGATACATTCACTTTCTGCACTACGCAACTTATACGGGAGGCTAAATATGGAATAGAATTTGCCGCCATTTTAAAATTAAAAACTATTTTGATAAGCTTAATTAGGAAAGTAAATTTTCTAAGGATAAGTAAATTTTCAAAGCTGCCGAAAAGGGAATTAATGTTTCAATTGTACTTTCTCGAAGCCTTGACCTTACCTTACCCATGCATAAAAATGTGAGCCACTTTCCTCAAGAAAATTCTCCATAATGGTAGATAGCTTTTCAAAGACTTTGCGCAATTAACAACCAACAAACCATCTGAACTTCGGCTGAGACAAAGGCTTTAAATTACGAATTATTAAAACTTGAATATTTAAAAATATTCCATTGTGAATTCACTTAAATGCGTTATTATTTAGAAAATTAAGATGCTGGTAAAAAAAATTCAGGAGCAAAACTTAATAGAAGGGGGAAAAAATTAGCAAGAAACATCCCAATCCCTCACCTCAGAAACACTTCATGCTTCCACTCTTTAAGTAGTTATTCGAAAAATTTTATTAATCTCTAGTGCTTTTCGAATGATTAAGCAAATGCCTCCTGATAGCCAGCATATGGCGAAACTTCCTAAATGAAACGTGGAAAAACATTCTCTGAAGATATAGAATATTCAACTCATTCTTTCCAGTTATCGCATACAAGAAAATCAGATAAGTTACGTGAAAAGCGCAGTATGACATCACAACTAGCAAGATAAATCCTGTTGCTACTGGAGGAAGACAAAATCGCACTAATTTACCAATGGAAAGTTGAAAACAAAACTCTTCGTTTAATTACGCAGTAATGAAAGCGGTCTGATTTCTGAAAATATATTTTCAGTCGTACTAGAAGTTATTATTTCGGCACTTTACAGGCGGATTTTTAAAGATCTGCCAAGTTGCATTCGCGAAGAACCCCGTTTTTTAAAGGGCTCTCAAATCACTCTCCGGGTTCAAAGCTGTGCATCGTAAAACAATACAGAAACATAACCTGTATTTGTAAGAAGCCCTTTTTCAAAACGTCTTCAACTTAAAGGTTAATTAACGTACGTTTACAACAATGTTCTCTCTAAAAGCATTCGCGGCGGCGCACTCATTTTCCAAAAATCGCGTGTACGTTTATTACTCACCATGCACAGTGATGATAGACATTCCAAACCCTCCTAATAATTCAGATAATGCACTATGCTTTATCGCGCAGGTATACGGAAAAATAAGACGGAACGTCGGTTTACATTATGGTCCAAAGTGCTTTATTATCAAAGGCACAAGTTTTAGGCATCATAAAATTAGTTTACATTACTAAAAGGTTTGAGGAAATACTAAGCCACAGTAATCATGGGTCAAGTAAAAGTGGCAGCGACTTGTTTTTGCACTCTCGAGGATCAACTTAAGTTGCATCTTTAGGCCAAGGAAATCACGTATTATATTTAGCAAATACAATGAAACCTCTTGTAGCGACCACCTCTGAAAGTGACCCGCATTTTTTAGAACACAAACACCGGTACTGAATGTCAGCTAAAACAGAAGACAAAAATTATCTGTAATAGTAGATGGTAGTCAGAGTATTTAGGAATATCTTCGGGATATTAAACACCGATATTTCATGATGTCTGTGGCATTAATTTCAAGTAATCTTTGAGTGCAGGTTGTTCTCAGATCGTCAGAAATGGGAAAATTCAGAAATTCCACCAATAATAATCAAGTTGTTAACTTAGCTAGGGGCACCAGTTGACCACCGCTAACGTAAACAACTGCTAGTCACAACAGGAAAATATGTATAAGAGAATTCTAAATATTCAAACTATCTCAGACCATAGTTTCGGTTTGTAGACCACCTATTAAGAATGCGTGTTAAAGCAAATCGACAAATTAAAAAACGAAAATTTAAAATCTATTGCCAGTAATCAATCAAATACCAGAGTTCATGGGTAAATAGATATATATTGTCCTTCTTGAAAATTATTAAATTGATTACAAAAATTTAAATTAATACTTCGTAATAAAAACTATAAAATATGTTTACACTTTAGTATAAACTTCTAACATTGTCCAAAAATAACTTTTAAATGGAACTAAACTTCTTCATTTCATGAATATCAAATAAAGGCCGATGGAAGCACACATTTTATAATCTTGGAGAAATAAAATTTCAAGTCAAGTAAAATCCGCTTAACTTCCAGAATTTCTTCTTTTACCTTAAAAAGATTTAGAAGCTAAGCTAGGAGAAAGCAAATTAGAAACAAGTAAATTCGTCAACTATAAGACGTAACTCTATTAAGATGGCATTACCTTTTATTCCAAGAAAAATATAATAATGTTTTCATCTAGTTTAACCAGTTACTGAGGAAGCTCAAGAAGAAAAATTGTTAACACGAACGTGTTTGAGGATAGAATTTAAATTGACTACGTTGTAAAGTCAGTTATCACTTCGGCAGAGTGAATATTCGGGGTGGGGGGGGGCTTAAAAATTAATGCTAACATAATAATTTGAAAATGATTTACATACTATTTTCGCTAAAGCATGCCCCCTTCTTTAATAATATTATAATGAAATAAAATAATGTTGCCTCTGTAAACATGTTCTTCAATGGCTGAGAAGAATCATATTAACTTTCACAACAGATGAAAATAATTATACCCAAAAGCTAATTCAGCTCATCACAGTGGTTGGTTTTTTTAAATGTTTTGCCGCACAAATAGCCGGAAATTTAAGGGTACTATTTTTTTTTTTTTAAACTGCAAACTGTTTATTTGGAAATAACAATGGCAGAGCAATCTTTTTGAGCATATAAGTTTGTTTTCATATATATGAAGCACTGGGCCATTTTCTCACACATCAATTTCCGATAATAATGTTATTTCTGAAGGCTTTAGGATAAAATAAACTCTAAAATGACCAGCTTTATTAGTACGATTGATAATTCTTGCCATCGTACTAATAAAAAGCTGGTCATTTTAGAGTTTGTTCAGTAGTGACCTTCCGCTGCCGTTGTGTGCTGTCCGCTTCACGCGGCAATTAGTGACACATAATTCTTGCCATCTTGGATGACCTAAAAAAAAAAAAAAAAAAAAAAAAAAAAAAAAATTTTTTCTTTTTTTAATAAAACGGCAAAAATTTCTTTCAAATGCACAGTGAGGATTCTTCTTCCTTTTTTTTTTTTCAACTTAAAAAAAAAAAAAAAAAAAAAAAAAAAAAAGAAGAGAGGTGGGGGCAGGGGGGTTATTTATTCACCTTTACAAAAATCTTTCAGTACAATCCAAACTTTAATTGGCAAAACCCATTACCAGCAGAGTACTTGCAGATCATCTGCAGCACAGATGGTGTTGGTGTATTTAATTATGGCAAAGCACACGAGGGTTATCTGCCTAAGGGGAGGGATACCTTCGTGGAGGGCTTTCTAAGGGAAACTGGCTCGTATACACGTTACACGTGGGGAAAACCACGAAAACACCCATGCAGCCAGCCCGTTCGCGGGATTCGAACCTCGGACCGAACTACCAGTGTTCAGCGACTTTACCGCTCGGCCGTTGGTGGGCCCTGCAGCACAGATATTTCACAGTTCTTTATTTTTGCATACAAATATTCAACGATTATTTATTTATGTTATGAATTCAAGCTTTCAAATAATGAGAAAATAAAAAAAGTTCAGTAACTGCTTTTGAAGTTTAAAGATTCAAGCAGATTAAGTGGAATTTTAATGCATAGAGATAATGTTGTCGAGTCATTAGGTTTTTTGAAGCAGGAGATGTGAAAAAAGTGCAGTGCCCTCGCTGAAATTCGAACTCCAGACCTCCCAAATACGCGTCGAGTGTGCTTCCAGTTATACCACAAAAGCATGGGGAAAGGAAATAGATAAGACCTTATATAAAAGAGGGATCTTTTAAGCGACTAGGGATTATGAGACACAATCACTAAACGCTGGTGGTGACGAATTATCATCCACCACCTTTTAGTTCGGGCCCCACTTGTAGAGCCATTAGGTTTTTGGTGTAGGAGACGGGAAAAACGTGTAATGCCTTCGCCGGGATTTGAACCCTGGATCTCTCGAATATGCGTCGAGTATGCTTCTTATGACACCACGAAGGCATGCGGAAAGGGAGGGAGAAAATACCTTATAATGCATTAAAAAGGTTCCTTTCATTAAATATCAAAGGAAAAATTATTAACACAGATCGCAAATTCCTTTCGTTTCTAAAAGTAAAATAATTAGCTATTCCATAAGTCTGAAATACATACTTAAGTTTTTAGTTAAAATTATTTATTGTAAAATGCATTTCAGTTGACTTGGTTTTCTTCCCTATACGTGTCTAATGCACATTTAAATCTGATAATAAATCTGGAGCTGTCATTATACATTTTCTAATCTATTATTAGTAGTATGAAATTTTCTACTGTTCAATAACATGTTTATACTATTAGCTTAAAATACACGTTAATTAATTCTAGCCAATAACTCAAACGCAATAAATCTTCCATACAGTAAAAACAGGCAAAATGAAAAAGAGCTAAATGTAATATAAATCGAAAATGAAACGATGATAAACAAAATTCAACGCAGCAAGACTGCCGAACTCCCAAACAAAAATCCACGATAATAATCCAAGATATTCGAACTAAATCCTAAAACTGGAATGAAAACTTTAAACGTCCTCTGACCGAATAACGCAGATACTAAAACGTATTCAGTCCTTAAAAAAAAAAAAAAAAAAAAAAAAAAAAAAAAAAAATACAAAACTGGTTTTTTACCGTCCAAGGACGATAATTCTATTCTTCAATCCACATGTGAAGATCATAAAAACGAGTCAATTTATTTCTTGTTTCCACTCCGAAATAACAATGAAATGAAGTTTAAAGAATTATACACGTTACTTAATACAGGAGTGTAAAGTAACAATACCTCGAACTGTTGGAAAATTTCCATCACTGTTTTCCTCAAAAAAATATGTTTTATCAAATTACGCAGAAAGAAAAAACTAGAACTTGCTTTGATAAACTGCAAAGCAACGGGAGAGGGAAGATTCTATTCATATAAAAAAAAAATAAGTTAAATTCGGAATTTCTGTTAAAAAATTTTGAAGTATATTGTTCTAAAATACAAAACCAGAGATTTAATGCGTCTTTACATTTATGATAATTTTTAAATGCTTCTTAACGATTTTCTATTATAAGCATAGCTTCAAGGAAGTTAAATGTTCTACACATTCGTTTAGCAGTTTGCAAGTATCTCCTACCCACGAACAAACTTTTATTTGTGATTGTAGGAACAATAACAAGTGCGTTACTTTTTTCACGAACGGCAAGATCAGCCTTTGCAGTCTACAGCAACCTTTATTTACATTCGGCTGTCGTAAGATAATGTGTCTGCTCATATTTGTTTTCAGTTTAAGCAAAACAGATAAGCTTTCTCCATTCTTAAAAAAAATATTTTTTTATAAATATTTCAAGCAGAAATTTATATCAGTATTTCTTTCAGCATTTTTTAATGTAATAATTATAAAAAAAAGGTGAAAAGAAAAAATTTTTTCCGAAAAATTCTGCGGAAAAGATTAATAGTAAAAAATAAATTGGGTGTATAATCGCACTTCCTTTCTCGCGGCTTGTATTGGTTATCCCTTTTTTTTTTTTTTTTTTTTTTTTTTAAATTACAGAAATAAACAGTTTGTAAGTTACAGAATGCGCGCCAAGAGAGGCAAACCGTAAGTAACCATGAAAATAAAAAGCAGCCTATAATCGAACAGTAATTTTCCCACAATTTCTACCAAAAATACGTATACGCATGGGCGAATTTCTACGTCTCGATGCTCATGCAGTGCTTTGATGGCAAGTGTGAATTTTTATTTTTATATCACACCCTGAAATCCTATTAGATACGATTTCACAGAGACACTATAATTTTTCGGTTGTCTCTTTAATACTAGGCTAAAACGCCAAAATCTCTTGCAAAATAAAAGCAATAAGTACAAAACAGATTTGAAAATGATGTACTTACAGTATTATTACAAAATCATTACTTTATTTAACGCTAGTCAAGTCTTAGAGAAAACAATACATTAGGATTACATTCGATTATGGAAAAACACTTCAGGAATAGCACCCTATAGGAAAGAATGCCTCAGTAAAGAAAAACGGGAAAACATGTGTATTATTTGCATTGCACACGAGGAAAACTGCAAAATAAACCTCACACTAGACCTACAAATCCTTTTACCAGAATAGGATCAGTGGTAAGGAATATACTAATATTAATCAACACAACATAAAAAGAGACCATAATAATGTAATAAATCAACAATGTAATTCACAAGTGTTAATAAAGATTTTTTGGTGATTTATAGATGATCATGGATCTGCACTGATCATGGAAGAACAGTCAACTACAAATGGTGTTGAATTGTTAATTAGAAGTGGTCAAAAATATAGTCAGGAAAGACAATAAAAAAAGAGAACACAATAGCTTGATCCATTTATCATCTTCCAGCATTAATACCCACCTCAAAAATTTGCATCATGGCTACAAGAATGTTCTGGCTGATTCTATCAAAGGCTGGTACATGGGGAAGGAAAGCAACTATACAAGTGGCGCATAATTAGTTTTAATTTAGGTACTTAAACTTAGAAGGAATGAGCAAGTTTTTTTCAGACTGCACCAAACTCTGACAATAGGCATAATTCTTCAGGCAACCAATTCGCATATAACAGCTCTTCGATTTTAAAAAGAAACGTCGCCATTTGTACGTGTTCTTTTTTATTGTATTTCATCAGTTTTTATAATCAAACCGTGGCAATTTTTTTTTTGGGGGGGGGACTCAGTTTTAAAATATGTATTTGGAAACTTCAAGTGAATGCATGAAAGGAAGTACAGTAAAATTTCTGCAAGAAATTCAGGGAATTTTTTTCATGTGCAAAATCGCGAATAGAACAGGTGCTTTGAATCCGTTCACAAAGCCATCGCCATGAAATTTCCATCAAAACACCGTTCGTTTACGGCAAGGCCTCTTAAAACTTTTTTCAGTCGCGACCCCTCTTTATCATTGAGACTTTTTTTCGCGACCGCATGACAACTATAATATTTTGTAGGACCCCATAAGCATTGCGCAAATTCGACATATGTGTAAGTGAAACTGTCAATTTTTCATTTGTACTGTAATATACTACTGCAGTTTTAGGTCATAAACTTTAATTTCTAATTTTAAGACAAAAAACAATGTGAAAATTTTAAATAAGTAACAGACGAAATGACAGAGTCACGTGCAAACCAACTAAAATGAATGTTTATATTATAAAAAAAATGCGTCGAAACCTTTTCGTTTTTTCTTTGTAAGTATTGTCTTATCTTCATCTATTTTCAGATGCATTGTGTATAATAAGTTAATGAAATATCCAAAATTGCTAAAATTTTTGACGACTCCCTGCTGCAGGTACCGCGTCCCCCATGGGTTAAGAAACTCAGATTTATGGGATTAGATTAGAACTGTTCGTTCATTGATCTGAATCGGTTCTTTTCTACGATTCACCGCTCACTAACAATAAATAACCCTAATGAAGAAGGTTGGGAACAAGTAGCGAATCAAGAGCGATAAGCGAGGGTACAGCAAAGAGCGGAAAGAATCGGACGTGCAGTAAGATCGGAAGAATTGAACTCCTAACTCTCTGCACTGATTTCTTTCAGATACTTACAATCTCCTTTCTGAAAAGAACAAATAATAAAATTCTAGACTAAAAAAATGTTCAAAAAGATTGGGACTGATAAAAATTAGACTTTTAACATGGAGGAAAAGCATTTCTTTCTCCCTTAAAATATAATAGAAATCGAACTTTCCTGGTACCCTTCCAACAAGAAGCTACCACTCCGTTTTTCTGAATCACCCATCTGTATTTCTAAGCAGATTTATCTGACTGATTTTTGAGACAAATTATAATATGTATAGTAGTAAACACTTTTTTTCCAATGGTTATTATTTTCATTAAAAATCACTGAAGTGCATCAAGGTAGTTGCGCTAATACATAAGTACTTTAATTTATATAATGAATAATAATTTTCTCTTTCAACGTTATTTTTCGCTGTTCTCAACACTAAATGCAACTTAGGGAAATAACTTCATAATATGCTTTTGGAATAATATCCGGCTAACGACGACCATTAATGGTGTTTACGTACTTTAGCCAAGAAATTCAGGCAAAATTTTGGTTACTAACTCTTGAACTGTTCGACAAATACTGCCTTTAAGCTTTGGTACGGGGTTTATTTGCATACACCATTCCTTTTAAAAAATCACGAAAGAGTAAAAAGATTGCGGCCGTCCGTTAAATCGAGCAATTAGGATGGAGAGTTAAAACTCGGAAATCCAGAAAGCATAAGATTCTTAAAAATTTCCTGATAGTTATTGCACGTCACTGAAAATGCTGAATCAATCGATAGGCTGCTAGAACACTTGATGTGTTTTTAAACATTAAAGACATGTCCGTACGCTCGTTATGTCAAAATAATGCTGATTTTGAAAGAAAAATTGGACAGCTTTCTTCCTTACAACGTTCTCCGCTACCAAAAAATGAAGCCGTAGTGACAAATGAAATATGCAATATGAAAAGAGTATGAAATGCGCTGACTTCAGTAGCATTGTGTAAACAGATTTATCGCTATGTTAAAATGTATTAAAAAATGCATTCACATCAATACGAATTTTCACATGATCTCCTCAAAATAACAAATTTCACCACGAAGATTTTAAAAGCAAGATTTTCTGAGAACTGTAGGATGAAAGGGTTAAAGCCAGTATTGATTACTCTGTAAAAGTAATTTTCCCTTAAAAAACTGAATTTTTCATGAGGATGAAATATCAGCAAAATAAAAAATTAAGCAGATGTATGTTTATTAAAAGAGGCAATGAGCAAAGAGGGCAATTGCTATACTCTAATTGCTTCATAAATAAAATTCTACGCATGCGCTCGTAACTACACTGTGGACAATTTTCTTTTTTAAAGTGGCCAGAAACAGCTGTTTAAATGAAGAGGTATCTCCCAACAACTGCATATGCATGGTGCGCACGTGTGCACCATCGCAAAGCAGCCACTCAAGGTCAGAGTTTGTTGTGCCTTCTAACAACCGTAGGAAGTAAAGCGGTTCTTGTTATGATAATTAGCAATGACAAAGTATTTTGTTGATCTCGTTCTCGGCAGTTGTCCGGTGCCTCAAGACTACCAAGGAGCTAAATTAACTTTCTCATTCCTCCCCCAAAACTATGGTGTATTACTTTCATTTATTAAGTATCACGTTCTTCGCACTTAAACCATAAAATTTATTTCAACAGCAATATCGCAAAATAATTTAAAAAGAGCATACCTTTAAAATTTCGGATACACAGTCTCGCGCGCTGAAGATAACTCCCCCCCGTACATTATTGCCATTGCTCGCTTTGAATCGTTGAGTTTCTTAATCAAAAACTCAAATGCTTTACAAAATATGAAATAGATAATAATACAAATTCCAAATTTGGGCTTCCAGATGTCCGTATTGGGGGACGTACGTTATTCAACATTTGATACGTTTGGAGATGTACGTCATTCAAAATTTCATGGCTGTATGCACCGTTGTTTTATCAAAATGGAAGAAGCACACATACATTCATGCAGATTCTTCTTTATTTAATTTCTTTAAATATAATGCAGGGCTCTAATATTTGGTAGCAACAATTTGAAAAGTGATTCAGACGTTTGAAGTTTTCGATGCAAAATGAAATTAATAGCCCATACGGACATATCTTTAGGCTAAAAACGTTATGCTGAATCATTTCAATTCATATAAAAATAAATAAATACAAATAAGAGAAAAACATTTCAGCACAGTGTTGTAGCCAACATATTTTTCTAAATTAAGAAAAATTATATACCCAGATAGAATATGTGAACAAAAACCTGCAACTTCTGTTCTTAATTGAAAAAAATCATCGCTATTTTGATTTCATATAAGAAAACCAGGAATACACCCTTCTACAAATAAACATATGTGCAGACAAGCATGGCTCTATCAATGCAATTGGTGATCTTATAGATTGCAAGCATTCTTTTAAAGTCTAGTTTAGCAGACGAAAACAAATATGAAAGAAGGATTTGGAAGACACCTAAAAAGAAAAGTTTCAGATGGTAAAGCCTGCAGTAATCATCTGCAATTAACTCAATAAATTACACTTGACAGTTAATTGAAAGTTGATTAACGTGTACAACTAAAATCAGTTAATTTGAAGAGAGTAAAGGCAAACTTAAAAAGTTCAGGAAAGAGGAATAATTCAATTATAATTAATAGGAAAATACTCTTAACAATTTATCAGTATTTCCGAGCAGATTAAATAGTGGAAGTTTATTTGGTTATGTAAATTAAATCAATATTCTTAACAAAAAGAATACATTATAAATAATTAAAGAAATTAAGTTATAAAAAATTTACAAGAGGCATTAAAAAACAATATTTACAAGAGATCTTTAACAATATCACCGAGTTCAAACTCCCATAAAACAGAACTTTTTTCCCTCTCAGACATAATCTACTATCATGGCTGTTGCTACTTATTTCCTTAACAACAGCTTAACCATTTCTTAGACAAGGCCCAGCTAATCAGGAATTCACTTTAAGATATTTTTGATTTGTGCGAAACTTTATCATGGTACATATAAAAATCTAGCCTTCAAATTTTACCACGAAGATTTTAAAAGCAAGATTTTCTGAGAACTGTTGGATGAAAGGGTTAAAGCCAGTAATTTATAATAAAAACACTATAAGGTTCACCTGTACATTTCTGCAGTAATTACTGTACTAACAAATGATGTCACTGAAAACACTTTCTCTATCAACAGTGAGAGTAAAGGAAAAAGATTTTTTAATACTTCTGTTATTAAAGATCTTCCTGATCTTGAGTTAATCTACAAATTAATTATGCCCAAGACAACCTGTATAGGCAACAATTCGACTTTTTCTCACCTAAATTTCCATTCCAATTTAAATTAATAATACTCCGCAGCGTGGGAACATGTGTCTAAGTTTTCTGCCCTAAAACTAGCTTTTGGTCTACCCCCAGAGTATACTCAATCTAAATTGACATGGAGATGAGAAAAAGTTGAATTGTCACCTACAAAGGTGCTACAAATGACTTTATCACATGCAGGCAACAATACATTCATGCTGCTGGAAATTACTTTGATTAAACAGATATTCTCCCCCTCCCTTATTTTTTTTCCTAACTGCTCTTAAATTTGGCAATTTCATTTGCAACAACCCAATATTCACAGTAACTTTATATTCATAGTTAGAAAAATATAGCAAGAGTTTTCATAGTTTCTGACCTTGTGACCCACCTGCATACCGTACATACAAAATTGTGACTTATTACAACTACATATTATAAAAGTGCTATGAGACAAAAAAGGGTAAAAAGTTATTTGAAAATAGAGAAAAGCCACGGAGACTATGGGCTTAAGATAAGGATGCTTTCGTGGAAGAATTTTTTAGGATAACTGGCTCATATTCACATTACACATGGGAAAAACCTGCTGTGGACTCTATGCTCAGTCAATACATGGGATAATTTAGTAACTAAAATGATAATTCTAGAATTAATTAAGCACATTTTAATTCACAATAATAAAAGAAGCCATATGGGTTACAACATCAAAACAACCCTTTTTTATTTACATTTTTTTCTTGTTGCCAATCTACAGAAACTAAACTTTGCAACAGAGATAATAATATGCATAGAGGAAGCTGCTACAAACCAAGAAAACCAAACATACAGCCAGCCTGTTTGCCTGAGATCAAACCCAAAGCAGACTAAATAATCAGTATTCAGTGGTCTTAACCAGTCAACCACTGGTGGAGCAAGGATAAAAAGGTGGTGTGGTGTGGTGTGGTGTATTTAATTATGGCAAAGCACACTAGGGCTATCTGCCTAAGGGGAGGGATGCCTTTCGTGGAGGAATTTCTAAGGGAAACTGGCTCGTATATACGTTACACATGGGGAAAACCACGAAAACACCCATGCAGCCAGCCCATTCGCGGGATTCGAACCTCGGACCGAACTACCAGTGTTCAGCGACTTTACCGCTCGGCTGCTGGTGGGCCAAGGATAAAAAGGAAAATTCTAGGTTTAAAAAAAAGGGGGGGTTAAAAATTGGTACTTTCTACAAGTACCTGATGATCTACACGTTCCCGAAAAGTTGCGAAAAAATTTATAAAGCGAGACACTTATTTTGCCAAAATAGTTCTGCCACGTGACATCACCAAAAAGCATTTACGGACAACCAGCTGTGTGAACATAACTTGTGACTCATGCATAATGCTAAAATTTGTAGAATCAAAATTTGTGCAAGTTTTTTGAGTGAAAACAGATTACTGTACATATGGACAAAATTTCTCAAAAAAGGTAACTGTTTTATTACACAGTTTTCTCGCCTTTTAAATTTGATTTATTGCTCCTGTATGGAATGCTTAGTAAACTATTCTGAAAATGGAAGACTGCCCTTCATGTATTAGTTTGGCAAAAAAAAAAAAAAAAAAATTAGTCTTCAATGAGTTCACAAATGTTCTTCACAGTTTCTGACGACTTTGTGACATTTCATTAGGAGTCCAAATAATCAGAAAGTGGTAAACATTTATTGTACAGTACCTCTTGGTAAATAGTTTCTTTTTTGACTCCAAGATTGGTGCCAGGAAGGCACAATTTCAAGATGGCTGCTACATAAAACCAAAATAAGAAGTCAAATGGTAACCAGTAGTTTCACTAACATTATCAACATTAGGGTTCCCAAAAAACCTACTTCACATGGCAGCCTTCCAGATTTGGCGAACAACCAATATCCCTTCGCGGTTTTTTTCAGAAAAAAACCAAGAATAAAGATTAGCCTCCGAAAGTATTAAAAAAAAGCAACAATTAGGTAATGGCAAATAAATATTTATATTTATTAACAACTAATTGATAGTTATAAATAAATTTGATAGTCTGATTATCCGTCCAACCCTGATAAGAATCACCTGACAAACTGCTTTGTCACCAAAGTAGGGGCAAATTTTCCGTAACCAGCACTTGGCGATTTTTGGCCGCTATCTTGGATTTCAAATAATGATTTGCGATTTTCAAACTTTATTTTTTAACTCCCAAAACGTTTTGCGAAAATATGAACTGATAACGATTTGCGAATTTCAAACTTTATTTTCTCTTACCATAACATTCGAAAAGTAAACAGAAAAAATCCTTCAAGAAAATTCCCTGTGTGGGTTGCAACAATTATCAGGGTTGCCATATTCTGGCGCATAAATAAATCCGAAATTTCGCCAAGTGCCGGTTACGGAAACATCGCCAAGGTAGGCAATTTGGATTTTAACAAAAAAAGTATTTGGCTTACCATAAATATGCGTTTGCTGTGGCAGATCAGACTTTGCATTTATCTAGGTGTTGATAATATGCAAGGTTTTGAAACTCATGGGTTCCTGTTTGTTGTTATTAGTGTTACTGAAAGTTCATGCAATTTTTAGTAACTGCCATTTTTTAAAATGGCTACTGTTAATAACACGTGAAGTGTTAGTATGGGTGAAAATTAGTTACTAAATTGTTGAACTTGTAGGAAGGCTGAGCAGATAATCACAGTACAGTCAAAAGTCTTTAATCCGGACCTCAAAGCTACAAACTTTCTGTACATGCATAAACGCATATGCATTTACGAATGCGCATATACCTTTATGCATGCGCATATGCGTTTACACATGCACGTTTCATGTACAACGGATGGTATAAGCTAAGCTAAAATTATCTATTTCAGTTAATGTTGCAGATTGCATTGTTCCTTAATCTTCTAATTGGATCCGGCTTATTATTTTTTTTAAGACTGTTAGAGCAATTTTATAAAAGTAAACTTGAACTTTCGATTATATCAAAAAGAATTTCTGATTCTGGAGCTGCCAAAGGATCTATCTACAAAGTGAAAGCATGTTTCAAGGTCCATCAAACAAAAAGTGGAATTGCTGTAAAAAATGGATAACGGCATATCCTTTGTTTCTCTAACCATTCCGAAATCTGTTTATCAATTTCACGCTGCTCTGCGAGGGAAGGGGGGAGAACGTCGTGGTGCGCAACGAACTGGAAGCTGATCTGCCAGCACTATCCTCATCTTCAGGGCAGATGTTTTTATTTTACTCGGCTTATTTTCTAATTTCGACTATGCATAATGTATGCTTTACGCATGCACACGTTAAAAGAAATGTTTAATAAAGTAAACAAATAAATATAAAGCTTTTTTTCTTTTTTTGTAAATTTTGATACCCTTTAGATCATAATTGCTCTTTATTTCATAAATTACGGTTTCATATTTTTAATTTTATAATTACCCAACCATAACCCCTCCACCACTGTAATGATCTATTTCCCTGATGATGGAGGAATAGTACTGTGCTTCAAGTTCTTTTTAGATATATGAATGCCAAGATTTAATGTCCAGGCTGTATCTCGATTCATCTATAAAAAATATGATGCTTCACTGAAGTCTGGTCCAAGGCACATGCTGTCTGCATCATACTTAATACACAGTTCTTGTCTGCTGAAATAAGCAGGATACTTACAGTAGGTCTAGCATACAGCCTTAGCTCACGAAGCCTTCAGGTAAATGTAGACCAGGAAAAGCGGGTTTTAGTTATAGCATACAATATACGCAACTGCTGTGAAGCTATAGCAGGTATGTGTCAGCACGTTGAAAGTACTACATAACGATCCTCATTCATCGTTGTGGATCTCGTTTGACATTATCAAGGTCTTCTCGATATGAATGCAGTGTCTGGAAACCATTTCCACAAATTGCTGTATGTGTAATGCTTAGTGTCGTCCAGTCATTTGGGAGAATTTTATAAGGTATCATGTAAGATGAGTAGCAATGAACATATGAATAACAGAATGAGATGAAAAATTTTCAGTAGATTGGAGACAGGCCAGTCACAAGCACAGATGGCTATAGAGCTCGATGTAATACCTAGTGTCATTAATTTGCAAATTGACGACACTAGGCATTGCGAGAAAAACTGCAAATGTTGTGAAAGAACAGGAGCACACAAATCGCTGAAAACTCCTCGTGTGCTTATATATCCTTCACAATACACATGTAAACTTACTTATTCGACTCTGAATACATGCATAATATTTTGCCTGAATAATTAGCAATTTTCATTCAATACTTGGCTAAAGCGCAAAATCGCCCACTTATATGATACGTATCGGATGTGTACATGGACAAAGTCAAGGGAGTGCACAATGCCAAGTTTGTGCAATTCTCCGATTTGTTTTTTAAATGAAAATAAGTCGATGAGATCATGGATACCGAGACTGTGCAATTTGTCGATTTGTTATTTTCAAGTAGGCGATTTTGGGAAACTCACATTCTGCACTTCCCCCCAGTACTTTTCATAAAAATAGACATAATTTGCATTTTGCACACAAGTATACATTACACAATTCATGTGAAATTCTGGAAATGCTACATTCTCTTCTACCATATAAGATTTTTATGACTTTAAATCTTTTCAGTAGAAAGTAACATTTTAAAAATGACCTATTCTCAGCAAGTTTAATAAATTTCTGTTTTGGCAGAGAAAAATCAATCGGAAGAAACCAATTGCTTTTTTTTTTTTTTTTTTTTTTTTTCACTCGTATAATAGCATTATATTTTTAGTTCATTCATGTACACTTGCAATCAACTTAAAATATTTTCACTACATGTATAGTTATATTTATTGAAACACCTACAATAACTTTCTTTGCTAATATGTATATGTGCATATATAGTATGCATATTTTTGTACTTGCTATGTCATATGATACAGTTCGTTCACTTGTGTTTTATCTTGTTTCAAGTTGGGAGAGTGATCTTGATTACTTGTATATGAGGAGTGTCTTCATTAAGAAGCTAAAACCGTAAAATTTGTAATTATATGTTAAGAATTGCGAGTGTGGATGCTACACATCTGAGTCTTGATGAATTTTGAAACTGAATTTCAATTCCTAATTAAAAACGTTCTTTTCACTCCAAGAAGCATTCTTCTGAACCAACCTTGATCAGTACCAAAAGACAAACAATCATTTTAATACAAATGCTCAACACAAAAATAATCACTCTTACAATTTTCTCATCTTTGATAACGCATGTAACGAGTAAAGCTACAAATGAAAGCATTTCAATAAAATCAGTATAACATTTTATGATTTTATTACATTAAATCACGTGCCAGAATATACTGAACATCACTTCATAATTAATAATTTTACATTATTCTTAAAAATTAGAATCACGACTAACTTATCCTTGAACTAAAATTTAAATGCAAGTTCTAAACATAACATTACAAATTTTATACTTTTAGCTTCTCGTACATAAGTAATCAAGATCACATTGTCAATTTAGTTTTGTGGCTTCAAACAAGACAATACAAAATTGAACAAATTATATCATATCTTATTAAATCATTTTATATTCAGTAGAGAAACGTTAGAAAAGAAGAGCAGATGAAACGTGAAATTTTCTAGCAATACACCAATTACCTACATTCTACAGGTATTATAAAATATAAATAAAAGCAGCTTTAACTTACCAAACAATGAAGTCAATATAGCACCGGTGCTTGACGAAATCATTTGTTGACAAAGAGTTATATTTTGTGTTTGCCGGATTTTTGATTCAGCCATGTTAATAATTGAGTTAAATATGCAACTATTTATAAATGAGCTCCGACTTTTCCAGGAAACAAATAAGTTGAAAAATTGGATAAAATTATAGTCCTTCCCATACCTTTCAATTACATATAGATGATGATAATAGAGGCGGTATAAAAACAACGTAAAACGAATTTATTCGCATAACCATGCTACTAATATAACACCACAAGACACAATACGCTCGTGTACAGCAGTCGGTTAAAACTTTTTTTCTTTCTGTACGATTACGATTAAACTTCCCACAAACGATGCGTAATCTACAGTGGCAGTACCTAGACAAGCACAAGCGTCTAGAAACTGAGAATCTGAAAAAGTGACGTCACATCCACTACCCGAATTTTAGAGTGGCGCCCTTTAGTGGGGGAGCCCACCAGCGGCCGAGCGGTAAAGTCGCTGAACACTGGTAGTTCGGTCCGAGGTTCGAATCCCGCGAACGGGCTGGCTGCATGGGCGTTTTCGTGGTTTTCCCCATGTGTAACGTGTATACGAGCCAGTTTCTCTTAGAAAGTCCTCCACGAAGGCATCCCTCCCCTTAGGCAGATAGCCCTCGAGGCTTTGCCATAATCACACACACACACACACTTTAGTGGGGGGAAAAGTGTGAAAATAAGATAGAATTTCATATTTTTGCCGCTATTTGCAAAGATGGTGGAAGTAAAATGTAGTTTGTGTAACTTCTGTGCTAAAAAGGAAGAGATTAAAATTCATGTGTGTAACGAGCATAACATTACTCTTGAATATGATGATTTAGAGTTCAGTTCAGTTGAAGAATTCGAAAAGTTTAAAGCAAACTTAGAAAGTGAAACGAATTCGCGTTTCATCAAAGACTGTGGTGGAAGTAAGAAAAATAAAGTGGGTATTCAACACTTTTATTTTGCGTGTAATTACTCAAAACAGCGATTTAAAGATAATACTGAAAATAAAACGAAGAAAATGAATTTGTACTGCCCATCATCAATGAAGTTAAGGGAGTTGCCAAGTGCATTTTTGCAAAACGCTATTCGAGCTAAGTAAAAATTATTCCCTTGTATCAAACCTAAACCTTTCTCTTAAAAAGGAGAAAGTCAAACAAAAAATTACACGCATTATTGATTCTATATCATCAGATAGTCAGTTTGAAGCAGCTGAAAGACTAATTTCACCAAGAGAACCAACTTTATATGCCATTACATCAACCAATTGTTCACTTATGTCACAAGATAATCTTAAAAAAGACTCTGCAGACGAAAACATTACCTGTCAGAGGTCTTTGTACTCTACACGTAGAATTTGTAAAAAACCAAAACATTCAATTGTAAAACCAAATCCTATTGAACTACAAAATATAGCCTTATCTTTGATTCTGAACAAGAATTCAAATTCTAAAGAAGAAAGTGATATTTAAATTATTATTTTAAATATGACTTATTCAATATTACTATGTTTTTTTTTAATTAAGCTTTTTATTTCCATCCTTAGATTACATTTGTATGCTTTAAAAATTAGAAGAGCTCAGATCATAAATATTTTTATATCTTTTTTTAATATTATTACTCAAGGATCATTTACTAAAATAATTACTGTTTTCTAATTTTAGTATAACTACTGTGAATATTTATAGTATTGTTGCGTGCGTACGGATTCGTTATGAAGTGAATGCACAAGTCCGATGAAAAATGAACAAAACTTTTTATTATCACAACAAAAATGCTTAAATTTTCTCAAATTATCATGCAGTATTACAATATCTCACAGTAGTTATCTTTTAACTACTCAAATGTACAATAGAACGTAATTCAAAACAGCTAAAGAACGCTAATCCGCGAATTCGCTATAATCAACAACAGCAGTTTTCTAAACAACAACAAACTAAGCAACTACTACAAACTGAGATGTTTTCCTCCTTTTATAAGATTTTAAAATCACGCGCTAGAATTTTCCAGTACTTTCTCGAAATCAAAAAGAGATATTTATTTATTTAATGCACGCGCTCTATTATTTTCAATTTTCCGGCTTAGCTTTCTTTTAATATTCGTCACGCGCTGCACTGCGCGAGAAATAAAACCATTTAATTTATAATTAAACTAACATTAGCTTTTTAAATACCAAATTCGTAACACTGCCCCCTTCCCAAGGACTGCACGTCCCGGGCAGTACAATCCCTGGACAGGAAGCTAAACTTACAACTGTGGCATAAACATTACATTACAATATCAAACAACATGAACAATAAATGCAATAACTAACTTAAACAAATCAAATGCTATCAAATACTAAATACAAAACAAATACTAAATACAAATCAAATAGTAAATGCAAATCAAATACTAAATGCAAATCAAATACTAAATACAAATCAAATCAAATACACATTTAAAAACAAAAAGGACCATGGTCTGATACTATTTACAATTATTTACATTACGTACTGTGGCCATAGTAATGAGCTAATCTGTCGTAATGAACGACTTTAGGTTTAGAGTTCGAAGACTTACGAATCCGAACCACGACGTCATTCAGCCTGTTTAGGACCGTGTACGGACCATCCCAAGGTGACTGTAATTTCGGACACAGTACCTTCCGTCGAGTCGGATTCCACAACCACACCTTGTCTCCTTCGTGGAATTGATGTTCAGTAGCTGTTGTGTCGTATCGGGTCTTCATCTTCTCCGTCGCCAAGTTGACTCGCTCTCGTGCAAAATTGTGCATCACTTCAAACCGGGCCTGGAGATCTTGAATATATTCCTCAGACGATGAAGGAGCATCCGGAGGGCAGCCAAACAATATATCACAAGGCAGACGAAGGTCACGACCGAATAGCATCTGTGATGGAGAATAGCCGGTAGTCTCGTGGACAGCACTGCGGTAAGCCAGTAAAAACAGCGATAATTTCTTGTCCCAATCCTGCTGGTTTCTGGAAACCACTAATGAGAGGTTATTAAGGATGGTTCGATTGAACCTCTCTACCATGCCGTCCGACTGGGGATGTAATGGCGTCGTTTGGGTCTTGTCAATGCCGAGTAGTTTGCATAGTTCTTTGATTACTACCGAGGTAAAATTCCTTCCCTGATCGGAATGTAACTGAAGAGGCACTCCGAACCTGGAAATCCAGGGCTGTATCATTACCTCAGCTACTGTGACAGCCTCTTGATCAGGAATAGGATAAGCTTCAGGCCACTTGGTGAAGTAATCAACGACAACGAGTATGTATTTGTTGCCATCAGCAGTTCGTGGCAGAGGTCCCAGGATGTCAAAGGCGATTCGTTCAAAATGTGCCCCTACGTTGTAACGTTGCAGCTTGCCTCGGCTGCGTCTCTTAGGTCCTTTCCGATCTGCACAGGCATCGCAAGATCGGCACCACTTTTGCACGTCATCCTTTGCATTATTCCAGTAAAAGCGCTCACGAACTCTCTGTAAGGTCTTCATTATTCCAAAGTGACCTCCCGTAGGGCTGTTATGTAGTTCTTTAAGGACATCCGGAATGCGGGATCTTGGAAGTATCAGCTGCCATCGGAACGTCTTCCCATCATCCGATTCGAATTTCCGGTATAAGACGCCGTTTCGAATGTGAAGTGAATCCCAGAGTGCCCAATATTGTTTGGTTGTAGGACTACAGATAGAAATGTCCTGCCAGGTAGGTTTTCTGTTTGACGACTCCATTAGATCAATTATGGGTTTAATGTCGCGGTCTTCCAGCTGGTCTTTCCTGACTTCATCATCACTCCACGGTTCTCGATCAGCCGATGTTGATGTTGTAATTTGTCTTGCGACCGGAGTCAGCAGCTCGTATTTCGCTTCCACCCTGGAACAATATCGACAGTTTTCTTGGCAAGGTCTTCTAGACAGGGCGTCGGCGTTTCCGTGTGATGATCCCTTACGATGATGGATAGTGATGTCATATTCTTGGAGTCTCTGTATCCACCTGGCTATTTGACCCTCAGGATTCTTGAAATTTAAAAGCCAGGTCAATGATGCATGATCGGTGCGGAGCAGGAATTTTCTGCCGTATAGATAGTGATGGAACTGTTCTACAGCTTTGACTATGGCGAGCAACTCTTTCCTGGTGACACAATAATTCCTCTCCGGTTTAGACAGGCACTTGCTCCAGTACGCCACTACACGTTCTTGGCCATCTATTTCTTGGGACAAAACAGCATTGACACTTTCATTGCTTGCGGTGTCGAGAATAAATGGTCGGTCGTGCTGAGGATACGTCAGGATTGGAGCAGATGTTAAAGCTTCCTTTAAGTTGTTAAATGCATCGTCGCATTCTTTTGTCCACAAGAACTTTTGGTTGCTCTCTGTCAGCTTGTGAAGGGATCTTGTGATGGAAGAAAAGTCCTTCACGAATCTCCTATAGTAGGTGCAAAGCCCTAGGAAGCTTCTCAGCTGATGGACATTTTCGGGACGTTTCCAGGATTTAACCGCTGATACCTTTTCAGGATCCGTGCGCACACCTTCTGCAGAGATGACATGTCCCAGGTAAGTCACTTCCTTTCGGAACAATTTGCATTTAGCGGGACTCAGCTTTAGATTGGCTTCTTTCAGTTTCTGAAGCACCTTTCTAAGATTTTCTAGATGCTCTTCAAAACTCTTTCCGATGATGATGATATCGTCCAGGTATATCAGACAGGCTTCATAGGAAAGTCCTTTCAAAACAGTCTCCATGAGGCGTTCGAATGTTGCCGGCGCATTACACAGTCCAAACGGCATCACCTTGAATTGCCAAAGCCCTTGTCCCGTAGTAAATGCCGTCTTTTCTCGGTCATGAGGGTGTATTTCTACCTGCCAATACCCACTCTTTAAATCAAGCGTTGAGAACCACTTGCTTCCAGAAAGAGTGTCTAGAATGTCGTCAATTCTAGGAAGAGGGTAACTGTCTTTCTTCGTAACCTCATTCAACCGGGGATAGTCAACGCAAAATCTTGTTGAGCCGTCTTTCTTTCTGACGAGAACGATGGGAGATGCCCATGGACTTGTTGAAGGCTCGATGACATCGCCTTCTTCCATATCTTTTAACAGTGTTCGCACCTCTTCCTGTTTAGCAAACGGCAGACGCCTTGGATGTTGCTTGATCGGGGGATGATCGCCGGTATCTATTCTATGTTGTGTCAAACTAGTTCGACCCACGTCAGAAGACGAGCGGGAGAAAACAACTTGAAGATCTTTAATGACGCGATCGGCAGCATTTTTCTCTTTATCGTTTAATTGTGCATTCTGCAATAACTCCGATGTAATGCTCTCTGAGGACACGGATTCTGGGATGTTACTCTTTCTTTCAACGCTGGTTACTGGAGTACATGTTGCAACCACTTCACCTTTCTTAATAACTCTCGACTTTTCAGTTACATTGGCGACTCTCACCGGGATAACCGTTCTGGATAGGTCGACGAGTGTTGAGGCTACTAGTACTCCTTTTGGGATATTACAGTTATTGGGATATTCTATGATGCCGTAGCGGAAATTTCTATTTTCGGCTATGGATCCAGGAAGTAAAATTTCTGTTCTTGCCGGTATTGTGATATAGTCTTGTGCTATGATTTTATGGACAGATTTAACTTCTTCATCATTAACGAGAAATAACGCTATGTCCTCAGATGTAGAATGCAATTCGTTATTTTTAAAATCCAAGGAAAAATTGTATTTCCTTAGAAAGTCCAATCCGAGTATGCAAGAATCAGTGATCTCTGCTACATATGCCGTGTGATGGTAAGCGACACTTCCAAACGTGATGTTAACATTTACTTTTCCGTCGATGTCGATCTTCTCACCGGACACAGTCTGGAGAGTAACGCAGGGCGGCGTCCAGATAAGTTTGTTTCCTAGTTGTTGAGCCAAATCTTTTTGGATGATGGTGACGTTGGCTCCTGTATCTATAGTCATATTGCACGGAACTCCATTAATATGTCCTATTATGAAAAGTCCATTACTGCCGCCTCTCATTGCAGAAATCTGAAGCGCTTTAAACGGGGGCTTTTCATTATCTGGCAACCTCCGCCCCGCGAGATGGCCACTAATTAGTTTCCCTGCTGCTTGTTAGAAGCGGTCTTAACATCAGTACCCTGGGGTGTTTTGCAGTTTCGTCGTATGTGTCCTTCAGCACCGCAGTTCCAGCACTTAACGGTCGGTTTCTTCTCACCAATATTCCGTCTCAAGGCGTTCAGTTGTCTAGTTAAATCGTCAAGTCGAGCGGTGACTTGATCCCCTGGCTCCTGGACTTGAGCAGCTCTGACTGGGTGGCGGTCTCGACGAGTGGCTTGCTGGGATGCCTCAAATTTCATGGCGTACACTAGAACACTTTTTAAATCTTTTACATCCGCCATTCGTAGAGCTTTCTGTATTTCAGTATCTCGGATGCCGTCGATAAAGTATTGCAAGGACAGGATTTCCCTTGTTTCTGTCGGGCATTCCGAAAAGGCGAGATGGGACAGCCTTTCAACATCCGCGGCGAGCTCCTGAAGTGTTTCGGTAGGCTTCTGTTGACGAGATTTTAATTGGAGCCTGCTGTAGTCTTTTAAACACTTCTCCCCAAAGCGCAACTCCAAGGCGCCGGACAGAGCTTCGAAATCTAACCTTTTGTTTTCGGGAAGAGTCTGAAGGATATCTGCTGCGTCGGCTCTTAGAGAAGCGGCGAGATGACAGGCCTTAGCTTGGGAATCCCATCCATTCGCATCCGCCACGATAGAAAATTGTGTCTTATACACCTGCCAGGAGGTCTTCCCATCATATGTGGATAGCTTCAGAGGTGGACGAGCAGGCATTGGTAAGAATTTAAAATCATCACTCCTGCTCCCTGCCGACGCTACGAATTTCTTTAAAGTATCCATTTCTTTGGCAACTGCAGAAACTCTCTCATCAATTTGTTGTTCGATTTGGTGTTGGACGGCACAAACTCTTCCTTCAATTCGTTCCTCCACAGCAGAAACTCTCCCTTCTATATGTTCTTTTACAGAAGAAACTCTTTCTTCTATTTCTTCTTTCACCGAAGAAACTCTTTCTTCAATTTGATCTTTTACAAAAGAAACTTTTTCTTCAATTTGTCCAACTTTATTTTCAACTGTGTCAATTCTGCCTTCCATAGCTTCAAATTTATTTTCTATTATGCAGGTAATCTCTCTTTTCATTTCTTCTTGAACTGCTTCAATCTTTTCTTGACCAGCTTGAACGGCTTTCATTTCGTCCTTAACAGATTCCTGGCCCAATTTCATTTCTTCCTTAACGGAGTTGACGGCCCCTTCCATCTTTCCTTGGCTAGATTTCATCTCTTTTTTCATTTCTTCTTTAAACGAGGCAAAGGCTGTTATCAATTGCCTTAATTGCTCTTCCATCGCTCTTGTTATTGGCATTCAAACCCCACGCCTGACACCAAAAATTGTTGCGTGCGTACGGATTCGTTATGAAGTGAATGCACAAGTCCGATGAAAAATGAACAAAACTTTTTATTATCACAACAAAAATGCTTAAATTTTCTCAAATTATCATGCAGTATTACAATATCTCACAGTAGTTATCTTTTAACTACTCAAATGTACAATAGAACGTAATTCAAAACAGCTAAAGAACGCTAATCCGCGAATTCGCCATAATCAACAACAGCAGTTTTCTAAACAACAACAAACTAAGCAACTACTACAAACTGAGATGTTTTCCTCCTTTTATAAGATTTTAAAATCACGCGCTAGAATTTTCCAGTACTTTCTCGAAATCAAAAAGAGATATTTATTTATTTAATGCACGCGCTCTATTATTTTCAATTTTCCGGCTTAGCTTTCTTTTAATATTCGTCACGCGCTGCACTGCGCGAGAAATAAAACCATTTAATTTATAATTAAACTAACATTAGCTTTTTAAATACCAAATTCGTAACAGTATTTTAAATGTAGTATTCTAAGTTCCAGAATCATGTGTATAGTTAGCAATCAGCATTTTTTTAGTAACCTACAACTGTATTCTGTATTTATTACTTATTGTAACCATTAATATTTCCACTTTTTAAAAATCATTTACTACTTTACAATCTTAGTACAACTTCTGTGAATATTTTATTGTTAAGCAAATTATTCTAGTCTGCGGTTCCAAAATCGCTTGCGTTTCTTACTTATAGCATTTTATTTGCATTTTTCAATTGCTATTTCATTCACCACATATTGATCATAATATTAACATTTTGTACACTTTGTTTTCCTTATAAATACTGTCTTAAAAATGCTTTTATTAATAAAAACTTTTTATTTTAATATTTGTTGATTATTTTCCATAAAATCAACCTGTTGGCTATATGTTTTTTAAATTTAATAAGAATTATATAAGATATTTAAGTATGATTTTTATAAAAATGATATTTATCTATTCTTTTTAATTCAAAGAATTTTCAATAACAATAAAAATTAAACTAGCTGATGTAAAAATTAGCGTAATGTTGTTTAATATTCTGAATTATAATTTTAAATCAGGTTATTTTCTATAAAATTAAATAAAAATAATATTTGGTTATTGTACAAAGCAGTACTCCCTTTTTCTCAGATTAGACATCTTAAGCGTTTTTGCCCTCACTAGAGGGCTCCATCTGATTCTTTCAACTTCTAAAATTCGTGTAGTCGATGTGACGTCACTATTTCAGATTCTCAGTTTCTAGATGCCTATAGACAAAGCTGCTTGAAGAAAAGCGTCGGCACTCCCATACTATAACCTGAACCCAAATTGCAGAGCCAATCCATTGCAGTGGTGGCGATTTAAACTAAATCTCTCCCCCTCCTCCTCTTCCCTGCACACAGATCGTATTTTATTCTCGAGTGTCAAGATGTAGAAACATCTTTTTACTTGACTTCTGATAAGAATCTGGGAGGAGGAGAAAGAGTAGTGTGGAAGGAGGTGTGGGAGCGGAAAAAGAGAGTCAGGTCAGTACCTCCTACATACAGTATGTAGGGGGTCCAGCTCTAGGGACGGCGAAGAAGGAGGTAAGTTCAGTGTCGTTAAAAGATGTAGCCGCGGGTGGTAGACCCCAGAGTCAGTTAAGCGTGAATGTGTCAATTAAGGTTGTAATTCTTATGTAGGTAGGATGTCACATGGGTACCGAAGTTTTTAACTGGGATGTGGGGAGTATCTGAGAGTGCTAATAAGGCTATTACTGTGGGTTTGTACTGAATAGTTGATGGCTAATCGTTTAATATACTCTTGAATAAGTTCGATTTGAAGGTCTCTGTGAATGTAGATGTTTGGAATATACCAAGGAGCATTGATAATTTCTCGTAGACTTTTATTTTGCAGAATTTGTAATTGTTTAATATTGGTTTTAGCTACATGTCCCCAGATCGGAGCTGCATAAAGGAGAGCTGGACGAAGTATGGAGCGACATAAAATTAATTTGTTTGTAGTAGATAAGTTACTTTTTCTACCAAGAAGAGGTCGCATAGTAGCAGTGATGATTTAAAATTTTTGTACAACGGAGCGGAAGTGGGTTCTGAAGGTAAGTTTTTGATCAAGGGTGACTCCAACGTATTTGGTTTCATTAATCCAGTCTATTTCTTCGTCAAATATTTCTGGGGGTGGAGGATAGTATTTCATGATCCCTTTACGGAAAATTATTGCCTTGGTTTTATCAGTGTTAATTTTAATCCTCCAAAGGGTGAGCCATTTTTCCAGTCTGAGATAGTTTTGGAGTTGGTTTCTTACGGTGATAACTGTGCAGGCTTTAGTAAGCATGGCGGTGTCATCGGCAAAGAGTGCAAGATGAACAGAAGGGTCTTTAGGGATGTCTTGTGTATAAATATTAAAAAGGTGCGGAGAAAGTGCCGACCCCTGTGGGACACCAGCTTTGATTACTCTGCTGGTTGAGTAAGCAGTACTGATTTTGATTTTAAATGTTCTGTTGCTGAGAAAAGAGGCTATTTAGCGATTAAAATGATCTGGAAAATTGAGAGTGATTAGTTTGTAAATAAGGCCTCGATGCCATACCCTGTCAAAAGCTTTCGCGATATCGAGGAATATGGCATCAGTCGGAAGCTTGCAATTGTAGCCTTCAGTGATAATGTTGATAACTCTAAGAAGTTGGTGGCAAGTGCTATGATGATTACGAAAACCGAATTGTTTTTCTGGGAGAAAATTCATGGAAGGGTGAATTTTTTGGGTGTGGAAAAGTAGAATTTCCTCAGTAACTTTAGACAGATGGCTAAATAAACTGATAGGGCGATAGTTCTGTGGGATGGTTGGATTTTGTTGAGGTTTAGCAAAAACAATTATTATAGCTTGCTTCTATGAGTTAGGAAAATGAGCGAATTTGGTAATACTGTTAATTATCTTAATTAGTAAGGTAAGAGCGTTGATCGGAAGATGTTTCAGATCTTTGGTCGAGATGCCATCGTGCCGGATTTCTTCGTTTGTAAGGAGCTGATGATGTTGGCAACGATTGTTGGGGTAGTCAGGAAAGTGAAGTTGTACGGAGCAGAGGTATTAAGGAAGTTATTGACCACCAGGCTGACCCGTTGAATATGGTTATTGTCGTACGGAGTGGGATTAAGAGTGAATGTATCTTGCTTATAGTCCGCAAAATATTTAGCTTTATCTTCTTCTGTATATGAAATTCCACTAGGTCCATGGATAGGTGGGATAGGTTTATAAGGTTTCTTGAATTTGCGGGAAATGTCAAATAGGGAATTGTCCTCTATAGCTAGATTATTTAGGAAATTGGTCCATTTTTGGTTTTTGAAGTTCTTGATTCTTCTGTTGATTTCTTTTTGCTTAGAGTTTAGTTCACGTTTGAGTTGTGGATCCCTAGTGTCTTCCCTGCACGTACGTCATGGAGGTAGGAAGTAAGCTAGAGAGGCGCTAACCGGTTTTGAAGCACTGCGATCCCTTCGCGGTGACCCAAACACTGGGTGATTAAGATCAATGGGTTTGGATACGATCAGATGTAAATATTTTGTAATTGCGTCGTAATTATACATATGCATTTATATATTTTCTATTTCTACAATATTTCAGAGTCCTAAATGTACGAAAAGAATACATTTTTAAATAAAGTTTATTGTGTCATTGACATTAATATTATGTATTATTTCTTCTCTACTTATAGAGCTTCCGCCTAAAATACTTTCTCAAATATTATGATTTTTTTAGCTTCTGATGCATCTTTTAAATGAAAAAAATGATCCAAGTAAATTTGTAATTAATGCTCTATCTTTTAAATAAATAAAAAAAATTCAAGTCAATTTGTAATTAATGCTCTATTCGGTCCATTTCAGATTAGCGCTCCTTTTATTTTAATAGTGAAATACGTTAAATAGTACTTAACTTTCTTTGAATATTTCGGAAAGGGAATAAAAAAAGGATTTTTTTAAATATTATTTAAAACTTGTACATGTGTTATTACAAAATGTAGGGGAATAATTATTTTGACTATACATATCAGATTTTTCTAACCTTAATTTCAACAATAAATATCCTAAAACACTTCTTTACTACTTCCTTAAGTAGGCATCTCATAGAATTTGCTTTGCAATACCTTTTAACAGATTGCTTTCCAATACAAACAATTCATGTTTAAATAGTTTTATAATGTATTTGTGAACAGGATTTCAATTTATGTTTACAATTTAATGTTAAGGTTATTATATATTTTTATATAAGGTTATTATATATTTTGTTAAGGTTAAGGTTATTATGTATTTTTTCTATTAAAAATGCATAAGTGAATGCATTTTTAATAAAATTGTTTGGATTAATTTTAATTTGCTAAATTAGTGAATTTATTTTCATGGATTGGTTTTGCATTTGATTTGCTTATGCTTCTGAATTTAAATGATATTGTAGATTAGTTCGAGAATTAAATCTTTTATATGTTTACACACACACACACATATATATATATATATTATTATTATTATTTTTTTTTTGCTTTAAATTTGCTTTTTTTTAAATTTTGGCTTTAAATTTGCTTTTTTACTTTTATACGTGTTTGTTAAAATTTAAATTTAATTTGTTTAAATTTAGATAATACTTATAATCATTATAAATTTAGATACATTTAATAATTAGATTTCTTCACAGCAACTTTCACAGGAGGTTTTATTTCAAATACATTTATAAATAATTAAAAAAATATTTACGTATTTTGTTAAAGACAGATACATGCTTTTTGCAAGCACAAGCATAAATACCCATACATATTTCACATTTTCGGCATGTGCAAATCTTTAATTTCTGTGCATTCACAATCTTTTTCGAGTAAAGTGATTTATAATAATTTAGCATATACCCAACATTTTTACATAAGAAATATGTATAAATATAATTTGAATGAAAATTACATGCATTATTTTTAATACCCACTCAAAGGTCAGTTTTTCTTCGAAATTCCTTCACGATGGCATCTCTCCCTTTAGGCTATAACCCTTGCCGGTACTATTCGGTTTCGGGGACCGTAAAAAATCGCCAAACTATTGTTGATGCCAATGCTGCCAAAAATAATTGCAGCAACCCTAATAAGTGCGGCAAGAAAGGAAGTATAGTAGTAAATAACCATCTAAGATTGATGTTTTAATTTAGATGAAAGGTTAATTTCATATAATACTTTTTATTATTATAATTTATATGAAAAAGGCTAAACATGACTGAATGGAAGCATAAGAGTAAATAACTATTGTTGCGTGCGTTAGGGTTCGTTACGAAATAAATGCACAAGTCCGATGAAAAATGAAAAAAAAAATATATATATTATTATCACAACAAATAGGCTTAAATTTCCTCAAATATTCGTGCAGTATTACAATATCTCACAGTAGTTATCTTTTAACAACTCAAACGTTCAAAAGAACTTAATTCAAAACAGCTAAAGAAAGCTAATCCGCGAATTCGCTACAGTCAACAAGAGCAGTTTTCTAAACAAACTCTTAAACAACTATAAACTAAGTAACTTCTACAAACTGAAATCGAAATCGAAATCGAGTGAATAGTTAGGCGGCATTTAATAGCGTCTGCTACTTTAACCGTCTCTGTTGGAGATATGCCCTAAGGCGTTGGGAAGAATTAAAAATTAAGGTGATTTACACCGCACCGACAAAGGTGAAGCAGGAACATGTGCTAATGCACGTGAGTTGGTCAAGTAGACTTTGGAGAAGGAGGGTTCAAGCATCTGGCTGCCGTACAAGCTGTGATGTATCTTCACTAGTTGAAGAAAGATGATACGTCGAGGCCAGTCACGTGGGTGGTCACCCACCCAAGTACTGACCCCGAGCTCTGCTGCTGTAAACAGGGGAACCTGTGTGTTGAAAAAGTGAAAAGAAATCGTAAACATAGTGAAATTCCCTCAAATGCTTCTAAGCTGGTGATTACTCTTCACTTTCAGCAAATCTCATCAGTGTCATGGCTGCTTTGAACCCGGCAGTAAACTTCTCAGCCGTGGTTTCTGCAGCGCGGATCTTCTCAACGTGCTCAACCATACTGTTCAGAAATTTTTTGATTTTAGGATCTTGGATCCAGTTTATGATATCCTTGTACTCTGTGGGTGGGTTTTCCAATTTTTTCTTTACTCTTTCACTGTAGAGAGGTTTCATCTGGGTTTTACTGCTGTCTTCCTCTGTTTCGATGAATTTCGGAAAATCTGCCGGCGTAGGGATCTTAGCTGCTGGCTTCGCCTGCTGCTTCTTTGCTTCATATCGCTTCTTGTACACGGGGCAACCCCTGTATGAACTTACATGCGGTAGTGAGCAGAAGATGCACTTAGGTTTTTCTTCTGGCTTTAGAGGGCATTCTTTACTTCTATGGTGCTGTCCACACTTGCAGCATCGCTCAGGATTTGAGCAAAGATGTTGCGAATGTCCATATTCTTGACATCTATAGCATTGAATTACGCGTTTTTTCGGGGCAAACTTCTCGATGTTGACATTAACACTTAACATATTGTTGAGTCCATGAATTGCTCTACGAACTGAGAGGTTTTCCTCCTTTTATAAGATTTTAAAATCGCGCGCGAGAATTTTCTAGTACTTTCTCGAAATCAAAAAGAGATATTTATTAAATGTTGCATGCACGCGCTCTTGTATTTTCAATTTTCCAGCTTAGCTTTCTTCTTTTACTATCACGCAAATGATACGCGCTGCACTTCGCGGGAAATAAAACCATTTAATTTACAATTCAACTAACGTTAATTATTTAAATGCCAAATTCGTAACACTATATCATATCATTATTATAATTTATATAAAAATTGCTAAACATAACTGAATGGATTTTGACTTAAAACACATTTTAGGATACATTTATTATCAAATTCAAATCTTCTAGAAAATATATTTTGGCAGAGCACTCAATACCTTTGCTGTTACTGGTTCTCAATTACTCAGAGAAATCTTTAATACAGGATCTCTCCTGATTAGATTGAGAATCGAAAATTTTGCCACTTTTTAATCATGATACTGAGAGCAAATATTGTAATATGCTCCCGTTAGCCATTCTTTGTCTATGAAATGAGACCTACGTACGTTAAAAAGCAAGCATGAACCTCGAATTTCCGAGAAAAGAAGACTTGCTTGGGAAAAAATTAATCTGGAATGAATTAGAGGGCCATTCATAACCCGACCTCCTTTGGCAAGGATACACAAATGCTTTCACCTCCGTTGATTACTCCATTTTCAAACTCTTGATAAGCTGTCTTGATGATGTGGCGCGTTCACATCATCTTGACCGCACATGGTACTTCCGCGGAATTCGCAAATGTATCCATCTTCTGTTCCACGCATTTGTGTAAAACTGTACGTAATTTTACGCTAATGTGTTGTTACAAATAAAGGAAAAGTTAACTTATTGGTATATCTGTTGTGTATATTTATTAATTTTGATGAGGATAAATTTTATTGGTGGTAATTTTATTTTTTAATTTTATTTTTTAATTATTTTTTATTGGTGGTAATTTTATTTTTTAATTAGCCCAAATAAGTAAAATGTGTAAACGCAAAGTGATTATTTTTCAGTTATATACAAATAAAATGAGGAATTTAAAATGAGGAACTTATAAAGCCTCTCTTCTAAAAATTTATAAAAAGTACATGTTACAATAATATGTGGATGACAAAGAAAGTATTTTATTTAAAACAAACAAAATTTGTGATTCGAATTCTTTTGTAGAACTAAAGAGAAAAGATTCCTCACATAAACTTCTATAAGAATGTCTTTTCTACCAAAACGTTGTAGAGTCATTAGGTTAATTGGAAGCCAGAGAGATGAAAAATTAGAAACCGCTTTCGCCGGGAATCGAACCACGGACCTCTGGAATAGCGGCTCAGTATGCTGACCACTACACCACGAAGGCACGCTAGGGAAGGGGTAGAAATACCTTATATACTCCCCTTTTTAAAGGGCGACTAGGGTTTTAGGGGACCTAGTCGCCAAATCCTGGGTGCGGAGAATCATCATCCACAACCCTTCTTAGTTCGGGCGCTACTTGTAGAGTCATTAGGTTAATTGGAAGCCAGAGAGATGAAAAATTAGCAACCGCCTTCGCCGGGAATCGAACCACGGACCTCTGGAATACTGGCTCAGTATACTGACCACTACACCACGAAGGCACGCTAGGGAAGTGGAAGAAATACCTTATAACGTAACTGACGTTGTTGCAAAGCTTTCTTGTAACTATCACCCCAAAGGTGAAAACATTTAATTAACTCTTCGGCAAGTGATCCTCTTTCCATAGATTGTAATAAATATGCAAACTTGTCATCATTATCCAAATTGCAGTCACGGTCTATCTTTTTTAACTGTCCCCGAAACCCTAACCAATTCTTTACATCACCGTCAAAAGTCGGCAATTTATGTTTTGAGTAACGCAGAAAGACAAATATTTGTCTCTCAAAATACTCCAAAATCAATAAGGATTAATTAAAACTCCAAGTTGTTTAATAAAATCATTATTACACGTAAGCATATTGAAACTCAATATGTGCATCTTTAAATATCACAAAAAGATGCCTTTATCTCAAAAATGCAGCAAAAATTACACTTAAAATTAAAAAGAGAATAGGACAGACTTAGCAAATATTTTATTGTTACCAGAACCTAACTGCTAAAAAATCGCGCACTTATAAACACGTCAAAAATGAAATTCAGCACGCATTATTCAAAGATAAAAATAAAATAGAAACAAAATAATAACTTACATTTGTAACTATTTGAAAGATACAATTTTTCACACCAGTTGTTCCAAAAAAAGAAGGATATAATACAGTAGAATCTAATTACAAATATTTCCTGCATGCTCGGAACTGAGGCATATGCCAAACTCTAAAAAAAGAATATTCCAAATCTTTTCATTTAAGTTCAAATTTATTAATGTTTACATCTGAAACGAAAACGAAAGCTACAACTCAAAACAACTTCATGGAATACAAATAACGTCGCCGCACAGGAAAAGCTAATCATTAAAAGTCAATAGGGAAATTAATTTTTGTTTTCAAGAGTGACGTCATATTTCATGGATCTCGTAATAAAATTGTACTTACAACGGTACCACGTTATATAAGACAAGCAAATTTTAACTCTAATAATATGATAAACTAATGCTAGCTTAAACGCTAGTGCATACATATACACTAAAATTTACAAATCTAATCTTTTAGGTATTTTAATTAGACGTCCATGTCTGGTTTTTTGCAGTACTCAGGAATTTTCCAGTTTTACAATCACCACATGCAGTGTCTGTTAATTTTTCTTCCACTGTTCTATCTGCATACACTTTAGACGTAAAGAGTGGAGTTTCGATTGACACTTCCAAAGGATATAGGCTTTGAATGGGTCTAGTCAACTGTCCATTTTGCAGTCTCAAGTTCTGCCAGGTCTATCACTCTTTCTTTGCCAGGAAGGATCTGAATAACTTTGCCATGTGGCCAGTTTTAACTTTTGATGTGGTCACTGCAGATCAAAACAACGTCACCAACACAGGCGCGCAGGCAGAGAGGGTGCCCGCACCACTACCTATGCTTAAAAAATATTTTTTTTAAATATTGCTTTCCAGCTTCCCAAAAATTTCATGTGATTAACGAAGAATGAACGTAAAGTCTACGATTTTCCATGTAGAAGTAAGATCAAGAAAAGTCGTCCTTCCTCAGCAAACAAGCGGCGGGAAAATACTCCGAAGGTTATGTGACACTTTCGAATCGTAAAGTTATTGTTCTTTTACAACTTTGTTAAGTCTTCCATATTCAGTCTCAATTTCCTTTTTGGGTAAAATATATAATATTGCTGAACATTGCTAGTTTGCCATAGGTTAGAATATTAGAGAACGAGCTTTACTTTTAAGGAAAATACAAACCAGTTTCCCTCAGTCTTCCACAGATGGGATGGCATGCCTTCCCTAGTCATGTCTATGGAAACAGATAACCTTTGTATGCTTTTCTGTACTGATTTAAACAAACAGTAGTAAGCATATATGAAATACTAATTATAATGATAAAAATTTGGTGTAATTGTAAGATCATATACATCGTCGACATCAAGCCGTAATCACGAATCAACAACATTCCTTTCCGAAAGAAATAATTTTATTGGCATGAGCCTTAGTTTGCAAAAACCGATGTTCTACGCTGTAGTTCTAACATGTTTATCAAAAACAAATGCATTTTACTTTTTGGTCACAGTGCAGAACAGAAGAATAGCAGAAAAGAATTCAATATTATTATTAAAGGGTATCACCGTTGTCCTCGGATAGGAATGTGAAAATATTGTTCATTTTTTTCTGGTCCATTTACGTCATATAATAGTTCAGATTCATGGCCTAAAATTTTAAAATGATAGTTATTCGTTTTCAAATTCTATAGTGTAGAACATCGATTTTTGCAAAATTTTTAAAACTGCATTTTTTTCTTTCTTTTCTTTCTTTCTTTCTTTTTTTTTTTTTTTTTTTTTTTTTCCCAGTTTTATAGCATCTATTCCTTTTTAAAGAAAAAAGTAAACATTTTAAAATAACATAAAACGTAGACGCACAATCTTTGCTCTCTTCCTCTAAAACAAAGGAGTCTCGACGAATGAAGCAAGACATTTTACTAAACCACACGAGAGGACTTTCGACTCGTCGCGTATTTAGAGTGCCGCCATGCTGCACCGACACTACACATTTATAAACATACATGTTGGGCGGCAGATATTATCATGCAGATAGTTAATGCTTTCAAGTTGCGCACTTGGAAATAATTTTCATAGTAAAATTATTTCTTTAATGTATGATATTAGTGAGGGGACAGTTATTTTAATTATTTGAAGTTTTTCTTCGAAGAGCAATACTAATTACAAAGGAATGACCAGGTGAAAATTTGCTAATAATGTTTCAACTTCACTGATTTTATACAGCTGTAAAAGGAAAATGTCTTATACTACAAATCCGTATGCTGTGACATATTTCTTGTTCCTATATCCAAGAACTGAATTATTTAATCTTTTATGCTCTATTAAAAATTCTAAGAAATTGTTTAGTTGCCTGGAGAAAAGTACAAAACCCTCTTTCTAACTTTTTTACATTGAAGAATCAACTGTAAATAAGTTAACCTGTGCTGCTTCTGTCAGTTTAAAAGATCGAGTCGACATGTAATTTGACTTTAGGTTGACGAAAATAATATTCGAACTTTGCCGGAGAAGATGGGCCATGCAGCATAAGGCGTACCATCGTTTCTATCAAAGCTTTTTCGATATAACTGAAGCCCTAGAGCACATTGGCTGTTCAACCAAGCCAGATTCTTATGTGCATAATCAATGGATTGTGCAATGTAAACGAGACTCGACTCTATGGTTCTGCCGAATTCAATCATTTCATCTGCTTTCATTGTAACATTCATGACAGCTTATCATTATCTATCTCACTAAGAAGGAATTCTAGCTACACTTCAGAGACGAGCTGTTGATATTTAGGAAGCCTATAACATGGTCCATGAAATAACTGAGTTTTATATTTCTAAATATGAAAATGCAGAAAGGAATTTTGAGAGTATATTTGATTCTGAACAAATATGTAAAAAAATAGATGTAGAGCTTCGCGTCATTCGAAAGCAGATCTATCGAAATAATGCTCATTGTGATTCTGTATTTAATTATTACAAAACTTCCTTTACTTGACCATCTCATTTTCCATTTAAAATTTCAATTTTCAAATTTAGAAAAGATTGCATCATCCCTGGTTTGCGTACTATCATCAGTTTGCTCTGATCGTGTAAATGAAATTGCTGTAAATGAGCTGAAGGGTACATATAAAAGATGATTTACTTTCTCTGGAACTTCTAAACGAAGAGATGAATGTTGGCGACGGCATTTTATGTCTATTCCTAAAGAAAACCTCCCAGACACACAAGTTTTGGCTTTAAAAGATTCGAATAAAATCTTTCTCCCAAATATTGATGTGCGATTGCACATAACAGCTACTCTGCGGATAACTCTTGCGAATGTAAAGGTTCCGCAAGTGCTTTGAAAAGGTTAGAAAATTATAATAGAGCTACTATTATCAGGGTCGATATTCCTTCTTACCTTCTTCGGGAACATGCAAGGACCTGACTCGGAACAGAGAGCTTACTAAAGCTATGTTCACTAATTGTGGGAAGTAGACAGGATACACAAGAAGGGTATACAAAACCCTTTATTTTTCTCTATTTACAAAAACTTCCGTACTTCGGAATACACAGACCCGCTACTCGGGGTCGAACGTAAAAATATAAAAATAAAACTAAACTCTAATTTAACTTTAGAATAATAAACGTGGAAGATTGGCCTTATATTAACAGGAAGCGTATGTAGTACAGAGAACTGTGAACACTACAATACGTTTAAAATTTATCAAGAGGATTAAAACCTCTGGCCTGGAAGGCAACAAGCAACTGCGTAACTTCTAAGGTAAGCGGCCTGCTTCGACTCACTGCTTCCTCTCTCTCGCTTGGCAAAAAGCCACAACTTAAATACTTGGCGTTCGCCAGACAAACTTTGCATAAAAACCTTAACGCTTATAATTCTGGCCGGATGTAGAAAATAAGAAGTGATAGTAAAGATTTAAAATAAAATAAACGTTAGTAAAACTTAAGATCCTTACATACTTCCCGCCAGAGTTAATTAGTTTGAAACTGAGGTCTAAAACGACCTTGTTGAAAACTTTTAGCTCTAGAATCTAACTCGAGGCCAATCTTTTACAAATATTTTTCGCTAGAAACTAGAAATTTAAAAGAAAGAAATTTGTTTTTACAATAGCAGCTCCCAGGATACACAATTTTTTTTCATCTGTACTGCATCCAAACAGGAGCTCTTATTCAAATCTGGTTCCTTCCAGAGATCTGGAAGGAAAACTAGTTTAATGAAATGTTACACAATGAAATGGCAAGTAACATGTATAATTATATTTCACTTAACATTCTTATTTCATTCATGACTATTTTAATTATCTCTCCCCGTGCTCTCTGACATATGTTGTAAAAGAACACCAAACACGAATGTGTTTCTGTCTACGTGTTCCACACTTCCTCCTACAATCAAAACACTAACGTGTTAAAATTCAACATAACAAGACCTCTTAACACACCCTAATTTCAACTCTAAACCCTGAGGTACTATTCTAAAAGTAGCTAACTCTAAAGTGTAGCGTCAGAGAGCCTAACTACATCATTCAACCTTTAACACATATTCACCAAAATTTTAACATTCATTTCACTTTTACCATATCACGGTATTTCTTAACATTTAAAATAACAGTTCACATTGTATATAAGAACATATTAACATGCCGTTAATTTTACACATTTGAAAACATACATTAGTAGTACATTGTTAACTTCTATTCTTTTCAACGCAAGTGCCAATTCTTTCTAAATTGAAATACTACATTTCAAAAAGTCTTTCAGACTAAAACTTCTTTCTTGCTAGAATGTTTTAAATAAAATTTATACAATAACTTTTTACAATAATTAAGTCTTTACACAACGCTATTATACATCAACTTTAGTTTTACGAGCGATTAATTGAAAAACATAATACCAAAATCGGTAACAACTCATTTCTCGCCCTTTTGGCGATAAAGGTAGACCTCGCATGAGGTAAAACTTCTTGAAATCTGCCACTTGCAGTAAGAATGAAAGATTAACTTAAGTTTGCAAAGTAACATAAAATTTTACTTATCTTTGTGATATTCGGACATCCTTTTCTGGGCCCAGTCCTTAAAGGTATTGCAGATAGTTGTGTGATTTATCCTCCTTCTTGTACGGGCTCGCCCTTCAGAGCCTTCCTCTGGAAGCTTCCTTTTTTTCACCAGTTCGGTCACCCTTGAATACCTTCTTTTTCTCCTCTGCTTGTGGTCTTGGCCGTTTGATGGCAGCTGGTCTTGGCGGAACCGGGAAACTTCTGTCGTGTTCCTGCTTGGACCTCGTTGCTGGCCGTTCAAATTTTCCTTGTAACTTTTCCTCCGCCGCTGATGGCCCTTCCGCAGTTCGGCGACATTTGCTGCGGAGAGTCCTGTCGGATGAGTAGATCTTCCGTTTTAGAGCCGGGTTATAGTTGCCGTCATTTCTCCTGGTTCTCTTCACATACGTCGTCCTTCTCCCTTCTTCATTCTGGGGGTGTTCGTGAGCTCTCTTTTCTGGACGGTGGAACGGCTTCTTTTTCTGGCTACCTTCAATTTTTCCGCGGGGAAATTTTCTTTTCACCTGCTCCTGCCTCTTAATGGCTTGCCCTTGTACTTGTCGTTTTTCCACCTCTGGAGCTTGTGCCTGCGGTGTCTGCAGTGCCGGATCCTGGAAAAGATCTGAAAATATTTGCATTTTATTACGATCAAAGTAGGGTTTGATTTGATCAATGTTTGCGGAGCAGGTTTCACCATTTCTGGCTTTTAACACTACTACAGCGTGAGTTATTTTTTCTATAACATATGGTCCTTCAAATCGTGGAAAAAATTTGGCAGTTTTATCTTCTGGTGCTGAAGAAAGTGAATGCTTAATTTTTAAAACTTCATCCCCTACTTTATAAGTTACTCCCCGTCGTTTCAAATCATAATAGAGCTTCTGTTTTCTTTGTGCTACTTCCGTATTCTTCTTTGCTTCCTTAATTAGTTTTTCTATATCACCCATTTTAAATTCTGGGGCTCTTTGTTGCACATAAAATAATTTATCTAACGGCGTTATAATCTTTCTGCCTAGAAATAACTCAGCAGGAGTTTTGCCCGTTGTATCATGTTTTGCGGTCCTAAGGGCGAAAGCAAATTCATTGACATAGTTATCCCAGCTTTTATGAAAATTTTTAACATAACTACGGATAATTTTCACTATATTTCTATTGACCCGTTCCGCTATATTTGATTGCGGCCGATACGGGACCATTTTTAAATGACATATGCCCAGTTTTTGGCACATGTCTTCAAATATATTACTTACAAATTGAGGACCATTATCCAATATAACTTTTAGGGGCGCCCCGTATTTTAAAATATATTTATTTAAAATAGAATCAGTAACTAATTTCGCGGAGGCTCGTTTTAAGGGAACAATTTCGGTCCATTTACTAAAATGATCAACCATAACAAGGAGATAGCGACTTTTATTTAACTGACTTTTTGGGAAAGGGCCCAATAAATCGACGCCAATTATTTCATTTGGAAATTCGGATTTAATACTATTTAGAAATCCGGCCGGGCGGAAATTAATATAATTAACTGCTTGACATGTTGGGCAGGACTGGACATACGCCCTTGTTAACTTTTGCAGTTCAGGAAAGTAGACTGCCTCGCGTACGCGTTGGATAGTTTTTCGAATACCAGCATGAGAAGCTAAAGGGCTGTCATGGAGCTCCTGCAGGATATTTAATCTAAGACTAGCTGGAATAACAGGTGGAAATTCGTTGTTGGAATTCGTAGTTTTTGTATAGAATAATAGACCATCTATTAGTTCGTAATGGACCGCCCTATTTCTTATCGCCACAATATCTTGGTGGCTAAAATTTTCAGGATCCTTTAAATACTCATAAATGCTTCCAAACTCAGGATCCTTACCCAGTTCGGTTATTACAGTTTCTCGGGAATTTATTGTACATGCTGTAAGCATTGCCACCTTTACGGTATTACCTTGTTCGTCTATTTTAATTCTTGATAGGGCATCTGCTACGATATTTTCCTTTCCGGGGGTATGCTTGATTACCAGATTATATTCTTGCAGCTTGAGTGCCCATCTTATTAACCTTGGGGATAAATTTTTCCCTGAGTACAATCTAGTTACCGCCGCATGATCAGAGTACACTGTTATCGGCGCCTTTCCAAAATAGACTCGGAACTTTTGCACTGCTAACAGAACTGCAAGTGCCTCTCTCTCGGTCGCGGAATAGTTTCTTTGTGTTTGATTTAAAGTTCGACTAAAAAATGCCACGGGCTGCTGATTTTGCGAAAGTACCGCTCCTACCGCATAATCCGAAGCATCCGCTGAAATTTCTAAATTCTCATCCTTTTCAGGAAATTTCAACACAGGGGCTTGCGTTAATGCTTGTTTTAATTTTTCGAAAGCACTATTGGCTTCGGCCGTCCACGAGAATATTGCCTTTTTCCTTTTTAATTTTAACAATGGCTCAGCGATAGCCGAAAAATCTTTTATAAAGGACCTATAATATGAACAAAGTCCTAGAAAAGAAGAGAGCTTCTTTGCCGTGTTTGGAGTCGGATACTTTTGTACAGCGATTATTTTTGATTCATCTGTCTCGATTCCTTTCTGAGATATCTTGTAACCTAAATATTTTAATTCAGGGGCTGCAAATTTGCACTTTTCGACATTAACTTTTAGACCGGCCTCATTTAATAAAGAAAACACCTGTCTTAAATCCTGTACATGTTGGTCGAGATTATCGCTAGTAATAATGATATCGTCTAAATAGATAAATGTGGACTTTCCAAGAACAGGTCTTAACACAATGTCCATGCATCGCTGAAATGTTGCCGGGGCCCCTGAAAGGCCAAACGGAATACGCAAAAATGCATAAGTGCCAGACTTGGTTATAAAAGCAGTCTTAGGCACGTCCTCAGGCCTAACCCCTATTTGAAAATAACCAGTCGTTAAGTCTAAAGTCATCATAAATTTGGTTGATTTTATGTTCCTTAGAATTTCTTCAATGATCGGTAACGGATATACCGGATATTTAGTTATGGAGTTTAATTTACGGTAATCAATAGCGAATCTCCACCTTTTTTGGATGCGTCAAAGGATAGTCATTATTTTTCTTACATAAAACCACCGGGCTAGCATAACTACTTGAGATGGGCGTTATGATCTTTTTACGTAGCATATCGGTAATATGTCATTCTATAATTTTTTCCTTATTCTTATCATACCGGTATGGCTTTTGACGAACTGGCATTGCATCTCCGGTGTCAATACTATGGTTAGTAACCTGAGTAAATCCTGGAATATCACTAAATAACGAAGGAAATTCACTTACCACTTGTCGGATTCTTCCTTGCTTGTCATTAGGCAGGTGGTCAAGATTTAACTTTGGCGGTTCAGCCTTTTCTGCACAAACTGGTTTCATAGTCAGCTTAAGGGACGCTTCATTAAAATCCAGCGTAGCTTGTGCGTCTGAAAGAAAATCTATTCCTAATATTATATGTGCTTGCAGATTCTTTACTATAAAAAACATCACCTTTACTTGTTCGTCCTTGATACGGATATACAACGGTACTTTACCTATGCACTTACATTTTTCTCCTTGCGCCGCTAACACTGTCGTATTATCCGAATTATATATGCGGTATTTGCGAAAATACTTCCTAAAAAAATCTTCTGCTACACAGGAACACTGCGCGCCGGTATCCAGGAGTGCGGTGGCTGGGATATTATTCACCAACACTTCAATCTTCGGAAGAGTCAAATTTTTCACCATTACTGTATTTAACTTGTAGGAAGAGGGGTTTTCGTGACCTTCGGATTTCCGCACCCTCCCGTCAGCAGAAATCCGTTTTAGTTTAAATCCTTTTTTGTTTCCATGCTTTCCTTCTTTTTCCACTGGCCTTGAGACTTTTTCCTGGATTGCTATTGAACTGTCGACGTTCGCCGGCTGTTTTTGAATGCTCGGGTTTCCTTGCCCACTGATTCGCTTTGCCTCCGTAGCCGTGTGCTTGAGTTTGCTGTAGTCTTGGCGTACCAAATTGGTTTCGCTGTTGATATTGGCGTCTTCTTTCAATGTCCGCCGTTCTTCTACTTTCAAACTGGATTGCTAGCTCAAATAACTTTTCCAGTGTAGTCGGATTTCTTAATTCAATAAAGTCTTGCACTTGGGGCAGTAACCTCGGCAAAATCACTTGAATTATTTCAGGATCCGGACGGTTTCCATACAAGAGTTTGAAGACGTGAATTTTTCTTAAAATAAAGCTTGAGAGATTTTCGATTCTTTGCTGATATATACTGAAAAGTTCCGTTTCTAATTTCGCACGATCCCTTACAACAGGGAAGGCTTTTAGTAGGGCAGTCTTGAAATTTTCGTAAGTATAGGTGGGACTTCCTGCTTGACCCAAGAGACTTCTGCCTATACATTTGAACCAGTTAAGCGCTTGGCCCCTCAAAGCGCTAGTAGCTAAGGTAACTTTTTGAAACTCGTGCACGGGGTAGAGCATGAAGTGGTCATCCAATTTTTCCAAAAAACTGGTTACCGGTGAGTTTCCATTAAATGTTGCTTCTGGTTTCATCGAAGCGCGCATGGTCTGGACGATGTAACCAAATCCTTCCAGGGCGGCAGCTGGCATTTCTGGATTCTGAGCCGTTTCTGCAGGCAGCACAGGTTCTTCTTGAAACTCGGCCATGTTTATTCTTCTTCGTTGGGCGCCACTATCAGGGTCAATGTTCCTTCTTACCTTCTTCGGGAACATGCAAGGACCTGACTCGGAACAGAGAGCTTACTAAAGCTATGTTCACTAATTGTGGGAAGTAGACAGGATACACAAGAAGGTTGTACAAAACCCTTTATTTTTCTCTATTTACAAAAACTTCCGTACTTCGGAATACACAGACCCGCTACTCGGGGTCGAACGTAAAAATATAAAAATAAAACTAAACTCTAATTTAACTTTAGAATAATAAACGTGGAAGATTGGCCTTATATTAACAGGAAGCGTATGTAGTACAGAGAACTGTGAATACTACAATACGTTTAAAATTTATCAAGAGGATTAAAACCTCTGGCCTGGAAGGCAACAAGCAACTGCGTAACTTCTAAGGTAAGCGGCCTGCTTCGACTCACTGCTTCCTCTCTCTCGCTTGGCAAAAAGCCACAACTTAAATACTTGGCGTTCGCCAGACAAACTTTGCATAAAAACCTTAACGCTTATAATTCTGGCCGGAAGTAGAAAATAAGAAGTGATAGTAAAGATTTAAAATAAAATAAACGTTAGTAAAACTTAAGATCCTTACACTATGACGGAACAGCGCAGAAATTCTTTGGCATTAAAGCACATTCATTATACCAAAGAAATATCAAACGACAAATTTATTGATATATTTGCCAATTTGCAGCCACGGAATGTATGCCCAGAAAAATATTTGCCTTTTTTTTAAAGTTTTTATTTTCAATTTAATTTCATGTCCGAAATAAATGATGTATTTACAACTTTTAAGTATTTAATTCAATATCTTTATTATTATATAATTATATACAACAGAAATATAGATTTATATATTTACTTATCTTTATAGTTGTATTAAGAAACCAAAGTAAGATGAATTTCAAAATTCTTTTAATATTTCTTTGTATGTACAGTCGGCCACAAAAGTATTCGAACACCGGTACCCATTCAGAAAATTTACTTTTCCGTTGAGAAACAAAATTGTCTCCAGAGTCTATCTTGGTTCGATAGACAAAAAAAAACAAAAGGATGGCTCATGTCCAAATTGGCTAGGTGCATGAAACAAAATACAACATGACCTATCTGGGTGAGATGGGAAACAAAATGGCTGCTCACGTAATCCATTATTGCGCTCATAGAAAACGCAAAGTGTGGCTGCGGCTCATCTCGGTTCGCGAAGAGTGAAAACCCAAAACGGTCTGCAGTGTCTATCTTTGTTGAATGAGAAAACAAAAGGATGGCTCATGTCCAGTTTATTTAGGTGTGGGAAAAAATATAGCGTGACCTATCTGGATGAGATGTCTCCAGCGATCCAGTATAGACTTTTTCCCCATCTGCAATAGATGACATCTATAAAAAATTCCATTGAAATCTCCTCGAAATATAAGAAACAGCTAGCTCGTGAAATTGTAAGGTATTCCAAAAGAATTCCACTTCTTGAAGAAGGAAAAACATCCTAGATGCAGATGAGGTAGAGAGAGAAAAAGCATGTTGCACCATGGAGAGCCCGCACGGTTCTGAACAGAAAACGTGGAATGCTTTTATAGAAAAGAGTTGAAAGTGAAAGTAAAAGCCGATTGGAAATTTTTCAATTGGTTACCGACTGTGAAAAAATTTTCAGAGCTCAGAAAAAAAATTCTGAAATGTAAAAAAAAAAAAAAAAAAAAAAAAAAAAAACCTTTTTCTTAATTTTTATCATGTCTTCTAGACATGATAAAAATTAACCCTACCCCCCTTTTGTGTGGGAATGTTGTCTCACTGTTTCTAAAAATAGACCATGACTCATTCTAGGAATTATATGTTTTAAAAAGGATGAGTTTAAAGTTTATAAGATAAGATAAGTTTTTAAAAAGGATATGTTTTAAAAAGTCTTTGGGTTTCTCCATTCCAAAGTAAACAAAGTGAAGACATCAAATTAATAGAAAAAAAAGGAAGAAATTTTTTTTTTTTTTCTATAGCTCTGGAAATATTTTTCCAATTCAACAGCCAAGAAATATTTCCAGCCAATACAATTTCATTTTTACTTTCACTTTCAATTCATTTCTTATATCTATAAGAACATTTCATTTTTCTGTTCAGATCAGTGTGGGTTGTTCAAGATGCAGCAACTCTACTCCATCCCACAACCAGGAAAAAAAGATGTTCTTTCACGAGATGTTCTTTTGGCTTTCGAAAACAATGATGACATGATGATTGTAATACATTTCGGTTCTCATGTCCCATGCTTGAACTCAGAATTATTTCCAGAACTCTGAAAATTTTTCCTAGTCAGCTCGATAACCCAGCTTTCGTATATTTATTTTTTAAGCCACTCGAGTTTCGACTTCCCATCCGTGTGTGCTGTGCATTCAACCTGGAGACACATTCCCTGAGCTCTAAGAAAATGTTTCCCAGCCCACTCAATCCCTGAAATGGATTAAAAAAATTCTTTCATACATTTTTAAAGCTCAAGAGTGTTAGGTGTCATGGAAAGAACCTTTTTTTTCCCTGAGCTCTAAGAAAATGTTTCCCAGCAGACTCAATCGCTGAAATGGATTAAAAATAAATTTGTTCCTATATTTTTAAAGCTCAAGAGTGTTAGCTGTCATGGAAAGAGCCTTTTTTTCCCTGAGCTCTAAGAAAATGTTGCCCAGCAGACTCAATCGCTGAAATGGATTGAAAATAAATTCTTTCATACATTTTTAAAGCTCAAGAGTGTTAGCTGTCATGGAAAGAGCCTTTTTTTCCCCTGAGCTCTAAGAAAATGTTTCCCAGCAGACTCAATCGCTGAAATGGATTAAAAATAAATTCTTTCATACATTTTTAAAGCTCAAGAGTGTTAGCTGTCATGGAAAGAGCCTTTTTTTTCCCTGAGCTCTAAGAAAATGTTTCCCAGCAGACTCAATCGCTGAAATGGATTAAAAATAAATTCTTTCATACATTTTTAAAGCTCAAGAGTGTTAGCTGTCATGGAAAGAGCCTTTTTTTTTCCTGAGCTCTAAGAAAATGTTTCCCAGCAGACTCAATCGCTGAAATGGATTAAAAATAAATTCATTCATACATTTTTAAAGCATAAGCGTGTTAGTTCTCATGGAAAGAGCCTTTTTTCCCCTGAGCTCTAAGACAATGTTTCCCAGTCCACTCAATCGCTGAAATGGATTAAAAATAAATTCTTTCATATATTTTTAAAGCTTAAGCGTGTTAGTTCTCATGGAAAGAGACTTTTTTTTCCCCTGAGCTCTAAAAAAATGTTTCCCAGTCCACTCAATCGCTGAAATGGATTAAAAATAAATTCTTTCATACATTTTTAAATCTCAAGCGTGTTAGCTGTCATGGAAAGGGCCTTTTTTCCCCTGAGCTCTAAGAAAATGTTTCCCAGCAGACTCAATCGCTGAAATGGATTAAAAATAAATTCATTCATACATTTTTAAACCTCAAGAGTGTTAGCTGTCATGGAAAGGGCCTTTTTTTTCTCCAGCCCACTCAATCGCTGAAATGGATTAAAAATAACTTCTTTCATACATTTTTAAAGCTCAAGCGTGTTAGCTGTCATAGAGCTGTAGATGAGGTAGAGAGAGAACAAGCATGTTGCACCATGGAGAGCCCACACGGTTCTGAACAGAAAACGTGGAATACTTTTATAGAAAAGAGTTGAAAGTGAAAGTAAAAGCCGATTGGAAAGTTTTCACTTGGTTGCCGACTGGGAAAAAATTTTCGGAGCTCAGAAAAAAAAATCTGAGATGTTAAAAAAAAAAAAAAAAAAACTTTTTGTTAATTTTTATCATGTCTTCTAGACATGATAAAAATTAACCCTACCCCCCTTTTGTGTGAGAATGTTTTTTCCCTGTTTCTAAAAATAGACCATGACTCATTCTAGGACATTCCAAAGTAAACAAAGTGAAGACATCAAATTAATAGAAAAAAAGAAAGGTTTTTTTTTTTTTTTTTTTTTTTTTTTAGCTTTGGAAATATTTTTCCCAATCAACAGCCAAGAAATATTTCCAGCCAATACAATTTCATTTTTACTTTCACTTTCAGTTCATTTCTTATATCTATAAAAACATTTCATATTTCAGTTCAGATCAGTGTGGGTTGTTCAAGATGCAACATCTCTACTCCATCCGACAACCACGAAAAAAAGATGTTCTTTCATGAGGAATTTTTTTGGCTTTCGAAAACAATGATGACATGATGATTGTAGTACATTTGTGTTCTCATGTCCCATGATTGAACTCAGAATTATTTCCAGAACTCTGAGAATTTTTCCTAGTCAGCTCGATGAACCAAATTTCGTATATTTATTTTTTAAACCACTCGAATTTCGACTTCCCATCCGTATGTGCTGTGCATTCAACCTGGAGACACATTCCCTGAGCTCTAAGAAAATGTTTCCCAGCCCACTCAATCGCTGAAATGGATTAAAAAAAATTCTTTCATACATTTTTAAAGCTCAGTGTGTTAGCTGTCATGGAAAGAACCTTTTTTTTCCCTGAGGTCTAAGAAAATGTTTCCCAGCCCACTCAATCGCTGAAATGGATTACAAATAAATTCGTTCCTATATTTTTAAAGCTCAAGCATGTTAGCTCTCATGAAAAGGGCCTTTTTTTTCCACAGCCCACTCAATAGCTGAAATGAATTAAAAACAAATTCTTTCATACATTTTTAAACCTCAAGTGTGTTAGCTGTCATGGAAAGAGCCTTTTTTCCCCCTGAGCTCTAAGAAAATGTTTCCCAGCCCACTCAATCGCTGAAATGGATTAAAAATAACTTCTTTCATACCTTTTTAAAGCTCAAGAGTGTTAGCTGTCATGGAAACTGAAATTTATGTCATGGTTTGTGTCTCACAGGTCGTCAACGGTATGGTTTGAGGTGAAAATTGAAAACCCGGTATGAAAAATCTCTTTAAGTTCACTTTAGAAGAAGCTGTGGGATAGAGAGATTTCGTCATGGAAAAATGTCTTTCAATGTCTTTCAATGTCCGTCATGGGAAAATGTCTTTCAATATCATGACATCTTTAAAATAGGATTGAAGGATTTTTCTTAAACTATGTTGAAATCTTGATCCATCCAAATTACAGATGGGAAATTCTGATCCATGGATGGATCATCCAATTTCGCTAGAACCTGATAAACGGTTGCTGATGAAATCCAAACGAAAACCCTAGCTTTTCAAACAGGAAACATTTTCCCTAAACGTATTAATGATTTCTATTCTGTGAGACATTAAAAAGTGGAAAGAAACTTGTGTTCACAGAAGCTCTTTCTAGAAGAATGGTCCTAGGTCCAGATGAGATAGAGAAAGAGAAAAAGCATGCTGCACCTTGGATAGCCCGCACGGTTCTGAATAGAAAACGTGGAATACTTTTATAGAAAAGCGATGAAAGTGAAAGTAAAAGCCAAATAGTCTTGGCTGTAGAATTTTCACTTGGTTGCCGACTGGGAAAATTTTTTCAAAGCTCAGAAAAAAAATTTGAGATGAAAAAAAAAAAAAAAAAATCTTTTTGTTAATTTTTATCATGTCTTCTAGACATGATAAAAATTAACCCTACCCCCCTTTTGTGTGGGAATGTTGTCTCCCTGTTTCTAAAAATAGACCATGACTCATTCTAGGAATTATATGTTTTAGAAAGGATGAGTCATAGTCTTTGGGTTTCTCCATTCCAAAGTAAACAAAGTGAAGACATCAATTTAATAGAAAAAAAGAAAGAGTTTTTTTTTTTTTCAGCTTTGGAAATATTTTTCCCATTCAACAGCCAAGAAATATTTTCAGCCAATACAATTTCATTTTTACTTTCACTTTCAGTTCATTTCTTATATCTATAAAAACATTTCATATTTCTGTTCAGATCAGTGTGGGTTGTTCAAGATGCAGCAACTCTACTCCATCCCACAACCAGGAAAAAAAGATGTTCTTTCATGAGGAATTCTTTTGGCTTTCGAAAACAATGATGACATGATGATTGTAATACATTTCTGTTCTCATGTCCCATGCTTGAACTCAGAACTATTTCCAGAGCTCTGAGAATTTTTCCTAGTCCACTCGATGACCCAAATTTCGTATATTTATTTAAGCTACTCGAGTTTCGACTACCGTGTGTGCTGTGCATTCAACCTGGACACACATTCCCTGAGCTCTAAGAAAATTTTCCGAGCCCACTCAATCGCTGAAATGGATTTAAAATAAATTGTTTCATACATTTTTAAAGCTCAAGAGTGTTAGGTGTCATGGAAAGAGCCTTTTTTTTCCCTGAGCTCTAAGAAAATGTTTCCCAGCCCCCTCAATCGCTGAAATGGATTAAAAATAAATTCCTTCATACATTTTTAAAGCTCAAGAGTGTTAGGTATCATGGAAAGAGCTTTTTCTTTCCACAGCCCACTCAATCGCTGAAATGGATTAAAAACAAATTCTTTGATACATTTTTAAAGCTCAAGCGTGTTAGCTGTCATAGAAAGGGCCTTTTTTTCCGCAGCCCACTCAATCGCTGAAATGGATTAAAAATAAATTCTTTCATACATCTTTAAAGCTCAAGCGTGTTACCTGTCATGGAAAGAGCCTTTTTTATCCCAGCCCACTCAATCGCTGAAATGGATTAAAAATAAATTCTTTCATACATGTTTAAAGCTCAAGCGTGTTAGCTGTCATGGAAACTGAAATTTATGTCACGGTTTGTGTGTCACACGTCGTCAACGGTATGATTTGAGGTGAAAATTGAAAACCCGGTATAAAAAATCTCTTTAACTTCACTTTAGAAGAAGGTGTGGGATAGAGAGATTTCGTCATGGGAAAATGTCTTTCAATATCATGTCATCTCCTTTCAAATAGGATTGAAGGATTTTTCTTAAACTATGTTGAAATCTTGATGCATAAAAACCACGGATGGGAAATTCTGATTTATGGATGGATCATCCAATTTCGCTAGACCCTGATAAACGGTTGCTGATGAAATCCAAACGAGGGGTCCTAGCTTTTCAAATGGGAAACATTTTCCCCTAAAAGGAGAAATGATTTCTATTCTGTGAGACGTCAAAAATTGGAAAAAAGCTTGTGTTCACAGAAGCTCTTTCTAGAAGAGTGGTCCTGGGTCCAGATGCAGTAGAGAGAGAAAAAGCATGCTGCACCTTGGACAGCCCGCACAGTTCTGAACAGAAAACGTAGAATACTTTTATAGAAAAGTGTTGAAAGTGAAAGTAAAAGGCCAATCGTCTTGGCTGTAGAATTTTCACTTTTTCACTTAGTTGCCGACTGGGAAAAATTTTTCAAAGCTAAAAAAAAAAAAAATTGAGATGTAAAAAAAAAAAAAAAAAAAAAATCTTTTTGTTAATTTTTATCATGTCTTCTAGACATGATAAAAATTAACACTACCCCCCTTTTGTGTGGGAATGTTGTCTCACTGTTTCTAAAAATAGACCATGTATACCAATATACTACAAACGGACTTGAACGCCTGTTCTCAGTATGTAGCTATACAAATTTGAAGGTAAAATTAAAAAAAAGACATCTTTTTGGGGAAAAGGGAGTAAATTTGTATAGGAATATACTACAAACGGAATTTAAGGCCTGTTTTCAGTATATAGCTATACAAATTGGAAGGTAAAAAAAAATAAAAAAAAGACATCTTTTTTTTTCGGGGGGGAAGGCAGTGAATTTGTATAGGAATATACTACAAACGGACTTTAAAGCCTGTTTTCAGCATATAGCTATACAAATTGGAAGGTAAAAAAAATAAAAAAAAAAGACATCTTTTTTTTTTCGGGAAATTAAGTGAATTTGTATAGGAATATACTACAAACTGACTTTAAAGCCTGTTTTCAGCATATAGCTATACAAATTGGAAGGTAAAAAAAATAAAAAAAAAGACATCTTTTTTTTTTCGGGAAATTAAGTGAATTTGTATAGGAATATACTACAAACTGACTTTAATGCCTGTTTTCAGTATATAGCTATACAAATTGGAAGGTAAAAAAAAAATAAAAAAAAAAGACATTTTTTTTTCGGGAAATTAAGGGAATTTGTATAGGAATATACTACAAACTGACTTTAATGCCTGTTTTCAGTATATAGCTATACAAATTGGAAGGTAAAAAAAAAATAAAAAAAGATATCTTTTTTGGGGAAAAGGAGTGAATTTGTATAGAAATATACTACAAGAACATCAAGAAAAGAACATCATGGGTCCAAGAATTGAAAGTAAAAGTCCAAAAACGAAATGCTAACGACTGGGAAGAAAATTTTCAAAGCTGAAAAAAGATTTAAAAAAAAAAAAAAAAAAAAAAACTTCCTTTTTCTTTCTTAATTTGATGTCTTCATTCTTTTGACCTTGTAGAAATAAAAAAAGTGAAGACATCAAATTAAGAAAGAAAAAAGTAAGGTGTTTTTTTTTTTTTTTTTTTTTTTTTTTTTAATGTGTTAAAATTTTTCCAGAGCTCTGAGAATTTTTCCCAGTCGGTTTCTAGAAGCAACTCGTTAATGTATTTAAACCACTCGCGTTTCAGTTTCAGATCAGTCTGTGCTGTGCACTCAACGTGGATACACGCTTCTCACTCTCCTGGGAAGAGCTTCTGTGAAGGTATGTGAACATTTTTTTCTTACTCTTTTGTATTTCATAGACTACAAATATTTATTGAGTCACCCATTTTATAGAAATGTATTCTTATTTCCTTTCAATACTTTGAGGTAGGGTAATATTTTCCCCTGTGCTACTGTTTTTGCTTTTCAAGGCTAGAAATGTTTTACTCAATAGCTGTTTTTATAGAAAACATGCTATCATTTCGTATACTGATATATTTTGTGAAACTTTAACAAATCCTTTTCAACAAAGCAAGATCATGTGATCCACAGCTGGCTAGACACGTCAGTGTAATCGGATCACGATTGTTCCATCCTATACTGATATATTTTGTGAAACTTTAACAAATTCCTTTCAAGAAGCCAAGATCTCGTGATCCACAGCTGGATAGACACGTTAGTGTAATTGGATCACGATTGTTCCATCCTATACTGATATATTTTGTGAAACTTTAACAAATTCCTTTCAAGAAGCCAAGATCTCGTGATCCACAGCTGGCTAGACCCGTCAGTGTAATTGGATCACGATTGTTCCATCCTATACTGATATATTTTGTGAAACTTTAACAAATTCCTTTCAAGAAGCCAAGATCTCGTAATCCACAGCTGGCTAGACTCGTCAGTGTAATTGGATCACGATTGTTCCATCCTATACTGATATATTTTGTGAAACTTTAACAAATTCCTTTCAAGAAGCCAAGATCTCGTGATCCACAGCTGACTCCATTAGTCAGGAAAAACGGATCACGATTTTATCAATCGTATACTGATATATTTTGTGAAACTTTAACAAATCCCTTTCAAGAAGCCAAGATCTCGTGATCCACAGCTGACTCCATTAGTCAGGAAAAACGGATCACGATTTTATCAATCGTATACTGCTATATTTTGTGAAACTTTAACAAATCCCTTTCAACAGGGCAAGATCTCGTGATCCATAGCTGGCTAGAGCAGTCAGGATCAATGGATCACGATGGTTCCCTCGTATACTGATATATTTTGTGAAACTTTAACAAGGCAAGATCTCGTGATCCACAGCTGGCTAGACTAGTCAGGATTAACGGATCACGATTTTATCAATTATATACTGATATATTTTGTGAAACTTCTTTAACAAATCCTTTTCAATAAGGCAAGATCTCGTAATCCACAGCTGGCTAGAGCAGTCAGTATAATCGGATCACGACTGTTCCCTCGTATACTGATATATTTTGTGAAATTTTAACAAATGACTTTCAAGAAGGCAAGATCTCGTGATCCAGAACTGACTAGACCCGTCAGAATTAACGGATCACGATTGTTCCATTGTATACTGATATATTTTGTGAAACTTCTTTAACAAATGACTTTCAAGAAGGCAAGATCTCGTGATCCACAGCTGACTAGACTTGTCAGAATTAACGGATCACGATTGTTCCATTGTATACTGATATATTTTGTGAAACTTCTTTAACAAATGACTTTCAAGAAGGCAAGATCTCGTGATCCACAGCTGACTAGACCCGTCAGAATTAACGGATCACGATAGTTCCATTGTATACTGATATATTTTGTGAAACTTCTTTAACAAATGACTTTCAAGAAGGCAAGATCTCGTGATCCACAGCTGACTAGACTTGTCAGAATTAACGGATCACGATAGTTCCATTGTATACTAATATATTTTGTGGAACTTTAACAAATCCTTTTCAAAAAAGGCAAGGTCTTGTGATCCACAGCTGACTCCATCAGTCAGGATAACGGATCACGATAGTTCCATCTTATACTGATATATATTTTGTGAAACGTTAACAAATGACTTTCAAGAAGGCAAGATCATGTGATTCAATAGAATTGTTCAATCGTATACTGGCATATTCTGATAAAACAACAGAATGATCCAATTTTGAATACGATCCCAATATGTTTTTATAAAATCCATTTCATATTTTGTTAAACGTGAACGACTGACTTTCAAGCTGGCTGCATGGCTGTTTTTTTTCGTGGTTTTTCCCCATGTGTAACGTGAATACGAGCCAGTTTCCCTTCCAAAGTCCTCCACGAAGGCATTTCTTAAGGCAAATAGCCCTCAAATTCTTTACCGTCATCCGAATCGACTTGACCTCTCTCCAAATTTCAAGGTGTCATTTGAACTATCGAGTCAGCTGTTGGAAAAAAATGTCTGACAGCTGAAAACAATTCAGCTCCAGTGCACAGCACAGACTGATTTAAAGCTGAAACGCGAGTGGTTTAAATAGATGAGAACCCTCTATAGAAATAATTTGAATATATCTGGTTTTGTGAATCAAGCCGACTGGGAAAAAATTCTCAGAGCTCAGAAAAAAATTCTGAGATAAAAAAAAAATCTTTTTGTTAATTTTTATCATGTCTTCTAGACATGATAAAAATTAACTCCCTTCTCTTTTTGTCTGGGAATGGTCAAGGTCTCACTCTTTCTAAAAATAGACTATGACTCATTCTTGTGGAATTCTGTTGGGATTTTACTTTCGATTGGATTTTGACTTTGTTTCAATAACTGGGGATAACTGGACATGATCAATAGATAACTGGGGAAGTTATCTATAAAAGCATTCCGCGTTTCACTTCAGATCCGTGTGGGCTGTGGAAGAGGCAACACGTCTCTCTCTTTACCCAAACTCATGATATTCTTTAAGAATTTCTTAGCCATTTTTCAAAGAAGGGGACTATAATTGAAGAATTTATGAATTTGGGAACATGTCACCCATGGCAAATCTAAAATCTTGGAAGTGGATACTGGAAAGCCCCGCTCTAATTATAATTCTGAGTTCTAGCATGGGACATTCTTTAAATCAATAAGCTAAACTATTCCGCGTTTCACTTCAGATCCGTGTGGGCTGTGGAAGAGGCAACACGTCTCTCTCTTTACCCAAACTCATGATATTCTTTAAGAATTTCTTAGCCATTTGTCAAAGAAGGGGACTATAATTAAAGAATTTATGAATTTGGGAACATGTCACCCATGGCAAATGTAAAATCTTGGAAGTGGATACTGGAAAGCCCCGCTCTGATTATAATTCTGAGTTCTAGCATGGGACATTTTTTAAATCAATAAGCTAAACTATTTTTCTAGTCTCATATTCTCTCGTGACTAGGGTTCCAGATTTGGGTAGAGAGAAACATGTTGCCTCATCAACAGCGCGCACTGTTCTGAACAGAAACGTGAAATGCTTTTATAGAAAAATGAAGAGTTGAAAGTGAAAGTCGAAAAACGAAATGGGATCGGCTAGGAAAAATTTCTCAGAGCTCAGAAAAAAAATTTCTGAGATGTAAAAAAAAAAAAAAAAAAAATCTTTTTGTTAATTTTTATCATGTCTTCTAGACATGATAAAAATTAACTCCCTTCTCTTTTTGTCTGGGAATGTTGTCTCCCACATTCTAAAAATAGACCATGACTCATTCTTTCTAAAGAATAGAATTCCAAGAAAAGATAGGATGAGTCATGGTCTATTTTTAGAAAGTGGGAGACAACATTCCCATACAAAAGGGGGGGGTGAGTTAATTTTTATCATGTCTAGAAGACATGATAAAAATTAACAAAAAGATTTTTTTTTTTTTTTACATCTCAGAATTTTTTTCTGAGCTCTGAAAATATTTTCCCAGCCGATCTCATTTCGTTTTTCGACTTTCACTTTCAACTCTTCTCTTTTCTATAAAAGTATTTCGAGTTTCTGTTCAGAACACTGTGGGCTGTTGAAAAGGTAACACGTCTCCCTCTCTACATTAATGGGGAATCCAAGATGTTCTAAAGAAGAATTCTTTGAGAATCTCTTAACCTTTCTGAACTTTAGAAGAGCTAGCTGGATATTTCTTCATTTCTTTTTCAAGTATGGGTTCAAAGGATTCTTTTAAATAGTTGCAAGTAAGACGTTGTATCATTTTCTGTTGATCATGAATCTATTAAAAAAATTTCAATGCCTAGTTTTAGGGCTACCTATACCCAACATGATTCATATGTTTTACTCTACGTTTTAGATGAGACCCTCTCTTAAAAACATGATTTTCCTATTCAAAGTTGAAATGAGTTTCCAAAAGCTTGATCCTTTAAAAAAAACATGTGTGTTTGTGTAGGTGTGGTGGAACGGGAATCCAGGATGTTCTAAAGAAAAATTCTTTGAGAATCTCTTAACCTTTCTGAACTTTAGAAGAGCTAGCTGGATATTTCTTCATTTCTTTTTCAAGTATGGGTTCAAAGGATTCTTTTAAATAGTTGCAAGTAAGACGTTGTATTATTTTCTGTTGATCATGAATCTATTAAAAAAATTTCAATGCCTAATTTTAGGGCTACCTATACCCAACATGATTCATATGTTTTACTCTACGTTTTAGATGAGACCCTCTCTTAAAAACATGATTTTCCTATTCAAAGTTGAAATGAGTTTCCAAAAGCTTGATCCTTTAAAAAAACATGTGTGTGTAGGTGTGGTGGGACGGTTAGCTTTCTTTCTTACGAGATAGTCATCTCCACGAGACGTGTTTTGGATATCTTCTCCAGTCTGTCTCTTTACCCAATCTCATGATATTCTTTAAGAATTTCTTAGCCATTTGTCAAAGAAGCGGACTATAATTGAAGAATTTATGAATTTGGGAACATGTCACCATGGCAAATCTAAAATCTTGGCACTGGATACTGGAAAGCCCCGCTCTGATTATAATTCTGAGTTCTAGCATGGGACATTTTTTAAATCAATAAGCTAAACTATTTTTTCTAGTCTCATATTCTCTCGTGACTAGGGTTCCAGATTTGGGTAGAGAGAGATTAATTTGATGTCTTCACTTTTTGACATTCTACAAGGTCAAAAGAGTGAAGACATCAAATTAATAAAGAAAAAGGAAGAGGTTTTTTTTTTTTGACTCCGAATTTTTTCTCGGCTCAGAAATTTTGAGATGAGCTCGACAGTAAACGAAGAACTTGTGGAAAAAATTCAACGCTAAAATATAAATGCATATGCGAAATTTTCCAAAAATTTCTGATAAATATTGTACTCTCATCGTAAATATGTATGGACTTATAATGTGATGAAAACTGAGTCGGTAAAAGAATGGATTAAAATTTAATTCCCCAAAATAAATTGGTTTACTAAAACTAAATAAAATAGATAAGTAAATAGTAAAAAAATTGTGTAACAAAATAAATAATGACCTTTCTTAAAATACTGCCCAATAAAACATGTCGAATAATTGAATGTTCACAAGCTTGGAAGCTAAAATTCTAAAAAGATTTCGGAAAATTCGGCAGTCACATGTTAAAAGAAACAAGTCTACAGGCTACTAGTACAAAGAAAGAGGAGGGAGACAAAACTAAACGGAACAACTACTTCTTGGCATTCAATAGCGGGGAGGCAATTTTATGGTTTATCCATCACACTAAGGGGAAGCAAACATACTGCCTTAGGCTGGGCCATCTTAGAGAGATTTCAGAAAACGAAAGCGATTTTTTGGAGGGGTTTGTTGTCTGACAACGCGACCGTTTTCGAAGCATTTCGTTCCGAGAGGTGGGCTCGTTGATGGGCTAGACATGATAAAAATTAACTCCCTTCTCTTTTTGTCTGGGAATGTTGTCTCCCACATTCTAAAAATAGACCATGACTCATTCTTTCTAAAGAATAGAATTCCAAGAAAAGATTGGATGAGTCATGGTCTATTTTTAGAAAGTGGGAGACAACATTCCCATACAAAAGGGGGGGGGGTGAGTTAATTTTTATCATATCTAGAAGACATGATAAAAATTAACAAAAAGATTTTTTTTTTTTTTTTACATCTCAGAATTTTTTTCTGAGCTCTGAAAATATTTTCCCAGCCGATCTCATTTCGTTTTTCTACTTTCACTTTCAACTCTTCTCTTTTCTATAAAAGTATTTCGAGTTTCTGTTCAGAACACTGTGGGCTGTTGAAAAGGTAACACGTCTCCCTCTCTACATTAATGGGGAATCCAAGATGTTCTAAAGAAGAATTCTTTGAGAATCTCTTAACCTTTCTGAACTTTAGAAGAGCTAGCTGGATATTTCTTCATTTCTTTTTCAAGTATGGGTTCAAAGGATTCTCTTAAAAACATGATTTTCCTATTCAAAGTTGAAATGAGTTTCCAAAAGCTTGATCCTTTAAAAAAAACATGTGTGTTTGTGTAGGTGTGGTGGAACGGGAATCCAGGATGTTCTAAAGAAAAATTCTTCCAAGAAAAGATTGGATGAGTCATGGTCTATTTTTAGAAAGTGGGAGACAACATTCCCATACAAAAGGGGGGTGAGTTAATTTTTATCATGTCTAGAAGACATGATAAAAATTAACAAAAAGATTTTTTTTTTTTTTACATCTCAGAATTTTTTTCTGAGCTCTGAAAATATTTTCCCAGCCGATCTCATTTCGTTTTTCGACTTTCACTTTCAACTCTTCTCTTTTCTATAAAAGTATTTCGAGTTTCTGTTCAGAACACTGTGGGCTGTTGAAAAGGTAACACGTCTCCCTCTCTACATTAATGGGGAATCCAAGATGTTCTAAAGAAGAATTCTTTGAGAATCTCTAAACCTTTCTGAACTTTAGAAGAGCTAGCTGGATATTTCTTCATTTCTTTTTCAAGTATGGGTTCAAAGGATTCTTTTAAATAGTTGCAAGTAAGACGTTGTATCATTTTCTGTTGATCATGAATCTATTAAAAAAATTTCAATGCCTAGTTTTAGGGCTACCTATACCCAACATGATTCATATGTTTTACTCTACGTTTTAGATGAGACCCTCTCTTAAAAACATGATTTTCCTATTCAAAGTTGAAATGAGTTTCCAAAAGCTTGATCCTTTAAAAAAACATGTGTGTGTAGGTGTGGTGGGACGGTTAGCTTTCTTTCTTACGAGATAGTCATCTCCACGAGACGTGTTTTGGATATCTTCTCCAGTCTGTCTCTTTACCCAATCTCATGATATTCTTTAAGAATTTCTTAGCCATTTGTCAAAGAAGCGGACTATAATTGAAGAATTTATGAATTTGGGAACATGTCACCATGGCAAATCTAAAATCTTGGCACTGGATACTGGAAAGCCCCGCTCTGATTATAATTCTGAGTTCTAGCATGGGACATTTTTTAAATCAATAAGCTAAACTATTTTTTCTAGTCTCATATTCTCTCGTGACTAGGGTTCCAGATTTGGGTAGAGAGAGATTAATTTGATGTCTTCACTTTTTGACATTCTACAAGGTCAAAAGAGTGAAGACATCAAATTAATAAAGAAAAAGGAAGAGGTTTTTTTTTTTTGACTCCGAATTTTTTCTCGGCTCAGAAATTTTGAGATGAGCTCGACAGTAAACGAAGAACTTGTGGAAAAAATTCAACGCTAAAATATAAATGCATATGCGAAATTTTCCAAAAATTTCTGATAAATATTGTACTCTCATCGTAAATATGTATGGACTTATAATGTGATGAAAACTGAGTCGGTAAAAGAATGGATTAAAATTTAATTCCCCAAAATAAATTGGTTTACTAAAACTAAATAAAATAGATAAGTAAATAGTAAAAAAATTGTGTAACAAAATAAATAATGACCTTTCTTAAAATACTGCCCAATAAAACATGTCGAATAATTGAATGTTCACAAGCTTGGAAGCTAAAATTCTAAAAAGATTTCGGAAAATTCGGCAGTCACATGTTAAAAGAAACAAGTCTACAGGCTACTAGTACAAAGAAAGAGGAGGGAGACAAAACTAAACGGAACAACTACTTCTTGGCATTCAATAGCGGGGAGGCAATTTTATGGTTTATCCATCACACTAAGGGGAAGCAAACATACTGCCTTAGGCTGGGCCATCTTAGAGAGATTTCAGAAAACGAAAGCGATTTTTTGGAGGGGTTTGTTGTCTGACAACGCGACCGTTTTCGAAGCATTTCGTTCCGAGAGGTGGGCTCGTTGATGGGCTAGACATGATAAAAATTAACTCCCTTCTCTTTTTGTCTGGGAATGTTGTCTCCCACATTCTAAAAATAGACCATGACTCATTCTTTCTAAAGAATAGAATTCCAAGAAAAGATTGGATGAGTCATGGTCTATTTTTAGAAAGTGGGAGACAACATTCCCATACAAAAGGGGGGGGGGTGAGTTAATTTTTATCATATCTAGAAGACATGATAAAAATTAACAAAAAGATTTTTTTTTTTTTTTACATCTCAGAATTTTTTTCTGAGCTCTGAAAATATTTTCCCAGCCGATCTCATTTCGTTTTTCTACTTTCACTTTCAACTCTTCTCTTTTCTATAAAAGTATTTCGAGTTTCTGTTCAGAACACTGTGGGCTGTTGAAAAGGTAACACGTCTCCCTCTCTACATTAATGGGGAATCCAAGATGTTCTAAAGAAGAATTCTTTGAGAATCTCTTAACCTTTCTGAACTTTAGAAGAGCTAGCTGGATATTTCTTCATTTCTTTTTCAAGTATGGGTTCAAAGGATTCTCTTAAAAACATGATTTTCCTATTCAAAGTTGAAATGAGTTTCCAAAAGCTTGATCCTTTAAAAAAAACATGTGTGTTTGTGTAGGTGTGGTGGAACGGGAATCCAGGATGTTCTAAAGAAAAATTCTTCCAAGAAAAGATTGGATGAGTCATGGTCTATTTTTAGAAAGTGGGAGACAACATTCCCATACAAAAGGGGGGTGAGTTAATTTTTATCATGTCTAGAAGACATGATAAAAATTAACAAAAAGATTTTTTTTTTTTTTACATCTCAGAATTTTTTTCTGAGCTCTGAAAATATTTTCCCAGCCGATCTCATTTCGTTTTTCGACTTTCACTTTCAACTCTTCTCTTTTCTATAAAAGTATTTCGAGTTTCTGTTCAGAACACTGTGGGCTGTTGAAAAGGTAACACGTCTCCCTCTCTACATTAATGGGGAATCCAAGATGTTCTAAAGAAGAATTCTTTGAGAATCTCTAAACCTTTCTGAACTTTAGAAGAGCTAGCTGGATATTTCTTCATTTCTTTTTCAAGTATGGGTTCAAAGGATTCTTTTAAATAGTTGCAAGTAAGACGTTGTATCATTTTCTGTTGATCATGAATCTATTAAAAAAATTTCAATGCCTAGTTTTAGGGCTACCTATACCCAACATGATTCATATGTTTTACTCTACGTTTTAGATGAGACCCTCTCTTAAAAACATGATTTTCCTATTCAAAGTTGAAATGAGTTTCCAAAAGCTTGATCCTTTAAAAAAAACATGTGTGTTTGTGTAGGTGTGGTGGGACGGTTAGCTTTCTTTCTTACGAGATAGTCATCTCCACGAGACGTGTTTTGGATATCTTCTCCAGTCTGTCTCTTTACCCAATCTCATGATATTCTTTAAGAATTTCTTAGCCATTTGTCAAAGAAGCGGACTATAATTGAAGAATTTATGAATTTGGGAACATGTCACCATGGCAAATCTAAAATCTTGGCACTCGATACTGGAAAGCCCCGCTCTGATTATAATTCTGAGTTCTAGCATGGGACGTTTTTTAAATCAATAAGCTAAACTATTTTTTCTAGTCTCATATTCTCTCGTGACTAGGGTTCCAGATTTGGGTAGAGAGAGACATGTTGCCTCATCAACAGCCCGCACTGTTCTGAACAGAAACGTGGAATGCTTTTATAGAAAAGTGAAGAGTTGAAAGTGAAAGTCGAAAAACGAAATGGGATCGGCTAGGAAATATTTCTCAGAGCTCAGAAAAAAAAATTCTAAGATGTAAAAAAAAAAAAAAAAAAAAAAAACTTTTTGTTAATTTTTATCATGTCTTCTAGACATGATAAAAATTAACTCCCTTCTCTTTTTGTCTGGGAATGTTGTCTCACTCTTTCTAAAAATAGACCATGACTCATTCTTTCTAAAGAATAGAATTCCAAGAAAAGATTGGATGAGTCATGGTCTATTTTTAGAAAGTGGGAGACAACATTCCCATACAAAAGGGGGTGAGTTAATTTTTATCATGTCTAGAAGACATGATAAAAATTAACAAAAAGATTTTTTTTTTTTTTTTTTTACATCTCAGAATTTTTTTCTGAGCTCTGAAAATATTTTCCCAGCCGATCTCATTTCGTTTTTCGACTTTCACTTTCAACTCTTCTCTTTTCTATAAAAGTATTTCGCGTTTCTGTTCAGAACACTGTGGGCTGTTGAAAAGGCAACACATCTCCCTCTCTACATTAATCGGGAATCCAAGATGTTCTTAAGAAGAATTTTTTGAGAATCTCTTAACCTTTCTGAACTTTAGACGAGCTAGCTGGATGTTTCTTCATTTCTTTTTCAAGTATAGGTTCAAAGGATTCTTTTAAATAGTTGCAAGTAAGACGTTGTATTATTTTCTGTTGATCATGAATCTATTAAAAAATTTCAATGCCTAGTTTTAGGGCTATCTATACCCGGCATGATTCATATGTTTTACTCTACGTTTTAGATGAGACCCTCTCTTAAAAACACGATTTTCCTATTCAAAGTTGAAATGAGTTTCTAAAAGCATGATTCTTTTAAAAAAACATGTGTGTTTGTGTAGGTGTGGTGGGACGGTTAGATTTCTTCTCTTACGAGATAGTCATCTCCACCCTCTCGTGGTCGCTGAAATCTCGTGATAGCTCAAGTGAAAAGGGTTCGTTTATTTTGACTCACAACCACGTTATATTTTTTTGGATATCTCCTCCAACGACTCGTGGAACTCTTTTCCCTGAAATCAGGTATGTTTAGCAGTGCACGCCCTCTGAAGTGAAGTTCGGAATACTTTGACAAATCCTGTCGAGTGGATTATGAAACCATTTTTAAAGGACCTCAGAGAAACACCCATGAAGACGATACCAACGTGTCGTTTTTCAGAAAGCATGAAGGTGGTTCATGGTGAGAGATGAGATGGTAAAATAGTTTTTTTTTCTTAGAAAGTTGAAAAAATGGAGAGTAGTAAGACACAGTCTCTTTTTTTCGAAACTGAGTAGGAGGGTCATATTGAGATGAGCTGGAAAATATTTTCTGAGAGATTTGAAAAAAAATTTTAAAAATAAAAAATATATATATTATATAATATATATTATAAACACTTTTTGTTGTTCATTTTTATCATGTCTTCAGACATGATAAAAATGAACGACATCTCTCTTTTCTCTTTGAAACCTCTTTCAACCTATCTCGTCCTGTTTCTCAAGTAACATTCCTTTCCTGAAAATCTAATTTCTTTAGAAACCTAAGACAACTCTTTTCCTGAAAAGCTAATTTCTTTAGACACCTAAGACAACAGGTAGAGACATACTTCGAACCAAAAAGAGAGTAGAGATCCTTTTGAATAATGTCGAATAGACAAAAACACGAGTAGCCATTTCAGTTCTATGCTTTTTCCTAGGGACGATCCACGAAAGGGTCCTCTTTTGTTCACGACCCGTGGTTCACCCATGAATGAAACACGTAGGCTCGAAACTTTCTAACATCTCTACCTCCACGGTGCAGTTTGAAAGGAAGGTGACCCACCCATCACCCCAGCTATGAAATGAAACGTCAAAACAGTGCACACGTTCTAGAATAAGAACCCTTGTAGACATTTGGGGGCTCTACAGCACAGACTCAACAGAAACAAAACGATAAAAACTTTCATAGATCCCAGAGAGTGGATGTGCTTAAAAATAAGGTGATGTCTCGTCGATCAAATCAGCTGTAAATAAATGTCTAAGAGCTGTGAAGAATGGATGGTCTACCTTCACAAAAGCTCTTTCTAGGAGGGAAAAGTGTGTATCCAAGCAGAATACACAGCACAGACTGATGTTAAGTCGAAACTGGAGTGATTTCAATACACAAGTATGAATTCGTTCTAATAACCCTTTAGATAGGTCTTGTTTGACTCATCGAGTCGAGGGGGAAAACATTGACGTGTTGCCTTTCCAACAGCCCACACTGTTCTGAACAGAAACGTAGAATGCTTTTATAGATAAAAGAAGAATTGAAAGTGAAAGTAAAAAAACGAAATCAGATCGGCTGGGAAAATTTCTGAGCCGAGAAAAAATTCTGAGTCAGAAAAAAAAAAAAAAAAAAAAAAAAAAAAAAAAACTCTTCCTTTTTCTTTATTAATTTGATGTCTTCACTTTTTGACATTCTACAAGGTCAAAAGAGTGAAGACATCAAATTAATAAAGAAAAAGGAAGAGTTTTTTTTTTTTTTTTACTCAGAATTTTTTCTCGGCTCAGAAATTTTCCCAGCCGATCCCATTTCGTTTTTTGACTTTCACTTTCAATTCTTCTCTTTTCTATAAAAGTATTCCACGTTTTTGTTCAGAACAGTGTGGGCTCTTGAAAAGGTAACACGTCTCCCTCTCTCTTTACCCAAATCTGGAACCCATGATGATCTTAAGAAGAATTCTTTAAGAATCTCTTACAATTCCTGAACCTTAGACAAGCTGAATGTTTCTTTTTTGTATTTCGAAGCTATTGATGGATCAAAGAAGAAGATTTCAATGGAATGACTTCATCATTCTAGGATAGAATATTTTTCCGAAATCTCTTCCTACTTTCGTCTACACAGAAATGCTTTTCACGAAAGTTTGGTCCTCTTTTACATTTACTTTTTAAATAGTTGTTCAAAGGGATTTTCGTTTTGCTGATTCAGGTTTCCCGCGCTTCACGCTACCCATCCTCACCCATTTCTAAAGGATCTCAGAGAAAATTAAAAGGGATAGAAATAGCCTCCAGTGAACAACAACGACAGTGGATAGTTTTTTTCTGTCCTTCCAGAGATATCACCGGTGACCGATAGATTGTTCAGCCCCACGGGTGTCGTGAAAAGACACACCATGCCTGTTTCCCTCCCAAAAATGTTTCTTCGGAAAAGGGAAAGTTTTTTTCCCACCCCTTTGGAGATTCCTTTTCCGCATCGATACCCAAACCCATCGGGCAGAAAAATAAATTTTTTAAGAACATTAGGTTTCTGAAATATATTACAAACATACGTATTCATTTTAATATTTTACCTTCATTGGAGGAACTAGTCTGTAAACTCTAAATTTCTTAAATGATTCCAACAACATGAGATTTTAGTGTTATTTCATCAATCTTTTAAGTATATTGTGTCTCGTTAAATCCTTTTTATTTGAGATGGATGATTGCTAAACAAAATGGTTGAAATAGCATGATAAGAAGGAAAAATATGTTATGTTAGCAAATAATTTACGTGACATAAATATTATCTAACTATTTACACGGATCCAGCTAAATCAAACTGACTGTATATAAATTGTTTTGAGGGGGGGAATTAAATTCATCTTGTCACAGGTTTTAGCTAAATTGTATATACAATGTATTAGAAATTCCTTAGAAACTTTAAACAATATAGTTGTAAAAGGTTAGAAGAAAGAAATAATAATACGGTTCTTCCAAGCTACTTTACGTAAGATTGACGAAGCATTGTAAGAAATAATAGATAAGCTCGTAAAATACATGTATGCATAATTTATTAAAATATTACAATGAATACGTATCTTATATTGTGTTTCAAGAGTAGAAAGGTTCTTAAAAAAATTTATTTTTCTGGCCGATGGGTTTGGGTATCGATGCGAAAAAGGAATCTCCAAAGGGGTGGGAAAAAAACTTTCCCTTTTCCGAAGAAACATTTTTGGGAGGGAAACAGGCATGGTGTGCCTTTTCACGACACCCGTGGGGCTGAACAATCTATCGGTCACCGGTGATATCTCTGGAAGGACAGAAAAAAACTATCCACTGTCGTTGTTGTTCACTGGAGGCTATTTCTATCCCTTTTAATTTTCTCTGAGATCCTTTAGAAATGGGTGAGGATGGGTAGCGTGAAGCGCGGGAAACCTGAATCAGCAAAACGAAAATCCCTTTGAACAACTATTTAAAAAGTAAATGTAAAAGAGGACCAAACTTTCGTGAAAAGCATTTCTGTGTAGACGAAAGTAGGAAGAGATTTCGAAAAAATATTCTATCCTAGAATGATGAAGTCATTCCATTGAAATCTTCTTCTTTGATCCATCAATAGCTTCGAAATACAAAAAAGAAACATTCAGCTTGTCTAAGGTTCAGGAATTGTAAGAGATTCTTAAAGAATTCTTCTTAAGATCATCATGGGTTCCAGATTTGGGTAAAGAGAGAGGGAGACGTGTTACCTTTTCAAGAGCCCACACTGTTCTGAACAAAAACGTGGAATACTTTTATAGAAAAGAGAAGAATTGAAAGTGAAAGTCAAAAAACGAAATGGGATCGGCTGGGAAAATTTCTGAGCCGAGAAAAAATTCTGAGTAAAAAAAAAAAAAAAAAAAAAACTCTTCCTTTTTCTTTATTAATTTGATGTCTTCACTCTTTTGACCTTGTAGAATGTCAAAAAGTGAAGACATCAAATTAATAAAGAAAAAGGAAGAGTTTTTTTTTTTTTTTTTTTTTTTTTTTTCTGACTCAGAATTTTTTCTCGGCTCAGAAATTTTCCCAGCCGATCTGATTTCGTTTTTTTACTTTCACTTTCAATTCTTCTTTTATCTATAAAAGCATTCTACGTTTCTGTTCAGAACAGTGTGGGCTGTTGGAAAGGCAACACGTCAATGTTTTCCTCCTCGACTCGATGAGTCAAACAAGACCTATCTAAAGGGTTATTAGAACGAATTCATACTTGTGTATTGAAATCACTCCAGTTTCGACTTAACATCAGTCTTTGCTGTGTATTCTGCTTGGATACACACTTTTCCCTCCTAGAAAGAGCTTTTGTGAAGGTAGACCATCCATTCTTCACAGCTCTTAGACATTTATTTACAGCTGATTTGATCGACGAGACATCACCTTATTTTTAAGCACATCCACTCTCTGGGATCTATGAAAGTTTTTATCGTTTTGTTTCTGTTGAGTCTGTGCTGTAGAGCCCCCAAATGTCTACAAGGGTTCTTATTCTAGAACGTGTGCACTGTTTTGACGTTTCATTTCATAGCTGGGGTGATGGGTGGGTCACCTTCCTTTCAAACTGCACCGTGGAGGTAGAGATGTTAGAAAGTTTCGAGCCTACGTGTTTCATTCATGGGTGAACCACGGGTCGTGAACAAAAGAGGACCCTTTCGTGGATCGTCCCTAGGAAAAAGCATAGAACTGAAATGGCTACTCGTGTTTTTGTCTATTCGACATTATTCAAAAGGATCTCTACTCTCTTTTTGGTTCGAAGTATGTCTCTACCTGTTGTCTTAGGTGTCTAAAGAAATTAGCTTTTCAGGAAAAGAGTTGTCTTAGGTTTCTAAAGAAATTAGCTTTTCAGGAAAGGAATGTTACTTGAGAAACAGGACGAGATAGGTTGAAAGAGGTTTCAAAGAGAAAAGAGAGATGTCGTTCATTTTTATCATGTCTGAAGACATGATAAAAATGAACAACAAAAAGTGTTTATAATATATATTATATAATATATATATTTTTTATTTTTAAAATTTTTTTTCAAATCTCTCAGAAAATATTTTCCAGCTCATCTCAATATGACCCTCCTACTCAGTTTCGAAAAAAAGAGACTGTGTCTTACTACTCTCCATTTTTTCAACTTTCTAAGAAAAAAAAACTATTTTACCATCTCATCTCTCACCATGAACCACCTTCATGCTTTCTGAAAAACGACACGTTGGTATCGTCTTCATGGGTGTTTCTCTGAGGTCCTTTAAAAATGGTTTCATAATCCACTCGACAGGATTTGTCAAAGTATTCCGAACTTCACTTCAGAGGGCGTGCACTGCTAAACATACCTGATTTCAGGGAAAAGAGTTCCACGAGTCGTTGGAGGAGATATCCAAAAAAATATAACGTGGTTGTGAGTCAAAATAAACGAACCCTTTTCACTTGAGCTATCACGAGATTTCAGCGACCACGAGAGGGTGGAGATGACTATCTCGTAAGAGAAGAAATCTAACCGTCCCACCACACCTACACAAACACACATGTTTTTTTAAAAGAATCATGCTTTTAGAAACTCATTTCAACTTTGAATAGGAAAATCGTGTTTTTAAGAGAGGGTCTCATCTAAAACGTAGAGTAAAACATATGAATCATGCCGGGTATAGATAGCCCTAAAACTAGGCATTGAAATTTTTTAATAGATTCATGATCAACAGAAAATAATACAACGTCTTACTTGCAACTATTTAAAAGAATCCTTTGAACCTATACTTGAAAAAGAAATGAAGAAACATCCAGCTAGCTCGTCTAAAGTTCAGAAAGGTTAAGAGATTCTCAAAAAATTCTTCTTAAGAACATCTTGGATTCCCGATTAATGTAGAGAGGGAGATGTGTTGCCTTTTCAACAGCCCACAGTGCTCTGAACAGAAACTCGAAATACTTTTATAGAAAAGAGAAGAGTTGAAAGTGAAAGTCGAAAAACGAAATGAGATCGGCTGGGAAAATATTTTCAGAGCTCAGAAAAAATTCTGAGATGTAAAAAAAAAAAAAAAATCTTTTTGTTAATTAACTCACCCCCTTTTGTATGGGAATGTTGTCTCCCACTTTCTAAAAATAGACCATGACTCATCCAATCTTTTCTTGGAATTCTATTCTTTAGAAAGAATGAGTCATGGTCTATTTTTAGAAAGAGTGAGACAACATTCCCAGACAAAAAGAGAAGGGAGTTAATTTTTATCATGTCTAGAAGACATGATAAAAATTAACAAAAAGTTTTTTTTTTTTTTTTTTTTTTTTTTTTTTTTTTTTTTTACATCTTAGAATTTTTTTTTCTGAGCTCTGAGAAATATTTCCTAGCCGATCCCATTTCGTTTTTCGACTTTCACTTTCAACTCTTCACTTTTCTATAAAAGCATTCCACGTTTCTGTTCAGAACAGTGCGGGCTGTTGATGAGGCAACATGTCTCTCTCTACCCAAATCTGGAACCCTAGTCACGAGAGAATATGAGACTAGAAAAAATAGTTTAGCTTATTGATTTAAAAAACGTCCCATGCTAGAACTCAGAATTATAATCAGAGCGGAGCTTTCCAGTATCCAGTGCCAAGATTTTAGATTTGCCATGGTGACATGTTCCCAAATTCATAAATTCTTCAATTATAGTCCGCTTCTTTGACAAATGGCTAAGAAATTCTTAAAGAATATCATGAGATTGGGTAAAGAGACAGACTGGAGAAGATATCCAAAACACGTCTCGTGGAGATGACTATCTCGTAAGAAAGAAAGCTAACCGTCCCACCACACCTACACACACATGTTTTTTTAAAGGATCAAGCTTTTGGAAACTCATTTCAACTTTGAATAGGAAAATCATGTTTTTAAGAGAGGGTCTCATCTAAAACGTAGAGTAAAACATATGAATCATGTTGGGTATAGGTAGCCCTAAAACTAGGCATTGAAATTTTTTTAATAGATTCATGATCAACAGAAAATGATACAACGTCTTACTTGCAACTATTTAAAAGAATCCTTTGAACCCATACTTGAAAAAGAAATGAAGAAATATCCAGCTAGCTCTTCTAAAGTTCAGAAAGGTTAAGAGATTCTCAAAGAATTCTTCTTTAGAACATCTTGGATTCCCCATTAATGTAGAGAGGGAGACGTGTTACCTTTTCAACAGCCCACAGTGTTCTGAACAGAAACTCGAAATACTTTTATAGAAAAGAGAAGAGTTGAAAGTGAAAGTCGAAAAACGAAATGAGATCGGCTGGGAAAATATTTTCAGAGCTCAGAAAAAAATTCTGAGATGTAAAAAAAAAAAAAAAAAATCTTTTTGTTAATTTTTATCATGTCTTCTAGACATGATAAAAATTAACTCACCCCCCTTTTGTATGGGAATGTTGTCTCTCACTTTCTAAAAATAGACCATGACTCATCCAATCTTTTCTTGGAATTCTATTCTTTAGAAAGAATGAGTCATGGTCTATTTTTAGAATGTGGGAGACAACATTCCCAGACAAAAAGAGAAGGGAGTTAATTTTTATCATGTCTAGCCCATCAACGAGCCCACCTCTCGGAACGAAATGCTTCGAAAACGGTCGCGTTGTCAGACAACAAACCCCTCCAAAAAAATCGCTTTCGTTTTCTGAAATCTCTCTAAGATGGCCCAGCCTAAGGCAGTATGTTTGCTTCCCCTTAGTGTGATGGATAAACCATAAAATTGCCTCCCCGCTATTGAATGCCAAGAAGTAGTTGTTCCGTTTAGTTTTGTCTCCCTCCTCTTTCTTTGTACTAGTAGCCTGTAGACTTGTTTCTTTTAACATGTGACTGCCGAATTTTCCGAAATCTTTTTAGAATTTTAGCTTCCAAGCTTGTGAACATTCAATTATTCGACATGTTTTATTGGGCAGTATTTTAAGAAAGGTCATTATTTATTTTGTTACACAATTTTTTTACTATTTACTTATCTATTTTATTTAGTTTTAGTAAACCAATTTATTTTGGGGAATTAAATTTTAATCCATTCTTTTACCGACTCAGTTTTCATCACATTATAAGTCCATACATATTTACGATGAGAGTACAATATTTATCAGAAATTTTTGGAAAATTTCGCATATGCATTTATATTTTAGCGTTGAATTTTTTCCACAAGTTGTTCGTTTACTGTCGAGCTCATCTTCGTCTTTTCAGCGTGGAATTGGCAAGCATAATCTTCCTAATATTTTTCGGGATTTTATAGCAATTTCTAGAATTTTGGCGGTTTTCTACAAATATTTTGGTAAGTTTAGCTATTATACAGTTGCTACTAATGTAGAATTTAAAGCCAAAAATGTATTCCTTCGTTGATTTGAGAGATCGCATTTCGAATTTAAACGGAAGTTTAAATGAATTTGATACAATCTTACCACAGACTAGAAAGAATTATTTCTCTGTGTTGGATGGATTTTTCTCACTTTTCTGCATTTGATACATTAAATGCATAAAGCAGACACTCACAAATAGAATTTAAATAAATTTATTTAAATAAATTTCTATTTTCATTTAAAATTTGTCATTATTAGCACCTCCCGCAGTTTTATGCAATCATAGGATTTTCCGAATTCTAATAGGTCGTTAACATAATTTCAAGGCCTAATAGAAAAGTGATAATATGGAAAGACTATGTCTTGAGTACCAATAGCCAAGTATTTGTAATTAAATAAAATAATATTGAATACCAGCCGCTTTTTTATTTATTTTTAGTCATATAACAAAAGATAAACAAGAATACTATTACATCTAAGAATTATTTAGTAAATTATTTTGCTAATGTTTTATGAATGAGGAAACACGGTAAAAATGTTTTAATGATTGAATTCACCGTTAAAAATCAAACAAACCCCAAAATTCCTTTTTCCCATAACTTCGTAAAATGTTTTGATTAAATATGATTTGAATGAGTTTTCCAATTCTGTTTTGAGTGATATAAATATTATTAAATTACGATATAAATATTAGGATATAAATTATTATTAGTAATAATTTTTGTATTATAACTTAGCAGAATATCGTTTATCGTTAAAAATTATATCTAAAAGAATTAAATTTTGAAAAAGAATAAAAAATATAATTAACTGTTCCATTTTCTCCTCTATGCATCTATTTATATAAAAAAGGAATCTGGCTAGGGAATTTACGACTTATATATGAACTAAAAATTGGTATCTTGACAAAACTTGTCAGAGCATAAAAAGCTTATATTCTGTGATATTAGTGTATTAATCATAGTTCTGTATCCGTAAATGCAGTTTATAATTACCAGCATAAGTATCATAATGGATTTTATTAAAACGACGAAAACTGAATGCATGATCCTAGCATTATCAAAGTACGGCTTTTTATCCCGTTAAGAATTGCTTGGTTCGTAACCAACACGAGTTTTATTTTTGAAATGTTATTCCAAATAAAACAGGAAGCGTTAAACTATATGCATTTTAAACAGTTTTACTTTTTTTTTGGAAGGGAACCTGACCTCCGCAGGCTAACTGACACTAAGGTCTCGAAAGACTATTTCTAGTCAATAGAGTTTTTTCATTCTAGAAATACTCATTATCTAGAGCTATCTTTTTTTCTAGCCATTGTAAACTACAGATATAGTGGGAAAAATTCTCATTTTACATAATTTTCGGATAATTACATTTTACGTTAAATAATTTTAGATTTTGATTAACGCAATCGATGAATATGGCAGAATAATTGTTTGTTGTAAACATTGTAAATTTCAACGTTTTTTAAGTAAAGTTTTCAAGTAAACATCTCTTTTATCCACATAGCCATTGGTAAACTTTTCAAACTTATACTTGTTCTTATTGCAGTTATAAACAGAAATGTGAACACTCAGATACTGCCGCTTGTTAAAGTTAGTACAGTCTGCGGCTGATTCTATATCTGCCGAGGTGTTTTCGAAAAAAACTTGAAAGATAATAAATTATGTTACCTGCTGAGTCATCGAAATATTATATATTTGTTTATTGAAACTGAAAATTTTATAATTTTCTATAAAACTGCAATGGAATTATTGCATTGAGTAATCTTCAGTGTGATGTAGTGTCCTAAATATAAAAGTATGCAAAAATCAAATTGGAAATTACAGCAAATCAGTCCCTAGAAATATGCTATGCCTGTATTAATCTAGTAGCAATCAATTATTCATGAACATTATAGTATGCATGCCATATAACAATTTCTCAGCAGTACAGGAAACAACTTCGATATGCGTGCCTTTTCTTTTAACATAGTTTTTCTCTCGTTACTTTTAAGATAAACATATAACTTGAAATAGTTTTTCTTCCTCCAGCTTTCACTTATTTATTTTTTAAAATATCTCCACTAAAATCAGAGTGATATTATTAACAATTTTTCTTTATTATATAAATATAAAATTTATCCTTTATTATATAAATAATTGAAATGCTTAAATTTGACATTCTAATAAATATTTTATAGTAACTCTCTGAAAAATTTAACTTCTTTTAAAATGTATGAAAATGAATTAAATCGTGTATTTTTTCCAGTCTTAATGATAATAGAATTTTAGAATCATCAGTTATATATCCGTATTGATTATGAGAAATTATCTCATTCTTCTTTGAGCTGGAAATTGCTCAATGGAGCTTCTTCCAGCTAGAATTTGAACTCGGGGTGTAAGTGATAGTAGATCGGACTATCAGTCGGAATGCCTGTGGTTCGTATTCCGCTGATAGGATAACGGATTTTTCGTGTTTTTTTTTTTTTTTTCCTCATAAAAACGCTATGTCTCTTCAATGGCACCCCAACGAAAACATGTCAGACGATAATTCGTTAACACATGAATTATTCCGACAGTGCCTCGTGCTTCTTCTCTCTCGCCCTTTAAATGAAAACAAATAATACGGAATTATGCCATTCTCACTATCTTATTATAAATGGAAGTCCTTCCAGCTAGAATTTGGAAGACCTCCTTATTAGAAGCACAAAGAGAGCACTGCTGAATTTTCGCATTTCTTGCTTCGAAAAAGAGTCCACCAGTGGCCGAGAGGTAATGCCGCTGAACACTGGTAGTTCGGTCCGAGGTTCCAATCCCGCGAACGGGCTGGTTGCATGGGTGTTTTCGTGGTTTTCCCCATGTGTAACGTGTACAAGTAACAAGTGTAACAAGTTTCCCTTAGAAAGTCCTCCACGAAAGGCATCCCTCCCCTTAGGCAGATAGCCCTAGTGTGCTTTGCCATAATTAAATACACCACCACACCACCACCTTGCTTCGAAAAACATCCAATGTATCTGCATGGTATCTTTCTATTTGTGCAGCATTCGAAATTATTCCGCTTTCGCAAATTTTTCAAATTTACTTTTTCTTGTATCGTTATTCCATTTGTCGTATATTGATAGGTGAAACAATGCAGATTTCTGTCTATTTTCTTAAGTTTTCGTATCGGCAGGAAAATGTACTGTCACACTTAAAATTGGTTTTAATGCTGAAAAGGATTTGATTGTTTGGTTCTATTTTTCCTTTTTCTTCCTTTAAAGATTTATTTTTCTTCCATATACTTATTTATTTATTACATTTTAATCTAATAGTCTCCCAAAAACTAAAGCGATAAAAAAGTTCTTTGATTCCAAGATAAAAGAAACTTTCATTATGCTTTGAATTTCTTCAGCAATCTTTCACCAGTAGGATTTATTTTCTTCTTTCACCTACTGATACTATGTGATTCTATATATGTAATATATCTGATTATGTATGTGTGTGAGTGTGTCTAAAGGTTTAATTGATATATATATGTCATCAATGATATATATATATATATATAATCAATGATATATATATATATATATAATCAATGATATATATATATGCATTCATATTTTAGCATATATATATATTATAATGCATATATATATATATTGCATTTTATAATTTCATTACACAAAAATTTTATACCTTAGGGAGTATACCTTTTATAGTAGATTTTGGGAATGCTTGAATTTTGAGTGAAAAGGAAAGTCAAGATTTCTACTACTTTACCCCGTTCAGTGCTTTCTCTTTTACTGAGGAATTAACATCATAGGAGGGCTGTTTTTGCCCAAAGGTTCGGCCTTTGTGGGAACGGTTAGGGGAAATAATTTTTCATTCGTGAATTGACATCTTCAAGAAGCATTGACTCTCAGTGAGTAAAAGACAGACATCTGGAAAGATGTATATAAGCATAAAATGGTTTTCGAATCCAAATAACATTAATTTAGAGACATTTTTGTGGATGCAATATATAATATTGAGATAAAAGTATAAAAGTAAGTAAAAGAGGGCGATGTAGGGTGATTTCATTGTTCGACTATTCGATACACTATTCGACTATGTTAGAGAAAGGCCTCAAACATAGTACTGTCGGCCCTGTGTTTAGATTTGCTAAATTTACTAAAGCACACGATATCTATCTACCAAGATAAAGATATTCTACTTCCGACGAGCTTTCTAAGAAACACTTACACGCATTTAGTTTACATGTTGAGAAAAATCATAAAAATTCCATGCAGTTGATCTATTTCGTCGCTGAAAATATATAACTGAAGCCAAGAAGAATCGATAGTGTTCTCTGGCTTCAGGCACCTAGATTTCTCACTTTGAATTTGGAACTAGAAATATAATTACAAATGTCTCTACTAGGGAAGATCAAAATTCATTATTTGATTTTTTTTTCATCAAAATTCATTATTTGATTAATCTTTGATTTTTTTGTAGACACATGTAAAATCTGGATAAATACGTTTTCTCGTTTATAAATTACAGAAGATTTTTCAATAATTCCTGATATTTTAAAGGAAACTTTTGATGTATTTGTTTCCTGTAACAGGTCTAAATAATCATTCATTAAAGCCACACTAATTTTAACGATCTGAAAATTAACAAATGAGTTGAACTCTTTCATAATTATAATAAAAAACGTAATTTGGGTTTAAGATTACCTCAGAAGTGATTTTTTTTTTATTTCTTAATTTAGATGCCTTACAATCCAACAGTTATTTCCCCTATTCAACTACGGCCATATTAGTGGCCGGTAAATACTGGTGGTTCGATTTACACCCTGACGAACGAATACGATGGCTGAATGGTATTTTTCCATGTTTTTCCCTATATATAACATGAATATGAGAGTTTTCTCGTTAAAAAGTCCTCTACGAAGGCATCACTTTCCTTAAAAGCAGATAGTCCTCGTGTGTTTTGCTGTATTCAAGTAATCCTTACCTTCAAACTACGGCACCTGTCACACTAAATCAAGATTAAAGGTTTCTAAACAAGATTTTTAATCGGCCTGCGGTGGCCAAGCGCTAAAACCGCTGAGTACTGGTAATCCTACCTAAGTTCAAATCCTGGTGAACACGCTTGTTCGGTGAAAGTTTTCTACGTTCAATGTGAAGGAAATCTAGTTTTCCTTAGAAAGTCCTCCCTGATAGTTTCCGTCCTCTTGCGCAGATGCCAATTCCATTAAATTTTCTGCATTAAACACAATTGTAAATCTTTCTTTTTAAAGAAATCTCAGGGGAAATAATTGTAAACATCAGCTTCAGTGCGATTATGAATTATTATTTTAAAGTAGCTAACATTTTGAGTGGGAAAAGCATTTTTAATACGCTCATAAACAACCCCTCCTCTAAACTGGCATCAAACTGTGTCGATTTCTAAAACAATCTATATAAATACGTTTCCAAAAAATTCTGCTAAAATATTAAAAGTTGTATTTGTAGAGCATTTATTAGTTAGATTTGTGACTACCTACTCAACTTTTGTAACTTATAAGGTATTTTCTCCCGCCTTCTTAGCATACCTTCGTGGTGTAATGGTCAGCACGCACGGCGTGTATTCGAGAGGTTGGTGGTTCGAGTGCCGGCGAAGGCATTGCTCCTATTTCACATGTCCTGCTTCGAAATAACCTAATGTTTCTATAGTGGCACCCAAACCAAAAAAGGTGGTGGATGATGATTTTCCACCGCAAGGATTTGGCGATTCGGTCCCCTAATCCCCAGTCGCCCTTTAAAAGGGGGAGTATATACGGTATTTTCTCCCGCCCTTTTAGCATGCCTTCGTAGTCTCAGTACGCTCGGCGCGCATTCGAGAAGTCCGTGGTTCGCGTCCCGGGTAAGGCATTGCTCATTTTTCATGTCTCTTGCTGTTAAAAAAAATTTAATGTCTCTAAAAACCTTCCATTCATCAGAATAGTAATAAAGTCATGAAGCATAGTGGGTAGGGGGGAAAAAGGAATTTTAAAGAAAAAATTAGTTTTACAAAATGACTCAAAATTTCTTGAGACAGTATAAGTAGTTATATAACTCAAATAATTAAATATTTGACCTCTTAATTTTACCAGTATTTCTGTATAGAAATAAAAAATTATTAAATATCTTTAATGAGTATCATAGATAGTGGAGCACATCGAGTGAGCTTCACAATATTTTCAAAAGCAGCCACTTTGACAAATGAACAGAACTGTCGGGAATCGCTTATGAATGTCACTTACACGTTTCATAATGCCAAGAATGTTATAAAAATAACGGTTATGCTATATCAACAACTTACCGATCTTTCCAAAGTGCTTAAGAATAGAGCTGTTCCAAAAATTGTATTCAGTTCATTCACGGTGTTTAATCAAAAGCTCGTCCTCGATTTTTGAACTGCTTATCGATAAGCTATTGAATTCAGATTTTGTACAATTACGTTTACGAATGATAATAATTCGATTTAGAGTTTTTAAAATTTAATGTCGAAGAGATTTTTTGCGCATATTTCCATTTATGAATAAACTAAAAATCTTAAATTTTTAAGTTTGCATCATTTTACAAAGTGTAAAATAGCTTTTGAAATAAAATTTGCATGAAATTTGTAACCTAATTTCTGATTTGGGGGCGAATTTTGTTTTAAATTTATATATTTTTTCGATTATTTGAGGTAAAAGGATACTTGGAAGTAAAAGACTGAACCAAAAGTAATAATAATAATAATAATAATTTAACGCATAGATTAATGGTAATAAGAGATTACTTAATAGCTTCTTTGCTAAATTCCTGTACAGTTTTATAAGAAGAATCATAGGCTCTTAAATTACGAAATCAAATAATTGAATCGCATTGTCAGATGTATAATATTTATAAATTTATCAAGACAGCCTCACGTTTTTATTATTCGTGATATAAATTTGTAGAAGAATTTTTAAAGAGAATTATTTAATCTCGTATTCCCATTAAATTACACGATACATTATTTTTAAAACAAAGGGCGTTAGCCAAGAAGGTCTATTAACTTCATTTTTTCATTTTCCGTTGAAAACTATGTCAGTTCACTTTTCAAACTGTTGCTACCACATATTACAGCCCTGTATTATATTTAAAGAAATTAAATAATGGTTTTGGTTTATTAGATTACGGCAGAGCACTCGAGGGCTATCTGCCTTGAAATTAAATAATGAATAATCTGCATAAATATATGTATGTTTCTCGCATTGTGATAAAACAACTGTACCTAGACCCATCCAATTTTGAATAACGTACATTTCCACCCGAATATGGGCATCTTGAAGCCGAGATTTGGAATTTGTTTTATTATATGTTTCCTATTTCGTAAAACTTCAATGAATTTTTTATTAAGAAACTCAACGATTTTAAAGCGAGCAAAGGCAACACTGTATGAAAATAATAATATAAAAAATTATCTTCAACGGGCGAGACTGTGTATTGGAAATTCTAAAGATATGCTCATTTAAAATTTATTTTGCGGTATTGATGTTTGACTGAAGTTTTATGGTTTAAGTGCGAAGAACATGATATTTAAAAATAAAGGTAACCCACAAACCGTTAAAACCGTTGCATTTATTACTTTTATTTTTCTCGTTTTAATTCATTAATGCTCTTATAGGTAAACGTTCATTTTGTAAAAAATTCTATTTCTTATTCAATAACTGCTCTAAAACGGAAATTCTTAAATCCCTTTATATATGCATCCACTTTGTAACTGGTAATAAATTTGTTTCTTTAGAGTCAGTGTAAGGCCTTTATGCCTTTATCCCAAAACATCAAGGAGATTTCTCCCCACGCTAATGACAGCCATTACCCATTGTCGTCAGGATTGCATGGACCCTTGTCCCCTTAGGCATTGGGGGTTGGAAGACATACAAAAATACGGGCTAGTCCTTTTTGGCGTGTTTTTTCGATTATACAAAAACACGGGACTGTCCGTTTTCGAGGGTACATTTAAACTAACAATAATCCGTAACGAACCGTTAAGAGACCTGCATAAAAGAACGAGAAAATCCGGGTGAAACCGTTAATGGGCTAGAAGACATGATAAAAATTAACAAAAAGATTTTTTTTTTTTTTTTTTTTTTTACATCTCAGAATTTTTTTTTTCTGAGCTCTGAGAAATTTTTCCTAGCCGATCCCATTTCGTTTTTCGACTTTCACTTTCAACTCTTCATTTTTCTATAAAAGCATTTCACGTTTCTGTTCAGAACAGTGCGCGCTGTTGATGAGGCAACATGTCTCTCTCTACCCAAATCTGGAACCCTAGTCACGAGAGAATATGAGACTAGAAAAATAGTTTAGCTTATTGATTTAAAAAATGTCCCATGCTAGAACTCAGAATTATAATCAGAGCGGGGCTTTCCAGTATCCACTTCCAAGATTTTAGATTTGCCATGGGTGACATGTTCCCAAATTCATAAATTCTTTAATTATAGTCCCCTTCTTTGACAAATGGCTAAGAAATTCTTAAAGAATATCATGAGTTTGGGTAAAGAGAGAGACGTGTTGCCTCTTCCACAGCCCACACGGATCTGAAGTGAAACGCGGAATAGTTTAGCTTATTGATTTAAAAAATGTCCCATGCTAGAACTCAGAATTATAATCAGAGCGGGGCTTTCCAGTATCCACTTCCAAGATTTTAGATTTGCCATGGGTGACATGTTCCCAAATTCATAAATTCTTCAATTATAGTTCCCTTCTTTGAAAAATGGCTAAGAAATTCTTAAAGAATATCATGAGTTTGGGTAAAGAGAGAGACGTGTTGCCTCTTCCACAGCCCACACGGATCTGAAGTGAAACGCGGAATGCTTTTATAGATAACTTCCCCAGTTATCTATTGATGATGTCCAGTTATCCCCAGTTATTGAAACAAAGTCAAAATCCAATCGAAAGTAAAATCCCAACAGAATTCCACAAGAATGAGTCATAGTCTATTTTTAGAAAGAGTGAGACAACATTCCCAGACAAAAAGAGAAGGGAATTAATTTTTATCATGTCTAGAAGACATGATAAAAATTAACAAAAAGATTTTTTTTTTTTTTTTTTTTTTTATCTCAGAATTTTTTTCTGAGCTCTGAGAATTTTTTCCCAGTCGGCTTGATTCACAAAACCAGATATATTCAAATTATTTCTATAGAGGGTTCTCATCTATTTAAACCACTCGCGTTTCAGCTTTAAATCAGTCTGTGCTGTGCACTGGAGCTGAATTGTTTTCAGCTGTCAGACATTTTTTTTCCAACAGCCGACTCGATAGTCCAAATGACACCTTGAAATTTGGAGAGAGGTCAAGTCGATTCGGATGACGGTAAAGAATTTGAGGGCTATTTGCCTTAAGAAATGCCTTCGTGGAGGACTTTGGAAGGGAAACTGGCTCGTATTCACGTTACACATGGGGAAAAACCACGAAAAAAAACAGCCATGCAGCCAGCTTGAAAGTCAGTCGTTCACGTTTAACAAAATATGAAATGGATTTTATAAAAACATATTGGGATCGTATTCAAAATTGGATCATTCTGTTGTTTTATCAGAATATGCCAGTATACGATTGAACAATTCTATTGAATCACATGATCTTGCCTTCTTGAAAGTCATTTGTTAACGTTTCACAAAATATATATCAGTATAAGATGGAACTATCGTGATCCGTTATCCTGACTGATGGAGTCAGCTGTGGATCACAAGACCTTGCCTTTTTTGAAAAGGATTTGTTAAAGTTCCACAAAATATATTAGTATACAATGGAACTATCGTGATCCGTTAATTCTGACAAGTCTAGTCAGCTGTGGATCACGAGATCTTGCCTTCTTGAAAGTCATTTGTTAAAGAAGTTTCACAAAATATATCAGTATACAATGGAACTATCGTGATCCGTTAATTCTGACGGGTCTAGTCAGCTGTGGATCACGAGATCTTGCCTTCTTGAAAGTCATTTGTTAAAGAAGTTTCACAAAATATATCAGTATACAATGGAACAATCGTGATCCGTTAATTCTGACAAGTCTAGTCAGCTGTGGATCACGAGATCTTGCCTTCTTGAAAGTCATTTGTTAAAGAAGTTTCACAAAATATATCAGTATACAATGGAACAATCGTGATCCGTTAATTCTGACGGGTCTAGTCAGTTCTGGATCACGAGATCTTGCCTTCTTGAAAGTCATTTGTTAAAATTTCACAAAATATATCAGTATACGAGGGAACAGTCGTGATCCGATTATACTGACTGCTCTAGCCAGCTGTGGATTACGAGATCTTGCCTTTTGAAAAGGATTTGTTAAAGAAGTTTCACAAAATATATCAGTATACAATTGATAAAATCGTGATCCGTTAATCCTGACTAGTCTAGCCAGCTGTGGATCACGAGATCTTGCCTTGTTAAAGTTTCACAAAATATATCAGTATACGAGGGAACCATCGTGATCCATTGATCCTGACTGCTCTAGCCAGCTATGGATCACGAGATCTTGCCCTGTTGAAAGGGATTTGTTAAAGTTTCACAAAATATATCAGTATACGATTGATAAAATCGTGATCCATTTTTCCTGACTAATGGAGTCAGCTGTGGATCACGAGATCTTGGCTTCTTGAAAGGGATTTGTTAAATTTTCACAAAATATATCAGTATACGATTGATAAAATCGTGATCCGTTTTTCCTGACTAATGGAGTCAGCTGTGGATCACGAGATCTTGGCTTCTTGAAAGGAATTTGTTAAAGTTTCACAAAATATATCAGTATAGGATGGAACAATCGTGATCCAATTACACTGACGAGTCTAGCTAGCTGTGGATCACGAGATCTTGGCTTATTGAAAGGAATTTGTTAAAGTTTCACAAAATATATCAGTATAGGATGGAACAATCGTGATCCGTTTTTCCTGACTAATGGAGTCAGCTGTGGATCACGAGATCTTGGCTTCTTGAAAGGAATTTCTTAAAGTTTCACAAAATATATCAGTATAGGATGGAACAATCGTGATCCAATTACACTGACGAGTCTAGCCAGCTGTGGATTACGAGATCCTGGCTTCTTGAAAGGAATTTGTTAAAGTTTCACAAAATATATCAGTATAGGATGGAACAATCGTGATCCAATTACACTGACGGGTCTAGCCAGCTGTGGATCACGAGATCCTGGCTTCTTGAAAGGAATTTGTTAAAGTTTCACAAAATATATCAGTATAGGATGGAACAATCGTGATCCAATTACACTGACGTGTCTAGCCAGCTGTGGATCACGAGATCTTGGCTTCTTGAAAGGAATTTGTTAAAGTTTCACAAAATATATCAGTATAGGATGGAACAATCGTGATCCGATTACACTGACGTGTCTAGCCAGCTGTGGATCACATGATCTTGCTTTGTTGAAAAGGATTTGTTAAAGTTTCACAAAATATATCAGTATACGAAATAATAGCATGTTTTCTATAAAAACAGCTATTGAGTAAAACATTTCTAGCCTTGAAAAGCAAAAACAGTAGCACAGGGGAAAATATTACCCTACCTCAAAGTATTGAAAGGAAATAAGAATACATTTCTATAAAATGGGTGACTCAATAAATATTTGTAGTCTATGAAATACAAAAGAGTAAGAAAAAAATGTTCACATACCTTCACAGAAGCTCTTCCCAGGAGAGTGAGAAGCGTGTATCCACGTTGAGTGCACAGCACAGACTGATCTGAAACTGAAACGCGAGTGGTTTAAATACATTAACGAGTTGCTTCTAGAAACCGACTGGGAAAAATTCTCAGAGCTCTGGAAAAATTTTAACACATTAAAAAAAAAAAAAAAAAAAAACCTTCCTTTTTTCTTTCTTAATTTGATGTCTTCACTTTTTTTATTTCTACAAGGTCAAAAGAATGAAGACATCAAATTAAGAAAGAAAAAGGAAGTTTTTTTTTTTTTTTTTTTTTTAAATCTTTTTTCAGCTTTGAAAATTTTCTTCCCAGTCGTTAACATTTCGTTTTTGGACTTTTACTTTCAATTCTTGGACCCATGATGTTCTTTTCTTGATGTTCTTGTAGTATATTTCTATACAAATTCACTCCTTTTCCCCAAAAAAGATATCTTTTTTTATTTTTTTTTTAACCTTCCAATTTGTATAGCTATATACTGAAAACAGGCATTAAACTCAGTTTGTAGTATATTCCTATACAAATTCACTTAATTTCCCGAAAAAAAAATGTCTTTTTTTTTTATTTATTTTTTTTACCTTCCAATTTGTATAGCTATATGCTGAAAACAGGCTTTAAAGTCAGTTTGTAGTATATTCCTATACAAATTCACTTAATTTCCCGAAAAAAAAAAGATGTCTTTTTTTTTTATTTTTTTTACCTTCCAATTTGTATAGCTATATGCTGAAAACGGGCTTTAAAGTCCGTTTGTATTATATATTCCTATACAAATTCACTGCCTTCCCCTCCGAAAAAAAAAGATGTCTTTTTTTATTTTTTTTTACCTTCCAATTTGTATAGCTATATACTGAAAACAGGTCTTAAATTCCGTTTGTAGTATATTCCTATACAAATTTACTCCCTTTTCCCCAAAAAGATGTCTTTTTTTTAATTTTACCTTCAAATTTGTATAGCTACATACTGAGAACAGGCGTTCAAGTCCGTTTGTAGTATATTGGTATACATGGTCTATTTTTAGAAACAGTGAGACAACATTCCCACACAAAAGGGGGGTAGGGTTAATTTTTATCATGTCTAGAAGACATGATAAAAATTAACAATTTTTTTTTTTTTTTTTTTTTTTTTTTTTTACATCTCAAATTTTTTTTTCTGAGCTTTGAAAAATTTTTCCCAGTCGGCAACTAAGTGAAAAAGTGAAAATTCTACAGCCAAGACGATTGGCCTTTTACTTTCACTTTCAACACTTTTCTATAAAAGTATTCTACGTTTTCTGTTCAGAACTGTGCGGGCTGTCCAAGGTGCAGCATGCTTTTTCTCTCTCTACTGCATCTGGACCCAGGACCACTCTTCTAGAAAGAGCTTATGTGAACACAAGCTTTTCTCCAATTTTTGACGTCTCACAGAATAGAAATCATTTCTCCTTTTAGGGGAAAATGTTTCCCATTTGATAAGCTAGGACCCCTCGTTTGGATTTCATCAGCAACCGTTTATCAGGGTCTAGCGAAATTGGATGATCCATCCATAAATCAGAATTTCCCATCCGTGGTTTTTATGCATCAAGATTTCAACATAGTTTAAGAAAAATCCTTCAATCCTATTTGAAAGGAGATGACATGATATTGAAAGACATTTTCCCATGACGAAATCTCTCTATCCCACACCTTCTTCTAAAGTGAAGTTAAAGAAATTTTTTATACCGGGTTTTCAATTTTCACCTCAAATCATACCGTTGACGACGTGTGACACACAAACCGTGACATAAATTTCAGTTTCCATGACAGCTAACACGCTTGAGCTTTAAACATGTATGAAAGAATTTATTTTTAATCCATTTCAGCGATTGAGTGGGCTGGGATAAAAAAGGCTCTTTCCATGACAGGTAACACGCTTGAGCTTTAAAGATGTATGAAAGAATTTATTTTTAATCCATTTCAGCGATTGAGTGGGCTGCGGAAAAAAAGGCCCTTTCTATGACAGCTAACACGCTTGACCTTTAAAAATGTATCAAAGAATTTGTTTTTAATCCATTTCAGCGATTGAGTGGGCTGTGGAAAGAAAAAGCTCTTTCCATGATACCTAACACTCTTGAGCTTTAAAAATGTATGAAAGAATTTATTTTTAATCCATTTCAGCGATTGAGGGGGCTGGGAAACATTTTCTTAGAGCTCAGGGAAAAAAAAAGGCTCTTTCCATGACACCTAACACTCTTGAGCTTTAAAAATGTATGAAACAATTTATTTTAAATCCATTTCAGCGATTGAGTGGGCTCGGAAAATTTTCTTAGAGCTCAGGGAATGTGTGTCCAGGTTGAATGCACAGCACACACTGTAGTCGAAACTCGAGTAGCTTAAATAAATATACGAAATTTGGGTCATCGAGTGGACTAGGAAAAATTCTCAGAGCTCTGGAAATAGTTCTGAGTTCAAGCATGGGACATGAGAACAGAAATGTATTACAATCATCATGTCATTATTGTTTTCGAAAGCCAAAAGAATTCCTCATGAAAGAACATCTTATTTTCCTGGTTGTGGGATGGAGTAGAGTTGCTGCATCTTGAACAACCCACACTGATCTGAACAGAAATATGAAATGTTTTTATAGATATAAGAAATGAACTGAAAGTGAAAGTAAAAATGAAATTGTATTGGCTGAAAATATTTCTTGGCTGTTGAATGGGAAAAATATTTCCAAAGCTGAAAAAAAAAAAAAAAAAAAAAAAAAAAAAAAACTCTTTCTTTTTTTCTATTAAATTGATGTCTTCACTTTGTTTACTTTGGAATGGAGAAACCCAAAGACTATGACTCATCCTTTCTAAAACATATAATTCCTAGAATGAGTCACGGTCTATTTTTAGAAACAGGGAGACAACATTCCAACACAAAAGGGGGGTAGGGTTAATTTTTATCATGTCTAGAAGACATGATAAAAATTAACAAAAAGATTTTTTTTTTTTTTTTTTTTTTTACATCTCAAATTTTTTTTTTCTGAGCTTTGAAAAATTTTTCCCAGTCGGCAATTAAGTGAAAATTCTACAGCCAAGACTATTTGGCTCTTACTTTCACTTTCACCGCTTTTCTATAAAAGTATTCCATGTTTTCTATTCAGAACCGTGCGGGCTATCCAAGGTGCAGCATGCTTTTTCTCTTTCTCTATCTCATCTGGACCTAGGACCACTCTTCTAGAAAGAGCTTCTGTGAACACAAGTTTCTTTCCACTTTTTAATGTCTCACAGAATAGAAATCATTAATACGTTTAGGGGAAAATGTTTCCTGTTTGAAAAGCTAGGGTTTTCGTTTGGATTTCATCAGCAACCGTTTATCAGGTTCTAGCGAAATTGGATGATCCATCCATGGATCAGAATTTCCCATCTGTAATTTGGATGGATCAAGATTTCAACATAGTTTAAGAAAAATCCTTCAATCCTATTTGAAAGGAGATGTCATGATATTGAAAGACATTTTCCCATGACGGACATTGAAAGACATTGAAAGACATTTTTCCATGACGAAATCTCTCTATCCCACAGCTTCTTCTAAAGTGAACTTAAAGAGATTTTTCATACCGGGTTTTCAATTTTCACCTCAAACCATACCGTTGACGACCTGTGAGACACAAACCATGACATAAATTTCAGTTTCCATGACAGCTAACACTCTTGAGTTTTAAAAAGGTATGAAAGAAGTTATTTTTAATCCATTTCAGCGATTGAGTGGGCTGGGGAAAAAAAGGCCCTTTCCATGACAGCTAACACGCTTGAGGTTTAAAAATGTATGAAAAAATTTGTTTTTAATCCATTTCAGCGATTGAGTCTGCTGGGAAACATTTTCTTAGAGCTCAGGGGAAAAAAAGGCTCTTTCCATGACAGCTAATACTCTTGAGGTTTAAAAATGCATGAAAGAATTTGTTTTTAATTCATTTCAGCTATTGAGTGGGCTGGGGAAAAAAAGGCCCTTTTCATGAGAGCTAACATGCTTGAGCTTTAAAAATATAGGAAAGAATTTATTTTTAATCCATTTCAGCGATTGAATGGGCTGGGAAACATTTTCTTAGACCTCACTGGAAAAAAAGGTTCTTTCCATGACAGCTAACACGCTTGAGCTTTAAAAATGTATGAAAGAATTTTTTTTTAATCCATTTCAGCGATTGAGTGGGCTGGGAAACATTTTCTTAGAGCTCAGGGAATGTGTCTCCAGGTTGAATGCACAGCACACACGGATGGGAAGTCGAAATTCGAGTGGTTTAAAAAATAAATATACGAAATTTGGTTCATCGAGCTGACTAGGAAAAAATTCTCAGAGTTCTGGAAATAATTCTGAGTTCAATCATGGGACATGAGAACACAAATGTATTACAATCATCATGTCATCATTGTTTTCGAAAGCCAAAAAAATTCCTCATGAAAGAACATCTTTTTTTCGTGGTTGTGGGATGGAGTAGAGATGTTGCATCTTGAACAACCCACACTGATCTGAACTGAAATATGAAATGTTTTTATAGATATAAGAAATGAACTGAAAGTGAAAGTAAAAATGAAATTGTATTGGCTGGAAATATTTCTTGGCTGTTGATTGGGAAAAATATTTCCAAAGCTTAAAAAAAAAAAAAAAAAAAAAAAAAAAAACCCACCTTTCTTTTTTCTATTAATTTGATGTCTTCACTTTGTTTACTTTGGAATGTCCTAGAATGAGTCATGGTCTATTTTTAGAAACAGGGAGAAAACATTCTCACACAAAAGGGGGGTAGGGTTAATTTTTGTCATGTCTAGAAAACATGATAAAAATTAACAAAAAATTTTTTTTTTTTTTTTTTTTTTACATCTCAGATTTTTTTTCTGAGCTCTGAAAATTTTTTCCCAGTCGGCAACCAAGTGAAAACTTTCCAATCGGCTTTTACTTTCACTTTCAACTCTTTTCTATAAAAGTATTCCACGTTTTCCGTTCAGAACCGTGTGGGCTCTCCATGGTGCAACATGCTTGTTCTCTCTCTACCTCATCTGCAGCTCTATGACAGCTAACACGCTTGAGCTTTAAAAATGTATGAAAGAAGTTATTTTTAATCCATTTCAGCGATTGAGTGGGCTGGAGAAAAAAAAGGCCCTTTCCATGACAGCTAACACTCTTGAGGTTTAAAAATGTATGAATGAATTTATTTTTAATCCATTTCAGCGATTGAGTCTGCTGGGAAACATTTTCTTAGAGCTCAGGGGAAAAAAGGCCCTTTCCATGACAGCTAACACGCTTGAGATTTAAAAATGTATGAAAGAATTTATTTTTAATCCATTTCAGCGATTGAGTGGACTGGGAAACATTTTCTTAGAGCTCAGGGGAAAAAAAGGCTCTTTCCATGAGAACTAACACGCTTAAGCTTTCAAAATATATGAAAGAATATATTTTTAATCCATTTCAGCGATTGAGTGGACTGGGAAACATTTTCTTAGAGCTCAGGGAAAAAAAAGGCTCTTTCCATGACAGCTAACACTCTTGAGCTTTAAAAATATAGGAACGAATTTATTTTTAATCCATTTCAGCGATTGAGTCTGCTGGGAAACATTTTCTTAGAGCTCAGGGAAAAAAAAGGTTCTTTCCATGACACCTAACACTCTTGAGCTTTAAAAATGTATGAAAGAATTTTTTTAATCCATTTCAGGGATTGAGTGGGCTGGGAAACATTTTCTTAGAGCTCAGGGAATGTGTCTCCAGGTTGAATGCACAGCACACACGGATGGGAAGTCGAAACTCGAGTGGCTTAAAAAATAAATATACGAAAGCTGGGTTATCGAGCTGACTAGGAAAAATTTTCAGAGTTCTGGAAATAATTCTGAGTTCAAGCATGGGACATGAGAACCGAAATGTATTACAATCATCATGTCATCATTGTTTTCGAAAGCCAAAAGAACATCTCATGAAAGAACATCTTTTTTTCCTGGTTGTGGGATGGAGTAGAGTTGCTGCATCTTGAACAACCCACACTGATCTGAACAGAAAAATGAAATGTTCTTATAGATATAAGAAATGAATTGAAAGTGAAAGTAAAAATGAAATTGTATTGGCTGGAAATATTTCTTGGCTGTTGAATTGGAAAAATATTTCCAGAGCTATAAAAAAAAAAAAAAAAAAAAAAAAAAAATTCTTCCTTTTTTTTCTATTAATTTGATGTCTTCACTTTGTTTACTTTGGAATGGAGAAACCCAAAGACTTTTTAAAACATATCCTTTTTAAAAACTTATCTTATCTTATAAACTTTAAACTCATCCTTTTTAAAACATATAATTCCTAGAATGAGTCATGGTCTATTTTTAGAAACAGTGAGACAACATTCCCACACAAAAGGGGGGTAGGGTTAATTTTTATCATGTCTAGAAGACACGATAAAAATTAAGAAAAAGGTTTTTTTTTTTTTTTTTTTTTTTTTTTTTTTTTTTTTTACATTTCAGAATTTTTTTTCTGAGCTCTGAAAATTTTTTCACAGTCGGTAACCAATTGAAAAATTTCCAATCGGCTTTTACTTTCACTTTCAACTCTTTTCTATAAAAGCATTCCACGTTTTCTGTTCAGAACCGTGCGGGCTCTCCATGGTGCAGCATGCTTTTTCTCTCTCTACCTCATCTGCATCTAGGATGTTTTTCCTTCTTCAAGAAGTGGAATTCTTTTGGAATACCTTACAATTTCACGAGCTAGCTGTTTCTTATATTTCGAGGAGATTTCAATGGAATTGTTTATAGATGTCATCTATTGCAGATGGGGAAAAAGTCTATACTGGATCGCTGGAGACATCTCATCCAGATAGGTCGCGCTATATTTTTTCCCACACCTAAATAAACTGGACATGAGCCATCCTTTTGTTTTCTCATTCAACAAAGATAGACACTGCAGACCGTTTTGGGTTTTCACTCTTCGCGAACCGAGATGAGCCGCAGCCACACTTTGCGTTTTCTATGAGCGCAATAATGGATTACGTGAGCAGCCATTTTGTTTCCCATCTCACCCAGATAGGTCATGTTGTATTTTGTTTCATGCTACTAGCCAATTTGGACATGAGCCATCCTTTTGTTTTTTTTTGTCTATCGAACCAAGATAGACTCTGGAAACAATTTTGTTTCTCAACGGAAAAGTAAATTTTCTGAATGGGTACCGGTGTTCGAATACTTTTGTGGCCGACTGTATGTGAGTGTGTACATCAGAAATGAAAGTAAAAAAATAAAAGTCCTTTTACTAGCATTATTCCATTTTTGTTATTTATTATTTTCTTTATTAGACTTTTTAAAATTGCTTTAATAAGGATTAAAGTGTTTAAGGGGAAAAACAAAAACAGAGTTTCGCATTTAATATGTTTGTAAGGTAATAATTATAAATGCAATATATCCATATCATGTTGAATCATAACATGATATATTTATCACGTAATAATTATGTATATATTTGAAGATGCTGTAATAGGTAGAAAAGTATAGCCATAGGAGTCGTAACGGGCACTTTCCCGTAATTTGAGCTGGCTACGCCCATGCAACAGCAGAAAAATTTTTACTTCCTGGCCTTTCAAGAAGAGCACCTAAATACTCGGGACGAAATCTTTTCAGCATATTACTTCGTAATCCCTGCCTGTTCTTTATTCGTTTGTTAAGACTCTTATTATCAAGTGCATCACAATCAGGAAGAGCGGAAAATTTAATGTCTTGAAGAAACATTTACGAGCTCAAAGAATTAAGTTCTGCATCACTTTCTGCAATATATGTTGTAGCGTAACGTTGCGCGCTTCCAACCTGCACGCAACAATAGTGGTGACTGCTAAGAACTGGAAGTAGACCAAAGTCTTGAGAAGGGTTTTAATCCCTTTTTATTCAACTTTAGAAATTACAAATGCGTGCTCTTGACGCTCACAAACTACGCCGACCTGGCGGTAAAATAAAAATAAGAAACTAAGAAAAGAATAGTAACAAGTGACTAACTACGAGGCTCTCTAAACGAAACTAACCTCACCGCGTTCTAAAATACCGCTGATAATTCAGCACTCTGAATATTACATTGAAAGATTAACAATATGCCAAGGCAAACACACAGGCCGAAACGCGTGGTTCTTCGATTTCTAACTGGCTACCTCCACGCTCGTGAAGCAAGAAAGCACACTTTCGAACTCGTTTCCTTCCTATTTAACTCAGATTACTTCCGCTGATAATTTGAATCCTTGCGCGTTCTACTAAAATTTACATACTCTGGCATTGGCAATTCCAGGGAAAAGTAAGGCTTGACAGGAAAGATAGTTTAAACTTAAAATAAATGTTAGTTAAAATAAATATAAACCCTACATTTGCCGCTGCCAGAATTTGGTAAACTTGGAAGCAGGTCCTAGAAACGACCTGTTGAAAAGTTTTCACAATTCTGAACTAAATTCTAAGAGCTTCGTTTACATAAAAAAATCTGTTATCTTACAAAAGGTAGAATAAATTTCTGTATATACTTATTTAACTCTCTCTTCTTACAGCAACCTTTCCTGGACTTCAGCAATCAATCTGTTCTCTTCCTTCCAGCATCTGGAAGGAATAAGTATCAGTATCTTTCTAAATACATTATAGTTTACACTTTCTTGACACTGAATAAGTTTTGTTTTTGAACGATTTATTTTCCTTAGTTACTGCTTAATTCACATTCATTCAAGTATTCAAACATGAATTTAACTTTACCCTGGCTATCCACCATGTGTGGTGTCAAACGGGAATATTCGTGTTTTAGTATTGCAACACTTCCCCTAACCACAATGATTTGTTAGAATTCAACGACCAAATAGACACACCTTACTTCTACAACTCGATGAGCTACTTTAACATTCTTAAAATTCAAGTGTAGGTGGAGAACCCTAGAAAAGACATTCATTCTAACTCCCCCCTCATTCATCTTTAGACATGCAGGCTTTCGCTCTAAAGCATGATTTTATCTACAGTTTAATACTTAAATTTGAATTCATTGCTTTTGAGCATTTACTTTTAGTATCTAAAATTTTATGCTTCTAGACTAAATTCTACTTTTACATAACTTTCAGGTATTTACGTATATTTACAAAGTTCTAAAACATATGATTTTTACAATTTACCATAAAATGAATAAGAGAAAAATAAATTTTTACTTTACTCATTCTTCGCCAAGCTGGCGGCACTGAAACAAAGTTCTTATTAATACAAGAATACGAAGTTATTTTTATCTTTGCCCAAATTTTGGCTTAACAGAATTAGTCTTTCGACCAACAGAAACTGCTTGTTCTTAGATTTTATACTTAAAATAATACTTTTGCCTTAGTGTTATGTCGAGAATTTCAATTATTAATATGTGTTTCAAGTTATTATTATTCTAATATTTTTATTTGTATTCATGTGTATTTTAATCTGGAAAAAAAATTTTCTTAAGCTCTTAAGGTTTTATTTAACTCATTATTCTTGAGTAGGAATTGTAACAAAGGCGAGAGACGGTTGCAAGGAAACACATCTGGTTTATTGGTTATAGCCTTTTCCTAATAACAATGGAGGCAGTAGGGTCTTTTTTTTTTAGCTAATGCGTGTGAAACGGAAGGCGCTTTCCTGTCGCTTTGTAAGTTTGCAGTTTTATTACTTCAAGACAGTGGGGGTGGCTGGTAATTGGATTTTCGTAAAAGCTTAGTTTCACTTGTTAGTTGGGGGGTCTATTTTTTTTCTCACGTTATGAGTGCAGATGTTTTTCGGATTGCATTGTCAGATTTTCTGGTGTTTGATTCGTCTTGGGTGTGTCATTTTCTCAATTTAGATAACTTAAAATTCCGGGATTGGTAAGATTTAATTTTATGATTTTTTTGAAAGCCTATGAACTCACAGAGGCGGAGAAACCGAGATTTCTTGGGTGCTTGCACCAGGCTAGAGTTCATTCTGATTCTGATTCTGATTTTTAAGAAGAGTAAGAGGAGAAAAGTGGGGGCTTGACCCTTTGGGTCTTGCTTCTCGCGAGCCGCGTGAACAGCCGGCAGAGGGTATGATTTTTTTCTCGGCTTTTAGCTGGCAAGAATTTGCGTTGGCATAAGGCATAGAGCTCAGCAGAAGAATTTCGATTTCTCTTATCCCAAGAATTATTCGGTAGATTCTCTTGGTGATCCTGACATCCTGATGCGGTATTCCTGTTTTTACCGGCTTTGACTTCCTAATTAGATTTTGTTCCAAAGGTGCTCTACGCTTATGGTGAATTTCGGGGCTTCCAGAATGAAAGAGACTCGTGTAGGACTCTTCTAAGGTGTGCGTTGCTGTTTATTCTGCCTGTGTCAGCTGCGTCGATTTTTTTCCATCATTCCATGCTCTGAAATTTATTTATTGTAAGGACGGCTTCAGTGGTGTTGCAACCAAGTCATCTTTAAAATTCGCAAGAACTGTCTGCCTCCATTAACGATGATTTTGTGAATAAAGGACAGCAGGAATAATGTGGTGCTCGAGTAAACTTTGGACGCTGGACGATCTGTGGAGCTGTCAGATCACCTTATTAAATCAGTATACGAAAGTATTCCCGAGTAAAGTGAGTGTTGCAGATTTGACTTCACCCCGTGAGTGATTTTTTTTTATTTGTTTTACTTCAATAATTATCTTAATACTCAAGCAAGAATCGTCATTTTAATGTTTGTTGAAATTTGAGCAATTACTTAATTTAATTAATCGATGTGGAAATTATCAGTGTTCTTAAAGTGAATTACCATGATAAATACTTAAAGTTAGAAGATGAAATGGGAGAAAATACTAGTGTTACACTTATGATACAGTAGAATTTGATAATGTTAATCTTAATTAATATAAGCTGTAATTTGTTGTAGTATTATGTGTTATTTTGCTTAGAAAAAATATGTATTGCTGATCAGTTATCCATTATTTAATTATATAATATATAGTCAAGAATTTAATAAATGCTTGTTTATAATTTAATTTCAATTGTGTATTTATGTTGTGTATAGTTACTGTGGTCTGTCATGTCCCTCCATTTGTTTGAGCCGGGAGGCTTTTAAGAAACATGGAGTTTAATTGAATTTGGAATTAAACAAAACTAAGTCTCAACCCGAGACACATTGACTTTCGTCAAAACATAGAACTTCGTATTTACGCATAACATTTTGGAACAAAACAAAAAAATTTTATAGAAGATTTTAACTTATCTTTGAGTTTTCGATGATTGGAACTCCGACATCCTTTTCTGGCAGAACTGCTCCCACGTTATAGGTTTCATCGACGTCAGTCTTCTCCTTAGTGTCCTCCGAGTGTCGTCTACGTTACTTTTTCTTTTTCGCCCTCTGCATGCTGGCCTCTTGGAGTGGTAGTCGTCGAGTTGCTGTCTTTTCCGTTTTTCCCCTGGACGGCTGGTCTTGGAGTCCTCCGGTCTGGGATCATGCTTGAATTTCTTCTGTTGGTGGTTGTCTTTTTGTTCCTCCCGCTGTCTTGTCGTTTTCGGGAACGGCGGCCTTGTTTGCACCTGACTCTCCTCGATGTAGAATTTCTACTGCGATACGTTGTAAGTGGTGTTTTCCTCTTTACCAAGGTTTCTTTACGCGGCGGCTTTGCTTTCTTGTTTTTTTTTAAATGCTGGAGTCTGAAAGTTTTCATTTCTTCTTTTCGGTACCGTCGCATGGGTTGTAGAAGGGTTAGGGTTTTCTTCAGTTCTCTGCTTTTTGGATGGTGAAACGGGTGACGTTACTTCTGGACCTTCTACTTCTTTTACGCTGGAGTCCTGCAAGAAACTTTTAAGGATTTCAAAATCATTTTGATTATAATATTTTTTAACCTGGTCGGGACTTGCTTTACAGACTTCCCCTCTCTCGTTCTTAAAGTACAATACGACTCCCTTGATTTCCTGAATTACATAGGGGCCTTCAAATTTTGGAGCTAACTTTGCAGTAAAATTGTCTGGGGCACTTGATAAAGAAAACTTCCGCTTCAACACTTTATCCCCAACTTTAAAATCTGCTTCACGGCGTTTTCTATCATAATATAATTTTTGCCTATTTCTTGCCGTATCCGAGCTTTTAACCGCCTGGTCAATAAGTGTTTGCACGTCTTTCTGTTTAAATTCTTGCTCTCTTTGTCGCACAAAGAATAATTTATCTAATGGCGTAATTAACTTTCGTGCTAAAAATAATTCTGCTGGGGTTTTTCCCGTAGTATCGTGATTTGCCGTTCTTAAAGCATAAGGTAACTCATTTATGTAGCCATCCCAGCGCTTCTGATGTGTGCTAACATAACTTCGAAATATTTTTACAATGTTTTTATTAACTCTTTCTGCTATGTTTGCCTGTGGTCTATACGGAACCATTTTGATATGGCGTATGCCAAGTCCAGTGCATATGTTTTCAAATATTTGACTAACGAATTGTTTACCGTTATCGCTAATGACTTTTATCGGTGCACCGTATTTTAAAATGTATTTGTGTAAGAATGCATATGTGACTGTTTTGGCTGACGCGCGTTTAAGTGGAACAATTTCTGTCCATTTTGAAAAATAATCTACAATTACTAAAAGAAAACGATTTTTATTTAACTCACTCTGGGGGAAAGGACCAAGAAGATCTATGTCTAAAATTTCACTCGGAAATGTAGCGCGAATGCTATTTAAGTACCCGGCCGGGCTGTAATTAATATTATTTATTAACTGACATTGATTGCAGGACCTGACATACGCAGTTACTATTTTGTATAATTGCGGGAAATATACCGCCTCGCGTACCCTTTTTAAAGTCTTTCTGACCCCTAAGTGACCCGCTGTTTTCGCGTCGTGTAATTCCTTCAAAATGCTTAATCGAAGCGAGGCTGGGATGACTGGTTTGTACTCGAGATTTTCGTTTGTTGTTTTCGTATAAAATAATAAATTATCTATTATTTCATAGTTTTCTGCTCTATTTGTTATCGCATCGATATCTGTGTGCTCAAAGCTTTCGGGGTCTTTCAAATATGCATAGATACTTCCAAATTCTGGATCAGCTTTCAATTCAGCAATAATTGTATCTCTAGAATCTAAAATTATTGAAGTCAACACAGCGCATTTATGTTCATTGCCTTCATCGTCCAGTTTTATACGAGAAAGTGCGTCAGCTACATTGTTTTCCTTACCCGGTTTATATTTGATTATTAGATTATATTCTTGGAGTTTTAAAGCCCATCTTATTAACCTGGGCGTTAGGTTTTTCCCCGAGTAAAGTCTACCAACAGCCGCATGATCCGAAAGACTGTTACTGGCGCTTTGCCGAAATAAACTCGAAATTTGTGTACAGTCATTAATACGGCTAATGTTTCTCTCTCTGTAGCTGTATAATTCCTTTGTGTATGATTCAACGTTTTACTAAAAAATGCCAAAGGATGGCCATTTTGCACAAGAACCGCACCCACAGCATAGTCCGTCGCATCTGCTGCAATTTCCAGGTTTTCGCCCCCCTCGGGGAATTTCAAAACAGGGGCATGGATGAGCGCTTCTTTTAACCTTTCAAAAGCAGTATTTGCTTCTGCTGTCCACGTGAATTTACTTTTCTTTCTTTTAATTACTAACAAGGGTTCAACAATATTAGCAAAATCTTTTATGAATGACCGATAATAAGAACATAACCCAAGGAAAGAAAAAAGTTTCTTGGCGGTGTTGGGAGGTGGGAAATTCTTGATTGCTTTTATTTTTGAATCTTGAGTTTCTATACCCTTTTGCAAAATTTTATAACCCAGATATTTAAGTTCTTTAGTTGCAAACTTGCATTTTGAGGCATTAATTGTAAGACCGGCCTCTTTTAATCATTTAAAAACTTCTTCTAGATCTTTAATATGTTGTTCCAACGTACTACTCGTTATAATTATATCATCTAGATAGATTAAAGTCGATTTTCCTAGGACAGGCTTTAGAACAATGTCCATAGCTCTCTGGAATGTTGATGGGGCCCCACACAACCCAAAGGGCATGCGTAAAAATGCATAAGTGCCCGATTTTGTTATAAGTGCGGTTTTATGTATGTCTTCGGGTCTCATAGCTATTTGATAGTAGCCAGACGTTAAGTCCAAAGTAGTCATGTATCTAGTAGATTTAATCTTTCTAATAATTTCCTCTATAACCGGCAAAGGGTAAACTGGGAATTTAGTAATACTATTCAGTTTTCTGTAATCGATAGCAAACCTCCAAGCCCTTTTATCCGACGGACAAAACTCGTTCTTTTTCCTACATAGTACGACTGGACTCGCGTACTCACTATTTATAGGCGTTATTATTTTGTTCTTTAACATTTCCTGAATATGTTCTTCTATGATTAGCTCTTTCTGTTTATCAAAGCGATAAGGTTTAGTCCTACAGGGTTTGTCGGCAGTTAACTGTATCTCATGCGTAACTATTTGACAGCTACCAGGCCGTTCTGAAAACAAGTTTGAAAAAGTACTCACCACTTGCTGGATGGCTTGACTTTCATGGTCATTCAAATGGCTAAGGTCAACTTGCGGTTGTTCCACTGGTTCCACCACCCTAATACTTTAAGGCTTTCATTCTGAACTTGTAATTTTAAAGATAGTTTTCCGATACATTGACAAGTTTGTCCTTGTGCTGCTATGATTTCTGTGTTTTTATTTTTAAATAATCGAAACCTATTAAAGTTCTTCTTAAAAATATATCGCTCATAAAATTATCTTCTGCTCCTGTATCGATGAGGGCTTCTACTGGTACATCGCCAACCAGGACTTGTATAATTGGTAACTGAGAGTTCTTTACGATGACCGTATTTAAGTGTCTTCTTGAGGGATTTTTTAAAACTTCCGGCGTCTGGACCCTCGCTTTCACAGGCCCCTCTACTCGTTTAAAGCTTTCCTTTCAACTTCTGCCTTCTGGGTACGCGGACGTTTGTTTTCAAATTTCCTTTTTCGGCCTTGACCTTCGAGGTTCGATGAGTTAGCTTGATAGCTCTTTCCCCCATAAGAGCGGTTTGCATTTCTGGTCTGCTCATTTGAAGATTGCCTTCGGATACTTTGAGAATACGATGCCCCTCTAGCTTTTTCCGCTATTCTGCGATTTTGAAACTTGACCGCCAATTCGAAGAGCTCCTGCAATGTGCTTGGGTTTCTAATTTCGAAGTAGTCTTGAACAGCGGGTAACAATCTTGGTGAGATTATTTCAATAATCTCCGCGTCGAATTTCTTCCCATACAGCATATCCGTCAGCTTAATTTTTCGCAGAATAATGTCCGTCAACTCTTCTATATTCCGTTGATAAAAACTATATAGTTCGGCTTCTAGACTTGCTCGATCTTTCACTATGGGGAAGGCCTTTAATAACGATTTTTTGAAATTTTCAAATGTATATGTCTGGCCTCCGAATTCCCCTAATAAAAATTTGCCTATATTCTTTCACCATAGCGCGGCCTGTCCTCTTAGTGCAGATGTGGCGATGGCAACTTTTTGTCTTTCAGGCACAGGGTAGATCTCGAAATGATTTTCTAGGCCTTCTAGAAATATCGCCACCGAATTTTTTCCGTCCAAATTGAAGTTTGGCTTAATTGACGCTCTCATCGTCTGGACCATGTATCCAAATCCTTCCAATTGGCTTGCCATTTCTTGTTGTTGTCCAGCAACTTCCATCCAATTTTTGGCCATTTCAGTTAGACAAGTGTTCGGGCGCCAATGTAACGTTGCGGGCTTCCAACCTGCACGCAACAATAGTGGTGACTGCTAAGAACTGGAAGTAGACCAAAATCTTGAGAAGGGTTTTAATCCCTTTTTATTCAACTTTAGAAATTACAAATGCGTGCTCTTGACGCTCACAAACTACGCCGACCTGGCGGTAAAATAAAAATAAGAAACTAAGAAAAGAATAGTAACAAGTGACTAACTACGAGGCTCTCTAAACGTAACTAACCTCACCGCGTTCTAAAATACCGCTGATAATTCAGCACTCTGAATATTACATTGAAAGATTAACAATCTGCCAAGGAAAACACACAGGCCGAAACGCATGGTTCTTCGATTTCTAACTAGCCACCTCCACGCTCGTGAAGCAAGAAAGCACACTTTCGAACTCGTTTCCTTCCTATTTAACTCAGATTACTTCCGCTGATAATTTGAATCCTTGCGCGTTCTACTAAAATTTACATACTCTGGCATTGGCAATTCCAGGGAAAAGTAAGGCTTGACAGGAAAGATAGTTTAAACTTAAAATAAATGTTAGTTAAAATAAATATAAACCCTACAGTAGGACGAAAATTAATAATTGATTCACAATGACAGAGTACCGTAGTCATTTCCTCATAGGTCAAAGAGGCTTGTCCTAAAACGTTTCTTTACAAATATTTCATAATGTCAATAAGCCTGTCTCACCAACCACCCCACCATGAGGCGTTATGTGGATTAAATTTACACTCAGTAGGACGAATAGCATTGTCATTGACTATAAGAGTACAATCTACTAAAATCTGATGGGAACTTTAAGCCCCTACAAAGTTACTTCCGTTATCGCAATAGATGATTCCACATTTTCCTCTCCGGGCTATAAATCTGCGTAGAGCTAATAGCAACGACTCGGTTGATAGATTTTTTAATCCTGCACGAGAATATTCTGATATTTTCTCGATTTTCCCAGAAAGCAAGAGAGTACAATTACGAGGTATATATATTTATTAAAATGTTAAATGCGCGTGTTCCTGTATTTTAATTTTTCTGCTTTCTCTTCAAATAACTCTCGTGCTGCATTGCACAGGGGCATAAAACAATTTTAATTACAAATTCTACTATAAATAGCTAAATAAATACAAAATCCGTAACACTGCCCCGTTCTCAAGGACTGCACGTCCCGGGCAGTACAATCCCTGGAAAGGAAGCCAAACTTAGAACTAAGACAAAAAATGCAATAACAAATATTACATTACAATAACAAACACCATAAACAATAATTACAGTAAGTAACTTAAATCAATTCGAATACTAAATACAAATCAAATGAAATACTAAATTTATAAATAAAAAGGACCATGGTTTTGTACTATTTACAATACTATTTAAAATTATATATATTACGTACTATGACCATAGTAATGAGCTAACCTGTCATAATGAACGACTTTAGGTTTAGAGTTCGACGGCTTACGGGTCCGAACCTTGACTTTGTTCAGTCTGTTTAGGACTGTGTAAGGACCATCCCAAGGTGACTGTAATTTAGGACTGAGTCCTTTCCGTCGAATCGGGTTCCACAACTACATTTTGTCTCCGTCGTTGAATCAATGTTCATTAGCTCTCGTGCCGTATCGGGTCTTCACCTTTTCCGTCGGCAAGTTGACTCTCTCTTGCATCACTTCAAACCGGGCCTGGAGATCTTGGACGTATTCTTCAGGCGATGAAGGTGCATCCGGAGGGCGACTAAACAGAAGATTACAAAACAGACGAAGGTCACGACCGAAGAGCATCGGAGATGGAGAATATCCGGTAGTCCTGCGTTTCTCTTCGACCCTAGTATGATTTAGGCAGCTTTCTGAGCAGGATCTTTGAGAAAAGGCGTCGGCGTTTCCAGGTGAGGATCCCTTCTTATGATGGATAGTTAAGTCCTCTGAATCCGAAGGCAGTCTCTTATTTTTGAAGTCCAAAGAAAAATTGTATTTCCTTAAAAAGTCCAATCCGAGTATGCAAGCATCTGTATTCTCTGCTACGCATGCCGTGTCAAGGTAGGCGGAACTTCCAAACGTGATGTTCACGTTTAACTTCCCATCTATGTCGATTTTATTACCAGACCCAGCCTGAAGGGTAACACAGAATGGCGTCTAAATGAGTTTGTCTTTAAACTGTTGAGCTAAATCTTTCCGAATGATGGTGACATTACTTCCTGTGTCAACGGTTATATTGCAAGGAACTCCATCGATATGCCCATTGGTGGATAGTCCATTACTGTTGCCATTCACTGTAGAAATCTTGAGCGCTTTAAAACGGTGTTTTTCATTATCTGGCAACCTCCGTTCCTCGATATGGTCACTAACTTGTTTCTCCGTCGTTGCTGGCAAATGGTCTTAATTTACGTGCCCTGAGGTGTTCTGCAGTTTCTTGGTACGTGGCCTTCAGATCCGCATTTCCAGCAAGTTCACTTCTTTTTCGTCTCATGGCATTTAATTGTCTGTTTAAGTCGTCTGTCTTATTTTTCGTGCTCTGGGATGTTCTGCATTTCCTTTGTATATGGTCTTTGACACCGCAGTTCCAGCACTTTAGGATTGGTTTCTTTTCACTCCTATTCCATCTCAAGGCACTGGCTGGTCTTGTCAAATCATCTGTTTTATTTTCCGTGCCCTGGTGTGTTTGCAATGCCGTCGTATATGGCTTTCAGTACCACATTTTCAACACTTTAGAGCCAGTTTGTTCTCACTCCTCCTCTGTATCAAAGCATTGACTTCTCTGGATAAATAATCTAAACGAACCATCAGTTGATCCACTGGCTCGTGGACTCGCACAGCTCTAACCGGGTAGCGATCTCTACGAGTTGCTTGCTGGGTTGCCTCGAATTTAATGGTGTACACTAGAGCGCTTTTTAAATCCTTCACATCTGCCATTCTCAGGGCATTCTGTATTTCGAGATCCCTGATCCCATCGATAAAATACTGCAGGGACAGGATTTCCCTTGTTTCTCCTGAGCACTCCGTAAAGGCGAGGTTAGACAACCTTTCAACATCCGTGGCGAGCTCCCGGAGTGTTTCCGTGGGCTTCTGTTGACGTGAATTTAATTGAAGTCTACTGAAGTTTTTCAAACATTCCCTCTCCAAAGAACAGCTCCAGTGCGCCGGATAGAGCTTCAGAGTCTAAGCTCTGGTTTTCGGGAAGAGCTCCTGGAGTGTTTCCGTGGGCTTCTGTTGACGGGATTTTAATTGAAGCCTACTGAAGTCTTTCAAACATTTCTCCCCAAAGCGCAGCTCCAATGCGCCGGATAGAGCTTCAGTGTCTAATCTCTGGTTTTCGGGAAGAGTCTACAGGATATTCGCTCCGTGTGCTCTCAGAGGAGCGGCGAGATGACAGGCCTTAGCTTGGGAATCCCATCCATTCGCTTCCGCCACTATAGAAAATTGTATCTTATATACTTTCCAGGAGGTTTTTTCATCATACGTGGACAACTTCAGAGAGGAACGAGCAAGCATAGGTAAAAGTTTAAAACTATTACTATTGCTCCCTGCCGTGGCTACGAACTTCTTTAAGGTATCAACTGGCTACTGCAGAAACCTTGTCATCAATTTGTTGTTGAACGGCAGAAACTCTTTCTTGAATTTCTCCAACTCTGTTTTCAACTGTGTCAGTTCTGGTTTCTATAGCTTCAGATTTGTTTTCTATTATGCACGTGATTTCTCTTTTAATTTCCTCTTGGACCACATTCATGTCCTCTTTAATAGCTTCCATCTTTTCTTGAATAGGTTTAATTTTTACTTTAACAGAAGCTTGATCAGCTTCCATATTTATTTGAACAGGTTTAATTTCCTCTTTAACAGTAACTTGACCAGCCTCCATCTTTTTTTTTTTTTTTTTTTCAGAATCTTGTCTCGCTTTAATCTTTTCTTCAAAGGATGCTTGGCCAGGTTCCATCTTTTCTTGGAATGCAACAAAAGCAGTGACGAACTGCCTTAATTGTTTTTTCATACCTCTAGTTATTGGCATTCAAGCCCCACTCCGGACACCAAAAAGTGTTGCATGCGTACGGGTTCGTAATGGATTGAATGCACAAGTCGATAAAAAGCTAAAAAAACTTATTCCAACAAATCAAACAAAATGCTGAAATTTCCACGATATCGCAATATCTCACAGTAGTTATATTTTAAACTAATAAAACTTTTAAAAGAACTCGATTCAAGAAGAGAAAGCTAATCCGATCTCACCGCGAATTCGCTACACTCAACAAGAAGAACTATATGAGCAACTACTGAATTGAGATGTTTTTCTCCGACTTTCATAAGCTTTTTAATCTTGCACGAGAATATTCTAGTATTTTCTCGATTTTTCCGTAAAGAAAGAGATATATATTTATTAAAATCTTAAATGCCCACGCTCCTGTATTTTAATTTTTTCGGCGTAGCTTTCTCTTCAAATAAGTCTCGTACTGCATTGCACGGGAATACAAAACAATTTTAATTACAAATTCTACTAAAATAGCTTAATAAATACAAAATCCGTAACAGTATATTTCCTTATTTATAGCACATACAAATACTGATAGCATTTTATATAAGGTGCGTTATTGCATATAACAGACATGGCCAAACTACTGCTCGTGAGCTACTTGCGATCCTTTGCCATCTGAAAAGGCCCTTGTTTTGAATAAATATAGTTTAATTTTTTAATACAAATGGAATTTAAATAGAAATCATGTATGGCATAGGCTCATGGGGTTGCCGGGCGGAGGAGCTGGTTAGACTTCGTATGAAACAGCACAATGCAGTGAGCTTGGTTACTAATGCTTACGAGATGTTTCAGAACGACCTCTACTGAGGTTGTTTGTATCCTAGCCGGTGTGCCCGCTCTCTCCAAATATTTGTTTTTTTATTATGATAAATTTCGTTTAAGGACAGGAAATATTGATTTTAAATTATATGGAGATTCTATTGTAACACGGTATGCTTTTGAAAAATTTGATTTAAATGATTCACCCTGCTGAAAGAATTTTTATTCCGTATTATTTGGATGCTCCAAAAATAGGATAAATTTACATTTATACAGACGGGTCAGGCCAGGGAAATGCCATTGCTTTCGCATATGTTATATATTATTATGGAACAGAGATTAAGAATAATAAATTTAAACTCAATATTTATAACTCAGTTTATCAAGTGGAAGCTATGGCTGTTTTTTATTCACTGAAATGGATTAAGAAGACTTTTAAAGGGAAATATGATATACATATTTATTCTGACAGTTCTTCAAGCTCTCTCACGATCTGATCAAGACCCTTTAATGTAAAGATATTAGAGAATTATCTAAAGACTTGAGAGATCAAAATATTGTGTTTAAAATTGGGTGAAGGCACACGTTGGACATTTTGGAAATGAGTGGGCGGACGCACTGGCCAAGCAGGCAATTACCGATGTTAATGCTCGTGATATTGATGTACAGGGATCAACAAGGAAAGCTGTGACTATTATGAAAAATTGTATTTATGATAAATGGAGGGAGGAATGGGAAAGGTCTGATTGAAATAAAGGTTATATGAAATTTGTTAAACTTAAAAAAGGTTTATGTTATTCAGACATTGACGTTAACCAAATCATTACAGGTCATGGCCGTTTTCCTTTCTATTTTAAAAGGTTTAAATTACAAGCGTCTGACCTCTGTGATATCTGTAAAGAACCAGGCACTGCGGAGCATTATGTGGAAACATGTAAATATTTTACTGATATCGGGAACGAGTTTAAGAAAAATGATGTTTTTAATATATACGATATTTTAAATGATTTTAAGACTGAAAAGATTTGCCAGGAAAATAACGGAGAAGATTAATCATGATAAGCTTGCAGTAGGGATTTTAATTTTGTTTTTTAGATATGTTCTTTATGTCTCTTTGTTGAAGGTGTTGTTTCTAGCTTGCTCCCGCAAAAAGGCCATAGGGCGACGTAAAGTCTGCCAGAAGGGTCGGGCTGCGTCTGCCATATCATAGAATACATAGCGCCACGTTTCTTTATTAATAGCTAATTTAATTTCTGATATTATGTAGGTACAAACTTGATAGATTTCAAACTGTCTACTGCTGGCTTATCGTCAGAGCAACAAATACCTAAAATTACAAATAATTCTATTTCTGGTCATTACTATTCTGATTATGTTACTTTTTGAACAGGTAGCGGTCATCGGAATACACTATTGTGAAGTTAATCTAGAACGCAATGCTAATATATTTATTGAATTATTCTTCCTAATAATTTTTCTCTCAAGTTAATTTTACTTCAGGCAGTATTTGCTTACATTCCTGTGTGATCCTATCGTTCACAATAGTTGTGATCCACTTGGAAGATCTGCTATTCATTGTAGGGTGCACTACTTTTATTCAGTCCTTGAATGGCGTAACTACTGAAGAAACCTGTTTCGCTTTGTAATCCATACAGAGCTAATTTAATCTATGGAAGAATTTTACGAGGATATTATTTTTGGTGGAATGAACCTTCAGCCTCTTACTTAGTTAGGTTCTTACTTACCTCTTACTTAGTGCTTAGGAGACTTGTCTCAGTTTTCTGTGGAACTCGTTCAAAATTAATTTCCTATCCCTAATCAAATCAGGCATTTTTTTGCAATTGCTTCACAGATTTCGCAACCATTCACAATAATATGCTTAATGAACAGTTTTCCTACATGAAAATCTACCTTTCGCAATAATTCCTTGGTAATCCCAGGCACAGATCATAATTTATTTCACCAATGGTTGTGTATGCTGAAATATTTGGAATCGTGGGAAGAATCACTGGTTTGACAACAATTTAAATTTTAGTCAAAATGTTTAATTCCCATTTTATCAAATATTGTTATTCCAGCTAGAGATCTTTCACCTTAATAATCAAATCTTCATATCAATAACATTGCATCAAGCAATGTACATCAATCAATAGAACACAGACATCTCTCTTCTCCAAAGTTTCCTGTCAAAGTCGGCATATTCATATTGGTAAAATTTCTTTAGCTTGTAATATTTTTTCGTATTTTTCGATTTCTTGTTTGATGACCGTCTTTCTTTCTACCTAGCACTAGGTTAACATCGCAGTCGTGATTATGTCGCCGGTTACTATCGCAGTAGGTCAGAGGCATTTTGCTGCCCGGCATATCTAAAATTTCTCATCCCTTAGGACTGCCGCTCTGCAGCTGCACTGGCTCTGATGCCACCATTACACTTCTTTTAATCTGTTGATACATTTTTGTATTTTTAATTTTCGATCATCATGTACGTCTGACACGTCCTTCGTAAAAGCTTAGTAGACAAACGAAAAGTTGAACAATAATCCACTGCTGATGACTACAAATTTCAAGTAATAATGTGAATTTTTTTCCTGTAAACGTTCATTTTTAGTCTTTTAGAGAAATTAGAACTATTTGGAAGCAGAAGATATTAAAAATGTGCAATGCCCTCGAAGCTGGACCTTTCGAAAACGCGCCGAGTGTGCTACCGTTATACCAAGGAGGGAGAAAATACTTATATACTCCCCCTTTTAAAAAGCAACTAAAGATTAGGTGACCCAATCACCAAATCCTGGTGGTGAAGAATCATCATCCACCATCTTTTTAGTTCGGATCCTACTGTAGATACATTAGGATGTTTGATGCAGGAGGTGTGAAAAATGACCTCTCGAAAACGCGCTGAATGTGCTAACCATTACACCACGAAGGCATGCAGAAAGCAGGAAAAAATACCTCCTGGTTTCTGCATGCCTTCGTGGTCTTGCATAGTCTGATCTTTTATTTTCTAAAGTATCTTCTGCCTACTGACTCCATTTCAAACTCATTTTGAGATTTATTCTCTGTACACAGGTTAGGTCACCCAATGGAGAGTTGTACTATGTAACCGATGTGACAGAGAATAATTTATTTTAAAATTTCTCCTGAGTTATTTTATTTAAAAATTCAAGAGATTATAAGTCATTTGACCGCCTTTATGAGCCCAACAGTTAAAATACGGTTGACCTGTACACCTCTTTAGAGAGCAAGAGCTAGGAACTATTGTGCAGATGTCTCCCGTGTTCCAAAAGGCCTCTATCGAACATCTGTGCATGTCCATTGAAGTATGAAGGGTTATGCGTTCATGTACATCTGCATTTGTGAAATAAATTCATTAGTGACAGGTATGTTTTCATTCTGTAACATTAGATTTGATTTGCCATGTATTTGAAAAACAGCTCAAAATTAAACAGCTAAGTTGAAGAGTTTAGCTGGTAGGCAGATGGAATATATGCTCGATGTAGCATTTATATAGCCCAGCATGAACTACTAGATTTATCAACAACAGGTTATATATGTCCAGAATTATCATAATGATTCAAGAGATGGTGTCGAGAATTTTCAGTACTGCACACGAACTTCGCTATCTATGTCCAAAATTATTGGGATAATTCGAGAATTTTCAATGATGCTCAGTGTACTGATTACAAACAAAATTCTTGCAAATTTCATCGGATGCCAAGCTGAAGTACTGTATCAGTCAGGGTCGTCATGAGAGATACTGATTATTCAACCACCGAAATTTTTTTTGGGTGAATTCTTCGGTACTGGGCATCAGTAAAAGTAGTTATTCCAAAGTTTGGGGGAAAATTGTTTAACTATTTCTTAGGTTAAGATTCAAAGATTTGAATGATCTCAATATGTTTTTCTTAGGTTAATTGTTGGGGAAACAAAATTGCTTTTTAAGCAAATGCCTAAACAAGTTAACTCGTTTCTCGAGTAGCAGTTTCTGTAGGGCATATTGAAGTGTACCATTTAATTTAACCCTTCTTAAAGACAGAGTTAAAAAAAACCACTCAATTTTCTTTTAAATAATGATTTGTAATTTACTCAGATAATATTTTTTATGTAATTGTAGACCAATGAATATGCTTCCGATTCATACTTGTACTGAAATAAAACAGCAATAATTATAAACGGAGAGGTATAAAGGGAATCAGAAAATATTTGGTTTCTTTACTTGAAGAAAAAACGCTCAATATAAAAGTTACAAAGTTTCATTTCCTAGGGGACTTAACATGATAAACACAAAATAGTAGATATAAGATGGATTTATTCATATTTTTATGTAGTAGGTTTCTTTACTTGAAGAAAAATTACTCAGTATAAAAGTTACAAAGTTTCATTTCCTAGGGGACTTAACATGATAAACACAAAATAGTAGATATAAGATGGATTTATTCATATTTATATGTAATTGTGTTAATCAAATATTCATTAATTTAGTTCAGAAGTTTCTTTATATTCAAAAGCTGTCTATTATTTTTAAAATGATATAAATTTGGACTTGCGGTTCTTGAACGTTCATAAAATCTATCATGCGGCTCCCATTGTCTTGATGTTTGGCCATCCCTGGCATATAATGTAGTAGTAAGTATGTGCAACAGTTAGCTAATGTCCACCACACCACTGGCGAATCACTAAATACTGGTAGTTTGACTGGTTTCAAATCCTGATGAATGGGCTGGCTGCAAGGTAGTTTTCATGGATTTCTTCATGTATAGCATGAATACAAGCCAATTTCTTTTAAAAAGAACTTCATGAAGACAAACCCCTTTCCTTGGTAGATACCCTTGTATGCATTGGGGGGGGGAAACAATTACGAGTATTATGTATCTTTAGCAGTGTTATACTTTTAAACCATAAACTCCCTCTGTATCCCTGGTGAATTCTGAAGTCTTAAATGCATTTCTAATCAGTGAAATTTTATTCAGTGCGATACTTATTTTTAATATGACAGAAATTGAATGCAATCAATCATGATAAGTTAACCTAGACTCAAATTTCAGAGTTATTCATGATATAGTGTTTTCTTTTCATGCATTACTGTGTTTATAATTATAATTATGTCTATTGGTAGAGTCAAAAGTCGTTAATTCGGACACCCATAATCCGGACCTCAAAGCTAAAACTTTGCATGCGCATAAGACCTTTACGGCTGCGAATGTGCGTTTACATAATGCATGTGCATAATACATTTATGCATGTGCATTTAATGTATAATGGACGGTATAGGCTAAGCTAAAATTATCTAATTCAGTTAATGTTGCAGATTGCGCTGTTTCTTAATCTTCGAATTGGATCTGGCTTATTATTTTTTGCAGACTGTTAGAGCAATTTTATAAAAGTAAGCTTGAACTTTCGATTATGTCAAATAGAATTTCCGATATATATTTACTAATATGTAAAGGATCTACAAAGCAAAAGTATGTTTCGAAGTCCATCAAACAAAAAGTGGAATTGCTGCAAAAAATGGATAAAGGCATATCCTTCGTTTCTCTAACCATTCCGAAATCTGTTTATCAATTTCACTCTGCTCTGCACGGGGGGGGGGGGGGACGCCGCGGAGCGCAATTAATTGGAAGTTGATCTGTCAGAACTATCCTTATCTTCAGAGCAGATGTTTTTATTTTATTTGGCTTATAATTCCTTACTAAATGTAGTATTTCATCTCGATGTACTCCGTCTTTGATATGATTTAAATCAAATTCCTCGTCATTATAATTCGCTTCCGATAGTGAAGAAAGTGACACAGAGGTTATTGAAAACAAAAAAATTTTGATTGACAAATTAGTCGGTATTCTCGGCACAGCAATTATAGGACTTGAACAACGGAACTTTGTAACTGAAGAAGAAATTATATCTGTTTATAGAATTAAAGAGAAAGTATTATCACATAAACCGAAGCAAATTAAACAACTTACATTGAAAGAAATGTTTAATAAAGTAAACAAATAAATATTAAGCTTTTTTTTTTTTTGTAAATTTTGATACCCTTTAGATCATAATTGTTCTTTATTTCATAAATTACGGTTTCATATTTTTAATTTTGTAATTTCTGCATGCCATCTTACCAGATTTAAACTGATGATCTATAATCCGGAATCGCCAAAGTCCGAGTCCGGATTAACAACTTTTGACTGTATAATATTGTATTCCTTGTAGTATATGACATATTTAGGGCTTTTTACTTCTATATAATCTCAGATGCAAATTTTTAAATGATATGCACAACACTAGCATTTGTAGCCCATGCAAGTTTTTAAAATGATTCAATAACTGTTTGTCATCTCAAGCCCTGGCCATGATTTCGATGAAGATAAAATCATCCATAGAAAGGCACCAAACCTTCTTGGTTCATATTAAGTAGACATGGCTGGGAGTTTCTTCAGTGGGGAAAACGATATTACTTGATAAGTAATGTCATATAATACTATTTATTCAACAGGTTTGACAGTTCACAACGGTATTCAAAATATTGTTCTGTTCATTGCCATGTAATTCAAAATTCCCGTTTCTTATCTATATCACAGAAAGGAAACTTTAAATAATATGAAACACCAAAAAAATTCGAAATGACTCATTGATCAACTTGGTTTGGAAAAATTTTTCAGAGCTGAGGGAAAGGGCGTTTTTTCAGTGTTTTGTGTGTTATCTTTAATTATTAAATATCGTGTTCTTCACAGTTGCACTTTAGCCACATAAAATTCAATTCAACAGCAATATCGCAAAATAATTTTAAAATAAGCATATCTTTAGAATTTCAAATACACAGCCTCGCGTGCTGGAGATAAAAATGTTTTTTTTCCACATACAGTGTTGCCATTGATAGCTTTGAAATCATTGAGTTTGTTAATAAAAAATTCCTTAAGTGTTACAAAATATGAAACCGATAAAAAATCAAATTCCAAATTAGGGCTTCCAGATGCCCATATTCGGTGGAGGATTACGTTATTCAAAATTTGATGGCTTCAGGTACTGCTATTTTATCACAATGGAGGGGAAAAAAAAAAAAAAAAAAACACTTCTAAATTTTTTTAAATATAATACAGGGCTCTAATATTTGGTGGCAACAGTTTGAAAAGTGAATCAATGGAAAATGCCAAAACGAAACTAATAGCCCTTCTGGGCCCTTTGAGCTAATAACACATAACTGATAGTCAAGCAAAATAGTCAAAATGATAGTCAAACAAATAACAGTCCTACAAATAGCAAGTAAAAGATACGAAAGTGAAAGGCAGGTTTATTGTATAAATACAGAATAGTTGAATAAGAGGATTAGATTATTTTAATGGTGCATTTAGCATGCAAAAAATAAATTATTTTAGTCTGTGAGCTCTATAGTAGTTAAAGCTAAAACTGCAGACAAATTAAATAACTTCTGCAAATCCTCTTACATCAGTGGAACACTAATATGGGAGACAGAGTACAGAAAGTTAGAACAATTATTTGCTTGCTTTTCTTCTCTATTACATTATTGTCTATCTGAAGATGCAACCTGAATATTCAATAAAATTATTTTAAGGCACAAATATGCAAAATATTGCAATGGTTGTGATAAATCTCTGAAATAATTTTGTTATTAATTTTTTTTTTTTTGCAAAATATCTCTTATAAATGTAAGCAAAATAATTACATGAATACCTAGATTGCTGATGCATTATATGTAATGTAATATGATAAATAATTAACTGAAATGGATAAAAATTATATTTTCAATAACTTGTGCAATTTTGTGTTTTAAGAAGTAATTAAAATATTTAAAATTAGTCAGTTGCTTTTTGTGCTTTTGTTTCATATTTTCAGAAATAAATGCAAAGACTTGCACTGATGTGCAATACTGGAAACCAAAAATGTTTAAAAATTTTTTTTGCGACATGAATTTTACAGGAACAGTGAATATTTCATAGACTACTTTTAAAAATAAGATTCCTAAAAATAATGGAACTATACTTTTTTTGCAGAAATATTCTTTGTAGCTTTAAAAAAAAATCACCATCTTCAAATCATGCATATAGAGATTTTAGCCTCTAAATTAAAGAGAAATATAATCATGATTAAAATATAATTATTATAACTAAATTAAGGAATTTCTTTTTTTTCATTAATGTATATATTTTAGTTCAAAGATAAAAAAATATATCATAACAATCAATTACAGTATTATTAGAAAAATTATCGTAAAATTATTATATAATATTTATCACATTTTTTTCCCCCCAATGGCAGATTGTGAACAGTTACAGTGTAACCCAGCCCATTAATCTATACAAGGCCAGATGTGGTGGTCTCTTTATTATGGAGGCATCTAATAGATGGGCCACCATCGCCTCCTATGAAGGGACGGACAGTTACAACCATGCCTTCTCTGGGATTTGAACCCAGGCCCTTCGGTAGCGCAGTTAGCTTCCCTAACCACTATACCGACTGGGCGACTTATCACTTTAAAATTATGTAATGTAAAATACAAACTAAGAAAATGAATCTCTAATAAATTGATAACTTAATTAGCAATAGCTCTTTTAATTTCTGCTTTATGTGTTTATATGTCCCCTCCTAGCATCTGCAATGCATCAAAATTTCTCTTAACTGCACTCCTAGATCATTTCATAAGTGACTTAATAATGCTGATGACATAACTAATTCAGAATTTAAGCCAAAATTTTCTCTTGGGTGTGCTTCCATATTGTATAATTGTGCATTTTTCTTTCTACCTCTTCTGCCAATATGATGCTGGCATGCTGCTTTTCTTCATATCGCAAAAGAATAAAAAATATGTATGTTCTTGAATAGGCACGATCAGAATGCCGAATGAATTGTGGCCATAAATGTCAATTGAAATTAAGATGAATATTTAATCTTCCTTGACTGCCAAACTTGCTATTAAATTATGGATTAAACATTCTATGTTCCTATGCCATCAATATTGCCAAGTTTGCTTTATTTCATACATATACACACACCTTAATATAGCAAAATTAAACTTTGGAAACACTCATATTTTTACCAATATATAAATGTAGAAATTAAACATAATGTAATCAAATAGTTAATTATTTTTGCATCCTTAAATCTGTGCTCTTTGAATGCAGTGAAAATTAACATGGAAAAACTTCCTACTACAGGATTCATGCCCATCCACCCTATTTCATCAATGAATTGGTACAAATGGCGCATGCATGTTTGTGCTCGTGGTCGTGGCATTTTGCAGTTAAACTATATTAATGTTTACTTATATTCTTAAATTTACTAGTCATTTTTAGAGGTGGTTGGAATTAAACCTTTCTATTTTGCATCATTACACTTCGATTACAGAAAAGCTACGGCACAGAATTAAAAAAAAAAATAAATAAAATAAAAATAAAAATAAATAAAAATAACACATGTACAGTCAAATAAGAGCTTTATTTGGCAGTGAAAGGGGAAAAGCTATAAATTTTTAAAATTTGAGCAGCATTTTTAAACTTCAAAAGAGAATGGTAATTCTCAAAATGACTAAACAAATAATTTTCTAGTTAATTTCTCCAGTTAGCTTGGAGGTAGATACAATAATTTGAAACTTTTATTACATAAAATATATAATATTGCCACTTGCACCCCATAATTTTATAAATGTATACATATAGTGATAAATAAAAGAAATAAATTAAATACTGTTCAGCACACACATGCACAAATAACAATTATAAATAAATATCTGCACAAATTAGTGCTATAAAACACACAATGGAAAACATTTCATCAATTATAGATGGAATGTGTGTTATAAATCATTAAAATAAATCTATGAACTTTGTTGCAAGAACATGTACTAAAAACAGCTGCCTTAAAAACATTCTACAAGTGTTGATAGTCTCGCCAAAGGTGATGACTGGAATACAATGACAGAAGCATGACAGAATAAAAAAAGTAAGGCATGTTCTTTGGCTGATGACAAATATGATAGTTAATAAAATAAACTTCAATACTATAAAAATTAAAGAATGGCATTTTTCTCCACAAACTTAAAAGGAAACACATATCCAATTATACATTTATAGATAACATCAGTCAAACGATGCTACATACATTTCATCTGACACTTGAAGGCACCAAATATCTCACCGGACAATTCGACACAGCTTTTTTATAGAGCCATGGGCTAGCTCTGTTCACACAAGCACTTTTCCATAACTTAACGCAATTGCATCACCATTTGATAATTGGAAATGAATCTTAACTGAAGAGATATTGGTTATGTTTGACTTTTCACTAAACAAATATCACAAATAAAAATGGCTCGAGGCAACTATGAAATATTGGAAATGTATTGTGTATGCTCAAAATCAAGAGCTTTTAAATATTGGCAGTTAACACGTGCATGTTACATGCACTTTTAAATTCCATTCAATTCATGGCAATTGACTAATAGATGTAGCTGTGCTCTCCGACGGATTCAAAACTGTCAGATGGGTCAAATCTGAATGCAATGTAGTAAAGCTATCATCTGGTGGAGGACAAACTTTCTTCTGCAGACTCTGGACATAATTCTGAAATTAAATTATTTTACTTAATATTTAAACTTGCTACAAAACATTTAATGCTAATAATTATATTTATCATTATGCATATCAAACTCAATATTATTTTCACTATGAATGGCATCTTTATTTCATGACTGATAATACAAATGGTCAATCACAAATAGCATTTATAATGAAACTTAAATATCTAAAAACATACAGACTATTAATTTCAATAACAAATGATATTTTGGGTTGCATGATTAGAGCACAACTAGCTTCTTCAACCAAATTTTAATAACATTCAGACATTTAATTTTAGCTGAATTGTATCTCTCAGCTTTGAGAGATGCAGTGATTGCTTTTTGTTGTAGTACCTTCAATATATTTGTTTTGAAATACAGTGCAAAGTCTGTAATCGGGACGTCCATTATCCAGAATGATCTATAATCCGGACCTCAAAGCCACAAACCTTTTTCTTTTGTATGCATGCGCGTAATGCGTTTACGTATGCGCATTTAGCATAAGAAACGAAGCAAATTAAACAAGTAAATATTAAGCTTTTTTTTTTTTTTAAATAAATTTTGATACCTTTTAGATCATAATTGCTCTTTATTTCATAAATTACAGTTTCATATTTTTTATTGTATAATTTCTGCATGCCATCTTACCAGATTTAAATTGATGATCTTTAATCCGGAAAAACCCTTAATCTGGAATCGCCGAAGTCCTGACGAGTCCGGATTACAGACTTTGTACTGTACTAACTATTATTATATATTAGGGAGGAAGAGATGAAAAGATATAATTCTAGAGCATAAAAGCTAAGAAGTATAAGATAAAATAACAAGACTGCACTTAATTTCAACTTTCAATGCAGGGGTGGCAGTCAAATAATAGTTTAAAGCTCCTTTCAGGAATCTGGGTAAAAGGATACAAGTATTGTTAAATATTCCCAAAATAAAAAAGAAACAGCAATTAAACTCAGTTTCCAATAAATAAGTCTTATTTTTCATCTAATATTTAATATGAAGTGAGGCATGTAGGATCATTGCCTTTACATATCTATTAAAGTTCAAAAGAACAGGACATTTTTTCTAAAGATTTATTTTGAATTCTCGCAAAATATAAATTAGCTATATTTTTCCTATCACGAGCTTACGAAATTAGTTTCATTATACTTTTTTTGTTTCAAAAATATAAATTTAAATAATAATACAATTTTAGATAATCTGCACGAATTGCAAACATTATAATTGCACATAGCATTTTATAATATCTATTGAGAAACACACAAGCTGAATTAATAATAATATTTAGAGCTATATTTTTATATGTCAATATATATATATATGTATATAAGTCAGAAATCAAGGATTCCCAAATTTTAGGGGAAGGCAAGCATTTGAGATAGAGAGGGTGTTATTTATCACTTATGAGGTAACTGCTCAAAACTAAAATTTTAGTAACTAAAAATCAGAAAAACATACTAGTTTTCTGAGTTATTCTGAATATTAAATATTTACTAATTCATATGATTTTATTTTTTCTAAAAGATAATAATAAGCAAAGATGAGATAATGCCATAGCAAAAAAATTTAGTTTAAATATTTAAAAAATAATAATTACTCATAAATTGAAAAACTAATCTGCCTCCCCAAAGAACTGGCTGCTGAGAAAGGCTCAAGCTACTTTATATTTTTAACCGCATGGGGTAACAAATACTATATATGTTCATGTATTAACCAAGGATTTTTCTACTATTAACCCAGCGGAAGTCGCACCATGAAAAGTTACTAGAGTGGGCGTATGGGGTATCACATACCCCAGTATTTAAAATATGATAAAAATAGTCTTATTTTGTTTTAAAGCTATTTTTCTTGTTCTCGTGTATTATAAATACGTGAATAATAATTGGATTTCAAAAAGTTAATTTCCAAAATAATCTTAGAGTTAAAATTAAGATAAATGAAAATAATAAAAAAATAAACATCATGCCTATAAGTTTCATTGCATCTCTAATACACAATGCTTATTTTATTTCTTTACACTTTGAATGAAATACTTTGTGTTCTTGGCACAGAACGTTTTCACATTTTATTTTAAACATTGCATTCACGTTCTTCTGTCCTTGGTGCAAGGGCAATTTATCACTTTCATACTTAGTTGTTTCAAATTTCGTGTATTCGTTTTAATTCTTCATCGAAACTTTTGCTTTTGTTTTGCATGCAGTACGTCAGTTTCTTGGTAAAGTGTTAATCTCTGATCCTTGTTCAATACTTTTTTCATTAATTGTAATGCTAAGTCCTTCAAAAACAGACTTCTGTTTCGGGTTGGTGGATTAGCAGTGGAATGTAATATAATTCAAGCATTTATTGCAGCAATATTCAGTGCAGGAAAGAAAATTACCATTGGCCACCTCCTTGTTATATTGGCAATTGAATAATTGGCTGACATTTCATTCCACATATCCACTGCTCCTTTAGTCATATTATAAAAACATATAATTCCTGATGTTTTATTTTCTCCAATAGTACCATCTATAGTACGATCGTTATATAATATTGAAAGCATAAGAACAATTTTTCCTTTTTTAGGAACATTAGGAATTAATGTTTTATCTTTTGCGAAACCAAAAACAGTGTCAAAAATATTCCTAGTTTCATCTTCAGTTTCCAAAATGCAATCTTCATCACTTTTAAATATTTCTAGTAAATCTCACAGGCGTTGCATCTTCAACTCATAGGGAGTCATTCTTTTTACCATAATGCAGTTAGAAATTTTTAAGAATTTAATGTCAAGTACTTTAAAATCACTTACGAGTAGAAATATTTACTGTTACACTCTAGAAATAAATTTCTGAACTAAATATTCAGTCAGAAAAACACTTACGTGGACAGGCGCGTGGGTGTGTCATACCCCAGTTCCAACAAAATACTGATAAATCTTTTTCTGAAACACACAGGCAAAGAAAAAGCAGTTCTGAAAGTCAACCACAACTAGAAACTCAGCTACTGAATGCAGCACAGAATTTTAGTTTTACAAGTTAGGTATATTCCACTTTTATGTAGGGGTGGGATATGATACACACCACGTGCTTTCCCGCGGGTTAAAGATTGGGGATTTATTTAAATAAAAGTTGAAAATGATTTCCAAATAATTCAAACACAAAAATGATATTACAGATTAAGTTAAATGAAGAAATATTATTTTCATTTTATTTGATGCTAATACACATTAATCAAATTTCTTAATATTGGTACTGACACAAAATTTTCTAGCAATTTTTTAAGTCCCTTTGCTAGAGGCAGGTGCAAAAGAATGTTACTGTTTTCTATTTCATCATTAACATCTTTGTTATATAAAATAAATGTTAAAATTTATTAAAAAAAGATATTGTTAAAATTTTGTACATAGATAGACGATTTTAGCACAATTTTATGTGAAACTGTTGTATCTTTCCGTGTAATACAACATAAAAAAATCGAGAAAGAGAAGCTATACGGGAAAGTAAGAATACAGGGGCAAGTCTGTTTAACATTTAATAAATGGGTATCTCGATAATTTGGCGATATATCGGCAAGCCGGCCACGGTTTCGGCAACTAATTTTTGTCCAGTCCTAGTCTCACCGTAACAGGTACTGTAATTGAAAAATGTAATTGATCACTATATTAGCTGCAACCGTAGTTCGACCCTCGTATTGCCTTCCAGTAATTTCAAGAAGCAGAAAGCACTAGAAATTTCTCGGCCATCATTTGTTCTCAGTTGTTAGCTAAGCATGAGTTCTGAGTACTATCTCCAGTTTAGCTTTGCTCTTTGCTGCGCTTTGCATTGCATTGTGCTTAATGTTCATAGTAGTTTGAAGTGTAACTACTGACTGTACTCTGTGATATTGGTAAGTTGTACGAGTATTTTTGTGAAAATCTCCAGATCTCTGAAGTGTTTCTTTTGATATATGTTTGGAATGCAAGCAACTTTAATAAAATGTGGCTACTAGATAAACAATAAAGTTCTAGTAAATTTACTACATTGGGTGCATACTTTCTTAATTTAATAGGAAGTAAGTATATAGGTGTTATATCAATCATAGAAATTTTGAAGAATGGAAATTTGTGGAACAACACTTTGAGCAATCAAGAAAGGAATATAAGAAAAGTATTAGAATAATATTTATAACGATATCTTACCTGGGAAATAACATCACCATGTGCTGTGCGAACCTGATATAAGTAGCGATATTTCTTTTGACGTTGTTCGGCTCGAGATTCTTCTTGTCTAATTCTTTGTAAATTAAGCTGCCTTGTTCTTCGTCTGGGAGGAGCAACTATGGTGATAAAAACCTTTTTTAACTCAGAAATTAAAAAAGTACATTGATTTGATAATAATATCTTTATAGATATGTAACAAAATTATTCTGTATATCTAAAAATAGATATACTATAAAACACTCCTGGAAGGAATTCAGAAAGACCTCCTTTGTGAAAAAATTAATAAACTTTAAATATCACTCTCTTAAAGTGAATTTGTACCAATATACTTGAATTAGAAAAATGCTTTTTAATTGCTATTACTTTTCCAAATTTATTAATGTTCAAAATGTTGTCCTTATTTGATAATGTTAGATTGAAAATACTCAGTAAAGTGAATTTTCAGTCATTTTGGTTCTTAATTTACTATTTCATGTACAAGTCTTGGAGATTATATGAAAGTTTAAATCAATTAATTTTTGCTGTTAACTTCAACCTCCTTCCCCCCAAATTTTTTTTTCACAGAAACTTCATTGCTTCAAATTCCAATACCATAGTTGCCAATCTTAAAATACAACAAAGGGACCTTAAAAGTTTTTGCACTGAGTGGCAATGTCATTTCAAAAGAACTTAAACCGCTGACTTGAAATGAATTCAGTTTGAAGTCATCTGAATACAGTTATATCAGTATCATTATAAATAGTTTGATAACCAGAACTGTGAATGATTCAGATTATCAAACTATTTATAATGTGATTCTGATATAAAATATATTAATATTTAATCAGATATTCAAAACGCTGGCTCTCGGTTGATTTCATCTTGCAATATTTTTATATACAGAGAAAATCTTGAGTAGGAAAGAAATGCTTTTAAATAATAATATTAATAATTAATGAACATAACTCAGTAGTAGTAAGGATAACTTAGGAATGTAATATTTATTAATGTAAAATAACACTATACACAAATTACGATTAAACAGTTGAAGCTTTATTCAAAGTTCCATAAATGTGTACAGCACATTTAAATAATTCAGATTAAAAAAAAAATTAACAAGAAAAATAATGCTGAAAATCACGAGCACTGGGAGAATGGAATTTTCACAAATTAACTTTAATTTCAACAAAATCTATTTATTGCTGAAAAACACTTCCCTTAATAAAAAATAAAATTTAAAAATTGAAAGATTTGGTGATCTACCAGGTAATGAGACAAAAATGTGGAAGTCTTGGTAAAAATGGAGAGTTCTCAGCTATGAAATGCTCTCATGGATATGATTGCAACATCTATTTTTAGCCTTCCTATTGAAGAAGAAAACTTTCAAAAATGTAGAATCTTGCAGCACAAATTTTTTTAAAAACGTTACACTTTGGAGTAAAATAAAATTTTATACTTTTAACAAGTGAGTTAAATAAAAGCATTCATAAACTGAAATTTAGATATTTGGATGTGGAACTTTGTAAATATTAGTATTTAAATTAGTATAAAAATTTAAATTTTACCTTTAAAACTATATAGTTTCCTTAGAGTCATTAAAAAATTATATAAAAAATGTTACATTACGAAAAGGGCAAAATACCTTTTTCAGAGAGAAATGAGGAAAACTAAATAAACCAATTTTTAGAATTACTGAACTTTTATGTCCGAACATAGATACAATTTGGAAATTAAAATAAAATTTAGAATAAAAAGCTGTAATCAAAATTTTTAATTTATTTAAACTACAGAGCAAACTTTATAATTCATGAACTACAATTTTTGTTTACATTTTACTTCTTTTTACAGTTCTAAAAACTAAAAATTTATGAAGTATACTTATAATTATTGTCTTTTGGCTTTTTAATGATATTATTTTTAAATGTGGTTGCAACAAAAGGTTTCTGCCAAAAAAATTTCTTAATAAAGTCAGAACACCCCCACCCCAAAGCAGTACCTTTAGTCCAGGTACTAATCACCACCTAAATGTATGATTTTCTGCCAATGTTTTGGTAGTTTTTTAAAGCCTTCAGCCCAGAAAATTAGTGGCTGCGAGTTCAAAAACAGACAACCTCATTTCAGACAGCCTGTGCAGAATGGAAGATAGTATCAGCAAGATGTAGCTGCAGGTATAAAAAAAGATAGAAATCCGAAGGAGCTATGTCGGGGCTATGTGGTGGGTGTGGCAAAAGATTCCATTTAAGTCTGTACAGAATTCAGCCAGTGAATGCAAACGCATGTGGTCTTGGCATTATCTTGATGGAACATTACCGTTCTGCACCGGAACTCAGTTCAATGTTTTTCCTTGATAGCAGAGTTAACATGGTCTAGCATCTCACTAAACACCTTACTATCGAGGGTTTTGCCTCTTTCCAGACACTCTTTGTGGATAATACCACAGCAATTCCACCAGATACAAAACATGATTTTTCCGTTAGTGAAACTGCGTTTTGCGATGCTCATTGGGTGCAGACCAATCCCCTATTCAGCCTATGTTGTTGAAGTAAATCTACTTTTCATCAGAAAGGAGGATGCGGTCCAGAATTGGATTCTTGCATTGATATTCGAGCAGATTAGTGCAGGCCCGTACACGTCTGTTCTTCTCTGCATGAGTCAGCTAATGCGTCACCTAGTGATTGAATTTGTATGTCAAGTTTATGCAATGCATAGTGTGACTAATGGACATGGAACTAATGTCTAACTCCTTAGCAAGCTCTTGAGTGGTTGCATACTGATCGTCTTCCCCAAGTTCCTGTAAGTGGGCCTTATCAACATCAGTAGGCTCAGAGCTTTGTTTCTTGAATACAATAGTCCTTGTTTTTGAACTTTTGGTATCAAGCCTTCACAGTGTCATATAATACAGCATTAGTACCTGATATGTACTTTTTGGAATAGAACAAGAAGTAAATGATGTTTCTATTCTGATAGAGTGATAGTTTTGTTTCAGACACCTTGTACTTAATAATAATGACAATTTTTTACAAATTTCACAACATAGTGCTCTAAAGCAGGTATTTTTCTTTCAGATGCCAAAAAGCATTTGAAAAAATATTATTAAACATGTCAACATGAACTGTTTGCACAGACAATATTTGCGGTGGCGGGAAACGTTCGTTAAAACCCAATATTTATTTTGTATATTAACTATATAAACTCATTTCAAATAGAAAAAAAAAAAAAAAAAAAAAATGTTTTTCTTTATTTTGCCATAAATTTTGGATAAAAACAGTATAAATAAATTCTCATTTTATCTGATGGAGAATGAGCTAAAAAATTTGTTGGTTTAGCTCATATTTTTTATCCTGTTCCAATGCTTGGTGCAATATTTTGCTTTTATTTGTAATTTGTGACTTAACATTTAGTATTAAATTTTCAGCATTTGAATTTTTATAGCAATCTAGCAAATTCTATGCACGAGTGCAATTTGTAGCAAATAGTGTAGAAATTACTAAGTTTTCAGTAAACGATTCTGAAACAAGAAAAAGATAAATAAAAACCGCCGAAGCCAAACTTGTCTTTAAACAAACAAAAAACTACTTACGCTGTTGGTGATGAATTCCAATGCCAGTAATGCGCCACTGAGTAAGAGTCCCTACAAGAATCATGAATGGCCAAACTCCAAGAATCAGCCAAGAGAACCAGCAAACTGGTAAAGATATGGAAAGTCTTATTCTATCCCACACCCAATGAATCATTATGTATTTCTCTATAAAATAATCTGCACAAATTGCAATTATGGCACCACCATAAATACTAGTTCCTAATATAGTTAAACCTGCAAATAAAGAAGCAAACAAATTTAACAAAATTAATAAAGAAAGACTTAAAATAAATTTAATACAGAAATTTTTGACGTTTTATGCTTCAGAAGATTTCAATTCTGAAAAATATCAAAAATGCATGCAATTTAATTTTAAATTGGTTTTATACTGATCTTGGAAAAAAAAAAAAAAAGTAGGCTTTATTTCAATGCCGCTTGACACAATGTTAAAAGGTTCCAGTTTTAGGATATATGGCACTATCCATATTATAACAGAATTATAATAACATATTTTTATTAATGTAAAGTGCCTTTAAAATTACAATTTTAATTAAAAAAAATTTTTTTTAACATATAGGAATGCACACAAAGCATACCATACCCAAGGTTAGGCTCGTTGTCATATATTTCAAACCCATTCTCTGCAAATAGATGCAACTGATATTCTTTGTGTGTAAAACTGCCAAAGCAAATGGTAGAATACACCTCAAAAAATTACATCCCAGAATACAAAATAACTCTCCCTGAAAATTCAACGTTCATTCTCTTCCAGCCAAGTATAGCATATAAGAACAGTGATGCAATGTTTGTTTATTTCTTATTTATGCTCCCTTTTACAATTAGATGTCACTTCATTTCTGTTCCAGTCCATTCCTATTGGTGTTAAAGGGCAAAATATAATACTTACATTATGTATAATTTTGGTTATATTCTGTTGAACTATTCTTATAAAGGATGCAAAAGTCAAAATTAGATTTTATTGGCAATTGTTGAAGCTGTGTATGTGTAACTTTTGCAGGAATTTTATAATGTATATTTTTACTACACCAAATTTTATTCCACTTAAATAATTAAAAAATATTATAAGGAATTAAAAATGCTTTACCTTTTTGCCAGAATAATGTAAGGACAGCACCAGCAAGACCACATCCCATGAGTATGGCAACAATCAACCAGATGTTATTTGGTGTATACCAAAGATGAGAAATTAAGATGACAGCAACACCCAGGAATAATCCTGTATGAAAGCCAGTCATGAAGAGACCAACATATTGCACAAGCATTGTAATGAGGCCAAACAGTAAACCAGCACCCAAAGCTACACCAGCATTACCAGCAGCAGACAACAGATCTTCTTGCTGACAAATCAAATAGACAAGAACTGTGCCAAATGTGAAACCAGTGAGGAACATCACAGCTTTGAAACAACGATAGCCTAAAAAAGAGTAAAGTTGCTATATAATAAATATTTTTATCTAATAAGGTAGTATAGAATATTTTACTAACAGGCAAAATTAATAAATTAATTATTACACAATGCAGCTTTTGTATGAAGATAAAATTATTGTTTAATGTATCCGACACATTTCTGAATGTCACCATGTGGCTTGTTGTTGAATCTTCCAGATAAAGGAAGTGAAATGCTGTAGAATATGACACTGCGCATATACTGAGTATGCAAAAACAGTGATATGTACACAGGAATACTGAAGGAATTTTTCAGCTTCTCATATGACTTGAGTTTTGACTAAATTATTTCAACCAAAATGGGTGAAGTTATGAGGCATGACACACACACACACAAAAAGACTTTCAATAAATCAGTGTGCTTACAGAATTGGTTCTTTGTAATGTTATCACCTTCAAAGCAGTCTCCTTCAGCATTCACCCACTTCTGCAGTCAGTGTTGCCACGGCTGGTAATAGTTTTGGAATGAGGTTTCTGGAAGGCCCTTCAGGAGATTCTCCATTTTCGCTTGAACATCTTTAATTAAGGTAAAACGGGATCCCTTTATGCAAAATTTAACTTAAAACAGTCTGACCATTGGAAACCCACCTATTCAATAGAACTCCCTTAATATTGAAGAAGACAATCAACATTGCCTCAATTTTTGATTTTGACATGTGCTTTTTTTTTTTTTTTTTTGAATTGGGGATTCAGGACACTTCCACTGCATTGACTGGTCCCATGGTTCAACACAAGTTAACAACTGATTCCAACAAATTAAACTTGTTTCTGATGTCTTCTAGCACATCCACACATGTCTCAATGGCATTGTTTTTGGTTATTGGACAAAACTTTTAAAACAACATTTGCACGAATCTTCCACATGTATAATTCCTCAGTTAAAATGCATTGGACAGCTTGCTTTCCTATTCAAGTTAACCAACTCTGCTACTGTACAAACACTTAATCTTTGGTCACACCAGATAACCTCACAAACTTTGGTAATGCTTTGGTCCATAATCGCTGATCTTAGGTGTCCAGAATGTTCATCATTTTCTGCACTGTCCCTTCCCTCCAAAAACCATTTATACCATTCAAATTCACATGCTTGAGACAAATTTTCAACTCCATAAGCCTCGGCTAACATTTGAAATGCTTCTGTGGTTTATTTCTTAAGTTTAACATGAAATTTGATGTTCATTGACTCTTCAGTTTTTTTTATTAGATAGTTTTCCAGCAGAATGCAGTTCCACATGTTTACTTACTGATGCAATACTCCCAACTGTCATGATCCGAGTTGAAACTAACAGCACAGATAGAGGAGGGGTGTACATCACATAACAGTTGCTGCCAACTTCAACCCTTTTCAAGTTACGCACTTAGTCTCTCTCTCTCTTTTTTTTTTTTTTTCATTTTTTTTTGTGGTCTTTGTTTCACCTTGTATCGCATTTCTGATACTTTCAAGCACCTCTGTTTTTTCTCTAAAGCTGCCTTTTGTTTGGATTTGATAATCTAGTGAAGAAAAAGACCTAGAAAAATCCTTAGATAGTTAAAAAGAAGAACGTACAATAAAATTTTCCAAATGTTGGATGAAGTGAAATGAAGGTTCATGACTCAAACTGCTTACATCTAAGATTTCTGTAACCTCTAAATACACTGGTTATCATAAATTAAGGAAAAATCACAAAAATCACGATTACTCAAAATGTTACATGTAGAATTTTATGAAACTTACCCACAATATACAACACATAGTAAGGTATCAAATAACATAAATTACCAGACAATAATGGTAGTATAGAAATTAGCACATGTATAAAATGAACAACTCGAAGGTGTCAATTTACTATAAGAAAAGTACCTTCAATAGGGAATATGGTCGCCTCTAGAAGCAATACAGCACATACAGTGATGCTTGATGCTTTCAATTATGTGGTATATCAGTTCCATAGGAAGCGAGAGCCATTGCTCTTGCAAAGCTGTTGCAAGCCCGGTAAGGGTCTGAGAGGCAGCTAGACGTCTCTCTAAATCATCTCAAACATGCTCGATAGGATTCAAGTCCGGGGATCGAGCTGGCCAATCCATGCGCATAATTGTTTACTGTTGAAGATAATCATTTACGAGGCAGATAGCCCCCGAGGCTTTGCCGTAATTAAATTACCTAACCTAAAAAAAAAAAATTACATACCATTTACGATGCGAGCCCTGTGTGGTCTTGCGTTGTCGATCTGTAACAGGAAAGCATCACCTATTGCTGCGGCATATGGGCGCACATAAGCATCAAGGATGTCATCTCTATAAACACGAGCATTCATGGTTTCCCTTTATCTGTTTGACTTTATCTTGCCTCTAGTCTTCCAGTGGCTTTTTATTGTAGTTATGCAGGCAAATGATGCCTGGAGATCATTTTTATGAATTGGCTGTCTCAGATTTCTGATGTCACTATCACAGTGAAATATATGGGCTTGCTCTCAAACAGGGACTTTTATGCTCCTCGCAGATGATGTATTCCGAGTGTAGCGCAACTAATTTGCATATTGGAGTTTTACTCAACTACTCTTACTTGGCAACATATTCAAGTTTTACATGGTTTGACGTATTTTTGAGGGAGTTATCGCTATTTTTGTGATTTTTCCTTAATTTATTATAACCGGTGTATATGGAAAGATACATTACTATGGGTTTGAGAGAAACACTTAGCCATTTCAAGTACTCATTAATATACAGTTCAATCTTAGATTAATAAACAGCATTTCCATAATGAATTCAATTACTGACAGTGAAATGCCCAGTAGAATCATAACAGTAGAAAAACATGGAGGTCTGTGCGTCCACCCAAAGAGATGCCACTCCAAACACAGATACTGCCCCTTCCGTATGCATCTCTTTCACGGATGTTTGACAGATGATAACGGGTTCCAGGTTCTCTTCATATCAAATAATGCCTACTATCGCATTCTAGACTAAACCTGGACTCATCCGTCAAGAGAATAACCCTCCACTGCTTAGGCGTCCAGTGGACCTGTTGTCGTGACCACTGAAAACGGTCCCTCCTATGGCGTGATTTGAGCGGCATGCAAATGGTTGTTTGCCTCGCATACAGACCACCTTTATGAAGCCTTCTACACACAATTGACGTTGACACCAACCTTCCGGTGTCTGCAGCAGGGGAGGATCTAAGAAGAGTCGAAGTAGCGATTCTATTCCTGAGTGTACATAATGTCAAATATTGGTCATCGGCGCTCGTCATAGCAGTTGGCCGTCTTTGGCTGAACCTTCTAGGTGCCGAATCTGTGATTTGAAATTGCCTCCAAAGTCTATGAATCACAGAAGGACTCACATTTAGCCATCTGGCCACTTCTGTTTGACTTTATCTTGCCTCTAGTCTTCCAGTGGCTTTTTATTGTAGTTATGCAGGCAAATGATGCCTGGAGATCATTGTTATGAATTGGCTGTCTCAGATTTCTGATGTCACTATCACAGTGAAATATATGGGCTTGCTCTCAAACAGGGACTTTTATGCTCCTCGCAGATGATGTATTCCGAGTGTAGCGCAACTAATTTGCATATTGGAGTTTTACTCAACTACTCTTACTTGGCAACATATTCAAGTTTTACATGGTTTGACGTATTTTTGAGGGAGTTATCGCTATTTTTGTGATTTTTCCTTAATTTATTATAACTGTGTATATGGAAAGATACATTACTATGGGTTTGAGAGAAACACTTAGCCATTTCAAGTACTCATTAATATACAGTTCAATCTTAGATTAATAAACAGCATTTCCATAATGAATTCAATTACTGACAGTGAAATGCCCAGTAGAATCATAACATTTTGAGAAGGAATATAACTAATGACACAACAGAACAACTTATCTAAAGAAATGATTTAAAGTTATGATATTATATAATTAAAAAAATTCTTTAAGAGTATTTACACCCACAAAGCACAAAATTTTCTTATTTTAAAGTATATAATAATTTAGGCCTATAATGAAATTTTGATACTTTTATATAAAAGTATAATACTTTTTCAGCAAACACAAAATAAATCAATCACAGAATAAAATTAAACTATTACATAATTTGGATTTTTATGTAGTTTCATTGCCAATTATTTTATTAACCCAGACAGCTATTACGTCTCAAAACATCATTTTGTGGCATTTCAATTTTTCCTACGAAATATTATGGCCCTGTATTATATTTAAAGAAATTAAATAATGAAGAATCTGTATGAATAGATGTACAGTGGAACCTCAAGATACGAGCACCTCTATATTTGAGAAATTCGAGATACGAGAAAAGCATGAGTGGAAAATTCGTCTCTAAATATGAGCATAGACTCGAATAATGAACCAGGCTGTTGGTATGCATGGTGCTATTTCCCGATATGGCTCAACTCGGGGAATCCCCTAATCAGATCACTTGATGTTTTTTGATCTACGCGTTTGTGTACTTGTAAGTTAATTGTTTTTTACATTTAACATGAAAATAATTATTTCACGATGCCTATCAAGAAGATTTGCCTCAGATAGAGCTGCAAATAAAAAGAAGGAACCATGGGCATTGAAATTAAGTAAGAAGTCATAGATTTAAATAAGCGTAGTGTAAGAGTGACGGAATTAGCGAAGACTTGCCATTCGACATTGATGATCTGCACTATTCTGAAGAAGAAGGAAGAAATTAAGAAACTTGATGTAAGCAAGGAGTTACCGTTACTGCCAAGCACCACTCAAACTCCTAGAAGATGCTGAGTTGGTGTGGATTAACGAGAAGTAATTGAAAGGCGATTCGGTGTTGGAAGCTATCATAAAGGTAAACTACGGTTTATATTATTTAACTGTTTATTTATTAGAAAATTGATTTTTATGTTGATATTTTTGGGGGTGCAGAACAGATTAACTGGATTCCCATTATTTTCAAAGGGGAAGTTTGTTTCTAGATACGAGAATTTCGCTATATAGAAGCTCAATACTGGAACAAATTAAACTCGTATCTAGAGGTTCCACTGCATATTTCTTGAATTTTGAATAACGCAGTTCTCCGCTTGAATACGTGCACCTGGCAGCCCAAATTTTAAATTTTGAATTTGTTTTATTATCTATTTCCCATTTAGCAAAACTTAAAAAAATTTGAGTAATAAACTCAACAATTTAAAGTGAGCAATGGCAACACTGCATGAAAAAAAATTTAATCTCCAGCACATGAGGCTGTCTATCAGACATTCTAAAGATATGCTATTTTTATATATTTTGTGATATTTCTGTGGAATTGAATTTTATGTGGTTTAAGTGCAAAGAACTTGATATTTAATAAATAAAAGTAACACACAAAATGATAAAAAAAGTCCCTTTAGTCATAATATATAATTTAAAAGTTTTTAGATTTTTAAAAAATTTTTTATATAGTCATCTTGTTAACTTCTTATATGGTTCTTGCATTTCTTATTACAGAAATGAAGCCCTGACTATAAACTATCAAAGCTTTAAAAGGTATTCTGACCATGATGTCAAAATATATAACAGTTCACATCCACCCAATGACTTGAAATACAACGAAATGTGAAAAATATAATACTCAGTATTTTTATATTATCTGCCAAGGCATCATCCACCGAAGGCCATTTGAATAGCTTCAGTCATTTTTTTTAGACTTTACACCAGTTTACTTTTTGCAAAGAAAGTTTGCTTTTCTCTTGAATTTTTCTAAAAGGCTTAAAATTTGTGACCTGGTTTGGTAATACAGTCAAATACAGAAAATCCGCCGACCTGAAATTTGCCAACTCCTGAAATCCACGTTTCCTCTCAGAATATAAGCATTCAGTTTATAGGTTCCGGAAACCGCAACATTGAGTACGAAATATGGAAGAAAAAAATACTTGCCGAATAATAATGTCATAATTACCGAATAATAATGAGTCAAAACGGAAATACCAAATCATTGGCATAAAAATGTTTAAAAAAATAAGATTAGTTTTCCCCCCTCTAATCTGCATCAAGGTAAAAAAAGCAGACGATTCACTCAACTCTTTGTTCAAGTTCACAAATCGTTTATTTTCTGAGCTTTTTTATTTCATTTCACGAGATTGTTTAGTGCTGCCTTTTTTTTTTTATCCGGATATTTTGTGGATAAATTAAGAATATTTATTTTAAATTTCAGCCCTTTTTAATACAATGACAGATAAGAAATGCATTCATAATTTTACTGCTTGCGACGTTGAAAAACGTAAACACGTTGCATTGACTGTAACACAAAAAGTGCAAATTCTGCAAAAGATGGAAGCAGGTGCTACTCCTTGATTTATAGCAAAATGGTATGGAATTGTTGCGACACAATTGTGTATGATATGGAAAAATAAAGAAAAGCTGTTGAAATTTTACAGCAACAGTGATTCTAACACCGGAAATCTTTGCATGAGGCGAAATCGGCAAACCTCGACGCTGTGTACATATAATACAGTGAATAATATAATCAATTTATATATGTAATAATAATTTTATGCATATAATAAATTATTGCAATAATCTATATAATAATTTAATTCAATGTATCTAATACGTCTTATTCATTTTGCACTTTTAGTCCGAATATTATGCTTTATCTTTTCTGTTTTAAAATACGCACGACCTCTGGTTCCAAGCTTTACAGATTTCTGGAATTCTACTGTACTCAGAACATTGAAAGCTTCTAAGTGTTAAGCCCAATGGCATAATAGAAAACATCACAACTGTGCAACACCACTTAAATCACTTACCCACTAATTTATATAACATCAAATACACTACATCTAAAATTTGTATTTGATAACCATTTACCAAAATATAAAGCAACTTGTTCCTCAAACACTTGCTGGAATGAAAGACACATTTTTGATGGGATCTCTGCTAACTTTTATGGTCAATGGATAGCTGTTACTTGAGATTTATTCCTATTGTAATTAAAATCAGTAACAAATATTTACAAGCAAACACACTCAGTCAATTAGTATTGGATTTTATGCCACACAAAGAAGTTTATATTTGTTCTTGTGTTATGCAGAAGGAAATATGCTTAATCTTTATTGCATAATATTCTTCATAGAATACAAACAATAACAAAGCGCTTAAATCAATGAGATCTTGTAACATTTAGGATTTAACCTGAATAAGGGATATTTCAATTTGTAAAATAAGGACAATCCTTCAACACCAGCTTTTAAAATAAAATCTTGTGCACATTGCCTGAGCAATTAAATTTAGAATTCTCTGCAGATATAAGCCATAAAAAATGTTGATCATATAAATAATTTCTACAATCCCTCCCCATATTGCTGTTCATAAATATTAATATAAAACATATTTAAATTTTATACTTACCATACAATGTATACACAACACCAAATGATAAATACATGCCACAAATAACTGCTGTGCTAATGTCAAAATTATAATCATAGTAGAGACATCGATCAACATCTGTGGAGACTGAACTATTTTCGTAGAAGTACTCATCATCAGGATGCGGTCTGTATTCATCCCAAGTAGACATTCTGAATTTAAATCTACCAAATACTATAAAATCAGAAATGAAGCATTAAAAAGTGAAATAACTTTTAAAGCATCTTAAGACTTTCCCAGAACAATAAAAATTACTCCTATCCAATTCTAATACAAACTTATTTTATAAAAATAATGTATATATCTAAAATATAAAACTTGAAACAAAATTATTAAACTTAATTAGAACCAAAGCATACAAAGTTATTTTATAAAAAATAATATATACATGTAAAATTGAAACAAAATTATTTAACTTAATTAGAATCAGCTGGCAACAAATCTTTAAATTTACAATTTTTAATTAAATAGTTCCCCACTTCAAGGATACTCTTTGCACCATTTTGTGTCACTCTGCAGCATCTCTGTTATGTCACTCTTTTCCCTGTTTCCTGCAATTTCTCTGCACGGCAAAATATTTTGCTGCTATTGCTGCTCAGGTTTCAAACAGAGACTTTCTGAGCTTATAAATATGACTATGGTTAGTACGCATCACTTTTTTGTCTTCTTGCACTGCCTAGGAAAGTCATGTCTCTTTGTCAAGTTCCTTTTTCTATTATCTAAAATGTCAACTACATATATAGAAAATTGTAAGGCATGTTTAGCATTCCTAATGCTGTACGAGTTTAAGTAAAAATATGCCTTTGAAGAAATCTTTCTGTTAAAAATAAAAATTAAGTTTTAACAATCAAGCCAGTTGTGATTTTCCCTCAACTCTTATCTCTGCAATAGTTTTTCTTGACCATGTTGAAAAAGTAAATTGGTTTCATCTTCTTTAGTTAGCTCTCTGCTAAATTCTATCAATGTACGACTGCAAAACTCTAAAAATTTTGCATATACGGCATCCAGAAAGTAAGTTTCCCTATTTAAAAAAACAAAAAAAGAACTCGCACTTTCAGGAACATATTTATTGGCAACAAGTACAGCAATGTTTCAGCAATCTTTCATCATAGCCACCACCAGAATTGAAACACTTGTCATATCATGGGATCAACTTTTGTATCCCTCTGTAATACTTATTAATAATACTGTCTTTTGTATCGTAATTTATAAAATAAAGAACAATTATGATCTAAAGGATAACAAAATTTATAAAAAAAAGCTTAATCTTTATTTATTTACTTTATTACACATTTCTTTCAAGGTAAGTTGTTTAAGTTGCTTTTTTGTGCTAATATTTTCTCTTTAATTCTGTAGATAGACATAATTTCTTATTCAGTTACAAAGTTCATTGTTCAAGTCCTAATTGATGCATCGAGAATTCCAACTAAGTTGTCAATCGAAATTTTTTCGTTTTCAATAACTTCTCTATCACTTTCTTCACTATCGGTAGTGGTATTTTCTGGATCTAGAACCATACTACAGATTTCGCCATCCGTTAATTTATTGATAATTGGGGCATTGTCATTGCTATGAAAAAATTCTCTTAGATCATCTTCATTTATTACTGTTTCTCCATTTTTTAAATCACTTAATTAGAAAATTTAATCTTTTGTTTGTGATATCCGAAGACCTTCACATTCACAGCTATCATCTTCATCATCCTCACCATGAAATATGCTAGATGGTCATAAATTATGTCAAGCAATTTTTAAAGTATTTGGAGGCCCATCCTCCTGCAATCTTGCAATGCATCACGAAGCAGATTTTACGCTAGAATATTAAAAAATTTCTTGAATAGAATTGCCATTATTCAAGAAATTTAACATAGATTTTAAAAATTCTACTTCATATTTGCATTTTCAGCACTATTCTGATATCTATAGGCTGAATGATAGACATACAGTTTGGAGAAAAGAATAATATGGATACATTACCTTTTATTAAAATTTAATTGAAGTGTGAGCCAAACAGTTATTATACATTCAGGGTAATTTTTGCATCATCAGGTAAACCAAGCAAGGCCTACGTGTAAACCAACCAAATTCTGCCGAGCCTCAGGTATGAAACGATATTCAAACCAACCATTCATTAATGACTAACTGTTGATTTAATGAGTTCAATAAAAAGGCTATATTAACCTTTCTAAAGGCAAGTTTACACCTCTCCAAGTGACCTGCAGCGAGCCTCTTACTACGACTTCTTTGACAATGTAAATGCTCACTTTGTCCAAATAGAAACATACGGAAGATGAGTCAGCAATTCCGTTTATACTTCGAACCAGTTGAAATTCCATCCAGGCAGTAACTCCGAGCAGTATTCATGCTCTCTTTTTCCACCATGTCGAAAATGCCAAGATGAAGCGATAATTTAACTATGGTATTTTTTAATGGATATGCATCTTGTGAAGTATTATGGGATATTTCACTGCCTAAATATTATGACCATTGTTTACTAATACCTAAATATTACATAGATATTGTAAGATCTACTTGCTTATCTTCTAAGTGACAACTGTATGTGTAGTAAGTATGTAGAGGAACATAATTTAATGTTTTTATATAATTACTAAGATTTTCTATTTGGCTACATGATGTAATGTTTTTGCATAGTTATTAACCACTTACCAGTTTTGCCCGAACGCCGCTCGGGTGCAGCGAAAGGGGACTTTTCTGATTTGCCCGAGCGGTGCTCGGGCAGCATGTTTTTTTACGCCGATCCACTGATTTGCCCGGCTTTTTCTCATTTTTTTAGTTTCCATTGCTTCTAATAGATGGCTCTAGTTGTCCAGTAAAGACTGGCTTTCAAAATAAGTGTAAACCGGTTTCATCTGGTTTTACTGCTTTACGCGGGAAAAAGTGCAAATTTAGTTTACTGTATCACGCGTTGCGAATACTTTCTTTCCTCATTTTGTGTTACAATGAGTGATAGTGAGCGGCTTATTACAGAATATAATTCTGATATTGGATCAGACAGTGAATCGGAAATTTCGCTAAATGATTCAGGCAGTTGTGAAAGTTCGTTATCGGACTTCTCTAGTGACGAAGAAACGGAAAGTTCGGATAAACTAACTCAGGTTCGGAACTTTTGCGAAATTGATATCAATAATCCTCCTCCACCACCGCCAAGATTTCCTTTCACAGCGAATCCTGCTATCCATTTGGATATTGATGTAAATGACGGAACTTTACAGTTTCTTGATATTTTCTTCGATGATAACCTACTTGAAGTGATAGTTTCGGAAACCAACAAATATGCAGATCGAAGTATTCGAAACTGTAATCTTCGAAGAAATAGTAGAGCAAAAAAGTGGGAACCAACATCAAAAAACGAAATTCAAGTGTTTTTTGCATTGAATATTTTACAAGGGATTGTAAAAAAACCTGCTATTGAACTATATTGGAGTAAGCGACATTCAACTTCAACGCCATTTTTCTCAAAAATTATGTCTTACCGTCGTTTTCACCTAATTCATCGATATTTACATTTTTCCGATGATGCGAAATTTGATGCTAAAACACATGAGTGTCCGAAATTACAAAAACTGTGGCCTGTAATAAAACACTTGAATGCACGTTATCAAGAAATCATGACACCTGAAAGAGATGTAACAATAGATGAGAGCTTGATGCTCTTCAAAGGACGACTGCACTGGAAGCAATATATACCACTAAAGAGATCACGATTCGGTATAAAAAGTTTTATGTTATGCGAGTCAAAGTCTGGTTATGCATATCAGCTTATTATATACACTGGAAAAGACACACTTTTCGATAATAATTACCAATATTTGTGCAAGTCATCTCAAGTTGTGATGACACTTATGCAGCCACTATTGAATAAAGGATATTGCCTAACGACAGATAATTATTACACATCTCCAGAACTGGCAGATATCCTTCTTAGCAAACAAACAGATATGTATGGAACACTCAAACTCAACAGGAAAGACGTTCCAAAGGAACTGCAATCAAAAAAACTAAAAAAAGGTGAAGTCCGTGCTTTCCAAAGAGGAAAAGTGTGTATCATCAAATGGATGGATAAGAAGGTTGTAAGTCTTTTATCTACAATACATAATCCCGAAATGATCGAAGTGCCATCTCACAATGATGAGGTCAGAAAAAAACCACAAGTAGTAATGGAATATAACAATACAATGGGAGGTGTAGACAGACTAGATCAACATCTTACCAATTATCCCATCATAAAGAAGAGAGGAAAAAAATAACTACAAAAAAATATTCTTCCACCTTTTTGATATATCACTGTGGAATGCTTTTGTTTTGTACCAGAAGCACGGCGGAAAATACTCCCATTTGAATTTTAGACTAGATTTAGTTGATCGCTTGATTGAAAGGCATGGAACAGTAAATGAAAGAATAGGACGACCAGGAATTTTGCCCAATCCTTTACGATTGACGGAAAGACACTTTTTAGAAGTGATTCCTGCCACCGAAAAGAAATTGAGACCGACGAGGCAATGCTTTGTGTGTTGCTCAAAACGGAACGAGAGTGGAAAACGGATCAGAAGAGAAACAAGATATTTTTGTCCTGATTGTGATGTTGGACTTTGTTTATCTCCATGCTTTAAAATTTACCATACAAAAGCTGACTTTTGAAATAAAATGTAAGTATTAAAATATTGCATGCTCTTTCTCTCGCTTCCATTCCTGTAAAATGTTCTTTACAGTTCAGTTAGTTGTTCTTAAAAAACCCACTTTAAGTAAAAATGCCATTTTGGTACTTTTCTGTTTTGCCGGCGCAAGCGATAAAGTCATCAATAATGGTACAACCGATGCCAAACGGAATGTTCTCGCTGGTAACCTTTTACGCCTCATTTTCAAAACAAGTCGCAGCTTTTTCTTATCAGATTGATTGTTTCTTTCAATACTGGCATATCATTACATAGAATTTTTATCAGATAGTTCAGTTTTATGTCTAAGGCAATTTTCGGCAATTAAGTCAATTAGGATGCAATCACAGCGTTTACCCGAAGCCGAAAATATAGAAAAGTTAATGTCAAGGGTTAAATTCATCAATTCTAATGAGAATGCATTAGCGAAGTAAAGCACTGCAGTTTTACATAATTTCTGAGTAAGTTATTCGTACGAAATTGAAATATTTCTTGCATTTAGACTTGTGTTCCAAATTAAGATTTAACATGAAATTAATGTAGATAATTACTGAGAGCATTAGATTTTTGTAGAGTAGTTTACGTGACATGAGATCGCTTGGGGTCACGTGATATGAACCGGCGAATCAGGATGTTGAACCATGAAAGCATAGTAAATTCTTAAATTAATGTCTTTTTACAAATTTGTTGTCTTTATTTATTGGCTTTTTATAAAATTTTAAGCGATATTAAAATGTTCATGCCTTCTTTTTTAAAAAGAATTCTTAGAACTAACATATTTTTAAATATTTTTTATGTGTATACTTTTTGTTGTCGCCAATAAAGTCTGCTTGGCGAGATTTGCGCCGGCGAAACGGAAAAGTACCGCCATTTTTTCGCTTAATTAAAAATTTAAAATAAATTAATAAATGCAATACTTGTAACAATTTTGACTGTGGATTTGAGTTTATACAATCGATTTTAATACAAAATTGTTTATAAAAAATGTGCAACGAAACTGTTAAGTGGTTAAGATTCGCTGTGTGGCAGCAACAAGTTGAGTTAAAAAAAGTTGTTATTTGGAGTGTTCCATGATAAGCGTTACGTAAGCCTTATCTCTTAAAAAGCTTGTTATATCATTTTTATGTTAAAAAAAAAAAAAAAAAGTAATATGTTGCAAACAAGTATGGAAGTTATATAAAAATAAATATGCTGTTTTTTTAAGACCAAAATAAGCATTTATTTAAATTATGAAGTGCTCTGGCTGTTTAGTTTCGATTTCGTTTTTCCAACAATACCCACAAGTACACAGAAGAATGGTTAAACGTACCATTTATTAAACTCTTTAAAATTCACAATGCATTGACTTGATGCTAACACATTATGCCTCACTTGGGCAGTAACTCAAATAACAAGAATTAAACTAAAATTCAAAGACATTAAACAAGTAGTAGAAATTACTCTACAGGGCTCAGAAACTCCTGTTACTTAAAACCACGTTGAAATTTAGTGGCAGCAAAGTAATAGTTGTTATGCCACGTAACTGCAGAAAGAGAGGTGACGACGATTGCCTAAACTCTCTCTCTTCCCTTCTAGAACTCAGTATTTAAACTTTTTCTCCTCAAGGTAGAATTTCATTACTTCATGCGCACTACCAAATTTAAATATTCTGGAATTGACAATTAAGGGAATGAAGGCTTATAGGAAAGAACATAAATTGGTACTTTTCCATTTCGCCGGCGCAAATCTCGCCAAGCAGACTTTATTGGCGACGACATACAGTATGCACATAAAAAATTTTAACAAATGTTAGTTCTAAGAATTTTTATTTTGAAGGCATAAACATTTTAATATCGCTTATAAATTTTGTAAAAAGCAAATAAATGAAGACAATAAATTTGTAAAAAGACATTAATTTAAGAATTTACTATGCTATCATGGTTCAACATCCTGATTCGCCGGTTCATATCATGTGGCCTCAAGCGATCTCATCTCAGGTAAATTACGCTACAAAATTCTAATTGTCTTAGTAATTATCTACATTAATTTCAGGTTAAAGCTTAATTTGGAATACAGGTTTAAATGAAAGAATTATTTCAATTCGTACGAGCAGCTTACTCAGAAATTATGTAAAACCGCAGTGCTTTACTTCGCTAGTTCATTCTCATTAGAATGGATGAATTGAACCCTTGAATTTGCCTTATCTATATTTTTGCCTTCGAGTAAGCAGTGTGATTGCATCCTAATTGACTTAATTACCGCGAAAGGCCTTAGGGTATAAAATTGAACTATCTGGTAAAAATTCTATGTAATTGTATGCCAGTATTGAAAGAGACAATCAATCTGATAAGAAATGGCGGCGATTTGTTTTAAAAATGAGGCATAAAAGGTTACCAGCGAGGATATTGCGTTTGGTACCAGTTGTACCATTATTGGCGACTTTATCGCCTGCGCCGGCAAAACGGAAAAGTACCCATAAATTAAATTGGTTATTTAAAATAAATATCAATCCCTACAATATAACTACTAATCAGAATGAATTTAGGTTTTTTTTTTTTTATATATATTGCAGGAAAATATAGAAAATTAAATTAGGGTATCGGATTCAAAATATTTATTTTAAACATATTTATTTATTAATATTCTTCAGTCAAAAATACATATGTTATTCAACAACCCAATGAAATACAGTTTTCAATTAAAAAAATAAATGAAAGTGCAAACATTTGGTTTTGATATAAATTTCGAAAAACCAGTTTTTCCTCATAGTCAATTACACCTAATATATAATCTAAAATTTTGAAAATTTGTTGATAGATATTCCTTTTTATTTGAACAACAAATTAGATTTTATTTACAAATGATCAGTCATAAGTATTAAAATAAAAATCACCAACAGAAGGCGTATGAGGATATTACTAACATGCTAAAATTTGCGGGTGTTGGCGAGTTCAAGCAAAAGATTAATAATTTTCGCTCAACCTCATACCCAGAAAATTGCCTCAAACACTTCTGGAATAAATATGCTGATTGTGCATATTGCAGGAATCACCAGTCGCCAGAAACCGAAGTGGTATCTATGTTTTAGTTTTACTGCCAAAGCATCTTGAATGAATTTTTTTTTTTTTCTGAATAAGTGGAGTGACCATTTCCAATAAAGTTTCAAACTATTTTCACCCCTTCTTATGAAGTTTTTGTAACTTCGGATATCCTCGTCCCGAAGTTCATTTAAAAGTTAATTTAATGTTCTCAATCTATCATGGCGAGCTATCCAGTCACATATTGATTTCTTTTTTTTTTTCTTCTCGCCCCCCCCCCCAGAAAAGAAATTAATTCGTTGGAAACTGCTTCACAAACTTCAAGCACTACAACTGCCATGTCGATATCCCTTTTGCAAACAAACAGAGTCGAGCTGTCAGTTTGGCTCTAACTGGCGTAAACAATCTTATCAGATTACAGGTCTGTTCACTTGGTTCGAGACACCATTATGAGGGGATCGCCAAAAGTCACTTGGAGAAATGTAAACTCACCTTATTCCAGACTAAAGCAATAACATGGTCAGTCTAATAGGGTCTAAAGGACATTTTAAGCTTATATATAAGCAGTACCTTACTAAATTCCATTGAATTAATTAAAATATTTAAGTTCAACATTGTTACTAATATCTTGCAAGAAGCAGAAATTTAATTTTTAAGTATAAGTCATGCATTTGCTTAACCTTCTCAGGACTCTGTTGTTATTTTACAGATGAGATGACAACTCGTTTATTTATCTTAGTAGGATTGAAGAATAATTTCAGAGAGTAATAACTATGCTTAACAACCAGTCTCTAAAACCTCTAGTAGAAAAGTGTTCCTCCACCAGACTGAGTATAGGCAAAATGCCTCTGTACGCCATTTTATGTGTAAGGAAGTACAAAGTTCATTGCCATTTGGTAACATTATGCAACACCCAATCATGCTGTATTTCTAATCAGCTGCCCAGCCGATATAGTGTTTACTGACTAGAGAAGGCATGGATACTTGTAAGCATATAATGTCTGATAACCCCTTAACCTACGACTTAGATTCGAAGATGTTGGGCCGAAATTGTATACAAGCTCGCACAGCATTCAGGACATTTGCACGACTTTTGTAACACGCTATTCCGGGCAATCATAAACATGATGAATTATGTAATTTTTTAAGAAAGTATATGCGAATAATTATTGCTGATACATCTGATGACGATCAACTACCAGAGTTCTGGCTTTGAAAAGAAATAAGAAATAGTCCAAAAATCTGGGACTATATGATGACTCCTGGCATAAGAGAGGAAGCCTTATGTCAATTAAGAGGAAGTCAAGGAGAATTTGATATATTTAATCTAATATTTGATGACATATTTTGGAACAATATTGTAAGCGAAACGAATCAGTATGCAGATCAAGTACAAGAAAATCCACACAGAACAAGAGTGTAAAGTTCTGTTACATGTACCAGAATGCTTTGAAATATATCATACTGTTACAGATTACTAATTTTGTATTTTGGAGTTTTGTATAAATAAACATTTTGTAATACTTGCATCTACCACAATTATTGCATCAGACTGTAATTGCGTATCAAATATTCCACGTAATATTCACTTCTAACCCGATCACCGTACATGGGCTATGCCCGTGAAAGTTAGGTTTGGCCCGATCATCATATGCGGGCTATGCCGGTGAAAGTTAGTTTTGGCCCGACCATCGTACGTGGGCTATGCCTGTGAAAGTTAGGTTTGGCACGACCATCGCACGCGAGCTATGCCCGTCATTGTAGATTAAGGGGTTAAGTCTTCTTTAGAGGTTGATATTTGGGGAAGAAGGCTGAGAACCCTCAGACTGCCCTCCCTGGGGTGCTATTCCTAAAAATCATAGCAGAACTGTAAAATTAGTGTGGCAGGACTATACCTGTATGACTAATGGTGAATTTCTGGTGTACCGCCACTTCAACCTGCACCTGTATTTCTAATCATTTGCATATCTGCCCAAGATGCACATTCAAGCCAACTTTCGTTAATGATTCAACAATTACACAGTGTGAATTTTTATGACAATGACACACACAGTATTTTGATCAAAATACTGTGACCCCTCTTATGGCAACCATCTTTAACAGTAAGCAGTATCTCTGAGAATATAAACACAGGTCAGTTTTGATTATCATCTTTTTAAGATGACCACCTCGACAGAAAACTAAAATCATCTGGAACTGAGGGAGATCATCACCTCAGAAAGGTTTCACTGTATTATTAAAAGTTATATTACAACCTGAATAAAATTATAAATATTAGTTAAAAAATAGACTGTTTTAAAATGATTTATTTTCCTGCATTGAGCAGCTACACAATATTAGAATATGGAAGATTTAAAAAAAAAAAAAAAAAAAAAAAAAAAAAAACTGTTTTCTTTTAAAGAAAAAGTGACAGGACAGAAATTTTTACAAAACATTTGCTTATATAGAGCACATAACAATATATATATATATATATTTGTAACATTTGTTATATATATTTATATGCAATATTTAAAATAGAAATGACTTTATAAAATTTAATTAATAATTTATCTTAAATTATTAATTAAATTTTATTTTATCTTAAAATTCATACACCATAGCAATTTAAATTTACCTAAATTAAAATGGTGGAGGCAGTGAAATTACCTAAATTTTAATTTAGGTACATTAAAATTGCTATGGTGTATGAATTACACCTAAATTTTAATTTATCTTAAAATTCATACACCATAGCATATTAGAAAAATGTCTTAAAAATTGAAAACATTTTGCATTTTATACTTTCACTGTTAAACTGATGCAAAATTCTTTAATTCAAGGGGAAAGAAAATAAAATCTTACGTTTCTTTTATTCCACTTGATTCTATCTCTAAATTTAGTCGTGAAATATCTCCTTATTCATCATGTTTGGCCATTAGCTAGTAAATGGCCTACCAGTACCGTATGCAAATACAGTTCAAGCACCCATAAATGCTGAAAATAAAATTTATTTATTAGAATATCTTATGATTACAACTACTACTTTATTGGTAAATTTATGTATTTATAGTTTGTAGTAAGTTTTCTATTTTATTCATTCCTTTCCCTTTAAGGGGTAGGAGTTGCACTTTTAGGTACAGCAAAGATTTTTAAATTTGCAACTAGCTACATACTAAAGTTATCTAAGAGCCTTACATTATCTAATACAGTCTACAGATTTAATATACACTGCTCGACACTGAAAATGCAACACCAAGAAGGAGTGGTCAGAAAGTGATGAAATTTGGAAAAAAGACAGATACAGTAAGCAGCAATAAGTGATCTCTCAAAATGATAGTCAGAATACAAAGCGAAAACGGCATCGGCTCAGTAGGATATTCATGTTTGGGAGAAGTCAAATTTAAAAAAAAAATATTAGATTTCGGCAGATAATGAAATCGACTCTTAGTACGATCTCCTGGTTTCTATACTTGTATTTGGGAAAATTTTATACTTGTCATGAAAAAATAAAATTATAAGGAGCTTGACTTACGTATGACAAAACTTGGCTGGGATATTTAATTTCAACATTTGCAGTTTTTCAACCTATTTTGACGAATTGGTTAATCATGTTAGAATAAGTTGAGAAATAAGTTTAAATGAAATCCAAAAAATGTGTATAATTTAATAAGCCGTACAAGAAAGTCATATCAGATTTTTTAATGTATAATTTGCGATCGTCACTCTTATTAAAAAATCAAACTTTTTATAACTTGTCCTCATGTAATTGTTTATTGATGCAGAATTTGTCCTCATCACTTTTTTTTTTTTTTTAAATTTTACGTCATTATCAGTATTTATTAAAAAAAATTTCCTTGATTTGAAAAGGTGGGGGCAGTGAATAATTGGGAAATCTCAATATCGTTAAATAGTGCTAATTTAGAATATATCATTTAATTTTTTATTTTTATATCTTGTATGCTTATTGGATAAGATACATTTTATTTATTTATTTTTAATTCTTATTTTTACATATTTATTTTTTAGTCTAAAGGAGCTTTGTCCCTGAAGCCCTATTGTTTTCGTTTTGAGATTTTGTGTTGAATCACTATAAATATCCGTTTCACTTTTCAAACTGCCATCAAATGTTAGAGTCTTGCATTATATTTGAAGAAGTTAAATAATGAAAAATCTGCATTAAGTGTATGTATATGTCTCGCATTGTGCTAAAATAAGGGTATATAGAACCATCGAATTTTGAATGACGTAATCCTCCTACGAATACGGCATGTGGAAAAAAAAAACCTTTTTATCTCCAGTGGGCGCAATATTGGAAATTCTAAAGATATGCTTATTTTAAAATTATTTTGCGACATTGCTACTGAACTGAATTTTATGGTTTAAGTGCAGTGACGGCTCGTAATAAGCACTATGGAACTGCAGCACCTCCTATTTCCACTTATTATTATTTTTAATATTTAATATAGTGTGCCCTTTAGTCTTTAGTTCTTTCTTTATACTTTTACAATACGTAATACTTAAGCTTAATGTCAGTAGCCATCCCCTACTTTGTGAAAAAGGTACGAAATTCTTTGTTTGAAACTGCGCGCTTCACAGTTCCAGGGACGTGGTGTTTGGCTGTTCTGCGCATGCGCACACAGAAAAGCAGCACGCGAGCCGGGTAGAAAGAAGAGCACTGTCGCTCTTGCAGTGCCGAAATTCTGGCATGTTGTTGGAAACGTGATTTCTTTTTACTCCGCACGTGTGGTATTCCTCCACAAGGTGGAACTTCACCATACGAACCATAAACAGAGTTGATGAAAATTTTCTACCTTTAAAAAATTGCCTTACTGAAATTCAGTCAACGTCAAATGCAGATCAAACTATTGCAAAAGCAACAGGAGTTTTAAAATATCTAAATGATGATAATTTCAAGTTTTGCTTAGAGCTTTTTTATCAGATGCCTCATGTTGAAATAATACACAACTAAATGCAATCCAGAGAAATTAGTGTGTTTAAAGTTAAGGAATATGTAACATATTTCAAAACTGCTATTTTAGAATTAAGAAACTCAAAATACTGTAAGGATTTTTCAAAGATACTGATGGCAGAAGCTAAGAAAATATGTGATTTCATACTATGTATCGATATAATGCACAGATATTCTTCCACTAAACACTTAGCAGCTGCTAAATTGTTAAACAAGAAATGCTTTGCTAGTTTTAAGAATGAACATTCTACAGAAAAAATAGTACTGACCACTGAAGCATATCCAATGATTCACAAAAAAAAGCTTGAAACCGAACTAAAAGTATTCTATTGTGGGTCTGATATCCATGAATACTGCAAATTACTAATTGAGCTACTGAAATTTATCTTCGAAAATAATCTAGATATGTTCTTAGTGAAATTCCGAAACATAAAAATTCTCTTGAGAGTTCCCATGACTACATCAGAGGCAGAACGCTGCTTTTCAACATTGAAAAGAATGAAAAATTTTCTAAGAAGTACTAGGAATTCAGAAAGACAAAATGCGCTTGCATTGCTTTCAATAAAGAAAAATTTCCTCAGTTGTCATCCAGGGATCAAGGAGAAAATTATTGATCTTTTCGTGCAAATTAAAACAAGAAGAATGGATTCCATTTTTAAATGAATAGACAAAGATTAGACTGTAACAATTTTGGTTAAAGTAATTAGGAAATGTTTAAATTTTTTCTTGTAAGATTTCATGAAGTTTCAAAATAAATTTTCTTTTTATACATGTCTGTTTCCTTTTAGACAATTGTGCCCACCAGCGGCCGAGCGGTAAAGACGCTGAACACTGGTAGTTCGGTCCGAGGTTCGAATCCCGCGAACAGGTTGGCTGCATGGGCGTTTTCGTGGTTTTCCCCATGTGTAACGTGTATACGAACCAGTTTCCCTTAGAAAGTTCTGCACGAAGGCATCCCTCCCTTTAGGCAGATAGCCCTCGTATGCTTTGTCATTAATTAAATAATCCAGTCCTTTTAGACAATTTTTAAAGTGCAACTGTTTAAGTGCAAAGAACATGATATCTAATAAATAAAGGTAACACAAACGTTACCTTTATTTATTAGAAGGTAATAAAGGTAACAAATAAAGGTAACACACAAAACGTTAAAAAAGTCCCTTTGGACGTAATTTAAAATCTGAAACCTTTCAGATTTTATTTATTTACTATTTTTATTTTTACTTATTAGTCCAAAGGAGCTTTGTCCCTGAGGGACTATTGTTTTCGCTTTATGATTTTGCATCGAATCATTCTGAATGACCGTTTCACTTTTCAAACTGTTGCCACCAAACCACCACGGACAGCGATGCACGGAGAAACACGTCTAGGCATAGAGTCAATAAGAGTGTGGATGGTGTCCTGAGGGATGGCTCTCCATTCCCTTTCAACCATTTGCCACAGTTTGTCTTCTGAACGAGGCAAGGGCAGAGTCTGCAAACAGCGTCCAATCACATCCCATACATGTTCGATTGGTGACAGGTCAGGAGAGTACGGTGGCCAGGGAAGCATCTGTATACCTTGCAGAGCATGTTGGCAGATGCGAGCACTGTGTGGTCAGGCATTATCCTGCTGAAAGATTGCATTAGGCAGCCCCTGAAGGTAGGGGATTGACATCGGGCACAGTACATTATCCAAGTTTCGTTGAGCCGTCATAGTGCCCTGAATACCCGTCATAGTGCCGTTTTGCCATTCTGTCATCCACATCGCTCCAGTCCGGCACCATTCTAAACGTTGGCGTCTATGCTGTGGGGTCAATGGCAGTCTTCTTAACGGACGTCGTGAGTGCAGGCCACGTTTAACCAATGATGGGAAATGGTTCTGGTCAGATTATCCAGAGTATCTTGCACATGCTGCAGAATCGCGGTACAAGTGACTTGTGGGACCGCCACAGCTTGTCGGCAGGTGCGTTGATCCACGCGTGCTGACGTCACTCTGGCTGCACCTGCACCCCTCCTTCTTCCCATATTTCCTTGTTCCAACTATGTTCACCATAGCCGATGCGCCGTGCTCGCATCCATGTAGGTATCAGCTGCAATTTGACGTAAAAACCAACCCGCCCTTCTCAGTCCGATCACCATACCCCTCGTAAAATCGTCATCTGCTTTCATTGACGGCGGCATGGCATTCTCTCCTATTATATGTATCCTCAGGGACAAAACTTTCTTCAATAATTCGTCTGGCAGAAATAACGACGCGAACATTGCCCATTCTTCACGTTCCTTTCCTTATATTTTACTTCAGGTGTGTCGGAGAGCTGCGCATTTTACATCATTTGAATAACTGAGTGACGTGAGTCTACTCTAAAATTTGCATAAATTTCTGACCACTCCTTCTTGGTGTCACATTTTCAATGACAAGCAGTCTATACAAGAATAAAACTAGATTAACATAAAAACTTTTCTTCTTCTTCAGTGAGCAATATACCTATAATTCTTAGTCAAAAACAGCACCTGTATACTGCTAGACTGGGAAGTATCTTCAACAGTAAAACACATTATGGGGAAAAAATTGGCCAAAAGAAATAGGTTTCTTCTGTTAATTAAAGTGAAAGATGTCTTTTGGAAAGCAGATGACATATTACTTTACATTGAATTCTCAGCCATCGTGGCATTCTTTGTAATGACTTAATGGATGACTTGGCCAAGGCTCGATCTGATTTACCTTAGTTGTATTCTCTTGTCGATTTTTCTACTGTCAACAGACTTACTAAATCCAGTGTCAGCCTATAGCCACAAAACCTCTTTGAAGAATTAGTTGAAAAGAAGTGCTAGTATTTAAAGTTATTATGTTTTTTGAAAGGATTTTGAGTTTAAAAAATTCTTTTTACATGTGAATGCAGTTGTTCTAAAAGTTTTTCAGTTGGCAGCACACTTGCAAGTTTAGTATTATGTCACAGCACCCAATCATGTTCAACGAAGTGTTGTACAAGCTATTTAAACACTGAAAAAAACTAGAAACATCAAAAAAAATAATGCTGTAAATATATTTGAACAGAAAAACTTTAAATACATAATACGCCCACAAATGCTTTACAACCTGCTTACTACATAGCGTCATTAATCACAACACTTCATTAAATACGACTGCATATTGATACTAGTGACCAGGCACAGAAATGAAAACAACCATAATCTGAGGCTTATATAGATATATATTAAACCAAGACACAAGAATATTATATTATTATTATTAAAGAAAAATAGGAAAAAATCAATGGAATGGGTGAGCTTGCTGAGCTCCACAAAGGTTTTCAAAGCGAGAGATAAGACTTGACACTGCCACTTTCATTTTACACTTTCTTTTACATTGTGAGCTAGAGTAGAGAGAAGGGTACCCATTGTATTATTGCAAAGTTGTTGTTTCATTTATTGCCATGCTTTATAAATTTAACATAATAAATATGACCAGCATTAAAATTTGAGTTTGAACAGAAAAACTTTAAAGTCATAATACGCCCACAATTGTTTATATATTTCAAAGTAACAGCATTAAAACTGTAAAGGGCTCATTTATTTATAGAATTCTTAAATGCCATAAAATATATTTAAATTTTCTGACTTTAAGGTTACAGAGATCTCAGAAAAATATTATCTTCATCGGGCACGGGATTAAGAACTGCCTTGCATAAAAGAATTAAGGAAAAAAAAAAAAAAAAAAAAAAAAAAAAAACATTTAATGCAAAGTACAAAGAATAAATTTTTTAAACCCGTAAATGCTCTAATAAATTTCCATAATAATTAATAGGAAAATTTTAAAGCATTGTTCTTACCTTAGGTATGATATGCATAGCATATTTTACTTGGCACCATAAACACATTTATTCCAACTGATGCTATATTAAAGTTTTAGGAACACATATAATATCCTCGTTGTGTTATCGACGAACACATTTTTAGAATACGAGTTGCCTCAGTAATTTATATTACAGGAAAATCCATATGTACGTTTAACACATCTTAGTAAAATTTTATGCAATAGAAACTATATGCACAATATTCAACAACTTGTTCTCACAGATTTTTTAGAAACTTAATTAGGCTATTTTAGACCCTTTTTCATGAGTTTATAATTTCTCAAGTCGCAGATCCTTTGATTATAATGAGCGAATTCCCCATGATTCACCGTCATTCATTACCTTTCAATTATACACCATAACAACAAGCATTACATGATGTGTGATGTGCTACTGAAATGTGCCTTCGGCAATGCTGAACCAATACAGACTGAGAAAAATAGTTTTTTTTTCTCCGTAAATATTCAAGTCATGCAAAATTCATTATTTGAAAAAAATTAATGATTTAAAAGAATTGTTGATTATAAATTAAGTTTTGCCTAATATTAGAACTATGTAAAATCAGAATAATATCATCAACGACATCACCTGCGCTTTAACATCCCAGAAATTAGTACAGAAGGTTTGGCAACAGAAACTCTTGCTGTCGTGTAAAAAGTTAAGTTTTTCGGTATCGTTCATTTGAAGTATATTTATTAAAAGTAAAAATTATAATGCCATCTGGTAAAAAGTTGACTAAGGAGGAAGAACTCCTTTTGCAAGATTTTAGTAGAAATGTATCTACAAAATCATCTGCTTTATTTTATGGAAACGCATTTATTGTTTCGGCTATACCGCTATGTAAGTATTATTTTAGTGTATGCGTATCATTAAAAATGTGTGGAAAGTTAGAACTTAGTTGTTAATAGAAATAAATTGAAACATCGTTAAAAATAGCATCAGATTTATTCTACACAGGAGTTAACTAATATGTTAAAGTTAAATTTTTGTTGTATCTATAGGGCAATATAAATTCTTGTTATTTTACCTTTGGAATTAAATAGAGAGGACTGCTGAACTAGTGCATGAAAATATTGTCCGTTATCTGTACCTAAATTGAGTAGCTGCTGTATTTCTGTCCACAGCCCCATCGATAAAATGCTAGATCCCTATAGATATTAAGGAACTCTGTATAGGAATAAATACTACTTGAAATCTGCATGGGAAATTATGATTTGTGTCAGCAGACTGCTTTTACACACCACTCCACAGCATTCTGTACTACTTCAATGTTCTATTTGATTGTGTATTTTGCAGTAGTAAATCTGCTTATTTTGTCTCCTTTACCTATCTAAACATTTTTGTTATATATTTTTGAATCACCCTGTTTATTACACACATTTAAATTCTTTTTTACCATCACATTCTTAAAACAAACAGATATTTTTTTACTATTTGTGCTTCACTTTCAGGCATTTCAATATTTAGTAGTATTGCCATGTTTTCAATGCAACTTATATACAATAGCCAACTTATACATGCTTGCATACATTTAAATAGGCATGGATTAACAGGTTTATCATAAAATCCTTGTAAATGTATTGTTTCTTATGAAATGCTTTATCTAAACAATACATATGACCTGTAAAAATAGCCACACAAATGTTTTTCACCAATTCACTCTGTAGTGAGTTGATGACTTTTTAGAGTAGGGGGCAGATAATCAGAAAGTACTTAATTTATACTCTGTTTATATCATTCATATAAATTATTAATTTTCTAGTCTCTTTTTTTGGTTGCTTATTATTTTTTTAGTTTTTAATTAGCTTGACATATTTTAGGGCTGTTTTGGAGAATTCATCAAATGGATCCTTATCAATCAGCATTTCTGTTTGCTGTGGTGACACTCATTAGCACTTGGTTAGTTGCCTTCGCATATAAAAATGTGAAGTTTGTTTTGAAACATAAGTAAGTGTAAATTTTAATATCTGCATAATGGTTTATTTTGTTATTAAAGTGGCCACCACACTTAGTCACAAAAAATTGCATAATCATAAAATTTAATTATAAATCATAAATTTAATAATAAAATCTGTAATACAGAAATTTCAAATGATGCCAGAATCTTACATGATGGCCATTTTAAACTTTTGATGTATATGAATGTTATTTTGGCTGATCTTTAGAATATGGTAACTGGTAGTTTGGCAACATTTTGGAGGCGATAAAGGTTACTACCTGGGACTAATGTGAGCAGTACTCAGTTCCGATTACACATTATTTTGTGTGAGGGAAATGAGAGATCATGGGATATGTCATGTGATATTAATGGACGAATTACGGTTCTTTAATTGTAAAAGGGGGGAAATCGGGAAAAAATCTGGAAATTTTGTATTTGTCTTTATTTTGTGTTGTGTGAAACAGTGTTCGTTAATTTTTGGATCCCATGGCTCTAACTAAAGTGAATTCGAAATGGGTATTTAGTGGGATTGAAAGGGGTAGTAATAAGTGTTTCTTTAAGGTTGTGCGAGATAGAAGTAAAGATGTTTTATTAAGTTATTTATTTTACCTGGTACCTTGCTGTGAACTATAAGTATGATTTTAAAGATCCTGAAACAGGCGCACATACGCTTGCTTTTTATTTAGTGGAGGAAATAAGAAAAGTTTATCGGACACGTAATCAAGATTCTGAAGAAGATTAGGTAAGTTAGTATTTTTAATTATTTGAGGATATTATTTTTATGCATTTTTTTAAATGTAAGGTGGAAGTAAAGTAATTTGGTATTATTGGGAAAATTGTTATTAGCAATGATTTAGTTTAAAGTAATTAGGATTGTAAGCTAATTTTTATTAATTTAATGTGTGTGCTTATTTATATTTTAAGTAGTGTTTTTGAATTTAATTATATTTTAATTAAATGATAGTTATTTTGTGAATTTTATGTTTGTAGGAATTTGGTATATGTTTTAGTTGAAGTAAACGTGCATGGAAATAATTTAAATATTTGACGCTAAGTATTTGTAATGTTTGCGGTATGAATTCGTTGGTGACGTTTATAATATAATAGATAATTTAGAGGTAAAAGTTTTTGGATATTTTATTTATTTTATACGTGGAAATGTTCATATTTGGAAAGGGTATATACTTTTTCATTATATACCTTTATCGGCTCCAAAATGTCGCCAAACTACCAGTTACCATATTGTAAAGATCAACCGTATTTTACTGTCGACTAATTTTGACCCCTCGCTAAAAATCTGTCGGTAAATGGTGGGATTTAGCACCAGTAACTGGTAAGCATGATGTTGAAACATCTTTTATCATCCGAATGTATGGAATATCATGGGAATAAAAAGTAAAGTAAGTAATTAAACAAATCTACTTAATGAGATACTTAATCAATGACTAATGTAATTACACTTCTTCATGAGCAGATAAAAAAAAGGGGGCTAGTCTAACAGAGCATTAAAACAAAGTTAGGTAGTAAATTTGATAAAGCGGACATTTTTAAACAACTTATAGTTAAGCTTTAATTAAGAATATTTGGGTTTAGTTAAGAACCAAAAGTATTCCTGAATAAGTCTACAGTAGTTTTCTTCATAGACATGCAAAAATTTGATGGTTTTATCAATGAAAATGATGAAAATAGTGATGAATACAAAAAGGGCCAAGTTGAAATAGGGGATGCTAATTATAAAGAAATATTATATATAAATCTATATGTACTACACTCATAAATTATAGATTTGGAAAATGATATCTGCCTTTGCAGTTTCCTTGGCTGATGAATTTTAAACCAGTAGGAGTAATCTATGATGCATATACTTAGTTTCACATAAAACTTTGGAGATCCTTTGTAAGTCTAGTGATGGTTATTATTAGTGTTAAAATAAGCTGTTGCATTCTTTGAACAGAGCTTCAAGAAGCTGTTGCACTTCTTGATCAAATTCAGCTCTTTTTTTTGTAACCTAATATATTTTATGACAAAAAATTTCTTGGAGAATAAGTATTGAAGTATAATAATAATGACAGATGTCATCCTCTTCTTATCAAAACTGAGAAATAATAACTTAAAAATAAGAATAAATATGTATAATTTAGTTACTGAAAAATTTATTTGAAACTTAAATGCTGTTTTTTTTACCCTTTCCTTGTATAATGTGATGTATTCTAAAGAATAATGGCATTTCTCCTTTTGTGTGACCTTATACTTTTGTGGCAGCATATCCTGTTAGCAGTCATAATATCTGTGTTAAATTTTGGTTGATCTTTACAATATGGTAACTGGTAGTTTGGCGACATTTTGGAGGCGATAAAGGTTACTACCTGGGACTTTGGTAATAATGTGAGCAGTACTCAGTTCTGATTACGCATTATTTTGCGTGAAGGAAATGAGAGATCATGGGATATGTCATGGGATATTAATGGACGAATTACGGTTCTTTAATCGGAAAAGGGGGGGGGAAATCGGGGGAAAATGTGGAAATTTTGTATTTAGCTTTATTCTGTGTTGTGTGAAACAGTGTTGTTTAATTTTTGGATCCCATGGCCCTAACCAAAGTGAATTCAAAATGGGTATTTAGGCATTGTGATAAAGAGAAGTTTGCTTTTTATTTAGCGGAGGAAGTATGGAGGAAAAATTCGCAGAAAAAATCTTTCAATAATTTTATTGAATGAATTAGAAAAGTGTATCCGCCACGTAATCAAGATTCTGAAGAAGATTAGGTAAGTTAGTATTTTTAATTATTTGAGGATATTATTTTTATGCATTGTTCTAAATGTAAGGTGGAAAGGAATTTGGTATTATTGGGAAAATTGTTATTAGCAATGATTTAGTTTAAAGTAATTAGGATTGTAAGGTAATTTTTATTAATTTAATGTATGTGCTCATTTATATTTTAAGTAGTGTTTTTGAATTTAATTATATTTTAATGAAATGATAGTTATTTTGTGAATTTTATGTTTGTAGGAATTTGGTATACGTTTAAGTTGAAATAAACGTGCATGGAAATAATTTAAATATTTGGTACTAAGTATTTGTAATGCTTGCGGTATGAATTCGTTGGTGACGTGTATAATGTAATAGATGATTTAGAGGTAAAATTTTTTGGATATTTTATTTATTTTATATGTGGAAATGTTCGTATTTGTAAAGGGTAAATACTTTTTCGCGATCAGGTAATTTCGTATATGTTCTTTTTACCGGGTTTAAAGATTGAGAAAATTGTCATGTATTTTCGTGAAATTTTTCTAATTTATGAGAAAAAAGCAGTGTACATGGATATAGTGAAGAGTGTGCGCAATGCCATTTTTGTGCAATTCTGGGATGTTTTTTTAAGTAAAAATAAGTCGGCGTGTACATGGTTTATGTGTATGTGTTATTTTGAAAAATGCATAAGGAGAATGGTATTGTGCAGTTTTTCCTAATTTTGCAGTGAATATTTGTCATGATTAAGCAGTTTTGTTTGATAAAATTTCTAGCATAAGTGTAATTCGGCTAGTAGATTGTTGGAAGAAGTGTTCAGGAGATAAAAAGAAAAGAAACATGTCTTTACTTCATGAAGACAAAATGGCAGCGAGTAAAAAAAAATAGAGGGTTGCTGTAGGAGAGTTGGTTGCCAAATTTTCGCCAAAAAATCGCCAAGTTCCCATAATGTAAAGATCAACCTAAATTTTTAGTGAAAATGCGGTTAATTTTTCATGTTTTGAGCTCTATAGCTTAAGAGTCGGTATAATATGAGCTAATTTTCAGTACTTACACATTGATGCAATTGCCTTAGTAGAAGTTGTCTAAGAGTCTGTATAATATGAACTAATTTTCAGTACTTACATATTGGTGCAAACTGCCTTAGAAGAAGTCGCCAAATTTTCAGAATGTGCCAAATTTTGGCAACCATGTACATAATAATTATTTAGTCTTACAAGCAATGTTATCGTCTTTTATGCTTCTTGTATTCAAAGTTTCAATGTCTTTATAGTCATGTAATGAATATTTGTTGTCCTAAAGAAGTAGAAGAAACTGATATACTTTTCTGTTAGAAACCACATTTATAAATGTATGTATGTATATATGTACGTATGTATGTACACACAAAAACACATTCATACATGCATGCATACACACACACATGCATACATACATTTATGAATCCAGTCCAAATAACTACCTTAAAAAATTGCTAAAGATAATGATTTCTTTAAATATATTCTTAGAGTGCTCATAATAAAATTTTCATCAGAAGAAAAGCAACAAAATCCCATTTGTAATTAAGTTTATGTAGTGATTTTTGAGGTAAATATCGAACAGTTAGCTTATGATTAAGGGTGCTCCTTGGATTATTGTGAAGTTTTTAATTTATCGCTAAGTTGTTGTTTCATTTATGGTAACCCGAGTCGTTGAATGTGATGGAAAACCTATTATGATTGGTTGCGGTGAATTTGACTGATGGGAAAGTATTTGTTGGATGTCAGTTAGGAAGTAAGTCGTGTATTGTGTGCTTGTGCAATTTTCTGATTTTTTTTTAAAAATTAAAATAGGTTGATGTGTACATGGGCACTGAGTTTGTGCAATTCTTTGACTTGTTATTTTGGCTTTGTGTAGCAGCCAAAATAACAAGTCAAAGAATTGCACAAACTCGATGTCTATGTACTGTTAAAAGTTGCCAATTGTCGTCAAGGGGCACTTGTAAATATATTTTTACCTATCGAACTGAGTGCAAAATATATGTATAATAAATTGTATGTATGTAACACATATATATATTTCCGATTATAAGTCATAATTTTTATTACATATTGCCATATGTGCTAAAGTGGTTGCACTAATACATGAGAACTTGGTTTTCTGTATAAAGTTCTCCATGAAAGCATGCCATAAAATGTAGAGGGATATTAAATTCTTGGTGATAAATATTGCAAAGAAACCTAGTCGATTTATTCTTTGTGCTACCACAAGAACAAATGAGCTTATGTCAGCAGATTCTTGTAGTTAACATCTTGGACTGCTAATTATGTAGAGAAGAGAAAATAAGCTATCCTATGTACATTTTAAGCAAAATGCGTTTGCAAAAATTGCCACAAAAAAGAAAGTAAGATTCGATAGAAAAGGAATCAAAGAATGAGTAGAATATCAGGTACTATTCCGTTTTGAGGATCGTAAAAAAATTGCAGCAAAAGTGTATGCGCAAAAGCGCCAAATCTAGAAAACGCGCCCATTTAAACAGCGTGCCAAATCTAGCATACGGGCTGATTTCAGATTGCGTAAGTTTATATAGTTCTATTTCTTAAGACACCATTGAAATACTAGTTTAATTTTTAAATCCTTTTTTGATTTTAAATCCTTTTTTGATATCCTGTGGATTTAGCAATTTGGGAATTGCCCATGACAAAAAGTCTGCAATAGAATTTTGGGTAAAGTGCAGAATCACCCATTGCTTGATGCATTTTTAATTGCACATACTCGGTATCCATGTACACATCGACTTATTTTCACTTTAAAAACAAATCCAAGAATTGCACAAAAATGGCACTGCGCACACCTGGACTTTATCTATGTACGCATCGACCTATTTACACTTCAAAACTAAAAGATAATTGACAAAAGTCCAATTGTTTTTACCCTTGTAAAAACTGGCAATCCAATAAGTGGGCGATTCTGCACTTTACCGAGAATTTTTTCAAAGAAAAGGCATTATTCATTATCAAAAATTATGTTTGAACAACCAGCAAGATGAAATTATTCTTAAGCAATAACTCGGTAGCGAAATAGCGATGCAGACATTCATTCAGTTATGTTTAGCAATTTTTATATAAATTATAATAATGATCTGAAATAGTTATTCACTCTTAAGGCCCGTCTACACGTAGCGATTTTCTCGGTCGACTTAGCTGGCCGACAATATCTAAGATAGCTCGTCTGTCCACACGGAACGATTTTCTTGTTAGTACAGTAATTCACTCAGTCAATCACTGTGAAAGGAAGTCCCGCGCTCTACAGCGTCACACTGTCTACAATTTGTAAACAAAGTTTACGGTGTTGTCAAATAATCAAAATAATGGATGACTGTACTTTAAATTGCTACTATAGATACAGCTACAGTTTTGAACTTGGCTACTGCTACAGAAGGGAAAAAAAAAAAGAAAATGCCTTTGGAACAGAAATTGGGTCAAACAACGAGAAATTCATGGTGCCTTCGTAATACCTTGCTTCGGGAGTTGCGTATTGAAGACAGGTACAATTCAGAAAGTATTTATGGATGATGCCGCATGATTTTGATTTTTTGCTATTTAGTTTGCAGTAAAATTTTGAAAAAATATGCATTTCCTTTGTGTACTGAGTACATAGATTACTCCTTTTTTATTTTGTTTATTTAATTTATTTTTAAATTCATTTTCTGACACTCTTATTTGTGCACTTAAATCTTGAAATAATAAAATAACCATGTTTCAGAAAAAAGTAACTATTGTGCTTTAAATCAAAACCTTTATTAATGAATAAATAGACAATAATGTCATGAATATCAAACCAGTATAAGTAAAAAGTAGTAATAAAGATTAAAGATTACTACATTACAAAGCAACATTGTTATTTCAGTGAAAAATTTAAAATAAGAAATATCATAAAGGTAGAAAATATCATAGTCTTAAGTAGTATATTTATTGAACATTAAAAAACTAATATCAGCTTAACTAATACAGTCTGAAAATTATGATCATATAACTCTATCAGTTAATTAGCTAATAAAATTTAGCAATATTGTATAAATTGGGCTGTAATTTGTTTTTGCAAAAATCAATTAAGACAAAACTGAGTTTGTGACTTTCTTTTGAGCTGGTATGCAAGTACCAAAGTTTTCACCAGTAGATCTAAAACAAGTGCCAATGGCCATTCGAAAAATAAAAAGAAAGGCTTTAAAATTCAATAAACAGCACACCCATAGGCGAAAAAATAAAAAGTGTCTTTTAAGTCGTGCAGTTCGAATTTAGTGATGGAGAAACAAAATTAAAATGTCCTTGCAGGCGCAGAAAGTCCAAAATTAAGGTGGGGATCGAACCCATGATCTGGATGTATGGAGGAAACCTGCTCTGGTCTTTACTACTGGGAGTGATCGCTCGTGTAGGAGGTGTCGGAAAAGCTATGTACTTCGTCACCTGATTAACTCCCATTTTCGCCGAAGTCAACGAGTCTCTGCACTGCTTTAAATCGGCCCGTAATTTCTCAACTGGAGATTTTGTTTTCTGAATTTTTTCAATAAGTGTGACCACAGTTTCAAGTAGTTTCTGAATATTTTCATTTAGTACTCATGATGTGGCATCATTAATAGTTTTTGGAACTTTTCTTGGGGGAGTTAAAATAATTTTCACCCCGAATAGAAAATATTTGAATATCTTAAGTAATGAAGACAAAGCTTACAAAATAAGAGGTCCCTTAATTTTTTATCTTTAAAATTTACATTACTCGTGTCCCACAACACAACATTTTCTCTATAGAAATCTATTAGTTGAAAAATTTGAGTTTCACTCCAACGAAATGCAGCCATGTTTATTATTCCAAATGAGGAGAAAAGCACGTGATCACTCAAAGCAATCTTATTGGCTAGAGACTCCGATTTTATCGTACACTAGTGAGCAGTGAACACCAGTTCTGAAATCGCGGCAGAGAACATGACCAATTTCTGGCGCATGCGCACATCCTTAAAATTGTTGCTCTACGAGAAAGTCGGCCGCGAAAATCGCTTCGTGTAGATGGGCCTTTATGCTTCCATTCAGTCATGTTTAGCCTTTTTTACATAAATTATAATAATAAAAAAGTATTATATGAAATTAGCTTTTCATCTAAATTAAAACATCAATCTTAAGTAGTTATTTACTATTATACTTCCTTTCTTGCGTTAGGGTTGCCGCAATAATTTTTGGCAGCACTGGTATCAACAATAGTTTGGCGATTTTTTACGGCCCTCAAAACTGAATAGTACTGAATATCATTTAGATAAGGTGTGAGAAATGGACTGTTGAGTTTATCAGTTTTTAACTCTGTATTATTAGAGTCGTGTAATGGAAGAAGGTAATGTAATTTTTTTTAGATTTAAGTTCATGAATAAAAAATTGAATCTTGCTGAAGCAAAAGCAAATCTTTTGAAATATTTTTAGGAGTCATAATAGATTTTGGTTCATTATATAAATGAAAATATGAGTGGTGCATTCTATGAGTTTTCAAATAAATTATACGTGAAGAAAGTTTACAAACTTTTAAATGGATTATTATTTAAAAAGTACTGTTTGTAATCTTAAATTTTTGAATTTTTGTAATCTTATCTTAAATGTTTAATGATGAAATATTTGTAAATTTAAATTATGCTTTCTAGAATTGCTGTTAAAAGAGAAGAAGCTGTATCACGCGACATTATGAGAACTTTGGCAGATGATAAAAAAATGTCAAAGAAGGAAAAGGATGAGCGGTAAGATTAGTAATTTTTATCATTTTATAAAAAAAAAAAAAAAAAAAAAAAAAATATATATATATATATATATATATATATATATATATATATATATATATTTTTAAAGTATTATAACTGGTTAATAATTATTCAAGTTCTTTCTGGTTATCTGCACCTCTGGTGTGAAAATTCATCTGAATTCCCATGTTTTGCATATATATTTGAGCGTATATGCAACAGCAGCCAACCCATGCATGTGCATATCACACATGCATTTGAGTACATGGGTATTTACAAGCTTTATATGTAACTGAATGGGTTTTTGTGTGACAACGGTCAACCGATGTGTATGTGTATCACACATGTATTTATGTATATGTGCATTTACACATCTTACATTTAACCAAAGAGTATTCATGACAGTAAACTCGGCCATATAGATTTTGTTCACTTATAAATTTTCATGTTTTTTATTAAATGTTTATTGTTATTATTATTTAGGAGCAGAACAATATCTATGAGATGTAAAATAGCAAAAGAAATGTTTTTTCATCAGTTCACAAAAGTCATTAATGAATAACTGTACATGGGGGTGCAGATAATCAGAAAATACCATTCTTTAAACTGTATTTGACATCATTTAAAATTTTTTAAAACAATTCCTAACAAAAAGAAAAAAAGTGTTATTATGTAAATGTGTTTTCAATTAAATATTATTTTAAATTTAAGAAAATGGTATTTCTACAAATGAAAAATGTCTTATTAGCTATACCTGATTTTAATTATACTTATGTCAGATTCTTGAAGCTGTGCTCTTTCTCACAGGAAGGGATTTTTTGAATGTGCTTTAGCATTTTTGTGAAAAATGTCAAATCTTCCATCTTTATGTTGTATTCCTCTATCAGTTTGGGTACTTTTTGGAGTTTTGAAATTAAGTTGACATCAAGATATGGCATAATTAATGTGCTGTAGGAATTTGACTGTTGAGATAATGATGGAAATTTTGTACTGCCTTTAGAGTAGTTAGTAATTCTTTCCTGGTTACAATAATTTCTTTCCAGTGTTGAGGAACTTTTATTGAAGTAGGCAATAATGTATTTTTAACCATCTATTTATTGTGAAAGAATTGCTCCATTTCTTTTAGTGCTGCCATGTATACCTGAGATGAAAGTTTTCTACTGCCGTGATTGCTTGTATTTTCCCCCCCTCGTCATATAGTAATTTCTATCCAGTTTTTGCAAGCTTTTTATTTCATTGGTTAATAATGTTTTCTGAGCTATCTAATTTTTGTCAAAATTTTTTTTTTCACTTCCTTCACTGCTGGCACTGAGATTGAGAATAAGTTTCATTTGGATATCTTTGGATTTTATTTCACTGGTGTCAAAATTATAATATTCTGTAAAATTTTACCTCTCAAAACTAATACAGTCAAAAGTCGTTAATCCGGACTTGTCGGGACTTCGGCGATTCCGGATTATCGATTTTTTCCAGATTATAGATCATGAGTTTAAATCTGGTAAGATGGCATGCAGAAATTACAAAATTAAAAATATGAAACCGTAATTTATGAAATAAAGAACAATTATGATCTAAAGGGTATCAAAATTTACAAAAAGAAAAAGCTTAATATTTGTTTGTTTACTTTATAAAACATTTCTTTCAATGTAAGTTGTTTAAGTTGCTTCGTTTTTTATGTGATAATACATTCTCTTTAATTCTATAAACAGACATAATTTCTTGTTCAGTTACAAAGTTCCACTGTTCAAGTCCTATAATTGCTGTGTCTACCGACTAATTTGTCAATCGAAATTTTTTCGTTTTCAATAACCTCTGTTACTTTCTTTGCTATCGGAAGCGAATTATAATGACAAGGAATTTGATTTAAATTATATCAAAGACGGAGTACATCGAGATGAAATACTACATTTAGTAAAGAATTATAAGCCAAATAAAATAAAAACATCTGCCCTGAAGTTAAGGATAGTGCTGACAGATCAACTTCCAATTGATAGTGCGCCCGCCCGCCCATTGCCACGTTAAAGTTTAGATAAACAAAGGATATGCCTTTATCCAAATTTTGCAGCAATTCCACTTTTTGTTTAATGAACTTCGAAATATACTTTCGCTTTGTAAATCCTTTACATATTAGTAAATATATATCAGAAATTCTATTTGACATAATTGAAAGTTCAAGCTTACTTTTATAAAACTGCTCTAACACTTTGCAAAAAATAATAAGCCGGATCCAATTAAAAAATTAAGGAACAATGCAATCTGTAACATTAGCTGAAATAGATAATTAGATAATTTTAGCTTAGCTGAAACCGTCCGTTATACATTAAACGCGCACTTGTAAACGTATTTTGCGCACGCGCACAAACATATCCGCAGCCGTAAAGGTCTTGCGCGCATGTGTCAACGAGACGCATGCGCAGAAAGTTTGTAGCTTTGAGGTCCGGATTATAGATCATTCCGGATTATGGGTGTCCGAATTAATGACTTTTGACTGTATATGTTTTTCATTAAAATATATAAAATTATTTTATCTAATTGAATCTTATTAAATCTTTTGCACATAGGGTGTCATTCTTGGTTGGGTGCTCAGCACATTGTGGTAACAATCGACAAAATTAAAAATTCCATCAGTGATGTTTTTATTAAAATTTAACCACAGATTAGTAAACTTTCATGCAATTAACACTTACTTAGTGATAGTGCAAGATTTCTGCCTGTGTGTATAATTATTTGAATGGTGCAAGTTTTTGAAAAATGTAAAGGTGTTATATTATCATTATACAACCATGAATAATATCTTTTATAAGCAATATATTAATGCAAAATTTTGGATATGTAATTTAATGATTAATGTATTGTATCTTGAAATTTACAGTGGTTTTGAAATGTGCGTTTTTTCTCTCAGCTTGTAATATTTCAGGGTTAAAAAATTCAGATTAATGTTGACATTTTCCATATTTTTTCTTGGAAGTGCACTCTAATTTTGTTTTATATTTGCTGAAATTTAATTATCACCTATTGATGAACTTTAAAAGTCCAGTAATAAAGAATAAGTGAAACAATTCTTGATTTAATACTCTTTTCCCTTCTTGAATGACTGCAATAAGAAAGGACTACTGAGAGCTGCGTTTTAATTACAGTTAAAAAAATTACATAATTGGAATAATTTTTGCAAGCCTGGGGGTTTAATCTCTTTTATTGACATTATGTACCAATAATATATGGTTTTGTTTGACTTAAGCATTAAAAGTAATCTTTACATTTTTTAAATGATAACGGAATATCCTGCATATAGCTAGATGCTTGTTTCTAAAGGAGTTGTGAGGATTAGCTGAGCCCATCTAGCATTTACCCATGTTATCACCAAGGATGTTATTCAGAGTGCCTCTCAGCGGTGATCAATATTATAGCTATGAAGGTGGAAGAAAAGACTGTATATTATACTTTTTGCCACCTGTTGCAAATGCCACACTTCCTAAATTCTGCTGCTTGGTTCCTTTTTAAATTTTAAAAATGTTGCTGCCCCTGAATTCGGCCACTCCATGCAGTTGCACTGATTGCACATGTGCTGGCACCGGCCTTGCATACAGACACACCATATGTGGAAATTTGTTCCAATCTTTATTTCGGGTTAGAAGTCAGATTTTTGCTAATCTCAGTACTGTGCATAAATGGAATTGAAAATACTATGTCTTTATTTTTTTGTATGGTTTCCCATGTTCAGTTTCTTGACACATTCAACATCGGCTGGATTTTGTTTAAAAAGAGGGAGGAGTTTTCCCTGGCTGCATAGCTGTTGGTGGCTGTCATCAGTGTATATCATTATTTTTCATGAGCATCTCCTCAGTGGTTCCCTTTTTGAGGCATGCAGTTATATAAGTCAACCAGAATAATACACAGCCTTCTTTAATATTGACTCCTATATCTTGATGAATATTCTGCAATTTTATTTTTCACCTTTAGCAATAAAATTTGGGTAATTCCTTTTTTTGGCTGTGTGTCATCTAGGCTCTGATTACTGACATTATCGTATTGTAATGTTGATGATACCACAAGCAGGGGCATTAGTTATAGGCTGTTAAATATGTCAGTAGCCTTATTATTTTATTTTTGATTGTACTGTTCAAAGACTAATTTAGCTGTCCCTCATACATTTTGATTTTAGAATGGCTGTATAATTAAGAGCATGTATTATATATACAGTAGTGGCCAAAATTGTGGACACTTTTGGAAATTTTTATGTTTTTGAACTTTGTATGCTTATAGAAAATGTTACGTTTCGCAAAATGCAAACTTGTATATATCATTTTAAAGAGAATTTATTACTGAATTCAATACAAAACACAAAATTCAATTATTTGCAATACAAAAAAAAGTTATACGTACTTTAATATAAATAAAAAACACAGTTATGAAGTGGAATGTAATGTCTAGCTTTCCTGGCCAATCACTGTTCTTGTTCTGAGAACCAATCAAATGTTAGTAACTGCCAGTAGAAGCCAACATCATGCTTACACTTGAAACAATTCATTATTTTGCTTTGTTCTGTAGAAGGAGAACCTGTTTCTTATACACTGCAATTACAAGTAGGAATTTTTGTAAAAATTTTTAATATTTAGTCAAGAAGCAATGACATCAAATAAAAGAGTAGATTGGACACCTAGAAAGAGATGTAATATTATTGTGTTACGAGAAAGTGGTCTTTCCTATGCTGAAATTGCAAGAGAGGTGGGTGGTTCAGTGACTACATCTGGAGTCCGAAAGTTTTGTTTACAATAGGAGACAAATTCAATAAAAAACAAAGAAGGAAAAGGCCGAAAAAGGTGCACCAAATCTATTGATGACAGAAGAATAAAAAGACTATGTCTCCAAGATAGAAAAGTGTCATCAGCGGCCATCAGAAGTGATCTGAATGATGCTGGTGTTTCTGTCAGTTCAAGAACAATCAGGAGAAGATTAACAGATGTTGGACTGAGAGGTAGAATTCCACGAAAAAAGCCTTATCTTAATTTTCAGCAACGAAAAAAAAAAAGACTACAGTGGGCAAAAGAACACGTTAATTGGACAGATGATCAGTGGTCACAAGTTATATGGAGTGATGAAACTAAGATATCGTTATTCGGTACTGATGGGTGAAAATATGTAAGACGTAGAATAGAAGAAGAGCTACATCCTGACTGCATTCAAGCAACTGTGAAGAACCCAGTTAGTGTTATGATTTGGTCATGCATGTCAGCAGATGGTATTGGTCGCCTTCATGTCATCGATGGGACACTGAATGCCAGAAAATACATTGACACTATTCTAGAACCAAAACTTCTACCTTCCATCAGAGATCTCTTTCCCAATAATGCTTCATTTATTTTTCAACAGGATTCTGCTCCTTGCCACACGGCCAAAATATCGAAAGAGTGGTTTCATACAAAGAGCATTAAATTATTGTCATGGCCAGGAAACGGTCCTGACGTCAATCGTATCAAAAATTTGTGGCACCGTTTGAAAACTCTTGTCCGAATGAGGCGCCCATCAAATAAAAGGGAACTAATTGAGGCTATAATTCTTTCCTGGCATCATGTAATAACGAAAGAAGAGCTTAAAACTCTTGTCAGCTCAGTGAAACTTCGATGTGAAGCTGTAATAAAAAAAAAGGGTACCCTACTAAATACTGATAACTCACTGCAATCATCACTATCTAATGTATATCAATAACTATTATTGTTTAACTTTTTTTATATTGCAAATAATTGAATTTTGTGTTTTGTATTGAATTCAGTAATAAATTCTCTTTAAAATGATATATACAAGTTTGCATTTTGTGAAACGTAACGTTTTCTATAAGCATACAAAGTTCAAAAGCATAAAAATTTTCAAAAGTGTCCACAATTTTGGCCACCACTGTATATGTAGGATTTAGTTGTATTTATGAACTATAGGAACAATCCTATTGATGACAACGGTAGTTATATTTAGTAATGACGAAAATATGTTAACATAATTAACATGGAGTTAACATATAAAAAGAAATAAGAAGAAAAAAGATCTGTCCATAGCATTATAAAAACAAAATAGCATCATATTAAGTGAAATCACATCATAAAAGAAGTTCAGTTCTTTTGGTTTTTCAAACTTCATAATCATTCCCATATAGCTTCTGATCTGCCAAGTGGTCACATGATCTTGCTGGTGAGCGCTTTGCCATTTTTAGATGTAGAAGGAAACTTATAATCACACACACATATGAGAATGTATAAAGGAAAAATTATCTCCTATGAAAGGTGAAATGTTCATTAAAAGTGAAAATTCATTAAAGGTTTTCTGTATATGTATAGACATATATTTTTCCAGAATTTTAAGTTTTCATTACTTTTCCCAGAACTTTTGTTTTGAAGTTAAACATTAGGTGAAACTTGGATTTATTCACTATTGATTTATTTGCTATTATAGTTACAGATTGTATAGGAAAAAAATATTTTAATCTACCACTTTTGTAATCATTTGTTGTTATTTAATGCATGTTTATCTGTGTTTTAATGATAATTATATTATTGTGAGTAAGTTTACTTGATATTCATTAATATTTGCAATATCTTTGCATTGACTGTAAGAATTTGCAGCAAATATTTTCAGTAACTGTGTGCAAGAATTTAGATAATGAAATTTATTTTATTATTCTTATTTTTTTATTATATATTGTAAAAATTCTGATTTTTCTTAATTTAAGAAAATGTTTATAATTTCAGAATCCTGTGGAAAAAAAATGAGGTTGCAGATTATGAAGCAACAACTTTTTCTATATTCTACAATAATGCTCTATATTTGATGTTGATAATTTTGCTGTCATTTTACTTCTTGCGTTCATTTGCATCCAGCATGTATCCTTTCTAGAATATTTACACTTAATGTGTTTATTTTTATTATTTTTATATAATGTTTTGTTGGTACTTTGATTTTCCAACCATGGCATCTAATTTTTCATCAAGCCAAGATGCAAGAGACAACAGCCATTTTCAAAAATGGTGGCTTACTAAGAATTGCATAAAACAATAACCTATTAACAAAGTAAAAAATGCACGAAACTTTCATAGTAAGCCATTTACCCCACCTTTTTCTCTTTTGCACTATTCTCTGCATGTGTAGAGTGATCTGTTTTATCTGCAAAAAATATCAGAGACTTACAGACATTCGGTATCGAGCACAACTTGGCACTGCACACATTGTTATTCTCCCAGTGTATGTGAGGATCTCTTTTGGCATTGCTCACACTACTTTTTTTCCCATGTGACACTGATCTATTTTTACTTAAAAAAATTGAAGTATTGCACAAGTTTGCCATCGATGCACAAATTTTGATCCATTAAATTCGATTATGTACAGAGTACAACTTTGTGGAATGCAAATTTTTTCATTCGCTATTGCTAGGCAAAATGTAATATTTCTGGTGGGGATGCAATCCCACTATGATTCCTTACAAAGGGGAGAAAAAATTCACTTGGTGCAACAAAAACAAACTTTAATGATCGTCAAATTTGAAGATGGAAATTGACCCATTTGCTGTGCACATGCACATGGTTGTCATATAAATGCAATAAGTATATTTTGGCAATGCCATTTGTTTTCTGTTTTGGTGACACAGTTTGTTGCCTCATGAATACGTTTCAGGGGTCAATGGACAATCAGAAAGTACTTTTTTTGTCTGTAACACGTATAGTTTATGTAATATATAATGTTTTCTTTTTTATTATGAAATATTTTATACCTTTTAAAATGAATGTATACTATTTAGTAAGTGGATGCTATATTTTAAAATTTCGGTGTTTTGTTACTTTGCCATAACTATTTATGACCAATCAAAGAAGACATCTTAACATAGATAATTCACCCTGGATTCAATTCCTTGCCAAAGAGGTTAGGTGCATGGTATTTTTAGGGTTCTCTCTATGTGTAATGTGAATGCAGATTAGTTTATCTTAGTTTTTCTAAGGCAGATAGTCTATATATTGCGTTGCTGTAATTTATTAAAAGCCACTTTACCAGCTTATATTTTATTAAAGCACTATAAAATAATTAAAACTTTGCTTTTTTTTTTTTTTTTCATTTACATATGTTAATTGTGGTTTTCTTTACATATACACGTGGTTGGCAAAAGAGCATCAATGCAGATATTTACATTATAAAACTACTATTATAGTGTAAGTAATTCATACTAGTGGCAGATGCAGAGAGTGTCCTCTGTTATATAATCATATGGTTTAATATATGAAAATTAATACAGTTTTAAATGTATCGGTATTAACCTATTGTCAATTACAATAACCTTACAAATGAATTATAATAGAATTGCTTAAGCTTTGATGAAACAAATTTATAGCAATTAAAATAACAGACCTGTTCATTATTTAGTGAAGAATTTTAAAAATTCATAAAGAATAAAGTGTGCAACCAGTACTTTGAAACAGAGGTCAATTCATTAAATACTTATCTGTCATACTTCATAAAACATTTGTTCAATTTTGCCTGAACAAGAGACACCTGTGCCTCTCTAGGAAGATGCCTCTCATCTGCTCCTCTCTTAGATATATTGAAAAGTTGGCCACAGTTAAAAGAATGATTCAAATGGTGAAAAAAAATTCTTGTGACAAGATGCTTGTCCAGCTCATTATCTCAATGAATGACCATTTGTGAGAATACCTAAGCCTAAATTTGTACAAAAATAACATATTAATGTGCTAACCATTCCAATCTGAGGATTTAATCCCATGTGACATTTTCTTGTCTTTACAGCTGTATCATTGATGCTGATGATGGCTTTGGTTGATTGTAGTATACCGTCATGTGCAAGACAAAACAGATTATTGCATATTTTCCTGCCATTTCAATGTAATGAAATTTGGTATAAATTGTATAATTTGATATGAAGGTACTTGCGTATTATTTGCAACCATCTTAGTAGAAGTAGCCAAATTTTAAGAAAGTGCCAAACTCTGGTAACCATGCACATAACAATCGTTTCAGTCAAGCAATGCCGATATATTTGTATGCATTCTTTTATGTTGTATCCCCTTTAGTTTTAAAATATGAGCTTGTGGAATTTGCCAGCAATGGAAGGAACTATGTTAAAATGTAGGCAGTAATACAGAATTTTGTTGAAAATTATCTAAAGGGAATAATGAGGAAATGCATTTTCTAGATAGGTGCTATTACCGAAGATTGCACGAAGCTGAGTTTCTACAATTCTCTGATTTCTTTTTAAATGAAAACAGATCTCTGTATACTTTAGGAGAAGAATAATGGGGGGAGGGAGAGAAAGGTTCAAAGAAGAATGCAAGCGTTTTTTTTTTTTTAATGTAGAATATAACCCTTATTTAATAATTCAAATTTGCAATTTAAATTGCTAAAGTATGTTTTCTTCCCCCTATGTTGATATTATTTATCAAACTTGCTATACTATAAATATCGATAGTTTAGGAATCTTTCTAAAAAGACACGAAACCACCAACTTGCACATGCTAAGTAACTTTTAAATTTTCATCCATAAAATTCACCAAATTGCACCAAGATGGTTGCGATAGTTAGTACATAAGTACTGATATGAATTAAAAAAAATATTTCATGGAATTTTGAATAACCCTTAATGTTATGGGATATAATACTATTCAAATGATGCATATTAGTTTTACCTTAAATACATTTCAAACAATGTATATTGAGCTTATGAGAAAGGTAGCAACTGCAAGAAACTTTTCACTGCTTATTTTCAGATAAAATTCTTTTTGTATAAAGAACATTTTAAAATTTTGTCATTTGCAAAGTAATTCAGTTTTTGTTTCCTTTATTTATAAAAACTGTATGTTCAGCCATTAGTATTTTGCATTCCTACTTGAATTTGTCAAATGTTTATCAATAATATTATTACTTAACAGTTTCTTCAGAAATTATGTGGTCTCAGTTGGAGCTGCAGGAGGATTATTAGCTCTCTTCTCTACCAGTTCAAGTTAAAAGCATATTTATTTCATTGTTTTGTAATAAAATAAACGCTCAATTTCATCTTGTCTAAATTTTTTTAAAAAAGGAGAAACATCCATTCAAATAATCATATTGTTTTCTAAAGGCTATTTCAAGTATAGAGTTGAGCACACTTATTATGATGTCTGTTTTAGTGAATTTAACCTTTTCAACCAAAACACCCGAGACAGCATTTCATTCAAATGACCCCAACCATCTGAAACGGCCGCAATTGTGATGTTATTTTCCTTCCTACCCTTAAGGTATGCAGTAGCACGTGAAGTTTCCCCAAATCCATTGTATCAGTTTATTGCAGACGCTTGTCCTCAAAGGATTTATTTGTGGTTTCTTATCTTTATTTGTTAGGAAGTACTAAGGTGTCATTTGAAATCTTCATTCCTCGTTTAAATTTCCCACCTCGTTCTGAATCATGTTAATGCATGGGGAGAGCAGGAAACTGCTGTGAATCTCAAAAGACATTTCAGCAGCTTCGGTATTTTAAGCATACAGGCTAGCAAAGTCTTCGGTTTTCTAAGAGTTAATGTCCCATGAGTTTTATCATAAAATATAACACTTATTCTTCAATGTTATTATCTGTTTTATAAAACATTGGTTGGCATTCTTTTAAACACCATGAAAGAAACCTTTTTGAGATGTTTATTGTTTTCATTTTATGAATATCACATAGTACCAGAATAGTAGATACTTAAGAGAAATATTTGTTGCAGACCTCATGTGCAAGTAATGCAGTAAAATAAATGTACAGTTACATCTTGAATATATATATTTTTAACTAAGTGTACAAGTCTCCATATAACAGTAATTTATGATGAAAAAATATCACAGCAATTATTTCCTGCAATTTCAAACATTCATTTTCAATATAAAATTTCATATTTTGCATCTTTAATCTCTTTTATTAATTATTTAACTTGTAACTTCTTTGTGTAAAGTTATATCAAATGTTAAACCGATACCTGCATACTCAAACTGCAATTTCTTTTTATTTTTTTATTTAATTTTGAAAACATTTTTTATAACTTTTTTGTCACTTTAATTGTAAATTCTTTGAGGTGTTAAAAATAAAAACTGTGATTTTTCAGATGGCATTTTTTAAAAAAATATTCTCAAAATTTAACTGGCAGGTAGTGTGGCTCTATGTGTACGTGTTAAGCCCAAACACATGCACGATTTTCTTATTTCTGTTTTCTGCCCATAGTCTTATTGAATGAGAAATAAAATCATTTTGGCTATCTTACTACTATACTGTACTAAACATATATTTGTCTTATACACAATACTATACTAAACATATATTTATCTTGATGCCAAATGAGTTCCAATAAGCTTTTTCCTCAGAAATAGTGAGAGGGCAAAAAAGAGAAAAGTTAAACAGTACTTAACAGTTTTTTTTTTTTTTTTTTTACACTGTCACATTACTTTATTTATGTGTATTTTAATTCTTAGTTTGAAGTCGTGTTATTAACTAACTACACACATATTATATAAAAAGTGTTTGATTATAGAGTATCTCAAAATCATAAATATTTAACTTTGAGGTCATGTGCAGATTTGAATATAGTGTTAGAGAGAGTTTCTAAATTCAGAAGGATTTAATTCGAGAAAGAAATTCTATTCATATTTATTCCCTCACCATAAGGATACTTCATATCTTTTTTTATTTAAAGGAATTAAGGCTGAAAATTCCCCTTTTTACATTGTTTAATCCAATGGTTAAGATTTAAGACAGTATAGAATATGAAAATTTGGAACCTGTTATAAATTTGTTACAAGAAGTATTAAAACTCCTTTTGAAATAATTTACAAAATTATATTTGTTACACAGTAAGAGAAAAAGATATAGCTACCATAGATGAATATTTGCTAAATACACATGTTGTTATGAAAATATAAACTCTAATTTTATTTATAATGGTAATAAAATTGTTTTAATTAGTGCTTCATTTGAAAATCTTTGTCAAAATGAATAATGTAATCGAGGTAAATGTGCTAAACAATGGAAAACTATTTTATTTTGTGTAATATGTGAATGGCAGTGATCAATGAAAGCTTGCTATAGGAAGCAGTAAAATCAATGTTATAGGGTTTTTTAAATTAGGCAAGTTTTCTGTTTTATTTCATAAAACAGGAAGGAATATGTCAAACATTTTTCGAAGGTAGTTTGAACTTGGACTATAAAGTGGCTGCTAAGCACAGGAAATGCAGTTTTATTGCTTGAAAATTGCACTGACCACAAAAAGGGGCACTGCATGCCTTTATTATCAGCAATTAAAAGTGATTTTTTTAATTATCTTTATTATTATTTTTTCATTATTATCTGTGAATTTCAGTTTTTAGATCAACGTATCATTGTCAGAATTAAATGCCACTATTTGAAGCAAATAATTTAGTGGGCTCAAATACATTTTAAGAGCAGTTCAAAGTAGTATTTTAACAGTCTCAGAATTAGCTCATATTTTGTGGAAATTGTGCATCGTTATGGTAAAAAATCACTTCTATAAAAACGATTTTAGTATATCTGAGGTTTGTCACATTAATTGTTAGCATGCTGATTTAGAATGTGATCTAACATCATTAGAACAGACATTTTAAATGGAACATCTTTGAATTTTTTGAAATGCTGACTATGATTTTATTATAAGACATTTTCAGATGTTTAAATTGTATCCGAATTATTAGAAAATAGAAGCGTAAATGATTTGAAAAATGTTAGTAGAGGTTAGTCAAGTTCTTTCCAATTGCTCAGGTCTTTTGATAAGTTTAATAAAATTGACATTTTATGCCTGAAGTATAATCTTGCACAAAAAGTATTGGCAGTTTAGAGCAATTAATTTTAGTTTTAAAAGTATTGACAGTTGAGAGCAATTAATTTTAGTTCTATTTCCAAGCAGAAAAGAAGAGTCAATTTAGTTGGATAGTTAATGTATTTGGAACATGTGATTTTTTATTGACTTGTTTTAGGTATATTTTCAAAGCAAATTAAATGAAATTTCACTACTGTTTTTATGCTAGAGACAGAAGAATCAACTGAATATATTAAATTTTTGCAAAATATTGAACATTGGCTAAGATATTTTAACTGCAATGAAAAACATTAATCTAAATTTTCTGATAAAGATTAAAGAATAAAACAGCTTGAAAACCTTAAAATCACTATGATGAGATTAATCTTTATGGAAATATTATTTATGAGATAAAGTGTGTAACCTAAATTAGTCATCTTTGATGAGAAAGAAGGATTCAGAATTTTATCATTGCTGTTTCTGGTATTAAAACTTGCATGAAATGCTGAATTTTCATGTAACTCATTCAGAGGTTCTAGAAGTATGTATCAAGATTTGAAAGAAATTTCTGTATAGTCTAAGGAACTCAAGCTAAATATCTAAAATAATTACTAACATTTTTTTATATTGTTTAGAATAATAGGAATTAGATTTATATATGAGTATACTCATATATAAACCTACTCTATACTCATATATAAAGTATGACCTAACTCAGACTAATTGAAACAATTTGTGAAATAACAAAGATCAGTTATTCATTAACTGTATGTTTAGGGGTCTATCCATTTCCCTAGCGACCACTAAAAACAAAATATACATACATTTTGAAGGCTAATTAATAGTATGTTTTTTTAATCAACTGGTAAGTGCCAACTTCCTGGTGTACTCAATAGGTCAACTTAATTTAATGGGTACTCTAACATAGTAATGGGAGGTGCATACATTTGTTATGTGTAAAGCCGCCATAGTTCATTTAGCTAGAACTTTGTGCGGAATTTGCAAAGGTAGGTGGTTGTCTTCACTTGATAACTGGAATTAGATAACATACAAATTATTCTTGATCAGTATTCTGCAATCTGATAAACGGAAAGGGACCAATCAGAGCTGAATGGAACTTGCATTCTATCCTTTTGACGTGGTACAAAGAAGTCATCATAAAACAGCAGCTCCCCATGCAATATAATGTTTTGACTGTCAGATTTAGGTTACATTCCACGAGTGTATGAAATGCTGACCATGGTCCGAGTGATAAAATTGTTAAACACTGGGGCCCCGACACAGGTTGAAACCCCTATGCATGGCGGTGAGCGGGTGCATGGGCGTCTGAGCGGCTGCATGGGCGTTTTCATCCGCTGAGCGGCTGCATAGGCGTTTTCGTGGTTTTCCCCAACTGTAATGTGGATATGAGCCCGTTTCCATTAGAAAACCCTTTTGTAAGGTTTCCATTCCATCAGGTAGATGGTCCTCGCATGCTTCCCTGTAACCAATGAAACCAAACCCTTTCACATTACTGATCATATTGAAATCTTTTCAAGCAGTATGTATATTTATATCTTCAAGACTAGAGATCATGTTCATTGTTATTTGATACACATTTTTACCTGTTCAGAAATAATTATACAGAAGGTAAATTCTTTTCAATTTGTTTGTCTTAATATTTTATTACTGAATGTTAACATTTTTATTTTAAGCTTTTTATAACAAATAGGTAAGAATTATAAAATTCAGAAAAAAGCAAATGATAATAGATTGTGGTGAATAACAATCATCAATATTATGAGATGCAAGAGTATTTTCTTCAGTTTCCCCAACATATGAAGATTTGTTTTAGCATAAAAAAGTTGAAAAGTATAGTAAAGATTCTTGAATATTTGTCTTTACTTGTTAGGTAATGATGATCCAAATGTACTGTGTATTGAAGGTGAAAAATTAGTAGCTTAAACCCTATGTTAATAAAAAGAAGTAGAGTCTGATCATCTTTATTTAAGAGTGAAAAGTATTAAATAAAATATTGTTTCTGGAATCCAAGTGATTCAGGAATCAAGCGAAAAGTTCAAGAAACTTTTGCCCTGGAACTCGAATGTTTAGCATGTTTTTCACGCATTTCCCATGTTCTTTGTTGGAACAGGGGTACATGGGTCACTCATGTGCCTTGTGGTAGAGTTTGTTGTTGAAAGCTGCAGTGAAAGCATCTGCTGTGGTTTTTTATGCTAATTTTAGGTTTTTATATCTGTTTCATGATATTTTTAATATGACAATTTAGAGTATTCATCTTGGGTCCTAAAAAGTATACTAAGAAAAATTAGAATAACAGAAAAGCTGTTAGAGCTACAATAGCAGTAAAGGAAGAACTTATCACTAAGCATATAAGTGGTAACCACGTGACTGTTCTTGCTGCTATGTTCGTGATGCCTAAATTTATTGTTTGGACAATTTTGAAAAGTAAAGAAGTTATAAAAGCAGTTGGTGAGATGAAACTGTTTATGACACTGATCTCTAACAGACCAAAAATTATGGCAGATGTAGAAAAACTCCTCTTATTTTAGGATTAATGGAAAACAGCAGGCTGATAATGTAAGTTTGAAAATGTAATTTGTGAGAAAGCCAGGGTCTTTCATGATGATTTAATGAAAAGAATACCTGATACTACATTCAAAAGAAGGGAGGGTATTTCGAGAACTTCAAAAAACAATTAAGATCCACAACTTTGTTATGCATGAGATGCTGCCTGTTCGAATTGTAAATCACTAGGAAAGTTTGCCAAGGATTTTAAGAAATTTGCAAACAGTTAGGGCTATGTGTCGAACCAAGTGCTCAGTTGTGACGAAACAGGTTTCCTTTAAAAGAAGATGCTCTGTCGAACATATCTCAAAGGAAGAAAAGTCTGTATTCGGGCTATAAACCAGTAATAGATCGACTTATTCTCTTGTTATGTGGTAATGCTATTGAAAACTGCGAGATAAAACCTGTTTTTGTGTACCACTTAAAGAATCCATGATAATTTAAGAATAACAGTATCATTAAGAGCAAATCTAAAAACACCACTAGGCACGGCAGATTTACATCCGAGATTCTTAAGCATCAAAATAGTTCCAATGTCCGTAACACTTTCGTTAATTATCAATATTATTAATAATATCAATTTGATTTCTAAGTACATTTTCAGAGATTTTCTATCTTGTGTGTGTAATAGTAAAACACGAAATGTGTTTTAAATAATATTTAAACGAACGTAGTTGTGAATTGAAAAAATGAGACCATTTAGAAGGTCATTTATCATTTTAGGTCGTCATCTAAAATTGATTTAAAATACCTTATAAATAATCTGTAAAAGTCGCTTTACGGCAATAAGATAATCAATGCACAGAAGCAAACTATACGCGCTGTTTTGTTCAACTTAACCTGACTGATATTGTAATACTTGATGAGGATCAAATAGTGAAATAAGCTTAGTATTGAGAATGTTTATCATATAAATGTATAAAATATCGTTTAAATATGATTAACTTTCATTTTATGTTTGAATAAAATGTTTTATAACTAATCAAATGTTTCTCCTTGTAACAATTACAAGATTTCATATATTAAGAATATTCTTATTGCAATATTCAGAATAACTTTACATTGTAATCTTATTTGCAAAGTTAACATTTGACCAATGTCTATGATGCAAATTTAAAGATTAAAAAGTGTAAAAAAATAGAATACTAACATTGTAAACTTATTTGCAAAGTTAATATATAATCAATGTCGGTGATGCAAATTTAACGATTAAAAATATACGAAAATAGAATATTTTAACTCTGGTGAAGTTTTGTAAACGTAAACAATAATAGTTAGAACTATATCGAAGATACACTCAACACAGAAAGGTTGCTGTTCTAGAATAATTTTCATGGACGTTGATCCTGAATAATTTAAATTCTTGTTAGCATCTGTTCAAAAGTGAAGGATTATAGCCCATAATATCATACAGCTCTTATTTTTGCAACCTTTGGTCTTCTAGATGCAAAAATATTTTAAATGATGCAAATATTTAATTACGAAATTTAACTTTTTATGTAGCTTTTCTCTCCCTACGGTAACAAGACTTTATACTCATTCAGCTCCTTACTATGGCTATAGTAAGTAGTGCATATAATGTAAATAGTATATGACCATGATCCTTTTTGTCTCTAAATTTATACACTCATTTGTTGATTTAGTATTTGATCGGTTTTATGTTACTCATTGCAATTATTGTTTATGTTGTTTGTTATTGTATTGTAATGTTTATTGCATTGATGCTTTAGTTGTAAGTATGGCTTCCTGTCCAGGGATTGTACTGCCCGGGACATGCAGTCCTTGGAAAGGGGGCAGTGTTACGGAATTTGCATTTAGATAGCTAATGTTAGTAGAATTATAATTAAAATTGTTTTATTCCCCTCACAATGGAGCATGAGACTTATGTTAAGAGAAAGCTACGCCGGAAAAGTAAAATAGAGGAGGACAAACATTTAACACTTAATAGATATTTATACTTAAATTGAATAAATGTTATTGACTGCTTAAATAATGTAATTGAATTACGGTTACATCTGTAACCGTAATTCTACTCTTTTGCTTTCCAGAAAGAAGCAAAGAAATTCCTGTGACTTTCTCGCGACTGATTGAAAGCTTTAAGAAGCCGGAGAGAAACATTTTAGGAAGAAAAGTTCATTTATGCTGTGCGAAGGTTGTGCTTTTCGACGTTTGTACTGGTTTTAACCATGCTTTGATCAGCTAGGTCTTTTTCGTGCATTAATACGATGCAGCATTTTCCCATCAATGTACCTCATGCGAGGAGATTGCTTAAAAAGTTACGCATATCTGAAGAGCATGTGCTCTTTGATAGACTTTCTAACATTGCTCGACTTCAACGCAAAGTTCTAGAGGGAAAACGTGTTAGATATTAGTCTACATCCCCATGAAGAAGAGAACTTTATTTTTCACCTTAAGAATTCGAAAATTGACGTTAGACCATTTAAGAATCCTGAATGACTTCATAGCTCTGTTTTTGCTTCTGATAAGGCCTGTTTTTCCGACTCGGAAAAACAGAAAAGTTAAGCATTGCGAAGCTGTGAGTGATACGGATGCCTGTATTGCTACCCCTAACGCTGATGAAGCTGGTCGGGTTGCACCTTACAAACTCGCCAAGAAGTTTCCGGTACAGAATTCTCCGCCTGTGCTTGCTGAAATTCTTGTCAAGAATATTACTTCTCCAGAGGCAATTCATACAAAAAATTCTTTCGAAGTCTTAGAAACAGATAGTGTTTCTGAAACTATGATGGACTGTAAATAAGGATTCTCCTAGTAGTAAGAATTTAGTGAAGCCTGCGCTGCTAACTAATCCCAAGTTACCAACGCTGCAGTTAAAAAAATGTAAAGAGTGCCACCGATCGTATGTCCTCCAGCATGGTGTAAAAAGATTTATTGTTATCCTGACTAATAAAATAACCATCGTCTTCTATAATGTTGCTAGCCGCTAGCTTGCACAAACAATATTTCTTAAAAATGAAATCCAGTTTAGCACCTTCAGCTTTAAAAAAAAGACTCTCCTCTTAAGAAAGTCATTCGCGGCTTACCAGAAGACTCGAATGTTCAAGAAATTCAGAATGAACTTTGTAATGACAGTTTTCCGTTTATTAAAATGACTCAGTTTATTCGGAAAACAAATGGATTTGAAAAGAAACTGCCAGTACTTTTTGCGTCGCTGACGAGAAACGATATTGGTAGAAGCATTCAAAAGACAAAGATTCTGGATCTCTATTCGCCGATTCAGATCAAATAGAAGTAATAGAATGTGTTTTCGATGTCAACACTTCGGACACGGACAGGAGACAGGAGACCACTGGGTGAGCAGCTGTGCCGCCATGAAGACTTTCAGCTTTATTGCTCACTCAGTGGGACCACGTTTATTTAAAATTTTATTACAATAATATATTTTATATTACAATAATTCATAAATAGTTCACTGTTCATTATAGTGCACAGTTCATAAGTCTGTTAAAGTTTATTTATCTTTTGAAGTCAATAATTAGTCTGAAGTAAGTTCTGATAAAGCTCTGAGAAATTTTATAGTTAGTGTGAAGTAAGTTTCATATTTGTTGATTGAAGTTGGGCTGTCTTGAAGTGATGCTAATTATGCCGAAAAAATGCTGATGTGGAATTGTGATGCCTTAATTTATGCTGCCTTTAGATTATCACAATTTTCTATGAGATATTCCATTAAATTATGAAGTTTATTGCGGAGAGATTTACTTCTGAGTAGTTGTTTGAACCATCCTTAGGCATTTTCACCTGTGAAAGGACGAAAGTGGAGGTCTTTAGTGATTGTACATTCAAACAGGTAATGATCTATTGTTCCTGTTGATCCACATATACAGTTGTCTGTATGATACAAGCCGAAACGAAAAAGATATGAAATGAAGGGTCCATGTGCTGTTAGAAGATATGTTATTGCATTATTTGTTGTAACTAAATTTCGTGTTGGTTTTCGTAGAAACATAAAAGTTCGTCTGCCCGTATTATCTTGTGACCACATGAGTTTCCATTGTAAAATCAAGTCCTGTTCAAGTCTTGATTTTAAAAGTGATATTGGATTTGGTAAATACGTTATTGCTGCTATAGTACTATTTGCTGCTTCTTTTGCCAAGCTATCTGCCATTTCGTTGCCCAATGTTCCAACGTGGGCACGTGTCCAATGTAGTTTAGGTTTTTGTCCAGTTGGAAAATATGCGAGTAAATATTGTATATCTTGAACCAAAGGAGAGCGATTATGACCAGCTATTGCTTGAATACTTGATGCACTGTCAGAAATTATAACACTGGTTATTGAGAATTGCTTTGCATATGTTATTGCTTCTCTTATAGCCAATAGTTCTGCTTGAAATACTGAATTTGTATGATTAAATTTTGTTTTCCGGGTTTGTATAAGATTATTATTTCTGGAAACGCAATAAGCACTGCCTACGCCTAACTCTGTTTTTGATCCATCTGTAAAAATTTGAATTTGAAAATGATCTATATTTGAATTTACTATTAGATTTTCTGAATATAATTGATTTGGATGTAAGTTTACATTTTGTTTGAGTGCTTCATATTCTGTTGGATGATAAATATTAGAATTATATGTGCTTGTTTGTCGAAGGCGTGCAACTTTTGTTTTAACTGCTTCTTTCTGTAAAGTCAGAGTAATTGGTGGAATACCTGAAATTATTTGTAAAGAACTGGTAGGTGTTGTTCTATATGCTTTTGTTATTGATAGCAGAAAAAGCCGTTGTATTGAAGTTAGTTGTCTTTTTGCATGTTGATTTAGATCTGTGCCCCAAACAGAAGCGCCGTATAGAAGAATCTTTTCTATTACTGTTGTATACCAAATTTTCTGATATTGAGTCGGACACGGGCAGCTGTTTTGTAACAATGCTCCGAGATGTCTCAAGTGTGGATTAATAATCTCACCTGCACTTTTACTCTACCAAAAAAAAGGCTAGGCCTACCTGTGTGAGATGTAAAAAATCTCATAGTGCTTCATTTAGAGGTTGCGAATTTTACCTTAAAATTCGTAATAAAAAGAATGCCGACAAGACTACTCCTGAACTGCCTTCCGATACCAACAAGAAATTTTCAAGGCCTAGGAAAACATCCACCGATATTTATGATGCTGTGAATGCCTCTGCTCCTACTTCCAAGACTGCTGATTCCATTAAGATCATTTTGTTAACATCTTTGGCAAAATCTTTAAATATGCTAAGGCTTTTAAAGGCCTGAATACGCAGGAGGAAAAACTTAATTCAATTAACTCGTGACTGTTTTTTCCTAATGCATGATATTTTAATGTAATTTTGATGCCATGATTGTTTTACTTTCAGCTCTATTAAGGCACAGTTACTTAAACTGAGCCGGAACACAGCTTAGAAGGGAGCTAGCTTATCTCGGCATAATAAAGTAATGTCAAGTCTCAGCTCAGTTGTCCAGTTAGCTGGTGGTTGTTTAAATTTCAGCGAGATGTATTAGCTTTCTTTTTGCATTGCGTTATATTTTAACATTTATTTAGTAGTTTGAAACATAACTATTGATTATATTGAGTGATATTATTGTACAAATATCTCTGGGGGAAAATCCAGCGTTCTGTTACATTTCTTGCGATAAGAATAAATTTTAGTTACCGTTTATCGGACTTCTGCATTCAATCTATTACGAACCCGTACGCATGCAACATTGTTTCATTTGTTACATCGAAAACATTTTCATGTCTGTAGTTTATAAGTTTTTAAATGCTATAATACGTTAATAATATTCCTTGTAGCTTTATTACTTTAGAATTATAGTCTAACAGTCATATGAAAAAAAAAAAATCGACTAGAAATATTCTTTCTTTTTTATGTAAGCAATGTTATGACTTTACTATATGGCAATACTGAAACTTCCATTGTTTTCTAGAACATGAATTCTTGAAAGTTTTCTGAATAAGACTTTCTTTTGGAAAATGTGTGTATTGATTAAAACGTTTCACAACAGTCTGCATAGCAATGCTCGCTATTTAACCCATTAATACAAGGAATCTTTTTATAAACTCATTTCATACCTTTCTATAAATTGATATTTCATTTGTAGTTAAGTACAAATTTAAGTATTTAAGGTTTTAGTTTGTATGCGACTTATCAATGGGATCTCAAACTTTAAATATCTTAGCTAATTTTTGTTGGATAGGTATCAAATCTTTTATTTATTTTTTGGAATGAATATACATATTTATTGAGTTTAGGGATCGGGGAGCCGAATGGAAAGTTATATTCTTCAAGTTTAAAAATGTAATAACATGGATGTTTTCGTTATTTGAATCATTTTTAGAATTCTAAAAAGAGGAAATATAAGCTTGAATATAAGTTAATATTTATTTATATCAGATGAAGCTCAACTGAACATAGCCTCAGTGGGCAATTAATTTTGGAATGGCTTGAGAGGAAAAAATGCAAACTGAGTAAGGTTAGATTAGATTGATAAAGATAAAACTCGCGAGGGTTCTGCGTCTTAGAGATGGACCTTCTAAAATAAATTGGTTTGTATTCACGTTATCCGTGTGGGAAAATATGAAAACTTGCATACAGTCAGCATATTCGTGGGACCTGGCTGAACTATCAGTGTTTAGCCATCGTAATGCTTAGCCGCTGGTGGGCACAGCGGAGAAAAGGGAAGGGGCAAAGAGGAACAGATCAACTGTATTTTGTAAGAAGTACGGGTTTCATAGATGCTGTGAACTACAGATAACGGAGCTGGGAAAGCTGTAACTGGCTTCTGAGTGGAACTGTTGAATGTACTGCAAGTGCTATGTTTATCTCCAAGTGATGGTACATTTTCTTTAAAGTTTATTTTGAATAAACGCATCTACAGTCTTTCACAGAAAAAATTCAAAATCTTTTAAAAACCCTTCAGTCCCTTTCACTTTATTATATTTGCTTTATGAGAAAAATTGTCTTTACAGAATTATTAGAACTGTCTGATTTTACCGTGATAATTGCATTTTTAATTTCCATGACTCGTGTTGTTTCCTGCAGCATTTTCTTTGTCTTGTAACTAAATTCTTAAAAGTTTTCTTATTCAAGGAAATAATACATCTTATTAGCTTATAATATTGTAAACTTCTGCTCTGTGTAATTAATTTATAAAAAACTAGTAAAGTTCTGCATGTTGTTTTAAATTAGTTGTAGCTTTGAAATCAAATAATTCTTTACAGTTACATGCAAAGTAACAGGTTCCGATTATCGCGTCGTAGAGTCCCTCAAATCATGCTATAACGTTATATAATAATGCTATAACTTTGTTTTCTAGTTGACCAGAGGGAGGGCAATGTAGTCAACTAATGAGTTATATTCGAATTCTTAATTTAATCACTTGCTTGCTCTATCAGAATAGACCAATTTTATTCATCAATCAAAACATCAAATCAAATGTAGCACTTTAAATCAGAAGCATTTGTAATGGACACTTCCAATAGCGATCTTATTGAATTTAATGACAGACATGGGAGTTTTTATTAAAACTTATTTTCAGGTTAGATTAGGAATTTTCAGTTTTGTTTGCTATATATTTATTTCTATGACCGTATGTTAATGGGGATACTGTGGAACAATCTATTATTCAACTCGTAAAAAAATTTTTGATTCTGAGAGAATGAAACCATAGGTTAAAAACAACATCTTAGTTAAGACACAATAACACGCCGAATAAATACTAATTCAGAAGACAAACAACAAAAATCAGCGTTATATTTACAAAATTTCCACAGGACTGCTTTCGATGGTTTTACCGAACCACCATCCTCAGCTGCAAAACCACAAATGAACAAGATAGGAAAAAATGATTAGATAAGAATGCCTGGACAAGAATAAGCAAGTGGCGCCATCTGTGTTGTGGAAACCAGAACTAAAACATAATTTCTTTAAAGGCCGAAGGCAAATTTGGATTGGAATTTAACATCTTAGTACCAAGCAATGCAGCTTTATGCAAAATACCAAAAGAATACTTCGAACAGTTTCTAAAACCCTCAAATACAAAGAAACAATACTTTGAGAAATTTATTGCTGGGAAAAAGAAGTATCATCTGCTTTCATCTTAAGAAATCTTATTTAACTGTAAAAATGCGAGAGCTGTACCAACATGAGATCTCGTGCTGCCTGATGCAATAAAAGCGTCAGAAATATTTTTGGTGCAATAAAAGTGTTGGAAATATTTCAGGGGAAATATGGAAGTGAAATTCATAGGATTCTTTTTATCCAATAACACATATTTTAGCAAAATTTATGAAATCAGCAGTGATCAGTTTCAGCAGCTTATTGAAAGAAAAAAAAAAAAAAACTGATATTCCTAACTTCGCGCAATTATTAGTTTATGTAAGATACATATATGAAGGAATTATACGTGAGAAACATCTAGTCTTTTGGGAGCATGTACTAAAAAAGATGCTACTTCCCCTTCTTTTGCAAGTTTTTGATAAATGTTTCACTAATGAAAGTTTATAATGGAGTTGCGTGATTGTCCGTTTAAATGGTGCCAATACAGTTATGTTCGAGAATGCTGAATTTATATCAAAAGTTAGTGAACATATTTTCACTCACTGCACGGCTCAAAAGAAGAGAATAGTAACAAAAGACAGCAGCAGATTTAAATTATGTGCTTTGAGATGCTATCAGAATCATTTCAGAAAACGCAGAGACATTAACAGTCATCCGTTTTCAAAAATTTGCATTTTAGGAATTCCGAATATTTTATTACACAGAAGTATGATGGCTTTTATGAGGACATATTTTATACAGATTCTTATAGTTGAAAGATTGACAAAAATTAGTTTTTAGAACTTTATTACGATTCAAAAAATTTTTTAATGAAATGATTTAACTGTCATTTTCAGAAAAATAATTGTAGGATGTTTACGTTAAAAATGAACTTAAAGAAAAAATAAAATGGATATTTAGAAATTTTTACATCTAAAGATTCTTTTATAACTGAGCAAAATCCCCCCCCCCGAAGAGTTAATTATAAAAGGAGTTTATAACATAATTTCTAACATTTTCCGATATGATGCTTAAATAAACTAATATTTTAGGTGAAGCAAAACATTCAGCATAAGATTTATAGAATCAAAATAATCGGTCAATTCTTCAAAACACTGAAGGAATTATAAGTTTTTTCGACACAAAGTCTTGATGTAAAAGCAAACAAGCACAATTAGCTTCTTTATATGAAAATTTTATTTTGCCTTTAATGCGCGATAAAATTATATTCGTAGTTAAAACAAAGATTATTTTCGAATAAATTTTATGATATTTTGCTAGCAAATGTTTTAATTCATATACCTGCATGCTTGGATTTGTGAAAATATTTGCTCAGGTAAAAGGCTTTGCCAAGTGAAAATGTTCGAGAAGCCGAAAACTAAAATATATATATTCTATTGTACTTATGAAAGCAGAAGCAAAGGAACGATATTTAAATTTAATTAAAAAAAAGCGAATTAGAAATCAAGAAATATTGTTCTTGTATTAGCCACCACCACAAACTGTTTCAAAGGAATATGAAAGTGCAGTAAAGTTGTGATAATGCATTACTAACGAGAACAGAGCATGACCAAAAAGCAAGAATGGTTTTTAAATAATTTAATATAGAAATATTTCTTTACAAATTTTAACTTTGAGAACTACAAATATTTCTTTTCCCAAAGAGTTAAGATGATTACTAGATTATACACACCACAAGTTTTACAAAACAATGCAGAGCATGCACAAAACAAAGTATGTAGATTTAGTTTGAAAGTTAAAAAAAAAAATACATGAAAAAGAACATTTAGCAGAATTTAAAACTCAGAATAAATATAATACAAATAGCATATACTTTGCTGAGAACCTGGAAGCAAACCGTTTAACGCAAGACATTTAAAAGAAAAATTCCTTAAATAAAATTACATTTTTTTACATTTGTATTAAAGAAACTGTTATATAAACAAAATAGTCTCAAATATAAAATGTACATAAAGAGGAAGGCTGTTATTACAAAAATTTTAAATAGCTTTCCTTTTTAACTAAAATTCATGAATTCAGTTAACAAATGCAATATCTTTTATCCTTCTGTAATTTAATGGAATCTTCTTTAATATCTTCAATTTAATGGAAAACACACAAGGTTATCTGCCTAGAAAGGCAACGAGGGACATCTGTATGGAGGACTTTCTATGAATGTTAATTTTGATTTCTCATTTCAGAGTCCATTGGCTTATTTTGGAGCAGAAAATGCGAAAAACAGCAATGTTCTCACCTGGATTCGAAATCCAGATCTCCCGATTGCTAGGCGAACATACTTCCAATTACACCAGGAAGGCATGCGGTAAGGATGGAGGAAATTCCTTACAACTTTAGTTCAGAAAATAAGAATAAAAAATTGAAAAACTAATTTGAAATCAGAATTAATAACCGAAATAGTCATTATCGATTATTGTAAATTATCCATCAAGAAAAATATTAAAGTTATAATTTTTTTTTAAATTTTAGAACTAGACCAATTAAATTTGATTAATGTATTAACCCATTTACAGTCAACATTAATAGTGAAAACTTTTTTCTCAATTCCCTTTAGGTAAAACATTAATTTTTAATAATTTTGAATGGTAAGCGAGATCTTCTGAACCAAACATATCCATTCAAACCAAGATAATACACTGCTTATCGAAATAAAAGGATATTAATAGAAATAATGAATATAATTTGTAGAAAAGAGTTATTTAATCACCAGACAAACATGCTAATTTATGTTAATCTCAAAATATTGAATTATAAGTCGAATTTATGGAGATTTAAAAATGATAGTAATATATTCTCTTATTTTGCTGCATATATTTAATTCAGTCTTACGTTCACGTCTGACAAAAGTGCAAAGCTAACATCTCGTTAGGTTATTTTAAGACGGCAAAGAATACAAGAACTGTCTACCTAAGGGGACGGATGCCTCCTTGGAAGATTTCCTAAGGGAAACGGGCTCGTATTCATGTTAAATAAGGCGAAAATTACGAAAACTAACCATGCAGCACCCTATTTGCATAGGATCGAACCCAGGTAGAACTACTAGCATTCAGTTATATTACCCCTTTATAACCTCACTTGTAGATTTCATAGAATTTACTGAACTACTGATGACTTTTTGAACAATAGAGTAGCAGCTGACCTGAATCTTGTGCAACTTACGTGCTACTCAGTAGAAATCTATTATATGCCAGATTGCATAGGGGTGGATTGGCAACTCAGACGGACATCTGTTTAGAACATGAATATGTTGCAGCGTTAAATGGAAACATTAAAAAATAATGCGTTATACAATAATGGGTGGAACAAAAGGAGAGTTATATTAAAAATAACGAAGAGTGCAAATGTGCGATAGTATTCATAAAATAAAATAGAGGACAAGCAATAAATTCGAACGCTACAGACGGATAAAAATAGTAAATGATACAAAATTTTGTCTAATAGAATAGAACGCAGTATAACTGAATGACAGGCAAGGGCTGCAATACTGCTACTATAATATAAAAATAACGTATGTCACACAATGCAGCTTACAAAGATAAATAAAAAATGTGTTATTTAGTTGAAAATTAGTATAAAGTACCGACTGAACTATTGTAGACCTTATACTGTTGCATTATACTATTTACTATGCAATAACGTAGAATACACAGCACAACAATACGCTTAATACAGTTTAATACATATGCCACATAAGGTAATGCAGTAAGCTATATACTATAATAATAGACTAGTCTGCAATACTACTGCAATAGTTATTCGCAGTACAGAATGTACCGTACTGTAACAAGAGGATATTCTATTTATACAATTTGATTCATCGAAATAATTGCTCTAGGAGCAGTTACAAATGAAGCAAGGGGATTGCAATGAACAGAAGTTACAGTAAAGATGATTTAAAAGACAGTTGTTAGAATGCTGTTCCTATAATAAAAGTAACTATCAAATCACACAATATAGCCTATTATGATAAGGAACAAGATAAATTATTACATGGAAAGAGTACCGCGAGAATTATTTACAGACCTTTATATTAAAAAAATACAATAGAATAATACAAACAGTATACATAATATTCAATACCTATACTTCTTATACAAAGCACAATAATGAAGTACAATAACACAATTTAATACATATGCCACATAACATTCAAAGCATGCAATATAATCACACAATATAGCCTATTAAGATAAGAAATTATAACATGAAAATGTTTAAAATACCGCGAGACCTTTATATTATAAAAAATACAATAGAATAATACAACCAGTATACATAATACTCAATACATATTATGCAATATATTTAAAAGAGTAAATAAATGTATCGTAATATGTATTGTAAATAAATGTCTAATAATCCAGAAAAATCAACCTTAGTTCGTTTAGACAAAATATAACAAAAATAGATACTTTGCCTTTTACAAAAATCTAAATACAGAGAGAGAGAAATTCTGCATTTACTCTGGTCAAATGCATCAAAGAATAAAGTTCGTACCATTGCCGTCCGTAATTTATCTGGCATCGATCGAATCAGATTTGATGCCATATCTGTAATGTAATTTCAGACCTTCAGATTGCTGCATTTAGTGTATCTTTGCTTAATACTATACAATATGCTGGCTCGGCGATTCACTTCATCTCGTACATGTTCTCGTACGGGTTTAAATATAGTGATTGTAGTGGTGAATGCAGTAATTTATAGAGGAGCCATTCTCTAAAAGAATTTTAGCAGTATATGATGAGCATCTGAAGCAGAGGAGATTATGAATCTTTCCAAAGGATCTCGAGTTTTTTTTTTTTTTTTTTTTTTTTTTTTGGTACATCATGCAAACTTACCGTACAGCTTGCATCCAGTATTCATAGATATTAATGATTTAGGAAAAAATGAGATTACAGTACAATTTCAAATTCACAAATTAAATTGAGAGCATTTGTTTTGATGTAACAAAAAGAAGAGATAAACTAAAAATATAAATAATGTTATAATAAACTGCACTAATAATATTGAATAAATGTCCACGGCGTCAAACTGTTTGAAAATAGAGAGAAAAATAATACCGACAGCTCAGGGACTTTAAAAAATTTATTAGCTTTTCAAAAATTTACCCTTAGATATTATAAAGTGGAAAAACAATACGACCTCGTGGATTCAATTCATATACATCAGTTGTAAATATTTAGTGTATGTAAACCATAAGGTTGGATTATTAATTATAGAAGGATGACGACTAGTATACGATACAAAAAATTATAAAGATAGTTATTAAATTGAAAGTACAAAAAATAAGTTTGATAGGAATCCAATTTTAAAAATGTACTTAAAATGGAATATTAGAATAAATTACAGTTTATGAAGTACATAAGTGAAATTCGTTTGAGAATGAAAAAGTTCTTTAAATTTATGCAACATGTAGGAACTTCCGCTTGACAAAGAGCTACACGATAGGATGAGAGTCTTTGCATAATGGTTTGAAACTTAGGATACTGATGTTTAATTAAAAACCTTTGAAATGCTAGGAAATCAGTTTGTAAAAATTGTATGCGATTATGTTCAGTTAAGAGGCATTAGAAAGTGCTCCTTAACTGAAGACAATCGATCAGGAATTCCACATATACATATGTTGGATTTTGCCATATTTGCTGGTTAAAAATTTCCAATCCAGTAACAAATACTCAAACTGAGGATTTGGAAATAGCTCCTCCAAATGAAATTGTACCCTCAAACCAATCAGGATACATCAGTCGAATTATTGCACAAATCTTCAACTTGATTGCTTATCACGGACTATTGCCTATAAAAAGATTACTAAAGTTGCCATAAAATTAGATATGCCTTTACGCACCATAAGAAATCAAAGTTCGAAAAGTGACATAAGATCGATGGGGATAGGACACTCCAGTCCAGGCACCCGTTGCAACGAACGTCTCGTTCAAGGATGATTAAGCCGTCTAATCAGAATCCTCCGGTCTTCGATGCTCGAAAAACCGCCGCCGATTATCAAAGATGAAAGATTTCAATAAAATTCCACCAGGAAAATTCTTGATCGTCATTTCCCTAGTCAAGGCTACTTTGATCAACAAATAAGAGACTGAATAAAAATCCAAACCAAGCTACTCGCCATATATCACCGAATGACACCTCAAAAGCATGTCAGAGTTGTCAGAAATCTACCAGCATATATTTCAACAGAAGAAATTGACAAAATTAAATCTGTTGGTTATAAGAGTCAACCATATCCCACCTCACCGAAACGGTTGCAGTAAAGAAACTTAAATTTTCATGCGAAGACGAATTTAAGGTTAAGTCTAAAGATATAGAGGACATGCTGGGCCTCTACAATGCTATCGCTGTCAGGGGTTTCACCACACACAGACTCAAGGAAATAACATTTCTTTGATTATCGTCTCAGATTTTAATATCGATTGGGAAGATACTGAGTGCCGCCTGGGATAACTACTGACCTGTTATAAAAGTAAAAAAAGGTAAAGTTTGTTGTAAAAGTCTTACAGTGTTAATATTCATTCTGACATATAAAAAAATGAATATTACATGGGCATACAAGGCCTGTGTCTAAGCATAGATATGTTAATTACAGATTGTCTAGTACAAGTTACATGAGATAGATATAATCTTGACAATCATGTGCACATTTAAACATTATCTGGTTTCGTATTTAAATTCTTTTACTGAAATAAAGTAAACTTGTAATTCAGCTATAGATTGACTGGATTTTCTGTCATTTTTAACTGCTTTACAACATTTTTAAAAAGTACATGCAAAATGCATAGTAATAAGCTTACATTACAATAGATTTTGCTCTTACAGTCCAGTTACTATCCTACGAAGCGAATTATTTTTCTAATGCGGATTTTAAGTTGTAGCACTATCTGGTTTAAACTGGGTAGTGAGTTACGGGACTCAATTTTCTGGTACTTTAACTGATTCGCTTGGAATAGTTGCAACTGCTATTACAGATGTAATACCTATCAAGGGAATATTTTTGTTACTGTTCAGTTACTTGCATATTAAATGCAAGAGAACTACGCGAACCTGCGAGTTGCCAGTTCAATGTACTCAACTTTTGTAGGGCCTCTCCCCACCACTTTGATTTGCTAATGAAATTATGCTGCGAAGGTCCAATTCTCAAGGAGGAAGTTTCTGAATACCTTGCTGAGCATAGCCTAATCACCTAGTTTATCTTAATTTCTCGTCTGCTTGTTGCCGCAGGTATTCTACGCCCATTGCGCCCAATATTTACTGCTAGGTGTTTTTAAATACAATTTATCGGTGTGTAGGTAGTTGAAGAGGTGATCTGCATTACCTACAGCTTCAAATTCGCATAATTCCGAGTCTCGTTTGCCGAATCTCTTAAGATAATGTGGGAAGAGACCACGGCCAGTGTAGAAATGAGTTTATGAGCCACTGTATATTTTAACTGAGCATGGAAATTTCAGAAAGAACTTATAGGTTCTCCCTGTGCTTTCCCTCTCCCATCTATTCTGCCATTCTTGTACAAGGCTGTTGAGCGCATTTTTTAAGATAAGACTATGGCACACTTACTGGGTTTTCCAGTGTACTGGAGTCATTGGTTGCAGATTTCGCAAGAAAATCCGCCGCTTCGTTGCCAGTAATATCCGCATAAGCTGGAACCCAGATCAGCTGTCTTGTTGGGTCTGTCATCTGGTGGGATCCTCAAAAGAATTTTTTGTATATCTTGCACTAAAGGACTCCTTGCCTTATGCCCTCTAATGGCTTCCAAACTTATGGAGTCGCTATATATTTACTTTGTGCTAATTAATACATTTCCAAATTGATGACTGCTTTTAATGCTAGAAGTTCCGTCTGAAAGATTTTTGTCTTCCAGTCGTCTTTTTCAACTTCTTACAACTTCTCGGAGTACACAGTAGGCGCAGCCTGCACCTTTCTCAGCCTTTGAGCCATCTGTACACATAGCTAGTGCTTTCTCATCTGGCGGGGGTCTTGCAGATGTACTGTGTGTGATAAGTCCGTATGTGCAGGCTGTCCAAGCATGATCGTCTTGCGCTTCTCATAGTCTGTGTGGTAGACTGTCTTTTGCCGCAGACACGTTATTTTCCAGGTGCAGTGTCCTTACTAATAATGATTCGTCTCCACTAGAAGATTCAGTGGAGGGATACCCGCCATCACTTACAGTGCTACAGTTGGAGATGTTCTGTAACCTTTTCATATTATCAATAGTTGCATTCTTTGGATGGTGAGAAGCTGCCTCCTCATATAGGCGGTCGGCTTCCTACCCCATATGGCAGCTCCGTATAATATGATCTTTTCCGAGATTGTTCTGTACCAACTTTTGATCAGAGTGCCCCAACGAGGTCCTGTTGTTCTAACCATGGAATTGCTAAGCTGATCTATTTTCTGTCTAATTTCTGTCCTTAATCTGTAGTACTCAGCCTATTGTTAATTATAATGTTTAAGTATTTAAGGTCGGTGACTTCTTTTACAGAGACTCGATTTAGCTTGATGGTGGAATTTCTCTTTCGCGTTCCACGCTATGAATGGCCACGTGGAGTATCAGGAACAGAAATTCATAACCGCCTCGTGGAAGTCTATGGGCCAGGTGTGATGTCGAAGCAAATGGTGCGGAGATGGTGTCGCACATTCAGTGATGGACGTCAGCAAGTGGAGGACATACCAAGAGCTGGACGGACGCGCACGGCCACTACAGATGCAAATGTCAGGAAGGTGGATGACATGATTAGAGCGAACCGGCGTATCACCATCGATGAAGTAGCGGAAGAACTTGGAATCTCACTCGAGCGAACTCAAAACATCATACACGACATTCTTCGATACAGAAAGTGTCAGCACGATGGGTGCCCCGACAATTGACCTCGACACACAAGGAACAACGCACGGGGGTCAGCCTGGAACATCTCGTGCGTTACCATGAAGATGGCAATGACTTTCTGTTTCGGATTGTGACGGGGGATGAAACGTGGGTCCACCATTTCACGCCAGAAGCGAAGGCCGAATCTTAAGAGTGCAAACATCCGTCATCACCTGTCCGAAAGAAGTTCAAGACAACTCCCTCTGCAAGTAAAGTGCTCCTCACAGTTTTCTGGGACGCCCAAGGAGTTTTGTTGCTGGACTTTTTGGAGGTTGGAACCATCAATGCTACGCGCTACTGTGACACCCTGCCAAAATTGAAAGAGGCGATTCGGGAAAAGCGGCCTGGTTTTCTCACATCTGGCGTTCTGCTGTTGGATGACAATGCCAGACCACATTCGGCGACGGCAACGCAAAACCATATTGCAACTCTTGGTTGGGAGCGTTTACACCATCCGCCATACAGTCCTGATCTCGCACCAAGCGACTTCCATCTGTTTCCGGCTTTGAAGAAAAATCTCGTGGGAAGGCGCTTTGGAAGCAATACTGAAGTGAAACAAGCCGTTCAACGCTTCTTCCATATGCAAAGCCCTGATTTTTTCCTGGAGGGCTTTTTGAAGCTTATCAAGCGATATGACAAATGTCTCAATGTACTTGGTACCTATGTGGAAAAATAAAGGTATGTCATATCTTTAATGTCTCATTCTATTTGACTTTCATACACAACTCTGACCACAGTCAGACAGGGGAAACTTATTTTTTCAACTTACCCTCGTATATTACCCTTCATTGAAACGTCTCAAGCCATACTGAGTGAGGGAAAATTCATTTTGAGAGGCTGGCAGTACACTAATGATAATGGTCCTGCACCATTTACTTCTGTATTAGGACTTTTATGGAATAGAAACAAGGATACGCTGATAAATCTGGACTGGTTAGACAGCTATAAATTCGAAACTTTAATAACCCGACATAATATCTATTTGCAAATTGGCAGACAATCCTCCTTGACGAGTACCATTGTACCAACAGAAATATTGTCCTTCTCTATCATCCACTTGTTTCTCTGCTGCAGAGTTCCTAAATAGTCATTTGACCATTTCTTCCAAATAATCTGAACTACTTTCGTTGTTCTGATACCGGCTTAACCGATTTTCATTTACGTCTATTATCATTGGCTCCGAATCGTCTGTATTGATCTCCTTATTAAGAAATGACCTGGGGTCAAAACGTCATATCTATCAAAATCATTGGAAATAGGTGTAAGAGGTCTCGAATTTAGTATTCCCTCTACCTGCACAATTATAGTTTCAAACTCCTCATATGTAAAACACAAATTTCCTATCGTTCTCTTTAAATGATACTTTACGGATTTTACACCGGCTTCCCATAGCCCTCCGAAATGAAGGGACTTGGGAGGTATAAAGTTCCAGTCTATTCTTTCGGACGTGAAATATGCGGCCAAAGTTTTATCAGGAAAATAAATTACATTGTAAAATTTCTTCAACAGAGAATTTGCTCATACAAAGTTAGGGGCATTATCAGTGAATATTTTCGCATATTTGCCCCGTCTGGCCATGAAACGCTTAAGAGTGGCAATTAAAGCACTAGATGTTAAATCTGACAAAGGGTCAAGATGAATAGCTCGTGTCACAAAACATATACATACACAAATGTAAATTTTATTTAGCACGCCCTTTCTATGATGCTTGTAAGTCACATAAAATGGACCACATAGATCCAAACCTGAAACACTAAATGAGGGTGATCTATTAACTCTCTCGTATGGCAAATTGCCCATAATCTGTGAAGACAAAATCGGTTTGCATTTAAAGCATGTCACACAAAGATATGTTTTTCGCGCCGAATCTCTACCACCTAATGGCAAAATTTTAAACGTACTGCATTCAATAATCCTTGGGGGCCAACATGCCATAATCTTCTGTGCACACTAGAAAAATAAATCTTAGCTTAGAATTGTTTTGGTAGGATAGCGGGAATTTCTGAGAAAATGGTAAAGAAGCTTTTTCAAGACGGCCACCAACACGAATTATTCCTTTGCGATCAACAAAGAGATGTAAATTTTTTAAGTTACCTGTTATGTCCTTTTTACAAAATAGAACCCTCTGCTCATGCTTAATAAGCATTTCCTCAGCTATTCTTACCTCTCCTAGTTGAAGAGGGCCTACCTTTCTTGATCCACCTTTCCTGCAATTACAAATAAACCTAAAAATATAAGAAAGAACATTAATCATTCTATAATAATTGTTACTAATATTCAAGAGTTCGTCTAAAACGTTAGAGTTCATCTCAATCAACATACTTCTCTCAGAAATGTCATTAATGTCACTAGAACTTTTGCTTTCTTGCACAAAGGATTCCCTTTCACTTGGTGTTAGGTTCTCAACCTCTGGAACTATTGGTTCTAAGCACTTGTAGGGAAGATTCGGCTCTGTAAAAAATTCTGCACAAGTCCACCACTTAGAATTGTTCTCTAGAGAAGAGGCACTAACTCCACGCGTTAGAAGATCGGCTGGATTGTCCCTGGTTGAACAATAAAACCACGAATCTGGATTAGTTAACTTTTTGAATCTCGTCAACTCGATTTTGAACGAAAGACTTCCATCTTCTGCTTGATCCTTTAATCCAATACAGTGTAACTTTAGAATCACTCCAAAAAAGATATTAGATGAACCTTTACGATCTAAAACTTTTTTTAACTTCCGTTCCCAATCTTGCAGCAATAAGTGCACCCAGCAATTCAAGTCGAGGCAAGGAAACGCTTTTGACAGGTGAAACTCTCCTCTTGGAAGCCAGCAAATTCACAGAAATTTTTTGATTCTGTACCTTTACGTAAACGGCTGCACCATACAACTTTTGACTTGAATCAGAAAAAACATGGATCTCTATATTTTCATCATATGAATCCAAAACAAATCTTGAAACACTAATGTTACTAAGTTCTGAAAGATCGCTACACCACTGAGACCACTCGTCGTTCAAATCAGAAGGAAGCTCTTCATCCCATAGTAATTTCCGTAACCATAGCTTTTGTAGTAAAAGTTTTATTCTAACAGTGAATGGTGTGATGAGTCCAAGAGGACCATATATTTTTTCAGCTGTTTGGAGGATGAAGCGTTTGGTACTTTTCTTTCTCCTTGAAATTTCCGTCAAACAAGAAGTCTATACTCAAACTATCTTCCTGAATGTTCCATTGAATTCCTAATACCTTCAGTATTTCATTTGAGCTTAGGGGATGAATGTCGAAATTTTCTTCCCATTTTTTAGCTAAACGATAATCATTCGTCACCCATTTGCGTAAATTCATCCTAGCTCCACGCATAATTTCCTTTGCTTCCCTTGAAGTTTTTAAGGCTTCTGATACATCATCTGCTCCTGTAACAAGATCATCAACATACATACATGTATCAAGAATTTGAAAGGTATCGGGATACACATTTCTGTACTTTTGGATATGCAGCTTTATAGTTGCCGCTAACAAAAAAGGACTGGAATTAACACCAAAGAGCACACGCTTAAATATATACACTTCTAGCTGATCCTTGGTATTCTGCAAAGGTGTATCAATATTCTTAACAAATAAAAATCTAACTGCATCTCGATCTTCCTCAGCTAACACGATCTGTAAAAATGCTTTTTCGATATCTCCTAAGATTGCAACTCTATTAAGTCTAAAATATATCAGCAAGTGAAATATATTTTGATTCAGATTAATACCTGGCCACAAACACTCATTCAGGGACAGACTACCTATTTCATGTGAGCTCGCATCAAATACAATACGCATTTTTGTCGTAATGCTTTCTTCTCTATAAACTGCCTGATGCGGCATATAAAAAAACTGGCTTGTTTACTAGTTTCGTAGAATCCAACACTCTATTATCCCTTGATTTAGGTACTCTTCTAAAGTTTATAAGTATAATGCATTATCATGCTGCATTTTCCTCATCAGGATCTTTATTCTTTTTTCTGCGACACCAAAATTGTCGCCTAGATGTTCCCAACTTTTCTTCCAAGGCAGGCTAACAATATACCGACCATCTATGAAACTAACAGTTTTGTTGAATATCTACAATGCTTTATCTTCATCGTAAGAATTGGGATCATCTCTAATACCAATTGATTCCAAATCAAAAAACTTCAACTGTGCTTCGACATGGTCACAAAATAACCCACAATGCATTGTTTCGTGTGGTAAATCTTCAATGCTACCGCTTACCAAATACCAAAATGCTGAGTTTTGTAACACTGAATTTGTATTTGGTACATAAATTTGCCCGGATCTTATCAAATCGAAAAATATTTCAGACCCTAGAAGTAACTGAATTTTACCCGGTTTGTGAAAGTCTGGATCAGCTAACGTAACTCCTTGTGGAATATCAGTATTACAGACATCAATTTGTCTAGAAGGCATCAAATGAGTAATTTTCGGAATTGCGAAAAAAATCTAGTTTACAACTGTATGTGTTTCCTCTATTTAAAATAACCGCACTTATTTTTGATTTCACCGTTGTTGAAATCCCAGATAAACATCCTACTGATACGTTTACATTTTCTCTTTGCAAATGAAGCTTTTCAGCTAATTCCGATGAACAAAGATGAATCATACTTCCACTGTCAAGCAAAGTTCTGGCTGGAAATATTTCTCCTCCATTTCCCTTAATATAAACAATCGCTGTCGATAGTAGGACTATTAACTGCATTATAATTTTTATTTACATTAGCTGTCATAAAACACTCGCTATCCTTATTTATAAATGGCTTTGCGTGACAGTTCAGTTTCGCTACTTCCGTAGACGAACTGGCGTCTGACTTTTGATCAGACAGAGGCGCGATTTCGCAACTGTCTCTATTTTGGGAAATCGAAACTTTTTCTCGCTCATAACACAGTAATGAATTGTGCTTTTTTCTGCATAGCCTACAAGAGTAATTTGAAGGGCAATTTCCAACTCCATGATTTCTAAAACAGCAGAAACATAAGTTGTGCTTTTTAACATACTCGACTATCCTTTAAGCTGAATTTTTGAAATTTAGGGCATTTAAATAATTATGTTCCACATTACACAGTTTACAAATTAAAGCACGTTTCTCAGTCACACATGAAACCATTGAAGAAACCTTTGACTTACTGAAGCTTTTGATTTACACATTACTAAAATTCTAGAAGCGTTTAATGTCCTCGCGTGATCCTTTAGAAATTCTAATAACTCTGTAATGTTCGGTATTTTTTCTTTCTTTAAATTCCTTTCCCACCATAACTTAGTATTCTGATCAAGTTTCTGGCTAAGAATAAAGGCAAATATAGTGGATGAAACCCCATCTAACTTTTGTTCTAAACAATCTAACTTTTGTTCTAAACATTCTAACGATCTTACAACTTCACTCGTAACATCAATTAAATTTAGAATCGCAGAAGCTGACTCGTTTTGAATAACGGGAATACTCATAAATCTTTTAAGATGAGCATACACTTGTTCTCTAGGATTAGAGTATCTTTCTTTAAGGAGAAACCACCCTAACTTATAATTATTATCCGTTATAGCTATCGTTTGGATAATTCTAAAAGCATCTCCTTTCAGCTGATTTCAAATACTGCAATTTTACAGCATCTGATAAATTTGGGTTTTGATCAATACTCGCTTTAAAAATGTCCTTAAAGGAAAGCGAAGCATGCATTTCTCCTGAAAATGTCGGTAACGAAATCTTAGGTAAACGCACAACAGTATTTTCAAAAATTACTGCAATTTCTACTTTATTTTCTTTAACAACGTTCGACAATCCATTATTTCAAATTCTGTATCAATAATACTACTATTGATTTCATCTTGCTCATTGAAGATATTTTCGATATTTTCTTCACCACTTAAATTGATAATAGAATCAAAAATATTATCAAATTCATTTTGCAGATTATTAAACTTAGTTTTTAACAATTCTAAATCACTAACACTTAAATCTGGCTCACAAAGTTTCTTTTGCAACTTCGATAAGATAGTTTTTTTTTTTTTTGAGTTCTCTTTTTAGTGAGAACATCTTTCAGTTTCGTAGCCATTTTCGCTACACTTATCAATAGCAAATTATCACACAAACTTAATTCAGAATTTACTAAACAGTTAACAATGAATAGTTTCAAGGGTTTTTACTTACCCCTTTCTTTCAGCAACTGGCTATAATCCACAAGCACAATTTCCATAGAAACAAAATGGCAACTCACTGTTTTACACTAGATTATTTACTTAGCTGATATCCCTGCGGCTCTACTGGACCACTCAAATGGTCCGGCGATTTTTAAATGGACTGTAACTCTTAATTAAACTAATTAACAAACGACTCTAACATATCTTTATTAATTAAAACACAAGTTTTGCGGTTTTGCAGCTGAAGATGGTGGTTCGGTAAAACCATCGAAACTAGTCCTGTGAAAATTTTGTAAATATAACGCTCATTTTTATTTGACTTCTGAATATCTTTATTATACTAATTTTTGGAAGACTCTCAGGCTCACACAATCACGCTCTGCTTCGCCACTGAAGCCAACTCTAGAGTAATTAACATTCTTTTTGTAAACAGTAACGATGGCAGCACCATCTGGCTTCAGAGGGAGTTAACTATCACACTACAGATTTGAAATTTGTATCGGAAGCAAGCGGAAGGTACCAACTTACTGATGGCATGTGGATTGGAGTTGGATGGCTAAAAGGTGCCGAGATATCCTTCAATATAAAATCGCGTTTGAGCGGTATTTCGTCGAGATGATCATTCCCCAGCTCCGTTTACACTGTTAATCACAATAACAACGGAGATAACGTTTTAATAAACACATCTCTGGAACAGCGTAGGCACAGGGAGCTGATTGAAGGTCCGACGAGACCTTTTCATTGATATATGAATTATGCACGTTTGCACTTTGAAACAGCGCTTTAACCGCTTAAAACTTGGAGCTCACTTCTGCACGCACGCGCTCTCTCCCGCAACTTGATTCCCATTGGGAGGATACTAAAGAAAGTCTCAAAAGAAGCCGGTGCTGGCAAAATTGATTTGTAACATTCGTAAAAGTGTAGAATTGCCAATAGTTCTGCCTGGAAAATGGAATATGATTTGTTTACTTTTGGTTTCCAAGTTTTAATTTGCATTTCGTTGTAAAAAGCGCGAAAGGCACAACCTACACCGAACTCCATTGGGGATCCATCTGTGAATATTTGTAATTGAAGTAAGTTAGTCGATAAGTTTGTAAGTTTTATGGAAATAAATATACTGGATGACTATTTTGAATTTGTCGGAGTTCTTCATAATCAGAGAGATGATAGTAGAGCTGAAGGAACCTAGTTGTCGCAGACGTGTTACTTTGGTTTTAACCACTTCTTCCAGTAAAGCAAGAATTATTGAGGGAATGCGTGCTAAAATTTGTAAAGAACTTGGAGTTGTCCGATAAGATTTAGTGATCAGCAAGAAGAAATAAACTACGTAAAGAAAGTAATTTTGCTTTGAGCATGTTTATTTAGAATCATGCGCCAAGCAGAGGCATCATGCAGGAGAATTTTTCTAATCACCGTAGGAAAACAGATTTTTTGAAATTTTGAAGCATTTCCCCCAAGTCCTGTGTATAGTAAATTTCAACGAGCTAGAAACATTAAAACTTTACTTTTAATACAATTTATGTGGTAGGGGAGTTAAAAATGCTAAATAACAGTTCCAATTGAAGATGCTAAACAACAATTCCAACGTTTTCCAAACCACAGAAACATTTAATAAAGAAAATCAGAAGAAGGTACAGATTGAATTAAATAGAAGTGCTGTTTGATATAAACAGGATTTCGCATTATCACTTTTATCAATTGTATAATATAGTAGCTTAGTGCCTACTCGCACTTGCTGTCGTATTATGCAAGTCAACTTACCACCTTCGCGTGGAAAACTACAATTCCTTATTCTACACCTACACGTGCAGACGTATCACCACCTTCGCGTGGGGTAGCAAAGTCTGTCATACTCCTCTTTCACCTCGCTGGCGCATCGGTGAGGCGCTCTGGTGGCTGTGTCGTACTTACAGATACTACATTTATATGATGGTGCTGCTAGGAGAGCCTATTATCCAAAATTATACCTAAATAAGGCACATTTTCTATTGTTATTTTCTCTTGTACTACTTTTATGTTTGGATTTCGTAGGTTATTAATTTTCATTTCCTGCTTTGGAATGTAGATTGCTTTGCCCTTTGAAATAGAAAATTTGTAAAGAAAAATCAAAATTTCCTTTTATGTCCTGCGATGCTTCTTTGGCGAAATGAAGCAACTCCAATGATGGAACACAGCAATAACTTATTTAACAGTCAAAAAAATGGCGACATACAAACAAGAAGCGAAAACATATTCTAACATTTAAAAATAAATTACATTCTTCGTGCGAGAATCGCACGAGGCACTCGAGTCTGGTTTCAAATATTGCCGTTCACAAATACCTTAATGTTCATCTATTTAAATTATTTAAACTACAAGATTTTAATATTATTTAAAGCTGTTACAACCTCTCCCCCAACGGAGAGACTTTTGCCGAAGGGAAAAGTTCTGCAAGATTCGAAAGTTTATAAGCTCGGCTTGCTAAATTGCTTAAAGAGAAAAGATAACTTCTCTCATAAGTTTCCAAATTTTCAGGCCGAAAATTTTAAGTTTTAAACAAGTATTTTTACACCACATTTAAATAGGAAGAAAATGGACCAGTGTTCAAATTAGTCTTTTTTTTCTTGACGGCGCCTCTATGGTGGACCAGTTCCTCGGCTATAATTCACAGCAAAGCCTTTCCTCAGTTCATCTGTGCCTTTCGGATAATATTCATTTGTCATTTACTTTCGACAATTGTTTTCTTCGTCTATTAGTAGCGGCTTTGATATTAAATCAAAAGCCGAAAGACGATAACGCTGCATTGCAAAATGATTCTCAATATTAATTTCTTTATCGTTTTCTAAATATCCGTGAACATCTTCACTTTTAATTCTGGTGATTTAACTTCTTCAAATACATCTCTGGATGCTTTATTTTCTTCCTTCATCAGTTCCAAGATCTGCTCTTCAGCTATTTTTCTGTTCCTTTGAGCTCTAGTAGAAATGGCATTAAAATGGTATCACCAAGTTTACGTTCAAGTGATAAACTAATAAAATAAGGCAGTTCAGTGTTAACAGGAAGTAATAACCTGATAACAGGAAGTAATAACCTGATATCACTAATATTACGTTCAGTGATGAACTAATAAAATAAGGCAATTCAATATCAACAGGAAGTAATAACCTGGTATCACTAATATTACGTTCAGTGATGAACTAATAAAATAAGGCAACAACAATAAAATAAGGCAACAATATAAACATGAAGTTATAATCTGGTATCGCTAATATTGCGTTCAGTGATGAACTAATAACAAAGCAATTCAAAATTAACAGGAAGTAATAATCTGGTATCACTAATATTGCGAACAATAAAATAAGGCAACAATATCAACAGGAAGTTATAATCTGGTATCGCTAATATTGCGTTCAGTGATGAACTAATAACAAAGCAATTCAATATTAACAGGAGGTAATCTGGTATCACTAATATTATGTTCAATGATGAACTAATAAAAAAATACGCACGATTATTCGATCTCGGTCGGTGCCTCCAAAATAATTAAGACTGTGATACTTCTTTGGCGATATGAAGCAACTCCAATGATGGAACACAGCAATAACTTATTTAACACTCAAAAAAATGGCGACATACAAACAAGAAGAGAAAACATATTCTAACATTTAAAAATAAATTACATTCTTCGTGCGAGAGTCGCCCGAGGCACTCGAGTCTGGTTTCAAATATTGCCATTCACAAATACCTTAATGTTCATCTATTTAAATTATTTAAACTACAAGATTTTATTATTTAAAGCTGTTACAGTCCTTTCGTTCTTTCCCTTGAACTATTAGGAAGAAAAAATCGGCGTATACTTGGGGAAGTGTGTGCGTTTTTTCTTTTTTAAAAATTTTAAAGTGCCTCATTAGCTATTATTTTCCAAATTACTGGGCCCAAGTATGAGCCTTGAGGACGTCCTCTCGTAATCTTATAATGCTGAACGCCAGCATTTGAAGAGAGTTGGAGAAACCGGTTGCTAAAATAACCTTCAGGTAAAAGAAAAATTTTGTTTTGGGCAATGGATTAAGTGCAGGTTTTGTAAAACATCTTTCCAGCGTATTTAATCAAATGCTGCTTGAATATCTAACGAAATTACCAGATAACGTAGATTGATTTTTGTTTAATTCAAAGTAATTACTGCAGTTTGTGAAAAGTGCGATATACAGATTCATTTGCCATAAAGCCAAACTGGTGTGGATGAATGATTTTATTCTTGCGGAGATAATAACGCAGTCGCGATTAAAAACAATTTTTTTAAGCCGTTTCCAGAAGCTGGAAGTAAACATATTGGACAAGACTGAGGATTGTAAGGAGGATTATTTTCTTCATGAAAAGGAGAATTCCTGCTTCTTTTAGCATTGTAGGAAAAGTTTGCATATTTCCAACAAGCATTAACTGAAGACTGGATATTTTTGGTTTGAAAAATTTGTTTTAAAATTATGTTGTCTATGCAGTCAGATCCTGAAGCTTTCTTTAGATTCAAATGTTTAATTATGTTTTTGATTTCCACTTGGGGCTGGAAAATGGCAAGATGGTTATTCAGATTTCAGCGCGCTTGTTGTCAATTCAGAGTGTAAATTCAAGTTTTGTTAATTTTTCAACCTGCGAGTAAAGTTGTCTTAAGATACGAGTTACAACATCAGTGGAAGAAATGGCTCCTGAGAAACTTGACATTGAAAGTTGTGGTGGAATAAAAGTTTTGTTGTAGAAAATTTTCAAAGCTGATTCAAAAAGCTCTGAAGTATTTGTACAAAACTTTTCTAGCTATTCATCTTCGCCAATCTAATATGTCGTTTATATATTGTTCTAGCCTTACTAAACTGCTGTTTAAATTACAATCTTTCATCAGGCAGTCTACTATTTTTACGTCTTATTAAGGCTCGTACTTTACATCTCTAAATTGATAATGATTGGTTTCACCAATTTAGAGTTAATTTTTTAGTGGATGAACGTTGTTTATACGAAGAAATGCAAATATCTGTGATAGTGCGAATGAAGTCTTCCACTAAATTATTGATTTTCTCTTTTGTGTTTGATTCTTCAAAGGCGTTTATGATTTTTTGAGATTTTGCTATTAATTTTGCTTTGAATTCACCTTGGCCTCCATAAGAAGTTTTGAATATTTTCTTATAAATATAAAACAATTCTGTTTGTAATTGGAAAAATATATAGCGATGATCGCTGGAGGATTCCTGATCCAAGACTAAGAGCTAATTCAGTATTTTCTAGAATGAGATCAATCCAGCTCTGGGCTGAAAAGGTGAGGAAGGTTGCTTTACTGTCTGAAGAGTTTAAAATCGCAAGCTGTTTTCCTGAATAAATTCTGAAAGAGTGATACCTCGATTGTTTTCACAGCGAGCTTCCCAGACTGGACTGTGGGCATTAAAACTGTCTGCTATGAGGTGATCAGATGCTGGAGGTAGAATTAACGTTTTTAATTCTTGTAGGACATATGAGAATTCTAAAAATGGTAGAGCGTAGACTGACGTGCAATCAAGTGAAAGTTCTAGTGATTGCAATTTTATGGTCACTGTTATATGAACAGGAATTGGATTCAAGGGTCCAGAGTAAATGATCGCAGATTTTCTTGAATGAAAGAGTACAGAGAAGAGTCCTATTCGCAATTCCTGTTTTCTTAATGACATAAGAGCAGGATGCCGTCGTTGAGGAACTTGCTGTAATTATGGATTATTGTTCGAGTAGAAGGATCTTTGGCTGGATCAAGTTTCAGAAAGAGTCAAGAATTTCACTTATGGTTGGAAGGGTGGCATCCTGAATGCCAGAAGAACTCGTAGGCAAATTTGAGGGAAGTTAGATTTATGAAGGTTTAACTATTTTGCTACTGGCGGTCTTATATAAGGTGGCGTAAATTTCCTTACTATTTGAACAATAATTACCAACTTTTCAATTTAACTTCGAAAACCATCCTTCTGTGTTTTGTAGTTCCTTTTTTTGAATTAATCCAGGTTTCATGTCTTAGTTATTTGTCAGTAATAGATTTTATTTTCCTTTTAATGTTCTGGTAGTATGCTTCTGAATACGTAATTCTTTAGTTCACCAATTTTCGAGGGGTTTTTAAGGAAAAATAAAAATCATACGAAAGAAAATTTTCAAGAACCAAATTTATCTTTAGATTTCACATACGTTTCTCCATTTTTCGACATAGTTGTCAAATTTGTTTAAACACTTATCATACCTTAGAACTCTATTTTGAATATCCCCTTCGTAGAAACTAGCTGCCTGCTCCGATAACCAAGAGGTCACGACCGTTTTCATGTTCTAGACTAGACACTTCACGAAATTCGTTTGAAAGAGTTATGCTGAAACGTATGTTCAAGAATTTTCACTTCAACTGAAGCCACCATATCGTCTGTGATCACAGATGGGCGACTGGAGCGACTCATCAGGGATGTTGTTGCGGCCAGGTTTGAAGTCTCTGACCCACTTACGCACTTTGCCTTCACTCATGGCAGTAGCTCCGTAAACTTCACAAATCTGCCAGTGAATGCAGTAGACAAGTTTCTTGCCAACAAAAAAACTTATCACTGGCAGTAATTTGCACAAGAAAGGCGATCTATTTCAGTGTGTTTACTAGGGGTTCTGCTTGTGCTTGGAAAACTGAATTGTACGTATCCAGTTTATATTCTTTTTTGTGATACACTTCAAGGCCATAATATTACGAAGGCAAGTGTCCACACTTCCCTCGCACCAGACCCATCTGCATAAATATCAAGTTCAGCTTTAGCAATATTTCTTTAAACAATCTATTAAAACCTTTTGGCTGGGTTATATAAATGCTAAGTTTTTCAAAAGTACAACATTTCACTATCCTGTAGGTTTCAAAGTTTATTCTTCTGGTCCTTAATAAAAATTTGTCGTAGTAAAAAAAAGGTAATATTCAGAGATAGACGGCGCTCCAGGAAAAATGTTTGCGGCTTCGGCGGAAACTAAAACATTCGAGTTAAGCGTTAAGCTCTTTGGATATAATTTAATTTCATTCTCGTTTTTATCAACTCCGCCATCCGGCAATCCCCCGAACCTACGCCGCAAATGATAAGAATAAAAATCTTCGTAAATTGATCTCAGAGTGGCGGTTTTAGTGAAAAACACAAACGTTGAAAACGTTTTCTTGTATTACAAATTCTTTCATGCTTTCGGTGTAAAGAGTTAAAAGGAAAGATAAAATTAGATAATTGTCCACCAAAACACCTGGATATTTTATTTCGTCTTTGAACTAAATTTTTCGTTCGTGGTATTTAGGATATCTAGTGTGCTGCTAGTCACCCGAGAGAAGTGCATAAGTTTTCTCCATGTCAAAGTTCGTTAAAATGTTTTTCTATTTTTTCTAGAATTTTCCTTTTATTAGGATTAACATATCGTCTGCGTAGGCAGTGATCTGGTTTGGTGTGATTAAGTTCTTTTTCCCGAAGTTCGTTTCAGTACAGCGGAAGACAACCTTTGTAACTACTTTTCATTTTCGTACGAGTCAAATAATTTTTCACTCATTAAAATAGTCCGTAATGATCGAAAAAATATTCTTTGAGATACCCAAGTCAGTTTATCGGGGAGGATCGGCCATTTAAAAGAACCAGATGTATCCTTCATGTCAAATGACATTGCTACCACGTGCTTTTGCTTCTTGTTTCCTTTATGTAATTTATAGCATAAAAAAGGCACCTTCTGTGTTTCTTCCGATCATAAAAAAACTGTTGTTGAAATATGATTTTCAATAAAACTTAGTTTTATCACGATAATCTTGTCAAGAACCTTCGCAAAGGCCTTGAAGAAGTACATTTGCCTATAACTTTAATTGCTTCTTGGAATTAATACCATTTTGGAAGCTTTCCAGGTCCTTGAAAATTAACCATAAGAGACTTACATAGTATGGAATCTGGTCATTGTTCATGCAGATCTGGATCTGCATGATCTGGTCATTGTTCATCGATTTCCTTTATAAATATAGCTCGTTGAGCTCAGGAGAGCTTTTGCGGCCCATTCATAAGATAACCGAATGCACCTTCGTTTGACCAAAAGTCCTTTGTTTTCTGCACAATCATCTAATATTTTTAAAACGTGAGTTAATTCACAGTCTTGAGAGGAGCCGAAGTCTAATATATTTCCAATTTATAATTTCATTTTTAAGCTCTTCTATATCTTCCAGCCGATTACCTTTGGGCCTATTTAAAACTGGTCTTAGTCCAAACAGCCTTGAAAAATCCAACATAATGAATATTATTTGTAGTAAAATATTGAACTCTACTAGTTTTCTTGGCCTTCTCGATCATCTTCAAGAAGGAATATTCTCTGGATTGGTCGAACTAATTCTCCAGACATGGTTTTGACACGAACTACTCGAATGTTGCCGTCTTTTCCGGGATATTATTCAATTACTTTTGCTAGAGGCCACAGCACCTTGCGTTTGTCATCACATTCGATAAGAACTATGTCCCCGATTTTTATCTGTTGAGAAATAGGCATTGTAGATGGACGTTGCACTAGCAGGCCGAGATATTCATTTCTAAATTTTTCTCAAGAGCTCTCGTAAATTCTATAAATGTCTCAGTCTCTTGTTGAAATCAACTTTATCAAGATGATCCAAGTCAGGAACTCCAAAGACTGAAATTTCACCTAAAAACAAGGACGATGTCAAAGGGATGACATCAGAGTTCTCAGACACATAAGTGAGTGATCTGGCATTCACAGTTGCTTCGCAGTCGCACAGCACTCATCAATTCTTCATAATTCAGACATGACTGGCCTAGGACTCGACGCAAAAGCTTCTTAATCATTTGAACAAGTCGTTCCCAAAAGCCACCCCACCATGGTGCTGTGGGTGGATTGAACTTCCAATCGATCTTGTTTGTGGCCGCTTCTGTCTCGATGGTATTCCAATTAATCGATCTCAAGAAATTATTGGATCCGACAAAATTGCTTCCCTTGTCGCTTTAAATTATCGATGGCCTCCCTCTACGGGCTAGTAAATCTTCTAAGGCCAAGTAAAAAATCCTTGAGTTGAAAGGGACAAAATCAGTTCCAAATGGACTGCCCTGAAAACAGCACATGTGAAAAGTAAAATCCAAGCTTTTCTTTTATCCTTCAGGATTAATGGGCCAGCTAAATCAACGCCGACAATCTCGAAAACACGAGCCTCTCTAACACGTGTTTTCTGGTAAAGTAGCAGGCACAGTCTGTAGTCGTTTACCTCCACGGCTCCTGCACCGGACACATGCATACAAAGCTTTTCGAATCGTAGCTCTACTATTCAGGATCTAAAACGTCTCTCTAAGTGTTGACATCAATCAGTACGTGAATTCCTGCATGAGACAGATGCTTATCAATTATCAATTTCTCCACAATATTATGATTCTTCGGAAGTAACATCGGATAAATAAAATTTTCATGGTCTTTCCTTTCAGTCAACCTAGACCTGACACTTAAAATGCCTTCGTCATCTCTGCACACACTTATCGACTTCAACTTCTTAATATCATCAGATGAAAAAGATTCATGTTGAATAATCTTCACGATAGATTTCTCAGCCCTTATTAATTCATAAACGTAACTCTTCTGATTCTCTTCTTTCCTCTTTCGGGTATTTCCTATGAATCTCTGTATCCACCCAATCATTCTAAGTATTTTCTTATACTTTGAAAAATAGCCAAAGAATTGTGAAGACATATTGCTTAACGAAACTATAACTGCTTTACGTTTTTCAGTATTAACCTCTTCTTTATTATCGATTGGGGTAGAACGAGGCCATTCTTCTGGAAGTGCCAACCATGGTGAGCCCTCCCACAATCTTGATTCAGTGAGTTTCTTCACAGAACATCCTTTTGATGGCATATCGGCTGGGCTTTCCGCATCTGGTACATGTTGCCAATTATTACGCTCCGATAGGATTCTAATTTCTGAAACTCTGTTATTCACAAAAGTGCTCCAAACTTCTACCTTCTTTATCCAGAACAGTGCTGTTGACGAATCGGTCCAGTAATATTCCTTTGAAATTTCGACCTTAAGGTGGTTCTTGACAAATGATGCTAATCGCACCCGAATAAAACAAGGAAGCAATTCAAGTCGTGGTATACTTATTTTTTCAAGGGAGCCACTCGTGCTTTGGCTTGCACTAGGGTCACTTTGACTTCTTTATTTTGACTTCTCAAATATACTGCACTTGCATAAGATCCCTGTGAAGCATTGGTAAACGTATGCAAACTAAAAGATTGTCTTTCTGCCAATGAAAGTAGTCTGGGAATCTTCACAGAGGATAACAAGGGCAATTCTTTAACCCACTTCAAGAATTTTCTTTTAATATCTTCAGGTAGCTCTGCATCCCAGCTCTTTTGCAAGTATAACTTTGGAAGGAGTGTAAAAGGGCATGTGAAACCTATTGGGTCAAAAAACTCTGTACAATTGATAGTACGTTTTGTCTTGACACCGAGAGATCAATCAAGTTGATATTAGGGATGTCACAAAACAAAGAATCTACATATTTATACCACAGAAGACTAAGTACTTTCAATGGTTCGCTCATTGTAGATTTTCCACTGTTCAGTTCTGTTTGCTCTCACCCTCTTAAGTTAGCACTTGTCATTAACGGAGTTGATTTTGCAATAAAGTATTCTGCTTCTTCATTCGAATTCACTCAAATGACATAGTTGTCAACATAGAAGGAATTTTTCAATTTTGTAGCCACTTCCTTCAAAGAAGGTTCACATTGGTCTAAATGAGAGTTGATCACTGCTCCTAAAAGAAACTGACTGCATTTTAGTCCGAAGACTCTGCAATCGCGAAATTTTCTTATTTCCTTTTGTTCAGAGTTTTTCCACCATAGGAAATCACGATCAGATCTTTGAACATATATTTGAAAAAAAGCTTTTTTAATATCCTAGATAATCTCTATTTTTCCTTGTTTAAATTCAAGAAGCAATCTAGGTATTAATTCAATTAAATTTTGACCTTTTGCTAAACAGTCATTAAGTGACAGGAAATCCTTTTGCTTGCACGAAGCGTCAAATACAGGCCTTACTGCTGTTGTAGTTATCTTTGAAGACCGGTCTGTAGGGAAGATAAGGATTGTTAACTAGCTCCTCTTCTTCTGTTACTTCTATTACTCCAGATTAGAGACACTCTTCGAACACTGCATTGTATGTTTCAAATTTATCTTTCAACATGAGCTTCTTTGTCGTGGAAATCAATCATTTGTCAGCAACTTCTGTTACTTGGTAAAGCTTCTTTATCGTTGATCCAAGGTAAACTGACTTCATAGTGATCATTCACCCTCTTCAGAGTCTTGTGAAAGTGATCCCACACTGCTTCTTCTAACTCTGAATCAGTTTTATTTTCTTTTGCATCTGTAATTCCCAGTGCTTCTAGCTTCCACAAGTGTTCCATGTCACGGCTGTGAGTCAACATCGACATTATTGTTGAAGACATGGACAAAGAGTTTCTGAAACGTTACATTTTATCTTTCTCATGATTGTCCATCCAAGTAGTGATTCAACGGCAGTCAATCCATTTTCTAATTTCTGAATTCTTCCAGTTAACAGAGCATCTGCGACATCAGCTCCAATAAGAACTATTTTCAAATCCTTTTTTTTCATACATCAGATGCATGGATATTCTTCTGTCGTAGTTCTTCTAGCCATGGTCTAGGCTGTAAACCGATTACTGGTCTACAAATCTTCGACTGATCCAACAAGATTAGTCGTCTACAAAAATCACCTCTTAGGCTTCTAACGTTCACTTCATAGCATTTGCGAATTTTTCTCTTTGTTACTTCTCCAAAAAGTGCATGGATTAAAGATTCAGATCCAATTGCGTGGCACCCTATGTCTACAGCAGTCGACTTTAATATGTATGAACGTTGCGATCCTGTGTCGATAAGTGCCCTTACCGTCTTCTGCTTTTGTTCGCGTCGATATTAATAGTGCTTGAAGAAACACTTCATCTAGGAAATTAGTACTCGTAAGTGATACGTTTTGTGTTTCCTCTTCTTTATTCTTTTCAACATCATTGCTCTTTTGATTGGTGGGCAAATCCGGACACATGACACCCCAATGTCTTTTCGAGCATATCAAACATCGTACATTTGTCTTGCATTGCTTGGCCCTGTGTCCAATTTTGAGGCAGAAGAACCAACCCTTCTTTTTCTTAATTTTATCATTCTTTTGACTCGGAGGCATCTTCTGAGCAACAAAGCAATCTCGACTTTCATGAAATTTTTCACAAAATATGCAAGAATTCTTCACTATAATTGGTTGCTTTATTATAGCCTGAGAATAAATCATTTGCTGTAGTCACGAAATGTTCACTCTGGTACCTTTTATCTCTTCAACTTTGTCTTGGCACCCGAATCAATTTAAATCCAGGTTTTGCGAAAGAAATTCTCTGCTCTCCTTCCACTTCATTCTTTAAAAACAATAATAAATGTTTCAATTTCTCAGAGTGAGAATTTTCTGCTGTAATTATTGATGCATAATTTCTAATCCAAACTCGTAAAATTTCCTCGGGAACGCAAGATTCCACGAGCGGAAACAGCATTGCAGCGTATCTATCGCTTGTCATTCCTACCGACTCCAACGAACGTAAATACGACTCTAACTTGTCATACAATTCTGATATACTGCATTTTCCCTTTTGATCAGTAGTGACATTTTTAATAATCAAACCTAATAATTCCCGAATATAGAATTCTACCAACAATTCTTCCCTGCCAAATCTATTTTTTAAGCTTTCTATAACTTTTTCATAATTTTCGGCAGTTGCAGGGAAGCTGCTTACAATATCCCGTGGTCTCGTACCGGGTACGGTCGCTTGAACGAGATAAAACGCCATATCATCGTTTTGAATTTCTTTATCTTCATGTATTCGCCGAAATTGTCCCCAAAACAGTAACCAATCTTTAATTTCACCACCGAATTGTTTTAACTATTTTAGGTAATTTCAGTTTCCGTTTGTTCGAATTCGGCGGAATATTGCTAGTAGATTGTATCATTTGGCGATTGAAGAATAATTCCGTTTTTACTCGTATTAAATCTAATTTTTCTTTGTATTCTTCAATTTTTGTCCATTCATTTTCAAACTGATCATTTGAAGAAAATTCTAAATTTAATATTTAGGTATCAAATGCATTAAGTTCAACAGATAAACGTTCTAAAGTAACAAGTTTCGTTTTTATAAATTCTTGATCAGGAATTTCCTTTTCTAATTCCTTCAAAATTGCATTAATTGTTCTCGTAAAAGACGCTCTGATAGGTTTTCGTTTCTGAATTAACGATTCCATTTCAATAAAAATAAATTCAATAAAGTCAAATAGAATTAAATTCGATAAAACCAATAAAATTACCTTGATTTGCTTTACTTCCGTCGTCACCAAAATTGTTCGAGATTTACAAGAACTACCCGTTTTCCTTTCTCCTAATAAACTTAAAATAACTTTGCATATAAAATTCTAAAGCGTCATATTTATTTTCAAAATCCGTAGAACTACAGGAAACTACAACAAAAATCAGATGGTTGCCACTCTTACAGTGAAACTATGAAAAGAAAAATAACAACTGAGGCTGGGTTCTAACACTGTAACAGACCTATTTAAGTGTAACTGAACTATTTTTTATTCACGCCATGAACTCACGAACTGTAACCGAACTATTTTATTTAAACGCCATCTCGTGGCGATATGAAAAAACGTCAGTCGACCTCCAGCCGCCATGATGATAGCTTACTATGTTATGTTATTCTCAATGTTTGATGTTCCATTTCGTTTATGTTTCATTTTTATATATATTTCTTTTGTTTGTAACCGTTCCTGTGTGCTCTGTTAATAAATCCTTTTAAAGCTAGCCGGCATTAGTGTCTATTGAGGAACGGCTACATCACAACACTAGGTTTCCAAACTGTGCTGAGATATGCCCTTATAAGTTTTTATGTTTTTATGTTTTTAATCTTTTTGCCAAACTCTTGATTCGACAGTTCTTGTAAATATGTAAATCAATTGGCTCTATTTCAATTTTGTTAGCATTCAAAATCAAATATCGGTGGTCATTTAGTCTCTTCCTCAGATATTTCGAACATAAATTCATTGTATTTTTATAGTAGCACCCAGAGAGTCAGATCAGAAAAACTTTCTTACCGAAGACAAATGTTGATATTTATATAATGCTCCGGTAAGAAGTAGACATGTGCAATTCCTAAGGGAGCGTATTAAGTAATCTTTGTATTAACAGGAATCGACGTAATAATGTCAGATATAATCAGCAAGGAATTAGAGGGCAGGATTTGTTACTGTTATGGCCCTTCTCCCACTTTTTCGTGAAAAAACTCCAATTATTTTTTAAAGTAAGGTTGCTCTATATACAGTAACGCTTCTGAATAATATGCAATAAGGTTTTTTTTGACAAGGGTACATGGTAATCATTTTTTTTTTATTCCAGAGAGCTAGAACGTTGCTGTTTAGCAATGGTTTAAATATATATATATATATATATATAAGTAATATATTCAGGAGCAGGAATTTGGATGCCGTAGAAGTGTTGATACATAATGATTAGGAAATTGGAGGCGAAGGCGGATTAAATCTTCAGTTTTATTTTCAGCTACACGCAAGTCGGCACATTAAATGTGACAGTTCCAAAAAGGCTTACATTTTTTATAACTTTGTAGCGAGAAAGCAGCAGCGGATAGATTACTGTTCAGCTAAGGTAAAGCGTAGAAAGAAAGTGCGTAATGTTCAGGATGAAATCTCAAGTCAGACTGAGTTAGTTTTGCTGCTCAAAGCATTTTGATTGGATAGTCAATATTGCTGTGAAATTACTTTTGGCTGGTTGAGTTTTAGTTCCATTTACATCATAATTACATAAGAATCATACGTCATAGAATAGTCTCGAAATGACGCAGTGCAGAGAGGGGTTACTATTTTTAGAATTAAGAAGGGAAAAATTAATTTACGCTGCTAATTTAATCTTTTACATATTATTTTTCTTACATATTCCCCCTCCCCTTCAAGAAGAAAAAGGCGTAGCAACAGAAGCCTTTTTAAAGAGAAAGCGTTAAAGCACTAGCAAATGTAAAAACATAAATCATAAAATTTTGATCCTGTAAAGTCTAATTTATAAATATCAATTTTTTAAAATAAATTCTTAATTTTTAGAGTCCTATTGAATTTTTCAGCATTTCAGTCCAAAAGTCAGAGTTCACATAATCATAATTCTTCACGGAAGGTTCTTGTTATCACAGAATATCACAGAATAAAACTTTTACATAATCATTACTTATAATTAAATGTAACGTACATAAATATTTACGATACTAATTTCCATACTGATAAATTATATTTCAACATTATAAATATGATAGGAGTAACAGTTTCAGAAATTATGGTTTCACCGTTATTATCTTTCATTTACAATTCCGGAATTTGCCAAACTGAAAGGCCTCGCAATACTTCTAAACGAACATATCCATCAATTGGGCTGTCCTCTTGAGCTAACTAGCGTGTTCTCTGAACTGGTGGCCCAGGGTGCCTAGGCAGTTACTTGAAAAGGTCTCCGTTGCTTGCATAAGGTAACTGGCCTTTGAGAACTGCACCAATACATTCCACAATAAAAAGTATAATATAAAAAATTGCACACACTTATAAAATGAGAGCCTCCAACATTATCTTACATGAAGAGGGTAAAAGTAACAGCTGTACAAAAGTAATTACATGCTTCTGTTTAGGAACCAGTACACCTTCATCATACTTTACACTTAACACACAGTCATCCATAAATTTTAACATGCATTTATCATAATTTCATATTACTTATGTGTACTAATTTCACTTATTTTTTTACATCTACTTCATTTTTAGAATAATCATAAAATTCTTATTCAAAATTTCAAAAATATAAAAACTTATCTTAAGAGCCTTCCCTAAAATAATTAAAAATCTAAGAATTACTTTTCTAAATTATTAGAATTAAAATTTTTAATATCATTAAATTACATTTTCATATCAGTGTTACATTTTTTAATATCCAATTTATTAAGAAAAAAATATCGGTTCCCAATGTAGATTCAGATACGCAAAAGCAGAAGCATATGCAGTTCGATGACCTTGAAAGCACTGGAATAGTTTGAAACGTTGGCATTTAGTAAACATTCGCCATTCTAACAATAAACAAACTCAGAATTAATTTTAAAAGGCTGGCACCAGATTTCATTTTCAAGCACTCGCAGCAAATCTACGATTGGAATTTTTTTTTACATTTTCATGTCGCTGTTCAGTTACGACTTATTAAATCCCCGTATATGCTAGATTAAATTTCGAAGACTGGGTTTTGACTTAAAACATTTAAAACTTAACACGACCAGGTTGCGCACGTAGATTGACGGAGCCGAAGATTATAACACGAAGGCATTAATTAACTAATTCACTTTCGCAGTCATAGCCACAATTTGGATGATAACACTTCTGTGAAAAACAGGTACACTTTGATGATTTAAAACACTTTTTTCTTCTAAACATTTAAGAGATGGCTGTACACTTATTTTCACTGACGTTAGCACTTTTGGGACTTGCAGGTACACGATATCTATTATGAATTTCCTTTACACGCGGAAGTTCGAAGAGATGGTGGTTGGTTATTTCAGACACTGCGATATCACCGACATGCCAATCGTGTATATTAGAGACTAAGCTATAATATAAGAATGATATAATGCCAACTTTCGAATCTTTGCTTCCAGAAGGATGGGATATTGCTAAAGGAGATGCAGACGTATAAATTATGAATGGCTATATAAAATCATGCAAAACTGAAGCTCTTCTTTCATTTTTCTCGAACATTCATAGGAGAATTCTTTACTTAAAATAAACAGCTCGTATATGACCGGAGAAATTAAGTTCAAGCTCGTTAAGAATGTCCTGAAGGGAAACTTAAGGTGTTTAAATGGAAGTTATTGTAAAACTGCCAGTGCTGCTTTCTAAGAGTATAAAAATTATATGCAGTCAAGGAAAGATTGGAACAGACCACGAAAGAATGGTTCGGCCCATTGCATGCATACAATAGCTGCTAGATGCTGCAAAAAGAGTAGAATTATAGCAGTAAAGTTCTTGATGACATGCCCCATCGTATTATTCGAGTTGATGCATTGTGCTGCGGCAGCTGCAAGATAGCTTTAACCGCATTAATGTTCTCTTGAAGAAAGGGGAAACTGTTCTAAATATAATTTCAGGTTAGTTTATGTTCCCTTTGTGAACAGTATGACCAGTTGGAAGAGCTTGTGTTCAAAATCATAATAATTTTAACCAGAAGTGTTACGTTTTGTTCATAGAGAAATTATAGAAAAAGAATACAATATACTGTAAGCATTCAGTTAATACCGATCAACAAGGAGGATCAGTGAACCAGAGGAAGAGGCATAATTTTCTAAGTGGAAACTAAATTTCCTCATATTTCACAGAAAGCCTCTATATACTCTTTCGCTGCATTGCTTCTTTTTCGCAACTATTCCCAAACTTTATATCGAGCAAAGTTCTAATTACTAGGGGTCCATCTTCTGTAGAAAATACTATTCCCCTAACTCTTGGTGGGACATCTTGATTTTGCTACTGAATATAAACATCTTGATGTTATTTTAGATAGAAAATACAAAAACGTCATATTGAATATACGTTTCTACAAATGGCAAAGCTTCTTGGTCTGTTGTACTACCGAAAATAATTTAATTACCTATGTATTTTTAAGAATTATTTATTTAACATTGAACTGAGCTGTTTATTTCTTACGTATCTAATTCTCCATCCCAAGCTCTAAAAAAGTGTATCCACGTAGACTGAGCTAGATTCAAGGATGGAGGTACTCTAGCATGGTTTTAAAATTCTAACGGTAAGTAGTTTTTCTATTCTATGAGAGGTGGCGCTGGGGGCATTAGTATTCCGCTTAATCAAACTTCTTGAACACACTTTCTTGAAATCAAAATTGGACATAATGTAGATTTAGATTCGGTGCATTAAGTAACAGTAAAACATGCTCTTATTGTTATTACTCACATTGACTTACTGAAACGCATTGATGATTTACTGACACGCAGTAAAGTCGAGTTCTATGCAGGATAGGCATAAGCATATAGGAAACCAGGCCATTACCATATGGTGATACAGGTACTGTTCTGTGATGTTACTAATCCAGTGAAGCATCCTATAGAAGCTCTTTGGGAACATTTTTCTAAAACATTTTCATGAAGTTATTTAGAAGATTTTATACAGTATTATAAAGTCATTTTCCTATCAATGATTGCCCACAAATACCTTATTATTCTGTAAGGTATTTTACAATGGTGTTGATTTTGTGATGAAATTTGAATTATTTATATGAAACCTTCGAAACACGAGTTCGTTTATAGTTAGTCTAATGGGCATGAGAAGAGGTAGTGTTCTGAAGTTCCTTTTTGCCGAAAACACAGTTGTCTGAGGAAGAGATATTTCTGTCGTAGAAATAAGTGCGGAAGCGTCCATGTCCAGATAAGAATTGATTTAAAAGTGGGTTATTGAGACATCTTTAACAGTTTATTGAGTTAATTCATATCCTGGCTTTAGCCCACCAAGCGAAATTTTAATTTGGCTATTTTCTTGGAGGAGAGGAAAGATTTCTTGTACTACTGAAGTAGGAAGTTCGCTTATGCATGTAGTGAAGAAAGAATATATAGCAGCTCCATAATTAAAAATTTTCGCTATTACTGTAGCGAAGCTTGAAAAGTAGCTTCTTGATTTGGAAATTTAAGCCCCAATCATATCTCCTCATTCTTTTAGTGGAGACAGCCATTTGAGGTTTTTATTCCAATATCTTGAAAGTAATCTATCCAGCTGAGTTTACTATCTATTAGTAATTTCAGTTTGTTTGCATTATTTATTCTCTTTTCGTTAATTTCAAAGGCTGGCTCTCTTTGCTTGGCTTGTCCAAACTTGTGAAATGCCATCGTTTGTCTTATGCAATGATTTTGAATACAAAAGAGATTTGGTTAGCAAAACGTGCTGAAGTTCTGCGAGGTACTTTTCAAAAATAATCTGAAAGTGGAGAATTGGACCATGTTGATTCGAAAACAGTTGATTCATTCTAGATTCAGAAGGAAGGCACTTCTATGCACTGGATTAAAAATCGCATAACGTAGAAACTTTTAGGGGTCACGTTTAGGAGGTTTAATCTCACTGATGATAACTTAAGATTTAATCATATCAGCATTGAAGTGCACATATTGCATATATTCATCCACTTTCAATTAGAATTTATTTAAAGGACATATTTGTTTACATGCTGCGTCTTACTCTTTTCGTTGTTTCAGTTTTCCGCCTCTTATTCAATTATCCTACATCATCTTTGTACATTGGGCTGGTAAGCAAAATTTATAGTTGATACTTTAAATCATTATTTATCTTTATTTTGGTGATAAAGGATGCACTGCAATCGTTGTTTTAAAAAAGAGGAAATAGATTTGTTATAAATTGCGAAATGGATGAAAGAATGTTACTACTATTTCTATGGGAGACCACGAGTTCAGTTTTATATCGATATACTATTTCTCGCCCGCACACGATGTTGCTGTGAATCTCCATAAGCTGGAAGATGTTTTGACTAGATACAAAAGATTTTTAATCATGGGGGCGGGGATTTTAATTTAAAGTATGCTGGCTGGGGGCCAGTTTAGTTGATGCAAGGAAAACATTTGCATTTGATTTTTATTGCATCTAATGATTTAATTTTGTTTAACTATTTTAACCCTTTGTTGCTCAGTGTTCCACTACATGGAACACCCAAATTGAATCGCTTCTGAAACCGTTAAATTCAACCGTAAATGGATAAAAGTGTTTTTATAATATACTTCAAACGTCTCTTTTTAAATAGTAGATGGCAACATACCACAAGGAGACCCAGAATTGTCATTTATGATGTGTTATTAAAATCCACTTATTTTCTAGTAACTTTATATTTTTTGTAAAGCAAAAAAAATTTTTGAAAAAAATTTGCGTATAATTTTGATGACTGTACTCTATTATTTGTTATATATTTTTTTACATTTTCATACAAAAACCATGCGCAGAATCATTGAATAAAACGGGGTGTTCCATTAGCGGGAACACTGCGCCTTTAGCGATCTCATGCTATTACGCATCAGAACATCTGTCTTAGAAGAAAAACATCTGTTGTATATGTTTTCTATTTATGTTGTTTTTGGGGGAACGAATTCAAACAAAGCAGTCTTGAGAGGCGAGGTGTGGTTTGTGCTATGAAAGCCCTAATATGGGCATCTTGAAATTTTTGTAGGTAGTTTTCAGGCGGGAATTTTATCAGTAGCTTGATTCATCTTTACTTAGGGCAAAGAATCTCTAAGGAGAAGAATGAAAGCTTTCTCTAAGGAGAAGAATGAAATTATATATAGACGCAATGTAACCTGTTTCGCCTCTGCGCCGCTGTACCGAAGAGCCACAGCTATGCAGTGAAACACCAGCGCAGGGTGAAATTTAAACAGCGCAGTTCGAGGAGATAGTAAATTTTTTACTTTGAAATAACTCAAAATGTTTTATTTTCATACATTTCTGGAGTTTTATGAGCAAAATATGTTAGTTGGAATTTTGGGCCGAATTATAGAAATCCTGTCCAATTTTTACTTTTAATTTAAACAGCGAGCCGTACGAAGACAAAATTTAAATGAAATAAATTTCTTAATTCTTTTCTTCTGTAAACTTAAAAAGGGGGGAAAACACATGCCATACAAAACGTAATAAATTTTTATGGATCCATAGTTAAAAAATTTTAGTGAAATTTTAAAAGCAAAATTTGCAATAACTGAAACAGAAAAAATATTTAAAGACAATTAAAGGCACCCCTAAATAAATTGAAAACACTGAAATACATTATAATTATCCGACAACAACTTAACTTTATTAGAAGAGAGGGACATCACAGCATTTGAAAATATGTTAAAAACAGCAACCGAAACACTGCTAAATGACACTGATACAAATGCCTTTGGGCAATATTTCATTAGCCACTACGCAAAAAATGCCACTGCATGGGCATATTGCCATAGATTACAGTGTGGGATTAATACAACAAACATGCATCTAGAAAGGATGCATAAGACCATAAAGTATTTATCTTAATGGAAAAATAGTTAAACGACTCGACAAGTCTATTACAATATTAATGAATTTTATAAAAGAAATTGGTCGACAGACTAATTATTCTGAACAAGGGTAAACTGTGCAGCAAGTTACAAATTCTGCGAAACGCCACAAGGTAATTCTAACTGAATCGTATTCAGTCATTCAGAATGAAAGAGGTTGGGAAGTTTTATCAAGTGATTGTTCTGAAATCTATCTGGTCGAGCAAAAAGTCAATGATTGTACTTGCCAACTTACTTGTACCGAATGCAATGCATGTATTCACAAATATACTTGTAAAAACAAATTACCATGAAAACGTTTAGACAATTATTTGGAATGACCATTGTGAAAACCAAGAGCAAAGTTTTCACCCAATAGCCAAAACCATTTCACTTACAGCATTACATTTAAAAAGTCTTTAAAAGAATTTCACATAGCTAAAACCAAGTACCTCTGACTACAACAACAAAGAACGTTTTCGAACAACGTGGTAAAAGATTGCTAACATGGCCGACGGCATGATGCATTCTTTGAGTAGCGTCTAGCCCTAGCATTGAAGTTGCTTCACGCATGCGCAATGACAGTTTCGTTGGCGTTATTGGCTGGTGTCGGTTATACAGAATTGGCGATGTATCATCAGGTTGGCAACTAAAGACATGTTATTCCACTAAATATTGCTACGTTGCAGAAGTTAAGTCTGAATAAGAAATTTGAAGCATAGAAGTTGATGTGTTACTATCGCGGTCGTTATTATGGAAGGTAATTTTGTATGTTTAGAGTGTTCAAAGACTTATGCATTCCGACGAAATCTACGGGCGCATATTACTAAGTGCCAGTCATCGAAATTAGATGAATTAGCTCCTGCATTATTAACTGTTCCCAAATTTACATGTAATGATTGTGAGAGTTTTTTCAAAGCAAAACCTGCTTCGTACGCATGAACATACAGAGCATGGCAAGAGTTATACTCCTAAACTCACAAATGGTGGTAAATGTTACAGCTATAAGAAGTGCCCATTATGTGATTTTACATCTACAAAAGCAGACTTGAAGCATTTTGAAAACATCCACGATAAATGTATTGTAACTGAAGATTTGCAGTTCCCTTCTTTTCAAGAATTTAATGTATGGAAAAAAGGCATTGAAGCAGAGACAAAGTGCAGTTTTATAGTCGAACGTGGTGCCCAAAAAGGAATTCAGATACCCACTACTTTTTTGTGTGTCATCGTTCTGGTGTTTATACACCAGAAGGTAGTGGTATTAGACATTTAAAACTACAGGGGTCAAAAAAATAAATGGATTTTGTCCAGCAAGTATTAGTTATTGAAACTGATGGAAAATGCTGTGTTCAATACTTAAAGACTCATGTTGGCCATAAAAATGAAATTTGACATGTTTCTTTCAAAGGAAGATAGAATGCATTTAGCTACCAAGATTGCTGCTGGTATACCTTTCGAAAGGATTTTAGGCGAGATTCGCGATTCTATTGCAGGAGATCAGACACGAATGCATCTAGTTACTCGCCATGATTTACACAATATTGAATTTCTGTTCAATTTGTCATCTGTAAGACACGCAGATGATGCAGTAAGTGTGGACTCATGGGTTCGTGAAATGGAAGGCACAGAAAATTCTTGTGTGCTCTTTTATAAACCACAAGGACAGCTAAGCTACATGTACCCTGAGCTTAACCTTGAAGATTGTTATTATAATTATGAATGAAGCTCAGTGTTACATGTTAGAAAAATTTGGTAAGGACTGTGTGTTGATGGGACTCATGGTTTAAATAACTATGGGTTCGAACTTATCACACTGTTGGTCCTCGATAATCTTCGTCAGGGGTTTCCATGTGCTTTCTGCATATGTAGCAGAAACGATCAAACGGTAATGGCACTGTTTTTTTTCACACATTCAGAAAACACGTGGAAACATTCAGCCTGACATATTTATGTCAGACATGGCTAATAATTTTTTTAACAGGTGGTGCCAAATTATGCCAGCCCTCAAAAAACGGCTTTTCTGTAGCTGGCATGTAGATAGAGCATGGCGAACGCAGTTAAAAAAGTAAGTAGCAAAGAAAAACAACTAGAAGTGTACAAAATATTACGAACTTTATTAGAAGAGGGACATCACAGCATTTGAAAATATGTTAAAAGCAGCAACCGAAACACTGCTAAATGACACTGATACAAATGCCTTTGGGCAATATTTCATTAGCCACTACGCAAAAAATGCCACTGCATGGGCATATTGCCATAGATTACAGTGTGGAATTAATACAAACATGCATCTAGAAAGGATGCATAAGACCATAAAGTATCTAAATGGAAAAATAGTTAAACGACTCGACAAGTCTATTACAATATTAATGAATTTTATAAAAGATAAATTGGTCGACAGACTAATTATTCTGAACAAGGGTAAACTGTGCAGCAAGTTACAAATTCTGCGCAAACGCCACAAGGTAATTCTAACTGAATCGTATTCAGTCATTCAGAATGAAAGAGGTTGGGAAGTTTTATCAAGTGATTGTTCTGAAATCTATCTGGTCGAGCAAAAAGTCAATGATTGTACTTGCCAACTTACTTGTACCGAATGCAATGCATGTATTCACAAATATACTTGTACATGCGTAGATGCAAGTATAAAATGGAATATGTGCAAGCATATCCATTCTGTATGTCGGTACAGAAAAAATAAAAATTGTGATGACCATAATGATTCAGTAGGTGATTTATGTATCGATCATGATGATGACAAAGTTACCGAGCAGGATATAATTTCATCAGAATTAGAAAAAAAATTACCTAGCACTTCTAAAACTCGAACTTTGATGGAAAAAGTTCACAATATGAGTGAAAAGTTTTTATTCATTGTGCGCTCAATTAAAAATGATGCTGAGTATTATGCAGTAAATAGACTGTTAGATGCAGTACAACCAACACTGGATGTAGTGCGTGCCCATAATGTCAGCTTTTCTGAAATTCAAACTGCTGGCCCTTCTAATAAAAATATTACACCCCAAAGTACGACAAAGAAAAAATTGATGTGCCTCAGAGGCATTTATTTTCTGTAAAAAAGGGAGAAAGAAAAAAACACACAAAAAATTGTGTAAACCCACAAAGGAAGAACTCCAAATCACTGCCTTACACCTACTAAATGTTGGAGAATCGAACCATACCGCAGATACAAGGCCAGTATCACAGCAATACAATCCAGAAGACAGCCTCTTCATACTAGGCTAATAATAAATTATTTATGCTTACAGGTAATCTTTGTCTGAATACCCATTAGCTTCCACTATAAATTTATGGCCAAAAATTCCTTGCAATAATTTGTAATTTTAATTTTTGTAATAGCTCATGATAAATGTTACAAAAGAAATAAAAGTCTATATCAAGGCATCTCATTACTGTATGTTATTTAAAATTAACAATTTTAATACTTTGACTGCTGTGTGCATCGTACGTCATTTGACCATGGCACCAAAATGATTTTATTAATTCAAATATGTCCAACTATTATGCAATGTATATTGTGTTGAAATATTACTTACAGAAGATAAGGCGAGTTTTATTAATTATGTTTAATGCACTTTTTATGGTGGGTATTAACGGTGATCCCCCAAGGTGCTGTAGACCATTATTGCAATTTATTATTTAAATTTTTGCAATTATTCTTGAAATTATAATAACTATGGTATTATTAAAAATTTATCAGTATCAATATTTACTTTATGTATTTTTACTATTGGTTGCATCACTGGTGGCCCCCAAGGCACTGTAGCCAAGTTGAATGCCAGCCACTGGTTACCCCCCCCTCCACACACACAGCAATCAGTGTTAATCAATTCTTTAAATACAATATAATAATTATTTTTGTTGATAAAGGTCCTAAATGTTAAAAAGAAATTTAAAAATAAACATTGGATTTGCCGAGAAGCTTACTGCAGTGAAATTTTAGATGGATTTCTGAAGATAATATATTGCAAAGAATAAAATCATATCTACATTCCTGACATAACTAAGTCGAAGACAGAGGAACAGGGAATGGTACTATTCAACGTCAAGACATTTTCTTTACATGACTGTATTATATCTTCATGTATTTATTACATTAAGTTGATTTAGTTTAATAATCTAATAAACAATCTCCAGGCCCTTCTGAACAGCAGTCAGCAACGCTAGCTACTATACTGGTTGAGCGGCTTTTTATAACTTAAATATATGTATAATTCGTCAATATGTTTTAGTGCGAGTTTTAACAAAGCACAAAATGTTTGCATATTTAGACAAAAGATAGTTTTTTTTTCATGTGTGAGTCTTATATTATGTTAATAATGCTTCATTTTAAGTGTTAACCATAAACAATTTCCCTTTAACATCGTCACTTCATAAAGGCGCTCGCTAGACATTTGCATGATGGCACCGATTAGACTTAAAGCAAACCTGCATAAGAACATGCCTTTATGTTAGATTTCTGAATTGATGCCTTTATGTTCTAAGGTCTTCAAAAAAGAGTTAGCTTTTTTTTAGACCTTTATCTGACTTTGCAGTTACCTTTAGACATATCAATAATTTGCTTCATGTCTATCAGGGGTTTTGGACTATTTAACGTTTACCAGACCAAGTAAAACCTCTAAGTACTTTATCGAGAGTTTGCCAAGTTAGGAGATAAAACACGCAGAAATTAGTGGGAATATTGGTTCGCATATTGAAGCAAATTTCCTAGTTAGAAAAGACATTTAACGAAAAGGAAATTGATATAATAGCCAGAATGTCTGGAAAGGCTTCAAATTAAAAAGATGAACAAATATTTTGCCGAGTACTGTTGCTACGAAATGTAAATGTTTTGTAGCTTTTAATGTGTATATCTTAAAGTTATTTAAGAATCAATGTCATAAATAACATGCATTTTAAACTGACATGTTAATCGATTGTGATTTTAATAGTGCCTTTTTAACAAATATTTAAAAAAATAAATTTAATAGTAGCCACGTAAATCTAAAATGACTAAGTACCCTTATCTAACTATTTGTAACTAACTAGTCACCTTTAAAAGTTATCTGTGCATATTAAAGTAAGTTATTGCCTTTCATTAATCTTTACCGTTGAATCTTTACCCCATATGCCATTTTAAGCACTTAGCAAATAATTGCTCGCATAATTGGGCAGAAAGTGACCGAATTTCATACATTCCGCAACACTTCACTTACGAATCGCAGAAATCTGAAATCGTCGCCAAGCCAAACATACATAGATGTTCTTCGGCCAAGCGACGAAGGTTACCATGCTGAAATATGCCTACTGCGCATGCGTGAAGCAACCAATGCTAGGACTAGACGCTACTCGTTCTTTGATGCTGCTTTGTTGCCTCCTGATGTTATTTCGCACATGCGCAGTGAGGTACGGAGGGTGGATAGCTTTGGAATGGTTTGCCCCTTTAAAGTAAGCTTCAGGGATATACATAATGTATCTCTTCGGTCTGACGGAGCCACATTTGCCCCGGGGGAACCTTTACTTCTCCTTAGAGATTCTTTGCTTAGGGGAGCTGCGCGAATTTTGCTTTCGCTTTTTAGTCTCATTCCCGTTTATTTACAATAATTGTGTAGATATTTTGTATATGTATATCTTATAGCTTATTTTTCTTTGTTATTACAGTTATTTTCATTAATTTTCTATAAATGACAGGAAAACTCTTTCCGAAGAGAAAGTTTCTTTTTCTCTTTCTTTCTTTACTTGGAATTCTTAACTTATTGTTGCACGTAACAGAAACCGCACAAAGCAAGTTTTTTGTTCAAAACCTGCAAATTTGGTTTGTGCTTCTATCAAAAAGATGCGACATGCTTTGAAAATTTCACGAAGCTATGAAATCGAAAAATTTGTAAATATTTTTGTATATAGGACTTGTGTATATACATATATTTATCTCATTTATCCATATATATTCAAGAATATTGTGTATATCTAGAAAACCATGTATACAGCCATAATACACTGTTTTATCATTACTATACATAAGCTACTAATTTCCGTGCTTCACTGCAATGCTCGCTTAGTCGCACTTTCAAGAGCTCTGGTGGCGCAGTGTTCCACCTCATGGAACACCCACAAAATTGAAACGGTAAGTGCAATTTTTACAAAATTTTATCTGTATACTCCTTTAGGCCTAGATTGACTGCATACAACTTTTCTTGTTGAAATACCGACTTTAAAGTGCAGTGCACCACAAAGGGTTTAATTCTGCTGTTGGATAAAGCTGGAAAGATTTGGTTATGGGATCCAGCAACTTAGATTGCAGTAAATGCAGTTAGAACTGAAATTAGAACTGAAGAACCACTGAGCGATCATCGATATCCAATTTTCGAAATGACAGATTTTTGTCTTCAACATGGAAATTGAAGCTTTACCTCTAAGAGTGCTTTCGGAGTCCGTAGACTCAGTAATAAAATGTGTTATAACAAAGCTCAGCTGAATGCTTAGACTAATTGATAATAAAGAAAAGCTGTTTGAAGTAGTTGAAGAATTCGAGATTTTGCAATTGAGGATTGATAAAGATCTTTTGTCTAAGAGATTCTTTGGTCGACCCCAGATTTGGAAAAGTGTAAAAGGCAAGTGCGCGCTCTCCGGATGAATACACAATTCCCTGGAGTCCATAAATCCATTAGAATCCCGCATAAAATGAAATATAAAGAGGAATTGCCAAAATACAAGTTATTAATTAGGAAATTTCAGAGGGCAAGTATAGTTAATTATTTCCTAAAGAGCATTAAGTATTTTGATGGCTTCTATAAAACTGCAATTTGTAAATAGAAAGCTAGCTTTATTGTTAAAAGACGCCCACCAGCCGCCGAGCTGTAATGACGCTGAACATAGGTAGTTTGGTTCGAATCCAGCGAACGGGCTGGCTGCATGAGCATTTCCGTAGTTTTCCTAATGTATAAAGTATTAATACGAGCCAGTTTACCTTAGAAAGTTCTCCACAAAGGCAACCTTCCCTTCCGTGCAGTGCCTTGCATCAATATTATACCCATCAACAGTGAAATTCGAAATTAACACATTCTACACAAAATGCTGCTATGATTTAACCGATACAGCTTGAAATATCTGTGTAGACGACCCCTCTATTGATCGAGCATACAAGAGACTGAACAATCCACTGTAATACAAACTGGTAACTACAGATACCTCTGCATCATTTTTGTTTCCTGTACATATTTACTTATGTGCTTTCTGAATGATCTACCTGGTAAAGCTGGTTTTTGGTCCTTATTTTCACCTGATGAAGCAGGTGTACACTTGATTTATAGTTTACATCTTGTAATTTTTCTTACTTGGTTTTGTGCTGTTGCTTACCCGATTTGTTGCCTCTAGTTGCAGATATTGTTTTATACACATTTTACAGTGTAAAATTTTTCCAAAATTTTGTGCTTTACTTTTGGTTAGTTTAATTGTTTTTTCTTCATTATTCATGCCTTCGGCCATTAATCGGTTCACAAAATTAACGCCTGAAACGACAGAAATTCTTGAATCACCTTGATTTTTTACTAAAGCGTAAACATAAAAACTGATCCCCAATTTCATTCAGATTAAATGCAATAAAAAATCTTCCAACCGTGTTTCAAAAATTCTCTTAAACTGGAAACTAGCCTTGCTCCGGTCCATTATAAGAAGTACACGGTAACAGTTATCCAAAATTGAACTTTAGCTATACAAGCTTCGTTTTTAACATATATAAGCTTCATTTATGTTAAGTAGATATTTTTTACTGAAAGAATAGTATGAGGATTGAGAAAGAATAAAGTTTTCTAATGCTTTACATTAGAATAGATAGATTTTGTAACAAAATAAAGGGAGAACTAATAAAGTTGGAAAGAAAGCTGAAAAATGCCACCAGTGTGAAATATTTGAACAAAATTTTTAGAGACCGATTGCTGGAAAAACAGGTAAACATTTCGAGAAGGTCAATAGCTATCAAATTAAGTGAAACTACTTCAGTATTTAGTGAAAGAAGGTGTATGAACGGCAGTATCTTAATCAAGCCTTGACTCATCACGGAAATTTTCCATCTCGCTATGAAAGGTTCTCTATTAAAAATTGTACTTGTCCTCGTAGTACAAGAAATGCAAATTTAGAGCACCTGTTATTTAGTTGTTCCGCTACGAAAAGTATTGCATAAAGTTTTATTCCTAGTATTGTTAAATTTAATACCTTAAGCAATTTGTGTAAAAATGTAGTGTCTAAATTAAGATTGTCAAAATTCGTAAAATATGTGTGTTACGAGTTTGAAATATTTCTTTCTTTGAACTTGCAACGCTGCGCAAGCGCGAGTGGAGATCGTCTAGGCAACGAGGAAGAGAGTTTCACTCTCGACCTACGCAGTCATTAAAGCAGCGACACTTCTGTTCTCGGTACGAAACAATGTAACTGTAATTTCTGTAATTGTAAATAATTATGTTCATTAAAGTTTGTGTTGTAAAACTAACTTACAGTCTAATTCGACGGATACACGTAACATGGTCAACGTCGACCCGATGAAGTTCGAACTGTTTTAAAACGAAAATCTGAAAGGCGAAACGATTAACGAGAAAATGGCTCCTGTGGAACTCTCGCAATTAACGTCTTTAATCGAAAACGAGGATATATAAAATCGCAAATAACGAGAAAAAGTCGTTCTTACAAGATGAAGTGCCAGTGGATAATACGGATATTATTCAAAAGCTTCAAGCAGTGGATAAACTACGTTCTAAGTTAGAAGATTTACGCAACGAATGCTACAGCACGCTTTCGGACGTTGATTTGCCAGCCTTTGAAGCAAGCCTCGATGACCTGCAAATTGACCTCGATGCGAGGTAAGCTTTCAAAAAATTCTCAAATTCTATTGCAAATGTTAAAAGTAGTCCAACCTTTGGCAACTGTAAAGTAAAATTGCCGTCAATTAATCTTCCCGAGTTCTCAGGTTTATATGCCGAATGGCTGTCATTCAAATCACAGTTTATGGCATTAATTGATAATAATGATCAGTTGTCAAAACAACAAAAATTATATTATCTTCAATCAGCACTCAAGGATAATGCCAAACAACTAATAACGGTAAATGATACATATAATAGTTTATTCCAAACATTGGAAAAACGTTTTGAAAACGCACGGTTGCTTATTACGAGTCATATTAATGAACTATTTAACTGCTCTAAAGTTAAATGTGAATCCGCATCTAATTTAAGACAGATGCTTGATAAAATCGAAAGTAATTTGCGATCCTTAAAACAGTTGGAATTACAAGCAAACCCTCTTTGTGAAGCAATCTTAATAAATGTAATTCTTCAACGAGTAGATATCAATACTCGTAAGTTATACGAAATGGAATTAGGTTCTGAATTACCGAGCTGAGCAAAGTTTACAGAATTTATAAACAAAAGATGCCAAGCTTTGGAAAACGTAAACAAAGGTACGGGAGGGAATGAATTTAAACGGGAATTAACTCCGAAATTCAAAACGCTAATAGTAAAAAATGACAAAAATAATTGTATGTTAGGATGCACTGAATCACACCCCATTTTCAAATGTAAAAGGTTTATTGAATCAAACGCAGACGAGAGATTAAAATACGTTAGAAAGTTTAATCTGTTATAACTGTCTTGGATTTCATGCAATGTCTAAATGCACGAAAATTCATTTAAAGTGTAAAACATGTAACAAAAATCATAGTACAATGTTACACGGAGCAAATTTCGCGTTTGAAAGGCAAAAACAAAACAAAAATGAGCATGATTTATTATTGACAGTGGAGCCGATGAAGATGGAAAGGAATTTTGAAATCAAGTGATTGCGCAATCACCGGTGCATGATGGCTCAGTTAGCGAAACGCAAAACGCTTGTTTTTATTTACTTAATACAAACAAAAATGTTCTCTCCACGGTCAGAGTTAATTTAAAGCAATCTAATGGGGAATGGTTAAAGTTAAATGCGTTATGTGATTCAGCCTCGATGCGAAATTTAATAACTGAGGAAGCAGCCGATTTATTAGTAAACTAAATATGTGTAAATCTCTAATAAACAGACTGGATCGCAGTTAAAGTAATAAACAGAGGAGCGTTCTTCCACACAACATTTATTCGCGAACACCAAAGACGAACTGATACATATACATAATTGACATCACAGTTTCTTTTTACAAACAAACACTACCGCCATCTATTGGCGATCTATGGATACACAATCCTAAACTTAACACTCCCCCCCCCATGCATCCGTTGCGGATGCATCAATTTTATTGAACTGCAAGATTATAGTCTTTCAATTGGTCTTCTAACACCCTTATCCAACTGAATCTCACAAGATCTAATTCTATCATCTCTTCCATGAAATAATTCCTTAATCCTACCTATCTTCCAGTTACAGCGTTTCACATTATTTTCTCGTACAAGTACAACATCATTAATTTTAAACACGGGAGAATTCTTTGGAGGTTTTGAAAACATGACTGATCTTAATTCTAACAAATATTCTTTATAAAACCTTTTCCAAAAATGCTCTAATGTTAATTGCCTATGCTTCCATCTTTTAATCAACTGAGATCTTTTAGATTCTAGTTTAGATTCAGGTGAAGGTAAAACAGTTAATCTAGATCCAGTTATAAAATGAGATGGTGAAAGAGGATCAGGTTCATTTGGTTCATTGTATGCATAAGTTATAGGTCTAGAATTAATAACAGCTTCAACTTCAACTAAGACAGTAACAGACAGACAACTAAGACAGACAGTTCTTCATAATATAAAGAAGCTTTACCTATGATACGTTTTAAACAAGTTTTTACAGATCTTACCAAACGTTCCCAGAATCCGCCCCACCAAGGAGCACCTACAATAAATTTCCATTCAAACCCATTTTTACCAAGGAAATTTAGAACCTTTTCATCTTTACATAATTTATACAAATATTTTAATTCACGATCAGCAGTTTTAAAGGTTTTAGCATTATCAGAATATATAACTACAAATACCCCTACGTGCAAAAAATCTACGTAAGGCTTGAATGAAACACTCTGCACTTAAATTTGATAACAATTCTAAATGGACTCCTCGAGTCACTGCACAGGTAAACAATGAAATATACGCTTTTGTACCATCCTTTAAATACAAAGGGCCAGCGAAATCTATGCCACTTACCTCAAATGGTTGAGCTTTCTCCACTCGGTCAGCTGGAAAAGGAGCCGATATCTCGTGTCCAGCTTTAGCTTTATATTTTTTACAAAATCTACAATCATGTAACACAGATTTTACAAAACGTCTAGCTTTTAAAATCCAAAATTTCCCTCTTACTTGCAATTCTGGTGGGATAATTTCATCCCAATCAACACCTTTCAGCCATAAATCCTGAAACAGAACTTTTGCTTGAATAACATATGGAGCAAGAAACCCAACAGGATCGAAGATTTTTGAAGCAGCTTTTAAAACACAACGTTTTGTTTGGTCATTTGACTGGATGAAATCAATAACGTCTTGTGCATTAAAACAGAAGATATCCTTAATTGTATCCCATTGAAGTCCAAGAATCTTTGAGGGGGAATCACAGTCAGGCAATTTAAAGCTAACGAAGTTGTCACTTGATTTATACTGGTTTTTTACAGTATCCGAATTAGAATTCCATTTGGTCAAAGTCATTGATGCTATTTTCATTATATCATTGGCTTCATGATATATCTGTATAGCTTCCTCCTCCGTATCTGATCCACAAATAAAATCGTGAACATACATGAAGTTTAACATTTCTACAGTTCTGGGATAGATGTCTTCAAATTTCTTTATATGATGCTTAATGCAAGCGCTCAGCAAAAATGGACTTGATTTTGCTCCAAACATTACACGACACATCCGATAAACTTGAATTCTCGGATTGCTCAAACTTGAATTCTCATCAATCCACAAAACTCGCATTGAATCCCGATCTTCAGGTGCAACAGAAATTTGTAAAAATGCTTTCTCAATATCTGACGTAAATGCAATTTGATGAAGTCGAAAATTTATTAAAACTTTCAAAAGTTCAGGAAGAAGATTTGGTCCTTGTACTAAATTATCATTTAGAGATTCATGATTTTTTTCCTTTGAAGAAGCATCATAAACAATGCGAAGTTTCGTAGAATTATGATCTTCACGGATGACAGCACGGTGAGGTATGTAGTAAGTTCGTCTCCCAGATGGAGTACCAAGATCGACCTTTTCTATGATTTCTTCCTTAAGCTGATAGTCAATCACTTCTTTATATTGCGCATAAAAGTTCAAATTTGATTTAAATTGTTCGATCAGATTTAAAAATAATCTTTCAGCATTCTTAAAATTGTCTCTTAAAGTCACATTCTGATCTTTCCATGGAAGTTAACTTCGTATCTATTACCCTTTTGTGTAATCGAGTTGTTAAATATTTGCATCATTTCATTTTGTTCTTCGTCAGAAATATTAATTCCTATAGATTCAATATCCCAAAACGATTCGACGCCTTTTTAGAAGTTTCTCTTCTACACTTACGTTCAAACACGCGTCATGGATTTCAAAGTCTGATGAAGAAAATTTGCCTTGTATACACCACCCAAACAAGGTTTTCATCGCTACGGCATTTCTGTTTATCCTTTTTATTTCTTCGCTTGCTATTTTCCACATTATGTCCGCGCCGATTAAAACGGAAATATGATTCATTCCATCGGCGCCGCCGCAGTCTGTCAAAATGACGCCGAATGCTTGGAGTTTAGATTTGATTTCTACATCTGGTACTCGTATATCGGCATTTGTTATGACTGGTATTTCAATGAATTCGAGATTTATGGATTTTTCAGGGTCATTAATATTTCGGAGCGTAAGTTCAACTTTCTTTCTACGCCAATATTTCCCGTTCTTTTCACCGAAGGTATGTAGATTTAAAACAGTTTCTCCTTTCACTGGTAACTAATTTTCTTGATAAATCTTCTCGAATTGCAGAGATTTGGCTACCGCCGTCAAGAAGACATCTCACAATACAATTCTTATTTCTACCCTCAGCCACAGCATACACCGTTTGAAGCATAATATTAGATCCAGTTTTGGCAGAAGAATTTTGAACAATTTCCGCCGATGTTTCGGTTTCCTTATTTTTTGCACTGGAGACAGCTGATGCGGGATTCACACACACACTTTCATGATGTTTACCGCGGCACGTTTTGCAGGAAAACTGTTCTTACAGTTGATAGCTAAATGTTTACATCCAAAACACAGAAAACATTTTCCTGTACGTTTCAAAATGTTGCGTTTCAAAATGTTGCGTTTCTCATCAGCGTTCACCTCAGTACATTTATATTTCGTATGATCTGTCACAAAATATACATTTGTATACAATTGTTGATAAAGCTGAAGCAGTCGGAACTTTCGGTTTATAATTAGGATAAACTTTCGTGCGTTGTTCATTTTGACGAAAGTATGGTTTCTGATTCGTTTTCGTAGAGTTCATTAAACTTGCAGCTTCTCGACAGTTAACTTCCTTTTTTAAGAATTCTATAAGTTCCTTTATATCAAATCCTGCTTCCATATTTCGACTTCGATTAAATTCCAAATTTAATTCCTCTGGAAATTTCTGCAAAATGATAGGACAGAGAATATTTCCATAACTTCCAGAAGTAACGTTTAACGATTCTAAACTTCGAATGTTGACTTCGCATTCATCGTACAGCTTACGCAGTGCTTTAACATTTGAAATGCTTCCCACTGGTTCAAGGGATAATAATTTATTCATATGCGAGGTGATAACAACATCTTGTCTTCCAAAACGTTCTTTCAATATTTCTATTGCGGAATCATAATTCTGGTTACTTAAAGCGAAACCGGAAATGGCAGCTAAAGCATTACCTCCAAGTAAGGATTTTAGGTACGCAAATTTTTCAGTTTTTCTCAATCCACCATGATTATGAATTGTATTTTCGAATTGGTTCCAAAAGTCTAACCATTTACACGAATCTCCGTAATAAGTTCCGATTTGCAGACGTGGTAACTTCACTGTTTTCGTTTCAACTGGAAGTGCAACATTAGCCGTTTCGTTCTGATGAACTGTTCTAGAAGATTCCGAATTCTTCAAAAATCGTTGCATTCTTCCTCTCCATATAACAGTTTTATCCTGGTATTCTTGAGTTAAGGTAACTTCATTTTCAATCTCCTCCGAAGTTACTTTCGTTTCTATTTCTGAATCTAAACTTTTCAGTTCATTGATTTTCTCAATTAACTGTTCATATAAATCCTCGATTATCTCAATTTTCTCATTTAGCGGAATATTATTTGATAAATTCGATTCGACTTTGGTTATCAGCTTCGTAGTTAATTGTCTAACAACCGATCGTTTCTTTTTCAAATGTTCAAGAACGCCCTCCATTTTCGAAATATTCAGTCTGTCGATTTTCTGGTTCGTAATAATCCCGGTTTGCAGGCACCATAAACAAAATATGTGTAAATCTCTAATAAACAGATTGGATCGCAGTTAAAGTAATAAACAGAGGAGCGTTCTTCCACACAACATTTATTCACGAACACCAAAGACGAACTGATACATATACATAATTGACATCAGTTTCTTTTTACAAACAAACACTACCGCCATCTATTGGCGATCTATGGATACACAATCCTAAACTTAACAATTAGGCTTTCAAAGATCGAGATGTAGAGCAGATTTAATTGAATTGAAAAATACTGTAGTTCCGATTACGGAAAAAATTTGTACGCGCATAGCTAACGACGAAGAATCTTTCAGTAAGGAACTCGAATTCTTAATTTTGCCAGATATTGCTAGAAATGTTCCAGCTGAAAAAATAGATGTCAAAAATTTAAAATTGCCAGAATATAAAGTATGTTAATCCTAAATTTTATTTACCTAAAAAATATAGCTTCTTTTGGGAGGTGACGTGTTTTACGAATTAAGGGGAAACCAAATCCAGTTAAGGGGTAATTCTGTCACTAATTGAAATAGTTTTCGGGTGGATGGTAGCAGGTTCTATTCCCGTCGTGTCTTCCAAATTCTAGATGTTATTTTATACAAGATGATGTTGATGAGGGTTTAAGATAATTCTGGGAATTAGAATCAGTTGGGGTCCTCCAAAGTGTACACTCAGATTAGGAAGCTATGGCCATAACACTAAGAATTCTGTGTGTTATAAGGAGGGGAGGTACGAAGTTGGGTTACCATGGAAGCGCGATTTTAAGGAATTAAGCGATAATTTAGCAGTTGCCAGGAGACGACTAGTACATTTGAATAGAAAATTTGAGAGATGCTCAGAACTTTAACGACTACCGAGAGATACTGAATGATTATGAAACTCGGTATCATAGAAAAGGTTCAAAATGACAAGGTAGAAAGTGATAAGCCCCTGTTTTATCTGCCATTTTAAATGGTTTACAGAGACTCCGTCAGTTCCAAGAAACGAATCTTTTAAATGCCAGTGCACATGAACAGGGTGAACTTTCCCTGAATTACTGCTTATACGCTGGACAGCCTCAACCCTCTGATATTCAATATGCTTGTCTTCTTCCGTTTGAATGCGGTGGTCGTCTTAGCAGATATCGAGAAAACGTTTTTGCAGATATCTTTGCATGAAACGGATCGAAATGCAATACGATTTCTGTTTCCAAGTAAAAACCCAGGTACAAATGAACATTATGATATCCAGATTTTCAGATTTTGCCGTGTTCTGTTTGGCGTCAACGCCAGTCCTTTATTGCTGTCTGCCACCATTAAAGAACACATCGAAAAGTTTCTAGAATTGCATCCCGCCACGGTGGAAATGCTCGATAAATGTTTATCTCGACAACGTCTCATCTGCCTTTCCAATGTCATGTGAAGCCAAAAGGATTATGGCTGACGCAGGAATGAATTTATGTAAATGGAGTTCCAACAGCAAGGAACTGTTACAAATATAGGAAGAAAAGGGGTTCAAAATCCATCCCATTCATTCAGAGGCCAGTCCTACTGACAAACTACATGTTGGAGACGGCCGCTGCAGACAGACGATTACATAACGGCTCGGCGAAGGTCAACAGGAGCGCCGCATCTGATTGGACTATTTTTTATTATTCTTATTTTTTCTTCAATTGAGAACTAAGCGGGGAAATTCCCTTTTCACTCAAGTTATATGCATGCACTAGTTAAAGTAATGTAACGTTTTCAGCTTGTGTGAGATATCTATAATAAATCTTTATATTAATAATCCCTGCTGTGATTATTTAATTTGTAACCTGCACGTTGTAGCCATGAGAGTTGCAACATAGTAGATTTGGCGTCCGCTACTTTATATTTTTGATGAAATATGGATATAAAAGTTTTGAAAGCAAAACGAAAGTCGCTGAGAACAGCTTTTACGGTATGCTGCAACGATATAGCTCAGAAGATCGAAAATGAAAGTTTAATAAGTGACGAAGTCAGTATTGTTTCGGCAGATTCAAGACAAATTCTCACGTTTGGAAACAACTCAAGAAGAAGTTTCGAATTTGTAGCTAAGTGATGATGCCCTTCAAGATAAATATTCTTAAGATTTTTTGAAAGCAGAAGAATACCGTGACAAGTTCTGCTTGATCTGTTCGCTGTTAGAAAATGCAAAGAAGGCAAATTCGGTTACGGAAGGAACAACAACCGAGCAAAAAAGGAAATTCAAGCTTCCGAAACTTGAATTGCGAAAATTTAGTGGAGAACCGAAAGACTTTCTTGCTTTTTGGTCCCAGTTTGAAAAAAATTCACAATGACCTCTCCATTGTCGATGAAGATAAATTTCAATATCTTTTACAATGTGTGGTAGCAGATTCTAAAGCGTCAAGACTCGTAACCAGTTTTCCGCCAACTAAAGAAAACTATTCAAAGGTGATCGCACAACTTAAAGAACGCTTCGGCAGAGATGAACTTTTGGTTCAGATTTATGTACGGGATCTACTTTCCATAGTAATGAAAAATGCTACTGGTAGGATTAAAGTAGATTTAGCTGAACTTTATGATTTACTTGAGAGCAAGCTTATGGCACTGGACACCCTCGGCAGAACTAAAGAAAAATTTGCAGAATTTTTAGAGCCACTTGTTGAGTCCTGTTTACCAGAGACTGTTCTTCGTGCGTAGGAAAGAAGCCGCTCCGTGGAAGATACTGCGTCACAGCAAGATAGTGCGCGTTCGTTGGATAAACTTTTGTGCTTTCTTCGAAACGAAGTGCAAAGTGAGGAAATGATTAAGCTCGCTCGTACCGGGTTGGGAGCTTCACGTTCTGCACATTCGCGTCCCCATTGTGATGATCTGGGTTGCTCTACAGCTGCTGCCTTGATAAATGTTCAAGACAATACAGGTAGGCGAAATTTACGTTGTATTTTTTGTGAAAAATCCCACAATTCTGCCGAATGTTTTTCTGCTCGCAAAATGTCTTTAGAAGACGAACGAAAACTTTTGGTGCAAAAGCGCGTCTGTTTTCGCTGCCTACGAGTTGGACATAGTTCACGGGCATGCAAAAATAAAGTTAAACGTTTAACATGTGATAGATTTCACTATACCATTATGTGCTCAAATGGGGAACCTGTAAAGCCAAATGAAACTGACAGTACTGTTATTTCAAGTAATGTGTTGTCTGATCAGTCAACTGTTAATGAAAATGTGTATTTGCAAACACTTGTTTTAAAAATAGTTTGAGGGTAGACAACTTACAGTTCGTACGATTTTGGACAGTGATTCTCAGAAATCTTATCTTTCAGAAAGGGTTATCGCGTTTTTGCAACTGCGTCCTAAATCGAAACAAACCAATATACACGGTTTGTTTGGGAGGAGAGAGACAAGTCCTCATTCCCATTTATTGTTTGATGTTAATTTAAGAAATTTTGAGGGCACTTATGACCATAACTTTGAGGTACTTTCTCAGAACAAAATATGTGGATGTGTTCCAAAAGTAATTGATCCCAATACCCTAAGAGAATTAACAGAAAGAAATATTACTTTGTCTGATTTGAAAGCTAAGGAATATGACATTCAGTTGCTTTTAGGAGCAGATGCCATTGGAGACATTACTGGCAGTTCTATGAAACTGAACTCTGGTGTAACTGTAGTTGGGACTAAATTCGGATACACTGTGATTGGTAAAGTAAACAGCTTACTTAAAGAACCTACTTCAGCTACTATTCCAGCATTACTACAGAATAATTTGTGCAATAATGTAGTTTCATTGCATTGTGCTAATCTTAGCGTAACTGAACTCTGGAATTTAGATGCCATTGGCATAACATATCCAACTGAAGATGTTAAACGTAAACTTGCTGACTCTGACACCGTTAAGCAATTTAAAGAGAATTTAAATGTTCTTCCTGATGGCCGATATGAATTGCCACTACCCTTTAAATCTGAAATTCTGTTGCCGAACAACAAGTCTGACTTTTAAAAGGCATCAAAGAATGTCACCGAATTAACGAGGAAAATCAGTTGGATGACTATAAGGTAGTTTTTAAGCAATGGGAAGACCTTAAAATAATAGAAAAGTTTCCTGAAACTGAAATTGATAATTTGAGTTATTTGCCCCATAGACCTGTTATAAAGCATACTAGCGAGACAATGAAGGTAAGGCCGGTGTTCGACGCTTCAGCCCGAGAGAGAAATCAACCATCCCTTAATGACTGTTTAAATAGAGGGCCGAACTTAATTGAACTCATACCTGATATAATTGACAGGTTTAGATTGTATTCCGTTGGTTTATCATCGGACATAGAAAAAGCATTTCTTCAGCTGAGTATTATCCCAGAACACACATTATTTGAGGTTTTTTCTTCCAACTCTTGAAGAACCTACGATTTACAGACACTGCAGAGTGGTGTTCGGCATTTGTTCATCTCCGTTCCAACTCTCTGCATCAATAGAGCATCTGACCCAGAAGAGGACACGATTGCACAACGAAAGGTTCGCAATAACACCATCATTCCTGCGACACCTCCCGATGTACCCTTTAGCGATAAAGAAATCAAACAGCTGTTCCGTCACCTTCCTCGGAAAAAAGCGCCAGGACCTGACGGCTTAGATTATTCAATCATCCATACAGCTTATAAAGCACGCCCCTCCCTCTTTAAGACCTACTTCAATCAACTTCTTCACCAACAAATCTTTCCAGCAGCCTTCAAAAGAGGACATGTCGTTCTCTTTCTTAAAAAGAATAAGAACCCACAAGACCCAAGCTGTAACCGGCCCATCTGCCTTTTCTCTGCTTTAGGCAAGATTTATGAAAAACTCCTCGTTAACAGGCTCAAGCACCACCTGCACAGAATTAACCATCTCAGCCCCCGGCAGTATGGATTCCGCACAGGATTTTCCACGACACATGCCCTTTACAATATTCAGGATACAATACTACGCAATAAAAACAGCGACATGCACACAGCCTTCATTTCTATAGACCTAAAGAGTGCATTCGACACCTTCTGGTGGCCAGCAATTAAGCAGGCCCTCAGGAGCACACTGCCCCTCCAACCTATTCAACAGCTACCTCCACGACCGCCATATTCAGCTTGTAAATAACGACGGTACGACATCCAAGGTACAAGAAAAAGGTTGTCCGCAGGGGTCCTGTGCGGGACCGACACTCTGGAACCTCACCTTCAATTCAGTCCTTGAAACCAACTGGCCACAGCATACAAACATCACTGCTTATGCAGACGACGTAGCCCTGCTCGTAAGAGGACGCACCAGGAAAGAACTGGAACGCAACAGCACAGAGACCTGCACCTTATTTACCACCGCATGCAACAAATTAAAGCTCACGATCTCCATAGAAAAATCGTCAGCAATAATAATTCCCAGACGAGGTACCAATCCAACTCGTCGTCCATGCATAAAACTCCTAGACCGAAACATCAAAATTGCGCGGAATCTCAAGTATTTAGGGGTAGTATGGGACCAAGGTCTCACTTGGATTCCGCATATCATGGAAACCAGAAACAAGACGTCAATTATCGCCAGCATAGCAAGACAATTTCAAGGTCGCAACTGGGGCCAAAACCCCCACATCCAAAAAGTGCTATACCTCACAGTTGTAGAAAAAATAGCTTTATACGCTGCAGTGATCTGGGCGCAGCCAATGGGTACTCGCAAGATCAGGCAACTTACAACGCTACAACGCCCCTTCGCCCTGCAATTAAGCAAAGCCTACCGCACAACCGCCACCAGTGCAGCAACAGTTCTAGCTGGCATATTACCACTCCATATAAAAGCAGAGATGGAGGCAACTTTTACTAAATTGATCCACCTACGCAAAGATGCAACTTTCGCAAATACCAGCTACAGTCCAGTCCGAACGTCCCTCCACTTCTACCCATACTCATCCAGCTCTCAGAGGAAGTGGAACCCACATCAAAATTGACAAGCAACAGACTCACACCTCGACACACGCACCACGGAATGGGAACCAGATCTACACAGACGGTTCAAAGCAGGAGAATGGTGTAGGCAGTGCTTTTGTGCACTATGAGAATGGCAAAACTGTACACGACTGGCAAGGACAACTTCGCACTCACAATAGCATCTTCCAGGCGGAAGTACTGGGAATTACGGCAGCAGTGCAACATCTCATACATTGCCAGATCCCACGAGCAAATATCTATACCGATAGCCTTTCAACTTTACTTGCACTTGAGAACCATCATCATGTCTCACCTCTCATACTCAGTCTCCAACATCTCCTTATGCAACACCCTCATTACCATTTCAATCTAGTCTGGGTTAAAGACCATGCGAATAATGAGGGCAACGAGGCTGCTGACACGTTGGCCAAAGATGCAATTTCCAACCCGACAGCCCAACCCATCACCGTACCTGCGCCCTGCTCTTATCTAAAGGGCCTCCTACGAGAGCAAGGAATGCACCAATGGCAACGCGAGTGGACCGAATGCGAGACAGGCAGACGGACTTTCACCTACCTCCCGAAAGTTTCCGCCGATCGACTCTTTGCCGTAGCACCTCTCACCTACTTCATCACGGGTCACGGCCCGTTTCCCAGCTATTACAATCGCCACGGCATCTCAAATACAGATATCTGTGTCTGGATCAGAAGGGTCACCAGACCATTACGTATTTGAATATCCCTTGACGGCTGCACACCATCTTCCGCTACCTACAAATAATAGGAACGCCTATCACCGGTTCCTTATAATGCATAAAGGAGCGGTTAATTCAATCTCCAGCATCATGAATACCATCGCGGCATTGGGCACAGACCTTTGCCTACCGTGCTAAAATGACGCTATGGTGTACTGACGATAAGCTCTAAGACTAGTCCAGTGAATTTTACAATATCTGGGCTTCACCACAACTGTGTGTTTAAGCTCCCCTGCCCACAATCTAAAGTAGCAATACTAACAATTCGCAAATATGTGGCATCTCCTTAGAGAGATGTTATGCCTTCATAATGATACGTGTGTAATCCCTTCAACAGCATGTGAACAACATCTTACGCAGTGTTAGTGAACGCTTGTGTGCCTCACGGTGCACACATTGCTGGGGCACTGCCCAATAATTAGTGCTACAACATCCTCGTGCCTTTTATCAGTGTTTTTATTTATGTTCTTAGCGATGCTACAATAATCAACGCCTTAGCAATCTAACCGCACTCTTCTTCTGCACACATGAGTATTCATGAACTCATCATTCATCATTCATCATTCAAGATGTACTTGTATTTATATCCAACAGAACTGCCTTACACTAACATTGTGCTTCAGCTTTCATGTACTCCATTTATCTTTTTGTACCTTAAGTGACTATGTGTATGTACCTGTTTTTTGTGCTCTCTGTTTATGCATTTTACGCATTGTGCTTTGTGTATTGTTGCCTATGCATTTTTATGATTTTTAATGCGTCTTATTATCCAAGTATTTTTAGTTTAACTACCTACTATCTGTAACACCACAGCTTTCCTCTTCAAACTGTAATACAATCCTACTAATGCCCTTGTAAGGCCATGTACTTCCCTTTGACAACCTCAATCTCCTGGTGCAGCCTCGTGTGGTTCCAGGAAGCTTTTGCCGTAGTTAGAGGAGGGTTTGGAACACATGCCTGTTTACCTCTGTTAGACATCAGGCGTTCCAGTCCTCCGTAACCTACCTACCTACGGTAGCACTGTGGTGGATTAAGAACCGTGGGGATTGGTTCCAGGTGATTTAAATCCGGCAGATATGCTTTCAAGAGGTGGTTCCCCTCTTTCATTTTCAGATTCTCTTCGGTGGGAGGGTCCATCCTGGCTCCTGGAACCTAATAACTGGCCACCAGACCTTTTGGCTTACGAGACCTCTGAGGTAGAACGAGAAAAAAGGAAGGTTAGATTGTGTAACCTTAATTCAGTTGAAGAGGAAATACCTTGGTATGCAATTAGGGTTTTGAATTTTCAATCATCATTCGATTAGTCGCATGGATATTGCGGTTTGTGAAAAATGCAGAAAGTAAACGTGCATTTCGAGAGACTGGAGATTTAACCGTTCATGAGATGGAACATGCAGAAAAAACTCTTGTAAAAATTGTACAAAATAAGTATTTTCCCTCTGCCGACTCTATTCCCAATACGAGTGTCATCTCAGACAAAGAGGGTATAAAAAGGGTGAAAACGCGCATTACCGAGCGATCAGACGACCCTGAATTTATTTGTCCAATTATTTTACCAGACCGGTGTATTTTCACCCAGCGTCTGATAGAATATCATTTACAAAATTGTCACGCTGGAACCCAAATATTACTTGGAATATTAAGGGAGCGATTTTGGATAGTGAGGGGCAGAAAAGCGGTCAGGAAAGTTGTAAAAATTTGTGTAAAATACAATCGATACAAGGCTAAGGCTCCCGGTTGCGAGCCGGTGTCGCTACCAGGCGATCGTGTCAATGACGCAGCGGTGGCAGGAGTTGATTTGGCAGGACCCTTGTATGTGAAGGGAGGTGAAAAAGTTTGGATTGTTTTGTTCACGTGTGCAATATATAGAGCCGTTCATTTGGAATTGACTTCCTCATTGTCTACCGACGCATTCTTGTTGTCATTGAGACGATTGGTAGCCAGAAGGGGGAGGCCAAGAATAATTTATTCCGACAACGGAAATAATTTCAGAGGAGCACAAAGAGAACTTAGTAACATCGATTGGGAAAACATTTTGAGGCAAACGGCTATACAACGTATAATATGGAAGTTTAATCCTCCCACAGCCGCTTGGTGGGGTGGCTGGTGGGAGAGGTTAGTTCGTGTAGTAAAGGAACTGTTGAGAAGGACACTCGGTAACGCGGTTCTTACAACCGAGGAGTTGTACACAGTATTGTGCGACTGCGAGTCAATAACTCTAGACATCTTACGTATGTGTCGGAAAATCCGGATGATTTAATCCCACTTTCCCCAGCCATGTTTCTCATCGAGAATCGTAGCTTAGGTGTTCCTGATGTTGATTTCTGCGATTCGAAAGTCTTCGAAAAAGGGCTAGACATCGCCAAAAACTGCTTAATGATTTAAGGCATAGATTTAGGAAAGAATATTTAGGCCTTCTGGTCCAAAATAAGAAGAATCTATCGTCAGAGCTACGGTTGGGCGAAATTGTCCTAATAGGAGATGACATCAAAAAACGGATGCTCAAAAACGGCCTTTAGCTAAGGTCATTCGACTAATTCCTGGGAAAGATGGCAAGGTGAGAACTGTAGAGCTGAAGACTCAAGCTAGTACGTTGCTTCGTCCCATTCAGGGTGTCTTTCCATTGGAAGTGCAGTTAACGGACACACCCACTGATCCCATAAACGATAACTCTTTTACTAATCCTATTTATTCTATTTCTAGTGATGAGCATTCAGATTTTAATGACTCTTTAAATGACTAGTAACATCCTGCAAGGTGCTAAAGTGTCAAGATTTGGACGTGTGATCAAGGTGCCTCAGAAATTGGATCTCTTCGACCAGGTACTGTATGTCTTTGAGCCAACCTGAAGTCGACTCAAAGAGGGGGAGAATGTTGGAGACGGCCGCTGCAGACAGAAGATTACATAACGGCTCGGCGAAGGTCAACAGAAGGAGCGCCGCATCTGATTGGACTTTATTATTTTTTCTTTAATTGAGAACCAAGCGGGGAAATTCCTTTTTCACTCAGTTATATGCATGCACTAGTTAAAATAATGTAACGTTTTCAGCTTGTGTGAGATATACATATTAAATCTTTATATTAATAATCCCTGCTGTGATTATTTAATTTGTAACCTGCACGTTGTAGCCCTGAGAGTTGCAACACTACAAAAGGTTCTCGGTCTTCCGTGGCACATGCATCAAGACTACACCACTATTGATGTGAAAGATTTTCTCGAGTATAATAAAGGAGAAAGTGTTACAAAAAGGACTGTATTTAAAACAGCGGGAAAATTGTACGATGTGCTTGGTCTTCTAACGCCGTTTACAATCAGACTCAAATTCCAAGAACTGTGGCTTAGAAAGTGTTCATGGGATGCAGAACTTCCAGCAGACCTTCTTCAAAGGTATACTCAATGGAAGCTTGAGTTATCTGATATTACGAACTTACAAGTCCCTAGGATGATCCTCGACGGTAGCCTAGGTGATGCCAATGAACTTTAAATCCATGTCTTTTCCGATGCCAGCCAAAGGGCATACGGAACTGCAGTATACTTAAGAGTTAAAAATGCTGACAAAAATCTCGGTAAACTTAATTGCTTCCAAGAGTCGTGTTGCCCCATTAAAGAAACTGACTCTACCCAAACTTGAACTCACGGGAGCATTGCTCGCAGCCAGACTTGCGAAAGAGGTAGAACAAAATGTAAAACGAAAAGGGACACCTACAGTTAATTTTTAGACAGACTCCCAGATAGCATTGTTCTGGATTAAAGGACCTCATCATAAATGGAAACAGTTTGTTTCCAATCGTGTGAAAGAGAATCAGGCTCTTAGCAATCCTGAAGCTTGGTCACACATACCTGGTAAACTAAATATAGCTGACCTTTTAACAAGAGCGGCTAGTGTAAAAGATCTTTTAAAAAATGAGACCTGGTAGTCAGGTCCTGAATTCTTAAAAAATGAAGTCTCAGTATTTCAGTGTAATAATTCTGCTCCTGAAGAATATTACATTTCAGAACTGAAAAAAGGTTCCTGTGTAGGAGATATACCTCTATGTTTTGCTATAACTAACCAGAATGTTTTGTTTTATAATGATCTGCTTAAAATTACTGAAAATTTTTCTAAACTTATTCTTATAGTTTATGTTTTTAGATTTATTTATAACTGTAGAAATTTTAAAGACAAAAATGGTAAGTATCTGAAGTGTCAAGAGTTGAACAATTTATAATTTGTACTCTTAAAATTTGCCCAAAGTGAGTATTCGGAAGAAATCTCTGCCTTAATGAAAGGGGAGAATGTAAAAGGTAAAAGTAAATTAATATCTCAATTGTTTTCTTGATAAAAATTGTCTTATTTGCGTTGGAGGACGAATAATAAATTCTAGTGTTAACGATAACATTAAACATCTTATTGTCCTCTCATCTAAACATCCCTTGACTTACATGGTTGTAGGGTTGTAGAGTATTTTCATTTGAAATATTTGCATGCAGGATCCCAGACTTTGCTGTACCTAATACGGCAAAGTTATTGGCCGCTAAACGGTAGGAAATTGTACAGATTGGTGATACACAATTGTGTCACGTGCACAAAGAACAAACCAGTTGTAGAGCAACAGTTGATGGGCCAACTGCCTAAAGAACGCATAGAGCCTTATCCTCCATTTACGGTTAACGGCATAGATTTTTGCGGACCCTTTTACGCGAAATTCAAAGGACAGAGGAAAGGGGTATTGAACAAGATATATGTAGCAATTTATGTATGTTTTTGTACTAAACCAATACATCTAGATTTTGCGAGTGATTTAACCCTTTAACTGCTTAAGACGTGTTTAAACGTTTTTGGAATTTCTTTAAAAATGCTTAAGACGTCTTTACACGAATTTCAAATCGCACGAAAAATGCTTAAGACGTGTATACACGAAGCCCGAATTTCGCGAAGATTGCTTAAGACGTGTTTAGACGACGCGATCTGGTCTTCCTTCCCCTACCTTTCTGCAGCCGGCTGTCAGTTGACACAAAACTCTTAATAGGGTGTGAAGTCTCAAAAGAGCACTTAAGGAAAAAGTCCTTAGAGTGAAGTATCTTTGTCAGACAGCAGGTATGTATTATCTGTGTGCCGACTAATAGTTTGCGAAAGAAGATAAATCGTTTTACAACTGTTTGCCTTGTGGTACTTTATACAAATGAAAGTCAAACAGGATCCGACGTTGTTGTAGTACATTGCCGAATTTTAGTAGAAACAAGAAAAAATAAGAATTGTAACGGAGGACGCCTTTATGCCAATATGTTATAGAATCAAATATTTTATTTTTGTATTGAAAAATGATTACAATTTCTGATTCGTCAGGAAAAAATATAAAATGTTGCAACCAGCTTTCTTGTTTGCCTTCGTATTTCAAATGCGCGTTATTATAATGGTATATTCTTTTTACATTCTTAAATGTTAAAACTGTGCTTTCAGCATGCCTGAGTTTTGTACTCGTATGTGTGGCTCTATGCTCCGTAGAAATGGCAAACTGACATATAAAAATTATATGAATGCTGAAAGGAAGATGTTCTACTCGAAACTTCAACTAAATGGAATAAATGAATACGCCGAAGGAATTTCTAGAAATATTTGTTTTAAAAAATTTTATTATTAAGATTTTAAATACAAAATGTTTTGAAATCTAAAGAAAAACGATATGTAATCCTTAAAACATTTTTGGAAAGAAATCTATCTATATAAAATCTCTTAAAATTAATGGAGTGTAAATTAATTAAAACAGTGTACGGAAGGGTTAGATATACTGCGCACAAAAAATTAGTTAGAAGATCAATTATTTAAATATATAAATTAATTACGTTAAAAGAATTTAAAATAAATTAACATCTGTCCAAATGTCAATGCTAACAGCAATAGCACGAATGAAAGTTATTTTTTAAATTCCGAACTTAGTTCATCCGTCGGTACGCAATGATTGTGTCTTTGTTATTACTTTTCTTATAGATACTACAAAAGGCCGCCAACGAAGTAGCGGTAAAATCGTTGAATACTAATAGTTTGAAGCGGGTTCAAATCCTGATGAATGGATTGCCTGCATACCAGTTTTAGCGAATGTTTGTTGCGCATGTTTAATGTGAATATGAGACAATTTATTTAGCTTTTCTTGATGACGTGCCTTGACTACGAGTCCTCGCTCGGGTTGTATTTGGTTTGGCTTGTTAGATTATTAAGCACGTGAAGGCTATCTGTCTAAGGGGAGGTATGCTTTCGTGACAGATTTTCTAAGGGAAACAATCTCGCACTACAAAAATTTAAAACCATAAAAACGCCCATGCAATCAGCTTGTTCACAGGGGTTTGAATGCAGGTCAAACTACCAGTATGTTAAGAGAAGCGATTCCAAGAATGTTTAATTATTTTATTTAGTTTGTCATAAGCTAAATAAAATAAACATTCTTGAAATCTCTTCACATTACTGAAATGGCAATAACTTCGAATTATACTATGCTACTACTTTTCCTCTAATATGAAATTTTGAACTTTTCCGTTATCGGACAGCCCACCAGGGACTGAGCGGAGTCTAACGGAACAACTGGTGGTTCTGTCCGAGGTTCGAATCCCGGGAAACGAGCTGGTTGCCAGGATGATATTCTTAGTTTTCCATATGTGTAACATGTATGCAAGCTAATTTCCGTTAGGCAGTCCTCGAACGAAGGCATCCTTCACCTTAGGCAAATAACCATCGAGTACTTTGCCATAATCAAATAAATCTTTATCCATAACATGCTTCAAATATTTTTATGTTGAAGAGTTCATGCGCCAAAGTTGGCCCCCGTTGAATAAACTATGTTGTTTATTTTTTCTTTGTTTTTTATAACAATGTTCTCGTTTTCAGAATCTGAATTATCAATAAAATTCTTTTAATAATATGCGATTCTATTTTGTTTTTTTGTTTAATGAAAAATTAATTCTCTTACATGCGACAAATCTCTTACATTTAGAAAAATTTTCGATTTTCGAAACGAGTTGCTGTCAAAAGCGCATCTCGTTGCTGCGTATATTTATTTAAAGCAAACTGCTTAGCGCGTGTGCTTTTATATTTGAAAAGATTCAGAGAATTTTCAACAGGGAAATAAAGTTATTAATTTTACTGAATTTTGTGGATTATGTGTTTTGAGGTAAAAGTCAAACCATCAGATATGCGATAACCTTAAAATAAGGGTATATATAATCAGGATTTTGCAGCCAGACATTCCCAGCGAAATAAATTACAAAAAATTATCTATGTAGAATTAATGTATATTCCGTTTAGTATTTTAATTTATCAGTGCTATTACACATCAGTTTATCAGTGTAAGTTATATCGAGTTTTAGTTGTGTTCGATATAAGAATTTTATTTGGTTTATATAAATCCGATTCGTTTAATAATATTATATTTATTAAATACTATTTTAGGTTTTCAAATCTGTCAAACCCAATCAATGGCCTCCTGGCTAAAATATCTGATTATTGCTATTTCGACTCGTATTCGAACTCAAACGAACTGGTTGAATTTTGGGATTTCCTCTATGTGTAACATGAACATGTTATTCTCTATGTGTAACAGTATGTTTTACTTAGAAAGTCATCCATGGAGACATTCATTGCCTTCGGCTGATAGATCTCGTTTCCTTTGCCATACTCAAAAAATCTAAAAATTTTTCAAAAACACTAACAGATGCATATAACAAAATATTAAATGCATATAAGAAAGTAAATTAAGTAAATGCATATAAAAAACTGAAGTAAATGTATATAACGAAAAAAAATGAGGTAAAAACAAATTGTCAATAATTTTTCAATACAGTAGTTTTTAAATTGCTTGTTTTCAAATTTTATTTCATTTTTATGTATGTACTAATATACAGTATGTGTGCGAAAGTGTGCTTGTTCGGCATATCCATATATATTAAATCTGATTTGAAAATGCATGCACTAACGCGCTATTCTCGTAATTTGAAAAACACTAAAGTATTGTCTGAGAAAAATATAAAGAAAATTAAATTTCGTCTCCTTACTCGGTGCTGTGTAAAAAATTTAAATAAGCTTATTAATTTTTTCTTCTTTATTAAAAACAAATTAGTTTTTCATCTATATATGAAAAATAACAATCTTGCTGTCAGAATGGAAATTCTTAAAAATATGAAATTCATTTTTTTCGAACAAAAGTTTGAGAAATTTCTCTAGGTCAGCAGGTAGTAACAGGACCACTGACTGCTTTGTTTGAAAAACCCGATGAAGTGGATGATTTTACCCCCAAAAGGTTTTCTTTAACAAAGCAGATGCGGTCCAAATGGCTTTTCTGAGAAGCGTTCGTATTTGAATAGCTTGAAGCTTGAGTTGGAAGATGTTCCCGAAGTCAGACAGCAATAAAATTTGTTATAGATATTTCTCTCTCTCTGTGTGTGTGCGAGTTCTTGAAATCTTGGAATGGGTGAAAGTTTATTTTGTTTTACATATATAAGGAAACCGCATGTACAGCAAAATAATTCAAGGCACCCATTGTATGTTAATCATTGTACGTCCCCTCAGCTCTTCGGTTGGGTATTAAGAAAAATTCCTATACTGCTTTTGTATTACTTGTATAGTGAAAGATTTGAAAAAAATAGCTTCATATGAAGTTTTTCTCCGATGAACGAATACAGCTGAAAGCATGTTTGCGTCTTCAAGTATATCCACAAAACATGAAATAGTATTTTACTCTTTTGTGTTGTATTGCATTTTTATATTACTTCGTGGTAAATTTTTTGATTCTTAAATTTCTCTCTTTTCTTATAATACACAAGTACTCTTTCAAATATGGCTGACCTATGAACCTAAATTTTTATACTATAAAATTTTATATAAAAATTAGCCGTAATCATTAGACACAGCTTTGTGTATATTATATTCTTGAATACATGCCTGCAATTAATACTAAGAATACTATTGATAAAATTCGTGATATAATTAATGAAAATACTCTTTAAGCTAAAAACCGATTTGAATCTTTTTTTCATTATAGGGTAACATGAACCAAACAAATTTTCGTTAGAAATATACAATTATGCTAACTTGACACATCAGGTAGAAAATATTTTATCGTCATCATCGGCTATGATAAAAGATTTATACGCTTAAGATTTTGGATTATGATAAAGCACACAGGACCTATTTGTCTAAGGGAAAGGAAGTCTTCAGAGTAGATTTTTTTTTTTTTTTTTTTTTTGTGTGTGTGTGTGTGTGTGTGTGTGTGTGTGTGTGTGTGTGTGTGTGTGTGTGTGTGTGTGTGTGTGTGTGTGTGTGTGTGGGAAACAAACTGTTAATGCATAATCAATTGTACTTATGAAAAACCCCTAAGCCTCCCATGCAGCCGCTAGAATTTACCGGTACTCAGCTGTCTTACCGCTTGGAGACTAGTTGGCTTTCTGAACTTACGCAATATCTATCTGAATTTGAATATTTGCATAAAAAACGAGCAAAATAAAATGACACATTGTAAATAGTACATTTTACTGAAATCAAACTTTCTTTGAAAAAGGAAAATTAATTGTAAGGAATAAGATGGATGCATTTAATTAAACGGCGGGCAATAACAGCGCTGATCATACGTTTCGTATAGGAAATCATTTTCTTCGTGTTATCGTATAACGGAAAATATCCACAGATTATATTTTACGATTTTTAAGAAGTCATGGGTTATCTGCTTAAGGAGAACACCTTCGTGGGCAATTTTCTAAATAAAATTGGCTTGAATTCACGTTACGCATCGAGAAAATCATAAATACCACAAGCAGCTAAACTGTTCGGTTGCCAACAACAAAATACCAACATCCAGCAATCTTATTCACTCAACTATAGTGAACTTAAACTAATGTTTGTATATTATTAGTAATATTAAAATAACGAAAATATTTATTCTAATAAAAATTTTTGTTTGAATATCCTCCCTAGTAAGGTATTTCCTTTGGTTGGAGAATTGTCAACAATAAATGCTATGTTTAAACAAGACATTTAGAGCATAATGCTTCAAAAATGTATGCTGGGATCCCTAGGAAAAAAAATATCGCCGGAAAATATATCTCCGAAAAAATATTTAATTATTTATATTCTTATGATTAATTATTAAATAATTAATAACTTTTATAATTATTAAATGAAATACTTATTTATACTTTACCAAATGTACAGTAACACTCTTTCTTTACAAAAATACCATATTGAATAAATTATATTGTAAGCTAATAAGTAACAACATTGCTTTGTTTAATTAAGATACAATAACAAGCAGAACAAACATTAAATTGGAAGTCAAACAACAAAAATCAGCGTTATATTTTCAAATTTTCACAATCTAATTTTCATTATATTTTATCTCGTTCATTTGCGCTTTTGCAGCTGAAGATGATGGTTCGGTAAAACCATCGAAACTAGTCCTGTGAAAATTTGAAAATATAACGCTGATTTTTGTTCTTTGACTTTCAAATTAATTGCTTTGTTATTAATATGTCTCATCCTTCCTATTTCAGATAAAATTTACTAGTGTTTCTTGGACAGGAAAGCAAGAATTTTTAATTTGAATCCATAAATTTATGATACATTGAAAACGATTTCATGTTATAATTCCCTTTCTGAATATCTTGGATGTATATGAAAAAGTAAAATGCAAATTTAATATTAATATTACAACCCTTAAAAACACCCAAATATTTCGTTTATTACTCTCTTAAAACTACGTAATAATTAAGGAAAAAAGAAATTATTTAAAATAATTATTAGTTGCCTGCAGTTGAAGAATATAGGAAAATGCAGAAGGTTTTAAAGATTTTTAATTAATGACAAAAATACAGAAAATCGGAAATAATTCGAAATGTTTCAGCAATATCTCAGAAGGAATGAAAATTGCACCAGATATTTGTCAGAATATAATTTTAGTGGTAGCAGTTTAATCAGTCTGAATTGAAATTCCGGTGATAATCAGTGACATACAGATTTAGGTTACTTAGGTTAAAAATGCGTAATAATTTAAAATTTAACTGGGTAAATTTTAAAACCAATTTATTTGAAAACTATCAGCTTCGCTGCGAGCCTTCGTCTGGCTTTTAAATGTACCGGAAAAATGGCTGAAGGGAACTCCAAACGTTAAATTTAAAAACTGCGTAGGATTTTACTCTGCAGAACAACTTCATAAAAAAAGTTATTACGTATAACCAAATTACAATGAAATAAGCAATGTCCCTTAATACAAATATTAATTATCCTAATAAATAAATTAACCAAATTCCCTTTGCAAAATCTTAAGAACTCAAATGGTATAAAGGAGGTTAATAACTTTGTTTCCTAAAAAAATCAGTCAAAACTTTTCAATATCTTAAAAACAGTGAAATGAGCAATAAATAAAATAAAGGAATGCAAAAAACAAAAAATTCTGAAAAGCAAAGTATAATTAATGATATTTTATCTTATGTTTTCAAGGGAAAAAATTACAATGAAATAAGCTATATCCCTTAATACAAATATTAGTTATCCTAATTAAAAAATTAACCAACTTTCCGTAGAACAAAAATCATGTAAAATTTTTCAATCTTATAAACAGTGAAATAAGCAAAAAAATGATATGAAAGCAACTCAAAAAACATAAAATTCCGCGCAGAATTTTACTCCACAGAACAACTTTATCAAAAAAATCAATAAAAATATATTATATTTATATAAAAATGACAATGAAATATGCCAATCTCTTAAAAACAGTGACATAAGAAATACGATGAAAAATTGTTGCCAAACCCATATTTCTAAAAGAATGAAAGTATTCAAAATGATGCGATTTCATCAAAATCTATCAACAATAAGACAGGAAAATTGTTGCCCAAATCACATTTTTAAAGATGTGAGATGTGAGAAATGTACTCGGAAGCTTCATTTAAAAAATCTTAAAAATACAAAATATTATCATTTTTCCAAAATTCTTTTTGTAAAAGCATTCGCAAGGATGAAAATTTAACGTGTCCAAAAATCAAAGAAAAATAATCTGTACATTTTTAAAAATAAACTTTTTTAGAAAAAATCCCATTGGAAAAGTGTTAAGCTCCCGTTGTTAAATAAATTCGTATTTAATCGATTTATTGAAACGCGAAATTTATTTTAAGTTCGTAAAATAGCTAAGTGCCTACGTTTCATGACGATTTGAAAATGGCGTCTGTAGAGTAAAATCTCACTTTCCTATAGCCCATTATGTTTCAAAATGACACGATTTCGTTACAAAACATGAAATAAAAAAAATTCGAATTCGAATTTCGAAAAAATCGCTTCGAAGTGCACTGGCTCTTGTGTATTTATGTACCAAATTTCGTAGCCGTGGGTCTATTAGCTTACGCGCAGCGCGAATGAAAGGCGCGCACACACAGAGACTCTTTCTTTTATTATATGTAGAGAAGATATGTAGAGATAAGATTGCTTAAGGGAAGGAAACTTTCAAGTTTCGCAGCTGTAGCCTGCGGCATTAAGACGATCATCACGGAGAGTCTAGCCTTTTGCAATTCTCTTGAGAGCTCACAGGTACTGAACAATATATAACAATCAATCTCACTTAGCGGAATCATTGAAGTAAAATTCTGGGAGGGATGGGAAATAACAAAACAACTGCTTGACAATTTTCAGAGGTTTAGGGTTATTTTCGCGACATTTTACGGGAAGTTCGGTCCAAAACTAGCGACAGTTTTAAACAGATTCGCAGATAATCACTCGACAGGCTAAGGGTTAACATCAATAGGTTTCATTGCTAGTTTGAAAAGATTTTTCTCTAGGCGAGGCAAGGCTTCTAAGATTTTCACTGACAATGGACGAAATTTCGTTGGCGCAGATGCCGAGCTAAAAAGACTTCTGAAAATCGTAAATTCTCCAGATGAACAATTGGTTCAATATTTCACGGAGGAAACAATTGATTGGCATTTTAAACCCTCCAGGATCTCTTAATTTTGGAGGATTGTACGAAGCCGGCGTAAAATCTTTTAAGTATCGTTTAAAACGCATAGACGGAAATTCTCATTTTACTCTGGAAGAATTCATTACAGTATTAGCGGAAATTGAAGGAGTTCTAAACTCCAGACCATTGACTCCATTGTCGGCTGATTTTGATAACTTTGAAACCCTAACCCCAGGGCATTTCCTTATTGGGAGACCCATCACTTCCATCGCAGAACCTCCACTTACAGATATCAATGAAAATAGGCTTAGCAAGTGGGAAAAGGTTTCCAGATGCTCTCAAAGAATCTGAAAGCTTTGGAAGAGATTACTTAAATAATTTGCAACAACGCCATAAGTGGCAGTTCAGTAAGAATAACGTAAAGGTTGTAACCTTCGTGCTGGTAAAGGAAGAAAACCTACCATGCACCAAGTGGGTTAACAAGAAGAGTAGAAAAAATATTCACTGGAAGTGATGGGAAAGTAAGAATTGTGAACATACGCTTGCCACAAGGCAAGATACTTAAAAGATCTTAAAGATATATTTGTGCGTTACCTGTGTATTAATTATTGTATTTAAGTTTCATTTCTATATTTAATATTACTATTGTACTTTGAGTGTAATTGCTGTATAACTTTCATTTAATTTTATATTGTATTGTTTTATAAATGATAGAAATATTGGATTAAGAATCCAATCGGCGGGGAGTGTTACGAGTTTGAAATATTTCTTTCTCTGAACTTTTGTGGCAACGCTGCGCAAGCGCGAGGAGAGATCGTCTAGGCAACGAGGAAGAGAGTTTCACTCTCGACCTACGCAGCCATTAAGCAACGATACTTCTGTTCTCGGTACGAAACAACGCTAACTAATTTCTGTAACTGTAAATTCTGTTCATTAAAGTTTGTGTTGCAAAACTAACTTGCATTCTACTAATTCGACGGATATACGTAGCACCTTATATAAACCTGCTGTTAAATACCGAGTATACCGTCTGGTTTGTACATTTTTAGTTTTTTTTCCTTTATTACCATTTTAAGTTACTCTCGGTGCACATGGCTGCGGTTTTCCGTGGTTTATTTTAATGAGGTATGTTGAACTGAAGTTAAGAATTTATATTTACGATTGGTTTGAGAAGCGGTGAGGCAGCCCTCATTTGTTTATTGGACCAAGTACTGCTCATTCTTTTGACCATTTCTGCTTAGTGCGTCGAGGGGGATTTAACAAATTATTTTATAAAATAATTTTAAAATGAAAATGAACAAATCATACATCGGGTGTACCAAATAGAGAAGAACTGCCAATTTGAGGTTTTGAAATAAGAGCCTTTATTTGTAGGTTGGATGTCGTCCTCTGTCAGGTTCTTCGTACAACCCCCAAGAGGTACACTAAGTGTTACATGTATGGACACGTTAAGCGGTTCTGTAGGAATGATGTTCGGTGCTCTCACTGTCCTGGCAACTACTATGAGCAGAATGTGCAGGTAAAGAGCAGTTTTATTAATTGTAAATTTATCAATGAAAGATTCAAGGGAAGATTGAACAATAAACAGGGTTGCCTCAAGAGAACGTCCTGCCTTTAAGAAAGAAGTTCAGTATATATTGGATTATACGAATAGTTGATGTGATAGATTAGGAGCTCTAACATCTTTTGACGTCTGAATGACGTTTTTAGCTTTTTAAAGTTTTAATCTTTGATTATTTTTGCACTTAGTGTGTACTTTGCGGATAATTGAAAACTCTCCTCTTTAGCTCCTCTCTGTGCAACAGTTTTAGCTTTCTTCTCTGGTGATGCAGCTACCATCCTTCTGCTGCTTTCGCGACTCATTTTTCTGGCTAGATGCGCCAACTTTGAATGAATATGTACCTCACTTTTTTCATATGAACTAGCCTTTCATCAGCCACGGCATTCTTCAGATATTCATCAAAGTTGTCAAACGGTCAGTATCCACGTTGTGAAGCAAAGCAATATGCTTCTTAATCGCTTGCAGAGATGAGCTACTGGAAAAAGTGCAAAGGTAGCGCGCCTTTTATTTAACACCTCCTGGGATTCAATTATCAGCTACATTTTGTGAAAAGAATTTTAGTTTAGAAAATATCATTTGGAGGAATTAATAATCGAGTTTTCTCCCTTGCCTCCCAGAGTAAGTGGTTTTGTTTTAAATTGTATATACTCTGATTTTACCGCGAAGTTAAGTTTTATTGTACATATAATTTGATGTTAATACTTTTTTAGATTTTTTGTATATATATCGTTTTAACAGCATTTTGATTTTAATCATGATGATTTGAAACATTTGATATTCTGGATATAACAACACTACAAGAGCCATACTATATTGGAAACGGAATTGCGTATATTAAAAATGAATGGAGGCCGCATATGCCAAGTTGGAGAGAGCCACAGCTATTGTAACTAACCCTGGTTTTGATCTTCCCGTGGAAGCAGTTTTGAACATGGTTGGGGTAGTATTTCTGATATATGAAGAAAAGGTGTTTTGTGTTATAGCTGTATATTTATAGGTTAGCCTATAGTTTAAGGTACCCCTTAAAATAATGATAGTAGAGATAGTGATGCTCCGACCGCGTCCAAAGTGGGCAATTGTAGAAAGATTATTGATATTTTGCATTTTAAAAAAGAGCGAGTGAAGATAATGTAAAGGACGAAATTATATTTGAGAATTAAGATTTTTCGTTTGAGATTTTAAATGTGCTCCTGGGTTAAATGAAATCAGGGCCTTTTTGAAGAAAGTTTATTATATAAAATAATAAGGAGGAACAATCCATAAAGGTTTGACAATGAGGACCTTCCCAGGTATTGGTAAAATTGGGAAAATTGTATTTATAATTAAAGAACAGGGACTATTTAGAACAATATCTTCTAAAGACGTTATCAAAAAAGTATGCCAAGTTTATCGAAAATAGATTTTAGTTGAATTATAATATTTCAGAAAATACTTTGTATTCTATAGTGGAACATCAGCAGGTTTAGCCTTGTACAAGAATATATACTAGAGAGAGTAGGAAAATAAACCAATGTGGACCTGGTCACGTTCGATGGCATAGTGTTGAATGGTCTTCCCTATTGAGACATCTGAAGAACACTGGCATTTCGAAAAATGAGTTTGAAATATTGAATATTTACCTTGTAGACAGAAAAATTGTATTTAAAGGTTACTCAGAATTACTAGATATAAAATTTGATCTGAATAAAGGATGTCCGCAAGGCTTCTGCAGTGCTGTTCTGGGGCCTCATTGTGAATGATATATTGAATGTTGAATTACCGAACTGAGATTATGTTGCGCTGATGACGTTTTAGCCATTTTTTAGAAGGAAAAAATGAAAAACCCTTAGAAACAACAACCTTAGAAAAAATGGAATGTCTGTTTAGGAAGACAAAATTTAAAAAAAAAAAATGGAGCAAGAGAGAAAGAATATACTCCAATACTGAGCAGATTTGCTGACTTTTCTTTCCTCGGGTTGGAAAAAGAATCAGGCCCCCACAGTTAAAACTCAATAATGAACGGATTAAATTCGGCAGTTAATATAAAATATTTAGGAATTATTAAAGCTGAAAATTTGAATTTTATTGAACATTTTAATCAGATCCATAGATGCATTGAAAATATTAGGTCATTACATAAACTCGTGCGCATTTATTAAATTTTTAAATATAAAGACAATTTAACATTTTAATCAGTTATACATTTTCCTCCATTATCTACAATATCTCGCTATCTCACAGGCAGCTTTTTTATGCCATTACTGTAGAAATAATGGTTTTGATGCAAAAAAAAAAAAAAAAAAAACTTGAAAGTTCATTGTGTACATCCTGTTTAGACTTGACTGCGTTTTACTTTAAGTGCAACAAATACGCGATTATTGTAATGCCTTTATCTTCTTGGATGCAGAAGAAAAACTTTTCTCTAGCTAGATGCTACTGTTATTTATGATTTCAGTAATAATAAATTTAATTTTTTTGATTAAAAAATGCGGATTGAATTAGCCACGCCTCCTTAACAAGACGTCTTTTTGATATTAAGAATTATATAGAAAATGGAACTATAATTTATAAGGGTAATAATTTGGACTTAAAATTGATGACCTCAAAGTTCCTTTGTTCTGGAGCCTCATTATAAATAAATTGTTACACAATGATATACGTCATAGTGAAGCTGTATGTTTTGTGGGCGATATATTGGCTGCTATACATGTTGAATCGTTAGAGAAAATGGAGAAATTTAAAACAATAGGGAAAATGATCACGGATTGGAGCAGTCCGGAAGAAATAAAATTTAATATTGAAAACACTAATGGACTCATTTTCCCTCGGGGAGGTAGGGAGATAAGATCCCTCAGAATTAAAATATAATAAAATAATCAAGTTTGTTGACAATTACAAGTATCTGGGTGTTTTTATTCATGACAAGTTTCATCCCTCGTTTTAAATAAATACAGACAGAAATAGAAAAGATTAAAAATTTTTATAGTTATAAATTTTATTCAGAGACCGAGCTATAAAAGCCTTACACTGAGGATATATTTGAGGATTATTCCTCCGAAGATTTTACATGGGGTTGACGGGCAGGGGACTTCGAGGCAGGCTTAAAACAAAACTAGATTCATTACAGCAGGATGCCTGCAATAAAAAGATCTTTTCGTACAGTCCCGACGGAAGTAGTGAGTCTATTGGAAGGTGTATCGGTGCTCTCAAATAAGTATAAAATTATCTGAGAAATTTCTATTGCGATGATATAATCTTATAATGCAAGATTCCAACCTTTGAGTTATAACTAAAAATATGGAACCTTTAGAACTGGTAAGGAATACTAAGAAATAAAACTTAAAGATATAGCCGAAGCTATCAAGATTCTACTAGAGTTAGCCCCTTAAAATGCTAATTAACAGCGAAGTTATCAAGGGCCTAAAGTACGGCCGATCGCAAAAAAGGCGGAACGCGCGCTTCTCAGAATCTCTGGCTCTCTAATAACGAAGTCAGTAGAACTTCGACTTTAAATACTTTTATTTTCTTCATTTGCATTCAACCTCGCTTCTAAAAACACGTTATGGCAGGAAATTGTAAGCTGAAATTAAGAAGCGATAGTGGCTTAACCCTCTGAGCGGCCAGGGTTTCGCTAAGAAAGCACAAATTTCCCAAAACTACTACGAGAACAAATTTTTTTTAAAATTTTTATGTAAAAACTCTCCTGGTATTTCATACGTGGATTTGTTTTCTTTTGATATATTGCCTTAATTTCTTTGACATATTTTAATATGCACGTATATATACGTTCTTACAGACATCACAAAAAATATTCTAGGCCGTATATATACGGCCTTGCCGCTTAGAGGGAAACTAAACATTAACTATTAAAAACTTATGATAAACCTTACAATAGAGAAATACAAAGTGCAGATGTTGTGTATCAAAATATAGGCGTTATTCATCCGAGGGAATGTACTGGAGTTGCGTATAATACTAACATATGGTATAATGGAGAAATGAATACAGATGGGTCTGTTTGAGGGGCGCATCGGATGTGCATTTGCGGTATTTTTATACGAATTGAAATCGAAGCTCTAAAATTGAGACTAAAAGAGTGCAACTCAGTTCATGAGTTGAGTTGTTTCCTATATTAATACCATCGAAATATATTAAACAGAAATTGACATTGACTGCGAGCCACAATATAAATATGCACTGTCAGCACTAGTGGTGCTCTCCCGCTTAGACCATAATAATGAATTAATCCATGAAAAAGGTGTTTATATAGGAAATAGAGTGCAAGTCTCCGGATATTTCTTAATTGGGCCAAACCCTTTACAGCAAATGTGGAAATGAGAGCGCGGATGCGTTGGCACTAAAGAGTCCGCTTTGAGGAATGGAATCGAATATTATACAGTGCAAAGCTTGAGAAAGATTTTTGACGCTGATAGGCAATTAATAATCCAAATTTGATTCATCAAGCGATATTACAATTTATTCTGGTCAGCACTACAGGCCCTTGCTAAGCACTGTCAAAAAAATTCTAATGACAGACAAAAAAACTCGTGCATCTAATTAAGGAAAAAATACAGACTAATTTGATTGGGCTAGAGCTCACTTCGGATATGTAGGCAACGAGAGAGCTGATTGATGCCTTTGCAAAGGAGGCCGTGAAGGAAAACACTGCGGTAGTAGATGTTCAGAGCTCTAGAAAAATAGCCAGAAACATTATGAAAAAATATATAAGAAAACATATTTTGGAAAAAGAAAAGGGTATGTATGACTCTTCCAAGACACGCTTCCAGAGCAGACGGAAGATTTTTGCATAATTAAATTAGTTAATACTGTGAGCGTTATGACTGGCTTTATCCGTGTTCCGTACTTGTGACTTTATCGTTTGGCTAACGGAGCACTTTCCCGTCGCATTTTTGTTATTGTGCATTTATTATGTTAATCTGTTACATCTGGCAACAAGAAATAATGTAAAATTTAGTCTGGGAATTGGCAACTGAGATATATTTTTCTACGCAGTAAAACGCTTACGCAACATGTATCGCTGAATCAACGCTGTCTCTGTTCTCACTAAGAATAAATGATTAAATTATATTGTTAATAACGCATCTCATTTCTTGCTACGCAAAACACTCACTACATCGCACAATCCAGTCATCAGAAAGTTTACTACTTTCCATATATTAGCTTATAATAAGATATTTTGCTTTACTTTCTTTAATAATTAATAATGTAAATATCTTAATGAATGTAAGCTTATGCAAATATAGACTAAAATAAGTAATCATGCAAACTCAATAAATGATCTTTAAATACCGGTTATCATGACGGATCTAAAATCCTGTGCCACTTAGAGAGTTAAAAATTGACACTGCAAAAGACATTATGCTGGTCATTGATGAAACAGGGGGGCTATCAGTATAGATCATTTTTTCTGTGCGTGTGAATGTGTCTAATTGAGTTTCCTTACTTTTTGTTTGATATAAAAAACTATTCCTCTATTTTCAGTTTATTACTTTTTTTCTCCCTTTCCTTTTGTTTAAGAACCAATGGGTTTATATGGGAAATGCTGATTGGTTGTATATTTTTTAGTTTCTTTGGTTGTGTTTTGACTAACTTTTGTTACTCGGGGTTTTGATTTACCGTGGCCTTTTTGTATTAATTTTAAATTAAAGCAAACTTATTTAAGGATTTGAGTGAGTGAGATTATGGCGCAAAAACCAAAGATGATTATAGCACGCCAAACACGAGATGGGATGATTACAATTGATAACATTAAAATTCAATAAATAAAAACAAGTAGAGAAATTTACCAAATCCAGAGGATGAAGTCATAAAAACAAGTTAAAAGCATACATTTAAAATTCAAGACACAGTCTTCAAAACAAATTACATTTGGTAATAAAAGCCAGTCTCTTAAATAATAAAATAAATTACAATTGACCCCTCTTCCGATTAAACGGTCGAGAGGCAAGTCACAGCTATTAAAATATTTCTGGCGAAGCCTATTAAAACATGGACACCCAATTAAAATATGACGAACAGATAAACCAACATTACAATTAAAACAGGCTCATTTTCAGCTTTGAGGAGATAGTTGTGTTACTCTAGTATGACCAATTCTGAGGCGAGTCAAAAGTACTTCCTCCTTACGTTTTCCAGCAAAATCCCAATACTCAATTCTAGACTTGACATTTCTCAACTTGTTGTGATGCTGAACATTTAAGGATTTGGATGTGTCCAAGTCCCTGGCTGCCCTTGTTTGTTGGAACTGGCGTAGGCCAATTTCAGGAACATTGGGCAGAACATTTCTGCCAGGTGGGTTGGGTTGCGCAGTTGTTTGTACCTACCTAGTTCTGGCGGACATCGACCCGTGTCCCACAGAAGAGACTGAAGAATGCAATATTTTTCCTGTCGGAAATCTGCTAGATTGAGTAGGGCTGAAGCTTTGGATCCCTGTGGCTTCACGTTATAAAGATGGAGGATCTGAAGAAGTTCGCAAGTGATGGTCCAGGGAGCCGCCTTCCACCCACAGAACATGTACCGATACTTCGTGTAACACTGGTATTGGTTCAATTTTAAACTTATTAAGGATTTTTTTTAATAGGATTATCATTTATAAACCGAGCAATTGGATTAAAATTAGGTGAAGCATTTATAAAGGATGCTCATAATTTTTAGATGTTTTAGAGCATGATCAGTAAGTGCTTTCTTCATAGGCCTCATAGTTGATAATTTTTTAAAGACAGATTTTGATTCGTTGGTCGACATCATGGCTTATGCGGGCGATTTAATTGTCTTGATTTCTGCTGAATCTTTGAAAAAATGGAAAATAAATTTAATAATCTTATGAGTGCAATTAATCATGAATGCTCTTCGGAGCAAATGAATTCTAATGCCTCTAAAACTAAATTTCTATTCCCCCCCCCAAGTCCGACCGCCATGTTCGATCCCCTAAACTAAGATTTAATGGTAAAATTTTGAAAATGAATCAAGAATTTAAATATTTGGGTGTTTATCTTGGACTCGAAAGTTAATTTTAGTTACCACGTATATCCCAAAAAGAAGAGACTTCAATACTTTTATGAAAAACTATCCATTTAATATTTTAAATAAAAAAACTTATTTTGAGGCTTATCGCTATAACAATGTTTTCATTCCTATCATTATCTATGGATTCATAGCTTGGGGTCACAGGGCAGGGGAGTTACAACGACTACGCATGAAATTGGACACCAATCAGTTGACCTGGCTTGCGCCGGGTAGGTGGGCCAGGACAAAGAATCTCTAAGGAGAAGAAGTAAAGGTTTCCCGAGGCAAATGTGGCTCCGTCAGACTGAAGAGACACTGTATGTCCCTGAAGCTTATTTCAAAGGGGCAATCCATCCACCCTCCGTACCTTTCTGCGCATGTGCGAAATAGCAGGCAAGAAACCGGCATGTCGTCAGCCATATTAGCAATCTTTTACCGCGTTGTTCGAAGTGTTCATTGAAAGTTTTTTTCAGTTCTTTTCTCTAGTTATTTAAGCAGATCATAAGATGGATGTTTCGCAAGGACGGTCACCGGAATTCACCCGATTCTCTTTCTGTTAAGCTTGCTTTTTTAATTCGAAAACCTATCATAGATTTTAAAAATTGATTTTGTATAGTACATTAATTTTGATTCCCAAGCTCCAAAAATATTTTGTCTCATTGTATAACACAGCAGCTAGATTTTCATTCTTAATATATTAACTTTGCATTTTAGCATATGAATCTCAATTTATATAATTAATCATATGGCAAACAAATACTATAGTTTTTGCAGGCATATTGGTATTTCTTTCCAAATTTTTTAAATGAGTTTTAAGCTTTAAAGTCAACTAATAATATTACGACAAAACGAGCGATCAGCAATAAATTTGCCATTTATAATAATGCGGCAGCTAATGGCATGTATGATTGCATAAATTAATTTTATTAATAAATTGTATTATGCTTCAGCTTTAAATTATATGCTATAGATTACCAAATAGTTTATCTGAGAAAATTTATAAACTTATTTAATATTAGTGGTCACTGAAGATTTTTAATTTAGTATATTGATAGTTATATACAATTTTTCGTACTTTATGATTATTTTTGAAAATTTTATATTCATTATTATAAAAATATAATTTTGATTTCTCAATATTTGATGTGGTGTGGTGAATAACAGACTAACTCAATCTATCTTTTACTTAGCAAACAACCCAAATCCTGGTATTGCTGTTGTGTTTGTGGGACAACATCTCGAAAAACACCAGACAGGAAATTCTTCATATTTCCTAAGGATCCTATTAGGTAAATCATTTCTAAGTTTAAAAGAAACTAAGCTTTGATTATTAATAATATATATATATCTCAATTTTTGATAGAGAAGCAAATATTTCATGTATTTGGAATAATTTAAATAAATAGCTTTTTTTTTTATTAAGCGTTCCTCATCATAGACAAATAGTTCAGTGTTCTTCTGTAAATATCCAAGATAACTGTGCTTGTGATACAGTTGCTCCCAAAAGTGTTCATACACTTTAAGAATTTGTAAAAAATGCGCTGTAGCCCGGAATTGAACTTGATTATAAAGCCTAATATTTTCTCATATCTCGAAGTGATTTTGAATAAAACCAAATTTTTAAAATTTTTTTCTTCTAATATTTTAAAAGATAATTTTTGTAATTTATGTATTACAAGCTTGAATGCTGCATGATATCCTACAAAAACTGACAGAAATTTAACTGCAATATTTTGTAATAGTGTCTGCAGATTTCTTTAAAGTGCACGAAAATTTTTGGTGAGGTAACTTTGTTACTTTTTAATTATTAATTTCCCCCAAAAAAGTTACTGTATTCTTATAATACTTTTATAGAGTTTTGCTAAGATAAATTTATAGATATTAAAAAATTCTCACAGCGCTATTTCTCTGAAACATAAGTGTACGAACACTTTAGGCAACCACTACATATTGGTGTGAATAAGGAAGGAAACATTTTAAAGATGCACTTTACGGACAATGTGTACTTTTTATTGGTGCCTTATCCTTTTTTAGTCATAGTGTTAACAAAACTATACAAAGAAATGCTAAATTGTTTAACTAGATACTATGACCGGTAACTACAATTTAACACAATATTTGCAAAATTATTGGTTTTCGTACATCAAAATAAAATTAGATGAAATGCAATCGTTTCAGAATTTGTTAATGTAAAAGGAATTTTTTAACAAGGTTAAATTTCTAATAACACTGAAAAGAGGTTCTTTTAATTAAAGAAAATAAAATTGTTTTTTGTTTTCATAGATCAAAATAATAGAGAATTAGTATAAATATGTCAGAAATGTAATAAATCATAATATGTACATGAATTTTTCCTTAAATTATAATTTAATGTTTGTTCTTAAAAAATATATAACCCTTCTCGAGATTGTGTAACTAACGTATAAGGAATGTTTTTAGTTTGTTATTTTTCTACTAACTGAAAATTGATTTATTGAAATTTAAAATAAAAAAATGTTTTTCATTTTTATAGATCAAAACAATGGGCTGCCGCATGCAGTAATCAAGACTTGTTAAATAAATCACCAACTGATTTGTATAAAACTGCACTATGTTCGTCACACTTCAAAGATCACGATTACTGTTCACCAAAGATGCGATATTTACATTCCTGTGCAGTGCCGACAAAATTTGAACAAACAGGTATCTACAGTGTTTACTGTTATTTTTTCAATATGCTTAACAATAGCACCATCTAAGAAATAACTCATCAATAATAGTGGATCACCTGTCATGTTATGCTCAAAGAATACTGTGCAACAAAATTGATGGTTTGGATTGCCTGTCAAGACTTGTTAAATAAATCAACTGATTTGTATAAAACTGCACTAATATGTTCGTCACACTTCAAAGATCACGATTACTGTTCACCAAAAATGCGATATTTACATTCCTGTGCAGTGCCGACAAAATTTGAACAAACAGGTATCTACAGTGTTTACTGTTATTATTTCAATATGCTTAACAATGGCGCCATCTAAGAAATAACTCATCAATAATAGTGGATCACCTGTCATGTTATGCTCAAAGAATACTGGGCAACAAAATTGATGATTTGGATCGCCTGTCATGTTATGCTCAAAGAATGCTGTGCAACAAAATTGACGGTTATTAGTCGAAATATTGACTGTTGATTTTTGGCAAAATTATGTAAAATCCAAGCATATAGCATTTTTAGAATTATTATATGTATAGTGAAGGTGGAAAATAGGCATTTCTTGTAATTGCTTTTTAAAAGAATTAATTTCTAATTTCATAATTTGAAACAATCTTCATCAGGATGAGCTGCAACAATATTTATTTGATTCAGTGATTTACAAAACTTCTTAATACTATAGGTTTGATTTTCAAGTTAAGTATTTAATCTTATATTAATAAATGTGAGAAGTATTGAATATTTTATGAACAAAAAGAATGAAATTAGTTATTTTAATAATTTTTGTGCAACTTTTATAAGACATTTTAAATGTAATCTTATATTTTTAAATTTAAGTGAAATGCTTTTGACTGTTTTCATAATGGTCATTCCAAATAATTAAAATTTCTTGGTAATTTTTTTTTTTTTTTTTTAAAGTTGAGGTCAGATAATTATAATGAATTCAGTGTTTTCAATTTATTTAGGGATACTTGTAATTGTTTTTAATTATTTTTTTTGTTTCAGTTAGTTATCATGCAAATTTTGCTCATAAAATTTTAAATATGGAGTTATAAAAATTTATTATGAATTGTGTGGTATGTGTTTTTTTTTTTAAGCTTACAGAATTAAATGTATTCATTGGTCGAATAATTCAGGATTAAATAGATTTTTGCAAAATTAAAATTATGTAAAATCTAAGCTACAGCATTTTTAGAATTATTATATATATAGTAAAGATGGAAAATAGTCATTTTTGTAATTGCTATTTAAAAAAATCAATTTCTAATTTCATAAATTGAAATAATCATCAGGATGAGCTGCAACAGTATTTATTTGATTCAGTGGATTATTTATAAAATTTCTTCCCAGGTTTTAATAACACCTGGAAGGTTTGATTTTCAAGTTCAGTATTTAATCTTATATTAATAAATGTAAGAAGTATTGAATATTTTATGAAAAAGTAATGAAATCACTTATTTTAATTTATGTGAAATTCTTTAAAAGCCCTTTTAAGTGTAATTTTGTATTTGTTAATTTAAATGAAATGCTTTTGGTTCTTGGCTGCAAAATTTGCTCATTGTTTTCATAATGGTCATTCCAAATAATTGTCTAATTAATTTCTTGGTATTTGTGAAGATGCTTAAAATTATTTTGCATATGTATATTCTGAAACTTGAGAAATGTCAATAAAAATCATTTTTTTACCTCAAATGTGTTCTTTGTTTTAATATTTAATAATATGCTTAATATGAAAAGAAAAATAGCGCTATTTATGTAATTAATTGCAGATTTGTTAGAAATCTAACACCACGGCAGTAGTTAATTTCGTTTTCTATTAATTCTGATGTTAGTTATAAATTAATGCTAGATATTATATCAAAAGAATAACAATTATGTGAGTTTACAGAAAGAAGGGTTAAGAGGAAAAATAAGGAATATAAAAATAATAAAATTTATTTATTTATTCATTTATTTTGCAATTGAATTTTAGGATGTTCTATGTGAAACATCTAGACGATTAAAGATTAGAAGATAAAAGATCAGCTGCACAATTTATCTGAAATGTATGAAAATAAAGCATTTTGAGGAATTTCAAAGTAAAAAACATTACTATCTCCTCGGACTGCGATATTTAAATTCCACCCTGCGCTGCTGTTTCACTGCATAAGCCGTGGCTCCTCGATATAGCGGCGCAGAGGCGAAACAGGTTTACATTGCGTCTATGGAAGCTTTCATTCTTTTCCTTACAGATTCTTTGGCCAGGAGCTGTACTATTTTGACCGCCGTAGATCTAACAGTCCCGACGGAAGTTGCGTGCTTACTGGCTGGTGTTACGCTTCTCTCCCTACAGTTTAAATTTACTGAAGACAAATTTTGTCAAATATAAAACAGAAAGTAATGTATGACGATAAAGCAATTACCAGCGAGGTGTTTTAGAGCATGATCCGCGTTCCAAGTCATTCTAGCGAATCTTACGATATATCATAGGATAGAAACTACATTTAAACTGGAGAAATTGGAATTTATACAGATGGATCACGGTTTGGCCAAGGGCTGTTAGAGACTTGTGTGTGAGAGTTAATTTCAAATTTTCTTCGTGTGCTTTTTACGACGTTGTCAGTAATATTTAATAACTTGGACGACCTTGTTTTTACTAGGTCTGGATATTAAAGAAAAAAGAACAGCTGTGGACCAGCATCAAAAACGGAGTTGGGCGGTAGTGGGTGGCGTACTCGGCCAGATACAGTTGTGATCTGGTGAAAAGGACATTTTGCTGGAACGGGATTTCCTTGTGCTGATTTTAACTTTGAAGCAAACTATTGGAGTATTATTTGCGAATTAAAGTATAGTATTTAGTGCTGAAGAAGAGATAAATATCTGGAAAAGTTACCTGGCAAGGACAGACTGAATTTTGTCCTTATACCACCCATGTGGCATTTTGATGATACTGCCCTTAACGAGTACGATGGCATTGTTTTTGATAAGCGTTGTATGGCTTTATGGCTTTATGCCTTTATTCCTATTGTAAAGCTTTGCTAAGCTTCCATTATAAAGTTCAGACTTAAGCGTATATAGCTCTTGTAATTGAATGAGATTTTGAATCTCAATAGCGTATATAGCCCGATATTGTACTGACTGTCAGTTTTTGCTGTTTTTTTCTTGTTCCTTCTATGTTTTTGTATTTTTGTCTTTTGTATAATTGTTTTATGTTTTTGTATTTTGGTCTTGTCTTCTCTCGGGTTTTGGGGGGTTTTATTTCTTGTTTTCAAACTTTTGGTGTAATTTTATGTTTTTATGTATTTAGTATAAGTATTATAGTACAAGTTTTTAGCTTTTATTGCAAGTCCGTGTTAAAACCACCTTGTGAGTGCACGGCACCCCCCTTGTAAGGCTTTTCAAAACTGCAGCCACCTGCAGGTGAAGGTGGTAGGCCCTGTGGGCATTTATTTTTTTTAACAATTTCACATGCTTAAAAGGTTCTCCTCGCACTTTTAATTTTACGAATATTTAATTGTTTTTATTGAAATTGTTAAAGTTGAGGTTTGAACTTGATGTGTTTTAAAAATCTTGATTTTAATGTTTTGTACGTCTTTTATGTAAAATTTAACTTGGAACCAGACATCAAATTGTATTCTTGAAAACATAGCTAGTCCTGATAAAAATGAATCTAGAAAAGCGGATTCTTTTGATCAGATTTTAAGAGAAACGGACAGCATCAGTGCTATTGTTAAAAAAATGTACAAAGTGATTGACAAAATAAAATCACAAAGGAAAATTACTGTAGTCTTGCCTGATAAGCTGATCAGCGGACTTGATAAGATTTTGGAGCTGGCCGCAACGCAGGAATTGCGATTGCTCGAAACAGATGAAAATGAGCTCAGATCTGGAGATGAAAGATCAAGAACGACATTAAGGATTTGAAAATAATGGTCGAAAAAGGCTTTGGGAATCTCCCTAGAAAGAACGATATTGGAGCTGTAGAGGAGATAAAAGGATCTGATGAAATCACGTTAAAGCCAATGGCACCGAACATCAATCTTTTTGATGAAATTTCCGCAGAAATCAGTCCAATGGACTTAAACATTCAAATACGGAATTCTCGAAGATTTGAAAATGGAGATATGAAGTTAAAACTTGCTAGCAAGAATGATGTCAGATTGGAAGACTCAATTCAAGAAAACAAGTGCCTCAGTTCTAAAATTTTTGTAAAAAGGAGACTTTTTATCCGTCCAAAAATTGGCTATGGAGTTGAAAAGGAACTTAATAACGAAACTTTGCTCTCTATACTTTGTAAGGGCTGTATATGCGATAGGAAATGTGCGAGGCACTTATTTGATATTATATCGAAAAATAATACTTCACATAGAGTTTTCGTTGTAAATTCTACATGTCAAAAAGATGTCTTAGAAAATCAAAGGATTCTGCTTGGATGGAAGTCCTATAGAGCAAAATTATACGTCCTCGCCAATGCACAAAGCGCTGGTCCTTCGGACATACTAGAAAATTCTGCAAGTCAGGAGTGCTGTAGATTCTGTTCGCACACGCACACAGAGAAAGATTGTAAAAATGATTTTAATAAATGTGTTAACTGTGAATTTTCAAATAAGAAATATAGCACTCAATTTGATTATACTCATGAGTCAAATAGAAGACACTGCCCATGTCTAGCTAGTCTAGCTAGTTTAATAAATTTTAAAGAACATCTAGATATAGATGTTCACATGAGCATATAATTTTCGGACTCTGGTTCCATTATAATGTATATATGCTTTTAACTAAATTACTGTCTATATTGCTTTTTTTATTGTATATATTGTGTTTATCTTGAAAATTTAAAAATGATTGTTTTAAGTCTGAATTTTAACCATTGTGCTTTATCAATTACAGGAAGCTGGGAGGCGGCTAGAGTCCTGGGATTTGTACCAGAAATAGTTTGCCTACAGGAGCCCTATCTCATTAACAACGAGATGGCTTATTGTCAGACTGGTTGGTGGGTTGCTATGAAACCAGGCGGTTGTTCTGCAGTCATAATTCGATTCGACAATTGAATGTACTTTCGATTATCAGTCTGATTCAATTGTTTGTGTGACAGTTTATGGAACACAGAAATTCTGTTTGATTTCGTGCTATTTCACCAGCTGAAGATCTATCTGTGCACTTGCACACTTTGGAAAGTTTATGCATGTCCAGAGAGAATCTGATTATCATGGGTGACTTTAATGGCAGGCACACAAGTTTGGGTGCCCCCCCATATGGACCCCACAGAGGCTCTCATTTTTGATTGTCGTTGCAAATAATTTTAATCTTTTAAACACTGCTGATTCGCCACCCACCTTTCAATGGTATAGGCTGGACTGATTTAGTCATTGTTTCTCCGGGCATCGATTATCGATCGGAGTCACTTAGTGTTTCCGAAGAAGAAACACTAAGTGACCATAAATTTCCGATTTTGAATCGAGAGCGTGACGAATCCTTACGGCAGGGCATCACAAGATTTCAACCGAATCTATTAGTAATTTCTGCCGCTCTTATAGGAGCAAAATGACAAGATATTACAATGCCTTATCGGAGGTAAAATCCGCTGAAGAAACTGATAATTTTGTTGAGGCGTTTATGGGAGATTTAAAAAGATCGGATGTCTAAGAAGTTAAAAGTGAAGTCTCGGCAGACTTCAGTTACTAAATGGTGGACTGAAGAACTTGCTCGAGTGCGAAGGAAAATACACGCTCTACGTAAGAAATCTCAAATTATAACAGGAATATAACAGAATAACGGAATATATATAACGGAATCGCTGAGCAAGAGAGGATTGCTAGAAAGACCTGTTATAAAAGAGAACTAGCAATATACAAACGTACTTTACGTAAAGCAAAACATGATTTTGTTAACAAAATTTTCTTGGAAAATAAAGCCTATTACGGTGGTTTCTTGAAGTGTGCTTCGGGTAAGATCAAGAAGAAAAAAATGATAGTGAATGCTACGAGTAACGATGGTATGAGTAAGAGATCAACACGAGACTTATTAAAGAGATTTTTGAATTAGGGGCTCACGAGGAAATGGAGACTGTTCTTGAAAGGTTGGAAGAGAATAACGTTTATGATCCTCAGATTACTAATGAGGAATTATGGGCAATACACGGGCTTCGAGTCAAGAGCGCTCCTGGTCCCAACGGTATTCACGCTGGATTTTTAAAGATCTACCAATTTTACACGGATTTTATGCTTTTACTTTATAATAAATGTCTTTTTTTATGGAGTTTTTCCCACTGTGTGGAAAAGAGTACGAGTTCTTTTAATTCCTAAGCCAAATGGCAAAAAGAGGCCCATTCTACTATTGGATTTTATTGGCAAGGTATTAGACAAGATTTTGGCAAATAGGATTTTATATTATATTTTAAATGGCAGTCATATGAGCAGCAGGCAACATGGCTTCTTGCCAGGTCGTAATACTGACACAGCTTTGCATGAAGTAATGGATTTTATAACCAAAAATAGATCTAACAAGCATGTCGTCGTTTTGTCATTGGACATCCCTTCTGCCTTTGACTCAATTATAGTTGGCTTTCTTTATTAAATAACTTGGTCGATCTAGATATACCGAAAAATATTAATTGCTATCTTTATTTCCGAGATAGATGTTTGATTTACAATGGCATTGGATACGACGACATCGACGATGCTATAGTCGGAATCTACAGGGGATGTCTACAGGAGTCCTGTAGTGCACCCCTGTTCTGGAATCGGGTAATAAATAAGCTGCTAAAGGTAGAATTTCCAAGTAGTGTTGAAATTGTTGCTTACGCTGATGATATTATAGTTTTAATGAAAGAAGACTAATTAGAAAAATTAGAAAGGCTGTTTCAAGATACTTTACCACATTTTGAAAAATGGCAGACCGAGGAGGGTCTTGATTTCTGTCTGGAAAAGACGAATGCTATGTTCTGCCCCAAGGGGAGGAGAAAATTTAGAAGCCCGCAGACAAGGTTTAATGAAACAAGGATTAAGTTTATAAATGCAATGAAATACCTTGGTGTTACAATTGATAATAAATTGACATTTGATGAACACTTCAAGGAGGTTAACAGAACAAATTAAATTCTTTTATATTATAAACACTGAAAATGAAACACCAAGAAGTGGTCAGAAATTCATGCAAATTTTAGAGTAGACGCACGTTACTGAGTTATGCAAATGATGTGAAATGAGCAACTCTCCGAAGCACGTGAAGTGAGATATAAGGGAAGGAACGTGCAGAATCGGCAACATTCGTGTCGTTATTTCTGCCAGACGAATTATCGAAAAAGTTGGTTTTTGTCCCGGAGGACGCGTGTAATAGGAAAGAATGCCAGGCCGCCATCAACGAAGGCACTTCCAGCAGATAGATTTTACGAGGGGTATGGTGATCGGACTGAAAAGGGCGGGTTGGTCACATTACGTCAAATCGCAGCTGATACCCACATGGATGCGAGCACGGTGCATCGGCTATGACAAACATGGTTGGAACAAGGAAATGTGGAAAGGAGGAGTGCAGGTGCAGCCAGAGTGACGTCAGCACGCGTGGATCGACCCATCCGCCGACAAGCTGTAGCGGTCCCGCAAGTCACTTGTACCGCGATTCTGCAGCATGTGCAAGATACCCTGGATGTTCCCGTGTCGACCAGAACCATTTCCCGTCGATTGGTTGAACGTAGCCTGCACTCACGGCTTCCGTTAAGAAGACTATCATTGACCCCACAGCATAGACGCCAACGTTTGGAATGGTACCGGACTGGAGCGATGTGGATGACGGAATGGCGAAACGTCATGTTCTCAGATGATTCACGCATGTTTATCCAGCGACATTCGGCGCATACGTACGTGGCGTCGACGTAGAGACAGATCTAATCGGGCAGTAACTGTGGAATGTTCGATCGCGCGCGACAACGTGGTATAATGGTTTGGGGTGCTATTGCCTACGATTCCAGGTCACCTGTAGTTCGTATTCAGGGCACTATGACGGCCCAACGCTACTTGGATAATGTACTGCGGCCGGTGGCAATCCCCTACCTTCAGGGACTGTTTATGGCAATTTTTCAGCAGGATAACGCCCGACCACACAGTGCTCGCATATGAAAACATGTTCTGAAAGGTATAAAGATACTTCCCTGGCCACCGTACTCTCCTGATCTGCCACCAATCGAACATGTATGGGATGTGATTGGACGCCGTTTGCAGACTCTGCCCCTGCCTCGTTCAGAAGACGAACTGTGGCAAATGGTTGAAAGGGAATGGAGAGCCATCCCTCAGGACACCATCCGCACTCTTATTGACTATGCCTAGACGTGTTTCTTCATGCATCGTTGTCCACGGTGGTTCTACATCCTACCGAGCCGACGCCGTTCTTGCTCTGTATTCTGACTAAATCATTTTGAAATAAAGATCATTTATTGCTGCTTGCTGTCTCCATCTTTTTCCAAATTTCATCACTTTCTGACCACTCTTGGTTTGAATTTTCAATGTCGAGCAGTGTATTTGATGTTTTGGCTGCTGGTAGAGCAACACTCCTAAACTCGGAATATTTTGCCTCCCACTTCCGTCTCTCCAGTCGGAAAAGGCTGGACTGATCTGGTCTTGGCTATTGCTAATCTAAGCTGCCTACAAGAAAATTTCAGAAGAGGAGACCCTGAGTGATCATAGGTACTTGATTTTGGAATATGGCAAAGTGATGAGCGATGTCCCAAGAAAACTATCACCATAAATCTGTGCGGAATAGAAAGATTGTTTAAAAATAAAAGGAGGTTATTCTGTTTAAGGTTATTGTATGGATATCAATTAAACAATTTTGTACAGATTTATTAATGATCTAAAATTATACGTACAGGAAAAATTGCAATCAAGTATTTCGCGCAATATTCATCTCATGGTGGACAGAAGAATTGATAAAATATCGTAGAAAGATCCGTACACTCAGAAAGAAAATGCCGATACGGGGTATAACCCAAAGAAGTTAGAAATAGATTCCTCTACAAAAAGAATTGCATATTTGCAAACAAAAGAACATTGAAGAAGACTGAATTTTAGGTAAGAAAAATATTTTTCTACAAAAAATTCTTAAAAAGCGCCTTCGGAAAGGTTAAACGAAAGAAATTAACTCTGAATACCATATCGGCACAGACGGCCTTTGATTGAAACGAACACAAAACGACCAAAATTCTGATGTTTTCTTGCCTTCCCTAAGGTATGCAGTAGCAGGTGCAGTTTCCCCAAATGCATTGTATCAGTGTATTGCAGACAGCTTACTCTAAAAGAATTTATTTGTTCTTTATCTTTGTTAGATAATAGAAGGGATGTCATTTGAAATCTTTACTCTTCTTTGTGCATTAATGAATGGGGAGGAAAGGAAATTGCAGCAACTCTCAAAAAGCATTTCGGGCGGTTCGGTATTTTAACATACATATTAGCGAAGGCTTTGGTATCAGTATCAGTAGCGGGCGCAGCCCGACCCGCCTAACCAAACAAGTTGGTCTTATGGTCATGACAGGCCATGCCCATTTGAAGACCGAAGGCTTTGGTGTCTAAAGAGTTAAAAGACCAGGAGACGTAAGTGGCATATCTAAGAAAGATATCAATGAAAATGTCAAAAGAAATTTTTGATCTAGTCAATCGTGAAAATTTTGATGAATTAAAAGACTCGAAAATAGTTTTAAGCTTGATTCCGGGATCTCGCAGGAAGAACTGCTAAGGGCCACAAAACGTTTACGTAGTAAGAGTGCTCCTACACCTGACGGACTTCACTCGATTTTAATTAAATTGTAAATTTTACTCCTATAGATTTGTTTACCTTTATATACAAGTGTTTTAAACTTTGTGTATTCCCACATACCTGGAAGACTGGCAGGATTGTTCTTATGCTGCCAATGGAAAGAAGAGACCTATCATTTTATTGGATTTCCTGAGTAAGATTTCAGACAAGATTTTAACCAAGAAAATTTTATTTACTAAAAAGTAATCCTATAAGTGAGTCAGTATGGTTTTATGTTAGGAAAAAGCGTCGACGAGGCCTTAATAAACACAGACCTAACAAAAATGTTTTACTTCTATCTCTAGATGTTGCCTCAGCATTTGATTCGGTGAGTTGGCCCTCACTTTTATTGATCGACCATAATATACCATGAAATATAATTGACATCTACATTTCCTATTTTCAGGGGAGAATTGCGTATTTGAGAACATCATTGAGAACTTCATCGAGAAGATTGCGCTATGTTAGGAATATTTAGAAGCTGTCCACAGGGATGCACTCTGCTCTGTAGTGCACCTTGTTCTGGAACATTATTATTAATAAACAATTGAAAAGTGATTTTCCTGGTGATGTCAAAATAATGGCTCATGCCGATCATATACTAATCTTAATAAAAGAGGATTCTCTAGAAAAACTTGAAAAATTTGATAAACTAATTCCCACCCTTGAAAACTGGAGAATCATTGAAAAACTAAATTTCTGTCTCAAAACAAATGCCCTCTTCTTACCACCAAGATAAGAATTCCAAAACTAAGACATGAAGGAAAGACAAATTTGTGGAGTCTAAAATATCTGGGTGTCATTTTTTACCCTAGACTCATTTTTACAGAATATTTTAAAGGTATAGAGAGAAGGGCGGACGAAATTTTATTATACTGCGAACGAACTTTTTCAGCTATTTCAACGAGTCTGAAATCGTCGATTATAATGCGAAATTCACAAGAATGTCATAGTAGTGACTGTTATAGGCGCGCCTGGGATTCCAGAGCAGAGGAACTACAAAGAATTGGACTCAATACAGAGGCTGGTGTCTTTCTCTCACTAGAAGATTCAGGACCGTTTCTACGGAAGTGCTCTGAGACTATTTTTTTTACAACTTTCGTTATGACAAATTTTTAACGAGATTGCACAAGTCTGAAATTAAATTGTATGAAGATATTTTAATTACCAAAAGCATGTTTAACAAATTTAATAGGCTGCTGATACATCCTTCAGAAAACGTTGTGTACTTTTCATAGACAATTATCGTCAGTTAATATGTACGATATTTATACTGATGGATGCGGTATAAATGGCAATTATGACACTGAATTTATAATCTGTTTTTATGGCGTTGAGACTGAGAAAAGTTTTCAAATTAAATGTATACAACTCTATTTCAGGCAGCGCTCTTGAGCAGGCTCTTATTTATGCTAATTTACATATTCCACGAAATTCAGTTTTAATAAAGATAGACAATCACTATAAATATTTACAAGTTTTCCAGATCCCAAATGTAACTAACTATACTACCTTTAATATAAAGAAATTAGAAGACCATTGCTAAATTTCACGTATCGCTAGATTGGGTCAAAGCCCATGCGAGTTATTGACGAAACGAAAGAGCGGTCGTACTGGCCAAACAAGCTGCAACAGGAAGCATAGTTACGGGAAATGACCATCTCGAAATGTTGTAAAGGTTGAAACTTAAGACTACGAACCGATCGCCTATTACGCCAACGCTTACGACCGATAGCCTATTAATCGCCTTTTTACTGGTGTGATACCTAAAAAAAGGCCTATCAATCAGTAGCCATGGCGATAAACAATTGCCGTTTGCTATATCATGCATTTTGTTATTAGTATTGAGGTACATTGCTCACTTGCGTGAGTGCGTTTCTTCGTAAACTCCCACATTTTCCCACAGTTTAAAAAAATTACAGTTCACGATGAGCGAAAAAGGTGGTACTGGAGAGTTTTTTAGACGATTTATCAGATTGTCCTGACAGGTATTCAGGAAGTGATGTTGGTGACAAAAGTGATGGCAGCGAGAATCTGCGGCCGATCGGACGTGCGTGCGTATGCTGTTGAACCGCTAGCGGTCGGTAAAGTGTTAATACCAAAAGTTTCTTTCCCTTTCCTTTCTTGTACTGTCATTGGTCCTTTATAACGCTGCTCTTTGCAAATGTTTTAAGCAGACATTTGCGGTTTTGCAGCTGAGGATGGTGGTTCGGTAAAACCATCAAAACTAGTCCTGTGGAAATTTTGTAAATATAACGCTGATTTTTGTTGTTTGTCTTCTGAATTAGTCATTTATATGAATAGAAAATGCTTCTTACTTTGATAATTTTATTATTTGTGGCGATTTTACAATTCGAGACATTTTGAGGAGCTGATCATATTGATAGAGGAATTTTAACCTTTGATTTTATTTCTAGTAAAAATTTGATTTTATTCAATACGGAAGATTCTCTCCGCCCACTTTCGTCTCTTCGGTTGGTAGGGAATGGACTGCCCTTTTTTCCGGGTCTTCCTCGGCTGGCAACTGGAGAGTAGAAATTTTAGAGGAAACATAGGTGATCATTCTGATCACATATTTTGATTAAGAATTGTTATTTAGACTTGAATAAGGATAATAGGAAACTTATCACAAATAACCAGTTTCGTTTGAGAATTGCTTCAAAAATTGAAATGCTTCATTAGTCTTTAAAGCGTGTCTATAGTCCAAATGTTTTGAATGTTTTTGGTCAGGTATTTTGAAGATGTTTTAGTTAATAAGATGAACGATAGCTTCTTGGCTAATAATTGTAACTCGAAACGAAATTTGAGTAATACTTGGTGGAACGACACTCTGGTCTCCTTCCGTAGGAAAGTTCAGGCCTTGAGGTGCTCATCGCAGGTTAAAAATATTAGTGAACACGTTCACTTAGAGAAGAAAATTGACTTACAAGAAGTTGTAGAGACATTAGGCATTTTTAGAAAGTAGGAGAGATGAAAATGAGCAATACTCTCGCTGAGACTAACCACAGACCTCTCGAATACGCGCCGAGCGTGCTAACCATTGCACCACGAACGCATGCTAAGATGCCGAGAGAAATACTTTGTAAAGTTACTTGCTAAATACCAAAGGCTGATTAATACGATTAAGAAACCATATAAAATAGGCTTTTTGCCAAGGCAAGGCATTATTATGACTATCCTTTCAAGGTTGCTTCGAATAAGAAATCTAACTGTATTCCCCCTCTAAGGGATTCAAAAGACATTAAACAGTATTACGAAAATTTGGTTGATAATACCATTAATTTTGGCTGTCTTAATGATATTCTTTTTGGAGAACCTAAACATTACTTCTGATCCAAAGTTACGTATTTGGTAAGTTGGTACTCATTCCCAAAAGTTACAACATTTAATTACTCCGTATCTGCAGTTGAACGGTTTTGCGAAAATCTTTGATAAACTTATCTCAAATCTTATTTCATTATCTATTTAATGAATGGCCATGTTTCGCCTAAACAATATGGTTTCGTTCCGAGCAGATCAATTGAAGGTGCTGTTTATAAGGTTATCGAGTTTATTTCAATTAACAAGAAATACAAGCAAGTAGGGGTGGTCTCGTTCGATGGCTCAGATACCTTCGATTCTGTTTACCGAGCTTCTTTATTGGTTCATCTAGCAGGAATGGCTAAATTTACTAATTTTATTTGATTAATAAAATTATAAAAATCTGAAAGATTTCAGATTTTAAATTAAGTCCAAAGTAGCTTTTTTAAACATTTTGTGGGTTACCTTTATTCATTAAATATCATTCTTCACACTTAAACCATAAAATTCAGTTCAAGAGCAATATTGCAAAATAATTTTAAATTGAGCATATTTTTATAATTTCCAATACACAGTCTCACGCGCTGGAGATGAAAATGATTTTTCTGTACAACATTGCCATTGCTCTTTTAAATTCTCGAGTATGTTAATTAAAAATCCGTTAAATATTTACAAAATATGAAATCGATAATAAAACAAATTCCAAATTTGGGCTTCCAGATGCCCATATTCGCAGGAGGATTAAGTTACTTAAAATTTGATGGCTCTAGGTACCGTTGTTTTATCACAATGCGAGAAACATTTGTGGAGATTATTATTTAATTTATTTAAATATAATACAGGGCTATAATATTTGGTGGCAACAATTTAAAAAGTGAAACAACGCAAAATGCCAAAATGAATTTAATAGTCCTGAATAAATTGCCCCCTTTGAACTAAAAATTATTTTGAAAATCGTAAGATTGTTTTTGAAATAAATTAGTCACAGAATATACAGAAAATTGTTTTTCGTGGGTGTCCGCAAGGGTCTAAGTGTGTTCTGGAGTCTCTTAATGCATTTTTTGTTGTCCAATTCGTTTGAGGATTGGGGTCGACTTGCTGGCTTATGCTGATGATTTGATGCTTTTGATACACGCAGACCCTCTAGAAAAGATTGAGAGAAAATTTGATCGATTTACAATTTTAAATAGTTGGTGTGATACTGAAAAAATTAAAATTAACGTATTGGAGACTGGTTCTTTTTTCAGAGGACGGGTTATCACGTTCGTCTTATATCGTCTTCGATATCGGAAATCGCCAGAGAAATTACATTACTGCCAAAAGAAAATGGAAAATTTCGCCCCGTGTATTTATTGAAATGCTTTGCTAAGGTTTGGATATTTTAATTTCCAAGAGATTACAATATCATGTGACAAGTAGACATTTGCTATCCAATAATCAATATAGTTTTACACCAAGACTTTGTACAGAAGATTCATTATACGAGTTTATTAATTATACAAGATTGAATAGGAATAATGACAACACAGCTGTTATTGCTTTTGACATAAAGCCTTCGACTCTTGATTGGCCCTCCCTTTTTCTGCCTCTGATTGATATTAATATACCTAAAGACCGTTTTCAAATTCTCAAAAATTATTTCCAAGATGGGAAAATTAAATTTTCAATTGAAAGTTGTTTGGGAACCGCTGTTTTGAAGTTTATAAAGAGTGCCTTCAGGGGTCAAACAGCGCTGCGCTGATTTGGAATATGGTTATTAATAGCTTATTAAAAGTACATTCTCACCCGGCTTCAAAATGATACGTTAGACTATCCTTTAGTATTTATTAAAGAACATACAAACCCAGTGGTCCAACTGTTCCGTCGATGGCGAAAAGAAATACAATATTGATTAAAGAATGTTCCATTCGAAAAGTTGGAAGGAATTTTTGAAAAGTCGTGGATATTGTAGAGAAATGAAGAGAAGTAAATTTTAATTTAGATAAAACTAAGGCATTGTTTTTTCTCAAAGGCATTTTTTTCCTTGTTACATAATCATTGTCTAATCCAGTGTCTAAAAATACATTAACTAATTAAATCACAGAAAATTTGAGAAATATAAAGAAACCACATTTTGTTACATTAGATTAGAGCATTAGGTTAAAGCTCATGTGGGCTTTACGACCAACTAAATATTATTGAGAAAAATTAAGTCAAGATTGGAGAAATGGATATTTTTACTGATGGCTCGGAACTGGATAACATTGGCTCTGCATATGTAGTTTTCTATTATGGTGTTGAGATTCATGACTAAAATATTAAAGTTGAACAATTCAACAGGCAGAGCTTGTTATTTTGTATGCTTTTAAGATGGAAAAAATAATATTTTTAAGAAGCATTGTATTACTTGTAGAGTTCCTCACTTCGGAATTCTAAGTTAATGTTGGAAGTAAATTTTGTGATTGTGTTATTTGTTTATATGTAATTATGTACATTTCCTTTTGTTTATTAAAATGGCCTTTTCTTATTTTCGTTATTTAGTTTCTTTTACTTTTGCTATTGTGACGTTTAGGTCCATCTAGGTGATCCTGATGGTCGTATGTTTTTATTAGGAGTGTTCAAATGAGAAGGTACGAAACGACACTACGTATATATTGAAGTCTTTATTCAAATGTAATCACTAGAGGCTTGAGCACAACTAACCCACTGTTTCACGAGCTAAAGTTTTATCCTCTTCCCAGAATAATTCCTGTTTCTGTGACAGGAGTCAGTCCTCCACTGTCCTTCAGTTCATCAGCAGAGTTGAAGCGCTTCCCTTTGAGATGTCACTTCTCATCAGGTCGTTCACCTCGTGGATGAGTTCGGCTGTGATTACCGCGTTTGCCTGACCTGGTCATCACTGAAATATTACAGGTTTAAGGAAACTGGAACTTCATCTCACCGACTTGGCGGACGCACAGTCTCTCCCGTATACGGCCACCATCCGGGATGACTATCGGGCCGGTTTAAGCTCTTCCACAGTCAGCAATCTGATTAACACCTCGCTGCTCCTCAATCGCCAAGTTCTGCAATGAGAATGCCATGATGTCCTCATACGCACTGCCGGACGGAGCGCACAACTGCCTACTTCATTCCTGCGGTATGCGCACAACTACGCAGACATTATATTTGCATCTTTAGATACTCTGCTGTAATAACTCTGCTGTTCTTGAGAATGACTGCTGTAATGTTTGTGTTGGGTGGCATACCCAGCCAGATTTAGAACTGGTTGACAAGGACTAAGCTGGAGATAAAAGCGAACAATTAGAGTATTTTTGAGTCCTAGCGCCCAAGTGGCATTTATTGGTGCTGCCCATAGACGGGTATGCTTTATATATATCCTTTGTATATTGTAATTTTTATTTTGTATTGTCTATAGCCTGATTTTAAACTTTGAATTTTATTTTTATTGTAATATTTTAATACTTATGTAACTTATTAATATCTTGTCCCCATATACCGACAATAATGTCTCAAAATAAAGTTAGTGAAGTTGATGAAACTTCAGAAATTCTCACAGATGAGAATAACAGCGATATTGCAACGGTTCTTAGAAGAATGAATAGAATAGTTGATAATCTTAGAGAAAAAAAAGGGTTTCAAAATTATTGGTTGAGTCAGTTCCGGAGTGCTGTATATCACGGAGTGGATTCCAAATAAGTATTTGGAGAAAATAACAGATAAAAAATTTTGTGAATTTGAAGAGAAAATAGATTCATATGATTGAGGGAATGAATGAAATGGAAGATACGATTATGGGGGAAGAGGGATGGATAGAAGTGAAGAATAGAAAAAGCAAAAGATAGTCCTTGAAAAAGTTGGAAAATGAGAATTTAAAGTGAGCGAAAGAGGGAATGGACGTATATGAGGTGGAAAGTACACTCAGTCCTAATAATTTAAGAGTTAATGTTATTAAATCTTACAGTAGAAAAAAACAGTGATATGGTGGTCAAATTAAAGAACAAAGAAGAATGCAAGAAGTTAGAGAGGTCAAGTAAAATGGAAAATTGAATCATTTAATTACACCAAGAAAGAAATTTTAGACCTCGTATTATAGTATATAATGTCTCTGATACGATCACAGATGAATGTTTGATTAGAGTATTGAAAAAATGTAAATCTGGTAAAGAGTACCAAACCTCTATTCAGAATTTGTTTAAGAGAAAAGAAGTCACTGACCGAGTTCTGAGTATCTCGGGTGAGTGCCAAGCCTCCATTATCGAGGATAGGAGATCGTTGGTTGACTGGAAATCCTATTCTGCAAGACTGTTTAAGTCCTAAAAGATGCACGAAATGTTTAGCATATGGTCACACAAAAAAGGACTGACAGTATTGAAATCTGTAGTAAATGCTCTGGTAAGCATCATACAACAGATTGAAAAACAAAAGAACTTTGATGTATTAACTGTAAAGAATATAACAGAAAATATAATACGGATTACGAGACAGATCATGCTTTGTTTAAGAAATGTCCCTTATATCAACCTGAAATGGAATTTGTTATGTAGCATTTAGACATATAGAGGAACTAAGTGTCGGTGGGGACAGTTTGTTTTATATTAATTTCTTTTATTACATATCTATGGAAATTATATTGTATGTATAATGAAAATATAAAATTGGGCCCTCACCTCCGGTAAGTGGGATTTATTGTTGATCGAGTAAATTGGAGTAATTTTAACTATGTTTTATTATATTGATTTTAACTACTGAAAATTTTAAAGCGTTGTGGAATATATATTGAAAATATATACAATTTCGTTTTTACTTGTAAATACTGATTTTAATTGTATATATTGGATTTTATTGTAAAATTTGATTTTTACTGTATATATCTGATTTTAGTGGTGAATTATTAATTGGAAAGTTATGAGAATACTGAATATAAATGTTAATCACTGTGCAGCTGCGGCATGCCAGCTTTCTGCAATTGATGCTGTTTTTCAAGAACCAGTACATATAATTAACCTGCAGGAGCCCTACGACATAAATCATAAAATAGCACATTTAAATAACAATGGGAGAGTGGTTAATTTTGTAGATGGTCAAACAGCAATAATGACAGATCATGTCACGGTTTATTATGAAAAGAAAAAACTTTCGATTGTTTCAGTCTATTTTTCCCCCGCTGAAGATCTACATTTTTATCTTTTACAACTTCAAAATGTTTTAAATTTATATAATAATGATTTTATTGTTTTAGGCGATTTTAATTCTAAGAATTTTAATTGGGGCTCTAAGGAGCTTGATCTAGTAGTAGAGGTAGATAGTAGAGGGATTGCTACTTATGATTATATTATGCAAAATCAATTAAAGTTACTGAATATAAAGGACTTAAGTCCTACTTTTGCCTCGTCAGTGGGGACGGGATGGACGGATTTGGTGCTTTGTTCCTCTACAATGAATACTTCTAACAGATTATAAAGTGCTAGAACTAGAAACTCTTAGTGATCACAAATATATTTGTGTAAATTTAGATTATGTTAATGTTGGTGGCAAAGAAAAAATCATTTTCACAAAGAATGACAGAATAATAAGAATAGTAAGAAAAATGAGGGTGAATATGATGGAAATAGAGAATAAGATTAGTTTGGTAAATAGTCATAAAGAATTAAATGATGTAGTTGAAGAACTGGAGTACAAGATTATTGGATTTATAAAAAGAGATGATGGTTAATAAGAGAAGTGATCAGAAAAAGAAAGTGGAATGGTGGTGTACGTCCTTGGACGTACAAAAACGTATAATAAGTGCTAAAAGGAAGAGTTACCAAATTGAGGATATAACGGAAGAAATAAGAATTAAGAGGAAAATTGAGTGTAAAGAGTCTTGCTATCTACAAGAAACTTATTAAAAGAAATTATAGAATTGAAAGCTTTGAGGAACAGAATATTACGATAAATTTTATAGAATTGCCTCGGGCAAAAGAAAACAAATCGTGATCAAAAGAGAAATAGTGATTGTCAATTAATAGAAGAATATGATCGGATCATAAGAGGTACACTAAGAGTTTATGATAATAATGAAGAAAAAAATGATTTTTATATTGAAGAAAAGGAGGAGGACTTCACGTATGAAGCGATATTTTTGGCAGTGTCGTCACTTAGATCAAAATCTGCACCAGGGACACACAGTATTGGTGCTATGATTGTAAAGAAACAGGCATATCCATCATTGTTTATAATTTCATACAATAAATGTCTAAGTCTATCAGTATTCCCAACGTGTTGGAAGATATGGGAATTAATCTCGATTCCTAAAGGATGACATGAAATATCGTCCGATATGTCTCCTTAAGGTTATGGCGAAGTTGTTGGATAAGTTGATTGTTAATCGTATTGATTTTGTATTGAAAGAAAATAATTTTATTAGTGAGAGACAATACGGTTTTGTTAAGGGAAAATCAACAGAACTGGCCTTATACAACGTAGTGAAGATAAGAGAAAAACGAGAAAATTACCATGTAGCATTGATATCGTTTGATATACGTGGTGCCTTTGATTCCATCGAGTATAATAATTTATTAACCACTCTAAAAAAGACTTGTATTACTAATCATATGATGACTTATTAAAAATTATTTGATTAACCGAAAAATTTTTAGAGGAATTGGTGGAAACCTTCAGTTACAATATGATATTGTAAAAGGATGTCCTCAGGGCTCCTGCAGTGCTCCCCCTTTTCTGGAGTATTATTAATGAAATTCTCCTAGAAATAGATAATCCCGAAATAATTTGTTTCGCTGAAAGACATAGATAAGATCTTTAATGATTGGAGCAGAAGACAAGTAATTTGCTTTAACATAGATAAAACTAATGCTGTTTTTCCCAAAAGGGGGAAGGCAAACTAGACCCCCAAATTGAAGTTTAAAGATAAAAATATTAAATTCAAAGAAGAAATAAAAAATAAAATATTTGGGAGTTTACATAGATTGTAAATTAAATTTTATTAAGCATTTCAAGGAAGTAAAGAGATATAAGAAAGACTATTAACGTACTATGTAAATACCTTCGCTCCAGAAGTCTTAGTACAAAAAGGAGATATTTACTCTGCGATTCTTCCAAAAATTACTTATGAAATAGGAGCTTGGGGACTCCGAGCAGGGGAGCTAGTAAGGTTAAGAATAAAACTGGATTCTTTGCAGAGAGGCTGGCTGCTTGCAATAACAAGATCATTTCGCACGGTCTCTACGGAGGTTCTACGAGTACTCGCCGGTGTGCCCCCTCTTTCAATATATTAAATTTTTGAGAAATTTTTTATTGAGAAAGACTTGTTGAAAATATTGTACATGACAATACAGAAGTAAACTCCAACTGTATTGAATATAATAAATGTATAAATATTGATTCTAAATGTAAATTTGGCCCGATAACTAGATCCGTGACTAGAGCCAAAAGTGCTGTGGTAAGACTATTTTTTCAATTTTTAATGAAGAGTGAGTTTTTATGTATTTTTGCCTTGCCAAAAAGGTGAGAACTGAATTGAATGATTGAGAAATATATCCAAAATTTGAGGAAATAATTATCAATTGAAATGCAGCAAAAAATGTCCTTTTGATTATAATACCTTAGAAAATAGTGAAATCGAAATTTTTACCGAGGGCTCTGGGTATGAGGATGGCTTCGGTTTTGCATTTGTTTATTTCTATGGTCTAGAAATTCATAAGAAATTTGTAATGGAAAACATGAATTCTGTTTATCAGGCAGAAACTGTTGCAATTAAAGAGGCTTTTTGTATGGATAATGGAAAATTTTAATAAACATAATATATATATTTATTCCGGTGCCCTTTCTGTCCTGATGGCGCTCTCCCAGCCAGAGCCAAAGAATATAGTTTTTGAAGAAATCAAACTGTATAAAATGGTCAAAGCAAAACATGTAATTTATTTACATTGGATTAAGGCCCATGCGGGCAACTATGGTAATGAGAGGGCAGACACACTGGCGAAAGAAGCTGCCCTTGGAGATGGTAGTTACAGACCTATTAATTATTCAAGAAAACTATTAACCAAAATGAAGAATTGTTTAAAATGGCAAAAAAATGGAATAATTCAGAAAGAAATAATCAAATTTGTAACAGAACTATTTAAGTGTAATTGAACTATTTTATTCAACGCCATGAACTCATGAACTGTAACCGAACTATTTTATTTAAACGCCATCTAGTGGCGATATGAAAAAACGTCAGTCAACCTCCAGCCGCCATAATGATAGTTTACTATGTCTGTTATTCTAATGTTTGATGTTCCATTTGGTATATGTTTCATTTTTATGTATATTTCTTTTGCTTGTAACTGTTCCTGTGTGCTCTGTTAATAAATCCTTTTGAAGCTAGCCGGCATTAGGGTATATTGAGGAACGGCTACATCACAAATTTTAAAAAGAATCTAAATAAATAAAAAGATGGAAATTTATAATAATGTAAAAAAGAGAAAGAGATAAAAGAATTAATGAAGCTGGCAACCATATATACATTGTATCTTATTTTGTTAAGTTTCGTTATACTAACTCTTGTTACTCGGGGCCCGGGCCTGGTTTCTCGGAGCTGAGATTTAGATTAAACAAACATTAATTAAAGAACTGATACTTGATTATTATAAAATATCTATAAGACTGAAGTTGAACACTGAACACCGCCGGCTCGCTGGCTCCCTCATTTGTTGGTTGAAAGGGCTAGTCCCTCCATGGTCACAAGATCCACTGTGTCGATCAGGGGGGCCGGGGGCTGCGCCCGATATATTACCTCACTATGTTACGTCAAAGCGGCATATTCAAATCGTAAGAGGTTTATTTGATACGACGTTTAGTACCTTTTCATTAGAACCCCGAGAGACGGATAGTATTGTCCTTGTTGTCAAGGAATTGTGCAAGGTTATTGACCGTATAAAGGCTCAACGGAAAATTGACGTAACTTTTACCTCAAAATTGTGCATGGTTTAGACAGAATGTTAGAGCTTGCAACCACATGAAGTATAAAAATTTGAGAAGCAGATACAGCGAAAACCTCCAGCAGTGTGGAGATTAAGGACTTGGAACAGGACATGACTGAATTAAATCAAAGTGTTTTGGATGGAATTGAAAGACTAGGAAAGCACATTGCAAAGGAGGATGTGCCAGATGGGTACAAATTCGACGCGATTCTTAATCCTTTGGGCACCGGATATTGATGCTTTCGACGAATCAAATAAAGGTACGAGACCTGAGAATATTGGTATTAAAAATTTCGCAGAGACGGCAAGGGTGAGATTAGATTGTGGCTCTGCGAAAGACAAGATGTGAATAAATTGGAAGTGGCGATTGCCGAAAGCGATGATTTGAGAAAAAATGTTTATAAGAAAGCAAAAATTAATCAGGCCGAAAGTTGTAGTTTACGACGAGAGTGTGAATGTAGATCTTATTTCGGTGTTGAAGAAAAATTGTACTTGTCAGAGTACATGTATAAAATTCTCCTTCGAAATTTCTTTAACACGTTCACGCCGGACCAATTTTTATGTTCTTCGCCGTGAGGCGGCGCGCGATTATTACTTGTATACGAGTTGTACGTTTGCTATTAGTATAGTGAGTACTTAGTTTGCAAGTTGTGTAACTCGTGCGTTTTTTTCATCTTAACCTCAGATTTCTGCCAATAAGTATAACTAGAAAGGAAGGCGGATTTTATTTTTTTTTTTAAATTTTTGCCCTTATAAATAATAGATAACAGGGATGTGGAAATAAGTGATTCGTCTGATGAATCAATAGAATATCAATAGAAGATATCAAAAGAAGCAATCTAATAACACAATCGAATGCGTAACACCGGTGGTACGCGCCGCCCGATAAGACAGACTAGTGTGGGCCACCGGTGGTATACGCCGGCGTGAACGTGTTAAAGGATATGATGCTTCTCATCGTATATTTGCTGTTCGTCCCAGTTATCAAAGTGAAGTAATTTAAGAACAGAGTAACTCTGGAGGGGAAATCTTATCTTATTTCTTTTTATCGATATGATGCTTCTCATCGTATATTTCCTGTTCGTCCCAGTTATCAAAGTGAAGTAATTTAAGAACAGAGTAACTCTGGAGGGGAAATCATATCATTTCTTTTTTAAACCTGGACGATGTTCGAAGTGTATCATATGGACACACGAAAAAGTTCTGTAAATTTGAAGTGCGTTGTTCGAAAAGTTTGGGAACCCACCGGGTAAAACAATGTAAGCAGGAAACTACAACTTCCGTCAATTGTGCGTACTCTAACGAAAAATTTCATACAAACTTTTATCCCTATCATGGGGGCCTATGAAGAAAAATGTCCGTGTTTTATATAATTGAGATGAAATTTATAAAAGAACCTTTAGATACGAGGCTTCATCTTTAGGAATACTGCTTCATAATTTAGATTTTATTTATCAGTAGTTGGATTCATTATGTATAATTTACTGTTTTTATGCATATGTTTAGCGATTAGTACTGATTATTGATTTTAATACAATGTATGATTAAGCATTAATTCAGATCATTGCTCAATGGCATTCTTGCATTGGATAAAATCACAGGGGCATGCCAGACATGCATTCGGGAAGCTTACCTAATTAAGGATACTTTAGTCAACAAAAATGGAAGATTGATATGAATCCTGGGGATCGCACTGCTATTATATTGAACAGAAGTATTGATATATATATATATATATATATATATATATATATATACAGAAGTACGATTTATATTTTATAGTTATGATATATATTATATATATATATATAATAGAGACCGATATAATTACTGTCCTGGGAGAAGGTAACAGTATTTTTACCACTTATTTCTCTCAAGCCGAGGACATCTCCCAACACTCATTGTAAACAAAATATGTGTAAATAATAAATCAGACTGGATCGCAGTTAAAGTAATAAACAGAGGAGCGTTCTTCCACACAACGTTTATTCACGAACACCAAAGACGAACTGATACATATACATAATTGACATCACAGTTTCTTTTTACAAACAAACACTACCGCCATCTATTGGCAATCTAAAGATATATAATCCTAAACTTAACACATTGAAACTGGAGGATACGTGTAAACAACTTGAACCTTTCCTCCTATTTGGGGATTTCAACTCAAGACACCAAGAGCTGGGATGCCCCCAGGAACTAAAGCAAGGGTTTCCTTGGTCTTCGATTTTATTGCAACTTGTGGAATGTTTGTCCTGAACTCACGATTCCCCACCTACCTTTATTTCAAAGGTGAGAAACGGATGGACCGATCTGGTGACTGTCTCGGATTCGAATGTAATAATAAATCTTTGAAGGTTATGGATAAGGAAAGTTTTAGTAATCATAAATATATTTTATTTAGCAATGAAATCACGGGTCCAAAAAATAATGAAAATGTTAAAAGATCTGCCCAGAATTCAAAGATTCTGTCAGATTCAAAAAGAAAATCTAACATTTCCATGAGAAACTACGAAGTATAAGAAATAAAGGGAGGGAATTGCTGAGACATTCGAAAACCATTTTAGGCGACTCTGCATACAGGTTAGCGAAGGCTTCGGGTTTCAAAGAGATAAAAGGAAGAATTTAACACAGGACAGGAATTCGGAAATGTTAATAATTTTGGTTTTAAGGCCATTATAAAATTTGCATTGTAAAATTCATAAATTTAAATAGTCGCCTTTGCGGCATCTTTGATTTTAACTATTATTGTCTTATGTGTAAATATTATGATTTTATCTTGTTTTTAAATGTTTTCAGAGATTTTAAGACTATTAATTGACCTCGTTCTGATTGGCTTTTAATGATTTTATCTTTAATGTAAAAAATTTGAACTTCCAAATTTTTATGAAGTTTTATTATAGTCCTGTGTTTGCATTTCTAGGTTATTCCTATAAAATACTTTGATGTTTTTATAGTTTAAATCACAATCTTACTTTAATTTTTTAACAGTAATTTTTGTTTGTAGACGTTTGTCAACGTTACTTGTTTATATTTATTGCACGTCTGATAATTGTTTTGTGCTCGATTTGTTAAAAGTGCATATGTGTTGGACTTTCTTATTTATTAGTGTTTAATTAACATCCTTTATTTTGTTTCTCTCACTGCTGCTTTGGTATTTTGTATGTGAAAAAATTGGCTTTGTAACTTTATTTTACATGTATGTAAACTTTTATGCTTTGTTACCGTTTATTACTTTTTAGTTACCCGGACCCATACTTTGGTTCTCCTGGGCTTTTAGAGTTTTAACTTAAGTCCGTGGTTTCAGAGAACACGGCCGTGCCGCTGTATGTCCTCATTTGTTGTGTGGTTGAGGGGGCCCAATAAAAGATCATGAGGTCAAAAGGACTAAGTGGATCGAGCTTTCCTCGCATCTTACCCATTGGCCGAGAAGCGTACTACTTAAAAGTTTGCTCGAGTGCTGGAGAAACGATGCTAAGAGGGTGGTGCTTATAGTGAACGCCGAAACCTCATAAAGTATAATGCTGCTAGGGGTTCATATATCGGAAAGGTTTTCACGACCAACCTGTATATAGACACCTTTTACTCGAATATTTCTGCTAAAAATGTCTACACTTTATTTGATTTGCCCATCATTACATATGGTATCTGAGCATTGGATCCAGGAAAGAAGAACTACTGAAAAATTGGACAAAGGTTAAGTTCGATACAAAGGACCTGGATGCTGGCGGTCACACGAGTTTCTCGAACTGTCTTTACAGAGATGGCATTTGTGCTTGTCGGTATGCATCCGATCTATTTATAGTTAAAGTTTCATCGAAAAATAATTGCATTGATTGCCTGAAGGTTTAAACTAAGATTTAAAAAATTAATTTGAATAATGACGATAACATTGACCTAGCTGATAGAATTGGTATAGAATTTTAAATAGATTGTATGAGAATAAAAGACAGTTATTTTTAAAGGCGATTCCAGGCTAGAAGAAGGCGCCGGAAGTCAATTTTATTCCATTGCATTACTGTTATGTAATCCAATAGAATAAAATAGATACTTGAAGATATGTCTTAGATAAATACAATCTACCAAGTGGAAAGTTCTATTCTACGGGCGTTGAAGGGGAACAAAAGGAAATTGAATAATAGCCTCACGATCCTTATTTATTCCAATGTTTTGTCAACACTGCTGGCGCTCTTGATCCGAAATACAATATGTTGGAAGAGATTGATTCAGAATACAACCATTTGGTAAACAAGATATCTGCATAAAATGGATTAAGGTACATGTTGAAGCTTGAAAGAATTCTGCTAAAGAACTTAGCATGAAAACCAAGAAGAAAAGTATTCGTAATGCAGGTAGGAAGAATGTTCATGATCCTGCAATGCTAAAAGGAATTTTTGGTGATGAGGAAGAAAACCATGTCCAGAGTTTTAAAGTAACAGATATTGAAAATGATGAAAGGATGCAGCCCAAAGTAATATTGACATATTTTTAGTGATCCTAATGCAGCAAATGGTCCTTATGTGAGTAAAATTAAGGAAGACTTGGGTTGAATCCTGGATGATACAGAATGCCCAGTTGTTGATATAAGAAATGAAGAATTCACTTTTTCTAATTTAGGAGGTTTTGATGAAACAAATGAATCACCAGATGTTGACAACGAGAAGGCAACAGCTGATACAATATATTCATTTTCTGAGGGAAAATATATATCAAGATCCGTCTGACAGCAAAATGTTATCCACAGAAAGTGCACATAATAGTGACCAATGTATAGAACAAGATGAAAAGTTTCAAGACAAGTCTCCTACAGTTAAGGAAGTTTTATCTGAAGACTGCTACTATATTTATGGGGAAACCTTGCTGGTCTAAAGGATCTAAAGCTTTTGGAGTAGTCCTGCACCCGAGAACCCTCCAAGAAAGGGTCCTCGTACTTCCCCTCATCCTCCGCCAGATTATTCAGATGAAGGTATGCCTTCAAAATGCTAAGTGTTTACGTTATAAGAAGTTCTAAATTCGAACTCGTATATCTGCCATATGCAGTATGTCTGGGAAGGATCAGAATTTTGGGAATGAAGGTATGCTTTTTATTTTATGTACTATTTTAATGTTTACTTAATTTTGGTTTCTGTTTGGACTTCTCTCTGCTAATTGGCATTAGAATAAATTGCACGCGCATATAAATATTAAACAGGTACCTTGTACATTTTAGTTATACAATTTATGTTTATTATACAAAAATATCGTTTAAGATATGATGTATTTGTTTTTTTGGGCGAAATGTGCAGAGAAAGAAAAAAATGTTGCTGATAAATATTTTGGCATAAATATTATATAAAAGCTGAATGATTATTTTTGTACGAAATGTAAATTTTAAGCATTAAATAGAAGAAATTTATTACCTTTTATAATTTCGCAAGTGATTTTTATGAGCTTCATATAAAGCCTGTGTTAGACTAAATTGCATATTTCAAACAAATGTATCATTCATTCTAGAGTTTTATTTTTGATCTTCTGAATGATGAACTGGATGGTATGGAAAACTTTAAGCTGACAGATAATTGCATTCAGTGTTCAATCAATGGTGAAGAGCAGATGATAGCTTTAGTACTGTTGAAGATAATCCTAGAAAATGTTTCTTAAACAGGAACACAAATCATGGCTGTGTATCATATGTGGTAATTCTTTAACTTGCATAAATTTTCAGTTACGTAAGTGCTGAAAAGCTGCAACATGCAAAGTGAAAATAAAAGAAATAAGGACTCAACAATTTTTATGATTCATATTTCTCGCATTCAAATAATATTCCTGCGATTGATTTAATCACTTATTAATTACCATTAACGTTTGTTTATTTACGCATTAACCCTTTGTGGCTAAGTGTTCCACTACATGGAACACCCAAATTGAATCGCTTCTGAAACCTTTAAATTCAGCCGTAAATAGATAAAAATGCCTTTATAATATACTTTGAACTTTTATTTTTAAACAGTAGATAGCAGCATATCACAAGGAGACACAGAATTTTCATTTATTATGCGCTATTAAAATTAAGTAATTCTCTATTTTTTTAATGATATGAAAAATTTTATTTGCTGGTTGTACACCAAATTATTTGTTTTATATATTTTTTTTAATCTTTCATATAAAACCATAAGCAGAATCATTGAATAAAACCGGGTGTTCCATTAGCGGGAAGACTGCGCCTTTAGCGATCTCATGGTGTTGCAAATCAGAACATCTGTGCTTAGGAGATAACATCCGTCGTTTACGTTTTCTGTTTCCGTTGTTTTTTTTGAGGGGGATGAATTCAAACAAAGCAGTATTGAGGGGTGAGGTGTGTTGTGTTATGAAAGCCTTAATATTGGCATCTCGAATTTTTTGGGAGCAGTTTTTTAGGCGAAAATTTTATTAGTAGCTGGACTCATTTTTACTTAGACCTGCGCGAATTTTTTGCTGTCGCATTTTAGTCTCATTCCCGTTTTATTTTCAATAATTGTATAGATATTTCTGTATGTATATACGAGTATTATGGGCTTTTTCTTTATTAATATTAATCGTAGTTATTTTTTATTACTTTTCCATAAATGGCGCGGTGAGGTCTAACTTTTTCCGAAGCGCTCTTTCCAAAAATTCGTAAATATTTTTGTATATAGGACTTGTGCATATAGATATTTATCTCCTTTATCCGTATATATTCAAGAATATTGTATATGTCCAGGAAACCATGTATACAGTCATAACACAGTTTTTTTCATTCTTATACAAACGCTTCTACGAATTTTCGTACTTCACTGCAATGCTCGCTTAGTCGCACTTTTAAAAGCTCTGGCGGCGCAGTGTTCCACCTCTTGAAACATCCATAGAATTAAAACGGTAAGTGCAGTTTTTACAAAATTTTACCCGTTACAAAATTTTCCTTTAGGACTACATAGACTGCATACAACTTTTTTGTTGAAATTCCGACGTTAACGTATAGTGCGTCGCAAAGGGTTAAAACAGATTCAAAATGCAAACTGGATGACCTTAATTTTTTATATACAGTCCAACTCCATTATAATGAACTTCAAAGGACTGAAAATTGTGACAAACGCAAAAATGTATTAATGAAAAAGTGATAAACATTATCGTATCTCTCAAAAGAAGTGAATAACTCTTAAAAAATCAGGTGAAAGGTTAACTGCAATTATCTGCAATTGTTAAATTTTTGATTTTTTGGTCAATTTCATAATAAGTTAAAAATTTTACGTGATAAATTACTTGGCATAAAAGTCATGTTTAGACCTATCTCACTTACACAACTAAAATACATATTAGTATTTTTTAGACAAAGGCAAACTAGCTTCTTTGAATGGTGAAACATCAATGGTTTTTCAACATCTTTATACTTCACATTTTTAACTTTTTCCTTGTATTTAAATTTTTTTATACGATTAGAAATTAAGTTTTTAGATACAGTACAAACTATAAGTACAAACTATAGACTTGGATGAACTATATTCTAAGTAGATATTGATTTGGCTAAATCTATGTCGCCCAGATGTTATAGTGGTTAGGTGAGCCTGCTACGGTACCGAAGGGCCCGGAGAAGATATGGATGTGTGGAAATGTATAGTGTCGATGCGGCATGGTATATGCGGCGAGCCGAAAGTCCTCGTGTGGATTGGTGGGAGATCCCGTATCACCCCATCTCTGAATAGGAGGTGGGAAACAGAAGTCCAACTTCTCTTCGGAGTAGGCTCTGGCATTGTTCTACGTAATACGGACACAACATTTAACTTCAGTTACCCAATATCTGGACTTGCTTTTAGGGAAGTTGAATTTGGTAGATAAATATGTGCAAATCTATTTAATTTAAAGAGATAACGGGTTCATGCACAACCAAATTGCTGGACTGTGAGGGAGATATATGCAAAATTGGATATTGAAGTTTTGAATAATGAGAATAAAAATATGAAAGAATATGCAAAAGACATTCTGAAAATCGTCAGTACTAAAGAAGGTAATGGTATCGATGATAGATCGAATGGGAATTTGTAATCGGAAAATGTGCATTTTATTTTATGTGTCCTTTGCATTTACTAATCAATTTCATTGCATTTTACTTCTATTTGGTTTCTTTAGTATGGCATGAACGTGTAGGTTTGGGTAAAACAATGTAGTTCACCGGTCGTATTTATTTTGTTTCATTATACTACTTTTGTTTCACTCGGGGACATGGGGCCATTTTCCCGAAGTACTTTAACCATTTCAGCCCCAATGCTGATACACAGGTCCCAGCAGATGCTTAAAGAAGCCTAGAGGGAATTGCACGCAACTGGAAGAGATCTGAAAATCTCTGAAAATTATCGCCCGCATCTTATAGAGGCTTGGTGCATTTGTTTATTATAAGGTGAGCATGTGCTACGTCTTTACGTTTAAACAAGTTGGGTCTGAAAGGGCTAAAAGAATTAGTGTAAGTTTAAATAGAGACATTAGGTTATGTATTGGAATAAGGCCGGATCACTGGAGGCCATTGTTGGACTTCTTGTTGCTACGCAGGCTAGTTCTGTGGGCTAGGAGAGTTGTGGCTCCGCCCCAGGTTTGGTATTGCTCCTTGAAGCTTCGTAAAGGCGAAGTGTTTAAATCTATCTGTATTGAAATTAAATATAAATGCTGAAATACAAACAGCAGAATGTTTAACGAGGAAGATTAGATATGCCGAGGAGCATAACTAAGTTCCTGTTCGACTGCCTTAACAGAGAAGAGGAAGACCCAAACGCTACCCGATTTTTTAAATACAAGTTTATTTTCAGTAACCCTATTGCACGGCAAAAGACTAAGAATAACAAGGGTAATATAAAGAGAAATTTAGATTTTTCCGATTTACCCAAACGAAGCACTTTAAGCTGTTTCAAATCAAAGCTTTCACTAACCATTTGTTCACTAAACATTTATAACAGCAAATTAACACGTTTTATTCAATACAATACCCACATCTTTATGAATAATTTTCAAATTTCTGTTCTCGCGATATCGGTATAGTTTATTTGAAGTATTGGCCAAAGAGATTAATTTCTGTAAATATTCTCTCACTTCAGTATTGTAATCAGATATGGAAAATATGTAAAGTTATTTTGTAATTATTCTAGTTTATGAGAGAAAAACATTCCTTAAAGATGAATCTAATTTCCTTAGATGTACTAGCTTTAGTATCTCATATCCTCTCACTTTAGATTAGTTATTTCTCTAACCAAATGATATATAATTCATAGAATTCAACCATGTGAAAATCCCCATTTTTACCTCATCAGCAACTTTATATTCGATGAAGGAAGTTTACTTACGGAAAGCGTCACACGCATTTAAATGTTTTAATATTCCTTAAATCATTTTTCAGAAATTTTTAGAGTTTAGGAGCAACCAAAAATATCACTTTACATAACCGACTCTTATATAAACTCTTCATTTGGATGGATTAGTGGATTATTCAGTTATGGCAAAGCACACGAGGGCTATCTGCCTAAAGGGAGGGATGCCTTCGTGGAGGACTTTCTAAGGGAAACTGGCTCGTATACACGTTACAAATGGGGAAACCACGAAAACACCCATGCAGCCAGCCCGTTCGCGGGATTCGAACCTCAGACCGAACTACCAGTGTTCAGCGTCTTTACCGCTCGGCCGCTGGTGGGGCAACTCTTCATTTGGTTAATAATTTGACTTCTAATAGAATATATATGTCCCACTAAAAGTTGGTTTAAAAAATCAGTGCTGCGTTAAAAAGTACTTGGAATCCGATTGTTCGGGATCATCTTCCAATAACTGGAAAATAGAGATGCCGCTGTGCTTGTACACAAACGAACATAAAAAGAGAACAAACATGCTGACCAATGTATAATGTTGGGTTATGCAAAGAATGCTTTACCATACGATGTAAAAATCTCGTATAATAAAGTTTTACAGAATAGGTGTGCTTATAGTAAGCTGATGGCTACGTGTGGTACATATGTATCCCACCATTAAAAACAGCTGGGACAAGTGTCCCAGCCTATTGCTTGAAAAACGTTTGTGAAGGAAAATGCTACATTTACCTTATTTATGACATTTTGTTCACTTGGGTAGAAAATGGGGTAAAATGTTTTAAAGTTCCAGTCAAATGGTTAATGAAAAGTCCAAATACATTACGTACTTAATTTACTATTTAGGTCTTTCACAATGATATCCGAGTTAATAAAATTGTTTCCTAAAACTTTAGTATCAAATATCAAACAAATTCCCTTTGACTTACTGTTTTAAAGATGAACGTGTAGTGTTTAATAGACTAATTTTGAATCCCCATTCTTTTCTCCAAATGCATTTCCTCCAATGACCTAAGCCTTCTGGGAGTAAATGGATCAATATCTTGTATAGTATGGTGCAAAAGGTTTTTTAAAAATTGCAATCTAAAGGGAGGACAAAACGCGTTTGGTTAGTTACAATGTAGGACATAGTTATGCTACTTCAAAATCAAATGGTTGGGTTAAAAACCGAACTCTGGCAAGCCTAGATAAACGAAGCGTTTGAGATGGTAAGCTCCGCCTACGGACGAATTTTCTGATACTGACACCATGACTGCTAATGAAATTGGATTTTGACGATAGACCAAACTACAGAATCAAAGTTATAGAATTGAATCGGCAAATCGTTCAACTTTAAAGTAAAATTCAAGCCAATAAGAATATGAAACGCATGATGGACGCTAGTCGACCTGTCTCTACCCCGGATAAGTACACGGATCTACTAGCGAAACATATTCGGGATGCGAAGAAGGAAATGAAGCACCTTAAAGGTAAGCGTGATTATTTTCCATCAGTGTGATAACACCACCCCTCTTAATCCTGCTAATAGTTCTAACATCACAGTTAAAAGAAAATAGGATCTCTTATAACAACGTAAATATAGATGAAGGCTTTGTTAAACCAACACGAAATGCTAAAATTAGAAAAAAGCTCACTTAAACCCAAATCCAGTTCCTACTCAATAAATTTAGTCCGTTAGAGTCTAATAACCCCGAAGCCATTTTACAAAATGATAATACCAACGTTCAACCCAATACACACCGCTAACATATCAAATTAAATCTGCTCCACCAACAATGGTCAAACCACCTGATCTCCAACAATTATCAAATCAAACCTCCACAAAATATTTTCGGTAAAGTAAGCGGTGAACTTCTTAAAATCTTCCCAAACTCACAAGATAATCACCAAACACTCACTCAGTTTCTTAGAAATAATTCCATAGAACACTACCTAATTAATCCTAGCTGCCCCAAACCCATAAAAGTAGCAATACGCAGACTTCCAATAGACATGGAAACTACTGAAAGCACTGAAATCCTCAAATTTAGGACGCACACTACACAAAGTTGTTCAAATGACTCGAGATCATACACGCAAACCTATGCCGCTATTCCAAGTTCAATTACTCTTAACACCCAACACTGAAACTGATATTAAAATACTTATTCATAGTTCAAATCGAAAAGTAACAATAAAAACTTAATACCGCAGTGCCACAATTACCAAAAATGGCACCATTCCTCAGAAAATCGCTTTCTCACTCCCAGGTGCGTAAAATGTGCCGGGGAGCATAAAACACTTTGCCCACATTAAGGACACATTGAAAAATCTGTAAATTGTAATCAAAATCACCCAGCGTCTTACCGTGGTTGTATAAAATTTCCTAAACCAAAAAAATCATTACACAAGCACACATAAAACGGTTTTCAGATATTGTTGCAAACAAACCTCATAACTCAAATCCTCAACACGTAAATACTAACCAGACTCGACCCACACAGACTTCTATAACCCAAAACCAAAAGTGCACAATTTCACCAACTCTCAGTATTTATAGAATTTATCAAAGAACTCGAAACAATTTTTGGAATACAACTCTCACAACTCATTTAACAAAAATTTAAAACGGCTTAGAGAGGCTAACACCACAGTGGGAAAAACGTATACAATATTTTTAACGTTCGAAGAGCTAAATAATTTTGTTAATAATTCATTTTGCCACCAGTTTATATTCTTTTACTAAATTTAAGATATAAATTCATCTAATTTTACTTGAACACTCCATATTTCTTCCCTTATTCTGACTAACGTTTTACTTCAGCAGGCAAATGTCACCGCTTACTTTCAGCTACCCTTCTAAAATGTATGACAATGAAAAGAGCCCCATCCTCCTATAGCCCACTATAGAGACTCCGCTCAACTCCCAGCTTCAACTATGAAGCACTTGACACATTGATTCAGAAATTAGACCCCTCGCAGTCCACCTCACCCGTCACTCAAATTTCCCTACCTAGTTTTATTCTTGCTCATGTATATATGATTATTACTTTATTTTCCTTTATGTACCTTTCTTTTCAGGATATTTTGTACTTGTGTATTTTATTATGCAATACGTCATTTATTGATTGTAATTACATTTGCTTAGTATGTCATTTGTCCGTCTCTTTGCACAACACAAACATGCATTCACAGTTCTCCCTCGCTGCCCCGTTTCGTTTCGTATTCGCCTCCTGTATCGTCAGGTGATGGTAGCCCCTGAAGATCAGAATTATCAATTGATACTTTGGCGATACAGAAATTTGTTTACGTTCCTGTGTTAGAATGGCGCCGACATGGATGACGAAGTTTCAATTTTAAATATACTTAATAAATTCAGTCACTCTCGGTCTATTTAAATCAAACTGAATACATTTAATAATATAACATTCACACGTAAACATTTAATAATTCAGCAGTACAGATAAGCATTAAAATAAGAATTACAACCGTTACAGGCCAGCTACGCTTTTAGCGACCGAATTCTACGAACAACAAATCTCAAAAGCGTGTTGCCAACACAGGGCAACGAAAAGGTAGAAATTAATTCGATAGGCGTGGAAGTGAACACCTCCGTTTTTGGCCTTCTTAGGATTGCGACTCCTGATCACCCCCTTCTACTCAACTTTGACCTCCACTTCTCTACGTCCGGCATTGATATTGTCATATGCCCTCTGGGTTTTGCTTCATTGAGCCAGATATTTCGGCCATATCGGTGCGGATACTGATGATAGAGGGCCACATATTTAGCTTCAAAAGTTATATGCTCCGATCTGGAGCGACATATGTAAGAAAGATTATGGCTATTTGGATCCACCTCATGGCAGGAAAAGGAGTAAGGCGCCAAGCATCATAACAGCTGACAATCTGGCCAAACTAAAATGAATCCAGTCAACTAAACGGTTAACTTACAAATCAGTATTTGGACAAAAGTCCCCGTCAAGATAGATAAATGTTCTGACCACTGATAATTCCAGCTGAGTTCGAATTCTGAAGAAAAAGTGCTGCGTACATATTTTCCTCCTTTCCTGTATATAACCCCTTTCAATTATGCCGAAAAGTGGCAACATGGAGAACTAATGTGAATCCATGTGAATGAGAATGAAAGAACTCTTCTTTCACTACATGGCAAAATACAGTTACAAACTGATGTTCTCTATATGAGTATTAAGCATAAAAAAATTATGTTTGGAATTCTGAATATCTGTATTGGTTAGAGATGAATGAATAACAAAAGTAACTATATAGTATACGTTTCGTAGTCATTAACAACGAATATAAATATATTTTTTAAATTTGAAGTTATTGCCAACTTTTGAAAGTAGTTTTGTACTTAAAGAATATTTGCGAAAGAGCCTTATCAATGCACTAGTGAATGTTGCACATTTACTAGTGAACGTTACCTATGTGCTAGTGAATGTCATATCGATAACATTGTTTCCATACTTCGATTATACAACTCAAATTATGCCAAACTGCAAGTTCAGTAAAAATCGCACGCGTAGTTTATAAAAATTAGCTCTTCATTATTAATATAATTTGGTATATATTATTAATATCTCTTTTATTAAACTTTATTCTTTCTTTCCCTCTTTCAAAATTTAGGTTCAACCCAAATAAAATTCGCAGTTATTTTCTGGTTCGTTTTTAAAATTTGCGTTCTTTAGTAATTTTTATCTTAGTAATGTTAGTATCTTGGTAATCTATAAAATTTTCGAAAACATTTCTGAATTATAACCTGTCAAATTTTTATATTTAAGTAAATGTATTTCTAGGCATAAATGCAAAAAATAAGTTTTTTTATTCAAAATTTCCAAAGATAGACGCGAATTTATATACTATTGACGCCTTTTGAAATTTACAAATTTGCTGTAAGCTATTGTTAAATATTTGCATAAGTCGCCTGTAGTAACGGCAACCGCCGGCAATAAAAGGAGGTGCTTTCCTTAGTGGCACCGCAGTTCCTTTTAGTTTGAGCCAGAATAGACCTGCCCGGGGAGAAGCCAGGGGATGAGAGATTCCGGTTTCCGCCCTGTTCTGGTTCCCGTCTTGTTGCGGATCCAGTCCTGTTCCGGTTCCCGTCTTGTTCCAGTCCAGTTCCGGTCCTGATCCAGTCCTATTCCAGTTCCAGCCGTGGCCGTTTAAGTCTAAAACACGTAGGAGCGGATGTCTGAATTCAGCGAAATGGAGATATACGCCGAAAGGGCTAGATGGATTCTGTCTTTTAAGGGAAAGTGTTCTTCGCCGTGCCGGCATAGCTGTTACTTTAAAGCACTTTGAAGTTTTTCCGCCCAAGATGTTAAGTTTTTGTTTGTGATGTTAAGTTTTCAGTGTTGAAGTTCCAGTTAAATAAACCTTTAAGTTTTAGATAATGTTTTTGTGTTCTTCAGAAAATTTTAGATTCGAAGTCAGATATAGTAGCATAAGATTATTATCGGAAAAATCAACATTTGGCATCAAGCGACAGGATATTGTCTGCAAGGTAAGCGACTTTTTTATTTTGAATCATGGAAGCTTTAAAATTAACAAGAACTCAATATAGAAGACTATTCAGTAAAGCTTGTAATGAATTTGACAATGAAGAAACTAAATATAATCAGGAAGAAAAATTAATTAAAATAAAAGTTATTTCCGAGAAAGCTAAAATTTTGTTTGATACTGAAATGAAAATACGAGAATTAATGTTCAAAGAAATCACAGATGAGACTTTACTTATTAAGGAAATAGATGAATATGAATTATATTTTGATAGGTGGAGACTTCTGGAAAGTAAAGTAAAAGATCTTACTTCTGGAACCCCGAATGTAACTTTAATTGATCCGTCCTTTGTTCAGAATAAAATGTTACATTATCCGAAGATTAAATTGCCTATCTTATCTATCCTAACGGCAACGTGAAGAAATGGCTAGGATTTTGGGGGCAATTCCAAAAGATTGATAAAGATCCTACATTAGATAATAATGATAAATTTGCTTATTTAGCACAGGCTATGGAGAATTCTCCTGCAGAGGAAATAGTTAAAAGCTTTCCGCCAACTGGCGATAGTTACAAGAGCGCAATCGAAGCATTGCAGACGCGTTTTGGTAACAAAGAATTACTAACGGAGATTTATATTCGTGATTTGCTAACCCTTGTTATTCAAAAACAAGGTACACACTCTTTGCGGAAACTATACGATGAACTCGAATCTAATCTAAGAGCCTTGGAGATATTGGGAATAAATAGAGGCAAATATTGCGCGATATTATATCCATTGGTAGAATCAGCATTGCCGAATGAAGTCTTAAAAACACGTGGGAGAGACTTAGGTTTTCGCGTAAAGGATCAGAAAGTTTAACCGGCGAAAACGCCCAGTTAAGAGAAAGGGAATCTGACCTTGAGCGCCTTTTATGTTTCTTGCGCGGTGAAGTTGAAAGTGAGGAAAGAATTTCTTTAGCAGCTAAATCTTTCAATGTTTTCGATCGATTGGCTCACGGTAATAAGAAAGGGAATTCGGGTTTAAAGATAAGAGAACCTCACTTAAAACCTACGGCAGCTGAACTGTTTACTTCTAATGAAGCTAGAAAAGGCTGCATATTTTGTTCCAATATAAATCATGGTTCTGCGGAATGTTTTCAGGCGCGTAACTTATCGTTGTCAGAAAGAAGTTTTGGTCCAAAGGACACGCTCTTGTTATCTGTGTGAAATCTGGACATTCTGTCAGGAGGTGTAGATTAAAAACAGTTTGTTTTACATGCGGCAAAAGGCATATTTTTCCTATGTAAGGGCCATTCACAAATGAGTGAGACAAGGCAACGGAACAGCCTCCAAATCAGGCTGAAACACTCGCCAACATTTCTTCAAGGTCTCCTAAAGTTTTGCTGCAAACAATAAGAGTAATAATTAAAAAAGATAAAAAATCTCGTTCGGCTCGAGCTATAATTGATGCTGGTTCTCAAAGGTCATATTCTGCAAAGCGCAGCTCAAGATATGGGTTACAGGTATACGGTAAAGGAATACCTTAGCCACGCATTATTTGGTGGTACAACGACCAGTTTGTGTGAACATAAAGTTTACAAAATTCATTTATCTAATATGTCTGGCTCGTACAGTTGTAATTTTGATACGTTAAGTCAGCCTGTTATTTGTAATAGTATACCTTCTATTGGACAAGGAATATGGCTTAAAGAGCTTGCTGACTGTGGAATAAGTTTAACAGATCGTTTAGAAGGACCCATAGAAATTTTAATAGGAGCCGATGTTGCAGGACGATTATTAACGGGGAATCGTAAACTAATTTCAAACGGTCTTGTGGCTATTGAAACAAAGTTAGGATGGACGGTTATGGGAAAAACCGGGGAGTTGAATAGTGAAGGTTCAACATTCTTAGTTACATCAATGTTGAATAAAGAAGCTTGTATTTCTGATTTATGGGCCCTCGACTCGCTTGGTATTACGGATCCATCCGAACAAAAGACTAAATTGGAATTGTATGAGGCTACCAAGCAACATTTTCTTGATACTGTAAAAATAGAAGATGACCGCTTTGTAGTGTCTTTGCCTTGGTTGGAAGGGCACCCTCCCCTGTCGGATAATTTTGAGTTATCGCTTAAAAGGTTGCACGGTACGATTAGGCAACTTGAAATAGATAATCTTCGCCAAGAAAAAATAGGGGTGATTTCTGATATTCGTAAGGCCTTTCTACAAATTGGCCTGAATTCTAGTGACAGAAACTTCCTCCGATTTCATTGGATAAAGGGTGAAGATGGCTTGAAGCATTTTCGTCATTGTCGAGTCGTATTTGGTGTAACTAGTAGTCCATTTTTACTTGGTGCTGTTATTCAATATCACCTAAATTCAATTTTGGAGAAAAATGATGCAGCTGAAAAATATCCTTCCAACATTATTGTTAAATTAATGAATAGTTTCTGTGTTGATAACTGTAACAAGTGTCGGAAGTAAAGATGAATTACAGCGCTTCATGAAAGTATCTTCAGATGTTATGGCAGAACGAAAATTTGAATTGCGGGGTTGGGAATATACCGACTGTAGTTTAGAAACAATCTATTGCGAATGTATTAGGTTTGTTGTTATGGGAAAGACAAGGCGATACTCTTCAAATAAATGTTGCTAATTTACAAAATCTTTGTTTCGAGAAAGTTACGAAAAGAAGTATTTTGGCAATAGCCCATAAAGTATTTGATCCCATCGGTATAACATGTCCAGTCCTTATATTACCTAAGATGTTATTACAGCGTACATGGGAAACAAAAGTAAAATGGGACGAAGAAGTTAACACCGAAATTAAAAGTAAATTTTTGAAATGGGTAAAGGACATTTCTCTTTTGAAAAACATTAAAATTCCAAGGTGGATACGATATCAGCCAAAACAGTGTTCAATCCATGTTTTTTTTGTGACGCCAGTCAAGCAGCGTATGCGGCAGTAGTTTTTATTCGTGTAGAAGAACCTGAATCAGTTAAAGTACAGTTGCTTCAGGCTAGGTCTAGAGTTTCCCCTTGTGGTAAAACGGAAACTATTTTAAGATTAGAATTGTTAGCAGCAACTATTGCATCTCGTCTTGCTGCAGACGTTCTAAAAGACTGAGGCCAGAAGTATATTTTTCTGGACAGATTCAACTACTGTCCTTGCATGGATAAAAAGGGAAGAACCATGGGGGACATTTGTAGAAAATAGAGTACAGGAAATAAGGCTTTTGACACGTGTGGAGGATTGGAGGCATATACCTGGTCACCTTAACCCTGCAGGTCTTCCAAGTAGAGGGTGTTCAGTTCGCCAACTCTCCCGGTCAAAATGGTGGGAGGGTCCGAGCTGGCTTTTAAAATCGCAAGAAAATTGGCCGAGTGCCGAATTTATAACTGATGAAGCGGAAATAGCCAGCGAGAAAAAAAGGCAGTGGTTTCATCTCTAGTGTGTACTGAAAGGTTTAGTTTGAGTGAGCGATTTTCTAGCTATCGAAAAACAGTTAGAGTTGTTGGTTGGATTCAACGATTTTTCTTTAATTGCAGAAATAAGCAAAAAAGGAAAGTTGAACTCACTGTTGATGAAATTGATTTTGCAGAAAAGGTTGTTATTCGCTTGATTCAATCGGAATCGTTTCAGGATATAGAAGACGCACGCTTACGAACTCTTAGTCCATTTTACGATGCGGGAATTCTAAGAACTAAAACTGGTGCGTTTCGAAGAGATGACACGTTAGAGTTTAGAACACCTATAATATTACCAGGAGAACATCCATTAGTTAGGAATTTAATTATGGAAGAACATAAAAAGAAAGGACATGCAGGTGTACAATATATACTGAATACCTTAAGGGAAAGGTTTTGGTTGTTATCTGGCAGAAGAACGGTGCGTTCTGTTTTGAGTAAATGCATTACTTGCAAGAGATATTCTGCTGCACCTGTTGACCACATCAGCCCCACCACCAATAGAGCGAGTAAATGATTCAGCAGTATTTCAAGTAACGGGTATAGACCTTTGTGGTCCTTTATTGTTGAGAAACAAAGAAAAGGCATGGACCTGTGTTTTTACATGCGCCGTTTATAGAGCGGTCCATTTGGAGTTGCTGACTTCTCTATCTACAGAAGTGTTTCTTCAGGCTTTTCATCGGTTCGTGTCACGAAGAGGTAAACCCACAACTGTGTACAGTGATAATGGAACTAATTTTGTAGGAGTTTCAGAAGCATTTAAAAATAGATTTCGTAAAGAATATTTGGGAATTCTTAAGGTTTCGCATAAAAGAGCTGAAAGGAAAGTTACTATTAAATTAGATGATATTGTTTTGATCGGTAGTAGTGACAAAAGACTTTTTTGGCAACTTGGTCGTATCATAGAACTACTTCCAGGACCTGATGGAATAAATCGGCTTGCAAGAGTAAAGACCCGAAATGGAATTTTGCTTAGAGCAGTTCGAACTCTGTATCCTTTAGAGGTAGCGCAAAATGATGTACCCGTGAAGCTGCAGAACGAAAAACAAGATTCTTTGTCTGAACTTAAACTCATAGATGATAAATCTGTCAGGCCTGTAACACGATCTGGTAGAACTGTAACTCCGCCTGACAGACTGGCATATTAAGGCTCTTTGGTATTGTTTTACTTTGATGTGAAAGTTCACTTTTTTTCTTTTTTTTTTTCCTTTCGGTGGAAGGATGTTAAATATTTGCATAAGTCGCCTGTAGTAACGGCAACCGCCGGCAATAAAAGGAGGTGCTTTCCTTAGTGGCACCGCAGTTCCTTTTAGTTTGAGCCAGGATAGACCTGCCCGGGGAGAAGCCAGGGGATGAGAGATTCCGGTTTCCGCCCTGTTCTGGTTCCAGTCATGTTGCGGATCCAGTCCTGTTCCGGTTCCCGTCTTGTTCCAGTCCTGTTCCGGTCCTGATCCAGTCCTATTCCAGTTCCAGCCGTGGCCGTTTAAGTCTAAAACACGTAGGAGCGGATGTCTGAATTCAGCGAAATGGAGATATACGCCGAAAGGGCTAGATGGATTCTGTCTTTTAAGGGAAAGTGTTCCTCGCCGTGCCGGCATAGCTGTTACTTTAAAGCACTTTGAAGTTTTTCCGCCCAAGATGTTAAGTTTTTGTTTGTGATGTTAAGTTTTCATCAGTGTTGAAGTTCCAGTTAAATAAACCTTTAAGTTTTAGATAAGGTTTTTGTGTTCTTCAGAAAATTTTAGATTCGAAGTCAGATATAGCATATAGGATTATTATCGGAAAAATCAACACTATAATAACGCCAAAAGTGGTTTGCGCACTTTGATAAAAGTATTTGAAAGATTAATAATGCACCTTATTTTCCTGTCATATACAATGAATAAAGAAAAAATAAATCAATATAAATTAAGAGTTTCGTTAAGTGAATTTTTCTTTTGGCGTAAACTGAGAAAAGTGAACCAAATTGATTGAATATTAAAATTTCCTGTTTGTAAAGTTGCTTGTCAAACTTTACAAAATTTAATGTTTGGGTACAATGAGTTATAGAATCGAAATATGGCCAAAATCGGTATGCCATTTCAGAGGAGTGCGATTTTGTGTCGGAATACCTATTTTAGAACAGAATATTCAGTTTAGAACAATAAATCTAGCATATATAAATCTAGTATTTAAGCATATTCATAGAATCGCAGGAAACATTTTAAATTTTTTTAAGCATAATTTTAATGTTGATGCTTTCAATAGAAAGAGTTCTACCCGAGGGAGATATTTAGAAATGTGGTCATCTCTAAAATATTATATGGAGTCGAAGCATGGGGCTGCCGGGCAGAGGTACTTGGGATTAGAATAAAACAGGACATCTTGTAGAGAGGCTGAATGCTTAACAAGAGCCTTCAGAACCGTTTCGATTAAAGTTGCCCGCGACTTTGCGGGAATTCCGCGCTTCTCCGTTTTGTACAAATTTTTACTACAGAAAATTTGTTAGCTAATAAAATTACAAATACTGAAATTGGCAAAAAAAAAAATACTTTCAAGAGAAGAATGAGGTTATTCACCCAACGACACAATTTGGATTACTTTATGATCTTGATGTTCCTTCTGGTGGCGAAATCGAAGTTTTTATGGATCGTTCTGGAATTGATAGGAAAGTGGGTAGCGCTGTCGGAAGTTATTTTTATGGAGTGGAGATGGACAATGCGAGACTAAATCTTAACCCTTTGCGGCTCAGTGTTCCACTACATGGAATACCCAAATTTAATCGCTTTTGAAACCTTTAAATTCAATCGTCAATAGATAAAAATGCCTTTATAATATACTTTGAACTTTTTAAATAATAGATAGCAACATATCACAAGGAGACAGAATTTTCATTTATTATGTGTTATTAAAATCCACTTTTTTCAAGTAATTCTCTTTTTTAATGATAAATTTTATTTAGAAAATAGTTAGGCATAATTTTGCTGTCTGTACTCCAAATTACTTGTTCTATTTTTTGTTAATCTTTCATACAAAAACCATACGCAAAATCATTGAATAAAACCAGGTGTTCCATTAGCGAGAAAACACTGCGCCTTTAGCGAACTCATGCTGTTACGAATCAGAACATCTGTGCTTAGGAGAGAACATCCGTTGTTTTCTGTTTCTGTTGTTTTGCGGGGGGGGGAAGGAATTCAAACAAAGCAGTATTGAAGGGCGAATTGCGTTATGAAAGCCCTAATATTGGCATCTCAAATTTTTTGGGAGTAGTTTTTAGGCGGGAATTTTAGTAGCTTGACTCATCTCTACTTAGACCTGCGCGAATTTTTTGCTGTCGCATTTTAGTCTCATTCCCGTTTATTTTCAATAATTGTGTAGATATTTTTCGTGTATGTATATATTATAGGCTTATTTTTCTTTATTGTTAATATTAATCGTAGTTAATTTTTTTATTATTACTTTTCCATAAATGGCGCGGAGAGGTCCAACTCCGAAAATTTTTAAATATTTTTGTATATAGGACTTTAGTATATAGATATTTATCCGTACATATTCAAGAATATTGCGTATATCCAGGAAACCATGTATACAGCCATAATACAGAGTCTTCATTCTTATACAAACGCTTCTACTCATTTTCGTGCTTCACTGCAATGCTCGCTTAGTCGCACTTTTAAAAGCTCTGGCGGCGCAGTGTTCCACCTCATGGAACACCCACAGAATTAAAACGGTAAGTGCAATTTTTAAAAAATTTTACCTGTATACTCCTTTAGGACTAAATAGACTGCATACAACTTTTTTGTTGAAATTCCGACGTTAACGTATAGTGCGCCGCAAAGAGTTAACCACTTGCCCTAAAAAGACGTGCCACGCACGTCGAGATGCTTTTGTCTCAAACCTCGAGCTACGTCGATAGGCATTTATCGCAAAAATGAAAATAACGTGGTGCACACGTCGCCTAACAACGAGATTGTTTATTTCTCGAGTTACAGCTCTGGATTGCACTCGCAGACGCGAAACGGCGAAAAAGAGACTTTACCGCTTGTTATATTGCAGCGCACGGCACCGCAACCGTGAAGTTTAGTCGTAGCGCAAGTGGTTAAATCGATGAATTCGGTTTATGAAGCAGAACTATGCGCACTAAGAGGTTTTGAATGGGGTTAATAAAATAACAGTTCGATATTTTATAAATATTTATACTAGTGCCCTTTCTGCGGTACAGGCACTCTCCCAACCAGATCATATAGACTGATTAACGTAATAAAAGACTTGTTTAAAAAGTCTGAAAGAAACTTTCCAGTGTAATTTAACGGTAAGTTAAGTGTTTTTGTTAAATCCGCTGGTTTTCCTCGTTTATAGCTACGGAGCTTTGGTCGAGATCAACTGGAGTTTAGTAGTTGCCAACTTCCTTTCTCAAATTGCAGTTTTGTTTAGCAAGGCTTTAGCTTTGTACTTGTGCGCTGAGTGAACTGGAGCATTTGTGCTTCCCTAATTGATTACCATTTCTAATTACTAAATTACAGTGGCATTGACAGAAATGAGAGTGTGGACACCCTTTCTAAAATGGCGGCATTTCGAGATGGGACCAATAATTTTGATATCCAAGATTCAAGAAAAAAGACCATTACTGAAATGGAAAACTGGATTTATACAGAATGAAATATATGGTGGGAGTCGTCTAATAAGAAACAAGATTGAATATAAAGCTAAAAAAAGATGCGCGTTTTAAAATTTACATAAATCAGATAAATTTATGCATGACCTGTGGGAGTCTAGTGGTTATTCGTTATTTTAACGGTATCATCATAACCAATACCATTATATATTAGATCTCTCTCGAAAATATGAAAAATAACACTGAATAATATTCTGCGGTAAGTTTAAATCCGCTAATGTCTTCAGTAGAGAAAACCAATTGATCGAATCAAAAGCTGAGGTAATGTCCAAAGACAATACGACTGCATGCTTATAAGGTTTATTCTCGCCAATGAAATCCATCACTTCATACAATGCAGTATCTGTGCTACCAGTATTGTATACGAGTTGGGGAGCACCCAATGTAGACCCTAGAGGCACTCTTATTTTTGATTTTATTATTGCTAATAATCTGAATCTTTTAACTGCTAGTGATTCGCCTCCCACATTTCAATCTGCAGTGGGATCTGGATGGACAGACTTGGTTATGGTTAATTCGGATATTAATTGTCGGCCAGAAGATTTTTATGTGTCTAAGGAAGAGACGTTAAGTGATCACAAATATTTTGCATTTGAATCGTGAGTTGGATGTGTCCAGACAGACTGGGATCACTAGAGATACTAATAGAATTATTAATTTTTGTCGTTCCTATAAGAATAAAATGACAAGATATTATGATGAGTTACTTGAAACTGGATCTGCAGAGGAAGTGGATAGTTTTGTCGGAAGATTTACGGGAGATCTGAAGTTTCAGATTTTTAAGAAGTTAAGGTTAAGGCCTCGGCATATTTCTGCCATCGTATGGTGGACTAATGATCTTACCAGATTACGCAGGGAAAATACGCGCTCTGCGTAAGAGATTTCAGATTCCTGGAATTGCAGAACAAGAACTTGCTATATATAAACGAACACTACGCAGAGTTAAATATGAATCCGTTAATAAAATTTTTCTAGAAAATAAGTTATATTATGATGGATTTTTGCGATGTGCTTCGGGTAAGGTTAAGAGAAAAAGAATGATCGTGAATCCTGCGAATAATGATAATATAAGAAAGAAATTAATATGAAATTTATTGAAGAGGTTTTTAAACTTGGAGTACCCGAGGATATGGAGACTATCCGCAATAGATGATTGAATGAGAATGATGTTTGCGATTCCGAAATTTCTCGCGAAGAAATAATTTGGGCTATTTATGGGCTCCATGTTAAGAGTGCTCCTGGTCCTGATGGGATCCATGCTGGCTTTTTAAAGATTTTTTAGCAATTTTATCCTGATTTTATGTTTTTACTCTATAACAAATGTTTTTCTCACGGTGTTTTCCCATCTTTGTGGAAGAAAGGTCGAATGCTTTTGATACCCAAGTCTAATGGCAAGAAAAGGCCTATTATACTACTAGATTTTATGGGTAAGATACTGGATAAGATCTTACTAAATAGATTATATCGAATTTTGAAAGATAATCATCTGAGTAACAAACAGGGTTTTTTGCCGGGTCATAGCACAGATACTGCATTGTATGAAGTGATGGATTTCATTGGCGAGAATAAACCTTATAAGCATTCAGTCGTATTGTCTTTGGACATTACCTCAGCTTTTGATTCGATCAATTGGTTTTCTCTACTGAAGACATTAGCGGATTTAAACTTACCGCAGAATATTATTCAGTGTTATTTTTCATATTTTCGAGAGAGATCTAATATATAATGGTATTGATTATGATGATACCGATGATGCTATTGTTAAGATTCACAGAGGATGTCCACAGGGCTCTTGTAGTGCTCCCCTGTTCTGGAATCTGAATAAGTTGTTGAGGGTTGACTTTCCACAAGACGTGGAAATTGTTGCATATGCCGACGACATCCTTGTACTAACGAAAGAGGACTCTCTGGAGAACTGGAAACATTGTTTCAGATTATCACTATTTTTAAAAATGGAAAACTGAAGAGGGGCTTGAATATTGTTTAGAAAAAACCAATGCCTTGTTTTTTCTTAAAGGCGGAAGAAAATGTAGAAGTCCACAACTCAGGCTTAACGGAATAAGGATTAAATTTGTTGACTACATGAAGTATCTGGGAGTTACAATTGATTCCAAGCTGACTTTCGCTAAACATTTTAAAGAAACTAACAAGAGAACTAATGATATTTTATTCTTATAAGCGTTCCTTTACAGCCCATACCCTAAATTTTAAATGTAAAATAATCTGTGAAATATATAAAAGTTATAATTCCTATCATTATGTATGGCATAGGTTGTTGGGGTTCCAGGGCAGGGGAACTTTGTCGTCTGTGTATGAAATTAGACAATACAGAGGAGCTGGTATTTGGCTATGACACGTTGCTTTAGGACGGTCTCTACAGAGGTTCCATGCGTCCTGGCCGGCACACCGCCGCTCTCTGTTATACAAGACCTATTACGATAAATTTTTACTAAGATTGTAGATTAGACCAAGTTACACGGGGACGATTTGATTACAAGACATGCTTTTGAGAAGTTTAATAGGCTGCTAATTCATCCTGCAAGTAATATCGTATGCAGCTATGATAAAGAATTACCTAATATTGGTATGTATGACTGACGGATACACTGACGGATCACGTATTGAGGGAAGGATTGGTGCCGCCTTTGTTGTATACTTTTATGGTATTGAGATTCACTGTGAACAATATAGATTGAACTCTTAACCCTTTAACTGCCGCGGGCGTATATATATACGCCTTGCTCAGCCGATGCGTTAACTGCCCCAGATGCGCAGCCGATGCGTTAACTTTGCGAATAATTTTAGGTGTAGCAGCGCAAAGCAAATGATAGCAGTTTGGAAGGACGTATATATACGCCTGGGGCAATGAACGCCGCGGCAGTTAAGGGGTTAAAATTCGGTCTTCCAGGCAGAAAGTTGTGCGCTGGAAAAAGCCTTAACGTATACAAGTTTTAATGTCCCACGACATTCCATTGTCAATGTATATAGCGACTGTATCGTTGTTGCAGATATTATATCGTCCTGTATCAACTAATTATACTGTTTTTAACATGAAGTTATTTGGAGAAGTTCTTGATCAGATTGAAATTAAATTGCATTGGGTCAAGGCTCATGTTGGGCATTTAGGTAACGAGAGGGCGGATGTGCTGGCGAGGGATGCCGCGCTCTCTAACTGTACTGAATATATTGAGATTCCAGGTTCAAAGAAAAGTGCGAATAGAGTGATTTTAGAAAATTGTTTGGATGATTGGCGATCCATATGGGCTGGATCAGAGAAAAATAAAGATCGCTTGCGAATTTTACAGATCAAGAGACACATGGCACTTCATAATAACATTGATATGAACCAGTTTCTCACAGGACATTGTAGATTTCCAAGTTATTTGACGAGAATTCATATTCAAGAGACAGATCAATGCCCTAAATGTGAGGTATCTGCTGATGCTAACCACTATTTTTATGTGAGCAAAATCTTTCAAAATTTAAGGAAAACATGGCATCAAAAGTGGAGACCTCTCGGACATACGGAAATATGTAAAATATGTGGAGGCCGTCCTGGGCTATATAAATACAAATAAAGTGGAATGTGGAATTTTTATATAGCAATCCTTTAACTTTTGAATATTTTAAATATTTGTAATGTATAGCGTTTGATGAATTTTAAATGTTGTGATTTAATGGTTATGTTTTGTATTTGTGATATGGAGAAATTTAACGAGTTTTAGTGAAACACCGACTTTATTGGAATTTTTATTTTTATATAATATTTAATATGCTTTTAATATATTTTATTATATATAATGGATGTACTGAATGTTTTCAGAAAATGTTTTTAATCTTATATTTAAAAGTATTTTATGTATTTTGTGGTTGACACGATAATGAAGTGAACGATTTGTAAAGTTTTAATTTTGTCTGATTAATTGAAATTGTTAAAATTTTATTTGTGTTTAATTATCTCTTGATGTTTTGAAGAAATGTTTTATTATTGTAAACCCGAAAGAATTTTAGTAATGGGTTGTCTTCTATTGATGTTCATGTATACACAAGGTAGGCTCACTATTGATAATCTTACAACATATTTAATGTTAATAGCACATTGAGATTAGAAACTAATGTTTGAAACCGACTCTGTATACTTTGTGATATTCGAGATGTATTGAAATTTGTTTATTATTACAAAGAACCATTGAGAACTAGTATCTCAGTGGTTAGATCGGATGATCCTTTCGTTGGTTCGAAATTTAGTGTTAGTGATTAGAGTTTAAAATCATTGGTGAAATTGGGAATTCCTCTTTGGTGCTGTTTTTGCCCTTCCAGATGTCCGTGTGCAATTAGTTTTGCGTTTCTTGTTGTATGGCCGTTAGTTTGTGTAGGTTTTATGACTGTGTGATCGTTGCAATTTGTGCATTTTTCCTTATATTAATTTGTTATACTAACCACCTTTCTCTGATTTAGTTATTTTATGTTTCTCTATCCTTTTGAAGATTGAACTATTAGGTTTGTAACCGAAAGAGTTGTATTTTTTGTGTTTGTTTTTAGTTTCCTTCTTCTAATCGGACTCATTCTTTGGTTTCTTGAGGCGATTTAAAAACATTGAATTATTTTTTGGCCCTGAGAGCACAGCCGGGTTGCTGGTCGCCGTCGTTTGTGGTTCGACGGAGGAAGTTTCGTGAGCCAGGAGGGTGATCTTCTCCTGTTTTCTTACCGACTAATCATGGGAGTTTCCCGGATTATTTTAATCTGCTCCATATACAGAGTAATGATAAATGCCTAATATGTGATACGTTTGGGAACGCCAGGTATGTCATCGATGAATGTACACTTACCCGGACGGCAAGAGAAATGTAGAAAGAACTTTAAGGAAGATTTTAAGAGGACCTATTCAAATTTGAAAAATTTTTCAGAGACAACAATGAGTGTAAATTTCCAAAGAGATAGAATTTTAATTCGGCCCTGAGACTCAAATTTTGGACTTTATATATTTTATTTAAAAGAAGAGCATGGTTGGACCGCTTGCTGTACGTTTGTTATTAGACTGGCCAGTCCCACTTGGTCATATGGCCGGCTTGTGCCGTCTGAGAAGGGCGGGGCTGGCCCTCATGGAAGGGGATATAAATCTAGCTTACATCCCAATTCGCGCTTTCGAGACGTGAGAAACGCAAGTTAAATTTCCTCAGTGGGCCTAGAACAGGAGAAATAGAACTGTCCATTTTTTGTGCAAGGTGTACGTTTTGAATAAATTATAAAATATTAAGGTTAGTTTGTGACGCTTTTGATGAAGGAAAAGCGTTATACAGGTCTTAAGGATTGTGTTGAAAAAGAATCAATTCCTACAACTTCAAAATTATTTCGTCAAGAGAAAAATGGGCGTAATTTCTGGCATTCTATCTTCTCGAAGGATAGGAACTTTTTCAGATTTCTGTAGATGAACAACTAAAGACATCCCTGAAGCAATACAGACATCGAATTTAATTTGGCGTAATTAAGTGGTCCTTTTTTGCTTGCAGCAGTAATTATTTGTAATCCATTTCAGAGAAAAATTATAAAATTTAAAACATTCTAATCATAAATCAATCAACAGCTTTATGTTGATAATTGTGTAACTAGTGTCAGAAGTGAATTAAGCCATATAGGAAAGAGCCGTTTAAGAGTATGGCTCTTTCAACTCTGTAGTGCAAGGTACAGTGAATGAAGTGGAAATACTCGGTGAAAAAACGATTTGTCATTTCATCAGTTTCTACTAAAGTGCTTAGCTGAGCTACGCATTTTCCAGTTATGTACATACAGAAGGTGAGAGTTGTTGAATAAATGAAACTATTTTCTTTAACTGTAAAAATAAGCATAGAAACTCACCGTTCGATGAACTTAATCTTACAGTAAAGGTTCTAATTCAGCTGAAATCTTCAAGTTCTAAATAATGCAAATTTACGAACTCCGTCTGTTTTATGAGGAAATTTAAGAATCAAAACTGGCGCGTATCAAAGGAATGAGCCTTAATATTTAGAACACCTGAAATATTAGTTTGTGAACATCCTATTTTTTGCGACCTTTTAATGGCCAGAAATAAAGAAAAGACACGGACTTGTCATTTTTATGTGGACCGTTTATAGAGCAGTTCACTTAGAATTAGTTAAGTCTTTGTCAACAGATGCTTATAGTATCTTATCGATAATAGTTATGTCGAGAAAGAGTTTAGCTCCCAGCAGTGTGCAGTGATGAGAACATTTAGAGCTTCCAATATATTTAAACTGATCGATTTGGAACAGTTTAATCGACGAGTACATGTGAGCATGTAATGAATTTGTGGAGCATGTAACATGGAAACTCATTTGCCGTGGTGCTGCTCTTCGGTAAGGTTAGTGAGAACATCTCATTGAAATGATGAAACAAACACTGAAAAATGTTTTCAAGCAACCTTGTTTGAACTGAGGAAATGCATATTTTATTATGTACCGCATTATGAAGCTGCTTAAATGACCGACCACTTACAGTAGTTTTCCGATTCTAATTGGCGTTTTTTCTGCCAATTCCATAAAAGAAATTAAAGGCAATAGTATTATATGTAAAATATATTCAAAAGATTAGATGCTATGTCATTAAGCGAAACTATGCGAACAGTACCTAACGTCAGTAAGTACTTTCTGACCATCAGCATCCCGATTTCAACATTTTCGCGCATACATTTGAAAATAGAGAACCCTTATATGCGCGTATCACGCACGCATGTTTGAGCACACGTATATTTACACATTTTAAATTTAACCATTCTATTTTCTAAAGAGTATTTTTCCTCACACTGAGAATTTTGTGGAAACAAATTGTAATGGAACTGTGGAGTTTGCCAGTTTATGAAAAAGCGTTCGATTTCTTCAGAAGTATGACATTTTCCCCAATAAACTAGAAAACGAAAATTGACACTGAAGAAATTCAATTTCTCAAACCACTAAAGTGTATGGAAATGCAATGTGTAAAACTGGAACCCAAAATTTAGAACGGAGGTTTGAAAATTTGTGCCATTTTCTTAACAGCTGTCGACTTTATTGTTCGGTAAAGAAGTATACTTCGGTAAATTTTTGAGAATAATTGGAATTATCCGCAAACATAAGTAACGATTAATGAAATTACTTCCTAGAAATAAGAGTCTTCTGTGAAAAAAGAAAAAAGGGGTGGCACCACATACACTACATGAAATAGGCGAGAGTATTTACGCGGAGTAACAATTAAGTTGGTCAAATGCTCCTGCAGCAATAGAGGAATCTGCGTGTAAGAATAATGAACCTTTTCTGTAGAGGCGTAGCAAGGGTTTTTAGCGTCCGAGAAAAACTGAAGATATCGCACCCTCTCCTGTCTACCAAAACGCAATGGGGAAAATGACCCCCTACATACTGCGCGCGGAGACAGAACATTTCAGGTATTTACAGATTATCATATATAACCTAAGCACATATCAAGCTGATTAAATTAAAAATCTTAGATTAACAAGCGCTAATCAATTTTCGACAAAAAGTTATTTGCGCCAATATTAACTTTCGCCCACCGTTAAATTAAATGCGTTCTTAATTCTGGCGAAAATGGCCTTGTTTATAAAGTAAATACAGTCAGTTAAGTCGAAATATTTTGAAAATATCTTGAGCTATTTCTTAAAGTTTATTAGAATAAATATTCCGAAAGATAAATTTTCTAAACGTGAGAAAACTATCACAATCGAAGTGAATTAAAGAAAATGCTAACTACCAAGTTAACTTAAAATTGTTTAAAATTCCTAAAGAAAACTGTTCAGCGCGCGTCTCCATAACTGAACAATTAATTTCCATTAAATCTGAAGCATTAATATTTCAAGTTCAAAGTATTTTAAAATATTCAACAGAAAAACGCACATAACAAAACACGGCTTGGTAAAATGGCACTCATATTCTCGATAAACCGGCCCCTTCAGATAAAACTTTAGCGGGTTATTAAGTCGCTCTTTAAAATTACTTGTTCCATACCAATTCTTAAGGCATTTTAGTGCGATAAAGCATACAAGGGAACAGACATTCCTTCGTGGAGGATTTCCCAAGGGAAACTGGTTTGTATTTATGTTACACTTGGAGAAACCACTAAAATCAAGCATTCATCTAGCCCCCGTTCGACAGGGTTCGAATCCATGTCGAATTATTAGTATTCAACTATTCAGCCACTTTTGGAGCTACAGATTCTTAAATGCATATTATGCAATATGCATACAGATTATTCTCCATATAATTCTACTCAGAGCAACAGATTATTAAACACAAAAATTACGAATTTATTTAAAATTAAAGCTTCCTTAACAAAAATATGATGTATAATACCCTATTCTGTACGACTTAACACCTTTGGATCCAAAAGCCATCTTCTCGGTATAATGAAAAAAATTACGATGAAATAAAAATTGCCTTTGAAATGAAAAACCATTTCTTTTAATTAATGACTGCGATGGTGAAACTGGTTAAATCCGACTCCACTTTATTTGAATATTGAATGAAAATCGGATTTAATGCTTCATCGAGCTAAAAAAATATTTAAACTCCATATTAACTGAGTTAAGACAAATTGTATTACATTAACCTTTTTTAGATATGTTATATTCTAAAATTTTACTTTATTTCAGTATCAGAATTCTGTAATCATACTTCCAAACAGACTAAAGAATTCCTTCTGTTGAATTAGAAATTTTTGACTAACGTATACAAAAAATAATGGAAATGAAACGGAAAGTAAAATAAAAAGCCGCGGATTTATCTGATAAAATACAAACCGAGAACGTTTGGATTATTTAGATTAAGGCAAAGCATTCGATGCTACCTGCCTACGGCAAAGACTGCTATCTTGGAGGACTAAGGAGTAACTGGCTCGTACTTACCAAGAAAAACTACGAGAATGAATATGCAGCAAATTTATTCCAGGGTTTGAACGCGGGTTGAACTACCAGCTTCCAGCTATTTCTACCGTTCAACCGCTAAGCAAAAGATGATTGTTCAGAAAAATATTGGTCTAAAACTTAATTTAAATGCCATTTCCTTGTAAACTATGTAAAAAGGTTTTAACAGTCGATTAATCTTCATTATTTTCAGAAGCCTTTTTTCTTGCTTACACAGAAGCTCCAACCACAGACCTTTTAAGACATTCGCTGGCGATGTCTTAAAGCTGAAAATTCAAACAAAAAGGATTCTCACAAAGAAATCCCTTTGGTTAGTTGGTTTAATTAAAGCTAACAATCCACAAGCTACTTACCGCAGGAGGAATGCCTTCAGGAAGAAGTTTGGAAGAAACCTAGATTGTATTCACACGAGATAAACCAGTGCGGTCTGTCATCCCTCTGGAATCAACCTATAGGAATTAAACCGCATAACCACCATACACTCGAGAATTCATGGTACATAACGTATGCGGGTTATGTGTGTGCTAAAGAAAACCGCAAAATGCAATAAATATCCTGTAGTCCGGCCCTTAATGTTTGGTAGATTTAATTTAGCATGCATATATCCAATACAAATGCTGTCTGACAAGGCAACAAGCATTGCTACTCAAATGTAATTGGAAGAGTTTTCTTCGGACTGATATCATTATGCAAAGTTTCGTTTAAAAGTCTATTCTCACAATAGATTTAATTACGTTTATAAAATTGCTCGAGTTGTCTTCATAAGTTCTATTGGCCGGCATATTTGATTATTTGGTATCCCTGGAGTTTTAAATTAGTTGTATTGTTAAACTTCTAAGAATAAGAAATATTGAGAACAAATACCAAGCATTTATTAATTGTAATTAGAAACATTCCACAATTAAAAATGGCTTATAATGTTTTAAACGTTCCTATTACCTAATATTTGTTACCTGTTCCCAGAAAAAATAAATCGCAACATTATGACTTCACAAGGCTCAAAGAGATCACTTAATTATGGAAAATGTTCAAGGATTGTCCGGTTAGATATGCTGGTAGTATATTTCGTTTTAACGGACGAACGTGGAATTCTCAATCTCTCATTATGAAGTCAAGTTTGAGAGAGAACGGTACTCCACCAACGACCTGACGGACTTTTCGATTCGGGGAACCTTAATTTCTTGTAGAAGTACGTTGTCCAGACTCTGTTGACCTCTCGAGAAGAAAGATGTGATTAATGCATTGTACGAGTCCTGAAATTGTTTTGAAGGATTGAAGCCATTCTATATAACTTCGATTTTAAGTGACGTTGATGGAAACCTAGTAGTCTATTCGAAAATTTGGTGCTTGCAGTTTGGAATAGCAAACAGACTGTCGCGATTGTTGTTAGCAAACTTATTCTTGCAATGTCGCATTTCATAATTTTTCTGATTAAAGTCATGTATTAAGCTATTTATAAATTACTAATACTATGCTTTCATTTTACTAGCGTTCATTATATGTCAAATTTAGAATACTTTTAAATATGCTTAAAGTCTGATCACTTGTAAGTTACATATATATAGGAAATTTTTTTTTATGCAAATGGAGATTTGTTGAATAAGGTAGACAAAAATTGCACAATAGCCTGTTAGCAAATATATCACAATAGCTTCTTTTCTATGCACTTGCCCATTGCATATATTTTAAAAATTTGTTTTAAATAGTTTATTGTTCTATAATTCTATAAGAGATGTCAAAGACCCGGAAGTTCTGATACGGCGGTGGCTTTCAAACGAAATCAACCAGAGCAACTGCAGCACAAAATTTTGTTTTTCTTTTTGTATCGAGATATCGAAAACATGGTAAGAGCCTGATTATTTTCTATCCTTTAAATCAAGAATTATTTTATACAGTCAATCATTTTATATGTTCAATAAACATTGTTTCAGTCATCTTAAGAATATAGTCATGGAAGACTGTCCACAGTAATATGGTTCCTATTAATGTTTTCCAGGTAAGCGGTGAAAATTCAACCAACCAGTCTGCTTGTCAAAGTAAACCGTTCACAGGAAAAAGATGTTCGTATTTAACAGTTTTAGCCACTCTTAACATTACTGGGTTAAAATTTAATGCAGAGAATTTGCATGCAACACAATACCTGTCCAATACGAGAAACTAAAGAAATCAACAAATTTTCCGAAACATCTTACCTTGGAAGACAACTTCTTTACAAAACGCACTTGAAGCTGCATCCAAAATGGTGCAATAGGTTAGAAGGTTACTTGATTTTAATTCAGGCAAACTACACGAAGACCATGCGTTAACGAAGCGGAGGCTTCCTGGAGAGTCTTTCAAAGGAAAACGTGTCACGGTACATTTGCGAAAATAGGCGAAAACGGCCATGCAGCAACCTTGTTCTCTAGGATTCGAATGCAAACGATACATCAGTGCTTAAAGTTCTTATCTATTTAACCTGTTGGTGAGACGCAGAACTTTCTAGCAAAACCTTCCGTCATTCCATGTGATTCTGTGATTGGTGAATATATCCAGATACGTGACGTTGTGATCCAGAAGAACAGAGTTTTATTGGGTATTTCCTTCTGATATCCTAACGACTGTAGAATTTAATTAAAACTTATGGAAATGAATGTCGTCCCTCTCTCGATGATGACGAAGGAACATTTTCGAAATGTAAAGAGATCTGAAAATAACTCTCTGCTATTCAATACTTAATAACAAGACAAACCCACACACATTCCAAGGGAGAAATTTTCTGTATTATATTAAATGCCATTTTTAATTTTCTGCAAGTCTATCATATACGATTCTTTTTTTTTTTTTTTTTTTTTGAAATGTTTTATTAATTACAGTCATTTTTTATTTTATTTTTGCCGTATTATAGTATTTTTCTTTTTTTGTTAACTCTAATTCTAATTTCTCGTAAGAGACTTGTAAAAGTAAGTTATAGCACTAATAAAATAAATAAACAAATGTACAATAGCATTGTAAAGGCGGGAAAATGATGAAAAAAGCAAATGTGAAAGAAAATAATAAAAAAGTTAAAAAGAAAACAAAAATATGAAATTCTTTCGAGTTTACACTTCGAAATCATTTGGGCTAATGTGCCTTTGGGCTAAAATTATTTAAGAACATATCTTCAGAATTTGTAATATACAGTCTCGCGCGATGGAGATAATTTTGTTTTTTTCTGTACATTGAAATTGCTCACTTTGAATTCGTTGAGTTTGTTAATCAAAAATTCGTTAAAGTTTTACAAAATACGAAACAGAGAATACAACAAATTTGAAACTCTAAATTCAGGCTTCCAGGTATCCATGTTCGGGTGGAGGTCTGCGTTATTCAAAGTTTGATGGCTCTAGATACCGTTTGTTTTTCACAATGCGAGAAGCATACATACATTCATGAAGATTCTTCATTATTTAATTTCTTTAAATATAGCACAGAGAGATAATATTTTGTGGCAACAGTTTGAAAAGTGAAACGGACATTTATAGTGAATCGATGCAAAATGCCGTTTCGGCACTAATAGCCCTTCTGGGCTAACGCCCATTTCAGCTAAAAATAAAAAATAATCTAAATTGAGAATGAAATTCTGAAAACCAGAAATAGTCTCCTTAGACCAGCGGTTTTTAAACTACGGCTCGAGGGCTGAATCTGACCCGCGAGCACTAAGGATTCGGCCGCCAGGGGTTTTTTTAAAATAATTTTATAAAATTTAAAGCAACAAATAACATACACATTAACTATTTTATATAACAGCCAACCTAGAAATGCGTTGCCTATCATGCACGTTCTTTATAAAACATATTACAAACATACAATCGTTTCTAAATTTACAATGAGTGAAATACAGTAACGCTGTATATAAAAAATCTCATATGGATACACATTACTTCCTCATACGTCCTATTAAATTACACACATATTTGCCACACTTCATTTAAACTTATTTCCTCGAATTTCATTAGAGATATATTTCTTATTCAATCAATTTAGTTCTCACTTCACGGCAAGAAACAAATGTATAAAAACACAAAACATTTTCAAAACAAACAAAAGTTTAAAATGTAAACAAATGGCGGCTTCGTTAGCCTTAGTAACAATCAAACAACTTTTAAATTGTTGCTAATTTTGCAACTATTGCATGCAGATGAGCTTATCCGGAATATAAGAACAACATAATTCAGTCACATTTAAAGCAAAAAATCACAATTTACCAACATATAAGAATAATAATAAAAAAAAAAAAACTGAGCTTCCCGAATGGGTAACAGCATATGTATTATACATATATTCATACTGCCGATTACAACCAAAGAGGGAGATGCAATGTTACATGTTCTAGCAGTCTCATATACAAAATTACAACGTTTTGAAGCTACTCAATTTTGAGTTATGCGAGATACGTACGTACAGACGTCTGAAAAAATTTCTCCTGAATGCATTTTAAATCCATTTTACAGTCCGTTTTGGGAAAAAGTCCTTTATTCTTGCGCAACATAAAATTCAAAGAAAAATAACAACATTGTTCATACGTACAGATATCATGGGGAAAAAGGTTCAAATCGATTCGAGAGTGGTCAAAATAGATATTTTTGTTGAAATATGGTATCAAAAATTTTTCGCGATTACAATAATTCCTTTATTTCGTGTAAGGAAATAGAAAATTCTCATTGCATTTTTTAAAAGAATAAAAGTTTTGTGTGTTATTTTTCCTACTGCCCTAGTTGTATTCTAGGTTGGTTCATAGAGATTTTCAGTAGTGATTTTATTTAAATCTTAATTTTTATTCTGCATATGTTGTAATTTATTTAAATTTTGGTGTTTTTTTTTTTCACTCAAAACTTGCCCAAAATGTGAAATACTTATGAGCCAAAGTTTGCTCCTGATTAAAACGCAAATAAAATGTGCTGATAAATTGTGACAAAGGGTAGGTAAATCTATTGAAAAGTAAAGTACATACTAAACGAAGAGATCTCTAATATTCTAGGCCAAAAATATATTTTTTGCAAATGTTTAAAAATAGCTTTAATAAATTTATTTTAGGTGAAATTTCAGGAATGTCTAAAAAACAAGGCTCTTCGTAAGATCAAAGCATATAGATCCAATCACAAAAATCTCACTGCGTGAACTCTGTTCATCATAATTGCATCGCCACAGTCTGATGAATTAACTGTATCTTGGCCTTTGAAACTTCGTGAAAGAGCCAATATGGCCCACGAGCTGAAACAGTTTGAAGACCCCTGCTTTAGAACGTAAAATTGCAGAAAAAAATTGGTGGCCAAGATATAGACAGGTGCTTCAAAGTTGCTTGAAGCATCTTCCTTTCGCTGGGCATGATGAAAGCACTCAAGAATACGTTTAACATTTTTATCGCCGCTACCGCAGCTGGCACAAAGCACTTGATGGAAATCCAAATAGCTCTTAAAATTTCCATTTAGTCATCAAAGAAGCAAAAAATATAACTTCCTTCTGTACTCATTTTTATTTCACATTTCGCTTCTTTTTTAAGAGAATTTCAAGAATGAAAGTAACAGAAATCAAAGTAAAAAATGGCCAATAGATATTTAATAAAATGCAGAGAAAACTGGTGACGAGAACACACGCACCTACAAAAAAGTTTGAGGGGGTAAAAAAGTCTAGTATCGAGCTAAAAGCATGGGGAGAGAAATAAGCCAAATGCGCCAAACTGGCATCGAAAATGTGTGGTATGGGTTTAAAAAAATACCGAATTTTATTCCCATAACATTTCAATCTCACACCAAAATAAGTTTTCTGATACGTTTCTGTTGCTTGCTCAGCATACGTTAAAAGAATGTTTAATTATTTTCTATGAAAAAAATTTAAAAAATTAACAGCTGCTCTGTGAGAGGTGATTTAAATTAATAAATTGGTACTGTTCTGTTATCAGTGCCGGACTCGGATATCACCAAGAGCTGACAATCTGGTGAAAAATTCGAAGCGTAAAATATCGCCAAAATATTTAAATTACGGTAAATAAAATACGATATGGTTAAGTTGAAGAAAAATTCAAGGGGAAAAATAACATGATATTCGTAAAATTAGAAATTTTTAATGTAAATTAAACAACTTGCCAAAGAAAGAGGGGGAAAAATCATTTTATGGTTTTTCGTGCACTTTTTCAGACTGAATAATTCCCCTATCTGGAGAAATTGCATGAAATATTTCATCATTAAGCAAGTCCAAATTTTCAAATCCATGGTAAATACAATAATAACAAGAAATCAAGTGACCGTTGCAATCTTTGGAATTTGCATTCTCATTACTAATTTTGAAAAGGCATTCTTTCACGTTTTCTTAATCGCCAAAATCGCCAACGTTAAGTTAAAATTGTAACGACTTTATAAGTAAACATTGGCGACTTCATATGAACCAATCTCTTGGCGAGTTTAGCAAAACATTTGGCGACGACTCCGGTCCCGATAACAGAACAGTACCAATCAATTACTTTCTCAACATAGTACGTGAAAAGAACATTTCATTTTTTATAGGAAAATACCAGAAAAACTTTACAACTACTCTGTGAGAGGTGAAATAAATTAATTAAATTTAACAAAATGTTTCAGGAAAAAAACATAAAGCAAACTTAAAAGTAAGCAACTTAATAAGACATCGAGCAATATGATATGCTTAATTAGATGTGATGATAGAATTAATTCCGAATAAGAAATATATAATCATTATTTGAGTTCACAAAAATCGACTCATAATGTGGAATTCGAATAAAGCGATGATTTCGTGCGTTATAGTAATAAGGAAACCAGTTCAAGGAATAGTATGTCTCCTTCAAAAATTACTAAGTAATTAATAAAAATTGAAATATTAACAATGTTCTGGAAGATTTAGGACTCTGTGTTGTTTTCTTTCACAATGTAGAAATTTTTTCTGCGAAAATGTCATCAGTATAAGGTCAAATTTTACGTAATTTAGACTAATAGTGTATATTTATTTACATTTTAATTTAATTGGAGGTAAAATCCATTCTTATTTTTCTATAAGTATTTAATGAATACAAATAGGGATTAAAATTGATTCCGATAATCTGAACACATGGGACAGTCCCAGATTTCTGGTAACCCTAAACATGTCGTATGTTTACTTTCGAGTTTTCCTTTTTTTTTTTTTTTTTTTTTTTTTTTCCAAGTTTACTACTGTCTGCATAAAAATGCTCGCTACATGATCTCTTAACATCAGTAACCTTTTTCTAAATTGACATTTTACTTTTAGTCATGTACACATGAAAACATTTCACTCTTCAATTTTTGTATGACCCCTAAATGATTCCCGACTTACACATTATGATTCTAATGTAATTAAAGATCGTGAGAATATTAGTTACGTATTTTTAGACTTTAAAATCTTATAAATAACTTGTGTGAAAATTCTTTCGAGACACAAATTATACAAAAAATATAAATTAAAAGCGGTAGTAAATTGCAGAAGAATGTCATTGAAAGACATTTAAGGGGCAAACATCAGCCTCAAATTGTTCTAGTTTACTTATGAAGCGACTCGTCAGGGCAAGTTAAAAATGACATCAAAAATCGCAAGTTTTGAAAGTAAATATTATGACCAGTTTATCAGAGTCAAACATTCCAGTTTGTCAGAGTAAAACTGGAAGTTGTAAGTGTGAAAATAAAAGCCAGGTTTTCCGGGTGTATAATTACACTCATGCGACATTACATTTCGAATAGACAGTTTTGTTTTACGCTATTGTGTTTTTTCATAATTCCTTATTAAACAATTTCAAGTTTTTTTCTTCTTCTTTTCTTTTTTTCTTTTTTTTTTTCCAAAAGGCCCGCGGATAATCAGGAGTTGATTACAGTTAAGGGCAAAGAGGCGACTTTGGTAGATAGGTAAGAGCAAGCACATATCAGGCATTGTTTTTTGCTAACAAATTGATTCATTATAAATTTTAAAACTATGGTAACAGTAGTTATCTTTAGCATTCTCAACAATCGGAATCTGTTATAATAAAATTCTGCATTGTAGTCTAAAACATTTCCTGAGAAGAAGCCAGAGATTTATATTTAAGAAAATAAAGCTGATATCCATCTTTTAAAACATTTCCTGTGAAGAAGCCAGGGATTTGTATTTAAGAAAATAAAAGCTGAAATCCATCTTTTAGACACTCTGCATACATTTTAGTTAAAAAAGTTCTCTACCACTGCTTCTTAAAGCTGTCGAAATAGCTTTAGCGTTGTATGAGGATCTTCAGTACAAACAAACTTTAAATTTGCAAACAATTTTAAAATATTTGAACACTTGCATGTGTTTAGTAAGATATTCGTAAGCGATAAATGTTGAAATCGATTATCACAGTCAATTCTTAATTATTTTCAAATAGTTTTTTATGTTTTAGTTTCGAAGCTGCCGGTAAACGCTTGAAGTTTGGCTAAATATTCATGTATTCCGTATTACGCTTATCTGAGTTTAGATAGCTGCATTTCTCCGCAGTTTTCGCCAGAGCTGCTGAGACTTCAGGCACAAAGAAAAATCGAAAAATGACTTGCATTGAAAGAACATTTTGATAGAGAGCGACATAAGATGATTTCATTTCTAAGTCATTTATTTATGATCGGTAATGATTTTTATGATTCTTCAGGATTAGTAAAAAGTAAGTGCCAGTCAAAATGAAGATTCTGTCTCGAATAAAAAATCAAACATAAAACTTATTTATAAAAGAGCATGTAAATCATTGTAAAATGAAAATTAATATAAAACAATGCACAGAATTGAGATGACATAATTGAAAAGAATTAATTTTCTTCAATTTATGGTCAATCTGTTAAATAACAAAGACATAAATAACCAGAAAAATAAATAAAAGTTAAAAAGTAAAAAATCAAAAATCTCAAAGCTTTCAGATTTTATATTACACCCAAACGGGTTTGTTACTTCTTTGTTACGAAGTAAAAAGGAAACATTGGAATGGTGAAAATATTCATGCATCATATTTCAACGAAAATATCCATTCTGACCGCTATCGAATGCAATTTAAAGATATTTTTGCGTGACATCCGTACGTAAGGACAGAATAAAGGACTCTTTCCCCCGAAAAAAAATATAAAACTGATTGGAAATGGATTATGAAGAGAAATTTTCGTGGCGTCTGTGCGTACGCACGTACGTATCTCGCATAACTCTACAACGAGTAGCCTCAGAACGTTGAAGTTTTGTATACAGGATTGCTAAAGCATGCAGATATGCACCTCGTATTTTGGTTGCAATCGGCCACACGAAAAGGATATATCTTTATATATAAGCGGCTAAAGTGTGTATCGCCGATAGTTTATTGTTGCCACTCGGAAAAATGAGCGCGGAAATTAACGTTTCCGCAGTTTTTAATTAATATCTCGGCCGATTAAAGTCGTACGAAGATGAGAACCGTATCGATGGGTTCGAAGAATTTTATAGAATCTCCGAGGATAGGCGTTTCGAATTTCAGTTCGGCGCCGTTCCGTAGATATGCGAGAAAAAAGAATTTGGCACGTAGCCAAATCCCTCTAATAGGGAAAACCCAAGAAGGAAAGTGGAGAATGTAGGGAAAACGTAGGGGAAAATTAGTTTTTAATTAATATCTCGGCTAATTAAAGTCCCAAGAAGACGCAAACGGTCAAAATGGCGTGACAGGGACCTGCGAAATCCAACGCTGTGCTTCGCTAAGCCCGGGAGCCAGCCGTTTCGGAGGAGATGATGTTACTTCACCCCATATATATATATGCGGCTTAAGTGTCTGTTTGTCGCCGATAGTTTATTGGTTGCTTGCGTAACTGTACTAGCCAATGGGCTGAAGTTGCCAGGCACAGGGTTGCCGTTTCAATTGAGACGTAGACAATTTCCTGTAAAACTCGCCTTTGCTATGACCGTCCATAAGTTTCAGGGCCAAACGCTTAAGCATGTTGGCATATTTTTACCTGAACCTGCATTTGAACACGTCAACTTTATGTTGTCTGTTTAAGAGTTCGTGAAAGAACGTACGTAAAATTAAAAATAATGGATGGTTCTCTGCAAGGCGAGTTTAAAAATTATGGAAAGATCTACACAAGAAATGTTGTGTACAAAGAGATCTTTGACATGTGAATTAACATTTCATTATTTAAATCAACTTTACTGATTGAGCTAGCGGTGGCTCTTAAGAAATGTACCGCCAGTGGTTTCCTTCATTGCACTCTACTTTAAGCAAGCAAGTAGAAGGGATACCCCGTGGGGCAGTAAGCAAAGGTGGTCCTCGCCGCCTGTCCTGGGTAATTCAGTTTAAATTAGCAACCTTTGCACAAATCATTTTAATTACAATTTATAGTATCTAGAACAGCGGTCCTTCGTATGACCACGTTCTAGTCTATATATATCCACTCTGTTACTCGGCTCAGTAATCTCAGTTTCTTTATTCTTATATGTTTGTAAATTGTGCACTTTTTGCTTTGAAAGTGATTGAATTATGTTGTTCTTATCTTCCAGTTAAGGTTTTTATGCCTTTAGTAAATTTGTATGCAATATTTTTAGAATTATCAACAATTTTAAAGTTGTTTAAGTGCCACTAAGCCTAATAATTTTTTTGATAGCGGCCATTGCTTGTTTACATTTGAAACTGCAGAGTAGTGGATTTGATGCCAATCTAGAGAAACGTAGCTTCGCAACAACAAAGATAACGCCTTCATTTATTATTGCGAATTAAATCATGCTTAATCTTTTCTGGTATTTTTTCGACGAAATAAGTGTCTAAGATTTACTTCGTAGTTTTCAATACAGATATTTTGAGTTTTTGTGTATTTTTGCCTTGTCGCGAAGTGAAAACGGAATTAATTGAATGAGAAATACTAAATTGTCTGTGAAAAACTGTTTTTTTATTTTATTTACTTATTTATTTATTTATTTTGCTGTTGTTGTTGTTTCCTTAATATCTTTTATACATCGCTTTAGATTTATTATGTATTTGAATAGAATATGTAGCAACGATTCGCTAATTCTTAAGATGATATAAATTTTGTGCATTCTAAGTTAAAAAATGAATGAAATGTAACGCTGTTAAGTGAACCTAGGGCTAGAGTGTCGCTATGGTAAACAAATACAGAGAATTTTAAAGAGTGCATTTATTCTATTGTGATTTATGCGCTATCGACGAAATAAATTTAATTCAATCCAATAACTTTAAATGAAATTCAAGAAAAAATGCGTATAATTTAATATTCCTTACAAAGAAGTTATGTGGTGTACGCATCAGATTTTTTTCATTTACAGACATATACACGTTTTGACAGCATTTGGGCTAACACCACACGGGGCTAAAAATATTTAAAAACAGCATATCTTTAGAATTTCCAATAGATAATATCCCGGGCTGGAAATAAAAAGGTTCTGTTCCCTACTGTGTTGCCACTGCTCGCTTTGAAATTGCTGAGCTTTTAATCAAAAATTTGTTAAAGTTTTACACAATATGAAATAGACCAATAAAACAAATTCGAAATTCGGTCTTCCAGGTGCCCATGTTCGAATGCAGGACTATGTTATTCAAACTTTGATGACTCTAGGTGCCGTTGTGTTAATTTAAGAGTTTAGATCTGGGTATATTAATCTTTCTAACGTTCATTTCAACTCTGATTTTTTTTTTTTTTTTTTTTTTTTTTTTGTCTTTCTATTGTTCAAAAATGAATTATGTTACCATTTGATCTGCTATTTGGAAGTCTAAAGTCACAGTGGGTATTGTATGAGTTTATTGGAATAGTTACAAAACATGCAGTCTATATGACTTTTAGGAAAAGAGGTTCTTCATGGATTGCGTTTCAATGAAAAAATAATCGTATTCACGTTATACATAGGAAACCTATGAAACCGCACATGTATCGTGCTGCTTTATGAGATATGTATCCGAATCGAACTACCAGTATTCGTTTATTTTACAGGTAGACTGCTCAGGAGTACACGGGATGTTAATGCTCAGGAGTACAAAATTCTTATTTTTTTGTTTAAACTTTAAAATCTTCTATAGAGGTATATTATTTATATTTTAAAATAACAGATCTACTACTTTTCGAAAAGAATAAAAATTAATGGTACATATTTTTACGTTCCTATACTTATGCACATAAAAGTCCATTGTCCATCATATTTAATCAGAAATCTGGAATATTTTGCATAATTAGGCTACATTAAATGGTAAACAATCGTATCCTTGGATTTTAAAATAGGAGGAGAATCCTTGAAAAATAAATTTTTTATTTAACTTCTCACAATTTTTTTTTAAATTTTGGGGTAATTTTTTTATGAAGAGCCTTACAATTTCTGCAAAACGTTATCAATGCACGTACAGTTCTCTTAAGAATATTATCAGGATCATATAAAGTTATTAGTATTAGTAAAAGGGCGCAGCCCCCAGTCCACCTAGCCGGCATAAGCCGGACCATATGACTAAAAGAAGGACCGGCCAATCCAACCAAAAACGAGGGAGTCAGCAACAACCAAATCAACAAAATTAAACTAGCTCCAGAGAAACTAGGTCAGGGCCTCGAGTAATGGGGGGGAGGGGGAAGAAGTTACACACAGATTAAAAAAAAAAGACATAGCAAACTCAAAATTACTATTATCAAAAGTTTTGCACAGCCAATCAATTAAATCAACATTCACGCAAAACAAGCCTAAAGAATTAAAATATAATAGAGTTGTTAAAATTAAATGAGACTCTTCACAGACCTCAAACACATACATACCTCACTCCAAATAAAAACAAAAATAAAAGTAGATCTAGTTCTCAATTCCAATAGTCTTCTTATTCATATTAATAATGTTCATTATTTCCCTAGCATATCTTCTCGCCTTTCCATTTTTCTTATTCAGATCTTGCATACTGAATGATAAGTGAGCTGCATCTCCATAAGAATTACATACTCGTATTTTGCATAGCAGTTCTCCTTGAGGTGGAATTTCCTGGAGGGCAGACAATGCGTCTTAATATAGATTAATTGAATATAATTCTCCCAGATGTGAGTCAATTCATTGGAAGGCTTCATTTACAGAATAAATTTCTACCTGATATACAGAATTAATAGTTTTCATATTCACTGTTTTAGAATCAATTTCTACACCATAAAAAATACCACAAAGGCACCGTCGACGAACATTTAAAATATAAAAACAGTATTAGTATGAAAACAATTAAAACTCAAGGAGGATTTAAAATACCCAGAATTTTCCTTCATGTACTACATGTGGAAAGGTAGGGAATGCCCAGCACTTCCTTAAAAAATGTAGAAATTTTAAGGATATTAGATCTATCTAAAAATAAATTTTAACAATTCATTTATTTCTTTTAAATATTTTAGTCAGTTATATGAAACTGTTATGAAATATATCAACCCGACCATCTAATGGTTGGTATACAAGTTTTCAGATTGTTTCTCTCCTGGTGGTGCTTTGCCGTTTGTGTGTTGTGTTCGTCTTTTTCTTAGTTGTTGGTTTTTGTTAATATGGCTTTATTTTTAGTTAGTTTTATAAGTTTCTTTCCTTTTTGTTGTTTAATAAATAGTCTTGCACCCTCAATTTTGAACCATACCAGCATATTGATTGCAGATGGTCTTTTTAAATGTGAATTCGCTCTGTGCGGGCAGTCAAACAGATAGTGATCTGGATCACCAGTGCTGCCACAAATACATTGGTCACTGTCTCTTATACGAAATATGTGAAGATAGGACATAAATGGGTCATGTCCTGTCAGATACTTTGTAAGGTGCGAAGAGCTGCTATTTAAATTCTGGTTAACCTTTGATTGGAAATCATACAGTCTTCTTCCTGTAGAGCTCGTCTCCCAGTAGTCATCTTTTAGAGTGGTTTTTAGATATAAGTGTGGAAGGGGCACACTGATGCTACTCACGTGGAGTTCATTGGCTGCGCCTTTCGCAATCATATCTACTGCTTCATTTCCTTTAATCCCTGTATGGGCTGGAACCCATTGGAGCTTGGATATTAGACTTGCAAAAATCGAAATAATTTTATATTCATCTTTACAAAGGAATATTTTCGGTTAATGTGCCTTGAACCACTGCTTTATTTCGGTTCTAATTTCTGTTGGTTTCTCAAACATCTGCAAGTAAATAGATGTACCATTTAATTTCACATGTACGTTCACTGAATGCCAAAAGTACAGCTTCCATTGTAGACAGAGCAATTATTCTATGTTTGTTGCACTTCCAATTTAAGAAATTTTTGCCTAATTTAACAATACAACTTCCAAATGATTTTTCATCTTCAGAGGTACACCGAGTGGAATCTGAAGGAGCGTTTAATCTTCCGTTGGTTGAAGTATGTATTAAACATGCATTTGGTGTGCTTTTAATGTATCTAAATAACCTCTTCACTGCTTTCCAGCGTTTTTCTGTGGAATCATTATTATATCTTGACAAATTAGACGACGAAAGCTAAGTCTGGCCTTTTGTCTGTTGCTAAATACATCAATGAACCTAACGCTAACGTGATATCTTGTTTTCAACATTGGTGAAGATGCTATACTTTCCTACCTCCATGGTTGCTATACATGGACCTTATAAGAGATAGACCAACTCAGTGGGCATGGCGCGCGTCACCGACATGTCGGCAAGAAAGAGTAGGGACGATCTGGTTTACTTTAACACTGAAACCTATGGCGTTTGTATCACATAATCCTTCTTAATTATTAAATGTGATACGTTGTATAGTGATGAGATTATGAAAGCCACAGTTTTTTCCAAATAGGATTTAATATATCTCATTAAAAACATTTCGCGCATTTTTTTTACCCGTAATTCTTGTACAAACATCTTTACTTTGTAAGGATCTTAAGTTTTACTAACGTTTATTTTATTTTAAATCTTTACTATCACTTCTTATTTTCTACTTCCGGCCAGAATTATAAGCGTGAACGTATTTATGCAAAGTTTGTCTGGCGAACGCCAAGTATTTAATTTGTGGCTTTTTGCCAAGCGAGAGAGAGGAAGCAGTTAGTCGAAGCAGGCCGCTTACCTTAGAAGTTTTACTCAGTTGCTGGTTGCCTTCCAGGCCAGAGGTTTAATCCTCTTGATAATTTTTAAACGTATTGTAGTGTTCACAGTTCTCTGTACTACATACGGCTTCCTGTTAATATAAGGCCAATCTTCCACGTTTATTATTTTAAAGTTAAATATTAGAGTTTAGTTTTATTTTTATATTTTTACGTTTAGACCACAAGTAGTGGGTCTTTGTATTCCGAAGTACGGAAGTTATTGTAAATAGAGAAAAATATAGGATTTTGTATACCCTTCTTGTGTATCCTGTCCACTTCCCACAGTTATTGAACATAGCTTTAGTAAGCTCTCTGTTCCGAGTCAGGTCCTTGCATGTTCCCGAAGAAAGTAAGACGGAACATTGAACCTGATAACTTTGGTAAAATGGTAAAAACTCTAAGCACAAAATTTATGAACTATGAACTTAATTTTGGGTAAAAATAACGTAAAATTAAATAAGATTGATAGTACGTGATGCTTTGAAATAAATAATTTATAATTAAAAAATATCTGATAATTATTTTAATGACCATTTTCAAGCAGTGATTTTCAAAACTATAATAACATTAAAAAACAATCATTTATTTGATTATATCATCATTAACTTATTAACATTAAAGCGGAATATTTATTTTAGTAATTTATAAAATTCGGAGTATAAAATTTTCTGAGTGTAATGAAGGGGGAAAAAAGTTAAAATAAAATCTAATAGCACTCACATTTTACGGGGGTTGGAACTTTAATAGTGGCAACTATTTATTTACAAGGAATACAAAAGTGATTCATGTCACCATATTTTACAGTCCTTCAATACAGTCGCCAGCATTGTGTACAATCCGTTTCCAACGATGTGGAAGTCGCAGAATACCTGTAGCAGCGCCTGTACTGTTGATAGTTTGAATGGACCGGTCTACTGCCGCAAGAATCTCAGGAACAGTTTGGAAGTGAGTGCCACGAAGTGGTTCCTTCATCTTAGGAATTAAGTCATAGTCACAAGGGCTTAGATCTGGGGAGTATGGTGGATGGTAAAGCAATTCCCAGCCCCATCGCTTGAACAAATCAGTCACAGCTTGCGCTGCATGCGGCCGAGCATTGTCATGCAAAATGAGAGGAGCGTTCTGCAGAAAGTGTTGCCGTTTTTTTCTCAAAGCTGGTCGGAGATTGTGCTCCAAAAATGAGCAGTAATACTGCCCAGTGACGGTCTGCTGTGGGGGAACGGTATGCGTTAGGATGACACCATCACAGTCGTACACGAGAATCACCATGACTTTCACACTGCTGGGGTTCTGACGAAATTTCGAACGTCGTGGTGACCCGTGATGACGCCATTCGTTTGATTGGCGTTTCAGTTCTGGCTGGTACGATCGGGCCCAAGTCTCATCCAGCGTAATGATACGGCGTAAAAAAGCATCTCCTTCGCGCTCATAGCGCTCCAGGTGGGTTCGGGCAGCATCGTATCGTAGCCATTTCTGCATTTCCGTCAATTGATGTGGAACCCATCAATTGACGGAACAGGACAGGCGTTCCTTCAGAATGTGCAGCACAGTCGTATGCGCTAATCTTGTTTGTCCGGCCAGCTGACGAATCGTTTGGCGGCGATCACTGTCCATTAGTGTGGCAACAGCTTGCACGTCTGCATCGCTGACACTCGGACGACCTGCCCGCAGCATGTCTGCCACATTTTGGCGTCCTTCATTGAATGCTTTCACCCATCTTGCTACGGTTCTGTAAGGCAATGCAGATTCCCCGCAAGCTTCTTGAAGCCCTTGATGACACTGTCGTGCTGTACGGCTTCTGGCACATTCAATTTTTATCCAACATCGTTGTTCTTGTTTTGAAAACATCCTCACAGCACTTACTTTAGACCGCGAGCTAATACAAGGATCCGTTCTTTGCGTCACTCCACATGCGCGTGACGTAGACAGGACGAGTCCTTTTGCTGTATAACGTTGCGCGCCTCCAACTTGCACGCAACCAAGAGGTGACTGTGAAAACTTGTATAAAAGATAGAGCCTAGTGAAGGGTTTAAGTCCCTTTTTATTCAGCGTAATAAATTACAATTGCGTCCTCTTGACGCTTACAGACTGTGCCAATTTGGCAGTCAAATAAAAATAATAACCTGAAAAGAAAGTAAAGACAAGATTCTAACTACGAGGCTCTCTAAAATAACTAACTCACCGCGTTTTACAATACCGCTGCTAATTCAGCAGACTTAAAGCTCACTGGAACGATTACCACTACTTCCCGCCAAGCACCTAGGCCGCAACGCGGGGTTCTTCAATTCTCGCTAACTACTTCCGCGCTCGTGTAGTAAGAATATCACACCGAACTCGTTTCCTTCTATTTAAATCAGAATACTTCCGCTGATAATTTGAATCCTTGCGCGTTCTACTCAAATTTACATATTCTGGCATTGGCAATTCCAGGGGAAAGTAAGGCTTGACAGGAAAGATAGTTTAAACTTAAAATAAATGTTAGTTAAAATAAATATAAACCCTACATTTGCCGCTGCCAGAATTTGGAAAACTTGGAAGCAGGTCCTACAAGCGACCTGTTGTAAGTTTCTCTAATTCTGAACTAATTGGCGAGAACCTCGTTTACACAAAAAAATATCTTATGTAACCATTTGTATACTAAAATTCTGTTGATCATTACAAAGCTTTCTTCTTACAGCAACTTTTCCTGGACTTCATCAATCAATCTTGGTCTTTCCTTCCAGCATCTGGAAGGAATAAGTATCAGTATCTTTCTAAATACATTATAATTTACACTTTCTTGACACAATAAATTTTTGTTTTTAAACGATTCGTTTTTCTTAGTTATTGCTTACTTCACATTCATTCAATTTTTCAAACATTAATTTAACTTTACCCTGGCTCTCCACCATGTGTGGTGTCAAACGGGAATATTCGTGTTTTAGTCTTACAATACTTCCCCTAACCACCATGTATTGTTAGAATTCAACGACCAAATAGACACACCTTACTCGACATTCTACAACTCGATGAGCTACTTTAACATTCTTAAAAATTCAAGTGTAGGTGGAGAACCCTACAAAACACATTCATTCTAACTTCCCCCTCATTCATCTTTAGACATGCAGGCTTTCGCTCTAAAGCATGATTTTATCTACAGTTTAATACTTAAATTTTGAATTCATTGCTTTTGAGCATTTTACTTTTAGCATCTAAAATTTTATGCTTCTAGACTAAATTCTACTTTTACATAACATTCAAGTATTTACATACATTTACAAATTTTTAATACATATGCCTTTTACAATTTACCATAAAATGAATAAGAGAAAATAAATTTTTACTTTACTCATTCTTCGCCAAGCTGGCGGCACTGAAAGTAAAATTCTTATTAATACAAGAATACGAAGTTATTTTTATCTTCGACCAAATTTTGGCTTTAACATAACAGAATTAGTCTTTCGACCAACAGAAAATGCTTGTTTTTAGCTTTTACACTTAAAGAAAATAATACTTTTGCCTTAGCTAAATAAAGTAAAACAAAACTAAGTCTCAACCGAGACATATTGACTTTCGTCAAAACATAGAATTTCGTACTTATGCATAACATTTCGGAACAAAAGAGAAAAAAAAATATAGAAGGTTTTAACTTATCTTTGAGTTTTCGATGCTTGAAACTCCGTCATCCGTTTTTGGCAAAATTGATCCCAAGTTAGAGGTTTCATGGATGTCAATCTTCTCCTTATTGATCTCCGAGTGTCGTCCACGTTGCTTTTTCTTTTGCGTCCTCTACATGCTGGCCTCTTGACGGAGTAATCGTCTGGTTGTTGGCCTTTCCGTTTCTGCCTGGGACGGCTGGTCTTGACGTCCTCCGGTCTGGAGTCCTTCTTGAATTTCTTCTGTTCCTCGTATTTTTGTGCCTCCTGCTGGCGTTTCAGTTTCCGGAACGGCGGCCTTGCTGGCATCTGACTCTGTGGCCGTGTGCGCGTTCTCCTTGATGTGTAATTTCTCCTGCTATCCTTTGTAGGTGGTGTTTTTCTCTTTACCACGGTTTCTTTACCCGGTTCATCTGTATTTTTGTTTTTCTTAAACGCTGGAGTTTGAAAATTATTTTTTCTTTTTGATACCGACGTCCGGGTTGTAGAAGTGCTAGGTCTCTCTTCAGTTCTCTGTTTCTTGGGTGGTGGAATAGTTGTTGTAGTCTCTGATTCTTCTACTTCGTTTAGACTTGAGTCCTGCAAGAAACTTTTAAGGATTTCAAAATCATTTGGGTTATAGTATTTTTTCACCTGGTCGGGACTTGCTTTACAGATTTTCCCTCTCTCGTTCTTAAGATATAAGACTACTCCTTTGATTTCCTGAATTACATAGGGGCCTTCAATCTTTGGAGCTAGCTTTGCCATAAAATTGTCTGGGGCACTTGATAAAGAAAATTTCCGCTTCAATACTTTATCCCCAACTTTAAAATCTGCTTCACGGCGTTTTCTATCGTAATATATTTTCTGTCTATTTCTTGCCGTACCCGAGGTTTTAAGCGCCTGATCAATGAGCTTTCGCACATCTTTTTGTTTAAACTCCTGCTCTCTTTGTTGCACAAAGAATAATTTATCTGAAGGCGTAATTAACTTTCTGCCTAAAAATAATTCTGCTGGTGTTTTTCCCGTAGTATCATGATGTGCCGTTCTTAAAGCATAAGCTAATTCATTTATGTAGCCATCCCAGCGCTTGTGATGTGTGCTCACGTAACTGCGAATTATTTTTACTATGTTTTTATTAACTCTTTCTGCTATGTTAGCCTGTGGTCTATACGGAACCATTTTGATATGGCGTATGCCAAGTCCATTGCATATGTTTTCAAATATTTGACTAATGAATTGTTTTCCGTTATCGCTAATGACTTTTATCGGTGCACCGTATTTTAAAATGTATCTGTGTAAGAATGCATCTGCGACTGTTTTGGCTGACGCGCGTTTAAGTGGAACAATTTCTATCCATTTTGAAAAATGATCTACTATTACTAAAAGAAAACGATTTTTATTTAACTCGCTCTGGGGGAAGGGACCAAGGAGATCTATGCCTAAAATTTCATTCGGAAATGTAGCGCGAATGCTATTTAAGTACCCGGCCGGGCTGTAATTAATATCATTTACTAACTGACATTGATTGCAGGACCTGACATACGCCGTTACTATTTTGTATAATTGCGGGAAATATACCGCCTCGCGTACCCTTTTTATAGTCTTTCTGACCCCGAGGTGGCCCGCTGTTGTTTCTTCGTGCAACTCCTTCAAAATGCTTAATCGAAGCGAGGCTGGGATGACTGGCTTATACTCAAGATTTTCGTTTGTTGTTTTTGTATAGAATAATAAATTATCTATTATTTCATAGTTTTTTGCTCTATTTCTTATCGCATCGATATCTGTATGCTCAAAGCTTTCGGGGTCTTTCAAATAAGCATAGATATTTCCAAATTCAGGATCAGCTTTCAGTTCAGTAATAACCGTATAACCGTATCTCTAGAATCTAAAATTTTTGAAGTCAACACAGCGCATTTAAGTTCATTTCCTTCATCGTCCAGTTTTATACGAGAAAGTGCGTCAGCTACATTGTTTTCCTTACCCGGTTTATATTTTATTGTGATATTATATTCTTGGAGTTTTAAAGCCCATCTTATTAACCTGGGCGTTAGATTTTTCCCCGAGTAAAGTCTACCAACAGCCGCATGATCCGAAAAGACTGTTACTGGCGATTTGCCGAAATAAACTCGAAATTTGTGTACAGCCATTAATACGGCTAATGTTTCTCTTTCTGTAGCTGTATAATTCCTTTGTGTCTGATTCAATGTTTTACTAAAAAATGCCAGCGGATGGTTATTTTGCATAAGAACCGCGCCCACCGCATAGTCTGACGCATCTGCCGCAATTTCCTGGTTTTCGTCCCCCTCCGGGAATTTTAAAACAGGGGCATTAATAAGCGCTTCTTTTAATCTTTCAAAAGCTGTGTTAGCTTCCGCTGTCCACGTAAATTTACTCTTTTTTCTTTTGATTACTAAGAGTGGTTCAACAATATTAGCGAAATCTTTTATGAAAGATCGATAGTAAGAACATAACCCAAGGAAAGATGAAAGTTTCTTGGCGGTGTTGGGCGGTGGGAAATTCTTAATAGCTTTTATTTTTGAATCTTGCGTTTCTATACCCTTTTGCGAAATTTTATAACCGAGATATTTAAGTTCTTTAGTTGCGAACTTGCATTTTGAGGCGTTAATTGTAAGACCGGCCTCTTTTAATAATTTAAAAACTTGTTCGAGGTCATTAATGTGTTGTTCCAACGTACTACTCGTTATAATTATATCATCTAGATAAATTAAAGTTGATTTTCCTAGGACAGGCTTTAGAACAATGTCCATAGCTCTCTGGATTGTTGATGGGGCCCCACACAACCCAAAGGGCATGCGTAAAAATGCATAAGTGCCCGATTTTGTTATAAACGCGGTTTTGTGTATATCTTCGGGTCTCATAGCTATTTGATAGTAGCCAGACGTTAAGTCCAAAGTAGACATATATCTTGTCGATTTGATCTGTCTTATGATCTCGTCTATAACCGGCAAAGGGTAAACTGGAAATTTAGTAATACTATTTAGTTTTCTGTAATCAATAGCAAACCTCCAAGCCCTTTTATCCGAAGGAGGAAACTCGTTCTTTTTCCTACATAGTACGACTGGACTCGCGTACTCACTATTTATGGGCGTTATTATTTTATTCTTTAACATCTCCTGAATATGTTCTTCGGTGATTAGGTCTTTTTGTTTATCATAACGATACGGTTTAGTCCTACAAGGTTTTCCGGCATTTAATTGAATCTTGTGAGTCACGATTTGGCAGTTTCCTGGTTTTTCTGAAAACAAAAGAGAAAAATTACTCACCACTTGCTGTATTGCTTTACTTTCATGGTCATTCAGATGGCTAAGGTCCACTTCAGGTGTCTCCACAGGTTCCACCACCCTCTGGTCCATCTTCAACACCACGGAACTATCTTGAAAATTTAATTTGGCCCTCGCGGCCCTTAAAAAGTCCATACCTAAAATAAGAGAGTGTTGTAGGTCTTTCACCACAAAAATTAATACTTTGAGATTTTCCTCTTTTACCTGTAAGTTTAATGATAATTTCCCGATGCAGTGACATGTTTTTCCTTGCGCTGCTATAATTTCCGTATTTCTGGTTTTAAATAGTCGTATCCTATAAAAATTCTTTTTGAAGAATTTTTCACTCATAATATTTCCTTCTGCTCCTGTATCTATGAGGGCTTCTACTGGTACATCGCCAACCAGGACTTGTATAATTGGTAGCTGTGAGTTTTTTACGATGACCGTGTTTAAATGTCTATTTGAGGGTTTTTTTTAAAACTTCCGGGGTCTGGACCCTCCCTTTCACAGGCCCCTCTAGTCGTTTAAAGCTTTCCTTTCAATCTGTGTCTTCTGGGTACGCGGATGCTTATTTTCAAATTTTCTTTTTGGGCCTTGACCTTCGAGTTTCAATGTGTTAGCTTGATAGTTCTTTCCCCCATATGAGCGATTTCCATTTCTGGTTTCCTCCTTCCTTAGGGTATGTTGAGAATATGTTTCCCCTCTCGCTTTTTCCGCTATTCTGCGATTTTGAAACTTCACCGCCAATTCGAAAAGTTCCTGCAATGTGCTTGGGTTTCTAATTTCAAAGTAGTCTTGGACAGCGGGTAACAATCTTGGTAATATTATTTCAATAATCTCCGCATCGGGTTTTTTTCCATACAGCATATCCGTTAGCTTGATTTTTCGTAAAATAAAGTCCGTCAATTGTGCTGTATCCCGTTGATAGAAACTATATAGTTCGGCTTCCAGCCGTGCGCGATCTTTCACTATGGGGAAGGCCTTTACTAAGGATTTTTTGAAATTGTCAAATATATATGTCGTGCTTCCAAATTCACCTAGTAGAAATTTTCCTATGTTTTTCCACCATAGCGCGGCCTGTCCTCTTAGTGCTGATGTGGCGATGGCAACTTTTTGTCTTTCAGGCACCGGGTAGAGCTGAAAGTGGTTTTCTAGACCTTCTAAAAATACCGACACCGAATTTTTTCCGTCGAAATAGACGTTTGGCTTGATTGACGCTCTCAAAGTCTGGACCAGGTATCCAAATCCTTCTAACTGACTTGTCATTTCTTGGTGTTGTCCAGCAGCTTCCATCCAGTTTTCGGCCATTTCAGTTCGATAATTGTTCGGGCGCCAATATAACGTTGCGCGCCTCCAACTTGCACGCAACCAAGAGGTGACTGTGAAAACTTGTATAAAAGATAGATCCTAGTGAAGGGTTTAAGTCCCTTTTTATTCAACGTAATAAATTACAATTGCCTCCTCTTGACGCTTACAGACTGTGCCAACTTGGCAGTCAAATAAAAATAATAACCTGAAAAGAAAGTAAAGACAAGATTCTAACTACGAGGCTCTCTAAAATAACTAACTCACCGCGTTTTACAATACCGCTGCTAATTCAGCAGACGTGAAGCTCACTGGAACGATTACCACTACTTCCCGCCAAGCACCTAGGCCGCAACACGGGGTTCTTCAATTCTCGCTAACTACCTCCGCGCTCGTGTAGTAAGAATATCACACCGAACTCGTTTCCTTCTATTTAAATCAGAATACTTCCGCTGATAATTTGAATTCTTGCGCGTTCTACTCAAATTTACATATTCTGGCATTGGCAGTTCCAGGGGAAAGTAAGGCTTGACAGGAAAGATAGTTTAAACTTAAAATAAATGTTAGTTAAAATAAATATAAACCCTACAGCTGAGAGGTAAGGTAGGTATGTAGTTCACGTGTGGTATACGCGATATTCTTTGGTTTTGTTGCGTAGCGTTTTTTCAGCTGTGTTGCCACTATTAAAGTTCCAACCCTCGTATATTACATCCAAAAGGAACCTTTTTTTTAACGTTTTGTGTGTTACCTATGTTAGCTTCCTTTTGTAGTTAAATTAATCACTCATAAAATGGTTGTAAAAGACAAACAAACATTTATTTAAAGATAAATCTTAATAACTTACACGTAACGTATTCGTAAACGTACATAACATAACAAACGTACTTACTGCATCGTACCCTTAAACATTTCAAGCATACATCATCTGAATATCTTTTAAAAATTATAAATAGAACGACATCCAGAAATTAGCTTTTGCCATTTCTCAATAGATATTTTGTCTAATAACAACAAATAATTTACAATCGTGCTTACAACTATATTTATTGAATATCATGTTCTTTGACCGTAAACCACATATACTTGAAAACGGCATATCTTTAGAATTTCCGCGCTGGAGGTAAAACTGCTATTTTCCGTACAGTACTCGCTTTGAACTCGTTGAGTTTGTTAATCAAAAATTCTTTAAAGTTTTACAAAATATGAAATAGATTAAAACAAATCCGAAATTCGGCCGTCCAGATGCCCATGTTAGGGTGGAGGATTTACATTATTCAAAATTTGATGGCTCATGATACTGTCGTTTTTGTCATAGTTCGAGAACCATACATGTATTAATGCAGATTCTTCATTATTTAATTCCTTTAAATATAATACAGGGCGATAATATTTTCAACAACTATTTGCAAGGAGACATGAAAACAGCGCAAAATGCCGCTTCGAAACTAACAGCTTTTCTAGGCTACCGCCGCTTTGGGCTAATAAATTAAATTAACAGTAAATAAAAAAAATCTTATGCAGAACTAAAAATAAATTAAAAAATAATCACTATAAAATGCAAGCAAAATGAATTATTACGGTTAAATACAATTTTAATATTAGAATTAAATGTATAAAAAATTTTTAAGGAGTCAAAAGTGTTTATCACTATGATGTATTATGAAATATAATTGAAATAAAATTCCTTTATAGAAATTGTGCTATAATACTCATCTATAATTTTAAAAAAGCAGCACAATTTAGAATTTTAAACAAAACTTTCAAAAATTCGTTTTTAAATATTTTAGTATTTTTTACTTATTTACACCAATGAAAAGCATAAAAATTGCAAGAGAAAATTGCTTGTTTGAAATTTTCTATTAGTTCAGATTTAAAATATTATTTTCTAAAAGAAGTAGTTACAAATTTCCTTACAGCATAGGAAAAGCTAAAAAAAATATCCAGCCCTGAAAGCATGCAATAGCTTTATAATTATTTGGAACGTTAATTATGCTTGATAAATATGCTAAATTTTTAAAAATAAATCTCAATTTCAAAAATAAAAATATGTATAAATTCTAATTTGTGAAATGAGGCGCTACAACCAGCTTTTCCTTGACAATTATACACGCTGCAATAGGCAACCACTGTTAAATTTCTGCAGGTCGTCCCTACTCCTCTGGATGTGATCAAAGTGACAGCCGGGAACGCCTCAGACGAGGGAGAAAACCCATTTCGGTTAGTCTATTTCTTATAAGGTCCATGTTGCTATGCAATAAACGTCACTTCCGCACGGAATTTCCACATCATTTTTCGCCGACGGAATTTGAAGGGACCAGACTCACTCTCCCTTCTGCTGTCAAGTGGAAAGATAATCCTGACTGGTTTTCCGATATCGATCTCGACCGGTGTCCAGACTATACCGCTAGGTTTAGGACGTGCCTAGTCCAGAGCTACTGATAAGATTTTCAGCTCTCGGGATCAAATGAAAATTTTACGCCCTCCAGCGCAGGATTTACGTATAAGCTACACAAACTATATCTTAGAGCTCCCGCTTTCTTGGCGGGCCTCCAAACCCAATCCAAAAATTATATTTGGCACTGACATATAATATTTGGACTTATAAATGGCGCCATATCTCAAATAGCTAAGGTCTTATCAAGTCTAAATCCGTCCCTGACCCCTGTCCTGTTCGCCAAGAACGAAAAACATTTCATTCTAGAATTTCATAAAATGTATTGGGTTCTTCGTTCCTGGATACTTCGTTCGGGGGCAAATGTTCCCGTTTGCTTCCTGTAGCCACGCTACTAAAAATGTCTATACTCTTCATTTACATTATGAAATGTTTAATAATTAACTTTGATTTACCAATTTGATTGTTTAGCCTCTCCATCTTGATTTAATAATTTACGTAAAAGAAACGAATTGTAAGCCTAACAATATGGAGGTCTTAAAGAAATCTGACGAACCAAAGAGGTTAGAATATCCGCTTCTAACCTCCCTGTGACGAACCATGTACTACTACTGATACTTCAACTTGACCGTATCGTAATCGCGAGTTGTTGATTAACTGCACTAGTGAGTGATCTAGTATGTGAATAAATTTAATGAGTCAACTTTAAAAACATTTGGATTTAACAAAATAATGCAAATGACAAAGTTTCATAAGGATAAGCATCACAGTGTTTTTGGCTGCTTTAATGTGCAATACATAATTTTGCAGTATGTCATTCACTTGAATCGGGAACGCGTGTAAGGAAAGGTTGTAGTAGTAAGGGAAACTTCGTACACTGCAAAAGGATAAGTCTAACAGCTTTGCTAAAAAGTGGAAATACAGACTCCTCTTCTAGAAATGCTCATAGAAAATTCAGAAGCACTTAAAGGGTGGCTGACTAGTTGCCTTGGTCGAATGTAAGTGGAATGCAATACACATATTTTTATATAGCTGTATATATTTTTCTTTGCCAATTGTAAAATCCCAGTTTTAGTACTGTTCACGTCGCACTTAAGTTTAATAGTTAAAAATATGAGAGTCCGATAATTAAAGAACTTTTAATTAACATCCGTCGAATTTGTCGGCTTTAAAATTTTCAGTCGTACGTTGCTGTGCATATAAATATTTTATCTTACATAATATAATAAGTAACAAAGAATAGGCAAACGCCGAAAAGTGTATTTAATCTCTATTAATTTTTGAACAAACTAAATGCTTACATAATTTTATGTGCAGTTGGAAAGAATATGATATGTGTATTCTGAAACTTTAATTTCAGAAATTTAAAATTTATTTGCTGTAGGATGTAGAACCACTCATACTTTTCTATAGGAAAATCTGTTTATAGAACAGAGTGGAGGTGTTATGAAAAAAAAAAAAAAAAAAAAAAAAAATAGAGCATTAATGCTTTCTTCTATAAATAATGATGTAAATAAAAGTTGCCGTGATATTTTGTCGAGCACTTATTATGCCTAAATAGCATCAGTGTAGTATTTTAAAATAGTGTCTTAGTTTTGTTTTAAGTTTTCATTAAATGCTATTAAACTGCAACAGTGTTTTGTCTTCTGTAATTCTGGTTTGGTGTGATTTATTTAATTATGACAAAGCATTTGAGAGCTATCTATTTAAGGGAAGGGAATCTTTCGTGGAGGACTTTCTAAGGGAACTGACTTGTATATACGTTACACATGAGAACTCTCAATTCTGGAGAACTTTGTTAAGCACTTTCCAAAATAGGTTAGTTTCATCAGCCAGAAATCCCACTAGTAATTAAGTGAACATGCCTATTAAATGCTGGCAATTCGTCCTAGGTTTTAAGTGGCTGCATTGCTATATTAATGTTTTAGGTTAGAGTAGACTGAAGGGTACCCCTTGTATTATCGCGAGGTTTTGTTTCATTTATCGCCAAGTTGTTGTTTTATTTATCGCTGAGTTGTTTCATTTATAGTAACCTGAGTAGTTGAATGTTTCGTAAATATACTTTCACCTAGAATTGGGTGCTCCTTTGAGTTTTTAAGTGAAAATATATCAATGTGTACATGGACAAAGTCAAGGGAGTGCGCAGTGCCAAGTTTTTATGTTTTTTTAAGTGTAAATAGGCCGATGTCTACACTACTAAAGTCAAGAGAGTGTGCAATTGCCTAGTCAAAGAATTGCACAAACTCAGTATTCATGTACCGCCAAAAATCACTAATTTTTGCCAAAAGGGTACCAATAAATATACTTTTACAATGTTTTACCCTATATAACAGATTTGAGCCAGTTTCTTCTAAAAAGTCCTTTCTTGAAAGCATCTCTTGCCTTAGAAAGATAGCTTTCACATTGATCGTCAACGCCAGATCTTTCAAAAATTTCAAATTTAAGAGGTGGTTTAAAAAATTTATTAGTTTAATAATTTTTCCACTTGAGCCATTTATAAATTCCATGCTGCCCATCCAAGTACACAGCTAAATTTTAACATATATCTATATCTTTACTAATCTTATTTAGTTTCTACTGATTTAGGAGGATTAGTGTTGAGAAATTTATATTTGAAAATTATTAATTTTATTGACTTTTTTTTTATCAAATTATCTTGTGCTATATGTAAATGGTGACTTATGCAAAAAATATTAGGAATTTTTTGTAGAAATTTATTTGCAGTTTCTGATTTTCTTGCAAATGTTACACTAGTTGTGTCAAATGAAAAGTAGTTAAATGATTTTTCAAACAGTTTTCAGACAATCCACATGAATTTAAGCCATTAAATGTGTACAAACTTATTTATTGGTTGCAATTTGTTAATTTTGGCAACTTTTTAAAAAAAGATCTGTTAAACTGTTTGAAAACTGTTTGAAAAAGGCAACATATTATCAGTATATAAAAAGAAAATAAACTTAGGCAATTTACAATATAAATTTAAATTATTAAAAAAAGATTATATTATATATTAAAAAAGTAAAATAGTTTGTTCTCACAATATGCACAGTGGTCTTTATTTACTAAAGAAAATTAGAATTGTGCAACTTCAACATTTCATATTTACATTTTTTGAGAAATCCTGTAATTTTTTAGTGCTGTTTTTCTTTCCATATACACAACCGCCTGGTTAAAAAAAAAAAAAAAAGAGAGAGAGAGAAAGAAACAGCAGTAACTCAGCATTTCAATATTGTGCACAACTATTACATTAACTTAATGTGTAATGGCATGATCAGAAAAATGAAAGTAAGAACCAGAATAAAATAATTGTTTAATAATGAAATTGCTGACCGAGTTTTTCAGTTTATTTTTTAATCTTTGTAATCAGGAAGACTTACTAAGAGCAAATCTTTATTCAAAGCAATAGAATACATATCTGAACAACTTCCAATCCTCAAAAAGAATCAAAAGTAAAAACTTTCAGATATGATATTTTTGTAATATACTATGTTTTTGATTTTGGTTGAAATCATTTATTGCAAAAGGAATTTCTTTAACCTAATGCTTGTAACTTGCCACAGGTATACCAGTTTTCAGAAATGTAGAATTAAGCAATCAGCAGATGTAGGCATTAATGTATATATATTTATTTAATTGTATAATTAATTGATATAAGTTGTGCATGAATTATCTAAAGTATATCAACACAGAAATGAGAGGAAACTTTCTCACTGCGACATATATCAATAGCTTGATAGTCAGGCAGCAAAAGCTCAGTCAGTTTATTGAAATTTAAGAGACTTTAAAATCTCTAAAGGAAGTGGAGCTTTAAATAAAAAATTTTGTGTCATCTATTTTAAAAATTTACAAGCTAGTAATATCTAATAAAAATAAATACTCTTGGTATTGTGGAATTATACTTCTCTTGGGAAGCTTAATAAATAAGAACTGCATATCTTTTTAAGTTTCATTTTGGAACTTAAGATGTTATTTCAAGGGAGTGAAGCTGTGTTGTCCAAATTAAGACAACAATCTTGCATATTGTATTTATTTAAAGGTAATGTATATAATATAGATCTGAGTATAAGTTAGAAAATTATTTAAAAAATATCTGTTATATTGAATTGGAAGATAAATATGGTAATGTAAAATTTACAATTAGGCCAAAAATCAGCCTTAGATTAGCAGAAATTTTGAATAAATCTATCGATTTCAAGGGCAATCAAAACATGAGTTCTTTAGCAGCAGGAAAAATAGAATTGCCATACATGTTTAAAAGTATGTCATCGTAGGGTTATATTTGTCTAACTTTAAATAGCTGTTATCATAGTTATTTTAGAAGCAGTGGTAGAATTCTCTCAGTTAGTATGCAGATAAAGAAATAATTATAAATAAATGTGTATTTAAGAAAAAGGGGGGAGGAACTTGGCAAGTTTTAGAAAAACAGAACTATAGGTTGAAAGAGTAGCACATTTTATCTATTATTTTAAAATTGAGTAAGTATTAACTTTTTAAATGTTCAGTGTAAAATGCGTACAGCAGTAACATCATCTGTTCCAAATAATAGCTATCTTTCATACACAGTTCATTTTAAATACTGGATCTTCAAATTAAAAATGCGAATTTTTGTTTTGCGAATTGCATCTCCACGATCAGTGTCAATGTGACTACATCATCACTTTTCACTTCCTGTTTCGGGAGGAAAAGCTCTTTAAGGTAGCCCTTCTCTTCCAAGTCCTGTAATTGAAATATTCCATTTATTTAGCATATGTTATGCAGAAAGTGTGTATCACATTATTAAACAGTACAAATAAGGGAGGATATCTGCCTTCCTGTTATTTAGAGTTAATTGTTGGCCAATGGTTATATTCTGTTTCAGGGGTAGATAGATGTGAAATTAGTTTCTAAAAAGAATGGAGTGAATTAATGCCTGAAAAATTAGATCTTATGTTATAATGGTATTGTTATTTTGGTATTGTATGGGCTTTTTCGATGTTTAATTAAATAATCCAATCCAGTATCGTTGTTGGCCAATGAGAAGTTCAACTACCGGTCAAATCTAATTCAGCATTAAAAACATGTACACTGCAAATAATAATAAAAAGAAGGGACAGCTTCATATCTTCTGTTTTACTGGGCCAATTGACGAAATTCAAATTGCGCTTTTCATGTCTCGAAAGTGCGACTTGGGATATGTATTAAGATTTATATATAGCATTTTTCCAATGTAGATATTTTGACACAAAATTATACTTTTTCTTAAATGACATACCAATTTGTTTCCATATTTCTATTCTCTAATTCAAATTATGCCTAAATATTAAATTTTGTAAAATTTGGTGCAAAATTTATGGAGAAATTAAAAAATTTACCTTGGCGCATTTTTTTTTTTTTTTTTTTTTCAGTTTACGTAAAGAATAATTTACTTGGCAAACTTCTTAATTTATAGCAACTTATTTTCATTTCCTTTTTTTCATTGTAAACGAGCAGAAAAAGTCATCGTTCATGCTTTCAAATAATTTTAACAAAGTGTGTAAACCAAATTTGGCAATATTATTACTTATAACAAATATACCAAATTTCAAAACGTGTCAATATATAAATTCAGGTATATTTTAGAAAATTTTAAATGCAAAACTAATTTTTTAAAAGTGTGCCTAGAAATACATCTACTTTAAGATGGTGTTAAAAATTTTGTATAATTCAAAATTTTTTAGAAAAATTTATAAAAATTTACAAGTACAAATTTTAAAAATAAATCATAAAAAAGGGGTGAATTTCATTTTGAATTAACCTAAATTTCTATATCTGAAAGGAAGAACCAAATAAGTTTAATAAAAAAAAAAGATATTAACAAATATATACCAAATTCTATAACCATTGAGGAGCTAAAATTTTGAGAGTAATTTTTTTAAAAACTGCTTGTATATGATTTTTTACAAAACTCGGCAGTTTCGCATAATTTGACTCGTAGAATCGTAAGATGGAAAAAATCGGGATGTCGCTTCAGAAAAAGGCCAATTTTGTGTCAAAATACCTATGTTAGAAAAATACTATGTATAAATCTAATACATATCCTAAATCGTGCTTTCAAGACATGGAAAACACGAGTTGAATTTCATCAACTGGCATAGTAGAATGGGAGATATAGATCTGTCCCCTTTTCTTTTTTTCTTTGCTCAGTGATGACGTTTCCTTTAGGATTTTGTATTGTTGTTACATGTTATGCCCCTGTTATTATAAAAGACATAAGATTTTTTACTATAAAACTTTTATATAACCTTGCAAATGACCTTTACATGTGATATATATGATCTTTATGTTTCAAATTATGACTGGAATTGCTTAACAAATGAAATGATTTAAAAACAATAAACTACAATAATTGTATTTATTGAATTATATTTTTATTTTGTAAAATCATGATACATTTAACTGATATAATTATAGCATATCCAACTGATAATTTTTTTTAGCTTTTGTTATAAATTTAATAATTAGTAAAACAATTTCTTTTATCGTACATTATATATCTGACAGAGCATAATGCATTTTTTAATCTTCCTAATCTCTTCTCTGTCATTCATAATACATCTAATTTATATAATATATATATATAAGTTAATTTTCATAACCATTTGCATCATTAGTATTATATGGGATATTAATTTATTTGCTTATCTTAAAGGTGTGACGCTGACCCTGCTGCTTTGGCAAAATACGTTCTTGCACTTGTGAAGAAGGATAAATCAGAAAATGAGTTAAGAGAGCTTTGTGTAGACCAACTAGATGTTTTCCTATTAAAAGGTAAATATTTTCAATAACTTTCATTTAAACATCAAAATTAATTTTAAAATTCAGTATAAAAATAATTTTTGTATTCACTGAACTACTGACAGGTTCATACAGTCCTTAGGTTTTTGGAAACAATATTTGGTCTTTAAAAGTCCTTGATTTTGATCAAAATTGGCAGAAATTCCTTAACTTAAATCATCTGAAATTTTTTTTAACAGCTGCTTTGGTAGTGTGAATTAGCATTTTGAGAAAAGTTTTTTGGCAATTCACTGACAAATATTTATTTGATGAGTTATCATTTAATCTGTTCCTGCTTTTAATATAAAAAGTGTAATACTTGAGTTTCTGGACAAGAAGTGAAACATAAACATTTTGAAATAATTTCTTATTTTCTAATGAAGAGCTCATAAACAACATTTCCCATTTGGGGATGTAAATCACATGTGGAATGGTTTAAAAATAAAGCTAAAATTTTTAGAACAGTTTTGTAGGTTACATGGATGATATAGTTATACTGGATTCTCTGAATTAAAGACATTTAAAAAACAATAATTTATTTGATGTTTGACGCCGAATAATAAAAAGAAAAGAACCCGCAATCATTGCTCAGAACAGTTACCATTATCAAAATAAAGTAATTTATAGCATTTACAGGTATGCTTTCTTTTTGTTCCATTCAATGTGAAATACCCTGCAAGATTAGCAAACAGTTAATTTTAATGAAAGTGATTCTGAGTATCAAAATTGAGAGGTTACAGGATGTTATAGTTTGCAAATGAACAAAAATTGAAAGTATAATCATTTATTAGCTGAATGATTCAGGCTTACCAAATAGTGAAGATCATGAATGTTTAGAAATAACTGTGAGCTATGAGGCAATTGAATTGAGAAAAAGACTGTTGCTGATCAATTTCTGTACATTAAACTGTATTTCCATTTTGGTCTCTCATGAAAGAATATCCTCTGTGATCAAAATTTTTTTAAATCGGTAAGATGATAATTGTTGTTATTGTCCTGTATGGCTCCTGAGATATTTCAGTGATTAGTGTGAAATAAATTTTATATGGCATATTTTTGTTATGATAACCGCTGCTTATCTCAGTTGGTGTTTGGCCCTAACAAGTTAAGTAATCAAAATTTCTATTGTATTTTATTATTCCACATTTTCTAAATTCTCATGTTGGCTTTTCTTGAGCTATAGTTATACTTTACTTAGCTTTTATTTAATCTGTTTCAGTTTGATCTAATCTTTTTTTGACAAATTTTGCATTCCAATTTTTTTTTTATATTTTCTTTATTAATTTGATAATTATTGTAATTTAATATTTGGTACTGTAACGGGATGCGAGTTCTAACTGTGCATCCAAGTACCAAATTTCGTAAACTTTTTATTTCACTTCATGAATAGCTGTGCAGTGACATTAGTGTGAATAAGGAAGAATAGACATAGATCTTATTAATTTTCTCTCCGAAACTTTCAATTTCATTTTTGTTAAAGTCTTTTAAAGGGAGGTAGAGGAGAAAAAAATTAATGTGGATAATACAAATTTGGCAATTGCTGACTGATGCACAGTCAGATTAAATATATCATAGACAGATGACAAACAGATTATCCATGCTGAAAGACTGAGAAACCACTAAATTCAGTTGTATTTTATTGTTATTAAAGTACCAAAATGGTGCTTTAGTAGAAGGTGAAGAATGGTTTACAGAGTGGATGCTGTTTTAAATGTTTGTACATGCCTTTTCTGACCACTATTCTGTTAATTATTTCTAGTCTATCTCTAGTACAGGGGTTCCCAACCCTATGCCCGTGGGCACCATGTCGCCTGCTGATTATTTAATGTGTGTCTGCTGCTGTGCGATCACAATAAAAATGTTTTAGTTTTCAATAAATTTCTATGTAAAAGATTTCTCATTTTTAATGAAATAGAAATTGTGTCCAACAGCACAAAGCAAAATGCAACTAATCTCTTTTTTTATGTGTTTGTATTATTAACTCTATCCAACTATAAATTCACCTTGAAAAAGTAAATGGTGCCCACCATCCAACAGTTATTCTAGAATGTAGGGACAAAACGTTGGGACCCCTGCTCTAGTGCATTATTTTCAGTAATCTGATACTGGTAGAATTCTGTCAATTTTAACTAAAAATGTGCTATTGTTAAACTGTGAATAAAAACAATTAGACATTTTTATTTGTAAATTTATTTATTTATTTGGATTTAATAAAGTAACTATTAATTTGTAAAGCTGTTTATTTTGTTAAGACTCCCACTCCTATTCTTTAGTTCATTTTTGCACTAACATGTACATTTATTGCCCAATTAACCAAAAAGTATATAATTTTTATTACGATTCAGTCACAATAAAAATTAGATAATTTTTGGGTACCTAAAATGGTTCTGCATGGTTATGTAATTTTATGTTTCAAAATTTTGGAAAATTTATTTTAGTTCATCTGAATATTGTTTAAAAAGCTGTTCTTTCATTTTTATATATGTATGTATTTAAAATTTCTATGTTAGTATTAATTTTTTATTTCTATTTTTAGATACAAAGGTATTTGTTGATCTTCTTTTTGAAACATTGAAATCAAAGTCTTACCTTGCTAAACCTTCAGAGTTATCTGCAAGTGATACAAATATTAATTCTAGTCCTCAATATATTAGTAATTCAAGTCCTCAGTATAATAGTGGAAATTTAAATGAAGCTACCAAAAAATATCGAAATACAGAAAATGAAAGTAAACTAAAAGATATTGTAAGTTTCTGTGTTTTCATATCTAATTTTTATTAGTTCCTTTATATTTGCCAGTTTTTTAATCTATGAGTATGCAAGAATAGTTCTGCATAGAACATTGTTATAAAGAATGTTTTATGTTTTTAATGTAAAAAGAAAATTTTAAATGATTTAAATCTGTTATGTGTGTATATAATCTTAAATAGGTTTAAATTATTTAAATCATTTTCACATGCATTTTTATAAACTTTGGTTTTTCAGCGTGTACTGAAGCTTAAAGAACATGAATGTTATAATTTTTAATGCAATTTGATAGTTATTAGTAATACAAGCGTGTAATATGTTTCTTCTGTCAGATGACTTCACAATAACTGTAAAAACATTGAAATAACTGTAGAGTTTCGTTATGCTGTGCCATTAAAAAATTTTTAAATGTTGCAGTATCTTGATTAGCAGACCTCTTATGGAATTGGACCTTAGCCTACATAAATAAAAGGTTATTTAATCTGCAAAACTTTAGAAAACAGCATTTATATGTTATAAATAAAGATTAAAACGTAATCTGTGATTTTTATAATTTCTTTTTGCCATTAGTTAATTGCACATTCAAATATAAAAGCTGTTGAATTTTATGAAGCTATTATTATTAAATTGTGAAACAAATGAAATTTAAATTGGCTAAAGTGTAAAATAAGGGACATACAAATTTTACAATTTCTGCATTAGATAAAGATTTTACCTTAGAAATTCTACTTTTTCTAGAAATTCTACTTTTTCATTACTTCATAATCATTTTATTATTGCAATGTTATATTTTTGATAACCAAAATTAATGTTCTGTAACAGTAATGTATCATCAGTAATGCAACTATATTATTTAATGTGCATAAAGCTGAGATCATGCATGCCGCTGAGTCTGTACAAATTTCCAATTTTTTTAAGTGTAACTAACTCTTGATGTGCATGGGAAGAATAACAGTAATTGTATCATATAATTTTCAATGTGCACAGTGTCAAGACTGCAAACAGTGCCAAATTCATGCAATTTTATGATTTTTTTTAGTGAAAACAAATTATTGTGTACATAGGGGAAAAAATGAATGTATATAGTACAGTCAAAAGTCTTTAATCCGGACTCGTCGGCACTTCGACGAGTCCGGATTATCGGTTTTTCCAGATTATAGATCATCAGTTTAAATCTGGTAAGATGGCATGCAGAAATTATAAAATTAAAAATATGAAACCGTAATTTATGAAATAAAGAGCAATTATGATCTAAAGGGTATCAAAATTTACAGAAAAGAGCTTAATATTTATTTGTTTACTTTATTAAACATTTCTTTCAACACGCGCATGCGTAAAGCATACATTACGCATAGTCGAAATTAGAAAATTGCAACCAGAAAACTGTTTGATTTGTATTCGTGATATTTATAATGATGAGGAATTTGATTTAAATCATATCAAAGACAGAGTACATCGAGATGAAATACTACATTTAGTAAGGAATTATAAGCCGAATAAAATAAAAACATCTGCCCTGAAGATAAGGATAGCGCTGACAGATCAACTTCCAGTTCATTGTGCGCCGCAACGTCTCCCCCCCAGCACAGCAGTGTGAAATTTATAAACAGATTTCGGAATAGTTAGAGAAACAAAGGATATGCCTTTATCCATTTTTTGCAGCAATTCCACTTTTTGTTTGATGGGCATCAAAACATGCTTTCGCTTTGTAGATCCTTTGGCAGCTCCAGAATCGGAAATTCTTTTTGACATAATCGAAAGTTCAAGTTTACTTTTATAAAATTGCTGTAACAGTCTGCAAAAAATAATAAGCCAGGTCCAATTAGAAGATTAAGGAACAATGCAATCTGGAACATTAACTGAAATAGATAATTAGATAGTTTTAGCTTAGCTTATGCTGTCTGTTATACATTAAGCACTCATGCGTAAACGTATTATGCGCATGCGTAGACGCATTATGCATTTACGCATGCGCAGAAAGTTTGTAGCTTTGAGGTCTGGATTATAGATCATTCCAGATTATGGACGTCCGGATTAAAGACTTTTGACTGTATATATAATATTTAATGTGTGCAATGGCAAGATTGCATGATGCCAACTTTATGCAGTTCTTTGATGTATATGGTAAAAACAACAGTAATGTATAATATGTATAGCTTTGATGTTTTTGCAGTGAATACAGGCTGCCTATGTACATGGGAAAAACAACAGTAATATATAATATATATATATGTATATCTCTGATGTTTTTGCAGTGAAAAAAAGACCTCTGTGTGTATGGGGGAGCAATATAATAATATGCATACAAATTTCAGTAATTTTGTACTTAAATAATAATAGCTTAAAAAAAAACCTACTAAACACAATAGTCACATATTTAATAGATTATCAGGTTGTCCTATGTAAGAGCTGGTTAACAATCATTCAGTTGTCTTTTTTGAGTCACAATTTATCATATCTGATAAAAAAAATCAGAACTGTCTTCTGAAAATTTTTTGTCGGCAGTTAAGCTCATCTATCCAAAGACTTTGGAAACTTTGTTTTCGATCTATGCATACTTGTGAATAAATTTTCTTCTTGGTCATATATGACATAAGTAATAGCTGTGAGTTTATCCGGTGAAATTAAAATATGTATTTCAAAGCCCGGAATTTGCTTGATTAGCTAAACATTTGAAAAGCAGTACGCAGGGAGTTTGTTTTTAAACTAGCACTACTCAGAGCCATCTGCAGCTTGTTCAATCAGCTGGAATGCCACCAAATTCGGAAGGGCGCTAATGATGATGATGATTTTGTTGTTATTGTGACTTATCTCACTTGTCTGACAGTAACATGAGAATAAGAATTCTTTCGTGGCAAGGACTGCAAGATTGCACCTGCTGTTGGCAAGATTCTTGAGCACTCTTTATACATGTGGCAGTACGATTTTGCTCAGTTCTGCCCCAATTTTGATGGAGAGCCTGGGGTTGGAGGTGGTTCTGAGGGTCTCCCAACCCTTTTCTCCTACCACCAACCTTTTAAGAGGACTTTTGGTTCACCACATATTTAGAGTTTCTCCATGCTACACAGGTATTGTACATTTACAATTATCCGTGCCTTTTCAGGGATTCGAACCTGGGCACTTCGGTATGGCACTCTGCTTTGCTAACCAATATCCCAGTTGGGTAGCTGATAACATGGGGGGGGGGAGAAATTCCTTAAAAGAAGCCAGTAGGGTAAAATATATCACTATTCCTACTCAACACACTTGAGAACTAGACAAATCAATGATTAAGAAGATATTTTAGTGCAATACTGCTTTAATGCAATAAAATGGACTGGCCACAGGTTACAGAATGATTTTTCAGTACATCGCAGCACTTTATTTAGTAAAAGTGCTTCTTAAGCAGGGATATAGACCTCACTGAGGAAGGTGACCTTCATGGCTCATTCTTTGAGTCACAAAAAGGTGACCACCTTTTCATGGATCACACATTGCATCCTTTACACATTCTTGACAGCCAAAAAAAGGTCACATGGGATTAAATCTCAGGAGTGAAGCAACCATGCAAGTGGAAAAAAGTGAGTTATGACTTATTCTGTAAAGTGATGGCACAGCAGCCACTTAACCGATAGTCTAATCTGCAGTTGTGTACCATCCTGCATAAAAATTACTTGATATAGCAACTCCCTCTGCTGAAGTTATGTGTTGCCAAAACTAGTTAACATATCATAATACCTTTGCCTGGTAATAGCATAGGTCTGTGGACCTGTTAGAGAAAATTTGCTGTAACGCCACACCAAACAGTGACTTTTGGTAAATTCAGTGAGATTCTCCACTTACTCAGATGCCTAAATTCAAGAATTGTGAGTGTTAACAGTACCATTTATGTGAAAATAGGCGCCATCTTTCTGCAGAATTCTCGAGGGCCAATCATTTTTGACCTCCATCCTTGCAAGAAATATTAGAGCAAATGCTACTTATTAACATAATTGCTGTGTTTTAATTCCTGCACATGGCTTAGCTTATATGGGTAAAAGTGCAAAATTTGCCATAACTTTGACAGATTCAAATCTAATTGTTCTGCTCCCCTGGCACACCATCAGTGTTTGTAGTAACCACATCGCTAACTGTCTGTTCGGACATTTATTTCTGCCCTCTACCAAACCAAACTACTAAGGATCTTGTTTCTTCAGACTTCTGAATCATACATTTGATTGCATTAATTGATAGAGGCCTTTTACATAGATTGTTACGACTTCTGAACTCCCGAAGAGTGGGAGTTGCATTTGATTGATGAAGATAAAAAATTTCACAAGAAATGTGTGCTGAGGAAAAATGAGAGACTGAGTTACTAACACTGCTTGTCATTTACATAATGAAGCATTTGCATTTTCATGTTTTACTTGAATTTTATGCGCATTTTCAGTTGTTCGGACTAGAACAATGCCACATTTTCTCCTATCAGCAACTTTTAGAACTAATTTTTTTCCCCATGGAATCTTTTATTTCGTGTTGTCATTAGTCCTGTTATCAAACTTCGTGGCATTCCAGCTGCTAGCTACAGATGGCTCTGAGTAGCTTTAGTTTAAAGGGGTGAACCGCTGTATATTAAGTACTGTTTGAAGCATAAACTTGGAAACATTTAAAACTATAATTGTTTTAGTAATACTTCGCTTTACTTTCTGGAAGAAAAAATGTTTTGTTTCACTACAGTGCATACTATACATTTTGCTAGAAGTGACAATGGGAATTTTGTTTTGAAAAGAAATGTTCATGAAAATGTGTCCTATTGAAATGATGCTGGATAGGTTAAAAAATTTAGACTTAATATAACTTTTTTTCCTTTTCATTTTTTCCAGGGAATATCTGAACGCTTAGGTGGTAAATCTAAGGCATGTAATGTAAGGCATAGATCTACAAGGAAAACAAGATCAAGAAGTATCAGCCCCATAAGAAGGCCAAATCGGCAGCGGAGCAGAAGTAGGTAAGTTAAGAGAAATTTTTATGTTTTGACCCTCTTCCATAATACTTCAGTGCTTTTTTTAAAAATTTACTTTTAACACTTAAGTTTGATTAATTTATTTATGTTCTGAATTGCTTTAGTGAAAGTGTTAATTTATTTATGAAGTGCTTTAGTGAAATTAGTTTCTAAGAATGTAAGATCCATTAAAAAAGTATCTTACCTTTGATTGAGAAAAATATAATTACGTATGTGGAACTCCAAAATCTTGATCTTTTCAATAATAGATTCCTCACTTTACTTATACTGCTGAGAAAATTACAAACAATTTCCATTCTTACAAACATTGCTGATACATATTCCGTTTTTCTTTAGTAAATTTATCGCATTGTAATCACTTCAGTAAATTTGTCACACATTAAAAATTATGTTACTGAGGAGCAAATTTTTGTTTGATCTAAGGCTTCAGTTTTGTAATTATATTTCCCGTTTAAACTGCTCAGAGTGAATTGGTAACAGTTATGATTTTCCAATTTTTCTACTCGCTGAAAAGACCATGTTTAAACATTTTTTGTTCTGAGCTTTTCTAATTTTAACTTTTTAATGGCATACTTGGTAATATATGAATTTTGCCTTCCAGAAGCTATCAATATTATATTCAAGTAATGGTTTTAACCAATTCCCAATACACCTGCAATTAACATATGCACTTCAGAACAATTATTCTAATATAAAAGTATTTTATTTTCAAGTTTAACTACTGCTGTCTTTTTTTGTAGGAAAGCTTACTTAATGCTACACATAATATCAACATGCCTGTATCCACATTGAAAATAGATCACTTTTGACTTATGGGCCTTACTCATGTGGCAGCTTAATAAGCATTGAAAAACCCTTCTTTTTTATCTAGTATTCTTATTTTTTTTATCGTAATTTAATTTCTGCACAAAGCTACAAGATTCACTGCTATGTGATGATTCAACCCAAAATGCTTATTTTTTCCTTCTTTTTTCCTTCTTTTTTTCTTAATAACAGCTTTGATACTAATTCTGAAGCAGAAAAAGTGTTTTTTTACTTCCTTGCATGAAGTAAAAAGAAAGTATAGTAATCATGAAAATTTTCAGGCATCATATTTCAACGAAAATATCCGTTTTGACCGCTATTGAATGCAATTTAACCATGTTTTCGCATAACATTTGTACGTAAGGACAGCATAAAGACTCTCTTCCCCCAAAAATTATAAAACTGATTTAAAATGAATTCTGAAGAGAATTTTTCGTGGCGTCTGTATATACATACCTATATACATATCTCACATAATTAAAAAATGAGTAGCCTCAGAATGTTGAAATTTTATATATAGGACTGCTATAACATGTACATGTACATCTCTGTTGGTTGCAATTGGCTGCACCAAATGTATATAAATATATGTATATATATGTAAAATATAAAAAAAGCACAATGGCTTTGCTCTATGTGAACAAGCAACCTCTAATTAACTTTCCACAATTTCAGGATCTTCCCCTTAGACCAGTAATTTCGAGAACATTCTAGCCTATTATGTAATCGCTTCAATAAATAGAGAACGCGCGGGGCCATTTTGCGTCAGAGAGACCGCTTTCTTCCTCTGTTGCTAAGACCTGTGCTGCTGCTCTTCTGCCTCTCTTTGTTCGAATTATAACACAGTGAATTTAATTTTATTTAGTAAAGAGTGATGATATGCCTTTCAATTGAATAAAGATGTGGAATCAAAACAATTAACTTCTGTGTCATCATTTCTGCCAAGCTTCATTCATGTGCCCGACTGCCAAAATATTACATACATATCCACTCTGTTAACTGGCTCAGTGATCTCAGTTTCTTTACTCTTATATGTTTATAAGTTGTGCATTTTTTGGTTTAAAAATGATTGAATTATGTTGTTCTTATCTTCCAGTTAAGGTTTTTATGCCTTTAGTAAATCTGCATGCAATGTTTCTGGAGTTAATCAACAATTTAAAAGTTGTTTAAATGCAGCTAAGCCTAATGAATTTTGTGATGGCAGACATGTTTGTTTACGTTTCAAACTTGTTAAAATAGTGGATTTGTTGTCAATCTAGAGAAACTAAACTTGGCAACAACAAAGATAACGCCTTCTTTTATTATTGCGAATTAAATCATCCTTAATTCCCTCTGGAATTCTTTCGAGGAAATAAGTGTTCAGTTTTACTTCATAATTTTTAATATAGATATTTGAGTTTTTATGTAGTTTTGCCTTGTCGGGAAGTGAGAACTGAATTAATTGAATGAGAAATACTGAATTGTCTGTCAAATAGATAATTCTTCAAATGATATAAATTTATATGCATTCTGTGTTATAATATGGACGAAATGTAATGTTGGAAAGTGAACTTAGCAGCGCCAGAGTGTCGTTTTGGTAAACAAATATGGTGAATTTTAAAAAATGCATTTATTCTATTGTGGTTTATGTGCTATCGTCGGTGTAGATTTAATTCAGCCCAATATGTTTAAATGAAATGTAAGAAAAAATGCATATAATTTAATATTCAGTGCAAGGAAGTCATGTGGTGTACATGTCAGATTTTTTTAAATAATTTTTTGCATTGTGATAGTTTATTTTCAGATGTTCAGACGTACCATTCTATCTAGCCTAAAGGTTGGCACATATTTCGATTATTTCTACTCTTTCATGTGAATTAAAAGACTTTGCAATTATAGTTAATAATTTCTCAATATTAGAATGTGCATCTTTACTTGTAGATTTTTATCAATTTTTATTAAGATTTATTTTGTTAGATCTTTTAAAATGATGGTACATAAAGTTTGACAGTTTAAAAACTCCCTAGCTCTTTCCAAGCTTCTCATTTCAATAGAAATTTTATCATAAAATTTTCTAAATATATAAACATTATTAGAACTGTATAAGGGTGTAATATTAAGAATGTTCTTTGTATGGGTGTATACGAGTAAATTGATCTTAGCAAACATTTTTTTTAGTAGGTTGTAAAGTCATATGTTGAAGCTGATATATGTAAACCTTTTACAATACTCAAAGCAGATCCACATTAATATGCATTAAAATGAGTGGATTTGTCTACTTTATCTAGTGCTTCATTGTTATCAATAGTAGATTCAAAGCTATTCTAAAATGTAAGACAGTTTATGTTTCCATAGAATTTAGCTAGGGTCAGTTTTTGAAGTTTAATCTGAACATTACTGTTAGATTTCATTTTCTTTCTGTTCTCAATATCAAGTTACATATCCACTAATTAGGTTGAATTTTGTTTTGAGCTATCGTGTGTTCAATTTTAGCTCATTAATTCTTCTGGTGGCAGAAAATTTTTTTCGAACCACCTTTCATGGTATTAAGATTTTTAAGAATTCTACTTCAAATTCTTCACCTTTAAAAAGTTTTTCCATTTCTGTGTACAGTGCTCAGAATACAATTGTGTATCAGTGTTTTTAGTAATTCTTACCAATTGCTAACATTTGATTCATCTGCTTTCGGTATTTCCTCGTGTAATCGTTTAAGCGATTTAGTGATTGATGCTGTTAGAGTGCTGCAGTTTTTCCTTAGTAGTCCTCTTCAGACATAGTTTCTACTTACAAAATATTTAATTACTATATCAAATGCAATAATTAATCAATATTTCTTATTACTATTGCACTGAATCCTAACATTTCCACTCACATATTAATTCTGTTTCTTATTCTTTCAATATGCTAAACTCACCATCCTGGCAGAAATGCTACTAAAAATATTGTTGTGTAAACAATTCTTAAATATTCTTAAAATAATCAAGTAAAATTTCACGTCTTCTAATTCAAATATCTCCAGCTACAAAGTTTCTTATGTTGTATCTTGTCATTCTAAAAGCACTAATGTTGATTTAAAACTAAAATTGGTGGATACAGCATACTGAAATGATGAACCCAGTTAACCTTTAAGTAAAATGTTTTTTTAATTTTATGTACTGTATTTTACAGAACTTGTAGTTTAATCACGTCTATGATATTCAATGTGTTCTCCAAGATGGTGTTTACTCTTTCAGAGTCTAATGACACTAAGAGTAGGCCAGTAGGTGATGCTAAAAACAGATGCGCCAGAAGTTTTCAATATGTGATAATTTTATTAATTTTATTTTTATTATTTCATTTTAAAATCTTTTTATCGAATTGTGAGAGCAAAAAATGACAAAATATTCGAAATAACTGTATTATCTAGAAATTACAACACAATTTATAGCATTTATTAGTTAATGCTTGTTATAAATAAGTGTTATACTGCTACTAGTGATTTTTTAGTGTGGTTCTGACAAACCTAAATTATAGTTAATTATTTTAATAAAAAAAAATCATAACAAAGACTTTTTTTTTTTTTTTTTTTAACAGGGAGCTTGAAGATGGACGTAAACGTAGTTTTCCCGATGAAGGAAATTGCAAAAGAGACTTTCCGTCCAAAAAATTAAAAACGAGACGGCATAGCCGAAGTGATCGTTTGAGTAAGTGTTCAGGTGATGAAGAAGGCAAAAGTGAAAAACGGAACTATAAATTTAGAAACTCTAGAGAACAAAGCCAAGATGGAATACTCGATAAAGATTTATTGCGTGACTCTAGATCAAGAAGTAATAGCTGGGAAAGAAATCGCTCCAGGTCTTGCTCTTGGTCTTCAAATTCATCACGCTCTCAGCCAAAAGAAAAATCTAGAGGTATGTTGTGCTGTATTTTGTATTATTTATTTTAAAACAGGCGTATAATCATTTGCAGTGTATATTTTAATAATAGTATAAGTTTGAATGGTAATATTAAAAATATGAGAACTAAAATTTTTATTATTCATTCCTGTAGTTATATTGGATGAATGCAAAAATTCTGCCTACATTTTTTTTAATAGTTAAAAAAGGTAAATTTTTTAAAAAGTAAAGTTTATAGCATTTTACACATTTGCCACAGTTTTGTGTGATGCTCTACCATTTGTCTGGTAGAATATTGTGCACACACACTCAACTGGTGTTATGGATTTTTTTAAAATTTGAGCTATACAAATATCTGATGATGTTTACTTTTCTTTACTACATTATGCTTTTTACAGTGAAATCTGATATTTTTTGCATTTTTTTTAAAATTTTTGTTGATATTTTATATATCATGTTTATAAATATTTATATACATTTTGTAATTGTTTCATATCTTATCTTTTCTTTTAAAGCTTTTCCATCTTGATTTCATTTAAAACAACTTCTGAAAATAATTTAAGTGGTAATATTAAAAACAAATCATATCTTAAAATGTAATGTTACTTGATTAAATTTGATTAAATGCTGAATTTCTTTTGCATGCCCCTTTTGGTAAAAAAAAAAAAATGTTTTTTTAAAGAAATATTGAATTACGTAATCCACTTAATGTTTGAAAATTTCTCTAGGTCTTGAAATGTTAAAATTAACCTTGTTGAGAACCCATTATGGTAATCATTCATCACTTCTCTCTTGTATTTAGAAGAGAAATTATGTCTTAGATCTGATTGAACAAGATCAGAATTTATTAACAAAGTTTTAGTACATATAGAAACATCACAAAAGCTAAAATACTGTAACTTACATGTTGTACAAGCTGTCAGTGTAATTGATTTTTTGAAGCAGAATATGAAATTCCTTAGGAAGAATTTTCTGTTTTTCTACTTTGTGAACAAAACTATAGAATAAATTAGAAATTGTTTGCTTATTTTGATAACATGAGGTTTCAGAAATAAAAAATTGCCATCCTTTTGTCAAGGCCATTAATGATCTAAACTAATTAAACTATTAAAATTCTTTCATTAGTTTTAACTCCTTAAATATTTTTTTCTTTAGAATATGCTAATATTCTTATTTCAGTAGTCTGTATTTATTGGAAATCTGCAAATGAAAAGCAATTTGTTCAACTTTTTATTGTGTTCACCAGTGGATGAATGGATAAAACAGCTCTTGTAGTTAAACCTAAATTTAGATCCTGGTAAATGGATGATTTCCTCCTTGTGTAACATCTATATGACCCAGTTTCTTTTAGGAAATCTATCATGAAGGCATTCCTTCATTTAGGCAGAGAACTCTGCTGTCCTTTATTGTATTACAATAGTTAAAAAGGTAATATTTTAAATTTATATCCTTTTAAAATTTATACGCTCAGGCTCGGAAATTGTATGTTCATGATTAAATTTACATGAATATGATTAGGAATGTAAAATATTGTGAAAAATTATTTCTGTATTCTGGGCATCTGACTTATTGTTACATCTAGACTCATTTGTTTGCATAAAAGTTCTGTGAAAGTACTTTAAAGATAAAGCTTTTAAAAATTGTTAGTATTAGTGCACAAGAGAAAATTCAAGTGTTAAATCTCAAATGGAAATTTGTGATAAGTTCAGATAGTACTGATAATTGAACAATTGTGACTCAGAATTTCAAAGATAACCATCAAAAAGAGTATCATATATAAAATATTTACTTAAGAGTATTCTGCTCCATTATCAGTTCATATTTAAAATTGACTGAGGATGACAATAGAAATAATTTTTTAAGGGGGGGGGCTAGTACGTTGAAATCAAAATTTCCTATAGATATTTGCATTCATACTCTAATTTTAAAGTTGGATTAACAGGCAGCATTGAAAAAGGTTTGTTTTTTCTTTTGCAACATTTTCCTTTTCCTTTTAGAGCAAGGCTCTAGGTCAAATTCAAGAAATGCTCTGTCTAAATCTGAAGCTCAAAATCCTCTTGTTTCTGACCATGGTGATACTGACTATAGACAAAAACCAATTTCTAGTGCTCCTAGTGTACATCATCAAACATCTAATACATATTCTAGTAAGGGAGCAAAAAGATGTCAAGACTATGATGGTAAGATGCTGTTTATGATATATTATTATTAAATTATTACAATAGTTTTATTCTCTTTGTAACATCTAATTTTATTTGTAGTTGATTTTATTTCCTTATACCAAAATTTTGTACTTTGAACATTTTATTTTGATTAATTTAATGTTTGTTATATTGCGTAAAGAAGTGTATTTGTTGGTTAAGTAATTATTTCCATTTATATTTAAATGTTTGTATAAAATTTAGATAACAATTGCAGAAATAAATATTAAAAAAAAAATATTTTCACACTTTGAAAACCCTCTAACTGCTACTGAAGTTAATAGAAATATATATATATATATATTTTCTTTAGTTAAATACCTTGATTCTTTGTAATTGGGTATAGTAATTTTGTGGTTTTTCAAATGATTTTTCATGTCAATAGATGTGTTTCAAAGTATTACTAGTCACTAAACAAGTTTTGGTTCTTTAAAGTTCTTAATTTTAGCTGAAATTGGCAAAAGGTGCTTAATTTTACTCATCTGACATTTCTATTTGATTTTTATGACTATAGTTTTGAGAGTGAATTAATTGTTAATTTAGAAAAATGTTTTTTGTCAATGTGTTTAGGTATTTGATGAGTTATTGTTTGACTTCATTCCTACTTTTAATATTAATGGTGTGATACTCAAGTTTCCAGATATGAAGTTCAATCTCGATTGAAATATAAATATTTTGAAATTATTAACAGCTTTTCTCTTTCTGGTGTATGATTCTTTTGTTATGCACTTAACATTTTTGGTGATTTAGATCAGTTTGTATACAAGATTTTTTATTCGGATATTTGTGATTTTTTTCAGTAATTTTTTTACAAACATAACATGTATAAATATCATTAAAATAATAATAATATATCAAAATTATATTTAAGAAGTAGCATTAAAATAAAACATTATTTTTCCCTATCATATTTAAAGTGACATTACTTTCCATTTTGGTGACTTGAGAATATTTCTATTCAGAAAAATAAACAAGGTAATAAATGCTCTACAGCACAGTTTCTGAAACACTTCTCAGCTAAAAAAAAAAAAAAAAAAAAGCTATCATAATTATTTTAAAAATAATTTCATTAGTCGTTCATTTTATATATTTTTACATGATAAGTTTTTTTTCTACATAATTGTTTCAGAATTATTCAAATGCACATCGGTTTTCTTTGAAAAATTTACTTTTCACATTTCTGAATTTTCAAAAAATAGTTCTGCCATTTTACTATTATAGAGTTGGTAGAGATAACTTTTTTTTTGAAGGATATAAAGGCAAGATTTATAAACCTACAATTTCAAGATTCCAGAAAAATGTGACGAAATGAAAACTGGCATCTCTTATCAAAGCTGAAAAATCTTCGATTATTGTGATACTATAGCTTTTGCGGATGATATCTTGTTTTGTTTTCAGAGTAGGGACTTTCCTGCTACTTTTTTTCCAGGCACAAGATACTTTAAATCTCACCTATGATTGGTCAAAAGTTTTAAATTGGACTTTAATACTGATAAAACTAGAGTTATGATTATTGAAAAGTGAAATATTTGTTATGATGCATTTCAGTTATTTCTCGATGGAACCCCTTTGGCTGTGGTAAAGGAAATTAAATATCTTGGGGTTTTCCTTGACTGTAAATTTTCTTGGAAGCAACATTTAACTTATGTATCTGAGAAATGTAATAAATTACAGCGTGGATTAAGCCGTATTACATGCAACACATACAGTATTAATTACAATGTTTGTTCACTTATCTATAAACAAGTAATTAAGCTCTTCACTATGTATGGCTCTAGAGTCTGGGGTATGTCGCTTAAGAAGAAGATAGATTATAAATATCTGTGGCGCATTCAAAGGTGAATACTTCTGTCGGTCATATGTGGATATTGTACCATTAGCTATGAGTGTTTATACAGTTCCTGGCTTTCTTCCAATTGACATTGCCATTCTTCATTATGTTGCCTGTAAGGAAAATATATCTGCTTCTGCTTTCTGTATGATTGTGTTTTACCTCCATCTGACCTCCCTCATCCTTCAGAAAAAAGTGCTGTTACTTTTTTATTCAGTTTAGCAATAAAATCGTAGATGATTCACCTGTAACTTGTTATACCGATGGCAGCAAAATTGATGGCAAGGTTGGTCTTGCATTTGTTGTCTTCAAAAATGGTCTTGAATTTGAGCAATTTCAACTTAGAAATAGAGATGATTGTACTGTTTTTATAGCTGAACTTTTGTGCTTAAACTTAGCCATCAAATGGATCTGAACAAAATGATGCTGTGTCCAGACTATCTCATTTGTACCGATTCCATATCATCCTTGGAGACCCTAAAACATATTTCTTCCTCTAATAATATCATCAAGATTAAAAAATAACTTAAAAACCTAAAAGATAAAAAATATTTTGGTTGCATTTGCATTTGTTCGTGGTCATACAAGTGTTGTTAGGAACGGACAGGCTGATTTTCTTGCTAAGACTGCCACCAAGCATGAAATTGACACTTTTGTCAATATCCCTAAATCTTTTTATATGAAAGTATTGTGGAGTCATGGAATCAAAAATTCATTAGCTCAAATAAAGGGAACTTAACTAAGAGATTTTTCCCTTCCATCAAAATGAGATTGTCATGTCATCACTTTTACACAAATTATAAATTGACCCAATTTCTTACTGACCACAGAAATTTCAAAAGTTATCTGAGCAGATTTAAGTTAAGCCTAAAGTCTGTCTGTGATTGTAGCATCGATGGTGAGGAAAATATTGAACATGTTCTTCTTCTATGTCCTAAATATGAAAGCGAAAGAAAAATCTTGAAACTGACATTGAAAAATTTTAGTGTTAACTGGTCTCCAGAATTTCACCCGTTTATTTCTGAGAAAATTGTCAATTCATTGTAAAATTTTTTAATCCTTAATTTTGTTTTAATTTTCTCTTACTGTTTATTTTATATTGTTTCATACTTTCTTCTGTAAGCCCCATGTGATGCTATGTATAGTACATGGAGCATTCCTTGTGTTTCTTTTAATAATAATAATAATAAAAAAAAGTAACTGATACATAATGGATGTGTTTTACAGAAAGTTTATGATAAATTTCTTATTTTTATGAGAAACTTTTAAAAGAACAGTGAAAACAAAATTACTTAATTTTCTACTTTTGATCCTAGAAGTTTTTTTCTTAGCATGTTTATCTTACCATTATTTGTCTTCTTACTAGACACAAGCATGGAAAATTCCAAAAATGGTTCTAATTTTGTCACATGGGCAGGTGTAAAGGAATTTTTCTATTGTTAAAGAAACTGAAAACTGGCCACCACACATAGGCATTTTCTGCCTGGTGCAATCTGTATGGGGGCTAAATTCTGCTGCCCGTGCCTTTCTAAATTTCAAAATTTTGCCACACAGTGTCTGCCCTGAATTCTAAAAATTTTGCCATCCTTAAATTTTGTTGCTTGGTGTTTCACTAAATTCTAAAAATTTGCCTCAGCATTTCTCACATTGTCTCCGATGCTATATCATTTTATAGTTATTCTCAAGAAATAAAAGAAGCAGTTTCTTCTATACATTTTCAATATATGCAGTTTTTTAGAATAACAGAAATCTTTAATTAAATATGAAAATTCTGCTGCCCGTGCCTTTCTAAATTTCAAAGTTTTGCCACACAGTGTCTGCCCTGAATTCTAAAAATTTTGCCATCCTTAAATTTTGTTGCTTGGTGTTTCACTAAATTCTAAAAATTTGCCACAGCATTTCTCACATTGTCTCCGATGCTATATCATTTTATAGTTATTCTCAAGAAATAAAAGAAGCAGTTTCTTCTATACATTTTCAATATATGCAGTTTTTTAGAATAACAGAAATTTTTAATTAAATATGAAAATTCTAAAATGATGATTGAAATTCAAGAAACTAATTTCATAAAAAGGAAGAAAATTGTTTTGGTTGAAATATTAACAAATTACGAGATGAAGCTGAGACAGTGAGAATATTTTTATATTTCTGAAACCACATAAACTTGGGGGGTGGGAAGCCTAAAGAGAAAGAAATTAATGTAAAATATCTCTAAATTTTTCAAATTAAAAAGATGCATAAATATTTTGTTGTGAGTTGTTGCTATAAAGCATACATGTTTTGTAGTTTTTTTATGTATAATTATCCTAATATTGTTATACAAATCAGTGTCATGAATTAAGTGTGTAATTTTCTGTTATTTTTAATTGCAAAATGTTCTTTTGTGATTTTAATAATACTTTTTAATGACTATTTTCTAGAATAAATAAATAACAATGATAATGTAAATCTGTTATGATTGAGGATATCTAACTACCTAATTAAATTATTTGTAACTAAATGTAATTTGTAACTTATTTATAACCAACCCTTAAAAATTATCTGTGTGTTTTAAGGGAAGTTATTGCCTTTCCTTAATCCTTACTGTGGACGTACAACATAGAAATGTTAAAAATAATGTAAATCTTTATTCCTTGCAACTAATTAGACTTAAAACAAAATATCTTATTCTTTTTGGTGCTTAGTGGCTTGTTAGAATTTAACAATATATTAACTACATTACAACTCTGTGCAAATATATAACTCTAACTGACTCAAACAGATGAAGCACATAATTTTCCACACATACCAATTGTACCAATGTCAGGCATTCATGTGTGTTCCAATCAGTGGTTTTTGTCTCTCTAGGTAAACAGCAGCAGTGGCAATAGCTTACCTTCTATTACAAATCATGCTCATTTATGATTTTATTTTACCTGTGCTTACTTGATATAAAATCTGCATAAACCTCTGTACTGAAAACTGTACTATAAAACTTAGGAACAGAAAAGGTACTATTCTTCTTTAAAGTATGTTGGACTATTATAATTGTAAAATATTATTGTTTCAAGGAATTTTGTAATTGAATGCTGATTACTTAATAAATTTGACAAGTAGTTGATTTTATTCTCAATTTTTTTTTATAATTAAACAAAATATTAGAGTATGCATCCTATTTGCATATCTGTTTTATTCTTAAAATTGTATCACCAATGTGAAGTTCAGGCATAAAAATAGCTTAATTTATTCAATTCCCATTTGCTGATAGGTCTTTAATTTTTTATCATTATTAGTCCTTAAAATTCCTTAAAAGTACTTACTTTCTATGTGCAGAAATGTGTACGAACCCTGTTATTTACAGTGGTTAACATCAAAGGAAAAGCTTGAGTTTATTGAAGATATCATCATTTTTTAAATTTGAAAGCCATATTTGCAGTTATTTGCTAATCTTAATGTGTATGGCAGCATGAAATTGTTTTGAAAATTTAGGTTTGATTTGTTGCTTTTTAGCAGCACATTCTAACTTAATGATATTTTAATGCGCTGCTAATTGCATACAGGTTGGTGCTGCAACATTGCTAAAAAAATCTCATGTTTTGACAATATTAAATACATCTATTTTGTGAATGTAAAAGTTTCGAGAATCATAGAAAGTTTCATAAGTTCAACTTGAATTCAAAATTTTGTATTTTCACTCCTTTGAACTGTGAGTGCTGATTATGTTGACAAAATTGGTTTTATTTTTTCAGAGGTCATATTTTACTACAAAATGTGTTAATTATTCCTTGCTGTTTCTTCTCATAGATGAATGTGGAATATTATCCATCATAATATGCCACGGAGGAAATATGCATTTAAGGATGGTTGTGCAACTAATTCTGTTTACATCATTCCAGCATTCAATATTGTAAATAACTGAATTAAAAACATGAATTTTTATTATGAACTGGTTAAGCAAATTAAATTTTAATCGAAAAAGTTTACTGGTCTTATTTAAAGAATGGGTGGATCTGTTTTTGAAAATGAACATTTACTGCAGTGCATACAAGCAGAAATTCATAACATGGCTACAAAATTTTAATTATTCATCTGTATTTTGCTAAAATTCATATTTATCTTTTGATTTTCAGTTTTTTTTTTTTTTTTTAAAGTATTTGTAAATTTAGCTATTGAGTATTGTATACTGCTGATAGTGTGAGGCTGATTATTGCTATACTAGAAGCTATATAGTTGATTAAATAAAAAGTATCTTTACAATATCTGCCTTTCCCATTTCATTTCAAATGCTGAGTCTTCTTCCTCACTGTTTTAATGTAAATTCAATTTTAACATTTCCCCTCTTTTTAACATTTAAAAACATTTAATGATCACACTTTTCATCTTTCTGATCATTCAGTTGCCACAAATTATGTTCATTTGTTTGTTATTAATTTTTCCTTCTGTTATCTATGTTTTAAATGATTTGCTGTTTTCAGTAAGTAAAATGTGTAAACAGAGGCATTATTAAATAAGTTAATATTTTATCTAAAATTTTTGTTTTATTTGATAACTCATAATCTTTGTTATTTTTGTACAAAATATTTTCCAAGACAATAAAAAAGCCTTTTTTGGTATCATAAGAGGTATTTTATCCCAATTGCTCTGGAATCTGTAGGTCGACATTTGGAGAACTTCCTTTCTAAAAGTACAAAAACACGAAAATACATTGGTGATAGATCAGGAGATTTAGTAGGGATATGAGTGAAGGGTATGGCCTTGATATCTGTTTCTTATTCCATTTTTTTCCAGGAAATTAACAGTAGATTTTGACATGTTGCTGCCTTCTTTCTCTTGATGTACTTCTACTGATTGATCACACTTCATGTGTTGATCTTAACATTTTTCTCCACTTTCTTTATTTTTAATTTGTTGTTATATGAAAAGCCAGCAATAGTTATAAAGTCAGTAGAAAAACTCTCCTTAGATTACTTGAAACATGTTCTAAGATTTTGTTCTCCTCTTTGATAAGAATAAATGGACTTTCTTTAGATCCCTTGAACCATGTTTTAAGATTTTTTTCTTCTTCTTTCATCACAGGGATCTCTTTTTATTGCAGTCATTTAAGTACACCCAAGATTCATCTAGTGTGACAATATTTTTCCATTTTTGTCCAGATAAATGTTTCTCATAAAGAATTTTACAGTGTGTTTTGTGTTCGGTGATATGTTATGGAGAAAGACAATGCATATTATGTTTTTTCTCTTTTTTAAGATTCAAATCAGTATTAATCACTTTGTTTTCAGCTGACACTAAGTATTTTAACTATTTTGCAGCTGTCCTTTGACTTTCTTTTAACATTAAAGATCTTACCTTGGATATGTATTTGGAACAATTTTTTCACTTGAAGCTGTATTTTGATGTTTTTATCCTTACATATTGACAGCATTACATATTCTAGCTTTATTTATTGAAAAAACAATGGCTTTCACAACATTTTTTAATAACCAGATATGAATAATTTTCTTTGGAAAGAACACAGATATAGCCCTCTATCCATTCCTTCTTTAAAAGTGACATTTGGCATGAAAACAAAACTGTCAAGTAGCAGACGATAATTTATACTTTTAAAAATATAATTGCAGTTAAAAAAATTCCAAGCAGATTTTTTTTTAATAGCAAAGCAAAATCATCTAAAAAAATGTGCAACTAGCTTCTGTATTCATTATAAATATGTGAAAATTTTATTTCAGTAAAACATTCCTTTTTTTTTTTGTAAATATTAATTATATGTTATATAGTTGATTTGAATTTGTAAAACTTTAAAATATGTTTATTTCATATTGTGTTGTATCTTCTAGAAAAAGGTTATTGTATGAGAGGAGATTTATGTGTGTTTGACCATGGTGCTGATCCTCTTGTGGTTGAAGATGTTTCAGTATTGAATTTCAGTGTCTCAGTTCCCCCTACACAAGGTATTATTTAAGATAGTATTTCTTTTGCATAACTTTTAATTATATAAATGCTTTAGTGTGTTTTTTCGTTTCTTTTATAATATTTTTCAAGAATATCATTTTGTTGTATTTATGCCTATTGAAATTTCTTAATAACTTTTGAAATATTTTATAATAAAATACTGCTTAATAATAATTTAATTTTTTTATTCATAATATGATATATTAACTAACATCAACTTCTAATGCTTTCTAATATTTCTGAACATGTTATATGCAAAAATATTGAAACAAAATACTTTTTTAATTTCTTGCAGTCATCTTTTCTATAATTTTTTAGTATGTGCATCTGAATATCTCTATTTTTTTTTAATTCAAATATTGTTAGTATCAAATATGTACAAAAGCAAAATAATAAGCTTTATTTTTCTCTGGATAGCTTTATGTTTTGTTGGTTTCTAAACAGCAGATGATTTTTTTGATCTGGTTCAATGAAAGTGTTGAAATTTTATTTATATTATTATTAATACACTCTTTTATTTAAGATTAAGAAGATTCAACATTTAAAAGTTTTTGTTTTGGTATTTTTTATGGTAAAGGAGGAATTTCATTATTTCTTCATAGAATTAGAGTGAAATGAAATAAACAGTATCTTTACTTTAATTTCCCATTCACTTGTGGTTGAGTGAATGAAATTGCTAAACAGTGGTAGTTCGACGTATTTCAGACCCTGCCAAAGAGGCTGGCTGCTTGGGACTCTCTCTTTTTCTTTTTTCTTTTTCTTCTTTTTAATCTTTACCTCATTCTTTTTCTTCGAAAAATTGAGATTCATTCTTAATAAATTTAATTCCTTCATTTAGTGGTCTTGTTTTCTTATTGTAATTCTCTAACTGTGTGCATTAGAACTAGGTTTGTGACTTTTATTTCACTAGACTGTGTGATAAATTACATATCATTTTTTTAAAAGGAATGTCATTGTTACAAAATGCTTTTCATCATTTATCTTAATTTATGCATTTTCACTTTTCTATGGATATTTTACATTATTTTTCATAATTAGATAATATGCATGATAAAAATTAATTTGTAGTAAAAGTTAAAAATTCTAATTAAAAATTTTCTTTCAGCAAATGATGGTGTGAATTCAACTGCTGTCATTTCAAGTCGAAGAGATGGCTCGAAGTCTCCATTGCCTCCTCCTCCACCATCTTCTCCGCCACCTCTACCACCTCCACCTCCTCCACTTCCACCTCTTCCACCTCCTGGTAATAATTTTTAAGAATTTTATGAAACATTCTAGTCATGATTTTCATCATCACTATATTTGTAATCAATCATCTGATTAACTAATGCATATAAGTAACATAAATTGTATCAGTTACATACACATAAAGCATATCAGTAATTTAAATTGTACATGCTAGTGCAAGCTTTATTTAAAGTTACTTAGTAGTCTATTATTTGACACTAATAGGAACTTAAAATGGCATAATATATATAAATGATTTATAAGATTTCAAAATAGTGTATGTTCCAAAGTATCATACTGATGATAATGATTAATGCATGAAAAAGAATCAGAAATTCAGCAAGTTTTCATGCAGCCTGGAAATGTCCATTGTGAAATACTAGGTAACAGCATAAGTATAATACCGTTATAAAATAGCAACGGTACTTAAATTTTTTTTTTGGGGGTGCATGCATTTGTTTGGATATATCAGATAGTCATCTGTTACTACAAAGTGCATACAAAAGAAAATATTGAAAAGAAAAGAGTTTACCAGAGTATTCTATTGTGGCATTTTCATTCTAAGGACAATGAATGCCTGAGTCAGCGCAAAAGAGCATGGGTGATCAAGTGTGCCTGGTGAAGTGGTGAAAAGAGTAAAGTAGAATTTCATGAGTAGTCAAAAAAATTAAACAAGATGCAAACCTGAAACTCTGGTAAGGATGACTTAGATCTGTTTTCATGACCCTGAAGTCTCCTGATCAAACACTACATGATTTTTCTGCTTGGGGTTATGTGAAAGACTGTTTTTACATACCTTCACTGCCAACAGTAGATAAGTAGCTCGGGGAATGCATAAATTTTGCTGTGATGATTATTGTCAGGAAAATGTTGCAAAGGTATATGGTATGAAATATGTATTTATGTTGTGTGACCAGTGAGGCAGATAACATTTATAGTGCATAAGGAAAACTTGGTGAAGCTCTAATTTTTTTCATGTTATTATTTTAAGTATTTTTATATTATTATTGAAATTTTTGAAAATTCAGTTCCGAAGTCCAAAATCTGGGTATCCAATAATGAGAAGGATGTATTCTGAACCTTTTATTACTTTTTATAATTCTTAATCAACATTTAGTTTCTTGCACTGCACTCATGTTATGATTTACAAGATATTAATAAATTGAAAGGTATCACCTGTTATGTTTATGTTGTAAGAAAAATGAGAAACTATTCCGAAAGCCCTATGTGGTTGATGTTGTAAGAAAAATGAGAAACTGTGCCAAAAGCTCAGTCTTATAAATAGCTACATGGTATTTCAAATTTCTTACGTAAGCAAAATTAATGGCTTTTTTTTTTATTTCTATGCCCTTATGAGTCACTTTTTTTGTTCATTTAATTTAATTAAATTTTGAAGTATTTTCTCTTAGAAATTTTATAGTTATGAAAAAAAAAATATTGTTGTATGGCAACTGAGTATAAACAGAAGTTCACAAAAGGGGGAAAAATTTTATCTGTTATTTCCTCTGGTAAATACAGTTAAAATTCAACATGAATTTTTGATTGTTGTTTCTTCAAAATATTTTTATTTTTTTTATTTAAATATGTTATATGAATGTTAATTAAAATTTGCATGTATGCTTTACAATCAGCTTTTTGCATTTGTATACAAAGGTAAACTATGTAGTAATTTTCAGGATTTGTCTGCTATTTAATATTCGTATATGTTTTAATAGTTCCTAATGTAACACAGAATATGAAACCTATTATTTAGATAGAATTTTTTCCTACAGTTAATATACTATATTATTTTTAGGTTCATACATGCCAGAACCATATAATCCAGAAGCCCCTGCAATGAACATACCTCCACGTGATCACATGAATTATTGGGTACCTCCAAATATTGTGCTTCACATACCACCTCCACATCATTCACCTGGTCCGCCACCAAACTCTGGCATTCCTAGTGTATTGTGTAACCTTAGCGAACCTCCACCCTATCATAATTCGAAACCTCAACGAGCACGGGAACTTATTGGAGTTCCAACTGTACAAAATATTGACCCATCATGTAAGAAAATTGCTAATTATCTGCATCATTCTACATTGAATAATGCATGATTAAGTGTCGGGCATTAAGTATTTAATTTTTTTTTCTTTAAATGTGATATTTAGTATATTTTTGTTTAGCATCATATCCCTGAAAACATTTCTGAGATCTGTAGTAACATGTACAAACTGAACATGGCAAAAAATATCAAAATCCTTTTGTTTTAGTATACTGTATTTAGAGCTTTAGTTAATATATATGTGCATATGCACATAAACACAAATGTGCACGTACCCACAAAATTTAAGTGGGAAATTCCCGATTTTTGATTGTATTCCTGCCAACTTGATTCACAACATATTTCTCTCGATTTTTGCTTCTTCCTAAAATTTCTCATGATTTTTATGACTTTGGCTTAATATTTTGTTATTTTCACCCAAACAAAATATGATGTCTGAAATTAGTAGCGTTTTCTTTTGATTACCCATTTCTTTTTAAAAGAGAAAACATTTTGTGAACCACTGAAGCTATGTTTGTGTTTCTTTGTGTGTGTGTGTGTGTGGGGGGGGGTAGATGTGTCTGAAAACATCATGATCTAATTCGCCAGTGAGCATCAAGCGCTGCTGCTGGTTATCTAGCATTTATCAGGTAATGAGCACAAATCAAGCTTGAAATATTTCTGGAGTCATTAAGGATGTGAGTTCTTGTCGAATTTGTTTAAGAGTTTGCACTTCTTTATCTTAATTCCGACTATGAAAAAAGTAAAATAGGCACATACTTTTCAAAAAAATGTATATCAGAACTTTTCTTGCATTATTTTATCAAGGAAATATAATATAATAGTCATTGCAATTTTTTTAGTATTTGCATGGTGGAAAGACAAATGAACATATGCACATGACAATTCAGTTGTTTTGGGACCCTACCCCCTGCCAATCCAAAAAAACCTATGGAAACAGAGAACCCAAAAATGTTTTGTTAATGCAGAATATTTATTTTTTGCCTTTTTACTTGGAACAAAATCTCCTGCTGAATGCCTGCCATCATGTTGCTGTTTTAAAAATGTTTCCCGATAGTGAAATCACTAATAAATGTTCATGTACAGTAACAGAATGACTGCAATTAATGGGTGTGAAAAATAAATCTTAAGCAGTTGATTGCTGTAAAATAGTTCCTTTCATCCTTTATACAAATGGAAGCAATAATTCCGATGCAAAACCTTTTGTTTGTTGTTTGTAATTTGTTGTAATTTGTTTGTAAAGTTGTTTGTAATTTGAAGAAGTGTGTTTCTACTTTGGAAAGATATTGTACTGGTTTTATTGTCACAAATGTAGGTATTAACCCTTTCGCAACGGCGCACCTTTGTTTAAGACACTTGTGCGGGACAGAAAGGAATCAAAGGCTGTCACCCTACAGGATGGAGGTTTTGCATCGCTAAGCCTAATTTTTTTTTTTTTTTTTAAATCAGGGGGGGGAAAAAAGTTTCACTTCTACCATTGTAATTTTTGGCATCATTTTAGATTATTACTTGAGCTCTTATATATGTTAAAATTAGCACTTAATAACTTTTTTTCTTTATTTTACATGAAAATATACTTAAAAAAGTGCTTATCTTGTAAAATAATTTTCGGAAGTGGTATTCAAACTATTCCAAAGTTTTAATTGATGAAATCCATCAATAAAATTTAAAATTGATAAAACAACACAATAAAGACTATTTACAGTAAGAAGTAACAAAATTTTAAATGAAGATTGAGTGTGGTAATTCTCGAAGCACAGAGAAGTATTACTTTCTAACTCTTAGAAAAAGTATCACTTTCTAACTCTTTAGAAAATGAATCATCACTCTTATTTGCATTAGTAAAATGGTTCACTAACCATATAAGGGTATTCTTCCTCTGATAAATAGTGCCTTCCTGCCATAATAGACTGGAGGTGAGGCTTTCGTAAATAAAAAGCATAATAATATATCAAGAAATATATCTGAAGACAATACAAAACATAAAAGAACTCCACAGAGCAACCCTAAAAGACCATACATAGTAGAGGGGAAAAATAGAATAGAAAAAAGGAATTGGATATAAATCAGACACGAGAATATTTTCATTAGCACACAGCGATTTAAAGAGCCCACCTCTGTTCGTGCTTTCCCCCCCCCCCTCGCCAACAGCTGATGAGTAAAATACCGAAGTCAAGCAGAATATATCAAACTCAAGGTCAGAAACCTAAAACTGTGTTCATTTCAAAAGTAATGAACATAAATTGCTATCTAGTGGCCTTCAGAAAAATGTTCCAGCTTTAAATGCGTATATGCATTGCCCGTCCTCTGAATACAATCTCTAGCGATGTGTGGATTAGATGCCCGGCTGTAAGAGATGTTCTTAGAGAATGTGCATATGGGACACCTGTCCTGAAAGGGTTAAAATGTAAAAGGGAAATGGGAGTTCCTCTGGGTAACTATGCACCAGTAATAATAGGTTTTGAAGATTGCTGTTGCAGGCATCTTGTGAAAAAAAAAGCAAAATTTAGATTTCCAGATTATAAAATGTACCTGGCACCTTTTAAATTTAGGAGCTGAAAAAGGTGCAGCTTCTTTATTAATAAATGTAAATCAGTTCATTGTTGATATATATTACTATCTTCGAAAGTGTTCTCAAAGGAAAGAAAACTGGAAACAGTTACAACAGGTGCATGATACTGAAATAAGAAAAAATTTTAAACATGTACATACATATTGGGTATCTTTAGAGAAATGTTTACATATAATCCTCCACCAATGGAACCCACTTTTTATGTTTTTTAAGGAAGAAGCAAATGCTTCTAGAGTTAAGATAAATGGTTTTATTGAAAGATATGAAATACCTAAAGTAAAAACAGAGTGGCTTCTGCTTTCATCATTAAAAATAAATGTCAAAAAATAAAGTAACTTCTTCAGTTATGAGTAAATTTATGGGCAGTTCTTACAAAAATAACAAAAAAATTAGCATAAAGTTTATGCAGAAGTTTCAAAATAAATAAATAATAATTACTCAGCAAGGGAAACATTTGTCAGTTAGTTACTCTTAAGTTTGTCTCATGAGAAACAATTATTTATGTTTTTATCTTTGTACTTTAACAAAACTTATTTCTTTTTTGTATGCTCCATTCTGGCATCACTTTGGGATTTTAACACAGTTCTGCTGCAAAGAACTCTAATTATATTGAAAATTAATTTTTTTATTAGTTGAAACCCATAATACGTTGTTGTTTTTTGAAAATTTTTATAATAATTTTTCACCAATGTTTTTTATAAATCTCATAGAACCATTTGTGCAACTCATGCTGCCCTTTCCTTTCCTCATTTCTTATCTATTTATAACTCTTAGCAATGAGCTTAGTGTAAGTGATGTTTCATAATGTTTTGCTTAATTTTAAATATTTATTTTCAAATATTTATAGATTTTTATATTATTGCTAAACATCAATTTTTGTTTGAAATAAATACCAAAATTTTAATCCAGTTTTATATAAGATTATCTTTTTCTCTCAATTTAGATATGACATTAGTAAGTTTTATTTGCTTGGAAGCGAATGCCTTTAAATATGAATATCAATTATGTCTTAAGATTTTTTTAATATTTCAAGAATTTGAGCAAAATCCAATGATTAGACTCTGTAGTTTATCACACTATAGATTTTAAAACAAAAATGGCTGATTTCTTACTGCTGTGTTTCTTTCCTTTTTTATCTTTTTTCTTCGACTGCAGTAGTACCTTTCTATCATCACTGATATATAATTGACCTTTTTAAAGTTTTAATTTAGTTTAAAGTTTTCATTTAGTTTTCATTTAGAAGTTTAAAATTTTCATTCCATTTTTTCTTGCACTGTAAATTTTTGAAATGGTATTTTCAGCATCATATATTTTGTTGTAAAATGTAAAATTCCATATGTGTATTCCATTTGCCAGTTTTTACAAATGATTGTTAATTTTTATGCACTTTTTTAAAGCATAAAAAATCATGCCAGTTTGGCAATTTATTACCAAAGTTGTGTTTAAAGTGTATAGTTTTAGCAGACATTGAGGTTATGGTTTGAATCAATCTTCTTTGTTACATCAAAATTAAGTTTTCTTCTGGGATTATGAATTTTTTTGTTATGAATTGCTAAGTTTGCATGAAAAATCATGCCAGTTTGGCACTTTATTACCATAGTTGTGTTTTAAGTGTATAGTTTTGGCAGACATTAAGGTTATTGTTTGAATCAATTGCTAAGTTTGCATCAAAAATCATGCCAGTTTGGCACTTTATTACCAAAGTTGTATTTAATGTGTATAGTTTTGGCAGACATTAAGGTTATTGTTTGAATCAATCTTCTTTGTTACATCAAAAGTAAGTTTTCTTCTGGGATTATGAATTCTTTTGTTACAATTTGCTAAGTTTGCAATTTTCAGATCAGTTTGTTTACAGATATTTTTATTCAAAGGGTTTTTCAAATTCATGACAACTTTTGTGACTAATATTGTTATAGAATTTTAAAACAAAAGTGGTATATTAAAATTACATTTTTTTAGAAACGTAATATTGAAATAAAGCACTTTTATTTCTCACTGTAATCTGTTAAAATTACCTTTTATAACTGTCGTCTTGTCATAAAATTAAGAGAAAAGACATGTTGGAGCCATATTGAAGATATAAAGCATAATGAACTCATTTCTATGAAAACTATGCACACAAGTGTAAAAGTAATTAACTTGCTGCTATGTTTTCATGTAATGTAACTTAATTTTACATTTGATTAGTGAACCATAGCATGTGCCAAAGTTTCTGTTGGTAAATTGTAATGATTTATTACATATCATGTGACCCTGAGTAGGTGAAAATAGTCTTATGTTTTCATCGCAAAATTAATCCTTCATTTTGGCAACTTTTAAGTACTTTGATACTAAAATTTAAAAAAGAATTATGTCCCAGCAGACACACACACACAAAAAAGGGACCCACTTTTGTAATTATTTTTCCAGTTTATTTTATTTGTTTAATATTTCATTTTGTATGCCATTTCTCCCACATATTTTTTTTTTTTTTTAAATGTTTAGATATATAACATTATTTTCTGCAGGAGTAGCTTTATGTCCCTCCCCCCTGAATTTTTATTTAAAATCCTTTTTTTTTCCTTTTGAATTTGGCAGCTATTTATTTATATATTGTGCAATGTATAAAATAGTTTTTTTTTTTTTAATTATTCAGGTGTATACCTAGATTTTTACCGCAGAATTTCTTTTTCCGGAAAACTTATACTTTGATACAAAGGAAAAGAAATTAAACTCACTTTGATCCTTTTCTTTGTTTTTCAAAATTTCTTTTCAAAACGTAAAAAAGATGATATTAAGATGAATTAGATGAAGAATAATACATCAGTATTGCATTATGTGTGTATATAAAAATAAGTGTTATAAATTTTATGTAGGTTTCTTAGTTAAATTTTTATGTATATACATGTTTAATAAGTATCATTAATTTTAATGTGTGCAGTTTATGTTGTTGAGTAATTTTTAATATATAAATGTTTTAAAAGGGAAGAACAAAGGATCACTAAAAAAAGGATCTGCAGAAGAGCACATTCAGAATTCAGTGCAAAAATCTCATATTTCTACCATGGGTGAAAAGTCTTCCTCTGGATCTTCTGTTGAAGTACCAAAGAAAGGTTTCGATTATAACAGACTAGGTCCAACTCCTAAGAAACCATTTAAACAAGGCAACAATCGTAGTACATTGGAAGTGCGAAAAATTCCGACTCATCTAAACACAATTGCTCTCTTAAATAGTCATTTCAGTAAATTTGGTAGGATTGTAAATCTTCAGGTAATTCTTATTTATTTAAGTTAAAATGCGTATTTGACTATTCTGACATTTACTAAATTTTAGATTGGCATTATTTGCTTTATAATTTTTGTACTTATTTTTCTGTTTTTATTTTTTACTCTTAAATTTAGAAAGTATTTCAGTTGGTATTATTGTTTGCATTATGTATTTTTTTATAGTGATAGTTTACACTTTTTGTGCTGAATGCGAATAATGTAATTTCATCTGCTTATAGAGGCTTTCTTGCTATATTTTAAGTTTCAATTGTTTGCCTTCATGATGGAATATTAATGGTGATTTGTGCTAAAATTGAATTTTAAAAAAAAATTTAATTTATTATCATTTTTTTCATTAAGGAAATTTTATGAGCATTTAAATTTGTTGCAAGTAGATATTCCATTTAGTAATTTTCTTAAAAATTTAAATTTGGTTTCAACACATAAATTTTAACTGAGCATATAAAAATTTGATAAATGTTCATTTTTTACAATATATATTTTTATATAAAAATAAAGAGGCTAATTTTTTAAAAATTTTATTGCATTGTGAATATACCCGTAATAAATTCATAGGCACATAATGTTGTATCATAATTCTTTTATCGTTTCCTAAATAATGCCTAATAATAAAGGAGAGATTAATAATATTAAAATATCTTATTAAAAGATCTTTTAGAGTACATGCTCAGGAAGATCTCTATCATCGTGCTTCTCATAAGTCGTGGAAGAATGCTATCCTGAATTTGTGTAATGGCTAAAGGTGTAGCAGGTTATTTGCACTCTGTGCAGCTCTGGACAGGTGATGCACGCTGCACATATTCTCTGCACAAGACTTTTCAGTTAGAGTAGATAGAAGGGTATCCCTTGTGTTATCGTGAAGTCGTCATTTCATTTATCGCCAAGTTGTTTCATCTATGGTAGCCTGAGTAGTTGAATTTTATGGAAACCCTATTATGACATAATCAGTTGCATGATTGCGGTAAATTCGTGAGGGCTTGTGTGTGTTGGTTAGGAATTGCTTCTTTTGTGGTTTAGATGATAAAATGGCTGAATGTGGTAAGATTAATTTGAAGTTTCTGTACAATTTGAAAAGAAAGGGGAAAAGAGCATTACTTGACTGGTGTGTAAATGAAGGTTTACTTAGTAACCATTATTAAGTGTCCTGTTTGTTGGAAGGAAATGCGTATGGTCGAACGTCGGACAATAAACTGTGCTACAGAGGGATATTTTTTACTCTTATTCTGTGAATTTATGTGGTGACGCCAGTATACAGATTCTAGTTCAGATAATTTTAGAAGTTTTTGGATTCTGTTAAGGAATTTTGTTTGACTGAAGACATGCTAAACCGTAAATAAGGTAAAGTGGATATTTCCTTGGTGTAGTGCAAAGATGAACTTTCTTTTTTATGTTATTTCATTGTTTGAATTAAAATGTAGTTTGTTGAGATTATATATTTTTTTCTTGGCTGCTTCTTTGACTTTTTAAGCGAATATAGTTCGATGTGTACATGGACAAAGGGCCTAGTTTGTGCAATTCTCTGTTTTTTTAAGTGAAAATAGGTCGATGTGTACATGGTTAAAGCCAAGGGATTGTGCAATGCCAAGTTTGTGTAATTCTCCGATTTTTTTTTAAGTGAAAATAGGTCATTGTTTTATACCAAGTTCGTGCAATTCTTTGTCTTGTTATTTTGGCTTTGTGCAGCATTGATTTTTGCACTGCTACACAAGCCAAAATAACAAGTGAAAGAATTGCACAAACTCATCCATGTACCACCAACTTTCGCCAAGGGGTACCCGTAAATATATTTTTACTGATTTTTCTCGCCAAGCATTACTGGGAGGTAAGAGATATGTTAGATTAATGGACTCTGTTGCAGCTCTTTTTTTTAATTGTTTTAATTCTGTTGCTGTGTTCTGTGTTCTTGATTTTTGCTGTAATTGTTCACAATCTGCCATTGGAAATAAAAAAGATTTAGTTTTAGTTTATTAGTATAGAAAACTACTCTTGTTCAAATTTTGGTATTTATCAACATTTTAATTTTTTCTTGTTTATTTTATCAAACACATTAAAAATAATCTAAATTAAATATATATATGTATATGTTTTTTGAGTTTTGTAAAGGAAAGGAGGGGAATGATGGTGTAGTAATGGCGAAATGGGTGCATGGAACAAAAAAGGTTGAGAACCCCTGCTCTAAAATGATTTCTTTTTGGTGTTGGGATTTAATTTTTTATCGGTCTATATATATTTATATATATAAATTATGAAGTATATTGTGTTTCCTAAGTACAGAATCAGCTTTCTTTTAGGTAAATTATGATGGTGATCCAGAAGCTGCATTAATTCAGTGTATGTTAAAAATCTTTTAGGTAAATTATGATGGTGATCCAGAAGCTGCATTAATTCAGTTTATGACTCATGCTGAAGCAACTGCAGCATACAGAAGCACAGATGCTGTATTTAATAACAGGTTCATCAAAGTATTTTGGCACAATAAAGATGATAGAACTAATAATGTTCCTCCTGAAAAGTTTAATGCATCAACGCCAGCTGATGTTAAACCAATCGTAAAGACTGTGGATAATCGTGTTACTGATGTTAACATGAATGACAGTCATCGGAGTGATACTCAGCAAATATCTGAAAAAGTCTGTCTGCCAGAAAGGGTAATTATTTTTTCTGACATTTATTGCATTGACAGAGAAGTGAAAATTTATCATCTGTGTCATTTATATTAATTATAATCAGTGTTTTTTCTCAAAAAGTGTTTAGGAATAATCTGTTTGAATAAAGGATTGACTAAAGGAATTCACCATTTCATAGTTGAAATTGGAGGGGGTAAAAATAAGGGAAACGGTGTTTACGGTATTGATTTTTTTAAAAGTTTTTGAAGTGTATTAATTTCTTTTTTTGGAAGATCATTAATTTTAGTTGTATTTTTAAGCATACGTTTTGTGATTTTATAGAGTACTGATTCATATAAAATACCTGTTCTTGGTTGTAAGTAAAATGTTTTTTAATCTAAATTTAGATCAAAATGTAATATTTTTCTTGCCTGCGAAACTTAATGGCAAACATTTTTATTGTATTGTTGTAAAAATGTCTAGATGGAAATTTAGCCCATTACAACTATCCTTGAGTATAATATGTATTTTACAGGTGCTATAGCTCTTCTGGTTTAAGTGCTAGTTCTCTGATCCATTCTTACAAAGTTAAGTTTTCTGGATGTTTAATGAAAATGTTCCGCAGTAGATTCCTAGCTGTTGCAGTATCTTTAGAAATGAGCATCTGGTTGAAATTGGATATCAGATGCATGTTCCTCCCTTACTGTTCAAAAACGTCAATCAGATTATTTACTTTAAAATTTAAAATCAAAGAAAACAGACACACGGGAATTTATCTGCGAATGAAATTTAATGTATTACTGAATAAAACTAAATGCATTCATAGTTCTTTTAAAGGGATTATGGGATTGTTTTTACTAAGACATTAAAATTATATGGAAGGAAAAGGTGCTGTTTATACTCTATGTCAGCAGGATTACGTGAATTGACACCAATCACTAAAATTACCAATTTTAGTAGTTGATTAATGTTATTTTTTGGTATTCCTTCGAAGTTGATTTTTATTTTCAATTATTCTTTTACTCTTTCAACTTTCTGTTCAGTTGCTTGTTGGCAGAAATGCTGATAGTGAGGGTAGTTTCCCCCCCAACACCTTATTTTAGTGAAGAAGTAGTGAAATCCAATTTGGTGTACTTTTAGCTGCTAAAGCAGTCTTTTGTATGATGTATTCATTTTTGTAATATATATTATCCTAGCAATTGACAGACACTCTCAGAATTTTGGATTAGAAGGAGTGTGAATGAAACCAAAATTTATGTCAAGCCCAGAAAAATTCTTAAAAAGTCATCTTATTATATGAGAAAATGAGATAAGTTCCTAGTAAAATGACTTATGTAGAAATATTTTATGGTTGACAATTGGAAAAGATTTTCACACCGCAGCTTTTATTGACACTGTAGGATTGAAAACCAAGAATAGTGTTGGGAATTGAGCAGTGCTTGCTCCTTGCCTCTGAATAAGAGATGTATCCGGAAATCTGAGAAATTTTAGATTTAATGTATTTTAAGCATTTAGTGTAATCTGCAGTCCACATTTCTTCCATCAGATTACCAAAAAACGGATTCATCATTTTCTCCTTGCATACTAAAACTCGCAATTTTTTTAGAGGGAGGGCAGCATTTGAGTAGTAGTCAATGGTGTTGATACTAATTACTCAAATCAGCAGTATGTGTTGTAAGTTGGACTGTCATTGTTGATTGACTTCAGTTTGTGGTATAGTAACCTAAAGGTAAGCTAGCAGTTATATAAAATAACAATCTCTGTGTCATAAAAATTGTAAGTGAAGTTAGGGGGAAAAAATTAAGAGATGGTTTTAACAGTTTTTTATCGAAAAAGAATATAACTAGCTTCTCTCTGCAACATAAATTTTATTTTTTTCGAATTCTTTCTTATAAACAGCAATTTTCAGCATGTTTGAAAGATGTTTCCTAAAATTTTACTTTGCTATGCTTTTTCGACATTTAAATTTTATTATATTTTATTATTATTTAAATTTTGTTATTCTATTTTATTACATTACAGAAAACATTCATCATTTGTATGTGATCTGATAGCGAATTGCATATGCTGTTGTAACATGAAAAATTTCTCCTCTATTAGTTTTTCAATTCAGTGGATAAAATCAATATTTCATATTCCTTTTCATATTCCCTTTTTTAATACTTATTAGTAAAGTAATACTTTTCATGTAATAAATGCTTTACTTATTTATTTCTGTTTTGATCCTAGCACTGCTATTAAAAACTAAATAGTAGGATGTTATCATAATTTTATAATTGAACACATTGTTTAAATAATTATTGTTGCTCATTTTTAACTAATTATTACTATTTTGTGAAGTATTACTATGTATACTAAAAAGTGAGAGGAAATTATATGCTCATAGTGGTCTGAGTATTAAACTTATCATATTGCACTATAGCAGTTTTAAAAACTTTGGAGATATTATTTGCCGATGCAAATTTCATCAAGTTTCTGAATTGTTGAAGACCAAGAAAGTGTCTTCAAAATTACTGTAATGAAATAAGATAAAAATTTTGCTTCTGAATTTAAACTCCTTTAGACTAATATAATGCCACATGATCTATTCTTAATTATGTTATATATTTACTATGTTCTCCTGCCCTAGAAGATTTATATAATTTTAAATTAATGAAAAATTTTATGTATTAAAATCTGAGTATTATGCTTAAAGTCTTTCAAAATACAATTTTTTTTTTCCCTCAGTCTGTTGTTTACTCATCTAAAAAGGGCAACCTTTCTCGGACAGTTTTTAATCCAGCAATTTTGAAAAAAATAAATTTAAGTGTTGATTCATCTACTGTTGCTCGCAGGCAAAAAGAAGAACAAAGAAAGGTATGTTAAGATTTTTTTTATATATTATTCTTAAATTAGTATGCAGCATTCAGTTAATAAATTTGTTTATTTACAACTATTTAAGGATAATATTTAACTTTTTATTTAAATAATGAATTTAAGGTTCATAAAGAATTTTGACGTGATTAACTCCAAATTGAACAAAAAGGTGTAATTAAATCAGACATTCCATTTACTGAATTTATTATATTATAATATGATAAATTCAGTAAAAGAAATGCCTGTCATAACAAGAAGGGTTTAAAATTAATTTAAAATGTTGCATAAAGCTGGTTGCTGAGTTAGAAAAAGGTATATGTAGCATAAACCTGGCTGTGAGAAAGGTATGTTAAGATTTTTTTTATATATTATTCTTAAATTAGTATGCAGCATTCAGTTAATAAATTTGTTTATTTACAACTATTTAAGGATAATATTTAACTTTTTATTTAAATAATGAATTTAAGGTTCATAAAGAATTTTGACCTGATTAACTCCAAATTGAACAAAAAGGTGTAATTAAATAATTAGCTAAATTATAACAAGACTCCCTACTCACTTGGAAAATCTTGAAAAATCTGAGAAATAAAAAATTACCAGGAAAAAGTCAATGGAAATATAAAATTTCTTTGAAAACTCTGGTAGAATCGGGAATTTTTTCCAAAGAGTTGGAAGATGTAAAAAAGAAAGTATAAAATTAGTCTTCTCAGGTGATAAAATACTTTAAATGATAACTTATAAAGGAAAAATTGCCCACCTTAAGAAAAGTCTGTCACTTATCTCTGTAGAACGATACTTTCAAAAATGAATAATGTAATTTAGACGTCACTGTGTAGTTGTTCATTATAATAAATGAAAGAATTAAGTCTATTTTCTCAAATACACATTTTCAGTTACTCCTGTTTCATTTGATAATTAGTGTACTGTGCTTGATCAGGAAAATCTGACGAATTTGAATTTCATAAGTATTTTATGTAGAATGGTGACTACCTGTATAAGTTAATAATGACAGAAATGTTATTCATACAATAGCTTTTTTAATTTAGAGACAAATTCAATAGATACAATATTCATACTAGAGGTACAACTGATATTAAAGAAATACCTGCAACTTTTTAACTATTAAGTGATTGTTAAGACAGTATTTGTACATTCCTTAAAAAGTTCTAGGTTTTTCTGAAACAGTTTATCTTTGGTGAAGATCTTTAATAGTGCTTATCTGAGATTGCTGGTTCTCTTTTATGACTGCTATTCTGAGTTGGAGTTCTTGTTTTAGATAAATATGGAATTTAAATCGGTTCTACTCTTATATGCACCCTAAGATCACCAAATGTGGTGATATGTGTTCTGGGCTGGTTTTTGGCACGATTGTGTGTTGTATGGCAACCCTTTTGACGTTGAATACTCTTTTGCTGGAGTGTTTTAATTGCTCGTTGGTTCGTGTCGTGCGTTTTTTGAAATGGCCTATGTTGCAATGAGGGTCTGGGAGATTATTTTTAGTGGCTGTGCATGATAGAAGTTAGGAAACGCTAATGCAGTGTATTAAAGAGTGGCTTAAGCCTTGTACAACTATTTTTTTGGATGGCTGGAAATCTTACAAGGATTTAGGAAAAGAAGGTTTTGAACGTTTATTTGTGAACCATAGTATGAATTTTCTGTATAGTGTGTCTGGCTGTCATATAAATATGATAGTGATTATGTGGCGGCATGAAACTGGTATTTCTGCTGTACGAAAAAGCGTTCATTCATGGTAAGTGCATTTTATTTTATTCTTGTTCTTATTTTGTAGAATGTTATGTTAATTGTTTTTTTAGTATGAATTTCTGTCATTATTGTTGTTTTTTGAATTGTTTGAAATTTATTTTAGTTATTTTAGTTTATTTTGTTGATTAATGCATAGTGCCTAGATTGTGCAATTCTTAGATGTTTTTTAAAGTTGAAACAGTGTCCGTGATTTCAAAGGATACCTGTGTACATGGTATTCTTTGAAATTTATTGTTGTTATGTTAATTTATTAAAGTGAGGTGTGCGTAGTTCGTAGATTTTTTTGCTGCCTAGATTGTGCAATTCGTAGATGTTTTTTAAAGTTGAAACAGAATGCTGTGTACATGGATTCTTCTCAAATATTTTTGGTTAGAAACTTTACGTTTTTGCTATCTAAATTTTTTGTTTTTGTTTAGGATTTTTAGCTTAAATTATGGGTTCAAAACATGGTTTTTATTTTAAATAAATTAATAAATTTAATTAAATAAATAAATAAATTTAATTAAATAAATAAATATTAAATAAATAAATAAATTAATTTAAATAAATAAATAAATAAATTAATAAATTTAAACATAAATTTTAACAAACATGTAAAAACGTAAAAAAGCAAATTTAAAGTTAAAATGTGCAAACATATAAAAGATTTAATTCTTGAACTAATTTACAATATCATTTAAATTCAGATAACATAAGTAAATCAAGTGCAAAACCAAACCATGAAAATAAATTACCAATTAAGCAAATTAAAATTAATCTAAAATTTTTTTAAAAATGCATAAGTGAATGACTGTTGAGCATGCAGGAGGCAGACTTATCAAGGGGAAGTTGCCTCCAAACCTAACTCTTCAATCATTCAATTCGTGTTTCGTCATTCATGTAAGCAAGGGTTTGGTTAACATATTCTTGGCAGACATTTGGATTATTGTTCGAATTCATTCCTTTCTGTATTACCTAAAAAAAGTTTTTCCCTTTTTGCAATATGAATTCTTTTGTTACGTATCTCTAAATTTGGCACCATATCAATGATAATATATTAAAACTCATGAAAATAACATTTTGCTTTTCTCCTGTCATGTTTTACCTTTTATTTTGGTGAATAATGCATATTTTGCTTATATTAACAAGAGAATGGTATAAAGCACAATTTCCAAATGATTTTTTAGCAAAAGCTAAAAAACTACTGTAATTTAAAAATTAATATAATTTGTCTTCATTTACACTTATTTATGACGAGTTTTTTTTTTTTCTCATATAAATTTTCCAACGTATTCTGATTTATATCAGTTTTTTCTGTAAAATGAACTTTACACTTTTTTCCCTGCATTGTTTTAAACAGTCTTCTGATGCTGTTCTCGTACAGAGTTGTTCTTGAGGAAGAAATTCATTACACAAGAGTAACAAATTAGCAGTTGGGACATTTATTAAAGCAAATGAATTTAGAAAAGATGTTAAAGAGAATGATTGGATCTAAATTATCTGAAAAAAATTCTTATTAAAAAGACACAAGTATTTGTGCATTATGTATGTTTTGTAAATTTTATTGTATAGTTATATTAATCCTTTTGAAATGAATTAGCTGTTCAGTTAATTTCATTCTTATGTTAGATCTTGTGCTTTTGCCTGTGCCTTCCAAGGTACAGATTCTAGGTCTTGTACCTTGAGAGATTTTAGCAAGATTTAGAAACCTCTGATTAATGTCTAAAAGTTCAGAAAAGTCCTGTGACAAAGGAAAAAAAAAAAAAAAATGTTTTAATTGAATTAACAGGCAATGGATGTGTTTTGTAGGAAAATTGTGATAAATTTTCTGAGAATTTCTGGAAAACCAGTGAGAAGTTATTTGAAATTTCTACTTTTCATTTCAGCAGTGTTAGATTAAACACATCTATATTTCCTTTATTTTCTCTTTTATTTTCATACTTTTCAGTGTTCAAAAGCATGGAAATGCAAAAATGATTTGAATCCTGTCTTATGAGCAATCATCTGTAGAAAAGAACTATATTAAAATGTTATTGAACATTTACCATTTAAAAGATACTTCTTGTATATCTTAGTGCATCATATTATTTTATGAAGTTTTCTGGTGTTATTTATAATACCAATGTTATTAAAGAAATAAAATGTGCAGTTTCTTCTGTAAATCCTTAATGCTACAGAATTACAAAGCAGTCATTTTGATCACAAATGAAATTGCTCATTTTATTAATGATGTTTTTTTACTTTTCTAAATGTATACCTAGGAAAAATCATTTTTTGGCTTGTTTTAAATGGTTAATTTTTAAAATTTAATTATATATCACATAGAATTATGGATGGCAGTCATTTGAAGTCTCAAATGTGTTTCATGTTTCTTGTCTGAATATTTTAGTAAATTTTGTTCCTTCTTCTGTGCCACACCTTTATTTTGATTGCAGTTGTCTGAAGCATCTGTAATTTTTTTTTTTTCTTCTATTAATCATATCGTGTAGAACCGTTGAAAGAAAATATCTATTAGAAGACAGTGCAGATGCATTATAAGAATTATTCAATGACATTTCTGGTTCAGGAATTAATTTCCACGAAGAATTTTATACAGAAATTTATTTTATTCCATCTAATAAAGATTGGATTATTCCAACTACAGCAAGTGAATCTGATTCATCAAATGATGGTTCCATTATTCCTTTAAAAAAATATTGCCATAATATATCACCATCTCGTCTTGAAGAACAAGACATTTCTTTGTTATTTTCATATTGTTTTGATTCTAAAAATAAAATCATTGCAAAAGGAAGTTGCGGAGTTCAAGATTTAGCCTTGAATGAAAACGTAGTCAAGAACAAGGAAGTAGTAGTGGTCCAAAAATAGATGAGAAAGGTGTAGCACAAGCCATAGTCCAATAAGGAAGTGAAGGCAAATCAGATGATTTGAAATAAGAAAATCAATCAAAAGAGGAAGAAATAGTAAATGATGATGCAGTGTGGGAAAACAATATTTAATGAAATGGAGACTTTCAGTCAATGAAAAAATGTTGTATCATGTACAGCAGTGCAATGAAATTGAGGCACATGAAAAATATAGAAATCTGAATTGCAATTTGTTACTTGACGAGTTAGATGCTTTTATTGCTGAATTATGTGCTAGTAGTGCTTTGGCTGGCAAAGGACTTTCTCTTTTGAGTTTATGACCCAAATCCTGGTCCCAAAACTTAGTGAAAGAGTGTCTAGGGATAGCCTGGGAAATAATGAAATATTTGTGGGTTGACTTAAATTTCAACTAAATCACAAAAATTATAAACTGATCCATTTGCTGTTGCTTCAGAGAAATATCTTTATAGCGAATTTTTTTTTTTTTTTTTTTTTTTTTTTTTTTGTTACAAAGCAGATGGAACTACTGCATTTATTCCTATGAAAGCAAAATACTGATTTATTCAAAATATGCAGATAACTCAATAGATTCAGTAAAAGTTTAGCTTTTATGCTGAATAATAAACTCAATAGATATAATTAACTCATAAGAATAATAAACTCAATAGATTCAGCATAAAAGTTTAGCTTTTATGCTGAATCAAACAAACAAAATGCTTTGTAAACACCTACCTTTATTTGGGAAAAGAAGAAAGCAAATCGGCTGATGAAATCGTTGGAGAGCATGGTGTTTATTCTTTGATAGAGCCCTTTTTAACACTAGAATGTTGCTACAAACAATTTCTTTATCTCCTTGTATTAATAAAAACTTAAGGAGTGAAAGAATTAGTTACATTGGTGCAATCAATTATACAAGAAAAAAAAGATGTATGGTATAATATTAATGGTTTATGTTGTAAAAAAGAAATTGTTACTGTGCAATTTGGTTAAATAGACTTTTAAACATGCAGCCAAAATAAGTTAAGTAAATTATGCAATATCTCATTTTACTGGGGGGGGGACTTAAAAATGCTACATTTTTCTCAAGTTGCAATCAAAATGGCCTTATTCTCTTATTAGAGGTAAATTAAAAATGCTGTAATGCTAGTGTTAAATATGTACATTTTATTAACAGCAAAAATTTTTAACTAAGTTAGAAGATTCAAAGATAAGACTTTATGAGGAAGGAATCTATAACATTAAGTGAAAATAGATATTATTGAAAATATTAATAAATTAGCATTTGGGACATTTGTTAAAGCAAATGAATTTAGAAAAGATGTTAAAGGGAAGGAAATGGATGTAAATTGGCTGAAATATCTGAAAACAAATTTCTAATTAAAAACATGCATAAATACTTTGTTGCATTTGTAAATTTTACAGTTATTTTAATCCTTTTTAAAAATCAATGTTTAATTAAGTTATATGCATTAATTGTGCCATTTTTAAACTCTAAAATTTCCTTAGTTTCGTATTTTAATAGCACTGTTTTAACAGTGCTATTAAAATACCAGTAATAGTAATCACATAAATCTTCTTTAAAATATGTGTGACTATTATAAGCATAAAATATTTCCTAACTTTTAGTATTAAGTACCAATTTCTTGATAACTCTTAATTTTTTAAAAAAAAGTAATATTAGTTACACGAAAACTCTTATGGAGTTAATTTCATTATCAAATTTGTTTTACAATTATGTTTAACATCAGATTTCATTAAATAACAACAATAATAATACATCCCACATACTCTTCTGTTTTATTATTATAATATCATTACAAGAGTGAAGTTTCTTGCATAAATAATTACTTAAATTATTTATTTATTGTTCCTAAAAGTTGTTAGTTTTCGTGTACAAAAATGTGTACAAACCTTATGAGACTGATTCCAATGAATATAAAAAATAAGAGCTTATATTTTGGAGGGGAAATGCTTATGGTAAAAGATGAGAAATGCATGTTTGAGGGAAATTATAGTAAAGCTCTTTGAATCGCTCTGATTATGTACTATAAAGCTTTTGTGTTGCTAAAAGAAAATTAATATTAGAGAAATTTTGAAAGTTCCAATGTTTTAAAAATACGGAATTATTTGAATTCATACAAGTACATAATTTTTATAATTTATTGCTTAGAATATGCATAAGTAATGTTAATATTCACACAGAAATATGCACAGGAAAAGAGTCACACTAGCATTTTAACCATTTATCAAACCACTGTTAATCCCATTAATCTTTTTTTAAGGTATCAATAACTGTATGTTCAATTCGTAGAATAACACAAAGATGCGGGCTGTTCGAATCAAATGTACCTATATATGCATGGATCTTTATCATGAATAGTTGATCATGGCATAGACAATTCTGAATCTGACTGCCCGATTGACTGACATGGGCTCCGAGCGAAAGCTTGTCGAGCATCTTCCACACATAAATCAAAATCTGAACGGCGATCACCTTCGGATTTTTTCCGTACACTTCCCGTTTCAAGAAACGATTTGTGCCACTTTTTTATGCTGTTAGCTTGTGGTGGATTTCTTTTATAAACTGCCTGAAACATTCTTTGCCACTTTTACTACAGATTTGTGTTCTGCATACCAGTGAACAATTTGTGCCTTATCTTGCGGCGATGCCATTTTCCCGTTTGTCGACTCAGCAAAAGCACAGGTGCATCAGATGAGAAAAAGTAGTATCACCAAACTCTACGAACTCACCTCCCACATGTGGCCAATATCACCCTCATAGCACTAAAACTTTGTTTTTAATTGACTGTTCAAAACAGGTACATTTGATTTGGACACCCTGTATATATCAAGAAATAAATTTTTAGGAGTCTTTTCAGATTTAACAAGACTTATTTTGACTCTTCTGCATGTGGCATTTGTAGTTATATATATATTTCAAGCTTTTACTTTAAAATTCTTAGTTTTTTCTGTATAGTAATCAGTATTAATAAAATCTTCTTTAAGTGCCTTGCACTATATATTAAATCAGCAAAGCAAATTTATTAATATTTTAAATATATATGTATTTCCTTTATAGGATGCACTGCACAAAAGGTTAGAACTCCACAAAAAGAAACAAGAATTTTTAAAATCCCAGATTCAGCATCAAAAGGTATTTTTTACTTTTTTTTTAATTTTTTAAATTTTTCTTTGTGAGACTATTTCTTTGTAAGACTATTTCAATATTAAAAGTGATCTGATAATTAATTGAGTTCTTATGTAGAAGTAAATGTTTGAAATATAGCTGTACTTAACCTTTTATCATGCTACATATGCATGATGGATGCAAATGCTTTGAAGAAAATGGGTGCCATTTGTAAGATTATTTCAGTATTAAAGTTATCTTTAAATATCCCTGGAAATTGATTTGGCTGTGTCACAATAAATGTGTGATAATCTCACTGTAATAAACTGGGAGTTTGGTTCACTATATCTGATTTGATAGGAAAAATGGATTATCTCACAAAAACACATAAAAATTTGAATGATGAATAAAGGAAAAAACTGAATTAATATTGCCATATCTACCAATAGTAGTGAATAATAAATCAAATAAAAAATCTTAAGATTTAATTACTATTATTATCATGAGCAGATATTAAATTTGATTTTCTTCTTTTATATTCTGTTCAAAGTGTTTGGCAAATTCGTTGGTCTTTGTTTGAAGCATTTGTTCAGATATTGGTACAAGAGACTTCGTTGAATGGCAAACCATTTCAGCAATGTTTCTTCAACACCCTTAAACTCTATCTTTCTAAATTTTTTCCTTTTATTCAGATTTTTTCCCATGTTCATTATAGGGTTTCATATTTTTTTAAGTAGTAGTAAATGATATTTGGATAAACTGTATTTCTGGCAGATATTGATTTGGCTGCGTTCATTAAAATTTTTCAAGTAATGTTCACCTCGCTGTATGGATGAAGTTTTTGCACAGAAAAAGTGTGATCAAAGAATAGGTGAGAGTTTTGCTCTTTTGTGAAAATGAAAAGAGAACCACCCAGAGCTTAAATTGCACCAGAGCCTACCGGAGCCTGGCCCCTGTACTTCTTAGTTTTTGGGATAAGTTTCATTTCTAGCCGGAGCACTCCGGAGCCCTAAATAAGAAAGCTTCGGCACTTCTTATATGTAAGTGAACAATCCCGGTAGAAATTTGATCTCGAAAATTTTATTTTTAACAAATCGCTTAGCAAATTTTAATTTCTCTCTCTTTGCATTTTTTCTTTTTGCTTTTTATTTAATTTGAATCATTTAATTACTTTAATTATTCAATTATTTTAATAAACAATTATAAATTAATTATCAATTAAATAATAATAAATAAATACTAATTATTAACATTAATTAAACAATCAAATATCCATAATAATTAAATAAATTATTAATTTTATAATCATTAAATATTCACTTTTAAAATTATTAATGATTTTAATAATGATTTTATTCATTTATTTACACTTGTTCCTCTTTCCTGGCGGTCTTCCATAGGGCTCTGGCACTTCTACTTTTAGAAAATAAGTCCTGGAACCATTTACATGTGATATTTATTTCATCACCTACATGTATTATTTAGTATTTAGTTTCTTCTCTTTTCCTTTTTCTTACCAGAATGCAAATTAGTTTGAGAGTATTTAAGCTGAGCTTTTTGGAATGTAAGACAGCATGTTTTTGCCTCTCAAGCAAATCTACTTTTCAGAGGATAGAACTTGAAGAACATTTGTACTCAAACAAAACAAACCAATAAGGATTAAAAAAAAAAAAAAAAAAAAAAAAAAAAAAAAAAAATTCCTAAAAGAAGAATCAATTGTAAAACTACAAAATGTCATTCACCATTTTCTCTTTTCCATTATCACCTATCGCTAGGTTTCCACTGGCTCAGATAAGATTATAATATTCAACTTTGTGTTATAGCTGCCTTAGTTTAAAATTTTAAAGGTGGTGAGAGGTTTTAGCCAACTTCATGTTAAATAATTCGTGTAGTCTTTGATTATTTGCCTTAGTTTAAATTCTGAATCCGACTGTTATTTCAAGTTACCTTACCACAATTGGTGGTTGAGCTTGTCAAGCACAAGAAATGCGTTTTATGTTCAAGTTTTGATTTTATAAAAAGGTTGTTTTAAAACTTTTTCCATACTCTGTAGTGTTATTCAGGCAAAGTGGTAATTCTCTCCAACTCTGTAAGGAATTTGATGCCAGTTTGTGCAATTAGTGCAAGTCAAACTTTCAAAATTTATAATCATTACAAAAAAATGTTATGTTTTGCAAAAGAATGAAAGAATGCAAATCTACTTTTCAGAGGATAGAACTTGAAGAACATTTATATTCAAACAAAACCAATAAGGATTAAAAAAAAAAAAAAATATTTCCTAAAAGAAGAATCAATTGTAAAACTGCAAACTGTCATTCACCATCTTCTCTTTTCTATTATCACCTCAGCTGTGAATAAAGGTCTGTCTGAAGTTCGTTCAAAAAATTTGAATGGAATCAGAGAATCCATTAATGTTTTTCGGTTTAGTGGTCATGTACACCATATGGTTCCCAAGATATGTTCATAGAGTTGGCTTTCACACCTGTCTTTCGTAGCCTTTGTTTAGGACTTCAAGAAAAGTGGGAAGAAAATACAAGAAAAGTAATGCCAAGGTGTTTTCCTTTAGGGAAGGGATGTGGAGTGTGGATGGGATAAAAATTGTAACCTCCTAAACGTAACTGACTTTAAGGGTTAGGAGTTTTTTCATTAAAACTTGGAGAAATTCTAGGAAAAATATAAAAAAGTTTCTGTGAAAGAAAGTTCTTGTTATCCAGGTCTCATACACTTGGAGGTTCACTATGACAGTATAAAATAACAGGAAAGTAACAATGTCCTTGAATTTTTCATGTTTTAAAAAGCTCTAAAATTTAAATATTAATGATGATTAAATATTTAAGTGCTCTTTGATAGCAAGTACTAGCCATAGAGATTTGTGAAAGTAAGAGGCTATGTTATTGAGTAGTTATATGAAATTTTTCATTAGATGAAGTAAAAAAAAAAAGGTCTTTATAGAAATTTTTAATACTTGAACATATTTTTAAATCTTTCTATGTAGAAAATTTGGTTGTTATATAGATATTTTTAACTTGAAGTATGTATGTCATTTTCAATTCATTTGAGAGTTGTGTATTTCTTTTTGAATGTTATCTTGCATAGTCATAAATCTATAAAATAAGGATTGATAAATATACTAAAGCTCTTAACTTTCAAAGGATATCAGTAAGAAGGTGTAAGATATTTTAGTCCTTTGTGCTGTAATGATGGGGGAATTTTGCCTATTTTTTCATAAATCAGAATTGAAACAGGCATTTGCCAGCTGTAATTTTCATAAAATTATTTATTTATTAACGCAAAATTTTTGTTTATGTTTTTTGAATGTTTCCTAGTTATATTTAACTCATTAAATTCAGTGTCTTAACCTTAATTATTATGAACTGTTTAATATATAAATGAATTTAATTTTCTTTGTGTTCAGTTCTTAAGTATTTTGCTCATTCTTTGGGTGGATAAATTATTAATGAGTATTTACATTAACGATTAACTATAGATTTTTCATAAAATTGAATAAAAAGTGATACACCTATGTATTTTATTTGTTCAAAATATTTTGTTGCATGTAATGTGTATTTAAATGTTTGCTAAATTTACATCTGTGCCCCCTTTGTGCCTTCTCACTAATGCTAGCTTAGTTTCCCCCTCCAAATAGTTATAAATGATGTAATTTTCATATTTTTCCAGATGATCTTAGATAAACTTAGTAAATCCAAGATTGAAAAGGAAAGGGAATTTTTGAAAGAGGTAATTAATAACACTTTTGTTTCTACATGATGTTCTCATATTAATATAGTGTTTTGCAAAAATTTTAAGAGTATGTGTATTTGTGTTAAAAAAATTGTACAGATTTTTATGGTAATAGATTAAATTAGGTTTTCTCTGACAAATATAAATATTATCTGAAAATTATAATTTAGGCTTATAAATGAATCCTCTAATTGAATTCAAACTAAGTGTTATAAAAAGATGTGATAAGGTCGCATAGAGGTTCTTTGTCTGGGATGAATGTTTTCAGAGTGCAATAGTTTTCAGTTCATAGGTGAAAACCTTTTTGTAATGGGATACCTTTGTTAATGATTCCGGTTGCAGCCTCGAAGGTCACTCCAAGGGATAAAAGAGATAAAAGAAGTCTTTTCATCAGGGTCAGGAGATAGACCTTTTGTTATGTACGAGTGAAGGAATCTTCCCTCTCTGGAAATTCAGCTCAATTAAACACGTGAGATATAAAAGGTGATTTCCTGAGAATAGGGGACTAACTTTTCATGCTGGAACTAAGGGCATGTTGGCCCATTAGAACTATCCTCAATAATGCAATAGAACATTTTGTTCTGTTAAAAATATTCTGAAATTATGGGATTAAATATATCCATGTCCCATACTGTCAAAAATTGCAACTGTTAATGTTTTTAGTTTATTAAAATTTGTGTTATTGTTATAACTTGAATTAGAAGTTCATTTCAACCCTGTATTACAACTCAGGGTTTGTGTACTGGTTTCGACCACTACACCACAAAAGGTGTTATAAATTTTGTATATAGTTAAATAATTTTAACGAAATTATGTGTGAAATTGTAGTATCTATTATATAATGGAACATAAAAAGTCTGAAGAGAGTGAAGCTGTGCGAGGAAAATAAGATTACAAGGGCAAGTGTAACATTGAGGTAAAAGGCTATCTCCCTAAATTGGCAAGATATAGCTAAGGGGATGATTTTGTCGACAAATCTGGAGACAATTTTGCAATCTTTTGCTCCGGTTTCTCTATAACAGTATTTGCAACTGTAACTGAATAACTGTAGTTGATCCATATATGTAACTCTAACCATATATGCCATCCAGTAATTTTGAGAAAACCAAAGTACTGGAAATTTCCCCGTTGCCAGTGGAAAACTGTATAAATTTAGAGAGAGCCTCAATTTGCAGTTTTTCTGTTCAGCTTCGTACAAGCTTCGCCCTTTGGATGCAATTTGTATTATGTTGTGTTAAGCATTCTTAGTAGTTTGAAGTGGTAACTACTGAATTGTGCTTTGCTGTACTGGCAAAAGCTGTATGAATACTTTCGTAGAAAGTTCTAATGTTCTTTTGTGGAAAGTTCTAAGGCTTAAATGTAATTGCATTCAGTCCATTTTGAACCTATATGCATGCAACAATACTATACTTGTATTTATTTATGTAAACAGTATTTAAAAAATTTTGTAAGGTTTTTTTCCCCCTCTTGTGTAAAAATTCCAAAGATTTTTATGCTAATAGATTAGAACATGCTTTCTTTGATAAATATGATTATAATTTAGCTTATAAATAAATCCAGTAACTGAATTCATACTAAGCATTATTAAAAAAAAAAGTGCTGAGATTGAAAAAAAATAATTTAATTAAAAAGTACATTATGTTATTTTATACATAATTTTGTCTAAAATGTTATTCATTTATTTGAAAAGATTTTGATTTTAAAAAGGGGAAATTTTTCTCCTTTTGCAGAATTAATCATGTTAAATGGGGTAATTAGTGGTTGTTAATAATTTGTAGGGTAAAAAGAAAAGGGTAAGAAATTTTTAAAAAGATGCATCACAAACCATTTTGTGTATGCTAACAATTGATGAAATCACCTTATATACATCAATGATTTTGTCTCTAGTATCCATTATTTTTTTAAAGAAGGCACACTCTAAGGGTAGAGCTGACATGTAAAGTCTGAATGAGAAACAATGTTTTGTAAAATTAAATTGAATATATATAACTTTAAAAAAAATTTGTTGAACTCAACTTTAATTAATTGTTGAACTCAACTTTAATTTAATTTCTGCAAGAATATTATACACTGTGTCAGCTTAAAACTCAATTTTGTCTCTAAATTTAAAAATACAGGCTAATCGTTATGAATAAAATTATTGTTTTACCCAGTAGTCTATATAGTGTTTTATAGTAGTGTGCTTTATAGTATATGTAGTGTGCATCGTAGTAATAAACATGTCTTCTGTCAGTTCCAGAAATATTCTTCAAATTAATGAAAGTCAGAGTTTTACAATAAGATTAACTTACAGCTCCTCTGTATTTAGTGCTGCTGGCTATTGTTGGGCCAGCGTTCAAATTCCAGAGAAGGCTTAGATGTATGTGTATGCATAGGGCATTTAAAATACTGGTCTTTTGAGAAATTTAGTGGTAAGGGAAAAAGGGTGGAAGACCCTTGGATGTGTTTTCTATCAAAATTGGGATGGGACTTCCTCATTATCATAGGTATAAAACTGGACATCCTGAATTGGAGCACATTTGAGAGTTAAATGACCGATAAGTATTGGCTATTCCTGACGAATACATTAAGTTGCCAATTCCCATTTGAAATAACAACAGCTTACAGAAATTTAATTTATCTTTTTCTCAATAATTATAAAATTTATTTTTTACTATTGTAATTATAATAATGAAATCTTCTTGAAGATGAGCTGTTATTAGAGCAATTTCAATCTTGTTTACTAAAATGAAATGATGCTGTTGATTAACGAAAGAATAAGCTAAAGAATTTTATATAGTCAGTCCATATTTTTATTAATTTGATATTAACTCCAAAATGATTAATTTCTAAATTGTATAACTTATTTAGAAATGTATGATTTTATTACATCGAGATTTTAATAGTTTGATGAAATATTTAAAAATTCATCACAAGTAAACCATGCAATTTTATTTTACTGAAAGAGAGACTCCTTAAATTTTTTCTCAGTATTTCACAAATACTTGATGTATCAATCTCTGATAACATGGCATACTGTAAAGATCTACTTGACATATTGAAAAGGATTCATAAAATTTTCTAGTGATTTATAGAACTATATTATTTTACAGACTATTAAGAATATGACTACAAAGATAGCAAGTTTACAAGCAGATGTTAAGAAAGATTCCGAAGACTTGAAGAATCTTTTTAAGACAGTTAATGTTCAAGTTCATGTCAACAAAACTGAGGTGAGCTATATGCATCTGTTTTTAACTTTTATTCTAGTTGTACATACTTTCCATATTAAATGTGTTGAATTATATGTACATTTAGTTGTGCATTTATTTTCAGAAATAGGAAAAGATGCAATATGGGAAATGTACATGTATTTTACATATGCTTAAATGTTATGTTGAAGTTTTTTTTTTTTTTTTTTTGTTTTGATACATTGACTTCCATCCATGTTTTGAGCTGAAAAGCTATAATTTAAGCACAAAACTTGGATGAAATTGAAAGAGATTATCCTTTGGAAAAAGAATATACTTTACTGTATAATGTAAAGTATATTCTGTATAATCCAAATAAATAGTTCAGTAACTAGATCTTGTTTTATACTGTTAGAATAGTTTGATGAAAAATAGTATTTTGAAATATTTTCCAAAATAGTTAAATGTTATCTGCTTTAAAATCGCATATGTAAATGTGTTTTCTCTTTCTAAGAAAACTTTTATGCAATAATAATAATAAATAAATTAATGGAACTTATATTTTCAGATACAAAATAAATAGTAATATTCATAGTAAACACAAAGCCACAAAGCTTTGCTGTTACATGAACGAAAAAGTTATAAGGAGCTATCCAAACAGGATGCATAATTTTATAACCATTTCAAGTGTAAAGAATCTCATATAAAAAAGTCCATTCAGTATGAAAATTGTGTATTTATATCATATTAAGTAAAAAAAAGGTTAAAATAAACTTTCAAAGCCCAAGTTTAGCACTTAAGATTATTAATTTTTAATTGAATTATTCAAAAAGAGATTTTCCCTTTGGGAAAAGAAGAATGTAATTTATTGTATAATAAAATTTAACGAAGAATAAATTCCTAGAAAATTGTGGGTTTAAACTATTGTATTTATAAAACTCAGTATTAATTGTCATTTAACTCATTTAACACTTTATTTAAGAAAAATTATAAAAACATTTTAATTATTGCTGATTCTACAGAAACAGGCTACTTGTTCAAAGAGAATTAGTCCTTCTTGATAGAATCACCAGTTGTTGAGATCTGATTGTGTTCCGTCCTTCTTGCATATTTGAATGAAATTCAATCCAGTATAACTAAATAAATATTTCCATATAATTGATTTATTCATATTAATTCAGTAATACTATAACTACAATAGTTACTTCTTTTTCCAAGGGGATAATCTCTTATAATGATTAAATTATATATGTATAAATATATATATATATATATATATACTGGTGTATAATGCACACTTTTAATACAAAAAATAAAATTGAAATTTATGGGTGCACATTATACACCAGATTAAAAAAGATGCATTTAAAAATTAGGAAAAGAAGAGTGTAGAGAAATTAGATTTCTAGGTTTCTGCATATGACTAAATGCTGTTTATTTAAACAAAATGGGTTTAATCCTAGTATACGGTACCATGAAGGTTAGAATTAAAGAAATATGTATTGTAAAGAAGGAAAACCTCTCTGCAACAGACGTGGCTCGGTTCCATCATAGCGGGAAACAGCTGTGCATGCGCGATATATGTGTCGCCAAAGCTCGAAACCGGTGTCGAAGTTCGAAGGTCACATTATCAAGAGTTCATAAAATGAATATCGTTTAAAATGTCTTTAAACTCTCATGGAAAAGAAAATATTTTTTTGGCGCAAGTAAATTAATTCATGGATTAGTTATTTTGAGGGGGGGAATCTACGAAAATCTGTTTTTAATATTATTGTGAAAAATCCAAGAAAAAACATTCTTTGATAAAACGTTTCTTCTTGGATTTTCCGCAATAATTTAAAAACGGATTTTCGCGGTTTTCTTTTTTGTCAAAGAACGTTTCTTTGGTGACAATTTTCAAAATCATGTGAAGGCCATATCGTATACTAGGATTTTACCGCAAAATCTTTTTTTTTTTTCTTTTCTTTTCTTTTTAATAAATACCTTGTCGTTTTGCAGTAAAATAAAAAAATAGTAATCAATCATCTAGGATAATCATGTAATATAACTATATTCGCTAAAATATCGTTGATTATTCTAATTAAATTTTTAAGTAATTATCTTTATTTTTATGTTATTCATATCATTTAATGTTGCTTCTTCCCTCTAAATTTATGTATCATTAGTAAATAATATTTCCAAATTTCAGGAAATTTTCTCTGGCATAATCCTGAAATTAATTCTAGCAGTATGATAACATCACGAAATTTAATGCACATATTTTTTCCTTATGTGTGCTGCGAAATAAATATAAAATACCCTAATTTAGTAAAAAAATATCATTAAATAGATTTCTTTCTTTTGTTTAGCTGCAGAATGTTTTAAAAAAATGCCTTATTTTATTCCAGATTGGGCAGATTCTAATCTCAATCTTCAGTAGAGAAAACAACTCCTATTATAATTATATTTGTGTTTTCAAGTGTTAAGGTGCCTTTTAAGTGTGATTTGTGTGATTGTGTGATAAGTGTGATTTGTGTGTGATTTTAAGTGTGATAAGTGTAATTTGTGTAAAATACACCTCACACAAATTAAATTTACCTAAAATCTAACCTAACTTTTAGCATTGCGTTGTGATTTATAAGAACCGGATTAGCCTCGTGTTGAACTGGAGATGATCATGAGTAATAATTAAATAAAATGTACAGTTGATTATCCAATGTATATATCTTAAATTTTATTAAGTTTTTTAAGCGGAAAAGTAAACAAAATTATCAAACAAAGTGTACCAAGAATAATTAAGAATAAATGTCCTCTGGGATTTATTGAATAATTAAGTGAATTTGCTACACAGTACAAGTAATACCATAATTAATTTACCTCTTAGCACAGCTAACATACATTACGCGGATAGACTGGAATTTTCTCGAAACATACCTGGAAAACCTGGAAAAGTCCGGGAATTTCATTCTCCTGTTTGAGTGGCAACCCTGAATAATGAAGTATTTATGATCTAAAGGGTATTAAAATTTACAAAAAAAAGCTTAACATCTATTTGTTTACCTTATTAAACATTTCTTTTAATGTAAGTTGTGTAAGTTGCTTCGTTTTTTGTGCTAATACTTTCTCTCTAATTCTGTAGACAGACCATAATCTCTTGTTTAGTTACATTGTTGAAGTCCAGCATCTGCTATTTCGAGAATTCCAACTAACTTGTCAATCGAAATTTTCTCGTTTTCAGTAACTTCTCTGTCATTTCTTCACTATCGGTAGTGGTATTTTATGGATCTAGAACCATACTACAGATTTCGCGATTCATTAATTGATTGATGATTAAGAAGCATTGCAATCACAATGAAAAACTTCTTTTATATCATCTTCATTTATTACCGCTTCTCCACATTTTTTTACAAAATCCATTAATTGGAAAATTCGATTTCAATTAGCGGCTATCATCATCAAATTTAGCTCTTCTTCACTATACATATTTGGCTTTGCATGATGAGCTTGGCGACTAACGACAAGTTGTTCCATTAAATTTCATCTTGCTTCTATCGCACACTGAGACAATTAAGCTTGAATTGTATTAGTTATTTATTAATGTCTATTTCTTGCATATGCTTAAGGCTTATCAGAGTCCTGAATAAATAAATTCCCACCATATTCTTAAGCCTTATTGAGGGCCAGTGCTAGATATCTTATGGCCTCTGTGGGTCCTAAATTCTGCGACTCGACGTGGCCATACAAAGCCTTGGCGCTGGTTCTGGGTGTATGTGAATAACAAATCAGTTATTCTTAATTCAAATAGCCCTAAATGTAATCTTTGGGTCCATGAGTATCATCAACAAAATCTATTTTTAGCATATGGAAAGAAATGCTTGGTAAATTTTTCCTCCTCAACATTTTTTAGGGCATTTAACTTATTAACAAATTAAATTTACCTAAAATCTAACCTAACTTTTAGCATTGCGTTGTGATTTATATCACAACGCAATGCTAAATCAAAACAAAATGTTTAATCTGTAATCATTGCCAAGCTTAATGTCAACATAAAAGGTTATCACACTCTTTTATTCAATTACTAACGTAAAAAAAATTGTTTAGGCATTGCTACACAAGTCATTCCTCAATTTGTCATGTTTTGGCAAACATGCGGTGATGAAAGGAAACTATAATAAATAATTGTTCGCCAGGTTGGTATCAGATCAATGATGTATCTGTTTGGAGTGTTTCAGTTTGAGATGTATGCCAAACAGATGCGCAGCAACGGAGCCAAATTACTGATCATACAAATTTATGCTAAAATGATTGTTTCTTCAATAACAAGGTATTTTGTTTACTGTCGAAGTGAAATTAAGAATCGGACGCTTTTACTTCATAAAAGTTAATAAAAAAGGTTTAAATTTCATTTAATCCTATTCTATTTTTAAGATGTATTACTTTATCAAATTATACTGTTTGAAGTATTTTTATGAGAGAAGCACGTAAACTTGGCACTGCTAGCAAATGACTTAATATAGTTATTTTCTGGTTCTTTCCTTTCTTTGAAACTTTTGCAAAGGAACTAAATTTTTATTTTTCCTTTTGAAACATAATATCAGTTTCTTAATTGTATCACATTTTCAGACTAAGAAAGAGTTACTTGATGCTGAAATGGATTTGTACAATAAGCAACTACGGGGCGACGACACAGCTGAATTACTATCTAGAGTTAATGAATTAAAGCAAAAGGTAAAACATAAGTTCACATTTCCTTTGTTGTGTTTTTATTCTTATTTCATCTCCTTGATGAGTGGTATGAAATGCAGCTGTCCATGAATTTTAGATTGTTTGTTCTGTTGATTTAGTTATGTTTCTCTTTGTAATTTTGCAAATGCATGAAAGTCCATAGGACTATCCATGCTTCCAAACAATTTGATTTTATTTGGGAGTAATTGCTTTAAAAAATATGAGTGTCAGTTATATTTAGTAAAGTTTCTGAATAAGAATATTACTAATTTTTGGAGGTACTGAATGTACAGGTTTTTATTGTGAGGAACATTCATTTTAACTCCTTTTTAATTTTAGTATGTGTGGTAATTAGATTTCAATGCTTTAGCACAGTAATCTCAAACTGAAATTGCACACGGGCCGAATGCACAATCTGTAAACAGCTGTGACAGGCCAGATTTTTTTTGTATCTTAACAAAATAAATTTTTTTAGTTAACAAACAAACAAATAAAAAAACCCACGAGCGCGTGCACTGGGTCCAAAGGACTTGCGCGATTAAATAAACCTTTCTCAAAGTGCACGTATTTTACGCAAGTTGTTGAGGTCCAGTGTAGTCATGTCTTAGGTCAACCTCTTTATGTTTTCGAAGATTTTTCATTGGGATTTTATTCGGAGTCCTGATTTTGATGCGAACAAGTCTTTTAGACCCAGCGTGCCTATTCGTGTTACTATTTCATAGTTGATTTGTGATAGTATAAAAAGCAGCAAAAATGTCACGTTATTTATTATACAACGAAGAAATGTTGCAAAAGTTATCAGAGGTATCAATTGGCAAAGAATGTATTGAAGAAAATGAGGATGGATGTGATCATGAATTTTTATTTGACTTGATTCTGATTCAGACAGTGATATAGATTCTGAAAACGAGTGTGAGAAAGACACAAATTTTTTTGAGGGGAAAAAATTACCGGAAGGGGGAAAAAAAAAAGAGATTGCATTGTTTGTCCAGCAAAAAAGTACAAAAAAACGAAAACGGGTTTCGCTGAATATGAAAAATATTTGTATTTGGAACACATGAAAACACTTTCTTCAATATACTGCTCACGTTTGTTGTTGCATTTTCATCTATTTCTATAGTGCTAATAAAGAAAATGAGAATTGACAAAGAGTAAAGAGTATCGATACAGTACTATTTTTTTTTCCTGTGCTAATAATTAATTAGATTTTCTATTCCTTTAAGAAATTTTGTTTCGTAAAAGCATTTGGAGAAATTAAAAATGTTAACTTGCATATTTTTAAAAATTTTATCATAAAATTTATTATTGACATAAATGTCACATTGTTTCTGAATATTCACAACATTTTCTTCAAAAAACAAGAACTAGGTCTTTTGGACCCAGTTGCTCGTGGGTTAACTAAATTTTAGATGCTGCTTGCTAAATACATAAACAATAATAATGATAATGCAAAATAAAAAATTCAAATTTATATTTATTTTCTAACTGAAATCTAAAGTTTGATACCCGCAAGAAATTGTTAGTTACACTTGGAATTCAAACATACATGGCAGTTAAATATATTAATATTTTAGACTGACATTTATTTCAAATAGTTCTAATATCTTTAATTAAACATTAAGTGACTTTCATTTAAACAAAAATAAACAAATTATGGGAACTTACTAAGATAAAGCTTTCTGAGTGGGACAAAACTTAAGAATATTTAATGAAACCCTAATCTTTTCCTCTTATTTATTAAATTTTTCATTGATACATAAAAAGATATGTTTGTATGTAAATTATTATAAATTTTATATGCAGATACAAAATTTATTTATAGTGTCCATGCAGTGAAAAAAACTTATTAGAAATTCTCTTCATCATGGATAGTAAATGCTCATTGGTCAATTAGGTTTTTCTCCTGTTAATTTTCTGTGAAAAACAGTTGTTTGCATATAAATAAATGGGATATTTTAGCAGTCATCGTATTTTTTCATATTTTACATATACAGTAGAAGTCCAGAAATCCGCAACGCTTGGGACCAGAGGTTGTGCGGATTTTAGGATTTTGCGGATTTCAGGATAGGAAAAATAATATTCAGACTAAAAGTGCAAAATAAATAAGGCATAGTTAAGACACAATAACACGCCGAATAAATACTAATTCAGAAGTCAAACAACAAAAATCAGCGTTATATTTACAAAATTTTCACAGATCTTCTGAATTAGTAAATAAGGCATATTAGATACATTTAATTAAATTATTATATACATTAATACAAATTAATTATATGCATTAAATTATTATTACATATATAAACTGATTATATTATATTGTTCATTGACATTAGGCTTCTCTATTTTTAAATTAGCATGAATCTGCTTCCCCTTTTCTCTCAGGAGTAGTCCTGAAATAGGTAACCCATCACTCTGCCACTGCCATAACCACTCGTACGAGACAGCATCGAGGTTTGCCGATTTCGCCTCGTGTAAAGATTTCCGATTTCGGATTTCAGTGTTAGAATCACTGTTACTATAAAATTTCAACAGCTTTTCTGTATTGTTCCGTATATTATGCACAGTCCATGTGGCAATTTCATATGATTTTGTTATAAACTGAGCAGAAGCACCTATTTCCATCTTTAGCAAAATTTCCACTTTTTTCATTACCGTCAGTGCAACGTGTTTATGTTTTTCACCGTTGCAAGCAGTAAAATCACGAGTGCATTTCTTATCTGTCATTGTATTAAAAAACGCTGAAATTTAAAATATACTTAATTTATCCCAAAAATAGCTGTATAAAATAAAACAGGGTTCGTAGCGGTCCTTATAAGTGCTCATAAGTCCTTATATTTGAAAATAAAATATAAAGGCCCTTATAGGTGCTTACTTTTTATTTAAAGCCCTTATTTTTTTGTTTTTAGTGCTTATTTTTTGCTTTTAGTGCTTTTTTTTTTTTTTTTTTAATGAACGCGCTATTTTTCCCCCGTACCAAAGCCGAAACTAAATAAACAACTTTTCTTCCTAATATGGAATGTGAGATGGTGAGTCATACTCCCGGAAATAGCTTTTCCCCCTTTCTCTGCATTAACATAACCTTTGGTGTGCACGAAGAGTACAGACAGGTGCCCGTCGTTCTATTGGTCAAAGAATTGCAAAAGCGAAAGATTCCCCTTTCTCCGCAAAATCTTGAATATTGAAACTGTTACAGTTCGCTGCAAAACAAGCAACGGACTTTTTTTGGGGGGGGGAGGGGGTCACTTTCCAATCTGGATTGAATAGGATTAAAAGTTCTGCAGTCTACCAACCCAAGTGAAGAATGATTCTATTCCGGAAATTTAACGCCGTCTGTTGAAAATTAGAATGAAAAACAGTTATTTAGTTCTTTATTCTCCGAATACCGGCAGTTGTTGATTCCGATTGCGTAATATCACGTAGGGAAGAATTACGGCCCACGTATTGCGCAATAACGTTTGCGATATTTTGCAGAGATAATTAATTTTGATGTTCGGTCCGAGATTTGTTTATGAACACTTAAAAGAGTTTTACTGTACTTGCTAAGCAGAATATTTTTTAGTTCCGTTGGTTTATTTTTATATGATGCACATATTGAAATGCCAAAATCATTTATTTAGCGGAAAAATCTAAAGAGCGGCTAAAGTCTACCCCCCCCCCCCGCTTCTTCAAGTTACGCTCGACTGTCCGAATATTCGCCAGTTTCCAAGTATGCGGGTTAGTTAAGCTTTTACTGTTAAAGATGAAGCAAACTTCTATCTTCTGATTTCAGAAATGTTCCTCTTTTTTACTTAAGTTACTTTGCTTGCAATATCTCTTAAGAGAAAACTGATATACAATGAAAATTTAGAAAATGTTCAGAATTTAGATTTAAATTATTTAAATATCAATATGAGTGGAAAAATAAATTGTGTTTATTATTAGGTTCCATGTGAATACAATAAATATGCCTTATTATTATTTATTTTCTCTATTTTGAACTGAAATTTCATCATTAAATCTTGTAATATAGTTTAGTTCTTCATAGTTTTTTTTTCTCTCATTGTAAACTAGTTCTGTAAATTGAACTATTATTTAAAATTAAAAACAAAAAAAAAAAAGTAATTATTTTCCATGGTTGAGGTAATGCTTATTCTCTCTTAATAAGTACTTCATTTCTCATATTTTAAATTACAAGTCTAATTTTTAAGGTTATGCAGTTGTGTATGATGTAATTAGACAGGTGCTTATTTTTTTTCTTAAAATGTGCTTGAAAAGTGCTTATAGGTGCTTACTTTTTTAACTAAAATGTGGCTGTGAACCCTGTAAAATGACATCACTAAACAATCTCGTGAAATAACAAAGCTCAGAAAGTACAACAACGTGAAGCATGAACTTGAAAGAAGAGTTGAGTTAATCGTCTGCTTTCTTACCTTGATGCAGATTGGAGGGGGAAAAACTCTTTTCATGATATCAATAATTTGGTATTTCTGTTATGACTCATTTTTATTTGGTAATTATGACGTCATTATCCAGTAAGTATTTTTTCTTCGATATTTCATACTCCATGTTGCGATTTCTGGAACCTATAAACTAAATGTTTATATTTTGAGAGGCATTGCGGATTTCAGGTTGGCGGATTTTTGATATTTGACTGTATTTCCAAACAAAGTGATTCTAAGGATTATCAGCTAGAGCCCACCATCTGTGGTGGGGGCACAAAGCGATTATTTTTAGTGCAAAAATTCATAACTGAGCATGCTTACTTTTTTACTAGTACAAAAGAAAGTAAACCAATTTTCTGTCATCAAATCTTTGATCCTTATATATTATATATTGTGGGATTCTGCAGGTACGTGGATTTGAACACTCGATGAAGAATCAAAACACAATTTGCGTAACCCATATTACTCAGGTTACTATTAAGTTCCAAAAATCTACAGTCATCGAAAAACTACGACAAACACGTTAAAACAATCAGCAACACAGGCTATCAGGCTATAACGGTGAAGACAGCTTCACGGCAAAACACAAAAGTGCAGCTTTCGACTCGGTCGATCACTTTTCGACCTGGACACACTCAAGATGAAACTCAGCGATACATTACTACTCTGTGTACATGCAGGGTTTATATAGCTTTTGATCTGCCTTCAAGAACATTCTGGGGTAAACCAATAAGAATTCGTTCTAGAATGTTCTCTCTCTGTCCATGGCATATTGCCCATTTTATCACCAATTGGGTAGTTTCATGGCAAATATGGCAACTCAGCCTTCTCTTGTCATTTTCTGGCAACCCCAAACCTGTCTTGTGGGGAAGCTATCTTATTGCAGCTAGGCAATTTGAAACAGTATTAATCATATATAAATTGTGTGTTGGTTGGGTCAATTTATGAATTTTCTGATATGTTGTTTGTGTTTTTAATGGAAATAAAAATAATGTGAACTCTGACTTTAAATAATTAAAATCTTTGCAACAATATGTGATAGAAATGTATTTAGGGCCTGCCAGTTTGAGATCTCTTTTTTGTAATACATTTTTTATGTTAAGCTTTATTATATTTGTACACTGTAGTAAAATGGTTACATAAATGAACAATTATTGAATGGAGAAGCTTCAAAAAAATTTATCATTTGGCATATGAAAATGTATGTTTTATTTTTAATTGTCTGTTTTTTCAAGTCAAATGCATTAAAAATAATTAGAACATTTATGGCTCCTATGATAATGTTTACTTTCTTATAGGCAAAAGCCTTAGGTCTTCTCGACAATAATACATTCCGCGGAGATTCTGTAAAGGGATCAAGGCAGAAAAATTCTAGATTTCCAAACAGAAGCTGTCCTCCAGTACCTTTGTCTCGCAGTGTTGATCATCGGCCAAGGTCAATAATTGTAACAGGTTCTTCTGACAGAGATGGGCTACTAAAGCATTTCTCGGTTAGTTAAATTTACTTGAATTTATATTGCTGTTGTGCTGCATTAGTATTCCAATCTATAATAGTAACTTATTATTTTCATTATTAATTTTCTAGCAGAACAAAAACAATCACTTTTTATTCCAAGTGTTTTAACAAATAAACAAAGGCTTTTTAAGAAAACTTCCATAAAGATAATTCTTTATTCCTAAATTTGAGGTATGCAAACATATATGTATTTTGGATTGATTATGGGATTTGATTATGAATGCAGAAATACATATTAATAGCTATGGCACAAATTTGCAGTGAAACGTCACATTCCCCTAAAGTGATCCCCTGTTGACTCATTGTAAAAAAGTAAATAAATAAATAAATAAATAAATTTAAAAAAAAAGTAATGATATTGTAGAAATAGTTGGTGATGTAGTAATGTAGAAAGTCTAGAATGTGGAATGCTGAATCCATAATGAACAATAAACTTGGCAGTCGAGGCATATTAAATATTCATCTCTATTTCAATTGGCATTCACAGCTATAATTCACTTGTCATTCAAATTGTGCCTATTTGAACATTTATATTTTTGATACTGTTGCGATAGGAAGAGAGAAAGGTCTTAACAAGAATGTAAGTAGAAGCAAAAGTATGCAATTATCCAGTATGGAAGGTTGGTCTGGAGAAGGTTTCAATTTAAGTTCCAAATTAGTTACATGATCAACATTATTAAGCCATATGTATGGACTGATTTAGAAATGACACAGAGAAATTTCAGTGCATTGCAGATGCTAGGAATGGGACATATAAAAACATAAAGAAGAAATTTAAAGAGCTATTTCTAATTAAGGTAGTAATTTATCAGAGATCTATTTTCTTAAATTTATTAGAGATTTATTTTATATTTTACACACACACACACACACATATATATAAAGCATCTAAATTTATTATTAAATTGGAATAAAAGCAAGGCTGTTCCTTTAAAATATAATATTTGCAACTGTGTATAAGAGGTTTAACACAATATCAAAACAAATCCAAATTCATAGTGGAACAAACTCAAAAAATAAAAATGCAAAAGGGAAAATATACAAAATTATACAAATAAAAATTAATCACCATTTATTGAAACTCCAATTCAGAACTCATCAGGGGAAAATGAATTAAAGCTTCATAAAAGTCGATTAATATGTTTCAAAAATATGTTTCGTTCTTCTGGTCCATTTGAGATCAAAAACTGTAAAAAGATTTCCACAATTTTTTATTAAGGACTGTAAAATTCATATAAAACTGCAGACTCTAATCTCAAGTGTACCAGCATTTTCTCTTTGTGAGATGGAAGAAGATATCAAGAAAGGAGGGGGGGAGTATTTGCAGTGGCATTCTAGTACTTAAATTTACAACCTACCTCTGCTTTAAAACTAGCGATAATTTAAGTTGTCAGAAAAAAAAAAAAAAAACATAATATGTTAACTAGTGATTCAAAGTCCTTATGTAGATGTATTGTCTACTTTCGTTTGCAACACACAGGAAATAAGGTTATTGATTTTTGTTTTAATCTTTATTACACTTCAGCTATTTTACCGGCTAAATTAAATTGCATTGTTTTCAGTGGTGCAAGAATGAAAATGATGCTATGGATTTTAAATTCTGCATTTTATTTTTGTGAAACATTCCCAAAATTTGATTGTTTGATTTAATAAAGTAAAAAATATTGTTCAAAAAATGATTCATTATTTCCAAAATATTTTGAGTTTATTTATATAGTTATTTTTATAATGGAGTGAAATTTATTTTTTATTTATTTATTGTATGTATATAAAATGAAATGTTTTAGCACAGTTAAAAAAGGCTAGTTGTCTTTAAACAAGGAATGGAGGTCTTTTAAAAGTAACTGTAGCATCCCTTGGCCACTGATGCAGAATAAACACACCAATTAGTTCAAGTGTATTTGTCCATAAGATGGGTATGTTAATATTTAGAGAAAGCTGTTGGGTCTTCTAGTTTTGTGTAAAATAAGAAAATTAAAAATGCAATAATAACTCTAAAAACTTTAATTTCATTAATACTGTTATAAAATCTATCATGTTAAAATGCTAGTTATAATAATGAAAATTTGTTGTGGTTATTCAAAATAATTAATGGGTGATTATGGGGACTCTAAAATTATATTTCTCTTCATTTGCTTCTGCTTTAATGCTTCTATTGTTAAGCATTTTTCTCTTTCATGGGGAAATATGTAACTATAAATTTAAATTAGCAATAGCCCTTAATTCCTCTTTCTAATATGGGTACATCCCCTCTCTATTCTAAAAATTGTAATAACTTTTTCAGGACTTTTTAATTTCTAGATCAATCCTTGCACATGACTTAATAATGCTGATGTAGCTAATTCAGAACTTAAACCAGAAGTTCCTCTTAATAAACTGCCATATTAGATAACTGCACTCTTTGCTTCTACCTCTGTTCTTGATAAGATGCTGCTTGATACTTTTCTTCCCTATAGCAACAATATCTAAAATGTAACTGTTTAGAAATAGGCACAAATAGTGTGCCTAGTGAACTGTGGCTGCAAAGTATTTAGTTATGATGAAAGAAATGTGATTTAAATCTGCTATGACTGCATCTTATTCCATCTATGTGACTTCCAAGTTTCTTTTTCATTCTGGGTTTACTCAGTCTATCTGTATTTTACTCAACATCTATCTGAATCATTTCCAAATCATTATATATATATAAATATATATATATGTATGAAATTTAGAACATCCAATTCATTAAAAAAATGTCCAGTTACTAAAAGTTATTTTTCTGTCTGAACATAATTTTTTAAAAACTTTTAGTCAGAGCAGCAGTTCCATTTCAGAGATCAAGTTTTAACCTGTCTTCAGTTAATTCATATGTAATTCAGTTAGTTTACTCTATTTTACATATGCCCACTCATGATACCATATAAAATAATGTTGTACTAACATTATTCAACAAATTATACAGTTCAACTAACAAAACTTCTAAAACTAAAAATCTGCTATGACTGCATCTTATTGCATCTATGTGACTTCCAAGTTTCTTTTTCATTCTGGGTTTACTCTGTCTATCTGTATTTTACTCAACATCTATCTGAATCATTTCCAAATCATTATATATATATAAATATATATATATGTATGAAATTTAGAACATCCAATTCATTAAAAAAATGTCCAGTTACTAAAAGTTATTTTTCTGTCTGAACATAATTTTTTAAAACCTTTTAGTCAGAGCAGCAGTTCCATTTCAGAGATCAAGTTTTAACCTGTCTTCAGTTAATTCATATGTAATTCAGTTAGTTTACTCTATTTTACATATGCCCACTCATGATACCATATAAAATAATGTTGTACTAACATTATTCAACAAATTATACAGTTCAACTAACAAAACTTGTATATATATACATAATACAGAATTTTAATATATAATGCAAAAGTTAATTTAAATTTTAAAGTACATTTTATTTTACATATTTTAAATCAGTTGCCGTTTACAGATTACAAAATCGTAAATTCTAAAATGTTTCAAGGAAGACTTCTTTTTATTCATTTTCCTGGTTCCTGAACATGATAAATTGGTAACTTCAGTGTCAAAATGGTACTTCAGTATCAAAATGATAAAAAAGGGTGGTTCTTATATTAATAATTGAAGTAAGTAAATATCGAATTTGAGTGCATGAAAAATGATTTTTTGTAAACTTCTTAAAAGTACCTTGTAAGCATACTTCTGTTACATAACTGAGTATATACATATATGTATATATATATAGAGAGAGAGACTTAAAGTATCTAAAGTTAATAGGTGCTTTAAGCCTTTGGATGCTTTAAATGTATTTTACTTCACTCCTGCAGATGTAGTGCAGGACAGTTTTAAAAAATTTGTTTTTAATTTTTAGTCTATCATTATGTTTCTTATGTGTGTATATAGTATGTACAGGGTTATTCAATAAGAAAGAGCAGATTTCAAACATTTATTTCTTCCAAACTACAAAAGATAGAAACATGATTCTAAAGTTAATGGATAGAGAAAAGTTTACAATTATGGTATGCATTCAATATATGCATTCAATAACTGCAGTTTGTATGGCTTCATGTGCAGATGATGTTTCAGAACTCGCCATGCAGTTAGTTGAGGAATTTTTTAAGTTCTTTGCTTGCTCGCGATGTGGATTTCTTTGGGCTCCTTTCGTAAAGTGTACGAATACGGTCGACATTCTCATTCGATGTGCGTGGACGTCCTGTGTTTTTTCCTTTGCAGATGCAACCATCTTCTACGAATTTTCTATGCCACTCGTAAATTTGCTTATAACGCACGCAGTGGTTGTTTATTAAATTGACGGCGAAATGCTTGCTGAACTGCAACAATGGACTCTAGTTTTGCCAATTGTAGAACACAAAAAGACTTCTGCTGTGATGTCGCCGCCATTTCACTGCAGACTACCAACTGACAAATAATACCAGAACAGCGCCAATGCGGCCATGATTGGAACTTTTACCCATACTAAATTGTACACTTTTCTTTATCCATTAACGTTAGAATGATGTTTCTATCTTCTGTAGTTTGGAAGAAATACATGTTTGCAATCTGCACTTTCTTTTTGAATAACCCTGTGTATGTATTCAAAATAAAGTAATTAAAAGTAAATTAAAAAGCCTGTGGCTCTTCTGTATACAACAAGCAGGTGGATTTAAAATTTAAAGAGCATATGCTAAGGTCAAATTGTAACTGTTGCATAAATCATGCAGTATTCTTATCATGTATTCTTACTTATGTAAAGAGGAAATTATTTTCGTAAAATTTATAATATTTTTCAGCATTTTGGTGAAGTTGAGAAGATGGAAGGTGAATTAGGAAAGTATTTTGTCGTGAAATTCCGAACAAGAGTTTCAGCAGAAAAGGTTAGTGGATAATTACTTGTATATTTTTCTGCATTGAGGCAAATAGTTATGATCATAATATGAAAAAATATAAATGCACTTTTACTGTTTGTGAGAATAATACTCTGTGCTATATACTTTTTATTTGATCATGTGAAAAATGTTGTCTAAAAATAATTTGAAAATTTTTATTAAAATCAAGTAATAAGGTATTTCTTTCCTTTTTTATTGTATGTTCCCCACATTGGTTGTTTGTAAATTGCTTAGATTGTTTTGGTTTATGTTATTACGGCAAAAAACTCGAGGGCTGTCTAAGGGAAGAGATGCCTTTGTGGATGATTTTCTAAGAGAAACTGGTTTGTATTCACTTTGCGCATTGTGAAAATCATTAAAATGCCTATGCAGCCACCCGTTTGCAGGATTCAAACCTCAGACCAAACTATCAATGTTCAGCAACTTTTTATTGCTTGGCACTGGTGGGCCCTTGTAATTGCTTAGCAAAGTTAATATAAAAATGAGCTTATGTTTTTATTATTATTTTTATCTGCATTCAAGCAAGCAATGCAGCGACTTAAATTTGTAGGAAAAGTCTTTATCATTATCACTGACAAGTTTCCTATTTAGCAACATTTATAATTCAGGGTTCGTACGGTCCTTAAAAGTCCTTAATTTTTTCAAAAATGATTTTTGGTCCTTAAAAGTCCTTAATTTTGTCCAAAATAAATAAATGGTCCTTAATTTTGCTCATTTGACATTTCTAATGATTGCCATTCTAAGTGTGAATTACGATTTCTCATGAATATGGAATTAAAATTGCATGGCTCTTAACCAATCTGTTGGCGGATTTGCGTTGCAAACGATAAAAAAAAAAACAATTAGCTACTCGAACGAAAGTATCGGTGTCTGATTGGCTATTCACCCAATCTTTCGAAACAGGTGTTATCCATAAATTTAGGCAGATTGTGACGAAATTGCGAAGCCGGAAGTTCTTTAAGAGGCGAAATTGATGATGAAGGTGCTCGAGAAAAGAAAAGGGCGGGGGATTCTAAAAATATTTGCCAAAATTAGAGCAATCCCAACCTGGAAGGCCACAACCCTTCCGACGCCAATAGGAACGAGATGCCTGGAAAGTGCATCTTCAATAAATTGTGGCTTCATCAAGTTGACTACAAAGACTGGATATTGATGGATGGCAATCCTTAAATGTGGTCTTTGTCTGAAACAAATTGAAATTTCTAGAATGGGAGAGTCAGCGCTGAAAATTCACATGAAAATTAAATTTCGTTTTATCATTTCAATTTGTTTTTACACGGTTTTGCTTAGCTTAATTTCTGTGTTTTTTAGCTTAATTTCTTTGTTTTTTTAAAGCCATAAATTAATTTTTTATCACTTTCTACGGAGTTTATTCTCTTTTGCACATACTATATGTATGGGATATCGGGATTATGAGTTTATTTCTGCAGAGGGTCTGTTATCGATTTCGCGGGAAATCTGTTGGCTCCATTTTGATTTTAGGTCGCCAAGGGCACATTCGGTAATGCTAGCCGAGAAAAAGTGAAGTTCGGAAATACGTTTTGAAGCTTCAATAGACAGTTAAGTATTTGGTTTAAACCTATGTTGATGATAGTAATGCATAATTTTTGCTAATAGCGATACAATTATTAGTTGAAAATAACTAATTAAAATTTTTTTAATATTTTGAAAGCTGAAAACAACTAATTGAAACTAATTTTCCTGAATTAACTAGACGCAAAATTAACTTTCATGAATTACTAAAGTTATTGAGTAGAAGCTTAACTGAAAATATACATTCTGTATTATATATATATTTATACAGTTTAAAGTCCGAGGTCAGTACTTCGGCGATCCCAGATTTGAGATTTTTCCTGATATTAGATAATTTTAAATCTACTAAGATAGCACGTAGAAATTATAAAATTGAAAATATGAAATCGTGATTTATGAAATAATGAAGCATTTATGATTTAAAGGGTATCAAAATTTACAAAAGAAAAGAGCTTAATATTTATATGTTTACTTTATTAAACATTTCTTTCAATGTAAGTTGTCTGATTTGTTTTCTCTGCTAATACTTCAGACTAATACTATAGACATATAATTTCTTGTTCAGTTATTAAGTTATATTGTTCAAGTCCTGTAATTGCTGTGTCGAGAATTCTGAATAACTTGTCAATCAAAATTTTTTCTCGTTCAGTAACCTCTCTGTTACTTTCTTCACTATCGGTAGCTGTATTTTCTGGATTTAGAACCATAGTACGGATTTCACCCTCCGTTAATTGATTGATGATTGGGCATTGTCATCACAATGAAAAATTTCTGTTTAACTTCGCTAAATTCTGCCGCCTGGTGCGGCCATGCGAGCTCTGGTGCTGGTTCTGGCTTTATGTGAATAACAAATCAGTTATTCTTAATTCAAATAGCACTAAATATAATCGTTTGTCCTATGAGTATCATTAACAAAATCTATTTTTAGCATAAGGAAAGAAATTTCTGCTAAATCTCCCCTTGTCAACATTTTAGCGCATTAAACTTAAATCTGTAATCGGATAATACTCTGTTATTTGGCGTCGCTGCATGATTTATCACTCAAGTTGTCATCCGTTGATAAACATGCGGTGATGAAAGCAAAATACAATAAATAATGATTCGCGATTTTGGCATCAAGGATATAAAATATTAGTTGGTGTAAAATTAACAAATGTTTCGGTTTGAGATTATGCCAAGCAGATACGCAGCTATGGAGTCAAGTTACTAATTACACAAATTTATGCTAAAATAATTATTTCTTCAATAATGAGATATTTTATTTAGCGCCAAACTGAGATTAAGAATCGGGATTTCCAACATGTTTTTTTATGATGAGGAAAAAAATCTAATGCGCGTGTGTAAAGCATACCCCTTCCCTTCAAAAAAGGCTTAAAAAATTGGTTGGTGGTGGCTTTGAGGTCCGGATTTTATATCATTTCAGATATTGGATGTCCGGATCTCGGACTTTGTACTGTATATATATATATATATATATATCTTTCAAAATATAACTTACCAGTATGGATTCACTCTTTTAAAATAATTCTACTTTAATTAAACTTAGGATATAATATAATCAATTAATCAATATTGTTTAGGAAATAAATTATATATATATATAGTAAAAAATGTATATTTTCACTATTCAAGTATTCACTGTGACAAGTATTCTTATCTTGTCACATGAACAGGCCTCTGTGGAAAGGGGCTTCTCTGTAAATAAAGCAATTGAAAATTTAAGTGACTCATCATACATTTTTCAACGCACAGTATTTGATTATATAAAATTTTCTGGAGGTGTTTCTTAATATCAAAATTAATAAAGAAATGAGATCAGCAGCAGCTTCTGCAAGAAGTGGAGTTCGTTATTTAGAAGTTCAGTATTTAGAAGAACGTTCAGTATTTAGAAGAAGTATTAGAAGAAAATCTTTAACTAAATCTGAAAATTCAAAGAGGAAAAGAAATATTATTGAGGAAGAAATTGATTATATGAAGCAGAAGAAGAAATTTCTTCAAAGGGACATTAAAGATATTAATGAAGAAGTAGATGCTTTAGCAGATGAAGCTGAGACCAGCAGGAACATTGATTTGTTTATCAAAGCAAATGAACTTAGAAGAATAGTTAAAGAAAAGAAAATAGACATAAATAAATTAGATGTTAAAATAGCTAAAAAGATTTCAGATTTAAAAAAAGCACAAATGTTTTATATCTTTTATTGTACAGTTTATTATTCTAGTATCTTTCAAAAAACCAAGGATATAAATTGTATGTTTACAAATCAGTTATTTTAATCTGCAAAATATTCTTACATTGTGATTATAATAGTAGTTGACTGTGTTTAAATAAATATTAAATAAGTTAAATAATAATCATGTAAATCTCTAAAATAGTGACTGTTATTAGTGTAAAATACACTTATACATGTTTTTCAAGAAATTATGTTCCTAATATAATGTTATCTACTTCATAACTTGTAGGGAGTTAGTTTAATTTTCAAAATTGTTTTATGGTAAGTGTTAAATTGAATTTAATAATAGTGCATAATACACACTTCTGTTAGTTTCTTAAAGTGAAATTACAAGCATGAAGTCGGTTGTATGGATAATTGCTTTATTCTATTCATTTTTTTGTTTGCTGATAGGTCCTTAATTTTTTCTTTGATGGTCCTTAAAAGTCCTTAATTTTCATGTAAGGAAATGTGTACGAACCCTTTAATTTTATCCCTTATTTTTTAATTATTTCATAAATTTCTCTGTTTTTGCTTTCTGTGCAGTTTGGATACAATTATCCCAGAGGTATTTTCATTGAAATTTGTCAATTTAAGTTTTCCTTTTCAGAAAATTTCTCTTCTTAAATCAGTTTTTCATTTTGTAATTCAGCAATTTGATTCTGAAGTCTAAAATTTACAATTGATTTTAAATCAAATTGTGTTAGGTTATATACCAGTTTTATAAGTGTCAGCAAGATAATCTATTTTTTAAATTATTAAAAGTGATTATGAAATTAGTGAGATTTACATGGGGACTAAGAAAATATGGGCTTAGTTATAGGTCAGTGAAATTCTTTTATGTGTGTGTATATGTGAATATCCATGCATTTATGTATGCAGTGATTTTTAGGAATCTCACTTAAAAAGATTTTTAAATCTACAGAATTAAGGTTTGTGTGGCTCAAAGCCATGAGCAAAGTATAGGATTGGATCTGAAGATAATTTTTGCTGTATTTCAGAAAGATGTAATTTTCGCTGTATTTCAGAAAGATGTAATTTTTGCTGTATTTCAGAAAGATGTAATTTTTGCTAGATTTAAAAAAGTTGAAATTTTTGTTGTTGTTTGTATTTTGAATTAATTCATAATATTGTTTTTAATTAATTTTCATTTGCATTATGGAAAAAAAAAAATGTTTGTTTAAAAAAATGCATTAAATTTTGATACTAAAGAAATCAAGTCCTATGTTTTACATATGAAGTCTTATGTATGTCTATATATGTTTGTTGTATGCTTGAAAAATGTTTTCCCCTTCTTTTGATGTGACAGAAAATTGAAAAACAATGTAGAATTTTTAGAATAGAAAAAAACAATGTAGAACATTTTACAGCAAAATATTCGTGTTCAAGATTTGGGCATGGTGTTGACTTTTTATGTTTATAGTATTCTATAATTCTAATGTTATTAACACAAAATTTTAAATAATTTGCATTGCACTTATATTCTTCACTGTAAGATTGCTTTCAGCCCAAAAGAGACATTAATCCCAAATGGGATATTAGTCTTGAAATGGTATTCTGGGTTGAATCACAATAAACTATGCATCACTTTTCAAATTCTTGCCACCGAATATTATTGCTCTGAATAAACTGAATAAATTAAATAATGAAGAATTCACATGAATGTATATATGTCTCCCACATTATGAAAAACAATGACATGTAAAGCCAAAATATGATGCAATTTATATTCTTTCACTGTAAGATTACTTTCAGTCCAAAAAGAGACATTAGTCCCAAATGGGATATTAGTCTTGAAATGGTATTTTGGGTTGAGTCAAAATAAACTATGCATCACTTTTCAAATTCTTGCCACCAAATATTATTGCTCTGAATAAACTGAATAAATTAAATAATGAAGAATTCACATGAATGTATGTATGTCTCTTGCATTATGAGAAAACAATGATATGTAAAGCCATCAAATTTTGAATAACGTAATCCTCAAAATTTTGTGGATTCACCTGAAAGCTTGAATTTTGAATTTGTTTTATTATCTATTTCATATTCTAGAAAACGTTTATTGATTTTTTGATTAACAAACTCTATGCTTTCAAAGCGAGCAGTGGCAACACTGTATGGAATAAAATATTTTATATCCACCATGTGAGACTGTCTATAGGAAATTCTAAAAATATGCTGTTTTTAGTTTAAACATACTTCTCATATTATATGATTGATTCCCCCCCTTTCCTTAATGGTAAGATAGGAAGAAAAGTGGTTCTGCTGTACATGCAAAGCAGGTGGATCTAAAATTTAAAGAGCATATGTAGAGGTCAAATTATGACTGTTGCATAAAACATGCAGTATTTTTATTTTCCTGTGTCAGTAATTTAATTTTGGTATTAAGGTTCTCAAATTGGAAACACATATGGAATGTTTTGCTTCTAAAAGAAGAGGTTTAGAATTTTTTGGAATGACTGGATCACATTCTGGAATCAGTTTAAAAGGATTCTTGAAGAAAAATTAATGAAAAAAGAAGATAAATTCAGTACTTATTTCAAGGAATGATAAAAGGCCGAGCTCAGGACACTGTAAAGAGTTGTTTCATACACGCAGGAAATTATGAAAAGGTCATAGAATATCTCAAGACTGAGTTTGGAAGGGAAGGACTATAAATGGAATTTTATGTTCATGAGTTGTTAACCCTAGTTATAAAAAATTCTACTGAGAATGAGAGAAAAATTAATATTGCAGTGTTGTACAGTGGATTGGAATCTTGAGCTTTAGAGTCAGTTGGAATGATGCAATGAATATGCTGTTGTGTTGTTCCTTTGGGTTGAATTGTGTATTCCTAAAGACATCTTAAGAGTTTGGCTAAGGAATCACTCTTCTGTAAATAACACTGAGGGCTCCTATTGTGAAAAGTTAAAGCAATTGTTATTTTTTAAGAAATGAAGGAAAGCAATGAATTTCACTTTCAAAATCAGATTTTAAAAATTTTTAATCTGCTTCTCAAAGAGACAGAAAAAATCAAAATGAAGATTTGATCCCTATAGCAAATAATTTATTTTTGTTCAAAAAATGACCCGTAAAGTTTAATGAACATAAAATTTCTCTTTTTTTGCAGAAAATAGCGTGACAATAAAGATCGTTTTAGGGCTCTAAAAATACATTAAGTCAAAAATAAAAAGAACAAAAGAGTTTGCTGCATTTATTTTAAAGTGGGAGAAAAAGCGAAACATTTCAAAGCAAGTGTCCAATATATAATCTGTTCTAAAAGTCATAAGGTTGTTATGTGTTGAGAACTAACTATAAATCAAGAAAGGGGAAGTAAAATTAAGTGATGAAAAACAATGTTTCTGTAGCTGATTGTATAGTACAGAAGCAAATGATACAGTGTATCATCAAAGTTTAATGGTCAATGATAATGGAAGAAAGCGAACCACTAGGGCACTTATTGATGATTTCAGCATTTGTTTATCTTTAAAGGTTGATCAATTAAAATTGAAACCTATAGTATCTGAAAACTTAACACATATAATATTAGGAGAAGGTATGTCAAAAGAAAAACATAATCATAATTTAGAAGTAAGCACTAAAAAATGTGCAGAGCCCTTATTCATGTCAAATAGAAGCTCTTGAACTACCAACTATCTGTGAATCTTTTCCAAGAATTCAAGAAGCTTCTTGCAGGAATGAATTAAAGGCTAAAGTAATTAAATTCTTGTTGGAATAAAGGTACCTTTAATTGAACAGTTGATAGAGCTACCTGCCTTCGCTGGAAAACCATCCTCCAGAAAAACTTGTTCATTAAAGTGTGATTTTACTGCTGTAAAGACCCATTTGGGCTGTACATACCAATTTTTTATTTTGTTTCACAAAATGTAGGAATGGCGAATATAACAAAGCAAAAACAGCAGGTGAGCCATTCCTCCAGACTAACAGACAGAAATTTTTGTGTGCCTCTTTAAAAAACTGTAGGGGAATTACACAAACTGCTACTGACTATAGGATGATTACACTTTTGTCACTTGAGTGGCTAAGGGAATAATATGTTTCCTATTATCTGACCTAAACAGTAAATGAAGACCTGAGACATATTTATTTGGAGTATGCTGTTGCTAATATTGGTTTCCTTTTATTGGTATAACAGCGGGAAGAGAGAAAGAATTAAATTCAAAAGAAATGAAGCTCAGCTAACATAAATTGTGTTCTTCCTTAATTAATTTAATCCAGCTTATTATTTTTTGCAGACTATCACTATTACATCTATCTTATCTAAATTAAAAACTGAAAAGTAAAAAAAAACTTTCTAATTTGAGCTGTAGCAGGATCTCTGAAGAGAAAGCACATTTAGCTCTTGCCTTCTGTAGCGAGTTGGTGTGAGAAAATGATGTTGGTACAATTAAAGGTTTAGAAAGTGCAATATCAAAATTAGGCAAAACAGCAGCCTTATTTCGCTGTAGATTTTGAGTGCTATAGAAGGCAAAATTTTCCAGTTATCCTCATAATGCACTTAACCGAGTTAACTCATGTATGCTAAATTAAATTAACTAAATTATTTCCATGCATGCGAATAAATACATTAAAGAATTTTTTTTTCATGATAGTAATAAAAGAGAATACATCTACTACACTTTTCATTTAAAATAAAGATTAAAAAAAGACCACATTCTTAACTTTTATTGGTACATTTAAAGGTAATGGAATTTTTGAAGAAATGTGGAGAAGTGATAAAAAGTGAATATGATATAACAGAAATTTTCCATTGTAATAACAGTGCTCCTATCAGCAATTAGCTAATGGATGGCAAAATCTGTAGTATTGTTTTAAATGTAGAAAATATTGCTCCAAATGTAACAAAAGACAAATATGAAAATATGACAAAAGAGATGTGAAAGAAAATGTTACAAAAGGAGAAAATGTTACAAAAGGAGAAAATGTGACAAAAGAGACAAAGAGAGTTTTCAAAATAAAAAAATTTCGATTGACAGTTTAGTGAAAATTTTCAACACAACATTGCAGGACTTGAATGATTGAACTTTGTAACTGACTAAGAAATTATGCCTATGTGTCAAATTAAAGAGGAAATATTAATACAAAAAAGGAAACCACTTACAAGAAATTTAATGTTTACTAAAACTTGAACTTTTTGTAAATTTTGATTCCATTAAGGTCATAAATGCTTCATCTTTTTATATATATTTTTAATTTTATAATTTCTCCATGTTATGTTACTAGATTTAAACCGATGATGTAAAATCCGGAATCACTGAACTGGCAGTTGCGGATTGCAAACTTTGTAGTGTATATCAATTTGATTTGTACCTTTCGTCAGTTTTATAAATATATTATAATACCTTCCTTAATTTGTTCTTGTCCTTTTTGTTTTAGTAGTATAGTAATTAAAAGTATTAAATTTCATATTCTAGGCTTACTTATATGGCACAAAATTTGGAGATGTAGATTTATCTCTTGCATGGCTGCAAGATTCACAAATGGCGGCTGGGGAAAATTTACGTCGCCATTCTGATTCAGCTACTTTAAAATCTGTAAGTTTTATACTTTAGAAATTTTAATGTAACATAAAACATTTTCTGGATATTTTTCAGTTTTTTTAGCCTTTTTGAATGCTTGAAAATTCTAATGGAACTGGTGTGGAAAAAATTCCTATAGTGAATATTTTCTGTGTATATTTTTATGTTATAGTTATATCCCTTTGGAACTCAAGCGTGTCCAGTAATATTTGAGTGGCTTTGAAAAAAGAAAAGTTTTACTATTGCAATGTTGTTTCTCATTCCTTGATTTATGCATTGAAAATTTTGACTTGTTATCTGAATGGATTTGAGTCATTAATATAGAATTATGTGTTAATCTCTTGAGGTTTCGCTTTGTATGTTAAAATTTTTAACCAACTGTTCATCTGAATAGTGTTTTTTTTTTTGCCCTCTAATCTTCCATTACCTACCTTTAATAAGTAAATTATATTTAATTATTAGTTTATTAATTTTTAGTATATTTGATTCTTTTTTTAATATAGTTACATTTGTATTTGTAAACTCGCTAGAAAGAATAATTCCGGGTATGCAACTATTGTAAAAGCTACTGTGAGTAATTTTCCAAGGCATAAATGAAATTGTATTATCTCATTTAAAGCTTTGAATAAGAACTAATCAGTCCTAGGTAGTAATTTTAAAACATTAATGGGAATATGTCAGTGTAAGGCTTTAAATGTCAGTTTACATTGAAAACTTAACAAATTCTAATAAGTATTAACATCTAAATCATGAGTTACAATCATAATTGAATTCATTCAAGTAACCTTTTTTTATTGTAATCGAGTTATTTGTAAAAGTTGCTAGGTCAAAGATCAGGTTACAGTAATTGTCCATCTTTAGCATTAAAATGCTTATGGTTATTTACATTATTTGTTTAATTTCATTACATTATTAAATGTTGGGTGATAGTTAGATAAATGAACAATTTCTTTACTTTTTTTAGGAGCATTCAGAATTAATGGATGCTGAAGAGGATGAAGAAGATGATGAAGAGGAAGATAGTGAAGCTCGTTCTTGGCGACGATGATAAAAACCTAAATTTCAAAAATGTTTTGTACAGCTATTAGGGTAATTCTTAATATTCATATATCTTTTGAATATATTTCAATTAGAATCCTAGTTGTTAAGAACTTCTAAGAACAAAATGAAATATTGCAATGTATGCCTCTTTACTAACTGTATTAGTTTCATCATCTTTAAATTCTAAACATAGGAAAAGTTTTTCCATGCATTTATATATTGCTTGACCAAAATATCCTGTGCATGGCTTAGTATTGGACTATATGTCAATGTTTATTTTAATGACCTTTTCATATGTTGAACCGTGAAAGCATATCACAGAATTGCCATCTCTCTGGGTTTAAAGGCAGAGACTCCTGATTTCAGACCATACTCCTGTCAACCTGATATGCAACATATTTCTCCTGACTCGCATATTAAAATATGAAAGTCAGGAGCGAGTCACGAAATTAAAGTCATTGTCTAAATTCCTTTTTCATTTTTTGAAATTTGGAAGACTTTAATTACCGTATATTCCGACACACGTTTAATACAAAAAATAAGACCGAAATTTATGAGTGCACATTATACGCCAGGTATAAAAATGTTAGAGTAAAAATAAGAAACAAATAAGCATGATAACGCAAAAAGTTTGTCCTGTTCATCTTCCATTATATCTTCAAACACATCATAGAATTTTGCTCTATCTTCACCTTCATTGTTCCTCTGATTCTAAATAAATAATCGTTATCTGTTTCATCAACACCAAACATCTTTGCTCTAGCATGATTCCCATTTTCTTTGAACTACTAATGAGTTTGCATTTGAAAGCAGCACTGTGTTATTTCATTTGGTAGAAACCACATTTACTATTATAAGAAACACTATATCAACTGTATTTCAACTAAAGCAAATGGTGATTTATTAAAGGTATGTTCACTTCAAAATCACAGCTTCAAATGGCTTCAAAAAGAGAAAACATTAGACTCCTAACTCAGCCAACTCATTCGAGTTGAAAGGGCATTTTTGCCTCAAATTCTGTCCCCTTTTTTCTCAAAACCCTAGAATAACATTCTTGTGCACACTTACGTTGAATACAACCCACCATCTTGCCAGAATTATTTACTCCCTCAGGCATTTCCTCTCCTCGACATGTATTGTTCCCCATATTGTTTGTCAATTCAGTATACATTGTTCAAATGCCTGGGAAAAGTCTTCGAATGAATGACTTCAGAAGATAAGAGCAACACGCATTTATTTTTTAGGTTTCTTTTTAAAGAAAAGAGTGCACACTGTATGGTGAATATACATAAAAATTAATATACATAGTTTGAAATTATAACTGTGCGTTATACACCTGAATATACTGTATATCCGGCTAACACATGAAACTGTAAGCTATCTTGTGCAGTTAAATTACATAAAATAATTTATGGGAAAGTGAACTTTTAATAATACATAAGCAATTCAACTATACATGATCATGAATAAGAACATAAATGCCCAAGAGAATAAGCAAATAACTGAGTGTCAGATATAATATAAAAATTTTTGAATTATCTGTGAAAATAATTTAATTTCACTTATTAATTTTGAATCTTCTTTTATTTTTTAACAAATTATTTTTGCTTTTTAGGAGCACCTGTGTATAATTCAGTGATAAATATTGGGTGAATTATTGCACCTATGATCAAAGTTCCAGCTTCAGAAAAGACTGTGAAGAGCAGAACTATCAATCATGTGCTTCACCTAACACTTCATAAAACAAAAACTGTCATATCTGCTTTTAAGGCATGGTGCACTGGTGATAATTAATTTTATCCATGTAACTACCATCAGTTGCCAAATTTGTAAATTTTTAAGTGTAAAGTTTGAAATAAACTCATTTTCTGGTGGTTTTATGACTGATTTATGGAAAAAAAGGCCAACTTTTGTTTTATGTTGAATTGTTTCTGAACAGAAGGTGATTGTAAATGGAGGTATTCTTAGGCCTCATCATGTGAAATGTATCTAAAACCTTTCCATACACAGTCTTTAAGATGACTGTGTATGGAAAGGTTTCTTTTCCAAAATACATAGCACTTTTGTCCTTTGCCATTATCAGTTAAACTAGTATATTTTTCAAATTTAGCATTATATAAGCAACTTTATTTTTTGAAAACAAAAGTATGTTATGTGACAAAATGCTGTTATTGTTTTTATGTTTCTGTTTTAATATTGATATATCACACATTTGCTTTTTAATAAAATAAATAGATTAAACTATACCGTGTTTCTCAGGTTTCTCTGTCTACGACATCAGCATTTATAGGAAAAAAAAAAAAAGCTAATTTGTTGAAGTAATGCTAATATAATTTATAAATTTATGTAGTATATAATTTTTTTATGTTATAATATATGTAAACATGTATAATTCTTATGAGGTTGATAAATTCCAGTTCTTAACAACATCCAAAGCATTCCGTTTTGGATATTCAGGAGCAAATATTTTTGCTGTGCACATTGTGAAATAAGCAGCATTGATTATAGAAAGCATTAGTTGATTATAGAAAGCAAATATGCAAGAGTTGAATAGCATTCTTTAACAGTTCAAGGTGTCATAATATAAGTGCTGTCATGGATCTACAACAGTAGCAATGGGAAGTACTGGAACACTTGCCATGTTCACCTATATAGGAGTCCATGTGACTGTGAAGAACCACTGCAAGGGTTTAGGATAATCAGTGCATAGCATCTATAGAAGCAGATATGCTAATGATGTACAAAGCCTTCCACTAATTTTGCAGACAATTGGATAAATGTTTTATGTATGGTAATAAATTCTTTTCGGAAATATTTACCTGTGGCCATTACTTTTTATTCAATCCTTGTAAATCGCACTGATTATTACAAAAAATTAGATTTGAATTATGTTATGTTAATAAGTGTCTGGATGATGTAGAATAAGTATATTAACTTTATCGCTGTTGAAATCGCATATACTGAAGTTAGAATGATACTCAAGAGCAATATTATTATGCTTTAAATCTGTGTCTGTGCACTGATTGCAGACTGGCAATTCCAAAATCCATCATCATTATGAAATTTTGTGTCTACTTCTGCTGAAAATCAAGAAACAAATACTTTACTTGGAATAGAATAGAAGAGAAACACGCCAATATGACAATCAAAATTGCAATAACATTGTATTTAGTGTACATATATTAAAACAATCGATTTTGAGGGCAGCTAAAGGTCCCTCCTCATCAGGAGAATGAAATTACTAGAAAAGGGAAAAAAGAAGAAAAATAAAGCATTGGCAAAGGAGTCTCAGAAACACGTGGTCGTTATCAGCACTGCACGTGGTCATAACCGGATTTCGAATCAGAGTTACACTGGCCGCCTACTTTTACTGAGCCAGGCTATCTGATCAAACATATAGCACATAGACTAAAACCCCAAAAAATTAGTGAAGTAAAAAATAGAGAGCGAGGGGCACCTGCACCTTCATGCACCAAGTCTAAACCTCGAATAAAGGACTTTTAGAAATACTTTACTTCTAAAAACTTCCTGTACTTCATAAAAGACAACTATTGTATTACATTAGGTATAAGTTTCAACCTCTGTTACAGGGATATGCATTAAACCTCAACAAATGAAAATTGGATGTTTAAATAGTAACAAATATTGGTGTTTTCTCATAGAAGATTCAAATATTTGCATAAGAATCTAAAAATCTTTTGCAGTAGCACATAAATTCTGCGTTGAATCTATTGTTAGAAGGCATAGATAGAAGTAGTTATCGATACTGCTTCTACATCTGAAGCAATGGGGCAGGGTTCACCTTTTCCAGTCTGTACTATGAGTGGATATTGTTTTCCTTTGCTTCTTAGATCAGGTGTGGCATTTGGAGTAAGTCGTCAAGTACAGAATGCTGTTGATTATCTGGTTTGCAGATTATTCATGCATGGTGATGCCCATGCATGAATAATCTGCAAACTTTAACATTTCACTTACACTGTGTGCGAGAGTATGTAAAAAAACAAACACATGAGAGTCTGAGCATGTTCTAAAAACTGATTTGTATCTTTAGGTTTAGTTTCAATGATTACTGCTAAATGTTAATAGCAGTGGGCCCATGCCAACATCATCAGTCATATGACTTTACCATTCTTGTCTTCTTATAGTTTTTGCTGAGGAAGATTGTAATTTTAATGAAGTTCTTTGTTGAAAACGTTGACTGTGTTTGAGGCCACATAAAACTTTGTCTAAAGTAGAACCAATAATACTGTCTCGGTTATGGAGAAAGCTTCCTACTACTGTAGAAATCACAAATTTATTTAATTATGAAAAAGTCAAAGCAATAGTTGAGGTTGTATACCAAAAAATTGAAAATGTTGATTGAGTAATGGTTCAGTGATGATTCGACTGAGCCTAGCTATCAGTACTTGAGTTATGTGGGTAGTGTTTCAAATGTCGTAAGAAAGAAAGGGCAGAGAGTGATATTGGTAATACAAATGAAAAAAGCTACTGCCAGTTGCATTACACGGGGACTCGAATACAGTAATAAAATAGCACTTCCAAAAAATGCAATAAAATTTAACAAATATTTAAATGTTCTCAAAAACAATTTAAATTGCTGACTTTTTAAAGAAATAAACACATAATATGCAAAAATTGATAGTTTGGATTATCTGCATTTATCAGTTATCCATGACCTGCTGCCTTGATATTAACCCAGCTAACTGAGAGAACACTGTATAATAGATCTGATTCATGAATGTAATTTTATGTTATTCATGTTTCAAGAAATTAATGTGAAGCCTGCTGAAACAGTTAAAATTTGTGTTCATACTTGTATTCATTGAAGGATAATAGTATGGATGAGAGAGTGTCAGCAGTTGCAGATATTTTTATTTCTAATAACTATGCTTTTATAATTTTTTACTGCCTATTTTCTAATAGGCTGTAATAGCCAAAATTCTGCATGTATGCAGCTCAATCATGAAAGCACTCCAATCAAGTGAGATGTTTAGTTAAATATCTCTTGATGAGTTAGTGCTATAGTTTTCTGAGCTATGCCATTATTCCATTTCACTGCAGTAATCGTAATGCGAAAACTTTCCCATTCACTGTACAGGATTAAAACAAAGCGTTATGAGATTATAAATACTCTTTTCACGATGCACGCACTCTCTTTTGCTGCTTGCGCTCGTAAACTAAAGGATGTCTCTTTCTTAGCTGTTTCTATTCAGTATTAAAAATGTAATACGTCATAACTAAAACTATGGGGTGCAGATTTTCCCTTTGTTATGTGTCATGCCATAAGATGTGCATGAACAGAGTAATTATTATGTAATAAAGGTACGTTTGGATTATCAAGATTTTGTGATGCTTGAAATGTTACGTCCAGTAAGATGCCACTAGTATGTCTGCCATTTCCACTTATCTAGAAGAGCAACTTCCAGCTATGACTATTAGTGAATAGTTCTACTTAACTCTCTCCTGTGACCAATTTATTATTGTAACATTTCATGTATGACAGTATATGCTATCGCTGTCTTCACTGCTCCATGACTGTCTGATAATGTTATCCTTGTATCTATACTATCATCAAGTCATCTACACTGAAATATCACAATTATAAATTACAGCCCCCTTTCCTGTGTTAAACTCCAATGGAAAAAATCTAACATATCTTCAGATCTTCGATGGTGTAATGAAAAGGGGAAAAAGGAATCTTTCATCACTCTGCTGCAGTATTTTACCAGTGATTGAAAAAATAATCATACGTAATGCTACAGAATAAAAGATTTAACTTTTTGTAATTATGTTTGATAAATTTAAATAATGAATTTTAAGAAATTTAAATTATTTTTAGGAAAGGTTAAGATAAATAATTACATTTTTGGATTTATGTTGAAAATTTTTAAATCTAGTTGGAAATTTTGAATTGTTGATAAGAATTTTTAAATGAATGAAGAAATTTGAAAAATTGGTATAGATTATGCTAAAAAAATAGTGATTTTTGAGTATTATTGTAGAAAATATTTAATATTTGACATTGAATATTATTGTAATGAATATAATTAATATTAAAATATTAATAATTTTAGAAATTGCATAATTACAGTAAAACTGATTATGAGGAATGTAATTAAGAATGTATACACCAGCAAGATTCAAATGTCTTAGGAGATCATGCTCTTTCCTATGAAGCCTGTCTGATATACTTCGATGACATCATCGTTGGGAAAAGCTTTGAAGAACATTTGGAAAATATCAGGAAGCTGCTTCAGAAACTGAAGGAATCCAATCTAAAATTATGTCCCGCCAAATGTAAATTGTTCCGACAGAAAGTGACTTACCTCGAACATGTCATCTTTGCCGAATCCAGAAAAGGTTTAGATTAAAGATTGGAGACGCCTCGAAAATGCCCACCAGCTAAGAGGTTTCCTGGATTTTACACGTAATAAAGAAGATTTGTGAAAGACTTTACCTCCATCGCAAGACTCCTTCACGAACTGACAGAGAGCAAGCAAAAGTTCTTGTTTACAAAAGAATGTGAGGATGCATTCAATACACCCAAGAAGGCTTTAACATTTGCTACAGACGTAACGCATCCTTAGCTCGCAAAACCTGTCAATATTCTTGACAAGGAGCAATGCGAGCAATGAGAGTGTCATTTTGTTCCAAGAAATAAACCGCCAAGAACGTGTCGTAACATACTAGAGCAAGTGTCTGTCATAGGAAAGGATCATCACACGAACGCCCTGTCTAGAAGACTATGCCCAGAAAGCTGCCGATATTATGCCAGAGTCGAAGTGAAACACAAGCTGATTAACCCGGTCACACTAAATTACGACGTCAATATCGGCTGATCGACACCCATGGAGTGTTGAAGAAGGTAGGAAAGCCCAGTTGGAAGACGGCAACATTAGACCCATGCTTGATTTAAAGGAATCTTCAAGTACGAAATCTACCTGATAGGATATTTCGATCTATATTTCTACGACAAATCATTATTGGTCTTTCTGTGACTCATTCCATATTCCAAACGCCGTTTTGTACCTGAAGTTCGAATTGGATGATGCAAAGCCATTGCGATTACATCTGGTAATTCCAAAATCCCGGATCCAGGACGTCCTTAAAGAACTACGTACCAGTCCGATAGAGGCCATGCCAGAATAATGGAGTGTTCCAGAGGCGCTTCTAATGGAATAATAGATGGGTTGTGGTACAAAATTTGTGCCAATCTTGCAGTGTATGCACGGGCCGGAAAGGGCCTAAGAAATGCAGCCAAGGGATGCTGCAACGTTATAATGTAGGAGCGCTTTTTGAATGCATGCCTTTGGCAAGCTCACACCTCTGCTACGAACTGCTGATGGCAACAAATACATCTTCATTGTCATTGATTACATCACAAAGTGGGCTGAATCTTATCTTTGATCACGAGGCTGTCATGGTGATTCAACTTTAGATTTCCAGAGATGAAGTGCCTCTTCAGTTACATTCCGATGAAGAAAAAAATTTTAGCTTGGCTGGAATTAAAGAACTTTGCAAACTACTCAGTATAGACAAAACATAAACAACACCATTACATCCACAATTAGATGGCATGGTAAAGAAGCTTAATCTAACCATTCTTAACAACCTCTCGCTGATGGTTTCCAGGAACCAACAGGACTGTGATCAGAAGTAACTGTTATTCTTATAGCCTTACGCAGTGCTGTCCATGAGACTATCGACTATTCCCTATCCGAGATGTTCTTTGATCATGACCTTTGTCTGCCTTCTGATCTGTTGTTTTGTCGCCCTTCGGATACGCCTTTATTGCCAGAGGCACGCATTAAAGATCTTAGGCACGGATGATCTTGAGGATCGGGATGCACAAATTTGTCCAAGAGCGAGTCAGTTTGGCGGCATAGAATATGATAACTCAGTACGACACGAGAGCTATAAGAGATTGATTCAGTGAAGATGAGAAGGTGTGGTTATGGAATTTGATTCGATAGAAAAGACTTTCTGTTAAACTGCAGTCATCCTGGTACGATCCTTACACAGTTCTAAACGATGACATATTTCGAATCGGTAAATCATCAAATTCTTAGCCTAAAATCGCCATTATCACAGGGCATGGTACTATGGCCATGGTATGTAATCCCATAATTTAAGTAATAAACTAAGACTATGGTCCTATTTATATATGAATTTGTAAATTCATGGATTTAATTGTTGATTTACTATTTGATTTGTGGAATGCTCACTTGTGAATGAAATTATTATGGCATTGATTTTTCCTTCGTTAGAAGTATGGCTTCCTGTACAGAGATTTTACTGCACAGATCGTGCAGTCCTTGGAGGAGGGCAATGTTATGAATTTTTGTACATATGTAAAATTATAGTACCTCTTCTGTAATTTAACATGAAGCGCCTCGAAAAATGAAGCTCTAAAGGAAAAATAACATTATGGAAGCAAGTCATAGAATATGCAGTACGACACAAGAGCTATAAGAGATCAATTCAGTGAAGATGAGAAGGTGTGGTTATGGAATCTGATTCGATAGAAAAGAATTTGTTAAACTGCAGTCATCCTGGTACGATCTTTACACAGTTCTAAACGATGTCATAGTTCGAATCCATAAATCATCAAATTCTTAGCCTAAAATCGTCATTATCACAGGGTAGCACCTTACTATGGCCATGGTATGTATAAACTAATAATCCTCACATTGAGGTAAAAGGTCTGAACCTAACATGCGATAGGCCTCAATAAACCTAATATTGAGGTGAAAGGCTATCTTACTAAATTGGCGAGATATCGCGAAGATGGGGATGGTTTTGTCTACTTCTTTTTTAATCAGGAAATGTAGCGAGAAATTGACAAAAGTCACTAAACTTAGTGACCATTTTGATCTGAACCCTCTATAACTAATAATTGGTATTGTAATTGAATTACATATAGTTAATCTCTATATGTACATTACAATTACATATAGAGATCAACTATATGTACAGTTACATATAGTTGATCTCTATATGTAACTGCAGTCGTACATGCCTTCCAGTAATTTCGAAGAATGAAAATTACTGGAAATTTGCTGGCTTCTGGGGGAAACTATATAAGCCCGAAGAGAGCATCAGTTTGCAGTTTTTCAGTTCTGAGTAGACTTCAGAGAACTTCGTGCAAGCTTTGCCCTTTACATGAGCTTTTCTGTGCGTCGTGTTTAGCTTTCTTAGTAGCTTGAAGTGGTAACTACTGATTGTGCTCTGTCATGCGAAGAAGAGCAGTACGAGTACTTTTGTGTAAACTTCCAGAACTGTAAAATGTGTCTTTTAAGGAAATAAATTCTATCATGTTCTGTGTACATTCAATTCATGTAACGCCATTAGACATGTAGTGCATCGTAATTAAAACTGTGGGGTGACTGTTCCCATTGTGATGTGCCATGCCATAAGATGCACGTGAATAGACTAATCAACAAATAATAAAGATATATCCGAATTATCAAAGATTTTCAAAGTTCATCTAGTAAGATGCCACCAGTATGTCCACCATTTCCATTTATCTACAATGCAGCAATTTCGAGCTATGATTATTAGGGAATGGTTCTACTAAATTCTCTCCTTGGGCCAATTTATTATTATAACACACACACATGTATGTATATGTGGAGTTATATGGATGACTTGAGCACGAGACGAAAGTGAAGTGTAAACTACACTACTTTATTACTAAACTACTATGATGATATGAAAGCTGGTAAAATATAAGGTTAATATGGTTGTCGGCAACCTATAGTAGGTAGCATAGTAAACGAATAGTTCACATCATAATTTGCACAGTCCTTGTAATTCACATCTCGAGAAGGTGTTTACAAACACTCGCGGGACACTGTTACATGACTGGAAGACTGCAATTCCTCTAACACTCACCATTATATTAATATATATATTTCATTTTAAAGGAAAGCTTGGTTTACAAATTAAAGGCGTTCTTCAAAATAGTTGAATTCTTGAAATTCTTAAAAATAGTTGATATTAAATATTGACCTGAAGTATTCGTAAATGAAACAATTTTTCCCATAGGATTTAATGTAAAACAAATGAATTTGCAGCTCTGAATGATGGCTTAGCAAAGGGTATTTATATATGTAGGTTCGTAATGCAAAATTGATGGAATTCATTAAATCTTAAAACATATTTAACTCTTATAGTAATATTTAACGCAATATTAAACATGTAAAAACTTGAACTAAATTGTACCGTATCTCTACAAGCGAAAGCTAGCAGAAAAGGTAGAAACAGGTGAAAAGTGCAAAATGTTCGTTGCTTAAAAAGCAAATTTTATTGCGTTAAAATATTAAATAGCTATCTTTCTGTTCTTACCTTCATTCTAACTTACTAACATAGGTTAGGGAAGTAATTGTATTGGTTAAAAAAATTCGACAGTGAGTTTTCAGTATTTGTATAGATACCTAAATTTCTAAAATAGCAATATATAAAAAAATGTAACTCTACAAACGTTGTGGGTAGTAGAATAAATTCTGTATGCATATTTGAATTGAATGTAAAAAGTTACTTTAGAAACAGACTAAACCTTTCTTTTGTATTGAAAACCGTGTTTGCCACTTTTACTAATGTGGGAAAAAAGTAAACAGGTAATTTATGGTATAACGACACATATCGTGAGAAATGCTTTTGTGGAAGATTCCCTACGGCCAACTGCCTCGTATTTATTTTAGTTAGCGAGTGGTTTATAACTTAACTAATCCAAATACAAAGCACTCAAGGGCTATCTGCTGTGAAAGTGTCATTTTTGCGGGGTTTGTATAATTTAAGCTACGACAGAACACGCGAAGGCTATCTGTCTTAAATGGAGGGAGGACTTTCTATGGGAAACAGGTTCATATTTGAAGTTACACATCCGGGAAACTAGAAACCTTCATGCATTTATTCCGTTCATCAGGTTTTGTACTCATGTCAAACTATCAGTGTTCAGAGATTTTTAACTGCTGTGCCTTTGGTGGACAACATTTTTGTAACATTCTTTTTGAAGGAAACTGCTCATATTTATAATTCACATTGAGAAACCAGCAAAATATTCAGGACTGTTAAGATCAGTAGTGACATTTTTTATGTACACTGAAAATTTGCATGATAAAAGCTGTTGAGTAAAAAAGGGTTATGGATTTTAAATTCTTCCTATTTGTGTATTTAAGTAAACTTATCTTTTTGGCCTAAAATTTAAGTTTATCTGTATTTTAATATGTAATTTTTTAACGTGCTTTTCAAATTTCCTTCATCGAAATGTTAAATTGCAGTAATTTATCTTTATCAGTTGCTATTGTTACTCTAAGTAGATACTGTACGAGTACATGTGTTTTCGTAAAGGTTAAAAAATGCACTTCTGCGCAACTAGTCCAATCAGGCTAAGTAAGGGTAACTTTCGCTTCTTGTTTTCGTTATTTCTTTCTGAAAGAAAACAATGCTTATGGTTTTTGTGTTTTTCTATTGATCGCAATTTAATCAGTCAAAGCAGTTGCAGTATAATCATGTATAGGCAAATCCATCTACGACGCAGGATTCAAATCTGTTAAGAAATTTCGGTGACAAATATGTCCGGTGTTCGTACAGTGATGTCTACTGTTTTCTGAGATGTGTATATGCTTATTCCACTCATAAACAGGAAGTCGTCTTAACGCAAAAGTAAAGCAAAAAAATACATTTCTAATTTCTGCTGGTATTCTTTTAATAGCCTAAAAGAACGTTAAAGGTATATATATATATAAAAGTTAGTACACATATATAAATAAAACTAAAAATATCTAATTAGTTATTTGATATTCCGACACACATAAGCTCTGCAACCCCATGCGCCAACACAACATAAAACAATTGGAATTACTACATTTTTAAAAATAAACAATCGTTTAGCATTATATTTCAACCTTGGGGAGGGCGAGTAACTATACCACCCTGCCGGAAAAACATTCTCTCCTTATTGCATTAGGTGTTTTCTAAATTAAATTCTATCTCTTCTTGCGAGCTCCAATTTTCCAATAGCTCCACCAAATCACTAAATAAATTTTCCAATTTCTCAAGCGATTTTTCATACCATAGAAAAAAAGTCATCAGCATAAAAACAAAATCTACATTTTCCAAGTCAATATTGTATATTAACATATTGGCGATGAACCCTCAGAACAAGAGCCCTGTGGTCATCCCTTGCACAATTGACGTTTAGTCAGTACTTATTCATTTTCATCCGTAACTAGGATCCATCTATTTTTAAAATAATTCCTTATTATCTCAAGTAGATTATCAAATATTCCAATGCACCAAGAAGGGAGCTCCATTTAACTGAATCAAAGGCACTCCGAACATAAAACGAGACCAGGGCCACATGCCTTTATGTTTCTGCCAGACTTCACTTATAACCTCATACAACGCTTGATCCGTTGAAATTTGGCGCCTGTATCAATAATTAATATGTTTTTCTTACGTGCTTCGCCTATTCGGCACCACACGGACTGGTCCCAGGTGAGAAGAACCCACATTAGGCCAGGAGATGGATCACCAGTCAAAGTTCCCAAAGAGGTAAATAGTACGCTAATCATACTACCGCCAAGGGTGCCCAGTCCGAGATGGCAGACTAAAAGTTTTTCTTTATAACCACTGTATTCCCCGAGCGCGCGGTGTCACCACTTCCGGTTCCCAAGGTCCACAGTGGCGGGGCGAGGAGGTTAGAACTTTCTTGTCTAAATGCTACCTGCCAGTCAGTGGCGTAGCTAGGGTGAGGCAAAGGGGAACATTTGTCCCCTGGCGCAGCATTCAGGGGGCGCCGAATTAATGTTACGAAATATTAGAATGAAATGTTTTCCGTTCTTGGCACAGCGAAAGGGGTGCGAAATCTTCAGTTGTCCCCAGGCGCTGAAAACCCTAGTTACTCCTTTGCTGCCAGTACTACACGGGATGCCTGATGCTCGCACTGGGACTAACAGAGTGGACCAACCCACCCAGACTCGGCCAATGAAGTTTCGTCTCAAGGTATCTGTTATCTGGGCAATTGAAAACGTCAGACTCGTGTTTTTATCCCCTGGCTAGACGACCAAGGTACAGATCAAAGCCAGTAAAATGAAAGACTGCCGGGGTTGCCAGTATAAATTAAGCTTACTAATCTAATTTATTGATTACTTACATTCCATAGTGACTAAAATTTCCACAACTGACATATCGCTAATTCCACTTATGCAGCTTCCTTTCAAATGGTTTTTGCCAAAAAACACAATAGCTGTTTACAAAAAATTATGGCCTACTCTGTACAGTAATAGCATGTTAGAAAAACATCTAATTTCATTTGATACCATTCACACTTTTAGTAACATAAATCAAGACGTATAGATGGCGCTGTTTGCACGCGTTAAAGACTTTCCCATCCTGTCAAATTTTTTCCTTTTGTCTGTCTCGATCGCGAATTCATATGCCGCACACTTACATGGAAATGATACGAATACAAAGATAAGAGGAAAAAAGAAAGGTCCGCCTATTATTATTATTATTATTATTTTTTTTTTAGATGTGATGTCAAGCACAGCATCATTTGTGGAAGGATTTTGGCAGGGAATTATGCGTAAATTCCTAGCCAATAGCCGACAGCGTCAGTGATTTACTTATCTTACGTATTTCTTTTCAGCATGAAATCTGAGACTAGCGAGAAAATTTAAACTAAGCTGCTTGATCTTCGACGGTCTGCAGAACACGGCTTTTTGATTGGCTTCAAGCAGAAAAGGTTGTTTCTATTTCACGCTCGAATTAACTCTTTTTCGATTAACTCGAATACATTTCCAGAATACTGGAAAGAACAAAAGATTACGTAAATGTTAAAATTTTTATAGTATGTACAAAAGAACAATACATTTACTTCCTTTAAAATGGGTAGTTTTTTTTTTTAAAGAGGATAAAAATAATTGTTGAAAAGAATTTTGCGCAAAGATACGTTCATAAAGGTATACGTTCATACCACTTTTCTTCGGAAAGACTGCATTTCTATCAAATGTGACTGAAAAGTATTAATTAATATGCATTTTGTAAACTCAAACAGCGGAATATGATAGTAAATATCACCAGCTTTTAACTGTTCTTTTATTTGCTTGCATCCTTCAACACGGTGCAAATGTAAATAAATACATATAGGTGGATTGAACACTTTGGGAAACATTCCACTTCATTTAAAACTTTTAATAATATAATAAATGTTTTCTGTTACATTTATTTTACAGTCATTATTATTTCTAATAACGTTTTCTATTGTATTAAAATTTATCAAAAATTTAAGAACTTCTTCTTTGTGGATATATTGATAAATTTATAGCAATTAAAATTTTGACACCTGAAATTCTACTCTTTCTGTCAACTCTGTGAAAGCGGAGTGACACTGGTAGTTCAGCCATTGATACTGTATCTATCATATTCCTTCCGACTGGAAATTTCCATTACACTTAGGCTAGTTCTGATTTTCTTAGTTTAGAAGTCCGCGTTTAGAAATCGAACATAAATTAGATTGGTTGGTTATTTAAATATGACAGAGCACATGGAGATTGTCTGCCTAAGGGAACGAATGCCTTCATGGAGGACTTTTCTAAGAAAAAATGGCTCGTATTCGGGTTGCAGTCGGGGAAATTCATGGAAATCATGCACCCAGCTCTTTTGTCTGGATTGGGTTTTGGGGTAAACTGTCAGCAGTCTTTAACCGTAGGACAGCTTAAATAAAGAGCCAGATTACTAGATTTGTAATGTATTTTACGTTAGTTAACCAGTTATTATGATTCAAGTCCTTACTATAACTTCTCCTTTTCGTCTTCTTCACTAGAATGCAAATTTGGTTTATGTGTATTTAAGCTGAGGGTTTTGAATCTTTAGTTGAGGGAGCATCTGGCAATTGCGTTTTGGTGTTAGCAATTTTAGCTAGCTCTGTTTCAAAATCATATTTCGGCTTTAGCATTCTTGTTAGCCGATGCTGTAAATACGTGCCGGTAAAATATATGAGCCATATTTAATGTGCAGTCTTAAACTACATCATAACATTCGAATTTAATTGACAAAATATTCACAAGTTTGGAAATTCATCTCTAGTACACATTGTGACATTATGTTAAAATTCAGAGTAAAATAAAAATGTTTTTTAACCTTCTATATTTTGTGAGTTGGTCATGAACTAGGAATAATTCGCTATCTGTCTAATAGGATCTGCAGGATTTTAACTCCAGCTTCCAATTATAATATCATCCCTACAGATTCTAATTTACTATTTGACAACTACTTTATATGCACATATTTAAAGCTTTATAATATTCTAAGGCACCCAGGGATTTGTTAACGTCTTAGTTTTTAAACTATCAAGAATGCCACAAGAAACAAGTTGTTTCAGAAATGAGTATGGTATTTAGCGAATAAAAAAGTTAGGATATAACTATGGATACATCTCTATAATGTCTCAAGAAAACCATTAAGGCATTAAGGTTTGTTGAGGCAATAAGTCATTAAGAAGAATTTAAGACATTAAGGAAATAAAATGTTTATTTATTTACATAAAATTTAGTCTTTTTCGTGTTATGCTATTTGATTTTGCGATTTAAAAAATGAAAAATTTCAACTTAATCAGAAATAGAGATATTATTTTAACAAAATGAATGTAAATTGATAAAACTGTGTAAAGCAATAGCATAGTGATAAACTTGGGAAATTATTTGTATGCACATTATTCTAAATTAAACTGTAAATAAGACAACTCTGTCATGTATACTATTAAATTTATATATATTTTCTGAATGGTCCATTGAAAGATGTATTCACCGTGGTTTTGTGGTATACGGTATTTTCTCTTTTAATGCAGAATGTAATTTTTAAACGCATCGTGCCAAATTCTGGAGGACAAAGTATTCTTTTGAAATAAATGCTATTCAAATAATATAAGCAGATATTATTTTTAGAACATAAAGAAAAAATGAGTTTCAGAAAGAACAGAAAATGTTATTCAAATAATATAAGAAACTATTGTTTTTAGAACAGAAAAGGTAAATATTCAAGTTGAAATGAAGAGTTAAGAGGCTATTGCTAATTAAAGTTAGAATTTTATTTTACATACTTGTTATCTTATTTACATTACATTACACACATCACAATAATATGTGACAAGCACTGTACCACACGCGACGATAACACTTTCAACCTTTTTACATAGTATTACGAATTTTGCACATATGCAAATAATTTTAGTGAAATCACACGTAAAATCGTAGTATCTCTTGTATAATGTAACATGAAATATCTCAATAAACCGAAGATCTGCCAGAAAAATAAGATTTACAGGGGCAGGTTCAGTTAACATTAAGATAAATAGCTATTTCCCCAAAAAAGTCGCAAACTTGGTGACCATTTGGCGACATTGTGGTTTTATCCCTGTATAACTGTAATTCGCCTAATTCCTATGTAACTGTGAATATATCCACCCTTGTATAAAACTGCAACTGTATATGCCTTCCAGCAATTTTGAGAAATCCAAGGTACTGGGAATTTCTTGACAAACGGAGGAAAATTATATGAGAACTGAAAAAGAATCAGTTCTCAGCTTTTCGGCTCACAGTTGAGGTTGGAGTATTGAGCAATCTCGGTGTGAGCTTCGCCTTTTAGATATCAAATGCACTGGATTGTGTTTAACGTTCTTAGTAATTTAATGTGTAGTTACCGATTGTGCTCTGTGATATTGAGAAGGGCTGTGCGAGCTGCACGCGTTCCTTTTTTGTGAAAAGTTCCAGAACTGTAAATTGTTCCTTTCGGGGAAACAAATTTTATCATGCTATCATCAGTTCTGCGTGCATTCAGTCCATTACGAACATAACAATACGCTTTAGTACCCATTCAAAATTTTAAAAACAATAAGTTTCTGTTAAATGAAAGTTTAGTATAATAGGTGAAGAATTTTATTTTTAAATCAGATAAAATGAAAATATTTTCGATAGTAGTCTTTAATGGAAATCTCAAGATATTATGTCTTTTACGGGCCCTTAAATGAGATTTCCACTCTGGGAGGTCTTTAATGTGTATCACATTCTTAAGGGTACCATACTTTGATTTGTATTAAAGCAACGTCGTCCCCTCAATGCTGAAGTCGTAAATTAATAAAATTGTAGTTTCAAGAAAAAAATTTAACCATCTGGGGTGACGTTTCATTCTGAAAAAAAAAAAAAAAAAAAAAAAAAAAAAAATCGAGTATGACATCTGCATAATAATTATAGGGTATTCATATATGAAATGTATATCTGACTAAATATTGAAACATACTATCGAAATTAAATTCCAGAGAAAGCAACTGAAAATGCATATAGGCTTTAGCGTCCAGCTGATTTTGCGGTCAACGTGACTCGGACTAACAGCTTAGTTTAGACTAACAACCATTAAAATTTATCGTAAGCGTTTCTGAAAAAAGTTGTATAAGGCATTTTCTCCCTCCTTCCGCATCCTTCGTGGGGCCACCGGAAGTGCGCTTGACACGTATTCGGGAAGTGCGAAGTTCGAATTCCGGCGAGGGCACTGCGGATTTCTTCCGGTTTCTGACATCGAAAAATTCTCAAAGACTCTACAAGTGCCGCCTGAACTAAAAACGTAAGGACGATAATTCATTACTGCCTGGATTTGTCAACTGCGTTCCCTTTTAACGTTAGAGTTGGCCTTTTAACGTTAATAGACTGCGAAACTATCAAGGGCCTAAAGTACGGCCGAGCGTCATAATAGCTTACGAGAGAGTAGCCTAAAAAGGCGGACACGTGCAGCCAGAATACCTGGTATGTCTCTTCCTAAGACCGAAGAACTTCGCGGTTAAATACCGCTCTTCCTCATTATGTATTCAGACGTTATTCTAAAACTACGTTCTGGGCGAAAGTGTAAGTTGAAGTTAAGAATCGATAGGAAAGGAACTTAAAATTTAACTGTTAATAAAATTAACATAATCCTTACAATCTATACCCTTTAACTGAGGCCGCTTTGCATTTTGCAAAAATCGACGTTTGGCACGCTATATAAGGTGACAAATATTCGGGTCTCTGTCATTTGAGAGAACCGTGGACGCTGAGAACTATCAAGGAACTGTCTAGGAGTTCAGTGTCTTACTCTAAGAGAATGAAAATCATTATTGGGTACGACAAGATGTTGCGATATATTACTGTATATACTTAACTGGGAAGACTGCCAGAAATTTACATTGCATCTCCATTTACGCGGGGTTGAAAAATGACGTCATTAAGCCTAATTTAAGCTCAGCCAGTCAGTTGAAGTTTGCGGCCTCTCTTGCTCGCCAGATCTTTAGCGAATCACAGGAGACGTTCGTGTACCTCTGCGTCATTTCAGGGCTTTGGTTTCGAAGAGTTTTAGGAGTTTTAGGTTTAGAGCTGGAGCCGACATTTGGATTTGGAGACCCCGTATATACCAATCAGCACTGCTGGTCTATCTTAATATAAAATACCATGTGGTTGTTTCTTGGATCGTTTTGCCAAAACGCAGTGGGATTGATAAGGTCAACGTTACCTGCTGTTTCTTGAAGCACGAGAAAAGGTGTCGTTGAAGCCAAGAGTGTAGTCATGGTGTGCGTCCTTATGTTCGACCGACATGGAACGTATCCTGCTTTATGTATTAAAGGCTTTGCTATGATTTGCATTCTCCTCCCAGTTCAAAACTTAATTCTCTTCTTCATGCTCATTCTCACCTTCTTCATAATTTTCACCCTTCTGTTCTTTGTCATCCTCTTCCTAATCCGCCATCAGCCTCATTTTCCCTCTAATCTATTCCGACTAATCCTCATCATATTTATTATCACATTCCCCTTTCTGCTTATTTTTATTCTCTTCGACTTTCCTATCTTTATCTTGATCATCCTCATCCTCAGCTTTCTTGGGTTAAAGAGAATGCGAAGAATATTGTTTAACAATGCATTTAATGTTCAATAAAAAACGTATAATAGATCATTTTAATTCATTGATACTTTGAAAAACACTTGCATGTGGAACTCAAAGATTTTTTATCACTAATGAGAATATCCAAAATGGAATATGCGTCATCAAATTCATTGATCTGTACATCAGATCCCTTCCCACATTTATATTTATCTGCAGCACTGTTCTTTTTACTAAATTTGTAAGTCTTGACATTGTGAGCTTAGAATAGTTTGGTGTTGTTATTGATTGTTTGCTTTGTAAATTATATCATGAATATCAAGAAAAGGTTTTCTACTTCGTTATTGAAACTTTTTAAAAAATTATTTTATCTCATTTTCATCTTCTTCTTCATCCTCAGCATCAGCCTCCTCATCCATATTTTATTTATCCTCCTCACCATTTTTCATTATTCTAATTTTCATCTTCCTTAAACTCGTTTTCCTCAACTTTCTGACCGTCCTCTGACCGTCCTCATTCTCATCCTGCTCTTCCTTATCCTCATCATCATCTTCACATTCATCTTCATCGTCACCATCCCCATTCTACGCATTGTCATTCTTATTTTCAAACTCATCTTAGTTCTCACCATCTTTACTTTCATTCGCACCAAATGCTCGTCCTTCTCTTATGATCTAAACACACATTCATGCTCATCATCCTCCTCATAGTTCTCTTCTTCATCCTTATTCTCATATTCCCCATCCTACAAGTCACCATCCTATATGTCATTTTCTTCACACTTCACACGAGCGTCTTCATTAATGTCATCCTCCTCAATCGCATTTCATAATGCTCATCCATCTCCTTCTCAACCTCATCATCTCATCCTCAATCATACAGTATATTTCTTACTAATTTTCCACTCAGTGCTCCTTCTGTTTATCATCATCGTCTTCATAATAACACCATTTATTTTGCTTAATCTGTAACTTCCTACATTGTGCTCTCAGTTACAATGTCTTAGTGCAGGGATTCCCAACCTTTATCTTACACCGACCCCTTTTAAAAGAACAGTTTTGTTTTCTTCAGGGATTTGCTTTCCATTTTTCTCTATAACATACAGTACATAATAAAATCATATAAAGATCTGAGTATGAATAAATTGAATATAACAATGACACTGAGAATGTGAGCAAAAGTTTGAAAAAATGTTCATTACATTTATCTTTAGATATTTTCGCATTATTATTTCTGATTTTACAAATATAAGCGAGTTTTTAAAAGCAAAAATCATAGAGGCTAATTGCACATACGATCGATTTAAATTAACCGGATGGCTATGCTTTACATACTGGTGCAATGTTTTTAATATGTGGCGTAAAATTACCGGATTTGATTTTTAAATTTCCTAGTTCAAAAACAGTCAACTTCTTCCTTATTTTCCGTAGTAAAGTACTGACTTGACTAAAACCTGCTTCTACTAGGTGAGAAGAGGGAAAAAATCAATAATGGTGGTTCTTTAACAATCCAAAAAGAATATTTTGGAATCCTTTTGGAATTTTTTAAAATGCCGAATTTTAGCGTACCCATGTGTTTTGAATTTGACTTCATTTAATCAATTGACTCTTCTTACATCATAACATCAAGATAAAATATGTCGCAGTTCAGCTATTCTATGAGCCACGCTGGCACATTGAAATTTTCAATATCTGAGAAGGAACATTAAAATCTTTTAAATTTTGCTAATGGCCTGTATCTAATAATACATCCTAGGGGGAGTATGTAAGGTATTATAATAATAAGGTATTTTGCCCTTCTTTCCGGCATGCCTTCGTGGTGTAACGGTTAGCACACTCGGTGCGTATTCGAGAGGTTCAGGTTCGAGTCCCGGCGAAGACATTGCTTTTTCGTGTCTTCTGCTTCAAAAGTTAACCTAATGTCTCTACAAGGGATAAAAGGTTTTTTCTCTAAGCTGCCTTTTTCTGATTGGCCTTTCTGTCTAACAAATATTCATATTTCATTATCTAATTCCTAAATAAAAGCTGCTAAGATGACAGAACTGTATTCTTCGATGGATCTCCATGCTTTCTAACATGTCTAGTGTTTCAGTGCAGGTTGATCGGTTATGCTTACATATGCGCACATACACTGCAGCTATGAATGTTCACTCGTGCTGCTGATATCGGCTCGTGCTGCTTACAGAATCAGGGAAAATAAAAATGTATGAAATTAATAGTAAAAATTAAAAAAATGAGTATTGTTGCACAGAATTTCATAACGGTCAGAATTAAACAATTAAAAAGGGCATCATTCTACCCCCAGGGTGGCTTCTGCTCACCTCTGCTCTACAGCTCCGTGTTTCTCCCCCTTTTCCTCTTCATCATCATCCTCATTCTCACCATCGTCTTGCTTGTTATCCAATGCCTAAAATATTTCTCATTCTCATCATTCTCATCCACCCCCTTACAGTCACGCTCATCCTCATCATACATGTCCTCATCATAAGCACCCTTCTCATTACCAATTTCCTAAAAGTCCTTCGCGTTTTCATCATTCTTATCCTTCTCATGTGCGTCTTCATACTCATTCTGAACTTATCCTTATATTCCAGAGTAGCACTCACTTCCTCAAATTTTTCATCCTCCTCCTCAAACTTTTAGTTCTCATCATCTTCCTGATCCTCATCTTGATATTTCTCATTCTTCTAATCCTCATACGTTTTATGCTCAATTTCCTCATCTTCGGCCATCTTTATCATTCTTCTTCTTAACATATGCTCCTCATACTCCTCATCTTCATCCCCATACTCTTTCTGCTCCTCATCACCATTATCATCATTTGTAATCATAATCCTCATCATGCTTACTTCCCTCCTCCTTATTTTTAATATAATCTTCGTTTTCATAATCCTTATCCTCGTGTTCATCCTAATAATCCTTCTTATCCATTACATCATCATCATTACACATTCATATCCTCATCTTCACGCACTCTCATACTCATTCTCATCATTTTCCTTATAATCCTCATCCATACTTCTAATGCTACAGTACTGTAATACATTCTTCATCTCCTCTACTCATCCTTGTTATCCTTCATCGACACCTCATCATCAATCTCATTATCCTCATTATTATCGTACTCATTCTCGTCACCCTCGCGATCCTTCTCCTCCTCATCATCATTATCCTCATCCGCACATCATCCTCACTAAATATTTAAACGGTGGTGGTTAAGTGGTTTAATAATGAAAATAATTTTAAATGTTATCCCTGTTATGTCGCCTGCCGTGTCGAATGAAATTCAGAATCTGTCTAAAGCACAGATATTGATAGAAAAGTCAAACTTGAATACTAAGCAAGAATATTTTTAACTTAACTTTGCGAATAGCATTAATTCCAGTAATATAAGCGTAGTTTTGCTATGTAATAAAAATAAAGAATTAGCCGGCATTAGAAAGTAACGAGCATGTTGAAGGAGCAATTTTGTTTCAGTAGAAATCCCTGCACATAAAATGAGAAGAATAGCATGAAAATAATAAGTTGTATAAAATTATTAAAGCTACTGAATCATTTAATTATATAGGTACTAAGTAAGATATCATATAATTAAGATTATTACTGGAGACAGAAATTTTAATTCGAAAACAAGTTCTATATAAAAATTTAATATTATATAATTAAACATTTGGAGATGTATGCAAACAAATTCAATTAAGCTTTTATTTAAAGTGCTTAGAAATCATAGTTTTTATTTAAAAAGTTGAGCAATCTAGCCAAATATCAGATTTTTTTCAGTTATTGTATTTTTAAGCAGAATAAAGTTCGTTTACTGAAAACATTTGGTGTCCGCTGCATTGTTTCCCTTTACGTTGTTTTTTCCTAGACGATTTCGCCTTATCGCGATATTTTCACATGTAATCCAAATATTTAATGTGTACTGGTGGTGTACGTATTAAAAGAAATACCCATCAAAAATAAATAATTAAAAAAATTTGAAAGGTTTCAGATTTTAAATTACTTCCAAAGGGGCGTTTTTTAACATTTTGTCTGTTACCTTTATTTATTACCCTTAAGTTATAAAATTCATTTAAAGAGCAGTATCTCAAAATAGTTTTAAATTGAGCATATCTTTAGAGTTTCTGATACGCAGTCTCACGTGTTGGAATTAAAAATGTTTTTTTCTGTACAACGTTGCCATTGCTCGCTTTGAAATCCTTGAGTTTGTTAATCAAAAATTCGTTAAAGTTTTACAAAATATGAAATCGATAATAAAACAAATTCCAAATTTCAAATTTGGTCTTCCACATGCACATATTCGCAGTAGGATTACGTCATTCAATGGTTCTATGTACCGTTGTTTTATCACGATGCGAGAAATATACATACATTTATGCAGATTATTCATTATTTAATTTCTTCAAATATAACCCAGGACTCTAACATTTGGAGGCAACATTTTGAAAAGTGAAACGGACATTTATAGTGAACGAACGCAAAATCGCAAAGCGAAAACAATAGTCCTTCAGGGATAAAGCCCCTTGGGACTAAAAAAAATTTAATTGTGTATTATTTTTGGAAAAAGTGTACTTTTATTCTGTATGAAGCTCATCGGAATAGGACTCTGAGGATAGTTTTAAACAACATTTCGGATTTGTTAATAATTAGACAGTTACGGCACATTAGAAATTTTTGTAAATAGTTTATAAGGCGATAATAAAACAAAGCAATTACTGTTTCCTTTCTTTTTTTTTTGCTTGGGGCCGTATTCATTATTTTCTGAGTTTTTTTTTCTTCCCAAATTCATTGAATCCCCTTGTCTTACAATTTCTTTCCTATCACATTTTGTGTTATTTCTCGTTTCTTTCTGTTACATTTTAGCCATCGTTTACCAAAAGAAATCGCCCATTATTTTCTTTCTTTTCTTTCAACTTCTGTTTAATTCAGTTAATTCAGGTGCTTTTTTTTTTCAACTTTTCTTTTTATTTAATGCTTTAAGCTTGTAAGAAAAGTCACGAAAAATCCGAAGAAAGTTTTAGTGGTTTCTTTTAATGGTCTCCAAATTTCTTTTTTTTTTTCATTCATTCTGCCTAAAAAAAACGAGAAAAGCTTCGTTATAAAAGCCCTAATTAAAAATCTGTACTTAAGAATTTTCTTCCTTTCGCTAACATGATGTTAGACTTCTGAGAAAAAAATGCTACTTATGTTTTTTTCCCATAGCTTTAAGTGGAGATTTCGCTTATCTTGATGATTATTATAAACGAGAATGTATGTTTTTCGCATTGTAGAAAAACGACGGTACGTTAGAGTCATCAAATTTCGAATAACGTAATCCTCCACCCGAATATGGGCACCTGGATGCCCTAATTAGTTTTATTATCTGTTTCATATTTTGTAAAACTTCAATGAATTTTTGAATAACAAACTCGAAACGATTTGAAAGCGAGGAATGGCAATACAGTATGGAAGAACAAATTTTCTCCAGCGCGTGAGACTGTCTATCGGAAATTCTAAAGATATGCAATTTTTAAATATTTTGATATTGTTGATGAATTGAATTTTATGTGGTTTAAGTGTGAAGAACATTATATTTAATAAACAAAGGTAATCCAGTAAACGTTAAAAATGCCCCTTTGGGCGTAATATAAAATCTGAAAGCTTTCAGATTTTTGATTTATTTATCTGTATGTTAGGCCCAGCGGTAGAGTTGTTGAACGTAAAGAAGAATGGGCTAGCAGCGTGAGGGTTTCGTGGCTTTCCGCACGTGTAACGTGGAAACGTGGAGGGAAGTTATTTTGGCAAATCTCTGGAATATGGTAACAGGTAGTTTGGCGACATTTTGGTAAGGCGGTAAAGGTTACTAGCTAGGACTTTAGCAGTGTACATGGATAAAGTCAAGAATGTGCGCAATGCCGTTTTTGTGAAATTCTGGGATGTTTTTTTTAAGTGAAAATAGGTCGACGTGTACATGGATACCGTGTATGTGCAATTCTTAAAAACGCGGCAAGCAGTGGGCGGTTCTGCACTTTCTCCCAATTTCGCACCTAATCTTCATCATGATTAAGCACTTTTGTTCCATAAAAGTTCTAGCATAAGCGTAATTCGGCTAACAGATTGTTGAAAAAAAAATGTTGAGTAAAAAAAAAAAAAAAAAAAAAAAAAACATGCCTTTACTTCGTGAAAACAAAATGGCGTCCAAACAAAAACTAGCAGGTTGCTGTAGCAGCGTTGGTCGCCAAATTTTCGTCAAAAAATCGCCAAGTTATCATAATCTGAAGATTAACCGTCATTTTTTCTTAAACAGCTCTCTATCGAACGAACCAGCCCATCAGCGGCCGAGCGGTAAAGTCGCTGAACACTGGTAGTTCGGTCTGAGGTTCGAGTCCCGCGAACGGGCTGGCTGCATGGGCGTTTTCGTGGTTTTCCCCATGTGTAACGTGTATACGAGCCAGTTTCCCTTAGAAAGTCCTCCACGAAGGCATCCCTCCCCTTAGGCAGATAGCCCTCGAGGCTTTGCCATAATCACACACACACACACACACACACACCACCTGAAAGAACCTCTTTCTGTAGGCGTATAACCCTCGCGCTTTCCTCGTTCGAGTTGCTTTGCTTTAATCAATTAACTTAACCTAACGAGGGATTATCAACCGTTGGTACGCAAGAGAAAAATAGGTGGTATGCATAGGAACAAATTATTTTTTTATTATTAAATTTAAAAATCTTGTGAATAAAAAGAAAAATTGTTAGAAATTTCCTGTGATCGAACTCTAACTGAAGATTTCAAAAATAACACATTGGTTAACTTTTGGTTAAACAGAAAAAAAGAATTTAAAGGCATTTCAAATAAAGATGTGAAAGTTTTCTTGCTTTTTTGCGCAACCCAGTTGTATGAACAAGGATTTTCTTCCATGTTATATTTGAAAAATAAATGCAGAAAATTAAAAGTGGACCGTAATTTACGGTTGAAACTAAATAAGACCAGAAATAAAGAAATTGATCCATCTTAAACACGTCCAAATTTCACACTACATTTTAGAATTAAAGTATTAGAATTTAAAATTCTATAATTAAAACGGCAACAATTTTTAATCAAATATTTTTTACTTAATTTTTATTATCAAATATTTTTTAATTTAATAATTAATAATTTTTAATCAAATATATGAGTATATTTTCCTACAAATACCCAATAGGCTGTGCAAATGGCAAAATATATATTTTTAACATTTCTATTGAGAAAGAGAGAAATAATCATTGATAAGCGTAGTGGTGGTAGTAATATTTTTCGATTTTTGTTTAGATGGTACGTGTTAGTCAAAAGGTTGAGAACCGCTGACCTAAGGTTGAGAACGCTGTTTAATTCGAGGTTGATTTACGTCAAATCTTGTAATAAATTTTTTGACTCCCTACTACCGACACGATTCTCTCCACAATACGATATTTCGTAGGATGGTTTTCAAAATTTGACGAAATTTTATTATTAGTGCTGCACTTCTTTCCGCATATTCTTTTTAGCAGTCAAGCTCATCAGTCACAGAAATTTAGTCATAATATCATCGGATATATCAATGCATTATTGTTCAAATAAATGTTTTCGAAATTTTTAATGCAATATGGCGAATTTTTGACGATTTTTAAAAAGCACACTATTTTTTTAAATACTTTGCAGTTGCTTATGTTGAAAATTTTTTAAAACTAATACATTTAATTGTTCATTGCCAATAATTCCATTATTTGAAATGATGAAAGGATCAAATTCTTCATAATTAAATAGAAATTAAAATGAAGTTTTACGTCAGCGGATGAATCGAAAGACTTTGAATAGATCGGAGAAGGAAAAAGAAAAACAAAAATGACGTCAATACATTCCCCTTTTTTTCTCTTATTAGGAATACTTTTTCTACGTTCAGAGGAAGTAATTGTCCTTCTTCATTACTTTTCTGCCTTCTATTAACAAGTAAAAAATACTTTTTTAAAATTACACTATAAAAGGTAACTATCATAATCATCTTCGTCATATGCAATTAAAATGAAATCCCGAAGCTCACAAGTAACTGCACTAGATCATTTACAAAATTCACAAAAAGCAGAAAAGAACTATACATAAACAACAATATAGAAATTACTTGCGCATTTAATTTCTAGAGATATTAGGTATTTTTTAAAGTAGGAGTATATGAAAAATGAACAATGCCCTCGTTGGGGTTCCAACCTGGACCTCGCAAATACGCGTTGAAGAGGGTTACCGTTACACCACGAAGGCATGCAGAAACAAGGGAAAAATGCTTTACATACTCTCCTTTTTAAAGGGTGACTGGGGATTAGGGGGCTTAGTCACCAAATCCTATTGGTGAATAATCATCATCCACCACCTTTTGGATCTTGCGCCACTGTGGAGGCATTAGGATTTTTGAAATAGGTAACATGAAAAATGAGCATTGCTCTCGTCGGGACTCGAACTTGGATCTCTCGAATACGCGCTAAGTGTGCTACCATTACATTACGAAGGCATTCAGAAAGGAGGGAAAACATACCTTATAAATTCAATTGAATTTCCTTACTTAGATTTGATTTCAAACAACCATTATAAGTAACATCACGATTTTATTTATTTTTGTACAGTTTTAAAATTAAAGATCTCATCTATAATCTTAAACACAGTATTTTTAATTTTTGCTGTGCTGTTTGCAAATTAGGTAGTATCTTTTACATAATAATTTAATAAACATTTTAAGAAACAAATTTATTTATTAGGAAAGGAAGTAAGTCAGAAATGAAAGAAACACTTTATTTTTAATTTTCAAGAAATAAATGGTTCATTCCTTTGGAAAGTTAAAGGAAAGGGAAGACGCATTACTACACGAATTTTTGTTTAAATGAAAGTCACTAGAATGTTTTCTAGCTTTCGTTTTTTGTTCCGCAGTTTATTTTTCTTCCATTTTATGGTCTTCGTTTTTAATTTTTAACAGAACAGAAGATGTGCGTTAGATGGCGTTAGATGTGCGTTAGATGTGCGTTAGATGACTGATGAGCTTGACTATAAACTCTTAAAAAATTTATTTTAAGAATTAAAAAGAGATGCTAAAGAACATTTGAATAGAATATGTACGTAAATGCTATAGCAGATAGAAGTTAAAAATAGATTTCTTTTACATTATAAGGCATTTCTCCCGCCTTCTTAGCATGCTTTCCTAGTGTAGTAGTCCGCACGCTGGGCGCGTATTCCAGAGGTCCGGTGTTCGAATCCCGGCGAGAGCGTTGCTCATTTTTCATCTCTTCTGATTCGAAATAACCTAATGGATTATTAACCTAATGACTGAACAGTGGAGTTCGAACAAAACGGATGGTGGATGATGATTCTCCACACCCATTTGGCGATTGGGTCCCTTAGAAACCCCAGTCGCCTTTTAAAAGGGGAAGTATATAAGGTATTTCTCCCGCCTTCTTAGCATGCCTTCGTAATGCAGTGGTCTGCACGATGGGCGCGTATTCCAGAGGTCCGTGGTTCGATTCCCGGCGAGGGTGTTGCTCATTTTACATCTCACCTGCTTTAAAAAAATAACCTGATGTCTCTACAACATATGGAATGTATTTTGTAAAAAATTACATTTTTGTACTTTAAATTAGATGAATAATAATTTATTTTTTTCGGAGAGCAAAATATTACACTTACAGGCGGAAACATCTCATGTGAAAATGTCCGGTGTAAACAGCGCAAGCGAGAAATGTTGTCGTACATAACAATTTGAGAGAAAAGAAAGCTAGGAGAAAACACTGCGATTCTAAAATATTGTTGCATAAAACATCATTGTAGAGAATAAACGCGGATGCGAAAGCTTTGCAGTCTTAAATTACAATTATAAAAATATTGTGGTAAGAAAAGCACTTACAAATCATTGCATGATAATAACACTGAAGACATGTGCTTCCTCCTGACTTTACAAATTTTAAATGCATATTCGCGTAAAAATCTAGGAGTACAGGACGGAATGAGAAATAATTTTACCTTTGTATTTCATATTTTTGAATTAGTATTAAATTTTTACTGAAAAAGGAGACTTGAGTATTAAAAAACCGAAAATAAGTAAAAAATGAATACTAGGTGTAATACTTATTAAAATTTTAAACTTATGTGGTACGCTATTAATAATCATTAATTAATCTCTTTTATAAAATCGTATATTATACATATTTGTCACTGGTATATGAAATCCCACATTCTGTATGCATTTTATAGAACGCCGAAAACTGGGCGACAATTTTAATATTTCACACTGTGTGTAGGCATTTCTATAGAACGCGATATGGCAAACTGGAAAAATATGAAATGCATCTCCGATTCGTTTCGAATATTATGCTAGTGAATTTTATTTTTCCGCTCAGGTTCAGAATTTGCCATTTGCTTTCTGAGCTTTGTTCGGAAGTGTCAAAATACGCGATTTTACTTAAATATGTTCAAGAAAAAATTAGTTTTATGCTGCGCTGCATGGAAACTGAAGAGCAAAATGTTGGAGAAGGAGTCATTGTCGATGAGGAAATGTCAATGTGGAAAATTAGGAAGTCAGAAAAGGCTGTTACTAAAAATAAGATTAACTGTTATGAAAAATAAAATAAAACCCCACACCTTATTAAAAATTATGCAATAATTGGCAATAATAATAGTTTTACTGTCTTATAAATGTATACAACAATATTTCAACAATTACTGAATAATTCAGAGATATTATCGAGATGAAGATTGTCGCAGAAGACCTCAGCAGCGGAAAGATCGAATGCGTCCCCGTAATACAACAATACTTCAAGTCACGATGTTCTAAAGATAAATAATTTTTATGGAAATTTCTTTTAAGAAACTTGCAATAATCTTTCACCCATTTTACTTTTCAGATTTATCTAAGCTAAAGCACAAATCTATAAGTTACTATATCGCTTCTATAAAATTTATTCAGACCATTCTAAAGGAATGTTACAAATAATTCTAATAAGACAAGTACATGGAACTTCTCAAATGCTGTAAATGCTGAATTAGTGCATAAATGCAGGGATAAACTAATCTGAAGGAATGTGGATAAGATTTAGTTCACGTAAAGTTTCGAAGTCTGTTCACTTTCTTTATAATCAAACTAGTAAAATATAGAAAAATTTTGAATAGTAAAAAAATATGCTTGCGATAAAAGAATTGGACTTTTAGTACTGAGACCTTCTTAATAATTGTGGCGGAAGATGCGCTTAAGAAAACTGAATTTTCTTACCATCTAAAATAGCAGGAGGAGTGAATGAAATCATTAAAATTAAGGCTATCGCAAAATATTACGGAATTTTCTGGAGTTCTGCCAGCTCCTTCCAAGTCTAAGAAAACAGCAATTCATCTTCATCAGCTGTTCAGATGAAATACGAGCATGAAATCGCGCGCTTGAGAAATATTTCTGGATCGTTGTTGTAATTGTTCAAGAATGCTCGTTGGTATGAAAACAGTTTAACACTTATAAAGGAAACAAATGCATTTGGTATTTGTATGCATATGTATTTGATTTTAAATTGTAATACAATATGTGTTACTTAGAATTAAGAACTACGCACTGTGAAAAAATGTTATTCCTTTGTCGAGTTGCGCGCCTCCAACCTGCACACGTAACAAAGTGGTGACTGCTGAAACTGGGAATTAGACAGAGTCTTGAGAAGGGTTTAAGTCCCTTTTTATTCAACTTTAGAAATTACAAATGCGTGCTCTTGACGCTCACAAACTACGCCGACCCGGCGGTAAAATAAAAATAAGAAACTAAAAGAGATACTAACAAGTCACTAACTACGAGGTTCTCTAAACGTAACTAACCTCACCGCGTTTTACAATACCGCTGATACTTCAGCAAACTCTGAATATTACGTTGAAAGATTAACAATTTGCCTAGGCAAGCACACAGGCCGAAACACGTGGTTCTTCAATTTCTGACTAACTACCTCCGCGCTCGTGAAGTAAGAAAAGCACACTTCGAACTCGTTTCCTTTCTATTTAACTCAGAATACTTCCGCTGATAATTTGAATCCTTGCGCGTTCTACTAAAATTTACATACTCTGGCATTGGCAGTTCCAGGGGAAAGTAAGGCTTGACAGGAAAGATAGTTTAAACTTAAAATAAATGTTAGTTAAAATAAATATAAACCCTACACCTTAATTAATTTATTTAAATGAGTAGTCTAGTGATCTCTCTAAAATATCACCTCTAGATTTAATATTTTTTGTAAATTTTTAGTGCTTTAGTACTCTTATGAACCAATCTAGCAATTTCGTTTCTTCGAATAATAAAAATATATGGGATTATTGAATTTCCCTGTGCATGCTCTGGCAGAGTAAGTGATTATCACATCTAGCTAGCAGCTGGAAGTTTAAGGATTCAAATACCAGCAAATGAATAGTTCATTTTTTGTGCTCCGAAAAACCTAATAGTTTGTATAACTATAGATAAAAAATTTTAATCATCAGAATGTCATTCATTTTTGACACCTATGTTAATTTCTTAATAGCTAGAATTAAAGTTGTCTTATTCCTTATTATAGATGTCTTCCGTCGCAGTAATTCTGCCAGTTGAAGAGTTCTATGAAAATCTTATCAAACAAAAGTAAGTTTAAACGTTGCAATTTTTTTATTTGTGGATCTTCCTATTAGATTGCTTACCGGCCACAAAATGAACAAATTTCAGACTATAGAAAGGGAATATTTTTATATGTTTGTTGTTGTTGTTTCTGATAATGCTCCCTTGTCTGACGTAGTCAGCCCAAGCCCACGATGTACCTCATGCCAAGGAGCGCAAGATTACGCCTGCCGTTGGCAACAGCTTTGAGCACCTTACAGGTGACAGTGCGCCTGTAAAGTGCTCAAGGTTATCTAAATGTTTAGTAGATTTTAGTGGTCAGAAATGTAAATTCTTAGCTGCTTTAAGATAGCTGTTCTGTTTGTTTGAATGGTAACGAATATTAGAGTTTTTTAAAACATTGCAGAATATTTAAAGTTATAACTCACAAACCGTGATTCATATAAACATCCAGTTAATGTTTATTCAGTTTTTTGTAAGATCTTGACCTGGCGATTTGCCTTGACCGTTGTGGAGTCTAAGCTACACTACTAGGTGAAGGTCGAGCTATAGCGTTGCAGTTTATAAGCTATTTATCAAGTAACTATTTGAATTTTACTTTCCAATTATTTTTTATTTCAAAAATAAAACAATAATTGAGAGAAAATTAAAAGTTAAACATATTATACGTAGCATAAAATTTTCAAAAGCATAAGTAATTAACAATATAAATATATCAAGGAGTCGTGACGCTTTTATTATTCGTCATATAAAACTGCAGACGAATTTTGAAAACCGAACTATTTAATATCTTGCTGCCATTTATATGATAAATTATTTTTCAACATTTTGTTCATTAATTCTTTTATGTGTTTTAACTCTTTCGCATCAAAGTCACCCAAAACGCCCGATAATTGAGACATCGGCAGGTAGCCGGAACACCTGAATTATTTTCTACCTGGTGCTTTTCCCCATCACATTAGCGCATGGCTCATTGCTTTAGGGTGTTTTTAAATGACAAGCCAATCATTCTTTTGAAGCGATTAAAAATAGTTCTATTATTTGAAGGTGCTTTCCTTCTTCTTTTTTTAGAGTCAATGTTTAGCTAATGATACCCGAAGTGGCAATCCTGTCCTAAGGGAAAACGGCACACAGTGGCGAAAGCGCATGAAGATCCCAAGAGAGACGTTGTCACTTTACTTAAGTAGATTATCGTTAGCTCTGTAGCATTCTACTTGGAACGGGAGGAGAAAATCCATTCGAACGAAAATAGATACATAGGGTGTTTTAGATGTTTGAGTGAAACAGATGTGGGCCTCTACCTATGCGAAAGAGTTAAACAAAGCTTATTTTACAAAAATTTTCTCCTTATATTTTTGCTTACCCAGGGCCCTCACAGCCCGTACATAACTAGGAATCCCAAACATATGTTAATTTTAGTCATGTTGATTCTTTGCGGATGTACTCGCATTAGAATGATGCTTACGCATACATATGTTACATGACATGTATTAGTTACTAACAGAGGTGATCACTTATAGACGTACTCGCTAAGAGAGGTTTCACTGTATTTACATCTAATAATAAAGCATCATTCGTTTGATGAACGAATTATTTTTGGAAAATTTCTTCTTAAATATTGTTACGAATTTTGTATATCTGTAAATAATTTTAATGAAATTATGCGTAAAATTCTAGCATCTCTTGTGTTTGTCTTCCCAAATTTCCGAGATAGTGCCAAGCCCGCGGTGGTTTTTACAAATAATTTTGATGGCCAAATTTGGCTAGAAAATGACCAAATGTCACGAAGTAGTCCACTCCTATTTAACTGTAATTTGTACTGTAATTGACCCCTGTATGTAACTGTAACCGTATCCGACCCTTATATGTAATTTTAACCGCATAAGCCTTTCAGTAACTTAGGGAACTGGATTTCTTAGCGGCCGAGGACAAACTACATAAGACCGGTAAAATGTGTTAAAATTTAGTAGTCTGAACTTTAAAACAGCTACCGGTATTGATATTGCTGTGCAAAAGCTTACGAATTTCATCCAAAATGCAATCAAAGATGCTAGTGAAATTATTAATAGTAACGATAAAATTTATCGACTGCCTACTAATATCCGGCAATTCATGAAGCAAAGAAACCATCCCCGCAAACGATTTCATCTTACACGGGATCCTGCACTTAAAAGAATTATAAATCGCCTCAATAAAGACATTAGACGTCTTATCAAAGAGCTCAGAGAGGAAAAACGAGAAAATACTAAATTTGAACATTAATGATGGCTCATTTTGGAAAATCATGATAAATTTAAAGTTCGATTTTCCTAATAACCGCCCACTTCATTATGGCAATCAAATCGCGGTAGCCAATAGCGACAAAGCTGATATGTTTGCTACTTACCTCTTCAAGCAATTCCAACCAAACGATTGGACAGCGGACCCTGAATTCGAATTGACTACCTCAATGAAAGTAAGAGACTGGTTAAATGCTCCATCAATCAGAAATCTCATCCCTTTAACTACTCCCACTGAATTGATGAACATTATCAAAAAACTGAATAAGAAAAAAGCACCAGGTACTGACGGTATTTCAAACCGAGCCATTTGTGCATTACCAAAAAGTATCAAACCTGCTTTGCTGGTGAGTTACCAAACTCACCATCACTATCAACGCCTGCTTTTCTACTTCTCATTTCCCGACTAATTGGAAAACGGTCAAGATCATCCTTATACCTAAACTTGGAAAAGATCATACTCATCCTGATGGTTATAGACCCATCAGTTTGCTACCTGGATTAGGAAAAGTGTATGAATGAATCCTACTCTACAGACTAAAACCCTATCAGTCTTCTCGCCCCCCTAAGCAGTTTGGCTTTCGTGTAAGCCTTTCTATCACGAAGCAATTATTAAAAATCACGGAATTTACTAAAGCAGCTCTCCACTCCAAGCTCAATATTACTCTTCTTATGCTGGACGTGACGAAAGCTTTCAACCGCGTCTGGTATGGTGGACTCATAGCTAAACTGATTGATCTCCATCTGCCAAGAGAACTCATTATAGTGATTCTCTCGTTTCTTACAAATCGCATCTTCCGTGTTGCTGTGGGAGATGCACTTTCTGCTACTAAAAACATCAATGCTGGAATCCTGAAGAGCTCGGTGGTCGGGTTCTTACTCTATCTATTTTATGCTAAGGACTTCACAAATATGGAAATTCACAGTAATGCTTTACTGGCCTGCTAAACAACAGTAATACGTTTTTAATGTAACATAACGTAATATTAGTAATGTAACGTAATGCTTTACGACACTGCTCTGACAGTGAAGTCTGCAAAGGTTAACCATGCAATCAACCAACTTCAGAAAATCGTCCCTCTTATTGAGAACTGTAGCATGAAATGGAAAGTCTGTATAAATGTCCAAAAATTTTAACTACTGTTCATCCGCCGCAGGAAAAGCAATGCTTCCTTAAGCAGTCAACTGACTCTATTCAATGAAGAAGTCCGCAGGGTACGAGAAGCCAAATACCTGGGTGTCATATTAAGCCTCAAGTTTACATGAACTTCGCACATAAATCATGTACGCAACAAAGCCCTCAATGTCATAAAGTGCTTCTACCCCATGATCGGAAAATATTTTAAGTTGGATTTAGCAAAAAAGAAACTTGTTTACACTTCCATTATACGCCCGATAATGACCTATGCATCACCCGCCTGGGCTGCAGCAACTGATAAAGACATTCAAAAACTCCAGATCGTGCTTACATACGGATATACATACGGATAATAACAAACGCAGTAAGCATTTTCGACCTTTTGCTGCCTTTATGATCCAAGAGCATGGGAATTTAAGTTTTCCAACTTAATCTTTACCAGTTACTGAGGTTTTACCGCAATCATCAACTTAGTGCTAATTCATGTGCTTGCGCTGATAGGACGATCAAATCACGTGACCGTAATCATACTGGTGACTTTTCTGTGCTTTTAGTAGCTTCTCCTAATCAATACTCCAGCAGTAACTTTTATGCTGCCTATGTAAATATCACTAAAAATTTCATTTACTTTACTATTTTATTCTATTCTATTTGATTTATGCAAGTATTACACCTGGATTCACTATTGGGACGGGAAAGTGTGTCACTTGACTATGGACTTTTGATTACCAAGTACTTTGACACATTTTGAATAATACAATGTGATGAGACCACAAACTTTTCAATGCAGACCTCACTCTAGTACTTTACGAAGATAATTTTCATATTTTATTTTCTATGTTTGGCCAAGAAAACACTTTTATTTTCCAGTTTTGCTACTGTGGTATATATACCAAACCGATGCCGTTCGCTGTTACACGTGACTATTGGTCACGCTCCCTTTCACCAACTAGCTTGTCCCCGGACCTATATTCAACATTCGCTTACCTGATGTGGTCTTTGAAGCAGGATTTTAAGACAGCCGGAACAAAGCATGCAGAGATGGCATGCTATTCGCGGCATATTCATCGAAACTTGGAACTTCCTCAGTTTCTAGTTCAGAGGTGATTTCGGAGTACTTAGAGATCTCCGTGAAAGCTTTGCTCTTTGGATGCGCTTTACATTGCTTTGTGTTTAACGTTACTAGTAGCTCTAGTAGCTTAAAGTGATACCTACTGATTGTAATACTGAGAACAGCTGTAAGAGTCCTTTTGTGGAAAATTCCAGACCTGTAAAGTAACTTGAAATATCTTAAATAGCCTCAAATTTCATTACAGACTATAAACTTTACCAAAGATGTCATTGGTTCTGGGTGAAATCAATCCATTACCAACCCGTACGCGGCATCAGTAGTAGTTAAAGTTGTCATGTAAAATGCGAAAGAGAAATTAACTAAAAATTTTGAGTCTTTTCCGTTAGAGGACGACACGCACCAAATTATTTTCTGCAGAAGATACATGCTTCACTATTTCTTATTGGCCACTGCTGAATTCTGCTATTTTTATCTCTTACTACAGTGTTTTTATTTTAAAAACAATAACTGTCAATAAAATTTGTTGTTCTTTTTTATTGTAACTGTGTTCTTTGTTTCAGAGTAAGTCGTGTCAATGAAAATAATTCTAAAGTGTACTTTCTATCTTATTTCTTAAGCTTAGAAAAATGTTACCATAGTTCAAATGGTGACGAAAATAGATTTTTGTAGTTGAAGCATCAAGTGGGTGTCTACGTATGTCGTTCTAGAAAAAAATTGTTTGGAGCGTGTTGTTCTACAACAAAAACGATTCGATTTTTTGTTTGGTAAAGAAGGTCCTACTCTCAAAGTGCCCTTACAAGAGAAATAGAAGCCAGTTTTTCCCAGTTTTTGGCATATCAGATGTATTTTTCAAAATATTTTGCGTCCCTTTCTAGATGAGTACAGTTTATTTTCTCTTCCTCATATTACTAATTATTTCACTGCATTTCCTTTCTTGTAGCATAGTAAGGAGCACATTCCAACGTAGAAATGCGCAGAATTGCTACCGGGTTCGTTTCTGACTGACTCAGCAATTTCTCAAATTCTAGCACTGGTAACTGAGTGACAGATTAAGCCTTGCAAGATCCCGGGCCGCCGGCTAATACAAGAGGAAACACTTGCATTGACTGAGAAGGAAAGTGTCAATCATCAGTGGATGCGAGACAGAAATATCTCTCCGCCTCTCTCGAAAATAAACACTGGGCTCCTCTCTCCACCCTTGTGACCTGACATATTTCGACCTTGAAGACAATCAGGTAGGCAAAAATCATCCTACACTCTTTCTTGGCTTAGTTGTATTTTCTGGCTGCAAATTGGAAAAGATTCCGAAAGATTGAAAAAGACACTTCCGATTCCGTACATTTAATAGCATAGCATTACAGTGAATTCTCAACTTACAGCGGAAAGTTTCTTTACGCAAATTGAATCATTACTCTAACTATAACGGAAGGCTAAATATTGCTAGAAGTGCTGAAACTAATTTGTGCATGGAATTGCAGAACTTGAACCATTTCTCTGAGTTCAATCTCGCGAGAAAAAGTCGGTTAGAACTTTCTACTCTTTTACTGAGCAATGTTTGTAGTATATTTCAGATAATTAATTAAATTACGTGTAGTTTTAGATAAAAAGGACCTCATCAATATCTAACATCCTTTGCTATCATTGCTGTTATCCGACGCGTTTTTCTTTCCTTTTTTTCTATTTCCTGTGAAAGCCATTAGAAATTTAACGCAAACTAAGAATAATTTATAAACAGACATTCATACAAAATAAGGGAAAATTTTAACGAAAATGGCAGGAAAATATTTGGTCAAAAATGGTAATTCTGTGTAAACTGTTACACTTTATAATATGCGTAAATCTTTGTATAGAGGTAACCTAATTTTATTTGAAATGATGCAATTTAGATTTAAATGTCTGTGCACAGGTTTTACATATTATAAGGTTTACTGTATATTATTGATGAATTTAGGGCTATTTAAGATATTTCAAGTTACTTTTGTATACTTTTTAAAGATATTGTAGAGTCATTAGGTTATTTTGGTGCTGGAGACGTGAAAAATGAGCAACGCCCTCGCCTCTAATCGAGCCTGGACCTTTCGAATAAGCGCCGAGTGTGCTACCGGTACACCACGAAGGCATGCTGAAAGGAGGGAGAAAATACCTTATATTCTCCTCCGTTCAAAGAGCGACTGGGGATTAGGGGACCCCATCGCCAAATACTGGTGGTGAAGAATCATCATCCACCACATTTTAGTTCGGGTGCCACTGTAGAGTCATTAGGTTATTTTGATTCTAGTGACGTGAAAAATGAGCAATGCCCTCATTGGGACTCCAACCTGGATCGCTTGAATACGCGTCGAATAAGCTTCCATTACACCACGAAGGCATGCTGGAAGGAGGGAGAAAATACCTTATAACCTTTAAGAACTGATATAAGTGAATAATCGCTTGAGTTCGTGAGACAGAAAATAAAACTTGGGAAGGGTTAAATATCCCTTATTATTCCAAATTAAATTCACAGAACTACTTTTTGGCGTTTTACAATAAAGCCTCTACTCGGGCTTGAACTCAGGAACTAAACAATTAAACTTAACTAATTTTAACTAAAAAGGTATAGCCGAAGCTATCAACATTCTAACAGAGTTGGCTCCTTAACGCTAACTAACGGTGAAGCTAGCAAGGGCCTAAAGTACGGCCGAGCGCAATAATAGCTTAAGAGAGAGAGCTATAATAGCTTAAGATAATAGCTAGTCAGAATCACTGGTTCTCTCTCACGAAGATAGTAGAACTTTAAAGTTAAATACTTCTACTCATTTGCATTCGAACGCGATTCTAAAAATATTTTCTGGCCGGAAGTTGTAAGCTTGAAATTAAGAAAGGATAGGAAAGTAACTTTAACTAAAATTAACTGTTAGATAAATTAACATAATCCTTACACCATATCATTGGACCTGGATTCGAATCGGAAAAGGTCTGGATATTTGCAAATATCTGTGCAGCATGAGAGCACTTAAAATAGTGGCAAGTCGAAAGTCCTTTCAAGAGGATTGGTGGTAAGCGAAGAAAGATGGAATACATTCAGAACCGTCTGCTGGAGTGTTCTTCATCAAAACTGGGATAGAAGTTTCGAGTTCTCGGCGGTTGTAAAATTGGCCGCATTCTACGTTACACCTTAGGCAATAATCTCAGTGATGCGACGGCTAAATTATCCATGGGTATTGGCCACTTCTAACAAATTTATTACGTTTAAGCAGAAAAGGATTAGGAGACGCTTGGAATTAGTATTTCTTATACGATCAGCTTGCAACGATTTCCTAAGTGTCAATTCTATTGCATTTACATCATTCAATATTGTAACGAGTATCCTCAGCAGTTTGTGTTATGTAACTTTTTCTAATTTTATGTTATTATCCTCTTAAATTTAAATGTAACAACTCCAATGTATAACCCAAGTGTTTCTTAGGAGAAAAATCATATAGTCAATTCCATTTTCTCGTAGAAACCTGCCATTTAAAGTAGTTCCAGGAAGAACAAATTGTTCATAAAGTTTCTTATTGCGTTTCGCATACACTTCTCTAGTAAGGTCATTACCAAGCACAGCAACTAACATTTAACAACCGCTTCCATGCTTTAAGAAACTTTACTCATTCAACATGACCGCTACACGGAGCAACATCCAATAGCCTCACATTTAAAACTAACCTCCTACTTTAAAACTCTGCAACTTTGCAGCGAATTTGCATGATTCCTGTTCTGACCTACTGCTGCGACAGACGCCAAGAAGGCTAGGATAGTGTTTAACTAAAATCTAACTGTTGACAATGTTTAAGACTAATTAGCTAACCTTTAACAGTTCACTAACCTAGGCTTCAACTACCCATCCCGGCTTTAATCCTTTCGGACTAAGGAATATAAAATCCCTCATTAAAACTCAAATTGGTACACAAATAGACATCTCAAGAATGAAGAGCTTTCTGGCGAGTTTTGACGGCTCTCTTTATATATAAATTCTCTAGGAATTTAAATTTAATCTGCTTTGCATAGTACTGATGAAGGACGAAAGAAATAGAAATCACAGAAAAGAATTAGCTTCGATATAATGTGCTAGCAAAAATAAACCATACAAGTATTTTTCCTTCTTTTCTTAGCTTTGATGAAAAGAATGAAATTTGCTTGTCAAGTTTAAAAATATTTTCATGCAATTAAATGGAAATAAGAAGAAAAGTAATTATGCTTAGACGAATTTTTGATTTTGAAATATCCTTTAAACGTTTATTATTTTATATTAAGCGTTTATTAAAAGAAAATTTCTTCACGCACCTGAAACGTAAGCTAATTTATTATTACTTTATTATTCTTATTATTCCAAAAATATTTTATTTTTCATTTATCTTCAGTGGAGCTATGTACTTTAATAACGTTATTTCCTTGTACTAGGTATTAAAATCTTAAAATAAAATTTTTTAAAAACTTGCATTAAGTTTAAATGTTGTTAATGTAACCGATATTTTTAAAAGCGCTTATTTTTGATTATTTATATTTAAACATTTATATCATGAACTGCTAAAATTTGTTTATTATTTTATATAAAGTTTCAAAATGGAACTTGCATTTTTTATTTAATAATATTGGTTAAATTAATTTCTTGTTATTTTCTATTCGAAAAGGCAAATAATATGATGTTTTTATATGTTATGCAAATATTCGAGGTTAATTTGTTTTTACTTTAATTTCTATGTATTTTATATTGTTGTGTACTACTTTTATTCCTTTATTTACGGCATTAATGAATGATAACTTTATGCTTATATTTTGTACATTTTGTACAATATTGTTGCGCCTTTCTTTTCTTCTTCTGACACCAGTTGTTACGTTATTTTCTTCCTTCACGTTCGTACGGAGTTCGTAGATTTGGAGTGAATAACGACGACGCTTGATTAAGTATCGAAACACACTTTATTTACCAATATTAATCAGATAGCTCCAAAATCACTTTTACAGTCGTCGAACTGTTATAAAAACGCTGACACGTTCAGCGACACAGCCTTCACACTGTCGGGTAATAACCGTGGAGACAGCTTCACTGCAAAGCACCCGAGTACAGCTCCCAGCTCTATTTGGTCGTTCTCGAAACTCCACGCCATGTACTCGACGATACACAAGAGTATAGCTCTCGACTCAGCACAGTCTAAGACAAAACTCGACGATGCACTAATTCGCGACGGACTAAAAGACTCTCTCGATGCAATCGACGACCAACTCGGCGCTAGACTTCGAGACACTCGCTCAATGACTGACTATCAGCTCGCTAGACGAGGCACACACACTAACTGACTGCGGACCAGCAGGGTTTATATAGCTTTCGGCTTGTGTTCGAGAACACGCCTGGCTAAACCGGTAAGAACTCGTTTCAGAAGGTTCTCCATCCGTCCATGGCAAATCGCCGATTTTGTCGCCAAATGGGCGACTTCTCGCCAAATGTGGCAACCCTGCCTTCCTTTGCCATTTTTATGGCAACCCTAAAACTGCTTTGCGAGGAAACCATCTCACCGCGCATGTATGTTTCGTAACAATATTTAAACTTAAGCCATTCATTATGTTGCAAGTGCTTCATTCATGCATTATATTGTACAGCCTTTAGTTAGCTGAAGCCAATTTTTGTCGCCAGACTGATGATATTTCTGAAATTTCCGAGAAACACATTTTCCAGGCTTCTAGAAATGATTTTTCGAGAAGTTTCCTGTCAGATAAGATGATATTCATCGATGCGATGAGATTGGTGATCCGGATCGTCAGGCGTGTTTCTATACTTAACTATCAAAATAACAAACGTTTCCATATGAGAACATCTTGTAACTACAGTTATGTGATGGTAATTATCATCTGAGGCATCAAGTAACGGTAATTATGCTAAAGCCAATTGCGAGCAGTCGAAACTCGTCGGCTAAGAAGAACACAGTTCATTACAAGAAAGCTAAGAGCTGCATTCCATCTATAAGGTATGGCTTAGGCCCTCGATTCACACAAGCAAACATGATTGGAAAAGGCTAAAGCTGATTCAAGTAATTAAGATAAAATAACAAGCCGAACAAGTATTAATTTAGAATTCAAACAATCAAAATTAAATTAATCAAACATTAATTTAGAATTCAAACATTCAATTTATTATATTTTGCAAATATAACGCTGATTTTTGTTGTTTGAATTCTAAATTAATACTGATTCAAGTAAATTCAAAAGCCGGGTTAGGTAAAATCTTAGTATACGATACTGCCTTGGCGAGATTTTGAAAATTTTCACAAGCACCAAAATGTCTTGTTTACTGCTATTTTGGTACCTCGTTTGATAATACCATAAATACCTCGTTTACTGCTCATCATAATGTCGCTAAAAGTCGCCAAGTCCCGTGTGTACCGCATATTACGATTAAGTCCCGTGCGAAAATAGTATTCAGACGGTTAGCTGTCTCTTCCAAAAGTTCTCTCTTAAAATTGAAGAACTCTTTTATTATACGTTAACTATTAATTTGTATTATGGAGGGAGATGATGAAAACAGAAGTGATAGTAAATGAAAAATAATAAGATAATTGGTTAATACACATAAAAATCCTATAATGCATGAAAATTCACGTTTTCTTTATCAACGCTGCATGGATATAATAAAAGTTTTCACTATAGTCAATATTAGAATGTTTGATTACCGCACACACCCAGGGAATACATAATTGTTTAAGGGACGTAATGCTTTCGTGAAGGACTTTTGAAGAGAAACTGTCTCGTATTCATGTTACGCATGGGAAAACTGTCGATGTAGTCAGCAAAGTTAAACTTGAATAAAACTGCCAGTATTCAGAGGTGTTATTCCCTTGGTTAGTAGTGAATCTTTTCGGGGTAGAAATATGCAGTAATGTTGTTTGAGTAAAAGATTGCGAATTTCAGTTAAAGAAAAATTATGCAATGTCATTCTTATTTATAATGATTTCAAAGATTGTGTAAGTATTGAACGAATCTAATTCTTTTCATGTAAAAATCTTTTTCCAGAGATCCAAAAAAATATATTTAGAAATATTACTGATGTACCTAAGCAAAGAATTAAAGTATTTGAGAAGAAATATAAAAATTCATTAGCCACCACAAAATTTGTTAAACACTCTGTTGATAAACTTTGGTTGCCAGTGCCTCATTTAATACAAATTCTTATTTCAAGTTACCTAAGATAAGCAAACATTACAAAAGTGATACTAGAAATTAATTCAATAAAGTACTTTTTAGTGATTCAATAATACTTTTTAGTGAACAAGATTTGCCGATTGAAGATCATAATTAGATCACTAAGCTGTTTTGGAAAAAAATTATTTTTGAGTTACCTCAGGATGTAATCAAATTAATATGAAATGCTAAGATGAGGATTAAGCATTCTCGAGCATTTCACAAAATTTTGTACACTATGTTCACAAAAGTCAGTACTCTGATTTTATTTTCGCAGTCGTTTGTCATAGACATATACTTGTAAATATAAAAAGAGTTTCAAGGGGTATAAATATTCACGCTTTGCATTTTTGAGTTATTAAAAAAGTCAGTTTGTAAAAGTTAAACAATTTAACTTTTTGTACCTTTATCCTCTCCCAGTTTTATATTAAGGGGAATTTTATATTCATTATAAAAATATTACACTGAAGTGACAAAAGTCATGGGATAGCAATATGCAAATATACAGATGGCAGTAGTATCGCGTAGAAAATGTACAAATGCGAAGTGCTTTGGCAGGGCTTTCATTTGTGTTCAAGTTATTCATGTGAAGAGGCTTTGACGTGATTATGGCCGCACGACGAGAATTAACAGACTTTGAACGCGGAATGGTAGTTGGAGCTAGACGCATGGGTCATTCCATTTCGGATATCGTTAGGGAATTCAACATTCCGAGATCCACAGTGTCAAGAGTGTGCCGAGAGTATCTAATTTCAGGCATAACATCCCACCATGGACAGCGCAGTGGCCGACCACCTGCACTTAACGACCGAGACCAGCGACGTCTGCGTAGAGTCGACAATGTTCACAGACAAGCATCACTGCGTCAAATAACGGCAGAAATCAATGTGGGACGTACGAGGGACGTATCCGATAGGACAGTGCGGCGAAATTTGTCTTCCTTGTGCTATGCCAGCAGAAGACCGACTCGAGTGCCTTTACTGACAACACGACATCGCCTGCAGCGACTCTCGTGGGCTCGTGAGCATATCGGTTGGTCCCTAAAGGAATGGAAAACCGTGGCTTGGTCAGATGAGTCACGATTTCAGTTGGTAAGAGCTAATGGTAGGGTTCGAGTGTGGCGCAGACCCCACGAAGCCATGGACCCAAGTTGTCAACAAGGCACTGTTCAAGCTGGTGGTGGTTCCATAATGGTCTGGGCTGTTTTTACACGGCATGGACTCGGTCCTCTGGTGCAACTGAACCGATCATTGACTGGAAATGGATACCTTCAGCTACTTGGAGATCACTTACAGCCATTCATGGACTTCACGTACTCAAACAAGGATGGGATTTTTATGGATGACAATGCGCCATGTCACCGGGCCACAATTGTTCGCGATTGGTTAGAAGAACATTCTGGACAATTCCAGCGACTGGCCACCTAGATCGCCCGACATGAATCCCATCGAGAGGTCAGTTCGTTCTCAAAACCCTGCACCGTCAACATATTCACAATTATGGACGTCTATAGAGGCAGCATGGCTCAATATTCCTGCAGGGGACTTCCAACGACTTGTTGAGTCCATGCCACGTCGAGTTCCTGCACTTCGCCGGGCAAAAGGAGGACCGACAAAATATTAGGAGGTATCCCATGACTTTTGTCACTTCATTGTAAATACAGAATATTTGACTCTTCTAAGACACGGCCGAGATTTTCATTAAGCTGAGGATAAAAATTGAATAGCAAAATGTTTTTATTTGTAACGTAACTAAAAATAAAATATCAGTTTAGAACAGTGCTGGGACAAGGGGGGCAAGTGAGTCACTTGCTTCATGTTCATGTGAATGGCTAAGAGGGAAGCCAAATCAGTAGCAAAATTTTAGAAATATATTAAATTTTTTTAAAAAATAATCTTTAAGCATTCAGATTTTATATTAGCACAAAGGAATGTTTTTTTATTTATTCACGTATGCACGACTTGAGAGCATTTGGGCTAAAAGTATTTAAAAACAACATATCTTTGAAATTTCCGATAAACAGTCTCGCTCGCTGGAGATAAATTTTTTTTTTCCATATAGTGTTGCCATTTGACACACGTTTTCTTTTATCTTTATCGCAAAATGCCTTTGGAGACTAATAGCTCCTTTGGGCTAAGTACGATTGCTGACTTTCAATTTTGAAACATATAGAAAAGCACCGTTTTAAGATAGCATAAAACAATAAAAACAGCCTTGAGCATTTGGGCATTTGCATACTTTCCTTTAATAAATTACTCAAATGAAATTACAATCTTAATTATTGATTAAAGATTTAATATATGAAAGAGACAAAAAATCATTATCACAAAATTTGTATAATTTTTAGCTCGCTATTTTTATTTTATATTCACATAAATGCCTTGAATTTATGTAAGACATCAAATAAACTGTCATTGCAAAGGGTTGAAATTTTTGAGCTCTTTTAGCAAATCAGTTTAAAATTTCATGCATGGAATTTAATACTGCAAGAAACGTAAAAGGTTATACAAGCCTTGCAATCAAAGCCTTTAATGTACATAAAGCTGTTCTTTTACTAGACAGATTAACTTAATCGAAAATGCAAGCGAATGCGGCTGCAGCGGCGTTTTCCTAAGGAGCTAATTCTCCTTCAAAAAAAATCATCCCTCTCCTTAGCCAAGGAGCTCTTGAATACTTTGCCTTATTGAAATGAATTACGAATTTTATTATTGTGACATATTTCTCTTGCATGACAGTAGCATCAGAACAAGCCACGAAATTCTTCGCGTCAAGGAGTGCAAAATTGCGCCTGTCATTGGCAAAAGCCTTGTGCATCATATAGGTGACATTATGACTTCATAAAATTTAGGAGCTCTAGAGACTCAGTTCCGCTCCTAATTTTTATGAAGGACACCCCGGGGGGGGACGGATCTGAGGGTCTATTACCCCTCTTCCCCTACCACCAATCTCTCGAGAGGACTTTCGGCTCGCCGCATATTTGGAGTGCTTCCATGCCGCAGATACACTATACATTTACAAACCCAGGATTCGACATCCAAGAATAGATTTACATCCATTCCTTACCCAGGATTCGAACCCGGGTCCTACTGCAACCACTATCTCGGTTGGTCGGCAATTAAATACACAAGTAGGAGAATTATCTTTTTTTATAGTGCTCTTGAGAAAATGCGGGCATTTAGATAAAGACAACAGAATATGAAGATAAATAAAAAGAAAAATTTTATAAATCAGATTATCAAGAGCAATTCGATAAAAGAATTAGTTTTACAGAGAAAACATTTTAACAGTAGAAGTGAAAAAATTATAGATATTTTAATCCCACAATTAAAATGAATTAGTGAAAAATTAAACGAAATAACTTCCGATTTCCGATGTCTGAAAGTTAATGTTTTTAGAAGAGCAACTTCGCAAACTTACCAGTTGAATATCCAAATGGTTTGAATGCTCCAAATATTCCATCAGAAATACTCAGTTTTAAAAATGATACTATTTCAATAATCGTTAAAGCATGATCAGTTCCTTTAAAGATGATTCAGGAATCTAGTTTTGCTCGATGGTATCTGATGTGGGTTTGGTTTGGTTTACTTGATTAAGGCAAAGCACTCGAGGGCTATCTGCCCAATGGGAGAGATGCCTTCGTGGAGGATTTTCTGAGGGAAATTGGCTAGTATACACGTTACACATGGGGAAAACCACAAGAACGCCCATGCATCCAGCCCGTTTGCAGAATTCGAACCTCGGACCGAACTACCAGTGTTCAACGACTTTACTACTCGGTCTTTGGTGCTGGATTCGGAAGCTGGATTAAAAATATTTTTAACATTGCCAGTTACTATTGTTTAGCTGAGAGAAACTTCAGAAAGCTCAAAGTCATTAAAAACGCTGATATGCAAAATGCCCCTGGATCAAAGTAAAACTTTGATAAATATCACTGTTTTCTTTAAAGAACATAAATAATCAAATAGATTTTGAAAAATAAAAATATTTGTGGAATGGCATCGTTCATTATAATCGGATGACGCGACAAGCTGTGAGAATAAATCTTTTACTTTTCCGATGATAGAAGTCAGACGATTCCGCCTTTAAGACGATAATGCGACTGAAAGATGTTTACATGTAAAAGACGGTCGATTCTCTTCATCTGTAAATATCATCTATGTAAATTCATCCTTCTACACATGTAATCATTTTGTAGTTTGTAGCAACTATTCATGTTTCCATTAAACATTCAAGTTATTTGTAAATTGGACTAGTTTATTAGCCCCTAGACAGCCACGAAAGAAGTAAGTTTACAGACATCATATTCCTAAACAGTAAGTACCGATTCTACAGGTTGTTCATTTTATTTCTTTAAAAGGAAGGAACATTACATTACAAAAGGCTTGGATATTGGTGCAATAACTTTGTATGTTAATCGTGATGCTATTTATTTATTTTTTTCATTATAATTCGCTATTTATCAACAAGAGAAATTGTCTTTAACGTTTTCATTTCAAAATTATAAATTACTGCATGTATTATATTCTGAATACATTAAGTTGCGATTAAAATTGATTACAAGAAATTTGTTATGATTTAGTAAAATTTTGGTTATTAGGTACAAGGGTATACATATATAGTTAATTCCATTGCATAATAGAAGCGCACATTTATCTTTTCCCCTCAAGTGAAAAAATATCTAGGCACGGCTGTGATTTAGAAAAACATTTGTGATTTAAAACAGATTAAATAATGAACATTTTTGTGCATTGCCGTAGAAGATATTGATTCATGGAGATGTTTTTCAACATAGAGATATTATTCATCCAGTCTTATATAATTCGTTCCTTAAAAAACATTGGTAAGCTATTGGCGTATAGCCAACTTGTAACATTATTTGCGTGAAATAATAATTAAAAATATTTAAAGTTTAAAATTAATTTTTATATGGTTATTAGGTTAATGATTTTAAAATAATAAAACTTTATGATGATTTTTCAATTCAGTACAGGACATTATCTATATGTATAAAAACAAATGTCTGTGTGTTTGTCCGTGATTAACTCTCACTACTATAGCTATCGCCACCAAACTTTTTGCAATTCGTTTTTGTGTCCTGAAAAAGGTCGACGTCCAATTTTTTCCAAAAACAAAAATAGCTAAAATCAGAGATATTAATAAAAACTCTGAAAACGCCTAATTTTGGTCCTCATTTTTTCCAGTGGCAACAGTCTCACACGCTGGAGATAAAAATCTGCTTAATTTCGAGAAGTGTTGCCACTGCTCGCTTTCAAATCCTAGAATTTGTTAATCAAAAATTTCGAAGTTTTGCAATGAAATAAAAATAGCATTTCAAAACATTAAATACATTATTCCCATTTCCAAAAATTTGTGGGAAGCCATTTCGACTATTCCCCTCTTCGTACGTCTTTAATCAGCAGAGGTATTACTTCAAAACTCTGAGAACACTAATTTTCGCGCTCATTTTTCCGACTGAGACTCATTTCGCACTCATTTTCCTCCACTGCGCGAGACAAGCGGCAACTTGTCTCGCAACTTGTTGCTTATTTCGAAAAGTGTTGTTACTGCTCGCTTTCACATCATAGAGTTTGTTAATAAAAAATTTTTAAGTTTTACAAAATCTATGTATATATAAGGGAAAATGCCTGTTTGTGTGTTTTTTTGTTTGCGTTATTGATTTCTGATTAATTATGATTATATTTTTGCCGCATTTAATTGACTAAAATTGAGTATAGGTGAAATATTGGATTGAACTTGAGCTTTTACGCCCATTTGATTTAGAAAGACGAAAATCGTTAAAAACTGTGTGCCATTGTTGCTGATATAATGAGAGAGAGGCAGTTTTTTTCTTTCTATGGAAATTTTTTATGTGGGTTCTATATTGCATCAGACCGAAAAATGTATGAATCGTATTATTTGCATCGTTATTAGAGAAGGGTTTACAGCGGTATCATTCTATCTGTTGTTAGATACATTACACTCAATCTAAATTAACTGACATCTGGTACTTCCGCTAGTTCTTATTAAACTGCACTTGCAACAATGACAATTTGGTGTACATTGCAAATACTAGTTTTTTGTACATTACTTTTATGAATCCCCCCCAAAAAAAATTACGCATTCTTAACATTTCTGAAATGAAAATAACAAAGAAAAAAGTCTGAGTTTAAATTAGGCCGAAGCCTATCGGAGTCATTAAGTCCTGATAATAATGTTATAATATAACACTTTTACTATACGATAAAATGTTAAATCACTGAATAGCAATATTAATATGAAATTCTGTTGTCAATGACACATTTTATTTAACAATCAGAAAAACTGGCGCATACCTCACTTCTTCTAAATCGAGCAAATGAGTGAAAAATTTGAGTGAAAAAGAAAACCCTATCGAAATGTTATCCCTTTGAGAAAAGGAATTTTATGGGTGCACTCAGCTGGTCAAGAATGCTTGAGCTAGTATTATTCAGAAGGCGAAGACAAAATAAAAACACATTTTTATCTGAATAGGAAACCGCTCAAAAGACACACGTTTTCTTTTATCTTTTTCGCCACTTCTTGTTTCTATTAATTTAATCACCTTTCCTGTATTTGTTTTGTCATGTCATTTGATGTTAATGATAGTATATATTTTAAATTATTAATAAACTATCTACATTACATTTCATTTATTCTTCCTTTCAAATTTTGTGATATCCTAATTTAGTATTAATTTACTTTTCATTTACTTTATTACTTAACTTAACTTTTGTGCTACTAATTAACCTTTTAATATTAGTTTCATTTAATTTATTAATATTTTTATCTGTTAAATTATATGTTATTTTGTAGAGACATTAGGTAATTTTGGAAGCAGGAAATATGGAAAATGAGCAACGCCTTCGCTGGGAATCGAACCACGGACCTCTGGAATACGCTCCCAGCGTGCAGACCACCACACCACGAAGGCGTGATAGGAAGGCGGGAGAAATACCTTATATATTTCCCATTTTAAAGGGCGATTGGCTATTATAGGAAACCCAATCGACAAATCCTGGTGTGGAGAATCATAATCCGCCATTCTTTTAGTGCGGGCGCAACTGTAGAGCTATTAGATTATTTGGAAGCAAGAGTCTTGAAAACTGAGCAACTGCTTCGCTGGGAATCGAACCACGGACCTCTGGAATACGCGCCCAGCGTGCAGACCACCACACCACAAAGGCATGCTAGGAAGGCGGGAGAAATACCTTATATACTTCCCCTTTTAAAGGGCGATTGGGGTTTTTAAGGAACCCAATAGCCAAATCCTGGGTGTGGAGAATCATCATCCGCCATCCTATTAGTTCGGGTGCCACTGTAGAGCTATTAGATTATTTGGAAGCAAGAGTCTTGAAAAATGAGCAACGCCTTCGCTGGAAATCGAACCACGGACCTCTGGAATACGCGCCTAGTGTGCAGACCACCACACCACGAAGGCATGCTAGAAAGGCGAGAGAAATATCTTATAATTTAATTTTAATGCTATTTACTAATTACTTTATTTATTTATATTTGTTTACCGCTTTTGCTACAATTATAAGATATTTCTCACGCCTTCCTAGCGTGACTTCGTGGTATAGTGGCTCTGCACGCTAGACCGGTATTCCAGAGGTCCGTGGTTCGATTCCCGGCGAAGGCGGTTGCTTATTTTTCATCTTGCCTGCTTCCAAAAAATACCTAATGTCTCTACACAGTGTTCCAGAACTTAATTTTAAAATTAAGTCCTGATAAAAATAATACAATATACATTTTTAATATATGAATAAGATATAGTATAATTCTATTGAAATCAGTAATATTGCTGTTTACTTCCAGAGACAATCAACGAGTGACTGAATAAAACAAAAGTTGGGCATGCTATCTGTATAATACAGCATACCCAGAGCTTATGCTCTTACCAAAACATCATCCCAATTATGAAAGAGTGAACCCTGAGGGAAGGCGTCCCAAAGTTTTGTTGTCTTTTTCCTAACAATAATAAGAAAACACAGAAAACCAGGTTCCCATGGATCCTTCTATTATTATTGTGCTGCCAATTTTATTATCATTATGTATTTCGACAAATGTTGCTAGATAATTCAGAATGTCAAAGGATGACACAAGCAAAATTGGGTGTAATTAAAAGCAGCATTATTTCAATAACATTGAAAACGTTGAATGAAATATACATCAATTAATGTTGTTCTTCTTACACTCAATAATCTGAAGAATTTTCAAACCTAAACATTCCTGTTGTTTTGTCGTGGAGATTCTACGGTAGTTAGGTGTTCTCCTTCGTTTAGTTTTATATTACATTCAGGGTCTAAGCAGGGAGTATACAAATTAAGTGGGGCAAGTGCTTGGAACCTTCGTTTCTAGGAGCATTCAAATTTTATGTATTTGTTTAATTCAGTGGTTTAAAATATAAAATTAGAAACAAGAAAAAATTTTTTAACTTTATATTATTTATTCTTTAAAAATTTTCAAATCAGGACCATTATCTTGCATTCACGATGGCAAGAAAGTGAATTTTTTAATTATACATTTTATTCATGACCTAGATTATTAAATCCCTAAAACAATTTAACTACTTTAATTTGGTCTTAATTTATTAATTCAGGTTTGGAAGCAATGATAGTTTTTTAAGTTCTTTTCTTTCAGATTTTTATCGAAAAAAAACAAAAATTTGACTAAAGATGCATTTGCTTTTCATAATGAGCAAAAACTTTAAGTATAAAATTTCCTTAAATGTAAATACAGGATCAGGGAGACATACAAGAAGTTATATTTCGTAATTTAAGGCAATATGTTTTTTAATTTAAAAATAAGAATTGCTTTTGAAATTCATTTATCAAAACGGCAGTTATTTTATTTTTATTTCGCTTTCCTTTTGAGTTTGTAAGCAATTAATATTTTAGTTCGTTTCATATAACTTATTTTAAGTTCTTGTTTTTAATGCGGGTTTATACATATGTGAGTATATGTAAAACAACTAACTAAAAAAGTAATAAAAATTAGGATTTACAGTAATAAAATTCAGCTCTTAAGCAGCTTAGATTGAAAATTTAACTTTACCAAAAGAAACGTTTTCTACAAAAAGATTAGACTGGAAACTGAAAAGGAGAATGAAAGGAGTATTTAGAGCTCCTTAAATGTTCTTGTTTAATGTTTTAAATAATTATCCCCTGATGAATCTGTTTGAAGAATTAAACTATGAATAATTAGTTTGCAGATTGCCGTTACTATTTTTTTTTAATTATTGCTTGAAGAAATATTTCACTAATACTTTGTTTTAATTGCTTAAATTATTGCTAGTTGTTTTCTCAATCAATATTTTCCATTATAAAAAGTTTTCTATTTTTCAGGATAGTATAATCCTTTTTTCGTAATTTTTTTATTTTGTAAAATTATATATATATATATATATACATGTAAGGTAACAAATATGTAAATTAGTTTCATAATTTCATTTAGCAATAACCTTTTAATTCCTCATATTTAATTTGGGTATTTCCTTTCTATTCTAAAAATATTAATAACTTCTCAGGACTGCGTCACTTCTAGATCAATCTGTGTCACATGGCTTCCTGATGACGTAGCTAATTCTTAACCTGAACTAAAAATTTCGAGAACTGAAAATTTTCTCTTAATAAGCAATTTAAATAAATCCTCTTGGTAATAGTGCACTTCAGATTGTGACTTTCTTGCTATTAAAACATTATTTCGCTCTGCTGTCTTTCTCTGGCAATAGTATAAAAATATAAATGTACTTGAATAGGCCCAATCAGAGTGTGCCAAGTAAATTGTGGCTGCAAATATCAATTGAAATAAAAATGAAGATTTATTCTGCCTCGACTGCGAAGTTCGCTGTTCAATACAAATTAAACATTTTAGCATTCTACATAATCAGAATTCTTCTTTTTCAGTATGCATCTACATTCTACATAATCAACATTAGCATGTCTTTTTTATTACATAAATATATATATATATCGAGAGAGAGAGAGAGATAGACTTAACTATCGAACCACGGACCTCTGAAATACGCGCCCAGCGGGCAGACCACCACACCACGAAGGCATGCTAGGAAGGCGGGAGAAATACCTCATATATTTCCCCTTTTAAAGGGCGATTGGGGTTTATAGGAAACCCAATCACAAAATTCTGGGTGTGGAGAATCATCATCCGCCATATACAAAAATACAAAAAGTAAGAAACAAAAATACAAAAGTACCATATACAAAAAGTAAGAAATTTAGAATCCATTCTTTCTTAAAATCTGTAACATTAGAGCAACAGAAATTTTGAATTGGAAAGCTATTAAAGGAAAGCAAAGTTTAGAAATAGAAAATGAGGGAAAAAAACTATTTATGTTTATTTTTCTAAAATTAGTGTATGTATAAACATTTATACATATATAAAATCTGGTCAGTAACTGAGAAAACTAGTAGAGAAACTAGTAGAAATACTGAAAACGAAAATCTTGAATTTTGACACTGCATACTTAAATATTAGCTTTAAATAAAAAAATTGTAATATATATATAACTATATTATTATACGTATTAAGTCTTTATATATATATATATATATATATATATATATATGCATGTGTGTGTGTGTGTGTGATAAAATAAAACTTAGAAGTAATGACCAACAGGAATTTTGATGGCGTAGAAGTGTTGATTCATAATGAATAGGAAATTGGAGGCGAAGGTAGATTAAATCTTGATATTTTATTTCAGCAAACATGTTGCGACTAACAAACTGAGACATTAGATGTGCCTATTCCAAAAAAATTTACATTTTAGATAAATTTTGCAGTGAGATAGAAGGAGCAGACAGACTGCAGTCCAGGTAGCCAAAGCGTAGAAAGCAATTGCGTTACGTTCAGGGTGAAATCTTAATTCAGACTGAGTTAGTTTTCGTTCTCAATGCATTTTGACTGGATAGTTAATATTAGTGTAAAATTACTATTGGGTATTTAAGTGTTAATTCAATTTAAATAATAAAAATTACGTAAGAATCATATGACATAGAGTCAATCATATGTCTGAAATGATGCAGAGCAATACAGAAGGAAAATTAATTTACGTTGCTAGTTTGATCTTTTACGGGTTCTTTCTTTTTCTTGCATATATATATATATGTATATATACTAGAAAACTCGGCGGTCATACGAAATGACCGCTGTTATAGATATTATAAATTGTAATTAAAATGATTTGTGCAAAAGTGTTTGCTGATTCAAACTGAATTACCCAGGGCAGGCGGAGAGGACGCCTCTTTGCTTACTGCCCCACTGGGTTTCCCCCTTCTACTTGCTTAATTGCTTAAAGTAGAGCGCAATGAAGGAAACCATTGGCGGTACATATCTTAAGAGCCACCGCTAGCTCAATAAATAAAGGTGATTTAAATAATAAAATGTTAATTCGCATGTCAAAGATCTCTTTGTACACAACATTTCTTGTGTAGATCTTTCCATCATTTTTAATCTCGCCTTGCAGAGGGCCATCCATTATTTTTAATTTTACGTCCGTTCTTTCACGAACTCTTGAACAGGTAACATAAAGTTGACCGCGTCCAAATGCAGGCTCAAGTAAAAAAATGCCAACACGCTTAAGCGTTTGGTCCTGAGACTTCTTGATGGTCATAACAAAGGAAAGTTTTCCAGGAAATTGTCTACGTTTCAATTGAAACGGCAACCATGTGCCGTGACAATTTCACCCCGTTACGCAAGCAACAAATAAACTATCGGCGACAAACAGACAATTAAGCCGCATATATACATGGGATGAAGTAACATCATCTCCTCCGAAACGGTTGGCTCCTGGGCTTAGCGAAGCACACCGTTGAATTCCGCAGGTACGTGGTACGCCATTTTGACCATTCGCGTCTTCTTCGGACTTTAATTAGCCGAGATCTTAATTAAAAACTAATTTTCCACTTTCTTTCTTGGGTTTTTCCTATTAGAGGGATTTGGCTACGTGCCAAATTCTTTTTTCTCGAATATCTACGGAACGGCGCCGAGTTGAAATTCGAGACGCGTATCCTCGGATTCCAAAATTTACCTTCGTACGACTTTAATCGGCCGAGATATTAATTAAAAACTGCGGAAACATTAATTTCCGCGCTCATTTTTCCGAGTGGCAACAATAAACTATCGGCGACAAAAGCTTAAGCGGCTTATATACATAAAGATATAAATGAATTAATATAAAGCAGTTCAAAACCTAATCCAACTGCGCGCTGATGTCAGCAGCAAGTGGTTGTAATAATGCAAAATAAACTAAAATAAACAATCTGTTAAAATCCATCCCATATTTAATACATGCTTTCGTGGTGTAACGATACTCGTCGCGTATTCGAGAGTTCCAGGTTCGAGTCTCAGCAAGAGCATTGCTTATTTTTCATGGGACACTAATCCGTCACCACCAGGATTTGGCGACTGGGTCCCCTAATTCTCAGTCGCCCTTTAAAAGGTTGAGTATATAAGGTATTTTCTCCCTCCTTTCAGCACGCCTTCGTGGTGTAAAGGTAGTGCACTAGGCGCGTATTCGAGAATCCTGGAGAAGGCATCGCTCAATTTTTTCCTGCTTCAAAAAAACTAAATGACCCTACAAGTTTTGAAAGTCTAAAAGTACGTTTTTAATATTCTTATAAAGTTTTACTTCTTTAAAATCACAGTATTCTATTATTAAAAATGTTTCTGACATTAAAATATATTTCTTTTTTAATAAATATAAATAATATACATCCCTTTCAGTTTTTGTCATATGAAAGTCGTATGCATTTTATCTTTTATAAAACGTATGAAATTTTCTTTAATATAAATAAGGATCGATGAAACATATCAATAGTCAGATGAATATTTTCATGACGTTTTATCTCTCTAAAATCAATGTATGTTATTTATTCAAAATATTCATGAAACTACAGATATATTTCATTTTTAATAAATATGAATAATATGCATTCTTTCCAATTTTTGTCATATGGAAGTCCTACATTTTGCATTTTATTTTTTATAACAGGTGCACAATTTTCGATTAAGGATCGATAAGCATATAAATAGTCAGATTTTGGGATTTTCACGAAATGTATTCCTTTAAATTTTAAAATACCACAGCATGAATGTTGAATGTAGGAACATATAGGAAGTACTTGCTACGATCAACGATTGCGAAAATATAAGATATGAATAAGGACTTTTACGAATACGGTGGGTTGGGTGTACGGATAAAGTAGCTTTTAGTAGGGCCACCCAACCGGGATAGTAGTTAGCGACGTTGACTGCCGTACCGAAGGGCCCGGGCTCGAATCCCGGAGAAGGCAGGGATGTTCGTAAATGTATAGTGTCTGTTCGGCATGGGGCACTCAAAATATGCGCGAGGCAAAAGTCTTCTCGAGAGTTTGGTGATAGGAGAAGAGGGGTGAGAGACCCTTGAACCCGTCTCCCCCTCGGGGTGCTCTCCATCAAATTTGGGGGCGGAGCTCAGCTAAGTCGTACTGTTACCTGTGTGGTGCTCAAAGCTGTTGCCAACGACTGGCGTAGTCTTGCTTTCCTTGCCACGATGGATGTCGTGTGTTTGTTCTGATGGTACTGTTAGACAAGTGAAATAAGTCACAGCAACAGCAACAGCTTTTAGTATTTTCATTAAAAATGATGAAACTAGCGACATACACATGGCAATCACCAATTAAACAGAAACGTGATTAAGTAAAACGTAATACTTATATCCCTGAAACTGCTATTATATTAGTTGAAAATTAAGTTACAAACTAGTTTAGATCTGGACACACGACTAAAAGTGTTCTTGCATTATATTTATCATTTTCACCAGTGAAAAAAATTACCATCTAAAATATTCACTTGAAAACTATGTTCAATAAAATCCCCCCTTTGGGAAGCCTTCTTACTCTTCCTGCAGGTCCTCCAACTTTTGCTTCGAGTAGCTAGCGTTCTAAACTTTCCTTTACTATCATAAGTATTGAGAATAAGTTTCGAAATGCCAACATGCATATTTCAGGTTTCTTTGGGATCTCATTCTTCGGTTTCATCACTTCCAGACATCGTAATTTCTGGCTGCAAACTTATAAATGGGTTTTGTTGCTCTCCACTTTACATAAGCAAACCCATTTCGAACCTATTTTTCTCGTGCTGCAGCCCGAAGTGTTCATCTCCAAGTCAAATGGCCTTTGATTCGATGTTCGGTGCCCAGATTCTGAGTATGATCGAGCGATTTTATTCATGCACTGCTAGGAATGTTTAGGCAAGAATTCGTTTGAACTCTCTGAAATAAGACATCCCTGCGGCATATTTAAATGCAAGAGCGGATTTGTATGTGAGTCTTTGGATTCTCACATATAAAGTTTAGGAAAGCATTTGAATCGTCATAACAAAGAGTAAGATATAGTTAATATAATTTAAATGAATAAGTAAAGGAAATTATGAATTTGAAGTGCAATGAAAACTTTCAATCAAAGGAGGCTATAAATATACTAGAAAAATATGCGATACAGTTTAGAATATAAAATATGAATGTTAGGAATATCAAAACCAACTGATTTCTGAAATTATAGCAACCGAAATTATAAAAGCGATTACGGATATCTCGGAAAATTTAGCCTCTGATGTGGGTTGCAGCATGCATTGTTGAAATTATTTCTTTTTTCCTCCGATGGAGCTAATTTTTCTTTTATTATTTATCGTCTGTCGCTGACTAAGTCACGTGACTGGCGGCAGAGAAAGAATGTAATAACTCCTTTAGTTTAGTTTTGAGTTTGACGCTTGGAATGATCTGTTCTTGGCCGCATAGCGGTAATTAACAATTATAATAATTGTTCTTGATAAACTAATCTTGGTCCTATGATGGAGAAATTTATATTATATGTGAATTTTGTGTTTAAATAATGTTAATAATTTAATTTGTGTTTTAAATAATGTTAATAATGTAAGTATGCCCTTCATTAAATATTTCTGTGTTTCAACTGGAAGTTCTTATTTTCAAGTTGAGTCTTTATGTGAAAATGGTATATTGACTCTTGATATACTAGAATATTCTTGATTAAATTGATGCTCTCCCAACTGGTGAATAAAATAGAATCGTGAATTGTGATCATAACGTTCAAGTTTTATACATGCATTTCAAAGGAACTGACAGGTGTCCCCCACTTTTATTTCAAGGAGCAAGAAATATTCCGAGCCTTTTAGCTATAAATAAGTCCTGGAAAAAAAAAAAAAAAAAAAAAAAAAAAAAAAAAAAAAAAAACAGATCAATGATAAAAGGAAACTCTAAATACGCATAAAACTATTTATTTAATGCGATTGGAAGAAAATTATTAACAGCTAAGGCTTATGAAGGAAAAGACATTTATCTTGTTTCCTAAATTTAATTATGAATAATTTCTGTGGAGAGTGGAAAGAGTTCTGAACACAGGTAGTTCAACCATGTTTAAATCCCAGTGAATGAGCTGCTTGCATGTGAGCTTTTATACTTTTTTCCATTTGTATTATGCATACAAGCCAGTTTGTCTTAAATTATCTTCCGCGAAAGCATCTCTTTCTAAGAGAAGTAAACAGTGCAGGAATGCCTGTTTCGCAAATCTCTCCAGCCAACTTAGGGTGTGATATTTTAAAATTCAAATATTACAAATGAAAAAAGTTCCAGTTATTCTAGTAGAATTCGAATAAGTTGTTATGCTTTACAAACTGCGCAGATAATTGTCACTTTCTTTAAATAATCAAAGTGATCGGTATACTGAGCACAGAGTATATATAATTGAAGAAAGTTTCCGAAATGTTCCGTTCTATTCCTGAGAAAAATAACTAAAACTGAATTTTAGCATTGTCGAGAGTTTCGTTAATAATTAGACCAGATGAACAGAAAGAAGTTGAAACTTTATTGAAATGAAACTTATTTCGCACAAGTTAAAAGCAATAAATAACTCAAGAAGGATAACGGAGATAAAGAAGGTTTCCCTTAACGCGCGAGTAATAGCGCAGATCAGCAAAATTTTCCACAGGGTAAACTCTGAAACTGAGCTAGAGCTCAATAGAATCGAGCATTTCCGATCTGACTCACTGAATTTGATGAGTGATGGCTGCAAACGCAACAGTATTTTTAAGTGTTGTCCAGCACTTCTGGAAGTTAAAATAAAATCTAGGTTTTCGAAATTTCGTTTTCCAGAAACTTCTAGTCTCTTGAGAAGTATGCGAGAAACTGAAGAATGCAGTCAACTTGACGAGAAAAATTGTTCTCAAGGCCCATTCGGGGAAGTTTTGCGTATATCTCAGCTTTTAACTAAACTATCTGTACAGTTTTAACGTTGCTTGTTTCAGAATCACAAGATTTACAATATAATACAGAAATTAAAACATTTATTAACAATAAAAGTGGCCAAAAGTTCAATTAAACAAAAATATTATATAGTAAATTGTACTAAATATATATACAGGGTGATTCTAAACTGTTTTTACAAATTAAGAGGGGTAGTTGTACTCAGATCCAGATGAGCATTAATTACAGATGAGCATTAATTACCATAGAACATAGAATCGCATTTTACTCTCACAGGCAAAAAAGAAGAATATTAGAATTCCAACCTGAACTTACAACAATGTTGGGAGAGTGAATGAACGAGACCAAAAGTTGCGCAATTAGTTTAGTGAAAAACTCACAGACAGTGCGCAAAACGGATAAAACCGAAAACTTGGCGTTCGAGTGTTAATTCGAACTCAGACTTTGATGGCAAACACTCAGATGGACATCTTTGGCTCGCAAGGTCTCAACCTCGTCAATTATTGCAACAAGTTAATTATCTAATCAAGGATTGAATATTATCAACTGACTTCAACTTCCGCTGTATGTCGAGATTAGCATGAAAAGTTCCTGCTGTAAGTGTTCCGACTGTCAGAACTTCGTGTCCCATAGAAGGGCGCTTCAAGTAGAATGAGCGCAGGAGTATGTCCAGGAGGACAGGATAGAAGAGGGCGTAGGGGTAAAGAAAATGCTAACCTTGAATATTATATCAAGCTCAAATGAACACTCTGTAGGGTTTATATTTATTTTAACTAACATTTATTTTAAGTTTAAACTATCTTTCCTGTCAAGCCTTACTTTTCCCTGGAACTGCCAATGCCAGAATATGTAAATTTTGAGTAGAACGCGCAAAGATTCAAATTATCAGCGGAAGTATTCTGATTTAAATAGAAGGAAACAAGTTCGGTGTGAGTGATTCTCTGACTTAGCGAGCGCGGAGGTAGTTAGCGAGAATTGAAGAACCCCGCGTTGCGGCCTATGTGCTTGGCGGGAAGGAGTGGTCATCGTTTCAGTGAGCTTCAAGTCTGCTGAATTAGCAGCGGTATTGTAAAACGCGGTGAGTTAGTTATTTTAGAGAGCCTCGTAGTTAGAATCTTGTCTTTACTTTCTTTTCAGGTTATTATTTTTATTTTGACTGCCAAGTTGGCACAGTTTGTAAGCGTCAAGAGGACGCAATTGTAATTTATTACGTTGAATAAAAAGGGACTTAAACCCTTTACAAGACTCTGTGGTTTATACAAGCTTTCACAGTCACCCTTGGTTGCGTGCAAGTTGGAGGCGCGCAACGTTATATTGGCGCCCGAACACTTATCGAACTGAAATGGCCGAAAACTGGATGGAAGCCGCTGGACAACACCAAGAAATAACAACGCAATTAGAAGGATTTGGATACCTGGTCCAGACTTTGAGAGCATCAATCAAGCCAAACGTCTATTTCGACGGAAAAAATTCGGTGTCCGTATTTTTAGAAGGTATAGAAAACCACTTTCAGCTCTACCCTGTGCCTGAAAGACAAAAAGTTGCCATCGCCACATCAGCACTAAGAGGACAGGCCGCGCTATGGTGGAAAATATAGGCAAATTTCTTCTAGGTGAATTTGGAAGCCCGATGTATACATTTGAAAATTTCAAAAAATCGTTAGTAGAGGCCTTCCCCATAGTGAAAGATCGCGCACGGCTGGAAGCCGAGCTATATAGTTTCTATCAACGGGATACAGCACAATTGACGGACTTTATTTTACGAAAAATCAAGCTAACGGATATGCTGTATGGGAAAAAACCCGATGCGGAGATAATTGAAATAATATTACCAAGATTGTTACCCGCTGTCCAAGACTACTTTGAAATTGGAAACCCAAGCACATTGCAGGAACTTTTCGAATTGGCGGTGAAGTTTCAAAATCGCAGAATAGCGGAAAAAGCGAGAGGGGAAACATATTCTCAAAGTACCCGAAGGAAGGAGGAAACCAGAAGTGGAAATCGCTAATATGGGGGAAAGAACTATCAAGCTAACGCATCGAAACTCGAAGGTCAAGGCCCAAAAAGAAAATTTGAAAATAAGCATCCGCGTACCCAGAAGACACAGATTGAAAGGAAAGCTTTAAACGACTAGAGGGGCCTGTGAAACGGAGGGTCCAGACCCCGGAAGTTTTAAAAAAACCCTCAAATAGACATTTAAATACAGTCATCGTAAAAAACTCACAGCTACCAATTATACAAGTCCTGGTTGGCGATGTACCAGTAGAAGCCCTCATCGATACAGGAGCAGAAGGAAATTTCATGAGTGAAAAGTTCTTCAAAAAGAATTTTTATAGGATAAGACTATTTAAAACCAAAAATACGGAAATTATAGCGGCGCAAGGAAAAACATGTCACTGCATCGGGAAATTATCACTAAACTTACAGGTAAAAGAGGAAAATCTCAAAGTATTAATTTTTGTGGTGAAAGACCTCCAACACTCTCTTATTTTAGGTATGGACTTTTTAAGGGCCGCGAGGGCCAAATTAAATTTTCAAGATAGTTCCGTGGTGCTGGAGATGGACCAGAGGGTGGTGGAACCTGTGGAGACACCTGAATTGGACCTTAGCCATTTGAATGACCAGGAAAGTAAAGCAATACAGCAAGTGGTGAGTAATTTTTCTCATTTGTTTTCAGAAAAACCAGGAAACTGTCAAATCGTGACTCACAAGATTCAATTAAATGCCGAAAAACCTTGTAGGACTAAACCGTATCGCTATGATAAACAAAAAGACTTAATCATCGAAGAACATATTCAGGAGATGTTAAAGAATAAAATAATAACGCCCATAAATAGTGAGTACGCGAGTCCAGTCGTACTATGTAGGAAAAAGAACGAGTTTCCTCCTTCAGATTAAAGGGCTTGGAGGTTTGCTATTGATTACAGAAAACTAAATAGTATAACTAAATTTCCAGTTTACCCTTTGCCGGTTATAGACGAGATCATTAGACAGATCAAATCGACAAGATATATGTCTACTTTGGACTTAACGTCTGGCTACTATCAAATAGCTATGAGACCCGAAGATATACACAAAACCGCGTTTATAACAAAATCGGGCACATATGCATTTTTACGCATGCCCTTTGGGTTGTGTGGGGCCCCATCAACATTCCAGAGAGCTATGGACATTGTTCTAAAGCCTGTCCTAGGAAAATCAACTTTAATTTATCTAGATGATATAATTATAACGAGTAATACGTTGGAACAACACATTAATGACCTCGAACAAGTTTTTAAATTATTAAAAGAGGCCGGTCTTACAATTAACGCCTCAAAATGCAAGTTCGCAACTAAAGAACTTAAATATCTCGGTTATAAAATTTCGCAAAAGGGTATAGAAACGGAAGATTCAAAAATAAAAGCTATTAAGAATTTCCCACCGCCCTACACCGCCAAGAAACTTTCATCTTTCCTTGGATTATGTTCTTACTATCGATCTTTCATAAAAGATTTCGCTAATATTGTTGAACCACTCTTAGTAATCAAAAGAAAAAAGAGTAAATTTACGTGGACAGCGGAAGCTAACACAGCTTTTGAAAGATTAAAAGAAGCGCTTATTAATGCCCCTGTTTTAAAATTCCCTGAGGGGGACGAAAACCTGGAAATTGCGGCAGATGCGTCAGACTATGCGGTGGGTGCGATTCTTATGCAAAACAACCATCCGCTGGCATTTTTTAGTAAAACATTGAATCAGACACAAAGGAATTATACAGCTACAGAAAGAGAAACATTAGCCGTATTAATGGCTGTACACAAATTTCGAGTTTATTTCGGCAAATCGCCAGTAACAGTCTTTTCGGATCATGCGGCTGTTGGTAGACTTTACTCGGGAAAAAACCTAACGCCCAGGTTAATAAGATGGGCTTTAAAACTCCAAGAATATAATATCACAATAAAATATAAACCGGGTAAGGAAAACAATGTAGCTGACGCACTTTCTCGTATAAAACTGGACGACGAAGGAAATGAACTTAAATGCGCTGTGTTGACTTCAAAAATTTTAGATTCTAGAGATACGGTTATTACTGAACTGAAAGCTGATCCTGAATTTGGAAATATCTATGCTTATTTGAAAGACCCCGAAAGCTTTGAGCACACAGATATCGATGCGATAAGAAATAGAGCAAAAAACTATGAAATAATAGATAATTTATTATTCTATACGAAAACAACAAACGAAAATCTTGAGTATAAGCCAGTCATCCCAGCCTCGCTTCGATTAAGCATTTTGAAGGAGTTGCACGAAAAAAAAAAAAAAAAAAAAACAGCGGGCCACCTAGGGGTCAGAAAGACTTTAAAAAGGGTACGCGAGGCGGTATATTTCCCGCAATTATACAAAATAGTAACGGCGTATGTCAGGTCCTGCAATCAATGTCAGTTAATAAATGATATTAATTACAGCCCGGCCGGGTACTTAAATAGCATTCGCGCTACATTTCCGAATGAAATTTTAGGCATAGATCTCCTTGGTCCCTTCCCCCAGAGCGAGTTAAATAAAAATCGTTTTCTTTTAGTAATAGTAGATCATTTTTCAAAATGGATAGAAATTGTTCCACTTAAACGCGCGTCAGCCAAAACAGTCGCAGATGCATTCTTACACAGATACATTTTAAAATATGGTGCACCGATAAAAGTTATTAGCGATAACGGAAAACAATTCATTAGTCAAATATTTGAAAACATATGCAATGGACTTGGCATACGCCATATCAAAATGGTTCCGTATAGACCACAGGCTAACATAGCAGAAAGAGTTAATAAAAACATTGTAAAAATAATTCGCAGTTACGTTAGCACACATCACAAGCGCTGGGATGGCTACATAAATGAATTAGCTTATGCTTTAAGAACGGCACATCATGATACTACGGGAAAAACTCCAGCAGAATTATTTTTAGGCAGAAAGTTAATTACGCCTTTAGATAAATTATTCTTTGTGCAACAAAGAGAGTAGGAGTTTAAACAACAAGATGTGCAAAAGTTGATTGATCAGGCGCTTAAAACCTCGGATACGGCAAGAAATAGACAAAAGTTATATTATGATAGAAAACGCCGTGAAGCAGATTTTAAAGTTGGGGATAAAGTATTGAAGCGGAAATTTTCTTTATCAAGTGCCCCAGACAATTTTATGGCAAAGCTAGCTCCAAAGTTTGAAGGCCCCTATGTAATTCAGGAAATCAAAGGGGTAGTATTATATCTTAAGAACGACAGAGGGGAAATCTGTAAAGCAAGTCCCGACCAGGTTAAAAAAATACTATAATCCAAATGATTTTGAAATCCTTAAAAGTTTCTTGCAGGACTCAAGTCTAAACGAAATAGAAGGGTCAGAGACTACAACAACTATTCCACCACCCAAGAAACGGAGAACTGAAGAGAGACCTAGCACTTCTACAACCCGGACGTCGGTATCAAAAAGAAAAAATGATTTTCAAACTCCGGCGTTTAAGAAAAACAAAAATACAGATGAACCGGGTAAAGAAACCGTGGTAAAGACGAAAACACCACCTACAAAGGATGGCAGGAGAAATTACACATCAAGGAGAACGCGCACACGGCCACAGAGTCAGGTGCCAGCAAGGCCGCCGTTCCGGAAACTGAAACGCCAGCAGGAGGCACAAAAATACGAGGAACAGAAGAAATTCAAGAAGGACTCCAGACCGGAGGACGTCAAGACCAGCCGTCCCAGGCAGAAACGCAAAGGCCAACAACCAGACGATTACTCCGTCAAGAGGCCAGCATGTAAAGGACGCAAAAGAAAGAGCAACGTGGACGACACTCGGAGATCAATAAGGAGAAGATTGACATCCATGAAACCTCTAACTTGGGATCAATTTTGCCAAAAACGGATGACGGAGTTTCAAGCATCGAAAACTCAAAGATAAGTTAAAACCTTCTATAAATTTTTTTTCTCTTTTGTTCCGAAATGTTATGCATAAGTACGAAGTTCTATGTTTTGACGAAAGTCAATATGTCTCGGTTGAGACTTAGTTTTGTTTTACTTTATTTAGCTAAGGCAAAAGTATTATTTTCTTTAAGTGTAAAAGCTAAAAACAAGCATTTTCTGTTGGTCGAAAGACTAATTCTGTTATGTTAAAGCCAAAATTTGGCCGAAGATAAAAATAACTTCGTATTCTTGTATTAATAAGAATTTTACTTTCAGTGCCGCCAGCTTGGCGAAGAATGAGTAAAGTAAAAATTTATTTTCTCTTATTCATTTTATGGTAAATTGTAAAAAGCATATGTATAAAATTTTGTAAATGTACGTAAATACTTGAAGGTTATGTAAAAGTAGAATTTAGTCTAGAAGCATAAAATTGTAGATGCTAAAAGTGAATGCTTAAAAGCAATGAAGTCAAAATTTAAGTATTAAACTGTAAAGTCATGCTTTAGAGCGAAAGCCTGCATGTTTAAAGATGAATGAGGGGGAAGTTAGAATGAATGTGTTTTGTAGGGTTCTCCACCTACATTTGAATTTTTAAGAATATTAAAGTAGCTCATTGAGTTGTAGAATGTCGAGTAAGGTGTGTCTATTTGGTTGTTGAATTCTAACAAATCATGGTGGTTAGGGGAAGTGTTGTAAGACTAAAACACGAATATTCCCGTTTGACACCACACACGGTGGAGAGCCAGGGTAAAGTTAAATTACCCTGGCTCTCCTTGAAAAATTGAATGAATGTGAAGTAAGCAATAACTAAGAAAAACGAATCGTTAAAAACAAAAATTTATTGTGTCAAGAAAGTGTAAATTATAATGTATGTAGAAAGATACTGATACTTATTCCTTCCAGATGCTGGAAGGAAAGACCAAGATTGATTGATGAAGTCCAGGAAAAGTTGCTGTAAGAAGAAACCTTTGTAACGAGTAACAGAATTTTAATATATAATTGTTACATAAGATTTTTTTTTTGTGTGTAAACGAGGTTCTCGCCAGTTAGTTCAGAATTAGATAAACTTACAACAGGTCGTTTGTAGGACCTGCTTCCAAGTTTTCCAAATTCTGGCAGCGGCAAATGTAGGGTTTATATTTATTTTAACTAACATTTATTTTAAGTTTAAACTATCTTTCCTGTCAAGCCTTACTTTCCCCTGGAACTGCCAATGCCAGAATATGTAAATTTTGAGTAGAACGCGCAAGGATTCAAATTATCAGCGGAAGTATTCTGATTTAAATAGAAGGAAACAAGTTCGGTGTGAGTGATTCTCTGACTTAACGAGCGCGGAGGTAGTTAGCGAGAATTGAAGAACCCCGCGTTGCGGCCTATGTGCTTGGCGGGAAGGAGTGGTCATCGTTCCAGTGAGCTTCAAGTCTGCTGAATTAGCAGCGGTATTGTAAAACGCGGTGAGTTAGTTATTTTAGAGAGCCTCGTAGTTAGAATCTTGTCTTTACTTTCTTTTCAGGTTATTATTTTTATTTTGACTGCCAAGTTGGCACAGTTTGTAAGCGTCAAGAGGACGCAATTGTAATTTATTACGTTGAATAAAAAGGGACTTAAACCCTTTACAAGACTCTGTGGTTTATACAAGCTTTCACAGTCACCCTTGGTTGTGTGCAAGTTGGAGGCGCGCAACGTTATAACTCGATAGCCAAGTTTTCGGTTTTATCCGTTTTGCGCACTCTCAGTGAGTTTTTCACTAAACTGATTGTGCAGCTTTTGGTCTCCTTCATTCGCTCTCCCAACACTGATGTAAGTTCAAGTTGGAATTCTAATATTCCTCTTTTTTGCCTCTCAGAGTGGAATGTGACTCTATGTTCTATGGTAATTACTGCTCATCTGGATCAATACAATTACCCCTCTTAATTTGCAAAAAACAATTTAGAATCACCCTATATATATAAGTAATTAAAACACAAATAAAAAATAACAAGACTGTAGAAACATAAAAAACTAAATAGAATCAAATAACCCCAAATATTTACATATATTTACAAACGTTATATTCCCTTCGATAAGTTCATTTGCGATATCCAGTCATAAATCCACTAGAAATTGAATGAATTTTTGCCGATTATTTTCCAGTAATTCAGCTTTCCCAATAATGTACAGGCGGGATTTGATATGAATGATAAGTATTGAACATGATGACAGTTGGTACTCTTTATTAAGATGACTGGGATTATAATTAAAAATCATTAATTAAAGCTGAAGTATTTTATCATTTGTTCACTGAACTCACAGACGATCCCACTGCTTGCCAAAAACAAACAGTTTCTAGGAAGCTTAGTAGTTTTTTTTTTATTCCGATTATACCTCCGAAAGCTTATTTTCACGTAAACTACCAAATATGCTGATCAGACTCCAACAAAATTAGCTTCGAAGGTTGCTATGAAACAATTGATCAAGTGCTGAATGTACCTTTCGATGTGAGCAACATGGTTCATTAGCTTGTTGTGATGTTCGATTTGAAACAACATGGCTCGCGAGATTAAAATGATTGTGAGCCATGAATGAAGTTCTTATTAGTTATCATATATACATGTGTCCAACACATTAGAAGAAGTAATTGTATATCTCAAGTTTCAAATGCTCGGCTGTTTCTATGAAAACAAAAAACTGATGTTTCCGATCTTGAACCTGAGTACCCGATATATCGAATTCAACATGGGCATCATGCAAAAGAAATTATTTCTGAACATTAACAACATCAAATAAAACCTTACTATGATCGTAATAAAATGCAAATTTTCAAAGATCTCTTGCAGGATCCGGCACGGCAGACACGGCAGGCACAAGCTCCAGAGGTGGAACAACGTCAAGCACAAGGACAAGCCATTAGGAGGCAGGAGCAATTGAAAAGAAAGTTTCCCCGTTGGAAAATTGAAGGTAACAAGAAAAAGAAGCCGTTCCACCGTCCAGAAAAGAGAGCTCACGAACACAACCAGAATGAAGAAGGGAGAAGTACGACGAAGGCAAAGAAGGCCAGGAGAAATAACGGCAACTACAACCGGGCTCCCAAACGGAAGATCAACTCATCGGACAGGACTCTCCGCAGCAAATGTCGCCGAACTGCGGAAGGGTCACCAGCGGCGCAGGAAAAGTTACAAGGAAAATTTGAACGGCCAGCAACGAGGTCCAAGCAGGAACGCGAAAGAAGTGTCCCGGTTCCGCCAAGACCAGCTGCCATCAAACGGCCAAGACCACAGGCAGAGGCGAAAAAGAAGGTATTCAAGGGTGACCGAACTGGAGGAAAAAGAAAGTTTCTAGAGGAAGGCACTGAAGGGCGAGCCCGCACAAGAAGGAGGATAAATCAAACCAGAATCTGCGCTACCTTCCAGGACTGGGCTCAGAAAAGAATGTCCGAATATCACAAAGATAAGTAAAATTTTATGTTACTTTGCAAACTTAAGTTATTCTTTCATTCTTACTGCAAGTGGCAGATTTCAAGAAGTTTTACCTCATGTGAGGTCTACCTTTATCGCCAAAAAGGCGAGAAATGAGTTGTTACCGATTTTGGTATTATGTTTTTCAATTACTCGCGCGTAAAACTAAAGTTGATGTATAATAGGAATGTGTAAATACTTAAATATTGTAAAAGTTATTGTATAAATTTTATTTAAAACATTCTGGCAAGAAAGAAGTTTTAGTCTGAAAGACTTTTTGAAATGTAGTATTTCAATGTAGAAGAATTGGCACTTGCTTTGAAAAGAATAGAAGTTAACAATGTACCACTAATGTATGTTTTAAAATGCATAAAATTAACGGCATATTAATATGTTCTTATATACAATGTGAACTGTTATTTTAAATGTTAAGAAATACTGTGATATGGTAAAAGTGAAAGTAATGCCAAAAATTTTAAACTTATTCGTGTGACTGTAAAAAGACCAAATTATGGTGAATATGTGTTAAAGGTGGAATGAATGTAGTTAGGCTCTCTGACGCTACACTTCAGAGTTAGCCACTTTCAGAATAGTACCTCAGGGTTTAGAGTTGAAGATAGGGTGTGTTAATGTTAATCATGCAAAAGAAATTATTTCTGAACATTAAGAAATCCAAATTCAATTTGAATTACATTAACTCTGAGAAATATGTGCTGTGAATTAGATTTAGTATTAATTGGAAAGATTTTTGTGCAGACTTTATATTACAGAACGTATTCTTCACACATTATGTTAAGTTATGGAACAATAAGTATGTTAATAAATGGATTCAGGTAATTTCTTTTGGCCTTTAAAGACAATTTGCGTAAAAAAATGGCAGCATAGTTCTAAACCTACTTCGCTTTTAGTAAGTTTTAAATGAAAATGATGAAATTAGGAAATATTGATGAATGTTAATTATGCTTCATGATCTTCCTTGACATCGAATTAGTCAATATTTCTGATATGAAGGTAAATTTTAAGAATCTTATGGCTCTTCTGACTTAATCTGCCTGGAAAAATTATTTCCCAAATTTAATTTATCAATGTTTGTGGCAAAAGAAAAAGAAAAGGATTGCAGAAGCATGATTTGTATTTGCTGATTTAAGTACCTTTATATGGTTAGCGCTCCTACCGCCAGATGTCAGTATCACCATTGATAAAGTAGTTGAGATGGCTGAATTCTGGGAGTTCGACCCAGCTTTAATCCCAGGCGAGCCACCTGACTACATGTTTGGGTTTTGTGATTATTTTCATGTGTAACAGGAACATGAGTAAGGTAGTTAATTTAGAAAGTCATCCCTTCCCTCAGATAGCCTTCGTGTGCTTTGCCATATTCAAATAATGTAACCTTGTAAGGATCTTAAGTTTTACTAACGTTTATTTTATTTTAAATCTTTACTATCACTTCTTATTTTCTACTTCCGGCCAGAATTAAAAGCTTTAACTTATTTATGCAAATTTGTCTTGCGAACGCCAAGTACTTAAGTTGTGGCTTTTTGCCAAGTGAGAGAGAGAGGAAGGAGTTAGTAGAAGCAGGCCGCTTGCCTTAGCAGTTTTACTCGGTTGCTGGTTGCCTTCCAGGCCAGAGGTTTAATCCTCGTGATAATTTTAAACGTATTGTAGTGTTAACAGTTCTCTGTACTACATACGGCTTCCTGTTAATATAAGGCCAATCTTCCACGTTTATTATTCCAAATTTAAGTTAGAGTTTAGTTATATTTTTATATTCTTACGTTCAGACCACAAGTAGTTGGTCTCTGTATTCCGAAGTACGAAAATTATTGTAAAGAGTGAAAAATAAAGGGTTTTGTATACCCTTCCTGTGTATCTTGTCTACTTCCCACAGTTATTGAACATAGCTTTAGTAGGCTCCCTGTTCCGAGTCAGGTCTGTGCATGTTCCCAAAGAAAGTAAGACGGAACATTGAACCTGATAACCTAACCAAACCTCTCCAAGATGAGATCTAATTCAAATGAAAGCACTTAAAATGGAATGTTATGAATATTAAGAAATCACTGCAGTCTGCTTATTCATCTTCATTCTAGAATATTCAGCAAATGAAATATCACTCGAAAGCCAAGTTTTCGGTTGATCCGTTTTGCGCACTCTCAGTGAGATTTTCACTAAACTGATTGTGCAACTATTGGTCTCGTTCATTTGCTCTCCCAACACTGTTGTAAGTTCAAGTTGGAATTCTAATATTCCCCTTTTTTGCCTCTCAGAGTGGAATGTGACTCCATGTTCTATGGTAATTACTGCTCATCTGGATCAATACAATTACCCCTCTTAATTTGCAAAAAACAATTTAGAATCACCCTATATATATAAGTAATTAAAACACAAATAAAAAATAACAAGACTGTAGAAACATATAAAACTAAATAGAATCAAATAACCCCAAATATTTACGTATATTTACAAACGTTATATTCCCTTCGATAAGTTCATTTGCGATATCCAGTCATAAATCCACTAGAAATTGAATGAATTTTTGCCGATTATTTTCCAGTAATTCAGCTTTCCCAATAATGTACAGGCGGGATTTGATATGAATGATAAGTATTAAACATGATGACCGTTGGTACTCTTTATTAAGATGACTGGGATTAAATGACTGGGATGACTGGGCTGTTCAAAGGCTAGTGAATATTAAAGGACTTGCTATCAAGGTAGGCTAATGCCTTTTCTCTCTAAATTATTTTTCGTGTTTGTCTTTTTTTATTGATTCTTATCTGAAAATTGCTGTACAGAAATTAAACACGCATTTTTGAGTAACATAAATTGAGCAAGTAACTTAAATTAACGAAGCATAAAAAGGGTAACTGGTAATAGCTTTTACATTGGAGGATTAATTATTGTTCGCTGCAGGTAAAATTTTTATAACCTGAAAAAGATTCATGTGTTTAAATTTTGGAAAGAAGTCTGCTGCTCTTTTTTGGAAAAACATATTTTCATTTTCCAATAAAAGATGCAATCAAGATAGTTAAAGGTATGTATGATAAATGATATCCTTCCTTAAAAAGAGAAAAAAAAAAAAAAAAAAAAAAAAAACATGTCTTCTGCACTTCTGTTCAAGGAAATACAGGGGGACTTGTACAGAGGGTGTTTAAATATTTTTAGAATGATATCGGGACCATTTAATTATTGTTTAAAATGCAAAAAGAAATACTTTTAAATGTTGGATTTGATAAACGTTTTCCTGGTATTATTCTACATCGTGATTTTCCTGACAGAAGGGCTTTCCATAAAACTTCCAGGATTATTGATTTCCATTCCTCTTTGAGGCCAAAAATCGTGAAGAAATTGCGCTTAGAAAAGAAATAGTTCTTATTTCAAGAAATAAGAACTACAATCCGTAGGTGAAACGTCAGGGGAATTTGCAGGAATATGTTGAAAAGGTATATAGGCAATAGCTGTATCAGTTATTATTTTTTCAAGGAATGCAGTAGTACTTTTTGAAGTATGACTTGTTGCTTTGTTTTGATAAAGTTTTACTATTTGAAAGTCATTGGGATAAAGAAATAGAATTCCTTCTGTAAATATCTGACGTAAAATTTTCGCTTTATAGTACGTTGAACTGATCTTACTACTTTTTTCTCCACTCTTCTTATTTTAAAGTTTTGTAAGAAAATCCTGCGACAATCATAAAGCTCTTACTGAAACTAGTTTGCATTGACAGCACCAAGATTTGTACATTTGTTTCCTTTTCGGTTTTAATAATAAGTAGACCTGTTTACTTCCTGGCACTAAGGAAGTCGCGAAAAAATTCAGATATTATATACCAATGAAAATATCCATTTTGACCGCTCTCGAATCTATTTGAACGATATTTTTCTGGGACATCTGTACTTACGGACAGAATAAAGAACTTTTTCGAAAACGGATTGTAAAATGGATTTAAAATGGATTCAGAAGAAATTTTTTTCGTGACGTCTATACGTACATACGTACGTACGTATGTAGGTATCTCGCATAACTCAAAAAATGAGTAGCCTCAGAACTTTGAATTTTGTAATGCGACTGCTCTAATATCACCTCCCTTTTTGATTGCTATTCGCGCCAAAATTGTATGTATATATATCCACTCTGTTACCGGGCTCAGTAAACTAAGTTTTTTATTCATATGTGTTGGTAAATTGTGCATTTCTTCATTCAAAAGGGATTGAATTACGCTGATCTTATGTTCCGGTTAAGGTTTTTATGCCTTTAATTAATTTGCATGTAATAATTGTAGATTTATCAAGAGTTTAAAAGTCGTTAAGGTGCTAAGCCTAACGAAGCCTCAATTTGCTTACATTTGCAGCTTTTATTAGAATAGTGAACTTAGTTCCTGCATCAACTTCAGCACCTTTTTGCCGAGTAGGACTAAAAGTAAACTTTCAGTTTTGTACACCGTAAAAGCTGTCTTCCTGCCCGCTGGCAGAATTGCTTGTTTTTGCGCAGAAACTCTAATTTTAACTGTAAAAAATGATTTTTTTAAAACTGTATTTGGTGTTTTATGTTTTGCTGCATTTTACAATTTTTAATGAAGATGTTCTGAGTTTTTATGTATTTTTTCCTTACCACGTAGTGAGAACTGAAATGATTGAATGAGAAATATATCTCTAATGAAATTCGAGGAAATAAATTTAAATGCAATGTAGCAAAATAACAATGTGTATAATTTAATAGGCCGTAAAAATAGTACAAGTTTTCCTTTAAAAAGTAAAATCAGATTTTACGTATTATTAAAACAATTCTTTCAGTCCCAAATTTCAAAAGGAAATCCCTTTCGATCCACACACCGTAGAAGTTGAACTGTTTGACAACAAATTCACGAAAAGCTTGCAAACATTTATACGTAAATTAATTCCCAGATTAAAGGGAGTAGAGACTTATATAAATGACTTATATATTATCCTCTGCAAATGTTCCAAAGAAGTCTTCGTAACGATACCGGTGGGTTATGATACGTTTGTATTGTTCGTAAGCGTATTTTCTGTATGCCAACCAAAGACAATTGACAGAATTTGGAAATCTGCGCAAGAAGAGCGGAAACAGTTTCCCATGCTCATAAACTGCCCATTTCCAAAAAAGCATTTCCTGTATGAAGTCCTACACAGTGGAAATCAAGAGACAACTTGATAGTTAACAGAAAATAAAATGTGCTTACAATATTATCTGTATTATGATTGTTTGTTTTGTTCATTAGAATCATTCATTAATGTGCTGACGCACTCTGTAAACCCATCTTTATTGCACAGTTCTTTTACGTAAACAGTTTATCACAAACGCAAATATTTTCAAAGAAGTTTTTTATTCTTTTTGATGGAGCGAAACTGGAAGCGGCGTCTCTCAGATTTTTAATTTAGGAAACATTTGTTTAACATGTTGTAGAATAAAATAAGTATTATCATTTCAAAGCAGTGAAAAATCAGCCGAAAATTTAGTCATGTCAATGAACCTAAACATTCATCACAAAATCCAGCAATATGTTTTTCTTGTTTATGAAATATGACTGGTGAGGCGGCTTTTGAGTTCCAACTTCCCAATATCTTTATTCTTTCAAAGGTGGTTGACTCGTAGCTAACACTGGGAAGTCGTCGTGATATCTCTGTAAACCGGTGGGCGGGCTTTTTTGACAGTCCAGTCTTGTGTCAATGTGGCCCATGCTGTGCGGGAAGTTACTTAAATAATGTAGGTACTTCTGTAAGGTTTTTGACTTCTCAGAGTTGTCAGCTTTATATGATAGCTCAAGAATTACAACAAATCAAGTTCTGTCTGATCTTAGATGCATCTTCTTGTCTTGCGCAATAATACGACTGCCAAGGTAATAAAGTATTTGGATTGATATGGATGGGAATTTTATTTATTTTCTGAAAGCCATTACCTTCAGTTGCAGAATATTCTACGATTCGTTATATTGTTAAACAGATGAATGAGTGTATAAAAATAATGCATTTAAACAACATAATGAAATTAAATTAAATTTTAAAATTATGTACAATTAAAGGATTGGATTGGATTGGATTATTCAATTATGCTTTACACGAGGACTATCTGCCTAAAGGGAGGGGTGCCTTCGTGGAGGACTTTCTAAGAGAAACTGGCTCTTATACACGTTACACATGGGGAAAACCACGAAAACGATCATGTAGCCAGCCCGTTTTCGGAATTCGAACCTCGGACCGAACTACCAGTGTTCAGCGTCTTTACCGCTCTGCCGCTAGTGGGCCCGTACAATTAAAGGAAAGCTGAAAAATTTGACGAATTGGCTTAAACTAATAATTTTGCAATATGTGCAAAACGAACCATGTCAAAGAAATATAATTCCAGGCTGAAAAGAGCATTTACATGCAATTATTATTAGTCCAAAGGGGCTTTGTCCCAGAAGGACTATTGCTTTCGTTTTGCGATTTTGCGTTGAATCACTATAAATGTCATTTTCACTTTTCAAACTGTTGCCGCCAAATATTAAAGTCCTGCATTATAGTTGAAAAAGTTAAAAATGAAAAATCTGCATAAATGTATGTATGTTTCTCTCATTGGGATAAAACAAGGGTACATAGAGCCATCGAATTTTGAATGACGTAATCCTACTGCAAATACGGGTATGTGGAAGCTCAAATTTGAAATTTGGCATTTGTTTTATTATCGATTTCATATTGTGTAAAACTTTAACGAACTTTTTGAGTAACAGTCTCAACGATTTGAAAGCGAGCAATGGCAACAATCTACGGGGGGGGGATGGAACCTTTTTATCTCCAGCGCGCGGAAATGTGTATCGGAAATTCTAAAAATATGCTCATTTTAAAATTATTTTGCGACATTGCTATTGAAGTGAATTTTATGGTTAAGGGCGAAGAACCTGATATTTAATTAATAAAGGTAACACACGAAACGTTAAGAATACGCTCCTTTGAACGTAATTTAAAATCTGAAACCTTTCAGATTTTTTTAAAAATTATTATTATTATTATTATTTTGTTTTAAAATATCCCGCTACAGTAGCATCATATGTAATCATATGAATTTATTTTTAAAGGCTGCTTGAGAGATCAAAATTATTTTAAGAATTCCCGCAGCGACATTAGCTTTTTTCGGAGCTCGAAAGCATGAAAAATCAGCAAGGCCTTGAAGGGGATTCGAGTCATGGATCTTTCAGTCGCTAGCTGGACGAGTTACCACTTACACCACGATACTAGGCATGGGGACAATACGATAATTCTTTAAATTCTTCCTCACTTTAAGAGAGACTGGAGAGAGATGTATGGTACTCAACTGACCTAGTTCAGGTGGTGGCAAATTATAGTCCAACAGATTATTTCGTGTACTACTTTAGAGACATGTTGAATTTTTGTAGTGAGAAACTTCCCGTTGCGAATTGCATTTGCTACTAAAAAAGCACGAGACAGAATAAGCCATACCAACGTAGTAAAGTCGATCGAATTAAAATGTAGTGTTGTGCATTTTTCGCACTATTTCAGTGCAGACATTACTGCAGCATTACTAGGTTTTTGAGTAGGAATCTTGAAAAACAAGCTGCTTCTTTACTTCACTGGGATTCGAACCTAAGACCTGCTATTTCTTCCGTAGTTTTATTGGCTACTATACCGGAAGTCACAAATGAGCAATTAGCTGGATGCGTTAGGCGTTTCTTTAATTTTCTCTATATGTAAAGTGGATAAGAGCCCGCTACCCTTATCCTCCACAAAAACCTCTACAAAGATATCCTTCCTATATAGGCAGATAGCCCTCGAGTGCTTTGGCATATTTATATAAGGGCCCACCAGCGGCCGAGAGGTAAAGTCGCTGAACACTGGTAGTTCGGTCCGAGGTTCGAATCCCGCGAACGGGCTGGCTGCATGGGCGTTTTTGTGGTTTTCCCCATGTGTAACGTCTATACAAGCCAGTTTCCCTTAAAAAGTCCTCCACGAAGGCATCCCTCCCCTTAGGCAGATAGCCCTAGTGTGCTTTGTCGTAATCTCAATAGACCAAACCAAACCATATTTAAATAAACCATCCGAGTCTTTTTAAAATTTAATTCCCTACGGGATTCAAATTAATATGAATCTTCTTTTAGTTCTTAAAATATTTTAAAGGATTCAAAAGAGACGGAAAAGGGAAAAAAAAAGGAAAATAGAAAAAAGAATCTGAAAGTTTACAAATTTTACATTAACGTTTATTAACCTTACATTAAGTGTTTTTTTATTAACGTTTTGTGTGTTACCTTTATTAAATATCATGTTCTGCGCACTTAAACCATAAAAATTCAGTTCAACAGCAATCTTACAAAATAATTTTAAAATGAGCATGCGTTTAGAATTTCCGATACACCATTCGGTTGGAAACGTGCGCTATTCAAAATTTGATGGCTCTAGGTACTGTTGTTTTTTCACAGTGAGAGAAACATACATACATTTATGCAGATTATTCTTTATTTAATTTCTTTAAATATAATATATGGTTCTAATATTTAGTGGCAACAATTTGAAAAGTGAACCGATATTTATAGCGAATCAACGCTCAATGCCAAAACGAAATTAATAGTACTTCTGGGCAAATTGCCCCTTTGGACTAAAAGGAAGAGCGATTTGTTAGTTTTGCAGTAACTCAAGCACTATTTGCCTAGAAAATTTAATGGATGATCATGTCTTATGTTTAATTTACGAAGTCGAAGATATTTATTTCACCTGAATTCTAATGTAGAGTTTAATTTAAACCTTCCCTCTCTCCATTTGTTAAACTACTGATTACCGAATGGTTCATTGCCTACAATTGTTTTTCTAGCTCTTTCAACGGGTACAAATGTTAGCCTTAAGGTTTAATCATCTAGCTCTTTCAACAGATACAAATGTTAGCCTTAAGCTGTAATCAAGATTTTAGCTGTGTCTTTCATTCCTTTTAAATGGCAATCTATTTACTTTTCCATTTCATAACTTCGAGTTTAAATGACAACAAACTGGTTTGTAATTATTTTGAAAAACTTTTTTGTCCCTAATTAAAACGTGCATATTCTTTGAATCTTCAAACTCTGTTGCAGCAACCTTCTTCTGAGTTTCCGTGAATATAGCAATTGGCTTAGAGACTGAAATTTAGAACCTAACAAGTTGTTTGTTGTAGTGATGCGAGAGATAAATTATCGTGCCTTCACGTAGGTAATTGACAAACAGGAGCTATTAATGAATATTTTAGCTTTTAAAAGAGAAGCTGATGAAATTATTTGGATAGAGCTTCAGTAATTTCCTTTCGTAAATAGGTAATAAATATGCTTGTGCTCTTTGATAAACTTAGCTGCTTTAGATATTTAATTTCAGTGGTATATTGTTCACTTCTGATATTATCTTTAGCTGAATTTCTTTTTCTGGTTTTAATAACCTCTCATTTTATTTTAAATCGCTTAGCGAAGATCATTGCGGGTGTAAATGATTTTTGTACAAATTACTTTAAAAAAAATTGTTACTTATAAAACAAATTGAGGAAAAAAAAAAACACGAATCTGAAGGCCTTCAGATTTTGTATCATGCCCAAAGGGGCGTTTTCTCGGCGTTTTGTATGTTACCTTTACTTATTAAATAACATGTTCTTCGCACTTGAACCCCCAAAACATTCAACAGAAATTACACAGCATAATTTAAAGAGAGCATATTTTTAGAATTTCTGATACACAGTTCACGCGCGTTGGAGATAAAAATGTTCTTATTTTTTCGTACAGTGTTGCCATTCCTCGCTTTAAAATCGTTGAGTTTCTTAATCAAAATTTCATAAATGCTTTACTGAATATGAAATAGGTAATAAAACAAATTCCAAATTAGGGCATTCCAGATGCCTATAATAGGTTTAAGATTACGTTATTCAAAATTGGATGGCTCTAGGTACTGTTGTTTTATCACAATGCGACAAACATACATACATTTATGCAGATTTGTCATTATTTAATTTCTTTTAATGTAAAACAGGGCTATAATAATTAGGGGCAACAATTTGAAAAGTGAAACGGCACAAAATGCCAAAACGAAGTTAATAGCCCTTCTAGGCTAACGTCCTTTAAACTAAAAATATTTAAAAAATCAATATCCCTTTCTTCTAATAAAAAATCAGATTTGCACACCACACCACATAGCTTCCAACAAAACAAGTAAGAAACAAGTAAGGGATAAATTTCTTATGTATTTTGCCCAGGGAGAAACCGTTACTTTTAGTGATTTCGTAAATATAACTTATTCTAAATTCAATGACATCGAAATATATTTTAGAGAAAAACTGAAATATGCCGCGAGTCTAAAATTAAATGCTCAAGTTATAATCGAAGCGTTACATAACGTAGGAAGCTCTCGAATTTGGGAGAATTTAGGGGGAGATCACCAAATTTTGACCAAAATTTGTTAATTTTGAGCTTAGTATTTTGTTATATCTTAGATATAAAAGGGCAACTAAAACTAGTATTAACCAATCATAACTTGTCTCTAGAATCGCACCTAATTTGGTATAAATACCTCTGGCGAACTAATGACGTCATTATTCTGCTATGTTCTACATTGCTAATATCTCCTCGATTCGCTTCTTTAAAAATGACTGCGTCATTTCCTGTTAAAAACCAATGTACATAGAAATTTATCATATTTAATTATGGTTGAATAAATGTCTGTCCAAGTCATTTGGATATGTATAAAAACAAAGACTGGTGATTTGTCGAAATTCAGTTTTGTTGACTATGCTTCGAAATCATGACATATATAGATAAATAATTTAATTAAGCGTAATAAATAGCCTAATACTTGCGTTAAAGCTGCAAAGTAATAATTGCATTGCCTATGAGTGCAATTATAATTTAAATGCAGTTTTTTTAAGAACGGTGTGGAGTTTTTAGAGTATTTAGTATGAATTATTATGCTCTGATGCATCACAGTAATTTTTTATCAACATTTACTGAATTACTGAGATTTTCAAATGCAAATTAATTATCAGCAGTTAGGGGAGGTAAACCGCTGAGTTGGCTTCCGACCCGGTATACATATATCCATGCAGAATTGGTTACCAACTCGGCGGGAGTCAACCACTAGCTACCAGGCCGCTGATATATTGAATTAGCTTATATAGACTTTTATGACTACTATCTTCCAGTGTCAGAAGAGTATTTCTAGTACAGTAGTCAATTATTGTTTTAAGTTCCCGCTGGGCAACTCTGTTACTTTGCAGATTCTGGAACCAATTTGTCCAGAATCTGGCTCCTGGTTGCTTGAGGCTGTTAAGTGCTGTGTGTGGGCAGGAGAACGCAAAATGATCTGGATGACCCTCCTCCCCACTTTCACAGTTACCATTCTCTCTCAAGCCAAAGCGTCAGAGGTATGAAGGAAAAGGCCCATGACCAGTGAGGAAATACGTCATGTAATTGCTATTAGTTTGGATTGTTGTCTTGACCCTGGGAATGAGATTGTAAACACGTCTCCCTGTGGAGACTTGATCCCAACGTTCTTGCCATATTCTTAGGAGCTGATGGAATGTCCGACTCTTTAGGTGCGAGACTGGCCTTTGCATTGTCTATGACTTCTCGTAACTCGGGTCGGGACTTCTCGTAAAGTGGATGAATCCACTGCTTCCTTTGCAACAACATCTGCTCTCTCATTTCCTTCTATTCCAGTATGAGCGGGCACCCAGATGAGTGAGGGTCTTTGCGAAGTAGGCATGTGGGTTAGAATGTCTCTAATGCTGCTGAGATAGGACTGTGCTGCGGTACTGAAGGCCCCGGGTTTGAATCCCGGAGAAGGCATGGATGTTTATAATAGTATAGTGTTTTTATACCATGGGGGCACTATAAAGTTATGGCTAGCTGAAAATCCTCTCATGTGATTTCTTGGTAGGGTAGAGGGATGGGATACCCTCGGACTCTCTCTCCTGGGATGCTCGCCCTCGAAATTGGGGTGGAAGTGGAAGACCAACCTCCTTGAGTGTCTGGCAACCGTTCTTTCATGAAATTTATGAACAAGACAACAGCAACAACAAATTTATCGATAGAAAGTTTAAAATTGTATTTAGGGTATTGCATCTATCATAGGCCAGAAGGTCAAAGCAGATATTGTGGGGGGGGGGAGGAAGAGAATGGCTATCGAGGAGAGTATCAAGAAAGCGTGTCCAAGCGATAAACAGTAAATGCAGTAATGGCATTGGTATGGAACAAAATGGTAAGTTGGACAAATTGGTAATCTAGTCATATTAAAGAAATTTATTTTTATAACTTAACGAATTCGGCTAAGCAAATGTAAAAAGATTGGCTTCAATAGTTTTCTGTGAAATGTCAACATATGTTCGTCATACGTTTTAAATTTCCTCAAGAAGCGTGAATTGTGCAAGAAGCGTGAATTGTGCAAGAAATTATATTTCCTTGATATTTTCATACTTGCGCAGAAAATTCTTCGTAATGTATATAATATTTCACGATCACAGTTATGCTGTTCGTTACTGTGGTGTCCTCTATGTGCGGAATAATTTTGTTAAATTTAATCAATTAATATTAAAGGATTCTTCATCTCTGTTGCCATGGGGAGCCAGCATTTTCTAATTTCCGAGCATTAAATTGACGGTAAAAGGAGAAATCTCGATGAATGTACTTAAAAAGCATTTCTGTGTTTTATCAAAATTACAACATCGGCAATGAATGTCTCCATACATTGGGAAAATTTCACTTGGAGTTAACATTAAAGTACTTCGATAATTAGCTGAAATCTTTCAAGCTTCATTCTTAGCCGTTTATTTTCAGAGAAAACAAATCCTAATTGACATAATCAATCAGGTAACATACTGCAGTCGAAAGTCATCTCTTCGGCAGACATTGCAAATGTATTGTAAAACCAGTTTTATAGTGTACGTGCAAATGTGTCTTAGAAAACATGTGCTTAATTCTAAATAAAGCGACAATGAAAGAAGGTTAATGAAAAAAAAATCAGAGGTCACTGAATTTTACATTCATTAAATCAAAGTGAATTTTTTGCTGTCACTTTATTTAAAGTACTAAATAATGTTTGATGAAACGTATTTTTACCGTATATCCACTGCGAGTGGAATATTTTAATAAAAGTTAAAAAAAAGATACCAACTCTCTCAGGAGATTGGTTCATTTAAAATGATTTGGGAGTACGATTTGGTTATAGCAAAACTTGGGATACAAAAAGATGACAATGAAATGTCATTTCCCTTATCAAGTCATCGAATTTTAATTCTATTTTTTGCAGCTTTTCAAGCGTAAAAAAGTTATTTCGGAGAATATACGGATATCTCCTGGGAAAGAAGCCGAAGGATTTTATTCTGAAGTATATTTCAAGCTTAGACTTTCAACTGAGAGGCTTATATATATTCTTTGAGAGTGCTTCTGAGGCACGGAACCGACTATGTAGATGATATATTTTTCCATCACGTATGAAATAGAGGAAAGATTCAGTCTGCATTTGGAAGATTTGATAAAGAATTTATTTTATTATACGTGGCAAGAAGCGAAAGTGTATAATGCTATATATTTTTCTCTTCTACATTCCTGTATTCTAGAAACTTCTTTCATCTACATACATGCATGTACGATTTACGTACTGAAAATTTGGCGCAACGTTTGTTGCCGTTTTCAGTCAATAAGATATAAATCTCATACATTAACGTCAGTCAACTAAATTTAAGCAATACTGGGTCTGCTTGAAAAAATAAAATATATTACGCTATTGTTTACAATCATATTATTTACATAATCCGTTTTATAACTGAATATGTAAACGCATAATTATACTAGTATTGAATATTATTGCGAAAACATTAGGCAAAATTTGCCATGCAATCACGAGGTTAGTCATGAATTTTCAAGAATAGGATTTACACTTACAAAACGTTTTAGGATAAAATTTACGTGAATTTAGCAAAATGTTTTAGGCCAATTGCGTTAATATTTCCAAAAGTATTATGATATATAGTTTGACCGTTTCAAACGCAACCTCGGCTAGCATTCTGCCAAAACATAAAGAATCGTCCAAAAGGGGCATTGCTTTTAAAGATAACGTCACTAAAAATTGTGAAACTATATTCTTTAGAGGTAATATTCTTTCTGAAGTTAAGAAAAATTCCGGTTAATAGATTTCCATTCCATCTGCGCGGTATTTACCAAGATCGTAGCTGATTTTACCCTGACGTTTACCAATATTGTGGTCTTTTGCGTAACTGTAAGTGATAGCTTGCTTTTATCTTTCAAATTGTCTCAGTTGGAGAAAACAATGAATTTCACAGTGGTACTAAGGAATTAGTGCATAATGATATTACATTTTGCGACATGGAAGCTGAGAATAGAGAATTTAGCATTCCCAAATCTCAGCCTAAGAAAAGAGCGAATAATATTGCAGGAGTATATTTTAGCTCAAATATAAAAAAGATAGAATAATTATCAATTATAGTATAAATATAATAATTATTTACTGTTGTATAATTTTTATAATTAATTATCGTATAATTATTATAACTAAGCATTAAATTGTTGGAATTCATTGTAATATGATATAATAATGAAAAATCATACAATAATATTTAATAATTGAATAGTTAGAGTTACAGTTATAAAATAAAATGAAAATCATACAATAAAACAAAATAATTGAATAATTATAAATACATTTGTAATATAATAAAATTTATTTATTACCTTTTATATTAAAATAATGTATATATGTATAATATATATATATATAAAACAAAAATTAATTTTCCAAACATTTTTATTTAAAAAATATGTTAATAAGTAAATGCACAGAATTAAACAGCTATATAAATGATCATCAGTGTATCAGCTTAGATTACGTAAAAGTAATCTCATTCTGTATTCTGTCTGACATCTCCCGTCAGTCAGCTTCTGTCTTCTGTCTGTCATCTTCTGTCAATCAACTTCTGTCTTTTCATTTCTCTGCTCTTTAAACGCCGTGGAAATAAACAGGGAAAAAATAAGAACGGAAAAAATTCCCTACTACATGATTTATGGGCATCCAGCCTAATTTGAGAATAAGTTGGTCCGAAAGCCGCATGCGTGCTTGAACTCATGGTCGCGGCTAAGGCGGTCGAAATATACTAGTTAGATATTTAATTAACTAGTACACGACTAAATTAGAATTATATCCCGTCTTTAAATTCCCATTTGCATTTATAAAGCAGATCAATTCTGTCACTGCTATCAACGCTATTACGATTGGATGTCTATTTAAAGGGGTAGTGGTTTTATACATTTTTATCATCTATGCACACAAATGTTTTCCATTAAAACAGATTCTATTAGGCCATATCACATTTCTAAATTCTATAAGTATCTCTCAGCTTCGACAGCATTTGCAGATACTGGCGAAATGAACGGCCACCTCATATAGCTTGATAAATGAATTTATTATCTCTCTGGAAATCTAGCAAAACTTGGCTTATGTAAAATTCCTTTAACAGGCGATTTATATAAATTAATACGCATTTTATCATCGCTTATGTTTTAAATTAGGAATGCGAAAATAAAATAAATCTTCATTTTCGCCTAGAAAAGGCCAAAGGCAATTTAAGTAGTTGGTCTTTTCTAGACAATTAAGCATCTTACATGATTTGAAGAAATTAGGAGGAAAAACACTGATGACTTTTATCTTTTAATGAATAATCTTTAATGCTAAATAATTTTATTTGGTACTGAATTAGATTTTTCATCAAAAGATAAATTTTCCATTTTAATGTCATCGGACTCTTTGCCGCGTATGCGCTCAGTTTGATCACCAAATTTGGTGCATCATTCCTGCTGTGTTGTGGAATCCGCTGACCTATAACATATTGCTCATTCAGATGATTCTCGACCTTTTCTCTCTCTTTCTGTTTCTAACACTAACAGTCGAGGGTAGCATGCACTCAGGTTTTGCGATACAGCTAAATCTGCCATTCAGTCTTAAATGGCTTTCAGTGGATCAGCTATCGTGTTGACATTGCAAAGTTTGTATAAAGCACAATAAAGGTATTTGTTTAAGGGATCGCATGGCTTCGTGAAGCAATTTCTAAAAGAAACTGGCCGGAATTTAAGTCTTCAGAAAAACTATGAAGACTTCAGAAAAGACTAAGAAGACCCTTTCAACAAGCCCGCTCAAACACTAAAAATGGAACTCAGGACACTTACTCATGTTTCGAGACTTTGATCACTCAGCCCACTGGCAAGCCATTTAATTCTGGAGTACTTTTCTACATCTTTTTTACCACGCTAAGTTCTGTAGAAGAATATTTTAAATCTTGTAAGCAGGAGAAATAATATAAATGCACCTTACAAATTAGAACATAATAGGCTATAAGGTATTTTCTCTCTCCAGCAGGCTTTCGTAGCGTAACCGTAGCATACTCCACGCGTATTCAAGAGGTCCAGGTTCGATTCTAGGCGAGAGCATTGCACATTTTTACGTCTCAAATAACTTAATTTTTACGTCTTCAAAATAACTTAATGACTCTTGAAGTGGCAACTTAACTAAAAGGTGGTGGACAATAATTCGTCACCACTAGGGTTTGGAGACTGGGTCCCCTAATGTACAACCGCCCTTTAAAAGGGGTGTGTGTGTAAGGTATTTTCTCCCTCCTTCCAGCATGCCTTCGTGGGGTAACGGTAGCACACTCGGCGCGTATTCGAGAGGTCCAGGTTCGAGTCCCGGCGAGGGCATTGCACATTTAGCATGTCTTCTGTTTCAAAGAAACCTAGTGACTCTACAAGAGAAAATTGCTGAAAATTACGGAAAACTTCTATTTTTATGAAATGTCAAAGAATCCCCTTAAATTTCTAAAAATAACCGTCGAATTTGTGGAAGGATAAAGTTAGTAATCGACGCATTATATGATACAAGATCTATTCGTAATCTGATAAAAATTAATTTTTTAACCAGTTGAAGGCGAAAAGGTTGATATATGAATTTAGTAAATACGCAGGTTTTAAAATTCGAAATATGAAATAATCCTTTCTTCATTTCACCCAGTATTCAAAATACCAATAATGTTTTGGGAGATCCAGCTTATATTTATTGCAAAGTAACAACAAGATCAACGTAGACGTCATCAATCTCTGAACCAAATGTGTCTTTCCTGCTGAAGAATTTGTAGGAAGTATTGTAAACATGGCCCATCTACTTTGAAAAAGAATGGTGTCTTTCAAGCTTTCCTTTGAGCAGAGACAGCTGTTGTCTTTGCATAATGACGTTTTTAGGTGTCCTTGAGTCTTACCACTCGTTCCATCCATTGTCTTAAAGAAAGTTTTACTGATGTATGCTTCAGACATTTAAGTACTTATTACGTAACAAAATATACTGGAATCTAACTGTTTGTTTTTGCAGTGCAGTGCCAAGATTAGTTCCATTGTTTGTCCACAATTAACCAAACTCAAACTAAAGGATGGTGTATAATTAGCATTTTAGATTAAATAATGAAAAATAGTTTTTCTTACAATATGATTTATGTTTTATTATTAATAAAATGAAATCAAATTTACGAAAATATGTTTGAATTATGTTTTAAAAGTAATATTTAGCGAATGGTGGACATTGTTAGCTTCAACCATGAGCGGGCCACAGTAATATTATTGGTAATTTATTTGTTTGAAGTAACAGATGATTAATTCATAAGATAAGTTTGAAAAAAATAACACCAGGTTATTATATATAAGACCCATCATGGTATTGTATATCAATTTTATTTACTTTGGGCCTTTCAAAACATTGCAGCCAGTATTCATATATTTTGAATACCATTTTGAAAGAAAAACAAAATGATTATTATTCCCAGTTGCTTTCAGAACTTTGTACATTTTTATGAGTAGTAAACAAATACAATTATGAAATTATATAGGTTTGTAACTTGAGACCGATTTGAGAAGCGAGTTGGAGGCTGAAGACATTTATATACCCAAATAAAACTGCAGAAATGTGACCCACAAGTGGCATATATGACCGCAATCATCAAAGTTGCTGTGATCTATTTTGAAAAAGAATCACGAAGTGGATCAGTGGATCACGAAGTCTCAGAAAGAAACCTATCATGATCCACCGGTGGGTCACGTGGTCGGTGTTAATGTATTGACGTAACGCCGGTAAGACCATCATGCAGGTAATGCCCTAAGTTAAAGTGATACGGTTTGGTAAGAATCTTCAGCTCCGAGTATGCATTGTTTAGGAAGACCCGCTCAATATGGAATGCAGTCGAAGCATAAAATAGCGTTTTATTTTAAATACGTTTTCTACGTATGCTATATCTGCAGTGATCAGATAAATCAAGAATATTCTCACCATAAAGAACGTGTGAAACAGTAATGCCACTTGTTTCGATTTGTGTTTGTTTGCATTGATTAGGAAGTGGACGATAACAATTCACTCGTCATAATGTGTTGATCGACATCGTTTAAACGATAATCGTCTGTTGAATGCACTTATCTGAGTTGTGAATGAGTTATTATCATTTCTCAATGAAAGGTCGCGATAAAATTCACGTCCTTTTGAGTGGGGTTTTAGTCTTAGTTTTCAGATAGAGAATATTATCATGTTGGAATAAAAGTTTAAAAGAGGGCGTGAAAGTGTTCATATAAGATTCACATAAGAAATATAAGTTCATATAAGTTCATATAAGAAAGTGTTCACATATTTTTATCATAGTGACATTTATTATTATGTTTTTGACGAAATCTACTAACAGCTCTACTAGTAGCATTATCTTAAAGCATATTTTTGGTAAAAAAAGCAAAAATAAATCCTTTTAATATATTTTATAATTTTGAGTTTCCCTTAAGATTTACATTCATGTTGTTCCACCAACTGATTAATGGTAAAACTACTGAATACTAGTAGTTCAATCTGGGTGAAAAACTCAAAGAACACGCTGTCTGCATAAAAGGTTCCATGGTTTTCGCCATATGTAATATAAAAGAGGGCCAGTTTTCCTTGAAACATCCTCCACGAAAGTATCCCTTTTCTTACGCAGACAGACATTGAATGCTTTGAAATTACCTAAATAAGCAAATTCAGTACTTTATTGCAGCGCGCTAGAATGTTTTCGCGTCGAAGCTTGCATACCTTATATTTTTCCTTGTTTAATATGCAAAAATGTTTGTTCCAATAGCAAACAGAGCAACGTTTTTTCAATCTCTTTGAATACGAAAGCTGAGTGAAAAGTTTTAAGACAAATTTTTGCTTTCTTTTTCTACAGTCAGAGGACTTACTACAGAAGGTAGTTTCTCTCTGCTTTCCAGCATGCCTTTGTGGTGTAACGGTAGCACACTCCGCTCGTATTCGAGAGCGCCAGGTTCGAGACCCGATGAGGACATGGTTTATTTTTCATGTCACATGCTTCAAAACAACCTAATGACTCTACAAATATACAGGCCTTTATGCTTTAAAATAAATGTGCCATTCTTTTGAAAGTGAAAACGATATTGAACTTGATAAAAGATGAGTAAATTAATAATCTTATACAACAAAGAAAATCTACAGTACTGGAAATATTGTAACTGCAGAATAAATTTTACATTGTCTATCTCATTTACCGAAATATTTGAACTAAATCCTGTCATGTTTGGAAACCTGTTTCTATTTACATGCAAGTTTTACAACTACATAAAAATTTGCACAGTAAATCCGATTAAAAACTGAGAGATAATTAAGGGAAACAAAAATGCTATTTACTGCTTCTGCACTTGTAGAGCCATCAGGTTTTTTTTTTTTTTTTTTTTTTTTTTTTGAAGCAGGTGACGTGAAAAATGTGCAGTCCCTCTTCGGAACTCGAATACAGTACCTCTCAAATACGCATCGAGTATGCTTCCAATTATACCTCGAAAGAATGCAGAAAGGAGGAAGAAAATACCTTATATTCTCCCCCTTTTAAAGGACGGCTGAGAATTAGGGGACCTAATCGCCAAATCCTGGTGGTGACGAATTATCTTCCATCACCTTTTAGTTCGGGGCCTCTTGTAGAGTTATTAAGTTATTTTGAAGCAGAAGATGGGAGGAAAATGTGCAATGTCCTCGCCGGAACTGAAGCCTGGACCTCTCGAATACGTGCCGAGTGTGATACTGTTACACCACGAAGACATGCTGGAAAAGAAGCAGAAATACATTATAAACTAGCGATGTAAATTTAAATTAGAGATTGTTCCAACACAGCATATTACATAATGAACAAAAGCAATTTATTTTAAGCTGTAGTGGAATAATTAATTACCATAAATTATCAGCCTTCCTGGTTGCATGAGTCTGTTTAAAAATGTTTTATTTTTATTTTTATTTTTTTTTTCAGTTTAATGCCTGGTCAAGATTTACTCTTGATTTTATTTTAGAAACGTAGTTAAGCTGGCAATTAATCTCTTCTTATTTACGAAGCTATATAAAATATTTCACTTACACATATTTAAAGCTTCATTTATCATTTTCACGTTGCAACTGTCATCCAATTTGCACCCAACGAGCACAGCAATTTCGAGAATGTATCGAATTGGACAGAATTCAAGGTTGTGACTCGTGTTTTGCTCGTCAAGCGGCGTCAAAAACTTGGTTAAAAATATCATCATAAATGCACCTCTAGAGGTAACAAAATTTGTTTATTTTCGATTGGACTCTAAAATAAACGCTCAATTCTGTTTTTCAGTCGCTCCTCTGCCTAGTTTCCTTTCAATCGCTCTGCCTCTTAACCACATCAAACAGACAGCAATTGGCTTGTCTTCAGACGTGCCAGATTTTAAAGCAGGAGCGAAAAAAAAAAGAACACTCGTTTCCGTCTGGTTCAAAAGATTTATTTTGGTTGCAAATGAAGCGGGGTAAGTAGAGATCGCAAACTTTGACTTGGGAGAAGAAAAAAGGCCGAGCGTTATGAAAAATAGGAGCTCGTGACGTTGAAAGATTTAGAGCCTCCATGAAAAGCAGAGATTTACTAAGCAACCCCAAAAGAAAACAATGTTTTGCTTTCTTTTAACAAATATACGCTAAAATGAACAAACATGCAGCCACTGAGCGTAATAAAATAGAATTTTACGTTTAAAACATACATTAATATTGGATATATGTTTCTACTGCTGTTTCTAACTTATTACTAACTTAACTAACTGGACTTAACTTATTAACTAACTGGACTTAACTTATTAACTAACTGGAGACGCTGGAAACTTGTACTTTAGCTCATAAAGGGCAGTGCATAACTAACGATGTAATTTAAATAACGAATATTATTCATTCTTGCCATACTTAGAATTAAGTACAATTTATGAAAATATGTTATACTATATTTATCTTAAAAATAACATTTGGCAAAAGATGTCTTTCTTAGCTTTCGCTCTACATGCTCCATTCGGAGTATTCTCTATAACTAGTTAGAATTTCTGATCCTAAGTTTTGAATTTCTCATTGAATACTGGCTTTAAGCTGTCGCACAGCTATTACTAATCCATAATTTGTTGTAGAGTTCTTAATTACTACTCAATATTTAAAACTATAATATTTGACGTGCAATTTAAGCTTAAATGAATGCGCAAACACTTATGTTTGGTTTTTCTCTGTCAAAAATATGTTGTAGAATCAACATGTTTTTTGAAGCAGGAAGTATGAAAAATGTGCAACATCTTTGCAGGGAGTCAAATTTCTGACGTCCAGATTGCTAGCCGGAAGTTATACTTACACCACAAAGGCAAACGTTGAGGAAGAAAAAAATACCTTGTATATTCGCACATTCAGAAGGCGATTTGAAATCCTGGGGTAAATCTAGTACCAAAATCCTGGTGGTGATGAATTATCTTCCAAGAAATGTTTAATCCAGAAGCCAGTATAGAGTATTTTGGAGCATGAAAATATAAGACAATCAACAGTTCTCTCGCCGGGATTCAAACTCCAGACCTCTCGATTGTTAGCCTGAAAAGCTTTCAGTTACGCTACGAAGGCACTCGGTAAGGAGAAGAAAACACCTTACAATATTAACAAATGATTACCACAGGTATATTTTAACAACTAATTTACGAGACTGTTCACCATCCTAAATAACTGTATGTCAAATCTTCCAAAGTCATACCAAGAGTATTGTCACAAGAGCTGAAAGAAGAGTGAGTACTCAGGCTACTTTGAAACGATTGATAAAGTTCAACAGAGTGAAAATTATGAAGCCCTTATGCTACCTGAACTCCTGCCCCTCGAAATATATCCTAAGACAATACACCCCTATTCAAGCCTAAAAAGAAGAAATAATTCTTGAAAAATTCCTTTTCGAAAGAACCAGTGCAATTACAGAGCAATAAACAGTAAAATATATCTTGAATCAGGACAAACATAGTTGATACTAATGAGCCATAACTGAAGATAACTTAAACAAGGCTGAAAAAGATTTCCACTCTTCCTCGTCAAATTGCTGAACACTTTTGCTACTATACTGAGGAACCTCGATTCTCACACCTATGTTTCTCCACGAATTGTTAATTTTTATAGCGCAACTAACTTGCACATGCTCTGAAGAAACTTATGCATTGTAATTCTTAAAGACCTACTTTTGTCAGCAACAGAATACTCAGAACCAGGTTCCACCATGATTTTTCCCGTGGCACTCTTCGGGAAGATGGCTGACCTGGCAAAAGAATCTTCATAACAGATGTGTTTGGACATAGAGAAACTGAAATAACTAGCTGTTTATGTTTCTGTGTTTTCCAAAGCTGAACTAATAGCTATGAAACCTTTAAAAACTTTTGAAAGTAAACATAAATGTCAATTCTCAAGAGTTTCCAAAAGATGTTTTAACACTTACGACCCGCTACTGAATAACATAGCCAACATACTGAATGATTTCCGCGAATTCCAGTACGGATGTTTATTTGATTTCTTACCGCGGTGGAAATTCAAACAAGAAAAAATAAGACTACTTACCAAAGTCTAGAAGCTTTTTAAAAGTTGAATAGCTTTTTAAAAGTTGAATAGCATTGTATATAAGAACATATTAACATGCCGTTAATTTTACGCATTTTAAAACATACATTAGTAGTACATTGTTAACTTCTATTCTTTTCAAAGCAAGTGCCAATTCTTCTACATTGAAATACTACATTTCAAAAAGTCTTTCAGACTAAAACTTCTTTCTTGCCAGAATGTTTTAAATAAAATTTATACAATAACGCTTTCAATATTCAAGTATTTACATATTCCTATTATAACAGATGTGTTTGGACATAGAGAAACTGAAATAACTAGCTGTTTATGTTTCTGTGTTTTCCAAAGCTGAACTAATAGCTATGAAACATCATAACAATCAAACTTAACAGCAATATTAATCGTCCTATGGATCACTAAATTTGAAAGTCACTTTATCAGGTTCTATGTTCCGCCTTACTTTCTTTGGGAACATGCAGGGACCTGACTCGGAACAGGGAGCTTACTAAAGCTATGTTCAATAACTGTGGGAAGTAGACAAGATACACAAGAAGGGTATTTTTCACTCTACAAGATACACAAGAAGGGTACCCTTTATTTTTCACTCTTTACAATAATTTCCGTACTTCGGAATAAATACAGAGACTAACTACTTGTGGTCTGAGCGTAAGAATATAAAAATATAACTAAACTCTAACTTAAATTTGAAATAATAAACGTGGAAGATTGGCCTTATATTAACAGGAAGCCGTATGTAGTACAGAGAACTGTTAACACTACAATACGTTTAAAATTATCACGAGGATTAAACCTCTGGCCTGGAAGGCAACCAGCAACCGAGTAAAACTTCTAAGGTAAGCGGCCTGCTTCGACTAATTGCTTCCTCTCTCTCGCTTGGCAAAAAGCCACAACTTAAGTACTTGGCGTTCGACAGACAAATTTTGCATAAATAAGTTAACGCTTTTAATTCTGGCCGGAAGTAGAAAATAAGAAGTGATAGTAAAGATTTAAAATAAAATAAACGTCAGTAAAACTTAAGATCCTTACATACTTCCCGCCAGAGTTAATTAGTTTGAAACTGAGGTCTAAAACGACCTTGTTGAAAACTTTTAGCTCTAGAATCTAAGGCGAGGCCAATCTTTTACAAACATTTCTCACTAGAAACTAGAAATTAAAAAAAAAAAATTGTTTTTACAATAGCAGCTCCATGGACACCCAATTTTTCATCTGTACTGCATCTAAACAGGAGCTTTTATTCAAATCTGGTTGGAAAACTAGTTTAATGAAATGTTACACAATGGAATGGCAAGTAACATGCATATTTATATTTCTCTTAACATTCTTATTTCATTCATGACTATTTTAATTATCTCTCCCCGTGCTCTCTGACATGTGTTGTAAAAGAACACCAAACACGAATGTGTTTATGTATACGTGTTCAACACTGCCTCCTACAATCAAAACACTAACGTGTTAAAATTCAACATAACCAGACCTCGTAACACACCCTATCTTCAACTCTAAACCCTGAGGTACTATTCTGAAAGTGGCTAACTCTGAAGTGTAGCGTCAGAGAGCCTAACTACATTCATTCAACCTTTAACACATATTCACCATAATTTGGTCTTTTTTCAGTCACACGAATAAGTTTTAAAATTTTTTTTGCATTACTTTCACTTTTACCCTATCATAGTATTTCTTAACATTTAAAATAACAGTTCACATTGTATATAAGAACATATTAACATGCCGTTAATTTTACGCATTTTAAAACATACATTAGTAGTACATTGTTAACTTCTATTCTTTTCAAAGCAAGTGCCAATTCTTCTACATTGAAATACTACATTTCAAAAAGTCTTTCAGACTAAAACTTCTTTCTTGCCAGAATGTTTTAAATAAAATTTATACAATAACGCTTTCAATATTCAAGTATTTACATATTCCTATTATACATCAACTTTAGTTTTACTCGCGAGTAATTGAAAAACATAATACCAAAATCGGTAACAACTCATTTCTCGCCTTTTTGGCGATAAAGGTAGACCTCACATGAGGTAAAACTTCTTGAAATCTGCCACTTGCAGTAAGAATGAAAGATTAACTTAAGTTTGCAAAGTAACGTAAAATTTTACTTATCTTTGTGATATTCGGACATTCTTTTCTGAGCCCAGTCCTGGAAGGTAGCGCAGATTCTCGTTTGGTTTATCCTCCTTCTTGTGCGGGGTCGCCCTTCAGTGCCTTCCTCTATAAGCTTTCTTTTTCCTCCAGTTCGGTCACCCTTGAATACCTTCTTTTTCGCCTCTGCTTGTGGTCTTGGCCGTTTGATGGCAGCTGGTCTTGGCGGAACCGGGACACTTCTTTCGCGTTCCTGCTTGGACCTCGTTGCTGGCCGTTCAAATTTTCCTTGTAACCTTTCCTCCGCCGCTGGTGGCTCTTCCGCAGTTCGGCGACATTTGCTGCGGAGAGTCCTGTTCGATGAGTTGATCTTCCGTTTGGAAGCCGGGTTACAGTTGCCGTTATTTCTCCTGGTTTTCTTTGCAATTGTCGTACATCTCCCTTCTTCATTCTGGGGGTGTTCGTGAGCTCTCTTTTCTGGACGGTCGAACGGCTTCTTTTTCTTGTTACCTTCAATTTTCCAACGGGGAAACTTTCTTTGCAATTGCTCCTGCCTCCTAATGGCTTGTCCTTGTGCTTGACGTTGTTCCACCTCTGGAGCTTGTGCCTGCCGTGTCTGCCGTGCCGGATCCACTTGTCGGATTCTTCGTTGCTCTTCATTAGGCAGGTGGTCAAGGTTTAACATCGGCGGTTCAGCCTTTTCTTCTCGAACTGGTTTCATCGTCAGCTTAAGGGACGCTTCATTAAAATCCAGCGTTGCTTGTGCCTCTGAAAGAAAATCTATTCCTAAGATAATATGTGCTTGCAGATTCTTTACTATGAAAAACATAACCTTTACTTGTTCGTCCTTGATACGGACGTATAGCGGTAATTTACCTATGCACTTACATCTTTCTCCTTGCGCAGCTAACACTGTCGTATTATCCGAATTATATATGCGATATTTACGAAAATACTTCCTAAAAAATCTTCTGCCACACAGGAACACTGCGCGCCTGTATCCCGGAGTGCGGTGGCTGGGATATTATTCACCAACACTTCAATCTTCGAAAGAGTCAAATTTTTCACCATTACTGTATTTAACTCGAAGGAAGAGAGGCTTTCTTGGCCATCGGATTTCCGCAACCTCCCGTCAGCAGAAATCCGTTTTAGTTTAAATCATTTTTCATTTCCATGCTTTCCTTCTTTTTCCGCTGGCCTTGAGACTTTTTTCCTGGATTGCTATTGAACTGTCGACGTTCGCCGGCTGTTTTTGAATGCTCGGGTTTCCTTGCCCATTGATTCGCTTTGCTTCCGTAGCCGTGTGCTTGACTTTGCTGTGGTCTTGGCGCACCAAATTGGTTTCGTTGTTGATATTAGCGTCTTCTTTCAATGTCCGCCGTTCTTCTACTTTCAAACTGGATTGCTAGCTCAAATAACTTTTCCAGTGTAGTCGGATTCCTTAATTCAATAAAGTCTTGCACTTGGGGAAGTAACCTCTGCAAAATCACTTGAATTATCTCAGGATCCGGACGGTTTCCATACAAGAGTTTGAAGACGTGAATTTTTCTTAAAATAAAGCTTGAGAGATTTTCGATTCTTTGCTGATATATGCTGAAAAGTTCCGTTTCTAATTTCGCACGATCCCTTACGACAGGGAAGGCTTTTACTAGGGCAGTCTTGAAATTCTTGTAAGTATAGGTGGGACTTCCTGCTTGATCCAAGAGACTTCTGCCTATACATTTGAACCAGTTAAGCGCTTGGCCCCTCAAAGCGCTGTTAGCTAAGGTAACTTTTTGAAACTCGTGCACGGGGGTAGAGCATGAAGTAGTCATCCAGTTTTTCCAAAAAACTAGTTACCGGTGAGTTTCCATTAAATGTTGCTTCTGGTTTCATCGAAGCGCGCATGGTCTGGACGATGTAACCAAATCCTTCCAGGGCGGCAGCTGGCATTTCTGGATTCTGAGCCGCTTCTGCAGGCAGCACAGGTTCTTCTTGAAACTCGGCCATGGTTATTCTTCTTCGTTGGGCGCCACTATCGAGACCTGACTCGGAACAGGGAGCTTACTAAAGCTATGTTCAATAACTGTGGGAAGTAGACAAGATACACAAGAAGGGTATACGAAACCCTTTATTTTTCACTCTTTACAATAATTTCCGTACTTCGGAATACAGAGACCAACTACTTGTGGTCTGAGCGTAAGAATATAAAAATATAACTCTAACTTAAATTTGAAATAATAAACGTGGAAGATTGGCCTTATATTCGTGGAAGATTGGCCTCTGTACTACATACAGGAAGCCGTATGTAGTACAGAGAACTGTTAACACTACAATACGTTTAAAATTATCACGAGGATTAAACCTCTGGCCTGGAAGGCAACCAGCAACCGAGTAAAACTTCTAAGGCAAGCGGCCTGCTTCGACTAACTCCTTCCTCTCTCTCGCTTGGCAAAAATCCACAACTTAAGTACTTGGCGTTCGCCAGACAAATTTTGCATAAATAAGTTAACGCTTTTAATTCTGGCCGGAAGTAGAAAATAAGAAGTGATAGTAAAGATTTAAAATAAAATAAACGTTAGTGAAACTTAACATCCTTACAACTTGGCGAAAGTTAAGACCAGAAGAATTCTGCACCGAACATTTGAAATTAGATGGTGTCAGATTTTTGTTTCATTGTAAGAAACGTTCAGAAGCTCATCAAGTTAATTGCGAAAATACCTTTTCAAAACACAGATGCTAACCATGGGCATCTTGGATGCCTTACAATACACGGGGGCATAAATACATCACCTGTACCTTAAGATATGTTTTAATTCACAGACTCATAGCTCGTCTATAAAGCTCATAATTCGTCTATAAAGGCTGAAGGTTAAATTGCATGTAATCAATAAGTTGCCCTTAGGAAACAAAAGTCTTGTTTTGAAATAAAGTAAGCAAATACATACTAGTTTCTTTAGTGTTCGATAAGCTCTTTATCTAAAGATAAGTGCGTTAAAAATTACCGTATTACCCGGTATGTGCTGTCATGGTGTTGCAAGCGGTTAGCATGTACAGTTAGCTAGCGAAAAATCAGTGACACTAAGCTAGGAGCATGACTGTATTTTATGTTTTCTACTTCGAAAAACCTACAGTGGCGCTTGAACTAAAATGATAATTTATCGTAATTTGTACTTGATCGACTGGGTTTTCCCCGGTCTCCCTTTAATTGAGGGGACAATGTGAAGAGTTATAGCATTCCTCTGTGGCTGTTGTCTTGATGTATATAGCTAGTAGTTTCTGCTAGCAGTTAGAACATCTATCGTTTAAATTCTGAGAAGACAGAACTGCTTTCTGCTTGTTTCCCTTTCGGAAAACGTAATAATCTCTACAACATTATATCGCAAAAAACCGTGACGTATGTTTAAAGAGATTATTATGTTCGAAAAACGTAATAATCTCTACAGCATTATATCCAAAAAAATTTATGTATTAAGCTTTTATTCTGAATCAGAAGCATTTTATAGTAGACGCTGTGCATCTTATTTTACCCCAGCCCTATGTTTAGTTTACATCTTATAACTGAGATTCATAAAATACTTAAACAATATGCCATCTGCAAGCTCTGCTTGTGCATAATTTCCATGAGAATGCTCCAAAGACCTCCGAAATTCCAGACTGAGAGCTTGAAATTAATTTAATTTAAATATCAAAGGTACGAAATTTATGATCTGTCTGCATTTATGTTGCTAGAAAATTAAAAGATATTAGACAAGCGTATATACTACATGTGAAAAAAAAACAAGCATTTTACCTACAACCATCTTATTCCAGAGGCAAGAAAATAAATTACGATCCTTAAAATAATATATCAAAATATTTTACGGAAAGTTTAATGAAGTGATAAAGAGCCTTAGATCTTCAGATAAATAAAGGGATAGAAGTAATAAGTAGGTTAAATAGCGTTTAGATTCCATTCAATCTTTCGTATGCTAATGAGAAAGCTAGATCAATCGAAATAACTCATTTGCATACAGTTCCTCAAAGTAAGAGTGTAAATTATTCATACTTACTCCACTGTTTAGTAAATACATCTCTACATGCGACATGCGACGGAGGACGTGGGCACCATCCCTCTACCATTAGGGTTAATTGGTATAGCGCCACGTCCACCTGTGTCTAGTGAAACGTGCCAAGGTCACTGAGTCCACAAAAACGCCTCGCACCGACCACTGAAACCCAAGCAAAACTGAGTTTTATTCAGTTTTATACTGATAAATAGAAACATTATACTTGCAAGCAAAGTTTCGACATATGTTTTGACACCGCGTGTATAAATATGTAATTATTATTTGATAAAACGTAAGACACATATAAATGATCCAGTTGCTATTGAAGAAACTCTGCTAATCTGTAAATGCAGCTACATCTTGATACGTCCTTAAGGAACTGTTGGGCTTTCCAACAGGCGAATTAATGTGGGTACATAAACTCCAACTCTCCAGTTAACATTAAAAAATGATATATATGCGGTTAAATATATATAAATGATTAAATGAATATATAAGCGATTAAATATATGATAAAAGTTATACGATTTAATCCACTGCAGAACGTGTTTTCTTTTTACTCCCTTGTACGAAGTAAAAGAAGTATTGAAATCACGAAAAATTTCAGTTATAATATTTCAACGCAAATATCCATTTAACTGTTCCCGAATCTATTTAGACCATTGTTTTTGCGTGACGTCTATACTTACGTACAGGATAGAGGACTCTGTTTTCAAAAATGGATTGTCAAACGTGTTTAAAATGGATTCAAAAGAGATTTTTTTCAGTGACTTCTGTACCTAAGCATAATTCGAAACCGATTAGCCTTAGAACATTTAAAATTTGCATAAGGTACTCCTATATCATCTACAGAGTACTCTTCCTCCTTTCCGGATGCATTCATGGTGTAATTGGAAGCACGAATACAAAGCATACTTGAAAAGGGTTCGAGAGATCAAGGATTCGATGACCATCGAGGACACTGCATATTTTTCTCCTCTCTTGCGTCAAAAATTCACCACCAAGATTTGGAGATTGGATTCTCTAATCCCCAATCGCCTTTTAAAGGGGACAGTATGTAAAGTATTTTCTCTTTCCTTAACCGCATGCCCAGTATTGGCATTTTCTCGCAGGAAGTAATGAGCTTCAAAGTTTTTCCCGCCTCAGCTTATACCTCATCTGGAGAATAGCAGTTACGGACTTCCTCAGACTTCATGCCCAATTCGGGATTCACTCAGGAATCTGGAAAGAGCAGAGATAGGAACTCCCTGCTGCATGCCAGAATAATAACAATAGTATCAAAGTATATTACCGCATGTCTTTGTGGTGTAATTGGAATCATACCCAACGCGTATTCGAAAGGTCCAGGGCTCGAGTCTCGGTGATGGCATTGCGCATTTTTCACATTTTCTGTTTCAAGAAACCTAAAAGGCTCACCAGCGGCCGAGCGGTAAAACCGCTGAACACTGGTAGTTCGGTCCGAGGTTCAAATTCCGCGAACGGGCTGGCTGCATGGGCATTTTCGTGGATTTCCCCATGTGTAATGTGTATACGAGCCAGTTACCCTTAGAAACTCCTGTATGAAGGCATCCTTCCTTTTAGGCAGATAGCCCTAGTGCGCTTTGCCGTATTCTCAATAAACCAAACCAAACCAAAAGCAAGAAACCTAAAGACTCTGCACGTCTAGTTGCGCGCCTCCATTTTATTGCAACCAGCAGTGCCAAACGTATTTATATGTATATACCAACCTCTTTACACGGCTTAAAAAGTCTTACCCAGCCTTTTTTTTCGCGGTCGTTGGTTGCAGTCATATACTTTCAATTGCATAAACGTTTTAAATAACAAAAACGTTCATGGTTTGAGAGCGTCAGATTAAAAAAAATAATTAACTTTCGACAAATAACGAAATTTAACTTTTATTACGGTCTTCGGTTTCTATACTTATATTTAAAAATTAACTGGGATATTTAATTTCAAAATTTGCAATTTTTGATGTCATTTTCAACTTGCCTTGAAGCATCAAGCCGTAGAAGGAAGTCATGGGATGTCCACGTTCAGATATTTTAAATATTTACTTTCTAACTTCTGCGTACCTCACTAATGACTACTCGATTCAGTGAGATAAATATCTGTATAAAGCATAGCTGGGCCAAAGTTGCACGGTATCTCTGGATTGTAAATGCGTTCTTGGGTGTGCCAAGATCATCAAAGATGTACTTGTGATTGTTTGACTTCATGAAATCTTCGCCAAGAGTGTCAAAGATATACGATGTCTCGTGGTTGTTTTTACACTGTTGGGTACCATGAGGCAAAAAGCCTCGAACATGCAAGATAGCTCATGACTGATGTTACATTTTTAGATGTCATTAAGTCTTAACCAGAAGGATGAAAGATGTACGATCTCTCATTATTTTGTTACATTATTAGATGTCATGAATTCTTGACCAAGAGCGCCAAACTTGTGCCTTCTTGTTTGCCGTTATGTAGTTGGGTGTCAAGGAGTCTTGGTCAAAGCACAGAAAATACAAAATAACTCTTCATTTTAGTTACATTGTTGAGTGTCTTGAAGTCTTAGCAAAGAACGTCAAATATGTACAATTTCTCGCGAGCTTTGTTACATTGTTTGATGTTATGAATTCTTGACCAAGAGCAACAAAGCTGTGCTAAGTCTTGTGATTGCTGTTACATTGTTGGCTATCATGAAGTCTTAGCTAAACGTTCCAAAGGTATATGATGTCTTGGTATTGCTGTTATGTCATTTTAACAGCAAAGCGTAAACCTTAAGTCGAAATTGCATTGTTTTCAGATTTATCGCAAACAGTGTGATAAATAAACCAAAGAAAATATTTTAGAATAAGTTGATGTAATTAACTTTTCTTTCAAATCATCCATGGTTATGCTCGTCGTTAAAATATGAAAACTTCAACGAAGACAGACAGCAAAAGATGGCAGAAAAAAGCATTTATTATAAATCAGTTGTATCATGTAGCTATCACATTTTAATTGCTGAGAAGTATACTTGGAAACTTTTTGTACTGAATAAAATAGAAAATTTAGTATTGCATTTAAAATAACTTAAAACGTACTTTCCTTCAATCTTTTCTATTCCGCATATTCTCATATGATCAAAGAGAGGATGTTTATCTAATTCAAATAATAGATCCCTTAGGGCTTTGAAAAAAATAGAAGCATTTCAAAGAGAAATAAATCCATATCATGAATTTCTCAACATTGTACTCTAGTTTAGAAATTTTTGTGCATTTCCTTCATATGTTATAATTCTATGAGGTTATTTTCTATTTTATTCAGTACAAAAAGTTTCCAAGTATACTTCTCAGCAATTAAAATGTGATAGCTACATGATACAACTGATTTAAAAAAAGAGAGGGAAAAGGCATCTTACTTTTTTTACAAACCGAATGGATATGAGTAGTTATTAAACTAAAATATTTCCATAAAAATATTGAACCAATAAGCCATCTTAGATTCCCTTACATACGACTGTTTAAAGAAGTACGCATAAAGAAAGAGATGCCATTCTTTGAACTTTTCAAATCTCAGTATCATACTTGTAATGCAATAGCGTTTTTAGTGTATTATAGAATAACACTATGAGGAAAATATATGAATTTTTCAGTAAAATGAAAAGCGGCGGTTTTTGCTAACAAATTTATATCTGAAACATATCTAGGTATGAGATTCTTTAGATCTATGTTATCTTCCTGAAATTTTCAAAGGAAAGTTATTATTCATCATTGATCAACAGTAATATATATTTGTATTGCAAAACGTGTCATTACTATAACACATAAATATATTATATGTTCACTTTAATACTTATAATTGTCTCTCTCTCTCTCTATATATATATAACTTTGTAAATAACCTGAGGATTAGGAAATAGTACAGATAACATAACAATCGAGAACAAGAAACTTGCAGAGGTTGACGTAGATCACAAGACATAGTTTTATTTATTACTCGATAAATACTTCTCAGGAACCATGTTTTCGTTCACACTTCACTATGCATGCGATAAGTATCCCACAATTTTTCGTAGCATATCACAGTTTTTGAGACAAAGGATGATATGGAAAACAGAGTGATGCAACAGTACATCTTAGCACAGGGAGAGGAAGTCAACCAAAAATAGTGCGCATTTCATCAAAAGGTATTTATAGAGTTGGCTTCTTTGTTTAAATTTTGGACTGTGACTGGGCAAGAATTTACCGCACTGCAGAATTAATCCAATGATACAATGCGAATCAGTTTTATAGATGACACTATAAGGTATTTCTCCCGCCGTCTTGGCATGCCTTTGTGGTGTGGTGGCAGAACGCATGGGCGAGTATTCCAGAGGTCCGTGGCTCGATTCCCTGAGAAGGCGTTGTTAAATTTTCCTCTCTCCGACCTCAAAATTACCTAATGTCTCTACAGTGGCGCCCGAACTAAAAGGGTATTGGATGATGATGCCCTCATTCACTCTCCACACCCAGGTTTTGGCAATTGGGTCCCCTAAAACCCCAGTAGCCCTTTAAAAGGGGGAGTATATAAGGTTTTTCTCCTGCCTTCTTGGCATGCATTCGTGGTGTGGTGGTCTGCACGCTGGGTGCATATTCCGGAGGTTCGATTCCTGGCGAAGGCGACGCTAATTTTTCATCTTTCTGGCCTCAAATTTACCTAACGTCTCTGCAATACATATTAGATTTCAGGTAAAAAATGTAGCCAAATTAAAATGAGGAACTTAAGAATTACTGCTAAATTAAAGTTAATAATTTTCTTTCATTTTTTTACAACTTATACGCACACACAGATATATATATATGGAAAATGAAAAAATAAAGTGTAGAAGAGTTCAAAACCTAATCCAATAATACGTTGAGAGTTGCAACAACTATGGTAACACTGGGGAAAAAAAAAAAAAAAAAAAAAAAAAAAAAAAATAGAAATTTTAAATTCATTACATATTAAGCCGGATCAAGATATTGTGAAAACAAAAACTAGTTCTTTGCGCACACAACATATAGAGTGAATAAAATTAAAACAGTCAGTATTGAAATTTATAGTTGACAAACGCATATACCTGAATGTGACGACATAAGTAAATTTTTTATATTTAATTTTTCATTTTTGGTTTACACAGTTTTTGCACTTTTGATGCATTTATTTCTTATTAATTGTTTATTCTTCCTAATGGCCTGATTCGAGTTGAATATGAAATGGGGTTAAATATATTTTTAGCCCAAAAAGTCTATTAGTCTTGAAAACCCATTTTGCATTGCTTGCCTTTACTGCGTTGTTTCGCTTTCCATTCGAGTCTGCTGCCATTCGGAAGAACGTTAAGTTATTATTCTTTCTTATTAAATCTATCTGCTTTTGATTAACAAAATAAACCATCTAAAAGCAATAAATGCAGTTCTAAAGAATATTAGTTTTTATTTTTTATATGCTTGATTTAAATAAAATCGCATTTAATTCTTTATATATCTAATTAAAAACAATGAATATTTTTACAACATTACATTGCATATTTATTCAGATTTTAAATATACAGGTGATATATTACGTTCCCAAATTAGACTAAAAGAATATTAATCTAATAGCCTATAAAATGTTTCTATATTTCACCTGGGCCATCTCTATTTATAATTTCTACTGATAAATCGTATTAAACTTTTTAAAGCTTCAAAAATTTAGTAAAACATACGCAAAACTCGTAATCTCAAACAAGTTTGATTTTCAGCTGAGGTATTTGCTTTAGAAAGGTAATGTTCTTAGAAATACCAATCAGTTTCAAGCTGGTTACGGTAAAGGTGCAGTTGAATAGTAGGTAAAAGTGTTCTGATGGTGTGAATCTTCATTCCTGAATTGGAATTCGAGCGATGTGCATCGTTAACGAATGCGGAGCGCATCCTACATGCATATTTCGGCGCTGCGCATGGAAATAGATGACCTGCTGAAAAGTGATACTCCGAAATCGTTCTTTGTATTTCCTTTAAACCTTTTGACGGTCATCAAAGATTTGAGATCGCATTCCACTTAAGCACCGCATTTGGAGCAAACAAGCCTAGCCCGCATTACAAGTTACAGACTGTAAAGTGCACAGTGCTCAGGCAAAAGTTAAGGAGTGCTCAGGCAAAAGTTAAGTGCTCAGGCAAAAGCCAAGATACACGATTATATTGGCTACTAACTCCGAAGGTGATTCCGGGAGGCCGAAACCACCAAGGACAACCTTTCAGTAGTTACATGTAGCGATCACAGAGCCCAAGACAGACATGACAGTTCCTTTACAGCCCATGTCGACCCTGAAAGGACCACCGTAGGAAAGGTGGTTCTAGTCCTGTGAAGGCAGTTAATTTCCTCCATATTATCCAACCCCAAAATAAGGACGCTACGAGTTATCAGTTCCGAGAAAATTATAAACTGTAAGATATCGCTCGTATTTGAGAAGAAAGAACTGCGTAATCTCGCAGCAGCCGAAGGGAAAAGTAGCTGCTCCATTTTAGGGGCAGCTGCATAAGTAAAATACATATCGGTTAGCACTGCGTTTCCGCAGCGGTGCATGTAGCTTGAAATCCATACGGGTTATGCAGCAGAACGCTTTTACCTACCGCTCAACTGCCCTTTATGCTACTTCAATGCGCTATTTCCGCTCTCACATTCTATATAAAATCTTCTTATGGATATACAGAGAATCGCTCGTCATATGAGTCGAAGCGATACGTCGATTAAAAGATGCTGGCAAGAATGAGTGGGCAATGGCAGATTTCAGCATCATGATTGTAGCAGTCGAACTAGGTTCGCAACAGATCAGGAGGACAGAGTGATTGTCAGATCAGCTGTCACAGTTCCTGATTCATCGCTATCAACCATCAGACATGCGACCCGCACACGAGTGTCCGCTATGCCATGACTATTCCCAGACGGCTGATAGAGCGAAATCTACGCTCGTACCGACCGTTATGCCACCTGCCACTCACGCCTGCACACTGTCGAGCCAGATTATAGTAGTGTTTGGCTCGTTTAGGTTGGAATGATGCTGACTGGGGACGTATAGACTTTAGCGACGAATCCCGCTTTCAAATGTGCCATGACGATCATCGAAGACGAGCAGAGCATTGCAGTAGACGCAGCAGAGCAGAGCAGACGAGCAGTTTGGAGACCCCCAGAGCAGCATGTCGATACTGCTTTCAATATTACACTCCACACAGGCCCTCAACCAGGAATTATGGTCTGGGGTACCATTTCAGTTGATAGCTAGATTGCTTTGGGCGTCATTAGAGGCACATTTATGGCACAGAAGTACGTCGACGACATTCTGAGACCTGTTTTTTCTACCGTTCATTTTGCAGTACTCTGGCCTTATTTTTCTGCAACATTATACCACATCACATACGGCACGTTTTGCTATGAACTATCTTACAGCTTGTCAAACACTTCTTTGGCCAGTCAGATCGCCATATCTCTCTGCCATCGAGCATGTCTGGGATATGATGGGAAGGCGACTGCGTCTACCAGAGAATGTTGATGACCTAGCCCGACAATTGGAGCAAAATTGGCAAGAAATACAGCAGGAGACCATCCGGGAGATATATCAATCTATGCCACGCCATGCGACAGCTTGCATCCAGGCTAGAGGTATGTCAATACCTTATTGAGCTCGTTATTTTGTAACTATGTAACTCTGAAATAAATTATTCAATTGCTCTGAAATTTTAATCATTTCTATTCTGTACATAATCTTCCTATCCATCAATTTTTGTCTCCATCGGGCAACTCCTTCTTGGTGCGTGGATTTTTTTTTGTTATAAAGTATATTTACTTATCAAGTTAGAGAGTTTCCTTAACTCAAATAGAAAACCTGCTGATGATGAGAATGATGATGGGAAGACCTCCTGGCAAGTATATAAGACACAGGTTTCTATAGTAGCGGAAGCAAATGAATGGAATCCCCAAGCTAAGGCTTATCATCTCACTGCTTCTTTGAGAGCAGACCTGTACTCTTCCCGAAAACAAAAGGCTAGATTTCAAAGCTCTGTCCGGCGCGTTGGAGCTGCGCTTCAAGAAGGAGAGTGTTTAAAAGACTACAGCACGCTTCAATTAAAATACCGTCAACAGAAGCCCACAGAAACAATTCAGGAGCTCGCCATGGATGTTGAAAGGCTGTTCTATCTCACCTTTGCGGAATGCCCGACAGAAAAAAGGGAAATCCTGTCCCTGCAATACTTTATCGACGGCATCCGGGATCCTGAAATACAGAAAGCTCTACGAATGGTGGCTGTTAAAGATTTAAAAAGCGCTCTGGTTACGCCGTAAATTTCGAGGCAGCAAGCAACTCGTAGAGATTGCTACCCACTTAAAGCTGTGCGAGTCCACGAGCCAGTGGATCAACTGGTGTTCGTTTAGATGATTTATCCATAGAAGTTAATGCTTTCATAGAGTAGGAGTGAGAAAAAACTGGCTCTAAAGTGTTGGAAATGTGGTACTGAAGACCACATACGACGGCAATGCAAATACCCCAGGGCACGAAAAATAAAACAGACGATTTGGCAAAATCACCCAGTGCCTTGAGACGGAATAGGAGTGAAAAGAAACCAATCCTAAAGTGCTGGAACTGCGGTGTTGAAGGCCACATACAAAGTAACTGCAGAACACCCCAGAGCACGAAAAATAAGACAGACAAGTTAAACAGATAATTAAATGCCATGAGACGAAAAAGGAGTGATCAGAAACAAACTTGCTGGAACTGCAGAGCTGAAAGCCACGTACGAAGGAACTGCAGAACACCACACCTTATTATCGACGTTGCCGAATTTCATTATGCAAAAGTGACACTAATTTATATTTTATATTCTAAGAATAACATATATAATTTAATAAATATTCTCTATTCGTATAACGCTATTTAATTTGTTAAATTCAAATTTCATTCCTTGCAGCAATGGCGCAAGAGAATTATTTAAATTGAATTTAACTTTACTATTTTCTTGTGAAACAATATAACATATATAAGATATAATATTTATATACTTCATTGTCTACAAAGCTGATATAAAATGAGTTTATAATAAAAATAAATTGAACTAACGAAATTAATATTATTTTTCAATGAATGTTGACTGAAATATTTATTGCTGAAGAATGTTTATTGATCTGTTTATTTTCAGTTTAAGTTATTTTTAGTATATTTATTTTCATTCATTTTTATTAAATTTTTTAATACATTTACATATTTTTCAAACATGGAAGCTAACGTTGCTTAATTATCAACGATTAAGCTTTAAAATTAACTGTTAACTTTTGCACTTGCTGCTCGCGCTTGCTTTCGATGCGTAAATGGTAGCACGATCAGATGGCAATTGGAAGATCCATGGTTGGTATCCTGCAGGGGGCGTAACTGAGTTTCATCCCTTTCTTCGAAAAACCAAATAATCTCTATAAGCTTTATGAACCTAATTAATTAAACTGTTAATTAAACTCTTTATTATTAAATTTCATGAACTTGAAAGGTACTAAGTTTTATGGTTTAAAAAATGAAAGTTAAGTTCCAGCAACTTGACAACTGATAATAAATAATTTTTTTAACTTTGAAACAGTTAAAAAATTAGAAATTATTTTGCGTCCAATTATAAATTCATAATGCAAGTTAATACATTTAGTAGTTGTCTTTTGTTTCGTGGCGTTAAATGGGATATGTGTATTTGGCCTTATTTTTACGCAAGAACAGATTATTCTTTATCAGATAAATAAACTGAAAACATTATCTGAAAATAATTGCTAAATATTAGGAAAAAATAAATTATTCATAAAACCCTCAATTTCATTCCAGACTAATTCACTGTGAACAAAGTACTCAAGTCTGTGTATGGAAATAATTAGCGGTTGAGTATAAATATTTAAATTTCCGTTCGAAGAAAATGGATATTATTCTCACATTTCCGCACTTACGCCATCATTAAAAAAATTACAAAGAGTTACTTTTATGATCTAATGCTCTGTAATTAGAATAATTTATACTTTGATACACGCTCATCTCTGTTACGCAATTATCTACCTTTTATTCTAATTAAGTCTGTAGAACTAATTGATTTGTTTGAAGAAAAGAATAGTTTTAGCTTTAGAATTTTGTGCAGTTACGTAGTACTTATAACACATTTATTTCTAGATATTACTGTAAATCCAATTAGGAATCCAAATTCATTCTCCAGGGCGCAAAAATGTATAATATATACTTGCGTGCGTACGGGTTCGTAACGGATCGAATGTGCAAAGAACCGATGATAGGTTGATAAAATTTATTTTAGTAAAAGAAATAGTCGTATAGCTGGGCATAGTATCACACAGTACCATGAGTAGTTAAACTTCCAGGTACTAAGAGCGTTAAACTCAACGCAGTGCGAAGCGCATCTAAAAGGCGAAGCTTTGTCGGATATCTTAATACTCCAACTTCAGCTCTGAACTAACAACTGAGAAACGTATGCTCTCCCCGATCTTATATAGTTTTTCCTCGGCCGCCGAGAACTATCTAGTACTTCTCGAAATTACTTATGAGGACCGGATACGGTTACAGCTACATACAGGATCAATTACATTTATTCAATTACAATGCACACTGCAGTTATACAAGGATCGGGCAGAAAATAGACGGCTAATTTTACGACTTTTGGAGATTTCTCGCCAAATTTGGCAAAAATACGGAGTCGAGAAAATCATCACTAGCTTGGCAATATCTCACCAATTTAGATTTATAACAATTTACTGAATGTTAAATAGCCTTCCTCGTATTCTTTTACTACTTACTTTCCGGCAAAGCATCCCCTCTTTAGATTTTAATGTTACATTATATAAAAAAAGAAAACATAATTTTCTAAAACTATTTATATACATACAAAATTCGTAATAATATGAACGTTATCGCCCCGGTTTAACAAGGGCGTTAGACAAAATTCAGAATTAAATAAAAAATTTCAAATATAGAATATTAGAAAAAAGTATGTGGAGTATTTTCATCGCAATTAGTATATATGTGTGAAAGAAATCATGAAGATCGAATAGGTAATGGGAATGAAAAATTAACATGAATATATAATCTAAACAACTATAACAACAATTAAATTCACACCAAGCTAAATAGAACGATATAATATGCTATATGAATAGTATCTACTAAAATATAGAATAAAGTAAACAGAGGTGTTTGCATTCTTGAAATCATCACAGATTCAGAGGTTGAAATTAGTAGGAATCACCAGTGATTGGGATGTGGAATAGACACGAAGAAAAATCGGTGTCTGCCGAAAACGTAGCGTCAAAAACATCGCGGACGAAAATGTCGCGGTGAAAACAAGCCAAGGAGAAAACATCGCAAAGAAAAACATCGCAGATCTAAAACATCGTGATCGAAAATAAAGTGGTTCAAAAACATCGCAATTTAAAAACATCGTCGTCAAAAATATCCTGTTAAAAATAAAGTACCTACAAATCATCGTATGACGATAACATCGCACACATTTTCAGGTTTTAAAGTTGTCAATGAATATTTGTATAAAGATTATAGAGCGCAAGAAGGAAAGAGGGATTTTTTTACTTCTATATTTCATATATTTGAACGAACTAATAAATATTTACTGAAAAAATAAGAAGGAAACTTAAGCATTAAAAAATTGGAAATGAGTAGAAAATTAATGAAACTTAGAAAAGTTAATAGAAGTTTAAATTTATATAGTTACTTAACAAAAATCATTAATAAATTAAACTTTTTTTCTGAAATTTAACTGATAATTTTTCATGAAAAATACTGTCTAAAAGTGCTTAAAAAAAGGAAGATAAATAACTGCATGAGGTTACCTCTATAAAAATTGCTTAGTTAGTGATCAAATTATTTTCTTTCACATTTGTTAATCTGATATTGTTTTAATGAAAATTACACACTGTTTTGTTTCCGCTTATTCTTAAAGTGTCCTTAACATTTTCATGTATAGCGTGCAATCAATATTTTGGATGTCGATTTGTTAGTTATGAAGAAAATCAGTTACATAATATGTCACTATGCGATTTGAAAAACGCATGTATGCGATGTTATCGTCATTCGAGGATTTGTAGGTACTTTATTTTGTATCGCGATATTTTCGACGACGATATTTTTAAACTGCGAAATTTTTGAATCGCTTTTTTTTTCGACCACGATATTTTGTACCACAATATTTTAGAAATGCGATATTTTCACTTTGCGCTGTTTTCTCCCACGATGTTTTGTACCCAGACGGTTTCCTCTTGCGTTGTTTTATCCGCGACGTTTTCGACCGCGATGTTTTCGACTGTAACCACAAAAATAATTTATTATTACCTACGTAATTCAATTACTATGAAAAAATATCGCGACAATTCTTTTTTCTACCATCCGACTTTACTATTTTGAATACCTTATAAGATTCTAGCTAAACCGGTTGTTTTTGGCAACCAGAATACTTGAGAAGTGTGTAAAGACTAATCGCTTACTTCTAAAGCTATAAAAACAAGTCCAAGAAAGATTAAATGACAATTTTATTTTACTCAAGAATATTTACAGTTGGCCCTTCTTGGGCTTGCTCTTCCTCTCCAATAGCCGGACACTTGCTCGGATAATCGGAAACAAACGAACCCATCGGCCTTTTAGCCGTCTCATACCGAGAATGTTACCTACGGTACACGGTTGGGGATATAGCCGTACGATGAAGGGACAGATAATAAAAATCTATGATTTCTCCGGGATTCAGACCTGGACCGAACAATATGACTGCCAGCACCGATAATCTGAAGAAAAGGAACATAAGGTTTAATGTTTTGTATTTCTAATTTCTGGGGAATTAATTCGTAAATTAACAGCCTTATTTTAAGTGAATAATTTCAGGTGTTAAATTAAAATTAACATGTGAAGCAGTTCACACATAAAACTGTTTTAACTAATCATACCAAAATCAATTTGTAATCAATTTTAAATTACGGGATTTTCTATGCTTAATTAAAAATTTTAAAATAATTTGAAATTTGAATGGTTAAAATACTTTCAAAATATTTTCCATTTAGCTGAATGAAAAATGTCGCTGAATGAAAAATGTCGCGGTGAAACATCACAAGGAGAAAACGTTTTGAAACGAAACGAGTTGCCTTTAGTAAAAGAGAAGAAATTTAAAGCGGAGCGGATATATTTGTATACCAAATTAAATGGCGTAGTATGTATATTAAATTAACCAGATGTGGTTAATATGCTCAACTCTGGTAATAGGTATTCTTGCATAAAGCTCTTGTATGTGAAATCTTCTCGCAGGCAACTAATTACGACTTGTTGACCCAACTATTACCAACATTAACCTTGATAAACATGATGATAAACAGCTGAAAGCCTCTTCCGATGCATGCGATATCTCTCTACCACAATTTACTGTATAAACCGTTTGTTCATGGTCCATAAAGAGGTCGTGGGCAATAAAGAAGTATTTAACATAACACTTGTGCTTGTAAACAAATGAAATATTTATGGATATGTATCATATTTCTTCTGAAATATATGTTATGTCGTGTTTATGGGATGTTCTTCGCTGATGATATACAGCCACAAAAGTAACTTAAAGTATAGCTTTGAAATATAAATTTAATATAGGGATTCAAGCAGAAAGGGAAGCAAATTGATAAGTTCCTTGCTAACAGAGAGGCTTGCAGATCTTAATCAGATTTCGATACCTTAGAAAATAATTAAAAAAGCATTTGCTCTTAAACGCATATTGTAACTAATGCGAAAGACAATTCACTTTTAATTTCAGCAAAGAATTCTTTGTTCCCTGGCTTTTGAAAGGATTATGAGTAGCCTATCCTATGATTTTTGACTACTCATGTGCAACATGTTTTGCTACAACTGTAGAGACATTAGGTATTTTGGAAGCAGGAAAGATGAAAAATTAACAATCGCCTTCGCCTGGAATCGAACCACGGACCTCTGTAATACCGGCCCAGCGTGCAGAACCACTACACTACGAAGGAACGCTAGGAACTTGGGAGAAATACCTTATACAACAATTGTGTGGCTTTTACTTTCACTTACTTTACTTTACTTAATTTTCAGGAAATTTTTCTTCTAAATACCAACAAAGTAAATTTTTAAAGTTAGTAAAGAATTAGTGTTTTATGTAGTAGTGTTAGTATAGAATTAGTGTCGTTGAAAAATTAATATAGAATTTGTATAAAATTAGTATTTTTTTCAAATTATGCCTAGAAAATGAAATTGTATATTTATTTTACTAAGTTTCATTTCTATCTTTTAGTTAACATAGATGTATTTTTACTAATAATATTCTTGAATTTTTAAAAATTTAATGCAAGGTTCTGATTTTGATTTAAACAGAAATATTGCAGTTGTCTGTGTGTGTTATTGTAGTAATAAGCAATAGTATGTCATATCAGCAGCTGGAATATACGTGGTTCTAATTTCGGGGAGCGCAAAGCTGGCTTTTCGGGTTTCTCGTGCCCTTCGTTCCGCCAAAAAAATATCTAGAATAGCGTATGACCTAAAACGTAGCAGACGATCATTACTTAGATCTGATCGATTGAGACTGGTGCTTTTATCCATGACAAGTGAGGTAAAATATTAAAAATTACCATATTCTCACATGTGTTCTCTCACACTGTAAGTGACAGCACTACAGCACTAGCAGTTTGAAGACACGTGGTTCCAGTGCTGGTGGGGGGCTCTTTGTGTTCTTCCCCTAATATTATTCTAAATCTAATTTTGCGAATTATAACAAAATACTTCTTTTCAAGATATTTCTGTTCTTTAAGACTTATGTTCTTATAAAAATTCTGTACTACATTTGATTTATTTCATGCTATTTCACATTATTCTGTTTTATTTTCGTTAAAAATATTCCTAAAGAAATGCGTGAAGAACTGTGATCGTTCCCTTTCTTATATGATCTATTTTATGCTATACTTATAGCTATTTTCTAGAGTATCTTTCGTAAATATTTCTTTGAACCATTCAAAGACTATTTTATAGAAAACGGACAAGAAAATCTATCTCCGTATACTAAGATTATATGCATATTTTCAAGCTTGCGTCCAGTCCATGACATTTATTGGATTTCTTCAACTGCTTTGCTTGGAACACAGTTTTACAAATAGAACACACTTGCAACATCCTTTTTTCGTAGTATTTACTGCCTGCATCTACATTAAATAACTGTATTTTGCTGATTTATTTTCGATAATGTTTCTATCTTTATTCTGAGTACCATCTATTTTCTCTCGTGGATACAGATTCGTGGTTTAAAAGACTTTGTTATTTTAAGTTTGCTTTCTGATGCATTTTCATCCAATATCAGATCTTAAAAATTTCTCGCTTCTTTCCAAATTTATTTACAAATAAAATAGCGCATTGTTTTCATATTTATTATTTGCCTCAGAATATGAAAGAAATCAACCGTACTATTTTTTGAAAATTCTTTAAAAATGTTATCTTTTAGCACCCGGAAACTGAGCGGTTTTGTACCAAAGTACATGCAGTTAGAAAACATCTTTTATCAGGTAAAATGTTGCTAGAAACATTCATAAAAAATGCCAATTAGATGCATTATAAGTTTAATGCATTTCATATGGCAGCAATGACAGATATTATATTAAAAAAGTACTTACTTCAGATCGCTCAGCTTGTCAATTACAAGTCGAATAATTTTGAAAGCTAAGCTAGCTATTTATGCTTTGTCGAATGGCAACACACTGAAAATTATCTGCTTGAGAGAGAGGGGGAACACATTAATAACTTAAGATAAGCCTTTAATAAATTTGCTATGGCATAAATTTAATAGGAAAGTCAATGCATTTTGAGAGTGACTGCAGTTCAAACCAATTCCCGTTTTTTCACTTAACTAGAAACTAGAATTCCAAGAATGCAGGCTACAGTTAAACTTAAGCAAAATGTTTACTGAAAGCTAAGTTTTGTTATCCAACTAAAATGTAACAAATCTCACTTTCTGCTACTTGCAGAGTTTTAGGAATATAATATTTAAATACGTAAAACACCTCTAGTAACGTCAAAATCTAACCAATAACACTACAGCTGTCGTGGTCGTCAGCCCTATATGCTTAACACATTTAAAATTGCTCATCAAATCTACATCGACATACAGGGAACAATTTCTCAAACCTTCTTACGAAACATGAAATTAGACTTAACTGGGATTAGAGCGCATGTTGTGTACTTATGCAATGAGTGTGCGGATGATCTTGCTAAAAAGGCGGCTATAGTACTTCAAAAGTGGAAACACCAGGTTAAATAAGAAAGACCATACGAATTATGCTAAATATTTTATACAAGAACTGGGATATGCTATGGCAGGACTCTAGAAAAAAGAATTTATGCAAAATTTTAAAATTAAAAGAATTGCAAATACCTAACTGAAGCATGGACGTCAGTCAAATGATAAGCGGCCATGGAAGATTTCTCTAGGTTTGGGTTTAATAAAATGGATAAATGTAAGTTATGCAATGAGATTGGAGATGCTTGAGATTGGGTTGAAGAGTGTGCCATCGCTAGAGACATAGAAGCAGCAGACAAAGTCTTTAAAAAATTGAATTACACTAGTGTAGCAGTGAAAAGAATTGCAAAGAAATTTATGGCAAATGCATGCCGGTTTGCATGTGGGTGCGTGTTTGTATTAGCGCTTTGAGTATTTTTCTATTATTTTAGTTTAGTTTCTAACACTTGGCTTTATTTCCCGTCCTCTGTCAGTGCTCTGTTAGTCTATTTCTTTCCTTTGTCAGTGCGCGAAATATAAAAACCACAGGTATATTATATTAGTACTTTCTGGTTGTATTCTATGATTTCTCTTTCGTTGCATTTTATATTTTTTTTTGTTTCGTTGGAGCGGTTGTTGTTTCTGGCTTGCTCTGGCGTAGCCCATAAAAAGATCATAAGCCGACGTAAAGTCTACCAGGAGGGTCGAACTGCGCCCTCCCCACATCACATCACAAGGGAACAACTCGGGAAATTAACTGCTTTCTGGTGCATTGCCACAACTTTGGCTTTAAACAACAGATGAGTTCGCTATTTAAAAACAGTCTAATTTGAAAATTCTGGTCAAGCCTGACAGGAGAAACAGAAATTAGAGGAAAAATTTAACATAAAAGTAACATGTTAGTCAAATTATTACTTTTCAAGTTATATCAGTTTTTGTGATATGTAATAAAAAGCAGATTTTCCGTGTAAGAGAAATTGACTAAACTCTTTATAATTAGTATACCGAAAGAAGCCCCTTGATATCATCATAAATTGGATGAATTGTTATACTTCTCCGAGGAAAAATGTTCGTAACCAACCATAGGAGAATTGAAGAGCTCTATCCACATTCTGTCATGAAATCATCCAATATGCCACCGTTCGTTAATTAAATTTTGAAAACTCGCACTTTATTAGGAAGATTCGCTACCGAAGCTACTAATTCACTTATGTCAGTTTTGAACTATTCTTATTTAGATGAAAGCTGTGAAGACAGACTACGTTACTTCAAAGTAATAATTAATTTTCCAGTTAGAAGAATATTAGAAACCGACAAAATTACGGTACACATAGTATGCCACATTTTCTAACGAATAATGCATGTTATTTTGCCATTTTAATTATCTCTACTCGAATTGTTTAATGAAAATCAGTATTTGTCAAAATAATATTAGCGGCGAAATGTGCGACTTGTTTTAAGTTCAAAATATGCGTATTACGCATCTGGAATATTGGAAAGAACACATACCGCGTTCAAATTCCCAAATGCATTGCACATAGAATGTCACAGATACTAAGTTGAGGCTACCGATCATTGTTGCGCATTTGGTTTTTGTCCAGAAAATTAAATGCCCCTAATTACAGCATTATATTTTTAATTTAGTCTTGCAAACTCCCAATTATCAGTTCTCTATAGGGAACGACATCCATAACTATTTCAGAATAACCGTTAATTCTAGGGCAGTTAGTTAAACACAGGAGAAAGGAGTAATTATAATAGTATATTATAAATAACAGAAATTCGCTGTTAACAATTTATCCATACTTTCAAGCATTTTATTCTGAGAAATATTTTTAGTTCGTTATGCTATAAGGTTTAACTTAATTAACACACTTTTCTAGTTAACCAACTTTACCTACGTTAAAATCTATTCTACGCTTTAATTGTTTCTTCTATTTACACCATAATATGCAAATAATTGGAATTTTAAATAAGACTAAGAACTTAAATTAAGGAAAGGAGAACTGGCATCACCAGTGATATTAAAGAAAGTTACCTTTGTTAAATCTGACACTGCAGAAAATACTCTAAACTAGTGTTTTACTTTTAAATTAGTTTTCTGGAATTATAATTTATCTTAAAGAAAGTTTTAATGTTTTTAACTGCAGTTATTTTCACCAGGTGACGTTGTACCTCGACGTACTGCATATTAGGCTTTGCTTTTGAACAGTTACGGTCAAAGGTAACAATGCGTCGACTAGTTAGGTACATATTCCTAATCTAGAAGAAATGAATTGGATTTTATGACATTTATGTATAATGAAGCACCTCTTCTATTTGCTTCGCAATTACTTCCAATGTTGCACAGGAAAGGGGGAACAAGTATTTAATTTCGATATGTATTATTCTTCAGATCTAAAATCTCATAAATTTTTATATTTAGTACATCTGAAGTTATAGAAACACATACGAGTAGGTGATTCAGTATTATTGCCAATACGAAAAAACATTATACATTAACATCTATTAATGATTTAGGCCAAAATAACACGCCGGATAATGATTATTGGAGAAGTCAAACAACAAGAATCAGAATTTTACAGGACTAGTTTCTATGGTTTAACTACAGAACCATCCTCCTCAGCTGTCTAAGTGCAAATGAACGAGATAAGATATGGTGATAAGAGTAGTTACAGGATTTCTTGCCAATGTAGTTTAATTTACATTGGTCAAACTAACAGAGCGTTAAAATTTCGCATTAAAGAACATGAAGCACATGTTAGGATAAAAGAAACACAGAAGTCCTCTGTTCTCCAGCACTGCTGGTCCGAAAAATCACCCTTTCTATTTTTCTACAGCCCAAATTATTCAAAAAACATCTTTCATTGGTGAATTAGATTTTCTAGAAGCGTTTCACATTCAACAAATTTTTTGTTCTAGTTAACGACTCTAATTCTAATCCATCTTTACCTTCAGCCTTTAAGAAAATTATGTTTTAGTTTTCTTGTTTTATCAATAGATGGCGCCAGTAGCTTAAATTATGTCCAGCCTTTTTTATTTTATGTTATCTTTTCACCATATCTTATCTCGTTCATTTACACTCAGGCAGCTGAGGAGGATGGTTCTGTAGTTAAACCATCGAAACAAGACCAACAAAATTTACCAATACAACGCTGATTCTTGTTGTTTGACATCTCTGATAATCTATTAATGATTTTTTACAAAATTGCTGCTGCCCAAACGGTATAGTGGTTAGTGACTCTGATTACCGTACCGAAGGGCATGGATTCGAATTCCGGAGAAGACATGGATGTTTATAACTGTATAGTGTCTTTGCGCATGGGGGCACTTTAAAAATATGGGTGCTTTCCCTCAATATTGGGGGGGGAACTGGGTAAAAAAGTACAGTCACCTATATAGTGCCCAAGGTTCTTTCTAACGATAGACGTAGTCTTGTACTCCTTACTCGCCGCGATGAGTTTCGTGGGCTTGTTCTGATATCAGACAATCGAGATTAGTCACAACAACATACAGAAGTGCTATTGTTGCTGTTCTATATGTTTTAGTTGTTGCTTTTAGTATTTATAATGAGGTATATTATGGAACTAAAGGAATATCCTGAAGAACTAAATATTGGACAAATTAAGAAAGTGACAGAGATTGGCGTAATGTGCTTTAATTTGCAAGTTATCTCGAAGGCTAAACAAAACCTTCTTCCTTAGCTGCTAAAGTGAAAATGAAAAAAAAAAAAAAAGAAACATATGCCTACGTAAAACAATACGAAGAAATTAGAGTATGTTCTGGCTTTAGAAAATTAAGTTATTAGTGCCCTCCTATAAACCATAAATTCAAAGAAAAGCATGACCTTTTTCTAGATAAAGCACTACCATAATTGTAATTATAAAACTTTACACCATAAAATCCATCATTTTGCTCATAGTTGCTTCACTATACATTAACCGCTTTCCTTACAAATTTTGTTGAAAAAAATCGCAAAAAATCATCACATTTTTTTATTTTATTATTAAATGCAAGGAAACAAAACAAAACAAAATATGTAGGTTTTAATTTGAATTTTTAATTTTTTACAGGTGTAAAAGCATTTAGTTTTAATATTAGTTTACTATCCCGAGTTATCTCGGGCAAATAAAAAATTAAATATTAGTCGTTGTATGATAGTTTTTGAAACAAGGAACAGCACAAAGTGATACCTGACATTCTATACACTGGTATCTGGTCTCTTTTCTTACTGGCTTACCTCTGGAATACAGGAGGACAGCGAACACTGTCTTATTGGATTTGATTGTTTTTTGGTAGCAGGAATAACATCTGGAAAATGCGTTGAGGTTATAATCACTAACTGAAAAATCATCGCTTTCGCTATCTTGCATCATCGTCATTATTTTACTTTTTTTAACTATCACTCTTTATATATTACTAATCCACACGCTGACGTATACTAGACAATAGGGAAAACATGTGACCAGTCCGGCCAAACTTAGCAAACTGCCAATAAAAGCTGAATATTTCCTTTCATTTCCTCCAGGCCGAGTAAAACCGTGATAAAACAAATCGTACTGATAAATTCTGCTTCGCCCGAGTTTTCTCGGGATAATAATTAACTGCAATATATACAAACCCGGGATAACTCGGGATAATCAGGCAAGCGGTTAAAAAACTCCCTGAAGCACAGTTTTTAAAAAATGTTTACTACATCTTAGATAAAGTTCTGCTTTAACTAATACTGCAACTTTTAACTATCCCAAAGGAAGTATTAGGTAACCAACGTATAATGAGTTGATTCAGCTTTTGAAAATTAGTCTTTCGACGTCTTTATTTTTGTCTTTCGTTTTAAGAAATACACCGTGGCGAATGTTTAATGGCTTTAAAATGATGACCATAAATGTGACATTTTTAAGCTCTGTTTTCTAAGCTCACCTGATGGAATCGAGAATGTTAATTTAAATCAGTTTCTATGTGTATCTCGTGGGAGAAATTTCTGTCTGAAATAATGGGAAGAAATTTTTCTGATCTAATTTGAAAATAGGGAACGAAATAAATGTAATGAGATTTCTCTTAGTCTCCGACATTAATCTTTATTTCAGGAGCAATCATGTAAAGAACAAAAACTGCATTGAAACGTTTGCTTCTTAAATAAATTTGAAAAACGTTTCTAAAATGTCTTTTTTGGATATTACAAATTTCTGTGAAGAATTATTCGTAATTTTTCCAAAATAAAAGAGAATTTTTTTAAAAATTCAAACTGAAAGCGAAAAACGAGCTTCTTCTCTTTTATATCAACTGTCATAGTTTAGATATCAACTACTATAGTTTTGATATTTTCTTGCTTTTTTGGTTTGAAAATCATAGAGTAGGAAATTACGTTATGACAAATTTAAACTCTTTCAGAAAACATCTAATTCTTTAAAATCAGTAATTAGCCTACAGACGCTATATATTACCAAGTCGCACTTGACAATGATATTAACGAAATGTCTCTGTCGTTACAATTATTTAATCAGTAAGTATTTGTGAATTAGTTAAGAATTAATGCATCTTCTTGTGTGGGCTCTTATAATAAAAGCAGTCAGCACTGGAAACTAGAAATTGGAAGAATTCTCTGCCAGAAATTCAGAAATATCTGAAAGAAATATCTGCGAATCTCTGCAAGAAATTCAGCGTATTTTTAATGATCCTAGTTCCATAAAACCTAGATCCTAAAACTCTCGTAATGGCCGCCGAAATAAAATTTGGTAGAAGATAACTGTATTTAATCAATTTAATCTGTATTATCGATTAAATCGATTTAATCTGTATTAATCTGTATTATCGATTAAATTGATTTAATCTGTATTTAATCTGTATTAAGCTGTATTTAATCTGTATTAATCTGTATTAATCTGTATTTAATCTGTATTAATCTGTATTTAATCGATTGGATCTCGTACCGCTCCCCAATCTCCCTTTAAGTGAGGATAATTTACGGAATCGTCGTATTCTCCTTAATGCTTTCAGGATGTAAACGATTAGTTCGCCTAATTAACAAATGGAGATACATAGTTGACTGCTAAGAATGATGAGTTTTAATGTTTCCTGCTACAAACAATCTAATAGACTTTGCATATTTTTATTCATCCATATCTTTCTCAGCTTAAATATCATCTTTAGCTCCAAATAAATGATAAAATATATAATTACATAGGCGAATATAAAGCCGTTGCGAATACGATGTTTTAATGGCTAGTGATGTTGAATGAACTACTTTTATATCGATCACTAGTAGCAATTGTGGGAAACGTCGGAAAGAAAATTACTAGATTCGACATGTAATTCCCGTTCATTTGCAATGACGTCATTGCATAGCTACTCATGAAGTAAACAGGTATTTGGCATTTTAGCGCATAGCTTCCGACTTTCTTCCAGTTACTTGGAAACATCCTAAATCCTGTTTAAATCGCAACCGATAACAAACGATGCACGAAAAGTCAGATTTGATATATTAAATTTCATTTTTAAAAATTTTTGCTTGCGATGTAAAATTCTGCTTTAAGTAACTTGTTACTCATGCTGTTATTTTCATCCTCATTTTGTCTGTTTCATGATAAAAGTTCATTTTTAATGTTTTGCCAAGTATTTTTTTCCCTTCGTGATATTCTTGGTGCTGTTGCTATGCTGTTATTTAACTTTGCTGTCTTTTTTATAAATTATTTTGGCTCACGAAATGCCCTCATTTGTTTTGTTCCAGTTTGTCCTTTCTTTTTTATTAAGTATACTTTTGCTTTTAGAATTTGTTTTCTTCCCCCTTTTCTGTGTAGTTAGTTTTATCTTGATGTTTTCCCCGAGAAATTTCTTTCTTTGACAAAATTGTTTTGATTTCTCTTCTGGAGTCTTAAGCTTTATGCAAGAATTTTTTATATTTTGCAGTAAACAAAAATGCAATAATTATATTTGCCATAAAAGTGTCATATTATAGTATCATAAAAGTCTAACAGTTGTAAAGTGTATTTTAATTAAGAATAAGTTAAGTCTTGTTAAGTCTGTCCTGCCCCTCTGTTTCTCCTATAAGAGTCACCAGAAATGTAAATTAAGCGGGTTTTAAATGTCGAACGAAAGAACAATTTAAGGAGAGAGTTGAGAACTTAGCCAGTGTCTGCTTCTGCCTCAAAATCCATCCGTCTGATCAGCTATGCTAGTTTAGTTTTTTTATCTTTGTTGGTAATTACGTTTACAGGAATTAATTAGGAACAGGGTTATTAGGTGTTTAACTTATTACTTGTTTGGTATATGGTTAGCATGTTTTATTTTAAGATGTTTGCTAAAGAGAGATAATTAAGTTGACATGTTTCACTTGGTATCTACCAGCTCTGCAGTATAAATAAACTTTCAACTTGGTTTTACTTTCTGGAAATTCTTTAGAAATCTTAAAGCAAACAAAACTAGCAACAAGACAATAACCTTCATTACTGTATATGACACAGGTTTCATATACAGTTATGAAGATAATGCGAATGCCTTTGCCACGCATTTTGCTAAACAATTCACGCCTAACAATTATCTCTCTTATCCCAACTTTATCCGTCATTAAGGAACTCGGTAGAAAATTAGATAGGCCAGCTCAGTGCCACAAACTTTCACACCATAATTCACAAACACCATCATTTCTAAGCTTCATGCAAGAGAAGTTTCCCGGAAAGACAACATTTCAAATCTTATGATCAAGCATCTCCCTGGAAATATTAACAACAGACTCTGTGACATTTACAACGCCTGCCTGTGCCCGAGTTACTTTCAATGCAGTTGTTGTACTGATTCCCAAACCTGAGAAAGACGACTTACGAACGAATGGCTACTGGTTAGTCAGCTTGCTTCCGTCGCTGGGCAAGATTCTAAAGAGGATCATACACTTACGCATGCATCCATCACTGAATTCTCTTCCAAACCAATAGTTTGGACGTTTCATCAGTGGGACGTTTTCTACACCCATGCAGTTGGTATGCATCGTAAATATGCATCGTAAAATTCATCAGTGCTGCGAGTCACAAACGCCAAACCACTGCGTTTCTTATGCTAGACGTGGAAAAGCCTTTGACTTTGTCTGGCCCAACGGCTTAATTTATAAGCTTATTTCTCTCGACGTCACTAGAGAGATGATCGTGATTCCGTGCTTCTTTCTTACCAACAGCTCTTTCAGTCTCAGGCTGGGCCACCACTATTCTCCTAATACCATCACTAAAGCGGTTGTGCTCCAGGGGTGGATCCTTGGCCCAATTCTTTATCTTTCTTACGTAAAGGACTGCCTTCATGGAATGTTTTAAGGGAAACTTGGTAGTATACGCGTTACAAATGGTTTTGGTTTGGTTTATTTAATTATGGTAAAACACTCAAAGTCTGTTTGCCTAAGGGGGGATCCCTTAGTGGAGGACTTTTCGTATGCATGTTACACATGGGGAAAATCATGAAAACACCCATGCAGGCAGCCCGTTCGCCAGGTCTCGAAGCCGGTACCGAACTAACACTGTTCAGAAACTTTACCGCTTGGACGCTGGTGGGCCCATTACAAATGGGGGAAGCTGCAAAAGCCAACTATGTAGCCAGCTTGTTCGCTCGGGTTCGATCTCAGGTCGAACTGTCAGTGTTCAGAGACTTTATCGGTCGTCCACTAGTGGGCTCAGAATTAAAGAACTATACTTATTGACCCAAGAATAAAATATCTAGATTATTCTGGTAAAAGTCTTCGTGATTAGTGGAAATTAGATGCTAATATTAAAGTAATTGTTGCTGTTGTTGTCTTGTCCATGTATTTCATAGAAGAAAGGTTGCCAGATTCTCAAGGGAGTTGGACTTCTGGTTCTGCCTCAATTCGGAGAGAAAGCCCTCCTCGGGGATGGTCCGAGAGTTTCCCACCCTTCTTCCCTACCTCCTCTCTACGAGAGGACATTCGGCTCACAATATATTTAGAGTGCCTCCATTTCATGTTATTAAATGCCGCAAAGACACTATACATTTACAAACATCCATGCCTTTCCCGGTATTCGAACCCAGGCGCTTCGGTACTCAGTAGGCTTTCTTAACCACTACACGTCCAAGTGGCTATTATAGTAAATGATTACAACAAATGCCTATTTATGACAAATGAAGAATCAATGAACGTTAGGCCAGTAGATTTTATTATTTTTTTAGCTGATGCCGAAAAGTCTGACGATGTATAGCTTGATAAATACCCATTCGCCGCTCTCGCATTTAAGCCAGAGAATTCAGTAACACTTCGAATTTAACAACTTTTTAAAAATGTTTTTTATTTTGTTATCATTTAATCAGAAGCGAAGTATAATTATCATAAGAGTTGAGCATATAAATGAGTAAAAATTCTCATTATAATTTGTAATAACCTCTTAAGACTCATTTTTATAAGCTTTAATTTATCTCACTCACTACGTTTGCCTCTACGGTCAAGAGGTTTTCTTCGATTTTTAAGTTTTCTCCTGATAAACTACCTAGCTTAAATTCTGTACACGCACTGTTTGAAGATGACAGTACAACGTGGTGAAGTGATTTTTTCAAAATTAAATTGAGATCTTTTAAAATTTAATTTGTAAAGATTTTTTGCAATTATCTTCCTTTACCGAACAAAATAAAAATCACAGAATTTTTCTATTTGCAGTATCGGATAGAGCGAGGAAAATCAATTAAATTTGTACGAAATAGTAACTTGATTTCAAATATTTTAGTAATTTTTCAAAATTGTTTGATATTTTTGACTATATGACGTCTATGATTTTAAAATTTCAACGTTTAACAATGTTTCAGATAGAAAGATTTAAAACGTTCACAGATTATTTAAAAAATTATTTGTCCCTTTTTAAAATAAAAGTGATAAAAAATGTACTAAGAGGGCGATTTTTGACATTTGAAAAAAAATATTACAATATAAAAAAGAAGTATCTGTTCTTCGGTAATGATATCATTACGTCATACTATTTCTCATGCTTCTGTATAGACTTTTCTAGAATTTATTACATTTATTTATTTATTAATCTCACTCCTCTTGTTGCAAAGAAATTAAGTTTTTATAGAAGACTTCTGTCACTTTATGAATGGTAAATTCCTCCCTTTTTGTAGACAGATTTTGCATTTACAATTCGTTTCATGCTATTTGTCTCAGAAACAACAGGACCGATTATCATTTAAAATGATCTGCAATGAAATCTACAGCATCATTTTAAACTTTTCCGTTTCATAAGTTTATAAAAATTTAGAATTTTCAAAGAATATGATACAAATTCGTCACGCTTTTTTAAAACAAGGACGATTAAAAAATGAACTAGGCAACTCTTTGAATTTTTCAAAATTTGACATATTTCTATGGCTTCACAAGAACAGTGAATATGAATGCTGTAGAATAAGCGATGGGTGACTGCTTATCCGAACTCTGGAGTGTAGGTTCATGTAGGCGTATAGGCTCCTAGACAACCGAGCGTAAGGCTCAGTTGTCTAGAAGTGCCTTTCCCCTTTTTTTGACTTGTACCATATTGGTTGACTCCTCTGGTGCATTGTGGACAAAATTCTGAAGGATGAGACGGATAAAAGACTAAATGAGTTCGGCCTTTCATGAGTGAACTGCTGACTATTAGATTAAGAATAAAAAAGAAAATTAAAGGAAAAATTCTTAGGAATATCATTACTAAACTTTTTAGTTATCTTATTAATACGCTGGTCTGAAACTAAATTTTATTCTGTTGTTGTCTTGTCCATATTATACGGAACAATGGTTACCATTTTGTTGTGATTTTTTCTTATTTTTATGGTACATTATCAGGTTAGGATTTTCGGAATATATAAGCTTCAAAGCTTATTTCCTGATGCTTTTTTTGTGATTTAATTTTCTCCGGTCTTTGATTCCAAGTGTTTCCATTTTTTCAATTAATGCATACATAAAAAGCTTTTAAGCAGTAGTTTTTATTCTCTAAATCGCTCTATGCTTGTATGTGTTCATGTAGCTCTAAACAAAGCACTATGTTGTTTCATTTGCAGCAAAAATAACAATAGTTGGATAATCCTGTAGTAGTGATAATCTTAGTTTAGTCAAACAGGAGACTCAAATGACTGGCTCATTGATCTAATCATTATAGTTCGACCGTCTCAAGCGCAACCCTGGTTGGCATTCTGCCAAAACACATAGACTCGTCCAAAAGGGGCGGTATTACTTGCTGGGACGTGAAAGGTCTTCTCTTCTCCGGAAAGAGCTATGCTGGAGGAAAAGAAAAGTCCCCATCCTTCCACGCTATTTTGAGAATAATTCGGTCCGAATGGCGCATGCGTGTTTGCGCTCATGGTCGCGGATGAGGCGGTCGAACTATACAATCAATTGGAAAAAACAGAGTCCTTTATTCCATCCGTCCTACAGACGTCGCACAAAGAAATCGCCCAAATGGATATTTCCGTTGAAATATAACTGAAAATTTTCGCGATTAAAGTACTTCCTTTACTTTGTACAAGGAAGTAAAAATAAACCCTTTTTTGTAATTAATTACAATTGAATGACATTAATATTTGCTTGATCGTAAATAAAAAAAGACAATAAACATAATAGTATTATTATTATTTCTAATGGCAGCCATAGCACTGTTGAGTGGCAGATTGTACTAGATTAATAAATTTCAAAAACATATTAATATAACAACATTCAAGCAGTAATTAAAATACAGAACTTTCAGTACCATATGATAATTTTACATCAAAAACTTGTGAGAAGAAATTACAGAACGTTAAATCTTAACTGTTCCTATCATAAAATGCTGTACGATTAGGTTAAATTCATAAAGAATTGGAAAAACGTTTTTACATAGGCCAGAAAAAGGAAGTTTTTTTTTTCTTGTGTAAACCTTTTTTTAGGGATACCTAAAGAAACATTAAAAACAATCTTCCATTTCTCAAATTCTCTGTTAAGCAGATATCGAAAACATTCACTCGTTCTATTTTTATCTAAAAAAAGGATCAAGCTATGCTATCCAAGTAGTAATCTTTTTTTTATGAGATGCTGCAGAAAGGCTAAAAACATAGGAATTTTATACTGGGCTCTTTTGCTTTTCTGCTCTCTTGAGTTCCTTCTTTGCTTTTGATTTGCTCTTCTGACACGTTTTAGCTCTGATGGGTACCAGGAAGAAAACAAGAGGTATTTGTTTACCGAATCGATCGTTCGATGCGCTACTTGGCTATTCCATCTTAAGTTGTGTTAGACAGTAACGTAAAAGTATGTTCAATTTCTCTGTTTCGAGTTAATATTTGTATCACTGTCTTTTGTCATCATCTTCGATGGGTATTAATGAGTTTGTTAGGTAGTAATTCTAGCTTTTAACGGTATTAAATCTTACCATCTATCAACATAAAGACGATAGTTGAAGTACCCCTCACGAAAGTAACTTAGAGAATTCTATAAAATACAATTAAAACTTCTTTAGAATCCTGTAGCATTATGGTTCAGTTTTCTAAAAAATAAAACAGAAATAGATATTCTATTGAATTTTATGCAGTTTTAAATACAATTTCTGCATAATTATATATAGAGAGGCTATAGAAATATTTGTAGATAGTTCGTAAAGATTTGTGCAGAGGTTCTGTACAGATTTGTATAGAGTTTCTAAAGGTAGTGTTTTGCTACAGAATCCAGGTTAGATTGCATTATAGGAGGAATACCTTCTGGAGGACTTTTAGAGGGAAACTGGCTTGTATTCATGTTACACATGTGGAAAACCACAAAAATCCACTATGAAGCTAGATAGTTCGCCCGTGTTCGAACCCAAAGCAGGTCGAAATACAAGTATTCGGTGGCCTTAATCACTCGGCCACAGGCGACGCTTTTTACAGAATCTAATTTGTAATGAGTATAGGATTAGTAAATGAAATTCTTCTGAAAAGTTAAAGCCAATTTGCAGGAAATTGAGTCCGAATTCTAAGGAATTCTGAACAAGTTTCTTGTTTTTATATTCGATAAAAATATCCTACAGAAGCTGTCGAATATGCAAAAGTATTTTAAAGTCAACGAAATTTTCTTTTTGGATTGAAAAGAATAATGTTTCTCGCACCGTCAAAAAACAACGAAATCTAGAGCCATCAAATTTTGAATAACGTAGTCCTCCACTCGAATATGGGCACCTGGAAGCCCGAATCTTGAATTTTGAACTTGTTTTATTATCTATTTCATATCTTTTAAACTTTAACGAATTTTTTATTAAGAAACTCAATGATTTCAAAGCGAGCAGTGGCAACACACTGTACGGAATAAAATATTTTTATCTTAGCTCACGAGACTGTCTACCGGAAATTCTAAAGATATAGCGTTTTTAAATATTTTTAGCTCGAAGATGATTTAGCCCAAATGCTATTGAAAAGTGTATGTATGTGTGACAATTAAATGAAAGAAAGATTTATTTGGGCGTACATAACGTCTGGAACTTTCAGATTTCTTTTATAGAACTGTTTAATATTGCTTAAATTTTGAAATTCTATGACATGTAGGAAGGAAGAAATGAAAACTTCTGAAAAAAATTTTTTTTGGTAATATAAAATTGTATTGTCGTTTAATTAAAAAATATTTAAATAAAATGCATACATTTTAAGTCATAATTATGTTTACTTGAAATTTCAGAATTTAAGAAATAATTTTACTCTTGTACAAAAATTAAAGAAAATATATTACATAATTACAATTTTATAATTAACAGAATAAATTTAATCTATTACTTAATGTTATGATTTAAATTGATTTTATAGTTACAAGATTTAATTTTTTAGCATAAGCAAAACTCTACAAAAAAAAAAAAAAAAAAAAATGACATACATTCAATAATTGAAAGCATTTCAGCTAGAGAATTAATTTCCAACTTTTTCTTTTATGAAACACTTTTAAAAGAAGGGTTTTCTTCATTGCCCCTTACATGTTTTTGTAATATATACCATACAACCTATTCATAATGCAAATTATTGTACATAAATAACTTAAAGATAGCAATTTGACTCAGCATCTGAACGAAAGTTTTGAAAAAGTGGTTTATTAAACTAACGTTTTATAATTTTCGTATTATTCTCATTTTAATTTTGCAAGTATAAGCAAGTTTTCAGATACAAAATAAAATAATCTTCCCAAACGTTCAGTTTTATTTAATATGAGGACTGTGATTGACGTTTCGATGCAAATTTTTTAATGTTTGGAATAAAATTGCTTCTTTTAATTCTTAAATTATCTTTCCCAGAAATATTCAACCTGTTTCTTATTTTCTGTACTAAGTTATTGACTTCATGAAAGCCAGTTTTAATTAAATAAAATAGAAAAGTCAATAATGTTGATACGCTAAAAAAAAAAAAAAAAAAAAAAAAAAAAAAGAACATTAATTTGGGATTTTTCTCTGGGATCATCTTTCAGATCCAAAAAATTTAGTGTATTTATCTGTCTTGAACAAAACTTGACTTATTTTTGTGGTAAAGCTCTATATCAGTCAATAATTAATTATCAGTTTTTTTATGGGATCATGATTATGCCGATCAATTGCCAAACTATGTTTAGTTATTTACCCCCAATCGATCCCTTGATCATTAATAAAGCTCTTTTGAATTTTCATCAATCCCCACGGGCTCCTTGGCGACTCCATTGGGAAACTTTAAGCTATAGGATAAAAAAACGCCAATTCATTTATAAATGATTCAACAGCCTGTAGAGACATTAGGTATATTTTTGGTAGCAGGAAAGATGAAAAATAGCAACCGCCTTCGCCGGGTATCGAACCACGGACCTCTGGAATACCGAGGCAAGCGTGCAAAACCACTACACCACTAAGGCACGGTAGGAAAGTGGGAGAAATACCTTATAAGCTATAAAAAAACCTTTCCTTCTGTTTTTCTGTATCCATATAGTGCATCAAAAACTAAAAATTTGCTTTAATTCAGTCTGAAAATCTTCGCAGATTTTTAAAGAATACCATTAGTAAATGGCTTTAAAAATTTCTGTGGGGGTTTCCAAAGCAACATTTCTATAGAATTCTGTTCTGTGGAAGCCTTGTAAAATTTCTAAAAAATTTTACAGAGAAATACTTCTATATAGGATTACCTATTACCTATATCTTGTTCTATAAGAATTTCTAGAATTTCTATAGAGCACTATCAACCTCTGTAGAAAATTTTCGTAAGGGGGTCTAATCGTAAGGGTTCTTTAGTGAGAAGGTTTCGTAAGGGAGGTTTTCGTAAGGGTTTCGTAAGGGCTGAAACCGGTGAATTAATTGCTCAAACAACCAGAAGTACAGAAAAAATAAAACCAGTTCTTTTTGTAGAAGTGTCAACTCTTATAATTTAAGCGGATGATTTCTGATTTTATTTTACATTTCTGCCAGTACAATTTACAACATATGTTCCGCGAATTTCTGTTATTCTTAGACTTTCTCACTACCTTTTAATAACGTGGCTTATTATTTCGATATTTGTAACCCCAAATTTGATTTTAAGCATCTGAAATTACTTAATTGTTTTCCAGATTACCTCCGACAAAGCTAAGACAGTTTCATGACTGAAACATTATGGCACACTACCGAATGCCTGTCGAGAAGGGATGAGTGAAAATATCGTGCTTTTGTTCTTCAAGGGTCGTCAACTTCCGCTGCTACTTATCTGGTGCCTATCGCTAATGGGAATGAACTCAAATCGATGCTGTTTTTCGCGCTGCTCTCGTGGCTGAACAGTGTGAGTTTCAGGTGCTTCCATAAATAATTTAAGAAAATATAAGCTTAAATCTTCGTAAGTGTGTGAGAAAAGCGAAATATCCATATATGTTTTAAAAACCATACACAAATTACCTTTTCGTCTAAAGAAATGTAATACATTTATGAATGCACTCTTTGTCACTGCAGTTTTGCAAGGTGGAAAGACCATTGTTCTTAAATATATTCTTATTTAAGACGAAATATTTCCTTTTGGTATACTTTTAATTTTTTAAGAATTATTTTTATCCCTGAGAAAATTTTCCTGAAATAACTCTCTGAGGCATTCTACATTGCTCGAATCATTTTCGACATTAATCTAAGCTGAGATATTCTGAATTGAGTTTCTTTTCTACGTGCATGTGAAACAAAGTAACTTCGTGATACTTCGCACTACGTTTCATCACTTCGATACTTCGATACTTCGCACTACGTTTTCAAAAGGACTTCGTGATACTTCGCACTACGTTTCATCAAGTGAAACAGCTTTACTGGTTAAGACTCAATAACACGCCGAATAAATACCAATTCAGAAGTCAAACAACAAGAATCAGCGTTATATTTACAAAATTTTCACAGGACTAGTTTCGATGGTTTTACCGAACCACCATCCTCAGCTGCAAAACCGCAAACCGTCTTTTTGCGGTTTTGCAGCTGAGCTTCTGAATTAGCTTTACTGGTGTATTGCCACAGACTATTTCTAACATAAAATTTGCTGGCTACTTAACTTAATTTGTATTCTGATGACGGCTGAAGGAAGAAAGAAAAGCGACAGCAGAAATATGTGCTAGCTTATATTCGGTTGGCCCATAAATCCTGCTGTTTTTTATGTGAAAATTTTAAGGAAAAAATAAAACGTTTTTTTACGTTATTAACAGATAATTATGTGCTCTACAAAATAGTGTGTTTAGGTTTTTTTATGCTGATATACCTTTTATTCTTTTCATTTCATTAAAATTAAGTGTCAATTCGACAAAAGAAAGCATTTTCAACACCTTTTGCTTTTTGAGTTTAATCGAGGCGACACAGCCGCAGAAATTGTTCGAGAGATTTATGTAGTGTATGGCGAAGGAACGATACTCTAGAGTACGGCTCATAATTAGTTTTATCTGTAAAGTTTGTTGTAATCAAAATAAACATTTATCTGTACTTTACGACATTATTTATCAGCACAGCAAGAAGAAGTAATCTGGACTGAATTCTGAAAATATTAGCTAATGTTTAAAGACGGCAAAATCCTGCGGTACCTTTCTGCAAATAATTTTGTTCCGTTTCGACAAACCTAACTAAGATAAAATTGTAAATGTTAATCGAATTTATCTTTCAGGTTTTTTTTATTAGTTCTTAGTTTTATCCTGTTTTTGAAAGTGCATTCTAACCACAGCATACCAAAATAAATATTTGGCAATAATAACACAATCATTTGGAACGCACATCAACTTTTATCTATCAGTTTAATCTAGGTTATGTCTGTGAGATCCCTTCTGACGCCTCAAAATGGTTTATCCTGTGACAGTTACTTAAAGATGACATTGTTTCAGATATTCTTTAATATGAAAATGCCATCTTTTGAGTGTCAGTTTTTATGAAGTCAGCGAGAGTGATAAATAGGTTGTCACTTTACTGAGAATTCCGCCATTCGAATTTCTGATATCTTGATATGAACATGTCACTTGAAATTTAAAGTCGATTTAAAAAGGATAGTTATATACTGTCTAAAAGTGTGGGGAAGGGAAAAAAACCTAAATGGAGGAAATCCATAGAATAAGAAAATGATTTCATTCATGCTGTCGTCAATATAATGGAATTGGATGAAAAAATTTCCACAAATGTGATATTAATATATAATTTTATATGAATAGGGAAATATGAAACCTTAACCTAATCAATCTAAAGTAGCTAGTAATGCTATAAAATATAACTTCTAAGCTTTTTGATACCCAATGCTTTACTTTTGTGATAATTCTTTCCTGTGCTTTCTAATTTTTTCGTCAGCCGTCTTCAGAATCCATACAAGGCTAAGTTTAAGTAGCGAGCGAATTTATGGTTTAGGGAGACACAGAGGTGTGGAAAAACTCGCCGTTGTGGTTTATTTATCTGCTCGTAATTATTAGCACGCAAGCTAGAGATCGTGATAAAATCAGCCTGACTGGTGAGACTTTTAAAATTACCTGAGGTGAAGTACGTAATTAAATAATGTATTTTTGAAACCCTACAAATAGCAACGTACCCTACAAATAGCAATTTCGAAACCCTACAAATAGCAACGTAAATACTATTTATTAGCCCAAAGGGCTAAGGCTAAAAAGCTCAAAAGTCCACCCAAATGGCTCAAACAGCATTTTCTGTCGTTTCACTTTCTGCGTTGGTTCCCTTTTCAAACTGTTGCCACCAAATAGTATAGCCATGTATTATATTTAAAGAAACTTGAAAACAAAGAATCTGCATGAATGCACGAATGTTTCTCGCGCTTTGGAAAAAACAACGGTACCTAGAGCAATTACATATTGAATAACTTAGTTCTCCAACTGAACATGGGCACTTGGATGCCCGAATTTTGAAATTCGAATTAGTTTTATTAACTGTTTCAAATTTTTTAAAACATTAACGAATTTTTTATGAACAAACTCAACGATTTCAAAGCCAGCTGTGGCAGCACTGTACGAAAAAAAAAAACTTTTTTTATCTCCAGCTCGCGAGACTGTGCATCAGAAATTCTAAATATACGCTGTTTCGCAGTTTCTAAATATTTTTAGCCCAAAGGACGTTAGTCCAGAAGGACTACTATAAATTTCGTTTTGGCATTTTGCGCTCAAAACTTTAAATATCTGTTTCATTTTTCAAATTGTTGCTACAAATATTATCGTCCAAGGCTTAGATTTAAAGAAATTGAATAATGAAGAATCTACATAAATGTATGTATGTTTCTCGCATTGTGATAAAACAACGGTATGTAGAGTTATCAAGTTCTAAATAACGTAATCCTCCACCAAATATAGGCATCTGGAAGCCTTATTTGGAATTTGTTCTGTTACCGATTTCATATTTTGTTTAAAGAATTTCAAATTAACAAATTTAAAGGATTTCAAAGTAAGCAACGGCAGCGGACGGAAATGTATTAAATGTAAGGGGAAAAAATGCACGGATGGCAATGCATGGAAAGAAAACATTTTTATCTTATTGAGGAAATCGGAAATATCTTATTGATGTATCGGAAATTTTAAAGATATGCTCATTTTAAAATATGCTTATTTTGCTGTTAAACTGAATTTTATGGTTTAAGTGCGAAAAACATGATGTATAAAAAATAAAGGTAACACACAAAACGTTAAAAAAAAAACACCTTTTTGGACGTAATATAAAATCTGAATGCTTTCAGATTTGTCCAAAGGAGCTTTATGTCTGAAGGACTATTGTTTTCGTTTTCCGATTTTGCGTTGAATCACTATAAATCTCCGTTTCACTTTTCAAACTGTTGCCGCCAAATGTTAGAGTCCTGCATTATATTTGAAGAATGTAAATAAAGAAAAATCTGCATAAATGTATGTCTATTTCTCGCATTGTGATAAAACAACGGTACACAGAGTCATCGAATTTTGAATGACGTAATCCTACTGCGAATATGGGCACGTGGAAGCCCAAATTTGAAATTTGTTTTATATCTATTTCATATTTTGTAAAATTTTAACGAATTTTTGAGCAACAAACTCAACAATTTGAAAGCGAGCAATGGCAACACGCTACGAGGGGAAAAAAAAAACCTTTTTATCTCCAGCGTGCGGATCGGATTGGATTATTCAATTACCGCAAAGCACATGAGAGTTATCTGCCTAAAGGGAAGGATGCCTTCGTGGAGGACTTTCTAAGGAAAACTGGCTCGTATACACGTTACACATGGGGAAAACCACGAAAACGCCCATGCAGCCAGCCCGTTCGCGGGATTCGAACCTCTCCAACGCGCGGAACTGTGTATCGGAAATTCTAAAGATAGGCTCATTTTAAAATTATTTTGCGACATTGCTATTGAACTGAAATTTATGGTTTAACTGCAAAGAACGTGATATTTAATTTTAGAGGTAACACACAAAACGTTAAAAAACGCCCTTTTGGACGTAATTTAAAATCTGAAACCTTTCATTTTTTTGTTATTTTCTATTTACTTTATTTTTTATTATATTAAAATTTTAGTTGTCTACAAGACATAATTTATATTATTAAAATCTGTGCGCGTCTGTCTCTTTGTGACATTATCTTGTCCGGAACGGCGGGGAGTTGAGTTTCAAGAGAGGTACACCTCTGGTTTTCAAAAATTCGTGGGAAGCCATTTCGACCATTCTCATCTTCATATGATTTTAATCAGCCGAGGTATTAACAAAAAATTCTGAAAACGCTAATTTTCGCACTCATTTTCCCTAGTGTCGGCAGTATCGCACGCTGGAGATAAAAATCGTTTTTCGAAAAGTGTTGCCACAGCTCGCTTTCAAACCGTAGAGTTTATTAACAAAAAAATTTGCGAGTTTTACAAAATATGAAATAAAAATAACACTTCCAAATATTAAATATTATTATATAAAGTCTTATTCTGACTCTGAAGAAAGCATGCGCTTGCATGTGACGTCACTGTATGTCACCGTTTTAAGTAAATAACTGCTGTTATCAACTTTGATGTTTCATATTAGGATAAATGACACGGCATATTATTGTTAAGTTAATTCTTTCATTGATACTGAGAAAAATTATTATATTACATTAAATTTAAATCATGACGTCATACGTAGATTCTTAATTATTTAATTTCTTTAAATATAATGCGAAACTCTAATATTTGGTGGCAACAATTTGAAAAGAGAACCGACTTTTCAACGCAAAATGCCAAAACGAAATTAACAGTCCTTCAGGGAAAATTGTCCTTTTGGACTAAAAAGAAATCTCAGATATTTCAGATTTTAAACGGGCACCAAAAATGTTTCTTAAAGTTTTCCAAATAGACTGAATTTGCTGTAATCGGAAAATCCATGTGATTTAAAAACTTTCATTGTAATGTTTTCTGAATTTAATTTTAAAGACTGCACATAACTCACATTCGGTCAGAATTTTAACTTCATGTTCTAATAATTTAAGGATACCATTTATCAAAGCATATCTGATTTCAGTAGTGAATGCGGGTATTTTATGACTTTATTTTATGATTATTTCAAAAGAATTGCAATATTTCTGTTAGTAGCTCTAATTCCAATTTTGTACGCTCTTTGGCAATCGACTGATTTAAAAATTGCCTTCTGCTTATTAATTTAACCTTACATTATATATATGCGACAATAAATAAAGTAAAAAAATCAAAAATATTTCAAATCTTAACGCTGTCCCAAAAGGATTTGTTAAGTTTTTTATGCTCTTGCTAAGCTCGCAATCTGCCAATCTCTTACTAATCCTTTTTTTTGTCTTTTTAAATTCATCATTAACCTTCATTTGCTTCGCACTTAAGCCATATACAAAATTCAACAGCAAAATTACAAAAAAATTAAAAACAGCATAGTATATGTTTAGGATTCCCGATGCAGAGTTAGGGGTTGGCATAATATTGTTCTGTTTTTTTTCAGTCTTTTCTCAGTTCATCATATCAATGATGAGTTGCCTAACTAAGACGGTTTTAAAAAGCGTTTTTTTGTCTTTTTATTAGTAACGTTTTATGCGTTTACTTTATTTATTAAATACCCCACTTGTGGTTTTTATGCCACATAAAATTCGATTTAACAGCAAAATCACAAAATATTTAAAAACGGCATATCTTCAGAATCTCCGATAGACAGTCTCGCGCCCTGGAGATAAAAATGTTTTATTCCGTACAGTGTTGCCACTACTCGCTTTCAAATCATTCAGTTTGTGAATTAATAATTCATTAGAGTTTTAAAAATAGGAAATAGATAATAAAACAAATTCAAAATTCAAGCTTTCAGGTGCTCATGTTTGGCTGAAGGACTACGCCATTTAAAGATTGATGACTCTAGCGGCTATGCTGCATTGTCTTTTCACAGAGCGAGAAACATACGTACGTTCCTGAATATTCAATTTCTTTAAATATGCAGATTCTTCACTATTTAATGTCTTTAAATATAATACAGGGCGATAATATTTGGCGGCCAACATTTTGAAAGGTGATACACCATTTATAGTGATTCAACGTACAATGACGTGTCCAGACTAAAATCCCATTCGGTACTAACGTTCGTTTTGGGCAAAAGCTGCTATTATTTTGCGGCTTTAGCCATATCGTAATAATAATAATAAAAAAATAACTTAAGACAAGTACATGCAAAAATGTTAAAACATTTAGAGTAATGAAAATCAAAAATAGAGCCAAAAATAGAATACCTTCATTAGCATATAAGTAAGTCGTTGTGAAAACTGTGGAGAACGGACAATATTTTGAAGGTTTCAACATCCCTTTTTCTAAAAGGCTCAAATATTTGCTTAAATCTATAAAAAGATGGATTTAGTCAGTTCTATAAAGAAATATTACAGGCAAAGAAATACGAAATGTGCAACACTTAGAAATCCTTTTTTTCTCTGCTTTTTACCCTAGTTCTCCCTGTTCTATGCGTAATGCATATATTGAACGTTTTTCATATACAAAAATATTCGGAACTGATGAAAAGGGGTGAAAGAATACACCAAAACAAGTAATTATACAATGTATGATTACATGTTAGGCAGTCAGGCGTTTGAAAATGCTTTTCGCTTACCTTTAGGTTGCTTGTCTTTGGCGTCTCAATAACATATCCGCTTTTTCCGTGCTTTCAGTATCGGCTTTTTCCTCGTTCGTAAACCGATCCATTGCATGCTGCTAACAACGGCGCATGAACCATCAGCCTGAAGACTTAATTGCAAGTAACGTGTGGAAAGCGATGTATCCGAATCAATAAAATTAATTCGTTTTCACGAAAAATACAAAATACAGTTAATTAGTTGACAGGCCTTCTGAGCGGATGACAAGGACAGGATAGCGCAGTGAGACCATTGTCTTTCAGCCAAAAGTTGCTTGGGTTGTTTGACATAACTCCAAGAAGGTTGTGAAGTAGAAACATCGAGACATGAAAGTCATCAATGAAAAAGCAAAGCCCTGTCATACCCGGGAACGCATGCAAACAAAATACAAAAAACAATTAAAAAACACAATTAAAAACTAAAATGGTTATAAAAAGATGGAGTATGCGAAAACTACTATACTATGACTTCATACGCGTGCCTGAAAGCGTGTTATGTTTTTGTTTTAAGAAAGGACAAATATGTGCAGCAACAGAATTCATTCTTTACCGCCCAACCACTTAACATGCATTCTATGATAAAAAGTGTTTGTGTCGGTGTGTTTTTACGCTTTTTAATTCTGTTAGTAACACCCTTGCTAGCAGCAGGCTTCGCAAGTAGCCGAGTGATTAAGGTTGCTGAACACTGTGAGTTTAGTCTCAGGCGAAGGGACTGGCTACATGGTTGGATTTAAATAGTTTTCCTATATGTAACGTAAGTAGGAACGTGTAATCATTTAGAAAGTCCCTCCAGAATGGCATCCCTCACTCAGGCGGATAGCTGTTGTGATTTGCGTTATTTATTTAACCTGACCTAACCCTTGACAATCCTTTAAATTTTGTTGATTTCATAAATTATGAATATTGGTGACAGCTGATGTTGATTTTGCTTACTCAGTTAATTTAAGAGTTTTAAAAACGCTTTATATGCATATGAACGTCGATCATCTACTACAAGTGGGTTATAATATGTCATATAATTATGAGTTTATGTAAATATTGGCATGTAATTGTTCTGCTTCTGCTTTTATAATTATAATTATCTTGTTACTGTTTAGTTCAGTTCAGTTAGATCTGTTTATGATCAGAAAAGGGTTCATAAACATAAGCCTTTTCTGGTCACCATTAGCAATATCAGAAATGGAGATATTTGATTTTATAATATGGCGACTTTTTCAAAGTTATTAAAACTTTATGCTGAATCTAAGCAATTATTGTTGAGTAACAAAAACACGACTTTTAAATCATTGTAAACAGAGAGTTAATGTTTTCTTACAATAATTCAGTCATTTTTTTAAAACGAAGTAGTAAATTTCATATTATATATTCATGGCAATTAAAAATTAAATAGAAGGGGATGTTCTCTAACAAGTGAAATTTTAGTCTTTCTTAGAATCTAGAATAACGCAAGAATAAATTATCCGTTTTGGGTGGCCTCGTTATTTGTGAACATGCGAGTTCTCAAAGTTTAAAGTGTGCGGGCAGCTACAGATGACAGTTCCAATTAGGTACACGAAAAGAGCAAAAGGGAACCCTCATTCGTGTTAGGAAATAATTGGAATCCGAAATATTATTCTTTGAGGTCTCTAATATGGAAATTCTAAGCTAGGTTCACCTTCAGAATTCTAAAGATAGCAACTCCTTTACTTTTGAAAAAGAAATACGTGAGTGTGAATGAAATAGAGGAACATTCTTCAAGTTATTATGAATAAATATAATGCTCTCAACATCAAAAAGAAAAATGCGTAAGAGTCGAAAACTTTTCCCCTTCTAAGTGGGATTACTGACATCAGCAAATTTAAATTTATCTTTTAGAAAATACAGTAGATTAGTAAAAGTTAATATTAAGTTAAGTAAGTTAAATTATATTTAGACAACTAATTAGATTTAGTAGCAAGAACGACGTGTGAATTTAAAAGGAAGGAAAGTAGCAACCATAGAATGGCATGGATTCTGAATACAAGTCTAGACGTTGATTCTAAATGCAACTCTAACCGTAGATTCGTGAACATAAGATTTCTTTTGCGATAAAACATAGGTTACTATTCTTCTTCAGAAAAATAGTGGGAGGAACATAAAACATTTTGGTTAATCTTTGGATTATGGTAACTTGGCGTTTTTTTGGCGACCAACCCTGCTACAGCAACCTGCTAGTTTTGTTTTGGACGCCATTTTGTTTTAACGAAGTAAAGGCATGTTTTTTTTTTTTTTTTTTTTTCCTCAACATTTTTTTCCCTCGACAATCTGCTAGCCGAATTACGCTTATGCTAGAACTTTTATGGAACAAAAGTGCTTAATCATTACGAAGATTAGGTGCGAAATTGGGAGAAAGTGCAGAATCGCAAACTGCTTGCCGCGTTATTAAGAATTGCACATACACGGTATCCATGTTCACGTCGACCTATTTTCACTTAAAAGAAACATCCCAGAATTGCACAAAAATGGCATTGCGCACACTCTTGACTTTATCCATGTACGCTGCTAAAGTCCTAGCTAGTAATCTTTATCGCCTTACCAAAATGTCGCCAAACTACCTGTTAACATATTCCAAGGATTAGCCCGGCCGAGCGTTAAAGTCGCTGAACTCTGGTAGCTCGGTCCGAGGTTCGAATCCCGCAAACGGGCTGGCTGCATGGGCGTTTTCGTGGTTTTTCCCATGTGTAACATGTATACGAGCCAGTTTCCCTTAGAAAAGCCTTCACGAAGGCATCCCTCCCCTTAAGCAGATAACCCTAGTGTGCTTTGCCATAATTAACAGCAAGGCAAAAAACGGATATAGCGCCACCTATCGAAGAAAAAGTTATAAAACGTGAAAAAGCTGAGATATCAGATTTTTGTAAACTTTGGAAAAAGCTAGATAAAACTGTTATCATTAACAAATGAAAATAAAGTTTTGTGAGCATAAAAGCCTTCAAAGAAATCATTGTCACTAAAGAAATCAGCTTTGTGGCTAATTGTTTCAGAATACGAATCAAAATTCTGGTCAAGTTATAGCGTAGACGTATTATCTAAAGACGTGAAAATGTGCAATGCCCTTGCAGGACACGAACCCTGGACCTCTCGAATTCACGTCGTGTAAGATTCCAATTACACCACCAAAGCATGCAGAAAGGAGAGCGAAAGAAAATACTATATATTATTTTTTAGTTAATGATATTAATTCCAATCCAGCTCTTATAAACACTTTCAAAATTCTAATATCCTTCCTACCTTTAGCACTTTCATCACTGGAGCAGACGTACTTGCTGGAGCAGAGTTCTTTTTCACTTTGCTCTGATCATTGATTTCCGCATACTAACAGGGTAAGAAAGATCTGTGTTTCACTGCAGCTGAAATCAGCAAACTTTTCTTTCAATGTACGCCGGTTGCTTTTACCTCTAGTTTTAAACTAAGTTTCTTCTGAAAAATATTTGGAGAATTCTGAAGAGCAGATTTTCTACATGAAATCAGTTCTACTAAAGTAAACTTATTTTGCATCGAGACACAAAACAAATTCAAGAGTATAAATAAGTAAATATTATACTATTCTTAAACATGAAAGAAATTCAACATACAGATGATTGTAGTTCAATAATTTTAATAACAGATATGTTCCTGCTTCAGGAAAACGTGAAGTCTTATTGGAGTATTTGAATAATCTATTAAACCGAATCACTTTGCCTTCTTCATCAAAATAAAAAGTGCATTCAAGCATGCAATCAAAATTAATGAAATATTCTTAACGATAACATATACATTATTTCAAATCAACTCATCTCTATGTTATGTCATACGGAAATGTGATTCATACAATTCCTGATATGCATTAAAACTGCAGATATTTATAACATGTTGTTTAAAAATGTCGAGAGGTATTTTTCGTAACTTATATTTGAGATTTTAATTTAGAAACTGGGGAGATATATTTTTCATCACTAGCGTTTGAGATTAATATTGCACTTACACTTGAGATTTTAATTCTACTAAACGTAATGCAGAAGCCTTTTTTTGTGATATGGCGCCATTACCCTAGTTTTATTTAATATGCTGTATAACGAGCACTGATGTTATGCCTTACATATCAGAAATGTCTTAGTCTAAAATCACACGCATCTGTCTAAAAGAATCTAGGTCTTAGCCAATTCAGAGAAGATAAATTTAAGTATCTGTGACTATACGTACAGGTCTATAGATTAACACTAAAAGGACAGAACATTAGACAAAGCCCTGATAGCAGTTTCTGAGGTGTGGAAACGTTTTATTGCTTAATAACGAAATTTAGCTTATGACAGTGGCGACCTCTAAGTCATAGTGTGAACGCATATGTTAGCAATTAGCCGTTACAAAGTTTCACAGCTCAAGTTTCTATTCAGAAAAGTCAAATTTATAAGTCGTTTTTTCTTGCAATTGTGTGCAAAACGTTTTAGTTTTACTGTGGTAACACATGTCACAGGGTTCATTAGTTGATACCAAAGATGTAAGGATTATTCACTGTTTTGTTTAGAAAAGGCTCTGGCACTGGTTTCACATGTTAATTCTGAATGATAAGTGTAAGAGAAAGAAGTAATAGTTTAATGGGAGCATAACAAATATTATCTGTAATTTTAAATATGTTTTAAATTAGAAGAAGTGTATCGAATGATATGTGCCATATACGAAAACAGTACTATATTACGGAGAATATCCCAGTACTGGTTTCAGTGCTTCACTATTGAAGTGAGGCAGCTCAAAACAAAAGGCATACAAAGACTCCAGAACTTCAAAGCCAAGGAGCTTCTGGAATCCATTGAGAGTGACCATAAGATTACTGGTTCATTGAGTAACATTGGATAAGAGAGTTTACGCCTTAGGCTTTAGGATAAATTTGAATATATATTATCACATGAGAGGAAGGCTAAGGAGAATGAATTCAGGTGCTTCAGTCCCCTCGTTTATGGTAGAATGTATCCCAAAGATACTAATTGACGATGGAAACTAGATTCTGTACAAGAAGTCAAACTGTAGACGGATGGAAATATTACCAGATAAAAGGCAGCAGTTCATGAGCGTTAATGAGGAATATGCAGTGGACTGAGAGACTTAAAATATGTTTTATAGCATAACGAAATTCCTTTCTGAAAAGCGCAAGAACCTTTGAATACAGTCAATATAGCATATAATTTTATAATTACCTAATGGACGCACTTGTATTTATGCTTAATAATAAAGTAAATGACAGAGTTTTTAATTTGAGAGCTCTGATTATTATTAAAGTATCTAGTAATTAATCTCAGAATGCTTTCCGGTAGTTTGAGTTTACATTTATTCAGACATCTAGAAGTTATGGGAGGAGAACTGTGCCAGACTGAAGTTTGTGATGTTATTGTAACCCTGCCAAGATTGCATATTAACAAATATTTGTTCATGGCTTCTAAAAACATAGCATTGCTGTAAAGTGTTGTAACTGTCAGTGACAAAGCTACAACCTGTTACTGGCAGTTGCTTCACACATTTTAGAAACCAAAATCTGGTTTGAGTCACTTAAGTCTGGAATGAGAAACCTGCTTTTGTAGTTGACGGTAATTGCTGGAAAGAAAAAAAAATGCCCCTATCTATTTTGTAAAACATTTAGAAATATAATCTACTGCGTAAACATTTTGAAAATGTAAAGCCTTCGTAAAATAGGCAGGTTTGATTGTAGTTGCTGACTATCTAGAAACATCAGAACTTCGCAGACTTCCAGATGATAATAGAACTCTGCGGGGTGCTGATGTTCCTTGATGGTTATAGTAGTATATAAAAACAATTACTGATATTGGTTCCATGTATTGGTTCAGCGTTCATGGGCTTATATGAATTGGTTAATGTTTTAACCATTAGTGCAAAATACTTAGGAACTGATTTAAAGAAAAGGTAGACGTGGTTGTGCTCTGTCCCCAGATTTTCTAATTAGTAATAATTTCTTTAAGAGGTACCCATAATATTATATTAGATGAGACAAGCCTTCAAACAAGTCTTGAATATAACTATTTGGGGTAAAATGAAAATCATGCCATCTCCGCTAAAGTGAGTAATGGAAAATGCACAGTTCGTCTGCAAAATTTTAGGAATAATTTTTTAAACAAATTCCAGTACACCGCCCAAATGATAATTGAAGGTATTTATTAATGTGATTTCTCAATTCGCTTTTCCTGAAATATTGTATACTTATGATTTAACTTGTTTAAATTGTTTACCGCCCAAATGATAATTGAAGGTATTTATTAATGTGATTTCTCAATTCGCTTTTCCTGAAATATTGTATACTTATGATTTAACTTGTTTAAATTGTTTATACAGTTAATCATCTACAATGTCCACCTGAACATCTGTTTTCACAGATTTGAAAGTTGAGAAAAATAATAATAAGACTTCCCCCTTAAAGAAAAACAGCAAGGGAGATATCTGAAATGTTACAAGAAGCATGCAGAGATCAATCATTCACACGATTCGATACTTTGTTTTTGTTCAATATTTCTGTTTTTGTTCAATATTTCAATGAACGGGAAGATTTTTGATAAAAACTCAGGAATACGTAGCGTTTCGCTGAAAAACTACCAACTGTGTCTTTGAATGACAGATGATTAGCTTAAATTCAATGAAGACCAGCTCATAAAATTACCGTAGAAGATATTCGAAAAAAATAAAATGAAAGCAAACAAAGCTAAACTAATGTGCAACACCTACCCAAAATGCCAATGTCAGACTTTCACGTTTACTATGTTCCGCGGTTTTCCTCCTATAAGCAAACAGGAATGGCGACAAAAGAAAAGTGGAAATGAGATATGGAAACAGAAGACCTAACTAAACGCCTATATTAATAGCATAACTTCAGCTTTAGCACCTCGCTTGCGTCTGCAAATACAAGCATTGAAACCCAGGTGACTGGATGAAGGTAGCTTGGTACATGAATCGCATCTGCAATTGAATCGAAATATGTAAAAGGGTGCTATATAACAAAAGTCAAATTTTATAGGAGCAGCAAGCAATTATCCTATTCCTTACAAGAATCTCAGAAGACGTTTGAAAAACACTCAATAATATGGATCCTAGTTACATCAATTTCATAATTTTTTGGCTTCTAATATTCTTTTGCATGTAATTGGACACTTTTATTGTTTCTCCTGTAAAATTTGAATTTGTCACCCAGCTCCTTTTTACATTCCTCTATTTAAATTAGTACTAGTTGATAATCGAATTGGAGTATGGCGTAAAATGTACGAGTCCATGGGTACAAAGTTTCAACAATTGTGCAAACTAGTCGTGGGGGATTCAAAAATGGTTTGCAACGAAGTTATCTTGGATGAACTCGACTCTCTGGTCGTACAGAACCAATCCTTTACAGGAAATTCCTATGTTAAAATACTATTTGCTGGCCACCTGCAACCTTAGATGTGCATTCACATGCTCCAACAACAAGATATCCAAAGATAAGAGCATGCCACAATGCGTAGAATTTTTGCGATTGATTTGAGAACTCAAGACAATTCCAGCACTTGATTTAACCACCTAGATAGCAAGACATGAGCTTCGTGCAACTTATTTGGAGTAAGATTGACACAGACATTCGCGCACCATGCAAATATGCACGACTCTGGAGACAGACCGGCTGAACATGTATCCAGCGAATTCCCCTTAGGATAACTTGAGTGCGTAACACATGTACTTTGTCTAGCTATAAGAGGCCTTACACGATACTGAAGAAATATTCCATGACTTTTCACATGCCAGAGTATTTCTCTTCGATGGAATCTCAATTGATATCTAGCATGACAAATGCTGTATAATGAACACACCATTGGAATTAGACAGTAAACCTGAATAAAAAGCTAACGGGGTAGACTCAGTCAATGGAAGTAAAAAAATTGTGCCTGTGTATACAAAGCATCAAAAATTAAAAACCTAACAAAAATATTTTCCCTGAAGGTTGCAGAAAACTGACTGTTTCCTTTTTGCAGTAGCTCAAAAGTCTTTTTTTAGCCTTAAATTTCGCTCATTTATTATACTTGTTCCTCGCCACTTATGGCAGCGTTCATAAATCTTTCATTTCATTGAATGAAAGTCTCAGTAGTAGGCATTTGTTATGCAGATAAAATACCGAGCATTTCCGAATATATGCCGAGAGGTAAGGTTTCTGTACAAAAATTGAGCCAATAATATTCTGTGCATAAGTCGAATTTACAGTTGCCCGCTTCAAGCAAGCTCTATATCGATGAAATCAATGAATGAGTGGATGCTTAAGTTAGCTAGAACTGTAACACAAGGTTAGGGATTCTGACCACTGTATCGAAGACCCGGGATTCGAATCCCGGAGAAGACATGGATGTAAATTGTTTGCCCTTTCATAGGAGGTAACAGTACCCTCCTATTAGGGTGCCTCCATAATAAAATGACAACCGCTTCTGGCCTTAGTAGAGACCAAAATCTAAAATGGCTATTGCTCGCCTTAAATAAACAAAAACAAGAAAAAATGCTTCACCCATTGAAACTTGTCTGTTTGTTAATTCAATGCTGCTGCATCAGCAGAGCTATGGATGAAGGTGATATTATCTACTAGGTAGATATCAACAATGCTAATGATAAAAAGGATGATGACATTCATCCCGAACTTGCCTCGAACAAACAGAAATTATCAATTCGGTATATATATATATATATATGTAATAATAAAATTCCATAGTCAAGATTACACTTAAATTCTAACTGTATGTTCTTTTCATTTTTAATGGCGACGTTCTCTTATTTGAAAGTACGTGGAATTAAATTCACAGCCCCGTAGTCAAGTTGTTTTTTCCCGCCTTTTCTACACGCACAGTTATAGAATGTTCTCGAAATATTTAAAGCGAACTGGATTGGCTGACGTCATTTCTTGGAAGCTCCGCCTTTCCAGAGGCTATAAAAAGGCTCGCAGAAGAATATCGGGGCGTTTTCTTAAATGTCACGATGCAGTAAACTTCATACAAAAAGTTATTAGTAATTCTTATCATTTACTCCGTAGATATGAATTTTGTAACTACTATTTCTCCTGACCAATAATAAATGGATCCTGGTTTTTAAACTTATCGTCTGATAATTTAACTTACGACTACATCTTCACAAATCTATTTATTCCGGACAAAAAGCTGGTACACTACATATATATAAGCATAATTAATGCATATTAGGATTACATAAAATAAAAATACTTTTCATTATTTAATATCTAATACTTTTTTACTAAACTTATCAGGTTCAATGTTCCTCCTTACTTGCTTGGGGAACATTCCAGAACCTGACTCGGAACAGGGAGCTTACTAAAGCTATGTTCAATAAATGTGGGAAGTAGACATGATACACAGGAAGGGTGTACGAAACCCTTTATTTTTCACTCTTTACAATAATTTCCGTACTTCGGAATACAGAGACCAACTACTTGTGGTCTGAACGTAAGAATATAAAAATATTAACTAAACTCTAACTTAACTTTGGAATAATAAACAAGGGCCTACGTGGAAGATTGGCCGTATATTAACAGGAAGCCGTATGTAGTACAGAGAACTGTTAACACTACAATACGTTTAAAATTATCAAGAGGATTAAACCTCTGGCCTGGAAGGCAACCAGCAACCGAGTAAAACTGCTAAGGCAAGCGGCCTGCTTCGACTAACTCCTTCCTCTCTCTCGCTTGGCAAAAAGCCACAACTTAAGTACTTGGCGTTCGCCAGACAAATTTGCATAAATAAGTTAAAGATTTTGATTCTGGCCGGAAGTAGAAAATAAGAAGTGATAGTAAAGATTTAAAATAAAATAAACGTTAGTAAAACTTAAGATCCTTACAAACTATTACTGAATCATTTCGAAATCCTATATAAGACGACCACAAAATTCAGTAACTTAGTTTGTTAAAAGCTCACGGCTTATGAATGAAAATTTACTTCTTATATAAGGCTCATACAAGAAATATTTGAATTTGGATTTTGAATAGAACATGTTACGCAGGGAATTTACTTTCAAATATAATCTTAAAGTGACTTTTAAAAAATATGAATGAATTTTTAATATAAAACAAAAAGGAATATCCATCTGCTAAGTTATCATTTATTAATGAAAGATTTTTATTATTTTATTAAACATTCATTGGGATGCATGGATATAATAAAAACACTTTAAAAACTTTGTTTAGACTGAAATTGTTTATTACACATCAAATTTGATAGATTTCTTATTTTCCTCTTTTTACTAACTTGTAGTTTTAAGCTTCGGTTTTATCATATTAATTAATATTTTATCACTGTCTACTCTGAAAATTGTATACCACATGCGTATGTGAAAATGCATTACATTTATTTGTTACATTAATCATTTAGAACTAAACTACTTCACTCAGAATGCCGATAGCGTACGACTGTGTGAGGAACCATGGACGAACTGGAAAAACTAACCATTAGAAACTATCATTAAGCAAGTAAAATATATGTTATGGGATATAAATGAGAAATCCATCAATTCCGGAAGAATTATTAATAGTGTAAATGACCATCCACTACTGAAAATGATGGTTGGAAAACGTAAAAGATAATTCAAAAGTTTGACAGCGTTGGTAAATAATAAAAGATTTTCTGGATAGAGTTTCCGCTGCTCTGTTTCGAAAGAGAATTAAAGATAAAGACCTATACATCACAACACTAAATTTTCTAATAAAACCCGCAAAAATCCTCCAACTTGAGTTACTTTGATAAAAAATATTTTGGGTGGATGAAGGATATAAATATAAGACATTTTTTAAAGACATTTTTTATCATGCCATATAATTTCTAATATTATATAGATAAAGAAGCGATGAAAATTACAACTTACATAAAAGAAAGGATGGTATTTTTTTAAAAGATAATTCAGAGATATGTATAAATGAGGTACTTCTATACAAATGAACAAAAGGTAATGTAGATAACTTTAGGCCTGTTGATAGTGAATGAATGTAATAAAATGATTCCCATTCATACAGATGAAGAAAAATGTGTTCCAATAAAAATGGAATGCAGCATTGAGAAATTTTCGAAGTACAAATTGTAGCAGTCTGTGATCTAATTTTTGAAGAAATACATAGGTACCTTTCCTATTTTTGAAACATATTTAAAGAAAGAAGGAGCAGCAGGCTTTACTAAGTTGACAGCAGTGAACCGACAGAAGAGGAGGAAACATGAGCAATATGAAAGTTTGATGCAGAAGGATTTAGGTTTGGTTTAGCTTTATCTCTACTGGCTGGTTTTGAATTTCGGTTCCCAAATATAAAATCGTTATTGGCCGAAGCGTTATGTAAGTGTCTGCACAATTAGTATTAAATATAGAGAAAATAATTTTGAAGTGCCTCAAGTTAGAGAGAATTATTATAAACAGTTACTATTTTAGTACATAAAGGGGAAATAAAGAAATTATAAAGAGTTAAGAAACTATTGCAAATTATAGTTGGTATTTTGATTAGAGAAAGAGAGAGACAGGTAATGGATAACATTCACTCTAAAAATTATTAGTAATGAAGGGCATAAGAAGATTCCTATCAAATATTAAAAAATCATAGGGAAAAATAATACAGCTTCGAGAAACTTTCGAATGAATATGCAATTCTCAGTTAAGTCATATGAAATATGAAAGTAACAGTCACATAGATACTAATATAAATAACTTTGATTCTGAAAATTGATTGATAAATCAGTGTGCACAATAAGATTCTGAAACATGTATTTGAATAAGGGGAAAAAATTAAAACTTTGACAATTTTTGGAAGACGTAAGCAATTTTCATTTAAATCCGAGATAAATTTCTGTCAGTGGTACTTGAATTGAGAGTAATAGTGACAATTGGAGTGAAACTGATTAACAAAGAATAGTTCTAATAATATTCAGATCTGAAAAACCATGTAATAAAATATTCAGCAAAGCGGAATACAGTTTTGATAAATTTTCAAAGAACTATGAAGTTTTCAATTAAGTTCGGATTTGCAAATAATACACTGCTGGCCACTGTAAATGCAACACCCAGCATGCAAATAACATGAAATTTACAACATGCATTAGCGGAGGTGAGATATGCAAATGATTAGAATTTCAGCGAAAACGCACATCACGCGCGCCTGTAGCGCCACTTCAAAGCACTATTTAAGGCTTGGAGTTTTCGAAGATTTCAAGTTCAGCATTTATGTTTCTCTTGTTGGTTTTTTTTTTTTTTTTTTTTTTTTTTTAACACAGTTACTATTTTAGTACATAAAGGGGAAATAAAGAAATTATAAAGAGTTAAGAAACTATTGCAAATTATAGTTGGTATTTTGATTAGAGAAAGAGAGAGACAGGTAATGGATAACATTCACTCTAAAAAATATTAGTAATGAAGGGCATAAGAAGATTCCTATCAAATATTAAAAAATCATAGGGAAAAATAATACAGCTTCGAGAAACTTTCGAATGAATATGCAATTCTCAGTTAAGTCATATGAAATATGAAAGTAACAGTCACATAGATACTAATATAAATAACTTTGATTCTGAAAATTGATTGATAAATGAGTGTGCACAATAAGATTCAGAAACATGTATTTGAATAAGGGGAAAAAATTAAAACTTTGACAATTTTTGGAAGACGTAAGCAATTTTCATTTAAATCCGAGATAAATTTCTGTCAGTGGTACTTGAATTGAGAGTAATAGTGACAATTGGAGTGAAACTGATTAACAAAGAATAGTTCTAATAATATTCAGATCTGAAAAACCATGTAATAAAATATTCAGCAAAGCGAAATACAGTTTTGATAAATTTTCAAAGAACTATGAAGTTTTCAATTAAGTTCGGCTTTGCAAATAATACACTGCTGGCCACTGTAAATGCAACACCCTGAAGGCAGCATGCAAATAACACGAAATTTACAACATGCATTAGCGGAGGTGAGATATGCAAATGATTAGAATTTCAGCGCAAACGCACATCACGCGCGCCTGTAGCGCCACTTCAAAGCACTATTTAAGGCTTGGAGTTTTCGAAGATTTCAAGTTCAGCATTTATGTTTCTCTTGTTGTTTTTTTTTTTTTTTTTTTTTTTTTTTTAACACAGTTACTATTTTAGTACATAAAGGGGAAATAAAGAAATTATAAAGAGTTAAGAAACTATTGCAAATTATAGTTGGTATTTTGATTAGAGAAAGAGAGAGACAGGTAATGGATAACATTCACTCTAAAAAATATTAGTAATGAAGGGCATAAGAAGATTCCTATCAAATATTAAAAAATCATAGGGAAAAATAATACAGCTTCGAGAAACTTTCGAATGAATATGCAATTCTCAGTTAAGTCATATGAAATATGAAAGTAACAGTCACATAGATACTAATATAAATAACTTTGATTCTGAAAATTGATTGATAAATGAGTGTGCACAATAAGATTCAGAAACATGTATTTGAATAAGGGGAAAAAATTAAAACTTTGACAATTTTTGGAAGACGTAAGCAATTTTCATTTAAATCCGAGATAAATTTCTGTCAGTGGTACTTGAATTGAGAGTAATAGTGACAATTGGAGTGAAACTGATTAACAAAGAATAGTTCTAATAATATTCAGATCTGAAAAACCATGTAATAAAATATTCAGCAAAGCGAAATACAGTTTTGATAAATTTTCAAAGAACTATGAAGTTTTCAATTAAGTTCGGCTTTGCAAATAATACACTGCTGGCCACTGTAAATGCAACACCCTGAAGGCAGCATGCAAATAACACGAAATTTACAACATGCATTAGCGGAGGTGAGATATGCAAATGATTAGAATTTCAGCGCAAACGCACATCACGCGCGCCTGTAGCGCCACTTCAAAGCACTATTTAAGGCTTGGAGTTTTCGAAGATTTCAAGTTCAGCATTTATGTTTCTCTTGTTGTTTTTTTTTTTTTTTTTTTTTTTTTTTTTTTTAACACAGTTACTATTTTAGTACATAAAGGGGAAATAAAGAAATTATAAAGAGTTAAGAAACTATTGCAAATTATAGTTGGTATTTTGATTAGAGAAAGAGAGAGACAGGTAATGGATAACATTCACTCTAAAAAATATTAGTAATGAAGGGCATAAGAAGATTCCTATCAAATATTAAAAAATCATAGGGAAAAATAATACAGCTTCGAGAAACTTTCGAATGAATATGCAATTCTCAGTTAAGTCATATGAAATATGAAAGTAACAGTCACATAGATACTAATATAAATAACTTTGATTCTGAAAATTGATTGATAAATGAGTGTGCACAATAAGATTCAGAAACATGTATTTGAATAAGGGGAAAAAATTAAAACTTTGACAATTTTTGGAAGACGTAAGCAATTTTCATTTAAATCCGAGATAAATTTCTGTCAGTGGTACTTGAATTGAGAGTAATAGTGACAATTGGAGTGAAACTGATTAACAAAGAATAGTTCTAATAATATTCAGATCTGAAAAACCATGTAATAAAATATTCAGCAAAGCGAAATACAGTTTTGATAAATTTTCAAAGAACTATGAAGTTTTCAATTAAGTTCGGCTTTGCAAATAATACACTGCTGGCCACTGTAAATGCAACACCCTGAAGGCAGCATGCAAATAACACGAAATTTACAACATGCATTAGCGGAGGTGAGATATGCAAATGATTAGAATTTCAGCGCAAACGCACATCACGCGCGCCTGTAGCGCCACTTCAAAGCACTATTTAAGGCTTGGAGTTTTCGAAGATTTCAAGTTCAGCATTTATGTTTCTCTTGTTTTTTTTTTTTTTTTTTTTTTTTTTTTAAAGGATCAATTATACCTCGTAGTAAACAGCGATCATCGTTTGATCAAGTATCCGAGTTCGACAGAGGAAGATAGTGGCCTACCGAGAGTGTGGATTATCTTGCAAGAAAATCGGTAGTCGTGTTGGACGAAACAAAACAACTGTAATGCGGATATGTGACCGTTGGATGCAGGACGGTACGACGGACCGACGTGTTCGATTGCAAACACCTCAATGCACCACTTCACGTGATAACAGAAACATTGTGCACATGGCAGTGACGGATCGCTCAGTCACATCACGAACCATAGCACAGCACATTCAGTCTGTAACGCATCAGCCAGTGTCTGCGCGTACCATTCGACGCCGTTTACAGAAAAGGGGTCTGTCCGCAGGACGTCCATTGCTTCGTCTACCCTTGACGCAGAACCACAGACGTTGCCGCCGCCAATGGTGCGATGAAAAAAGGATGTGAACGGTAGAATGGAATGAAATTGTCTTTACTGACGAGTCACGCTTCTGTCTGCAACGCCACGGTGGCAGGATTCGAGTCTGGAGACACCATGGAGAGAGGATGCTGAACAGCTGCGTTATGCACCACCACACTGGTTTTGCATCGGGTATTATGTTAAGGGGCGGTATTGGATATCACTCTCGCACTCCTCTAATACGCATTGTCGGTACTTAAAACAGCCAGCGCTACATCTCCAAGGTGTTGGAGCCAGTTGTCCTTCCTTACCTTCAGGGATTGCCCACAGCCATATTACAACAGGATAATGTGTTCTTCGTCAATCGGCAGATTGAATTGCTTCCCTGGCCGGCTCGCTTTCCGGATCTTTAGCCGATAGAAAACATGCGGTTCATGGTTGCTGAACGATTGACCCAGATTACATCCCAAACTGCCACACCAGATCAACTTTGACAACGTGTGGAAGCTGCTTGGTCTGCTGTACCCTAAGAACACATCCAAAATCTTTTTGAATCAATGCCGAGACGTGTGGCAGCGGTGATCTCCAACAATGGCGGCTACTCTGGCTACTGATTCTGGATGGAACCACACTTCACAGAAGTCTATAAATTTAATCATTTGATACTTGGTCAACATGTTATCTACTAAATAAATTTTGTTGTGATATCTCTTGTCTTTCTTGATGTTGAAATTTGGGTGACCAGCAGTGTAAATAGATAAATAATCGATACAGTTTTGCAAATAATAAGTAGGCAGCTTCATTGATAGCTTTGAGAACTGATTGTTAATTAATACGCATAATAAGGTTCCCAAGTGTGTATTTGAAAAAAAAAACTTATACATTAAGAGCATTTTGGAAAAATAGAATACTGCGTAGAAAACTTTTGGAAGGAAAATGCAGCTAAGTCCGAGACGAAATCTTAAAAGTAATAGTTATATAGATAGTAAAGAAGATAACTTCAGGCATAAAAAATGATTGATAATGAACAGGTATGATAAGATTCGCAGACGAATATCTGAAAACAAAATACACAACAAAAGTATTCAGATAAAAATATAAAGTAGCTTTGTTAAATTTTTGAAGGAAGATGCAATTTTCTGTCAAGTTGAAGATGAAACATAATTGTAATAATTATATGCATAGAATATTCAAATAGATTCCCTAAGGAACGTATAACTAATAAGGAACAGAGTTACTGGTTTTTGAAATTACAGGTTACAGACACCATGTAAAATTTGAATTCTGTATGTTTCGTAACAGATACATCTGTAGACTAGAAAAATAGTAATTCTTAGATCAGAAAAGCATACACAAACAACATATCGATATAAATGCGCCTTTTCCTCGATTTTATCGTTTTGTTATTCACCACGTTTTTCTTTTTCCTTGTTATGCGGCTGCCAGAAGTTTATCGTGAGATTGATCTTTCCGTCGCCCATAAAAATAGAGTCTCCGCTTTTATAGATTTTGATAAAACGGTTCGTTGTCTTTGCTTTGCCAAATTCTCCATCGAAGCGTCGAAGTTTTGTCGCCTGCTCTAAAATTAATTGATATTTGGCTCACGAATCGATTGAGCTTCAAATAAAACTGCCTGTTGCATGCCTCAGTATAATAGAGAAATGGTTCTAAAAAGTTCATTGTTTTCTTCGGAGCTGGAAATGGCGATGCAAAAATGTGCTTCTTGTGATGTTTATTCTTATCTGTTGAAACCATTGACAATTGTCTCTCCTGACACAGATTAAAAATAGTATCTATGATTCACTTACAATGAGTTTCCTTTAAATTACGATACGTTTCATTTTGAAATTAAAAGCGTAGTCAAAATATTGGTTTCTTTATTTATTATGTATTTGTTATGATTTCATATCGAAATACTTAAACAGCTGTTTATGCTCAGATTGGCGAAGATTTGAATAAAAATTCCTTCGGTTTTTACTGTGATCAGATATAGATTCTTCTTCTTCGGGAACTAAAAATACCTTGCAAACATGGAAGGAGCGACGACCATTTTATATTGAACAAAAAGCGCAAAGAAAAACGAAAATGAATGCAACGCCGTCTATCAGTGAAAACTGAAAAAGCTACGAAATTAGAATTTTGAATATCTTGGGAAGAGCTAGATTAGTATTAATGCCAATAGCTAAAGAAGGAAAAGTTCTATAAAAATGAACGTATTAAAAGAAATCAATTTAATCAAGAGAAGAAGTACCTTGATCTTTTCGGTTTTCCAGGAACTAAAATTAAAAGTGTGATTAAGTGGCCAAATATGCCTAGTTAATCAAGATATTTTGCTCCTTCTTGAATAGGATTCGTTAAATGTTAAATTTTAATTTTGTTAAATTTCAATGCCTTGATGTTAAATTTTAATGCTCGTTTAGTTTGGCGAGATAAAATATGCTATAAATTCCCACAAAATTAAAATCCGAGATGGATGCTTTAAGAATTGAACTAAGAATTTTATTGATAGATGAAATAATATTCTGGAGGTTCAAGTCATGAAGAATTCTAGCAGTTTTACAACTGATAAAAGAATGAAATTGAATGAGAGTATGTTTTTGTTGTTTCTAATAACTGAATATTTTTTAAGATGACAAGAGGAAAAAAAATTAAACCATTCTCGATACCAGTGGAACAAATTTATCTGGCAATTAGAATCTGTTTCAAATAACTGAGTTATTAAAAAAGATCAGACTCTGAAGAGCAACCATGACAGCACGATAAAGGCAAGAATAAAAACATGTACATATATCTATTATTTGTCAGCAGCGCGACAGGAGTTTTAAATGGGAAACAAGCAAGTAGTAAAAACATTTACGGAAAAAAATACTCGAACCAGATTCATTGCGAATGTTAAGAAAACGAAATGAGTCCTCATATTCACTTTTAGAAGTTAATTGGATGATTGGATCAATCGAATTCATAACAAGTGAAATTTGTATTAATGTTTTTATTATCATACAAAAAGAGCGAATGTGTCATCAGCATGGAGAGCACAGAACCGAGAAAACATGCATAATTGCTTAAGAAAAGTAAAGCGTCAAGTGTTTTATCCCATAGCACATGTTCGGCATCACGCTAAAACCATGAATATTCTGTTTCTACTAACATCTGCTATTTACATTATTTTTTATGCTTTACATAGTGATGGCCAACTGGTACCTGAGGCTAAACTAAAAAACTTATTGTTTTCATCTATGAAAATTTACAGTAATAACAAAATTTTATTACTATAGTATGTTCATACTCTCAACCATTATTAAATTATCTTCCGGATTTAAACATTAATTGCTAATTTTAGCGAATATTTTTCATGAGCACTTGTTATGCTTTTATTAACTTCCAAGTTCCTTCTAACTTCACGATACAGCAGCATAAATACTTTTTCTAATACAGAAGTTGTTTACACATTTCTAGATGTTTTCTACAATTACAGAAATATTTTACCTAAGATTTTCATGTTTTAAATTTTATTTGATAACCCTTATTCTTTATTACCTTTATAAAACGTAATTTAAAAGACAATAAAGTCTTTTGTAATATCGGAAGATATATTTTATCCCATTGCTCTGGAACAGCTTTCCAAAGTCTATGAGGTTGCATGTAAAAACTTTCGTCAATCCTCTTTTAAAAGTCCAGAAGCGCAAAATAATATTGGTGATAGATCAGGAGATTTAGTAGGGATATGAGAGAAGGGTATGGCCTTGCTTCCCTTGTCTTGATGCAGTTCTATTTATTGATCACGCTGTGTGTTAAGAGAAGGTATTTCATAGTTGAAAATTTGGTATAAAATATGTTTTTGATAATATGTGGAGTTGATCTGAACATTTTTCGCCACTCTATTTATTTTTAGTTTATTGTTATATAAAAACCAACAACAACCATAAATCCCTTATAAAAACTTGCTTTAAATTCCTTGTACCATGTTTTAAGATTTTCTTCTCCTCTTTGATGATAATAAATGGATCTCTTTTTATTCCGTCTATCGTTAGGTTCGTCTATTGGGACAACAGTGTTCAAATGTTGTTCGGAAATATGCTTCTCATGAAGAATTCTGCAGGGCGTTCTGCGTTCGGCTATATTCCATGGAGATGGACGATGTTTTTTCTCCTTTTTTAAGATTCAAATCGGCACTAATAACTTTGTTTACTGTTGACACTGAGCATTTTAATGATTTTGCAAATCTCCTTTGACTTGGCGGATTTTCTTTTAAAGATCTCACTTTTGCAACATTCGAAATATTCCGCTTTCTTCTTGGATACGTATTTGGAACAATATTTCCACCTTGAAGTTAAATGTTGACGTTTGTTTCCTTTGTTGTTGACAACATTACCTATCGTAGCTTTAGATATCGAAAATCCATGACTTTGTAACGTTTTTTAATAATTAGTTACGAATAATTTTCTTCGGAAAGAACGCAAACACAGCTTTCCATCCATTGCTTTATTAAAAGCGATATTTTGCATGGAAACAAAACTGTCAAGTAACAGACGATAATTCTTACTTTCAAAATTATAGTTGCAGTTAAAAAGAAATTCAAAGCAATTCTTTTATACAGCAAAGCAAAATCGTCTAAAAGTGTGCCAACAGCCTCTCTGAATATATTTCAAATTACTTTGTGTAAACTTTCCTCTGGTCTTGGAGTTGTACTTTTGCAAAGGTCATTTGAGATTGTAAAGATTTAACACTTTTTCTTTATGTCTACTTTAGCTGTTGGTAGGTTGGCACACTGGGAGACCTATGATTCGAATCCGGTGAGAAAACAGTTGATTTTCTGTTTTTCTTGCTCCAATAAGCTTCTCAACAGTGACACCCCACTTAAAAATGTGATGGACTATTAATTCTTTACCACATAGATTTCGTTGATATGATCTGATTGCCTTTCCGGCTTCTCTTTAGATTTAAAATTACAGTTCTATAGTTGTTCTACTGTTTCATTCGAACTCGGTAAAATTTTGCACAATATACATGGAATCAAAATAAGAGGAAAATCACTGTATACCTGACATTCATATAAAACTAACCCTATCACCCTAAATGAAGATTGTTCACTCGGCGTAAACCCCGAGCAACGCGGAGTTCTTTAGCTAGTTTAGTTATCGTATTGCACAGAAATATATAAAAAGAAGGTTTTTATGCTCTTATATTTCTGGAAGTTACAGATGCGTCTGTTAAAAAATTTACTCATGAAAAATTAATAGCTTTTATTAGCATATAGCATAAATTAAAATGACTCTGGCGACGGAGGCTTCTGTAGAATCTTTGCCAATTATCAATTCACTGACATATCTTGAACTGCATTCCATTAGAAGACATGCTGACAGGCAAATTTGGCTCGTTCCCCCGAGTCATCCCTGGTATCAAGCTGATTGTCCTGGAAGATCCCTTGCTATGGATTGCGAAAGATGTGTTCAGACAACACGTTCCCGATTCTTCAGTGGGCACCCGAGGGGACTTACTTTTGAGAGTGGTATCAAGATGCATCCAATTTATTCTAAGTGTCCCAATGCACCCGCATCACTGGCACATATCCTTGAGTGCTAGGAGTTGTCTCTTGTGGACCTTTACGGGTCTCCTAAGCTTGTTTTTGATTTTCTAAAGGTGAATGGACTCGTGGACCTCGTCTAGTATATTCCTAGGCATGGAGATTAGTAACAACAACAACAACATAAATTAAAATTTCATTAAATGAGCTGTTCCTTTTCAGAAATACTGTCATCGTTCTCCGCCGTATTGGAGTTATAGAATCTTTAGGTATTTGTTGGGGGCAGGACACACGAAAAATCAGGGATGTCCTCGCTGGGTATTTGAACTGCGCACGTCCAAATTGCTAGCTGGGTATGCTTCAAATTACAACACGAAGGCACACGATAAGGAAAGAGTTAACTACTTGCATTCTCTCCAATATAAAGGGAGACTTTATAGAAAGGGACTGAGTTGCCAAATCTAAATTGTGACAAATTACAATCTACTGTTTTTCAGTGGGTAACTATTTATAGAGTCTTTTAGAATATTTGGAAACTAGGAAACATGAAGAATCAGCAATGGTTTCTTCAAGATTCTAACTCTGGAGATCACTACTCGAAAGTGCTTTCAATTGCAACACGAAGGATCACGGTAAGGGGGTAGAAAATGTTTTATAGAAAACAATTCTTGTCTTAACAGGTCTCTTTCGGTTACATTATATCGCAAGCTTATAAGGTATTTCTACCACTTTCCTAGCGTGCCTTCGTGGTGCAATGGTTCTGCACGCTGGGCCGGTATTCCAGAGGTTCGTGGTTCGATTCCTGGAGAAGGCGGTTGCTATTTTTCATCTTGCCTGCTCCCAAAAATTCTAATGTCTCTACAGTGGCGCTCAAACTAAAAGGGTGTTGGATGAGCTTTCTCCAACACTATTTTCCACCTTTCCACCTTGAAGGCTATTTTTAATCTTTCCTGCTTCCAAAAGTGTACCTAATGTCTCTACAAGCTCATTGCTAAGAGAACACCACGTTTGTTAAGCTTTTAGTACCTCTGATTTAAAAAGAAGCTGCTGCTCTCAGGAATATTATTTCTAAAATTTTCAGAGCATCAGAAAATTACTCTACGCAAAACATATGCTCACCTCCTTAGCAATTATGGAAAATAAAAACAACTAAAATTTCAAGGTCATTTTTTTCATAACCTTCAAATGCACTGCGAAAGGTAATCACATAAACAGGGCTTAGTTTCTAAAACTAAAAACCTATGAGTCCTATGGAAAACCATCAAGAAATTACACAGAAATAAATAAATAAAATTCTGAAAGCTTTCAGATTTTATATTACGCCTAAAGGGGTGTTTTTTGAACGTTTTGTGTGTTTCCTTTATTTATTATTAAATATCATGTTCTTCGCACTTAAGCCATAAAATTCAATTCAACAGCAATATCAGAAAATAATTTAAAAAGAGCATAGTTTTAGAAATTTCGATCAAAGTCTCATGCACTGGAGATAATTTTTTTTTCCTGTACAGTTTTGGCATTGATCGCTTTGAAACCCTTGAGTTTGTTAATCAAAAATTTTTTAAAGTTTTACAAAATATGAAATTGATAATAAAACAAATTCCAAATTTCGAACTTCTATCTAGAAGTTAAATGATTATGTATGGCTCTAAAGTCTGGGATATATCGCTAAAGAAGAAGATAAATTATAGATATTTACGACGCGTTCAAAGGCGGGTACTTCCTGCGGGTCATATGTGGATATCGTACCGTTAGCTATGAGTCTGTTTATGCGATTTCTGGCTTTCCTCCAATTGACATTGCCATTCTTCATTCTATTGCTTATAAGGCTTTCTGCTTCTGCTGTCTCTCAGTATGATTGTATTTTACCTCCATCTAACCTTCCTTATCCTTTAGAAAGAAATGCTGTTAATTTTATTCGGTTTAGCAATAAAATCGTAGATGATTCGCCTGTAACTTGCTATACTTGATGGCAGCAAAATTGATGGCAAGGTTGGTCTCGCATTTGTTGTCTTCAAAAATGGTCTTGAATTTGAGCACTTTCAATTTAGAATTAGAGATGAATATACCGTTTTTATAGCTGAACTTTTGTGCTTAAACTTCGCCATCAAATGGATCTCTGAACAAAATAGTGCTGTTTCAGACTATCTCAATTGTACAGATTCCCTTTCATCCTTGGAGATCTTAAAATGTATTTCTTCTTCTAATAATATCATTATCGAGATTCAAAAGAACTGAAAAACCTAAAAGATAAAAATATTTCCGTTGCATTTTCATTTGTTCGTGGTCATACAGGTGTTGTTGGGAACGAACGAGCCGATTTCCTTGCTAAGACTGCGACTAAGCGGAAATTGACACTTTTGTCAATATCCCTAATTCCTCTTATAAGAAGGTCATGTATGAAAATATTGTGGAGTCGTGGAACCACGAATTCATTAATTCAAATAAAGGAAGCTTAACTAAAAGATTTTTACCTTCAATCAAGATGAGATTGTCATGTAATCACTTCTCCACAAACTATAAATTAACCCAATTTCTTACTGGCCATGGAAATTTCAAAAGTTATTTGAACAGATTTGAGCCCCGAGTGTGTCTGTGATTGTAGCCTCGGTGAAGAGGAGAATGTTGAACATGTGCTTCTTCTATGTCCTAAATATAAGAACGAAAAAAAAAAAAAAACTTGAAACTGGGACTGAACAATTTTAATATTAACTGGCCTCCAGAATTTTACCAATTTATTTCCGAGGGAAGTGATTTTAACACTTTTTATCAATTCATTGTGAAACTTTGTAATCATCCTTAATTTTATTTCAATTTTTTCTTCTGTTTATTTTATTATTTATTTATTTGCTTTTTGATGTGTTTCATACTTACTTCTGTAAGCCCCATGTGATACTATGTGGTACATGGGGAAAGTATTGCGTTTCTTTAATAAAAAAAAAATTCAAATTTGGGCTTTCAATGCCCATATTCGCTGTAGGAATACGTCATTCAAAATTGGATGGCCGTTACCGTGCTGTGAAAAAATACCGTTATTTTTTCACAGCACGAGAAACGCACATACATGCATTCATTCAGATCAGATTCTTTATTGTTTAATTTCTTTAAATATAATGCAGGGATGTAACATTTGGTGGCAACAATTTGAAAAGTGAAATCCCGTTTATAGGTAACCCATGCAAAATGCCAAAAGGAAATTAGTAGTCCTTCTGGCCAAATTGCCCCTTTTGGCTAATAAAACATAAAATAATGACTAATTAATATTAAATGAAATTTAAGGACAAATCAGAATGTTAGTAAAATAAATTGAACTTATGATAAATAGATTAATAAATAAATTGAATTAAAATAATGCCTCTCAGAAAAAAAAATATATGAATAAAACAAATCGGAAGAATAGATAACATAAATATCCCTCTTCTTTAAAAAGAACTGCATTTGAATTCAGAGGATGTTTTACATGGGTGATGAAACTTTCCTATGTCTATTGCATTTCCCAAGAAACGTGAGTTTTGCTACTATCAGTATTAGTTTTATTAACTACTAAGAGAAATAATGCATTAATAACTGATGTCTGCTGATATTTCTATTCAGCTATACAGCAAGGTGCTGCATATAATCCTTTTCGGGGCTTCATATGGAATAAAAATTCAGCTCGCAATAAGGAAGTACAGGAGTCTGTTTTCACTAGGCTCTGACTGAGTCTTTGCTTATATAGCACAAGCAAATGCAGTCTTGTGTTCTTTTTACTTCCTTGTACGAAGTAAAAAGGAAGTATTGTAATCGCGAAAAGTTTCAGGCAGAATATTCCAACGAAAATATCCATTTTGACCGCTATCGAATGCAATTTAACGATGTTTTTCTGTGATATCTGTACGTAAGGACAGAATAAAATACTCTTTTCCTTCAAAAAAATTATAAAACTGCTTTAAAATTAATTCTGAAGAGAATTTTTCGTGGCGTCTGTACGAACGTATGTACGTACCTGCGTACGTACATATTTCGCATAACTCAAACACGAGAAGCCTCAGAACGTTGAAATTTTGTATATAGGACTGCTACAACATGTAGATGTGCACCTCGTATTTTGGTTTCAATCGGCCGCGCGAAACGTGTATAAATATATTTATAAATATATCCACTCTGTTACCCGGCTCAGTGATCTCAGTTTCTTTACTCTTATATGTTTGTAAATTGTATATTTTTTGCTTAAAAATGATTGAATTATGTTGTTTTTGTCTTCCGTTTAAGGATTTTATGCCTTTAGTAAATCTGTGTGCAATAGTTTTAGAATTATCAGCAATTTTATAGTTGTTTAATTGCCGCTAAGCCTTTTTTTATTGGCGGCCACTGATGTTTACATTTGAAACAGGAGACTAGTGGATTTGTTGCCAATCTAGAGGAACTTAGCTTCGCAAAAACAAAGATAACGCATTCATTTATTATTGCCAATTAAATCATGCTTAATTCTTTCTGGAATTTTTTCGAGGAAATGAGCGCTTGAGATTTACTTCGTAATTTTTATTATAGATATTTTGAGTTTTTATGTATTTTTTCCTTCGCCTTCTCGCGAAGTGAGAACTGAATTAATTAAATGAGAAATACTCAATCGTCTGTGAAAAACTGTTTCTTTTTTGTTTTGTTTGCTCAATTTCTTTTATACATCATTCTAGCTTTATTATAGTATTTGAATAGAACATGTGGCAACGATTAGATAATTCTATTCTTTAAATGATATAAATTTTGTGCATTATGAGTTATAATATGAAAGAAATATATAAGTTAACTGTTATATAATTATTGGATTATATAACAGTTAACTTAGTTTCTGTTATATAATTATTATATAAGTTAACTGTTATATAATTATTAATACTGTTAAGTGAATCTAGCGCCAGAGTGTCACTATGGTAAACAAATACTAGAGTGAATTTTAAAGAATACATTTATTCTATTGTGGTTTATGCGCTGTCGGCGAAGTAGATTTAATTCAATCCAATAAGTTTAAATGAAATGCAAGAAAAAATGCGTATAATTTAATATTTCAATTTAATATTCCAATTTAATATTTCAATACAAGGAAGTCATGTGGTGTACACATCAGATTTTTTATTATTCAGCCACTGGAGATTTTCATACCTTCAGTGCAAAGGAGTGGGCGAAATTTGTACTGTGTAGAACGTTTGTACTCTAAAGAACAATAACTACAATAGAATTTCAAAATTTATAAATCATATACTTTATTTCTAATAACTTACGTATTTCTGTATTTACGATTTGTTCTTTTTGCTTTGAATGTTGATTTAATTTATATAAGCAGGTTAACTTATTTCCCAAATTAAATTGCTTCAACATGTAGGTAAATTGTCAATAATATTTTTCTGTTATTTATAAAAATCCACAATTCATTCAAATCGTATCTGCATTTATCACCGTATATCAAATAATATGAAAGCAAATTCAATCAAGTGATTCAAAATGCTTACGTCCCATCTTAGCAGATATCGACTTGCAAATAATCCCATTAGGGAAAAAAAAGTAGAAATTATAGATTTCATTAGTTTTAGGCACGTTTTTAGTTATGGTTCCATTCACTATTATCAAAATCACTTTTATTGCCAGTTAACTTCAGCAGAAGAAGAGTAAATTACATTCGAAAGTCGTGAATTTTTAAGAAACCTCTCTCAATTACTTTTCTCTTTATGTGACCACCCATAGCAGACATGATTAATCGAAAGAGTTTGATTTCCGCAGAATGAAATGTTGCAATTCGCCAAAGTGCCCCCTACTGGATTATATTACGTACGTGTCAAAGCCGACACCAGTGGGCCATTTTTCTTCATTTTTGTTCTCCAACTTTTCCGAGTTTTCTTCTTCAGTACTTGCTGAAGCCAGTTTCACTTCTTGCAATTCTTAAAAGAAAAAGAAAAAAAAAAAAAAAAAAAAAAAGGTATTCTCATCTTGCGGGGGGGGGTGCTGCGAGAGCGCTGGAACGTTAGTATATTATACGTTATATGGAAAGGCAGAGAAGGAATTTGAAAATGATTTCTGTCGTAACGATTCGTATAAATTTTCTCAGAAGCAGTATAGCTCTGATAATTACTCGCACTATGTGATATAAGGCCAGCTGTTCGAATAGTCTGGTATTACTCTCTTTCCCAAGCACAAGCCAAATAATATTTATGTATAATTATATAAATTACTCTTTCAGCCTGTGGTGTTATACCGACAGAAAAACGTACAGTATGTATAAAAAACGATTTCATAACAAACGAAAAATTGTACTAAATAATTCAAAAATATTTCTTGATTAAATACGTCTTTAATACTTAGTTGTAGACTCAGAATAATAAAACTATACAGCATGTTTCACTAGCAAACTATATATATCTCTATATATACGTAAGATAAAAAATATATAGATCAAAATTATAAATTAAACTAACGGTAAAACTTTAATTCTCCCTCTCTGTTCTAAAAATCGTAATAACTTTAGCGTCTGAATAGCGTCATTTCTAGATCATTCCATTTTACATGGCTTGCGCAGCTCTGATGACGTAATAATTGGGAACTGAAACTTTTAACTCAAACCAAAATCTTTCTCTTTGATTGCTTCCATATTGCATAACTACACACTTCAGCTTCGCACTCTACACTGCTAGGATGTGATTTCCCCGTCCTCGCTTCCTGTCGCTATAATGTCAAAAATGTACATGTTCTTGAATAGGCACCACTAGAGTGCCAAGTGATCGTGGACGCAAACGTCAGCTGGAAAATAAAAATGGAATTCAAACTGCCTCGACCGTCAAGTTTCTTAGATATTACGATCTCAACACATTAGCATACTACGCAATCGGAATGTTTCCTCTCCAATATTCCATCTACGTGCTTCATCGTCAGTATTTTTCTGCGTTTCTACGTCTCGGTGCTCCTACATCAGTACTTCTAAATTTTGCATTTATTACACACATGTTTATGTGTATAATATTTTGGGAGTCGTACGATGAGACAACCAATTGTGTTGTAGTGATGTTGGGGACGGGGATAGCAGATTTTGTATTATTTTTGGTCGTACGATGACGAGAACATATTAGAGAAGACACCAATTATTTTTCAGTCTTGGCCAGAATGGGAAATTTGTAACTCTTACGCGAAAGAAGATAGCTTGAATTCTATGCAGTAGATTCTATGCACAACTACCTTGATGGATAAAATATTTTATTTTTCGGACATAAACAATGTTTGGAAGCACATTCTACAGACATAACGTAAAACAATGGTGCATTTTACAGCTCTTAATTCCACATACGAACATCACATCTTAAACAAAAGAAGATATTAAAGAATAGCGAATAGGGGTGTAGGCTGGTCGAGAAAAAGATGCGCATTAAGAACTACAGTTATTTATAATCTTGGATCCTTTGTATCAATACTGAAGAGCGATATAGCAAGAGCATTATAGAGAAAATGATGACGCATAATGGCGCAATACAAATCCTTGAAGAGGGGATAAATTTAATTAAAATTAAGAATTTAAAGGGCTATTGCCAATTAAGTTAGAAATTTGTTCCGATTAAATTTAACTTCTGACAATCATAATTTTTTCTCTTCAATTGGATCTACATTCTGTAAATTCTTCGTAGTACGCCTTCAATATTGCTTCGTCTTTTTCAATTGTTTTCATCATATCTATCTATCTGTGACTGTGTTGAGCTTCTGCTATGTGATTTATTGTTCTAGATTTGTTTAATGATCTACAATATTCTTCGCATGTTAAAGAGAAATTTACTTATCTTTCTTTTTTTGCCCAAAGGAGCAATTTGCGCAGAAGGGCTATTAATTTCGTTTCAGCATTTTGCGCTGGTTCACTATAAATATCGGTTCACTTTTCAAATTGCTGTCATCAAACATTAAAGCCCTGCATTATATTTAAAGAAATTGAATAATGAAAACTCTACATGAATATATGTATCTTTCTCGCACTGTGAAAAAACATCGGCACCTAGAGACATTAAATTTTGGATATTTTGGATAGTCCTCCATTCGAATAAGGGCATCTGGAAGTCCAAATTTTTAATTTGTTTAATTATCTCTTTCATATTTTATCAAACATTTGTAAGGATCTTAAGTTTTACTAACGTTTATTTTATTTTAAATCTTTACTATCACTTCTTATTTTCTACTTCCGGCCAGAATTAAAAGCGTTAACGTATTTATGCAAAGTTTGTCTGGCGAACGCCAAGTATTTAAGTTGTGGCTTTTTGCCAAGCGAGAGAGAGGAAGCAATTAGTCGAAGCAGGCCGCTTACCTTAGAAGTTTTACTCAGTTGCTGGTTGCCTTCCAGGCCAGAGGTTTAATCCTCTTGATAACTTTAAACGTATTGTAGTGTTCACAGTTCTCTGTACTACATACGGCTTCCTGTTAATATAAGGCCAATCTTCCACGTTTATTATTTCAAAGTTAAGAGTTTAGTTTTATTTTTATATTTTTACGTTTAGACCACAAGTAGTGGGTCTTTGTATTCCGAAGTACGGAAGTTATTGTAAATAGAGAAAAATAAAGGGATTTGTATACCTTTCTTGTGTATCCTGTCTACTTCCCACAGTTATTGAACATAGCTTTAGTAAGCTCTCTGTTCCGAGTCAGGTCCTTGCATGTTCCCGAAGAAAGTAAGACGGAACATTGAACCTGATAGTGGCGCCCAACGTAGAAGAATAACCATGGCCGAGTTTCAAGAAGAACCTGTGCTGCCTGCAGAAGCGGCTCAGAATCCAGAAATGCCAGCTGCCGCCCTGGAAGGATTTGTTACATCGTCCAGACCATGAGCGCTTCGATGAAACCAGAAGCAACATTTAATGGAAACTCACCGGTAACCAGTTTTTTGGAAAAATTGGATGACCACTTCATGCTCTACCCCGTGCACGAATTTCAAAAAGTTACCTTAGCTACCAGCGCTTTGAGGGGCCAAGCGCTTAATTGGTTCAAATGTATAGGCAGAAGTCTCTTGGGTCAAGCAGGAAGTCCCACCTATACTTACGAAAATTTCAAGACTGCCCTACTAAAAGCCTTCCCTGTTGTAAGGGATAGAGCGAAATTAGAAACGGAACTTTTCAGCATATATCAACAAAGAATCGAAAATCTTTCAAGCTTTTTTATTTTAAGAAAAATTCACGTCTTCAAACTCTTGTATGGAAACCGTCCGGATCCTGAGATAATTCAAGTGATTTTACCGAGGTTACTGCCCCAAGTGCAAGACTTTATTGAATTAACAAATCCGACAACACTGGAAAAGTTATTTGAGCTAGCAATCCAGTTTGAAAGTAGAAGAATGGCGGACATTGAAAGAAGACGCCAATATCAACAGCGAAACCAATCTGGTGCGCCAAGACTACAGCAAAGTCAAGCACACGGCTACGCGAATCAGTGGGCAAGGAAACCCGAGCATTCAAAAACAGCCGGCGAACGTCGACAGTTCAATAGCAATCCAGGAAAAAAGTCTCAAGGCCAGTGGAAAAAGAAGGAAAGCACGGAAATGAAAAATAATTTAAACTAAAACGGATTTCTGCTGACGGGAGGGTGCGGAAATCCGAAGGCCAAGAAAACCCTTCTTCCTTCAAGTTAAATACAGTAATGGTGAAAAATTTGACTGTTCCGAAGATTGAAGTGTTGGTGAATAATATCCCAGGTACCGCACTCCTGGATACAGGCGCGCAGTGTTCCTGTGTGGCAGAAGATTTTTTTAGGAAGTATTTTCGGAAAGACCGCATATGTAATTCGGATAATACGACAGTGTTAGCGGCGCAAGGAGCAAAATGTAAGTGTATAGGTAAATTACCGCTGTATGTCCGTATCAAGGACGAACAAGTAAAGGTGATGTTTTTCATAGTAAAGAATCTCCAAGCACATATTATTTTAGGAATAGATTTTCTTTCAGAGGCACAAGCAACGCTGGATTTTAATGAAGCGTCCCTTAAGCTGACAATGAAACCAGTTCGTGGAGAAAAGGCTGAACCGCCGATGTTAAATCTTGACCACCTGCCTAATGAAGAACAGCGAAGAATCCTACAAGTGGTAAGTGAATTTGCTTCGTTATTTAGTGATATTCCAGGATTTACTCAGGTTACTAACCATAGTATTGACACCGAAGATTCAATGCCAGTTCGCCACAAAGCATACCGGTATGATAAGAATAAGGAATAAATTATAGAATGGCATATCACCGATATGCTACGTAAAAAGATCATAACGCCCATCTCAAGTAGTTATGCTAGCCCGGTGGTTTTATGTAAGAAAAATAATGACTATCCTTTGACACATCCAAAAAGGTGGAGATTCGCAATTGACTACAGTAAATTAAACTCCATAACTAAATATCCGGTATATCCGTTACCTATTATTGAAGAAATTCTAAGGAACATAACATCCACCAAATATATAACGACTTTAGAAACGACTGGTTATTTTCAAATAGGGATTAGGCCTGAGGACGTGCCTAAGACTGCTTTTATAACCAAGTCTGGCACTTATGCATTTTTGCGTATGCCGTTTCGCCTTTCAGGGGCACCGACAACATTTCAGCGATGTATGGACATTGTGTTAAGGCCTGTTCTTGGAAAGTCCACATTTATCTATTTAGACGATATCATTATTACTAGTGATAATCTCGACCAACATGTACAGGATTTAAGACAGGTGTTTTCTTTATTAAATGAGGCCGGTCTAAAAGTTAATGTCGAAAAGTGCAAATTTAAAGCTCCTGAATTAAAATATTTAGGTTACAAAATATCTCAGAAGGGAATCGAGACAGACGAATCAAAAATAATCGCTGTACAAAAGTATCCGACTCCGAACACGGCAAAGAAGCTCTCTTCTTTTCTAGGACTTTGTTCATATTATAGGTCCTTTATAAAAGACTTTGCAGCTATTGCTGAACCATTGTTAAAATTAAAAAGGAAAAAGGCAAGATTCTCGTGGACGGCCGAAGCCAATAGTGCTTTCGAAAAATTAAAACAAGCATTAACGCAAGCCCCTGTGTTGAAATTTCCTGAAAAGGATGAGAATTTAGAAATTTCAGCGGATGCTTCGGATTATGCGGTAGGAGCGGTACTTTCGCAAAATCAGCAGCCCGTGGTAATTTTTAGCCGAACTTTAAATCAAACACAAAGAAACTATTCCGCGACCGAGACAGAGGCACTTGCAGTTCTGTTAGCAGTGCAAAAGTTCCGAGTCTATTTTGGAAAGGCGCCAATAACAGTGTACTCTGATCATGCGACGGTAACTAGATTGTACTCAGGGAAAAACTTATCCCCAAGGTTAATAAGATGGGCACTCAAGCTACAAGAATATAATCTGGTAATCAAGCATACCCCCGGAAAGGAAAATATCGTAGCAGATGCCCTATCCAGAATTAAAATAGATGAAGAAGGTAATACCGTAAAGGTGGCAATGCTCACAGCATGTACAATAAATTCCCGAGAAACTGTAATAACCGAACTGGGTAAGGATCCTGAGTTTGGAAGCATTTATGAGTATTTAAAGGATCCTGAAAATTTTAGCCACCAAGATATTGTGGCGATAAGAAATAGAGCGGCCCATTACGAACTAATAGATGGTCTATTATTCTATACAAAAACTACGAATTCCAACAACGAATTTCGACCTGTTATCCCAGCTAGTCTTAGATTAAATATCCTGCAGGAGCTCCATGACAGCCCTTTAGCTTCTCATGCTGGTATTCGAAAAACTATCCAACGCGTACGCGAGGCAGTCTACTTTCCTGAACTGCAAAAGTTAACAAGGGCGTATGTCCAGTCCTGCCCAACATGTCAAGCAGTTAATTATATTAATTTCCGCCCGGCCGGGTTTCTAAATAGTATTAAATCCGAATTTCCAAATGAAATAATTGGCATCGATTTATTGGGCCCTTTCCCAAAAAGTCAGTTAAATAAAAGTCGCTATCTCCTTGTTATGGTTGATCATTTTAGTAAGTGGACCGAAATTGTTCCCTTAAAACGAGCCTCCGCGAAATTAGTTACTGATTCTATTTTAAATAAATATATTTTAAAATACGGGGCGCCCCTAAAAGTTATATCGGATAATGGTCCTCAATTTGTAAGTAATGTATTTGAAGACATGTGCCAAAAACTGGGCATACGTCATTTAAAAATGGTCCCGTATCGGCCGAAATCAAATATAGCGGAACGGGTCAATAGAAATATAGTGAAAATTATCCGTAGTTATGTTAAAAATGTTCATAAAAGCTGGGATAACTATGTCAATGAATTTGCTTTCGCCCTTAGGACCGCAAAACATGATACAACGGGCAAAACTCCTGCTGAGTTATTTTTAGGCAGAAAGATTATAACGCTGTTAGATAAATTATTTTATGTGCAACAAAGAGCCCCAGAATTTAAAATGGGTGATATAGAAAAACTAATTAAAGAAGCAAAAAAGAATACGGAAGTAGCACAGAGAAAACAAAAGCTGTATTACGACTTGAAACGACGGGGAGTAACTTATAAAGTAGGGGATGAAGTATTAAAAATTAAGCATTCACTTTCTTCAGCACCAGAAGATAAAACTGCCAAATTTTTTCCACGATTTGAAGGACCATATGTCATAGAAAAAATAACTCACGCTGTAGTAGTGTTAAAAGCTAGAAATGGTGAAACCTGCTCCGCAAACATTGATCAAATCAAACCCTACTATGATCGTAATAAAATGCAAATTTTCAAAGATCTTTTGCAGGATCCGGCACGATAGACACCGCAGGCACAAGCTCCAGAGGTGGAACAACGACAAGTACAAGGGCAAGCCATTAAGAGGCAGGAACAAGTGAAAAGAAAGTTTCCCCGCGGGAAAATTGAAGGTAACAAGAAAAAGAAGCCGTTCCACCGTCCAGAAAAGAGAGCTCACGAACACCCTCAGAATGAAGAAGGGAGAAGGACGACGAATGCAAAGAGAGCCAGGAGAAATGACGGCAACTATAACCCGGCTCTAAAACGGAAGATCTACTCATCCGACAGAACTCTCCGCAGCAAATGTCGCCGAACTGTGGAAGGGCCACCAGCGGCGGAGGAAAAGTTACAAGGAAAATTTGAACGGCCAGCAACGAGGTCCAAGCAGGAACACGAAAGAAGTTTCCCGGTTCCGCCAAGACGAGCTGCCATCAAACGGCCAAGACCACAGGCGAAAAAGAAGGTATTCAAGGGTGACCGAACTGGAAAGAAAAGAAAGCTTCTAGAGGAAGGTACTGAAGGGCGAGCCCGCACACGAAGGAGGATAAAACAACAATCTACGCTACTTTCCAGGACTGGGCTCAGAAAAGAATGTCCGGATATCACAAAGATAAGTAAAATTTTATGTTACTTTGCAAACTTAAGTTAATCTTTCATTCTTACTGCAAGTGGCAGATTTCAAGAAGTTTTACCTCATGCGAGGTCTACCTTTATCGCCAAAAGGGCGAGAAATGAGTTGTTACCGATTTTGGTATTATGTTTTTCAATTACTCGCGTGTAAAACTAAAGTTGATGTATAATAGCGATGAGTAAATACTTAAATATTGTAAAAGTTATTGTATAAATTTTATTTAAAACATTCTGGCAAGAAAGAAGTTTTAGTCTGAAAGACTTTTTGAAATGTAGTATTTCAATGTAGAAAAATTGGCACTTGCTTTGAAAAGAATAGAAGTTAACAATGTATTACTGATGTATGTTGTCAAATGCGTAAAATTAACGGCATGTTAATATGTTCTTATATACAATGTGAACTGTTATTTCAAATGTTAAGAAATACCGTGAAATGGTAAAAGTGAAAGTAATGTTAAAAATTTTTTTTTTATTCGTGTGACTGTAAAAAGACTAAATTATGATGAATATGTGTTAAAGGTTGAATGAATGTAGTTAGGCTCTCTGACGCTACACTTCAGAGTTAGCCACTTTCAGAATAGTACCTCAGGGTTTAGAGTTGAAGTTAGGGTGTGTTACGAGGTCTTGGTATGTTGAATTTTTAACACGTTAGTGCTTTGATGGTAGGAGGAAGTGTTGAACACGTAGACATAAAACACATTCGTGTTTGGTGTTCTTTTACAACGCATGTCAGAGAGCACGGGGAGAGATAATTAAAATAGTCATGAATGAAATAAGAATGTTAAGAGAAATATAATTATACATATTACTTGCTATTTCATTGTGTAACATTTCATTAAACTAGTTTTCCTTCCAGATCTCTGGAAGGAACCAGATTTGAATAAAAGCTCCTGTTTAGATGCAGTACAGATGAAAAAATTGCGTGTCCTGGGAGCTGCTATTGTAAAAACAAATTTCTTTCTTTTAAATTTCTAGTTTCTAGCGAAAAATGTTTGTAAAAGATTGGTCTCGCGTTAGATTCTAGAGCTTAAAGTTTTCAACAAGGTCGTTTTAGACCTCAGTTTCAAACTAATTAACTCTGGCGGGAAGTATGTAAGGATCTTAAGTTTTACTAACGTTTATTTTATTTTAAATCTTTACTATCACTTCTTATTTTCTACTTCCGGCCAGAATTAAAAGCGTTAACGTATTTATGCAAAGTTTGTCTGGCGAACGCCAAGTATTTAAGTTGTGGCTTTTTGCCAAGCGAGAGAGAGGAAGCAGTTAGTCGAAGCAGGCCGCTTACCTTAGAAGTTTTACTCAGTTGCTGGTTGTCTTCCAGGCCAGAGTTTTAATCCTCCTGATAACTTTAAACGTATTGTAGTGTTCACAGTTCTCTGTACTACATACGGCTTCCTGTTAATATAAGGCCAATCTTCCACGTTAACAGTCTTGTTCATTGGGCAACTTCCGGACTTACCTTGAATACGTTAACTTATAAATTACAAATAGAAACAAAAGAAAGATTTAAAACTAAGCAGTGAAGAATTCTAAAGATTTGTAGAGTCCAGGTGGGTTAACTTCTATCTATGTACTGGAGTAGCAGGAAACTACACAGAAAGAAGGGTTCAAACCCTTTATTAATTCTTTAAAATTTACAATGCGTGAACTCGACTCTAAAAAACTTCGCCGCTACTTGGGCGGTAACTGAAAGTCAGATAATTGAAATTAAAAGTTGAACTGTTTAACAAGTGATAAACTAACCTACAGGGCTCAGCGAGAACCCGAACTTCAACCCTCTTCTACACTAGTGGCAGAAAGGCAATGCAACTAAGCCACTTGAACCAGCAATAAGCAAACGTACCTACGGCAGAGACGACAGCTAGAGCCGAACTTTCCCTTTCTCCTACCGAAACTCGGCTTTTAACTACTTCCTTCAAAATAGAAAATTTGCATGCGTTCACGCGCGCTACAACATTTAACTATTCTGGCACTGACAATTAGGGGAATGAAGGCTTATAGAAAAGTCTGAACTTAAAATTTGAAATGTTAGTTAAAATAAATATAAATCCCTACAGATTGATTATTTTATTTTCTGCTTTCAGGTTTTGTGTTTTCTTGAATTTGAAATTACAGAGCTAAGTTTTGTTATTCTGTTCTGGGTCTTGCAGATTTCGATTTTCAGAGAGTACTAGCATAAGTATAGGAAGATCTGATTTTATTTCGTTTTATTTTATCATGCTATCTTAAGGTGTGCTTCTGTTTTGTTTGGCAATATTTATGTTTATCTACCGCAATAATCCTCTGATAATGAGTTTCTACCACTTAAAAATTAGAAAGTGTGTGCAACCACCAGTATTTATGGCTTACACAAGATAATCTAAAAATCTTTAAGCTCAAATTAAAAAAATCAAAAATAAACATAAAAAGTAATCAGTAAGCTCGAAATAAATAAATAAGGTAAATAAAAACAAAAAATAAGCATAAAAAATTAGTTTGCTTAATTAATTTACGGTCAAACTAATTTAACTGGCGCAAATATACAAAAAATCAATGTTTGTTTTGAAGAAATTTAACAATCAAAAATGCTAACTATATTTATATTCTTAAGATAGCACTTTATAATGGAGCCATAACTAACAAAATCAGTATATTACGAACGATACTCCTTCTAAACAGAAAAGAGGACAAGTAATAGATTTTGTGGCTTTACTGTACCATAAAACAACACTTTTTATTGCTTTTCTCTTATTGTCAATTTTAGCTGAAAAAGTAGAAATAACCGATTTACACTCATGTCCATAAATTAAAGGTAACGCAAAATCAGGCGAAGGAAGAGTTAAAAGCAAAACAAATTTGACTTATTTGTAAAGCTTATTTATTAAACAAAAGGTAAAGAGCAAAAAAAGATGCTATATGTTTGATATTATTAAAAAAATTAGCGATTTTTTCCCCCTGGAGCAAATTACAAAAAACACCTATTTACAAAAAAACAATATTACATGGTTGGCATGATTGTTAATACATTGTATGTCTCCCAGACGATGCAATACAGTCCGTACAACGCCTAGGCATGCTGAGTATCAAATTATCGATCTGATCTTGGGGGATATTACACCGCTCAAAAGGCAATGCTCTCCGAAGTCCCGGTAGACATGTAGGAGGAAGTTGACGGGCTGCAACTCGTCGCCCAAGCATGTCCCACACGTTCTCTACTGGATTCAAGTCCGGTGAGAATGCTGGCCAGTCCATACGGATGATATCCTCCGACTGAAGGCATTCGCTTACGATTTTTGCGCGGTGAGGACGGGCATTGTCATCCATAAACACAAATTGTGCGCCCATGGCGCCCCGAAACAAACGTACATGTTGTTCCAGAATGACGTCCCGATAGATTTGGCTTGTCATGGTTCCAATTTGAACATACACGTCAGTTCTGGAACCCAGAATAATTCCACCTCAAACGAGCACTCCTGCACCACCGTAACGGTGTCGTTCAATGATGTTTTCTTGGTGGTAATGGGTACCTGGAGCTCTCCATAAAGTCCGGCGATAATCAGACTGCAAGCTAAACCTGGACTCGTCGGAAAACATCACACACGCCCACAGTTGCGGTGTCCACAATGCATGCTCTCTACTCCAGGCTAACCGCAGGCGACATTGAGTTGCAGAAAGTGAAATGCATCTGACAGGTCTACGAGCATATAGACCAATCTGCCCTAAGCGTCTGTACACGGTCTGCCTTGAAATTGTCGTACCAGTGGCTGAAGAGAGCTGACGAGACAGGTCTGAGGCTGTGCTCCGCCTGTTTCTTTTGGCAGTAAGTGCTAAATATCGGTCCTCATTCTGCGTTGTAACTCTGAGGCGACCTGTGCTGTAACATCTATTCACATTACCATCATCTTGGAATCGTTGCCAAAGCCTGGAGATGACACTCTGGGCAATTCCAAGTTCGTCTGATACTTCCAGTTGGGTACGACCACATTCCAGACTGCCGATAATTCTATCACGTAAAAAAATCATCCAAATGTGTCCTTTGTGTCATAACTATTCGGCTATTGCACTGAAATGCTTATAAAGCGCCTGCGAACAATTTTACTTCTTTTCTGTATTCCTTATTATCACTCTCTTACACTCTTGTCATTGTGACACTCTTGTCATCGGTGTCATCTGGTTACTTCCTGTAATTTGCATATGATTCTTGAAGATGTGTGTAGTGATTTTACAGGTGATATATTTATTTTAGAGTTCGATTTCCGCGTGACTCCGAATTATCCTTAATTTATGGACATGAGTGTAGTTTAGTGCAAATAGTCACGTGTATGTTTTGATTACTGGACTGTTTAAAAATATGGGTATATTATTAAGATAATCTAACATCATTGAGAATATGAAAAGATGTTGCATAATGACATGTATTTTAATCTGAAAAATAAGTCCATTTCATATCGTAAATTAGGCCCACCATCGGCCGAGCGGTAAAGTCGCTGAACTCTGGTAGTTCGGTCCGAGGTTCGAATCCCGCGAACGGGCTGGCTGCATGGATGTTTTCGTGGTTTTCCCCATGTGTAACGTGTATACGAGCCAGTTTCCCTTAGAAAGTCCTCCACGAAGGCATCCCTCCCCTTAGGCAGATAGCCCTTTTGTGCTTTGCCATAATTAAATACACACATATCGTAACTTGAATTAATAACCAAAACAGAAAAAATATGTTGTAAATGGTGGAAGTATTATCTTCATTAGAGTGGAAGAAAGTCAGTTTTCAATAAATTAAGTTAAAGCATATCACCGTGAGTTTATAAATGATGGTAGAACTTGATGTTTCTCGAAAACGAAACTGCAATGTAAACTAAAGAAGGCTTAGGCGTTTTAGATAGATACATGCCTCCAATGTGTTTCCACATATGCTCTGTTGGTTGTATGTACATCTGCCGAAACGATATTCGAATTCTTTGCACGTACACTACAACCGTGACTTCGAAAGCTGAAGGAATGCGTGATCGGAGATCGTCAGTATATGTGAGCTTTGTCCTTGCAGGCATGTCAGTAGATGTGTCAGTAGATGTGAGCTTTGTCCTTGTATCCGTGATAAATGCCACTTAAGAAATAGATGAATGTTTTGATAATTAAAATCATGCTGACGATACTACTTTTGTGTACTGGATCAACCAACACTGCTGCTCGTCGGAATAAAAAAAATATTTTTTATTTTTACAGAACGAAGAAGTTGTGTACGCGCTTTTGGACCCTTTCTATTTGCAAAAGAGCTTAAACAATACTCTCTACTTCAAACACGTATTAAAAAAGAGTCGGTAAGAAATTTTTGGTTTTTATTGTATTATATTTATCTATATCGCCCAGACGGGAAAGTGGTTAGTAACTGTGACTGCCGTACCGAAAGTCCCAGGTTCGAATCTCAGAAAAGGCATGGATGTAAATTGTCTCTTAGGTCATGGGAGGCAATGGTGTGCCTCCATAATAAAGTAACCATTGCTTGCGGCTTTAGTAGTGGCCAACGTCTATAATGGCTAGTGCCTGTCATTGGGGGGGCGGGGACTGTTTATATATTTCAGATTACATATATTTAAATTACACATTGTAGGGGTAAAATCAGATCCTAAATATTATATCATTAGCTATCAATGTCGATATTCCACCCATTTTACTTTTCCTTTTTGCATTTTCACCAAATAGTTTTGTTCTTTGTGATCTTAATCTTTCACTCGTTCAAAATAAACAAACGACTTTGAAAACTAATCACAGTTAACAAAATCAATAGAAAACTAATCAAGGTTAATCTGTAGCTGGGTTAATTCGTTTGCGATTAATCGAGATTTGTCTGCACCTATTTCCTGTATATTTAGTAGTAAATGAGTCTGCTATTACTATAATCATTAACGGAGAAGTTTGTAAAGTGGTTTTTAGGATAAGAATTCCGCATCTACTCTTGTATCAAAACATCTGACATTTATGATTTTCCTATTACATCCCACTTTGTAGCTCTTAATAAAACTTTCTATTCCCCTTCCGCAGACACAGTCAGGGCTCCAAAACTCTCTTTTCTTTTCTTTTTTTTTTCCAAAGCACCCATTTTGTGCTTTTTCTATCAAAACAATGAATAGATTTAGTTTCCTTCAAGTTAATATCCAGTACTGCCACTTCATCATAATGGCACTGACAACCCACTGCATATTCCCAGAAGAGTAACTGGATACATTGTTCGTAGCTGTATCATCGGCGCGCCAGCTACGGTTACAGCACTTTGGGGAGATAATAGCTAGTGTTGCCACGATGGATAACGTGAAAGACTAAAATGCGACGGAAGGTGGTTCGCGCTTTTGTTTCCTTCTAAAATAACAGTTTGTTTGTTGGATGACACCCATTCCTGTTGTTCTGGGCTTTTAACACCACGCTCCGCCAGACAGGAGTAGCACTTAGAAGCTTTTAGAAACAAAACTCTATACTTATAAAGAAAGTTTGTCGATTTCCGACTTGTGGTGAAGCTTGCTTTTTCGTAGGATTAATGTAGGGAATTTTTTTGTAAGTTTGTCCATTTATGAGCATTTTTGTTTTTTAAATTTGTCTTTCTGTCGTCTTTCTATTTGTGGTTTCAGAGAAAATTTACTTAGACAATTTAGAAAACATTTATATATAAGAGACATTTAATTATCAGATTTTGCTGTAAATTTAATGTCTCTTGTGGAGCTTCAGAATTTAAACAAGGCAAACTTTCAAATTAATAATTTATAATTTCTATAGGAGAAAACTATACTCTCAATATAGGAAACGTTAATGAATTTCGCACCGTTGTTTTTGTCCCTTTCTTTCAAACGGCTTTTCAATAATTTAACGGGAACAGACAGACCCATTTAACGTGTTATCATCGATTACATTACCCAGGGAGCACCATAAGTGGTAAGCTGATATAAAATATACCAAAAAAGAGTGGTAAAGCTCATTTTTTTCATAGAGCACATCTCTGGGGACAGATAAGGGGATTTCCTACTCTGCCTTCCCGTATGATCAACCTCTCGACAAAGCTCTTGTCTCAACAGCATTTGAATGCCCCATGCTGCGAAGACACTATACGTTTCTAAACATGCATGTTTTCTCTGATATTCAAATACGTGCCTAATGCTATGGCAGCCGCCTCCCCAGCACTGTGGCAACCTCTTTGTCTTCAGAATGGCAGTAATTTGGTCGCTAAATAATTCTTTTTAATTGTAATCTCTAATTAGAATTAGTCATTTTAAATCAAAGCTATTCAAAAGATCTTTAAATTTATGTCACATATTTTATTCCTTGAACTTTATTTATGTGAGATTGGTTTGGTTTATTTGATTATGGCAAAGTATCCAAGAACCATATGCCTAATCGGAAGTTTAGATTATTTGAAAATGTCAGAGCTATGAAGGCTACCTGCATAAAAGCAAAGATACCTTCTTGAAGGAATTTCTGAGAGAAACTGGCTCGTATTTACGTTATGCATAGCAAAACCCTCAAAACTTAAATATGCAACCATCTCCTTCGCCTGAATTACCGCTCGACCGCTGGTGGATTGCCTATCTATGAAAAGAAGCATTCATTGCCGTCTGTGACGGGGAAAGAGAAATCACATGTAAATCCAGCCATGAAACTTAATAATATTTAGTTTAGAAATTGAAATTATGGATTATGTGTTCTCAATAAAAATGTATTTAAAATAGAAATTTCCTACTGTATTTTATTCTAAATGTATTTAGCAATCATACTATTTTCATAAATGAAGCGGGCAAAAATGAGCGAGCCATTTACTTTTCTCATCTGAACGTAAACAAGCGTGACGACCATTAGGTCATACACGAGGCATTATCTAAAATTACACCATTGCTGTTAGTTCCGATGGAGTTGGATATATCAAGATTACAGCAAAGTACAAATTATGCCTAAAAAAAGTGATGTCCCCGTAGTCTTCCGTTCTAGGAGACACTGATTCGCACTGATGTTACAAATGGAGAAAACTGCGAAGCCACACATTCAGCTTTTCCTTTTCGCCAGGATTTGAACCACTGAAGAACTACAAATGTTCAGCAGTCCTATACGCTCAGACCCTACTTCGGATCATCGTGGTTCGACTTTTTAAAGTTGAATTAGATTTGAGTTCAATGAAGACTGCAAAGGTTAACTCTTTAAGGGGGAAAATGCAACTGTGGGTGATTTCCGATCTCTGCTCTCAGTTTTAGGTGGGACAGCAACAAAAGGGAGAGGTTTAAAACTAGCAGAGGGATAAAATTAGAGAACTTCTATTACATCGCACCTGCCTATGCTTCCCATTTCCGGGGGGGGGATTAAAATTTTCCATGCACCACAGACTAAATCCCTGGGTGCAGGGATTTATCTCTCAGACACACCATAAATGGTTATGAAACCGACTAGTCATCACGCTACTCACTCGGATAGCTGACGCCACTACACTCCTGGAAAGCACAGGCTGCCCTTTTTTATAGTAGGAACCGGTATCGTGTATTTTATGATTCCGCCAGAGCCGAGACTGTCATAGTATAATAATATGTATGACTCTAGGGCGGGGAAGATGGAACGAAAATAAGGAAAACACAAAACAAGCACTCTGCAAGCGTTCATCTGTGTCTGATTACCAGTGGCTAGCGATCTCAAGAATTTTGCAAAGCTCTTTTCAAAAGTAAATAAATTATGAAATAAGTAATTAAATATTTTGGCAGCTTTAAGCCCACCAGCTTTAGAACCATTCGTCTTCCCGTAGTATCAAGCCTCTCGAGAAAACCAAAATTTTACATGTTGCCACAGCCATTATACGCTTACCAATATTTAAGCCTGCACTGAAATTCCGACCCAAGTCCAACTATACGGCAGCTAATCAAAGCAGCCATATGCACTCGTTTGGGAAAACAGTGAAACAGGGCTAATTGTCTGGAAATAAACATTTCACAGAAATTAAAAATGGCCATATTACTTTAAAATACGTTCTTAACTTGCTACTAGGATATTGCATAATTTTAATAATTGATCTTCTTATACAACAGACATGAGGTCCAATAAGCAAAGATCAAATGAAATTAAATATTTTAGCGACGAGAATTGGAACTATTTTTATTTTATTGAGGTTATAAGACTGACGCGCTGGGTACTTTGAGAATTAATATCTGATACTCCTAGCTACTTATAATGAAAGTTTCAGGTACGCACATTCATGTGGCTTTCATTAAGATTTGAGGTGTAACTTAAGCTGTGCATACTTTTATTTCCCCAGTTTTCCCATTTTATTTTTAACCTGCCATCGCCAAGTTATCATAAACGGAATTATTTATCTTTCGTTCTTTCTACGATGATTAACTACTGAGGGAGCATAAATTGAAATTGTTGATTAGTTATTATGTGCATAACGTAATTTAAGAAAAATACTGTAAAATCTAGATTGTGAAAAAGCATAATTTCTGTTTCAAATTATTTTTCAAAAACAAAATTGACGTTTGCTATAACTTCAACCATATGTGTGCCAAAGAATCGTTGTTTCAACATGCTCGGTATATTATATCAGTTAGACTGTGTGATTACAATTTAAAATAAGATATAAAATGTTAGAAGTATCTACATTTTTTCTTTTAATTTTGCAGTTTGATAAAAGATGTCCAGTTTTTATTAGAAAGGTTAGTTAAATTTCTCATGGCCTATGTAATCCCAACATCCCCTGAGAGTTAGGCACTTGTTTGATTAATTGCAGAACTTATGCAGTGTAGAATGGCAGCATGCCTAAAAAATTGCCAAATTTACTCTCCATGTGACTGAAAGTTGCCTAGCATCATCGCATAAAGTGATACGAAAAACAAAACGACTGAGTTAGAGAAGTTTCAAATGCATCATCGCATAAAGTGATACGAAAAACAAAACGACTGAGTTAGAGAAATTTCAAATGTTCAAAATTTCGCCCCCTCGGTATTAGGCTTAAAATAAATGGCTTTGATCAAAATTACTATCAAGTGCTTTTGTAGAATATGAGGCAATAAACTGCAGGTTTAGGTGCTTCTGTATCTCAATTTTTCCACGTTTCTCGTTCCATTCCTTTCATTAGGTTACATTGCAGTTAAGTTACATTAGATTATGCTGTCGTTACATAACAGCATGTTATCAGGATATTTATGATCTAAGTAGGGTGGCAAGTTCCTTCCAAAGATCCTTAGGATACACTTTCCGCGTAAGTTACGATTTTTCAGCAGTGCTAAATTTAATAAGCAATACCAACTTGGATATATTTTTATGTTTGAAATTACACATTGTTTAACCAGTGAGTAGTTTTAAGAGCAAATTTCATACATCTTATTATATTATATTTTATTTATTTTTAGCCCAAAGGAACAGTATCCCAGAAGGGCTATTAGTCTCAAAACTGCATTTTGTGGCGTTTCACTGTAAACGTAGAATCACTTTTCAAATTGTTGCCACCAAATATTATCGCCCAGTATTATATTAAAGGAAATTAAATAATAAAGAATCTTCATGAATGTATGTATATTTCTTGCATTATAAAAACCTAGAGCCATCAAATTTTGAGTCACGTAATCCTCCACCCGAACATGGGTACCTGGACGCCCGAATTTTGAATTTGTTTTATTAGTATGTAATTCATATTTTGGAAAACTTTAACGAAGATGATTTAATTAAGAAAGTCAACATGATTTCAAAGGGAGCAATGGCAACACTGTGCGGAGAAAAATATTTTATTTCCAGCTCGCGAAACTGTCTATCAGAAATTCTAAAGATAGGCTGTTTTTAACTATTTTTTGCCCAAAGGAACATTAGCCCAAATGCTCTCAAAACATGTTTGTGTCTGTAAATGAATAAAACGGCCCTTTGGCCGTAATAGAAAATCTGAGAGCTTTCAGTTTTTATTTATTTATTTATTTTTGAATTTAGAAATAACTATAACTTTTCATTTTTTATCCTTTAAGATAAATTGTTGGTTCCTCAATGCGTGTTTTTGGGGGTAAGCGTTAGCACGTTCAGCTAGCAGCTGATAATTCCATCTTTCAATTTTAGCTAAGATTGAATATTCAGTGTTTCAAATTACAGCCAAATTTTAGCCATAATTTAAATGAGTTTTCATATTTCCTGGTTCGTAATGTTTAATTGTCTCTATAAAGGCTCCTGAAAAAATGTGGGAGACGGTATTTCAAAACCACTTGGATTTAGTCGACTGAATCACGTGCTTCTTCCTAGTCCCTTTTTATGTGGGAAGAGAATATAAGAAATGATCATATTCCTCCATGTGATTTCTCGTGATGTAAGATAAAGATCGTTGTTTCAATCGCGACCAGGACATTGTTAATTTTTTCATGTTTCCTGGTCCGGATTGTTTAAGGGTTTCTGCAAATTTACTTTACATCACTAGAGGGCTCTTACAAGGCCCGGCAAGTATTGTCGCTCCAAGAAAGGTAAGTATTGTCGATCCATGAAATTTTACATTTATGATTTATTCTGCTTAGGATGTCAGTTCTCACAGTCCTTCCTATTTGTCATTTTAATTCATCTTTTAAATTAAAATACTACATTGTTTAAATAACTCAATAATTTAAAAGGTGTACTTACTTTCTAATAATTTATATACTTTTTATTTTTGATAGTACCTGCAATAGGTACATTTTACCGTAATACATCTAATTTATATGATTTATAATATATTTAAATGTTACTTTTTAGGACATTAAAAGTTAAAGGAAAAATATATGAATTAGTAAATCATAACTCGTTTGGAATGGTTTACTGATGCAGAGTAATCGTTCAGACGATATGTGTTTAATTACCATTTTTGTCAAATAAATAGTATTTTTATTAGAGTTAAAACTAGTCCATACGAAAATTACAGTCACTCGCAATAACTTTTTACTCTCCATTTAACTAATTTTTAGTGATGAACTACGCATAATTATTTTAAAATATTATACATTAATTACTAATAAAGTTCAAATTCTTTTAAAAATTAAAATCTATGTTCCAGTAAGAGAATATCCTAGCTGTTTCATCATAAAGAAGAATCATTAACTTTTTCTGAGTAAACACACGAAAATAACAGTAATTCAATGCATTTATCTCTTAAACTTAGATTTTTTCAGCCCGTTTAGTTGAATAGTTATAATGCAGCATTAAAGAACATCCCATTTTTGCTTCATTGGCAGAAAACACGGCAGTTTTAATTACCTCCTATAATCTTACCTCATCTTTTTAGAATGGTTTTCATTAATTAATTTTCCGTCCACCGAAAAGTAATTTGGCTGTAGGGTTATTAAAAATTAATGAATCTCATTTACCTGCACGTATTTTGGCATTTTTCGGTTTCTTTTAAAAATAAAAGAAAAAACAAAAATAAAAATAAAAATAAATTGATACAAAAATTTATATTACATTAGGAATTTTTTTCTTTCGATTCGATATTACGGTAGCTTCCGACGAAAGAAAAATGTTTGATATAGTTTATTCTACCTAACGCTAGTATTTTAACCTTCGTTTAAAAATATCCAAATATCGTTTTGCACAAAAAATGCCATTATGCTGTCGAGGAGGTTTTTAAAAGAATTTATTTTTGGACTCAGTTTTGAGATATTGCTAGGACAGTTACTTTTATCATAAAAAATTGTTTATTTTTTGACGCTTTTATGTAAAAAAATTGAATCTTCTAACGAGTGGGTGGCAGTCTTAGAAAACAACCACCAAAAGGATCTTCCAAAAGGATTTTGGTTTTCTGTAAGGGTCTTAGTGACAGTAAGGATCTTTCTGTCTTATGAAAGTGGTCACCACGAGAAAGCTCATTATAGGTATTTTAAATTTCACTGTAGTTGTTTTATACTCATGAGTTCGATCTTTTATAGTTGCGATTATTAACAATGTTTTAAATGTGTTTTAAGTGTTAAAAATGAGCAACGCCTTCGCAGGGACTCGAACCACGGGCGTCACGAATACGCGCCGAGCGTGCTGACCACTACACTATGAAGGCATGCTAAGAAGGCGGGAGAAATACCTTATAAGTTTCAGATTTGGTAGTCTTAGGAAGATTACCACAGAATTCATTATAAGTAAACATTTGATCTGAAAATTCATCAGTTTTTATAGCAGTTGTTACAATGACCGAGCGGTAAAATCGTTGAACACTGGTAGTTCAACCCGGTTTCTCCCTAACAGTGAATGAGGAGTTAAGATGGCTTAAAACTAGCAATTTGACCCCAGTTAAAGCCGAAACAAATTGCATCGCTGTATATTTGATTTTGCCCCTGTGTAACATGAATAGCAATCAGTGCTCTTTCGACAGTTCTCCACGATAGCATTTCTTCCTTTAGAAAGATAATCCTCGTGTTTTTTTTCATACTCACATAACCTAACCTATATAATCGACCTATATTCAATCACAGAATAAAAGCTTTCGTAGCATTCCCCATGTGTAAAGTTTATATAAGGCAGTTTTAATGAAGGTATCCTTAAAACTTCTTCAAAGAAGATATCCTCTCCTTTAGGCAAATAATCCATACTGTGGTTTAGTTGTTGAGTGGTTCAGGCGACTGAATATTGGTAGTTCGATCTAGGTCCAAAAGGCGAACGGAATATCTGAATGGCTTTTTTTTCGGTGTTTTCCCATGTGCAATGTGAATATGAGGAAGCTTTCATTATAAGGTCCTCCCGGAAGACATACCTCGCTTTAGGCTGGTAGCTGTCCTGTGCTTTGCCTAACGAATGATCGAGTAGTTAAGAACGTAGTTAAGAACAGAGGTTCGCATCCAGGCGAACAGACTAGCTGCTTGAGGTTTTCTAGGTTTTTTTTCCCTGTGTGTAACGTGAATGCGAGCATATTTACCTAAGAGTGTCCTCCACAGAGGCACTTGTTTCTTCTGACAGATAGTTCTCGTGTGCTTTGTCTCGTTCAGATATCCTAACCGTTATATGCTTTGTCTAATATGAATAATCCAGTATAATCCTATTGAAAAAATCCTGAAAAATTATCGAAAAATGACGAGAATTCTCAGTATTTCTTAAAAGAAAATATGAAGAAGATTCTGTTTTAAGAAATATTTTATTTTAATACAGCTTCTCACGCTGTATGAGGTTTTGATTTTTAGAATTTTGCAAAACTTATTAACGATATCTCATACAGATCTATAGATATCAGAACGAAAAGACAACTAAATTGTGGGAAAATAATAGAAAGTCTGAAAGTGAATTTTAAATTGAAGAATTAAACTTGTAAGATCTTTAATGAATTCACTATGAATCTTGAAATAAAAGTCATGATTTAGTCTTTAACGTCTTCACTATATTTTGGAAAAATCAGAAATTTATACTTTAAAGAATTAGTAAATTTTAAGGGCATTTTTATGCACGAGAAACCAATTCCTTTAAAAATTGAATCCACATTGTGTGAATACATCGCTGAAATATAACTAAAAGTGTTAATTGTAACTATTTCCGCTGGGGAGTTTTCGCTGTGGTAACAATCATTTGAGGTGATAATGATTAAAATTCTGCTACTATTCACTAAATTTATCAACTCTCGAAAGCTTATCCTTGGTTCTTATTAGCGATCTTATTAGCGATGAGGATGTTGAATACGCCTCTTGTTTGATGTGTGGTTTGTGGTAGCATTTTAAACGGATGTATTGCTACGAGTGCATAAAGTAGTCTCATCAGTGCACTTGAAATTTCCTTAGCATTATTTGATCAATGTTGACAGTGTTTGCACAGAATCTTTTGATTGATATTTTGTACATAAATTAAACTTTTAGCAATGGATTTAAATCACACACTTTGTTTGTGAACGTAATTTTGCAAGATGGATTTATTTGTCTTCCGTAAGATTAAAGCTATTTTTAACATGAATATGTGTTTGTAATGGATTGAATGCACACATAACCGATGATAGCTTGATCACATTCTGGAACCGTGGTACTTCGATAACACAGGCAAGAAGTAAAACGTAACTAAAAGATTTTATTGAAAACTCCTTTCTGTAGAAAATTTAAAAATTTACAATATTAACACCGTGGTTTTCGGGTTGGCGTACTTGAAATATCTAAATAACTTCAAAACATAAGTAAATTTCCAATTATTACCAATTTGTTTCCATCTAATGGCAATTTCAAATTTGCATGGTAATAAATATACACTGACTACCAATAAGCATTTGGACATCTATGCAAATGACGATATCTGCGGTCCTAAGGTACGTCACGGACTCCGCTAGTATATTATCGTGTAGGAAACAGCATCGGCTTTAGTCGCATGCAAGATGCCTCGCAGTTCGGAGTTCTCTGATTTCGAGAAAGGTATAATTATCGGGTATCACAAATGTGGCCGATCCTTAAGGGACATATTTAGCGATCTGAAGTACCTAAAATCGTCAGTGGCCTATGTGATTAAAGTAGAAGGTGAGCGGTGATTGTCGGAATGCGCCCCGAGTCGGCAGACCAACGAAACTGGGAGATAGAGACCGAGGAGTGCTGTCGGAAGAAATTCGGAAGAACCGCACCCAACCGATGGCCCTCATCCGCGAGGAGATTTAACAATCATCCGGGAGTATTGTTTCAATGAATACCATCCGTAAGGAAGCACATCTGCTTGGTTTTCATGGTCATGCTGCTGCCCATAAGCCTTTGATCACAAAGTCCAACCGCGCTGCTCGGTTAATGTGGTGCAAAGCACATCGAAATTGGACCGCAGATCAGTGGAAACGGGTTCTTTGGAGTGACGAATCAAGGTTCACCCTTTACCGTACGGATGGCAGGGTCTGGGACTGGCGTCTACCCGGAGAACGTCTCCTGCCAGAATGCATTGTGCCGACAGTCAAGTTCGGCGGAGGTGGAATTATGGTCTGGGGTGTTTCTCCTGGTATGGGCTGGGACCCTTGGTCCCCATTCATGGTAAGCTCAACTCCGATGCCTACTGCACTATTTTGGATGACAATGTGCTTCCTACGTTGTGGACAATGTGCTTCCTACGTAGTTTTACGGGTTGGACCGCTGTTACTTTCAGGACGACAGTGTCAGTTGTCATGTTTCGACGTTAACCAAGGCTTGGTATGGTGCCAATGGAGTTCATCGAATGGACTGGCCTGACCAAAGTCCAGACCTGAACCCTATCGAGAACCTCTGGGACGAGTTGCATCGCCGAATTCAGGGGTGCACTACCCGTGCAAAATCGGTGAAGGAACTGCTATGTCTTCTCCAAGCCGAGTGGAAGAAAATACCACTAGCTGTCATACAAAGACTTGTGGAAAGTATCCCCTGGAGGTTCCACGCTGTAATTACCTCTCGTGGAGGCTCTACCAACTATTGATTTTGAATAAAGTTAGTTTTTCTTTTCTATCACAGGTGTCCAAATACTTATTGGTAGTCAGTGTATAAAACACTCCGCAATGAATACGCAATCGGTTATGTGTAGACGTCATATTATAAAAAAATTTACTGGTGAGTTACCACAGTTCTCTCTGTAAACTGCTATAGTAGTCGCTGTTTAAATTCATTTTAATTTGCATTCTGGTGGCTGCGGAGATATGCAGAAACTATAATAAAAAATTAACATAAAAGTATCAACATGCTAGCTAAAATAAATCTAGAAATTTAATTTGAGAACCCACTAATTCTTTTTTTAATATAGAATAATTCGGTCATGCACTTTTTTATATTTTTGAAATCCCATTAAAGACGCAAGATCAAGAAAAGCGAGTTTTAATCTATATATGTAAAGAAGAATGTCTGTTTGTCTCGATTAACTCAGTCATTCTACAGCTATCGTCATAAAACTTTATACAATTCTTTTATAGGTCCTGGAAAAGTTCGACGTCCACTTTTTTCCAAGAAAAAAAATGGCTAAAATCAGAGATGTAAGTGAATTTTCGCTCTCATTTTTCCGAGTGGCAACAGTCTTGCAAGTCGGAGATGAAAAATCTGCTTTATTTCGAGAAGTGTTGCCACTACTCACTTTCAAACCGTAGAGTTTATGAATAAAGAATTTCTAAGTTTTACAATGAAATAAAAATAGCATTGCGAAACATCAAATACATTATTTCCGTTTCCAAAGATTCGTGGGAAGGCATTTCGACTATTCCCATCTTCGTACGTTTTTAATCAGCCGAGATATTAATTAAAAACTCTGAAAATATTAATTTTCGCACATATTTCTCCGAGTACCAACAGTCTTACGTGTTAGAAATAAAAACGCTTTCGAAAAGTGTTGCTACTACTAGCTTTCAAATCGTAGAGTTTGTTAATCAAAAATTTGTAAGTTTTACAAAATTTCTCTCTCTCTCTCTCTATATATAAAGAACAACTGTTTGTATGTTTGTTTGCGTTTTTGATTTCTGATCAATTATGATCAATTTTTACCACATTTAATCGACTAAAATTGAATATAGATGAAATATTGGATGAAACTAGAGCTATTACGACCATTTGATCAGAAAGACGAAAATGATGAAAAACTGCGTGTCATTGTTGCTGATATAATGAGAGAGAATTAGCTTATTTTTCTATCGAAATTTTTTATGTGGGTACCATTTCGCATCAGACTGAAAAATGTATGACTACGAATCGTATTTTTTGTATCGTTATTAGAAAAGGATTACAGCTGTATTGTTCTCTCCTTTGTTAGATACATTACTCTCAATCTATAAATTGATGTATTAACTAACCCATGGTAATTAATACCTACACCTCAAGCATTGAAAATGACTAAATTTCTTATATGCTACCTGTTGTTTGCTCATCATGCTTACTGCGTAGCCGTAGCATCACTTTCCAAGATGGCGCCGAGACGGGAAACGAATTTCTGTGTGCTCCGTTTTAAAGTGTTTGGATCTGTGGTTTCAGTGCAGCGTGAGTTCCGTGCACGTTTCCTGTGCTGTGCCCCGCGAGAAAATGCACGGCCCACTTGCCTTCAAACAAGACACTGTGAGCGGTGACTCATTTCTAGACATATTGGAAGCCTGCTTGTTATCCTAGCTGAGCACCAATTATGATGGTTACATTTTGCGAATTGAGCGTGCTCTGCCCCATTTTCACAAGAATCTACGACAGCTTCTTAATTTTGTTCTTAACCAATGCTGAATTGGACGGGCTGGAATAGCAGACAACAACCCTCCCCCTTGGCCATACCGTTCGCCGGATTTAACACCAAGCGATTTCTTTCCTTGGGAGTTTATTAAATATAGAGTTTATGTTCCGCCAGTGCCCCTGTCCCTTGAGGAAGTTTGAGATCGGATAAAGAATGCACTGCAGACTGTCATGGTGGACATGCTGCAATGCACTGTCATGGTGGATAAGTATGGTCAGGTGGGCTCTTATGTTGGACAAGTATGGGAAGATTTTGATTACCGCGTAGATGTGTGTAGTGTAACCACGGTGCACATATTGAAGGATTGTCATTAATGTATGAAAAACTTGGACAGTTGCCGCTGCTTATGCTATAAGGTTTGCCCATACAAAGTAACGAATCTATTTGTAATTAATTTTTTAAATATTAATTTTTAAGTCCGCACAGTTCATTTATAAACACCCTTTAGGAAGTACTGACACCTAAGGGGAATATATCTCCAAAGTACAATGCACAAATGATACCCTGGAATGAATTCATGGCTACGTTTTCAAAATTTACTTTTTAAATTTTATTAAATAAATGCGCAAATCTCCGCATGCAATAAATGAGAAGAAATAATATTTTAGCAATTATTTTTCTGCTGTTTCGAGCAGATTATTTTAATTATCAGATTTTATATTCTGTGTCTTTAAATTTTGAGAAACTTAATAATAGCAACATTTTGACTGAATTTTTTAATGGCAACATTTTGAAGTGTTAGTCTGTAATATGTTGTTTTCCAATTTAAAGAGCTGCAACTTATAGTCTTTTGTTTTTATTCATTTGCCCTTTTCTGTGGCAAAGATCAGTCGTAGGATTTTTGAAATTTGTCATGATGAAGTTAATCATTACTTGCCCAAAGGATTATATGCAAATAGTTAAAAGAGTATAAACGGAAGACTTGTAGAGACATTAGGTTATTATTTTTTGGAAGCATGAGTCATGAAAATTAGCATCGCCTTCGTGCGCCCAGCGTGCAGACCACCACACCACGAAGGCATGCAAAGAACGCGGGAGTAATACCTTATAGACTTACCAAATAAACGTAAATTTTGGAAGAGAAAAATTTTATTACTGAAAAGCTAGTTAAAATTAAATCTGCTTCAAGAAAGAACAAAAATATGAACCTCTTCAATCTTCAGATTCAGTCGTGGTAATCAAAGAAAAGGAGTGGTTTGCTTTTTAAGATTGAGATAAGGCTCGAAATGTTTCTGAATAAGACGGAAATAAATAACAACCTATAAATTAAACTTACAAAATGGATTTTTGAAAATTTATATGACCACTCAAAAAGAGGCTGTCTGTATAACCAATAACAGACGCTATTTGGGGTTATATTATCATGTAAAATATAGGAAGCAATAATAAATTTCGCTGTAAATCATCCTATCTTAGAAAGTCAAAAGACATTAGCCTAGATAATGATCAGATCAGTACGTTGATATTTTTATAGCTTAAACAGTTACCGTATTTCAGGCATCAACTTGAGCTAAGCACGATACCTCCGCAATAAATCCTTCTTTATGGATACTAAAACTTGTGCACTTCTCTAATTCAACTTCCATCATCTCTACATAAAATTGCATAGGAGAAGAAAGATGATCCATGAAAATAAACGATTCTTGACGTAGTTTGATAACTGCTATAGATGTCAAAGGGGAATTATTCGGCGAAATTTCATGGGAGTACTAAAGGGATCTCATAGGAAGTGAAACGCAAGAAAAGATACGAACAGTAACGGTTTTTGATAGATAATGGAGTGAATGTAAATTTTCGTTGAGTATCGATCTAATTTTTTATAAATGGAAACCACTGCGTTTTCCCCCAAGACCATTCCTAAACGATAGGAAAAGCAATTAATTTTTGAATAGAAGTCCTGCATAAGATTATCGAAAAAGATGAATTTGATTTTAAAAAGTTGAAAAAGTATTTGAAGTAGGTTAAGAATTTTATTGCAGAACAAACGTAAAAGATCAAAACTTTTAAGTATATAATCAATAATTTTCAGTAAGAGCTCTGTTGGCTGTTCTGCAGAGATCGAATTTGTATTATTTTTCCATTCATGCCTTCTGGATCATGTCTGGAATGATTACAGCAAAAGCAAAAAATTATCATTTTGCTATAAATGACTGTGATCCTCAAGTTTACCAAAATTTTTGTTGAATAGTTTAAACTTGTTGTAATTATACATTCCATATTACGTACTTTGCATTTTGTTGGCGTCATTACTTCAGTGGAAAGCTTCTGCGCATGTCAAGATTACAGCACCAGTACTGGCCCAAAGTGGAACATTTGCTAATTATTTTGATGTAAAAACTAAGAAGACTAATTTATACTGAGGCGCTAATGATAATTTAAAATCCGATCCATGTTTTGTAGATAATCCTATATTATAGAATTACCTTTTAACCTATAAAATGTTGGCAGTAATTGCTTTTAAAATAAATAAAGTATCTTAATTCTTGCAGAAGTCACATATTCGAAGATCATAAGGGATTGAAGGTGTATGAGGCCCCTTAATATTCAAGAATATACTAATTATAAATATTTTAGTCTCATTTATATATCAAGTAAAAATTAAAGAAATAAATCATTTTAAAGAATTAAAAAGAAATCATTTCACCAAACCACTCCTTTTCTTTGATTACCACGACTGAATCTGGAGATTGAAGAGGTTCATATTTTTGTTCTTTCTTGAAGCAGATTTAATTTTAACTAGCTATTCAGTAATAAAATTTTTCTCTTCCATTTAACTTGGTAAAATTTACGTTTACTTGGTAAGTCTATAAGGTATTACTCAGGCGTTCTTTGCATACCTTCGTGGTGTGGTGGTCTGCACGCTGGGCGCGTATTCCAGAGGCCCGCGGTTCCATTTCCGGCGAAGGAGTTGCTAATTTTTCATGACTCATGCTTCCAAAAAATAATAACTAATGTCTCTACAACTCTTCCTTTCATACTCGACTGACTATTTGCTATTATTATATAACATTTATTTACAAATGGACTGACTATTTGCTATTATTATATAACATTTATTTACAAATGGCTGGCCTTTAGTAGTCTTCTCTCGCAATACTTCTGGATTACAGACTGAAAACCATAAGCTCAGACGACGTGATGGCTCAGATAGTATCGGAATTCATGAATCGGAGTGTCTAGTCACCTCTATAATTTCTGAATCGAATGTAAAACAGATGGGCATTAAAGTAATCATGCCTGTTCTAAAATGGTATTAGAACACACCTGTAGTACAAGAAGAATCTTAGATATATCCCTCATTCAGGTAGCATTACCAAGCCTTCTACTCTAGCTTTTTGACAGAAATTTGCATCATTGCTGTGCAATATGGTAAGCCTTCTCATAGTGCACCCTGATTAATACTACATCAATTATAACGTTTCCACTTGTCTCTTAGTATTTGAATTGATGATTTCGTTATGAATAGAGAAGACGTTCTGAGAATCTCGCTGTTAAATGCCAGTGGCCTTTCCCTTTTACTAACAGTATATTATTCAGACCCTCGAAATAAAAGCCATCATTCCAGATACCCCTACAAAGATATCATTGCTGTGATTAATAACTTGATAATCCAAAATTAATTTCATGGTTTCTTTGGATCTCAAATAACTCTTCTCTGGATCCCTGTTTTAATCAACTTATAAGCTTAAATTTTTACACAGATTCTTAGTCTCCACTGAAGACTCCACTGGTTTTAAAGGTATCAAAATACAAGAAATTTAATTAGGTAATATTAAGTACAAGAATATTTAGGTAGTACAAGTACAGGAAATTTTAAAACAGAAGAGAAACACGCCAATGTGAAACTCAAATTAGCAAAACAACAACCTTGATTTTGGCATAGCTTTTGTCAGGTTCAGGTCCCTCTTCCTCAGGAGCAAAGAAATCTGCAAGACTGGAAAGCAGAGCGCTCAACGGTCGTATTTATCCCCTACGACATTAAATGAACGAGAAAGTAGTGCTATATATCGGTAAAAAACAGTAACGAAATTGAAAAATTAAGGTGATAGAATTTTAAACGCTTTTATGAGGGACTGGATTGGACTGAAAGACATTAAATAAGCAAGATCTGTGAATATGAAAAGTTTCAAGAAATTCCTTGCCAAAACCAAGGTTGACTAAATCTACGACAAGTACAAGGTCGCGGCTTTTCTAAAAAATTTTAGTTTGCTTTTGATCACACACCGCGACTGGGCTGAATCTTATTTTTGCAAACCTTACTTATACAGAATGTTGTGTTCATGATTGCTTTTTTACACATGCGTGAAACTCCAACTCATAAATTTCTTTTCTATATACGACTGTCTCATTACTGTTATATTTAAAAAAAAAAAAAAAAAAGCTTAGCCATGAGAGAGTTGACTTTTTGTATGTTTGATAAATTATAAGGTATTTTACTATATTTTACTCCTTCCAGCCTGCCCTCGTGATGTAACGGTTTGCACATTTGGCGCGTATTTGAGAGGTTCGAGTCCAGCCGAGGGCATTGCTCATTTTTAAGCGTCCTACATCAAAATTCCTAATGACTCTACAAACTATTTATTGATTAAATGAAAGATTTAATTAACTACAAATTTACATTCAACAAGACACAGAGTGTTTCAAAATGAAGAAAGAGAAAAATTAGGGAAGGATTATTCGTACACCTGTGGTTCCAGTTTAAAAAATTTACCCATAAAGGTAAGGTTTCTTAGACTTCGACATTTCGGATTAAGGTGCACATTTGAATAAACCTATTTAATTAACCTTTACATGTCCCAATGAATTTTCATATTGCCCTTGTAGGAAACAATTTTTCACGTGTACAACTTAATGGATTTATATCTATAAATATAGCTATTGACATATAGTTATCCGTTATGAGATGTTTTGATATGCTCTTCCACTGAACAAATTTGTATACAATAAGCATGCAGAAAATGAATCTCTTTCTACGTACCATCTCTACCTACATACCAAATGCATCTCTTTCTACCATCTCTCGGTAAGCATCTGAGGTGGTTAAATGACGCCATATATTGTAAACATAATTTACCGCATTTTAGAAACACTATTTTGTCATTTATACACATTTTGCCAAACACAATATGCATTGAGAGTGGTTATGTTACATTAATTTCTGTGGCCATGTGTCTCTTCCTGGTAGAATGTCTCGGTCAAAATTCGTGCTTTTACACCAGATTCTTAAAAAAGTACATTTTTGTTAAATGAATGTTTTGTTCCATAACATACAGTTATTCATTTGTACAATTGTAATAAATCATAAATATAGATAAAATACAGTTTTTCGTTTGTACATTTTTCAACTGATTTCTTAAAAATGATTTCTTTTTAATTCTTTAAAATGATTTATTTCTTTAACTTTTACTTGATATATAAATGAGACTAAAATATTTATAATTAGTATATTCTTGAATATTAAGGGGCCTCATACACCTTAAACCCCTTATGATCTTCGAATATGTGACTTCTGCAAGAATTAAGATACTTTATTTATTTTAAAAGCAATTACTGCCAACATTTTACAGCTGTCTATATAACATAGCCGATTAAGAAACTAGTAACCAGAAAGTTTGTGTTGCCACAAATAGTTTTGTAATTTAATCCGCTTTGTGACAAAATGTTTCATCACGTTTCCACCTTGCGCGCATGATATTTTAAAAATGGCTAATGGTACATACTTGAAATTGGATGGAATTCTTTATATGGGCACTATTTTATAATTGGACCAAAAATATGATGAGTATTTTAATATTAAAAAAATTTTATGCACGAAAACATTACATATTTTTTTAATGAAATGCATTTTATAAACTCAACTGCAAATGAAATAAAAATTTAACATGAAATTCTTAGAATTTTTGGTTCACAGTAGTTTCCAAGTGTTATAAAAAGCTATACATTAAATATGGAATTAAATTATGCAACAGGATATTTTAAACTGTGCGCGCAAGGTGGAAAGTTGTCAAAACATTTTGTCACGAAGCGGATTAAATTATAAAAATATTTGTGGCAACACAAACTTTCTGATTCCTGTTTCAGAAAGTAGTTACATTATGTGGTCAGCTGTAAAAAGTTGGAAATAATTGCGTTTAAAATAAATAAGTTGTTCCAATTCTTGCATTAGTCACATATTCAAAGATCTTATGGGTTTTAAGGCTTATGAGTCCCCTTAAATGTATAAGAATAACTGCTTTCACATTAAAAGCTAAAAATAAATTTTAGGAAACATTCCTTGGAAAGCAAAAATTCAAGCTTGGAAAGCAAAAAAAAAAGTGACAATTTCCTTTACCGCAACCATTTCCTCCCCACCCGTTAAAGGCTTGTGTAACATACAAACAAATCTATTAAGGCTTGCTTGGCTAGATAGAGATTAATTTTCGTTATTCATCTTTATCGTGTTACTATTTCTGTGTCTTTTGATTCTCTTGTGAAAAACCATTTCTAGATTATCAGATGCAATTTTAAGTCTAAGAGAATGATCCTGTATATATCATGAAATATATTAGGTTTGAATTTTATTTAATTTATGCAACAAGCTTCAATTTAAGTCTCCTCGTCTGGTCTTTGAAAGACTTAAACTTTTTACACGCCATCTGATATTAATATATTCGCTGCCGGCGAGTAATATTTTCCTCAAAATTTGAATCCTGCCTTAAAGGGCTTTTACTCATGTGTCAAGTCTGATGCCAGAGTAAATTGACAGTAGTGGCTTGAGACTTGCTCTATGCACCTATACATTGTTCTTTTCAGAAGACCCGCAGCATTCATGCGAAAAGTTGGCTTGCATATCACAGTTTGTTGTAAAATTAATTTGCAAGTTTTTTTTTTTCGTAAAAAGTTGTCAGCAGTGAAATTGCTTTAAATGTTATTTGATAAAGGTTATTTAAATGTTATTTGATCCAACTAGGATTATACTTTTATCTAAATAGCAGAAAACCTATATATCTTCAGCTTACCCGAATCTTTCTTTGCATGTGAAGTTGTTTTAATAATTTAAGCAAGCGGGTGGTAAACAAATCTTTTCCATTTCAGTTCCAGAATGAAAAGTAGCTAAATAATAAGGTTAAGCGTAATTGAAAAGGCGTCACAAAAATGACCGAATACATTATTGAACATTTTGCTTAAATAATAAATGTAACGGCTACTATATATTCATGCTGTTTGCTTTTGGAGACTGGTGTCATTTATATAATTGTTTACAGTATTTAATTTTGAAGTTTGTTTCGATAACTCTGTGGTTTTGTTGCAAAATATTCAAAGTTAATAATATGTGATAATTATACTCTATTAAGCAGAAAACCCTACTCCTGCACAGAATAAACAAATAGAATGAATGCGAGAATCATAAAAAAGGAACATGTTCGACGTGATTTATAAATCTTGAAAATATAAAGTTGTAAGTATGAAAATGGTCAAATATTTTTGTTCATGGCTGAAAGACATCATTTAAGTGAAAACCAGTCTAGACTCCAGTCAAAATCCGCTGGATGGCTCCAAAGAGTTGAACTTTCCGAAGCAAGATCTTAACAAGCTTGAACCACGTTTTAAGCGTAGAAACAGATATCGTCTTTCGAAGACTTCCACTGTAACTTACATCTAAAGACAGTCATTTATTATTCTCTCACAAAGACACTGCTCTGCTATCAGTAGGGTGCCCACCAGCGGCCGAGCGGTAAAGTCGCTGAACACTGGTAGTTCGGTCCGAGGTTCGAATCCCGCGAACGGGCTGGCTGCATGGGTGTTTTCGTGGTTTTCCCCATGTGTAACGTGTATACGAGCCAGTTTCCCTTAGAAAGTCCTCCACGAAGGCATCCCTCCCCTTAGGCAGATAGCCCTAGTGTGCTTTGCCATAATTAAATACACCATTAATACACTGCTATCAGTAGGTAGCTCTCCTTTAGATCTCTCAGTATCTATTTGTACTCGAATAAGTATACTCCTTGCTTACCAAAATTCTTTTCGGCAAGGTCTTTAGTGGCTCAAAATATTAGTTAACGGTTCCTTGAATTATATTTTACTACTTAAATAACTGTGACTAACTGTTTCCATGCTAAAAACCAGTTTCAGATCTTGAGGTCATAGTTGAGGAATATTCAGTTTTCTCGAGATGTGCAACTGTCTTTGATCCAGCTTGACTACTCGCCTTACTTGTCTTTCATCTTTTCCACACATGATTAACAATGCACATTATCACAATACACAGTATCACAACAGTATTTGACTACTTCTAAACTTACAGCTTTATTTTTATATTATTTATATTTAAACTTACAGCTTATTTTAATATAAGATATAGCAGACTTCTGCAGTTGATAAAATTTTCCGCTTTATGATTTCCTCTCGCTCACCTTATTTCTATATTCTGGGCTCAAGTACCTGCTCTATAATACGTTTCGGCTATGGAACATGTAATTACCTTAAATAAATATATTCAGAAGAATTTTTATCAGTGCAGTTAGCACAATATTTACAATTAGTCTTTAATTTTGAATATGAATTTATTTTTAGTTGAACCACTCTAATCTGAACCTAACTGTAGGGCAAAAACTTCGGAAAGCCTTTTTATTTATTTATTTATAGTACATAGTCAGATGCATTTCTGTGAAAACTTGGAGTTGGATATTGATTGTGGACATCAGCAGTTTGGTTAATATGATTCGGAAAGGCGAAAAGGAAAACAAAATGCGAAGAAGAAATAATGTGCGCCGATCAGACGCACTCAGCTAATCAATGTTTACGTTTGTTTACAAGTAATGTTTTCGAAAATGAGACTGACCAAAAACAATCTCAAACAGATCATTGATCAGTCAAAACATTTTGGCTCTTTCGGTGTGCTCACCAATTAATACATCAATATTAACACACCAAAAAAAAAATATCCGCGACGAATCATTGCGGTTTCAAAACAAAGTTTAAACTTTGGGCAAGACACGTGTACGTTGATTGGTTATTTTAATTCAAAGTTTATTCTACTCTTAGAGAATCGGGACCTTATTAGTACTAAACTACTATACCACTCACGAAAAACGCATGCCGAAATACGGAACCTATCCACTTTTAAGAATATCTACTCCGTGTAGACCAGGCGTCGGCAACTTATGGCACGCGTGCCAGATTTGGCACGTGGTACAATTCTCAGTGGCACTCTGCACTACTCTACAAAGTTATTAGGCAAAGATAAATCTCCCTCTCCTCTCAGAGCCTTCAAGAAAGTTTAGTTGCCAAAATGTCGTCCCAGCGCTTACATTTTATAATGAACTCTGTTGTTAAAATAGTTAATTTCATAGTGTCTCGTTCTTCATTGGTGTACAAGCAGTTTAAATCTCTTTTAGAACAAATGGAAAGCGAATATGTGGATCTCCCTTTATACGCAACCATGCCCATTGATTTAATTGTGGTTATGTGTTGAATAAGTTTGTGTCATACATGGAACATTGAGGAGAATCAACATTTCCCAGACTTGAACGATAAAGGAGGGTTTTGCAAATTGATGTTTCTGAGTGATTTAACTAAACTTTTCAATGAACTAAGAATAGCAAGGAAAGGACCGAACAGTGCTTGAACTTCTTTAATATCTGAAAGGTTTTGCTAAAAATCAAATATTTTTTCCCGTGATATTAATACTAGAACATATAAATACTTCCCAAATGTAAAACGCTTGCAAGTACATCGACCTTAGAAAAAGGTGAACGTCAAACCTATGTTGATGCACTTAAAGAGGAATTTTCCAAAGCATGCAAAGACGTTGAAGCTTATATGCCTATACGTTTCTTCCAAATCAAACCAGATTTAATAGACCCATTAATAATCCCATCCGGTTTGTCAATTTTTTGGGTGGATGGAAGTTGATAATTGTGAAATGGAACTTATTGAACTGACATCTTCAGAATTATGAAAACACAAATTTATGGAATTTCAAAAAAATCTGGAAGGTAACTCTAACGATAAATCGACAGCTATTTTAAATTGCTGGATGTCAATGCTGGATATATTTAATTGTTCGAAGAAAATTGCATGTGCTGTTCTTTCAACTGAATATTCAGAAACATGTGTCAAACTGAAAATCACAAATTATAACTTCCTGATAATGTGATGTTAAGTAAAGCAGTAAAGGGAAAAGGTCCGCATTAAGATTTAAATTTTTTATTTAACTGTATTGAAGGAATATTTATATTTTATGCATGTCGTTTATTTTTTGTTTTAATAAACATGTTTAAAAGATACATAATATATGTACAATTTAAATTTTTTATTTATGTTGAAGGAATAGATATACATGTTAAACAACATATTTTATGTTGATTATTTTTATGTTAACAAATATCTTTAAATGATACATAATAAAGCTCTAAATCTGTATTCTAGTCCTCTATTCCCTAGCCCACCAGCGGCCGAGCGGTAAAGTCGCTGAACACTGTTAGTTCGGTTCGAGGTTCGAATTCCGCGAACGAGCTGGCTGCATGAGCGTTTTCGTGGTTTTCCCCATGTGTAACGTGTATACGAGCCAGTTTCCATTAGAAAGTCCTCCACGAAGGCATCTCTCCCCCTAGGCAGATAGCCCTAGTGTGCTTTGCTGTAATTATATACACCAACACCTCTATTCCCTAACACTGCCCTCATTACTGCGAGAATAGAATTGCTTCAAATATTTTCTACGGAGCGGCATCCTGTATCATTTTTGTAGATTGGTTTGGCATGGCACACCACAACTACCAGGTTGCTGACCCTTGGTATAGACAGTCAGGCGACATATCAAGTATTAACGTCTTAGTCTTCCAATGAAACAACACAGAACTCAGAAGAAGGCTTAAACAAATTGTTTAGTTAGTTCTTCTGTTTAACAAAACTACACAATTCGCTTAGCAACGGAATAAGCTGAGGGATTAACATAGTATATATAGTGTCATAGTATCAAGTCAAACTTAATATGATAATCCTAAGATAAAGTCATGCCCTCGACTAATATGAACAAAGACGGCTATCAAAGTCTGAAGCCAATTAAAGTAAATTTAGAAGCTGTGTAAAAATAGTACTAAGACGGTCATTGGTAGTTGCCCAACGTTCTTTTTTAATTCCAAAATTCGTGCTCTTATATATAGTAGCTAATTTGCATCTTGATAGGATATGATGAAAGTAAAAATGCCAGTAAGAAAATACATAAGATAAATGATTAATAAGCATAAAAATCCTGCAAAGTTTAACTACAAGCATTGTAGAGACTTTAGGATATTTTTTTGGAAGCAGGCAAGATGAAAAATTATCAACGCCTTCGTCGGGAATTAAACCACGGACCTCTCAGTTACCAGTTGAGCGTGCAGACCACTACACCACAAAGGCTTGCTAAGAAGGCGGGAAAAATACCTTATAGCATGTGTCATTCCATTTTAATAATATAATGCGCATGCACAGAATACAAAATACTTCATTATTATTTTATTTATTTATTTATTCTCTACCATTTGACCACTAACGAGACATATATGTCCCACTAAAAGTTTAAAAATTACTGCTATGTTAAGAAGTACTTAGAATCTCCTGAATGCTGGGGATCATCTTCCAATAGTTGGAAAATCAAAATGCCGCTGTGCTCGCTGCACGTAAATGAACATAGAGAAAAGGACAAATATGAGTTGCCCAATGTGTAATGTTGGGTTATGCAAAGAATGCTTTACCCTATACCATACGATGTAAATCATATTTCATATAATAAAGCTTTCCAGAATAATAGGTGTGCTTATAGTAAATGTGGGACACGTATCCCACACTTACTCGTGTACCCACACTTACTATCGCTACGTGTGGGACATACGTATTCCACCATTAACTACGCCTGGGGTATATGTATCCTAGCCTTTAAAAACCATTTGTCAGGAAAATTCCAAATGCTAAATTTGCTCTATTTATGACATATTCTGTTTACTTGGATAGAAGACGGGGTAATTTTTTTTATTTCCTCGTCAAAGAGTGTCACCATAACGTCAAAAAGTGTCACCTAGATTCTGAAAGAAAATCTTATCTTATTCACTCCTCTGATCAAAGTATTAAATCACTGCTACTTGCATTTCATTATTTACTCGGAGCTTCCAATCATTGAAAGCGTCATTAGAAAGTTTACCTATTTCTATGAAAGGTCCGTTGATAACCCGTCCGTTAAAGTCATACGCAACTGTATCCAACACGTCCATCTTTCTGATCTGAGGAATATCTCTTGGTTTCTCACTAAAAATTCATCTGACTCTTAGTTATGCCTCTTCGTGCATGCTTAAAATAGTCAGATTATTGACTGGTATTTATTGGTATAATATTTATTAAGTTTGCGTGGCTTATTGGGTGAGCTTGCGTGCCTTTATGCTTCAGAAAGTAGAACATAATTTATCTGAAGCGCAGCGCTAATATTTTTCATTCCTTTTCGTCGTAGGGTTGCATTAAAATTCTTCCTTGACCAGAGCCCAATGTTATTGATTCCCAATGTAGATACATATATACTTTTTTTCTAAAATCATCCATGAGTTTTTTTTATGTAACTCCAATTCTACGTCACGTAACTTGTAATGCTTTTTAATAGAATAAAACAAGTAAATCTGGAATCGAAAAAATTCTAAATGTTCCAATTTTCCTTTTATTTTATCGGCAAAAGCTATTTGTTTTGACAATCTGGAGCTCAGGAAATCCTAAAAGTTCAAACAATATTCTTCCATGAGTGGAATCTATTTGTTTTGACTCTCCAAGATTACTTCTTTTGATTTCACAAGTAAAATTCGGTTGGAATTTCTGAAATGTTTTGTATACCTTTGTTAAAAACATAAAACAAATCCTCTCAGTGCAAGGTTTTTATTTTACATTTCAATGGCTTCTGTATCTAAACAAGGAAATAAAATTTCAAAAACGAAATACTTAAAAGTATTTTTAGCCACATTTTATTTGGTAAATAACAAAATTATGTACTCATCTATGTAAATCCATGCACCTAATGTGCTGATTTTAATGAAACAAAATATATAATTAGGACGCAACTTAAAACGAACAGTTTCATGTAGAATGTGTAGGCAATAAAATTTAGCTTTTATAAGTATGTCGCAGGTGGATGGTACAGTGGTTAGTGGAGACTGAATGCTTGCATAAATTCCATGTTGCGAGTTCAAATTCCAAGTAAGATTTGGATGTTTACATGCTCCCTTTGAAAGCGAAATGAAAAAAAAAATGAAAAAATGTGTGCCGACACTTAAAAAAAAATTCATCGAGAACTCTAAACATACGCTGCTTTTAAAATTTTCGTAATTTTACTCTTGAATTTTATATGGCGTAAGTGCGAAGAAAAATGATGCTTAATAATAAAGCTAAAACGACAGAAAGGAAGGGTTTAGCAGAAGTGAGTACAACAGCAGACTGGTAGACTGCGGGTACAGCGAGAGTGTAGGAAAACCTTAACAAACCCTTTTGAACGACCGTTAAAATCTGATCCCTTTCAGATTTTTTTTAATTGACTCTAATTTAAACTCCTTGTGTTTCACAAAATATACCACGGGTTTACTCAAGTAACTCACAGCACTGTCAAAATAAGCAACAAAATGTAAAATAGCACTGCAAATGGGATAAAAAATGTAATAATAAGTAAATAAAAATCTGAAGGGTTTCAGATTTTAAATGAAGTCCAAAGGGGCGTTTTTTTTAACGTTTTGTGTGTTACCTTTATTTATTAAATATCATGTTTGCACTTAAACCATAAAATTCAGTTCAATAGCAATGTCGCAAAATAATTTCAAAATGAGCCTATCTTTAGAATTTCCGGTACACAGTTCCGCGCTCTGCAGATAAAAAGGTTTTTTCCCCTCGTAGAATGTTGCCTTTGCTCGCTTTTAAATCTGTTACTCAAAAATTCGCTAAAGTTTTATAAAATATAAAATTGATAATAAAACAAATTTGAAACTTCAAATTTGGTGTCTTCCACATGCCCATACTCGTAGGAGGATTACGTCATTCAAAATTCGATGGCTCTATGTATCTTTGTTTAATCACAATGCGAGAAATACACATACATTTATGCAGATTTTTCATTATTTAATTTCTTCAAATATAATCCAGTTCTCTAGCATTTGGTGGCAACAGTTTGAAAAATGAAACAGATATTTAAAGTGATTCAACACAAAATCGCAAAATGAAAACAATAGTCATTCAGAGATAAAGCCCCTTTGGACTAAAAAATAATAATAAAATAAAGAGAGAACTGTAATCTAAGTTGAGAATGAAATCCCGAAGAGCAGAAATTGTCTCCTTAGTCAGAAAAAGTTCAGAAAAATACTCGTGGCCAAGACACAGACAGGTGCTTCACAGTTGCATGAAGTGTTTTCCTCTATTGGACAGTGATTATATTATAATATTGTTACGAAATGTACAGGCGAGGTAAGATGGCCTCCCTGCAAAGCAGGTTTAGGGTTGCCATAAAATGTCAAGGGAAGACAGAGTTGCCACATTTGACGAGAAATCGCCCATTTGGCGAAAAAATTGGCTATATGCCATGGACGGATGGAGAACCTTCTGGAACGAATTCTTACCGATTTAGACCAGAATGTTCTCGAACACAAGCCGAAAGCTATATAAATCCTTCTGCTCTGCAGTCAGAGAGTGTGCCTCGTCTAGCGAGCTGATAGTCAGTCATTGAGCGAGTGTCTCGAAGTCTAGCGCCGAGCTGGTCGTCGAGTGCATCGAAGAGTCTCTTAGTGTATCGCGGTTAGTGCATCGTCGAGAGAGTGTGTTAAGCTCCGGAAGCGACTGAACCGAAGAGTCGAGAGCTGTACTCTGTGTATCGTCGAGTGCATCGCGAGTTGTAGCGTGAAGAGTCTCGAGAGTACGTGGAGTTCCGAGAACGACCAAGCAGAGTCGGGAGCTGTACTCTGGTGCTTTGCAGTGAAGCTGTCTCCACCGTTATTGCCTGACAGTGGGAAGCCTGTGTTGCTGATCGTTCCAGAGTGTTTATAGTAGATTTCGAGGACTGTAAAAGTTTTTTGGAGCTGTCCTGTTTAATATTGGCTAAAAAAATGTGTTTCGATACTTCGTCAAATGTCGTCGTTATTCACTCCAAATCTACGAACCCCGTACGAACGTGAAGGAAGAAAATATCGTAACAACTGGTCTCAGAAAAAAAGGAATAATATGTAAAAGTAAAATATTACTGATTTGTTTTAAAACTTATATACAAAATGGTAAAAAACTGAGTAGATAGTCAGCCAGACTGTAAGTGAATCCAGTTGAGTTCTATTTGAACGAAACTGAATTATAAGGCGAAGTTCAAAAGTAGTAAATATTTAACTCATATTTTCTGCATTGGAGGATGTAGAGTAGCAAGCCACTTGAAAGATAACCAACTCTGCTTTTCCATAGTCAGTTAAAGAAAGAAACAAACAGTCGTTAAAAGTATGGAGATAAAATTTGCACTACTTGCTAAAAGAAATTCTCCTCATTTCTCTTCTCATTTCCCATTCTCTCTTCATAAACAGCTCTTCGCTACAATTTAATTAAACGCTCGCAAAAATGAGAAACTCAAACTTTATATCCTAATTTAGACTTCTGATTCTTTGTTTATTTTACCACAAAATTTTCAAGCAAGTTTCACCCTATATATTTTTATTAAGGAGTACAAATAAAAAATAAAAAAAAAAAAAAATAAATTTGCCTTATTTATTTAATTTACTTTTTTTTTATTTAACCGTGCATCTCATACCGCAAAATGTCATATAATATTTTTCTCTGTGTTGAATTTGGAAATACTTTCATTTTTGCTGAATCCTTCTCCTCATCTTTCGAACACTATATGTACAAATACTGGCATCATTTTCCTTATTGCTCAGTTCTGCAGCGACCTCTATAAAAGAAATGTTTTTAGAGGACCACTTCTTAACCGTCTTATGAACGTTAAGGGCCGGAAGTTTATGCACATGAAAATGCCTTATAAAAGTTGCCTATTTTAAACATGATCGCATACTTATGCAGTAGGCCGCTGTTTAAAAAAAATCTGATGTGTACAACACACGACTCCCTTGTACGGAATATTAAATTATACGCATTTTTGTTGCATTTTATTTAAACTTATTTCCTGGAATTTCATTAGAGATATATTTCTCATTGAATTAATTTTGTTCACAGTTCTCAACAAGGCAAAAATACATAAAACCTCAAAATATCTTCATTAAAAAATTGAAAAATATACAAAAAAAAAAAAAAAAAAAAAAAAACAATTAATAGAGTAAAAAAATTACAAGTTTCTACAGGAAAACAAGCAATTCGGCAAGCAGGCAACAAAGCAGATTTTTCTGTGCACAAAAATGAAAGTTGAATTTTGGTCCTGCTCGGCAGAAACTAAATTCATTATTCTGCCAAGTTTGAAATGTAAGCAAATAAGCTGCTATGATAAACAAAAATTAGGCTTAGTCACACTTGAACAACTTTTAAATTGTTGATAATTCTACAACTATTACATGCAGTTTAACTAAAGGCATAAATACCTGAGGCGGAAGCTAAGAACATCATAATTCAATCATTTTTAAAGGAAAGAATGCGCAATTTACTAACGCATAAAAATGGGTATATATATATATATATATATATATATATATATTTTGATGCGGCCGATATAAGAGAGGTACACAAATACACAACTTCATGTTATAGCAGTCCTATCTATAAAATTTGAATGTTCTGAAGCTTTTCCTTTTGAGTTATGCGAGGTATATACATGCATATATACGTATGTACGTACAGATGCCTCGACAAAATCTCTTCTGAATCCATTTTAAATCAGTTTTATAACTCGTTTGGGAAAAAAAAGAGTCCTTTATTCTGTCCTTACATACAGATGTCAAGCAAAAACATCGTTAAATTGCATTCGATAGAGAATCGTATGTCAGAAAAATTGAACCAAAATATTCGAGACGTTTTACATATTCTGAGAAAAAAGCTTCAATTTTCAAACAAAGAGAATGTAATAACCAACATAGAAGGCCTTGAAGTTAAAGGATATATATATATATATATCCTTGAAATTGTTAAAACGAAGTAAGAAAGACAGTTGGGTTTCAAACCCTTTCAATATAGATTTATTTAAAGCAGACTCTACATAGCACATAATTCTAATCAAAACGTTGACTTTGAAGAACAGATCGAGATATTTTCTTTGTTATGACTAGCTTCCTTTACTTCTAAATTATTTTGCATGATGTGCACATGATTAACATGTACTGAGAAATACTGCGGCTTCATCTTTTCGGTTTCATTCTTTGAATTTCGGTTCTCATATCTAATTTTACAGTACTAGGGTAACTAAAAAATCGCATATTTTAATTTTTGTTCTTATCGGTATATTTTTTTCTTTTTGAACAATAATTTCTTTCTCTTTTTGATATGTTTGTTCCTTACATTTTTCTCATTAGCTAGAATATTTTCTTCTTTAGAACCTAAATTTCCTCATCAAGAATCTTGATTTTAGGCATCATTTCTTTAAATTCTTAATTTGAATGAATGAGTTTTTCAGAACCATATACCATTGCTTTATATTTCTGTGACATTTTGGAAAGCTTTTTTTCTTTTCCCGAATAAAGTTTAGGTAAATATTCTTTCTTCATTTATTTTGCAAACGTCTTTCTTAATATGCTCTAGGGATGAACTGAAGTATTCTCTTTCTTCTATTAACACACTGATAGTTGCTTTCAGTTATTCGATTACACTCTTTAAATTTTCCTGTGATTTAATTTCCTTTTCATCTTCAAAAATGTATTGTGAAAGATCATTTTTTTAATTTATCAAGTGCTGAAAAGCGCATTCCAGTTTTGTTTTGCTTAGTTCTTCCTCTAGTAGCTTTTCTTTTAGCTCAAATATTTTATTTTCTAACTGTAACTTTAAAATGGATATATTCATCTCAGAAATATTATCTTTATGCTGTTTTTATGTTTTGAAGATCTTTGTTAACTCTTCACATCGAACGTTTAAGGACTGCAATAAGTAACTTTGTTCCATCTCACGTTTATCATTTTATTTGTCTACCAGTTTACTCTCCATGTCTTTTTATTTGGCATAAATTTTCTTCATACAACTTTTCTATCCGTAAAATGGTTGTTTCTGTTTATATTGATTTAATCCAATATTTTCCAACAGAAAATTCAGCTTGGATACAATCATTTCCAATAATTGCATTAATAGATAGCAAATTGTCATCATTAACACGAATATCAGTTTTAAAATTGTATTTTGAATTTGAAGCAACCTGTGAAAGTATCTATAGAGTGCACAATGCGATCAAGTCCTGACAATGACACAGAAGTTTTGATGTGCTAAAATACCGATTGTTTTATGTGTGGGCAAGTTAATTACAGTAGCTTGACTGCGCTGTCAACTAACGATGGAATGGTGACGTCAGAAGTATTGATTTGCATCACCATAAAATGAAGTAGGTGTGACTGCATCACAACTAGATTGAAAGCTAGCTCTGATTTTTGTGACGAAGGACATTTTGAACTACATAGTTTCTTAATACAAGGAGACAATTTATGGCCAAACAAACTGCAGGGAAAAATTAGGTTGTTTATGACTAAATCTACAACTAGACCTTTTATAGTGTTGACAGCCATAAAGGTAGCAGGCTATAGGTTGGGAAGGCTCTTGAGAAGTTTTACTCTCTAAGTTATGAGAGTTATTACGGTAAAGTTATAAGGTATTTTCTCTCTCCTTTCTGCATGCCTTTGTGGTGTAACGGTAGCACATTCTGCACGGTGTAACGGTAGCACACTCGGCACGTATTCGAGAGGTCCAGATTCGAGTCCCGGTGAGTGCATTGCATATTTTTCACGTCTCCTATTTCAAAACAACCTAATGTCTCTACAGTGTAACCCGAACTAAAAGTGGTGGATGATGATTCTTCACCACCCGGATTTGGCGATTGAGTACCTTAATCCGAAAAGTTTTGATACCTTGTGGAGAATGTACAAAAGTGTTAGCAGAGTCTGATAAATATTTATTTTATAAATATAAGCTTGTGAGCGTCCTTCGTAATTCTATTCAGTTGAAGTAATTCTTCCAAAGATTTGAAAAAGATTCTATTAAATTTTCATAAGAACCATTGAAAGGTTTTACATATTCACATAAATCGCGAAAAGAAATACTAAATCCACCATTTTCTTTCATAGCCGATGACATTCTATTCGAATTGTCTATTCGATGTTTATGTAAACAAGCCAAATGAACTCTCGGATTGCTAGTTTTGGCTATCTTCCAAATTCGAACAATTTGTTAACCGCTTTTAAACTGCATTTCCATTTGGAGAATTATTTGTTTTTCTGGGTTTTCTAATTCACTACTGAAATCAGAATACGGAACTGTAGCTTCTAATAGCAGATCGAAATTAGTTAAAGCATTCACGATTGTATTTTAACATTCATTAGCGGAAGTGGAACATTCCATATTTAAGAGCTAAGGTTAGATCCAGAAGAGTGAAAATAGTTAATAAACCTTCCTTATTTTCCGGAGTTTGAAATGAATAGTCTAATCGATGGATTCACGAAGTCGTTTGCAATTTGTTCGGCCATCTACTTGACCAAACACAAATTTATGCAATAACTTAACTGCTTTGGCCTACGAAGAATTTAAAGACCAAGCTATATGTAGCCATTTATAGTAGACATGCTTCCGATTTAAATATATTTAAGAAATCAAAGGAAACATAAGAACAAATTTTAAGAACACAAATGAAGAAAGAGGTATTTCCAAGAGTACTTCGTTCGTTTAAAATAACAGAGTAAAAGAAAACAAAAACTTCCGTTTTCAAACATGAGTTTTGGTCTCAACACAATGGCAATTTTAATAAATCTATTTAATTGAAATGAAGTCAAAACATTTGTAAATTTATTCTCAATCAATAATCAAGATGAAATAATTTACTTAACGACGAAGAACCGGATGAAGCGCCCATGTGACTGGGTTTATAGGGGATGAATATACAGAAACATTACGGTTACTTATTAAATTAAAATTATGAGTACACTGACAGTTAGTTGTAATGTACACTTGTAAAGACCTTATTTTATTCTAACCAATTATTTTTAGTTCAACTTTCCTTTTTCAGTGTCCTGCCGGAATATAAATTTCTGACATAGTATGCAAAAATCTAAGTGTATTCAGAAGCAGTTTCAAGCTGCGTTTCAAGAGTTTGTGAAGAGTAGTGGGATTAGTTCCGAGTTTATGCTGCGTGATTGAAATTAGCTCTCTATCAGATTACACTGATATTCTAGGCTCGACTTTGCTGTGTGCAGCCGATTTAGCGTTTCAGATAACTAAGGAATCAGTCGTTAGACATCCTAATTTATTGTGAATTTACATTTTTATTTTCTTTTCAATTTACTTTAGACCCAACTGGTGGTGAATTGTGAGTGCATCTTGTTACTTTAGTTCAAATAAAAAAGTCATTTAAAACTTCTTCTGTGAGTATCCGTTCTTCAAAGACCTAGCGAGAATTCTTTATTTCGTCTTCTACGTAGGGTCTTCAATTTATGCTTCCAGAAAAAGTTACACTCTATAAACTGGGGCCTATTTACAACAGATGAACTATAACAATGGAAATGATTCGACTTTCTTCTATTGGTTCTCGTCATCAATTTCTCACGGCATCTTTCTTTTAATAGTGTGGTACTCTCTCTTCTTCTAGCCCATTATGCCTTTTACTTCACTTTCTCTCGCCAGTGGTGATGTCGTCCTTCTGATACTTACATAAAAATGCTTAAGGTGCTTACTTCAAGTTAGAAACGATCATTTTACGGTGGGTATCTTTATGGATTAGCATCCTTACGAAGCTGTGCGTCTTTTCAAGTAGCAGGAGACTTTCATAAAAGTAACAGGCATCCATATGGCGAAGTAATCTTAGGAAAGCGTCCTACGCAGATCATCCACTGCTCAAAAAGACAGACACCTTTATAAGGTAGCTCGGCATAAAGATGCCTGCGCCTATATGCAAACCAGCCACTGCTCGGCCTGCTCCGACATGAAGATGTCAACATCTTTAACCCCTTAACTGCCGCGGGCGTATATATACGCCTTGCTCAGCCGATGGGTTAACTGCCCCAGATGCGCAGCCGATGCGTTAACTTTGCGAATCATTTTAGGTGTAGCAGCGCAAAGCAAATGATAGCAGTTTGGAAGGACGTATATATACGCCTGGGGCAGTTAACGCATCGGCTGAGCAAGGCGTATATATACGCCCGCGGCAGTTAAGGGGTTAAAGCCGGCATTCGAAAAGACGCACCTCCCTAAAGTACCCGCATGAAGGTACGTGATGGCCTTACACGAAAGGAGACTATTTGCATTATTTTTTAAAACTTTATTTGCTAATAGTTTGGTTCATTTAATTATGGCAAAACAGCACTCAACAGCCTAAGGGAAAGGATGCCTTTATAAAGAACCTTCTAAAAGAAACTGGATCATACCTTACGGGCAAACACCGCGAAAACCTCCATGCAATCCCGCAGTTCACCTGGATTTGGACCCCGTACCAAACTATATCAGAGTTCAGCGACTTTATTGCTCGGTCGACTTTACTGCTCAGCGACTTTACTGCTTAATTATCTCTACAGTGGAAGAAAGGACGCTGGTGGACCTTTTATTTACTACTGATGAATCAATCAGTATTTTAAGTTACTTTACAGGCCATCTAATTGTAATTTACTTTGTAATGTCTTTTTAAAGCAGTTTAGTAAATAAAATTTCTAAACAAATTATTTTTAAGCTTGTTAAGTTTTTACAAAACCGATTTAGAATTTATAAGTGAATATATCCAATGATACATATTTTCTACTATTATCTACATAAAATAAAAGAAAGAGTCTGTGTGTGTGTGTGTGTCTTTCGTTTGCACTCAGAGTAAGCTAATAGACCCACGGCTACGAAAGTTGGTACATAGGTGCATCTAGACAAGAGCCAGTGCACCTCGAAGCGATTTTTTCGAAATTCGAAATTCGAATTTTTTTTTATTTTATGTTTCGTGACGAAATCGCGTCATTTTGAGACATAATGGGCTCTAGGAAAGCAAGATTTTACTCTACACACTCCATTTTCACATCGTCATGAAACATAGGCACTTAGCTATTTTACAAACTTAAAATACATTTCGTGTTTTAATAAATCGATTGAATACGAATTTATTTAACAAAGGGAGCTTAACAGCTTTCCAACGGAATTTTTTCTAAAAAAGTTTATTGTTAAAAATGTACAGTTTATTTTTCTTTGATTTTTGGACACGTTAAACTTTCATCCTTGCGATTGCTTTTGCAAAAAAAAAAAAAAAAAAAAAAAAAAAAAAAATTGGAAAAATGATAATAGTTTGTATTTTAAAAGATTTTTTTAAATGAAGCTTCCGAATACACTTCTCACATCTCACATCTTTAAAAATGTGATTTAGGCAACAATTTTCCTGTCTTACTGTAGTTGATAGATTTTTGATGAAATCGCATCATTTTGAATGGTTTCATTCTTTTAGAAATATGGGTTTGGCAACAATTTTTCATCGTATTTTTTATGCCACTGTTCTTAAGAGATTGGCATATTTCGTTGTCATTTTTTTATATATATAATACATTTTTTTGATAAAGTTGTTCTGCAGAGTAAAATTCTGCGCGGAAGTTTTTGTTTTTTGAGTTGCTTTCATGTAATTTTTTGCTTATTTCACTGTTTGTAAGATATTGAAAAGTTTTGCATGATATTTTTTCTTCAACGGAGAGTTGTTTAATTTTTTTATTAGCATAATTAATATTTGTATTAAGTGATATAGCTTATTTTATTGTAATTTTTTCTCTTGAAAATATAAGATAAAATATCATTAATTATACTTTGCTTTTCAGAATTTTTTGTTTTTGGTATTCTTTTATGTTATTTATTGCTCATTTCACTGTTTTTAAGATATTGAAAAATTTTGAGTGATTTTTTTTAGGAAACAAAATTCTTAACCTCCTTTTTTATTTGAGTTCTTAAGATTTTGCAAAGGAAAGTTGGTTAATTTATTTCTTTAAGATAATTATTATTTGTATTAAGGGATACTGCTTATTTCATTGTAATTTTGTTATACGTAATAACTTTTTTTATGACGTTGTTCTGCAGAGTAAAATTCTAAGCAGTTTTTTAATTTAACGTTTGGTGTTCCCTTTAGCCAATTTTCGGGTACATTTAATAGCCAGACGAAAGCTGGCAGCGAAGCTGTCTAAAATAAATGAAAACTTAAAATGCAAACAAACATTCATATACATATCGTTAGATGACTGAACGGAATGCAAATGTCTGCAGTAAAATACTGTTAAAAATCTTGCGTTCTGAATTTCGATCTGTGAAATGAGAACTAAAAACGAGCCAAATTTGCCAATTATTTTAAACTTTTAATTAAGCTTACTTAAATAATTTTAGACGAATTTTCAGGTATTCATGATTGCATTCGTAGTAAATTAATAAAATTAAAGTTTGTCTCTAAGAAGACCATCCACGTTTACTGACGATTTTGGTTTTGTGCAGAAATGGTGTATCGATGTTTGTTTAGAATTTCAAAAATATTTGATATCTTTAAATGCTATCTATGGAAGGCCTGTTGTCATATAAAAATTCATCATTTGTTCAGGATGAACTCTATGAATAAAATAGCTTCTATTAAAAAAATGTGACTTTCTTATTTATAATTTTAATTAAAATACTTTATGCAAAATCATATATTCAAATTATTATGCATTTCATATATTCATATATATCATTTCATATAAATTATTTATGCATTTCATATATTCAAAGAAATTAAGAGCTTTGAGTCATTTGTGAAATTCTTGTCTTACACAAGTTCAGGTACGTTTGATTAGTACTTTTTATATTTTAAATCAAAATGTAGGCTTATGACCGAGTAAAAATCAGAAGTGCTATTTCGACCATCATATTGTTTGTAAAATAAAACTGAACGTTAGGCAAAATATTCATTATTTTGTATAAAATGTATGGTACATATTCATATTATATTTGAAGAAGAAAGAGTAATAATGAAGGAAAATTATAGAAAGAATTTCGTATCTTGTATATATAACAGTTTGTCATTTTGGTGAAAATAAAGTTTTAATTAGGTTATCATAGGAAATATATTATCTGTACCACGGCCTAGAGCTGGGATTGCAAGACAGGCGAGGTAATTTAAACCGATGTTGTTGAGTTACGTAGACATACAAGGCTTTTGAAGTAAATGCGTTGGAATCCTGTGTTGCTACACTATACTACACTACACCCCATGAGAACAACAGGCCTACTGTTATGTTTAATTTGTTATTGCATTTCCTCTGAAGGGAAAACAAACTACTATCTGTGCACCCTGGCGAAGGCTCGCTAAGGCTCGGACATGAGACAAAGCCCTTGAAGGGAATACATTGTTGTTAATGTTGCTAATCCTCAAGTCCAGCTTCTGCTAGACGACATCCATGAGTTTATTCCCCTTAAAAATTCATAGACTAGCAGGAAATACATTATAATCATCTGTTACTACTAGTGAACAGTATATCATAAGCTTCAAAGTTGCACTGCTTAACTTATAAGATTATTTACATCAGTTTCGTAGAATCGCATAGTGTGCCAGATGGTATAGGAACTTTCTACGAAATATATGCAGGTATCAAAATAGTAATTCACAGAAATGTTTACGTACTGTTTACAAAATAATGGTTTAGATAACGAGAAGAAAATGCGAGTTATATATTAAACGTTATATGAGACTGAGCAATGTACTTCACAGTAGACAGTTCTAAGTAAGAAGTATTGTGCTGTGCGAAAAATATTAGCATTAGCTTTAATATACCCAAATACGTTCCTTACGAAGATTTCTGTCTTATTGAGAAATGGTTAGAGGACTAGAAATAGAATTATGGACTTGTTCTTACTTTAAGTAAATTCGGTGTAACTAGACAGCGAATTTATTTAATTTTGACGAAACTAAAAGCCTTCATTGTTTGAGTAATTTTAAATATGTAAATAAAATATTGAAATAAAGTTGTATTCAATTTTGTCATCAGTTAACTATATGCAACAGCTGTTTTTAAAATGATGAGTATAATCTATTGATAAATGTGAGAGAAAATTTGCAGTTAATTATTTTAAGAAACTTTAGGTAACTTTTGAGTAAGTGAGTGAGTATTATTTTTTTAAGTGTCGTCGATAACGGACACCAAGAGAGACAAATAGTGTTTCCTTTCTTATCCTCGAAGCGCAGTCAGCGCTCATTCGATACAACGATAAAATCGTCTGCGAAAAGCTACCTTCGATCTGAAACGAAGTGAGATATTTTTCCAAAAGAAACTATTTCTCAGTAATTACATTGTCTTCTCCTTGTTTATTGATTTTATATTACGAAAGGTGGAAACTACGGTTTTAATTACAAGTCGGTCGAAAACCGTTTAAAAGTGCGTTGATGGAATTGTATCGGATTCTTTTGCCGATAACTAATATAGTGTATCTTTCCTTAACTAATTTCGATTTTGTCAATCGAAACTATCTTTTATTTCTTTATGATAACAGACATTTAGCCTTTCTGGCAAAGAATAGAGCTTTTGACAAGGATCAAAAGAAAGGAAGCAAAAAATTAGGCTCCTTTTATTCTGTTTTGTGATTAGTTGTGGGTTTTTTCCTACCTTGTGATTGCAATTGATTGTTCTTTGGTGTCAGTTACTATTTTTCGATATTTTGAGCCTTCAAGGTTAATAGCCTTAAATGAATTTATCATTTTTTCTTCGAACGGTTAACTAAATATAATAATAGGAAATTATTTAGAATTCCTCAAAATGCTCATTTTCAGGGTTCTTGAATCTAATTTGTTTGATACAAAATGTACTCAGACTGGTACATAAGTCATCCAGTACAACTATTACATAGTACAAAGGTACTGAATTGCATTGGTATACGCATTAAATCGTATATAATTTAACCATAACAGTATTTGTTTAATAATTTCATCAGAATTGTTTGAGATTATATTACATACTTCTTATTAAAGTAGTTAAGTTTATTTGCATAAAAATTAAACATAATTTCAATAAGCGTTTTACAGTTTAGTCTTTATTTAAGTTTAATTTTACAAACATGGGATTAATTGCTTAAAATTCTAAAAAACTCAAATAATGATGAATTCGGATCTTTAAATCAAGCAGAAATTTAAAGGAACTAAATGTAAATTTATATCATCGGATAGATACTCGTACATACCCTAGAAGGGAAAAAAAGATGACTTCACTGCTATGTTTATTAAAAAGAATTTCGCCCCTGTGCTCAAGGGAATGTTTGCTTTCTTTGCTATCTTGAATATCTTACAGAGAAAAATAGTAAAAGAAACTACATAAAAAAGATTTTTAATTACGTAAGATTAGTTAAGCTAATCTCTACATATAATAAAAGAAAGAGTTTGTCTGTGTGTCTTTCGTTCATGCTGCGCGTAAGCTAATATACCCACGGCTACGAAATTTGGTACATAGGTGCATATAGACAAGAGCCAGTGCACCTCGAAGCGATTTTTTCGAAATTCGAATTAGAAATTTTTTTATTTTATGTTTTGTGACGAAATCGCGTCATTTTGAGGCATAATGGACTTTAGGAAAGCGAGATTTTACTCTACACATTCCGTTTTCAGAACGTCATGAAATGTACGCACTTAGCTATTTTACGAACTTAATTTCGTGTTTCAATAAATCGATTAAATACGAATTTATTTAACAAAGTGAGCTTAACACCTTTTCAACGGGATTTTTTCTAAAAAAGTTTATTTTTAAAAAAGTACAGTTTATTTTTCTTCGATTTTTGGACACGTTAAACTTTCATCCTTGCGACTGCTTTTACAAAAAGAATTTTGGAAAAATGATAATATTTTGTATATAAAAAATTTTTTTTAATGAAGCTTCCGAGTACACTTCTCACATCTCACATCTTTAAAAATGTGATTTTGGCAGCAATTTTCCTTTCTTATTGTTGTTGATAGATTTTTGATGAAATCGCATCATTTTGAATAGTTTCATTCTTTCAGAAATATGGGTTTGGCAACCATTTTTCATCGTATTTCTTATGTCACTGTTTATAAGAGATTGGCATATTTCATTGTCATTTTGTTATATACATAATACATTTTTTATAAAGTTGTTCTGCAGAGTAAAATTCTGCGCAGTTTTTAAATTTAACGTTTGGTGTTACCTTCAGGCATTTTTACGGTAGATTTAAAAGCCAGACGTAGGCTGGCAGCATAGCTGCTAGTTAAAGAACAACCAAATTATAATGCTGCTAAAAATGACCGATTCTATAGCAAAATATTTGAAAAGAAATTTAAATGACTTTCATTTAATATCTCAATTATTCTTTAGATTACATGTATATTATCACTTTTACAGTTCACATACATAAATGATCCACGAATTTACTTCTAGTTTCAGCACATGTAATATAAGGTATTTCTCCCACTTTCTTAATGTGCCTTCGTGATGTAGTGGTTCTGCAAGCTGGGTCGATATTCCAGAGGTCCGCGGTTCAATTCCCGGCGAAGGCGTTGTTAATTTTTCATCTCTCCGGCCTCCAGAAAAAAAAAATCACAATGTCTCTAAAGTGGCACCCGAGCTAAAAGGGTGTTGGAAGATGATTCTCCTCACCCAAGATTTGGCGATTGGGTCCCCTAAAACACCCAGTCATTAAAAAGGCCTTTAAAAAGGGGAGTACATAAAGTATTTCTCCCGCTTTCCTAGCGTGCCTTAGTGGTGTAGTGCTTCTGCCTGCTGAGGTCCCCAGAGTTCCGTGGTTCGATTCCCGGCGATGGCGTTGCTAATTTTTCATATCTCCGGCTTTTTCAATTAACCTAATGTCTCTACAAGTAACTACTACCGTGTAGTTTAACTTCATATATATATATATATTTATAAAATATATGTATATATGAAGGCCGATTTAAAAAGCTATAAGAAGCCAGAGAGAGAACATCTCAGTTTTCCGTAAGTACCAGCGGTACGGGCACTCACGGGATAAATGCAATTAACCTACACCTGTCCTCAAAAGAAGGAAGACGGAAAACCCACAAAGTGTGTGCCCTTTGAAAATCATGTCTCAGCATAAAACGGTTATAGACAACACCCAAAAAACAGAAATAAAAAGGCCAGAAATAAACTAAAAGCAATCTCAACAATGATGATTTTCCTATACTCCATAATAACAGAGAGAAAAATAATTCAGAATCTACCTCAGCGTGGTCCCGAAAAAATTCTCAAGATGAATCAAAAGAAAATGAACTATCCTTCTTCGGATGGATTAAAATTCTTTTAAATAAAGCCAAAGAATTCCTAAATAACTTTAAAACAGTGAAATCCATAATGGATGAATTATAAATTGGCATAGCAGCCGTTGATTATTTTTCAAGCGTTAATCTAGACTTCTAGTTTATGTTCGGCGCAAATGCAACCTTATGTTTCCACATGCAAATACACTGCTGGCCACCCAAATTGCAACACCAAGAAAGACAAGAGATATCACAACATAATTTATTTAGTAGATAACATGTTGACCAAGTATCGAATGATTAAATTTATAGACTTCTGTGAAGTGTGGTTCCATCCAGAATCAGTAGCCAGAGTAGCCGCCATTGTTGGAGATCACCGCTGCCACACGCCTCGGCATTGATTCAAAGAGACTTTGGATGTGTTCTTGGGGTACAGCAGACCAAGCAGCTTTCACACGTTGTCTAAGTTGATCTGGTGTAGCAGCTTGGGATGTTATCTGAGTCAATCATTCAGCAACCATGAACCACATGTTTTCTATCGGCGAAAGATCCGGAGAACGAGCCGGGTAGGGAAGCATTTCAATCTGGCGATTGACGGAGAACCCTTGGACAATGCATGCCACGTGTGGTCGTGCATTATCTTGTTGAAATATGGCTGTGGGCAAGTCCTGAAGGTAAGGAAGGACAACTGACTCCAACACCTCGGAGATGTAACGCTGGTTGATTAAAGTACCGACAATGCGTACTAGAGGAGTGCGAGAGTGATATCCAGTACCGCCCCATACCATAATACCCGGTGCAAGAGCAGTGTGGCGGTACATAATGCAGCTGTTCAGCATCCCCTCTCCACGGTGTCTCCAGACTCGAATCCGAGCATCGTGGTTTTGCAGACAGAAGCGTGACTCGTTAGTAAAGATAATTTTATTCCATTCTGCCGTCCATATGCCTTCTTTCAACGCACCATTGGCGTCGGAGACGTCTGTGGTTCTGCGTCAAGGGTAGACGAAGCAATTCACGTCTTGCGGACAGACCACTCTGCTGTAAACGGCGTCGAATGGTACGCGCAGACACTGGATGATGCGTTACAGACTGAATGTGCTGTGCTATGGTTCGTGATGTGACTGAGCGATCCGTCACTGCCATGCCCACAATGTTCCTGTCATCACGTGAAGTGGTGCTGTGAGATAGATGCGATCGAACACGTCGGTCCGTCGTACTCTCCTGCATCCAAAGGTCACATATCCGTCACAACATTCTACCAATAATTGATCGTATTTTGTTTTTGAAAAATCCACAAGCAAAACACAATTGCCGAACTTGAAATTGTCGAAAACTCCAAGCCTTAAATAGTGCTTTGAAGTGGCGCCACAGACGAGCGTGATGTGCGTCCTCGCTGAAATTCTAATCATTTGCATATCTCACCTCCGCTAATGCATGTTGTAAATTTCCTGTTATTTGCATGCTTCCTTCAGGGTGTTGCATTTACGGTGGCCGGCAGTGTAGCTTTTGCATTCATTCATCCACTATAAATTATCATCCGAACTGTTATTACAAGTGTTTTAGATAACTGTTGCTTGTTGATTGTAACAAATTCGCAATGAGATCGGAATAGCTTTCTCTGCGCTTTGGATTGCGTTCTGTTTAACGCTTTAGTAGTTTAAAATGTAACTACTGCGTGATATATTGTGATAGTGTACGAATACCTTTGAGGAAAAATCCAGCGTTTTGTTATATTTCTTGTGATAAAAATAAATTTTATTAACTTTTTTATGGCACTTGTGCGTTCAATCTATTACGAACCCGTACGCACGCAACAATATATATTAATCTGCACAGTGTTTGCTTACCTATAAGTAGCACTACATTCAGTTTTATCAATTTTCGCACTAAACAGTGTAGCGGTTAGAGATGCTGGCTACCGTAACGTTGTTACCGGATTCGAATCCGAGAGAAAGAGGGGATTTAAGTATATGGTGTGAGTTTAGACATGGGGACACTTGGAATGCTCACGAGCCGAAAGCCTTTTCGAGAGATGTGATGGTGACAGACTTTCAGATCCTTCCCTCGGGGCGTTTTCCTTCACATCTGGATGAAGCTCCTCTGCTAGTATGACGGGGACTATACCTGTACTACCGTTGGTAAAATTCCGGTATCGCCTTATCTCTACCTGTACCTGTTTTATCAGTTCATTTCAAAAATAAGCAGCCTTTTGTTGATAGTACAGAGGGGGATTTACACATTTTAAAAAAGATTTCGGGGCCGTTTAACTTGTCTTAAAAATGTAAAGGGTACTTTTTTCAATATCCAATTCGATAGCATTTTTTCTGAACCACAATCCTGCATCGGGATTTCTATGATAGAAAGACGCTTCGTAAAATTTCCAAGGGCAATGACTAACATTCCCTTTTCGCTGCTTTGCAAAGTCCCTCAATCGTGGTGGGTTTGCGCTTAGAAAGCGTTCTTTTCAAGAGGTCAAAGCGACAACAGTCCATTGGTTAAACGTCAGAAAACTGCGATGGAAATACGTTGAAAAGGTGTATCTGTGTATGCAATACATGTAACAGTCTTGATTGTTTCAAGGAATGCGGTGGTACGTTTCGAAGTATAATTTGTCTGTGCATTTCTTTATATAAACCATGTTTGTCCACATTTTCCCTCTTCGTGTTCAATAATAAATACACCTTTTCTTGTTGCAGTCATTTAATTAAACCCATGCTCCATCAAAGGTCACTACGTATTTCCATTTATACCCTGCGAGTTTTCATACAGGTTTCTACCAATTGTTCTACACTGAGGCACATGTCTCAATAAAAGTTGGTTTACATTAGGCTTTTTTAAGTCTAAATCTTCGTTTATTATTTTATTTATTGTTGTTGAAGTTGTATTTAAAGACTTTGCAATAGATTTCTCCGTCGACAGATTTTTCTCTTGTTACCAAAGATTTTATTTTAGAAACAGAACATGCGTTTTTCGGGTATTCATTTGATGTCTTCTTTCTTTGTAGAAGTAACGATTGACAGTTTTTCCCTACCTGATTAATATGTTGTTTATTTTGCACGTAGAAATTTTGGTATTGTCTCAACTGGCGATCTACCGAATTTCGTTTGTTAGTTAACGTGTTTTATAATAGATGGCGCCACCTCTTTTTCAGACAATATTTTGTTTGTAAAAGCAATCTTTATGCTTTTCGCTTCTTTCACATCCAAATTTTAGGTTGAATTTTCGAAGAGCTTCCCAATTGCAGTCTTCGAATCTTTTACTCTCAAATAAATTTCACGTTTACCTTACAAGAAGTTGAAAAAAGAAGCAAATAAAATAACCCTCGGACATGTTTCTCCAAATTGGGGCCGGACTGAGCGAAGTCGTACTGTCAGCTTTATGTCAGGTGGTCAAAGCTCTTGCCAACGATAAGTGAAATCTTGCACTCCTTGCTAATATGAAATTCGTAAGTCTTTTTTTTTTATGTTATTGTCAGACAAGGGAGATAAGTTACAACAACAACAATAGAAGAAATAATAAAAACAACAACAAATTTTAGTATTGCCATCTAAATAATAAATAATTAACCTGAAATGGTAGATCGCATACTACATAATTAGCGAATATTACAATCGTTCCCTTCTTATAATATTCCAGTTTTAAACCTATATTTCGAAAGATTGTTAAAAAAATGTAATTTAAAAAAATTAATGAGAGATAACATTTCAAGACACGAGCATCAAATTATATACTTCAAGTATAGGAAATCATAAACTAAAACAGAATAACAGTTGTGATTGTAAAGCCACAACCGTTAACGAAATATTGTAATTTTGCTTAGTGGTAATTAATGTCCTTTGTTCTTCTCTGAAAACATTACTTCCTAAAAGCATATTTTGGCACAATGCATACGAAATTTTCCAATTTTTAAAAACATGAAATGCCATTAAAAGAGCAATTTTTTTAGATAGATTAGAATAATAGGTAGTTAAATGTATAGCAATATTAGCTCTTCTCCCTTTTAATGCAATTTAATTTCACAGAGATCAAGTTTTCCCACTCAAGGCTATGATTTCCATCCAGTTCATTGTCTCTTTGAATATATCTCCAGTCGGCTACATTGAGTATTAGGAGTGAGGATTGCTGGAGAGCAAAAGTGACTTTGTGTGACATTGCCTCATTATCTAAAATCCACTTTCACATTGTAATCGCAAAGATACACACATAGTTCTCACCGCCGAATGGGATTGCCAACACCTGTGTCAACAAGACGAGAGGTTTGGCGAGGAAAGAGTTCGTTTTGTGTTAAATGAGTGGGTGAATAGGAAAAAATATATTTACTGGGAAATAGACATCCTAAGAATTTGAAAATTTCTTTCCTAAATAGGATTAGATGAAGACTAGGTAAACCAAAATTATGTGAAACAACAAATGGATGGCACATTACTAAACAAAATTATGTGAAACAACAAATGGATGGCACATTACTAACACTTTTATGCTCTTAGCTTTATAACAAGAGCGACACATGAATAATTTATTATCACTGTAAGTCTGATTTGTTTAATTTAAATACAACATATTGGACTTGGGGTTTGTTAGCGATTTGTGAAAATAAATAACATAAAAAGAAAAGATCTGATTATGGGAATAAAGTATGGCATAATTAAGGATATCAATTTAAATTTACCTCTAAGATTTGGCAATTTCTCAGATCTATAATTATTCAAGTCTTGAGTGATTTATATTACTAAATCAGAGATACATCAGTATTACACAGTTAAACATTTGGCTAGAAATTATTTTTTAGCTCTACTTAGTACCATGTGTTATTGGATGGAATTGCATATAAACTAGGTTCTTAGATGCTAAAAAATAAGATAATAGTGTTGCAGTCAACTATCTATTAACTGATGTGCTATTAGGAACGACGGTTAAAGATAAAGCACGGAAAGAAAAATAATATGTATTACGTATAATCAACAAATATTCTTAATAACTTACCTATATTTTCCAACAGTCTAATCTGAAGAATAAGTTAATTAAATCAGTATTCGAAAGAAAAAAAAAAAAAAGCGTAGTAAATAATAAAAATTTTAACATCATCAGAAATCACGAAAACTAAGTACAAATGAGTATGGATACCATCTACAACCAGTGCTTAAATCTCATGTATTTTTTTAACATTTTGTATTTTTAAGAGTTACTCTTGTAATTGTAAGTTGGAGGTAAAGTCTTGCAGACCCTATTAGACAAATAGCGAGTCATCGATACGTCTTAAATAACTCACAAAATGCAAAAGAAGTTTAAAATAAGCTTTTTGTTTTATCTTCATAGTGTTATGAAATACCCAGCTGCGATAAGATAGTTTCGCTGCAAAGCGGGTTTAGGGTTACCAGAAAGTAACAAGAAAAGACAGGTTTGTCATATTTTTCGCGAAATCGCACATTTGGCAATATTTGGGGACAAAATTGGCGATATGTCATAGATGGAGCGAGAACATTCTATAATAAATTCTTATCGGTTTTCCCAAGAATGTGCTCGAAGGCAGGTCAAAAGCTATATATACTCTGCCTGTTCGCGGAGTATCTTGGGGAGTATGTTGAGTTCCGTAGAGAGTTGTATGTTGAGTTCCGCCTTGAGTTCAGAGATTAGCTCGAGAGAAATCAACCGAGACGGAAACTGTACTTTACTGCCGTGAAGTACAGTAAGAATACGGCAGTATCTTCATCAAGTGTTGTCATCAGTCACTCCTAATCCACGAACCTGTAGAAAACAACAATATAACAGAACAGGCACAACTTGTGCTACAGACGAAACTTCCATCTCTTGTGGATCTTTAAATTAACATGACAGACAGTTCAAATTAAGTTTTGATAATGTAATGTAGGCTTGAAAATTAAACATACTTTACTTTGTAGAGACATTAGGAATTTTTGGAGCTAGAGAGATGAAAAATGAACAAACGCCTTCGCCGGGAATCGAACGGCGGACCTCTGGAATACGCGCCCAGCGTGCAGACCACCATACCACGAAGGCATGCCGAGAAGGCGGGAGAAATACCTTATAACTTTACGCCACCGACAGAGCAGGTGGTCCACTTGGAGATGGCGCTTGTCGGGCTGTTTAAATCCTGTCAGTTATTCTAATGTTTTCCTAACATCAAATAGATAAAAAAAAAAGTGGATCAGATATTTTACTGCTGCGCATTTAAAACATCGACTAACGAGAATGCTAAAGCCGCAATATAACTTTTAAGCGGACTTGGCGAAGTTTCTGGTAAGGAATACGGAACAGAGAAGTTACAGTAAACTTAAATCATAATAACTGGCTAATTAACATACGCTAATTTACATATTTTCCATTGACAGTTTTGTTTTACGCTGATAGCTCATGATTATAATTTTTCAGTCATTAATGAAGTTCTTTTTTTTGCATAGTTTTCATTTAATTGGGCTTGATTGTAATATATAAATATGTATAAATAAATTGTACGCAGATATTTACTTGCATAGTGGAAGAATAATTTTTCCCTGCAATTTTACTTTGGCCTAATGAAATTTGAACGAAAATAAAGCCACGGAGTTTAAACCATATGAAATCCACCCTAACAAAGGCAGAGGAACATAAAGGCTTACTCTGAGTTGTGGCTAAAGCTATAAATTAATTAATCGAGTGAAACTATTAAATTAATTTTAACCTAAAACTAAAACCTCTAAAACATATGGTATAAATTAATAAATACTTTGTAATTATTAATTTATACAATATATTTTAAAAGTTTTAATTTTAGGTTAAAATTATTTTAATAGCTCAACTTATCAAAGTCACAAATAAATACTTTAATAATTATGATAATTGATACTTTTATAATTTGATAATAATATAATTTGATACTTTAATGATACTTGATAACAATATAATTTGATACTTTGCTAGTTACTTTGTTTGTTAATAATTATCAAAGTAATGATATTAATAATTATCAAAGTACAGAAAAACTTGTCATAGAATATGAACGTTTCATTGATTACCAAATGAGCAGGAAAACCATTGTCTTACGTATGATGTCATGCTTATTTACTGTATTGTCCGTGCGTAGGTTAGCCAGAGGTATATTCATTAAATTCTAATGTGTTATGTTTGGAAAGTAACTGTTCCATTCCTCGTTGCCTCGAAAGCATTTGTTCTCGCTTTGAGAGTCACTGTCAAGCTTTCGGTCATTGTTTTACAATGCGATTGGACGTTGCGGTATATTTCTCACTATACTGAGAACATGGGCAACAGCTTGACACGGATGTCTCATATCTTCAACAGTTCCGGAAAGAAATCCGTGTTTAGAAATAGCCTATGGTCATTTTGGCATTCGGCAAAATTTCCTCTGTCAAACTTACTAGATATCACGACCTCCACCCATGATTGCATTCCTGTAATTGTTTACCATTACGTAGACACCCACCCTTATCACTCTCTGCCTGTCATGTCATATGACAAGGTCCTGCTGGTTGTCGGTCTGTTACTGAGGTGTAAGTAATAACCCAGACTAATAACTAAAACGTATTTAAACTAACAAAATCTGATGTATACACTACATGACTTCCTTGTAAGGAATATTAAATTATACGCATTTTTTCTTGCATTTTATTTAAATTCATTGCCTCGAATTTCATTAGAGATATATTTCTCATTCAATTAATTCAATTCTCACTTCGCGGCAAGAGAAAATTACATAAAAACTCAAAATATCTTAATTAAAAATTGCAAGAGGTAGGAAAACAACTGGGCTTAGCCGCACATAAAGAAATTTTAAATTGTTGATAATTCTAGAACTATTGCATGCAGATTAACTATAGGCATAAAAACCTTAACTGGAAGATAAGAATAACATAATTCAATTATTTTTAAAACAAAAAATGCACCATTTACGTACATATAAGAATAGAAAAAGCTGAACTTATTGAGCCGAGTAACAGAGTGAGTGTATATATATATATATATATCATAATTTAATGCGAAGGAGGAATCCGATACTTTAACAGCTCTCAGTCGTCATCGTCATGCCCGGGAAAAGGATATTTTGACGCGCTGCAGCTCTACGTCTACGTAGTAGACTACGTAGATGGATGCATAACCCACAAACTTCTAAATGTGACCATTTCAAAACATAATTTTATTCCATTTATAATTCAAATCAGATCAGTTTCGTAGACAAAGAGTTTATCCAATCATATTTCTATACGATAATTTTTATGTACACTGAATTTAAGATGTAGGCATCTCAGAAGCGAAGCAGCGCATTGTTGGCAGAGCAGCACTTAGGAAAAAGACTAGAATGACGTAATTTTCTGTGCCAATAGTATTTGTTAAATATAAATCTAATGTATAAGCACAGCTAATCTATGAATGATTAATTTTAGGTTGTTACATAAAATTGAAGGATCTCGAATTTGGGAGAACAGATGAATTTAGAGGGTGAGCACCAAATATATAATATTTAATTTCGAGGTCGCCAATTATTCTTAAAGCAGTTATCGTATTTTATTATATCTTACATATATATATGTGATGTACCAGCTTTTGTCGTAGCTTAAATTATCAGACGATAAGTTTAAAAAACAGGATCCATTTATTATTATTCAGGAGAAATAGCAGTTACAAGATCAGATATCCGGAGTAAATAAAAAGAATTACTAATAACTTTTTGTATGAAGTTTACTGCATCGTGACATTTAAGAAAAAGCCCCCGATATTCCTTTGCGAGTCCTTTTATAGACTCTGGTAAGGCAGAGCTTCCAAGAAATGACGTCAGCCTCGTCAGCCAATCCAGTTCGCTTTAAATATTTCCAGAACATTCTATAACTGTATGTGTAGAAAAGGCGGGAAAAAAACAACTTGACTACGGGGCTGTGGATTTAATTCCACGTACTTTCAAATAAGAGAACGTCGCAATTAAAAATGAAAAGAACAGACAGTTAGAATTTTAAGTGTATTCTTGACTATGGAATTTTATTATTACATATATATATATATATATATATTTGGTGCGGTTGACTGCAAACAAAATAGTAGGCGCGCAATTATATGTTCAGCAGCTACTCGTTTCTGAGTTATGTGAGATACGTACATACGTACTGAAGCCACGAAGAATTCTCTTTTGAATCCATTTTAAATCAGTTTTATAATTCGTTTCGGGAAAAAGAGTCCTTTATTCTGTCCTTACGTACAGTTGTCACGCAAAAACATTGTTAAATTGCATTCGATAGCGGTCAAAATGGATATTTTCATTGAAATATGATACCCGGAATTTTTCGTGATTACAATACTTCCTTTACTTCGTACAAGTAAATAAAAACTAACTAAACTGATAGGCTGAATACAGATATGATAGTTAAAATTGCGTATTATATCAAGTTTCGAAGATTCATAGCCAAAGACTGATTCTATGTGCACGGAGTTCGAACCGTTTATTCATATTACGAGTGTTAATTTAATCCCACAATTTCTTATAAATAATGTAAATTCCATAAGCCTTCTTTTCGATTACTTAATTTTAACAGAAATAGCTTTGGAAACATATCAGAATAAGTTCCGAAATTCATCTAGTTAGCTCCAAAATTTAGTTTTGGCAACTTACGTTATACGATATTTGCTCCCTCCTTTCTGCATGTCTACGTGGTGTAACGGTACGTGGTGTAACGGTAGCACACTCGGCCCATATTCGAGATGTCCAGGTTCGAGTCCCGGCCAGGATTATTGCTTATTTTTCATGTTTCGTACTTCAAAAATAACCTGCTGTCTCTACAACGTTATTATATTAGATTAGATAGATATTACATTAGAGCAGCACAAGAAGCAGCAGTACCGACTGTTCTCCAATTACATCTCTGCACTACTTTTGGACCGCTATGCTATGACCCAGAGGAGTATGAAACAAAACGTCTCATAAATGCAACCCATCCTTCACACCATGGAAAAGGGGTTGTAGCACACACCACCTCTCAGCACAGCCTCCATGAAAAAATAAGGCCAGTAAATGTCATCCATTCGTCTAACTACGGAAAAGGAGTCTCGGCCCACACATCATGGAAAGATGACTCTGACATAAAGGATCATTATTACGTTTATACGGATGGTTCAAAAGTTGACGGACAAGTAGGCTGTGGCCTTATAGTTACTAAGAACAAGGAAACGCTGATAGCATGGAAAGGTCATATGGGACAGAATAATTCAGTTTTCCAGGCTGAAGCAATTGCGATTCGTAAAGCTATCGAGTTAACAAGCCCCCCAGTAGGATCCACTGTTAATATTCTTACAGACAGCCTCTCGGTCATATAGGCCTTACGAAATCCCAGACATCCTTCTCCTATCATAGCGGAGATTCAGGACACGCTGAAGGAGCGTTCGTCGACAATGAATATCCTCATATCTTGGATAAAGGCACATGCCGGCATTCAAGGTAATGAGGAAGCCGACAGGCTAGCAAAAGAAGCAGCTCAAAATATAGATGCACAATGCGTAATTACCAAACTCCCGTGGTCTCACCTTAAAAAAGTGACAAGGACAGCAGCTCAGCACCAGTGGCAATGGGAATGGGACTCTACCGAACAAAGCAGGAAGACCTATGAATATTTCCATAAAGTTTCGCTCGATCGTCTCGAGTCATCCCCACAAATAACGAGATTTGTGACGGGCCACGGGCCTTTCCCCTCCTATTACTATGAGAGAGGAATTGCAAATACCGAAAGTTGTGTCTGTAGAGGCATTGGTAAACCAGACCATTACTTGACCCAATGCCCTCTAACCGCACAGTGGCATGTGCAGCTTTCGGAACAGGCAACTTCTCATAAGCGTTATCTGATCAAACAGCCAGCATTTCGCATCAAAATATGCAAGATAATGCAGAAACTGGAGGAATTGGGAACAGATTTGTGCAGTGTGGAGTAGTTCCCTGTCAATCTCTCTTCTCTCTCTCTTCTATCTTTTTTATTTATTTATTTATTTATTATTATTATTTTTTTTTTATTTTTATTGTATATATTATGAAACATGTATGTATTACGGCCCACTGTATATATTCTGAAACATGTATGTACCATGACCAATGAAAATTATTATGAACTACTATGTATGTATTATGTAGCAGGCTCAATATATTATGTACTATGTAAGCATGTATATGTATGAACTACGTATGTAAGCATGTATATGTATGAACTATGTAAGCAAGTATTATGTAAGCAAGATCTATGAATTATGAACTACTTGTATATAAGCATGTACTATGAACTATATAACTATGTAAGCATATATTATGAACTACGTAAGCATGTATACAGGACCAACGTATGCCTTTATAGTCCCCATGAGGTGTTGCCCCGGATAGTTGCGAAACCTGGACTAGACCCGAATAGTCTTAGTAAGCCGCACGGGTGTCCAGATTCTGCTCTCAACTCAACTCAACTCAACTCTACAACGTTACGTAATTTCTTGCACTTGTTATCTATATAATGAAATGTATTTAATATGAGAAGTAACAGAAACAGCCATTTAGAACTTTTTTTCGGATCAGTAAATGAGAAAAGTCAGCTACGTCATCGGCGGGACACGAACTCCGCACCTTCTGATTGCTAGGATGAACGTGTTTCCCAGTTACATCACTAAGGCACATGCTAAACAATGAGGAAAAACCTTACATTCTGTCCAACTTAAAGGGCGACTGGGTGGGAGGGAACACATTTGCCAAATCCTGCTGAGGATGAACCATGGTTTTCCAACTTTTATCTTGAGCAGCACTTCTAGAATTTTATTTTGGAACAAAAAAAAAAGTAATAAATAACCTATACCCTTACCGAACTCGCATTCCGAACCTAGCATCATTCCCAGCTGCAACAAGAAAGCACGCGGTAATGAGGGCGAAAAACTGATTTAAATTTTATTTTGAATATAATTTGCCATCCGAATTTAATACAAAGCACAGTTTTACTAACTGGTGTTTTTCTTCATTAGCGTGAAAAATTACGAAGTCATGTTAAAGGTTAACACAATCAGCTTATCAGGTTCTATGATCCGCCTTACTTGCTTGGGGAACATTCAAGAACCTGACTCGGAACAGGGAGCTTACTAAAGCTATGTTCAATAAATGTGGGAAGTAGACAAGATACACAGGAAGGGTATACGAAACCCTTTATTTTTCACTCTTTACAATGATTTCCGTACTTCGGAATACAGAGACCAACCACTTGTGGTCTGAACGTAAGAATATAAAAATATTAACTAAACTCTAACTTAACTTTGGAATAATAAACAAGGGCCTACGTGGAAGATTGGCCGTATATTAACAGGAAGCCGTATGTAGTACAGAGAACTGTTAACACTACAATACGTTTAAAATTATTAAGAGGATTAAACCTCTGGCCTGGAAGTCAACCAGCAACCGAGTAAAACTGCTAAGGCACGCGGCCTGCTTCTACTAACTCCTTCCTCTCTGCTTGGCAAAAAGCCACAACTTAAGTACTTGGCGTTCGCCATACAAATTTGCATAAATAAGTTAAAGCTTTTAATTCTGGCCGGAAGTAGAAAATAAGAAGTGATAGTAAAGATTTAAAATAAAATAAACGTTAGTAAAACTTAAGATCCTTACAAGCTGACAGATGGAAGATCCCTGGTTCGAGCCCCAATGAAGGTACATTTGTTTTTATGTTACTAAGTCCGAAATGTCTGATAACTTCTACACAGCCTTCTGAACTAAAATGTAAGTGACAACAACTGTCACCACTTTTATTTTGCCGACTGGCTCTCATGCTTCTCCCCAATGATCATTTAGCTGAAGGGAATATAAGGACTTACAGCATTTTCTCATGCGTACCCTCATTGTGTAAGTGGATAGCACGTCATGCTAGCAACAGAAGATTCGTGGTCCGATTTCAGGAAAGGGAAAATTTTAATGTTCATATTTTCTGGTACGATAAGTTTCGATAATAAAAGCTTCTACAGTTTATTAATTATTGTTATAAGCAATCTTACAAAAATGCTAAATACAAAAATGCTAAAAAGTATCTAATCTGTAACCTAAGCACAAGATTTGAATATATGTGTGTTTATGAAAATAACATTTAGGATAATAGAGCAAAAGACGGTTTCTACTCAGTTCCAAAGAGCTAACTAGTCTAACTAGATATGAAACTAAGCAATATGCGACTGCTGATTAGAAAATGAATTAGAGCAGACTGAGCTTCTCAATATTAAGCGCATTAATATTAAGTACTCTTACGTCGGGTCTAGTGAAACATAAATATTTCATCAGTAGATTAGGTTTAAGTAAGACGCGAACAATAAACAGAGGAATAATGAAGATGACTAATACTTCACGTAATTAATCAAGCGTAGCTCTACCAACTGCGACAATTCCGTATTTACACTCAAAGTGCTTCCCATAAAGCTATACTTTTAAATCAGAATGATGACATCTTTTCAGAATGATGTAGAAAGACGTAAAACGGAGAAATGGAATGTTTTATGAATGTAAACTAATTACCGTAACAAAACAAAACAAACAAAAACTCTTTTAAAGAAACAAATGGTCGAGTAAGAAATAATAAACAGCACTAATCGGTGTACATGTGCAAATTTGCAGGTATGTAGTTTCGAATATAAACAGACTTTCACCTTCTGCGAAAGGTTAAAATAAAAGAGTGTTCGTAAAGGAAATAATTATCAACTCGCTATTGTTAATCATTTCTGGTCCAGAATTCGATATTCCGGTGCTGTTAACATTTCACGAATTTGCTTCTCAATGGTTTTTCGCTCACTTTTCGGTCAAGAGATGAAACAGGAAGCTTATCTTGTTATCATTTAAATAAAACATTTTCATATTTTCCTATGCTATTATCCATATATTATATTATGTAAGCCCGTGTATATTTTTTTTCGCCTTTTCATATCCTCAACTGCAGAAGGAGGTTCCATTTGACAGTCGAAATTACAGTCTGCAAATTTATTCAAGGTTGCTCAGAATCTTGTATTTATTATTTCTTACTTTAATACTTATTTTTCTTACTGCTGGCCATTAAAATTGCAACACCATGAAGGAAAGCAAATACAAAGAAGATATTTATTGTACGTAAACAGTATGACATGAAGACAAAATGATTAAATTTTTAAGCAGTTTGGGGGTTTATACAGATACAAAACTAGTAGAAACAGCTGCCATTCCTGTCAGCTAAAACGACCCTTACCAGGTTAGGTCGAACGGGGCTTGGATGACAGAACCGGACAACACATTCCATGCTGCTTCAAGTCTATGCCACACTTCATCAACCGTATTAGCTGGAGAAGGGTGGCGAGCCAGTCTCTCAACAACCCACGACCACATGTTTTTAGTGGGTGACAGACTTGGAGACCGTGTAGGCCAGGGCAGCAGTTGAATACCCTGTGTTTCGAGGAAGGTCAGAACATGACGTGCAATATGTTATTTCGCATTATCTTGGAAGATGGCGTTTGGCAGGCCTCGAAGATAAGGCGTAAGATGTCATCAGAACTGTACCAATCTGCCTTTAAATTATTGTCGATCTGAACTAGAGTAGCGCATGTCGTGTACCCAATGTCTGTTCAAAACCATCCCATGCGGTGCAGGGCCTTTATGCCGGTACCGAGTGCAAGCAGGCGACGTGCGGTCTCCTTGGAGGCTCAAGACACGTATACGACCATCAAAATACTGCACAAAGAATCGGGACTCGTCTGAAAAGACAACTCCTGTACCCAGCTTTGTCGTTCCGTGCACCAGAGTCCTCGTCTCTCTGTATGTTGCATTGTCAAGAGAAGCCGAAGTAATGGTCGCCTTGCTAATAGTTCACGCTGCTTCAAACAGCAACGCACCATACGAGCGGATACTCGGTGTGCTGCAGACAGGCCCATTTCCTGATTAATGGTCCGTGATGTGGTTGTACAGTTTTGCAGGGCTAACCTCTCAATATGTCTATCCTCTCGGGCGTTAGTCATGGGAGGGCGTTGAGATCCTACATGTCGTTCAGTATGACCCTCAGCAACCCATTGATTCCATATTCGCATGACAGTGGTTGTATGTTGACCTGTGCAACGGCGATATTAGGAAACGATAATCCACTCCCTCGATAGACAATGATCCTGCCTCTATTGAATTCAGACACTTACTGCAAACGTTTCTTTTTCTTATTCGAGGCATAAGACTGTATTTTAAGCAAACTCCGACCTTAGAAAGAGCTTTCCGAATGAGAAATCTACTGCACAACTTTTTTTATGCAGTGCTTCAGACGCCATTTCTTCCTTCTTTGTCGTTTAAATGGGCTGAAATACTAATAATTTGCATATCCCAACCTCTTCTTCCTTTTATGTGAATTTTACGTTCGTCAGATCATTCTTTCCTGGTGTTGCAATTTTAATTTCCAGCAGTGTATAATTAGTCAGTTGCAGTTGTCATAATTTATGTACCAATCGACAAATCCATCAAAATTGGCGGAATTGGAATCATCTGTTGTTGATCGGGCAATTTGGACACTAATGGTGATAGTAATGACTTTTTATCCAACGCAGTCCAACACGGATGAAGAATCTCGCACTGCATTTTTTGCCATTAGAATTGCGAAACCTGGAGGTATAAATCTGATCTGATGTTACTATTCAAAATAGAGGTAGTAGAGGCGGGAAAATGTCTCGGAATATCTTACTTGGGATTTAAACCGACGTTGCCGTTTTAAGACTCTGCACATCTGTATCATTATTTATAATAAACCAGTTAAAATAACTCCAAGTGTACCGATTTTCTCTGCAGTCATGAAGCTCTTTGTAAAAGTCCGTTACTGCAAAGAATATTTAACACAACTGTTCGTTTTATATATAAATTAAATTAAAAATAGTCATATTCTTCTTGTAAACAAACTGTTACGAATTTTGCATACATACATGTCAATAATTTTAGTGAAGTTATTTGTAAATTGTAGTAAGTCTTGCATAATGTAACATAAAAGCCATCCTATTGAGAAGCATCGCCGGAAAAATAGGATTACAATGATAAGTCCATTTAATATTGAGTTAAATGGATACCTCACCAAACAGCGCCAAGCTGGCAATGTTTCGGCGACTAAACTTGATCGACTTGACGATTTTGACGATAAATCTTGAACTCGAACCTCGAACTTGACGATAAATCGACAAAGGCGTCGGGCAATCATTAAAACAAGCAGTTCGTCTCGCTGCCGGTCTGAACAAGAAAATTCTTGTCTTACTTGAACGCCTCTCCGGGGGTCCACTCAGGTAAAACTTAGGAAGCTACTGATTAGGATCTGTACCTAAGAAGTCTCGGCCACGGGTGTTTAAAATCAGTCTCCACAGGACAGGAGTCATCGCTAGCGATAGGTGTTTCAGACTTGGTAGGGACCATATGGCGTTCTCGTCCTTTCCATTGGTTGTGGTTCAGCTATATAGTCAGATATTCATGGTTGTCCGAGGCGAAACATACCAGTCAGTGGAGTTGGAGAATTCAGCGAGCCTTTAAACTGCTCGAGGTTTCCAGTAAGCGCCTGGAGCCTCAAAACTGCATATTCATATCCTTCCATGGTTTCTCCCTGGGGGCACCTAAAGCCGACATCTGTATACCATGACGTAGTGTTAGGAGACCGGATTGGTGACCTGGTCTGTCTGACAGCGTTTAGTAACTTCGTTCTGCTGTCCGGCCTTGGGGCCCCTGTTGATGGCAGATGTTTTTACCATCCTTCCAGAACGGGAACGTGGAATGTCAGTTGCTGGGTGCTCCTGTCGACTCAGTATTAACTCGTCGGTTTAACTGATAGCTTAGCGGCCTCTTGGATCATCTCAAGGGGTTGGGGCGTTTAACAGTGTCAAGGCAGCCTCGAACTTCCCAGGTCTGAGTGCCCCTTCCTCCTAGCACACTGTACCGGTTGTCTTATTTGATCGAAAATTACAACCAAGACAGGTGTTCGTCTCTGGTGTTCTCTTCTGTCTTATTTAAACGTGAAAATAGGGGATGCCGATGTAAGACGCATTCGACAAATTGCTTAAGCTTTATTTTATGTTTACTGTTGCAATAGTAGTAATTTGTTTTCTTTTTGTGATTGCTTATTGTTATTGTTTTTCAACATAAAAAAGTTACATATTATGTTAAACTTAGGTTAATTTTCAATTCAGAAAATCAACGATTTGAGCATAATTACTCGAAAACTGTTTACCTCTCATCTTTGAACCATTGTCGTATTCTTGGCTGCCTAAATTGCTAATATCTAAACCATTTTCCTCAAAGTCTTTAATAAGAATGTAGTTCATTATTTATCTGTCGTATCTGTTGAAACACAAAATACTAAAAACCTTTCTTCAATACTCATGTCTGTACTTTCTAAATTAAGATACCTAATACAAATTAATAACTGCTCTTGATGGCTGGCATCAAGAGTACAATAGAGTAAAATAGAAAAATACTCTGCCTGTTTTATCTTACTTAAAATAATTTGCTTTATATTATTCCCTAATAAGTGAATTGTTTCATTTTGAATTTTATCTTCAAGGTAATGGAGCATAGTTTTTGAGTTTTAATTTTATTTATATATACAGACAAGATAGGGTAAAATTTTGTGATTATTTTTATGCACGTTAAAAATTATTATTTCTTTTGAATAATTTGTGACTGGAACCACGGAAAGGAGCGCAAGATGCACCTGTCGTTGGCAACAGCCTTGAGCACCTTACAGGTGACAGTGCGATTTAGCTCAGTTCCGCGCCAATTTTGATAAAGAGTATCATGGGGGTCTCCTTCCCCTCTACCTTTACCCTCAACCTTTCGAGAAGATTTTCGCTGCACATATTTAGAGTGCCCCCATGCGCACGAACATTATACATTTACAAAACATCCATGCCTTTTCCGAGATTCGAACCCGGGCCCTTGGGCACCGGAGTCAGCAACACTAACCACTGTACCGGTTGGGCGGCTTTTTATAACATAAATTTATGTATAATTTTTCAATAACAATGTTTGAGTGTGGGTTTTAACAAAGCACAAAATGTTTGCATATTTAGGCAAACTAAAAGATAAAATTTAATTTTTTTGGCTTTTCATATTATTATGTTCATAATGCTTCATTTTAAATTTTAACCATAAGCAAAAGGCGTCATTGCATAAAGGCCCTCGCTAGACATTTGCATGACGGCGCCGCTTCTGTGTATAGAATTGTTTTTGTAATGTAGCTGTTGTATATGTATATTCTGTTTATTTTCGAAACTATAAGGCCTGCAAGTTTACTTATGTATGCCGATTATTGTTGTTTATAATTTTAACCATTTAGTTCTTTTCTACTCCTGGTGGATGTAATCTGCAACTGTTGTTGAGTACTCCATCAGTAGAACTCATCACATTGAAATTCGTCAGCATATGAATCAGTTATCCCACTGTGAATTCTCCCTTTAGTACTTTACCCTACCTTACGTATATTATTTGATTATTGACTCCTCCTCCGAGGAAGTATTCTGTAGCTGTTTTTCGGTAATCTGTCGACAAGATTCCTCAGGCCGAAATGCGTCAACATATAGACAAACTGTCCTACTGTGGAATCACGTTTTAATACTTGCTTCCTTCCAGATGTACAGCATTTGATTTCCAGTCCTTTGAAGATGAAATCTGCAGCTCTTATTGAGTCCGTCGAAAAACTCACTAAACTGAATTACGTCAACTTTCCGGTCTTCGAGAAAATATAATATGTAAAAGTGTGCAATTTTAAATCTTAAAATATCGTCTTTACCGAAAGGCAAGGAAAATATTCTAACAAAGTAAAAATTTAAAACTAATAATATATAAATTTATCTTTTATTTTACTTTGCCAGCATTGAACTGGATTGGTTTACATGTGACAAATAATCAGACGTTCTAACTAATCCAATATATCCTCTGCATTGTGAAAGTTTAACCGTTTGCCTTTTGACTTTCACTAAATACTACCTACATTAACACTTATTTTCTCTGTTTACAGCAGCAATTTAAAAAGGGACTCTCGTTTTCTCGAACACAAAATTACAGACTAAGCAAAAGCAAAAAAAAAACGGACAAAGAATCCTTCACAGCAGTGCAGTGTTTCCAACTGATTACAAAACTTTACGAACTTACGAAATGATCCCGTCTACTCCTAAGTTTTTGTTGTTACATGCATTTGGATTCTAGAAGAGGAAAGTAAACTTTGCTGTGATATTCCTATGTAGGTGGTTTGCAAGTCTGCCATATTCAAGTTGTACTACATAACCTTTTCCTTCAGTTGGGAAAATAGAAGTGATGAAAAGTAAACGTGCGTAATAGAGAGAAATTCGAGGATATTCCTGATAAATGACAGAAAATGAAACCTTTAGCGACATCTAGTGACTAAAAATGAAAACATGCAACTAAGAAACAAATTCGTGAATGTCTGACTGTAAAGAGTGTGGCTTCATCACCCAGAACCGAAACAATTTTCGAATATGAAACGCCTCCAGGAAATTATCGATTAGATTTCTGGAGGCGTTTCAAAACCATTTATCTGTTCTGATTAATGATTCTAGTTTAATCCTTACTTATTAACAGCTTTCCAAGAATTTGTTTCTCAGTTGCTTTTTTCTCACTTTTTGGCCATTAGATGGTACCAGAGGATTCGTTTTTGCCATTTAGTTGGAAGGTTCTAGAATTTCTCTCTCTTATTCTCATATAAGCACACAGCTCTGTTTTTCGTAATTTTACTCTAAAAGGTTCGATTTAACCTTTGGAACTACTACTTCTAACTAAATTTCATCAAAACGGCGAACTCAACTTTCGCTGATATTTGTTCCTTATTATTTATTACTTTTACCTTATTATCTAATACTGGCTTAGGCGTATTACTTTATTATATATGGTAACCATTTTCTTCCTTTATGCCTTTTTGATTTATAAAAGATTCCATAGAAACAATTTACTTTGGATCATACAGGTAAAACTGTACTAACAAATTACCCGAAGCCTTTTCTTCTTATACAACAAACCAAGATTAAATTAGATTTGCCTACGTTAATCCATTTTAACCATAGAATCCAATTGCTATAATCCATTCAAAGTAATAACTTACCAGTCACTACAGGACCTTCAGATAAGTAGACGTTTGAGATGACTTACAATTAAATCTTATAAATGTTCACCCATGTGTCTTAACTACGTTTTCTCTAAAAGTTGCAGACAACTTTTATCCCAATTATTTCTTTGCTAAACTTTTGCTCTGGTATTTGTATATTTATAAAGTTTGAAAAACGTAAATCCCTTATCTATTTGGAACATTGAATTAAAAAAATTATATGTTAATATAGCTTTTAAATATCCCTTCATTTATTATTGATAATAATTTTACATTTAAGAGCTACTAATTTCCTCTATTTAAATAATACTTTTACTATCAGTTTTTTGTATCAGAGATTTTGTCTTACGTTTAAGATGAAAATTTAAATGAAGACATTTAGTCAAAAAAAATTCATTTATTACTCAGATAAAATTGTGTGAAATAGTAAACTTTTATAAAAACGATTTAAGTTTTGAAAAACAGCATCTCATAATTTACTTTCGTTAACTAGGTATTCCTTTATACGAAATAATATAAGGTTCAAATTTAAGAAAACTTCAACCTCATATATATTTTTTTTAATGGCCGGAAATTTTATTTAATAGCCATTAAGCTTCGCGCTAATATAAGGGCTGAAAGTGGTGGTCATTTTAATATGATAGTTGATAGTAAATCAGGTGAAACACGGAGGTCATCATCCCTTGGTCATTTTAATATGAAAGCACCTAATAAGTAGCCACCGTGCCACCGTTACCTCCTTTGAAAAGGACGAACAGTTACAACCATGCCTTCTCCGCCATTCGAAACCTGGCGCATCGCTATGGCAGTCAGAAGCGGTTCAATCATATATTGAAGATGGTTTAAAACCTCAATGCCTTTCCAGGGAAAATGAGCATAGAATCCTGCTTCTTCAACGGGCAAAAGTTAGGGCAAATTACTATGATCAGATGTTCTTAGTCTGTCATAAGATATATAAGTTGAAAACGTTTTCTATTGCCAATGGATTAGCTTACAGAGAGAAAGATGTTTTCTTTCTTCCGAGATTACTTGTGCTCAAACGATGTGACTACTGAACATTTTGAACACGAAATGACCACTGAACTGTACTGTATTTAGTCCTATGATTTTTTCTGGCAACCGTATGGCTTGGCTGCATGCAAGTTTTGTGGTTTTTCCCATATGTAATATAAATGCAAGATAGTTTCTCTTATGAAAGCTATATGAAGTAATCTGTGAGATCAGTAACCCTCGAGGGCTTTGTGCAATAAATAACTTTGCAGAGTTTAATTTAGATAACATATTATTTTTGCATTGATTCTTTCCTACAGCTTGTATTTCTATCTTCAGTCGTCACCAGAATCCAAATTCAATGGATTTTAACCGGTAAACGAATGTGTGATTTATAGAAGAGCTTGGCAATACTCTAGGAAGCATTTTATCCCGAAAACCTGCTCTTATTGGGCGATCAGGTTCCGTGAGCGATTTTTGGTATTTGCTACCGCTTCGGAGTCGAAATCACGGGCAGGTGAAGATGGGTTGTTTAGGCATTGCAATAATTTTACATATTTCACCTATTTAAAACCTATTTAAGCAGTTGCATTCCTATAACCCTGTGGATAAGTTTCATTAAATTTAAGTTGTATCTACAAAATAAAGTATTTATAAACTTTACTTAAATTTTACAGGTTTTCTATGTTCTTCCAGTTAGACTTCGAAAAGGTTAGGTTATTTCGAAAAGTGTGTAAACGAGAATTTGAGGCAGAAAGATTAAACAAGGCACAGTTTAATAGTGAAATAAATTTAATATAACAATTTAATCATTTTTCCGAAATTCTGTCAGCGAGTTTATTACCAAACTAACTGTTAACTAAAATCTTTTCCCTAACAAGCCAAAAAAGGCTGTAACTTACCCATCGAGTTTTATATTTTTCTTGCCTAGGAGTATTTGATCAAATTACGAGAAACAATTTTTTAATCAAATGCATCAGGTTTCAATTATTGAAAAATTCAACCTTTATTTGGTTAGCGATGCTAGCTGCAGTAAAATTGGGGAAAATTCAGAAGTACAGAGAAGCTTTGGATGCTTGTAATCGTATAATGTCTCTGCGGTATAAGTACATTTAAAATACAGGCAAGCCAAAATTCACTCGAGAGGTTCAAGGTAATGAAAGGAGGGTGGGAGACCTCCATATTGGTTCCCCAAGATGTTCTCCGTCATACTTGGTAAAGAACTTCGCCTTCCTTACTGGTGTAATTCATTCGCTCCTGTGGTGTAACCTAGGTAACGTTTTCGCTGATGAGACCACTAAATGATGGCTGGGTATTGGCCATTCCCGACTAATGCATTAAGTTGCAAGCGTTCGGCAGTTTGAAACAATAACAAAATTTTCATTCGGAGATTTACAGGTAGATCAGGAGATTAGGCAAAACATTAGGAGTCTCTTAATTTATGGGGATGTTTGATAAACTGCAATAGGGTTCGAAAGATTAAAGAAAAAACACTTCTTCTTAACAGTAATTTGCATTTGAAGAAGCATAAATATATCTTTTGTCTTTCGAAATTAACTTAATATTTTATTTGAAATTAAAAACTAGGAGATGTTGGATTCTATTAAGTAATACCAAATTTCAGTAATATTTCACACTTCCAAATTTTAAGGCTATTTGCCTATTTCCTTTTCATGTGTAGCTAAAAAATAAAGAATTAAAAAAAACGAGAAAAACTCATCTATATATATATATTTTAACATTAACATACTACATTTCCTGATGATATTAAATATTTACATCATCGACCTTTTTCTGGGTATAATCATTTACGACAAGGCATGTGAAGGATATCTGATAAAGCGAAAGGTTGTCTTGGGGCAGAATTCGTAGAGAAAGTAATACACATTAATGTCACACAAGGGAAAACCTCGGAAAAGCCCATTCCGTCAGTCCACGCACTGGAATATGAAACTAGATAGAACTACCAGTGTTCAGCAGTCGTGTCGCCTTTAGCATTTATGAGTTCAATTTATTGCATACGGTCATAAAAAATAACATATAGAGTGAATTTTTTCGCGGGGGAGGGAATAGGAGACATGAAAGAAGTTAAATGCCTTCGCCAAGACTCAAACCCTGGACCTCTCGAATACGCATCTAATTACGCCACGAAGGCATGCGGAAAGAAAGAAGATAATATATATATACCTTTTAAATGGCGACTGGGGATCAGGGGGCCCATTCGCCAAATCCTAGTGGTGACGAATTATCGTCCACCACCTTTTTAGTTTGTGCGCCAATTGTAGAGCCATTAAGTTTAAATTCTTTTTTAGGAGACAAAAAATGTGCAGTACCCTCGCCGGGACTCGAACCCTAGACCTCTCGAATATGCGTCGAATATGCTTCCAATCACACTTCGAAGGCCTGCGGAAAGGAAGGAGAAAATTCCTTATAAACCAATTGAAACACATTTTCCCCACCTACCAGTCTCTTAGTGGCAACATGTTTTGGTATTCAGCTCTAAACTTGAATAAATAGGTTTATTAACTGAACTCATATCCAAACTTCTAGAACCCTGTATAACACCCCTTGCAAATGATGTATTGTTTTCTGTTATTATATAAAATCCTATTCTGGCTAAATCGTCGAATGAAAAGAACATAAAGAATCTAACAGCAGAACTTGGCAAAAGCTTGCCACGAACCCGAAACAAGATTTGCAATTTATCTCTTGGCCCAAGGCGAGTTTTCAGATTACTGTCATTCAACAAAGAATGGAGCCCTTTATTTAAGCTTTCACATTTAATCAATCTGTTATTGATGAACAAGCTCTACTGCGCGAAACAACAGACCTTTGGTTTACTTTTCGCGGGTTTCCATATGCAGCTGTTTCTCAGATTATTACATTCATTAAGATATAAAGTATTTAATTTGACATTCAAATTTAATTTATGCGTTACTGATTAACATGTAGAGCAATTCAAAAGCAATAAATGCAGTTCTTAATAATTTAAATATTTATTTTAATTTCTTAATAGTGTGTGTAATTGATATACGATAAAATTCACTTATTTTATACTATTTCCGACAGATAAATGTGCTTTCACACACATACGTGCGTCAATAAACTCAAATAATTTAAACTTCTAACGGAGGTAATTCTTCTGAACATTTAAAGCCCACACATTAGGCATTTATTTCGGTGAGGAAGGATTGAAAATTGTGCGAAGGCCTTCCCGGTATTCGAAATGCGAACTTCTCGATAACCAGCCAGATTTGCTTCCAATTACATCACGAAAGCACGTGATAAGGAGTCAATAAACCCAATTAAAGGGCGTTTGGAAAGGCTGGGAATTAGTCGCCAAATCTTGGTGGTGGCGAATTATCGTCCACCACTTTTTTAATTCGGGCTATTTATAGTCACTAAGTTTCTTTGAAACAGAAGACGAATTTTGAGCAATGTCCTCGCCGAGATTCGAACTCCTGACTTCCCGACTGGCTTCAGCCGGACGAGCTTCTAACTGCACCGTGAAAGCACGCAATAAGAAAGGAGAAAATACCTTAGAAATTAGGAGCTTTGTGTTCGTTAATAAAAGATGTTTCTGGAACCATATGCTAGGCGAACAGTGCTTTGGTTATTATTTTTTATGACTTTTAAGTTCTTTATTTTTCAAAATTTATTTTTGTTTCAAACTTATAAACGTCCAAGCCTTATCCAGGATTCGGACCCCTTGCACAAAGAAACAGCATCGAGAGGCTCTATCTATCCATTATATCGATCTGAGCGCATTTTAATTAAAAAATTTTTTTAAAAAATATTTTGAGAATTTAGCAGCTTGGAAAAGGTCTCCAGATCGTAATTTTTGTACTATTAGCGTAAAGGGGCTTAGGAAAGAAGGGCTATTAATTTCGTTTTGGAATTTTGCGTTGAGTCACATTTCAAACTGTTACAACCAACTATTACAGCCCTGTATTATACTTAAAGAAATTAAATGATGAAGAATTTACATAAATGTAAGTATTGTTACGTTTTTCTTTTCTTCTGACACCAGTTGTTACGTTATTTTCTTCCTTCACGTTCGTACGGGGTTCGTAGATTTGGAGTGAATAACGAAGACACTTGATGAAATATCGAAACACACTTTATTTAGCCAATATTAATTGGACAGCTCCAATAACACTTTTTACAGTTGTCGAAAGTCTACTATAAACACGCTGGAACAATCAGCGACACAACCTTCCCACTGTCAGGTAATAACGGTGGAGATAGCTTCACTGCAAAGCACCCGACTCTGCTTTCCGGACTACAGCTCCCGACTCTGCTTGGTCGCTCTCGGAACTCCACGTACTCTCAAGACTGTCCACGCTACAACTCGCGATGCACTCGACGACACACGAGCACAGCTCCCGACTCCTTGGTTCAGTCGTTCCCGGAGCTCAACACGCTCTCTCGACGATGCACTAACCGCGCTACACTAAGAGACTCCTTCGGTGAACTCGACGACATACTCGGCACTCGTTGCCCGGCTGTCAACTCGATCAACTCGCTAGACGAGACATACTCTCAATACTAACTCTTTCGCACTCTATGCGAGGCACGCACACGCTGACTGACTGTGAACCAGCAGGGTTTATATAGCTTTCGGCTTGTGTTCGAGAACATTCTGGGCTAAACCGGTAAGAATTCGTTCCAGAAGGTTCTCCATCCATCCATGGCATATAGCCAATTCTGTCGCCAAATGGGCGATTTCTCGCCAAATGTGGCAACCCTGCCTTTCCTTGCCATTTTATGGCAACCCTAAAACTGCTTTGCGGGGAAGCCATCTCACCGCGCCTTCACATTTCGTAACAGTACGTTTCTCACATTGTGATGAAACAGCGGTACCTAGAGCCATCAAATTTCCTCCAGCGAATGTGGGCATCTGGAAGCCCTAATTTGGAATTTGTTTTACTGTCTATTTCATATTTTGTCAGACATAAAAGAATTTTTGATTAAGAAACTCAACGATCTTAAAGCGAGGAATGGCAACAATGTATGGAAAAAATATATTTTTAATCTCCAGCACGCGAGACTGTGTATCGGAAATTCTAAAGATATGCTCATCTTAAAATTATTTTGCGATATTGCTGTTGAACTGAATTTTATGGTTTGAACATGATATTTACTAAATAAAGGTAACACACTAAATGTTAAAAAAATCGGAAAGCTTTCATATTGTTGCGGTTCGTTATGAAATGAATGCACAAGTCCGATGAAAAATGAACGAAATTTATTATTATCACAACAAAAATGCTTAAATTTCCTCAGATATTCGTGCAGTATTATAATATCTCACAGTAGTTATCTTTTAACTACTCAAACGTTCAAGAGAACTTAATTCAAAACAGCTAAAGAAAGCTAATCTTCGAATTTGCTACAGTCAACAAGAACAGTTTTCTAAACAAACTCTTAAAACAACAACAAACTAACTAATTCAATTGAAAGGTTTTCCTCATTTTATAAGATTTTAAATCGCGCGCGAAAATTTTCTGGAATTTTCTCGAAATCAAAAAGAGATATTTATTTATTTATTAAAGGTTAAATGAACGTGTTTTTGTATTTTTAATTTTTTCGGCTTAGATTTCTCATAATATTCGTCCCGCGCTGCACTACACGGGGAATAAAACAATTTAATTTAAGTCTACTAATATTAGCTATTTAAAAACCAAATCCGTAACACTATTTTTACTTCCTTCTACGAAGTAAAAAGTATTGTAATCGCGAAAAGTTTCAGGCAGCATATTTCAACGAAAATATCCATTTTTACCGCTATCGAATGCAATTTAACGATGTTTTTGAGTGATATCGGTACGTAAGGACAGAATAAAAGATTCGTTTTTTCCAAAACAATTATAAAATCTTGCATAACTCAAAAACGAGTAGCCTCAGAACGTTGAAATTTTGTATATAGGACTGCTATAACATGTAGATGCGCACCTCGTATTTTGGTTGCAATCGGCCGCCCCAAACGTATATAAATATATTTATATATAAATATATTTATCCATTCTGTTACCCGGCTCAGTGATCTCAGTTTCTTTACTCTTATATGTTTGTAAATTGTACCTTTTTAGCTTTAAAAATGATTGAATTATGTTGTTTTTATCTTCCGGTTAAGGGTTTTATGCCTTTAGTAAATCTGTATACAATATGTTTAGAATTATCAACAATTTTAAAGTTGTTTAAGTGCCGCTAAGCCTTTTTTTTATGGCGGCCATTGATTGTTTACAATTGAAACAGAAGACTAGTGGATTTGTTGCCAATCTAGAGTAACTTAGCTTCGCAACAACAAAGGTAACGCCTTCATTTATTATTGCCAATTAAATCATGCTTAATCTTTCTGGAATTTTTTCGAGGAAATAAGTGTTTATGATTTACTTCGTAATTTTTAATATAGATATTTTGAGTTTTTTTTTTTGTATTTTTGCCTTCTTGCGTAGTGAGAACTGAATTGATTAAATGAGAAGTACTCAGTCGTGTGTGAAAAACTGTTTCTTTTTTGTTTTGTTTGCTTAATTTCTTTTATACATCGTTCTAGCTTTATTATAGTATTTGAATAGAACATGTGGCAACTATTAGATCATTCTATTCTTTAAATGATATAAATTGTGTGCATTATGAGTTATAATATGAACGAAATAATAGACGAAATAATACAGTTAAGTGAATCTAATGCGAGTGTCACTATGGTAAACAAATACTAGAGTGAATTTTAAAGAATGTATTTATTCTATTGTGGTTTATGCGCTGTCGCGAAGTAGATTTAATTCAATCCAATAAGTTTAAATGGAATGCAAGAAAAAATGCGTATAATTTAATATTCCGTACAAGGAAGTCATGTGGTGTACACATCAGATTTTTTTATTTTCTTTATTTGTTATAAACCTCGCGGCATTTTTGCAATGACAACACGTAGAAAATATTTTTTATTTTGAAGTAATAGAAACTTAAGTTGAGTCGGAGTGGAAAAAAAAACAGTTGCACATGCAGTTAGCATTGGAAGACACCTAGTTCTAACCCTGAGGTGTGCACAACTGAGTTCTTGCGTTTCTAGTCCGAAGCAAATAATATTTCAGCACATGAGTATAAATTATTACACTCATTCTTACTAATTTATACAATATTTTCTTGCATAAAATAGCCTAGTACATAAATTATAAGTTATTTTCTTCTCCCTTCTAGTCTGCCTTCGTGATGTAACGGTAGCATACTCGGCACATATTCGAGAGGTCTAGGTTCGATCCCCGGTGAAGGCGCTGCACATTTCACATCTCTTGCATCAAAATAACCTATGGCTCTACAAAATAAATGCCTAGTTTCTTTTATAAAATTTCCTAGTCAGTTTATTTAAATTGCTCGTATGTTGCATCAACGTAAATGGCACTAATTTACTTAAATGTGAGGTTTTTCCTCTGAGACATTTCAGCAGAATATGCATTTATTATGGTTAATAATCGCTGTATTTTGTCAAAACCTTTTATATTATCTGCCTTCTGTAACTATAGTACATTGCGAAGATCTTGTTTTTCTGTACGAGAAGCTACTTCAATGCAAATGCTCACCAGAAGAAAATTCTTTATAATGCTTGTAAAAGGGTACTTAGCAAAAAATGTTTAATTTAAAAGAGTACAAAAAAATTGCATTTTGTATTGTTTGAAAAGCTCCTTTTAAACAACAGACCCTTTCATAAGAAGCAACGTCAAGACTACTTTTGAAAAATACTTGGCCAGACTCCAATTAAAACTTTTCACCTGACAGCTCACCTGCATTCTACACAAGGAACTTTCTTCACTTTTTTATTCTTTGTTATTTTGTCTCCACAGCATTCTTCCAATAAAGCTTTTTCTCAAATACATTTTTACACTTTCTGTCGACTGTAACTTGGTCTTTGTTTGTAAGCATTTATAAAGTCAGCATTTATGTATCTCAATATTTTATTCTGTATAATTTCATACTCAGGCAGTGTTCAAAATTCTGTTAGAAACTTTGCGAAAATGATGATGTTTTCACATTCCTGTATGTTTGTGAATATCCATAAGCATCCATAGCATTTTAAACGATAATAAACATTTTATGATTATGAAAATTATTATTACAGACAAGAATCCCAAATAGCGTATAAACAATTTCATTTTCAGTGATTTGTTTTATTTCTGATCAAAATTTATTGTCAGCTTGTAAAATTAAACCTAATTAATTATTACACTACTCCTATTTAACCCATTAAATGTACTTCTGATGACTTCTTGTCTTTTTTTTTAACTAGAAGTCAGTACACATATAAAAGATAAATCTTAACTGAAAAAGCTTATTAAAACTATGTTCAGTAGATATTAGTAAAATTAAACAAAATTTATCCACCGATACTTGCAGAGTAACAAAAATAAAATTGTTAAAATTTGACCATCTCTTTATGTGGTTTAGTAGTCAGTTTGATTCCAGGTACTGTAACCGATAAACTTGCAAGCCGACGAATGCAAGAACACTACTAAAACCAGATCTGTGTTATGAATGGATTTAATATCCAATAATCTTTTGAACATTTTATCTTATGAGGCTCGTTTTAGGTATGGGAACAGAAAGGAGTCTTCTTGAGCAACATCAGTCAAGTACAATGTATGATCGAGGGCTATAATACTTGTGTAGATTATAAACTGTTTCTCGACGAGGACCGAAGGTGGACGAGCATTACGTCAGAAAAATAACCAAAGGTCCGTTTGGGCGTTTCATGGGCATACACAACAGATCCTTTGGAATAAGTTTTTCTGGAACGTGTTCGTACGTGTTAACATTCATTGCTCATCGTGGTTAACATCGTCTCCATTTCTTCAATATTTTGTTACTTACGAGAAGCCGTTAGCCTACCACTCAATAGCGTCTTCAGTGGAATCCCATCCATCCTGAAAACGTTGAAACCATTTCTAAACACATTTAAATGATTCAGCCTCGTTTATATAAACTTATTTCAGCATGTCAATACATTCGTTCTCAGATTTACCAAGAATAGAAACAGAATATTGAAACAGAAATAGAACATTAAATTCGTTCCATGATCAATTTAACAGCCACTGCTACACCTTTATATATTAGTGTTACTAACAGGAATCTGTAATGCTTATTCTTATGCTATACTCAAACATGTTCAATTATGTAATGGCGTATTTTTTTCCACACTTCATGATTCCTCCACTACCACGTGTGAGCGTCCTATGACGACATTCACTGAACTTTATTATCATACCTTGTATTCTATTAAGTATCCCCCGAATGTTCCTCACACAGGAACTTCAAATCAGTATTGCTTTTACTACTGAGCAGTAATTACATATTTCTACATGGCTTTCTTGAAAGTATCTGAGCCATAAAAAGATTGTTTTCATTTTCCGACATTCATGTTTCATGTCTTGCTCTTATATTTAGTGAGTCCAACCTCATCTTGACATCCAGATTTTGAAAATCGAATAGCAAACTTGACAGAACATAGTCGATGAGCATCAGAAGTTTTAGACCGCAGCATTTACACCGAAAGAGTTTTACAGCTTTGAATTGCTATACGTAACATAACACAGTCTATCAGAATCTGAGAATTTTTGGAAACACCTTACTGATATTATTAAGTCTTTTGTGCTAACTGTCAGCAATAAAATTTAAAATATTTGAGAGAAATTTTTTATTTTATTATTAAATGCTAAATTGCTTCATTTGTGCAATTTAAAAAAATAGTGCATAATTAATAATAATTTGTATAGTATTTTCATAGAAATTTGCAAGCTTTTAACTAACATGAGAAAATGCATTCCCATCTCTGTCATTGTTACACTCAGATACTCGATTTTAGTAATGGGGCCACTGAATTTCAGAAAAAGAATAAACTCTTTCTCTTTCTTATTTGTTATTCTTATCTTAATAAATTAGCAAATTTCACACGAGGCTTTTGAGGACACATTTTCTTGATAATCAAAGATCTCGAAATAAAATATAAAATACTCATGTTTTACGCATCATAATATTATTTCTAACACGTATAAAATAGCATTTTGATATGACCTGTCCTACCAGCAGCCAAGTGATTGAGATCTGTGAACATTAGTAAATTCACCCGTGTTCAAATGCCGCTAAACGGGCTATAAAATGAAAAAAATTCTTTTTAATTTTTTAATGCATTCAATTGAAACCGGTTAGTTTAAAAAATTTTAATTCATATATTTTATTTTAACCCGTTTAATAATAAATTCAGTAAAAAGTAAATAAAACTTTTTAAAAAAATCTTAAAGCTTTCCGATTTTATTTGAAAGAGGCGTTTTTTAACGTTTTGTGTGTACCGTTTATTTATTAAACATCGTGTTCTTCGCACTTAAACCATAAATCAATTCAAAAGCAATATCACAAAATAATTTAAAGAGCATATCTTTAAAATTTCTGATACACAGCCTCGCTCGCCGGAGATAAATTTTTTTCCGTCCAGTGTTGCCATTGCTCGCTTTGAAATCGTCGAGTTTGTTAATCAAAAATCGTAAAAGTTTTAAAAAATATGAAATGTATAGTAAAACAAATTCCGAACTCCAAATTTGGGCTTCCAGATGCCCATATTCTAGGGAAGGACTACGTTATTAAAAATTTGATGTCTCTTAGTACCTTCTTTTTTCACAGTGCGAGAAATATACATACATACATTCATGCAGATTCTTCACTATTTAATTTCTTAAATATAATGCAGGGCTCTAATATTCGGTGGCAAGAATTTGAAAAGTGAAATGCCGTTTATAACCAACGAAAAATGCGAAAACGAAATTAATAGCCCTTCTGGGCAAATTGTCCCTTAGGGCTAAAAATGATCTTGTACAGAAGCCATTTTATTTGCAAACTCATAATAATTTCCACAAGGCAACTTTCTCATAGATATTTAGTTAGGAAGTAAATTATTCTTTAAGTTACGATTGTTAGAAAGAAATATAAAACTCATTCATAAATAAATATGCCTGTGGTTCGAAAAAAAGGTGAAATGGAAATAAAATGTATTTGCAAGAATATATTTTAAACTGAATGTTTTATTAAAGTACTTTTCTACTAAATATTTGAAATCTAAGAATATTGCACTAAAATTAAGTCTTAACTTTGCAGATTATTTGGTTAATTTCAATAAATTAAAATATTAAGTTAAGTTTAATTTAAAAGTAAAATGCTAACCAAATAGTTCCTTTTTACTAAGAAACATTGTCTGAAGGTTTCTTTACATTTTTTGAAAGATTCTGTAGTGTAGAACTTAATTCAGTTGCTATTCGGAACGCATTCATCATCGCGATATAGGCATATTCATAATTCTACTAGCAGGTGAGAGTTCTTTTGAATTTGATTGACGGTTCAATAAGTCTTTCATATTCGCATAATTACTTCGCGAGACCATTTTTGTTCATGGTTCACGATGGCATAAAGAAATAATTTTTATTTGATCTTGCAACTAGGAGGAGGGGAAAAAAAAGAGGAAGGAATCGAAAAGAAGTTAATATGAAACTTTATGAGAGTTCGAAATCAGTCGGAAGAGATCGGAAAGTAATAACAACGCCTGCTTTGCCATCTGGCGGTACATTCAGAAACTAAACCCCAAAGAGCTGCATGTTCGGCCTCTTCTGAATCTGTTTATTTGAACGTTTAGCCATTCCGTCGTTCGCTTCGTTCGATTTTGCGGGGATCTGCCGACTCGCCTAGCGGCAGTCGGAGTAAAAGTTTCTTCGTATGAAAGTTTTGAACGTTTTTGAGGAAGTACTTTTTCTTGTGATGCATAAAGAAAGTTTGAACAAAATAAACAGTAATTTTTTGTGCAAACATATTTAAATTGTATAGTTTTACCCTACTGGTCAACCTGCAATATAAAGTAAGTTTTCATAGTTTTTTTCTCTTAAACAAGTATTTTGGTTTCTACTATTTTAATTTTACTTTTTATTTCCAAATATGACGCAGATGAATATTCAATATACAAACTCTCGATTAATTGAGTTGTACATTAAGGGGGTTTTGTCTAAAAAAATAAGTTACGTTATTGCAAACGAATGAATTGATCCATCAGCCTCAAACAAAACTACTTTACGAAAAGAAAAATGTGAAGATAACAGAACTTAAGGAAATTTTGTAGTAATATTTATTTAGAAGTTGTAACAATAGCGCGTAATTTAATTACACATAATTTGGAATATATAAAAACTGTATAATAAAAAACAAAAAACTTCTGACAGTCTATTTTTTACGTGAATTCAAACTCGGTGATATTTCTCAAGTTCCATTTTAAATATTAGACTTTAAAGCCATTTTTTTATCATTTGCACTGAGGTTAATTCTGTTTATTATCTACAGTGTGTTATTTATGTTTTGAATACTGATTTATTCTGCGTTTACAGGTTTTATAGCTAATTTTTTTCAACTAAACCTAGTGAGTTCCAAAATACAGTTTGTGGTACAGATTATTAACATATTTAAACTCACTTCCGTTAGTTCTTTTCCGGAAATTAATCTGAAAGCAATTATTTGTTTAATTTTATGCGGCCGATATCTTACATTACAGAATTAGTGACGAAACAGAGAATTACTGGAAGGTTTTCTTTGCATAATGGAACTTTGGGTAACCACTAACAAGCAAAATAGTCATTGTGCACCAGCAGACTAGCAGACCCTGAAATTAAATTTAAATTTGAAAATTACTCTTTTATGATCATTTCAACAATCCAGAAAATTATAACAATAATACCAAAGAGAACTGACTTCTATAAAGCCATCTTGAAATTTCTTTACTATGTCCAGAGACATAGTATCATATCCGAAGGAATGTTTGTAAAAGGTTAAATAGAGAATAATTTATTTTCTTTGTATGTTGTCTTTTATGAACTTTGTTCTAAAAACATTGTAGACGTACTGTAGTATTTTTCTGTTAATTATAATGTAGGTTATTTCTTTTTTCTGTGTTTCATTAACTGTTCTCAAAATGCTAAGTTAACCAAGGACATTGAACTTGGTATTAAGTAGTTTTTCGCATAGTTGTTATAAAAGCATTTTTTAAACAATTTTACGTATATTTTTTTTTCTATATGAAATTTTTGTGAAAGGAAATATTAATTAAACTTTATTTAGCATTGAACAACGAAAAGTTAAAAGGAACAAAATATTTTTCCGACATGTTTATTGCAAGTAAAAGACAGTTTATAAGGGGAATAACGGAGCTCGAATTCGAGATTTTCAAAAATTAACTGCATCGTTTACGTTTGAAATTAATAATTCGTTTGCTTTAATTTACTGAAAAAAAGAAAATCTGAAAGGCTTCAGATTTTAAATTACGTCGAAAGAAGCGTTATTTTAACATTTTGTGTGTTACCTTTATTTATTAAATATCACTCTTCGCACTTAAACCATAAAATTCAGTTCAAGAGCAATATCGCAAAATAATTTTAAATTGATCATATCTTTAGAATTTCAGATACACAGTTTCGCGCGCTGGAGTTTTTTTTTTTTTTTTCGTTTTTTGTACAACGTTGCCATTGCTCGCTTTGAAATCCTTGAGTTTGTTAATAAAAAATTCGTTAAAGTTTTACAAAATAGGAAATCGATAATAAAACAAATTTCAAATTTCAAATTTGGGCTTTAAAATGCCCATATTCGCAGGAGGATTATGTTATTCAAAATTTGACGGCTTTAGTTACGTTGTTTTATCAGAATGCGAGAAAGATACATATAATTATGCAGATTCTTCATTATTTAATTTCTTCAGATATAATACAGGGCGATAATATTTGGCGGCAATAGATTGAAAAATGAAACGGACATTCAGAGTGATTCGACGCAAAATCAATAGTCTTTCAGGCACAAAGCCCCTTTGGATTAATAATATTTAAAATAGCTATTAAGCAATGACTTGAGAAAAGAGTTGTAAATGTATTCAATACATTTTAAAGAAGCAGAATTTCCTGGAGTTAAAAACTTCAGCTTCATTTTTCAGATAACGCATTTTATTATTTGTTAGTAAAAATAATACATTTTATAATATGTTTACGAAAATACGGGAATTTGGGTTAATTATTATGCAAAATACAACAATTTTTGTTAAGCAGAATTACTGAAAAATTTGTGTTATATTTAAAACTTAATTATTAACTAAATAATTTCACTTGGTTGTTTTAATACGACTAAAATAAAATGTCTCAATTTTTAATTTTGAAGAGAGAGGGAGAATTCCTGTTCTTAAGATATTCAGGTGGATATTTTCCAACAGTACATTTAAACTACAAAGTGTTTGTTAATTTTAAGATGTAATTTTAAAAAGATTAATTTCGTTTGTTTATTATCAGGTAGATTTTTAATTTCTAACGTTTTTTTTTTTTTATTTTAAAGAGACAGAAGCTCTGATGTTAAAAACATCAGCTGGTTTTTCTCAGTAGCCCATTTGAAAATGATACAGAAATTTATATTGATTTTATTATGTAGTTGCTTAACAGAATCATTTCACTTGATTATTTTAACCGAATTATTTTAGATAAAATTTAAGAAACTTCATATCTTTGAAGGTTGAATACTTTCAGAGAAATTCATTAATATTTATAAGGATTTTAATGATTTATTCTAAACTTTTTTGAGCCGATTATCTTTAGAAATATTTCTACTAATATTTATTACATCACAAAAGTAAACAAAAGAAAAAGAATTCCTTACGTTTGTTACGTAAATTAAATGTTCCATGGAGACATTTCATTGAAAATACTTTTAGTTTCATTTATATTATTATGATCACAGTCTACACACACGTAGGTTTTTTATAAGACAAATTATGATGATTGTTTAGTTTTTATCGAAAGGCAAATATTTTATCGATTACGAATTATCTTTGTTGATACTTATCTTGCTGATATCGGACGAAAACATCTTCCTGAAAAAAACCGTCTGCTGTTGTTTATATTTAATATGATTTTTTACGTGTACGTATTTTGCCGTTACAATATAACAAAATGTCGCGAAAATATACTACAGCTGTGACCTTCGTATTGCGGATAATACGTTCCAAGGTTTACCGCATGATACGCGAAATCGCGATAATAGCGAATGATTTTAAGTTTCAAGATTTTCATGCAACATTCAGTTATGCAATAGCATGGATTTAATGTTAGTAAATTAGACGTTAATAGTATGAAATAAAGTAATAATGGAGAATTCGGTATGCTAATGTATATTCCAGTATACTCTAATACTTAATAAAACATTTGTAAAATATATTTTCACTAGAATATAATCCCTTTCGTGTAGCATGACGTAGCAGTAAACAGAAATGTAAAATTTGTAGATAAAATATACAATTTAAAATCTGGGTTTGAAAACAGCAACCAGAATATCAATGAAACAGTTGGTAGATAATTTGACAATTTTTGTTTGATGAGGAAGAGACATCTTATCACCTGAAGAGCTAAGACAATACAACTAAACATTTGCTGATGATATATGGAGAGAGATAAATAACATGCTGTCTTCATGTATACATACATTACAGCTAATAATGCTGCAAATGTACTTTCAAATTCAGTAAAGTTTCAGGCACACAGAAAGAAGTGATTAGGCATCTTATCGTTGTCCGCCGATAACATCGCGGAAAAAACATCGCGGATGAAAACGTCGCGGAGGAAACAACGCAAGGCGAAAACGTCGTGCTACAAAACATCGTGAGAGAAAACATCGCAAAGAGAAAAATTGCAGTCCTAAAACATCGTGGTACAAAACATCGTCGTCGAAAATAAAGCGGTTTAAAAACTTCGCAGTTTAAAACCATCGTCGTCGAAAATATCGCGATAAAAAATAAAGTATCTGCAAATGATCGCATGACGATAACATCGCAGACACGCTTTTTTTTCAGGCTTTAATAACTGTAAATGGAAATATGGTTCCCATAAGGATTTGCGAGCGCAAGATGTAAAGAAGGATAATTTTTACTTTCACAGTTTTTTATTGACTAATAAATTTTTGCTGAAAAAGTAAGAAGGAAACTTAAGCATAGAAAATTAAATGCAACTTATAGACTATACTTTTCATGAAAAATTACCAGTAAAAATTTTATAAAAATGATTTATTTATAGCCTTTTTTAGTTAACTATGTCGGTTTAAAATTCTATTGAGTGCTATAAGTTGCATTAATTTTCTATGTTTAAGTTTCCTTCTTATTTTCTCAGCAAAAATTTATTAGTTAATAAAAAATATGAAAGTAAAAATTATCCTTCTTTCCATCTTGCGCTCACAAATCATTATGGGAATATCCATTTACAATTATTCAAACCTGAAAAAAGCATGTCTGCGATGTTATCGTCATGTGATGATTTGTAGATACTTTATTTTTTATCGCGATATTTTCGACGACGATAGTTTTAAACTGCGAAGTTTTTGAACCGCTTTATTTTCAACGACGATGTTTTGTACCACGATGTTTTAGGACTGCGATGTTTTCTCTTTGCGATGTTTTCTCCCGCGATGTTTTGTAGCACGACGTTTTCGCCTTGCGTTGTTTTCTCCACGACGTTTTCGTCCGCGATGCTTTTGCTGCGATGTTTTCGGCTGTAACCATCTTATCACTTCTAAAGAGGATTTTTGCTAATTTTTAGACGATTTTCATTGTAATTGCAGAAATATCTTACATAAAATATTTATGTTTTAAGTGCTCTATAACGCTTATTCTTCACTATCTTTATGCATCATAATTTCCAAGACAGCCAGTAAGCCTTTTGTAGTATCGGAAGAGGTATTTTATCCTATTGCTTTTGAACAGCTTTCGAAAGTCTGAGGAAGTCTAAGGTCGACGTTTAGACAACTTACCTTTTTAAAAGTCCAAAAGCACAAAAATGGATAGATGATAGATCAGGAGATTTAGTATGGATATGAGTGAAGGGTATGTTTTCGATAATAATGTGCAGTTTATCTTAACATTTTTCTCCACTCTCTTTATTTTTAATTTGCCGTTATTTGAAAACCCAACAACATAAATCTGTCAAAACCATTTTTTAAGGATTTTTTCTCCACTACTATGATAGTAAATAAATCTCCTTTTATTGCAGTCATAGGTACACCCAAGATTCGTCTATTGTGACAACATTTTTTCTAATTTTGTCTTGACAAATGTTTCTCATAACAAATTCTGCAAGGCGTTCTGGTTCGGAGACATATCGTGGATAAAAACGATGCACATAATGTGTTTTCGCCTTTTTAAGATTCAAATCAGCATTAATCACTTTGTTTACAGTTGACACTGAGCCTTTTAACGATTTTGCAACTGTCGTTTGATTTGGCGGATTTTTATTTAAGGTATCCGACCACGTTCGGAGCACGTTTTTTCAAAAAAGCAGTATAAGTATACTATAAGCACATTTTTTTCATTTATTTTCTGCAGAGAAATTAATTATAGAATATCAAAATTTAATATATACTAACCCTCCTGAGATCGAATTTGAGTCGAATTCGCAATAGTCAACGGTTTTAACCACTCAGCCACTGATTCTGTATTGGGAAAAAGCCGTCAAAGGAAATCATTCTTCACAAGAAATCGAATTTTTTAATTAAACTTTTGTTCAAACAAGGTTATAAGTCAATAAACAATTTAATGCTTTAATTTGGCTTTATTTCCGCATTTTTTATTAATTAATGTTTGCATTTAACGTAAATTTTTATTTTTTTTCCTTTTTCCAGTTAAATGTATAAAGCCTACATTTTGTAATGCAAAGTAAGAAACTGAAAAAGTAAAAACAAAGTGCACAAAATAATGAAATAAATTTTTCTGTTGTTTAAATAGTTTTAAATGACAAGATATCGAATTGCTGTGTTATTTAATGAAATACTTTATGTAATACATACCAATAATACCTATTAAAATTTAAAAGGAGCTTCCTAAATAGAATAGTCTTGGGATAAAATAAAGTCTTGGGATATATAAATAGTCTTGGAATGCAGATATTGAAAACAGATACTTGAACACAGCAAAACCAACGCCAGATAGCGTTGGCAAAACATGCAATTTTGACTACAGAAATTCCTCATAAAATGTAAGTAAGATTAATCTTATATCAGTAATGAATAATTTGCTGTACTTATCTGCTAAAGGGGTGATAATTAATCAAGTAATTATCTGCTAAAGGGGTGATAGTTAATTAGTAATTAAACGCGCCAAAGCACTTAATGTGGTAAGCTATTTATTTGAGCTCATGAGTTAAATCTCTGTAAATAAGTACACTGCGTAAAAAAATTAAAACAATTTAAAAACATTTTTTAAAAAATTAACGAGTTCTATATCTCCCGTTCTACTGGGCCGATTGACGAAGTTCAATTTGCGTTTTTCATGTATCAAAAGCGCGACTTAGAACATGTATTAGATTTATATACAGCATTGTTCTAATATAGGTATTTTGACACAAAATCGGACTTTTTCTGAAATGATATACTAATGTTTTTCCGTATTTCAATTCTACCACACAAATTACGCCAAACTACCAAGTTTTGTAAAAATCGCAGGAGAAGTTTTTGAAAAATTAGGTCTCAAAATTTTAGCTCCTTAATGTTAGTTGAGTTTGGTATATATTTATTAGTATCTCTTTTTATTAAACTTATTTGATTCTTCCTTTCATATTTCGAAACGCGCAGATGTTGAAACTTTTCAGATTTTTTTAATTTGCATTTATTAAGGTTTTCTTACACTCTCGCTGAGCTCGTAGTTTTCTACCAGTCTGCTCTTACACTCACTCCTGCTAACTTTATAATTAAACACCATTTTCTTCGCACTTACGCCATGTATAACTTAACAACAAAATTACAAAATAATTTAAAAGCAACACAGCAACATATGCTTAAAGTTCTCGATACAGTGTATTGGCACACGTCTTTATACTTTTTCAGTTTTTCTCAGTTCATCACATCAATGTTTAGTTTTCTTAGTAAGATCAGTTGCAAAATATTTTTTTAATTTTTATTATTAGCATCTTGTGTATTAACTTTATTTATGAATTATTCTTCGCACTTATGCCACATAAAATTTAATTCAACAGCAAAATCACAAAATATTTAAAAACAGCATATCTTTAGAATATCCCACAGAGAGTTTCGCAAGCTGGAGAGAAAAAAGGTTTTATTTTGATCATTGTTGCTATTGCTGCCTTTCAAATCATTGACTTTTTTAATCAAAAATTCATTGTTGTTATTGCTGCCTTTCAAATCATTGACTTTTTTAATCAAAAATTCATTAAAATTTTACAAAATATGAAATATAAAATTTTAAATTTAAAGCTTTACAAAATATAAAATAGGAAATAAAACTATTTCGAAATTCAAAATTCGTACTTCCAGGTGGCCATGTTTTGGGTAGAGGACAAAGTTATTTAAAATTTGATGGTTCTAAGTGACTTTTTTTTTACAATACGAGGAACATGTATACATACATGGAGATTATTTAATTTCTTTAAAAATAATAGAGGGCGATAACATTTGGGGCAACAAAATGAAAAATGTTTCGCCGTTTATAGTGGTGTAAGATTCTCTGTTGTGTTGTGTACTTTTAAGTTACAGCTGAAGTTGAAGAATCTTAAGAGCTGATCAGCAAATAATCGCTTGAGTTTGTGACATAGAGACAACACGTAAAAAGGGTGGAATTACCCTTTATTATTCCAATAAGGTTTAACAGAACTCTGTTTTAGAATTTTATAATAAAACCGCCACTCGGGCTTGTACTTAAGAAACTAAGAATTAAAACTTAACTAATCTTAACCGAATTCTAACCGAATTGGCCCCTTAAAGCTGATTAACCGCAAAGCTATCAAGGGGCTAAGCACGGCCGAGTGTAATAATAGCTTAAGAGAGAGTAGCCTAATAAGGCGGACACGCTCTAGCCAGAATCACTGGTTCTGTCTAAAAGTCAGTAGACCTTCACGGTTAAACGCTTCTCCTCATTTGCATTCAAACGCGATTCTAAAACTACGTTCTGGCCGGAAGTTGTAAGTTGAAATTCAGGAAGACAGGAAAGGAACTTTAACCAAAATTTAACTGTTAGGTAAATTAACCTAATCTTTACAGTGGACGACGCAAAATACCGCTTCGAGACTAATATCCGACAACTAAGAAGAAGACGACGAATAAAGAAAGAAAACCATGAATATTTGAGATCTCCCGTATATAGGAGAGAAAGCAGAGGATTATTTTCAAAGGTATGGATCCTGCTGTCAAAAACGTGTGCGTTAATAGACACCGTATAGTCAGTCAGCTGAATGTGACCAACAACATAGTAATAGATTGCAACAATTACCTGTGAGAAGATTGTACTCTTAGCGTTTTAAATATTCAGCTGACTATTATGCTTTATCAACTTTTATGTTACAGTAAAATCGGTAGGCCTAACAAAATAATTGAAGTGACGAAAGCATTTCGTTATTTTAACTGTGTTGAAGGGAAATGATTATTGTTTTGTAACCATTTAGGTTTAAAAATAATTTGAATCGGGAAACGTTATAACGTTCGACTCTCAGACTCGACTCTTCACGCATGAAATTTTTCTGTGTAATTAGCTTCATTGTTGCACTGCTTACACTAGCTTATCAAGATTAATTGCTTGTTTTTTTTTCGCTCACATGAAAGAGAATTTGAAGGAAGTCTGAAGATAGATTATAAAAACGAATGAATTCCACAGCAATACAGGCTTCTGAAAGATACGTTCTAATATACGAAGTGAAATCTCGATTGCACGTATTTTCCGAGTTGATCAAAACATTATGTACCCAACGAAGGGATTTAACTAAAAATTTCAATGATTTTTGGAATTTTCTATTTCAATTCAAGACTTAATTTAGAGAAACAAGAACATTTAATCTGCTTATATATCAGTTTGAGTTCGTTTAATGGTTAGGATGTAATTTAACCTTTCTGACTTTTATTTTTGTGACTTATCTGACTGGTCTAATAACAACAACAGAACAAGTCCGCGACTTTTATTCGCCGAAAAACGTAGGATTGCGCCTTGTTGTTGGCATGAGCCTTGAGGGACCTTATAGATGACAGTACGATTTAGCTCCGTTCCGTTCCAATTTTGAAGGAGAATCCCTTGGGGAAAGGGTTCAAGGGTCTTCTACCCAACATCCCCAATCTTATTTATAGATTCAGGGTGTGTTTCTTCTTCTTCTTCCCCACCACCAAACCACGGGAGGATTTTCGGCCTACGGCGTATTTTAAGTGACTCCAGGGAACTATATGACGTTGTATATATATATATATATAAGTTTGCAAACATCCAGTCCTTCTCTGAGATTCGCACCCAGGCCCAGCGATACGGCAGATAGTAACACTAACCACTATAAATATTAGGACTGTTTCCTCATTTATAATGCTGACTAGTTGCACAGCACATAAAATTATTGAATTTTTGGAGTTCGATTTCGATGGACAGACTTGCTGTTTGTATGGTTTTTCTCATGTGTGAAAATTTCCCACCTACTGTACGCCTGCTGCTGACGGGAGGATAATTCGTGTGAAACTTCTGAAAGTTACGTAAGTGTTTAGCTTAAGCGAAATAAATTTTAACCTTGGAACCACATCCAAAATATCTTGCTTTCACCAAAATTTACAATATTATTTAACCAAAATTTACAATATTACTTATTTTGCAATCATCCTTTTTTAGATATTCCTAGTTGATATTTTGGAAATCGGAAATAGTTTCAACAAGATTTTACTAAGTTACCTGCTTATGATCAGGTCTTTCAGTATTATCAGAAAACCAGTCACTTTATTGTCGCCCGAATTTGTACGAATATTTTAGAAAATTTTAGTAGATGTTTCAAAAATTTCTTGGATATTACATTTTTTTACGAATTTTGAAGCTTTTCCTATTACATTCTAATTTTTGTTATGTTTGTCAGACTAGTTTTATATTTATATCCTTTTCACACTAATTTCCTACATAATCCCCTTCTCCGCACCATCCTAAAAAACACCGATAAGTAGTGCTTATAAAATTCGAACCAGAAATTTTAACTTATAATTACTGTAGGTTTTGTTGCATTTCATATTACTAGAAAAAGTTGTTTCCTAAAGTTGCGTAATTGATTTCGATGGCGAGTAATTTTTTTAAAAATCAATTATGACTCAAGTCAGCTATATTCAGCATCCATTGAATATGGAGGAAGGCGACAGCTAGTGGACGAGAATGATTAAGAAATCTATGTTAAAAATGAATCATATTGTTACGAATGTTGTATACATGTAAATAATTTGAGTGAAACTATAACATATGAAATTGTATAATGCAACATGAAATGCTTGAGAGAGATGAAGTTCTGCTGTAAAAAAAAGAACATAGGGATAAGTATATTTAACACTGAGTAACGGCTGTCTCGCTAAAGAGACGAGCTAACGAGATATCGCCAAGCTGGTGATGATTTTCTGTCGCTAAATTCGTCGTGAAATAGCCAAATATCTCCAGACTTAACAACCTTGGCGACATTTTATCTAGTCCCTGTATTATTGTATCACTATAGTTGGTATTGTAACTGAATAATTTTAATTGATCCCTATATACAAATGTAACCGTATCCGGCCCTCATATTCTTCCAGTAATTAGGAGAAGTGGAAGGTACTAGAGATTTCTCGTCGGCCGGGGGAAAATTCTATAAGACCGTTGAGAGCGTCAGTTTTTAGTTCATATTTGATTTTGGAGCATTGAGAGTATTGCGTACTTCGCCTTTTAGATGCGCTTTGCATTGCGGTGTGTTTAACGTTCTTAATAGCTTGAAGTACAACTACTGATTGTACTCTGTGATACTGAGAAGAGCTGAGCGAGTATTTCTGTGGAAAGTTCCAGAATTGTAAAGAATTTCTTTTAATAAAATAAATGTTATTAAACTATCATCGGCTCTGTATACATTCAATCTGCTACAAGTCCACAAGCATGCAATATATTGAAAGAAAAGGCGATTAAATGTACTGATATCCCGATGGGAATCTAAATAAACTGATGATGTCACGTTACAAAGAAAGCCCCCCTCCAAAACCCGTCAAATTCATTAGTGGCATACTGTTTCATTAATTTCGCAGTCGGAAAAGTGTTAAAATCATTCTGCTTAATCTATGCATGAGTAATTATGTATAAAATTCAGCTCAATTAAATCGTCTTCCTAATCTAAAACAACGGTGTTAATTTAGTCTCTAGAACTAATTGAGCCCATAAATGCAAATTTTAGCTAATATAGCTATATATATGTATAAGTTTAGCTATATATTATATTCCAATGTTTATTTCGTTACGTTATTAATTATATATATTATTGTATTATTTCTGATATATGTCTTCCCCGATATATGTCTTCCTTGTAGTATTTTCACTCTCCTTTCTGCATGTCTTCGTGGTGTAACGGTAGCACACTCGAAGCGTACTCGACAGGTCCAGGTTCGAGTGCCGGGGAGGACGTTGGGTATTTTTCACGCTTCCTACTTAAAATAACCTAATGTGTTTACAGTGGCGCACGAACTAAAAGGTGGTGCGCAATAATTCGTCACGTCTAGAATTTGACGACTGGGTTCCCTAATCCCCAGTTACCCTTTAAAAGGAGAAGTATATAAGGCATCTTCTCCCTCCTTCCAGCATGCCTTCATGGTGTAACGGTAGCACACTCGGCGCGTGTTCCGGAGGTCTACGTTCGAGTCCGGGAAGGGCATTGCTCATTTTTTTGTCTCCTTTTTATTACCTAATGATACTAACCCAATGATTTTAATAGTTTATTATCTTAATAGCAATCTTATTAGTAATTATTAGATTGGGAATTTTGTTTCCCTTCGAGGTAAAATTACTAACCAAATTTAGATATTTGGGACAAGCTCTTTGCTGATTAGATTTAGGTTGGGTGGAAAATAATGAGAAACTAGGCTACTAGAGATAGTTTTCCATTGAAGCCTCCAATATTCACTTTATTTCTTTCTAAGAGAGAATAGGAGAGGACATGGTTATGTATAATTTTTTTAAACCTTTAAAATGAGACCTTAAACCCAGCCGTGACGGTATAGGTGCTGAAGCACTGTAATTAGTCAAAGTTTAAAGTTCCTTTTAAGATTTAGCAATGAGGCTCGATATAATAGCAACTGTGAAAGTCTTCAAAACTATGCAATTCTGTAAATACCGGTCTTGGAAGATTATTTTATAAATTTTATTAAGTTTTCTGTAGCAGAAAACATGAAAAATCAATTTTATCCTACCTTAGATTTGAGCACTTTTGAATAAGTTACTGGCTGGAAGAATTAATCATTTACACCATGAGAGCACGCACGGAGTGATGTGATAATTCCTTAATATTCCTCTCATCTTAAAGAACAACTAAAAAAAGGTACAAGATACAAGATCCAATCAATCAAATGCAAGTGGTTACGAATTATTATTCCCAATATTTTTATTTCGAGCGCCACTATAGAGGACATTAGACATAACCAAGAAACATAAAAACTCAGTTGTACCATTCCCGGCTAGAACCTGTACCTAGACCGAGAATAAATAATTAGTCTTCACAGTGAACTAGAACCATCGGGGTGTTAGGTTCAGGCTCGGATTAGGCTAAGAACCTTGTCTGCCCCTTGGTTGTGGGAACGTTACATGGTTTGATATCGAAGGTTATCCTTGGGTGTTTGGATCCCTTTGGTCGACGCTGGGACGTATCTGTGTTATCTTTGTTGGTGGATGCTAGTCTTCCACGTTTGACTTGTGTTCTTCTGTCCAGATTGTTTGCATCAAAATTGCGCTTCCCCGGTCAGACCAGGGTTTATGACCCCTTAGATCACCTCCAAGAGTTGGGGCGTTACAATCAAGTAAGGCATCTTAAGTCATGTTTGAAAGCCCCTTTTTTCTAGTGTACTTTAATTCTTCTTCTGTACCATCCACAGAATTAAACCCACGCACTTTCCAATTGCCAGATGGACATGTTACCCATTTGTACCACGAGAGAACGCAAGGAGGAAGGCGATAAATTTCTTATAATTTCTAAACGTTTTTAGGTCGATGCATGCATACCAGAGATATAGCGAGGAAAGGATAATCTGCGCATGAATAATATGAAACTTAACATATATATTTGCGCAGAAATTAGATAAAATGCATACGAATCACAAATAACTATCTTTCTGTCTCACTATTCTTAAGCTTATTAAGACGGATACATCGACAGCCATAAAAGAACAATTGTTAGTCTATTAAACAATGAATAGGAACTTTATGTGCGGTGCAGTCATCTATGAAAACACTTCAGCAAACTTCTTATGATCAGAAGCTTTCTTTTTCCCAAACATTTTTATCCTTAGATCTGAGTTGTAGTCATGAGATACTCCGTCTTTGAAGTAGTACCGTGGATCTATAAATCGATCACACAGTGCCTTATTATCGATATGATTGCCTTTTCTTGCAGCACAGTAATAAATAATGAAAGCCCAATCTGAACTTGAATTTCAGTTATATTTGTTGATTTACATCATAGTAAGTTCAGTTACACTTGCTGGTTTACATTCATAATAATTATTGGAATAGTTTACCTTTCACTCTATAGATTACCTAGTTGCTGTGCAAAGAAATCTCAGTGAACATTCTTTCAACAAACATAATTGTTCGTACAGTGTAACGAAGACTCATTTTCTTATGAATTTGCTTTACTAAAATTTTGAATTTGCTCTGCAGGAATTGAAAATGCCATTCATAATTAGTCAGTAGTTTACAGTGCGCATTCGGATGAAATTTTCAGAAGTGACTTTAGAGGAAATAGCTACGTATGAATGTCTGTGGGAAGCATGCAGACTGTCTTGTAAGTGCTTCATCATGGTATCGGTAGGATAGCATTTTTCACCTAATTATTCCATTCATTCTCTAAATTTTTTGCTATGCATATCATGTTCGTTACATTCCATGGTATTTTGTAAATTTCGTGTTTCTCTTATCTTCAGATACATTCGATTCATTGTCATGCTCAAAATAATTATCTGATTTCTTTTATAATGTCATTTACAATGGTCCTGGACACTAGTTTACATTTTCTGAATTTTAGCAGTTATTGTTAATTAATCCTTGTATTAATGTTAATAGTAGACGTGTAAAAATAGTTTTCAATGTCTATCTTTATGAGTTTAAAATAATAAGAAATTCATATGAAAATCAATCTTTATTATTATTCCATATAAAAGGTCGCTTAAGGTATAGGAAAACACCACTAAATCTAATAGATCTTTCTACTGGCAGCGTGAAACTCGATCTATGTAAGAATACTCGTATTTTTAAGGGCATTTTACTGTCTAGTTCTTAACTGGTAGCTTCACTATTTGTTCATGGATAAAATAGAGCAGCAATGGTAGTTACTTCATAACTCGAGTTTCGGACACGTAGCTGCCCTGGAGCTGGAGCAAGTTGATAGATATGTGTATCATTTTATTTCCGTCTGGAAACTATTAGACATACCAGACCTTTTATCCCTATAATAACGATATACGTAACAGTACATTTGCCTTCTAAAAATAGGACTATAGTGCATATATTACTAGTTCATTTATTTACATAGAATCTATTTTCTTTTAGAATATCTTCAGTGGAAAGAAGCTGTACCCAAAAGCAACCACTAGTCCTTTACCGTAATCAATGAACAATCCAACCAATTTTAGATGGTGCTAACGTCTGATTAGATTCTTTTTCTTTGTAATCAGATGTAGTGCAAAATTCACCCATCATAGCAAAATGTGATTGAATTAGATTATGGCAAAGTATATTAGGGCTATCAGCTTGAGGGGAAAGATGTCCTCATAGAGGACTTTCAAAGAGAAACTAAATCGTATTCATGATACACATGAGGGAAACCACGAAAACTCTCATACTACCATTTAGTTGGTTGAGATTTCAACCTCGGTAGAATTTCCAGTGTTCACTTGGAAACTTAAGCTGCATATGAAAGTAAAATTCAAAGAACGAACATATAAATAAAAAATCTGAATGCTTTCAGATTTTATATTACGCCCAAAGGAGCATGTGTTACCTTTATTTATTAAATATCAAATAGTTCGCACTTAAACAATAAAATTTGGTTCAAGAGCAATATCGCAAAATAATTTAAAAAGATCATATCGTTAGAATTTCCGATACATACGCGCTGGAGATAAAAATGTTATTTCCCCCCGTACAGTGTTTCCATTGCTCGCTTTGAAATCGTTGAGTTTGTTAATAGAAAATTCGTTGCTACAAATTTGACAAAATATGAAATAAATAATAAAATGAATTCCAAATTTGGGCTTCTAGATGTCCATGTTCGGGTGAAAGATTACGTTATTCAAAATTTGATGTCTGTGGACACCGTTGTTTCTTCACAGTGCGAAAGACATACTTACATTCATGCAGATTCTTCATTATTTAATTTCTTTAAATATAATGCAAGGCTCTAATATTTGGTGGCAACAATTGGAAAAATGAAACGCCGTTTATAGTAAAACGCCCCGAAATGCCAAAACGAAATTAATAGCCTTTATGGGCTAACGCCGTTTGGTATAATAAAATATTGGTGATTATTAAATAAATTTCTGAAATCTCACTGATGAATTTCCAATTGAATTAAACTAAGCGTCTATTTTTTCTAGTATTAAATCCATATGTGGGCTTTTTATACACAGATATGCATTTGCATATGTTTACATGGGAGAAATGTTATATATATTGCATAATAGTGTTTAAAAGCCCTTTAGTTTTTTTTATACCAAACACAAAAACGACAGTATGATGAAAGGAACCCATTGGTAATTTTTATTTAATGAAAATGTCCAGTTTTATGATAATTAAATTATCCACTTCCCTGCTGTATTCTGCACCAATTTTATTTCAAAATATTTATGAAATTTTGTTTTACAAGTGTTTGTTACCAATTTACTCCAACGTAATCTTTAATGAGAGGAAAAATTCCTCTTGTCTTTTCTCTAATTTTAACGGCAAACAAAATTTGAAATTTACATATTTTCATGTTTTGTAAAAACAGTCTAAAATCTTTCATTGCCTTCTCATATTAAGAAAGCTTTTCAATACAGACTTGAAGGTTGCAACGGTGCAAAAACACAGTCAAAAAACCACTTTAAAGTGTGCTACTCAACCTTTTAAAAGAAGCGTTGTGTCAGCAGCAGATAAAAATAAAGAAGCATCTTGCTGAATAATACAGGCCATCCTCAGGCCTGTACTATTCAGCAAGGTATTCTAATATTATCAACACTTAGGATTTTCGGTGAAATTTACTACTTAGATTGAGTTCTTAGTTCGTATTGTAAAATGTGAGCCGATTTGGCATTTTTATTGGAGCACATTTTTCCCCCTGTAAAGACGTTCATTAGTTTTCTACGTCTTGTTTGCTTACCCAACCTGTGTGTGGGGGGGTGGGACAGAGACGGAAAAAATAATCTTTGCAATAATTGACTGATGACACATACTAAATAATTTCCGAATTCAAATTATATATATATATGTATAGTAGAGCTTGTGAAACTTGGTTACTGGTCAAAAATAGCAATAATTTTATTTAATATTACATCTGATTACAAGTAATACTGCGAAGTGTGTTGTCAGTTTACAATATTCACGTGTAACAGATAAATTGACGTAATGGGAAAGACTGTGATACATTATATACATACACATATGATATGCATGTGGCACATACACCCAGAACGTATAGTGGTTAGTTGAGGATGTTTTGTTAAGTCAAAGCTAAGAGCTGGGGGTTCAATTTTTCCCAAAGGTCCATCTGTGTGTGTGTGCTGCCTTTCCTCTTCCCCACGAGCGCACCATCTTTTGCAGCCTTTTGCCATCATATAAGTCAAGGTAAATCTCGAAGAATACTTAAGAAAATGTCCACGCCGCCAACTAAAAAAAGAAAAATTAAATTTTGCGTAAAGTGTCAAAAATGTAAGGGCAGCGTTGTTATTTCAACAGCAAAATGCATTTGGGAGAAACAAACTGGGCATTGAGATTAAGATAGACCTCTTTTTTTTTACTAATGATGGCTTGTGTTTCTAACTGATACCATATTTTTTATGCGTGACGCATTGGCTAAACATTGGCATACACTAAGCTACATATTGTTCATGCACAGCATGCATTCATAAATTTAAATTGTACATGAGAAATATGTGTACTTTACGAATGACCCTTCGTATAAAAAACGTAAAAAATCAACGCAAAAATAGCAGAAAATGTGTCCGGTAAATATAGTAAATACTTTTACTTTACAATATATGTAAATTAATAAAATTTAGCTAAATTCATAGGAATAGTCGATTTTGTATATTTTTCACATAATTCAATGATTTACGTATATTTTTGGTAAAATACACGTATATTTATCTCATATATGTAAAGTGTCCCGAATTTTCGACTTCGTATGCAGGGTGTCCCAAAAGGTCATTTACGTACTTTACGTGATGGTCTGCCAGACCAAGACGAACAAATATCACGCAGGAAATTATGATCGGAACTGCAAGCAGCCGCCGCTAGAAAGCATATTGGAGAATAGAAAGCGGGATCATTTTGGGGCAGGGCATTGTAGGTTAAGGGTGAATCGATTCTGTGTTGAGAATTCGGGCCTATATGCATTATGTGTAGGGGCCGTACAGACGTCTTCCAAGTTATCCCTTGTTTAGCATAGTGGTCTCTAAAATGGGGCACGCGTATCTCACGCAAAGTGATACGTGAGGGTACGTCAAAGAAGTAGGCTTACGATGACTTTGTAAGCAATTTACAGATCTTCTTAGTATTAAAATATTAGGCTCTCATTTTCGGAAAAAATTACAAGTAGATAATTTTTCGATCGCAGCTTTATAACAGTTAATTGATATGAGAGAAAGAACACAGTTACAATCCTAACTAAAGAGAAAACTCTTCTTGATGGGTGGTTAGGATCGAAAAATCAAATATCTAGTAAACATAGGAATGCATTCTTTTAATCCGGTTCTACATAGCTGCGTGAAGTAGCGTTTTCTGCAAAGTACAGAAATAAATTAAAACCAGATTTTTGAACTAGATTAACAGTGGGCATTTAACCAGAATTTTACGATATTAATAAACAAACGCAGTTATATTTCTCTCATTAATTCTAATTCAAAATATAAATATGTAATTTAATTTAAATGTACGTAAATTATTTAAAATAAATAAAGGATAATTTGATTTTTAACAGCACACATACATATGTATAACATTATATTTATGAGATTTAACTTATAACTATATTCATCTTAGGGTGTCCGCCGATAACATCGCGGACGAAAACGTCGCGGAGAAAACAACGCAAGGCGAAAACGTCGTGCTACAAAACATCGTGGGAGAACACATCGCAAAGAGAAAACATCGCAGTTCTAAAACATCGTGGTACAAAACATCGTCGTCGAAAATAAAGCGGTTCAAAAACTTCGCAGTTTAAAAACATCGTCGTCGAAAATATCGTGGTAAAAAATAAAGTATCTACAAATCATCGCATGACGATAACATCGCAGACATGCTTTTTTTAGGCTTTAATAACTGTAAATGGATATTCCCATAATGATTTGTGAGCGCAAGATGTAAAGAAGGATAATTTTTACTTTCATATTTTTTATTAAATATTAAATTTTTGCTGAGAAAATAAGAAGAAAAGCATAGAAAATTAATGCAACTTAAAGCACTTAATAGAATTTTAAATCGACATAGTTAACTAACAAAGAGCATTAATAAATAATTTTTTTATAAAGATTTTACAGGTAATTTTTCATAAAAAGTATAATCTATTAAGTTGCATTTAATTTTCTATGCTTAAGTTTCCTTCTTATTTTTTCAGCAAAAATTTGTTAGTTAATAAAAAAATGTGAAAGTAAAAATTATCCTTCCTTACATCACTTGCGCTCACAAATCATTATGGGAATATCCATTTACAGTTATTAAAGCCTGAAAAAAGCATGTCTGCGATGTTATCGTCATGCGATGATTTGTAGATACTTTATTTTTTACCACGATATTTTCGACGGCGATGTTTTTAAACTGCGAAGTTTTTGTACCGCTTTATTTTCGACGACGATGTTTTGTACCACGATGTTTTAGAACTGCGATGTTTTCTCTTTGCGATGTTTTCTCCCACGATGTTTTGTAGCACGACGTTTTCGCATTGCGTTGTTTTCTCCGCGAAGTTTTCGTCCGTGATGTTTTTGCCGCGATGTTTTCGGCTGTAACCCATCTTAGGGATACGCGGAAAAACAAGTCGCTGGTTTAGAAAATTACGGCACAGATTAATTGAGGCTAGAGCATTTCCAGTAAGCAGCCGTATCGGTCGGCAACCTACTACTATATACACACCTACTGTAAAAGAAGCTGTGTTACTGGAAATTGTGTGGGACCCGGAATTAAGTATCAGAGCAATCAAACCACCAGGATTTGTAATGCGTCTTGGGTACATAAGTCCACTCAATTTCCGGTACAACAGCTTCCTCTTCGGCAGGGTTTCTTAAACCTTTTTCAGGCGCGACCCACTTTTATCACTGAGATTTTTTTGCGACCCCCAGGAGACCCCATAATATTTACAAAATTTTGTGGGACCCCGTAATTATTGCGCAAATCCGACACACGCATGAGTGAAACTGTCACTGTTTTCACTTGTACTGTAATATACTATTGCAGTTTTAGGTCATTAACTTTAATTAATAATTTTAAGACATAGAACAATATGAAAATTTTAAATAAGTAACAGAAGAAATGACAGCGTCATGTGCAAAGCAAGGAAAATGAATGTTTATATTATAAAAATATGTAGTAAAATATTTGATAATTGTAAAATTATTATAAGAAGTATCAAAACTGCTGAAAGTTTTGGCGACCCACAGTTTAAGGAATTCTGCTCTACGGCAGGTGTGCATATAATGCGTTGCCAGTCTGGAAAAACTCCAGCCTCACTTAAACTGCGGTGCAATTGTCTTTGGCAGACTTCCGTTTCAGAAGTGCTTTATGCATCTTGTGGCTTGTCCATTTCCATCCACGGCCCCTATAAACATAGAGGATATCGGCCAGTTCTTTATTACTGAATCGATTCATCTTTGTTCTGCAGCCTCCTCGTCTGAAAATGATTCCGGTTTCTTCTTTCCAACGCCCGTAAACTACGCCCTGTAAAGATGGCTGGTCACGGTTTCGGAAGCAACTTCCTATGTGAAACTTGTTCGTCGTGGTCTGACCGGCCAATTGCTTGAAGTTTGTAAATGACATTTTGAGACATCCTGCATAAGTACATTTTTAAAAAAACTTTACCTGTATTTTCTCTTTTGGATTTTGTATACAAGCATATTTTTAGTAAAATTTGCGTAAATCTCCCCTATCTTCCTATGAAATATGGGTAATTCGTTTCAGAAAGTCTTGTCCTGAAATGAAGGTTTTTCTGTTTAAATAAATATATTAAGAATCTTTACTTCACCTTGTGGCCTAAAGAGGAAAATGCTTTATGACCCAGAAAGCCACTTGCCTTGTGGCGTTTTGGCCAACTTGAATTGAATTCTTAGTATTTTTGCTTTACGGCCGGGAAATCGTGAAATGATCTTATAAATATTTTATAAACTCCTAGTTCTGCAATTATTGACGGTTGCTAGGTTGAAGTCTTGCGTAAGTATGTCAGAATTCCTTTGATATGCTTCTATACAATATGCTTTCTGGAAGCATATTAGTGAACTTTAATATTTAATACTGATGTTAATTCTATTTTTTTAAACTTAAAACTGCATGGAAGTTAGAAGATGCATTTTACTAATATAACGGTTCTCAATAAATGTGCCTCAGGACCAGATATACCACAAAGTGTTTCATTAAATATCGAAGAGGTATACTTTTCTTTTGTAAAATTAAAATATTCTGGGTGCATTTTTTAAATAAAACATTGCGTAAAGAAAATATGCGTGGTTAGTTTCTATTTCTTCTAATTTTGCTTCTTTTCTTCATGAGAACAACTGATTCAGAAGTAGCGTCTGTTGAACACTGCGGAGAAAAAAAAGTAAAATGTTGAAAACAGAAAACTGCTAATTTATAGTTTCAGTTTTCCTCTATGTGAGCAGTGAAATTGCAGATTTTCAGCCGTGATATGTGTAAATAAAAATAACATTATTGCTTTGTTCGGAAAATAATTTCTTTTTTCTCCAACAGAGGGATTAGCTGTATTTTATCACAGCCAACTTCACACTTTAGCCACATAATCATTATATATTTTGACATTATATATTTTGCAAAATTTCGATCCGGCAATTTTGATCTTAGAGATGCACCACGTTCTAGAGGGCCGGGTGAAGCTAAAGAAGAACTTAAGAACATGAGAAACCCATATGTCGAGCTTAGGGATTACACCTAGGCGTTTCAAAGGATAGGTCGAATTCGATAAATTTAATCTCTCAGCGATCTCATGAGTTGTTATTCGCTGGCTTGCATCAATTAATGCCTTTATTGAGTCTTCATTAGCTTCAGCTGGTCTTCCAGAATGTGGTGCATCTCCAAGATCAAAAGTGCCCGATCGAAATTTTGCAAACCAGTTTCGGCATTGTCGATACATCTGAGTTTACTTTTGTGACAGTAAAATATGCCGAAAATACTGCTTTTCACTTTCCATATTTGAAAGAGCACCAACCAAAAACTGCGGCGCAGAATCAATTGAACGTTTTCACAAATAAGTCTTGTTCTATTAGCTGTCAAAATGCATAATGATTATGTGGCTAATGTGTAAAGTTGGCAGTGAAAAAATACAAATTACGCCCTCTGTTGGAAAAAAACATTACTTTCCGAACAACCCAGTGTTACCTCCATGGTCCCATTAATATTGATTTAGAAGCATTTCAGAACTTTTTTGTTATAAGGCAGGATGCACCGAACAATTTTCTCTAGAAAACCAGTTTGATATTTTCAGTAAAAAAAACGTGCTTTCGTAAAATATAACAAACATAAATATTATGGTGAATATAAAATAAACGTATAGCAACACTCTACACAGAATTCTGAAGATACTATGCTGTTTTAAAAATTTTGTAATTGTTAGCTCATTGAATTATGGATCCGAAACACTATTTAACCCGGGGATAAATTATAATTGGTGTGATATTTTCAAATGAAAGCATGAGAACGGATATGTATGTCAACGCGCATAGTTATAATATTCCAATGTATCACAGAACAGAATAATAAAAATTGAATAGTGTTTATAAAATAATATAATGGTAAAATTTATAAACATATTAGATTTTATTTACAAAGGATCAACCAATTCCGTGTTTAAATAACGGTTAGTTTTAAGTAAAAATATTACTTCATACTTCAATTTAGCTGGTTGTTATTCGAAACATCGATCTAGCGGATGTCATGTGCTGATCACATCAGATTTTTTTTAAGCACGTCAGATGAATTTTTGTTCATTATGTTTTACCAAAAAATTCGGTGCGCGTAAAGTTTGATGTAACAAATATTCTTCCGATGCCTGATTGCTTTGATGATAGGATCATCGACAATAAACACACTCAAAGCGTGAGAACAGTGTCTTTCGCCACCAAATCTTTTATCATTTAAGAGGCTATTACCATGAGATGTTATCAAATTGACAGTCATGGCGAAATGTTTGGAAGCGACGCGTTAAACATTGCACTTACAAGATAGATAAAATATTCAAGTTTCCTACACCGTTAACGCAAAAACGTTAGGGAAATAGCAGCATTTCAGTTTTTGCTTTATCTGTTGGAAATAAAAACATTTAAACACCGGAAGTTTTTTTAATTTATTAAATGTTTAAACGTGCGCAAAATTTGATTATTGCGATATTTACTTACGTTTTTGTTAAGTTACGTGGATGAATTTCGATGGAAATGAGGCAGGATAACTCGTCGACGGATGGAAGTACAGGGAGAAAATAGTGCAGTACCTCTGTGATACCACAGGTGATTGAGGGGTATTGCTGAACCTAAGCTATTGCTTGCTGAACCTATTGCTGATTGCTTCCCAAGATTTAGGAAGAACACTCAAGGTGAGCCGTCCGAGGGTCTCCAACCCTCTTCCCTACCATCCCCTGCAGTGAAGACCTTCATCTCGCCATGCATTTTAGTTTAAATTAAAAATCAACCGTTAGTTTAAATTATAATTTTGATTTGCATATTTATATCTTACATATGAATTAAAATTTTACCGGTACTTTAAGTTATAATTTTGATTTACATATTTTTATCTTACATCTATATATATATATATATAGATGTATTTAAAAATATATATAAAGGAATATAAAGTCGCTAAATTTTGTAGTCAAATTTCTGTTTGTATATTTAACAATTTTGGGGATGGGATGAAAATTTTTATATGTTTTGCAAATATATTTGTGTTTTTCTGAGAGCAAATGTTTTAAATTTTTTTAATGTTATAATTCTGATACATTTTTATGAATTTAATACACCAGTATCTGAAAAAAATTTAGTATGGTTTTCGGTTTCAACTAAATATCTTCGGCCAGACTGTTTTATTTTTTGTTCAAACAATATGATTTTTAGAATATTCACGGCTGTCTTGAGAATGAAGCAGGTCTTAGTAATTATTTTATTTTTATGTGTTAACTGTTTATAGTTAACAAGAAATTATAATAATTTTAAACATCTTGCAGAGTTGGATTACATTGTCGAGAATTTCGCCAAAACTAAATAAATTAAGAAGTGAAAGCTAAAACTGTAATCTGGAAATTTCACTTTACAGTCTAACACTTCTTGAAAATGAGGTTAAAATGATCTTAAGTTGAGTTACCATTAAAAATATAAAATAAGTTATTAAGATATTTCTCCCGCCTTTTTGGCATGCCTTCGTGGTGTGGTGGTCTGTACGCTCAGGACGTAATTGAGAGCTTCGTGGTTCGATTCCCGGCGAAGGCGTTGTTAATTTTTCATCTTTCCTGCTTCAAAAAATGCCTAATCTCTCTAAAGTAAATAAATAAAATAAAATATGAAAAGCTTTCAGATTTTATATTACCTCCAAAGGGGTCTTTTTTAACGTTTTATATGTTACCTCTATTTATTAAATATCATGTTTTTTGCAATTAAACTTTAAAATTCAGTTCAACAGCAATATCACAAGTTATCTAAAAATAGCATATTTTTAAAATTTTCGAATGGAAGTCTTGCGCGCTGAAGATAATTTTTTTTTCTTATTTCCATACAGTTTTGCCTATTCTTGCTTTGAAACGGTTGAGTTTGTTAATCAAAATATTAGTTAAAGTTTTTCCTAATGGGAAATGGATAATAAAACAAATTCGAAATTCAAAATTCGGGCTTCCAGGTGCCCATGTTCGGGTAGAAAATTACGTTATTCAAAATTGGATGGCTCTAGGTACCGTAGATTTTTCACAATGCGATAAACATACATACATTCAAAAAATGTACAATTTACAAACATATAAGAGTAAAGAAACAGAGATCACTGAGCCGGGTAACAGAGTGGATATATATATAAATATATTTACATACGTTTGGTGCGGCTGATTGCAACCAAAATACGAGGTGCACATCTACATGTTATAGCAGTCCTACATACAAAATTTCAACGTTCTGAGGCTACACGTTTTTGAGTTATGCGAGATACGTACGTACAAACGTTCGTACAGACGCCACGAAAAATTCTCTTCAGAAACAATTTTAAAGCAGTTTTATAATTTTTTTTGGAGGAAACGAGTCTTTTATTCTGTCCTTACGTACAGATATCACGCAAAAACATCGTTAAATTGCATTCGATAGCGGTCAAAATGGATATTTTCGTTGAAATATGCTGCCTTAAAATTTTCGCGATTACAATACTTCCTTTTTACTTCGTACAAGGAAGTAAAAATGAATAACTATCTTAGAATATTTCTGTAGATACATGAACGAATTAATGCTCTGAATTTATTGAATCTATTGCTTGTAACAAGAACGTCATATCTGCAATCTTAGATGATTATTTTTAATGATGGAATACTTCTTTTGAAATAAAAGACTGCGTTTAATTATATATGTATATAAAATTTAAATGATTGCGAGCATAGACATGATTAATTCTTAAGTAATCATTCCAATTTGCTTTTGATACCGACACTTTAATGAAGACTTTTTCTTGAAATCGAAATGAGAAATCGTCTGCAGTTGGAATAGTTTCAGAGTCTAACTTAGATGTATCTTTTGAAAAGAAAGAAGATTATTTGCGTTTATTTTTCTTTCGGATAAAAATTTCAGCTCTAAGAAAGCATTGCGAATTTGTATGTAAAAAATAAATAAAGAGAAAATACATTAAAATTTGTAGACCTGTTCTTCTGAAGCCAACTGAAGTTTATTAGAAAAGTAACGTAATGCGAACTATTCTTCAAATAAATACTTTTTGTTTCCTTTTCGGAGGCGAATACGACAGCTGCATAATTTTTTTGAGGTATTTCGGAAGTTAAAATCTAGGATTACTCTTAGATTATATAAAAACGATTTCTTTTTATTCTACCTGTTCTCATGTACTAGTTAAGATTTAAAAATATCTGGATTTTACGTTAAGTGATATCTAAAGGGATTGTGGTAGATGGAATCCCTTTCCGGATTTTCACGAACTTCTTTCGGATTAGGTATTTTTAGGCATCTCCAAAGTATTTCTTTCGTTGAGGTTTTACAGTCCGCCGTCTTTTCTGCCTGTATCGTTAGAGAGAGTGCAAATACCGTATTATACGAGGACTGTCTAATAAAGATAGATACAAGTAGCATAATAGGCATTCAAACTAACCCTATTTCCAATATAGCTAATTATCCACAATGCCTCAAATTTAGTTTCGAACGTTTTGCGCATTTCAATTTTATTTGTAAATATCATTCATCAAATATGAATGGAGGAATTTTGTTTTTCTTTTACATATAGTATTCATCATTTTTTTTAAATCTTGATTACTTCTTAAAATATTATTCCAAACACTTTTTGGTTTAATGAAATAATTTATTCAAAATGTTTTGAATATATTCACATAAATATTCGGTGACATTAAACAAGTATTTTATATTTAATAAAAATATATAATTAACGGAGCACTGAATACTTCATTGGATACCCTTTAGTTGAAATTTTCTTCTCTTTTTCGAATAAGAATTTTGCTCCATTTCTCCGTAAGAATTGCTTTTAATATAGCTTTCGAAGAAGTATTATGTTTAGTTATTCTTTTCTACAACTCATTCCATACTCTTTCGGTAGGATTTAAGTCCAGATGGAGGAATGTGATACCTTCAGGACTGGTATAAAATAACCACAAATGGACATTTAAGGCTGCATGTTTAAGATCATAATCCTGATAGAAATTTAATGTATTTTACAATCCAAGCTTTCCTTCAAGTTTTATTAAGAATATTTATGCATAATACGGATCCATATTATTTTCCATACAGATTAAATTTCCCATCCCAAACGCAGGGAAACATTCTCAAAACATTATGCCTCCACCCTCATGTTTAACAATAAGTATCCGGATTCAATTCTTCATTCGGCTTTCGCCACACAGTTTAGCAGCCATCGGACTCCAATATATTACATTTTGACTCATCTTCAAATATAACGTTGTTCCAACATGATCATTACGATCAATATTTATTTACCATGGGTTCTGCAAACTCTAGGCGTACTTATCTTACTTTCTTGTTGACAAAGAATTTCCCTCTTGCTGATAGCAGATTGTATATATATGCTTTAATGCCTTTTACCACAGTTCCAGGATTATGTTTTATTGCAAATAGCTCTTCTAAACAATTTTCAAAGCCCTAATTTTTTAGTTTTGTTTGATTTGTAGGGTAAATCTCCAATGCAACTGATTGATAATTGATAATTGATAATTGATAATTGGTAATCGGCTAGACAGGTCTCGACGAAGTCGTACAAATTTTACAATTTTCATTCCTTTGCAGGGTTTATATTTATGTTAACTAACATTTATTTTAAGTTTATCTTTCCTGCCAAGCCTTTACTTTCCCCTAGAATTGCCAATGCCAGAGTATGTAAATTGTAGTAGAACGCACAGTCTATTCAAATTTTAGCAGAAGTAAGTTGAGTTTAAATAGAAGGGAAACGAGATTGTATGTGTGCTTCTTGAATCGCGAGCGTGAAGGTTGCTAGGTAGAAATTTAAGAACCGCGCGTTTCGGCCTGTGTGCCTATTTTGGCAGTTCGTTGAATCTTCAACTGCTTAATCAGTAAGCTTGCTGAATCTCAGCTGTGTCTTAGAACGCGGTTAAGTTAGTTACGATTTTAGAGCCTCGTTGGTAGTGATCTCGTTATTTATTCATCCTGTCATTTATTTTTAGTTTCAAATTTCTGTTTTGTTAAACCGCCGGGTCGGCGTAGTTTGTGAGCGTCGAGTGAACGCAGCTGTTATTTCTAAAGTGGAATAAAAAGGGATTTAAACCCTTTTTACGAGTTTGTGTAATTTACAGTTCATAGCAATCACTACCACTGTTGCTGACAGGTTGGAGCCTCGCAACACTATATTGGCGCCCGAACATCTTACGAACTTAGATGGCCGATAACTGGAGGGAAGCTCCTGTACAACTCCAACAGAAAGAAATGGCGAACCAGTTAGAAGGATTTGGATACCTGGTCCAAAAGATGAGAGCATCTATCAAGCCAAACGTCAATTTCGATAGAAAAAACTCGGTGGCGATATTTTTAGAAGGCCTCGAAAATCACTTCCAGTTATACCCTGTGCCTGAAAGACAAAAAGTTGCCATTGCCACGTCTGCACTAAGAGGACAGGCCTCACTATGGTGGAAGAGTATAGGGAAATTTTTAATAGGAAAATTTGGAGGCCAAACATATACCTTTGAAAATTTCAAAAAATCATTATTGAAGGCCTTCCCCATAGTGAAAGACTGAGCAAGGCTAGAAGCCGAACTATATAGTTTTTATCAACGGAATATGGAAGAGTTGACGGACTTTATTCTGCGAAAAGTTAAGCTAACGGATATGCTGTATGGAAAGAAACCTGACACGGAGATAATTGAGATAATCTTACCAAGATTGCTACCTGCTGTCCAAGATTACTTCGAAATCCGAAATCCAAGCACCTTGCAGGAACTCTTTGAGTTGGCGGTCAAGTTCCAAAACGGAAGAATAGCGGAAAAATCTAGAGGGGCATCGTATTCTCAAAATCCCCGCAGGCAATTCTCAAATCAACAGACCGGAAACACAAATCGTTCTTATGGGGGAAAGAGCTATCAAGCCAACTCATCGAAGCTAGAAGGTCAAGGCGCAAAAAGGAAATTTGGAAAAAACCGTCTGCGTACCCAAAAGACTGAAGTTGAAAGGAAAGCTTTAAACGAGTAGAAAAACCTGTAAAAGCGAGGGTCCAGACCCCGGAAGTTTCGAAAAAACCCTCAAGAAGATACTTAAATACGGTCGTGGTAAAGAATTCCCAATTACCAATTATACAAGTCCTGGTTGACGATGTACCAGTACAAGCCCTCATTGTTACAGGGGCAGAAGGTAATTTTATGAGTGATACATTTTTCAAGAAGAATTTTAATAGGTTATGATTATTTAAAAATAAAAACACAGAAATTATAGCGGCTCAAGGAAAAATCTGTCAATGTATCGGGAAATTATCATTAAAAATACAGATAAAAGATGAAAGCCTTAAAGTATTAATTTTTGTGGTGAAAAATTTTCAGAATCCAGTCATCTTAGGCATGGAGTTTTTAAAGGCCGCGAAAGCCAAGCTAAATTTTCAGGAGAATTCGATTATGCTGGAAATGGATCGGAGGGTGGTGGAGCCAGTGAAACAACCGCAGGTAGACCTTAGCCATGGGAGTACTGTTAAAAAACCATAAAACGTCCTATAAGCATTTGAACAAAGGATACAAAAATGTTTTTTTTTTTATACCTGAAGAAGAGGTATTTGTTACGACAAATAGCCGTCGAAATTAATAGAGTTTATTCCAAAATCTGCAACAAACTAAAGCCCTTTTGCCTTGCGTTTCTTTACCAGCAGTAAATGGAACATGTAGAAGTATAGGTATCATGTTAAAGTGTACTATAAATGCCTTTCAACCCGCTTACTCCTGAAATAGCAAGAAAAATACCACTAAGCATTTAAGCCCAGTCTTTTGGCTGAAACCACGAAACATATATAGTCCCACTGCGGCTTCTGTTCCTGATAATTTTAACTGCTATCTGCATGTTTTGCCATTATCCTCACTTGTACCGTAAATAAGTTTCGCATAAAAGGCGTCCCTTCCTTTTATACATAGTTCTTGATATGCTTTATCGTAAATCACAGCTCTAATCGGATCAAATCTAAAGAGTTTCAATACATTTTAATTTATGCGCCAACATACGATTTTATAGACACCGTGAAATTCTAAAATAGGACATTTAGAAAGATTTGTGAAAAGGACCTCTCTGCTTATTTTAAGTGATAATTTAAATATTTGAGGTGCGTAGGTTTCCAGATTTTTCATTTAAATGTTTAGTAATTATCGTTTGAGTACCTCTGAAGCGATCTGATTTCCTTACATTATATGGATTATTCATAAGATTCAACAGACGTCTCTGATGCAGTGCACAATATAGAGCCCATGACTCTTAAACAATCTTGGTGTTATTTTGCAATAAAGTTCTTTACTATGCTCTTAAAATACACTCATGTCCATAAATTAAGGATAATGCAAAATCAGGCAAAGGAAGAGTTAGAAGCAAAACAAATTTGACTTATTTGTAAAGCTTATTTATTAAACAAAAGGTAAAGAGCAAAAAAAGATGTTATATGTTTGATATTATTAAAAAAATTAGCGATTTTTTCTTCCTGGAGCAAATTACAAAAAAAAAAAAAAAAAAAAAAAACCCATTTACAAAAAACCAATATTGAATGGTTGGTATGATTGTTAATACATTGTATGTCTCCCAGACAATGCAATACAGTCCGTACAACGCCTAGGCATGCTGAATATCAAATTATCGATCTGATCTTGGAGGATATTACACCACTCAAAAAGCAATGCTCTCCGAAGTTCCGGTAGATATGCAGGAAGAGGTTGACGGGCTGCAACTCGTCGGCTAGTATGTCCCAAACGTGCTCTACTGAATTCAAGTCCGGTAAGAATGCTGGCCAGTCCATACAGGTGATATCCTCCGATTGAAGGCATTCGCTCACGATGTTTGCACGGTGAGGACGGGCGTTGTCATCCATAAACGCAAATTTTCCGCCCATGGCGCCCCGAAACAAACGTACATGTTGTTCCAGAATGACGTCCCGATAGATTTGGCTTGTCATGGTTCCAATTTGAACGTGCAGGTCAGTTCTGGGACCCAAAATAATTCCACCCCAAACGAGCACTCCTGCACCACCGTAACGGTGTCGTTCAATGATGTTTTCTTAGTGGTAACGGGTACCTGGACCTCTCCATATGAAAGTCCGGCGAGAATCAGACTGCAAGCTAAACCTGGACTCGTCGGAAAACATCACAGAAGCCCACTGTTGCGGTATCCACAATGCATGCTCTGTACTCCAGGCTAACCGCAGGCGACAGTGAGTTCCAGTATGTGGAACGCATCTGACAGGTCTACGAGCATATAGACCAATCTGCCCAAAGCGTCTGTACACGGTCTGCCTTGAAATTGTCGTACTAGTGGCTGAAGAGAACTGACGAGACAGGTCTGAGGCTGTGCTCCGCCTGTTTCTTTTGGCAGTAACTGCCAAATACCGGTCCTCATTCGGCGTTGTAACTCTGGGGCGACCTGTGCTGTAACGTCTACTTACATTACCATCGTCTTGGAATCGTTGCCAAAGCCTGGAGATGACACTCTGGGCAATTCCTAGTTCGTCTGATACTTCCAGTTGGGTACGCCCACATTCCAGACGGCCGATAATTCTACCACGTAAAAAATCATCCAAATGCGTCCTTTGTGTCATAACTATTCGGTTATTGCACTGAAATGCTTATAAATCGCCTGCGAACAATTTTACTTCTTTGCTTGTATTCCTTATATATCACTCTCTCACACTCTCGTCATTGTGACGTACCATCGGTGTCATCTGGTTACTTCCTGAAATTTGCATATGATTCTTGAAGATGTGTGTAGGGATTTTACAGGTGACATATTTATTTTAGAGTTTGATTTCCGCGTGACTGCGAATTATCCTTAATTTATGGACATGAGTGTATTTCAATGACTGGCAGTTTATGAACATTGATGCCGTTTTCCAAAAACGTCGAAATTTTCAAAAGAGAGAAGATCTTCCATTGTTTGAAGGTTTCTGAAGCCAAAAATTGTTTTAGATAAAAATGAGGTGACATTTTCGGTACTTTACTAAAACTTAAAAGCCTCTGTATGTGTCCAACCTTTTACTGAAAACAGTTTTCGAAATTCCTTTAATATTCTGCAATAAATTATCAAAATTCTCTGATGCGGTGACTTTTATGATATTAACGTCAGAGTGAGTGTGCATCAAATGTACACTTTCAGTTGTTATATGTTGTAATTTAAATTTAGTCTCGTAGTTGCTCTCTTTAACTACGTTTTCCACCTTTTTCCTTGCACTCTCTTCTCATCATGATGGATATCTGCAATGGATCGCTTCACATATTGGCCACAATAGTAAAGAAAGAACTGATGCTCTAGCTACGGAAGGTACTTCGATGACTTTGATTACTGGTCCCCTGACATTTTTGGAGATCTGCTCGAGAGTTAAATCTAGGTATTGCTTCTTCGTTGCATTCTCTTCCGGCTCATACCTGGTAATTTGACAGGCAGCAGGGAGGTACTTTTGCTTTTGCTGTTGGGAATAATCGTGCTCAGCAGCCCACTTTAACGAGGTTTCTAAGTGGATACCTGAAATGTCTTAAATTTGATCGAGGAAATTAGATCCATTCAATCTGTAGAAAATGTAATATTGATCATTTCACATCCCAACATCTTCTCGCCTGCTTGGGTCTTGTAAAAGAAGACCTGTTGAAAACACATACTATCATTTGGATTTATTGACGGTTCTTGACCGGTGGATCTGGCCTAACCTAATGGCTAACCAATTAAAATCAGTAACAACAACAACACTACGTTTTCCTGCAACGTTAATCTCTGCAGAGAAAGCATTGTTACAACAATTCGGTTCACTTAGAAGCTATATCTTACAGCTTATCAGCGTTGACTCCAAGCATAGGCTACGTGGGCTGTCACCTTGGGTGCCGATTTTCGGAGGGCACAAGCCAAGTCAAAAAAACTATCGACATCTAAATAAATATATATTTCACTTTAAATTACTAATATATTTAATTTATATGAAGTGCAACTGTACTAATCACTTAGGCCGGCGGAAATGCTGAAGCCGGATTGTTTATAATGTCAGTGATTTAGTGCATGTTATGTAATCACTTAGCAACTGCCTAAGGGTTCATATGATCATTGAAGTTCCTTATTCAGAAAAAGATGAATGCCTCATGTGACTTTAAATGTGTGTTTATATACGTGAATAAAACCTAGAGAATTAGTGAATTTATGTTTTTAATGATAATATTTTAAAACATTTAGAAAATCCACTCTAATATGGTGTGGAATGCTTTGCTCTTTCTAAAATTGCGCAGAATACGTTATGCAGTCTAATATTTGAAAAACATTCAGTATTAGAGTACGTAACTCTATAAGAAGATGCTGTTTTAGAAGCATTTCTAAATTATTAATGATCTCAAAAGAGCTCTTAGTAGTCTGTTATCTTGATGCTATTTTGCAAGAATCTTTTACAATTTTGTACCATTTTCGAATGTCGAATCTTCTTGGGCCATTTAAAACTTCTTGGTTCACACATTTGCTTTTCGTTTTGTAGAGACATTAGGATTTTGTTTGAAGCAGAAGAGATGAAAAATTAGCAGTGCACTTGCCGGGACTCAAACCACGGACCTCTAAATACGCGCCGAATGTGCTGACCACTACACCACGAAGGCATGCCAAGAAAACGGGAGAAATGCCTTACAGTTTAACTCGAGAGAGCCGTGTCATTTTGCGTGGAGTTCATAAGTCGCTTTGCAATTTTAGATTGCAACTGTAGATCTTAATTGCAAACTGTAGATTTAAAATGCTTAGAATGTGTTACACACTTTAATATTTTGCAAATTTACAATATTAGATTATGCAATGCTGTAATGTGCTCTATGCTATTTAGCAAACGTTTCTAATTTACTAAGCTAGAAAACTACATTATATATCTCAGGCCTATAGTAAATTATCTTGGTGCTATTTTAAAAGATTTTTTTTTTTTTTTTCATTTTGCTCCATTTTTAATAGGTGAAACTTCTCGATGTCCTTCAAAATTCTTTGTATTGACAACTGCTTTAGACTGAATTTGGCTTTTGATTGAGCCATTTTGGCATTTTACAAAAAGTTTATAAGCCGCTTCACAAAACTTTTTGAGAAAATGGGCTTTGCAAAATTCTTGTAATAGTCTTCACAATTCGATGGTCTTTCTTGGATTTCTGTTTGGATTCCCAAAGGCGCCATCCAGACGCAGTCTTCCTTATTTAAAAACATGAAGGATAGGAAGGAAGGAAAAAATGACAAAAAGAAAAAAGAAAGAAAATGAAATCTGTACTGTTCCAGTCCCCTGCAATCTCTAGACAAGGCGAGCTTATAAATCGGGATCTCCCCGCACACTAAATGCCCTCTGGGAAGATTTCCACCCGCAGAAAGAATAATAGGGTGACATCGTCTCTTCGGCGAGAGAAGCCTTTGGAGTGTATTTACGTTCTTCCCATGAAATAGAATTTAAACCTCAGTTTCCCCCTTTTGGAGGCAAAAAATAAGATATCGGCTTGTTTTATGGTTTATGGTTACTATCCTATCTAAAAGAATTAGAGTGATTTGCATAAGTGAAATGTCTCTTTTGTAATCTGAAGGTTATAATGTCGTAAATCTTTAAATTTAGCGTTCTTTTGGATAAGAATCAAATACTTGAATAGATAAGGAAATGTCTTTCTTTTATGAAGTTTGGAATCATTGTTCATTAAATAATGTTGAAAGGCTAAAAAAAGAAATTTATTATTACTATTATTATTGTTGAATAGTGATTTCTTTCGTGAAAGATAAATGTTTAGTATTTTATCCCTTAAATTTATTTTAAAATACTTTCTAACAAATCGTGCTGGTTTTACATTGTTGATTCTTTCATAAGAATATATTAAGTTATGAGGTATTTCTCCTGCCATCTTGGCATGCCTTCGTGGTGTGGTGGTCTGTACGCTGGGCGCGTATTCCAGAGGTCCATGGTTCGATTCCCGGCGAGGGCGTTGCTCATTTCTCACTTCTCCTGCTTCCAAAAAATACCTAATGTCTCTATAAAGTATGAAAATTACTTTAAATGTAGCAAAATTATCCCAACCTTTGCATGTCAGTTTTAACATATATTTACAATTATTATTATTCACAACAACAGATATTTCGAAATTAAATTTATTATGTATGTGGTAAGTTTACTTTTGTTTTAACACAGAGAGGTCCATTTCGTGAAGTATCTCCTTAGACGAGTTCTTTTTTGCAATTCAGTCAGTCAGCACATAATATTTTTAAAATTTCAAGATGATAATAAATTTTAATTGAATGCTTATTAATTTCAATAAAATATTTAATACTGTCTTTCGGTACCTTAAATGAAATGCATTTTTTAAATACAAAACGTTTTTCACATTAATTTTGGGTTATTGCCAATATTTATTCTGATGGCATTTCTGTGTAATGGCTAATCTGTGGCACTAAATATGTGTTCTGATTTATAATTCTTATCTCCAAAATTAACTAACTGATATTCTCTCTTTTTCTCTAAAAGTACTTTAATTTTCCTGTGAACAATAGTAATGCAGTCTTCTGGTACCTTAAATGAATTACGGTATCTATGGAACGGGAAAGGTTTTTCGCATATGTTGTGGGTTATTGCTATTATTTATTCTGATGGTATATCTGAGTAATAACTAACCTATGGCACTAAATATATGTTCTGATTCATAATATTTAGCTCCAAAATTAGTTAACTGATACTTTCTCTCCGAAAGTACGTTAATTTTCCTGTGAACACTAATACTACAGTTTCTAAAAATATTTTTAATTTTCCCCCCTCAATATTGGATCAAAAGAATGTGCAGTGAAAAATCTTCACGCATTTCTGAACTCTTTTCGTCCACCGAAACATTTTTCTCCATAGGAATTAATACATAATGAATTAATACATTTTACATTAATTCCTGGGCCACATAAGATTGCTTATTTAAAATTTTACAACAGTACTTTGCTCCTAAGTTCATAACACAATACACAGTGGGAATTAGTAAATATAAAATGAAAGAGATAAACGTAACGTTAAAGGTATTAAATAGACTAAAACTTGATTTAATTTTGTTGTACACTGCGGAAAAAATAAGAGACAGTTCTATATCTCCCGTTTTAGTCAGCCTATTGACAAAATTCAACTTCCGTTTTTCATGTCTGGAAAGCGTGACTTAGGATATGTATTAGATTGATATATAGCATTGTTCTAATACAGGTATTTTGACACAAAACCGGACTTTTTCTGAAATGGCATGCGAACTGTTTTCCATATTTCGATTCTACGACGCAACTTATGGCAAACTGTCAAGTTTTGTCAAAATAACACGAGTAGCTTTTAAAAACGTAGCTCTAAAAATTTTAGCTTCTCGATGTTAACAGTGTTAATTGACTTTGCTATATACTTATTAATATCTCTTTTTTTACTAAACTTTCATATTTCGAAATTTATGTTCTTTCCAAATAAAATTTGCCTATTGTTTAAGATTTATTTTTAAACAAATTTTATACATTTTTTGAAAAACATTTTTAATTATATCCTGCAAACGTTTTGCTATCATCTTAAAGTAGATGTATTTCTAAGCATACCTGCCAAAAATATGAGTTTTTTATTCAAAATTCTATAAGATATACGATAATTTACATTTTGGCACGTTTTGAAATTTGGCGTATTTATTAAAAGCGATAATAACTTAAATGTGGTTTACGCACTTTGTTACAATTATTTGAAACTATGAAAGATGACTTTTTCCCGCTAGTGGACAATGAAGGAAAAGAAAAGGAAACTAGATTGTTATAAATTAAGAAGTTTGCCAAGTGAATTATTCTTGACGCAAGTGAAAAAAATTCGCCAAGGTAAATTTTTAAATTTCTTAATACATTTCTCACCAAAAATTACAAAATTTAATATCTAGGCATGATTCGAGTCCTGAAATCGAAATATGGAAACAATTGGTATGTTATTTCAGAAAACATCAGATTTTGTGTCAAAATACCTATGTTGGAACAAACATGGAAATACGTAAAAAAGCAAATTTAAAGTTAAAATAATTAAAAACATGTGCAAACATATAAAAGATTTAATTTTCGAACTAATCTACAATATCATTTAAATTCAGATAGCATAAGTAAATCAAGGGCAAAACCAAACAATGAAAATAAATTCACCAATTTAGCAAATTTAAATTAATCTAATTTTTTTTTTTTAAATGCATAAGTGAATGACTATTGAGCAGGCAGGAGACAGACTTATCAAGGGGAAGTTGCGTCCAAACCTAACTCTTCAATCATTCAATTCGTGTTTCGTCATTCATGCAGGCAAGGGTAAAAGTCAAAACCAAAAGTAAATACAGTGTGAAGAATGTCCAAAAAGAAATACCAATAAAGTGGTACCCTGAGAAATTAGCAATTAAAAATTAAAGGTCTAAAAGGAAAATACCAATAATGAAGTATTTTGAGAAATAAGCAATGTAAAGTTTAGTAATAAATTAAATTTTTTTAAAAACATTATTTTAAAAAAATTAAATTTTCAGAAAAATTAATTTAGAAACCAATACATTTTAGAAACCCTTGTCTACAGAAAACTCCCCGACACGAATATGCATATCAATCAAAAAGAAACTAAAAAGGAACTAGACATAATTTATATAAACCAATAAGAAACTAAAAACAACTAATTCATAATCATAAAAACAAATATATACTTAAAAATATAATTACAAATAGAAAATACTTAAGTACTACATAAAAATACTTAAAAAATACTTAAAAGCAAGTAAATAGTAAATTTTAATTCTAACTTACCTACTATATTAGCGTTGGGGTCTACAAAAGCATTTCCTAAGTGATGTAAGTGGGTTCTGCAAATTATATAGATGGCACCAATGTAAGTAAAGTTGGCGTAATGTAAGTAAAGTTGAGTGCCAAGTTGCTATCATTGTTTTAATAAAAATTTTGTAAACTTTAATATTAAAATATAAATCTAGAAAAATCAAAGAAAATCCTAAAAGTATGTAATTCAAGTTTTAATTTTAACTGACCAACTATTTATGGTAGGTAGTTTAGCCAATCAAGAGATGTAAGTTTGTTCTGCAAATGTAAACTTGTTTGTAATGTTAAATGTGTGTTCTGTTGTAAATTTGTGTAAATAATGCAAATAATAACGTTAAGTGAAAAAATTATTTTTTTTGTGAAAATTGCAAATTAAAAAGTAATTAAGTAAAACTGAAATGTTTTAAAATTTTAAAAAGTTTTAAAGTAAAATATAAAATTTAAAAAAAGGATGTCTTAAAAAATTCCCGAATTTTTTTCAAGTAAAATTTAAATTTTGAAATGAATTCCTGAAAAAAATTTTAATATTAAATTTAAAGAAAGAAAAATCCCAGTAATTTTCCAGAAATTTTTCAGAAATTTCCTAGAGATTTTCCAAAAATTCCTTAAAAAATGTTTATTAAAAGCTAAATTTAAAGAAAGAAAATTTTAATGAACTTAATTCCAACTGGTATATCAAAACTTTACTAAATACTGGCTAAAGTAAGGAAAATTAGAAGATTAAAATCTTCACTCAATTCGGGCTATAATTGAGAATTTTGAAAAGAGTTGGGCCTTTATTAGTAAAAGGAAAAAATCCAGTATTGATTAAATATACATATTTACTAATTTATATACAATAAAAATTTACAAGATAATTCCTTTACTCTTCTATTACTCCTCCATTACCCTCCATCTAAGGTTTAAGGTAATATTATCATACCATAAAGAGTCAAAAAATTAATTATAAAGCAAAGTTAATGCCTGCCTTTTTAATATATAAATTAATAAATTTTGGTGGTACTTGGTTATCAACTTGAACATTAATTAGGTTTATTATTTCTTCCTTTAAATCTTCTATTTCAGTACAAATATTTTTTATTCTGATTATTTGGCTATGAAACGTGTTTTCTATTACTTTTCTAGAGATATTAGAGTTCCAATTAATTAGCTTAATAGTATGAAAATGGAAATTCCTTTTTTTATCATATAATTTAATTTTGCTGTGTTTAATAATTAGCAGGTCTAGGTATTCAATAGTATCTTGATTCGTATTCGTTTTATTAAGTGTTAAAATATTTGGGTAAATTTTGAATTGCTCAAAAGCAGAATTATTATTGAAAGTTATAATATCATCTATGTATCTAAATGTATGTGCAAATAGCTTTAATTCATTATTATTTAAACTTAGTTGGAATTTATATTCATAAGTAAAAAGAAATAGGTTACATATTTGTGTAGAACTGTTTGCTTCCATAGGAATTCCTCTCACTTGCTGAAACATTTTATTATTGAATTTAATGTACATATTAAATAATGCACAATTCAGATAAGTATTCCATCTTTCAATACAAAGGATGTCAAGTATGTCAGAAAAAAGTTCTGGGAGTTGCATTACACTAGTAAAAATTTCTTCTAATGGTAGAGAAGTATAAAGGTTTTCAATGTCATAGCAGTTAATGTTCTTGATTTCTGAATTTTTAAATCTGCTGAGAACTGGAGCATTATTATAAATAATCCAACTATAGTTGTGTTGTTTGTTAACGAGTTGTTGGATTGAATTACAGATTTTTTAAGTTTAATTGCAAATATGTAATCTATATTCTTTTTATAATTATTTGCACCATTAGCAATAAATCTAAATTTGAGTGGTGATTTATGAAATTTTGGGAGAGCATATAGATTTGCTAATCTATTGTAGTTAGATGGTTGTGAAATTTGCAGTTTCTTATGAAATGCTTTTAGCTTTTTTGCAATAACATTTTCTTGTATATTGGTAAGTTTGTAAGTAATGGCATTATTCAGTTCACTATTAATTAATGAGACATAAAAATTGTTTCATATTATGCTAAAATTATTATTGGCTTTGTCAATTTTGGTTATTACGAACTTTTGTTTCAAATGTTGCAATAGAGGACTGAGAATATTCCATGGTAAATCGCTATTAAATTCAATCCTTTGAATTCTTTGCTTGAATTCTTCTAATACTTCATGTTTCCAAGCCATAAAGGTAGAATTTGGAATATTTAATTTGTAACTAGTTTTAACTATAAATTCGTTAAAAGCTTTCTTTATTCTTATATGATGATAGATTGTACATTCTTTGCTTTGAAAATGATTGATATATATTGTCCTTATCTTCCGATTAAGGATTTTATGCACTTAGTTAATTGGATGCGATAGTTTTAGAATTATCAACAATTTTAAAGTTGTTTAAATGCGGCTAAGCTTAATATTTTTACCATAGCAGCCATATTTGTTTACATTTGGAACTTAGCAGAATAGTGAATTATGTTTTCTGCACCTTCATTGTCTTTTTGCCGAGTGGAGCCAAAAGAAAACTTAGTTTTGCGCACCGAAAAATCTACCTTCTTGCCTGCTGGCCGAATTGCTTGTTTTTGCGTAGAAACTGTAATTTTAATTGTAAAAATTGTTTTTTGATTGTTTTAACTGTATTTGATGTTTCATGTTTTTCTATATCTTTCAATTTTTAATAAAGATATATTGAGGTTTATATATTTTTGCCTTGCCTCGAAGTAATAACTGAATTAATTTAATGAGAAATATACGTCTTATTAAATTAGAGGCAATAACTTTAAATGAAATGGAGGAAAAATGCGTATAATTTAATATTCCGCTCCTCGTGTCATGTGCTGTACAAATCAGATGTTTTCCTTTTGTTAAGTGGTGAATATTTAGCTCATAAAATTCCCAGATACTGAGTTTGCAGACCTGAAAATAAAAACAGAAATAAAGAAACTATTTTATTTACTTTTTAAATCATAAAGAGAATGTGCCGTTCTATACTTTAAATTCTGAGCGATGTTTCGGAAAAAAAAAAAAAAAAAAAAAAAAAAAAAAAACAGCAGGCTCAGATAGTTTACTACGATGTTCTAAAATTCTTTCTGCAAGCAAAAGTGAGCTTTTTTTAGAAACCATTGCGTGGCAAATAACATCGTTATCATGAATTATTTATCATCCAGCAGACCTCAAATTAATTAATAAATGATGCAGAGAACTTTTACAACATGAAAATGCTTTCGTAAATGATCATTTTACAATTCTCAATAGAAAAATTATCTCTTCTCATCAGGTGTTTGGTAACGCTTTTGCTTGCTTTATGTAAACATTTTAGTGAATTAGTATTTTATTAATCTTTAATGATACAAATTAAATAGTTCGTAATAGACAAATAATATCTCTTAAATTTTCTTAAATTAGAACTAAACAGATTTAGTATTATCTCTTATTTTTACCATTAATTTTTGATATGTTTACGAAAATTTAATCGTGTAAATGTATAAGGTTTTTTTATCTTCAGAAGTTTTAATTTCCCTAAAAGGCTTATGAGAAAGACCCTTTTTCATTATAATTCCAAAATAACTCGGAATTTAATAGCAAGATCACTTAAGATATATAGTTACTTCTCAGAGGGCGCATATTTATCTACAGGAGCACTTAAAAACAGACTTCACGATTTTACTACCAAGTTTTGTTATGTATTGCTTTGCGTAAAGCATGCAGACATGTTTCTTTAACATGATTCAGTGACGGGCATTTACTAGTTGTAAAAGGTTGGTTGTAAAGAAAATGAAGAACTCTGCGCTTCAGAAACAAGTTTAAGCTGGCTGGAAAGGTGTTACATGGAATTAACAAGAACGTTTCCCATTTTTTGAGTATTGAGTTTTCAAACATTCTTTGCAAATACCCTTTCTTAATTTGCCGTTTATGGAGGATATCAGACTGAAATCTTAATTAATGATGAAACTAGGTGTAGGAAAGTAACCAAAATAATGAGATAGATATTGAAATATATTTAGTCCAAGAGGTAATTTCACTTTTCGTAGCTTTAATTTTAATTTAGATTTTTAAGTGAATCAATTTTGTTTAATCATTATTTAATTTTTTTTCAGATGCTTTTTTTTCGGTTTTATTTTGATTTATTAGCCTATTAGCCCAAACCCCAAGTATCACATGACGTAGCAAAGGCGTTACCGCGACCATTTTGCAACCTCTCCGACCAGTCTGCAACGTCTTTGCTACGTCATGTGCTACTTGGGAAGGGTATAAGGTATTTCTCCCACCTTCCTGGCTTCCCTTCGTGGTGTGGTGGTATTCCAAAGGGTCCAGATACACTGGGCCGATATTCCAGAGGTCCGCGGTTCAATTCCCAGCGAAGGCTTTGTTAATTTTTCATCTTCCCTTCTTCCAAATTACCTAATGTCTCTACAAGTGGCGCCCGAACTAAAAGGGTGGTGAATGATGATTTCTCTCCCCCCCCCAGGATTTGGCGATAGGGTCGCCTAAAAACATCAGTCGCCCTTTCAAAGGGTTAGTGTATAAGGTATTTCTCCCGTCTTCTTGGCTTGCCTTCGTTGTGTGGGGGTCTGCACACTGGGCTGGTATTTCAGAGGTTCGCGGTTCGATTCCCGGCGAAGGCTTTGTTAATTTTTCATCTTTCCTGCTTCCAAATTACCTAATGTCTCTAACAGGGACGCTAGTTCTGAATGGGAAATTAGTCTCGAAACAGCATTTTGCGTTGATTCATTATAAACAGCGGATCACATTTCAAATTTTTGCCACCAAATATTATCGCCCTGTATTATATTTAAAAAAAATTTAAATGAAGAATATGCATCAATGTATGCATGTATCTTGCACTGTAAGAAAACTGCGATACCTAGGGCGATCAAATTTTGAATAACATAACCCTCCATCCGAAGATTCTCAGCTGAAAGGCCGAATTTCGAATTCGCTTTATTATTAGCCTAAAAGAAACGTAAGTCTCGAATGAACTTTCCAAATTCTTTCCACTAAATATTATTGCCATGTATTAAATTTAAAGAAATCGAATCTGCACGAATGTATGCCAGTTTCCCGCACTGTGAAAAATTAACGGTACCTACAGCCATCAAATTTTGAATAAGGTAGTCCTCCACCCGAATATGGGCATTTGGACGCCCGAATTCTGAATTTCGGATTTCGTTTCTTATCTATTTCACATTTTGTAAAACTTTAATGAATTCTTGATTCCCAGACTCATTTCAGAGCGAGCAGTGGCAACACTGTAAGGATAAATTTTTTTTTATCTCTAGGACGCGAGGCTATATATCGGAATTGCTAAAGATATGCTGTTTTTGAATACTTTGTGATTTTTCTGTTGAATCGAATTCCATCTGGCATGGGGCCTGGAACCTGATATTTAATAAATAAAATAAACACACAAAACGTTAATAATAAAAGACAAAAAAAAAAAAAAAAGTCTGAAATTTTTAAGATTTTATATTAGGGCCAAAGAAGCGTTTTCTCGTTTGCACACGCATACATGTATCGAGAGCATTTGGGCTTACGCCATTTTAGCTAAAAATATTTAAAAACAGCGCATGTTTAGAATTTCCAATAAACAGTCTCTCCCGCTATAGATAAAAATGTTTTCTTCCATGCAGTGTTGCCAATGTTCACTTGAAATCGTTGATTTTTTAATCACAAATTCGTTATAGTTTTACATAATATGAAATATATAATAAAACAAATTCAAAGTTACAAATTCGGGCTTCTAGGTGCCCATATTCGGGTGGAGGGGTACATTATTCAGAATTTGATAGTTGTGGGAACCGTTGTTTTTTCACAGTACGAGAATATACATTCAAGCAGATTTTTCATTATTTAATTTCTTTAAATGTAATACAGAGCAATAATGTTTGGTGGCAACAATGTGGAAAGTGATTCAACGTCTTTAGTGATTCGACGCAGAATGCCGTTTGGAGACTAATAGCTCTTCTGGGCTAACGTCCCTTTGGGCCAGCAAAAAATGTTTTGCAGAGCCACCTTAGTAAGAAAACTGAACATTGATATAATGAATTTAGAAAAGACTGAAAAAGAAATAGAAAAATGTCACGGCAACACTTGTCCATCCCAGCATCGGGAATTTTAAACGTATACCTCTTGTGCTGCTTGTAAAGATTTTGTTATTTTCTTGTTAAATTGTATATGGCGTAAGTGCGAAGAAATTGATGCTTAATAATAAAGCTAAAAGGAAAAAAAAATGGTTAGTAGAAGTGTGCATAACAGCAGACTGGTAGAGTGCCAGCTCAATGAATTCGTAAAAAACCTTAACAAACCCTTTTGGGCCACCGTTAAAATCTGAAACCGTTAATCTCTGTGTTTCAGATTTTAACGGTGGCCCAAAAGGGTTTGTTAAGGTTTTTTACGAATTCATTGAGCTGGCACTCTACCAGTCTGCTGTTATGCACACTTCTACTAACCATTTTTTTTTCCTTTTAGCTTTATTATTAAGCATCAATTTCTTCGCACTTACGCCATATACAATTTAACAAGAAAATAACAAAATCTTTACAAGCAGCACAAGAGGTATACGTTTAAAATTCCCGATGCTGGGATGGATAAGTGTTGCCGTGACATTTTTCTATTTCTTTTTCAGTCTTTTCTAAATTCATTATACCAATGTTCAGTTTTCTTACTAAGGTGGCTCTGCAAAACATTTTTTGCTGGCCCAAAGGGACGTTAGCCCAGAAGAGCTATTAGTCTCCAAACGGCATTCTGCGTCGAATCACTAAAGGCGTTGAATCACTTTCCACATTGTTGCCACCAAACATTATTGCTCTGTATTACATTTAAAGAAATTAAATAATGAAAAATCTGCTTGAATGTATATTCTCGTACTGTGAAAAAACAACGGTACCCACAACCATCAAATTCTGAATAATGTACCCCTCCACCCGAATATGGGCACCTAGAAGCCCGAATTTGTAACTTTGAATTTGTTTTATTATATATTTCATATTATATTCTTTAGATATTCTTTAGATATTTTTTTTAGAAAATAATTTTCTTTGATTTCGGTTTTCGTATTTTGTAAAACTTTAACGAATTTTTAAGTTAAAACCTCAACGATTTCAAAGCGAGCAGTAGCAACACTGTATGGAAAAAAGCATTTCTATTTATTTATTTATTCTGTTAAAGTACTGTAACGTATTTGTGGAAGCCTCATGGACTTTGAAATATGGAGACACAGAGTTAAAAATGATAGTAACAACAACAAAAATGTTGGAAAATTTTCCACATCCTATGTTTTTTTTTCTTATGCCTTCTTAAATATATGTTGATTAGAATATGTGCTTCAGAAAGGTTTGGGGATTGAAAAGTCAAAAAAAAAAAAAAAAAAAAAAATGTTTGCGTAGTAAAATTCTGAATATAAGTACCCACTGTATTCTGATTCGACATATTTATGACCATAACAAAAGATGCTGCACTTTAAACACTCCACTTTTTTCTTCTATCATTAAATGTCTTTTTTAATTAAAGAAAATAACTCATACTGTTCCAAATTTACTCCTTATTAGTAATAACAATTTTGCTTGCTTTTTCATTTGCATATCTCTCAGTTTTGTTTTCGAATTTTATATTCTATCTTTCTTTAATGAGCACTCATTTGAGACTAATATTTAACCGCATTTTTTCAAGAAAGTAACTTTCGAAAACTGTGACATAGTTAATTATCCAGCTAATTTTGTAGCATTTTCCTATAAATTTCTCAAGAATGATAGTTCTTTAAGGTTCTGACTTCGTAATTAGTAAACTACGTAATCTGTATTTTTTTTTCAGAGAGCGGGTATAGAAAGTAATATTTAAAATGTTAAATAAGTTTTAAAAGGCAAGTTATGCTGCTATTAAAAATGAATTATTTTATTTTTTGGTGCAAATGTATAATGAAGCAAAAAAGAGCACAACGTACTTGTTTGTGACAGAATAAAATACATTTTTTTAAAACATTTTTGTCAAAACAAAGTATACATTTAGTTTCAGAATTTATGCAGTGTCTAAGAAGAACCTCGAGATAAATTTTAAAATAGCGTCGTTAATTTGCTTTCTTTAAGCTCTAAGTGATTTTAAGTTTCGTTTTATATTATGTTTTTCAGAATGTATTTACTTTTATGTACTGCTCTGCTATTTCAGAGCGGTACAATTATTTTTCAATTAATTTTATTGAAAAAATGAATGCCTGTAATGTAAAAATTTAATTTAAATTTAATTTATAGAATTTTAATTAAATGAAAATAATTATTCAAGTTTTTAGTAACAATATTTAAAATAAACTGAATCGATTTTATAATAATTTTCTTAAAATTTTAATTTGGAACTTACTTTACTAAAATTCTACTTTCACTTTGGTTCATGAGCATGTTCGTATAAAAAAATGTGTTTCGAAACGATTCTAATCATTCTACGCTTAGCGCATTCTTTTACATTATGCAAGCTACAGACTTAGATAATCTACTATAAATCATTCTCTCCTGTTTTTAAATTAATACTATGTATATTTTATTAACTTATCTTATGGACTGTCGAAATGGTATTAATAGGCATTTTATATTTTTGCAAAGACCTGTAAAACTGTTTGACAAATTAGTCTTTAGTAAAACTCTTATAAGGCAGGCTTTTAATGGCACTTTAAAAATGCTCCCTCAAAAAAAAGTCACAAAATATTGTATCAAATCGTTTGTGTGGCACACTTAGCTCTCGCAGTGTTGCCATTTGATAAAACATTACATTTTAAATTCCTGTTTCAAATGTAATCTACCTGCAATTAAAATTTAAAAACTGACTTTTCCCAGTATTTTTTATTGTATGGTGTTCTTAACATCAAATACAGTTAGTGGACATATAGTTATTTTATATTTTAAAAGTGATAGCTGCCAGTGTTTAGTTTTGACTTGATTTTGACCAAGTTTGGTTGGTTGAGGTTGAGTTCTTTGATTATGCACTCGATGGCTATCTGCGTAACGAGATGGTACGCCGTCTTAGAGGACTTTCTAAGGGTAACTCCCTCGTGTCAATGTTACTCATAGGGTAAGCCAAGAAGAGTCCCATCAGTCGCCCGTTCACCCATAACTCTTGTTGGAATTTTGAATCCTGACTCTTGAAATGTTCATCGAATATTGGGTTATTATATGAGTTATTATACGAGTCGTGGCTTATTTGCATATTAATTTCCCTTTAAATTTGTGGAGACATTAGATTATTTGGAAGTAGGAAACCTGAAAAATGAGCAATGCCCTAGCCGGGATTCGAACATGGAGCTCTCGAATAAGCGCCGAGTGAGTTACTGTTACACCACGAAGGAGAGAAAAAGACTTCGCGGACGTTACATATGGCACTGACTAGTTAAAATTAAAAAATGGGGAAATTATTGCAAAAAATCTTCTCGGAAGAGAGCTTTTGTCTGTCTCTAAAAATATTTACCTACTGAACATCTAACAGTTTTTCTCAATGCGCACAGAAAAATAATGAGCGAAACAGGATTAAAATTGAAAACGTTTCTTCCTTTATATCGTGGTAAACCTTTCAATCCTAAAATCTCCAGTCATTGGCGATGCAGGTTTAATAAGAAAAAAATTACATTACACGAACACTTTTCTTTTCCTAGTTTTGAATCATAATGTTAATTATGGGTCATCCTATAATTACTAGTTGCACGGTGCATGATATACTGCTGAATAATAAAGTGCATTAATCTTTGAGTTTTCTTATTTATGTAGGATTTAATCAATGCACTTATAACAAATCGATTCACATATGAAAGGTACTCATAAGTGGTGTCTTACGATTTAAATCTGCAAAATCTTTCGCATCCATTATTGCTAATTGGGAAAATTTTCGCCTTTTTTTATTATTTTATTTATTTATCTTTTTTAGGCGTCCAAAGCAGCATCAGCGTATACTGTTTTGGAAAGTTATCTGAATTTTAATTGAAGCTTTATCCTGTAGCACTTTGTGAAATCTACAGATTTTTCGATCTGTAGGCAAACGTAAAGCTGAATTTCAGCAGTTTCTTAAGATCGACTGAGGGTGGCTTTACAATGTAAGGCTACTCTGCTATTGTCCTAGATGAATTGTTTGAATGGATCAGCTTCCAATTATTGCGTTAATGGAACGCCACATTTGCAGTTCGCCATGTGTATGTGTACGTGTTGGAGCCGTTTAATTTGCCCTTTCATCCAATTAAACACCCTGTTTCTGTCACTCGGCGACAGGGACACGTGATTATCTGAGATAGCCTATCTCAGAAAGGGGTAAATCAACACGACGAGATGGGTAGATCACGTTACCTTACGAATTATGCTGTGCCCCAAATTGCAGGTCATTTAATGCTGTTTCTCAGTGAAAGGGCAGAAGATCCTTTGCATTTAAGAGGGTAAATAACCATAGACCACGTAAAATAAAATGATCGCAATGCTACGGAATTTGAAAATTAAGAACTGAGTAGCAAGCAATACATAATTATTTAAATACTATAACTTTCCCTATCTACTAGGGAAAGGTTAAGCACGGATATTTCGAGCCTGCTTCAAAATTCCAGCAAACAAGTTAGCCAGATGTGTGTTTTCGAATAACAAGCAGTTTTTCTTAAAAGTTTTCTACAAAGGTATCCTTCCACCTAAGGCAGAGGGCTTTTGCGTCTTTTGCCTTTGATTTTACCTCTCAGAGGCTGAAAGGGAAGTAATAGCTGTGTCTCTAATTTAATGTTTGTATTGTAATTCAAGATAACTGGACGATATGGGATCATGCTAAGCAATTGTATCTTATCTAAATAATCTGTCTATCTTACACAAAGTAAAAAGTTATATCTATGTAAGATATAAAAAAAATAGGATGGCTGCTTTAAGAATGATTGGCGACCTCAAAATTAACTGTTGTAGATTTTATGTTTCCCCCCCCTCTTCTAAATTAATCTGTTCTCATAAATTCGAGACCTTTCCATGTTACATAACAACCTAAAATTAACCAATCAGAGCTTAGAGGTAAAGGTAAAGTATGGGGGACACCAGCGATGTACCGTAGGTCAACTGGTAATGCCTTCCCATACTAACTCTTTGAAAAAAAAAGGGGGGTAATTGCAAGTTTTATAAGAATTTGCACAGACTGAAGCTTTCCAAAAGGTCTAGAGTTTGCCTATTATGGTACATCGTGCAATTCCACAGTACGCCCCGCATCCAGTATTTATTAAAAATAATGGTGTAGGGCATAAGTAGATTACAAAATAGTCGGAATACAATTTGAGATTCACAAGATAAATGGAACATCTGATTTGGTGCAACAAAAATGGGAAATAAACATAATTAATAAACAAATAAACGTAATGAGATAATTGTAATTAGTACTGGCAACACAATGTTAAAATGAATTGTTATAATAATGCTAAAGAAGTGGGTGTCCATGGGTTATTTCAGATATATTGGTTTATTGCAGTTTATAAAGTTCACGAGCGGAGCCATTTTGTCCATAATCACAGCATGTAAAAGTTCACTAAGTTTAAACTGTATGTGGACTTACACTTGAAGAGATCTAGGCCGTAGGAAGAAAACTGACCTCCTGGCATTCCAAAAGATTTTTAATTAAAGATAATCATCAATATCCAAAGTTTCAGAAAATTATGTAACGACTCTCTTCCTACGGCCTAGATCCTATTAGGTATAAATACCGCTCACAAGTAACTATGTCATCTTCCTTTTCCTAAATTCTGCTTTGCCAACACCGCGCTACTTTGCCCTTGCTAAAAATGCCTACGTCATACCTTTAAAAACCAGTGTATATGACATTATTGTAATTTCTTGTGATCAAAAAGTATATTGCCTACGAAGAATGATTCTAATTGTGCCTAGAATTTAAGATGGTAATTAGCTGCACTTGGTTTGTGTCAACATCTTCTTCCTACCATTCCACTGAGCTATTTAAGACTGCAAGCTATTAAAAGTTCCAGTGGCGTCTACGCACTTAAAATACTACATATTATAAGATCTTTCTCTTCTATTCCACGTAAACTAAACTAGATCTTACAATGAACCTGACGAATTCTCGCACAGGCGTAAATGAATTACCAGCACAGAAGAAGGGTAAAAATAACCCTTTATTTAATTACAACAAATAACAGAAAGGTACGATTTCATGCTTTACAGAAACACCATCAACTTGCGGTGAAACTTGAACGTAGAATATAAATCAATTCAAATCTAAGATATAATAGTGCTGGATTAGCACGTTAAGTTACGTCTAACAGGTTGACTCAACAAAAGCCTAACAGGCGTGACGATAATCCGAAATGGCCAAGAGGCTTATTAGCGTAACTGCGAGATAGCAACGAAACGTGCGCTGGCTAGCGAAAACACAATTTGAATAAACTCAAATATTCACCCGTTTAAATACTCACTTCACGTAACTTTACAACCTGGCGAGAAAATGCGTGGGGAAGTTGAGGAGTTCAGGAAAGGTATCAAACTTAAAATAAATTTGTTAGGCAAAATAAGGAAAAGCCTACAATTAATATATAATAAGAAATATTAATAATATATATATATATATATATATATATATATATATTATTAATATTTCTTATTCTGGTAGTAATGCACTAGATTGTAACAATGCGGCATCAGTGTGTATATGTATAAAGTGTAACAAATTTAATATCACAAAAACACGGTAAGTAATAATTTTCGTAATACAGTGTGTGGCGAAAACACACTACATAAGAACATGGAAAACAAAAAAAATAGTTTTAATCACTGATATTTATGAGAATTGTTCAAAAAAGGACAGGCATGTGCAACATATGTATCACAAAAGGGGATGGATTTCCTTTACCAGACGAAAATTGACTTCTCTGAGGATCTTATCTTCAGACTTAGCGTCTCTGTTTCAGAAGTGCATGAAATAGGGAGCATTTTCCAAAGTGTGCAGCAATCAATTCGTCATTGATGTCAGTCAAGTGAGATAAGTCGCAACAACAGTCCTTTCGCACCATGTATATTGTACTTTTGCGCCAGTGTTATATCTCATAAAATATTTATTTGTTGCATTATATCTTATTATATTAGTGTGTAGTTGTGTTTCCATATATGCATCATGTCATACAATTTACACCTATGTGATTTTAACAGTATTGTAACTCTATAATAGAGAGAAGGGGGGGGCAGAAATAATTTTAAAATATCTAGTCGTAATTTTAAATTTATATTCCATTGAAGTGGAAATAATAAAAATAAGAACATTACTGCCAAAATTTGACCTCTGATGATAAGAGATAAGTGAAACTCAGACGCGAAAGTTAAAACAAATCACGTAGAGATTAAAAAAAAAAGCTTTACATTTATCGTAACATTTTTATCAGGTAATTGGTGTGCCGAAAAGTGTAAGAAATATAACCTTATTCTGAGCTAACCAATTAATAATTTGGTGATGCCAAACATTTAAGCATTTTAAAAATCATAGATTACACTGCAAATAACTTGTCCGGGTTATAAGCAAAAAAAGTAGCACTCAGCCGAAATTCATTCATTATTGTAGAAAAATCAAAATGCAAATATAAAAAATTATCTGCAGATTTCAATTAATATACAGAAGGAATAGTTATAAGATTACTTTTCCGTTTTGCCGGCACAGGCGATAAAGTCGCCAATAATGGTACAACTGATGCCAAAAGGTCCCTGGTAACCTTTTACGTCCCATTTTCAAAACAAATCGCAGCCATTTCTTATCAGATTGATTGTTTTTTTTGTTTTTTTTTTTTCAATACTGCCATACAATTACATAGAATTTTTACCAGATAGTTCAATTTTATGCTCTAAGACTATTCGCGGTAATCACACCCGAAAGTCAATTAGGATGCAATCACACCCGAATGCGAAAATATAGAAAAGGCAAAGTCAAGGGTTAAATTCATCAATTCTAATGAAAATGCACTGCGGTTTTACATAATTTCTGAATAAGCTAATCGTACGGATTGAAATAATTCTTGCATTTAAACTTGTATTCCAAATTAAGATTTAACTTGAAATTAATGTAGATAATTACAGAGAGAATTAGATTTTTGTAGCGTAGTTTACGTGAGATGAGATCACTAGGTGTCACGTGATACGAACCGGCGAATCAGGATGTTGAACCGTGAAAGCATAGTAAATTCTTAAATGTCTTTTTACAAATTTATTGTCTTTATTTAGTGGCTTTTTACAAAATTTTAAACGATATTAAAATGTTTATGCCTTCAAAATAAAAAAAATTCTTGGAACTAAAATTTTTTATGTGTATACTGTATGTTGTCGCCAATAAAGTCTGCTTTTCGAGATTTGCGGAAAAGTACTGTTATAACTTAAACCGTAACGTAAGATAGTGGTAACGCTTGTTACATTTCGCTGGAGTTCCCGCGACAGTGGTTTCAAACTCAAATGGCCTGTAAGGCAAATGCACGATCTGGTGGTGGTGTATTTAATTATGGCAAAGCACACGAGGGCTATCTACCTAAGGGAAGGTATGCCTTCGTGGAGGACTTTCTAAGGGAAACTGGCTCGTATACACGTTACACATGGGGAAAACCACGAAAACGCCCATGCAGCCAGCCCGTTCGCGGGATTCGAACCTCGGACCGAACTACCAGTGTTCATCGACGTTACCGCTCGGCCGCTGGTGGGCAATGCACGATCTAAAAGTAGCTGATGGGGCGCAACAATAATAATAATAGTAATAATAATAAGAAGAGGAAAAAAAAAGAAAAAGTTTTTGTTTCAAAAACAAAATTTGTTAAGTAAATTAAAAGAAAAATTATTACATATTTGCCAATATATATATATATATATATAACGCAAAGAAAAAATTCAAATTTATAAATATCCCCTCCCCGAAAATAGTATCTGCATGATATATATTTATCATATATTATAAATACTAACCCAATTTGTATCAATTTGTTCATGACAGTTTAAAATTCAAACGTACTAACAGCAAAATATTAAAATTTTCAGATAGACATTTATTCAAACAATTGTCAACGTAAATTAAAAAGAATTACGCGAAAATTTCCCAAGACTGATAAAACTTGAGAATAAATAATGACAAGCTCTTTTATTTATTACATTTTTCTATCACGCTTGCATTTAATATATATATTTGTATGTAAATAGTTATAACCTTCGTTATTTCTTACTTCACCTTTTAGCTATAACGCCTCATGGAGTTTCGATTTTCATAAAGTTTATAAGCTTGGAAGAAAATTACTAGAAAGTATCTTCATCACCAAATATTCATCGGCCGTCTGAGTCCTTTCGTAGACTTATTAATTTTGAATGATGAAAAAAATATCTGTTCGAATGTAAACGTATTCTCATGCAAAGTTATGATTATTATTTGTACAAATTCGTAGCTGAGGATATTTATCATATATTATAAATACTAACCCAATTTGTATCTTCAATGCTTTGAATAAGATTTATATCACAGTATAAATTAATTAGCTCCATTTCTAGATTTTCTAGCGTTACATATATTTGTTTTTCGTCACGAAAATAATATAAATTACAAATTAATTTTTTTTCAAATGCTTGTCATAATAATGCTAATTATCTTACGAGGAACGTATTCGCGAGTCAAATAAAATTGCTTCGGGGGCGGCCAGTCTACGAACACTGCCCTACAAAATATTAATGTAATTCGAAGGAGCCATTTTTTTTTAAATACTACAAAAATTTTTAAGGGTTGCGAATAGAGTACTTTAAGTAACTTTGTAGAGACATTAGGTATTTTTGGAAACAGAAAAGATGAAAAATGAGCAACGCCTTCGCCGGGAATTGAAACACGGACCTCTGGAAAACGCGCCCAGCGTGCAGACCACCACACCACGAAGGCACGCTATAAAGGCGAGAGAAATACCTTATATACTCTGCCTTTTAAAAGATGACTGGGGTTTTTAGGGGACCCAATCGCCAAATCCTGGGTGGGGGGAATCATCATCCACCACCCTTTTAGTTCGGGCACCACTGTAGACACATTAGGATTTTTGGACAGCAGGAAAGATGAAAAATGAGTAAAGACTTCTCCGGGAATCGAACCACGGACCTCTGGAATATGCGCCCTGCATGCAGACCACCACACCACGAAGGCACGCTAAGAAGGCAGGTGAAACACCTTATAACTTTAGTCCTGTTTATGAAGAAATCAATGTTTACACAATATTAAGCAACATTTACACAATCTATTTGTAAATAGTTATTAAATATATAAGTAATAAATATAGAATTTTAAGATTTGTAACATAGAATATAAAGTAGATGCATGACAAAGATTTATTGCAGTATGATTCACACAGGTTTAAATGTTATAAATGGAAAGAAAGCTTTGGTAGACGATATGTCGGCAAAACAAATGCAAACGTATAAAACCGAAGATTTTGATACTGATAGTATCAAAGCTGTCGAATTTATAATACTGCTTTATTTCTATTGGTTAATTTAAAGTTTGGTTTAAATATTTTTCATTATTTTCCATAAAATACTTGATTTTTGTTGTTATGTAGTACATGCGTCATTGAGTCATATGACAAAGATTAATTTTAAAATGATGCATTTTAGAAAGCTTTATTACAATTGCATAACTATTTATAGGATAGAAAGAGGAAGTAATCAAATTAAAAAATAAGGTAGATGCTCGTAAAAGAATCTGTTACAAATTAAAGCTAAAATTTTAATTTCTACTTTTTTTCTACTGGTTGATAATTTTTTTTTTTTTTCTGTGAGCTTTTCATTATTATTAGGTAAAAGATTTCCCTTTTAATTTAACCTTAATGTTAAGTTTATGACTGACATAATTCAGGGCGTAGATGTTCTGTCCCTTCATGTACTTGATCGTTGTAATTCTTGAGAATGTGTCCTATCGCTTCTTTTTACTGGACTTGCATAAATTTCTAGACATATGTCCTGTCCTTCTGTGTTACTAGAATAGTTCTCCAGATATGTGTCCAAACCTTCCATACCACTGAACCGACATAATTCTCGAAACGTGTGTTGACTATCCAATAATTCTCAAGATTATATGTTCTATACCTCGATGTTACTGACCTGCCATTAAGTCTCTATATATCTGTCCTGCCGCTTCATGCTATCGGGCGATATAATTCTCGAGGCATGTTTCCTGTCCTTCCATGTTACAGAACCGACATAATTCTAGAGACATATGCCTTAGTCTTCCATGATACATGGCTACATAATTCTCGAGATAATCGTCCCCTTTCTCCAAGTTACTGAACCTGCATACTTCTTAAAACAAATATCCTGCCGCTTCATGTTACTAGACAGAAATAATAGGAATTTGCTTCTCTCCGTCCATCTAACCGAATCGAAATAATTCTCAAGGAACGTGCCTTTACAATCTATATTATTGGATAGACAGAATTCTGTCAGATATGTCCTGTCGCTTTGTGGTATTGATTTGTTTTGGTTAGCTGGTTATGGGAAAGCAGTCGAGAGCTATCTGCCTAAAAGGATGGGTGCCTTCGTTGAAGACTTTCTAAGGGAAATTCGCCTGCGGTATTACACTGACGTAATACTCGAGCAATGTGCGCTGTACCTCTGCGGTATTGGATCGATATTATTCTCCAGAATTATGAGCAGACCGACATGTCATGATGGATATTCTTCAGAAATATATCGTATCTCTCCATGTCACTGCACTGGCTTAATACTATCATTCTGTGTTACTGGGCTGACATAGTTCTTGAGATATGTGTCCTGTCGACTTGTAATGCCATTGAAAATATCCTTATGCCAGTACCACTTCGCCTAGTTGGTCTGCACAATTTCCGCTATATACGAGTACAATCTAACCATCAGCGCATATGACACATTGTTCGTGGATGGCTATAATTTCTAGGGCACGTGTTATGCATAATATGCACAAAAAAAGACAAAATGAAAACAAGATACTACTTGGCATTTACTATACATTCTTTCCTGATTCTATAAACTTGGGTTCGATTTATATAAGTTAGCTGTTAATACAATAGGTACTGAAGATAATAACGAAATGATTGTATTGATCTCTTGCATCTCTACTAGTGGAAATGTTGCCGACACATGTAAAAAAGATGGACTCAAAGTCAGATTAGTAAATAGAAAATTATTGTTTGATGGGCAATTCTCAGCCAGTAGATAAATAAACTCGACCATTTTCTTTCTTCAATGTTCTATTGTATTCTTTTTTGTGATTTGTAAATCTCAGTGAAGATGATATTAGTTTTGTAGATCAGATCAGATCAGATCTCTCCATTAAGGATAAGTATAACATAAAAAACCGATATTGCAGTTTTAAGGCTCTGAAAAGTTTTTAAGTATTTATCCTTCCTTAGGTGTTCATAAAGCGTGCTTCCCTAAATTTTAAAATTGATTCGTCCACATAGTTGTCGTTGTCGTTCTAATGAATTTGCTTTTGGATTTTGAATTCATGGTTTCTGATTCATGAAGCGGTAATAATCAGGAGTGTAAAAAAAGGGGGGAGGGAATCTTATACTCTTAATGGTTCTGAAGATCACTACCTGCGAGAAGATAGATCGCGGCGGAAGACAGTAAGAAAAACGACGATGGCAACGACTTGCAAGCTGTAGCAGATGATACAAACAGCAGTTCCACTGGCACAATCGTCTGAAACCTAGGAAGAAGCGGACAACAATAAGAGCAGGCAGGGGGGGGGACATTCATGATAAGGGAAGTAGAAATGAAGATACCTTACTCGATATTATAATGCTAATAGTACAATGTATTCTTATTCAAATGTAGGTTTCTTTAAATAAATAATATTGTGATAATTACAGATAGTTTATCTCTGAATATTTTTCATTTATTACATTTTTACAATAACTGCATCTTTCGAAATTAAATTATTCGCATAATTTTTCCTTCTGTTTATGCTCGCTGTTTTAAACTTTGAAAATTAGGCAAAATTCAATCATACATTGGAATCAAATTTTTAGAAATGCTATATGGGTGTCGGGAAAATCTGACTCTTTCTGTCTTTTTCATAAAGCAAAATATTCTTCTGTGTTAGCGCACAAAACAGACGTGCATAAATTTTCCAAGTTCACCGATTCATTCGCGATTAGCCATTTTGTTTAAAAACGTTCTTTATTTTGTTAAGAAAAACAATTTTGAGACAAAATTGAAGATAAGATATATATTTACTCAAATGTTAATTTACTAAACTTTCTTTTTATAAATTTTGGTGTCTTTTCTTAAGTTTTCAGTGGTACAGAATCAAATTGTATGTTCACATTCTTTCTCAGGAAGTCGATCGTTTTTACAAATACAAATACATTACTAGTATAATATTCTATATAACTAGAGATTACTACTTAGAATTACTTTTAATTTAATTCTGCTTCATTAATATTTTAAAAAATTTATAAAGTTTACCATTTTTTATGACACTCAAGTAAGAATACTATAATGATTTAATCCAAAGAGCAAAACATAAATTATATATAAATAAAATGCTAAATAATTCTTCCTTTTAGTTTCCGTCTATATAGTAATTAAAATTTTTATTCATACAGATGTGTATTAATTCTGATGCCTAACTATTAAAAAATATGAAGGAAGTTATAACTATTATATTAGCTTCTTAATCTGATTTAAAATAATTGCCAAGTTTATCGCTAAGATAATTAAAAAACGCATTTTCTTTTTAACTTGTTGGCAACATAGAGTTGTTTAAAACAACATGCAGCATCGCTAGCGGCCTTTTTCTAACAACAGTTACCTCATTAATTCTGTAGCAATGTTTCTTCCTTATTATTGAAATTCGGTATCCATTTGAAATGAACTAGGAAAAAAATTGTTACTTTCTTTAACTGACACTTAATAATTAAAGGCTGCTTGGAAAAATATTTCAGAAGAATTTTTGGTCGTGTAAAATATTTCTCGCTTTCAGTTTGATTACTTTAATTGCAGTTTGCTTTTATTTACTTCTGTTCTCTCACTTAGGTGATTATTATTCGCATGAATGACAAAGCTGGAATTTGAATTGAAAATTGCTTGCTGAATCTCAATTAAATTGTTTTAAAATCCCCTCGAGATGCTAATTTTCTTTGATTAAAACTTGCATTGTTGCTCGTTATTCAAGCTGTTAAATTCTTATTTCCTATTTTGCTTAAATTATATTTACTTGTATAATTTGTCCATTGCAGAATTTAGAATAAATGAAAATTAAATTATTTTGTATTTTGTCTCCATCTGTTTTATTTCAGTTAAGTTGCAACCAATATTGATACTTTAAAGATTACAGATTGCATATACAAATTATGGATTACAGATTACAGATTATTAGCCAAAGGGGCTTTGTCCCTGAAGGACTATTGTTTTAGTATTGCGATTTTGCGTTGAATCACTATAAATGTCCGTTTCACTTTTCACACTGTTGCCACCAAATGTTAGCGTCTTGCATTATATTTGAAGAAATTAAATAATTAAAAAGCTGCATAAATGTATGTATATTTCTCGCATTGTGATAAAACAACGATACCTAGAGCCATCGAATTTTGAATGACGTAATCCTCCTACAAATATGGGCATGTGGAAGACCGAATTTGAAATTTGGAATTTGTTTTATTAATTTCATATTTTGTAAAACTTTAACGAATTTTTGATTAACAAACTCAAGGATTTCAAAGCGAGAAATGGCAACACTCTACGGGGAAAAAAACCTTTTTATCTCCAGCGCGAGGAACTGTGTATCGGGTGTGTGTGTGAATATGGCAAAGCCTCGAGGGCTATCTGCCTAAGGGGAAGGATGCCTTCGTGGAGGACTTTCTAAGGGAAACTGGCTCGTATACACGTTACACATGGGAAAAACCCATGCAGCCAGCCCGTTGCGGGATTCGAACCTCGGACCTAACTACCAGTGTTCAGCGACTTTACCGCTCAGCCGCTGGTGGGCCGAACTGTGTATCGGAAATTCTAAAGATAGGCTCATTTTAAAATTATTTTGTGACATTGCTATTGAATTGATTTTTATGGTTTAAGAGCAAAGAACATGATATATAATAAATAAAGGTAACACACAATTACGTTAAAAAAAGGCCACTTTGGAAGTAATTTAAAATCTGAAACCTTTCAGATTTTTTTTTCGAGGATTTACTTTGTTGCTAGTTCTTTACCTCCTGGTGTTGATATAATATACACAGGTAAGGTCCATAAATTCATCTTTTTTGTCTCCCCGTTGGCCGGGCACTTACTTGCTATGTATTGATCAAGAATGGTCAAATCCATCGGCTATTCAGGTTTCAAATCTTGGAGTACACAGCTGAGAGTACACTAATGTAACGTCATTGGACTTCCGAAGATGGAAATAGCTAAGACACATTATCTTTTTAGATTTATTTAAAATTTAACATAGGCCTTTATGGGTTAATCTCAGTGATGGAAATTATAAAAAAGTAACATTACAGCATTATTAAAGAAGAGGAAAGACTTTCCCGACGGGTGGAACGCGTGTTACTCTCTCGTCATTTTTCATAGGCAAAAGTATTGTTTTCTTACTCTTACAAGATGAGAAAACGGATACACCGCCAAAGAGGGATGTCCTTAACGAGTCTTTTAACAGTTTGTGTTACAACAGATATTTTACATTATTGATGAGATCTTTATCAAGATCATTATAGTAAACCTCGGTTTAAACAATAATGAGGTAATAATAAATCTCGGTTTTTGTATGCCCTTGCAAGTTAATCATTAATACAATTGAATTCAAGTATAAATTCGTTCATTACTTGTTATTTGAGCTTTTTATTGCTCATTATAGAAGATAATTAGGATTTAGTTGTACTATTATGCAGTTTTAGTGAATTCACTTGTTGTTTCATTTTTATGAACTTTATGAACAGGTTTCTTACATTAGGTTCAGCTGTGGATAACTCCAGGCAAATGACTCTTTCTGCATTGACCTGGATTCGATATATCCAGGTCATTGCAGAAAGAGTCTGTGTTGATATATATACAGTCTGTGTTGATATATATACAGACACAGAGTATTGCCATGGAGGGATAAGTAACTGAGAAAAAAGAACATTAATTTTGATTTTTCTGACAAAATTTTGAATTCATCGTCTGTGCAGCTAAACCTTAGTGGAATTTAGATTTGAAATGCGGCGGATTGTAGCTTGCTGTCATAAATCATAGCTATGAGGGCCTCGTATTCCGTTGAGACGAAGGGAGATAATTTTTGTTTACACTGAATACTTTGAATCTCATTGAAAATAATTCAAGCAGCACCTCCGGAGTTGTAAAATAAAGTTCAAACGAGTCTTTCAAAGGTTTGAAATGCACCTAAATATTTCCGTATTTTTACTTGAATATTGAACTTATTTTCTTCCAAGAATGCTGTTTAAGAAGGATGAAATCATTATCTTCCTTTCCCGCGCGCTCCAGTCTATATACAAGCTTCCTTTTAGGAAAAGACACTTTGGAGTTTGCATTAAAAACTGTCGCATTTCCCCTGGGAATGACAGATTCATTTCGTTTATTTTGCTACAAATTTTAGTCAGTGCGCTATTCAACTCGTCCAGACTTCATCATTTTAAATCGTGTACAGGTATGCAGCATGGGCCATTAAAATGCTAATATCTGTGCATGCAGTTTCTTCAAATGTGCCAACGCTTTTTATCGAGACAATTACATTATTTCAATGTGCAACAGCAAGGACTTACGTTGCTTTCCCCTACCACATCCTTCACATAACAGCGAACAGAGGATACTTTTTAGAAGGTAGCGATTTTATGCAGTTTATTATTTTTTATAGTACCAGTATTGATAATCAGTCAAGCAATGCCAATAAGTCGTCCCTGTTTAGACATGTAAACTCCATTTTCGCTCTCAACAAACTCCCGGTGTGGCCTCTTGAGGCCCCCAGGGAGTCGGTGCCACTAGATAGTGGAAGGCGAGGGAAACATACCTGTTTATCTCTGGTAGCCACCAGGCGTCCCCGTCTTCCGTCACCTACCTACTTACCTACCTACCAGTACTCATGAATTACACTAGTAGAGACATTAGGTATTTTTAGAAGCAGGCAAGATGAAAAATGAGCAACGCCTTCGCCGGGAGTCGAATGGCGGACCTCTGGAATACTCGCCCAGCGTGCAGACCACTACACCACGAAGGCACGTTAAGAAGGCGAGAGAAATACCTTGTAAACTAGCTACAAAGCTAAAGCTAATAATAACAAAACAAAGCAAAATAAATAAATAAATAAATAAATAAATAAAAAATAAAAACTCAAATGCAAGTAGAACTTCTGAAAGAGACATTTATAGATATAACGGTATTACCGCTATGAATATTCACTGAGAAGTGACTGCAAATGAGTTGTATAAGCTAAGTAACTCCCAACGGATTATGGGAATTTTCGGTGGATTTTAGGTAAGCTTTTCAGATGTGCAGCTCTAAGGAATGATCAAGAATCGTATGCTAGAGAAGGCACGAAATTCATCATCGCGAACTTCTGCGTTCAAAATATAAATTCTAATTTTTTTGTTTTTATTCTACTTCATTATTATGTAATCCATTCAATTTTCAGATTTGGCAATTGTGTTCCCTAAAAACTCCCAGTCGCCCTTTAAAAGGGGGAGTATATAAGGCATTCCTCCCACTTTCTTGGCGTGCCTTCGTGGTGTGGTGGCCTGCACACTGGGCCGGTATTCCAGACGTCCACGGTTCGATTCTCGGCGAAGGCGTTGTTAATTTTTCATCTTTCCTGCTTCCAAAATACCTAATGTCTCTACAAATGTATTCTTATATTTGATTCTATAGGGAGATCTGCATAAATCAAGAAAATTCTATTTTTCTTGATTTATGCAGATCTCACTATAGAATCAAATATAAGAATACATTTGTAGAATTATGACTCTAGGATATAAACTGTTTACAAATCTTATCTGAAAAACTTTCAAGCCCGAAATCTAGTGAATTTTTGATATTTATTATGTGCATTTCATTATCTTATACACTATGAAATATTTAAGACTGTATTAATATGCAAAGACTATAGGTAACTTTCGAATACATGTAAATCTAACTCACCCTTATTAATACAATTTTTTAAAATTTGGTATTCAGCAAATTGCGTTTACGAAAATTCGGAAAATGCCCTCTCTTTTCGCTGATAAGTTTGTGAGGGTAATTTTTCAGTTGATCTGATTCGAGAAATCCAATAACGACATACAATAAATAGCAGAATATTTAATCTATAAAAGAAATACATATATAGTAATATAATTTTCAAAAAGATTTTATTTACTGAAGGGAGAATTTTGAAGTTGAGTCTGCAATTCTAAAAGAGCTGACATTTTCTGAGGGAAACAAAATACGCTCTTGAAAGGAAGATTGAAATATAAGGGGGAAATGTGTGCTATTTCCCGTCGACTTGGAGCACCCGAGCAACATTTCACACGGAAAATGAAATGATTGTCATTTTGCGGGGAAAGGGAAATATTTGACTCATTTTTCATTTCCATCACGTTAGTTTGGCTTCAGCTGAGAACACAATGTTTGTGTATTGAAGCAGACTGCGCACGAAATTCTTTCATTCGGGTCACGGCTAAAACATGTTCTCGTCATTTCGGAAACCTACCAAAAAAATAAATAAATAAATAAATAAATAAAATAAATAAAAAATATAAAAAAATTGAAAATAAAAAATAAACAAAAGCAAAATAAAATAAAATAAGATAAAAATCTGAAAGGTTTCAGATTTTAAATTACGTCCAAAGGGGCGTTTTTTTAACATTTTGTCTGTTACCTTTATTTATTAAATATCTCGTTCTTCGTACTTAAACCATAAAATTCAGTTCAAAAGCAATATTGCAAAATCGTTTTAAATTGAGCATTTCTTTAGAATTTCCGATACAGAGTCTCTCGCGCTGGAGATATTTTTTTTTTCCTCGGTTCGGTATTGCCATTGCTCGCTCTGAAATCGTTGAGTTCCTTAATAAAAAATTCTTTAATATCTGGCAAAATATGAAACAGATAATAAAACAAATTCCAAATTAGGGCTTCCAGATGCTAATATTCGGTAAAAGATTACGTTATTCAAAATTGGATGGCTCTAGGTACCGTTGTCTTATCACAATGCGAGAAACATACATACATACATACATGCAGATTCTGCATTATTTAATTTCTTTAAATATAACACAGGGTGATATTATCTGGTGGCAACAATTTGGAAAGTGAACTGACATTTGCAGTGAATCAACGCAAAATGCCAAAATGAAATTAATAGCCCTTTGGGCTAAAAATATAAAATATATACATAAAACTAGCCACCAAAGTTTTAAAAAAAGTCTATATCGAAGTGTGTAAATAACATGGAACGCGTGATTATCAGCCTAAGGAGTCTTTAGACCCAAATTGCTATTAATCTTAAAACAGCATTTTGTATCGTTTCACTTTCTGCTTTGGTTTATTTTTCAAACTGTTGCCACCAAATATTATCGCCATATTTAAAGAAACTAAATAATGAAGAATCTGCATGAATGCATGAATGTTTCTCACCCTGTGAAAAAACAAGGGTGCCTAGATCCATCAAGTGCCTCCCCCTGAATTTGTTTTATTATCTATTTAGTATTTTGTAAAGCATTTATGAGATTTAGATTAAGAAACTCAACGATTTCATATCGAGCCATGGGAACACTGTATGAAAAAAAAATAATCTCCAGCGCGCTACACTCTGAAATTCTAAAGCTATTCTTTTTTAACGTAATATAAAATGTGAAGGCCTTCAGATTTTTTAATGCTATAATTTAAAAATGAATAAGCTATTTTCCTTCAATATTATTTATTATTACCTAATTTTAGCATTAAATTTAATTTAGGGAAATATGTTTACATTCTCTCTCAAAAACAGTACTTGAAAAGTAAATAAAAAGTGACGGCCATTGTTAACTTCGACCGACTTAACGTGCTGCATTCAAAGGATTAATTCTATGTGACTCTTAATTCTATATGGTGGCTAGTTTGTGATATCGTAATTCTATTTGGTGGCTAGTTTATATAGTTGTAACTCTTGAATTATTCGTCCAATATTGGCTCTTAGTGTACGCTATTGAGCGGTTCGTGGTTTATTGTCATACATCTTTTCTTTGGAAGCTCTAAAGAAAAGAAATCTCAATCTGATGATTATAAGAAGGACAGTTAAAATTCGAAAATCGGGAATTATGTTATTGTCAAAAATTTTCCTCAAGAGAGTTTGTCACTACAGATACTGAATTAATTAGTAAGTTGTTGGAGCATTACTCGCGTTCTGAGCGTTAAAGATTTTGTGCCATGTGCGCATCGTGTCAAAAATATCGAAAATTTGTTGGTTTTCAAAGTTAAATTGAACAGCTTCGTTCTTTTCTTGGTGGTGAACTTTAAATAATAAGAAAAATATAATACAAGAATATTTATTATAAACTATGAGCCATTTTGCACATGGCGTTAGAAACATATTTTATTGTTGATAAAATGTTGTCAACATCCTTAAACATCGTTAAATGCATGTACAACGAATAATTTTATTTTAAGTTATATCAATTAGATAGATTTATAAAGAAATTATTAGTGATTAAGATGTGCATTTTATGTTTAAATAGTTTATTACGTTAATCGATATTAAAATCCAAAGAGAAATTACAAGTCTTTTGTTATTTAGTAACACTCTGGAAACTAGCTATTTGCAAGGCATCGGGGAAAAAAAATCTTTTTTAATCTAGTTTTTACGTCTGTGCAAGGAGGCGGGGTTGGGGCTGATCGCAGCGGAAATAGATGCATCTTGATTAAAATCTAAGCCAATTTAAGATTCTCTTTAGTTTTCCTAATTTTAAAATTTGTCCCGGAATATTTCTTTCAATTAGATGACTTATTTAAGGGGGCTCATACACCTTAAACCCCTTATGATCTTCGAATATGAGACTGTTGCAAGAATAGAGATATTTTATTTATTTTAAAAGCAATTACTTCCAATTTTTTACAGCTGACTACACAATATAGCTGCTTTAGAAACTAGTAACCAGAATGTTTGTGTTGCCACAAATATTTTTGTAATTTAATCCGCTTTGTGACAAAATATTTCGTCATGTTTTCACCTTGCGCACATGATATTTTAAAAATGGCTAATGGTACGTATTTGAAATTTCATGGAATTCTTTATATGGGAACTATTTTCTAAGTGAACCAAAAATCTGATGAATATTTTAATATTGAAAAATTTTATGGACGAAAGCATTAAAAATCTTTTTAATAAAATACATTTTATACACTCAACTCAAAATAAAATAAAAATTTAACATGAAATTTTTAGAATTTTAGGTTTACAATAGTATCCAAATGTTATAAAAGCTATATATTAAATATGGAATTAAATTATGTAACAGAATGTTTTAAACTGTGCGCGCAAGTTGGAAACATAACGAAAAATGTTGTCACAAAGCGGATTAAATTATAAAAATATTTGTGGCAACACGAACATTCTGATTCCTTTTTCAGAAAGCAGCTATATTATGTAGTCAGCTGTAAAAATTTGGTAGTAATTGCTTTTAAAATAAATAAGTTATCCCAATTCTTGCAACAGTCACCTATTCGAACATCTTATGGGTTTTAAGGTGTACGAGTCCCCTTAATATTTCTGACACTTTCTGTTTGAAGTATAAATCTGGCAATACAAACATGTAGTAACACATTGCAATGCCACTAGCTCCACATTTGTGATAGTAGCATCATTTCTGAATGTTCTTTAATTGCAACTTACAATAAATTTATTTTTATTTGACCGCATTATTCTATTCCTGTTAGTTTTCAGGCGTATCGATGTGAAATGGTAATTTAGGTCTAGATAAGAGAGGATGAAGAATGAATGAAAAGAAGAAAAAGACAGTGCCAAATCTTTATCGAGATTTAAAATGCTGTATAAAATACTAAATCGTTTCTTCTGTACGCAACAGCGACACGATGCAGACCGCCAATACATTAACTTTTCTGCTTCCGGTTGTCTAACTCTGAAGCCACCTATTCAAAGTTTCCTAGAATGTAAGCCGGCATTTTCTAATCTAATCGAATCGAACACTTTATGCTGCGACATCGCAACACTTGCGATGTTTCCGGCTCTGCAAATCAGTCTCTTAAAGGCGATTCACATGTGGAAAATGCATTAACTGAATTCCCTAAGAGAAAACTGATAAAAGTTGGTAGTCAGAACAGCATTTTTCTCCTGCTTTTAAGAACTGAAACAAAATCATATGTTACTGAGATGGTTTACGTGCACGGCAACATGAATAAATAGGTAGTGTAAGACGTTTTATTTTGGCGTGAAGCAGAAATTTCAGGAAAAAACGCAACGTTTTATCAATATTGGCATTTTCTCGGTGTGATACCATATGTAGAGTGCTATAATCTTGTTTTTACTTCTTTGTACAAAGTAAAAAGGAAGTATTGTAATCACGAAAAATTTCAAGTGTCATATTTCAACGAAAATATCCATTTTGACCGCTATCGAATGCAATTTAACGATGTTTTTGCGTAACACCTGTACTTGAGGATAGAATAAAGGACTCTTTTCTCCCCAAAAAATTATAAAACTGATTTAAAAGAAGTTCTGAAGAGAAATTTTCGTAGCGTTTGTGCGTGCGTACGTACGTGCGTATCTCGCATAACTCAGAAACGAGTAGCCTCATAACGTTGCAATTTTGCATACCGCACCAAAAGTAAATAAATATATGTATATATAATATCCACTCTGTTACTCGGCTCAGTAATCTCAATTTACTTATTCTTATCTGTTTGTATTTCCTCAAATTTTTCTAAAGGGAACAAGTAGGAACTGCCTTTCGTTGATAGCCACTGTTGTCAAGATTTGTGAGAAGCCGTAATTCTCTAATGTTCTCTTAAGCGAAAATAAATCGCTGTGTACTTCGGGAGAAGAACAGTGAAAAAATACAGAGAGCTTTTAAAGAAGAATGTAAGAGTTTTATTTTTCATGTATTACGTAATTCTTATTTAGTAATTAAAATTTGTATTTTTAATTGCTAAAGTATATTTTCTTTTCATATTTTGATAATGTTTAACGACATACTTAAAATATCAATATTTTTGGAATCTTTCTAAAACAAAAAAGGTGCGAAAACCTCCAATTAGAGCCCGATAAGTAACTTCTACTTTTTAATCTGTAAAAAATCACCCCCAACATTGCGTCAGGATGGCTCTGTTTATATGTAAATACCGTTTTCCCTACGCTTAATGCATGCCAATTCCTAAAATGCATTCGAAAGTTCATAACGTAATACAAGGCAGTTTCTCTTAGAATTTCATTTTTGAAGGCAAACATCGATTACTTTAGGAAGTTATAGTGTTTAGTGTTTTTGTTTAATCAATTCACCATATTTTGGCTGACCTATGAGATTTTTTTAAATTAAACCTTAGTATTTTGTACGCTGACCATGCATTAGACGATTTCCATATTTTTATAGTTATTTTATAGTTATTTTTATAGTTTATGTTTATAGTTGACGAATATACAAACAATAGGCAGTACTGATGCTAATTTGTTGGCGATATGCTAATGGATAGATAGGAATATGAGGTACTTCCGGAAAATCCCGTCGACCACAAGAGAGGTGGAGTCAGTCGAACCAAACAAAAAAAAAAAAAAAAAAAAAAAAAAAATTTTACTAAATACAACAACAACATCGAAAGAAAAACGTTCTATTCTTATTTTTCTTTTAAATTTATTATATTTTCATTTATGTATATTTAAGTTTTCATTAAAAATTCCCATTATTTTTTACTTCCTTGTACGAAGTAAAAAGGAAGCATTGTAATCGCGAAAAGTTTCAGGCAGCATATTTCAACGAAAATATCCATTTTGACCGCTATCGAATGCAATTTAACGATATTTTTGCGTGATATCTGTACATAAGGACAGAATAAAAGACTCTTTTCCTCCAAAAAAATAAAAATACTGCTTTGAAATGAATTCTGAAGAGAATTTTTCGTGGCGTCTGTACGAACGTATGTACGTACTTCCGTACGTTCGTTCGTATCTCGCATAACTCAAAAACGAGTAGCCTCAGAACGTTGAAATTTTGTATATAGGACTGCTATAACATGTAGATGTGCACCTCGTATTTTGGTTGCAATCGGCCGCACCAAACGTATATAAATATATTTATATAAATATCCACTCTGTTACCCGGCTCAGTGATCTCAGTTTCTTTACTCTTATATGTTTGTAAATTGTACATTTTTTGCTTTAAAAATGATTGAATTATGTTGTTTTTATCCTCCAGTTAAGGTTTTTATGCCTTTAGTAAATCTCTATGCAATATTTTTAGAATTATCGACAATTTTAAAGTTGTTTAAGTGCCGCTAAGCCTAATACTTCTCTTGATGGCCGCCATTGTTTGTTTACAATTGAAACAGCAGACTAGTGGATTTGTTGCCAATCTAGAGAAACTTAGCTTCGCAACAACAAAGGTAACGCCTTCATTTATTATTGCCAATTAAATCATGCTTAATCCTTTCTGGAATTTTTTCGAGGAAATAAGTGTTTAAGATTTACTTCTTAATTTTTAATATAGATATTTTGAGTTTTTATGTATTTTTGCCTTCTCGCGAAGTGAGAACTGAATTAATTGAATGAGAAATACTCAATCGTCTGTGAAAAACTGTTTCTTTTTTGTTTTGTTTGCTTAAATTCTTTTATACATCGTTCTAGCTTTATTATAGTATTTGAATAGAACATGTGGCAACGATTAGATAATTCTTTAAATGATATAAATTGTGTGCATTCTGAGTTATAATATGAACGAATTATAATACTGTTAAGTGAACCTAGCGCCAGAGTGTTCTTATGGTAAACAAAGTGAATTTTAAAGAATGCATTTATTCTATTGTGGTTTATGCGCTGTTGGCGAAGCAGATTTAATTCAATCCAATAAGTTTAAATGAAATGCAAGAAAAAATACGTATAATTTAATATTCCGTACAAGGAAGTCATGTGGTGTACACATCAGATTTTTTGCTTTAAAAATCATTGAATTATGTTGTTCTTATTCTCCGGTTAAGTATTCTTTAGTATATCTGCGTGCGATATTTTTAGAACTATCAACAATTTAAATATTGTTTAAGTGCCGCTAAGCCTAATTATTTTTGCCATGGCGGCCATGTTTGTTTACATTTGAAACAGCAGAATAGTAGATTTGTTGCCAATCTAGAGAAAGTAAGCTTCAATAACAAAGATGACGCCTTCTTTATTATGGCGAATTAAATCTTGCTTAATCCATTCTGGAATTTATTCGAGAAAATAAGTGTTTAAGATTTATTTCATAATTTTCAATACACATATTTTGTGTTTTTATGTATTTTTGCTTTGTCGCGAAATAAAAACGGAATTAATTGAATGAGAAATACGGAATCGTCTGTGAAAAACTCTTTCTTTTTCGTTTTTGTTTGCTTAATTTCTTTTATACATCATTTTAGATTTATTTGTTTTTGTTTTCTACGGAATAACATTTCAGTATTGACTGCGAAATGACTAGTAAGTTATTTTCTCAGCGTTGGTTGCTTTGTATATCCTGGCATTTTGATAGCATGACAGTTTATAAATTCGTACATCTTGTTTTAGGAGACAATTACAGATTCGTACATCTAGTTCTCTATGAAGCGTGAAGATTAGTCCTTATGATTGAAAAATTTTCAAATTTCTGAAGTGAGAGGTTTGATACCACTGTGAATACGTAAGAAATTTGGACGAGAAAGTTAAAACACTAATATATGTGTCAGAAAATACAGATGTTTTGTTCCATCTGAGATTGCGAAAGAAGCAGCACATATACCAGAGTGTCGGACATCTTTGTAATGTGGTTTATGCAGTGAAAGCTGAATCCCATCGCACGAAATGGCAGTGCAAAGATGTACAATTCTTTTGGTATTGTAGTGTAACCAACATATTTGATATAATAATTATAAAAAGTTCGTTATTTTTTTGTTTATATTATCATTACCAATGCGTTTACCATATGACAAGCAAATAAACTTTTTTACTGTGTTCTTTTTCGGAGGAAGTATAGGATTTAGTTTAGAAATTCATTCCGAAATTCATTTGTATTTTTCAATTTCAATTCAATCAATTTGTATTTTTAATTTGGACAAAATTCCTCTTCTCTGTGTGCTTTCATGGTGTAATTGCTAACACGTCCGTCTAAACGCTTTCTCGTTTTACTTGTTTGACATTTCCTCGCTTCATAAATTCCTATAGGTTCTACAGTGATGTCTGACTAAAATGTGGCGGAAGATAATTCGTCACCATATGGACTTGGCGACTACGTCCTCAACCTGGGAAATCGCATTTTACGTGTGGGTAAATGTAATGAATGTTTCCTACGTTACTGCACTACTTCCGTGATTTAGATGCACGTCCGACTAGCAGCCGGAAGATCGAGAGTTAAAATCCTGGCAAAGTCATTAATCGCTCTATAGGCCAAGTAGCGAAAGACAATATATGACTGTTTTTTTCTCGAAAATTAGCTCCTTAATGCACTACTTTTTTGTTACTATTGGTAAAAATTAGTTTTTCAAACTATCGTGTTTATATTGAAAGTATAAATTTTATGTATAGGTGGTATATATTATTTGTATATAACCTAAGGACAAATTTCCAAAGGTGTTTTGTGTACTGGAAATAAACTAATAGTAATAATAATAATTTCCTAGCTGAATCATTTTCTCGCATTCATCGTTTTTCTAATTCCATCTCATTAAAATGAGTATCTGAAGTTCTGTTGTTTCCCTGTGGTGCAAACTCGTTCAGCTAGCTCCTGCAAGATAAAAGGATTTTATCTCTGGTAAGGGCAAGGTTGATTTTTCTAAGTTCTGATCCAAAAAGCCGAATAATGAGTATATCTGTAGTTGTTGTTGCTTTTACTCATTTGTCTGACACAGTCAGCCCAAACCCACGAAATTCCTCGTGGCTAGGAGCGTTAAATTACGCATGCTATTGGCAACAGCCTTGAGCACCATTCAGGTGACAGTGCGATTTAGCTCATTTCAACCCCCAATTTTGATGGCGAGCATCGCGGAGGAGATGGGTCCCAGGGTCTTCCACCCCTCTCCCCTTCCACCAAACCACACGAGAGGACTTTCGGTCACCGCATATGTAATAGTGCCGCCATGCCGCACCGCCACTATTACATTTATAAACAGCCATGCCTTCTCTGGGATTCGAACCCGGGCCGTTCGGTACGATAGTCAGCGACGTTAGCCAATATACCGGTCTAGAAGCATATCTGTAGTATATGTTTCATAGAGTCAAACGCCTATTTGTGCGTTTTAGTTCTCCAGTACGTAGCAAACTGTTTCTTGTATTAAGATATACGTATATTTTACAATTCGATTTATATTACAGTATTATATTTCTAATTAGCTTTATATGAAATATTATTGTACATTTCTCCTGTACGTTGTACTATAATACATTCCGTGCTGCAACTGGCTTTACTTACGGGTAATGTGTGTGCAACTAGTATGTATTGGCGTGTGGCAGAAATGGCATTGTGTAGCTTGTCACCTCCCCCCTTTGTATTTCCCGTCTGTTTACGTTACAATTCCCAGCAATTTCGCTGACAGACGGCCTTGAAAGCATGACACTTTGGAATTGATTAGAGGTATTTCCTCCGGAGAGCTATATTCAGTTTAAGTGAGAGAGTTTTCCGCACGCTGGGGTAACGTAAAGCAAATTCTAGTAATGATATTTATAAATAACAATGAAATCATTGCATGGAAGCCGCTGCTAAGGTCACATATTGTATTAATGTTCTTGTTCCATAACTGAAAGAGAAACTTTCCAAAGTAAAATTTAATGCTAAGTAAGAAAGCAGTCTTAGATATAAAATAAAACTGTAACGATTTTAAATCAAACTGCATCGATTTAGAAAAAAGACGAATATATATTAGTCTCTTTTACTCATCAGCAGATGTTTTGCGAAAAGATTTTCACTCCAGGAAAACAAAAGGACCTACGTTATATATATATATAAAAAAAAAAGGTTTGAATAAACATTTTGAACATGCACAGACATTTTGAAAAGAAATTCATTCTGCTTCTGATGGAAAGTGATCTGTAGTTTAGTAAAAAATTGTTTGCATAGTTTTTTAATGAAAAAAAATTTACTAGCTTCTACTTCCTTATACGAAGTCAAGGAAGTATCGTAATAGCGAAAAGTTTCAGGTATATTTCAATGAAAACATCCATTTTGGCCGCTATCGAATACAATTTAACAATGTTTCTGCCTGAGATCTGTACGTAAAAACAGAATAGAGGATTATTTTTCCCACAACGGGTTGCAAAAAGTATTCAAAATGAATTCAGAAAGGAAATTTTGTGATATCTGTACGTGCGTATTTCGCATAACTCAAAAAAGAGTAGCCTCAGAACATTGAAATTTTGTATATGGGACTGCTATAACATGTATTTGTGCACCTCCCTTTTTGATTGCTATTTATTTGTATATATATATATATATAAACCTACTGTTACTCGGCCTTGTAAGCTCTTTATTTTTATTCTTATATGTTAGTATATTATGCATTTTTTGGCCTTAATAATGATTGAATTATGTTGTTCTTATCTTCCGGTTAAAGTTTTTATGCCTCTAGTTAATCTGCATGCAATATTTGTAGAATTATCGACTATTTAATTGATGTTTAAGTGTGGCTAAGCTTAATTTTTTTTACCACAGCTGCCATATTTGTTTACATTTGAAACTTAGCAGAATAGTGAATTAAGGCTTTCTGTACCTTCTGTATAAATGTCTTTTTACCGAGTGGGACCAAAAGGAAACTTTTAGTTTTGCTAACCGTAAAATTTGCTTTGCGTTCTTGACTGCTGGCCGAATTGCTTGTTTTTGCGTAGAAACTGCAATTTTATTAATTGTAAAAATAATTTTTTAAAATTGTTTTAACTGTATTTGATGTTTTATGTTATTCTATGTTTTTCAATTTTAATGAAGCTATTTTTATGTCTTACGTATTTTTGCCTTGCTGCAAAGTGAGAACTGATTTAATTGAATTAGAAATCTAACTTTAATGATATTCGAGGAAACAGGTTTAAATAAAATGCAGCAAAAAATGCGTATGGTATAATATACCGTACAAGGAAGTCATGTGGTGTCCGTATTCGATATTTTTTTTTTTTTTTTTTTTTTTTTTTACTAATGTGGTATCTATGTCTCATCAGCCTCGAAATCGATGGAATATTTACTAAAAAACTTACCCTATTCTAAAGATGGATTTTAGCCTAATTTTAGATACTTGTTCCTACACTGAAGTATGAAAAAAATATTCAGAAGCATTCTAGCTTACTCAGTTGCACTGCTGTACAATAAAATATTAAAATTTAAGAAATAGGTAAACGATATTTTTTACGTTTTTTTTTTTTTTTTTTAAATTTTTTTTTACTCGGGAGAGAAACACGTCTTGGCTATTTTAGGGTACAATTGTTTAAAATTCGTTTTAGATGTTATGTAATACGGAAATTAAATGTAAGATCGTGTGATGAATGCATTATGAGCAGCTTCGTGCCTGACCTTGGGAGTGATTTGGGTGAAATGAAAACAGTAACGGTTGAAAACGTAAGGCTGTATGATGCATGGAATGTCAAGGGCTTGGATATGATCCAAGCGGAGAAGGGGGAACCTAAGATTACATTACTTTCAATTTCAGATCACATTCGACTTCAAAAACGATATATTTTCAGTCCACGCTTATGTATACGCCATTTATGGTGCATCTACGTTAGAGAATACATAGTTTGTCTGGTGAATCTTTACATTATGGTAACTTGGCGATTTTTGGCGAAAATTTGGCGACCAACCCTGCTACAGCAACCTGCTAGTTTTGTTTTGGACGCCATTTTGTTTTCACGAAGTAAAGGCATGTTTGTTTGTTTTTTTTAACTCAACATTTTTTCTTACAATCTGCTACCCGAATTACGTTTATATTAGAACTTTTATCTATTTATTAGGTGCGAAATTGGGAGAAAGTGCAGAATCTCAAACTGCTTACCGCGTTTTTAAGAATTGCACATACACGATATCCATGTACAGGTCAACCTATTTTCACTCAAAAAAAAAAAAAAAAAAAAATCCCAGAATTGCACAAAAATGGCATTTCGCACACTCTTGACTTTATCTATGTACACATCGACCTATTTCCACTTAAAAAGTTAAAGAAAATTGACAAAAATCCAATTCTTCTTACTCTTGTAAAAAGCCCCAAACAAATAAGTGGACAATTCTGCACTTTAGCAGCAAAATTGTTTCTAAGTGCTTATTAGCTAAAATCATGATCGGAATTTTCCGGTAAATGTCACATTATATGTCTCATGATCTCTCATTTCTCTGAGACAAAATAATCTGTGATTCGAACTGTGTACTTCTCAGATTATTGCTAAAGTCCTAGCTAGTAACCTTTATCGCCTTACCAAAATGTCGCCAAACTACCTGTTAATTCTAAAGATTAGCCGTTTATCTTTCTACCTCTACACTAGCAAACGTAAACTTTCAAACTTTTCTCAAATGTTTTGTCATATGAGAACCACTTTTATAAAGCAGAATGTTGTGCAGACCACTTTACTCTTGTCTCATTCAAAAATATATTTTTTAGCATATGTTACCACCAAATACTTACATAAAACATTAATTAATTAAAATACATTTAATTTTATGTTGGTATTAATCAGCAAAGTTAACAGAGAACAGTTATATTTGTTTTCAATCGTTCAAGGTTATTGGAGTTTGTATAATATTGAGTTTATTAATTAGCAATTAAATAAATATTGGTACTCACATTAGTTAAAAGCATGACATCTTGAGATCTTCATGAGATCTGTAAGTCCGGCTCTTTCACGGCTTTCTTATATTTGAATGTAAGACAGTTAACTTAAGTCTGAGCTCGAGACTACATGAAGTCAAATTCGGTTCTTTATTTTTCTTTGACTCAGTTATTAAAAAGCTTTCTTACACGGATACGTAAGAACAAATTGAATTCCAAAGCACCATTGTACAGTTCACAATATTCCGTTTTCACTGGTAATTAGGTCCAGAACACTTTTTCCGTGCCTGCATAAATCCATACTAACGGTACTTTCTGCTCAAAATTTCGTTTTAAGAGACCATGATTTTAGCAAAAATCGACGAAAAACTGTAAAAAAATAATTTCATATTAAGAAGTTATAAGCTTTTAAATACGCTTGTGTACCTTTTAAGTGACATTTAAATGTCAGTAAAAAGGTAACCAAAGATATGAGAAACGTTATTTTAATTTCCGAAACTAATACGTTTTACTATTAGTAACATATGGACGTGTAAAGCTATGATGACTGCAATTTATACAAGTTTGTTTCACTGTTCTTCCACGGATGACTCACCCTGACATAATAAATACCCAATAGGTGCCATATCATGGTGTCGTTTTCAACGTACCATTGCCAAAAATGGAAAAAAAAAAAAAAAAAAAAAAACTAATTCTTATTCAATTATGAAAACCAAATTAGCAGTAGATATTTTATCCAAAATTCTGCCAGTGTATCAAAGACTAGCCACTAATAAACTTACAGCAAGGGGCATATCTGGAAAAACGCAAAACACTAACGACTGTTTACGTAGTGTCATTTAGAAGAACTGCCCCAAGGAAACATTTGTATCGAAAAACGGACTCGAAATGTACAGCAATTAGTGTCTTTTATGTTGGATGTTTAAATACTTTAGGTACGGAACAGAAAGATACAAATTCATGTTCAATATCTATTGGACAGAGGCAAGATAAACGTGCTATAGAACAAAACGAAATGAGATGTTCGACAAGATAGAAAAAAATAATTACCAAAAGAAAAACTGTGTAAATTTGCTAAACATAATGAAAATATAAATAAGGAAAGGGAAACATATAGTGCAGGAATTTTTTAAAGTGAATCTTAGTTAAAAAAATATTTAGTTGAATTTACTGAAAGTGTTCGTGAAAATTTCTAAAATAATATCAAGTATTTCTTATCATTCTACAATTTTATTAGTAGAAAAAATATTTATGCATCAGTAAATAAATGTTAATATATCTTATATTAAATAAAATCATGTCTTAGGACATACTGTAAATATTAAATGTAAACGTAAAAATATTCCTAAAATGTGTTTTTCTCCTTATGAAATTTTCGTGATAGTTAATGCTCCACGCGCTTTAATTTATGTTCAAAAGGATTGCAATTTGTAATTTGGATTCCTGTTTATACAAATAACAAAACTTCGTATGCATTTTTGAATGCGACTTCATAAAAGGCATAAAGGTCCAATTAAAATGTATTAAATTGGGAAATTTTGTCCAAAATTTAGTTATACGTAAAAGAAATATCAATTAAAAATTAACATTTTATGCAATTCACTAAACCAATTTGTGTTTGTAATGCATTGCCAATTAAAATAAAGCAGAAATAACAAGAAATAGAAAAAAATAATTAGCATGAAGCATTTTGAAAAGTATTTAAAAGATAAAACGAAGTTTCAAAAAAATTAAATTGCAATGAGATAGAAATTTTTTTCAAAGATATTTGATTTAATTATGGTAACATACATATGCATGCAAAGTTTCATATCTCTATGACAATAATTAAAAAATAATTTTTGTACGTCCACTGTCCTCCTAAGTCCGGTAGAGACTGGAGATGATTCATGATAGAGTTCAATTAACTACATGACATAGACATGTAGGAGGAGGTTGACGGGCTGCAACTCGTCGGTCAAGCATGTCCCACACGTCCTCTACTAGATTCAAGTCCGGTGAGAATGCTGGCCAGCCCATACGGGTGATATCCTCCGATTGAAGGCATTCGCTTACGATGTTTGCACGGTGAGGACGGGCGTTGTCATCCAGAAACACAAATTGTGCGCCCATGGCGCCCCCAAACAAACGTACATGTTGTTCCAGAATGACGTCCCGATAGATTTTGCTTGTCATGGTTCCAATTTGAACATGCAGGTCAGTTCTGGAACCCAGAATAATTCCACCCCAAACGAGCACTTCTGCACCACCGTAACGGTGTCGTTCAATGATGTTTTCTTGGTGGTAACGGGTCCCTGGAGCTCTCCATATGAAAGTCCGGCGAGAATCAGACTGTAAGCTAAACCTGGACTCGTCGGAAAATATCACACAAGCCCACTGTTGCGGTGTCCACAATGCATGCTCTCTACTCCAGGCTAACCGCAGGGGACAGTGAGTTGCAGTAAGTTGAACAGGTCTACGAGCATATAGACCAATCTGCCCTAAGCGTCTGTACACGGTTTGCCTTGAAATTGTCGTACCAGTGACTGAAGAGAGCTGACGAGACAGGTCTGAGGCTGTGCTCCGCCTGTTTCTTTTGGCAGTAACTGCCAAATACCGGTCCTCATTCGGCGTTGTAACTCTGGGGCGAGCTGTGCTGTAACGTCTACTCACATTACCATCATCTTGGAATCGATGCCAAAGCCTGGAGATGACACTTTGGGTAATTCCAAGTTCGTCTGATACTTTGATACACCCAGTTGGGTACGCCCACATTCCAGACGGCCGATAATTTTACCACGTAAAAAATCATCCAAAGGCGTACTTTGTGTCATAACTATTCGGTTATTGCACTGAAATGCTTATAAAGCGCCTGCGAACAATTTTACTTTTTTTCCTGTATTCCTTATATAGCACTTTCGTACACTCTCGTCATTGTGACGTACCATCGGTGTCATCTGGTTACTTCCTGCAATTTGCGTATGATTCTTGAAAATGTGTGTAGTGATTTTACAGGTGATATATTTATTTTAGACTTCGATTTCCGCGTGACTCCGAATTATCCTTAATTTATGGACATGAGTGTATATCTCTATTTAGCGAAACTAACGCAAATTTTACGTTTTTCCTCAAGCACCTTTAATTTTTTATAGGTATTGAGTTCAAGAATTATCTTGTAGACAGAGATTTAGTTCATTTAGTTTTGATAATGCATAAAGATATGCCTATGTACTTAGCCGTATTTTCAGCAGGGATCGTAAAATCTTTGTTTAATAAATAATAGGACATTTTTTAAAAACTAGGAGGACCACAAGGACAGACATCGAAGATCACCTCGCACAATAGTTTGAGGAACCCTGCTGTATACTATTGCTCTGCTTCAAAGGAAAAACTGAGCTGTAAATGTAAAATTTTTTAAACCTTCTAAAAAGAGAAGACAATATGTATATATATGTTAAAAATATTAATCATGATATTTTTATGTACACAGACATGCTTCTTGTTATATGTTCAGAATATTAAAGTAACATATGTAGGGTGACATAAAAAACCCCGAACGCAACGCAGGTGGCGAACACATAAAATGTAAGGTGATATTACACCAGGTTGTCCAAGTCAAATCCAACCGAACATGGCAGACTTCACTTAGTTCGAGTTGTACAAACATTTTTATTCTTGGGCCACAAGATATATTGGAAGAAAAGGAATCAAGGCAAAACCTGAGAGATCATTTTGGAATTATAATTTAGAAAATACTACTTGCTCACGGCTTTTAGGGAAATATTAGTCGTTCGAAGTCAAACCGTCGGCAGGTTGGAATGAACCGAAGGGCAATTTAAGCACAATCCAACACCCCATTCACGGCACGCTATTATTCTCCCTCAAACAGACACTCGAACGCACCGGCGCTATTATTCACCCAGTTTTGACCGGAGACTCCGGATTTTGACGGATATCTCTGGTTTTATGAACTAAATCTTCTGGGCAAAGAATAATGTTTTCTTACTTCTTTTTACCAAATCAGAATTACATTCTTATATGATAAGTCGTCATTACATTTTATGCTGTGAAAGGAAATAGCAGTGTAGCTCATTTTCCTTTGCTCAAATTGGAAGTACTCATAATTCATTTACGAGTATTTACCCGTTGTGGTAGTGGTAACTGAAGTGCTTTTCAGGCTTTCTAGAAGCTGTGATCTTTAAGTAAATGATTTAACCCTTTCCGGCACGCTACCTTTTAAAGTCGTAGTTTTGATAAAAAAAAAAAAAAAAAAAAAAAAAAAAAAAAAAAAAAAGGTAGGTAGTCTAATTAGGCCTAGAAGCGTACACAAGTAAAATTTTGTGAAGATAGCACTTATCGTTTTAATTCTGTGGGTGTGCCCAAAGTGTCACACTGATTAAATAGAGCTTCGAAAAGTGTGCCGAAACGAGCATTGTTGTCAATGAACTGAGATGCGAAGAAACAAAGAATACAGACTCTCAGTTGTCCTAGATTATCGGTCAGCCCGGTCTGGGCACATCTAGGGCTCGACGCTTGATTTTAGGCAAGATTTCAAAGTAAAAATTTAAAACTAATATAGAATAAGGAGATTAGCACACAGCCAAAAAATTAACATAGAAATTTCTTTTCAAACAATTCCTTTTATACCCTAAAAAAATCTGGAAGATTTCTTTGAAAAATGAGGGTCTTAAAAATAAACATGGCTAAAATATATGGATTGGTTTGTGTTGAGCTGCCATCTACTATAAATAAAGAAGGTTCAGAGTAACCTAATGTAACCTATAAATCCTTTTTCATTCAATCTTTCTGTGCGTACTGAAGGAAATTGTTAGGTGTGTCTAGACCGAACACACTGTGCCGCAAAGGGTTAAGGCTGAAAAAGCATACAGTGCTCGACGGTATGGGTGGTTAATATTAACTGTACCGTCTGGAAAGCGCTATCCATAGCATATAATTTTTATTATTCATACACATAAGGTTAATCAAAGGTAAACTAGTTTGCTCATATTTATTAAATATGATTAAACATAATAACATAAAGTATTAATCATTAAAATGTACTAATAATTTAACATAATAATTAACGGTTTCAGCTGCAAAATTAAATTATGAAAAATATATAATTTTATTCAGTACATTGGGAACAGAATTTATTGAGAAGATGCAGTGTTGGTTGCTATACATTACTCCTTCTTACTCATTATGGCAGATTCTGAACTTCTGGTATCAAACAATTGGGGGAAGAAATAACGATACCTGTAATGCTAAATCCGTCCTCCTTTTTTGTTTTTTACACTGGTTTTAGCTATTATTACATGAGCTTATTTCCATGCATTATTAATCATTTTTATGTCCTAGAAAGCCTTTTTTGCTATGTAAATTTCACTTCGATTAATTTTTCCTTAGTGGTATTACAATTTTAATGACCATCATTGTAAATAGCCAGTTGTAAAGTAGACGAAAATTATGTAAAAGAAAACAGGCAACTGTTATAGACTAATTTAGTGCTGTACATTTTATGTCCTTATAGAGTCTCGTATTATTTGGCAACATAAGCTAACAAGCTCTAGAAAGTCTGTAGAAGAATTATCCTCAAGTTTTAGCATACTGACAAAGTCAGAAGAAGGGGGAAAACGACCCTTTATTCAAATCATAAAAAATTGCACATACGGCCCATTTGGGCTTATATAAGCTAGCACTTCTCGTTTAACTTAAACAAGTAATTTTGAACTTAAAATAAAATGTTATTAACTAGTCTAACGGCTCACAGGATAATTTAATCACGCAGAAAGGCTCTGAATCGTAGAAGCCGGCGGAAACAAGCTGAATGGCTAGAAGCACTCAGTGCCACAGAATCAGATCGTTCGTAAGTCAAAGTAACATAGTTCGTAAGTCAAAGTCCAGACAGGCATAACACGCTTTAAAATCAACTTCCGAAACCTTCGCTTAAATAGCACTTCCTTTTGTTTTAATTTGAATAACCGCGCGTTAACTGATTAACATTCCGGCAGGAAAGCGTGGGTGAAAAGGAAACTTGCTTTAACTATAAATCCCATTTATTGTTTACTCTTCTTTCATTTTTATTTACTTTGCATATTTCTTCAGCCGTGTCCTTCCGAGAAAAATTAATGTAGAAAAGGAAAAATAACTTAAATTTTTAGTTACCATTACGACCTCCAAATTACAATTAATCTGTAACAGAAAATAAAATACTTCATCATGTTAAGTATGCAATGTTTTCGGCCAAAGATATTAGGCTTCCAGTGAAAACGAGTTAAAGTGAAACAAAGTTGACAAGTAGCATTATTAACTATATGAAAATCAAAACATAAATTTATAAAGGTGACAAACTACGTAACCATATTCTACAGAAAATAAGTTCTGTGAGAATCTGATAGGAGATGCTAATTCAGAGTGAATCGTTCTTTCCATATGTGCTGATACCCAACTGTGACAGAGTAATTAAGACTAATAAATGTATCGGCCGTTCGACTCCGGTTCGAATCCCGAAGAAAGGCTTAGTTGCATATGTGTTTTCGTGGTTTCTCACATGTATATAGTGGATACGAATTAGTTTCCCTTAGAACGTCTTACACAAAGGCATCCCTCACTTTAGGCAGTTAGCCCTTGTGCGCCTTGCCATATTCAAATAAAGAAACCTATGAGCCTGATTCTGGCGTAACTGTAACTGCAGCTGCAGGCGCATGTTGCTCTGTAAGATCACATCTAATTAGTTATTGACTATACCTGTTTAACCTTAATGGGCTGAAAAGAATTCTGTCTTCAAAGGTACTAGAAGTCTAAATTTCAAGAACACAGACAAAATGCACATGGCTAAATGATTTGTTAAGAACTATATCATTTTGATAGATTAAAATGTAACAAAATTAGTCTCCACTACTTGTACGGGTTCAAAAAATGAGGTATGTCTAACCTTACTAACCAGGCTCCAGCTATCTCAAAATCATTCACAGGAAAGAATGGTCATAAAAATAATGTGAACTAAAATAGAACTTTTAACTCAAATACCACTGCGTAAGATATCCTGCAAATTATTAGTTTTCTAAATGTTTTTATATTCTTTCTTTTTTGGTCATTCCTGTAGCAGATATTATTTTTTAACAAGTTTTATTAAGTTGGTGAAATAATATAAGGCTCCAGTTTTTAAAATTAAGCTTATAAAATTCCATAAAATGTGTTTCAGCATGTAACAATACATTGCCAGCTTTTGTATTATTTCTCCCTGTCCATGAAATAAATTTTAAAGCATAACTCTGATAAAAAAATCCGCTAAGAAAATTCTCAGTAAATTTCTTTTCAGGCAGAGTATAGCTCCATCAGTGGCCGAGCCGTTAACACTGATAGATCTTCTTGGGTTTGAACTCAGGCGAGCGAGCCGACTGCATGGTTGGTTTTTACGATTTTCTACAAGTGTAACGAGACCAGGAACAAGTCTTCCTTGGATACCCCTCCACGACGGCATTACTTCTGTTAGGCAGATAGCGCTTGTGGGCTTATTTAGCATTCAATGTGATTATATTTCAATTCCTTCGCTTCTTTAGAAAAATAATAAACAAATTTCATACAACTTTCTTAACTGTTTTCATTCAGAAGTATAAAGGCTTATTAAAATATTATTACTTTATTAGCCACACACAAACTATTATTCTATACCGAGTTATATAATATATGATATTCGAAACTTATTCGTCACAGTAATGCTGAATATATTTACAAAAATTATCTTTTATATATACTACAAGCAACTTAAGTTAGATATATATTCTCAAACAATTAGGGATAAGGCGAGTTCCACATGAAGCAAAGTATAATCGAATAGATATATACGAAAACTGAAAAGATAGTTAAAACAATGTTGTCACGTTTAAAAACATCAGAAAATGTAAATTTCGTCTGTGGAGTCCAAAATTAACGTGTTTTTGAAAAGGCAGGAAAAAAAAGCCATCTGTAGCAATTTCTATGGAAGAGATCAGAAGCAAATGGTATGAGTTGAATACTTCATAGCAGTGAATATTATGTCTCAACAACGTAACTTAACAGAACCGGTTGCTTACATGACTGACTGCAAAGCTGTTTAGAACTCGCATAAATGGGCAGAATGCAATTTGTTTTAGCGAAAGCCTTTAAAGTGTCTCAAAATGCCTTTTCCAAACTATGTTTTTGAAACTGGAAATGTAAGGTGAAGACGAAACGAAATGTGGTAGGCATACAACAATGCATAATAAAAAAAGATACTTAACTTAAATGTCAGATGAAATAACAGTATGAACACCAATCTTTCATAACAGCACGTTTTAAGGGCTAATGGTGTACCAGTTTTTCAGCTCAAAATTTTCGAAACGGACTTCTTTAACAACTGGCCATCATGAAGGAAAGTGAGCACAAGGCTATCTCAAAGGCAGACAGAATTAAAGACGCAAGATTTTTTCTCAAATGAGTCTCGCTTTAAGTGTTAAAATTTAACAGCAGACGGTTTATCATTTGAAGGGAATATCGCACTCAGAATAATCTTGCACGTGTGATAAAACGGATACAATTTTGGAGGAAAAAAGAGTGATGATCTAGACCGGTTTCATTATTAATGGCTGTATCGAGCTGTACATTATCAGAAACGTAACACTAACACTCGGCGATGTGAGTAGGAGATATCAGTTTTTTCATCATCCCTTGTGTTGAGGCTATAGGGGATGGAATCATTCATTATCTTAGATGATAACTTCAGGCCACATTGTGCTCAGCTAGTGGTCGCCTTTTTTTGACAAAGGGATCCTTCTAATTGATTGGCCAGCATGTTCTCCAAATAGGAATCTGATGGAATATTTTCAGACGTTCTAGGAAGTTCCTAATCGTTCCTAATCGCTTACGATCCCAAGAAAGCAGTTCAACAGCTAGAAATCCTTCTTATACAACAGAAGAAGAGATTACCTCTTTGATTCCATCCTTCCCAGATATATGATATTACCATCAGTCTAGAAAAATCTCTATTATTTATTAAAGCTCATTTTCGTCCAACAAATCAAATCGCACTTTTCGTTCCTTCTTACATATACTAAATACAGGGTGATCATAAAAACTTCCCAGTACTTGAACCTCTAGTGGCCTATCCGCTCAACCAATAGAAATAAATTTTCAGATATTGTTATTTGAAGGTATGCACACGAGATTGTGATGATTTAACACAATAAAGCTATCACGGTTACAGTGAAAAAAATTGAATCGAAATTTTGGAATGGCAACATCCAGTTTTTTTACTGAGCGAATTATTCAGCGTAGTGAATCATAAATGGCGTTGGAACGCAACACGTAAGACCGAAATCTTTGGTTTAAAACGTTTGCAAAGAAGAGCGTTGTAAAGGACCAATGACAACACCAGCGAAGAGAAGGAAAAAAACTTTTGTTGGAATTGCAAATTCACTCCAATAAATTCCAGTAAAAGTTGTTTTTTCTCTCTCCTTTCTCACATTGTTATTGGTCCTGTACAATCTTCTTTGCAAATATTTTACGCCTGCAGTTTTCATCATACGTATTGCGTATAACGCCGTTTATGGTCTTTCACTGCGCTGATCAATTTACGCAGGAAAAGAGTGGATGTTGGCAATCTAAAATTCAAAATGTTTCTCACTGTAACCGTAACCAAGCACTGTTATTTTAAATCATCAAAATCTCGAACGCAGTTCTTCAAATAAAAGCGCAGTTCTTCAAATAACAGTATCTGAAATTTTATTTCGATTGGCTGAGCGTATGGTTACTTGGAGTTCATATATCGGGTAAGTTTCTTATGATCACCCTGTATATATTTTTGTTTCAATAAAGAAGAGAGAATAAATGTTAATTAATCCTCATTATGTGTGTGATTTTCTTTTATCATAGCTTAAACACTGACTTCTAGAGTGAATGTTGTCTGTAAACTCAGAATCGCAAAGCATAAAACATTGCTAAAATTCTCATTCGGCATAGTCAAAGCCTTGACAGGGTCTCTTTAGTAACCACAGGTTACAAATATCCAACTTCCGAAGTAACTTTACAAATTCTGATACAAATATTAATATTCCATTAGATCTGTGGAAAATATATTAGATGATAAAACTTTTCCTCACCAATAGCATATAAACAAAATAATTTTATCTCCTAATTGTTTTGTTCAGTGCATTGTAAACTACATTCATTACAGCAACTATTAAAACGAGCTAAAACTATACATTTTTTTGAAGTTCTTACATTTTGCTTTTAAATTACATCGATAGTTAAACAAAATAACGTTTTGATTTTAAAGATAAATTTAAAAAATCTTATGAAACTTCAAATGACAGTATCTTTGAGAATTGTCCCACATGGTTGTTGAACGCTCATCTTGGGTTCAAACCCAAGCAAAAGGGTGGGCTACATGGCTGCGTTTTGTGTTTTTCCTCTCTGGTAAAGTGCATACGAATTAATTTTCCTTTGAAAGTCTTCCACGAAAGCAGGTTTTCCACGAAAACAGATAGTTATCGCGGACTTGGACTTTGCCAAGTTCAAATAACGAAACCAAATCTCTAAGAATTGACAGTTTTCTTAGCCACGCGAAAAAGGTATTACGCCTCGAGGTATGCTAATATTTGCCAAACTGTGCGGATATAAAAGGATTGATAACATAAAACAACCGAACCAAAAGAAAACGTATAAGAGGGAAAGGAAAGAACACTAACCTATAGATGTTTCCAATTCCAAAAGCGAGCCTTGTTATCTGAAAATAATTGAATCTATAGCTTATAGTCAGCATCCATATAAGAAACTTATAAAAATAATCAACATCAAGATATCTTCAAATCCAGCTCTTTCATCCCTTAAGAATCTGACTAAAATAGCATCCACCCTTTTCTTTTTCTAGAATAGTATCCCTTCCTCCTCCTTTTCCCGTTTAAGACTATCAACCTTTCTGGTGAATTATGCTTCTCGTAGGATTACGTTTATCCTTTTTCTTCTTTCATTCTATCTCCAGCAAGAATAAAGGTTCATTCTCTTTGCGCAAGGAAACTGCTTAATTTGTGCATCTGAAAGACAAGATTGTTATTCAGTTAGAAAATACGATTTGTCTTATTAGAAATAAGAGTATTTTCCCCTAAAACAGAAATGGCTATAATATTTCTTGCAAGATACAGAACGATACAGATTTACTCTTGTATCTATTTACAGGACTCTCGAATTAAAGAAAAATGTTGGATCTATGCCTACTTGTGTCTTGAATAAATACGATTTATATGCAGTTTGTAAGTAATAGCAACTATTAATTTTACCGATATTTTTACTTCTGGTAACAAGAACCCCATTTTATAGGTAATGGTATTCTCTTCTGAATATCTCATATTATTAAGGTAATAATTTTATAGTATCATGAGTTCCCATGATTAATTTTGTCAAATGTTTTGGAATTTTTGATTTTGCGATTACAAAATATTAAAAAATAATTTTCCCAAAAATGTCATATATACCTTTGAATTTCAGCTTTTTTTACTACCATTTTCTAACTTTTATTATGCTTTTTAAAATTTTTTCATATTTAAATAATTTTACTATTGCATTCGGTTTGCAAGGACTTTCACCCGCAAGCTGTCGGAGTGTTTGTGGTTAACAGACTCAGGTGGCAACTGAAAGATACGTGGTTCGAATTTCAGTGGAAACACAGTTGATTTTTTATGTTCCGTTGCTCGGAAGTGTTGCCCGAAAGAAAACCTACTGAATGATAATCCATTACCATCTGGATTTGGTCAACTGAGATTCATGCCCGTTCCTTGTCGCAGTTTAAGTGGAGGAGAATGTTGTGAATTATTGCATTTTCTTGTCCAGATATCGAGGTAGGATAGCAAACTAGAAGATTCGTGGTTCAAATCCCTCCGACCACACAAGTATTACCTGCTATTTCATGCGATGAAAAGCCTAATTTTCTCTACAATGCACTAAAATTAAAATATGGTAGACGATAATCTGGATTTGGTGGAATATGTCTTGTGCTTATGCCCAGTCGTCCTTAAAGTAAGACAGAATATAAGGACCTTTTGTATGTCCCCGTGTAAATTTTCATGATGTCAATGGTTAAAATATCTCGCGGAGCAGGTTGGAAGATCCGTCGTTTGAATCCTTCATCAGGAAGCCTTCATAAGCTTCAATAGTATCCACAGTTAAAATTTACGCCAGAAATTTGTTTCAAAGTAATCCTACTGTGAAAATCAAACCTTAAAGATATCTTAAATGTTCTACGCCATATGCAGTTGAAGAATGCATGTATTGTAGAACCTTAGGGATGTGATCTAGAATCTCTCAGTCTTTTACGAAAGGTAAATAATATAGATGTTTTTTATGGAAAACCAAAGTGAAAAAAAATATGTCGGGATGAGACATGCTAAGCTTTATAGAATACAAGAAAAAGGTCTTTTTTCTTATGTTAAATAAAATCTAGCCATTCTCTGACAAAACTCATAAACAATGTCGATGAGATCGATCCTTTTAAAAATTCTAAAACGTGTCACAGAACAACAAATAATACAAAGAAATCTACAAATATGCAGTGAAATCGCTCATCGCAGCCGTCTTCTGCTTACTAACAGAAGATGTAAAGAAAATTAGGCTTTTTATCGCATGAAGTTATAATGTTGCGATGGCCCCAACTTGTCAGCAACAGTGATAGTGACTGCATTGAACTGTAAATTACACAAACTCGTAAGAAGGGTTTAAATCCCTTTTTATTCCACTTTAGAAATAACAGTTGCGTCCACTTGACGCTCACAAACTACTCCGACCCGTTAATTTAACAAAATAAGAAAAGTACAACTAAAAATAAATGACAGGATGAATAAATAACGAGATCACTATTTACGAGGCTTTATAATCGTAACTAACTTAACCGCATTCTAAGATACAGCTGAGATTCAGCAAACTTACTGATTAAGAAGTTGAAAGATTCAACGAACTGCCGAAATAGGCACACAGGCCAAAACGCGCAGTTCTTAAAATTTCTACCTAGCAACCCTCACGCTCGCGATTCGAGAAGCACACTTACAATCTCGTTTCCCTTCTATTTAAACTCAATTTACTTCTGTTAAAATTTGAATACTCGCGTTCTACTACAATTTACATACTCTGGCATTGGCAATTCTAGGGAAAAATATAGGCTTGACAGGAAAGATAGCTTAAAATAAATGTTAGTTAAAATAAATATAAACCCTACAAAGTGTCAGATATCAGTTGAGACGTCGGCGGGATTTGAGCCACGAACCTTCTAGTTTGCTAGTCGGGCATGCTTATACCTCGATATCCTGGACAGGAAAACGCGATAATTCACTACATTCTCCTCCACTTAAACTATAAATAGACAAAATTTCTTAGAACACATAATTAACTATAGTATTGAACATACGAATCACTCTGGAGGTGATATTATTTATGCAGAGGTAGATGGATACAAAAGTAAGCATATATCTGTGATTGTTGCAATACATTTATTTGATAAATACATATGTGATACCCACCAGAGGCCGAGCGGTAAAAGCCGATGAACACTAGTAGTTCGGTTCGGGATCGAGTCCCCGTGAATGAGCTGGCTGCTTGGATGTTTTCGTGGTTTTATGTGTAACGTGGATACGAGCCAGTATTTCTTAAAATGACCTGAGGGGGAGCACGTAATAAGTGAAAACATAATAAAAAATGTAATATAAAAATACATCTTTTCAATTTTCATTTGGCAACACTGAAGATCTTGGTATTTCAGAAATACTCGCAAAAGACGCTGATATTTATAATGACAGTGTCAATGAAAGGCAAAGTTTGCTATATATTAGAATGGAAACTACAGTAAGACCGCGCTTAACGCGGCGGATACGTTCCATCGAAGTAGAGCGTAATGCGAAACAGCGCTAAGCGAGGCTATCTTAACATGTAAATAATGGGGTTAGGGGTAGACGGATAAAAAATAGTTAGGCATTAAATTTAATAATGTTTTTTTTAATAAAAATAAAATCAAAAATAAATTTCTTACAAAAATAAAAACAATATAAACGCATATACTTTTAAAAACAAATAAAATTCTCAGTCAGATCATTCAGTCTATTCTGGGTTTCCAATTTTCTGCCTTTTTGTCAAGAAGGCATTATGATAGATTGGCTTAATGGTATGTTGCGTTCAATTTCGTCGTCAATCCATATGCACAGTCGTTTTTCCATTTCCTCTATAATGTTATTTCTAGAACGGGTAATTCTAGTTGCAGTTGCCGATGACAGTATTTTTTCTTTATTCTTAAGAATTGTCCTTATTGTTGAAGTTGCCAAAATCAATGCAGCACTAATTTGAGATTGACGTTCACCAGAATCTAATCTTCTAATCACTTGCATTTGAGTTTCCGCAGTGAAATGCTTTTTCTGGTTGCTTTCTTTTCTTGTTTTCTATTATCACCCATGATAAAAACTAAAGATCATAATATTTGTCACTGTATATACAAATACGTTATAGTATTATATATCAAATTTACAATAATGTCAACAAATGTTGTTTCAAATGATTAAAAAGCAAGAAACACAACTACACTGTTTCGGATATGTTATTTGGAAACCTAGCGCTGCGCACAATTTCGGAGAATCCCCGGGTTGAAATAAAAGAGCGCTAAACCGAAACAGCGCTAAACGAAACAGCGTTAAGCGGGGTCTTACTGTATATACCGTAATTTAAAATTAAGAATCAGATTTTTTTAAGTTCATGATCTGGTGATTAAAATTTGCACGAACTTCCGGATTTAAAGAGAAGGGTATAGTGGTAAGGAAGAAAGAAAGAAAAATGCAAAATTTTTAATGCAATGACTGTCAGTATATAATATGGCTCTGGTAAACACCATCAAACGGAAATGTGAATGCTGTAATGCTCAGTAGAGGAATTTTGATTTCATAATTCAAAATTAATTCCGAAAAATACATAAAGGTTCTCTAAACATTTTTCATTGGATCAAAACCATTGTTGGTCAGATTGTTTTAGACAGAGTTTCGTTGAAAGCTTTTTATCCTGAAACAGAAGAAATGTTTACAGCCTCGTTTCAGTATTTCGAAAAAAATTGTGCTTTCTCATCTTCTTATTGCAGCAAGTAAAGTGAAAATGTTCTACATTTATAACAGAAGGAAATCTCTTTACGTAGAATTTGTTTTTGAAGCAGCGATTGTTTGAGAAAATGGATTATGATAAATGCCATTTACGGCCATTTGTATTCCGAGTTGACAGACAAATCTTTGAAAGAATTATAAAAAGGAGGCAAGGAAAACAAAGAAAGTTTGAAGCAATGTTTACTATCATGTTTTTGCGAAATGGTGAGCCTTTTCCGATTCATCTGACTCCTGTTTTTAGTTCGAAAGAACGTTATTGCCTCCCTTTATAACCATGCACATAACGTTACTTAGTTCTTCGAAAATTATCTAAAATGTATCACATGTATATTCTTATGTTAATATTGGTCTGGGGCTTGACATATCATTAAAGCTTGTAAGATATCATTTTTATCTTGATATCATTTAGGTTTTTCTCTCATTCTGAGGACAGATAATGCAAAATTTAAATGAAATGTGAAGACATTTATATAGACTTAGAAAATACTAGAATGTGCAATAGTTTTTGGATGAATTTATATTTCATTTATTTAGTCTCAAAATCGAATCCAAACAATCAGTCTCAAAAAGGAGTAGCTAAATATTAAATTAAAAGCTAAACATTAAATTTTTAACAATTTATTTCAGGCACTTTCAGTATGTTGAATTAACCACTAAATAAACATATTTTTAACCTCAAAACCGGACTGAAGCACCACCAGGTGTCGGCTGGTAAATTAAATTTTGTGACTGTACCACTGTTAGAAATTCTGCTGCCGTACCTTAGTCATGTTACCGTACATACAAGCGCACTGTGGCAAAAGATAAAACCCCAGCCTATTCAATCTCGTTTTCAGTAATAGCAGTTCGCATAAAACCTCAGTTATTATGTTTCTAAAATTACAAGCACCGTATGCATATTTCACAAGTGCACATCTGTGTAGCCACCGAGGGAGTGGCTTCTAGGATGGACCAATGAGCATCCAGTAATATTTCTGTCATGTCACATGACCTTTCGCACGCTTTAAGATTTAAGCAAGATGGTCGAAAATATTTTTCCACGCAATTTTCTCTATAAATTTATGTACATCGTCTATTTCTTTTGAAAATTTTCATTGCGAAGTTAGATCAAATATAAGCAATTATGAAGATTTCACTACCTGGTTGAAAGAATTTGAAATAACTGCAAACACACAAACTCCGCAAAAATATTCATGTGAAATATTACTTAATAAGTGATAAATAAGACGAAAGAAATATGTGATGCACATCTGAGCCCAAAAGCTATCTTTACATAAAACTATGCATATGAGAAAAATATTTACACCAGTTATATATGTAAATAGAAGTCAGCACTTTTTATTGCAGTCTATATGAAAAAGATGTTCTATAATAATAGCCAATGCAGAATTTAATTCAAAGTGAACTTCACTAATTTGCATTTAGTGTGTTAAATTTCACACTTAATAATTGCTCACTCTTAAATATACTGTCAACACAAGAAATACTCATCAAAGAGAATGAATTTATCTATTCACAACGAATATATTCAATTTATTCACATATAACTTTTAATGTTAACAATGGATATAAGCAGATCATACACAATATGTATTCTGACTATTACACTTTCAAAATCAAAAGAATGCAAGCAGTGAAATAAGAAAACACTAGATGCATTGTAACACATCCACTCCTTCTCAGCTCAATACAAAATGTAACAAATAACTATACATATGAGTTCTCTTAATCCACATTTGTTAGTAAATGCATAATATTCGAGGCTAATTATAGCTTGAGTCCTTTTCTAGGTGTAAAGAGCGATAATATGCCATGAACATCAATCCAAATATCAATGCGTGATAAAATTCGTGAAAGTGAAATGTCAGCGATTATTTAAACTCATAAAATGAAAACACTACTGGATTTTCTACTTTTACGCCATACATTTATAACTGCGAAACAAATGTAAATTAAAATGTAAACAACATACGCTCACATGCACGAAGATTTAGCGTCACAAGAGCAAAAGAAGCTCATTGGTTCATTTTCGAAATCCCTCCCTCAGTGGCTACGCTGATGTGAAATATGCGCACCGTATTTGCAACAAATGCATAATTAATTTTGGGGGGCGGTGCATGAAATTCCTTCGGCTATCGCGAGTTTGACACTACTGTTGTAAAAATGGAAATCAAAGACTACTTTGTAATTTCGAGGAACTACCTTTTCACATATTCTGGAAATTCAGGAAAACGTCGGGCAATTTTTAGCCCAAAGGCTACTATTTCGTTTTGGCATTTTGCGTCGATTCATTTTCTGTGTTGATTCACTTTTCAAACTATTGCCACCAACTATTACAGCCCTGTATTATACTTAAAGAAACTAAATAATGAAGAATCTGCATAAATGTATGTATGTTTCTAACATTTGTGATAAAACAGCGGTACCTAGAGCCATCCAATTTTGAATAATGTAATCCTCCAGTGAATATGGATATCTGGAAGCCCTAATTTGGAATTTGTTTTATTATTTATTTCACAGTTTGTCACATATTAAAGAATTTTTTATTAAAAAACTCAACGATTCCAAAGCGAGAAATGGCAACACTGTATAGGAAAACAAAAATATCTCCAGCGTGCGAGACTGTGTATCGGAAATTCTAAAGATATGCTCATTTAAAAATTATTTTGCGATATTGTTGTTGAACTGAATTTTATGGTTTAAGTGCGAAAAACATGATATTTAATAAATAAAGGTAACACACAAAACGTTAAATAAAAGACCTTTTGGGGCATAATGTAAAGTCTGAAAGCTTTCAGATTTTTTAGTCAAAAGGGGCAATTTGCCCAAAAGGACTATTAATTTCGTATTGTCATTTTGCGTTGTTTCAGTATAAGTGTCGGGTACCTAGAGAAATCAAATTCTGAATAACGTAGTCCTCCACCCAAATGTGGGCATCTGGAAGCCCAAATTTGGAATCTAGAATTTGTTTTATTATCTATTTCATACTTTGTAACACTTTAACGAATTTTTGATTAACAATCTCAACGATTTCAAAGCGAGCAATGGCAACATTGTATGGGAAAAAAAAAACATTTTTAGCTCCAGCGCATGAGACTGTGTATGGGAAATTTTAAAGATAGGCTAGTCTGGGGGGCTAACGTCGGGTAATTCATCTGTTAATTTGGGTTTTTGAATAGGATTACTTTTCTAATATATAATATAGGTTTACGGAACTTCTGGTAGTATAAAAAGTAGTATAAAAGTCAGTAGTATAAAAAGTAGTATAAAAAAATTAAAAAATACTAGTAATAAAATACTTTAGATATACCAATAAAAATAGTCTAACAATTATAATGGAAAATATATAATAATAGGGGGGGAGAAATCCAAAATTTATGGATTTATCCAGTATTTGCAGAAAATTCTGGTATTAATGAAATCTTGGAATATCTCTTAAAATGTATGGAAATAATTACAGAAATATGCGCCACTGTGAAGTTACTATTGATATATCAAATACCATAGAATATTTGTATTTATTCTTTGTTTAATTCCTCGTTTTTACAATACTGTGACAGATAGTTTTTATAACTATTTTTCTTTTTGCATTTTTTCTGTTTCATTCCACGTTTTTACAATACCGTGACAGATAGTTTTCGATAATTGTATTTCTTCGAATTTAGTTTTTTTATAACTGTGTTTCTTCGAATTTTCTTTCTTTTTATCTCAACTCTATTCTGTTCCTGCGCTAAATCTCAAAACAAAAGTCATATTCTTTATGCATAATTTACTGAGCCACGTATTTTGCTTTATTTATATTAAGGTATGCAGTAAGAATGAATATAGATTTTATTAAACTTTATTAATTATCATAAATTTGTAAGGATTATGTTAATTTGATTAACAGTTCAATTTTGAGTTAAACTGCCTTTCCTATCGCTTCTTAATTTCAACTTACTACTTCCGGCCAGAACGTAGTTTTAGAATCACGTCTGAATGTAAATTGAGGAAGAGTGGTGTTTAACGGTGAAGTTCTATGTCTTAGAGAAAACCAGAGATTCGGGTTAGCATGCGTCAGCGTTTTTAGACTACTGTTTCTTAAGCTAGTATTACGCTCGGCCGTACTTTAGGCCCTTGATAGCTTCACAGTCAATTAGCGTTAAGGGGCCAACTCCGTTAGAATCTTGATAGCTTCGGCTATATCTTTTTATTTAATATTAGTTAAGTTTTAATTCTTAGTTCCTAAGTTCAAGCCCGAGTGAGTGTCTGCTTATTGTAAAACTTCAAAGATAGAGTTCTGTTAAACTTTAGTTGGAATAATAAAGGATTATTTCACCCTTCTCACTTGTTGTTTTCTAGCCCACGAACTCAAGTGATTATTCGCTTACTAGTTCTTAAGATCCTTCACATTCAACTGTAACTTAAAGTACACAGAAAAGAATCTTTACAAATTAAAAAAGTTTAACGAAAGATATTTTTTTCCAAATAGTTAAAAATCTAAAATTTCTACTGTAGAATCAACGAAATTTTCTGTCACAAAAAGAAATTATATAAATGAAGCTTAAACGTTATTTTCACTGCAATTAAAAAAAAAAAAAAAAAAAGGTATTATGCTATTCCTTTTTCCGGGAAAATGCAGATTATTTGGCTAATGGATTCAGACAAAACATGCAAAGGCTATCTGTCTACAAGAACGAGTTTTTCGTGGGCTATTTCAAGGCAAACATTTAAGTTATATCTGGGAGAAGACGCGAAAACGCTCATACAGTCAGCCAGATTTCCGAAATATGACCCTTAGTGGAATTACCAGTATTCAGTTGTTTTACCCAGTCGGTCAGCGGAGGATCCAAAAACATACAGAGCACATACCAACTTCTAAAGCATAATACTGAACGCAAACTTTAATTTATAAGGAAGTGAACGAATTGGCACGTAAAGATTATGTTCCCATATGTTTAAAAAAAAGTGAGCTCTGCAAAAGTACGCTATGAAGACAAGTGTCTAGACCGGTTTTTCACAACCTTTTCGATCTGGAGAAGGCCTTAGAAAAATCTTCATGTCTCAAGGATAAAATCATTCAGTATAGAAAGTACATTTTCAGTGCTTTTTGGAATCAGTAAAGTGTTAAAAAATAATCCCATGACTCTCAAAGCTGAGTGCATGGGAATACATTTAGATCTAAAGTTTGGGATTCCCTAGACTTTGCATCAGCCGATTTTTGCTTGTTTTCGTCGTTTTCAATCAAGGCTATGAGCAGGTATCATATCTTCTCAACTGAGACAAACCTTATTTATGAGAATTTTAAAAGGTTTGCTCTCGAGTTGCTTCTGTATTCTGCATGACTATTGGAAAAAATATATATCACCCAAAAGATAATATTTTGAATAAAATATGGCGTACATAATTTTCACTGTTGACTACTTTTCTCCAATAACCTAATTCTTAAAATATCCCGAGGCTAAAATGAAAAAAAAAAAAATACTAAAAGATGGGAAAAAAAGAAGTGAAATTTTGACATTTTAAACCTTTTGCTTCGAAAAATGACAAAATTGAGGATAAGATTAGCTTTCTCTCTCCTTTTTCTCAAAGAAGAAGCAATCTTTTATTCTTCCTGTCTCTTTCATCTCTTTTGATGGAGAAGAATACGTTAAGATGCAAGCTAGAAAAGCAAGTTAAAAAAAGGACGAAAGGTCATTTATTTCGTTAAAATTAAACATATTTACCAATTAACTTGTTTAACTTTCGTGTTTTTCGGATTAATTAATTCTTTTCTTTGCACTTTCTAAATTCTAAATTCACAATTCTAAATTCCAAAAACAGACAAGAGATAAAACTGAAATTAAACAATAATTAAAATAACATGTTTCTTTGAAGTACAATAAATAACAAAGACTTGTATCTTCATGTCTAAACAAACCAGCAAACCAGATTTAGCAACTCCCGAGTTCTATGCTCAAAGCGCTAGCAAATACAAGAATATAATTCCCTAAACCAGATCGAAAAACGAATATATATGGAATTTGTCGACTTCGGTTTTGTTCTGTTTCCGTGTATACCAGTGGTTCTCAGCCTGGTTTCCTTGATTTTCAAGCTCAGTTACTGGGCATCTCCTGCAATAAATTAATTGTCACTTTTTATGCTACTTTTAAGGATCTTAATAACAAAGTGCTCATGACATCTGTCATGTACGTGTCGACGTTGGCAATCTAGGAAATGAAAGGGCTGATTAGTTGGCAAAACAAGCTACAAACTTTAAGGTTAACGTCACAATAGCACTGTCCAAGTCATTCTTCAAAAAATAAGGTTGAGTAAAATAATTCTCAAGTGGAATGCATTAGATAGAATTTATTTTCCTGCCTCTCTGACTAAATTATTTTTCTCTTCTGTTCCTCACAGACTCAGTAATAAACATATTTATGCAATTATGAAATTACTAAATTTCTAACTGAGCACGGTAATTTCAACTCATAGAAAGGCTGTTTGCACATTATTTGGACGATTTTGCTTTGTTTTAAAAAATATCTTCTTCTTATAATTATCGTTTTAACTGCAACTATGTTTTCGAAATTATAAATTGTTGTCTGCAACAAGTTTTGTTTTCATGCAAAATATAGCTAAGAAGCAATGGATGGAATTTTCTTTGCAGGGATAAAAGAACTCATTTCTAAGATAAATTTTTTAAACATTTTCCTTTCTCAAAACTAACAGTTTCTTGTGATCAAGTGATAATTTTATCTGTGCAGCAATTACGCCTGTATTTTGAAACCAGGCGCCTGCAAAAATAAATAAGGTTAGCGATCGTTTTATCTTAGAGTATTTTAAAGCCAAACTCTTATAATTACGTTTCACATTCTCAGTTATATTCATAGAAAACAGATTATAACTGAACACTGAAATATAAAATTAAAGAACAAAAGTTAAATTTTATTAACTGGTTTTCTTTTTTAAAGCTTCATAGATGTGCAATAAATGCAATTTGTTTTAGCAATCGCAGTCTGAAGATGAGCAGTCGTTATTGATAACCCGTGAAATCATATTTGCGAATGAATATCTGCATCCATTATGTAAAAACATAAAAAATGAAAGTATTTTTACTATACTCGGAGTTTGGCATAAAACAAATTTTTAAATTCAAAAATTCCAAATACACTATTCTTTTTTTATTTCCCAGCATAATTCTTAAATATTCTACTGTCTCATCTAATGTATCTGTCATATCCTAACACAGAGATAAAAATATCAAAAATATGAATGTATACCGACCAAGATATCTATAAACAATTGTTGTAAAACTCTTTCAGCGATAAAATATTATCTGGAGAAACAGAAAGGTAACATACAATTGACGCGATACTCTGATAAAATCCTTACCGTTGACTGGAGATTAAAAGCATAAAGAAACAATGCGTTATGTTTGCGATCCTTCTCAACCTGACAAGCGGCTAAGAAGGTAAACAAATAAAAGGATTGTGATGATGCTAAATCTTTATCAAAGAGGAAAGATGTAAAGCCTTTACAAGGTCTCTTTATAGAATGTAATCTAATCAACAGATGAAAGATGTTCAAAGAGTTCTTTCGATCAAAGAAATCTTTAGTTAAATATTCGTCGAATGCTTAACGGAGAATATATTTCGTTTAAAACTGTTTGTTGTTATGAATATTTAGCGTGGACATGAAAACAGAGATTCAAATGAAATAATAAGAAAATAAGCTTTTTGATTCGTTATATGGTATATATATAGATTTACATGTTTTATCGCTAAGATTTTGTCGTTTTGCCATTGTTGTCTGACAGTAAGATCCCATCGAGACCATGAATTTTATTGTGGTCGAAAAACAACACTTGCGCCTGTCATTGGCTTAGGCATAAGGTACTTTATAGGTAACGGTAGGAATCTGTCAAGCTCCGTACCAGTTTCGAAAAAGAACTGCCGAGCGATGTTAACTAGAATCTACTATCCCTTCCATTAACTTTTAAACGGGATTGTACAGTTGGCGGCATTTTAAGTGCCCCATGCCGCAGAGATATTATACATTTACAAATGTCCATACTGTCTCAGGAATTAGAATTCGGGCCCTAGCCTACAGAATCCTGTTTCCTTACTACCATTCCAACAGGCACTATTTATTATCTACTTGCTAAAAAACACCTAGGCACTATCTGCAATCTACCAACAGGCAATAAGACCTATCTGTTACTAAAGGGCCGTTCCCACTGGGGTTTATCTGAGCTAACGGAGTCAGTTCCACTATACCTGCAGTTTAGATTTTTCAACTTGCTACCTATGGGAAAAAACTGATTTCGGAGAAAGGTCGGCTACGTCAGTTGTCTCAGATAAATCCGAGTGGGAACGGGCTTTAAGGATTTATCTACCGCCAAGGCACTATCTACTACGAAGGCAGTACCTTCCACCAAGGCACAACCTAACACCAACGCACCCAAATCCTATCTAATGGCTCTATGTACTGGTTTCCTGCCATGAAGTACTAAAAGCTTTAAATGGAAAAGCGGGTATGAGACACATGTTGTTAGGGGATGCTGGAAAGATTATTCCGTAATGCGGTATCTGATATACGGCAACAGAAACACCTTTCACTAATTATAATAATGAGGCATATTTATAAAAATTATTCATTGGCCATACGACAAATCGCATGAATTAGGTACATTGCAAATTAGATTGAATTATATGTTATTAAAGATATAAATTGTTTAAAAATACATATATTTTTCTTGCGAAGCTCAATCAGAAATGTAATGATCTTTTTCAGTTTGAAATATAAATGGACAATTTTATGCTCTCATGAAATGACAACTTCCCTGAGAACTAAACGAAATATTAACTTATGCATTGTGGAATAACAATGCATTACTCACCACGTGAGTAATAAACACCCGAGCCTAACGAATACGAATCGATAAAGGAATACAAATCGATAAAGGAAAACAATGGAACACTGTCGAATGATATCATTTCAGAAACTACCTATTTGCTATCAGGTAGTTTTTCAAGCCGGAAATAGGAAAAATCAGTGTTTCGAACTCTGAATCTTCCATCTGCTAGTCAGACCTGCTATCAATTGCAGTACGAGAGTACTCAGTGGAGAAGTCGAAAATTCATTATGTTCTCCCCTCACTTAAAGGGCAGCTAGGAACAGCAGAATGAGACACAGTCCCCCAATCATGAAGGTAACAAATTATCATCAAATACCGTTTTAGTCGGGCGTCACAATAAATCTATTAGATTTTTTTTTTTTTTGAAAGCCAGGAAAGTGAGCACAAAATTGTGCCTAGTCGGGATTCGAACTCCAAATATTTCTGGCTGCTAACCCGATGTGTTACCAGTTACACCACGAGGAACTGATAAAGCGAAAACTTCTTGTAAAATTGATAACTCTTAAATGTGTATCCTAACAAATTTAACTCTATACGAGAATAATGAAGATATGCTTGTCTTTGTATAGTTAATCTGGTAGTGCAGCGTAACATAACTAAACACAACAGTCCAAAATTTATGAAAACGTAGCTACCAGATATTTCTAACATCAAATACAAGGCATAGTTTTTATACCAGCTCATTGTAATGAGTGTTTTTAAACATCTGTGCAATTCCATTGCTTAACGATGTATCAGCGTTCAGTGAGTTGCATAAATCCATTCCAGAAGCAAATGTCTGTAATATAATTATATGCACTCTCGTTTGTGCTACTATCGATTGCAAAGCAGGATATTCATGTCTTTCCCATTATCAGATTATTTCGATTTATGGTCTTTTACTAGTAATGTAATGTAACATAATATACATACGAGGGTGCTGCAACTCTGCTGGCCGATAATAATCGGCTGATGCATAACGCAGCACACCCAATGCAGATTAAAACAAAAATACAGTTAAAAACATCAAATCAAAATGATTTTTTTTGTCTTTTAATAGTAATGTAATGTAACGTACGAGAATGCTTCAACCCTCCCGGACGCCATAAATAATAAACCGCCTCGTGGTTAACGAAACTCACCCAAAACGGAATAAAACAAAAATACATTTAACCCTTTCCAGCACGTTACCTTTTAAAGTTAGAGTTTTGATTAAAAAAAATAGGCAGACTAATTAGGCCTAGAGGCGTATACAAGTAAAATTTTGTGAAGATAGCACTTATCGTTTTAATTCTGTCGGTGTGCCCAAAGTGGGCACACTGATTGAATACAGCTTTGAAAAGTGCTGAAACGAGCATTGCTGTCAATAAATTGACCGATGAGATGCGGAGAAACAAAGAATATAGACTCTCAGTTGAGGCAGACTAATTAGGCCTAGAGGCGTATACAAGTAAAATTTTGTGAAGATAGCACTTATCGTTTTAATTCTGTCGGTGTGCCCAAAGTGGGCACACTGATTGAATACAGCTTTGAAAAGTGCTGAAACGAGCATTGCTGTCAATGAATTGACTGATGAGATGCGGAGAAACCAAGAATATAGACTCTCAATTGTCCTAGATCATCGGTGAGCCCGGTCTGGGCACACCTAGGGTTCGCCGTTTGATTTTAGGCAAGATTTCAAGGTAAAACTTTAAAACTAATATAGAATAAGGAAATTAGCATACAGCCAAAAAAAATGACATAGAAATTTCTTTTCAAACAATTCCTTTTATACCCTAAAAAAATCTGGATATTTTTTTGAAGAAATGAGGGTCTTAAAAAACTAAACATGGCTAAAATATATGGACTGGTTTGTGTTGAGCTGCCATCTACTATAAATAAAGAAGTTTGAGAGTAACCTATAGTAACGTATAAATCCTTTTTCATTCAATTTTTCTGTGCGTACAGAAAGAAATTTTTAGGTGTGTCCAGACCGGACACACTGTGCCGCAAAGGGTTAAAAGCATCAAATCAAAATCGGTTGCCATTATAAAGTTCATCAAATACTTTGCTTAGTTTAATATTATGGGTTTTTTATAATATATCAGAACAATTTGCAATGATACTTTGAATAAGATAAACATGATGGTGGAACATTAATTTTCCATAGCGACAGACTGGATGGTATGGAAACTGTATCTGTTTTCTTATGTCGAACATCACCATGCAGTTGTAATATTATGGTTTTCCGCTAGGTTGGCACGTCAGCACAACTTGCAGTTACAACTTGATAATTTAAAGAAAGCGACAGAGCATTACATTTCCAGGTGATGGATTCGACGGAATAGGAAATATGTTTGTCTTTATAGTAACCAGACCCTTATTCCATTTCATTTCTTCTTTTGGTAATATTTTAAAACGCAGTTACAGTGTCAAGAATCTTGTACCTTCCAAGCAAAGAGTCACTGTAGCAATTTGAAACCATACTTTCTAGCTTGAATGCGCCCTCCGACTGGATCTCGTTTCGATATCGTACTATCTGAGGAGACAGTAATATTCTTAGTCTTCGAGGTATCTGTGCTAACAATTTATGGCCTTTAGCAGTGGTATTTTACCCTAGGTCTGATTTCTAAGAGAATGATTCGATAGGTGCATTTGCGGCTTCTTCACCAGGAAAGGTAAATATGAAATTCTTAGCTTTGAAAGCTTGGAAGATATCTCAATAACTAAGCATGTTTTATCCTCGAGGATTTATCCGAAGAATAAATAGCCTTGGTTATCTTATTATAATTTTTTCTCTTTAAAAACGTACTCTGTTCTGTAAAAGAATAATTCAGAAAGCTTTCATTGTGCATTCAATTTTATCACTCACTTATCATTTATTATTTATCTACTTTTCATTTTTTTAAGTAGTTCAAAGGAACAATTTGCCGAGAATGATTATTAACTTTGTTTTGGCATTTTGCGTCAATTCACTATAAACTTTGATTCACTTTTCAAAATATTGCCACCAAATATTATCGCCCTGTATTATATTTAAAGAAATTAAATAATAAATAACCTGCATAAATGTATGTATGTTTCTCGCATTGTGATAAAACAATGGAACCTAGAGCCATCAAATTTTGAATAGCGTAATCTTCCGCCGAATGTGGGCATCTGGAAACCATAATTTATTTGTTTTATATAGATTTCATATTTTGTAACACTTTAACAAATTTTTGTTTAACAAACTCAACGATTTCAAAGCGAGCAAAGGCAACACTGTATGGAAAAAAATATATCCAACGCGTGAGAGTATGTATCGGAAATTCTAAAGATATTCTCATTTTAAAATTGTTTTGTGATAGTGCTTTTGAATTGAATTTTATGGTTTAAGAGCGAAGAACATGATATTTAATAAATAAAGTTAATGCACAGAGCGTTAAAAAAACGCCCTTTTGGGCGTAATGTAAAATGTGAAAGCTATCAGATTTTTAGTCCAAAGGTATTTCAGTCCCGAAGGACTATTGCTTTCGTTTTGGCATTTTGCGTCGGACTCATAAACGTCGGTTCACTTTTCAAACTGTTGCCACAAAACGTTAGAGTCCTGCATTATATTTGAAGAAATTAAATAATGAAAAATCTGCATAAATGATTGTCTATTTCTCGCATTGTGATAAAACAATGGTACATAGAGCCATCGAATTTTGAATGACGAAATCCTACTGCGAATATGGGCATCTGAAATCCCAAATTTGGAATTTGTTTTATTATAGATTTTATATTTTGTAAAACTTTAATGAATTTTTGATTTACAAACTCAATGCTTTAAAAGGAGAAATGGCAACGTTATATAGAAAAAAAAAATACTTTTATCTCCAGCTCGCGAGACTGTGTATATCGGAAATTCTAAAGATATGCTTAATTTAACATTATTTTGCGATATTGCTCTTGAACTGAATTTTATGGTTTAAGTGCAAAGAACATGATATTTAATAAATAAAGGTAACACTCAAAACGTTAAAAAAACGCCCCTTTGGACGTAATTTAAAATCTGAAAAATTTCAGATTTTTTTTTTTAATTTATTTAATTTGTAGAGTCATTAAGTTTTTTTTTTTTTTTTTTTTTTTTTTTTTTTTTTTTAAAACAGGATTACATGAAAAATGTGCCCTTTCCGGAGCTCGAACCTGAACCTCTGGAATACGCGCCGAGCGTGCTACCGTTATTTAAGGCATTCTGCTAGGAAAGAGAAAATACCTTATAAATATAATGGCATAGTATAATTTTAATTAAACTATGCCATTATATTTACAAGGTATTCATTATCAAACATTTTATTTAAATTAAATTTTTTTTCATCATTCTTGGTGCTGATCATAGGACTCCGGCGCTTCTAATTTTAGATATTAAACTGTTAAGCATTTTTGCAGTGAGAAATGTAAAAATTAAAAATACCCTTACGTTAATTTGAACCCCGATTTTGCGATGAAACTCGACGTGATATTAGTTACACCAAGGAAGCACGCATGAGGGAATTCAGTTATTTAAGGTCGACAGGCCGGTAAAGTAAATTAATTTTTGCAATTTTTAGCATGCTAAATGACAATACAGGATTTTTAAAAAAAGTGCTTTATGGAAAGTCCCTCTACTAATAATGATGTCCCACGTGTTCACTGCCATGATTTAGGCAGCTAATTAAATGTCATTATCTCAAACATTTATTAATTGCTTAGTTATCCTTGGCGAAAATCATATGCTATTTCACCTCTTGCGGTTTATTTACATTCATTATGCTGTCAATAACTTATACATATTCCGTGTGCCCGAAGAAAAAAAAAATGTGCTCTGAGTTTCTGGTCTTCTTCCAATCGATTGAGTTCTTGTCTTTCGCGCCGTGACAGGCCGGAAATTTTACTGGGCGCAGACGAACCATCCGATCAACTTCAATCACCGTGAGTGGATGGGGGTATTCCTGTTCAAGGGCATGCAAAAGATCGATGGAATGAAGGCGAAGAGGGGGTGGAAAAGGTCTTCTCGAAGTTCTTCGTGCCTCAAACCCGTTATCTTCCTCACAATTCGACCGGGTCGCCTTCATCCATTTCTGTCCCATCTGGTCGGATAAGGAAAATGTTTGCTGGAAAGGAAAGAGTAAATCGATCCATGGTGCCCCTCCCTCCTTCTTTTCGTAGTTCGAAGTGTGAGTGGGAAAAATATTTGTTGAGGAAAAGGGGCGAGGTCTTTCAATATTTTATTCGATTCGGATCTCTGGAAGAATTGCTAAAAAGTACGCCAGAATGATAGGGTGGGCTCCTTCAAAGTGGCGACTGAGCTGTATGAGACATTGCTCATCTTATCGTGTCTTCGGGTCACTTGAAATATTCGAACAGAGTAAAAAGACACACTGAAAGACCCGATTTGTTCGTCCAGATGTCCTGAATGAATATGCTGCAAATACGAACACGGAACTTATAATGTTCTTAAAGCAATTTCCCATATCGAAAACATCTTACAAGCAAGACCTACTATTGGATTCCCGTTTAAATCTATAATCTCCACCATGAAAATTATTTTAGTGATTTAGAATTATCACCTCCCCCCCCGTGCGTGTTCTCGTGATGTAATTGGCAGAAACATCATGCTGTAATTGGCACCTGGCAGCTGGAAGAAGCTACCTGGCACCTGGAAACGAGCTTCGAGTTTAGGCGAGAATGTCGCTAATTTTCCACGTTTCTGTTTTCGAAAAACAATTAACAACTGTGTTGTTGTTAGTGTTTTTATAGCTAATCTCACATATCTGGCTTAATAAGAACTAGCACGAATTTTATCTTGTCACACGAATTTAGACGCGAATTTTATCTTGTTACAAAATGCAAGAATGCATCTGTCGTTAGAGTAAGCCCTGAGCACTACTTAAATGACAGTTCAATTTTGCCAAATCCCGCCTCAGCCCCGTTTTTTCCAACAGCATCCCCACGGGACGAGTCCGAAAGTCTCCCAATCTTCTTCCTCTACCACCAAACCACCTGAGAGGACTTACGATTCATTGGCTATTTTAAGTGGCCCCATGCCGCCCAGACACTCTACATTTATAAACACCCATGCTTTCTCCTGTATTCGAACACGAGCTTCCGGTACGGTGGTCAGCCTCACTAAAATATATTCCGTGAGACGGCACTTAACAACCGTACTAACAGTTAAGTTAAACACTACCCTGTTTTACCTTGATTCACTTCACATATATTCGTTCGTACCAGAAGTGGTGCAAATTTAGAGTTCATGAAAGATAATTCGAAAGTTTGCAAATTGTAGTTTGTATCTGAGCAAAAGACGCCATGTTGCCTGGGAATGTTTAGCTCGAGTGTATATTTGCTGGAGACCGCAATGTCTTCCGCTTGCCATGCATGATTGGTAAATGACGCTATTGTGATTAGCTGAGGAATAACTAGGTATTTTATTAGAAATAAATGGCTTTGTGATAAATATATTTTACTGCAAGGCAGATCGTCTAATTGTGTATGCTGTAGTCGAGAAGTTTTATATCGTTTAAATTGAATATTTTAATTTTAACTGAAACCGCCAGTCATGGAGAAATATTTATTTATTTAATTCCAAATCCATGGCCATATGATGGCTCTAGTAATGGCTCTAAGTTACCCACAGATTAATAAATTACTGCATAATATACCAATAAATATTCATACTTTGTAAGAATTGTTAAATACTAGAATTATATATTTCTACAGAGCAATGTATTATTTGAATCAAGATCGCTCGCTACTGATGTTAAAATTAAAATTTATGAATTACTTGTTTTAGATATTAGTTTATAAGATTCCAACTTTTAATTTGCGGTTAAGTGTGTGGAACCTTGATAATTGGCAAGCGAATAATTGCTTTAGCTCAGGAAACAGAAACGAAACCTCAAGAAGAGTTAATTACCCTTTATTGTTCAAAATAAGGTTTTACAGATGGCCCTCTCTCAGTACGTACAGAAAAGCCTCCACTTGGGCTTGAACTTAAGAATACTAAGAATTAAAACTTAACTAATGCTTAACTAAAAAGTAATAACCGAAGCTATCAAAATTCTACAGGAGTTGGCCCCTAAATGTTAACTAAACGGGGAAGCTATCAAGGGCCTGAAATACGGCCGAGCGTAGTAATAGCTTAGAGAGAGTCGTAGCCAAATGGCAAACGAGCATTTATCAGAATCTCTGGCTCTCTAGCGAAGTCAGTGGAACTTCTACTTAAGTACTGCTCATCCTTCATTTGCATTTAACCGCGATACTAAAAACACATTCTGGTCGGAAATTTGTAAGTTGAAATTAGAAGGAATAGGAAAGTAACTTCAACTAACGATAACTGTTAAAAAGTTCGAATAAATATAATAAATTAATAATGAAAGAACTATATATTAATAAAGAATCTCATCAGAAATAGACTAAACCCATCAGCAAATGTAAGGATAGTTGATCAGAATATTGGGATATTTCTTTGTTATATAAGAAAATTTTTGTTAATTTTTCCATATGTATTGCAAACATAAGCTAGGTTATCTCAGAAAGTCACTTACATAATGTCTCAGAATCTAATGTGTATTTTTATTATTTTTTTCAGACCTCTGGGGATGGTATATCCTTTATTGCCATAATAAAATGTATAGACATGATTATGTTTCAGAAATTCGAGGACAAAAAAGAGAATGTAAAAATATCCTTAGGAAATGCTACTTAGCATATTCTTGCGGATTCAAATAATTTGTTATTTGGCAGATTTAATAAGTTTTTATTTTATTTATTTATTTATTATTTTTAATAGCAAAAATTTCTTTGATGTGTTAGGCTTTAATCTGAAACCTACAAACTACGATTTTCCATTCTTAGTTTAAACCGAATTTACGATTGAAAAACTCGGTTTTAATCTAGGCGATTATGTCAAATTTAATAAATCATTGTCTGTTATTTAATAATTTTGCGTATAAAAGTTAGGGCTCTAACCATTCAATTTCTGTCTTCAGTGTATTTGGAAATTCTTTATAGGAAAGCAGTCTAAGTCTATTAGAAGTAAAAATCGGTAAACTGACGTCGGTGAACTAAATTTCATTTCATATATCGTTAATGTATGCAAGTGCTATCGTTAGTACGTATAAAGGTACAGAACTATTCTAGCAATCTTTTGTCAGAATGTGACGTTTTCACGTTCGAGACTGATGTCCTTTAAGATGTACCGTAAAAACGATTTCGATGTTTCTTAAAAGCGTACTCTGAATCAAACTTTTTTAGCAAAATATACATCCCTTCTCCTGTATCTCATTCGTCATAAATATCTACAAGAGAATGAATATCACTGGTATTCTTTCTTGTTTAAATATCTACCAGTGGAAAAACTTTCTTGTTTTAAATATCTACCAGTGGAATGAATATCACTGGTAGATATTTAAAACAAGAAAACATATTCCTTTATTTGTATCCAGAGTGAAGGCATAAAAATTCAACCAAAAAACTTCTCCAGAAGGGCAAAATCACTTATAGGAAGTAAATCACATTGAGGGTAAAGGGAGCTTTCAACGAACTCGTAGTGAATTGACCGATTGTTTTCCGGATATGGAAATGATCATCTGTTTACATGCTTCAGCACAAATGTCTCTTGCATGTTCATTGACAAAAGGCCGTAAAAGATGCAGTGTACCGCATGTTTCTAAGTAAACGCATGCTTTTACTCAGGCGTTCCAGTAAGTAAAAGGAAGGGAAGAGACCACTGCATCTTCTAAACTCAACAGATCATTACGATAAAAAAACGTTTAAGTTCCAACACAGCCGAGTTCTTTTTATAGGTAATGTTATTGTCAAGGTAATTCAAAAATTTCTAGATCTAGTTTCTAAGACTTGAAGTTTCTAGGACCTTCGGTGTTTCTCCGAAATGTTCGCGAATAACGTTTTATTATTCTTCCGGTTTGATTTTTATCTTTAAAATGAATTATGAATCAAAATTTGTTTCTAATAGATCGTGAGCCAAACAGATAGAATGCCATTTTTATTTGCCTAAACGTATAATGTTAAAAATAAATCTAAAAAATATATTTTTATTACTCACAGGAATGTTTTAACTCTTTCGCATCGAAGTCGCCCGTAACGCCCATTCATTCAGGCAGCGGCAAACCGCCCCAACGCCTCGTTTATTTTCTACCTAGTTCTTTCCCCTCCACGTTAGTGTATGGCTCATTGGTTTCGCGAGTTGTTAAAAGACATGTCAATCATTCTTTTGAAGCAAATAAAGGAGAAGGAGAAATACGGAAAGGTACTGACGTTCGCAGCTGCAATCCGGCCCTAAGGTGAAACTGCACACACTGGATGAAACCGCAGGGGGAAAGGAAAACTATTCCAAGACAAATTCGTGAACACGGGCGTTTTCGATGTTTGTTGAAAACAGATTTGGTTGTCTCTCGATGCGAAAGAGTTAAGGGAAAATGATGAAAGTGTGGTAATGAGAATGTAAGACAAGCTTACTAAAGTTGTATGGTCTTATCAAGGTTTACTGACTTGAAAAGCAATAAGAAACGTTTTCGAGATTCGCGTTTCTCCCAGAATCTCCAGAAAGTGTACAATACAGAAGAAGAATCTTCGCCTGGTTTGTTCATTTCCAACGCAACTTTTTTTTTACCAGCGTCGTTAAGTATAGCGGGTACATACTTAAAATAAATCACTAAACGCGACATTTTCCTCAAAGTTGCACGTAGAAAACCTCTGGGAAAATGCTTTTTTCAGAAAAATTTCTTACCTTGTTTCGCGTCCGTACATCTGATAAAGCCATTACAATTGTGAGAAGAATTTTGATTTAGGCGAAGCTCAAAATGAACTGTTATACATGAAGATGAAATATGTGGCAGTTTGGGAGCCTGTGTGGTGTCTCTTGTAGGATTTATTTTTTGTTGTTTGATACTAAGAAAAAGCACTTTTGAGAACTAAACAGTCAATATTAGTTTTAAAGATATTTTCGAATTTTTTTTTTTTTTTTGATGGCAAAGGTATACCTATATTTCTTGTAGATATTCATTTGAATTTTTGTCTTAACTCTATGAAATGAATAACATTAAGTAAAACTGATTGCAAGAAAAACAAAGTTAATTGTCGTATGTTTTATTTTAGTGGAAACATTTTCAGCGATTGATCACTGTCGTCTTCTTCAACTGCAACTAAAGGAATAATAAGCGCTAGAAACATAAACAGAGACTGACGAATTTTCGAGAGCTCATTGGTAGCTAACAATGACGATCACTCTAATAAAAGGGGAAGAAAATAGCGAAAATAAAGAAACTAAGTAATGCCATTTGGAGATGAAAAATGTAGCCATTTGGAGATGAACTGATTGTAGATGAATAGGAAAAATAAATTAAGTCACTGACTAATGTAGAGAAGCTTTCATGGGTATGGAAAAACTCAAGGAAATCTAATTACCAACTGAGGAAGTGTTTTGGTTGATTTTGGCAGAAGCAAACTTGAATTTGTGTTTTGCAGACCAACAGTTCTATGCGAGAGATGATTTATGTGTTTCCTTTATTCGACATAGTAAGATCTGTGTTCTTTGATGTAAAGTTTAAAAGCTAGATTCGTTTTCTAGTGTTATCAAATCTCTGCAATAAGGAATTCTACATATTTCCCCAAAACTAATCTCAGAAATAGGATCTAAGGAATAGGATTAAGACAGGGTTGCATACATCCCTCACTGGAAAAAGATAACTCGAAAACTAAACGTCTGTGGGATATGCGTATTTATATAAATGGCAGTGAAAGAGAGAGGAATTACAACTAAATTTTTGTTGTTGACTGAAACATTGCATCGCTATTTAAAGCTTTTTTTATTAAAAAGAGAAAGTATTTAAGCTGCTTCTCCAGTAGTCTGAAACAAGAAGCCTTTATTTTTGCTAGTTACAACTGAGTTTGCTTGTATCATTGATTTTCATTTCGTTGCAACTGAAAAAGTAATAGTGTTCACACGCTGAAAGTGCTTTTGTTAAAATAAAATCTATTTTATTTTTCTTCGTTTTCATGCATTCAGTATAATTTCAAGATGAACAGCGGATAAGGTAAAAATTTGCTTTTAAGCAATATTCCAGTTATTTGTCACGAATCAAACTTGTGCATAAATTAGAAAAAAATCGTGGATCCTTGCTTGTTAGATCCATATTTCATTATTAGATGCTTTTATTATAATTATTTTTATTCTGTTGTGTTTGCGCATTTGCATCCCCGGATTAAGTTCTTGAGTATGCTGCGTAACTAAACGTATTGTAGAATGCAATATTCTTTTATCACTTGTTTATTTTCTGCTCATTCTCATTTTCTATATACGATACTTCACCTTTCCATTGATTCTAGCAGTGTCGAGTAGAAAAAGAAAGTAGTGACATGTAGTTTATGGTTCCAATTTTTCATCTGTCCCTTCTTGCTCCCAGGAGACGAAGTATCTCTTCGAAGAACATCGAAATGAAACTACAAATTCGACGACAAAATTCCCAAACAAATTCCACGTGGGAGAAAAGGAAAGAAGAAATGTCTTGTTCCCCGGAACATTTTGAGCCTCTGGGTTTGTTACTTGATCCCCCAAAAGAGCTGTAGAAAGTGGGAAAGAATGGGTTTTAAGTTCTTGTCAATACTTTTACGAGTGTAATCCCAGACTGAAGATCGGTTCTGACGGCCACAGTTTATCGGAAGGGGAAGTTTTGTGAAAGACTCGTGAAATTCATAAGGTAGTTTTCCTTTTCCTGTTGGTGGGAACGGTGACAGCCATTGTTTGCCTCCATACAGAGCAACTTAGTTCATAAATATCATTTCAGAAAGAACGGATGTTCACAACCTTTGTCGTTTATTTGTGATATATTCCGTAAACTATTTTTCAGTAGTCGGCGGACGGGAAAAAAAGTACGAAAGTTCTAAAGATAATTTTGTGTCGTTTGAGATGTATAATTAATGTTAGATCGCTAATTTTAATGTATCAGAATACTTTGAAAATGGAGATAGAAATAAAGGGTTTATTTTTATTTAAGTGTATATGAACACTGGCCTTTTTCGCCAATTTTAATGGAATTCATTTCATTCTAAAACTAAGAAAATTTTATTTCAGAAAACAAATCCATATCGCTCCTTTCAATATTTTCAGATGTTATTCATTTTCTTTCGGTTGCGTAATAAAGGGTTTAAGTAATATTCATGTTCGTTTTACAGCTACTGTAATATTTATCATAGAACTTCCTCATTTGAATTAAAATATTACTTGGATTCGAACTTACTTACACGAATTATGTATTACACGAATTTTATCCATCGAGATTTCTTACATTTTCATGTAATATTGGTTCGCTTCATTTTAGTAGAATGGTTAACAAATATTCCACATCCATCATAACCCGGATTGTATTATTACAAGAACAACATATTTGATATTTTTCATTTTACGATATATAATTTAATGGCATAAATTTTGAAGCATATGTATAATGAAAAGAGAGAAATTAAGCAATTTTAAATTAACACATTCCAGGATTACTTTTTCGTATAAAAACAATGATTAATAAAGAACGTCCTGAAATAGCATGTGAAAACTGCTCAGAAGTCATGGTCTAAAATTAAAAAATAATAATAAATAGATAAATTAAATTAAATTAAAAAAAGAAATTTTCTCGAGAAAGCCAAATGATATATAGAATTTTTAGGCTTCTTTCTTAATGTGTATTTTAGTCACAGTATAACTGATGAGATTTAGTAATTATTTATTAAAACTAAAAGAGCTTTAATTATTTTTTAAAGAATTTTTGCGTGTTATAATAATTGTTTTTTAAATATATTATCAAACTACATGCACAACTTATAACAGTTATTTTTCAGACTTTGTTATCGTTGAAATCGTTGAGTTTCTTAATCAAAAACTCATAATTGCTTTACAAAGTATGAAATAGATAATAAAACAAATTCCAAATTTGGGTTTCCAGATGCCCATATTCGGGTGGAGACGCACGTTATTCAAAATTTGATGGCTCTAGGCGTACCGTTGTTTCATCACAATGCGAGAAACATACATACATTTATGAAGATTCTTCATTATTTCATTTCTTTAAATATAATACAGGGCTCTAATATTTGGTGGCAACAATATAAAAAGTGATTCGCTGTTTATAATGAATCAACGCAAAATGCCAAAACGAAATTAATATTCCTTCTTGGCAAATTGCCTCTTTGGGCTGAAAATTATAGGAGGATTAGAACCATAGAATTGTTTAATCTCTTTATTTTCGTCAGGAATAAATACTCTTAGTAGTGTTAGCTCTGGATTTTAGCTTGAAAATCTTCTTTTACACATTATTATTATTACATATGAATGAAAAATAATAAACCAAATTTAAAGTAGAATGCAATATCGTTAGTAAAACATTTTTAAGTGCATAAAACAATAAATAAGTAAAATTTTCAAACATCATACTGTATATATACTGTACTGTATATGTTTTGTAAACATACTGTATATGTATTGCGTGTTATATATGTATATATATATATATATGTGTCTGTGTTTAATAAGAATAAATTGAGTTTAATTAAAAAAATTAAATTTAAATACCTATTTAATTAAATATTCTTTGCGCCATTGCTGCAAGGAATGAAATTTAAATTTAAACAAATTTAAATTCTTAACAAATACATATAAAAGTAAAAAAGTAAAAAAGCAAATTTAAATTCTAAAAAAGAAAAAAGCCAAAATAATTTAAAATAATTTAAAAATATGCAAACATGTAAAAGATTTAATTCTCGAACTAATCTACAATATCATTTAAATTCAGAAGCACAAGCAAATCAAGTGCAAAATCCATCCATGAAAACAAATCCACAAATCCAACAAATTAAAATCAAATTAAATAATCCCTTTAAAAATTGCATATGTGAACGATCGCAGAGTAGGCAGGAGACAGACTTATCAAGGGGAAGTTGCCTCCAAACCTAACTCTCCAATCATTCAATTCGTGTTTCGTCATTCATGCAGGCAAGGGCAAAAGTCAAAACCAAAAGTAATTCCAACAAAGCGGCAACCCTAGAATTTAACATTTAAGTATTAACATTCAAGAACCAAAGTTCAAAAAGGAAAACACCAATTAAGTCTCCCGAGAAACAAGCAAGTAAAGTCAAGAATTAAACTTTCTTAAAAAATGAAATTTTTAAAAATCATTTTTTTATAAAATAATAAAAAAATCTAGAAACCAATGTATTTTAGAAATCCTTGTCCACAGAAACTTCCCCCACACGAACATGCATATCAATAAAAAGAAACCATAAAAGAACCATACATAATCCACATAAACCAATAAGAAATGAAAAAACAAAAAGAAACAAAAAGAACCAATTCACAATTTTCAAAATAAATATATATTTAAAAATATAATTTCATATTTAGAAAATACCTAGATACTACATAAACAATTTTAAAAAAAATACTTAAAGCAAGTAAATAGTAAGTTTTAATTCTAACTTACCTACTATATGAGTGTTGGGGTCTGCAAAAGTGTTGTGAAAGAGAAGCAAGTGTGTTCTTCAAATTATATAGATGGCGCTTATGTAGGCAAAGTTGAGTGTCAAGCCGCTATCTTTTTTATAGTAAAAAATTTTTTGTAAATATTAATATTAAGATTAATTAAATTAAATAAAAAATCCTAAAGGTAGTAATATCAATTATTTAGGGATTTAAGTAACTGAGCCAATCAAGGGATGTATGTTTGCTTGAAGGAAATTAAAGTGAAGTGGTATGTGAGAAAAATGTAAACTGTTTGTAATTTGAAATGTGTGTTCTGTTGAAAAATTGTGAAAATTGTTAAAAAATTAAGTGAATGATATTTTGTGTGAAAATTGCAAAAAATTAATGTAATTAAGAAAAACTGAAATGTTTTAATATTAAAGTTTTAAAGTAAAATTTCCCAAAATGTTTTTGAAATATAGTCCTTAAAAAAACCTCTAAAAATTCCCAGAAATTTCTCTAAAATTCCTTTAGGAAGTATAAATAATAAAGGGCCAACTCTTTTCAAAAGTCTCAATTATAGCCCGAATTGAGTGAAGATTTTAATCTTCTTCTTCTAATTTTCCATACTTTAGCCAGTATTTAGTTAAGTTTTGATATACCAATTAAATCAAGTTCATTAAACTTTTATTATTTAACTTCCTAAAGGAATTTTTGAGAAATTTTTGGGAATTTTTAGAGGTTTTTTAAGGACTTCATTTCAAAAACATTTGGGGAAATTTTACTTTAAAACTTTAATATTAAAACATTTCAGTTTTTCTTTAATTTTTTGCAATTTTCACACAAAATATCTTTCACTTAATTTTTTAACAATTTTCACAATTTTTCAACAGAACACACATTTCAAATTACAAACAGTTTACATTTTATTCACATACCACTTCACTTTAATTTCCTTCAAGCAAACATACATCTCTTGATTGGCTCAGTTACTTAACTCCCTAAATAATTGATATTACTACCTTTAGGATTTTTGATTTGATTTAATTTAATTAATCTTAATATTAATATTTACAAAAAAATTTTTACTATAACAAAGATAGCGGCTTGACACTCAACTTTGCCTATATAAGCGCCTTCTATATAATTTGAAGAACACACTTGCTTCTCTTTCACAACACTTTTGCAGACCCCAACACTCATATAGTAGGTAAGTTAGAATTAAAACTTACTATTTACTTGCTTTAAGTATTTTTTTTAAATTGTTTATGTAGTATCTAGGTATTTTCTAAATATGAAATTATATTTTTAAATATATATTTATTTTGAAAATTGTGAATTGGTTCTTTTTGTTTCTTTTTGTTTTTTATTTCTTATTGGTTTATGTGGATTATGTATGGTTCTTTTATGGTTTCTTTTTATTGATATGCATGTTCGTGTGGGGGAAGTTTCTGTGGACAAGGATTTCTAAAATACATTGGTTTCTAAATTTTTTTATTATTTTATAAAAAATTGATTTTTAAAAATTTCATTTTTTAAGAAAGTTTAATTCTTGACTTTACTTGCTTGTTTCTCGGGAGACTTAATTGGTGTTTTCCTTTTTGAACTTTGGTTCTTGAATGTTAATACTTAAATGTTAAATTCTAGGGTTGCCGCTTTGTTGGAATTACTTTTGGTTTTGACTTTTGCCCTTGCCTGCATGAATGACGAAACACGAATTGAATGATTGGAGAGTTAGGTTTGGAGGCAACTTCTTCCCCTTGATAAGTCTGTCTCCTGCCTACTCTGCGATCATTCATATATGCATTTTTTAAAGGGATTGTTTAATTTGATTTTAATTTGTTGGATTGGTGGATTTGTTTTCATGGATGGATTTTGCACTTGATTTGCTTGTGCTTCTGAATTTAAATGATATTGTAGATTAGTTCGAGAATTAAATCTTTTACATGTTTGCATATTTTTAAATTATTTTAAATTATTTTGGCTTTTTTCTTTTTTAGAATTTAAATTTGCTTTTTTACTTTTTTACTTTTATACGTATTTGTTAAGAATTTAAGTTTGTTTAAATATATATATGTGTGTGTGTGTTTGTGTGTGTGTGATTTTTAGAAATATTGGAAAATATGATACTATTACATCCATATATTCATGTAATTGTAAAAAAATTTTCCCGTAATATTTTAATTGTAATTAGAATTAATTGTTCGACAGCTATGGAAATATGTACTGTGAACTTTCAACTTCGCGAGTTTCAGAATCCCGATATATCCGAAGGCAATTAATAAACCATATTATGATTAACCAAAAAAAAGTATTATTAGCAGTTTACCTGTAATTTCAAGCAGTTTAATTTAGAAAATAAGTTCATTTGTTTACGTCAGTTGAAATGAATATTCAGTATTCTCTTTCTATGAAACGCATGCACACATTCTCTTTTTTTTTTTTTTTTTTTTTTCGTGTTATTTACTGCATCTGTCTAATATTTCCCTCCTTAATTCATGGTGCATTTGTTTAACATTACTCTCATCTTTCATTACAACTAAATTATGCACTATTGTTGTTAAAAGCAACTCCTAACTATTAGGATATCAACTTGCTGACACTACAGTAATTTCGCCCCATTATTGTATCCTGTTTTTTGTTTTTATTTTTTGCAGACAATTTTGTTTTTCTTTTTAGGTTTCTGATAGCAATTCTTATATCTTTGCCCAATAAACAAATTTAAGTTCCTTTTAAGACAGAGCCCAGAGCCTAGTTAGTCGTCAATTCAGTTTATCGGGTGTTTACTGGAGAGGTTTCCTTAGATGCTGTCGGCTTTGGGGGTATAAAAGAAACGAGCCGAGCTCCTATTTAACACCTATCCAAGTGGGTAGCGTAACGCGAGTCTATCAGGCTCCGTTCAGACTGTGGTATGTATATGTCATATAAGAAATAAAATGCGGGAAGTTCCGTTCACATCTGAGAGACAGGGTCTAAACCGTAACCAATTAGAGGAGCTACATTTGCGCATGCGTGGATCAGCTTTCCCACTCTGTTTTCTCTCTCAATAGGTTTCGCGCGTTCGCTCTGATTGGTCGACTCTTGTACCATGTCCGCATAAGGTCGAAAACTTCGACATTTATGCCAAAATTCCTAAACCAGTTTTTGTGAGGTAGCAAGGTCTGGTTAGCTAGCAACGAAGCTCGGCTTAAACCAGTCGTGAAATTTATACCACCGTCTAAATGGAGCCTAAAGGGTCATTCATACTGTGGTTTATCTGAACTAACAGAAACAGTTCCATGAGAAACTAGCTCAGCTATACGTGCAGTTCAGACTTTTGAACTCGCTGCGCTATGGGGAAAAACGGGTTTTGGAGATGGGTCGGCTAAGTCAGTTGTCTCCGTTAGCTCAAATAAACCCCAATCTGAATGGCCCTTTAGATACTTCAAGTCATCCGCCTGCTTCTATGCTTGATCGAGAATTAAAAGTCTACCTTCCCTAAATAGGTTTGAGCATGACAAGGCTTCGGATCAGATTTAGGGTTTCTTTCGGATAATCTTTTCGAACCTCCTCCTTCCGCCTAATAAGGATTTGAGTATGTATAGCCAAAAGTATGGCCATATAGAAGTAGGTTTCAAAGTACCTGTGTAATTCCTTATCTTATATGCCACCACAGAATACAGATCTTTACAAAAACAGAAAATAGAATTTTATAGATTTTTCTTCTCTTCTAACATTATGTTGCATATAAAAAGTTATACCATGTATTCCATGAGAACTATATTTTCCAACTCGGTTTGAATTACTCTCAGCAGGTTATTTAAAGAGCTTTTGCTCTCAAAAATTCCTGATATTCACAGCTTGTTTTGGAAAAATAGTGAAGAATTTTTATTCGCATATTCTATTTACTAGCCAGAAATATGCTGAATGATAGAAATAAATATTTTATCGTGTATATTCTGTTGGGTTCACACAGGCAAATTTAAATTTTGAAGTTTTGCCACTAGGATTTTATGCAGTCGATCCCCAAACCCAATGATTTAAATTCTGTATTTTTAGATTGTAATGATATTCCGCAGTTTTTCTCAAACTTTTCGTCTAATAATGTGCCATAAATTAAATGATAGTTGCATGTTAAAACATGTTATGATATTTTACATGAGCATTTAAAGTGGCTCTGAGCCGCAAATATCTTCTAATCACTTTTGAAATATGGACATCTAATGGAGCTTAAATAAGAAAAGTAAGTTATCATAGACTTATAAAAATGCTGAGGATAATAGTGTCGAAGACCTGTGATACTTTTCCGTTCTTGAAATGTACATGTATAAGAAATGAATACTTTGCATAAAGAAATAGTAAGAAAAATTTTGCTTTGTATTATTACACTTATTCTTCAGTGACCATTTATATTGCCGTATTGAATGTGTATAACAAAGCAATTTAAATTTTGTGTTAACGCTGTGTCATCTGCAACTAAACAAATTGCTTTTAAAAATATTTTCTGAATTTTAAAGTGCTTAAACATTTTGGAAATCATTATTTGCATTTATGGAAGGGCATTAACAAAAGTCTTATATAGTAGAATTACTTCTTAGCAGACATTCAAAGAACCAAAAAGCTTTCATCCATTATTAGAAAGTCTCTGCTAAACGTGACTATCTTGATTTTTTACGCCGGGAATCCGAAGATTCAGAAACTATTCGAAGTATTCGAAGTGGGAGTATTCGCTAAAGTGGAGTTTCCGTTAACAGAGGTTTGAGTTACACTAATCAAAGTTATTCAGTGTTTTATCTGCGACTAATTATAACTGTATTTAGAACTCATTCAGTGTGCATCATAAGTTTGTAACGCTATTAAGTCTTTATAGCAAAAAACACAAAAAGTGTCCTCGGTTAAATTCCAAATATGGTTTGGTTTATTTGATTATGATAAAGTACTCAAAGGCTATCTGGCTAAGAGGAGGTATGCCTCTGGGGAGGATTTTCTAAGGGAACTGGCTCGTATACACGTTACACATGGGGAAAACCACGAAAACGCCCATGCAACCAGCCCGTTCACGAGATTCCTACCAGTGTTCAGCGACTTTGCCGTTCGGCCGCTGGTGAACCCAAATTCCAAACGTGAATAGAAGCTTTGTCTTTTCTTAGTGTAGAAGCAGATGCGTTGAGAATGTTATTAAAGCATATGCAGTCAGGAGTAAACTATTAAAATAATGATGAAGTGTGTAAATATAATTATTTCTTTCTATATTAGCATAAATATTGTTTCATTTAGAACCATTAGAATTTTGTTATATTTAGTTTCATTTAGAATTTTTATTGTAATTTTTTCATTTAGTTGTTTTATTTTTCCTGGTGAGAAACTTGGTGAGACCGATCTTATCCTCCGTAAAAGGAAATTCAGGTAACTGAAACGGCAACAGTCACTGAAACGATAAGAATGCAGATAACTGAAACTATAGTAATAAAAACTACCAAAATGTTGATGAAATGCGGAAAAATAAATACTCTTTTCTGACTTATTGTAAATTTTGTTTTATTTTCATCAAGAATATCTCTATCTTGTTGTAAATTATGTTTTCATTCAGTTATTACATATCTCCAGTTATCCGAATTTGGTGGGACCGGCCTTATTTCTTGGAAGGGAAAATTCAGGTAACTTTTTTTTACTTTTACACTGCTAAGGAGGGCTACTGACCGGGAACAAGCCTTTGCAGTATGATGTCCGCCCTGCAAACATTTATTATCAGGTATTAAGTCTAAATTAAAAAAAAATTACAGAGTCACATCTAGATAGGGAATACGAAGGACTACCTTGAATACATATGACATTCCTGATAGCACAGATTAAAAAAAAAATTCTTAGAATTACAAAGCTGCATTGATACAAAACTGGTAAAGGTAAAACAAAAACAGTAAAATTTAAGACTAACATTGGAATTTCAAGCCTGCAGTTATACATCACACTGACTTACTATTATACACTTATTATAATTCCGCACATTACTTAAAAAAAAGAACATATTATGCAATATATTACTATAATACTGAACAACACACTAACATAGTAAAACTGATACTACAAATAAAACACACCATGAAAAGTACACACTGACATAGTAAAGCTCATACTACAAATAAAACACAACATATACACTGCTCGTAACAGAAAAGTAGACAATTCTGTACATGATGCTGTACAGTAACGCTAAAACTAATCAAAAGAACACTAGACAATAACCTTTGGAAACAGTCACAGTGAAATTACGAATATAATATATTGTAGCAGAGTTAGAATACGAATTCAGGTAACTTAAAATTATACTTTCAAACTTATGTCATACTAGTCCTACGTAATCTGGGTAACATCCTTAGACTACATGGACGTTTTCCGTCATCTGCCTTTTAAAAATATATAGCATATTTTGTAAAAATTGCTGCTTAATTAATTTTTAAATTATTAATAAAGGATCTTGAGCTGTTGTTTCTTTCTGAGAAGATTCGATATGCGGATTATATCCCGAATTCTTTCTAAGCGTAGTCCCTCACGACGACTTCTATCAGATAATAGAAAGTCTCGCTTATTAAGGTAGCGCCTTATTATTAATTGAACTGATTTCAGTTGTAAAAATTATAACTTCTTCCAGTATTTGAGAGCACTATAACAATACTCACAGCGACCATACGTACCAGCTATCGTCTAATGTCACATGACATCAGCATTAGAGCTCTGTTTGTATTATTAACAGGCATGTTATTTCCCAGAAGGAATAAATGTTCGTTCTTGAATAATGTTTTATATAGTTTTTTTCCATTGTTGAAGAGTATTTGAAACTATATGTAATGTGCAAAGACATCACTAAACACCTTATTGCGCTTCTTCGAGTCGATGAGTGTTGGTTTCGAAACACGATGCCACTTGTCACACATCTAATGAAATTATGCAGCTTTTGCGCGAGTTGTTTGACAACTACATCATTTCGAAAGCATTATGATCCCTATGCTCAACCGATTTGTCATCCGTAGATTTCTTTCCTTTGGGAAATACTTTGAGAGGAAAATCTACGCAAATAATCTGCATACATTTCTGTATCTAAAAAAAAGGAAGGTTATGACTGCGATTAACAGTATCAGTACAGAGATGTCCACAATATGTACCAAGCATGGAAAAATAAGCACACACATGTACTATTCAGACGATATGCCATTTCGAATATAAGTTGTAAAACGTGATTTAATATTGCATCTGTTCGAAATATTTTTTGTCTTGATTAAACAGGCGGATATTATATGTTTTGATCAACTTGTAGAAGATGTTTTTACGTTCTTAGAGACCTATGAAGTTTATGAACATGGATCACTATCGTAACATTCATTTTAATCTTCTCAAATGTTACTTTTCATCTTGAATACAGGATAAGGTCTCATCATCATTTAAAATCAGGTATCCAAGTTCATTTGCAGCGACGATAAATTACTTAATTTTCATTTTTGTCACAATACATTTTGTTTTCTTGTTACATATTATTTTATTTAGTTTCATTAACATTCATATTCACCAAATTTAACTGGCGAAATCATAACATACCTTAATTAATTACGCTGAATTTATTAAAATTTGACCTTGAAACTGAGATGTTTGGATAGTAGATTCGTTCAAATAATTTCAGTTAGAATACTGAGCATTATACTGTAAATATCTGCCCTGGAAACACAGTAGTATTTTAAAGGCTTAGAGCTGTTAAGTATCTTAATTCTACCTTGATGTAAAATTAAACATAAGGTATAAAATGAAGATCTTGAATAACTAATTATGTTCTAGTACCTTCAAGTCTCGAATTCAGTGTTAGTCATTAAAAGTATGAGATTTTAAGGTCCTTACGTCATATTATGCTTCTTTTATCGTTAAAGAACTTTCTAATAAGTAAAATAAAGTTTCACTCTTTATAACTGTAACTTTTCAAAACCTACCATAATTGCGGTAGAATATTTTATCATATGAGCCATAGAAAGCAGGAAGGAATATTATTAACTAAATAACGTTTAGTAAAGAAGTTTCTGAAAGCCATTAAACAAACTGGATGTTCGAAGCTACTGACATTTTCACGGTCTTTTATCTTTATTTTTCACGGTCTAACGATGTCTTTTAGATTATTTTCTACGTCTTTTGATTCGAGAAAATATGTCTTTGAATAGGAAGCAATGCAATAGCTTATTGATGAGAAAAAATTAAAGTCAAGCCAGGGAGCATTTACCTAATAATAATGCAGTATCGTCACTGAAGTAACAGATTTGAATGAGTAATGAAGTTAAGGTAATTTCATGACTACCATCATATAGATGATCGAAAAATAATGGATTTGCTGCAGTAAACGCGTTCTGATTGTAAACGTTTCGGAGCTATTTTATTGTGACCGGTTTTCATGTAATAATAAAAGTTACGCAATTTTTATGAAGCATTTTGACTTTGTTAACACGAAACACGAATTCTGAATGCCATTACAGCGGACTTCCCGCATGCTTAGCTTTTATGGTTTTTCTCGTAACTCTTTCGCATCGGTAGAGGCCAAAATCTATTTCACTCAAACATCTAAAACGCCTGTATGTATGTATTTTTTATGTATTTTTTGAATGGATTTCTTCTCCCCATGCCACATAGAATGCTACAGCGCTAACAATAACCGACTTAAGTAAAGTGACAACTTCTCTCTTGGGCTCTTCATGCGCTTTCACTAATGTGTGGGGTTTTCACTTAAGACAGGATTGCAACTTCGGGTAGCTAAAATTGACGGTAAACAAAGGAGAAGAAAGGCACATTCAAATAATAGAACTGCTTTTAGTCGCTTCAAAAGAATGATTGGCTTCTCATTTAACAGCACTGAAAAACAATGAGGTATGCACTAACGTGATGGGGAAGGCAAGAGATAGAAAATAATTCAAGCTTTCGGACGACCTGCCGATGTCTGAATGGTCGGGAGTTTTGCACGACTTCGATGGGAAAGAGTTAATGTCTCTATGAAGACCTCTCTCTTGTGTGTGCTTTGTCATATTAAAAAAACCTAACTATTTTAACATTAGTATATTTTTCCTTTTGTAAGATCTTATTGTTTGCCACAAAAAAAAATATGTATAGATTAGTTTGCCATGTTTTTGCATTTTTAGTAATGCTTTGGCAGTTTTGCATTTTTGTATTTGCTTGAAGCTTTGATTTTTACCTGATATTCCATTGTTTACTTACCCACGTATTTATTACATAATTGCTCATCTAATTAGCGTATTTTTGAATTGTAACTAAGTGTAAAATGTGCAATACCCGTTTTCTATCGAACCGCTTCGGAGCAGGTTATATCTCCACAGAGGCTTTAAATTATAAATAAATGAATAAATAAATAAACTGAAATGTTTTCTTTTGTGCTTAATTTACAGGTAATTTGCTTATTTTTATTTTAAGAAATTTTTTAATATTGTTACGTTTTTCCTATTCTTCTGAGACCAGTTGTTACTTTATTCTCTTCCTTCACATTCGTATGGGGTTCGTATGGATTTGGAGTGAATAACGACGACACTTGATGAAGTACCGAAACACACTTTATTGGCCGGTATTAATCAGGTAAGCCTCCAAAAACACGTTTTACAGTCGTCGAAGATCTACTATAAACACGCTGACACGATCAGCGACTCAGCCTTCAGGTTATCAGGCTATCACGGTGGAGACAGCTTCCTGTAAAGCACCCGACTCTGCTTTCCGGAGTACAGCTCCCGACTCTGCTTGGTCGTTCCCGGAACTTCACGTACTCTCGAGACTCTCCACGCTACAACTCGCGATGCACTCGACGACACACAGAGCACAGCTCCTGATTCTCGGTTCAGTCGTTTCCGGAGCTCAACACGTTCTCTCGACGATGCACTAACCACGATACTCTAACAGACTCCTTCAGTGGACTCGACGACCCACTCGGCACTCGCTGGCCGGCTGCTGTCAAAGCGATCGCTTCCGCAGGGATTGACTCGCTGGACGAAACACACTCACTCGATGAGAAATGCACACTCTCCCTCTCGATGAAGCACACTGACTGACTGCGGACCAGCAGGGTTTATATAGCTTTCGGCTTGTGTTCGGAAACATTCTGGACTAAACCGGTAAGAATTCGTTCCAGAAGGTTCTCCAATCGTCCATGGTATATCACCAATTTTGTCGCCAAATGGGTGATTTCTCGCCAAATGTGGCAACCCTGCCCTCCTTGCTATTATATGGCAAGCGTAAAACTGCTTTGCGAGGAAGCCATCTCACCGCGCCTTTACATTTCGTAACAGTATATTCTAATTGTTTTTCAAATTAATCGTTTGTTTACTATGCAGTTTTTTAACAATTCATCCAAATATAATAATCTTTATGTTTAAAAAAACTTCTACGAAGTTTTAAGAATAAAATAGGTTATGTTCTTAGTTTTAAAATGTCTGTTAAATGTACGGTAATCTCTGATGTAACATAGGTGCATTATCGGTACATGATATCTCAATTCAATGATTTTATATTCTTATTATTTTCAGATTGGGATTTTGTCATTTGCCAGGACAGTCAAATAGAATGATTTGTAGAAGAATGGATCTACAAAATATTAGTTCATTCTGAAAGAAGACACGCGTAACTGAGAGTTACAAAGACTCCAGTTTTTGTTTAATATTTATTTTTAAGGTAAGGCTATATTTTGTTCACATTTTTAACTTTTGCCTAGATACTTTTTGTCTTCCTGATTTTTAAACTTTTCGTTTAGAAGAAAAAGACGGAAACTAGAGTTCACAATAAAAAAATAAATAAATAAATAAATAAAATAAATAAAAAATAATGTGAATTTTAGCTGTTTTTTTAAACAGCGCTAAAAAAGATCTGTTCGGAAGATTTAATGAATAATTTTTGCTGCTATTTCTTCGTTAGAAACACTTGCATCTCGGTATTAGGTACAAACATCCAGTGCAAAGCTCAAATCCTGGAGTTAAATAAAATAATCTGTATTATTTAAGAAAAAGTTTAGTTATAGAATTAATATAAGTATTTTATTTTTAGCCGATGAGATTAGTCGATTAGTGATTGATTTTGCTGCTAATATTAAAGACTCTTTTTTCTGCTGATTAGATAATAAAGATTCAGTCGAAGTTCAAATCCCAGAATATATATTTAAATTGGCTAATATTATGTTAGAAATAATTTAATAGAAAAACTAATGAGAATATGTTATCATTAGGTGAATAGATATACATCTATAGACAAATAACCTACGCTAGAATTGCAGATGTTATTTTTATCAAAGCCAGATTTAGATGTTGGTTTAGGGTACTACAGTCATCTGGAACTTGAGTTAAAACTATATGAAGCCGATTTAATGTTAAAAGATTTATGCTAAAAAATTTCATATATTCAAATTAAATGTGTAATGAAATATTTATTTCAGTTTTCTTAAAGCAAAACAGCATATAATTTTGCGAACTCGTTTGATATTTAGACTTATGAAAATATGCGCATACATATCTGCGATATCTTAAAAAGAGTTTTAATGAGGAATACCGTAGCCCATACTCTCCATCCGAAATCCAGACAACCGTTCTCACCTAGCCCATAAAATTAATCAAATCTCTGAAGATCTCAATACTGAAATAACCATAATTTCGATCAAAGGGCAGAGCGGCAACGATACCGCCGACAATCTGGCAGGAACAGTAACTCTTTCCCAAGAAGGCGAGTTCCTCAACATCAAGCTTCCAAAATTACAACTACGACAAATTCTAAACAAACATCTAAGCCACGAGTGACAAGAAGAGTGGAATAATGCTACAATAAGCCAGTCATCTCACCAGTTCTTCCCGAAAATCGACACAGAAATCAAAAGCTCCAAGCCCTTCTTAACTTATTATCTCATCGGTCATGGACCATATCTAGATTATTTTCTTAAAAGGAACTTCTCCGATAGCTGCAATTGCATCTGTGTAGTCAAAGAAGTACAGACCATTATCTGTTGCTCTGCCCACTTACAAGTGTCCTGCACATTCGGAAACCCACCAATCTAGATCTTAACTTTAAAAGACTGGTGATATCTCAACGCCACCTATATCCAAAAATCATGAAAGTACACCAAAAGATCTGTGCTCTAGGACTGGATCTATGTTAAGTCACACGTTAGGATCGAGAATAAAAAAGCAAAAAGAGCAATGTCGATTTTACACCCCAATAACTGACTCCGCGAGACATTAACAATTTTCATAATACTCCAAAACACTGAACCTACTGAGCTAAGACCATGAACTTTGGAGTGAAAGATCTGAACTCAGTACAGTTTTACCTGTAATAAATATCAGAATCATACTTCCGATATATTAGCAAAATCAAATCCCATATGTTTATCCACTTGCATAAAAATGCAATATTTTCAGTGCAATGATATCCAAAAGATCAACTTTAATATATTCACGTAATCCAATATTTTAATAAATGCACTAAACAATTTGTGTTATTTATGTAACTTTGTATGTATATGACTTTGTATGTAATTTTATGTTATTATCCTCTTATGTTTAAATGTTACAACTCCTATGTATAACGTCAGTATTACTTAGAAATAGTATCTAGTCAGTTCCAAGTTTTACATATTCTAGCTGGTTAGTGTATTGTGGCAATACCTGTTCCATTCTGTAGTAATGTTTCTGGTGCCCGATGCACTTTTACCTGTTTACCTGTAGGTGAACAGTATCTGTGCGACCACTTAGTAGGAAAACATCAGGAACTATTGTTTGACTATGTGGAATAAAAGCTCAGTAGCTAAGAGAACTATGGTGAATAAAAATGTTCTTTTTAGAAAATGAATTAATTTTATTATCTTTTCAATGATGTACGCTCATGTCCATAAATTAAGGATAATTCGGAGTCATGCGGAAATTGAACTCTAAAATAAATATATCACCTGTAAAATCACTACACACATCTTCAAGAATCATATGCAAATTTCAGGATGTAACCAGATGACGCCGATGGTACATCACAATGACGAGAGTGTAAGAGAGTGATATATAAGGAATACAGGCAAAGAAGTAAAATTGTTCGTAGGCGCTTTATAAGCACTTCAGTGCAATAACCGAATAGTTATGACACAAAGGACGCATTTGGATGATTTTTTACGCGGTAGAATTATGGGCCGTCTGGATTGTGGGCGTACCCAACTGGAATATCAGACGAACTTGGAATTGCCCAGAGTGTCATCTCCAGGCTTTGGTAACGATTCCAAGATGATGGTAATGTGAGTAGACGTTACAGCACAGGTCGCCCCAGAGCTACTACGCCGAATGAGGACCGGTATTTGGCAGTTACTGCCAAAAGAAACAGGCGGAGTACAGCCTCAGACCTGTCTCGTGAGCTCTCTTCAGCCACTGGTACGACAATTTCAAGGCAGACCGTGTGCAGACGCTTAGGGCAGATTAGTCTATATGCTCGTACACCTGTCACATGCGTTTCACTTACTGCAACTCACTGTCGCCTGCGGTTAGCTTGGAGTAGAGAGCATGCATTGTGGACACCGCAACAGTGGGCTTGTGTGAAGTTTTCCGACGAGTCCAGGTTTAGCTTGCAGTCTGATTCTCGCCGGACTTTCATATGGAGAGCTCCAGGGACCCGTTACCACCAAGAAAACATCATTGAACGACACCATTACGGTGTCGTTCAATGATGTTTTCTTGGTACAGGAGTGCTCGTTTGGGATGGAATTATTGTGGGTCCCAGAACTGACCTGCATGTTCAAATTGGAACCATGACAAGCCAAATCTATCGGGACATCATTCTGGAACATGTACGTTTGTTTCGGGGTGCCATGGTTGCACAATTTGTGTTTATGGATGACAACGCCTGTCCTCACCGCGCAAATATCGTAAGCGAATGCCTTCAATCGGAGAATATCACCCGTATGGACTGGCCAGCATTCTCACCGGACTTGAATCCAGTAGAGCACGTGTGGGACATGCTTGGCCGACGAGTTCCAGCCCGTCAACCTCCTCCTACATGTCTACCGGAACTTCGGAGAGCATTGCTTTTTTAGTGATGTAATATCCCCCAAGATCAGATCGATAATTTGATACTCAGCATGCCTAGGCGTTATACGGACTGTATTGCATTGTCTGGGAGGCATACAATGTATTAACATACCAACATGTTATCATACCAACCATGTAATATTGTTTTTTTGTAAATAGGTTTTTTTTTAATTTGCTCCAGGGAGAAAAATCGCTAATTTTTTTAATAATATCAAACATATAGCATCTTTTTTTTGCTCTTTACCTTTTGGTTAATAAATAAGCTTTACAAATAAGTCAAATTTGTTTTGCTTCTAACTCTTCCTTTGCCTGATTTTGCATTATCCTTAATTTATGGACATGAGTGTATATAGTACTAATGCATCAGTATTTTATATGATTGAATCCTTTTGAAGACCCTCACTGTATTTATTATCTGGATTAGCAGGTTGTAGTTAGTTATTATCATTTAGATGGTTTGATTTGTAGGCTTTGAAAGAACTAGACATCGGAAGTAGATTTGATCTAAATGAGTTCAGTTCTGCAGCACCTTTTCCAAAATAGTTCCTTTAACTTTTTTCAACCCACAGGGACAGTAGCCCTGAAGGGCAAAAATAGTCTCAAACCAACATATGGCGTTGAATCATTTATGAAAGTCTGAATCACTTTTCAAATTTTTGCCACCAAATACTATTATTGCCCTGAATTACACTAAAAAATTAAATAATGAAGAATCTGCATGAATGTATGTATTTTTCTCGAGTTGTGAAAATACGACGCGTACCTAGAGCCATCATTATTTGAATAATATCCAAACATGGAACCGCGAATTTTGATTTCGAAATTGTTTTATTATCTCTTTCATATTTTATAAAACTTAAACGAATTTTTCATTTTTCAAATCATATTATTTTATAAATAAAGAATCAGATCATGATATTTAATAAATAAAGGTAACACAGAAATCGTTAAAAAAACGCCCCTTTAGGCATAATATAAAATCTAAAAGCTTTCAGATTTTATTTTACTTTTTTATCTTTTACTTTAAAGGGAAAAGTTAATTTCAAGTTACTCGGTAACTTAATTGATTTAAGCAAATCAACTCGAGGGCTGTCTGCCTAGAGAGGGAGACTTCATAGAGGATTTCTTAAGGAAAACTGGCTCCCTTTTGCGCTACATATTGAGAAACTTAGGATGAAATCTCATATGCAGCCAAGCTCGTTCTCTGAGATTCGAACCTGGGTCAAACGATATTAGTATTTATCGACTTTACTGCTCGGCCGCTGGTTGATTTTGTACATTTTGTACAAATATTTTTTTATTTGTTACCTTTACTTAACTCCTTAATTTAGGACGTTTTCTTAAACCCACTTATTGCTTATACAACATAATCTACATACTTTAAAAAACACTTACAACTGCATTTTCTTTCCGATAATATTACATACCTTTGAAATAAATGGTGTTTAAAAAACAAATAAATTTGATTAATAATGTTAAGAAAGTTATTTTCTATATCTTATTGCAACTGTAATTGAGTTAAATGCTTCTTCTGTGCAATAGCTTCTTAATGCAATGGAAACATTAACAGTAATTTCTTTTATAACAGTAGGAAAAAGTACCCAAGCATTTCAGAATTTCCCTAGGCAATTTCCACAATAATTTTTCTTTCTACAAATCGCATTAAAAGCACGTATTAACAGTACAGAAAATATTCTTATAATTAGAAACAAAACTGAAAAATGTAATGTAATTAGCTCAGCAATAAATGCATTGTGGGTTGGTTAGCAATAGACACGCAAGTAATCAGAGAAACTAAGCTTATAATTAAGCTCGCAGATTGGGTTGTAATTCGAAGTTATAATTACCAGATTTGTAAATACCTAAAAAAGTATGAGGTTATAATTACTCACTTTTTGTAACTTAAATAATAATATGGAGACAGGGAATAACATTAAGTCTGTAATAAACAATACTACCATTTAAAGGAAAGAAATGAACTCTACGTTAAGATTTATTAAATTAAAAATTTTTAGAGAATACTTTAGTATTATTTTGTAAATAATTTATGCCTAACAGTATGAATTAAATCGCATAAATGTTTTCAACAAAAGTTTAATAACAATAGCAATAGAAATAAAATTAATTTTTTTTTGAAATTGCTGGGTTTTAAAGGAGATGTAACTAAATTAAAAAGCATTTTGAATTATGAAAGACCGAACATTGCAGATAAGAATAACAAAAATACGAAATTTTTTGATTTAGCTCTATGATGCGATTAAAATTAAAACTTAAATCATATAAAAGTAAAACTTACTGTAGGGTCATTATTATCTTAATTATTCAGTTATTTATAATTTTAACCTTTACTATCACTTCTCCTTTCCGTTTCTTCACCAAAAATGTAAATTTAGTTAGAGGGTTGCGAAATAGATAATGTGTTTTTGCATCTCGAGGCCACATTACTAGGTTCGCCAGCTCCGATAAGATTGAAATTCATCGGCTTTGCGTTATTGCTGCCAAATTTTAATTGTTACGCCGGTGAGTAGCTTTGAACCAACTTTAAAATTAAAGTTAAAATTTGTAGTCTTTGACTACTAGGCCAAGTTTCAAATTTTACAGTTGATTGTTACTTTAAGTTGCATTTGCCACAAGTGGTGGCTGATTATGTTAGTACTAGATGTGCATTTATAATTTCAGGTTTTTTATCACGCCTGTGATAATATGTTCTCGATGCCAACATTCTAGCTACGTAACCTCATTTCATAGAGTTTTGTTGCACTTGATGTTATATCATATTCAAAAACTCAATAAATCAAACTCAGCAAATACGGATAAACATTACAGAAAATAGATCAGGACTTGATAGGGTATTTAGAAAATATCTGAAATCATTAAATTTTCTCAAATTATATTTAATATTTGATCCACAGCAGAATAATAACCATACGTAATTTCAAATATTTGCGAATAAAATTCTAAAAAACTGCACCGTTAGTTAAGTAAAATTCTCTTGTAAAAAAGTGTAACACCAGGTACAGATTTTTGTAAAGAAATTTGGCGGTAATAGATAATAAAATAATCCTTTTTTTACAAAAGTAGATATTCACTACGGCAAGTACGAGAACCATGTTAGATAAAATCATAAAAGAAATCTTTTTTTTTAAAGGAAACTGACTTTTATGGGCGTTACTGCAGAAGAAAACCACGAAAGTTTCTGTAGAGTCAACCTGTTTCACCAGGGAAAAAATTCTGGATAAAACTACATTGCTGTTCAATATTTTTAGTATAGAATTTTCTCATTTGGTTCATCCCCAGAACGTATAAACTAAACGAGAAACTCTCTTAATTTTGAATACTATAATAATCTCTTAATTTTGAAGTATGTTAGTAGTGAGTGGTTTTAACATTCCGGCTACCAGTGGAAATGTCTTGAATTACATTAGTGGTAATTCACATATAATTAGAATAATTATATTGTTACGAAATGTACAGGCGCGGTAAGATGGCTTCCCTGTAAGGCAGTTTTAGGTTTGCCATAAAATAGCAAGGAGGGCAGGGTTGCCACATTTGGCGAGAAATCGCCCATTTGGCGACAAAATTGGGGATATGCCATGGACGGTTGGAGAACCTTTTGGAACGAATTCTTACCGGTTTAGCCCAGAATGTTCCCGAACACGCTTGTGTTCGAAAGCTATATAAACCCTGCTGGTCCGCAGTCAGTTAGTGTGTGTCCCTCATCGAGAGCGAGTCAATCCCTGCGGAGTACATCGAGTTGACAGCCGGGCAGCGAGTGCCGAGTGGGTCGTTGAGTTCACCGAAGGAGTCTCTTAGTGTATCGCGGTTAGTGCATCGTCGAGAGAGCGTGTTAAGCTCCGGAAACGACTGAACCGAGAGTCAGGAGCTGTGCTCTGTGTGTCGTCGAGTGCATGGCGAGTTGTAGCGTGGAGAGTCTCGAGAGTACGTGCAGTTCCGAAAACGACCAAGCAGAGTCGGGTGCTTTGCAGGAAACTGTTTCCACCGTGATAGCCTGATAACCTAAAAGCTGTGTCGCTGATCGTGCCAGCGTGTTTATAGCAGATCTTCGACGACTGTAAAACTTGTTTTGGAGCTGTCCTGACAATACTGACAAATGAAGTGTGTTTCGATACTTCATCAAGTGTAGTCGTTATTCACTCCAAATCTACAAACCCCGTGCGAACGTGAAGGAAGAAAATAACGCAACAACTGGTGTCCGAAAGAAGAAAAAACGCAACAATATTTAAACTTCCTTTCAATTTATTTCACGAAAGGAAGACATGTATCTATTTCTCAAGTAATATACTTACAGGTGTATTAAGAAAAACTATGGCTAACGTCTTATTAATGCATAAAGTTCCGCTTGCTTATCATGCTTAAAAAAACCCTGGACAATAGGCAATAAGAGCTCGGCATATCTAACAAAATGAATCTAAATGCCGCATCTAAAGTTTTGCACGTGTAGTTCAGCGGCATTTCTATCTAAATCAACATTCTGTCTAGTTTAAAAAGGATTTATTAGAATTCAAAAAGAAATTATCTAACCTAGAATCTATTTAACATTTCATAGCAGTATTCAAGCTGCATCAAACAGATCGAATCCAAAGTTCACACTATTCCGTTTTCTAAATCAATGCGCTTCGCGTTGCCATTCAGAGGTAAAGAAAAGTTTCGAACCGGAATAGGTATTTCTAAGTCGCTTTAGATCGATTTGGAGAACAAAAATTTACTACATAAACATATCTGTTTCAGTCGCGTTTATAGAGTCTACCTTTTAAAGAAAATGGTTTTAAAATATCATTTAAGCGTAAATCTTCTTCTTGCGCAACCGAAACTTCTGCCAGTTGATTCCTCTATGAAAACTTCATTTGTAAAATTGCCTCTGGGGATGTTTGAGTTCTTTTGTTTTATTTCTTTTATTAATACTACAGTTTGGGATCACTTCGTATATAATTCTACGTTACTTTCATTTAATAAATGACCTTCTATAGTGACTGATCTCATAATAACTTTAAAACGTCTTAGAATTCTCTTGTCAATTTGAAACTAGGGTTGTTGATCTTACACAAATACACATATTTTATAAGCTCTTTTATATATATATATATATATATATATACTTTCATTTATTTATATCTAAGATTAGATTTTATAATAAAATTAATCATTATACTTAAATATGTTAGAAATATGTCACATGTAAAATTTCTAACGAAAATATTGTTATTTTAGAAACAGCGGTTTTGTTAAATGCCAATCATAGGCTTCCAACCGGGACAGTGTTTAGCGACGCTGAAAGCCGTACCGAAGGGCACGGGTTCGAATCCCGGAGATGGCTTGGATATTTGTAAATGTATAGTGTCTGTGCGGCACGGGAGCACTCTAAATAAATGGTGTGCCGAAAGTCCTCTCGAGAGGTTGGTGATAAAGGAAGAGGGGTGAGAGACCTTCGGACTCGTCCCCCCTGGGTGCTCTCCATCAACACTGGGTGCGGAACTGGGCAAAGTCATAATGTCACCTGTATGATGCTCAAGGCTCTTGTCAAGGACAGGCGCAATTTTACACTACTTGACGCGAAGAATTTCGTGGCTTGTTCTGATGCTACTGTCACGCAAGCGAAATATGACACCTGTATAGTACCCCAGGCTCTTGCCAAGATAGGCGCAATCTTAACCCCTTGCCACGATGAATTTCGTAGACTAGTTCTGATTTCAGAGACCTGATCTGATGTTACTATCGATCAAATGGGGTAAGTCATAACAATACACAACACGGAATTCATGAATAATTTTACTGACTTCGAAAAATCTGTTCTATTTTCACTATATTTAATTCGAGAGAAATTTTCAAATAAATCCTTTCGTAATCATTTTTAAGAATTTTTCTTTCTATTTAATTATAAAATTAAATTTCAAAATCATAATAACGAATTGGTTTTAGATTATCTCTTCAAATTTTGTTCTGGGTTCTTCTAAGAATTTTCTGTATATTGTGTAGTTTTCCCGTTGTCCTACCTTTTATTAACCAGATACTGGCACAGGCATCCTTATGAAGTGGTCTAATTTGCTTTTATGGCTCTCTCAGGGTGACATCTCCATAATCCTGAAAACAGGAGATTTATTTCATTTAATTTTCAAATTATGATATATATTTAACTAATATACAGGGTGGTCTAAAATTATTGAGCTTAATTCATGTTTGAATTGCGCGCGAGAAATGGGCTCATGTGGAAGTTATTTAATATTTAAAATTTTGTTTTGTAAGATTGTTTTAAATTGTCTTTCCAAGCAAACAATGAACATGTACGTATTTCATTCTTTTTCCTTTTTGTCTCAAATATGAACTGCGTTGAATAATTTTGGATCGTCCTGTATGTATTTACTTAAATTGGCTTCTTGCGTTGCCACTGATAAAAAACTGTGTATGCCTTAATGTTTCGTAATTAACAATAGAAAAGGATATACCACTGCATAAATTAGCTTGTTCGTATGCAATGCGTCAAATGTTCCGATTTTCATTTTTTCATTTTTATATTTATTTTTATTAGTCTAAAGGGGCAATTTGTGCTGAAGGAATATTATTTTCGTTTTACCATTTTGCATTGAAAACTATAAACGGCAAAATAACTATAAACTATAAATAATAATTTTCAAATCGTTGCCAGCAAATATTAGAGCCCTGTATTATATTTAAAGAAATAAAATAATGAAGAATATAACACGCAAAACATTAAAAAGACTCCCCTTTGGGCGTAATAATAATTCCGAAAGCTTTCAGATTTTTTTTTTTTTTTTTTCAGTGGGGTTTGTTTAGGATAACTGTAGCTGTAGAGGAGTTTCAAATCTCTCCCATATATAACTGATAACTGATATATTACGAAATACACTCTATGGTTTGTTTATATATAAATCTTTGCGAAATTGTTACAAAAGTGTGTGTGGACACCCTGTGTATTGCTAAATTTTTAATCAAGTCTTAAAGACAAGGATCAAGAATTAATGAAGAATTTTAATCTAGAATATCAACTTAATCATGAATTTTAAATATTATTCCAGTTATAGAAAACGTTGAGTCAGATTTCTGCTACTTACGCATGATAATAAACCATTTTCTAGTTTTGTATGATCATAAAAACTGAAAAAACTTTGTTTGCTAAATTAAACCTATTATTACTGAGACTCAACTGTTTATACTTAGTATACTTTTAAATGAAGTCTCTTCTCCACAATTATTAGAACATACATAAGAAATAAAATTTAACGCCAAGCCTTTATTAAACACTACCAGCTGCGACCAAAACAAAATTTAATAGTTCAATGCGCACTTGAAAAGAAAATGCACAAAAACATTTCAGTATGAATGAATTCAGTTCATTCTTTCTAAGTCGCAACCAATTCGTAAACAAATTTTTGTTGCCAAACAGCAAACAAAAACTTTTTACACGTCAGGTTAATGCGTATACGTATGATGTCACGATTTAAATTTAATGTAATATAATAACATTTTCTCAATATCAATGAAAGAATTAAAGTGGCAATAATATACTATGTCATTTATGCTAACCTGAAAACAAAAGAGTTGACAACAACAGATATTTACTTAAAATGGTGACGCTAACGAAACATTTTCGACATACAGTTCATACGACTTTCGAATTTTGAAAAAATCGCTTGGAGATGCACTGGCTCTTGTCTAGATGCATCCTATGTAGCAAATTTCGTAGCCCTGGGTCTATTAGCTTACGCGGACGAAAAACACACACAAACAGACTCTTTCTTTTATTATATGTAGAGATTTCTTATTTTGTAACACTTCAACGAATTTTTGATTAACAAATTAAACGATTTCAACGCGAGCAATGTCAACACTGTATGAAAAAAAAAATAACTCCACCACGCGAAACTATAACAAAAATTCTAAAGATATGCTCATTTTAAAATTATTTTGCGATATTGCTGTTGAACTGAATTTTATTGTTTAAGTGCGAAGAACACGATATTTAATAAATAAAGGTAACACACAAAACGTGAAAAAAAGGACCCCTTTGAACGTAATTTAAAATCTGAAAGCTTTCAGATTTATTTTTTTATATTTACTTGTTTGTTTGATTCTATGTTATTACCATTAGTGGAATTCCGTTTTTTTTGCATAATGAAACTCAATACGACAGTCTTCAAGGAAACAGAAAACTGACACTGTCATCGGAATCTGTAGAATTTCAACCATTCCTTGCAAAATTCCTACCGCTTGTGTGAATAAAATTTCTTCAGCTGTTACAGTGTGCAAGTTGAACTTAATACCTTGCTTTACTATACCCTTCAAAGACGTGAAATGCACCTATGTCAATTGCATAACGTAGACAATTTAACTATAATCCCTATGCAGGAGACTCAAATTATCCTTGCCATTAATTTCTGGAATGAGAATTATTCTTCTTGTTACGCTTTTCCACCCAGAAATTGTAAAATAAAAGAAAGAAAAAGCATTGTAACAATTTTTTAAAAATCCACCCAGCAGGCAAATATCGCGTAAGTTTCTCGTAGTGCCATAGCTAACGGAAGAACAAAAGGAAATTAGTGGACCATTTAATTGAATTAGCTACCTTGTGTAATTAGGTAATTACCTGGAAAAGGATCGTTTGTATTTTAAGTGATTATAACCACGGATACTGTAACCGCCTTTAAGAACAGGAATTATTTTTCTCTTTTCACTTCACGTCATAGGAAAAGAAGATACTTTTTTCATTTATTTTCATGAACTGGATATAAAAATTAAAACCGAGAACTTAATTATAAAGATGGAAAGGTTAATCATTCAAACTACAAAAGTCCATTATGTATCATCATAACAAACTGAGTAATCTGAAACCAAAATTTCAATTATTTTTATTTTATTTATCATTTAATATAATTTATAATGTGTCTGAATTATAACACTTCTGTCGCCTTGACTGTATAGAGGTTAGAGGAGCATACTGCGAAATCGCAGAGTTAGGATTCGATTCCCGAAGAAGGCATGGATGCTTGTACAGTGTCCGTGCGGCATGGGGGCACTCTAAATATGCAGCGAGCCGAAAGCTCTTTCGAGAGGTTGGTGGTAAAGTAATAGGGGTGAGAGACATTCGGACCCGTCTCCCCGGGTCGCTCTCGATCAGAGTTGGGGGCTGAACCGAGCGAAGTCGTATTGTCACCTGTTTGGTGCTCAAGAATCTTGCCAACGACAAGCTCAATCTTGCACTTCATGCCACGATGAATTCCGTGGGCTTGTCCTGATGTTACTGTCAGACAAGTGAGATAAGTCACAACAACAGCGATAACATTTCGATAATATGTAACATTATAAAATAAATTTTATATTGGTAATTTTTATAATGAAAATTTTATTACAATTTATATCATATCTTTTAAGGTATTATATATGCGTTGTTAACAAAATTCATTTCTAACATCTTATGGCTCACCAGCGGCCGAGCGGTAAAGTCGGTTGAACACTGACAGTTCGGTCCGAAGTTCGAATCCTGGCTGCATGCGCGTTTTCGTGGTTTTCCCCATGTGTAACGTGTATACGAGCCAGTAGAAAGTCCTCCACGAAGGCATCCATAACCTTAGGCAGATAGCCCTCGAGGCTTTGTAGTAATTTCATTAAAAAAAAGAAAGAATCTAACATCTTATTTTATTTACACACGATTTAGACTGATAACTCGATCCTTGCTTAGTACAGTTATGCTAAAATTGCTTTAATTATTATTATGCTTATCACTATTAATGCTGCTACTTTTTTGATGAAGTATTTGGCAAATGAATAACTGAATTAATTATATATTGCTTAGAAATGTGTTCTTTATATAAATCACACTATACGAAAACGATTATATCCATTCAAAAGTAGTTGGAATGTTTTTCAATTCAAAAGTAGATGGACTGTTTTTTAGAGGCTGTTCGCACATTTTATCGACGATTTTGCTTTGCTATAAAAGAGTCAGCTGCTTGGAAATTTTTGTTTTAACCACAACTGTAATTTTTGAAATTGTAAATTATCGTCTGCTACTTTAGTGGATGAAAGGTTATCATTGTGCTCTTTCCGAAGAATATTATTCACCTCGATAATTATTAAAAAACGCTGTGAAAGCCACGGTATATTAGCTATCTAAAACTAAAATGGGTAATATTGTCAAAAGGAAAGGAAAAGTGGCTTCAAGTAGCAAATTTGCTCCAAATACATATCCAAGGTAAAAACGAAAATGTGTCGAATGTTGCAAGGGTAACATCTTTAAAGTTAAAAGAAAATTCGCGAAGTCAAACTACAGTTGCGAAATCATTAAAATGCTTAGTATCAAATGTAAACATCTTAAAAAGGCGGAAAAACGCATTGTCTTTCTTCATGACATATCGCCGAACATAGAATGCTCTGCAGAATTTTTATGAGAAATATTTATCCAGATGAAAATGGAAAAAATTGTCTCAGTATATAAATATTCGATATATTTAAATGATTCCAATAAAAAGAGATCCATTTATTATCATTGGAGAGGAGAAAAAAATCTTAAAACATAGTCCAAAGAATCTAAAGAGAGTTTTTAAAAGGGATTTATGATTGTTGCTGGTTTTTCATATAACGACAATTTAAAAATAAAGAGAGTGGAGAAAAATTTTTAAATCAACTCCACGTATTATCAGGAACATATACCCATTTTTAAAATATGAAATACCTTCTCTTTACACACAGTGTGACAAATGTGTAGAACTGCATTAAGACAAAGCAAGCATTAACTCCTCAAAATCCACTGTTATTTTTCCTAGCAAAATTGAAACAAGAAACGGATTATCAAGGCTATATCCTTTAATATATCCCTACGAAACCTCCTGATTTTTCACCCACTGGATCTTTGCGTTTTTCGACTTCTAAAAAGCGGATTGTCCATACGTCGACCTATACAAACCTTCTTGGACTTTGGAAAGCTATTCGAGAAAAATAGGAAAAAATACCATTTCCAATACGACAAAAGGCTTTAGTGTCTTGGAAATTGCAGTGTAGAAAAACAGTAAAGAATGAGAGTTATCAAATAGGACATTTAAGGGGACTCATACACCTTAAAATCCATAAGATGTTGGAATAGGTGACTGTTGCAAGAATTCAGATAACTTATTTATTTTAAAGGCAATTACTACCAACTTTTTACAGATGACTACATAATATAACTGCTTTCTGAAATAGTAATCAGAAAGTTTGTGTTGCCACAAATATTTTCATAATTTAATCCGCTTTGTGACAACATTTTTCGTCATGTTTCCGACGTGCGCGCACAGTTTAAAACATTATGTTTCATAATTTAATTCCATATTTAATATATAGCTTTATAATATCTAGAAACTACTGTGAACCTAAAACTCTAAAAATTTCATGTTAAATTTTTATTTTATTTTGAGAGGAGTTTATAAAATGTATTTTATTAAAAAAAATTGTAATGTTTTCGCCCATAAAATTTTTCAAAATTAAAATATTCATCAGATTTTTGGTTCAGTTAGAAAATAGTGCCCATATAAAGAATTCCATCAAATTTCAAGTATGTACCATTAGCCATTTTTAAAATATCATGCGCGGAAGGGGGAAATATGGCGAAATATTTTGTCACAAAGAGGATTAAATTACAAAACTATTTGTGGCAACACAAACTTTCTGGTAACTAGTTTCTAAAGCAGCTACATCATGAAGTCAGCTGTAAAAGGTTGGAAGTAATTGCTTTTAAAATAAATAAAATATCCCAATTCTTGCAATAGTCACATATTCGAAGATAATGAGGGGTTTAAGGTGTATGAGTCCCCTTAAGACACAAAAAGTTTAGGTAAAATATTTCCTTAAATACAGTAAAAATCGTCTAAAAGTGTGAGAACAGACTCTGTAGTAGAAAAAAAATTGATCAAATAAATATGACGGCAATCATATGACCCAAGAACGCCAATATTCTTTTCGGTTTGTTTGATTTTCACAAAATACTCAAAGTATAAGTATCTCAGGGATGGGATGCCTTCATCGACGATTTCCTAATATAGTTCCACCGCCTCATCCGCGACGATGAGCGTAAACACGCATGCGCCATTCGGACCGAATTATTCTCAAAATAGGGTGGAAGGATGGGGACTTTCTTTTCCTCCAGCATTAGCTCTTTCCGGAGAAGAGAAGACCTTTCACGTCGCAGCAAGTAATACCGCCCCTTTTGGATAAGTCTATGTGCTTTGGCAGAATGCCAACCAGGGTTGCGCTTGAGACGGTCGAACTATAACTGTCTCGTATCCATATTACCCGTGCGGATATGTCTGAAATGCAGCTAGCCCGTTCGCTGGGAAAACTGGGGGCAAACTCGAAGCATTCAACGACAGTCAGTGATTTCACCATTCATTAGCTGGTGAGCCCAATAATCTTAAGAATAATTATGTCTGATTTAAGATAACCAAATCGCTATTTATTTCATTTTAAAATTTAAATCTCAGACTAAAGTTATTTAACTAAAGAAGATTTTTAACATTTGAGTCTTGGATATAAAAATTGTAAAAGTCAATATCATTACTGGGTTATCTTTTATGACACAGCAGAATTACTTGTCCCCGCTGTTATTATTGTCCCCTCTGTTACTAAGTAATCAAGAATCTGCATGCATTTTTGCTCCTAGCACTCTGTAAAAGCGGCGGCACCTAGTGCTAACAGACTTTGAAAACACTCAGTTCTTCCCACAAACATGTGTATCTCGAAGATGGACTCTTCAATTTTTAATTTGTCTTTCGTTTCTTTCATATTTTACATGAATTTAATGAATTTTTTATCAACAAAGTCAGAGATTTGAAAGACACTTCTCGGAAAAAAAAAAAAACACCTTTTTAACTTCCGCGCGCTAGTATATTATTATTTGGAAAAAATAAATCTATTTGTCTTTCAAATCTAATCGTCAAATTGGGTAATAAATCCAACTCGATGTTGCCACTGCCAAAAATAAAATGCCTTTCTCTTTTCCTTGCCGGGTGTTGTCGTTTTGCAAAGCGTAAGATATTTAACTTTCAAATTTAAGTTCTTAAAGATTTTCCTGACTCCTCAGGTGATAAGACCAATTTTATCTTTCTGAATGACAGATGCTTACAGTTGCTGTATTCTCCATATAATTTCATAGAAGAATGGTTGCCAAAGCCTCAAGGATGTTGGACTTCTACTTCCACCGCAGTTTTGAGGAACAGCACCCCGGGGATTGCGCGATGATCTCTCACCCCTCTCCCATACCAACAAACCACACGAGAGGACTTTCGGCTCGCTGTATATTCAGATGCCACCATGCCGCAAAGACACTATACATTTACAAGCATTCATGCCTTCTCCGGGATTCGAACCCGAGTCCTTCGGTACCCCAGTAGGCTCCCCTAACCATTATACCTTCTGGGCAGCTCAAAAACTAATAGAAGCGCTAAACACTAATTACTAAACTACTCAGAAGTCAAACAACAAAAATCAGCGTTATACCTACAAAATTTTCACAGGACTAGTTTCGATGGTTTTACCGAACCATCATCTTCAGCTGCAAAACCGCAAATGAACAAATTAGAAAACAAAATTCATAAAAGTGGTATTCCTTTCCGCCCTATTGTATCAAATTTAGGTACTGCCTCGTATCCTTTAGCTAAATATTTAGTTTCTAGGTTTTCCACTCTATTAGACAATAACATTTACACCATAAAAAATTCAATAGAGTTTGTAAAAAAGGTTAAAAACATTTCTCCTAGTAATTTACTCATGGTTTCTTTTGATGTAAAATCATTATTCACCAATGTCCCAGTGGAGGGTGCATTAAGATGTCTAGAAACCAGACTTCGCGAATTTCATTCTCTTGCATCGCGGTCTTAATTGAAGAACTAAATTATTTAAAAGCAATAGCTATTGACAGGGGCTTTTCACCCAACATTATTAATCAAGCAGTTAAAAAATTCTCATCTCAACACACTAAAAGCCACACTCATATTTTAGGAGATTATAAAAATTCTGTTGTCATTCCCTTCTTTCCATCAATTAGCTATAAAGTTGCACATATTTTGCAGAAATTTAACTTTCGGGTTGTTTATTCTCCCATCAATAAAATTCCAACTTCTATACTCATGGACCCCATTCCGGATATGAATTCCTGGGGTATTTATAGGATTCCTTGCCAGTGTGGTTTAATTTATATTGGCCAAACTAAGAGAGCCTTAAAATTTCGCGTCAAAGAACATGAGGCATATGTTAGAAAAAAGGAAACACAGAAGTCTTCTGTTGCTCAACATTGTTGGTCCGAAAATCACACTTTCAATTTTTCTGCTGCCAAAATTATTCAAAAAACATCTTCCATTGGAGAACTGGATTTTCTAGAGGCATTTCACATTCATAAAAATATTTCTGTTCTAGTTAACGATCCTAATTCCAATCCAAATTTGCCTTCGGCTTTTAGAGAAATTATGTTTTAGTTCTGGTTTCGCCAACAGATGGCGCCACTTGCTTATTCTTGTCCAGGCTTTCTTATCTAATCATTATTTCCTATCTTGTTCATTTGCGGTTTTGCAGCTGAAGATGATGGTTCGGTAAAACCATCGAAACTAGTCCTGTGAAAATTTTGTAGGTATAACGCTGATTTTTGTTGTTTGACTTCTGAGTATTTATTCGGCGTGTTATTGTGTCTTAATTACTAAACTACTGTCACAAGGTGATATTAGTATCCCATGCACAGTTGAAATCGTGTCCTGTTTTTTGTGAACGCTTCTATCGGTTATAGGAAAATTAATATTTCCTAGGTTTAAGTTATATTTAACAATTTTCTAGCCTACAATTAAAAAAACTTTGATCAGTAGGAAAGTACGAAGATTAAAAACTTCTTATTTAATGACAGAGGAGAAAAAAATAAAAACATGAATAAAAATGTCCGAAGATTGGAATGTTTCATAGTTAGAAAAATATATAGTTATCGCTTTCAAACATTTCTTCTTGTAGATTATTCAAGTCTATATGAATACTGGCCTTTATCGCCAATTTTAATGGAATTCATTTTATTCTAAAACTAAGCCAATTTTATTTCAGAAAACAAGTCCATATCGCTGCTTTAAATATTTTTAGATATTATTCATTTTCTTTCGGTTGCGTTTTGTCTGAGAGAAACGAATTAATGTTTGGTAAAACAAACACGGCTCAAAGGTTTTCAATTTAATGTCGCTGTTTACTTTAGCCGCGCATTAATTCCATAAATATAATTGCTTCCTTGCATTCAATTTATTTATTCATATTTATTTTGCTTTCATTTTCTCATACGTTGAAAAATATCACCCGTTTTGGAATTTGGAGCGAAATCCGAATGAGAGAAAAATATATACCGTATTTCCTCGCGTATTTTCTCCCGTAGCTTTCTAGCGTGAGGTTCTGAAAATTTAAAAAGATTCGCGTAATTTTCCCTTTCCTCAGTGCATTCAGGAAACGAACTCCCTTAAGCTTTAAAATGGATTCTTCCACGCAGTGGTTGCTTCCGTCTGATTAACAAAGACACGCCCTCGCTGACTACCTGCGAAGGCCACGCAGAACATTTCACTTCTAAATGTTAAATTGTTTACTAGCCTAACACAAGAAGCTACAAATCACAGCGAAGCAAACACGAACTGACATTAAATCTATCATATCATTGATACAGGTCTCTAATTATATATGCATGATTTGAGGCTTAAGTTGTATAACAGAGGCAGTAATAAGGATGGGCAAGATTCAAGTTACAGAGAAGTAGAAATGAAGATACGTTCACCTGTAGTTTATCCATGAGTACTTTTTATTTGCTATATCCTTACTCTAATCACATCTTTTGAAAATTAAATTATTCGCATAATGTTTCTCTCTAAATTTTTACCATTTTTATTCTTTTTATTAATTTTACCATATGTAAAATTAATAAAAAAGAGGGGAAACATACGCTAGGAAATAAGCAAATTATTTTCCTTAACGGTAAAGAATAACAGGTTTTTTAATAATGTGCCAAATAAAATTCCTGTAGTCCCTTGAAACATATACCAAAAGTGGACAAGATAACTCAGACATGTTAAATAGTTCGACTGTCATTGTTAATACCATTTCAGTTTTCATCAAGAAGAATGATATGCCTTGATATAATCTTGGGAATATCCTACACCTCTTCCCCTATCATCAATCACTCGATCGGAGCTTTCCCGCAGTTTTTAAGAGCTCAGTCATTGTCAAAAATGCATTGCAAACAACGGACATTACTTTGAAGGAATATAAAACATTTTTCCTGGTAAAGAATCTTTTGTTACTGAATACACTCGGCGAACTTTATTGTCATACCTTGTATAAAGACCTTGTAATAATTTGGTAGAAAAAATCTGATGTATACACCACATGACTTCCTTGCACAGAATATTAAATTATATAAATTTTTTCTTGCATTTCATTTAAGCTTATTGGATTGAATTAAATCTGCTTCGTCGATTGCAAATAAACCACAATAGAATAAATGCACTCTTTAAATTCACTATATTTGTTTACCATAGCGACACTGGCGCTAGGTTCAATTAACAGCGTTATATTTCGTTCAAATTATAACTCAGAATGCACAAAATTTATATTATTTGAAGAATTATCTAATCGTTGGCACATGTTCTCTATTCAAATACTATAATAAATCTAGAACGATGTATAAAAGAAATTAAGCAAACAAAACAAAAAAGAAACAGTTTTTCACAGACGATTCAGTATTTCTTATTCAATTAATTCAGTTCTCACTTCGCGACAAGGCAAAAATATATAAAAACTCAAAAAATTTATATTAAAAATTTTAAAGTAAATCTTAAACACTTATTTCCTCGAAAACTTTCAGAAAAGATTAAGCATGTTTTAATTCCCAATAATAAATGAAGGCGTTATGTTTGTTGTTGCGAAGCTTAGTCTCTATAGATTGGAAACAAATCTACTATTCTGCACTTCCAAATGTAAACAAACATGTCCGCCATGTTATTTAAAAATTAGACTTAACCGCAATTAACCAGCTTTTAAATTGTTGATAATTCTACAAATATTGCTTGCAGATTTCCTACAGGCATAAAAACCTTAACAGGAAGATAAGAACAATATAATTCAATCATTTTTTAAAGAAAAAATGCGCAATTTATAAACATATAAGAGTAAAGAAGCTGAGATCACTGAGCCGGGTAACAGAGTCTATATATATATGAATATATTTATATACGTTTGGTGCGGCCGATTGCAACCAAAATACGAGGTGCACATCTACGTGTTATAGCAGTCCTATATACAAAATTCAGCGTTCTGAGGCTACGCGTTTTTGAGTTATGCGAGATACATACGTACGTACGGACAGATTCGGAAAAATTCTCTTCAGAATTCATTTTAAAGCAGACTTATAATTTTTTTGGAGGAAAAGTCTTTTATTCTGTACGTACGTACAGATGTCACGCATTAAATAAAATTAAAAATTAATTCGATAAATTAAATTAAATTGCATTTGATAGCGGTCAAAATGGATATTTTCGTTGAAATATGCTGCCTGAAACTTTTCGCGATTACAATATTTCCTTTTTACTTCGTACGAGGAAGTAAAAAAAGAGCACAATGGAGCTGCTTTCAAGATAAAGTATCATTCTCATGGAAACTTGACCTCAAACTAGTGGCTACTGCAGGGTGGAGTGTAATTAACCTTATAATTTAAAGAGCCAATAACACTACTTCTTTCAAGACTGCTTAGTTACTATCTCAAATATTAAATACAATTTGCTGAGATAATATTTAACTTACTTTGAAGATAATTCCAGCAAACTGCGGCCAGTGCGAGTCTCAACTTGACATAATCTATCCAGACAATTCTTTATAACTTTGGTTATAATATCAGTCCTAACTGTGGAATTGGGTGTCGAATATTGGCTTTACGTTGTTGTTGGTTCCTCGCTTATTTGTGTACATGTCTCCTTTAAAGTAGCCTAGGAAAAAAGTTCTGAGGCCGCTAGATTTGGGAATCGCGATGGTCACTTAAAATTCAAAAGTCTGAAAATTCAGCGTTGCCAAACATTTATCTCTGGAATATTAATGTTTGTCACGGAAAATGTTAAATAAGTGTCTATGCTACGTGATGCTAGCAACGACCCTAGGCAGTACTGATCGTATGTCTGTCAGATCTTTGTAGAGGACAAATGTACTTTTATTATTACAGTATTATCACATTTTCTTTTTCATTATGTCGCTCTGGTAACTAGTCCAGTCTTATGCCGGTATAGATCATTTGACGGTACTGAGTGCATTTATAGCAATTCGGTATTTTTTAAGTCAGGTTTTAAGCTTTTTGGGTTTGAGGTAAGTTCTGCGATACAAGTGAAAGCTGCTAGAGCATTTCATTGCTTTGAAGTACTTATTCGAGGAATACGAATTAACTTGATTTGTGTGTTTTTTATAAACTCAAAGAGGAACACAAATTAGTGAAAACAGCTGGCATTATCGTGCCTAGCATTCGAGAGTAAACAGCGTTAGTAACAGAACTGTATGGCTTCCCTTTCTTGAGCTATATTTAAGAGATGAAAGTCTAGGTCAAGGAGAACATGTTAGATAATCTTCCCTGACGTGACCGTATTTTTGGAAGTACAAATGTTAAGTCGCCATCGCTGACCGATAGCAGTGACCTTATTTATGAGTGTCCTTGTTGAACTTGCCACAAGAAATTGCGTTAAGTGCCATGGCAGTTCCGTCATTTGAAGCTATCCGAAAGTGACAGAATTGGGTGAGATAACGTAGTAACGAACTCCCTGAAAAAAATGCTCATTTTCGATATTATGGAAGTCAACTGTTCATTTGTTGAATGAAATAGACCAAAATGATTTTAAATCGACATATAAATTGAGTTATATTCTCGCGCACATAAATAAAAAAATCATATTCAGCTGATATTGGCAGTACGCGTTAAGAGGTTTCAGAGTATGTCACCCAAACAAATTATATATACCAGTTTTAACAGTATGACAGTAAATTTTCAAAATTCATTTCATATTGTTGTAAGCTACGATTTATGGATATCTCTTTAAATAATCACTCCAGATTAGCCGAAAGAAGTCAACAATTTATTGCAAATAGTATAAAGCAGAATAAATTGCTGCAAATAACTCAAACAGAAGCAGAAATTAAGCAAATCTAAATTCAAAATGGAATTCCAAAAAGTATAATTTGTGTTTCTATTCCGTAAAAGTTCAGAAAGCAATTGGTAGTCAAGATGCTGAAGGCTGTGGCCAGTATGATTGGTGGATAAGTCTCTTAAATTGGCTTGAAGTAGACTTTAATGGACAATATGGGATTCTGTTTCTGCTATTTACAAATTTCCAGTAGTTTACACATAATTGCATCAGCATTACAAACAAATCCTGCACTTGATAAAATAACGGTTATACTTTAAAAATTTATTTAGTTTTAAGCTAACCAGTTTTGTACCATTTCGATTTTCTAGCGTTATGCAAAGTAGACGTATACTATTTAAACTGATGTCTGATTTACTTCAGACAGAGCTTGTTTTCTGCCTTTTAACCCCGTTGTTTCGTTGATATTTAAGCTTGCGCTATATTGCTGCCGGGCATATTAATTGCCGGTATGTCTACGTCAATGGTAGGTCAATGGTATTGATTGCCGGTATGTCTACGTCAATGGTAGGTCAATGGTATTGATTGCCGGTATGTCTACGTCAATGGCACACAGATGATTAAAGCCAGCTAGCTTTAATCATTTGTGTGCAGCTTCGGCGGATTATTTAGGCTTAGTTTGAATTTTATATTTTTGTTCTGAGTTACAGCCAAAAGTACTGGCTGAGTTGTAAGCACCAGGACTGCCGACACTAAATCCTTTCTTGAGTTGAATAAAAGGGTGTTTTCATCCTCCGTACGTTTTGTTATTGATAGAGTTTGAACCTAGCGAATAGTCGCTTTACAGGTCAAGTAAAGATCTAGCCAACAAAGTAAACTAGTTAATTAAGCTAGAATCTTACAGTACTCACATATTTTAATAACATCAAACATGTAAGAAATGTGTGGCAAACTTGCTTAAAATTAGAAGTTCATGACATTTCATAAAAAATAAAAAATGAATATAGAAACAAAATAAAAGCAAGTATAACGCAGAATATAAGGAACAAGTTACAGAGTCATTAGATATATCGAAGTTGAGGACGTGAGAAATGTGCAGTGCACTCTCTGGAACTTCGGACTTTCCGACTGCCAGCCGAACGTACTTTCCAATTACACAACGAAATCATACGATAAGAAAAGAAAAAATACCTTACATTCTCCCCCGCTTAAAGGTCGAGTGGAGAGGAGGGAACACAATCGCTAAATCCTGATGGTGACGAATTATTGTCCTCCAGATATTAGTTGGAGCGCCATTTGTGAGATCTATTAAAACTTTTGAAGCAAGAAATGTAAAACGTTAACTATGTTCTCGACTGGACTCCGATTGCTAGTCGAACATGCTTTACAAACAATGAATTAGAGAGGAATTCTAACGGAATAGAATATAATTCCTTAACATTTTTAGTGCTTAAGTTAGATTTATTGGATTATTTGACTATGGTAAAGCACTCGAGGGTTATCTGCTTAAGAAGAGGCATACACTCAATGATGACTTTCTAAGGAAAACTGGCTCGTATATACGCTACACAAGGGGAAAACCTTGAAAACACCCATGCAGCAGCCTGTTCGCGGGGATTCGAGCCCCGGACCGAACTACCAGTATTCAGCGGCTTTACCGCTCAGCTGCTGGTGGCCTTTCACCTGCCATATCATGGTTACTTAACAAGACATATTTCAAATATTTAAATAAATTTACGTCAACTCAATTTTCCTTCACAAACTCCATTTGAGTACGAAACTTCCGCGGATTATCTTTGCCAAAACTTTTAAACAACCATCTTGAGGAAACAGAACGAGGAGTTTATTTTCTTAAGCCTGAAAGAAAATAAACTAAACTCACTTGAACTGCATTACCTTCTAAATCATACCTCAGTAGGTACAGCAGTCGGAACAATTGTACTACAAATTCTTCCGTTTTTAAACAACAAGCAAGCAAAGAAAAAAAAAAAAAGACAAAGTTTCTTAAACTTCGAAGCTTACCTCTTAAATAACTAAATAACTGACGATATGCTAAAGCGGGTGCTTCGATATTCTCTGGATACTCCGTTGCTATGGCAACGGCCATTACATAACAAATGCTCGGAGAATGGGCCGTTATTTCGAGCTAATAATAGGATTTAGAGTGGAAGATTCGACCCTACAATTCTCCGCCTCTACGAGATTTATGGCCATCGAACGCCAAATCAAACTACGATTGTTATGTCCCTATAACGATTGCGATTCGCTACATGGGTAAAGCGGAGCCCATTTAAGCGGAGCGAGGCTCTCATCTTTCGAACATTAGAAACAATCAGTGTCTCGTTTTCCTCTTATCAAATTATTTATCCTCTTATCTCAGTCGTGTATTTAGCTTTCATTTAATACAATACCCGTCTGTGCCTCCTTAGATGTCAGACACTTGAGTATAGTGTAGCCTACTTTGTTACACCCGCAAAAACATCAAAATTAAGAATGATAATAAATTTTTGTTGAAAGAATTGGAATGTACTTTCAATAACTGATTCTTCGGGGTTATACTTAGGGCAACACGATTGACCCTCTGAAAAACATAGGAAACGCAGCTGAAAAACATAGGAAAAAGGAATAATCCATATTGCAATCAACAAAAGGAATATTTTTATAAATGTTTAGAAATTTACTTCGATTTCAAGCAGCTTAATCTGGAGAATAAATTCATTTGGTTGCGTAAATTAAATCAGCATTCGAAATAAAAAACGCTGCGCATAATGAAAGAATAAACATAAATTAGAAATGACGAAACTAAATTATAAATGACATTAAAGAACAATATCTACAACACCTGAAAAATTCATTGAGTTGAAATTCGCATTAAAAAAAGTCTGTTGGAACGTTCCATTTTTCATAATACAGTGTTAATATATTCTAGAATACGCGCGGTTATATTGCGCAACATCACAACTCCCAAATGCTCTGACATCATTTGCTATTATTGCTGTTACATCATGCATTATTTGTTCTGTTTTTGTGCTTTCCATAGAATTTGCATTACGTTAATGGTTTGTGATAGTAATTCTTTACATACACTGACTACCAATAAGTATTTGGACACCTATGCAAATGACGATATCTGCGGTCCTAAGGTACGTCACGGGCTCCGCCGGTATATATCGTGTAGGAAACAGCATCGGCTTTAGTCGCATGCAAGATACCTTGCAGTGACTAAAGGAGCTCTCTGATTTCGAGAAAGGTATAATTATCGGGTATCACAAATGTGGCCGATCCATAAGGGACATATCTAACGATCTGAAGTAACCAAAATCGACAGTGATTAAGAAGTGGAAGGTGAGCGGTGATTGTCGGAATGTGCCCCGAGTCGGCAGACCAACGAAACTGGGAGATAGAGACCGACGAGTGCTGTCCAGAGAAATTCGGAAGAACCGCATCCAACCGATGGCCCTCATCCGCGAGGAGTTTCAACAGGCATCCGGGAGTATTGTTTCAATGAATACCATCCGTAAGGAAGCACATCTGCTTGGTTTTCATGGTTGTGCTGCTGCCCATACGCCTTTGATCACAAAGTCCAACCACGCTGCTCGGTTAATGTGGTGCAAAGCACATCGAAATTGGACCGCAGATCAGTGGAAACGGGTTCTTTGGAGTGACGAATCAAGGTTCACCCTTTACCGTTCGGATGGCAGGGTCTGGGTCTGGCGTCTACCTGGAGAACGTCTCCTGCCAGAATGCATTGTGCCAACAGTCAAGTTCGGCGGAGGTGGAATTATGGTCTGGGGGTGTTTCTCCTGGTATGGGCTGGGACCCTTGGTCCTCATTCATAGTAAGCTCAACTCCGATGCCTATTGCACTATTTTGAATGACAATGTGCTTCCTACGTTGTGGCAGTTTTACGGGTTGGACCCCTGTTACTTTCAGGACGACAATGCCAGTTGTCATGTTTCGACGTTAACTAAGGCTTGGTATGGTGCCAATGGAGTTCATCGAAAGGACTGGCCTGCCCAGAGTCCAGACCTGAACTCTATCGAAAACCTCTGGGACGAGTTGCAATGTCGAATTCAGGGGTGCACTACCCGTGCGAAATCGGTGAAGGAACTTGTATGTCTTCTCCAAGCCGAGTGGAAGAAAATACCACTAGCTGTCATACAAAGACTTGTGGAAAGTATGCCCCGAAGGGTCCACGCTGTAATTACCTCTCCTGGAGGCTCTACCAACCATTGATTTTGAATAAAGCTAGTTTTTCTTTTCTATCACAGGTGTCCAAATACTTATTGGTAGTCAGTGTAGAATATTTTTATATTCTATGTAATGTATTAATAGGAGTATGTAAGAATGATTTACATATATTCTTACATAGTCCAATAAATAAGCAATTCTTTACATAGCTACCAGCGGCCGAAAGGTAAAGTCGCTGAACACTGATAGTTCTAACGTGGATTCGATTCCAGGCAAACGGGTTAGCTACATGTGTAACGTGCATACGAGCCAGTTTCCGTCAGATAGTCCTCCACGAAAGCATCCCTTTTCTTCGGCACATACTCTACTCTGTTTTGCCATAGTCAACAAATCAAATCTTTCGATAGCTACACAATAAACAAATGTTTTCTTAAACAGAGTCCGGTTAATCCTTAATTCTGCTAATCCACTTTCGGTTAAGGCCCACCAGGGCCAGAGCGGTACACTGGTAGTTCAGTTGAAGGTTCGAATTTCTGAGGAACGGTTTAGCTGCATGGGTGCTTTCGTGGTTTTTCCCCATGTGTAATGTATACGAGCCAGTTTCCCTTAGAGAGTCCTCCACAAAGGCATCCTTCCCCTCAGGCAGATAGCCATCGAGTGCTTTGCCATAGTCCAATAAATAAATGAACCAACTTCGGTTAATTGGGAACTGACTGCATGTGCTTTTGCCTCGTATGATTTTAAGTTACATTAGTTGTTTTTGAGGGTTCTGTATATTAAAGGTACGTAACCTATTAATGACTGAGTGGGTAAGACTGCTTAACGCTGGTAGTCCAACCCGGGATCAAGTTCGCAAAAGGGCAGGCTGCATTCTTTTTTATTCCTTCATGGATTTCCTAACGTGGATATAAGACATTTGACTTAAAAATCTTTTTCGAGAAGTCATTCCTCCCCTTAAGCATGTAGACTTCATATTGTTTGCCATATTCAAATATTCTAATATAAAGCGTTAATATTTTTACCAGAAGATGGTTATTTATAATTTCTTTCTTCAATTTCGCATTTTTGAGGAGTTTGGCATTTAGAAGTAGCAGGTTTTAATTGATGTACTAGGTACATGTAGTATTCATAGGATATATGCAGTTTTTGAATGTTTCATAATTTGGGCATGTAAATGCCTTTGGAGGAATTTTTCAGCGGCAGTTTAATGAGCTTTTGCCCACTAAAAACAGCTAAATCGTCTCTGACAATTTTCTTGGATAAATAAACTAATCCTTCTTATTTATTACTACACATTAAAATAAAGACTAAAACCCTAAACAAAAAAATCAATATTAAAAATAATAAAAAGAATGGAATTAAGATAAATAAAAACATGGCTGCGAGACGGAATGATTCCTATTCACGGAAAATGTTTTCCTCGAGATTACGAATTATACATAGGTGATCGCTGTGGTCATTTTATACCTGTTTATTTTTTCGTTTACTGTAAATGTGCTAAACCAGCGGTTTTCAACCTTTTGACTAACGCGCACCACCTAAACATAAATTGAAAAACTTTAGTACAATGATTATTTTTCAATTTCTCAATAGAAATATTAAAAAAAATATTTTGCCATTCGCACAACCGATTAGCTACTTATATTAAATTTATACGCATAAAAAATATTAGATTAAAATTGATTACCTATTTTATTATCAAAATAAATTTTGAAGGCATAATAATTTAATTCTAAAATTTACAGTGAAATTTGGGTCTGTTTAAGAGAGATCAATTTCTTTATGTCTGTCTGGTCTTATTTCACTAACCGTTCTAACCATAAACATTCCAACCGCAAAATAAGATCCACATTTAGTTTTGTCCTGTATTTATTTTTCAAATATATGTAACATGGAAGAAAATCCTTCTTCACATAAATAGGTTACGCAAAAAAGCAATAAAAATTTGATAGCTTTATTTAAAATGCCTTTAAATTATTTTTTTCGGTTCAGCCAAAAAATAACAAGTGTGTTATTCTTGAAATCTTCAGTTAGAGTTCGATCATAGGAAATGCCTATCAATCGTTCTTTTTCATCACGAATTTTTTTAATTTAGTATAGTTATTTATTTTAGTATAGTTTAGTATAGTTTAATTTAGTATAGTTATTTTGCGTACCACATTTTTACTTCCCTGTACGAAGTAAAAATCAAGTACTGTTGTAATCGCGAAAAGTTTCAGGCATCATATTTCAAAGCAAATATCCATTTTCACTGCTATCGAATGCATTTTAACGATGCTTTTGCGTGACATCTGTACGTAAGGACAGGATAAAGGACTTTTTTCCCCACAAAATTGTAAAACTAATTTAAAATGAATTCTGAAGAGAATTTTTTGTGGTGTCTGTGCGTACGTACGTCTGTATGTATCTCGCATAACTTAAAAACGAGTAGCCTCAGAACGTTAAAATTTTGTATATAGGACTGCTATAACACGTTGATGTGCACCTCGTATTTTGGTTGCAATCGGCCGCACCAAACGTATATAAATATATTTATATATATATCCACTCTGTTACCCGGCTCAGTAATCTCAGTTTCTTTACTCTTATGTATTTGTAAATTGTCCATTTTTTGCTTTAAAAATAATGAAATTATGTTGTTCTTATCTCCCGGTTAAGGATTTTATGCCTATAGTAAATCTGTCTGCAATATTTTTAGAATTATCAACAATTTAAATCATGCTTAATCCATTCTGGAATTTGTTCGAGGAAATAAGTGTTTGAGATTTACTTCATAATTTTCAATACAGACATCTTGAGTTTTAATGTATTTTTGTTTTATAGCGAAGTGAGAACTGAAATAATTGAATGAGAAACACTGAATCGTCTGTGAAAAACTGTTTCTTTTTAGTTTTGTTTGCTTAATTTCTTTTGTACATCGTTTTAGATTTATTATAGTAGTATTTGAATAGGACATGTGGCAACGATTAGATAATTCTTTAAATGATATGAATTTTGTGCATTCTGAGTTATAATATAATATGTACGAAATATAACTTTGTTAAGTGAACCTAGCGCCAGAGTGTCGCTATGGTAAACAAATATAGTGAATTTTAAAGAGTGCATTTATTGTATTGGGGTTTATGCGTTATCGACGAAGTAGATTTAATTTAGTCCAATAAATTTAAATGAAATGCAAGAAAAATGCGTATAATTTAATATTCCGTACAAGGAAGTCATGTGGTACACATCAGATTTATTTTTTCTTTTGCGTACCGCCGGTTGAAAATCCCTGTGCTAGACCATACCAAACATTTGCATGCACCGTGCACTCGTTTGGTAATGCAAAGTGCCCTTTCTTTGCATGTGATCAGCTCACCAATTTTATGGAGTGTCCTAAATACACTAATAATTTTTCCTTTAGAATAAGAAAATATAAAGATATTTCCTAGCAAGCCAACAGTCTTTCAATAGAACACGGAAAGTAATAAAATAGTTTAAATTGCCATTCAGTACTACTGGATGTTTCATAGAAAAAAGATGATTAAAAGTAATGAAATAGATGAGTTATTGGTGTAACTAATGGTATCAAAAGCATGATCTTGATGAAATTGACGTAAAGCTGGTAGCGGAATTTGGAATTCTGTCTTTTGAAAGGCTAAACGCATTGTAATATTTTTGCTGACATATTAGAAGCTTTGTACAGATTTTTTATTATACAAAGATAAACCGCAACACTTTTCATTGCTTTAACACATACTAGATATGGTTCTATAACATTTGAAAAATTGGAAATCTTATAATTTACCTGTATATCGTAACATATGCAAGTATTTGCTGAGGAATGTCCAAAATTCCTAGTTCAGTAAAGCAGCTGAACATTGGAGTTCCCAACGGATGGAATATTGTTGTCGAGACTTAACAATGTGAGTTGGTATAAACTTAATATAGAGAACTATACATTTTTTTTGGTGTGTGTATAGGTTTATAAGGTGTATAATTCCTTGCGTGTGTACCCGGATTTCAGGTGGCTATTTTCTTTCATTCGACACATTAAAATGACCGAGTCCGATTTGAATACATTTTTAGATTTAAAAATAACAATCTTATTTTGATGAAGGTTTTAAATTAAACTCTGTCGAATGCTTTACTTCTAAAGAATATGGATCTGTGTCTTATTGCCGCCGAAATCGATGGAGTTTTATTTCAAATCTATGCCAAAATAAGGTTGCTTGCTTGCTTAATTTCAAGTTTTACATTGGCGTATTTCTCTTCTTACTTGATATTTATGGAAACTTTATAAATAATGGAACAATAACAAATTTTACTTAGCTAATGAAATTTGAATAAGCTGTTGATTAATAAGAACGTGAAATTTTTATGTGTTCAATATACTTCGTATAAATAATAATCTATTTAGCATATTCAAACAGTAATCTCTGCTAATCTGCTGCACGAGATCCAATGCAATAGGATTTTGCTCTTGGACAGTAAACCCCCGAAAATCCTTTCTCAACTTCGTTATAAAAGGCAGCACATTTTCGTCGCTGACGGATAATAAATATGTTTACTTTCAATGAAACTTCTGTTACTTGAGAAATCCGAGTAGCGATGCATCGTTTCGGTTCCTGAAATGCTTAGTGCAAGTGAAATTCATGGCAGAATGGGCAGCGTACAGTCACTTTACGGGGATGTGTTGTCTTGAACTTCTAACACCTTTATGCAAGTCGGCCACTGTTCCAAAAGACAAAAATATTCATAAGGGCGCCTCGCCATAATGGTGCTGCATTCTTATGAAGACCACTTTCTAACTTCTAAAATTCAACCTTCACAAAGATGGCAGCACCTTTATTACGTAACACGGTTGTGCGAGTGAAAGTTTGCTTTTATATTTTATTATTGTGTGCTACACCTTTATGTACGTCAGTCATTGTTCAATGACTTCATAAAGTTGTTCCGGCAGAGAGGTGATCTCTTACTCTTTTCTTTTAGATCTTTACTTTTTATATCAATTTCTAACACGTGTAATATGCTACGCTCATAATGCTGATACCGTTATGAAGATTTACGGAATAATGAAGAATATTACGAGAATGTCTGGAATATAAGTGCATAATAAAGAATTTCAAAGTTCGTAATCCTTAGTGCCTGTTTATTTCGTTCATGAGGCTGAGCAATGCATTCGCGCAAAGATTCGCTTTGAGGTTTTTTTTTTTTTTTTTTTTTTTGAGAATTTCCTCATTTAATGCTGCTGTAGGAATGATTCCCACAGAAAGGTTTTACTACCAAAAAGTTTGTGCAAAGACCCACAGAAATTCATAAAACCAGATGAACTGCAACAGCGTTTCGAATCAATATCCCTCCGAAGGGAAGTCATTTCGGACAAGTTGGTGGTGAGTGATGAACGTTGTGTGAGGCTTTTGAGTACTGAAACTAAAGCGAAATCTTCCATTGAGCGCTTTGCTATGCAAATAATCAATACCTGTGAATTTTCCAAATATGGGAAACCGAGAGATTAATTAGTTAAAACAAAACACACGGGAAGGGAGACTGAACTCTACGTTAATAGAGGGACTTCATGTGGTAGCTGGTGTTAATTGAGTTTGTTAAGGTTGCATATTACTTCCCGCATATAGAGCTAAAATACATTTCATAAAAATATATGAGAAGTTTCATTAACAATACGTAACAACGTTGAAGGCATACAAAAAATTATTGTAGGTTATTGTCCTCATTATGTGAGGATCTTTCTAGCAGCGTGTCTCTAGCCGAGAGTTAAAAAGAATTCTCTGTTCTTGCCTCGTATAAAACAGTTTACAGACTGAATAAATTTTTCGGTTGGATTTTACGTCCTCTGATTTGTTATAGTAGAAGCGATATCAAAGGAGCAACAAGATCATTGGTCCTTCAGCCTCCCTGAAATCAGAGGCGTTGGTGATGGACACGGTGCAGATTGCTAAACTCCCTTTTCCCTTGACTCTAACCGTGAAGTCAGGATTCTAGTAATGCCAAGTGGAGCTGTAAATGAACGAATTATTGCTTCTGCAATGTCAGTACCTATAATCTAACACCTTGTAAAAGTTCGAACACTTTGACCTGTACGGAACGACACACATGAATTTCTTATCTTTGTGATGTCCGCCTCACACACCAAGATTATTTAATAAGGTAGAGATCCTTTGTGCAGGACTTTCGGTGAACCGTTTCATGTTGACGTTAGAAAAGGAGTAAAAACATTATATAGCGATTTCTTTCTCTCGAATTTGAATCGGAATCGAACTGCTACTAGTGTTCGGCGGTCGTTGGAGTAAGGGAATCATTTCAGTATCTTTTTCAAAACGTAAGAAGATATTTGGGAATATATCAATCCATTTTGCCTCCGTTGTACACTTCGATTTTCATGCATTATATTTGGTGGTATTCATAAGGATGCTTCGCCAAAATGGTCAGTCAAAATGGTAACATTTTAGTAGAATTCAAGTCAGTCAAAGTGGTATCTTTCAGCGGTGTGCGGAAAAAATGGCACCCGGAAAAAAGGGAAACGGAAAGAATGTCCCCGGAAATAAGGAACGGAAAAAATGTCACCCGGAAAATAAAGAACGGAAAAAAAGGAACTCTAAGATGTCGCCAAATATTATCGCAAATCTGAGTTGGGGAAAACAGCCAAATTCTCATTTAACCAGGAGGGTTAGAGGGCCGTCTTAAGGGAGTGTTAAGTGTAAGACGCTGAGCATTGAATAGCCAGAAATAAAGTCCGAATAATAAAGGGAAATTGAAATACAAGTGCACTTTTATAATTAATATGGTTGAAAATGTTAAACCATGTAATTGCGAACATTTCGCCATTACTGCTTTTAATTAAGCAAAAAAGGTGTCTTATATAATCGATAACAGTTTGTTTTAATCCCCTCCCCTTCCTCTCCAGCGAAGTCAGGAAACAAAAGAAAGTGATTAAAAATGCCTTGATTTCTAACTTCTATGGAAACAATTCAGCACAAAAATTCTAAAATGCCTTTCTTCTTTTAATTTGGCTACAGCATTTCTTGTTTTTTCCCCTTGCACAATTTTAATGACTGAACGGAAAACAGTTTGTTTAATTATTTCCTTTTCTCTTTCAATAGCAAATAATCGTATCTTCTTGTTTTTTCACACAACAGTTTTAGGTGCTTGGATACTTGAAAAGAATTACATGTTTTTGATCGAATAGTATTCGAGCAATACATACGCAAGTTAATAAAAACTTTTATTTGAGACTTTTATCTGAAAAGAATTTAATTGAAATATAACTGCAGATCCCCTCCTTAAAGGTCCAAAAATCATTGAAACGTGTAAATTATAATTCTTTCCGTGAGTATTTTATACTAGGAATTGTAAATTTACAGACTTTTTTAATTACTATTAATTTAAGACTTTTTTAATTCTATTTATTAATTGAAATCGAGGAGAATCGAGAATTTACCAATAACTTTCTTTTTTATATATTGATTGAAAATGTAAAGGTAAAGAGTACAAAAATAGAATTTATTCAGAATTTATCTACCATTGTAAAATTGCATGAAATTGTATTCTGAATTTAAAATATAAAGTGATATAGATTTTTATGTTTCCGTTCAGGATACAGGCACAAAATGTGATCAAAAACGTTTGCTCAGACTGTGCGCATTGCACTATAAAGTATTGCACTTTAACTCTTTGAGGAGCAGGAAAATGCAATTACCTTTTTCAGCAAAACTCTTGTTTTATTTACTATAGCAGATTTTACAATGAAATTGTTTGCGACAATTGCACATATTTTCTCCAAGACGCATGTTCAAGACCAAATGACCACTTCTTGTAGTCATTTGGTCTTGGTACCAAATGACCACAAGAAGAACTTCCTACAAATTCACATTCCCACAGAACACATTCCACAGAACAGAACACGCCCACAGAACACATTCCTCCAAATCAATCTCTATAGTACTCATGGAAACAGTTTTTCTTTTTCAAGCAGAGTGCAACTCTGCATGTGCTGCATTCCCACACTGTTCATACAGGCTTTTTCTTGGTGCTGTAGAGTGAACGTCGTCTTGATATCTTCGATGGCTGATGCTTATTTTATTGAAGACAAAAAATTGCTACATCATCTACTGGCTTATGTTTCTTGATTGGCTTTATGTTTCTTGATAGTCATCTAGTGAGCTACAAGGGAACTTCAGAAACGGTCAGTCTTGAAAACCACTCACACGAGTAAGACGTTCAATAGAAAAGGTGGTTTACGTTCTAAGCGGTAAGTGATAGTTATAATCAAGAAAAGACTTATACACGCCTTTCCAAAGTAGATCGCCTATCCTACTTGCGGAAAAAGGAAAATGACTGCCAAGTATGACTCGTTTCTAATCTTGACATGATAGTTATTACCCAGTCTCTTATTTTTTGAAACGTTCTTACATTTTGAACAACGAAATAAAGCAATAATAAATCTCTTACATGAAGTAGCATTAATTATAAAAAGGAGTGGGGAGAGGCAGCTGGGAAACCATTGACTTTCTAATATATAATTTTAATCGAAGCAATATAGAAACTAACAGAACGTGACTTTTATGAGCCTTCTTTCAATCCAAGATGCACAAAATCGCAATTTTCTTACAGCCGCCTTGGAAAAGAAAACAGGAATTGGTACGTTTTTAAATTTGGTGGTTATCGACGCATACAAGAGTTCATTTAATGTCTGAAAATTCCTAATAATACAGTCAATAAAGTGGATTTGGTCTGGTTTATTTGATTATGGCAAAGTACTCGAGCGCTATCTACCAAGGGGAGAGATGCCTTCGTGAAGGACTTTCTGAAGATTTTGTTTTTTGTTTTATGTGATTACAACAAAAGCCTCGTGGGCTATTTGCCTAAGGGTAGGGAAGCCTTTGTGGAGGACTTTCTGAGGGAAACTGGCTCGTATACCAGTTACACAACGAAAATCATGAATACCCCCATCCGTTCGGATTCAAGCCCCGAATCGAACTATCAGCGTTCAGTAACATTGACGCTCGGCCACTGGTAGGCCCCTTAAATAAATGGAATAACTGAAAAAATTGTAGAGATCATTAAATCCGTCTTTGTACAACGGAAGAACGAGGCTGGGAGAATTAAACACCAAGCCTAAACACGCCAATTCTTGATTCACGCCAAAGCCGCTGTAAAAGATAAATAATCGTAAAATACTTTTCACCTGACCTGTTTTTTATGCAGGACTTAGAAGAGAAGGGCTAGCTCATAGAGCTTTTCCCCCTGAAGCAGAAAGTGAGAAGTGATGACGTAGCCATGATGACACTGAGCGCGCCAATATAATTCACAGCTTGGAAATTAACGTTTTTGAACCAGCGTTTAAAATGAGTTGTGTGTGAAAAATAGCTATAATTTGGAAGAGACAATGTTACTGCTTTATGCATTTTAGACTGAACCATTAAAAAATTTAATAATGCTTACTCAATTTTAAAATAATAGATAAAATGTGCTACTCTTTTAACATAAAGTTCCGTGGTTTTTTTTTTTTTTATTATTATTATTTTTATTTGCAGGTTTTTTTTTATTTAATGCCCGTTTATTTCTAATCATTTCTTTATTTGCATGCTAACTGAGAGAATTTTTATACTGCTTCTAAGATAACTATAATAGCAGCTATTTAAATTTACTCAAAAAACAACTTTACATCGACATAGGTTTAAACGTATATGACATATATGGCAACATTTCTGCTAACCTACGTTTGATTTTTTGCCTAATTGTAAATTTTACATTGTTATAATTCTCTTCCGATTCAATATAATAGATATTTTTAAATAATTTTGTAATTTATACTTATATTACAATTAAATAAATATATATAAGATTGTTACCTTAATTTTGACAAAATAGCTTTATTCAGAGTACCTAAAACAGTTATTTAATTTTTCAAAAGTGTGAGTAAAGGAAGCAGGTCTTTTTATGCCAATTACTTTGATGTTTTATACTATTATATTTTATCTAGAGTGCTAATCTAGCACAAAATCTAATCAATAATTAGTTACGAAGGATACAATAAGAATAACTTTAACAAGTACTTAACAAAATTAGTTTGTTAAATACTTGTTATTCTCGTTGGTACTATTCATAATACCGAAGATATTATCGATTAACTCATAGAAGTCAGATGCTTTCTGATTTCCTGTGGGGTAGAGTATACCTTTTGGGGTACTTTTTGAAAATAATGTTTTCTCTGGAGCGACTTTTTGTCTCTCGTTTCAATTGACCATTAAATAATTTGGTTTTAGTTTGTGACACAATTTGATTTCTTCTCAATCTCTGTTTAAAACCTCTTTAATAATATCAAAATTTAAAACAGTTACATCTTCTAAAACAAATCCTCTATCTAAAACGCGGTTTCTCAGTAATTTGAGGCAGAGCGCGAAATGAGACCTCTGATTAAAATAAACTGCACAATTTGAAAAGAACCAACTTAGTCCAGTTTAGAGTCATAGAGTTTTTAATCTATATGCATTTCGTCGAAACTGAGAACACATATTTTTTTCTACAGAATACAAATATTCCCCTCTTTCCTTCTTTAGAGTAAGAACATTACTTTGAATTCTTGGACCACACTAAAATTTAGAAAACACTAAAAAATAAAATAAACACCATTTCTTTAATTTGATAATACTAGGTAAAGATATTCCAATTTTTTTCTTAATTTTTTTTTCTTTCCAAAAATCATAGCTTTAAGATGACAGAGCTCTTATGACGATGCAACGTGAAACATTTTTATTAGTCCACCTGATTTTTTTCTTCTTTTTCAATAATACATTAATCTGCGTCTTTATAAAAATAGGCTTTAGACATTTTTCCAAATTCTCCGATTGGTGCTCCCCCCCCCTAATTTCGCTATTTGAGATTTTAATTTCTGATACCAATTTCTGTCTAGATGTCGTTCACCTTCTTTGTCGCTGAACAAACATTCTAAAATTTTTCTTTTCTCTATTTTTCAATACTTTAATACAATTTTCTAAGGATATTATTTTGTTCTTCAAATTATCAATGCATTCTTGTTTATCCTTAAACATTCAGAATGATCTACATTTTCATTTGTGAGTTTTATTTCAAAATCATTAAAATTTGATTTATTATTGTCATCATCAATTTCGATTTATTATTGTCATCATAATTTACTTTCGGCACAGCATTCCATTTCAACAGTTTCTTTTTGTGGCTATCCAAACAAGCGATTTTTCATATCATCTTCATAAGCACTGCATAGAAAATGTTCGCTGCAGATTTTTCCGCTCTTCACATTAATAGAATCTTCTCTGACATTTGTGTATCCATTCTTTCGTCAAAAGCAAACTCTCATTTGGATCCTTTGGTCCCATGAAATAAAATATCTCATCCTTTCATACTTCTGTAAGTGCTACGGCACGTTACTGCAGCGCAAAAAGCCATATTACGTAAATGATACTTTACAATATAGAATTTAAAATAAAAACTGACTAAAATTACATATATATAAATTATTTTAAATATATACATTATTAGAAAACAGATATATATATTATTAAAATTAATTTGGGATATGTAACCTCTAGAAAATCGTCTCGCAGCTCAATGAAACTACTGTTTTAAACGCGGGAAATCAGGACAGGTGGCATCACAGTGACGTCAGATTATTGCTTGTTACGTCCCCCCATTAGGCTCGCGTCGGCGAGGAGTCGAACAAAGAAATGAGCTAACCCTTCTATTTATCCCTGTTTTTATGTCTAAAACAAATTGTGGTTATAATGAAGTCGAGGATAACAGCTACGTTTAGATTTATGACTGTCCAGTGATAGCCGAAGGTATGAAGTGTTTAATAGTGGTACATAGCTCTAGATTTCTTTTTCAAAGACTTGTTGGTTCAGTGAGATTTTAGTAGCTTCTCGTAGATCTTCTATGAAGTTTAACGTCTGCCTAAGGTTTTCTTATTGATAGTATTTTGCCATGCTTCAGAAACCAAAATGTGATTCTGTTCGCACCTGTTCCTGAGTAATATAAGAATGCTGAATACCAACAGTTCGCCCAGGTTTTAAACCAGGCGAGTGAGCTAGCTATGTGGTTGTTTTACCCCCATGTGTAACACGAGTACGAGATGGCTTTCCTTAGAAAGTTTTACATGATACTCCTTTTGTGTTTTCCCTTGTACAAAATTAACCAACAACTATAAACAAATCTGATCTGATTCAGAGTTCTGGCAGTAAAAATGTCTGGTATTGGTCCAGTTTAAATGAAAGTGTTACTTGTTGAGAACCCTCAACGAAAACTTTCTTTCCGTTAGATTCCCAACTTTTTTCGATCCATGCACCCCTTTTAACATTGCTAGACTCTCACCCCCTTCTTTTTCGAAAACTTGAATAATACATATATTTTAGTTTAGATTATTTTTAATGTGTTTTATAAATTATGCAAGTATAGAAAATAGTGATAATTACATAAACTTGGAATTTTCTTTCTTGAATAATGGAATGAAATCGAATTATAGTCATTGTGCTTTTTATTTTATACAAGTAACGGATTCGCAAATACTTATTAATGGTCGTGTAGATATGACCGCTGAACACGCTGATAATTCAACTCTGAGTCCTTCCAAAACGTGCTAGCCGCTTGAATAAGTTCGTGCTTTCCAGCCCACCAGCAGTAGAGCGCGGTAAAGCAGGTGAACACCGGCAGTTCGGGTCCAGGGTTCGAATCGCCGCGAACGGGCTGGCTGCATAGGCGTTTTCGCGGAATTCACAAAGCGGAATGTGCATATACGAGCCAATTTCCCTCACAAATCCCTCCACCAAGGCATCCCTTTCCCTTGGGCAGATAGGCATCTAGTGTTTTGCTATAATTAAATAAATCAAACCATCGCGCTTTTCCATCGGCGTAAGTAAAACCGAGCCAATTTCACTTAGGTTGCACGAAGTCATTCTTCATCTTAGGCTGATCAGCTTCACAAGCTTTATTTAAAAAAAAAAAAAAGCAACAGCTTACTACTTACTTAAAGTAGGCTCTTGAAATGTACACTTTTGCAATTGGATCAAACGGTCGACTTGTAACGCTAGACAATTTGACTATCAAAACAGATGCTTTCTTTTTATCACTATATCAGTTATTTAGGGTATGCCTTTTGTGAAGACCTTTCAATGGAAAATGGCTCGTACTCTCATTATAAATGAGGGAAAACTACAAACACTGCCAAGCAGCCAGCCCGATCGCCGGTAGAGGAACTTGTATCGACCGACCTCTCAGCTGGTAAACGCAACCATTCTATTCTTGATAAAATTTGGCCAGAAATTATTTTCTTCTACATTGACCTCTTGTACGCTATACAAACCGTTTACTTTATTGATCAGATATTTAATTATTTTGGTAACAAATGGGAACTATTTTATTCGAGAATCTTAAGTCCTTACAAGGATTTAAGATTGTTCATATATGAATATCGCTGTAAACGTGAACAGAATTGTGGGCAAGAAAATGCTTTCAAACGTGTAGATCAAGGGATGGAGCATATGATTCTGTTTAAAATGTCCAATGTTAAAGATAAAAAATTTAGCAAATTTAGTTTTGCGAGGAGTAAAATATAATCGTTATAATAAATCGAATCGCTTGTATATAAAAATTCTCAGATTACTAAAACTTCTGATCGTAAGGTTGAAACATCCTGAGAATGATTTTGTATTTCGTAAATTTCTGGCAGAATAAACTTATTGAAAATATCCTTGCAAATGACATATCAAACCTACAACAGATGCCAACACAAAATGTTGAACACAGGTAAACAAGGTTTTCAATTAAATATTGATTATTACGAATTTATTTTTTATCACGGAGCTAGGAAACTTACGCGTCATCAACTAGCGTTTGATGACTGTGGGATTTTGTGAAGGTCGGCATACATCGGTATGTGCCTGAATAATGAGAATTACGTAGAATTTTGACAAAATGTTATTAAAAACATTTCCGTAGATTGCAAACTTTTCTATCGCTAATTGGTATTTACTCGTCCGTACTTTGTAAGAAGGCATTTTTTTATGCAGAATTCCTGAAAATACTTTAAAATGTTGTAATGGAATGTTTAGAATGTTAAATAAAACCATACGTGAAAGTGATTTTCTTAGCTACTACATAAGTTCTAAAACTTTAAAATAAGTCAGGGCACTGTTTGCTTGATCAGATCTTTATACGAACTAACGATGTATTTTGACGCAACTATACAGTCTAGTTATTATATTGCTATCACGTTTGCCCTTAAACACTTAATTTTAAAAGTTTTTTTGCGTTAGAGACTAGTTGCGAACATCCAAATTTGCTTATATTCAATACAAAGATGTTACGTAACGCGAGGGTAAAAGTGAAGCAACATGAAATTTGCCACAACATAATAGAGCGATATAAAACTGTTGTATGGATTATACGAAATAACATAAGTATCTACAAAATTAAATGCAAAAACTCATTTTACTGTATTACATTCTTGAAGAACTCGTTGACAAGTTTTGCTTCGAAATTCAGCGTGATCTCAGACTGTATTTGTATTTCTATTTGCTTAAACTTCACATCTTTGTGTTGAAATTCCAAACAGTTTAATAAAAAATAGGGTATTTTAGTGACTAACTTCTATTATTGAGATTTTAAACCCTCATTTCAATTTTTTTTTCACTTCAGAGAAATGAACTTAGTTTGCAGTTCCAATCTATAAAATTAAGCAAAATTTATTGCAGCATGTACTACGTTAATCTGCATACAAGTGTTAGAGGTATTTATAACTATTTTGAGGAAAATAAATGCAACATACAAAAACTCACCGAGAAATTGGCGATGAAACTTTATTTGTGAAAGTCGAATTTAATATGAAAGTACACGTCCCTTTTTCGCCAAATCAAAGTAAAGCATTAAATTGTTTTATCAACTCGACTGTTATCTTTTTGATTATGTAATCAGTTTTTTTTTTTTTTTTCAAAATAAACAAGAAAGTGGACACTATTTTTAAAAATACGTACATGAGTTAAAACTCTTTCTCCATCTAAAAGCGTGATAGCGAACGAGTGGTAATTTTATTGTCAGTTTAAGAGCTAGAATTTACCTAAACAATGATATATCTTGCTCTTCGAACATAGCAAAGGACTCAACTGCTAAGGTAAAGGATGCCTTTGTAGAGGAATTTCCAAAAGGAAGTTAACTAGCATTCATGCTACTGCCATACGAATAGTAACAGGCAGCTTACTTGCTAGAATCTGAAGTATCCAGCGGGCTCGCTAAGCATTGATTGGATTATTGATTTATGGCAAAGCACACGAGGGCTATCTGCCTAAAGGTAGGGTTGCCTTCATGCAGGACTTTCTAAGGGAAACTGGCTCGTATATATGTTACACATAGGGAAAACCACGAAAACGCCCATGCAGCCAGCCCGTTCACGGGATTCGCACCTCGGACCGAACTACCAGTGTTCAGAGTCTTTACTGCTCGGCCGCTGGTGGGCCCCGCTAAGCATTGAAGAAAATAATTTAATAAACTCGGACAATAACTACTTTCTTTTGGTGGGAAGACACGATTTTCACTTTCTAAATTCTACTAGTCTGAATTTATTAACGCTAATTTAGCATTCAAAACGGGTGGAATAAGACAAGGAAAATGTTTTGACATTTTAATTAAATTCGAGCAACTGCTCATGATTAGAGGCCAGTTTTGTGAAATTTGTTTTTATAAAATTAATTTTGAAAATTTAAAGTTTTAAACTGAAACGCTTACAAGCACATATTATGAACCTTTCTCGGTTTGTTTTATACGATTACGGCAAATCCTCGAGGGCTATCAGCCTAAGGGATGGGATGCCATCGTAGAGGACTTTCTAAAGGGAAATTGGCTCGTACACTATATGCCTAAGGGAAGGAAGGACTTAAGGGAAACTGGCTCCTATACATGTTACACTTGAAGAAACGCTCATGCAGCTATCCTGTTCACGGGATTCGAACTTCGGACCGAACTACCAGTGTTCAGCGACTTTACCGCTCGACCACTGGTGGAAACTATGAACTTTTCCCACATAATTCAGTTTTTTAAATTGAATTTCTTCCGTATTTATAATGTTACAATTAATGGACTCTCTCTTAGTGAACTAAATTTATTACATCCAAGTTTCAGGAATTAATTAAAAAGGATATTTTGTGGGGAAATATGATATAACTTTCGCAACGTTTCGGAGAACTTCACGCAGCAAACTCATTTAAACGCCGGAGTCCAATATGGGATAAATTCGAGCTCTGGCCATTGGTGAAAATTCTCATGAATTTTCAAACTTTGCATTCTGGAAGCTCAGCCGCACCCGGTTCTCTAATGAATCTTAAGTGAACGCGATGAGAATGTGGGAATAATAAAGTCAAGAATAAATCCAACATTGAAGTTGTATATGCAGTTTGTTGATTTTGAGATAAGATTAAAACAAACATTAAACTAAAATATTGAATGTAAATTAAACAAAGGTACATCAACTGAAATAAAACTCAAATGTTTGCGCAACAATGCACAGTTTTTGCCAAAACAAAATCAACTTGTGAAATTAAAATCAGAAACTTCACTCTACACAGTTCAGGTAAAAATATTATCGCGTGCATGGCACACTTATTTGCCTATTCTAACACAAGACATTAGCTATTTGAATAACACTGACGCCTATCAAATTGTATGAATTTTCCATAACTTAATGGTAATTCTACTATCCATGGAATCAAAGAAAAATCTTCTCGACGTTTTTAACTCAGTTGTGCCTATTCCGGGTGAAGTGAGCTTATCATTAAAAATTTAACTTGCCTAACTCTTTCATATAAAATCTATGGACCTGACTATCATTTTATGAGCCACATTTATCGGTAATAGTATCTTGTACATTTCATTACCTTTACTACAAGAGTATTCTGATATTTTCCATTTAAAATTAAGTTTTACTATTTACTTGTTAAATTACAGAATCATGAAATTATTACAAAACTACTGATGCATAGAATGGCAACTCGTACTAGTCGGTTATAGTAATTGTCACAACTGAAAATCTCAGATAAAATGCTGATAGTTTACAAGAATCGAATTCGAGTACAAGAATTACAACTTCTACTTGTGGACTTTAGTTCAATACATCTCTAAGAAATATAGCTGAAGTTTTTAATTCAAATTACCTACCATGTGTTAAGTTCGATAATTTACAAAACCGAACTTGGTTTTCAAATAGAAGTTTTATGGATGCGCATATACAAACACAGGAATACAATTTTTTTAAAGTATTTAACGTACATTTTAAAACCTTAAATTAAAATTATTACGTTTTTAAAATTAACGCAAACACAAGAGTTCTGAAGCGTTCTTAAAAGTACAATTCGAAAAAATTCTTAAATTACTACTCGTTCTTAAAATGGACAATTTTAATAGTTCAAATCACTTTCTACTTAAATTTACATACTTAGTTCAAGTAAACACACATGGTAAAATACTAAACACGAGTAATATATAAAAGCAAAGGAAGTTTAAGTTTCCAATAGATATAAAACATACAATCTTCACTCTATTTACAACTAAACGTAAAGAGGTTTTACCATGATGGAAACTAAAGAAATAGTTAATGAATTATTTCTATTATGGAATTGCACCACACTTATGCATTACTAAAGTAATGCATAATGAATTAAGTTTCCATCCACACAATATTGTCACAACGTTATCATTTCAGTAAGCAGCAGAAGATAGCATTCATTTAAGAAGTGCAAAGAGTTTCGTTGGAAGTTTTGTTCAATACACACCAAGAATGAGAATTCCAGTTACTTTAAAAACTGGACGTGTTTCTATCCGCAGTCTCATTCCACTCAGTTTTGTTAAAAGCAGGAATTAAAATGAATTCTTTGAAAGAGTTTAATTGTATATCAGACTCACCAAAAGACTGCTTTGATATTGGATGACGCAGCTTGAAAGCAATTGAAAAATGCTTTTCACGAAATGCAGAAATCACTAGTTTAATGAAGGAAGTAGTTCCGGTGGCATAGACAATATAAGCATGAATCTGCTTGCAAATGATAGCTAGAGAAATGCAGAGTTAAATCCGTTCAATAATGGCTTCATTTCTTGTCGGACATGTATTTAGTCAAAGCCTTGGCCCCTTCTGAAATAGCATGTCGGCCAAGCTCACCCGGAAAGACTAATCGGACTGCAGTTTGGATTTCTCGACTTGAAAGAGTATTCCGTTTGTTGCTTTTAACCAGGAAAGATGCTTCCTTAGCAAGTCGTTCAAAAACATCAAACATTAAACTATTCATAATACTCATAGATCTACTGGAAATACCCGTATCAGGATGCACTTGCTTAAGGACTTTGTAAACATAAATTCCAAAAGATTCAATCCTCTTCTTGGACTTCTTCTTTTTTTTATCAACTAGGACCGCTGCTGCTTTAGTAATATTTTTACCAGAACGCACTTTCGAAGTCATAGCTGAGGATTACCAAAATTAAAAGCTTGACGAACTAAGAGATAGCAAAACCACGATTAGCAAAACCAACTGTTAAGTTTTTCATTTCCCACCGCAACTATTATATACAGTTTTGGTATTTCAGCAATAAACTGTTTCTCCAATGAAACGCTGATCATGAGTAGCAAATAGACGATCACGTTTTAATGACGTCACGAAAATTTTCTTCAATTCTTTTACTTTTATTCAAATTTCTGCCTTTTCTGTTGGGCGGTGCGTGTGGGGGAGGTATGTATTTTTGAACTGAAGTTAGTGTGTGTGTGTGACTATGGCAAAGCCTCGAGGGCTATCTGCCTAAGAGGAGGGATGCCTTCGTGGAGGACTTTCTAAGGGAAACTGTCTCGTATACACGTTACACATGGGGAAAACCACGAAAACGCCCATGCAGCCAGCCCGTTCGCGAGATTCGAACCTCGGACCGAACTACCAGTGTTCAGTGATTTTACCGCTCGGCCGCTGGTGGGCCCTGAACTGAAGTTAGAAATTAAAGATTATTTTCGTATTAGGTGATTTGTACGTCTACGAAACCAGGGGGAAAATTCTGAAAGCTTTCAGATTTTATATTACCCACAAAGGGGCGTTTTTTTAACGTTTTGTGTGTTACCTTTGTTCATTAAATATCATATTCTTCGCACTCAAACCATAAAATTCAGTTTAAGAGCATTATCATAAAATAATTTAAAAAGAGCGTATCTTTGTAATTTTCGATACGCAGTCTCGCGCGCTGGAGGTAAAAATGTATTTTTTTCTTTCCCGTACAGTGTTGCCATTGCTCGCTTTGAAATCCTTGAGTTTGTTAATCAAACATTCGTTAAAGTTTTGCAAAATATGAAATCAATAATAAATATGAAATAATAATAAAACAAATTCCAAATTTCAAATTTGAGTTTCCAAATGCCCATATTAGTAGGAGGATGACATCATTCAAAATTCGATGGGCTCATGTCCCGTTGTTTTTTCACAATGCGAAAAATAGACATACATTAATGCAGATTTTTCCTTATTTAATTTCTTCATTCTTTCACTAAATGTTAGAGTCGTGGCAACAGTTTGAAAAGTGAAACGGACATTTATAGTGAACCAATGCAAAATCGCAAAATAAAAACAATGATCCTTCAGGGACAAAGCCTCTTTGGACTAAAAGAAAAAAAAAAAAAAAAAAGAAAAAGAAAAAAAAAAAAAAAGCTCAGTTCCATATCTCCCGTTCCACTGGGCCGATTGAGGAAATTCAAATTGCGTTTTCCATGCTTCGAAAGCTAGACTTAGGATATATATGTAATGATTTAAAAATGCATAGATGAAAACAGTGGAACTTTTAACAGCTTAGATACTGCGCGGACGAGAAATATATATACATTCATGCAGATTCACCATTATTTAATTTCTTTAAATATAATGCCGGGGTCCAATATTTCGTGGCAACAACTTGAAAAGTGAAATATATAGCGAACCAAAGGAAAATGCCGAAACGAAATTAATAGCTTTCTGTGCAAATCCCCCCCCTTTGAGCTAAAAAAATGTCATCCTCATATAATTCTACCTACTCATGATTTTAAATAAAGTAACTCTTTTTGAAATATTTTGCCGGAATTCAGAATATTATGATTCATGCTTCCATATCTTTGGACACGGGTTTGAATCCCGGAGAATGCTTTAATATTTATGTTGTCTACCGCTTTTTTGCGGATACAATATCGGTCACATTCTGTGCTGTAGCCTAGGCAACTTTCATTTGATGGATTAATAACTGATGGGTTTTCCTTGCGAATTCCTAACCAGACCGTAAGGGAATATTGGAGGGGGGATATGATATTTGAATGAGAGAATAAGAATAGTGAAATATTTATTTTATTTTAAATAGTGTGGTTTCGCTGTTAGGAAGCAACTTGAAAATATTAACATATTAGTTTTTATGGACTCATACCAATGTCGTTGGCTCTTTCTTATCTCATTTTCTATCTCATATAGTCACCTTCCGTTGAATTAAATCTGTTTTGGAATCTCTTTGATGATGTCTCAGAGAATTGCAGCAAAAGTAAAATACCCTTACGTTAGTGATTATGCGTTAATGGCGTCACGGCCCTGTTTGATTGACGGTGAAGGAAGTACAAGACCTTATTATTGTGAGTGCAGCAGGGTCCGAAACTTGTTTAGGCTACCTCAAAGTTCCAGGTGTGACGCATTCTCCACTAGTGGGGATCCGATCAAACAATGGCAAGATGAATACATGTACGTTGTCCCGACCAACCAACATTCAAAGAAACCAGCTTGCAGAAGAGAGCTCATAACAATAGACTTACCGGAATTACAATTTTCATTACTGTTGTCATTCAATTATGTCATGTGACAGTCTGTTGGTTGTTAATAAGCGCTAATGTGGATTTCCTAGAATGAGGTGATGTAAAGGAAGAAATGTCCCAAGTTAATCCTGCAGTAATTTTTAACAGATGTTCCGCGAAAATATAATACTCTGTGACAAGTCACTAGAGGCTTCGAAAAGCTTTGTGGAATGACTGAAAATGCAAATAATTCCGCTTAAAAATTGGATGGAGGGGGGGGGGATTTTACACGTTTGCAAAATTTATCGGTTCAGCATTATGCTATTTAATATTTCAACACAAAACGCACACACATACACACAAAACAAAGCAAAAACAATTCATTCTTAAAGCTTTCAGAGTTTATATTACTCCCAAAGGGACTTTTTTTAAAGTTTTCGTGTATACCTTATTAAATATCATCCTCTTCGCACCCCGCGCTGGAGATATATCCCCCCACCTGTACTGTGTTACCATTGCTCGCTTTGAATTCGTTGAGTTTGTTAATCAAAAATTCGTTAAAATTTTACGAAATGTGAAATAGCTAATAAAACAAATTCGAAATTCAAAATTCGGGCTTCGAGGTGCCCGTGTTCGGGTGGAGGATTACGTTATTCAAAATTTGATGGCTCTAGGAACCGTCGTTTCCTCACGATGTGGAAACATTCATGCACATTCTTCATGATTAATTTCTTTAAATATAATACAGGGTGATAATATTTGGTGACAACAATTTGAAAAGTGATTCAACCTTTTACAGTGATTCAACGCAAAATCCTTTCTGAATAAACCGTACGAGGAAGTCATCTAGTTCACACAACATTTCTTTTTTTCTTTCCAGTAGCGAACCTTTAGCAGTTTAGACATTGGCCACTACTAAGACCGGAAGTGGTGGTCCTTTATTATGGAAGCACTTAATATGTAGGCCTCTGTTGTCTGTTATGAGGAGACTGACAAATTAAATCCATACCTTCTGCAGGATTCGAACCGGGACCCTTCGGTGCGGCAGCCAGAGTCGCTAATCACTTTCCCATCTGAGCAGCTGAAATGCAAAATAAAATTCTCAAATTTTCTGCAATTTCAAAAAGCTATTGGTGGAAATAAATGCTCATACAGCGAAACAGTACTTTTATACTGCATCAACATTTTTCGAAAAGGAGGTGTGTGTGTGTGATTATGGCAAAGCTTCGAGGGCTATCTGCCTAAGAGGAGGGATGCTTTCGTGGAGGACTTTCTAAAGGAAACTGGCTCGTATACACATTACACATGGGGAAAACCCCGAAAACGCCCGTTCGCGGGATTCGAACCTCGGACCTGCAGGATTAACTTGGGGCATTTCTTCCTTTACATCACCGCATTCTAGGAAATCCACATTAGCGCTTATTAACAACCAACAGACTATCACATGACATAATTGAATGACTACAGTAATGAAAATTGTAATTCCGGTAAGTCTATTGTTAGCGATTACCAATGTTAGCGATTTTACCGTTCGGCCGCTGGTGGGCACTTTTAAAAAGGAGGACATTTTAAGGTTGAATGAAAGTATTATATTTTAATCGAAAAAGAGAACTCTAGTAAAGATAGAAAAAGCTTAAAAAAAACAGCATCTTTAATAAAAATAAATAATAGTGGCAGTTATTATAACTGCTTTCAGTCGACTTGTGGATAGGATTACAATCCGGAATAACCTGGACAGTCCTGAATTCCTTCTTTGGTTCGGAATTCTATACTGGATAGAAAAAAAAAAAAAGCTCCAGGAATTTATAAAGTTCAAGGAACTTTTTGATTAATAGAAGAAGAGAAAAATTGAGAGAAACTGGATAAATTCTAAGATACAGTATTTTTTAATCAAATTAATTACCTTTTGACATCTCTTCGGGTAATTTCATGAAGGCACCTTGTAGAAACATTAGGATTCTTTTTTTGAAGAAGGAAAGATGAAAAAATAGCAAACGCCTTCGCAGGGGAATCGAACCACAGACCTCTGGAATACCGGCCCAGCGTGCATAACCACTACACCACGAAGGACGCTAGGAAAGTGGGAGAAATACCTTATAACTTTTGCTTCATCAGCATGTTCACAAAAAAGACCTACTAAAGAATAAAATATACTTTTCAATATTTGCGTGTTTCTGTTGATTGAGTTATTAGCCCAAAGAGAAGCACTATTAGCTCGGAACGGCATTTTCGTCGTTTCACTATAAATGACGTATCACCTTTTAAATTGCTGCCACCAAATATTATCTCTCTGTTTTATATTTGAAGAAATTAAATAATGAAGAATCTTCATGATTTTATGCATTTTTTTCACATTTTGAAAAAGCAATGGTACTAAAGCCATCACATTTTGAATAACGTAGTCTTCCACCCGGATATGGAAACCTGGAAGGCCGAATTTTGAACGTCTACTGGAAATTCTAAAAATTCCTAATTGGCTTTAATTTTTTTGTTTAATTAATGATTAATTAATTAATTTTCAATCGTTAATAAAATACTTTTTATTCATCCACTCAAGTTCAAATACATTTTTTAAACTTGTAGTGGATGGATGACACTTGATGTTAATACAATCAAAAATTTTTTAATTTTTAATTTAACATTTTAAAATTTTGTTTTGTATTTTAAAAATTTTTCTTTGTTGACCTAAGTAGGAATTGACTTTATTTTTTTTTTATATTACTTGTTTTCAAATATGTTCACCTAACTAGCAATGGTAGCTGACTATCGCCCGATAGCTCTGAATTCAAAATTTCAGACTAGAAGTATATTTATTATATTTATGACTGTCGCCTATTGGTAGATTAGGACTGGTCAATGCGGAAGTCTCTCGAGAATGTCGTGATAGAATAAGTGCGGGAAAATACTCCCGGGGTATAATTTAAGTATTTTTGACTACAAACGAAATGGAATTGGAAGAAGTCTGTGTTAGAATTATGGCAAAGATACCACAATGGGGCTGCCTATATAGACGGCGCCATGATATTTTATAAGGCTTTTCTTTGTCTAGACATAATATTAGCAAAGCTATTACTCGATTTAAAAATTAGGCAAAAAAGCAACTTTGCACAGATTTTTGAAAAAAATTCTATCGATTTTTCATTGATAAACCAATAATTTTATGTAATATTGTGGCATGCGTACATGTTCGTAATAGATTGAATGCACACAGTTCCGATGATAGGTTAATAAAATTTATTTATCGAAATAAACAATTCAAAGCTCTGGAAATTTCCTCAGAAATACTGGTACAGGAGTTCACATTATCACAGAGTACATTCAGTAGTTACTCACCAAACTACTTAGAACGTTAAACATAAAGCAATGTAAAGGGCATCTGCAGAGAAACCTGACCCGGAAATATCTCAAAGTCATGCTGAACCAACGACCTGCAACAATAACATATAGTTTCCAACCGGACGCCGAGATATTTCTAGTACTTTCTGCTTCTTGAAATTACTGGAAAGCAATATGAGGGTCAAATTACGGTTACAGCTAATATAGTGATCAATAACATTTATTCAAAGCGTATTGTTGCTCGCGTACGGGCTCGTAATAGATTGAATGCACAAGTTCTATAAAAAGTTAATAAAATTTATTTTTATAGCAAGAAATGTAACAAAACAATGCTAGGTTTTTACTCGAAGATATTCGAACAATATCACGCAGTAGTTATATTTTAAACTACTAAAACGTTAAATAGAACGCAATCCAAAGCGCAGAGAAAGCTAATCCGATCTCAGAATTACAGCAGCTAAGTAAACAACTGAACTGAGATGTTTCTCTCCGGTTTTTTAAAGCTTTTTAATCGAGCACCAGAAAGTTCTGATAATTTGCGTTTTCTCGTGATTCCTGGAAAGCAAAAGAATAGAATTACGGTCACAGTAACAAAGTAGTCAATTACATTTATTCAGTTTAAATATAAATTACGAGATATTTATTTATTAAATGCGTGTGTTCGTGTATTTTTACTTTTACGGCATAGCTTTCTCTTAAAATTCGTCACGCGCTACATTGCACGGGGAAATAAAACAATTTTAATTACAATTCTACTAAAAATAGCTAACTAAATATAAAATCCCTAACATTATTATTACGATACCTATTATAACCGTAAATAACCGGCGATATAGGGACCGGACAAAAATATTGCCAAATAGTCCCCAAATTTGGCGTCTTTTGGCGATTTCTAGCCAAATTTGGCGAGAAAATAAGTTGCCCAAACCGTTGCCAGCTTAGCGATATCTCGCCAAATTACCGAGATACCCCTTTATTCAATGTTAAACGGGTTTGCCACTATATTCCTACTTTTCCGGCATAGTTTCTCGTTTTAGATTTTTGGCGTTACATTGCACAGTAAAATGCAACAATTTCACATATCAATTGCACTAAAATCATCTGTCTATGTAGAAACTTCGGCACAATATATATCGATTAGCACTGATTTTATATAGCTTTCGAAAAACTCTTTCGCTTTCTCATTGAGGAAACCATTTTTCTTTGACTGAGAATCGAAGAGTCGTTTACATCAAAAAGAACAAACTTTCAATATTTCATAGAATTTCAATATTACTGAAAATAATCATAATAACCCCCATTTTATCACTCTATTTATTAAGTACAAAAGCGCTCGAATTCTGAAGAAATTTAACATTCAGGTCATTTTCTCACCTACTAATAAAACTCGTTGTTCGATTCTTAAAAATCCTATTTCTGATTACAATTCTCGGTGAGTTTATAACTTATCTTACAGTGCGGTTTGTCATACATTAGCCAAACTACTGAAGCTTTAAAATTTCCCGTCAAGGAACACGAAACTTCAACTCGAAAAGGATAAATGAATCTTCGATAGCTGATCATAACTGGGAAACTTAACCAACGATTGGTTTGTCTTCTGCTAAAATTATCCATATAGCTATTAGTGAATTAAATTTCTCTGAAATTTTTTCCATTCACAATTTCTTTTCTATATTTAATGACATTAGTTCTAGTTTAGTCCTTCTTAACGATTTTAGAATTTTAATATCTTAGTTTGGCATGTTTCGTTACTATTTTCTTTAACAAATGGGGCCCACCAGTGACCATACGGTAAAATCGCTGAACACTGGTAGTTCGGTACGAGGCTCGAAGCTCTCGAACGGGCTGGCTCGAATGGGCAGTTTCGTTGTTTTCCTCATGTGTAACTTGCGTAGAAGCCAGTTTCCCTTAGAAAGTCCTCCAAGAGGGCATCCCTTCCCTTAGGGAGATAGCCCTCGATGCTTTGCCGTAATTAAATAAACCAACCTTAACACATGGTGCTATGATTGTGTTTGGATGTGCTTGCTCTTGAAAAAGAGGGACATGTGTCTAAACATTCTCAAAATTTAGAATTTTATTCCAAATCTTCGCCAAACTAAATTTACTTTTTTATATATAATTTTAAATTCTACACTGGCCTGTTTCTTTTCTATTTGATATTATTAAACTAAATTTACTTTTTTATATATAATTTTAAATTCTACACTGGCCTGTTTCTTTTCTATTTGATATTATTAAACTAAATTTACTTTTTTATATATAATTTTAAATTCTACACTGGCCTGTTTCTTTTCTATTTGATATTATTAAACTAAATTTACTTTTTTATATATAATTTTAAATTCTACACTGGCCTGTTTCTTTTCTATTTGATATTATTAAACTAAATTTACTTTTTTATATATAATTTTAAATTCTACACTGGCCTGTTTCTTTTCTATTTGATATTATTAAACTAAATTTACTTTTTTATATATAATTTTAAATTCTACACTGGCCTGTTTCTTTTCTATTTGATATTATTAAACTAAATTTACTTTTTTATATATAATTTTAAATTCTACACTGGCCTGTTTCTTTTCTATTTGATATTATTAAACTAAATTTACTTTTTTATATATAATTTTAAATTCTACACTGGCCTGTTTCTTTTCTATTTGATATTATTAAACTAAATTTACTTTTTTATATATAATTTTAAATTCTACACTGGCCTGTTTCTTTTCTATTTGATATTATTAAACTAAATTTACTTTTTTATATATAATTTTAAATTCTACACTGGCCTGTTTCTTTTCTATTTGATATTATTAAACTAAATTTACTTTTTTATATATAATTTTAAATTCTACACTGGCCTGTTTCTTTTCTATTTGATATTATTAAACTAAATTTACTTTTTTATATATAATTTTAAATTCTACACTGGCCTGTTTCTTTTCTATTTGATATTATTAAACTAAATTTACTTTTTTATATATAATTTTAAATTCTACACTGGCCTGTTTCTTTTCTATTTGATATTATTAAACTAAATTTACTTTTTTATATATAATTTTAAATTCTACACTGGCCTGTTTCTTTTCTATTTGATATTATTAAACTAAATTTACTTTTTTATATATAATTTTAAATTCTACACTGGCCTGTTTCTTTTCTATTTGATATTATTAAACTAAATTTACTTTTTTATATATAATTTTAAATTCTACACTGGCCTGTTTCTTTTCTATTTGATATTATTGGATAGTTTAACCTAAAAAATAACTAATTAAGTGAAAGCTGTGGCATATTTTAATATTTTATGTATGGGACCCACAACTTCTTTTAAAGATGTCTGCGAGAATGTTTTTGAGGAAAAATTTGTTAAGATTTGTATAGAATAATTTTGTAACTTCTGGTTTCTCGCTTTATAAGATATCTTTTATGATTAGATGTCTGAATCTATATTTGAAACAACCTGAAAACTGTAAAAAAAAAAAAATACTAGGATTTTCTAAAGTGAACTCGAAACCAACTTCCCTGGTTCCCAAAAAAGGATTTGTGGGAATGAAATAAAAGCAAAGAAGTTTTTGAAAAAAGATCATTTATTTTTGTGACCTGTTCGAAAACTGCTCAAAGATTAGTCGCAGAACTCGTCTGCGAGTTTCTTCCCCTCCCTTCTAGCTTTTTTCTCTTTGGCTTTCTTTCAAATTTCTTTTAGATTGACATTTCAGTTGATGGTTCCTGACGTCACCTCTCGATTCCGTTGACAGCTGGCAATCTGTTCGAGAAATCAGTTTTAAATGGAACGATATGGGAGGGAGGGAGGCAACGCACGCAATGCAGATGGGCGAGTTTAAAAATGATTCCCAGATTTCTTATCTCTTTGAAATACATAGTCTAAGATAGTCAAAATCTTATGTTGGTATTAAAGACAAATCAAAGATGAAATCCACTTCTTATTAGAGTTCTGAAAGGACAGCTTTCATGGCTAAATCAAAATAACTGTTTGTCCTATATTATCATCAAAAGAAAAATGCTAGTAATAATTTATCAATATTTGCAAGCACTTTAATCTGGAGAATAAGTAAATTTGGGTACTCATATTAAATCAGCATTAACCAACCGGTAGAGTGGTTAACGAAGTTAAGTGCTGTAACGAAGAGCCTGGGTTCGAATCTCAGAGAAGGTATGGATTTTTATAAATGTATAGTGTTTTTGCAGCATGGGTCACTTTAAATATGTGGCGAGCAGAAAGTCCTCTCGAGACTTTGGTGATCTTGGACTTGGATGCTGGCATTTGTTTTTTGAACAAAGTGGACTTTTCTAGCAGTATTTTAAATTTCACATATACCCATATTGGTACTGTTCGGTTTCGAGGGCCGTAGCAGCGAAAATGTATGCGCAAAAGCGCCAAATCTAGCAAACGCGGCCATTTAACAGCGCGCCAAATCTAGCGTACGCACTGATTTCAGATTGCGTTAAGTTTATATAGTTCTATATTTCTTAAGACGCCATTGAAATACTAGTTTAATTTTTCAATATATATATATATATATATATATATATATATATATATTTTTTTTTTAATCCTTTTTTGATATCCTATGGATTTAACAATTTGGAAATTGCCCATTACGAAAAGTCGGCAATAGAATTTTGGGTAAAGTGCAGAATCACCCACTGCTTGACGCGTTTTTAAAAATTGCACATAATCGGTATCCATGTGCACATCGACCTATTTTCACTTAAAAAAAAAAAAAAAAATCCTAGAATTGCACAAAAATGGTACTGCGCACACCCTTGACTTTATCTATGTACACATCGACCTATTTTCACTTAAAAAGTAAAAGAAAATTGACAAAAATTTAATTGTTTTTTACCCTTGTAAAAAGCGGCAAACAAATAAGTGAGCGATTCTGCACTTTACGGAGAATATTTTCAAAGAAAAGGCATCATTCATTATAGAATTTGAACAACCAACGAGGTAAAATTATGCTTTAGCGATACGTCGGTAGCGAAATAGCGATGAAAGCATCCATTCAGTTATGTTTAGCAATTTTTATATAAATTATAATAATGATCTGAAATTATTGACTCTTATGCTTCCATTCAGTCATGTTTAGCCTTTTTTATATAAATTATAATAATAAAAAAGTATTATATGAAATTAACCTTTCATCTAAATTAAAATATCAATCTTAAATAATTATTTACTATTATACTTCCTTTCTTGCCACAATTGTTAGGGTTGCCGCAATTTTTTTTGGCAGCATTGGCATCAACAATAGTTTGGCGATTTTTTACGGCCCACGAAACCGAATAGTACCTAAATATATTTATTGTTTATGTTATGAATTTATCAAATCATACATAAACAGTAATAATAAAAACGGAATGAAAAACTTCTAATTTTTATTTGTTTTCTATCTAAAATCAAAAGATTGACACCTGAAAGAAATTTCTGCATCTTTTGCTAGTTAAACTTATGTAATTCAAACATATTGACAGTCACGTATTATTTCTTCAGACTGACATTTATTTCAAACAATTCTAATGTATTGAATTAAACCTCAAGTAATTACTTTTAACCTAAAAAACAAATTATAAAATTTCGAATGGGACAAAATCTGAGAATAAATCTTGATAGCCAAATATTGACAGTCATCCACTCGAATATGAGCATCTAGAGACCAAAAATTTGGAATTTCGAATTTGTTTTATTATATATTTCATACTTTGTTAACCTTTAATGAATTTTTGATTAACAAACTCAACGATTTAAAAGCCAGTAATGGCAACACTGTACGAAACAATAAAAAAAAAAAACAATAAAAAAAAAAAAAAAAAAAAAGCTACGTAACGCATTTTTATCTCAAGCGCTCGAGAATTTGCACCGGAAATTCTAAAGGTATACTCCTTTCAAATATTTTGTGATCTTGCTATGGAATTGAATTTAATGGTAAGTGCGAAGTACACGATGTTCAATAAATAAAGGTAACACACACAACACTCTAAAAAAAAAGCTCCTTTAATAAGAGCTCCTTTAATCCTACCGTAAAAAAATCTAAAAGCTTTTAGATTATTTATTCATTTATAAAAAAAATCATTTTTCATGTGTTCCAGCATAAAAAAATCTTAATGACTCTACAGTGGCGCTCGAACTAAAAGGTGATGGATGATGATTCTTCACCACCAGGATTTGGCAATTGGGTTCTCTAATCCCCAATTGCCTTTTAAAAGGGGTTATATAAGGTATTTTGTCCCTTCTTTCTAGTAGATAAATATAAATTAATATAGGATAAAATGATTGGACTTGAAGCAGAATTTTTTCATTGCTGCGGTAAAATTAAGAAGCAGAGTGGAAGAACAATTTTTTACTGTTTGTTGCATTGATGGTATTGTTGCCACATAGCTGTTGTTTAACTTCAAGATTAACTGCTTGCATATGGAATATCCTGTTATAGTAATTTTTGTAAACTAATGTAAGGTATACATAAGCTCGGGCCTGTCGAAGTCTTACAAAATCTTTTGGAAGCATCCATCAGGAAATTTTAGCTGCCATTCTTGATCCAGCAGTCTTACAATGGCTACTAGATATAATTAATTATATTCTTCTAATATAATTTGGGTACATCATGACAAAAAATTCTCTAGCTCACTAATCAGTGCATGATAAAGAGTGTTCTGGCGAAGGCTAATTTTCTTCGACAGAAACTTTTAAATGAATGTTTGTTGAAGCCATTTTAATCAGAGCAGAAAGAAATTAGAGCGGTTTCTTTAAAGCCATGCAGCTGCTTTCGACTAAGGAATTATTTTTGGATTTTTCGAAACAAACTCTCGCTCTGAAATTGCCTCCTCAACACCACCTGACTGATGCCTCTAATGCACCTGATATCTTTCAGATAAAACTTAATTGACCCACTCAGAGGAAATATTCTGAAAATTTTAGAACAAAAAAAAAAAAAAAAAAAAAAAAATGTTTTGTCCGATATCCACGTGCACATCATCATGTCCATTTAATATTTTATTTCCTTGTTTTGAAACAACCCATTATTACAAATTAATCTTTTCTCATATGACACAGATAACATCACGTGCTTTAATAATAGCATCGGATATCGGATGATGAATATGTACCTGAATTTAAAGAAAGTCATATTATCCATAACGGAAGTTATAATCAATTATTTAAACTAATGATAATAGGTTGGAGATAACTAATGGAAGGTTTCGTTGACTTCAAAATTTTATCATTATCTTTGTTAAGACAATTTATTCTGCCTTTTTTTCCCTGAACTTTCTGGTGTAATATCATAAAACAGGATATATAACAGAATCTCGGTTATCCGAAGTAATTGGTATTATAACTACCTCGGATAGTTGAAAACTCGGTTAATAGAGACTAATTCTAAATCGTGTTAATTTTGTTTTGGATAAAGTTTTCCGAAAATATTTATGTGAAATTCCAAATGTAAGTGCAGCAATGTTAATTGTTTAACGAATGCTTTTATTACAAAATAAAATTTATTGCAGTAAAACATGCAACATAATTAACGTGAGATTTTTATTTCGTGACAAAAATAATCATGAGAAAAAAAAAAAAAAAAAAAAAAACCTCCATTAAAATTCACATAATATGAGAAATTTTGTCAAATTTTTTACATGTGCTTTTATGAATATTTTTAGTCCAAAATATTTTACCTAGAGGCAAAATTGCCCTTTTGGACTACAAAAATTCATTAATAAGCAATTGCCTATTAAAAACGAAATTCGTTTTGGCATTTTGCGTTGTCCACTATAAAACGGTGTTCCACATTTCGAATTGTGGCCACCAAATATTAGAGTCCTTCAGAATAGTAGTAATAAATAGTCTCTCACATTGTGAAAAATCAACGGTACCCAGAGACATCACATTTTGAGTAGCGTAGTCCTCCACTCTAATATCGGCATCTGGAATTCCAAATTCGGAATTTGCTTTATTATCTATTTCATATTTTGTAAAACTTTACCGAATTTTTTATTTAAAAAAATTCTAAGATTTCAAAGCGAGCAATGGCAACAGTGTACGAAAAAAACGCTTTTTTTTTTATCTCCAGCGGGCGAGACTGTGTATCAGAAATTCTAAAGATATGCCTTTTAAAATATTTTGTGAGATTGCTTTTATGATATTGAATTTTATAGTTTAGGTGCGAAGAACATGATGTTTAATAAATAAAGGTGACACACAAAACGTTAAAAAAAAAAAAAAACTGCCCTTTGGGCATAATTTTTTACTTCTTTTATTTATTTATTTATTTATTTAAGTTTGTTGAACCCTTTCTTTCGACAGTCTTAAAATTCTATCAGCTGCGCTAGATCATGCCAACTTTTGATCAACTAAATATCCACAGGCAAAAATTCAAATCTCGGCATACAGGCTCTCAGATTCTCTTAAAATAAAAGTAACAGGAAATAACTGATATAAAAGCAATGCATATTTTAAATAAATCTTACAGATGTGTATACAATATAATAAAATATAAAAATATATATTAAATATATAAATAAGTATAAAAATGTATGCCAACTTTCTATCGGGAATTTTAAACATTTGCTGCTAAAATCATTTAAATGTTTTGGTATTTGATGAACTGTGTGTGGCATAAATGCGAAGAAAACGATGCTTAATAATAAAGCAAAAAAAAAAAAAAAAACTTTTCCCTAAAAAGTGGGTTAGCCAGAGCGAAATGTAAAGGTGGGCTGCTAAGACTGCGAGCTCAGCAAGAGCATAGAATACCTTAACAAACTCTTTTGGGCCAACATTAAAATCTGAACACTTTCAGGTATTTTTCTCAGCTCGTGTTTATATTATTTTATGCATATTGCGTTCTTTCAAAGTTTATATCCAAATAAATACCTTTAAAATATTAAACACGTGTCGAATTTAGCTAACTTATTAGTGCTATTTACAGATTGGTGATACTTTGAATTACATAGTGGATTTTGGCACAAGCACACCTATTTGTGGTGCATGTAGATTCGCAGTAAGAGTTTCCGCAGCCCTGCCCGATCAACAATTTAAAAGTGTAAGTGCGGGCTGTGTTAATGTACTGCTGGCTGTTCCAGCTAAGATCTTATTTTCATTTTAACGAGTGCCTAGTAGGTAATTTGAGGAATGAAATAATTTTCCGCACTATTTAATGGATTACCGTAGTTAATCTGCAGACTAGTTAGATAATCTGTAAAATAAATTTCGCACTATGGTTTCCGCACTTCAGCGGTAAAATCAACACTAGCTCCATAGCTAATAACTGAACGTTAATGGAAGTCGGCAGATGAATATGAATCTTTGTAGACATTTTCACCTTTATTAAATGAAATAATATGCAGAATAATTGATTTTCGCACTTTAGCGGTAACATCAGCACTAGTTCCATACCTTAGCTTTCGTGTGGTTCGCCATATCAACACTCGAAGCTTATCGCATATATCTAAACTCATTCACAGTTTGACATCACTACATTTTTAGTTAGGACAACAAGGCTTTTAAAGGCCATCAGGTGATTCAGAGAAAGATATGTAAAAACTCAAATGTTCTCTCAGCTAAGAATTCGAATCATTTATCTCCTAAATTTGCCAGCTGGATTTGTTAATCAGTTACACCACAGGAACACGCACGGTGAAATGTGAGAATTCCACTTTTTAGTAACTCTGCTACTAAAAACAGATTCCTATTTTCAATATTTAAAAAGAAAATAAAACTTGAAGCAACTTTGTTCAAATAATCTACGTACTTCTAGTAAAAGCACAGCGTTGCAACTCATGATTAAAATTGTAAATATGAGTGTAATGTTTGTTCGAAATGAGGAAGTTTATATATTTCTCAATGCTTATCATAGTAAATATTGTATCTTTTTCTTGTTCTAAATTGATGAAAAGTATCCTCATTCAACAGCAATAATAAGAGTTCAATGTGTTAAATAAGTAACAATAAATCTAGGAAAATACCAATTTCCTTTTATACAGGAAGATTTTCGAATTCCTTTTTCTAGGAATGCATTTGAATGAGATCAATATCACTCTACGGTCACCTAGACTAATAGTTTTTAACATAGAGGGGAGTACCGAATGTATGGGATGTTTTCAAAGCGAACGGTGGTTGAAATTGTGTGTATAATTGCTTGTGATGTTGTTGAAATAGGTTGTTTTGGAAGTGTTTAATTTCGTGATATTTTTCAGAATATTTTTTTTTACCTACGAATAACAGGACACGTGCCTGAAAAGAACTGTGCAGATTATAAATTATTACTGGAGTTTTCAAATCTGTCTGATATACATTTTGTTAATATTATGAATAGTCTTGAAGTACTGTGTTTAAAGAAAACATCTGCAGAACCAATAATTATCATTTTCATCATCTTCACATGCAAAATGTAAATTAAAATTCGCTTACGTCTAAAACATTCTTTTCTAAGAATATTACTGGACCATCTGAAAGAATGGCTTCAATACAGATTATACTTTTTTAACTATTTTTTATCCCCCCCCCCCATTTTTTTTTTTAGTCCAAAGGGATTTCAGTCCCGAAGGACCATTGCTTTCGTTTTGGCATTTTGCGTCGGACTCACAAACGTCGGTTCACTTTTCAAACTGTTGCCACAAAATGTTAGAGTCCTGCATTATATTTGAAGAAATTAAATAATGAAAAATCTGCATAAATGATTGTCTATTTCTCGCATTGTGATAAAACAATGGTACAGAGCCATCGAATTTTGAATGACGAAATCCTACTGCGAATATGGGCATCTGAAATCCCAAATTTGGAATTTGTTTTATTATAGATTTTATATTTTGTAAAACTTTAACGAATTTTTGATTTACAAACTCAATGCTTTAAAAGCGAGAAATGGCAACGTTATATAGAAAAAAAAATACTTTTATCTCTAGCTCGCGAGACTGTGTATATCGGAAATTCTAAAGATATGCTTAATTTAACATTATTTTGCGATATTGCTCTTGAACTGAATTTTATGGTTTAAGTGCAAAGAACATGATATTTAATAAATAAAGGTAACACTCAAAACGTTAAAAAACGCCCCTTTGGACGTAATTTAAAATCTGAAAAATTTCAGATTTTTTTTTTTTTTTAATTTTATTTTTAATCCAAAGGGACTTGAGTCCCGAAGGACTATTACTTTCGTTTTGGCATTTTGCGTCGGACGGATAAATGTCGGTTCACTTTTCAAACTGTTGCCATAAAATGTTAGAGTCCTGCATTATATTTGAAGAAATTAAATAATGAAAATCTGCGTAAATGTATGTATATTTCTCACATTGTCATAAAATAACGGTACATAGAGTCATCGAATTTTGAATAACGTAATCCTCGGACGAATATGAGCATGTGGAAGACCAAATTTGAAATTTGAAATTTGTTTTATGATCGATTTCCTATTTTTTAAAACTTTGACGAATTTTTGATTAACAAACTCAAGGATTTCAAAGCGAGCAATGGCAACGTTGTGCAGAAAAAACATTTTTATCTCCAGCGCGTGAGTCTCTGTATCGGAAATTCTAAAGATATGCTCGTTTTAAAACTATTTTGCGATATTGCTGTTGCACTGGATCTTATGGTTTAAGTGCGAGGAACATGATATTTAATAAAGAAAGGTAACACACAAAATGTTAAAAAACGCCCCTTTGGACGTAATTTAAAATCTGAAACATTTCAGATTTTTTTTTTTTTTTTTAATTTAATTTTTTTTTTTTTTTCTTTTTTTTTTGTCCAAATGGGCTTTGTCCCTGAAGGACTGTTGCTTTCGTTTTGTGATTTTGCGTTGAATCACTTTAAATGTCTGTTTCACTTTTAAAACTGTTGCCACCCAATGTTAGAGTCTTGCATTATATTTGAAGAAATCAAATAATGAAAAATCTGCATAAATGTATGTATATTTCTCGTATTGTGATAAAACAACGGTACATAGAGCCATCGAATTTTGAATGACGTAATCCTCCTACTAATATGGGCATGTGGAAGACTAAATTTGAAATTTGGAATTTGTTTTATTATCGATTTCTTTATTTTGTAAAACTTTAACGAATTTTTTAATAACAAACTCAACAATATAAAGCGAGCAATGGCAACACTCTACGGCGGGGAAAGAAATCATTTCAATCTTTTTATCTCCGGCTGGCGCGGAACTGTGTATCGGAAATTCTAAAGATAGGCTCTTTTAAGAATTATTTTACGACATTGCTACTGAACTGAATTTTATGGCTTAAGTGGAAAGAACATGATATTTAATAAATACATGTAACACACAAAACGTTAAAAAAACGCCCCTTTGGACGTAATTTAAAACCTGAAACCTTTCAGAATTTTGTTTTTTGGGTAAAGTTAATAATTTTTTAAAAGAGTTGCAACATCGTGAGTAAGAAGTTTCTATAAATATCAAACATAATTATTTACATAATCCACGTAGCTATAAAAACGTCCTATTAGTCAGATGGTTATTATAATTTTAGAAGTTGCACAAATTTTACTTGAAAAATTCCTTGAGATATTCAAGAAAGAATTTCTGGATTTAGATAATTTTTCAGTGATTATTACTAAACGATTTTGATAAGATTTTGACCAGAATTAAAGAGCAGTAACCAACCAAAAATTTTTTAGTGGTGAATGGCAGCGTGTTCATTAAGGAAACATTGATTATTAGCTTTGTTAAAGTTTAAGGGTCAAAACCAAGCATTTAATTGCTTAATCTGTCTAATCCTATTTTTCCCCATTGGTGGCTCCAATAACCGTCCGTCTTTGCAACTACCTGGTGTTTAATTGAACTACAAATAACCACACAAGAGGTAAAATGGAGCTTAAACGTCTAACTGCCACGACTTTCCAAGTTAAAATTAAAGAAATACACCGATGATTGTTAAGTTTCAAAATAGTGCTAATATTTTAACTCTTTCGCATCGGTAGAGGGCAAAATATGTTTCACTCAAACATCTGAAATGCTCGTATACGTGAATTTGTGTCCAAATGGATTTCCACTGCCAAGTAGAGTGCTACAGCAATAGCAATAACCTACTTAAATAAAGCGACAACTTCTCTCTTGGGATCTTCATGTGCTTTCGCCACTGTGTTCAATTTTCCCTTAGGATAGGATTGCAGCTTCGGGCATCAATAGCTAAACATTGACTCAAAAAAACAGAAAGAAATTGCATTCAAATGACAAAACTACTTTTAGTCGCTGCAAAAGAATGATTGGCATGTCATTTAACAACTTCCAAAAACCAATGAACCATGCATATGCCTTTTCTTTCTTTCTTTCCACCGACAGCGAGGCAGCCGGTCCACTGGGTAGTTAGCATATCGGCCAGGTAGCCCCGCTGACGGAAATAACTTGAACAAAAGACACACTTATAAATACATATTGTGCTCAAGATGACTTATGCACTAATATGAGGAGGAAAAGCACAGGTAGAAAATATTCGGGAGTTCGAGGGACGACCTGTCGGTTTCTGAATGGTCGGGCGTTTTTGGCGACTTCGATGTGAAAGAGTTAAATGATAAGAACTCAGTTTATATTTTGTTTAAAAAATTTGACTGCACAAAATGGAATTCTCCAGCTAATCTTAGATCTTTAACAGAAACGAAATCGTTCACTTTATCGACAAATATAGCGCTAGCAGAAGTACGACTTTCAGAATTAAATAGCTAAATAGTTACAGTACGCTTTACGATTAGGCTTTTCATTCGCTATTGACATTTAACTTATTTTGAGTTCTGTTGCAGGTACACACAAAAAAAGGGAAGGTGCAAATGAGAATTAATATAAAACAGCTTAACTAAGTAACTAACTAAAATAAGTAAAACAGGCATTGTTATTGCCATCATGATTCGACCAAATGGACTTTCTCATGATTCGAGTTTGAATTCTGCAGTGCCGGCGCTAACTTTTCTCCACCCCGTGCAGTCATTAAGTCATTGAGTTCCTAGATTTGGCCGGCCAGTGATTTCCTAAATTTTAAAAATTTTGCCACCCCTAAATTCTGTCTCCCTATGGATCTGCACTTGTTGCACATGCCTTGACGTTGATTTCGTTTCGTTTATGTGATTACGGCAAAGCCTGGGGAGGGATGCCTTTGTGGAGGAGTTTCTAAGGAAAACTGGCTCGTATACAGGGTACACACATGGGGAAAAACCACGATACGTCCCATGCAGCCAACCCGTTCGTGGGATTCGAACCTCAGTGGAAGCCTGCGACCCATGGTTTAAAAACTGCAAATATTCGTTTCCAAGCGTCAGATAGCCCACCAGCGGCCGAGCGGTAAAGTCGTTGAACACTGGGAGTTCGGTCCGAGGTTCGAATCCCGCGAACGGGCTGGCTGCATGGGTGTTTTCGTGGTTTTCCCCATTTGTAACGTGTATACGAGCCAGTTTCCCTTAGAAAGTCCTCCCCGAAGGCATCCCTCCCCTTAGGCAGATAGCCCTAGTGTGTTTTGCCATAATTAAATACACCACACACCTAGCGTCAGATATACGTATCTCCTGGTGAATTTTTATTGCAGTGGAATCCTTTCAGAGGAAAGTATCGAGTAGCCCTTTCAACCATTCCCTTCTCGGACATTGCATTCATTTCCCACTTAAAGAACAGAGCTGAAAAGATGTAAATTGCATAAAATTTTGCACAGTATATTACACAGCGGATACCTAACATCGTACAAAATGATCATTTCTTTATTGTGAGGCAAAACATTTTTCATCCTTCTTGCGTATAAGATCAGCAGTTATAGATGAAATTATAGATCAGCTTTTAGAGAAATTATGTTTTAGTTCTGGTTTCGCCAACAGATGGCGCCACTTGCTTATTCTTGTCCAGGCTTTCTTATCTTATCTAATCATTATTTCCTATCTTGTTCATTTGCGGTTTTGCAGCTGAAGATGGTGGTTCGGTAAAACCATCGAAACTAGTCCTGTGAAAATTTTGTAAATATAACGCTGATTTTTGTTGTTTGACTTCTGAATTAGTTATAGATGGTTCAAGGAGAATACAAAGAATAAGCTGAAAACCTTCTTAATATTCGACATTATCACCCAACACCTTTATCACTGGTAGATGAAAATCTAAAATGGTAATTACCGAGCCGAAAGCTTTAATTTACCGTAGATGAACTGAGCCTGGGTTCCAGAACCTGTATCGAAGAAATGTCATTAAGAGTATTCAGGCGAACTATAGTAATAAAAAGGTTAGTCAGCTTTTGGAATACTTTCAATGCAGCTTTCGTGCTACGTTCTTCATGTTACGTTAATATTTTTTTCGTTACAATTACGACACTACTCTTTTTTGTAATACGATAGTAGATTATTAATATTGATTTTAGAAAAGTTTTAGTAACTTGCTAAAATGTTAATAATTTTGTATTGTGTGTATACTGAATGATTAAGTAAAGATTATTTGTTGGATTTTCTTCATTTCTATAGAAATAATTAATGTTTAAAAATGTGCTCAGTTTTAGCATCTGTTGATATATTCATTTGGGAGTTAACTAATCGTTAAGCTTATATTACTAGAAATCACTAAAGTAACGTTCAAAATTTGAGATAAACTATTTTCGACGGTTTGATTGGAAACTTCTTCAGCTACAGGAGTGGAAATGATGAAATAGGAAGATAAAATAAATTAACGGGAAAATTGTTACGGGTATTTCTAATAATAGAATGTCGCTTTTGATAGAAAGAGGAAAAATTTTTAAAAGTTTTATCACTGACCCTAGAAGAAAATCTTTGTCAAAAGGTACCGATTTCAAATAATTGAATTTATAAGAAAGCAAAGATTCTGAAGCATTGAGAACACGGTATACCATAACAGTATAAAAGAAGCTTCGCACTCACCCAGGCCCACCAGCGACGGAGCAGTCGCTAACACTGGTAGTTCGGTTCGGGGTTCGAAACCCAATGGGCGAGCTGGCTGCATGGACATTTTCATGGTTTTCCCCTTGTGTAACGTGTATACGAGTCAGCTTCCCTTAGAAAGTCCACCACAGAGGCATCCCTCTTAATAGACAGATAGGCCCCAAGTGCTGTGACATAATCAAATAAACCAAACCAAATCATATCCACCCTTTTCTTGTGTATTTGCTTCGCAGGATAGAATGATTTAACAGGAGGAGATACATAAGAAAAAAAATCTGATATGTACCTGAGGTGCACACCCCATGACTTCCTTGTACGGAATATTAAATTATACGCATTTTTTCTTGCATTTCATTTAAACTTATTGGACTGAATTAAATATGCTTCGCCGACAGCGTATAAACCACAATAGAATAAATGCATTCTTTAAATTTCACTCTAGTATTTGTTTACCATAGCGACACTCTGGCGCTAGATTCACTTAACAGTATTATATTTCGTTCATATTTATAACTCAGAATGCACAAAATTTATATCATTTAATGAATTACCTTATCGTTACCACATGTTCTATTCAAATAGTATAATAAAGCTAGAATGATGTATAAAAGAAATTAAGCAAACAAAACAAAAAAGAAACAGTTTTTCACAGACGATTGAGTATTTCTCATTCAATTAATTCAGTTTTCCCTTCGCGACAAGGCAAAAATACATAAAAACTCAAAATATCTATATGAAAAATTACGAAGGAAATACTTATTTCCTCGAAAAAATTCCAGAAAGGATTAAGCATGATTTAATTGGCAATAATAAATGAAGGCGTTATCTTTGATGTTGTGAAGCTAAGTTTATCTAGATTGGCAACAAATCCACTAGTCTGCTGTTTCAAATGTAAACAATCAATGGCTGCCATAAGAAAAAAAAAGGCTTAGCGACACTTAAACAACTTTAACATTGTTGATAATTCTAAAAATATTTCATACACATTTACTAAAGGCATAAAAACCTTAACTGGAAGATAGAAACAATATAATTCAATCATTTTTAAAGCAAAAAATGTACAATTTACAAACATATAAGAGTAAAGAAACAGAGATCACTGAGCCGGGTAACAGAGTGGATATATATATATAAATATTTATATACGTTTGGTGCGGCCGATTTCAACCAAAATACGAGGTGCACATCTACATGTTATAGCAGTCCTATATACAAAATTGCTATGTTCTGAGGCTCCTCGTTTTTGAGTTATGCGAGATACGTACGTATGCACGTACGTACTTACATACGATCGTACGTACGTACGTACATACGTTCGTACAGACGGCACGAAAAATTCTCTTCAGAATTCATTTTAAAACAGTTTTATAATTTTTTTGGAGGAAACGAGTCTGTTATTCTGTTCTTACGTACAGATATCACGCAAAAACATCGTTAAATTTCATTCGATAGAGGTCAAAATGGATATTTTCGTTGAAATATGCTGCCTGAAACTTTTCGCGATTACAATACTTCCTTTTTACTTCGTAGAAGGAAGTAGAAAAGAATGGTTTACGGCATTTGGCATACAGGGCCATTTTAATAACAATTATTTAAAGCCATTTATAAATTAGATTTCTTCATTTATTTATTAGGTTTATTCTTCCATTAGTTACATTGCTTTTTCTTTGTTTAGAATACTGATTTAATTTGCGTAACAAAATGAATTTATTCTCTGGATTAATCTGTATACAAATGCAGGTAAATTGTCAATAATATTTTTCGGTTAATTATGACGCGGATATTCCCCCTTCCAAGAATCTTAATTGCCTTTAGATTATCCGTGATTTTTAATCAAAAGTCAAAAGAAGCATGTTTTATTTTTCTGCCACTGCTGTACAGTAAAATAATTTCCTTCAATGCAAATCTCATGCGATGAACAAACTGCTCCCATCATTTTGAAGCACACTAGCACGACAACTTGTCGGAGAAGCGATGTCGTCCCCTGTGACTGTCATCTGTTCAAGTTGCGAATAAATAACCCATCTTTGAAAATAAGGACATCATTTCTGATATGTCATTTTTGAAGTACTTTTCCCTTAAGTAAGATTTGCGTTTTTCAGACATAATGGGTGTTGCAAAATTTGGAAGTTTCGATTACGTCGTAGATCAGATATAGGTATTTTTTTTCTGTACACAGGAGGTTTGTTTATGTGCGCTCGGGAATATATATGTAGTAATACATTATTTCATCAAAATTAAAATTAAGGAATATATATTTAATAATAAATGGCGGTTAGTTCAGGATATCACTAATATGTTTTTTAAGTTATATTTTATTATTTATGCTACAAATAGTACAGATCTAGGTTGAATAGTTAGGTTAGGTTAGGTTATTTAATCACGGCAAAGCCTCGAGGGCTATCTGCCTAAGGGGAGGGATGCCTTCGTGGAGGACTTTCTAAGGGAAACTGGCTCGTATACACGTTACACATGGGGAAAACCACGAAAACACCCATGCAGCCAGCCCGTTCGCGGGATTCGAACCTCGGACCGAACTACCAGTGTTCAGCGACTTTACCGCTCGGGCGCTGGTGGGCCTAGATTGAATGAATTAGATATAAAGAATTTTAAATTTAAATGACAAACAAAATTTTAAAATTAAAAAAAATATCTGAAATGTTTCAGATTTTAAATTACGTTCAAAGGGAGCGTTTTTTCAACATTTTGTAGGTTACCTTTATTTATTAAATATCATGCTCTTTGTACTCAAACCATAAAATTTATTTCAACGGCAAGATCGCAAAATAATTTTGAAATGAATATACCTTCAGAATTTCTGATACAGACTCTCGCGTGTTGGAGATAAAAATGCTTTTTTTTGTACAGTGTTGTCATTTTTCACTTTGAAATCGTCAAGTTTGTTAATCAAAAATTCGTTAAAGTGTTATAAAGTAGGAAATAAAACAAATTTCAAATTCCAAACGAGGGCTCCTAGATGTCCATATTCGGTGGGAGATTACGTTATTCAAAATTGGATGTCTCTGGGTATCGTCGTTTTATCACAAGCGAGAAACATACATACATTCATGCAAATTCTTCATTATTTAATTTATTTAAGTTTAATACAGGGCTGTAATATTTGGCGGCAACAATTTTAAAAATGATTCGCCGTTTATAGGTTTTAACGCAAAATGCCAAAATGAAATTAATAGTCCTTTAGGGCAAATTGCCCCTTTGGACTAAGAGAAATGTGTCCTGAAAATTAAATATGAGTTAATGCGATATAGCAAGTTCTTCATAAAAATTTTTTTCTATTCATCAGCGTCAGTATTAATGATTATTTTAATAAACATTAGACATATATCTAATATGATTAAAAATATAAAAATATATTCCTATTATAAAATGCGTAATTGTTATATGATACCAAATTTGTTAACCTTGTTTGACGCTGCAATAAATTTACTTTACTGATGAACACTGTTTGTTATCTGTGTCGTAAATAATGAAGTTTTCGTGAAACAATTTTAATTGAATTAAGCTTATTCTTTTAAATGGAACAAACAGTTGAATATAAGCCGCTATATTACATTTTGCTATCGTCTGCAAAATTCTGTTCAGCAATATTGAGTCTTCTTTCACAGTAGTGTATCAGTCAACCAAAAAGTACGCTTTACGTTCCTAAGATTGAACAGCCCACCAGCAGCGGAGCGGTAAAGTCGCTGAACACTGGTAGTTTGGCTCGAGGTTCGAATCCCGCGAACGGGCTGGCTGCATGGGTGTTTTCGTGGTTTTCCCCATGTGTAACGTGTATACGAGCCAGTTTCCCTTAGAAAGTCCTCCACGAAGGCATCCCTCCCCTTAGGCAGATAGCCCTCGTGTGCTTTGCCGTAATTAAATACACCAACACCACACCACCTAAGATTGAACAAATGCTCGTTCGTGATTACACGAACGTTCTTGAAACGTTCGTGCTTAGGAATTTCTTTTCGAAAATATTCCCCTCCGCCCTACCCCCTCCCCCGAAAAAAAAAAAAACAAAAACACGCAGGCTGCCAAAAAGTTAAAGGTTGCCTACTTAACGGAAGTATTTCCTTTTCATATTCTTTGTTATATACTACCAAATTTCAGTTTCTTTTGAGCGAATGTCAGTAGCAGCATAGTAGCAATAGCATTAATGAAAACCAAAGGTAAGATGCCTTCAAGTCAAAATAGATACTTGGACATCATCAGAAAGTTTGACGAAGAACGCATTCAAAAAACAATTACCCATGTGTTAGAGTGACTAACCAATGCTCGGATATATGGGCGTTTAGGTATTTTCAGCTGCGAAAGTATTGAAACAATTCTCTAGCTGTTAATTCATTACATGAACAATTTTACGAAATCTAAATCTAAATGTGAAATAATAAATGCCTAATTTATTTTAGGGAATATGGTTTTCATAATTGATGTTCCTGTGATCCAATTCCAACTGGAGTAGCTATTGATTCGCTTAATGAAAAGATTCGTGAAATTTGGAATCAAACCACAAAAAGGATACATTCCATATGTTTCCTCACATAGGTTTCTAAATTTCAGGAGGAGCAAGAAATAATTCTGCACCACTTCAAGACAAGAGGATGGAGAATGGAGTTTAAACCAGAAGGTTTATCTGTCGAAACCATCGCGGGTGAAAACGTCGCGGCAAAAGCAGGGCAAGGTGAAAACATCATTGTGCAAAACAACTTGGGAGAAGATAAACCGAGGGAAAAAAACATCGCAATTCTGAAACATCGCGGTGTGAAACATCGTCGTCGAAAATAGAGCGGCTCAAAAGCATCCCAGTTTCAAAACATCGTCGTAGAAAATATCGCGGGAAAAAAATAAAGCACCTACAAATTATCGCATGACGATAACATCGCAGGCATGTGTTTTTCAGGCTTTAAAATATTGTAAACGAGTATTCGTATAATGATTTGTGAACACAAGAAGGAATGCGGAGTATTATTACCTCTATTTTATATTTTTGAATTTATTTATAAGCGTCAAGCATTGTTTTACTTAAATGACTGCAAGAACAAAAGGTCTGTTTATTATCGAAGAGAAAGAAATGTACAAATCGGGTTCCGTAAATGCAAAGAAAGTTTCCATAAGAGGCTTATGATTGTCGCAGGATTCTCTTATAATGAGAAATGAAAAATAAGAAGACTGGGGGAGGATATTTAAATCAACTCAACGAAGAAGAAAGAAGATAAAGTTTCACGTCCATTATTTACAGAAGAAATTCCTTTTCTTTACGCCTACAATTTTCGAGAATGAAACTTCATCAAAACAAAGAAAAAAGTACCACTTAATTTCTTAAAATATGAAGACTGATACAAGTATTGTATGTACACATTTTCATTGTATTCCTGCGTTTCACCTATGGACTATTATTGTGCTTTTGATGTCTTGAAATAAGCTGTTTCTAAGCGCAAACCCACCACGATCCTTGGACTGTGGAAAGCAGTGGAAGACAAATAGAAATTAATATTCCTGGAAATCGCAGAAAAGCCCTTCTATCGCTGAAATCAGGATTCAGACTTATAATACAGAAAAAAGGCTGCCAGATCGGGCATTTAAAAAAGCATTCTTTATATTTTTAAGCATTGATTAAACCGCTCCGAAAGCGTTCCAGAGGTTTCTAAACACTCATGCATAAATGTGACGAGATAATGTCTATAATAAATAATCTGATGTTACTACATGACTTCCTTGTACGGCCTATTAAATTATACACATTTTTTGCCCCGCTTAATTTAAACTTATTTCTTCAAATGTCGTTAGAGATATATTTCTCTTTCAATTAATTCATTTCTCACTTCGCAGTAAGGCAAAGATACATAAAAACACAAAATATCTTCATTAAAAATTGCAATACTCAGAAGAATGTAAAACACAAAATACAATTAAAAACAGTTAAAAAAGAACAATTTTTACAAGTAAAATTAGAATTTTTAAGCAAAAACAAGCAATTCGGCTAACGGATAAGAAAGCAGATTTTTTCAATGCAACAACTGAAAGTTTACTAATGCATAAACGTCAAAATATCTTTATTAAAACTGAAAGATAGAGAAAAACATAAAACACCAAATACAGTTAAAACAATAAAAAACAATTTTTACAATTAAAATTACAGTTTCTACGCAAAAACAAGAAATTTGGCCAGCAGACAAGAAAACAGATTTTTCGGTGCACCAAACTAAAAGTGTTCTTTTGATCCCATTCGGCAAAAAGGCACTGAAGGTGCAGAAACTGGCTTAATTCGCTATTCTACTAAGAGTTTCAGATGCAAACAAATGGCGGTTTCGATAGGTTTAGTAGCACTTAAACAACTTTTAAATTGTTGATAATTATACAACTATTTCATGTAGATTAAGGAACATAAAAATTTACTTGCGTATTTCTTTCTTTTTAATGTTTAGTGCTCGTGAACATCACGAATTTCTGACTGTAACAGACGCAAATAATTTTTCTCTGTAGTAATTGAGTATTTTCAATTAAGCATGCAGTTTAACAAAAGCATGAAAAATAAATTCTTTATTTAAAAAAAAAAAAAAAAAAAAAAAAAAAAATGGTAGCTTTATTCTAAATATTTATTTATAAAAGTCTATTTCCAATGGTATATGTTTTACTTGTTATGTAGTACTTAGTTAAGTTTTGTTTGCCATACGTTCTTCGTCTTTCAGTGTTGACTTTCTGGTTTTTGCATGGTTGCCAATTCTTTCATTGTCGCTCAAACGCATTAGAATAAACTGTTAAAAGATAAATTTAACATGTTTCTGCTGAACGAAGACCAATACATTTCGTAAGCTTAAAATTAAATAAGTTTGATACAATGTTTTAAATGTTTAACAGAGGTTTTGTTAAATTAGTTATGCTTTAGTGCTAAAACGCTTTCGGCTGTCAGAAAACAATTTCAGTCCTAAAGTATATGCATTTGGTGCCGAAAAAAATCAGAAACATATATTGATTAAAAAGGTTATTTACAGAATATTTTTACTTCATAAGTAAATGTTCATTGCAGTTTTTAAAATTTACGTGACATATTTATTATTGATGAAAGAATATTAAAAGAAAAGTATTAATATCTCAAAGCTACTTTTATCCGAAATAAATTTTCATTTTTATTCTTTTCATTTATATTTCATCAATAAATTTTCATTATTATTTAATTTATTATTTTGCTTGCTCAACTGCAATGTTATCCATCCTTCGGAAGTACTATCTAGCTGTACTTTTGCCAGGAACAAGAAGACAACCTCAGGCGTTATTCAGTTTGTATCTTAGAAAACATCAAAGGCTAAATCACATCATTAGGGGTAAACTCAGGAAGTGTTTTTCCTACATACTGTAATAGATTGTTCTGAAGTTTCTTTGTGATATATGCATCTCTTGCTGTGACCAAAAGATAAATTTAGCATGTGTCTATTGAAATATTTCGAGACAAAAATATTACCACAAATATTTCGAGACAAAAATTCTTGCTTTCCACCAGATATAAGGAATTATTGTAATCTCTCGTGCGTAATCTTGTGGTGTAAGTAGTTGGTATGTCTAGCTATCGATTGGAAGATCAGTGGTTTGTATCCTGAACAGTACGATTTCATGTATCCTGGTTCGAAATGCTTAAGGATCTCTACAGTAGCTCTCGAAATAAAATGCAGTGGATGTCATGATAACCACTTACAAACCCAAGGTGTGATTAATTATCTGTCATCACATTTGGCCCAATGTGTTTTTTCGAGGCAGGAAACTTATAAAACCCATTGGCTATCGCTGGAATCCGAACCACGAATTCTAACCTGAGATCGTAACCATTTCTACCACGATAGTACGCACAGGGGAATGCAGTGATTCTTTAAGAACAAACCCAGGTTTTTGTATGTAAAGTCTGTCTCTAGGAAAATTGGTTATAATGTTTTGAATAAAAGCGATTCCAGCCATTCCTTATCGAAATGATCAAATATAACTCAACGAAGAATTCGGAAGAAAATGTACAGTTACAAAATCGTGGCAGCATTGTATAACTATTGCAAATGGCATCCAGAAATGCAGTAATGAGCAAGGTCTACCAGGTAATTACATGGTATGGAGAGTAAAATCGATATAGAATGCATTGCTTTTGACACAAACATTGCTGTAGACGAATTCGCAAGATATTTGATGGTATTTATACTATGTGTGCTGAATACTATGTTCCTCCAAAACTGAGCACAGATGCTGATAAATAAACATAAGTGTCTTCCTTATCGGTTTTTTGCTCAGCTTAAAATGGCAAAGAATCCTGGTGTTGTTCTAAGTCCAAACATATAGATTTATCAAACAGAAGGCGTGGTGATACATTTCTAGACTATTTGAAATGGAGAATTGTGTTGAATATGGTTTTGTCAGCTGAATGCTTCGCATTCTTGTCATTAAGATTACATTCATTAAGATGTGCTGTTGTCTGTCTGCATTGATGGGGATAGTAGTAATCAGAGGCTTTGAAATATAGCAGTGCCTTGCATAGTTCGGATAATCGGTTTAGTCACTATCTCCGCTTTTTAACCGAATTATTAAAAAGGCTAAAGACAAAAAAATTACAATCGCTTCGAATTTTTTCTTTAAAAGGATAAAACACGATTAATAAATTAAAATGCCTTTATTAGAAATAATTTTTATAAAATTGCACATTTTTCGTAATTCATATTTTACCTTTTTTTTTTACCGATGTCTGCACCTTTTCTCCTCTTTAATCGTTTCTTTTTATACATAAATTTCTGTGTAGAAATGAATTGTATTGTTTATCGTTCGACAAACTATAGGCTATTGTTAGAATCGGAAACAGCTTTTATACTGCGATTCGACAAAGTTTCAACCATTCCAGTTATTTTTTTACAGTAACTCAGATGTCCATTCTCGGACAGGCACTTCAACACAGTCATTATTGCCTAATCTCTCCTCCCATCCTTTGTAAGTGCTTTGTTTATCTATGTTACAAGAAATCTAGTCTTTGGGGGGGGGAGGAAGGAAAGGTTGTTCAATAAAAATTTAGTTTGTTTTGAAATTTTTAAACTGGAATATAGTGAATCCGGGCTAATCAAAGCCGGATTATGCATGGAATTACAGCACTGCAAAATTCTTTTTACCTACAAAAGTGCGTATTTTAAATACACGTGATCCGGGATATATATAAATATTGTTTAGTCATCCGTTGAAAGTTAATTATCAAACTTAAAAATAAATCAAGTTTACGGGTAATTAGTCTTCTAATCTCTTGTTTCAAACTAATTCCAGTCAAAAGAGTAATGTAACCAAACACAAATGCTTCTATGGAATCAGGAAGAAACAATAAATAGATTGAAAATACAATTAACACGTACACGAATTAAATATAAAAATACAATTAACATGTACACGAATTAAATATAAATTGCTAATATAGTACCTGCCGCTTATTACACTCACTGGTTAGTAGTAATATCAGCCTCTTATTACGACCAAATTTCCAGGACAAATAAATATTCCGGTACAAAAACCAAACTTCCAGGATTAAACAAATATATATTAATTAACAGAGAAACTGCTTATGATTAAGTAGTCCTTCCCCAGTATCAATTGATAGAAGACGAAGGTACAGTTTCTCCATCCCATTTTTAATCGTTCCATATTCAGAATTGTCCCTTAAGAATAAACGCATTACGATCATAGAGAGTTCTAAAAATATTCATAAAATGCTTCCAAGAATTACTGTATATTAACAGACTTCAAATGGAGAGTGAGTGGCAACTGTAGGCTAAAGAAAAGGCCATTGGTCCTGCCTGTAATCATGAAGTAACAGATCAACCAACCAGAAAAAATAAACTAAATTAAATTAAAAGGTCTGAAAGTCTTCAAATTTTAACGGTCTCCCGAAAATTTTTTTATGCACTCGCTGATCTTGTAATTTACCAGTCAGCTGTTGCATTCTCCTGCTAAGCCATTTTTTTTTGTCCTTTTAGCTTTATTATTAAACACTGTTTTCTTTGCACATACGCCATACACAGTTCAACAGGAAAATCATAAAAAATTTTAAAACAGAACAGCAAGATATGTTTAGAACTTCCGATGCAGTGTTAAGCGTCGACATGCACTTTTAGCCCAAAGGGACGTTAGCACAGGAGGACTCTCAGTCTCGAAACGTCATTTTTTTGTATAATCACTATAAATGTCCGTTTCACTTTTCAAATTGTTGCCACCAAATGTTATCGCCCTGTATTATGTTTAAAGAAATTAAATAATGTAGAATCTGCATGAATGTATGTATGTTTCTCGTATTGTCAAAAAGCTGCGGTACCTAGAGCAATCAAAGTTTAACAACATAGTACTCCACCCGAAAATGGGACCTGGGAAGTCCGAATCAGGAATTAGTTTTATTGTTTATTTCATATTTATTAAAATTTTAAAGAATTTTTGATTAACAAACTGAACGATTCCAAAGCGAGCAATGGCAACGTTGTATGAACAGAGCCAGACTCTCTAACGGAATTTCTAAAGATATGTTGTTTTTAAATATTTATAGCCGAAAGGGAATTTAAGTCAAACGATCTCGAAACGTGTATGTGAGTTTTAATAAAAACATTGTCCCTTTGGGCGCAATATAAAATCTGAAATCTTTCAGATTTATGATTGTTTGCCAAACTTTTTTTTGTCTTTTTATTACTAACGTTTTCTGCGTTAACTTTGTGTACTAAATATCATATTCTTCGCACTTACGCCACGTAAAATTCATTTCAACAACAAAATCATAAAATATTTAATAACAGCATACCTTTAAAATTTCCAGTATACAGTCTCGCGAGGTGGAGATAAAAATGTTTTATTCCGTACAGTGCTGCCGCTTCTCGCTTTGAAATCGTTGCGTTTGTTAACCATTAAAGTTTTACAAAATATGATACATGAAATTCAAAATTCGAGCTTCCAGATTCCCATGTTCGGATGGAGGACTACATTATTCAAAATGTGATGGCCCTAAGTGCCATTGTTCCTTCACTATGAGAGGAACATACATACATACATACTGGCAGATTTCTCAATACTTAATTTCTTTGAAAATAATAAAGGGCGATAGTTTGTTTGGAACAGTTTGAAATATGATTCGTTGCTTATAGCCAATAGCGGCCACCCTCTGAGCGGCCAGGGTTTTGGCTAAGAAAGCACAAATTTCCCAAAACTAGTATGAGAACATTTTTTTTTTTTTTTACTTTAATGTAAAAACTCTCCTGGTATTTCATACCTGTTTTTTGTTTTCTTCTGATATATTTCCTTAATTTCTTTGGCAAATTTTAATATGCACGTATACATACGTTCTTACAGATATAAAAATATTCTAGGCCGTATATATACGGCCTTGCCGCTTAGAGGGTTAAGACTAACCTTATTTGGGCTAAACAAATTGCCTATATGCCTGAACGTAAATGTAGAATTGTTAAAAGATCTTGATGTTCTTGTTAAATTCAGCCAGAAAATAATTGCATTGAGCGCGCATAGAGCAGTTTATTTGTAAAGGTAAAATTTCATCAAGACCGTAATACTAATTATTAAACATTTTAATAAACGTTTAATAAAAAATTCAATGTTCGGAAATATTTTATCATCAGTTTTTTTAATTATTATTTTATAATCAATTATCGAAATAGTTTTTAGTTCTTATTTTTTCAGATAAATCGAAAGCTGATATGACAACTTGAAACATTTAGATCGCCGCCTATTGAAATCAGTAACTAAATGAACTCTTATGTTTGGGACGGAAATGAGTTTAATAAGCATCCGTTACTGTAATACTTTCCTGTTTATTATAATATTTATAATATGGTTATATCTCCTTTCTATATTTTATTTGACTCAGAATTAATTGTGATTTCGAATTACTGATGGATGTCATCCAGTTATGACACACGGTTAACCCTGGAGTTTATTGTTTATACTAAAATGCAACGTTTTCACTTTTTTACATAAGTGGCTAATAATGACTTCGGTTTTTCAAGTCTAAACGCCTGCATGGAATTTTAAACTTATTGTACAATTTTCGTTCCATTACTTTCAGTTGATTTCTCTGTATACAATGGTTTTCTGTTAGCTCACTTGAAGATAAAATTTGTTATTTGTATTTTCTAATATACATTTGATTCTATATTAGTATAATTTACATAGAGGAAACTGAAAATTGATTTTCCCTTTGCATAGTTTTAATTTTTCACCTTTACTGAACAAAACATTTTTAAAGAAATTTTTAATAGAATTATTAGTGGAGTTCTTCAGATAAAATATATTTCTGGTACTCTTCGCTTATCGGAACCAGATTCAGAAATGTAGGAATGTATGTATGAGTGGGCGTTTATATGTGGATACATACACGCACATATATATATGCATGCATACATGAATACATACATACATACATTTCTAAATCTGTTCCGATAAAAGAAGAGTATCATATTTCTTAACTAACAAACGATCAAGTTATTTTTCTGTAGCAAGATCTGGCACTTCTATTAGTTGGAAAATTTAAGATTTATGAAAAGGAGTCCATGTACCGTCTTTTTCCGAAAATAAGACACTGTCTTACTTTCGTTTTTGGTCCAAAATACGCGCTAGGGCTTATTTTCGGGAGAGGGCAAAAATAAAAGTATATTTATATATTTTTATTTAATATTTATTTTACACAGAATACAGAAATTTAAATTTATTCAATTACAGTCATGTCATCTTCTTCTGAAACATCGTCATAAATAACATTCTGAATTATATTCTGATTTTCTTCCAAATCCATTTCCTGTTGAATCATTGGTCCGAATCTCTCATGTCTTGCGATATAGCTATCGTTAAATGAATACTTCTTGTCTAAGTAGCCTGTTCGTAGTGCATTGGAAACATCACTATCAGTTATTTTGTCCCATGAATTTTTTACCCATCAATCCCCCCTTTTGATTTTCGACTCATTCTGTGGGGGTTGGAAAAAGGTCGCTGCGTCGTATGTGTCTCGCGAGTTAACGGTTCAGCCCAAATTTCACCCCGACGAGAGTCTGCCGACGCTAACGGATGACGATGCCTTTCCTGTGAACGTATCTCTCTCGGGGCAAAAGGTGAACTGGTTAAGATAAATTCCAAGAATTAATTTCAAACGAACTGTAGAGGTAAACAATTAATTTCTCGGAATATTTTGTTTCAAACATTTCTCTAAAATACGAGTATTAGGAAAGCTAAACATATTATTACTTATACGTACTTAATAAATCAACAGCATTTTTTAACGAATCCTTTTTGTCACATTATTTTAACTAGGGATTATTTTCGGGGGATGTCTTATTTTACAAAAAGTTCCGAAAATCACGATAGGGCTTATTTTCGAAGGATGTCTTATTTTCAGAAAAAGATGGTATGTGCATATCAAGGGATACTTAATCGCTTCTTTGGGATTCGTGTGTCTCCACATCAAGGACTAATTTGTCTTTTCCTTCCTTTGATCTTATCATTTCTTAATCAAACAAAAAAATAGGTTTATGGAGTACATTACATATATACTATAATCTGTAAATAGTATTTTAAATTCTTCAACGTTTTAATTTTTTATTCTTAATTATAATTAAAAGTGTGTTTGTAACCATAATGTTTTTTTACCTCAATCCTGCAAATCTTAAAAAAGATCATGAATGCAAATTTATTGTTATTAAAGTGTATTTATTTCATTTTTGGGAAACAAGGAGTATACAATCGCATTACTAAAAGCAGTAGATCATTTAATAAATTAATGCCATGATAAATTACTGCTCATTTACAAGCAATGCAAAAGCATCTTTCCAAGAAACTTCTTTGTTAGGATAAAATACTGCGAGACTCACGCCTGAACGTAAGAAACTTATCACTATGTCCAGTAAGGCGACAGAGGACATATGAAGGGCAAGACTCTTTTATTAAATCTCAGACATTTAAGAGATGGCATTTCTTGTGCTTACGAAACCAGCCAGCATTTATGGCGTAACTCAAAAAAATAATGGATTCAGATTAAGGCTGAATTGAGCCGTAAGTAGCCAAAGGATACACAGAATGAATACCTCGCAAGTTGGTTCAAACAAAACACGGGTGTGACAAGTCTAATGGCAAGAATAACGCGTCGCCGCAGACTGCTATTTAAGATATTCAGCTACTAGCGTGGTCTTCAGCAGGCAGCACACGCTCTTATTTAACAATTTAAAACCCGTTTTTAAACTCTATCTCTTTCTAACTCATTTGAATTAAGTGCGATCTAAAATTTGCATTCTGGTAGGAAAACGGAAAAGAACGACAGAAAGGATAATTAACATAAAATAACTGCTTAGAAAAATAAATAAACCCTTACAAGCATTCCATTTTTTATCAATTGTTCATGCTTCTCCATAACATGCTATGTATAACACTAAAAGTTAGTTAAATTTGTAATGCATGTATGATTATCAAATGATACATGGCATTAAAATGGAAAAGAATTATGGCGATGTAAAATTTAAAATTAAGCAGGGAAAAAATGGTTACAGCCGAAAACATCGCGGACGAAAACGTCGTGGAGAATACAACGCAGGGAGAAAACGTCGTGGTACGAAACATCGCGAGAGGAAACATCACAAAGAGAAAACATCGCAATTCCAAAACATCGTGGTACAAAATATCGTGGTAAAAAATAAAGCGGTTCAAAAACTTCGCTGTTTAAAAACATCGTCGTCAAAAATATCGTGGTAAAAAATAAAGTACGTACAAATCATCGCAGGACGATAACATCGCATACATGGGTATTTCAAATCGCATAGTGGCATATGATCTTTATACGAACCTACATTTGCGTCTTTCAAAACCTGAAAACGCATGTGTGCGATGTTATCGTTCTGCGATGATTTGTAGGTACTTTTTTTTACGACGTTTTTAAACTGCGAAGTTTTTGAATCGCTTTATTTTCGACCACGATATTTTGTACCACGATGTTTTAGAACTGCGATGTTTTCTCTTTGCGATGTTTTCTCCCGCGATGTTTTGTACCACGACGTTTTCTCCTTGCGTTGTTTTCTCCGCGACGTTTTCGTCAGCGATGTTTTTGCCGCGATGTTTTTGGCGGACACCGAAAAAAATAGCCTGAGTAGATTTTTAATAAAACTCTATGGATTTCGATAACGGTCAGACGTAAGTCTCTGTTCTTCAACAGCAAAAACATTGTTACCAAAACTTAAATGCTTCTGTAGATGACGATCAGCATACAGATCTTTCTGATGAAATATGTGCTACTGGAGAAAGCGCTACCTATCTTTGATCACTCTCGAAATCGATCGAAATAAAGTTTGTTATTCAAAATCTGCGCAAACTAAGGTTGCTTTTGTTGGATAACTTTAGAAAATACATAACATTATCAATATACATTCACTAATCTATAACATGATTTCAGCTTTGCTTTCATTTAATATATATTTTCCGTAAAATATTCGTGATATATGACAGTTAAAAATGTTGTCTGCTACCGCAAATTGCATTTAGAAAGCAGAAGGAATTTTTATAACCTCTTTTTGTTTTTCTTACGACTGTAAGTACTTTAAATGAGTATTAAATCGTTCACTATCCATAGTTGTGGTTATGAGCAATTTCCTCCGAACGGTTAATCGAATTCGAGAACATGCAGTTAGCATACACACTTGAGGGCATTCTATAATTAATTAATGTAACTTAACCCATCATTGTAATCACTGACATATTCGGATACTTGTTAATATCTGGAAGCTGAAACTTGCAATTAGTGTGAAGTTCAGTAACATTTTGATAGCACACGGTGTTATCATTACGAAATAGCAACTATTTATATGAGTAATCATGTGGCAATAATGATTTATTTGAGCTTTGTTATTCCCCAACTAAGCATTAAACGTCTCCTTGATCTGGTTGTTAATCTTTGTGGTTTTTAGATATGATTTCGTCCTCAAATGTTCATCTTGCCGTTTTACAGATCTGCGCACATAAATTGAAATGAAGGCATGTGGAAAATTTTAAATAAATTCCTTCTTGCGGAAAGAGCCAGTGGGCGTTTTGGAATTAAACTAGCTTCGTTTTGATTTTGGAATTGATTCTGAGGGCTGCAAACGTTTTATTTTCTAAATTTTTTTTGGTAACGTTATAAATAAAACGCGAAACGGGAAAAATAATATAAAAATGTGAGTTTATTTGAGCAGTTTTAGTACGGCTTTGTTTCAGTCAATCTGTTCAACTCATTGAACTAGATAATTATGTAGATAAATAGAATAAAAACGTACTTAGAATCTAAAGTCTTATTGTTGTGCAGTGTGTGTGAACGTCAGTTGAAAAACACTATGTGTTATACACACATGAAAGACACTGAATACACTATGAAAAACACCATGTGTGCTTTTTCGTTTCGTTGTTTTAAAATAACTTCAATCACATGGTTGGCTTATTAATATCTGGATGGTCATAGGTACACATTTACTTGAGACTTGGTAATATCAAGTAAGTTGGATTATTTGATTAAATTGGGTAATGCAGCAAAATGTTTTTATCACGTTAATGAGAGCATTATGAATGAAAGAAACTGCGTATAGTGATTCTACAAATACATTTAATGATCAGACCTTATTAGTAAATAATAAATACATTTATTCATATTTTACTATGCAAGGTGTTTCATTACCGTATGTACAAAATTCTAGGAAGGGTAGTTTACTAAAAGACGTATCAAGATCAGCTAGGAATGAGGAGGTGGAAATGCAATCAATTATGTGCTCTTGTGTGATAGATAACAGAAGAGATGAAGGAGCAAAGTGCATGTCCAGAACAGAGGTGTCCAAATATTTTCGACCCTTAGACCATTTCTCGAATTTTTCTGTTTTTCGTAGACTGCTTCTTAGAGGGGTGTTTCCAAAATAAGTTAGGCAGTATAATATTTATACTCTGCATTCCAAAACCGAGTGAAACCCAGGGTAAAGTTCAACCTAAAGCGTTCCAAACACTCAGATGAATGCAAAATTTATGGAAATGTTACGTGACAAGTGCGAAATTAATTTGGGAATTTAATGGCAATGGTAGCTGTTAGGTGAAATTTTATATTGACTGAGTGATTTTTTGAAACTATCCTAATATTGAATTTTTAAAAATTTATCAATTTTAAACATGTTTTTGATAGCTGGCACAGAGCTACTCACGACTGGGGAGGAGACGATCTATTCGACAAGTACCGGCAGTGACGAGTTATCATCTACGACCTTGTGGGCGGCACTGTACAATCCTATAGAGCTTCTGAAACAGGAAAGGTGAAATACAGGGGTTGGACAAAAATATGGAAACACCTTTAAAAAACATGTTTCTTTGCTTAATATTGTGTAGGAAATCCGTTGGCATCCAAAACAGCTTGCAGTCTTCTCGGAATGGATAAATACAGTTCCTGTATGTTTGCCAAGGGAACATTATACCATTCTTCCTGCAAAACGGTGGCAAGTTCAGATAACGATGTTGGCGGTGGATAACGAGAACGCACTTTCCGTTCCAATGTAGACCCCAAAGGTTCGATAATATTCAGGTCTGGTGACTGTGGTGGCCAGGGGAGATGGGACAACTCATCCTCGTGCTCAGAAAACCAGTCCTGGACAATGTGAGCTGTGTGAACAGGGGCTTTGTCGTCTTGGAAGACACCATCACCATCGGGGAACAAAGTTTGTACCATGGGATGAACTTGATCGGCCAAAATGTTCACATAAGTCTTGGCAGTCATGTGCCCTGACACAGTTATCATGGGGCTAGCAGAGAACCACGATATGGCTGCCCAAACCATAACAGAGCCCCCGTCATGTTCACTCTTGGCAACAAGCAGTCTGTATTATAAGCTTGAGATGGCGTTCTCCAGACGTAAACTCGGCCAGAAGTGGGAAACAATGGGAAAGAAGACTCGTCAGACCATATTACTCGCTTCCACTGCTCTATAGTCCAGGCTTTATGACTTAAACACCCCCTTTTCCTGTTACGGGCATTAGCATCACCGATGAGTGGATTCTCAATTGCAACACGGCCAGCAATTCCCTGTTTATGAAGCTCCCTTCTAATTGCTTTGGTACTCACAGGGTTCGGTAACACAACATTCATTTCAGCAGTAAGTTTTGCAGCTGTGGTCTTCTTATTTTTCGTCACAATTTCCCTTAATGATCGTCTGTCACGATCACTCAGGACACACTTTCGTCCGCGCTGTGATTTAGCAGATGATGTTTCTCCGCTTTTCAAATATGCGGAATAAATCTTCGATACAGTACCTCTTGAAACACTAAACACCTCGGCTACCTTGCTTACGAAAGCACCTACCATACGTGCTCCAACAATTTGCCCACGTTCGAAGTCTGTTAACTCTGACATAATGCAATGACAACCTCACATAACAGTACTCCGACAACAACTGAACTGTTTAGCACATTTACGAAGTTGTATAGGTGGCGTCAGTAGTCAAAAACGCCAGCGCCACCTACATATTTCATTAAAATCAATCTTTCTTTTCAACCATGCATTTCACAAGGTGTTTCCATATTTTTGCCCATCCACTGTAATTCGCAAAGTCCATGCCGGAAATCTGACTCTGTTTAAAATAACTGAATTTTTTCCTTTTTACTTCCTTTTACGAAGTAAAAAATCTGATGTGTACACCACATGACTTCCTTGTATGGAATATTAAATTATACGCATTTTTTCTTGAATTTTGTTTAAACTTATTGGATTTAATCAAAACCGTGAAAAACAACCTTATATTTAGCGTAGGTATAATGAAACACTCAATCGATTTCGAGGGCAGCTAAAGGTCCCTCCTCATCAGGAGAAAGAAATACATAGAAAGAAGAAAATAGGAATCACAGAAACACTAAAAATAAAAAAAAAATGTAAAAAATTCTGTTGAAGTCATTGATAAACTTAAAAATATTTCCCCACTTCGTTCCATTATGGTTTCATTTGATGTCAAATCATTGTTTACTAATGTTCCGGTCGAAGGAGCACTAAATTGTCTTGAAACTAGGCTTCGGGAATTTCACTTCACACATACTGAAATTAATGAGTTGGTTTCGCTTACTAAAGTTTCTCTAAGTCAAACCCACTTTGTTTTCCAAAATGCATATTTTCGTCAAGTTGAAGGATTGGCTATGGGTAATCCTCTCAGTCCGGTACTTGCTGACATTTATATGCACTATTTTGAGATGAAATTATTTGATAAATTATCTTTTCGTCTTTGGATTCGGTATGTTGACGACACTTTCGCACTTTTTGACGGTTATAAAGAGGATTTATCCGAGATTCTATCTATTATGAATTCAATTGATCCAGCCATCCAATTCACTCTTGAAATTGAATCCAACAATTCTCTCCCCTTCCTCGATATTCTTATAATCCGCAATGAAACCGATTTTAGCACCACTGTGTACCGTGAACCCTTTGCAGTTTGTTTACCACCCCATGCTAAGTCATGCCACCCTGTTAAGCAAAAAATGGCTTCTTTTTACTATTATGTTTTCCGCGCGCTAAAAGTTTGTTCCTCTGAATCTTTGCTTACCAATGAACTTAATTATTTGAGAGCAGTTGCGATTGACCGTGGATTTTCTCCCGTGATTATTGATAAAGCCGTCAAAAAATTTTCAGATTCCCATCAAAGAAGACATTCCACTGTTAGAAATAATATCAATGACCTTGTCGTGCTTCCATTTTATCCTTCTGTTAGCTATAAAATTGCACGGATTCTCCAGAAATTCAATTTTCAAGTCGGTTTCTCCCCTATTAATAAAATTCACCCTTCGATTCTAAAAGATTGCGTTTCTGTCTTGAATTCTTGGGGAATTTATAGTATATCATGTCAGTGTGGTTTAAGATATATTGGCCAAACAAAAAGAGCGTTGAAGTTTCGTATCAAGGAACATGAATCTTATGTCAAAAAAGGGGAAATTAACAAGTCTTCAATAGCGTATCATAGTTGGACTTTTAACCATAATTTTGATTTTGGGTCTGCAAAAATCATCCAAAAGGCTTCTTCCATAGGCGAATTGGATTTTCTTGAGGCTTTTCACATTCACAAAGATTTAGAAAGTTTAGTTAATGATTTGAAGTCCAATCCAGTCCTTCCTAATGCCTTTAAAATTCTACTGTCTTAATTCAATTATTTTTGCCGATAGATGGCGTTACCTCCTCGCACTTGGTACTACCAGAGGGTATAAAAATCCGTTCAGTGGTTGCTTTCCATTATTTGAAGTTCAGATTTTGAGCGTAATGTGCATTTGCCCCTCGCTCCCTATTTTAACTTCGCTAATATTTCTTTATGCTTGATCAGACAGCCTGGCTCAGTAAAAGTAGGCGGCCAGTGCAACTCTGATTAAAAATCTAGTTATAACGACGTGCAGTGCTGATAAGCACCACGTGTTTCTGTGATTCCTATTTTCTTCTTTCTATGTATTTCTTTCTCCTGATGAGGAGGGACCTTTAGCTGCCCTCGAAATCGATTGAGTGTTTCATTATACCTACGCTAAATATAAGGTTGTTTTTCACGGTTTTGATTGTCACATTAGCGTGTTTCTCTTCTAGTCTTTATTGGATTTAATTATATCTACTTCGCCAATAGAGCATAAACCACAATAGAATAAGTGCATTCTTTAAAATTCACTCTATTTGTTTACCACAGCGACCCTTTGGCGCTAGGTTCACTTAACAGTATTATATTTCGTTCATATTATAACTCAGAATGCACAAAATTTGTATCTTTTAAAGAATTATCTAATCGTTGCCACATGTTCTATTCAAATACTATAATAAAGTATTTCTCATTCAATTAATTCAGTTCTCACTTCGCGACAAGGCAAAAATACATAAAAACTCAAAATATCTCTACTAAAAATTACTAATTATTAAAAATTAAATTATTAAAAATTAAGTAAATCTTAAACACATATTTCCTCGAAAAAATTCCAGAAAGGATTATGCATGATTTAAATCGCAATAATAATTGAAGGTGTTTATCTTTGTTGTTGCGAAGCTACGTTTCTCTAGATTGGCAACAAATTCACTACTCAGCTGTTTGAAATGTAAACAAGCTATGGAGCCATCAAAATAGGCTTAGCGGCACTTAAACAACTTTTAAATTGTTGATAATTCTAAAAATATTGTATACAGATTTACTAAAGGCATAAAACCCTTAACCGGAAGATAAAAACAACATAATTCAATCATTTTTAAAGAAAATAAATATACAATTTGCAAACATATAAGAGTCAAGAAGCTGAGATCACTGATCCGGGTAACAGAGTGGATATATTTATAGATATATTTATGTACGTTTGGCGCGGCCGATTGAAACCAAAATACGAGGTGCACATCTACATGTTATAGTAGTCCTATATACAAAATTTCAACGTTCTGAGGCTACTCGATTTTGAGTTATGCGAGATACGTACGTGCGTACGTACGTGCGTACGTACATACGTTCGTACAGACGCCACGAAACATTCTCTTCAGAATTCATTTTAAAGCAGTTTTTTAGTTTTTTTGGAGGAAAAGAGTCTTTTATTCTGTCCTTACGTACAGACATCACGCAAACACATCGTTAAATTGCATTCGAAAGCGGTCAAAGTGGAGATTTTCGTTGAAATATGCTGCCTGAAGCTTTTCGCGATTACAAGACTTCCTTTTTACTTCGTACAAGGAAGTAAAAAGAAGTATTGTAATCTCGAAAAATTTCGGGTATCATATTTCAACGAAAATATCGATTTTGACCTCTACCCAATGGAATTTAATGATGTTTTTACGTGACATCCGCACGTAAGGACAGAATAAAGACTCTTCCCCCAAAAAAAATATAAAGACTTTTCCCCCCAAAAAATTATAAAACTTACTTAAAATGAATTCTGAAGAGAATTTTCCTTGGCGTCTGTGCGTACGTACGTATCTCGCATAACTCAAAACCGAGTATCCTCAGAATGTTGAAATTTTGTACGTAAAACTGCTTTAACATGGAGATGTGTACCTCGTATTTTGGTTTCAATCGAGCTCACCAAAAGTATATAAATATATGTATATATATATCCACTCTGTTACTCGGCTCAGTGAGCTCAGATTCTTTATTCTTATACGTTTGTAAATTGTGCATTTTTTGCTTTAAAAATGATTGAATTATGTTTTTCTTATCTTCCGGTTAAAGCTTTTATGCCTTTAGTAAATCTGCATGCAATATTTTTAGATTTATCAACAATTTAAAAGTTGTTTAAGTGCAGCTAAGCGTAATGAATTTGTGGATGGCGGAAATGTTTGTTTACATTTCAAAATTGGCAAAGTAGCGGACTTGTTGCCAATCTAGAGAAACTAAGCTTCGCAACAACAAAGATAAGACCTTCTTTTATTATTGCGAATTAAATCATGCTTAATCTGTTCTGGAATTTATTGGAGGAAATAAGTGTTTAAGACTTACTTTGTAATTTTTAATATAGATATTTTGAGTTTTTATGTATTTTTGTCTTGTCTGGAAGTGGAGAACTGGATTAATTGAAAGAGAAATACTGAATCGTCTTTGAAAAACTGTTCTTTTCTGTTTCGTTTTCTTAATTTCTTTTACACATCGTTTAAGATTTATGATAGTATTTGAATAGAACATGTGGCAACGATTAGATAATTCTTCAAATGATATAAATTTATATTCATTCTGAGTTATAATATGGACGAAATGTAAACGCTGTTAAGTGAACCTAGTGCCAGAGTGTCGCTATGGTAAACAAATAAAGTGAATTTTAAAGAGTGCATTTATTCTATTGTGGTTTATGCGGTATCGATGATGTAGATTTAATTCAATCCAATAAGTTTAAATGAAATGCAAGAAAAAATGCATATAATTTAATATAGCGTGCAATAAAGTCATCCGGTGTACACATCAGATTTTTTTTATTAAGAATATGGATCGTAACTATTACAAAACTTACACTGACAATTACTTAACTTGTAATCTAATATTAACGTAAATCCTTTGTACCACATTTCTATCTTAAATAAAAATTTTCTTTAATTTTTTTTTTAATTTCTTAAATTCGATCTCTAAAAAAATTCCTATTCTATAATTCAAAAATGCTATGAAATGCATAGTATTAAAATTTCTTTAAGTGGAAAAATAAACAGCATTATTATTCGTAAAGGGAAAACCGTCAATCATTACTTCTAAATGGAAAGAAGACTCCGAACGAACACCTGAACAAGATACGTACTGTTTCTAAAGTTTAAATTTTTATAAGAAGAGAAAATCTGTTGACTCGGAAATCAGATATAAAATCTACTATCTGTTGCAACAATAATTAAAATAATAAACCAAGATTTAGAACTAAAAACATCTTAGAAACATAATGTTCACGAGCTTTGCCGAGGTTTGTGGCTCAACGGATAAAGATTTGTGGAACCTTGTACGAAAACTATTTAGCAGAAGATAATGGAACTACATTTTGACCCTCGATGAAGCATGGTTTTACTTAAATGACTGGAACAAAAAATGTCTATTATCGAAAAGGAAGAGAACAAAATGCACAAAAATGCAATGCGAAAGTGTCAATATAAAGAAAGTTTTAGTAAATTTGTAAAATTTTAGTAAAATTGTTTATAACAGTCGCAGGATTTTTTAATGGGAAATTCAAAATAAGAAGACTGGAACAAAATGTTAAAATCAACTCACTAATCAATAAGAAACTCCATTTCTTGATCCCTATGACGTTCATAGAGTGAAACTTTATTAAGACAAAGCAACAAGTCATACGTCGAAAAGTACCACCGCATTCTTTCAAAGAATGAAGACTGATACAGATATTGCATATATACCTTTTCAGCGTATCCCTACGAAATTCCCTGACGTTTCAACTATGCACCATTGTGCCCTGGTATTTTAAAAAGAGGTCTTTCTAAGCGCAAAACCACCACGGTTGAGGGACTCTGGAAAGCAGTGGAAGAGGAATTGAAATCAATAACCCTGGGAAAAAAAATTTATTATTGAAAACGAAGAGAACAAAATGCACAAAAATCTAATGCAAAAAAACGAAAAGCCGTTCACTCATTGAAATCACGACGGAGACTTATAGAGTCTAGAAGAAAGTGCTCCGAGGTGGAGCAATTAAAAAACATTTCCTTTCTATTTTAAATGTTAATTAAATGGTCCTGAAACCGTTATAAAACCTGTAAAATCTTTCTTTAATTTGTAACAAATAAAACGTTGATAGTTAATAGTCGCGTAATATCATGTGTAACCAAAAAAGTTATAAAAAATGGAGTTTTTCTAATTAATGTTTCAAAATAAATACATAAATAAGTAAATAAATAAATGAGATTTTTCACTTTGCATGAATATGAGGTTAATTTACGTAAAAAGTGTGTTTCAAGAAGTAAAAAATCTCGCTTTCAATTTCATGTGCGATTTTTATCAGGAATATTTAAGTGACGAAAAATATTAATTTATAAGTGTTTAAATATTTCTTTATTTTCGGAAAATAAATAAAAATAAATGTAAAGCAAATGTCTAGTTACCATAAACTATAAAACATTAACTGCTTTTCTTTCGTAACTGGGAAAAGAAAATTATTCTGGCAAGTTACCGGAAATTAATGCGCTCCCAAAAACCGTCATTTTTCTTTCTTCTTTGTATAGTGTTCTCTAAAATGCTATAGGTTTTCCATCGCCAGCAATATAGGCGCACTTTTATAAGGTATCCCACTTCGGCACGATTTTAATTCCTTTTTATAAGCTTTTATTTAGTTCATTAATTGTGTTTTTGCCACTATCTCCAAAGTTTATTGATTTTTAAATTCTTGATAAGCTATCGAGTTCAAAATTCGCACAAACACTGTTTGTGGGTGACAATACAATTTGGTGCAACGATTTTTTTTTAAATTCGATTTAGATTTTGTTTTGTAAATTTAATGTTATAACAAATTTTTTAACATATCTTTTAGTTTAACGGATAAACTTAAAAAGATCAAAATTTTACTGTTTGCATCATTGGATACTGCAAAAAAAAAAAATATTTTAAATGATATCTGTTTAAAATTGTGCAAAAATTTATAACTTTAGTTCTGAAATGTTTGCAAAATTTCGAAAATGGCTTTAATTTTTCGACTATTTCACGTCCATTATTTTACGATTTAAATGAAGGATTAAAGGATTTTATGATTTAAATGATTGAAGGAGAAAAATGGCTTTTTATGCAAACAAACTTTTAGAATTGTAAGTAAGAAGAATAAAAAGTGTCCTTACGCCAAACGAATCTTATATCTTTTATACAGGTTTTTTTACATTTCCTATGCTTGTTATTAATCTCAAATTTATTTCAGATTTTGTTTTCATTTCATAAATTTATATCAAATTTTTCTCAATATTTTGTTTTTGAAGCTGATTTTTAATCTTTCTTTTGTGATAGGTAATGTTTATATTATGGGATTTAAGTATGCCAACATCCAAAAATATATCTGTTACAAAGATTTGAAAGTTTCAAGCGTTATAAAACAAAATCTTTACCCTGTTTTAAAACAATCATAATAAAGGATATTAGTAGATGCCTTTTTAGAAATTTTTAAATCAGCCACGTTTTCAAAAGCTTCTTTTAAATTTGCTTTCACTAAGGTCGAAACTTTGTCATAATTTTTTAAAACAATTTCCTGATAAGTTATACAATTCAAAATTTGCACATAAACTCATTGGGAAAGGCAACGCAGTATAGTGCAGGGATATACTTTTCAAAATTCGATATCGATTTTTTAAAATTTAATACTCGATTTTTCCCACATATCCTTCATTTAACGAACAAACTAAAAATCTCAAATTACTGTTTACATCATGGGATAGAGAGAGAAAAAAAAACTTTTAAATGAACTTGGTATGAAATTTTTTATGTCAGTTCTAATTTTTTGGTGAATTTCCGAAAATCTCTCGATTTTGTTTCGACCATTCGAAATTAGAAAACTGTTTGAAGTAAAAAATGGATTTCTTACTGTTCAGAAATTATTTTTTAGTTGAATTATTGAATTGATAACGCATTGAGACTAAAAATATGAAAATAAAATGAGGTATAAAGAAGGCTTTTTTAAAAAATATTTTATTTAAAAGGACTAAAATAATTAATTAACTAAAAGAGAAAAACATAATTTATCATATAATTTCTTGCGAAAAAGATATTAAATAATTCGCTTTTTAAAATTCATCTATAATTTTATACCAGGAATTATGAAATACCAACTGTTTTATTAACGTATCAGTCTGAGATCTACAGTAGAAGTAGTGTAATAAACACGAAAACAGAGCCAATCTAGTTAAGTCCAGCATTGTTTTCAGGCTCAGAATTACTGATGTGATAAATTGTATCCCGCGGATCGTTGGCTAACTTATTACTATGTAACAAATTTATATATTCATGCGAAATCTTCCCCGCCAGCAGTCAGACGAACCTTAACCTATCAAACTACAGCAGGATGTTTCTTCAAATGAACTGAGTGATCAATCTTCTTTCTTTTTTCTCCAGTATCGCATATCCTATGCGAATTTCTAAGAGCTTTCTACCAATTACTTTGAGAATTTTGCTTTCTATAAGCAATTAGTTGCAAGTACGCTGCGAAAAAAAGAAAATAAAAGGGACAGTTCTATAACTTCTACTAGGCAGATTGACAAAATTCAAATTGCATTTTTCATGTCTCGAAAGCGCGACTTAGGATATATATTAGATTTATATATAGCATTGTTCTAATATAGGTATTTTGATACAAAATCGGACTTTTTTGAAATAACATACCAATTTTTTTCCCATATTTCGATTCTACGACTCAAATTATGCCTAGATATTAAATTTTGTAAAATTTCGTGCTAAATTTACGAAGAAACTCAAAAATATATCTTGGCGCAATTTTTTTCAGTTTGCGCCAAGAATAATTAACTTGCCGAACTTCTTAATATATGGCAACCTATTTTCTTTACCCTTTCATCATGACGGACGGGAAAAAAAGTCACCTCTTTCCTATGTTTTTACACTATAGATGAGCGGAAAAAAATTCACATCGTTCTTTCTTTCAAATGATTTTAACAAAGTGCGTAAACCACATTTTCGTTATTATCGCTTTTAAAAAATATGCCAAATTTCAAAATGTCCCAATATATAAATTCACGTAGATCCTCGGCAATTTTGAATAAAAAAACTCTAAATTTTTGCAGGTATGCTTAAATAAATATACATCTACTTTAAGATGATTGTAAAACTTTTATAGGTTATAATTCAATGTTTTTCGAAAAATTTAGAAAACTTATTTAAAAATAAAAATTTTAAGAATAAATCTTAAAAAATGGGTGAATTTTATTTGAAATGAACCTAAATTTCAAACTGTGTAAAAAGGAATTAAATAAGTTTAATAAGAAAAGATATATTAATGAATACATACCAAATTCAATTAACATTGAGGAGCTAAATTTTTGAGAGCTAATTTTTTTAAAACTACTCGTGCGATTTTTCAAAACTTGGTAGTTTGGCGTAATTTGAGTCGTAGATTCGAAATATGGAAAAAAATTGGCATGTCATTTCAGAAAAAATCCGATTTTATGTCAGAAAACCTATGTTAGAACAGTGTTACATATAAATCTAATACATATCCTAAGTCGCGCTTTCGAGACATAAAAAACACAAGTTGAATTTTGTCAATCGGCCCAGCAGAACGGGAGATATAGAACTGTCCCATTTTTGGGGGGCAGTGTACATCAATAAAAACTAGTTAGCTGGTTGATTAAAGTGACAGATCATTAGATGTTTGTTAGCTTAATGTATTTTGCATTGTATTGATTGGGTAAAATTAGATTAAGCCTCAGATAAAGCTATCAGCTTAAAGACAGCGGAGGCCTTTTAAAAGACATTTACTAATGTTAACATGGGGAATGATTAACTTATATTAACATGGGGAAAAACGCGAATGGTCTCATGTAAAAAGCCTGGGCACCGGAGATAGAACCTGGGAGGTTGCCAGTGCTGAGCGATCTTATCGCTCGGCCGCTGATGGGGACTTGTCTGTAAGGAGAACTGAGTGGAAAGCTGTTTGAAGGTAGCATTCGTATTCATATTACACATGGACAAAAACTGGGCAAAAATTATGCAACTTGGCTTTTTTAGCAGCCATCAGAATAGAATTATTGACACCCAACAACGGTTGAATAGTGAAACTGCTAAACACTGGTTGTTGGATCCTATTTCAGATTCGAAACAGGCTAGCTGGATGAGAAGTTTAATGATTCCCCCTTCCGTATTTAACATACAGTATATAAATGCAGGCAAATTACTTCCTATAAAATGTTTTTCATAAACACATTCTCCTCTTAGGCAGATAGCATTCTTATGTTTTGCCGCAATGCAAGCAATCCAGTACATATCAGAATCAGATTAATAATACTTGGCTGCACTGTCCTTACGGGGAATGAAAAACTTGAATTAGGTTTTGCTGTCGTAGAATTTTGAAATTCATTTATTATTTTGAAAATCAAACATTTCCAGTCTCTAATCTGTGTCCACTATTTACGATCGAAAAGAAAAATTTAGGTTTTCTGGTGTTCCGAACATGAGAAATCAACTGTATCCACATCGGAAATCAAAACATGGATTTCCAGTCGGCAACTAGCCATACTAACTTCTTACATAGAGGAATCCCATAATTAATTACATTCTACCCCAGTTAAGGACAACTGGGGAGAGACACGGGACCCACTCGACTAACTGCGGGCAATGGCAATTTATCGTCCACCACATTTTAGTTCCAGCTTTAGTATAGAGACTATTATTATGTTTTCGAAAATAGGCATGGTACTATACAGTCTCACTCTCTTTGGTAACATAACTAAAATAGAGACTCTGAAAGACGTAAGCTAATCAGCGCTATGTCTTGACAATTACAATAGACATGCGGAACGTGTGTTAAAGATACCTTTATTTAATTAAGATAAATTAATAGAAGGAGCAGCTTACACTTTACTATTAAAATAGATACTACAAAGTTAATTTTTCAAATCACGCCGTGCGTCATAACTTAGCAAGGACCGCTGCCGTAAAAAGGTCGAACCTCTAATTTCCTGAAGTTCAAAAATTTCTCTCTGCGGTGATGACAACACATGTTACGATCGTAATTAAAAGGAGGGTCGCAACAACCTTGAAGCGCCTAGTTTAATATAAAATATAAAAGACTATAGCAATATACTCCTGCTACACAAATGGTACTAAGAATGAGCGTATGAAGAAAACTAATTACATGCTAAATATAAAGTAACAAAAAAATTCGTAAAAATACAAAAGAAAAATTTATCTTGAAAAAAAAATGAATGTATGACATTTTAATTTATACTGTTTTAGATAATTAACATAAATTAAATTTTTTTTAGCTATCAGAATATTCTTTGTTATAAAAATTCATTAAATCTAAGAGATAAATTTAAAACTAATGCTTTCTTGAATACACTGATATATGCAGATGCGCGTGAAAGATGAATTAAAAATATTTTTATCTTTGATGCATGCAGCTGTAACACTTGTCAAGGTTGCATAGATGATAAATGTTTTTTTTTTTTTTTTTTCTAGATATATATCGTTTTTCTTCCAACTTTTATTTGGAGAGGTCACAGTTTTATATATTTCCAGGAAAAAAGGGTACATAATTTCCAGTGTAAAATGTTAAATAAAACTATTTCCGTATGAAGCGTTAACTATAAGAAAAGTTCACAAAAGTATTCAGGAAAATTGAAATTCTAAAGAAAAGTAGAAAACCTCTTCCTTAGCAACGAATTGTATGATGATACAGTCTCGCATACCAAACACATCTTTTTTGACTTCATTTGCTGATTAAAAAAGAAAATAAACTGGAATATACTAATGAAACTTCCATTTTTGACATTAACATCTGAAATATATAAAAATAAACGTAAGTTATACAAAAAATGAATGCGCATGATAAAATGAAATGGACATTTCATTTGTTATATTGATTTCCCTATTCTTTAACGTAAAAGAAAGAACTAGAAATTCCGATTACAACAGGATTGCTAAACAGTGGCTGATATTTTATTAGTTGGGAAATTAATAAATAATTCAGCTCATTCACTATTCATTGTCTATTAAAATTGCTTTATTTTTCTATTATAAAGACCCGATATTTGCAAATGTTTTATAAAACTTCTTTTGAATTTCTCTCGTTAGAGTAAACAGAACTATTAAATTCTTAAACTCTTCAGTTCTATAGACCCTCCTCAAACAAATAAATATGACAATAATAATAGCTAGTAACTGATATGTGAAGCATCATTTTGAAATGGCATATTTTTAACTACACCATACAATAATGTATTCTAAAAGTAAGGAAAATTTTCGAAACGTTTAAAGAATAACTCTTGAGCACCCATCCTAACAAACTGAATAGGTTCGTGAAGATGCAGCCGATTTTGAAATCTGAAAAAATACCAATAACGAACAGTCGTATAATAAAGATAATCATTAAAAAGAACCGAAGCTATAATTAATGACTTTTTCAAACTAACACCATAAGTAAGATGTCATTTGGCGTATTCATATTATGAAAAGAGCTTAAGTAATCCGATCCCACTGCTGTATAGAATCTTTCCGCTTTTCGGCCAATTCTCGCTAACCGGTCTTGATTCACTTCTCGTTCCCGATCTTATTTATCAAAATTATTTTTAATAAAGTGTAAATCAAAAAAAAGTTTAAAAAAGGATAAAAAAGAACTTGTTAAGGTCAATGAGAGAACAGTTCTAATCTAATCCCAGAATAAAACGGTTTGGGCTGCCTATAGTTTTCTGTATTAAAATCGGGAAGAAGGTTGGCAAATCGCTTAATGCTACATGTATACCAAAGCCCTGGCTGATCACGAGTAATACGTTTCCCATCTTAGTCATGGTGAAATTGGTGATTTATCTGATTTGGGTCAGAGAAATAATGAATAAAAATAAGTCAATTATCTGAATTAGCATAATATTTTCTCAGAATTACTGCTTTCTCATTAGTCTTTATTAAATAACTTAAATCAAAAAACATTTAGTTACGTAAGTAGGTTAACAGCAAAGTTAATGCATAAAAAACAAGTCTAGAACAAAAAATAGACGATCCGGCTACTTGGACTTCAGCTACATTTATAGACCCAAGCAATGATAGTTTTTCCTTGAAACCTAACTATGTGTCTTTTGCAAAACAAAATAGCCTGATAGAATGGCTTCGCATTTTAATGAAGTCAGTTTTATTTTGTGAATTTCTTTGCTAAATTATCCATGTAGATTATCAAAATAACTGGCTAGTTTTATATTTTTCTGAATTACATTCAACTCCTGATTTATCCGGATAATACCAGGTTCGACGTCGTCGGCAAACTCAAAATCATGGTTAATGCGAGCAGAATTGAAAGACACCGAAAAGAAAAATAACGTGTATAATATCTAACAAAAAATGCTATTGATAATTTACCTATATCTTCAAGTAGTTTATTCCGAAGAAAATGTTCATTTGCTTAAGTGAATTAAATCAGTATTAAAAAAAAAAGTACATAAATAAACATAAAGTAAAATAAAAAATCTGAAAACTTTCAGATTTTCTATTACGCCCAAAGCGGGCGTAGTTCACATCTACATACACGTTTTGAGAGCATTTGGGCCAATATTCGTTTGGGCTAAAAATATTTGAAAACAGCCTATCTTTAGAATTTCTGATAGACAGTCTTGCGCATAGAAATAATTTTTTTCCATTACAGTATTGCCACTGCTCGCTTTCAAACCTTTGAAACCAAAAATTCGTTAAAGATTTATAAAATATGAAGGACACTATAAAACAAATTAAAAATTCAAGCTTCTAGGTGTCCATATTCGGGTGGAGGACTACGTTATTCAAAATTTTATGGCTCTACGTACCGATGGTTTTGCATAGTGTGAAAACATGTATACATTCATGCAAGTTCTTCATTATTTAATTTCTTTAATTATAATACAGGGTGATAATATTTGGTGGTGATAGTCTGAAAAGTGATTCACACTTTAATAGTGATTCAACGCAAAATTTTGTTTTGAGAATAATAGCCCTTCTGGGCTAATGCTCTTTTGGGCTAAAAATAAAAAATCAAGGATTTAAAATGTATCATCGCGAATGTATTAATCATTTTTCAAAATGTCAAGTATCAAAAAGTCAGTTATTGCCTGTATGATTAAAAATCCAAAATTGAAAAGACATGTACAAGGACTTTAAATAAAAAAGATAAAAAAATCAAAATCATTTAAAACCAAAAATTTAATGATCAAAATATCAAGCACCAAAAAGCCAATTATTGCCCATATAATTCAATATGAATGAATCAAATTCAAATCAATCAGCTGAAATGAAAAAGACACTTGAAATCAAAATCTCGGTACACAACAGAAACATAAACATCATTTGAAATGGAGAAATGTGTGGCACTAAAGACCAATATTTGCAAGGGAATATAAACAATATCATTGAATTCAAACTCACGTACAAAAGTCAATTACAACTTTCTGTTTTGGGGTTTTATCAAATTTTTATATATTTCGGATTACGCAAATTACGTGCTATTTGCACACAAAAACAACTCCCAACTATTATGACACCATATGCCATCGTTGCAGTTATTTCCGCATTTTATTTTGTTTTATTTTTAGAATTTTATTTTTCGTACACAGTTTATATTTTGCTTGATGACGTAATTTTTACATCATTCCACAACAAGCAAAAACGTTAAACAAAATTAACTTATTATCTGTATTAAAAAAGGTAAAGTATACTTAATTATCCGGTACCTGTATTAAAAAAGTTAAGCAAACTTAACTTTTTTTAATACAGGTACCAAATAATTCTTAAGTCGGTTAATCGGTAGTTGACTATGTTTTAAAAACTGGGAAACCATTACCTGCTCATCATCTAACAAACAATCTAATGGCCATAGTTTAAATGGTTTTATCATCTAGCGATACCAATACATAGTTTTATGACACTTGCTCCAAGTATTTATAATCGAGGGACTCGAACACATACATATGGAGCCTTCTTGCAGAAAAACATGGCACCCTGTTCTCGTAGATATGCGTTATTTATTGCCCATATAATCCGTTGCTCGTGTTTAGGATCTTGAATTCCCAGATCAATGCTTTTCACAGCAGTTAGAGGCTTGCCAATCGGTTGTTGGTTATAATGTGAATCGATTTATGACCAGTGGAGAATAACCACTGATGGGATAAATATGAAAAAGGGTATAAAGCTTGTGCCGTATATTTTTATTGTGATTCCTATCTTCATCGTCTATCCTCTGCTGGCTTCAAAGATAATTTTCACTAAATATTTCTTTACTACTCAAACTAGGTTTATTCAGTGGTGAAAAAGATCTTAATATTTTATATCCTTCACAGTGAATGGCAGTGTTATTAGTTGGTTCGAAGGATGCAACTCCAGAATTAGTGTCCATTGGACATTAAATTTCGAGTTAACAATGGGGATCGCAGAATACATAAATCATGATTCTTATCGATATTCTGGCCATTTATGCTGACAATGCGTCACAATATGATTGAAAACAAATTTCAGACTTCTTGCTTCAGTTGTTGACCCATTATGGAGTAATGTGCAGACTTCATGGCAAAGAATGGAGGAAAGTTTGATAATGTCTGTTTGAACAACGGCTATACCATTCTAGACTCTCCTTTAGCTACAGTTGTGACATCATTTCGGCTTTCAACTGAGCATAGTTATCTTAATGCTCATCTGTTTTGTGTTAGATTCGGGAATTCTCTAGTGTGCTCTCTTTCAACTCTAGACAACACATACTGAAAAAACACATAAATACATGTTATGTACTTCGCAGTTTTCAATTCTGAAACCCAGAAATTTTAGGAGACAAGATGAGTAATGACTTAAGTATCAAATGCCGGCCAATTGTAAATGATAATAAAATAACATGCTTAACGAAATATATATAAACTTTGATTAATTAAGTAAATTAGTAGCCCATTTATCACCCCATTGGCCAGGCATAGGCATTGGTCCAAAACGACCGAAACCCGTGATCATTTAATCGCCTTATCACTAAGAGCCCATTCCAGATATGTCACAGGAAGAGACCGATATCACACCCGAGAGGAAATGGGAAATAAGACAACACAGCTACAACCAAGCCATTCGTAAGAGTATGATTCAGACCATTAGTTTCGGATCAGCAATCAGCTTCGTTTAAGTAATGCGCTGTGCAGGGCATGCTGGCTAATTTATCGTGCACAGAATTATGTCCCAAACAGTGAAAGCGTCGTGGGAAATATATGCCTTTAATATTTGATTGCATATAGCTTCCTTATTTTTACAGGAAATCTTGAAAAATTATTTGTTACGAGAAAGCTGAATTTATGGAAAATATAATGGAATTTCCCGAAATTAATTATTTTACTGCGTTAAAAAGAAAACTATCTTGTGTAAAGCAAAGGCAGTTACAAGTGATTGTTTTGAAACTAATCACATGTTGGATATCAAAACATAAATCCAGTACCTATCATCATGGGTTAGTTCACATCATCTGCCACCAGAACCGATAGTAAAACATATTACTTAGCCACTCCTTATCTGTAAAATTGTTTGTAATTTTCTGTTCGATTTTTATTTATTTCTTTACAATTTTATGAAGTCTGCTAACTACATAGAATTTTAAGCTATTTAAGTCTACCTATAAAACAAACATTAAAGATACACATTCAAAGTGCCTGGATCTTCTTCAGCATCAACGATAAATGATACAGAAGTTTTCTTTTGGATTCAACAACGTTTCGTTGTTACACGAAAGAAATTAGAAGGAACTTTTAAGACTGGTTTATCCTTAATAAGATTACCATCAGATTTTTGGGCTTTAAAGAGCACCACGAAGGAAATAAATTGGAAAGGGATTAGGGATTAATGATTGCACAGAAAAGTACGTATATTATTAACCACCTAGCCAGAAAGAGCTGTTTTTGAAGGTACATTATTTCTTAAATTAAATCGGGATCTCTCTCTCTCTATCTTTGCTACATTGTTTATTTAAGTTTAATCATTATAGATTTATGTTTTAATTTTGTTTTCACTCTAACAGAAAAATTATTTTAATAAAATATTAGTGTAAATTCTGATTAAATAAATTACTATCTGCTTATTAATGTTTTAATTAGAAATATGTAAGCTTGACTTTGGTTGAAAACTTATTTTTACATTCATTCTTTCCGATAATTTCTATTTCTTCCATCAGCGGTCTCCAGAAAACAAATTAGGTCTTGTTAAAATAGCCAGCCGGTGTTTAGGTTAACTTTTGAAATCTGGATAGAGAACGTTAGCAACACCCCAGGAAAGCGGTTTATTTCGTGTGTCATCCACTTGCACATCAGTTTAACTTTGATGAGTGAATCTGTACCAAATTCAGGCTGCTTTTTGTATCCCCCCCCTCCTTCTGAAAAAAAGAGAGATCTGCGTCTGATCCTCCTCGAAGTCGGTAAAGTTTATTCAAGATCTGTATCAAATAAAGGCTACCATTTGTTTTTGTCCCAAGAGAGAAAAGACTAAAATCTGTGCCAAGTTCAAGCTGTTTTTTGTTCCCCTCCGCTTCCTGGAAAAAGAGAAATCTGCGTCTGATCGTCCTCGAAGTCGGTAAAGTTTATTAAAAATCTGTATCAAATAAAGGCTACCATTCCCCCACCCCGAGAGAGAAAGACCAAAATCTGTACCAAGTTCAACCTGCTTTTTGCCCCCTCTCTCCCGAAAAAAAAAAAGAGCCTCAAAGTCGATAAAGTTTATTTAAAATATGTATCAAAGGCTGCCAATTTTTTGTCCCTAGAGAAAAAGACACAATATCTGTACTAAGTCCAGGCTGCTTTTTGTCCTACCCCACGAAAAAAAGAGAAATCTGCGTCTGCTCGTGCTCGAAATCGGTTAAGTTTATTCAAAATCTGTACCAAATTAAAGTTTTTTCACCCCCCCCCCATTTTAAATTTTACGTTGGCGTGATTCGTGTTCGTTGATTCATCACGAATGTGTTTCTTTCAAGAAATTTCATCATTTGAAGAAATGATTTAAAATGAATTAATAGTATGCCAAGCAGCATTTGGAGAAAATTGACTATTTGTTGAATCTGTACTGTCTGTTTCCGCATTAAATTATGAATTCAGATTTTTATGTTTGAACACGTTCTTTGTGTTCCGCATATTTATAATCCTAAACATGTTCTTATTTTAGAAAGCCTTTTTCATATATCCATGAAGTGTTGTCGAAAGCTTGTGAAAATATTACGAAATTCTTTCAACAAAAAATAACGCTGGAGCCGATGATAAAATTGCTTGACAAATTTCTTCTGTTTATATTATAATGTTTTTGAAAAACTTATTCAAAATTTCAAATTAACCATTACTGCCATTGTTAGACAGGAAACGTAAGCTTGTCAGGTTTTCTTTTAATTAACCCATTTATCTTATTATTCTGGCTTTTCTATAACTTATTCTTTCATCCTCCTCCACCAGAAAGAAAATTCGTTTAAAATACAAATAAGCGTATACATTTATAGTTGATCAGAGAACATTTCACAGCGTAACGTGACCGTGACTCAAGATTGCCTGTTGTTGCTAATTAGTTTGCCAGCAAAAGTTTCTATTTGTTGTGATTTCTTCGCGAATTTAGTCGGGTGAGTCAAAGAACAGGCTTTGTTAATAGTAGCCGACATTGGTTTCAACTGTAAAATTGTATTTAGTTAATTAAAGTTAAACTGTACCAAACTTAAACTATTGCCCACCCGTAGAGTTTACTTTCTGTTAACTTTTCAGGTTGTGTAACCGCCAGTTCAATGTATTAAAAAGGAGTTTAATGTTGGATTTTAAGTTGATTGATCATTCCAGCCAAGAAGTCAGACGACACGAAATATCATTCAGAAGTCTCTTAATATTTTAGTAATTTGCTATTTCAAAGTTAAAATTTTAATGACTATATTCTACTACAAAACTATTTTAATATCTACATTATTATATGCAGTAATTACGTTGGGACGTATACAGTAAAAATCAGTCTTCTGAAGAAATAGAAAGTTAAGAATAAAGCTGTAAGAGAGACAACATATGCTACTTTCAAAATAATATAATACACCTAAATTCTCAAAATCTGTATTAAATCTGCAGTTATTAAATTTAATAAAAGTTTTCGAGAATATGAAAAGACACTTATTAGAATACAAAAAGCACAGCCCATTCCCGTTTTGCCGTCATATACTGCCAATACCTTAAAAATCTGTCAGTATTATTACTGAACATTTTTTAAGGCTTGGGAAAGTGTATTTTTGATCATAAATTGTAAATAGCCAGCTACAGATGGGACAATTCAAAGTTCCCAAATTTATACATTGTAATAAGTATTTATTGTAATAAGATGTAAACTTTAAGCAAAAATTAAGCATACTTTTATGTTAAATATAATAAGTGTGAAATTTGAGCCCCGGTGCTCTGAAAAATATATGATACGTTACAGTACGAGGCAAAAGTATTTTATTTCATTTTCCTGGTTTACTTCTGTATCAATGATTGGTCACACCAGTGACCAAATGGGTAAGACCGCTGAATACACATAAGTCAGTACTAGTCAGTTTGCACTAGATACTAGGTACTAGTCAGTTTAAATAAAGGTACTAGTTAGTTTCCTTTAGTACATTATACATAAAGGCATCCATCCCCTTTAGGCCCCTTGTTCTGTCTTTTAAAAACAACCTAATTCAACCGATTCTATGACATATTCCAGTATACAAACTTCAGAGATTGTTCAGTTTTCTATTACATGCATATTTTTCAAAATTCTGCATTAATATTAGAAGCATTCGGCAGACCACACGAGAGATAAATATTTTATATTGCAGGAAATTAAGGATCTATTTTATTATTTTCTTGATAATACTTTCATTAATTACCTCTAGCAATTCCTGTAATCGTGTTCTTCCCTTTCGTTCCTTTTTAATACTTATAGATAATTTTATGCGAACAAACCAGTTATTTATTATTCCAATCTTTACTATAACTTCACCTTTCCATATTCCTCAACAGAATTACCACTGTCTTCAACAGAATTACCACTGTCTTTAACCACTGTTCCACATTTAACTTAAATTTGTTTGTTCTGCCTAGCTGCATTACTGCGAGTTGTGATTATATGGTAGCAAAAGAGAATGCCTTTGTGTTCTAAATTGTTTTTAAATAGAAAGATTATTTTTAATCTTCTCACGATTTTGTCGTAGTTTCATATTCAACGATAATGTACGTCTGTTAAGGTTTTTGGACTAAATCAGTTTTACCAAATCAAGTGAAACCTTGAATGCTTCGTTTCCAACCGAATTCCACAAGTTCAGCAAATTGTAGAACGCTTAGCAAAGGCAGTATAGTTGCAAAATCTGAATTCTGGAGGCTCCTATCAACTGAAAAAGAAACCAGTTTTGGGATATACATAAAGGAAAAGAGTTTAAAATACATTACAAAAATCTGATAAAGTTTGATTTTGCTCAAATGTTTTTATGTATTAATAAACAGTAGTGACGTAGAAACCTAATACTTTTGCAGTATTATATCATTACCGCCTAACGTGTTTTCCTGAGAAACAAATCTTTTAAATGGAATAGCATTAAACGGAATCTTTTTTAAGATCTAAAAGACTGAGACAGTGTAACTCTTGACAAGGAAGAGAAATAAGATTTATAGTCAACACCTAATTAATCAAAATCGTATTAACTGGGTTGTTGATTAACCGAGCCTTGTTTAAAACAAACGTTAAATTTGTTAATTGTGAAACAATTAAAAAAATACAGGACATATGAAAAGAAAATAGTGTTGAGTATGTACGTTCTTGTGATAGACTGAATGTACAAGAGGTAAGATGATGGGATAATAAAATTTATTTTATCAAAAGAAACACTTCAAATTTCTAAAATTTTCTATAGAAATACTCGTACAAGTTTTAACAGTATCACAAAGTACAATCAGTATTACACTTCAAACTACTAAGAATGTCAAACACAACGCAATGCAACGCGCATCTAAGGAGAAAGCTAATGGTAATACCTCAGTTAATGCTGAACTAACAACTCGCAAGAACAATAACTAAATAACTAAGCAAATGATCTCTCTCCGGCCTTATATAGTTTTCAACCGGGCGCCGAAATATTTCTAGTACTTTCTGCTTCTCGATATTACTGAAAAGCAATATGTGAGTCGAATTACGGTTACAGCTAACATAGTTGTCAATTACATTTAATTCAATTACATTTATTATTACGGTGATACAGGGATCGAACCAAAATGTCACCAAATGGTCGCCAAGTTTGGCGACTTTTGAAATTTTTCGCCTAATTTGGCAAAAGTCGCCAAAAACCTTTTTCAGCTTGGCGATATTTCGCCAAATTACCCATCTACTCAATGTTAGATACACTTGCACCTGTATTCGTATTTTTCCAACATAGTTTCTCATGCTAGATTTTTCACGCTACATTACACAGAAAAATCCAACAATTTCATATATAACTGCACTAAAACCGTCTATCTATGTACAAAATTCGTAACAATACGTTACATAATAGTTATGATAGTAGATTATATCTGTCAAAAAGCTTAAAGTTCTAACATACTTTTTTATGTGAGTTCAAATTAATTCAAGTTAAAATTGTTCAAGTTTTCTCGTAAAATTACTTGTAATGTAATTTTCAACTTAACTTATTCATTTTAACTAACTTTTTATTCTTCTGTTAGTTACAGTGCGTTCTTTCTCTTTTAAATATCGATTTAATTTATGTAAATGTACTTGCTCTTTAAATTAAACTGCTTTGAAATATTGATACGTTAATAATATTATTCTTCCGTTAACTTATAGCATAGACTATCCCTTTTGTCTGTTTTTTACCTCTAGAATCGTGGATGAATCGTGGACGTTGTCCTCGGCATCTCCACAGTGAATAAAGAATTAACTGTAAATCAATAGTTAAGCAGAGTTTTCCGTTTATGACTCTGATTTCTTTTATCGATGCTGGTCACGGAAAGCCGTGGCTATCAATAGTTCACTAAAAGTAAGTTATTCAGAGCAGTGTACTTGTGATTCGGAAATGCAACGAGTAATTTTTATGATCTAAATAGCATGGACTGCGAAACATCACGATTCCTGCAAAAGTTTCGCAGCCCAGTTTATTTATTAAATTTTTTAATGAATTTTCGCGCACCTTTATAAGTAATTCTTAATTGACAATATAGAAATTTTGAAGGTTATGTAAAAGTTTGCAGAGCGCGCATAGAATATTTTCGATTAATATAAATAAGTTGCAGCTAGTCTTCGGAGAATAATATCTTATTTTTTTTACTCTAGGAACGTAAAGGTAAAGGTAAAAGTATGGGGGACACCAGCGATGTACCATAGGTCAACTGGTAATGTCTTCCCATACTAACTCTTTGAAAAAAAAATTTAAATAAAGGAGGGGTGTAATTGCAAGTTTTATAAGAATTTGCATAGACTGAAGCTTTTCAAAAGGTCTAGAGTTTGCCTATTATGGTACATCGTGCAATTCCACAGTACGCCCCGCATCCAGTAATTATTAAAAATAATGGTGTAGGGTATAAGTAGATTACAAAATAGTCGGAATACAATTTGAGATTCACAAGATAAATGGATCATCTGATTTGGTGCAACGAAAATAGGAGATAAACATAATTAATAAACAAATAAACGTAATGAGATAATTATAATTAGTACTGGCAACACAATGTTAAAATGAATTGTTATAATAATGCTAAAGAGGTGGGTGTCCATGGGTTATTTCAAATATATTGGTATATTGCAATTTATAAAGTTCACGAGCGGAGCCAGTTTGTCCATAATCACAGCCTGTAAAAGTTCACTAAGTTTAAACTGTATGTGGACTTACACTTGACAGATATCTAGGCCGTAGGAAGAGAGTCGTTGCATAATTTTCTGAAACTTTGGATATTGATGTTTATCTTTAATTAAAAACCTTTGGAATGCCAGGAGGTCAGTTCTTGGAATTTTATGTGAATATCCTCAGTTAAGGGGCATGACCAAGTGTAATGATCAGGAGTTCCTTGTTCCCCACATATACAGATATAAGAATTTGCCAAATTTCTTGCGTAGAAATAAGAGATGAAGGGTCCATGTCCTGTTATAAAGTAATTTAGTGAAGGATTCGAGTTCAGAGATGCGAAGCTTACATTGGGGATCAAGTTATATGTGCGTCTTCCCTGTGGAGCATTGTTCCACAAATTTTGCCAAGATTTTGAAGCAAGTTGTTTTAGTTGGCACTTGAAATTTGAGCGAGGCCACGGAATGATGATTTCAGTACCATCTTGATTAATAGGTGCTTCTTTGGCTAGTTCATCTGCCTGATCATTACCAAATTGGCCACTATGTCCTTTGATCCATGAAATTTGAATTTTGTACTTTGGAAGTTTGCCAAGAAGAGAATTTATGTCGGATATCAATGGAGAGGAAGGTAAGGGATTTTTAATACCTAGAATAGCTGCTTGGGAGTCAGATTTTATGCTAATCTCGTTAAGATTTTTGAGAATGGCTGTTTCAATCGCTGCTTTTATAGCTGACAATTCCGCTTTGAAAACACTATTATTATTATGAAGATGGCCTTTCCATTTGATGATATTTGAGGGGAAAGTTTATCAGAGAAATTAAACGAAGCCTTTAAAAGAACCGCACTTTTTACTAGCATTTTTATATTATAATCTTCTAGCTAAATCTATAATCTTTAGCAGCTAATATACTTAAGAACTCTTAGCGACTAATCGCTTGGTTCTAATGCTTCAATTACAAAGAATGGTTAAATTAACCTTTTAGTCACCTCAAAATAGTCATAAATGGCTCCTGTCGGGCTGACATAAAGCCACCACTTAATAAATAAAATATGAAACTAATCTAATGCTAACTAGCCAAAGCTTCACAGAAATAATCAACAGATGTGGACCTTATTCATGCGCACCGACGAATACCTGAAGGCAGGGCCGAACGTAATAAGATTAGCTTAAAGCAACGACTTGACAGAAGGACTCTCTATTAAGAACTTTCAAGCTCTTCTACTGAAGTGACGCACACTTTGACTTAAATATTACTTCTACCTCATTTACATAAAACGCAATTGTGAAATCTCACTCTAAGTGGAAAATAAAACATTAAAAAGGAAAGCTTATTCAAAAATAAGAATAACTATCAGAAAATTAAAATAAACGCTTAGAATATTATTCAATAATCGTTAACAAAGTATTGCCTGGGTAGAAACCAACTTTCATGCATACACAGTATAAATACACTTATGCGTAAGTGTATGGAAATATCACTTTCCCCGTACATCCTTTTGTGGCGTCAATAATGGTATCTATAGATAGCAGCTGAAAGACCTGGGCTCGAAACTCAACTGGAAGCTGGAAAAGTAACTCACGCTTCCTACTTCCGAAATCTGATAACCTGCAACTAGCACAAAATCTTGTATCGAATTCTAAACTCCTAAGAGATATTTTAAAGAGTGTAAAAAACAGATTTATTTATAACAATGTTTTCGAACTATGACTTTTACTATCGTGTTTATCTTTCATCAGCATGATGTTCGAAAGCAAAAATACCGTGAATAAGAGAAGAATCGTAGACTTTACCACTGAGAACTTCAGATTTTACAAGATCAAAGAAGCTAAAATATATAAGAGTAGAAGGGATCCATTGACCGTTGTTGATCATTATCCTTTCGTCGATATAATCAAGATAGAATTTTATTCAGACTTGTTACATGACTGTAAGGAATATTGCAAAATTATTATTATTGGTAATAAATGTGATCAATCAAATCGAATTTTAAAAATTTTTCCTTGTTGACTGCTTTTCTCTACATGAGCAAAAGAGCGACGGAAAAATATATATTTTGTAAATAATCTATTTACTAACGAGGAATAAACTGTGGCGAATGCTTCCATTCTTTATAGCGAGTCTAGTTAACGAAGCATTACTATTTCCTTATTTCTTCGTAGAAGCAAACAGTTTTCTTATTATGTTAATCCTTTTTCTTTTACCTGTCCATGTACTCCGCAGAGCAAATCACTCTGAGCCAAGATTCTAACAACCTCCCAAATTGCGTGGACAAAATCGACATTAATCTACTCTCGAGGAACCCAATTTTCTCCTCGGAAGTGAGAACAAAAAAGTCCTTTGTCAGCGCTCAACGAGACTCTGAACGATCGGCCATCACGTGGTACCCTGTGGGGGTGTCAGGCTGGATGATGGATGCATGGCCCACGTGATTACCATCATGCAGATGGCCCACGAAATTCGTTAGCATCTAGCCCGGCTCCTGAAATTCCCTATGGAATTGTTCAAAATTTATTGAGATTATGGATTTCGTGATAAGAACACAGAATACAGATTTGCACGAGGAGACGTATTTTTACGTAACAGACGGGTATTTTACTTCTGACGCTAGACTTGAAAAACCGAAATTATGAATCACGGTGTCATTAATGAACAGATAACGAATAAATTATGTTTCGTAAAGTGGCTGCAAGGAATGATACAGTGTTAGGTTAGAAAAGGCAACGACATATTCAAAATCTTTCGAGTGGGAGCCAGCTGAAAATGTAAGCAATGTGTTATGGGGTTTGTCGTAAAATATCTCAGAAAAAAACCTCTTTTTTCTTTCATTTGTTTGTTTGTTTCGAATAGTTTATGTATATTTCCTGCATCACCTTAGGAGGAAAGGCGAATTATTCTCGCGAAAACCAGAATAAAACAAAAGATTTTTAATATTGGTAAAGGAAATAAAACGAAATCATATTGCTTTAAAAACTAACGGAAACCTGAATGTTATTAACCGACTACAGAAAAGTGAAACTAGAATTATTCTAATGGAGGAATGTGTTATCTGACCTTCTATTACTTATAATGAACCCCCACTCAAAAAGGCTCCAAAATCTCTATTCAGATGTATTGTTATTAAAAGATAGCTACTCTGTAGAGACAGGAGTTTTTGAAGCAGGAGACGTGAAGAATGAGCAATGCCCTGGCCGGAATTCTTCGAACCACGAAACTCTCAAATACTCGCCGAGTGTGCTGACCATTACACCACAAAGGCATACTAAGAAGGCGAGAGAAATGCCTTATATACTCCCCCTTTTAAAGAGCGACTGGGTATTAAGGAACTCAGTCGCCAAATCCTGGTGGTGGGAAATCATTATCCACCACTTTTTAGTTCAGGCGCCCCTGTAGAGACATTAGGTTATTTCAAAGTAGGAGTCGTGAAAAATGAGCAATGCCCTCGCCGGTACTCGAACCTCGGACTTCTCGAATACGCGCCGAGCGACCTGACCATTACACCACGAAGGCATGCTTAGAAGGCGAGAGAAATACCTCATATACACCCTTTTTTAAAGAGCGACTGATGATTACGGGATCCAATCGCCAAACCCTGGCGCTGGAAAATCGTCATCCACCACCTTTTTTAGTTCGGGCGCCACTGTAGAGACATTAGGTATTTTTGAAGCAGGAGACATGGAAAATGAGCAGTGTTCTCGCCGGGACTCGAATCCCCGACCTTTCGAACACGCGTCGAGTGTGTTGACCATTACACCACGAAAGCATGTTATGAAGGTGGGAGAAATACCTTATAACTCAGCAAGCATTTAAAAATTAAGATTGACTAATGCTCGATGACTAAGATCGCTTGATGAAAGGCTAGTGAACATTAAACATATTTGTAAAGTTCAATGGAAAAATAAAAGGAATATTGAAGAAATAATTAATATTAATATAATACTAAATGATTTTTCAAAAATGAATTAGAATCTATGGAATAGGTAAACATTCGAACATTGCTTTAAAAAAACGTAATGAACTGGCATTGATTTCAAAGTAGAATAATTAAACTGTGAATACATTTATTCACTAATACATTTTTTTCTAATTAAATATGTTTGAAAGATTAATAAATGCAAAATTTTCATTCAACAATGTATTGAATAACGAACGTGTAAAAAGAAAATCGGTTTGAGGAAATATATAATTTTGGTCCGATAATCTGGCATCACTAAAGTTTCGAACTCGACAGGTTATCAGAGTTTTGCTGTTATTGGAGCTATTCTGCGTATCTAAATCTTTATAATGTCTTCTAGGAACACTTCCTTCTTGTTCCATTTTTACGCGTATGTACAGAAATTTACTTACAAGAATTCATTTTCAAATTTAATAACGCACCGTGAATATTTCCCCAAAGTAATAACCAATCGAAGAACATTTTAAAGCAAAATGTTCCAGAATTTGCCTTGACGGTGACGCGAAAGAGAATAGAATTTGACTGTGTAATTGAAAAACGCTCTCAAATCTAATCTCATAGAGAATGAAGGAAAAAAAGCAGCGGGAAAACACATTTAGCCATCCGATGAAATTTGCACTTCGGGAAAAGTGCGCATACATAAACACATTTATTTCGTCGAACACAAACCTCTCTTGAACGTCCGTTTTTATTTTTGAGAAGAGGGTCGATTAAGAGCTGCTTGTTCGACAATTTCTGTTATTTATAACTTTTTGGAAACCACTTACATTGTCTGTGTCGGCTGGCAAGTGAAATTCGTAGTTAATGGCAAAATAAACTCCGGAAGTCTTTTCAGGGACGAATGAAAGCATATCATCTGCCGCTTCAGAAAGCTCAAATGTTTTGAATATTTGCGAATATTCTTAAAATTCTTTCATTTTATTCTCATTAACACCTAACTATAGTTTCAGATTTCACGATTTTTTTTTTCTCTTCGATTGCATAAGAGCTTCAATATGCTTTACACCAAAACCTAGTCTACGCAAAATAGGATCACTCATTTATTTTCTTATCAATATGAAGAGAATCGTTTAGAAACGATTTTCTCTAATTCCTCGACTTAATAAATTCTCAATAATGTAACTGCACATTAACAGTAACTATTGAAACCTACTAATCAGAAATAAAGATTTCGTTAACTATTACTTCTTTTCCCGACCTTTATTTCATGCATTTAAGCAATATTAATTTAGATACTTCTTTCTTTATCGCTGTTAGTGTTCTTCGTTGCTTAGTTACAATTGAAATGGATTCAAAGCGAGAAAAAAATGTACGTTGCACACACACACACACACACGCCAAAAAAAAAGTTTTAGTATATCTCCGTTCTACTGGGTTCACGAGCGGCCGAGCGGTAAAATCGCTGAACACTGGTAGTTCGGTCCGAGGTTCGAATCCCGCGAACGGGCTGGCTGCATGGGCGTTTTCGTGGTTTTCCCCATGTGTAACGTGTATACGAGCCAGTTTCCCTTAGAAAGTCCTCCACGAAGGCATCCCTCCCCTTAGGCAGATAGACCTATTGTGCTTTGCCGTATTATCAATACACCACCAACACCACCCGTTCTACTGGGCCGATTGACAAAATTTAACTTGCGTTTTTCATGTCTCGAAAGCGCGAGTTAGGATATGTATTAGACTTATATATAGCATAGTTCTAATATATGTATTTTTACACAAAATTGACATTTTTCTGAAATTAACATACCAATTTTTTCCCATGTTTCCATTCTACAACTCAAATTACGCCAAACTACCAAGTTTTGTAAAAATCGAACAAGTAGTTTTAAAAAAATTAACTCTCAAAATTTTAGCTCCTCAATGTTAATTGAGTTTGGTATATATTTATTAATCTCTTTTTTATTAAACTTATTTGATTCTTCCTTTCACATTTCGAAATTCTGGTACATTTAAAATAAAATTCACCCATTTTTTATGATTTATTTTAAAATAATTTTCATAATTTTTTCAAAAAATATTTTGAACTATCCATAAAAGTTTTACCATCATCTTAAAGTAGACGTATTGAAGCACACAGGCAAAAAATTAGTTTTTTATTCAAAATTTCCGAAGATATACGTGAATTAATATATTGGCCCGTTTTGAAATTTAGCATATTTGTTGATAGAGATAAAACATCAAATGTGGTTTAGATACTTCACTAAAATTATTTGAAAGTAGGAACGATGGGACTTTTCTCCGCTCATACAAACAATGTAAAAAGGTAGGAACGAGGTGCCCTTTTTTCCGTTCCGGCATAATGGAAGGGAAAGGAAAATTGGTTGCCTTATATTAAGAAGTTTGCGAGATGAATTATTCTTGGCGCAAACTGAAAAAAAAATGCGCCAAGATAAATTTTTGAATTTTTCCGTAAATTTCGCACCAAATTTTACAAAATTTAACATCTGAGCATAACTTGAGTCATAGAAGCGAAATATGGAAAAACATTGGTATCTTATTTCAGAAGAAGTCCGATTTTGTGTCAAAATACCTATGTTAGGATGACGATATATATAAATCTGATATATATCCTAAGTCGCGCCTTCGAGACATGAAAAACGCAATTTGAATTCTGTCAATCGGCTCAGTAGAACGAGACACATAGAACTTCCTCCCCCTTTTTTTTCGCAATATACAACGAAGAGACTAGCCGAGGCTTTTATAATGATAAGCATGGTGTTAGCAAATTAGAATCGGTCGATCCTAACACAAGCGGCTCGAAAATATACCATTCCGATATGCCTAACTGCAAAGTCATCTATGATGGCAAAAATCATGTGATCACACTATGTTTGTGAGACATATTTGTGAAGGGCTGCTCACTACAACTTCGAAATGACGATTTAGATGTTACTGAGTACCCTCAAACTCCAGCTCGAAAGAGTCATAAGTTGCAACACCTTTTCAAACAGCTTAAGAAGGTGTTGTAAGCTGCCCACTGCCCGCCAGCGGCTGAGCGGTAACGTCGCTGAAAACTGGTAGTTTGGTCTGAGGTTCGAATCCCGCGAACGGGCTGGCTACATGGGTGTTTTCGTGGTTTTCCCTATGTGTAACGTGTATACGAGCCAGTTTCCCTTAAAAAGTCCTCCACGAAGGCATCCCTCCATTAAGGCAGATAGCTCTCGAGTGCTTTGCCATAATCTAATAAACCAAACCAAACCAAACCGTAAGTTGCCCACTACTGAAACATGTTAGCTATCATAAGATGTGTTTTGTTTGAAAGTGTTATTTAAGCTTATTTTTATATTTCTTAATTCATTTTCCTAATTTAATATTTTACATGCCACTAAATGTTATTGCATAATGTTTCATTGATAAAATAAAACATCATGGAAATATATGCATATGATTCATATACGAATATCCGACTATATTCGACAGCCAATTTTTTTAAAAATAGTGCAAATATATCTGTTATTGGTTTTAGTTAGCAGAATAGTACTTAAAATTATAAAAAAAAGAGATAAATATATCATTAGAGCATTTTTTTTTCGGGGGGGGGTTAGAAATACGTTGAACTTTAGGATAACTAAATATATTCCCACAAAAAATGTATCAATATTTTACTTTATATTTGCCATTTATATTTTTAGGGTATAAGGAATTAAATGGAAAATAATCTAAGTGATAAAATGAAATGTGTATTAAATATACCTGTTTGAATACATACACTAGATATTTTTTGAGAAATCTGTCTCCTTTCGTTTACAAAATTGTTTGAAAAAATTTTAGATATGTACATAAACCTAAACTTTTAGTCCATTTAATTCAGAATCTTTGTAGAAAGTTTCGTAAAATTATTATAATACGAGGGCCATCCAGGAAGTAGATTACGTTTCCGTCTGTGTCCGCTAGGGGCGGGGCTAGCGCGGCCATCTTGGGGTCAGAGCGTTGCGCAGCTCAGTCTGCATCTAGCCGTGCTAGTGAGAGGTTCGTGCTGTGCTCCGTTCAGATACTGTGACGGTTTGAAATGTCTGCGTTAATTGAAAATCCCGCGAGGTGCGCTCAGTAATAAGGTTTCTGACTGCAAAAAACTGTAAACCGATAGAAATCTATCGGCAGCTTCGTGAAGTGTATGGGGACAACATTATCACTGAAGGTGGAGTGCGTCAGTGGGTCATAAGATTTCAAAATGGCCGAACCAATGTTCACGACGAAGATCGAAGTGGGAGACCCAGCATAGTGACCGCCGAACTTCTCGAAAAAGTCGATGCTAAAGTCCGTGAAAATCGAAATTTCACAATAATGGAACTTTCTTTGAGTTTTCCACAAATTTCGCGAAGTTTGTTGCACGAAATCATCAGCGAAAAGCTTGGTTACCACAAGTTTTGTGCAAGATGGATTCCAAAAATCTTGACAGAGGACCACAAAAATCAGCGAATGGCTGCAGCGTTGAACTTTTTGGACGCTTACCATAAGGATGGTGACTCTTTACTCGATCGCATCGTTACTGGTGACGAAACATGGGTGAAACATGTGAACTGTGAAACGAAATTGCAATCAATGCAGTGGGGGCACACAAGTTCTCCCCAAAAACCCAAGAAATGCATGCAAACAATGTCGGCAAGGAAGATGATGGCGACTGTTTTTTGGGACAGAAAAGGTGTAATTTTGGTGGACTTCCTGGAAAGAGGCACTACAATAAACTCTCAAAGGTATTGCCAAACTCTCCAAAAACTCAGAAGAGCAATTCAAAACAAGCTCAGAGGAATGTTGAGCTCTAAGATCTTGTTGATTCACGACAACGCCCGGCCCCACACGGCAAATGTCACTCGTAAAGTTCTTGAATCTTTTAAGTGGGAGTTGTTTCCTCATCCGCCGTACAGTCCCGACCTGGCACCGAGCGACTTCCACCTATTCCCAGCAATGAAGAAGTGGCTGGCTATGCAGCGTTTTGATGACGACGCACAGCTGCAAGAAGAGGTAACGAAGTGGTTGAAGGCGCAGGCGGCCGAATTTTTCGACGAAGGAATTTCCAAGCTCGTACATCGCTACGATAAATGCCTTAATTTGTATGGTGACTATGTAGAAAAGTAGTATTTGAGTGTGGCTTTCATCTGTATATAATAAAATTTGTTTCCTATACTTTGTTTATTTTTTTATTCCAAAACGTAATCTACTTTCTGGATAGCCCTCGTAATATTTTAAGTTCAAGTTTTTTTATGATAGAAAAGTTGAAAAAAAGTCAAATTTTCAAAAATTAGGTTTAATGTAATGCTAGCACAAACACAAAGAAAAGAAAGGGTTTTCAAGTATGAAAATTCAACAACAAAAATTAATCTTGTTCCTGACCTTTAAATAGCAAGTAAAAGGGTTCAAAAGTATCTTCTGAACATCACCAAAGGTATTCAAATGAAAATTTCTCATTTTAAAGTTTATTTAGAGTAGTTTGTGTACCTCTGGTCATCAGCTTCCGAGTTCTTTCACAGATACTTCCGATTCATGGCATAGAACAAGGACAGTCATAATTCTACTTTTAACGACCGGAGAGACAAATTAAAAGTAGTTTTTTAAGCTTAATGTATAAGCTTTAAAACAAAGTTAATGAAATTGCTTTGAAAAATTTCATCATAATTGTCGAATTAGAACGTAGTCGGATACCTTAAATAAATTGCAAATTCATCTTAACATATAATACAAATTACGTAAAGATTTACTAGACGCATTGTTTTTGAAACTCTAATTCTCGTGTAGAATTCTTCACTTTTATTCTGCTAAATTAAATGTTGAGTAACCTAGTGAACTGTTAAGCGAATTATCGCTTAGTTCAAGGAACAGAAATCGTAAACTCAAGAAGAGTTAATTACCCTTTATTTACTCAAAATAAGGTGAACAATCGGCCCTTTTCTTTGGGATTGGTGACAGGTGACGGAGGACGGGACGCCTGGCGAATAACATAGGTAAACAGGCATATTTCCCACGTCCTCCACTATCTCGAAGAAGCAACTCGCTGGAGCCCCGTGAGGCTGCACCGGGAGTTTACATGGCCATACAGGGGCTAGATGTCAAGTAGTTTTTACATAGGACGTTGTTAATAACACAAAGTAACTTAAAAAGAATATAAAGAATAGCATTAAAACACTAAAACACTCATATAAGCTGAAACACATAGATATACAAAATTAAACGTAAAAGCATAAAAACACACTCGTAATTACGTAACATAAAGACATAAAAACGCACACGAGAATACATATCACGACACATAGAATACATATGGAAACACGTAGAGCACATAAACGCAAATATTACACACAGAAGAAACATATGAGACATAGTAAGGTGTGCGTAAAGCAGTAGCACTGTGCGGAAATATGCTCAGTTCCCATAATACATAATGTACATATTTTCATTAGGGGCATCTGTTGCATGATTTACATATTTCGTTGCATACACTACATTCGTGCATTGTACGGATATTATATATTTCGATTTACGATAACACATCATTCCATTGGGCGCCCAGTGCTTTACACAGATAAACATGTCAGTAACATTATTTCTGCAAGTTGCTGGTTATTGAAAGCAGATGTTAACATGAGGCTCGAAATTGAATGCGGAATGTGTATTACAGAATGTGTACATACTGCGAATATCTAATCGTTGAGTACATTGTCTGCAGTACCATGCTATTGTGCTCGCAAATGTCTTGCCCTAGGGCGTTGATTTGCTGTACAACTGCGCAGATACTCCTTATAGCTGGCGGGTGTTTGATTATGAAACGATAGTAAAGTGTTCTATCATTCGTTGGATGTGGTAAGTGGTGGTTTGTTGTTAGACCGCGGTCAAATAGGTAGTGCTCGGGAGAACCTAGCATGCCACAGACACAATTATCAGATGCTGAGATGCCATGACGCATAAAATAAGATGGAAATGGGCCATGACCCGTTATGTACTGTGTCAGTGGGGCTATTGTTATAAGACGTTCCGTGTCTACCTTTGGTAGAAAGTTATACGTCCTTCTCCCTGTGTCGCCGCTATTCCATTCTTCTTGCCACTTTTCTTTACAGATATTACGCAGAGTTTTCTTGAGGTGTGAGACGGGGGTAGGGGCTCTTATAGTTTGAGCGTGGATGTTGTTGGCAGCCTCATTAGCCAGTCGGTCTGCGACGTCATTCCCTTCGTTGTCGGAGTGTCCTTTCACCTATACCATGTTAAAGCGGGCTTGATGATTATTGCGTAAAAGTTGCTGTATATCTATGATGATGGGTGAAGTGTGGTGATGATCCCTGAGTGCGCGTAGCACTGACATGCTGTCCGTGTAAAAAGTCGCATTGGTAAGGGAAAGGTTGAGGGCATGTCGTAGCGCATTCAATATTGCTAGTGCCTCTTGCTTGGAAGATACTATTGCTGTTAGTGAGATGTCCTTTCCCAGTTCTTTGGGCTTACAACAAAGCCTCCACTTAGGCTTGAACTCAAAAATAAGAACTAAGTAAGAGATTTATCCGAGGCTAACACAAATCTAACGGATTCGGCCCTTAGTTTTAAACTAGCCGGCGAACTAGAAAAAGGCACCTAATAATACGGCCGAGCATAACAGCAGTTAGAGAGACGTTACCCAAAGGCAAGCGCGCGCTGCTCGGGATTCCTAACTGTTCAGTCTCGAAGTTGAACTTTCCTTTAATACTATATGTTACTCATTTGCATTCAACGCGATTCTAAAACCTCGTTCTGGTAGCGTGCAAGTTGAAACAAGACAATATAAGAAAGGTTAACTAAATTAAAATAACTGTTATAAAACTGAAATATAACTTACATTCTTTCCTTCATTAACTCAGAATTCAAACATATAAGGTGATTATAACAATTAATAATAATTGATTTTACAAGTGAAATCAATTAAAACATCCATTTGTACTTCGGTTTTGAGTTACACACACAAAAAAAATTGTCTAAAACTTAATACCTGCTACTTGCAAGCGGATAATACAGTATTTGAAAAAGCAACAGTATTTCAAAACAGTATTTTGAAATACTGTTCTGTTTATTTAGCAACAGTATTTCAAAAAACCCGGTTTCCATGTTAGCTCACCTTTTAACGTAAGCAAAGCTAAATTCACCAACAACCAGACAGCAAGATAACAAGTAGAATCGGAGAGTTAATATTAAAGTGTTTTTGGTTGAAGTGGCTAGCACCTTGTCACATAGTCTATATTTTAATTTTGTTTCTGACGAATGTGATGAAAAGTAGAAGTATAGGAATGACGTAACGTAAGAAATAATAAATGCTAATTGAAATAAACTTTGCAAAGTTAAGTTAATCGGTTAAACATAACAAAAGCTATCTACTACTATGAAAAACGATGCTTTGGTAGAGCTCTTTGTAAAAGAAAATTTATCACCTTTAAGTTATGCCTAGGAAAACCGCGAAACACTCTTGCAGTCAGGCTATTTGCTAAGATTTGAGACGGGTCAAATTACAAATATTCACTAGCCAACTTGTGGGCTTAATATCTCAAATGAATTGCGTTTGTTTGTATGCTTTTCAGTTTTCTTTATTATTTTGAACTGTTATATACTGTCCTTTAATGGAATTTTCGAAATATATATTCTAATACTGAAAGAAAAATCACAATTTTTTTCCTCAGTGCATGTACGCCTTGCACAAAGAAAAATGCGTCAGTTCTGTACTCCCAAATTCTACTCGGCCGGTTGAAAAGATTTTTAACTTTCGTTTTTCATCTCTTCCCCCGAACGCGCAACTTAAGATACATATTATACGTATATATAGGACTGTTCTAACATAGGTATTTTTGCACAAATTTCCATCTAAAAATTCCTCCTTATAGACATCTTTCCTCTTTAACGCACAGTTGTCGTGTTATGTTTCGTTTTTATTATATTTTAGCATCTTTATTACAAAACTCTTGTTCTGTTATAGTTGTATTATAATTCCCCTTTATATTATAATTCTGTATTTTTATTAAAGTTCTCTGTTTTTATGAAAATTCTCTATTTCTATCATAATCCTATTATAATTCTCCCTCTCTAATATAACTCTGTGTGTTTCTATTATATTTCTCTACTTCTGTTACAACTACGAATGAATGGGACAAGTTCGTTTCTATGAAAGCGGGAAAATATGGTCTCTATGTAAATGCTCAATTATAATTTTCTAATTGGATTATAATTACCCATTTTTATTATAATTATTCATTTGTTCTGTAACTCTCGATCTGTATTATGAGTTTACGTTTTTAAATTCAATATAACATTTCCGTTATATTTCTCCATTTTATTATAATTATATGTTTCAATTACATTTCTGTGTTCCTATTAAAATTCTCTGTTTCTATTATAATGCTCAGTTTTTATTATTTTCCTTTTTCATTATGACTCAAGTTTCTATTACGATAAATGTCTCTGTTTTTGGATAAGTCTATTACAATTATCCATTTTTATTACAACTTAGAAATTATGTTATAATTCCAGGTATCTATTATAATTCCAGATTTGAATTCTCTTTAAAATTTTATGAACTGGTTCTCTAACTGTGAGAGTTTTCGTATGTATATTAGAACATGATATGAGAGAAAAGGTTATTACTACATTATATTTTTTTCACCTTTCTTCTGAAGTACGCTTAATATTTTCTTTTAACTTCTTTTACGGTATAGAGTTCTGATTAATTAACAACAGTGGCTTCATTTCCGATGTAATTACGTTTTTAATACGCTACATATCTAACTTTTGCTGATAAATATTTTTAAAAATAACACAACTTGTACTAAACTTCAAATTTTCTCTTTTTATCTAGATAGCTGCTGCTGAATTCACCTCTAAGAATGCAGTGAAGAAATAGCTACTATGCAATTGCTACAAGGCATGCTATTGGAACATACCTCATCAGAAGATTTAAGTTTCCATTTTTACTGGAGAAAGGTGAGAGAATATGCAATTTCAATGATAATTCTCACTTTAAAAATAAAGCGTCAGGTGTAAATCTACATGTCTGCTGGACATATTGTGGCAATTTACACAATCTTCTGATGATCGTTATTGCAGATTAAATTGCGATCCTTCGCTCATGATGTTAATGAAGTCATGTAAATTGGTTTAATGGTTAATTGGCAAAAAGTATTAAGTTTCACTTCTGACGCTTTCTGAAAAACCTAATATTTGCTAACCCCCCACCCACACAAAGTTCATTTATTGTGCGCAAAATGCAGCAGTAATAAACATATAAAATTGGAGTAAAAAATAAATTTAAAAAATTTTTAAAACATCTTATAATTTTCCGAAAATCATTACAACATATCATCTAGACTCTGAAAAATATACAAGTTGAGATGCAATTATAAGATTTAGATGTAACACACTTTGATATTTTCCTACGGATTTTGTATACATTTAAATAATTTTAATCAAATTATATGTGAAATGATAGTTTTTGTATAATGCAACGTGAAATACTTCAAAGAAATGAAGCTCTATCAGAAAAATAACAATGCAGGGGCATGACTATTTAACGTTGAGTTAAATAGCTATCTCGCTAAATTGGGGAGATATCGCCAAGCTGGCATGTTTTTTTGCCACTACTTTTTGACGCCGAATTTGGCGAGAAATCGCCAGAAGTAGCCAAACATGGTGACCATTAGGCGACACTTTGGTACCCTACAATTGGTACTGTAACTGAATAACTGCAATTGATCCTTATATATAACTCGCATCTGGCCCTTAGATGAAACTTAAATCAGATATACCATTCAGTAATTTCGACAAGTGAAATGTACTAATTTCTCGAAATTAATTTCATCTAGCCCTTTCAAGAACTCTGCAGGCTACTCCCCATCGACAAAACCCAAATGGCACATTTACATCCCACATCTGACACCGACAATTGCTGAGCCATACTGGTTCGTCATAGATTGAATGCCCACATAAACGATGGTAGCTTGATAAAATTTATTTTTACACCCATCCACCCACCCCGAAGGAAAAAAAAAAACACTTTTCAGTTTTGGAACTTTACACCAAAACACTCGTACTCTCACTCGTACTTCTCAATATTACAAAACACTCGTACTTCTCGATATCACAGAACACAATCAGCAATTACAATTCAAACTACTGAGAACGTTAAACACAACGGAATGTAAAGTGCATTTTAAAGGCGGAGCTCTCATGGATATCTCAATACTCCAAAGTAGCTCTGAACTAACAACTGAGAACAAATACTCTCTACTGTTTTATACAGTTTTCACCCGGACGCAGAGGAATCTCTAATACCTTCCCCTCCTCGAAATTACTGGAAGGCGTATATGGTTAAAGTTACTTCTAAGGGCCGGATACAGTTACAGTTACATGTAGGGGTCAATTACAATTATTCAAAAGTACCAATTACAGCTATAAAGGGACCGGACCGAAATATCGCCAAAATGTCGCTATGTTTGACGGCTTTAGGAGATTTCACGCTACATTTGGAGAGGAGAAGTAGTCGCTGAAACCATCGCCAGCTTGGAGATATCTCGCCAATTTAGCGAGATAGCCATTTATCTCAATCTTAAATAGACTTACCCTTGTATTCTTATTTCTACAGCAGAACTCCGTTTCTTTCAAGTATTTTATGCCAGATTATACAAAAAATACTACAATTTCACTAAAATAATTTACATGTATACAAAATCCGTAACATTGTATATAATGTTTTATGACCGATGACCTAGACTAAGGATAAACAAACTTTTTCTATATACAATGTTGCGGATTTTGTATCATAATAAACATTATATACAATGTTACGCATGTTTTTGACTACATTTATCGGGTCAAAAAAAGAGGTTTAGAAAAATTATTTTAGGAAGTGATGTTTTTGCAATATCTTCTTGCTGAAAATCACAAAAAAAAAAAAAAAAAGAAAAGAAAAGAAAAGAAAAAAAAAAGAAAAAAAAAGAAAATGTTTCCATTTATTAATGAATGTATTATAGAAAATTTTAAATTTTATACTAGTGCGGTAAAAGTAATTGCTTTATTACTTTTTCCCTGAGATAATATTTAAACATGCTAAAGTTCGAAATTAATAATACTTCTTATTATTAGAGTTGTTTGTTAAATGGTTATATATTAATAATGTGTGTTTGTGTGTGTATTGAAAATACGGCAAAGCACACTAGGGCTATCTGCCTAAGGGGAGGGATGCCTTTCGTGGAGGACTTTCTAAGGGAAACCGGCTCGTATACACGTTACACATGGGGAAAACCACGAAAATGCCCATGCAGCCAGCCCGTTCGCGGGATTCGAACCTCGGACCGAACTACCAGTGTTCAGCGATTTTACCGCTCGGCCGCTGGTGGGCTATATATTAATAATGATCTGTATTACTACTTAACATACTTCATTTTCGAAAATGCTCTTTCATATTGGTAACTCTACTGCCAAGTAGATATGTAAATCCCCATGTGTATGATTTTAACTGGCTGTATGTATCTTCCGAAAGGTATTTATAGAGTTTGCCATTTTTTTAAACATCATGCTCATCGTAATGTCATTTTTTAGATAAATCACTTCCAACTTAATGTATGACGGTAGCTCCTTAGTTGTAAACTGAAATATGGAAATGCGTTTGCATTTGCATCAGGATTTGAAAAACATTGCTATAACTGTAATTTAAATTCAGAAAACATATTCTAGACGTTTTTGGGGGGGATGTCAATTTCGTTCGTATTTGAAAATTTTACAGCATTGGAAAAGATTAAAGTAATTTGTGTTTCAAACAATGCAAATTTTCGGCGATTTGATATTAAAATAGAATCTGTTTCACATATTAGCACAGTTTTTTTCCTGTGATTTTAAGTTAAATTCGTTAAGATACCCCACGATGCCTGTAAAAAATGCTAATCTCTATAGTCATTTGTTGTTGTATAGTCATAGTTGGGGAGACGATTTTTGTCAACTAGAAAAATGTTCTATCGTTTCTCTGAATTCAGGAATCTTAATAATTCATTGGATACATTGGGCAATAATCTAACACAGTGGACTGTTACAAAGTAGGATAAGTCAGCAGGATCTTCGACTTCCATCCTAAATAAAAAAATCACGAAACTGACAAATGTTAAGTCAACGAGAGGGAATAAAATTAATTGCTGACACAACTGATTCAATAGTACATGAGAGATTGAGGTGTTTCCCTCAAAGAGTTTGTTGATGAACAAACAATAGAATGAATTACAGGATGATCTAAACATTCTTCTTCACAAGTTATAAATTGTTTTGAAACTTTCCCCATTTCACACACATTTTTACCACCACCAGTTGTAACACTTCTGTTTCCATTGGAAATTCTACTGTGTTAGCGTTTTCTTGACTTCCTTGAAGACATCTTCATCCGCATTTGTTCCACGAAGTCTATTCATAGAAGATAATTCTTCAGTCACCTCGAACTTAATATTGATCCCCAGTATAAATAGCAGAAAACTGGGTAGTATAAGTAATGTCTGTCCACTCACCAGAAGCTAACTGAAATTTTTCTCGATTTCCTTGAAGATATCTTCATCAGTATTTGCTCCACGAAGGCTCTTCATAGAAGCTAATTCTTCAGTCAGCTGAAACTTAATATTGACATCCAGAATAAATAGCAGAAAACTGGGTAGTTTCAGTAATATCCATCGTCTAATCAGCAGTCATCAAAAGCCAATTGAAATAGCTTGCCTTGTCTGTTAATTGACTTTTGATGTGTCTCCAAACGTCTTCAACTTTTGTTCAACAGTTTTTCTCACCGAAACACTAACAAATCGAAATGAACTTATTTACTCTAAGCACATTTCTCCGGTTAACATAAAGAGACATGATTTAATTAATTCATCATTGATAAATGGATACTCCTTCGTAGCTAATAAAGGAGCTATTCGTTAGCTTGTAGAGTCATTAGGTTATTTTGATTCAGGAGTGCATGTAAAATGAGCAATGCATTCGCCAGAACTCCAACATGGACCTCTCGAATACGCGCCGACTATGCTACCGTAACACCATAAACACATGCTGGGAGGAGGAACAGAGCACAAGAACCAGACACCCGTCCTGGGATCCACTAAGGACTGCCTTATGGGTGTAAGTGTGTCCAAGCTCCTGATACCCCTTCAACGGCGGCGCAGACCTCACAGTCCCTGCCAGGCTTCATACAAAGCGTTGGAACAAGGGAAAAAAACGCTTGCAAATTTAAAATACGAAAAAAGGAACGCTAGAACATCTCTGCTTTCAGGCACCACTCCGTCTGCATCGAATAAATTTGTCTTAATGCCTTGTCCGCTCTGTCAATCTCCATCACAGGAACAGAGGAGGCCAAAACCCCGATGAGTAGGTTGGTGATGTCTGATCTAGCTTCACAACAGCCGAAGGAACGGACACGGCAGTACTAGTACGGTCCCTGCTAAGCCCGAACCAGCCTTAGAATGAACTAGGGCTCTAGTCCTATGAAGTCAAATTATGTACCCCCTTGGTTGAGACTGCCTAAGTACCGATCCTAGCCAATAGCCAATACTTTCCAGGAATTCTCCTGAGTCAACCCCCCGGGGGTAAGGAGGGAGAAAATACCGCATGTATTTTCCTTTTAAAGGCCAACTGGTGATCTACATATTTCTGCTCAAGAAATATGGCGAACACCGATATCTGCATATGTGGGGAAACAGGGAACTCCTGACCATTACACTTTCTCATGCCCCTTAACTGAGGATATTCACATAAAATTCGCACAAACTGATCTTCTGCCATTTTAAATGTTTCTAATTAAAGATGCATTTCAGTATCCGAAGTTCAACAAAATTATGCAACTAACTATCTTCCTACGGTCTAGATCTTTGTTAAGTATAAGTTCTTACACTACATAAATTTAGTGAACTTTTACATTCTGTGAATATGTACAAAATGACTCCACTTGTAAACGTAGTAAGTGTAATAACCTTTTATAACTGAAATAACCCCATGTACACTTACCTCTTTAATATTATGATTACAGTTCATTATGACACTATTTTCCCAATACATAATATAGTTATCTCATTAGGTTTATCTGTATATTAATTACGTTTATCGGCTATTTTTGCTATTTGGGGGGGAGGTCATAGCAGCCATATGTTTTTACATTTGATACTTAGCGGAATAGTGAATTAAGTCTTTCTGCACATTCAGTGTCTTTTTGCCGAGTGGGACCAAAACGAAACTTTTAGTTTTGTGCACCGAAAAATCTGCCTTTTTGCCCGCTGGCCGAATTGCTTGTTTTTACGCAAACTCTAATTTTAATTGCATAAATTGTTTTTTTAATCGTTTTAACTGTATTTGGTGTTTTATGTTTTTCTACATCTTTCAATTTTTATTTGTTATGTATTTTTATCTTTCCGCGACGTGAGAACTGAATTATTTGAATGAGAAATATATCTCTAATGAAATTCAAGGAAATTAAATGAAATGTAGGATAAAATGCGTGTGATTTAATACTTCATACAGGGTAGTCATATGGTGTACACATCAGATTTTTTATTCTTGATATGAAATTATCAGCATCTTCGCTGCCAGTGAATGAATGAAACGCTTTAGTTTAAGTCAAAGTACCATTACTTTGACTACAACAGAATGAGGTATATCTATCATTAAAATTCTTACTGCATTCATCCCACAATAGAATTATTTTGATAAATTTGGATTAAACTCTAACGAAACTACAGTCAGCGATAAATGTTTATTCATACTAATTTCTTCATCGAATATCTTCATTTACATACTTTTTGAACACATCTGCAAACACTATAATTAGCCACTGTATCGTTTCTACTCTTTTATATAACGATATAAATGCTATTACATTTATGTAGCTCTTTACTTAAGGACAATAGAAAATTTCCATTTGAAACCGAGTTGACTCTATTTATCCGTCATACCCAAATGGCTACTCTCCATAATGGACATTCAGATCAAAAGGCATTCTCCATCCAAAGTCCTAGAAGATGATGTTCACTGTTTTCATAAAGAGTATTAGCTTAATGAGAGTACATCGATATCTGTAATTGAGTAGATGGATTTCAACTTTCCTACGCATGCGTGCATCATATATTGTCGTGGAAGCATTAAACGTGTTTATTGTACAAGTTCAAAAACATGTATGTTTTATAAGAGACAGGCCCAAGTCTTGTAATTCGAACTTTGGAGACTAAGTGAAAGAAGGTAAGTTTAACAAGACAAATAATAAAGTTTATTCGTATTGCACTTTATGCAAAATTTCTAAGAGAATTAAAGCATAAAAATGGCTACTGCTGGCCTTAAAAAAAAGAAAAAGAAAAAAAATCTGTAAGATTTCAGATTTTAAATTACATCCAAAGTGGCGTTTTTTTAACATTTTGTGTATTATACCTTTATTTATTAAATATCATGCTCTTCGCACTTAAACCATAAAATTCAATTCAAGAGCAATATCGCAAAATAATTCTAGAATAAGCATACCTTTAGAATTTCCGATACACAGTCTCGTGCACCGGAGATAAAAATGTTTATTCTGTACAACGTTTGTCATTTGCTCGCTTTGAAATCCTTGAGTTTGTTAATAAAAAATTCGTTAAATTTTTACAAAATATGAAATCGATCATAAAAGAAATTCCAAATTTCAGATTTGGGCTTCCAGATGCTTATATTCGCAGGAGGATTACGTTATTCAAAATTGGATGGCTCTAGGTACCGTTGTTTTATCACAATTGTGAGGACCATACATACATTTATGCAGATTCTTCATTTTTTAATTTCTTTGAATATAATACAGGGAGATAATATTTGGTGGCAACGGTTTAAAAAGTGCAACAACGTTTATAGTGAATCAACGCAAAATGCCAAAACGAAATTAGTATTCCTTCTGGGGATATTGCCTCTTTCGCCTAAAAGACCATGAGATCTAAAAGTGAAATTGCTGAAAAGGACAGTGAGAAAATTACTTTCCTTAATGATTCATTAGTCCAAAGGGCGTTAGCCCAAAAGAGCTATTAGTTTCAAAACGGGAGTTTTCGTAGAATCATTGTAAAAGTCTGAATCACTTTCAAATTTTTGCCACCAAATTTTATCGCCCTATATTATATTAAAAGGAATTAAATAATAAAGAATTTCCGTGAATGTATCCATGTTTTTCGCATTGTAAAAAAATAAAAGTACCTAGAGCCATCAAATTTTGAATAACGTAGCCATGAACCCAAATATGGACACCTAAAAGCCCGAATTTTGAATTTTGAATTTGCTTTTTGTGTATTTCATATTCTGTAAAACGTTAACGAATTTTTGATTAATAAACTCAACTATTTCAAAGCGAGAAATGGCAACACTGTATGAGAATTTTTTTCCCTCCAACGCGCGAGTCTATCAAAAAATCAAAAATATTTTGTCTATCAAACTGTCTATCAAAAAATTCTAAAAATATACTGTTTTTAAATATTTTATTGTGTATTTCAAGATTTGTAAAACTCTAACGAATTTTTTATAACAAACTCAATGATTTTATAACGAGCAATGGCAGCATTGTACGAATAAAATATATCCAGCGCGCGAGACTGTCTATCAGAAATTCTAAACATAAGCTGTTTTTAAATATTTTTAGCCCAAAGGAACATTATTCCAAATGCTCTCGAAACGTGTATTGTATATAAATGAGAAAAATGCCCTTTTGAGCGTAATTTAAAATCTGAAAGCTTGTTGATTTTTTTCGTTTTAGCTTTATTTAAAAAATGTACTTTATTAAGTTTAGATTTTAATTTTAATATTTTTTACTGTATAATTTTTAACTGTAGCAAGCTCATAAAATATTCTTTTACAATTTCTTCTATTATTTTATAATTTGTAAGCTAATCATATTTTCTGGTAGATCTCTGTATATTATTTAAACCTTTTTCATTCGAGGAATGAATCTATTACCAGTACCATCATTCCTGATTGAAAATGATTTATTTTAAAAATCGCTCATTCATTTTCAAGTTGCAATGCCTAGTAATGAATTTTTAAAGTAAATATTTCGTTGACATTTGAGAATCATAACTGTGGTGCACTTATAACATATACCAACTATCATAATAACTTCTCAATAACGATCTAGCTATTCCCCAGTAACTTTCTTTCTATTAATAGAAGTAATCTGCTTGAAACTTCGAAAAACAAAACTGTCTTGAAGCAAACTCTAATTACCTTGCCAAATCCCAAATTCTTATCACGTGGAGATTGTAATTTTATTTGTGCTTCTAGTAGCAAATATATATTCATACAACAAGTTATTTGGGGGATGTATTTTAAAAATATTATGCATGGAATTTTATGAATACTCAAAAATTTGATGGAAAGATCCTCTAACTGATAATGAGTTTAACATATACTTCTTTAAAGAAAAAAAAATCTTATGTGGACCACATGACAACTTGTACAGCCTATTAAATTATACCCATTAGAGATGTATTTCTTTATACAGTTAATTGAGTTCTCATTCCATGGCAAGGCAAAAATATATAAAAACTCAAAACAACTTCATTAAAAATTCTAAAATACAAAACAAATCCCCTAAAACAAGAGTTAAAAACAACTGAAAAATCAGTTTGTGGATTTAAAAATAGACTTCCCAAGCAAAAACAAGAAATTCGGTCAACGGGTAGAAAAATGTTTTCGAGGCACCAAAGTTTAGTTTCAAACTTTTGATCCTACAGGGCAGAAAGATTTTGAAGATGGTGGCCGTTAGGCTTAGCTCCACTTACACTTTTAAATTGTTAATTCTAGAACTATTGCATGGAGATTAACGAAAGGCATAAAAATCTTAAGGCCAACGTAACAACACGATTCAGTTTGATTTAGAGCACTTTTCACTTCACCTCTTGCAGCTATTTTGAGGTTTAATTCCACTCAATTCTTTTGTGCATCAGTTTACTGTGGTTTTCTTATTCTTATTTTTCAGTTTGAATGTGTTAAACTCGGTCTCGGTATTCTTTTTATCATGGTTACTGCTCTTTTTGCGTAGACTCGGCATCTGTACATGGGTCTAGAAGATGTTCTGTATCTTTCAATTTAGAGCTTATTTTCCTTCCAAACTGCCTGGTTTTGATTTTAGGAATTGCAAATCTGTTTCTGTAAGTTTCTGTCATATCTTCTTCAACTGTAAATGAAACATACTTGTGATTCGAGTTGCTTGGATCATCTAGGATTTTCTAGTTACTGATTTTGTTTGTGATTTCATCTGTAGATAGTGTTTGGCTATTCTTTTCCGCTAGCGTCTGAAATATTGGTATATCTGAAACTGCATTATGAATGTATAAGAAGTTTGGTGTGATGAAATCTGCCACGTTCGGTCCCCTTGGATCTGCGACATCATAGTAACATGACTGGTGGTGTCCGTTGAAGTCGCCTATAGTGATATGATTCGTGTTGCGTGTTCCAGTCTATATAGAAGTGAAGCTATTTCTTCTTGTGAGGAGCCGTAGCCTGATGAAATTATTAATTGGTCATTATTAATATTGATATTAACTGCTATTAAATAACTAAAGATAAAGATTATTGTAGGAGACTCTTTCGTATTGGATAGTAGCTAATATTCTCTAGGATTTTCCATGGTATCACTGAGAGTATGTTGGAAAATCGGCCAATGTAGGACGTTCGTTGCAGCCAGTGCATTGGATTGGCGGATAATCGGCCAATCAAATGTACTGGCCTACAGTGGACATCTCCTCTTACACAGTAAGTCTCTGTTGCACAACTAATGTCATTTTCAACAAATTCTTTGAGTTCTTTAAAAGTTTTTTTTTCGTTTGTCTAGATTGATGTGTAGAATCGTCATTCAATTTTTGAGCTGTGACTTGCTAGTGTTGTGGAGAGATGCTGGGAACTTGATGGAAGCGTTGTGGAGGTATACTGAGAATTTGATGGCATAGTAATCAATTGCTTAAGGAGATATGCAGTTTATTGCGCTTCTTCTAAGTGAATATGTGGTACTGAAAGTATTAAATACCTGACATTTGGAAGTTTTGTACTATTCTGTTTGGCTGGGAGATTTCGGTGAAATTAATAATGATTGTTTATTCTTTTTAACATCTTGAATTTTTTTATCCAAAATCTTTTATTTCTTTAACATTTTGCATTTGTTGAAGATATTTACAAAATTTGGTGTATATGCAGCATTTTGGGTGCTAACATCACTATTTTTGTATTCTTATATAGCTAACATTTGATGCATAGCGCTGTTTCAGCTTTACATAGTTTAATGTTGTGTTTACCACCACAGAATGCGCAGTAGATTCAAAAAGGACAGTCATATTCCGAATGCTCAAGGTTCTCGCATTTAAAGTACAGCCTTACTCCTGTAAATTTATTAATCCGTGCTTTCGCCATCCAAAAATACTGTGTTTCCATAAGCATGTAGTAAGTGTGAGGGGTACATTCGATAATCTATTTCTTGCACTGTTACGTCTGGCTTAAAGTCTAAATGATACTTTGAAATCTCGGACTGATGTCTGGAAACTACACTCATGTCCATAAATTAAGGATAATTCGGAGTCACGCGGAAATAGAACTCTAAAATAAATATATCACTTCTAAAATCACTACACACATCTTCAAGAATCATATGCAAATTTCAGAAAGTAACCAGATGACACCGATGGTACGTCACAATGACGAGAGTGTAAGAGAGTGATATATAAGGAATACAGGCAAAGAAGTAAAATTGTTCGCAGGCGCTTTATAAGCATTTCAGTGCAATAACCGAATAGTTATGACACAAAGCAAGCAATTGGATGATTTTTTACGTGGTAGAATTATCGGCCGTCTGGAATGTGGGCGTAACCAACTGGAAGTATCAGACGAACTTGGAATTGCCCAGAGTTTCATCTCCAGGCTTTGGCAACGATTCCAAGATGATGGTAATGTGAGTAGACGTTACAGCACAGGTCGCCTCAGAGTTACAACGCCGAATGAGGACCGGTATTTGGCAGTTACTGCCAAAAGAAACAGGCGGAGCACAGCCTCAGACCTGTCTCATCAGCTCTCTTCAGCCACTGGTACGACAATTTCAAGGCAGACCGTGTACAGACACTTAGGGCAGATTAGTTTATAAGCTCGTAGACCTGTCAGATGCGTTCCACTTACTGCAACTCACTGTCGCCTGCGGTTAGCCTGGAGTAGAGAGCATGATGCATTGTGGACACCGCAACAGTGGGCTTGTGTGATGTTTTCAGACGAGTCCTGGTTTAGCTTGCAGTCTGATTCTCGCCGGACTTTCATATGGAGAGCTCCAGGTACCCGTTACCACCAAGAAAACATCACTAAACGACGCCGTTACGGTGGTGCAGGAGTGCTCGTTTGGGGTGGAATTATTCTGGGCTCGAGAACTGACCTGCATGTTCAAATTGGAACCATGACAAGCCAAATCTATCGAGACGTCATTCTGGAACAACATGTACGTTTGTTTCGGGGCGCCATGGGCGCACAATTTGTGTTTATGGATGACAACGCTCGTCCTCACCGTGCAAACATCGTAAGCGAATGCCTTCAATCGGAGGATATCACCCGTATGGTCTGGCCAGCATTCTCACCGGACTTGAATCCAGTAGATCACGTGTGAGACATGCTTGGCGGACGAGTTGCAGGCCGTCAACCTCCTCCTACATGTTTACCGGAACTTCGGAAAGCTTTGCTTTTTGAGTGGTGTAATATCCCCCAAAATCAGATCGATAATTTGATACTCAGCATGCCTAGGCGTTGTACGGACTGTATTGCACCGTCTGGGAGACATACAATGTATTACCAATTATACCAACCATGTAATATTGGTTTTTTTGTAAATAGAGTTTTTTTTTGTAATTTGCTCCAGGGAGAAAAAAATCGCTAATATTTTTAGTAATATCAAACATATAGCATCTTTTTTTGCTCTTTACTCTTTTGTTTAATAAATAAGGTTTACAAATAAGTCAAATTTGTTTTGCTTCTAACTCTTCCTTTGTCTAATTTTGCATTATCCTTAATTTATGGACATGAGTGTAGTTGTGATTAACTTATGTACTTCTGCTGTATTGTGAGAGTAGGTCCCTGCGCATTTGGGAGTTCTTTTTTGTGGAATTTTGGTGCTGTATTTTTCTTTCAATATATTGTCGTTGTCTAAAAGCTGCTTTTAACTTTTGAATATCTTTCGAGTTAGTACAACTGACAGCTATGCCTAAGTTTCATTATTCCACTAACTCCTTGTTCACTGCTTTAGAAACATTAGAAAAGTTGGTGTAACTTGATGTTTTTGTTTGTTGTCTTTCTTCTGAATTTTAGCATATGTAAGGTTTGTCCTTATACGTTGTAGAGTCATTGGGTTATTTTGAAACAGGAGACATGAAAAATGGTCAATGCCCACTTCAGACTTCTTAAATACATGCCGATTTTGCTACCGTTATGATACAAAGGCATGCTGGAAGGAGAGAGAAAATACCTCATACACCTGCCCTTTTAAAGAGTGACTGGAGATTACGGGACCCAATCGTCAAATCCTGGTGATGCTAAATTATTGTTCAATACCTTTTAATTCCGGCGCTACTGTAGAATCATTAGATTGTTTTGAAGAATGACATGAAAAGTAAGCAATGCCCTGGCCGGGACTCGAAACTGGACTTCTCGAATACCTGCCGACTGAGTGTGCTACCGCACACAGTGTTATCCTCGTCTTTCTTTGAGCTGCAGTTCAAGAATGCAGTGCGTAAAATTGCCGAAAGTGCTTCAGCATCAATTAATTCTTAGCAGCAATTGTGTTGATTTATTACTCTAATTCTCTTGATTTATAATAGAGCGTCCTTTTTTTCTAATTAGATATATTAGTGAAGAATCGTCAAAAGATAAAAAAATTCATTTCAATTATTAAATGATGTATTTCTCCAGTATAGTGCTAACTAATATTCATAAGTAAGATTAAACTCTCAACCATCTAAAGAATTTAATATTTCATACATGATTTAAAAAAACAAACTTGATAGTCATACTATCTTTAACATCAGTTATATTATTTGCGTTGATCTTGAGAACTTAAGTGTCGTGTTGTTAAAACTGGCGAGTGGTAGAGTCTCTTAAAGCTACTATTGAAACTACTGCTATTGCCTAAGAGGTTTCTTCCTAGGACTTTCATAGCATTTTGCTTTATTTATTTCTTATCTTGCAGATCTGAAAAATATTTGTGATTTAAGAAAAAAAAAATTTCTAGAAAATGGTAATGAATATGAAGTGGGGAATTTCGTAAAACAGAATAAAAGTGGAAGGGTCGCTCGCAAGATTTACGCAGATCTGATATTTTAATCTGTGAAATTTCATATCTGGAAAACCCTTTTGTTTTGAGAGTTCACCTGCCGTTTAAAATTAAATCTGAAAAGTTTTAACGTAATAGCTACCCATCTATGGGCCTATTGCTTCTATTACTGAATCTACTGCCAACACTGTTATCACATCACGACTACTAGATCACCATTACCACCATTATGGTGTTACGACAACTATCGTCAAAAAGTCATAAAAGATAAATTATCTGAAATCATAACATAGAAGACAAATCTGAAGTTTGGAGTAAGACATTTCTCCTTTCTTTTCTAATCTCACTCCCTCACTCAACTGTATCTGTCTTCGAATTATGTTGCGTTTCTAATATTACCACTCACGGAACTAAGTAAGTTAAATTCATCCCGAATATTTTCTGTAAGATACCCTGATTTTTAAACAAATTATTCTAATTTAGTTTTTCACAAAGCGTTCATCGCTTCACAATTTCGTAGTACTACAGTATTCAAATTATGGCCAAAGCATCCTTGTAGATACATTAGGTATTTTTTTAAAGCAGGAGAGATGAAAAAGGAGCAATGCCCTCGCCGGGACTCGAACCACGGACCTCTCAAATGCGCGTCGAGCGTGCTGAGCACTACACCACGAAGGCGGGAGAAATACGTTATACCCTAAGAGGCGCACGCGAAATTTTGTTTCCAGACAACAGAACGATTTCAGTGCCGATTCAAATATGATGTCAGTAGTACAATAATTTCGAAGATTTCATGCAGTGAAAGGGAAGGAAATGAAGCGAATTGACCAATCGTAATCGAGAAAGCATTCCAAGTTGAGAGATTTAATACCCAGTTATGCAATTTTCTGATAACAAAAAGAGAACAATTTACTATTTGTAAACGGTGTTACAAATCATAAATGGGCTTTGCTTATAGACATTTATATCTACATATCTAAAATAATAAATTGCATTTCAGTGACCAAATGAACAGTATTACTAAACACTGATATTTTGCGCCCGGTTTAAATCACATTGAAGGGTTTGGCTGCATGGGTCTTTTCGTAATTTTCAACTTTTCAAGGGGTATATTGTATAGTCATTAGATTATTCTGAATCATGAGACATGAAAAATGATCAATACCGGGACTCTCTTGGGATACGCGCCGAGGGTTGCTACCGTTACACCACGAAGGCATCCAGAAAGAAGGATGAAATTACCTGATCATATGAAATAGTTTTCTTTAGAGATATCTCCAGGAAGGCATGTCTATCCTTATGCTTTATTATGTCCCAGAAAATAGCCCAGATTATGTTAATGCGTTTTGGTTTCGTAAATAATCGGTTTAAATTTCGCTGTCCATATGAGGAGGGAACAATTTTCTTGTAATTAGATTATAAACAATTTCGATAGTCAGAAAAAGAAAAAGATGCGTTCTGGTAATGTGTCTTTTACGGAATTTACATGGTTCAAAAAAAAACTTTGTGAGAAAAGTTATGAGCTTGCATGCGAAGTGAAGTTTTGACTTTGTAGGTATTTCTGACTTTATATTTACATCGTATCATAATTAAAGAAAAATGGGGAAACTTTTTTAAAAATTATAACCCGCCTGCATTATAATTTAAAAAAATATCTTAAAATGAAAAGTCATGATAAAAACATTGAATTTTGCAAAAAAAATTGTTTGACGAAGATTTTTTTCATAATGAAACTAAACATAATGTAGTATTTAAGGAGACTTTTAATAATTGAAAACTTTTAACATTAATGCAGAATAAAACTGCAAATAACTGAAAATGACCAAGGTGCTTGACTCTAGTAAAATTTCGTAATAAAAATGTTGCTGAATTTTGAGAAGATTTGAATCAATTCATACCAGAAAAATAAATAATTCTTGTACTAAATGTACACCTAAGAAAAGCATTAGTGATTTATTCTGATTTTGTTGAATGATTGATGAAAGACAAATTCCTTTGCTGTTTAGCATTATGATGGATTGATGAAATAATAGTTATGAAATTATTTGTCGGAATAAGAGAAATAAATAATTATGAGTTAAAATTATCTTAGTCTTTCAAATTTCTTTGTTAAAAGAACTGATATAATATATATATAAATATATAATCATCTTATTTTTTTATGAAATAAGCGTTCTGCGGAATTTTTTCTTTTTTCTTTTATTTCTTTTATTCTACAACTTTCAAAAAGTACAAAACAGAAAAAAAGGTAATTTAAACAATCTGTTATATCATTCAGCATTGAAAATTGTTTAATTGATAATAATAAAACTATTCATTCTCTTGTAGATAATAATAATATTTCAGAAAATTAATAATGCATTTTCATCTTCAGAGTTGCCTCCATAAAAATGTTGAATTTTAGTGCCATTCTACCGTATCAAATTTTCTTCTAAAATAATTAGAGGACGAAATATCCGAGAAACGTCCGGAAGAGGAAAATATCTCAATCGCATTCTTTCATGCAAATTGTGTCGTTGAGTGGCAAAACTGAGGAAGAAGGATTTCTTCGCATTTCCGCTCATCTTTTAAATTCCTAATTACACTTTAGCGAGGAAAGTTATTAAAGTTTAACGCCAGAGCACTTTTAATAGGGAAGCTATTAGGGTAACAGCTTCTTCTTTCACTTATAACTTGCAGGGGTCGCTGTTATTACAACTCGCAGTAGGATGGCTCCTCAATTTCTGTACAATTGATGCGTAGTTACAAAACGCATGTTAAGAGTTTGTAGCAGTTTATATACGTCTGTTCCAGAAGCTAGGTATATTCAAATGTAAATTAGCTGATTTTCCGTCACATTGTTTAGAGCTGGTGGACTTATTTTAGAACTCAAAACAACAATTTTGCATTACATGTTTTCTTGCAAAAAGCATTCCATACATTTTAAAAAATATTTTTATGACGAAGAAATAAAATTTATTTCCAGAATTAAATTTTAGGTTACAGATCTCTTTTTACAGCCACACCATATTAGCACGGGAAAACAGACGCTTTATATAAAACACCCACAGAAATCAAGCAACCATAGATAGCCCAAGAGAGAACCAGACATAAGGCGAATCGTCTCTGCCACGAGAGAAAGACTGCATGTCATTAAAGTTTCTCATAAAGCAAAATCCAAAACATCGTGAAAGAAGCTCAATGCATTTGCAGGACTGATTAAACAACTGAACTGATTGATTCTCGGCTCAAATGCAAGCAGTTATATGGTCTCCTAGGCTGTACTTATATGGTACTCCTAGACAGTACTCCACGGACAGAGCAACTTCACTTGAGAATGGTGTTTGTCAGACTCTTGAACCCTTCCTTTACCGTGATTCTGATTTCACATGTCCTTCACACTTCCGGAGACATGTCTTTTGATAGTTGTCTTTGTTGGAAAAAGCAAAAGCATTACAACGGAAGAGATAATGTCCAGTCTCTTTTCATTGCCTCTTCAACAAAAGCAGCTCCTAGGGTACTGGAAGTTTGGAGAAAAATCGTTTTCGAACTTCGAAAATGTGTTTTGTGGAAATTTCTAGAACGTCAACAACTTGATGAAAAAACGCCAAATGTTGCCATCTTGTCGATAAAAAGTATTGCCACGATGCGTTCGTAGTCCGTATATCAGGTTTTAACTCAGCTGTCTTTACGATTCAAACATGAATCGATTCAGAATTACAAAACCTGCAACATAATATGCGATTAGAAACACAGTAAGTGGACACAATTTAACAAAAATATGCAATAAAATTATGTCGTAAAATGTACTAAATAAATAAATAAAAATACATAATACTATGGAAATATATAAAAACCAAAATACAATCAAATAAACAAAATTTTTATAGCATAATTCAATAAATTATGAAAATTTTGAGAATCGTACTTTTTTAACTAACTTCCAAAACCATGAAATAAAATTTTATTGGTCGAACTATTAACACCAGTAGTTTCTCTTTAACCTTTTACGTAGAATAAAGAGTTTCTTTTCTTTTACTGAGGCCACTTGCCCAGCTCAGATAGTAGGAAAAGGAAAACTCCAGGATCGTCTTCTTCCAAAATTATGTTCAATAGCAGATTTTTATATTCTCAACAGTGGATTAAAATTCCTTGAACTGCATTTAATGTACATTATACAGGGAACAGATGTTGCCCAGCAACATTAAGACCTTAATTGCATGGGAAAATGGCAACGGAAAAACACATTAGTAGAATTTCCGCTTGTGTTCAAATAATTATTTATATACTTAAGCCCTAATGCTGTTGTATTGGAACTAATTAACAGCATTTTAGTCCTGCGAATGATCGGGAACATGAAAAAGAAACTCCTGCAGTTCTGGAACTTCATTAATGTTGTTGTTTATTAATAAATAGACAGGAAACTATGATTACTAAAGCCCTCAATTTTTCACTTTTGAAAAATACTTTCGAAGCATTTATTTATTCACTTGTATATACTGGAAAGCTCTTAGAAAATGCTGAAATTCCTTTTTCATCAAAATTAAATGCTAAAATATCTTTATTATTGATAAATATCAAAGCAAAAATGTTAATTTTGCATTGATTTTTACACTAGAAAACGTAAGGAGAGGAAGCAATAACGAAGAATTCAACCAGAAGGAAGTATGAATATTTAATTGGAATGTGTTTTACGAAAATTAAATTTTCCTAGAATTCGCTTCTTTTAATTATTTATAGTTTGGAAAGGCGATTTCACGTAATTCTCTACTAAGATAGGTAGTTTAGGTAATTCTCTACTTAAGTTTTTCCGTTCTCTTTTCCAAATGATTATTTAAGCAAATAAAAAAAGAGGTTTTTTTTTTCAAGTCAGTAGCCGAAAACGCAGAATCGTAACAGGAAAAACGAATTCGGCTTAATTGGATTCCTGTCCAATAAGGTAAGTCTTTCAACCTTGAATATTTAGTGCTTTTGACAGAACTAATCCATATGTAGACAAGTGAAAAAGCATCTTATTTCTTGTTACATTACCCCGTTACATTATGCAGTTATTCCAATGTTTGTGCCGTAACAGTTGTCGAGTTAAGACCCCTGAATACTGAGAGTTCAACCTGGGTTCGATCTCATGCGAACGGTCTAGGCTCTGTAGTTGCTTTTTGTATTTTTTGCAGGTATAACATGAAAATGAACGAGTTTATCTGAATAGCCTCCACGAAGATATTTGTCCTTTTAGGCACATAGCCCTTGTGTGTTTTTCCATATTCCAATAGCCTAAACTTTAATGCTTGGATCTATCGAGAGAGAAAAATCGAGTAGAAAAATTTCAAAGTGTGCTTGGCCCACGCTTGTGCTGTTTGCTCCTTGTAATCGCCATTGCTAAAACACTGGCATTCGAAAGAGTCCAAACACTGGGAAATGGGAAGGTTAGGTTAGGTTATTTCACTTTGCAAAGCAACGGAGAAGTACCTGCCTAAGAAGAGGGATGCCTTCATGGAAGATTTTCTAGGGGTTGGCTCGTATTCACATCATGCATAGGAAATTCCGCGAAAAATTATCATGCACTCTGCTTGTTCGCCTCTTTTCAGAGGTCGTAACTACATGTCCACTAGAGGAACGAAAAATTAATTGCCACTATTGGAAATGAGCATTCTCTGATGGCACCTTTTTGTGTTCTCGACTTTGCTTATTTCGTTCTTATGTTGAACTCCTGCATAATATGTATTGTAAACAAATTCTACAGCATCCGCGCCGTGTGGATTATTTATTTATGATTAACTTATATTTTTCAGACATACGTCAAACATCTATATTACTAAAATCTGATTAATGTTAAATTATGCCATTTTGTCTCACCTGCGTTAGGTATGGCAAGTAAGTATATTGTTTCCGTTATGAATTATTCATTCCTTTATGAATTTCCGTTATTGTTTCCGTCTTCGCCTGAAGATTTCAAGGAGGTAATTGGTCTGCCTATTGGCGCATTGCTGTGAGCGGTAGGCTGGCTACCTTTGAATACTTTTGCCATAATAGAAAACTCAAATCTAATTTTCAAGGCCTATTTGTTTCCTTTCATATCCAAAAGAAGTGTTGTAATAAGTCGTACAAATATGCTTACCTAACGATATTTCACATAAAGCAAATTTTTTGTTTATCACCTTAATTTGAATTAACTTGCACATAAAAGTTAATATATAAATATTATTTGCTCCTTGTGGATTAGAAATAAAGCTAGAATGTAGGCGATCAAGAGTAACATTAAAACAGAAAGCGACATACCATATAGTATTTTGTTCTTGGTAACACGAACAAAATTCTCTCAAATAGTATATTTGGTTGTTTCTTTTAACTAATTTACCAAACCTGAACCTTATTTAACCTACCAAACTTGAACATCAAACGGAAACACTGCGGCTTCTTACAAATGCGTTACTTTCAAACGCTTACAAATACACAAAAACAATGCTATTTTTACAAATGCGTTACAATTACTCAATAATGCATTCCTATAAATGCGTTACAATTACTGGCGTTAAATTCTCAGCACAGCGTGTGTTCATAGTACTATCGGCATCAGTTGCAAATAAGCTATTTAGCTTTTAGTCTTTTTTTTCGCGTATTCTTGCTTTGCGTACACATCTGAACTGAGCGAATATATGAAACGTGAGTCAAAGAGAAGATAGTCATTATAAAGACCTTAATATTTTCCTCTAAATCTTAATTCCAGCTGCATGATGTTATGATTAGATACAAATGAATTTTTATAATTTAAGTAAACTTATAGGATTAAACCTGAATTACATATCTTAATTTATTCACAGAATTCACGGCTTTTACTTCATTGTATGAAGTAAATGAAGTATCATTTTTTTATTTTTATGTGCTGGTAAATAGTGCAATTTTTTTTTTTTTTTTTTTTTTTTTTTTTTTTTTTGCTTTAAAAATGATTGAATTATGGTGTTCTTAGGTTAAGGTTTTTATGCCTTTTAGTTAATCTGAAATCAATAGTTTTAGAATTATCAATAATTTAAAAGTTGTTTAAGTGTAACTAAGCCTAACGAAGCCGCCATTTGTTTACATTTGAAACTTTTAGTAGAATAGTGAATTAAGTCAGTTTGCGCTTCAAATTCAGTGTCTTCTTCCGGAGTGGTATCAAAAGTAAACTTTCAGTTCCGTGCACCGAAAATTCTGCGCTTCCTGCGCGCTGGCGGAATTGCTTGTTTTTGCGCAGAATAATTTTAATTGCAAAAATTGTTTTTGTAACTGTATTTTGTGTTTTATGTTTTTCTGTGTTTTAAAATTTTTGGAAGGTGTTTGGGATTTTTCTGTATTTTTGCCTTGTTGTATTTTTTTAATTATCTAATGCAGTACTTAGTTATTTGCATAATATATTTGAAACCATCAAAATTATGTCTTAATAAATAATTAATATTTAAATATATTTAGCATCGATTATTTTATCTCATGTCTCAACCATATTCTATTCATTCATGAAACAGAATGTAGCTTTAAATCACACTATTTAATCTTTAAGAAAGGTAAAGGAAGAGAAAACATTTCGTAAAGTGTCTCCGGAAGAGTGCAATCTGATAGTTCGGTTCGTTTGATGATTCGAGCTTTATCTGGCAGACTTCCGTTTCCTAGAACTCGATGATCCGAAGTTTATTGCTCCCTAAAAACCATCATCTTGGATGAGTGGAATTGGATTCGGAAGTGAAATTACCGTCGTTTTTTCCTTTTTTGCCCTTCTGATTGGTCATTTATCTTTAATTCCATAGCGAAGTGGCGATGAAATGCAATTAAATTTTAGCTTTTGTAAATTTGTAAAAAAAAAAAAAAAATGTTATCAAAAGCGTTCTTTTTTTTTTTTTGTAAAAAGCATCTTTATGCTTAATTAAAGAATGGTAGTTTTAATTTTCTGCTTAAAATTTTGCATTAACTATGGAAAGAATCCTGAATTCGAGAAGAATCGGAATCCGAAATCGAATTCTGAAATGTTCTCCAGTATTTCGAATCCCGAATCGTTTTCATAAAAATAAATACCCAAATAAATATAAATAAAAATTTTAAAAACATTAGAAGTTTTTAGTTAAAGCAAATTTTTATTCTATTATCAATGAGAAATAAATTTTTAAATTGTTTCTTACAAATATGCAAGTATTTATTAAAAAGACATAAAAGATACTTAGTATTTGAAAACCGCAGGTACATAATTAAAAGTTTTGTATACTGAAGTCCACTTGCACGGTATAATTTGGCGAAAGCATCAGTTTAAATTTTTTACATATTTCTGGAATCTTTTCAAACCAAATTAATTATAATTATTAGCCCGAAGGGGCGGTATCTCAGAAGGGCTATTACTCTTAAAATGTCATTTCGTGGCGTTTCACTATAACCAGCGAGTAACTTTTTAACTTATTGCCACCAAATATTATCCTCCTGTAGTATTATATTTAAAGAAATTAAATAATGAAGAATCTGGATAATTGTATGTATGTTTCTCGCATTGAAAAAAAAAGGTACCTAGATCCATCACGTTTTGAATAACGTTATCCTCCACCCGAACATGGGCAACTTAAAGCCCAGATTTTAAATTTCGAACTTGCTTTATTACCTATTTTGTAAAACTTTAAAGATTTTTTAATTAACAAACTCAACGATTTCAAAGCGAAAAATGGCAACCCAGTACGGTAAAAACATTTTTATCTCCAGAGCACTAAACTGTCTATGGGAAATTCTGAAGTTATGCTATTTTTAAATGTTTGGTGGTATTACTGTTTAATTTAATTTTAAGCGCAAAGACCATGAAAATTAATAAATAAAAGTAGCAAACAAAACATTAAAAAAAAAAAACGCCCCTTGGGAGTAATGTAAAATCTGAAAGCTTTCAGATATTATATTTTTTTCAGTATTGAACTCAGTATTCAGTATGAGAATTTTATAAGTATAGAGTTTAATTATTATTTGGATCCTTATAGATAAAAATTCTAGTTGGTGAAATGCTGAATAGATTTTTAACAAACAAAACTATTTATCCTGCTGATAAATATCGCCTACTGAGGGTTGAGTGTTTGTAATTTAAACCACGTAAACAATTTTGAAGAACACATCAAATGAAGTCCAAAAGAAGCGCAACTTTCTCTTTAAAAGGCTTTTCAGTTCTAGAGCAAATTTATTTATTTATTTATTGTTACTTATTTTTATTTTATTATTTATTTTCTTGTAAATTAACTGCAAGGAAGATAACCATATTTACTTGCTTATTTCTCCCTTTTGCCAATTTCTCTTTTACTTTTCGATATACGACTCAGAAGTTTCTGATTTCTGGTAACAATGTAAAATACATTGTGTAAGTGAAAATACATTGTGTAAGTGAAAAGAATATTACTGCAGTTCATAGATTTAACTTGCTCTTTTGTGATACGTAATACAATAATGTTAATATGTCAAATCATATGTATTTTTGTATTTTTTAATGTGTTGCTTTCATCTTTTAAGATTTTCGATGAAAAATGTTAAACACCGTGCAATTTTCCGAGTTTAATGAGCTAAATCAAGAAGCTTTTAAAGTTTCAGGAAGTAAAATACATAGAACATGGGAGCTGGAAGTACGAGAAGAAGTTTTGGTAAATCAATAGTTAACACAAATAAATACTAAACATAAAATATTAAATTCTTTCCAGAAAACTAAGAGTGTGGCACTCAGGGCCGAATGAGGTAACTTCATATTGTAAAAATCGCATTCTTTTTTTACTGAATACATCTGTTGGATGTCAATGAAATTTATCTTTCCAAATTTTTTTATTTAAAATAGTTAACTCATTTTTAGCTTGGACTCAAATGCGGAGAAAAGTGCAAGTTTTTATCAGGATTTGAAAATTCGAGACTTCGAATATCCCATCATTATAACTGAAAGTGTGCAATCCCTCTCTTAAGAAATGTCATCAAATTTATAACTGAAAGAATATAATCCCTCTCTCAAGAAATATCATCAAGTTTATAACTGAAAGAGTACGATCCCTCTTTCAAGAAATGTCATAAAGTTTATAACTGACAGAATACAACCCCTCTCTCAGAAAAAGTCATATATTTATATAAGAGTGATATTTTTAATTCATTTGAAAGTCTCAATAATTGTTCTCCGGTATAATTATATTTATTCTTAATTAAAATTAAGTAAATTTCAGAATTATATTTAAAATTTTGCGTAAAAGTGAATTATTTATTTAACTTAATCCAAAGCTAGTATTATCTCCCTTCCCACACCAAACAAAAATCAAAATAATATGAGAGGTGCACTCTTAAAATTCCATTCCATCACCAAACGTCTGCCTTGAAATGCTTTAAAAGAATCAAACCTTAAAATGAAACGAATAGTTTTTCCAGTCGTTGTCAGGGCATGTTATTTATTATGGCAAAGTACTCACTGAGTATCTGCTTTGAGAATAATGGCTTCACGTAGGATTTTCTATGAGAAGTTGACTCTCATCTCCATTACATATGACAAAAATCATGATATTCTCATTGAGGTAGCATATCCTCAGCGGGTTTATTTCGATAAGGCAAAGTATGTGGGCGCATTGTGCCCCTGTAAGGGATGCCTCCGTGGAGGAATTTCCGAAGGAAACTTATTTAAATATGTATTCACTATTTTCATATGAATCGTAAGAAGTATTTATCCAGAGTTCTGGAGAAAAAAAACCATCTTTAGCTGCACTAAAAACAAATAACGGAGGAAAAAAGTTTTATTCTTAAGCGATAACTTCTTGTTGCTTTTCAAATATTAATTCCATAACATTAGTATTCTCGTTTCTTTATAATAAATATGCAAGTAAAAAACAGAAATTTGCCTGTTTTTATTCCTTTTTTTATTCATTACAGAGGGTGCACTGTTCGATTAGGTTTCAGTTATGAAGAATGATTATGCATACGAAGGGCAATATCAGGAGGATTTTCTTTTACATATTTCAGCGACAGAAATTTAAAATAATTTGTACATTACTTAATTAAGAATCATAATTAATATACTAGTCACTAAATAATAATTATAATTTGATTGCAAATAATTTAAAATTAATTATGAATTTGAATTAAATTAATGAAATTAACTTTATAAAAATTTTAATTAACTTATTCTTATTAGCCAAGCAAAATTTTACTTATTCCTTATTTATTTGCACTTAAACTACCTTTTTCTGTATTTAATTTGTTACAGATAATACAGTATGTATCTCTTGAGAAGGTATGTTTTATATTGTGGTTATTTTGCTATTTTAAGCTTTATATCTATCTTAGTTTAATTTAGATAAATGAAAGCTAATTATGCATTAATTGCTAAAACATTAAAGTATTTTTTCTATCAGATGCAGTAAAAATAAAAGCATATAATTTAATGTTATGATTATCATAAATAAAATCTAACGTTTTCAGCTGAAATGAGTTGTATGGTTAGATGAATATAAGTATTTTCATTGTTTAGTTTCATTAAAAAAGTACGTTTTATATTTTGTGTTTTAGAAAAATATTTTACTCTTCAAGTTTATCTTTCTTTTCAAGCTTTGCTGAAATAAACCATGAAAAATCAGGAAATAAGATTCTCTCATCATCATTACAATAACTATATTTAAAAACACAGAAAAAACAGTCCAGTCATTCTAGTTTTTCTTGAGGGTCATAATGGGTTGGACTTAAATTTTTGGATATTTAGAGCTTATAATAAATAGAAATAATAATTTCTTAACATAATTCATTTCTAATATAAAATTTTTAATATTATTAATTATTAATTCTTAATATTATTTATTATTAATATAATTATTATCGAAAAGGGGCAATTTTCCCACAAGGGCTACTAAATTTCGTTTTGGCATTTTGAGTCGTCTGCTATAAAATGGCGTTTCATTTTTCAATTTGTTGCCACCAAGTATTACAGCTCTGCATTATATTTAAACTTTAAACAAATTAAATAATGAAGAATCTGCATGAATGTATGTATGTTTCTCGCACTGTGAAAAAACAAAGGTACCTAGAGGCATCCGATTCTCTTTAACACAGTCCTCCACTCGAGTAACTAAGCCTAAACATGGAATTTTTTTTATGATCTGTTTCATATTTTGTAAATAACAAAATTTTTCATTAACAATTTCAAAGCGAATAATGGCAAGACTGTACAAAAAAAAAATGATCCCCAGCGCGCGGAACTGTGTATCAGAAATTCTAAAACTCTGCTCTTTTTAAACATTTTGTGATATTGCTGATGAATTGAATTTTATGGTTTAAATGTAAAGAACATGATATTTAAAAAATAAAGATAACACACAAAACGTTAAAAAACACCCTTTTGTTCGTAATATAATTTCTGAAAGCTTTCAGATTCTTTTTAGTAATTTCTTTCTTGTTGAAAAAGTTTGGAAAAGATAATATTCAGATTAGTTTGTAAATGAAAGGTAATGTAAAATTATGTAAGATACTTAAATTCACTGTACTTTATTCAGAGTTTTCTAAACCTTATCCTTTTATATGCTTTTTTGTAAATTGTTTATTTGTGGGCGTGCTAATTTTTATACAAAAAAAGTGTGACTCTAGAAAAGTGTTTACCATTAAGAATTTTCAATGTTATAATTTTTAGTAATTATCGAAATACCAAGATAAGAATTTCGTTTCATTAAATGGTTGAAAATAAAACAATGTTAATTAAAATGAGTTGGGAAACATATTCAAGATTCATGCAGGGTGTACCGTAAGTGTTGCGACAAACTTCTAGGGAAGGCAGACCACATCAGAAGGATTAAGAATTGCATAGGAAGCTATACCCGGAAATGTCTGGGGTAAGCGGTAGCAAAGGTAGAAGATGGAAAAAAGAAGCGATTAATTTGAAACATTTATCGGACATGAATTTCGAACGACAGCTTGAATGTTACAACAGATGTTTGTATCATCAAACGCCAAACATGCCTGGCACCGAAGGTCCATTTATTGCGGACGTGTTCAAACACACGGGGAGTTGCTTTGATTGTAGGAGCTGCGCAGGCGAGTTTTGCCACGAGATCCATTTCAGATACAACAGGATCGTGATACACGACACCTTTGATGGCTTCCCACAAAACGAAATCAAGGCTGGATATATCCGGAGAGCGTGAGGGCCAGAGAACAGGTCCACCACGCCCAATTCATCGATGCGGGAATGATCTGTTCAAATGGCTACGAACATCCAGTCCAAAATGGGCACTGGCCCCATCATGTTGGAATCACATGTTGCTCCACACATTTGGTGGAACATCGTCAAGCAAATTGGTAAGAACCTGCTCCAGAAAGATCAAATAATTCGCAGCATTTAAATAGTCCGTCGGTGTCAGGCATGTTTAGCGTCTGATTGTACAAACTTCAAGCATCTGTTGTAACATTCAAGCTGTCGTACACCATTTGTATTCATGTCCAATAAATGTTTCAAATAAATCGCTTCTTTTTTCATCTTCTACCTTTGCTACCACTTACCCCTGACATTTGCGGGTATAGCTTTCTATGCAATTCTTAATCCTTCTGATGTGCTCTACCTCCCCTAGAAGTTTGTGGCAACACTTACGGTACACCCTGTATATACCGTATTCTCCGGAATATGAAATTTTCTCATATATATTAGATGATTTTGCTTTCTTTTTTTCTTTATAATTGCTGTCTTTTTTGTTGTATTAAACTAAAAAATAATGTCATGTCATATGAAATACCCTCACCTGTATACACTTAAGGTTGCTAAAGATATTTAAGCATAAATGCATTTAATGCCATATTTTGAAATAAAACTACATAAATCCCCTTTCTTTAACCATAGCTGTTACAGTTAAAACAATAAATTAAATATATTTTTTTCTTAAATTGTATTCTGTACATATACGATGGGCATGGTTTTCAGAAGAGGATTTGAGTCAAAAAAATAAAATTGCTTAGTAAGTGGGGTTATAATCGAGATAATTATGTATTACGTTCAGGCAACATAAATTGTTTTCAGTTCTGTTTTATATTCTTAAATGTCGATCGTTTCTTTGAAATTTACATACTTTCCTGATAAAATTAACACTGATGGCACAGTGAAAAGAGAAAATTTTTGTTGTATTTTGTTATGTACTAATATTACTATAATACTCGTACATAGTCATATTAGTACGTGAGACTCGTGAGACTGAAATTCAATTTGAAACGTAATAAATAGCAAAAATTTAACAATTCTGAAAATACAGCAAAATTCGTTTTAAACATTGAGCTGAAGATTTGTTGTGAAGATGTGTTTAAAAAGAAGCAAAGAATAGAATATTTTACTTCAACCGAAGAATTTCCATTTGAAAATTACCCAACAATTTTCTTCCTTACCTGTTAGATTTCCGGAAATGTTGTTGGGAAACAAGAAAATAACTCGTGAATCTCATAAACTTTCGACGGAGTTCTTTTTGCACGCAATTTACTCGTCGATACCTTTATTCCATTGAAATCTGTATCTATTGTGAAAAGGAATAAAGTTTAAAAAGCTTAAAACTTAATTATTATTATTACTTTCAGTGCGAATGGCTTGAAACTGCATAAGGAATATCAGAAAATTTAGCAAAAAATTAATTTCTTCCAATTTTGATTCTCTCGTGTTTTGCAATAAATAGTACTTGTTTTGGACTTACAAAAATGTAATGACGGTGCAAAAACATTTTCCTCACGAACACATGCGACATGCGACGGAGGACGTGGGCACCACCCGTCTACCAATACGGTTAATCGGTATAGCGCCACGTCCACCTTTATCTAGATAACCATATGTGTTCATTGTGCTAATATACTAATATATAAACATACATACAAATTTGGTACTTCATACAGTGGCGTTAAAGCTAATTAATGTTAGACACTGGATATTACATTGCCATGTTACAAGGTGTATGCAAAAGCATGGATACGATAGCATATATACATAACGTGTGTACTCATATGTTGAGTACACTATGATCCTTTGAAGCATTATCATTAGATTACAGAAGACATGTACATACTGAAATATTAGGTGAGCAATGTTATGCTGGAATAAGTAATTAGTACAGTGAATTAAAAGTTAGACCCTAGATTAGTACTGTGTGGTACAGTGTCTTGGTACTGAATTATTTGTACTGTTTCAAGTACATTAACCAATGTACAAAGATATTAAAACACGTGTATTAGGTACACAGTAATTAGTGGATACTCAAGCGTTAGGTAAGCGCTACTTTAACATACATTAACAATAGGTACTTAAAACAATGCTGAACAGATAATTGGTGCAATTTCCTCACGAACACAGAGAACAGACATCCATTTAAAAAATGTAGCCTTGACCTAAAAAATGTTAAAGGCAAAAAACTGGCTAGTAATATCACGCAGTGAGGCCAGGCAAAATAATCATGCAAACAACCGAACAAAACACCTCGATGTGTAAACATTGGTTCCGGTCCAATCTGATGAGAGATGGGTTCCCTAAGTCGCATTTTAACTCCAAAACTCTTCTATGAGTAGGATGTTTTTTATCGGCGAAATGCAGCGAGTTAGTTGGCTGCAAAACATCACTTTCACGAAAACTGCCTGTTATTGGTACATATGTTTCCTTCAAGCTTGTGAAAATTCTTAGAGAACGCAAAACCCGGTCAATCAAATTCAGTTCTTTCACTCACTATGGATTAAAAGGCGAAAGTGGATCATCGTACGAATTTCGCAGGTGACACGCCATTTGCAGGCTGTAAACTCATTTATTACAAGTGCAATCCGGCAAAAGGCAAATCAGTGTTTATTCTCTCCCTATCTTATCTACCTCGTGTGAACGAGGATTATAGAGAGGGTTTCCTTGTGGAAAATTTTCAAAGAAAAATTAACTCATATTTATCTTACTCAAGGAAAAAGCCCCAAAACCAACGATGGAACCAGCCCAGCCCTCAATTGGGTTGGAACCCAAGACGAACTACTAATATTCAGCAGTATTTAACCGCTTGGCCTCTGGTGGGCCACAAACGAATATTATACACAAAACTATTGCGCATTATCGTTCTTCCCAGTGTGACATCCCAAACATGTTTCTTTTCTATTAACTTCCGATAAAACCAAAATTTAATTTGAAAATTAATGGCCATTCCTTTTTAGTTGGCAAGAACGTAATTTCGGTTTGCATACTTTTTATCTCTTCATTCATTGAATTATGGAATATTTTTATTAACACTTTAGAGAATGTTAAACAAATTAATAATGTAATTTTGGAAAAGAAAGGTTCCTATCAATCTGCAAATAAAATCTCAAACTCGAGTTACTGTCAAATATTGTTAGGGATATTTTAAAAAACTACAATTTATGTACGCACTTTAACGTAATCACTATTACGAATTCATGATTAATATCATTACTGTAGTCCGGGTTCTTAGATCTGTCTGTTACTGCCTCTAATTAGCGAGTATGCTGCATCAGCTGGGCGATGTTTGTAATTGGGCGTCTTATTGGGTCAGGTCTATGTGAGCTTTGTCTATGTGAGGCCGGTGATAGACATTATTCTTGGAAGCGAATAATTGCAAACGTATTACTGTCTCTAGATATTACGTGAGACTGAAAATGACTTTTTAAACAAGTGTGTGTTGGTGGAATGTTGATATTCTTTTAGAATACTGATTTTATTAGAAACTGCGGAACGTGGTCGACTTTGCATATATTTGAAATCTTCGGCAACTCTCAAAACCGGTTGCTGATGTGCTTATGCCGGTGTCGATTTATGCAGGTACATAAAATGATTATTTTAGTCGAATCCTTTTCCTCTGATATTATATGTCCTTCATCATCAGAATCCTTGGTTATGTTAAGGAATGCCGATTGCAGGCTGATGTTGATTCTATTTACTGTTAGCTCTATACCGTGCTGATGTAAGCGTGCCCCATATGTACATGTATTCACTTATTCATTATCGAAATTTATGTTTTATCGTGTCGATGTATGGCGGGAACAAGTGTCAGTAGTGTGGAGGTGCCGGTTTTATGCCTTGTCGATCTTACACAATGTCGATTCTGTCTAAAGTCGGTTCTACATAGAGACGATTTTCTGAATGTATAAGCCTTTTCGTTCAATTTCTTGTCAACTTCGAAGCTATCTAGGTTACATTGTAATATATTTCTCCCACCTTCTTACCATGCCTTCGTAGTGTAATTGTCAGCACACTCGGTGCGTATTCGATAAGTCCGAGGTTCGAGTCCTGGCGAGAGCATTACTTATTTTTCATGTCACCTGCTTCGAAATAACCTAATGTATACAAAATATCAAAATTCCCTTTCCAACTGCGGCCTCTTGGGATTCGAACAATGGATTTGTAGTTGCTAGCTGAATGTGCCAGTCACTTATACCACAAGAACATGCACGAAAGAAGGCGATATTTAATTACATTCTCTTCTTCTTAAAGGACGACTGCAAAAAGGCACGTAGCCCAATCGACTAAATCCAGGTGGTAATGAGATATCTGCCAGCAAAGTTTATTTCGGGTGCCACTATAAATACTGTTAGGATTTTTGGAGTATAAAACATTAAAAAGTAAATATCCTGTCACCTGGCTTCCACAGATCTTTCATTTGTTAGCTAGATGTGAAAGATATCTATATCACAAGAGCATGCTCAGAAGAATACAATAATTCTTTACAGGCTAAGCCTTTTTCCTTTTCAAGAACAGGAAGTGTCTGATTGGTCACGAAGACATAGAGTTTTATTTAAAATCCACGCCAAACTACGATTGCTTTTTGCATAATTTTAAATAAGCTAAATTTCTTAACAACTCTTATTAGATATATTTTATTCTGAGTTGCTAATGACAGAAATAATTTCGAATAAAATAATTTTGTTTAACCAACAAATTGCCGTTTGGTTAAATGCATAGTTTCCCAACCAATAAAGATCAAGTTTTCTGGTAGTCCTATAGGACTAAAAGTGAGGTTTCCTTAATGATATATACATCCTCATAAGTTGCACACGCAAAATAAAATTTAAACTGTAAAATTTATAACTCAGTTAGGAAGTTACAAGATCTCATTTGAAAATGTAATTAGTTTCCCACGTATCCCAGATGTCTAGCATTTGCTCCAAAGATTCTAAACGTTATTTCCAAGCAGTATCATTCTCTTTACAAGCTGTTACATAAATTAGTCTTGTTCCCAGAAGATTCTTTTATGCGCAGCTAAATAATCTGTGAATAAGTATTTCTTTAATTAGTTAGTTAGGAAATATATTCATTCAAGTTATTTAAAAAAATTATAATTGAATTATTTTAGTAAAATATACTAACCAAGATGCTGTGTTACCACATAAAATTTATATCACAAACTCGCCTAAATAAATAAATTTCAATTCAATAAATATATTCCGAACTGTTTTCGTTATGCTAAACTATTCATGTCTTGAAAAGCTGAAGCATCAATATTTTTACTAATTTTTACATGGAATATTTCCTACGAATTGATACAAGTGGACGGGATACCAGAATACTGGATGTACAGGTATAACCGTCGCACTAACGCGCGCACTAACCGCCTCCAATTCCGCTCTAATTTTGAGAAAGAACACCCCGGGAGGTGGTCCAAGGGTCTCCCAAGGATTTTAGGCTCACTGTGCATTTGAATCTCCCCTTACCGCACAGACATCCATGCCTTATCCAGGATTCTAACCTGCGCTCATCACTACGGCAATTAGCATCACTAACCAAAATCGCTGAACACTGGTAGTTCGGTCCGAAGTTTGAATCCTGCGAACGGGCTGGCTGCATGGGCGTTTTCGTGGGTTTCCCCATGTGTAACGTGTATACGAGCCAGTTTCCCTTAAAAAGTCCTTCACGAAAGCATCCCTCCCAGTAGGCAGATAGCCTTCGAGGCTTTGTCATAATCACACACATACAGCATCACTAACCACTATACTTTCTGGGTGTCTCTGGTATTAATTCCTTTCAATCACATGAAATATTCTGCAATTCCTTCACTCTGCTTTCGCAAGCTTTTTACTTCAGTACAGACTTAAATCCCCGAAAAGTGCGGTAAATTAAATATAAGATCAATACAGCTTATTATAAAATGAGGAAATATCCCTTAAAATTAAATCATATTAGGAAAACCTCACTTAATGTAAAATCTATACATACCATAGTCATTTACCGTATACCATAATCATTTACCGTAGTCGAATAAAATACTACTACTTTCTGTTTTACGCAAGGGGTGATTCATCCTTTTTTTTTTTTTTTTTTTTTTTTTTTGAGACTGTTGCGTTTTCTGGAGACTTGACTACAAAATATCAATAATGGCCTTTGCAATATTTGAAATAAAGATCTTCAAGTTACTGATTAAATGGGATAACCAGTTATATCATGTGAACACGGACGAGTGGACACAGTAATTCCTTATATGCTTGCTAACTTAACGGGAGACAGTCTCGAGACCTATTAGATAAATTTAAGTGATGATCAGTATTCCACCAGTTTAGTTTGAATATCCTAACCAGGAAATGAACAGCAAATCTTCCAGTTGCTTGTTGGATGTGCTAATCATTTGCATGGTAGTGAATTATCATATTTCTCATGCGCGATCGCAATGTGAAAGTGGTTAGCGCATGGAGCAAGTGGAAGTTTTATGATTCGAGTCATGGCTAGACCACATTTGGCATTTTGCATATCCTATTGAAATTATATAAATGCCGTAGCTTCATGAGAAAAATGTGTCATTTCTTTCTTTATTGGTTTTGTTTATTTTCATTTTTACTTTGCTTTTGCTTTTAGATTTTAAATTAAAGATAAAATTTGTGGGTTTGCTTTCTTCTTTCTCTCTCTTTTCTTGACTTATTGCTGTATTATATCGGTATTTCCTTTAAACATTCACATATTTGCACATTCCTTGTAACATGTTTTAAAATGAGCTTTCGGTTTACTTTCTATTCTCATATTTACTCATAAATCCTACTATTCTAATGCTTACGCTTTTCCAATCTCTGGACTGTCTGTGGTTGATAGTAAAGGTAGGTTTTTAATTAATTAATAATTATTTTTTTTTTATCTATTTGAGTTATCAAAATAAAATCCTTGCCTGATCATGAAATCAGAAAAATAGCTTGTTATTTATTCAGCTAAGTCTATTCCTTTGATAAAGTGTGTGTGTGATTATGGCAAAGCCTCGAGGGCTATCTGCCTAAGAGGAGGGATGCCTTCGTGGAGTACTTTCTAAGGGAAACTGGCTCGTATACACGTTACACATGGGGAAAACCACGAAAACGCCCATGCAGCCAGCCGTTCGCGGGATTCGAACCTCGAACCGAACTACCAGTGTTCAGCGACTTTACCGCTCGGCCGCTGGTGGGCCCTCCTTTGATAAAGAAATTTGGCTGAATAAAATTATTATTCTTTTATAATAACTTATTTTGGTTTTGTAAAACTTTAACATTTAATTTTAATATTTCTTAATTTTATGTTCTTTTTTAGGAATTAAATTAAAAACAGTTTATTAGCAATTAATTTACATTATTAGTTCCTCTTTCAGTTACTTTTATTACTGTTCCCTATTTCAATTACTTTTATCACTTTTATTCCTCTTTCAATCACATTTATTTCTTTCTCTTAAGGTTTAAAAAAAAATTGATAAGATACAAATCTTCCTTTTAAGCATCATGAAACGCCTTCAAAACTATGCTGCCCTAACTATTACGAACTGACAAAATGCAACTTCTGTTCTGTTTGTACGTCACTAGCCTGCATTTTTCTCACGCTGATAGCATTAACAGACAGACTGGTTTAGGCAGTTAAGATAAAATAAAACACATATCAAATATTCTGATATTAAAAGCAGAAAACTAGCTTTATTGAAAATACTGTGTGTCTTATCAATATAAAGGTTTCACTTTTAAGGACCACATCAGTAGAGCACGTTACACAAAACGAAAATCATTTTATAAAATTTAATATCTCTCCTAGGAGAGCAAATTTAACTTACCCTTGAAGCTTAGTATTTTATAAAACAGAGGTCAAACGAATAGTTATTTATGGAATACATTCCTAAGCAACGACTAAATTTTGTAAATCTTAGAAAATCTTCTCAAACTCTGCTTCGTTATTTTGTAAAAATATAATCCACTGTAATCTTGACATGTCACTCATAGATTTGTTTTTATTCTAAACTTTCTGCAAGTAAGAAGAAAGTTTGATACGGTGAAATCTTCGATATTTTTTAAATTAAAGAAGTTCTAAGCATAAGAATGAAAATGTCGCGAGTCATGCAAAGTTTTGTATTTAATTGGCTACATTTTTAGTGACTGTATATTATCTGAAAGTATTCAAAGTAATACAATGTAATAAATAATAACTATAAAGTATTATTTTTTTAAATGAGCCGCGATGACCAGTCTTTGATACATTGTAGCGTCAGTCTAAATTCAAACAATCTAGAGTCAGAAATTCAAATGTTCTAGAATGAATTCTTTTGAATTATTTCCACAGAAACTTGTAGAATGTTGTCCAGGCACAAAGCGCCTAAGTGTTGCTATAATAAATATAATACATCAAAATTAAAGAATAGGGTAGAAGTGTTAAAATTAAAGCTCCAGCTCCATTATTTAGTTGGCAGGGAAAGAATGTAAGGTTGTAGAGTCGTTGCTTTATTTTGAAGTAGGATACATGAAAAAAGAACAAAGCCCAAGTAGGGGCTCGAGCCCAGACTTCTCGAACCCTTTGCCGAAAAATTAGTTGTCTAACTTAAAAAAAAACAAGTTCCTGCAAAATGGACCTTGAATATGTCTAATTATTAGTAAACTGGAGTAACCAACTTTGATCTTACCTTGTGAATACAAGTTCCTATTTAAAGGTATTAGCTATCGCTTTGAACGCACATTACAGAGAAGCTTAGTTTTGCAGATGCTGAGCACACAATTTAATTATGGCGCGTAATTAAGAACCGTAAAAAGCTCAGAATTATTTAGGTAGGTTTAATATTCTTTTTGTATAAATTAAATTAGTTCTAAATTTCCTACCTTATTTGTTTATTTTTAGTGTTTCGAGAGTAAGTTTACAGTCTCATTCCTCTAATTTCCATCCATAATGTTATTTATTTTATCGCAGTTCCTGGGCTTTCATCTTCTTAATTAATTAAAAAGTTATTAGTTAGCTCTTATCTTTAGATTCAGAATATAATCTAGTTAGCTACATAAATGTTCTTGGTTGAAGGCTGTCGATAAGTTTTACAATTTTTGTAATTCTGTGCTGGATGTTGTTAATTATGTCTGGAACTTTCCTCCAAAATTCATCAGAAACTAAAACCTTATTACTGCAAAAGCTATTAAGATCGATTTTCTTCACTTCTCTCGACAAATGAAGGGCACAAACATTAAGTGTCATGTAAATAAATAAAAGTGAGTGTTTGTATCGGTCTCGTTGTTTAATACACAAACTCATATTATTTTGAGTACTTGAAAATTAATTTACCAAATGTAATTGTATTAAAACAATGTGTATTATAAAAATACAATAATTGCTAGTTCTGGGCAATCCTGTTTATCAAAAGGCGAATAATTAGTATCAAAAACGTTTCGGTAGCACACTTTTAGACGAGTCATGGTCAAGCTTGTTTTCATAAAAATAGACTTGTTTTAAGTTTTTGGATACATTACATTTTCGATAGTTATGATACATTTAAATGCAATTAGAATAACAAATTTAAAAAATCTCAAAGCTTTCAGCAGTAGCTGAGGGGTAAAGTCGTTGAACATTGGTAGTTCGTTCGGAGACTCAAATCCAGCGAACGGGCTGGTTGCATGGATATTTTCGTCGTTTTCCCCATGTGTAACATGTATAAAAGCCAGTTTTCCTTAAAAAGTCCTCCCCAAAAGCATTCCTCCCACGAAGGCAGATAGCTCTTGATTGCTTCAACATAATCGGATAAACCAAACCTGAAAGCTTTCAGATTTTCTATTACGCCCAAACGGAAATTTTTTTTTTCATTTAAAGATGCATACATGTTTAGAAAGCATTTGAGTTAACGCCACATTGGGCTAAAAATATTTAAAAACAGCATATCTTTAGAATTTCCGATACACAGTCTCTAGCGCTGGAGATAAAAATGTTTTATTACCTACAATATTGCCCTGTTCGCTTTAAAACTGTTGAGTTTTTTTATAAAAAAATTCGTTAAAATTTTACAAAATATGAAATATACAATAAAACAAATGCGAATTCAAATTCGCGCTTTCATGTGTCCATTTTCAAGTGAAGGACTATGTTATTCAAAATTTCACGACTCTAGGTACAGTTGTTCTTTTACACTGCGAGAAACATATACACATTCATATAGATTCTTCATTATTTAGTTTCTTTAAATATAATACAGGGCGATAATATTTGATGGCAACAATCTGGAAAGTGATTCAACGAAAAATAGACCTGCGCTAACGCTCATTTGGGCTAAAAATTTAAATTGCAAAATTATTTATTTTAAACATATAAGAGAATCATCCATAACATAATAATTGCAAAATAAATGTAAAAATTTTCGGACGTACGCTGATAAGCTATACTACCTGATTCTGGATGATAAAAACGGGCCATTCGATCCCAGAATTGCTAAAGTTTATTTAAAATGAATTACAAGGTTAATTTTTAATTAATATACTTAATGGTTCTGATTTTCAATCCCAAAATCAATCCCAAAGGAGAATTTTAACAGAGAGCAAATTTTAACCAACTTAATCCGCATTAAACTTAAGGTGCCATCTTCATATCAACACATTTTACTTTTGCATGCAATTATATTGTACTTATTTGCTTAGGATTTTGGATTTAGACAAAGCATACAAGAGATGTGTATCAAAAAGGAATGGTGTCTTTGTGGAAGATTTTCTGAAGTAAAGCTGGCTCGTATTCACATCATAGGTATAGGGAACTAAAAGGGCTCAGATCTTATATCCTTTTGGCCACTATAAACTACGATAATATGCTTATACAACAAAATACTCATTTACTATTGAATAACTTTCTATAAATAAAGTTATATAATTTTTTATAGTTTTTGCACGTATTCAGCCCCAGTTTGCTTTATTGTTTCAATTAACAGCGTCTCAGCAAAATTTCAAACTTAATTCTTTCTCATTAATTTTAAAATTAATTATTTTGTCGGAAAAAATTAACGACACTTTGGTAAATAATGTTATAGTCAAATCCATGTTTCTAAGCGCATAATAAATATTTTAAGATATTTATATGTTTTATTTCCATGAATTCGTAAAATTTAACATGATTGTAAATAGTATTCTGTAGGAGCTGAGTTGCTGTACGCGAGTCATAGTGTTGCTATTACACTCTGACCCCAGGATCCCTTTACACAGATAATTCTTAATTTACACAAAGGCAATTCTGTTGTGTCTGCTATATCCAAATAAATAAAGCAACAAACCAGCATTTGGACGCGTAAAAATACCAATCTGTCGTCGTCTTGTCTTCTAAAGTGATTTGCTTTTGAGTGGCTTGTTGACTTCAGTTTTAGAATTCACTCTTGGCCTACGTTTTGGCGAAGTATTTGTTATTTTTTTCTTTCTGTGGATTGTATTTAGCAAGAAAAGTGTCTTTCATACTAGCGAAAGTAGTAAAACTCAAGAAACTTCAATCGAGAATCCAGATTCTTTCTTTTTATTCTTCCTTTGCTGGAATCGACTGAAATGAAAATTAAAAATCGAGATTCGAAGAAACGCCTTTGTCACTGATTAGCTAAACATTCTCCTTCTAATACTATACTTTTCGTGGCATATGCCCAGACCTTTTGGATGTGTCCTTTGTAAATGGCTGCTATAAACAAGAAAAAATACATATAACGATATTAACGGATCCAACTAGCATAATTTCACTGGTCTAGCTAGTTACGAATAACCACAGAAATGATCTGCGTTTATTGCATTTAAATCGCTTTGTTAATCCCTAACAAACAGATTAAACTTGAAATAAAAATTAAATATTTTACGTTTAAACGAATGGCAACACCGTGGCGCGTGGAAGATAAAAATAATTTATTTCGGATAATGGCAATACTTTCTTTTAACCTCTTAAGTGGTATATCCTGAAAAGTTCCGGGATTTGCCCTTCAGCTCAAAATATCCTATTCTGGAACATTTTTGTGATAAGTCACCGCTGACGTCGCTAATCGCTGTGTTTATTGATTAAATTTAGAAAACAAAAATCTTAAGCTTTGTCATGTGGCAACACATTGCTTTTCAATCGAGGAGTTTGTTAATCAAAATTTCATTAACTTCGTACAAAACAGGAAATAAATGCACAACATATTCGAAATTCAAAATTCTGGTTTCGAGGTGTGTATGTTTTCGAATGAAGGAAAAAATTGGGTGGCTCTTGGTTCCTCAATTTTTTCCCATTGGGAGAAACGGACATGCGCACATATTTTGTAATAATAGAGATAGAGACAAATCAAATGAACTAAAATTCTCTTAAAATTGAATCCTTTAAGTGAGCACTTTAAGAAACGAAAAGTAATTCAAACATTTTGTGACATTTATTTTAAAGTTTTCTTTAAATTAAATAATGCATTTCCTTCTTGATTCACGTCACGTATGCTCTTATGCTCTCTTTAAACTGGAATGTTCCGCAAATTAAGAACACACGAATGAGATTCAAAAGGCTAATTCGGTTAGTTGAACTCTTACGTTGCGGGTTAAGATATTGTGCTGTCTGTAAAAGCTAACACCATGTCTGTAGTTCCCGAAATCTTCAACTTTTCCCGTTCGAGGTTGTTAAGTCTTTTTGATAGTGATTAGCTGAGAAAAATAACCCTGTGTCTTGTTCGAAAAAAATAATTTTTAGTAACTGTCAAACTCCAAGGCAAGCCCCTTAAGCTGCTAACGTTATTGCCGAAACGAAATCCAATTTTTTCCCTACATTTTGGCATCAGCTGTAATCCATCAGGAATAAACAAATAAAGTTTCTGTTGAATAATATTTCTAAAGATGCAAGCTGACTTTCGCCAAGGGCTGTAATTCGCCAACAGTGACACCTAACTTAGCTTGAAGTACCGTTCAGTAAGTATATTATTAAGTACTGTTTAAACAGCAAAATTATAACGTGTCAGATATAATGAATAAGCCTGTGATTAAGGAGAGTTATACTAATATAATTCTCAAGGAAATGCTTGACAACAGTTGCTTTGGGAAAAAGATCCTTACCGCGCTAGGAAATTCAGTTACCTGATAAGCCTTTTCTTACCTAATTCTCTAATTTCTTTTCAGCAGTTGTTTGTTACTTCTTCATTGGTTGTCTCTTTCCGGATCTCGTAGTTAGGTGTACCCTATTCCTTTTTGATGCTGTCATCCGGTCGAGGCTCTGAAAAGCAAGCTCTGCGACAATTATAATCAATATTTTCTCATCAATCATATGCAATATAGACGGATAAAAATCAATAGTTCATGGTAATGCGTCATTTTGGCAGCGCGTATTATTTCGAAGTCTTATAAGATGTACGCTTTTATATAATACAAAAAACTCCGTCTAATTTTCTTTTCGTAATCATAAAAGATTTTAAAAGAGCAGGTTCAGTTGTGTTAGTAATCATTCTCGTTAGTTACCTTCTGGTAATACCCACCAGTGTCCAAATGGTTAAGATGGCTAATTCCTGGTAATGCGATCCGTTTACAAATAATGTCGAATACTGTTGCTTCATTCGAATTTCCATATTTTTCTCGGTATTTACGTATTAAAACAACCATTTTAGTAAAAGTCGCCAAATTTTCAAAATGTGCCACATTCTGGCAACTATGCGCATATCTTCCGGCAACCATGCTCATAAAAATTCTTCTGTAAAGAAATATTGCCATTTTCATATAAATTCTTTTCTGCCACATTCCATGTTGTAATTTTTTTAAAACAAATCATAACATCTTAAGCCTTAAAATTAGTTTTAAAATAAGAGTTTGGAAAGTTTAGTTGCAATGGAAGAAACTGCGAAAAAATTCCTGAAGGAATAGAGAAATTTCCTCAAATTTTTCTAAAGGGAACAAGTAGGAACTGCGTTTTGTTGATAGCCACTGTTGTCAAGATTTGTGAGAAGCCGTAATTCTCTAATGTTCTTTTAAGCGAAAATAAATCACTCTGTACTTCGGGAGAAGAACAGTGAAAAAAAAATACAGAGAGCTTTTAAAGAAGAATGTAAGAGTTTTATTTTTTCATGTATTACGTAATCCTTATTTAGTAATTAAAACTTGTATTTTTAATTGCTAAAGTATATTTTCTTTTCATATTTTAATAATGTTTAACGACATACTTAAAATATCAATATTTTGGTAATCTTTCTAAAAAAAAAGGTGCGAAAACGTCCAATTAGGGCCCGATAAGTAACTTCTACTTTTTAATCTGTAAAAAATCACTCCCATCATTGCGTCAAGATGGCTCTGTTTATATGTAAATACCGTTTTCCCTACGCTTAATGCATGCCAATTCCTAAAATGCATTCGAAAGTTCATAACGTAATACAAGGCAGTTTCTCTTAGAATGTCGTTTCTGAAGGCATACATCGATTACTTTAGGAAGTTATAGTGTTTAATCAATTCACCATATTTTGGCTGACCTATGAGAGTTTTTTAAATTAAATCTTAGTATTTTGTACGCTGACCATGCATTAGACGATTTCCATATTTTTATAGTTATTTTATAGTTATTTTTATAGTTATACTTTATTTTTATACTTGACGAATATACAAACAATGGGCAGTACTGATGCTAATTGGCGATATGCTAATGGTGTGGTGTGGTGGTGTATTTAATTATGGCAAAGCACACGAGGGCTATCTGTCTAAAGGGAGGGATGCCTTTCGTGGAGGACTTTCTAAGGGAAACTGGCTCGTATACACGTTACACATGGGCAAAACCACGAAACCGCCCATGCAGCCAGTCCGTTCGCGGGATTCGAACCTCAGGCCGATCTACCAGTGTTCAGCGTCTTTACCGCTCGGCCGCTGGTGGGCGATATGCTAATGAATAGATAGGAATATGAGGTACTTGTGGAAAATCCCGTCGACTACAAGAGACGCCGCCTGTCGCACCAAACCAAAGAAAAAAAAAAAAAAATTACTAAATACAACAACAAAAACAAAAGTTCTATTCTTATTTTTCTTTTAAATTTATTATATTATCATTTATATATATTTAGGTTTTCATTAAAAAATCTCATTATTTTTTATTAAGGAGATGTACTATAAAAGCGATTATTTTCGCTAGATGTTTCGTTAGGCGCCATTTCGTGGCCATTAACACAATTTTTGAAGCCGGTAAGATTCCATAACTTTGGAAATATTCAACAGCATGCTCTTCTCTCGTAGGCAGGTCCCAAGTCTTAATCTTTTTTTTTTTTTTTTTCGAAAATGCGTGATAGAGGGGGAAAAAAGAGTCTACTCAAGAATAATAACTAACACTGTATCAAGGTTACACCAAACAAAGCATAATTGAAGAGAACTTTTCCATTTTTGGCGAAAAATCGCGCAGTTTGGCGACTTTTATTTAATATGCAAAAATGGTCGACGGGATTTTCCGTAAGTACCGAATAGAATGAAGCATTTCAGTAGCAGATGTCGCTGATTGAATTTGTGAATGAGACAGTTTTGGACTTACTGGATTGCGGCATTATATTATGGCATGTTAAGGAAGGAATATTTTTGTGGAAGGTTTCTCTAAGAAAAGTGAGTTATGTGCTGTACATGGCGAAACCTAAGAAAACGAGCATACAATTGGCTCATTCGAGGGATTTGAACCCAGATCGATTCATTTAAACATAGCGTGGCCGTGTGGAGAGGATTTATTAGAATGGATATAATGAATAGTTTGCTATGTCATATATTGTTTGAATTTTGGAAAAAAGTAAGCGTTACAGTAATATAAAAAAAAAATTCAGACGCATATTTGGAACGTTTTCTGTTAGTAGAATATTTCAAAAGTCCGCTTTTGCATTCATATATGTACTTTGTATGCACAAAAAATCATTTTGGCTTATTTCAAAATGATAAGTTACTGTAGATGATAAACCCTTTTTGGATAGAGTTGCGGCAAACATGACGATGCACTTTAATGAGGAATAAACCGAGGATTACAACTGAGAAGATTGCTGAGAGATTAAGATTGACGTTTGGTGTGGATTTTACCGTTTAAAGTAACCTGGCTTGACTAATAAGCTCGATATATGGGTTCTGCGTTGTGTGAAGAAAAGGAATATGCTAGGCGACTTTTCTATTGTCATTTATCTGCCCTATGCAATTAAATGGAGTTACTTTTAGATCTGTAATAAGCGGTGGAAGATAGATTTTGTGTTGATATACGCATTGAAAAGGAGCTGAAAACATACTTGTGAAACTGCGGAAACCATGGCAAGAGATGCCTTTCATCTAATGAAAATGTTGCTTTTATTTGACTGGATTTCAAAGGAAGGATTTTCTTCAAGTTTTTCAGTAGACGAAACAATCACACCGAACATGTAGCCATCAAACATACTGCATGTGAAAATTTGCAAAACCATTTCATTTGATGCAATCAAAAGGGGAACGTAATCAGCGAACGCCTGACTTCATGTTTCCAAAGAGATATTGTAAGAAACTGAAGGAGTTAAAAAATGAAAACCCTCTAGCAGCCATTATATTCCCCAAATCTTCTCAGTAAGAATTTTATTTGTTACAATTTCTGCAACATAATTTAAACAAAATGAATTTCAATTCAGCGAAATTACAGGCTTATTCAAAACGTTTTCTCTTGTAATATATTTAGTATAGTCACATTATTGTTTTGAACCTTTAAAATTTTAAGTATATGTAAATTTTATATTTTAAAAAACGGTTGTTTTATGTTATTGAAAACAGCACAGTTTATAGTACTTTGAGAACACAGCAAAATAATAAAATATAGATGGAAACTGCAAATTTTAGGGGTACTATTCCGTTTTGAGGACCGTAAAAAAATTGCAGCGAAAATATAAGCGCAAAAGCGCCAAATCTAGCAAAGGCACCCATTTAACAGCGCGCCAAATCTAGCGTACGCGCTGATTTCAGATTGCGTAAGTTTATATAGTTCTATATTTCTTAAGACGTCATTGAAGTACTAGTTTAATTTAAAATCCTTTTTTGATTTTAAGTCCGTTTTTGATATCCTATGGATTTTACAATTTGGGAATTGCCCATGACGAAAAGCCTGCAGTAGAGTTTTGGGTAAAGTGCAAAATTCCCCACTGCTTGATGCGTTTTTAAGAATTGCACGTACTCGGTATCTATGCACATACTCGGTATACATATATACATCGACCTACTTTCACTTCAAAAAAAGGTACTTACGTATTATCGCAACCAGGTTGGCGCGATTTGTAAGTTTGAGTAAAAAAGTATGAATAGAAAGAAAATGTACATTTATTAATTACAGATAATTTTTAATACAGTTTTTTATATTACTTTGTTTTAAAATATAAAATAGCAATTAAATCCTTCCGGTTTCGAATTTGAATAAGTTGCAGAATTATTCTTTCGGCGGAAATCTTTTCGCTATTGCTTTTAGCACTGTTTGAAAACCGTATTCGCCATAACCATGTACATGTCGACTTATTTTTACTTAAAAAAAAAATCCCAGAATTGCACAAAAATGGCATTGCGCACACTCTTGACTTTATCCAGGTACACTGCTATTTTGCATGTGGAGATTCACAAAATTTTCCTGAATTTTCGTGCAAATTTTTGTAATTTATGAGAAAATAGCAGTGTACTTGGATAAAGTCAAGAGTGTGCGCAATGCCATTTTTGTGCAATTCTGGGATGTTTTTTTAAGTGAAAATAAGTCGACGTGTACATGGTTATGGCGAATACGGTTTTCAATCAGTGCTAAAAGCAATAGCGAAAAGATTTCCGCCGAAAAAAATAATTCTGCAACTTATTCAAATTCGAAACCGGAAGGGTTTAATTGCTAATAAATTACAAAAATTTGCACGAAAATGCAGGAAAATTTTGTGAATCTCCACATGCTGTTTTTACAAAACTACGTATAACACGTAGGGTTGCCGTAAGTAGGTTCGCCAAATTTGGCAATTTATGCGAATTTTGGCCTGGTTGCGTTAATACGTAAGTACCCAAAAAAATATCCCAGAATTGCACAAAAATGGCACTGCGCACACCCTTTACTTTATCTATGTACACATCGACCTATTTTTCCTTAAAATGTAAACGAAAAATGACAAAAATCCAATTGTTTTTACCCTTGTAAAAAGCGGCAAACAAAAAGTGGGCGATTCTGCACTTTGCCGAGAAGTTTTTCAAAGAAAAGGCATCATTCATTATAGAAAATTATGTTTGAATAACCAACGAGATGAAACTATGCTTTAGCGATAACTCAGTAGCGAAATAGCAATGCAGGCATCCATTATGTTTAGCAATTTTTATATAAATTATAATAATGATCTGAAATAATTATTTACTCTTATGCTTCCATTCGGTCCTGTTTAGACTTTTTTTATATAAATTATAAGAATAAAAAAGTATTATATAAAATTAACCTTTCATCTAAATTAAAACATCAATCTTAATAGTTATTTACTATTATACTTTCTTTCTTGCGTTAGGGTTGCCGCAATTGTTTTTGGCAGCACTGGCATCAACATTAGTTTGGCAATTTTTTACGGCCCTCAAAACCGAATAGTACCATATTAGTTTCAGGTTGTAGCAAATATAGTACCTTTGATACAACTTTCATAAGAATATATTGAGTATTTCAATTGTTATGTATGATGCGCGCAATAATGAAAAATCATGTTTTGAGAAAACTGACTTTAAAGTTTTTTAAACCTAATAACAACTGTTACTGTACCTTAATCTTATTTAAAATGAAAAACTTATAGTACACTTCGAGTAGAAATTGCTGACGCTTCTTGTTCGGACCTTTAAACATTGTTTACATTAGTCAGCTGATATATTTCTTTTCATAATTCATGAAATAATGCGACGGTTTTTTTAAACTACGCAAAAAAAAAGCCAGACTATAAAATATACTTTTTCAAAAATTCGAAAATTTTGATGGTTTAAGGGAGGTATGACTCCTTACTATGATTACTTATATTTTATTTTCAAACTGAGCACGAAACTTTGAAGTGAAGATTACAACATTTGCGCGAAACTTATAGACTGTTTAAATGAATGAAGTAAAAACTAAACTGGCATGAAATTAATCTTGTTACTTTTTTATTTGTGCACAGAGAAAAATTACCATTCAAAGAAACTTCCAGAATATAAATGGTATATATTTAATTGGAATACGGTTTTTTTAAAAGCAGTAATAAGCATTAAAATAATATTTATGCTTTTCGCACAAGAGATAAGTCCGAAAATTGACAGTTATTTTCCTGGGTACAACTGCGTATACATAAACTGTTGTCATGAATATATATTTTTATCTGCAACGCATGTAAAGACATCCACTACGCTTTCAGCGAAGAAACCTTACCCTGAAATATAAATGGACAAAATAAGTCCAGTATTGCGAGCTTTTATCTCAATCATGGCCGGAAGAGAGCCGGAACCTAATAGTATGTCTTCCGAAGATTCAGAAGAGTTACTCTTTCCGCCCATTAATGGTCGCTGAGGGGATGTATTTTGTTATGCAATGGATGTTTTGTATCCATCACGTGATGTGGAAATTCTTATTATTCTCCAGTGTGGGATGAAGGGAGATATATCTGCAGTTTGGAACATAATTTAAGTTTTAATCTAAATAGTGAATAACACTTTTTTTAACATTATTTATCTTTCTCGGTTTTTAACTTAAAATACAATTTATGGAAGTATGTTTGCATTGTGTTTAAAGAATAGTCCTTGCAAATGGTGGCCGTTAATATCTTCCATGTATCCAGAGAATTCTCCATAACTCTTGTTATAATTTTTATTCTTTCCTATTGAATTATTGCTAATGTATTAAATTTGAGCAGATGTATGGCTCGAAGTTTATTTGCAGACATCTTTCCTTTTAAGTCGCTTAAAACGTCTCCGTAAATTCAACCTATCAGTTACAGTCTCCAGCTAAAATTAGATAATCAGGAAATCACGCTATTATCAAAATTCCCCTCAAAGAGCGATTGTTTGTCTTTGAAAATGTTGATCCATTCTCTTGTTGAAGGACAACCGGCATTTTCAGCTGTAAAGAAGTTGCGGTGTGGTCATTGCGTCAAAAATCATAGCAAGTTGGTTTTACAAAGAAACTTAACATTTTCACTCTTTACATGGTAGCAAACATTTCTGCCGTGAAATCTTCAGCTGTCGGCTTTATTGTCCTAAAAGTGAGAAAGAAAAAAGTACAGTAAAAATAAAAATTATCTATTACTTAAATCATGACGCTTGTTAGGCGCTACACTGCAGGACTGTAAAAAAATAGAATTACTTTCTGTATATCACTAAAGCATGAAGAATAGGATGAATATAGTCCTTTAGAGTGGACATAGTACTATAGGCTATAAATACATAAGACAGTTATACAGAACCATAACTCTATAGGATGGTTGTACGAAATCGACAGTGGGTTGAACGTAGTCCTTTGGAATAGACATGGCTCTATAGACCATAGTTATATGAGGTAGTTATACGGGACCATAGTTCTATAGGATGGTTGTATAATGGATAGTGGGACGAACGTAGACCCATAGGTAGGCATAGTTCTATAAAACATAATTCTATACGATAGTTTATCCAGAATCGTAGTTCTTTAGGATGGACTACAGGGTAGTTCTGTAGAATGGCATAGTTATGGATTCTAATATGATTCTATAAGATGTTTCTGTAGGATATAGTATAAGATGGTTTTATCATATAGTTCTATTCGCCGAGGCCGGAAAGTAATTAGTGACTATGACTGCTGTACTGAAGGACCGGGTTCGAATTCTGGAGAAGACATAGATGTAAATTGTCTGACCCTTCATAGGAGGCAGCAGTGGACCACATATTAAGTGCCTCCATAATAAAGAGACCACTGCTTCTGGCCTTAGTAATGGCCAACGTCTATGACGAATTGTGCCCGCCACTGGCAAAAATAATGTAGTATTGTAGGATAGATTCATAGGACATATATCTGTCGAATAAGTATATATAGTTATCTATTTATAATTTATGCTTGTAGGATCTATGTAGGATTAAATGATGGAAAGCAGGACGGACATAATTCATTAAAGTTAGAATCATTTTCATACGAATTCAAATCAAAATGCACAAGAAAGCATAAAATGGTTCAAGCATAAAATGATTATATTAAGGACTTAAAATATTGCAAAATGCGGTGCTAAAGAGCTTAGTTAATTGCACAGTAGGTATTTGCTTTCACTTTTGAGACTGAATTATGAATCGAGAGTTTATAACAAAAAAAGATAACTATAATAGGATTTTCATATAAAATAGTGCCGCATAATGTAAAAGAAAGTTTTTGCAGCTTTCTTTGCAGAGAAGAAAAACAACTACTATTTCATGTGACTTTATAAACTACTCCTCGGAAAGCTCTGGAATTCTCAGTTTAATGTCAAACTATGGCCATGTTTCACTAAATTTCATATTTTCCTTTCACAGTTATTTTCCAATAAGTTATTCTATGATTTTATATCTCTTATTCATTTACGAAAGCATCCATCTGTGTTTATTTTGAACATGTTATGTGTGATAGTCATTAAAAAATATGCGCTGCGGTTATCAAAACAAACAGAATGGGTAAATAAAAATGATCTTCTGAATAAAAATAAAAACTCCTCTCTTGGCAATTTCCTTTCTATGTAGTGAAAATAATAGCTGTTGTGATAAACACTTAGTTACGGAACTGTCGTTAATTACAAATATTTCAACGAAACTGAAACGGCAGTAGGATTAAAGGATTTTGGTAAAGGAACATTCAGAAGAAGCAACAGAAAACTGTCGAACGAACACAGTTTAATAAACTTACATTAATCGGATCACGTATACAACCAGGCAAAATACACAAATCACTAGTGGTTATCTTGATAAAAATGGAAAAATACATGCACATATTCGATGTTTGGAGATTACCACTGTCTTGTTTGTCTGAAGATATTAGGTGCGGTAAAGTGCGCCTTAGAAAATTATTACAACTGTATTTTTTGGCGTGTTTCATATGCGTCTACAACAATGCCTTTTTTCGGTTCTGAAAGGCTTTGTAAAACTATTATAGGTGAGGGGACTTTGTTAAAACTAACACTTGCGCTGAAGGAATAACAGTTATGAATTAAAGACTACCTCATAATACGTTTCAAATAGATACCTGTATAATGCCCAGTTAAGCAATGCGCTAACTAATATAAAAAATCTGAATGCCATTATAGCCCGGAGTAAATTTGACATGAATTATAGGGACACGTATGGTATTGTGTTTTGTGAAGAGTTGTTTTGTTTAGTTTAGTTTAGTTTACGAGTATGCTGCAACCCTCCTGGCCGACAATAATCGGCCTCATGGTTAACGCAGCCCAACCGGCGCAGACAAACAACAACAAAAAAAACAATAATAATAATGAAATAAATAAACAAATAAATGAAAGATTAAAATATTTAAAGTCCTATTCCTATGATAATCTTGTTTTCATTCACAATCCTCATAATTTCTGTTGCATAGCTATTCAAGAATTTTCTTTTTTCAATTACATTTTGTTCCTCACACTCTCGGTCAGTTTACATTCTTCCATAAAATGAGCTGCATTTCCGTACTTAACACAAGCCAAGCATTGATCATTGCCCTGGAGATTAAAACGTTTTAACTAGGCTGGGAGTATACCATGATCCGTAAAAACTTGAATAGTATCTATATTATTAAATAGATCCATTTTTCTTTTTATGGTCAAAATCCTCAAGTAACCCTTATTTTTATTTGAACCATTCCATTCCCGAGCCCATTTCTCAATTATACTTGCTTTCGTTTTTCTCAAGGTAATTCTTCTGAAATCATTAATAGTCTCATAAATATCACCCTCTCCCAGGGCAGCCTCTTTAGCTAGCATATCCGCCCTTTCATTCTCGATAACACCAGTATGTGCTTTGACCCAATGAAAATACTATATACCATTTTTCTCTCTTATTGTGGAGAGTTGTATAGAATAACTACATATATTTTCCACTTTTTTACATTATAAGTGTTTTCCTTTCTTATTTCTATCTAACTACGAATAATTAAGGACGTTTGCATCTGTAGTATCTTTTCGGAATGAGACTCATGTAATCTATCATTCCGAAAGTTCTGTAGAGTAGCTAATTGTAGGCAAAGAGGAGGGAGGAAACCCTTGGATTTTTTATCCTCAAAAGTACATTTGATCAGAAACAGATGGTACTTAGGCAGATGGCTCTTTATGCTCTGCCTCAGTTAAACAATCCAAATTAATTCAACACCTTTATATAAAACAAATGAATATTCCCTATTCAATTAAATCTTTGACTTTCTTCCCACTCTATCTACTATTATAATGCTAGAAATGTAAAGATGCCCTCTGGTCGATGGTTGAACACAAGCAAACGCTGACTAACGTTATGTATCAAATAGATGACGTCACTCTTGCGTATATATGTTATCTTGTATTAATAGTGGGATACCTATGTCCCACAAGTAGCGATCCACTTATTATAAGCACACCTATTATTCTGGAAAATATGAAATAGATTTCACATCATATCATACATTGTAAAGGACTCTTTGCATAAACCAGCATTACACATTGGGCAACTCATATTTGTTCTTTCTCTATGATCATTTCCGTACAACGAGCACAGTGTTTCCCAACTATTGGAAAATGAAACCCGGTATTTAAGAGATTTTCAGTACTTTTTAATTCAGCAATAATTTTTCAACTTTTAGTGGGACATATATGTCCTTTAGTAGTCGAAGGGTTTTAAACCCCTCAAAAACGCTATTTTTCTTCACTTTTCAATAAAATGGAGTGCATAATAAACAGATGTTATTACTACTCTGATATGTAATAGATGTCATCTAATTCACTTTCATGTGTACGATACCATGTTCTTCAATTATCTTATCGTTAAAACGAAAGTTTGCAATAAATAGTATAGATTTGAAACATTTCTATTGTGTGCCTTTTTTTTCTTATTTATTTAATGTTATACTTGTTTAATAACTTTTTAAGTTTGTCATTTTTGCAAAATGGAAAAGCTTTTTTCATTTATTCTTCAGATTTTTTCATTCAAAAGTAAAAATTCAGTTTTATGATTTGGTAACAAAAGATGCCATTCTTTTAGAAGAGCAATATTTGTATGAGGTTTTAAATATTTTAATTTTTCTAAATTTTTGATCGTCAGTTTTTTCCACCCTTAGAGATATTAGATTATGGTTTCTGATGTTCTCATAATGCAAGTCTTCAATTCCTAATTATGTCCTGGAATATGTCTCGAACGAAAACGTTTTTAGAGTTTTAAATGAGAGTTTGTAAAAGAGTAAGAAATTATTAATCTTTAAATTAAGAGAGAAAATAGCTTGAAAATTTATTAATGTTTCTGCTAATAAAGGTATTAATTTCCGTTAATTTATATTCGCATTACCTGCATCTTCACCACCTACCTATTGAAGGAAAGTTTACACTCAATATCAGAGAATTTTTGTTGATCGAGTTCTTAGCTTTTATTTCTTCTTATCAATTTTTAGTTTGCCGTTCTAATTTAAAACTGTAAGGCTTTTTTAAGTTTTCGTGAGGTGCCTTGGATTAGATTTCCTAAATTTTGGTAACTATAAGGATGCACCACAGTGGTAGATAGCATTCAACTGGAAAGGAGCAGAAAAACCAAAACACAAACAACTAAATCTAACTTGGTTGTGAACTTGCCTCTGAAGGATAGCGTCCGCTAGCCAATACGCTGTCCGGTACTGTCTCTTGGTGATAAATGCTTAAACCACAGAGTTGGTTTCCGCCTCGGATATATCTTAGTATACCCATACGGAATTGAGTGCCAATCCGGCAGGGATGTGATGATAAATGTATAAAGTACTGTAAAATTTCTGTAAATGCAAAAATTCGTCTACTTGCATTGTTTTGTTCATGTATTGTCGTAATATAATGTGTTGTTTTACTAAGTTAATTATTTATTTGTTGCTTTTGGAAGAATATTTTTTTGGGTTTATTTTATTTGAAATTAAATTTGTGACCACAATTTTTATATATTATTATCCATATTAATGTGCATTTTTATAAAGAATATATTTGTATTCATTTCATATATAGAAGGTAGGTTTTCCAGTTTTGGCTCCAACAGATTTTAAATTATAAAGGTAACTCAATTAAAATGTGAGATATAAACAGAAACTCTTTTGAGCCTTGGTGACAAATTAGTGACATTTAACGAATTTTTGCCAAGTTGGTAACTTTTTGGAAGACTTGAGAGAACGCATTTTCGACCCTCTACAACTGATTTGCTTGAAGCTTCCAGAAGCTTATGCAACACCTTATAAATATGGCTCCGAGAGCTAGGATGAGTCAGAGTTAAAAGTTCAAACAGGGTTAGCAGAGTTACGAATAAGTTTACTGCGTGGGTGCTTTCGGAAATTTGTGATATTTTCCGTATGCTTGTAAGGATCTTAAGTTTTACTAACGTTTATTTTATTTTAAATCTTTACTATCACTTCTTATTTTCTACTTCCGGCCAGAATTATAAGCGTTAGGGTTTTTATGCAAAGTTTGTCTGGCGAACGCCAAGTATTTAAGTGTGGCCTTTTGCCAAGAGAGAGAGAGGAAGCAGTGAGTTAAAGCAGGCCGCTTACCTCAGAAGTTACGCAGTTGCTGTTTGCCTTCCAGGCCAGAGGTTTTAATCCTCTTGATAAATTTCAAACGTATTGTAGTGTTCACAGTCTCTGTGCTACATACGCTTCCTGTTATTATAAGGCCAATCTTCCACGTTTATTATTCTAAAGTTAAATTAGAGTTTAGTTTTATTTTTATACTTTTACGTTAGACCCCAAGTAGCGGGTCACTGTATTCCGAAGTACGGAAGTTCTTGTATATAAGGAAAAATAAAGGGTTTTGTATACCCTTCGTCTGTATTCTGTCTACTTACCACAATTAGTGAACATAGCTTTAGTAAGCTCTCTGTTCCGAGTCAGGTCCTTGTATGTTCCCGAAGAAGACAAGAAGGAACGTTGACCCTGATATGCTAATGTTTGGTTTATTTGCTTAAAGAAAAACCGCTCAAGGGCTATCTGCCTAAGGGGAAGCATGCTTTCGTGGAGGACTTTATAAAGGAAATTGAATCGTATACACGTTTCGAAAATGGAAAACCAAGAAAACGCCCATGCAGACAGCACGTTTGTCGGATTCGAACCGAGGACCGAATTACCAGTGTTCAGCGACTTTACCGTTCGGCCGCTAGTAGACCTCGTGCTCTGAAGAAGAACTGCTCAATATTCGCGTTCTCTTCGCTTCAACTATTTATTTTGCCGTGTATCTATCATTTTTATTTACTAAAAATTATCAGTTTCTTCCTCGTCATCGGCAATGATTATATAAAGAGATAGAAGCGAACCCGCAGCTTGCAATACGGTTTATTTACAACAGACAATGTCATTTCCTTACTTTGTTTTTCCAAGTAAAAAAGAGTGTCTGAAGTGATAACTCTATGAATTTCGTAGGTTATATGAAGATAAATACGATGAACATTCAAGCAATATGTAAGATGGATATTCGGAATAGAATTTCACCGAGGGTTTAACACAGTATTGAAAAGGACATGCTCTGCTGCTACTTGAACTAGTAATGCTTTCTGACCATTCAGCAGTCGTGAAGACTTATTATGCCAGAATTAGGTATTTGGAATATTAATTTCCTTTCCCTAGAGATAAGATAACAGTCTCAAGTCCGAAATTTCCTAAGAGTTATTCCTGTGTATCCTAAGTTATTGGAAGCTTAAGTGGCGATATAGGCACGATCCTTAGAGTAATGTCAGGAGAAGGAAAACGATTTAATCTGCGTAATATATAACAGCCGCAAAACTGATTCTGGAAATTATTCGGTGAAAGCTTTATAGCATAGCATATCAATAGTTACAAGATACATAATAAATTGCATAATTAGTGGTAACACTATAAGATATTTTCTCCCTCCTATCTGCATGCTTTCGTGGTGTAACGGTAGCACACTCAACTCGTATTCGAGAGATCCAGGTTCGAGTCCTAGCGAGAACATTGCATATTTCTCATGTACTTTTGCTTCGAAAAAAAAAAACCTAATGTCTATACATTGGCGCCCGAAGTAAAAGGTGGTGGATGATGATTCTTCACCACCAGGATTTGACGATTGGGTCTCGTAATACCCAGTCGCCCGTTATAATAGGGGGGGAGTATATACGGCATTTTCTCCCTCCTTTCTGCATTCCTTTCTGGTATAACGGTCGCACACTCGACGTGCATTCGAGAGGTCCAGGTCTAAGTGTCGGCGAGGGCATTGCTCATTTTTCGTCTTTCCCGTTTCAAAAATTCCAATAACTCTACAACACAAAGCCAAAAACATTTCAGTACTCATTTAATTATACGGCATTCGAATGCAATATTTAATTCCATTACAGAATGCAAAATGGTATGAAAAAAGTTCATTTAATTCGTAGGATTAATTTAATTTCTCTCTTACCACATTATAGCCGAAGTTTCTGAGATAGCTGCCGAATGATCATTATTACTTTCAGTCTTAAGTTCAAAAGTCCTAAACAAATGCATCAAGAATAAAATCGAACTAAAATTTTTTGGTACTACAGTTCATAAGTTACAAATGAAAATATAACACACCAAACACTACTCCTTGCGGTAGAAAACTATAACAACATAATATGTACAAACTAACTGCAAATCAAATATTTAGTAACACGGATTTCAAAACGTAAGCATGATTTCTAAACACAGTTTTTAACAAAAAGGAAGCTAAAAAGCACATAAACACGAGAGGAACACCAGAGAACAGAGTAGATGGAGGTACTATTGAGATAATTTCATTTAACATACACTTTATTAGGTAGTTTATTATACCTTCCAGCATGCCTTCGTGATTTAACGGTAGCACACTAGGTGCAAATTCGAAAGGTCAAGGTTCAAGTCTCGACGAGTGCATTTGCAGATTTATTCGGTTTCTTGACTTCAGAAAATTCTAAATGACTCTACAGATGGCGCCCGAACTAGAATATGGTGGAAATTCGTCAATAATAGGATCTGGCGATCTGGTCCCTAATTCTCAGTCGTCTTTTAAAAGGTGGAGTATATGAGGTACTTTCTCCCTCCTTCCAGCATGCTTTCGTGGTGTAACGGTAGCACACTCGGCGCTTACTAGGGAAATCAAGGTTCAAGTCCCGGCGAGGGCATGTCTCCTGCTTCAAAAATGAACTATTGACTTTACTGTGATTCCTGAACTAAAAGGAGTGGGACGATAATTCGTCACCATCAGTATTTTGTTATTGGGTTCCTTAATCCTCGTTCGCCCTTTAAAAGGGGGTTTTCTCCCTTCTTCTGGCATGCCTTCGTGGTGTAATGATAACATACTAGGCGCATATTCGGGAGGTCCAGGTTCGAGAACTGGCGAGGGAAATAGACATTTTTCACGTCACCTGCTTCAAAATAGCCTAATGACTCCACAACTTTCTTTACCGCGATTTAAGACCCCACCTGAATGCTAGGAATTCGATGCTGGTGCTATTCGAAGTGGGCTGTCCACATGGTTGATTTTCGCTGCCTTTGTTATGTTCAACAGTGAATACATACGGATACTTAACGCATCCTATCCTTTCAGCGTTCATGCTGAAAAACTGAGATGCATAGCATTCAAACCTGGCCCAAAACTCAAACACAGACCCTTCGCTAACCACCTTATCAATCAATGAAAAGAGAATAGAACAAAAGCAAATTTTAACTTCGCAGCTGACAAAAGCTCCATTTAATCATTTATCAGGACTTTACAAATTCTATAGCATGCCTAGTATGTATATAAATATGCTTCGGCAATTCTTTGAGTTCTAAACCTGATAAGAACTAGTATTCTTAAAGAGTTCCTACTGAGAAATGACGCGTGTGTATAACATAATTAATAAACTGTTTGCTGTTGCCAACGACGATCTCAAAATATAACTCACATGCTAGAGTAATGCGTTGTTAAAATTCGAACAAAGGTTTTCAAACTAATTAAGATATACTCAATTTCAGCAGATTCTTCGCATTTAACCAGGCACATTAATTTACACTATAATGTTTCATTTTAGTAAAACTGCTACTGCGTTCAAGGCGGAAACATCAGCTTTGTGCAAATTTATATTATAAGAGAAGAAAGTTTACATCAGAGAACGTTATAGTCAACATGTACTCCAAATGTCTAAATCTGTTCCAGGCTCATTAAAGATTTAAACTGAAGTTCTACGGTATTTTGGGTTTATAAAAGAAGTCATAAATAGCATCCGAAGTAAACTGTATAAGCGAAACAGGCAAATAAAAAAGATGGGCGATTCATACTTAGGCTAAAATATTTTAATTGAGTAATTTGTGGTCTATTTACAGTTTTGTAACCATGTTGATTGATGCTTTATATTCTGTGGTTTTGTTTTTAAATATAACAGAAAGTCGAAACTAAACCTTTGCTTTTACGGTTACGGTTAAAATATATTTTAACTTTTCTTATAGAAAGCGGGCATATACTGTTGCAAATTACCTCATCTGATCATCCGACATCAGTTTGGCATGAGAGAAAAAATCTAAAGCAAACTTAAGTGCAATAACATCTACGCATCATTGAGGAAATATTTAATTAAATTCTCGTAGTTCTTGCATTGGATAAATAAAGATCAAATCTCACTACAGCGCGATAAACAAATGAGTTTATTCACTCGCTGAAAATTAAACGTCTCAAAATGTTATTTTAAAACTAAAGTATACAATAAAAGCCCAAGAATAACTAGAATTAAGTCAACTTCAGTCACTTATTTCCTTCTATGAATTATTGAAAAATTAATTATGCATCAGAATTGTGAGGTTTATTTAAGACAATATCTGCAGGATATTGCTTTAAGTAAATATACTAGTGTACAAAACTTCTGAAATTTTTCTGATTTTGACCGTAATTTTGGAAAACGTCAACCAAACCAAAAATTTGTACGTTTTACAATATATGAAATAAAATTAGCATTGCCAAGTATTAAATATATTATTATTGTATACGATTATATTCTGACGTTGAAGAAAGCACGCGATTGGATGTGACTTCAATATATGTCGAAAGGTTTTCGTTAATGGAGCATTTTATACAAAGGGCTGCTATAAGTAATTTTTTTGATTCGGTTGACACGATATGTTACGGCCACGTTAATTATTTTATTGATATTGAAAAAATTATATTACAATAAATTTAAAGCATGATTCCATACGCATTAATCTCAAGTTTCAAAAGATTTGTCTGCTAATTTGGCAAAAAAAAAAAAAAAAAAAAAAAAGAAATATATTTTTTTTTAAATATGAAATTTTCAGATTTTATATTACTCCCAAAAGGGCGTTATTTTAACGTTTTGTGTGTTACCTTTAGTTATTAAATATCAAGTTCTTCGCACTTAAACCCTAAAATTCAATTCAACAGCAATATCCCAAAATATTTAAAAGAGCATATCTTTAGAATTTCCGATACACAGTCTCGCGCGCTAGAGATAGAAATGTTTCTACCCCCCGTACAAAGTTGCTATTGCTGGCTTTGAAATCGCTAAGTTTGTTAATAAAAATTTTTCTAAAGTTTTACAAAATGTAAAATAGATACTAAAACAAATTACAAATTTGGGCTTCCAGATGCCCATATTCGAGTGGAGGACCACGTTATTCAAAATTTGATGTCTTTAGGTACCGTTGTGTTTTCAGTGTGAGAAAAACACATACATTCATGTAGTTTCTGCATTATTTAATTTTTTTAATGCACGGCTCTAATATTTGGTGGCAACAATTTCAAAAGTGAAACCCGTTTATAGTGAACCAACTCAAAATGCCAAAACGAAATTAACAGCCCTTCTGAGGAAATTATCTCTTTGGGCTTTTAGTACAAAATTAAAAGATTTAATTTATGAATCAAATCTACTAATAAAGAAAATACAGAGAGATTTAAAACTTATGCATAATTTCTAGGGTACATGGAATATGGAATCCAAAAGGGCAAATTATAACATTAGCTGTGCTTATGCAGATCATAATTTTGCAACTATTTTTAGCTTCTTTTGGATTATTTTAATTTTTAATTAATTTATTAAGTAAAATGTAGAAAGGAGCATATTTTAGAAACTTCTGTTACTTGATTAGAATGATTCCTTGTACAGACTTCTGCTTTTGAGATAATGCTTTCATGGGCGGTTAACTAAAAGCATTCCACATAAAATATTCTGATGAGATGATTATTAATTAACTCTTACGCTTGAATGAGCTTGAAGGAAAGACGAATCCTTCGACAATTTTTCTCTCAACATTTTGTTACTATTATTCTTCGGTATGTATGCATTAAAATAATAAAACGTGGAAGATCTGTAGCCTCAAGGATAAAAATTAAAGGTGTTATGTCAAGACAGAACAATGCCTGTGATGCTAAGTACGATATTACAATGAACATTTTATTCTACGTGAAGGGGTTTCTATAACGAAATGAAAATTTTTGTCAGAATTATGATTTTTAACATTTTTAAAGCAGCAAACATAATTCATGTGTTAATCATAATGTTGTAATCAGGTATATTGATACGCTTTCCCTTTTTTTTTTTTTTTTTTTTTTTTTTTTTTTTTTTTTTTTAATGAATTTTAGGGTATTACCAGACAAAAGGTTCCCAGATCTTAGTAAAACTAAATCACGGAATAAGATTAAAGGTTCCTGTTCACTGGTACGGAATTGCGAGTGGCTAAGCTTTGCAGATGCTTAGAAATTTGGAAGCAGATTATGTAAATACTTGAAGTGTAGAGCATATTCAAGATTAAGTCTTTGTCCAGCTATTTGTGTTCGCGTTAGATAGTGAGGAGGATGAATTTTGAATGTATTAGATTTAAGACAGCGTGTTGCTGCAACGCATGAGCTGCTGCCGCTGTTATGAAATGGAGGTGATTATCTAGATATCACAGTGAAAATGTAAAAGAAAAGGGATTTTGTAGACTGATAATCATAAAACATATTTACAGATACATGCAATTAATGTTTCTTATATTTCTAAAAGTGAGCTTGTAGAGAGATAAGGAATTTTTGGAAGCAGGAAAGATGAAAAATGAGCAAAGCCCTCACCGGGAATCGAACCACGGACCTCTGCAATACGCCCCCAGCGTGCAGACCACCACACCACGAAGGCATGCCAAGAAGGCGAGAGAAATACCTTATAAGCTTCTAGAAATCATCTTGGTATCTATAAAACATTTGCAGTTAACTTCCGATTAATCGAGGCACATTAACTGTGCCCGTAAGGTTGATTACGGCAGAATAATAGAAAATAAATATCACCTACTATCAGTATAAAACGAAACTGTCTACGAAAAATACAAACACGAAAAGAAAAATGCCTAGAATAACAGCAGTAACATCAGATAATGTTACTTATCTTTGGAAGTTTTTTTTTATTTTTTTATTTTCCGGCAATAATTAAACAACGGTACGTTATTTAATCGAACATAAACACCCGTGTGTATAAAAGTCTTTACCTAGCCTTTGTTTTCGCAATCAATTATCGCAGTTGTGTGCTTCCTATAACAAAAATGTCTCAAATGACGCAAGTAGTCATGTTCTGATATTTTAAAATTTTAATTGAAAATTTAGAAAAAGTTTCTATAAAATAAGCTATAATTTAAAACTCATAAAATAATTAATGAACTGAAAGGAGAAAAATAATCTATCATATAGCTTTTTAATGGGAACAGGAAATAAAATAAAAATTTTTACCAAATTCATCCATAATTTTATATACCGAATAATAACACGTCTAACATCCTTGATATATTTAGAAAAATAAGGGCTGATTTATTTGAGAATGCATTTCGATTATTAGATTTTGTTATTTAGTCTTTTAACATTCATTATATAGAACTGTAGATAAATTTTGTAAAGAAAATTATTTCAATTCTTATTCCCGTTAAAGTAAAATTATTTTACTTCTTTTAGCTTATTAATCGTTTAATTAATTTTAAACAAAAACTTATTTCATAAAATCTTACTCTTTTTTTTTTTTTTTTTTTTTTTTTTTTTTTTTTTTTTTTTTTACTTTTCTTCTTTTCACTCCCATTTGCAAGATATCAATAAAATTACTTAATTGAAAAATCGTCTTTAACAATAAAAAATCATTCTTTTATTTCCAAAAATTCCGTTTCCAGAAATAATAAAAAATTGAGCAAATTTCAAAAATGACCAAAAACGTCAAAAATTACTTTTTTACTTTACGTAAAGACGTAATTTAGTTTGTGTATTAAATGAGGATAAGAGTAAAAATTCGTTTCAAAGTTAAATTTAAAAAAAATCCAAACCGAATTTTGAAACACTCGCTTCTTCAGAATGTATTGCCATCCACAAAAAGAGAGTAAGTAAGATTTGAACTCGATAGCTTTTCAGAAAAAGCATGAAAAACCGATCACTAACTTTGGACCGCAACAATAAGCACAATGATTAAGATAAATAAAAGTTTATAACAAAAATAACTTGATATTTTTATCTTTCTTTATTTCTTGTAAATTTAATAATTATTTAAATACATAAGTATATCAACATATGCTATTTTCTAATTTATGTTACATTTCCTGGCATGCTAGAAAATTTGTATGAAATCATTGAAAGAATATAACTGTAAAAGTCTGCGAATGAAATTTAAAATCTAATGTGGACATCATATGACTTCCTTGTACGGCCTATTAAATTATACACATTTTATACTGTAGTTCATTTAAACTTACTTCCTCGAATTTTTTTTAGAGATGCATTTCGCATTCAATTAATTCAGTTCTCACTTCGCAGCAAGGCAAAGATACATAAGAACTCAGAACGCCATCATTAAAAACTGTAAAATAGAGAAAAACATAGAACACAAAAGACAGTTAAAAAGAGTAAAAAAATTACAATTAAAATTAGAGTTTCTATGCATTAAAAAAAAAAAAAAAAAAAAAGAAAGCAATTCCGCCAGCGGGCAAGAAGACAGATTTTTCGGCGCACAAAACTGAAAGTTTACTTTTGGTCTCACTTGGCAAAAAGACGCTGAATTTGGTGCAGAAACGGACTTAATTCACTATTCCAGTAATAGTTTCAAATGTAAATAAAGGGCGGCTTCGTTAGGCTTAGCAGCACTTAAACAACTTTTATTGTTGATAATACTACAACTATTGCAAACAGATTAACTAAAGGCATTAAACCATAACTGAAACTTACGAAAAACATAATCCAATCAATTTTAAAGCAAAATTTATCAAAAGATTAAAAAAAGCCGAGCAACAGAGTGGATATATATATGCATAAATATTTATATACGTTTGTTGCGGCCGATTGCGGTGGAAATGTGTATATTTATACATTTTATATATTTACATATTTTAATATGTATATTTGTATAATTTTTGATGCGGCCGATCGAAATCGAAAAGGGAGAGGCACAACTACATGTTGTAGCAACCTCATATACAAATTTATAGCATTCTGAGTCTACTCGTTTTTGAGTTATGCAAGATAACATACATACGTACGTATAGACGTCACGAAAAAAAATCTCTTCTGAATCTATTTTAAATCCATTCTACAATCCGGTTTTGTAAAAAGAGTCCTTTATTCTGTCCAGATATACAGATGTCACGCAAAAGCGTCGTTCAAATGAATTCGAGAACGGTCAAAATGGATATTTTCGCTGAAATATGATACCCGAGATTTTTCTGCATTAAAGTACACCCTTTGCTTCGTACAAGGAAGTAAAAAGGCTCAAGAAAGTCAAACTTTTAAAATCAAAATATTTTCGGCCATCGAAGCTATTCCTTCCAATTCCGAATTGTTTCTCCTTCTACCTAAACTCCCGGAAGAGTTTCAAGATTTACGGCATCTAACGCCGGAAATCCTTCTCGAATTCCGCACATGGAAACGTCACGGCCTTCCGATTCATTACACCGGAACTTGTGATGAAGTACGCAAAATGCCACCTTCTTCGACAAGGAAAGGTTTACGAGCCACTTTTGGGATTAATCACCCCATGCATTTTCTTTATATTTCTCGAAATTTCATGCCTTCCTGCATAGAACTGCTTCCTTTAACAGTTCCTAAATGAGTATAATTTGAGATTTTGCTATAATTATATAGTTTGTTGTAAGCGCAAAATTGCTGTATTATTTCCGCACTCGCAGTCATAATTTCTCTGGCAGCGTGTAATTTCCCTCAATTAACGTCCTAGTTTAGTTTAAGCGTAACAATTTCCATGCAGAAAATTGAAGTTTCATGCAGAATGATAGATATTTACTTTCGGCAGCTAATATGTCATATTATGTTTTATTTCTTTTATTATTGTTTCTACGTGTATGATAAAGTCAAAATAAGATAGAAAATTCTGCTTTCGTTAAAACTGTTTTATTCCTTTAGGGAAAGGTACAGAAAATTATATACGAAGCGCATTATAATCTAAAATAGCAAAGATCTGTGTGTTGGCTACCGAGTGGAAGTGCTGAATGTTTACTTTACTTAAGAGGTACTTAGTGCCGAAAGATTTCTGTAATTATTTCAACACTAATAACAAAAATCTAATTTGGTTACCACATGACTTCCCTGTGCAGCCTATTAAATTTTACACATTATTTTGCTGCCTTTCATTTAAACGTATTTCCTCGAATTTCATTAGAGATGTATTTTTCATTCAATTAATTCAGTTTTCAGTTCGCGGCAAAGCAAAAATACATAAAACCTGAAAACATCTTCATTAAAAATTGTAAAATATAGAAAAATACAAACAGCCAAATACAGTTAAAACAGTTAAAAAAATTGCACTTAACATAAAAGCAAGCAAACTGACCATTGGGAAAAAAGACAGATTCGTCGGTGCACAAAACCGAAAGTTTAATTTTGGTCCCACTCGGCTTAAAGACATTGAAGGCGCAGAAACTGTCTTAATTCACTTTCTAGATTACATATCTGCGTGTGGTGTAATCCTTGCGTGTGCAAATGTAAACAAATGCCGGTTCGTTAGATTTAACTCGCCACTTAAAATTTTAAATTGTGGATAATTCTACAACTATTGCATGCTGATTAACTATAGGCATTAAAACCTTACCTTGAATATAAAAACCATATAATTCCATTACATTTTAAAGCAAACAATGGACAGTTTATCTACATATAAGAACAAAACCTAAGCTCACCGGAACGGGTAATAGAGAACGAAATGCAACGAAAAGGAGAGGTGCACAACTGCATGTTACAGCCGTTCCATATAAAAATTACAGCGTTCTATGACGACTCATTCTTGAATTATGCAACATAGATTCATACGTACAGACATCAGCAATTCGTTTCGGCAAAAGCAGTCCTTTATTCTGACCGAACGTATTATTATATTATTATAAGGGCACAGCCCCGATCCTCCTAGCCGGCACAAGCCGGCCGAATGATCAAAAAACACCAATATAAAGGAAAAAAACATATAAAGTCCGAAATCAGAATCGGAACGTATAGATTTTGTCCAAAAACATCGTTCAAATCCTTTCGAGAGTGATCATAATGGATATATTCGTTGAAATATGACATCCGAAATTTTACCGTTGCGATTCTTCCTTTGAATTTTCATTTGATTACGTATTGCCTTCGAATTATAGCTTTCGAACCACAATTTCCATAAAAGTAGTAAATCCGAACTATTTGATTGGTTGTTTTCTCTGTTATTAAATAATGAAGCATCTTTACGTATGCATGTAGTTGCAATTATGCTTGTTTTTCTTACTGTGGAAAACAGCACCTACAACCATCCACATATTCCGCCCATCCACGTGCAACATATGCACGTTGAAAGTCGGAATTCTGAATTTCGAATTCGTTTTAATTTATCTCTTTATTTTATTTTATATTTTAAGCAACAAAAACGCAACTACGAACTTAGTAATTCAAAACAATGTTTTGCAAGTCGGCAAAGCGTAAGCTATTTCATAATCATGAACAACCTTCGAATAGACATGTAACAAGTCATTCATCAATTTTTGATGGAGTTATGGATTTAATATTAAAATCTACATATTGGAAGAAATTTGTTGTTCATTTAAAGTAAGAGAAAAATGTTTAGCGTTTGCTTTGTTGCTAAACAAAGAATGATCGCATTCTTGCATGTATGCTTTAGTAGCCTAAGTTGTTAACAATTTTAGAAAGCTATCAGAAAAATCTATGGTTCGAGTTCCACCGAAGGCAAAGTTAATTTGTTACTTTCCTTTGTTTCGAAAAGTCCAAATAATATCTACAAACTTCTTAAGTTTCCTAATATATTAGTTGTTGCTCTCTGCTATCCAGACCAAGATGTTGTATTAGAACTGATGGTCACAACTTAAGTGGTGATAGAACATGAGAAAAGTCGCAGGTTTCGTAGCATATGTGTGGTGAAATGTGAATGAGTACGAAGAACATGGTAAATAAGAGCCGATTTAAACACGTAAATTTAAAATAAATAATATTTGATATTTACAAGAATTGTTCTAATGAACGACCAGCAATTGCAATACATGCATTACAACGACAACGGATCTCATTTACCTGATGCTATTTCACTGTTCTGAAGACTTTGTCGCTAGAATCAGTGTCTCTTTTACAGAAGTACCTGACATGCCGGGTTTCTTCCAAAGTGCTCTTCGTTCTCATTATGGTGCATATTTTTAGTTGGGAATCGTTTCCAACTGAAAATATGCACCATAAACAGCATTTCTTGTAAATAACCGTGATTAAAACGATTTTTGTTCTCCATGTTCTTCATACCTGCTGCCTTTCGAAGTTCACATTTGATATTCCACCACACATTACTTTAATTGTTACTTTTGCGAAGTTCTGTTATGCCTTAAAAGTTTGACAATCTATTCTGATACGTCCTGTATTTACCTCTGCATCAGATGCTTATTTCAAACTTATGAATATGTAATGACTGGCATTGATAACGTTTATTTTAACAGTGCCTGCCACGCGAAACATTGGAAGTAATAGATCACCAGATTCGTATCATGGACAGCATGCATGAAACATGTCAGGAACTATCTCCCGAAACGGTTTCCGCTGGTATTCGATAATCATCAGTGATGGGGATTTTTAGCGCGAGACATGATTAATAATGTTAGTGAGAGTAAGAACATTCGTTGTGAACAGCTGGTTGCTGTTATAGACAGGAGTTGGACTGATGATCCTATTTTATGCTTCAGTATCATTTTTCATACATCAAAAATGTAAAAGACAGTTTGGAGGAATTTTTTGGCTAAGAACTTTATTTTCTGGCATATGGCATCAACCACCGACTTGGGAAAATTTCATTCAAGTCTGTAGAAATACTTGTTTGCCATGTAATATTCTTTATTGTTATTAACTTTCTTATTACTTCTAAATACTAAATTAAATGCAATAATATCCTCCGCTCCCCCTTTTTTTTCCTTTTTGAGGCATAGTGTGACTAATAGCAAATTTTCTGGTGCAACTTTTTCTTTTATTACCGTATGTTGCGAATTCACATTCCAACAAATGTGCCTCTCCATTCAAAATTTAATGCCAGGCATGAGAATACAGTACTTTGTAGGATAGATAGGTGCCGCAAAAGCAATTTAATAAAAAAATGATGACAATTCATAATTATCGCGTATTCTAATCTTCCATTTGAGAGTGGCTCTCATTATCGTATGCTGACATGGTATCTGTTCATTCTATTTTTAAAAATATTCCAAAGGGCAACAGTTGCTAAGAATTGCTTTCTTTTTTAACTTTTGTTTTTTCCTGAAAGTAAAAGGGTGAGATACTGCGAAACAAAAATCGGCCACTTCTGTTTTGGAATGGATTTTTCTATGAATAAAGTTGGAGTATGGAAGAAAGAGGAACAATACAGCAAAATTAATAAGCAAAATGTTCCGTTTAAAACCTTTATATCTGATTTCAATAAATATTTATTCTGTCTTTTGAATTGATTATTGAAGGTATGAGAAATTCTAATTTTAAGATCTATGACTTTTGGATTCGTAGAGGTAAGAATTATTTTCCTGTATATTTATATACTTCACTTTTATTAAAATATTTGGCAATATTGATTAAAATTACAATGAAGGACTGAGACATAACTTATACGTAAATGTGACGTAATTAAAGTTGTTTAGTTTAGTGAGTTTTACTTTCAAATTACTTCTACGAAATTTGGTTTGGTACCCGCTATAGCAATTAAGAATCATAATAGGGCTTAACTCACACATAGAAACCACTAATCTCCTTTTTCTGAAACTCCAGAACTCATCAGGGGATAATAAATTAAAGCTTCATAAAAGTTGATTAATATGTTTCGAAACATGTTTCGTTCAATTGGTTCATTTGAGATCAAAAACCGAAAAAATATTCAGTTCAATTTTCATTTAAGACATTACAATTCATATAAAACTGAAAAATCGAATCTCAAATGCACCAGAATTTTCCCTACACGCTTTCGAAACACTTGGAAAAAAGAATAAAACATATCATTGTGTCTCATTAGCTACTCAAATAAACCATAAAATTTTGCATTATACGAACTGATCATTCAAAAAAGGCAAATTGGTCTAAAACCATATATGAAAATCCAAGATTCTAAATCAGTTACAAATAAAGAACAAAACAAATATATTTTAAATATATATCCAAACATAGAGTCTAACAATTTTATGCGGCCCACGAATACATTTCCTGTAAATTAATTAACCTTATTATGACAAAAATTTGAAGAAATATTTAAGATTGTAATGATTGGAGTTTAATTTGACAATATTTTCATTACAATTAGAAAGAAGAGCGAATAACGCCTCAGAAGGTCTAAAGAGGGAGCTAATTAATTTACACCATGATATAAATTTAAAGATCTAAAGATATAGATTTCGTTAACTTTTTTTTTTTTTTTTTGAAAATTTCATAAGATAACTATCCTAAATTACCAATTTTTGGAATTAAAAATATTGCTTTGTCTGTGAGTACATTTATATCCGAACAATTTGTTTTCAGTTGAAAATTGAAAAGTTTGAAAAATGAACTCAGTGAGCATCTAATATTCACGATGAAGTTAGTTTCTAGTAATTTTCTGTCAGGTTAGAAATAGTCTACGAGAGGCCGAGCGGAAAACGTGTTGAACATTGGCAGTTTCGACCTGGGGTCGATTCCAGGCAACAGGTTGGCTGCATGGCCATTTTCGTGGTTTTTCGTATGCGTAACTTGTACACGAGCCAGTTCCCCTTAGAAAGTTTTCCACTAAGGCATCCTTCGCCTTAGGCAGATAAGTGTGCTTTGCCGTAATCAAATAAACCAAACTAAACCAAGGTTATTAAGTGGTTTAAACTTTATTAAAATCGAAATGCTATCAAGTTTTGTATCTGAAAGTTATAGTAAGAAATACAGAAGTTTATTTATTACATACAAAGATGTAAATATTTGCTGCATGCATCAAAGAACAGTTTTATAAATGAAAGAAAGAGAATAGGCTGTTATAATTTACTTTCAAGCTTTGTCCTATTTTTAGTAGTTTAGTAGCTTGTTTATTTTAATTTAGTCATTTAGCAGTTGAGTCAACATATTATAATTATTTGAAAGCCATTTCTGCCTAAAAGTTTAATATTTAGTTGTCACTATGCTTGAACTACAAAGTGTAAAAACCATAACTTTATCGTAGACACCAACCTTTATATTTCAAACAGAAATAAGTATGAATTGGAATTTTTTTCTTTGTGTCATTATTATTGCTATTACCTATGCTTTCATATACATTTAGTAAATAAAATGTTTAATTTATTGGTAATAATTTATTATGTAAAGTTTAATTAAAATTTTTGTTTTATTAAAAAATCTTCATTTTGGCTAAGAAAGGATATTTGCATCTCGTCAGCTGCTTTAGATCGTATTTTAGACAGCTGCTTTAGATCGTGTTATCGTCAGCTGCTTTTAGATCGTGCAGTTTGAGAAAAAGATATTCCATCTTTCGCAGTTTTTTTATTAGCTTACGAACTTAAATCCTTCTTAGGAGTTTTGTTGTTGTTATCGTCATTTATATACATCATTTATGCTAAACAATGCGTTTTACTAAAAATACTTCTTTCTGACAAGTTTCGCTTTATAAAATTTGCGGATATCCTTTCTGAGGCGGTTTTTTCCAGCTTTTCGAAGACTATCATTACATCGAATTCTGATATCTGTATCAGGAAATGTATCCTCCTTCTCAATTGACTATAGGTTTAGCGAGATAAACGTTGGTTATCATTCGCTGAGATAACAGTTAAGCCTTTTTGAGGAAGAAAATGAACAGCTGATAGCTGCCAAAACCTAACACCTTTGAGGGAAAAATATAATATAGATCGAATGTATGCGAAGCTAAATTTGTCAGATGCATCTATGTTCATAATATTAAAAATCCAAAATCATCATGATAAATGCTATCGGCAAAGTAAGAAAGCATTCGTATCGCCTTTGAAGAGATTTAAATCTGGATGATAAAGCATTCGTTAAAGTGCGTAACAGAAGCTACGACCGTTTTGAAACAAAGAGTTATTAAATTTCCATTGTGAGATGACGAAGTAGTTGAACTTTGAAGTAGTTGATATAAGCAGCATTTGGATTATATTTTCTGTCATAGGTAGAGTATTAAAATTTCCTTTTATATTATTCAGTAACCTAAGATGTCTTTCAGTTTTATTGAGTATTAATTAGAGATATTTTCTTGTCAGTCTTTATAGTTTTTTTTAATTCGCGTAGAATTGGTTCATATTTACATGCCACTTTAATCGGGGAATGTAGTACCACATCGCATAGAAGCGATCGTCTCTCTGCCGGAACAAGGATCGACACGGTAGCTCAAAAATCAATTTTGATTTTACCCTGGTGTCGATTCTGTAGTGGTATTGAACTTGGCCGTTGGAAGTCTATGATTGTACCCTAAAATAATAATTTAGTCAAATTTTGTTCCTCTTGATTTTGCGTCGTTCCAAATTATAAGCTCTTCTGTATTATGGCAGTACTGACTGTACGTCGGTGTCGGGCCTACATCGGCATTTTTTCCATATAGTGTCGACTATATACGTGTGATGACACTGGATGCGTACAAAATGTTTATTAAACGTCTTATTCATTATTACGTCATTATCAGAACTTATTTATATATTTTATTATACTGGTATCCAATCTGTGCTCCTATCTATTCTAAGCCGAGTTGACAGTATGCTATTTCAGTCCTGTGCTGCTATTGATTCTACGCTGTATCGACAGCTCGTACTGTTTCATTCCAGTGCTGCGTCGATTATATGTCGTGTCGATCGTATGTTGTTTCGATTCTGAGCTATATCTGTTTCACGTAAAACCCATCTCATGGATGTAAACCATTAACAAACACTAATTAATTTATTTTTATCATAAGAATTACTGTAAAGGCTCTTATTTTCGCGGGCCGTAATTTTCGTGAAAATGAATAAATATATCGGTGATATTGCGAGCTGAAAATTTCGCGAATTTTACATGAACAGAACCGAAAGTTGAAAAGTTTCGAAAGTACCTAAGTAGAGAAAGTTGAAAAATTCCAAAAGTACATCTTTTGCATAAAGCATTTTAAGAAACTTCCTTTTGTCCGAAACGTTCATGCCACCCCCCTGCGTTCCCGTCTAAATGGCGAGTTCAAGCGTTTGCTCAAGAATGAGTTTATTGAGTGGTATTCTAATGAGCTTCAATTTCTAGAGAAAAAGAATCTGTGGACTTGCGAATATCACGACTAAAACCGATTCACGCTTGTTTGCTTGTGCGCGTATTTAACGGTACTGAAGCCAAACATGAGATAATTTTGAATGGCTTCAAAGAAGCTGGTATAAATAGTATTCTAAGTGAATGAGCTGCCTTCTATTAATTTTATTGTTTTATACTCGAGAAATATAGTTGTATATTATTCAAAAAATAGTTATAAGAAAGAAAGTTGTCAAGAAAAAGCTTGCAACTGTGCAATAAATCATTAAATTTTGAAGTGAAAAATTTCTGATTTTTTATTATTATTTGAGGCGGAAAAAAAAGTGTTTCGCGAGGCTTAAATTTTCGCGATTACGGCGGGCTATCAAAAATCGCGAAAATTAAAGCCTCGCGAAAATAAGGGCTTTTACAATATATAATTTTCCAATATGATAAGACTGCTCTTCCGTTCAAGCACTATATAAGGAAAACAACCGGTTTTTTTTTTCGTCTATTCAGTTGCATGCTTTTCATTGCCATGTATATTATTAATATTATGTTGTTAATTGTCGAATCAGTTTCCTTTATAAAGTCCTCCACGACGAAATCCCTCACTTTAGCAAGGTTCACACGAGCTTTGTAGTAATAGGCTAAATAAATAACATATAGACCGAATTAAACATATTTCAAAATATCAACTTTTGAATAAATGTTTGAAGGATTTAAAAAAGGAATAATATATATATCCCTATGCAATTTGTAACTGAGTGTTCTTTTTCGAAACATATATTTCATAAATTCAGTAACGATTATAAAATTTGGTACACTAACTAACTTTTTTGTAACATAGGTTTATATTATTTTAATATCCTAATATAGGAACACTTATGCTAAAAACATGAGTTATAATTGTTGAGCAAATTATATTATTAACCTTATTTATTTACATTAAAACATTATTTTAAGAGTAATGGTGTAAATCTTTAAAAAAGGCATCAAGGTTATCGTGAAGAGTAATCTCTGCAAATTACTCCATCTTTCAATATCTCTTTGAGCACTGATATCTATATTTACATTCGTAACGATCAGGAATATAATATTCTCAGTAATTTATATCAGTGAAGGGAAAAAACCCAGGATTTCCTATGTTCACGTATAAAATGATACTTCTGTATTCGTACGTGTTACTTCGAAAAGATATTTCTGCGCTTGTACATGAAACGGTTTTGGAATTTTCAAGTAGCAACGAGGATTATGTCTGCTCTTCCTCCTCTCTAATTCAATACCTGCGTTTATTTCATAACGTAATGCGAAACATTGAATATTTTAAACTTAAACTGTATTCATTATGATTTTAATTCTTTCTCCTTCCTTGTTCCTTACCCTCATATTTAGCTTCTATGCAATTTTTATCCCTAGTTTCTTTGCATATGTAAGATGAAATTTTGAGTCTGACATCGATGATAGCTGGATTGTTACAAAAAGGATACTTTCAGGGCTTATTGGTAATCTTCTTTATTTTAAGTATATCATTCAAGAAAACATGCATGGCTAAACTGGCGCAAAATGAACTGTCGGTAATAATTAGTGTACATTCACATATTCTTATCGTTGCTATGGATGACGAAGAGAAGCGGCGGTTAAAATTACAAAGATAAGTCGAGAAAAGCGAAAATTATGCTAATGACGTAGAATTTAAGAATGATAAAGTTGCAGTTATTTTCTCAACCGAGGAATATTTTATCGCTTTATTGTAATTGTTTTAATTTTTAATTTTAGTTTAATTGTAATTGGTTAAGTATAAGTGGAGGGACCACCTGTTATTTATTCTGAGTAAGTAGGTATAGACCCCTTACACTAGCTACCGAGATTAGCAAGGCCTCCTTGGGCCCCCGTACCATTCTGGTACCGAAGTGCTGCTATTGTCTGGTGCAGCAGACATAGCAAGCTCTGCCACCGCTGCAGTGCGACCATCATATCCTCAGATCTACTTTATTATAATTGGTTATAAGATTTTACTTTAATTTTTGACGTTGTACTTTCATCGTAAACGTTATATACGAAATACAATCAGATTAAAGAGTAGACTTTTACAAAGTTACTTACTTTTACAAATCAATGTTATTCAATGTTCAATGTTTTTCTATCACAAATCAATGTTAGAAGTATATACTTTTATTATAAATGTAGTCTTACTCTTGGTCTATTCTGTGAGCATATAGGATAGCGAACCAAAAAAGAACTCCTCCATAACAAAACAAATGCACTGAAGGACAAATGTTAATGGCAATAGTTAGCAACAACAAGCAGCATAAAGTGCATAAATTTGTAGTCCGTTAATTTCACGTGTATTAATTTGCGGCGCGTTATTTTCGAAGGTTAAATAGAACCTGCTTCTTCAGCGGCAGATGGTATCTTTGTCGTAATTTTGACCTCTGCAGCTAAAACGAAGGCCTTTGTTTAATCTCGGAAACCACAGTACTGCAAATTTACGCACGTTATGCTAATTTTATTATTAATTAATATCTTGAACAACTCATCTGTATGTAAAAGATTTTATGTTTTGATGTGTCTCTGACAAAGAATCGTTCCAAAGAGGTATTTTTCTAAGTTAGAATAACCTAAGAACGCTGCAGAATCTTATCGAGGTCATCGGAAAGTATCCAGCGACCATTATCATAGTAAATGTCCATTATCATACCAAACAGCAGTACTCTGGGTGAGAGGGTATCTTTAAGTTTACAATAGACCACGTGCCATAACTCAGGGTAATTTTATATCCACAGAATTGTTTCTTTGCAGTCGAAAATAAGTCTGACAAATAAATTTTAATTAATGATAAATATATATAGACGTACGTGATAAATATAGATTATATGAGTTAAATTTGTAAAAAGTTGCAAAGGGGAATAGAAAAGACAAAATATAGGTTCAATTTCTGTTTACCAGCTTTCGACTATGTTATCAGTTCAGTGGCCTTTACCTAGTTGATAAAAATAGGAGTTCAGTTTTTGCTCGTTACACTTTCTACTCTTTCGTTTATTCCAAATCTGAAATTTTCATTCTTAAAAAAGAATGTCACTTTGCCTGAAGCATGAGGCATCTAAGAAAGGAATGATAGATACCATTATTAAAATCAATCAATAATGAATCTGAAAGTAGTATAATTTTAATAACATAAATGAGGATAAAATTCATGATTACTATCACCTGTTCTATGCTGTGGAGGTCAGACGGATTTGCTTTCATGCTCTTTTTTTTTTTTTTTTTTTTTTTTTTTAAGGTGTTATCTTCCTCCCCTTCCTAGTTAACCTGTTTGACGAAGATTTAAAAAGAACAGAATTACTGTTACCTAAACGTCCCACATGCATCCTGAAACATTTTTGATAATTATTATGATAATTAATATTTAAATTATATTTTGAATTAAAGAATAATTTCTGCTGTTTAGTTACTTCTGCATATCTGTCAGATATGGCGACATGATTACATGTTGATCCAAAAATTTAAAATCGTCTTTATCTTAGGCACTTATTTTTATAAGGTATTTTCTCCCTTCTTACCGCATGCCTTTATGGTGTTATTAGAAGCACCTTCGGCCAGTAATCGGGAAGTTCGGAGTTCGAATACTGGCGAGAAATTTGCTCAGTTTTCAAGTGTTTCCTGCTTCGACGTATCAAATGACACTCTTGATTGAATTTGTTACACTTTCCAACTTTACTTAAAATTTCAAATGAAAATACCGCGTCAACTAATTATTTTACGAATATATTAAGACTTGATTTAACAGGTTTTTAATCACATTGCAACTTTAAGGAATTATCGCATTTCCTCATGTGTTTGTTCATTTTTGGTATAGGTAGTTAGTCCATCCAGGCTAGCTTTGGAAGGTTCATGGTTCAAATCAACGTGAGAATACATTTGATTTCTCAAGCTTTTTGCTCCGAAAATCTTAAAAGCCTCTACTGTGCCCATATTAAAGTTTAGTGAACAGTGATTCGTCACCACTTAGATTTCATCAACTGGGTCTTGTGCAGCTTCCCAGTTGACTTTTAAGAGGGGAAGAATGTAGCCAATTATCGTAATCCTTCGAGCATGCTTTTCTGACGTAAGTGGTTAGAACATCCAGCCAGACAGGGGTGATTTATTATATTTCTTAGCTTCAAAATAACTAAGATCCTCTAGTCACCTAATATTTTCAATTATTGGTTCTGACAGCAACACGTAATTGTTACTATAGTATATATTTCAAATTATTAATTGGGAATGTGCAGAAATAAGACTTTATATTATGGTTGTTTCTGAATACAAAGATGATTACTTTCAAGCAAAAAATATGAATTTTGAAGCAAATGCTGTGCTATTATACAAGGAATTTGCAGTCTAATCTTACCAGATAAGATTCCCTTAGCGTCTTCTATAGAACGGCTAAATAGAACGGAACTTCTATTGAAGGAACGAATTTCAACTAAATGTATATATTACTGAACTATGCAGTTTTGACTTTCTGAAAGGAACTTTTAAAATTCTAAAACCAGAATGAGTTAAGCTGTTTGCATTTGCTTGCGAGTTTGAACATTTCAGGTTGCCGGTGTTGCAACAGCGGTAACGCTCATGTTCAGTAGAACGTTTCATGTTTTCCGCCAAAAGGCAGGCAGCGTTTTCTATAAATCAGAAGAACATTGTTACTATTGGTGAAAGACATGAAATGCTTTTGTTAACTTTCAACATTTTCAAAACTTTTCAGCATCATTTAATAGAACTATGTTGTGATTTAACTGCGACTTTAATCCATGATCCTTAAAATTCGTGAAGAAATTTTCCTGTCTGATTCAGTGTCACGCTCTGCTAATACCAAGAAATATAACACTATACTCTCAAATCCCGTCATGCAGGAGAAAAATCGTTTAAACAGCCGAACTTCTAGAGAAGTGGTAGTATTTTTTATATCGGGTCAGACCGCAAAATTTACATCAGTAATATCTTTGAGAGTGGTTAGTTTAGCACAGGGGTGGCAAACCTTTTTGGGAAGAGTGCCATTATCTGAAAGAAAAGTTATGCGTGCCACTTCCTATTTTTCCAACATACTAAAAATTATAAAAAGATGAAAACATGTTATTTACAGCCTGATTATGGTATTTTTATGCAAATAACACATTTTTTATGTAACTTTGACTAGTTTACATTTAAAAAATAATATAATAAATAAAACAAATCTACAAACTAGAGTTTTAGTGTTAAACAATTTTAAATGTTCAGTCATAGTCAGTTAGGTATATATAAAAATATAAATAAATAAATTGAAACATTTAATTCTAAATAACCATTAAACAATCAGTATTTAATTAATGTGGTTTTTGAATATGTAGTTTTTTTTAGTCCAAAGAGGCTTTGTCCCTGAAGGACTATTATTTTCGTTTTGCAATTTTGTGTTGGTTCACTATAAATGTCCGTTTCACTTTTCAAACTGTTGCCACCAAATGTTAAAGTCCTGCATTATATTTGAAGAAATTAAATAATTAAAAATCTGCAAATGTATGTATATTTCTCGCACTGTGATAAAACAACGGTACCTAGAGCCATCGAGTTTTGAATGACATAATCCTCCTAGGAATATGGACATGTAGAAGCCCAAATTTCAAATTTGGTATTTGTTTTATTATTGATTTCCTATTTTGTAAAACTTTAACGAATTTTTGATTAACAAACTCAAGGATTTCAAAGCGAGCAATGGCAACGTTGTACAGAAAAATCATTTTTATCCCCAACGTGCGAGTCTCTGTATCGGAAATTCTAAAGATATGCTTATTTTAAAACTATTTTGCGATATTGCTGTTGAACTGAATTTTATGGTTTAAGTGTGAAGAACGTGATATTTAATAAATAAATGTAACACACAAAATGTTTAAAAAAACGCCCCTTTGGACGAAATTTAAAATCTGAAACTTTTCAGATTCTTTTTTTTTTTTTTTTTTTTTTTTTTGTTTTCTTTTTTTGCAAAGTTGATTCTATATTAGGATCTATATTAGTTCTTAGAGATTCTAATACTATTAGGTGTTTTAGGTGAAAATAAGTTAGTATTTAACGATATTTTGATTTTATTGTGGTCATAATAGAAAACATTTGTTCACAAGCGTATGTTGATCCAAACCTACAACAATATCTGACAGCCAAAATCGTGTAAATTTGAAAAATTGCTTGTTGGAACAAATTTCCAAATTTCAATACTATTTCGATCACTTCCAGTTGAAATATATGTTACTTATATTTATTTTTCAGTGTAGTATGCTTCTGTACGCCAATAATTTCGAAAACTTCGATCTTGTTTTCGATCAAATCATTTAATTTTTCAATAAATCTTTGCGTGCCACATATCGGGCAGCCCTGGCTTAGAATATCCAAAATCATGGTCTCCGCGATCATTAAATTTAAGCTCCTGTCTCTTTTGATTATAAATATACTTCAAGAACATTATTCGTTAAGATGAAACTTCCAACATAATTTCTCTTGACAAACATAATTTCACGAAATGGGAAGAAACTCTTATAAAGACGATTATTTTAATAATCTGCTTTTATGCTAAGTGATTGAAATTTTTAATTTACGAAAAGATGGATTAGACATAGATCCATATCTCCTATTTAGTTAATATGTAAAACTACACTTTAATATATAAAATGGAGTAATGTTTGGTTATTAGGTTTTACGGATCCAGAAACATGATAAATCTGTGTCCTTCTCGGGAATAGAACCAAGATCTTGCAGTTTGTTAACTGGATGTAGCAACTACTTACGCCAAAGAACACACATACGCGCTTTCTGCAATAAGTTTATAAGGTTGGTGAAGCTATCTTTTGTGTTTTGCATACCTGAAGTGATATAAAATCTTCAAATTGTACTTTCTTTCAAATCCAAAGTTTGTTGGGTAATCTATGCAGTATACATATTTAAAACTTGGCAAAACTACGTTTCTCTTAAACGACAGTGTTATGAATACCTCACGATCGAAACTGTCTGGGTCTGGAAGACTAATTACATTTATTATAGCATTAAATTTGGTCTAGTCTTTTCCATAGCTTTTCCGGAGCAAACTTTGAATATTTTCTTTTCTTTCTGCTCATCCCGTATAAAACTACTGCAGATGTTATTTCAATACATTAACATATATTAGAATAATAATGCCTTAAGGTGTCTATTTCCATCATTTTAGGGTAAATACAGTCATGAAATGTTAACTATTAAGGAAATAACTAAAGGCTGTTACAGTTTCAGGAAAAATAATGACTTATCTTATTCTGAAAGTGCAAAAGTTGGTTTTCAAATTCTATTTCTTTCTTTCTTTTTATTTCATTTTACAAGAAAATATACTTAATTTTTTAATAATTATTTTTTCATCTTTATTTGTAAAAACAAACTTAATGACAAGATGCTAATAGTATTGGAAGAAATGTATACAGAAATTAAAAAAAAAAAAAAAAGGAAAATCTCAAAGCTTTCAGATTTTTTATTAAACCAAAAGGAAGTCTTTTTTAACATTTTGTGTGTTGCGTTTATTAATAAGCATTTTTTCGTCTTCATTTGTAAAAATAAATTTAATGACAAGATGCTAATAGTATTGGAAGAGAAGCATACAGAAATTTAAAAAATAAAAAAAGGAAGATCTGAAAGCTTTTATATTTTATTTTACGCCCAAGAGGGTTTTTTAACGTTTTGTATTATTTAGTAAATACCATGTTCTTTGCACTTAAATCACATAAAATTCAATTCAACAGTCTCGCCCGCTGGAGATAAAAGTTTTTTTTCCCCCGTACAGTTGTTGCCAATGTTTGCTTTGAAATCGTTGAGTTTATTAATCAAAATTTCATTGAAGTTTTAAAAAATTTGAAATAGATAATAAAACAAATTCAAAATTCTCCCTTCCAAGTGCCCGACTACTTTATTCAAAATTGGATGACTCTTAGGTACCGTTGTTTTTTCACAATGCGAGAAACATTCATACATTGATGCAGATTCTTCATTGTTTAGTTTCTTTAAATACTCAGTGATAATATAATACATAGTGATAATATCTAGTGGCAATAGTTTGAAATGTGAGCCAACGCAGAAACTGAACGACGCCAAATGCCGTTCTGAGACTAATAGCCGTTTGGGTCTTACCGCCCCTTTGGGCTAAAATTTCACAAGCAAAAAAGAGCGCTCATTGTTATCCATGGATTCAGATGCTCACTTATAAATCTATAAAGTAACAGAGGCTGTTCGCACATTTTTTAGACGATTTTCGTTGCAATTGCAGAAATATCTTTCCAAAAGTTTTTATGTTTTAAATTTTCAATTTGAAAATCCTTATTATTTATTAGATTGTCCGGAAAATAATGCAGGGTTTTAACCTACGTCTTTAAAGTATCATAACTCAAAAACAATTTTATTAATCAAAATAAGCAGCGGCAGAATCAATGCATTTTTTCCAATGAGATATAAGTTTATTTATGCCGGTAGAATTATATTCCGGAGCTCTGGACGCGATAAAATGGTCAAAGGCGTTTTTGACCTCGTCGCGATTTCTGAAGTATTTCTTCTGCAGAATGTTATCCAGATGTTTGAAAAAGTGGTAATCGGTCGGCGAGAGGTCAGGCGAATATGGGGGAAGAGGGAGAGTCTCGTATCCCAATTCGTCCAATTTCTGTAGGGTCAGTTGCACGACGTGCGGTAGAGCATCGTCGTGGAGAAGAACTGGCCGCTTTCTGCTGACCAATGCCGAGCACATGCGTAGCAATTTTTGGTGCATTTCGTTGAATTTCTGACAGTACTTATCTGCTGTAATCGTTTCGCGCAGATTTAGGAAGCTGTGAGGGACGAGACCGGATTCAGACCACCAAACAGTCACCATAATTTTCTTTGGGTGCGAATTTGGCTTTGGAAAGTGTTGTGGTGTCTGACCGCGGTCCAACCTCTGAGCCGAATGTCGCCAGTCGTTGGAGAGAATCCACTTTTCATCACACGTAACAATTCAATCAAGAAAAAGGTCGTTTTGTTGCGGAGAAGAAGAGCAGACGACACTTCAAAATGGCTACTTTTTTTTATTTTCGCTCAATTAGTGTGGCACCCACTTATCAAGCATCAACTTTCCTATACGATTCAAGTGATCAGAAATCGTTGTCTTGCTTATTCCAAGCTCTTGAACAGTTATGCACGGGTTTATTTCAACTAAAGTCGGCAGATCATCGTCATCAACAGCTAAAGAGCGTCTGCGATGCTCTTGAACTTCCAGGTCAAATTCTCCACGACGAAACTTTTGGTATCACCGTTGAACTGTAGATTCATTAACACTTTTCTCACCCATACTTTAATGACATTTCGAGCCGTTTGTCCTGCGCTGGGGCCTAGCTTCTACTCATAAAAGTAAATTTGCAGAAAATCCCGTTTTGACATCTAAGCAAAACACCTAGTAAAATTTTTGAAAATAATTTTGGAACAGATTGATTATTATATAAATATAGAGCGAAAATAGAGCTTCAAGATGATATATAAACTAATGTAATTTTTGTAATGTAAATGTAATACATAAGTAAATAAATTTGTAATGTAATACTAATGTAATGTAAATATTTTTGTTGCTAAAAATGTACAGGAAAGATAACCAATTGCAAAAACCTGCATTATTTTCCGGACAACCTGATAGTATCTTTATAATTTGTAATTTTCCAAGAGAATAAAACCTTTTGTAGGTATTTTATCCCATTCCTCTCGAACAGCTTTCTAAAGTCTGGGGAGATTGAAGGTCGATGTTTGGAAACCACTTTTTAAAAGTCCAAAAGCGCAAATATACATTGATGATAGAATAGGAGATTTAGTAAGGATATGAGTGTGAAGTTTGATACCCGTTTCTTGTTTCATTTTTTTCCAGGAAATTAATAGTAGATTTTGGCATGTCGCTGCTTGCTTTGTCTTAATGCATTTCGACTGATTGATCACACATTTCGTATTTGAAGATTGGATATAAACTATGTTTTTGATAATGTGTGGAGTTGATCTTAACATTTTCTGCACTCCCTTTAGTTTTAATTTACCGTTATATGAAAAGCCAGCAACAGTCATAAATCTATTAGAAAAACTTTCTTTAGATTCCTTGAACCATGTTTTAAGATTTTTTTTCCTCGACTTTGATAATAATAAATGGATCTGTTTTTATATTACAGTCATTTAAATATACCCAAGATTCTTCTATTGTGACAAAATGGTTTTATTTTTGTTGTGTTAAGTGTTTTCCATAAAGAATTTTGCAGAGCATTCTGCGTTCGGTGATATGTAGTGAAAAAAGATGATGCACATATTGCTTTTTCACCTTTTTAAGGTTAAGCTCAAATCAAAGCATTGACCGTTTTGGTTACAGTTAACACTGAGCATTTTAATGATTTTGCAACTTTACTTTGAACTGGCGTATTTTGTTTTAACATTAAAGATCTTGCTTTTGCAACATACGAAACATTCCGTTTCTTCCTTGGATATATATATACATATATATGGGACAATGTTTCCACTGGAAGCTAAATTTTAACGGTTTTTTCCCTTCGTTGTTGACAACATTATCTATCGTAGCTTTAGATACTGAAAACACATGGCTTTCACAATTTTTTTTAATCACTAGAACTAATAATTTTTTTCGGAAAGAACACAAACATAGCCTTCCATCCATTGCTTCTTTTAAAGCGACATTTTTTACAAACTGTCAAAATTGTCAAGTAGCAGACCATAATTTATACTTTAAAAAATATAGTTGTAGTTAAAAAAAAAATCCAAGCAGAAGGTTTTTTTTTTTTTTTTTTTTTTTTACAGCAAAGCAAAATCGTCTAAAATTGGTGCAAGCAAACCTCTGTAGAGTTAAAATTAAAGAAAAAAGGGAGAGAATATTAAATAAAAGTTTATGTAGAGAACTTCTGTATCATATTTGCAAAATACATGTTGCTGATATGCTGATATTGACTCTTGACGGTGCACAGTTATAAACAAATACCTAATGGGTGAAATACCGTGTTCACAAATATCCTTACCCAATTTTTATTTTCGTGGCTATTAGTCGTTGTCAGAACCATTAGTAAAAATACTTACTATTACAAAAATCTTTTAAATGGCGGAAATATTCCTGTTTTGGCATTTTTAAATTTAAAAACATGAGAATTTAATTTTTACATGAATAAATTTAAACATGAGTATGAGTATTTAATTTAAACAGATTTACGAAATCTGACTTGTTATATGTCCCTCCAATCCCTATGATAAACGACTGCGAAAATAAAGATTGAATAATAACGTCATGTATATAATCAAATAAACAAGAATATGATATAAAATACTAAAAAATGTAAACTTTACAAGATTTACAAAGCTTATTATCGCTTGCAAATGCACCACAATAATGCGTAAACATAAGAAAAAAAATCTGTAAAATTTCAGATTGTACATTGCCCCCAAAGAGGCGTTTTTTTAACATTTTGTATGTTACCTTTATTTACTAAATATCATGAACTTCGCACTTAAACCATAACATTAAATTCAAAGGCAGTATCGCAAAATAATTTTAACCTCTTCGTCGTCCGTAACGCGTCTAGCGCGTCTGCAGACTAGCGACTGCAGACTTCTGCGTCTGCAGACTTCTGCAGGGCGGTCGTAACGCGCCTTCAAGCGTTCTTCTACATTTTAAAACTTTTAAACGTTTCCCTCTGAGCGGCTAGGGTTTTCGCTAAGAAAGCACAAATTTCCCAAAACTACTATGAGAACAAATTATTTTTTTTTTTATTTTAATGTAAAAACTCTCCTAGTATTTTATACCTGGATTTGTTTTCTTTTGATATATTGCCTTAATTCCTTTCACATATTTTAATATGCACGTATATATACGTTCTTACAGATATCACAAAAAATATTGTAGGCCGTATATATACGGCCTTGCCGCTTAGAGGGTTAAAACGCTTTCTAAATGTTTATTTGTTTGAGTTTTTATTTTTGCTTATTCTAATACGTCATAGAGGGCAGTACTAATCAGGCATTCTATTTCTAATTGAATTCCCTCCCCCGGTTTTATGAATATACGCGCCATTTTACGTAAGATGCAAGACAGTGAGAGGTCTTCAACGTCTACTGAGCAGAAAAAAAGAAAAAAATGAGGTTGTGAATTGGAAAGACAAGAAGGATGTACGTTTAATGAGTATAGTCTATGACTGATGCTGAAACACGGAAAAGACTGTAAAAAAACCAATAATTGTAAAAGATTACAAAAACAAAATGCGAGATGTGGACCGACTGGATCAGATGTTATCAAATTAATCCTGCTTTTGGAAATAAGCAGAAATATTATTACTTTTCCATTATGCTTTATTTCCTTATTATTTTACTTAATATCCATTTATATTCATCCACTACGAAAGTTATGTATGTACAGAGAAAACAACATTACACGCTGCGAAAAACAAAGAGCCGCTGGGAAGAAATTTTCGCGGACAGGAGAGGACGGCGATAGGATTAAAATGAAAATATCTTTAGAATTTCCGATACACAGTCTCGCGCGCTGGATTTTTCTTTCTTTCTTTCTTTCTTTTTTTTTTTTTTTTTTTTTTTTTTTTATATGAGATGTGAAAAATGTGCAGTGCCCTAGCAGGGACTGGACCTCTTGAATACGCCCGAGTGTGTTATCGTTACACCAGGAAGGCATGCTGGAATGAAGGAGAAAATACCTTATGTACTCCTTCTTTTAAAGGGCGGCTTTAGGTACCCAGTCGCCAAATCCTGGTGGTGACGAATTATTGTCGACCATCTTTTCGGGCGCCACTGTAGAGACATTAGGGTTTTCTTAAGCAGGAGATGGGAAAAAAATGTGCAATGCCGTTGCCAGGACTCGAATCGGGACATCTCGAATACGCGTCGATTATGCTTCTAATTCACCACGAATGCATGCAGAAAGGAGAGAGAAAATACCTTATAAGTTTATATCCACATTTGATTTAACTCTTAACAGTAAAAGATAAATATCACGGAAAGTTTATTTCTAATGTATTTTTAATAATAGTCTTTAAATTCCAATGCCCTGCCCTGTTAAAAATACATAATTCAAGTAGTAAATTCTTTTGTTTTCTGAAAATCTTATTATACCTACAGGTTATTTAAATATTACTCTTGTTTCACCATTCTTTTCAATCTTTATTATGCAAATGGTGAAGATATTAATCTCTTCTTTCTAATCTGTAGATTACTGCCAATTAGCAATCTGCGAATAGAAGCTGATTAAAATACTTCGATTTCGTTAAAGTAAAAGTTATTTCTCCCAAAATTGATGCTAATATTATTGTGGGTGTATAGACGAGTGGCTGCAGCTTTATTGCGTGATCACTGGTATTCGTAATTAAAACGTACGCCGACAAATGGAAAATCTTTTATTCACTTCTGTGTCGTCCCTTTGAACTAAAATGAAATTCTAATTAATTTCATTTTCAGCGTTTTAGCAACAGAAAGAGAACTGACTTCTTTTTTTTTTTTTTTTTTTTTTTTTTTTTTTTAATAAAAGGCCATAAAATATTCTCGAAAGAGTCATCTGAGTTGCAAAAAATAATTAAATGTCTGCTTTCTTCATTTGAAGTAGCACTGATAGTATCACCAGGATTTAAATTCTTTCCACTTCCATAAAAAGGAATTGGTTACTGAAAATCGTCTCCGATTGTGACATGCACCATATCGAATTAGAACATCTGTTATTAATGATACGGCAAAAATTTTATTTAATATGATGACATTATATAGAGTGCTGGGAAAATATCTCTGGAAATTTGCGTTGAATCATCTCTGGCATTTTTGTGTTGAATCACTAAAAGCGTTCTATCACTTTTAAAATTGTTTCCACCAAATATTACAGCCGTGTATTATATTTAAAGGAATTAAATAATGAAGAATGTACATGAATGTATGTATGTTTCTCGCATTATGGAAAATAGGCCGGCGGAGCTATCAATTTGGAATAACGTAATCCTCCACCCGAACATGGGCACCTGGAACCCTGAATTTTGAATTTCCAATTTGCTTTTTATTGTCTATTTCATATTTTTAAAATTGTACGAATTTTTAATTAACAACCTCAATGATTTCAAAGCGGACGATGCCAACATTGTACCAAAAAAAAAAAAAAAAAAAAAAAAAAAAAACCATTTTTATCGCCAGTGTGCGAGACTGTCTATCGGATATTCTAAAGATATGCTGTTTTTAAATATTTTGGTATATTGCTGTTGGATTGAACTTTATGCTGTTTAAGTGCGATGAACATGATATTTGATAAATAAAAGTAACATAGAAAAATTATTAATAACTTCGTGCCTAATTTAAAATCTGAAAACTTTCAGATTTTTTAATTAAATATTTTTTAAACTAAAAACAATATACTGTAGCACCTTAACAGAATCCAAGCTCTTTGAACAGATAAATCAATTATACTGATTGATTATTCAGATCGCTGAGGGGTCACTTTTTTTACAGCGACCGTCTTCATAGGAGACCGAAACTGTCCACAACCATGACCGTCTGCCGATTTATAACTTAGCTAAATGTAGCTTTCAGAGAATTTGGCATCTTGTTTAGTTTATAGTTCAGGAAAAAATGATTCTCATTTTTATTCAAAGAAAATGTTCATTAGCCCAAAGGTATAATTTGCCCAGAAGGGCTATTAATTTCGTTTTGGCATTTTGCGTTGATTCACTATAAACGGCGAATCACTTTTTAACTTGTTGCCACCAGATTTTAGAGCCCTGTATTTTATAAATTAAATAATGAAGAATCTGCGTAAATGTATGTATGTTTCTCGAACTGTGATTAAAAACCGGTACATAGAGCCATCAAATTTGGAATAACGTACGTCTCCACTCGAAAATGGGCATTGGAATTTGTTGTATTATATTTATCATATTTTGTAAAGCATTTATGAGTTTTTCATTAAGAAATTCAACGATTTCCAAACGAGCAACGGCAACACTCTGGGGAAAACTCCAACGCGTGAGGCTATGTATCGAAAATTCAACTGATATGCTCTTTTAAATATTTTGTAGCATTGCTGTTGAATTGAATTTTATGGTTTAAGTGCGAAGAACATGCTATTTAATTAATAAAAGTAACACACAAAACGTTAAAATAACACCCCTTTGGGCGTAATATAAAATTTGAAAGCCCTCCGATTTTTTTTTTTTTTTTTTTTAGTTTACATATGTTGGTTTAAGTCCTTATTTCTCATTTAAAAAATCTGATGTGTACACCACATGACTTCCTTGCACGGAATATTAAATTATACGCATTTTTCTTGCATTTCATTTAAACTTATTGGATTGAATTAAATCTACTTCGCCGACAGCGCATAAACCACAATAGAATAAATGCAATCTTTAAAATTCACTCTAGTATTTGTTTACCATAGCGACACTCTGGGGCTAGATTCACTTAACAGTATTATATTTCGTTCATATTATAACTCATAATGCACAAAATTTATATCATTTAAAGAATAGAATTATCTAATCGTTGCCACATGTTCTATTCAAATACTATAATAAATAATAAAGCTAAAATGATGTATAAAAGAAATTAAGCAAAAAAAAAAAAAAAAAAACATTTTTTCACAGACGATTGAGTATTTCTCATTCAATTAATTCAGTTCTCACTTCGCGAGAAGGCAAAAATACATAAAAACTCAAAATATCTATATTAAAAATTACGAAGTAAATCTGAAACACTTATTTCCTAGAAAAAATTCCAAAAAGGATTAAGAATGATTTAATTGGCAATAATAAATGAAGGCTTTATCTTTGTTGTTCCGAAGCTAAGTTTCTCTAGATTGGCAACAAATTCACTAGTCTGCTGTTTCAAATGTGAACAATCAATGGCCGCCATAAAAAAAAAGGCTTAGTGGCACTTAAACAACTTTAAAATTGTTGATAATTCTAAAAATATTGCATACAGATTTACTAAAGACATAAGAACCTTAACCGGAAATATAAAAACAACATAATTCAATCATTTTTAAAGCAAAAAATGTACAATTTGCAAACATATACGAGTAAAGAAATTGAGTTCACTGAGCCGGGTAACACCGTGAATATATATATAAATATATTTATATACGTTTGGTGCGGCCGATTGCAACCAAAATACGAGGTACACATCTACATGTATTAGCAGTCCTATATACAAAATTTCAACGTTCTGAGGCTACTCGTTTTTGATTTATGTGAGATACGTACGTACGTACATACGTTCGTATAGGCGCGACGAAAAATTCTCTTTAGAATTAATTTTAAAGCAGTTTTATAATTTTTTTGGAGGAAACGAGTCTTTTATTCTGTTCTTACGTACAGATATCACGCAAAAACATCGTTAAATTGCATTCGATAGCGGTCAAAATGGATATTTTCGTTGAAATATGCTGCCTGAAACTTTTCGCAATTACAATACTTCCTTTTTACTTCGTACAAGGAATTAAAAATGGGAAACGTCTGGTGGAATTTTTAGTAGTATTGAACTTTGAACATTGCAAGCATACCAGTTTTTTTTTTAAATTTTTCAACTAAAAATTTGGATTTCAGCTATCAAATGGGAGTTTTTATTTATATTTATTTCTTTACCGTAGTTACTTCACATAATTTTTGTTTCGTTGAGGTGGCAACATCTGAAGGAATTATCTGAGAACTTTTTAACTCTCCCAGTTTTTGTTTGCGCCGTTGCTTAGCAACGAGATTTGTTTCTTCTTAACCTTATTCAAAGAATGCATGTGCATATAAAAAGGGGAACAAAATCTGAAAGCTGTATTTAGAATGCATTATCTTTATCCAAAATTTTATCTTAGAGCTTTAGGGCATACATTAGACATTTTTGCAATAGCTAATGTAGTTGAAAGAGTGATAATAAGTATTATCTTGAGATATAAATATAATATCGGAAAAGCTCCCGATTTAATAAATCTTGCTTAGGTTATTCTTAGAGACTGCTAATTTGATTTTTATTCTTGAATTGTTTTACCTACATTAAAGCTTTTTGTCTTAATTCTATCATTTAAAAATAAGAAAATATGAATAAGCGAATATATTTATTAAAATGGAATATGTTTTACAACTTTGCGTCTTTTCTTTTACTTAAATTATTTATTTATGATTTTTGTTCTCGAGATATTTCTATAAACAGAGTTTTATAATCAATTATTTTCAAAGACGGAAAAAAATTGAACTTATTAGAAAGGAATTGCAATTTTTTTAGCCCAAAAGGCTATTTATTTCGTTTTGGCATTTTGCGTTGCAAACTTTAAAATGCTGCATCGTTTTTCAAATTTTTCATCAAATATTATCGTTTTGTGTTATATTTGAATAAATTAAATAATGAAGAATCTACATAAGTTTATGTAAGTTCCTCGGACTGTGATAAAAACAACTATACCTAGCGCCATCAAATTTTGAGTAAGGTAAGTCGCCACCCGAATATGGGCATCTGGAAGCCCTAATTTGGAATTTGAATTTGTTTTATTATCTATTTCATATTTTGTATAACTTTAACTAATTTTTCATTAAGAAACTCAACGATTTCAAAGCGAGCAATGGCAGCACTGCCCCCCCCCCAAAAAAATTATCTACAGCGCGCGAGACTGTGTATCAGAAATTCTAAAGATATGCTCCTTTTAAATTAGTTTGTAATATAGATGTTGAATAGAATTTTATGGTTTAAATGCAAAGAACATGTTAAGTAAGGGTAACACGCAAAGCGTTAAAGACAGCCTCTTTTGGCGTAATATAAAATCTGAAAACTTTCAGACTTTTTTTTTATCAGATAGTAACATCTAACCGCAATTGTTTTATGAACTTGTTTAATTGTACTTTAGCCCTTCAATGCATGATTTTTTATATATTTTTCCAAACATTTTTTTTCTTGATGGTCATAGCTTAAATAAATATGGAGAAATATTTAAAAAATATTTAACATTTTTTCTTGGTTATTTTTTGAATTTTTAGATTTGATGCATATATTCATCGTTATGCATTTAGCACTAAAATGTAAATCACATGAAAAAATCATTTACAGTAATATAATTAGTAAATATTGGCATAAGATACTTAATTATTTATTGTTTTTAGAAGATACTGACTTTCATTAAAATTGTATTGGAACTTAATTCTAATTAATCATGTTCAGATTTCATAAAAATTAAAACTGTGATAAAAATTTAAATAAAAATGACATATCAAATATTTTGTACATTTACATTTATTTTGCAATTTATGTTGTATGGGAAATTTTGAAACAATTTCTACCAATATTTAGACGAACTGCTACAGCGCGTTATGTCTAAATAAAATTCACATCCAAAAAATGTTTGAAATTTGCAATTTGGCACTTTACAGCGAGTGCGATTTTCGTTTCATATGGGAGCATGATGAACTTTGTCCTGTCAGACGCAAGTTGGAGGAATATTTGATGCAGGACTCCTTTGCCTTTTCACATTGTAATTATTTTGTAAAAGACCGTTAGGTCTTCCACGTTTAAGAGCTGAACTTTCACCCATTTTGCACAGTTCAACGGAAAGCTTAATCCGAAAGGAGGCCAGGTTTAGCAAATCCTTGAGATTAGCTCCATTCTGTAGAGATACACTTTTGTACAGCAGCTATGCATTTATGACCACAGGCTCTAAGAAGTGGTTAAAAAAGTTTCGCATACCACTTTCTTGAACTCAGAACTATTTCCCTTCTTTCTATGTGACTATTCAGCAAATCTACCCCTCCCATATGTTTGTTGTATCGTTTCATAACATTTGGTCAGCTTACAGTAACTTTCTTTTTTTTCTTCCTATCGAATCTAGATATCTGTTCAATGGGGCTGTTTCCCAGTAAACGTTGACAACAGGAGCACATTCTTATTGTCTTTCTACACTAAATTACATATTTCAGTTCCACTGCAGTCTGCAACGTATTCAAAGCTTGTTCCCTTCGACTCTTTCATCAGTCGCTCATCTGCAGGGAGCTTGCAACCAGGAATTCTGTTTCTTCACTTAGTTCCCAAACAAAGAATGCCCTCATCAGCTGAACTCTTCATTGTGTCACTTGAAGTATAAAAGTTTCTGAAATACAATTTGAAATTTTGATTTCGAGGAATATCTCTACAAATTCTAATCACAGAATTTCCACTGGCGCCCAATTCTGCCTCATTTCCTAAGCAATTGTGAGGTAGTTTTCGTGGCTGCAGTATACCTCATACTTATGAGCAAATCCATCGAGTCCACATAAAAAATGGTTTGAAAATAATTACCCACTAAATGAACATAAATGAACAAAATCAAAGGAATTTTCAATATAAACAAACAATATACATGCTACATTATTAGAGACATAAAATTAATATTTTATGACTCTAAATAACGACAGCGCACGTAAATATCGAGTAAGTATTACTTATATAAAAATAATCTAAGCTTGAAATAAAAGGTATTATGAAGTCTTATAATTAAAAATCCACTCTAAATTTTAACCTGATTCATATATGCATCAAACTGCACTCTATAGTGAAGCCTAATCAAAAATTCATAGTGATGCCTATATGAATCAAACAGAAAAATCGAAATATTTCATTTTAAAACAGTTCTGTAGTTGAATTTTAATATAGAAATGAAAAGTACATACCTTCAGCTATATAGAGTAAAACTTTTAAGCCTTTAATATAAAATTTATGAATAACATAAAGCTAGCTTGTCCACTGAAAAAAAAAAAAAAAGAAATGAATTCTGTGTTCTTGGCACTCGAATGAAATAAAGAGTGAACTTTTATACTACCATCTACCAAGGAAAAGAAGACCCAAGTATTGATATGGATGTATTAAGATAAAAATCAACCCAGTAAACCGTCTGCTTTATTGATTTTTTAATGCTAAATTCAGTAAAAATTGGTACGATTCATATATGCATCACCATGCATTAAAGTGTTAATTTTTAAATTTCTCCTACGAATTTATGCAACCTGCCAGCCAAAGCATTACAGTAACTGTTTATATTTTTGCAAGATTGTACTGATATATTTTCTTCTGCTTTGATTGAAAAATATTTTGCCATTTGTCGAATTTCTCGTTTGTTATTCCTTTGGTAGTGGATTATTATTTTGGATTTGTTTGTAGCTTCATGCACAATTACGAAAATATTTTCCACAGAATACTACCATTCTCGAAGTCATATCCCACACTGAATACTTCGACGAGCGCTGTAAAAGATTAAAAATACAGTACACTCCCGATTATCCGCGGAATTGGGTGGCGCGGCCGCCTCGGGTAACAAAAATCGCGGATAATCCGAAAAAAGCTAAAAACGGATATTGCAAAAGAGAAAACAGTCATTCCAACTTTGAAAAATCGTTTTATGTACAATAAAACGTAAAATAAACAGCAGGAAATGTTTAACTAACGCTTAATATTTTAGTATATCACTCAAAACTAACCTAAAAGGCATTTTGTTAATAAAATCAGAAAAGTGCTTTGTACTTACGAGAGGCGTCAAGGATACACAGAAATATTAATACATATGTACTGTTTTAATACTGTAATGTATTATGTAATTACAAAAGCATAACTGTAAAACTACACCTTTATGGAGAAATCAGCCATTTGTGTTTGCTTCTTGCTTTGGAAGCATTTTCTCTTGATCCGAGATTGCAGTTTTCGTAGCATAAGTTTCTCGGCCAGCTCCACGTCGTCTTGTTCTTCCAAATAGCTCAGCAGTCCGTCGACTTGTTGCAAAGCCGCTTCGTGAGTCTTCCGCATCTGCACAGCGGGCTCGTCTTTGCTTTCACTTCGCTGTCCTTCATTATCGGTCTCTCCCCTTGCTTTCATCACAATTTCGTCATCTGTCAAGGGTTCGAAGCCAGGTTCGTTGACGTCACACTCCAATCACTTGTTAATGTTTTCAGCATCGACGTTCTCATCGCACGGAACTGTTTTCACCATATCGGCAAGAGTCGCCGTGGGCGTGTCTACATCTTCATTCACTTCTTCACAACTCAAAGGGGTTAGGTTGTTGTTGGCTTCAACATTAGGCATGAGTTTTCTCCGTGATTTTATGAGGGTTGCCGGTTTCACTGAGTCCCACGCAGATGCAATATCGTAGGTGCTGTCCAAGATTGTGCAGTGTTTCCAAAACTCTTTCAGATCATAACCTTCTTCAATTTTTGTCATTAGCAATTTGGTTCGGTATGTTCATTATTGCAATGACTCCTTGGTCCATGGGTTGGATTAGCGCAATAACGTTTGGGGGGAGAAACTTTGCAAAAATTTGTCCATCAGAAGACTTTCACGCTTGTTGCTGGGTGAGAAGGTGCGTTGTCGATCAATAGCACAGCTTTTTTAAGCAAGTTTTAAGCAAGTTTTTAAGCATTTAAGATCTTTACGCATTTGAAGAATAAAGATTTTTCTCGAACCATTTTTGAAAAATGTTTCGGTTCATCCATCCCTCCCCCACCCCTTTTCCACCCCTTTTTTTTTTTTTTTTTTTTTTTTGTTAAAGTTATCAACGGGCAAATTTTCTATCCTTGTGCCTTTAAAAGATCTCGGTTTTTTTTTTACTTTCCAATGACAACAAGTCTAAGTTTATGTCTCCCTGTAGCATTACTGCAAGACATGATAGTGATCCTTTCCTTGCTGCTTTTATGACCCGCCGCTTTACTTTCACTTTCAAATGCTAAAGTCCTGATTCGTCGGAATTGTAAATTTTTTCAAACGATAGCTCTTCTTTTAAAACAAATTTTTCAAATTCATGGTGGAAATCATCGGCTGCTTGTTGGTCACCACTAAGGTATGAACACCTACGAAGTCCAATTTCTCGAATTCCAAGATTAAGACGAGAGAGGGCGGTGGAGCGGACATTGCAAGCGTGAGTAACAAATCAATTACTTATCAGAGGGGAAGGTTCCGAGAAGGCCTGGGATATTTTTGCTATAAATAAGCACGATGTTAGCAAATTTAACGTTTCGCTCAGTTTTGTGAACATTTTTATTTTCTTTGCTTTACGCTTGTAAAAAAAAAAAAAAAAAAAAAAAAAAAAAACCCTTTGTGCGGCAGGCGCGGATAATCGGGAGTCTACTGTATTATTTGGTACTTTAATCTATGCATATATTCACTACAAAATATTCATCTTTTCACACACCTCTTAGGGAAAATTATAATTTGGCATTTTGGAAATGTTTCTAAAAGATAGCTTTTATAAAACGAAAGTGCATATCTTACATCAACCGTAAATAAATAACAGAGTACAAATATACCCAAATGACTAAATAATGTAATAAAGATAAGTACAAATATATATTATGGGGAGATTTATGTGCGCATGTATGTGATATTTTCCAGCAGTCGTGAGGAAGCTTGACATCAAAGTTCAGGCATTGCTGCGGCTGAATGTCAAAGCAACATCAAATAACGACACAACAGGATTTAAGTTTATAGCTCCATGCTTTATGTCAATTCAAGAAGCAGATCACTATTCGTCACTAAATAACATTACTTTAAATTTAATGCGTCATACTTTGAACAAAGAAAGGCAAAAAAAGCAGCGAGGTTTGCTAGCGCAGGAGGAGAGGAGCTTCTGTTGTGTCACTAAATGACGCGCATTCGTTATTTATAGTAGCGGTTACGTAATAGACTAGAATGTTCTAGAAAGTACTGGTCTAGGGGGAAGCTCCTAAATTGCAGAAAGTTAATTGGAGGTTGCGTGTTCGCGTAGAGCAAAGCCATCGTATTTTTTTTTATATTTTACATGTATGATATATATAATGTGTGTGTAAAATATCATAAAATACAACGGCTACGCTAAGAAATGATTGGCAACCTCAAAATTGACAATTCTATATATTATGTTCTCCCCCTAAATTCATCTGTTCTCCCAAATTCGAGATCTTTCTATATTACATAACGCTGCTTGAAAAATAGAACTAAACCCTAAAATTAACCACTCATAGATTAGGTGTACTTATGCACCTACGCAGTATAAATACTGTGTCGCAAGCAATTACGTCACTTATTCCTTTTCCTAACTTCTGTCATGCAAACATCTCCGCGCTGCTATGCTTTCCTGCCTAAGATGCTTACGTCGTACTTTTAAAACCCGTGTACATATAAATAATCGTATTTAACTATGATTGAAAAACGTCTTATCTACAAAAAGATGATTTGATGTGAAGAAAAATAAAGATGGTGACGGTGATTAAAATTCAGTTTTGTTAGCTGCGTCATCCTGCCTTCACCCTCAGCCACTACGACTGCAGTAAAATATCATATATATATATATATATGTTGTATGATCTTAAATTCATTTAGTGTTAAATCGAGTTATACTACTACTTGCTCAATTGCTGCTAAGTAAGTTAATAATAATTTATTTATTAAATAATATTGATTGTATTATCTTCTAAGATTAATTATAGTAGAATTATCTGAAAAGAGTGAATCCATATTTAGTAAGTTCAATTTCGAAAGATGTTTTGAAGTAACTTGAATGTAAATTGTTAAAAATGTTTAACGGGGACTTGAATTAAATCATGAATAACAAAATTTCAGTTGCAAAATTAATAAATTAAAAGCAAGTAATTAAATTAAATGCAAGTAATCATTGCCATTGATCGGAAATTAGGTGACTTTTCAAGGGAAACAAACCAACTCCCGTTCAATGAACAATAATTAAGAAATAAATACGAAGGTGTTTCGTCCTTTACTCGAACAATAAAACGATGCCAAACCGGCAATTCAAGCTAGGCCAAACATTTCCGTGAATAGAAGGCATAAGAACTAATGCAGAGAACTAAAGAACTCATTCCGATTAAGCATTTTAGCTAATTCAATTTTGAGTGAAAAGCAATTTCTGCAGTAAAATTGATATCGCTCGAGTAACCGTCCCCCGACACCCTCGTGTTTATGCATTTTAGTACAGTATTATTTGTAAAAATTAAACATTGGAAATTGTCATTATGAAATAGAATTCAAAGTAGTTGAAGTAAACATTAGGAAATTACAAAATATAAGAAAAATAATGCAATCTTTGTAAAAACTAAATAATTTTTTTTTAAAATATCACTTTTCTTATTCTATATATTTTTAAATTTTTATTTTTTATTTTTTTTATTAGTTTTTACAAAGATTGCATTATTTTTGCAATTTTATTATTTAAAACGTATCGGGAATGGTTCATTCAAACAACGCACTTGCAAAAAAGTCGTTTGCAGGTTTTCAACTTCCATCAACATCTAGCAACCGTATTTAACTTTCTTTTATCATTTCCAAATAAATTTGTAACTTATGAGTAAAGAATTTGTGTTACGGCGATTCACTGAAATTTGCTGTCGCAAAGGAACTCCCGCTTCAGTATGTATGAAATGTTACAAAGATCTTTTGTGTACAACTTTGAGTGGTATAAGATTTCAAGGAAGGCAAAGAATGTGTTGAAAATGAACCTAGGTCATCTACATCCGCGCAGGAACAGCATATTGATCAAACTAGAGATTTTTGAAATTAGTAATCATCTCTGAATAATTAGGGATATTATTGAACAAGTGGATGGTTTGGATCCTATCAAGCAGTCGTAAAATGTCATTTGAGCATAAGGTGCATTGTTCCAAAAATTTTGCACATTCTGATGTTGTCCCAGAAACATTGACGTTTTTCCAATATCATATTCAAGAGCCGAAGAAGGTGCTTTTACAGGGGGCATTTATCAACGTTCATAACACATAGACATAAGATACAGTAAAAGAAAATGTGTTGCAAGTCCTGTTGAGGTTTTGCTGAAACTACTATAAGACTTGCTTCAAGGATCGGAAAGAACTTTTGCGTAATTTGCATTGCGGTCGGGAGGGGATTACTTTGCAGGGGATGTAAAAGTATTCAATCCGAAAAGAAATCTTTTTATAGAATAATTCCTAATACTTTTCGATTACAAGAACTATTCCTTTTTGGTGAGAGGGATTGATGTATACAAGGGAATGGATAAATATTGCAAATTCAATTATAATCTTACCTTCAACACTATAATGAGGAAACGCTGCACTTTCTGATGTTGATAAAAATGATAAAGCAAAGAATAGTGAAACAAACTAATGCAAACTACTGTTCCTTTCACTCACTTTTGTGTAGGAATACGTAAATAATATGAAGCCTTTTAATTCGGTTGAAGTATTAAACGAGGACAAGCAGGCTTTCGACGTAGCTTATTAGATTGCTTTACAATCTATTCTGTGCTGAGAATGGAAAGTGTCAATTGTTCGCCTTGTTGAGCATAAGCTTTAGACTGCTTAAACTGTTTTCGGTTCAGCGAAGAGTAAAATGAGAATAAAGTGGTTCGTTCCGAAATGTTTCTCAGCTGTGAAGGCACATGCGAATAGAATGGTACTAACTTCATTTTGAAACGACATTGATATTTTGTCCAATTAAAACTTAGCTTGAATTTGGATTCTTAACATGTGCTTTAGAAATCTGAATGCTTACAAAATGCAATGAAATTTTATCGGCAATATTCAGACGAAACGTTTTAAAAAAACCATTTCCCGCTAGGAACTTGATGATACATAAACAAAAGTATTTAATGATAAATTCTTGAAGATTATGCGGGCAGAGATATTATACAATACATTAAAGGTAAGAGAAGGAAATTTTATGTACACATTGCAAAAGTGGAAAGAGAAAAATCAATAACCGCTAAAGATTTAAATAAAAAGCCCAGCTGACGTAGAATGCGTGGGCGACGAAGAATGAGATATCTAGATTGTATTAGAAAGGCTTCTGAATTAAATTACTTGAAATTGAAAAACATTAGCCAGAACAAAAACCATTTAGAAGAAAGTTTTGGTCCTCTATGTTTTGTCCTGCTATGGACAATGATGATTTAATTTTGTTATGAAAATAATATAGGTAAAATTAAATATTAAAAAGAATTAATTATTAAATAACTGAGTGGCAGCAGTAGGCTTACGATTATTCTGGTGCTCTATCGCAGAGGTCTGACGGGTTAAAATGTTTTTTAAGAAAATAAAAATCTTTTATCAATAAAATAAAAAATATTTGAACTAAATATTTATCAAAACATCCATAAAGAAAAATACTAATAGTAATAACGCAAAAGAAAAACTTCAAATTTATGTTAATTTTATATCTGAAATCTGAATTTATTGAAGACATTTTAGTTGGTTACACTTTTTAAGTCAAATATATTCATAATTGAGTATTAATATTTCAGACTGAAATTTCTTTCATATACGTATTTCTAATGTGTTTAATTAATTATTAGCTAATTTAAATTAATTAATTATTCACTAAATTTAATGAATTAAGTTATTTATTGTTAACTTCTTTTAATTAATTAATTAATAATTTAATTTACTTAATTAAAAATAAACAAATTATTAAAACTTTCCAAGCGGGGCAAAACTTGAGAGTAAATAATGAGAACCTAGTCTTGTTCTCTTATTTATGAAATTTTTCTTCGACCTAAAAATTAAAATACTACGTTTGTATGTAAATATTTATAAATTTTATATATAAATGCAAAATATTTTTGGATTTATACTGTAAAAAAATTACTAGAAGTTAAACTGATCACAGATTGTAGAAGCTCATCCATCAGTCGGGTTCTTTTTTTATTAATTTTCAATCTTGAAAAAAAGAATTTCAGTTGTAAATGTATTGCCAAAGAAAGTGGTTATTCTTAATGCGAAAATTCGTAACTAAGGGTACATATTTTTTGACAGGTACGACGAATAAAGCTAATCAAATCTGCATCTTCAGGTCTCTAAATAAGATTTATATCACGCTATAAATTAATTACCTTAATTTATAGATTTTTTTGGTGCATTATTCAATTTTAAGTTTTTAATGGTAATGAAAATAATTAAAATCTTCGCAACATTTTATTTGTAGCAAAAGGCATGGATTTTTGTAAATGTATAATGTCCATGCGGCATGGGGGCACTCTAAATATGAGTCAAGCCGAAAGTCCTCTCGAGAGATTGGTGGAAGTGAAAGAGGGTTGGGAGATCCTCGGACCCGTTCCCCATGGGGTCTTTGCATCAAAATTGGGGGGCGGAACTGAGCTAAACCGTGCTGTCACCTGCAAGGTGCTCAAGGCGTAAACTTGCTTTCCTTGCCACGAGGAATTTTGTAAGCTTGGGCTGATTATAGGTCAGACAAATGAGGATTAGCAACAAAAACAACAACAATTGATTGCTTCGTGCACCTGTTGAAATGTTACCTTATAAACACCAAAGTCTTTTCACTCAAACGTTCTCCGAAAGCAGTTCTTAAATGACCGAATCTCTTGAAGATGAGAGGTGATAGATGAGTTTCGAATTAATCTAGGCGTGAATTTAAAACCATTTATAAATTATTATATTGAAAATTGCATTGCACAATTAAATTAAAATGAGTGTGCTACTGACTGTATATTTACAATAATTCAACACAGAATTAAGTTTAAATTGTAACATCCTTAATAAATTCAACTAAATCTTCGAAATGATGGATACATTCATTATCTTGAATCTCAGTTATGAACAACTGAAACATCCAATAGGAAATATAAGTGATACAAAATGATTTAAAATAAAATACCGTTTTATTGACCAGTATAATTACCACTTTCGTTTACGATGCGAAAACTATTTTCCCTGTCATAGCATTTACCTCAACAGTAGTCTCGGTTGTTTAAGTGCTGATTTTAGTCACATAATTATCCCCCCCCTCTCCCGTTTGAAATAGTCTTAATTTAATCTCGACAGCAACCATTTTGAAATCTGTGAACAAAAGCCTACATTGGGGCGTTATATTCCTTACGTAAACCGTAATTTCGTATCTCGATGAGACTGCATTGCAGTTTGTGTACTTCGGTTATTCGGTGAAAGGCGTGTCTGTATAATAATGCATTTCAAATATACTAAATATTTTAAATATATCTAAACGTTCTATCATACTCGTTTATGCTAAGCATTAGGTGTACTAGATACACTAGATATTTCAGTTTTAAAATGTATTATGTATTAGGAAACGTTTGCGAACTAAGCATCAGACTATTCTTAAACACATGGTACAGAGAATACAAGAACATATCATTCAATGATACAGGAAAGGGAAGAGAAAGAAAGAAATTAAGAAGGAATAATTTTAACAAATTAATCTGATAAGTTAAACTTTGCTGCTGCAATAAGTTTGATTAATTGGTAACTTAATCAAACTTATCGTAAAAATATATGAAATGTAAGGAATTTATTTTTTTAATAATATTTAGGAGGACCTAAATATTATACTTTATTGTTATTCAGCAAAGCATAAAAATTTTTATATTGTTATTAAATTGAATATTTCATGTATTCGCAATTAATGTGGAAACTATATATTTAATAGCTTTTTTACAAAAACTTACCAAAAAAAAAACAATCAAAAGTATTTTAAAATTAAAAAATAAAGGTTTCAAAATAAATAATTATGAAAAAATGCGTGCAGTTTATTTTACAAGGGAATTATAACGCTTGCATTTTTTAATAAATAATACTTTTAATCATATCTCATATATTAAACTAGGCAGAAGATGTTAAGTATTGTCTCATTTAATCGATGAACATACTCATGTTCTTGGAGTTAAATTTTCCTGAACATGTTTGAGATAGGGTATTAAAATTATGACACAATGATTAGGTTTTCAGAAAACTTGATATCTGGTAAAAAAACTCATTTAGAATAACAAGCATTGGTTTTGTTTCATTTTATTAAATTTGTAAAATCTAATTTTTATTGATAAGCTAGATATATTCCCTATCTGAATCGATAGCCAGCTTATTGAAAAATAAGTTTCCAAGGTCTATTTCAACTGCCTCAGGGAATAATTATATTCCTTTCTGCAGTCGAATTTTAGAAGCTTTGAAGTCCATTTTTAATAAGTTCATGTTTTAACATGTGCAGCATTCTTTACAATCTAACAACATCTGAACTCTGAACTAAAATGGAAAAGGTACTTAAAAAACTCCTATAGCGTACATGAAACGGAACTCTCAGCTATAAAAGCTGCCATCAACAGTGCGTCAATAAGCAACTTCTCCAAAATATCCATTAACTCAGACAGCCAAGCAGCCATACTTTCTAACCGAAATCTAGACAACTGTTCTCACCTAGTCCATGAAATTAATCAAATCTCTAAAGATATCAAGGCTGAAATAACCATGGCTTGGATCAAACGGCACAGCTGGAACTTTGCCAACAACGCTGTTGGCAATCTTGCAAATTCAGCAGTTCTTTCCTAAGATGGTGAGTTCCTTAAAAATCAAGCTACCGAAATCTAATTACGGCAAAATCTAATTACGACAAAGCTAATTACGACAAATGCTAAACAAACATCTACGAGTTGCAAGAAAAGTAGACTAACGCTATAATAGGCTTGCACACTCACCAGGCTCTTTTCAAAAATCAGAAGCTGCAGGTCCTTTCTAAGATATTACCTCAACGGTCGATTATTTTCTTAAAAGTAATCTCTCTAATAGCGACAATTGGGTCTGTGGAGTCAAAAGACATGCAGACTATTACCTATTTTTCTGCTCTCTTACAAGTGACCTGCACATCCTAAAACCCACCAATCTAGACCTTAACCTCAAAACACTGGTGATGTCTCAACGGCACCTGTATCCAAAAGTCATGAAAAACAAAAGCTCAGTACTCTGGTAACACTGGACCAATTCCAAGTCACACCGGTGGAAACAGCAATGACTAGCCTACACCACAACAGCTGATTCTGAGCAACTTCAGTAATTTCAATAATGCTTTAAAACACCGTTTTGAGCTAAGCCCATGAACTTCATTTATGTACTTTGGGCTGAAAGACGAGCTTAGCACAGTCTTAGAGAGCAATATCCTCACGTAACACGAACCAGATCAGCCAAATGTAATCCCATATGTTTGTCAACTTACATAAAACTAAAAATTCCAATGCAGTGATCTCCATAGTATCACATCTGTTGCATTTAAGTAATCCAATATTATGATGAGTACACTCAACAGTTTGTGCTATGTAACTTTGTCTAATTTTATCTTTAAATTATAAGGTAATTTCTCTTGTCTTCCTAGCGTGCCTTCGTGGTGTAGTGGTTCTGCACGTTGGGCCGGTATTTCAGAGGTCCGTGGTTCGATTCCCGGCGAAGGCGGTTGCTCAGTTTTCATCTTGCCTGCTTCCAAAAATACCTAATGTGTCTACAGTGGCGCCCGAACTAAAAGGGTGTTGGATGATGATTCTCCTCACCCAGGATTTGGCGATTGGGTCCTCTAAAAACCCAACTTGCCCTTTGAAAGAGGGAGTACATAAGGTATTTCTCCCGCCTTCCTAGCGTGCCTTCGTGGTGTAGTGGTTCTGCACGCTGGGCCAGTATTTCAGAGATCCGTGGTTCGATCCTCGGCGAAGGCGGTTGCTAATTTTTCATCTCTTCTGCTTCCAAAAGTACCTAATGTGTCTACAGTGGCGCCAGAACTAAAGGGGTGTTGGATGATGATTCTCCTCACTCAGGATTTGGCGATTCGGTCCCCTAAAGACCCCAGTCGCCCTTTAAAAGGGGTAGTATATAAGGTATTTTTCCCACCTTCTTGGCGTGTCTTCGTGGTGTAGTGGTCAGCACACTGGGCCGGTATCTAGAGGTCCGTAGTTCGATTCCCGGCGAAGGCGATTCCTAATTTTTCATCTCTCCGGCCTCCAAAAAAATCCTAATGTCTCTGCAAAATGTAACAACTTAAATGCTCCTTAGGCAACAAGTAATATATATAAAAAAAAAATACTACTTATGTCAAGAAAGAAAAAAATTTTAAATACAAAAAACATTTTTAAAATTAATTATTTATATAATAAATATAATATATTTATTTAATTTATTTAATATGTGAAAAAACTGTTTTAACAGCAAGTGTCATTCACTACAACTTAAAAAAAATATATTTGAACTTGGGTGGATGAATAGAAAGTATTTTATTAACGACTGAAAATTTGAACAAGATATAGGAAGAGTGTGAGCTAATAGTGGGAATTTACAAATAGCATGCAGTCAATTCCTGGTTTCAGACTCTAGCTGATTAGTGTATTGGGCAATACCTGTTCGACTCTGTAGTGAAGTCTCTGGATACACTTTAACCTGTTTAACAAGGCTTGTTTAAATAAATTGCATTACTTATGGAATCCCCTGATATATGTTTCTTGCTCAAATCATGCACTTTTCTGCTATAATTTGGAAAAAAATTAAAGATTTGCTCTATCACGTGTGGCAATTAGAACTGCTGTTGGTAGTCTACGTGGCTGTTAATGTCTCGGTAGCTTAGTTTGTTTCAAACAAGCGAAGAAACCTCTGTTTAAACTGTGGCGAGATAACGCGTGGATTTTGCAAAACGATGGTGTACCTGCTCACAATGCTTTTGTTTTGCATGGTTTTTTAGAAAAACATTTAGCAGATACGGCTGCAAAAAAGCCCGTATTTACTTAGCATGACACCGTGTGACTATGTTTTTACTTTCTCGCTTAAAATTGCAATTTTTGGTCCTTGTTTTGAGTCTATTGATGCAATAAAAGTTTAGTTTGGTTTAGTTTATTATAGCAAAGCATACTAGGGCTACCTGCTTAAGGACAGGGATGCCTTAATAGAGCAGTTTCTAAGGAAAACTGGCTCGTATACACATTACACATGGGGAAAACACCGAAAATGCCCATGATGGCAGCCTTTTCGTCTGGGATCGAATCCGAGATGCAACGACAAAAAAAAATTCGCCGCGAGCATGGAACGTATTTCACAAAAACTACATTAAAATCTGTTTCAAGGAATGGAAAATTTTTTGCAGTCGGAGAGGAATACCTTGAAGAGATATAATAAATATTGCCTGATAAATTCAGATCCTGTGTTTTACATAATTTTTCCAAACATGTTTAGCAAAAGCAGCGTTAGCACACAAGGGCAATTGGTCTCAAAACGGGATTTTGCGTTATAAAAGTTTAAATCTCTTTTCAAATTGTTGCCACCAAATATTATCGCCCTGTATTATATTTAAAGAAATTAAATAAAGAATAATTTCCGTGAATGTATGCATGTTTTTTGCACTGTGAAAAAATAACGGTACCTAGAGCCATCAAATTTTGAATCACGTAGTCCTCCTTCCGAATTTGTATACCTGGAAGTCTGAATTTTGAATTTCGAGTTTCTTTTATTGTACATTTCATATTTTGTAAAACTTTAACGAATTTTTGATTAACAAACTAAACATGAGCAATGGCAACACTGTACGGAAAAAAGCATTTTTATCTCCAGCGTGCTGTACTGTGTAGCGGAAATTCTAAAGATAAGCTGTTTTTAAATATTTTTAGCTCAAAGGAACATTAACCCAAATGCTCTCGAAACGTGTATGTGTATGTAAATGAAAAAATACCCCTTTGGGCGTAATATAAAATCTGAAAGCTTTCAAATTTTTTTTATATAATTTTTATAACGATTCAAGCATTCGAAATTTTTCCATTGCAACCACGAATACGTTTCTCTTTCTTAACTTCTTCAAAATTATGTAAATATCTGCAAAATTTGCATGTTTACGATAATAGTGGAGCGGAGCTTTTGGAATGTCTCAATATAAATTAAGATGTCGAATGCGTGCGCTAGCAACTGTAATCGGTATCCTCTGTGTGAAAGATAAAAAAGTATCATACGCTTTCGCATATCAAAGTAAATAATAAGAAACGGATATATAAAAAATTTAGTCATATGGACAACGTTTTTATTAAAAAAATCTTCGGAAAAAGGTTTTTTTGGGGAACAATATTCCATGCCACTAAAGGTATTCAAAATAAAAACGATAAAAAGATTGGGCTGCGAGGTTATATATGGAATTTACCACCCTCGGTACTTTCCTATCTTCATTTTCTGAACTTTTATTCGCTAGGAAGACATAAAAACTGCGCGATAATAAAATGAAAAAGGTTACAACGCTCTCGAAGATGATCGGTATTATTTTATTGATCGCTATATTCCGAAGAAAACTTGAGGCTGGATTTGACAAAGTTCCGACTGACAAAGATTCACGGTGGGAAAGAAGAAAAAGAAAAGTGAGCCTTAAAAATAGACGGACAGACTTTTTTCCGGTGGACAAGGCCGATATTTGAAGCGTTCCTTTTGTTTCGTAAAATAACATAAAAACGGATTTTTTTTTCCCTTGTCGTCATCGAAGTGATCCAATATCAAAGCTGCTTAGTATGTTCTTGCAGAAAAAAAGATGGAGCTTCAAATTTAAGCCATTAAACACTTTTATTCTTATGATTGAATACATTAATTGTCTGTCTAATCTATCTATCTTTTGCTGTGTGTACCGGCTTTTATATACGCATCACACTGTGAAACTTTGCGGTTTTTCTGTACTTGCGTTATTAAACATGTGTATTGTCATACAGTAGGTGCCGCATTATGAACCACCTTTGTCCACCACTATTTTGACAATATTAACCGAATGATAACATTAAACTACGAAAAAGGAATGGCTTTCAAAATAAAGTAAACAAAATAAATCTAGAGATAAGAGCACCTCTATATACAAGAAATTCGTGATACGAGGAAAGTATGAGGGAAAAATTCGTCTCAAAATACGATCACTGACTCGAGTAACGAGCAATGAGCCAGGTTTTCGGTATGCGTGGCGCTATTTCCTGATCCGGCTCGAGGAATCCCCTCGTTAGATCATTCAGTGTTCTTTGATCTACGTGTTTGTTTGCTTGTGAGTTAATTGTGTTTTACATTTAATGTGAAGATTATTTTCACGATACCTCCCAAGATTGTTGCCTCAGATAGCGCTGCAAAGAAAACGAAGGAAGCCATGGCCGTTGAGATTAAGAAAGAAAACATAGATAAACATAAGTGTGGTATAAGAGTGACGGAATTGGAGAAGTCTTACGGCCGTTCGACATCGAAGATCTGCACTATTCTGAAGAAAGAAGGAAGAAATTAAGAAACTTGATGTGGCCAAAGGAGTTATCGTTGCTTCCAAGCACTGTCCAAAACTCCTAGAAGATGTTGAGAAGCTATTGTTGGTGTGCATTAACGAGAAAAAGTTAAAACACGATTCGGTGTCGGAAGCTATCATAAAGGTAAACTACGGTTATACTATTTACCAGTGTTACTTATTAGAAAAGAAAAATTGATTTTTATGTTGATATTTTTGGGGGTGCGGAACGGATTAACTGGATTTCAATTATTTTCAGTGGGGGGGGAAGTTTGTTTCTAGATGCGAGAAATTCGCTATAAGAGCTCAATGCTGGAACGAATTAATACTCGTATCTCGAGGCTTCACTGTAACGAAACTAAACTATTTAACATAATTGTAAATAAAAACATATGAACATTTTTACAGGATTTTAATTAAGAATAAAGATAGATAGATTAGAACTAATAGAATTATAGATTAATAGAACTATCTTCAGTCGTTATGCAACAATTCGCGAATGAAAAGAAAAATAAAAAATAAATGGACAAATAATTACCAGAATCAAAATAATGATTCTGGTAATTATTTGTCCGATGCCTTACCCCTAATATTAATCCATTAATGCCCCTTATCTTTTACTGCTGATTCTTCAGCTTTCTGCTGCATCAATATACCGTTGATTTTTTCACATCTCTTTCATAAGCACCTGTAAATTAGGCAGAGAAAAAACGTTGTATTTTGCTTAGATTTTAGCAATTATATGTTTCGATTTTTTGGGTAAATTATACCATATCTTGTCAGTGCGTTTCAAGATATATTGACCAAACTAAAACAGAGTTAAATAGCATGTTTCTTTTCGCGACATTTAAATTCTTCTCTTGCTATTTTCGCTCATAAATTTCTGTCAGCATTGACTCGAGCTCTGAACCTATATCTGCTAGCCAAACGTGCTTTCCAGTTACTCCATGAAGGCACGTAGTAAGGAGAAAAAAATATCTTACAGTTTTTAACTGCAAATTTCTCTAAATTTCGTGCATAGTTTTATGAAACAGATAAAGCACGCTTTATAAAAAATATTTTATATATCTAACTTCAAAATAAAATTTTTATAATGTTTAATTTTCATTGATGCAAAAAAGATAAAACTTATTTTAAAGCTGAAATTTCATTTGTATAAAATATGAATTTTTGATAACATGTGTCTGCTTTATACTTGGAAAGGAATTACAAAAAGAACTTAAAAAGAATTATTATTATTATTAAAAATTAAACTACTTGCTTAAACAAAAATTTAAATTATTTAATTTCTTTGGGGGAAGGGCTGCTACAGTTTTTAGTACTGTAATTTTTTGCGTCAAACGTTTTTATGCATTCCTTGAGCTATTTACCGTACAAAACAGAACATGGAATATTGGAATCTTTTCTTACTAGATGCAATTTTTTTTCTGCTATTGAATATAACATTTTAATAACTTTTGAAATGAAGATGCAGTTTTGTGACTATTGCTGTATATTTAAGACGGTTGCAGCTAAATTTCAGCTAACAAATCCGATATCTTGAGGACTTTTATTTATTTGTTTTTTGGCACCTAATCCCCTTACTTATGAGTTTTCAAATGAATGTCTTTCGTAACGTATAATTGGTGGGAATTTTTCAAAAGACGCCGGAACGAAAGAGTTGAACCACATTCTCCTTGGGCTTGGCCGAGAACCTCAGCCAACGGTTGGTGTTGGTGTGCTTATGGCAAAGCCTCTAGGGCTATCTGGCTAAGAGAAGAATGCCTTCGTGGAGGATTTTCTAAGGAGAACTGCCTCATATACCCAATACATGAGGAAAACCAAGAAAACTCTCATGCAGCCAGCCCGTTCGTGAGATTCGAAACTCGACTAAACTATTTGTATTCGGTATTATTACTATTAGAACTATTAGTTGAAGGATGTATTTTTCTGGAATTCTTAGAGGCTGAAACAAGTATAATGTATCAGCTAGAAGACTATACAGATAAACTGTATGTATTACGTTGCTTCATATAAGACAATAAATCAAGTTTAGCAGATGAATTCCGGTTTATATTTGAACTTTCCTTGTGTGTTAATTGATTACTACTTCAAAACTCTATAATAATAATCTGTGAGTTATTGTTATCCTGCAGTTTTATAAAGTATCAGTCAATTTTTCTGGTATTTTACAGTAATAAAAATGTACTTGGGCATTTCATACAGAATTTTAATTCTTTTTATTCATCTAAAAAAATAGTTTATGTGTGTGCGGAGTTCAAAGGTTGATGTGCATACTGGTTTTAGGTAGGCTTGAACTTTTCAAGGTTGAAATAATTTTCAAAGCACATAATATATGTATTCTAATAAAACACATGATCGTTTTTAAAATTCCTTATTTATTTGTTCTGTAGTGGTATTTTTTGTTTAATTTCTTAAATAAGCAATAAATTAAAAAAGGCAAATTTTTCCCCTTATTGCTCTTTACGTAAATGATTATACATTTAACATAGTTCGAAAAAGAGATAAAATTCCACTTCTGCGGTACTGAAGATTCTTTCATAATATCCGACTAAAGGGAATTAAGGAGCAAAATCACAGATTTTGTTATTAAAATCCAGTATTACCCAGTTGCATTCTTACCGAAAATTTGTATAATTCGCTACTCGCTAAATTGCCGAGATATCGCCAAACTGGCAATGTTTCTGGCGATTAATTTTTGTCGCCAAATTTTGAAAAATAATCGCCAGAAATCGACAAACTTGGCGATATGGCGATATTTGGGTTTGGTTGTATAACTATGACTGGTACTATAATTTAATAACTGTAGTTAATCCCTATATGTAACCGCAACCATATCCGGCCCTTATATACACCTTTAACCGTATATGCACCTTTAACCGTATATGCGTTCCAGTAATTCTGCAAAACGGAAGTTGCTGTTTCTCGACAACCGGAAGAAAACTATATAAGCCGGAGATAGCATCAGTTATCCGTTTTTCAGTTCAAAATCGACTTCGGAATATTGAGATTATCTTCATGTGAGCTTCGCTCTTAATATGTGCTTTGCATTATGTTGCGTTTAAAGTTCTTAGTAGTTAGAGGTGTTATTACTAATTGTGCTTGTGATACTAAGAACAGCTGCACGAGTATTTCTGTGGAAATTCCTAGAACTTTCAAATGTTCTTTTTAGTAAAATAAATTTTATCAAGCTATCATCAGTTCTGTGCGCATTCAACCCATTACAACACCGAACGCAGGCAACAGTAATAAATATTGACGAATAACATGTATTTAACAACATTATTCCCCATAATGTTTAAGCATGTTAGTATAATCTATCTATATATAAAGAGAGTCTGTATGTTTGTCCTCAAGAACTCAGTCACTACTACAGCTATCGTCACCAAACATTCTACAATTCTTTTCTGAGTCCTGGAAAAGGTCAACGTCCACTTTTTTCACTCCCCAAAAATAGCTGAAATCAGAGACATTAATTAAAAACTCGGAAAAACGATACTTTTCGCCCTCATTTTTCCGAGTGGAAACAGTCTCGTAAGCTGGAGACAAAAAACTGCTTTACTTCGAAAGTTGTTGCCGCTGCTCGCTTTCAAATCCTAGAGTTCGTTAATAAAAAATTTCTAAGCTTTACGATGAAATAAAAATAGCATTGCTAAGCATTAAATGCATTATTCCCGATTCCAAAAATTCGTGGGAAGCTATTTCGACTATTCCCATCCTCCTACGACTTTAATCAGTCGAAATATTAATTAAAAACTCTGAAATCGCTAATTTTCGCACTAATTTTTCCGAGTGGCCACAGTGTCGCCCGTTGGAGATAAAAATGCTTTATTTCGAAAAGTGTTGCCACTGCTCGCTTTCAAATCGTAGGGTTCGTTAATATAAAAAATGTGTAAATTTTACAAAATCTATACATATAAAGAAGGCTATCTATTTCTGTGTTTGTTTATTTATTTGCGCTATTGATTTCTGAACAATTATGATAAATTGTTTGGCACATTTAATCGACAAAAATTGAATGTAGCGAAAATATTGGATGGAACAGGAGACTTTACGATCATTTGATTAAAAAGACGAAGATAATTAAAAGCTTCGTGCCATTGTTGCTGATATAATGAGAGATAATTAGCTTATTTTTCTATCAAACTTTTTTTTGTGTGTATATCGCATTAGATTGGAAAATGTATGACTATGAATCGTATTTTTTGCATCGTTATTAGAGAAAGATTACAGCGGTATCGTTCTCTTTGTTAGATGCATTACTCTCAGTCTAACGTACCTGGCAGCGGGTACTTCCGCTGGTATTGTATAAGCAAAATTTCTCAGAATTAAACTTATGAAGCAGTAGTTATACAAATAAACTCACAACATTAATACGCAAATTTAAAATCTTATGGAGTAGTACGCAATGCGACGTAAATTTACATCCACTTCAGAATAAGACGACACAAGACGATATTTATATTAAATAAGACGATGTTTAAATTAAATTATATTTTTGCTGTCTAGTTTAATCTACTTATTTTACGATTGCAGTGTAATTTATTTGCGAGATATTAAGCGAATGATTTTCCCTCGTATTTCATACACAAAACTTTAACTGATTAAACTTCTTAAGATGTATCATATTTCCCCATTTCAGCTCAAATACTGCATTCCATTCCAGCACTGAAAGAGTCGCCAGCTAATCCAAGCTCTGGTTCACAAATCCTATTTCTTCGAGACCTTCCGAAAAAAGCTTGAAAAATGAAATTCGAGAATTTTTTTCATATTTCATTTCGGTTACTTTCGAGTTCAAATGCATTTCAGCACATATGAATTCAGTTTGTTAAAGTTCACTTTCTTCTCTGACTGCAGAAGTGTAAAATCATTTTCACGCAATCGAATCAGATTTCAAACTTTTTACACTCGTTTGCTTCTTTGTTATTTCATAAATGTCAATCTTAAACAAAACATTAATTGAAAGTGTAATTTATGTAATTTATTAGTAATCTGCATTTTTTTCTCGTAATAGGAAAATATGAGTGAAATAGCTTTCTCTGGAAAGATATATATATAATCACCCCATCTTGATACTTCTAAAGAGCAGCAAATAATTGCCTCATCACGTTATTTTGATCGTGGTAATATGTAACTGATGTGGTTGAGTACGAATCCTGTAAATGGCTTGGATGTTTGCATGTATATAGTGTCTGTGCGGCATGGGGCTACTTCGAATACTAGCCAGCCGCAAGTCGTGTTGAGTGGGTTTGGTGGAAGATCCTCGGACGTTCCCTTGGGTGCTCTTAATTAAAACTGGGCAGAGCGATACAATAAGTAAATGACGTGGTATACTAGTGAAAGTTTGGTGTTTCGCACACTTATACGTGTACCTGTACGTATGGTAAAATGTAGCCAACGTTATTAGTATAGTGGTTATCTCTGCTGGGAACACATTTAAGTAAGCAGCATTACGTCTTTCTAGAGATAATTGTTTTTTTCGTCTGATCCTATAACTGAAAGCATTTAATATTTTAAAATATTTTTAAATGCTTTTCATTATAAGATCCCCTAAAATTACCTAAAATTTTTTTATGCTTCAAATCTTCTATTTGATGACCCTTATTCATCACTACTGCTGACATTTCATATATTTCATACATAATACACATTTCTTTTTGATCCCGAGGTATTTTTTATCCCATTGCTCTCGAATAGCTTTCCAAAATATAAAGAAGTTGAATATTGATGTTTGGACAGCCCCATTTTTTGAAAGTCGAAAAGCACAAAAAGACATTGGTAATAGATCAGTAATTAATCACACTGTGTGTAAAAAGAGGGTATTTTGTATTTGAAAATTGGGTATCAAATATGTTTTTGATAGTATGTGGAATTGATCTTAACATCTTCCTCCACTCTCTTTATTTTTAATTTCCCGTTATATGTAAAACCAGCAACATTCATAAATCTCTTAGAAAAACGTTCTTTAGATTCCTTGAATCATGTTTTAAGTTTTTTCTCCTCCTCTTTGATTATAATAAGTGGATCTCTTTTTAATTCAGTCATTTAAGTACACCCAAGCTTCATCTATTGTGACAACATTTTTCCATTTTTGTCCGGATAAATGTTTCTCATAAAGAATTCTGCAGCGCGATCTGCGTTCAGCCATATATGTTGTGGAAAAAGACGATACAAAGTATGTTTTTCTGCCTTTTTAATATTCAAATTAGCATTAATCACTCTGTTTACAGTTAGCACTGAGCATTTTAATGATTTTGGCAATTTTCCTTTGGCTTAGCGGATTTTATTTTAACATTAAAGATCATTCGAAAGTTTTTTGCTTGGATACGTATTTGGAACAATTTTTCTACTTGAAGCTAAATTTCTACGTTTTTTCTTTTGTTGTTTACAACATTACCTGTCATAGCTTTAGATATCGAAAAGCCATGGTTTTCACAACGTTTTTTAATAACTAGATACAAATAATTTTCTTCGGAAAGAACACAAACATAGTTTTCCATCCATTACCTTCTTTAAAAGCGTTGTTTCGCACGAAAACAAACCTGTCAATTAGCAGACGATAATTCATACTTTCAGAAATATAGTTGCAGTTAAAAAGAGAGCAAAGCAAAAGTCTAAAAAATGTGCGAACGGCCTCTAAACAGAGTTTTCCGATGTTTCACTTTTCATTCAAATTTGTTGCCATTTGGAAAACGTAAAATATTATTATTAAATTAATTCTTCCTCAGGTGCATTAACCGCGATTCTAAAAACACATTCTGGTGAGAAATTGTAAGCAGAAATTAGGTGAGATAGGAAAGTAGCTTTTACTAAAAATAATTGTTAAAAACTTAGGATAAACCTTACAACACAAACTAAAAAATAATCGTTTAAGAGAGCTGATTGAAATGTAATACTTGAAAAATTAGGAAAGAATGTAAGAAATTCTCGAAATCGTTTTACTGTGAAAAGATGCACCATATTTTAGTCATTTTAGTGAGTACAAACATTACTGCTTTAAGTAATAATAAATATGCTAATTACGGATTGAATGTATAGCACGGATGAAGTGGGTGGGATAATCAGAGTGATAATTCGTGTTACACCATTAAGGGCAATTACCGAAATGAATCGAACTGAACTGAAGTTTCACATTTGCAAGGCTACCGGTGGTTGAGCAGGTTACCGTTAACCGTTAAACGAGTTCAGAAGCAACATATCTACTAGATTTGTATTTGATATTTGCATATTTAAATTAAAAATAACATGTTACGAATACATTTTATTTAATTCGAATAAATTTTTATTACAGAAAATTTTTAATACAGAAATTAAATACAAAAACCAACAAAATATAAAAGTCACGAAAATAAAACAAAATTTGTCAATAAATTTATTAATTAAATGCAAAACAAAATAACTAATTAGCAAGTTTCAATAATTAATTCAAATATGCAGTTTGTTTTCAAAATTTCTAAAAAGATATCGTAAATCTTAATAATATCTTTCTAAATTTTTTTTAATAATTTTAAACAGATTTTTTTTAGTTCAGATATTAGGTTTTAAACAAATTTCAAATACTTTTTCGCATCGAATGAGAGAAATTTTCCTAGGGTGACTAAAAAAATTTCCTTCTTGTTTCTTTATTTTTGTTACATCTATTGAAATTAAGCAGCTAATTTTATAATCTTATTTTTGAGAGTATGTAAAAGCATATTTTTTCTCCAAATCTAGTGAAAGCTCAAATAACTGCACATCGCAGTTTTCTAGGAAAACTGATTAAAGTTTTTAACATCGAAATTATTGCGAAATAAAAGTGCACAGAAAACCAAATAAGCATTTGCTCATTCAGAAGTATATAATGTTAAAAAAATAATTTCTAAATCAATGTGAGTAGGAAATTGAAAATATACAAATTTAATTTATTTTATTTAATATTTGGCGATGCATTGGAAATTTTAAAATTTTATTCCAAAGTTCGACATTGGCAATCAAAAATTCCTTTTTAACATTTTTTTCTCTATTTATGTATAGAATAGTAGAAGTTTTTTTTAGTCCAAAGTGGTTTTGTCCCCTGAGGGACTATTGTTTCCGTTTTGCGATTTTACGTCGAATCACGTTGAATGTCCGTTTCACTTTTCAAGCTGTCGCCACCAAATATTAACGCCCTGTATTATATTTGAAGAAATTAAATAATAAAAAATCTGCATAAATGTATGTATGTTTCTCGCATTGTGATAAAACAACAGTACCTAGAGCCATTCAATTTTTAATGACGTAATCCTACTGCGAATATAGGCATCTGGAAACCCAAATTTGGAATTTGTTTTATTATCGATTTTATATTTTATAGAAGTTTAACAAATTTTTGATTAACAAACTCAAGAATTTCAAAGCGAGCAATGGCAAATTTGAACAGAAAAAGTATTTTTATCTCCAGCGCGTGAGGCTGTCTATCGGACATTCTAAAGATATTCTCAATTTAAAATTATTTTGCGATACTGCTCTTGAACTGATTTTTTTGGTTTAGATGCGAAGAACATGATATTTAGTAAATAAAGGTAACACACAAAATGTTAAAAAAAAACCCGTTTGGACGTAATTTAAAATATGAAACCTTTCAGAATTTTTTATATCCTTATTTAGATTTTTTGCTATTATATATGCCTAAATGAATAGACTCATATATATATTTTGAGAACACTTGAGAGTTCAAGCCTTGAAGACCTTCTTTGTATGCAAGAAACCGATCATGGTATAAAAATTTGAGAAATATAGGTATATGTTTTTTTGCACAAAATTAAAAATCCTGAGGAAATTCACGATTTTTTAAAGGCCCACCAGCGGCCTAGCGGTAAAGTCGCTGAACACTGGTAGTTCGGTCCGAGGTTCGAATCCCGCGAACGGGCTGGCTGCATGGGTGTTTTCGTGGTTTTCCCCATGTGTAACGTGTATACGAGCCAGTTTCCCTTAGAAAGTCCTCCACGAAGGCATCCATCCCCTTAGGCAGATAGCCCTAGTGTGCTTTGCCGTAATTAAATACACCAACACCGTACCACGATTTTTAAAATTCAGATTTCTCAGTACAGTGGAAAATTTTACAAAAGAAGTTAATTCTTTCCATATAAAGTAATTCTTACAGCTATTAAATGAACTTGACCAAAAAAAAACGAACTTTTCTCATTGTGCACTTAATCATTTTGTGAAATGAATCAGATGGCATACGAAGATTTCCCAGATCACTGCTAGGAAATGCTAGGAGGATACTTCCTATCCTCGTGAACATAGCACTCCATCAGATTTTGAAACCTTTTCCAATTTTACTAATGAAATTTAATTCTAATGCTTTTGTCTCCTAAACTTTAAATCATAATTTTTTTAATCTTTTTTTCCTTTTGTTCAACAGATGGTGCTACTATTGTTGTTTTGTGTTTAAATCACTTATTTATTTTTAATTTCTTCACTTATACTGCGTACGATTTGCAAAAGAACACCGAAGAATTTAGATATCTGAAGAAGAAAAGTCGTGTCATTCTTCCTTTTACTAAAACAAAAGACGTGGAAACATCTAAGGAAGTATACAAGACTTCAGTTTCACTTAGAATGTTGTTTGGTTTTTTAAACTTTGTATTTGTCAAAAGGGGGGGAAAGGCGGTTAACAGTTTAACTTCATCCAGTTAACTAAAATCAGTTTAACGATTTTAATGATACTTCCTTGTTACAGCAGTCACGGCAGAGGCCTTTGATATATGTGCGTTAGGAAATGGACATTTAATTTTGTCAATTTTTATGACTAAGAGCCGTTGCTGCTTTAACAAGAAAGTACCTAAATCATATTAAGACTAACTGCTGCTAATTTAAGATTAAGCTCGGTCATAATATCAAATTAAATACTACTACATTTTGGTTATCAGGTACATAGAAAAAAATCTACGTTCGATTATGCGAGGGCAGATTGACAGAGTAATTCAGGTCTGTCTGAAAAAAAGAAAAGTAAGTTTTACTTATTGCGGAACGATTGAAAAATTATTATCTCAGACCACCAGCGTAAAACACAACTGTCTGCAAGAATCATAAAAAAGAAAACCAGTGCATGAAATAACCGCAGTGGGAGCAGATCACGGCATAGTCACTTGTAACTTAGTCACTTCGTTTTGTAAATATACTGTTTATTCCTTCGTCAGTTATAGTGTATTCATTTCTTCCTTAAATATTGATTTAATTTTCGTAACAAACCTTTCAGGGACCCTGTAAAAGAAAATAAAAGAGTGTTTATTGTGGACCGTTGAAAAATTATTATCACAAGCCATTTGAGTAGAACAATGCTATCTGCGAAAAATACAAAGAGAAAAAGAAAAACGCGTAGAATAATTCCAGTGACAACTATATAAATAGCATAATGTTTGAGAGTTTTTTATCCTTATCAGTAAGTGACTTAATTTCACATAATCTGGGAGTTTATATACTTTGTACAGCAGAAAACAAAATATTCCAACCAATGTTTTACGTGAATTTTAATTCAATTATATTGTTCGATTTCTCTTGAAGATATTTTAATGTAATCTATTTACAGCTTAGTTTCTTCATTTCTAATGATGTGTATTGAATAATGTGAAGTTCAATCGCATTCAGTCTTGCGGATTGCGATTCAATCTGTACGTGTTATCGAAGTCACCTTAGTAGAAGTTAACTAAATTTTCAGAATATGGCAAACTCTAGCAAGCTGCGTCGTTTCGTATACCTTCTTTTTACTGCATTCCAAAGTCGAAAGGTTTTTGCAGACAGATCGCGATATTTTCTACTTTAAATTCTATTTTAATCTACCTGTTTGTAGAATTTACTAACAAGAAAGAAAGAATTTACTAAGAAGAAAGAAGAAACCATATTGAACTATATAGTTTCTTCTTTCTTCTTAGTAAATTCTATGAACTATATTGAAGATTAGTAAATTCTATGAACTATATTGAAGATATTATATGAACTATACTGGAGATTGTATTTCTGAAGAAATTTTACCAAGGTAAAAGAATAAAAACATTTTACAAAAAAAAAAAAAAAAAAATTCTACCAAGGTACAGGTGTATTTCTGAAGAAATACAGTCTTTGCCTCAGAATCACTTTTGGGAACAAAAATTAGATGTGTTTTGTAAACAGCCGGTACTCGATGCCAAGTTCGCGCAGCATTATGATTTTATAAGCGAAAAGAGATCGTTGTGTACTTGAGAAGAAAAGAGAAAAAAACTTTGCAGAAAATATTCACAAAAATTAAACGCTTTATTTTTTATTTATCATGCAATTCTTATTCAATACAGAAACAGTATTTTTAATTTGCTAAAGGTTTCTTTTGATATTTTTATAAGGTTTTCCAACTTGCAGTAAAAATCGACAGTTAAGGAACATTTTTAAAATGAGTCTCGAAAATCGTCAGTTAGCATTCCATAAATTACTTTTACGTTTCAACTGATTTAAAAAAGATTGTTAAGTTGTAAAAAGGGGGTTACATTAATATTTAAATATCGTTTGTCCTTCCGTTAGTTAGAGCATACTGTTCTGGGGTCAAAAATTTATTAATTTACGTATTCAAATGCAGTTTTTTCCAGCTTGAAATTGTTCATCGTTATTTATCTATTAAGCGTGACATGAGTTAGACCTCTTTTCTGTGTAATTTTAACTGTCATTCTGTTAACCATATTTCTTTGTATTAATTGTTGATGGCGTCTCCGTTAATAACTGGTTTGGGTTTATCGGGAATCGATTTTACTGTGTGACAGCAGTTTTGCATTTCAAAATTTTATGAAAGGAAATCCATGATAGGTAGCTAAACAACATACTTTCACTCACATCACATTTAAAACCTTTCACTCACATCACATTTAAAAGTAACAGGAAACATCTTCTTCCAAATATTACTAAAGTACGAAAAAGTCAACTTTTTATTTAATCTAGTCTATAAACTCCAGCGTCTTTTCAAGTTCGAAAAATTTTAGTTAAAAAAGAAATCGCAGTTATCCAGCAGAGGGAAAAATAGAGATAAACTTCCTTACGAACTCCCAACTTCTCAAAACATATCTCTCTACTAGAATTTTCTAAGGATTCTCAATCTAGCAGAAGTGTTTTTTCAATTTTTCAGTTTTCTTCAGTATTTTTTCGCAAAAGAACAGTGAGAGAGAAGAAATCGGAAATTCTCAAAGATTGTTATAAGATTTTTCCCCCTTCTACTTCACGTTTCCTGTTACTGAAAATTATGTTAAGCAAAAAGCTTTCACAGGAATACATTTTTACGGAGGACGGTAGCAATAAAATTTTAAGAAATGCTTATTATAATTCAATATCTCGGATACTCGGATTTCAACAAACAATTGTCAAAGTGATTTTGTATGAGAGAAATCTAAATAACGTGGCTCATGCCGAAGAAAGCTGGAAAAACAAACGCAGTGGCATTGATAAAGCATATTTATTCAGTTCTATTTCATACTATGCGTTCAATGAATAAATAAAGTTTAGAAAACTAATTACAGAGACAAAGCCAGAATCAGTGCAACTACACCGGGTGGCAGAATTAAGGAGCGACAACATTTTTAGAATTTAGACCAGCAGTAATTTAACAGCACATATATATATATATATATATATATATATATATATATATATATATATATATATATAACTGCGTTCACGAAGGAGGGTATATATATATATGTTTGGTGCGGCTGATTGCAACCAAAAAGGAGTGTGCCTAAACTGCATGTTATAGCAGTCCCATAGGTAAAATTTAGAGGTAAAATTTAGAGGTGACAAAATGTTCAGAATTTTTGGAGTACTAGGCAGCAGAATTTAGAATTCGCAAAGATTACAAACCAGGCGGCAAAAAGGCTTACTGCCGACGCTGACGTATATTTTAACTTTTAATCCAATAAGGATGCATTTAACAGACTACAGTATCTGGAAACGTCAGTTTGTCCTCATCAGTTGCATTATAGTTTCAAATTAGCCTCATGCTAATCATGTACTTAGGAAGATCCGTGATCATCGGTGATTGAGATGAAAATGCATATTAATAGTGCAACGTAAAATGCAAATATCTTTTAATAAATAAGAGGACTGGGTCTTTGGTTTCGTTCGCGCTCAGATAACGATTTTAGCTTCAAAAATTTAAAGCATCCTGCTGTGGGTCATTTTGACCCGTGCAGAGCAGCTAGAACACCGATATTCTCCAGCCTGATCCATGGGCGAATATCGGCATTAACTACTAGTTATTCATTGACAACATTCGAAGTGACTTATTTATTCGACAAGGGATAGAGTCCCTGACCCAGGAACCCTGGTGCTACACCGTTTCTCCAGTGCGCCAACTACTCCAAACTGCAAACTGCGTAAACGAGAAGAAATGGTACTAATTACAAAATACAGATGGCGCCATGAGAACGACAGAATCGACGTCGCCTAACCAAAGAACATGGCCTAACATCACCACAAACTACTCGAAGTATTTCCCATCCGGTATCCGAAAAGGTAACATGTGAAAGGCTACGTTCCAGCAACTTCCAATCAGTTGCATGCTAGCCTAACTTGAAAGTTCGGTTCCAATTTTCCAGAAGTAGCTTAATAGCATTTTCGCATAACTACTTTCTACTCTATAGACTAATTCAACAAAATTTAAGGAAATGTGTATAATTATGATCTCACATGTAAGCTGTAGATATAACTGTATAATAAATATTGTAAATTATCCATATGGCATTGTTTTTACGTCAATTTTCAAAATTTTAACATGCTTCAATATATTTTTCTGTCTGAACTTCATCTTAAAAGGTGTCTATTTAATTACCTAGTTGCTATGCACCGAACAGCTAGCCTTTAAAAGTTAAATCAACTTTTGGCTACTTTTCGTCATTCTACACTAATTTCACCATGAATTTTTTTTAAAGAATTACTTAATCTGTTTTCCCATAAAACTCTGTGATAAACTATTTTTCTTTTATTTAATTACTTATTTTATGAGTTTTAAATAAAAGCTTATTTCGTAAAAATTTGCATAATTTATTTTCACCTTTTTAACTCTCATTGACACACTGTCAATTAAACTATTCTGTGAAAATTCGTTTTTCAATAATGAAAAATCACTATTTTATTCACTATTCACCATTCTACAATTCTTCGAAGTCAAATATTCGAAAGAAATCGAACAATTTCCAAAATTTGCCAAAAGATCAAAGTTCCATAATATAAACTTAATTTAAACTATTTTTCCCCTTTAAACCATGGTGCAAACAGCAAAATTTTGAAATTCTGACTTCTCTAATTTATTCGTTAAATGAAGACATGATCAAAAAATCATTTTAATATTAAATTTTTAAAAATGTAACCTGAATTTTGAAAAATATATCGCTGCACCACATTGCGTTATCATCTACAATGAGTATATGGACAAGATTTGAGCTAAACTACTTATTATGAACTAGTTTAAAATATATCGCTGCACCACATTGCGTTATCATCTACAATGAGTATATGGACAAGGTTTGAGCTAAACTACTTATTATGAACTAGTTTAAAATATATCGCTGCACCACATTGCGTTATCATCTACAATGAGTACATGGACAAGGTTTGAGCTAAACTACTTATTATGAACTAGTTTAAAATATATCGCTGCACCACATTGCGTTATCATCTACAATGAGTATATGGACAAGGTTTGAGCTAAACTACTTATTATGAACTAGTTTAAAATATATCGCTGCACCACATTGCGTTATCATCTACAATGAATATATGGACAAGGTTTGAGCTAAACTACTTATTATGAACTAGTTTAAAATATATCGCTGCACCACATTGCGTTATCATCTACAATGAGTATATGGACAAGGTTTGAGCTAAACTACTTATTATGAACTAGTTTAAAATATATCGCTGCACCACATTGCGTTATCATCTACAATGAGTACATGGACAAGGTTTGAGCTAAACTACTTATTATGAACTAGTTTAAAATATATCGCTGCACCACATTGCGTTATCATCTACAATGAGTATATGGACAAGGTTTGAGCTAAACTACTTATTATGAACTAGTTTAAAATATATCGCTGCACCACATTGCGTTATCATCTACAATGAGTATATGGACAAGGTTTGAGCTAAACTACTTATTATGAACTAGTTTAAAATATATCGCTGCACCACATTGCGTTATCATCTACAATGAGTATATGGACAAGGTTTGAGCTAAACTACTTATTATGAACTAGTTTAAAATATATCGCTGCACCACATTGCGTTATCATCTACAATGAGTATATGGACAAGGTTTGAGCTAAACTACTTATTATGAACTAGTTTAAAATATATCGCTGCACCACATTGCGTTATCATCTACAATGAGTATATGGACAAGGTTTGAGCTAAACTACTTATTATGAACTAGTTTAAAATATATCGCTGCACCACATTGCGTTATCATCTACAATGAGTATATGGACAAGGTTTGAGCTAAACTACTTATTATGAACTAGTTTAAAATATATCGCTGCACCACATTGCGTTATCATCTACAATGAGTATATGGACAAGGTTTGAGCTAAACTACTTATTATGAACTAGTTTAAAATATATCGCTGCACCACATTGCGTTATCATCTACAATGAATATATGGACAAGGTTTGAGCTAAACTACTTATTATGAACTAGTTTAAAATATATCGCTGCACCACATTGCGTTATCATCTACAATGAGTATATGGACAAGGTTTGAGCTAAACTACTTATTATGAACTAGTTTAAAATATATCGCTGCACCACATTGCGTTATCATCTACAATGAGTATATGGACAAGGTTTGAGCTAAACTACTTATTATGAACTAGTTTAAAATATATCGCTGCACCACATTGCGTTATCATCTACAATGAGTATATGGACAAGGTTTGAGCTAAACTACTTATTATGAACTAGTTTAAAATATATCGCTGCACCACATTGCGTTATCATCTACAATGAGTATATGGACAAGGTTTGAGCTAAACTACTTATTATGAACTAGTTTAAAAATTTTGACAGTAGCTTCTAAAAACGCGACTCTAAAAAAATCCTAAAAAGACGTCTAGTTAAAAATTTTATCAGCCTTTTTTAAAATAAGACCATAGCCTTTACCCAAAGAGACAAACACCAGGTGTAACCTAAATAAATGTTTAATAAAATAATTTTATGTGACTCATGACTTCCTTGTACGGCCTATTAAATTATACGCACTTTTTGCTGCATTTAATTTAAACTTATTTCTTTCAATTTCCTCGTAAATTGATTAGGTATTAGATTATTTTTGAGAATTTTAATAAGGAGTAAAATTTCGCGTTGTAGATTTATCGTATCTGTGCAGATATTTTAATTCGTTGTATTTTATTTATTATTGTATTGTTAATTACTTTGTTGGATATGTTGGAATTCCAATTTACTAATTTGTTCGCACTAAGTGAATTTAAGATCATACAACATTTAATTATATGTATATATATGTACGTTTGGTGTGGCCGATTGCAACCAAAAAGGGATGTGTCTAAACTGCATATTATAGCAGTCTCATACGTAAAATTTCAACGTTCTGAGGCTACTCGTTTTTGAGTTATGCGAGATACGTACGTACGTATAGACCTCACGAAAAAAACTATTCTGAATCCATTTTAAATCCATCTTTCAATTCCTTTTAGCAAAACGAATCCTTTATTCTGTCGGTAAGTACAGATGTCACGCAAAAGTGTCGTTTAAATGTCTTAGAGAGCGATCACAAAGGATATTTTCGTTGAAATATGACACCCGAAATTTTTCTCGATTACAACACTTCCTTTATTTCGTACAAGGAAATAAAAAATAATATTTTCTAAATAAACGTTTTAGGTGAGTTTGATGTTTTCAATTTTTCTTGTAAATATTGTACTTTAATGCTCTTCATAACTCAATTTCATTTCTATTTATGATCGTTTTGTTATTTATAGTATATTCATCATATATTGAATACTGATCTAATTTACGTAAACAACTAAGCTTATACTCCGGATCAAATTACTTGAAAACACAAACAAATTGTTAGTAGTATATTTTAATTAATTATAATAAGAATTACTCATCATCCTTGCTTTTTTTAACTACCCTAGAGTTAACCATGATGCTTAGATAACCGAGGACATCTTTCCTGGTATTATCCTGATAATTCAGGAGTTAACTGTTATCTACGGGCCCAAGAGGTAAAAGTTGGTGAACGCTGGCATTTGGGTCCGGGTTTGAATCTCATCGAACTGGGTGGCCGCATATGTGTTTTCGTGGTCTGCTCCATGTATAACATGAATACGAGCCATATTCCTTCAGAAAGACCTCCATGAGGGCATCCCTCCCTTTCCATATACTGTCTATAATATCCATATAGGATCCATATCCATAATCCCTTTCCATATAGCGTCATAATAATAATAATAACAAAAATGTTATCTGCCATCATTTATTTAAATGCAAACTAAAATACTTTAAATGCAATTTATTAAGTATATATTTTTGCTGATCATAGGAAAAATATTTTTTCCGTCTCGTCCAAAAAAAATTTTTCCTCATGCTGACGAATATTGTGAATGCCTACATTTTGTAAAGAAATGGAAAAGCTTTTCACCGCTAATGTTTCATTGATCTGCGAAGCTATTTTTGTCTTTCTCAATTATTTAGTGCAAGCTTTTCTTATTCTAGAAAAATATTGCTTGAAAACGCGTTTTTCCTACATGCTTAAAATTGCTTACATTATTTACGAGGAATTAACGAACGTAAGCAACATTAGGCTTTATTACATCGCTTTTATTTAACACAAAATCAAATTTAGTATTTTAATTTCCGAGACTTATCATTAATTTCAAAAAACTTGTTATAACGTTTAATCTCTGAAATATTTGGAAACGCTCCAAAAGGTAGCATGGAAATTTTATACATGTGTAATTCTTTTTAAATTGGTTATTTCTTCAATAAATGCTATATCCTTCTCTTTTAAATCGTGGTATCTTAAAAGTGCGCAGTGTCTTTTAATATGTTAGACTGATGTCTTTCCCATTTTTTTTAATATGCACTGGCTTCAAAAAGTTAAGCACGCGACGGCAAAATTAGCAAAATCTGAAACGTAAAGCTTTGATTAATAGCAAATAGCACATGAAGGTGCCAAACGTTTATGCATGGAAGCAAATAAACATTATGTGTGAAAGGAAAAATAATATTTAATTTTCTTAAATTATGTGAGAAAGTCATATTTTGATCATCCCCAAATGGATGTTTAAATTTAAAAACGTAAGTCAAAACTCATATTAATAAGGTATGTGACCCGGACCTTTACAGCGACCGAAAACTTTACGACGATTTCCCATGCTTTCAAGGAGGTGATGATGAACCATCGCAGATGCTAGCAGTGGCGATTCTTCCATTAAGTCAGAGGGAACAGGGTGGCCACTCTATATGAAAAATGCTCCACACAAAGTGTACTCATTAACGATATTTTTTTTTCTATGGGGACGGGGATTATCATCTATATCCAAAGAGGACAAATCCCCGTTCAACCCAGCGGGACTTAATGTTCACACATTCCGAGTTTAAGTACGGAAAGTCAGAGATGGGCGGCCACGCATTCACCTACAAATAGAGTAAAATACAGCGTAGTCCGTCTCCAAGTGTTAACCAATGGGAGCCAAACCCCTCGAAACTTCGAAATCTCACCGTATAGCAATCCCACAGCCAAAGAGGCAGACAAAACAGTAGCATATATTCCCTGCCGAACCTGAGCCTACCAGGGTTCTAGTTCTCCTACTACGGTTTTAGTCCTCTGAAGACTGATTTTATACTCCCGTGGTTGAGACTGCCTAGGAACAGACCCTAGCCAGTAGCTTCACCGATTTTACCGGCGTTGATGCCCGGAGGAAATCGTCCATAAGGAGAAAATCAGGACCAGGATCGTTTAACCATTACAGAACGGCCTTTAATGACGTGCAGTTGGGAGCGATATCCCATTGAAATTGTCGTCCATATCATGATGTATTTCCATGTATGTATGATCATGTCCATACCATGATCTAAATGTGTAATGTTCAATTATAAGACTGGTTCCGCATACCTCATTCTCTCCAGATCTTTACATGCTAACTATCTGAGTAGTGCAGTGCATATCTGGTCATGAATTTGGCCTTTCTGGATTCAGTGGTTAGCGGAATACAGACGTTTAATACTCAGGCTTACATTTCCTTCATGTAAACCTTCGACACATAGTATTTGGCAGATATACTTTACCATGTAACGCTGCAACCATGTATGTAACAATTCTGGAGGACTCTTATCAATTCTGCTTAGCCACTATAGCAATAAACCGATTTTCAAAAGAGGTGGTCACTCGGACACAGGTCGTCGTATAGTAGTTTGACTTGTTTGGATTTTTCCCCAGTTTGAGAAAAGATAAACTTATCAGGGGCAAAGACAAGAACGACATCTTTGACTGACTATCCTGTTTCAATTCGTTCGACAGCATCCTAGCGCTTATTATTCATCATTCGTCTTCTTTCAGTCAAAGCAACATGAATATCATTAAAAACTATTTGACGAAGGTTATAAACATTTTATATTAGAATTTAAATTAATCTCCTTCAGTATGTTGGCATCTTCAGCGTCTGTAGCTTATGTTTGAACCGTTACAGCCAATTACAGCCAATTACATAAGACTGGACCGTTAAATGTAATTGGCTGTAACATAACGATGCTTGTATACTGCCCTCTGCATTCGCGGCGATTTTCAGCTACTCAAATTCAATAACGCTTTCAAAAAGTGATAATATGCAGTGCGTGTTTAATTTGTAAAAACTAGCTTATGTTACATCATTTTCTATAGAGTGTCTAAAATTCAAAAACAGCAAAGAATATTGAACCTAAACTGTCTATAAATAACATAACAATCTTGTATTTAAAGCAAAAATGTTTGATTAAAGTGACCTGGAAATGGAACAAAAGAGATAAATTATTTTTAAATGAAACTAACCTCAAAGGATTAATTTCAATAAAACTTCACGTTTAATTCATGTGAGTACAATACAGCATTACTGTAAATAAAACTCTGTAGTTTTAAAAGTATTACTCACATAATGAAAATTAAGAAATGATGCATTAAAAGAATTGAAAACTAACTTAACCTATTTTTGGACCATATACCATAAATACTCTACATTCTCCGCTGGTCATATCAGTTTTCTTAACTTTTTGTCCACTAACGAGCAAGTAGTAAAGTCGCAAATTTGGTAGTTGTAAGCGAATGTAAACTCCAGGGAATGGGCTGATTCCATGGGTGGTTTCGTGATTTTTCCTATGAGATACAGACGTGTCTCTTACAAAGTTATCCCTTTCCTTTTCCTTACGCAGGCAGCCCTAGTGTGCTTTCTTTAGTCGAGTCTAATCCACCGCCGTGTAGGCTTCTTGACTTGACGCCATGTCATTCCTTCCTTTGCATATTTGTTAAGGACTTTGTTTTCGTTCGTACCTCCTGCTTTGCTGAAGACACCAGTGCAGCACAGGGGACGTTTTGATTTTGCTATGACGATCACAAACAAGGAAATGTTGTAAAACAGATAACCAAATTGCCTCCAGAATTTGACAAGGGACCTCCAAAATTGTTACATACACGGATGCAGATGGCAGAACAGATATTCTATCCGCTTGCGAACTAATTCAAAAAACCGGTTCACTTTACTGAGTGAGCGAATTTGATTCGACAAATGGAGCGATAAGTTCAGTTCCCAGGTTAGGGAAAAATGGAAAGTTTCTCATCCCATATTGAAAAGTAAAATTAATTTTGATCGTTCCCCGATTTTCTGAATAACTTTTATTCTATAATGTTATTGTTACTTCTATGTAGGAAACCTATTTTAGGGAATCGTTAAACTATAGTTGAGAGAAATCAATGCTGTGTGTTAAAGGTTTGATTGGGTCGATTACACGCACCGTTCGATTCTTTTTAATGTTCGCTCCAACCTCGCACACCGCTTTTGATTCATTCCTTGTATATCCATTCAATGTCTATTCTTATACATCCAGGGTAATTATGAGTCTTAGAAAAATGCCGATTTAGTTTAGCGAACGAACGTTTCTGTCCTGATCCAATACAAGTGTGGTTTTGTCCACATCTAAACGAGGCATAGTACATAAAGCATTTGTAAGCGTGTGGAACAAAACGTGGTGAACTTCCGGCTCTTTTTACGCATGAGGTTTATTGTTTGTATATTGTATAACACTTTAAACAAAATGTGATATTTTGAAATCCGATGAATTATTTATTGTAGTGCCCTTTATAATATGAAAAATCCTATATAATCTTATTTTAGAATTATTATTTGCAATATTTATTGGTTATTTTAAAGATATTTCTATGAGCTCAAGTAATACTCCAAATAATTCACTATCATTAACGTTACACTCCATCCTATGTAAATTTTCCTTATTGCAGCCGTTTCTATTCCAACTGAGCCTTTTTCTTGTTGTAAGGAATTAAACACATTCGTCCCATGAGTCCTTCTGGTGCAATGGTCTGCATAGCCATCGAAATGTTGAATGCTTTTATTATTTTTAAACATACTATTCTGCAAGAGATCAATTGATTTTTCACATTTACCTCAGAGAAGAAACTAAATAATCTCAATATCAGGGCAGCGCAAATGGAATGGAACACTGAAAGAAATTTTAATTCTTTCCAAGAAGAGTTTCAAGCATTTTGGGATTAAGAAATGATTCAATTTTCAAAGGCATCGAGAACTGCTTGATGATAAGCAGAAAGCAGATCATCATATGGCGAATAATTGGATAAAAGATCTTTTATTTGGGCTACTAAATGGAATACAAGCGAGAAATTTACAATTTAGACGAAAGGAGAGAGGGACAGACCATTTCTACAAGAAGTTAAGGAAAAGCGAGGTTTAAGAAATACTGTATTGTTAACGTGCAATATTGTTGCAACGATTATTAAGATATCATTGTTTATTGTCAAAACCGAAAACACTCCATAATAAGAGTAAAAAATCCACCTCTAACCTACCAATAGCTACAAGAATTCCCAGATGGCAAGTAATATTTTTATTGATTATAATTAGAAATGGACAACAAGCTAAAGAAGTGAAAAAAATTGCTTTGTCGCTAGATAACTGGTCTGCACGTCCTTCTCATGTCGTCCTGAGAAACAATAATGTTCTCTTTGAAAATTCAACAAATTGTAAAATTCTTAAAGCCTTTCAAATGTCATTATATGTCACGTATCTGGCTGCGGTGAGCCAATCAGCTGCCTTGCAGAGTCCAGCAAGTGAGAGAGACGACATTTGCATGTTAGCCTCAGAGGAGGCAGGTGGTATATTAACTATGTTGTAGGAGCGAGGTAGTGCTCCGAGTTTACTATTATTCTTTGAACGTTCATTTTTTTTTCCATTACTCTTTGAACGTTAAGTTTTAATAAATGTTTGTTTCGTTTTCCTTATGGTGCCTTATTCATCCGTAAGGTCATTACATTATAGAAAAGATATAGTTTACAAAATTAAAAATAAATGGAATCTTGTGAAAATGCAAGCAGTTCAAATGAAGTAACTTTAGCTAACGAATTCGATAGCTTTGCTAGAGGCCATGAATATTTTAGACAGGGCATGGGGGACAGTCTTTAAAAATATATTTAGAAATAGCCTTTCAAAATGCAGATTTATTTAACAGAATCTTCAGAGAAACTGCGAGTTTAGACAACGTTTCGCAAATCAATGAGCTGTGAAGAAATATTTTTAGGATGCGTTGCAAATGACGATAATATTGAGACATCATTATGAAAAAACTAATATAGAAATCGCCTTATATTAAACTTATCGGCTTAATTAAGATGTTTAGACCAAAACTGATTTAAAAAGTTGTGGGTACTGTACTTCCTTTTGATTGTCTTTAAACAAAAACGCTTGGCCGAAGTGTTTGTGATTCCGACTGACTTCTTACAACAACTTGAACAAGAATCACCTTTTTTATGCCGCCGTGATTTAAATTTATATTTTTATATTGCGATATAAATTAAAGACATTTTTAATAAATGTGTAAACATTTTCAGAGATATAACTTTATAAATTGTTTAACTACGCATATTCCTAAAGCAGGCAAATTTCAACAAGTCTCTCAATTTTGGTCACCATTTATAGCTCTGAATAATTACTGCATTATAATTTAGGTAGAATGTAGGCATTATCAACCATTTCATAAAGTCAGACGATGTCCATCAAAATAATGTAAATGTAGTAACAATCACCGGATCTCATTACCACAGTTAACTTTTTAAAAGGTTGTGTTGTCCATACTCACTCAGCAACAGACTAGTAATTCTTACAATTAACATTTGATTCTAATACGCTTACTTGTAATGTAAGCATATTAGAATCAAATGTTTAAGGTCCTTTAAGGATCCTTAAACATTTGATTCTAATATGTTTAAGGTCCTTTAAGGATCCTTAAACATTTGATTCTAATATGTTTAAGGTCCTTTAAGGATCCTTAAACATTTGATTTGCCATTAATTCATTTGTTTAAGGACTTATCCTTAAAAAAAGTCATTAAATTCTGCAACTGTAATGCTGAATTTAGATTTTGAAAATGAAATTTTATATCATTATTAATTTTAGAATATCTTTTTCAGATTGCCCGACTGCTGCTGGCCGAAGATGCTTGCTGTTTTACGATGTAGTTAGCATTTATTGACCATGCTTCAAGCTTCCGGGCACCAAAATGAAACATTTTCAGTGACTTCCTCTGAAACGGACGATGATTTTGACAGCTCCTGGGATATCACTACAAAATGTCTCATTGGTATCCCACTGGCCATCATCATCTTTATGTCAATAACTGGTAACCTTCTTGTCTGCCTGGCTATATATACCGATAGGAGGCTTCGAAAATTGGGTAATCTCTTCCTCGTGTCTCTAGCATTAGCAGATCTCTTCGTGTCATCGCTGGTGATGACTTTTGCCGTAGCCAATGATCTTATGGGATACTGGATGTTTGGCCCTCAATTCTGCGACACGTGGATTGCTTTCGACGTTATGTGTTCCACTGCATCCATCCTTAATTTATGTGCTATCAGCCTGGACAGATTTATTCATATTAAAGACCCTCTTCGATATGGTCGTTGGATGACAAAACGGGTAGTACTTCTAGCCATAGCTGGTATTTGGCTTATGTCTGCTTTGGTGTCATTCCTTCCCATTAGTCTTGGTTGGCATAAGCCAAAAAAGATGACGGATTCTGAAGATGAGGAGCTGCGCCCAACATGTGCTCTGGATTTGACGCCCGTTTATGCTGTGGTTTCATCCATCATAAGTTTCTATGCACCATGTGTAGTCATGGTAGCTTTGTACACGAGACTGTACTTGTACGCGCGAAAGCATGTACGTAATATACGAGCGGTTACTAAGACTGCTTCTAGTTCAAAGGCCTCTGGTTCGAAGGGATTCAACAGCAATCACACGAATCATCATCATCACCATCAACACATGGACCACAAAGCAGCAATCACTTTGGGTTTCATCATGGGGACGTTTCTTGTATGCTGGGTCCCTTTTTTCTGCATCAATATCGTGGCTGCTGTCTGCAAGTCGTGTATCTCAGACATGGTGTTCAAATTTCTCACGTGGTTGGGTTATTGCAACTCCGCCCTCAATCCTATAATTTACAGTATTTTCAACTCTGAATTTAGAGATGCTTTCCGGAGGATTCTTCTCACTTATTTGCAAGCTGAGTGCTGCTCCACAACCCTTTGCAGCGGTGGTTCTACTGATCGTTTCGACGCAAGACGTGCCACTCAAGGAGGCGGTGGGGGCATTCGACCTCCCGCCAGTCCAGATCCTATTAATAGGATTGAAATGCAAGGGAACTGGTCTGGAAAATCATCGGACGTTTAAACTGTATCCCAACTTGAATGTGTTTCATTGAAATGGTTTTCAGTTCGATTGCATCCATGTCTTCAGAAAGTGAGCAGGTTCTCTTTAACATTGATAAGATTAGTGAAACTCTGAGATCGTCATTTCTGGATTTTTCTCAAAGTCCTGTTTCTAGTTTATCTGTACAGTGCATTCATGTAATTTATCATTTAAACTACTTATTATTTTGATTACTAAAACGCATTATTTGCACCGATCAAACTTTTAATATTCATTAGACTAAATGAATGAGCTTACACTATTCTTTGCACGTTTGTATTAGACACTAGAACCTTATGAACATACTTTGGTTGCCAGATAGCTGATTAGATTATTTTTAATGGAATATCTGAAATATAGCAATATTTCGAAACTGAAAAAAGGAACTTCAGGTAGAATCAGAAAAAGAATTTTTGATTAAATAACCTGAATACTCTTATCTTAGAAAACCAAGCAGCCACCCATAGTTTGTACATACTTTATTGATCTCATAGGTTAAGCAACAATTATATGTTTCGTGTTTGTTATCTAACATCTAACATAAGTTGACAATAGTATCTTAATGACCATGCAGTTGGCATATCCTTATATAACAGAGATGCTGTTGTTATTATAAACTTACATAGGTTAACGACATGGTTTGATTAATATAATTTACCACCTTTCATGAATTCATATTATTCCAAAATCATTTGGGTAATGAATTGCAGATGTAATGTACTACTTAATAGCTGCTTGTGTCATGCACAGTGTATTGTATTTGCAAATGTTTTCTAGGGATAATGTAATGGATAATTATTGACTTTCTAAGAAGAATTATTATCCATAATGTTATTCCTGTCACAAAAATAAGTCTTAGGTTATTAGCGATTTACCATCTAAGCTTTCCGTAAAGAGGAACTTTTTAGTAATCGCTATCAGTTATTTAATAAATTCATGCCAGCTAATTTATTCTCCCAGTTTTCCAATGTTCTTTTAGTAATCATTTTATATGAGACTTTGATAAAATTCTGTATGTTAAAAAAGCACTCTGCACTTGGTAGCTTAGAAAAGTAACTATTGTTTCGACGGTTGTGTCATACTCAGGAGCAGAGCCTTACCGAAGGTGGTCCTTTAAATAACTTCAGGCTAGAAAAAATATTTTATTTTTAGTTTAAAAAATGAGAGGGGTTTGTAAAATTAAAATGTAATAAATCAGATATTTATAATGCATTAATAGCTATTCATACAGCACATAAAAATATATGTGCTGTATGAATAACTATTAATGCATTATAAATATCTGATTTATTTATTATGATTTATGATATTTTCCTATAGTATTAAATTCTGTCGTCGAGGCTTTGGTCAAGAGAATGAAATGTTTTGCACCTTATATCTTTCTAAAGTTATTTTATTTTGCTCCTTTTTTTTTTTTTGTTTCAAAATGGTATATTACAATAAGGACGCACAATCATTGAGCTTTCAGAAATGGCCTTGTAAAAATGAGTTACAAAAGTTAATTTATATAACTAAATTTAATGTTGAAGATAAAACGTATATTCAGCTTATTCATAAAACCAGAAGGAAAAAGAAGTTTCTTCATTTTGTTTACTTTCATTGTTTTCTTTATTGACTAAACAGCAGAGAAATAATTACATATTTCATGTAGAGAAAAAAAATTTGCAAAAGTTAGATACATATTAGAAGTACTCTTTTACGTGTTTGCCTTCCTGTTGAAAATATTTGTTATAACGTGACACCACTTTGTCAAACTTGCCGCTTAGCCCATTGAACTTTGTGTCACTCAATCATCACTCAGTTTCTGTTCTTTGCTGATACCATTTAATCACAATATTATCACTTATGAAGTTTATTCAAAACTATCTATGATGAACCAATTACGCTAAGTTTCAGGTGTAGTTTGAACACCGGCTTGAAGAAATCTAAACATGGAAGATGAAATTTCAAGCACAGTTTAAAGAAATATAATGATGAGAGATGCAGTTTCATTTGCGGGTTTAAATTTCAATTTGAGGAAATCTAATGATGAAGGGTAAAATTTCAAATGCGGTTTGAGATCCAGATTGAAGAAATTTAATGACGGAGGATGAAACTCCATTTGCGATTTCTGTTTTAGCTTGAAGAAATCTAATAACTGAAGATGACATTTCACAGCTTGAACTCCAATCTGAAAGAATCTAATGACGGAGAATAAAATTTCAAGTGAAGTTTCATATTCAGCTTGAAGAAATTTAATGACAGAAGATAAAATTCCAAATACAATTTGAAATACGTCTTGAAGAAATCCATCGACAAAGGATGAAATATCATTTGCGATTTCAACTTCAGTTTGTTGGAATCTGATGAAAGAAGATGAAATGTTAACTGCAGTTTGAATATTCGTTTTAAAGAATCTACTGACGGAGGATGAAATTTTAATTCCAGTTTCAGTTTTAACTGGAAGAAAACTAATGACAGAAGATAAATTTTCAAATTCAATTTGAAATCCATCTTGAAGAAACCTAATGACGGAGGATGAAATTCCATTTGTGACTTCATCGTCTGCTTGAAGAATTCTAATAACGGAAGATGAAATTTCGAATGCAGTTTTAACTCTAACTTGAAGAAATCTAGCGCCGGATTGAGGTTTCAACTTCAACTTGAAGAAATCTAATGATGGAACATGAAATTTCAATTTCAGTTTGAAGAAATCTATTCCTGGTGCTAATCTTGTACATGGCTAGAGTTACGATTCTGTTTGACATATTCATACTCACGCTACACGAATATGATTAAGCAAAAGGGAGAATTGTTTGAGCAAATGATATAATAACATGTATCTAACTTTTGTAAGAACTGAAACATATTTTCTATTTCCATGCTATTTGGAATTTGATTCAAATATAGATCGCAACAAATATCTGAATTTCAAGATGATTATATTTTAAAATTTTAAAAAGTAATTTTATTTAATCGTGAAGAATATTTTTCATTCTTTTAAACACTTTAAAATTACCAGTGTTTATAATGGTTGAAATATTATAGTATTTCTAAAAATCAAGCATTATTGAATAAGTCTTGTGTGGTTCTTGAATTTCAATGTAGTAGATTTTATAGATGATTTAAAAAAACATAAGTCTTCTCTGACTATACGCAAAACCACAATATAATATGTGTGTAGGAACCGATTATGACAGCTAAATTCTAAGCAGTTCCTAACATGATCTTTTATAAACATAAAACATGAATCTATTTCTATTTGCTAAAGTTTACTGTAGCAATAACGTTTGTATGTATTCCTTGGGCTGAAAATCAAACTGATAAACATGGTGAACATTAGCCATATATCATATATATTTTTAATTAAAAAATGTGATATTTGTATTTAAAAGAAATAATTGTGTGTTTGGCATGTCAAAGGAAAGCTTGACGCCTACTAAACATTAAAAGATATAGGAAAACTTCTAAAAGAAAGTTCTGTAATTTGAATAAATGTAGAATTCGTTCTTAAGTAAATAAATACAACACAACATTATAAATTCATTTATTGTAATGTATTTATTTTTGCCTGCTTCTTAACGTCTAAATAAGTTATCTTTTTTATGCATATGCTATGGTGTATTAGACATAGGTTAATGTAGCAATGTTAAACTCAAGAATGTTCTAAAATTTTTTTGGGGTAATTTATCATGACATTCATATAATCATTCAAAAATTTAAAAAGAATGGAAATTCTTATTTTTCCACCTTTAGGATTAGAATTCAGATGCTTTTTACATTACGACTGCCGTATTAACTATGATAAACAAATGCGAAAGAGCTTAATGACTTCTCCGTGATTATCAAAACCAAGACAAATATTTTTCGGGAGCTAAGAAACAATGAAAATTAAAGGCAGAATTTAAATGTTTCATTGTAAAATATAATTTGAATGCGGTTGGTCTGCTACAGTGGCTGATGCAGCGCAGAGTTTGTGTATACTTGTTAAAATATAGATCATCAGAGAGGATGGTCTTGAATTTAAACAGTTTTACTAGAAAACATACACTGCTTGACATTGAAAATGCAACACCAAGAAGGAGTGGTCAGAAAGTGATGAAATTTGAAAAAATGACAGAGACAGCAAGCAGCAATAAGATCTTTATTTCAAAATGATAGTCAGAATACAGAGCGAGAACGACGTCGGCTCAGTAGGATAAGTGATAAGTGACGGGGAACGTGGGCACTGTCCCTTTACCATAGTCATTAATCAGTACAGCACCACACCCACCATTATTTAGATAACAACATTAACATATACATGGTTCGAGGTACATATGATGCAACTACAATATGAGAAGAGATTGCAATGTTACAGTTGAAAGATTAATACAATATGTACATATTTATATAGTGTTACTATTGTGGCATGAAACGATATTCATAGAAGGAGTAATTACTCGTACATCTCGGGGGGGATAGATATAAACAATATAACATATACAGGTTGTTATGCGACAACATGACATTCGCAATAGTGATGTTATACCAGAGGTACGGATATATGTTGGACAATTTGTACGACGTGCATGACATGGGAGGACTACGAGCTAAATGATACAATACAATTACCATACAAAGTACAAGTTATAATATTACGTACAGACAGATTATAACACCGCTGTTAATGTGAACTACAACTTAAAATAGGTAAAACAGCAGTAGGATGTAGGACCACCGCAGACAGCGATGCACGAAGAAACACGTCTAGGCATAGAGTCAATAAGAGTGCGGATGGTGTCCTGAGGGATGGCTCTCCATTCCCTTTCAACCATTTGCCACAGTTCGTCTTCTAAACGAGGCAGGGGCAGAGTCTTCCAACGGCGTCTAATTACATCCCACACATGTTCGATTGGTGACAGGTCAGGAGAGTACGGTGGCCAGGGAAGCATCTGTAAACCTTGCAGAGCATGTTGGCAGATGCGAGCACTGTGTGGTCGGGCGTTATCCTGCTGAAAAATTGTATTAGGCAGCACCTGAAGGTAGGGGATTGCCACCGACCGCAGTACATTATCCAAGAATCGTTGGGCCGTCATAGTACCCTGAATACGAACTAGAGGTGATCTGGAATCGTAGGCAATAGCGCCCCAAACCATTATACCACGTTGTCTCGCGCGGTGGGGCGTTCCACAGTTACTGCCGGATTAGATCTGTCTCCACGTCGACGCCACAAGCGTAAGCGGCGAATGTCACTGGATAAACAGAAGCGTGAGTCATCTGAGAACACGACGTTTCGCCATTCTGTCATCCACATTGCTCCAGTCCGGCACCATTCTAAACGTTGTCGTCTATACTGTGGGGTCAATGGCAGTCTTCTTAACAGACGCCGTGAGTAAAGGCCACGTTCAACCAATCGACGGAAATGGTTCTGATCGACACGGGAATATCCAGGGTATCTTGCACATGCTGCAGAATCGCGGTACAAGTGACTTGCGGGACCGCCACAGCTTGTCGGCGGATGCGTCGATCCACGCGTGCTGACGTCCCTCTGGCTGCACCTGCACCCCTCCTTCTTCCCACATTTCCTTGTTCCAACCATGTTCGCCATAGCCGATGCACCGTGCTCGCATCCATGTGGGTATTAGCTGCGATTTGACGTAAGGACCAACCCGGCCTTCTCAGTCCGATCACCATACTCCTGGTAAAATCGTCTATCTGCTGGAAATGCAATCGTTGACGGCGGCCTGGCAATTCTCTCCTATTACACATATCCTCTGGGATAAAAACGAACTTTATTCGATAATTCGTCTGGCAGAAAACCACACGAATGTTGCCCATTCTGCGCGTTCTTTTCCTTATATCTTACTTCACGTGCGTCGGAGAGCTGCGCATTTCACATCATTCGCATAACTCAGTGACGTGCGTCTACTCTAAAATTTGCATAAATTTCTGACCACTTATTCTTGGTGTTGCATTTTCAATGTCAAGAGTGTATTAGACGGAGACTGACAATTTATATTGCAAAGTGAACGTTAAAGTTCACATTTTCTTTCTTTTCATTGTATTAATGAATTCAACCCAAATCCTTTTGCTTGAGCTGCAAAGCTTATCTTACTTCTGTTTACATACGCTGGATCAAGTATAGTGTAATTGTAGCAAAGACAGCAAATCATGAATCTTAGTAGATGGTTTTATCCCATAAATTAGACAAAAGTTGCTTTAAGCACCTATAAAAGTATAAGTCCTGAGTAACAGAACAGAAACGGGTTTATGATAAAATATTTAGTATCGACCGGCTAAGAGTCTAAACCCCTCCATGGACTTTAAGACCCCTGCCTTACATGGAGTCGTCTGCAGTTTTACTATGTTGGTGGAGTGGAACGGAGACAATGTATTGTTAATATTGCGTGTAATTATAAGAAGAAGAATATTAGGAAGTAATGTAATACTAGGTTCATCTTTTTCGAAACCCTGTATTGTCAAATTCTTTCTTACGTTGGCCAATGTTTTGTTGCACCAATGCTGTCTGGAGTTGTGATCAATTTATAGAAGGATAGCATTCTGTGAAATGTCACTAGTGCGCATTCCATGTATTTTTAATGCAGCTTGGTGGAGCAAGCTGGCCTCTTAAGCAAATGTTATCACGAATTTCATGTTATTTACATAGAGATGACAGAGGGCGAGGACATTTGGTGGATAATAGAAGTAAGCAGGTATACATCCCACGTCCTGCCATGGCTGGAAGCAACAACTCCGTGGAACTCCATTGGAGTACTCTTTGGGAGTTAAGTGTATACAAATACAATGAGTAAAGTGAAAGCAGGATAATTGGGTATTACAAAAGCTAGTTTAAAGGTTTGCTTAAGTTCGCCGTTTATCGTAATTCGCATGACTATACTATAATGCACTAAGTGTTCAGATTGCTCATGGAATACTCTACAGCTCTTCATTGCAGAATGTATGCTGTGGTTTGTTGACTCAGTGAGTAAAAGTCTTATATGACCTGGCAGATGTCCTATCCATTAGCTATTGCAGACCTGGACAGGACATCTGTAAGGTCATATTAGACTTTCAGTTAGTGAGCTACTCCCGCTTTAGTATTTATTCACAGTAAAAGGCTTCGTGTGTTTTCATTCTTAAAAATGAACCGAGATCCATTTTACATTTTGAATTAGTTTTGCGCAATGGTAACTTCTGGTTCCCGTTTTCACACATGAAAAGGTGCTCTGCAAGGTCCTGCACTAGATTATCGACATTGCCAAAGCATACTTTTCAAGACCTTAAACCCTTGTCCTTAAGAAGACGCGTTCTCAGTCTTCGTACGGATAACTTGCCACTGAGAAAGAAGATATACATATGTCTCTTGAAACTCATCTAACCAGTATATTTATTTACAGATAAAATTCATTCAGCCAACTTTTGTCCTTATTAAGAAATAAATTTATGAGTATTTTAAAAAAGCATTCATGATGGGAAAAGCGAAAGAGCATTGTTTTCATGTAAAATTAGATAAAAAATAAAACGAGATACTTTAATTCTCAGTCAACAGACTATTTAACTGATTATGTGAAACACGATTTGCAAATAAGAAATGTACCTCTCTCTCCACAACACTCTTTGCTTTTGAATTAAAAGCATAGTAGTTCCATGTATTCAATAATTCTTAATAAGGATGTTAAGAACATCTTATAGAGTCTCTTGCAAAGAACATTTTAAAGATTTACGACATAATTGCGATTAACGAAACCTGATAAGGAGTAATCATATCTAAAAGAACATTTCTTTCTTTCAGAAACATTTCTTCGATTGATTACTGTCCCAGACAAAAGTATGGAACAGTAATCAATTATGCTGACTGACTGGCGTCAAATATTATTACAAGAAAAATCATAATGCATTTCTCTGAAAACTGTAATATTAAACTGGCTTCGTATTTCCTTGCCAAATTATGCACGCAAAAACTTTACGTTTCCTAATTTTCTAACATATTGTTGGTTTCCTTTATTTATCAGTTTTCATCGGTTCCGTTGCTAATTTGTCACTGTGAATTACCGTATATTCCGAATATATATTGAACTGTGTATAAATTAAATAGTAAAATAGTGCGGAAAATTTCAGCTAAAATTGAAAACCCATGAATAAACCGGATTTAAAATTGCCCTATAAATTCAACTATTCCAACAACAAGAAAACAGCGTTGAATTGACTGAGCTTTAAGAGAAAAACTGTTAGAAACTGAACTTTAACTTCTAGTGATTGAACACTATCACCTTCAATGTAGTTAGACTTAACAAACTAGCTGAATGTGAATCTCTATTTCTCATCCAATATTATCCATGAAGTGGGTGTAACCACGATAGGGAATGGCAGACAGAGGAAGATGCCATCCACTCAAGCTTGCCTGTAGAAAAAAATCTTAGAATTGCTAGAAAATTTCAAATTGGGTGCTGATATTCAGAATTTGATTCAATCTGTAGTAAATAAAATTAAAATATTTTTTTCAAAGTATAATATTTTTTTCAAGTATGCGCTTCTGTAATCAAATTATTTGTGAATTGTTTTAAACTCGTAATCATACAGGCCCCCAAACTTTATTACAATCATTTTGCTAAATATGCTGGGTTTGCACACGGAAATATATAGCATTTTATTTTATGAATTAATATTCATGAAATATTACTCATTAATATATCGATGAAAGATTCTAAATAGCAGATAAGTAGACTCAAAATTGTTTTTAAAGAGCAGTGTCAAAATGCCTTCGGAAGATTTTGCTTTGGTTCAGTTTATAATATATATTTCAAAACACTGACAAAACATTCACGAGCTTCTAAAATATTCATAATCCATTTCAAAATATGACGAGCTTATAAAAAAGTATTCTTTGAGGAAAGCATTTTTATGTAAATGAAATAAAACTTATTTATCTTCTAAACTAAAAACGTTTGAACTGCTGCAATTTCATTTAGATTGAAATACTTCAGTGGATGTGATTTGTCTGTGTAATGATGCTGGTTGTCTCTGAATGTTTGTAATATATATTTTGCGATTGTTATGAGTTTCCGATTAGTTTATGTATATTATGAATTACTGGAAATAAAAACTCTTTTTATTATAGGGTGGAATTTATTTATTTCAGTATCGTTCTCTTAAAAATGAGAATGTTTTAATATTGTGCCCACTAATGAATATGATCTTTCGGAAAGTAGTAATATCAGTAGTGATGCAATAAATATAGTGCCTTTCTGCAAGGAAGCCGTATTAATTCAAGCCAACACAAACAGCCAAGACAGTAATATATCTGAACACTGATAGTTCGTTTCAGTTAGGTTCCTAGTAACTGAATGAGGTTAATTGTACATTGTTATCATGGTCTTTCCCATGGCAATAAGCTATAACTTTCATAGAAAATCCTTTTCGAAGCATCTTCCCATAACAGATATCACTCGAATGTTTTTTTTTATTATAAAGAACACCGTTCAGGAAAAACTGGAGGAAGCGAAAAAAATCGTCCTCTAATCATCATAAATGAAAATTTTTTTAAATTATTTTTCCTTCTCAATTCATAAAATATAGACAGGAAAATGTTTACTTTATATAAATTACCTCCCATGACATTACATTTTCGTGATACCGGTCATGATAAAATGCAGTTATGCCCAGTTCACACTATAATTATAAAGCAAGTGGGAACTTAATCGCTCTTATGGTGAACCATGGGTAAGAGCAAAGATCATATTTTATCATTAGTAAATAATCAACTATCATACTTTTAGTTTCACTAGCATGTTTCTGACAATATGAATACTGTTCAACATCATCTCAACCTAGATTTTGGCTTCCAGAGCTAATGTTTTCGGAATGTCGTAAACCTTTATTATTGTCAGCAAGCTCTCTAAAAGTCTTGATTACCGAGGCATCATATGTATCCTTATTCATCTAAATAAATGTAAACAGAAAATGTTTTCATTGCATTGAGTTATGACCACAATTAAGCTAACTTTATACTGAACAGAATTGCCAGAATAAAAATTCATTTTTTAAGATGCATAACAAAATGCTTACAAGATACATAGTTATTAATCAAAAAAATTGCATGCATTTAAATCAATAAACTGTACAAGGAAAAAACAATGAGAAATACAAAGCTTTGTTCATTATACCAGTGAACTGAGGTATTGGAAAAGGCACATAAGGATAACAGGCTGTCAGGATTTATTTTGTATTTATTTTAGTAGTAATACTCTAGTCCAAGTAGTCACTTTAGACATTAAGGCATTTCTGCTAATACTGAACCAAACTGTAAATCTTACGATGGAAGAACTGTAGTGCTATATCTCTAGAATTCTTTGAAGACATGCAAGCATCGTTGTTGCCCAGCTGGTGAAAAAGGAGATAATCAGTCAAGAAGAGATCGTTGAATACGGTGGCTGAGAACGGGTTTAGTAAACCAATTCGTGTGATGTTAGCTGTTTAGGATGCCATGTACTGACACAAATGCCAGCTACGTAGGTGCCTACTACTAAACAAACATTTATTGGTCCATTTCGGGCCCTTCTGAGCAGTAGAGGTCCTAATTTTGATTTAAAGTCATGGTGAACGATGCCAGCCGGACACTACCAAAACAAGAACAGTTTTTAAGGATGAAGGGACGGTTTTTGAAAGTGTCCTGTTTGCTGACTTTTGCATCGAATCACATGTCGGATCTCCGACGATAGTTGTACAGACCCGCTTTCTATGGCTACTAGCAAATGGATGGAAAATATCCTGCCCATTATATCACTGCGTGAGGGAGGTGAACCTTTGTATCCGACGATGTCTCTTATCAGTGAGAATGAAATCACGAAGGAAACTCGTGTGCAGCTTCTTCGCTTATTTCTGGTAGTCGTCGAAACACATTAAGTTTGATGTATATTGGGGAAGCACTTTCTCGAGAGTCATCTTTCACAATCTGCTTCAAACGATTGTTTAAATCCAAGGGATGCATCCTCCAATGATTTATGACGTGCATGAAGCATCAAAAATTAACTATGAATGTTTCATTTATTAGCTTTTTGTGGTCCAAAAGCTTCGTTAACACTATTTGCTGAAAACATACAGAAAGACCCACTTTGAACTAAAAATTTGACTCATTTGTGCAGAGTTCACAGTTCACTTGGATGATTTGTTGCAACATAGCACTGCTACTCAATCAAATGAATCAAATGTATCAAATGAATAACATCTTTCACAAATATATCAAATACATAATTTCGTTTATGTGATGTCACTGTTTACCTCCTATGTGCTTCAATATTTAATTTAAGCATTACTTAAAATCTGACATTTAAAATACACTAACCCAATATATAAGGTAAAATGCTAAATTAAATTTATAAAATTTTCCTTTTCAATTTGGCTATTTCTCTTCTCTGTTCTAAATAAAATGTTTCGAATAAATCTGCTTGGAGTGCATTTTTTTAACGTGAATCCATGTGGTATTATTCTTATGTGATCCTAATGACACATGCCCTTAAATAAAAGTTAAGTAAAACTCACAATACAAATGAGTTTTCCCTATGTTGTTGAGAAGTATTAAAAATCACACTTTTTAATTAACTTGTAGTGATTCATCAATATCACAGTAATGACGAGAATACTTTGAAACACTGAAACTCTCGCAAATAAATGAAGAAGCTCGATGCAGTAGTTAGCACAAGTAAAGAAAACTTTATTGCTCACTTAGTTTTGTTGCAACTTGGTTCAAAATTATGCGAGCGTCAATGTTACGATAGTAAAAGCAGTCTAGTGCCCGTAAAAGTTTAGTGCTTGATCGAGAGAGGCTAACAAGACTCTTTTCCATGCCTACGACTCTCAGACTCCCATTAAACAAATTAAACAATAAAACTTGAACTCCTTTCACCATAGTAACAGCAATGTTACGTTAATGTTTACACAAAATTAAATTATGCGAGCGTCAATGTTACGATAGTAAAAGCAGTCTAGTGCCCGTAAAAGTTTAGTGCTTGATCGAGAGAGGCTAACAAGACTCTTTTCCATGCCTACGACTCTCAGACTCCCATTAAACAAATTAAACAATAAAACTTGAACTCCTTTCACCATAGTAACAGCAATGTTACGTTAATGTTTACACAAAATTAAAATGTTCCGTCAAGTTCTAACATCTTATAGCCTGCCTGAAATGTTTCTCTCCCACTTCCGATTGCAGTTGTTTCCATTCATGTTTCAACAGGTGCTCCTTTTTCATTTTCTCTGCTACTATTCATTAAACCTCTTTTATTATAAATTACATTATAAAAGTTTCAACAATTGTTTAAAGTGCACATTTTCCTGTACAATTAAAAATTTGATCATAAACAGTTTTAAGTTCTCGCATTGACGATTCTTTTGGAGTTATCTTGATTGCAGGCATTTGCACAGAGATATTTTAATACTTTTCGAGAAAGTGTTTTGGCATGGCAATGTCATCATACAGAAATACATCATATACAGTGCATGACCATGTTATGACCGTGTACTGGATTTGATGGAAGAGACTGGAAGAGAATTTGATGCTTGAAGAATCACTGTTCTTATTGATAGACGTGCTCAATCGGGACTGTGCTCCTTCGGTAACAACGTGTATTAATTTTATTATATATCCAGACACATGATAATACATGAAAATGTGTCTTATAAAGATGATGGTATCTTTTAGTATTATTTGTTCCAGGGAACACATTCGGATAATCACTGTAATTGTCAGGGCCATTAAAGAAAATAATGTCATTTTCCGTTTTACACGAATTCGTTATAATTATTATTATTTAGCGTGATTAAAAGACCCTGTACGTTTTCAAATATGTTTTTTAAATTTCAAAACTTATAAAAAAATTGTTTGTATTATATCTTAACAAGAATTTCACGATTAGAATTTTTAAAAAATATTATTAAATTGCTTGTTTAAATAAAAGTTAAAATTATTTAAAATATGTTACTGCATATTTAAAAATTCATATTTTTATTATATTTCTTTCATTTCTTGAATTATGCTATATAAATTGCGCATTGAATTTTGAATGCTTTTATCGTAATATTCCATAATTTTGTTTTCATGCGTAGGGAAAAGAACAGAAAATCTATCTGCGTATTTTAAATACTTTTTAAAAAGTAACTACAAATCTTAACATTAATTGCACTTACATTATTATCAAAAATAGAATAGTAAATATGTGCAATATATTTGAAATCTATATCTTAATTACAAAAAAAAAGCCTTAGCAGTTTTGAAACATGGATGTAAGCAATAAACGAACATGGGGAAAAGTCAATTCATTTGATGTGCAAAAATTATATTTAACAGTAAAACTGTCTAAATTTTAATTCACTGTAATCATCTATTTGGCAAAACGAAATAAAATAAATTCTTACTACTAAATTAGGCTATTGCACAATGAAATGGCAAGCCTTTAAACAAACCGTCTCTTTAACTTTCTCCCTTCAAACATCAAAACCTTAACAATTTTTATACTATTACATGTTACAGCTTTACGAATTTCCTTATGTAATTCCCTACAGTTTTGATGATCATTTTCCATCATTCGAGTCCCATTCTATAGGTCAGATGCATCTGATTTTGCAAATGCATTATGAGTATCAGTAGTATATGTTTTAATTGTGTTCCTGTTACTTTTCAAATCTGACATTATTATTAATATTGTATCTGGTACAAACAATATAAAAAATAACATCAAATTTGTAAAGCATGTGCAATACATTATAAAGCATCACATATAAAGAAACCCATGCAATAAGAATTAAAATACATATGTGTAATTAGCTACGAAATGAATATCAATGATAATTGAAATCAACACAAAATTTATACAATAATAAAGCTCTTTCTTTGGGGGGGATAAGCATTCAATCATCTCATTAAAATTGGTAAAAGGATCTTCCCTTCATAGGAAGTATTGTCTTTCATTTTTATGTCTATGTTCAATACTTAATTCTCTAAATCTACATTACGATAAATGGACAAATTTGTAATACAAACAAACAACATATACTTTCCACTGCTGTAGAAGAAAGACGTTTTCTACTCACTTTTAAGAATAAAAAGAAAAAGATATTTTCTTTGTTCTGTGCTTTAAACAAAAATATTGTTCGAAATTTTCCTCCGTCTCCCTGCAGCTCATTCAGAAGCGGGAATGCAGATGATAAATGGAACAGCTGAAGCGCTTAAATTTTTAGCTGCCCGAGCGAGAGCTACTTTAAACTAATGTTACTTCGAATGGAGGTAGTGGCAATAACCCGCCTTCCTTCGGTTTGAAACCCACTCTTTATTTCGTTCTATTTTCTGTATGTGTAGGTCTTCTGTGTAGTATTTTTCAGTGAGACAATTTGTTTTACTCAACTCGGAGAAATAAACAAATACAAGTCGCTGTTTTATTTCGGTAAAACATTTCCAGAGAAAGTTAGGAGCAGTTATATTTAACCACAGCGAGGTAGCAGAAAGAAGAAGAGACATTCGATTTATTCTTTGGAATGTATAACTTGCTTAAAAGCAAATGGTAGTTAGCAGGACAATATTATCTATTATTTAACTATTTACTTTGTAATGTGCTTTTTAACAAGTAAGTGTTGTCTAATCTGAAAAGTTTATTATTATTTGGTAATATTTCCTATTGAGAAACATTCTTCTGCATCAAACACAGATTTTTCTAACGAGGACATTTCAGCAAATATAAAATAAGTTAGCGATCAGATAAATATATGGAATTGATTATTTTCATACGGTATTTATAAAATACTAGCTTTTACCCGCGATGATGTCCTTAAATAAATTTCAAAGACATTTGAAAAGAAAAGAAAATAGTTTGATTTTCTTTTCTTTTGCCTGACCAGGATAATCAGGATAAAATTTTAGTTACTATTACTTATTTTGGTGCTACTTTGGTAGACGGTTGCACGGATTTTGGCGATTTTTTGGTGATTTTTCTTTTGGCGAAATACGACTTATGGTAAACCCATTGCTTGATAAGTTATTTATGTTAACAAATACTTTGTTGTCATTTTATTTAAAAAATAATGCGTTTTATTATGCATAAATTCCGTGTTTTAAATATTATTTATGGCTTCTAAATATTAAAAATCAATTTAATTTTGCATTTTTATTTGAAATAAAAATTTTGTTGTTTATAATATTTTATATAATTTTATGTTGCGGATGATGTAATCAATGACGTCACCTTACTTAAAAAGTAATTGGTTTTATTAATATCTATAAATTTAATCTAATGTTTTAAACATTATTTATGGCTGTTAAATATTAAAATAAAATTTAATTTTGCATTTGTTTTAAAAATGATTTTATTATGAATGATTATTTAAATAATTTTAATTCTATGCGTGATGTAATCAGCTCCCTGATTGGTTACTGAATATTTGTGCATTACCGCGCCATTTTAAAATTTTATTATTCATCTCTTCGAATTCCTCAGATTTCAAATGGAATGGATATGTCCGTTTCGAAGATGAATATTGTTATTGGTAATTACCAACAATTATTGGTATCGGAATAAAAAAATTGCCCTTTGAGACCTTATTTTGGCCAACCTGTCTTTCCTAATCAAAGATTTATTTATAAATTGTCAATAGCGTCAGAGGAAATTATTTTAAATTTTTGGAGAAAACCTCGCTAATTGCTTCTTCAATGAAGAGCGAGAGATGTGGATCACAGATAAAGATTGTTAGAAGAACTTTTTTTTTTTTGTGGTACGTATCAATATACGACAGGTAAAATACTTTAAAAAAATGTAAGTACATAATTTTCTTTTACTTTATAATCGTATAATTTAATTTTTATTAAAATGTTAATACAATGTTTTCACGAATTCCTGAGATATTTATTGCCACATATGTTTTAATGTTAAATAATTAAATCCTATAAAACTTATTTTAAAGTATTTAAGTAATATTTTAATTCTTTTAAAAGTTAGTATGATGTTTTTAATTCGATATTCAATTTAAGTAATATTTTAATCCAATTAAATGTGCCGCAATGTTTTTATAGCGGTGTTTTTATTCTCTTATATGAAAGTAATAATTTAACCTTACTTTAGCATTTTATACTCTTAGTAAATGTATTTATTTACATTTGCCAGCCATCTTAAAAAACAACGTTTTCAACAAAAAATAATCCATTATTTTTAACGATATTTATTTTTTTAAAGTTTCGAATACTTTACTATATGCGTAGAATACGTAAAAACAGCATTTTTCAAGATGGATGACGACTGTAAAAACCTCGCCAACTATTGCGCCAATGTAAATCGCCAAAAATCCGTGCAACCGTCTACCAAAGTAGCACCCTTATTTTTTAAGTTAAAAATACACTCCGTATAAAATTGCAGTAATTATTGCTCTTTTTCAATGAGATAAAAAGAAATCCATATTGATGTTGCTAAGACGCTATTCTGCATAATTTGTAAAATCCAATTTGGATATATCAAACATATCTTATGTTATTATTATTATTATTTTTTTTTTTTTTTTTTTTTGGTTTTACTAAAAAATTCTAAAATAAAATATAATTTAAAAACTGAAAACATTCTTAAATAAGATATCTCACTACAAAAATAAATAATTTTCATTACCAAGATTTCAAAAAGCTTAAAGTATTAACAAAACATTAAAAACATTAATTCTTTTTCAGAAGAGCACAAATAAGAGAATTCTAGGAGGCTTTTCTATATTACATGTTTTTTTCCGTTCGGCGTTAATACATATAAATTCCTGTCTTTGGATACACGCGAACAGGCAACATATAGATGACCATGGGAAAAGCATGATTTTTTCAAATGCACCCCTGCTGCCTATGTGTGGCCTTGAGCTTTGTTAATATTAACAGCAAAACTAAGTTTGATTGGAAACTGCAGTCTTTTAAAGTGATATGGTAGGTTAGTGGGGATTATAGGGGTTCGAGGTATGATACCACTTTCTCCTTTTCCTACACCTGTTAAAATAGTGGCAGCGGTTATATTCTGAGCTAATTGTGTGATCCGAAGCCTCGTTCTATTACACAGTCGAGGCACATCTATGTTTCGCATAAGCATAAACCTGTACATTTAGTTTCAATTGGAGTTTATGCGAGGGTACTACTGATAGCTCTAGTAAAGAAATAAACAAAAAGAGATATGTTACCTCTAACAGATGTTACTGTAAAAATTATAGTATTTTATGTTAAAAGATGTTACACACTATGCTCATGTTTTATAGCTTAAAATGATTGCCGTTGTATAAACATTAAATGTTGAAACTTTCATAAAGTTAAGTTAAACGATGTAAAAGTTTGTGTGCGCAGGTGCGTGGCTTAAACCATTCGGTGCTACTTTGGTAGACGGTTGCACGGATTTTGGCGAGTTTTTGGCAGTTTTTCTTTTGGCGAGTAATACGACTTATGGTAAACCCATTGCTGGATAAGTTATTTATGGTAACCGATACTTTGTTGACATTTTATTTAAAAAATAATGCGTGTTATTATGCATAAATTCCGTGTTTTAAATATTATTTATGGCTTCTAAATATTAAAAATCAATTTAATTTTGCATTTTTATTTGAAATAAAAATTTTATTCTTTATCATATTTTATGAAATTTTATGCTGTGGATGATGTAATCAGTGACGTCACCTTACTTAAAAAGTAATTGGTTTTATTAATATCTATAAATTTAATCTAATATTTTAAACATTATTTATGGCTGTTAAATATTAAAATACAATTTAATTTTGCATTTCTTTTTTAAAATGATTTTATTATGTATGATTATTTAAATAATTTTAATTCTAGGCGTGATGTAATCAGCTCTCTGATTGGTTTTAGAATATTTGTGCATTAATGAGCTGTAATCAGCTCCCTGATAGGTTGCTGAAAATTTGTGCATTACCGCGCCATTTTAAAATTTAATTCATATCTTCGAATTCCTTCAAAAAATGTCTCCTTCAAAGATGAATGTTGTTTTTGATAAGTACCAAGAATTTTTGGTTTCGGAATCAAAAAATTGTCCTTTGAGACCTTATTTTCGCCAGCCTGGCTTTTCTAATCAAAGATTTATTTATAAATTCTTACAAGGGTCAGAGGAAATTTATTTTAAATTTTTGAAGGAAACGTCGCTAATTGTTTCTTCAATGAAGTGCGAAAATGTAGATCACAGATGAAGACCGTTAGAAGAGCCGATTCTGAGACGGCAGTATATGATATTGTGGTCATGTTGGAAGAAATAACCGCTGTAACGGTAAGAAAATTATTAGACATTCCTCCTTTTTTACCAACAATAAACTAATTGCTGTCATTTTAGCTCTAGTGTACGAAGCGTTCTTATTTACTTATTTTAAAGTATTTAATTTAAGTAATATTTTAATTCTTTTAAACGTTGGTATGATGGTTTTTAATTCGATATTCAATTTACGTAATATTTTAATCTAATTAAACGTTGGCGCAATGTTTTTATAGTGGTATTTTTATTCTATTTCTATGCTATATGAAAGTAATAATTTAACCTTTCTTTAGTATTTTATACTCGTAGTAAATGTATTTATTCTATATAATATATATATATATATATATATTATATTCTATATAACGTATTTTAAGGTATTTAAATTTAATAATATTCTAATTCTTTTAAATGTTCGATGATGTTTTTTTATTTCGATATTCAATTTCAGTAATATTTTAATCTAATTAAACTTTGGCACAATGTTTTTATAGCGTTGTTTTTATTCTCTTCTTTGCTATATGAAAGTAATAATAACCTTACTTTAGTATTTTATACTCATAGTAAATGTATTTATTTACACTTGCCTGCCATCTTAAAAAACGACATTTTCAACAAAAAAATTAATCCATTATTTCTAACGATATTTTTTTTTTTTTTTTTTTTTTTTTTTTAAGTTTCGAATACTTTACTATGCGTAAAAACAGCGTTTTTCAAGATGGCTGACGTTTGTAGAAATCGCGCCAACAATTGCGCCAACGTAAATCTCCAAAAATCCGTGCAACCGTCTACCAAAGTAGCACCAACCATTCAAGCACTTTAACCTTTTCTAATACATCAAATTTATTTCTAATATATATAATTTTAACTATAAACTAAATTTATTTCTTATATATTTCTAATATATCTAGCCTATAACCTTTTCTAATATATCAAAAACATCAAATTTGTTTTCTAATATATCAAATTTATCTCTAATATATCTAATTTTAAATATAATCTAAATTTATTTCTAATATATTTCTAATATGTCTAACCTATAACCTTTTCTAATATATCAAAAATATTTCTTGAAATTTCATGATGATTGGTTAAGTAATTAAGCGTGAAAGCGTATAAACAAAGACACAAACAAACTCACATTCGCATTTAAATAATATTAGTTAGGATTTTGTAAAACTTACAAATTTTTGATTAACAAACTGTACGATTTGAAAGCGAGCAGTAGCAAAACACTTTTCGAAATAATGCATTTTTATTTCCAAGGTGTGAGACTGTTGCCACTCAGAAAAGTGAGTGCGAAAATTACCGTTTTCAGAGTTTTTAATTAACATTTTGGCTAATTGAAGTCGTACGAACATGGGAATAGTCCAAATGGCTTCCCATGAATTTTTGGAATCGAGAATAATATATTTAATGTTTGACAATGCTATTTTTATTTCATCTTAAAACTTAGAAATTTTTATTAACAAACTCTAGGATTTGAAAGCGAGCAGTGGCAACAACTTTCGAAATAAAGTAGATTTTCATCTCCAGCTTGCGAGATTGTTGCCACTCGGAAAAATGAGGGCGAAAATTATCGTTTTTCCGAGTTTTTAATTAATATCTCTGATTTCAGCTACTTTTTAAAGCATTTTATAACCTATAACCTTTTCTAATATATCAAAAATATTTCTTGAAAATTTCATGATGATCGGTTAAATGAAAGCGTAACAAACAAGCAAACACAAAAAAAAAAAAAAAAAAAAAAAAAAAAAAATCTGAAATGTTTCAGATTTTAAATTACGTCCAAAGGGGCATTTTTTTAACGTTTTGAGTGTTACCTTTATTTATTAAATATCATGTTCTTTGCACTTAAACCATAAAATTCAGTTCAAGAGCAATATCGCAAAATAATGTTAAATTAAGCATATCTTTAGAATTTCCGATATACACAGTCTCGCGAGCTGGAGATAAAAGTTTTTTTTTTTCCTATATAACGTTGCCATTTCTCGCTTTTAAAGCATTGAGTTTGTAAATCAAAAATTCGTTAAAGTTTTACAAAATATAAAATCTATAATAAAACAAATTCCAAATTTGGGATTTCAGATGCCCATATTCGCAGTAGGATTTCGTCATTCAAAATTCGATGGCTCTATGTACCATTGTTTTATCACAATGCGAGAAATAGACAATCATTTATGCAGATTTTTCATTATTTAATTTCTTCAAATATAATGCAGGACTCTAACATTTTGTGGCAACAGTTTGAAAAGTGAACCGACGTTTATGAGTCCGACGCAAAATCGCAAAACGAAAACAATAGTCCTTCAGGGACAAAGCCCCTTTGGACTAACAAACTCACATTCGCATTTATAATATTAGTTAGGATAACACTAAAGAAAATGAAAAATATAAATTTTGTAAAAATTCTATACTTATACCTGAAAACGGATATCATAATAAAAGTTAATAACCACAACATTTGTATTTTTGATGAAATTGGAAAAATAACAGAAGGAAGGATATAATTCTTCATTAACCATGTAGTGCAAAATGATATATTTTGACGTCCGTGACACGATGCCCATGTAAACCCTTATGCAGCGTTTCTTTTCTCAGCCGTTGGTCGTAGACATACAAAATATCTTACGTGACGCAATTATTCCGGTTATAGTGTTTTTAAAATTAAAAAAAAATAGTTTTATAAACATTACGTAATCTCACCTTTCATACGATCTTTCGATAGCTGTAGTAATACTCTGTAAATGTTTATACTCATTAAAAATAGCTTGGATATGAATGGGACCTTCAAGATGGATACATTCTTGACATGTCGCAAGATTAGTTCGCAAAATTTTATTGCTTACTTTCGCTTTTGAGATTGTACAGGTACCAATATGCCCTGTGCCCACTTAAGTCCAGTACTACCCATTTAACTGCCGAACGGCTGCGGCTGTAGTCATAAAAGAGGTGCCTATGTATAGTAAAGTGGCTATGCGCTACTAATTGAGATAGGTTTCAGAGCCACATGGTGGAAAACAGCGGTGTTAGCTTTCCTATCTCCAAAACAATACGAGATGGAAAGAAAAATTGAATTACCAAGTTGTAGAACATCGTCGATTTTGTACAAAAAGACACTTCGTGGACATGATTGTTAAGAAGAGAACGTTTAAAATGTGCATTTGTGTGTTAACAATTTTCGAAACTGTGACGTCACGAAACGATCTTAGAAAAACCACAACTAGTTATCACAAGCTGCCTTTATTTTCGATGTTTTAAACTTCTCTCCATCAGCTGAGATACACGTCTGGACTCTTACTAGAACTTCATGAGGGATCGCATACACGTGTTGTTTGTGACATCCGCACGAGAAAAAGGTCCATTGGTCAGGTGAATGTGGAGGCCATTCTTCGAAACCACCGTACCCGTTTTTCGTTCTCCGAATTTCTCCAGCAGGTACTATGTCTTGCAGAAATTCTAAATATTGTGCGGCCGTTAACGTAGCCTTGCAGAATATTGAGCCGATTAGCCTGTTATTATAATTTCCATATCAAACATTAATTGAAAACCATTGAAATTGATTGATATCAAATGTCATCAGAACATGATGGATTTTCCAGTGGCAAGTGATGGGCGTTCTGCCTATTGTATATTTCATTTCGCAAAACCATGCTTCATGCGTTAACACTATACCTGCCAAGAATGTTGGCTGGACCTCTATCTTTTTCCTAACGAAGTTGCGCCATGCGAAACGTCTCTCGGCATCCCCGCCCAGTAATGCTTGATTAGGTGTTAGTCGATATGGATGAGCACCTAATTCATTTAGGATTTTCCAAAAGCGAATTTTTGAGAAGCCACAATTTTTACTTATCTCTCTTGTACTACTTGGATATGTGAGGCCGTATGAGATATCTTCCGGTTGCACTTTCCGCCCTACCTTAGCTGGTCTGCCGAATCGAAGTCGGGGTACTCACGCAGCCTATGTCTCTTAAAGGTTTCACAACCTGTAGGATGGTTTTGTATGAAATATGAGGAACTGCAGGAAAACATTGCCGATTCAACCGCGCTGCCGATCGTGCCTAGCGCTCATATTCACCGTAAGTAAAACCATTTCACAACAATCGTCTTTTGAAATCGCTCCATGACCATGAGCTTCAACTTACAACCAGAAGGAGATAACTCTTTTATAGCTGTCTCAGGTGAACAGGTGTGGCGTTTCATACACTATTTGCAAAATGCACAAATTCGCATACCAAGCTCAAGTGGCGTTGAGTTGATACGTTTTGCGACACGAATTGTGCACGATCTGCATGTTGTCTACTCTGTTTATAAAGGCTGCACCCCGCACGATGCATCCCCGTACAAGGATGCACCCCGCGGGATTTGAACCACAGTCCTCTCGACTGTGAATTACAAGCGACATCACTCTGCCTCGATTACGGATATGGTTTTTATAAAAAAGATAATCGTTTCTCCTCTCGTTCAAGTTTCGTGACGTCACAGTTTCGGGAATCGCGAAAAAGCAAATGTGCTTTTTCAGCGTTCTGTTTTTAGATTCATATTCACAAGGGGCCAATTCGTACTAAATCGACAATGCTCAACAACTTTTTAATTCACGTTTTCTTGTTATCTCGTATTGTTTTCGAGATAGGGAGGCTAACACCGCCGTTTTTACCAGGTGGCGCTGTAAGCTATCTCATCTAGCAGAGCATAGTCACTTTACTATACTTAGACACCAATTTTAGGAATATTAGCTGCAGCCGTTCGGTAGTTCAGCGGGTGGTACCGGACTTAAGTGCGCACCCTGTATATAGCTACACATCAGACTGAACAAAATTGTGAAAGTTCTAGATACAGAACTAGTTGCTGTCATAGAGAACTGTACTGTTTCGTTCCTTAATCTATCAATTCATTGCAGAGATTACTAACATTAAGTCGGAATCCTAAAAATTTGCATTTGCTATGGGACAGCAAACTGAAAACAATTTTCAAAGCTCTAGCTACAGAATTTGTAATGTTTTTCTTCCTCTTTACGGCGCGCTTTCGTAGTATAATTGGGCAGCTCTTTCGGCTAGCATAAGTTCGAATACCGGCGAGGATATTGCTCATTTTTCATATTTCCTTCTCTGAAAAGAAATCTTATCACTCTACAAACTATCTACTTTCAAAGAACTCCGGTACTTTTCCTGTGATATATCAAACTAACAATCATTACTGTGCTTCAGAGGTAAAGAAGATTAATCTTTCAACTGCTCGTTTTCAAGCTTAGCGGAAGTATGTGTGTGGTGGGCGAGATGTCGCTTCTCTGAGTGCTTAGCTACTACGATAGAAGATTAGACTGTAGATTAAAATTAACACAAAAGCTTTCGCTACCACGACTTGTGGTAACACAAATGAAAACAAGGACATCGTAAGTTATAAAGCTTCTCTTGTCGACTGTCAATAACAGCGAATCGCTGATAAGCTAAATTACGTTGTGATAACAGTAACAAAACCTGTCCAAATGCTGCACTTGAGCGAAACATAAACTTTCTGGCGCTTCCTGAAGTCGGCCAACCTTTGCCGCTTAATAAATTTCTATTCGTGGAGTGACTTCCTCCAGCAAAGTGGTAGTAAACAGGAATGAATACCACTAGGCTTTTGACTAACATAACATGCTAGTTTTAAACTCTGATGCACGCTTGATAATTTACATAACCCTCTAATGTAAGCGCATGACAATACAAGGCAAACAGGAAATAAATTAACATAAATATAGTTGTTAGTAAAATTTATCACACATTTATTATGGTAAAATAAAAGCATTGGACAAACTGTTTTGTTAAACTTCATTTGCATTTTCACAAGAGTAAAACCCACAAGGAATTTGGGAAAGAACTTGTCAAAAACTGCTGCAAGACTGCAAAATATCGCTCGAAATGTTCACCATTGGATCTCATACTAACTTTCAAAGTGAATATTATTGAGACTACTATATAAAGTAATAAATTAGCTTTCAAAATCCTTATCAAGGACTATATAATAGAAAAATTATAAAGAATAAGGACAGACGTTTAGTTGCTGGACAAGAAATCTTAAGCATAAAGTTTCTTAAGATTCACACTGATGTATCTGATTCACAGCCATCATACACGCACATCTGTCAAATTAATATATTATTTTCAGCATCAACATATTCACTGAAGTTTTCCTTATTCCTTATTGAAACAAGGTATATTTGCAAACAGCATCATCCTAATCACAAAGGAGAATTTTTGTGTAAAGATATTAGTTCCTTCATTTTTGCTGTAATAAAATAATATTATGGTTCATTTGAATAAAAAGAAAAAAAATGTGTGGTATATTCTTCTTAAAATCAATGACGGTCAGGAAATACACATTGTATTTCATTTATTTGTTAGAAAGATTCGATGCATTTTAATGGAAGATGCCAAAAATTGCTTCTGAAAAAATTAACCCTTTTTTGCTGTTGTTGCCGATATGATGCGTTAAACCATCTCGCTTATAATCAACGCCAAACTGAAGCTGTATTTGACCAATCATCACTGTTCACTTTGACATATAGCAGTTTCCATTAATGCAGAAACATTTATCATTCGGAAACGTACTTTAGTAACTGATTATTACTCCTTCAAAAAGACTTTCAAGCCGACATAGTTTCCTACTCTAACTATACCGAGAATTCACATTTTGATGGTTATAATAATCACTCTTCGCATTCTGCATCATTATTCTAGTCACCCTTCTAAATAATGCAGCATCTGTACCCTGCTTTGCAATGTATTAGTTGCAATAATGGAGCTAGAATTTTGAATATGCATATCTGTAGTTTACGAAAAATACTGGGTATAGCAACTCTTTATGCTTACAAATTGTGATTCTCTGAACTTTTAGGATAATGCAGAACATTTGTTATATTAAAAACTGCATTTCTCTTCTATGTAAACCAGAAAATTTATTTTTATTCTTTAACATAAATCATTCATAAAAAATTTTAAACAGAATATGTTGTAACTTTAAATTTTGATATATAAATGACTGTAAAACTTAAAACAAAATTTTGAAAATATTTTAATTTTCCCATTTTTTGTAAATTTCATTAAAATATTAGTCATTTGAATAAATAAAAATATGAAACATCATGAGGATTATGTCATGAAACGTCACGATAGAACATCAACATTCTTATGAAAACATCTCCGCAATTAAATAACATGGAAAGAATGAGTTTAAATCTTTAGATTTTCTTAATAATTTATTAACGAAAAGTAATAATATTGTTACGAATTTGGTATTTAAAAAGCTAATGTTAGTTCAATTATAAATTAAATGGTTTTATTTCTCGCGCAGTGCAGTGCGTGACGAATATTAAAAGAAAGCTAAGCCGGAAAATTGAAAATACAAGAGCGCGTGCATTAAATAAATAAATATCTCTTTTTGATTTCGAGAAAGTACTGGAAAATTCTAGCGCGTGATTTTAAAATCTTATAAAAGGAGGAAAACATCTCAGTTCGTAGTAGTAGTAGTAGTAGTTGTATACCTGAGGTGAATCAGAAATAAATAAATAAATAAGTTCGTAGTAGTTGCTTAGTTTGTTGTTGTTTAGAAAACTGCTCTTGTTGATCGTAGCCAATTCGCGGATTAGCTTTCTTTAGCTGTTTTGAATTAAGTTCTATTGGACATTCGAGTAGTTAAAAGATAACTACTGTGAGATATTGTAATACTGCATGATAATTTGAGAAAATTTAAGCATTTTTGTTGTGATAATAATAAATTTTTGTTCATTTTTCATCGGACTTGTGCATTCATTTCATAACGAACCCGTACGCACGCAACAATTTATAATGGAAACTTTCAGCATTATATAAATTAAAACAAGACAACAAGCAATGTTCTGTTTTTTATGCTTGGATAACGAGCCATATAATGTGGGGAAGAGATTTTTCTGAACATTTGTTTTAATTCGTTTTTAATTCGATGTTCATATGATTTTTCTAACATGTTCGTTCAACTAACAAACTAAAAATCTCAAAATTTTACATTTTGTGCTATTGAATAGAACAAAGAAGAATCTTTTAGCATGAATTTGCGTATGAAATTTTTAACTAAGTTTCTGAAGTTTGGGCCGAATTTTTAAAAATTACACAATTTTTTCCGACTATTTGACATCTACTATTTTAACATTTTAACATAAAAATAAATTTCAATATAAAAAAAGGTATCGGATGTAAAGTTTTGAAATTTTGGCAGATTCTAAACTAAATCTGGCTCCCTGTTTAAAATAAGAATGCTAAAAATTACTTATTATACGATTTGCTACATTTTTAAAAATATTATGCTAAGGGGGAATATCATTCGTTCCGTTTTAAGTTATAATGGCATTACATCACATCTTGATGATCTATGGAATTTTGCACACATACTCACTGCGGATGATAATATAATGTGGTGAAGTGATTTCTTCAAAATTTGATTTCGTTATTTTCTAAACGTTGGAACGAATTTCACGCATATTTTCGTTTGATAAATAAACTAAAACCCTTGTAATTTTACAGTTTGTGTCCTTGTATAACGTGTAAATTAGTCTTTTAAATGAAGTTTATATGAGAAGTTTAACGTAATTTTTTATTTATTTATTTTTTGGTAAAATCGCTGAAATTTTTCTACCATTTTATCAGAATTGTTGGAAGTAAAAAGACTGGTTACTTATCCTTGAAAAAGGATTTCCCAATTGAATAATTTAATTAAAAACGCATTACTGAGACTAAATGACGAAAATAAGAAAAATTTAAAAAAAAAAAGATTTTATAAAATAAGCTTTTCTTTACGATTCAAAATAACAAAATAAAGCGAAAAATAATTTATCATACAGTTTAATGGGAATAAAAGTTGAATAATTCTCTTTACAAAGTTGATCTACGATTTTACATCACAAATGATAAATGCTTGGACTCCTAAATAAAGAAAACCATTAATAACATTGCATTGTCAAAAGTATAAGTGATAGTCTTCATAAATTTATCAAACACGTCCCGAACTTTTATTCCTTAAACAGAGGCTGTTCGCACATTTTTAGTCAATTGTCATGTTATTTACAGAAAATTTTTACCTACTTTTTTGTTTTAAATACTCTGTTTGATAACCCTTATTCTTCACTATCTTTCTACACCGTAATTTCCAAAATAATACAGTCTTTTTTAGTATCGGAAGAGGTCATTTACTTCATTACTCTTGAACAGCTTTTCAAAGTCCAAGGAAGATTATAGGTCAACGTTTAGACAATCTGCTATTTAAAAAGTCAAAAGCACAAGAATCCATGGGTTGTCTAACAAGACATTGAATAGGAATATGAGTGAAGGGTATCCAGGAAATTAACAGTGTAGGGGTTTTCCTTATTTTGCATAAAAAATTTATTTTAAGTTTGATAACTTTACTAAACTTCTCAACTTCCCCTCACATTTTCTCACCAGGAAACTTAAATGAAAGTTCGTATTTAAACGGGTGAATCTCTGAGTTTATTCAGAGCATGTTTTCGCTAGCCAGCACACGTTTCGTTATCATTTACGCTAGTAACCTTAAGTAAGTAGCAGTAGCCTCTTAGCCATTTCGGATTATCTTCACTCCTGTTAGGTTTTTATGAGTCAACCTGTTAGGCGTAACTTACGTGCTCAACCAGCACTACTTATTTTCGATTTTTTGACTTGAATTACAAGTATATTCTACGTTTTAGTTTCACCGGAAGTTGACAGTAAAGCACGAAGATCGTTCCTTTCTGTTAATGATTTGAATTTAATAAAGGGTTACTTTCACCTTTCTTCTGTCCCGGTAATTATTCACGCCTATGCGAGAATTCGTCAGGTTCATTATAGGATCTAATTTAGTTTATGTGGAATAACAGAAGACAGATCCTATAACAGTATATTTCGTTATGTGGCTGCTTGTTTTGTCCTGACGCAGTTCTACTGGTTGATGGTAGGGAAAGCGAAGGTATTTCACGTCTGAAAACAGGGTATAAAATGTGTTCCTGATAATATCTAAAGTTGATCTCTCCTCTCTTTTTATTTTTAATTTGCCATTTTATGAAAAACCAGCAATAATCATAAATCTCTTTCAAAAAACTTTGTTTAGGTTCTCTGAACCATATTTTAAGAATTTTGTCTCCCTTTTTTATGATAATAAATGGATTGTTAATGTGTTTTGTTACTAAACAAATTTATTGTGCGCCTTGGCAACAATAGATGGCGCTACCGTCTCATTATTTACTTATGGTTGCTATAGTAACGAACCTGTTAAGTATGTAATTTATGTGTTCTATTTTTTTAATTATTGTGACAGAGCTTTTGAGTAATGTGTGCATCGAAAATGCTGTGTCGTCCTGTGGACGGCATTTCTTCTATTTTAAAGTGTTTGTATAAATAAAAGAAAATACAGATAGCTTTCTGTGAATATTAATCTTAATCAGATCTCTTCTTATTGCAGTCGTTTAAAAACCTCCGAGGTTCATCTACTAAGACAAAATTTGTCCATTTTTGTCGTCGTAAATGTTTTCCATAAAGAATTCTGCAGAGTTTTCTATGTTCGGTGATATGTCGGGAAAAAAGACGATGCACATTATATTTTTTTCATCTTTTTAAGGTTCATATCAGCATTAATCATTTTGTTTACAATTGACACTGAGCATTTTAATCATTTTGCAACTGTCTGTTGAATTAGTGGATTTTCTTTTAACATTAAAGATCATATCTTTGAAACATTCTAAACATTCCTTTTTTCCTTGGATATGTATTTGGAACAATTTTTCCACCTGAAGCGAAACTTCGAAGTTGTTTCCTTTTCTTATTGACTATATTACTTGTCGTTGCTTTAGATATCGAAAATCCACGGCTTTTGCATCGTGGTTTAGCATCAAGCTATGAGCAATTTTCTTCGAAAGCAGCAGAAACATAGCCTTCCATCCACTGCTTCGCTCAAAGCGTCATTTTGCATGAAACAAAACTGTCAAGTAGCAAACGATAATTTATACTTTCAAAAGTATAGTTTCAGTTAAAAACAAATTTCAAGCAGACGACTTTCTTTATAGCGAAGCAAAATCGTCTGAAAAATATGCGAACAGCCTGTGTACAAAACTGGAAATCGATTTAGTGAAGATAATTATTTAATTTCTTGTTCCCATTAAATAATATGATAATTTTTTTTTCCTTTTTAGTTCATTATTTTAGAAGTTATAAGCAAAATTATTTTATGAGTTTTAAACATTTTTATTACTATGTGAACAACCTTTATCTGCGCCAGTATGACTCAAGAATTAAATTTACATCTAAAACTATAACCCTTAAAGGTTAGGTTATTTGTCGCGAAGGCCATCTGCCTAAGAAAAGAACGCCTTCATGAAGAATTTCTAAAAGAAGGCGGTACGTATTCACGGTATACAGGAGGAAAAGGATGAAAAACACCATTCCAGCCAGGTCATTCGCTAGCAACTAGACCTGAATCGAATTCTCTGTATTCAGCGGTCTTAACTATTCGGCCACTGGTGAAGCCTCCGCCTAACTGTAAGAATCGCACGATTTCATCTTGAATAATCGGTCGTCATCTGAGTGTGAGCTTTCTTCACAAACTCAAGTAGAGGACCGAATTGCAAACTTTGATGCATTTGAAAGTACTATTAAAAAGTAACTAGAAACCGGATTTCCAGGACTATCCATGTCACATACAAATTTTTGTTTTATTTCTTATCCTGCACTATGTGAGGTTGGTTAGTAAAATTTGTTGCAAAATCAGAAAACTTTTCCTAACCACCAGACGCAGATTTCAGAGAGTTTAATTTCATTTCTAAAATTGAATATCGATCTGATACTGGGTTTCGAAAGATCTTGGATTCAACTTTAAACAAGGTAACAACATATTTAATAAATAATGTGAATGCCTACGCGGAAGTTTAAATATAATTTATAATTGCAAAGCCTAACACTTTTTTTTCATCTTAATGCACATATTTCATCATAATAAAACAGTTTAAAACTTTGAAGTTTTAGTCACGCTTTCCATTTTCGTGTTCGTATATTTCTCAAAGAAAACTTTACAAGATTTTTTTGGAGAAAAGCACTTTCAAAATTAAAATTTCAGCCAAATAAAACATTTTTGCGTTGTTTAAAGTGTTTTACTACACATGACATGTTAATCTCACGAACGTGTCAACTTTACAAGATTTGCTGAAGAAGTGGAATGAAGTTGTTGATAAAATCAAAATATCAGAAAAATGCTTGTCACTAATTTTACTATTCGTGATATATTAAAATTTCTCCCCTACATTTCATCTGTCAGAAGAGTTTTAATCAATCAGTTTCATAACTAGCATTTCAATTTGCATTTCCAATCTACTTATCGTAATCGAATAATATTATAAGTCTCGTTGACTAATGCAAAATAAAAAAACGTAGAAAGGAAAATTCTATTTTGAAATTGTAATAATATCTAAATTCTCAATTTAACCCAGCGAAAATCGCACCAAGAAAAGTTACTAGAGTAGGCGCGTGGGGGTATCACATACCCCAAAATTTAAATTACGATAAAAATAGTTTTATTTAGTTTTAAAGCTGTTTTTCTGGTTCTCGTGTATTATAAATACGTGAATAATAATTGAGTTTCAAGAAATTAATTTCCAAAATAATATTAGAGTTAAAATTAAGATAAATGAAAATAATAAAAAAATAAACATCATGCCTTCAAGTTTTATTGCATCTCTAATACACAATACTTATTTTATTTCTTTGCAATTTGAACGAAATACATTCATGTGCTCTTGGCACAGAATGTTTTCACATTTTCAACATTGCATTCACGTCCTTGGCGCGAGGGCAAAAAACAAATTATCACATCATTTATACTTAGTTGTTTCCGAATTTCATGTATTCGTTTGAATTCTTCGTCGAAACTTCTGCTTTTGTTTTGCATGCAGTACGTAAGTTTCTTGATAAAGTATTAATCTCTGATCTTTTTTCAATACTTGTTTCCTTAATTGTAATGCTAAGTCCTTCAAAAACAGACATCTGCTTCTGTTTCTAATTGGTGTATTAGCAGTTGAACGTAATATAATTCAAGCATCTATTGCAGCAAAATTCAGTGCAGGATAGAAAGTTACCATTGGCCACCTCCTTGTTATTCTGGCAATTGAATAATTTGCCGACATTTCATCCTCCATATCCACTGCTCCTTTAGTCATATTATAAAAACATATACTTCCTGACGTTTTATTTTCTCCAACAGTATCACCTATAGTACGATCGTTATATAATGTTGAAAGCATAAGAACAGTTTTTCCTTTTTTGGGAACATCAGGAATTAATGTTTATCTTTTTTGAAATCAAAACAGTGTAGAAAATATTCCTAGTTTTATCTTCAGTTCCGAAATGTAGTCTTCATCACTTTCAAATATTTCTAATAAATCTTACAGGCGTTGCATCTCCAATTCAATGGTAGTCATTCTTTTTACCATAACGCGGTTAGAAATCTTTAAGAATTTAACGTCAAATACTTTAAAATCACTTGCGAGTAGAAATATATACTGTTACGCTCCAGAAATAAATTTCTGAACTAAATATTCAGTCAGAAAAGCACTTACGCGGACAAGCTGGTGGGATGTGTCATACCCCAGTTCCAACAAAATACCGATAAATCATTTTCTGAAACACACAAGCAAAGAAAAAGCGGTTTTGAAAGTCAGCCACAACTATCAACTCAGCTATTGAATGCAGCACAGAATTTCAATTTCACCAACTAGGAATATTCCACTTTTATGTAGGGGTAGGGTATGATACACCCCACCCGCTTTCCCGCGGGTTAACTTTGATTGTTTTCTCTTTTGTATTCTTAAACTAGTATCTGCTTATAACAAATCTCTCTAAACTGTTCTATTTCAAAATTAATGAATGTCATATGATTCTTGCTTGAAGGTAAATAACACTTCAGCCAATAATAATTTCAAATTTGAGAACCGAACCGTAAAATCAATCAATCATAAATAAAGCTAAATCACTTTGAACAAAACTTATAGCGATTGCTAAATCCCCAAAACGCTGTTTATTTGTTCACGAATAACTTTCCATTAATGTATTTTAAAGAAAATTATTTATTGCTTTTTAAGACATTGATCTTTCGGGAACATTATTATTGTAATCATGTTTTTTTTCTTGTTGCCACTCGCAAGTAAAGTTGTAGAAACAAAGGTTATATGTGGTTCGTAGAAAGTTACAAACTTTTATCTTAATATTTTCTCTCCTTGATTCTAGGCTGTCAACTCTTCAACCAGCTACTTCTGTTTTCTACATTAAACTTAATTGTTCTAAAGTTGTGTTAAAGGCATAAATGTGATCAAGAATGGGCGCGCAGATTGTGCCCATTACTCAGTGTAATTCTTACTAGGATGTGCTTCTCAAGAATAAAAAAGTGTTACATCTGCACCGACTGTTAACGCATTTTATGCATATAAGATCCATGGCTCTTGCGGCGTTTCGTTTGGAGGCCGGACATTATTGTCTCTCTAATCAGTTGCACCGCATTGGTATATATGGCAGCAACTTGTGTACTTTATGCAACCAGAATTTTGAAATGGGCAGAGATCATTTGCTAACATGTTGGAGTAAGGAAACCTATACAGTCGATACTGGCGGGTTAGAGAGCTGATGCATTTCGCATGCAGAGTCTAATTTATTATTATTATTAATGCTTAACATATTATTATTATTAATGCTTAACATATTATTATTATTAATGCTTAACATAGTCATTTGTTATTTAATTTCCCAGCTTTGGTTTAGTTCTTATTTTTGTAATGAAGTTAATTACTGTTTTGTCTTTTTGTATTTCTATTTTTGTATCTTTTTCATGTTCCAGTCTCATGCAACTTCGATGCATGGGGACCAACGATGTGTGAGGTTCTATCTATTTACTTTTAACTAATAGTTAATTTCTAAGTTTTAGAGCTTTCCTCTCACTCTCTCTTCACCCACGCGTTTTCATGCGTGAGTGTAAATGATATAGCGAAGGTTTATTCCGATTGAGAGAGAACGAAGTACTATCAAGTAAAGGTTTCGCAAGTTCTTTTTAGAGCGTGTTTTTCCTATTCCAGGCCACGTTTTACCGTGACTAGTAGCTATTTGATTCTGTGACGTTGATTACTTCTAGCCATTTGGCGTGCCTTACCGGCTTTCTACAACCCAGAGCCTTTCCTGCGTGTTTAAATTATCCTGTGAGCCGTTACGCTAATCTAATACATTTGAATTTGTTCAACATTACATATTTAATTTAAGCCAGAAGTAATGACTTGTGTTAATCCAAGTTGGAACATTGTTATGTCTTTGTGTTCAAAATAAAAAAGGCTCTTCTGACTTTGTCTGTCTAGAGTTTAGAGACAAGAGGATTATTCCTCTGTAGTCTTTCTACAGCTCACTAGTTTAATGCTACCAAGAAAAGTGAGACTCTTTAGATGTATAATCAAGTACCTTTGCAATTAAAAAAAGGAATTACGTCTTTTATGCATGAAGCTTCGTCTCTCCGTAAATTATGTTTTACGCAGATTTCTAACTGCATGGTACCGCATGCAGTTATCATAACAAGTATGAAATAGGAAATAGTTTACAGATTAGTTCCTCAAAAGCTCATTTTTTCATTAGGTCTGTACCATATAACAATCTCTCTAACTACAGATAAGAAAAAATTAGAGACTTGCTAAGCATCCTTTCTATGCTCAATATTCTTGTAATGACAAGCGCGTAAGTGTAGCCATTAGTTCAAGTTTGATTCGTGCTCCAGGTGCATTAAAAGAAAATGAAATGAAGTAAATAACTCCAAAAATTTGTAATTGGAATAAATAAGAAATGAGTAACATTTTGATTTTATTACCGTTATGTTGAAACAAAGCTGTTTTGTAAAAAAGTAATTTTTATACAAGTAGAAATACTAACTAGTTTCATGAAAAACATAAAGCAACAACGTTCGTATATAAAATGCTTCGAATGCAATTTGCCTCTACTTGTACGTAAATTGAAGTAACAGTTAATGCCCGATTTACCAAGAGTAGATTATAAAGACTGCGGGTTTACTCCACACTATCTAAACAAAACTTGATTTTGCTCACTGCGGAAGGCTATTTTGAATATTGATTGAATTCATATAATCAAACGAATTTATTCGGAAAATTAAACTGTTTAAAAATAGAAGCGAATTCTTAAATATATTTTTTCTATTGATTATTTATTTTTTTAGATTGCCTCCTGATTAAGTGTGTTTTTAGGTTCATCATACAAATCGCCCCCAGTATTACCGAGTTAAATTAGAATAAAGTCTACAATTGTGAGCTTGGATTGAATTTTTACCACTGGAAGTCAATTTTTAGAGACATTAGGTTATTTCGAGGCCGGAAAGATGAAAAATGAGCAAACGCCTTCGCCGGGAATCGAATTACGGACCTCTGAAATATGCGCCCAGCATGCAGACCACCGCACCATGAAGACATGCCAAGAAGGCGGGAGAAATACCTTATAAATTCTGAAGTAAAATTGTGTTTTTAATAACATATTCTAGGCAAATTAGTACATTTTGTTGCTTTAGTATAATGCTATACAGTGCACTGTACCATCTACACAGGCATACGTACTACATATCACAACCAGCTCCAACTGAACCGTAAAACCATTCAATCCATCCCTAAAAGAGAACCGAAAAAGAAACTACCAATGTTTAGTGGTAGATGAATACCTCATTATTATGAAATAGTTTGCTCTTGAAATAAAGTATAATTCCTAATTCAGATTTTGTTTTTCAAACAGCCGTGCCCTGACAACGGTACACAAGATGGTTGTTATGCCTTAAATGTTAAAATCTGGTTAATTTTCCTTTCTTTTCTTTACTTTTCCAAAATTTTAATTTCCATTTTTATATGATCAATTCTTAAAACTGTTACTTTTGTGAAGCCAAATTTCGTAAAGTGAGGTTGTGGACGATATTATGTTTCAGAGCAGACAACGTGATAAGCCTGTGATGTCTCGAATATCTCAGACACGAGGAAGCTAGAATTAATAATGCATCAATCTTTTCTTCACTATCACATAACTATCACAACACATGAAGACACAGACATAAATTTTAATTCAAACACATTTAAAAACACTAACAGATTTCTGAGGTGATGACACTTTCAGAGACTACAAAAAAGGGCCATGATGGCATCCATCACGCCTAAAAAACACCTGAATTTAACTCACTCGCGGAGCTCAATCTGTCTCTCAAGAGACTCAAAGTTGAACACGTTGCTGTTCTAGTCTCGCAGGCGCAGTACATCGGATCAGCCTGGTTGCCATTTAGAGTTATGGTTACTGTCTGGAATTCATTAGAAACCAGCACAGCCGTTCCAGAGGATCTTCTATTCGCTAGGAGGATTGCTATCTACTACAGCCTAAGGATATGCACGTAATGAAAAATAATGCTATAACTCCCTACACTTACAACGTTACACTCACACAGCAACGTTGCTGTTATATCAGCAAATTCACTTACATGTTACAGTACAATTTTATTGTAAAACTGCACGCAGGTCACAAATATGACGTGGATGCAACGTCGCAGCAACTATGCGTGCTGTATGGAAAAGGACAACTACAAAAAGTAGATGAATCCATCCGTCCAGACGATTACAAACTATTGTCTACTAAATTTGATATCATGAAATGTAGTAGATGTTATTGGAAGATTAAAATTTAAGAATCGCACCTCGAATCTTAGACAATCTAACTAATTCTGCAAATCAAAGCACCACAAAAACTTGCATGTGAGGAATATCCAATGCGAAATTAGACGAAAATTGGGATATCAATTGAGTAAAAAGTGTTCCTATAAAAGCAAGATGCCGTTTTATTCAGTATGTGCCAAAAATCCGATGAACTCAGCATACAGTTTTGGCTTTTAGCTCATAAAAAATAAAAGGTTTTGTAAATGGATCTTACCTTTGTTCGAGAAAGACGAAAGCAGAATATTTTTGGGGGCATGACGTTTATCGGTTGAGTGAATTCTTTCATAACAAAGAAAGAATTTATTTTTATTTCTTAGAATTAATAAGAAAATTACGAAATAAATGTATTAGTTCATTTGGCACAATCAATCGTGCAGAACACTTCGTGTAAGTTAAACATAAATATCAAAGGTTAATGTCATAAAAAAATGTTACCATATAATTCTTCAAAATAAAGAATAACTTAAAAGGAATTTTTGAAGGATATTTACTCTGTAACCAAAATTAATTAAACAAGTTAAATGATAACATATTTTAATAAAAAAAAACTTTAGAATTCCGCATTTTTCCATTAATTAAATTACGCTCAAAATTACCGCATATCGTAATTAAACTAAAAATGACATAATGCTAGTGTTAATTTAATGAATTCTTCTGATGAAATTAAGTTATGTATCGCAGCAAAAGCCATACTAAGACGCACTACCAGAAAAAAACACTGGTTATCTGCTTCAAAAATTTACATTTTTTACAGCGATAAGTTAATCAAAAATTCTTTAAAGTTTTACAAAATATGAAATCGATAATAAAACCAATTCCAAATTTCAAATTTGGGCTTCCAGATGCCCATATTCGAAGTAGGATTACGTCATTAAAATTTGGATGGCTCTAGGTAACGTTGTTTTATCACAATGCGAGAAACATACATACATTTATACAGATTCTTCATTATTTAACTTCTTCAAATGTAATATAGGGCAATAATGTTTGATGGCAACAGTTTGAAAAGTAAAACGAACATTGAGAGTGATTCAACGCAAAATCGCAAAACGAAAACAATAGTCCCTCAAGAACAAAGCCCCTTTGACTAGAAAGAATTAACTTTTTATAGGAAACAGATTACGTTAAAAAAAAAAAAAAAAAAAAAAAAAAAAAATAAGAAAAATTTTTTTTAATGTTTCTGCTAAAATTCCATTATTTAAAACTTATATATCTCAAAAAGGCTACTGGTCTCGAAATACAATTTTGTCTAGATGCATTTTTTAACTTTTCATTCTAGTCAGTTGAATAATAATTTTTTAATCTGGTTGATTTCAGTATAAATGCAGTTAATTCATGATATACCAAATTAAAACTATTCAATATTTCATAGAATGACGTTATATTTTTCTCGCTTTTCAAATATGCAGAAGATATATAACGTTCCAATATTAGTCTAAATGTATGTTCATCTAATATACTATAAAATGCTTCGTTACCCCACTTGGGCCATCTCTGCTGATCTCTACTCATAAACTTTAAAAGAGCCTCTTTTTAGCGAGAAGGGCTATTAATCTAGAAATGGCATTTTGCGTTGAATCCCTTTAAATGTCTGAATCACTTTTTAAATTGTTGTCACCGAATATTATCGCAATATATTATATTTAAAGAAACTAAATAATGGAGAATATACATGAATGTATGTATGTTTGACGCACTGTGAAAAAACAAAGTTACCTAGAGTCATCAAATTTTGAATAACACAGTCCTCCACCCGAACATGGGCACTGGAATCCCGAATTTGGAATTTATTTTATTGTATTTCATATTTTGCAAAACTTTAACGAATATTTGATTAAAGAAACTCAACTATTTCAAAGCGAGCAGTGGCAACACTGTAGGGAATGAAACAGTTTTATCTCCAAACTAGCGAGACTCTTGAATTCTAAAAATATGCTTTTTTAAATATTTTTAGCCCAAAGGGGCGTAAGGCCAAATGCTCTTGAAACGGCTCTCGAAATGTGCATGTATATGTAAACGAAAAAAAAAAAAAAAAACTACTCTTTGGGAGTAATTTAAAATCTGAGAGCTTTCAGATTTTTTTGTTTATTTGTTTTATTTATTTTGATGAAAATGAGTTAAAATAACTTTATTAATAACATTGAATTTTTCTAGTGTGGACCTTACTTAATTTTTCGTAAATATGCTAGGAATAAGCTATAGTATTTAAAAAGATACAATTTTAAGAAATGTCTTTATCAGTCAACTCCAAATTATGAAGAAAATAATTATCGAAGAAAACCCTTTGGGGTGTATTTCATGAACTGGTTTTTCATTGATTGAAAAAGAAAATTAAGGGAATGGTAAAAAAAATCACAAGAAATGATAAATGTAAATGATTTTCAATTTTTCGTTCAGGCTGATGTAGTTTTGCAATAGTTAATTTCTAGAAATATTTCAAAACTTTTCTAAATTCAAGGAGTTTATTTATAGTTATTATTATTTACTTGAGGATAACTGAAATATTTGTAAATATTAAAAAAAGAACAAACTGAAATTTCTTTTCGAAATACATTGACAGACCATAAAAATCCATGCAGGCCAAAGTTGAATTTATTAAATTTTAAAATTAGAACGCTTTACATCTACCGGGTTCAGATACTTCAAATCTTTTCAACAATTAAGTTGTAATTATATATCAGTTCTGAAATGCGTTAAATAAGGCAAAGTGACATTTTATTTTAAGCCTGTAAGATAATATCCTGATGTTAATTTTCAGCAGTTTCTTGATTTTCATTTTAATTTATCTTCCTTTTCCATCACAAAAATAGTAACATTCTTATAATAAATCTCTGTGAAGTGTGCCATTTCAAAATTAATCCTTGTCACATGATTCTTATTTAACGCTAATAATAATATTGTAAGATATTTTCTCCCTCCGACCAGCATGCCTTCGTGGTGTAACGGTAGCACACTCGGCGCGTAATCAAGAGGTCAAGGTTCATGTCCCGGCGAGGGCACTGCACATTTTTGGCATGTTCTGCTTCAAAAAGAACCTAATGACTCTACGCACGGCTCCCGAAATAAGAGGTGGTGGACAATAATTCGTCACCAACAGGACTTGGACACTGGGTTCCCTAAATCCCAGTCGCCCTTTAAAATTGGGAGTATATAAAGTATTTTCTCCCTCCTTCCAGCATGCTTTCTTGGTGTGACAGTAAGGTATTTTCCCCGCCTTCTTAGCGTGCCTTCGTGGTGTAGTGGTCGGCACGCTCGGCGGGTATTCGCGAGCTCCGTGGTTCGATTCCCGGTGAAATCATTGTTCATTTTTCAAGTCTCCTGCTTCCAAAAAAATCCTAATGTCTCTACAACGGTACTACACTCGGCGCGTATTCGAGAGTCCAGGTTCGAGTCTCGGCGAGGGCAATGCACAGTTTTCACACGTTCTATTTCAAAAATAACCAAATGACTCTATAATATATAATGTTTATATAACGCAAGGCTTTCATTAAATAGTATTGAAAAGTGTTCAAATCAAAGCTTTTAATTAACGAGCGACCTAAGGGGGCATAGTATTCCTTTGTTGGAAAATTAACTGTGTAACTTTAGTATTCTTCATCAAACGTTAACAGTATATTTTTCATTGTTTTAACAGTTGCATCTGTATAGATAATATCTTATCTTTTCCTTTTCTTCATCAGCTACTGTAATGCTATGAATATTATCGTAACGCTGCCAGCCTTTTGATCTAGTTGATCTATGTTTATTTTCAAATTTAGAGATGCATAAATTTAAAGAGATGCCGAATTTAAAGAGATGCATAAATCCGCCACAAATGTATCTTCTGCGTAATCAACCAGGTACTGGTACATTTTCTACGTCAACAGAACATTAAATTTCTTTCATTTACCTATATATATGTTTATCAAAAACATTGTTCTTTAACGATGAACTTTTTTAGCATTTCCTTCTTATTTAGTAATACTGATTATGGCCCTCCTTTCAGTCGTTGAATTTTGCTTCACTTTTAATTAAAAGGAAAGTAAAAATACTTCTAACGTTACTACTGAATAAGCTCATTCTTTCAGCTACACGGTATAGTTTCGTTAATAAAGCAAACGAGGCTCGTAATTATGCTTGACTGAAAATTTGAAAACTAAAATATTTTAAATATCTGAAAAAAATTGGCTTGATCAGAATATTTGGAATTTAATGCTCTACTGAGGTGTGCACTTAACGAAGTAAACTTATTAAGATGCACACGTTGTGTTTGTTCAGTTCGCTTGACGAGGAATGGGGACACCTTCTCTTTAATAACAGTTAATAGGTATTGTTCCATATTCATCGTTCACTATATTCATTTTTTATTATACTAGCAATATTCTTTATATTTTCCATGCTTCAATATATGATTTACAACCATAAGTTTTGAAAGGCATTTACATGAAAAAGGAATAAAAAAAATTAAATTAAAGAAGAATGCAAATAGTGTAAAAAATAAAGTTCGATCAAATATACATAAAATCGAACAGCGCACACACAGCCATTATATTAAGACTCATTCAGAAGGCATTTTATTAAGACTTTAGACATTATGTTCATGAAAACATGTTACTGTATGCGGACTTATAAGCTTAATAATGCAGTTTTTAAGAAGTAAATATGCTACTATTTTTTGGGGGGAGATAATGTTTCATTATGGAATATTCCATTACATAATGATCTGCTAATCTCCTATTCCTACAAACACAGTAAATGTAGCGAAGTCATTATGTTTTGTTATACATCATGATTATTGCAGTATCGAAATTCTGCGATTTAGATGAACTGTTAGTAGATTAAAGGTACGTCTAATCTTTTCACAAGTACTCCACTCTTCTTGCAAATTTTTAATTAGAACGATCTATTCCAAGGAATGGGAGAATTCCTTGATCTAGATCATCTATGAGACAATAAGGAACAATGGGCAGGTATCGGGTTTAAAGACTGGCGAAGAAATTACTATTCGTTAGAGACGGTTAATAATATCCGGGCATTATCTAAAGAAGCATGACGTGCAACATAGATATTCTTATAGATATTTCCCCGGTCAACCCAGGTGGACTTATATGATCCACACAGTCTGGGGTTTTGCACACAAGTCCGAGAGAGACAGCAGCGCGTGCACCAACAACAAATAAAACGTAGTCCATCCCTAAATGTTGACAAAGCAAGCCAAATCCCCAAGGACAACCTTCAAAATCTAACCAGGTAATGTCTCCAGAACCAAGGGGCAGGCAAGACAGCACCATGTGATCCCTATCGAGCCCGAACCTATCATCATCGAATAACGATGGATCTAGTCCTGTTAAGGATTATTTTATATCGCGGTGGTCGAGACTGCCTGAGTACAGATCCTAGACAGAAGCTTCACAGTGTTAAACTTCGTCAACCTCCCCCGAGAAAGTGAACCAGCAGTAGATGCCAAGGTGTTGGATGTCCACGCGTCATCAAAGAAAAAGGACGTAGAAGACTGTCTCGCTTGGTACAGGAAAATTCGGTGCTAGACAGTGGCTCAGCTGACAGCTGAATACAATGCAGGTCCAAATGTAAGTGTCTCGGAACACACAATTCAACGCACACTGTTGGATATGGGACTACTCAGACATCCCACTCGTGTGCCTCTGTTGACCACGCGTCATCGTCAGTTACGTCTACAGAGGGCCCAGGAACATCGAGACTGGACCATGGATAACTGAAAGACGGTCGTCTAGTCGGATGATCCCGACTAGATCTCATTCATCATGTCGAAAGTCTTGTCAGGGTACGCCGTCTTCCAGGCTACCAGTTGACCTCTCTGCAGTATGAGCCTCCCGTACAGTAGGTCATACACAGGCTGATGGCGGCGGTATTATGCTTTGGAGGACGTTCTCATGGGCGGCTATGGGACCTTTAGTTATGGTAGAACAGAATATGAAAGCTGTGGACCATCTGAATATAACTGCGGATAAGTTGCACTCTTAAATGTCGTCTGTCTTTCAACAGAACAACGACCTACGTCACAAGGCTCTAATGGTATTAGAGTAGTTCGTGTAGCATAAGGATGAATCCCATTTAATGTCCTGAACACCTATGTCCACCTATGTCTAGGACCATGTAAGAATAACTCGACTTCGCGTGACAGCTGCTTACGCCTTTGGTACAGCCAGTTTCCAGTCATCTGCCAAGAACTTGTGGCATCCATGCCAAGGCGAGCTGCAGTTGTTTTGCAGACCAGAGGTCCCTCAACGCGTTACTGAGTAGGTGGTGATAAAGTTTTGGTCCTTCAAATGTATGTTTATATATATATGCATTATATTTCAAAATTAATTACTTTCCTTTCCCGCTTGATTTTTTTTAATTTATAACTTTTATTTATTTTTTGTATTTTGGATTATTATTGGCAAAGCCTTATAACCTATTTGTTGTTGCTTTTTTATTATTACGACTTACTGAAAAAAAAATAAGGTCTGAAAAATAAAAGCATTGAAAAGCTTTTGTGAATTACTGTGTTTTTTGTGAGATAGATGGAGATCTCTTTTCGGATACAAATCACGTCATTTGCTTTGACTATTCTGACTGGTTTAGTGGCTCATAGAAACTTAGATACAAAATCTCCCTTTGTAGACGAAATGCTACCGGGCGACATGTCTTCAAAGGAAACTTGTTCAGAGTTCCATTTCCTCATGTAAACGAGGCTTAACACTTGAGAAATATCGAAGATTATAATCACTCACAAAACTTTAAAGCAGTAATTAAAAAGGGAGTGGATTTCTAGTAAAACAGACGTAAACTTTGAATTAACTAAGTGATTTCACGTTCCAATGTAGTAGATATTTCTAGGATTTCTGAAGGGCGGACAGTAAGTACTTCTTGGAGCTTTGAGAAAAAATAGCTCATAAGGCCTTGATTTCTTTTTCTGGAAATTGCCAAAATATCGCAATATTGTGAGAAATCGCCAAGTTCCGACAGGAGTTATCTGCGCGTACGTCTGATTCTAGTATTTGAATTATGTTTAAAATTCAGAGTTTTATCTGTTCAAAATTAAAATATTTGCAATGTAATACACGAGACAAACGTTTACAAACTATGCGGACGTAAAATTGGTTTAAAAAATACACAATAAATAAGCATAAAATGACTACTTAAAATGCATTTAAAAAATAAGTCTGAAAGCCTTCAGATTTTATATTACGCCTAAAGGAGCTTTTTTGGACCTTTTTTGACAGTTTGTGTGCTACGTTTATTTATTAAATATCATGGTGTTCGAACTCAAACTAACAAACTACAGAGAATTCAATTCAACAGCAAAATCACAAAATATTCAAAAACAGCATATCTTTAGAATTTCCATAGATAGTTTGGTGGCTGGAGATAAAAACGTTTATTTTACTTGTGCAGGGTAGCCATTGCTCTCTTTGAAATTGTTCAGTTTGTTAATCAAACATTTGTTAAAGGTTTACAAAATTTGAAACAGATAATAAAATAAACTTAAAATTCGGGCTTCCAAGTTCCCATGTTCGCGTAGAGGATTACGTTATTCAAAATCTGATGGCTCTATTTACCGACCATTTTTTTTTACCAGGCGAGAAACATACCTATACTCGTGTACATTCTCCTTTTATTTAATTTCTCTTAAACTAATACAGGACGACGATATTTGGTGGCAACAATTTGAAAAGTGACAGTGATGCAACGCAAAATCCCGTTTCGGGACTAATATGGCTTCTGAACAAACTCTCCTTTGGACTTAAGAGTAAATAAATAAAAATGAACAAAGCAGAGCTAGACGAAACCTAAATTATAAATAAACATTTATAAATATTTTCACAATTTATAACATTATGATCTCATATTTAAAATACTCATGTCTCAAAAACACTGAAAATTTTAATAACTGTTAATAACGCTTGCTTTATTTAGGGAGACGAGAACCAGAAACTGATATACAACTTATCACTAATTTAAAAAAAGTTATTACATTAAAGAGGTACTTATTTAATTCCACGTCTAGACATTTACAGCTTTCCATGCTTTCTTACAGTTTGGGCAAGTTCTATTTGAATGAAACGTCTATTCATTAGAGACGGGTGAAAATATCTGCCCACCACATAAAGCACCGAAGCGTAACATAAATGCTCTTTCTTATTTAAAAACAAATCATCTACAGTCCCGGAAACCGAAATTGAGTATCTCATTATTTCTATTCAAAACATCTAATTAATTTGTTGATTGGAGAAATTTAAAAGACAAGGTATTTGCATTTGTGTTAGCGGGGGCTCCTAGCAATGACAGGCTAAGATCAGTAATTTCGTAATGAAATTTTTAATTTTAAGTAGAATGGGAAATGTTTCGAGCAAAATAATTTAATTAAAATCTTCAATTCAGATTTTTATTGGAAAATTATTTTTTCCAATTACGAAAGTAAATTGCTTATTAATTGCAAAGAAGCTTTTAAAAAACAAAGTTATTACATTTTAGATGAAACTTTTTTGAGATGAGGAGTATTAATCAAAAGCTTAATTGCTACACAAACATTTAGTAGGTTACTAGATGATAGTGAAATTTTTAAGTTCTAAGTATTTGCCGTTCGCGTAGATAAATTTGTTTGAGTCATCTTTTGTTGTCATTTGAATGTAACGCGTGGCATATTATATTAATTCAAAAATGTCGTTTTATCAGGTTCAATGTTCCGTCTTACGTTCTTCGGGAACATGCAAGGACCTGACTCGGAACAGAGAGCTTACTAAAGCTATGTTCAATCACTGTGGGAAGTAGACAGGATACACAAGAAGGGCATACAAAACCCTTTATTTTTCTCTATTTACAATAACTTCCGTACTTCGGAATACACAGACCCACTACTTGGGGTCTAAACGTAAAAATATAAAAAATAAAACTAAACTCTAATTTAACTTTAAAATGATAAACGTGGAAGATTGGCCTTATATTAACAGGAAGCCGTATGTAGTACAGAGAACTGTGAACACTACAATACGTTTAAAAATTATCAAGAGGATTAAAACCTCTGGCCTGGAAGGCAACCAGCAACTGAGTAAAACTTCTAAGGTAAGCGGCCTGCTTCGACTAACTGCTTCCTCTCTCTCGCTTGGCAAAAAGCCACAACTTAAATACTTGGCGTTCGCCAGACAAACTTTGCATAAATACATTAACGCTTATAATTCTGGCCGGAAGTAGAAAATAAGAAGTGATAGTAAAGATTTAAAATAAAATAAACGTTTGTAAAACTTAAGATCCTTACATACTTCCCGCCAGAGTTAATTAGTTTGAAACTGAGGTCTAAAACGACCTTGTTGAAAACTTTTAGCTCTAGAATCTAACGCGAGGCCAATCTTTTACAAACATTTTTCGCTAGAAACTAGAAATTTAAAAGAAAGAAATTTGTTTTTACAATAGCAGCTCCCAGGATACACAATTTTTTCATCTGTACTGCATCTAAACAGGAGCTTTATTCAAATCTGGTTCCTTCCAGAGATCTGGAAGGAAAACTAGTTTAATGAAATGTTACACAATGAAATGGTAAGTAACATGTATAATTATATTTCTCTTAACATTCTTATTTCATTCATGACTATTTTAATTATCTCTCCCCGTGCTCTCTGACATGTGTTGTAAAAGAACACCAAACACGAATGTGTTTCTGTCTACGTGTTCAACACTTGCTCCTACAATCAAAACACTAACGTGTTAAAATTCAACATACCAAGACCTCGTAACACACCCTAATTTCAACTCTAAACCCTGAGGTACTATTCTGAAAGTGGCTAACTCTGAAGTGTAGCGTCAGAGAGCCTAACTACATCATTCAACCTTTAAGACATATTCACCATGATTTAGTCTTTTTACAGTCACACGAATAAAAAAATTTTTAACATTACCTTCACTTTTACCATATCACGGTATTTCTTAACATTTAAAATAACAGTTCACATTGTATATAAGAACATATTAACATGCCGTTAATTTTATACATTTGAAAACATACATTAGTAGTACATTGTTAACTTCTATTCTTTTCAAAGCAAGTGCCAATTCTTTCTACATTGAAATAATATATTTCAAAAAGTCTTTCAGACTAAAACTTCTTTCTTGCCATAAAGTTTTAAATAAAATTTATACAATAACTTTTACAATCTTTAAGTCTTTACACATCGCTATTATACATCAACTTTAGTTTTACACGCGAGTAATTGGAAAGCATAATACCAAAATCGGTAACAACTCATTTCTCGCCCTTTTGGCGATAAAGGTAGACCTCACATGAGGTAAAACTTCTTGAAATCTGCCACTAGCAGTAAGAATGAGAGATTAACTTAAGTTTGCAAAGTAACATAAAATTTTACTTATCTTTACGATATTCGGACATTCTTTTCTGAGCCTAGTCCTTGAAGGTAGCGCAGATTCTCGTTTGATTGTCCTCCTTCTTGTGCGGGCTCGCCCTTCAGTGCCTTCCTCTAGAAGCTTTCTTTTTTCTCCAGTTCGGTCACCCTTGAATACCTTCTTTTTCGTCTCTGCCTGTGGTCTTGGCCGTTTGATGGCAGCTGGTCTTGGCGGAACCGGGACACTTCTTTCGCGTTCCTGCTTGGACCTCGTTGCTGGCCGTTCAAATTTTCCTTGTAACTTTTCCTCCGCCGCTGGTGGCCCTTCCGCAGTTCGGCGACATTTGCTGTGGGGAGTCCTGTCCGATGAGTCGATCTTCCGTTTGGGAGCCAGGTTATAGTTGCCGTTATTTCTCCTGGCTTTCGTTGGATTCGTCGTACTTCTCCCTTCTTCATTCTGGGGGTGTTCGTGAGCTCTCTTTTCTGGACGGTGGAACGGCTTCTTTTTCTTGTTACCTTCAATTTTCCAGCGGGGAAACTTTCTTTTCAATTGCTCCTGCCTCCTAATGGCTTGTCCTTGTGCTTGACGTTGTTCCACCTCCTGAGCTTGTGCCTGCCGTGTCTGCCGTGCCGGATCCTGCAAAAGATCTTTGAAAATTTTCATTTTATTACGATCATAGTAGGGTTTTATTTGATCAATGTTTGCGGAGCACGTTTCACCATTTCTGGATTTTAACACCACTACAGCGTGAGTTATTTTTTCTATGACATATGGTCCTTCAAATCGTGGAAAAAATTTGGCAGTTTTATCTTCTGGTGCTGAAAAAAGTGAATGCTTAATTTTTAAAACTTCATCCCCTACTTTATAAGTTACTCCCCGTCGTTTCAAGTCGTAATACAGCTTTTGTTTTCTCTGTGCTACTTCCGTATTCTTTTTTGCTTCTTTAATTAGTTTTTCTATATCACCCATTTTAAATTCTGGGGCTCTTTGTTGCACATAAAATAATATATCTAACGGCGTTATAATCTTTCTGCCTAAAAATAACTCAGCAAGAGTTTTGCCCGTTGTATCATGTTTTGCGGTCCTAAGGGCGAAAGCAAATTCATTGACATAGTTATCCCAGCTTTTATGAAAATTTTTAACATAACTACGGATAATTTTCACTATATTTCTATTGACCCGTTCCGCTATATTTGATTGCGGCCGATACGGGACCATTTTCAAATGACGTATGCCCAGTTTTTGCCACATGTCTTCAAATATATTACTTACAAATTGAGGACCATTATCCGATATAACTTTTAGGGGCGCCCCGTATTTTAAAATATATTTATTTAAAATAGAATCAGTAACTAATTTCGCGGAGGCTCGTTTTAAGGGAACAATTTCGGTCCATTTACTAAAATGATCAACCATAACAAGGAGATAGCGACTTTTATTTAACTGACTTTTTGGGAAAGGGCCCAATAAATCGATGCCAATTATTTAATTTTGAAATTCTCATTTAATACTATTTAGAAACCCGGTCGGGCGGAAATTAATATAATTAACTGCTTGACATGTTGGGTATCACTGGACATACGCCTTTGTTAACTTTTGCAGTTCAGGAAAGTAGACTGCCTCGCGTACGCGTTGGATAGTTTTTCGAATACCAGCATAAGAAGCTAAAGGGCTGTCATGGAGCTCCTGCAGGATATTTAATCTAAGACTAGCTGGGATAAAAGGTCGAAATTCGTTGTTGGAATTCGTAGTTTTTGTATAGAATAATAGACCATCTATTAGATCGTAATGGGCCGCCCTATTTTTTATCGCCACAATATCTTGGTGGCTAAAATTTTCAGGATCCTTTAAATACTCATAAAGGCTTCCAAACTCAGGATCCTTACCCCGTTCGGTTATTACAGTTTCTCGGGAATTTATTGTACATGCTGTGAGCATTGCCACCTTTACAGTATTACCTTGTTCATCTATTTTAATTCTTGATAGGGCATCTGCTACGATATTTTCCTTTCCGGGGGTATGTTTGATTACCAGATTATATTCTTGTAGCTTGAGTGCCCATCTTATTAACCTTGGGGATAAGTTTTTCCCTGGGTACAATCTAGTTACCGCCGCATGATCAGAGTACACTGTTATTGGCGCCTTTCCAAAATAGACTCGGAACTTTTGCACCGCTAACAAAACTGCAAGTGCCTCTCTCTCGGTCGCCGAATAGTTTCTTTGTGTTTGATTTAAAGTTCGGCTAAAAAATGCCACGGGCTGTTGATTTTGCGAAAGTACCGCTCCAACCGCATAATCCGAAGCATCCGCTGAAATTTCTAAATTCTCATCCTTTTCAGGAAATTTCAACACAGGGGCTTGCGTTAATGCTTGTTTTAATTTTTCGAAAGCACTATTGGCTTCGGCCGTCCACGAGAATCTTGCCTTTTTCCTTTTTAATTTTAACAATGGTTCAGCAATAGCTGCAAAATTTTTTATAAAGGTCCTATAATATGAACAAAGTCCTAGAAAAGAAGAGAGCTTCTTCGCCGTGTTTGGAGTCGGATACTTTTGTACAGCGATTATTTTTGATTCGTCTGTCTCTATTCCTTTCTGAGATATCTTGTAACCTAAATATTTTAATTCAGGGGCTGCAAATTTGCACTTTTCGACATTCACTTTTAGACCGGCCTCATTTAATAAAGAAAACACCTGTCTTAAATCCTGTACACGTTGGTCGAGATTATCACTAGTAATAATGATATCGTCTAAATAGATAAATGTGGACTTTCCAAGAACAGATCTTAACACAATGTCCATACATCGCTGAAATGTTGCCGGAGCCCCTGAAAGGCCAAACGGCATACGCAAAAATGCATAAGTGCCAGACTTGGTTATAAAAGCAGTCTTAGGCACGTCCTCAGGCCTAACCCCTATTTGAAAATAACCAGTCGTTAAGTCTAAAGTCGTCATATATTTGGTGGATGTTATGTTCCTTAGAATCTCTTCAATAATAGGTAACGGATATACAGTATATTTAGTTATGGAGTTTAATTTACGGTAGTCAATTGCGAATCTCCACCTTTTTGGATGTGTCAAAGGATAGTCATTATTTTTCTTACATAAAACCACCGGCCTAGCATAAGTACTTGAGATGAGTGTTATGATCTTTTTACGTAGCATATCGGTGATATGCCATTCTATAATTTTTTCCTTATTCTTATCATACCGGTATGCTTTGTGGCGAACTGGCATTGAACCTCCGGTGTCAATACTATGGTTAGTAACCTGAGTAAATCCTGGAATATCACTAAATAACGAAGCAAATTCACTTACCACTTGTCGGATTCTTCCTTGCTCGTCATTAGGCAGGTGGTCAAGGTTTAACATCAGCGGTTCAGCCTTTTCTGCACGAACTGGTTTCATTGTCAGCTTAAGGGACGCTTCATTAAAATCCAGCGTTGCTTGTGCTTCTGAAAGAAAATCTATTCCTAAGATTATATGTGCTTGCAGATTCTTTACTATAAAAAACATCACCTTTACTTCTTCGTCCTTGATACGGACATACAGCGGTACTTTAGCTATACACTTACATTTTTCTCCTTGCGCCGCTAACACTGTCGTATTATCCGAATTATATATGCGGTATTTCCGAAAATACTTCCTAAAAAATTCTTCTGCCACACAGGAACACTGCGCGCCTGTATCCAGGAGTGCTGTGGCTGGGATATTATTCACCAACACTTCAATCTTCGGAAGAGACAAATTTTTCACCATTACTGTATTTAACTTGAAGGAAGAGGGGTTTTCGTAGCCTTCGGATTTCCGCACCCTCCCGTCAGCAGAAATCCGTTTTAGTTTAAATTATTTTTCATTTCCGTGCTTTCCTTCTTTTTCCACTGGGCTTTAGACTTTTTTTCCTGGATTGCTTTTGAACTGTCGACGTTCGCCGGCTGTTTTTGAATGCTCGGGTTTCCTTGCCCACTGATTCGCTTTGCTTCCGTAGCCGTGTGCTTGAGTTTGCTGTAGTCTTGGCGCACCAAATTGGTTTCGCTGTTGATATTAGCGTCTTCTTTCAATGTCCGCGGTTCTTCTACTTTCAAACTGAATTGCTAGCTCAAATAACTTTTCCAGTGTAGTCGGATTTCTTAATTCAATAAAGTTTTGCACTTGGGGCAGTAACCTCGGCAAAATCACTTGAATTATCTCAGGATCCGGACGGTTTCCATACAAGAGTTTGAAGACGTGAATTTTTCTTAAAATAAAGCTTGAGAGATTTTCGATTCTTTGCTGATATATACTGAAAAGTTCCGTTTTTAATTTCGCACGATCCCTTACAACAGGGAAGGCTTTTAGTATGGCAGTCTTGAAATTTTCGTAAGTATAGGTGGGACTTCCTGCTTGACCCAAGAAACTTCTGCCTATACATTTGAACCAGTTAAGCGCTTGGTCCCTCAAAGCGCTGGTAGCTAAGGTAACTTTTTGAAATTCGTGCACGGGGTAGAGCATGAAGTGGTCATCCAATTTTTCCAAAAAACTGGTTACCGGTGAGTTTCCATTAAACGTTGCTTCTGGTTTCATCGAAGCGCGCATGGTCTGGACGATGTAACCAAATCCTTCCAGGGCGGCAGCTGGCATTTCTGGATTCTGAGCCGCTTCTGCAGGAAGCACAGGTTCTTCTTGAAACTCGGCCATGGTTATTCTTCTTCGTTGGGCGCCACTATCAGGTTCAATGTTCCGTCTTACCTTCTTCGGGAACATGCAAGGACCTGACTCGGAACAGAGAGCTTACTAAAGCTATGTTCAAAACTGTGGGAAGTAGACAGGATACACAAGAAGGGTATACAAAACCCTTTATTTTTCTCTATTTACAATAACTTCCGTACTTCGGAATACACAGACCCACTACTTGGGGTCTAAACGTAAAAATATAAAAAATAAAACTAAACTCTAATTTAACTTTAAAATGATAAACGTGGAAGATTGGCCTTATATTAACAGGAAGCCGTATGTAGTACAGAGAACTGTGAACACTACAATACGTTTAAAAATTATCAAGAGGATTAAAACCTCTGGCCTGGAAGGCAACCAGCAACTGAGTAAAACTTCTAAGGTAAGCGGCCTGCTTCGACTAACTGCTTCCTCTCTCTCGCTTGGCAAAAAGCCACAACTTAAATACTTGGCGTTCGCCAGACAAACTTTGCATAAATACATTAACGCTTATAATTCTGGCCGGAAGTAGAAAATAAGAAGTGACAGTAAAGATTTAAAATAAAATAAACGTTAGTAAAACTTAAGATCCTTACGGTTTATGCTGCTTATCAGAGTAGTTGTTTTTAAGTTCTTTGCACTTTGTAAGCCCATTGAGAGGTTTATTATAGATATTTTGAATACATGATGAGACTTCAAGTATAAATGAGTATAAGGAAAAAAAAACTTTATTGATGTAGATTTTATTTTAGCAGCAGCGTTCTTAGCGACTGAATCTAATCACCTTTTCATGCGACTAAATTAATGTCAAGTATCACAGATAGAAGTAAAAGTCATCGAATTTTCTAGAAGTATCTCGTATTGCTAACAAGAGTTTTTATTAACTATATTAGAGAAGTTCCTTCCTTAAGAAATCTTTGTTAACTTCAAAATTCCTCTTTTTATATAGAATGCGTTGTTAGCTAAAATAGAGATTCCCTCTTTGTTATTGAAGTCGTCGTTGTTAGCTACAGTTAAAAAAGTGAACAAAACTAGCATAACACAGCGAAAGAAAAATCTGAAAGCTTTCGGATTTTACTCCGACAGGAGAGTTTTTTTATATACATACATATGCATCTTACGAGAGCATTTGAGCTAATATCGCTTTGGGCTGAAAATATTGAAAAACAGCAAATCTTTAGAATTTTCGATTGACAGTTTCGCACACTGAACATAAAAATATTTTATTCCGTACTGCATGTTGCCACTGCTCGCTTTGCAATCTTTGAGTTTCTTAAGCAAAAATTCGTTAAAGTTTTACAAAATATGAAATACACAATAAAATATTTAAAAACAGTATATCCTTAGAATTTCCGATTGACGGTCTCGCGCATTAGAGATAAATTTTTTTTCCATAGAGTGTTACCATTGCTAGCTTTGAAATCGTTGAGTTTGGTAATCAAAAATTCGTTAAACGTTTACAAAATGTGAAATACACAATAAAACACATTCCAAATTTGGGCTTCCAGGTGTTTATATTCGGGTGAAAGACTACGGTATTCAGAATGTGATGGTTCTAGGAACCGTTGTTTTATCACTAAGCGAAACACTTACATGCATTCATGCAGATTCTTCCCTGGTTAATTTCTTTAACTATAATACAGTTCGATAATATTTGGTGGCAACAACGTAAAAAGTGATATTCTATTTATAGTGAACCGACACTAATGCTATTTCGAGTCTAGTAGCCCTTCTGACTAACTCTCCTTTGAACTAAACAAGAAACAAATCTACAAAGATACTAAAGAAGGCTAGAAAATTCCCATGTTATAGAAGCCATCGTTCTTAACTAGTAGAAAATTATTCTTCATTAGCGAAGGCTTTTATGTTAGGTACGGTACAACAGTTCCTTTCACTACAGAAGTCCAGAAAATTCTATAGAGAGCTAAAAATGTTATTTTCATCATACAAAACTATAAAATTTCCCCTTCATTACACAACGCCTCTCTAATCCAAAGGGGCTTTATCCTGAACGACTATTGTTTTTGTTTTGCGATTTTGCGTTGAAACACTATAAACGGCGAATCACTTTTCAAACTTTTGGCACCAAATGTTAGAGTCCTTTCGTCGATAGCTCAAAAACCACAATAGAATAAATGCACTCTTTAAAATTGACTATATTTGTTTACCATAGCGATACTCTGCCGCTAGGTTCACTTAACAGAGTTATATTTCGTTCATATTATAACTGAGCATGTAGCAATGTAGCAATCTTGCTTTTAAGCAAGAAGAAAGGAGATGAGGACTTTAGGGAACGACGTTTCCTCCTGTCCGTTCGGCTTGGTAACGTCTTAACGGTTCTTAACTCAGAATGGACAAAATTTATATAATTTGGAAAATTATCTAATCGTTGCCACATGTTCTATTCAAATACTATAATAAATCTAGAACGAAGTATAAAAGAAATTAAGGAAACAAAACTAAAAAGAAACAGTTTTTCACGGATGATTCAGTATTTCTCATTCAATTAATTCAGTTCTTACTTCGCGACAAGGCAAAAATACATAAAAGCTCAACATAATCATATCTATATAAAAAATTTTGAAGTAAATCTTAAACACTTATTATTTCCTCAAAAACTTCGAGAAAGAATTAAGCATAATTTAATTCGCAGTAATAGTAGTAGTATTTAATTATGACAAAGCACACGAGGGCTATCTACATAAGGGGAGGGATGCCTTCTTGGAGGACTTTCTAAGGGAAACTGGCTCGTATACACGTTACACATGAGGAAAACCACGAAAACGCCCATGCAGCCAGCCCGTTCGCGCGATTCGAACTTCGGACTGAACTACCAGTGTTCAGCGACTTTACCGCTCGGCCGCTGGTGGGCTAATTCGCAATAATAAATGAAGGTGTTATCTTTGTTGTTGCCAAGCTCTCTAGATTGGCACTAAATATACAATTCTGCTATTTCAAACAGTAAACAAATATGTCCGCCATGTTATTTAAAAATTAGCCTTAACCGCACTTAAACAGCTTTTAAATTGTTGATCATTCTACAAATATTGCTTGCCGATTTCCTAAAGGCTTAAAAACTTTAACCGGAAGATAAGAACAACATAATTCAATCATTTTTAAAGTAAAAAATGCACAATTTACAAACATATAAGAGTAAAGAAACTGAGATCACTGAGCCGGGTAACAGAGTGGATATATATATAAATATATTTATATACATTTGGTGCGGCCGATTGCAACTAAAATACGAGGTGCACATCTACATGTTATAGCAGTCCTATATACACAATTTCAACGTTCTGAGACTACTCGTTTTTGAGTTATGCGAGATACATACGTACGTAGGTACAGACACCGCATGAAACATTCTCTTCAGAAAACATTTTGAAGCAGTTTTATAATTTGTTTGGAGGAAAAGAGTTTTTTATTCTGTCCTTACGTACATATATCTTTTATTCTGTCTTAACGTACAGATGTCACGCAAAAACATCGTTAAATTGTATTTGATAACGGTCAAAATGGATATTTTCACTGAAATATGCTGCCTGAAACTTTTCGCGATTACCAGACGTCTTTTTTACTTCGTACAAGGAAGTAAAAATCGTAAGTAATAACATCAATTTTCAATAATACAATGAAATCAAACACAAAGGAAAAAACACAAAAAAGTAAATACAAAAATATATAAATATATAAAGAAATCATTTACAATGTTTAAAATAAAAGTCAACAAAGTCCTCAAAAACTCGGTAGGCCGAAGCTGAAAATACAAAATCATAACATCTCGGCGGCCAATAAACTCAAATTAATTTTATTCTGCATTTCAATAGATTTATTGCATTATTAAGCAATGGCCAACCAAAAAAAAAAATGGAAAACACTTTACTGAACCCCAAGTTTGCAATAACACAAATTGGAAGACGTCAGCTTAAACCGTTCGAGATAAACGTTAAGCTTACCATGTCCAGACAAGAATTGCGTAACTTTAAAATTGAGCAAAAAGTCCTTACTTTTCAGTCTTTCAAAAATAGTTGGGAAGGATGTTTTTGTAACAGTTCCCTTAGCAGAAGAAATATATTCAGAATTACATTGCTCAGTCATTTTAGCTTTGAATGTTTTTAAAATAAGGTTTTGGAATTATTTACATCAACATTAATATCATTTTTAGTTGCAATCTTAGCAAACCAATCAGCTCTCTCGTTTCCATAATTACCCGAGTGATCATGGACAAATGTAAAAAACACTGAAACACCCTTCTTCTCCAGATCTCCGAGAGACTGCTGTATATTAACAATAATATCATTACATGATGAGGCATTTTTGAGAGACTCCAGGGAAAAGAGTGAATCCGTACAGATTAAGTAGCTGGAACCACGTCCATCCTGGATAAGTATCCACTTAATTGCAAAATTAATACAGAGAAGCTCAGAAATACATACAGTACATTCATTTCTAATGCGAAATTGGTAGTACTCAATTTCAACATTATCCTCAAAAATAACATGAGCCAAAACCAACTTTATCATCAATCCTACCATCCGTACAGCACACAAATGAGAATGAAGTTTCATCAGTGTCCGTACTATCCAGAATCTGTACTGGTTGTCTTACAGAAGGATGCGGAAGAACACACAATGGCAATAAACGATCAAACTGAGAACTGGAGCAATTTGCAAGACTATTCTTGTAATCTATCTAAAGGTCAGAATAAACAAATCCAATGGTGAAAACCCGGCAAGAGAGAAAACAGTATCATAAAACTAATAGTTCAGTAACCCCTTATAACTGGCAATAAAACTCCTTTCTGAACTCGAAGCAGACGATTAGAGTTAATTTTCGTTTTTAGAGATAATTATCAAGCTCTATATCCATATTAAATAAAGGGAACAATGCCTTGTTTATAAATAATTGCGCTAACATTCGATTTAACACCAAACCTATTACACGCAATTCGATTCAGCCCACGCTGAAGTCTCTCACCTTTATTAGAAATGTAGGAAATATGCTCTTTCCAGTTTAATTTTCTGTCTAACAAAACACCTAAATATTTAGTTCCATTCACCCTCTCAAGGATATTATCATTTAAAAGCAATTGATATTCTTCATAAGTAATATTTTTCTATCAACAAACATGGTCTTGGATTTTGCATGGTTAGATTTTAACTTAAAATCCATTGACCACTGATATATGAAATCTAAAACATCTTGGGCGAGATGAAAGGCTTTATGCATTTCTTTTCCTTTAACACAAATCAACGAATCATCTGAAAAGCAATGGCTTCACAACTGAAGAGATCGGAGTTTTTGTAAGAGTTATTCGTTTTTAGCTAGTGAAGAATTTTCCTTTATTTTGGGAGATGTCGCTCTTAGCTAAAGTAGAAAATTTCGAAGTTCCTCGTCATTAGAAAATTCTCCTTCATTAAGAAAGGTGCGTTGTTGAATAGTAGAAAATTAACTTCCACTCTAGAAGATTTCGTTGTTAGCTTAAAAAACGCTCTTCATTCTAGAAAGCATTTTCGCCAAACTTCAGCAGAAAATTCCGATTCGTTATAGAAAGCCCCGTTGTTAGTTATAGCATAAACTTCCACTTCATTTTAAAAAGTTCATTGTTAGCTGCAGTAGAAAATTCCCTTTCTGTAACAAAATGGGAATTTGTCCTCATTGGTTACGGTAGAAAATGTCTTTTCATTTTAGCAGACATCAGTGGTAGCCGGCAGGAAATTCTCTTTCATTATGGAAGGTACTGTTATTACCTATGAGAAAATACTCTTCTATTAATGAAGGAAGAATTGTTATTAATTATACTAAAAAAATTACCCTTCATTATAGGAAGTAGAAAATTCTTTTACTATAGAAGTTCTTGTTGTTAGCGAGCAAAACGTTCTTTATTAGAAAAGACGTTATTGTTAACTATTATTGGAAATTTCAATTCATTGTAAAAAGACAAAAACTTTCCCTTGATTACAGAAAGCTAGAAAATCTTCTTTCATTACAGAAGGTATCGTTGTTAGCTAGTAGAAAATTCGCCATTATAGAAGGCATCTCTGTTATCTACTATAAAAATGTCCCTTAATTATAAAAAACAGTGCTGCTAACTGCAGGAGAAATTTTCCCTTTATTACACAAAGCGTCGTGGTTAGCTACAAATTCTCTAAAATTGGTGATCTCTCTTTCTGTTCATGGAAGTTGACTTCCATTTCGTTGCAGCTGAAAAAAAAGAAATAGCATTCAATCAATTAAAGCGCCAGTGTTAAAACTAAAAGGTAATACGACAAAGTAAAGATACTGTGTAGAATGGACAGTCCATCTCTTGCACACAATTCCCACAACAGCTCAGAAACTAATGATTGCGATACTATGCAAGTGTGGATTCTGAGAAGACACCCTAAAATTAATAATTTAATCAAAATTTTCTCTTCTAATTTTGCACAGTCTCTAGTCATTAGCTTTATATACATTGTGCTAAATTTTATTATACAATGCAGTTTCTTTTATGCCGTGCTGATATCTGCCAGTGTCGATCCTATGCTTGTGAAGCCATTTGCAATTGACAAATATGCATTCTATTTGAAACTGTATATTCTTGTTGTTACTGTATATTCTATTTGAAATTGTATATTCTTGTATACCCTTGTAAGTGCATTCTATGTCCAATATTGTTATTCCGTATACTTATTCATTACATCATTGTCAAAGTTTCTATTATCGCATCTATCATATGTCAGTAATTAGTGTCGGTCTCCTACTGACTTTGATGCTACGCCTGTCGATTCCATGAATGTAAACCATGTAAAATTTACGGCAAACAATGTTATCGATTTTGCACCTGGAATGCACTTTTTATACCAGCGTTACCCAATCACTGGTCCGCGGATGAGTGTCGGTCCTCGAAAATTTTAAAAATTGTATTGTCGTAACGTTTCTTAAACCTGTCAACGACTTTCCATAAATATAAATTTAAATACATAAATAAAATATTTACATCAAAAGAGAACATATTAAATTAATAATATGAATTTTTGAATAATTAAACATTTCACAGACTTTTAATTTAACAATTCTTTCAATGAATCACACCGCTACGCTGCTACCACATTCAAAGCAGTTCCGGCACTGCACGCGACAATTATATAGGCAAAGTGCGAAACATGAATCCGAGTTCCAAGTCATCCTTTCTCTCTGGTCAGTACTCCTTAAGTTCTGCCGACGACACGTTATAAGAAATTTTATTTTATCGCATTGTGTATATTTGCTATGTAGTTTGTGTACAGTAAATTTTTTGTTAGCAAAATTTGGAAACCATCAGAATGAAGAAATAAAAGGTCAAAGTCTTATAACATTTTTAATGTAGTTACAGACAGAGAAAATATTAGATAATTTATTAAAGATAGATTGCCCTTGCCCCGAAAGTATGCCAAGTGCTGTAAAGAAACGGAAATACGTTGATATTTCCATTTGTACTGTAGAAAACAGAAGAAAACGAAGGCATAATGATAATGATTAGGCGTTAGGCATTATGATAAGGATTATTTAAAGCTTGGTTTCGTTATAGATCCTGGCAGTGAAGTATCGCCACCTTTGTGTGCAGTATGACACGAAACTCTTTCAAATGATGCTGTGAAACAGTCCAAGCTGAGTCGTCTTGGTGAGAGCTGATGAAATAACTGGCACGAGTCCCTATGATATATTACTTTGCTTGAGCTGAGAACGATTAAGACTTACGGGAAGAACTTATATGCCACCTTAACTTACCTAGACGGATCACTAGTTCAGATATATTTAATAACCTTAATGTGTATTTTCAAGCTCGGGCTTAAAATAGAGCAAAATGTGTTGGAATGCGCACTCTCGCCATGACTCGCCATCAGTCAGGACTAGTTACAGAAATGAAAGAAGTCGATCAACCAGAACCTTTATTCACTCATTGCATGATCCACTCAAAACACCCAATAACGAAAAAGCTGTTCCAGGCTAAGTCTTTTATGTGAGAGTACGGACTCAAACTACAACCATACTTTACTCCATTCAGAAGTGAGGTGGTTATCAAGAGAAGACAGTCTTGCACGTCTTTCTGAACTGAGGGTAGAAGGTAGGTAGGTAGGTGACGGAAGACGGGGACGCCTGGTGGCTACCAGAGATAAACAGGCATGTGTCCCTCGCCTTCCACTATCTAATGGCAACAACTCCCTGTGGCCTCAAGAGTCCACACCGGTAGCTTATTAAGGGTGCAGGAGTTTACATGGCCAAACAGGGACGACTTATTAACATTGCTTGACTAATTACATAATTACAGGTATGAGACTTGTGGGACGGATTTACAGGTGAGGGGCTCAGAGCTAGGTACTAAATGTATGAAAACACAAAACCATGAAAATGTGCAGAAAACACACACGCAGAGGGGGAAAAGAGGGGGGAGAGGGATACACTTGATTAACACTGAAGACTTATGACAAATAAAGCACACTTAAAAAATAATAATACACATATACCACATGTCAGATACATATTTGGCCTCATCGATCACATATACTGTACATTGTGGGGTGTGTTTACAGACGAGGGGCCATAAGATGGGAATAACATGTGATTGCTGGACATTGATATGGGGGACACGTAGAGGTCCGGCGAATATATATTTGTGGAGCGCATAGGTTGCTGAGTATATGAGCATGCCGAGCGCGGTGACATGTTAGCAGCACAGGGTGATATTCATGTTGACTTCTGTTAGTGGCGGACGTTGTGGGATTATGCAGCGTCGCATATATCTTGGCCCATAGCGGCGAGCTCGTCAATGACCTTACAGATTTTATTGATTGCAGGTTTGTTTTTAATAATGAACCGTTGAAAGGCGTCTGTAGGAGGAGTGGGATGCTTAATGTGGTTGTCTGCTGTGAGTGGGCAAGAGTAGATATAGTGGTCTGGTGATCCAAGTTGGCCGCACACCCAAGCATCTGTAGTGGAGATGTTGTGCCTATAATAATACGCTGGATAGGGGCCATGTCCCGTTATGAACCGGGTGAGTTGGGGTATAGCTATGAGGCGTGATAGAGAGACTTTGGGTAGGAGATTGTAGGTCCGTCGTCCGATGTCACACGCGTTCCATTCCTCTTGTCTGAGGTAGAAGGGTAGAAGTGATACAGTTTGTACTAGAACAAAACTCTTACCTAGTAGATAATTTGCTGAATGAGGAATGGCTTTACTAAGCTGGCGTATATGGCCGACATATTTGGCCTTCTTAAAGCACTTCATATTTTTACATTAAGAAATAAAATTGAGGCGTTCAAAAAAAGATAGCTCTTTTGAAGAGTTTACGAGAGAAAAATTTTAAAATATTTCTACTTTTCGGGTAATTCTTGATGTCATATTCAACATTATAAACCAACATTTAAGATAGTTTTAGCTAAGATCATTAATCATTATTTCCATGAAACTGAAGATCCACGTAAGATAACCTCTGGATTAATGATAATCCTTTTTTGCAAGATGTAAATTTACACGTACTTGATTTTCGTGACAAAGAAAAACTCATCGAATTATTTTCTGATGTTACTCTTGTGTCGAGACATAAAATGCAGTCATTGTCTCAACTCTGGTATCTCTCGATTAAGAACATTCATCTCTCTGCTATAAACCTAATTAATTGTTGGTCGTTTTTTCGACGATGTATATGAAAAATGTTTTCAACTATAGCAATAATAAAAACAAACAAAGAAATAGATTGGATGCTAATGCAGAGCTTCGTCTCACAGAAGCAAACCTGAAGCCACGTATCTACAATTTAACAGAATATAAACAACAGCAGCAAATGTCGAACTAACTAAAAATTATGTTTGTATAAGATTAGATTTAATAAATAGGATACACACACACATATATATATTATAAGGTATTTCTCCAGAATTCTTAGCGTGCCTTCGTAGTATAGTGGTTCTGCACACACTGGGCCGGTATTTCAGAGGTCCGTGGTTCGATTCCCGGCGAAGGCGGTTGCTAATTTTTCATCTCTCCGGCGTTCCCAATTAACCTAATGTCTCTAAAATATATATGTGTGTATGTATATATCAATATGTGTGTGTGTGTGTGTGTGTGTGTGTGTGTGTGTGTGTGTGTAAGATATAACAAAATACGATAGGTGCTTTAAGAAAATAATTGGCGACATCAAAATTAACGATTCTAGATTTTATGTTCTCCCCTTAAACTCATGTCTTCTCCCAAATTCGAGATCTTTCCATGTTACATAACAATGCTTGAAAAAAGGTAAATAAAACTAAAATTGACCAATCAAAACTTAGAGTATTTTCTGCACGTACTTGGTATAAATACTACTCATAAATAACTACGTTATTCTTCCTTTCCGTAATTTCTGCTCTGCCAACATCGCGCTGCTTTACCTTGCTTAAAGACCTACTTTATTTCTTTTAAAAAAGTTAATTGGATTTAAAAATGGCCATAATGAGTAGTATAGTTTCCTTTGAATAGATGCCATTATTTATATGTCTTTAGAGTGAACATGCGAAGTAAGGCAATATATCTAAATTGCTTAAGCTCAGTTGTTATTTGAGGATTGCAAGCTAGATTTAAAATTTGAGAATGCTCCTAAAGTGCAATATAAAAGAAGGAATGAGTTTTCAGCGCAATTTTCTTCGCCTTCGGGAGAAGGTCTTTCTCCCGCCTTCTTCTTCATATCTTTATGGTGTAGTGGTCAGCACGCTCGGTGCTTGTTTCGAGAGGTCCGTGATTCGAGTCCCGGTGAAGGCATTGCACATTTTTCATCTCTCCTGCTTTAAAAAAATATCTAATGTCTCTAAAGTGAATGGCGCGGTTTTAAAAAATTAATAATAAATCGATGTAGTACTTTATATGGGCAAACCTTACAGCATAAGCAGCTGTTCAAGTTTTTGATGCATTAGTCACAGTATTTAAATATGCGCACCCTTGGTCACACGACAGACAACTGCACGTTAAGCAAATTCTTCCCATACTTGGTGTAGCATGTCCGCCATGACGGTCTGTAGCCAATGCGTTATTCGACCATAAACATCCTCAAGGGACACGAGCATTGGCGGTACATAAACTAGCTCTTTAGCAAACCCCTAAAGAAAGAAATCGTATGTGGTAAATCCGGCGAACAGTGTGTGTCTGCTGTTGCAGCACGTCCGATCCAGTGTTGATGAAGAACACGATTAAGAAGCTCTCGTACATTCTTGTGAAACTGGGATGGAGCACAGTATATTTGTAAAATGTCATTATCATAATTGGTGTTCAGCTAGGATAACAACTAGGTTTCCAACATGTCTGGAAATGAGTCAACGGTATCAATTTCTTTTTCGAAGAAAAATGGGCTGTGCACTTTCTCGAGGGATAGCGCACATAAAACGTGCACAAAATTCACGCTGCACTGAAGCCATAAATCTGGACATCTCGAAACGGAGCACACAGAAAGCCTTTTCCTTTTGCGGCGCCATCATCGAAATTGACTCTACGGTTGGGCAGTAAGCATGGCAAGCAAACAACAGGTAGCACTTAAAAAACTTTTACAGTTGCCAATGCTTAGGGTTTACACTGTTAAGATAATATAACGATTTATTATTAATTTTTAAGCCGCCCAGTCGGTATAGTGGTCAGGGAAGCTGACTGGGATGCCGAAGGGCCTGGATTCGAATCCCGGAGAAAGCATGGTCAATCCCGGAGAAGCAAAGTCCGTCCCTTCTTAGGAAAGGCGATGGTGGCCCACCTGTTAGGTGCCTCCATAATAAAGAGAACACCACATCCGGCCTTGTATAGATTAATGGACTGGGTTACATTTGTAATTGTTCACAATCTGCCATTGAAAAAAAATATTAGTTTTTAAAACCGCACCATTCATTTGTAGACACCCTATATTCTTAAACAACATGCATTTTCATAAAGAGCCTGTTCCGCAACTAGCTTCTATTAGCTCCAGAACTGTAAAAACAAATTTGATCATTAATAAACTCCATTATACTTAAAATCAGCAGGAACACGCACATTTTGTTTCAAAGTAAAGCGTTTTTTATACGATACATCCATCAGCTTTAGATGGAATGTCTTCGTAAAGAATTGTTCTGATGCATTCGGTCTGTATTCACCTTATAGAGAATAAGGAGTAAAAATATTAATCTGACCTAATATTAACTTATTTCTCTAATTTAATTCCTCCTTTCACATTAAAAACCTGAAAACAATTTCATATACAAATGTTAATTGTGTGTAAGGTTAAACATGGTTAAGTATTGAACTACACTCGTTCAATTTTTCAGTGCTTCAGAAGGATTCCAATCTTTTTACATACTAAAACTTTAAACTCAAAAAACAGCGAATAATTCTCAAATAAAACGCTCATTATAAGTCTGGTAACGCATCTCAATTTAACAGATAAGTCACTCGCCGTACAGCGATATCTCTACAATTAAAATACTTAAATACATAATGCGGTTCCGAAGATAACTTATATACAGGAGCCGCTGCAGCTACTGCGGCGTCTACATTGCGAGCTAACGAATGCAAAAATCTCTCAATAAATCGCAGATCGTATGTAGAATGACATCTCAGGGATAACAGCTTTCTGACTGATTTCCAGAGCTCTCTCTTTCAGTTTCGATTTTGTTCGTTATTTAAATGGAACCTAATCTGCAATGTGGGGTTGATCGATAGAAGAAATAACATATGAGAAAAGAATTAACATAACAGTAATATATTAGCTGTATATAAAATGTGCGTTACAACTGTATATGAAAAACTATTTCTTAAACAAGGATTTATCTGATAAAATTAAAATTTCCCTTTCCCTGTAACATTTTCTGAAATTGATTTGTAAAATTTGAAATTGCCCCCGTTAGTAACATTATTTTTCCTAGCTCATTTATAATAGCTTACGTTCTATCCCCATGTAATATCTGATAAAATCACAGAGATGTGACTCCCTAGCTCGATGGCCGGAAACCTCGGATAAAAGAGTGACCATGTTGGGAAAGGGAAATGGCCAGGATATGCAATAAAACAGCGCCTGTCAGGAGTAGTAAAGAACAAGTCGACTTTTGATTGTTGGTAAGCTTTGCTTCCAACGCATAACTTCCCGGATTCGCGTTCGCCATAGTCAGCAACGGAGATAATAATGTAGCCCCTGACAGGATGGGAGGTGAATGTTATTTCTCTCTTGAGAATGAAAGAAGAATTGTTTTTCTTTCTTTTTGTTGAACGGTATATATTTTCATTCAAGCATCCAGACGATATATATTCTCACAGTGCGAGATAGAAAGTCGTGTAAGCTGTCGCTGTTAAAATGAAAGTAAGACAGAGAACAACATGGATTCTTGATTGAGTTTTTATTGCGTAGTTGGTTTTTTGTTAAATGTCTGGGGCAAGACTTCTTTTTGAATTACTTATGTAACGAAACCTGTTTAGCTCTTACCTTTTTATTCTGCTATTTTCTGAATGCACTATTGCTTTTGTGAGGCTAAACCTAATTTATTTTTGAACTAAAGAGTCATTTAAACTTTACGCGCTGGGAACGAAATGCCGTCATGGGGCTTCAATTTAAAATCCCAGTAAAAGACTAAAGATACAACATAAAAAGACTTAAAATTAAAAACAAAAAGAATGAAATAAGTTAAAAATCCTATTTGTACTATAACTATGTGAAACACTCTAAAACTTTATTTATAGTTTAGGTTTACAAACTGAGACGTAAAAGATCAAATCACCTTTTCATATGGTATCTGCAAGTGGAACAAACAAAATGCAGTAGAACACTGATTATTCGACGTCATTTGGACTTGAGCTACCTCCAATAATCAAAACATCAGTGAATATAGACAAATTTTTATATTATGCCAGTTTTTAATTCCGCAATGCTTTTTGTAAATGACCGTTTGAAATCCTGAATAAAGTGCATAACAACTTAGTTAACATTTTACCAAATTCTTTTATTAGTAAATATTTTTCTTTCCTTCCTTTAAACAAATAATTTATACAAGATCGATTAGCATATAGATCGAATCGTCTTATGACAGTTCTATTTAAAAAAAATTTGAATAAATGAACTCCATCAGCCTCTACACAACTTGTGAAACTTTAAAGATTCCTTTTTATAAAACATTTGTAAGGTATTAATGTAAATTAACCAGGCATTTTATGTTCAGAAACTGTCATTTCTTCTGTTTCTTATTCCTGCCGGAATGCAAATTTTAGCTCACACGTATTTAAATTAGGTAGAAAGAGGAAGGTTCTAGATTTCTAGATTTTTAAGGAAAGGTTCTAGATTTCTAGATTATTAAAAGGAAGGTCCTAGATTTCTAGATTTTTAAGTCAGAGCATGTTCCATCTGCTGAAGACCACGTTACTTGTTGAAATTCTATGAGAGCATTCTGTCTACAGTGTAACTTTATTCTTGCCAATAGTGCTGTCAAATCCTGGGTAGCCTTTGGCTAACTTAGATTAAATTTGAATTCTTTACTTTTGAGTTTAATGTCACAAATTCTGGATGGTTTTGTAAGCACTAGGAGTACCCTTTGTTCAACTATTTGCGTTCGTAATAAAAAGGGTTTTTTACACCCTTCTGACGTTTCTGTTTGCATTCTAGGCGTAGCGACAATTTGCTTAGTTCTGTTAGAGTCTTGGCTTAGCGTGTTTTACCAAAAAGAGTGAGAATGTACACATTAATTAGTTTAAGAAACTTTTAACCTTTTTTATGATAGTCTTAAAGTATCAATCTCAGCACAGTCATGTGCTGAGATTGATAAACATCAAAAATTACGCATAGAAAAATTATAAGGTAGTTTCCTTTAAAAGTAAACCATTTCCCTTAAAGCTTTTACATGGCTAATTTTAATATCGTCTGTTTCTGTTTCGTTCTTAATATGACTCTCTTCATTGCAGTTTTATTGTTCTCCGATTCTACAGCGTGACTCTATTCTTTGCCACTCCAAACTTGAAAAATTTGTTTGCTACTTTTTACATTTACCAACTCGGAAATTGACGGGGTGTCTTCGCATCCGTTTATCCTTTGACATGTACCTATAAATTTATTGTTAACTGCTTTCTGACTGTTGTCTTTAATACATGTAAACCACATCTTTTACCGTAATGCATAACAGGAAGGACATTAAATGATTCATCACTAAACAGAAAGGCCAAAATTTCAATTGTTGATAACAGAAGTCGCAAATACCACTAATTTTCGTTGCACTTTTTCTAATCTTAGCACGTCAGTTAGTACGTCTCATTAGTACGACAGTTAGTGTCATTAAGCACGTTACCGGCTGGTCGCGATTCACTGATACAGTGTATCTCCCAGTAGCAAAACGGAAGCAGTTTACTGACTGTTCGACCTGGATTCATACCCTAACAAGCGGGCTGGATGCATAGATGTTTTCCTGTTTCTGCTTCTTGAGTAACATAGATACAAATCAGTTTTTCTTAAAAGAATAATCCATAGGTTATGAAAAAACAGTGGTGGGATTTTTCACACTTATTACACAAAGAAATCTTAAATAATAAATTTTTGTATTGAAATTAAGTTAAAAGAATACACGTTCTACCTCCGCTTACTAGTTCCTCTGCCCGTCCAATCCATGAATTCAACTTACGGATTGGATTGCTTAACTGAGTCTCGTCGCTTATACGAAGCTCAGATCTTACACATCTGGACTTCTTCTTCTGAGATAACAACCATTACTGATATCATCCACCTAAAATGTCGAATAATAGCTGCAGCTGAAATCGTAACTTAGGAGATGCTTCAAAAATCATGAACGAAAACTGAATACTGCCGCGACATCTGCTGTCGTATATAGCGAAGCGTACTGAAATACATATAAAACGGGATATATTTCTGAATAAATAATAGTAAAATATTTATTCGTATATGTGTATACTTTTCTGTGTAATAGAATTTAGCAATTCCTGCATTCTTTTTCGATTACTCTGCATATTTCCCCAATGATTTCTTTAGATGTTTGTCGGCTTGGCTAGTAGAGACCTCGTTCCATGGAGTTCCAGTTGATCGAAACTGTACTGTATGTATAAAACAAATAGTAAATTAAATACCAGCCAGCTTATCATTATGTGCAATTTAGAAACACGATTCAGGACAAAAGCCAGAAAATTCAATAAAACCAACACAACTAATCATGTAGATGATTTATCTGAGATACAGCACCACTGGCTGATGTTTTACATGCTCTTTTCTTAACTAAATCTTTCGTTCCCTATTTAAAACCCATCTAATTTATGTTTTTGGTAGAACTTGCTGAAGCAGCAGAAATATAGGACAATCCGAAACAGAAAATAACGCATTAAATAAAATAAATCTTACAGTTTTTTTTTATTTTATTATCTAATGCAAACGAAAGGATCTTTTTTTAAAAAAAGCTGCAGTAGAAAACCCAATCAAATATTATTAGCTTAGTTCAGGAAATTATGCTAGTACTTTATTAACTAAATGTGATTTTTTGTAAAATCCTTTATGGTTACACTACTGTAAAATTAAGTAAATGCCTTGTAAGTGTTGAGATATTTGTAATCGCATTCTTACTGTTTTAAAAGGAAGTATAGCTTTCTGTCACGTCCGAAAATTCATTAGCTTTCAGCCAGGTCCGAGTTATTCTGAAACTTCAATCTCATTCTGTATGTTATTTTTGATTGGTTATTTATTGTGTCTTGTTTATGATTTGTTAAACCATGATCTGTTGTGAAGTTATATATATGACCTCTGTAACCGCTTATCGTTGAGCCTTGGAGTTACTGTGAGCTGGTCGCTTGGTGAAGTGTTCCTGATCGATCGTGCGCGTAAGTAGTTTTCGAGTTAGGGTTTTTGATTTTTGCAAGTGTTTTCATGATGGACTTGCCTTTCCGTTAGGGACGGTAGGCTTTTTGGACTGTTGCAATGAATCCAAATTTAGAGTACATTCAGACTTTAAACTTAATTAATGATAAAAATGTTATCGAAAATGTTATTGAAAGTGGTTCAGAAGAGGAATTAGATGCTATATCTACCTATTTGCAAATCCAAAAAAATCTTATTGATAGTGGTCAAAAAATAGTTGATCCAGAAGTTGAAAAATTATTTCAGGTTATGGTAGCCAAACTCTTCAGTAAACGGCAATTAAAAAATGTTAAATCTTCAAAGGAAATTGATGAGATTGTAGGAATTGGTCAGATTCTTACCCAACAAAACATGAATAATGTCAATGTGCAAGACAATAACTCTCTTAAGCAGGGCGAAACTTGGATTAAACCCAAAAAAACGCACAAGCGTACTTTAAGTGATAGCAGTAACTCATCTGTTACAACAATAAAAAATAGATATTCTACCCTTAGAATAGATGACAGCATGGAAGTCAATCAAACGCCCAACACAAACCCTCAGGATATGGATCAATCAGAAGAAGGCGAATTCATAGCCCCTAGAAAAACTGCAAACCGTGTACCGCCGATTATAATATCTGATGTTACGTCTTGGAAGCCCCTTAGAGATGAAATTAAAAAATTTACCACAGCTATGGAGTGCGTACAAAAAGGTGGAGACATCCACATAAAAGTCAAATCTGACGATGACTATCGCTCAGTCACAAAATTTTTGGATAATAAGGAAATACCTTATCACACTTTTCCCCTACCAAGGGATAACATTAGTAATAAAGAAGCTTTCAGTGCATACTAAACCTGAAGAAATATTAGAACTCCAACAATTAAAAATTCCAGTTAAAACGGTTAGACAGATAACCAAAAAGATTGACAATGAAATTGTCAAATTGCCAACTTTCCTTGTAGAAGTCCCACGGACTGTTGAAGGAAAAAAGATATTTCAGGTAACACATATCTTGGACCTTGCGGTCAAAATTACCTCTTTCCAACCAACCCCAGGACACAAACAGTGCCATAACTGTCAGAGATATGGACATAGTCGCTCCCACTGCAAACATAAACCAAGATGCTTAAAGTGCGGATTAAACCATATCACCACTAGCTGTACAAAAGATAGAAATCTTCCAGGAAAGTGTTGCCTTTGTGGGGGACCCCACGTCAGTTCCTACAGGGGTTGCGAAATGCACCCTGACAATATTAAACGTAAGATTGCTGAAAAAGAAAATCAAAGAGATGCCTGGAGAAAGACAAGAACAAATCCTCCAGAAAACAACTTGGAGAACTTCCCCCCATTACCGAGTAGGAGAAACACTAACGAAAATGTTAATGAAGCCAGTCCCTCATCAGTCAACCAGAATGAAGCTCACGAAAGAGAACAATTAGGCTCCGCCCCGGATTTCCTGAAATGGATCAAAAATCTATTTACTCAAGGCAAAGCGCTATTTGAACGCTTTTTTAAAGCCAAGTCAATAATGGAAAAGCTCCAAATAGGGTGGGAAGCCTTTGAACTTTTAGCAAATTTAAATTATGAGTGTTAATATTGTAAATAACTATGCAAGCATCCAACTTACTGCCTCCAGCAGTTTAAATTTCGCCTTCTTTAATGCCAACGGAGTTCGCGGCAAGAACACTGAGATCATAAACTTTCTTAATTGCCATGACATTGATATTTTCTTAATTAACGAGACACATCTTCGAGCTAGTGATAAATTTAACATCCAAGGTTATAGAACCTTTAGAAAAGACAGAGAAAATAACAGGGGTGGTGGCACCCTGATTCTCATCAGAAGACACTTGCAGGCCACCTATTTTAATCTCCCAAGTTCTAGTAATATTGAAACTACTGCCATCATAGCTCACTCTCGCACTAATGAACCTATTGTGATTATTTCTGCTTATAATCCCCCGGGACATAATATCAGCAACAGTGACATGAGCATCTTTAGCGGCATTATGCTTCCCACAATACTAGCCGGAGACTTAAACGCGAAGCATCACTCCTGGAACTCTCGACGTGCAAATGCAAACGGGAACTTCCTTCATAATTATGCCCTTACAAATGATTTAAGTATCTTTGGACCAACGGATCCCACCAGATACAGCCATACTGGCAGCGCTGAAGTTCTTGATATTGTTATCACAAAAAATATTGCACAAATTCCCTTCCTACAAGTTTCACACCAGCTAACTTCCGATCATCTCCCTGTCAGATTTACTTATTACGGCTTTGAAAAAAATATTCCACTTAGAAAAATCACAAACTGGGATAAATTCATTCATTCTCTGGAAAAACTACCAGCGCATCCTGCTTTAGCCGATATTACTGACATTGAGTATCAAATCACTAAGGTCAATAATTGTATAAAAAGTGCTCTTGACAAATCTACTAAATATGAAGAACATAAAAAAGAAAAACTTCCGGATGACATTATTGACAAAATTAAGGACAAAAATCGCACCGCTAAAATTTGGCGCCGTACTGCTGATCCTAATATCAAAAGAATTCTTAACAGAAAAAATAGGAATATTAAAAATCTTCTAAGTGAATACAGATCTGATAGTTGGAATAATTTATTAGACTCAATGGACTTCAACCCTGATACAGTGTGGCGTATTGGGAAAGCGCTCAGAAAAACTCATAGCGACAACATTGGACCGTTGCACACCGATACTGGAATCGCATATTCTGAAAAAGATATGGCAGAAGTTCTTGCAACACATCTTGAAAAAACCTTCACGACAAATAACTCACAAGATGAAGATACAGAAGAGGAAGTTTTTAATTTCATTATTCACCTTCCTGATAGAACAGATGGACAGCATATTAATTACACCTCGCCCATTGAAATTCAAAACATTATAAAATATCTGAAAAATAGAAAGGCCCCCGGCTACGACGGGATAACAAATAAAGTGCTCAAAATTCTCCCCAAGGGATATATTGTCCTAATTACCAACATAATTAATGCCTGCATAAGGCTTAACTATTTTCTGCAGCAGTGGAAAATGGCACATATCATTACTTTTGTTAAACCTGGCAAAGATCCAAAAAACTCTTATCGTCCAATTAGCCTGCTTCCAAGTCTTAGCAAAGTTTTTGAGCGAGTTCTACAGAAACGGCTGACGAGACACTTGGAAGATAGAGGGATAATTCAAAATGAACAGTTTGGTTTTCGCCCACAGCATAGCACAGTACATCAACTTCTCAATGTTACTGAATTTATTGCCGATTCCTTTTCCAAAAAAAAATACTATTGCAAGCTGTTTCCTAGATTTAGAAAAGGCATTTGACAAGGTGTGGCATGAGGGACTCCTCTTTAAGCTACACCTTGCTCATCTGCCTATAAATTTTATCAAACTAATGCAAAGTTATCTAAAAAATCGCAATTTTCATGTCAAAATCAATAACACTTTATCCTCAAGAAAAAGAATCAAAAGCGGCGTCGCCCAGGGAAGTGTTTTGGGGCCAATTCTCTTTAATATCTTTATAAATGATATGCCAATCCCACTAAATTCAAAACTTGTGAAATATGCAGATGACACCGCTATTTTTACAAAATCTTTAAAACCACAGTTTGCCGTAGACAAATTAGAAGAAGCAGTTAACATCATCGCACATTACCTCAAATCTTGGAAACTTAAAGTCAATCCGGCTAAATGTCAAATTCTGCTCTTTAGAAGGTATAGAAAATTTACTCCAGTAAACGTAAGTATAAAGATAGAAGATCAGCCACTCCCCGTCGTCAATAGTACTAAATACCTGGGTGTCATTTTCGATTCACAACTCCTCTTTAAGGAACAGACTGCATATGCCTTACGGAAAGCTACAGTCGCAAAAATGGCTCTGTACCCTCTCATCGAAAGAGACTCAAAATTAAACATTCAATTAAAGAAAAGAGTTTACATGATGCTGATTAGACCGACACTACTTTACGCAATTCCCATATGGGCTACAGTGTTCAAAACGTACAGACACAAGTTACAAGTCTTTCAAAACAAGATTCTAAGAGAAATAGTTAATTCTCCTTGGTTCGTTAGAAATTTGCAAATACACAAAGAATTAAAAATCAGACCAATTGCTGACCAAATTATTTCAAGCTGCCACAACTTTTATAGTAAAATTGAACAGTCTCAATATGATCATATTAAGGAACTAATCAATTATGATCCAACACTTGAAAATGCTGCTAAGCGTCCTAGGAGCATTTTTCATAATCCAAGGTGGTGAAACTTGTAAATAGCTGTACATACTGTAAATATTTCCCCACTAGAGACTTTTGTGTTTTTTTCAACTTATTTAGGACTTAAAAAAGCTCAGTGGATTACTACTTTATATCATTATTTTCAAGAATTTTATATTTTATTAGTGTTCCTATAAAAAGACTTTGTTAGGGACACACAAACTGACTTAATTATGTGTGTTTCACCATCCCGCCTTCTAAACTGTGACTTATGCTGAAATATTGTGTCTTTTAAAATTATAAGTGTTTCTTAAAAAGTGTGTTTATTCCAGAACTTTGTACAGTGTGAACTGTTTGTGAATGCTGTTAATTTATATGACTTTAACATTTCTCGTACGAGAACTCTTGAAATTCACCAGAAATATGTTACTGTTGACTTATTCCTCATTTGAGCCACTCCCACCAGTATAATTACGATCCATTTCATTCTGAACCTGTTTCAAAAGCATACTTAATTTAAATTACTTAATGTTTATTTTTTCAAATGCTTTATTAAGCATACTTTTCAGCTAGTTATATCTTTTGTCACAGCTCGAACAGCTCCCAGATGCTTTTTCACTCTACATACCTTTGTATTTGCTTCAGCTTCGCCTAGTAGGCGCGGCGTTACACGCCCGTTTTTTCAATTATATATACCAACGCCTAAGGGCATTTTTTTTTCAAAAGCGGTGGTTAAAGCAGCAGAGGCTGCTAATTGCCTCTTAACCATTCAAAAGACAAAGACAAAGACAGCTTATCGTTGCTTGTATTATTCTACTTGTACTTACTTATCTGTGCTTGTAGCTAGTACTTGTACGTACTTATTTCTGCTTGCATGTAACTGCGTGTATCTCTGCATATCTCGGTAATAAATATTTGCTTTGCGAACCACGGCATTTTCTATGTTTAACAGTAAGTAAAATCGAAATGTGAAAAATGTAATTGCATCTTCTGAAAATTGTTGTAAATTAGCGATCATAAGATTAAAATTATGGAAACTTAGTAAGACATTTATTTTCTGCTAAAAAACTGGAAATAGTGAATAATAATCGACGTAACCTGAATAACACTGCAAGACTGTAGTTTCAAAGTATAATTTTAACTTTCCTCTTCAGCTGCAGGAGCGAAAATGGCGAATGTTGAGTCTATGAGAGAATAATAGATAAAGTTCTAACTAAATCATATAAAAAAAAGCTACAGTCGCTATCTGTTTTCTTTAACTTGAAAAATAACTAGGAAGTAAATTCTTGAAAAGATGACTACAAAAGAGAATTATAACTATCCTATTCCGTTGATTCTTGTTGTTTAATACTAGTTTGTTTAATATTTGTTTTTCGTTCTGTTTGTTTATAAGGATTCTTTTATTAAACATAGTTAATATTTGACATGACTTATATTTTATTAAATTTATCAAAAAAATCAAGTAATTATACGTACACTTTAGTCAACGGAACTGTGACTGTGCAGAAAAATATATTGTGACGCCTTTTCCTGTTTTATTAGAGTCAGGAGTTAGTAGATTTTTCACCCAGTTTAACATTCTGAAAGATTATCCGTGGGTCAGCTATGTTATGTCTTGTAATAAATTCTTTTGTTGGAAATAAATCAGCGCAAAGTAGGACATGTCTGCTGTTTAGATCCTGAAATTTCAAGCCCTCCACCTCTGCAGTTAAATAGCTTGTTTTAGCGCTAATATTTAGCCTAATTTACAAGCCTTTATTTATTAATTTAAAGTAGAGGATTTTTTTTAAATAATTTCCAGATTGCACTATGTGGAGGTATTCAGCCCAGCAATCCTTTTTTCATCACTTCACGAACGTGCATAATTATATTGTTGCGAAATGACCAGCGGTATGCGGTGAGATAACTTCTTCGCAAAGCAGGCCAGCTTAGGGCTGCCAGAAAGTGGCAGTTAAAGACAGGTTTACCGGATTTGGCTAAAAATCACCCGTTTGGAGATATTTGGTGACAAAATTGGCGATTTCCATAGCCGAAGTGAGATCATTCTAGAACACCTCGGTTAGCGGTTGTCTGGGGTACATTCTGAAAGATTGGATTATTCTGGAAGGAAGCTATACATGCCCTGCCTATACGGGGAGAAAGGAATCTCTTGAGTTCAGAGATTAGCTTAAGAGCGATCGACCGAGTCGACAGCTGTTCTTTAGTGCTCTTCCGTGAAGATGTTTTCACCGTTATAGCCTGAAGACTGTGGGGCTGAATATTTCAGAGTGTTTGTCGTAGTTTTCCGACGAGTGTAAACGTGTCTTTTGAACTGTCCTCGTGTCTTCGAGCCAATAGTGCTTACTGGCGAATAAATCGTGCTTTGATCCTTCATCAAGTGTTATCTATCGTATATTTTTCCGAATCCACAAACCCTTAGCACGCAACAGTATCAACCAGTACAGAAAAACAGTTACGTCCAGTATAAGAAAGATAAATACATCAAATTATGTTATGAGGGAAAAAATGAGTCCTTATTTAGGGCATGAGAAATATCTTTACAATTCTTCTGAGGAATTCCTGTAGTGCAATGCTTCTACTCTTATCCCGAAATCTTTCGACAGTTTTATTATACTTTTTTACGTTTTTTCAAAAGTTGTACTTCGCTACAAATTCTTGCGTTTTTAAGGCCACTTTCAATCAAATAAATGTTTAAATCGTCGGATGGACTGTACTGATTTCATTTTGCGTTCTGCGGTGAGTAATTCGCACTTAATTGCTAGCTAGAATTTCTCTGTTTGAAGCTCACCCGCTTTTTCCAAATCTGAACAGAAAGCTGAGACATATTATGTATTTCTCCTCTAAGAGGCCTTCCTAAATAATAATCCTCAAACGCATTCAAAATAAGCTGTAACTCTTCTGGTAAATCTTATTCGAGGACTTTCAAAGTATCTTTTAATCGATAAGTAGGGATGTGCTGTTGCCAGAATTTGTACAGCAAATAAGGTAAAATCAATTGTTATTTTTTTGCCATTACGAACCTACTTACGAAATATATTTTTCCATATTTTTTACTAAATGGGAAAAAAATGAAAAGCTGCATTAATTTCTACTTTTTTAGAATCCATGGGAACAAGACCGGGAGGAAACTGGGTTCATATTTACGTTATATCATTAAATTATTTATCATTTCATGTACGTTTCTTCTGCTATGTTAGGGAATAAAGTTTACATTACTTGCAAAATAAATCCGTATCGTTGAAATGTTATTGCAAAAGTGATACTGGAATATTTCCTGTTTCAAACTAGCCATCTACGTAGCATTTTTTCATAATTTTAGCCTATTTTTCATGACTTTCTCTGCCAAATATTAAAACGCATTTGGCATTTGGATGAACCATACAGAAAAATTCTTGTTGACAACAGAACCATAATTATACTCGATGTAATAATGAGGCATACCCAAATACTTATATTATCTAGATATGTAGAAGATGAAGCAACTTCTGTATATTTTTTTTTAAACTGACTTTTTGAATTCATAATAATTCGACAATTTTCTTTCACAGATAAAGACAGCTATACATATGCATTGTTCAAAATCCAACGAAGAGTTTTTTTGAGTTTTCAGTTTGGAGTTTAGTAAAAGTTAGTATTATGAATACTTCTATAGTTGTTATATCGCTATAATGAAAATGGACATTTTTTTACCTCCTTTGACTTTAAGGACGTGATTATTCTCCTTTTGCAAATATCAGAAGCTCTTTCTTCATAGGTCCAAAATTGTATCATCCCAGTAGAATTATATTTGTAAAAATTAAATGTATGACCATTTCGCATTAATTTCGAATGGGATCTGTGAACAATACTTTGCTCATTCTCTCCAGTATACGTTGTTGGTATCCCAACTGCCGGACCCTTGTAACTTAATGCATTTGTAGTAAATGCTCATACCCATCAGTCATTTAGCATTTCTTCACCAAGAATGTTGTCCAAAGTGCACCATAAGAGGCGGCCGAATTACATCCGTGAGAAAGAGAAAGTTTATTCCTGATTTTGATGCAGAATACAAAGGAAGAAGAATTTAAGGGTGTCTCATCCTTCTTTCGCTACCACCAGACCTGAAGTGGAGAGAACTCGTCAAGTCAGTGTTTTAAGTGCCTCCACTTCTCACAGATACTATACTATTACAAAATTCCAAACCTTATTCGGAATTCGAAACCTGGCAACCTGGCAAAGGTTAAACCGCTGAACACAGGCCATTTTTCCAATGTATTAACACAAGCTTAACAATAAGATAAATTAATAAATAAATGCACTTAGGATTCAGTTGACTTCTAAAGCAGTAGTTTCAGGTCTATGTTTGAAAAACTTTTCATTGTTTCAGCACATGTTTTTGCCTCATTCACATGGCTTAGATACAGACCACCTGCACTGGAAAAACATCACATTCAAATACCTGAAATGAGATAGAGAAAAAGCTGAAAAATGACAAGAAAAGCGGACATAAGAGTTTAAACACCTGATAAAAGCTGAAACGTCTGGACAGAAATGTCATGGATCGTGAATTCATTATATTTTCATGAGAATTGTAAAGTTTTCTGAAACTATCCACATGTCCGACTTTAGAAATTTCTGTTAGTGAGGTACACTTTAATATTGAATGCTAGTTGTTAACTTGTGTAATTACGAAACACGTAAAGTATTATTCTGCTTCTAAAGGCATTTTCATAATGGCCCAGTAGATATTTGCAGTTCTGACATGTTTAAAATAGCTATAAAGCTAAAACAAATATATTTTGGTAGATAAATAAGTGTGTAGAAAATTGATATGGAAATAAAATGTAGTAGTATGTTTTATTTCGGCTATTTCGGAAAATTTTTTTTCTTTTCGAACAAAAGGGAAAAAAACTTCCAGATATTTTAAAATTAGTAACATGTAATTGGGCTTTGCTCATTGTTACTGCTGTACATATTAGCACACTCCGTTCTTCTAAAAAATTCTAATTTGTGTAGAAGTCCCTTATATTCCGGATATTTCATTCGCAATCACGTGTTCTTTCCTGGAAGATAAAAGAGGGTGAAGATACACGATAAGGGGCTGAAGAATTCGTCAGTCGTTACTCGAAGAACAAGAAGAGATATTGTATCTGGCAATGGAACTTCCTGATGTTCTCTCATTAGAGAGTGAGTTAATGACAATGCTACTTCAATCCCTTACTCTCTTAAAAGAAAAGTTTTGAATGCAGTTGGATGATTGGGAGTTTCAATTGAACCAACTTTCAGGAGTCAACGGCGGTCATTATAGAACTGATATTTCGATTCTATAAAATAAAGGCCTGATCGCTTCTTCATTTTTACAAAATTGGACATGCAACATGTTTTAGCAAAGCTTAAAATCAACTTGAGAGTAACAACGTTGAAGATAATGAATACTTGTAGTTATTTATTTTGAGCTGTTCCTACATTTATGCATATATGGCTTCATCAAAATAAATGCGATATTTTATGCTTTTATTTAAAGCTTTAGAATATATTTTGAAACATCAAAACAGATTCGAAAAAAAAAATATTCCATATTTTTAACAGAACTAAGTTAAAATTCAAAACACATCTTTATAAAAATCTATAAACGTATAAAAATGGAAATCTTTCCTTTAAAGAAAGTAATGTTTTTGCGGCACATATATTTGATACATAAAATATATAACTAACTGGATCAACAGAAATTTCAACGTCATATGGCATTCTTGGGTGGTACGGTTTTTTACACATTTCTTTCATAGCTTAGCAAGATGAATAAGGGAAAAAAGTTGAAACTTTATTGAAATACATAAACAAATTATTCATCGATGTAGACAATTGTAAGTTATCCAAGGAAAACTTAAAGATATAACAAAGACATAAAATACATCGCAGATCACTAAAATCGTTCTCAGACAAAAGTCTAAATAAAATCATCACTGAGTGAGATATTGTCTAAAAAAACAGCCTCAGATGTTGAACTAACTGATTGGAGCCTGATTTCATTGCTCACAGCTCCAGTGGAAACCATATTTATAGGTGTCTTTAAGAAAGAAAGTAAGCTCTTCTGGAAACTTCAAAAAGATCCGCTCCTAGAGCATCGAAAATGCATTTTCGAGAAACTTCCAGAATGTTACCAAATTGGTGATAAAAATAACTTCTGTTTCATTTGAATAATTTTTGCAATTTAAATGCACATCGATTCAGAGCTGAAGGATCTGCAAGTAATATCGAAAGTAGACATTTAAAAGCCCAGCTGCTGACCCTAAACTGATTTAAATAAAAGCGAAAAGTAAAATTATTAGATGAAACTACCTTATTATGTAAATAAATGAAAACAATATATAAAATTACAAAAATATGTGAATAAATAAATAAACTGATTAAATGGCTAGTATGGCTAAATTACAAACAAACAAACATAAATATTTATAAAAATTTCGAGCTCTGTATATGATATTTAATATTGAATTGGGACGATTCCTCAATTTAAAGATAATCACGATTTAAGGATAATTTTCAGCAATCTCTTGACAAACAGGCATTAATAGCAGATTCAAAACATGATAAAATGTCCTCAATTTTTGCGATGAAATAACTATGCAATGGAAACAATAAAGCTAACGCATTTTTTTTTAATTTCTTGCGGTTTACAATAAACTAAATCAGGTAGGTAAAAATTCATTAAAACTTTTATTTAAAATTATTTAACGCTAAATGCATTTAATGACAAACATTACAAGCAATACTAATTTTTTTAAGTACAAGACTAAACTTATGACCACACCATTCACAATCGTTTTCGCGTCTCATCATTATGACATCAGTATAAATATGTGACTTCAATTAACTATTCTTTCTAAGAAGTTTCTAATGGAAACAGGGTCGTATATACGTTACACACATGGGGAAAACTACGGAAACGCCTATGGAGTGGGCCTGTTCACCGGGATTCGAACCCCAGAGCGAACTCCCAGCGTTCAGCGATTTTACCGCTCAGCCGCTAGTATACGAGTCAGTTTCTCTTAGAAAATCCTCCATGAAGACATCCCCGCTTTTAGGCAAATATACGTACCATGCTTTGTCATATTCAAATAAACCAAACCAATCAATTGACTTTTACTTCGTTGAATTTTGCAGATATCTGTTGCTTAAGTTATATTCAAAAAACAAAAGTCCTGGCGATTATGCAGGCTATTGAGCATTCAGATCGCTTTAAAAAGAAATTCGTGCTCTATGGAGAATGTTTTTTTATTCTAGAATAGGAATCATTTTTGAACGCGTAAGCAAATCAATGAAAAATAATGGACTCCAGGATTTTGAAATACTGAGCAGCATTCATCTTACCATTCAGAACATTATTGCACGTAATAGTTACTAAACCACGTTTATATAAAGAGGCCGCCGCCCAACAAGGAGAGTGGTTAGTGATGATGACTGCCGTACTGAAGAGCCCGGCCTCGAATCCCGGAGAAGGCATGGATATTTACAAAGGTATAATATCTGTGCGGCATGGGGGAACTCTAAATATGCGGCGAGCCGAAAGTCCTCTCGAGGGGGTTGGTGGTGGAGGAAGAGAGGTGAGAGATCCTCAGACTCGTGGCCACCCGGAGTGCTCTCCATCAAAATTCGTTGCGGAGTCATACTTTCACCTGTATGACTATTGTCATACTGTCACCTGACACCTGTGTGCCTGTCAAGTCTCATGTCAACGGACGGTGCAGTTTTGCGCTCCTTGCCACGACGAATTTCGTGGGTTTGTTCTGATGGTACTGTCACACAAGTGAGGTAAGTCACAAGAACAACAACAAGTTAAGAAGCCAAACCTGAAGAAAACATAAAACTTTATTTCAGCTCTAAGCGACAGCAGGTTTTGTAAATGAAGGAAACAGTTCAACAGCTTAAGCAGAAACACAGATACTCTGCTCCATTTAGGCTTTGACGAAACTACTTCACGATCATAAATTAAAAATTAGTTCTTTGATTTATAAAAGTAATCATAAATTGGTCATGTGATTCTAAAAACAAAGCCGTCAGATACTAATATCGCCCGATTTTTAATCAATACTGACGATGAGAAATTCAGATAAACTGTACTTAATAACTCTTGTACACTGATCACAATAAACACTACTATCATCTCTCCTAATACCATGTTGAACTATTTTTAGTAAGCAAAACAGCTGCAGCCCGTCATTACCCGAATTTTACATATTCTTGGTAAATGTCCAAAGATTTTTTCGAAGCATGTGTTACTTTATTCTTCCAGATCGCTAAGAAAGCATTGATGTGCCTTCATTTTGCGCTTCATAACATCCTAGATGTGCTCAACAGAATTAATATCCAGTGAGTTAACAGGACAAGATATCAAGCGAAATTCGTCAATATATTCCTTAAACCACTGTAGTACAATTCCGATCATCTGACAGGAAACGTTGTCCTGCTGAAACAGTCCTTTCCAGGCATAAAAAAGAAGCTTTGCAACACTGCAGCTCAGTGATTTTTCACATAACCGCACTTTGCATGGTATGTTCTACGATAATGACCTGTCCCAAGAACGCCAACGTCCTACAAATTACTTCTGTCAGCGCATTTTTAAACTTGCATACGACGTATCACTTACTTAAAAACTATACTAACTTACTGCACTCGTAAAGTAGAATACAATTTCAGTTGGAAGATAAAGAGAACAAAAAAATTTGAATTTAAGAAAATAATTAGGAACTATAAGAAAGTCACAAACCCACGTACATTGCATACGGCATAATATACAAATTTTATAATAATGCAAGATAGAACAAATGTACAATAATACAACTTTAGCGCAATTATATTATAATGCAATTTAAAATATTCTTAGGTCAAATAAACTGAATAAGACGTATAATAACTTAAATCACTTAAACAGAAAGCAAGTGGCGAAAACATTTTAAAGAAATATGCCTCCAACAAATCTCGAGATTGCCTGCGTGCGAAGCGAGACTTCATCATCCTCAGCAATGACAAGGGATTTAGACTCTTTGACAAATAACGGCAAGGGACAAAAAAAGATGGGAAAACATTTAATAAAAAAGCACAGAAAATTCTGCTGAACGTAATCTGCATATTCAGCAATTCATTTTCTGTCTTCATAAGCTTCAAGAGAGACTTGTCAAGAGACGTTCGTTCTCAACAAAATATGAATTATTCACGAAATACAGTTCTTTGTTGTTTAAGAATATCTGAGTTTTGATCCGTGCAGCTACAGAATAACTGGCATAAAAATAATTTACAACAAACAAAGTATAATTTTTACCAAAAATTACTCTCTTTAAATTCTACAGACGGAGAATTGAGAAATCTCTCCATTCATCAATCTTAATAAAGTGTATTCTGCATGAGAAAAAAATGTATACATAATTATATTATCGTAGAGCTGTATAAATATTTTTTATATTTTTGCTAGTATTTCCACCTAATTTATATTTTTTTGTGCTATTACAGTAGAATCTCTATCTATCATCGCTGCGACGATTGTTTTCTCTCATGGATTGTACACCCCTTTTGATCTCGAATGTCGTGCCAATATGTCAAGAGGTGTCCTTACCCAGACTTTATTTTCGCAATTGTTGGCCGGAGACATATACTTATAATTACAAAAATATGTTAAATGATGGTTCATGGTCCATTATTCTTTATTTGGCATTTAAAAATTTAGTAAAGTAACGTTTTTCATACGTTTTAAATATGCTTTGCATTCGTTCATTTTAGCGTACTAAAATTTGATATAATACCTAGGAAAAGAGCAAAATGTATTGCGTTTAACAGTCACATATGCATAAGATTGCGGTAGTATATACTGCTTCTTTGGTTCGTGTTGGAAAATCGAGTGATTCTCGATTTCTGAAAAGATTGAAAAATTTTCTTCATAAAAGAAGAACAAATGTGAAAGGAAAAGAAAAGCAACTCCAAAATCGGATAGATTCATACTCCAAAATAGCATTATCAATCCAAACAATTTAGCACAGACCTTAAAAGAGATCCATTATCCATTAGGATTGACATTAGCCCTTCAAATGTGTGGCGTAGACTTCTTGCTGCTAGTCTGGTTAAAATGTCAGAAAGCCATCACATTTGACATGTCAACTGAGGTAAAAGCGACGATTGTGGCCCAAAACGTACAAATCTTGGGCAGTAAATGACTGGTAAACGGTCATTTTGAGCAATAAGACTCATTTATTTGTTCATAGTTACACATCTGACATTATCAGACGAAACAAGAGAGAAACAGTAAGACCTCAACATATCCAACAAATTGTAAAATGCCCTCAAAAACAAATGTTTGCGGGGTTTTCGCAGCATACGACTCTAGCTGCTATTGGTAAAATGATGGATTCATCCAAGTACGTAGAATTTTAAAACGTAGGATTTTGCCTTCTACAAAAACCTTTGCAGGGGCATTTGAACATGACTTGACTACATACCACAATTAAAAGCCTGTCAGAAGATTCGCGTTGTAAAATAAATTTATTGTGCTCAACTGGAATCGAAATTCATCAGACTTAAATCCGATCGAAAACTTGTGGCACATTCTCAAGAATCATCTCAGCAAAATGCATTGTCCGTCAAACGAGCGCCTGATGATTAACGCTATTAAAGTGTGGTTCCGTGATAAGGAAGTAAATCATATATGCATGAAATTAATAGGACCAATGCCTAAGCGCATTCTAGAGGACATTTCTGCTGAAGGAGGATATATATCCTATTAATTTTGTTTTTATCATTGTATACGACGGTAGGTTCATGAATTATTAAAAAAATCGATTTGTCCCAGTTAATTTGTACAATGTAGTACTTCCAGAAATATTTTTCAAGTTACGGCTACAAGGACTATGGAAGAAGATGTTGATGAGAAACATATGACCAACACATGGTGCCTATAGCTTTGGTGAGACTTCCGAATTTTAGGAAATTAAGCATTTCATATGTGCAAAGTGGAAGTGAAGTTTATCTTCAAAATATTTCAACCCATAGGATATTTTGCCATCTAGAATATTTGTTCGATTGCTTAGGCTCAAACAAAATACAAAGCGACTTTCTTGATAATTCCATAAACCTACAATCTTCAAATAGTTTTAAAACTTTTCTTCTACCTCATTTTAAGAAGTTTTGCAACTAGAAGCTCAATTAACGCCATATACAATTCAACGGCAAAATTACAAATTTAAAAGTTAAAAGCATTTAAAATTTAAAAGCAATATAGCACTTTACTTTTAGAATCCCGATGCAGCGTTAAGTGTTGGCATACATTTTTAGCTCCAAAGGGTGTTAGACCGGAAGGCCAATTAGTCTCGAAGCGGCATTTTGCGTTGAATCGTTTAAATTATCAGGTCTAGGATCATTGTTGATAAAAGTAATACTTGTAGTCATACTACTCATACCAATTTATTATTCATTGGAGTAATAAATCTGCAGTTATAGAGTTTCATTTATGTTTAGCTGCTATCGAAAAAAAGATGAAAATCAATACCGCAACAGCAATTCAACAGTACTATTTAACACTGGTTCATTATAACAATATAGCATACTTTTATTTTTTCTAGGGCGCAGTTTCGGGACATATGGTCCAATACAGTGAGAGGCGGAGCTATCTTTCGCTGCATCTTCGGCTACCACTTGGGGATTGCAATTATTTTGGGAGATTAAGCTAAGAACTGCCGATCGAGTTTCGGAGGATTCGTTGAGCAGAAAGAACTGTCTCTTATCTCAACGGCAGCTAATCGGATGGCTGGGTACGGACCAGCCTACGACAGAGAAAAAGAGGAAAAAAGATTCAAACAAAATAAATATAACTGCATCCGCCGATAAACAATGTCATCTATTTTGTGGGTGCATGAGGTGTCGGAGCGTTAGGAGAACATTCTTGCGATTTTTGTTTTATTCGATCTGTGGGCCGCAACTCAAGAGCCCTCGACTGATTTGGGTATCCGATGACAGGCATGTTATCGCCAGATGATGGATGGGGTATTAATAGTTCTTCTCAGCCACGAGTCAGAAGCAGCAAGAAAGAAAAAAATAGTTTCATACGATTGCGGTTCAGTGAAGGTTCTTTGTGTAAAATTGTCCAATAGTCGCCGTTTGCCCGTTTCTTCCGATGATGAGAGCTTCAGTTTTTGAAGGCGAAAATGATTTCGCAAGAGTGTAGGGTTTCAATCGTTTGATGACAGTAATCCTTCTGAGGGTCACTTTAAAGAAACAACTTTGTATTCATTTGTCGTCGTTCGCACTTTTACAAAGTACTAAGACAAAGAACACTGTGGGACTTCCTCAAACATCTATGTTATTAATTGAGAAATAAAGCTTTATCAGAGCTTTTAATCGAAACCGGTGCATGACAAAACCTACGAAACAATATCTAAAACATCCCACTTCATATTTTAATGAACACTATACGAGAACAATGCTAAACTAAAACTAAATAAAGAGCATTTAAATAACGTAAGTACTTATTTTCTGCGAAGTTTTAACCTTGGTAACCGCCAAGGTCACATTTTAGATAGATAATTTAAATTATGGATTATGATTATGGTTATCATCTGCAATATTGTTACGATGAAATTAGGCAACACTCAGAGTACGGTCATAGAATAAACTGTGAAATTTGACTGTTTAGGATTTACACTAAAATTTTTGCAAAAGTTTTTCCATCAAACATTTATACGATAATATTAAAAAAATAGATTTTGTATATATTTTAATACACAAAATCAAGATTTTCCATTTTATTTAGGTACGATTTCGTTACACTACAGTATCCGTACAGATTATTTTCCTTTATTTTTTCTTCTTTCATCATCCGAAATTTAGGTAAAGATTCTTTGTATCGCTACTATTTTCGCGTATATAGGTAATGGATGGCGAATTTATATGAATGTACGACGTTTTACGTCACCCACGTTTAAAGAAAGCTAACGCATTTATTGTACACTAATAAATGCAACTGAGCACAGTTAAGTAAATCTGTGAATTGGAATTATAAAAGACTTTACTTTTTCAATGCAATGTCTTGCAGATGTCGTCCATGGCAATTCAGATTGTAGAGACATTAAGGTACTTTTTGAAAGCAGGTGTGATGAAAAATGAGCAACGCCCTTGCCGGGAATCGAATCACGGGCCTCTGGAATACGCACCCAGCGTGCAGACTACTACGAAGCCATGCTAAGAAGGCGTGAGAAATAGCTTATATACTCCCCCTTTTAAAGGGCTACTGGGGTTCTTAGGGGACACAACCGCCAAAATCTAATCATCGAATTTCATTGCTGAAAATATAAGGGCATTGTTCTTCATAGATCCCCATGCATTTACTATTATTCGTGATATAAATTGTAAATGAATTTTGTAAAGAGAATTAATCCATGTTTTAATTCCATTGAATTATATGTTACATTATTTTTCTCCTTTTAGTTCATAAATTTGCTAATTGAGGGTGGAGTTACGTTTTCGGTTAAAAATTGAGAAGCACTATCGCTGGGCTCTGGTGGACTCCAAGTAAATTTAAGCAATGTTCGCCATCATCGAAATGCCCAGGGGCCATAATTGACATGTGGCCGGCCATTAAAAAGTGTGTTTAAGTTTTATATACAATTTTATCTTTAATGTAATTAATCAAATACATTTTCTAATGTCATATATCATGCGTCTTTGTCAAAGAACATTCTGATTCAATACTTTTTATCACGTTGACTAAGCGCTGACTTTCTGCGCGTAATCTCAAACAATAAGAAATCGCTGTCAAATGTGGAATATGAAATTAATTATTATTTTATTTTATTTTAAATTTCCTTCTTCTAATGTGCTGGTGGCAGACTTTGCTTTCAAAATCTCATTGTTCAGACTGGTATCCAAAAAATGGTTGACTTCGAGAGAAATTTAGGGAAATAAAAAGAGAGATGCGTCATTTTTCCCCCGTGAATTATTCAAACAAGCGTTGAATGATAAATTGCCTGAACGCACGACATTATGAAGTTTTATTTATTTTCCAAGCTTAATTCTGAGAGATAAATATCGCAATTACTATTTTTGCCTTGAAAAGAATTTAAGTTTTTAAGGATAATGACATTTTTTTCCTCTTCTACGTCTTTGGGTATCACACGTCAGCATTTCACCTTTACGTTTTATGCGTTAATATGCATGTTCGCTTTTCAAACTAAAAATTCACTTACTTCATTAATTAACTGTTTACAAATATATGTTTCGAAGAAAAGAAAGAATTCTTATAAACAGTTAACTATATCTTAATTAAGATTACAAGAGAAGGAAACCGAATTAAAATAATTTTATATATTATTTTGTAAAAACTTTAAAAAGGAGATGAAAACGACAATTTAAATCTTAGAATAAAAAGCATTTTCTTTGTACATTTTAAATATTAAATACAAACGATACTGGGAGAATTTATTTCACATTTATAAACAGTGCAGCTGTTTTCAAGATAAGAGGAAATCTGTAGTATCTTATTATTCTCGGTAGTATTTATTCACATAATTTACTCTTCTTTTTAAAATAAGTAATTATGTTTACGCTTTTCGTTTAGTCGCGCCCTTTAAATAAATCAACGAGGGGCTCTATTTTACTTCTGTTGTGGTTTATTGTTTCAAAACACATTTTTGAAATTTTCAGAGACTTAAATGTTTATATAACACAGCGCATATTTCTAAAAACGTTTTTAATTGATTTATATAAAGTCCTACGATTAGTCTTTAATCTACGACGTTCTATAGATACGGAGACTCTGAAATAAACGCTAAGATAGAAAAGCATTTAAAGTAAGCATAAGATTATCCAACTAATTCGGGACTTAGATTTCATTCAAATAATTCAGTAATGTTAGGTGTATTCGGCGTGAAACTCTTCGATCGACTCCTAAATTTTATCTTCAGTAATTTTAGGCATATCTGTTGTATAAGTCGAATGCCAGATTCTATCTAAATAATAAGTGTTTTAAAACACCGCATTTTCAAGCATGCAGAATGATTTAAGAATATGTGGCAAAATTTCAAAAGCAGGTAAAAGGTACCGAAATAAGCAGATTTTGTTGTGATGTAGGATTTTATTTGTATAGAAGCTTGGATGAGTATTCTTCAAACCCTACTAGACTGACAAGCGTTTTATCTCCCCTCCAGTCAGAATTGATGTGACAGTGTACTATAAAGTTAAACAAAAAACTTTTCATTAATTCGTTAAATACAACAGATTGCAGCACTTGGGTTCGCAAAAAAATGCTCTGCCACTTGCAGCTATTTAAAAAACATAACTGAAATTCCAATTTAAGTAACGTAATCGGAGAATACACAAAATTATCTATTTAAGCTGGCTCAATTAATTATCGGCTCGCTTTTAACGTCGGCTAGCAAAATGGCTAAAGAGAGAATAAACATTGGCAGAGCTGCAAATAGGATGTAAACTGCAAGCAAGGCTGCTAAAAGCTCTACACATAAAAGTACTCTAACAACTAATTTGCATTCTGGTAAGGAATACGGAAAGAAGTTAACATAAGATCCTCACGATATAATACTTTTAAGGAAATAATGCCTGTACGTGCTGGCAGGCAAGGAAGGTGTGAACAACCTGTAAGAAAAGAAAGTTAAACTCAAAAGAAACAATCACTTTATTGATTCTGTTTCTTACAATACATACTCGAAAGGGCGACACCCAACAGTAATATAAAAGAGCAACGGCTCATGGAATGACGTATATTAACAACAGCGCCAGTCATTTCATGCATATTTCCAGCAGCAACTGGCAATTTAGCCACTAGATCTTCAGCGAGTCCAATGGAGACTTATTATTATTATTATTATTATTATTATTATTATTATTTTTATTGTGCTAAGTGTATATACTAGCTCTGTCTTATTATTCCAAAGCAAATTAAGGTAATGTCATGTAGGTATTTAGAAAGTATATGTATGTAACAGTGCTGGATTGCATGTCAGCAAATATGTATTAACAGAAGCATGTAAATAACTACTAATGTATATCTGCCCTTGTTTAGCCATGTACAATGCTATTCTTGAAGATTCAAAATCACTGGACCTGAGCACTTTGGACGGGTGTCTACCCGGTGGCATTTGGTTCGCAGAACTGCCAACCGGATGGTCCAGGCGTTGGGTTTGGGCGCGTTGTGCAAGCCTCCCATGTGGCCTCTCTGGCTTTACTCTGTATAAGGGCGGACGTGGCCCTATATGCTAATTAACTTAATAGTAAAGGGGTGGTGGCCACGTCCTCCGTCACTATCACTATCACTATCACTACCTTTAATGCGCCAACAGAAGAAATCCATATATATCCAATCTGGTGATCATTGTGGCCAAGCAAAGACCTATCAGAGCCAATAGAGCCATTAAGGAACATGGAGGTAATTTGTGAAATTACTGCTGAAATAAGTTAGCGCTTCATCAGGCTTGAACGACATTTATGTGAGAACACCTAGAAAGAATATCCAGTAGGAAGGCTTCTACAAAGGTGCTACACGTGCGACCGTTCAAGGGACTGGATCAGAGCCTTATCTAGACTTGATAATGCCCTAAGCTATTTGAGATATGGGATCTTTATAAGTCTGTTATAACATATTTTAATAATACTTATACTATATCTTAATTTTTTGAGGTACGCCAATAAAGTGGGTGCCCTAAGCTATAGCTTCTGCAGTTTATACGTAAATATGGCTCTAAACGGGGTAGAATGTGCAGTCCTGTTAAGTAGTTGTGTGCCATACCAGTTCAAACCTTAATGGAGAATCGTTCCTTTAAGGCACGTCATCTCGTGCCACATGGATTATTAAGGACCCAAAGCGATTATTAAGCTTCTGACTGTTAAACACACACGTCTTAATCCTATCAGTCAATAAGATGTACGAGCATACACAAAGTTAACACACAAAGGGTTATGGTCCGTTGTCAAAGCCTGCAATCTCTGAAAATGATATGGATTCATTTCTTCTTCGTTTATTGTCCGCCAAACGATTGGTTCGTTCTATTATGCTCAAATGTAAGTATTAGAACTTCTGCGGCTGCAAAACTCCTGCCCACATTACGTTTGTAAGCATGGAAATATCCAGTCTGCTGATGGTAAAATCTCTGCACAGCTGCTGCTAAACATACCGCTTGAAATCCGCACGAAGAATACAGATTTACGACAGTGAAATGCTTTCAGCTATGATTTTAGCCCGTGAATTTAGCATCTGAAGCACTATTTTCTCGCACACATTCTATAACAAGATAGGCCTATTTCGGTAACCCTATAATTGCCTTATGACTTTTATCATATATTTCTGAATCACTGTGTATAAGTCGAGCCCTAGATTTCATCTGTAAAGCGTACGTCAACCCTTAGGTGTTATCTAAGCGTTCCATAATTTTAAAGATATCCGGCATATAACCTGACCTGTAGATTTTTAGTAAATAATGTATAATAATGAGTAATTTTAGTTTTGTTGTTTTAGTTTAGAATTGTGGCATAAATCGACATTTTATTAGTAATTGATAGTCCAGGTTTTCAAGCTGCGAAACCAGAAGCTGCGAAAGTCGAGACTATTATAGAATCATTTAAAAAATGAAGTATTTCATTTTTTTTAATAGTAAAGAAAATGATAATTGCGGAAAGTTTCTTGGGGAAAGTCAAGCTTCTGGTAATCCAGCACGCAATGTGGTACGATAACACGATGAAGCAACAAAAGTGCTAGAAGATAAAAAGGAAATCAAGATACATTCCTTTTGGATTATAAAATTTGAATTTTGGATCTATCTGTGTTTTAAAGCTAAATCATTTAAAAAACAATGATTGCCGCCAAAAATTTATTTTTAACATGCTTCAGCAGCACATATCGTCAGAATTATTTTCTCGCTACGTAAAAGTTGCATACAATTTTATTTGATCTAAATTTCTTTAAATAAGACACGTTTTTATTTCTTTTGGGGGTTATTTCTTTTCTGAACACTGGTAGTTCGGTCCGAGGTTCGAATCCCGCGAACGGGCTGGCTGCATGGACGTTTTCGTGGTTTTCCCCATGTGTAACGTGCATACGAGCCAGTTTCCCTTAGAAAGCCCTCCACGAAGGCATCCCTCATCCTAGGCAGATAGCCCTGGAGGCTTTGCCATATTCACACACTTTGTTTCTTTTTTTATGTCGAATGATAAGTACTACATGCAGGTAATAAATTTTATTAAACTCATTAATGAACATTTTTATTGAATTTATATGTTACCGTGAAAGACCGAAATATGGAGAATGTCGACATTCTGTGATGACTGTCAACATTCACATAGTCGCTTAGTGTATGTCGGAAATATTTGCTAAATATCCTTATTTCTCACTTACAACGGCAAATGTCTACATTCACCACGCACCGATGGTGAATGCTGAATAAAAATACTTTTGTTACGTTTTCAAATCGCACTTTATTATTAAACTGTACTATGATATATGTCAAATCGGAGAAAGCATAAGTAACAGCATATGTAAATAAAATGTTGATCTTAAAACGAACAATATATTGTAAATGAGAACAGAAAATAATACAAATAACAAACTTACTTAATTATGTAAATGGCGTTATAAAACCTTATTAATTACAACAACCTAAACTGTTGTGACACTCTGAATTGTACAAGAGTCCCTTGCTTTTACAACGTCTCTCTGAAATGAAGCAGTTTATGTTGATATATTGTTAATAGTTACTGCTTTTAGGACAGAAAGGGGAATACCCGACTTAGATTAAGAGGGACTATTACCAATTTAAATTAGAAATTGTTTTGCTTATTTTTATCTTCTAGACTGCTGAGCACACTATTCCACCTCCACCAGTGTGTATTTAATGTGTGTGTATTTAATTATGGCAAAGCACACTAGGGCTATCTGCCTAAGGGAAGGTATGCCTTCGTGGAGGACGTTTTAAGGGAAACTGGCTCGTATACACGTTACGCATGGGGAAAACCACGAAAACACCCATGCAGCCAGCCCGTTCGCGGGATTCGAACCTCGGACCGAACTACCAGTGTTCAGCGACTTTACCGCTCGGCCGCTGGTGGGCCTTCCACCTCCACCAGGACATATCTGTGCTTGTTGACATACATCTATAATGGTCCGGATGTATAAGAATATATCCGAATATTTCACCAACGTTTCTGGTATGTGTTAATATTCACCGGAAAATGTCGACATTCTCCGATTTTGTTCTTTCGTGGCTACCAAATATAGTTTTTATAGTATATAAGTCATTATAAAATTTTATTCACAGTACATGAGTCAATTTAGATTTTGAGAATCATTGTCTTCGCCTCCCTTTTTGAATTTCATGCTGGAAAATCAGGGCTGTGGAGTCGGAGTCGGAGTCGTGAAGTCAGAATCGGAGTCGGGCAGAATTTGGGGTAAAAGGAGTCGGAGCTGGAGTCGCTAAAAACAGGTCGATTCCGACTCCAGTTTTCGTCGAACAGTTTGAATTTGAAATGAAATTAAAATGAATTGAAAAAAATTAGTGACAAGCTGAGTTATTATTTTTATTTATGGACTGTATACATTAATAAATAGTTACTTTCTATTTTATTGACCTATTAATAAATAAATATAAGGGAGGAGGATAGATGTGATATTTGTCATTAGTGATTAAACTTATTCATTTAGTTACAAATCTCACTGGTAAATTTAGGTAAGCAGCAACAGCATCAAGAACTCCTAAAATTGATGCAATTCTAACGAAGCGAGCAGGAAAAGAACCAATTATTGATCAAGCAATGCGATAAGGAAGTACATATTTGATGATAAAGTGGTTTTTAAAATTACGAAAATTTTTAGGAGATGAAAATAACCCTAATGTTTCACTAACAGAAAGACTGTGGATGCAGAATTGGAAACTCTTCTTTCTATACCGTACAGTGGTGGCCAAAATTGTGGACACTTTTGGAAATTTTTATGTTTTTGAACTTTGTATGCTTATAGAAAAATGTTACGTTTCGCAAATGCAAACATGTATATATCATTTTAAAGAGAATTTATTACTGAATTCAATACAAAACACAAAATTCAATTATTTGCAATACAAAAATGTTATATGTACTTTAATATAAATAAAAAACACAGTTATGAAGTGGTTTGTAATGTCTAGCTTTCCTGGCAAATCACTGTTCTTGTTCTGAGAACCAATCAAATGTTAGTAACTGCCAGTAGAAGCTGACATCATGTTTACACTTGAAACAATTCATTATTTTGCTTTGTTCTGTAGAAGGAGGACGTGTTTCTTATACACTGCAATTACAAGTAGGAAGTTTTGTAAAAATTTTTAACATTTAATCAAGAATCAATGACATCAAATAAAAGAGTAGATTGGACACCTAGAAAGAGATGTAATATTATTGTGTTACGAGAAAGTGGTCTTTCCTATGCTGAAATTGCAAGACAGGTGGGTGGTTCAGTGACTACATCTGGAGTCCGAAAGTTTTGTTTACGATATCAGGAGACAAATTCAATAAAAAACAAAGAAGGAAAAGGCCGAAAAAGGTGCACCACATCTATTGATGACAGAAAAATAAAAGGACTATGTCTCCAAGATAGAAAAATGTCATCAGCGGCCATCAGAAATGATCTGAATGATGCTGGTATTTCCGTCAGTTCAAGAACAATCAGAAGATTAACAGATGTTGCACTGTAAAAAAAAAGTTCGCTCTTTACAGGCAAAAGTTTTGTAAAGTTACAGAAATCAAAATGTTACAGAAGAATTTCCTGTAATGGTAACAGGTTGAAAGCAAACTGTAGCGGTAACATCTGATTTGCTTGTAACATTACAGATAATTTTCAGTAGCCGCGCGGAAGAATCACGTGACTGACTGGAAATTAGTCAATCAGGAGAAAAGTGTTTGAAAGCTAGTTGCAGAAAAAAACATGGTTGAATGCATGTTGGTTGTATAGCTCAGGTAAGTAAGAAAATGTTAACAATTACTACTTAAAATATTTATTGTTCATTTTATGCAGATTATTCTCATGCACTTTGCACTGTTATATGTAGTGAGTAAGTATTTAAACGTTTAAGCTTTGCGATTAATTAATATCAGTGTTCGTAATGTCTAATGAGTTGAAAGAGTGCAAAATATTTATTCCAAATGCAGATCTAATAGTAGTATTTTGTCATTGTGCATCCGATAAATTACGCCTTAAATTGCCCGTATTATTATTTAAAACTAATTATTCCAAAATTTAATCACTGCTTGTGGTATATAATTGAAATGGTAATGTGGTTGTTGAAAACAAAACTAATCATTTTAGCGTTCTTTTCCAATCGTCTGACCAAAGAACATTTGACATCTTTTTCCCAGCAGGCCTTGCGAGAAACGTTTATATAAACATTTAGAATTCTGAATGTAATGTATATATTTTTTTGCTTACAAGGTTTAATTTATTCTTTTTCTAGGATTATCTGATTAGTTATACCTGGTTTATAATTCAGTCTAATATGTTTATGTACGAGTGTGTTATGAAGTAAAATTACAAAAACTTGAACAACGCGGTCGAGAATCTCGTTTATTCCTTTAGTGTAATAATATTTTTTTCAGTGGTATTAATTTCTTACGAAAATATTATAACTCCAAAATGAAGTAATTATATTGATTAAAAATATGCCGTATCATACTTTTCGTAATGTTTTGTTGTACTAACTAGATGCAACTTAATTATTCCATATATTTTAATATACCAATATCAACAGGGGAAAAATGGAAATGACCTAAAATATTTTTCTAACAATTCGTTAAACTAATTATAAAACAAAACTAAAATTTTGTGCATTATTTCCAAAAATATCATTTCATTAATATTTTATAAATGACAACATATATTATATTGTATATATATAACTACCATTGCATACTTATAAGTTTTTAAACATTTAATGTAGAATTTATGTTGATTTTATTTTGCCCAGTTTTAATACAGTTTTGAAGTATGATAATCTTGTTACTAGGATAGCATGAATCTGCTAATTCAAGTTTAATACATTTCTTGACAAATATTTCTCTTATTCATGTAATATAATATATAAATCATAAAATAAGTTTTCTTAAAAATAAATTATTATTGTTTATTGGAATTTAAAACAATTCTGTATCTGTATGTTGTATTAAAATTAAATAATAATGAATTTTTAATGAAGCATTGATTTTAGCATTAACAATGTAAATATATATATATATATATATATATATATACACACATGAATAAATGGAAATGCAAGCTACTTTTCCTTACAAAACCGCCCATGAATATATACTTCAAGTGCTTCCATACTTCCCTTTAGGCTGATAGCCTTTGCATGCTTTGCCATATTCTATCAATCCAAATGATGCAAATATGCAGAAAATTTTATCTTCTTTGAAAGTTAATACCGGAAATAAAATTCAGTGCATTTGTAAACTACATTAGTTTTCTTATAGCTTGGCATTTAATTGCCCAATGATTTACTAGTCCAAACTAAGGCAGAATTCAGATATCGTTCAAATAAAAGAAAATTAATAAGGTCTGATTTTTAGACGTATATATGAAGATTTATTTTTTTAAATATTATTTTAAGTCAACCAAATTAATTTCAAATTTAAGTAAGTATTCATGCCTTTCAGTAGCATTATTTTTGATATCTTAAATTAAATAACTGAATGCAATATTTCTTGTTAATAAAAGAAAAGCAATGTTATGAAAGACTAGCGAAGTGGATTTGCAAGTTCTAATTACGAAAGGTCCCATGCTTTAAGGGGTCATTTTTAAAAATACTTAATTAAAAAAAATTATTTAACGTAAAACTTCCAAACTTCACACATGTGGAATATTAATTCTATATATTTTATCTCATTCTTATTTTATTAATTTCATAGCATTTCGTGTGACACTAGTAGTAATTATTAATTAAATTTTATGCAGTTTCTGATCTATGTTTTGATTTTGTTATTAATTACGTTAGTTTACATAAGATTTAAAATTATGTAAGGTACAAAAACCTTCTGCATCTATTAATATATGCTGAAGTGAATGAAATTATGCCAGTGAAATTTTTTTAAATCAAAAACAAATTTCTGTGGAAAATTAAAGTTATAAATTCTAAATGCAAACAAAGGAGTGAATTTGAAAGTTATCAAATAAGCCAAAGTGTTGGTCATTTTTTCAGTTTTGCAGAAGAATTTTTATACTTTGCAGAATGGGAATATGATGTTTGGTTTTATTAGTATTAATTATTACATACATTATTGAATTATTGCAACTTACATTGCAACACATAATTTAGCTTAAAATTTATTTGAACTTAATTTTCTTATTTATTTTGATCATGTATATTTCATGTGTCATAAGTCTTTGAAATGAACTTAATTCTCATCCTATTTATTTATACAATTTTTTTTAAAGAAGAAAAAGTCACATTTGTTTTGCTTAGTTGCACACGAAGATACATGTCTATATATAGAGAGAGAAAGAGGAGTTATGTTTACTTGCAGACTTTTTTCTTCCTTTTATATTATAGTATGAAAATCAAGGGGGAAATTAAGCAATCAATTTAATTTTGAAGGATGTGATTACAATAAGATCATAACCAATCAAAAATATTCATGAATGAACTACTGGTAACTATCATAGTATTATTATTTAAAAGAAACCTACATTCCAATAAGAACGCTTAGTAACATAACCATTTAAGTTATCTGATAAAAGTAATTTTCATTCCTACTTCCCTATACCTTGAATTTCACTCTTAGTATTGCCCACTGCTACTCCCTAGACCTCAAAGCATTTAATGCATCTGGAACTGCAATTTGTGTCTTCTTCTACAGCATGCAAGTTATCACCGTTTAGCTTGTACTGCCCCGAGCAATGATCTTCAGAATTACCGTATTGCGTTGCATATTCCACCCCACCGAGCTTTAGAACCAGATTCTGAAAATTAAAAAAATATTTACATAATTTTCCCCCTTTTAATGCATTCAGAAAATGAATATCCCAAGATTTTAAAATGGATTTATCAACATAATGATTGTTTTCGTCATACTAACAAAGGCAAACTTTTGCACACTTACGGCCCCATTGAATCTTTCTCTTCTAACTGTTGAATATTATGTCAGCCTAATACAAACAATGATCTATGATAGTGAAAGCAAATACCAACTGCCATTCACTGTGCAATTTTGCCATATCAGCTGAATGTTCACCCTAGCAAGCATCGGACCACAACCTTCTCTAATTATTTATGTATGATCTGAGGCCTAAGGATTTGCAAGAACAACAATGAGAATGACAGAAGTTCAAATTATAAAGAAGAAATAAGATAACTTATTAGATGTTGCAATTATGTGGATTCTTATTGAAATAGAGGTTTCTTTTAAATAAATAATATTGTGATAGTAGTAGTTTATCCATGATTACTTTTCATTTGTTATATTCCTACTGTGACTCTGTCCTTTGGAAATTAAATTATTCGTTTAATTTTTCCCTCTTAATTTTCAGAAGATAAAATTAGTAAAAATAAGTGGGAATATGGCATCAAGAGCATTAGATATCCCCATTTTCTTGAAGCTGTTCACTATTATTGTTTCATCAATGATAGGCCATGCACCCAAAATCCACTAGCAAATCAGTTAGTAAGATGAAAATGACCACTATGCGGACAAAACATTTAGGGTAACTTGTTTTGTGAGCGCCTTAAGGAAGACAAACATTACCTAAATCTTTAAAACATATTCAGAATCCTGTGCTAAAAGAAAGCTAGGGGGAAAATGTTGTCCGAGTCCCAGTGATTCCTTTGGACGAATATGTAATATTGTTTTATAAATTTAAGGTAATAAATATAATATTTTTCGAATGCTAAAACAGTTCGAGAAATTTATTCAAGTTCTGAATTCTGAATATAAGTATATTATATTTAATAACTATGGTGGCTTCATTTATGAAAATATTTGAATATTGGCTGTTTTTGTACAATGAACCTTCTCTAAGCTAGCTATACGTGATTCCTGAAAATTTTGATCTTTAAATGATAGTGGGCATCCTAGAGAAGTTATGTTTACTAATTAGTTATTTTATGAAGAATGCTGGTTAAATTTAAAAAGTGATTGACTGAGGTAGCTTGTCGTAATGAGACGGTTCACTGTAATCCAATTTTTTAAAGAATTTAAGCTGTTCTTAATTAATTAAGATATTATAAAGAAATATGATTAAAAGTGTTATATAAGCACATGTTTAAAACATCTATTAAAATAATTTTTATAAGCTTTTTAAGAGCATGATTATGATTTTAAAAGAAATGTTTTTTTCTTTATTTAGGAGACATGGTTTACAAAGAGGAGAAAAACCATTCATTTTTTCCAAGCAGTCGAAACGAATTTTTATGAAATGTTTATTAAATTATATTATGTTATTTTTTAATTAATTCTTTTTTTCAGGTTTTATGTAAAGTTTATGAATTAATAAATTATTTTTACTTCTGTATTTTAATTAGCATATCATTTGCTTCATAGTGTTTCACAATAAAATTATAAATTCAATAAACTTCTTAATTAACATGCTGTAATATAGAGAGAGCATAAAGTTTGTTTTCTGTTGTCACATGTTTATTTCACAATTTTGTATGCGAATCTCGAAATTTATAATAACTAGGAATACTTTTTAGTATCACTTTCGAAATGGTAAAAATGGTAAATATTAAGCTTAGATTTATTACATATTATGTTTGTAAAAAATTATAGGTAAAATTAAAATGCATTAAATTTTAAGCTAAACTGAAGTATTAATTTTAGAAATAAATTTCTTAAAGCATAGTTGTATTAAGAATTTTAAGGGAAACAAGGCTTTAAAAATTAAGGTCAGTTGGCAAAGTTTTATGCTTATTGAAAAAGCATGACATTAGGTTTTTAATGAAAGACTTCTATCTGTTAATTCAAAGGAAATTATTTGAAGGTAAGTAAAAATGTTATGCATTATTTCAAACAATAGCAGACTGTTGACAAACACTGAGTGCAGATAAGAATAAAAAAATTAGTTAGACGTTGTAATTCAAGCGTATGAACAAAATTTGAATTCCTTGTAGTAACAAAATGAAGTTCATTGCTATGTTGAATTCTTTAATTTACTGAAAATGTCATTTTTTAGAAGGAGAGAATATATTTTTGAAATATGAAGAACAGAGTTCTGAGTTCTGAGTTCTTCATAGAAATATTTCACAAAATGTCTTTTACTGTAATAATATGATCATATCAACATGCAACACGTTTACTCTAAAGTTAAATCTAAAGCAACAAGTGTCTATTTTAGCTAAAATTACTAAAAAGAAAGTTCTAGAACATATCTTATCAACTGAAACTAAAACATGCAAATAAAACATACTATTTTTTTCAGCTATTTTACAGGGCAAATATAAGGAGTAGCATATCAATTTGAACTTTTAAATTAATCAAAATGATAATATGAAAGGCCTTTCAATAATATCAGACATAAGTTTCTCTTCATAAAACAAAAATACTCTGCAACAGACTAATGTTACTTTTTGAAAAAAAGAACATTGCAGTTGAAAGGAGATTTTACATGAGAAAAACATGTTCTTTTTACATAATTATTTGCTGTAATATTACACGCAAATAATCTGTAACCATTACAGATATATCGTTTGGGATTTTACATGAAAAAAACATGTTCTTTTTACATAATTATTTGCTGTAATATTACACGCAAATAATCTGTAACCATTACAGATATATCATTTGGGAATTTACATGAGAAAAATATGTTCTACTTACATAACTATATGCTGTGATATTACAAGAAAAAGATCTGTAACCATTACAGGCAAAACTCTTGTAACGTTACAAAGAAAACACCTGTTTCTGTTACTCAAATAACCCATGGCATCCCAGTTTCCATGAGTTTTCTTAGTAACCTTACAGATTTTTTTTTACAGTGTGGACTGAGAGGAAGAATTCCACGAAAAAAGCCTTATCTTAATTTTCAGCAACGAAAAAAAAAGACTACAGTGGGCAAAGGAACACATTAATTGGACAGATGATCAGTGGTCACAAGTTATATGGAGTGATGAAACTAATATATCGTTATTCGGTAGTGATGGACGAAAATATGTAAGACGTAGAATAGGAGAAGAGCTACATCTTTACTGCATTCAAGCAACCGTGAAGAACCCAGTTAGTGTTATGATTTGGTCATGCATGTCAGCAGATGGTATTGGTCGCCTTCATGTCATCGATGGGACACTGAATGCCAGAAAATACACTGACACTATTCTAGAACCAAAACTTCTACCTTCCATCAGAGATTTCTTTCCCAACAATGCTCCGTTTATTTTTCAGCAGGATTCTGCTCCTTGCCACACGGCCAAAATATCGAAAGAGTGGTTTCGTACAAAGAGCATTAAATTGTTGTCATGGCCAGGAAACAGTCCTGACCTCAATCCTATCGAAATTTTGTGGCACCGTTTGAAAACTCTTGTCCGAATGAGGCGCCCATCAAATAAAAGGGAACTAATTGAGGCTATAATTGTTTCCTGGCATCATGTAATAACGAAAGAAGAGATTAAAACTCTTGTCAGCTCAATGAAACGTCGATGTGAAATTGTAATCAAAAATAAAGGGTACCCTCCTAAGTACTGATAACTCACTGCAATCATCACTATCTAATGTATATCGATAACTATTATCGTTTAACTTTTTTGTGTTGCAAATAATTGAATTTTGTGTTTTGTATTGAATTCAGTAATAAATTATCTTTAAAATGATCTATACAAGTTTGCATTTTGTGGAACGTAACGTTTTCTATAAGCGTACAAAGTTCAAAAATCATAAAAATTTCCAAGTGTCCACAATTTTGGCCACCACTGTAAATAGCCATAAAAAAGCTGCAATCTGAAGAATTGACATTGCGCGAGAATGGGATGTTTGTTATTTCTGAAATGGAAGGTTTATTGCAGAACGAATCATTTCTTCAATGAAGAAAAGGGAAACTAGTTTCCTAGACAATAAGATTTTGCTGGGTTCAATATATGGAGATCCGAAACACCGAATTTGCTTGTATGACCAACAAATTAAAAAGACAAAGAAGGTCATCTATGAACTTTCATGAAGAATGACATTATTCTCAGAACAATTGGGGAATTCGAATCAGGACAATCAAACTGCAGACATTGCAATTGAGTCTCTATCATCCTTTTCCATTGATGAATTAGATTTTGAGAAATAGTTTTGGATAATATTGAAAAGACTAAGGCAAAGCGAATGAAAATAAAAAACAAGAGCCTTCAGATATAGAAATGACAAAAATACAAACAAGATTTCTACACGGCCTTTAAGAAATAAAGTAATATGATTGCGCTTGCAAGACACCTCTTTTAGAAGTTATAAAAATCAATCCTGAAAAGTTAAAAGAAGTAAAAGGCCTAACAATAACAGCTCTTCCTCCTACTCACGTTAGTGTGGAAAGACTCTTCTCAGCTTTGAAGTTTATCAAATCGGATCAATGGCCATCCAACAAAGAAGATCTTGCCGAAGCTATACTGTTTCTTAGAAATACCTAATGCCAGTTTTCCTATTCCATAAGTACTTTTTAATATAAATAATTTGCTTAAGCTATCAATTTTTATCCTGTAGCTTCTATTACTTCTTTTATATTAAAAAAAATAAGCTGTAACCCATATGTATATGTTTACACACACACATATATATATATATATATATATGAGAGAGTAGGAGTCATTAAAATTCTAGGAGTCGGAGTCGGTCATTTTCCCTACCGACTCCACAGCCCTGCGGAAAATACAGTATAGGAAAAACTAATTGTTACCTGACTCATTTTGATATTTCTATCAGGAAGTTCTCTGTATCAGCTGCAGTGCTTCATAATCCGTGATGGTCCTTGTATTCCTGATTATCATTATACAATTATGCGCCTTATCACAAGTGAGTCCTGTGTAAGATATTATTAAAAAAGAATTATCTTCGGGGTATTAAGACTAATTAACATCTGAATGAACAAAATGCACGTTCTTTTTCTAATGTTTTTAACTTAATCGGTTATATTTTTTTAGGAAATTGACAAGTCATTGCAACTAACGAGACAAGAGGTATCTAGAAATCAACCATCTGCACGTTCGAGCACATTAAAAACCTCTACAGTTATTGAGAATAAACAGGGAATTGCTGTACTTATTAAAGGAGCTACGCATAACGGTAAATAATTCTCTTTAAAAAATTAGATAATTAATCATAGAAATGGAGAAATTTCTAATGCTACGTTTAAGATCTGCCATCAGCGCTGTATTCCAATTAGCGTAATGTTAATTAAAGAAAAAGCATTAAGTTATTTTGAGGATATAAAAGAGAAAACGTGATAAAAGTGCAGCTAATGGACCTTTTGTGAGTTGAACTTAGCTTTCTTTTATCGATTCAAAGCACGGGCAAATCGATATATCGTGAAAATAACTGGAGAGGCAACAGAGTTGTTACTGAAGAATTTTTAAAACATTTTCTGCTTTTATTGCCAACATCAAACATATTTAACGTAAAGATATCGGATTCTGGAAAACATTGCAAAATAGATGTTCCAATACCCTGTAATTCTACATAGTTAAAGGGTTTTCTAGCATAGTTCATTAATAATTGTCACTTAGTTAAACAGAAAAGGTAAGTATTGATATTCAGCTTAACAGTTTTTCAATTTACTAATAAGTACATATGCACCTTCACGAAAAATCTGATGTGTACACCACATGACTTCCTTGTACGGAATATTAAATTATACGCATTTTTTCTTGCATTTTATTTAAACTTATTAGATTGAATTAAACCTACTTCGCAGACAGCGCATAAACCACAATAGAATAAATGCATTCTTTAAAATTCACTTTGTTTACCATAGCGACACTCTGGCGCTAGGTTTACTTAACAGTATTATATTTCATTCATACTAAAACTCAGAATGTACAAAATGTATATCATTTAGAGAATTCTCTAATTGTTGCCACATGTTCTATTCAAATACTATAATAAAGCTAGAACGATGTATAAAAGAAATTAAGCAAACAAAACAAAAAAGAAAACAGTTTTTCACAGACGATTGAGTATTTCTCATTTAACTAATTCAGTTCTCACTTCGCGAGAAGGCAAAAATACATAAAACTTCAAAATATCTATATTAAAAATTACGAAGTAAATCTCAAACGCTTATTTCCTCGAAAAATTTCCAGAAAGAATTAAGCATGATTTAATTGGCAATAATAAATGAATGCGTTATCTTTGTTGTTGCGAATCTAAGTTTCTCTAGATTGGCAACAAATCCACTAGTCTCCTGTTTCAAATGTAAACATCAATGGCCGCCATTATAATCGGGATTAGCGGCAATTTAACAACTTTAAAATCGCTGATAATTCTAAAAATATTGCACACAGATTTACTAAAGGCATAAAATCCTTAACCGGAAGATAAAAACAACAGAATTCAATCATTTTTAAAGCAAAAAATGTACAATTTACAAATATATAAGCGTAAAGAAACTGAGATCACTGAGCCGGGTAACAGAGTGGATATATATATAAATATATTTATATACGTTTGGTGCGGCCGATTGCAACCAAAATACGAGGTGCACATCTACATGTTATAGCAGTCCTATATACAAAATTTCAACGTTCTGAGGCTACTCGTTTTTGAGTTATGCGAGATACGTATGTACGCACGTACGTACATACGTTCGTACAGACGCCACGAAAAATTCTCTTCAGAATTCATTTTAAAGCAGTTTTATAATTTTTTTGAAGGAAAAGAGTATTTTATTCTGTCCTTACGTACAGATATCGCGCAAAAACATCGCTAAATTGCATTCGATAGCTGTCATAATGGATATTTTCGTTGAAATATGCTGCTTGAAACTTTTCGCAATTACAATACTTCCTTTTTACTTCGTACAAGGAAGTAAAAAGGGTCAATTATGTACCTCCCATTATACTGAACAGACTGTCATAATTTAACTTGCGTTTTCCATGTCTCGAAAGCGCGACTTAAATATATATTAGATTTATATATAACATTTTTCTAATATAGGTATTTTGGCATAAAATCGGACCTTTTCTGAAATAACATACCAATTTGTTTTCTTATTTATATTCTACAATTCAAATTATGCCTAGATATTAAATTTTGTCATTTTTGGCGAGAAATTTCTGGGGAAAATAAAACATTTATCTTGGCAACTTTTGTTTTCAGGTTGCACCAAGAATAATTCACTTGGCGAAATTCTTAATTCATAGCCACATAATTTCCTTCCCCTTTTTTCATTGTACACGAGCGGAATAAAGGTCATGGTTCATCCTTTCAAAGAATTTTAACCACGTTTGGTGTTATTATCGCTTATAAAAAATATGCCAAATTTTAAAACTCGCCAATATGTAAATTCACGTATATCTTAGAAAATTTTGAATTAAAAACTCTAATCTTTTGCAGGCATGCTTAGAAATATATCTATTTTAAGGTGATGTAAACATTTTATAGGTTATAATTCAAAATGCTTTTTGAAAACTTTAAAAGAAAACTATTTAAAAATACAAATTTTAAAAATAAATCTTAAAAATGGGCGAATTTTATTTCGAATGAGCGTAAATTTCAAAATGTGAAAGGAAGAATCAAATAAGTTTAATAATAAAAAAGATATTAATAAATTTACATCAAATTCAATTAACATGGAGGAGCTAAAATTTTGAGAGCAAATATTTTGAAAAACTACGCTTTCAATTTTTACAACTTTATCATAATTTGAGTCGTAAAATTGAAATGTGGAAAAGATTTGTTCTGTTATTTCAGAAAAAAGTTCGATTTTGTGTCAAAATACCTATGTTAGAACAATACTATATATAAATCTAATATATATCCTAAGTCGCGCTTTTGAGACATAGAAAACGCAAGCTAAATTTCGACAATCGTTCCAGTAGAACGGGAGATGTAAAAAACTGTCCCATTTTTTTCCCCATTTCTATGTACATGCTCAAAGAAACTGCCCAAAAGACCTTTCGTCAGCTGTAATCCAGGCTTGACACCTGCGGGATAGGGACTGACTCACATTGGCCAAGACACCAGGCATTTCCCGAATGTCGCCCGGAAACAATGGCAGTCCTGGTGACAAGATCCATATTAGTTTCAAAGGGGCAATCGTAGAGGAAGGGGGCATGAAGGGTCAATTTCAAAGGGGCATGTAGATTAGGCATTTCATATTAGTCTACAAGAAAAAGTCCAAACACGAGAGATTCGGTGATCTTGGTGAACAAGCTATGGGACTACCTTGACCAATCCATCGCCTGGAAATTCCGTGGTTCGTACAACGAACCATTCTCTCGGCAATCCACGGTAGAGAATGCCGTTGGGTGCAAAGACCGACTCTTGTTATAACATTTACAATGCCACCTAGTGGCTCGCAGTTTGAATTCCGACCATACATTCTATGACGAATATTACCCGTATAGCTGCCTTCTATCATCTTCCAAAGTTTTGCCCCCTTGTTCAGATTCACCCGATATATATATATATATACGTATAGTATTTTTAATTGGCAAAAGCCCCTGAGTAAGTAGATACAGTAGTTATCCAGAGTTACAACGCCTTCCTGGGGACCACGGTACCATTCTGGTGCCGAGGTATTGCTGTTTGCATAATGATTTGGGTGGGATCGCTGGGTGTTGCAAAGTTCTAGACCTGTTGATGCCAGAATATGCATTATTTGGATTATGTGATTCTTCATATGGCTGTTACTGATTGCTTATTTGACGTATGAAATCACATCTTATTCTAGTCTTGGTCTTCTCAAGTGCAGACTTGTTCTTATGATGCTTGTGAATAGGTGGGAATGATGTGATAAATGCAAGTCAGTATGTGGACCTTAAGAATTATTTTATCAAAAGCGCAAAATGTTATTGTATCTACAGTTATATTCGTCTGCAAGGTCTATTCTTCTAATGCGCAGTCACGAGAGTATGCCAGCCTTATCTTAACAATTAAAATTATTTGCGACTCTTTTTTCGCATTCTTAAACTATTACGCATATATATGAATAAACAATATTTAGTAAACAAAGCTAAAAACCGTATTTACATAAAATTAATAAAAAATTACCTAAAGCTTGCCCTTAACTGTTCTAATTCTGACAGAATATATCAAAAGGTTTCATTTTAATTCCCTAATTCTAAAGGAAAAGTAGCCAAAACAGTACACTGTCGAGGAAAAAATGTGATATCTTTATGCTATTAGTATTCAGGTTCGTTGAGAAACCTACAGTTTCTTTACTTGGTGCATAATATACATCCGAAGAAATTTAAATCCATAATTTAAAAGAAATTAACCATCACTACTTGTGGAAACATAAATATTAAAGTACTTGAATATGTGCAACGCATCAGATAACTTTCAAATGTCTAACCAGTTCTATTCCATTACAGCAGCTCCATCAGGCGTGGATGGGATGTGTCTGACCGACGCTGCCAACTTTAAAGTATTACACTTAAAGTTGTACAGAATTTCCACCATCTTTTTGGAACCTGGCCATTGTTCCTCAAAATATCTTTGAACTGAAAATATCTCAAAACACTGGAGTTATCCGGTCCCCTAATGAAGTTCGGTTTATACTATGAATAATCCGGACGTCAGATGCCTGAACACCCATGTAAAGATTTAAGTGAATAGTCACCGATTAGCATCTACAAAATCTTCTCAACCGTCTTAAATCGTCTTAAGTAGGGAACACGAAGGATATACACTGGTGTGCAAAAATTAAGGACAAAGTCGAAAAATTAGCATATCAGTTGAACGAAGAGATAGAGCGGACAGAAAGACCAATCAGGAGATTAAGTAAGGTGATGACATGCGCAGATATGCAGGTAGACGTAATGGGGGAGTGTCTGAGTAGTATAAAGCATGTTGTCGGTGTAAGATCAGTATTTCTGGCAAAGAGATTGCACGCCGTATAGCAGTTAAGATCACACCGAGTTGCTGCCTCAGCGAGAAATGGCGAATAATCAATCTGTTAGACGACATCTGGATGCTCTTACCCGAGGTCGAATCATTGGGAAGTTGGAGGAAGGCCGCAGTGTGACAAGTGTGGCTGCAGAGTTCGGAATTGCTCACAGCATCGTTTCACGACTTTGGAGATAATTTCAAACTACAGGAACAGCTATCCGGGTTTTAGTAGTGGTCGTCCACGAGGAACCACACCCGCAGATGACCGGTATATTGGCTTACAGGCCAGAAGAAACAGGCGGCAGACAGCGGGAGAAATCGCTAGACACACGACACAGGCGACTGGACGACAGATATCGCGTTTTATCGTGGCCAGAAGACTGCACGGTGGTGGTCTGTTTGCACGACGCCCTGTACGGTGTGTACCTCTAACGCCTGCCCATCGGAGAAGGCGTTCTATGTGGTGCCGGGAACACCGGAATTGGAGAGACAATGAATGGGGACGAGTACTCTTTACAGATGAGAGCAGATTCAGTCTGAGTAGCGATTCTCATCGCATACTCATCTGGAGAGAGCGGGGAAGCCGCAATCATCCCTCGAACATCATTGAAAGGGACAGGTATGGAGTTGACGGTGTTCTCGTTTGGGGAGGCATCATGCTTGGTAGTCGTACAGACCTTCACATCTTCGACGCAGGTTCAGTCACCGGGACCCGTTATTCTTCTTCCATATGTGCGTCTTTTTAGAGGCGCTATGGGTCCGCAGTTCCTTTTCATGGACGAAAATGCACCATGTCATCGCACAGTAGCTGCCGAACAGCTCTTAGAGAGTGAGGGAATTGAACGTATGGATTGGCCGGCACGATCAACGGATCTCAATCCCATCGAGCATGTATGGGATTTTCTAAGCAGACGCTTGGCAGCTCGTACCTTACTACCAGTAACGATTCCGGAGCTTCGATTGGCGCTGCAAGACGAATGGGCAGCAATGCCTCAACAACTCATTGACACCCTCATTCTCAGCATGGGCAGACGCTGTGAAACCTGCCTAGCAGTCAGGGGAGATCATATCCTCTATTAAAGACCGGATATTTCTCGCTGGACACCCATTACAGGGATGTTTCGGCCTTCAGTCGCATTGCGCTCCATGCTACTTTTTCAATAAAGCTTCTTTTTATCCCTCTGATTTCTCTTTTAGTAAGTGTTGCTTACATTACTCATGTCCTTACGTATTGGGGATCTTACGGTATTAAATGTGTTGATTTGGAAAGTTTTTGTACAAAGTTATATTGAAAAAACCGTCTCGTCCTTAATTTTTGCACACCAGTGTATATCTGTCTCAAACCTCAGAAAACAGTTAATGCTATGTAAACTACTACAAAATAAACAAGTGTTTTTTTTTATCCTGTTGTACTTTTTCAGACAATGCAAGGTTTCATATCTATTACAGAGACTTTTTTTTTCAAATGTGAATATCTATAATGCTTAATTTACTTAGGCTGCAAAGTAATTATTGTCTTTAAAATACTAATACACTTAAGTTAGAGAAATCTAATCCCTGAATTGTAAATTAAAACGAAGCAAAGTATGGTAAAATTAACTTATCGTGTGACCTCACTGGCTTTCGTTAAACACATCTTTACACATTCGCTTGCCAACAAATAATGCATTGTGAAATAATCCCATCTGTTATTAATTAAACTATGTGTTACTATAAAAATATAGATTCTAAAATTGCGATAGATATGTGATTATAATTCCTTCTAGTGAAGACAATATTGCAAATCTCTCGAAGACTTTTATACTGAAAATATATACGAATGAAACTGAGAGAACAGTTTATTAAAATATTCAAATATTAGCAGCTTGCGTTTCGAAATAACTCCTCAAATTTATTTCGTAATACTTAGACAACATCAGGAATCCATTAAAAGTATTTCCTCTTTAATGATTCTCAGTCCATTCCATTAGGCAACCGGAGAAGTTCTGACAGCCTCACCCTCGCACAACCTCACCATTCTGTCAAAATATTGTTACGAAAATTTCTAGTTCCTTGAGGTTCAATTACTCTCTTTAAATTGGCAACAACTATTCCGGTCTCGACGGGCACGAGACACGAATACCTTGATAAATAAATTGCATGATTCTGGCTGATTAAATAATGGAAGGGGTATTCATTGATCTTCCCTCCTCCATTGTTAAGGTATAGATAAGCTTTTCACTCAATGTGGGAAAAAATATTGATTTACATCCTTTTTTATTTTGTATACGAATTTATACTGTATTTAATTTGCTCATGTAATTAAAACGTCTATTGTTGATTACACAGTCTTTGGAAGAATCAACGTGGACGAACTCATAAGTTCTGAAAATAATTCCAGGTTGCGTCATTTTTAGCATCCGGTATTAAGGTGATTTAAAAGCAGCAAAGAAAACAAAAAAGAAACAAATCTCAAAATATTCAAATCTTAACTTTGCACCAGAGGGTTTGTTAAGGTTTTTTATTCTGTCGCTGAGCTTGCAGTTTACCGAACTGCTCTTAGAGTCGTTCTTTAGGTTTTCAACTGTTTTATTAAACACTACTTTCTTCCCACTTCAGTTAGGCAAAATTCAACAATAAAATCACCAAATTTTTAAAAGCAGTATTTTAGAAATCTCGATAGAATATTAAGTGTTGCCACGTATTTTTCTATTTTTTTTCCAGTCCTTTCTCAGTTCATCATATTAATGTTCAATTGTTTCAGTAACAGGACTTACACTACTTTTTTTGTCTTTTTAACTGAATTATTAAGGATACTTTTTTCGCACTTATGCTTCATATATATATATATATATTATTTTAAGCAAAGTTGTAAGAACAATACAAATAAGACCAATTTTGGTCAAAATTTTTTTGCGCAATGTGCTGCAAAATTAAGGAAATGAGAAGAGAAATTGTAGTTAGCTCGCCAAAAAGTTACTAAAAGCTGTGCCTCCAAGAAAATTCCAACATATGCATATTCAGTAGTTTTTACAAGTTCGAATAAAAACTATATGTGAAATATTTTCGGTAATTTTAACAGAGTTTAAAAAAAAACTAATTAAATTGAATGAAGTGACATATTAGGCTACAGGTGAAATAAAATGTAAATTATAAAACACAGTAAAATACTAATCGATGGAACAAGTCAAAGGCAAAAAATAAAACTCAGTAAAAAACCAATCGATGAAACAAGTAAAAAATAATAATTAAATATATATATTAAAAGTTAAAAATTAAAAGGCGGAAAATGGTAAATTAGCTTAATTCGAGGTCCACTCTGGCTTTTCAAAAGAAATTTTCTGAGTGAACATCGAACCAAGCTAACTCCATTACGCGTTTCGCCGAAACAGACAATTTAAACTTTGCGTTACAAAAATTTTTTAATTAATTAAATAAACTGTCCTAAAAATTTTTTTTTTAGTCTCAATTCTCTGTTCCAATTTCCCGACGCGTCCGCATAAAATTGACACATTAAGGTGTAAAAAATGTAAATTCAATTCCGATGTACAGCAATAATAAAAATAAAAATAAAAATAAATAGCGGTATGCTATTAGTCAAAATATACAATAACGTACGGGCTGGACCTGCAAGCTTAGAGAATTAAAACTTTATAAAGAAATCTGAAATTAAATTTAAAGGAATAAGGAAAAAATAAAACAACCAACAGCGTGGGTCTTGCTAAGACCAAGAAAAAAAATTTTTAAAAGAAATATTAAAAAAACAGACCTGTGGCAATGCTTTCTTCTCTTGCGTGGAGTAAAACAAAAAGGGGTTCTAATTCCACTCCGCGCTTTTCACTGCTCTCCAACTTGTCGTGTGACGTAGGAAGGGGGGAAACAAGGTCACTGGGCAGTAGCCAATGTCAAAAGACTGTCCATTGGCGGGATATATATATGTGTGTGTGTGGTGTAATGAGAAAAGACGTAGCAAAGTTAATGGCGTTGAATCCATATTGAAGAGGCAACTTGGCAGCAGAGTAAATATTCAATTTTATTTCAATTGACATTTGGAGCCACAATTTACATGGCTCTCTAACCGTGCCTATTCAAGAACATTTACATTTTTGATACTGTTGCAACAGGAAGAGAGCACATCGAAATAGCGTTCAAGTGCAACAGAGGTAGAAGTTAAAGTGCGCAGTTATCCAATATGGAGGCTCACCAAGAGAAGCCTTCGGTTTAGGTTGTTTATTAAGAGAAAAGTTTCAATTTTCGGAAGTTTGAGTTCAGGTTTTGAATTAGCTAAGTTATCAGCGTTACACAAGGTATACGAGATGGACTGATCTAGAAATGACGTATTCCAGAAAAAAGGCATTAATATATTTAGAATCGGGAGAAGAAATAACTAAATTAAAAATGAGGAATTAAGAGACTATTGCTAAATTAAAATATACAGCTTATTTATATGTTCCTTATTTTGCTCATATACACACACATATACATGTGTCTATATATATATATAGAGAGAGAGAGAGAGAGAGAGATTCATTAGCACATTTCTTTAAAAATAATACATGGTGATACCATTTAGTGGCAACATTCTTTTATTTCGATAGTGATGCGAACACAAAAGTGATATGAACAAAAAAGGGAGGATCGAGACTAAATGCATCTCCTGTGCTAACAAATGCATATTTTATGAAATGTAAATTGTATTCACAACGCAACCGTAGCGTAATTACATAAAGATTGTAAAAAAAACTATAATGTCGTAAATCTTTACAAATATTTGGGCTTATTTTAATTTATATTGTTCTGTATTTTTGTAGCGTTATGTATTGATTTTATTTATTTATTTGAACCATTTAAGTAATAATTTTATTGTACAGTTCTCTTTAATTGAATATTTAGCCACTTGTTACATTTGCAGGTGTTTATTTCTGCATTATGTTTCAGTAGATTTTTAATACTTAATCGATGGACATTTGTTGTAAAAGTAACTCATTTAGAATCTCACATACGAGCAAAAGGTTTTATAAGGAAGATAAGCGACAACTTTCGTACCTGAGTGGCAACATTTGACAATTTCCAGGCCAACTTATCCCTAAACTGTCATTTTTTGGGAAATGCATTTTCGAAGCTTTGGTAACGATATTTTCTTGAATCTTCCAGAAGTGAGGGGTAACCCTACAAATGCTGCAAAACATCGTGAGAGGAAACGTTGCAGAAAAATAAACGCAAGGAGAAATTGCCTTACTATATTTGGGCAATATTCCTATATTTGGGCCTTCGTATATTTGGGCTTCGTATATTCGTATATTTCGGGCTTTCTTTTCTCATATCCCGTGAGAAAAGAAAGCAAGCAGCATCGTTTCAGGAGAAATTGTGGTGACAAACTTTGCAGTTTTAAAATATCATCGTACAAAATGCCGTGGTAAAAAAACAAAGCACCTACAAATCATGACATGATGATAATATCGCAGACATGCATTTTCTGACTATAAAAATTTCAATCAAATTTTCGCTTAATAATTTGTGAGCACAAGAAGAAGTAAGTAATATTTTTACATCTATACTTTATATTTTTGCATTAAGTAATAGCAAGCCACTTAAGCATTCAAAATCTTGAAAATTGTAAAAATACTGCATATATCAGTTAATAAGATTTTAAACAAATGTATCTTCTTCGGTTTAATCTTCTTTAAACTATATATTTTCTACTAAAACGTCACGTGCACTTAAGAAAGCCCACCAGCGGCTGAGCGATTAAGTCGCAGCCTATTGGTAGTTCGGTCCGAGTTTCGAATCTAGCGAAAGGACTGGCTGCAGGGGCGTTTTCGCAGGTTTTCTCCGTGTGTAACATATGTACTAGTCAGTTTCCCTTAGAGAGCCCTCCAGAAACGCGTCCCTCTCTTCAGGCGAGATATCCCCCGAGGCTTCGCCGTAATCACATAAACACTTAAGTTACTTTTTAAGTGATCATAAAATTATAATTTGTGTATAGTATTTTTAAAGTTAGCTATGTTTTAAGTGTATTGTATTTATAGTATATTTTTATGTTATATACTGTGTACGTTGCATATACATGTTTTTGCGTTCTGTACGGGTTCGTGGATTTGGAGTGATTGACAACAACACTTGAGGAAGTATCACAACACAATTTATTTGCCAGTATTACTCAGAACAGCTTCAAAAACACGTTTACAATCGTCGAAAAACTACGAAAAGCACGCTGACACAATCAACAACACAGCCTTCAGACTATCAAGCAATAACAGTGAAGACAGCTTCATGACAAAGCACTAGAGTACAGCCCCCGACTCGGTTCGGTCTTTCTCAGAACTCAATGTACTCTCGAGACCCTCCACTCGCGATGCACTTGACGATATACTCGATAGCCTTAACGATTCACGCTCTCGATGCACCAACTCGCGATACGCTGACGAGACACTTCGACATTAGACTGACCATCAACTCAATAGACTACGAGATACCCCTAGTTCGCGTACCATCAAGGTTTATATCTGCCTTCGAAAACATTCTGGGCCAAAACGTCGTACCGAAATGTTCTCCATCCATCTGTAGCATATAGCCAAATTGCCAAATGAGCGATTTCGCGCCCACTTTTGCAACCCTGCTTTTTTTGCCATTTTCTGGCAGCCCTAAACCCTTTTTGCGGGCAAGCTATCTTACCGCATCTGGACATTTCGTAACAATATCATTGTCATATATCTGATATTAAACATTACTCTACAAACAGAAAAAAACTATGGTACATAATCAGAAGTCCTGACACCTACCTACTTATGTATGACTATTTTGTTTATATTACGATATAGCTCCCTTATGGATGCCACGCTAGGTGTTACTATCTCCAGATAGTTGAAGGACTTGGATAAATACCTGCTTACGTCTGTTTAACGTCAAATATCCCTGACTTCCGTCACCTTTTACATGCTACAAAACATTCCTCATCCTTTAAGTACTACATTTTGCTTCTGTAATATAAATTTCATATTTCCCAGTTGATTTTTGCGGAATTACGACCAAAATTATTACGACCTGTTTTAATTTTATATACATATACCGCAATATATACATATGCTCTAAACAAATTTCTCTACAATGGGATAAACATTTTAATAAAAAAGTTTAATAATTTCTTAAAAATTCAGTCCCTTGCAGCTCAAGTGCAGGATTTAATTAATTAATGTATTTTTTCTATTTATTTATTCTTAACCTTCTTCTTATTATTATTAATTTTATTACTGAGTTATATTAGGAAATTGTAACTCATTTCTCTCTTTCCATGCTCTGTGTTCAAAATAACGATACAATATTCCAGTATTAACTTATCATTGACCAGTCTTCATCAGCAATAACAATAAACATTTTTACAACTTAATGCCTCGAAGTTTAATAGCAATCTGACACAAAAAAGGCAGCAAAACACAAATCAAAAAAGGAACTACTACATAAAAGTCTTGTTTCTATCTTACTCTTAATATGTTAAGTCTACTACTAATCCTAATGTCTTACTCCTGTTCGCTTAGTCCTAATAACACCTGGTGAGAATTTTAAGAAATATAATTGTATTTTACTTAGGATATCCTCAAATGATAACATACATTTGACTAACATCTAAGCAAAGATATCTCATATTTTGTAGCTTAACCAGGTTAATCGTGCCTTAAATAATTGCGTAGTTTTGAATCGCAAATAAAATTCATTTAACTCTTACTTCGAATCTTCACACGATGTAATGACAATTGAATTTAGATAAAATAAAAAACTACCCAAGGACTTCTCCCAACTAATTTAATAAACATGAAGAAACTCAATCTAATTAAATCTTGGAACTTGGGATTACTCATCATTAATTTTAAATCACACTCGCCAAACAGGTTTATTCACTGGGAAGAGGGTTAATTAAATCTCTAGGGTGGATAATCACAAGCAGTTTCTCTTCTGCCCATTCTTCTCTCGTAATGGGAATACAATCAACAAAGACAAATAAGGATTAAGTAATATATTCTCGATCTCCACGACATTCGTTTCGCATCACTGCCATTCACTAAACATAAGCGTTTTTTGGTGATGAGACAAGTTCAGTTTCTTTACGTTTTCAAACTCAAAAATGATGAAGTAAGTGATCACATTTGGGAATTTTCATACACAATTTTCGCTCTATTTATGATTAAATAAAACGTCTGAAATCTACATCAGATTCTTTACATGTAGAAAAGTACAGTGGGCTCCCAATTAACCAAGTCGCGAATTAAATTAGCCTTGTCTAGAAAGAGTTAAGTTTACTTAACGATGAAAAAATTACCATCACAAACCATCGGCATGAAAGAAAACTGCCTACAAAAAAAAAAGGGAAGAGAAAATATGTAAGACAATAGCAGCGATAATATTTTAGAGTTCAATTTGATCTACAACAGTTCGTTATTTAACTAACTGTATATAAAGCGGAATATATAAGTAATGTACTGTAATGAAAACGTTGAGAGTTCTCTCACCAACTGAGTCAAGCGAATCTGACTTAAATGACAAATTTCAGATTTCTTGCAAATAGTGTTTTAATCCATTTATAACTTAGTTTTTTCGTTTATAATGAATGGTCTTTATTCCTCCATTTTCATTTTTTTTATTTTAACTCCTGGTTTAATTTATTCAACCATAATTACTGGTTAAAATATCTGAAAACTGAAGCAAATTGTTAATAAAATTTTTATGTTAATTAGCCCAGTTACCTCATTATTTTGCCTTTAGTTTAACAGCTATGGCTGTCAAATTCGACCACAATGCAGTTTAGATAATATATATATTCAGTTTTCAATGTGCTAATGAGTAAATCCATTTCAATAGATTTCTAACTTAACTACTTTATTTTCAAAGGAGATAATATGTTCAATAATCTGCTAGAAAATAAGTTATATATATATATAACGTTATCCTGCCTAGTTGGTTGGCTCTTTTACGTTATCCTGCCTAGTTGATTGGCTCTTTTACGTTATCCTGCCTAGTTGTTTGGCTACTTCCTTTCTCGAGGCTTTCGTCCCTTTTGAGTTAGCATGGGTCCAGCAAGAAGACGTCAACTTTCCAGGTCTGTTTTAAATTTTTTTTTCTTTCTCTTGTATTGATTATAATTGATGATTGCTTTTTATTTTAATTTTAAGTTTTCCAATTTAATTTTTTAGCTACGTTCACAAAGTTTAAACTCTATAAGCTAGTAGGTCCTCCCCTAAAATCTTGTACTTTTGACTAATAGCAAATCGCTATTTATTTTATTTTGTACAATGGCATAACCAGGCCATTATGTATAGTTTTTTCTTACACCTTAATGTATTTTTTCAAGCGGACGCATTGGGAAATGGAACAGAGTATTGAAACTAAAGTTTATGACTAAGTTTTCTTCAGTTAATATTCAAAATGAGTATCGTATACAGTTTCAATTGTCTGTTTCGACGAAACGCGATATGGAATTAGCTGGATTCGAATATCATTATAAACTTTTCCCTGAAAAGTCGTTAATGAGATTCGAATTGGGCTAATCTATCATTTACCACTTTTTGTTTTTGTATTTTTGCTTATGTCACACTATTATTCTATTGTTTAAAGTTTGCCTTACCATGATCAACATATTACTTACAATTAGTTTTGAATTTTATGTGTAAATATTCTAGTAATAATATTGTTTATTTAATGTTTACACTTTTCATTGCACTTTAATTTACATATGTTAAAATTTGTTACCGGAACCACAGTATCTAAGCTACTTTTTCGAGTAAGCACTAAGAATTTTCTTTTAACTTGGTTTCTAAATTTGGAGCTCAATGCGCAAAGTTCTTGACCACAAAGGTCCTCCTTTCTTTAATTATATATATATATATATATATATATATGTAATAATAAAATTCCACAGTCAAGAATACATTTAAAATTCTAACTGTATGTTCTTTTCATTTTTAATAGCGACGTTCTCTTATTTGAAAGTACGTGGAATTAAATCCACAGCCCCGTAGTCAAATTGTTTTTCCCGCCTTTTCTACACGTATAGTTTTAGAATGTTCTGGAAATATTTAAAGCGAACTGGATTTGCTGACTAGGCTGGCGTCATTTCTTGGAAGCTCCCCCTTTCCAGAGGCTATAAAAAGACTCCCAAAAGGAATATCGCGGCTTTTTCTTTAATGTAACAATGCAGTAAACTTCATACAAAATGTTATTAGTAATTCTTTTTTATTTACTCCGGAGATATGAATTTTGTAACTGCTATTTCTCCTGAATAATAATAAATGGATCCTGTTTTTTAAACTTATCGTCTGATTATTTAAGCTACGACTAAAGCTGATACATAATATATATATATATGTGTGTGTGTGTGTGTGTGTGTGTGTGTGTGTGTATAAATGCTCGTTTGTTCTTCTTTTATATAAATCTATAGTTAAATTCCGCTCTTCATGAAACTTGCCGCACTTGACCTTCGAAATATGAGGAAGCCCACTGGGGTCAGCACTTTTTACCTTTTTTTTTTTTTTTTTTTTTTTTTTTTTTTGTATATATTTTATGCTAATTTAACGAACTTTCTATTAAAAACTCAGCGATTTAAAAGGTTTGCCACTCTGCAAAGTGTAATATATACAGAATATGTTTCAAATTTAATCAGAAAACTCTTCGATATAATTTTTTTTGCCACTCGGCAAAAGGGACTATATTTGAGTAATTTTAAGTTTTACATAAATAACAAATTGTGTCAATCAATCCAGGCGGATTAAGCTACGAGAAAACTTTTATCCACAGGAAAGGAAACTTTAAAGTAACTTTGTTCAAGTGCTCCGTCACGACCAAAGCTTAACTATCCGCAGTTTGATCACTTAACATTAAATCTTTGAGCATTCAAGAAAAGTAGCTATTATTAAATAGTACTAAAAATAAAATTGCTATAAAGCTTTCTTTGATAAAAACTAAAACTCATAAGACTTTTATGGATACAAAATCCTTTTGAAAAAAGTTTCTTTTAGCTCTTTTTCATTCTAGATTAAGACGAGTTTTTAAATTAGGAGCGTCTTGTCTTCACAAGGAATTAGTCTATTTAATCCTTTTCAAGTTGCTTTGCTAAATACTATTACTTCATTGTCGTATGGGATTAGAGTAACGCACTATAATGGAATTGAATGAGAAGAAGAATATTGTAGCTAGCAAAGCAACTGGTAAAAAGAACACTGCAGCAAGCAAGGCAACTAGCAAAAAGAACACTGACGTATGTCTTCCATTAGTACAGGGAAGGAAGTGGTGTTGAAGGAATTAAGGAAGTTGGAAGACAGCTGAAAGAAGACTAAAAAATAGACTGTGGGGTAGTACTGAAAATTTCTCTGAAACTACCCCTATACGTAATTACACAGTTGTTTAAGGAAGAACTGAGTGAATTAAAAAACTCCATATACTCAATTTATGAGCTACATGATATCAAAGAAGTATATACCTAAAATGACTCCTCTGTTTTCATTAATTATTGTTAATTTTCATTAATTATTATTCATTATTATTGATTAAATGAAAAAATACATATTTTACTTAGGGCCCACTAAAAACAAGGCGTTACTGTTTATACACCTGTAATATCCTAGCTAGATTAGAATTCTTTGTGAGCTAGAATACTAAAGAACTATGTAGCGACCATTCGCTGAGTTCAAGTAACAAGTCTAAAGAAGAGTTGAATTACCCTTTATCCCAACTCAAAATAAGTGAACAGATGGTCCCTTCTCGGGCTTACAATAAGCCTAAACTTGCGCCTTAACTCAAAATAGAAAATCTAAACCTAATCTAATACCAAATAAAATTAACCAGCCGAAGCTGCACAGAATTATCTAACTGAGCTATCTCTTATTCGACGATCACCGTCGTATGCTAGAAGACACGTAGAAGTTCGGCCGTTGAGCAGCAAGCTTAGACTAGCAGTAACAACGTCACCGAAAGGCAGAATGCACCCTCCTACTGAAGTGACCCAGAATCCAGCTTAAATACTCATTTCTACTTCATTTACATAAATTGTAATCCTGAAACCTCATTCTGGCAGAGAAGCCTAGGTGGAAATTTAAAATGTATAGAAAAAGCTTGTTCCAAAATAAAAATAACTAGTGGAAAAATAAAGTAAACCTTACACGCTTATATCGACTGAGTGACTGAGTAATAGAAATAAATCAGAATTAACAACTAAATTTTGTGCTCAATTAGACAAATATTATAATACAAATGTGAACTACATGTTAGGGAAAACACCGTTTTTCCCAATATTAAGAATAAAAATTTCCTATAAAACTAGAAAGGGATTTCTAAAAGATTAGATAATTGTAAACTGTAAAGACTGTTAAACATTTAGGATCAATCACGAACTACGAAAATTAGATATACCTTCGCCGTAATTTGAACATGAATCTTCCATCTGTTAGCAGGACGTACTCACCATATCATTCTTACACCATACGAACACTCACGGGAGAATAGAATATGGTAATTTCTTATATTGTTCCCTACTTAAGGGGCTATTGAAAAGAAGGAAAAACCCTTGACCCAGTCGATAAAATCTAGGCGATGACGGTTTATCGCCGCTTGCATTTTGGTCTTAGCTAGATTTCATTTAGTTCCATTCACGATAAGTTGCAATGATTAGGCTTAGCTGCAAGCATTAACTGCATAAGCATAATATGATAGACACATGGACACCTACCTATTATATTGAAGTATTTATTTTGTAATTTTACAGCTACAACCAATAATTACAAACTAACAGTCTACTTCCGTGCGCATAAATTGCAGAATAAGATTTCAGTCTCGAGCAATTCTCAATGCAATTTAATCTAGGAGGAACAACAGATTTTTTATTGGATATTAAAACTGCGAAGTTTATGAATCCCTTTATTGTCGACTACGATGTTTTGTACCACAGTTGTTTTACCACAGTATTTTTTCTTGCTTTCTTTTCTCTTACGATATTTTGCTCGACGATGTTCTCACCTTGCGTTGTTTTCGCAGCGACGTCTACTTTCGCGTTATTTTTGCCGCAATGTTTTCGACGAAAACCAACGGAAAGTAAAGATGCAAATTAAAGACAACTTGTTAATTAAACAAACCAAATTGTCAAAGACAGATAAATAAAAACACACACAGATTTATTACAATAATACTTGATTGGCAACATTAATAGCGGTCTTGATATCATCTTAGAATTAGAAACACTTAACAGCTATCCACTTTTCATTTAATCCAAATTCAGTTCGGCGTCATCTCTTCATTTTTCCAAATGTTAAAAATAAATTGAATGGAAGAAATTCAGATTAAAAATGAACAGTCACCTGTAAAAAGATGGATAGTTATTCAAGAAGTACATTTCCTCTGAAGAGGACTACTTTGGAAACGAACATATCAATATTTATCCGCAAGAACAAAATTCATATAGGAGTTTACCAAGTTGGTTCTGATAACAATAACGTTGATTAATATGAATCATTTTTCATAAAAATCTTCAGAAATCATTTTAGAATAGCTCCTTCATAAATAAATGAAGCAAATACGATCATTTTTCCAAGTTTGTTGCACTGACTTTATAAGGTATTTCTCCCGCCTTCTTGTCATGCCTTCGTGGTGTGGTGGTCTGCACGCTGGACGCGTATTCCAGAGGTCCGTGATTAGATTCCCGGCGAAGGCGTTGCTCAATTTTTAAGGCTTCTGCTTCCAAAAAAATACATTTGCAGTGGCGCCCGAACTAAAAGGGTGGTGGATGATGATTCTCCACAGATTTGGCGATTGGGTCCCCTAAAAACATCAGTCGTTATTTAAAAGGGGGAATATGTAAGGTATTTCTCCTGCCTTCTTACCATGCCTTCGAAATGTAGTGGTCTGCACACTGGGCGCATATTCCAGAGGTCCGTGGTTCGATTCCCGGCGAAGGCTTTGCTCATTTTTCATCACTTTAAAAAATAACCTAATGTCTCTACGTAATGAACAACCAAGGTGATACACATAAATGAAGTAACTATTAGACCTGTAATAACTTGAAAATTTTAGAAATGTACACCCTGCACAAAAAAAGGGCAGTTTTATATCACCAGTTCAACCGGGGCCTATTGACGAAATTTAACTTGCGCTTTTCATGTCTCGAAAGCATGATTAAGGATATATATTTGATTTATATACAAAATTATTCTAACTTAGGTATTTTGACACAAAATCGGACATTTTTTAAAATAACATACCAACTTTTTTCAATATTTCAATTTTACATGCCAAGTACAAAATTACGTCAAAGTTCCAGTTTTTTGTATATATAAAAAAGATATAGAACTTTTCCATTTTTATTTATTTTTTTTAATTTAAAAAATATTTATTTATTTATTTATTTATTTGCGAAATACCTTATTTAGATAAAAACGAATGATTCCAGAGCTGAATTTATATGCATTTTATTTATCATTCTCCTTAGAATTTGTATCTCTGGAAAATTTCAAGTAACACTTCATTTATCCATTAAAAACAATGTTTAGATATTTTTGCTTTGGAAACCTTGCCTTCGATTTCGTCACGTGTCTGTTTGGCACTAGAAGATAGATTACTGGAAAGTTTGATTCTGTGTTTCTCCTATTGCTGCTCAACTAATGGCTCATCATTTATGTTGAAATCCCTTCTCCATTAGTGTCCCTATTTTTGCTCCAATATGAAAGGCTGATTGCGAAAGATCCCATTTCAGTTATGAATGAGTTACAACTTGGTAAGATGAGTATTTGATTTATCACTTAAAGGATTAGAAACTCGTTGTAATAAGATTGAAGTTGTCAGCTCGATTAAGTATGGAAAAACGGATAAGCTTGCCCTCGTCTTTTGTGTACTATGAACAGAATTTAATTACAAAAACTGTCAAGATAAATGCATTTAAGAAAATATTTCAATGCATTGAGGAAGTAGTTTTATTTTTGAGAACTTTCGAAATAAATGCATTAAGAAAGAAATTTACGCTAAAAAATGTGTTAAAATTTAGATGATACTATTTTAAAAGTACTAGAAAACAGACGGAAGAAACAGAATTTATGACAGATTATCGCATTACCTTATTGTCGTGGTATTAATGGTTAGTCATTGCGTGCATTTGGCACTATGATTTTACATAAACACCCAGAGAATCCTGCCTAAATTAAGCTTGACGTAGCAAGGAATTAAAGGCATTTCTACAGCATGAATGTTTGGTATTACAGAGGACAACTAGTTTGCGGTTAGAAAGCTTTGACTTTTACTCCCTGCGATGGCATATTTTGTTCGGGTTTTTTATGTTGCCATTCCAAAATTCTAATGTGTGTATAATAGTTTACTCAAATTAAAATGCAAATATGAGTATTTCTCAACTTCATTTGATTCTTTAGTCTTTCTTCTTTTCAGTAGCCCTTCTCCCTCCTCATATCGTGAGGGACTAAAGTCTGTATAAGAGACTAAAGTCATATAAGGGACTAAAATCTTAACAACAAATCACCTGGGCTAGACTCTCTTTGCAAAAAAAATTATACAGCACTTTCATGAAGTGGAAAATATATTTTTTCACAGACGTTTCAACCTTTTTATATTCTTAGGAGTCTTTCCAACACAATGGAAGAGATCTCGGGTTGTTTTGATCCCTAAAGTTTTAGATAAAAGAACTGCTTTTCTTGATTATATTAGATGGACTAGTCTTTTATCTACTTTGGGAAATGTCTTAAAACTCTCTTCATTAATAGCATAAATAGGTATTTGAAACAGAAATCTCTACATATAATAAAAGAAAGAGTTTGTCTGTATGTGTGCCTTTTGTTTGCGCTGCGCGTAAGCTAATAGACCCACGGCTACGAAATTTGGTACATAGGTGCATCTAGACAAAAGCCAGTGCACCTCAAAGCGATTTTTTCGAAATTCGAATTCGAATTTTTTTATTTTATGTTTTGTGACGAAATCGCGTCATTTTGAGACATAATGGGCTATAGGAAAGCGAGATTTTACTCTACACACTCCATTTTCACATCGTCATGAGACGTAGGCACTTAGCTATTTTACGAAATTAAAATAAATTTCGTGTTTCAATAAATCGATTAAATACGAAATTATTTAACAAAGGGAGCTTAACACCTTTTCAACGGGATTTTTTATAAAATAGTTTATTTTTAAAAATGTACAGTTTATTTTTCTTTGATTTTTTGGACACGTTAAACTTTCATCCTTGCGACTACTTTTACAAAACGAATTTTGGAAAAATGATAATGTTTTGTATTTTTAAAAATTTTTTTAAATGAAGCTTCCTAGTACACTTCTCACATCTCACATCTTTAAAAATGTGATTTTGGCAACAATTTTCCTTTCTCATTGTTGTTGATAGATTTTTGATGAAATCGCATCATTTTGAATAGTTTCATTCGTTTAGAAATATGGGTTTGGCAACAATTTTTCATTTCTTATGTCACTGTTTTTAAGAGATTGACATATTTCGCTGTCATTTATATATATAACACATTTTTATTGTTTTTTTTTATAAAGTTGTTCTGCAGAGTAAAATTCTGCGCGGAATTTTATGTTTTTTGAGTTGCTTTCATGTTATTTTTTGCTTATTTCACTGTTTGTAAGATATTGAAAAGTTTTGCATGATTTGTTTTCTTCAACGGAATGTTGGTTAATATTTTTATTAGGATAAATAATAATTGTATTAAGGGATATAGCTTATTTCATTGTAATTTTTTTCTCTTCAAAATATAAAATAAAATATCATTAATTATACTTTGCTTTTCAGAATGTTTTGTTTTTTGTATTCTTTTATGTTATTTATTGCTCATTTCACTGTTTTTAAGATATTGAAAAGTTTTGAGTGATTTTTTTTAGGAAACAAAGTTCTTAACCTCCTTTATACCATTTGAGTTCTTAAGATTTTTCAAAGGGAAGTTGGTTAATTTATTTATTAGGATAATTAATATTTGTATGAAGGGATATTGCTTATTTCATTGTAATTTTGCTATACGTAATAACGTTTTTTATGAAGTTGTTCTGCAGAGTAAAATTCTACGCAGTTTTTAAATTTAACGTTTGGTGTTCCCTTCAGCCATTGTTCCGGTACATTTAAAAGCCAGACGAAGGCTGGCAGCGAAGCTGCTAGTGTTTTTATAAGAATTCTCAGTTCGGATTTACTCCTCGGAAGTCTGCTGAAGATGCCTTTATTCGCCTTAATAATGTCTTGTAATATGGAAAGAGAATGAAGTTCACAACAGTTCTTATTTTTCTGGATTTCAAAGATGCCTTTTAGTGATTTTTGGTGGACATCTATATTAAAAATTCTAAAAATGCTAGTACACCACATAATATCTATATAACCAATACAGTACACCAAGACAGGCATGGAAAGCAGATAGTACCTTCTGTATAATCTATAATTTTGAAAATGCGTAATTTTTGTACAGTAGAATTACTGAAATAACTATTATTTTATTAGAAATCAATATTTCCATTTTTTTACTCTTTTTCTTCTTTATCCTCAGAAAAGAATATTTTAACTTTTTTTCACTAGAAGGCTGTCAAGTCATTCTAATTACTTGATGTAACTTTAAATATAATTCATACATAAGAACGATTTTGTGTTGCTAATATAACATCATAAATACTGCATATCGGAATAATAAAAAAGAAAAATTTAAAAAAATGTTTTAAATGATAGATTGTAATAGCCGGAAGGGATAAAAAAGACGTCAATAGCATTTAAGCAAAACTTCTGAAAATTACGAATAAAACCTTGAACATGTAGGAAAAAAAATATGTTTGATTAAAATAATTTCAAAAGATTTTAAAAATTGAAAGAGTTTCTCTCTGAGAAAAAATTAACTTACTAGGATACTTTTGGGTTCAGTAAGTAATAAAGAATTTCTTCTCTTCTGTAATCATGAATTCAAATAATTTAAAAATACTCTGAATTTTTGAAAATGTTTTGGTGCTAGATGCCTTGCAGGGTTCTTCAAAAGAAACTGTAGTTCTCAAAGGTTAAAATAGAAAATGTAATAACATTTTCTTTTCAATCGATAATATTTTTTATGGTGAGAAGAAATTCTTTGTTCCACAATAGTTTGAAAGTTTGAATGAAATTAAAAACAATAGAAGCGTAGGAAATGAAAAATTATTGTTAATGATTCCAATTAAAAATACTGTTCTTTCCAATTAAAAATGCTGACGTTGTTAAGCTGTCTTAGTAGTTAAATTTTAATTTTTTACTACCATTTTTGTTGCCAACTTATTCAAGAACTCTGCAAATTAAATTAAAACGTAACTAGACAGAAAGTGTCAATACATAATTATTCGCAGATAACACTATCTAGTGTTCTGATGTATGACTGGTGTCAATGCTTTGTAAATCTTACTAGATCGGAATCGAGTTATCGCTTTAGCCCAGAAGAATGACTAAAGTTGTAAGAAGGTTAAATAATATTTTTATTATTAGCCCGATGGAGAAGGGCTGTTTGTCTCGAAAGCGCATTTTGCGTCGAATCACTTTCAAATTTTTGCCACGAAATATTATCGCTGCATATCATATTTAAATAAAATAAATAAGGAAAAATCTGCATAAATGTATGTATTTTTCTCGCATTGTGAAAAAACAACGGTACCTAGAGCCATCAAATTTTGAATAACGTAGTCCTCCACCCGAATATGAGCACCTGGAAACGAAAATTTTGAAATTCGAATTTGTTTTATTATCTATTTCCTATTTTGAAACTAATATCTACTTTAATGAATTTTTGATTAAAAATCTCAAAGATTTCGAAGCAAGCAGTGCACAGAATAAAACATTTTTATCTCCAGTGCGAGACTGTCTATGGGAAATTCTAAAGATATGCTGTTTTTAAATATTTTTAATCCAAAAGGGCTTAGCCCAAAATCTCTCGAAACGTGTATATATGTGTAAATGAAAAAAAAAAAAAAACCCTTTAGGAGAAATATGTAATCTGAAAATCTTTAGGTTATACTTTTTTTAATTATCTATATATTAATTATTTATAACCTTTTATTTAACTTTTAAATGAGCAAAAGCCATTATTTGTGCTACTTACAAACATCTGCTACTTGCAAATATTTAACATAATATAAGAAGAAGAAATTTCAATGTAGGTAACATAGTCTGAGATAACAAACTAAATAGATCTCTCCAGCTACCTGAAGATAATTAATGGCGCGGATTCAGCTTTCTGCTAGCAAGATGCTATTTAGTTTGGCAGAACGTGGGATAGTACGTAACGGCGAGTCGAGGCTGCTACAAACTCTAACCCTAAATTTTTCAAAACTCTCTGCTTAAGCGTATAAGGTATTTCTCCCACTTTCCAAGCGTCCTTCGTGGTGTAGAGGTTCTGCACAATGGGACGGTATTCCAGAGGTCCGCGGTTCGATTCCCGACGAAGGCGTTGTTACATATTTTTCATCTTTTCTGCTTCCGATTAACCTAATGACTCTACAAGTGGCGCCCGAACTAAAAGGGCTGTGGATGATGATTCACCACACCCAGGATTTGGCGACTAGGTCCCCTAAAACCCTAGTCGCCCTTTAAAAAGGGGGAGTATATAAGGTATTTCTCCCACTTTCCAAAAGTCCTTCGTGGTGTAGTGGTTCTGCACACTGGGCCGGTAATCCAGAGGTCGGCGGCTCGATTCCCGGCGAAGGCGTTGTTAATTTTTCATCTTGCCTCTTTCTAAAATATACCTAATGTCTCTACAATCGCACAACAAATAATACGTAATCTTGTGAAGACTACGGAAAGAAAGGGAAAGTAAAGGTTCCGTTCATAATAAATAGCTAATGAACATAAAACCCGACATTTGTAGTTGTGTCCAGAAAGTTTGCGTGCGACACTAAGAGAGCATTCAGACGAAGGCTTTACATCAGAGCTTGAATACACCGAACCTCCATTGCAAGGCAATGCAGCACTGGTTGCAAGGCAAGCACTGCTACGTCATGGAAATTGGTATAAAGATTTTGTCTAAATGTTTTAACTGTTGAACGTTTTAGGAATCTGGTACAAAAGCGTACTAATCACAGCGAATCAAATATGAACTAACGATTCCGCTGAATCAGCTGCACGCCCGCGCATGTGCAGCTTTACCTTCCTTGATTGAGTATGTCTTTAAAGTTGGTTCCACAGAGTTGAACAAAGCTATTCAGATTTTATTGCATTATGATTAAGACAACTACAATATTTATACCACTTTTTAAATGCTGCGTAAAAGACCTCAATCTCTGCCGTAGAGTAGAGCTAGTATGTTATTGAATAGTTAAAGGAGCTGGAGCAGTAAAGCACTTTGTGTTGATTTTAGAACTGCCGCATATAGTTTTGTTATAATTTCCCAGTCTTTTAGCTCTCTATTTTTAACCTTAATTCTCTCAGCGCACCTTATCCTTGCAACGATGTTACATTAGGTGACTTTCAAAATTAATCGGTCAGAACTGACTCAAGAGGCATAAAAGGTTTTAAGTATCAATCTCCTTCACTCGCCCTTCGATCTTTGATATTTGGAATATAAATGATTACGAAATTTGTATATATGTAAATAATACTAGTGACATTATATCTAAACTTGTAGTATCTCTTGCATAATGTAATATGAAAGGCATCAAGAGAGTGAAGCTTCGCCAGAAAAATAACGAGCAAATCCATTTAATATAGAGACACTAATTTAAATAGCACTAAGCTGGTAATGGTTTTGGCGACTAATTTGACGTAAAATCGCCAAATGTCGGCAAACTTAACCACATTTGATCATCCCCCCTCCATCTAACTGTAACTGGTCCTATCACTATGTAACCGTAACTGTATCCAGCCGCATGTAACTGTAACTGTGTATGCCTTCCAGCAGTTTTGAGAAATTAAAAGTACTGGACAATTTTCGATGGCCGGGGGAAAATAGCATCATCCCTCCGATGATGTAACCTGAACCACAGCGAGTATCAGTTGCCAGTTTAGTACAAAGTTCAACTCAAAGATTAGCTGAATGTACTGAGAGGTAACTGCGAGCTTCTCATATGAGGCTTTCGTGTGTTCAAGTAGTCTGAAGGGGTAGTTACTGACTGTGCTTTGTCGTAATGAGAAGAGCTTTACGAATACTTTTGTAAAAAGCCTTAGAACTGTCAAGAGTTTCGTTTACGAAATAAATTTTATCAAGCTTTCATTTTTTTGTGTGCATTCAATGCATTACGAATACGTACACACGCAATAATATGTATTTGACAAAGACCATGTACTTCCTAGGTGTTTTGTTACCGAGAGTTACAACTGTGAAGTTTTTCATTCGATGTGTTAACATGCCAGTGGATAGGCTACCTCATTGTTGGCAGAAAGCATGGCGCTGATTCTGCATTAAATTATTAATTGAGATGTATTCTCAAGTAGCAAACAGAAGAGTAACTAGTAAAGATTCCTCAAACTTTTGTTTGAAATGCCCAGCTGTGGTGAGATGGCTTCCCCGCAAAGGGTTAGGATTGCCAGAAAGTGTCAGGGTTGCCAGATTTGGCGAGGAATCGCCATTTGACGACAAAATTGGCGATATGCCACAGACGGAGCGAAAATATTCCAGAACGCAATTTTAGCGGTTTTCTTCGGGAATGTTCTCGAAGGCCGGTTAGAGCTATATATGTCCAGCCTGTATCCGGAGAAAGTAGCATGTTGAGTTCAATAGTAGTGTTTCGAGTTCAGAGCTTAGCTTGAGAGCGACCGAGTCGATTCGGGAAACTGTATTTTAGTGCTTTGCCGTGAAACTGTCTTCACCGTTGTAGCCTGAAGGCTGTGTTGCTGACTGTTTCAGCGTATTTATCGTAGTTTTTCAATGACTGTAAACATGTCTTTTAAACTCTCATGTGTAAGGCTGGCGAATAAATTGTGTTTTGATTCTTCATCAAGTTGTAGAGACATTAGGTTATTTTGAAGCAGGAATTGTGAAAAATAAGCAATAGCCTTGCCGGGACTCGAACCGCGGACATCTCGAAAACGCGTCAAGCGTGCCGACCGCTACACTACGAAGGCATCCTAAGAATGCGGGAGAAATACCTTATAAAGTGTTATCGTCAATTACTCCAAATCCTCGTATCAGTAGAACGCAACAATATTTACAATAATAAGGTAAACAGGACTTGAGGCATATTCTTCAAATGCTTTTGTGAACGAAGAAATAAAACTGTTGAATATTAGAAGTTAATTCTGAAGTTAAATCTGAAGAATAGAATGACTGTAGTTATATTAGTATTTTTCTGTGGAGTTAGTTTTCTTTAGAACGTCCTTCACGAATTTATGCCTTTTTTATGCAGATAATCTTTGCAGACTATGCCATAGTTGATTTAAGAATTAAACATGTAAATTTTCCGCATTCAGATTACTATATTTTAATTTAGGAAACAAGTTACATTTTTCTTCCATATACAGACATATTTTTTTAATATTTTCTTAATTTTGTATTAATCTATAAATCTTATAGTGCGTATGCTTTCACTGTATAACATTTCATTTCATTTAACGAAAATTTAATACCAAATATTCAGAGTCCTACTCGAACAGATATTTTCTTCAGAGACCGGCTGATCAACAAAAAAAGCTGCGAGACATGCAGCGAATGATTAATGGTCATTTACCGTCCATTATCGGACCCGAAAGGGCCCATCATCTCTCATGAGGAAAAGTCTCCTGCAGACACAAATGCATCTTACTATGTTTGTCATCTAGCAAACACATAGTGGTTGCTACCGAAAGAAAAGTTTTTCACGAGAAAAAGAATGGAGAAAACTTTTGCAGGAAACTGAAAAAGAATGTACTTATGGGTAGTTTTTATTTATTTTCTATGTAAAAGAAAGCTTGAAAGAAAAGAGAAATACGTGATAATATAGTGCAACTCCTTTCTGAGAAATTTCTATTGAATGCCCAAAATAACTTAATTACTTAAAATAAAAATAATCTAGTGTAAGGCTTATTCACGTTTCTTTAAATGTATTATTGATCTAACCCGGCAATCTTTTCATAAATTAAGCTTGTATAAAGAGAAATGCAAGATATTAATTACGATTTTATTGCATATAATGAAATGAGAAAATAACAAAGCAATATTCACATCCTTAATCTACACTCATGTCCATAAATTAAGGATAATGCAAAATCAGGCAAAGGAAGAGTTAGAAGCAAAACAAATTTGACTTATTTGTAAAGCTTATTTATTAAACAAAAGGTAAAGAGCAAAAAAAAGATGCTATATGTTTGATATTATTAAAAAAATTAGCGATTTTTTCTCCCTGGAGCAAATTACAAAAAAAAAAAAAAAAACCCTATTTACAAAAACCCAATATTACATGGTTGGTATGATTGCTTATATATAGTATGTCTCCCAGACGATGCAGTACAGTCCGTACAACGCCTAGGCATGCTGAGTATCAAATTATCGATCTGATCTTGGGGGATATTACACCACTCAAAAAGCAATGCTCTCCAAAGTTCCGGTAGACATGTAGGTGGAGGTTGACGGGCTGCAACTCGTCGGCCAAGCATGTCCCACACGTACTTTACTGGATTCAAGTCCGGTGAGAATGCTGGCCAGTCCATACGGGTGATATCCTCCGATTGAAGGCATTCGCTTACGATGTTTGCACAGTGAGGACGGGCGTTGTCATCCATAAACACAAATTGTGCGTCCATGGCGCCCCGAAACAAACTTACATGTTGTTCCAGAATGACGTCCCGATAGATTTGGCTTGTCATGGTTCCAATTTGAACATGCAGGTCAGTTCTGGAGCCCAGAATAATTCCACCCCAAACTAGCACTCCTGCACCACCGTAACGGTGTCGTTCAATGATGTTTTCTTGGTGGTAATGAGTATCTGGAGCTCTCCATATGAAAGTCCGGCGAGAATCAGACTGCAAGCTAAACCTGGACTCGTCGGAAAACATCACACAAGCCCACTGTTGCGGTGTCCACAATGCATGCTCTCTACTCCACGCTAACCGCAGGCGACCGTGAGTTGCAATAAGTGGAACGCATCTGACAGGTCTACGAGCATATAGACCAATCTGCCCTAAGCGTTTGTACACGGTCTGCCTTGAAATTGTCGTACCAGTGGCTGAAGAGAGCTGACGAGACAGGTCTGAGGCTGTGCTCCGCCTGTTTCTTTTGGCAGTAACTGCCAAATACGGGTCCTCATTGGGCGTTGTAACTCTGGGGCGACCTGTGTTGTAACGTCTACTCACATTACCATCATCTTGGAATCGTTGCCAAAGCCTGGAGATGGCACTCTGGGCAATTCCAAGTTCGTCTGATACTTCCAGTTGGGTACGCCGACATTCCAGACGGCCGATAATTCTACTGCGTAAAAAATCATCCAAATGCGTCCTTTGTGTCATAACTATTCGGTTATTGCAGTGAAATGCTTATAAAGCGCCTGCGAACAATTTTACTTCTTTGCCTGTATTCCTTATATACCACTCTCTTACACTCTCGTCATCGTGACGTACCATGTCATCTGGTTACTTCCTGAAATTTGCATATGATTCTTGAAGATGTGTGTAGTGATTTTACAGGTGATATATTTATTTTAGAGTTCGATTTCCGCGTGACTCCGAATTATCCTTAATTTATGGACATGAGTGTATATTGAATTTAAGACCAGTATGGAAGCCCTTCTAAAGACAAACATGCATATTATGTACAGTGTCTCAAAATATTTCAGGATTTAAGCTTTTAAATTAACCTTTATGTATGCATGAATTTTCCTTTATATATGCAGGAATATAAAGTTGTGACATACTTTTAAAGAGTAAGTACCCCGATTGACTATGCAAACAAACATCCGGCCATTAGCGCACCGTGGAATCTGGGAATGTCGGTCACTGGACGTGATCGTTGAATTATCTGAATTTTATACGGTTGACACGCACGCAGATCTTCCGCCATGATCCTCTACATTGTAGGTTTGTTCAAACTTTTGAACCGCTATTTTTGTACCCGCATCACACATTACACGCAATTATAGTTTTAGCGCAAAACTTTTCGAGTTTGTAATATATTTTCAGGATAGCTAAGCGCATTTGCGTGGTGTGTTTCTTCATCACTACTAACAGGAATTTAATAAGTACATTTGTTTCAGAGAAAGTTGCCAACCCAACGGGAAAATAACGGCCAGCAATTTAAATCCTAACTTAATTCTGAGACAATGGATAGAGTATTTGGAAAAGACAAAAAGGAAAAAGAACGACACATATGTCCGAAATCAATGTGCTTATTGTATTGTATTTTACAGTTTCTAGATTTGTGATCCCAAATTAATCGAATGATAGAGCTGACCAGTGTTGCTTTCAAACTGTGCATCGAAATCGACTAGAAACATTTTGAGCTTATATGACGCTCACATACAGATGTACTAAACCTATAAGGTATTTCTTCTGCTTTCCTAGTGTGCCTTCGTGGTGCAGTGGTTCTGCACGCTATTCCAGAGGTCCGTGGTTCGATTCCCGGCGAAGGCGTTTGCTATTTCCTGCTTCCAAAAATCCTAATGTCTCTGCAGTGGCGCCCGAACTAACAGGGTTGTTGGATGATGATTCTCCGCACCCAGATTTGGCGATTGGGTCCCCTAAAAACCCCAGTCGCCCTTTAAAAGGAGAGTATATAAGGTATTTCTCGCGCCTTCGTGGTGTAGTGGTTCTGCACGCTGGGCCGGTATTGCCAGAGGTCCGTGGTTCGATTCCCGGTGAAGACGTTTGCTATTTTTCATCTTTCCTGCTTCCAAAAATCCTAATGTCTTTACAAAATGCTTTGAGTTCTTTTCACCTGAGTAAAACACAATGCAACAAATAACCTAATTTATAATGTATATGCCATTTTTCTTTCCCGGATACTCTACCTAAGGAATATTTGATAAATAAGAAAACTGGATCTGAGTATTACTACAATTTTAGTTCGATTACAATATATAGCCTTTCTTAAGGACCTTTCAGTATAATTTAACCCTTCGTCTCTGTTTTTGGTATTCCAGGGAAGCTGAATCTCTAGAATATGCAAATTAGCTGACATAAAAGGAGTTTAAAGACGATTAAACTATTGTATATTAACTGTAAGTGATAATCTGTTTGAATTGGCTTGTAGTGAAGTGTAATACATTTTCAAGGGTTTCATTTCGAATAAGTCATTTTTGCTGTACTGTAATTATGAGCTTTGTAATTGTTATAAATTGATAGCGCCAGTCGTTAGGTAGCGCTGTCAATTCATTTTAAGTGCTCCGGAATCCAGTCTTTGGAACACTCTGATTACTTGGATTAGGCATGCAATAACAAAAATGTTAAGTATAATAATAATGAAGGCATATGCCTAATAATTTTTATAAAATATTACATTACATATGTAATAAATTATTTGTATAGGTGTTAATATGAGATCTGATGATCGCTTATCTCTGTAATGATACTGTTACGTTTTTCTTTTCTTCTGACACCAGTTTTTACGTTATTTTCTTCCTTCACGTTTGTACGGGGTTCGTAGATTTTTAGTGAATAACGACGACACTTGATAAAGTATCGAAACACACTTCATTTAGCCAATACTGATAAGGACAGCTCCAAAGTCACGTTTTTACAGTCGTCGATGAACTACTATAAACACGCTGATACGATCAGTGACACTGCCTTCACACTGTCAGGCAATAACGGTGGAGACATCTTCACTGCAAAGCTCGCGACTCTGCTCGGTCGTTCTCGGAACTTCACGTACTCTCGAGCCTCTCCACTCTACAACTCCCGATGCACTCGACGACAGACGAGCACAGCTCCCGACTCTTCGATTCAGTCGTTCCCGGAGCTCAACACGCTCTCTCGACGATGCACTAACCGCGATATACTACGAGGGTCTTGCGGTGCACTCGACGACCCAGTCGCCACTCGCTGCCCGGCTGTCAACTCGATCCACTCCGCAGGGACTGACTCGCTAGACGAGACACACACTCTCGATACTAACTGACTGCGGACCAGCAGGGTTTATATAGCTTTCGGCTTGTGTTCGAGAACATTCTGGGCTAAACCGGTAAGAATTCGTTCCAGAAAGTTCTCCTTCAATCTTGGCATATCGCCAATTTTGTCGCCAAATTGGCGATTTCTCGCCAAATGTGGCAACCTTGCCTTCTTTTGCCATTTTATGGCAACCCTAAAACTGCTTTGCGGGGAAGCCATCTTACCGCGCCTGTACATTTCGTAACAATACTTAGAGAAACCAAAAGGGTATCGTAGTTATAAAAACACTTGACCTATCAAGAGTAGCTACATTTTTGCTAACTACGATTCAAATAAATCAAATTTTGTTTGGCTTGTTTGGCGTATAAATAATTCAGTTTGTCCACTGTGTTTAACTATAGTGTACCAAATTTAGCAATCAGATCATAGCTTGATGGCTTGATACATAGCTTCATTGACTATAAGACAAACCTTAATTATGCTTGAAGTATTGTATTAAAAAAACTGCAATTCGAAAACTTCATTTGCAGTCCAACTTCTCGAATAGCTTGCTATTAAAGATCTAAAAGGTTTTTAATAAATATTTAAAAAATTAACTTCAAAAGTCAAGATTTAGCTATTCAAAAATGGCGAAGCAACATACATATTTCATCGTAGAACAACAAGAAAATATCGACAAATAAAGATTTCTTCATTTTTAAAGATGCAAGTATGCATTCATTTCACTGAATCACCTGCACACGTCGCTTGCAATAAATGTTTCCCTAAGTTTCAGAATAGGAAATCCGAAAGCTTAAAAAAATAAACACCTCACTGAAGTTGCCTTAGTCGTATTAAAAAGAATTACGTAGCAGTATTATTGATTTAGAACATATCACTTGTAATATAATTAAATAAGTATGTAAGTCTTAATTAAATAGGTGCAATTTATTTATCTCAATAGAATACCTAGCTGTGAGAGCATATTTCCCTTTCTTCCTTTGGCAACAAAATGCTGAATATTTTCCAGCCCTCTGTATCTGAATTGAAAGACAAGCTATTTTTCTTATACTCAGTAGTTTTCCTATTTTTAGAAAGTTCGCATAGCCAACTGAACCGAAAAATTCTAACTCAAAGTTAGCTTCTCTAACTTGAAGATTTTCTCTCAGCTAACCGTTTCGAAACGGCACCGATTTCTTTGCAGTTTTCCCAAAGGTTGTGTTCTATCCTTCCACTAGAAAAATACACTCCTAACACACTTTCCTGAACAATCAGAAAAGAACTTCTCGGAACCCGAGAACAGATCTGGTGCTACTTGAATGTTCTTCTTTCTTGATCTCTATTTTCTCCTCTCGTCTTGGTTTAGTAAAGAAGGCGAAGAATAAGCCTGGCCTGTTCCTGACTGGCTTCTCTGCTTTTTTATTTATTTATTATTATTCTTTTCACTATTCCGAAGTAGTTTCCTTTCGAAATCAAAGGTGAAAATTACAAGATTCCTTTCCCTTTTTGGCAATATCCTTGGGGATAAAAGAGAAAGCAGCAAGGCGTGGTGCAAAATCAAAGGAAATGAACGGATTACGTTCTGTGGTTTTTCAAAAGAATAGAAGGCTGAACGGCAAATGGCATTTTCAGTACTTCAAGAGCACAGTACAGGTCATATTTGCTTCGGCTGTAGTGCAAGTAGATTGCAAGGTATAATGGTATTGAAATAATCATTTTTCTACTATCAAGTTAAAAGTTTCTCAAATAAGATCAAAAAGAAATTGAAAAAGCTTGAATTATGAAAATACACTTTTATGAATCCTTCTTAAAATAGACTTTCAAGCAGGTTTTCTTCATTAAAAACATTATAGTTTTATAATTATAATAAAATTTGCATCAAAAAAGATGCATCTAGGCTATAGAAGAAGCGACTGATAAATCTTCTTCGGTTATCTCTGTTAGAGCATTAATCGTTTTTATATTTTTATTTCAGCCAGAAACATCAAAAACTCTTCTTTAATTAGTGAATTAAATAACTTTTAGCCTTCAAATCCTTTGAATACCATCAATTAATTAAAACATTCTATTAAATTGTCTTTTTATAAAAGAATTACAAAATTACAACAACCCACACAAAAAAAGTCAGAAAAAAATCTCAGAACATATATATCGTATATTCTGGCTTATAGCGCGCATATATAATTTTGAACTACACTTTTTAATTATAGATATATTCGCCGTATAATTCGCACTTTTTCGCCAGATGCGTCATGATAGTCTAGAAATAGTGTGTGAGGGGATAATAAAAGTATAGAATCAAATTAATCCCTACATAATTCAAAAGTCATTTAAAAAATATAGTAGTATATCTAACAGTATACAGAGGCTGTTAGGACATTTTTTAGACGATTTTGGTAACCGGTAATAAAAAATCATTTGCTGCAAAAGAAATAATTGCAATTGTACTATGTTTTTAAAAGTCAAAATTATCGTCTGTGGCTTGAAAGTTTTGTTTTTATTCAAAATGGCGAATTTAATTAGGCAGTTTTTCAAAGGCAACATTTACGCTCTTTCCGAAAAGAAATATGCATACTCCGTTATCCAAAAACGATGTGAGAGTCATGGTTTTGTGATATCTAAAGCGTCGATAGGTAATATCATCAACAGGAAAGGAATAAAACGTCAAATCGTCTTCTTCCAAAGCATATCGCTCAACGCAGGACATGCTGCAGAATTCTATATGAGAAACACTTATCCAAAGAAAAATGGAAAACAATTGTCACAATAGATGAAGCGTGGGTGTATTTAAATGATTGTAACAAAAAAAGAGCCATTTATTATCATAAAAGGGGAGAAAAAAATTAAGTACATGGTTCAAAGAATCGAAAGATAGTTTTTCTAAGGAATTCATGATTGTTGCTGGTTTTCCTTATAATGGCAAGTGTTGTGTAGAGAATTGTCTGATCGCGTTATAAAAACTAGGTGAATGATTTTCTGATTTATGGAAATCTTAATTTTATTTGATTCTGAATTATTTATTTTAATGCTTTAATTTTGGGGAAAGACAGATGCTTCTGGGGATATTATTTATTTTAAAAGAATATTATTTATTTTTCCTTTATTTGCAATTTTTGTCCAAGCTTTGATTCATTGTAAAAAGAAGCAGGGAAAGGGAGGCAATTTTGCTAAGTCATGATTTCGCGCGCTTTGTCCTTTAGAATGTTCTAGAAGAAATTTCATTGTGCAGTTGACCTTAGGACAGGAAGTACGTGACAGAAGGGTCAGAGGTTGCCATTTAACCTTCGATGGAAGTCATTCAGGTTTTGGCGATCGGAAGGTCCGGTTGTTGGCTAGGTGAAGGAGGGGCGCGCACGCGCATTCGCTCTTATTTCCGCATTCAGGGGTTGAAACGCAAATTTTGCCAAAATTAAGGGGGCGATAATTGAAGCCATAGTGGGAGCCCGCGTTTGTGAAGAAGACGAAAATTCGAGTTTGAATCACTTACTCTTGGAATGACTTTTTCGTGTGAGACTTACTGTGTGGATGTTACTTTAGAAACGATGTAATTTACGAAGAGAGGTGTTTCTCGGCAGGGAGCGGCAAACATGCTCCCCGGCCGCGTGCGGAACTTACTTTTGGACGTTACTCTTGAAACTTGCTCTGGGGTTGAGCGAAAGAAAAGATGTAATTTACGAAGAGAGATGTTTCCCGGCCGGGAGCGGCAAATATGCTCCCCGGCCGCGTTTTGGCTAAGAGGCGAAATTGATAAGTGTATGAGTCCTGCTGAGAGATTTAAAGACTTTTGGACGTCACTTTTTGCCCTACTTTGGACTAGTTTTGTTGAAGGACTTAAGACTTTCAGGATTAAGACTTGTGGCCCGATTTTTCGAAGCGGGAAGCCCAGGCGGACAGCCGTGCTGGGCAGCAGTTTTCCTGTTTCTGTTTTCCAGAGTGAAAATTGCTTCGTCGTTATGAAAACCAGTTACCTGCCGTGTGTGTTTCGCCAATAATGCCAGGACAGGACGATGTCCTCTGAAACTTCCATTTGTAAACGGGGATCAGCGCCGACGACGTCAACGCTTATTAGGATACGAGTCCTCCACTTCAAGACGTCCATCCAAGATAAGTTTTATTTTTTGTGTTTGAACTTTAAGTAAGGTTTCAACAACTTCCTTGGAATGTAAAAACAACTTCGAATCTTAAATTAATTCTCAGGCTTTCAATTGTTTCCCTTTCCCCTTCTAAATTACCGAGACAAACCTTAAGGTCTTTATATGAATAGGATGTAATAATTTAAGTTGTTTGTGTAATCTTCCTTAGAACAGATGTGAATTGCAAATAATATGTTTTCCTTAACCTCTTAGAAATTATAGAACGGGTACCCGTTAAATTAAAAGAGTCATGTAATAGATTTGCAAATCATGAATTTAAATGTAACAAAAAAAATGACAAATTGAAGAATTCACCTGTGTCTAAAATAAGTAAATTAAAAGGTAACACAAATAAGAAGTTTGACTCTCTGATTAGGATAAGATTAATTTTTAATTGTGAGGAATTTGAATAAACTGGTATTTAATCTGGAAACCTATTACTTATGTTTTCTTTAGATCCTTTATGTGTTTTTCTTATATATATATATTGATTTTACATGTTATTTATTCGATCCTCTCACGGCGCGGTCCCGGATGCATTTTCACAACGCAATGCATTACCGTTTTACCTATACGATTACTAAAATTGTGGTAATTAGCAAAATCTTAAGAATTTAGTTTCTCAGTTGATATTTAGTTAGTTACGGTTTCACCTGTCTGTATCTGCATTAGTTTCCTCCCTGAGAGGAAGTAGTAACACAGCATTGGTGCCCATGATTTTACGGCAAAGTAAAGAAACAGAACATAGTTTTTTTTTTCTTACTTAACACAAGTTAAAAAAAAGAGAGTGCAAAAAAATGTCAAGATTAACTCCAAATACTATCAGGAACATATTTTATCGCCAATTTTTCTGAATGAAATACCATCGCTTTACCCACAGTGCCATCCATCTGTGAGACTCCATGAGGAAAGCTAGCAGTCACACATCAAAATTCACTGTAAAATTCCTAAAAGAAATGTAACAAAAAACTGGTATCAAGGCCATACCCTTCACTGATATCCCTACTAAATCTCCCGATGTGTCACCTATGGATTGTTGTGCTTTCAGACTTTTAAAAACTGCATTATGCAAAAGTTGTCCCAAAACCCTAACAGGACTCTGGAAAGCTGTTCGGGAGGAATGGGATAGAATACCTCTTCTGCCACTTCAAAAGACATTAATATCTTGGAAATTGCGGTGTCGAAAGATAGTTCAGAATAAGGGATGTCAAATAGAGCATTTAAAACACAAGAATTTTATGTAATTTAGTTTTGTGAATACAATATACATCGTCTAAAAAATGTGTGAACAGCCTCTGTAGATGGAACAGAAGATAATTATTTATTTATGGATCGGAGTAAAAGTGCTAGTGGAGATGAAGCAGAATTCTAAAATATGTCTGAAGATATAATGGAAGACGAATAGACGAAGTTTTTCTGTTATCCAATAATGAAAATTCTTAAGTTCATAGGGTACGTCATTTCTTTTAAATAAACAGGATTTAGATACATGTAGAAATATAATTTTTGCATTCTCATTTTTTACTTACTTTTAAATCTATCATTTTTATATCAGGCGTAAAACGCGTAAGCGTAAAATTCGACTTTATTTTCTGTATTAAAAGTGCGCCATATAGTATGGAATATACGGTAGTTGTAAATAATAAAGAAAGAATGTCATTGTTTACATGAGAAGGGAAATCTTTAAAACATTCATTTCTCACGTAGAGTAGGAATCGAACTTTCCTAACACGCTTCATAAAAAGCCCGTCTGTATTATAGTATTTTTCTGTTGATTCTAATGTGGGTTTTGTTGACTCAAATTTTGAGAATAAATTTAAATATCTATTTTACCTGCAGCGCAGACTATATAACCAGTGTGTAATATAAAATATACGTACTTTGTTAATTGTAAAATATGAGATTTAAAATTTTTATAAATGATGTTGACATGCCTGCATGTGCTTCAGAAGATAATTCTAACGTCGAAATGTAAATCAAGTAACTTTAAACGAACGGAAATTAATTGTGAATGTCTTCTGATCCTCCACTAAGATTCCCTTTTACTCATATTTTATTAAGAAGATATTTAAACTTCGGCATGAATGCTGTAAATTTTCTCTTTCAATGTATTTATACATATAATTTATCTGGTGTTTTCACTTTGGAAATAAACGAGTATACAGAATAAAATATTCAAAACATGTTCGACTATTGCTTTTTCACTTTCGAGAAGTAAACTCTGGAGTAGAAATTCTCGTTTTCATTCCAGAAATAAAAAACAGAAACTAATGCTGAAGGATGTATTGAAATTAGCATCCCTAAAGAAAGAAAATATTATTACCCAAACTTATATTAAGCTATTCATCTGATCTTGCTTCAATTTATGCAATAGATAAACACTAATATTTATTGAAAAAGGGAAGAAACATACATTCTCTCCTTTAATATCTGTTGCTGTAAATCGTGCTTTCCTGCTTTATACATCTGTTTGCGAAAAGAAAACTTTTAATAAAAATGCCATTATTTAGTTTTGAATAAAAATTCCGACGAATATTAAAATTCCATAGTTATAATAAAACTAAATGAAATATTTCCTACTCGCTGATAAATACAAAAGTCACTCAATACGCAGGACTGTTACAGGCATGCATCTCAAAATAATTTGTTGTACTTGCCGTTTGCCATCGCTTTCTTTTCCTCCAAACTACATATTCCCTTCTTATTCCACTCAACATAACTTGCATTCTGTCAACAGCTGACGGGAGATCTCAAAAATATAGGAAATAATTAACAAAAACAAATAAATATATAAAAGTAATCATTTGGTTAAAATAAACCTTACAAATACAAGGTATTTATAAATGAATGGTGGGGTTTTAAAAATTATTAATAAATCGATATATTAGTTTACATGAGGAAACTTTACTGCATAAGCAGCGATAGCTATACAAGTTTTTGATGCATTAATCTCAATCCTTCAATACGTGCATCCTTGGTCACATGACGCACATCTACACGGTAATCAAATTTTTCTCACACTCGGTGTAGCACGTCCGCCGAAACGGTCTGCAGTAATTGTTTAATCTGGCCACAAGCCATTTTCCTCGAGGGACATGGGCATTGACGGTTTATAAAATCGGTCTTTAACATGTTGCAGCACGTCTAGCAGCGTTGGTGAAGAAGTTGGTTAAGAGGCTGTCGTACATTCCTGTGAAAATAGATCGGAGCACCGACCAGTTGCAAAATATAATCATCATAATTCATTTTCAACTAAGGTATAGTTCGACCGTCTCAAACGCAACCATAGTTGGCATTCAGCCAAAACACATAGACTCATCCAAAAGGGACGGTATTACTTGCTGCGACGTGAAAGGTCTTCTCTTCTCCGGAAAGAGCTATGCTGGAGGGAAAGAAAGTCCCTATCCTTCTACCCTATTTTGAGAATAATTCGGTCCGAATGGCGCATGCGTGTTTGCGATCATGATCATGGATGAGGCGGTCGAACTATACCAACCAGATTTCAAATATGTTTAGAAATGAGTCACCGATCATTGTTTCTTGTTCGAAGAAAAATAGGCCATGTACTTTCTCGGAACAACGCACAGAAAACGTGCACGAAACTCTCGCTGGCCTGAAACCACATATCTGGACACCTCAAAATGAAGCACACATAAATGAAGCACACTTTTCCATCTTGAAAATTGATGTTGCGGCTGCGCAGTACGCATGACAAGCAAACAGCAAGCAACACATGAGAAACTTGGGCAGTTGCTGATGCTTACGGTGTAGGGTTTACACCAGTAAGTTTTATTATATATAACTCAGGAATACCAAAATTATTAATAAAATCGTTCTTACATTCTCATCAACCCTTTGTAAAATATACATTTTTATTTGTACTTAGACAACTTCTTAAAATTCAAATTCCATCTTTACATTAAAGCAACACATAAACAAAGTGTTTCAAAACACGAATTTTCGTTTAGACATTCTTTGAATGAACATGGGAAAGAAATTTCTTATGTGCATCAATGAATAATATCTGTATAAAATTCGAATACAAAGAAAAAATATCTCTCTTAGGCCCATCCATCATAGAATGTTTTCAGAAAGAATAGATGGCTCTAAATTTCACTTTATTTATCATTAATAAATATGTATGGGTTATTATTTGCAGAGGCGAAATATTCTCACATGGATTTTCTAACGAATCTATACATTTCGAACTAAAAGAAAACGTCATAACATTACGAAAGAGGATGTGATTATTGAGAACTTGATAGAAAATCTTGTTAACTGAGTATAAATTTGGTGTAATATTATAACTGACCGTCATTCTCAATACCCAGTGTTTAAAGTGAAACATAAAACAAATTGTAGAAAAAGTCTGAATATTTCAGATTGTATATTACTTCCGAAGTAGAGTTTTTTTCATTTGCACATACATACACGTTTCGAGATCATTTGGACTAACGCCTATTCGCGCTAAAAATATTTGAAAACAGCATATCTTTTAGAATTTCCGACAGACAATCTCGCGCGCTGGAAATGAAAATATTTCATTCCGCACAGTATGATGCCATTATTCACTTTGAAATCCTTGCGTTTCTTAATCAAAAATTCATTAAAGCTTAAAAAATATGAAATAAATAATAAAAAATTTTGAAATTCGATTCGGGCTCCAGGTGCCCATGTCGGATAGAGGACTACGTTATTCAAAATTTGATGGTTTTAGGTGTCGTAGTTTTTTCCCAATGCGAGAAACATACATACATTTATGCAGATTCTCCATTGCTTAATCTCTTTTACTATAATACAGGGCGGTAGTATTTGGTGGCAACAATCTAAAAAATGGTAAAGCCGTTTATAGTGATTCGGCGCAAAATACCGTTCCGAGACTAAATAGCCCTTCTGGGCTAACGCCGCTTTAAGCTAAAAATTACTAGTATTTTTAACATTACAGAATTATTTTTTTAATATTTTCAGTAAATTCCTTTCTGAATCAAGGGTTAAAAAAATAAAATACTTTATTGAGAATAAAGGTCTATTCAACTTAAATGGAGTTAAATTAAAATGTCACTTGTGGGTTATTTAGTATATGTATAAATTTTGGGTTTTATATTTAATTAGAAATATGTAGAATATTTCGCTGGCTCCGAATAATTCAAGGGATTCCTCTTCAATTAAAAAATGTCCATATCCCAGATCCGGACAAGATCTTTGCAGACAAACTGCGAAAGAACTTAGACTGTGATTGTGCATTCACCATTCTTTAGTTAAAACATTATTTCATTAATTACCATGCACTTTTTTTGTGGCTCGCTAATCTGCTTTCCGTTTCTCGTGCAGAGCCCAAATTCGTTTTTACTGGATTTATTATTATTACAGATGCTTAGGCTTCCAGAATGAATTGCCATTTTATAAGAAAAATTTACAAGACTTATAAGCTCTTATTCGATTTTTACAGTTTTAATTTTTAGCATTTTTATACCTAAATTAGTATGAGAAAACTACACCAAACCTTTGACTCTAGCAATAACTTTGCTCCACATGAAACTTTTAAGAAATTTTGTTTGAAGTTGAAAGTTTTCAACATTAAAATTCTGAAGGAGAGTTTCAGAAAGAGTTTCAGAAGGAGAGTTGGGCTGTGTTAAATCCAACTCAGTCGTGTAAAAAGAGAACTGAATTTTGTTTTCCTCTCTTTAAAACTGATGTGTTAAATCAAAATCGTGCCCAGAAATTATGAAATAGAACTGAGTATACAATCATAGGAATGCCGCTCAATTCAGTCAAATCTGGCTTCAGATTCATATTAAAGCAATGCCACCCAAAGTCTGAATTTTATCAATTATTAACGGACGGCATGAAACTCTTGCATCTATTATTACTCCAGCAGCTGAGCCAACACATAGGAAATTCATATGTTAAGCTACGTGAGGATTATCTCTATTGGAAGTGGGTCTTTTCCGGGAGAACTACTGAAAGGAAACTACTTTGCATTTACGCTTCACGTGCATAATCCGAAGGTAATCAATTAACTCAGTTCCTACGTCTTTATTATCCACTGCTTGCAGAACTTAAAGTTTGTGAATTTCGAATTATTCCAAATCAGGATTAAATGGAGAATAATCAGATATAATTTAGTATGGTTGGGACACTGATAAGGAGAATGTGTCTTTTCTCAATGGGCAACAACTAGTAGGAGTCTAAAATAAAAATGTTAATATACTCATTGTATGTACTTGTATCAAATACCGTATTTACTTGCATATTTACCCTCATTTTCTATTTTCTTGCGCGAAGTAAATTATGTATTGTAATTTCTAAAAACATTCGGGTGTCATATGTCAACATAAATATCCATTTTGACCGTTCCCGAATGGACTTGGGCCATTTTTTGTCTTGACTTTTGTATCTACGGGCAGAATAAATTACTTTTTTCCCAAAAACAAATTGTAAAATATATTTTAAATGGCTCCATAGGGAATTTGTTTTCTTGACGGCGGTACGTAAGTACGTACGCATGTATGTATCTCGCCTGCTTCATAAACAATTAGTCGTAGAACGATGAAATATTGTGTATGGGACTGCCATAACTTCCAGTTATGTACCTCCCGCCTTCATTGTAATCGGCTGTGCCAAACGTTATAAGGTATTTCCCCCGTTTCCTTAGCATGCCTTCATGGTGTAGTGGTCAGCAAGCTCGGAACGTAGTCAAGAGGTCCGTGGTTTGAGTCCAGGCGAGGGCATTGCTCATGTTTCATATCTTCTGCTTCCAAAAAATACCTAATATCTCTACAGTGGCGCCCTAACTTAAAAAAAGGTGGCGAATGATAATTCTTCCCCACCAGGATTTGGCGATTGGGTCCCCTAATCCCCAGCCGCCCTTTAAAACGGGTAGTATGTGAGGTATTTCTCCCGCCTTCTTCTTCATGCCTTCGTGGTGTAGTGGTCAGCACGCTCGGTGCGTATTTCGAGAAATGAAATGATTCATGGATGAACTACTGGTAAATTCCCAATATTATTTATTTAAAAGAAACCTGTATTCGCATGAAGGTGCATGGTAGTGTTAACATTATAATACCTAATAAAATATCTTCGTTTCTTCTTTCCTGTATGTTATATTTCTCCCGCTGTTATTCTTGTCCACTGCTTCTCCCTAGGTCTTAAATCATCTAAACCTGCTGGAACTACGCAGTGAAGACCTAAGTGTAATAAATAATTAAATGCATAAAATTACTTGATATTAATATTTTAATCAAATTGTTATTTAATATTTTACTTCTGAAGGCGTCGCCCGGATGGAATAGTGGTTAGAGGAGTCTACTGCGATACCGAAGGGCCTGGGTTCGAATCCCGGAGAAGGCATGGATATTTGTGAATGCATAGTGTCCGTGCAATATGGAGGCACTCTAAATATGCGGCGAGCTGAAAGTTCTTTCGTGTGGTATGGTGGAAGGGGAGAGGGTTAGAAGACCTCTGGGCCACCATCCCGGGTGCTTTCCCTCAAACTTGGGGTGGAAAATAAAAGTCCAACCTCTCTTTAGAGAATGTTTAACCCTTTGCGGCACAGTGTGTCCGGTCTGGACACACCTAAAACTTCCTTCTGTACGCATAGAAAAATTGAATGAAAAAGGATTTATAGATTACTATAGGTTACTCTGAACCTTCTTTATTTATAGTAGATGGCATCTCAACACAAACCAGTCCGTATATTTTAGCCATGTTTAGTTTTTTAAGACCCTCATTTTTCAAAGAAATCTTCCAGACTTTTTTAGGGTATAAAAGGAATTGGTTGAAAAGAAATTTCTATGTTATTTTTGTGCTGTATGCTAATCTCCTTATTCTATATTAGTTTTAAGTTTTTATCTTGAAATCTTGCCTAAAATCAAACTGTGAACCCTAGGTGTGCTCAGACCGGGCTCACCGATAATCTAGGACAACAGAAAGTCTGTATTCTTTGTTTCTCCGTCAGTTCTCAACGTCAGTTCATTGACAATAATGCTCGTTTCAGCAGTCTTTTCGAAGCTCTATTCAATCAGTGTGCCACTTTGGGCACTAAAACGATAAGTGCTATCTTCACAAAATTTTACTAGTGCACTGCTCTAGGCCTAATTAGACTGCCTACCTTTTTTATTTTTTTTAATCAAAACTCCGACTTTAAAAGGTAGTGTGCCGGAAAGGGTTAAACTAATTGCCGCGAAAAGGTTTACTGCAGCAGAGTTTTAAACTTTATTTAATAAAGCTTAAGAGCATAAGCAGAGCTATAATATTTATCGATTTTTCGACACGTGCTTTCGTAGTGTATCTAGTTGCACATCGAAAATCCGCGATTCGAATACCGGCTGAGCTGCTTTTTTTTTTCTTTTTCCTGGAAAGCTCTGATCTCGAGCTGAAAGGATGTTACATATTTAGCAAAAGCTTACCGATACTGAATTAAATTCCGAATATTCAAATAGCTTTCAAAGTGCTCAATAAAAATTATTCTTTCACGGATTGCTAATAAGATTTATTGCATAATTTATACACATACCGCAAATGTTTATTGGATTCTCTTCTTGATGGCATGCAAATGATTTAAATTTAGAATATACTACCCATTGCAGTCATTCAACCGCTTGGAAAGAAGAGCAGTTATTATTATTATTTCTCTCGTTTCCTTCATATACTAATGCTCTATTCACATTCAGAGTTAATTATCTCTGAATAAAAGGAAATAAATTCACTCGCGTGGATAATCTCTTCAAGAAATTTGCTATAACACACCCAGCATTACTTTCTGGTCCGAGAAAACCTGGCGTTTCATAAAATAAAGAAACTTATGTGATTCTTTCCAAAGGAAACTGACAAAGCTTCTTGCCGAAATCCCATTTAGAGAGCAAACAACATGCCATGGGACGATTTTATTCGACGAGAATTAAACCGAAGAACATTTTCCATCATTGCCAAAGAAACGGCAAAAGATCGATTCCGGTGCTGAAGAGTTTGCGAAAATTTGGTGTTAAAGCAATTTTTATTTTATTCGCTACTTTTGTTGGCATTGAGAAAAGGGAGTGTGAGAGAGAAAGGAGCTCTAAATGAACCTTTTTTTCCACTTGCGTAATTCTCAGAACATTGGATTTACTTTGCAGGGAATTGCTAACCACCCTTTTGTGCTTCTTCCATTATTTAAGACAGATGGAGTTTTCTTGTGCTTTTCAAGAAGTATTCGGGACACGTATTAACAATGAATATGTCGAGAAGATAGGAATCGTTTTAAATTGGTCCTGACTTTGTTTGAAGTCGTGTCTTCGCGTTGCTGATTGTTATACTATAACATCTCATGGAATGAATGCCTAAATTACTTCTAAATTAAAAAGCGTCATGACAAATGTTAATAAAATGTGATATATTATTTATAATTTAATTCCCCACAATACAAAACTTAAGTTTACAATTCTGAAATGGATTGTAGTTTTAAAAAGTACAAAAGAGTTTACTTATTTAATTCAACAATGTAAGAATTATTTGGCTAAGATATTTATTAATTCTACTATAACAGCATTCAACGAGTCGCGTTACATCCAGGTCAGCTTCAATTAGACTAAACGTTGAAGAAAAGTTAAAAAACTTCGACTGGTACTCAATCGTGTCAACATCCTACCTCATCCTCCTCTCGTTTTTGCGAAGAACTGACATAGTAGTAGTTTAATTAAATTTCCTAATAGTTATTTTTAATTTTAAAACAACTTTTACTAAATTTTCTTGTTTCCCAACTACAATTCTCTGCCAAAATGAGTTTCCAGTATCGCGTTTTCTGTAAATGAGGAAAAAACATTATTTATGGAAGGTTAGGGCACTTCCGTAAGAGATCTTCTAAGTTCTCAGTAGCGCGTTTCTGTCTTCTAGCTAGTTACACATCAAACTACTAAGAACATTAAACACAATGCAATGCAAAGCGGATCTAAAGAAAAAGCTAACCCGAAAATATGCCAGTATTCCGGTTTTACCTGAAACAAATTGAAACAACTACTCAAAGCAGATGCGCTCTTCGGCCTTATATAGTTCTCACCCTGCCGCCGAGATATTTCTAGTTCTTTATACAATTGCAATAGCTAATATGGTAATCAAAATGTCGCCAAATGTGGCGATTTTTGGCTGTTCCTCGCCAACTTTGGTGACAAAAAAGGAGCTTGGCAATATCTCGCCAAATGACCGAGATACAAATTTACTCAATGTTAAATGGAGTTGTCCTTGTATTCTTACGTTTCCGTCTTAGCTTATCTCTTTAAATTTTTTCGCGTTACATTACACCAAAAAATACAATAATTTTGCATATAATTGCACTGAATTCATTTGTATGTGTACAAAATCCGTAATTTACAAAAGGTAAAGCAGCAGTTTTTTTTTTTTTTTTTAAGTCCAAAGGGATTTCAGTCCCGAAGGACTATTGCTTTCGTTTTGGCATTTTGCGTCGGATTCATAAACGTCGGTTCACTTTTCAAACTGTTGCCACAAAATGTTAGAGTCCTGCATTATATTTGAAGAAATTAAATAATGAAAAATCTGCATAAATGATTGTCTATTTCTCGCATTGTGATGAAACAATGGTACATAGAGCCATCGAATTTTGAATGACGAAATCCTACTGCGAATATGGGCATCTGAAATCCCAAATTTGGAATTTGTTTTATTATAGATTTTATATTTTGTAAAACTTTAACGAATTTTTGATTTACAAACTCAATGCTTTAAAAGCGAGAAATGGCAACGTTATATAGAAAAAAAATACTTTTATCTCCAGCTCGCGAGACTGTGTATATCGGAAATTCTAAAGATATGCTTAATTTAACATTATTTTGCGATATTGCTCTTGAACTGAATTTTATGGTTTAAGTGCAAAGAACATGATATTTAATAAATAAAGGTAACACTCAAAACGTTAAAAAAACGCCCCTTTGGACGTAATTTAAAATCTGAAAAATTTCAGATTTTTTTTTTTTTTTTTTTTTTTTTTTTTTTCCTGGACGCTGATATGTTTGAGCCTTATCTCTAATTGTGCCCGCTCTGATAACATCATCTCCTTGCGCTGATACGTTTTGACAATTCTTGTAAGATACCACATTAAATATCCTGTATTATCAGAATATTTAACTAATATTACATAACACACGCCATAACTAATACGAAAGCAATCAAAGATGATCCAACCAAGAAATTTACAAGAGTGAAAGTTTATACCTCATTAGAATCACTAGATAGAGCCCAAAGGGGCCTTGAACTAAGAACTGCCTCAATGTGGGAGACTAATATCAAAAACCCCTTGGTCTCAAAATCGAACTCCAATACCTCTCTTTAAATTATATTTCAGTGATTTTAATTCCTGCTGTTTACGTTCCTGTGTTAGAATGGCGCCGATATGGATGGCGCAGTTTCGACTTTAAATATACTTAATAAATTCAACGACTCTTAGTCTATTTAAATCAAACTCAATACATTTAATAATATAACATTCACACGTAAACATTTAGTAATAATTCAGGAGTACAGATAAGCTTTAAAATAAGAATTACAACCGTTACAGGCCAGCTACGCTTTTAGCGACCGAATTCTACGAACGACAAATCTCAAAAGCGTGTTGCCAACGCAGGGCAATGAAAAGTTAGAAATTAATTCGATAGGCGTGGAAGTGAACACCTGCCTCTCAAAGGCCTCCGAAATGAGTAGCTGAAGGTGGATTAAAATTCCACTTTATTAGTTCTCTATTGGTTTAATGTTTTCCTTTTCCCTCTTGAACAAATTCCTAATAATTTTACATAATTCATGGTTGGCTGAGACGAGATTCTTATAATTATCACTAAAGATTTCAGAAGGCTTTCCTGTACGTGCTACGACTCTGTTTAACTCACCAAGGAAGGCTTCACTGATTAATCCATGAATACGCTCAAGAGAGCAACTCTAACAGTGAAACAAATAAAAATACAAATGAAACATCTATTAAAATTGTTTGTTTCACTATTCATTTTCCAATTTTTTTCTAAATTTAAAACAAACTTTTTACCTTCTTTACAAATGTGCATGTTTTGTTTTGATACTATGATATTCACGCTTTTGCAAAATTTGGCATGTATCCTGAAGAAACAAAAGGTGTGGTGTGGTGTATTTAATTATGGTGTATTTAATTATGGCAAAGCACACTAGGGCTATCTGCCTAAGGGGAGGGATGCCTTTCGTGGAGGACTTTCTAAGGGAAACTGGCTCGTATACACGTTACACATGGGGAAAACCACGAAAACGCCCATGCAGCCAGCCCGTTCGCGGGATTCGAACCTCGGACCGAACTACCAGTGTTCAGCGTCTTTACCGCTCGGCCGCTGGTGGGCCGAAGAAACAAAAGAAATTTGTTCTAAACCGGTATAGATGAGAACATTAAAAGTAGAACATAAAGTCATTTCATGCTTCTTATTTTGTTTAATGTTTTCCAAAATAATTATAAGTAATTTTCTCCCTCGTTTTAGCATGCCCTCGTGGTACAGCAATCAGCACGCTGACGCGTATTTGAGAGTTTAGGTTCGAGTCCCAGGGAGAACAGTTTATGTTTTTCATGTCTCCTGCTTCAAATAACCTAATATATCTACATAGTAATTATAGATCGACCGTCTCAAGCGCAATCCTGTTTGGCATTCTGCCAAAACACATAGACTCGTCCAAAAGGGGCGGTATTACTTGCTGCGACGTAAAAGGTCTTCTCTTCTCCGGAAAGAGCTATGCTGGAGGGAAAGAAAGTCCCTATCCTTCCACCGTATTTTGAGAATAATTCGGTCCGAATGGCGCATGCGTGTTTGCCCTCATGGTCGCGGATAAGGCGTTCGAACTGTATTAACAAATTTTCACCAAAATGCTCATTACTTTCAAAGCTCTAACATGTTTCAGAATACAGTCCTCATTCCATTTCAATGCTCATCATTACTTTTCAAGCTCAAGCATGTTTTAGAACACAATCCACAAGCATTCTTGGCTTTTCCGATGACTCAAATATGATATCGTCTTAACGTCTCGCACCATAATTTTAGTATATTTTCCACTTATATTTATTTTATATGATTACCTCACTTATGCATAATACAGCTTTAAATAAATAAATAATTAGTTATTAGTTTTATTAATAAATTATTTAATCAATAGAATCTTGATTTATGTCGATCAATTTTTTGTGTTGTAAATTACGGCTACGGTGTTGTAAATTATGGCTACGGATTCCTTGATCATTAATCACACAATTTAAAATGCATTGACCCCCAAGCTGTCAATACCGACCCCGTTGGCCCCTCCTACACTAGGCTTTAGTCCTACAAGTTTACATCCCCAGCTGTACTCAACCTTTGACCAAAGCGTACCATCTAAACAAAAATTTAAAACATTTAGTACCACCAAAGTACTACCACCACCACGCCCAGAGTGCATAAATTTACGAGTATTACAGAAAAATCTCAATCAGGGTATTGGAGTTTTAATTTTTGAATTTAATCGTTAAAAATACTTTGCTTCTTTGCGTGCCACCTATTTTTCTCTTGCGTACCACCGTTTGAGAACCCTTGATCTAGATGTATAGTTATGTGATAATATCATAATCAGATATGTCGTAGTTCAGCGATTCTGAGCCACGCTGTCACATACAAATTTTCAATGTCTTGGAAGCGAATATTAAAATCTTTTTTGAAATTTTGTAAATGGCTTGTATGTGAAAATATATCTGCTAAAGAAACACAGTTCTTCTCAACAACGGACAGTGGCATTAAGTTATTAAGGTAAGACATATCTGTCTTAAGACATCGTGCTTATTTCATGTTATTTTGATACTAGTAACTTTACCCTTATTTTGCACATGCAAACGCTTTGCTTAAAATTAATCTTCTTCTTTAGAGTGACAAGTATATACGAAGAAAGGAAAAATTCCATTTTCAGCATAAAATAGGTTCAGTATTAACTTAAATATAATTAAAGATCTTAAAGTTAAATTTTGTTTAAGTAATCTAGTTTCTAATTTAGTTTTCTAATTTGTTTTGAATATAATTCATAATTCATCGTTTTAAGTATCATTCATTTTAAATATGATATTCATTTATGATTAGGAAATGCACTTTTAGACGAAAACAAAGGAAGTCTATACACTTTTCATTCGAAGAAAAGTAGAAAACAAATCTGGATGCTTAAAACTAATCATAAGATTACGTGATTACTAACGCAAACAGTTTACTCAGTCCCCGATAAAAAACAACTGAGCATTGGTTTAATAAGAATCTCAACTTAAAGGTGCATATAAATCAATATTTATGGCTTCGGTATCTCGCTTAAAAATTAATTTTAATTTCTTGAACGGCTAAGAACTTCTTTGCAAACAAATTTGCTAAAACTTCTTAATTAAGATAAGAAATCTTTACTGTGGGAACCAAACTAGAACCTTTTTTGTAGGGAAAATGACAAGATAATTCTATTGCAATGTAAAATTAAATCCTATTTTAAAGTTTCTGTAAACGTTTATCGGAAATGAAACAAAATTCCTTAACATCAGCACTCGTTAAAGATTGTTAAATAGTTCCGAAATATGTTTCTTTTGATGATTTTCTCACATTAAGAGTGTTCTCCTACGTGTTAAGTATATTTCCTCTTTAAAATACTGAATTTAAAATTCTCTTTTGACTATGACCTTGGGAGTATGATCCTCTAACACAAGGGTCTCCAAACTTTCCAGCCTTAGGGCCATACTGATTACTCCAGTAAGTTCCGAGGGCCAAAACCATATTATCATTGTTGCCGGTGGTAAAAAGTGAAATAGTCCACTGATGAATAAAAAAGTCCGAAAAAGTACGCAACGTTTAAAAAAGGCTGCAAATCGGACTAAAGTCCGCAAAACGGCAGCACTGCATATTATTAATTTTCCTGTCATTATCTGTAATTTCTAGATTAGTCGTAGAGTACGAGCCATGAGGAGTAACGTGACACGACATCTGGTGGACACAAGCGGAAATAGGTAGTACCTTCCATCACTAACAGATGGCGCTAATAGCACGTACAGAAGTCAGTTCCTATGACACTGTTGTGGAATAAAATAGTGCATACCTCCTTAAAACGTGTTTGTGCGTGTTTAAGTTTAAGACATCTTTGTAACAGTATTTTGATTTGAATTGTTGCTTTTGTGTGTGATTTAGTAGTATGGAAAAGAAGCGAAAAATTGATAGTGAATGCAGAAAATTCAAAGATCAGTGGAACATTCAGTATTTCGTAATTGAGTCCAGTAACAAGGCGCTATGTTTGATTTGCAATGAAAGCATAGCCGTTCTCAAAGAATATAACATTAAACGTCATTATGAAACAAAACATTTTCGAAATTACTCAAAATATACAGGGAGTTTGCGGACAGAAAAATTCGAAGCTATGAAACGCGGATTGAAATCGCAGCAATCTTCATTTACAAAACTCAAAACTGAACAAGAGGCTGCAACTTGTGCCAGCTTTCGTGTGGCTCTTGAAATTGCAAAACGTGGAAAACCATTCACCGATGGAGAAATGATCAAAGAATGCATAATTGCAGTAGCCGAAGAAATATGCCCTGAAAAGGTAAATTTATTAAAAACTGTCAGTATGTCAGCAAACACTGTGGCTCGAAGGGTAGAAAACATTGCTGAAAATATATCCTCTCAACTGTTCGACAAAAATGGACATGTTGAGTGGTTTTCTTTGGCCTTGGATGAGTCAACGGATGTGTCAGATACTGCTCAGGTGTTGATTTATATTCGAGGAGTAGATAAAAGCTATGAAGTGCATGAAGAACTTCTTGATATGTATAGTATTCATGGCACAACTACTGGTACAGATATTTTTAAAGGAGTTGAAATGGCCATTAATCAAAAGAACCTTCGATGGAAAAACTTGAAATGTATTACAACTGATGGAGGCAAAAACATGAGTGGGAAAGATAAAGGAGTGGTCGCTCTTGTGTCAAAGGCTGTAGAAAATGACGGTGGTTCAAAACCATTAGTCTTACATTGTATCATTCATCAACAGTCCTTGTGCGGAAAATGTTTGGATATGTCTGAAGTTCTGAAACCAGTCATATCAACTGTTAATTTTATTAGATCTTTTGGGTTGAATCACCGACAATTCCGACAATTTATTGAAGAGATTGGAGAAAATGACTTACCTTATCATACTGCCGTACGTTGGCTTAGTTGTGGGAAAGTCCTTCAGCGCTTTTTTGAACTTCGAGCAGTGATCGAAATTTTTTTGAATGAAAAGCATCGCCCTCTTACTGAATTACAAAACAACGCATGGCTGTGGAAGTTAGCATTCTATGTTGATTTGACAAAACATGTGAACGAACTGAATTTGAGATTGCAAGGAGAAAACCAGCCTCTTCCTGATTTATACACTAATATCAAATCATTCCGGAAGAAACTGATATTGTTTCAATCACAACTACGAAGTAAATGTTTTTCACATTTTAAAACATGTGAAATATTCAGCCACACCACTGAGACTGAGTTTCCTATCGATTTTGCAATCGAAACTTTGAGTGCTTTGAAAGTAAATTTTGATACTCGTTTCTCGGACTTTGATGCCATTGCGAATCAAATTAAGATTTTTCAGAATCCTTTTGATACTGACATTGAAACCCTAGCCCCGGAACTTCAAATGGAAATGATTGATCTACAGTGCATTGATATAATTAAGAACAAATATCAAAACTCATCTTTGTTGGAATTTTATAAGAGTCTTCCACTGACACAATTTGATAATTTGCATAAATTTGCTCGTGGGCTGTTTTCTGTTTTTGGTACTACTTATTTGTGTGAGAAGACCTTCTCCAAAATGAAGTACACAAAAAATGTTTACAGATCTAAATTAACTGATGAGCATCTTAAATCTATTTTAATAATTGGTACAAGTAAAATTAGTCCACAGCTACAAACTATTGTCAGTGGAAAATCTCAATTACATAAATCTCATTAGTATTTCATATGTCATTATGCTTGTTATAAGTTATGTTTTTATTTAAAATGTATAAAATGTTAGTTGGATTCATTTCAATAATTTGTTAGTTATTATGTACTGAAGTTAAATTTTCTGCATATTATACATGTCTTTACTTATTACAATTCTGTGTTTCTTTATCCAACTTATCACAAAAAAAATAACAATAAGCCTACAACAATGTTATGAGTAGTTAGCCCATGACCATATCAATGTAGATGTCATATTAATAATTATTCAACATAAAATTAGAATACTTCAGTAAACTAAATTTAATTTGCTATAAAAAATATGTTCTCTAAAAGGAGTTTTCAAGTATGCTAGCTCTCCGCGGGCCGGACAAAATCTGTCCGCGGGCCGGATGTGGCCCTCGGGCCGTAGTTTGGAGACCCCTGCTCTAACACAAGGAACTATGACAGATCGTAACTCCCCTTAGAATCAATCATAACTCTTTATTTTGCATCACACTCACACTTATACTCTTAATACCACCTACGGCAGAATACTGATGTTTGTTCTAAAACAAAAATATATTAGCACTTCAAATTTCCGAATAAAAACCCTCTTTCTGAAAAAGTGGCATCAATCCAACCCACCAACGTGGCACTCGAAGATTTCTCATAAATGTGCCAGTGCTCTTTGTTTGCAGATATTCCCAAATACTCTTGTGGATATATGACAAAGATTGTTCAATAAATGATTTATTACACAAAATAGAAAGGATATTCTTACCCACAGGATGATCTCTCCAAGAACTCCAGAACAAACAAAAGAAGCCGCGCTTAGATGTCGCCTCCGTTATTAAAAAGACATAAGGATTCCGGTTCCTAACTATCTTTAGATAAACAAGGAGAGAAAGGGCGCCTCCAGTGCAAACACAAGCAAAAATGTACAGAAAAAGTAAGGCTGGGGAAAATGGATTGAGAGTCGTCAGCATAAAGATTGGGACTGCTATTGTAATCCAGTCGTTGTAGTACTGGAGAAGGGTGTTTTTTCAGTCTCAATATTGGAACAATAGTTTTGGAGCAATAAGAGATGATAGAATGAATGTACAACACCGTTAAAAGGTCGCTGCGATTAAATTCGTGCTTTGATTTCTGAGTCAATATTAGTTTTTCATATAAGATTTTCAGAAGCAAAAATATGCGTTGCTGCCAGCGTTACAATCGAAATTCGGTATCTTTTGAAGAATAATGAGGAGCATATTTAACTTTCTGAGAATGTATACTGCATGGAGTGTTTTCTGAACCATATTTAACTTTCTGAGAATGTATACTGCATGGAGTGTTTTCTGAACCATATTTAACTTTCTGAGAATGTATATTGCATGGAGTGTTTTCTGAACCATATTTAACTTTCTGAGAATGTATATTGCATGGAGTGTTTTCTGAACCATATTTAACTTTCTGAGAATGTATATTGCATGGAGTGTTTTCTGAACCATATTTAACTTTCTGAGAATGTATATTGCATGGAGTGTTTTCTGAACCATATTTAACTTTCTGAGAATGTATATTGCATGGAGTGTTTTCTGAGCTTTATATGAACAGCGTTTCAATACTATATACCGTACATACCCGCGTATAAGTCGAGATGTTTTAGACAAAAAAAAGGCTTTAAAGTGGGGGGGGTCGACTTATACGCGGGACCATAAAAAATTAAAAGAAGTGGAAGTTCAAAAATTTCTTTATATAATGCAGTTGTTTTCTTCCCGCACTCAAATTGGACGAATTATCAAATAAGTCACTTACTTGAAGTAATTTCATGACTTAAATTATGTGACGAACTAATCACAGAGTTTCATACTTTAACTAGAGTAAGTTTCGATTAAACCAAAGGTTCGCGCCCATGAAAAGGGATGGATGGATGCTGACCGGAGCAGTCGATTGGCTTAAAAATGTGTGGGATAAAAGACTGGGAGCAGCTTTCAAAAACCTCTTTTAAGATACGATTCTTTTCGTGGACACTTTTCTGAAGAAGTGACAAAACACCTAAAAACGACTGTGGCCGTAATTCCGGGAGGATTGACATCCGTCCTTCAACCCCTAGATGTCTGCCTCAATAAGCCCTTCAAAGTAAATGTTAGAAAATATTGGGCTGAGTGGATTACTTCCGGTCGACCAACATTTACAAAGGAAGGCAACATTAAAAAGTCCGATATTACATTAATTGTTCAGTGGGTTAAAGATGCTTGGAACGAAATACCCTCTGAAATGATTATAAAATCATTTAAAAAATGTTGTATTAGCAACAAACTAGACGGCACGGAAGATGATGCTGTTTTTGAAAGTGAAAATGACGACGAAGGCTCTAGTAGTGATTGCAACAATACAGAGTTCGAGACTGAAAATGTGTATGATGACGATCCAATGACGCCAGAAGAGTTCTATGAAATGTTTGGCGAATCTGACCATGAATCGGACGTTGAAGGATTTTGATTTTGTTTATTTACCAAGGTATCTTTTATCGTATATTTACTTTTTTTCTCAGATGATTTTGAATAAATGTAGTATTTAAAAAAAAATTTTCGAAGTTTCTCGAAGTGGGGGGTCGACTTATACGCGGGTTTCTTATTTTCTACGAATTTTTTATGTCGAAGGGGGGGTCAACTTATACGCGGTATCGACTTATACGCGGGTATATACGGTAAGTATTTAAAATGCATTGATGATGTTCTCAGGCGCGCGTTGCTATAATTCTTAAATGCATGAAATAATAATAATAATGCTACATTAAATATGATCCATCAATTAAATACATCAACACATTGAATACATCATTACGTTGCTTGGATACGTTAGTTCTGTACTTGAGAGCTTGATTACTGTAAGATATTTGAATACATTAAACCTGTTTACGTTCATTATTTGTTAACTCGCGGTATTCGAGCACATACATTCGTTGATGTAATAGATTAAATCTGCCTACAGCGGTGTCCGGCTGAAGTATAGTGGACGATGATTCGCCACCATCTGGATTTGGTGAGTAAAATTTCCTATTCACAAGCCCCTTAAGCCGGAAGGAATATAAGGAATTTTCTTTTCTTTACTTGATACCTTCATGGCACAACTGCAATCACATCCAACTTGCAATCTGGAGCTCGTATCTCGGCGAGACCATCGTAGATTTTTCCTGTGGTCTGTTTCGAAAAGCCTAATAGATAACTTTATACCACAGCAACAACTCGCATGGCGGGGCAATAATTTCTACATTCTCGCCCCACGCAAAAGGCGACTGGGGAGAGGTGCGAGACTTGGTCGACCAATTCCAAGTGAGACGAATTTTTGTTTATTATTGGTGATGAGTAAAGAAAAGTTTTGTAAAGAGAGTTATTTGATCTCTTGTTGTTATTAAATTAACTATATGATAGGTTTCTTTTCTCTTGTTAATTTATTTATTATTTTATAAGTTTTAAATAAAAGCTTATTCTATAAAATACTTTTTAACCTTATTTTACTTAATTGCACGGTTAAGAATTACTGTTTAGAGTCTGTTGATGCGATAAAAGAAAATTCACTGGGTAAGAAATATGTTTCAAATATACATATATATAATCGATATTCTCAAAATGCGCAATCTGAAATGAAATGAAGTAAGAAGAAAATAAAGATAAAAGTAATGCATAAAAACATGCATGTACTGTTCCAAACGAATAAAATGAATCGACTTCGAATTGTTATTCGAAAGTAAAAAATGAATCAACTTATAACTAAAACTCCTTTGACTTCGTAAAAAGCCAAGAAAAAAGTAGTAACAGCAGGAGAACTTAAGTGCTCCAAAAATTGTTTTGAATTTGAAACGAGAAACAGCTATTTCTACCGACGGGAATCTCTTTCAAAACGTGACATGAATGTTGAAAAACTCCTCGTAACTTTTCTTCCCTTTGCTTGTGTTCCCAATCCGAAGGCATTCGTTTCGAGGCGATAAACTTCAACTCCCTGTTTTTCTTTTTTTCCCTATTACATTCACAGAGTTACTTTTCCTATTGAGGCGAAAGCGAGAGGGGGGGGGTTGGAAAGAAATGTCGGGATATTTTTTTTCCCTATTACATTCACAGAGTTACTTTTCCTATTGAGGCGAAAGCGAGAGGGGGGGGTGGAAAGAAATGTCGGGATATTTTTATCTGTTTTTCGCTATGCGTTTTAAATCGGGAAAAGAAACTGGTGCTATTTGGTGCAATTTCCCGATGCCCTTAATGTCTTTGGCTTTTCATTGCAAAGAATTCAATTTGATCAACGGATAACGGAACTCTATTTGAGTAAGCTTTATTTGAAGCGAAGTTTGCTAGCGGAGATAAGGTAATTTATAATATACGAAGTTCCTATTATGTTTTCTAGTATCTTTACTTCCGACGCCATTCAAAACAATTTCTTAAGTTCAGATTCTCAGAACCTTTAATAAAAGTCCCAGAGAATATAATTATACTAAGCACCAAATATAATGCACGATTTTGAGCTCAAGAAGTAATTTAATTATTACTTCTGAAGATTAATTTGATTCAAAATTTAAGACTTGAAATTACTTTAATGGGATCGTTTAGGTGGAGAAGAATGAATGTTCTATACATGTGCTGTCAAAGATATTGACCATTCTTTCACAATATGTAATTAAATTTTATGACTACTTTACTTTTATAGCCTAGCTAGTAATTCTGCAACTTTAGTATGCTAATCTAGCCAATTATTATGATTTAGATCTTTACTGTCCTTTCTCCTTTCCGTTTCCCTACCAGAAAGCAAATTTATTTTTCGAGTATTTATGATGAGGCTTTTAGATCAAGTTAGAGTGTATTTCTGTCCCTCGAGACCACGTTACTAGGTTTCGCTACATCAGATAAGTTTGTAATGTTATTCAATTTGTACTATAGTTTCCGACATTTTAATTATCGTGCCTGGGAGAAGTTTCCAGCCAATTTCCAGTTAAATCAAATTGTGTTGTCTTAGACCACTAAGCCTAATAAAAATTTAAAACTAACTGTTGCTTTAAGTTTTATCGCATCAAGTGGTTGGCTGAGCCTGTTAAGCACGAAACGTAAATTTTGTTTTCAAAGTTTTAATTTAATAAAAACGTTATTTTGTGACATTCTCAAATCTCTGTCGTCACCTTCAGGCGCAACGATAGTTCGCTCCAATTATGTTAGGACCTTAGATATCAGTTTATGCTAGCAAAGAAAATTTGTAATAACATGTGCCCTGGCCCGCATATAAGTAAAATAAACATTCTTTTTTTTTTCTTTTTAATTGTTTCTTTTTTGATTGGACAATATTAAAAAAAATTTTCTTCGAATAAGAAACAAAGCTTGAATCTACGGAAGGCTTCTTGCTGTTAAAATCCTTGGAAAATAATTTTCCGTTTCTCATTCAATTTTATGAAATGTATGAATATATTATGTTCATTTAAAAATCCTTCGCAACGTTATGCATTTGTCGGCAATAGCAGAACTCTGTCGGTCATCTAGAAGTCTTATCATTTCTTGTAGAACATGACTTTCCATTTGTTTTCTTCAGTAAATTTTTTTAAATCACGGAGAAAATTGTTCAGGATTCACCACAGAATTACAATCGTAAGATAGAGCAAGTCCATCCTAATTTTGACATAAAACATACCAGAAAACTGATCCGAGAGCCTAGCATACTTCGTTCCCTACGGAAAACCTCCAGAGGAGACTCGAGAGACTTTCGGCTTCACAAGATTTTAAGTGCCATTATGCCGCAAACACATTACACTTACAAACATCCATCACTTCTTAGGGATTCGAACCCGCGCCAAGGCTATAGCAATATTAATAGAGCGGCTGAAGTTTAATTGTGCGTGATTTGGAATATACAGTGTACAATTCCAAAGTACTCTAAATTTAACCCCATAGATCCGTACAGACTACTTATTGTCCGGTCATAACTCCTAAGTAGAATAACAAATGTTAAGAAGAATATTTAAAATAAACCTTTTCATTTACTCTTTACCCTAACTGTTACACTGTCTAGTAACAATAAGAAAGGCAAATCTTTGCAGATTGCAGGAAATTTTGAACACTTTAAAATATTAAGTAAGTATTATAAGTGCCTAAATAAGCTTTAGGTGGACTCGATCCTTCCACGAAAAAATTACAGCTAGTGAAACTAAAACCGATAAATAACACTAAAGTGACAGTTAAAGTCTCTCTCTCGAACACAAAAAAACTCTGCCCTTATGTCCATTAACTAATTCCCATTCTGGTGAAAGTTGACAATAGAAGAAGCGAAGGTTATCAAATTGGGATTTAATAAAATAAATAAATTTTATCAAATTAACTGCTGCTTTAAAGTAACTTTGTCGCAAACCTTCAATTTATTACTACTACTACAATGTACCCACCACCAAGACGGTTTAGTGGTTAGAGGAGCCGACTGCGATACCAAAGTGTCCGGGTTCGAGTACCGGAGAAGGCATGGGTATAAATTATCTCTTTCCTGATAAGGGGTAACGCTGGCCGCCTAGTTGCTTCCATAATGAAATGACCACCACTTCTGGTACTTAGTACTTACTAAAATTGGCTAGTGCCCGCCATTAAAAAAAGGAACCAATGTATAATAATGCATAAATGTAACTATAATGTACCCAATGTTCTAACGGTAGAGTCTGTCTTACGTTAAGTAAGAGAAGTGAAAAAATAAGATGTTCTCTAACTTACATTTGAAAAAATAGGCATTTTCATACAAATAAAAGGCAGCCTGATTACCTGGGTTTTTCGTACACCAACATGGACTGTAGGCTTATTCTTCCCAGATTTTGAATACCCTCAAAAACAATGAACAATATTGCATGTCTTCAAACTAGACACAAAAAATATACGGTAATCAATGGTAGCAAACACTAAAATTTTTTATATAATTCACCAAAAAAATGAAGGTTTTCTTGGAAAATTTTTGTGTAATAAAAAAAAATAGTTACTAAAATGTAAAATAGGAAATCTGAATAAATAAAGCATCAAAGTTTTTCAAATTGCCCAAATTTGCTCTGTTTTGGAATTGCTAAGAACGCAAACTAACAAGGGATTTCCTATTTTTACTATAAATAAAGCACATCGTCTCAGGATTATTAAAAACGATTGTACGTTTGAAGAGGGAAAACAAAATACTATTGTATTTAAATTTCTACGAAATTAAGTTACAAGTATTTTCTCTTTGTTGATGTCTTGGCCTCAGAAAGAAAAGTAAAAAAAAGAACGTGAATAACTTCTTTTTTTATTTAATATATTCAATTGAATCTGGAATAGTGAATTGAATTTGTGCTGTAAGAAGAAGAGCATAGTTTAACTGCCACAATTTTTATTCCTTCCATTTATCTTCAAATAAATGGAATTTCGAAAAAACATTGGAAGATAAATGGAAGAAATAATTAAAATAAGATAAATGGAAATAAATGGAAGAAAAAACACGTACCAAGGGCTCATTACCGATTTTATTCGCTAATTAGGTGTCTAATATTATTGTAGATACAAGGAGTAAATTGTGACAAAATAAGAAGTCATAGTTTGTAGAAAGGAAGATGCAGTGGAATAAGGTATCGTATGAAAAATTGTGGCTTGAAATAGAGGAATGAGTCTGATTGGCTTAAAAATGTCATCACGAGAAATCTCGAGTTTAGAAAAATATTCCTGAGACCAGTTCCAAATAATTTTTGTTTTCTTATGTTTTGGAGTTAGTTATTATCAAAACATTTCTCATCAAATTCGAAAACGTTTTTAAAGAAATGGGAGGGGGACTATTTTTCTCTCATTATACGAAATGTTGTACTAGTTAATAGAAACTTCTGCTTTGATTTCTTTCAAGCATATGTTACAATTCCTACACCTAGTAATTACCGAAGAAGAGAGCGTGGTTAATGTTTGGATTATGGTAACTTGGCGTTTTTTTGGCGAAATTTGGCGACCAACCCTGCTACAGCAACCTGCTAGTTTTTGTTTGGACGCCATTTTGTCTTCACGAAGTAAAGCCATGTTTTTTTTTTTTTTTTTTTTTTTTTTTTTTTTTTTTTTTTTTACTTAAAATTTTTTTCCAACAATCTGCTAGCCAAATCACGCTTATGCTAGAACTTTTATGGAACAAAAGTGCTTAATCATGACGAAAATTAGGTGCGAAATTGGGAGAAAGTGCAGAATCGCAAACTGCTTGCCGCGTTTTTAAGAATTGCACATACACGGTATCCATGCACACGTCGACCTAATTTTACTTAAAAAAAATCCTAGAATTGCACAAAAATGGCATTGCGCACACTCTTGACATTATCCATGTACACTACTAAAGTCCTAACTTTATCACCTTACCAAAATGTCGCCAAACTACCTGTTACCATATTCCAAAGATTAGCCGAGAGCGTAGCTGAAACTATCAAAGAAAATATAATTTCCGTTATATGTTTTCTAAATCCCGGAGATTTTACTGACATGACAATTTTACCTAATGTTACTACCTTTTTATATTAAGTGGACTCAACCTTCGCATGTTTGGTTGTCGTCTTCTTGTGTCGCCATCTTATAGTGAGGTAAGTAATTGCTCCATAGTTGACTCTCCGTCTCTGAAGGCCACAAGAGACCTTCGTGATAGAACATAGGTTTGTATAGAAACCATGGCAACTGATATTTGGTTACTTTTTCCAAAGCTGGCCCTGATTAGTTATCAAGCTGTCATATTCCTATTAAAATGGAATACGATTTGTATATGCTTTCAGGTTTAAATCAAAGAAAGTCTAATGAGAAACAATCAGGATGATCTGTAAAAATCTATGGAAGGAATGCTTTGTGAAGGAAGATTAAAGAAGAAATTGTCTTTCAAAGTTGTCGCGAATGATAAAATGCGTTCAAGAAACCAGAAGAAATATGCAAATGATGAATGTGAAATCATTTTGATAAAGAGCAGGCTCAGATACGGAATATTAATGAGTATTTTATGAATATTAACTATGTTGGGTCAGCCTGTTAGAGTAAATTAAATTGTGAAGTCTAGCACTGCTTCTTACTTTTCGAATTTATTGTTAAATTTACCTTTAAGTTCTCACCGCAAATAATCGATGTTTTTATGAGCACAAGCCCGTGCCTTTCTGTTAAAGAAGTTGTGATAAGTAAAAAGGGTTTTTTACACCCTTTATCTCTTGCGCCACTCTTCATGCCTGTGCCGGAAGTCGCCAAGCTAAACTTTGAGATGTGGATACTTTGAGTCAAAACGCCATTGATAGCCAAAAAGACAAGATTTTACATCCTTAAATAATCTCTCGTTTTCTCCTAAGAATATCTCTAATAATCTCCCGTTTCTCTTCTTTCTACTTAAACTGTAAGGTTTATTATAATTAATGCATAAATTTTATGTTAATTTGTCCTCTAGTTTTACTTCTTCAGTCAGCTCCACCAGATATAGGTTTATAAATAGCGAGGGAAATTTAAGTTTCAAAAGAGGATCTGGAGGTGTGCTGGTTTCGTTGTGCTGTTGCTTTAGCGAGTACAAAGTGGGGCAGGGTGGGGGATCCTGATGGTTTCTGAGATGAAATAGGCAGACAGGCCCTGCTTGTTTTACCATAATCCAAATTATCGGAATCTCGGAATCTTTAGGAATGTGAAGCAAGTATAACTAAACAGAAATTTAAAGAAGCATAACTTTTACCCAAAAAGCCTAATAGTTACTGCTCAGATTAAGAATAAGAAACAGAGAAAGAAATTGGGTAAAACTACCACAGATCTGTATCGCAAGTAATAATAAGAATATAAGTAAAGGATTAAGCAATTTGAAAAGTAAACTACATCTATCAGCCCTAATTAAGCAATTCAATTAATATATATAACATGTCCTACTTGCTCGTAATTATTACTGTGAATTCATAATTAAATTAGTAACAGTACATTCAGCACTTTTCTTTTAAATAACTAAAAATTACAAATAAATACTTAAATATTTCCTCGCTTTTTTTCTAATTTTCTAAAGGTTTATTTTAATTAAAGAATAATTTTTATATGAAGTCCATTCTACAATTCTACTTCTTCCATCATTTCCCTCAACTATGAAAATTAACTGGGTTATTACGTAATATCGAATGAGATGTAAGTTGTAATACATTGGGGTTGCCCTCAGACCCACCTGGCCTCGAAGTGGCCTCATGGTCAAAAAAAAAAAAAGAGTGACCCCAAAAGAACATCAGACACAAAATAAATAATACATAATACAAAATATAAGTAAGATACAAATAATACTCAAATATAAAATAAAAATCGGGAAAAACATGTAGCAAGTACTCACGAACATACAAACAAAAATTAACGCAAAGGACAACATCAGATCAGAATTCCAATTACACGTCGATTTGCATTAAAAAAATTTAAGAACATATTGTGCAAAAGATATAAAAGTCTTGATATCAAAATTATCTTTATATATATCATTAGCAATTTTGTAAAGCTTCCTCTGATTTTCGAAAATAGGACAGTCCTCCACAAAATATTTCGCGTCTCCAATGGCATTACAAGAAGCACAAAGTTCATTATTTTGTAAGTTGAATTTCTTAAAATAATAGGGAAATCTTCCGTGGCCAGTAAGGATTTAGTTTAAATCAGTATTGTTAAAAATAGCCCTTTTGTTAGAAATTCTGATAAATTTCAAGTATCCTTTATGTTTTGGTGAATTTTCCCATGGGATTTTCCATTTGTCAATGTAATATTTCTTCATGTGTGTGATGGCCATCTGTTTATATCCTGAAATTTCAATAAAGGGAATATCCATATCGGAGACTGCCTCCTTGGCCAGACAGTCGGCTCTCTCTCGTTTCCAATATGCCCTACATGAGCTTTGCTCCAATGCAGTTTTACATCTAAATACAAATACAGTTTTACAATAAATTCAAAGCTTGTAAACAGTTTTTCATTTTCAGGATGATGGGATTGGCGTTGTCTAGGCGGGAGAGAGATTGAAGCAGCGACAAACAATCTGTATAAATATTAATCGTATTTTGAAAGACAACACATCTGTTAATCCAAATTAAAGATTGATATAGAGCCTCGCACTCTACCTGAAAGACAGAGTTACGGTTATTTAATCTAAATTTCATATAGTCGATTTCGACACTAAAATAATATACAACAAATGCTGCTCCAATCCTCCCCGCAATCCCAGAGCCATCTGTATATATATATATATATATATCGTATGCACTAAAAATCAACAATCTCTTTGTCATAAGAAAAGCCAATTCTTTTTGAGGGTTGCAAAAGTTGAATATTATATCGCTCAAAAACATACTTTGTGACAATATAATCATTATATATTTTAATTTGTAAGTTATGAAATGTAAGTTATATGAGAGAAACCTACCCTAGTATCTGTGCTGGGATGAGTGCGCTGTAACTTTTTCTAGTACATGGCACCCACCAACGGCCGAGCGGTTAAGTCGCTAAACACAAATAGTTCGGTTCGAAGTTTATTTCCATCGGAGGGGCTGACTGCATAGGCGCTATCGTGGTTTTTCCCATGTGTAATGTATGTACGATCCAGTTTCCCTTAGAAAATCCTCCAAGAAGGCATCCCTCCTATTAGACAGATAGTCATAGAGTGCTTTGCCATAGTCAAATAAACCTAACCAAACCTAGTACATGGTGAGGCAGAAAAAACTTGATGGTTTTGAGAGAAATAACGCAGTAAATACAAATAATCAAATGATGTTTCTTATTTAAGTTGTAAATTTGCAGTTTAATGCATGCCCTTATCGTAACAAAATCACGGCAGTATCAAGTTCTGAAAATGACATCCTGCAAATGCCATCCGTCTTCTTCAGGTAGTACACTGCCGGTGTCCATCAGTGAAAAATCGCACAACGTCTTGAGTACCTTTTACACTCATAATAGGTTATAGTGTGGTGTGGAATAAGTTTGGAAATATTGGCCTATATATGTTTTAGTACGGTTATTCCACAACAACAGTGAATGCAGAATGGTGCACTGTAATACTCTATAACTTCACAGAAGGCGTATAAACTAAACCGATGTGTGGTTTCAATAGGATTAAGCAACCACGGCTAGGGATTTGATATAAGTCTTGATGAGGATATTCTCAGAACGTGTGATTTCCAAACGTGGAGTTATCATGTGTCTATTCCAAACATGTCATCTTTTATTATTCAAATAAGATTTAACAGAACTCCGTCTTGCAGTGTACAATAAAAGCCGAAATTTGGGCTTGAACTTAAGAGACTAAGAAAATTACTAAACTTAATTTTAACTAAAGAGATATAGCCGAAGCTATCAAGATTCTAACAGAGTTGGCCCCTTAACGTTAATCGACTGCGAAGCTATCAAGGGCCTAAAATACGGCCGAGCGTAATAATAGCTTACGAGAGAGTAGCCTGAAAAGGCGGACGTGTGCAGCCAAAATACCTGGTATCTCTCTCCCTAGGACCGAAGAACTTCGCGGTTAAATACCGCTCTTCCTCATTATGTATTCAGACGGGATTCTAAAACTACGTTCTGGACGGAAGTAATAAATTGAAGTTAAGAATTGACAGGAAAGGAACTTTAACTTAAAATTTAACTGTTAATAAAATTAACATAATCTTTACAATATGAACTGAAATGAGACTTGAAAACCGTCATTCAGCACAAGGTAGCCACCTTATCGAGAGAAATACTACGCAACTATCCGAAGATTCACTGGTCGATTCCAGCAGCATATGGATCGAAGAGTACCTCATTTGAAAGATGTAATTTTCAGAGCTTAATATTGGCATATTGGCGTAATTTATGCTGTTATTTTTCTTAATAATTATGTAAACTGAACTGTAAAGCTGTAGCAGGAATAAAAATCAGTGACACGATATCTGCACATCGTTTAAGAAATTTCTCTTTCCTGACAGCTCGCCTCCGTGATTTAATTAGAAGCATGTTCGGCTGGCAATGGGGAGATCCGGAGTTCGATTCCCTGTGAAGCCACTGCTGATTTTTCATGTTTCCTGTTCCAAAATGTATCTAATCTCCCTAAAGGTGGCTCTAGAACTAAAATATGGTAGGTAATAATTCGTCGTCAAACTGGACCGGGTTCCCTAATCCCCAGTCGCTGTTCAAAGAAGAATGTCAAGAATTTTCTTTTCTTTACCGCATGCCTTTTCGTTGCAGTGTTAGGACGTCCGACTAGCAATCTGGATTTGAAGAGTTCGAATCTCAGCTAGAACAAGGTTGATGTTTCGTAATTCTTGGATATTTACTTTTATTACAGTTAAATTTAAATAGTTTTTAGTTTTAAACATAATATGGGACAATAATTCGTCTGCCATCCAGTACGATTAAGGAGTTCAAGTTAAATGCAAATTTGGCTTAACCTTACCTTATTTTATCATACCTTGAGAACCTTATTTTATCGTGCCTTGAGAAACTATTGCCGTAAACAAACGTCTCAGACAGAAAATCTTCTTCACGAAAGATGGTTATACTCTAGCAAAGGCAACAGACAAATGTAATCTGCCCATCTTTTGGCGCCGGTGGTCGTTAGTACGTGACGCCATTCTAGTCTCAGAGCAGTAGAGAGAAATTCCATGTAGAGAATCGCTAAATTAATTTCCTCGGAATGTACTGGCTTTTCTTCCTTATTCGAGCTCATAGCTTTCTTCGCCTCTTGGAGGTAACCACTAGTGCGAAAAACTCCACCCTAAACACTAGCGGAATTTCGTTACTAATGTTGCAAATAAAGCATAAACTCTATATTCCAGCTGTTATCAAATCTTCAGAAACAGCATAAAAAAAGAAATTCTACGTTGGAGGCGCTAAGTAAAAGATCTAGATAGCTTTTTATAAGGATATACATAAATTTTTGTTTAACCTTAGTTAAAAGCCGCTTCAATTTCTATATAAAGCTCGGTAAATCAAAAAGAAAAATAGGAGAAAATGCCTCCAAGATGTGACTAGTAATTACTACTATTAAGAATGATGTCCATTTTAGGAGCTGTTACGACGTCTTACGTCTGCTTCTTTAGGTAGAGTTTAATTTACACGTTTAACTGGAACTTATTGATTTGCTGTTTATTTAATTTTGGATATAAAACTTGACACAAACTTGTGAAAATTTGAAAATATAACGCTGATGTTTGTTGTTTGACTTCTGAATTAATATAATTAGTGTCATATATTGCACGTAGTTGAGTTGCATTATGTGTACTGCATTACTGTTTTATTATACACTGTGCTCACAAAAATCCTTGCTTGGCCTTTATTTTCGCAACCGTTAGTCAGACATATATTTCCAGTTACAAAAACTTTTATAAGAAGCAAATATTGATTTTTTCATTTTTAAATTTAAAAAAAAATAATTTTTTTTTAAATTACGAAATTTAATCTTTTTGCGCGCTTTCTGCCCCATGCTTATATTTAGAAAACATTTATACGGACAAACAAAAAACAGTAAAAAAAATGTGATACCGTACAATCGTTCCCCGCATTTTATTTCTACAAAATGGAAATAAAATAATAAAAGCAATTAAAACATTTCTATATCCTCATAATAAAAAGGCAAATTGACTCTTCCTCGATAAAATCGAATTTTAACTTGCTAGGCGCTTAATTCACGTCTACTTTATTTAAAATAACATAATGAGATCAAATTTAAAAAGCGTTATCTTTAAAGTTTCCTAATCCTCTATGTAACTAACTCAGTTATTATATAAAAAAACACAATGTTTTTAAAATAAATATGTATTCGAAATCTGATGTCATCGAAGCCCGATAGTGGTTGAAGAATAGATCTCTGATAACTCAAAATCCATCCGCATTTCCTTGCATGTTGTATGAGGCTGATAGCAGGTGGAAACTTCACGTACGAAATCGTAGCCAAGAAAATAGAGCAAAAGGAAAATATCACTGTACAAAACAACTCAAAAGAAAAAAGCAAAAGGAGAAAATACAGTATAAAACATCGTGACATGGGAATTAAATGACAAGGATTGCCAGAGTATTGTTTTATTGGAACATTTTGAAGTATTTAATAAAATATATACTAAATTATTTAAGAATCTAAGTAGTATCCGTTTATTTCACTAGACTGCTTGTGTACGATGCACATAATTAAGAGTTTCCTAAAGTAGCAATATTTTTAGTTTTTTAGCACACAAAATCCTTCACACAAATACCTCGATGGCTCTTCTGTTGAAATCTTTAATAAGACAGACAATATTTAGCAAGTTATATTGATTAAGATGATTTCGTTGAATTAGTAATAAACATTACTTTTTTACACTGTAGTTAAACTTTAACTACAGCGTAAAATTGTAGTTAAAGTTTACAATACAATAAAAAAAATCAGATGTGTACACCACAGGACTTCCTTGCACGGAATATTAAATTATACGCATTTTTTCTAGCATTTTATTTAAACTTATTATATTGAATTAAACCTAATTCGCCGACAACGCGTAAACCACAATAGAATAAATGCATTCTTTAAAATACACTTTGTTTACCATAGCGACACTCTGGCGCTAGGTTTACTTAACAGTATTATATTTCATTCATATTATAACTCAGAATGCACAAAATGTATATCATTTAAAGAATTATCTAATCGTTGCCACATGTTCTGTTCAAATACTATAATAAAGCTAGAACTATGTATAAAAGAAATTAAGCAAACAAAACAAAAAAGAAACAGTTTTTCACAGACGATTGAGTATTTCTCATTTAATTAATTCAGTTCTCACTTCGCGAGAAGGCAAAAATACATAAAACCTCGAAATATCTATATTAAAAATTACGAAGTAAATCTCAAACGCTTATTTCCTCGAAAAATTTCCAGAAAGAATTAAGCATGATTTAATTGGCAATAATAAATGAATGCGTTTGCGAAGCTAAGTTTCTCTAGATTGGCAACAAATCCACTAGTCTCCTGTTTCAAATGTAAACATCAATGGCCGCCATTAAAAACAGGCTTAGCGGCAATTAAACAACTTTAAAATTGCTGATAATTCTAAAAATATTGCACACAGATTTACTAAAGGCATAAAATCCTTAACCCGAAGATAAAAACAACAGAATTCAATCATTTTTAAAGAAAAAAATGTACAATTTACAAACATATAAGTGTAAAGAAACTGAGATCACTGAGCCGGGTGACAGAGTGAATATATATACTATAAATATATTTATATATGTTTGGCGCGGCCGATTGCAACTAAAATACGAGGTGCACATCTACATGTTATAGTAGTCTTATATACAAAATTTCAACGCTCTGAGGCTACTCGTTTTTGACTTATGCGAGATACGTACGTACATACGTTCGTACAGACGCCACGAAAAATTCTCTTCAGAATTCATTTTAAAGCAGTTTTTTAGTTTTTTTGGAGGAAAGAGTCTTTTATTCTGTGCTTACGTACAGATATCACGCAAAAACATCGTTAAATTTCATTCGAAAGCTGTCAAAGTGGATATTTTCGTTGAAATATGCTACCTGAAGCTTTTCGCGATTACAATACTTCCTTTTTACTTCGTACAAGGAAGTAAAAAGAAAGTTCTATTTTTCCTTGCAAGAACTGAAGTCTACAAAGACAAAAATCCCAATCAACTTAAAAAGTGATTAAGGATCTGTTCCACTAACTGGGTTTACTCAAGATTGATTAAGATCGTCTAAAAATATGTTGAGAACTATCGAATACCAGTGCACTTGTTTCGTTATATAATTAGTTAATATATCCAGCCAACCCTCGCAAGATCCAGGATTCTTATACGACAAGGACCTTGACAATTTTTCATTTACCCTGTCTTCCATAACCTGATGATCTTTGCAGCAGAACCCGAAAAGAAGTGATGTAGGCGATGCTTGTTGCCTCTGAGCCTTGCTGGGCTGGCTCTCATAACTCTCTCCAATCGTCCTTTAAACAGGTAGGAATGTAAGGAATGGTTACAGCCGAAAACATCGCGGACGAAAACGTCGAGGAGAAAACAACGCAAGGCAAAAACGTCGTGCTACAAAACATCCTGGGAGAAAACATCGCAAAGAGGAAACATCGCAGTTCTAAAACATCGTCGTCGAAAATAAATCGGTTCAAAAACTTCGCAGTTTAAACACATCGTCGTCGAAAATATCGTGGTAAAAAATAAAGTATCTACAAATCATCGCATGACAATAACATCGCAGACATGCTTTTTTTAGGCTTTAGTAACTGTAAATGGATATCCCCATAATGATTTGTGAGCGCAAGATGGAAAGAAGGATAATTTTTACTTTCATATTTTTTATTAGCTAATAATTTTTTGCTGAGAAAATAAGAAGAAAACTTAAGAATAGAAAATTAATGCAACTTTATAGCATTTAATATAATTTTAAACCGACATAGTTTCCTCAAACCATGTACCATGACATGTACATAGTCACCATGTACCAAAGGCCATTAGTAAATCATTTTTTATAAAGTTTTTACTGGTAATTTTTCATGAAAGGTATAACCTATAAGTTGCATTTAATTTTCTATGCTTAAGTTGCCTTCTTACTTTTTCAGCAAAAATTTATTAATTAATAAAAAATGTGAAATTAAAAATTATCTTTCTTTACATCTTGCGCTCACAAATCATTATGGAAATATCCATTTACAATTATTAAAACTTTAAAAAAGCATGTCTGCGATGTTATCGTCATGCGATGATTTGTAGATACTTAATTTTTTATCACGATATTTTCGACGACGATGTTTTTAAACTGCGAAGTTTTTGAACTTTATTCTTGACGTTTATGTTTTGTACCACGATGTTTGATTGATACTACTACTAAATCAAATTTCAGCAGAAGGAATTCTCTGATACTTAATTGATCTTCTGACGAAAATGCAGACAGTATTTTGGAGATAGGTACAGTTGTAATTCCCCTATTAGCTGTTAGAGGTGGGGACAATCCTAATAACACTTTAAGTCACTGCGATGTTTTCTCTTTGCGATGTTTTTCCCACGATGTTTTGTAGCACGACGTTTTCGCCTTGCGTTGTTTACTCCGCGACGTTTTCGTCCGCGATGTTTTTGCTGCGATGTTATCGACAGACACCCTAAAGAATACATCGTGTCCCATTTCCCTGTGAGTGCTCTCATTGCGTAAATAGCTAGCACATCTAACTAACAACTAAAAGATCTGTGCTTGGAAGATTTTTGATATTTCCTGTGCTTGGAAAACTTAGTAATCTTTACAAATAATTAAATATGTTAACATGGATCTAATCCATTACTACTGTAAGCAACAGAAATGCTAAAAAAGCTGTTAAAAATGACCTGATAGTATAAAAAGCAAGCAATTCAAACAAATTTCATCATTAAATTCAGAACGCTGAAAGGTTCACATTTGTTCACAGTCAGACGCTAACAGACAAATTTTCCAAATAACCTAATTTCTGATTAATTAGTTCGTTTACGGGCCAAGAATTTGTTAGATTAGTAGATTGATGGCAGTGACTTAAAGTGTTATTAGGATTGTCACCACCTCTAACAGCTAATAGGAGAATTACAACTGTACCCATCTCCAAAATACTGTCTGCATCTTCGTCAGAAGATCAATTAAGTATCAGAGAATTCCTTCTGCTGAAATTCGATTTAATAGCAGTATCAATCGTCTCAAATCGAATTTGAATTCTAGGCTGTTAGCGTTCATTTGTCCTTCCCTCTATCAAACAATGGAATGATTGCGAGATTCAATATATTACAATCGAAAATTGCAGTTCTAACTAATCTTTGACAGTCGTTTGCTGGGAGGAAATTAAAGTGTCGTAATTAGTAGTAAATCAGCTGTTCATGAGCGAATGTTCTTGCAAAGTGAATTCTAATCGGGCAGTTATCTGCGCTCAGAACAGTGTATTACACGGGGACAATAAGTCAAAATTTAATAGCACTGAGTCTCCTAAAATTTACGTAATATCTGTTACAGCACGAAATCCCAAACCTTTTTCTTCAATCGATCCTCTTTAAAAGAATGTATAATCGATCTCTTTATATTTTTTTTTATAATACACAGCATACAAAATAATCATAATCCAAATAATGAGCTATCAATAACTAAAAGTTAACACTAAGAGAGCAAAAGATTTTAAAAAATAGTTTATTAAATTTACATACGTCTTATTATTAGCCTAAAAGGGACGGCATTTTGCGTCGAATCACTAGAAACGGTTTTATCACTTTTCAAATTTTTGCCAACAAATATTATCGCCCTGCATTATATTTAAATAAATTAGATAATGAAAAATCTACATAAATGTATATACTTTTCTCGCACTGTGAGAAAAAAACGCTACCTAGAATCATCACATTTTGAGTAATATAGTCCTCCACCCGAATATCGGCACCTGGAAGCCCGAAACTGGAATTCGTTTTATTGCCCATTTTTTATTTTGTAAAACTTTAGCAAAATTTTTATTAAAAGCTGAAGTAAACGCGGGCAGTATTCGTTTACCATATGTTTAATTTGTTACAGCGTAGTTTCCATCTTTATTTTTATTAAAAATACGCATATATACATATAGCATGATAGTTGAAATACCTATGGCAACAGACAAAGATAAACATATGGCTGTTGTACAAAGAAATATGTATATACATGATTGTACAATAGTGTATAATATTGTTAAGTATACTAGTTATAGCTTAATAAATGTTTGGTAAAATATTTACAGCTATGGTCAAATAATATTCATTTCGTTAAATTATTCACAGTTCAATTTTGGAGCAATATAATCTGTATGATATAATTTTAGTGCATTACATCTGGTAATTACAGTTTAGATACAATAATAACAAATTTGGTACAATAGTTTGGACATATAATATTTGGTTTAACGTCTATTATGCATTAGGTGAGTGCAAAGAGGTGTAATCATCGGAAGCATAAGAAGGTTAAACAACGTGCATTCAAATTGTTAGTTAAACCTTGCAGATTTTTCGGCACATATGAAAGTTATGTTTACATATAAGAGAAATATGCACAGTTCTACATTTTCTGTATTCTGTAAAGTTTACACAATACTATAAAGAATCTAAAATGCAAAGATGAGAATTCATCTGAAGCACAAGAAGGTTAAATAGGTTTAGTTTAATTGCCAATTAGGTTTAATCTTACATCTTAATCCCTGACCAACAATGCTTAAACTCGTTATTGTCGGAATTACTGTAAGCCAAGTTAGGATTCCAATTTAATGCTAAGCTCGAGAACACTAATTACTTTGGCTGGGTTGTGTTCGTAAAAGACGCCCTAAACTGGTTCAAAGTATCATCTGCGTTTTAAAATATTCTATGCAGCTCGCTAGTTTTGATAACTGCCAAACTTATAAAGATTCAATTAGTGTTCACATACTGCATCCATACATTCCAATCGTGTAAGCATAATAGAGGAAAGCAAACAGGAAGTCATACACAATGTTACGGTGAAACATCGAAATCTGGAGAATGTCGACTTTCACCGGTGAATGTCAGCATTCACATAGTCTCTTGGTGTATGTCCGAAATATTTTCCAAATACTCTTATTTCTGACTTACACCGGTCAATGTCGACATTCACCATGTACTAATGGTGAATGTTAAACATATAACAATATTATATTTTCTTCTCCGTAATTCAGTCGCGAATAAACGCACTTGAGACTCGAAATAAGAACTTAAGAACATGAGAACCTAAAACTCACAATACATTCAAAATGAGAATGGAAATTAGTAGAAGTTAAAAACTTACTTTATTATACAGTACGTTCTAAATGAGAAAATAAAATAACAGTAATAAAAAACTTACTAAATTATGTCATTCAAATCTTATTTATTGCAACAACTTAAACTATTATGGCACTTTATGACCTCTCTTTTCGACTTTCACCAGAGCATATCTGTGATTGTCGACATACACCGGTGAGAGTCCGAATATACAAGAACTTAGTGAAATATTCGGTCTTTCACCAACGTATTTGGTAAATGTTGATATTCTCCGGTGAAAGTCGACATTCTCCAATTTCGGTCTTTCACGGTAACATAGATATGTCTAAAAAATAGGAAATCACGAATGTTAGACTAACCAGGCAGAATGTTTTATTGTAAAGGTTTACCTATGGAAGTGCAAATCTAGACAATAGAGAGAATTAAAAAATAATATTTAAATTTCGAATAGATAATCACGTACAATTCAAAATGTATTTTTATCAACAACTGTGAAAGCTGGAGTTTTAGAGTCATTGGGCTTTTCGGAGCAGGAAACATGAAAAGTCATCTATGCTTTCGCCGGGGTATGCACTTTGTAGTACAACTTACATAAAGAAAACACGACGCCGAAAATTGCTTACATTTTGCTCCACTTAAACGGAATCAGAGAGGGAAAGAACCTGATCTCCAAATCCAAGTAGAATTATCATTGAATTATCATTCATCTCATTTTTGGTGGGGACCAATTATAGAGTCCTGCCAAACGTTTTGGAGCCAGATAGCATCGATAAATCAATTAAGCCCTCGCCTTGCTTCGAATTGCAAGTCGACTTGCAATCTTGCAATTTTGACTTGCAATCGGAAGATTGCAAGTCAAAAGTACTGCCAATTACACCATGAAAGCATGCAGTGAGGAAGGGGAATTTTTTACTTCCCATCCTCCACACACACACACACACATAAAGGGCGAATGGGAAGGAGCGAATCCAGTCGTCAAATTCAGTTGGTGACGAATTATCGTCCACCACATTTTAGTTCAGGCGTCACTGACGTTAGTTCAGGCGTTTTACCAGTCTTGCAAAAGATCGTTTTATCTTTTGCACTGATAGTCGCATCAAACATACACTGGATAAAAAGCATGCAAAGGGAATTTCTTGCTTTGCATATTAGTTGCTTTTTATTGTGCGTCTTGATCCATATGTGCACCTCAGTATAGTTGATCTTTAGAACTCACTTTCTAGTAATCGGATGCGAAGAACTTCTTGCTCTTAGACGTGAGACTTAGTAGAGCATTAATATGGGCAAAGTGTGACCTAGGGGGCCATATATAAGCAAAGATTACTCTAGAGACACACGTATAAATCGAAGGAAATATTTTCGTAACAAGAGAGGCATTTGGTTGCGGGTAAATAAATGCAGTGTTACGTGATAAGAAATTAATTACAGGAGACAGTTTTCTAGAAATAATGAGCAAATTGCAATAGTAATATAGCAAAATCATCTTTATTTGAGTGAAATGGAGTCGGGTAATTTTAAGTAATATTTTTTTGTTTCCGGATAATCGACGGTAAAGCATGTTTTCACAAACTATAAGTGCGGTTTATATTTGCACTCATCATTTTCGACAATAATGTTATTTCAAAAATGGTATTGTATTTATTGAATAGCATTTAACATTGCATAAGTATAAAAAAATTAAATAAATATCAAAATTTTTATTTTAAGCTTATTTTTGTTCATGTATAATCAATCAAATATTATACATCTGTAATCAAAATTTTTAAAAAAATCTGACGGGGTCACCGCATGACTGCCTAGTACCGGAATGTTGCATTATACCCACTTTTTGCAGCATTTCATTTAAACTTATTTCCTCGAAATTCATTAGAAATATATTTCTCATTCAGTTAATTAGTCATCACTTCACAACAAGGCAAAAATATATAAAACCTCAAAATATCTTCATTAAAAATTGAAAAATACAAAAAAAAAAACGTAAAACACCAAATGCAGTTAAAACAATTAAAAAAACAATTTTTACAATTAAAATTAGTGTTTCTACGCAAAAGCAAGCAATTCGGCCAGCAGGCAAGAAAGCAGATTTTTCGGTGCACAAAACTAAAAATTTACCTTTGGTCCCAGTCGGCAAAAAGACACTAAAGATGAAAGAAAACTGAATTCACTATTCTGCTAAGTTTCAAATGTAAACAAATATGCCTGCTACGTAAAAAAACGTAGCACTTAAACAATTTTTAAATTGTTGATAATTCTACAACTATTGCATGCAGCTTACCTAAAGGCATAAAATCCTTAACCGGAAGATAAGAGCAACATAATTCAATCATTTTGAAAGCAAAAAATGCACAGTTTATCAATATATAATAAAAAAACTGAGCTCACGGGGCCGATTGACAAAGTGGGTACATACACACCATAGATATTTGGAGCCGCCGATGGTAATCAAAAAGGGAGATGCACAACTGCATGTTATAGCAGTCCTATATACAAAATTTCAACGCTCTGAGGCTATTCTTTTTGAGTTATGAGCTATTATTAGCAATTTAAAAATTCAAGTGCGGCTACGCCTTTTTTCCTGTCGTAACAGGCATGTTTGTTTACATTTGAGACTTAGCAGAATAGTGAATTAAGTCAGTACAAAGATGCGTAGTATGCATGCACGTACAATACTATGTACAAACATTTCGAATAAAATCTCTTTTGAAGCCATTTTATAACCCGTTTGGGAAAAAAAAAAAAAAAAAAGAAAGTGTCCTTTATTCTGTCCTTAGATAAAAATGTTAAGCAAAAACATCCATAAATTGCATTCGATAGCGGTCAAAATGATATTTTCGTTGAAATATGATACCCGGAATTTTTCTTGATTACGATATTTCCTTTACTTCGTACAAGGAAGTAAAAATCTGAAGCTTTTATTGCAGAACTAAACTGAGCATCGCATCTTGATTTTTTTCCTGGCATCATGAATATTGAAAACGTGACATCCTTCTCATGAAAAAGAAAATTTACTTGGCATGTAGTGCATTTTTTTATAATTTACTGAAATCTTTCATACATTCTTTTTCATTTTGACAAGCATTTTATAATGCAGTGCGAATTTTATTTATGAGTTTATTAAAATTACTAATGCCAATTGTAATAAAATTCATTAATGAGCTTTTTCGAAGTTGAATAATAGGTTAAATAACACATATATGGATGTCACTTTAAAGTAAATTGTAGTTGCACCTTTGTCTTAAGTTTCTTTTGCCAACAATGTCAGACATGAGAGCCAATTCTGTGTTAGAATGTTTATTGCACATTCAGGACAAAGAGTGACTTCGCTGCAGAATACTATATTAATTATTTGCTAGTCTCACCATGTACCTATTTCTAGTTAAACTCGTTATATCACTGAAATCAGTGTAGCAATTTATTATAATCTGAAGACCAACCTCAAGATAAATTTGAGTTTGACTATTCGTTCTCTAAATTAAGGGATTTGGACTGCCAATGTCACCAAAGAGTGGGAGACTGAATTTCTCGGGATAGGAAAAACAGTGACTCTGTTTATGGTATCTAAAACATTATTATGTTAATTCTTTTCTGTGTTTGTTGTCTCCTGGGGTCGTTTGTTGTAATGCCAAAGATCGTTTGGTAGTCTGAACTACGAGGCTGTATTATACCTGGCTGCGCAGCGAACATCGGATGCATTAGACATCGGATGCACCATAATGTCTTTTATTGGACGGAGACAAGGTGTTATGTTATGCACTTTTTATTCTTTCCATTAACTATTTCCAGAAGCAAATTAGATTGAATTTAGATAGGAAACCAATTTTAGTTTAGACAGAGATCTTTTCTAACATGTCATAAAACTGTTTAACCCTTACACATCTATCTGCTAATGTTTGCTTTCAAGAGTAGTTTTTGTTGTTGCTAACATGTGGGATTAGGAGCCGTTTAACCCTTACACATCTATCTGCTAATGTTTGCTTTCAAGAGTAGTTTTTGTTGTTGCTAACATGCAGGATTAGGAGCCGTTTAACCCTTACACATCTATCTGCTAATGTTTGCTTTCAAGAGTAGTTTTTCTTGTTGCTAACATGCAGGATTAGGAGCCGTTTAACCCTTACACATCTATCTGCTAATGTTTGCTTTCAAGAGTAGTTTTTATTGTTGCTAACATGCAGGATTAGGAGCCGTTTAACCCTTACACATCTATCTGCTAATGTTTGCTTTCAAGAGTAGTTTTTGTTGTTGCTAACATGTGGGATTAGGAGCCGCTTAACCCTTACACATCTATCTGCTAATGTTTGCTTTCAAGAGTAGTTTTTGTTGTTGCTAACATGCAGGATTAGGAGCCGCTTAACCCTTACACATCTATCTGCTAATGTTTGCTTTCAAGAGTAGTTTTTCTTGTTGCTAACATGCGGGATTAGGAGCCGTTTAACCCTTACACATCTATCTGCTAATGTTTGCTTTCAAGAGTAGTTTTTCTTGTTGCTAACATGTGGGATTAGGAGCCGTTTAACCCTTACACATCTATCTGCTAATGTTTGCTTTCAAGAGTAGTTTTTGTTGTTGCTAACATGCAGGATTAGGAGCCGTTTAACCCTTACACATCTATCTGCTAATGTTTGCTTTCAAGAGTAGTTTTTGTTGTTGCTAACATGCAGGATTAGGAGCCGTTTAACCCTTACACATCTATCTGCTAATGTTTGCTTTCAAGAGTAGTTTTTGTTGTTGCTAACATGCAGGATTAGGAGCCGCTTAACCCTTACACATCTATCTGCTAATGTTTGCTTTCAAGAGTAGTTTTGTTGTTGCTAACATGCAGTATTAGGAGCCGCTTAACCCTTACACATCTATCTGCTAATGTTTGCTTTCAAGAGTAGTTTTTCTTGTTGCTAACATGCGGGATTAGGAGCCGTTTAACCCTTACACATCTATCTGCTAATGTTTGCTTTCAAGAGTAGTTTTTCTTGTTGCTAACATGTGGGATTAGGAGCCGTTTAACCCTTACACATCTATCTGCTAATGTTTGCTTTCAAGAGTAGTTTTTGTTGTTGCTAACATGCAGGATTAGGAGCCGTGGTAGCTGAAGCCACGTTAGTAACGCATTAAAAGTTATCTTCTAAAACCACACGGAAGAGATACACGCCAATATAAAATTTTAAATTAGACTATCATAATTGGAGTCTAGATCACAATCTTGACTTTGGTTCTGCAAAAATGTATTCAAAAAGCTTCTTCAGTTGGTGACCTGGATAAGATTGAAGGTTTTCACTTTAAAACATTTATCATCTTTGCTTAATGGCATTAATTTCGATGAAATCTTTTCTAACGTTTTCATAATTATGATGTCATAGTTTTTCATGTTTTATTAATATTTTACTCGCAAGATGGCTCTATGTTTGAGCTCGCATTGCTCCGCTCTTTGCTTTCAGCATAGAAATAATCTGACTGCCGTACCGAAGGACCCGGGCTCGAAACCCGGGTATGGCATGGATGTTTGTAAATCTATAGCGTCCGTGCGGCATAGAAGCACTCTAAGTATGCGTCGAGCCGAAAGTCCTCTGGAGAAGTTGGGAGTAGGGGCAGAGGGGTGGGAAGCCCTTGGACACGCGCCCCTCCGGGTGCTTTCTATCAAAACTGGAGGCGGAACTAAGCTAAATCGCACAATCACCTGTAAGGTTGTCAGGACTTGTGTTTCTCTTGATTTGCTTTGGAAACATAAATGATCCTGAATAGGAACAGAGAGCTTACTCAAGCTATGTTCAAGAAGGTGGGAAGTAGACAATACAAGCAGGAAGGGTATACGAAACCCTTTATTTTCAATATTTCACAGGTATTCCCGAACTTCGGGATACAGAGACCAACCACTCGGTCTGAACGTAAGAATATAAAAACTACTAACTAAAACTCTAAATAAAGCTAACTTTGAATTAGTATACAAAAGCCTAGCACTAAGACTGGCCTTTATTTAAAAAAAGTACGTATGTAGTACGCCGAGCTGCTAAAGCTACGATACGTCTGCAAATATCAAGAGGGCTAAACCTCTGGCCTTAAAGGCAACCAGCAACCGAGTGAAAACTCGTAAAACTACAGTTGCAAGCGGCTTGCTTCCTAAAACTCCTTCTCTCTTTCGCTTGGCAAAAAGCCACAACTTTAGTACTTGGCGTTAGCAAGACAATTTGCATAAACAAGTTAAAGCATTTAATTCTGGCCGGAAGTAGAAAATAAGAAGTGATACTACAGTTTTAAAATAAAATAAACGTTAGTAAAACTTAGGATCCTTACAAGGTGATCAAGGCTGCTGCCAACGATGGACGTATCTTGCGCTCCTTGCCACAAGGAATATCATGGACTTGGGTTGACTATAAGTCAAACAACAGCAACAATAAAAATGACAGTCACACCTCCCATTTTTCAAAACATTTTTGCTTCTGAAGAAGAGAGATCGTCCTCGAAATTGAGATAGTTTTATACAAAACCTACGCTGAAACAGGTTACCTTTCTGTCTAATTTTGAATTGTTTCTGCATTGTACGTATACAAATATCTGTATTCTTCGAAGACAATGCAGGAATCTGTAGATACGTTTTATTAAATTTCAGCTACCCTACAAAACATAGTTTTTAATAAACAATTTGTTAAGTTTTTCTCTTGCATGTATTCTTGGAGTTTAGAATTCTTGTTAAGTATAAAGATGAGAATTAAACTAAAGCACAAGACGTTTACCAAGACGTGTAGTTAAACCTGATCACATTTAAGGTAACAACGATTCTAAGCCACCGAGCTGCCAATATACAAGCAATAGAAAGGATGCCAACATATTGAGGTGATGAAATACTGATGAAAGATTTCCTAAATGTGTGAACCACAGAAGAATTTGCATTCATTACTTTAAATCAACCGAATACATGGCTCTAATTTCTTCAAGAACTTTGACCTTCAAGAATGCAAAGTTATTTCTTTTGAGTTCAAAAGTATCATTTCTTCAAGAACTATGACCTTCATTTCTTTTAACAAAACAGGAACTGTATTATACAAAAGATGTAATTTTATTTAAAACGCTCCTACTCAATTGTTTGTCGAAAATAAAAACATGTTAAAAGCTAAATAAGATATTAAATAAGCACAGACAGTTCTAAAGATTAAAAAAGTGTGTTTTCCTTAGCTAGCCTTTAACTTTGCTATCAGTTTATTTTTTAACTAAACTGCTTAGGTAGAAAAAAGCATTTAGAATGTTTAACCATTCTTTATTAAATTTTTCTCAATAACTTTGCATTTCTGAAAGTTCCGGGGGAAAGCTTAATGAAAGAATAATTTGTTTTTACATTTTCCTTTTTTCTATTTTTGCTGAAGGCTATTTTTTCGTTTAAAAAATTAAATTCTTAGAGCTCATAAAATTTTCAAAGCAGTATATTTTTTCTATCATTTTGTTTCGAATAACAAATGAAAAAAAAAAAAGGAAATTTTCATAAAACTGCAATTTTTATCATTATAAAAACAAAAACTCAATTATATTTTTTTTTCCACACAAGGGATGAATAGATAAAATGATAACGCCTTTATGTCAAATTTCAACACTTTTACAAATATTTACAGAAGCTCAAAGTTTCACCAAAGAAAGTGAATTGAGTTTCATTTTCAGCTTGTTGCCTTTCTTCAGTTTTGTTTTAAAGTCTTAACTGACACCAATTTCATAAATTCACCTCAACCTACTCATAAATTCACCTCAACCTACTCATAAATTCACCTCAACCTTTCTTCAGTGTTGTTTTAAAGTCTTAACTGACACCAATTTCATAAATTCACCTCAACCTACTCATAAATTCACCTCAACCTTTCTTCAGTGTTGTTTTAAAGTCTTAACTGACACCAATTTCATAAATTCACCTCAACCTACTCATAAATTCACCTCAACCTACTCATAAATTCACCTCAACCTTTCTTCAGTGTTGTTTTAAAGTCTTAACTGACACCAATTTCATAAATTCACCTCAACCTACTGACATCCATCAAAATTTACTTATACTCAGCTTTATATTTTTGTTAACGTTTCTAACAAAAATGTGAGATTTAGGTAAAATTATGATACCAGTTGATAACTGTCTCAAATCGTCGTCATGTCATGGTATTCAAAATGATCAGGAAAATATTTTTAAACTTCGGTCTCTTTGAAGTTCTGTGATAATTGTACCGCGAGAATCTAAGTTTTTTAAAATTAACATTTCACATTTGAGTTTCATTGTCCTCGTCATGTACCTTTATTGTCGACAGAGCTTTCACGGCAACATTTTCTTTCTCGGAAGTATGTTTAATTATTAAGTTGGATTTTTGTAGTTTAAAAGCCTGTCTTATGAGTCTTCGATATAATTTCCTCCCCAAACCAAAAAGAACGACGTTGGCATAATTTGTGTAAATATTTATGGATGATTTCCTAAAGTAAATGAGCAGGCAAGCCTTCACATTTATTCAACCTCAAGTGTGTTCACTGTGACCGCTGAATGACAAGGCGAAATTGATGGCTACAACCGGTTTCTCTTCCTTCCGCTGGTGGGCTCCGAAGGTGTAGGACGGCTTCTGGCTGTTCTCACCCCGGCTGACGCGTGTGCCATTTTTGTTCTATTTTTGGCCTTTTTTTAGACTGCCATCTCCGTGCTGGATGTAGAGCAATGTGTTCCTCCTAGTAAAGAAATTGGTACTGAAGATTCAACCAAATAAATCTATATACTAACTACTGCCGTAAATTAACGATGTTCTACAATTTAAAAATCTTCGAAAGGACTTCATGTGCACGTGGCCCACTTTCCGGATGATATGAGTGTTCGCCTAGTGCTTCTTCAAAAATATATTGAAACAACCTGTCAACTCAATTTCCGCCTTTAAAAAACCTGACCTTTTTATCACGAAACTTTGCTTTACGTTGATGGAATGAGATCTACTTTGATTGGAATGTTACGCACATCTCGTACGAGAGGTTAGGATTCAAAATGGTAGGTCTGATACTCTTCTATCTATTCGGCCACTCTACGATCATGACTGATAATCTTCTGTCTGGCGATATTTACTTAATTTATGCTGGTACTGATTCAAAATTTAATGATGTCAAGATATAATAAATATTAATTGATTTGATTTTAATTGTCATCCTTTGGGGGTAAGTTACTTTAATTTAATGTTTCTTCCAGATCACACACCTCAGTATTTTATAACAATAAACTGGAAACTTTTGAACTGCTAAAGTTTCTGCTAAAGTTAAAGTTTCTAGCGGCATACTTCCTTTGAGTTGGATTAAGTGTCTTACTAAAATACGCACCTGGTTACCCGTCTTGCATACACACGACTCCTACCACAAAATCTGTTGCATCTGTAGATATTTCTAATTATCTGTTTGCAATCAGGGAACTTTAATGCTGGCACTTGGATTAAAGCCGTTTTACATCTTTCGAGCACTATGTTTGCTTCGACCGACCAGGTAAACCCGGCTCTTTTTTTATAAGGACTTTTATGAAAGTCCTTAAACTATGGGAAATAAGGCTAAATTCTTCACCATATTAGATGGAGGGTAATTTTTTATTCCAACTATTTCGGAATCTTCGGTTTCAATTTCCTTTCTGAGTATTTTAAAGCAGTAATAGTGCAACATACAATAAACATACCCAGTTCAAAATAATGTACCTAACGGAAAATGAACTTGCAATAAAGCAGATAAGGAATTTGCGTAGTCAAGAATATAGAATAAAGTCTAATAACTAATACTAAAATTTCAGATTTATAGATAATGCTCTGAGATTGCTTTGGAAAAAGAATTCTTTTCGATCTCATTTTAGATCATCTTTTAAGGAGCCATCCTCAACTTTTTATTCGAAACACTGAAAAACTCGCACTGTTCAACGGTTTCTGCCACGTCGTAGCTGAAGAAACAGAAGATTCAAAAAAGCATAAATTCTAATTAAATGGACCTTCTAATAGCAAAGCAGTTAATTCGGATCAAACTGAATTTGAATCGGCGAATGGACTGCCTGGATGCACGTTTTTGTGGTTGTATTGGTGTGCAACAAGAGTACGAGCCAATTTCAATTAAAAACAAAACACTTACTGAAGATATTTCATCTCTTAAAACAGATAGTCTTCGCGTCATTTCTGTAATCTAAATAATCTAGTTCAATCATTCTAACTGAATTGAGTTTTTGCTTGGTTACCATCTTTTAAGAAAGACCTCACTTTTTTTAAAAAAACACTTATCAAAAACATTCTTATATATCCAAATATATCCATCCGTCTTTGCTCTGGATTTATAAGATAACACCTACACAGTTTCTGATAATGATCAGTATCAGCAAACCCATTAAGGCCCTACGAAACATGGCAATCAGGATCACGGTGCTACATTTCCCAGAAACAATTTCCCCAACTACCACTTCCCAGTTCATCCATCAACAACGTGATTCGCTTAATGATATAGGAATAAAAGAGAAAATCTTGAGCTCGCATGATTAAATTCGTCAAAATACTTGAAGAACTTAAGTGAAATCATCATTCAGATTCTTCACTATATTTTTTTCTAACCTTTAAGATAATCATTGCTTAAGAATTCTTGACTTTTTTGGTCAAATCCTGGTTGGCGACCATCAATGAAGATAATAGTTTTATCATTCATTACTTAGTTCCCTATTCTAAAGAATATAGCTTATATCTGATACAGTGGTAAAAATGATATCTTATTTATATAAAAGTAGTTCTATCTGAAATAGCACTTTTGTAAATTTCTTAGAAAAAGTTTTAAGTATTTTCAGAGTAATATATGTAATTTGAAATCGCTTAGAAAATTCTATTCGAGAATGATTTTAAGCTATTGAATTTTTATTTGTACAGTTTCTCTCTGCAATTAAGTAAACATTTTTAGTTAGGCGAGTAAGTAAACATTTTTAGTTAGTAGAGTTATGGCTCCATTCATGTAAATAACAATTGAAACAGAAGTAGGTTTTAACAACCTTTTGTATTAAAACTTTAAATTTAACAAATACACGAATTGTACTTACAACTAAAATCTACGCACTTGCTGGATTTCCTTAACAGAAAGCTGAAATTTAAATTAATTAGATGCTGGAAACTACAATGCAAACAGTCTCCTAACAAAGGCTGACTCAAATAACCAAAAGCAGGATTAAAATCGGCTACCAAATTGTCTAATACTGCATAACTAACTCCCAATAGCTATCAAGAAAATCGTACTGCCAAAAGCTCTCATTCTTTAATTTTTTTTGCATTCAATTGCATCCTGAGTAGAGTGAATTCATTTGCATCCTGAGTAGAGTGAGTGAGTGCACCGCTAAGATGGCTTCCAACAACGGAGAGAAGCAAAGAGAATTATAAACCATCACAGCTGGGAAATCTCTAAAGTTACATTGTTGAATATTGTGTATTTATAGCAGTTTCTATATTTTACAAAGTCTTTCTTTTCTAAATTTCGTTCATATTAAAAATCGTACTGAGTACCCGAAACAATCGCTCGCTAATGAGAAGTGACAGTACAGTTCTAAATCAAAAAATTACCGTCAGTTAATTTAAAATATAATTTACACGTTGATAGCAACCAATTTCCTGCATTTTTTAAGTTTTTTGTTATTTCCTGTTAAGAGTTTTTGTGGATTTTATTCTCTCTTAGCCCTGAGGCATCTACTCACCATGTCCTGAATTAATCATGGCCAGAGGAAATGGAATGTCAATTATTAACCAAAGTCTTGGCCACTTTATGCGTGACGGCATGGCTTTTGCCGAAATTCACCTCAATTATGACGGAGAAAATTATGGGAGACGGATTTAACTCCTACCTCGCTTTCCAACAGCAAATTTTAGTGGGCAATTCCCGTATAATTGTATTTTAATTACACTCATGCAGTAAAGATCAGACATCTTTACAAATACCTCTGCGGGGTTTGAATGAGGGCCCAACAATATAGCAGCCGGCACAGTTAACCACCACTCTTATCAGGGCGAGTGTTAGTTTGTGGTATTTTAGGGAGGGTAGGTAATAGCCCTCTTAGCCCTTTATCAAGCAGGTTTTTCTAAAATGAGTTTTTCTCGCATCGTCATCGTACAGAGTCCTTCCAGAGTGCATGCACACTTTAACCTCTTCGCTCCCGACGTCGCGCGAACTGAGTTTCCTTTTGTTCTCATGATCTTCGAGCTCTGATTGTCGCTTCATTTTGCAGTTAAGCCTAACATACAAAAATAGTTATACCTATAAAAGTTGATTTTTCTTTAAATATTTACTCTTATATTCGTCATTCTTAATATTATTTAAGCGTTATTTCCTATTCCATAAACAGAAGATTCTAATATTTAAAATTAAAGTAAAATTTCAGAATAAGATAAATTTCGAATTTAGTAGTAGTAATGATTATATCCTTTTACAAAATTGTTTATCAGCTTCCACGTTTCTAAATGAACGAGCGTTGTTCGCGCTTTTTATTTTGGTGGAATAAAATAATATAATATTCATTACAACAATGCTAGCATTCAGTTCTGTTCAGAAAGTTTTCGCAATATTCTGACGTTATTTGTACTCATTTAAAATTTGAAATCAAACTTTCCGTTTTAGTATATCAAATATGACACGGTGGGCCGTCAGTAACACTTAGCCCCCGTAACATATTTTATACGGTGGGCCCACGGAGGCAAACTAGCCGTATCATATATGATACGCTGGTAGCGAAGAGGTTAACAGGTGACAGCTCTAGAATTGTTTTTCTAAATTGGATTTAAGAATGGCCGTAATGAGTAGTATAGTTTCATTTGAATAGACGCCATTATTTATATGTCTGCCGAGTGAACATGTGAAGTAAGGCAGTAAATCTAAACTGCCTATGTTCATTTGTTATTTGAGGATTACAAACTATATTAAAACTTTGAGAGTGCTTCTAAAGTGCAATATAAAAGAAAGAAGGAGTTTTCAACATAACTTTCAGCACGACCGACAGTAACACTGTGACAGTTTAGTTTATGTAACTAACGAATTGTTTTTAATTTGCATCTTTACTATCCTTATCCTTTCTTATTTCAAGTCAAGCAGCTCTATCCTTCCAGGAAGTTATGCAAATTTTCATGCGGAAAGCCTAGATGTATTAAAATTTACTAAGAACCGCATAAGCGTCTGCATCCACTCCTAGGAGTGTCTGAGAGAGCGTGAGATCGAAAAACATGGAAAAGCCCTATATTTATGAAATTAGCTGTAGGTGAACGTCCAATGGTGATCCTGACCCACACGGATTGCTATCGAAGTACTTATACATATAAAAAAAGCTGCAGTTGAAAGTTTCATACGTTCATATTCGCTAGAGGGTTTTCATTTCTCTTAATATAAATTGCATTACGAATTCCCCAAGATTTAAAATCTACCTTGCAACTAATGTCCCTTTAAATATATTGTTATCTGTAACATAATTTTATATTAAGACCTCAAGTACAGCGTACAGCTTATTAAACCTAATTTGAATTTATTCAGTGTTCTTGTTTGAATGAATGTTGACACTTCACTCCCTTCATGAACACTTGCGTACGGGATTCATTGGCACGTAATAAAACTCGCTTGCTAGCTGTACGGTTGCAACCAAATTCCTTCAATCTAGCATATATAGGTGCCTTAACCAACCTTAGTGATAATATTGAAGACACGTGGTTCCGTTTGTGATACAAGCATGAGAAGACCAGGAAGGCTTTTCAACAACGAGTCCTGCTTCATAAGCTATGGTCCTGGAAACGTTTACACACTCGTTACAGAAATCTGCTCCAACATGTACACGTGAGATGAGGGTTAGCAGTATACGCGTAGCTCACCTAGATGAGAATTTGCAAGGACGTTGGACAGTATGAAGAACAGTCTTTGAGTTCCCAATCCATTCACCTTTAACTTAATACCTTTAGATTTTTGTCTGTTTAGGTATCAATAAAGGGTCCTGAATACCGCAGGAAATCAACTACATTCGTGGATCTTACCGAAGAAATTCAAATGGCCATATTAGCAACTCCTTTTGCATTTTGCCCGACATTGCTCAAATCATTATAATAAATTTTCAGTCTCACTTGAATCACTTATTGTTATTGTAGAGCTTAGAAGTAACAAATAGTCACCTCGAGATGTATGAACAAATTTATTGTCAACATATATCACAAAGCTTTCTTTTGTTAAAGAGGGTACACATACAGTTTTTATGCATTGCCGCATTTCATATCATCTATGTGTTCTATCCTAAACGTCTTCAGCAATTTGTAGTTAACTTCTGCGTTAGCTCTTTTTTTTTTTTTTTTTTTTTTTTTTTCGCTGATCTTCCACTGACTGACAGGAGGCTTGTGGATGTTCTCCCAATTGACTTAATTAAGCTGTGGTGCCTTTGACAGGACAGCATCGTGGAAGTTCACTGTCTAATGAGTGTTGTAAAGCGTTTAAATATTCTGTAGTAGTCCACTAACAGAACGTTTGTAGACCTTCTATCATTGATTGAAATTAGCTGTAGCACCTTTGACAAAACAGCACCCTGTGAGTCGCCTATCCAGTCAAGGATTTGAAGGCTTAAAATATGCTGTGGGAGTTCAATGACAGGAAATTTGCAGGCATTCTCTCACTTACTGACTTATAACACATTTTGACTGGACAACATCGATAAAGTCCACTTTTAAAAGGCTCAAAAACGCTGTGGTAGTCCAGTCTCATGAGGCGACGATATTAATATTGATGAAAGAAGCCTCATTCGGGTGAGCGCTAAACTGCTGCTCGACTTTTACACTAGTTTTTCTTAACACCTTGTCGAACAAAATATTTCGGACAAACCCTTTTTTTTTCAGGAATTTAGCGTAGTTCAGTTCCACGTCTCTTCCTTTTTACTTCCTTGTACGAAGCAAAAAGGAAGTATTGTAATCGCGAAAAGTTTTAGGCAGCATATTTAAACGTCTGTCAAAGTGCTGTCAGGTCTAGGTACTCAGCGATTTTAACCTTCTCTCAGTGAGCGATTTCGTATTAGAACCCATTGCTAAAGCAGAATACAGAGATACGTATTAGTTCTTCTCAAGCTATTTTTAGATATTGCTCTTCATTTGTAAAAGGTTATTGTGGTAACTGAAGTATATCAAAATACACAAGAGTTATCTTCTTAAGGGCAGAAATTCGGAGAGGACATTCTAAAGGAAGTTGGCTCGTATTCATGTTACACAAGGGGAAAATCTAGAAAGCAAACCAAGCAGCCATTTCATTCAACTGGAATCGAACCAGCGTTCAACTTCCAAAATTCAGAGGTCTTCATTTGTAAAAGTTGCTCTCTTTTTGAGCTTCGAAAAAATTTCAGATTTTCTCTCTCGTCGTGTAGAGACGTTAGGAAGTTTTTGGAAGCAGGAAAGATGAAAATTATGCAACGCTTTCGCCGGGAATTGAACCGCGGACCTCTCAATTACGCGCTGAGAGTGCAGAACACTACACCACGAAGGCTCGCTAAGAAGGCAGGAGAAATACCTTATAGTTTTACCAACTTGTGAACATTTTTATGAACAATAACCCGCAATAATACATGAGAATTTATTCTATAATGGGGAATTTTAAAGACAGAAATATCCAATAAATTAGCTACCATGGCTCATCAGCGGCCGAGGTGATAAGACCATTATGGCGTTGCTTTATGCAGGGAACATTTAGCCCAAGTTCAAATACTGGGAAACGGGTTGGCTCTATGAATGTTTCCGTGGTTTTATTCCATGTGAAATCTGAAAAACGATCCAGTGCCAGTTATCCGCAAAACTCCCATCCAAGTGGGCATCTTTTTCCTTTGGCTAATAGCCCTAAAGTGCTTCGCCATAATCGAATAAATCCATTGAATAAAAATAATAAATGCTAGCGTTTTTTTCCTAAGGTTCGGTTTACTTCTGGCATGCCGCTTTTAAACATGAATCTGCATCGTTGTTTTTTCTGAAAAATTACATTTTTTATGCATAAATTTAATTAATTCCTCTTATTGCGCAACTAAAATCCCCCGCTTCAGAAGAAGTACGATAATAATTTTACACAATATTTAATATCTATGGTATACTGAGTTTATAAAAGCTTAAATATTTATTGCTCTATGGTAATCTAATACTGTGTTTTTTTCCTTCGATTGCATTTGCAGAAGTATTCCTTAAGAAAAATTAATGCATTCGCTTGAATTATAAAACAGGCTTTTTCATGAAAATCTATGCTTTTATTAATAGTTGTTGCAAAATATACCAATAAGCATATCTCTAATAATTTTAATAATTTGGTTTCGAGAGAGGAATACTAAAAAATTAAAAAGAGGCTTTTAAATATTTTATCGGAATGCAATTGAAGTTTTTTCAATTCATTTTAAACTTGTTAATAGCTGTCAGTGAGCACAAAATTTCATTTCAGGATCGTGATAAAAACAGCACTTTTAATTTAAATTGCTAAATTCTTCGAATCGTGCATTAAATGATTCTGTCTGGAAAATAAACGTTTCATAAAGCGAAGCACTGTTGGATTAGAATTTGAAATTTTTTCTCTTCATTTACTGCATTGCAGTTCTTTTTTTTTTTTTTTCCTTAATTAAAAAATTCGCAAAATGTTTCTGTAAGAAGGAGTCATTCTCTGTTTGATTTTATGTAATAAGACAAGCATCAAATAATTTCAATTAGAATGTTTTTATTTATTAACATGAAAGAACTGAAACGTTTAACTCCCATTTTTTTAAACTTCTTTATTTTCATTCTTCAGAAATTATCGATAAAAAGAACTGAAAAACAGTTCCTTGAAATTCAGATTTTTGTTTCAGTAATGAATTTTTTAGATAGCAAAGGTTTTTGTTATAGCACTGCAATAAAACAACAAGACAGACATCAACATGCTGCTCTGTATTTAAAAAGCGGAATTTCAAGTTGAATTGAATAAGTGTATTTGAATTTCTCTTGCCTTAATGCAGAAAACTGCCCATTTTTTACATTTTATTTGCATTTGAAATCTCATTAACAATTATGTTTACAGGAGTTAATTCTAAAAGAAGTAGTATTTTACAAAATACAATCAGGATTTTAAAACACTAAGAATTTAGTACCAAGTATATTAATATATTCCTTTGGAAAGATCCTTTTAAAATAACATAGTGTACCGTATTTTACTTTATAGTAATTAAATGTACTATTAAAAATAAAGCTTTATTGTGTTACAAAATAGTTTACTGCATTACAAATACGAAGTTTGTCCAACAGTTACAAGATTGGCTAAATAATATAGTGTTAGCATTGTTGAAAGACTGCTGTCAATCGGCTGCAATGTTTAAGAGCAAAGTGCGCAGACGATAACTGCCAAATCTTTCGCATTGTGGCCTTATTTGCAAAGGCGAGTGAATAATATGTCCTTGGTATAGTACCGTAACACGTTATTTTACCAAGTATGTAGCACTTTAGGTCAAACGTTTTCGGTTTGGATTATGGCAAGGCAAATGAGGACTATCTGCCTAAGCAGAAGGTTGCCTTCCTGGAGAACCTATGGGAAACTGGCTCGTATTTCCATAACAAAGGCAAACCATCATGCAATGGAATGGAATGATGCATGGAAAGCAATCATGCAATCAGCCCTTTCGCCTGGGTTTGAACTCGGTTCGCAATAACAGCATTCATTCAGCTACCGTAATCTTTCGGCGCCCTCTTGGGCATCAGAGTTTCTGGAAATACTTCGCTAAGAACATTCTAACACCAAAACCAAATTAAAGAAAACAATTTAAACGTAGATCGCTAATAAAGCGATCTATAGATTGATGATCATTGATGATCAGCCCATAGATCACTGCTACTCGGCAGTACAGTAAGTTTAGATAAATTTTTATATTCAGATTAAATCAAAGCATGTCGAGTCCTGTCAAAGCCGGCACTTCTGCCCTACAGATTGAGATTCGCCTTGATTTAGCTAGTTAGCTGGCCGGGATTGGGCATTGCTGTGCGTTAAGACATATTTTGAAAGGATTGGGCTTTCAAGAAAGTAATAACGGTTTCCACAAATAAATAGCATTATGTTCGTTTTGTTAGTTTTCTGTCAACTTTATAACATTTTTTCTTTCAAAATTGGCAGCGGACATTTTTAGTTTGCTATGGAATCAAATCCCGTGTAATTTTGCTACCAACTATTACTTTACTGTCATCTTTAACGTGGGATGCAAAAATAAACATTTTCGAAGTATTTTACTTTTTTATTTTCATAAAGGCAAGAAAGCGGCTGAGTCTCACATTGAGATATGTGAAATTTATGACGTTGATTGCCTAACAGAACGCATGCGTCAGAAATGATTTAAAAGGTTTTGTTCCGAACGTTTTTCATTTCAAGAAGGTCAGCGTTCTGCCCGACCTTCTGAAGCTGATGATGGCAAAATTAAAGTTATAAAATTGAAACGAATCGTCACATAACTGTGCGAGAGACTGCAAAAATGTTAAATGTGTCACCCACAATAACGTTGTATATATATCCCGAATTCATTAAAAAGCTCGATATTTGAGTTCCCCCGTGAAACTGAAAGAAATTCACTTAACACAACGAATACACGGTGACCGGAAAAATGCCCACAGAAAAAAAGGCCCACAGGAAAAATGCTCACAGAATAATGCTCACAGATATAAAAGCTCACAGGAAAAATGCCCACAAGGAAATATGCCCACATAGAAAAAAGCTCACATGGAAAAATGCTCACTTAGAAATATGCTCACACGGAAAAAAGCTCGCATGAAATATGTTCACATGGACAAATGCTTACATTAACCTTTTCAGAGGCGATAAATAAAAGCATAAAAACTGTAGTAAAATTTTGCATGTACTGTAATATTTTATACCACTGCCCCTGTACGACATTTTTTTTTCTGTAACTGCTAATAATTATTTTTTGTTACTCTATTTTTGCATACTTTTGAAGTTTATCTATAGAAATTGATGTTTGAAGGTAGTTATTCAAGTTTTAAGCCAAAAAAGTTTTAAAATTTCTGCAGAAATTTAAAATTTTAGAAATAAAATTAACATTTTTAGGCAATCTGATGATGCCTCTCAGTTGAACATTATGAAGCAGCCTTCGAAAAATCTCCTTAAAACCACAAATTGTTGCGAAGGCTCTCATAACGCAAGTTAAATTTAATCTAATCTGCATCCAGTAAAAGTACTAGCAATCTGTGTTCTAGTAAATGTAGACAGGTTGCAGGAAAGTTAATATCAAAATAACTATTTAGTTAAATAAATCTTGTGAATTAAAGAATATGGAGAAGAACCATTACAAAAACCATTACATGTTTTTCTTTAAATATTATTAATATGTGAACTTTGATGTATATATGATCTAATGAAAATTAGAAAAGAAGCGCCTGCTTCGTACGATAGAAGTATATCAAGGATATCTTTCTGATGGGAGGGATGACTTTACAGAGAACTATCTAAAAGAAACTTGCTCATATTCACGTTACACATGGGTACAATGACAAAATCTAGGTACATAGTCACCTTGTTCACCTGCGTTTGAATCCGGGTCGAACTGCCAGTATTCAGCAGCCTTAGCCACTCGGTCACTCACGGACACGCTTTCTGATAAAATGTATTATTTATGCAAGATGAGAAAGAGAAACAAAAGTGTGACATTAAACGCTGTACAATATGAACCTATGTATTTTCAAAAGAAAATAATAATTTTAAAATGATATGTTGCTAAGCTTTTAGAGACATTAGGTTTTCTTGGAAAGCAAGAGAGATGAAGAATTAGCAGCGCCCTCGCTGAGACTCGAAACACGGACCTCTCGAATTCGCGACGAGCTTGCTGACCACTACACCACAAAGGCATGCCGAGAAGGCGGGAGAAATACCTTATATACTCCCTCTTTTAAAGGGCGACTGGGGTTTTAGGGGACCCAGAGACATTTGGTTATTTTTGAAGCAGGAGACATGAAAAATGAGTAATGCCCTCGCCAAGAATCGAACCACGGACCTCGGACCTCTCGAAATACGCGCAGAACGTGCAGACCACTACACCACGAAGGCATGCTAAGAAGGTGGGAGAAATACCTTATAAGTTTTTGCAGTAGTGTATCTGATAGTTTAACCAAGATATTAAAATTAAATTTTGTGAAAGTAATATTTTAGAAGTAGCATTAAAATTACACATTTAAATTACGCATGTTACATTTCTAAACTCACATTTCATTTATAGTTTTCCTTATTTATACGTCTTTTACGAGCGTTCCTTTGAAAGTTGTTTTATTGATATTTTGCTAGAGTACTTTAAAAGTATAACTTAAATCTAAAACTTACGAAAGATTTACGAAAAGGAGCTTAATAACGTTTCACTTGCAAATAAAAGCTAAAAGAATTTCTTGACGCGATTAAAGCTTCAGAAACTGAAAGAAGTTTTCATTATTGTCATGAAAATTTTTGTGACGGCGCTGTCACGGGACGCATCGAAGTTGCTTTCTTCTTGAATAAGAATTTTATTTTCCCTCAAACAAATGAAAATTAATTAAAACTCCACATAATGAGAAACTCTGCTGATACGATAATTTAGAAATTTATTCCACAAAGCCCTTATCTATCAGATTTGCTCTTTTAATTAAATCGAGCTAAAGTTTTAGAATAATTCCAAAACTAAAAAACATTTTTATCAGGTAAATCTTTTAATGAGATGCTTCGTAATGTGTGACTTAATTTTTTTTTTCATGTTTCATTTATATTTTTATAAACATGCAGAAAATTACAACAATAAAGTTGGTAAGTTTCCGGATATATAAGTTATATTAATTATAAGACGCAAATAGCACTTAAAAGAATTCTGCAGATAATTCTTGCAGCAAAGACTACAGGGAGCTCGCTCAGAACTTCTTTCATCTAAACCTTAAAATAAATTCAAAATTAAAATTAAGCGTCACAAGGGAAGAAAAAATACTTGTTTTCAGAGTTTTGTACCTTTCATCTAATTTTGCTCAAATTTAATTAAAATCTTGCAATGTACGGCGTTTGAAAACAGGCATGGGGATTTTTGAAAATGTAAAATTCAGATTTGGTTTGCTATTAAATTTAAATGAAATTTTCAGTGGAATTCCATAAACAATGTTCTTTATCAAGATAAAATTATTGTCGTCTTGAAAGGCACCTGAGCCTGCGCGGATTTTAGAGAATTGTGGGTTTCAGGTTATACGAAATTAATACGTTCACATAACACACTGAATGGTTTGATTAGTTTGGTTTTATCTGATTACGGCAAAGCACACGTGGATTATCTGATTAAGGTAAGAGATGCCTTCATAAAGGACTTCCAAAGGGAAATTGGTTCCTATTCATGTTAACCATGGAAAAATCACGAAAATACCCATACACCCAACCCTTTCGCGGGGATTGGAACCCAAGCAGTTTTTTTTTTTTTTTTTTTTATGTATGATCGCAGCAAAGCATCAGGGGCTACCTGCCTAAGGGAAAGGATGCCCTCGTGGAGGACGTTTTAAGGGAAACTGGTTCGTATACACGTTACATGGGGAAAACCACGAAAACGCGCATACAGACAGTCCGTTCGCGGGATTCGAACCTCGGACCGAGTTACCAGTGTTCAGCACTTCGAAAAACAATGATTTGAATCTTAGCGAATGCACTATTTGTTTTCTCACATTTCCTGCGTGTGATAAAACCTCATATCTCTGTAGCGCGCACAAACTAAACAGCTAAAATTGTGCAATTAAACAATAGCATCAAACTAAAATCTCAATATAGCAACACAAATAAAATAGGAGATAAGTCGACACTATATGTTATTTGGTCGTTAGAAACTCATGCCTCCCCCAGTCACCCACTGAGTGGGAACAAATACAAGATACTTCCACATTCCCTCCCAGTAGTGCCGTCGTAGCGTATGTGGTAGTAGAAATAGCTAGCAACTGAAAGATCCGGGATTCGAATTCTGGGGCGGCCGTAAATAACCTTTTGCTGTTTCCTGTTGAAGAAATGCTTGAAATAAGGAAAACTATCATGCTAAGGCATTTTTAAATTTAAAAAAAATTATTTTTGTTAATATTACGAAATTTGTCTATTTATACAGGCCTTAAAACCTTTGTAGTTACATTTCATAACGTTTACGTTCATTCTAAATAGTAAAACACAAAACGCTTCATTTCCACCTGACAACAATTCACTGAAATACTTAATTTTAAAATTTAACTTCATTGTCAGAAATCAGACATAAACTGAAGAGCTAAAGGTTCTCAATTGTACATATTTAAATTCAAATACTGCTATAATAAAAAAGTTTCTTAAGTTAATATGTTAAATAATGGGCATTATCATGCAGAATAAACAGAGAAATATTGATCAACCCATTTTGTTTTACCCCAAAAGTGGCTGTTAGTCTCCAAGTGAGATTTTGCGTTGGTTTACTATAAACAGCTTTAACACTTTTGAAGTTGTTGCCACTAAATGTTAAGGCCATATCTTATTTTTAAAGAAATTAAATAATAAAGAATCTGCAGGCATGTATGTATGTTTTTTGCAGTGGAAAAGAAACGACGGTACCTAACGCCATCAAATTTTGAATAACGTAGACCTCCACCCAAACATGTACAACAGGAGGCCCCTATACTGAATTTCGAATGTGTTTATTATTTATTTCATATTTTGTAAAACTTTAATGAATTTCTGCCTAACAAACTCAATGAATTGAAGCGAACAGTAGAAAACTGTTCAAAATAAAAACATTTTTATCTCCAGCCGGCAACACTGTTGCCATTCGGAAAAATGAAAGATACTTATCGCCCAGTTTAAATCAACAAACTTGGCTGTATAAATGTAATGTATTACCGCGGCCGAAAATAAAATACTTCTATCTTCTACGCGCCAGTGGGATGCCATTAAGTAAAGTCTAAGATACTTTAAATTTAATGTGGAAGGTTCTTGAGTAATAAACTAAGCGATTTAAAAGCAATAAACAGAGTTCTTAAGAATATTTTTTTCTACCTTTTTTAATGTGACTTATTTAAAAAACACCTAAATTAAAATCATGAGATGTCTAATTGGTTAATCTTTGGATTATGGTAACTTGGCGATTTTTTGCGAAACTTTGGCGACCAACCTGCTACAGCAACCTGCTAGTTTTGTTTTGAACACCATTTTGTTTTCACGAAGTAAAGGCAATTTTTTTTTTTTTTTTTTTTTTTTTTCTCAACATTTTTCCCAACAATCTGCTAGCCGAATTACGCTTATACTAGAATTTTTATGGAACAAAAGTTCTTAATCATGACGAAGATAAGGTGCGAAATTGGGAGAAAGTGCAGAATCGCCCACTGCTTGCCGCGTTTTTAAGAATTGCACATACGCGTTATCCATGTACACGTCGACCTATTTTCACTTAAAAAAAATCCCAGAATTGCACAAAAATGGCATTGTGCACACTCTTGACTTTATCCGTGTACACTGATAATGTCCTAGTTAGTAACTTTTATCGCCTTACCAAAATGTCGCCAAACTACCTGATACCATATTCCAAAGATTAGCCGCCTAATTATGAGTATTTCAGATATTACACTAACTGAACATTTGAAAATCATTATATACATTTCTTTCTCGTGATTACTATTTTAGGAGGCTAGCCTAGAAGGAGGTTATTTTTTTAAAGAACTAATATATCAAAAATAAAAGTATGTGTGGGAACTTCTAAAACTCTATAAAGAACTCTAAAGATAACCTGTTTTTAAATATTTTGTAATTTTGTTCTTGAAGTGAATTTTGTAGCGTTGGTATGTAATTAATAATACTAAAACACATATAAACTTAATAATAAAAAGACTGTTAGACAACTCATAAGGTATTTTCCGCCTTCTTAGCATGCCTTCGTGGTACAGTAGTCTGCACGCTGGGCGCGTATTCCATAGGTCCGCGGTTCGATTCCCAGCGAAGGCGTTGCTCATTTTTCATTTTGCCTGCTTCCAAAAATAGCTTATGCCTCTACAAACTTACTAAGAACATCGAATATGATGTAATCTTTTTTTTATTAATGTTAATTTTGGCTATTATGTTAATTTTAAGTTCTTCCGTTCTCCAACCTTTTTTATACTGTTTCGTTTCGCCCAACAGAGGCCGGCCGGATGAATATTGGTAATTCTACCCAGGCTTGAACGCAGAATAACAAACTGGCTGCAGGGTGGGTTCCCGGTGTTTCCTCCGTGTGCAGCGTGACTACGAGCTAGTTCGCCTTAGAAAGGTCTCCACGAAGACTCCCTTTACGTCCTAGCTTTCCTATGCTTTGACATATTCAGATAACCTAATCTAACTTACACGAACTTAACTCCCTGTAGGTATGTACCATTAGTGTGTTTTACTATAATCCAATATATCCAAAACGTATTTCTTCTTGTTTTCTGTCATAATAATTTGAACGACTGAAGAGGTTTATGCAAATCTAAGTTATGAGAGTGTAAATTTAAATGCTGCAGTGTTGTTTCGAAGTACGTAAGTTTGTACCTTGCAGTCTGCGAACTCACCTGGTTTGTACAATTACAAATATGTAACTTTCTTTAAACTTTCCTTTAACTTCTCTGAATAACATCCATTTATAATTCCTTCCCCTTTTCATTTCCTTGAACTTCTGTGATTACCTCAATTGGGAATTAGAATATAAGACCTGATTCTCGGTACTGCTCTGGAATTTTTACGCAAATGACTTGTTTTGAAATCAAATCACAAGAGAATTCAATATACATTCAGGTCATATCTCAAGATGGAAACGGAATTGTATACTCAGAGAAATCGATATCGTTAGCCTTGTTTGATACAATGCTAGTAGTTTAGCTTCCCTATCCGGTAGATTTATATATAAGTAAATAATGTTGTTGCATCATTTAAGTGCATTTTTAATTATAAGTTATCTGCAGGAATTGAATGTAGACGGGCAGATTGAAGCAATTAAACCTAAAATGTATTTAACTCAAGTATTAATTCATATAACAGTATGTCTCCATTGCTTGATATTGGATCTTTGCAAACACATTACGTAACTTTATAACTCTGCAATTAATTATTCTTACAAGTTTGCCAGCTGAACATTACTTCACGCAGAGTTATTTCTTTGATGCTGGAGATTTAATCGTTGGACTATTAAACAGCTTCCTCACACAGGTAGATTAAAATTCACTAACGTTTCATTTACTCACCTCTGATAAGTTACAACAAAAAGTAAAATATACAACACAAAATAGTCAATTAACTTATCGATGATCCCTTAACAAAATTATTAGCCTAAAAGGGACGTTACTTCTGAATGGGATTTTTAGTCTTATTTGTCTCGAAATGGTATTTTGCGTCCATGCATTTAAATTTGTTGTATCACTTTACAAATTATTGCCACCAAATATTATCGCCCTGTATTTTATTTTAAAGAAATTATGTAATGAAGAATATGCATGAATGTATGTATTATCTCGTACTGTGAAAACAAAACAACAGTAACTAAAACCATCATATTTTGAATAACTCAGTCCTCCACTAGAACATGGGCACCTGGAGGCCCGAATTTTGAATTTATTTCATTATATGTTTCATAATTTGTAAATCTATAGCGAATTTTAATTAGCAAACTCAACTATTTCAAAGCGAGTAATGGCAACATTTACGGAAAGAAAACCTTTTTATCTCCAACGCCCGAGACTAAGGATGTGCTGTTTTTAAATATTTTGTTATTTTGCCGTTAAATCGAATTCTATGTGGCTTAAGCACGAAGTATGCGATATTTAATTAATAAATTAAACACACAAAACATCAGTAATAATAAAAAATCTGATGTGTACTTCACTTCTCACCTCGCGAAAAGGCTCAAAATATCTATATTAAAAATTACGGCGTAAATCTTAAACACTTAATTCCTCGAAAAAGTTCCAGAAAGGATTAAGCATGATTTAATTCGCAATAATAAATGAAGGCGTTATCTTTGTTGCTGCAAAGCTCTCTAGATTGGCAACAAATCTACTATTCTGCTGTTTCAAATGTATACAAATATTTCCGCCATGTTATTTAAAAATTAGGCTTAACCGCACTTAAACAGCTTTTAAATTGTTGGTAATTCTACAAATATTGCTTGCAGATTTCCTAAAGGCACAAAAATCTTAACTGGAAGATAAGAACAACATAATTCAATCATTTTTTAAGCAAAAAATGCACAATTTACAAACATATAAGAGTAAAGAAACTGAGATCACTGAGCCGGGTAACAGAGTATATATATGTGTAAATATATTTATATGCGTTTGGTGCTACCAATTGCAACCAAAATACGAGATGCACATCTACATGTTATAGCAGTCCTATATACAACATTTCATCGTTCCGAGGCTACTCGTCTTTGAGCTATGCGAGATACATACATACGTACGTACAGACGCCACGAAAAATTCTCTTCAGAATTAATTTTAAAGCAGTTTTATAATTTTATTGGAGGAAACGAGTCTTTTATTCTGTTCTTACGTACAAATGTCAAGCAAAAACATTGTTAAATTGCATTCGATAGCGGTCAAAATGAATATTTTCGATGAAATATGCTGCCTGAAACTTTTGGCGATTACAAATACTTGCTTTTTACTTCGTACTTCGTAGAAGGAAGTAAAAAGACAAAAAGAAGTTTTCTTAGAAGTGCAATCTTAGTAACTGAACACTGATATGATGAACTGAGAAAAGACTGAAAAAAAATTGGACGCCAACACTTAACGCTGCAACGGGAAATCTAAACGTATATTATTATGCTGGTTTTAAAATTTTTGTAATTTTGATTTTTGTAATGATTTTGTAAATGATTCTTTATAATAAAGCTAAACAGCTAAAAAAAAAAAGGATTATAGTGAGTGAATATAATAGCAGACTGTTAGACTGCGAGCTCAGCGAGAGCGTAAAAAACCTTAACAAACCCATTTGGGCGACCTTTAAAATCTGTAACCTTTCAGATTTTTTTTTCTATTTCACTTTGAATTTATTTTATGGGAAATATTATTTCAACTAGGTTATGTCAAAATGCTGCTATTGAAACTAGATAATTTCAGAAATAGTTTGATAAGTATACACCTGGCCACAAAAGTTTTTATCCATCTGTTATTTTCGCAAATGTTGGTTGGGGACATATACTTCCAGTTATAAAGAGATAATTTAAAATATGAAAATATTTATATTTTGGTATTTTGTAATTTGAACAATCATTTTTTTTTTTCAAATTATTAATTCTAACTTTTTATGTAGTCCTCCAGTCTACATACTTACGATTAGGAAAGTTTTTAAGTTCTTGCGAATTATCGCAACCAGCTGAGTAAAACTCGCCAAATTTTCAGAATGTGCCAAACTCTGGCAACCCTGTACAATCCTTCAGTAATGTAATGTAGCCATATTCGTATACCTTCATTGTATTTTATTTCAGGTTTCAACTATTTTTAGCGATAAATCATGATATTTTTTGCCTTAAAATCAATTTTAAAATATCCACTTGTAAAATTTCCCAGCAAGGGAAGAAAATGTGATAACATTTCTGCAGGAATACAGTATTTTGCAACAAATTTGCTAAGGGAACAATTTCTTTGAATCAGTTTTTAAAGAGATCATCATGAAATTTCCAACCGAACAAAAGAAATAAAAACCAGTTTGTAAGTTAATAATTGATTAATTGTTGGCATAAATACCTAATCAGAAAAAAGTGTAGTAATATTTATGCATATAATAATTTTTTGCAATTGATTTGAATGACAACTTATGTCATTTTTCTCTTTACTCTTTAAAAAATCGCCAGATTGAACTAAGGTGTGGTTGTGTTAATATGTAAGTACCGATTTCTACTCATTACAAAAAGTAAAAAGCAGAAGGTTTAACTCAAGTATGGCAAAAAATGATCGAGACATTTAATATCAAAATTTTGGATAAACCTCGAGAAGACTGAGTACGAGAAAGATTTTTTTGTTCGAAAAGGCTTTTCACATTCAAAAAAAAAATCTTTCTGTTCTAGTTAACGACCCCAATTCCAATCCATCTTTACCTTTAGCCTTTCAGGAAATTATGCTTTAGTTTTCTTCTTTCATCAATAGATGGCGCCGGTAGCTTAGCTTCCGACCAGCCATTCTTATTTTATCACTATATCGTATTTCATTTATTTGCACTTTGGCAACTGAGGTGATAGTTCGGTAAAACCATGGAAACTAATACTGTGAAAATTCGTGAATATAACGCTTATTTTTATTGTTTGACTTCGAAATTAATATAATGATTTGTTTATCCAAAACGCTGAGCTCAGTGCAAGATTACGATATTACATGAGCGAGAAAAAATTTGTGGTAAACCCCCTTAAGGCAGACACTTGGTTGATATGAACAAAATTTCGGTTCGAGCGGCGATATATATGATCTTAGAGGAAGTTGTATCAGATAACTCGAGTTTCGGTTAGCACGAATTACGAACTGTTTTTTAGTCCTCTGCGTCGTTAGATTTTTTTAACTCGAACTTTCAAAATTTTTCATATTTTTCCTATTGTTTCTGCGCCAGGGTTGCGTTCATAAAATGTTTCATCCCGTGAAAACCTCACAGAATACACCGTATTCTTTAAAATATAGCAGCACGAGTAACACTGTTCGACAATCGTGATCATCGTGTGAACAATGAACTTCAATCGCGTCAACAATAAGCCATGAATGCATTTCTGTAATCAGATGTGCTTTTTTTAGACTTTAATAGTCAACTCGTGAGCTTGATGTTGAATTTTAATTCTAAATTAATCAGGTAAAATTCGTGTTGCTGAAATGGACACGGAAAAGTCATCTTGGATTGTGCTTGATGCAATAAAAACAATAGCTGCCTTCTGGATATCCATGTCATCACAACACATACAGAGCTTGTTTAGAAGAGCCTGGGGATATAAAGACGTTAATCATGTTGACCAGATATTTATTCAGAGTTAGGTTATGACAATGATATCACTTTACCTGATGAATGGAATATTCTACAAGACGTTGGGAACACTGGTGTTAGTTTTGAGGAGTTTGTTAGTTCATTAGACTTTACTACCGAGTGTACTGCAGTGGAAGCTGATGTACAAGCAGTTATGACTTGGTGCAAGAAATGTCGTCAGAAGAAAGCAAAGTGGACAATATCATTCCACCCACCCGCCAGAAAGTTTTACACGCCTTGGACACTTCAGAGCGTTTTGCTGCAGCTAGTTTTGCGTAAGCTATGAATACAGATGGCCGTGAACAACATAAGCCATGAGTACGGTTGCCGTTATCAGGTCCATCCGTCTACAGCAGCGCAATATAGTATAGGAATCTGTCACCGGAAAATGATCAGTGAGTACATTTTCAAGTTGCAGTACAATAATTAATGTAATAGTGTAGTATTTTCTATTAAGACATGCATAATGTATCCTAATACATATGTACTTATATACTGTAAATGATTAATAAGTAGAAAAAACTGTTGCAAGATTAAAATTTGAGTCTCGTTTAACACGAATTCTTTCAACGCGAACTCTTGATTTTTCGGTCCATTAAGATTCGCGTTAACGAGAATTTATTTTATTTAAAATATTTTAATAATTGGAACATAAAATAAAAATAGCAAATACACTATTAAGGACATCGAAAGTGTACAAATTTTCACGCTTACAACAGTTAATTATAAAGAAATTAATGTTTAAAGAGCGCTATATGTTTGCGATGTTTTAGCATTTTAAAGGTATTTATCATTCTTTACTCAATAAATGTTTTACTAAAACCTATATTTGTGTAATCCAGTTGCTTAGAATTTTATCAAGTAAGTTAATATTCAAAGTCGCTGTTGCATGTTATCGAAAGATGTGATTTCTGCGGAAATGCCACTAAACCATTGTTGTGTTACGGCACCATTAATGTGGTGTTGCTGGCGTGACCGCCTCAAAGTAACGATACTAAGAATATCAAATACAAATTAATTCCGCGTAAATAGTTAAACTAGAAGTTAGTGGTTAGTACACTGCATGATTTTTACTAATAAGAATAAAATGACTTACCCAATAAGGCATGCATGAGTCGATAACTCTCTTTTTCCAATCTCACATTTATTTTAACAAACACATTTTCTGGATTAAATAAGGAACATTTATCACACACTATAAAATATCAAAATATCAGAACTTAGATACACAAAACGTGATAACTTAAAATGGAATGTTCGATGGATACGGAAACTTGACGACACGTAGATAAACTGCAATCCTGTCTCATCAAAATTATATGCAGTCGAAATTTTCTCATATACATTTTCGTATTGTCGCGCAGTCTTATTACACACGTGCAAGCTCTTCTTTTTTCACATTCACATTTTTTTAACACACTTATCATCACGTGGTGACACATCGCTGGTGAAGCACATCTTGGAGTCTAACACCTATTGATAATCTGCTGGAGCTGTTTTTTTTTTTTTTTATTTTATTTTATTCACGGCAGCAGGACGTAGTGAGTCTCCGAACACGCATTTTCCTCTAGATACTAGATCTCTTAATTCTGCTTCTTTCTATGCAAAATACGACGACATTCCACGTGCAAAATATGCAGGAACGATGGCGACTGCTGAGTGTGTGTGGTGTCCGCCGATAACATCGCGGCAAAAACATCGCGGACGAAAACGTCGCGGAGAAAACAACGCAAGGCGAAAACGTCGTGCTACAAAACTTTGTGGGAGAAAACATCGCAAAGAGAAAACATCGTGGTACAAAACATCGTCGCCGAAAATAAAGCGGTTCAAAAACTTCGCAGTTTGAAAACATCGTCGTCGAAAATATCGTGGTAAAAAATAAAGTATCTACAAATCATCGCATAACGATAACATCGCAGACAAGCTTTTTTCAGGCTTTAATAACTGTAAATAGATATTCCCATAATAATTTGTGAGCGCAAGGTATAAAGAAGGATAATTTTTACTTTCACACTTTTTATTAACTAATAAATTTTTTGCTGAAAAAGTAAGAAGGAAACTTAAGCATAGAAAATTAAATGCGTTTTATAGATTATACTTTTCACGAAAAATTACCAGTAAAAACTTCATAAAAATGATTTATTAATGGTCTTTGTTAGTTAACTATGCCGGTTTAAAATTCTAATAAGTGCTATAAGTTGCATTAATTTTCTATGCTTAAGTTTCCTTTTTATTTTCTCAGCAAAAATTTATTAGTTAATAAAACATATGAAAGTAAAAGTTATCCTTCTTTCCATCTTGCGCTCACAAGTCATTATGGGAATATCTATTTACAGTTATTAAATCATGTCTGAAAAAAGCATGTCTGCGATGTTATCGTTATGCGATGATTTGTAGATACTTTATTTTTTACCACGATATTTTCGACGACGATGTTTTCAAACTGCGAAGTTTTTGAACCGCTTTAATTTCGACGACGATGTTTTAGAACTGCGATGTTTTCTCTTTGCGATGTTTTCTCCCACGATGTTTTGTAGCACGACGTTTTCGCTTTGCGTTGTTTTCTCCGCGACGTTTTCGTCTGCGATGTTTTCGGCTGTAACCGTGTGTGTGGCCCGAAGGCCCACACACTCGTTAACACGACGTCAGGCAGAAAAAGCGAAAGAGAGGAAGACAAACCAGTCCTTCCAGTTTTTATACACTTCGACGCACGTGGTAGCGCGCGATAACGATTCAAGAATCGATAATGCCACAGTGTTCACTGTGAGAATTCTGTGTTCTCACAACCATACATACTGCTAATACCTATTCAGCAATGTATATTTCCTTGTGCAGAAGCATTCCTGCTTTGCAATTTGTGCGGAATTGTCGTCTGCAGAAGTACCAGTAAACAAAAGTGCCACACCCCCTTTGATTATCAAAGCTCGGTAGCACTGCATCAGCCGTGGTGGAAGGAAAGCGTTTTCTTCTATTCGTTTCTCCATAACTTAAGTAGCCTTAATCATTCTGGTGAGAGCTAACGAAAAGTAAAAGTGAAAGTACAGATCCAAATCATATTAAATTGTATTTATTAACAGGAACTCTTCCGACTTCGGTTACATATAAAGACTTAACTAGAAATGGATGGCTGATTAGATTTAATCTTAAATATTTTTGTTATTTTAACTTTAGCACATGAACAAGCTCGGAATGTAATATTTCATACGTTATAAAATTTTAAACTATTTAATAAAATCAGTATTAGATATAAAAATATTAATACAGTAAAACAATAAATAAAGACGTAGACTGTTTATTTTGCAAATCTTTAAGATTAGATTAAATTTCGTCTACTAAATATTTAAGATGAGGGAAAAGACTGGAAACAATAATAATATATCTGGAAACAATATTATATAATCTTCTTCCAACGGAGACTTAAGTCACTTATTTAGCAAGTTACGTAACAACTTCGGGACGTAATATTTTATATGTTTAAAAACTTTTGAAATTCAGAAATAGTATATTTATTCTTCTTCGAAATTGCATATACTGGGCAAAAATTGACAAAAGTTGAGTTTTGCTTGCATTACTTCTCGAAAGCTCATCTTAGAGAACGAATTTTGTTATTTACTTTAACTTTTACTTTAAAAAATAACAAAAAAAAAAAGAGAGAAATAGCTTCTCTTCCTCTGCATTATTTTATTATTTCTTGCCCTTTTCTCGCAATAAAGTAAACATAATATGTACCGATGGCAGGATGATATTTCATTATTTTCTTGAACTGCAGTCGGAGTTTCTTTAAGCTTATTTTTAATTTCCGTCTGACAAAACTTTCAAACAGTTTTCTCAAAACTTTATTTCTAACAGGAAGTAAAAGATTTATATATTTTGCTCTTTTTTAGCTTTTCAAATTTTTATAATATTTTAACGAAATCAGACAACATACAAGCACGAGTGGTTACGTTTCATATATAACGAATTGTTATAAAAAAAGCTACTGAAGCTTAAATAATTGTCATAAATAAATATAATTTTGAGAAATACGTTGGACTATCGATAGGAAAAAAGAAGTATAAACAAAAGGACAGTAATGAAATTGTTCTAGATAAAATAAAGCTCTTTATTCAATTCCATTTTGCGTCTTTAAATTTCTTTACTTTTATTATAGGATAAAGGTAAATTGCAAAGGGGTAGCCTGCTGCATTTTGTAAATAATCGATTCCATATTGTTGCGAAATGCCCAGCCGCGGTCAGATACCTTCCCCGCAAAGCAGATTTAAGGTTGCCAGAAAATGCACAGGAAAGACAGGGATGCCAGATTTGGCGCAAAATCGCCCACTTGGTGACATTAGGCGACAAAATTGGTGATATGCCACAGACGGATGGAGAACATTTTGGAGCGAATACTTACCGGTTTGGCCCAGAATGTTCTCGAAGGCAGGCCAAAAGCTATATAAACCCTCCTTGTACGTGGAGTATCGCAAGTTGGTTCACTGAAGAGGCTATCGAGTGCATCGTGAGTTGTAGCATGGAGTGTCTCGAGAGTACGTTGAGTTCCTAAAACGGCCGAACCGAGTCGGGAGCTGCACTCTAGTGCTTTGCTGTAAAGTTGTCTTCACCTTTATAACCTGAGGCCTGTGTTGCTGATTGCTTCAGAGTGTTTATGGCAGTTTTTTGACGACTGTAAACGTGTTTTTGGAATTGTATTTGGTATTACTCATAGTAATACCGGCTAATTGTTTTCATTTTTCATCAAGTGTTGTCGCTAATCACTATAAATCCGCGAACCCATAGAACGCAACAATATGTATATAGAGAGAGGGAGATAATTTATCACAGAATTGCACATAAAATAATTCATAAATTTACTCTGAAAATGAGTCTGCTGCTAGGTCCTTATAAAATACATGACATAAAAGTAAATTAGACGGAATTAACTCATTGCAGTATTCAAGTAGATTTTTGCAGTATTTGAACTGGTGTATCAACTAGAGTGACATTGTATTCATTCTTCTGTAATGACGAATGACACATAGTTAAAGTTATAAATTAAATAATGAAAATCATCTTGTGTAAAACATTATTACCATTCTTAACATTAAATGCGCTTTATGCTAATACAGTTACATTATGCATAATGTCTGGTAATTGGTGTCCCAAACTCGGCGCACTCTACTCAGGAAATTCTTTATAATTCTCTGTAGGATTTCGAGTAACAAATCTTGATTACTAGTAGAATATTTTGGTGGCTTGTTTGCATATATCGGGTTGGCAAGAAAGAAGTTTAGGTTTTGATAAACGCGAGATATCCTCTGCAATAAATATGCCAAGACATCTTTTCATGCGTTGGAATTCCCTGGTGCATTTTTATGGCAACATTTGTCGTCACTTTTCGAATATTTTCATCTCAAAAAGAATTGCTTCGAGCATCATCTTCAATGCATTTGGATCCATGAAGACGTTTAAATCATTTGTAGTATTCATTTATTTTATTTAAGTAGTTACCTTATGTTTTGAATCTTTACTGTCACTTTTCTTTTGCCGTTTTCCCGCCACAATGTAAATTAATTCGCATGTATTTTAGTGAAGGTTTGAGACTGTTTAGGCAGACTGTGTTTTTCCTAGTGAAAGCAACGTTGCTAGGTGTGCTGTTCTAAGATAATTCCTGTCTACAGCCATGCTTAAGAACTGCCGATAGTATTTCACGCTAGTGAAGCGATCTTCGTAGCCTTTGGCTCTTAGCTATCTAGATTTAGTTTTACATTGAATTTCTATTTTGACGTCTTGTCGTAAATGCTGGCTGATTTGTAAACATCAAGTGTGCCTTCTGTTCATCTTAGTTTTAAAATAAAGGGTCTTTTATATCCTTCTCATGTCTCTGTAGTACTTTTGAAGACGCAATGATAAGTCGCTTAGAGCCTTATTGAGGATTAGTCACAAATTATATTTAGTAAAAAGCTAATATCTTACATATTCATAAACGCATTTAAAAAGCGTGTTTTCAACTCCATAATTTTGTTAAATCACGTCATAACTTTCTTTCCCGTATTTAGCAGTCTTTAAACAGAGCTTTATATTCATGCGCTATTTCATTTGACATCCGCTGCTACACCTTTGCATATTAGACGGTTATTGCTTTGTAACGCACAAATATATTTTAACTCGTTATTGAGTATCTTTTTTACACTTCGACTTTCTTTCAGTACCATGCATATGTCTTCAATGAAGTCATTCACCTAACTTTATTGTTACGCGTTGTATAAACCTTGAAAGAAAAAGAAAATACACAATACAAGAAAATCTTTATTTACTGTTTTCGTAAATCATAACGCTAACTAGGTGCCAACCTTTAAACAGATACTAGCAGGTGTATAAATAAAAGGACTTTTAAATATCAGTCTGAGACTTATACTGTATTCAACATCATTGAAAGCACAAGAAATCATCCCAAACCTCAGGTAAAAATAAACGCAACATGGGCGCACACTTTCTACTCGATTTCTGGCTACACACCCAATTAGTAATCTTTCAGCAATAAATTTTTGCATAATCAACATGTCCTTGACACCAAAAATTAGCAAGCAAACGTAATAAGAAATTCTCTTAAACTCTCATTGTAAGTTCTGAACAGCTCCTAAAATTTTCCTGTGGAAGTAGACACAACCACATTATTTTAGTATTTCATATTAGACGGCGTTTACTATTTTCTAATGGTGAATTTGACTTAAAATTTACTATGCTTATGTTTCGAAATAATAAATACGTATAAAGTGTGTGATTGTGTGTATATGTGCCCACATTTAGGGTTTATCTTTTTCTTCGTTACGACATCTGCATCTTAAATTCCTAGTGCACTTTTTTAACATTTCTTGTTTAACGATACTCCCCAGGGGGTCGAAGTAGGTAAACCTGCGAAGCTACTGGCTAGGATCTGTATTTAGGCAGTCTCGACCCATGGAGGTAAAAGTAAACATACTTCCTACTTCCATGTCCCTGGCATAAAATGTCTTCACAAGACTAGAATCTTCTTTCATAACCGGGGATGGTTCAAGCTCGGCAGGAACCACTGTCTTGGGTGCCCCCTGGCTGTGGGATCACACACATTGTTAGATATTGTGGCTATCCTTGGAGATTTGGCCTCATTCGGTCCTCTATTGGGGGACTGACAGAGCAGATGGAACACCGTTATGAATATTTTTTTTGCGACCGGAGTAGTATCCGGGAGCACATTTGTTATTGCACTTATTTCTTGTCTAAGGGTACAGTGCGTTATATGGTTTATATGAACCTCGAAGGAGACCGTGGGATCTGAGCCAGCTTGGCTGGTCTCTGGAGTCTGGACATCAATTCCTGAAAGATATAAACCAGAGCAGGAGTTCGTCTCTGGTGTTCTGTCTAATGACACTCTCTTAGGTTGTCACCAAAGTCAGACTGCCGCTTTAGAACCACAGCGACATCTCTTACCTTGAGAGTAATTTAAATCGAAACTAAATATGAAATCGGAAAAAAACTGAATAAAACGTTGTATAACCTCACCTTCTTTGCAAGCGTAAATTACAACGAAACGCAAACTGAAGCTAATCGACTTAGCGCTATGTTCAGTAATCAGACACAGAACGTAAGAAGGGTGTAAAAGATTCTCTTATTATTATGCAACACTTTAAAAGAAGTCACTTTTTGTACTTACAAACCCAGCCATCATTTATGGCGTAAATCAAAAGTAAAGAATTCAGATTAAACTAAGCTTAATCGTACGATATCCAAAGGCTACACAGAATGAACAACGCGCAATTTGGTTCAAACCTAAGCCGGTGCTTTAAGAGGTAACAGCAAGAATAACGCAAAACCGCAGACAGAAAGCTATTAAAGAGATTCAACTAGTAACGGGGCCTTCAGAAGACAGAACATGCTCTGATTCAACAATCTAAAACATTCCTTTAAATACTATCTCTTTCTATCCGATCTGCATTCGCTTGAACTAAAATTTTCATTCTGGCGGGAAAACGGAAAGCGAGAAAGACAGTAAAAGTACTGAACACAAAATTAATTTAATCCTTAAATTAAATTATTAATAAAAACAATCATCAATTTAAGTAGACAGTAAGGAAATAATATTCACTGCCATCTAATTTAAGATATTAAGTTTATGTAACTGCGATTACCAGAATTCGATCAATTTATCTTCGCTTAGGTTTTCAATGAAATTCTTTTCAGAGACTAAAACCTGAAAATCAAAAGGCAAACCTTGAGCTTTCTTTTTCCGCAAAAGCTAATTAGATCTATTGAGGTATACCCCTATTATTAGTGGGAACAAACATAACGTTGTAGAAGTAATTTTAACTTAAAATGCAGAATTTTAAGCTTCACTTCTTCACTGCAAATTACTGGACGAAAAAAATAAACTCAAAAAATTTATTATGTTGAGACTTTTAAGAATGCGAATGTTGATTGCTTGTTAATGAAACTTAGCTGCCGAAAAATAAAATGTTTACTCCTTTAATCAAACATTTCGTGCTAATAGGAGTGTTAAAAAGTATTTATTTGCAGACATCAAAACTCCTTCGAAATTATACATCAGTATGAATTGCCAAAAGAGCATTTTCATCCTCGTTTGTAGAAATCGTTATCACAACTGTTTGTTTAATTAGTTGTCTGCTGAAATCATTAAAAAAAAAGTACTGAATGATTTTTCTGGTTTCAAGAATTCCTTGTGTGTGAATTTTAAATTTTAGTTCGTCTTTTGTTTGTCTACTAAATCGTCTGCGTCTAAACTTTTTTTTAACTTTTCCAATAAAGAACATTACAGAAAAAATTTATAAACTTATTTATTTTAGAGGAAAATATTATATCATTTTTAAGTAAAACGGTTTTAATGAGCGGGGGTGTCTTTTTTTTTTTTTTTTTTTTTTTTTTTTTTTTTTTTTTTTTAGTTCTTGATGCGAAAACGACAAAGATTTTTTTTTAAATATTAAATTCTAAATAATTATTCCTAAATTATTGCTACATTTTAGAGATTAGATTTATGAATACTGAGTAGTGTAATGGAAAAGTAACAAAACATTTTGTAAACGTTTACCTTTTCAAAACAGATGTATTTTCACAGTAAGAATACAAATAAAAAGCGCTATAAAAAGAAAACTCCATAAATTAACATAAAAATATAACAAAACAAATTTGGTTCTTTTCAAGGAGCAGCCGAAACGTTTTTAGCAGAGCCCCATTTCTGATTTATATCCGGATATAAAAACAAATTAATAAATTATAATGATTATAATAACAAATTAACAAATAATGATAAACAAATAGAATAAAAAAATTATAATTTAGAAAAGAAAATCTGAAGGGTTTCAGATTTTATATTACGTCCGAAAGGGCGTTTTTTTAACATTTTGTGTGTTACCTTTATTTGTTAAATATCATGTTCTTCGCACTTAAACCATAAAAATGAGTTCAACAGCAATATCGCAAAATAATTTAAAATTTTTAGAATTTCCGATACAGAGTCTCCCGCGCTGGAGAAAAAATGTTTTTTTTTTCTCGGTACAGTGTTGCCATTGCTCGCTTTGAAATAGTTTAGTTTGTTAATCAGACATTCGTTGAACTGTTACGAAATATGAAATCGATAATAAAACAAATTTCAAATTCAAATTAGGGCTTCTACATGCCCATATTCTATGGAAGATTACGTTATTCAAATTTTGATGGCTTTAGGTACCGTTGTTTTATCACAATGCGAGAAACATACGTACATTCATGCAGATTCTTCATTATTTAATTTCTTTAAATCTAATACAAGGCGATAATATTTGGTGGCAACACTTTGAAAAGTGAAACAACGCTTATCATGAATCGACGCAGAATGCCAAAACGAAATTAATAGGCCTTCTGGGCAAAATTCCCTTTTGGACTAATGATTATAAAAACAAATTAGTGTTTAGTGATACAAAACGAAGTCCCAACACCAAAAAGATGTTGTGCTAGATAAATGATATTCGACAGGCCCATTTGCACATCTGAAAGATGGTTTCTATTCACATTTCGAGCTAAACGAATACATGTGGCGCTACTAGCGCCCACTATGAATATGCAAATTACTTTTTCTTTAAATACAATATGTAAACTTCATGTCAGTGGCGTAGCTAGGGTGGGGCAAGGGGGGGACATCTGTCCCCAGATGCAGCATCCAAGGGGCGCCAAACTGATGCTATGAAATTTCTTAATGAAATGTTTTCCATTCTTGGCACACAGAAAGGGGCGCCAATTCTTCAGTTGTCCCCTGGCGCTGAAAACTCTAGCTATGCCTCTGCTTCATGTGCTTTGTTTATCTCCCTGACTAGATATTGTGAGCGTGATTTGTGTCAAGACTACCTTTAAGGAGACGAGATTGCTGTATCAGTATGTACTGAGTTTGAACGAGGCCATGTAATAGGGCTACGAGATGGGGCTTTTCGTGTTATCACAGAAAGACTTTGCATGGATGTAACCACTGTGCATATGTATTAATAGCAGTGGCCACGGCAAGAAAGTGTCTCAGGCCGGGCAGCGACCACGTGCATATCGCCACTCAAGCAGTTAAACCGTCGTATTCGCCGCATCGCAACGCATCTTCAGCAGATATTCGAGCTTTTGTTGGTTCTAGAGTGACACAGAAAACTGTAACAAAAAACCCCAATCAATTGAGGGACAGCTCTAAGCCAGGCGCCTAGTAGTGGCCATACCATTAACTGCGATGACTGCCATCAGCGACTTGGATGATGTCAAGTTACAGCTCACTGGAGGGCCGAATGGAACTGTTGGCTTCTCAGATGAGAGTTTTTGTCATGGCCTCAATGATGGCCATACGTTGGTTAGAAGGACAGGTGAGCACTTGGAATCAGGCTGTCTGCGGCGTAGACACATTGGACCTAAATCAGGAGTTATGGTTTTCGGAAGGAAATTTCCTATGACATCAGGAGCATTGTCTTCTTTTATCCCACACACCTTGACAACAAATTTGTAAGTCACACTGGTGATAACACCGGTTGTATCGTTATTCTTAAGCAAATATTCCAGGGGACATTTTCTAACAGGTTGTAAGAATTATGTTAATTTTATTAACAGTTAAATTTTAAGTTAAAGTTCCTTTCCTGTCGAATTCTTAACTTCAACTTACTACTTCCGGCCAGAACGTAGTTTTGGAATTTGATGAATATTTAATGAGAAGGAGCGGTATTTAAACCACGAAGTTACTTACTGAAACAGAGAGAGAAACAGAGTTTCTGAACTACGCGCGTCTGCCTTTTTGGCCGTTCTCTCTCTCAAAGATATTTTTACGCTCGGCCGTACTCAGGCCCTTGCTAAGCTTCGTAGTGAAATAAGTTAAGGGGCCAACTCTCATTGAACCTTTAAAGCTTTGGCTATACTTAGTTAGTTAATCTTAGTTTTGGTTTAATTCTTAGTCTTTTAAGTTCAAGTTCAAAGTGCGGACTTTATTTGTACACGCCCAGGCGGAGTTTTGTTAAATATTATTGAAATAATAAAGGGTTATTTATCCTTCTCTCTTGTTGTTTCCTGTCTTCGAACTCTAGCGATTATTCGCTTATTAGTTCCTAGGTTCCTCACTTCCAACATTAACTTTGAATTTCAAGTGAGGGACCTTACAAGGGTAACAATTTGTTCCCGCTTTGCATATTTCACAAATGCACATCAGCGCAGCCACTGTGGATGGGGTTTCGAAAATGGACCAATGAGCTGCTATTGCTCTTGTGATACTAAATCTTCCTGCATGTGGGCTATGTTGTTTACGATTTAATTTGCATTTGTTTCGCAGTTACAAATATATGACGTAATAGTAGAAAATCTCGTAGTGCTTTCGTTTTCCGAATTTGATTAATCGCTGACATTTCACATTCGCGATTTTTATCGCGCATTAATATTAGGATTGATGTTCACGGCATATAATGTGGGTTAAGAGAATTCAAGTATATATTTTTTAATTGAGCTGAGAATGACTGAAAGTGTTACAATGAATCTAGTGTTTTCTTATTTCAGTGCTTGCATTCTTTTAATTTTTAAAATGTAAGATTCAGAATACATATGATCTGATTATTTCCATTGTTTAACATTAAAAATTATATGTGAATAAACTGAATATACTCGATGATAAATGCCCTCTGTTTGATGAGTATTTCTTGTGTAGACAGTACATTTAAAGTGAGCATTTATTAAATGGGAAATTCTAAATGTATACGAATGCAAATTAGTAACGTTTTATGTAAAGATTGCATTTGGGCTCAGATGTTTATCACATATTTCTTTCTTCATCTTATTTACCACTTATTAAATAATATTTCACATCGATACTTTTGCGAAGTTTCCAACATGTGCTTGTATTTATTTCAACCAGATAGTGAAATCTTCATAATTTCCTATGTTTCACCTAACTTCGCAATGAAAAGTTTTAGAAGCAATCGACGATGCTTTAATTATTTTGTAAAGAAAATTGCGTGGCAGAATATTTTCAACCATCTTGCTTAAATCTTAAAGCCCGAAAAAGGTCATGTGACATGACAGAAATATTACTGGATGCTCATTGGTCCATCCTAGAAGCCACTCCCTCGGTGGCTACACAGATCTGCACTTGTGAAATATGCTTCCCGCTTTCCTATAACGTGCTCTGCACAGTATCGACATGTTACCTTGACCTGTGAGTTCACTCCATCGAGCACATATAGGACACGATTGGACGACAAGTCCACAACCAGGTGCTGACTTGACTGTCCAAGTGCAACAGACATAAGTGCTTTTCCTACATTTCATTCATCTTAATTGACTTCTTCTTGGTGTTGGAATTTTGTTTTCCATTAATGTGTGCGTGTGTGTATATGCCATTATGGACGTTAACTTCCACAATTTTGGTCGTAGACATATACTTCCACAACAAAAATGTCTTAAATGACTCAGTATTCATGTTTTGACATGTTTAAAATTAAAAAAATCAATTTTATACTCATTATGAAAAGTAAAAATAAAATCAATAAAAATTTTTGTTTCAAAATGTTGAATATTTCACAGAATTTTCAACTTGTGTTCAAGGGTCCATTTTAAATTAATTAAAGTAACTCTAGGTTGACTTTTCCCCTTGACTGAATGATATACTCTTGTGATTTACTAGTGTGTAAATTTTGTTACAATTGGTATGCCAAAAATATTTTAACTCAAGTAATTGATACGTTTTCAAGCTCTTAAAATGCGTAATTAATATTCTTATTATATTTCATAACACTGAATTAAAAAGCCGACTATCGTATAAAAAGTACATTTTGTTGTCGCTACAAATATCTGGGCATTTGCAACTTAATGCATTTGTTGATAATGTCGATAATGGGCAATATTTCGATAACTAGACTTAACTAGACGATAACTAAATAACTATGGGCAGATAATTTGTCGATAATTGGGCAGTACATGGATAACCGCGCAGTCTTAACTATAACGCCCAAATAATTCCTTAAACTATAAATATTTTTCATTTTTGATTTATACAAATTACGTTACAAGTTGACTGCAGTTAAATACTGAAACCTGTCAGTTTTTCCTACAATATGAATTCTCGCTTTTTTGAAAACATTTATATTGGTAAAATCATTTCATTATGGGAGCAATATGCTTATACCAAAATTTCCATAAGCTTATTATAGCTTCAGACAATGGATGATACAGTGAAGTGAATGGCATGTTTTTGCAAGAGTTTCGAATTCAACTGAAATCTTTGATTTGATTGGCTAAAACTAAAGTGCATTGTAGGGTTATGTAAGATTATGATAAGGATTAATTTTGAAATGTCGCCGTTAGACTGATTTATTACAAATAATTACTATTTTTAGGGAAGAAAGGGAAAGTACCTAAACTAAAATGGAGAATACAAGGGACTATTGACTATTTCCAATTCTCTCTCTCATACACACACACATATATTTTATGTATATTTTATACCTATATTTTTGTAATACACTGACTACCAATAAGTATTTGGACACCTGTGATAGAAAAGAAAAACTAACTTTGTTCAAATTCAATATTTGGCAGAGCCTCTACAAGAGGTAATTACAGTTTGGACCCTCCGAGGCATACTTTCCACAAGTCTTTGTATGACAGCTAGTCGTATTTTCTTCCCCTCGGCTCGGAGAAGACATAGAAGTTCCTTGACCGATTTTGCACGGGTAGTGCACCCCTGAATTCGGCGATGCAACTCGTCCCAGAGGTTCTCGATAGGATTCAGGTCTGGATTCTGGGCAGGCCAGTCCATTCGATGAACTCCATTGGCACCATACTAAGCCTTGGTTAACGTCGAAACATGACAACTGGCATTGTCGTCCTGAAAGTAACAGAAGTCCCACCCGTAAACCTGCCACAACGTAGGAAGCACATTGTCATCCAAAATAGTGCAGTAGGCATCGGAGTTGAGCTTACCATGAATGGGGACCTAGGGTCCCAGCCCATACGAGCAGAAACACCCCAGACCATAATTCCACCTCCGCCGAACTTGACTGTTGGCACAATGCATTGTGGCAGGAGACGTGACGTACCTTAGGACCGCAGATATCGTCATTTGCATAGGTGTCCAAATACTTATTGGTAGTCAGTGTATATATATTACAGAAGCACAAATAATTTTTTAAAAGAAAAATTTATAAATCTTACAAGAAATTTCTCTCATTATGGCGTTGAAAGTTGATCAGTAAATATGTAAAGAAAACAATTTACAGCCAATTTTTCACGAAGACCAAAAATTGAAATTCAAATGAACTTCATAAAATCCTATAAATGTAGAATAAAGCTATTTTAAAATGTAAAAATTAAAATAAACCATCACAAAAAAAGCCATAAAAGGATTTAAAGGAACAAGAAAGAAGAGGAATCCAATCAACTTCGACATAATGTCGTCAGGAGGAGGTTATGTCGAATTCAATTACAATACCCTTTCCAAAAACAAAATCCTTACTTTTCTGTTCTGAAGTTTTCGTTTTTATTAAAGATTCTTTTGAGATTAGAAGATTCTTTTTAAACTGAAAGATTCTTTCTTAATAATTTACCTTTATATGTTTGCCATTTTCTTTTACTTTGAGGAGGACCAGAATTTTCAGGTGAGCTATTACGATTAAAAAATGTATTGAAATGGTTCATCAGCTAATTCTGGATACAGAAAAGCAGGGATTTTTGTTTTTGAAAAGGGATTTGAAATTGAATTCGACTTACCTCCTCCTGACGACGCTATGTCAAAGTTGATTGAATTCTGCTTCTTTTTGTTTGTTTATATCCTTTTTTTTTTTTTCTTGTGATGGTTTATTTTAATTTTTACATTTTAAAACATTCTTATTCTACATTTATAGGATTTTATGAAGTTCATTTGAATTTCAGTTTTTGGTCTTTGTGAAAAAAAACATTGGTTCTAAATTTCTTTCTTTACACTCACCTTGTCCACAAATGTCCTTATTCGGCTTTTTTCGTAGCTGATAGTCATAGTGAGGACCGCTTGTAGTCATAGTCAAAATACTTCCAATTACAAAGATCCTTTAAATGATGCAAAATATTCATGGTTTGGCACTTTTAAATTTAAAGAAGTAAGTTTTGTAAAAGTTAGTTTTAACGTATTTCTCTGTTACCTATACTTAAGTTTAGGAAAATTTTCTGATCGTATTAAAAACTTAAAACACAAAACATTTGACTCCCATACAACAAAATATGAAAAAAATATTTTATATAAAAGTAATGAATCATATTTAGGGGCCTTACACAAATTGAAGAGCGAAATGTTTGCATTTGTATGTAGCTAAAAATAAAATATCGTTTAGGAAAAGTTTTCTGATTTTGAGAGATTAAGTGACTCGTATTTCTATTCAGATTATTATGAAACGTACTGATCAACATAACTTTGTTTTTTTTCAAAAAGGAGATATTATTTACAAAATGTACAGAATTTGTTCTCTAGAAAACACTGAAGGGCTTCAGTATTGGTCAGTAGCTAACTCGTAATGTCATTTGCATTAAATTAAAATAAAAGTATCTGTACCTTAATGATTTTTTTACAGTTAGCAGACTGTGATTCCAAAGTAAAAAAAAAAACTTGTTTATTAGATTATTAATGATATATTTTTAGACTCCGGTAACTTATAAATTACTCACGTAAAAATTATTTCGGCATACCAAATGTAAAAAAAAATTATAAATGAAGACACTAGTAAATCACAAAATATCACTGAACAGTATTGAAGGGGGAAAAAATCAACTTCGATCTATTCTAACTTATCTATTAACCGACCCCTAAGTGCAAATTCGAAATGACGTTAAATATCGAATATTTTGAAATTCAGTATCTGGGTCAAATTTTATCGTACGAAAGTCAAACATTTTGTGTTTTATTTTTTGTATAACAAGTACAAAATTTTCCTAAATATAAATATAGGGGTCGGAGGGAAGAACGTGTAAAATATTTACTTTCATATTTTATAAGTAATTAATTTTTGGAATTTAAAACATGAAAACATAATTTTTTCTGTCATTTAAAACATTTTTGTAATTAAATATGTCTACGATCCATACAAACAAAGGCCAACTAACTTTTATTTGAATTGGTAAACGACGAATTAATATCAGAAAAGTGTTTTTAGTGTAACATAAGTATATAAGAAATTCCACGAATACAGCTTTTTCTGTAGTAAAGAAAACTGCTTACCCGGAAGCAGAAAGTAAAGATATTTAATTCCTGTAGGTTTTTCTAATTTGGTTGGTCTTGACAACTTTCTTTTGAATGAATTTCACTGAGTTCACAAAATAAAAGCAATAGGGTCCTGAAGAACACTACCTTAAAGGGAATGGAAATCAGTTTCAATTCAGGGTAAGTATTTAAATTTGATTCGACTGTCTAATTCCTGTTTTAATTAGTCAGATGGAACTTATATATAAATAGCTCGATGAATAATTTCTTTCCTGTCATAAAATTCCAAAGCAAAAAAATAATAATGATAATAATAATTAATTTCATTTGTAGAGACATTAGGTATTTTGAGAGCAGGTGAGATGAAAAATATGCCACCGCCTTCGCCGGGAATCGAACCGCGGACCTCTGGAATACGCGCCCAGCGTGCAGACCACCACACCACGAAGGCATGCCAAGAAGGTGGGAAAAATGCCTTATATACTTTCCCTTTTTAAAGGGCGACTGGGGTTTCTAGGGGACCCAGTCGCCAAATCGTGGATGATGAGAATCACCATCCAACACCCTTTTAGTTCGGGCGCCACTTGTAGAGACATTAGGTTATTTCGGAGCATGATAGATGAAAAATGAGCAACGCCTTCGTCAGGAATCGAACCCCGGACCTCTGGAATACGCGCCCAGCGTGCAGACCACCACACCACAAAAGCATGCTGTGAAGGAGGGAGAATTAATCAAATCAATAAATTAATCAAAAAAGGAAACATTTTTAAGATATCTTTGGCAATGTGCATCAAATTTAAGTATGACATGACTCTGTATGTATCTAATCAATTAATTAATGTATCTAATCAATTAAACTAACTGCGCTCTAATCAATCAAAATCAACCACAGAAATCTAAAAAGTTAAAAAAATAATTTATGGAAAAATTAAAGTCACGCTTCAGTTTCTAGATGAAAAATAAATCACAATTATGCGTTCTTAGAATGATCTTTAATGAATAGTTTTCCGACCAAAAAAATTGCTTTATTTTTTATATGCTTATAAAAAGTTTTAAATCCCCCCACCACTCCCGATGTTTTCGAAAGGCATGTTTTTACATCGCTTTACACCAGTCACTATTTATAATTTTTTTTTAATGCAAGGAAAAAAAGCAAGTAAACTTTATCTTAAAATGCAAGATATCGATTTGCGAAGAGACTGTTAAAAAGGTCAAAAGAAATATTATGTAATATGATTTATTCTGATTTCAAATGTAGCTGACTCTGATTGCAAATCGTGGTGAAAGATGACGTAGAATTAGATTTTTAATTCATCGTTCAAATGTGATCTTTGCAATTATTTATTCATTATTAAGTTCACCTTAATTCATCCAATTGCCACCCATAAAGTAGAGATAGGAAGTGTAAATAAATAAACAGTTTGTTTGCGTGAATATTGTATGTGAGTGTTGTTCCGTTATTGTTTCCGCCATTGTCCATTCGTTGTACCGTCAATGTCCCCGTTCTAATTTTTATTGATAAAAAATGTGCTTGAATATTGTTTCACAGAAATAAAAACATTTTGTTCTTTGACAACATAATCTGTATTAAAATAAAATATGATAAATAATAAAACATTCTTCATCTGAATTGCAATAAATACATGGTATCCCACGAAAAGGATTTAATATACCTCAAAAAAATATTTTATTTTTAGAAAATCGGAAATATTTTTACATACTTATATAAGAGGTAAATGTTCCAATTTAAGAATAACGAATTTGATTTAATCTGTCCTCGTCGACATTTTATCACTGTCAGTTCATTTCAGTTCCTTCGTTATAGCTTAGTCGACATGAAGCTCTACACAAGGGAACAGCGAGTTTCGATTGCGAAATTTCATCATCAAAATAGCGAATATTACGCATACAATATCAGGAAGCTTTGCGCAATTTTTGGAGGTTAGCATGCACCTAAAAAATAACACTTCACGAAGTGATAAAGAAATCCAAGGATAACTTCTCGACAGCAGATGTTAAACCACCATGCTGTCGATCCAGTCGGTCTGCTAATAACATCGCTGTTGTGCATGAGATTGTTATTGCAAGTCCTAAAAGCTCCGAACTTAAAAAGAAGCAACAAACGAACTTAAAGTAAATTGAAAGTGTCATTAGCCACCTCGATAGGTAGCTAGATAAAAAAGTAATTACGAATTTCATTGAAAGAGGACAGAGCTGCAGAGTAAGCCGTGGAAGACATAAGCCACTAATTTTTCGTCCTTAAATCGGAACACTTACCTGTTGTAATTATGTAAAAATGTTTCCCATTTCCTAAAAATAAAGCATTATATTGGGCGCATTAAATCTGTCCTTTTCTTGGGACTCCCTACATACATTTACCCAACAGAATAAAAAGGCTATCTGTACTTTTCAATTCTCAAATAGATTATTGCCTCAGTTAGACCAGATATTTAAAATTGTGATTAAATTACGACAAATACTAAGATTTTTACAAAAATAAAAAACTAACATAATGCGTGGGAAAATAGTAGACCTTGTTTCTCGAGTGTTATATTGCGTGTAGACAGCTGTCGACTCAATCTGGGGCTTCTTCCATAGAAACGGATGTGATTTTTACGACTCAACGAGTCTCAGTCTATTTTTTTCTTTTCGTAGGGGGAGGAGAGATCGACTTTTTGTAGTTTCCTGAGGCGAGTAAGAGAGAGAAGTACTCATTCTCATCCTGTTCCTTTTTTTTCCGATATCTTCCACATCAGTCACTTTTAGATTGCCCTTTATACAGAAGGATGTTGGAATATCTTTATAGTCTCGTCTCTTTATTTTCTACCATGTTCGTTTATCGTACTAATACTATATAATTAGAAATTCGCTTATATTAGATTATGAACTTGTTCAAGAAATTCTCTTATACTTAATAATGAACTAGTTTAAGAACCAGAAAGCAGTTATTTCCAATTTAAATGCTTCTATCATATACCAGAAAACTAGTTTTGGTACAGAGAGATGGATTGTAGTAGCTCTGTTGTTGTTATTGTAGCTGTCACATGTACTCAAGCTCTTGAACTTGTTTCTGGTTAGATCCGGTCTACAACTTTATTATTGCCAAGCAGTAAGTGTCTGACCTTAATATTTTGTCCAAATCATGCCAATTCCAATTCAGAACCATCTGGGAAGAGAATTCAGAAGTCTTGTATTCCCTCTCCCCTATCTTCGACTTCTCGAGGGAACTTACGTCTCGACGGAATTTAGGTGCTGTCCATGTTGAAAAGGCATTAAACATTACAAACAGATAAACCTGCTTTCTCCGCGATTCGAGCACAGACCCAACAATATGGCCGCTGACTTCGCTAACCATCAAACCGACCAGGGTTGTATAGAAGCTTTTAGTAGGAGAATCTGCTTGCAAACTTGAAATGCGATTCATCTCTTTCAACAAAAATTAGTTTGGGCGAATTCGTGTACAAAGCATGTAGCTTCAATTGGAACTCAAGCCGAGAAGATACCTTCGAGCAAGGAAGTCAGAGAGTTCTGTGCTGACTTGCTAGAGCACGTTAAGTTAGTAATCTAGACTAGACAGGAAGCACTTGTAGGTTATTTGCTTCAGAAAAAATTCTTCCATGAAGAATTACCTGTATCAGATTGATTTTCCCTCACCTTTGTATGAGAAAACCATGAAACCTATATATAACTAGCATATTCAGTACCTAGGGTAAAATACTGTTGCGTGCGTACGGGTTCGTTATGAAATGAATGCACAAGTCCGATGAAAAATGAACAAAAATTTATTATTATCACAACAAAAATGCTTAAATTTTCTCAAATTATCATGCAGTATTACAATACCTCACAGTAGTTATCTTTTAACTACTCAAATGTCCAATAGAACGTAATTCAAAACAGCTAAAGAACGCTAATCCGCGAATTCGCTACAATCAACAACAAACTAAGCAACTACTACAAACTGAGATGTTTTCCTCCTTTTATAAGATTTTAAAATCACGCGCTAGAATTTTCCAGTACTTTCTCGAAATCAAAAAGAGGTATTTATTTATTTAACGCACGCGCTCTTGTATTTTTAATTTTTCCGGCTTAGCTTTCTTTTAATATTCGTCACGCGCTGCACTGCGCGAGAAATAAAACCATTTAATTTATAATTGAACTAACATTAGCTTTTTAAATACCAAATTCGTAACACTGCCCCCTTCCCAAGGACTGCACGTCCCGGGCAGTACAATCCCTGGACAGGAAGCTAAACTTACAACTGTGGCATAAATGCAACTGAGGCATAAACATTACATTACAATATCAAACAATATAAACAATAAATGCAATAACTAACTTAAACAAATCAAATGCTATCAAATACTAAATACAAACCAACTACTAAATGCAAATCAAATACTAAACACAAATGAAATACTAAATACACATTTGTAAACAAAAAGGACCATGGTCTGATACTATTTACAATTATTTGCATTACGTACTATGGCCATAGTAATGAGCTAACCTGTCGTAATGAACGACTTTAGGTTTAGAGTTCGAAGACTTACGAATCCGAACCACGACGTCATTCAGCCTTTTTAGGACTGTATACGGGCCATCCCAAGGTGACTGTAATTTCGGACAAAGTCCTTTCCGTCGAGTCGGATTCCACAACCACACCTTGTCTCCTTCGTGGAACTGATGTTCAGTAGCTCTTGTGTCGTAGCGGGTCTTCATCTTCTCCGTCGCCAAGTTGACTCGCTCTCGTGCAAAGTTGTGCATCACTTCAAACCGGGCCTTGAGATCTTGAATATATTCCTCAGACGATGAAGGAGCATCCGGACGGCGGCCAAACAATAGATCACAAGGCAGACGAAGGTCACGACCGAAGAGCATCTGTGATGGAGAATAGCCGGTAGTCTCGTGGACAGCACTGCGGTAAGCCAGTAAAAGGAGTGGTAATTTCTTGTCCCAGTCCTGTTGGTTTCTGGAAACCACTAATGAGAGGTTATTAAGGATGGTTCGATTGAACCTCTTTACCATGCCGTCCGACTGGGGATGCAATGGCGTCGTTTGAGTTTTGTCAATGCCGAGTAGTTTGCATAGTTCTTTGATTACTGCCGAGGCAAAATTCCTTCCCTGATCGGAATGTAACTGAAGAGGCACACCGAACCTGGAAATCCAGTGCTGTATCATTACCTCAGTTACTGTGACAGCCTCTTGATCAGGAATAGGATAAGCTTCAGGCCACTTGGTGAAGTAATCAATGACAACGAGTATGTATTTGTTGCCATCAGCAGTTCGTGGCAGAGGTCCCAGGATGTCAAAGGCGATACGTTCAAAGGGCGCCCCTACGTTGTAACGTTGCAGCTTGCCTCGGCTGCGTCTCCTCGGTCCTTTCCGACCTGCACAGGCATTGCAAGATCGGCACCACTTTTGCACGTCATCCTTTGCATTATTCCAGTAAAAGCGCTCACGAACTCTCTGCAAGGTCTTCATTATTCCAAAGTGACCTCCAGTAGGGGTGCTATGTAACTCTTTAAGGACATCAGGAATGCGGGATCTTGGAAGTATAAGCTGCCATCGGAACGTCTTCCCATCATCCGATTCGAATTTCCGGTATAAGACGCCGTTTCGAATGTGAAGTGAATCCCAGAGTGCCCAATATTGTTTGGTTGTAGGACTACAGATAGAAATGTCCTGCCAGGTAGGTTTTCTGTTTGATGACTCCATTAAATCAATTATGGGTTTAATGTCGCGGTCTTCCAGCTGGTCTTTCCTGATTTCATCATCACTCCACGGTTCTCGATCAGCCGATGTTGATGTTGTAATTTGTCTTGCGACCGGAGTCAGCAGCTCGTATTTCGCTTCCACCCTGGAACAATATCGGCAGCTTTCTTGGCAAGGTCTTCTAGACAGGGCGTCGGCGTTTCCGTGTGATGATCCCTTACGATGTCATATTCTTGGAGTCTCTGTATCCACCTGGCTATTTGACCCTCAGGATTCTTCAAATTTAAAAGCCAGGTCAATGATGCATGATCGGTGCGGAGCAGGAATTTTCTGCCGTATAGATAGTGATGGAACTGTTCTACAGCTTTGACTATGGCGAGCAACTCTTTCCTGGTGACACAATAATTCCTCTCCGGTTTAGACAGGCACTTGCTCCAGTATGCCACTACACGTTCTTGGCCGTCTATTTCTTGGGACAAAACAGCACCAACACTTTCATTACTCGCGTCGGTGTCGAGAATAAATGGTCGGTCAAGCTGAGGATACGTCAGGATTGGAGCAGATGTTAAAGCCTCCTTTAAGTTGTTAAATGCATCCTCGCATTCTTTTGTCCACAAGAACTTTTGGTTGCTCTCTGTCAGCTTGTGTAGGGGTCTTGCGATGGAAGAAAAGTCCTTCACGAATTTCCTATAGTAGGTGCAAAGCCCTAGGAAGCTTCTCAGCTGATGGACATTTTCGGGACGTTTCCAGGATTTAACGGCTGATACCTTTTCAGGATCCGTGCGCACACCTTCTGCAGAGATGACATGTCCCAGGTAAGTCACTTCCTTTCGGAACAATTTGCATTTAGCGGGACTCAGCTTCAAATTGGCTTCTTTCAGTTTCTGAAGCACCTTCCTAAGATTTTCTAAATGTTCTTCAAAACTCTTTCCGACGATGATGATGTCGTCCAGGTATATGAGGCAGGCTTCGTAGGAAAGGCCTTTCAAAACAGTTTCCATAAGACGTTCGAATGTTGCCGGCGCATTACACAGTCCAAACGGCATCACCTTGAATTGCCAAAGCCCTTGTCCCGTAGTAAATGCCGTCTTTTCTCGGTCTTCAGGCTGTATTTCTACCTGCCAATACCCACTCTTTAAATCAAGTGTTGAGAACCACTTGCTGCCAGAAAGAGTGTCTAGAATGTCGTCAATTCTAGGAAGAGGGTAACTGTCTTTCTTCGTAACCTCATTCAACCGGCGATAGTCGACGCAAAATCTTGTTGAGCCGTCTTTCTTTCTGACTAGGACGATGGGAGATGCCCATGGACTTACTGAAGGCTCGATGACATCGCTTTCTTTCATATCTTTTAACAGTGTTCGCACCTCTTCCTGTTTAGCAAACGGTAGACGTCTTGGATGTTGCTTGATCGGGGGATGATCGCCGGTATCTATTCTATGTTGTGTCAAACTAGTTCGACCCACGTCAGAAGACAAGCGGGAGAAAACAACTTGAAGATCTTTAATGACGCGATCGGCAGCATTCCTCTCTTTATCGTTTAATTGCGCATTCTGCAATAACTCCGATGTAATTCTCTCTGAGGACACGGATTCTTGGATGTTACTCTTTCTTTCAACGGTGGTTACTGGAGTACATGCTGCAACCACTTCACCTTTCTTAATAATTCTCCCCTTCTCAGTTACATTGGCGACTCTCACCGGGATAACCGTTCTGGATAGGTCGACGAGTGTTGAGGCTACTAGTACTCCTTTTGGGCTATTACAGTTATTGGGATATTCTATGATGCCGTAGCGGAAATTTCTGTTTTCGGCTATCGATCCAGGAAGTAAAATTTCTGTTCTTGCCGGTATTGTGATATTGTCTTGTGCTATGATTTTATGGACAGATTTAACTTCATCATTGACTCCAAATAACGCTATGTCCTCAGATGTAGAATGCAATTCGTTATTTTAAAAGTCCAAGGAAAAATTGTATTTCCTTAGAAAGTCCAATCCGAGTATGCAAGAATCAGTGATCTCTGCTACATATGCCGCGTGATGGTAAGCGGCACTTCCAAACGTGATGTTAGCATTTACTTTTCCATCGATGTTGATCTTCTCACCGGACACAGTCTGTAGGGTAACGCAGGGCGGCGTCCAGATAAGTTTGCTTCCCAGTTGTTGAGCCAAATCTTTTCGGATGATGGTAACGTTGGCTCCTGTATCTATCGTCATATTGCAGGGAACTCCATTAATATGTCCTATTATGAAAAGTCCATTACTGCCGCCTCTCACTGCAGAAATCTGAAGCGCTTTAAACTGGGGCTTTTCATGATCTGGCAACCTCCGCCCCGCGAGATGGCCACTAATTAGTTTCCCTGCTGTTTGTTAGGAGCGGTCTTAGCATCCGTGCCCTAGGGTGTTCTGCAGTTTCGTCGGATGTGTCCTTCAGCACCGTAGTTCCAGCACTTTACGGTCGGTTTCTTGTCACCAATATTCTGTCTCAAGGCGTTCAGTTGTCTAGTTAAATCGTCTAGACGAGCAGTAACTTGATCCCCTGGCTCCTGGACTTGAGCAGCTCTGACTGGATGGCGGTCTCGACGGGTGGCTTGCTGGGCTGCCTCAAATTTCATGGCATACACTAAAGCGCATTTCAGATCTTTAACATCCGCCATTCGCAGTGCTTTCTGTGTTTCAGGGTCCCGGATGCCATTGATGAAATATTGCAGGGACAGGATTTCCCTTGTTTCTGTCGGGCACTCCGAAAAGGCGTGATGTGACAGCCTTTCAACATCCGTGGCGAGCTCCTGAAGCGTTTCGGTGAGCTTCTGTTGACGAGATTTTAATTGGAGCCTGCTGTAGTCTTTTAAACATTTCTCGCCGAAGCGCAGCTCCAAAGCGCCGGATAGAGCTTCGAAATCTAGCCTTTGATTTTCGGGAAGCGTCTGCAGGATATCCGCTGCGTCTGCTCTCAGAGAAGCGGCGAGATGACAGGCCTTAGCTTGGGAATCCCATCCATTCGCATCCGCAACGATAGAAAATTGTGTCCTATACACCTGCCAGGAGGTCTTCCCATCATATGTAGATAGTTTCAGAACGGAACGAGCAGGCATCGATAAAAATTTGAAACCTTCAGAATTGTTTCCTACCGTCGCTATGCACTTCTTTAGGCTGTCAACTTCTTTGGCGACGGCAGCAGAAACCCTATCATCAATTTGTTGTTCGACGGCAGAAACTCTCTCTTCTATATGTTCTTTTACAGAAGAAATTCTTTCTTCTACTTGTTCTTTTACCGAAGAAACTCTTTCTTCTATTTGTCCAACTTTAGTTTCAACCGCGTTTATTCTGCCTTCCATAGCCTCAAATTTATTTTCTATTACGCAGGTAATTTCTCTTTTCATTTCGTCCTGACCTGCTTTCATCTCATTTTTAAGAGATTTCATCTCTTCCTTAACGGATTCCTGGCCCAATTTCATTTCTTCTTTAACGGACCTTTGACCAGCATCCATTTTCTCTTTAATTTCTTCTTTAAAAGATGTTTGGCCAGCTTCCATCTTTTCTTGGAAAGCAGCAAAAGCAGTAATGAGCTGTCTCAATTGTTCTTCCATCCCTCTTGTTATTGGCATTCAAATCCCACTCCTGACACCAAAAATTGTTGCGTGCGTACGGGTTCGTTATGAAATGAATGCACAAGTCCAATGAAAAATGAACAAAAATTTATTATTATCACAACAAAAATGCTTAAATTTTCTCAAATTATCATGCAGTATTACAATATCTCACAGTAGTTATCTTTTAACTACTCAAATGTCCAATAGAACGTAATTCAAAACAGCTAAAGAACGCTAATCCGCGAATTCGCTACAATCAACAACAGTAGGTTTCTAAACAACAACAAACTAAGCAACTACTACAAACTGAGATGTTTTCCTCCTTTTATAAGATTTTAAAATCACGCGCTAGAATTTTCCAGTACTTTCTCGAAATCAAAAAGAGATATTTATTTATTTAACGCACGCGCTCTTGTATTTTTAATTTTTCCGGCTTAGCTTTCTTTTAATATTCGTCACGCGCTGCACTGCGCGAGAAATAAAACCATTTAATTTATAATTGAACTAACATTAGCTTTTTAAATACCAAATTCGTAACAATACCAATGTTAGTATTTATTTGACAGTCATGAACGATCCAACGCATAGTTTCTAATAGCTTCTATAGTAGTTAATTTAAAAACCAGGTTTTTCTATTTTGACCTTGAATTTGATTATGACCTAAACTATTGAGCTCTTCGGATTTCTTTTTCACAGGACGTTCCTAAATAATGTCCAACATCTATGGGAGTGCCGCAACTATCTCCTAAAAGCTCTGCTTTTAATCTCGTATTGTATAACATACCATACTACTGAGAACGGGTTCCTGGAATTCATCTTAAAACGGATAAGGCTTATCATCGGCCGAGTGGTAAAATCGCTGAATACTGGTAATTTAGTCCCGCGAATATGAGGCAGTTCACCTTAAAACTTCCTCCGCGAATGTATCTCTTCCTTTGAGAAGACAGCTTTCACGTGCTTTGCTAAACTTTTAGTAATTAACCCAATGCAAATGAATAGATATAGTCTGCAACTCAATTACCAAAATAGAGATAAATTGATAATTCACTTTAAGTATTATTGGAATGTCTCTGAAATATCTCGTGGTATGCTACCAAAGCATAGAAGACTCCACATTATAAATAAAGTAAAATCTATCAAGTAAGCTGTTGATATTCCCTTTTTGGCGTATATCAGAAAATTTCTAATAATTAAATCAAGAACCAGTTAAAATAATCAACCCATCAGAGCCAGAATCCTGGAATATCTATCTATTAAAAAGATGTAAATCTGTCTTTTCGTGAGAGCTTCATTAAACATGTTATCCATGTGCATAAATTTTCTGCATGGAATCAATAATTAATAAGATGCTTCCAAATAGATGAAGGTCAAGTCGTTGCAGATTACTGATCTAGTTAATTAGTATCCTAATAATTAAAATATGTCAAAGAAGGAGTATGGTATTAGTCAATTCAGATGACTTATTGAAGAGTACAACTATGTTATTTCCTCCGATGAGTGATGTAAGGAGGTAATGTAACTTTGGCATAATCTTCTTCTATACTTTATTTTAATCACAATATATCAGAATTGTTCTTAGTTTATACATATTTTCAAGTCATCATCATCATTTCAGCATCGCACCAAAATTTCGTAATTTTAAAATGCTTGCTACGAAAGAAACGTATTTAAAGGATTATACTACTTTTCCCTTTCAGAAACACAGAGTAATTTAGGATTTCTATATAGTAATACTTATATATCTATAATACGCAGTTTTCATTTTTAATGCAGCATATAAAACATGGAGAAAAGTTACTGAAAATTAATGGAAGTGAGACTATCGAAAAATATAGGTTTGTGCTTTTTGTGTGCAGCAATAATTAGCTCAAGCCGCCCAGACGGTATACTGGTTAGGGGAGCCTGACCGCGATACCAAAGGGCCCGGGTTCGAATCCTGGAAAATTGTCTATTCCTTCATGGGAGGTACCGGTGGCCGCCTATTAGGTGCCTCCACAATAAAATGGCTACCACTTCTGGCCTTAATAGTGGCCAATGCCGTTATAGGCAAGTGCCCGCCATTTGTAAAATAATAATAATAGTAATAATAATAATTAGAGTAAAGGAGAAATTCGCCCAGAAGGACTATTAATTTCGTTTTGGCAGTTTGCTTCGTAAACTATGAAACGCCGTTTCACTTTTTAAATTGTTGCCACCAAAATTTAAAAGCCCTGCATTATATTTAAAGAAATTAAAAAATGAAGAATCTGCATGTACAGTGGTGGCCAAAATTGTGGACACTTTTGGAGATTTTTATGTTTTTTAACTTTGTATGCTTATAGAAAATGTTATGTTTCGCAAAATGCAAACTTGTATATATCATTTTAAAGAGAATTTATTACTGAATTCAATGCAAAACACAAAATTCAGTTATTTGCAGTACAAAAAAAGTTATATGTACTTTAATATAAATAAAAAACACAGTTATGAAGTGTAATGTCTAGCTTTCCTGGCAAATCACTGTTCTTGTTCTGAGAACCAATCAAATGTTAGTAACTGCCAGTAGAAGCTGACATCATGTTTACACTTGAAACAATTCATTATTTTGCTTTGTTCTGTAGAAGGAGGACCTGTTTCCTATACACTGCAATTACAAGTAGGAATTATTGTAAAAAATTTTAATATTTAGTCAAGAAGCAATGAAATCAAATAAAAGAGTAGATTGGACACCTAGAAAGAGATGTAATATTATTGTGTACGAGAAAGTGGTATTTTCTATGCTGAAATTGCAAGACACGTGGGTGGTTCAGTGACTACATCTGGAGTCCGAAAGTTTTGTTTATGATATCAGGAGACAAATTCAATAAAAAACAAAGAAGGAAAAGGCCTAAAAAGGTGCACCACATCTATTGATGACAGAAGAATAAAAAGACTATGTCTCCAAGATAGAAAACTGTCATCAGCGACCATCAGAAGTGATCTGAAAGATGCTGGTGTTTCTGTCAGTTCAAGAACAATCAGGAGAAAATTAATAGATGTTGGACTGAGAGGTAGAATTCCACGAAAAAATACTTAAATTTTCAGCAACGAAAAAAAAAAAGACTACAGTGGGCAAAGGAACACATTAATTGGACAGATGATCAGTGGTCACAAGTTATATGGAGTGATGAAACTAAGATATCATTATTCGGTAGTGATGAGCGAAAATATGTAAGACGTAAAATAGGAGAAGAGCTACATCCTGACTGCATTCCAGAAACTGTGAAGAACCCAGTTAGAGTTATGATTTGGTCATGCATGTCAGCAGACGGTATTGGTAGCCTTCATGTCATCGATGGGACACTGAATGCCAGAAAATACATTACACTATTCTAGAACCAAAACTTCTACCTTCCATCAGAGATCTCTTTCCCAATCATGCTTCGTTTATTTTTCAGCAGGATTCTGCTCCTTGCCACACGGTCAAAATATCGAAAGAGTGGTTTCGTACAAAGAGCATTAAATTGTTGTCATGGCCAGGAAACAGTCCTGACCTCAATCCTATCGAAAATTTGTGGCACCGTTTGAAAACTCTTGTCCGAATGAGGCGCCCATCAAATAAAAGGGAACTACTTGATCCTATAATTGTTTCTTGGCATCATGTAATAACGAAAGAAGAGCTTAAAACTCTTGTCAGCTCAATGAAACGTCGATGTGAAGCTGTAATCAAAAATAAAGGGTACCCTACTAATTACTGATAACTCACTGCAATTATCACTATCTAATGTATATCGATAGCTATTATCGTTTAACTTTTTTGTATTGAAAATGATTGAATTTTGTGTTTTTGTATTGAATTCAGTAATAAATTCTCTTTAAAAAGATATATACAAGTTTGCATTTTGTGAAATGTAATGTTTTCTATAAGCATACAAAGTTCAAAAACATAAAAATTTCCAAAAGTGTCCACAATTTTGGCCACCACTGTAGGTATGTATGTTTCTCACATTCTGAAATTGATTTTGATTTCAGAATGAGAGAAAATTTTCGCAAATTTTGATGTCTTTAAGTACCGTCGTAAACGGTACCTAAAGACATCAAAATTTGAATAAATTTATTAAATTAAATTCTCGTAGTCCTCCACTCGAGTATTAGCATATCGAAAATTTGGAATTTGTTTTATTATCTAGTTCGTATTTTTTAAAACTTTAATGAATTTTTGATTAACAAACTCAACGATTTCAAAGCGACCAATGGCAGCACTGTATAAAAAAAAACATACTTATCTCCAGTACGCGAGATTGCATATCAGAAATTCTAAAGATATGCTCTTTTTTAATATTTTGTGATATGTTGAATTGAAGTTTATGACGTAAGTGCGAAGAACATGACATTTACTAATAAAGGTAATACACAAAACGTTAAACAAACGGCCCTTTGGGCGTAATATAAAAATATAAAAATTTTCAGATTTGTTTTACTTTTCGTTTCTGTTTTTTAATGCATTAATTTATTTTTTATTTACGCGGAACATTCAGATTGCTTTTTTATGACTGAATGCAAAATTAGATAGATTTCCTACATAAGGAATTTAGATATAAGAAATTTCAGTTTTAAGAATGAAATAAGGAGTTTTGATTCTGTTGATGGGGTATTTTTTAAATTGTTAACATTAGTGATTAGAAAATCAAAATATTACGCTTAACTGCATTTGTATATATTCCATCAATTTTATCTTATGATAAATTTCAAGGCCTACTTAACCTTTTTTTACGGCTGAAACGTAAACGCGGCGGAAACAGTCTTGCTGAAGAAACTTGCTACTGTGTTATATATTCCCAGTTAAAGTTATTTCAGCCTTTTCCCTCAGGGCTGAAATGGCCTGAGTAAAATTTCTAATACAGTGAACATGAATGTTTTTATGAAATGATAACACATAGAAAAGCACATGTTATCATCCTTCGCCATCTCTTTCCTTGAACACCTGCTCCCCCACAAACATTTCATCACCAACTGTAGTGAATGAGGTAAAATAGAAAGGTAAAATGAAACGATTCTTTATGCTCTAACCCAGATCATCAGAAGAAAAGAAGAAGACCAAAATGGCTTGCCATCTCCAGAAAGCCTAAAGTGCGAAAGGCTGACATGGGGTAGCACGGAATAGCATGCAAATGAGAAGCATTATCTCGTTTTCTAAAATATAAACAAAATCTGCCTTTCCTTTACAGAGCGCTGTGAGAACAGAGAACAGTTGTCTCTAACTGCGTCCTGCGGACCCCTTGCGGCTTCCACAGCGATTTTATACGGCCCGCCATTATATTTCAATTATGTATTTGTTGCAAGTACAATGCTACAAAGACTTCAAGATTTTAGTTATTTGAGGTCCGAGTTTACATTACTTTCATTACCATTAAAAACGAAAGGGAATAAATAACACACCAGAAAATTTATAAATAGAACTGATTAACCTGCAATGTGATACAAATCTTATTCTAAGATTTTTACATACAGCTTTTATTAACTTTTAGTTCGTACTTATGAAAAAGTAAGTGCACACAGTTATGAATTTTTGAATTAAGAATTGCATCAAGAATAATCGTTTTGTTTTGAAATACATCCATGTGCGAACAGCTCCGTTTGAATGAAAGAAAGAAAAACCTTCTTTGCTTTAATAAATAATTTACTATAATTTCACGCTAACTAGTTAAAAATATATTAAAATAAATACATTTAATAAGAACTTGGAAAACAAGATAAAATAATTGGCATTGTTTGTTTTATTTATGATGCTAAAGGATATTTTTTCATTCTATTTTCAGTCACATGTTTGGTATATGGTTCTTTCACCTTTCGCAATTGCGTTATTTCTACATTCTTATCAACAGATAAGAAAACCTTCCTGATAATCAGAACAGAAGTCGCTATGCCAGCAAATCATACCGCTCGGGCCTTTGCCGTTATGCAGATAACACTCGTTCTTGGATGTTTATACGAAAACACGATTTAAAACTTTTTCTGTATAGTGACAGTTCCTGAAGTGTTTTATCCTTCTATTTTAAATTCTCCAAGGCCGCTACTAAGGCTATCCTTCTGAAGCTCTGACGTTGTTTCATTTGAAAGTTCACAGAAGAATTATGGCATCTTACGTATTAGATTTCGAAAGAACATTCATGCTTCCGAATTCTAGTGTGTGTCCAAGTTTCGGACCTACGAATGATTGTTTCAAAGAATGGGATGTTTTTCTTATCAAAGGTGTAGAAAAAGAAAAATATGAGTTTCACCTTCGTAGGAAAACTACAGAGGAGAAGTTACAACTAACAGGAGTGATAGAATTGAGACCTCCGACTAATGTAGTAGTAAACGTGTCTGACGTTATGCATGTAGGTCAAACTACTCTTTATATCTTCTTATCCAATTTAAGTATTCCACTTAGAACATTTTTCAAAATTGTGGTGTTACGACTTACTAAAGGAATGAAAATATCCTCGCAATCGAATGCCGAGATCCAGAATCTTAACAGCTCCCAGAAACCAATGTCAACACTCAGCGCCGATACATTGTTAACCTTATCCCGTGACATAGAAGATGTATACAAGAAAAAAGATTATTCGGACATGGTTCTTGTCGTAGACACCTTGGAAATACATGTTCACAAGTTTATGCTTTCTGCCAGGTCCCCAGTATTTGCTGGAATGCTTCAACATACCATGACAGAAAGCACGGAGAGTAGAGTGGTGATTTCTGATGTGGAACAGAATGTCATGAAAGAGCTTGTGCTATTTATGTACACCGGTCGAGTTAATGATTATAGTTACCCCATGGCCCGAGAGTTGTACTCAGCTGCAGATAAGTACGCCATCTTGGAATTGAAAGGTATTTGTCGTCAAGTTATTACGTCATCGCTGTCCACGTCGACAGCCACAGAAGCGTTGATTTTAGCTGATATGCACAGCGATGAAGAACTAAAACAAAATGTCATGGTTTTTATCTGTTCTAACATTAAGAAAATGAAAGCAACTCCAGTATGGACTGCTTTCTTAAAGGAATATTCCAATTTGGGAACAGAAGTTTTGTCTTTTGTATTAGACAAACTATGTTAATTTCATGATAGTGATAGTAAGTGACGATAGTTAAAGGATTATTAGTTTCTTGCAAAGAAATTCAAGCTGACTTCTCTTTTTTTCTTCTATGACTATTCAATATTGCTGATTCGTAGATTTATGTTAATTTGTATCATTTAGTTTCATTTTATGTTAATTCATTTCAGTCCTTAAAAATGTGTTTCCTAGGATTAGTCCTTAAAAATGTGATCCTTCCTCTAGAATCCAAGAAACTAAACATTTCTATCGGAAGAGTTATGAAGTTTAATTTGATTTTTTACTGTCAAATAAATTTAAGTATTAAAAATTAACTTGAATATTTTATTTATTGTGTTCAATGAAAATTTTTGAGTTTTTTGTTATTAAATTTTAATTGAATTATTTTTATTGAAATATTTAATTTTACATATTTAATGAAACATTTTAGCCCCCTTTTTATTTATTATCAAATAGCAGTTGAGTTATTAAATTTTTTAGATTTAGTTTCAAATTTTAATTAAGGTATTTTATTAGTTATTAAATTTTAATTGCGCTATCAATTAGGAATTTGGATTTAATTGAATTATAAAGTCTTTGTTTAAGTATAAGCAGTTTCCCATTCCAGAATATATAGCCGCATTTTACATTACGTCTTTATATGTTATTGTTTATTATATTTCATATTTATTTAATATGTTCTGTCTTTGAACTGCAGTTAAATATTCAGATTTCGTTCGTAAAAAGCATAAAATTTATGTTTTATTATAAGTTGCCTAAAAAAACAGATCTCAGTATTCAATGGAAAAACAAATAGTATGAGATGGTTGGTTGTAAGAACAGTTTATTAATATAAGCATTTATTTCTGATTAAATAATATTCAAATTAATACTTATGCAATATTTAATTTTAGCAAACACTGATATTGGATTTATTTATCACCCGTGTTGCTTAAAATAAAACATCCTTGTTTATATTTCAAAATTCAATTCACTTGAAAAGAAATGGCTAATATTCTTTCTCATGTAGTAGTTACTTTATTGTTATAACCCTTACTATATCTTTGACCTTGACGTTCTGATATAATTATAATGAGTTTAAAGTTTTTTAGTTCGCTGATTTATTTATACATTTAGGTTATTACATTATTATAAATTAAACTTCTTTTAATTAGTTTAGACATTAATTATTTATAATTGTTGACATTTTAACGAATTATTGACATTCAGTGTAAACTGATCTATCCTTTTTAACAATTAGATGTATGGTTATAACACGTTTAAATGTGTAAATATTCAATTATACTATCATTGCATTATATGAATCGTATGCATGTATTAGGCTTGTCCATTTTGCTTGTTTTCTTTCTGTTGCACATTCAAAACCAGAAGATAAAGATATTTCTTGACAACTGTGTTTTTATAAATAAGTATTTTTAGGTATTGTTTCACTTCTTTCAATGAAGAAATTTTCTGAAATATCATCCCACAAAACTTCGGTATGTATTTCGCATGATTTCTTATTTCTTAATTTTTTAAATAAATAATGATAGTCATTAATTAAATAAATATATCATATATATGTATGTAATTTCGCAAATGAAAAATAATAAAATCTTTGGGTAAAGCACTGATATATTATCAAAATCTTACGTTGTATTTTGGGGGGGATAGTTGTTATATGCGAAATATAGTCCATGTGTCATTATTAATAGTTTTCAATTATTTTTCTGAATATTTGAAAATTGCTTGGAACTTCCAATCAAAACATCTAATTTTAATGGAGGTTTTTCTGAATACTTGAAAGAATCTCTGAATTCAACTTTTAAATCATTTCGCTTTTCTCGAAGAAAGATCACACAGGACCTTATAATTTTCAAATGCTTCTTTTACTTTTTAAAATTCACAGTGTGGAGCAAATTATAGAATAATATCAAATTTCAAAAGAACAAGCAAACTTTGGAAGAATCTACAATGTTAAATTGTGTGTTTGTATGGTTTCTTTTGGCATATTTTAAGCGTTAAAATCTTTCTTAAATAAAATATTTGTCTTTTAGGGGTTAAATTCATGTTATATTTGAACATTTTTAATAAGCTATTCTTTTCCTTTACATGAGAAAATAATGTCTTTCCCATAAGACATTATGTAAATGTCTTTACAATTTTACATAAGCCAAGTCCAAAATATTATGTTTCAGACAATAATTTCACACAATAATAATTTTATCTCGTCGTTAATTATCTGAATCACTATATTGTATTCTATAAGATTTTGAATATTGAACACTTTTCTACAATTATAAAATTGTCGTCAATATAAACATCAGTCAAACTGATGAAACGTTCACTTGCTTGATATTTTAATGTCTTTAACCTTTATTACTGCATTTTGAAGCATCCTTACTGTTTAAATTTATATCTAATTTATTTTAACACTTGTACGTTCAGCATATTCCTATGAAATTTATATTTTTCTATAAATATTTTACAGTCAATTTACAATCATTACTGAAATATTATCATGAATTACAGTAAGTTTCTAAATTTGACTGTATTTCTAATAAGATTAATATTTCTACGCTTTGAAAGAAAAACATTCTTTTAAAGATTTAATATATTATGTAAAAACGTTTTTCTCTCACTATCTTTAAATTCAGGTTAATTGTTTTTAAATACTACTCACTTCTAGTTTTGAGTATTTCAATTTTTGCAATTATTATTATTCAGAAGTAATACCAAATATATAATTCATCGATAGCATAGTGTTAAAGTAAAAATAAATATGTATTACTGCATTCATATCGTATCACATTTATTATTCATTGATATCTAGGGGTAGTTATTAACCTCAAGGTACCGTTACTGGCCGAGTGGTTAATGACCGCTAAATATTAATAATTCGATCCGATTCGAACTTAGGCAAACAAACTGGATATACGATAGATATTTATGGTTTTCCCTTGTGGAACGTAAATACCAGCCAGGTCTTTTAGAAAGTCCTCCAAGAAGGCATTCCGTATGAACCCGAAAGCCCTAGTGTGCTATACTATATTCAGATAATTTAACCTAATCTGTCACCTCCCATGACTATTTTAAATACTGCGAAATATGTGTTAGAAATCTGTAATAACATTGGCATAAATTTAGCTTAATTTTTAATACTCTTTTCATATTATTTATTTTTAAGATGGTAATAAATGTTATTACAGGTGCAATTGCTATGAATTTTCGGCGGAACTACATTTTTGTAAGTTATGCCTCAAATCTTTATAAATTAATTTTTGTAAATTTTTGTTAGAAATTTTTTAGACTATTTCAACAATTTTTGACTTTAGCTCAATCTGAAATAGTCTTTGTTGCAATCGAAGTTTGCTCGTTCAAACAAAAACCATTTTCTTCTACACCATGTGCGGAATTTAAAATATACTGTATATGATTTTTTGCTATAATGTCTCTATTTGCTACATAACAAAATTAGGTACTCTCCTGTTAGCGTGCCCTTATGGAATGGATGGATGTGTTCATATATGTATGTATGAATGAATGTGTTACTGTATGCATGTATGGATGTATGGATGGATGGAAGTGTTCATATATGTATGTATGAATGAATATGTTACTGTATGCATGTCTGTATATATATATATATATATATATATATATATATATATATATATATATACGTATGTATGTGTGTGTATACACACGAACATATACGCACATACATGCATACACACGTGCATGCATACATTACATTTCTAAATACGGTCCCGATAGCAGAAGAGTACCCAAAATTCCTTCTTTGACTTTTGAAATGCATTGAGCTTTGTGATTGTTGTTAATGTACGAATACTGCACAAAAATTGCAGACGAGCGGAAAAAAAGTCGTCCTTCATACTTTCAATTAATATGAACAAAGTGCGTAAACCGCATTGGACGTTATTATCACGCAAAGAAAAGATGCCAAATTTCAAAACGCCCCAATATGTAAATTCTTGTATATCTTAGAAAGTTTTGAGTAAAAGACTCTAATTTTTTTCCAGGTGTACCTAAAAATACATCTACTTTAGGATGATGTTAAAAGTTTTATAGGTTTTATAGGTTAAAACTGTTTTCGAAAAACTTATAAAAAATATTTAAAAATACAAATTTTAAAAATAAATAATTAAAAATGTGCGAATTATATTTGGATTAAGCCTAAATTCCGAATTCTCGAAGAAGAAATCAAGCAAGTTTAACAAAAAAAGAGATATTAATAAATATATATCACATTCAATTAAAATTTTTAGAGCTAAAATTTTTAGAGTTAATTTTTTAAAACCTAGTCTTACGATTTTTATAAAACTTGGTAGTTTGGCATAATTTGAGTCGTAGAATCGAAATATGGAAAAACATTGGCAGGACATTTCAGAAAATGTCCGATTTTGTGTCAAAGTACTTATATTATAACAATGCTATATATAAATCTAATACATATCTTAAGTCGCGCTTTCGAGACACAAAAAACACAAGTTGAATTTTGACAATCAGCCCAGTAGAACGAGAGTTATAGAACTGTACCCCCCTTTTTTTGTGCAGTGTTCATTAATAGCAGAACATATTTTGTGTATTCCAGTTTTTCAAACATTTCAAAGTATCATGTGTTATCTCGCACGCATATAAATAACATTATCATTTAACAATCGTATTCGTATTTGTTCATAAATGACAGTATTTTGTTAGCACCTTTGTCATTTATGTGTAAATTAAAAAACACATTCATGTTAATAGGTAATTTTAAATGTTACGTATTGCATCTCAGAATGCCGAAGTTACTAATTATGCCGCTGAAGAAATATTCTGATGTTCAGAGATGAATATGTAAGCTTACACGTGCGGAGATAATTGTGTAGGAGGATACATACGAGGGGGTTTGGGGGCTTTTGTGTGCTCGTACGCCTTCACAACATTCTGCTCGTCGTGTTTCTCGCAAGAGTTGGGTAAATTTTATAAAGTAAAATGAGCAGCTGAAAACGTAAGGATGGCAGAATGAGATGGAGAATTGACGGCAGTCTGGAGGAATGCCAATTACAAGCGCAGGTGGCTACAGAGCTCAGTACAACGCCAAGAGTCTTCTGCTATTTGCGGAAAGAGATTCGGGATACAGGATCCAAATCAAGATTTGGACACGGTCGACCAAGATCCACACCGGTGACTGAGGATCGTTATTTGGCACTTTCAGCAAAGCGACGCAGAACTGTTACAGTTTTACAGCTCTCACGTGAACTGAATGTTGTCACTGGAACCCACGTTTTGTGGTCTACAGGCGCCCAAAAGCTTTTGAGCTAGGACTGTATGCCAGAAGGCGCACTATTTGCGTCCTTTTCACTGAAGTAGTCAAGAAAGCGCGTATAGCATGCTGTAAACAACATATGTCATGGACAAGACTTCAGATGAGCACCGTGCGTTACACAGATGGGTCGAGATTCAGCCTGGACACTGAATCTCGGTATACTTGTGTCTGGAGAGAGCCTAGACACGATACCATTCTTCCCTCATCAGGGAAAAGATTATTACGGGGGTAAAGGTGTAATGGTTTGAGCAGTCCTTATGCTGCCAGCAGCAAATCCCTTCATGTGTTAGGCAAAGGTTACCTGACTGGTATGAAGGACAGAGAGGAGAACATAGAACCCAATATTCAACTTTTCAGAGGCTCAGACGATCTTGAATTTCGGTAGTGGACGGCTTATCCACATAGGTTTCAGCTGGTATACGTTTATCTGCAAAATGAGGATATTCTCCGCATGGATTGATCAGCCAGATTTTTAATCTTAATCCTACAGAATATCTATGGTATGCCCTTGGAAGGGAAATTTCTTCCTATCATTACCTTCGAGAACCATTCGAGATGAAAACTGCCTTGCTGTAGGAGTGAAATCAACTGTCACAGGAATTCCTCAGCTGCGTCCTGTCTAATATGTTGTCAAGCTGCGCGATCTGTCTGGCTCTGAAAGAGAACTATATTCCATATCAAACTCATTTTCAGTTCGATATCGCAACATGGATTTTGGACATTCCTACACTGTGAGCTTCACTGTAATCATGCGTACATAAAATGACTTTTAAAAAGTGCACCTCTTTCTCTATTATAAATATAGTTACATAAAATTTCATTAAAGTCTGTCTGTCAGTTTTTTAGAAATTCCACGAAATATGCAAATTCTCTTAATTTTGCGCACGAATGTACATGTTGTTCAATAATCATTTAATGCTCATCTACTCATTCAACACTGCATGCATTCAATGATCCATAAATGATCTATATTAATTTTTGTTGTTTTTATGTCTTTTAAACAAGTTTATATAAAGGCTAGTAATAATATTCATTAACACATGAAATACTGTGAGGCTACTCTACGTTCATTCGAACTGCTGCAGATTTCCGTTCAATTTATTCATATGAATTAAGGTTAATCTGAAAAGTAGTAAACTAAGTGAAATAAGTCTCTAAATAATTTATCTTCATTCGAAAGGCTGATTAGTTTTAAACGTGAGACTATCTTAATTTTCACTCTCGTCTAAACATAGGGAAAGTCCTAAAACCAAAACTCAAACTAAAAAGATTGGTTTTTTCCCAAAAACCTTTTGTCTAGGTCTTAAACCGACTGTTTGTTTGTATGAATGCTTCGAAAAATCAGGGTTTTTTATACATTACAGAAGGTTATAAGATGTTTTCTCCCTCCTTTCAGCATGTTTTCGTGGGGTAACGGTAACACGAGCGGCGCGTGTGTATTCGAGAGGTCCAGGTTCGAGTTCCGGCGAGGACATTGCACACTTTTCACATCTCCTGCTTCAAAATAACTTAATGCAGAACAAAGGTGATGTTCAAGTAATTTAATCTGAAGAAAAAGTTCCTTTGGTTAACTAAATGAAATTAGTATTCAAAACAAAAAGTATGCTGTATAAATAATAAAAGACGTTATAATAAACAAACAATGTTTACAAAAGAAATTAAATGGTATCATTAAATTCAAGCTACTGTAAAATCGTTGGTTAAAAATTTTTGTTGTATATTGTTTATACGTTTTGGAAAACATATAATTAAATTATCGACCGTTGATTGAGTAAAATCAGTATTCCAAACAAAAAAACTGCACAATAAATAAAATGTATTGTCAGAAAAAAAGAAATAGAGCTACAAAATAGTGACAAAAAGAACACTAATTATCACAATATTTACAAGAAAACTTGAAATATGTCATTGAATTCAAACTGCTGTAAAAAAGGTTAGAATATGTTTTACTGTGTACATTGTTCACATATATAATTAAATTACAGTTGTGGATAAAACGTAACTTCCAAATAATATGACATCATATCTATTACTGCTGTTATCCAATCTAACTTTTTTTTCCTTTTTTCTTTTTCCATATACAAATTTGTTTTATGCTGAAAGTTTGCAATAATAATTTTTTTCTGCATTCCATTGTTCTTCAGTAAACAACCTTAACTTTTTCAAACAGACAAGACCCATTTAATCCACCATTCGATTAATTCGCCCTCGGAGCTCGAAATAAAATAAATCATGCGAGAGATATTTCTGAAGGAAGAGACGCCTTCATGGAGGATATTTTAAGAGAAACTGACTTGTTTTCACGTTATACATGGAGAAAAACACGAAACTTACCATACAGCCATGCAGTTCTGTAGCATTTGAACCTGGTCGAACCACCAGTATTCAGCGTTTTTACTATTTGGCATCTCATAGATAATCGGGAGTTCATCTGTAAATTATTATAGTGATTTAATGCTTAAAATATCTCTCTCTGTAGTTGCGAAAATTGAATTACTTTACATTACTTGCTTATATGTCGACCAACGAGTAGTGCAGTTTGATTCCTGCTTAAAAACAATTGCGAATTTTTTTTTTTTTTTAATCGGTACTACAGGTAAAGCAATAACTTTTAAAACAATACATTGATAAAATCTTTGAAATCTCTTCGATCTGAAAATAGCTCGAAGGCAACGGGACGGGTAATATATCACAATGCCAACACTTCAAAATGGAGGAAAAGAAAAATCAAAATACAAGTACGAAAAAGCTGACCATTTTCGTGCTATAGTTCGCCAGAGGAAGACGTTGTCAGTTATAGACCCAATATATTGCAACTCAGACTCTGTGTTTGTGACAAGTCGGACGTAAATAATTGCATCGACTATCTTAACAGAGAGAAATCCCTGAAGAGTTTTGGAAAGAACTGTCACAAAATTTACGGAGAGGAAAAATGGAGCGGCGTGAAATAAAAGGAATGTTCTTATTTTCTACGCTTTATTCAGGCAATGGCCGCTGCCAACAGTCTTCTCCTTCTATCTTTTAGTTTCATAAAATATTTTCTGCACCCTCAGTCACGAGATAAGAGTACATGTTTAAGGAAAACGTCAAAGAGGATTATAATGGTACCAGAAGTTGAAACATTATTATGCTATTAGATAAAAAGAGAAAGTTTTTTTAACTCCTGATAAAAAAATATAATAAAATATTTTCATAAGTTTTTGATTGTCAACCTACTTAATTTTTAGTCCAAAGGGGCTTTGCCCCTGAGGAACTATTGTTTTCGTTTTGCGACTTTGAGTCGAATCACTCTGAATGTCCGTTTCACTTTTCAAACTGTCGGCACCAAATATTATCGCCCTGCTTTATATTTGAAGAAATTAAATAATGAAGAATCTGCATAAATGTATGCATGTTTCTCGCATTGTGATAAAACAACGCCACCTAGAGCCGTCATATTTTGTATGACATAATCCTACTGCGAATATGGGCATCTGGAAGCCTAAATTGGAAATTTGAATTTTGTTTTATTATAGATTTCATATTTTGTAAAATCTTAATGCATTTTTAATTAATAAACTTAAGGATTTCAAAGCTAGCAATGGCAACGTTGTAAAAAAAAATTTTTATTTCCAGCGCGCGAAACTGTCTATCTGAAATTCTAAAGATATGCTTAATTTAAAATTATTTTACGATATTGCACTTGAACTGAACTTTATAATTTAAGTGCGAAGAACATATTCAATAAATAAAGGTAACACACAAACGCCCCTTCCGACGTAATTTAAAATCTGAAATTTTTCAGATTTTCTTTTTTTTCAAATTCGATTTCCACAAATATGTATGTTATATCTCTTTATGGTAAAAGGTAGTTCAATATTCTAATCCACAGTAGATTATTAGGTTTTAGAAGTGAGAAATCAACTATGCACACGTTGGGTGTCGAACCGTAGATCTTCCGATAGTTAACCAGACATGCTACCAGTTAAACCATGAGAGCACGCATGAAGGGAGGGCGATAATTTCTTATAAATGTCAATGCTTTCCTTTAAAGCTGGTTAGTTAGTTATAATTATTAAAATTGAGTTACAAAAACAACCTTAGTTTAACATACGTGTTTCGCCAAATTAATGTTGATTTTTCTGAAAATTTACATTGGCGTGTTTCTTTTACAGTTTGCTTTAGGATTTTCGTCGTTGCAAAGGTATAAAGGATGACGTTAAAAAGCAAGAAGTGGCTCGTATTAAAGAAACTAATAATAGACGAATTACTGTAATGGAAATATCTGAAGAGTGAATAAATTTGAAAGATTACAGATACAAATCCTAAATATAATGTACTTACTCAGCTGCATGAGTGAAAAGATTAAAAATGAACACGTTTCTATACGAGAACTGCAGAGAAAATACCGAAAAGCTTCTAAATGTACCTAAATGACAGGCATACTTGTAAAACGGACACATCATACTTGTATATAAGAGGTTCTCCATATTACGGTCCAAAACGTTAAAATATCCTTATCTTACTGAGAGAGAAAAATATCAAGTAAAATCATAACTTCTAGAAAACCAGCAATTTTCGAAATAAGAAAGTTATTATTATTTTTGAAGCTGGGAAATTTTAAAACTAATTAAACTGTTAATGCTGAAAATGAGAAAAACGAAAAGGAGCCATGAAACCTTACGTATACAGTCTGTTAGGCACTGGAAAAATGGCTAACAGTTCTTAAAGGGGCTCATATACCTTAAATCCCTTATGATCTTCGAATATGTGACTTTTGCAAGAATTGGGATATTTTATTTGTTTTAAAAGCAATTACTTCCAACTTTTTACAGCTGAAAACATAATATATATGCTTTGGAAACTAGTAACCACAAGCTTTATGTTTCCACAAATATTTTTGTAATTTAATCTGCTTTGTGACAAAATATTTCGTCATGTTTCTATCTTGCCCGCATGATATTTTAAAAATGGCTAATGGTACATACTTGACATTTGATGGAATTCTTTATATGGGCTCTATTTTCTAATTGAACCAAAAATCTGAGAAATATATTAATATTAAAATATTTTATGCTCTAAAAATTATAGATTATTTTCATAAAATATATTTTATAAACTCAACTTCAAATAAAATAAAAATTTAACATGAAATTCTTAGAAGTTTTAGTTCACAGTAATTTCCAAATGTTATAAAAGCTATATATTAAATATGGAATTAAATTATACAACAGAATGCTTTAATCTGTGTGCGCAAGGTGGGAACATGACGAAAAATTTTCCACAAAGCGGATTAAATTATAAAAATATTTGTGGCAACGCAAACTTTTTTATTACTATTTCAGAAAACGCAGCTATATTATGTAGTCAGCTGTAAAAAGTTGAAAGTAATTCCTTTTAAAATAAATAAGTTATCCCAATTATTACAACAGTCGCACATATTCGAAGATCTTATGGGTTTTAAGGTGTGTGAGTTAAGCCAAAATGCCCTTAAGCCAAAATGCAGGCGAAAAGGCAGGTTGCCGAATTCTGTCGTTTTAATGCGTGTGAAAAGGGAGGTGACTAAAATTTGCCCTTTAGAAAAAATTTCATTTTCTGGCTTTTTGTTTTAACTATATGGCCAAATGTATGTACACTGGTCACTAATGTATCAACTGGTTGTATAATTTAATATACATTGGTCACATTAAGGAAGCCTTAAAATCTCAAATCAAAAATCGTGAAATTAATGTCCGGAGAAAAGGGAATTTAAATCCTCCATTGCGCATGAACAACAGCACGGCTACCAGTTCTTGGCATAAAATCTTTTTGCTTCAGGTACTAATCCCACTACCTAATTTCCATTAGGTCCTAATATCTAATACCAGTACACAATATCTAATATCATAGCGATTCTTAACCCTAACTTTTAAAAACTTTATTCTTCTCATGCTTTCTTTTCCTATCAGCGAAGTTATGAGTTTCGATGCCTATCAACTGGTTGAAAAAATTCACGAAGCTTCTAAGTTCTCGCTTAATGATTCTTTGTCTATCGTTTGTGCATTCGTAGCGCTAAAGAAGAAGGTTTTCTTATAATTTTTTTATCTCGAAACTATTTTACTTTTTAAAGCAAAAATAACATGCCAAATAACAATTGTTAGAGAATTCACGCAAGAAGGGTCAGCAGTACTAGTTATACATTTGCAGGACTATTTTCGAAGGTTTTGACCATAGAATCTTCTCCTTCAGTTGCAAAAAACTGACGAATCATTTTAGTCAATGAGTGAGTCTTATTTACTTCACCTAAAGCTCAGGCTTTTGTAGTCAAACCTTTCAAATTTGTTTATAAGGTATTTTTCCCGCCTTCTTAGCATGCCTTCGTGGTGTAGTGGTCAACACCCTCGACGCGAATTCGAGAGGTCCGTGGTTCGAGTGCCGGCAAGGGTATTGCTCATTTTTCATCTCTTCTACTTCAAAATACCATAATGTCTCTGCAAGTTCTGCAAATTTATAAAATTCACCACTGATTCCTTTCGCATGAATTCTTTAATAACTTCATATTTCATACTTTTCTCCTTTATACCAAGTTTTATTACGTTTATTTTCTTCAACATTTATGCACAAGTTTTTAATTGAAGAAAAAATTTTAAAATTACGATAACAGATAGCTTTCAGATTTTTACAGAGAGAAATTCTTCTCTGCCGTTTTCTTTGGCATGTTTATTGCACTCATTTTCTCTCGTTCTCCATCACTAAAAAGTTTCTTCGCTCTTGTATGTTGTTAACTAATCACGTAGAATATCAAGATTGATGATTCTGTCAATAGCGCTTTTATGTCATTTACGGAAATGTGGCACTTTTTTAAAGGATTTGTTATGCAGTTTCTTCTAAAGAATATATTCTTTAACTTCTTCGCTCCTGGCAAAGTTCCCCATGGGACCATGATTGATTTTGGAGCGGTGGACATCTCTTCGTATCTCTTTCCTTGCTTTTAATCAACAAGCAAAACAAATTGCACAAAATTCATGTTTTGTGACAGTGAATATGATGTTTCAACAAAATGACTTAGCTGAATCGGTAGCCTGAATGGCCTTTGGTCGTTCTAGGGGGCGGTTCAAATGCGATACGCTGTACTATGGAATGGGTTTCTGAAAACTGGAAATGTTCCCAGAAGGTCAGAACAAGGTCATACGCCTCCAACAATACAAAATGAGGATCGGTATTTAACACTAAATGTCAGAAGAAACCGCACTGTGAACGCTACTTTCTTGCACCTTCAGAGAGCTACTGGTACCAGAGTTTTCCCTCAAGTTGTTCGAAACCGACTTCACCATGTGAGTTTGTTTACTTGCTGAAGGTGGTGCGCACAGGAGCATCTCAGATGGGGACAAGATGAGTGTAGCAAAGTGCTCTACGCAGACAAGTCCCACTTTAGTGTGCATCCTGACAATAGGCGGATTCTCTTCTGGAGAGAATTTGGACACGGAATACTCCTGTCTTTGTGCATGACAGTGTTCGATTTAACGAAGGCTGAGTGAAGGCCGGTACTTCTGCAAACAGCCACACCGACCTGCACATTATGAGGAACGGGGAGTTAACGGCTCAGCGATACAAGGATGAGAGGCTCAGACCTATCGTGGTTCTTAACGCTGCAGCAATCGAGGATGAATTTATTCTCATAGATGATAACATCAGGCCACATCGTGCTCAACTACTGGACACTTTCCTTTTCGATGAAGGAATCCTTCGAATGGATTGGCAGCATGTTCCCCAGATATGAACCTAATAGAACATGTTTGGGACATTCTAAACGGTTTGCTAGTCGCACCCTCAGAAATAATTCAGTAGTTGAAAAGCTCTCTTCTACAGAAGTAAGAGAGAATATTCCAATCCCCCATTATAACCTCACTGATTCCATGCCGCGTAGGTGTGCGATATTGCTTTCGGTCAGGGAAAACCATACTCCTTACTGAAACTCATTTGTATCCGAGAAATCACATTTTATGTTTATTTGTGTAATCTGAACAAATTGTGCATTTTTTGTTTACCACTACTTATTATCAATAAAATTTAATATTCCTTGTTCGTTGCTTCTTTTTCTTTTCTCACATCTTGCAACACCTATATATCATTTACCAGGAATCAAATCGGTAGTTTAGTATATGCAAAATCATAATATTCCCTAACCGTTTTGAGCAGTGTATATAATATTTAAACTTCATTTTCATGTACAAAAACAGAAATGCCAATTTCTTACAATTAAAAACTATTATTAATGAGATATATATAATATTATAAATAATAATTATATTTATACATTAAAATTTTTGCATACATCAATAAAGCAAAAACTTAGTTCTGCACCTAAGTACAAAATTTAAAGGTCACTGTGAGAAGCGTTTTTATACTTCGAACAATACTTTCACAGCATCTCTTTTTATTTTCAGAATAAACCAGAGAGTAATCCTAAAGACGAGTACATCAAAACTTCAGAATTTTTAGGAATTTCCAGAATGGATATTAATAGTAAATTGCTTCAGTGGATGTGACCCATACCTTGATGATGTCAATCAGTTTCTGCTATACATAATTTATCACTTCAAATTTCAGTTACAGTTTGTGCTGTTAGTTTTAGAAACCGTTCGTTTACTACAAGATGGAGGTACATTTCCCAAAGCAGAACGAATTTTTATGATTGAGCATTATTTCTCAACGTATAAATTTCATTGCTATGTCCCCTTTCTCCGGGCTTTCGTTGGCAATTAAAACATTATTTCTTGATTTTGTCCACTTTATCCCAACTCAAAGGAAAGGAACGACCACTTCATTTCGTATAATGAAAGCTTCTAGTTTCATAAAATCAGCTACCAAACGAAACATTCTTGTCTCCTTAGACACCCCGAGCATTTGGGACAATTTTTTTAAATCCTTCAACAATATTTCTGCAATAATGCGTTGAGAAGAAATGTTCAATCATGATTCGATCTGCTGAGGGAAAATTTATCTTCATATTACACTAAGCCAGGAGTTTCCAACGGGTCCTGTATATACTTCGAGGGGGAGGGGTGATGAAATTTTAAATGGCGTCAATGATGATCAAAGGGTCAACTGGGAGTTGGAATATACTACAGAAACTGATTGACATCATCAAGGTACCAGTGATTAAAAATTGTATTAATAAACCTGATAATTAATTTTATTGATATAGAGTTGTATAATGTAGTAAGAAAATCCCATATAAAATAAACTTGAGTTAGAAAATACTCAAATGCTATTGTCCGTTATTGAAAAGAATTGTATTTTACCAGAAGATATATCTTAATATATAAGCCTTTTGCACAATTTAGAAAAAGATTTTAATGAAAAGCTTCTAAGGCATTGAAAATTTTAATGTGCCAGCATGGATCTCAAAGAAAAGCTGAGCTGCGACACATCTGATCTTGATAATATGGCGCAAGAAGAGTTGGTTGCGTTAAAGGAGGAGGTTCAAGCACATGTATCCTTCAAAACATATGGATACGCTATTTATATGTAAAGTTTTCAATGAAAGTTTCATGGTATTGTAAAACTCGTGTAATTTACAGTTTATTATAAAATATTTATATTTTATATTATTACAAAATTGTTTTGTAATTTCAATGACTGTACTTGTATAACAAAATTTTCACTTCCTAGGAAAATATGGTAACAATTGGGGTTTGGAAGTAGAGCCATTTACATTTATGGTTAAGAATCAAAGCGTAAATCTCAAATGGGCAAGGAAAACTGTGCGAGAATTCCTTAGAACGACTCAGTGTCACAAATGCTTTAAATACAGGCATACTTTAAAATATTGCATTATCGACTAACGATACTCCAGATTTGAAGACATGGAACATATCACGGTAAATTGTGCAGTTATTAAACCTTGTTGTATCAATTGTAAACAAGCAAACCAAAATTATAAATTGGATTTCAGTAATATTCACGACGCTAAATCCAAACTGCGTAATTGTCTAAAACGAGAACTAGAATTATTCTAAATAAAACTAAGCTATGAATACATTCCGTACTATTCAATTAAATATACAGCACTGTAAGAGTGCGACTCTGCAATTTAGTGTGAATTTAGATTTAGAAAAAATCGCGACATCAGCTAGTATTCAAGAATGGCATATATGCAAAGCGAAATTTCTCAATTCTAGACGGTGCAACAAAGACTAATCAAAACGCGGTAGTCATAGAATGTAATTCCGGTCTCTTGGTTTTAGAGATGTGCTTTGTAAAGTATATTATTCAAATCTAATTGCAGGACCCGATTCATTTATAGTCTGCTCCGTTTCTTGTCCACCACCAGAGGTTTTTCAGCACCTGTGGACAGTTGAAGATATTGCACCCCTTTCTTTGTACTAAGAATGGAAAATATTTCATTCTAAAATTTCGTGACATCAGTTTGGCGCCCTCTGAATGTTGCGCCCGGGAACAGATGTCCCTCCTTGCCCAACCGTAGCTACGCCACTGCCCACCACCCTTGCCTTTAGATGATATACTAATGGATATGCGAAGTATTTCATGGAAATTCGATATTACTTTAATTATTGATACAGGTGACTTTAACGCCAAGCATCCGCCCTCTGGATACTTGAATCCGTCTGGGTACTTGAATCCCTCTGGGTACTTGAATCCCTCTGGGTACTTGAATCCCTCTGGAGTTTGCTTGAGAAGGGCCCTTCTCAAGCAAACTCCAGAGGGATTCAAGTATGCCTCAAGTTTGCGTTATGCAATGAGCAAGTCGAGAAGAGTCATGGATACATCTCACCATGGTAAAAATACATGGTAATTTATGTATTGATAACTGATAGATGGAAGGTAAGATTAGTCTAAGTGACCATCGGATTATTTCATTCGAAATAGTTGGGATTTTATTTTAGCAATATAATGAACAAAGAATGAAACTGTTTTGGACTGATTGGATATCTCCAAGGTCTATACATAATGTAGATTTAAATGCAGAAAATCAATGTCAGTTCAGTTTAAATACAAAACTGTAAATTGAGTACATAGACTTCAGATGAACTACATATAACTTTTGTATAATAATATTAAAATTACAAATGAAACTTCCAAGACCTTTCCTAAATCCCATCCCTGGTGGACAAAAGGATTAACTATTCAAAGGTAAAATGAAGGGCACTAAGATGGACTTAACAGAGTGAGACTTGGAACAAGTTCGATAAAAATAGCCTGCGCAATCATTTACAGGAAAGAGGAAGCACTTTATAAGAGTAATACTTTTAAAGCTAAGGTTAGTTCTTGAAATATTTTGGGGAAAATGTTTCTTCCAATTCGCTGTTTGGTACTTATTACCACTTAGCAAAAGGAGAAAACATATCTCCTTTGCATTTTTATCAAATAAAGAAGGAATATGGTTCATTTGCAGCGAATATATAAAAAACAGTTCATATTTCCTATCACATTCCACAAGATCATACTTCGTCAAATACTGCATAACATACTTCGATAAGAGAAAATAACTCCAAGGAAACCCAATTTAAAAAATATAAGGGAAAGAATCCAAGTGAAATCTCAAGCAAAAATGCAGTAGCATTTTTAACTCAAGCAGAAAATAAAGTAGCATTTTTTGAGTTTTTTGCTGTATGTAATACTGGAGTTTACTTAGTTACTTATTTGAAATAATATATATTATGCAACGAATCTAGTTCTTAAGTAGCATTTACCTCTGACCTTAAGCTTATCAAAATTCTTCACGAGGCATGGCTGCAATTTTACCGTGGTTTTTTATGATTTTGATGGAAAAGGTATCCTTCAAACTTCTTCATGACACATGTTTTCTAAGCCTTACCAATGACTTAATGATTGAGACCCAAGGCTGCTGAATGATGGTAGTTCGACCCGGATTCGAACCGAATTGAACGGGCTGGCTGCATGGTTGGTTTTCGTTTCTTATGTGTAACTTGAACGCCAGTTAATTTTCCTTAGATAGTCTCTCACGAAGGCATCTCTGCCCTTAGGTAGATAGCCCTCCAATATTTTACTACATACAGCTTAGCTGTGCGAAATACAGCAAACGTATTTTGCAGTAAAATTTTTTTAGTATCGAAACCGTTCAATATAAAGTGTTGCTGCCACGTCGGTAAATTTCCGACACTGTAAAAAAAGGATTCTTCTTTTAGTGGTATATATTGCTTTCTGGATTCTAAAGTATAGTGAATAAAAATCTTTCAATAATTGCTTTTGACATTTATTCAGATTGATGACCTTTCCCGTCTGGAATAAGCCCCATACTAGCGAAGCAAAGGAATACCAGATTTTAAAATTCAGCTTGGAGGATCTGCAGTACGTGAGGATCTGAGAGCCTTTTCGCCAGGTCGGGACTATCGATGCATTATTGATTAAGTTTGATAAATGTTAGAGTTTCTTGGTTCCCAGACTATTGGATATCTATACGTTGGATGGAGTGATCTCTGAAAAGTAATGCTATTTTCCAAAGAACATAAACCCCAAAAAAAATTCTGTACATAATCCTTAGACTGGTTTGTGTCGCCAGTGTAATTTACACTTCTCTTAGACACTTTAGTTTTATCGTTATCCAAAGCCACAGTTGAAATTTTGTCAAATATTAAAATAAAATGTTGTTATCCAGGATTAAATTAGTTACCTTAAATTATTATCACTTTTAATTACTAGAGCATACACACAAACCAGTCTACTCTGAAAGTAAGAAAATTTGGGTAATATTTACGAAAATGCAGGGCACACATGTATAGCAATAAGCAAACTAACACTTAGCATTCCAACCCCCGCATTTTTGTTTATTTGGTCCCCCCCTCGCAATAATAAAATTCGCATTTCTGTGCTAAAAGACTCTGTTACAGATACTCTCAGGGTACCTATAATATTTTCTGCCCACGTAGTTTAATATATGTTCGTCAAAGAAAAGAATCTTGAAATTTCAGAGGGATTTTCTTGCCTCTGGGGTAATTGTACCCTCCTGTATTCAGTTTCCTGGCTTTAGTTTAAGAAATTTTCTTATTACTTTCCCCCTGTATAAGGCATTTCTCAAGCTTTCCCAGCGTGCCTTCGTGGTGTAGTGGTTCTGCACGCTGGGCTAGTATTCCAGAGGTCCGTGTTTCGATTTCCGGCGAAGGCAGTTGCTAATTTTTCCTCTCTCCGGCTTCCAAAATTAACCTAATGTCTCTACACCTGTTTTCCCTTTTGCCCTTCATTTTGACCACCACTCGCAAACGAATCTTTTTGCTTATATCCAAAATGCTTATTCTGGCCAAACTGTATCTTAAGGTAAACACCTTTATGGTGGACCAATTTGATAAGCCCTTATGTGTGAGGCTCCTCGCGGGATTCTCCGATAAGCTCTGGTAAGAGTGGAATTAATTCCCGCTGTAAACCAGAATATGCAACCAAAGCATCAAAACACCAAACTGTGGCGTTCACTGTGGTGCAGGCCTAAAACTTCGCCCATTTCACCTCTCGCTACATCCTGCCATACGTGTTTTTTCTGCCACACACCTGGTTTCGAATTTCAGGGCCATCTCTAATAAATTTTCAACTGTCATAGGATTTCTTAATTCAAAGACATCTTGTTCGGTAAGCGGCCTAGGTAAATTGATTTGTATTATTTCATCGTCCGGCCTTTTGTCATACGTCAAATTAAAAATCTGGATTTTCTGTAAAATAAATTAGTCAGTTCTTCGACCTTAAAGTGATACTTGCTAAAACGTTTTGTCTCTAGCTTAGCTCTGTCTTTTACAACGAGGAACGCTTTGACGAGCGTATTTTTAAATATTTCAAATTGATTGGTCTCGCTCCCTGGCTCAACCAACACAAGTTTGCCATTGCATTTATACCAACCAGAAGCCCGTCCTCTTAAAGCGGCAGTTGCTATTGTGAATTTCTGTGCTTTTGGCACAGAAAATTTTGTGCTACAGTACAAAATGTAAATTTAACTGTTCAAGGAAATTACTATCTGTTAGTATCCAGAATAATTCCAACTCCTCCATGGAACTATGGCACTAATTGGTGCCGCTAGGGCTTGTGACGTTGAGGTGGCCAGACTAAACATAGGACTTTCTTGATACATGGTCCTCATTGTAGTTCAAACGCTAGTGCCATGATTTTAGATCCACTCAGTCAAGACTCTATAAAAGACGTAAGCGACATATCGCTATGTCTGCTTAATCACACAGAGACGTAAGAAGGATATAAAAGACCCTTTTATTAAGAACTCCAATATAATTTAACAGAAGACACTTCTTATGCTTACCAAACCAAAATTTATGGCGTTACTCAATAATAAGAAATTTCAAATTAAATTAATATGTTTTAAATTAGCTACAGGCTACAATGAAGTAATTAGCTAGCAAGTTTGCTCAAACCTACACCTGCGTGATATGGACTGTTGGTATAAATAAAGTAATGCCGAAGACTGATTGTTATCGTAGAAATTCAACTAGTAACGTGGCCTTCAGCAGGCGGAACACGCTCTCTCTGAGCAATCTAAAACTTCCCCTTAATGCTATTCCTTTCTACTTCATTTATATACGCACCAACTAAAATTAGCATTCTGGTAGGAAAACGGAAAGGAAAATGTGACAGTAAAGATACGTAACATAAAACAACTGCTTAATTAAAATAAATAAATGCATTACAGCACTATTCATAATCACAGAAAAGTATAATTAAAAAAAAGTGGTACTTTAAATCGATTGAACTGCATGTAGGAGTAGTGTTCGAAGATCAAGTTTATTTAGTACAAATGATCCTTGAAAATATGAAAAGCTGTATATATTGTCTTCCCTTTTGTATAAGCCGTGCATGTTTCAAATTGCTAACAAAAGACAAAGCTGTAACTAATTCCCTAGGATAACAAACGACTTGAAATAATTATAAGAAGGACATTTTCAAACTCTCTCTAAAAATATGTAACATTGAACTCTTCGGACAAATATGTCTAAATAGACAACAAAAAGGATGTAAAATTTTCACCGATAATAAAATCGATTCTAGAAGCAATGGGGATTCTGAAGTTGTACTGGTCAAATGTAAATAATAATAATAATAATAATAATAATAATAATAATAATAATAAACTTTAATTCTCTTAACAAAATTTCACTTAACAAGTAATTGGGAAAAAGTGTATTTTAATTCTCTTGATAAGCAATAGAGAAAAAAATTCTGAAACATTAAAAAATATGTTTTTTAAAGTACAAAATTTTTTAGCTATACAAGGATTTAATAAACCTTTTTTTATTTAATTTATTTGTATAATTGTGAGTTTATGTGCTTTTTAATTTATAAATATGATTTTATAATGTTCTTAATTTTCAAATAATTTTCGATCATTGCTTTTAAATGGAAACCGGCTCTTATTTACATTAAACATACTGTAAACCATTTAAGTCAATCATGCAGTTAGACCCTTACACCTAAGCTGAAATCTGGTTCAAACTACCGGTATTCAGCACTCTTAAAGTAATAAGTCGTAAGTATTATGAGTGTTATTAACGTTATCTAATGTAATTTAGGTATTTACACCACATATCTAACAATTCGTATCGAACCATGAAAGCATAATTAATCTGACTCAATAAAACGAATAAAATTATTTTGTTTCATCAAACAAAGAAGAAAAGCTTCTTTTCTACTTCCTTGCGCGAAGTGAAGGAAATAATGTAGTCGCCAAAAAAATCGGGTACCATACTTCAACGAAAGTATTTTTACTGCTCTCGAATCCATTTGAATTTTTTTCGGCCTAATTTTTGCATGATATCTGTACGTATGGACAAAATAAAGGACTTTTTTTTTCCAAACGGGTTCTAAAATGGATTTAAAATGGATTCAGAAGGGATTTTTTTCCGTGACGTCTGCAGTTATGCGTACGTAGGTATTTATAACTGAAATAGGCACATATGTATGTGTACTTATATGTATCCTTCCGGGGGTGGGCGCAGGAAAACCTGTGAAACTATTAGCTAGGATCTTTATACGTATGCAGTCTCGGCCAGCAGGAGAGATGAAAAATGAGCAACGCCCTCGCTGGGAATCTAACCACGGAACTCTGAGATACGCGGCCATCATGCAGACAACTACACCACGAAGAGGCAAGCTAGGAAAGCGGGAGAAATACCTTATATACCCCCCTTTTAATGGGCGATTGGGGTTTCAGGGAACCAATCGCCAAATCCTGAGTGTGGAGAATCACCACCCTTTTAGTTCGGGCGCTACTGTAGAGACATTAGGAATTTTGGTAGCAGGAGAGATGGAAAATGAGTAACGCCCTAGCCGGGAATCGAACCACGGGCCTCTGGAATACGCGCGCAGGATACAGACCACTACACCACGAAGGCACGCTAAGAAGGAGGAAGTGTGTGTGTGATTATGGCAAAGCCTCGAGGGCTATCTGCCTAAGAGGAGGGATGCCTTCATGGAGGACTTTCTAAGGGAAACTGGCTCGTATACACGTTACACATGGGGAAAACCACGAAAACGCCCATGCAGCCAGCCCATTCGCGGGATTCGAACCTCGGACCGAACTACCAGTGTTCAGCGGTTTTACCGCTCGGACTTTACCGCTCGGCCGCTGGTAGGCCCTAAGAAGGAGGAAGAAATATCTTATAATTCTATCATCTGCCTGGAAAACCTTTAGTTAGGCTGTTTGGGAACAATTTTTTCTAAAAAAAAGTAATGTTAATTAGGTGCTGTGTTTCACCGAATACAGCCCATTCTCACCATCTGACTGAATCCAATTTTGTACTGGAGCAGTAGAGTAATTCTTAATATTCCGAAACAAAAAAAGTGCATTCAGAGAACGCACTTCGTAACGCACAGCAGCAGAATGTAAACAAACGTCAGTGATGTGACATCATTCATGTGGGTGGAGTTAAGGGTGACCCTCATCTGGAATGTCATTGGCCAAATTCAAGCCGTTGTCCTAGCAGTGTACATATTGCTTATATGTGGCCCCGCTCGGAAGTGCGGTCGGAGAACTTTAGAAAATCTGTATGAACCCGGTGTGGGACCCGGGCGCTCGGCAAGCGAATTTATATCAGCTCCAAGGTGATTTTTTTTGGACTACCATCCCTTGCCTAATATGGAGATTTTCAGATCGGACTCCAGCCCGTGTACTTGCATTAAGTTGCAGGGGCACGTACATAATTTGTTATCTGCACCTATATAGTATATGTATGTACAAATGTACGTATAACTCAACTCTCATAACTCAAACACGATTATCCGTATATATACACCCTCTTACCCACCTCGTTGAGCTCAGTGTTTTTATTCTTATGTCTTCCTAAAATGGGCATTCTTTACTCTGAAAGTGATTGAATTACGTTGTTCTTATGCTCCGGTTGAAGTTTTTATGCCTTTATTTAATCTGCATACAATAGCTGTAGAATTATCAATAATTTTAAAATGTAAGCGACGGCTATTTATTTACGTTCAAAGTCTTAGTAGTGTAGTGAATAAAGTCAGTCGATGCACTAACTTTAGTGCGTTTTTACAGAATAGGACCAGAAATTAGCTTTAATTTTTTGTGCACCGAAAATTTGTCTTTTTGCCCGTGAACGAATTGCTTGTTTTTGCATAAAAACTCTAATTTTAACTGCTAAAATTGTTTTTTAACTGTACTTGGTGGTTAAGGTTGCTCTGCATTTTACAATTTTTAATGAAGTTATTTTGAATTATTAGGTATTTTTGTCTTGCCACAGAGTGAGAACTAAATTGTTAAAAATGAGAATTATATCTATAATGAAATTCGAGTAAATTAGTTTAAAAGACGTGCAGCAAAAATATATATAATTTACTAGGCCGTGCAAGGAAGTAATGTGGTGTCCATATCAGATTTTTAGTTTTAGGCACACGTTCATAGAAAGAGAATCCAAACCTCTTCTACTTAATTACTGTAAAAACACTTTTCATTCTTCTTTTGCGGATTAACTGAACCATCTATTCAAAGTTTATTACTCCTTCGCCGGATTATTTAACTTCCAGGTAAGTTAAGAAATTTAAATGCGCTCAAACATTTGATCAATTTATTAATATGCTTAGTTAGTTAATACTGATTAGGAATAATGCAATCATTTCAGAAAGGAAGTGTCTTGAATGCAATATTAAAGTTTCTAATTTCTAATACAGATACGAAATGAAAAGGATGAAAATGATATTAAATTCGAAGAGAAAGCATTCACTTGAATTTAATTAAGAATATCATGGATCGCCTAATCTCTATGCTGCTTCACAGAAGCTAATCACACTCTAATGGAGGGCGGGTTCGAATTCATAGTAAAATGCAGATACTTGAAGCTGTACTGGTTGTATTTAGTGAGGTAATCCTTAAGACTTCAAGTCCACCTTAAAGCCATTTCATTTTCAAATATGACGCAGTAATTTCGATTCTACTTAAACAATCTTTCCTTAAAAAAATTCACTTCATGTCTCTGAAGGAAAAGATGATAATACTGTTACAAATTTCGTAAATATGTAAATAATTAGTGAAATTATATGTGAAACTGCTTTTTTTTTTTCATTATGTAACATGAAAATCTAAATAGGCGAAGCTTTGCCGCATAATTAAAAATACAGGGGTAAGTTAGTTTGGCGAGATATCGCCAAGATGGCAACACCCCATTTGGTGAGAAATCGCCAAACCTTGGAGACCATTTGGCGACATTTTGGTCCGGTACCTGTGTAACTGAATAACTGTAATCAATCCTATTTTTAACTGTAACCATATCCGGCCCTCATATGCCTTCCCGTAATTTCGTACAGTTTTATCGGCGGCCGGTGGGGAAACTGTTAAGACCGGGAACAGCATTAGGTTTTCAGTAGTTATTATTTCAAAGCGACTTTGTAGTATTGAAATTATCCGTGAGAGCTCCGACTTTTAGACGCACTTTTCGTTGCATTGTGTTTAACGTTCTAACTACTGACTGCACTCTATGATACTCAGATGAGCTATGCAAGTGCTTTCGTGGAAAGTTCCAGAACTGTAAAATGTTTCTTTTGGTAAAAATAATTTTATCAAGATATCACCGGTTCTGTGCGCATTCAATCTATTGCGGGCCCGTACACACCAAGGACATATTTTTACATAAAAATAGTTTTACTGTGATGGCTGTATAACTTCTAAAACATTAAAACTAACTGAAACCTGGTTATTCTCAAACCTAAAAGAACATCATTAAAAATTGTGTCTAATGTTTGGAGCGTTATCTTCCCTGTTGTCGTTTTACTATTAATATGCAAGACGAGACCCCAAGTAAAACTGACAAAAATACTTTATTAGCCACGACTCGGCGGCAATGCAACTAAAAATAACAATAACTAAACCTCACTAATTCTCAAGTACAGATAGCAGATACTTTCTTATATGCTAATATTTAAACATGATTACAATAATAAAAACCTGCTCATCTGCAACACATTTTTTGTCCAAACGGTAACTAACTAACTTCCAATAGTTGACAAATTTCCCGAAGTTCTAATTGGTAATTCTAGATTCCTAGTCTGCGAGTGGCCTCTGCTGCGAGATAGCGGTATTCCGGAAAAAAATTTCATCGAGCTCTCTATTAAGATTATACAGTCTCGCTTCCCATAAAATTTGCATAAACTTTTGACTATCATTACGAGATAAACTAAAAGGAAAGAAGTTCATGCTAGCTGTTAAGAAACTTAAATCATAAATGCCACAATTATGCGTACATTATTGTAATGTTTCCGAATTGATTTCGCCAAAACCTGAATTTATTGCAAAATATGAGTAGTTTATGTGATATAATAGAGAAATCTTTACACATGTATAGGTAAAAGTATATGCGACAGCAGAATTTCCCTGTTGGTTTACAGGTAGAGTGTCATCGCATTAACTGTGCAGTTCTGGTGGAGGATCTCAGGGTACGATCCGAGGATCTCCTGTCCCTCTTTCCCAACCACGATGCTGCTTGATGGGAATTCTGGCTCTTCAGTATTTGAAGTGGCCCCAAGCCTCACAATCACAAACATCTTTGCCATTTCTGTCATTCAAACTAGAATCCGTCGGTAAGGTAGCCAGCATAGCTTCCCCAACTCCGATGACACTTGAGAGGACTTCTGGCTCTTCAGTATCTGAAGTGGCGTCACAAACCTCTTTGTCATTTCCGACATTCAAACTCGGGTTCATCGGTACGGTAGCCAGCATCGCTACTAATTGTAGCAAAAACCATTAACATTCTTGGGACTCTCTTCGTCATTCACCATTAGTGCTAGGCTGATAAATATATACAGACCCAGAAGGAAAGCACTTATCTAAAAGTCTGCTGATTCTTCTAAAAATGAGGCTCTTTCTGTTATAGCTCTAATAAAGAATAGTAGACTAGAAAATCTAGTGATACTTAGATGCATCTGAAAAAACGCCTATTCGCACATACATGAAACGCATAAAAACTCATCCAAAACAAACTGGAAGTGAGACATGCTAATGTAAAATTTAAAATTAGACAAAACAGCAAACTTACTTTGGCGTAGGTCTTGAATAAAGCTATCCTCTTCTTCAGGTCTGGCGTTCATCCTCTCCTGGCGTAGGTCTTGAATAAAGCTATCCTATCGCATATTCCTCTTCTTCAGCAATAATAAATTTTGCAAAAATGAGAGGAACAGCAAATATTTTATATCGAAAGCTATGTATAGCACAAAGAAAGTAGCGCCATCTATTGAGGAAGAGAATAATAAGACGTGAAAAGCTAAGCTAATGATATTTCTGAAAATATTAGGAAGAACTGTATTGGAATTTACCTGTATGTATGCGGAATAAACACTTACAAATACTATAAGAGGTCTCACATTCAACTAAATGCGTAATTACTGCATGAATGTGCACTTAGATAAGGGAATAAACGGATAAGAATATAAAATGCATTAAAAAACCCCAAAATATAGTCAATAAACATAAATATTTACAAAGCTTTACAATAATACGAGAAGAAATTATGAAGGAAAAGATTCATAAATAATAAATTATTTGGATGGAATTTTAATCGAAAGGCTTGAAGATATTCGGGATCGCGACACCAGTATCGCGCCCAGGACTTTCAATTTCTGACAACTGGACTTTGCAACTATGAGTATCAAATAGTTACCAAAAAATGGCAGAAACTGGTTACCTCTGACCAAAGTTACCTCTGAATCGTTACGGCTCTTCCATGGTAATGCAGAATTTATTCATTTTCCTTTGTATGCGTCTACGTTCGTTAAATTAATTATGTGCCATCAGTCTTCCGTTTCCTTTCTTGTCGACTGGCAGCCTTCACAACGGAGTAATTAATTGTCTGCTGGAGATAACAAGTTATCTTCACATTAAAGTTTTGGTGAACGCAAAATAAGCAAATGGTTGAATTTAAAGAGTCATTTGCTTTAATTGATTTCAAAGTTGCAAATCGCGAACTGCTAATGGGAAAGAAAGAAGACCTGAATTAAATTTTGAAAGACCTTAAATTCAATAGAGTACCAGACAGTTTTTTTTTTAAGAATGTAAATTAGTAGTGATTTTGTGGCACATTTAATACACTTCACTCTCGTGGTAAGAGCGTGAGGAAGAAAATTTGATTATATACTCTTAAAAATCACTGTCAGAATCATTAAAGAATTTTTTGTACTGTAAATATGGTCATAGTAATTGCTAAACCTTTTGCATATATAAATATTAGTTGCCATTTTATATTCTTTAAAAGTGGTTTCGAAACTTCAATGTCTGACATCAATATACGGATTCCATTTTTATTTATTTATTTTGTGAAATGTTTTCTTCCCCAAATTAAGTAAAAGAACGAGTAATATAATATAGTAATACCCAAAAACTTTTAGAAACATTAAATTTTGTCATAAATTATGATTGCTCTTGAACGTAAAATGCAATTCTGATGTTTATATAGTTTGGCGTTTAAAGTGTCTTCTTGAAGAATAAATTTAAAGTATCTTTCAAGCAGGTTAATAAGTGTAAATATACTTGAGATAAAATTCAAGTCTTTTTTTTACAATAGATATTTAAAATTATTTGAGAATCTACCAGAAACATTTCCAGTTTGGTTTTGGTTTGCTTGCTTGTCACAAGGTAAGCGAGGATTATCTGCCGAAAAGTAAAGGATGCCTACGTGTACGACTTTCTAAGAAAACCTGGCTCATACCCACGTTACATATGAAAATACCCATGCAGCCAGCTCTTTTGCCGGGATTTGAGCCCGAGTCGAACTACCAGTGATCGTCGAATTTACCGCTCGACAACTGAGGTGTCCCATTTCCAGTTTATCGGTGAATGCCAAATTACAACTCAGGTAGGAAAGCTGAATGAAAATATGAGCATTTACAGTAGCCAGAAATTTTTATGTTTGCAAGAATCGTTCAAAGCGTCATTATTGTCATAGTATATAATTTTGACAAAGGTAGAAACATTATACTGATAATTTTTAAGTATGAAAATTTTAATTTGAAAAATTATCAGTAACTGATAAAATTATAAATTATCAGTAAGTGATAATTTTTAATTAAAAAAAAATTATCAGTTACTGATCTCTATCAGTTACTGATTTTTTTAATTTTGTAAAATTATCAATTACTGATCTGTAACATAATTTTTCTACCTTTATCAAAATGATATTAGAGATCAGTCAAGATTTCCTTTGCTACTTCTTTCAAGTAGGTTAGTTCAATCTGAATTTCCACAGGTAATATTTCTCAAAAATTCGCCAGCTTATGGAATTTGGATTTTTATTAAGACTTATGAGATTCTGGCAAGGTACACTAGCACATGTATATAATGGAAAGAGATACCTTCATGCAGGTCTTCCTAAGGGTTATTAGCTTGTATTCACGTTACAGATGGGGGAAAACCACAAGTTACGCCCATACTCCCGAATACCAGGTGCCAGGAGCCTGTACTCCCGAATGCGTATTGGCAGACCGCACATTGAGTTGAACAGTGTTAAACGAATGTCGCATACTGCGCATGCCCAGAAAACAATTTGGCGTAATTACTATGTTGGCGCGATTTGAAAAGAAGATAAATACGGTATATGGTAGATGTATCGCCATCTAATTGTAAACAAATCTGGCGTTTAAATCTTCGTAGAGTATAATGTAAATTAATTACTGTGTTAAAATGCTACTTTTTCTGTACTGCTCAAACAACTAGAAAGCTGAAATTTTTGCGAAGTAATGTGAAGCAGTGTTTACATTCAAAATGTAAAATATAATACTTATGAAATTCTGCACATTCCTTTGGAACTGTACAAATTTTCGTTCAGAAAGAGACTGAAATTTAGGATATATTAGTTGAAAATTTATTCATTATATTTTAAGCAATAAAAACCATTCAGGATTTAACATACGTTCCATTCGTACATACATAAAGAAACTCTGAGGAATATAACAAGTGCTTGCAAATAACACTGAAGAAATTTTACAATTCCTTAATGCTAGTTATTAAATTCTTTGAAATGAGAAAATAAAAGCGCGAATATACGCTAACAAACTAAGCGAGATACTCCAGTTTACAATTACTGAATTATAACATGTAAACAAATTACATTTAAATAACGAATTATTACGAACATATGTTAACAAATATTAAATGCACTGTTATTGACAAATTAAAATGAAACATATATTAGAAAAATAAGCAAGTGCAATCGGTATGGACGTTAAAATAACTAATAAGCAAAGTTCCACAACATTGCAATTTTAACCATCACGCGAACACACTCGACAGCCATGGAGATCACGAATAAGCTAACGTAGGGTTGCTTAGTGGCCAATATTTCTCTCTGCGCCAAAGGTACACCATCAAGCATGCGCAGTAAGCGAAATTCGCTTAACACTGTTCAACTCAATGTGCGGTCTGCCATTACGCCTCCCGAATACCAGGTAGAACTCAGTGGGGTAGCTGCAGAAGAAAGGTGCCTCCCTGTCTTTGTAAGACATGTTTTAGGATTGTATTTCTCAAGCGAAACATAATTTTATACAGATTAGTCATACGAATCGCCAGAGGTGGAAAGATTGGGTGAATTATATTTGTGTAGATTGGCTGGGCAATGCTCATTGCCGTTACCTATCTAAATGGAGGGATGCTTTCTTGGAGGACTTAGGGCTTAGAAACTTAGTAATGGTTCATATACACATTAGGAAAAGGGAACTGGCTCAAATTCACGTCATGGCTTACGTGAATAGAACGTCACATATTCCGCATTACGTACAGAACGCTCAGCCAGTCTTTTCTTCTGGATCTAAATCCAGGTCGAACTATGAGAATTCAACCATCTTTATCCGTTCAGCCACTGATGAGACGAAAAATAAGAAGATGCTGAATCGCCATTCGAAATTAAATTCAGCAGAAAAGTGTTTTTACTGTGGACATAGTATTAAAAAAATCACAAAGTGATTTTAACAGCTTTCTGTTCTTGCTATGCCTTCGTTACTCCATCGAAATGCTTGCGTGAAAAAAATGTAACTTCAAATTATACTAACAATGACATAAAAAAGGAAATTTCTTCACTAAAAGGGGGAAATATTTTAAATTTTTATTTCTATTACAGTTTGGAAAGATAAAACCGAGAAGTGGTAGGAGGGTCACTTTAAACATTTGCAATTTATTATAAAATAAATTCTGCAGAACGCAATTCCAGTTACTGTAATATAAGTATAAATGTTCCTCGTAACTGGTATAAATATTACCCTTTCTTATTCTTACTGTTGGCAGGAATTCGCTTTAATGATTCACATAATATCAAATTAGATGATTTTTAACTAAATGCCATTTTTGACAGCATACAAAATAACCTGACCATAGGATATCTTTAAAAAGATATCTAAAACTTTTTGTAACAGGATAACAGTGAAGTTTATTTAACTTCTCTTTAAGTTTCTTCTTTCTGTTACGTGTAAATACGATAATTTAGAATCGAGTAAAAGCAAATATTAACCAAAAGCGTTATTAAAACAAGGCTTTTGCTGTTGGAATTTATGTAAATAACAAAAATAAATCAGAAGAGTATAAATTATTTAACTTATTTAAAATTTTCATTACTGAAGGAAATTTATCTATGCCCGGAAATAGAAACGCTATTTTAGTTGTCTCTTGCAGCTGCTCCAAAATCGTATCAAAATCAGATTTTTCTCATTTTCCCTTTTCTACTCTTTTGCTTGAATCATCCGCTTTTTTAAATATCTTATCATTGCCTCTTTCTTAGGAACTTTTACACTACATATCATCTTTACTTAAAAAAAATCCCCTTCTTCTATATTTTGTTCCATAGTTTGGCAGAGTCTTATTAAATAGGTATTTTGATAAGTGAGATTACAGAACTAGAGGATGGAGTTAAATTATTATACTGTACAACAGTGATCTCAAACTCAAATTATATGCGGTTAAATGCATCATTTAAAAGCAATACATGGGGTTGAATTTTTTATTTATTTTTTAAACCAAATGAAATTTTTAGCAAAATAAAAAATTTTTAAATATATTTTTAACTAAATTTTAAACTTCATTAATTATGTACTTATCAAAACACAAATAAGTATAATAATAACAATAATTATAAAAATAATAATAATAATAATGCAAAAAATGCCGTTTTTTTTATTCATTCTCTGTCTGAAATGTAAAGATTGTTTGGTAAGAAATTTATGTTAGTTACATTTTATTAATTCAATAACATTCAGGCTAAATATTAAATTTTCAGATCAGCATTAATTTCAAATAATTCAAATTATTTAGTGTTTAATTTAGTGACTTAAACTCTGAATATCTTACTTTCAGCTTAAATTAAAATAAACAATTTAAGAAAAATTTAATTAAGAACAGACGACACCGCGATACTAGTGATGTCAATGAACCCTGAACTTGTCATCCATAATCTTCAGCTGTATTTGAACATAGTTGCACGTTAATTTAAACTGTGGAAAATGCATTTGAATACCAGTAAATGTTGTGTTGGTTGCTGTCTGTCGAAGGTACGGGAAGAATATCAGAATTAATATGGCATTATCATTGTTAACGATAATCTGCCAGTGAAAAACTTTTAAAGTAACTCTTCGGAGTAATCATCGATAATTGGCACATCACTGTTACTTTAAACAAAGCAAATGGAGCTTACACATTCATTTATAATCTCATGGGAATAATAATTATTATCCATTACTTTCTCCACATAAAGACTACAGGTGTGATAAATCACCCCGATCACTACACCAGCAATCGACAGAAAATCGTAGCTTCATTCAAGAATTAAGCGAACGCCATTCTTAAAGCTAATTCGCTCAGCACTTTTATATGGAGTTCCTTCCTGGACAACTGCTTTGAAAACTTTTCGCAAAAAAAAGTAGTTTTCCAAAATAAAAACCTCAGTACTATAGTTACGCTCCCTGGTACGTAAGAAATTCTCAGATACAACACCAAACTAAAAGTTAGCACCTTTTCGGATCTCATTTTCACTATAGCGCACAAAAAAGGAAGAACTCGCGTTAGCCTTCAATTACAGAAATTATTGACTATCATCCCACAATCGAAAATACGGTCAAAAGACCGAGAACTATTCAACATCATGCTCTTAGATAATTTTGTATATTATCCTGTATATTTTTATTCTACTCAATCAATTTATTCCAACCCTCTAACCGGCAAGGCCGTATATATACGGCCTAGAATATTTTTTGTGATAGCTGTAAGAATGTATATATACGTGAATATTAAAATATTTCTAAGAAATCAAGGCAATATATTAAAAGTACACAAATCCAGATATAAAATACCAAGAGAATTTTTACATTAAAATCAAGAAAATAATTTTTTCTCATAGTAGATTTGAGAAATTTGAGCTTTCTTAGCGAAAACCCTGGCCGGTCAGAGGACTAGATCGTATTTAGTCAGCATTTCTCATATTATCATGTCAGGGAAATCTTCATAGGGATTTAACAGCGCAGTAGAAGAGCATTTCTCTGAAAACGTTAAGATAAGGAGTTCTATACTTGATCACAAGAATTTTGAGTTTCAACTATTATTCTGTACGCTTTTTTTTTTTTTTTTTTTTTTTTTTTCCTACATCTATGTTTTATAGTAATGTTTTTGCACTGAATTACATCCTCAGATGCGGTACCAACACAATTCACTTTCACACCAGTATAGGGCTGTATTAGCAATTTCAAGATCTCATCCTGGGCATTCTATGCTTTTACTGTTTCAGTCTTTTGTCATACTCTTTTCGTTCATTCAGATAACTATGATTGCACATAATAAATACCGTGAAGAGGCACCATTATGATGGACTCGTAAATGTGTCTTAATGTAAAAGCCAGCAGAAGAAGCTCTAATTCCAAGCTCTAATTGAACATAAGTTTGTACAAGTTTAGTTAAGATTTCAGTGTGTTTGACAAAACCTATTGGGCAAACAATTTAGCTACGATGCATATATTAAACATCAAATTATCCGATTCTGTGGGGAAAATACAAGATCCGAGCTGCAGTATGTCATTTTGACATGGATGAATTCAATGTGCAGAAAATGGCAGAAGAATGAACTTCAAGGAACCAGCGGCAATAGGAAGGCGTTTCTTGGCAAAGCAGCTAAGTATTTGCAGTTGGAAGATAATGTTTTATCGTATGTGAATGAGAAGCGAAGTTCCGGTTATGCTGTAACATTTGATATGATAAGCTTACTATCTCATGAGAATGTTCAGCTGGAGATCAGGCGTGATTTTCGAGCAAGTGCAGAATCAGAAAACAAAGGAATGCTAGTTATCCCAGGAAAAAGGCACGAGCGTACCCCGTGCGTAAACCTTCATGGCAGAAATATACAATTCGTGAGACATTTCCGCTACTTGGGTGTGATTATAGACGACAGATTCTCCTGGCTCCCTCACATCAAGGATCTTAAAGAAAGGCTACATAAATTGTCTAATACAATGAGGAGCATAGCTGCTGCTAACTGAGGTGTCTCCTCGCAGATGCTCAAAATATGGTATGTCACAGTCGCTGAGCGCATAGCTCTTCATGGCGTTTCCATATGGGGCGTCAATGTCACGATTAACATGCAACACGCATTGAACTCCGCGCAAAGACGATTTCTTCTGGGCATCTGCAGAGGATTCCGTACCTCTCCTACAACTGCATTAAATGTATTATCTGGGCTTCCGCTCCTGCACCTGATAGTACAGAGCGAGAGTGTTGTGGTGAGAGTGATCAGACTAAAACAAGACGTTACTATTTGGAGTAAGACTTATGTATCCTCGGACTACGAGAATCACATTGCCTACTCTCCTTGCCACCCTGCAGACTTCGATATAGAAGCAAAATGTAATCCTCCAAGTGCATTACAATCCTTAGCCGTATATACTGATGGCTCCAAAGGAGAACTCGGGACTTGCAGTGTCTGGTGTGTAATGGAGGGTGACCACATAATCCATTCCTGGGCTAAGAAGCTTCATCCCAGTAACTTGGTGTTTCAGGTAGAACTTACAGCCTTAAGGCAGCTCTGGACTTTACTGCTAACAATGGCAGGTATAAAGTATTTTACACAGACTCAATGTCAAGCTTGCAGGCCATCCAAGGCGGCCGCAGTAGACATCCCATTGTCAGAGACATACAAAAACTATTAATTTCGATTCCTGCAATTCTGAGGCCCCAGCTACAATGGGTTCCGGCCGATACGGGGATTAAAGGAAATGAAGCAATGGATATGATTGCGAAGGGCGCAGCCAATGAACCCCACGTGAGTAGCATTGGTGTGCCCCTTCCGCACTCGTATCTGAAAACTACTCTCAAATGTAAACTAATGAAGCAGTAGCCAAACTACTGGGAGACAAGCACCACAGGCTGTATGATTTCCAACCAAAAGTTAACCACAATTTAAATAGCAGTTCTTCGCACCTCACACAGTATCTGACAGGGCATGGCCCATATATGTCTTATCTTCACAGATTTCGCCTAAGAGACAGTGACCAATGTATTTGTGGCAGTACTGGTGACCCAGATCACTATCTGTTTGACTGCTCGCTCACAGAGAATTCACATTTGAAAAGACCAACTGTAATCAATATGCCAGCAAGGTTCAAGAACACAATTAATAATAAATATGCGATCAGCCGCATTAGAGACTGCACTACCATTGCTAAAAGCATTGCTGACAACCTGGAGTGACTTCTTTCCTTGGACACCATGCCATCAGCAGCCTGCTCTGTACATATATTAATTTACTTAAAGTTTCGTGTTTTTTTTTATTTGTTTTGCTGTTTTTAACTATATTTAATATTATGACTAATCCAGAACTCATTTAATGTATTCCACAATTTGTAATGTATTTGGTCATCTTTACATCTGTACCTGATTTTTATAGCACATCCTTAATATAAGTGTATGCCTAACATGTACGATAATAGTGGAAAGTGTTAGTCTCAGCAGTCCCCACCATGCACCTTCTTTCCATGTTCTGGTCCTTATTTCAATGTTCCTCGTTTCGTGACCAATCCCCGGAGGACACAGAACTAAGCTCTTTAATTATATTTATTCATGTATTTTTTTAATTCCATCGACGGGATCCAACAGGCTGAAAAGCACCTAACCCAGTGGGCCAGCTGTTCCGTCGATGGTGAAAAGAAAAAAAGCAAGTGCAGAATGATGAGAGTTTTATGCCTAGGAAGGGTTTATCTCTACGTCGTAGGATAACAGTTGCACAACGTTTTCCAACCGACTTTGACAAAAAAATTTCGAAATTTCAAAGAAATGTTATTCGCATGTGGCAAGCCAATGGGTATATGTCGTCTGAAATTGATAACATAGGTTAAACACTCCCTTACTGAGACATTCCTACGTCTCTCACAGATGCACCACGAGACTCGCGTCCACTAAAAATCAGCACTACAACTTCTGAGAAGCAGCGACAATCAGTTATGTTGGTTGTTATGACAGATGAAAATACATTTTTCATTAATGAAATCATTAATAATTGATTAAAAAAATTAAAAACACAAACACGAGAAAATGCTGATAATTATTTAACTTTAGGAAGGTGGCAATTATGGAACATGACTCGGCTACTGGATGTTCTCGTTTGATGTTGGAGCAAGGATAGCCGAAAATTAAGACCGTAAGGCAAATTTCAGGTGAAAATTAAGCTTATACTCGAGAATACTGTATATAGCAGAAGTACCAATTCAATAGAGAAAAAACACATCAGAATACTGAAACGTCACCATGTATAAGGTTAGCGAAATAAATTTACTGATTGAAGTGAGAAGTTCTAACTTGCGATTACCCCTTGTCACAAGACCTCGGCTACAAGCAGGGTCGCCCCAAAGCATGTGCAACAGGTGCAGCCGCACCCGGCAGCAAAATTTAAAGAGTTATTGAGCGGTACATTCTAGGAATTGCAGTGATTGAACAGGGTGGCGAAAAGCCTAGCGCCGACACTGCATATAAGCATACAGTAACAAAACTGCAAGGTAATCATTATATCTCTTTTCCCTTCAATAGACGTTGCAGCATATATATATATATACTAAGCATATCTCTGGACCTCTAAAACTATAAACGCCATTTTTAAACAAATATATAATCGCAGGCCGATTAAATTTGTTCCGTGGGCCAGATGGCGACCGCCAGACACAAAAAAAAAGGTACATACTCTGAGTACCACAGAGATTTTCACTGCCAGTTGAACTAACGTATGTGTGATCCAACTAAGCTGAGGCCGAGAGAGGAAAAAAAAGGAGAGATAAAAACCTGACGTAAATGTATGTAGGGCCACCAGAATCTCTTAAGTGTTTGGGTCTTCTTAAAGTCTGAATCTGTTAGTTTTTAAGACCATTATAATAGTCACTGTTGGTCTAAAAAAAATAGGTAGCAATGTATCATTAACTTTCTACGTATCATAACTAACTACATACCGTTTTCTCTCTGTAGCGTAGTAAGATATTTTATTTAATTAAGTACCTTACATTTCATTCTAACTAGAATCGCCCCTGTTTTCATCAGATATTCAGGTGGTTTTTCTTAAACTTATACTGACATTTAAGAGCAGAGATCAATAAAGTCTTACTTCCGAGTTAATACTCAGTTAGAATCATCACGACAGCCTTTTTTCCAACACAGAAGAGAGTAGCAAACAAAACGAAGGTGCCGGAAATCGGTAAAATCACATTCTCGCCACACCTTATCTTTCAAACTGCAACAATCTATTGCTTATCAGTGTAATTAAGCAAGTTTGTTTCCTAATAATTATATTTTAATACTTCTTAAAGAGAAAATTTTTTAATAACTTGTAAGTGCTGCCATCTATGAATGTATTCGAAAATTAGCTTCTGAGAAAGAAGACCGGGTCTTGCAAAATGTTATTAAATATTAAGGAGGTCGACAATTAAAACGTTAATTAATGAAAAAAATATCACTTTTGTATCTCATTTCAATTCATTTCCATATAGATTATCTTGAATATTAATCCAAAACTTTGTTTTGATTTACAAATTCTGAACTATTGAAGACATTATAAACTTGCTAAATTTGAAACAGTTCATTAGGCAATACGATGGTGAAAAGATTTAAATGATAAGTACTGCCGAAAGATGGGAATCAAAACTCCATTGAAGTGAAAAATTAAAAGTTCAGTATATCATGGGTAATTCGCAGTATATGACACTTATGATGCCATCTAGTATTGACAGATACTGACGATATTTGGAAAAACGAATGCAATAAAAAATTACCACTTAACATTGTAGAAGATGGTAAGATTTTATAGTTTCACATTTGTACTTCGAGTTTGGATCATAGTTTGCTAAGGTGCTATATATTTTTATATGAAGGGTCAGCTAATCAATCTTTCAAAGAAGTTGTGCAACTATGTAACAATTCCAATCCTCATAGATGTTTTTCCATGAATGATTGACCACGACGCATTGAGGATAGATCTGAAAAATCTTCTAAACAACTTAATTTTTTTGCGATTAGATGTACAGTAGCTCCTCAGAGACGTATATAAAAGAAAAAGAAAAATCATTTGAAAAAATCGTCTTTTAATTTCAATTGTTACTTGAGATTTTCTTCTGCAACAGGCTATCCATGGTTCCAAGTAAGTCATAGCGACTCATAAATGCATTCACTGCTTTACGAATGATGTATTCAGTAAACTATTAAATATTAACTTTCAATTTGAATATATTTCAGTTTGAATAATTTGAAGTTATAAAATATTGGTTTGGAATAAATAGATACTAGACTATTAAATTAAAATTTTTAATAAGAAGGACAATTCTGTATTTCAGTTAGATGTTTTAGAATATCAAGCCTAACAGTTGAAAGTTATGATATCAATTCTGATCTCACGTTTTCAAAAGAAGGATTTTGTATTTATTTTTAAGGAAATATTAGCGAAACTTTTGTTTCAAATTTTTCACTTTCAATATCTATAGAAGAAGATATTTGACACTGAATGTGAGAATTTTCGCTGAGCTATTAGAAAAGAGCTGAATCCTTGACATAGATTATTATGATTTTTTTGTTCATATGTACATAACAGTGGTCAAAAAATATATTTTAGCATGTAAAAGTACAGTGATTGTTGCTTAGGAGACAAGTTTATCCGGTAAAAATTCCGTGAGATAACAGAAGAACTACTTAAAGATCCTTAGATAAAAGTCTTAAATTCCTGTAGTTAGTTCTAACAATACTTAGACTTTCGCTAGAAGACTTTCAGCCGAAAAAGGGAAACATATTTAGTATATTTAGAAAAGAGAAATATATATTAGGGAATCATATTTTACTTATTGCAACGAAAGCATAAAATAATAATCTTTACTACAGTAACCCTTTATACTCTCTTTTATAGATACTGTAAGCAAGTCACTTTTATAATATTTAAAATAAATCAAATATCTTATACGATGTAGATTGGTAGTAATATCTATTTAATAAAGAACAAAATTTGAACGCTAACTGAAAACAGTACCATCTCATTGAAGTATTAAAACACTAAGTTTTCCAAATTAATAAAGTTATTAAAAATTTACATGGTGTAAAGCATAAAAAAGAATTTTATGTTTTACTTTATTAGCTTTGCTTTTTTGCCTCCTTAATGAAGAGAAATAAATTCTGATTATTAGAATATTGTTACGGTTAATCAATCCCTCAATTTTCAAGCAGTTGCAATTGATACTGCTGCCATCTACATGCAGACATCTAAACTTGAACCTGAATAAAGCTTTGCATTTTATTGATGACATACCTACTGCTGCCATCTATGAACACAACTATATAATAAGTCTAAAGATAACAGTTTGAACTGTAATATATTAAATTGACCACTAGTTTAAAATGTTTTTGTTAACTAAAATTAAGAACTGTACATTGTTTTCACTTGGCGAATTTTATGTCTTGGCAAAATAAAAAGTACTAGAGACATTTAAGGGAAATGTTTCATACAAGACACATATGCAAACAATCCAGAGAATTAAATGCGTAGCTTGTCTAGTCTTGAATAATTAAGTCTTTATTAAATAAATGCATAAGTGTCCATGTGGTGTTCGTGAAATAATATACATTAGTAAATTCATTTGCTACAGTTGAGTCTTACTGTTTCTAAGAGCTCGTTTTAAAAACATGATTTTATGTTTTGTTAGGTTAAATTAGATTATTTGAACAGGGCAATACCCAAGAGGGCTACATGTCCTTATGCCTTCGAGGAGGTCATTGCAAGGGGAACTGTCTTGTATTCAAGTTTCACATGAAGGAAACCATGCAACCATCCCGTTCATTTGGGTTCGACTCTGAATCTTGGGGATTTACTCTTAAACTATTAGACTAATCGTAAATGCTTAGCTTCAGACTGCTTTTAGCTTTAAACTGGAGTTTGTATATGAAATTTTGAATGCAAATTTTTAAAATTGTAAAAATTATAAACTTGTAAAAAATAGCATGATTATTTTTTTTTTAAATTTTGTGTTTTTTATGTTTCAAAATTTATAAAAATTTGTTGTTAATTTTTTGAAACTCTAATTGTAAACTTTCCGAAGTGTTACACTATAATCAGAAATATTCATAACAAGTTTCTTACCCGTTTCTTTTCTATGTTTTGTTTGTTTTTTAATTTTTTTTCCTTTTATTCTGAATAATTTTATTCATTATAAATCAGTTTTTTATGTTCTTTATTTTTTATGTTTTTTGTTTTTTACCCTTTTCAGCAATTATCATAGAAGTTTTAAAAAATGCTATAGTATGTCCTCAGTTCAAGTTTACAATATGAATAATAAAAGTAATTAAATTAATTAAAAAGTAAATTTAAGAAAGCATTGAGTCATTTTAATAAAAATAAAGTTAAAGTTAAAAAGCTTACAGGATTAACATAATATTTAATAGCAATAAAAGCAAAAAATTACTTTTAAAACAGTACAAAAAGTAAATTAAGGTGAAAACGTTATTATAAACAGTAATAGTATCGAGATTTAATGAAAGATTTCCGCCATCGCAAAATATCGTCTGCGCAAAAAGTTCGCGTTAGCACGTTTAATCATATTTTTTCAAAGGACTTTTGGCATTTGAAAGAAAGAGACTTACTGTAGAACACTGTATTATGTAATTTGTAAACAAAAGTGCTGAAAAGTGAAACGCCGTTTCATAGTGGACTACGCAAAATGGCAAAACGAAATTATTTGCACTTCTGGCCAAATAGCCCTTTTGGGCTAATGATATACTTAAAATGGTATTTTATGCTTTTTATTGTTAAATAATACTAGGAATGAAAAATTCGGCATAATTATGCATAATAAAACCTGTTAACGTCTTTTAAGCAATAAATAATAAATCAAATTCCTTTGCTAGAACTAGGTATGTGGAGCTACATATACCAGGAAATAAACAATTCCATATTGTTTTTCGTTCCGTTGCCACTTTATGGATTTGAATTTTATTATTTTAATAGAACTGATCTGGTGTTAAATATTTCCTAAATCTAATTTTTGAGGTTGTGTTTTGAGGAAAAAAAATATTTGCTCCGAGTATATAAATTTATGTAATTATCGCATAGTTTTCAAAACAATTAATTTTCATACGCTTAAAACTTTTTTCACAATTCCATCGACAAACAATTTTTAAAACTGCATAATAAAACTCTTCTAAAAATACTCAGAAAAATTCAGACAGTTTAATGTAAAAAAAAAAAAAAAAAAAAAAAAAGTCTTCAGCTAAGAACACTTTTGTTCTTGAAAAACAGAATTTATTACGCACGTAAACAATTGCAAATAAAAGTAGTTATAAAGCTGCTGAAGCATTGTTAATAACAGGCATCTATTTATTCTTCACAAGGTTTACTAAATAATCTGTCTCATAATCTCGTAACACAGATGGTAGGAAACAAAAGAAGCAGTGTTTTCAATACGTAATAGAAAATTTGCATAGAACAAAGCAGATATTATACAAAGCTTTCCCAGTTCTTAATGTCAGTGCTTGACAGTGTTATGAAAGAACTAGCTATGTCCAAAAGCAGCTCAATCCGTCAAAATACATCCGTTATGAAGAAGGTAAGTCTTAAAGGAGCTAAACTTTCGTAAGTTAATTAATATGAATTTAGTGCTTAGAAAAGTTTCAAATTTAATAAGCTTTAGAAAATTAAATATTTTTTTCCCTTTTACCTAAATTAAAATATTAAGTAGCTTGTGAAACTGTAACAGTGAACTAGGATCAATTTTAAATTATCCGGAATCTGAATCTGTTTCCGAAATGGTATTTTAATCTGTCGAATCTCAAATCTCTCAAATTCTTCATGTAAGAATAACAGTGATCATAAAAAGAAACTTTTATTCACTATTAAAAATTTTTAATTAAAGAAAATTCTGAATCTAAACCTGAAAGCTTCTCAAATCTCTTGAATCTGTAAACTTTCGAAACATTTTCGTTAAAAATAATAATGCGAAGAAAATAATAAACTTTCATTTAATATTAAAAGTGTTTAGTTAAAGAAGTAATTGACTCTTTAAAAGTTCTCAGATATCTGAAATCTATATAAAGAATAAAGATTTTAGTTATTATTTTATTTATTAAGAGGAAAAAGGGTTTTATTTAATATTAAAAGTTTTGAGTTACAGAAAAGTCTTAAATCTAAATTTAACGATACTCTTAAAGATACAGACTTCTAAAAAATTCCATATATTTATTAAAGAGATGCAATCGAAGTTTAATAAAGGAAATATGCATTCAAGTCTCTGGAGTCTTAGGGTTTATTTTCTCAAGATAATGTGGCAAATATATTTAAATAGCAGTTCAGATTTGTTGCATTTTTACAGAATCCTTGTAGCTCAAAATCTTTAAATCTAATTGGTTAAAATCATTCTGTTGAAGTTTAATTTTGTTAAGTTTGAGGCATGTAGGATAAATATTAGCTTCTTCGATCTTAAGTTGTTGAATGCAATTGCATCATCGACATATATGTTGAAAAAATAAGTACGTTGTTGTTGCAACTGAAATTCTTTTGTGAAAAGGGTACAGATTACAAATAACAGAAGTTATGCTCGAACCCATTGGTATAAAGTTGATTTGTTTAAAAAATGTGTTATTAAATTTGATGCAATTATGGAACAAAACACTTTTTAAGTAAGATGCCAATCTTCTTTTCCAATTAATTGTAAGAATCTGCGAAAACAAATCTGGTACAGTACTATCATTTTCTATTAAATGCAAAATAGTATAAGGATCTTCGAAGTCATATGAATTAATATTTGTTGTATCAATACTAAAGAGCTCAGCAGTCACTGAGTTTCGGAAACATTATAGCACAATGTAGCAAAATATCCTTTGTTAGGCGCTGTAAGAACCTGAGCCATACCTTCGTTTTCTTTCTAGTTTTACCTACGTAACGGATTGCAATTATATGGTAATTATCGTTACAATTTAAATAAAGGATAATATTTTTTTTTCTTTCGACAATATCTGTTTTTGTTTCGTTCTTAATACTAAATACAATTTATATGTCTGCATAATATTCTAAAAATAACACCTGGGAAGTAGCGTTTATTGTTAACTTAAAGACACACTGTATCCAGAACAGTCTGCATAGCTCTTATCAGAATTTCGAGACCTAATTCTTGAATTGCGCGTCGAATATTACCTTTAAGCACTTATCTAGTTGGTAGTTATTTGCATATACCTTTTCTTTAAAGTTACTCGAGTGTAAAAAAAGGTATGTTACCGTTCAGTCTGGCGACTGCGATGGCTAGTTAAAATTCAAAAATCCAGAGATGATATTTTTACCAAAAATTTCCATGATCCATTGTTGGTCGCTGAAACTGTTGAACTTATTAGGAAATTTTTACAACATCAAGTGCTTTCCAAACATTAAAGAATTTGCAGCCTATTCGATGTCTTCAGATAGAAGAAGGATGATTTTCAAAGGAAACTTGAACAATACTTGTTCTTTGCTTGATGGTGAACTTTCCTACGACAAAATGCCCAAGTGTTCAATCTCGAAGTCCTAAAAGAAAAAGAAAAAATACAAGAAAAAGATTATTTGCTATTTAACTCATAGCGTAAATTATTGCAATCTTCTACATCATGAATTTAAAATAGGCATTTCAAGATCGTAGTGTTCTTACCCTCGTTTACGCTCGTTATGAGTGTAGTGCATGGAAGGAAATAGGAATTTTAGCAAATTAGAGAAGTGGATCCTTTTCCCCACAGGGAATGCTGCCCACACGTTGCCATGTTTATGAACCATGGTTTGGGGGACAGAAATGGTCTTGAAGTGCTAAAGTAACACAGCTGTTTTTGCATAGTTATTTATGCAATATTAGGTATCATATGAATGGAATAATCTGGACATAATTTAGAGCATATTGTTGCTAATCTCCCTCCTCTGAAACTTATCCATCCTACAGGTCACACTACAAGTTTTCTCAGCTCCATCCGAATTTTCATGGAAAATTCCCCTCGCGAAGAAGCTGATCTGAAGGTCATTTCGCTAATATACTACGCATACACGCACATTCAGGTATTCTTTGAGATCTTAACTCGGCCCTAAATCTGTAATACTCAGCTCCCCCTCCATACCAATATAGAACCCATTTAAAGCATATAAGATGGCAGAAATGCAATATTGAGAAGTATATAAATTATTTGCAATTAGTATCCTCAGAAAAAAAGAAAAGAAAGAGAAATAAAAAGTTCTCCCACCTCTCCAGAGGGGCAAGATCATAAATGATTATACAAAATAATTCCTTTGGATGGGGGGAAAGGCACGACAGCCAGATTATAACAAAACTGAAAGATAAATAAAGCCGCAAGACTAATGGGAATTTAATGTTATTTAGACTAACTGCATAAGGAGCAATTCAAGCTTTTCAAATAAAATGTCAGAACAGCAGGTACTGTGGATAGCTCTGACCCTTTGCCAACAAAGTCTGGCTATTTTTGTTGATCTAATGGGGATTTATGCATTCTCATTCTTTTTAATTTCTAATTTTATGAACTGAATGAATAACTACTTAAAAATCGTTGAAATGAGATAAGTGTAAATTAGATTTTTTAAATTTTTTAATTATTTTTTTCTTTTCTGCAGCTTTAGCATATTCTACTATAAAAGCATACGAACAAACCAGGATTTAATTTTTAAACTCAAAAGTACAGGAGCCATTTGGAAGGCTTCAGAAACAGCGAGGATAAATAAATAAATGAAAATAACAGTAACTGAAACTGTGAAATGTATTACTAAAACGGAATCAAACTTCAAGAAAAAAAGCAAAAATATTATTAAATTAAGTTGAATTACTCATAAACAAGTAAAAACTGAATTTTAATGTCACATAAATTAGAAAAAGTATAACGCAAATGAAAAGTACAACACAAATGAAAAGCACTTAAATTAAGAACAAATTAAAAAATCTGATTTGTACACAACATCACTTCCTTGTACAAAATATTATATTATACGCAATTTTTCTTGCACTTCATTTAAACTTATTATATTGAATTAAATCGATAGTGCATAGACCACAATAGAATAAATACACTCTTTAAAATTCACTGTATTTGTTTACCATAGTGACATTCTGGCGCTACGCTAAGGTCCCTTAACAGCGTTACATTTCATTCATTTTATAACTCAGAATGCACAAAATTTATATCACCTGAAGAATTATCTGATTGTTGCCACATTTTCTATTCAAATATTATAATAAATCTAAACTAATGTATAAAAGAAATTAAACAAACCAAAAAAAAAAAAAAAGAAGAAGAAGAAGAAGAAAAGAAAGAAAGAAAAGAAACAGTTTTCACAGACGATTCAGTATTTCTCATTCAATTACTTCAGTCCTTACTTCTCTACAAGGCTAAAATACATAAAACCTCAAAATATCTATATTAAAAATTATGAAGTAACACTTATTTCCTCGAATAAATTCCAGAATGGATTAAGCATGATTTAATTCGCAATAATAAAAGAAAGCGTTATCTTTATTGTTGCGAAGCTTAGTTTCCCTAGATTGGCAACAAATCACTATTCTGCCAAGTTATAAATATAAACAAACATGGCCGCCGTGGCAAAAAATAATTAGGCTTAGCCGCACTTAAGGAACTTTTAAATAGTTGATAATTCTTCAAATATTGCATACAGATTTTTAGTCTTTTTTTTTTTTTTTTTTTTTTTTTTATTGAAGAGAAATTTAATAATTCCTGAGATAGGAGAATAGGGTTAAGCTATAGTAACTCTTAACTACGCGAATGAAACAAGAAAATGTCCATTTTGACCACTCTCGAGTCCATTTGAAAGATTTCTTTTTTCTTTGGCGTGACTTCTGCACGTAACGACAGGATAAAGGATTCTTTTACCGAAAACGGATTGTAAAATGGATTCGGAAGATATTTTTTCGTGACTTCTTAACGTATGTACGTACGTACGTATATACGACGTAAAAAGGGAGTAGTGTAATCGCGAAAAGTTTCAGGCATCATATTTCAACGCAAATATCCATTTTTACCGCTATCGAAAGCAATTTAACGATGGCTTTGCGTGACATAAGTGCGTAAGGACAGAATAAAGGACTCTTTTCCCACCAAAAAAAAATTATAAAGCTAATTTGAAATGAATTCTGAAGATAATTTGTCATGCCGCTCTGTGCGTACGTACGTATGCACTTACATATGTACGTATCTCGCATAACTCAAAAGCGAGTAGCTTCAGCACGTTGAAATTTTGTATATGGGACTGCTATAACATGCAGTTGTGCACCGCCCTTTTTGGTTGCAACAGGCCGAACGAAAAGTGTATATATGATATATACACCCACTCTTTTACCCGGCTTGGAGAACTGGATTTATTGAAAGAGAATTAATGAAATATGAGGAAATAAAGTTTAAATGAAATGCAGCAAAAAAAATTGTATAGTAATTTAATAGGCCGTACAAAGAAGTCATGTGGTGCCCACGTCAAATTCCTTATAGCCTGTAAAAAAGTGAGTCGTTTAAATTGAAGTAGAAAAGAATTCCATGGCACTTAATTGACACTTACATTGGAAACTCTCTATGGGTGAGATAATAATGTCAAAAGCGTTTTTCGAATGGCATTCCTCAGAAGATAGTTGCACGAGGAGTCGCTATGAACTCCATAAGATATAAATGATGAATACTATATCTATATAGAGATACATTTTGGTCATTACGTAGAAGTTTTCGAGATATGAGTGATATTATTAATACTCGTGGTCTTGTATTATAAGATTTAAACATCACAATGCCACATCATATAGGAAAGACATTCCTGAATATAAATCTTTGCGAAAACAATATGAAATATTAAGGTTGTAGTTTTGCAGAAAGCTCCAGAAAGAAAATGCAAAGCAAACTGCAAATTTACTGGTATGTATAGATTTCATTGTAGATGTAACTATGAAGAGTCATTTCATAATAATACTATAAAATAGGTATTTTTCTCTTTGTATAAATGCTGTTATCACAATGAGCAGAAACGGGGGGATGTGATATTTTTAAAATTATAAAAACTGCTTACGTGCTTAATAAAAAAAAAAAGAAGATTGTGCAATAGTACACCAGTATCTGCAGATGATTCGTTCCAGGATGTACCGGGCTTAACAAGGAATGCTATGTAGAATAGGAGATATTATGACATATATAAATGAGGTGAAGTTTAATTGAGAAATATGGCACATTAAGACGTTAATAATAATAATAAATAAAATAAAATGTACTGTATATGATTTCATGCAAGACGTTGCTAATACAATAATGCAAAAGTAATTCTCTGGAACTTTTGCTTTCTCAAAATAATAGGTAACACACCATGGGTTCTCTTCGGCATAAAAATCATTGGCAGCATCTTACGCTCAAGGCCCGTCCACCTATAAAGTATTTTCTCCCTTCTTCCAGCATGTCTTCCGTAGTGTAACGCTAGTACACTCGGCGAGTATCCGAGAACTCCAGGTTCGAGTCCCGGCGACGGTATTGCTCATTTATCATGTCTCCTGCTTCAAAATAACCTAACGACTCTGCACAATCTAGGGTTTATGTAAGCTAAAGGAAACATCTAGCACAGCCAACGCTGCTCCACGGTATCGAAAAACCAGTTCTTCAGCTAAATATTCTGCACGTCACGTTGATATATGGAACAGACTGCGATTAAGATTAACCTTAGTATGTAACGTAAATAAGAAATTTCAGATGGCGAGAATTGAGATAAAATCTCATTTATGAGAACAGGGATTGTTAAGGGCCATTCAAATTGATGTTTATTTGAACCAAAGGAGTCAGTTCCATGTGTCGAGTAACTCCTGTATACAAAGTTCAAGTTTTTTAATAGAAGAAAAACAGTTTTTTTTCTCTGTGACAGCTGTGCCGGATGTCTCCGTTAGCTCAGCGTAGAACCCTAGACTGAATGATCCTTGACCGAGTTGAGAGAAATTGAGCAGAAAAATCTATATACGTAGGGAATGGAGAGCAGTCACGTGTTTATACGTAGGGAATAAGGACTATATACGTAGGGAATGGAGATCAGTCACGTGATCACTGATAGCCGTGGTCTCCTTCTAACATTTTTATAGCTGTCATGGGGAAAAGATCAGTTACGAAAACTTTAAGTTAGAGCAGCGACCTGTTATCTGAGAACATACATGAAGGTTCCCAAGATGTCTATTTTCATCTTCCTTTCCATTTAGTTACATCCACCAAGAAAGTGTTATCACTTGGCGTACATTTTGAAATTTCAAAGCATTTTCCACTTTCATTGTGAATCCGCGGATGCGGAGGTACGGTGTATCATGTTAAGAAATTTTAATTACAATAATATTTACTTATTTTCGGATTCTTCTTTCGAACAACTGCAATTTTTATTTTGGATGAACAGCGGGTGATTTTTCAAGGACACTGTTTCAAACTGTCGGCATCTAAAACAAAGTAGTAAAAATTTAGTAAAATTTCAAAAAAAAAAAGATTAATTAAATTTTATAAATTTGGAATAATAAAGTTTTTTTACAAAGTCTCTTTAAAATAACATATATGTTTCGAAATGAATCATTCGCATTTTCGAAAATATTGCAGAAATACAGAAATCCAAAAATTTTTTGAAGGACTCACTTTGAGATAAGCTTCTACAATGACTAGAAAACATGATTCATAATGTCACCAGAGCGATCTCTGGCAATATTCCTTCCCGTGCTGCCTGAAATTTAGTAGGTAGAGTGGCCCTTTTGCCCCACTGTAAACCTCACTTAACATTGTAAGAATTATGTTAATTTTATTAACAATTAAATTTTAAGTTCCTTTCCTGTCAAATTCTTAACTTCAACTTACTACTTCCGGCCAGAACGTAGTTTTGGAATTTGCTGAATATTTAATGAGGAGGAGCGGTATTTAAACCACGAAGTTACTTACTGAGTCAGAGAGAATCAGAGTTTCTGATTTACGCGCGTCTGCCTTTTTGGCCACTCTCTCTCTCAAAGCTGTTATTAGGCACGGCCGTACTCAGGCCCTTGCTAAGCTTCGTAGTCAATTATGTTAAGGGGCCAGCTCAATCTGAACCTTGATAGCTTCGGCTATACTTCTTTAGTTAATCTTAGTTTTAGTTTAATTCTTAGTCTTTTAAGTTCAAGCCCAAGTGCGGGCTTTGCTTGTACACTCCCAGGCGGAGTTTTGTTAAATCTTATTGGAAAAATAAAGGGGTAGTTACCCTTCTATCTTGTTGTTTCTTGTCACCGAACTCTAGCGATTATTCGCTTATCAGTTCTTAGATTCCTAACTTCCAACATTAACTTAGAATTCCAAAGTGAGGTACTCTACAACATTATAAGGCATAGCCATCTAGATTTACCCAATCTTGAGTTGAAAGGATATATCGCATTCCCATGAGCATGCTGTCAGAGTCTAAGTGCAGCTGATAAATGGAAGAGCCATGGTTCGAATCCTAATGAAAGTATACTTGATTTTACAGGTTTTCTGGTTCGAAATATCTAATGGTCTCTGTAATGGACTAATAAAATATCATGGATGGTAATTCATCACCACCTATATTTGATCGATTGGTTGTCGTGCTTCTCCCCGTTTGCCGTGGGAAAGAAAGCAAGGAATTTCCGTTTCTCCGTCCTGTGTGCTTTCTTGGTGTGAGCAGTTAGTTCATATGACTGGTACTTATAAGATCCATGGTTCGAATCCTGGAGAGAGTACAATTCATTTTTCAAGATTTCTGGTCCAACATGGTTAATCGATTCAACAATGTGACCAATGATTTAGATAAGCTGGATTTAATAACATCAGATACATTTAAGATATAATATATGAGATTTATTAACATAAGATAGATTTAATAATATCATCCAGCAAAATACTTCAGACGTACTTATTAGTGCACGGCTTTGTGCTACAGCAGAAACCACAACGCAGATTCTCTTTTTTACTTCTGAGTTCTTTGACATACATAATACTACATACTTCAAGAGACGAGTGACGTATGTCATATTTCATGCAACCATCCGTCTGCACCGGCAACTAATTGATAAATCATACTTAATGAAAAGTTTTTGTAAATTTCAGAGCTAGGTCAAACATTCAACAAAAGGGCATAGTACTTCCTAAATTAACATTACTGAATGAAATCTTTTTCTTGTTTTGCCCATATTACATGGAACAGTGGTGGCCAGAGCCTACTCCGAAGAGAGGTTGGACTTCTATCCCCCCCCAGTTTTGAGAAAGTGCACCCCGGGGGGGAGAGTCCAGGGGTCTCCCACGCCTCTTCCCTTACACAAATCCACACGAGATTACTTTCGGTTCGCCACATATTTAGAGTGCCGCCATGCCGCACCAACACTATACATTTACAAACGTCCATGTCTTGGATTCGAACCCGGGTCCTTCGGCACCGTAGCAAGCTCTCCTAACCATGATCATTGTAGAACTGGGCAGTAACCAAGAGTAAAATGTTTAATTATTAGTGTAGAATGTTTATGTAGGTGCAACAACGTACGCATGTGTAAAACAAACATTATTGTAACAATATATTCCCAGTGTTTAAACTTAGATGCACATAAATTGCACCACGGTAATGTTTAATTATTAGTGTATAATATTTATGTAACAGCTGCAGTGTGTGCATCAGTATACAATTATTGTATTGTGTAAAATGTTTAAATATCAGCTTAAAATGCTCAAATTCCAATATACAGCGGCAACGAAAGTTTCCATTAAGTTCCTGACGCCGCGCTTCTCGCGTTCTCGAGTTGTACAGTTGTGGATTCCGTACGATACCCGAATAGTCCTAGTAAGCTGCCCGGGTGTCCAGATTCACTCTCACCTCTCACCTGTCCCTAACCACTATACTGTCTGGGCGACTAATGTGTGAAATGAAATCAGCAACATTAGACCACGATAAAGGAATTGCATAACATTCAATGAAATAGAGCTTCTGTACACAAATCAAATAGAATCGAATTTCATTTACAGTCGGGAAAAAAAATCTTTACTGAACACGGGAGCAGTTAAATTAGGAAACCTTACAGCAATTGCTTTTCAATGGACATTGCGTAAAATCATTAAAATATTGCGAAGACAGGAACAAAAGAAATCCCCAAGGTTCTAGAGAGATTTCGAACTCCAAATGTTCCATTTGTTAGCTGGACGTGCTTTGCTTTTCACGAAGGCACGCGTAAATTTGGAGACAATTCTACGTAATTCACTGACAATAAGTTAAGATGTCAGCTCTAAAATTAGAAAAAGGATACATCGATTACCTGGATATCTCAATTGATGAGATCTTCTTTCTCCCGGGAATTTTCTGAAAATTTTTCTGAAAGTTACAATATTTCGGTGGAATTGCGAGATATTTAAAAAAATTAGGATTTATAGGAAGTCTCAAACACTGTTTTGCTTTACTGTAACTGTGAAATATTCTTAGAGCGAGAAAACTAACGTAATTGAGGAAGATCGTATTTTAGCTGAAATGCTTTCAACAATTTAAATTGTGAAAAAAATAATCTGAATAGACATTAATTTTTTTAAGCGGGTAACACAAAATTCTACTCTTATCGTGATTCGAAAAATTATTAATGCAAAATAGTCGTTTTACTGTAATTTCCAACATTCCTATCCGGGGCACTTCTCAGACGTTTTCGAACTCCATCCCCCATTCAGTATGGTATTCCGAATTTGTTTCTCACGATTGGTTAGCCAAGGAAATCGAATCTGATTGAAGAAATTCGATCTCACGTGTTTGTACGAAGGGAAACTTTAGGCGTCATTGTGATTCCATAATAGGAGAGTTTCTTGAAACTACTAGTGAAGCGTAGCAGACGACAGTACAAACCTTTGTTTCTCCTGTCTTTTGCTCTTTTTGCTTAAAAGAACAAGCAAACTTCTAAATAAAGGAGTTTGTTCGAGTTTCAATTCAAAATCTCAGCAAATTTTACCTTTAAGAAAATCTTCATCAGAAGAAGTGCTTAGTGAAAATTTTACATAAGCGTTTTCTTATAAAAATATTCAAATATCTGGTTAATTATTCACCTAAATAACTTCTAATCAAATAAAGTTAATTAATTAATTTTCCGCCAACTTAATCAACCAGTCAAGCATAGTTGACTGCACTTAACTCTTTTTTTAATCTCTTTTATACATGTCTTTTGGATTTACTCAGTACACGTCTACTTAATAGAAACCGCATGCGCGTTGGCTGTACGGACAAAAACAGAATATACTTCGTAGGTGAGGTTAATTAAGACGATATACGCAAAAGATAACTGGAAGAAATTGAAAGAAATTGTGTAATGGAAATTTGTAAGAAATTGTGTAATGGAAATTGGTTTCAATTCATGTCACACGTAGGGAAATTCACGAAAATATCCGTGCAACCAACCAGTGCGTCGGGAACTGAGGCCGAATTACCTGTATTCAGCTGTCTTATCCGCTCGGTCATTGGTGGGCCAAAGGAAACTTCTAAATACATAGAGAAAATAATTTATATAATAACAAATGTAAATAAGTATTAAATAAGCAAAAAATCTTTCATTCTTTTATTATTTATTAATTTATATCTTTTAATTATCATTTAGGTTTCCCTAAATCTTCTAAACAAATAAATGTTTAGTCATAAGATCGTATTTGTGCCAACCCGAGCAACAACAAACGAAACTAGCTTTTCCCTCTGGTGTCGGTAAAACAGGACGTCATTCGCAAGAAGAGGGAAGACAGTTCAGGCTCACAGAAACGTTGGGCAATCTTGATATAAGTAATTCACCTCCGGAAAATTACTTGAGAATATTGTTGCGTTTCTACAGGATCATCGGTTTGGAATGATTGACGACAACACTTGATGAAGAATCAAAACATAGTTTATTTAGCCAGTATCACTCAGAAAAGCTCCAATAACACGTTTACAGTCGTGGAAAAAACCTACTATAAACATTAAGACACAATAACACGCCGAACAAATCCTCATGTCATCCGACTAAACAAAAGTTAGCTTCATTTTATTCCTATGTTTTCCGTGCTCTTCAAGTTTGCTCCTCCAAACTATCCCTTGATGAAGAACTAAATTATTTAAAAGCAATAGCTGTTGACAGGGGCTTTTCACCCAACATTGTTAATCAAGCAGTTAAAAAATTCTCATCTGAACACACTAAAAGGCACACTCTTGTTTTAGGAGATTATAAAAATTCTGTTGTTATTCTCTTCTTTGCATCAGTTAGCTATAAAGTTGCACATATTTTGAAGAAATTTAACTTTCGGGTCGTTTATTATCCCATCAATAAAATTCCGAGTTCCATACTCAAGGACCTCATTCCGGATATGAATTCCTGGAGTATTTATAGGATTCCTTGCCAGTGTGGTTTAATTTACATTGGCCAAACTAAGAGAGCCTTAAAATTCCGCGTCAAGGAACATGAGGCATATGTTAGAAAAAAGGGAACATTGTTGGTTGCCCAACATTGTTGGTCCGAAAATCACACTTTCAATTTTTCTGCTACCAAAATTATTCAAAAAAGATCTTCTATTGGAGAACTGGATATTCTAGAGGCATTTCACATTCAACAAAATCTTTCTGTTCTAGTTAACGATCCTAATTCCAATCCATCTTTGCCTTCGGCCTTTAAAGAAATAATGTTTTAGTTCTGGTTTCAACAACAGATGGCGCCACTAGCTTATTTTCTGTCCAGGCTTTCTTATCTTATCTGATCATTATACCCTAGCTCCTTCATTTGCGCTTTTGCAGCTGACGATGGTGGTTCGGTAAAACCATCGAAACTAGTCCTGTGAAAATTTGAAAATATAAAGCTGTTTTTGTTGTGCGACTTCTGAATTACTATAAATATGCTAAAACAATCAAAAACACATCATTCAGGCTATCAGGCTGTAACGGTTAAAACAGCTTCACGGCACAGCAGTAAATTACAGCTCCCGACTCGGTTCCGGTCGTTCTCGGAGCTCAACATACTCAAAAGACTTCACGATAAGAGTATCGATTCACTGGATACACTCGACAACCAATTCTACACTAGACACGTGCGATGCACTAACTCGCGATACGACTACACGCGTACAGGCAGAGTTTATATAGCTTTTGGCCTGCCTTCGAGAAATTCTGGGCCAAACCGGTAAGAATTCATTCCAGAATGTTCTCCATCCGTCTATGGCATATCGCCAAATGGGCGATTTCGCGGCAAATCTGGCAACTTTGCTTTTACATGCCATTTTCTGGCAACCTTAAACCGTCTTTGCGGAGAAGCTATCTTGCCGCAGGTGTGCATATTGTAACAATATTTTGACTTGTTGAAGAGAGGTAACTATATCATTTCCCCTCGGAATATTACATAAATCATTTTTATAAAATTATCGTTTTGAGGCTAGACGTCAATCTTCATTTGAAGCTTTACGCGAAAGTAAAGCTTAAATAAGATAATTTTTTACCAGAATTAATACCATATTTTCTCTGCTTAATATTATGTACTTTTATTTTAAATCTTTTGCTTTAAATTTAAAAATGTATTTTTCTTAGTTGATCAGAATTAGTTATTCTGCTGTCGTGTTCATTGAAAACATTGTAAGGATTATTTTCATTTCCTGATAGTTCTTTTTAATTTTAAAGCCGTTTCCTTTATTCTCTTGTTTCGCGCTATATGTAAATGAGGTAGAACCAGTATTTATGGGAAGTATCTGTCACTTCCGTAGAAGAGCTCAGATGTGCTCAGTACAGCGTGTTCTGCCTACTGGCCATGTTGTTTTTTAATGCAATCTTACTACGTTCGGTCGTACTGTTACGTGCCTGTTACTATTCGTCGGTGAGGTTTAATAAGGGCTAACTTTGTTAGTTATTTCTGTACAGCTTCGGCTAAGTTTTAGTTAGTTAGATTAGTTTAGTTTCCTATTTTCTATCGTAAGTGGTGGCTTTCCTGTAAGCCCAAAAAGGGCTAAATGTAAATATTCCTGAGTTAAAATAAAAGGGCATTTTAACCCTACTTTGGACTTGTTCTTACAGTTTCAAGAAGCCAGCGATTTGTCGCTACACACTTCTCAAGTATTCTAGTTACCAAGGACAATCAGCTTAACCAGAATCTTATAACATTATTCATGCTTCAATCAAATTCGATAAGAATAACCTCGAATATTGTTTAAATATCTATAAATTTTATTCTTAGGCAACACAGAATGTTTATGATGCAAACTTTATGTAAAATCAAAAGTAAAAAATTTAACGATTGCTTAGCATTCCAAAAATGAATGTCAAGACAATCAGAGATTTTGAATTCATTCCAGTTTAGGAGATTTCGGATTTTGAGAGACATATTCAGAGCTAAATTAACAAAACTGGAGCTCGGTCAAAACCTGCTGCTAAACCCTCTTTCTAAATTTTTAACGTTTTAACTCTCATTTGTGAAAATTATAGTTTATGTAAAAAATATTTCTTTAATCTTATAACTCCAATAACTAGCTAATAATTTTTCTACTAATTATCTAATAACTTTTCATTGTTAACTAGTTATCTAATAACTTTTCATTAAAAAGTTATTTAAAGAAAAGGGTGCATTTTTATCTTTTTCTGCAATATGTTTTCATGCTATCAGTTTCATATGTGTTATTCGAAATATAAAGTTGTTTGTTTGAAACCAAGATGTTCCTCCTAAAGGAAACTGAAAATAGGAGAAAAGCCTAAAGAATTCTTAAACAACATTATTACAAACTTAAATTGAAATATATGGATATGACCAAATAAAATCAATTAAATTGTTTATAGATTAAGCACAGGAATAAAATACAGAAATTTAAAAATTCGATTTCTTTCAAAATGTAAGGCATCGTTTCTTCTCTTGGTTTATTTCATGGTATTAATGTTCTGTAAAATTTAAAAAGGAGTTTTGAAATTGTAGTTATCATTTTTTAGCCCAGAAAGATTATTAATTTCATTCTGGCGTTTTGTGTTGAAAACTTTAAGTGTCCGTTTCACTTTTCAAATTGTTGCCACCAAATATTATCGCCCTGTGTTACATTAAAAAAAATTAAACAGTGAAGAATCTGCATAAATGTATGTATATTTCTCGCATTGTGATAAAATAACGGTACCTAGAGCCATCAAACTCTGAATCACGTAATCCTTCAGCGAATATGGACATTTGGAATTTGTTTAATTATTGATTTCATATTTTGCAATACTTTAACGAATTTTTGATTAACAAATTCAACGATTTCAAAACGAGCAATGGTAACACCGCACAAAAAAAAAAAAAAAAAAAAAAAAAAAACACACTTTTATCTCCAGGGCATGAGATTGTATCGGCAATTCTAAAAATATCCTCGTTTTAAAATTATTTTGCGATATTGCTGTTGAACTGAATCTTATAGTTTAAGTGGGAAGAACGTGATATTAAATATATAAAGCTAATACACAAAACGTTGAAAAAACGCCCCTTCGGGCGTAATGTAAAATCTGAAAGGGTTCAGAATTTTTTTTAAAAGCAGGAGACCTGAAAAATGAGCAATGCTGTCGCCACTACTCGAACTTGGACCTCTCGAAAGCGAGCTGAGTGTACTACCATTACACCAGGAAGGCATGCTGAAAGGAGGGAGAAAATACCATATATATATATATATATATATACTCCCCTTTTAAAGAGCGACTGCGGATTAGGGTATCCAATCTCTAAATTCTGGTAGTGACTAATTATCGTCCGCCACTTTTTAATTCGGATGCCACAGTAGAGTCATTAAGGATTTTTTTCCTTGAAGCAGCAAACGTGTGCAGTGCCCCCTCCAGAACTCGAAACATAGACCTCTCAAATACGCGTCGAGTATGGTTCTAGTTACAGAACAAGGCATGCGGAAAGGGGAGAAGAAAATACATTATATCTGTTTAAAAAAACATGTCATCTTACTCATTATAAATCACAATTTTAAAATCTATAATCTTAAATGAAAACGATTGCAGTTGTTTCTCTCCTTCATTTCTCATATTGAAATAAATAATAATAATTTCAAATAAAAAGACTTCATTAAGTTTAACCTTTTCCGGCACGCTACCTTTTAAAGTCGGAGTTTTTATATAAAAAAAGGTAGGCAGTCTAATTAGCCCTAGAGGATTACGCAAGTATAATTTTGTAAAGCTAGCACTTATCGTTTTAATTATGTGGGTGTGCTCAAAGTGAGCACACTCATTGAATAGAGCTTCGAAAAGAGTGCTGAAACGAGCACTATTGTCAATGAGCTGACCGATGAGATGCGGAGAAACAAAGAATACAGAGTCTCAGTCGTCCTAGATTATCAGTGAGAAATTTCTTTTCAAACAATTCCTTTTATACCCTAAAAAAAATCTGGAAGATTTCTTTGAAAAATGAAGGTCTTAAAAATCTAAACATGGCTAAAATATATGGACTGGTTTGTGTCGAGCTGCCATCTACTATAAATGAAAAAGGTTCAGAGTAACCTATAGTAAGCTATAAATCCTTTTTCATTCAATTTTTCTGTGCGTATAGAAAGAAATGTTTAGGTGTGTCCAGACCAGACACACTGTGTCGCAAAGGGTTCACTTGATAGAAATAGTTCACTAATAGAAAAAGTTCACTTGATTAAGGGAATGTAATAAAGGTGATTTGATTAACTAAGGGAACGTATGGACTATGGTAAAGTAATAATTTCTCACTTAATCTGCAATACTTTGCTCTTATAATAAATTAGCTTATGTAAACTTACTCACTATATTTCCTTAGCTTATTCTAGCCTAAGTGTTTTGATTAAAAATTTAAAATCGACCAAATTCTTTAAATTTTTAAACTAAGGGCGAAAAAACGCGTCTCCAAAATAGACTAGTTCCTATAGGATACCTTGATTCTATAACAGCTAGTTTGGGTAGTTAGTAATTAACGATTAAAATGGGCTGAAAGTCCATTGAAAGTGGAGCTCGGGACATGTGCCCCCTTTCGCTCCAACAAAAAGAAAGCAGGCCTTAGATTTAGGTAATCCTTACTCAGATTCTAAACTACTAATAATCCTAACGATTGCTTGTTATTCCAAAAAGTATAATCCAGCTAGAATTAGATAAATGACTTGTTCCACTTGTATTTTTGAGATCTAGCACCACAACAAATTCGCAGATATGTATTCCCATTATTTATTGATAACCAGTAAATTTGTAGCCGCACTAATAATACGTCATCTCATGCACACCTACACTTGGCCCAGTTGGCCAGATGGCGGGAAATGTTCCGAGCGCAATCACCGTTTCACATCATTGCAGAGTGGCAGAAGACAGACACAGTTCGAGATACCATTCCCCCGGAACAAAAGTGAACCGGGCCTTGTAGTATTTGGTTGCCGAGGAAGTTTAAAAATAAATATCGCATCCACCGCTCTCTGTCTCTTCTTCAACGTTGAAGACTAGATTTGTTCTGTGGTCTCTTTTTTTCCGGTGAGTAAGCGAAATGCCTCTACATCTATTGTAAAGAAGGACACAGTTGCTACTCTTGTCCCGAAATTGGGGTTGGTCTCTTAAAAATTCGCTTTGAATCCAAAAGGAATTCATTGCATTTACTCGAATAAACTCTTCAAATATTCTCTGGTCATTTGAGAAGAAAATTAGTAATACTTGTGCTAAACAGATACTAATATGCAGTTATAGGCGACACATATACATCATTGCTCCAAGTATCCGTACTATCTGAAATTACAACTCATCTGGTTATTTGAAAAATTCGGATATCTTTTCTTTTCGTTATATAGATGCATATTTTTTCCAATACAAATGAGGGTATTTTATTTTTTCTTACATCGAATTTCATTTAAATGAAGGATATACCGTTAAAAAATATAAATGCTTTTACTTACCTGACACTAAATGTAAAACATTTTTTTGGCAAATTTAAGCAGTGAAATTATCTATGATTTTCATGAACGTTTAGCTCCTTTTATTTCAGCTAAAATAAAAGAATAAAACACTTTTTCCTTCATCTTTTTCTTTTCACTTTTTTTCTAAATATTTACGTAACTCCGTAATATTTACGTAATAAGCTCCACTTGATTTAGGAAACTTTAATTAAATTTAAACTCCACATGGAAGGCAAAGTGATCCGGATAACTGGAATTTCACAATCTGGAGTCCAGATAACTGGAGTTCTGTTGCTCTGGTTTTCCTTTTGTATGTCATGTAGATCATTTCTTCACTTGCCTGTCTATCTTTGTCAATAATATTCTAAAGCATATAATAATATTAAAATTCTAAATGCAAAAGCCTGAATTACAGCTATACCAAATTCTAGAAATAATAAATTTGTTTGCAAAAAAAAAAAAAAAAAAAAAAAAGATGACGCAAACCCCCCTACTCATAATAAACGAACGATTAAATGCCCAGGCATTAATTTTGAAGCTAAACGAATTGATAGAGCAAAAAGGACGAATTAAATGACTAATTCTTTCAATTAATACTATGACTGGTAACTATAATAAAGGACTCCCCTCGGGAACCAAATTGAGCATTTCTAATTTTAAGTCTGTTATTTCATCCTAACAAAAAAACGTTAATCAAAATACTACTCCTAACCTCGCTAAACATATTGTTAGTTAGGTAATACCCTAAATAACTGTTGTGCTTTTTGAATCAAAATTATCTAATACAAGTTTGTTTGCTAAAGTTATCTAATATCACTGTACTTCAAATAATAACTGTTTAAGGGTTATGCTTTGTAGATTATGTCGTGAACCACACGTTATTTTATTTGTCCCATTTGAAATTATTTTTATGAAGAAAGATAGAATACAACTGTTGGTACATTATGTACTTATAATTCTCTTTTTCTTAAAATTTAGTTTTAGATATTCTTTTTTCATAATACCGTTAAGATTCTAAGTGTAGTCTTTACACTTATTATATTGTGAAGATATCTCTTATTTTAACGCTAACCCATTTGACATATTAATAAAATTCTAAATTGAAGACCCATGCAACACGCAGACGTTGCCAACACGCAGAAATGCAGCAACACAACGTGGCATGAACTTGACTAATGTCTGAAGGTGAGCTGGAGATAAATTACACCATGAATCCTACATGGCAATCCACAAATCCATATGAGTGTCAAATGGTGGAGATCTCTTCTGAAGAGCACATTGCAAGGTATCGCAGACATAGTCATTAATGTTCATGTCTGAAGATCTAAATGGCCAGTAGACGTCTCTAAAGTCAAAAGAATATTCCTGGAACCACTCGGTAGTAACTCCTGGTGTTTGAGGTGTCGCATTGTCCTGCTGGAAATGTACAAGCCCGTCGGAATACACAATGGACATGAATGGGTGGATATGATGTGACAGGATGCTTATGTATCTGTCACCTGTTAGAGTCGTATCTAGTCGTCTCGCGCTAACTGCTTACGCCCCCATACCATGACAGAGCCTCTACCAGCGGCAACAGTCACCTGTTGACATGTTGGGTTCATGGATTAATTAGGTTGTCTCCATACCCATATATGTCCATCCGCCCGATATTATTGGAAACGAACGTCTGTTACGTTTAATGACTTTCATCAGTCATCGTTGGTCCCAATCTTTCACGAGCTTTTTCCGGCCGCAGCAATATTGGATATTTGATGTTTTACCAGATTTCCGATATTCAGTACACTCGTAAAAATGGTGGTATGTGAAAATCCAAATTTTATCATTACCTAGGAGATGCTATGTCCCATCTCTCATGCCCCAACTATAACACCACATTCAAAATACATTTAAATTTTGATAACTTGCCATTCTACCAGTAACTTTGCCAGCACTTGTTGTCTTATATACCCACTGCGACAGCCGTGATTTACTGTGATTGGTTCCATACCTCTGTTATTTGCATACGTACGCCTATACCAATTTTTCTCTACTCTTCAGTGTATAAATACATGTAATAGATTTTAGTATTTCTTACATATACTTCAGTCTTTCCATATTTCGTACTAATCGTATTGTTAAAACTACTACTATCGTTACATAGCTACATGTCATTAAAAATTTCCTGAATTCGAATAAGTTTATCACAAACTCTTTTTTTAACACTTCATAATATGTTTCTTTATTTCCAACTCAGCTATATTGGGAAGGAGTGCAGGATATGACTTTATTTTTTACATTATAGCATCTTCAGAATTTGCCAGTAGTGTTCCATTGCAGAAGCTTCTCGATAAATCCAACTCTAATTTTCGTTTATTTTATTACAACATTTAATATTTATGATCTGCCTTGAAATATTACCAGTGGATATCTACATTTTATTTCAATAAATTCATGTTTCGCAAGTTCATGATCACCATTTAAACACATTTTCATGAAAATACGAAAAGGCAAGTTTATGCTAATCACATGTGATTAAAAAAAGAATTGCATTTCACGCCTGTGCATAGTTCTAAAATTATTTCACATCAATTAACGTATTGATAAGATTGTTTAGCCAATGACATTTATCACGTAATGTTCCCTGTTTCGACAAATGACTTTCTCAACAATCGGAAAAAATTTATCCTTCCATTAGAGGGGGTTACTCATGAGGGGGCGTAGTTTGACAGAGGATGAATAGGGAAATATTCCATCAGTAGGTATTACTGAATAGCGGTACCAGATAATAATCACGCTTAGCATTACTTCTTTCAAAATCTTTCACAATGTATTTCCCTTATAGACGAATATAGTTCTAATGAGTTTTAGGACTAATTATGTAAATTAATTACCACAAATCTGCCACATGATAATTGTAACTGTTTTTCTGTTCTTAACTATGGTACTCAACTTTCGTTTTCCTAAAATACCGTCTGTTTACGGATAGAATTTTCTTTGTAGTTAATCGTTTGCTTTGATCCAGTGAACATCTAGTAGTTCGAAATTTGGGTGCGAAAGTCGAACAAAGAACGGGAATAAAGATTTGCTATAAAACGAGAATTAATCTTTATTGTTTTTCAAATAATTTGGGATGCAAAGAAAACTATGCTCTTTCACTGTGATCCTGAATCAAAACGGCAGTTATCCGCTTGGGATGAAAAGTTAAATGAAAGTCCTAAAGAGAATTCCCCACGTTAGACCTGAACATACTCAATCGAATAGCTGATTTTTGCTCAAAGGAATGAATAATCACACAATTATTTTCTCGTCAAGCAGGTGCAGACATCTAAACGTCACGTCCTTATTCGTCAGATTTGTCTTTGTAAGCTACTTTCGCTCTTAAAATAAAACACTAATCTCAAATGTCTTTATTTTAACAGCACTGAAGAGATTCAGAGACCTCTAACTATAGACTTAAAATGCATTTTAAAAAATAAGTACGACAAAGACATCAAACATCAAGTACCAAGAGTTGTATAGAATTACAATGACTACATACTGATGGCTAAACTTTAAGACTATTGTTTTCTTTAATATTTAATTTTATGTGAATTTTGTCCCATAGCTTTGCAGACGTACTGTCTGTCGTAAAGTTTTTATACATTGAGTAATTTATCATGAAATTTGTTAGCATATGCATAAAAAGATAAAATTGTGAACTGATTTCAGTGTGCTCAAATTATGTCTGTTTTTTACTACGTTGAACTTGCATTAAACTATTGAATTTTTCTTAATTTTCCAAGTTTAACTGCCGATATTTTATGTTTTTTATTATTATCCACCATTCCTTGATATTCAACAAACCTTTTAAACCTGTTTAAATCGAATAATCGAGCCTCTACTATATGCAGTTTGTTCTAAGTAGCTCAGACAATGATAAATACTTACGGCTGAGAATAAGTATGAGCCATCAGTAATTTTACTTAATCCATGTTTCATTAGTCGACTAAATTTTCTTACAAGTAATAATAAAAAAATCGTAATAAAAATATCACAGTCCAAAATAAATTCAGACAATAATTTTAAAAAGGGAAAACGTTATAAAGAAAATATTAATTATATTTTTATTGATTTTAATAAATAATTTACACACACATTCTTCAAAATCTAAAATTACAAATTATGTAAATACATCTTCATAGTTTTCATAGTGTATAATAGTTATTGTCTCGATTTCATAAGGTCACGCTCGCTGTTAAAGAAATACACAGAATAAATGCATGTCAATTTATTTTCGGAAGACAACGTTGCTAAAACTTGGTTAATCTTCTTAAGATAACATGACTGACATATGCTTTGACGAAATTACAAATAAATAAACGATGAAAAAAAGAGGGGACTTAAGAAGTTTTAACTGAGATTTTGAAATTCATTGAGGAAGAAGATACGAAAAACAACAAGTTCTAAAAAGGAAAAAAAAATTAAAGAAAAAGATTTATTTGGAAATAGAACTTGTTCGATGATCGAAGTGCATAACAAACCTGTTTGTCTCATAAAAGCAGGAAAACATTTATTTTTTCCCTTAAATACGATAAAGCTTTTTGTAAAGCCAGACAGCATTTACGTCAAAACATTCTTTTTTTGTTAATTCTTAAAGTCAACAATAAAGTTGTGTTTCTCCCGAAATCCGATTTTGCAATTTTTCGAATTGCCTTCATTTTTGTCCTATGGCGATACAGCAACTTCAATGTTCACCAACGCATGAAATCTGAGTTTGGCGGTCGGCCACGAGTCCCCATCTGATTTCTGACGTGTTCCGCACCGTTAATCGAATTAAACATTTCTGCGGAACGTTAAGTGGATGCAGAACGCTTTCAAAGCTGCCATCAGCGAAAGGATCTGAAAAAGTCGTGGATTCGCTTTTCTATGCCAAAAACAAACTGTTTTAGGAATCACTCTCTCACGACGTTAGAAATTTGAAGAACTTAAAACATTGTCAACATTTCTGCAGATTGTGTTGTTTCAAATTTACACCACCAAATTTTCGAATAAAAAAGGTACAGTTTGCCTCGTGATGAAAATTTTTGTGAATTGCAGATATGACGTAAAAATCTAGGGGTATCTTTCCAAACATTTTAGGCCTTTATGGTATGTTGCGCTGTCGTGCATTTATTCCCTGTGTTCACTATAATCCGTTACTTTAGAATAGGCACATCGAGACCATTTTCCCGCCTTCCAGCTTGCCTTGTAACTATAGCAAACTTGAGGAAAAGATCAAATTCACTAATTTGATAAATCCTCTAATCCTTTCTTAGCCATGATGACCATACACGTTACGATCGTAAATAGGGAAAGGGAAGCTATGATATTGAAGTGCTTATTTTAATGTAACAGACTACAGAAAGTGATGCCTTTGTACAGGGTGTTTCAGAATTCATCATCAATATTTGGTGGGGAGGTAGGGAATAGGAAAAGAAGGAGATTTCACATAGGAAAGTATGGGCGCAGACGAACGCATGGTGGTGTAGAGGGCGGTGTGTGTACACAACTTCCATACATAAACACAGCTGTTTGACGTATGCAGCATTACACGTGGTTATTACTCTTGTCTCAGGGGTGAGAGTTACGTTACTTTGATGATTGAACTTTTGTCACTGTGGCCGATGGGCCCTCTTTTCCTTATCTGCTCCGATTTCCCGGCTGGGAACTAGCTGATAGTCGACTCTCTGATTGGATTGTCCTTAGGGGATTAGATCAATATAGCTTATTAAGCCCAGCTTGGCTAATATAAGCATAAGCAATTAGCATTCAAGTGTGCAGCCAGTCCCGACTAGGTGAATTTGCAGAAGTAACTTGAACAGGTATACCTGGAATAAACTTGCAGATATGTATGTAAATGCCAGGCATATTCCAGAAGTTCCGGTTGTCCATGCAACGCTGTTGTGAGTCATGCATTTTAGCACATGGTCAGCAATTCGAGCACCTCTTGTAAGTCTGTAAAACCGATGCAAAGAAAGGTTACATGTAAGATAATAAATGTTTTTTTCCTTACTACTTCCTTTTTACGTGTTCTTTCCGTCATTGAACTGGGTCATTTTACCCTACTACATGGCATATGCGCCCATGCATTCCTTTGTCAAATCTCCTTCTTTTCCTATTCCCTACCTCCCCACCAAATATTGATGATGAATTCTGAATCACCCTGTATAAGACTTAAGAGTCTTAAATTTATGTTTCATAGGGCCTGGGAAACAGCCTGCTTCCAGAGTGGTGCCATTTGCCGAAACATTAGATCTTTAATTTTTCTTTCAAATTATAACTACTTAATAAAATGAGCAATTTAAAAACTGCAAAGGCAATCTACTCTTTAATTTATGGGCCCAATAGCGGCTGAACGGTACAGCTGCTGAACATTGGCAGCTTGATCTGGGATCGAATCGTGGCGGATGGACCGGCTTGATCATGCGTAGAGTTGTACTGAAATTCGATCTGAGTAAACTTTGATTGATTCAGAAGTCAAACAACAAAAATCAGCGTTATATATTCGGCGTGTTATTGTGTCTTAAACTTTGATTGGTACAATATACATAACGTTCGATAGAGAATCTTTTCGTTCTTGGCATCAGAAACTTCTTTCTAATTACTTGAACTATTATATTTGTTACCCTAGCTTCATTCTACTTGCAAATGTTCCCATGCTCCTAACATAAGATGCGGAGAATTTACTTGCCCCCAGGCTTGGCAAACATCACTGTCCAGAGTTGTGCCCTAAGATGTTTTCTTTCATATAACAGTTATAGCTGCTTATAGTTAAGCGATTAAAAAGTAATAAACACAATTCATAATAGCTTAAGGAACCTCCCCACATCAGTCATCATCAATATATAAGTTCCTGTTATCCCTCCTTGGGTCACCGGTGACATAATTTTGAATATTTTCTCTAATTATTAATATTTAAAACGCATTTAATTTTTCGTTTTTATTTTTCTGAAGATTGAAATACTTTACAGTCCTTTCTTTATTCTCTTCGCTTGTTAAGACTATAACTGCTTTGACTTTAAATTTAGGGGGAAAAACAATAGGAACAGAAAAGAAAAGAAAATATATATATATTTATAATAATAATAAAAATTAAATGTAAACTAAGCTAAAATAAATTAAAGAAACCATATATCTACCCATACAGACTATATGTACTCATAACAACAATTGCTGTGAAAATACAGTCCAGCCTACACGCAAGATGCCTACTAACGTCCTCTCGAGTTATAGTTTCGTTCGACAACTTGCATTGTTTGTTTTTTAGAATGTTATGCTTCATAACGTTCTGAATAGGACGTAAAAAGAGTATTATTTTCTAAATTTTTAATTTATTTTTTGTGAAAATGGGCATCATTAACTCAAAAATCTGTTGCAAATTTTATGTTCAAATTTTCTAAGCATCCATATTTGTGCAATCGTTTATTTGAAATAACTGTTAGTAGTAAAAATATTAAATACAGAAACCAAAACTAACATGGAACAAAATGACTCATGAAAAAACCTTTCATGCTACTTTCTTATCAGCAAACTACAAAATGTAGCAATAACATACCTTAAGTAGGAATTAGGAATTTACGACTGAAAAACATCAATGAATCAAATCTAATTGCTGTAAACAGAATGAGTTACGAAGTGTACATTTTTCATTCTTACAAATTTTTTTCGTGTTAATCGTGGGAAAATTTCTGCATGGGTGACGATTTCTTACCACAATGTGGTTTCTTTCGGGTAGGAGGTGAGAGAAGTATTTTGTTTAACTAAAAAAACTTGTCTTATTACCAGCAACAATTGTTTTGTTTACGTCTTGCTGTTGTTCTTTACACACAGAAAATATAACTTTAATTTATGTCGTCATCGTCGGAACATAACGAGCAGTCTCCTCAAATTTGTCACTATGTGTTCTGAAACATTAATTCCTTGGGCAGTATGTTGCCAAAGAGGAAAAAGAACACTTTTATCAGACTAGAACGCAAGTATTTGTGGAGAAAAGCAGTGTTGCGAGTAAATTATTTTAGCAGTTTACTCATGTGTAAGATAATTTCGAATACAACTATAGCCTGAAGCAAAATAAGCTCTTAAATGAATAAGAATGAGACATAAACACCAGCGCTTCAGATAAAATTAATACTTTGCAGCTGGAAATTGAATTTCTAAATTTTATGAGTTAGTTGTAAGACGTTATCATCACAGAAAAACTTAACGTTTACTTTCGAACTGTAAATTTACCTACCTATTCTGTATGGAGTTGGTTGCTGCATTGTTAGGGCCAAGTTCAAATTCCTGTGAGGAAAAGAAAAATCGTATTTCACTCATATTACATTACCCCCTTGTAGATGTACTATCGATCGTTCCCTGCAATTCACCCTGGGCAACATCCCCAAGGAAAAGATAGAGAAAAAACGCATGGTTCGTATTTTAAGAACCGCGTGTTTCGGCCTGTGTGCCTATTTCGGCAGTTCGTTGAATCAACTTCTTAATCAAAGTTTGCTGAATCTCAGCTGTATCTTAGAACGCGGTTAAGTTAGTTACGATTATAGAGCCTTGTAGATAGTGATTTCGTTATTTATTCATCCTGTCATTTATTTTTAGTTGTACTTTTCTATTTTGTTAAACCGCCGGGTCGGCGTAGTTTGTGAGCGTCAAGTGAACGCAACTGTGATTTCTAAAGTGAAATAAAAAGGGATTTAAACCCTTCTTACGAGTTTGTGTAATTTACAGTTTATAGCAGTCACTACTACTGTAGCTGACAAGTTGGGGCCACGCAACATCATAAGATAAATAGACTTTTACATTTTTTCCCTCAAGTGTTACCCTTCCTTAGTGATTTTACCATTATAGTGATCAATTAAGGCAGCACAGCAGCACACAGGAGAAAGGTGCACCCAGACCTGGCTAGCTCGAGGCTGCCTTATATGGTTAATCGCCCTAAACCTTAGGACGATCCGAGGAGGCGTAACCACCCGGTCATCCAGAAGGGGGCAATTTCAGTTTCACAGAGTCTGGGTCTTGTAACGCTTAGAATACTGATGGACTGCAACAAATCCACCGAAAAACTTGCATGTTAGACATCGACCGTCCCCAGTGTTGACCAATGGATGCCAAACCTCCAAGGACCACCTTCGAAATCTAACCAAGTAGCGTCCCCATAACCAAGGAGCATACAGAACAGTACTATATGGTGCCTGCCGAGCCTGAGTCTACAACCGAATAAACGATGGTTCTAGCCACTGTGAAGACTGTTAATTTTTTCTCCAGAAATCGAGTCGGTCTAAATATTGACCTAGCCAGAATGCCGGGTTTGCTCCCAGTGAACTCCCGGGCAGACCCAATTAAAGCATCAGCAGTTTTTCACTGGTTTCTGTTTACGTTAAGGATCAGGCATTAGTGCTTTATGAATTTTTATGAGTAGTACTTTAGCACCGGTTTCTAACCAAGGGGATATTATGCACTGGGTAATGATATGTTTATGTTTTTTGATAAGCAGCAGTTTCTCACCAACTTCTATTCTAGGAAACATTATGGACTGAGCATTGGTGTTTTTATGATTCTAAAAAGTAGCATCGGTTTCTGTTGTAGGGAACATTATCTGTTGGGCATACGTGCTTCTGTGTTTTTAAGACTTTGTAGTATAAGCAAAAAGCATTTCCTGAAAGAAATTCTCCTCGAAGCCAACTTCTCCTCAAAAAAATAACTATCAAGTACTATTTGCGTAGTTACACAAGTAACTCTTATTCTTGATGCCTGCTGTGACTGTGTGCTTTCCCTGATACCACTGTTCCTTACTTGGTTGAAAAAAAGCAGATTTAAAATAAATACATGTACCCTGCTTTAGCTATTTACCCAGTTTTTCCTGATTCAAAACTTCAGAATAAGAGAAATAAAATGGTGTGTTCATAGCTTTCGACAATACGCATTACAACAAAGAGTCCTTTGCGTCTTTTTAAAGTTTATTTTTAATTTCTTATGTGAAATCTTTCTTTTATTAGGGAAAACGAATATTTGTAGTTTTAGCTAATAGAGCTTAATTCTCATGCTTTGAATGCTTGCTGAATGTTCGGTTTCTTATGTACCGGTTTCCATGAGTTCTGGCATTTTGATAGCATTTATATTGGTAAATTCTTGTTTGTATTGGAGTTCAGTTATTAGAGTCGAATTTAATCCTGCCTTGTGCATATTGTTGCAAAATGCCCAGCTGCGGTAAGCTAGCTTCCCCGCAAAGAGGTTTTAGGGTTGTCAGAAAGTGGCAAGGAAAGGTAGAGTTGCTAGATTTGGCACGAAATCTCCCATTTGGCGACAAAATTGCCGATATGCTAATCCACGAACTCATAGAATCCAAGAATATTAAGTATTGTTGTATTCACAGCTCGCAAGAAACATTGTTATGTTTTATGACCTCCTGCCCGAAGAACAAATGAACTTTCAGTTGATTTCACGGTTGTTGTATTCATTTAGTGCTCTTGAATTATAAGATACAAATGAAAATCCCTTAGCAGTTTTGTAAGGTTAAAAGGCATTTAGCTCAAATAATGTTAGGTTTAATCTTTTATCTTCATACTGTATTTGCAAGAAAAAGTTTCTTATTTGCATTAAACACTTATTCACAGGAGGATTCTTCTTTAACAAAATTCTCGTTCTTCCATGTCGGAACACGGGGAAAAACAAGGGTTTTATCGAAATCTGCTGCATTTTGTCAAATAGCCAGGTTAACAGTACATAGAATCTTCGACACCTTAGCTGTCTTATAGAGTTGATTGACTGGACCAGGAAACGAAGACTTTTAGCGCTGAACAGGAATCGAAGGCACTGAATTATTTTGAATACCATTGCTCCCGAATAAATGCACTTATAGAAAATGAAATCAAAATAACAAGAAAAAATCTTGGTATCGGGATTACAGGAATGAACTGTAAGCAGATGAATCTAATGTATGCTGTTTAGGGGAATGAAATGTAATCAAAGCAGTTGTCTAGGTAACTTATTTATTTGATTAGTGTTTCAAGGTCACAGGTTAAAGTGTGCTTGATTGAGGACAGCCATTTCATATGTGAAATGGTGAAACAATAATAAACCTGTAGTTGCCACGGTGTTGAATGCAAGCAGTACAAACGCGCATTCATTGTGTAGTGCAGGTGCCGTATGTCATTTTGTGGAAGTAAGTATAACTTGTTATAAGGTTACTTGTTGTTATAGTAAGGTACCATGTTGTTATAAGGTTACTTGTTGTTATAAGGTTACTTGTTGTTATAAGATATCATGTTGTTATATGGTTACTACATTTTGTATTTACCAGTTATTTATAATTTCAGCTTTTATTATAAATTCTCCTTTCCATTTCTTCCCAGAAATATGAACGGGTTAGGGAGTATTTAAGTTTATATTCCTGCAATCATGCAGGAAAGGTTCGAAGCTTGACGTTATTTGCCTACCGACATTTAATTTATTATGCCAGTTAGAGTTTGAAGCCAACTTCGATTTAAATTTACTTGCGTAGTGTTTGACTACTAGCCTACGTTTTAATTTTAATTTGAATGTTACTTTAAATGTCTTCCCACAAGTGGTTGTTCATTTCTGTGAGCACGAGAATTGCGTTTATGTTTTAAGTTCTGTTGAATAAAAGAGATTATTTAAAAACTTTTCAAAGATCTTGTCCTTAACTTCAGACACAGCGATAATTCGCTCTATGTCTGTTAAGAGTTTTAGACCTAGTTTAAGTTCTCAAAGAAAATCAAACTGTGCACTGTAAATGGTTGATCTATCTGTGGTTAATACAATGTACGTAAATCTATAAGACAAAAACTGTGACAAATAGCCCATATGGTTGAAAAGTAGGATTGTGAATATATGAGTATTTAGATTATAAGCTTGTAGTTAATTTATGTGTCCTTGAACACGCTTTACTGAGAACTTCTGAGCCCTTCTACGGAAGTGACTTAACTTCCCGTTAAATTCTAGTTCTACTTTCTGAACATAATACGCGATACTGAAATCGCATTCTGGCAGGAAGTTGTAAGTGAAGAACAAGAATTTAAAGAAAAGGGTTTCAAAATTAAAAATAACTACAAGATGTAGTTATTTTTAATTTTGAAAAATAAAAAATTTGAAAAATAAAAAAGATAAAATCAAAATAATACCTACAAGATGTTTGGGCGGAACAAATGGGATGGATAAAAAATCTGCACTGCAAACGATGTAGCTGAGTTTATCGAACAATAAATAAAATGCAAAATGGTATTGGAAATTTACCAATATTTGAGAATTTGTCTAAGAGTGTCTTACTTGTATTTTTTGTAGACGAAAAAAGGGGGTTTGCATTTTTTTTTTCAGTTTAAAACAAAAGTGATACCAGTGAAGAGTTTTAATCTAAACTCGCGATAAATTTAATGCATTATTTTTGTTATCGGTAACAAGTAATGTTAACAATAATATCTCCTTAAGAGAAAAAATAAAAAATTTAAATACTTTTCATGGTGATTTATTTTACACCCTTATCTTCAGTCTGGTGACATAAGGGGGTGGGGCATTTGCTGTTTACAGCGTTTACATGTAATGTATTTGGTATTTATCTCTTTATCGATATTTCTATATTGAAATATCAGGACTATATCAAGGGTTAACGAGCCTTTTATTTTATTTCGGCTTTTACAAAAGCTCCTTTATTGGAACTGAAACAATAACATTCTGCTGATTATTATCTGTTGATCATCGCAGTATTTCTTTGGCTGAAACAAAAAATTGATGATTATAGTACTTATTTTTTTGGAATAATAATAGCATTGATAGTGATTAAAACCAAAGATTTATTTATGACTCTGTTCGTTTAAAAAAAAGTGATCGGGATCCATACTTCACATACATTACTCGACTTTAAAACTGCTATACAATGAACGAAAGCAGTCAGAGGATTCATATTTATTTTATAAAAAAAATTACAATGGAAAGGCTAAATGATTAAAACTGCAAGTAATTTTGAAGCACTAACGTACAGATCGCCAGAAGAAAGGGACTCCGTTTCCTAGCGGTCTCTAGAGACTGTGTCTTACATAGATTAAAGTCCCAGTCTCTAGAAGAGCTCCAAAGGAGTCGCACGCCTATCGGCAAAACCGGCCCGCTCCCGCAATCCAAGGCGACGGGGCGACCAGAAACTCACATTCCACGACCCCACCAGGAGGAGAAGAGAAAAATCTAAGTCCAAAGAAACGTTTAGCTAAGTTCTGACACATAGCATACAGAAATCAATTCGCAGCCAAATATATCAGATAGAGGATTTATATGTTAGACAATTGAGCATGTCATTGAACAGACTTTGGATGACCATCCAATCGGCTTCTCTGTAGTCGTTAGTGGCTTCACTGCATTGCAGTGTCAAGCAGTTATCATCCTGCTGACAATCTGTAACGTCGTATCGTCATACTGTGATGTGTTTCAATACTCTTAGCTTCCTGGTCGAGAGTACATGATATGGCTGTACAACATTAAACAGCGATGAGGAATGCTTCTGCCATCTTTAACATTGGTGAGTGGGAGCCTTTGAGATCTCTCTTATTGCTCTGTGTGGCTTTCTTGGAACTTCTGGATTGCAAGTTACCACAACAGTCAGTGGATCTCGACCAGTGTGAGCAGCAATTTTGTGGTATGATAATGTGCAATCTCAGTAGATCGCGATCCTTCCCCAACCGATCGAATTTTGAGATGCGCTGCTATAATTTTGTTCTTCTTACATGAGGCATAACATAACCTCCAACACACACAAAAAGAAAAAACAAAATCTGAAATGTTTCAGATTTTAAATTACGTCCAAAGGGGCGTTTTTTAACATTTTGTGTGTTACCTTTCTTTATTAAATATCATGTTCCTCGCACTTAAACCATAAGATCCAGTGCAACAGCAATATCGCAAAATAGTTTTAAAACGAGCATATCTTTAGAATTTCCGATACAGACTCACGCGCTGGAGATAAAAATGTTTTTTCTGCACAACGTTGCCATTGCTCGCTTTGAAATCCTTGAGTTTGTTAATCAAAAATTCGTCTAATTTTAAAAAAGTTTTAAAAAATAGGAAATCGATCATAAAACAAATTTCAAATTTCAAATTTGATCTTCCACATGCTCATATTCGTTGGAGGATTACGTTATTCAAAATTCGATGACTCTATGTACCGTTGTTTTATCACAATACGAGAAATATACATACATTAACAGATTTTTCATTATTTAATTTCTTCAAATATAATGCAGGACTCTAACATTTTGTGGCAACAGTTTGAAAAGTGAACCGACATTTATGAGTCCGACGCAAAATGCCAAAACGAAACTAATAGTCCTTCGGGATTCAAATCCCTTTGGACTAAAAAAAACAAGAACCAAGTATGATTTCCAGATGGAAAATAAACATTTCAGATTACTCTTTTATATTGCTTCGAAATGTCATTATTGTTAATTCCGATGTGCGTATGCCTTAAAAGCTAATCATTTGCATCAACCTGAACTACAAAAAGGTGTTTTTTCAAAATAACTCTAATTTGGTAGTTTGAAGAGAAATTTAGAGAATTTGATTGGCAATTTAGAGGTAATACAAATTTTGGTAGTCTGTTGCCAAAGCTAGTAGGAGGGTTCTTTCTTATATCTTAGGTTCTGCTTTGAGTTATACTCACAATTTTAAAGTCTATTAATTTAGAATTAAAAGATTTACAACATAAAACACAAAATAATTATTTACGAACACAATAAGAGACCGCAGATTTGATTAAAAATGCGAAGTAAAATTGTTATATAAAATGCAGTAAAAATAAATATGCAAATAAAGCCAATACACTCTATAAAAATACTTAAAATCTAAACTATAAACAAATAAACACAAAAATTTACAGCAATATCGAACAGAGAAATTTCGTGGGATTGAGTGATGCTCGGTTTGTGGCTGTAACCATATTTATCTAATTATAATTTTTTACTTGTTTTTAAGTTTCTGTTAAAAAAGAAACAGTTTATTCAATAGGGATTTTTATTCCTTAAGTTCTTGAGAACCAAAAAAGAAATTTATAAACTGTAAAATAAATAAGACGCTATAACAGAATTTAGATATGCATGTATTTCATAATTTGCCAGATGAACAGGCAAATATCAAAATTTTATTGAAATAAATAATAGGTCATGGAGCAAAATATGTAGGGTTTACCTTATTTTGCATAACAAATTTACTTTCAGTTGATACCTTTTTCTAAACTTCTCAACTTCCCCTCACATTCTCTCGCCAGGATGTAAATTTAAAAATAAGCGAAGTGCTATTTAAAAGTGTGAATATCTCAGTTTATTCAGAGCGTGTTTTGCTAGCCAAGAGCGCGTTTCTTTGTTATTTCACCGTCACGCTAGTTAGATTCCTGTGAGTCCACCTCTTAGGCGTAAACTTAAGTGCGCTCTTTCACTATTTATTTCAGGTTGACTTGTATTATATTCTACGTTTTAGTTTCCACATCAAGTGGTCGGTGTCTTAGTAACGCACGAAATCCATGCCTTTCTGTTAATTAGTTTGAATTAATAAAGGGTTACTTTCACCTTTCTTCTGTGCTGGTGTTTAATTCACGCCTGTGCGAGAATTCGCCAGGTTCGCATATTTCACAAGTGCACATCAGCGTAGCCACTCAGGGAGGGGTTTCGAAAATGGACCAATGAGCTTCTATTGCTCTTGTGACGCTGAATCTTCGTGCATGTGAGCGTCTGTTGTTTACGTTTTAATTTGCATTTGTTTCGCAGTTATAATTGTATTGCGTAATAGTAGAAAATCTCGTAGTGCTTTCGTTTTATGAGTTTAATTAATCGCTGACATTTCACTTTCGCAATTTTTATCACTCATTGATATTTGGATTGATGTTCACGGCATATTATCGCTCTTTACATCGAGAAAATTACTCCTACAATTATCCTCGGATATTATGCATTTACTAACAAATGTGGATTAAGAGAATTCATCTGTATAGTTTTTTTTTTTTTTTTTTTTTTTTTTTTTTTAAATTTATTTTTTATTGAACTGAGCAGGACTGAAAGTGTTACAATGAATCTAGTTTTTTCTTATTTCAGTGCTTGCATTCTTTTGGTTTTGAAAGTGTAAGATTCAGAATACATATTGTGTATGATCTGATTATATCCATTCTTAAAATTAAAAGTTATATGTGAATAAATTGAATATATTCGTTGTGAATAGATAAATTCATTCTGTATATTTAAGAGTGAGCAGTTATTAAATGTGAAATTTAACACACTAAATGCAAATTAGTGAAGTGAATGAATGAATAAAACTCTGAATAAAAATTATGCATTGGCTATTATTGTAGAACATCGTTTTCATATAGACTGCAATAAAAAGTGCTGACTTCTATTTACATATATAACTGGTGTAAATATTTTTCTCATATGGATAGTTTTATGTAAAGATGGCATTTGGGCTCAGATGTATATCACATATTTATTTCGTCTTATTTATCACTTATTAAGTAATATTTCGCGTGAATATTTTTGCTGAGTATCGAACATGTATTTATTTCAAATTCTTCCAACCGGGTAGTGAAATCTTCACAACTGCTTATATTTGATCTAACTTTCGCAATGAACATTTTCAGAAGAAATCGACGATGCTTTAATTATTTTGCGCAGAAAATTGAGGGGGAAAATATTTTCAACCCTATTAAAGCGTGCGAAAAGTCATGTGACAAGACAGAAATATTACTGGATACTCATTGGTCCATCCTAGAAGCCACTCCTTCGGTGGCTATACAGATGTGCACTTGTGAAATATGCGCCCGGTTCATTGTAGGATCTGATTTAGTTTATGTTGAATAACAGAGACAGATTTTACAGATAAACAGTTATAAATAGCACAAGGAGAAGAGCAGAGATAAAAAAAAATTCTCTCAATTTTCAAGAAAAATAGCAGATAACAAAAATCAGGGCATAGTCCGTAGTAAATTCTGTTTATACTCTACAGTACACAGGAACTCTGAAGAGTCGCATGACTTTAAACTGAATAAATCAACTGACTGACTCATGGTCTTATGCAGTGATATTTATGTGAAAATGGAAGCTTCAAAGAAATCGCTTTGGAGCTCAAAAGTAGTTTTTTCGAAAACTTATAACTGACAAAAACAAGGTATGAAACTCAAATGTCTTTATGTTGAAGAGAAACCTCCAAACAAAGGTCGTCAACCTGGCTCCAAATATCCTTATAATGACCCGGAAGGAAAGTGTCTGCCCATATGTCTTCTACTAATTGAGCTGTCTTTTTAATTCAAACACTGGCCTTTTCAAAATTACAAATTCTGCAGCATAATAAAATAAATGCTTACAAACAAAGCAGCCAAGAAGTTAGGATTAAATAAGAATACATTATAAAATTTGTTATATAAAAAGCACTATATAAACAAAACAAAATAACACTATCAAATGTATAAAACATAAATTACAAATAAATAAACATAAATATTTACATAAGCGTAGATACTGTAAACATAAATATTTACAGTATCTACGTTTACAGGTAAAGGAAATTATAAATCATTATGCATCCAATTTACCTGAGGTGTTTTATATGCTTGTCCTTGTGCAGCACTTATAAATTAAACATATATAAGGAATGACATTCTCTATAGAAAAGTACTTTTCCCCCTGGAAGATACTTTTCTTGGCTCAAAGTATCTCCACAAAGGCATCACTTCCTTTAGACAGATAATTTTACTAATACATTAACAAACCAAACCTCTTTGAAAATTTATAAATGAACCTCGAAATACTTAAAAAAGAATTTATTATTGAAAAGAAATTCAAAAACAAATTCCAAATAAAAAAAATTTAAATCATAAAAATTGGTATTTCAAATCGAGATTAAATTTACTGCCTAAGAAGCCTGATATTAAATGTTTCATCTTGTTCAAAGTTTATAATTCAGTCTTATAATGAAAAGTAGAAGATATACTTTCTAAGAATGCTTTCTTCCAAATGCGCTTTTTTATGGCAAAAAAGAGGATTTAAGAAATACTTTACCTATTATGAATTCATTTGATTCAGCCATTCAGATTAATATTGAAATTCCAATCGGGCAACTCCCGTACTTCGTTTGATATTTTAACTACCTTTCCTAACTACCCATAAGTCTCATCGTAACTCTACTATTCATCATAAACCGTCTGTTTCCTACTCCTTTCCAAAGCTTATCATTCTTAACTGAAAGATCCGATTGCCCTACTATGAAGTAAAATTAATTTTTTTTTTTTTTTTTTACTGTTAAAGTCAAATAAGAAGTAATGAGTTATCATAATATACATACTTTTTTCAAAAAGAAATTCAAAAAGAAGCATCAGGAAGAACGTGACTGTTTTTATTGAAATTAAATGTCCCTATAGCTTATATACAGTAATGAAATGATTAAAAACTCAAGACCAGAGGACCCATCAGTATCTAGCAATTCAACATTCAATGCAGAAATCAGTAACTGGTAAAACCTTGTCTGGCGGCAATATATGCCCTTAAAGTTGAGGTAAGAAATGATAAAGATTTCCAGCTTCATCCTGAGATAGATTCTGCCAGGCATGCTTCAGTTGTTGCTCCACATCTGAGACATTTTGCAGTGCCCGCATCTGGGAGCGTACCAGATCCAATATATGTTCGTTTGGCGAAATGTCTGGTAACTTTGCTGGCCAAGGAATAATATTAATAGCTCGTAGATAGTCCAGAGATATCGAGGCATACAGGAGTTAGCATTATCCCTTTAGAAAATAGCTCCAGGATGGCGTTCTATGAAGGTTAATGTAAACAGCTGCATGATGTCTTCAGCAGTTGAGCTGTTTATGCCGTATGTAGGATGACTTGGGTCAGGCCTGCTGTCGTATACAGAGATACTCTATGCAAAATCTACATGTCTCATCTAGTATCATCTCATTTGTATGGCCGTGTAACTTACCTAAATTCTTCAATAAAAGCTGGAGAAGGAAGACGAAGCGTATGCACCTATTTACCCCTGGTAGACACCAGGTGCACCCGTCCTCCGTCACCTGTCGTAAGAGATACCATTGCTAATAGTAGCAATTTATTTATGACTTATTTCTGCCGTTAGCAGTGGTATCTATTACGACGGTAGGCCGACGCTAGTCGTTATACTACTATTAACATCATTATACCCCTCTTTTTGTTAGCAATTAGTCGTAAACTTTAACAGCTAGTCGTAGCGAAGCGTCGTAGCGGAAGTGGAGCAGATACCGTTTTAAGAACTGCATTTTAAGGCAGAATTTCTTAAGCCATATTCGTATCACTATGTCTGCTAAATTTATAAATTCTTTTGATAAACAGAAGTTTTTTGCAATGTTTGCAGATAGTATTCTGTAAAGCCATGCCTCGGTATTTTTTAACCAGACGCAAGGAGGTAAATGCACGCCTCCATAGGCAATCAAATTGAATATGTCGCTATACTTTCATATTCAACAAAAGTAACTGCATTAGCTCATGCCGTAATTCTCATAATATTTTAAATGCTATTTTTATGCAGTCAGAAGATAAATACTCATAATAATTTATGATTTTTAAATGAAAATATTTAATGTGCAATATATTGCATTAATATTCTTGCTCTATTTTTTGTAATTTCATATTTCTTGTATTTAACGAAACAACATATTACTTAATTATTTAATTTATGTTCTATGTACGTAATAGTAATATTTTAAAAAAAATTAGAGACGAGAAAAATCTGCCCTTTTTTTTTTTTTTTAGAATTACCTTTAAAAGATCTGATTTGCTTTGGCGACCATTATTATTGATATACAGTAAGCAGCCCTTTAATGTAATCGCAATAATGTTACCATTCGGATATTGAAATCGAATTGCCGAAATCCTGATCACTCGTATGTGAAAACAAGGAAAATACATTACTTATTGTGATCAATAATCAGTTAATATAATCAAAACACGATAGAAAAACTTTTTTGATATTCTTTCTTTTCCTTTTCGCCATCGACAGTACAGCTGATGGAATATTTTTAACTGAAGTAATGTCGCCACATAAAAGATAAAATCGCTGGATAATATATAAGGATAAGGTCTCTGGATAAGTCTCATATGAAGTATATAAATTACCAAATGAGAGAGACATGTTGCCGAGTAAGGCCACAAAGTTGCCCAGAATCTTGATTTTGATTTGAGGTAACATTTAAGTCTTGGAACCGCGTCTCAGAAAAGATAATAGAGAACTGTGTTAAGCATGCTCACCTTTTAATAAATGATGAAATAACGGGAAGCTGAATATCTAAAAAGTTGTCCAACTGACACAAATTGTCAGGAATTTAACGCTTGGGTGAAAAAACGCTTCAATGAAAAAAAACTCAAGTTGTAGCATGGATGACAGAATAATCTGTCTATGTAACTGTCGCTTTCTGAAAAACATTTCTAGAAACGTAATGAACAGTTCATAAATAAACGTTTTCAGAATAATTCCAGATAATCAACAATTAATGACTTTTCCTCTAATAAAAAGCCTGGTTTTTAAAATTAGATTTTCTGAGAGAATATCTGGAGCATTTATAGCACGTGGATTTTTAAATTTAAAAATTAAATGCTAAATGGAATGGAAAAGCTGGAAATTATAATCAATCTCGTTGAATTTTTGGAACTCCATATCAGTTGCGAGATTAAAATATCTCTCATTTTCTTTCATTTCTATTATACAAAAATTATTTTTCTGAAAAGTTAATTCTTTTATCAGTTGGTTCTTGATAATATGATTTAATAATACATTTTTTTTTTCAGTTCTCTTCCTAATTTGTTGATACAGGTATACTAATTTTTAAAGTGAAATTTTCACATTTTTCAAGAACATTTTCTTGCATTTTCCGTAAAGAAAGAGCTCTTCCTTTTATTATGCATGTTTAAATTAATATAAGCAAGAAAAGCATACAAGTGCTGTTTGTCTAAAGAACGAGATGCCTTCGCGGAAGACATTCTAAGGGAAACTGTTTCGCATTTGGGTTACTCATTTGGGGTAAATCACGAAGAAAAGCTATGCAGCCAACCCATTCACTAGGATTTGATATTAAATTAATCCCTTTGTTAAGCATGCAGTTTTTGCATCTTTAAAGTATTTAATTATGATTGCTTAACCTTCTCTTTTTTTGTAGTATTAAATTCCCAGAAGACGTGACTAAAGTTTTGAATCCGTTTAGAGAGATTATTAGTTTCAATCCAATGCAATGATTCATCATTTGATGCCCTATATAAATTTGAACTTCATATAAATACGATGTCATAATAAAGTTGAAAATAATGTAAGATACATGATAATGATTTTTTCTATCTCGCCTCAATAAACTGTATTTTGTATTTGGTCTGGTTAGCTGATTAAGGAAAAACACACGAGGGCGCAAGTGTTCAAGAATTTAGTACCATTTTCTTTGCTTTAAAAGAGATCCTTTAAAATGGTGCATCCTTGTACATCACAAAAATTAAGGTTTACAATCGTAATTTATTTTCTTAATGTATTTTTTAAAAAAAAATCGTAGCTATTTTTTAAAACTTAAATTATTAGAGTTTAAGGGAAAATACTGAAAAAGCAGTATATATATAAAGCAAAATAAAATATTTTATTTTATGTATCAGCTTGAGGTAAAACCGTTAAGTTTTCTTTTTTCTATGTTACCCTAATTATTATGGACAAACCACATTTAGCAGCAATCAGTTATACAGAACCCAAACCTTAAATGAGAGTTTCTCCAAGTTCGAAAAACTAGTTTTGGGGTTCAGACGACGATATTTTTTGCAAGAAAATTCAAACCTAAAATGCCTTCTTTACCAAAATATTTAATTAAAATATCAAGTTCTCCTCCAAGAAGTTGAATCGGAATTCATTCTAGAAGTTCATTGCCACTAAGGCATTTATTTTTGTCAGAAATATGGTCCACTTTTCCAATTAAACTAACCCTCTTTTATTACGACTTTTGCCAAGCAATTTATGTCAACCCGGACATGAAAAAATCCTTTCAGCCAGAGCCTCTGCCAAATACGCTACCTTTATTCCTCGGTGAGAGAAAAGAAAACCCCAGGACAACTAAACCCAACTATATTTTTAGATCACACTATATTCGTAGCACTGCACTGTCTTGGTATGCAAGACCTCCAGATCATTCGAAACAACACATTGAGAGCCCTACCATTGGTTGCTGGCACACTTCCCTAAAAGTAAGGGACTTCCGACACATAGCGTATTATTGGCAAAGGGGAGCCGTGACGTCACCTGCAACGAAAGAGGGAGGGGGAAGGACGAAGACAGGCTACTTGAGGGGAGCCTAAAAACGAGATTACTTGAGCCGGGGTTCTTCCTAGCATCCTAGTCATCCACCTGGGATCTTCTCTTTGGTTTAGTTCTCTTCTGCAAAAGATTTAACCATGGTGAGTACACGAGTTTGGATTTGCATCAGTTACTTCCTCCCTAACCCTTCAGTGTCTGCTCTTTATCTCGGATGGTTTCTGATACACTTTCCACAAGAAATTTCACCAAATTCACTAAAGTTCATGATGCAAATTTTTTGCTAGAGATGTACGTTTGCTGTACCAAACATTAAAAATTACGTGTTAAGTAGGTCGTAATTTCGTGCATAAAAGTTAGTTTATTAGTCATATATCACTGTTCTAAAACAAATTACATGACTTTTACTAATGAATCAAATCATTATCTTCCCTGAAAATAATAATCTTTCTAACACCTACAGAAGTTTAACTTTATTTTATTTCCTAATAGTAACGTTAAAGCTAAGCAATTTATGACATGTGAGCTGTTTAAAGGTCGTTAACAAATCCTAGGAAACTAACAAAATTAGTTAAAATATAACTTCAACAAATTTTAATTTAAAACTTAGAAAAATAATAAATCAAGTTTAGAGAAATAGGGATTTTATGCAGCAGTTTCCGATAGAATTCAATTTTAATTTCACTTAATTAACACTATATTACCTGCAACATTAACCTGCAATAAGATTTCATAAATATAATTGAAAAAGGAAATTTTTATCAAAGGGGATATGTACTTCTTTTCAAAGTTTAATTTTGTTTAATTTATTTAGTGTGAAATATATAACTGTGACAAAAATAGTAAAATAATTACTAAAGACGTAAGGCTATTAAGTTTTAATTATGAATTTTAGTACTATTAAAGTTTATAACAAAAAATCCGAAATACACAAATTATAACGTTCTCAATCTTGGCATGCATAACTATTTATTCGAATGTAATATTAACGTTATTTTACATATATTTTCTGCTGCATTTGGTAAATTTCTAATATATTATTTACAAATTAATTTATCTTAAACTCGACAGCAAAGTTTTCGGGTTTTTTTTTTTTTTTTTTAATTTTTTATTTAATGTTCCTCTGTAAAACTATATTAACGAACTTGAATCGAAAGCTAATTTCTTCGTGAATAAGAAGCATAACTACTTCACTAGAACAGCCTGAATTTATAAAAAAAAACCATCAAATTAACTCAGACCTGTAATACAATAACCAGAGGTTGAGCGACTAAAGATGTTGAAAACTGGTAATGCGTCCTGGCTGCGAAATGAATGGAGTTGGCTGTCCGGTTGGTTTTTCTCAAGTGCGAGAACCAGTTCCTCTTTCAAAGATTTCCCGCCGCTTAGGCAGACAGCCTTTGTGTGCTTTGTCATATTCCTGTAAACTTTATATGTTTTGGCATGTACCAGTACATATACATATATATCATACAGTAAAGGAATTAAAAAGTGTTCGGATTACAATTTGTTTACTAATTTAGAATATGATTATTATAGTTCGGGGTTAAAAAAATTTTAATTTTATAAAATTGCATTAAAAATGAAAATCCTAGATTTTTGTAAATTTTTTTAATTCCCTGAATATTTCATAGGACCCAGTTTGATTACCGCAAAATTACCATAAAATACGTAACGCTGAATTTGATAATTTAATTATAATAATCATTATAATAATTAGGAATTAATTAGGAATTTAATTATAATAATTAGGAAATATCAGCCAAAAATTTCTGAACCTAAAACCCTTTAAATGCGTTACTCACAGAATAATATTCGCATTTATTAAATACAACGGTAGATTTGTTCGTACAAAACGCATACTAATATTATCTAATTTTTGATTTAAAAAAACAAGAGTATATTTGATACCAAAGCAAACACGAATATCTATAACTTCATCATTAATTAATATCTGTTAATATGATTAATTGAGTAGAAGAAAAACATGGTTTCATAGTAATTTCAAAGCAATAAAATTTTCTTTCTAGCTCCAAAGATTCAGATCTGGATGATATTTTATTTATATTTTATTTATATTCTCACTAAAAAGGTTTGTTTATATAGGCAAAATATCGTTACTTCATTTAATAGAGAAGCATCACAAAGGAAAACAGCGTTAAAATTAATTCATCCGAAAACTGTTAGATATATCAGCCAAAAATTTCGGAACCTAAAACCCTTTAAATGCGTTACTCACAGAATAATATTCGCATTTATTAAATATAACGGTAGATTTGTTCGTACAAAACGCATACTAATATTACTTTTTGATCAAAAATATGTGTCTGAAATTTGGAGATACTTTTTATTAAAGTAATTTTTTCAGTATATAAATAAATAAATTCTTGCTTTTAAGCAAACTGTGCAAAAAGTTGCAAGAATGTACTTAATTATGTCTGATAAATTACGTTCAGAAATTCGATTATAAATATTAGCAATTTTATTTTAAAGTAATGCATGGCTCTTTCTTTTTAATTCTAACATTTTTATAACCATCTTAATTTCCCCAAATTTTAAATTAAAGCATGAAAATACTACTTTCGAATCCTTCTCTACATATTTTACATAATGTTATTCAAAGTTTTATTAATACAGAAAAAATACAAGGATAATGAGGTCCCATCAAAATTTTATATGCAGCTCTTTTTGCTTTATTATTGTCATTGAATTTTTTCATTTTTGAATTAATACAGAGAGAAATATTAGGTAAAAGACATTAACATTTACATCTGAATGCTTTCGAGAATTTTATTAATAATGAAAATAAAAATATTGGTTATCAGTGGTAAATAAAAATACCTAAATCCAGATTAATCATAATTATTAAATTAATGACATGTGGGAGAAGAGATATATAAATTCAGCTTCCAGAAATTACTATTTTCATCTTTGAGATCGTTACAGGTTTCATTTTAGAAAACATTACTTTTCATTTCAATAAAATAATTACTCCGCAATAAATTTAATTATATTTTTTCGAGAAAATATTTCTTTTGCTTGTTGCCAGTGTTCTTTTACAAGGATTAATTTTGTTTAATCTATATTTCTTACGTATCTTTATATATTCTTAATCCTATTCTATATAAATTTTAAAAGTTTCATTGTAAGAAATGATAGACATTTCTATATAGAATTTCTTTAGCACTTCTATTTAACATTTCTATTTAGCCCAAAGAGCGTTAGCCCAGAAGGGCTTTTAATTTCGTTTCGGCATTTTGCGTCGATCACTTTCTGCGTTGATTCATGTTTCAAACTGTTGCCATCAACTATTATAGCCCTGCATTATATTTAAAGAAATTAAATAATGAAGAATCTGCATAAAGTATTTATGTTTCTCGCAGTGTGATAAAACAACGGTACCTAGAGCCATCAAATTTTGAATAACGTAATCCTCCTCCGAATATGGGTATCTAGAAGCCCTAATTTGGAATTTGGTTTTATTATCTATTTCATATTTTGTCAGACATTAGAGAATTTTTGATTAACATGTTCAACGATTTCAAAGCGAGGAATGGCAATACTGTAGGGGGGGGGGGGGACAAACATTTTTATCTCCAGCGCGCGAGACTGTGTATTGGAAATTCTAAAGATAGGCTCATTTTTAAATTATTTTGCGATATTGCTGTTGAATTGAATTTTATGGTTTAAGTGTGAAGAACATGATATTTAATAAATAAAGGTAATACACAAAATGTTTAAAAAAGGCCCCTTTGGGTGTAATGTAAAATCTAAAAGTTTTCAGTTTTTTTTTTTTTTTTTTTCCTCCCAATAAATCCGGTAATCTTTAGAAGCCGGGACATTTTAAAGTATAGACAGATTGAACTTTTTAAAATATCTTCCTCCAAAAGTCCAAATGTCTGTACTTGCCATTTAGTTTCTGTGTGCTCTGTCTTTCATTGATAATTCTCTACTCGAAGAATTCTTTCTGGAAACATTGTTGAAATTCCTCAATTTTTTTTTACAAATTCTAAATCTGTAAGCCTTTCTGGTGTTTTTGTTTTAATTTTATGACAGGAATAATCATCTATACATACCAAGTTTGATGTGCATTAAGGTCGCAGACTAGCCGTTTGAAAAACACTTAAGTGGTGGTATAATAAATACTAGTTGCAATGTACATTCGAAATGTTTAAATTTCTTACTTCTGCAGCCCACTTCTACTGGTTGAATCTTCCTAAAAGACAAGACGAATAATAGATTACGGCAAATTCCTACGACTAACTGATTAAGGAAAGCATGCTTTCATAGGAGACTTTCTAAGGGAAAATAACTTGTATTCACAAAAAGGTAGAAAACCAATTAAGAAATATATCTGAAGAATTTTTACAACTTAAGGCATTTATATAAATGTTTAATAGTTAAACTACATCAAAAGCACTTTTTAACTAAAACTGATAGTCTAATGTTTGTTTATCAAAAATTGCTAAATATCTTGAAATTGCAAAGAAATTTTATTTTATGAAAATCACTAAAACGTAAATTTTCACTTCTATTTGAACGACAAAAATATTAATAAAAACTTTGTTTTACGTTAATTTTAAACTCAATTTAAAAACCTCAATGCATTTCGAAAGAATATTGAAACACGCCGAATTCCTTCTAATTGATTTCCTGGTCAAACTAAAATATAATCTAAATTTTTTTTATTAATACTCAGCATTTAGAAATTTAATAAGAATCATATATCGCCGTATTATTTAACAAATTCTCCGACAACTCGCCTAAAACTATTAACCTTCAAGCCCTTTTCCTTAATATATAAAATAATTTTACAATAGTGTATCATAAAGTATTTTTATTTCGCTTATTAATGAAACGCTTATGAAAAAATTTAACACTTATTTGTAAATCTCAGAAATTTTAAATCACCTGAAACAAAAACTTGGGGAATCTGAAAATCCTCCAAGTGTGAACCGAAAGACTAATAGTAAGTCATTTTTGATACTATTTTAATTGTATTTTCTTAAAAAGCTGTAGAAGTTGCCGAAAAGTGATATTAAAAACCATTTGAGTAGTTGAGAAGATTTAAATTAATAGGTAGACTTTAATTCAAAGCAATAATTAAAACTTCTTGATCTATATTTGCTAATTTATCAAGTTATTCAAAATGTAAACTCTATTGGCCGAAAAACGATGAGATTCATCTCCTTAAAATGCCTTCTTAAATGAACAGACTTTAAAAATATTATTAAGATACTCCTTAACATAGATATTAAAAGAAAATGCAATTATTGAGTTTTAAATTACAGGTATGATATTCATACAATTTAATTATCTTCTTATCAATCATTTTCAATATACCAATGTTGGCCATCTTATAAAAAATCTTTTTTCATCTCAAAGGATTCAGATTTTAACAAGCGGTCAAAAGGGTTTATTAAGGATTTTTGGATTCTTGCTAAGCTTGCAGCCTATCAGTCTGGTGTTGAGCTTACTTCTGTAACCACTACCCATTTTTTCCCTTTTTTTATCTTTTTAGCTTTATCATTAAGCGTCATTTTCTTCGCACTTACTCCCATATACAATTTAATAACAAAATTATAAGAATTTTAAAAGCAGCATAGCAGTATATATTCAGAATTTCCAATGGAGTGTTAAGTGTTGGCGTACATTTTTCTATTTTTTTCCAGCCCTTTCTCAGTTCATAATACCAATGTTCAGTTTTCTTAGTAAGATGAGTTGCGAAACTTTCTTTTGTCTTCTTATTATTAACGTTTTATGTGTTACCTTTATTCATTAAATATCATCTTATTCGCGTTTAAGCCATGTAAAATTCAATTCAGCGGCAAACTCACAAAATATTTAAAAGCAGCTTATCTTTAGCATTTCAGATAACCAATCTCGCGCGCTGGAGATATAAAGGTATAATTGTTGCCACTATTCGCTTTCAAATCCTTGAGTTTGTTAATCAAATATTCATTAAAGTTTTACAAAATACGAAATAGCTTATAAAGTAAATATGAAATTCAAAGTTCGGGCTTCCAGGTGCATATGTTCCGATAGAGGACTACGTTATTCAAAATTTGGTGGCTCTAGGTACCGTCTTTTTTTTTACAATGCGAGAAAACATGCATTTTCACTATAATTTATAGGTTTCACTATAATTTTAGGTTTAAGTATATGGCTCTTCGAAATAAATAAAATATTTTAGGACACACAATTCTGAAAATTGCACCAGGCGTTGAAATGTGTGAACATGCAAAAATATATGTACTGTAAAAGTTCGAATACCAGCAAATTTTAATATTTACCAGTACTGTGTATTAAAAGCCTCAACGCCTGGGAAAATGTTTATATTTTGACTTAATGTATCGGCACATTCTATGCAAACGTTTTAAGAAAATCAGTAAAATTCAAAACGTAAAATTCAATCGAATAAATATGACGACATTTAGAATCCCAGGAGAGAAAATTTAATGAAAAAAAGGCAATTATGTTTTATTTGTCTAAAATTTTATGTTAAATTATTTTACAATGTTTTTTTCGCAGATTTGTTTTTCAAACTTGTTACTCAACAAGCGCGCTCAATAAAACTCTAGTTGATAGTCTAAGATTAAACAAATGTTAAAGAATGAAAAAGTAGCTCCTTGCGGTTAAAAACCCGACAGTCATCTGTTTGTAAAGATGACAGTTGGAGAAGGTTTGTTTAGATTACAGGTGCAACACTGGAAAAAAAATTAAGTTGTTTGTGATATATCTTGCAGGTTTAAGTTTCATTTTACTTAAGCGACGACATGAAGTACGAGAAAATTATTTTTGCCAAGAATTTTTTGTTGCCTAGAATGTCGTCATTTTCTTTGATTTTGTAACTGCTGCCACGTACATGAAATAGAATTCAGCTCTCAAGATCTCGAAAAGTGAAATGGAGACTTATCACTTTGAAAAATAAAATAAATTAAAATAAAAGTTGCAGAATCGAATAAAAGAATATTCGTAGATGATATAAGTATTTGTTTTATTCCAGTTATATTAAATGTGTTCAAATTTTATGCTAAGCTGGGATAAGTAATACATATTATTCACGAAACTGTTACTTTTAAGGCATTTAATTTAATTAAGTGCGAAATAAATCTTCAATTGAATTAAACTATATTTACTGCACTGAAAAGATTAATTAACAGATCTAAACAGATTAATTAAATATTTGAAACATGTCGGGATCTTTAAAGTTTCCAGAATCTGACATGAATATTTAAATATAAAATTTCAATGTATTAAAAACTTTTCCCTATCGAAAAGTGCTTCAAATCAGATAAATAAGAGAATAATTTAGGATTTAATTTCTATTGATAAACATGAGAGTAATTTATGATTTGATTAGCATTTAATTAGTAAATTAATTATTATTTTGATTTTCTGAGAAAAGATTATTGTTCTTTTCCAAAAGATGGAAAAAAACAAATAGTGTTTTTGAACTACTCTTACGAGTTTCATGTATATTCACACATAATTTCGTATATAATTACATAAAAACCGAATTCTTTTCGTTGTAATATCTTAAAAATTTTTCCGTAAATTTTACGATATTAAAATATATAAAAAAAATACGAAGTGCCAATTTGTTACTTTAAAAGATTATTTCTTTAATAACTAATTATTTTCCTTTCGGCAACGTTAACTTTCAAACATGTTGTGTGTAAATATATAATTTAACGAATTAACTTAAATAACAAACGTGAAAAAGTCGTCTGTCATACTCATTGCTTATGAATTGCATTCTAAATTCCAAACTGAAAGAATTCAAAACTTTATTACAAAAATAAGCGTAAATGAAGCAAATCCAGCAGTCTCTTAAAAATACCTAGCACCTTTTAGAACACAAAGTTTTACAATTCCGGTAGTGAAGTGTTACACTAACTTGAAACCCTGCACCCAGAACCCACGTATAATTATAGCCTTCCCAAAAATGGCTGTCAAACATGGCGGATGGTTCTTTTCTTTTGTTGCTCTCAATTTTCTCTCTCCTCAGCATTCTATGTTCGGGAGTACGTTATTTTGGGACTACGATTGATGCTTGGCCTCTTCTCCTGCCTCTCTCTTACGGGTGTCAGGCGATAGTTTGGTGTGGGAGAAGACGCTCTAATAATAAAGTTCGAGTTTATTGGCGTCACTTTGTTATTTTTTGCTTCTCGTTTACTAAGATGCTTCAAAATTAATATTTAAAAATATGGTGTCTATTTTTCGAGCATATATTAAGTCAAAAAAGATACAGGGATTTTTCTTGGTAAAACTGGATAGCTAGTTATTCAAAATCAGCAAAAATTGCACAAAAGTGTCTACAGTTATTCCATATTGTAAATATTCTATGTTATATTTATAGACGCTTAATAATTTTTAAAAATTTTATAAATAGAAATTTTAAAAAATGGAGCACGATAAAAATAATTTTGAAACTATAGAATTTGAAATATATAGAATAATTTACAAACACGAGAGCAGAATAGTTTCGAATAGTTCTGCCTATATAAAAGTGGAATAGAATAATACCGAATTCAAGAAGAAAAATTTGGAACCTGTGTTTTCTAAAAGAAAATTTAACATATAATAGCAATTTGAATTATAAATGCTTAAGACACTAATATTAATAAAACTTCTATTAATTCATTCAAATACTTGAAGTACTAGTACCGAAGTACAGTTTAGATGTAGAATGGAAAAATACGTCATGCGTCATACTTTATTTAAATTCTTCTTGCAATTTAAACAAAAATAAATTAATTAAATTTAAAAAAACGAAAATCTTTGAACCAATATTTCATGCATTTGTATGGAAACAATTGTAGAATAAAATTTGTTAAATATTTATATTATGCTTCGTAAAAATGTTACAGAAACTCATGACATTTCCTGCTTTACTAAATTTGTAATTACTTTTTAAATATTTATATTATAATTTCTAAAAATATTCTAAAATTTTTATTTCTAAAATTTATTTCTGGAATATTTAGTTTTCGAAAATTTTTCTAAAATGTAATCATATGTTAAAGAAGGTATCCAGGTAATACTTAAAAATGTACTTAATTTTAAATGTAATATATTTCATTATTAAAATGTTTTATATCAATAAAAGAAGCTTTCGAATTTCATCGACAAAGATTTCTTTAAATAACCTTTATTTTCCTTTATGTGTTAAAATCTTTTAATTACATTTATAAGATACTATTCTCCTACGTATCTAAGAGAGATTATTGACGTATATTAAAAACAACGATTATTTCTTTAGAAGAATATAATTTCTAATCAGATAATTCGCAATTTTAGGCCATTTCTAAGAAAAACATTTTGATATCCAAATAATTGTGGAACTCCTTTCAAAACATTTTAAAAGGTATTCCACAAGGAAAAGATATTGAAATTTTTTTAATTTGTTCTGACTTCAAACATTTTTTGACTGCTTATCTGCAGAAGTACAGTAAAATTCGTTCTTTAAACTTTTTTTAATCATTTAGCTTTTCTTATGACATAAATTCTTCTTTAAATCTTGTTTCGAATGGTTTATTATAAGCCATTACAAACAAGCTCAGCCAGTTAATTCATTTCATTTTCTCATCAGATGATTTATTACAAATAATAATTTACTACAAAAAGCTCATCCAATTAATTTACGCCCACCAGCGGCCGAGCGGTAAAGTCGCTGAACACTGGTAGTTCGGTCCGAGGTTCGAATCCCGCGAACGGGCTGGCTGCATGGGTGTTTTCGTGGTTTTCCCCATGTGTAACGTGTATACGAGCCAGTTTCCCTTAGAAAGTCCTCCACGATAGGCATCCCTCCTCTTAGGCAGATAGCCCTAGTGTGCTTTGCCATAATTAAATACACCGACACCGACACCAATTAATTTACATTCATCATTTAATCAAATTACAATTTATTAAAAATGCTCAGCTCAGTTTCGTGACGAGGATTATTAATTCCACGCGGGGACTAGAACCTTCAGTCCTACTTATTCGTTGTTCTTGACAGTTCTTATCAAAAATAATGTTTAATGTCTACAATATTGCGTAAAGGAATAAATGCAACCTGATTTTGATATTCTATGAATTATGAAAGAAACACTGCCCATTTGGGTGCATACCAGCTACAGCAAATGGACTCCTTTGAGAAGCAGAAGTTAGCAAATTTCTTCAATAAAACTAAATAAATGAACTTTTCCCTTGAGACGCATTCTTTAGAGGAATCCATTTTGTTTTGTTCGAAACGCTTTCAGCGATTTCACGCATCAGTGGAATAACAGGCTTCACTCAACACCCCACCCACCCCAAGATCAGGAACTGTTTAAAAAAATGTGATGCAAGTGGGACTATTAATGTAATTGGTGACTGGTATCCGTTATTCCCAAGGACGATTCAGAGATCTGGCAACATGTGATACTCTGTTTTTCGTCCCTATTTAGCGTTTTTTTTTTTTTTTTAATTGTTTTATTCTTTTGTTAAGTCACTTTTGAAATAATATTCTTGGACAATTAGTGAAATACCTGGAAATGGAATTTCCCTTAATTTCAATAGAATACACAGCAGAAAAAAAAATAAGAAGCAAATAGCAATTAAGCTGCTTATCTGTGTGCTAGCTGTTGCCACTGACGTTAATTCCTGTCGCTTTAATTCTAATAAAGCTTTTAAAATTCTTCTCGAATAATTTTTAATCATATTGTTCTGTCTTAGTTCTGGTGTCTTTCCGAATCTAATTTCTAGCAAAATGCGCTCCGTGGATTGTTTGATAAATTAATTTGGGCAAAGCATACGGTTGAAGCAGTAACTTACGTGCCAAACGAAGGAGATTCATGACATAGCTGTCTGGTGCTCCTTAAGAATCCAAAATTTACATTGAATTCACTGCAAAATCCTAAATTCCCACTTAAGTATTTCATGTAATTCCTTCTTTCATGCAAGTACACGAATGAACTAAATGTGACAAGCAAATTTAGTCGATAAAAATGGCACAAAATTTAATTAATTAATTAACTCTGTCTGTATGTGATTTTGGGCTAAGCACCATAGTAATACGTACAACATATGACGTCAATGCAGGTTTTAAAAAAAGCACTACCAACAAATTCATTTTTTCATTCAATATGAACTTTGCCGATTGTGTCAGCGTGGCAGAGAGGTAGACTGCTCCGGAAATAGAACAGGAAAAGCAATAAAGTGCTTATTCAGGCGCTAGGAGTATTTTTGTTCGGTGAGAAAGAATGCACTGCCGGAAATTCATATTTGGTGACTCAGCCCTAATTTAAAAGTTTGCTGGCTGCTGAGGGCTCCCAATTCTCTTCGCTTAGTCTACGGCGGAAAATTAATCACCAAGTTAAAAATAGAAACCAAAACATAAAATAAAGCTACACAGCCTGAGACGACAGCTTGATTTTGCACCCGATACTTTTAAGCTCAGCATTAATGTGCGTTTCTAAATTATATGAAAGGCTTACACTAGAAATAGCTTCTTCTGTCTCTGACAAATTCGAGAAAAAAGGGCACATTCATTAGAAATATAATAAAAAATAATTGCTATTCTGTTGATCTCATGTATGATAATAATAAAATTCAAATGTAAAGTGCAAATATTCCAAGAAAACGTCTAACTAAAAATAAATGCCATAGAAATACCATAGAAAAACGCTAAACCAAACTCAGTGGCGTAACAGCCCTAATGGGCCAAGACCGGCAGTGCCCGAAATCTTCTTTCTTGACCGTGAGCCCCGGGGTGCGTATGCCCTGAACATAGTGGTCAGCTTGTCGCAGGACCCCCAGTGTTTAGCCCCCAAGCGAGCTTGGTACTCATTTTATCGACCCAAGGGATGTAAATCAAGGGATGAAAGGCTGAGTCGACCTTGCCCAGCCCGGGAATCGAACCCCAGACCTGTGGTGCTGCTGCGCGATGCGCTAGCCACTGCTCCACCGGGCCGTATAGAAAAATGCTACAGAATACCAAATATTAGTAAAAAAATTATAAAGAGTCTTATTTTTTGTACCGAGCATGGTGAGCATTATTCCAATATATTGTAGTAGTAATTATTTGCTTGAGGTAAATTATCACAAATCACATATAATTTTCATCATTGGATACCTGATGCTGTATACCATCGGGTCTAGGTCGTTCTATAAATGTCTATGGAAAAGATGCTGCCCTTTCAAATTGCATCCGTCTAACTTTCAGCTATCATATGATGAGGATGTCCACTTCCTGTTATTACCATCAAGTATGCCTAGCTTTTATCTAAGACAGTTATTATGAAGTTTTCATTATAAGTGAATGAAGCTGTCTGCTTGGAGATATAAAAAAAAGTATTTCCTGGCAAAATACTGACAACATTTAACACGGTTTTTTTTTTTTTTTTTTTTACTTAACCTGGTAAAAATTAAATAGTCCAAAACACTAACAAACGTAAAGCGAATCATCACTACTATGTCTGAAAGTAACTATAAACACTGGGAAAAGTTTAAAACAAATCTTTTTATTTAAACACGAACTTTGAATATAAATGCTTCCTATTGTGCTAACAAAGTCAGCTACAATTCGTGGCAATGGAATTAAAGAAACAGTCAATACTTCAATTTCAAACGCAGAATAGAAGTCAAAGACTACACAGTTAAACTTAAATCAGCTGGCTCAGAAGTTCTAACCGGCATATCAGATTCAAATTCGGCAGCGATAACGCAAAACCGAATGACACAAACGTAACAGCAGAGCTGGCAGGAACTAACGTAACGTGCCCGCGAAAGGCAGAAACAGGCTGTGCCTTACAATCCAAAAATCTCAGTTTAAATACTACCTAACTAAATATAAAGAAAGGTAACACACAAAATGTTAAAAAACGCCCCTTTGGACGTAATTTAAAATCTGAAACATTTCAGATTTTGTTTTTATATCGTAATTAATTTATTAATTGCTAAGTTATAAACTTTAATTTAATTCTTTTTAATTTTGGTAAGCTCTTGCCAATAAATTTAAAAAACATGAAGAATGTGGAAACGCATCTATTTACAAAAATAATAATTTTTTTTCCTTTGAAGCAAATTATTTTAAAACTTATTTTTGATCAAATAATAAATGAAATAAAACAATGTAAAATGTGAAAATTATTTAATTTTAAGGCATTTTTATAAATATTTCGAAATGTGAATTTTAATCTCATTTAACAACATTTCATTTTAAATTTGCTTTCAAATTGCAATGTGAGTTTAAAAAAGTAAAAACATATACTTAGGTCTTCACTTCAAAATGCTCAACTGTTTTTAATGCCTGTTAAGTAGCAAAGATCCTGTCCATTGAACTGAAATTTTAAGACTGAACCACTTCTCAGTAATAATGTCAATCTTTGTTTCTTTTCTGTGCAGGGTGACGAAGACAAGAAAGAGAAGAAGAAGAAGACCAAGAAGAAGGCAGAAGAAGATGCACCTGAATCTGCCCCTGCTGCCCCAGCTCCCGCTTCCAAACCAGCCTCTCAGAAAAGAAGGGCCCAAAGATCTGGCAGTAATGTCTTCGCTATGTTTACCCAACATCAGGTCCAAGAATTTAAAGAAGTGAGCTCATTTTAGTGGCACCCTCTTTAATTAAAAATTGTAACATATTATCAAGGTGAAATCGAAAAAGCGTGGCAACGCCGATTCATAGTCCATATTTCTAAAAACCTGACTTTGGCATTTCGTCTCGCTTCTATTCGTCCCCATTCGGTTCAACTTAGAAATGTGAACAAATATTTCCATACATGAAATTTATTTGAAGAACAGGACCAGCTTAATTATCGAAAATTCATTTGCTTGGATTCATTTCAAGACGACTAACGATGAGACAGATTTGATTAAATCGACGTCACGATTTCATCATAAGAGAAAAATTAAGTTCATTAAGTTATGTTTGTTTTTATAATAAGAAGAATTATAACCTTATATTTAAAGCGTATTGTAATTATTTTCTCACTATAATTTATTGGTTATTTACGAAGAAAGTCTTCTAAAAGGTCTTCTAAAACTACACGAAACGCCTTCAAAATACACACAATTTGGTTGATTTCGACCCGCAGCCAAAAAAGGCTGCCGAGGCCTGTTCCAAGATTTTCAAAAGGCATTACAAAATAGGCTAGCCATCACTCTATATGAGTTTCCATCTTTTACTTCCGTATTGTAATTATTTTCTCACTCTAATTTATTTGTTATTTACCAAGAAAGTCTTCTAAAATGAAAACTACAGGAAACGCCTTCAAAATACACACAATTTGGTTGATTTCGACCCGCAGCCAAAAAAGGCTGCCGAGGCCTGTTCCAAGATTTTCAAAAGGCATTACAAAATAGGCTAGCCATCACTCTATATGAGTTTCCATCTTTTACTTCCGTATTGTAATTATTTTCTCACTCTAATTTATTTGTTATTTACCAAGAAAGTCTTCTAAAATGAAAACTACAGGAAACGCCTTCAAAATACACACAATTTGGTTGATTTCGACCCGCAGCCAAAAAAGGCTGCCGAGGCCTGTTCCAAGATTTTCAAAAGGCATTACAAAATAGGCTAGCCATCACTCTATATGAGTTTCCATCTTTTACTTCCGTATTGTAATTATTTTCTCACTCTAATTTATTTGTTATTTACCAAGAAAGTCTTCTAAAATGAAAACTACAGGAAACGCCTTCAAAATACACACAATTTGGTTGATTTCGACCCGCAGCCAAAAAAGGCTGCCGAGGCCTGTTCCAAGATTTTCAAAAGGCATTACAAAATAGGCTAGCCATCACTCTATATGAGTTTCCATCTTTTACTTCCCCATTATTTTTCATTGGTTATCAATGTGTATATGCATAAAACATCAAAGAAACAGCACCAGGGAAAATCGCAGTAGCTACTTGTAAACACTTTCAGAATAAGGTAATGTATGAAAACGCAAAGACTGAAAAACACTTAAAAATTACGGAACTAAATTTCAAGCCTTTAAAATACCAAAACATTAAGGCATAAAAATTTCACAATTAAAATCTCAAAAACCTTTAGAGGCGAAGCAACCGTCTGCTCAGGACACAAAGTCCTTGGCCATCCAGTATAGTAAAAGAGAACATCAACACTGTGCTGTAACTTAAGGATCAAGGTATAGACAGACGAGCAAGTGCTGCTAATTCCTAGTGTCTGTTTTTACAAATGGGGCATTGGCTATTTATCAATATTTCTATTCTGCTGAAATGTTCGGCTAAGCATTTGGCCCTGTATCCAATCTCTGCTTGGCCTGCGACTGAACTCATTCTAGTCATTCCTGATATTCTTCCAAAGTTTATCCTTCAATTTAACTGATAGTTCTGTGTTGTAAGCTGACATAAGATTCTCTCGAATACTTCTTCTAAGGTAATCCAAAGGAATGGAATTATGTTTTCAATAAATAACTCCGTTTTACTGTTCCTATTTAGCTCCCTGATATCTCGTTTTATTTTTGGTACAAGATGAGACTCAGAGTGGTGTTGATGAAGAGCTATTGCCTCTATGACGGACTTAGATTCAACAAGAATAACGACCATTGTAAAACATTCAATTCTTGGATTTCAAATTAGGCACATCCGAAAAGATTCTGCATCAAAGTTTGAAAAATGTTGACCCGTTGGGGCATACTGTGAAAACAGTTTCCAATATACACCTGCACCAGCAGCATTAATCAATTCTAGAGCTATCTGTATATGCACGTGTCCATTCTGGCTCAGGATTGTTATTATCCAATAGTGATAAGGTATTTGTTTTTAGAACAATATCTAATGTTTCTGTTTTCATCCAGTTTTAAATTATGAGTATACGATATTACCGAAACTCCAGGGGTCTGCAAGTATGTTAGTATTTTCAACAGGAATATTAAGGCTTTAAATCGCCCAAAATGCTTTCAAAAATCTTGACACCGGGACATTTTTAAAGTCACGCGTGCCCCCTGGATGGTGCTAAATGAGTAACAGTTAGAGACTGTAGCTGCTCTCTTTCGAAAGTGAAATTATAAAGAAAAGGAAAATGCAAGTGATATTGTTGGATTAGATTGTCCTTGCTTCGTCTTGTTTAACAGCTAAAACCCTACTGCCGATCCTTGCTATTGTTTTGAGATAGAATATTCCAGACTTCGAGTTCCTGTAATTGTCATCATCTGAAGTTGAAAAAATTCGTCTATGGTACTTGAAGTAACGGACTTAAGTTTTGACAATTCTTTCATTTTTATCGTTGCTGGCAGTTACATCAGACTGCGGTCTGGTATGAAAAAATAAAGTTCTACAAAAGCAATTTCCCAATTATTTTCTCCTCAGATGACCTTTAACCTCTTGAGCTGCTTTCTTTCTGACAAAGACAGCCCCGAGATTCATACTTTTGTGAATCAGAACCATCTTCAAGAAACAGATGATAAGCTAGTAGATCAGCTGCCCTGCCGACTACTAGCCATTTTAGTTTTTCAAAAATTTATTCTATGATACTGTAAAGATTAAAAATTATGATGATGTTAAGATGGTACTGTAAAGATTAAAAATGGGAAAAAAAATTCGTTTTCAAGTTTTTCAAACATATATAGATATTACATGCTATTAATTGCTTATTAAGTCAGAAAGCATGTGCCAAACACATTAATATTTATGTGTCTGATAAGAAAATGAATATTATCAAAAATAAAACAATATAACGAATGGCAAGCTTTTCTAAAAATAAAAATTAAGTGCAATGTATAAAATTGCACTTAATTTTTTTTTGCATTTTATACATTTTTAAGGGCAATTTTATACATAGCTAAAATCTATATGTAAAGCAGATATTTAAACCAAAAATCATCTTTCAGGCTTTCCAACTCATCGACCAAGATAAGGATGGTTTCATCTCCAAAGGAGACATCAGAGCAACATTCGATTCCCTTGGTAAATACTTTAAAGTACTATTTTTAAAAATGTGAAAACATACAAATTATGTATTTAAAATTTCATTTTTAATTTTGTTCTTTGCTTGCTGTAATATTTTTTCCATGTTTGTATCCTAGAAATTTTATATAATTATTCCGCAATTGTGTTAAATAATGCGAAATTCGTATTTAACTTCTTATCTTTGAATATATTTTCACGTACATACGTATGTTTGTAAGAAAACAAATCCAAAACATGAAAAATTAGTCACCCGCAACATCGAAACTGTGAACTACGTTACTCAGTGTTATCAGTATAATGTGATACCAGTACGATTACTAAGATGTTTTCGCGGTTGGGCGTCGCATTCTAATTTTTGCAGCTGTTCTCAATCTCGTTCGTATCTTTTTGACCTTCCATCTCCGATGTTTCTCTTGCTCAGATTTTTTGCTTCCTTGTAGGCGTACATGAAACTTAAAGCGATCTATTCTGCAGCCATTAACACCGCTTTTATGACCAATAAAAGATTAAATTACCTCTGTCTTTTATGTCAAAGCAGGACTAACGAAGAGTAAAAAAAAATAGTACTAAGACATAAAACTGTTTTCATGTGCAAAAACAATGTAAATTATGGAACTTAAATATAATAAGCACGTAAAAAGTTATACAAAATACAAATATCGCTTTATGTGAAACCTAAAATGCATATACCATATATTTTCGAATGTAAGCCGATCAAGATGCAAACCACAATTAAAAAAAGTGTAAAAATTGATTTCATGTGTGTAGCTACCGTATATTCCGGCGTATAACACGCATTTTTAATACAAAATATATAAACAAAATTTATGGGTGTATGTTATACGTCGAATATAAAAATGAAAGATTGAAAGGAAAAGATGAGTATACAAAAACTATATTTCTACCTGTACTAAATGCAGTTTGTTTAAAAGAAATGACATTCCTTATGAACTTAAAAAAATTCCTTATTTGATAATATGAAACGTTCGTCATATTCGTCTTCCTTTTGTACCTTCAGGCGTATCATCGAATTCTGTTTCATCTTCACCATCACTGTTATTCTGATCCATTAATAAATAATCATCTTTAATTCCCTCTAAACTGTTAGCTATACTACATTTTAGTGGTTTTTGAATTATATCAAGTTTCATTTCCTTCCTTGTTTGTATTATCCACTCACACACTAATTCTAGACTGGCAGGAAGCATCGAGCTTCCTTTTCCTTTCCTATTCCTTCCTTGTCTTTGATGTCCACTTCAAAATCGCGGCTTCAAACGACTACATAAAGAGAAAAAATCTAACTCCTAATTCTGCGAATTTATTTGGTTTGGTAGTGCATTCTTACCTCAAAAAATGTCCCCCTTTTCTCGAAACCTTAGAATAATATTCTTGTGCACACCTGCATTGCGCATCCTCTTTGCAGAATTATTTACTTCCTCAAGCATTTTCCCCAGACATATTGTTCCCCTTATTGCTTGTCAATTCAGTATACCATTGTTCAAAAGCTTAAGAAAAATCTTCGAATGAATGACTTCAGAAGATAAGAGCATCGCACCTGCATCTTTCAGGTTTCTTCGTAAAGGAAAGGGTGCGCGTCATATGGCGAATATATCTAAAACTAAAAAATTGTAGTTTTAAATTATGGGTGCGCGTTATACGTTAGAATATACGGTACATACGTATCATCAAAAGGCATATAATTGGTCCAGTATACTTACCAGGAGTTTCCATTCGAACAATAGGAGAGACAGCATAATAAATTGCAAAGGCATTTTTATAGCCAATAATTTTTCTGTTTGACTCAGTTCTTTCAGCTTTTGTGTATGTGCATCATTTTTTCCTCTTTGGCATCGCAATTTGTCCTTTGGTTCTCAGCTATGCAAACAATTTTCCACCAATGGCAAGACATTTTTCTCTCAGTTTTTTGGTGTAAAATAAGATTCGTCATTTCTCACATAAAGAGATTATACGGACAGAAAACGATTGCATTTTCTGCTAGTTTTAAGCCAAAAGTTATCATTTTTGCCAAGTAATTCTGCAGATGGAATTGGACATGATATATTGTGTACGAGTTAAGCTGGAAATGCAGAATGGCGATATTCACCTAGTCTTCGCCTCTAGTAGAGAGAGACAAAATTTTGAGTCGGATATTAATATTCAGAAATTTGATTACTATGTATTAGGAATAAATAAATTATATAAAATTAGGTAATAGGATTAGGATTAAATAAAACAAAAATAATATTTTTTTCAATTAATTATTTAACATATAATTTCAGTTTTGTAATCAAATTATTCATAAATAATTTTGAACTCACATGTAAGCCTACTCCCTAAACCTAAGTAGCAAAATTTTGCTAAAACGTCAATGTCTTTGACTGAGAATTCCAATCATGTTCGTGGAAATGTTCATGATTAAGTTCAGAATAAATAGACAAACAAAAAATATCTAAATATGAAGCAAAGTGAAAATTATTTCAGTATGCAAACATAATTAAAATAACATTTCTCATTTCAAACTGCCTGAATATCAGTTAGTTATTTAATTTCCACTTCTGACAACACTTTATTTTTCAGGTCGTCTATGCACAGAAGCTGAACTCGACTCCATGGTAGCTGAAGCCCCCGGCCCCATCAACTTCACTATGTTCCTGACCATTTTCGGTGATAGGATAGCCGGTAAGCATTACATTAAAACATATCCTCTTCTGATACAATTAGTGACAGGAAAACAGCGGTGCGATACTTTTAAATAGCATCCATCATGTGGTCCTTGAGCAAAACTGGAAAGTTCGTCGGCATTGTGTACCACAAATGCCCATGGATCAATGACTAAGGATGCCATCAGTTCTGAGTCTTATTTCTTTACATGCTTATCCGGCAGAATATTAGATAAATAATCATGTGTATATCCGATTGTATGTGGTATGATGAAAATTGAGAGGCTGCTGGACAAAGTATGGCATCAGTGCCTGCAGAGCTATGACCAAGAAAGGATGTCATCATTCCCCAATCTCTGTAAGATTTTCCTCCGTCCTTGCTGCATGGCTTCGTGGTGTAATTGGAAAACACGTCCGGCTAGCAAATGAGAGGTCCGAGTTTGAATCCCGGAGAGAACATTGCGAATTTTTTCGTTTCCTAGCTTCGAAAAATTAATAGGCTCTTGCTTCTTTATATGTTTATCCAACTGGCTATGGAGATAAATAAGTAAAACATTATTTTCATGTATCTTTTTACTAAGTCCGTTTCATGAAAACATGGATAGGATAGATATGAAATTTATATTACATATATAGATATGAATTTAAATTAAGGTAATTCTTGTTTTTTCTGATGTGAATTCATCTGCAAAGGAAAGTCTGCATAGTCTGTGTAAAAGAATCGATCTTTCCAGTGGTTTACATGAACAAGCAAACTAAATACTATAAAAAAGGTAGAAGATTTGATTTACATATAAAAATATCATTCTTCAGTCAGACCATCCGATTTAAATACCTATGTATTAACCTTGCATAAAATTCCACTTCGGGTAAGAAATCAATAACAAATAACAAATATCAGAAATTTTTGTAATACAATATCACTTTGAAATCTCTCATCGTAACTTATGCAGATAAATAATATATTACCATATATGCATTTAATGTTTACCTGAGAGGGATACATCATTTATTGTACAACAAATACATGAAAAAATGGTACAACGTATTTTCATATGAATGATTTATTTTACGTTACAACTAATAATTACGAAAGGTAATAAAAATATATATTTTTAATACATTTTAATGTTTTGGAAACTCTTAAAAATTATTTTTGAACAATTTATTTATTTCATATTTTAACAGTACATTTTGCCCCAGTGTTTCGCAATCCTCTCTCTCAAACGAATCAACAAACGAACGTCTTTCTATTGTTCAAACCGACAAAATTGTTAGTTTGGTGACATCTCAAACATCTACATGAAATATCTTAAGTAGAGTTTCTGTAGACTAAGTATAGTTTTCACAGTACAGTTTTTATAATTGCGAAGAAAAACAGTGCAGAGTATCTACAGACTCAGGGTATATACTACTTAACAGAGTGTATACTTTAGAGTGTTAATAAAAAACCTCGGTTAATCCGGACATAGATACACAAGCATTCAACACAAATGAACACAGTTTAAATATTATTCATTTTTGTAATACGTTTTACAGTTTTTGAAAAAATATGATATGCTTATATAAATATGATATAATTTGAATATGCTTAAAAATGATGCAAAATTTAAAGTGTTTTTTACATAATGCAAAGTTTTTAAATGGGAATAATTCCGAAATTGTATTTAATGATCATAATCATAAATTCATTTTAAATTATGGTTATGATTACGAAATTATGGCTATAATTATGATTTATGATTAGAATTCAATTTTATTGTTAATTACCAAATTATTGTTAAGGTTATAAAATCGTAATTTCATAAGTTCATGATGTTTAACAGCAATGAAATTCAATCTCAGTTAGCGAGCGAGAGTTTAGTTTAATGTGTGCTCTTTCCTTATATTATTCATTAATATCATAATCAATTTTCTAAGGTACGGACGAGGAAGACGTCATTGTCAATGCCTTTAATATGTATGATGAGGGAGAAGGAAAATGCCGAGAGGAGACGTAAGTTACTTGACTTGTATTTTTCTGTATAAAAGACAAAACAAAAGTATGTGCAATAATCAGAAGCATTTGCAGATAAGCTAAAAAAAAAAGAAAAAAAAAATATTACGAATTTATATAACAACAGTAAGTTATAATCAATAGTGATAAAACTAATTCTGAGAGAAAACAATTGTTATTAATATTTAGACCAAATAATAATTTATTCTTCAACAGAAATTTACAACTGTATGATACACAGTATATAATACTTTTACAAATAAGTAGTTCTTCAGTTGTTGAAAGTTAAGTAAATAGTTAGAGGATTTAAATTACGTTAAAATTACGTTAACTTATGAATAAAATTTTCAATCAAATTTATAATGTGCAGTTTATTATTATATTTTTATTGACAACAGAAATTGTTTGATTTTTTTTTCTTTTTTAACATGTGTACGAAAAGCAAATTGGTACTACTTTGTTTCGATACACAGCTTAAATTTTTTCTACCTTGTACGAGGTAAGGGAAGTATTGCAATTGCAAAAAATTTCGGGTATCATTTTTCAACAAAGATATCCATTTTGACCACTCTCGAACTAATTTTGACGATTTTTTTCGTATGACATCTCTATAGTCAGAATAAAGAACTATTTTTTCTAAAACGGGTTGTAACATGGATTTAAAATGATTTTTTGTGACGATTCGAGATGATTTTCGTGACTTGAAGGGATTTTTTTCGTGACGTCTGTACGTATGTACTTATTTATATATGTATCTCAAAAACGACTAGCCGTAGAAGATTGAAATTTTGTATATGGGACTGCTATAATATGCAATTGTGCACCTCTCTTTTTTTTTTAAATTGGCAGCACCAAATATATATAAACAGCTATATAATCCCTCTTACCCGGTTCGAGGAGCTGCGTGTTTTTATTCTCATTTGTTGGCAAATTGTGCATTTTTTGGCTTTAAAAAGTGATTGAATTACATTTTTTCTCATATTCTGGCTAAGCTTGTTATGCCTTTAGTTAATCTGCACGCAAGAGTTGCAGAATTATCAAAATAATTTAAAAGTGTCAGCTTGGCCTAACGTGGCGGCTGTTTGTTTACATCTGTAATTCTCAGTAGTATAGTGAATTAAGTCAGTTGGTGCATCAAGTTCAGTGTCTTTCACTCAGTGGAACCAAAAGGTTAACTTTAAATTTTTGTCTTCGAGTCCGTTGGCTGAACAGATTGCTTTGGCACAGAAACCTTAATTTTAATCGTAAAAAAAATTTTTTTTTAGGATTCTTAATTGCTTCTAACCGTATTTGATGTTTTACATTTTTCTGTATTCGTTTTGAGTTTTTATGTATATTTGCCTTGCCGCGAAATGAGAACTGAATTGATTCAATAAGAAATTTATCTATGATGAAATAAGTTTAAATGAAGTGCAACAAAAAATGTGTATAATTTAATTGGCCGTACAAGGAAAGTCATATGTTGTCCATATCAGATTGTTTAGAACTGTTTTCACAGCATAAAGAAATAAATCAAAATTTGTCTGCAACTCTGAGTGTCAACAGCAAAATGTTCCTCCTTTTTTCCGTAGTAATAATGAAATAATGTAATAAAGTTTTACGACCTTCTGAAGATATGTGGAAGCGAAAAATAATATCTAAGCAAGTTAATTTATACAGTTGAAATAAAATCAAAAATTTCAAGTTATTCGAGAAATAGATTAAAAATATTAATATCGCATATCTTTTTGTTTAATTTTATCTTGAAAACTCTTTGGACAACAAAATTCTTTTATTTATTTGTGTCCATGAAACGTGGATTGCTTGAGTAGCTAAACCAGTATAAAGTCTTCTCCCCCCCCCCAGGTTCGGTCCACAGTGGCTGAATATTATGACTGTATGATGAGAATTACGTAGTTTACCTTTCGCTTAATGTTACGAAGTTGTTTACATGTTCGTAGGAAATTATCTCTCCTGTAAGAAACTTATGCTTCGTGTTGCTTTGCTTTAATTAATTGATCAGCTTATCTCTGTATGATCCAGTCCCGAGGCTACTTCGTAGTGACGAGTTTTGCACCCCGGGTAAGACCCGGGTAAGACGCCCGGGTAAGACTGAGTGTTAACGCTTGTTACTGAATTGTCTGCACGGTGTACAGGGAATTTCTGTCAGAATGATAGTCCTTTCAAAAACTTGCAGAAGAGGAAGAGATCCTCAAACTTCATTCTGCTAACATTTCTCAAATATAACTTGGAATAAATCTGTTACCACCACTGTCCAATGATGAAATCATTTCCTTTATGTATGATTTTTTTTTTCATATTCAATTTCGTCCTGGATGAAACAGAAACAGTGCCATTCGTTGTTCAAGCTATAAAACAAACGAACATTAATAAATATTTTTATAATCATATGTAAAATTTTATTACAAATCTTGGAATGGAAAATCATAAGAACGTTTGCAAAGCCGTCCATAATGAAAGTATTTTATTTAAATGTCAGTCACATGATGCATTTATTTCTTTAAACATGAAGATTAGTAAGAAAATTATTTTAGTGAAATTTATTTTTTTCTCCTCAAATTTGATAAATTTATTAAAGTTGTATTTTTACCTATTTCAGGTTGAAACGCGCTTTGACCACCTGGGGAGAGAAATTCTCAGAGGCTGAGGTAGGTTTTCTTTTATTGCAGACCATTTCATATTATTTAATTGTATACCATAACGGTTTATTCAATATGCCAAGCAAATACCAATCAAATAGTCTAGAAAATTCACAAAAGCATTCCTCTAAAGGCAGATATCAATCGTGCATACTTGCTCTAGACTTGTTTCAGAACATATTTCTTTATTATAATGCATATTTGTCATAATGCCACTTGACGCAGGCCTCAGAAAATGCAGAACACAAAAATAGTCTTCCCAAGACAGATGTCAATAATGCATTTTTTGCCTTTTAAATAACAAACCCATTTGTCAGTTATGCTCACTTATAACTCTACTATTATTGTTACAAGTCTACCTAACTTAGTTTGATTTTGGCAAGATACAGCTCAAATTATTAATTAGCTTTAGACAGAATAAAATTAAGTAACAGTTCATTTATTACTTGAAGCTAAAACATGCAATGCATAATAGTCGATAACTTATCGAAAATGCCATAGTAAAATTGAAGCCATTTGTCTTTTAATATAATACATTTCAACGAAAAGTACTGTGCAACCACCTCTGCTGGTTATTTCCTACCAGGTCTGGTTGCTAACTAACTAAGCATGATAACGACTGCTACCGGAAATGGTTGAGTCGTTTAATGGGCTGATCCCTTCTGCACAAAATCCCTTAATAATTAATCCCTTCTGCACTGTGGTGACAAAGCACATTACCATTGTAAATGAGGGAGAGTTGTTACAACCTGAAATGCCTGTTTCAAAAGAACAGACTGCACCAATCCACACGGCAATCGGAAGTATGGCTACCTCCATTCAATGTAAAACTGGCGCCGATATTCTCCGAGTTAATAAGCGGGCTGTTATCTGGTAGACATGAGTTGCAGTTAACCTGACTGATTTTCTCACTTTCTTTTGCTTGCTTTTAATTTGCATAACCTTTTAACCTGAGCGGAGGTATGCAACGTGAAGAGAGAAGATAGCACAATATTCAACATCTAAAACTTAAAAATAATTGTCACATGTTAAACAGTGTAAGTAGTGTTAATTCGAAATAATATTAACAGTGTTAATCTCAAGTAATGTGTATATAGTGTTAGCATAAAAGATAAATTAAAAATCTAGTGCCTCATTGAGTGTTAAATTTCTCTAGAAAACTCCAGTTTGGAAAAATGCATCAACGATAAATCAAAAATTTCATCCCAGAACATTATGCAATAAACGGTTCAAATATAAAAATAAAAAAATATTACCATCTCAAACGTCTGCTGTTTCATAAGCTTTTATTTAGCGACCGTGGTTTTCATGTAGCAATTCTATTTCACAGGTTGAGGAAGCCCTCTCAGAAGCCCCCATCGACAACAACGGTCTCATTGACATCAAGAAATTCGCAAACATCCTTACCAAGGGAGCAGAAGAAGAAGAGGGAGGTTAAGCGGATGCAATCATGCCAGGTAAAAACGTTAAAACCTTTCATTATTATTATCCTAATTAATTAATTCACTCTATTCGTTATTATTCACCTATTAACCACGCCTGGAAAAAATGCTTTGTTTTCAAAGCAGAGAAAATTTAGTTTTATAATTGCATGAAATAAGTAAGTATCGAGTTTTAAATAAAATACTGAGTTATTTCCAAGTATAAGAAAGTTATTAGAAATCGACTAACTAAAACCGCGAGAATAGGCACAATAGGTAAATCTTCATTAAAAGGTATATTAAAAGCTACATCTTGTACCACAAATAAAATTTAAGCAAACTAGTTCCCGATGCATGCAGGATTTTAAAAACTCAAATTTTTGAGCATGTACGACCCAACCGATTTGCGAACTTGCAAACTCTTGACCAATCAGGCTCGGTTAATGCGAATTCAAGCATGCGCACTAACCTTTACACAGTATCACTCACCAATATACAAATTACAAGTCAGCACACAAATAAACGTTTCATGGAATAAATTAGCTTTCTGAGCGAACGGTCGCTGCAATTCTCTTTAAACTACAAATTCGCTCGCTAGTCACGTTCAACTTAATTTGCATTCCGATGATAGAACAGACAGGCAAGAATTAACATAAAAATAATGCATTAGATGAAATAAATATTAAAAAAGAGCTTTATTTAAAATTGTTGATTTGAAATAATAATCATAAATAAATAAATAAATAAATTTAAAAACATTGAACTAGAAAATATGAGTTTTGGCATTGCATATACGTCGGCTATTTTAGAAACAAATCTCTAGCCTAATGGTCAATAACTTCCATCATTCGTTAGTGACTAGGTAGATAAGACATCAATCTGCCAGGCTAATAATTTTATCCACTCAGCCACTAGGGAACTATTAAATAGAGGCCATAAACTGATTTCTTTGGCTATCACTGAGGCCCACCAGCGGGTATTTGGGTCCACTGGAAGATCCCTAAATTATGCAGTCCACCAATTTAGTAAGACAGTTCAACCCCAAGGAACCAAGCTGAAATCAATTCCTAGAGACTGAACTATCTTATCCATTATGCAACTGGTGACATTAGCCGAATGGATAAAATACGGTGACTTTAGCAACTGGTGACTTTAGCCGAGCGGATAAAATATAGTGACTTTAGCAACTGGTGACTTTAGTCCAGTGGATAAAATATGGTGACTTTAGCCGAGTGGTGACTTAATGATCCAGCTAGCTGAACTGGCATAATACAACTATCTAAGACTAAATTAACTGAGTTCATGATGTTTTTATTAGTTACTTCATCTCTTGTACGAATATGAATTCTCTATCCTTATGAATTCTTCCTCGAAAGCATTCCTTTTAAGGCGGATAAGCATTTAGAATTTCGCCATAAAACATATTTAAATCTATTAAACAAAGTGACAGAAGTAAGAATAATGGCCATTCTGCTTGTGCAGTCATAATAATGAAACCACTTCATTTGTCTAATTATTCCTTTTCATTTTCAGAATGAAGATTTCAAGGAGAACGACTTACAGTTTCAGCGGTGTCTACAAACACAGAATGAGAATTACCATCTGTTATGCATTGTTGTGGCTTTCCTTTGTTTGAGGAATTCCTCACAAAAGACATTTTAACTGCCATTCTGTTCGCGGGTGTTTCACCTTGAATTCTTCAATGCCATCAAATTTCTGTCTACATATCTATCTATTGGAATAAAAGCAAATAATTTTACTTTTTACTATTATCTCTTCTGTAATTGCCTTCCTTGTTGTCATCACACACACAAACTGCCAAACAGGAAACATTTTATGAAAAGAGTATAAATGTAATAACTTTTTACTCACAGAATCCCGTGAGAAAAAAATTATTTAATTTTTCATTTTATTCTTTTTTTATTTTTATTATTTATTTATTAATTTATTTTATTTTTTTTAGAAAACTGTAATTCAAAATGCAAACCAATTCAAAATGCAAATAATGATTGGGGAGGAAATATCGAAATACTTAAGAAAAACTAAAATACATAATAAAGAAGAATAATTATTTTGACAATGATATCGAAATTAAAAATCACAGAAGGCTAGTTTATTATAACCAGTTTCTGAATGCGTTAATAAAAAGTGCAAATGTGAGAAGAGCCATCAAGCTTTTTGTTAAGTTATGATTGTTTCATCGAATAACAGGGCACACACATACATGAAAAATAGGTGCAATTTCAAAATTTAGTATAAAGTATATTTCTGACCTTAATACGATAGAAAATACTAAAAGCAACGGCAATTGTCCAAGCCTTTCATACGTTGATTCCACACCATTAGTATAAGCAACTCATGCTTCGAGGCCCGACTAACAGGCTGGCTGCATGGGTGTTTTCGTTGTTTCCGCCATATGTAAAATGGATACGAGCATGTTTCCTTAAAAAGTCTTCCACGGAGGTTGCCCTCCCTTTCCGCCTAATGCCTAATAGTAGAACATATAATAAAAACAATGCAAGTTTACCTGAAGCAACATGACCCCAGCTCATGCAGTAATCAAATTAATTCCAAACTCGGTGAATCTTGTTCATGTAATGACCTAATCACAAAATTCTGGATTCACGTGGGTAACAGTGGTACATAAACGCTAGAGAAACAAATTCTTTGGGCGACTGGAGTGGCCAAGGGAGAGTCGTCTATCTGCAGTGCATTCGATCTGGAGCTGTAAAAGAAAACAACTGAAGTACTCGCATATTTCTCTTAAAATAAAGGCAAGCTCTGTATATTTAGTAATAGTTATAGAATATAATGGACGCGATAGAATGTAATCTCAGTTATAGAATATGATCGACCTGATTGGTCTTCATTTGGGATGAAAACCATTTTTGAATCGTTACCAGAAGAGGATCGCCAGTCACATTTGCTTCAGGGACCCTTTCTGGCCAGACACTGCGCATAATACAAGAAAGACATCTGAAGAATAACGCTGGTTCGTCTCCTTTAAAACTGTACTCAAAATTCAGCTACACTGTAATAATGTTCTTGTGCCTCTCAGATCGGAGCACACAGAGAGCCTACTCCCGCTGTGGTTCCATCTCGGAAACGGGACTTGCGGCAATGAAATAAAAATAGAAGTGAATTGTTAATTGCGCATATGAGATCTTGTTACCGCTGTTGATAGTAACCGCTTTTGCAACTAAAAAATAAATATGTTATTAAGTTTTTTGAAACTGCACCACTTTTTTGTACATGTTCTGAATTTTTAATGTTATATTTTAAATTAGCGTTTCTTAACCTTTCTTATCTTTTCCTCAATTTTTCGAATAATATTGCTATCCCAAAAAATTCCTCCACGAAACTTACTTATATATACAACTATTAATAACATTCTTTTCCTTTTATTAAGTACACGTTTATCAAGTATCACCGGTTTAAAAGGCCAATTTTCTTAAAGTGATCAATATTTCTGATAATATGTGAATAATCAAATAACGGTATTGATCACCACTGAGAATCATATTTTCTGGACACCTCAACAAAGCAACGAAATGCTCTGAAGCCATTGATGATATTGTTAGAGAGATTTAAAAATATGCAGATAATTCTGGTTAGTTTAAGTAAAAGATAACTAACGATTTACGAACTTACGAAATCTTATACAGTATTAAAAAAAATCAATCTACCTATTTAAATATCCTCTCTCACAAACGAATGAGATATTGTCCCTGTTTACCTTGAGCACCATATGTGTCCTGTATTAAACCAGTGAAAGATATGCGAATCCAACCCGTACATCTGCTTCCTATACTGAGCCCACCAGTGGCCGGTGGCTGAGAACATTGAACACTGATAGTTCGACTCAGGTTCGAGTCCCAACTGACGGGCTTCCTGCATGGGTATTTTTGTGGTTTTTCCAATGCATAAAATATTAGAGCCAATTTCCCTTAGAAAGTCTATTACAAAAGCTTTCCTTTCCTCAGTGTATATCCTTCTAGTGCTTTGCTATCAATTAGCCTAATCTCTGTATAGGGAGCATTAAAGGTTATTTCACTATGATGTCATGCAGATGTCGCTAAATATACTTATTACTATATTTATGCTTTGGAATAATATAGCATAATGAAGATTACATTCTAACGCAAATTCTTCAAAAATAAATCATATTCCTAAAGCCTGATTATTGTAATCTGAGCCGTCGGTGTACTGTTCTTTTAGAGTTCTCCAATAACTACATCCGTTGTTTCGGTGAACTGAAGAATATGATGAATTTACGATTGTGGAATCTCTTAAAACTCGGAGTCTTAGGCCTGCCTTGTAAACCAGACGATAATCGGAATCTACATATGCCTCTAAGTGTGTTTTCTTTCGCTCCTCGCAGTATCTCATAGTAGACAAATAAGAAATTAAATACAGAATTGACTTAAAATCACATTTACAGATGATTAGCCCATTCATTACTATTTATAATGCAACCATTTGCAGTTTCTTAAAAAACACGATTCTGTAGAAACCTAATTGAAAACGTTGCTTTAGAACAATAAATGCCAGCCATTACTGTATGGTGATTAGCAGAACTAACCTCTATATCTTCGTGTCTCGGTTTGAATCCAGAAGAAAACATGGATATTTGTTAATGTACGGTATCTTTGCAACCTAGAAATGTAGTCAAAAATAACGTCGATCAGAGAGTCTTGCAGAGAAGTTAGTGGTAAGCGAATAGAGGTACGCGACCTGGGTTTCCTCCCGCAGAACGTTCTCGATCAAAACAGTACGGACCTAAGTAAAGTCGTGCTGTCACCTAATACACAAGACTGTTCAATAACAGGCTTTCTCTTCGCCATGATAAATTTGTAGAAATTTTCATTTTTATTATTTCTTTTGCAGTATCTCAGAAACAACTGTTTTACAGTTTCTTGTATATGAAACTTTGGGTGCTACTTTGGTAGACGGTTGCACGGATTTTGGCGAGTAATACAACTTATGGTAAACCCATTGCTGGATAAGTTATTTATGGTAACCGATACCTTTTGTAATTTTATTTAAAAAATAATGCTTTTTTATTATGCATAACTTCCGTGTTTTAAGTATTATTTATGGCTTCTAAATATTAAAAATCAATTTAATTTTACATTTCTATTTGAAATAAAAATTTTGTTGTTTATAACATTTTATATAATTTTATGTTGTGGATGATGTAATCAATAACGTCACCTTACTTAAAAAGTAGTTGGTTTTATTAATATCTATAAATTTAATCTAATGTTTTAAACATTATTTATGGCTGTTAAATATTAAAATACAATTTAATTTTGCCTTTGTTTAAAAAATGATTTTATTATGAATGATTATTTAAATAATTTTAATTCTATGCGTGATGTAATCAGCTCCCTGATTGGTTACTGAATATTTGTACATTACCGCGCCATTTTAAAATTTTATTATTCATCTCTTCGAATTCCTCAGATTTCAAATGGAATGGATATCTCCGTTTCGAAGATGAATGTTGTTATTGGTAATTACCAAGAATTATTGGTATTGGAATAAAAAAAAATTGCCCTTTGAGACCTTATTTTGGCCAACCTGTCTTTCCTAATCAAAGATTTATTTATAAATTGTTAATAGCGTCAGAGGAAATTTATTTTAAATTTTTCGAGGAAACCTCGCTAAATGCTTCTTCAATGAAGTGCGAGATACGTGGATAACAGATGAAGATAGAGATTAAAAGAGCCGATTCAATTATGATTTCGATTTTGTTTATGGTACTTATCAATAAACAAGAGGTTAAATTACTCAAAAAAATTTAAGTACATATTTTTCTTTTATTTTATAATTTTATACTTCAATTTTTGTTAAAAAAATTAATATACTATTTTCAAAAATTGCTGAGATAATTATTGTCGCATATGTTTTAATGTTAATTATATTTTATATAACGTATTTTAAAGTATTTGAATTTAATAATATTCTAATTCCTTGAAATGTTGGTGGGATGGTTTTTAATTCGATATTCAATATCAGTAATATTTTAATCTAATTAAACGTTGGCACAATTTTTTTATAGCGGTGTGTTTATTCTCGTTTTTGCTATATGAAAGTAATAATAGCCTTACTTTAGTATTATATTTATACTCATAGTAAATGTATTTATTTACACTTGCCTGCCATCTTAAAAAACGACATTTTCAACAAAAAATTAATCCATTACTTTTAACGATATTTATTTTTTTTTAAGTTTCGAATACTTTACTATGCGTAAAAACAGCGTTTTTCAAGATGGCTGACGATTGTAAAAATCGCGCCAACAATTGTGCCAACGTAAATCGCCAAAAACCCGTGCAACCGTCTACCAAAGAAGCACCAAACTTTGTCTAAAGATTATGACAGAACTTTAAAACGTTGAGAGAAAATTCTGAAACATCGTCTTGAAATTAATGTTTTTTGATCTTAAAAGATATTAAAACTAAAAACAGTAAAATGATGCATATTAAAAATTTTTCAAAACATTTTAAATAATATTTTAATCATCAACGAGTTCTCAAATTAAACTCGTGAATCCGAGCCAGCTTACCTTAGAAAGTTTTCCACGAAGGCTTCCCTTCCCCTTAGACAAATAGCCTTCGTATGCTTTGCCGTATTCAAAAAAAACCTAACCTAACCTCATATTAAGCATATGAATATTCCTTGTCTGCTTGTAGCTATTATGCTTGAGGAAACAGTTAGTTCTTCATTGTTATCTTAAAATTGTCAGCCGTATTTTATGTATTTTATATTGAACATGTAATATATGTGTGGTGTAAGCAATGATTCAATTCTCGTTTCTTACTAACTCTTGAATTTTGCAGCATGTTTGATTGCATGTTTAATCTAAAATATTTATTGTATTTTTCATCGTATAACTCGAGATTTTAGACTAAAACAATACCTTTCAAAAGGTCTAATCAACTTATATATCAGTTATAAAATACATAATAATTTCGTTTTGCATATACTAATGAATTTGTGATTATATCGAATAAAAGTGATAAATGTGATTTTGTCATTTTAAAAAGTTAAATAAAACAAAAATATTTTTAATTATAAAAATTGAAAACAATAAAATTGTGCTATTCTCTGAAAATATTGTGAAAGAAAAAAATAATAATAAAGACTTATGTGCTAGCGAAACAATTTAAAAAACTAATTTCTGCAAATAAAATCTTTTTTAATTCATGTATTTCCAAATCACTGGCTTACGTTTAATGTCAGTTGTCATAATTTGAAATTAAAATTTTCACTTTTTTCATTTCATTTATCTTGAAATTGGTTTCACAAACTACCTAAAACATCTTTAACATTCGGATGATACTGTTTAAGGTGCTACTTTGGCAGACGGTTGCACGGATTTTTGGCGATTTACTTTGGCGCAATTGTTGGCGCGGTTTTTACAATCGTCAGCCATCTTGAAAAACGCTGTTTTTACGTTATTTTGCGCATAGTAAAGTATTCGAAACTTTAAAAAAATAAATATCGTTAAAGATAATGAATTAATTTTTTGACGAAAAGGTTATTTTTTTAAGATGGCAGACAAATGAAAATAAATACATTTACTAAGAGTATAAAATACTAAAGTAAGGTTAAATTATTACTTTCATATAGCACAGAAATAGAATAAAAACACCGCTATAAAAACGTTGCGCAACGTTTAATTGGATTAAAATATTACGTAAATTGAATATCGAATTAAAAACCATCATACCAACGTTTAAAATAATTAAAATATTACTTAAGTTCAAATACTTTAAAATAAGTAACTAAGAACGCTTCGTACACTAGAGTTAAAATGACAGCAATTAGTTTATTGCCGGTAAAAAAGGAGAAATGTCTAATACTTTTTTTAACGTTACAGCGGTTATTTTTTCCACCGTGACCAAAATACCATATACGGCTGTCCTCAGAATCGGATCTTCTAACGATCTTCATCTGTAATCCACATTTCTCGTACTTCATTGAAGAAGCAACTAGCGAGGTTTCCTCCAAAAATTTAAAATAAATTTCCTCTGACCCTTGTAGCAATTTATAAATAAATCTTTGATTAGGAAAGCCAGGTTGGCCAAAATAAGGTGTCAATTGACAATTTTTTTGATTCTGATATCAATAATTCCAATAACAACATTAATCTTTGAAAGGGCGGACATATCAGTTTCCTATGAAATCTAAGGAATTCGAAGAGATGAATAATAAAATTTTAAAATGGCGTGGTAATGCACAAATATTCAATCACCAATCATGGAGCTGATTACATCACGCCTAGAATTAAAATTATTTAACTAATCATACATAATAAAATCATTTTAAAAAAAATGCAAAATTAAATTGTATTTTGATATTTAACAACCATAAATAATGTTTAAAAACATTAGACTAAATTTATAAATATTAATACCAATTACTTTTAAAGCAGGATGACGTCATTGATTACATCATCCACAACATAAATTATACAAAATATCATAAACAATAAAATTTTTATTTCAAATAAAAATGCAAAGTTAAATTGATTTTTAATATTAAGAAGCCATAAATAATATTTTAAACACGGAATTTATACATAATAAAACGCATTATTTTTTAAATAAAAGGACAACAAAGTATCTGTTACCATAAATAACTTGTCCAGCAATGGGTTTACCATAAGTCGTATCGCTCGCCAAAAAAAAAAAAAAAATCGCCAAAATCCGTGCAGCCGTCTAGAACACTCTTTAATTTTATTTAAGAGCAAAAACACATAGAACACACTGCGTGGGGATATACACCCATTTTATTGATTCCCTTAACGTCCACTATTCCGCAGTTTTTTTCGAGTTCTGACACTCAGGTTTAATTATTCTGGAGCTGTATACTAATATCGGTAAAATTTTCTAGCCCATTCTCTTTTATTTTTTTTTTCCTTTCGTTCGAGAATTAGTTATATATATATATATATATATGTGTGTGTGTGTGTGTGTGTGTGTGATGTATCAGCTTTTGTCCAGAATAAATAGATCGTTGAAGAAATATAGATGTAGTCGTAACTTAAATTATCAGATGATAAGTTTTAAAAAACAGGATCCATTTATTATTATTCAGGAGAAATAGCAGTTACAAAATCAGATATCTGGAGTAAATAAAAAAGAATTACTAATAACTTTTTGTATGAAGTTTACTGCATCGTGACATTTAAGAAAAAGCCCCCGATATTATTTTGCGAGTCCTTTTATAGCCTCTGGAAAGGCGGAGCTTCCAAGAAATGACATCAGCCTCGTCAGCCAATCCAGTTCGCTTTAAATATTTCAAGAACATTCTATAACTCTACGTGTAGAAAAGGCGGGAAAAACAACTTGACTACGGGGCTGTGGATTTAATTCCACGTACTTTCAAAATAGAGACCGTCGCCATTAAAAATGAAAAGAACATACAGTTAGAATTTTAAGTGTATTCTTGACTATGGAATTTTATTATTACATATATATATATAATGCAAGGCTTACCTTGTACGCCGAAAAATACGATAAATGATGACAGTTTTAAGACAATAATGAAAGATTAAATTGTTCACCACTAAAATTGTGGTCAGCGTAATTCAGAAATATAGGATAAAAACGATAAGCTAAACAAAGGAATTCATTGATTGCTAAAAAAATTAAAAAATTAGTTGATTCTTTTCCCTACAGTTAAAAAATATATTTAATACATTTTGCAAAAAGCATTTAATTTTTAAAAATTACTTACCTGTATTTTCTTTAATAATCTTAACTGCTATATAAACCTCTTTCTTATAAGATGTAGGTGATTCAAAAAGAAATCTAACTATGGGTGTCTTTCTCGGATTCTTATTCAATCAAATTCAGTCATTTCATTCCAGTTTTAATTCAATGTCTGATCCTAATTCTAAAAATAAAAAAAATCTGATGTGTACACTACATGACTTCCTTGTACGGAATATTAAATTATACGCATTTTTTCTTTCATTTCATTTAAACTTATTAGATTGAATTAAACCTACTTCGCCGACAGCGCACAAACCACAATAGAATAAATGCATTCTTTAAAATTCACTTTGTTTACCATAGCGACATTCTGGCGCAAGGTTTACTTAACAGTATTATATTTCGTTCATATTATAACTCAGAATGCACAAAATTTATATTATTTAAAGAATTATCTAATCTTTGCCACATGTTCTATTCAAATACTATAACAAAGCTAGATGGATGTATAAAAGAAATTAAGCAAACAAAACCAAAAAGAAACAGTTTTTCACAGACGATTGAGTATTTCTCATTCAATTAATTCAGTTTTCACTTCGCGACAAAGCAAAAATACATAAAAACTCAAAATATCTGTATTAAAAATTACGAAGTAAATCTTAAACGCTGATTTCCTCGAAAAAATTCCAGAAAGGAGTAAGCATGATTTAAATAACAAATAAAGGCGTTATCTTTGTTGTTGCGAAGCTAAGTTTCTCTAGATTGACAACAAATCCGCTACTCAGATGTTTCAAATGCAAATAAGAGCAATGGCCGCCATCAAATTAGGCTTAGCGGCACTTAAACAATTTTAAAATTGTTGATAATTCTAAAAATATTGCATACACATTTACTAAAGGCATAAAAACTTTAACCGGAAGATAAGAACAACATAATTCAATCATTTTTAAAGCAAAAAATGTACAATTTACAAACATATAAGAGTAATGAAACTGAGATCACTGAGCCGGGTAACAGAGTGGATATATATATAAATGCATTTATATACGTTTGGTGCGGCCGATTGCAACCAAAATACGAGGTGCACATCTACATGTTATAGCAGTCCTATATAGAAAATTTCAACGTTCTTAGGCTACTCGTTTTTGAGTTATGCGAGATACGTAAGTACGCACGTACGTACGTATATACGTTCGTACAGACGCCACGAAAAATTCTCTTCAGAATTCATGATAAAGCAGTTTTATAATTTTTTTGGAGGAAAAGAGTGTTTTATTCTGTCCTTACATACAGATATCACGGAAATACATCGTTAAATTGCATTTGAAAGAGGTCAAAATGGGATATTTTCGTTGAAACATGCTGCCTGAAACTTTTCGCGATTACAATACTTCCTTTTTACTTCGTACAAGGAAGTAAAAAAGGGTCTGAAAGGTTTGAGACTTTAAATTTCGCCCAAAGGGGCTTTTTTTTAACATTTTGTGGGTTACCTTTATTTATTAAACATCATGTTCTTCGCACTTAAACCATAAAATGCAGTTCAAGAGCAATATCGCAAAATAATTTTAAATTGAGCATATCTTAAGAATTTCTAATGCACAGTCTCACGTGCTGGAAATAAAAAGTTTTTTTCTGTACAACGTTGCCATTGCTCGCTTTGATATGCTTGAGTTTGTTAATCAAATACTCGTTGAAGTTTTACAAAATATGAAATCGATAATAAAACAAATTCCAAATTTCAAATTTGGGCTTCCAGATGCCCATATTTGCAGTAGGATTACGCCATTCAAAATTGGATAGCTCTAGGTACCGTTGTTTTATCACAATGCGAGAAACATGCATACATTTATGCAGATTTTCATTATTTAATTTCTTCAAATATAATACAGGGCGATAACATTTGGTGGCAACAATTTGAAAAGTGAAACGGAAATTCAGAGTGATTCGACTCAAAATCGCAAAACGAAAACAATAGTCCCTCAGGGACAAAACCTTTTGGGACTCATAAACAAACAAAATCAATTTCTTTTAATTTTCAGAATACAAAAAGACGATGTAATTTTTTAAGTTAAAAGCTGTTATAAAAACAAATGAAATGTAGTCCAATACAAGCCGACTGTACAAAATTCAGGGAAGAATCATTTAAAGATTTACTGCTCGAATATTACTAAAATAACATAGAAAAGTAAATTCATTATTCAAAATTCAATATTTATTTTTCAAAATGCATGCATATTAATATTTATTTATTTAAATATTTCGTCTTCACAAAATGCTTATGTCTAAAAATCCGTTAATTAAACATAAATCTTAACAAGCATATACAAATAGTTGAAAAGTTTTGAGACTGTCTCTGTTTCGTTTTTAGAAAAGGCCGCTGGGTAAGGTTTTCGTAGTTTTCTCGTGTATAACGTGAATACATATCACTTTCCCTTATAATGTTCTCCACAAAAGCATATCTCTCTTAGTCAGATAACCCTCGTTTGCTTTGCCTTAATCAATTAAAAATAGTGTCATCTCTAATTTGTTCAGTTTATTGGAAGATATTTAAAATTAAATACATTAAAAGTAAATTCCAATTATGAGATCTGTAATAGCATACACATTTTTTTTTATATTTAAAATATGTCTATCAGATAGTGATCGGTAACTCTTAAACATAAAAGAAACTCGAGTTTATCATAAAATAATTATCACACATCATAATGTTGTTAACTTGTTTAGTCAAACCTGCGTTTATCCTTATAAAAGTAATACTCTGGTGTAGCTGGTGTGATTTCAGTACAACTATGAATAAATTAATTTTATCATAAAAAAACCAGCAACATATTTGAAACTAGCTTGATTTTGAAGTCTAATACTTGATCTACTAGAAGACTGTTAACCTTTAAATATTTTCTCCCCAAAGCTTGAGGGCCGGAAGCCTATTAATTGACCTTTTTCCAACAGCTATTAATAACCAGATTCTTATTAGCTGACATTTCTTATGAATACAGACTGGATTTTGCTTTGTCGATGAACTTTTGTTTTGTAAAAGAAATGTTGTTAATGAAAATCATAACAAAACATAAATGTGAAAAAGGGGCCAAGTTCGAGAGAAAAGACATTCCGTGTAGTTGGTGTCACCCACAAAAGAATTGAGATCTAACGGACGGTTAAATTTACAATATGCAAACATGAACAAACTGTTAAATTTACAACATGCATTAGCGGAGGTGAGATTTGCAAATGATTAAAATTTCAGCCCAGACGCACATCACGCGCGCATGTGACGCTGCTTCAAAGCGCTATTTACGGCTTGGAGTTTTCGACAATTTCAATTTCGGCAATTGTGTTTTTCTTGTGGTTTTTTTCAAAAAAGCGATCAATTATGCCTCGTAGTAAACAGCGATCATCGTTTGATCAAGTATCCAAGTTCGACAGAGGAAAGATAGTGGCCTACCAAGAGTGTGGATTATCTTTCAGGGAAATCGGTAGTCGTGTTGGACGAAACCAAACAACTGTAATGCTGATATGTGACCGTTGGATGCAGGAGGGTACGACGGTCCGACGCGTTCGAACGCATCCACCTCAGTGCACCACTTCACGTGATGACAGGAACATTGTGCGCATGGCAGTGACGGATCGCTCAGTCACATCACGAACCATAGCAGAGCACATTCAGTCTGTAATCCAGTGTCTGCGCGTACCATTCGACGTCGTTTACAGCAGAGTTGTCTGTCCGCAAGACGTCCATTGCTTCGTCTACCCTTGACGCAGAACCACAGACGTCTCCGCTGCCAAAGGTGCGATGAAAGAAGGATGTGGACGGAAGAATGGAATGAAATTGTCTTTACTGACGAGTCACGCTTCTGTCTGCAACACCACGATGGTCGGATTCGAGTCTGGAGACACCGTGGAAAGAGGAGGCTGAACAGCTGCGTTATGCACCGCCTCACTGGTCCTGCACCGGTATTATGGTATGGAGCGGTATTGGATATCACTTCTCGCTCTCCTCTAATATGCATTGCCGGTCTTTAAACAGCCAGTGCTACATCTCCGAGATGTTGGAGCCAGTTGCCCTTCCTTACATTCAGGGCTTGTCCACAGCCATTTTCCAACCGGATAATGCTCGACCACACGTCGCACGCATTGTCCAAGGGTTCTTCGTCAATCGCCAGATTGAATTGCTTCCCTGGCCGGCTCGCTCTCCGGATCTTTCGCCGTAGAAAATATGTGATCTATGGTTGCTGAACGATTGACCCAAATTACATCCCAATCTGCCACACCAGATCAACTTTGGCAACGTGGGGAAGCTGCTTGGTCTGCTGTACCCCAAGAACACATCCAAAGTCTCTTTGAATCAATGCCGAGGCGTGTGGTATCGGTGATCTCCAACAATGGTGGCTACTCTGGCTACTGATTCTGGAAGGAACCACACTTGACAGAAGTCCATAAATTTAATCATTGGATACTTGGTCAACATGTTATCTACTAAAATTTTGTTGTGATATCTCTTGTCTTTCTTGTTGTTGCAATTTGGGTGGCCAGCAGTGTATTTAGCTTCAGCTAAGCTCTCTATAGTTTAGCTCTTACTTCGAGTTTAAGCCCACGTGGAGGTTTTGTTGTAAGTCCGAGAAAGGGGCCAACTGTTCATCTTATTTTGAGTGAATAAAAGGGTAGTTAACCCTTCTTGAGTCTACGACTTTAATTATTTGAACTCAGCGATAAGTCGCTTAACAGTTCCCTAGGTTCTTCAACGTTCATTTAGTAGAATAAGAGTGAGGAAATCTAGAAACTAAATTAAAGGTCATGTTCTTATTTAGCCACGTAAATGAAAATGCATCTAAATAAATACGTACTTAAATTTTTTCCTTGCGTTTACGCTGCACTAGTTTCTTTTTATGAAAATGAAATAAAAAATAATTATATACTTTTTATGTAATGAAAAAGCGTGAAACAAATAAGTGACCTTGAATTTTTTTCTTACGTTTACTCTGCACTGGTTTAAGGCAATTTCTACATTTTCCATAACCGTGGAAATTTTGAGTTTACGCCGCACTGGCTTCTTTTTATTAACAATTTCTATATTTTCCGTGACGGTAAAATGTTAGAATTATTTTGTGTAAAATAATTGAGTCACTGACCAATAATCCTACTGTACGACTAATAATTGTCGACTCATAATAACTTGACACAGAAAGATCAGCTTTCAGAAGAAAACCAATTAACCAACCAAAGTTTTAACTGAGATACTGCAGCTCGCGCGTCCCTCTGCCTATTTATAGGTCCGCCGAAACACAACGCTTGCACGATTTAACTCAGTACAACCTCGGTACCTACCGTAAACAATAATTATTAAATTTTCGACATTTCGCATGAGTATTTATTGGTTTAACCTCGACAATAATGTAGTTATTTTTTATTTATTTTTTTTTTTTAAGTTTTAGATTTTTAAAGGGACATAAAAATGTAAACAATAAGTTTAAACAGCTAATTTTAATAATTAAACAATATAAATGTTCAAATCTTATTTTGAAGTATAGACTCACGTTTCTTTTTTTTTTATATATATTCTATTGTCTTATTTGCATCTAGAATATGTTTCGTTGCTAAAATTTGAGTTACTGAACGGCAACGCTTTTATCGATTGAAAGCTGTTTACATTCTTCTTGCGATATTGCTGTAGTTAGGCCCCCAATCCACTACCAAAATGAAAAAAGAGCCGGTCCTGCACTCTACCTCTGCGGTATCATTTCATCTATTATAAACAGGTTTTTATTCTTTGCTTTCGGCAAAGTTGATCAGCATTTGAGTGGCACGGAAAACGGCGATCAGTGCAACGCCATCTATTGGTGACGTTGTCAAATGCCCCTTATGAGTATTACTTAGTTTAACCTCGACACTAATGTAGTTTTTGAAGTTTTATATTTTTTCCTTTGTATGCCTAGCGATCTATCTTGATGCCAAATTTCAAATATTTAAGTCATTTAGAAGTGGTCTAGATTTTTGATGAGCGAGTCAGTTTCAAGGTTTTTGATGAGCGAGTCTAGGTTTCGTACAAATATAAAACCTTGTTACCAAAGTACAAAATGAATTATCAAAATTGAACATAATATGTTTTATTTATTCGAAATCAACGTTATAAATGACACTCTTCAGACCTTAATAATTCCATAACTATAAAAGGTAGATTAATGAAATTTGGGATTCTAGGTGACCAAGGAATCCCAGTTGGACTTATAAAATTGCAAGTTTGTAGGTCTAATAGCTTTTTAATAATGGGGATCAAAATAATTTTTAATAATCCAGTAATTTTTCGATGGCGGGAATATTAAAGTTGTGTACATTTTCCTCGTCTAAAAGAACACGATAATAGCTGAAAGACAAGATTATGCCATTAATATGGAAGGCTTGGCGGGCATATCGTTCTTCAAGAAAATGTTAGATTTTGAGTATAAAATTCATATCTTTTTTTCTTTTCATTACTTGCTTGTCTAAAGTGTTCCAAAGCATTGTTTCTCTACCTGTTAGCTCTCTTACCATATGCGTTGCAAGTATCAAATCCCCCACTATATTGTTAGCCCAAGGAAAGATCAAAATTCAAAATCTGGAGCATAGTTTCTACTGAGTGTGTATGACTTTTGCAAGTTCGTAAAGTCAAAAAGTAGTTAAACTCAATCATATAAGTGGGTTTATCTTTACTGTGCAGAAGCTTCTATATTAACAGTGCAACTACCTTTAATGGTTTGGACGTTATGAGAATTGCTTCTTCGCCATGAAACTCCCAGACAGCGCTTATCGATGCAAGGTAGAATGGATATTCCAAGAATTACGTCTTTTTAGTTCATTCATTCTTTTTAGTTCTTGCAGCAATGTTTAAAGTTTAGGCAAATTTTTCCTTCTGAAAGATTTAAACTTCCAGAGGTAAGGCTAGCTTTTTTGAGAGTCGTAAAGGAAAGAGTTCTCTGCGATGATAACGTGCTAATGTTTATCATTTTGGTAAATGAAGTCACAAAAGACACTTATTCCTTTCTTTTTCAGACGAATATTTCATGAAATATTCACCCATAATGCATTTCTTTTAGTATTCTGAACGGTTGTAGAAGTACAGAAGTGTACAGGGAAGGATGATCTGCATTTTTAACACACTATGTTCGACAGTTATCAAGTAACCAAACTGGACAGTATAGCAATAACCTGGAATTTTACATACAACGCATTATCGGGTAAGAATGCATCTCTAAAAGTATTTAGCAGATCTTCTTTAAGGAAGATGTAAAGACATTAGGATTTTTTTGGAGGCAGGAGAGATGAAAAATTAACAACGCCTTCGCCGGGAATTGAACCACGGACCTCTGGAATACCGGCCCAGTGTGCATAAACCACTACACCCATGATGGCACGCTAGGAAAGTGGGAGAAATACCTTCTAAAGAGACAATTCTTACCTTTTCTTAAACATTACAGACTGAGCAATTTTCAATGTTCAGTTTTATAAAAATGTTTATTCAAGTGTTTTATATTTTTATTTCAAAATCTTGTACTTACGTGAACATAATGTATTTAGATTTATTTTTATTATATTTCTATTTCAGTGTGAATCGCTTTATTTATGACGCAAATTTAAGAATCTTATCATAACGTTAAACTAAAAAATATTTGTATTCATTTCTACTGAAAATATCACTGGCTGACATAAACGAGTTTTTAACTAGTTTTAAATATTAACCATGCTTTTGTCCAACAGTATTCTGTGGTTAAAAAACAAGAAGAAGGACTGAAGTAATAAAAATGTTTTAATCATAAAAAATGGATTTATCTATTACATTATTCCCAATTTAACGTGTAACAATGGAATGAAACGTATTTGCCCGAGAAACTGAAAACAATCCTTGTTGGAATAAAGAGAAAAAAGTGCTTTTTCTGAAAATATTCCAAGACACCAAAGCAATTTAAAGATAAAAATAGCTTTAATGAAATGAACGGCATGATGTAATATCAAAAGCATCACTTAAAGATGAAAAATGACTTAATCTTGGCATTTATAAAAAAAACCCATAAACCTAACTGACAGAAAAATTGATATAATGAACATTACTTACTGAATTCATGCGTTAGCTTTTTTCTTAGCATGTGAAAGAACTATAGTGGAAAAGTGAAGAAAGAATAATAACGATTCTTTCTTTAGTTGTTAGGGTAGATATAAATTCAAAGTACGTCTTCAGTTGAAAGAAGTAATTAAGCAACAAATGCTTAATAAATTAACTATATTTAATTTTCTTCTGATCCTGATCAGTAGAGTCAGAGATTTATTCAAATTAATCTCTGGTCCACGCAAAAATGCATTACTTCGGAGAATTATTAGTGTTAATAAGAATAATTACCAATACTGAGCTCAGAAGGTTAGATAGGAATTGCACCAATAATTTCTCCAGAATGCCAAGATGACCATAGGTTACGGAATTTCCGTGATAAGGAATTTGATATCAATTAGTCTGATTTTTAAAAAATTGGTGAACTGTTTTTGCTCACCACTTTTTTTTTTTTAAAAAAAAAAGAAAGAAAGAAAGTCGAAATTCGAAAGTATCAGGTTCAATGTTCCGTCTTACTTTCTTGGGAACATGCAAGGACTTGACTCGGAACAGAGAGCTTACTAAAGCTATGTTCAATAACTGTGGGAAGTAGACAGGATACACAAGAAGGGTATACAAAACCCTTTATTTTTCTCTATTTACAATAATTTCCGTACTTCGGAATACAAAGACCCACTACTTGTGGTCTAAACGTAAGAATATAAAAATATAACTAAACTCTTAACTTTGAAATAATAAACGTGGAAGATTGGCCTTATATTAACAGGAAGCCGTATGTAGTACAGAGAACTGTGAACACTACAATACGTTTAAAAATTATCAAGAGGATTAAACCTCTGGCCTGGAAGGCAACCAGCAACTGAGTAAAACTTCTAAGGTAAGCGGCCTGCTTCGACTAACTCCTTCCTCTCTCTCGCTTGGCAAAAAGCCACAACTTAGGTTCTTGGCGTTCGCCAGACAAATTTTGCATAAATAAGTTAACGCTTATAATTCTGGAAGTAGAAAATAAGAAGTGATAGTAAAGATTTAAAATAAAATAAACGTTAGTAAAACTTAAGATCCTTACATATTTCCCGCCAGAGTTAATTAGTTTGAAACTGAGGTCTAAAACGACCTTGTTGAAAACTTTTAGCTCTAGAATCTAACGTGAGGCCAATCTTTTACAAACATTTTTCGCTAGAAACTAGAAATTTAAAAGAAAGAAATTTGTTTTTACAATAGCAGCTCCCAGGACACACAATTTTTTTCATCTGTACTGCATCTAAACAGGAGCTTTTATTCAAATCTGGTTCCTTCCAGAGATCTGGAAGGAAAACTAGTTTAATGAAATGTTACACAATGAAATGGCAAGTAACATGCATATTTATATTTCTCTTAACATTCTTATTTCATTCATGACTATTTTAATTATCTCTCCCCGTGCTCTCTGACATGTGTTGTAAAAGAACACCAAACACGAATGTGTTTATGTATACCTGTTCAACACTTCCTCCTACAATCAAAACACTAACGTGTTAAAAATTCAACATACCAAGACCTCGTAACACACCCTAACTTTAACTCTAAACCCTGAGGTACTATTCTGAAAGTGGCTAACTCTGAAGTGTAGCGTCAGAGAGCCTAACTACATTCATTCAACTTTTAACACATATTCACCATGATTTGGTCTTTTTACAGTCACACGAATAAAAAAAAAAATTTTAACATTACTTTCACTTTTACCATATCACGGTATTTCTTAACATTTAAAATAACAGTTCACATTGTATATAAGAACATATTAACATGCCGTTAATTTTACGCATTTGAAAACATACATTAGTAGTACATAGTTAACTTCTATTCTTTTCAAAGCAAGTGCCAATTCTTCTACATTGGAATACTTCATTTCAAAAAGTCTTTCAGACTAAAACTTCTTTCTTGCCAGAAAGTTTTAAATAAAATTTATACAATAACTTTTACAATATTTAAGTATTTACACATCGCTATTATACATCAACTTTAGTTTTACGCGCGAGTAATTGAAAAACATAATACCAAAATCGGTAACAACTCATTTCTCGCCCTTTTGGCGATAAAGGTAGACCTCGCATGAGGTAAAACTTCTTGAAATCTGCCACTTGCAGTAAGAATGAAAGATTAACTTAAGTTTGCAAAGTAACATAAAATTTTACTTATCTTTGTGATATTCGGACATTCTTTTCTGAGCCCAGTCCTCGAAGGTAGCGTAGATTCTCGTTTGATTTATCCTCCTTCGTGTGCGGGCTCGCCCTTCAGTGCCTTCCTCTAGAAGCTTTCTTTTTTCTCCAGTTCGGTCACCCTTGAATACCTTCTTTTTCGCCTCTGCCTGTGGTCTTGGCCGTTTGATGGCAGCTGGTCTTGGCGGAACCGGGAAGCTTCTTTCGCGTTCCTGCTTGGACCTCGTTGCTGGCCGTTCAAATTTTCCTTGTAACTTTTCCTCCGCCGCTGGTGGCCCTTCCGCAGTTCGGCGACATTTGCTGCGGAGAGTCCTGTCGGATGAGTAGATCTTCCGTTTTAGAGCCGGGTTATAGTTGTCTCGTCATTTCTCCTGGCTCTCTTTGCATACGTCGTCCTTCTCCCTTCTTCATTCTGGGGGTGTTCGTGAGCTCTCTTTTCTGGACGGTGGAACGGCTTTTTTTTCTTGTTACCTTCAATTTTCCCTCGGGGAAACTTTCTTTTCACTTGCTCCTGCCTCTTAATGGCTTGCCCTTGTACTTGTCGTTGTTCCACCTCTGGAGCTTGTGCCTTCCGTGTCTGCCGTGCCGGATCCTGCAAAAGATCTGTAAATATTTGCATTTTATTACGATCATAGTAGGGTTTGATTTGATCAATGTTTGCGGAGCAAGTTTCACCATTCCTGGCTTTTAACACTACTACAGCGTGAGTTATTTTTTCTATGACATATGGTCCTTCAAATTGTGGAAAAAATTTGGCAGTTTTATCTTCTGGTGCTGAAGAAAGTGAATGCTTAATTTTTAATACTTCATCCCCTACTCCTATTATGACTTGAAACGACGGGGAGTAACCCAGTATAAGTTACTCCCCGTCGTTTCAAGTCATAATACAGCTTTTGTTTTCTCTGTGCTACTTCAGTATTCTTTTTTGCTTCTTTAATTAGTTTTTCTATATCACCCATTTTAAATTCTGGGGCTCTTTGTTGCACATAAAATAATTTATCTAACGGCGTTATAATCTTTCTGCCTAAAAATAACTCAGCAGGAGTTTTGCCCATTGTATCATGTTTTGCGGTCCTAAGGGCGAAAGCAAATTCATTGACATAGTTATCCCAGCTTTTATGAAAATTTTTAACATAACTACGGATAATTTTCACTATATTTCTATTGACCCGTTCCGCTATATTTGATTGCGACCGATACGGGACCATTTTTAAATGACGTATGCCCAGTTTTTGGCACATGTCTTCAAATACATTACTTACAAATTGAGGACCATTATCCGATATAACTTTTAGGGGCGCCCCGTATTTTAAAATATATTTATTTAAAATAGAATCAGTAACTAATTTCGCGGAGGCTCGTTTTAAGGGAACAATTTCGGTCCACTTACTAAAATGATCAACCATAACAAGGAGATAGCGACTTTTATTTAACTGACTTTTTGGGAAAGGGCCCAATAAATCGATGGCAATTATTTCATTTGGAAATTCGGATTTAATACTATTTAGAAACCCGGCCGGGCGGAAATTAATATAATTAACTGCTTGACATGTTGGGTATCACTGGACATACGCCTTTGTTAACTTTTGCAGTTCAGGAAAGTAGACTGCCTCGCGTACGCGTTGGATAGTTTTTCGAATACCAGCATGAGAAGCTAAAGGGCTGTCATGGAGCTCCTGCAGGATATTTAATCTAAGACTAGCTGGGATAACAGGTCGAAATTCGTTGTTGGAATTCGTAGTTTTTGTATAAAATAATAGACCATCTATCAGTTCGTAATGGGCCGCCCTATTTCTTATCGCCACAATATCTTGGTGGCTAAAATTTTCAGGATCCTTTAAATACTCATAAATGCTTCCAAACTCAGGATCCTTACCCAGTTCGGTTATTACAGTTTCTCGGGAATTTATTGTACATGCTGTGAGCATTGCCACCTTTACGGTATTACCTTCTTCATCTATTTTAATTCTGGATAGGGCATCTGCTACGATATTTTCCTTTCCGGGGGTATGCTTGATTACCAGATTATATTCTTGTAGCTTGAGTGCCCATCTTATTAACCTTGGGGATAAGTTTTTCCCTGAGTACAATCTAGTTACCGCCGCATGATCAGAGTACACTGTTATTGGCGCTTTTCCAAAATAGACTCGGAACTTTTGCACTGCTAACAGAACTGCAAGTGCCTCTCTCTCGGTCGCGGAATAGTTTCTTTGTGTTTGATTTAAAGTTCGGCTAAAAAATGCCACGGGCTGCTGATTTTGTGAAAGTACAGCTCCTACCGCATAATCCGAAGCATCCGCTGAAATTTCTAAATTCTCATCCTTTTCAGGAAATTTCAACACAGGGGCTTGCGTTAATGCTTGCTTTAATTTTTCGAACGCACTATTGGCTTTGGCCGTCCACGAGAATCTTGCCTTTTTCCTTTTTAATTTTAACAATGGTTCAGCAATAGCTGCAAAATCTTTTATAAAGGACCTATAATATGAACAAAGTCCTAGAAAAGAAGAGAGCTTCTTCGCCGTGTTTGGAGTCGGATACTTTTGTACAGCGATTATTTTTGATTCGTCTGTCTCGATTCCTTTCTGAGATATTTTGTAACCTAAATATTTTAATTCAGGGGCTGCAAATTTGCACTTTTCGACATTAACTTTTAGACCGGCCTCATTTAATAAAGAAAACACCTGTCTTAAATCCTGTACATGTTGGTCGAGATTATCACTAGTAATAATGATATCGTCTAAATAGATAAATGTGGACTTTCCAAGAACAGGCCTTAATACAATATCCATACATCGCTGAAATGTTGCCGGTGCCCCTGAAAGGCCAAACGGCATACGCAGAAATGCATAAGTGCCAGACTTGGTTATAAAAGCAGTCTTAGGCACGTCCTCAGGCCTAACCCCTATTTGAAAATAACCAGTCGTTAAGTCTAAAGTCGTCATATATTTGGTGGATGTTATGTTCCTTAGAATTTCTTCAATAATAGGTAACGGATATACCGGATATTTAGTTATGGAGTTTAATTTACGGTAGTCAATTGCGAATCTCCACCTTTTTGGATGTGTCAAAGGACAGTCATTATTTTTCTTACATAAAACCACCTGGCTAGCATAACTACTTGAGATGGGCGTTATGATCTTTTTACGTAGCATATCAGTGATATGCCATTCTATAATTTTTTCCTTATTCTTATCATATCGGTATGCTTTGTGGCGAACTGGCATTGAATCTCCGGTGTCAATACTATGGTTAGTAACCTGAGTAAATACTGGAATATCACTAAATAACGAAGCAAATTCACTTACCACTTGTCGGATTCTTCGTTGCTCTTCATTAGGCACGTGGTCAAGGTTTAACATCGGCGGTTCAGCCTTTTCTTCTCGAACTGGTTTCATTGTCAGCTTAAGGGACGCTTCATTAAAATCTAGCGTTGCTTGTGCCTCTGAAAGAAAATCTATTCCTAAGATAATATGTGCTTGCAGATTCTTTACTATGAAAAACATAACCTTTACTTGTTCGTCCTTGATACGGACATACAGCGGTAATTTACCTATACACTTACATCTTTCTCCTTGCGCCGCTAACACTATCGTATTATCCGAATTATATATACGATATTTACGAAAATACTTCCTAAAAAAATCTTCTGCCACACAGGAACACTGCGCGCCTGTATCCAGGAGTGCGGTGGCTGGGATATTATTCACCAACACTTCAATCTTCGGAAGAGTCAAATTTTTCACCATTACTGTATTTAACTTGAAGGAAGAGAGGTTTTCGTGGCCTTCGGATTTCCGCACCCTCCCGTCAGCAGAAATCCGTTTTAGTTTAAATTATTTTTCATTTCCGTGCTTTCCTTCTTTTTCCACTGGCCTTGAGACTTTTTTTCCTGGATTGCTATTGAACTGTCGACGTTCGCCGGCTGTTTTTGAATGCTCGGGTTTCCTTGCCCACTGATTCGCTTTGCTTCCATAGCCGTATGCTTGAGTTTCCTGTAGTCTTGGCGCACCAAATTGGTTTCGCTGTTAATATTGGCGTCTTCTTTCAATATCCGCCTTTCTTCTACTTTCAAACTGGATTACTAGCTCAAATAACTTTTCCAGTGTAGTCGGATTTCTTAATTCAATAAAGTCTTGCACTTGGGGCAGTAACCTCGGCAAAATCACTTGAATTATCTCAGGATCCGGACGGTTTCCATACAAGAGTTTGAAGACGTGAATTTTTCTTAAAATAAAGCTTGAGAGATTTTCGATTCTTTGTTGATATATGCTGAAAAGTTCCGTTTCTAATTTCGCATGATCCCTTACAACAGGGAAGGCTTTTACTAGGGAAGTCTTGAAATTTTCGTAAGTATAGGTGGGACTTCCTGCTTGACCCAAGAGACTTCTGCCTATACATTTGAACCAATTAAGCGCTTGGCCCCTCAAAGCGCTGGTAGCTAAGGTAACTTTTTGAAATTCGTGCACGGGGTAGAGCATGAAGTGGTCATCCAATTTTTCCAAAAAACTGGTTACCGGTGATTTCCATTAAATGTTGCTTCTGGTTTCATCGAAGCGCGCATGGTCTGGACGATGTAACCAAATCCTTCCAGGGCGGCAGCTAACATTTCTGGATTCTGAGCCACTTCTGCAGGCAGCACAGGTTCTTCTTGAAACTCGGCCATGGTTATTCTTCTTCGTTAAGCGCCACTATCAGGTTCAATGTTCCGTCTTACTTTCTTTGGGAACATCCAAGGACCTGACTCGGAACAGAGAGCTTACTAAAGCTATGTTCAATAACTGTGGGAAGTAGACAGGATACACAAGAAGGGTATACAAAACCCTTTATTTTTCTCTATTTACAATAATTTCCGTACTTCGGAATACAAAGACCCACTACTTGTGGTCTAAACGTAAGAATATAAAAATATAACTAAACTCTAACTTAACTTTGAAATAATAAACGTGGAAGATTGGCCTTATATTAACAGGAAGCCGTATGTAGTACAGAGAACTGTTAACACTACAATACGTTTAAAATTATCAAGAGGATTAAACCTCTGGCCTGGAAAGCAACCAGCAACTGAGTAAAACTTCTAAGGTAAGCGGCCTGCTTCGACTAACTCCTTCCTCTCTCTCGCTTGGCAAAAAGCCACAACTTAGGTACTTGGCGTTCGCCAGACAAATTTTGCATAAATAAGTTAACGCTTATAATTCTGGACGGAAGTAGAAAATAAGAAGTGATAGTAAAGATTTAAAATAAAATAAACGTTAGTAAAACTTAAAATCCTTACAAAAGAAAAAAAAATAAAATCTGAAAGCTCTCAGATTTTTTATTACGCCCAAACGGACTTTTTCCCCTTTTACATACACGTTACAGGAGCATTTGCGCTAACTCCAGTTTGGGGTAAAAATATTTAAAAGCAGGATATCTTTAGAATTTCCGATAGAGAGTCTCACGCGTTGAAGACCCACAGTGGTGCCACTGCTGGTTTTGAAATGGTTGAGTTTTTAATCTGAAATTCCTTAAAGTTTTACAAAGTATTAAATTGACCATGAAACAAATTCCAAATTCGGGCTTCCAGGTGTCCGTGGTCGGGTGGAGGACTACTTTATTCAAAATGAGTCTAGGTACCGTTGTTTTTTTCGCAATGCAAGAAACTTACATGCATTCATACAGATTCTTCATTATTTAATTTCTTTAAATATAATACAGGGCAACAATTTGAAAAGTGACACATTGCATTTAAGTGATTCAACGCAAAATGCCGTTTTGAGACTAGTAGTCCTTCTGGGCTAAAAATGCTAAGTGACAGTCTGGTATTCAACGTATTTCATCTAGATGCCATAATTTCTTATCAGTGTTACCGTGAAAGACCGAAATTAGAGAATGTCGACTTTCACCGGAGAATATCAACATTCACCAACTACGTCGGTGAAAGACCGAATATTTCACGACATTCTTGTATATTCGGAACCTCACCGGTGTATGTCGACAATCACAGATATGGTCTGGTGAAAGTCGAAAAGAGAGGTCATAAAGTGTCGTAATAGTTTAAGTTGTTGCAATAAATAAGATTTGAATGACATAATTTAGTAAGTTTTTTATGACTGTTATTTTATTTTCTCATTTAGAACGTACTGTATAATTAACGTACTGTATAAGTTTTTAACTTCTATTATTTTCCTTTCTCATTTGAATGTATTGTGTGTTTTAGGTTCTCATGTTCTTAAGTTCTTATTTCAAGTCTCAAGTGCGTTTATTCACGACTGAATTACGGAGAAGAAAATATAATATGGTTATATGTTCAACATTCACCATTAGTACATGGTGAATGTCGACATTGACCGGTGTAAGTCAGAAATAAGAGTATTTGGAAAATATTTCGGACATACACCAAGAGACTATGTAAATGTTGACATTCACCGGTGAAAGTCGACATTCTCCAGATTTCGGTGTTTCACCGTAACATCAGCATTAGTTGTTTCAGCATGCTGGAGCAACTGCTCGCGTAGGCATGGTGGAAAACTGCTCTCTGCATGCTCTGTGAATAATAAAGTATATTCGAATTGTTTTAAAAGAAACAAAGCTAAATCGTTTCTCTCCAAGGTCAGAAATATGTACATAACCTTCCATATTAAACCATAAATACCATATTGAACAATGAAATTAATTCCTTTTTAATCTATATGCTTGTAATCTTCAGCTTGAAAAACCATAGTTACAAATGCAGTATAAAAGCAACTCAAGCCTCCACAAGAAACTTCTTTAAAAAGGTTATTTTATTGCTCTTAATTATCATTCAAACGTTTAACCGATCCCAACTTCTCTTTCTACTTAAATTTCTATTTAAATTCTTCTCTATTTAAATTTCTTTCCATAGATTTAAAATATTAATCTACCTAATTTCACTTTGTCACCTCTTTTCCTCAGTCTCAAAATATCTGAGTTTGCATGAAAAAATATTTTTAGCAGATTTAATTTTAAAGGCGAAAACTGAACTCTAACTGAAGATTTAAAAAAAAACACTTGTTAACTTTTGGCTGAACCGAAAAAAAGAATTTAAAAGCATTTCAAGTAAAGCTATTAAATATTTATCACTTTTTTGCAGAACCTATTTGTGCGAACAAGATTTTCTTCCATGTTACATTTGAAAAATAAGTACAGAAGAAAATTAAAATGGATCCTAATTTACGGTTAAAATGAAGTGAAACAAGACCAGATATCAAGAAATTGATCTCCCTTAAACAGGCACAAATTGACACTAAATCTTAGAATTAAGCTCTTATAACTTAAATTTGATAACTTAAAGGTAACCAATTTTCAATCTAATATTTTTTATTTGTGTGTATTTAATACGAATAGCCAATAGGTTGTGAAAATGGCAAGATATATTTTTTAAAATTTCTATTGAGAAATTGAAAAATAATCAATGTAACATGTAAGGGTGGTACTAAGGTTTTTCAGTTTTTGTTTATATGGTACGCGTTAGTTAAAAGGTTGAGAACAGCTGCCCTAGAGCATAAACTAATTAAATAGCTCTATTTTATTGAAAATGATTTTTCAGTTTTTGATGACTTAGCCTAATCTTGTGAGTAGTGAATTCTTTTTCTTTTACATTTTACTCTGTTTATTATCTTAAGTTCGTATTTTTCATTCTGTATATTGAAGAAAGAGTGACCGTTTCACACAAATATAAAACCTTGTTATCAAAGTAAAAAAATCTATTATCAAAATTGAACATAATATGTTTTATTTATTCGAAATCAACGTTATAACAAAAAAATACGTTATTTTCACGTTTGCAAACTACTGTCTTCTCTGAAATAAAAATGTCTTCATTTTAATGGGTAGATTCATTCATGTATGAAAGATAGCCACCACTGTTCAAAAAATCTCTTCGATCAGTATTATAACCTATAAAGTCTTTCTCCCGTCTTCTTGGCATGTCTTCGTAGTGTGGTGCTCTGCAAGCTGGGCGCATATTCCAGAGGTCCGCGGTTCGATTCCCGGCGAAGGCGTTGCAGATTTTTCAAATCTTCTGCTTCCAAAAATTACCGAATGACTCTACACTGTCGCCCGAACTAAAAGGGTGGTGGATGATGACTCTCCACACGATTGGGTCCCCTAGAAACCCCAGTCGCCCTTTAAAAGGGGGAGTATATAAGGTATTTCTCCCGCCTTCTTGGCATGCCTTCATGGTGTGGTGATCTTCACGCTGGGCGCGTATTCCAGAGGTCCGCTGTTTGATTCCCTGCGAAGGCCTTGCTAATTTTTCATCTTGCCTGCTTCGAAATAACCTAATGTCTCTACAAACCATAATTAAAAATTAAAATTAAATATATTTATCTTTCAAAAAAATGCTATTACTAGCAATCCTTTAATTTATGGTATCCTTAAATTAAGCATTTGTTTAAAAGAATTACAGTAAAAAATAATTAATTATTTGAGAAAATTGTAATAAATATTTCAAGGTAAAATTCTATCCAAGTATATCAATTTCCAAGGCATTTGTATTAAATATTGCAGCAACAGACGATGTAATTCTAAAGGGATTTAAAAAAAATTACTTTTACAATGAAATATTTCGAAACATATTCGGAAAATAAATCGCATTTTCAGCCTTCTTCGTATTTCCTAAAAATGGAAAAATTACATAAACTTCTTAATACGCGTATCATCAAAAAGGAACAAAAGGTGGCGCACTAGAGTAAAATTAAACAAAGAAAGAAAATTGCTATTGTTTAAAAAGAATGACGACAGAATTTTTTGCCATTTGTGTTCATCGTTGCTTTTACTACGTCGATTTCTTTCACCACATTATTAATGCCTTTCTCCGTATCTGGTTCTGAAAACAAAGAGCATATTTTTTAGGAAAAAAGAAAACAAACACAAAACTCTTGTTATTAATACAGTTGTCCTTGAAATCTAGCAGCATTGTATGGAATCTTGTTTATCTGGTATTTGCAAAAGAATCTCTAACTTACTTTTGGCCTTTAAGCATGTACATTTATGATGAACTTCATGTTTTCACTTCTTAATTCCATCACATTATCAATGGTAAATTAAACGAGAATTTTAATAAAATGCAAAATTGAATTAAGCGCCGTTCCAGAGTCTTCCTCTAAAATGCTCTTGGGGTAACTTACAAAATTTCGAAGCTTTCAGAAGATAATGAGCATGAAACATAAGAAACAACATAACACTATTATAAGTTTTGTACACAATATATGTTGTTTCCGTTGCCTTATGGGGAAAGGAAATTTTCAGATATAAGTGCGCATTTGATCTTGTTAAATTGTAAAAAATAATTGGAGATTGCGCAGAGAATTGTAAAAAATAATAGGCATTGTCTAATCTTTGGAATATGGTAACAGGTAGTTTGGCGACATTTTGGTAACGCGATAAAGGTTACTAGCTAGGACTTTAGCAGTGTACATGGATAAAGTCAAGAGTGTGCGCAATGCCATTTTTGTGCAATTCTGGGATGTTTTTTTAAGTGAAAATAGGTCGACGTGTACATGGATGATACCGTGTATGTGCAATTCTTAAAAACGCGGCAAGCAGTGGGCGATTCTGCACTTCTCCCAATTTCGCACCTAGTATTCGTCATGATTAAGCACTTTTGTTCCATAAAAGTTCTAGCATAAGCGTAATTCGGCTAGCAGATTGTTGGAAAAAAATGTTGAGTAGAAAAAAAAAAAAAAAAAAAAAAAACATGCCTTTAATTCTTGAAAACAGAATGGCGTCCAAAACAAAACTAGCAAATTGCTGTAGCAGGGTTGGTCACCAAATTTTCGCCAAAAAATCGCCAAGTTACCATAATTCAAAGATTAACCTAGGCATTACTTCCAACTGTGACATTATTACGAGAAATTAAAAAAAGAACGAGAAAAATCACGAAAATGAAGTTATAAGAAAACGGCTGATTGGCAGGAATAATTCTCGGGACGACATTAACTGAAAATTGTAGCTTGTTCGAAAAGAGTTAAAAAAGAAAAAAAAAAGAATTAAGATGAAATCTGAAAGCCTTCAGATCTTATATTAAGACCAAAGGGTTTTTTTTTAATCCAAAGGGGCAATTTCCCCAAAAGGACTATTATTTTCGTTTTGACATTTTGCGTTGATTCACTACTAGCATTGTTTTACTTTTCAAATTGTTGCCACCAAGTATTAAAGCCCTGTATTATATTTAAAGAAATTAAGTAATGAAAAATCTGCATAAAGGTATGTATATTTCTCGCATTGTGATAAAACAACGGTACATAGAGCCATCGAATTTTGAATGACGTAATCCTCCTGCAAATATAGGCATCTGGAAGCCCAAATTTAAAAGTTTGTTTTATTATCGATTTCCTATTTTGTAAAACTTTAACGAATTTTTGATTAACAAACTCTAGAATTTCAAAGCAAGCAATGGCAATGTTGTACAGAAAAAAAACATTTTTATCTCCAGCGCACGAGACAGTGTACAGCAATAGTCCATGCTAACATTAACAGAAAAATACTATAATAATTTGCCTGTATCTTTTAATATTTTAAACGGGAGAGTAAGTTTATTTGGTTGCATAAATTAAGTCAGCTTCCAAATTAGAAAGAATACACTGTAAGTAATGAAAGAATAATTATCATTACAAATGAAAACCTAAAACATAAGTGGCATTAAAGAAAAATACCAAGAAGAAATTTAATACATTTCAAACTCGCTTAAAAGAGTCCGGTTAATTTTTTCTTTTTTTCAGGAAGGGGCAATGTGTGTAGATGGTCCAAATTGCGTATACAATTAAATTACTTACTCTTGAGGATAAAAATAGCTTCCAGGTCTGTGAGATTACCTGTTATCACTGCTGTTATCCAATGCATTTTCCCTTTCCTCTCCGCACTTTTCGTACAAAGTTTTAATCTATGCTGAATTTTTCCACCGTTCTACTATATACAAATTTAACTCTTTTTATCCGTAAAAGACTAATCTCGAAACGCGATTTTGGGTTGTTTCACTTTTCACTCCAGTCTGTTGCCATTCGGCAAAAGTAAGGTAAATAAGTAAAGTAAGTAAATCTTTCGAATCTGTCTACTATTGATAAAGAAACTAAGCTAATTCAAAGGAATAGATGCAGTTTTTAAGAATACAAATCCATTTTTTAACTTTTGAATTTGATTCAGTTAAATAAAAATGCATTTAACTCTTGATGTATCTAATTAAAACAATGTTTTTTATAGAATTACGCTATTTATTTTTTTTACTTTACGGATATGCAGAAGATATACTAAAATCTTCCCATGTTAGTCTAAATTCATATTCATTTAGTAGCCTGTAAAACGTTTTGCGTTTCACCTCAGCCATTTGGGCGAAAGTTAAAATCTCAAAACCTTTCGGATTTTTTTTAGTTGCTTTTCTTTTAAAGATAAAGCTGTGTTAATCCGCAACCCATTAATCAGAAGTTTATTGTATTATAAAAAACAAATATCTGAATTGGACAACACAACACATTCCTGTACAGCCTAGGTATGTATGTGTAAATTATACACATTCTTCGCTGCAGTTCGTCGAATTACATTAGAGATATATTTCTCATTCAATTAATTCAGTTCCCACTTCGCAACAAGGCAAAAATACATAAAACCTCAAAATATCTTCGTTAAAAGTTGAAAAATATAGAAAAACATAAAACATCAAATACAGTTAAAATAATTAAAATTAGAGTTTCTAAGCAAAAACAGCAATTCGGCCAGGGGATAAAAAGGCCGATTTTTCGGTGCCCAAAACCGAAAGTTTACTTTTGGTCCCACTCGGCAAAAAGACACTGAAGGTGCAAAACCTGAATTCACTGTTTTGCTAAGTTTCAAATGTCAACAAACTGAAAATTTAAGCTGGAATAAGCCTACTCCTTTAGGCTTATTCCAGCTTAAATAATTTTTAAATTGTTGATAATTCTGCAACTATTGCATGCAGATTAACTAACGGCATAAAACCCTTAACCGGAGTATAAGAACAACATAATTCAATCATTTTCAAAGCAAAAAAAATGCACATTTTACCAACATTTACCAACAATTTACTAACAACAAGAAAAATCTGAACTTACTAAGCCGAGTAACACAGTAGGTTGCAAAGACATTAGGTATTTTTTGGAAGAAGGCAAGATAAAAAAGAGCAACCGCCTTCGCCGGGAATTGAATCTCGGACCTCTGGAATACCGGTCCAAAGGCACACGAAGAAGGCGGGAGAAATACTACCTTATAAGGTAATGTATAATTATATACTTTTCGTGCGGCCGATCGCAACCAAAAAAAGGAGGTGCACAACTGCATGTTATAGAAGTCTGATAGAAAAGAATTCACCTTTCTGAAGCTACTCGTTTTTGAGTTACGCGAGTTACATACATGTGTACGTACGGATCTTGCAGACGTTACAAAAAAATCTCTTCTGAATCTATTTTAAATCCACTTTACAATGCGTTTTGGGAAAAAGAGTCCGTTTTTTTATCCATTGAGATGTCAGGCAAAAACATCGTCAAATTGGGTTCGATAGCGGGCACATGGATATTTTCGTTGAAATATGATACCCAAAATTTATCGAAATTACAATACTTCTTTTGATTAGAAAAGCCAGGGTTATGGTTTACGGTTTAAGGTAAGAATTTATAACTAAATTACTACGTTTTAAATTAAAACAGTTTATTATTCTAATACGTACTAATAAAACCGTACTAAATATTACGGCTGCCAAAGTAGCCAACTGAAAAGACTACTGAAAACTGATCGTTAGGGGGGTACTAGGTTCTGTTCGTTCTCAGTTGACCCCCTGCCCACGTAAGAATATCGTGCCTTCTCTACATGTAAGTGAACATGAGATACTTGTAGGTTCTATTTGAAACTCTTCTATAAAGACTTCCTAGAAAAGGTTAGTAGTAGCAACTGAGTATCAACGAAGTGATTAAAGAACAATAAACGCAGTTCTTAAAAATATTTTTTTTTGACTTTTTATATCATTGACTTAAATAAAAATGCATTAAGAGCATGAGATATCTAATCAGAAATATTTTCTACGAAACTACATTAGTTTTAACTTCATTAAATCATTATATATACTTTTCATTTTTATGATAACTATTTCAGGTATCTTTTAAAGGAATTATATAGCGAATATAATATAATATAATATATATATATACTAAGACTAAAGATTATAAATTCAATTCTAAACATATTATAGCCCACCAGCGGCCGAGCTGTAAAGTCGCTGAACACTGGTAGTTCGGTCCGAGGTTCGAATCCCGCGAAACCGGCTGGCCGCATGGGCGTTTTCGTGGTTTTCCCCATGTGTAACGTGTATACGAGCCAGTTTCCCTTAGAAAGTCCTCCACGAAGGCATCCCTCTCCTTAGGCAGATAGCCCTAAAGGCTTTGCCATAATCATACACACTAAACATATTATGTTTTTAAAAACTTTGAAATTTTTCTGTTGAATTTTATCTGGTCTAAGTTAAATGAAAACGAAGCTTAGTAACAAAGTTAGAAATTAAAAAATTATGTTATCAGGAGTGAGTTAAAGAGCAGGTTAGTAACCAGCGATGCTCAGCGAGAGCATGGAAAACATTAACAAGCTCCCTGGTGCAACATTAAAATCTGAATCCTTTCAGACTTTCATTCATTCGTTTTTATTTTATGTTTGTTTTTATGTTGCTAGTTTATCCATAGAATATAAAATTAGATAAAAAAAACTCCCAATTTGCTTAGTGCATATCTGTAATTAAAATTAAATTTTATCTCGCTATAGCTCTAACATCTTGTCTAAATTTAGATTATTTTGCTAATGTTTTTATGACTTTTAATTTTTAATTAGCCTCGTACATTCAACAAGACGGGAATAGGGATAGGACGACTATTTGCTTTCATGATGAATTCAATATAAGAAAAATGGCTTATATGAAACTAAAAGATTTATTTGTCACAAATAGTTTGTTGAAAATAATATATTTTAATTACTAAGAATTTGCTTTAAAATAAAAACAAAAATAAGAAAAAAAAATTTTTTTTTAAGTCTGAAATCTTCCAGACTTCGTATTACTCCCAAACGGCCGTTTTTCATTTAGAGACACATACACGTTTCGAGACCATTTGGGCCAACTAAAAATACTTAAAAACAGCATATCTTTAGAATTTCCGTTGGATAGTCTCGAGCGCTTTAGATAAAAAATTTGTATTCCCTAGATCGTTAAACACTGCTCGCTTTGAAATCGTTGAGTTTCTGAATTAAAAATTCATTAATGCTTATAAAATCTAAAGCAGATAATAAAACAAATTGGAAATTCAAAATTCGGGCTTCCAGGGGCCCATATTTAGGTGAAGGAGTACATTATTCAAAATTTGATAGCTCTAGAAATCGTTGATTTCTCGCAATGTTAGAAACAAAGATACATTCATGCATATTTTTCATTAATTAATTTCTTTAAATATAATACAGGGTGATAATATTTGGTGGCAACGATTTGAAACGTGATGCAGCCGTTTAAAATGACGCTACACAAAGCTTTCGAAGCATTTATTTGCTCTTCTTGGCAAATAAAGTTACAAAAATAATATATGAAAGAATTAACAATGCGCACCCTGAAATTAACAATGCGCACCCTAATTACAACGCATTGTGTTGGCAGTCTTTTGAGAATGAAACACTCTACTTAATGGATTCGTAATGTTATTCGATGTATTTACAACCTCATGTTTTAAAATTAATATGGTTTTTTATACTATAGAATCAATTTTACTGTTTTCCTTTGTCTATATATATACTATATATGATTAGTTCACGAAAAAATAAATTCTCAGCTAGCAATTTTCCCTGATTATTAAAAACCCCACTAAACTTGCAAAATGACGTATATTTCACTAGAGTATTGAATGCAAAAAAACTGTTAAAAAAATTTCACTGTAGTTTCTATATCATTAAACTAATTAAAATATTGCTTTTCATAGTTTGCTTCATCAAATAGCTCATCCATTTATTTTGATGCAACTCGAGATCTTATTTTCTTTAGAAAATTCTGCAAATCTTCTGTCATAGTTCCAAATAATTTCTTATATAGAAAATAATCAATAACAGATTCTCACAAGAAACTTTATTTTATATATTAATTTAAGCATTCAGTGTCAAATTCAGTTATATTATCCATTATTAATTGTTTGTTGCAATTTTTCAGTTGTTTTATCTTAATTAATTTATTTTTATTGATTTCGGTACTTTTATCTTTTCTTCAATTTTAATTTATAAATATTTCGTTGAATTAATGTGTATTTTATACTTTCCTTTTCACTTTTCTGTACGCTACTTTAAAAAATAAAGAAACAGGTGATATTATTTTCGAGGTCTATATATTTTTTAATTTTAATTTTAAAATAATATAAAAATTTACTTTATATTTCCTTCAAATGATATATTCTAAATTAAAAAAAATTTTAACAACATTACTGTAAATAATTTTCTATTTTAAAATTAATACTGTTTTGACAAAATCAAAACGACCGCTCATACTAACCTCAAACAAACTATCATCGTTTCAGGGGGTTTAAACACTCGGCCATAAGTAAACCACAGTTTCTTCGAACGTTGCATAATATGAGGCTTGATATTACATTAAATTATTAAATTATTTAATTATGAAATGAAACAAGTTAGAAGTTGTTGCATCAGGTTCTTCTATTTACAATAAAATTAATGTAAAATTCCTTACCTGCTGCATCTTCAGTGTTCTCGACGCCAGGCTTCTAATAATCACGTTTTCCAGTAAGAGTTTCTATTACAATTAGCAGGCCATCTTGTCTTTTAAATATTTATTCAAAGAAAACGCTAATATACACTATTTACAAGGTAAGTGATAATTATTTTAAGACAGTACATTTTTAACTCTGAGTCTTTACGCTCCTCAAAGCGGTTCCAATCTCGACTGCTTCTCGGAACTTAATTACAGCAAAAAGTAAAGGAAGAGATGCCCGCCACCTAGTGGCAAGAATGTGACATCCTCCCACCTTTTGATTTTACCTCGATAAGATGGGAAAATCAAAACAAAATTTATCAATAATCAAACAAAAATTCAAGTACAACTTTCACAAATATGAAAAGTAACTAATGCTCTAAAATTAATACTTACAAAGAAGGATTACACATCTAAACATTTTCTGCATTACATTCATACCATATCCAGATAACATGTTCCAATTGACAACTGTTAGGACAATTAAATTTCTAAAATACTGAAAAGAAACAAAAATTAGTATAGCAATTTAAAAATATGTAAGAGGTTTTACAGTTTTACGTCCATATCTAGTTTGATAGTTCATATCACTGTAACACTTATCCGCAGAGTTTTTTATGTTCATGGTGAAGTCACTAAACAAGTTAGGTCTATCAAGTTCGAGAGGATAAATACGTTTCACAGGTCTTAGGAGTTCACCCGTTGCAGTTTTCACTTTGACAACACGTACTTCGTTGTCTTTCCCAGGATATAGTTCTACAACACGACCTATTGGCCAATCTATTCTCTTCTTGATGTCGCTGCCGACAAACACCAAGTCATTTTTGTTGATAGTCCGAGTAGATCGTTTAGATGGTTTTTGCACTAGGATAGCTAAATATTCATCACGAAATCTTTTGCGGAAATGTTCTCTTAAGTTCTGCAAGAACTTGTATCTTTTTGTCAGATTAATGGTATCCAGGTAGTCTAAGTCAGGCACTCCGACGTCGTGCACATCTTGTAGAAACATTGAAGGAGTTAGTGCCGTAAGATCATTTGGATCTTCTGAAAGGTACGTAAGGGGTCTTGAGTTGATTACTGATTCGATATCACAAAGTATAGTCAACATTTCCTCATAAGAGACACAGGACTTGCCGAGAACATTTCTCAACATCTTCTTCACTGTTTGTACCAACCTCTCCCACCAACCGCCCCACAATGAAGCAGTTGGGGGATTAAACTTCCACTGTATTCTCATACTAGTTGAATTACATTCTATTTCTTTCCAATCTATCGATCTTAAAAGATTTTCAGTTCCAACGAAATTAGTGCCATTGTCGCTGTAAATAATACTTGGACGACCTCTTCTGGCAATAAATCTCCTTAATCCCAAGATGAACGCATTTGTTGATAAACTTTCTATCAGTTCAAGATGTATCGCGCGATAGACCGCGCAAGTAAAGAGCAAGATCCATGCCTTTTTTCCTTTTCGTAAATAAAGAGGACCGGCTACATCGACTCCGGTCACTTCAAACACCAGAGCATCTCTAACTCGATCTTCAGGAAGAGGTGCTGGAACAGTCTCTATATTCTTTGCGCTATATCTTCTACAGCGAACACACGTCATAAGAACTTTACGTACTGTTTTTCTTCCTCTCAGGACCCAGAATTTCTGTCGAATATTGGCTAGTACGAATTGCACACCAGCGTGGGATAGTCGCAAATGGTAATCTAAAATTAACCTATGAACTAAGTCATGATTTGAGGGCAATACAATTGGACAGAGAAAATTTTCTTCTTCCTCTCTTCTAGTAATCTTGGTCTTTAACCGAATAAGGCCATCTGAGTCAAAAAAGGTACAAAGGTTGCTAACTTTAAGTTCTTTGCCAAATGCTTCTATTTGTATTATCTTGCATATTTTCTTTTCTACAGTTTCTATTTCCGGGACCGTGAGTTCTCCTGATTGTTTAGAATCTGGTCTTCTGCAGTTGTTGATAAATCTGCATATCCAAGCAGTTATTCTTAACATTTTATGGTAAGATGAATATTTCTCAAAAAAATGTTCTACCCTTTGCGTATTTAGTGCAGAAATGACTGATTTCCTTTTTTCTGAATTCACTATTTCCATGTCCGGTATTTCCCTTTGTCTTGGCCATTCTTCCTGATTTTTCTTCAGCCAGTCGGGGCCCTCCCACCATCTAACTACTAAAAGTTGTTTGGCGGTGCAACCTCTTGATGGGAGGTCAGCTGGATTTTTTGTTCCAGCAATATGTTTCCACGTTTTTGGATCCGTCAGTTTCCAAATCTCCCTGACTCTGTTTTCCACAAAGACAGCCCAGACAATCTCTTCCCTTTGAATCCATGTCAAAACTGTTGTAGAATCCGTCCAAAAATGCGTTTCCACATTTTGCCATTGTAAACCATTTAAAACAGAAGAGCATAGTCTGGCACCTATCGTGGCAGCTATCAATTCCAGACGAGGGATCGTAATAGATTTTACGGGAGCTACTCTAGACTTCGATGCCAACAGATGAACTTCAACTCCAGAATTCGTCACAGTTCTCAAGAAAACTGCAGCAGCATACGCATTACTACTGGCATCACAGAATGTGTGAATGCTGCAGAACTTCCTATTGTCCTTGCTGGAATGTATCCAACGTAGGAGGGATATTTCTTTTAAGAGAAAAAGGCTTTTATACCAATTCACAAAATTTTGTTTTGTACTCTCGTCAACTTCAGTATCCCAAGAAATTCCTGTTTTCCATAGGTTCTGCAACAATATTTTAGGATACAAGAGAACAGGACTCACAATACCAATAGGATCAAATATTTTGTGTGTTACAGCGAGAATTGTTCTCTTCGTTATTATGCCCATTTCAAAATATTCTAGCCAATTCAGATTCAAAGTTAAATTATCTTTCTGAGAGTTCCATAACACACCCAATACGGGTGAAATAGTTTCATGTTTCAAGTTATCTCCGTTATGTAACCAACCTCGAAGATTAAACTTTCCTTCATACATTATTTCTCGAGATTTTTCTATAAACTGGATCATCTCGGATTCTTTGTCAAAACTGGCAACAACGTTATCTACGTAGAAGCTACGCAAGAGTTTAGCTATTATCTCCGTATCATATGAAGAATTTTTCATGTACTTTTGTAGATGGAATTCTATAACAGCTGCCAAAAGGAAAGGACTACTCTTAACCCCAAATACTACCCTAGTATGACGAAATATTTTCGTTTTCCTTTCTTCCACATCATTCCACCAGAAAAACCGAAGCCAGTCTCTATCTTGAGGCCTTACACTGATCTGTAAGAAAGCCTTTTCAATGTCTGCTATAGCAGCAAACTTGCCTTCCCGAAATCTCAACAAAAGAGAAGGAATTAGTTCTATCAAATTTGGTCCACACTCCAAACACTGATTTAGAGAAGGAGACGATTGTTTCCTCGCAGACGCATCAAACACCGGTCGAATTGGTGTTGAGCTATTTTCTTTGATCACCGGTCTATGCGGTAAATAATGTCCATAGTCAACCGCAATATTTTCTTTAACTTCTTCGATCACTCCTAAGTTACACCAGTCATTAAAAACTGCATTGTATGAAGAAAATAAATTTTGAGATAAAAGTTTCTGGGTGGTAGATTGTAGATGTTTCAACGCTAAATCCTTGTGGGTGGAGAGTGGTACATGATTCTCCGCCCACGGAAGTGCGACTTCATAACGCCCTTCTTCGTTTAGAGATACAGAATTTTCGAATTGCAATTTTGCTTGCAAATCCCTTTCCTCTCTAGCCTTTTTTGTAACTGGATCTGTTATTCCGATAACATCAAGCCTCCACAGTTCTGACAACGTGGCATCAGAAATATGTAAAGATAACGAAAGCGTGGAAAAGGAATTTTCTATTTCATAATTGTCAGTGTTCGCTTTCCCCATGACTGTCCACCCAAGTCTTGTACTTACAGCAACTAATCTTCCCCAAGGAAGAACTTCGATTTTACCTGTAAATAAATTTGCAGCAACATCTGCCCCTAACAACAAATGAATCTCTTGGGGGTTCTCCTGGAATAATCTGCAATTTTCAAAAACATCACTGACGTAAATTCCTCTTCTTCTAAGTTCCCTAATCCAGTGTATATTTTTGATTTTAGGGACCGAAGAACATATTTTTCTTTCATCCAATACATTGATTTCGCAATTATACCGTTTATCTACGCTACCCAATTTTATTCTATAACGTTTATGTTTTTCCGAAACTTCTATGCCACCGAAAAGTGCGTGGGTTACACTTTGTTCACCTAAGCTTCTTAATTGTAACCTTTCTGCTGCATACCTGCTTATGTATGAGTTTTGACTTCCGGTGTCAATTATCGCTCGAACAAATTGGTTATTCCCTCTTCCATATATGCGAACAATTAAAGTTTGCAAATATACTTCTGAACATCCTGCTTGATTTGAAAGTACTTTATTTTCTATCTGTTCGTCTTTTTTAATTTCCGAAACCTCGACAGAAGGATTTTGTTTATTACACATAATAGTTGCATGTTGTTTTTTACAAATAGAACAAGTTATTTTTGTTCTGCAGTTTTGAGCCAAATGGTGTAATTTTAGGCATTTATAGCAAGCACATTTTCTTTTTAAAATGTCCTTTTTTTCTTGTAATGATAAGCCGGAAACGAAACTACAGTCATAAGTCTTGTGAAACTGATTACAGAAGACGCAGTTCATATTTTCCTCTCTGCATTCGGATTTTGTAAACAAATCTGTAGCGGTCGGAATCTTTGGTTTATTATGTCTATTTGAGAAACCATATGCGCTTTTCGTTCCAGGGGTGGAAGAAGACTGTCGCCGATCGGATACTTTTTGCTGTTGCGAAACCGTTGACCTCGTGCGTTCACGGGATGAAAGTTCTGCGTGTAAAAATGACATTAAATCTTTTATGTTATAATCGGTGCCAACATTTTGTGTTCTATGAAATTCAAGCGTTAATTCTGAAGGCAATAACTTCAAAATCATCGGACACAGCAAAGCGCTGTAAGATTCCGATACAACATCTAACGCTTCGAGACATCTAATCTGTGTTTGTACTTTATCATACAAATTACGAAATGTTTTTATGTCATTCGCATTTTTTAATGATTCAATATTCAGCAAATTATTCATGTGCGCATTAATAAGAATGTCTCTCCTTCCAAAACGGTCGTGTAAGATTTGAATTGCTGAATCATAATGTTTCGGCGATAACGGAAGTCCTTGAACGCAATTAGCAGCTGTTCCTCCTAAATACGCTTTCAGGTAATTAAATTTGTCTACTTTGTTCAATGATTCGTTATTATGTATTGAGGACTCAAAACTATTCCAAAAAGTAAGCCATTGACTACTGTTCCCATAAAATACGGGAATCGAAAGTTTTGGTAATTTAACATTAGGTGTATCTTTTATATTTTGCTGTGTGTTCGGTGCATTTAAGTCATGAATAAGTTCCTTAATCCGTTTCTTAAGCCTGAATTTCCATAACGTTATCTTCTCGCGATATTGTTCTGTAATTTCGAATTCATTTTCGAATTCATCTACACTCAGAATTGGTTCAACTTCCACATCGGCATTAGATAGCGTTTCGGTTTTAGCATTAAGCTGTTCTAACAATTCTTCGAGCTCATTAATACTACATTCAGATTTATTTAATTCACTTTCGATTTTCTTAAATAGTTTTGTAACGGCAGTTCTTAAGATACTTCTTTTCTTTTTTAATTTATCTACTTCAGCCATTATCTTTCTTAGATTCAAACACTTACACAAAAAATATACGTCTCATGAAAAACAAATATTTAACTCTTACTTAGAAAACAAAATTATTCTTTTGCTGAATACTTCAAGAACAAGTATTAAAATCTTCAATTTTAATATTCATCTTTTGAATTCACTTTATTAGAACTTTTCAAAAAACCTGGCGTCCCTGTTCGGGCGCCATAAAAATGTTGCATCAGGTTCTTCTATTTACAATAAAATTAATGTAAAATTCCTTACCTGCTGCATCTTCAGTGTTCTCGACGCCAGGCTTCTAATAATCACGTTTTCCAGTAAGAGTTTCTATTACAATTAGCAGGCCATCTTGTCTTTTAATTATTTATTCAAAGAAAACGCTAATATACACTATTTACAAGGTAAGTGATAATTATTTTAAGACAGTACATTTTTAACTCTGAGTCTTTACGCTCCTCAAAGCGGTTCCAATCTCGACTGCTTCTCGGAACTTAATTACAGCAAAAAGTAAAGGAAGAGATGCCCGCCACCTAGTGGCAAGAATGTGACAGAAGTTATCTTCGGGGAACTCCAATTAAAATTAAGTCTGGATTAGTAGTAATTTTATAAAATGATGTTTAAAAATCATTTAAACGAATTCGCATTAAAACCTTTAACCGTTTCCTTTGTCTTGCAGATTGAGTGAAATTTGAAAAACAATTTAGTATCTACCAATATATATCCTTATAATTGCTAAAAGAAAATTTGTTGAGCATCTTGTTAAAGTTATCCAGATAAGCTTAAGAAGTTGGTTCTACTTACCAACATCCAGAAGCTTTTTCAATGTGCTCTGGCACCAGAACTGCCATTCCATGTTCCATCCAGGTTTTTATCACCTCGAGCTTCAAAAAGCAAAAGAGTTTTCGAACAAAACGACAACTTGCTTCTTTCACTTTTCGCTCAAAACGTTTGGTTGTTTACATAGTGTTCGGTGACTAAGAAACGCAGAAGGAATGACCAACAGTGTTGGGCTTTGCCGCAGTCTCCATATTTGGTGGCTGAGGTATTCATATCCAGACGCGTGTTATCTTTTACCATTTATTTTTGAGTTCGTTGGAAAGGGAGTAGGGAAGAAATATAGTCTCAAAAAATGAAAATTACGATGACTGCTCTGGAGGAAGTCTGAGAGAGTTGCAAAAACCACCAAGGAAAGAGAGAGGAGTTAGTTCCTATACTACCTCTGAAAATTCCTCATCTAAGAACTCCTCAGAAGTTAGAATTGGAACTCTGGTAGCCATGGTAAGTTTTAGTTCATTTCTTTGCATCTTCATTAATTTTTTTAATTTAATTTAGTTTCTAAGTAATCTGTACCCTTCCAGAGAAATTATTATTTTATATTAAAATAAAATATCTCAGATTTTGTAGAACTTTAAATGATGTTTCTGATAATCGTTATTTCAAAACTCCACATTACGGTATCAAACACATTTCAGAGTTGTAATAGTATTAAACCCCGTTTAGAGATTTTCAGGTAACTTGCAAAAAATTGCTTAAAAGGTTTTACTGGTAAATTGGTGTTTTTTACCAATAATTTGGTAAATGATGATTATCAATATGATCCCTGCGTATGTTCTTAATTCGGCAGTTGATATTATAAGAAAACCTCACATAAATTTAAACTCTGATATACAGGCAATCATCTCACAAGTTTTTCTGATATAATATTACCGTTACAAACGGTAGAACAAATACTTTACTGAAAAATTTATCGTTGTTGTTACGCTGAAGTTCATATTGAACGAACTAATAAATTAAAGCATAGTTTTTAATAATTAAGAATGCTTTGAAACATCGGATAAAAAAGATGATATACTTTTTCTTATGATCTGGTATATCTTTTTGACCTGACGCCAAACATTGGAATGAGGATTTCAGAATTTTTAGAAATCCGTACGATTACTATAACGAAGAACGCCACGAATTAATTGAATGCGTAAAGAACAAATCCAATGCTACTGAATTACATCAAGTAATATGTGATACCTATTCTGTAAATTTCCTATGCCAAATTTCATTTATGTCTGTTGTAATGTTAACACTGAAACAAATATTGAAATAATAATAATAATATAAATAAACAAATAAATGATGAAAAAAATCTGAAAGGTGTCAGATTTTAACGGTCGCCCAAAAAGGTTTGTTAAAGCACTTTTTACTCTCTCCTTGAGCTTGCACTCTACACAGTATCTTAGCAAGAGTGGTGCTGAAAACAAAAATGCTTGCTTTTATTAATAACTATCTGTTTCTCTCCTAGGCTGAAACATATTGATTCCCATTTCTTGCAAAAGGTGCTATAACGTAAGAAATACCACAATATCTGTAAATTACTTTGGTATAGTATTTAGTAGCAAAACTGATCTTTATTTTTAAAATGACACATATATATGAGTATTCACTTTTTAGGAGTGATGCATTTAGCATTATTTGATCAACAAATGCGAATTCAACAGTTAATGCTGTAAAAATTAACCATATCCAAATGATTGAAAATAACTGTAAACTATGAAACGGAACTTAATGCAACAAATATTGTAAACTGTCAGATTAACAATTTTCCTTAATCACTATTTATTTATTTCAATTCGTTATTGAATGCCTTTGAATAAATGTGCAAAAAGGTATAAAATTTAAGCATGTTTGAAATTAAAAAATAAACAGGCTGTAGAGACATTAGCTGGAGTCTCTACAGCCTGTTTATTTTTTGCCAGACATTTGCTAGAATCGTGAAAATGAGCAATGCCCTCGACGGGACTCGAACCTCAGACTCCTCGAATACGCGTGGTGACCACTACACCACGAAGGTATGCTAGGAAGGCGTGAGAAATACCTTATGAGAGCATTCATGAATTTATTGAAATATTGCAACTAAGAAGTGCAATATGTAAAGTAAGAAAGTACACTCACTCAAGTTAACCCATTTCTTTTGCTTTGTTAGCTTCATTATAATTTTTATTGAGGAAAGTTTGGTTTGGTTTGGTTTATTAAATTATGTCTAAGCACACTAGGGCTATCTACCTAAGGGGAGGGATGCCTTCGTGCAGGACTTTCTAAGGGAAACTGACTCGTATACACGTTACACATGGGTAAAACCACGAAAATGCGCATGCACCCAGCCCGTTCGCGGGATTCAAACCTCTCACATATTATTAATAAAAGTAACACATAAGTATACACATAAGTATTACACAAGGATTCATTATTAAGCACCTTTTCCTTTACATTTACGCCATATACAATTCAACAACAAAATCACAAAAGGTTTATTCAATTTAACAAAGTTTAGGATTTCTGATGCAGTGTTAAGTGTTGGCATACATTTTTATATTTTTTTACTCTTTTCTCAGTTCATCATATCAATAAAAGTTTTCTCCTTAAGACGGTTAGAAAAAGTGTTTTTTGTCTTTTTATTATTAACGTTTTGTGATTTGACTTTATTTATTAAATATCATAATCTTCGAACTTACGCCACATAAAATTCAACTCAACATTAAAATCATCAGATATTTAAAAACAGTATATGTTTAGAATTTTCGATATACAGTCTAGCGCGTTGGAGATAAAAATGTTTTATTCCATGCAGCTACTGTTCGCTTTCAAATCTTTTAGTTTATTAATTAAAAATTCGTTAAATTTTTTAAAAATATGAAATAGGTGACAAAACCATTTCGAAATTAAAAATTCGGACTTCGAAGGCCACACGTTCGAGTAGAGGACTTATGTTATTCAAATTCTGATGGCTCTATATACAGTCATTTTTTCACATTGCGAAAAACATTCATATATTCATGCAAATTCTTAATTATTTAATTTCTTTAAAAATAACACAGGGTGATAATATTTGGTGGCAACAACTTGAAAAAGTATACGATATTTATAGCTATTCAGCGCAAAATCCCGTTTCGAGACTGACAACCTATTTGGGCTAAAACGTTGATTGCTTTCTACAGAAAAATGACGAAACATATCGTATGACGAAACATATCTTAGAGAACTAGACTGACAGGTCTGACTATCAGTGTTACTTCTTAGGACTTATCAACTCTGACTTCGTTTGCACATTTAAATTTTCAATCAGAAGGCAACGCTTTGGACAAATTACCCTTTTGCGTGGAATTTTTAACTGATATTACTTAATTGTATATTAGTAATGTAAAGCATCTTCTCGATGTTTCTGTGGTAAAGATCTATGTACGTATAACTCCACTTGCAACCAAGTGGTTAAGATAACTGAGCACTGACCTAGCCACATGGGTGTTTTTCATGATTTTTATTACGTGTAATGTAAGTTCGAGTCAGTTTCTCCTAGAGCGTCCTCCTCGAAGGCAACGAAAGTAAATAGCCGCTATTCACTTTGCCGTATTCAAATAACTTAATTTAACTGTGTATGTAAATCTAGTTCACTTATTAGCCTATCAAAAATTAAATTGCATTATTTTTATATAGATGCTAAATTATTTTATATTTTACGTTTAGAATATTTCATCTATATGCATCTTTTTATGTTCAGTAGTGATTAAGCTGCAGACAGGAGGCGCTGCTAGCGCGTTATACTCTCGACCTACGTAATTTGAATGGAGTATTTTTTTCTTTTGTGTACTTGCTGTAACAGATCTTACAGCTTTGTGATTGAGAATTTAAAATGTTTTGGAGCCAGATCGTTCCTCTACAGCAACAAAATGATTAATAAATGTATAATAAAGTAAATATCTTTGTGATGATAATCTTTGTTATTAAATACAAAGTCAACCAGCTCCTGAGTACAGTTCAAGTGGTCCGTCAAGAATCGAAGGTGAGCTCTCCCATTTTAATCTCTATTAAATTTGAAGAGTATAACTGTTATAAATATGGAAGCTCTAAAAACTAGAAAAAGAGTGTTAAAAAGTTCACTGACGAGGCATAAAGATAAAGTTTTTTCGTCATTAGATGTTTCAGATTCAGTTGCGTTGCAGCTATTTGAAACCAAAACTAATGAAATTTCTAACGAACTTAAATCTGTATTTCATTCAATTTTCGAAACATGTAAACCCGAAGAATTGATAACTTTATTAAGGATAAAGAAGATACAGATGATATTGTTGATGAGTTGCTATTGATGATTAAACGTAAATTAGCAGTAGTAAAAAATAAGATGAATTCTGAACATTCTGTTTCTCCTGTGCCGAGTAATAATAATTCAAATGTGTTTTCGGATGTTAAGTTACCGACGCTATCGGTACCGACATTCAATGGTAAAATAGAGAATTGGATAATGTTTAAAGATATGTTTAAAGCTAGTGTAATAGAAAACAAATCTATTTCGAGTAATGCAATGAGATTGCAATATTTAAAAGCTAGTTGTAAGGACGAAGCTCTGAGAGTAATACAGTCTATTTCTATTTCGGATACAAATTTCGATATAGCTTGGAAACTTTTAGAAGATAGGTATTCGAATAAACGTGAGCTTTTAAATGCTATAATAAAAAAGCTTTTGAATCAGCCGAGTATTAGCGAGACATCTAGTTCTATTCTAAATTTAATTGATGTAACGAACGAATGTATTCGAACTTTAAATATTTTAAACTACAAGGTAGAAAACTTATCTGAAATAATGATAGTATATTTGATAGTGGATAAGTTTGATAAATCAACTCGATACTGGTGGGAAAAGGAATTAAAAAACTCGGAAGAATTTGGTACGATTGAACAATTACTTTCGTTTTTACAAAGCCAAGCGAGAACGCTTCAAAATAGTAAAATAAAGGAGGTAAAAAAGAGTAATAATTCTCCACATAAAAAACTTACGAGTATGATATCCACTTCTAATACAAAAAATATAAATTTGAAATGCATAAAGTGCCGTGATGAAGAATTCCATTCATTATATAAGTGTCCGGAATTTATACAGCTTTCTGTCAATGACAGGTGGGAATTCGTGAAAAGAAATAAGCTTTGTTTTAATTGTTTGAAAAACCATTCCGTTCGAACGTGTTCGTCTAATTATCGGTGTCAAAAATGCTCACGAAAGCATTCAACGCTATTACATTTCGAAAATGAAAAACAAAATAAATACGAAAGTGCTCATATTTCAAAGACGGAAGTAGGGGGGGAGAAGACGACAGTCAGTCTCAATCCGAATGCTGAAAAATTTGTTTATGACTCTTCTTCTACCAATAAAGAAAGTAGTTTTGCCGGCACAGCTGTAAACGGAATGCGTCAGACGAAAAATGTTTTACTTTCTACTGCGAATATTTTAATAAGAGATTGCTACGGTGAATTAAAATCAGTTCGCGCTTTGTGTGATGTAGGTTCGATGACGTCATTCTTAACGGTTGAATGTGCTAATTCGTTAGGCATTAAAAGAGAAAAAATATCTGTTGCGGTTTCTGGATTAAATAACACGAGAATAAATATTAATTCTAAAGTATGTGCTTCTATTTCAAACGGTATTGACTTTGAAATGAGTTTAGAATTTTTGTGCGTGCCTAAAATCTCGGACTCCATACCAATAAATAATATAGAAGTTCCGACTGAACATTTTCCTCAAAACATTAAGTTTGCTGATCCAAACTTTTATAAAAGAGGAAAAATTGATGCATTATTAGGCGCAGAGGTGTTTTATCAGATCTTAAAATTCGGTCAAGTTGAAGTGCCCAATTCAGAGCTAAGATTTCAAAATTCTGTTTTTGGCTTTATAGCCACTGGCAGCATTTTAGGTTCAGAGACTGAAAATACGCGAGCAGTTCACTGTGGATTAATTAATAATTATAGTGGTATAGAAAATGAAATTAAAAAATTTTGGCAACTTGAGTCTATAGGAATTAAAGATGATCCCAGTGAAAATGAGATAGATCAATCTTTAGAAACATTTGAAAAAACTGTTCGTTTTAAAGATAACCGGTATGAGGTTCAGTTACCATGGAAAAGAGATTGGGGAGAGCTCAATAATAACTTCATGGTTGCTAAAAACAGACTTAATTTACTTATGCGTAGACTTCAAAAAGATCCAAATCTTCATTTGCAGTATATTGAAACTTTAAAAGACTATGAAAATAAGAATATTATAGAGAAAGTTAGACGTCCTAAGGAACCTGTTGATAAACCTGTGTTCTATTTGCCACATCAACCAGTTTTTAGAAAGGAAAGTGCAACTACAAAAATGAGAATAGTATTTGATGCAAGTTCCAGTCATAACTTTAAGCATTTAAGTCTAAATGATTGCCTGTGGTCAGGGCCAAACCTGAATTCGAACATATTCGACATTCTTGTTAATTTCAGATTAAACAAAGTCGCCTTTACTTCAGACATAGAGAAAGCTTTCCTACAAATTTTATTAGCCGAAAAGGACAGAGATGCAGTTCGTTTTCTGTGGGAAGAAAATGGTAAAATTCAAGTTTACAGATTTAATCGTGTTCTTTTTGGTGTTACGAGCAGTCCATTCCTTTTGACTGCTACTTTGAAAACTCACCTGAGAAAGCATTCTGAAGAATTCCCGACTACAACAGAATGCTTAGACCGCTGTTTGTATGTGGATGATTTTATTTCTGGAGCTGATAATGTGTCGGATGCTTTTGAGATCTCCACTCAAGCTACATCAATTATGAGCCAAGCTAGCATGGTGCTACGAAAATGGACTACGAATGACAATACATTGATGCAGTTTTGGACATATGAAAGTTTCGATACACAACCACAAGTCAACACTATTAAAATTTTGGGACTGTCATGGAATCCTGCTGAAGATTGTCTAATATTGGGAAAGCAGAGCCTAGTGGACAGTCTGTCTAAAAACGAAAGTACCAAACGATTCCTACTATGCACAATTGGAAGGATTTTTGATCCGCTTGGGTTGCTTTCACCGTTTACTATTCGTGCAAAGTTCATTCTACAAGTCTTATGGATGAAGAAAATTTCTTGGGATGAAGAAATACCTGTAGATATACAAAAAATATGGCTTCAGTGGTGCTTCGAAGTTCCTGATCTTTCAGAGTTACGAGTTCCTAGAAACGTGCTCAATTTAAATATACAAGTGCCAACCGATATCTTAGAACTACACTGCTTCTGCGATGCTAGCCAAAAGGCTTACGGTGCTGCTATTTATGCAAGAGTTGTGAAGGATAATAACATCGAAGTGAATTTATTGGTTAGCAAGAGTCGAGTGACACCACTAAAGAAAATCACTCTACCTAGACTAGAATTACTTGCTGCTTTGCTTGCCGCCCGACTAGCGAGTAAAGTCAAGAAAACAGTGGATTTAAAAAAGCCCTCCTTAGTGTTCTTTTGGACGGATTCAAAAATAACTCTCTATTGGATTAAAGGATCTACGAAACGATGGAAATCATTTGTTGCCAATAGAGTTAACGAAATACAGAGTTTAAGTGATACCAGTGCCTGGGCACACTGCTCTGGGAAGCAAAATCCAGCTGATCTCCTCAGCAGGGGAGTCAGTGCTGACATTTTATTGAACAGTGACATTTGGTGGCATGGACCCCAATTTTTGAGAGAAAAGACTGATGTTCCGGTAGACAATAATGACATTCTAATTTCATTAGATGACTTTTCTGATGAACTAAAGAAAACTGATGACTCTAATGATCATTCTCCTATTGCCTTTACTGTTTTAAATCATAGCTCTATAGTTGATGATATTCTTTCCTTGAGTAATAATTATTTAACTATTGTTCATGTTGTGTGCTATGTATTTAGATTTATCAATAATGTTAGAAATGAAAAGCTTACAGGTCACCTTACATTTAGCGAGTTGAGAAGAGCGGAAATCTATTTATTTAGGTCAATCCAACAAGGTGAGTTTGTAGATGAAATAAAACATCTTGAGAGAGGTGCCTCACTACCCAGCAACAGCAAGGTAAAATCTTTAAACTGTTTTTTAATAGATAAAGACAATGTTTTAAGGGTTGGAGGCAGACTGAAACATTCTGACCTCAGTACATATGAGAAAAATCCAATTGTTCTGCCACATAAGCATCCATTAACTTTAATAATTGTGAGATATTATCCTTTAAAATATTTGCATGTTGGTTCAAATGCATTATTGTATCATGTTCGACGTAAATTTTGGGTCTTAAATGGCAGAAATGTTTGTCGTAAAGTTGTTTTTCAATGTATAACTTGTTTTAAAAACAAACCTGTTTTTGAGACTCAGATAATGGGTGATCTGCCCAAAGAACGAGTAACACCTTCTTACCCATTTAGTAATGTTGGAACTGATTTTTGTGGACCATTCCACATTAAATTTAAAAATCAGCGTAAGGGTAAACTAAACAAAGTTTATGTGTGCATATTTGTATGCTTAAGCACCAAAGCCATCCATTTAGATTTCGTCTCTGATCTTACTTCAGATGCCTTTATAGCTTGTTTGAAAAGATTTTTTTGTCGCAGGGGTAAATGTGCAAAATTATTCAGTGACAATGCAAAGAATTATGTGGGTGCAAGCATTGAGCTCAGAAAATTGCATAAATTGGTTAAACACCCAGATGAAACACTGACTAAATACCTGCTAAGTGAAAACATTGAGTGGAGGTTTATCCCTCCTAAATCACCAAACTTCGGCGGCCTTTGGGAAGCCGGGGTGAAATCTTTTAAGTTTCACTTGAAACGAATTATTGGCAATGCTCATCTGTTTCTTGAAGAATTTCTCACTGTAATTCTAGAAATTGAAAGCGTATTAAATTCCAGACCTCTTACTCCCTTATCATCCGAGTTTGATAATTTTGAAACCTTGTTCCCCGGGCATTTTCTCATAGGGAGGCCTTTAACATCAATAGCTGAACCCCAACTTGTTCAGATACCAGAAAATAGGCTCTCAAAATGGCAAAAAATAACGAAATATAGTCAACAAATTTGGAAGTTATGGAAGAGAGACTATTTAAATAACCTTCAACAACGTAGTAAATGGATGTTTGCTAAAGATAATGTTAAGGTGGGTTCACTTGTGTTAGTCAAGGATGAGCATATGCCCAGTACAAAATGGTTAACAGGTAGAATTGCAGAAATGATTTTTGGAAAAGATAAAAAAGTTCGAGTGATTAACATAGTATTACCAGGTGGTAAAATGTTAAAAAGAAATGTGAGAGACATTTGTGTTCTTCCTGTGAATTGTAATTAGATTTATGTATTGTATATTGTAATGTGTTTCTTTCCAGTGTTTATATTGCATTTATGATTTAATGTGTCTTTTAAAATTTAACCATTGTATTGCTATTGCTTACAATTGTTTGTTATTATATTGTGCTTTAAAACAGTGTATACTAATTGTAATATTTTGAAACCCGTAAGGTTTCAAGGTCGGGAGTATGTTCAGTAGTGATTAAGAGCTGCCGACAGGAGGCGCTGCTAGCGCGTTATACTCTCGACCTACGTAATTTGAATGGAGTATTTTTTTCTTTTGTGTACTTGCTGTAACAGATCTTACAGCTTTGTGATTGAGAATTTAAAATGTTTTGGAGCCAGATCGTTCCTCTACAGCAACAAAATGATTAATAAATGTATAATAAAGTAAATATCTTTGTGATGATAATCTTTGTTATTAAATACAAAGTCAACCAGCTCCTGAGTACAGTTCAGATGTGCTTGGTAAATTTTGAATACAGCAAAATAATTTTGTGTTATTTATTCTTATATTTTCAATAGATGTTTTGAAAGAAAGAGCATCGTATGATATACTCGTAGATAATAAAACAAATTCCAAATTTTAAATTTGGGATTCCACATGCCAATATTCGAGTGGAGGACTACGTTATTCAAAATTTGATTTCTCTAGGTTCCGTTGTTTTTTCACAATGCGAGAAACATACATACATTCATGTAGATTATTCATTATTTAATTTCTTTAAATATAATTCAAGGCTCTAATATTTGGTGGCAACAATTTGAAAATTGATGCAGACTTTTATAATGAACCAACACAAAATGCCTAAACGAAATTAATAGGCCTTCTGGGCAAATTGCCCCTTTGGGTTGATACGAGATTCGTAAAGTTGAAATGTAAAATCATGCATGAGCTTAGTTATATACGCTGGATTTAATATGTTTAATAAAATACTTCATTTTCAAAAAGCGGAACATATTTTAACATGCTTACAACGGATAAAATATTCCGATTTAAGGATGAAAAATAATGTATGATATATGTATTCTTACTCTGTAATACCGCATTGTCTCTACGAAATTCGTAATCCTTTCTTTTCACGAATTTGCTTATCACGGCGGCTAATGACACATTCAGCTTTCTTTTATTCGTTTTGTTGTGGTTTTTTCTTATGTTTGGATTTTTGGGACTTCAAATAACCACTTTTACACAAAATATCCATGGTTTCGACAAATTGGGTAGATTGAAAAAAAAGTGGTGATTTAATGTCTACTGACATATCTGTCTGCTCAAACTTCTTTATCAATCTACCAACTGTTGTTTATAAAACAACGTCATGTCCAAAGACTGCACAAAGCATTCTCATAGCCTGAGCATAACAATTGCCATTCTTGCAATGAATTTTCTCAATCAAAACTCTCTGTTCTTTTTTATAGCGCTTCATTTCGACAAATTTGCAGTGAAACTGTGAAATTAACTGACAATGATAAAATCTCGTTGTTATCAGGTCTAAATAAATACAACATTCTTAAATCGGAATATTTATCTGTTGTATCTATATCGAAACATTTTCTAGGAATAAAGTATTCTTTAGGGCATAAATTCAGAACTTTTTTTGTTGGGACACCCTATATATATATATATTCACCGTGCCCACAAAAGACCTTTCTCGAGCTTTATTTTCATAACCGTTGGTCGTGGATATATATTTTTTCAATTACTAATCTAATATTTCGTACGTTCCTCCAGTTAATATGAATTTCTTCATTTTTTACAAAACTCATTTTAGCCCAAAGGGCCGTCAACCCAGAAGGGCTGTTACTCTCGCAACGGCATTTTGCGTCTGTTCACTACAAATGTCCGTTTCACTTTTCGAATTGTTGCCACCAAATATTATCGCACTGTATTCTATTTAAAGAAATTAAATAATCAAGAATCTCGCATAAATGTATGTATTTTTCTCGTATTGTGAAAAAACAACGGTACCTAAACCTATCAAACTTTCATTAAAGTAGTCCTCCATCCAAATATGGACACCTGAAAGCCGAAATCTGGAATTTCGAATTTATTTTATTTTTTTCATATTTTTAAAACTTTTTTGATTAACAAAAAAAAAAAAAAAAACGAATTTTTTATTAACCAACTTAACGATTTCAAAGCAAGCGGTGGCAACACTGTATGAAAAAATTTTTTTTTTATCTCCACCGCGCGAGTCTGTCTATTGGAAATTCTAAAGATATACTGTTTCTAAATATTTTTAGTGCAAAGCGACATTATCCAAAATACTTTTTAAACATAAATGTGTGTGTAAATGAGAAAAACAAAAAGGCACATTTGGGCGTAATATGAAAACTAAAAGCTTTAAGTTTTTTTTTTTTTTTTTTTCTTTTTCTGTGTGTGTATTGATATCTCTTTTTTTATCAAACTTATTTGATTCGAAATTTAAGCTTAATCAAACATAATTCGTCCACTTTTAAATTTGTATTTTTAAATAATTCTTATAAATTTTTCGAGAAACGTTTTGAAATATAATTAATAAAAATTTTAACATCAACTTAAAGTAGATGTATCTAAGCGTGCCTGCAAAAAATAGAGTTTTTTTATTCAAAATTTTTTAAGATATACATGAATTTACATATTGGCGCGTTTTGAAATTTGGTATCTTTTTTTTAACAATAATAACTCCAAATGCTGTTTTGCTAAAATTATTTGAAAGTATGAACAATAACTTATTTTTGCCCCCGTGAAGAAAAGGAAAAGAAGATAGGTTGCTATAAATGAAGAAGTTCGCCAAGTAAATTATTCTTGGCGCAAACTTAAAACAAGATAAATTTTTGAATTTCTCCGTAAATGTCTCACCAAATTCGACAAAATCTAATATTTAGACGTAATTTTAGTCGTAGAATCGAAATATGCTAAAAACGGGGCATGTTATTTCAGAAAAAGTCCGATTTTGTATAAAAATACCTATATTAGAATAATACTATACAGAGTGCCCCGTAAATGTTGCTACAAACTTTAGGGGGGTAGGACACATTATAAGGATTACGAATTGCATAGGAATCCATGCCCAGAAGCGTTATTGTACGCCGCTAGAGGGTTGCTGTACAGGAGAGTGCTAGTAGAAAGTGAGGATTGCCTCATTCAAGCAGTAGGAACCATACGAAGAGCATGGAACTTTATATGAGCGGAGAGCTTGCTGACATGCACTTTGTGTATGTAATAGCTGAAGATAATGGACAAGCCGTTACATTCACTTATCGAGAACGCTTTCCCGACAGACAGCAACCATAGTTTGTTTTCACGTCTGCATCAAAATTTGTGTGAGCATTAAGAAGTGGCAGAACAAGTGAGGTCAGGCTACGATCGACTCGCTCGATCGTTAGTGAAGAAAGTGCGTGTTGGATATAGTGGAGAGTAATTCAAGGACCAGCATACGTGCCACTGTCTCTCAATTAAGATGGCTTGTACCAGTGTTCAGGGTGTCTTGAACGCCGAGTCCTACCAGTCCTTTTGTCTCCAAAGGGTTTAGTTACTGTTCCCCGATGACCATCCTGAACGTGTGCGGTTCGAACAGTGGTTTCTGAAAGAAAGCCCACATGATGTTGATTTCCCAGCTTATCTGTTGTTCGAGGAGGAGGCCACATTCAATAGGAATGGCGTATTCAATCACCACAATCAGAATTTTTAGGCCCAAGGTGTGCGGCAGCATGCGGCACAACAACGCTTCAAAGTTAATGTGTGGGCGGGTTTGCTCGGCGCCTGCTTAGTCTGGTCGTACCTTCTACCATATGGGCTGAATGCCGCGAATTATCTGATCTTCCTGGAGCAGGTTCTTCCCGGCTTGCTTGACGATGTTCCAGCAGATGTGGGGCGCAACATGTGGTTCAAACCTGATAGGACGCTGCTCATATAGATGTTAGTAGTCATTTGGACTGTCAGTCAGTTAATAGTCACTGGATGTTAGTAGTCATTTGGACAGATCAATCCCCCATCGATGGATCGGACGTGGTGGGCTTGTTCCCTGTTCCCCCCCCCACGCTCACCGGATTTATCGAACCTTGATTTTTTTGTGGGGAGCTGTCAAGTGTCGTGATGATCCTGTTGTGTCTAAAATGAATCTCGTGGCAAGACTCGTCTGCTCAGTTGCTACTATCAAAGAAACTCCTGGTGTGCTTGAACATGTCCGGCAATCAATGGTCGTCAGTGTCAGGTGTCAGGCAATCAATATTCCGTCGGTGTCAGGTATGTTTGGCGTCTGATGGGGCAAACTTCGAGCATCTATTGTAACATTCAAGCTGTCGTACGCCATTTGTATTCATGTCCAATAAATGTTTCAAATTAATCATTATCTTGTGTCCTTTCTACCTCTGCTACCACTCACCCCTGACATTTCCCGTCATGGGTTCCTGTGGAATTTTTAAACCGTGTGATATGTTTTACCTCCCCTAGAAGTTTGTCGCAACATTTACGGGACACCCTGTATATAAATCTAATACATATTCTAAGTTGTGCTTTCGAGATATGAAAAACGGAAGTTGAATTTCGTCAATTGGCCCAGTAGAGCGGGAGATGTAGAACTGTCCTTTTTTTTTCCTCGCAGTGTACATCCGTATGTGTCTCACATAACTCAAAAATAAATTTGATGTATGGGACTGTTTTAACCATCTAGTGTCCATCTCCCTTTTTTATTGCAATCGACAGAACCAAATATTCATTCACCGCACTTACCCTGCTTAAAAGTCCTTACTTGGCTTTTATTTTCGCAAACGTTGGTAGTACTCACATACTTCCACTTACAGAAGTGTTTTAAAAAGTGTGACGAAAATATTTCCTGTTTTTCCAATCTCAAAGAAAAAATTTGGTTTCGTAGAAATAACGAAATCTTACTTATAATGCGGTCTTTCACTTCCTATACTTATGTTTGGGAAAGTTTTATATTCGTTCTGATAAGTTAAAATTAAAAGAACTTCCTACAGAGATATATTTAATTTTAAAAAATTTACAGTTTTCCATGTCATTTTCAACTTGCCTTAAGGAATCGGTTAATTAAGTTAGAGTAATTCGAGTAAATTAGTTTAAATGAAGTACAGCAAAAAAATGTGTATAAATTAATAGGCAATAAAAGTGTGTGTCATGTGGTGTCCACATCAGATTTTTTTCTTTGAGAAAACCACTCCTAGAACATAAATATTTATTATTTCAATATTTAAAATTATGATACTTATCAACATTCTTTAATCGACTTTTTCTGCTTTCTTCTCTCAACTATCGCTTAACTTTCTCTGTTCTCAGCTTTCTCTAATCGTTCAATATTATCCAGCTTTTGATGAGTTGTTAGAGTCATATACTTTCGTTTTAGTCCGTTGTCAATAGTTTTAGCAAGTTCTGAAAATATTGTTAGGAAATGTACAGGCACGGTAAAGCAGGTTTAGGTTTTCCCCGTAAAGCAGGTTTAGGGTTGCCATAAATGGCAAAGGAAGGCAGAGTTGTCACATTTGGAGAGAAATTTGGCGACAAAATTGGCGATATGGCATGGACGGATGGAGAACCTTCTGGAACGAATTCTTACCGGTTTAGCCCAGAATGTTCTCGAACACAAGCCAAAAGCTATATAAACCCTGCTGGTTATGAGGAGAGTTAGTTAGTGTGCCTTGTCTAGCGAGCTGATAGTCAGTCATTGAGAGAGTGTCTCGAAGACTAGCGCCGAGTTGGTCGTCGAGTGCATCGAGAGAGTCTTTTAGTGTATCGCGAGTTAGTGCATCCTAGAGAGAGTGTGTTGAGCTCCGTGAACGACTGAACCGGGACGGGAGCTGTGCTCTGTGTGTCGTCGAATGCATCGCGAGTTGTAGCGTGGAGAGTCTCGAGAGTACGTAGAGTTCCGAGAACGACCAAGCAGAATCGGGAGCTGTACTCTGGTGCTTTGCAATGAAGCTGTCTTTACCGTTATTGCCTGATCGTGTGAAGGCTGTTTCGCTAATTGTTCCAGCGAGTTTATAGTAGAAGATTTTCGACCACTGTGTAAACGTATTATTGGAGCTGTTTTGAATAATACTGACCAATAAAGTGTGTTTTGATACTTCATCGAGTGTCGTCGTTATTCACTCCAAATCTAAGAACCCTGTACGAACGTGAAGGAAGAAAATAACGTAACAACTGCTGTCAGAAAATAACGTAACAATATTTTAAATGTATAAAGAAAGCAAACGATATATAAACAAGGCGTTTTAAGCAAAGATGTAATAAGAAAAGGAAGAAAACATTCGAAACAATGGCTGAGCTATAACGAATATTACTAAAGCTACTAGCGCTTATAGTAGAAATATCGATGATCAGGAGTTATACTGGGTTGGCCGAACCAAATGATGTGGAATAACGAATAATTAAGTTTTCCGTCCTCACATACAAAATTTCAACTACTAAGTCAGAAACAGCGGGGAGCGGTAGAGAGATGAATTCATCTCCTGCTTTATGCCTGAATACCTGGAAATCCTGATTTTACTATACAGTATTCGCAAATTAATGTATAACTTTACTAATACGGTATAGTCTGTTAGTAAATTAGAAAAAAAGGAGGAACAAGGAAATTTATTTAATTTTCAGAAAATACTGTTACGTTATCAGGTGAATTTGTAAAGACATTAGTTTACTTTTTGGAAAAAGGCAAGATGAAAAATATGCAACGCCTTCGCCGGGAATCGAACCACGGACCTCTGAAATACACGCCCAGCGTGCAGACTACCACGAAGGCATGCCAAGAAGGCGGGAGAAATACCTTCTCCTTTTAAAAGGCGACTGGGGTTTTAGGGGACCCAATCGCCAAATCCTGGGTCTGGAGAATTATCATCCAACACCCTTTTAGTTTGGGTACCACTGTAGAGACATTAGGTTAATTTTTGGAAGGAGGCAAGATGAAAAATATACAACGCCTTCGACGGGAATCGAACCACGGACCTCTGTAATACGCGCCTAGCGTGCAGACCACCACACCACGAAGGCATGCCAAGGAGGCGGAAGAAATACCTTATAAACTAAGGAAGAATTAATAAATCCGTTAGCATACTATATTGAAATTTACTTAATTTTCATATAATACTGTAACGATATCAGATAAAATTAAGGAAAAGATACCGAAAATAATAATTCCGTTTAAATTTAAAAGCATTCACTCGAAATTAATTAAATTTTAAAATTAGCACTTTAATGCGTATTTGCAAAGGTTTCGCTCGGTCAGATTACGCAAACTGCTTACGTCAATACAACACACAAAGTGAAAACATTGCCAAGAACAACCTAACAGCGCAGAGCAAGGTTTAAACCCAAGTCTAAATCCTTCATATAGTAATGCTTAAAGTACGAAAGCACACTAAATATAAAATTCGTAAGAGACACTTAAAACGAAAGAGGAAAAAGGTTTGTTCTAATTAATAAAAAGGAATAAGTTCAAAGTAATTTTCAGCCTACAGAGCACAGATTTTAAGTAATATTTCAGAAGCATTTTTCAAAGAAGCTGAAGAAAACTGTCAATCATTCAGACGAATTATCCTCTTCTCTGTTAAAGGGGGGAAATAAACGCTGAAAAATGCCCCTTTGGGAGTAATATAAAATCTGAAAGCTTTCAGAATTTTTTTAAAAAATATTTTTGTTGTTGTTCTAATATATTATTTTTAGACTCACCAAATAAGGTTCCGTTAATCTACGATAGTTAAACTGGGAGCTGACCATATGTTTAAATGTTATATTATTGAAGCTGTCACTCATAAATTTGGCTTATAAATATGGTATTTTTAATAAAAATAATTAATTAATAAATAGTCAGCAATATTTAAAGACGGGATTCTTAATATTTATGCTAGTATAAATTTCTTTTACATTTCATCTGTTAACCTATTACAACATCATTTATAATAACGGGAAGTTTAATTTGCATGATTCATATATTCCAAAAAATTGCGAAATAAGGCAGCAAATATTCCACTCAGCCAGACATAATTGAGGAAACGTATGGCGCCAAACGACGTCTTTCTCGGGAACACTTAATTAACTTCAAAAGTTTCGCTTTGCTTCCACCAACCATATTTCTTTCTTAATAAAGATTTAATAGCTATTCTCGCAATGGAACGAGTTTGAATGATAAAAGGTTCTGATGATAATTTCTTGTTATCTCATGATAAATCGAGAAAGGAATTTTTTCAAACACTGAGTTACGAAAATGCTACATAAGTTTTCGAAAGTATTTTTCGAAATTCCCTATGCTGTTCTTTAGCTCACTCATGATGTTTGTCGTTATTTGTCGTCAAAAGTTTGTAGTCCACTTTTAAACTTCTTCCTGATAAGTTATTCATCTCACTTTTTGTACCGATGCTGTTTAAGGATGATAATGCAGTGGGGTGCAGCGATCTTTCCAAAATTCGATTTAGATTTTTTTTATTGAATGTTGAATCGATTTTTCGCATATATCGTTTTTCAGCAAACAAACTGAAACTCTGAGCTCGCCAGTAGTTCAGCGGTAAATTCACTGAACGCTGATAGCTTGACAAGCGATCGAGCTGGCTGCATGGGCGGCTTCATGGTTTTCCCATGTCCAACATGGATATGAGGCAGTTTTCCTTAGAAAATCATCCAAGAAGGCATCTCTTTCGTTAAGAAGATAGCTCTCGCATGCTCTGTCATAATCAAGTAAAACAAACTAAACTTCTCATTATTATTTGCACCCAAGGTTAGAGGGGAAACGAATCTTTTAATGATGTTTATGTGAATTTTATATATGTATGTAAAATACAAAATATGGAACAAAATTATTAAACTTAATTGGAAGGAACTGGCAATAGACCTTTAAATTCGTAAATTTTAGTTAAACACACTCCCGTTTCAACGTTACACTTTTTTACCATTTTTTGTCACTCTGCAGCACGTTGCGTCACTATTTTCTGTAATTTCTCTGCACTGCGAAATCTTCAACTCATTCGCTGCTCAGAATTAACGCAAAGACTTTTCCTACTATAAATTCGACTGCATCTAGTACGCATTACTTTTTCCTAGCATGCTGCCACTAGGGTAAAGCAAGGTTTTCTCTTCGCCTTCTTTCTTCATAGTTTAAAAAAAAAAAAAACAGAATGCGTATTTAAAGATTTCGGGAAAAAGATGGCCGCCATTATGCTGTGCTCTTCAATATATTTGAACAGCATAATCATCAAGTGAACAAAGATACACTGTGCTTATCCAAGCATTTTACAGGTCTTCTAAGTGTTCACGGCATCTATTACACCGTCTGGAAAGCAGAAGCGCAGGAAAGATTTAACATCAGAAAATAACATGCTAATTAAAATAAATCATACAAGTAACCAGGTAATCTTTATATAATATTGCATTAAAATTCTAAAATGGTATCCTGTTATTCAATTTAGTGTTATAGAAAGAAAAAAAGTGCATTAAATTTCAAAAAGGTGCAAAGCTAGACTTTATCAAACATACAAATATCAATAACTTATAAGATGTATTAACGTTAATCAACGCACGCTAGTTGTCATCTCTTCTTCACAAATGTTGAGCATTGTTAACGAGAGCATTTTTACTTCCTTGTACGAAGTAAAAAGGAAGTATTGTAATCGCGAAAAGTTTCAGGCAGCATATTTCAACGAAAATATCCATTTTGACCGCTATCGAATGCAATTTAACGATGTTTTTGCGTCATATCTGTACATAAGGACAGAATAAAATACTCTTTTGCTTCAAAAAAATTATAAAACTGCTTTAAAATGAATTCTGAAGAGAATTTTTCGTGGCGCCTGTACGAAGGTATGTACGTACGTGCGTACGTACGTATCTCGCATAACTCAAAAACGAGTAGCCTCAGAATGTTGAAATTTTGTATATAGGACTGCTATAACATGTAGATGTGCACCTCGTATTTTGGTTGCAATCGGCAGCACCAAACGTATATAAATTTATTTATATATATATCCACTCTATTACCCGGCTAAGTAATCTCAGTTTCTTTACTCTTATATGTTTGTAAAATTGTACATTTTTTGCTTTAAAAATGATTGAATTATGTTGTATTTATCTTCCGGTTAAGGATTATATGCCTTTAGTAAATCTGTGTGCAATATTTTTAGAATTATCAGCAATTTTAAAGTTGTTTAATTGCCGCTAAGCCTGTTTTTAATGGCGGCCATTGATGTTTACATTTGAAACAGGAGACTAGTGGATTTGTTGCCAATCTAGAGAAACTTAGCTTCGCAACAACAAAGATAACGCATTCATTTATTATTGCCAATTAAATCATGCTTAATTCTTTCTGGAATTTTTTCGAGGAAATAAGCGTTTGAGATTTACTTCGTAATTTTTAATATAGATATTTTGAGTTTTTATGTATTTTTGCCTTCTCGCGAAGTGAGAACTGAATTAATTAAATGAGAAATACTCAATCGTCTGTGAAAAACTGTTTCTGTTTTGTTTTGTTTGCTTAATTTCTTTTATACATAGTTCTAGCTTTATTATAGTATTTGAATAGAACATCTGGCAACGATTAGATAATTCTTTAAATGATATACATTTTGTGCATTCTGCGTTATAATATGAATGAAATATAATACTGTTAAGTAAACCTAGCGCCAGAGTGTCGCTATGGTAAACAAAGTGAATTTTAAAGAATGCATTTATTCTATTGTGATTTATGCGCTGTCGGCGATGTAGGTTTAATTTAATCTAATAAGTTTAAATAAAATGCAAGAAAAAATGCGTATAATTTAATATTCCGTACAAGGAAATCATGTGGTGTATACATCAGATTTTGTTTCTGGCGAAACATCAGTATCTTTTGAGCTTTTATTTACATGGTAGTCACTGAAAAATTGAAAATTTTGAATCTCAATCCTTTTAATTTTCGTTTTTACAGCTTAATATAGAATAGGGTTGGCAAAATTTCATGTCAGTAAGAGGCGCATGATGGAATTCAGGAAATTTCAAGAGCCGCAACTAGTTTTTCCAAAAGCCATAAGTACGTATTTGCATAGGTTTAAAAGTGGTGAAACTTTCAAATGGAGAGAAAAGTCTGATTCTAAACAATCATTCAGTGACATTTTGCCTTCAAGTGAAGATTTATTAGAAATGTCATCAGAAATTCCCATAGCTTCCAATTGCCATAAATTTTCTACCAATTAGGACCTTGAATCAACTTCTAAATTATTTTTAACTTGTATCAAATTCTGTATGATATTAAATGTTTCTGATGCATTACCTACGTTTTCTGCTCCTCTCACGGATCACTCCATTTTTTTCTACCACTACTAATGATTCAGAAATTGCGCAGATTCTTCGTGTAAAGCACATCACAAGCATTCATCCATCCATTTGTAAAGCATCTGTAAACAAGTCTAACTTTTAAAACATTTTCTTTACAAAATTTTTTGATAGAATCAGTTCAATTATTTTTATGTTTTTTATGTTTTTGAATAGCATTGCTATGTTTTTTAACTAACAAGAAATGAAGTAAAAGAATTACGTTCGGACATTGATCAGTTTATGTTTACAAAAACTTTGATAACATTGTAAAAAGAAATGAAATAAATTAATTACTTTCTTGTTGTTTTAGTTTATCATATTTCATAATCGTATGTTATTTATATAAGAGACGCACCACTCGCCTGCGGGGGCGCGCTATGGCCACCCCTATTTAGAGCATCCCTTGGAGATTAAAATGACTACGTATGATGACCAGCAAATGAGTAAATCTCATTGAGTTTTTCTATTCCAGTGAAAGATCTGTAGAGATATTAGGATTTTTGGAATAGCCGGAGAGATGAAAAATTAGCAACCGCCTTCGCCGGGAATCGAACCATGGACCTCTGGAATACCGGCCCAGCGTGCAGAACCATTACACCACGTAGGCACGCTAGGTAAGCGGGAGACATACCTTATATACTCCACTTTATAAAGGGCGACTGGGGTTTTTAGGGGACCCAATCGCCAAATCCTGGGTGTGGAGTGTCATCATCCGCAACCCTTTTAGTTCGGGCGCCACTGTAGAGACATTAGGTTAATTGGAGAAGCCGGAGAAATGAAAAATTAGCAAACGCCTTCGCCGGGAATCGAACCACGGACCTCTGGAATACCGGCCCAGCATGCAGAACCACTACACCACGAAGGCACGCTAGGAAAGCGGGAGAAATACCTTATAGATCAATTATTCAAACTCATAAGAAATACCGGCAGCAGTATAATATCAGAATATCTCTTGGCGATAACATGATTCGAAACCTAGCGACTGGATTTTTGTAGAGCGGGGGTGGCCACAGCGAGATTCGCGAGCCTTGTGCTGCTCTTATAACGGAGTGGTGAGGTTTTTATACAAAGGAAAATACATAATAAATTAAAACTACTCAACTTTTCAGAAAAAGTCATTTCTTTTCATTTGAAACTTGTTTCGCTACTTTGAAAATGACGCAAACATAGACTTGTGGAATTTGGAATTCTTGTTATGGCTTGCGAACTTTCCTGAATTCTCTTGACATGAAATCTAGCCACCCCTGTTATATAGCTATACAGAGTTTTTACGGAGCTGACAAATTCTAATGTAGGTGATCTCACCGAATCTCAGTTCTTATTGAAAAGACGTTTGTTCAGATTTCTTATCATCAGTTACAATGCAACAAATCTATCAAATGCTAGACAGTCATCATTATATAATATTTGATGAAACTTATATATAATATTTAATTAAACTTAGTGATCTGCATTACAGTCAAAGAAGACAAAAGGTGAAAACACAAAGAAGACCGCTCGAAGAGCAACTTCCAATGTATTCGCCATGTTTGAGCAGAATCAGATCGCCGAATTCAAAGAGGTAACTATCCACTTAGAAGAATTTTAATAATGAAGTTCCCTTTTGAAAAGCTTCATTCATTCTCTTCCTCAACATTTTAATACTGATTTACTGATTTTAATGTAGGTTTATTAAACAAATGGTAAATGTAGAGCATTTTAAGAAAATGAAATGATAACACTAATATTCTATATTCGAGAAGTATAATACATGCATTATGACAATATAAACATTGTCACAACGCATGTCAAGTCACAATATAAACATTCATAAAAAATTATAAATTGGTTATAGAATGTAAATACTATTTATAAGTTCAATATCCGTAAAATTTAGAAAGGCATACGAATGGAATGGATGATGAATTGAATATATCAAACAAGTGATGCGTCGAGAAAACCGAAATTATCCTCGTGAAGATATTTCTCCGAATGTCAGATTTTTGTTCTGTATTAATTTGGATCAGATATTTTTCATTCTAGCAGAGACAAAAATAAAAGCAACTTTCCATTTAGACTGGGAGATATTTAGAAAGGAAAATTCACATTCATCGAGAAGAAGTTTTTAAATGCATACCATTTCAGTAACAAAGAAATTACGAAACATAAACTTTCCTGGCATTTTAAGTAAACAAAAACTATATCTTCGAAAATTATAAGAAGTAATTTAACAATAAAATTATAATAAAGGTGAATTAAAACTTACGTTTTATGTACAGTTTCTAGTGAATATTGCAACAAAAATGAATAAATAAATAATAGTAAAACTGACACAAGTAAAATAAGCAAAGCAACGACAAATTCGAGATGTTCCGCTTGAAACAAACTACTTTATTTAAAGCGATTTACATCATTTGTAAATTGAATTTTAAAATACATCTTTCAATTACATTAAATTACATTAAACATATTTCTACCAGCATTTTCAAATTTAATTTTTCACAAGCAGATGTAGCTGTATAGAGCAGAAATCAAATAATCTCATAAATTTTACATAAAAGAGCGTACTATTATTAATTACTGCAAAATACTTTTTAACTATTTTCAATTATTGGACATTCCACAAATACTTAATTTATTAAAAATTATTATACATATTTTCCTATGAAATAACTTTAATATTGCAGGTTTAGGAAGATTAAATTGTGTGCTTGTTTCAAAATGACTTACTCAACATTTCTACGGACCGATTTGTTTTTTGCTGCACTAAGCGTGCAATTAAATGTTATTTTTTGTTTAGCAGATCTATTTAACAGCCTCTCTTCAACGTTCAAGACTGTACGTACTATACTATTTTCTTAAAGCCATGAAATATCTAAAATTCCTTAGCCGCTGTAGCTAAAGTTTTAAGAAAGCAATCTCTAGTTTTTTTTCTATGTGAATTATTATTAGATAATGAAGAGCAATAACATCAAAATTATACTGAATAGGTAAACATCCAAAATCATATTAGCAAAATACTATTGCTTTAGGTGGCTCTGCTGTTACAAAATAATTGCCACTACTAGGTCGATGATACCACGTTTCTTTGAAAGATGCATCACTTTTAGACAGTCAGTGTCAGTGAAAAATATTGCATGGTTTGTCCAAAATATTCAACAGAATCTAGGCAAATTATACTAGTGGTTTATCATTATTATACCACTTTTAACATACCAGTTATCACTACTCTGTTGGCAATATCAAGTTTCTTTGAAGGATAAACCAATTTGTGTTCAAAAGGTTCGGCAAAATATAAATAAATTATTATCCTGGTATGGCTCTTTGTCATTACGATGCCACTTTTATCATACCAGTTATCACTACTATGTTGGCAATATCAAAACTCTTCGAACGACGAACCCTTTTTATCAATCCGTGGTATTCTTATCAAGTATTGCTTGATTTGTCCAAAATGCTTAACAAAACCTAAAGAAATAATCCTAGTGGGATTCTTTGTCATTATAATATTTACCAGTTTTAACATAGCAGGTATCACTATTATGTTAGCGACATCAAGTTTCTGTGAAGGATGAACCATAAAGAAATGTATCGCTTGGTTTGTCCAAAATGTTTAACAAAATCTAAATAAATGATCCTGGTGCGGTTCTTTATCTTTATTATGCAAATTTAACAGACTAATTATCACTGCTATGTCGATGATGTCAAGTTTTATTGAAAAGTTCATCATTTGTATCAGTGGTAATCAAACAAAATTATTCACCAGAGTCTGCTGAAGTAAATCCAGGGAAGGTAGGAAGGGCTACATGTTAGCTTCAAGCTAATTTTGATGCTTTTTATCAGCTGATCAGTAAAATGATTCCTGATTAAAAGTTAAAATGGAACATTTTCGTTAACAGTTGCAGCAAACAAAGGGAACCAGTTTATATAAACTTAATTGTTCTCTACAGATATACTTCAAAAAATTAGATTACATTATTGGGAATTTAAACGAAGAAGTTTAATTTAAAAATCAAAGTCCTTTACTGAAGTGTTCTTTCGATACACAAACTTAATATATTTAGCGTGCTGTCACTGTAATATTGATTCCTGATAATTTAACACATTTTTCTCTGTTAAGTTGCCTGTTACAAAGTTTCTACGATTACTACTCTAGAGTTAGTCATCTTTAATTTCTTGCTCATTAAATTATTTTCTTCTTTATCCTAGGCGTTTCAATTAATAGATTCCAATAAGGATGGACTTATCGACAAAAACGACCTTAGAGCTACATTTGATTCCCTAGGTAAGAAGTTTTCTCCTACTCTTGATTATCTGTATAAAATTGCGTACAATTAGTAAATTTTGAAAAATTGCATAGGATGCTTTAATATGATTATTGGATTCATGATTACCAAGAAAAAGTATACTATAATTGCAAAGTTATGCTACATTATAGCTTACTCTGATCCTAATTTAAGTAATAATTTTCTCACTTATTTGTGCTACTTAAGGATTCCTATGATTAGAAAGGCCTTTGCTGGAATTAGAATCACAGATCTTCCAAGTCTAATGTGCCATCAGAAGCACTCAAATGGCGAGAGCACGTATACGTATACACATAGGGAAATTTTATAATTCCTTACATTCTCCCCCACTTATGGGAAGACTGGGAGGGGACATCGAACAAATTTAAGTGGTGATGAATTTAGTTCGGGCACCACTGTAGAGATTTATTGGATAAATGTGTCGAATTAACTGTGACCTATGCTACTTACACCACAAGATTACGCATGGGAGAACGAGTAAAAGCAAACATTTTATTTGCTTTTACTCGTAGATTTAAAAAAAAACTAAATTATTTACAACAAAGCCAAATGAAAACAGTTTAAATTTGGCTTTAGAAAATACAAAGCGCTGACACTTTCTAGTTCGGTCACTAAGTCCTTTCGGCTGTAAGCAACATAAGGGTGCTGAGGAAATTAATGTTGAAATGCGTACATTTTGTTGATTAATCTCGTTACAGTACTCCTCTTTTCGTCACGTAACTGATCTTCTCAGAGACAATTTATCTAAATGAGAATCAAACAACTTTAAACAATCTGGTTACTTAAATTAAAACCTTATAACAGTTCTTGTTTATCAGTGCTTTCTTGATCTATTTACTACCAAAAATTACATCAATGTTAAATATATAACTTATCGAATTTCTTCTAGGAAGACTAGTAAGTGAAACTGATCTCAACAACATGCTTGCTGAAGCTCCTGGCCCTATTAATTTCACCATGTTCCTTACTATTTTTGGAGAGAGGATATCAGGTATACAAAATGTGTCAGTTATAATGTTTTTACACATGATGGTACTTTCTTAGTCATAAGTCAATATTTATCCTTTTCACGTTATTTATTAAGCTATCAAAAAGAATTTTATGGTGTCAGAAGAAAACTATTCTAAAAATCACAAACTAAAAATTTTTGTCTTTTCAACTTCCAGAAAATTAAGAAATGATGCAAAGAGATAAGCATTTCGAAACAATTAGTCATTTTGTTTGTGACGTTTGAGTGTCTAATAATTATGATTGCAAATATAGTTCCAAATTAGTGACTTCTTATCTATCAAATTTAATTACAAAATAATGTTATAAAATACCCAACAAGAACAATCTCTTTGAACAAACCTCTTTTGAATAAATTTTATGAAACGTAACTTGTTTAAAATTTGAACTATTTGTATTATTTTGCGTACTTTTTCTAATTGCATAAAACCCCACATATTTTTAACTTAAATATTCAAGAATTATTCTACGTAATTTTATATGCTAGGTACAATGCCTGATTAGAATTTCAGATTATTAAACAAAGAAGCTTTAAATTAAATTTTAGTTTGCAGTTAACTTCACAGCAAAAATTTGGCGCATTTCGAAAGACGACTGATACGATCTTTTTCAGCGAGAGCTAATTATTCTGCACATAAGCAATTTTTCAGTCGTCTTAAATTATTCCAGACGTATCTCACTATTTCTTGAGCAAAATCAAAAGGCGGCTGTAGAGATTCCAGTATTTTAATGCCCTTAATGTCTTTTTTAATTAAGCTACAGATGAAAGAGGCACTTTTCAATTTTTAACACAAATATTCAACTTGTGATTAGCATAGATTATATATACCGTGTTCAAAAAAGTCAATACGGGGGTATTATTTTCGAAACCAATGGTCGTAGCTATATACTCCCAACTACAAAATTGTTTTAAATGGCGCAACTATTAGCGTCTTCGCATTTTTTAATTTAAAATTATAATCCATGTTTCTCATAATTACGAAATCTAATATTTTATACATCCCTCTCTACACTCATATTTAGGAAAATATTATACACATTATAAAAAGGATAATATAAAAATCACCGTCATAAGACCAAAAAACTGACAGAGATATTTAAATTTGGATGTTGTATTCAAGGGTGTACACAAATAGAAGAAAGAAGGGTTGCCATTTGTACCTAACAAAAAATAAAATATCAGGCATAGGAAAATATGTCTGGTGTTAATAGATTAAATGGCGAATATTTCTATGCACGTTATCATTAAAAGTGTTGATCAATATTTTTTTTTTTTTTTTTTCAATCAAGAGTTCTTATTCTTGAAATCTTACAGAATTCTTATTCTAGAAAACACTGGCAAGCCTCAGTATTGTCATATTGTCAACTCGTAACGTTACTTGCATTAAATTAAAATTCAAATTACTTCTAGTTTAATGAATTTTCTGTATGATTTTTAGGTTAGGACTTTTAAAAAATAAAACAGCACGTAAACATTATTGCCGTACTTCTAACGTTTCAAAATCCATAAATTATTTGTCTGAAAACTTTTGCGGCATACCAGTTGTAACAAAATTATAAACTAAAGAACGTTACGTATAGCAAATCACAAAACACTATCACTGAATGGTAATTTTATTTACTTGCTCCGCCATTAGGCACTACCCGTAAGGGGTGATGCCTCGTGGACGACATTTTAAGGGAAACTGGATCGTATTCACGTTACACATGGAAAAAATTACGAAAGAGCCCATGCAGCCAGTCCTCCGTTCGCAAGAACTCGAACCCCGGACCGACTTACTAGTGTTCAACAGCTTTTACCGCTCGATTCTAACTTATCTATCGGCCCACCAGCGGCCGAGCGGTTAAGTCGCTGAACACTGGTAGTTCGGTCCGAGGTTCGAATCCCGCGAACGGGCTGGCTGCATGGGCGTTTTCGTGGTTTTCCCCATGTGTAACGTGTATACGAGCCAGTTTCCCTTAGAAAGTCCTCCACGAAGGCACTCCTCCTCTTAGGCTGATAGCCCTCGAGGCTTTGCCATAATCTGTCACACACACACACACACACACATTTTCATTGCATGGGAACATACGGGGAAGGCTTACTCCATCAACCATCTAACTTATCTATCAACCGATCCCTCAAGGCAGGTTGAAAATGACATCCAAAATCGCAGATATTTTAAATTGAATGTCTCATCCAATAGATTTTTTTTAAGTGATTATAACATTTTCCTAAATACAAGTATAGGGACTGATAGAACATATAAATAGTTTGTAAGGATTATAGTAATTTTATTAACAGTTAAATTTTAAGTTCCATTCCTGTCGATTCTTAATTTCAACTTACTACTTCCGGCCAGAAAGTAATTTTAGTTGATTCGTAAAAGTGTAAAGTATATTATAATTTCAATGTACTTTCCTATCGATTCTTGTTTCCACTTACAACTTCCTACCAGAATAAGTTTTTAGAATCGCTTGAATGCAAATGAGTTAGAAGTAGTATTAACGGAAGTTTCAACTTATTTCGAGAGACAGAGAGAGCTAAGAATCCTGAATAGCGCGTATTTGCCTTTGGGCTAAGTCTCCTTGAAGCTGTTACACTTGGCCGTATATTACGTGCCTTTTGATATTCGCCGGCTAGTTTAAATTAAGAGTCAGCTACGTTAGATTTGGGTTAGCTTCGACTAAGTCTCTTTCAGTTAGTTCTAATTTAGTTCTTATTTCTTATTTTGAGTTCAAGCTCGAGTGGAGGCTTTGTTGTAAGCCCGAGAAAGGGGCCAACTTTTCATTTTATTTTGAGTGAAATAAAGGGTAGTTGACCCTTTCTGAGTCTACGTCTTAGTTGTTTGAACTCAGCGATGAGTAACTAACAAGTTCACTGGGTTCCTTAACGTTCATTTTTGTACCAAAAGAGTGAAGAACTCTACAAGGGAACTCCTTCCCTGCAGGATTAAGTTATTATAGGGAACTAGAAATCTCAATGACCAGAAACATCCATAACTTAATAAAATATAGGAAGGAAAATCCAAAATTAAAGCAAGACATTAGGCGTCTGAATAAATAAAGCTAAACATTCAAGGAAGGAGAGGAATTATTTTTTTTTCATTTGCAATCAAAGCCAAACTCAGTTATTTTTTCTATTTGTAAAATTCTAGTTAATGTACATCTCACGCATCTAAGTGAAATTTATCATTAAGTAAACTAAATACATCGGTTTAAAAAATTAGCATATGTAGTAAAAGATATCAAACTTTAAATCAAATTCTTTTTTTAGTTACATAAAAAAAGAGAATAGCTGTGTTGAAAACTGTAGTAATTGGTATCAGCAGATTTTTTTTAATCTAGGCACAGACCAAGAGGAAGTAATCAAAAAAGCGTTTAAGACTTTTGACCCTGATGGCAGTGGAAAAATCAGCGAAAAGAAGTAAGTACGTTTTTCTTTCTAACTCTTTCTCTGAGCACTGCGCAGAGTGAATCATCACCAGCTGTAAGATGACAAACCACGCGTCAAACTGACGCTCCGACCAATAAAATTCTGCGAACGAATCGATGGAACTTAATGGGATCTCCATTTGAAATGAGTTTTCTCGCTAGTGCAATGTGTCATCCGACAGATATTTCTAGCTTCCAGAAAGAAAAGGAAGCTAATCAAAAGCTTTTAAAGAGCTAGGAGTTTCCAAATAATTCCTTTTATGTATTTATTTTTGTAGTTGCCCGCCTTTGCATTTTACACTATCGTTGATAAAATTATAACAATACTCGTTATACTGGGGATTAAATTATAACAATACTCATTATAACTCAGTGAAGTGAAATCTCAGTATTTGTAAATCCAGAATAGCCACTACTTTGGATATATGAATCAAGCTTATAAACATGCTTCTTTAAACAATTAGTCCAAATAGGCGATAGCCCATAATGGCTGATTCGACGTAATCATTTTAAATATTCGAATCACTTTTCAAATGGTTCCAACCAAATATTATCTCCCTGTATTATATTCAAAGAAACTAAATAATGAAGAATTTATATAAATATATGTGTGTTTCTCGTACTGTGAAAAACAATGGTAACTAGAGTCACCAAATTCTGAAAAACATAGTCCTCCACCCGAACATGGGCACCTGGAAGCCCAAATTTTGTATTTCGAATTTATTTTATTGTCTATATCAGGGCTTCTTAAACCTTTTTCAGTCGCGATAACTTTTTATCACTGAGATTTTTTTCGTGACTCCAGGACCCCATAATATTTACGAAAATTTTGTGGGACCCCACAGGCATTGCGGAAATCCCATACACACGCGTTAGTGAAACCGTCAGTTTTTTTCACTTGTACTGTAATATACTATTGCAGTTTTAGGTCATTAACTTTAATTTCTATCTTTAAGACATAGAACAATGCGAAAATTTTTTAAATAAATAGCAGACGAAATGACAGCGTCACGTGCAAAACAAGTAAAATGAATGTTTATGTTAGAAAAAGAATGCGCCGAAATATTTTTGTTTTTTCTATGTCTGTATTGTCTTATCTCTATCTGTTTTATTTTCAGATACATTGTGCAAAAATAATTGGTAATTGTAAAATTATTATAGTAGGATAAGTTAAAGAAACATCAAAACTCCTAAAATTTTGGCGACTTCCTGCTGCAGGTCCGCAACCCACAGTTTAAGTAACACTTCTCTATATCCTATCGTGTAAAACTTTAACGAACTTTTGATTACAAAACTCAACAATATCAAAGCGAGCAGTGACAACACTACCAGGCAATAAAACATTTTTATTTCTAGCCTGTGAGACTGACTATCGGAAATTCTAAAGTTATGCTGTTTTTAAATATTTTTAGCACAATGTAGCCCAAATGCTGTCGAAATGTGCGTGTCAGTACATGAAAAAAACGCCCGTATGGACGTAATATAAAATCTGAAAACTTTTATATTTTTTCCCTAATTTTTTTTAATGATAAAACTCTTTAAGGGGTTGTGTCTTAATATCAGATACCTCTCTATTACTGTTTACCAAATAATCACTAAATTGCCAAGCTGAAGAAAACTTAATAATTTTATTGTGCTGATAATAATACAAAATTTCACCCTTAGATTGATTAAATGCACTTTTTAAATTCTTAGTATTCAAAGTTCGACATCTGTCTGAATCAAGACGTGTAATTTGCGCCAATTTTTTCTACTGCAGTAATTCTATGTTATTTAAACGGTTCTATCAGATAGGGAAATCAGTGTGACAGAACGGCGAAACTGTAGGACGCTTTAAGAAAACTGTAGGACTGTTCTCCAACTGGAAATTTTATTTTTGTCGTCGATTAAAAGAATATCCTGAGTTGGAGTTCGTAAAGTTCTCTCACTTTCTTAATCGTAGTTAGAGTAGCTGCTATTCGCATCTTCTGTCGAAAAGCTACTTTTTGAATTTAAAAATGCGTAGCTGCTATGCATATTTCCTCTCTAAGAGAATTTTTTTTTCTTCGTTTAACTCTCATTCTAATTAATTATTTAATTTCTAAATATAACACATATATTCTAAATTAAATATATATTATATTTAATTTCTAAATATAACACCAAATATTATGTTATATTTAGAAAATAAATATAACCAAATATTATGTTATATTTATTTTCTAAATATAACATAATATTTGGTGGCAACAATTTGAAAAGTGAACCGACATTTATAGTGAACCAACGCAAAATACCAAAACGAAATTAATAGCCCTTCTGGGCTAACGCCTTTTGGGCTAAAAATCTGAAAGCTTTTAGATTTCGCATTACGTCCAAATGGGCGTGGGGTTTTTTTTTTTTTTTTTTTTTTTTTTTAGTCCAAAGGGATTTGAATCCCGAAGGACTATTAGTTTCGTTTTGGCATTTTGCGTCGGACGGATAAATGTCGGTTCACTTTTCAAACTGTTGCCATAAAATGTTAGAGTCCTGCATTATATTTGAAGAAATTAAATAATGAAAATCTGCGTAAATGTATGTATATTTCTCACATTGTCATAAAATAACGGTACATAGAGTCATCGAATTTTGAATAACGTAATCCTCCAACGAATATGAGCATGTGGAAGACCAAATTTGAAATTTGAAATTTGTTTTATGATCGATTTCCTATTTTTTAAAACTTTGACGAATTTTTGATTAACAAACGTTGGCAACGTTGTGCAGAAAAAACATTTTTATCTCCAGCGCGTGAGTCTCTGTATCGGAAATTCTAAAGATATGCTCGTTTCAAAACTATTTTGCGATATTGCTGTTGCACTGGATCTTATGGTTTAAGTGCGAGGAACATGATATTTAATAAAGAAAGGTAACACACAAAATGTTAAAAAACGCCCCTTTGGACGTAATTTAAAATCTGAAACATTTTAGATTTTTTTTTATTTATTTTTTTAAACCTTTTGTGTGTTACCTTTTTTTATTAAATATAGTGCTTTTCACACTTAAACCATAAAATTCAGTTCAACAGCAATATCGCAAAATTAATTTAAAGTGAACCTATCTTTAGAATTTCCAGCACACAGTCTCGCGCGCTGGGAATAAAAATTTTGTTGTTGTTGTTATTGTTGTTTTTCGTACATTGTTGCCATTCCTCGCTTTGAAATCGTTGAGTTTGTTAATCAAAATTTCGTCAAAGTGTTACAAAATAGGAAATCGATAATAAAACAAATTCCAAATTTGGACTTCCAGATGCCCATATTCGGGTGGAGACGTACGTTTTTTAAAATTTGATGGCTCTAGGTACCGTTGTTTTATCACAGTGTGAGAAACATATGTACATTTATGTAGATTCTTCATTATTTAATTTCTTTAAATATAACAGAGGGCGATAATATTTCTGGGCAACAATTTGAAAAGTGAATCGACGTTTATAACGAATCGACGCAAAATGCCAAAACGAAATTAATAGTCCTTCTGGACGAATTGGACTAAGCATAATAAAAATAGTGAACTCAATAATCGACACTGAGAATAAAGTTTCGAAAAGCACAAATTGTGTCTTTAGTCCGTAAATGTTCTCAAGATACAGACAGGTGCTTCAAAGTTGCCTGAAGTATCTTCTGCTGGTGGACATGTCGAATGCACTCATGAAGAATATGCTTAGCACCTTCATCGTCACTACTGAAGATGCACAAAGCACTTTAACCAACTCAAGATCTCTTTAAATAGCTCATAAAATTTTCATGTCCAATCAAAAGCTGAGTTAATTTATAATCTATTAAAAACTTATAAGCTTTTATTCTGTGAAAAATTGCAGGAAAAAAAAAACCTTTCGGTCCATCGTGCTTTTGGTTAGGCCAGATATTCTCTGTTCCAAATGCAGATAACATCATTTCTATAAAAGCGGTTTCAGTGAGAAATAGAAAAAAAAGATTTAAATCAATAAAGTATAGCGGCTAGCTTTGCTACATCACCAGATCTTTCATTTTCAAAATTTCCACAGTGTCCACGAACGTAAGCAAAATGAATATCAATATCAAGATCTTTATAATAACCTGAATTTCAACAGCAAGTTTCTCTGAAACACTAATTTTCTTTAGCAATTGTAGCCAAGAAAGAGAATCTCTACATATTAAAACGCTCATTGATCTCAAACTAGTACTAGAGAAATTCTGAATCCATTTCACAGCAAGGCTAAAGCATAACAACTCAGCCTGGAAAACAAAGTATCTACCACTAATTCTGTACTTTTTTAATCGTTTTCTTGTTTATCTTCATAAGCAACAGAAGCTATTTCCAATAAGGAACTTAAGAAGCTTCAAGTGGGGCAAAACAGATATCTTCGCATTATTACAAACGTCCACTTCTTTTTGCGTGACAAATGTCTTCACGAAGACTTTAAGCTCGAATCGTTGGCGAAGTTTCTCAGAAAACTCAATGAATGCTTCTATCAGGAAGCACAAAAATGTAATATAATGAGCCACTTTGAACTTTTCAGCTACGAGATTCTTCATGAGGACCGCCATTTTCGTCTTTTTGCGTCTTTCAAGATTAGCGATAATCAAAATTTTCCTACATAAAGCTTAAATGTGCTTTCGTATTTGCTCTGTCCAAAATCTCAGGCTGAAAATGTCTTTATAGCATGATTTTTTACTTCATCCTCATCACTCATTTAATGCAAAGCAAATGGTTGTAAATATTGCGTATATATAGTCTTCCCGTTTATAAGAAAAATTTGTATTTTATGTATTATCTTGTCTCCAGGACTCACTTAGGCATTTCTGTCTCTGCATGCTCCATGAAGCAACCAAATGAAGATAGCCGGTACACAGCTTGCAACTTTGCAAGCTAGATGCAGCGGGAACGGCAAATGGAACGGAACGGAACTACAAAAGCAAGGCAAAGCTTATCATTCATATTACTTCCGTATGTAAAACAAATTAATTGGTACTCTTCAAGGATAGCATCGAAATAACCAACAACTGGTATAGGATTCCTGTTAAACGGATGCTGCAAAGAAGAAACTGGAAGACTGAGTCGAGAAAATTTGATGAGGATTGCATGCAAATTTTTCTTTCATCACAATATTGCTCAAACTTTCAATATCTATAGGTGGAATACCAACGACAGTAAAAAACGTCTCGTCACGAATAGTTTGGTCCACCAGCGGCCGAACAGTAATAACCGCTGAACACTGGTAGTTCGGTTCGGGGTTTGAGTTGCGGCGAAGGGGCTAGCTGCATGGGCGTTTTCATGATTTTCCTCATGTACAACGGGGATACGAGCCAGTTTTTCTTAAAATGATCTCCACGGGGCATCCCTCCCCTTCCGTGTAGTGCCTAAGGGAGGAGCACGTAATAAGTAAAAAACAAAAACTAATAGTTCTGCAGCCATGAACTATTCTTAAAAGAAATCTCGTTTGAATTTTCCTTAGAAGTTTGCGGTTTACTTTTTCGAAAATAGAAAACTGCATATAGTGATGTGTTGCTTGAATGGTTTCTCAGAGTGGTTAAGGTTGTGTCATTTAAGGTCCTTTTGTGTTACCTAGATTAGTATTTGATAGCCTATCCGATTACGTATGTTTTCCAAACAGAATTTTAGTCCCTATCGAAATTCCAGCTTTAAAGAACTTTCTGAAAAAGTTCCGCTTCTTGAACAGCTGAATGAACATTATGTGAATGGAAATTGTTCATAATCAAACTTTTTTTACATTTACTCATAAAAGTATTGTAATATTATTCAGTTGATTCATTCCGTATCCATTTTCAGAGCTCCGCAAGCCGCCAGAAAATATATTGCTGAACGATTGTAATTATCCTACTTCAATGATACGTTCCATTCGCCATTTTAAATCTTACAACTCAGAAGATATTTTCACTGTCGAAAACAATATTTTAATTAATGGGACTCATGAAAGCTCAGAAAGATTGGGTTTTGTTTCCTTTATTTGATTATTGAAAAGCACTGTAGGGTTATCTGCCTGGTAGGAGGGATGTCTTCGTGGAGGACTTTCTAAAGGAAACTGGCTCGTATACACGTTACAAATGGGGAAAATCCAAGAAAATACCTATGCAGCTAGCCCGTTCACCGAGATTCGAACCTCAGATCATGTTCAGTGATTTTACCGTTAGGCCGCTGGCGAGCCAAAAGGAAGATTAGGTACTTTTTGTTCGGTGGGTCTAACTTATTTAGGTAATTTTGCCATGGTACATGTTATACTTTAAAAAAAATTTTTTTGAGTATATACAACCATTCTTAATACTTTTATTAATTAAATATCTTATTACAAAAGGCAATTTAGAAAGTAACTTGTGTCCACAATCAGTTTTTAGAAGAATAGTCCACTCAGTACTACATAGAAAAAATAGACACCTGTTAAAGTTTTTCGTGAGCTAACAGCTAGGTACGTGCTTATTTCGAGGAAAATCAGATAATTCTTTAACCGCGGAAATGCATTGTCCATTAGGAGATATGAAACAAAGGAAGTAGTATTGATTGTATCTGCTTCTCATGCTAGTACTTAAAAGCATCCGATAAGTAATGATTGCAATCATTGTTTACAAGAACTCTTCCTATTTTTTTAACTATCTCTTAGATAAGTTTATTTTGAGGTTCGTGCATAGCATTTTTTAATTGGCTCACTGTAGTAGGTTTATAGATCATTCATAAATATTCAGAATTAACTTATTTCGAATTCTGAATCAACTGCTGCTTCAGTACTATATATGCCAGTAGTGCTAAGTCTTAAAAATGCTTCAAGTACTTCTATTGATCTATTTTTATTCATTTATTTTATTAGTTTTAAATTCAAAGTTTTTCCTTTTCTGTTTCAGATTACGCAAAGCTCTAATTACCTGGGGAGAGAAATTACAGAATTCGGAAGTAAGAAGTACATTTGTTACAAAATTTATTCACTTTTGCAATTTGCTTATCAATGGCTATACATTTTGTTATAATTGCATCCATGAATATCAGAATTCGAGGTTCTGTACAATCTGAAAATGTAACTTATCTGCAGAATCTTTCAAAAATTAAAATGGTGAAAATCGAAGAAGCAAATACTGTTAATTAATGTGACAAAAAAAACTCTTGGGAGAAACCTAAACACGATATTCAAAGAAACATATTTACATATAATAAAAGGAGGAATGATACAATAAAAACATAGAGTTTATAAAATGAGAAATAACATTATCTGCAGCGAAGTTTCAGTTTGAAGAATCGTAAAATCAACAAACGTAACTTTGGTACTATTCTTAAGAAATGTTTTTAGAATTCCATCAAAAAAAATCCAATGATAAACTTCTCTAGAATCCTTTAGAATTATGACTCAGTTTTTTTTGTAAACTAGATTTTCTGCAGGTTATTATAAAATTTTAGATATAGTTTCCAGCAGTTATGTATAGTTAAGCGTAGATATTCTTGTACAGATTTTTGCTGAGATTCTATAAAAATCTGTGCAGATTTTCTAAAGGTCCCATATAAAGAATCTAATATGATGTGTTTAGATCAACTAATAAGTTCTACTGAAAGTATCAGATCCAGTTTACAGAAAATTGGATCATAATTCTAATGAAATCTAATCAGGCTTCCTTGCATTAATTTTCTATAAAAAATCCTATAGAAGCTTTTGATATATAAAAGCATTATAAAATAAACAAAATTTTCTTTTGAGATTAAAAAAATGAATTAACTTTCATTTTTGAATAGAATTTTTTTGATAGAATTCCTTAATTTTTTAAATGGTATATTACATAAAGGTAAAGAATGAAAATTTCGGATAGACGTGATTTTTCCCCCCTAATAAAAATTTTAGTATCGTTTTGATTTCAAAAGTGTTTAAATAACTTAAATATATTTTAAATAATAATTCAGTTCAATTAAAATTAATAAATTCTTTCTCTTATCGGCAGCACAAGTACAATAATTACAAGCATTAATGTCAGGAATTAAAATTTTATAATTAAGAGCATAAATGTAATTAGTTTTATCACTTTTAATTAATTACATGACTTAAATTGATTTTACACTTCTACAAGCTTTAATTTTTATATTATACAGAGGATGTTTACACATTATTTTAACGATTTCGGGAGACATTTAATTAACGTTCAAAATGTAAAAAGCGTTGTTTTAAATGTTGGGATTTTTAAGTGACCCCAGCCGCACAGACACTATTCTTTTATAAACAACCATGCCTGCTTCAGGATTTGAACCTCAGGCCATGGGTAATAGCAGCCACCATTCGTACTTTCGTACCGATCAAGGCGGCTTAAATAATTATCAGCTTTAAACTATGATGCGTATTAACAGTATGTGTGTAGTTGTTAGTCTGTTGGAGCTAATTCTATGAAAGGCCAGTTACTCTAAATAAGACATCTGTAGTTTTCAGTTTTCTGAAGTTTGATTCTATGAAGATACAACTACTCTAAACTTCCGTAGCTGTTAATAGTATGTCATTATGCACCATTAATATATAACAGTGTATTATGAATGCTGCTTTCTGCAATGTAAACTAATTCCCGAGCATGGTGTTGGCGTGCCTGGTCAGGGTACATGGTTAGTGCAGTGGGGTGATACCAGTTTTGCCCATGGCGATGTTTTGGTGCCTCCTGTACTTCTTTCTGTCTGTCTCTTAATAGTATGTCTGTAGTAGTTAGTTAAAGGAGATTCTACGAAAGGCCAACTAACTTAAAGTCCAGTGTTTGTTGACAGTATGACTGTAGTTTGCTAAAATGAGCCTATGCAGGGGCAACTTTTCTAAACTCCAGTCAACCACTAGTATCTTTTAATAATACTGTAGAGAAATTAGGATATTTTTGAAAGCAGGGAAAATGAAAAATTAGTAACGCCTTAGCCGGGAATCCGGAATCGAACCGCTGACATCTCAATTACACGCTGAGTGTGCTGACCACTACACCACGAAGGCTCGCTAAGAAGGCGGGAGAAATACCTTATATACTTCCCCTTTTAAAGGACGACTGGAGTTTTTAGGGGACCCAATCGCCAAATCCTGGGTGAGGAGAATCATCATCTAACACCCTTTTAGTTCAGACGCCACTGTAGAGTAGGATTTTTTCGGAAGCACGCTAAGAAGGCGAGAGAAATAATGCTTCAGTAGTAATCAGTTAGCTCAAAACGGTTCTGTGAAGTTCTCTAATGTTAATATTTACGTCTGTATTAGTCAGCCTGCTGAAGACAATTCTGTGAAGGAGCTACTACAGATAATACACAAAGAAGGGTCCTGTATATACTAAGTAGAATTCAAGTGAAAATTTTGACTATCTTTTAATCTTTCAGACCTTGCAGACTGAAGAAATTTCTAGAACTGTATTTTTTTTATTTATTATTTTAGATGATTTGTCGTTATTTTAAGCATTTTGCTGTTCAAACAATATTAAAAAATGCTTTCGAATTTTGATTTTGACTCATCGAATTTTCATAGGAATAATATGGAACCCCCAGCTTCCGCAGACATAGTTTGAGGATCACTGTTATTCAAAGAATTATTGGTTAAAGAACGTGATAAAAATTTTCATTCTTAATAAATGCTTCTGGTTACGTAAACTGGTTACGTAAACTCTGGTTACGTAAACTTAATTATTAAATTATCATTTCTTCTGTAAGCGTAGGAAAATTTTATATGTATTTTCATTTCTTAATGCAATGAGTAAACAGGTACTTGTTACTAGAAGCAACAGTTTTTAAAGAAATACTTCCGCTAGAGTTTCTGATAAAAACTTCAAGTAAACAGACTAAATTTTTAACTTGTTATTCACTTATATATAAATAATTCTACCCCAGAAATTCATGACACAAAAGATAATTCGGTAATTTATGTATTTTTCCGCAAAAGCTTTTCGCATGCAAATGCAATGAATAAATTTCTTCTTTATATTTTACAGGTAGATGAAGCTTTCAAGGAAGCTCCCATTGACAGAGATGGAATGATAGATATCGGCACTTACGTCAAAATCATCTGCGGAACTGCTGTGGAAGAGGAATGAAGCTGCAAAATTCCCACTCTGAAACAATAAAATAATTTATTTAAGCATCATTTGATTGTACCTTTGTATGGGAGTTTACATTCTGTTTTCGTGCACTAAGAGCATAACTCTTTATTTCGGTTCTGCTTTAAACAAGCCAAGTAGACAGCTAATAAAATAGTCAACGGAGTTAATAATTAATAAATAATGTAGTAAGTTGTTAGACCATCACACACTTGGAGACAAATATCTTCCTGCTTTAAAAATGCAAGCAATATTTTAGATTACTTCCAAAAGGGCGTTTTCTTAACATTTTGTGTGTTACCTTTATTTAGTAAATATCATGTTCTTCTCACTTTAACCATAAAATTCAGTTCAACAGCAATATCACAAAATAATTTTAAAATGAGCATATGTTTAGAATTTCTGATACAGAGTTACACGCGCTGGAAATAAAAAGTTCCTTTTTTCCCGTACAGTGCTGCCATTGGTCGCTTTTAAATCGTTGAGTTTGTTAATAAACATTCGTTAAACTTTTACAAAATATAAAATAGATAATAAAACAAATTCCAAATTCAAAAATTTGGGCTTCCAGATGCCCATATGCGGGTGGAAACGTACGTTATTCAAAATTGGATGGCTCTAGGTACCGTTGTTTTATCACAATGCGAGAATCATACATACATTCTTGCAGATTCTACATTATTTAATTTCATTAAATATATCACAGGGCGATAATATTTGGTGGCAACAATTTGAAAAGTGGAACAACGTAGAAAGTGAATCAACGCAAAATACCAAAATGAAATAAATAATCCTTCTAGGCACATTGCCCCTTTAGACTAATAAGAATAACCTATATTATTATTCACAGATAAATGCTATTAAAAGTTTATCTATATTTTCAAGCAGTTTAATCAGAAAAATAAGTTTATTTGGTTTTAAATCAGTATTCAAAACAAAATGAACCTGTTGCAAATAATAGAAGAACAAGCATCATTAGAAATGATGAAATTAAATTATAAATAGCTTTAAAATATTTATTAAGTTATATGTTATGAATAGTTCGAATTACATGCAATTAATTTATGTACTGTTATAAATGAAAACTGTTGTTCAGAGGCCAATATTTAGAGTAAAGAAGCCATCGTAGGACAACACACTTTATTTACATGAATAATGAATAAAAATATCACACAGGAAATCATATTGAGTATCACACAGAAAATAACATATCAGCATCTCCCTACGCTCGAAGCTCGAATGACGGATGTGTCGGTAGAAGAGACAGCTGCACCATCATAATTAATACGCATGCGCATAAGAAAAAACGTTCACTCGCCTCTACCCAACACACCCCTCCTGCGAGCAACATTTTTTTTCAATACAAAAATGAAATACAAACAATATATAACACATTACATTAAGAAATTAAGGAAATTACTTTCAATGTATACATTAATTTTTCTTCACTGACACTCTTAGTAAGAAAATCTGCAATCATATTATCAGTTTGTGAATATTCCAACTTAATAACATTGTCCTTTGTTAAGTCCTTCATAAAATGGAAACAAGTTCATGTGTCTGGATTTCGTAGAAGATCTTGCACAGTTGATCCACTGGATGGCAGCTTGACTGTCTGTATTCAAGACCACTGCACCATTCAAAAATTGTTTACATTTTAATTCTGATAATAAATTTACAGTCCAAATAATATCCTTACAAATTTCAGAAATAGAAAATAATTCTGCTTCACAAGTAGACAGACTAACACTTCTCTGCTTACGACATTACCAAGAAATCAATGAATCACCTAGTAAAATAGTACCACCAGAAAATGACTTACCATTTTCTGCATTTCCCCAGCTAGCATCAGCATATGCATTTAAAACTCCAAAATCATTGCTATAGAAAAGTTTTTTATTTTTTGTACCTTTTAAATACCTTAATACCCTTTTAGGCAAAAGATAATGCCTTTTTTCTGGTACATGATTAAATTGTAACAAATAAGTTGTTACAAATGATATATCAGGACGCGTTCTATTCGCTAAATATAAAAGTTCCCCAATTAATTCCTGATACAAAATTGCATCAAATTTTTTCATTTGTACATGAAAAATCTTTATCTGCCCCTTTAACGATTGGCGTTTTCACTGCTTTACAATTTTCCAGACTGTGTTTAGTCAGTAAAGATTCAATATATTCTGTTTGAGACAAACATATACCATTTTCAAGTTTTTCTATTTGCATTCCTAAAAACTTTGAATTAGTATTTTCACGTAACTCAAATACATTTTTTATTTTAGAAACAATATTTTCAAGCATTTCTTTATTATTACAGAATACAGCTAAATCATCAACATACAAACACAATATAAAAATGTTTTTGGAATCATTATAAATGAATATACAATTATCAGATGCTAACTGTACCAGCCCAAGATTTCTAATTCATTTTTTATTTTCATATACCAATTTCTACCGGACTGAGGCAACCCATAAATACTTTTCTTCAATTTACATACTTTACCTTCTCCAATCAGTTTTTCATAACCAGGTGGAGGAGTCATATACACATCCTCGTTTAAGTCACTGTGCAAGTACGCTGTTTTTACATCATAAAATTTAACAGTCAAGTTTAATTTAGCTGAAAGTGCAAGCAATAATCTAAAACATTCAATGTTAACTACTGGTGAATATGATTCGGTATAATCCTTATTTTTTATTTGATTAAACCCAGCCGCTACTAATCGCGCTTTATATTTTACTTCCCCAGTCTCCTTCCTTCAAAGTATACACCCACTTACTTTTTACTAATTTTGTTTTTTCAGGCCTATTTACTATTTCCCACACTTTGTGTTTATGTAATGAATCTAATTCATTTTCCATTGCGGATTTCCAGTCATACCAATTCGCACTTTGTTTTGCTTCTGAAAAATCATTCGGAACATTACTGATTATACTTGATGCTAGTTGTTTTGATTTGAGCCTCTCGGATCGTCGTAATAGTATTTCATTTCCATATTTATTACTTTTTTCATAGCTATCAGATGTTTGAACTTCATTCCCCCTGTCATCACCCCCGCTACAACGGCTTATGTCGGCGATTTCGAAATTCGATGAGTCATCATATTCGCTTGCTTGAGTATTTTCCGTAACAACCAATTCTAATTCGTTTCCCTTTCTTTCTAATTCTTCAATATCCCAAGTTTCTAAGGTTTTATTTTTTCCCATATAATTACTACCCTTTAAAGATTCGTTAAATTTAACTGATCGTTCTTCAATTATTTTGTTACTTGCTATATCATAAATACGATATCCTTTTCTTTCTATAGCATATCCTAACATTATCCCTCTTTTCCCTGGTATGTCAAATTTGTTTCGCATTACTTTCGGAATGTGAAAGTATGCCACACATCCAAACCTTTTTAGATAGTTTAATTTGGGTTTTTTACCAGTCCAAATTTCTAAAGGAATTTTTTCTTTTCCTTTCCGGGGTGTTAAATTTGATACTTGAGTACTAAAATTAATTGCTTCTGCCCAGAATTTTACCGGAAGCTCACTTTCATGTAGTAATGTCCTAGCTCTTTCTAAAAGAACTCTGTTTGCCCATTCAGCTTTCCCATTACTCTCACTGTTATATGGAATTGTTTTTTCATGATAAATTCCACTTCTCCATTTTTGGCTTCCACTAAGACAGTTTCGTTTTCGACTTGGTCTCTTATATCCAATTCTTCTTGACAAAACCACGCTCTGCTACCATTTGTTGTTCAAAGGCCAATATTTAGAGTAAAGAAGCCATCGTAGGACAACACACTTTATTTACATGAATAATGAATAAAAATATCACACAGGAAATCATATTGAGTATCACACAGAAAATAACACGTCAGCATCTCCCTACGCTCGAAGCTCGAGTGACGGATGTGTCGGTAGAAGAGACAGCTGCGCCATCATAATTAATACGCATGCGCATAAGAAAAAACGTTCGCTCGCCTCTACCCAACAAAAACAATTCTCAAATACGTTATCAACTAGACCAACTGTTATAGAATGCATTTTTCGCCTTGGACAGTTTCGTTTTATGCTGATGGTTTGTGATAGTAAGTTTTCTGTTCTTCCATAGCTAACAAACTTAATTTTTTAAAAGCAAAGCGAAGTTCAGTCGCCTTCGGTTAAGTGGTAGTACTGTAAAATTAACCCTTTCGCGACGGCAAAAATTGTTGTCAGTAAGCTATTGGCGGGTTGGTACTTTGTATGTTAACATGATCAGTTTCTTATGATTCCTATCAGTATGTTTAACTGCCTCCTTCTTCGATGTGACGTGTTTATATATGATTTATGTTTATCTCAGCTTCTCGAATCTCTCTCGTTCACCAGTTGCCATGTATTCAGATCTGTTGGGTGAATGAAATTTCGGTTTACGAATGTAACACATTCCTGAAAACCGTTTATCATCCGAAATGTTCATTAACCAAAATTATTTTCACCATAGGCTTTAATGTAAAACAGATTAATCCTCTCTGCATCAAAGATAATTACTTATTTAAACTTTCAACAATACTTATGACACCTCACTGTTAGATTCTAGAGTGTTTGGGTTATTGTTTCCACTATAGCTAGCTCTGTGGATTCTATTTATTAGATGTCACTAAATTTCTTTCCCGAGGTATCGAGAAGGAAGTGGTATTTCTAGATTCATGCAGACAAAAATTCAATAACATTAACTTAAAACTTTAATGAATCTCTGCTGGAGAATTAACATAAAAATACAGATCCACTTAATTGTTATAAAATTCAAACTTCAGTTTTACTCTACTAGGAACCACAATTCTAATTTAAATGTGTTAAGCTTTCAACCATGGCTTTCCGTTTTAGACAGGACATCTCCAAAATCAGTATACTGGCCAGGATTACACAGCAATATTCAACAGCAACTATCTGCTAGTGACTCCATCTTCCAGCCTGTTCTGTCCCACCTAGGCCCAGACTCGGGCTGACGTTCTTCAGACAGCAGCCAACTTCAAACAGGCTGAGACATCATACAATTTCTCAGTTCCAGTTAACCTACTTCAGCCCAGTGCTAGTCTCTAAAAATCTACATAACTATATGGAGGGAACGAGCTAGGTAACTACTACCGTATGATAGAAAAGATGCAAAGAACTTAACTTGCTAGTTAAAATGTAAACTAAATTGCCACATATTTCGTCACAGGAAATTACAAAAAGTCAATGGAAATCATTAAATCTAAGACAACAAAATGAGCAAGATTAAGCAGATAGAAAAGGATAAAAGCTGAGTTTAATTTTACCATTACTTTGCAAAGGAAAATAGAAGGAATAAGTGGAATGTGGAAGAGGAAGGGAAGGAACGTTCTTGTTTGGACTAACATCAGGCATTTCTTTTTCTAAGGCATCTTCTTTTATCTGTTCTTTGCTTATTAACACACAATTCTGCTTGAAACTCTTTGAACCTCTGTTTCACTCAAAATTTATCTAATGGGATTTGTTGTCTACGTTTTTAAATGTTTCAAAGGTGAAACGTGACATTCCCATTGAAAATGTTTATGTTGTACTATGCTACTGCTTTATTAGCATGATACTGCTCCATGAAAAATTTGCACCTTATCTAATTTTGTACAGATTTCGCGAATGAAAAGCAATGGGATCCGGCCCCCTTCTTTTCTCATTTTGTGAAGACATTTTCTCCCCCACAGTCGCCTTTGTTGCTGCCTCTGAAGTTGTTCTAGTTCTTTTTTGTTGAGTTTATAGACCACTAGTAACTACTTTTCGTCTTTATTCCTTTAATGTTAATTTCCAAGTCATAGTTTTGCCTAAAAACTCGGTATCATAGATTGTAAAAAACTTCTCATGTCAAAGCCCTCAGCTTGCAACATCAATCGCTCCACAACTTTATCCAGAATCCAGACAGTATCATAGTCCCATAAACCATGTACTGTCAGGCTTTGTTGATGAGAATTGAGTAACATAAAATATCAAAATGGTGTTTCTAGAAATTCTTGAGTGTTAATTCTGTAAAATTTTCCTAAATAAGCATCTTTGAAAATCGTTTGTTACTGATTTGATTGTTTCTCATTCGAGAAGTTTATTGTAAACCAATTTGTTCGTTAATAGAAGCGTTTGTAGTCCAAGCCTCTGCTGCGTTATGTTTTCGTATAACCTAGGTGAATATACGTATAGAAGAGATATTTGTACCTACCTACAACTTTTATCGCTTGATAAGGGCAAATCTTGTCGATCAAATTAGGAAAAGGTTACGTTAATTCACAGCCTCGGTGTTATATAATTGTTTTCTCAAATTAAGTTATTTTGACGCTATTTACAGCCTATAGCTGTTTTTACTGTGTATTTAAATATTATTCTTAGGATTACACTAAAAAATGCTTTCAAGACAGTTAATAATAACAAACTTATATCCAAATCTCTACTTACGTAATTCTGCTAAGCAAGGCTTGTCAATCTCAATTAGGCCAAATAGCCATTAGCGTATAATAGTGCACGCTGCAAGAAAGGCGGAGAAATGGCATTTTTATACTTAATGATGCATTTAAAAATTGAGAAAATACCTAATATTGTAGTTTAAAAAAAAATAGGGGGAACATAAAGATGGGATACCTAGTGCTTCTTTTGTGTCACCTGGTATTTTTTTTTTTCCCTGCAACCGGCTTTCGGATATCTGGAAACATACTGCTCGGCAGTTTTCAGTGCAGAAGTTAGATGAATGTCTGTTAACCAAGATTTCCCTGGGGATTTGTTCCTTTTCATTATTAAGAAAAATTGTTCACCGTTAAGTACTACCGGACATGGAAATCCCGTATGATTCACTTATGAATCACGAACATGGAAATCACATATGCTAATTCGCAGCTTCCTAAGAATCGCACGGGCAAATGTTTGTAAAATTCGAGGATACTTTACTGAATCTGTGCTTTAGATTTGAGCCGCACTGAATTACTGCTAATTGCATCTGTTAATGGATTAAAAGAAACCGTCTCAAAAAGTCTTTTAAGAATCCATATAAAAACGAGTCAAGAACCGCACGCGGCTCAAGAGCCACGAGCTTCACGTGTCTGTTCAAGAGTGATTCAAAGGAAAAGATTAATTATTTATAATGAGGGAAATGAGGAAATAAGTAAAACTTATGCGTAAATCATTCTTTATCATACAGTAAATGCCTCTTAATGTGATTCCGTTTGTCCAAGGTTATTTTAATAACATCAAAACTTAAAAAAATGGCTTCATAATTGTAATAGAATTTAATTTAATATAAATATAAGCAGAAACATATAATAAAGCAATTTTCGAAGCATTTTAATTAGGAAAAGATAAAAATTTGTTTATGAGCTATTCACAAAAGGCAAAATTTAGCAAAATGCAAAAAGTAATGCAAAATCTCATTTATGAACTATTTATAATGTTCCTGAAAGTTATTTGATCGATACTGAACCCTTAATATTTAATACTTTGAAGGCATCCCTATTTCAAAGAGAACATGCCAATGTCAAATTAAAAATTAGGCAAAAAAAAAAAAAATTAGTAGAGGTTTCTCTTTTTTTTTTTTTTCTTTGCTTAATTTTAAATAGTTGATTAAAATTGAAACCAAGCTATTTAGCAAGTCAACCTCTTACTTAGCGACATTTCTCCATCACTTGCCAGTTTTTAGCCCAAAGGGCGTTAGCCCAGAAGGACTATTAATTTTGTTTCGGTCTTTTGTGTCGATTCACTTTCTGAGTTGGTTCATTTTTCAAAGCTGTTGCCACCGAATATTACAGCCCTGTATTATATATAAAGAAATTAAATAATGAAGAATCTGCATAAATGTATGTATATTTCTCGTATTGTGATAAAACAACGGTACCTAGAGCCATCAAATTTTGAATAACGTAATCCTCCAGCGAATATAGGCATCTGGAAGCCCTAATTTGGAATTAGTATCGATTTCCTGTTTTGTAAAACTTTAACGAATTTTTGATTAACAAACTCAAAGATTTCAAAGCGAGCAATAGCAACGTTGCTGTATTGTTTTAAATCATCACAATCTCGAGCACAGACCTTCAAATAATTTTTTATAACAATATTGGAAATAACAAACACTATGTTATAAACTTATACTTCTTACGTAAGACCTTAATGACAGTGATGTAATTGTTATCTTCGAGAAGGAAGCAAATATTCGTTTATAGAATATTACATTTAGGCTTAACATATAACATTCTTCCAATTTTATTTGGTTTATTTGTTTTTCTCCGATTGAACTTTTGTGACAAAGACAACTTCAACCACATAAAAGCTTCAGAAATTTAGACAAAACACTTTAAAGTGCAAAAGAGCTTTTGCAAATACAGTTTTTATACAGGCAGGTAAATTATTCATGAATTTTCACATAACTGATTTACAATCTTCAGTCCGTTTTTCTTTTCCTGCTCTGATCTTGTTGGTATTGTTGACTAGTGCTCTCTTTTCTGACCTATAGTTAGCCGAAACCCACGAAATTCTTCTTGGCAAGGAGCGAAAGATACGCCTGTCGCCTTGAGCACCTCACAGGTGGCAGTGCGATTTAGCTCAGTTTTTGATGGAGAGCACCTCGGGGTGAACAGGTTCTAGGGTTTCCCTAGAACTTCCCTTCCTCTTCTTCTACCATAAACATCTCGACAGGACTTTCGGCTCGCCGCATCGTTAGAGTTCTCCCATGCCGCACGGACCCTATACATTTACAAACATTCGTGCCAGCTTCGGGATTAGAACCGGGGCCCTTTCGCGCGGCAGTCAGCGGCGCTAACCACTATGCCAGTTGGGTGGCCCTGCTCTGATCTAGTGTTCAGAATATCAGATTATGCGATTCTAACCAAGTGGCATTACACCTAACTGAAAAAGAATTTTCAGAGAGTCGTGCAGTGATATGAAGCTGGTACACTTTTGCAATAGTTTTCCAACTGATATGCACAGACTAAGCTGAAATGGTGAAAATAATTATCGTGTTTTACAGTGTAATGATAATAAACTGCTGCAAGAATTATCTCAAGTCATCTACTAATTGAATGTTGAATAATCTTTGATAGCACTGATCCCTAGACACTGATGTCCACCATTTTGAATATTCGTGATTAAATCGACTCTAAATTAAATTTGAATTTTGTCCACTTTAAAAAATTTGCGAGAGAAATGTCGCAGCTCTAAAAATACAAAAACCACACGAAACATACTTCAGTTTGCTTTTGGTTTCCTCGAATTCTTTCTAGGTTAATTTTAAATTACTACCATTCGGATATTCTTAAACTTTAGCATTTGTGCTGAGTTTTCTGAAACCTGCAATGATATCTCGAAACTAAGCAAAACTTTTTAGTTACTTTTTGTCAATTTTCAGTTACTGTTTGTACCCGATAACCATTATGGACTCTTCGATACTCTTCGAAATACTTCCACGTGGCTCACAATAGATAATTTTCATTGACACTTTTCAAAACTCTTATCTCCTAACATGGGACTCTTGATGGTTTATTGCCTTATCTTTCAATAATGTGGGCGTTTTATTTCCCTGTGCTGCTTTCAGTGCTCAGTTGCCAAACAATGAGTTAGTTCAAACTGGTATCAAAATTTTAAAACATCGAAATCAAGCAATTTCTTTAGTTAGAACTGATATCTTCTCTTTATCTATTTTCTTATCGGCTCCACTGTAGTAAAGATTGTTTCTAAAATCTTTTTGTTCAAACATAAACATACGATAGATATCAAATTGCTTTTGTGCTGCACTCAAATTTGTTTTATTTTTACTTTATTTAGAGGTTAGTTCAACAAAATGTTGTTGAAAGTCTGTTTTCCTATACAAACCGTTGATAAAAACCGATTCGTTGATAAAATTTCAGATAAAGATCTTATATCGAGATATAAAAATGTTAGTCACGGAAACCTAAATTTTCTTCAATGATGTAAGAGTTTAAATAAAAAGCTGTATTGTTAACAAAACAAAACAAAAATTATAAAAATTCTGAAAGGATTACGTTCAAAGGGGACTTTTTTTAACATTTTGTGTGTTACCTTTATTTATTAAATATCATGTTCTTCGCACTTAAACCCTAAAATTCAGTTCAACAGCAATATCACAAAATAATTTTAAAAAGAGCGTATCTTTAGAATTTCCGATACACCGTCTCGCGCGTTGAAGATAAAAACACTTTTTTTTTCGTACAGTTTTGCGATTTCTCGTGTTGAAATCGTTGAGTTTGTTAATCAAAATATCGTTAAAGTTTTACAAAATATGAAATCGATAATAAAACAAATTCCAAATTAGGAATAGCAGATGCCTATATTCGGTGAAAGATTTGTTACTCAAAATTTGATGGCTATATGTACCGTTGCTTTATCATAATGCGAGAAACATACATACCTTTATGCAGATTCTTCACTATTTAATTTCTTTAAATATAATACAGAGCGATAATATTTGGTGTCAACAATTTGAAAAGTGGAACAAAGCAGAAAGTGAATCAACGCAAAATACCAAAATTAAATAAATAATCCTTCTAGGCAAATTGCTCCTTTGGACTAATAAATGTCTGCAGTTTTAAATTCTGAAGGTGAAAATATTGCCAAATGTAGGTAAAATTATTGCTGTTATTTTTGGGTAGTTACTTTAGCTGCCTGCAATATTGAAACTTTAATAGTAAAATTAGATAGCATTTTACTGTTTACCATTTTGAGCAGGGGCAAATATTTAAAAGTTTCTATAAGATTTTACATGATACAGAAATTCTAAGTATATTTATTGAAGCGTTATGTTTCAAATATTGTTACGAAAAGTCCAACTGCGGTAGGATAGCTTCTCCCCAAAGCAGGTTTAGGGTTGCCAAATTTGGAGCTAAATCGCCCATTAGGCGATATCTATGGTCTATGGCGATATGCCACAGAAGGAGCGAGAACACTCTGGAACGAATCGTTAGCGTTTTGCCCCAGAATGTTTCCGAAGGCAGGCCAAATGCTATATAAACCTGCCTGTACGTGGAGTATTAGTGCATCGTTGAGTTTATCCTCAGTTCTTTGTGAGTATATCGTCAGTTTACCATGGAAGTGCGTCAGGAGTTTTCTCGTGAAGAGCTCCGAGAGCGATCGACCGAGTCGAGAGTTGTATTAAGTGTTTTTCCGTGAAGCTGTCTTTACAGTTATAGCCTGATAATCTGTAGAGTGTGTTGCTGATTGTTTCAGCGTGTTTGTCGTAGTTTTCGGCGGCTGTAAACGTGCCTTTGGAACTCTCCTGTGAAATACTGGCGAATAAATTATGTTTTGATTCGTTCTCAAGTGCTCTCGTCAATCATTCCATATCCACGAACCCTTAGGATGCAACAATATATTACCTAATATATTGTTACGAATTTGGTATTTAAAAAGCTAATGTTAGTTCAATTAGAAATTAAATGGTTTTATTTCTCGCGCAGTGTAGCGCGTGACGAATATTAAAAGAAAGCTAAGCCGGAAAATTGAAAATACAAGAGCGCGTGCATTAAATAAATAAATATCTCTTTTTATTTCGAGAAAGTACTGGAAAATTCTAGCGCGTGATTTTAAAATCTTATAAAAGGAGGAAAACATCTCAGTTAGTAGTAGTTGCTTAGTTTGTTGTTGTTTAGAAAACTACTGTTGTTGATTGTAGCGAATTCGCGGATTAGCGTTCTTTAGCTGTTTTGAATTACGTTCTATTGGACATTTGAGTAGTTAAAAGAAAACTACTGTGAGATATTGTAATACTGCATGATAATTTGAGAAAATTTAAGCATTTTTGTTGTGATAATAATAAATTTTTGTTCATTTTTCATCGGACTTGTGCATTCATTTCATAACGAACCCGTACGCACGCAACAATATTTATTAATTGTGACATGTTAATGAATAATTTCGATTTATGTCTTAAATTACGTTCAGTTGGCGGGGCAGCTGGTTTCCTAATAATCGAAAAAAAGGAAAGATTCGTGGCTGTAAAGGAGAGAGTTATAATTTTTACTTTCAAATTCTATTCGTGCATATTGTAAATCTATCCACGCGAATGTCCTGTTTCGTAAGGTTAGAGATATACTAGAATCCTTATTAACAGGACAAAAAAGATTATAAAATCTCTTGTATAGGTACTGATTAATTTATATTAAAACTATCGAGATAAATACTTTATGCTTAAATCATTTGCTTATTACTGTTTCTACAGCTGCAATTTCAAACAAAAAATTTAACGAGAACTAATTGTTAGTTAGATGCTACAGCAAAGGTTTCCGAATAAAATATTAAAAAAAAAAAAAAAAAAAAAAAAAAAAAAGAGAGAGAGAGAGAGAGAGAGAGAGGATGAAATGCTAGTATTTCTATTATAATTTTAAGAATAATTATATCTGTTCTTCAAACACTGAATATTTCAAGAAAAAACTTACAGAGACACTAGATTTTTTTTTAAAAGAGGCATGAAAAATCAGGCCTGTAATTGTATTTTTCCGACAACGCTTCATCTCTTTAAACTGGTCATTATATAAAATGCGTAACCAAATTTCAAATCAAAATTCGTAAAAATGCAGTGAATTACTAGTAAACTGATTTTCTCATGGTCTTTGAGAGTATAAATCGTAACGTCTAGGCAGCATTATCAACAGCTTCAAGAAAATTGAAAGATAAAATATTTTTATGACTCCTGCCACTTTCTTCAATCCATCAGCTACCGAGTGGTGGAGTTGCTAAACACAGGCAGTTCGACCATGGATTCGATTACAAGCAAACGGGCTGACTGCATGGGCGTTTGGTTTTTCCCAAATGCAACATATTTATGAGCTAGTTTCCCTTAAAAAATTATCCACGATGGCATTCTTTCCCTAAAGAAGACAGCTTCTTGCGATTCAACAGCTGTTGCGGTCGATGTTGCTGTGTGACGTCATTATATTGGATCGCTCGAGATCACCAAGAAAACTAGCCCACTGCATCGTGCTAGATTTTAAAAAACTTTATTTTAGTCGTTCCATGTGTCTGTTAATTTATGTAGGTTACTCGTCTTATTAGAAGCTGTTTTGTGCAAAGATACATTAATCATTTTAATTAATGTCTCTCGAAAGATTGCAGATGGAAGGAAGATTACCAAGTGGCGGCCCTGACAAGAACCCGCTGTGAACAAGGTAAGCACCTTTTTTTAATGTTTTACCTTGATTAGTTGAATTTGAAATAACACATTCTGTGTCGCCATAACGTAGGGCCACTGGGTTGAATTTGGATTGAAATTTAAGAGATTTTGCTTTAAGCAAAAATGTATCTAGAAGAATTCAAAATGAAACGAGCTGCTATAAGAGTATTAGTTATGAAACTAATAAATAAGTTAGAAACAGAAATTGCTAATAAGGACGATTAATGTGTATAGTTGAAGATAGCGGTTGGGCAGTTAATTAGTGAAGAAGAAGAAGAAGTCATCTTAGCGGATAAAGATATTGAAACTTTAATTGTTGTAAAGAATTTAGAAGATGAAATAATTTCTAGAGAAAAGTATAAAGGTAAAATTATTGTTTGGAAACTACGCGCGAAAAGATATTTAGATACTAAGCCACATAGCGCTAATTCTACTTCATGTGGAACTGTCACTGCATCGCAAACAAAAATCAAACTCCCAAAAACTGGCCTTGGAAACATTTTCCAGAAAAGATGTATGCAAATGGCCCGTGTTTGGGGCATCATTTGAGACTGCTGTTCTCGAAAACACGAAAGTCTACATGCAGTAGATAAATTTCATTATTTAAAGTCAATTCCTCCTTCCGATGCAGAAACTGCAACACAAGGGTTAACATTAACAGCAGAAAATTACGAGAAGGCTTTGAAAATATTAAAAGATCGCTTCAGTCGTAAGGAACTAATAATAGATTCCCACATGAAGAATTTGTTCACTCTGACTCCAGTTTAAGGGTCTTGCGATGTGACAACACTTCGAAAATTATATGACTTGTGAAATACAAATTAGAGGATTAGAATCGTTATTTTGACAGATTCGAACAGTACCTTATTGCATCCGATATTAAAAAAGATGATTCCGAATGATTTGGCCCTAGAATTCAATAGGAAATGTGAATGTGATAACTGGACAAAAATTACTAATTTGCTAAATTTTCTAAGAAAAGGAATAGAAAGTAGGGAGCGCACAAGATTTTTAATTAAGCAAACCGATTCTGAAATTATTGAAAGAAAATCACACTTTGAAAACAAGCGGCAATTTCGAGAATACTTTCGAAACAACGAAAGAAATAGGAATTATTATAAGGATTTTAGAATTCCTTCAGCTGCAGCGTTAAACATATCTCTTTCCAATAGCTGTTTCTGTTCTGAAAAATCATACTTCAGAATCATTACAAAAAAAAATGTACCAGAAAAGGGAAGCGTTAAAGTGCACAGGGAATTTCTTCGTGTGTCTTAAAAGGTATCATTTAGCTAGGGATTAAAATCGAAGCTAAGCTGTCGCATTTGTAATCAACGGCATCATGCATTGATACACGACGATGAAATGAATGCGTCAGCCAAGAAGCCCATTCAAGGAGCAGCTGTCTTTTCTGTTTTCGATTACGCAACAACTCAGTGCTTCTTCAGACACTTAGAGCTCAAATTATAAGCACAGATAATCGGCTCTGGCAGACCGTTCGCAATCTGTTAGATTTAGGTTTGGGGCGAACATTTATTACGGAGGACATCTGTAAGAAGTTAAAACAATCGGTTATTGGAGCGGAAAAAATTAAAATATCCTCTTTCGGGTGCAAAACGTCTGAAGCACAGAAAGTGAAAAGAACCAGTTTAATTTTTCCTAGTTCTAAGTATCTATCTGAAATCAAAATAGAAGCTTTAATTACGCCTGTCTTTAACGGATTACATATTCGTTCCTCTGGAAGTGAAATCATTAACCTCTTAAAAATTCAAGAAACGCAACTTTCCGATGAATGGGGACGAGGAGGTAAAACGACGAAAATTTCTTTGCTGATAGGAGCGGATTTTTGTTGGAAAATATTTACGAGCAAGGTTCATAGACTGCCTGCTTCCCTAGTAGCGGTCGAAACAAAATTAGGTTGGACCATTAGTGGAACAGAAAGGGCTTTCGGTATTTCTTCATCTAGTGTGAACACTATGAAGGTCGTGATTTATAATGATACGCAGAACGAATCAATGTCTAGTTTGCTGAAGAATCTCTGGAGCTCGAATCCATGGGGATAAATTATGATTCTGAAAAAGAACTCGAATTAGAAGATAATTCAGTTTTCGATAATTTCAAAAGGTTTGTGAAATTTGAAATTTTCAAATTTCTTGACCTTTTGAAATTAATCATTATATTTTTCGACTTCCATGGAATCATAATTGAAACGAATCTGGAGATAATTTTGTGATTGATAAAATTAAATAAAGAGTTAAACTCGTAGATTTCACAGAAATCGACAATTCTAAGACATATATCACGAAGTAATTGATAAATATTTAAAAGCAGAATGTTGAAGAGAACAATCCCAAAGGTGCTCTAGATAACAGTGAACCTCCTGCTCGTGATGATGATGGAGATGATGATGAAGATACAGAAGAAGAAGAAACACCTCCCTAATCCTAAAATTGCTATGTCAAAAATGGTCACTTTCATATCTGCAAAATGTTGTGAGTTCCTAGAGAATAATCCAAACAAGTAAGCTATTTTGGATGAGGAGGACAGGGTGGTTATCTTTAAGCCAAAACCTAAAAAAGATTTCGAGAAGACATACCCCAAGCCCAAAAAATCAAAAGTCCGGAAATATGTTCCTATGTTGAAAATCAAGATTAGGTGTTTTAGAAAACGAAAGAGGCACAGCTCAGAAGAAGATGAAAGTTACAGTGATAGAAGTGATGCTGATTTTGAAGCAGCATTAGAAGCTCAAAGTATGAGTTTTCATCCTGCCTAAAAGAAACGTACAGAAACAAAGATAACAACAACAACAAAAAAAAAAAAAAAAAAAAAAAAAAAAAAAAGAAGAAGAAGAAGAAAACAAAAACCGCTCCAGTTTTTCTGGTTCAGAGGGTGAAAATGATAGACATGCTCTCACGCAACAATATAACGCAACAAAATGATGTAATATACCAATTAATGCCTGGTCAAAGTTGATCGAGTTTTCAGAAACAACTATCCTTGAAAAAAGGTAGATTTCTTCATCATGACAACACTTTCGTACCCCGTTTAAAATTCTGTATGGATTATTTGGCGGGTACTGGTTTGTAGACGGTAAAGCATCTTCTTTACTATCCACACTTCTCTTTAGGAGACTTCGTTCTGCTGTTGTTGCGTGAAAAATAAAATAAAATAGAAGAAGTTTACTAAACAGAGAAGGCGGTTTTTTGTTGTTGTTCTTGTTGTTGGTAAATAACTACATAAAAGTTCAAAGCAAATCACTTTCCAGTATCTATTGACATATAACATCATTTGCAAATGCTAAAAATGGGTGCAATTCCATTATATAGGGATCATAAAAAATCGCCAAACTATTGTTGACGGCAGTGCTGCCAAAAATAATAATGCTTAACGCAACAAAGGAAGCATAATAAAGATTGTTGTTTTAATTTATATGAAAGGTTAATTTCATATAATACATTTTTTATTAATTGATAAATAAAATGTTGAACATAACTGAATGGAAGCATAACAGTAAGTATCTCAGAATATTATTTTAATTTAGACGAAGATTAATTTCATATAACACATTTTTATGACTTTAATTTATAAAAGAAATCTGATGTGTATACCACATGACTTCCTTGTACGGAATATTAAATTATACGCATTTTTTCTTGAATTTTATTTAAACTTATTGGATTGAATTAAATCTACTTCTCCGACAGCGCATAAACCACAATAGAATAAATGAATTCTTTAAAATTCACTCTAATATTTGTTTACCATAGCGACACACTGGCGCTAGATTCACTTAACAGTATTATATTTCGTTCATATTATAACTCATAATGCACAAAATTTATATCACTTAAAGATAGAATTATCTAATCGTTACAACATGTTCTATTCAAATACTATAATAAAACTAGAATGATGTATAAAATAAATTAAGCAAACAAAACAAAAACGAAACAGATTTTCACAGACGATTGAGTATTTCTCATTCAATTAATTCAGTTCTCACTTCGCGAGAAGGCAAAAATACATAAAAACTCAAAATATCTATATTCAAAATTACGATGAGTAAATCTTAAACACTTATTTCCTTGAAAAAGTTCCAGAAAGAAATAAGCTTTGGTCTGTGGTCTGTTTTGACTGTTGCCAAATTATTTGCAATATATGCGCATTCTAGAATGCCACCTGGGTGGGATTCTAGAATCTGCTATGAATTGATTGTCATTTCATCGGTTCCATTTGCCACTGTTTTTATCAATAAAAGGCTTCAGTATAGCGTTTTCTAATTAGAGTCTTATGAGCGTGTACATAAGTGAAGATGGGCAGACGAGGGAGGAATGCCATAAGACTTCCACTTCAAAAATTACTATTTAGATTTTAAGGTATAATTGATTGATCTTGATATCCTATTTACTACCCTTATTGCATGTCAACCTGCCAAAGATTGTTGGCAGGTCACTCTGCCAACATTCTGTCATTTTTGCAAGCAATTATCTAAAACAGTAGTCACTGGTATTCTCCGAAGTAATTTAAACAGAAACGCAATGTTTTAAGGGAGATAAAACAATAATTTATATTTTTTGTGATTTACTCTAACTTATCCCCAACGTAAGATTGCTTTTTTGCCTAATTTAAAATTTTATATAGACCTCTAACATAGATTTGCATCTATGTTGGAAGTATAGTATCGTCTGCATTTATAATTGAAAAATTTTGCCATATTTTTCCAGTTTGTTGAGAAACCTCTGCCATAATAGAACACTATTTGATTGTTCTATTCAACATTTAAGAGTTTTATACTAAAACTTATATGATTTCTTTTTCAGAAAGATTATTCTAAAATGAATTAGTATGAAGTCAAACGATCTGTCCCTTTAGTATCTTCTAAATTTTGGCCTAATTATTTTCTACTAATAGCTAACGAAATTTTCGCCTGTTTGTTAGCCTAACAATTAGAAGCATCAGAAACTCTCCTCCTGACATCTAGGAACAGAATTTGAAACTAACGGCATTGTTCAGATTGACTGTAATGTTCAATCTCACGGAAAACTGCAAGCGATGATATTGTGATCGAGATTACTCGACTATTAGCGTCACTAAAATGAAATCATCTGTGTTATGGGAGTTTCCTCAATGACTTCGTAGTGTTCAAGATGATGTGATAGTTTATTTATATTTGGACTTAATTAATTCCGTAGTAAGTAGTTGATCCTTTTAATGTCTAATATCTGTTCACGCCGATTTATATGCATGCATATGAAGTTGTATTACAAATGAACATAATCATGGTAATGGATTGTAGAAATTATTATATCTATGCGTTAATTTTCTTAATTTATATTTCATATTTAACTTGTTATATTATGATCCAGAACTGTAGTAAACTTGAACAGCAGTATCTGTGATTCGTATATTCTGAAACAAGTGGAATTGTGTGTTTTTATTTTTATCTAATCTGGCTTATCAATTTTGACAGCTGAAGCATCGTAACATGACGCAAACTGTAAAAATTGTTTTTAAATGTACGCACAGAAGACATCCTGAGTAGATTTCATTACAACGTACCCGCGTTTGTTTAGAACGTGCGTGTGATCTTTCATTCTTTTGCTATTGACCTCGAAATCTATGTAGATTTTTTGATAGGTGATCGCAGTTCTTATATTTAATGAGGGAAAAATCCTTTAGCAGAGACTAAAATTTGACTTTTTTCAGTGTTAAGTATCATGTTTTTGTTTACATGCTTTCATTATTTTTGTGTTGAATTTAAGGGAAATAAACTAAAATGCTTTTAGATTTGGAACACGATTTTAGTTCATTTAGGACACGAGAAGTGTTTTAATATATGATATACCTTTTGTTATCGAACTTCAGTTTGTTAAAAAAACCGCATTGTAAGCTTTAATTCTTTTTGTTATTTTTTATTATTAGCAATTTTAGTATATATGTGTACATACAAGTTCTTTGAAAAGTTACTTAAATTAGTTATTGTTATGGTTTTAAGAATTTTTTGTAGGTTTGTTTTTAAGACTCTGTAGAGTAAGGCAGTTTTTACATTTTTAAATTTTCAAGATAAACTAAATACTCTGTAGATTATTTCAGTGAGTAGTTTCTTATTTAATGGACCATATATTTTAGATACATTTTAGATGTATGATAAGTATAATGTATAATAAGCTTTAAAGAGAACCATTGTTTGTTCATCTGGTGCATTTTAGATTTATGTAAGTGTAATATATAATAGCTTTAAAGAGAACCATTTTTCGTTTTTCAAATTTGTGTATACTTAATTCATCTTTTTTATCAAGTATGGTTCATCATCTTAAAGCTGGTTATGCTGTGTTTAATTCATTATGTTATAGTTGGAAGCAGATTTGTGAGAAAGGTTTTAAACAGTTTTAATGCAGTTTGTTACCATTATATTAATTATTTTTATCCTTCAGTGTTGATTTTCTGCTTGCCATAAGGTCTTAAAATTTTCCTAACCATCTGACCTACAGATTTATAATTAACTGTTTTTAATTGTGTCATAGTCTACAGAATCAATAAAAATCTGATTTTTTTTCTTTAATTTTATTTTCTGCTGAATGTAACTAGAATATAATCCCACAAACTCAATGTTGAACGAGTAGAGAGTTGCTGAACATGAGATCTGTTAATGCAATGTGACAAACTGATCCAGTGAAACATGCTTACATACTTTCCTGTTGACTGTTTTTGACAAACAAAAACCGTCATGAAAGAGTGAGCCAATAATAGAAAAGCATGACGCTGAAATGTACTTATAAGATCTTTACCTTCGCTTTATGTAGCCTCAATTAATCCATGATAAGCAGTTTTTGTTAAAAAAGTTAATTGCTATTTCTTCGTTTTTTCCTTGCATTTTGAAAAAATGAATTAAATTTGGGACCTTTAATGCAGAAGTAGAACATTTTGTTAGCTGTAGGATCCTGAATCAGAAAAAAAAAGTGTGTGTAAATGGGCAAAATATAAAACTTCATTTGAAAATAGATAAGCAGGGGTGAAATAATAAGAAAAATTGTGATAAGCTGACCATTGGAAGCTGTGATTTTACACCAAACAGTATAACTTGCATATGCTGATTTTCTAACAAAATGTTCTTTCAAGCTTTGTCTGGAATGATTAGTTCATGTTTAGTGGGTACTTACATTTTAGTACAACCACCTCAGCGCATTTTGACAATTTTTTAAAGAAAAAATTATTCGGAATTTTCGTGTTGCAACTTATGGTATCTCTAAAGAACTGTTAGGTGCATGGTTGCCAGAGACTGTCGATTTCTGAGAATTTGACAACTTCTACCAAGTTGGTTGTGATAATACGGAAGTATCATGTAGTGATCTCTGCCAACTTTGTCTGTTAACTGTAAAGTATGTAAGTACATATTAAAATTGTACAGAACTTATATTTTAGTGCAGTGTTATCTCTTAAATGCCGATGATATAGAGAGAGGGTGGGAAATTAGGAAATATGTAAACTGGCAATGTAAAAATAATAATATTCTACTAAAAGAAAAATATTAATAAAAGTTATATACTTATGGACAAAATAACTAGATTCTTTTATAGAAAAATCTGATGATATTGTGTCTTACATTCATTCATTCTTTTCCGTGTTTCGTCTTGTAAGGTGACAGAAAAAGTAATAATTCTCATCCATTCATTAGCACACCTGTTAATGCAATGTGACAAACTGTAAATTCTTGTACACCTGCCTGTAAATTCTTGTAATCTGAACTCCTCTTCATTAAATCTATTACATTAGAATTATGTACTTTACCTATAGTCTCCTGGGCTCATTTTTTAAACTAATTCACTTTCTAAACTTTTTTCAAAAGCAGAGTGTATAAAACTGAATTTCATCTCAAAATTTTGGGCCCACCAGCATCCGAGCAGTAAAGACACTGAACACTGGTAGTTCGGTCTGAGATTCGAATCCTGCAAACGGGTGGCTGCATGGTCGTTTTCCCCATTTGTAATGTGTATACGAGCCAGTTTCCCTTAGAAAGTCCTCCACGAAGGCACCCCTCCCTTTAGGCAAATAGCCCTAGTGTGCTTTGCCATAATTGAATAATCGTAATTCCAATCCACCTCAAAATTTTGACAATCCATTCTACTATACACAATAAGTCAATTTTCTTTATTTCCCTGGATGGCATGACCGTCTTTATCTGGTCATGAGATTTTTAATCACTTGTCATATATTATCTTACAATTAAAATTTTTCTTTTTTTTTACTTTAATCATGTATATACGAGGGCTATCCAGAAAGTAGATTACGTTTTGGAATAAAAAAATAAACAAAGTATAGGAAACAAATTTTATTATATACAGATGAAAGCCACACTCAAATACTACTTTTCTACATAGTCACCATACAAATTAAGGCATTTATCGTAGCGATGTACGAGCTTGGAAATTCCTTCGTCGAAAAATTCGGCCGCCTGCGCCTTCAACCACTTCGTTACCTCTTCTTGCCTTCCATCTTGCACAAAACTTGTGGTAACCAAGCTTTTCGCTGATGATTTCGTGCAACAAACTTCGCGAAATTTGTGGAAAACTCAAAGAAAGTTCCGTTATTGTGAAATTTCGATTTTCACGGACTTTAGCATCGACTTTTTCGAGAAGTTCGGCGGTCACTATGCTGGGTCTCCCACTTCGATCTTCGTCGTGAACATTGGTTCGGCCATTTTGAAATCTTATGACCCACTGACGCACTCCACCTTCAGTGATAATGTTGTCCCCATACACTTCACGAAGCTGCCGATATATTTCTATCGGTTTACAGTTTTTTGCAGTCAGAAACCTTATTACTGAGCGCACCTCGCAGCTCGCGGGATTTTCAATTAACGCAGACATTTCAAACCGTCACAGTATCTGAACGGAGCACAGCACGAACCTCTCACTAGCACGGCTAGATGCAGACTGAGCTGACCCCAAGATAGCAACGCTCTGACCCCAAGATGGCCGCGCTAGCCCCGCCCCTAGCGGACACAGACGGAAACGTAATCTACTTCCTGGATGGCCCTCGTATTTCCCTAGTAAATGGTAGCTTATGAAAATGAAGACTGAAATAATTAACTGTATAAATTTAGCTAATAAATAAAGGTCTTCATCATCTGATTCAAAAAGCTGTGATACTTAGATGGTTATTTTATCAAATAGGTCTCTTTTTTTTAAGATATTTATTTGCATATTATTAATTTTTTCTTCATTGCTAAAAAATGGCATGATCCATTAGCTGACATAATACAGCTACATTTGAGAGAAATGGCTCCATCTTGCAGTTTCTTAATTTCAAGATGTGATGAGCTATAAAACTGGCATATTGATAATACTTGTATTCGGCGTAGATTTTATAAAATCCCAATCGATTTCAGGGGCAAAACGGGTCCCTCTTCATCAGAAGCAAAAAATCAGAATGGCAGAATTTTTTGCCATTTTTAGTGGTATTGTAATTAAGTAAAGATGCTCTAGTATTACGTATGTGAATACAGAAGTTACAATTTTTTTATTAACATTGCTGTTGCTTCAGGGAAGTATGAAAATATTTTTGTTCACTTTTAAATATTATTTTAAAATTTGAAAACTATATTAAAGTTCTGCATATTTTTTTAGTAAAGCCCAGCAGCAGCTAAGTAGTAAAATCACTGAACATTGGTAGATTGACCTGGATTCGAATCCTAGTTTTATCTAAATATAGGATAAAATGCCCTTCATAAAGGTTTCCTGTCCTAAGGTATATAGCCATCGTCAAAATAATCCAGTCTAGTTTTAATAAAAAATATTTCACAGTGGCCTTTCAACAAAGAGCTTGCATATTATTCTGTTAAAAAATATCAAGCTCTAATCAATTGTTTTACTTTTTACAGAAAAACAAATATGATTAATTGAAGATAAAATTATTTTAAATAATAATTAAAAATCATTAATTTATAAAAATAATAAAAATCTTATGATATTAGACATGGTAATTCCTATGCAATATCAATCATCAGTGTGATGTCGTTAAAAAAAATTCAAAGTTGGAAACTCTTATACAGTACAAAGTCCGTAATCCGGACTCTTCGGGACTTCGGCGATTCCGGATTATAGATCATCAATTTAAATCTGGTAAGATGGCATGCAGAAATTGTACAATTAAAAATATTAAACCGTAATTTATGAAATAAAGAGCAATTATGATCTAAAGGATATCAAAATTTACACAAAAAAAAGCTTAATATTTATTTGTTTACTTTATTAAACATTTCTTTCAATGTAAGTTGTTTGCTTCATTTTTTGTGCTAAATGTGCATGTGTAAACGCATTATGTGCATGAAGATAAATTATGATCTAAAGGGTGTCAAAATTTACAAAAAAAAAAAAAAAAAATGCTTAATAGTTATTTGTTTACTTTATTAAACATTTCTTTCAATGCAAGTTGTTTAAATTGCTTCGTATGCATAATGCATTACGTGCATGCATAAAGCATACAAAAAAAAAAAATGTTTGTGGCTTTGAGGTCCTGATTATGGACTTTGTACTGTACTTATCGTGTGATGTAAATAAAATATGTGCAGATAGTTTCTCTTGAATAGTTTCTCTACATAGCAAGAACCTGTTTATAAATAGTATGTTGCCCATCATGTCCAAACACATGGCTAATTTTTAACACCTAGATCTTCACCAATGTAATTTAATTCTTATTGATTTGGTTGAAAGAAGGGGTAATCAGTATTAATTAGTGTTTCTGAATTCTGTATTTTTAAAAATTTTACCGAAAATAGTAGTTGCTTCCCTGTAAATTACTACATTTATGTCAAACTATGAATTATTGCTATTAAATCTGTTTTAGTATGCATGTTGTAATATGCTATGTAATTATATAATATGTAAACATCCATTGCAGGTTCACCCTTACATTCATCGTAATGGTAGATGCCTTCTTCCGGTACTGAAATACATTCTTTTAATGAGGTGTGGACGAAGAAGCCTATACCACCTAAAGTCCTAAAAAAACCAGATATAGATTCTGATATCATAAAGGAAGATTTTGATGATTTATTGCATTTGAAATGCAGGCTTATAAATACCGTAGGAAATGAAAGAAGTGAAGTAGATGTAAAATTGCCATATGAGAGACTTCATAAGAAAGGATCTCCTGTTTATACTGTTGGAAAGAAAGAAAAACCTACTTTAGATGTAGTTTTGGGAAGTATTCCATTAGTTTATAATCCTTTTACTAAGCAACTTGAGCTTGAATCTCGATCCGAACCACAAATAAAGAACTTTAAGTGTTTGTCCTCTAAAATAGGAAATGGAACCTATTTTCCAATGGATCGTGATGGCACCCTTGTTCAGAGGGACCACTCAAACACTGACAAAACTGAAAGAGACACGTCCGAAACCCGATGCAGCAGCAAGGTTTCAGTCCGAGAAAAAGTTGAAATGTTGGATAGAAAAATGGAAGAAACGGAAAAAGATGTGATAGAGGAGGGTGGTGTAGATGTCGGTAATGCAGAAAATCATGTCCCCCGCTCTCCTACATCTACATCACTCCAGCATACGGACACATCATCTTTCACAAGTATGTCCTCTGCTGGTACGGAGCATTCATTCTGCATTGGTGAAATGAGAGTGGGTTCGAATTCTTCTCTCTGTTATTCCTGTGATAATTTACAGAGTTTGTCAGATGGCTCGTGTAAGGGAGCCAAGCCAAAGAAATGGGGTCTTTCTAATTTATTTTTGAAGTAAGTCTGATGTGTTTTAACTGTGTATTTATTTTAAAGTATTTTTGCAATAGATGTATTTCATGCATAGCTGTGTATAGTAAGTTCCCAGTTTTTTGACATAATATAATAGCTTAACTTGGACTAACAGTCTCACTTGTCTGACCTAACCAGAACAGCCCATGAATTTTATCATGGCAGGGAGGTGAAATTATATCTATCATTGGCATGCGCTTTGAGCTCCATATAGTTGGCAGTGCAGCTGTGTTTAGCAGTTCTGCCCCAATTTTGAAGAAAAACACTAAAAAGTCAAAGGATAGTCTTCCCTTACCACCAAACCACTCGAGAGGACTTTTAGCTCATCATATATTTTGAGTGCCCCCATGCCACACAGACACTGTTTATTTACAAGCATCTGGGATTTGAACCAAGGCTTTTTGTACCAAGACTTTAGTAGTCAGCATCACTAGCTGCTATCTCGTCTGGATGGTGCTAGAAATCATTATTATTACTCTTTTACTATTACTGTACCGAATCATTATTACTAGTACTACTTTTAAATGAAGAAGGATTATCAAGTGAGAAGTTATACTGCTGCAGGAAAAAAGGTCTGAATTATATATTATTTCCTTTAAAAACTAAAATTAGCTCTTTTCTGCGAATGGGGCACTGCTTAGTGCTAAGCATAAATGCTGACACAAAATCTTAACTAGATGATGACAACCTTAACAATATATAAAGTTTCATGAAAAGGGTAACTATTTTATTAAATGGAGAATAAATACAAAAATAAATATAAGTACAAAAATACAGAATAGATTTTACCAGGTTAACAAGTATTCTGTATTGATATTATAACTTAAGAAGACTATATTGGCATATTTCCCATGTCTTAGATGTGGCCATTTTTCTGTAGTATTCTCTGTTTCCACCCCTTTTTACACCCCTTTTTACATTTTCATTTTCAAGTTTTTATTTGTATTTTTCATCTATTTATGGTCATTTATTAAAAGTACTGGAGTTAACAAAAATTCATATTTACCAGCATATCCTAAACGAATTCAAATTTATTAAATCAGATAAATATATATGCTGTATAATGGCAGAAACAAAAATAGTCCATTAGTGCTGCAGTATCTGTTCTGTTGCTAATGCTTTTCTGATGGAATCTGAAAGATAAAACTTCCTCTCTGTTCGATAAATGCACATGGTATGAACAGTAAAGATCTGCAGTTCTTTTCATCTGTGTAAAAACTTAAGTGTGAATATTCAGTTCATAAACTAATGAACTGAATAAGCAAAAAAAAAAAAAAAAAAATTTTTTTTTATGTAATTTTCTTTATGAAATATTTTCCATTCTTCCTTTTTTTTTTTTTTATTTAATGAAATGATGATGAGTTGGAACTTAATGTAATCTGAAAATTTTAAGTAAATTAATCTTGTTCATTATACTTAGCAGTCTTTAGTTCTTATATACAGTAACATAATACTTTGTATCAATATTGTTTTATCTGAATTTTTAAAAATATTTTTTTAATATTGTTAGATTACCATGGAAATCAAAATCACCCATTGAGAGTGAAGCTGAACTACTGGACCAAAATCAGCGATGCCCATCCGCTTGCTCTTCCAGTAGTCGTAGAAGTGATGAATGCGTACCTAGCTCTACTACAGCCCTCATACTGGAAAACAGACCACCGTAAGTGTGTATTAAATTTGAAGGTGTGATATAACTATAGCTTTTACATATTAGGATATTAAATTGGTAAGGGAGTAAGATTTTATTAAATTTCTTGTTCAGCATTTCTCAACCAGGCATGTATGAATTCCTAGCCTTTTGTAAGGAATAGTTAGATAGGAGGGAGAAATTAATTTCCTCTTAATTTATTATATAAATAATTTTAATATTTTTTCATATTTTCCATTCTATTTGCATATATTTTAACTCATGTCCCACTAATCAGTAATTGCAAAGTAAATGTGCAATCTTTTGCTATCTCGTGCTGTTATTACATAATTTTTGTCACATTATTTTGTGCTATTTCTAGCATGTTTTATTTTTAAGTTTTCTTTTGATTTATAAGAGATTTATTCGTAAGTGTTTTGTGAGTAAGTAGCGTTTTACTGGTTATATTTGTCAGTTATTTAAATATATTAAAAATATAGAAGTATTCTTTTATTATTGTGTTGTTTTATTTTTTTGTTACTGTTCTGTTATCAGGACCGGATTCAGAAAGGTAAAAATGTATGTATATGCATATACATGTATATGCACATATAATACATACACACATGCATAAATTCATAGATTTCTGAATACGGTCCTGATAACATAACAATACCTTTTTTCTTTTTTTCCTAAACATTTTCATGGAAATGCAACTATATGTGAAAAGGAATAAAATTCCATGCAGTGTTAAAGAAAAGAGCTATAAATAGTGTTCGTATTTTGGTTTTAATGTTGGATAATGAAAGCCACAGATTTTTCGTAGAATTCCATGTATATTTTAAGGTATTTGACTGAACAATCTGAAAATAGGAATTATAGTAATCAATAGTATTTTATTATATTCTCATTAATTTTGATTTTAAATGAAAGTGCTAAATACTGTTTAAGGTGAAAATTTTTATATTCAGAAGCAAATTCATTTTTCCCTTTAAAAAAGTATTTCAATCTTCTTTATATTAAAATTATGTCAGAGTGACAGTATAAATTTAAATACTTGTTTTCTGCCTCTGATTGCTGTGCCATACTATGGTTTTCCATATGTTATCCATCGTATGTTATTTTTGTTCCATATCTCAAACACAATCAGATCATGTCGTGTAATGCGGTGACTTTTCAAAGTTACCAGTAGTTCTCTTGAATACTAATAAGGATATAAAGATAAAACATTTTCTGGATTTTTATATCTTCCACAATTATGTAATATAAAGAAGTGTGGCATACTCTGAGAATCTTTCGTATTGAATTTTCAGTGTTAGTTCTGTGTATTCATGGGTATGTTTTTAACCCTGTGTTGACATTGCTGATGACATAAAATTTTTCTTCTTTTCTAAAGGAATCTGCCTGCAAAATCTCTTGAAGAAGAAATAAAACATAAACAGCTATATGAAGAAATGATAAAAGGAGCTCGAAAGAAAGGTAACATTTTGTATTTAATTAATTCCTATAAATTAATCTATTTCATAAATATGTATATGTATTTTAATCTCATCTTGTTGCTGAGACAATGAAAACTAATATTAATCTTCAGAATATAAGATAATAATTGAATAAATTGGATTATGAGTAATAAATATTACTTTAATATAACTTAATTTTGTGTATGTGCATAAAAATAGAATATACTGTATTAATTATTTTGTATCATACAGTACAAAGTCTTTAATCCGGACTCGTCGGGACTTCGGCAGTTCCGGATTATAGATCATCAATTTAAATCTGGTAAGATGGCATGCAGAAATTATACAATTAAAAATATGAAACCGTAATTTATGAAATAAAGAGCAATTATGATCTAAAGAGTATATCAAAATTTACAAAAAAAGCTTAATATTTATTTGTTTACTTTATTAAACATTTCTTTAAAGCGCGCATGCATAAAGCATACATTACGCATAGTCGAAATTAGAAAATTGTAACCAGAAAACTATTTTATGTGTATTCGTGATATTTATAATGAGGAAATTGATTTAAATCATATCGGAGTACATCGAGATGAAACACTACATTTAGTAAGGAATTATAAGCTGAATAAAATAAAAACATCTGCCCTGAAGATGAGGATAGTGCTGACAGATCAACTCCCAGTTCATTGCGCACTGCACAGCGTGAAATTGATAAACAGATTTTGGAATGGTTAGAGAAACAAATCACTTCTCTGTCACTTTCTTCATGCCTTTATCCATTTTTTGCAGCAATTCCACTTTTTGTTTAATGGACATCGAAACATGCCTTTGCTTTGTAGATCCTTTGGCAGCTCCAGAATCGGAAACTCTTTTTCACATAATCGAAAGTTCAAGCTTACTTTTTATAAAATTGCTCTAACAGTCTGCAAAATATAATAAGCCGGATCTAATTAGAAGATTAAGGAACAACGCAATCTGCAACATTAACTGAAATAGATAATTAGATAATTTTAGCCTAGCTTATACCGTCCGTTATACATTAAACGTGCATGCATAAATGTATTATGCGCATAGGTATTATGTGCATTATGCGTTTATGCATGCGCAGAAAGTTTGTAGCTTTGAGGTCCGGATTATGGACGTCTGAATTAAAGACTGTATACTGCATAATGCCATTTAATTGAACTGATTGGAGAGAGCAATAGTTGTAGCAATGAGAAGTTGCATTTTATTTAGATTGTTGATTTTTTAAAGCAGTGAAACTATTGTATTGTTACGCGGTGGGGTAGCTTCTTTGCAAAGCAGTTTTAGGGTTGCCACATTTGGCGAGAAATCACCCATTCGGTGACAAAATTGGCAATGTGCCATGGACGGATGGAGAACATTCTGGAACAAATTCTTACCTATTTAGCCCAGAATGTTCTCGAACACGAGCCGAAAGTTGTATAAACCCTGCTGGTCTGCAGTCCGTTAGTTAGTAAGTGCCTCGTCGAGAGGTTGGGTTAGGTTATTTTAGGTTATTTAATTACAGCAAAGCCTCGAGGGCTATCTGCCTAAGGGGAGGAATGCCTTTTGTGGAGGACTTTCTAAGGGAAACTGGCTCGTATACACGTTACACATGGGGAAAACCACGAGAACACCCATGCAGCCAGTCCATTCGCGGAATTCGAACCTCGGACCGAACTACCAGTGTTCAGCGACTTTACCACTCGGCCGCTGGCGGGCCCTCGTCGAGAGGGCGAGTCAGTGTGTTTCATCTAGTTTGTGAGGAGATGATCGAGTTGACAGCCGGTCAGCAAGTGCATCGAAGAATCTCTTAGTGTATCGCGGTTAGTGCATCATCGTAGCTCCGGGGACCACTTAACTGAAGAGTCGTTAGCTGTGCTCTGTATGTCGTTGAGTGCATCGCGAGTTGTAGTGTGGAGAGTCTCGAGAGTATGTGGAGTTCTGAGAACGACTGAGCTGAGTCGGGAGCTGTACTCTGGTGCTTTGCAGTGAAGCTGTCTCCGCCGTGATAGCCTGATAACCTGGAGGCTGTGTCGCTGATTGTGTCAGTGAGTTTATAATAGTTCATCAACGACTGTAAAAACTTGTTTTGGAGCTTCCTGACAATACTGACTAAATTCCTAAAACTGCTTTGAAAGGAAGCTACCCCACCGTGCCTGGACATTTCGTAACACTATGAAGAAGCCTATCTATAACAGAAGTTGGTTGCCTATAGTAATTTATGGTTGCTTATATAAATCACTTGCAGTTTTATCAAGTATTAATCAGAAAATATGATTATTGTATGTTGTTTAAATATTTAAAAATAATTTTGACTTTAAAGAATTTGGTTAAGGATTAAGATATGTAATAAGTGCATCAGAAGTGCAATCTTCTACTAAATGCAGTAAAATGTTTCTATTTCCCTTTTTTTTAAAAAAATTTATATTGGTTGGGTTTGATCGATAACTTTAAAATATTTTGTTGAGCTAACTATTATTTTATTCATTTTATGGTAGTACTAGGAAATGTAAATGAAAATATGTGATAAAATTTTTCTTTTAAATTTAATAGTTTTCCCATTGCAGTTATACAAATTATAAGTTAGGATTAAATAACAAATACTTTAAAATTCTTCTGTAGTATAATAAATATATTTTCTAGAGTTGCAAGATGCAAAATTTCGGAAAAAACAAGCATATCAGCAACAGAAATTGGAGGAGCAATTAATTACTGCCACAAAAATATGGAATGATGAAATACTTCCTAATTGGAATACATCGTATGTTACCTTTTTCTGTAAACTTGTGTATCTTGAATATAAAGACCTACATATTTATTGTTTTTATATTAGACTCAGCATTTTTGTAGTTGTTTCAATGTTATTCAACTTCATTGAAGTCATGAGCTATGTAAATTTAAAAGTTTTTCTTATACTGCAACTATATTAAAGATTGTAAAAAAGTATATTTTATTAAATGTTGATAAATTGCTTAACTTTAATTTAGGAGTTGGGCATTCAGTATTTCTGAAATTTGAAGAAATTTACCATGTGAAGTGCATATACAGTAAACTAAGGAAAAACTGAATTTTCATTGACACAAGACAGTATGTTCCTCTAAAAAAATTATTAATAAAATTTGGATTTAATCAGAGTTGAAGAAATTTTATATAAATTGTGAATAACATAATAAGTTTAATTTTTTTTTAATTTTTTTTATTGTATTTTTTACTTCTCTACACCTTTAAATCAAGCACAGAATATAGTTGCCAAAGTTTAATGACTTCATGTACTTGTATTGTATTTAATTGCACTACTGAATGTTCAGTATTGGAATTAAATAAATGATAAAAGTCCTTATTTTTAAGGCATTGGATATGATGTTTATAAATTCTTTCTATAAGTTTGCTCATTGTTTTTAATAATTAGGAAAATGGATGACCTTGGGCTCATTGATTTTGCTGTATCTTAACAAAAAATATTTCCAATGAGTAAGAGTGCCTCATTGGGAATATTTTCGTAAAAATGCAACATACAGCTTGTGAAAATTAAAGCTAAAATTTTTTATACTGTATGTGCTCCATTGGTGCAGTGGTAAACATCCGAGTATTATCTTCAATTTTCACTTTGAATCTCACTGTCAGCAGTTATCTCCCTTCCCTTTTTTTATTAATTTTAATCTTATTTTGCCTTGAAAAGAAATTTATTAATGAGAAATAATGCTTTTAAGGGAATAAAGCAAAAAATGATTTAATAAAAAATTTCAATAAAAAGCCCTTTTTCATATAATTTTGTTCTAACCTATTGTACTTTTTACAAATTTATTTTATAGTTATGACTCATTGGGCTATCGGTTATATGAACATAACATAGTAAAATAAGATGCTTAAAAACATGTAATTCTTAAATTAGAGTTTTGTAAAGATATAACTAATGCATTTATCATTAAAGCATTCAAAATGTAAAATATTTTTGTATCGGGTATGTTGAATAAATGGCACATATCACAATTTAGAATTTTTTTATAAATTTTCTTCAGAAGGAACCACAGATCATTAACATTCATTAAAATTTCTTTATTATTTGTTCTTGCAAACTGAAATTTCAGCATGGCTAAAAATTTGGAATACTTTGTAGATGACTTGTCGATAAAAATAATATTTTTATTTTCCTTTTTTAACACATAAGGTATTTTCTTTCTCCTTCCAGCATGCCTTTGTGGTGTAATGATAACACAGTGCATATTCGAGACGTCCAGGTTCGAGTCCTGGCAAGGGATTGCACGTTTTTCATATTCCTGCTTCAAAAAATAACTTAATGACTCTAAAATGGTTCCCAATCTAAAAGGTGGGAAATAATAATTCGTCACCATCAGGATCTGGTCATTAAGTTCCCTAATCCCCAGTCACCCTTTAAAAGAGGGAGTATATAAGGTATTTTCTCCCTCTTTCCAGCATGCCTTTGTGGTGTAAAGGTAGCACACTCAGCGCATATTTGAAAGGTCCTGCTTTGATTCCAGGCAAGGAATTGCACATTTTTCACGTTCCTAGCTTTTTCACGTTCCACCCTGGGCTTACATTTCAGTAAGATAATGCCCGCACCCACACTGCACATGTTCCTAATGCTTGCTGAACATTACTTTGGCCAGCAAGGTCATCGGATCTTTCTCCTATTGAGCATGCATTATGGGCTGGGCCCTCCAACCATCTCGGGATGTTGACGATCAAACGTGCCAGTTGGACAGAATTTGACACGATATCTCTCAAGAGGACATCCAGAACCTCTATCAATCGATGCCAAGCCGAATAACTGCTGGCATAAGGGCCAGAGGTGGACAAATGCGTTACTGAGTTTTTCACTTTGTGAAGCTCTATCACTTCAATAAATCATCCAATTTTTCTCAAACTGTAATCATTTGTTTTTCTGTACATGTACATCACTTCTGATGATTTTTGTCCCATTCGAATAACTCCTTCTCGGTGCGTCGTGTATTTTGTATCCATGCAAAATATTTCTCTGTGCACCAGTTAACTGTGAGTTGTTGTGAAATGCTACCTAGTGTAATGATTGCATATCCCTTAAAAAAAAAAAAAAAAAAAAAAAAAAAGAATGCTATTTATGACTATTTTATTTAATTTATTTATTGAAAATTGATGTTTATAGAATTGTTACGTATTGTGTAAATGACTATAAAACTGATAAAAAATGGGAGCTGCTAATAGTGGTATTCAAAATAATTTAAAAAAAAAAAATTATTCATGTTTAATCATAGCACCATCAAGATTTTTGCTAGAGCTGGAACTTATATAATGTGCATGTTGCAAAGAAATTTAAGCTCAGTTTTTGTGTTAATTTTTTATAGATGTAAATAAATGAATTTAAGCATCTGTATTTTTTTTTTTTTTTTTTTTTTTTGGAAATAGCTATTTATGTTTATTATTTTAGGGAAATATTTTTTTACAGAGGCTGTTCGCACATTGTTTAGACGATTTTGGTAAGCAATAATAAAAATTGTTTGCTGCAAAAGAAGTAATTGCAATTGTACTATGTTTTTAAAAGTCAAAATTATCGTCTGTGTCTTGAAAGTTTTGTTTTTATTCAAAATGGCGAATTTAACAAAGCAGTGGTTCGAAGGCTACATTTACGCTCTTTCCGAAGAGAAATATGCATACTCTGTTATCCAAAAACGATGTGAGAGTCATGGTTTTATGATATCTAAAGCGTCGATAGGTAATATCATCGTCAAATTGGAGCCTCAAGTTGGACAAAAATTCCAAACAAGTATCCAAGGTAAAAACGGTCATCTTCGACTATTACAAAGGTACATTGTTTAATGTTAAAAGAAAATCCCCCTAGTCAAAGGACAGTTGCAAAATCATTAAAATGCTCGGTGTCCACTGTAAACAAAATGATAAACGTGTATTTAAATCCTAAGAAAGCGAAAAAACGCAATGTGCATCGTCTTCTTCCAAAGCATATCGCTCAGCGCAGGACACGCTGCAGAATTCTATATGAGAAACACTTATCCAAAGAAAAATGGAAAACGACTGTCACAATAGATGAAGCATGGGTGTATTTAAATAAATGTAAGAAAAAAAGAGCCATTTATTATCATAAAAGGGAAGAAAAAATTTAGAACATGGTTCAAAGAATCGGAAGAAAGTTTTTCTAAGGGATTCATGACTGTTGCTGGTTTTTCTCATAATGGCAAGTTAAAAATAAAGAGAGGGCAAAAAAAATGTCAAGATTAATCAAATACTATCAGGAACATATTTTATCGCCAATTTTTCTGAATGAAATACCATCGCTTTATGTACAGTGCCATCAATCTGTGAGACTCCATCAGGACAAAGCTAGCAGTCACACATCAAAATCCACTGTAAATTTCCTAAAAGAAATGGAACAAAAACTGGTGTCAAGGCCATACCCTTCACTGATATCCCTACTAAATCTCCCGATGTGTCACCTATGGATTTTTGTGCTTTCGGACTTTTAAAAACTGCATTGTCCAAACGTTGTCCCAAAACCCTAACAGGACTCTGGAAAGCTGTCCGGGAGGAATGGGATAGAATACCTCTTCTGCCACTTCAAAAGGCATTATTATCCTGGAAATTGCGGTTATGAAAGATAGTTTAGAGTAAGGGATGTCAAATAGAACATTTAAAACACAAGAATTTTATGTAATTTAGTTTTGTGAATACAATATACATCGTCTAAAAAATGTGTGAACAGCCTCTGTAGTACTAAAATACTTTGGTAATATCGCAATTATTTTATTGATGTTGTTTTATTGAAATAACACCTGCACATGCTCATGCTTAGAACAAAAGATCAGGTGAGTCATACACTATTAGAATTAAAATGCACCTAATGCAGTCAAGACTAAGTTATTGGAAATCAATTACCTTGAATTATAACTGAAACATATGATTAATAAAAATTCTGAAAAGCTTTATACAAAAGAATTTGACTTCTTGTAAAAACACTATATCTTTGTAAATTTTCATCATCTTTTGTAGAAGGATTAGATTTACAGTAGGGTACACATTCTAGCTTGTGAAAAGATAAACTAGATAGATCAATTTAAAATATGAGACATGTTTTTAAAGGAAGTACCATTTGGACATTTAAAAAAAAGCATGTAGAATTTTTCTTACCAGTTTTATATGAAAGCCTGTACCTCAGTCTATTTTTCTACATAATTTCTGCCAATATTAAGGCACTTGTCATATCATACAACCAGTTTTTGAATCCCCTTTTAATAAAAGTCTGTCATCTGATTTGACACCTTCTGCAACATTAGTCATTTAATATCATCGTCATTGTGAAGAAGACCACCCAGATGCTTCTACAGTAGCACTAGATTGGGAGTGTACAGAGGGTGATCAACTTGTTCCCAGTAAAATGGCATGATGAGATCTTGAGTTTATTTAGCCCCTGTGGATGGGCATTATCATGAAGCAAAACAATCCCTCTAAGCAACATGCCATGCCTTTTGTTTTAGATTGGGCTTACAGAACACAGTTTGCTTAAGGTCTTAACAAGCCACCCAGGTTTTGTCACCTGTGACAATTTGGTTTAAAAATTCATCACCTTCCTCCCTTTGCCACTGAAGGAAAGTTAAAGCATTACCTAAACATTTATTTTTTGCACCTCTGTCGATATTTTGGGTACCCAGCGTGTGCACAGTTTACGATGATTTAAGAATTTTCTCATAATTTTATACAGAACGCTGAATGAAAACCAAGGAAGGTCATCATGTAGGGATGAAATCTTAAAGCATCTGTTCTGTGTTAGTCGTTCATTAACTTTCTGTGCTAACTTTTCAGTAATGACAGAAGGTCATCCGCTTTATTCATCATCGTGAATATTTGTGCGGAAATCTTTAAAAGCTTTAACCCATTTCCTTACCATTCCATCATTTATTATGTTTTTGCCTTGCACTTCACCATCCTGACAATAAATTCAGTTGCTTAGTTGCTTTCACATCTTTAGCACTAAGAAAACAAATCGTCGACTGTATTTCACTGTCAGTGGGGTTCTCAGTCAGTGAACCATTTTAAATACTGAAGCATTTACGTGGTCAGAAGTTTCTGTAATGCCGCCTGTGGCTTGCCAGCAGATGTAGGTAAACAGCGTGCACACACGAAATGCCAACTACAGTGCTGCTATGCCAGAATTTCAAAACGGTACTTACTTTAAAAATATGTCTTGTGTTTAAGAAGTGATGTGGATCAAAGAGTATATTACTGAATAAAACATGGGGTTTATATGTTGTAAAAGTAGATTTGGTCAAAAGGTGGTTTCATGTGTTAAAAGACGTATATGTAATCAGTTTTACAAAACTTTTTTTTCATGCTGTTTAGAATTTTACATTTTTATGAAGTATTTGCTTATCCTTCTAAAACTTGAAGTTATGCTTTATGTGTATATTTTGCTCTATACTTTTATACTGTGTCACTGAAATTCTTTTTTCTTTGATTTATAGTAAAGACAGTAGGAAAACACGAGACCTTTGGTGGAAGGGTCTTCCTCCAAGCGTCCGAGGCAGAATTTGGAAATTAGCCATTGGAAATGATTTAAACATTACTCAAGAATTGTTTGATATTTGTACAGCTCGATCAAAGGAGAAAATTTGGGTTACAACTGATGCAAAAGCATGTGATAAAAGTGATGGTATATGTTTTTCCTGCCTTAAATACTAATGTTTAATGTAATGGTAATCTTCTTTTTTTGTGTGTGTGTTAGATAAAGCAGTTAATTTTTTCAGTGCTTAGAATTTACTTTTTTGTTCTGAAATTGTTGAGGGTCTTGAGAGTTTTATGTTCTGTTAAATATTTCCTGAATTTGTAATTGTAGACATGGCTGTTATGTTTTCAGCTTATTTATGTATCTCTTAAAATTAACATTGTGTTTCTCAATAATAAACTCTTAATGAAAAAAAAAAGTTTGGTGATCTCTCTGATTAAATTCCCCTCGTTAGAAAATGATGAATAAGAATCCTTGGTACTTTAGCAAAATTAAGTCTTTAGAAGCCCAGAAACATTCAATCCTGTGTTCATAAAATATGAAATACGTACATGAACACCTCTAGCTGTTATTGGAATTAACATTGACTTGACCTGCTTATTTTGTGTGGATGAAGATGGTTTCTGCATGAGTGCATTTATGTTTTGGACTTGCTTTTTATGAGTACGTTTAATTCCTTTGCGCTGACCAAACTTTTTCTTAATGAATTATCCGGGGTAATCTAGGATAAGAGCAATAAAAAATAACAAGAATTCTGAAAAGGAGGAAATATGTTTTGAGGAAGATATACATCCTATTAATTTGAAATCATCCTGTGAAATTATGTTTGCTTAAAAATTGTGTTGACCTCTTTCTGATTCAGTATTAGTTGCAAAAAAAATTTTTCAGTCGTCAGAACTGGAGTTGTTGACCTTAACATAGGTATTAAAACCCTGTACTTATCCCTCATTCCCTAAAAATTTGCAAGCAATCTGAGAACAAATGTAAATATTGTTACATTTTATTACTACACTATTATTTGAAAACTACTCAGTTCTTCAAAAATTAGAGTAAATGTACAATATTTTCCTATCAAGATAAATTTATGTGATTATTCAAGGCATGCAAGATTTTAAGAGAGATCTACAAACAGCAAGCATATTTTTGAAAAAAATAAATTATAATAGTTGATAAATTTTATTTTCTAATTTCAATGTGACAAGGTATGCTTTTATAAGATATCAGTGTCGTAACAAATTTTGTCTGTTAGTAAAACTTATGTTTTGTTTGGAGGATTATTAGCTGAAAAGATTTTGTTTCTAATGTAAATGAAACTTTAGAACTTTGTAATGAAACTTTGGATTTTGCTTTTCATTTAGAAATAGATAAGAAAGTAATAGAAGTAGCACTGGAAAAGGTGAAAAAAATAAGTCCATAAACCAAATTTTTAAAAATGTATGTAAAATATTAATTTTTTATATTATTTTGAGCAATTTTTTATTATTTGAAATCTGTCTTTTTTACAGAAATATTAAATGAACTTAATTTCGGTTTACTTGAAACACATTTTAGTTATCTCCTTTTGCTTACATAATAAAGTATTAAACTGATCTATGCTGATATGAATTTTGTTTAAATAATAATAATGGCAAAATCAACAGTCCTAATTATTTTGATCATGGTTTCTGTGTAACATAGTTATTTGTTCATTATAATTAAGGAATAGTCTGATTTTATGCTAATATACTATGTTGAAATCTCTTTTATTTTTTATAACATTTTAATTAATAATTCCAGATGAGACTGAATCAAATGAAAATGCTGCAGATTTTATAAAATTAGATGTTTCACGAACATTTCCACAGCTAGGAATATTTCAAGAGGTAGAGTGTTTTTTTTTTTAATCCCAATAAAATTAAAGCCAGGTGTACTTTAATATTAAAATTTTTTGTATAAATGTGCCCGTATACTTTTTGTATTAATTTGTTTATTGTATTTCCTGAAATAACTTGATCATTATTATTTTAATTAATAACTGGTAAAGTCAAATGCAGTATCTATCAAGAATTCTTTTTAGATATTTTAACGAGTAATCGCACATTGAGAGCTAGTTTTGAAAATTACAGTCGAGCTCGCTTGTAATGAGTGCTAAGGGACTGCGATATTTGCTCATTAAAAAACAGTGCTCATAAAAAAACAGGTTCATAAAAAAAATCATAAAAATTCATACATACTTACTATATAGTTACTTTACTTTATACTTCTGTACAGTATAAAAGATGTTAGTTAATTTGCTTTGAATTGTCTCATTATTTCATTCTTGTGTTATTGTGCTTCAGAGGAGACTTATGGCCTGAAAATCATTGTCATTTGCACCCCTGCCTTAAGCATGCTTAAAAATTGAGTATGTTGAGGGTGGTTCAGCTTTGAAATTCTTCACATTCATCATTATCATTATTGCTTATTTTATTATTTTAAATCTGCTTTAGCTGGAATTTCAGCTACAATATGTTCAGGAGTAGATATCTCGGAAGTGATAACATTGGCATCAACAGATATATTTTTACGCTTGAACTTTTAAAAGTGAACCACTTACAAGAAAATCTGCACTACATTGCACCTTCATCCACTTTAAAAGAGCTTCATCCAAATCCTCTCTAGCACATTTCTTCAATTACAGTCATTCTTATTTTAATGGAATGCACCCATTAATTTTTCCTTGTTCTTTAACAGTGTTGAAACAGTAGAAGATAAATCATACTTTTTGCAGATTTTGTAATTTTTTATCTCATCCTCTGGCAAAATCCTTACTTTTTCATCAACAAATTTTACTTTTTGACATCACAAGATAAAGTTTTGCAAGCATATTCTATGAATGCTGATCAAAGAATGACCTCCGCACAAGTCCCCTACACTGCCACCCCTACGCAGAGTAAACTTCCATCCAATAAGCAACATCCATCATCTCCGTCTGTCTCCTTAAAATCATCATGGGATGTCCTCACATATTCATTCCACAACATGAAAAAGGCCACCATCACATGTTCACAGGATTTATGACTCATAACAAACTTTTTGTTGACTTCAGAATGTTAGAGTAATTTTTCCAAGAAAGGATAGCTGAATTGGAGAGGTGAAAGTATGTGAATCATAAAAATATTGCTCACTATAACTGGGGTTTGCTCGTTAAAAGTGAGTTAAGCACCTATAGACGTAACATTGTACCAACTAAGTATTTCTGATTTCCTTTTTAAATCAGGGCTTGTTATAAGCAAGTTGTGATGTAATGTGTTATCGTTATGTATTTAATTCTCTTGGTTTTATATCTTTCAGCTAGAACTGTATTATTTGCTAATGAAATAAACTACAATTTCTTACTGTTTTTTGAAAAACATATATCAAATAACAAAATTTTAGTAGTTTTTACTGAGTATTGTTTAGATATTATGAATGTTGTCTGTATCAAATAAATGGCATTTTCTTATGCAAATTCTGCTTATTTCTCATGCAGTGTAAGATTTCCCTTAATCTACATTTCTGTTTCCTGTATTTTCTTAGGGTGGACCATATCATAACACTCTAGAAAGGATTTTAGGAGCATATGTGATATATAGACCAGATATAGGTTATGTAAGTGATGTTCAGTTTTGCTATGCATTCTGTGCTGATAGCATATCCCTATCATTTAATACTGTGTAATCAGTATAATTAAAATAGTCATAACACAATGTAATCAGTAAAATTAATATAGCAGTTTCAATATATTTTAATATAATATGATATAGTCTTTAGTATAACTTAATATAGTCAGCTTTTATTTAAAATGGTACAGAAGTTAGTTTGTGATTATAGTAAAACTTTTTAATCTTTGCAATTAAAAATGTATATTTTCTCTATTATTAAATGTTTCAGTAACCATAAGCAGTGAAATAACAATTTCTTTTTTAGTTAGGTAATTATTTGCATGTGAACAAACATACCATGTATTTTATGATTTTAATTAATATTTCCTCCCAACTCCCAGAAAAGTAATTCCAATTTTAAAATATGTATGTAGTTTTATTGCTAGCAAATTAATCATTGTGTAAATGCAGGTTCAAATTTCTCATGTTTGAAAGAAAACAGCTCTTAAGGCATTACTGTACACTAAATATGCTCTAAAAACAATGAATGTTGAATCTAAATTTACAGAATTTGGAAAATTATGTATATGGTGTAAAATGATTATCTACTAGGAATTTTCTTTACATGAGTTGATCAAAAGCTCAGAAATAAGCATATGAACAGGATTTATCATATTTACTATATTTAGTAGTACTTTAAAAAGCACATATGGATAGGTGCACTAATATTACAGTATTACGTGCTTTGTCAAAGAAATTGATTAAAGTTATTAATTTTAATAACATTCCTTTTACCTACATAATGTAATATCCTTTCTGTATATGCATTTTCATGTGTTGAAAATCATGTGCTGAAAACACTCAAAGGTTGATATGCAAGTATTACTCTCTGAGCAATACACAGTATACCTTCCTGTCTGTACATGCATTTTAGATTGTTACCTGAAATCAGAAGTTTCTAAATCATATGCTGAAACAAAGCTACGAGGGTAATATGCAGGTAAATGTTATGTTTACTCATTAAATGAATAAAAAGGCCAAAAATTATATTTTCTGATGATTTTTAGTAGAAGAGCCACTTATATATAATGCAGTATAAGCATGTTATACCATTTAAAAAGAAGAAAAGATTCATAATATTCAAAAGTATCCTTAGTATCACTATTCAAAAGTGTCTGTAATATTAGTGAATACATTTCCATAAAATGCATTGTGAACATAAAGCACACTTCTATTAAATAAACAGGATCTTTAAAAAAAAAAAAAAAAAAAAAAAAAAAGACTGACACTACTCGAAACAATTGTAGTTCAATCTATTAGCTGGAATGCCACCAAATGTGGTAGGAGATTAATGACAACATGGGGAAAAAGATACCATTGAAAAAAGTTCTGATAGTTGCTGTTAAGAGAAAATATCTAGTTCTAGTCTACAACTGTTGTAGTCTACACACCTGAGAACTAGGCAAATCAATAGCAAAAAAGAAATTTCAATGCAACACCACTTTAATGCAGCAAATGTACTGCCCCAAAGTTTTACAGAGATGATATTTCAATGCACCATTTCACTTTCTTTATTCAATAAAAGTCCTTCCTCAGCAAAGGCACTCCATACAACGTGAACCCCAATAGATTGGATCGTACATTGCATCCTGTACACAATATTCTTGATGGCCAAAGTAACATATCACTGGGAATGCTCAGCATAGCCCATAATATGTTGTCCTTTAAGGTCATCCAGGTCAGAACCCCACTAAGATAGACACTGAACAAAGAATCTCACAGGAAAAATGTCTCGTGGGGTTAAATCTGGGGAGTGAGTTGGCCGCACAAGTGAAAAAAAGATACTCGTTACCCTTTCTTCTGTAAAGTGGTGCATGAGCCTATATAGAAGTTACCTGATATGGCAGTTGTCTTTGCTGAAGCTATGAAATGACAAAAACTAGTCAAATTATCTTGGTACCTTTTCAGGGAGCAATATGGGTATGTCGTTCTGTTAGAATAATATCCCCCCCCAAAAAAAATGGTCTGCTGATGTAATCTGTTGTGAAGCCACAGTCAACAGTAACTTTTGTTGAATGCAGTGAGATTCCATGAACTGCATAGAATTGTTCAGATGCCCAAATTTGAGAATAGTGAGCATTGATGGTCTCATTTAGGTGAAAATGAGCTTCATCTCCCCACAGAAATTTCCACAGCAAAGCACCTCTTACCTCCATACTGGCAAGAAATGTTAGAGCAAATGACACTCATGTACCATAATCGTTGTGTATTAATCCCGGCATGTGGCTGATCATGTATGGGCAGAAGTAAAGAACTTCATGAGAAATTTGCGATACCATTGAAGAATTTAAATCTATTTGTTACATTCTTGGGTATTGCTATTACCAGCAGTGGTCCCATGGGTAATGTCAACTACTGCAGTTCCTGAAATCAGTAATTATTTATTTTGACACCCATTTCTAAGCCCTCAGCCGAACCAAACTGCTGAGGATCCTGTTTCTTCAAACTTCTGTCGAATCATGCATTTCAGTACATTAACTGATAGAGGTCTTTTACTTAGGTTACAACTTCTGAATTCATGAAGAGCTTTTGAAGCTTTTTTTTTAACTGAAGAGGTTGTTTTTGATTGATGATGATAAAACAGCATCACAAGTAATGTGTGCTGAGGTAAAGTTTGATGTATGTTGAACCTAGCTAATCTTCAGAATGCCTTTTGTTTTCCCTTCATCTTTATAGGCTGAATTATTACTGATACTGTTGTTTGTGTAACTGAGCAGTAGCATTTTAAAATTTTACCTGCATCTCATGCAAATTTTCAGTTGCATAGACTAGAAGAGCATCATATTTTCCACTATTATCAACTTTTGGAACTAATTTTTTTTCATGGAATCATTTTTCCTGTGTCATCATTACTCTCCTTACTAAATTTGAATTGCATCCCAGTTGATTGACTTATAGATGGTTCTGAGTAGTGTCTTGAGAAAGGCATTATTCCCAGACTGGAAAAAAAAATGTCACTATATGTTGCTTGAAGATTTTTAGTCAACTGCTGTTCAATTTCTTTTAAATAGTGGACAGTTTGAAACGTTAATAAAGGTTTTAATGCGTGCATCAACATCTTTAAATACATGAGTATTACAATTATTGAGTTAATATATTTTGAATAATAAAATATGTGCACTTACATGTAAAGTTACTCACATGTAAATAGCCAACAAATATAAGCTCATTTAGCAAATCAAATAAAAATGTATCTTACCATATTGCTGCAGTAAATGCACCTATATACATTTTGGGGTTAAAAAGTACGTGTAACATTATGTTAAAATGCCAGCTATCTGATTAAAAATTTCGGGAAAAGATAATCTACTACAGTGCTTATCTAGATTGATTATTTTTCTTTGTAGGGTAAATAAAATTAAGGTTGTTAATTTGTTTATGTTTTTTATATTTTTGTTAATTTAAATAACTTAAAAAGATGGTACGGTGCATATTGTTAAGAAGCTATTAAATTCATTTTGATGAAATGAAAGCACATCTTCCAATGCTTTGAAATAGTGTAGTCCCTTGAAAAGCTTTTACTTTTTCTGTGTTTTTGCTTACTTAGTGAATCATTTCAAAGCCACACTAAGTAATGCTTATCTACAGATAGGCTTAATAAAAATTATTAAGTTGTGCGCTTAATCTGATAAACATTAATGGAAAAATACTTATCTCTCATTATGTTCTTTTTTTATTCGGTGAATCATTTTTGAACCACATGAAGTACAGAGGAGCCTCGGTTCACAAACACCTTGAATATAACAAATAAATTTTCTAAAGGTAAAATGTGGTTGCTGATGAACAGTGTCTTGAAATACGAACAAATAAGGTGGCAATAAATGATATTCCAAAATGCAGTTAATGCAGTGAAAGAAATGTCTTCAGAAGAAGAAGAAGGTAGGGAAGATATGCCTAGTTATTTGATTCGTGAAATTTGTGCAAAATGGGATAAGGTTCAAAGGTTCATAGAAAATTATCACTCTGATAAAGTAGTATTAAGCTGTAGCATGTATATTTGCAATAGTGTCATATCTTGCTTTGCGAAGAACATTTTAAAATATAGACAGAAAGAATATGCAATAGACAAATTTTTAATGAGACAGAGGCTTGATGATTATCAACTGATGGCAAGCGGTACTAAGAGAAAGAGAAAAATTTTAAAAAAACATAGAGCCATCTACTTGATATTATTATGGAGTAGGATTTCTTCTGTCAAATGATAACATTTTGCACCTTTGACTTCTTCATTGCTTTCTATGTACACCGTCATAGAGATTCAGTAAAATTTAATTTGTTTTCCTATTTTTTATGTGTTTCGTATTTTGTTAAATATGTAGGTTATTTTTTTTTTTTTTTTTTCAAGGTCCGATTGGTCGCTAAATGAAAGTCACAGTGAGAATCGAGAAAATGTTATGTGGAACAATGTGATACAACATTAAGCTACTTTTCAATGTAATCACCATTCCGATTCATACATTTGTCATAGCGTGGTACCAATTTTCCAATGCCTTTCATAGTAAGCAGCTGCCTGTGTTTTCAGCCAATTCTGCACTCTGGTCTGCAGCTCTTTGTCTGTGGCAAAATGCTGTCCTCTTAGCCAGTGTTTCGTGTGGGCAAAGAGATGAGGGAGCCAAGTCAGGACTGTATGATGGGTGATCACAAATTTCCCATCCAAAACGCTGCAGGAGGATCCTTATTTCACCTGCAGTGTGCGGCTGCGCATTTTCATGAATAAGGGCAATACCTGACAACAGCATTTCTCTTCTCTTCTTCTGAATTGCCTTTCGAAGATGTTCAAGACTCATGCAGTACGAAGCTGTAGTGATGGTTGTGCCACGGGGCATGAATTCCACCAAGAGAACACCTTATTGGTACCAAAACACTGTAGCCATATACTTTTTGGAGAACATGCGCTTGGAACTTTTTTGGCTTACGACTTGGAGAGTGTGAATGCATCCACTGTTTCGATCGCTCTTTTGTTTCTTCAGTTGCATAATACATCCATGTCTCATCTCCATCCTGATAGTACCACTGGAGGAAAATTAATGCGGCACCCATTTGCTGAGTTTTGTGATGGTCAGACAGCATCTTGGGAATCCATCTCAGGCAAAGTTTGCGGTATTCGAGTCTTTCACTCGCAATTCTATAGAGAGCTGACTGTGAAATTTCAGAAAACAAATCACTCAACCCAGAAATTGTGAACCGATGATTTTCGTGAACCGCCTGATCCACGAGCTGAACAAGATCATCGATTGACACTGGCTTCCTTTCCTGGATGCCTGCATCATGAACATCTGTGTGTCTAGATTCAAAGTTCCTGCACCATTTCCACACTTTGCTGTCACTCATGAACGTTTCTCTGTATACTTTACTCAGTTGTCTATGAATTTCAGCTGCATTACTTCCTTCAGCATGCAGAAATCAAATGACTAAATGCAATTCACATTTGGTGGGAGACTATTTTTCAAAGCATGTTTATGTGCTCCTTATGTACTCAGAAATGACAATTGCGAATTGACATTCCTCAGGCCAACTAGAGACACTGCACTAGACAATTTTCCCAGGAACTTTCCTTTTGTGACCAATCAGACCTTGAAGAAAAAAAGAACCCTCGTATTATATATAAGTTAAAATGTTGTGTATGTGTTAGATTGAAGGAATTCCGCTGATTTTGTATTATGAACTGAATACAAAGTACTGTGTTCTGAGCAATTATTTGAGATCCAGCAACAGATTATTTCATTTTACATTAATTCCTATGGGAAAAATTGTTTTGGCTTAAGAATATTTCAAATGTCAAACTATCTTCAGAAATGACTAAAGTTCACGAAAGAAAGTTTTACTGGATTACTTTGTTAAAAATTATTCTTTGTTTACTAAATCATTTCTGAGCCACACTAAGTATTGCCTTTCTAAAACAAAGTAAATAAAAATGGTTAATCTTCTCTGTACAAGAAATAAAATTCCAGTGCTTGCCTGGACAACAGAAGAAAGGTGACACATTTATCTGCTTTGAGTGTTCACATGGGTAGTTCCCAGTTAATCTTGATATTTATAGGTCTATTGAACGTAATGAATGTATGCAATGTCTGAAAAAGTTTCATTAGAAAAATCTTAATATTTAATTAGGTATTACTATTAGTATTTCATGTATCATATTACTATTTTAAGTTGCATTTATACCCGACTTTCAATTTAAGCCATATATTTCAGGTTCAAGGCATGTCTTTCTTAGCTGCCATGTTGTTATTGAATATGGATGCAGTTGATTCTTTTATATGCTTCTGCAATTTATTGAACAGGCAGTGCCAGTTATCATTTTTTAGAATAGAACAAAAAATGGTAATTATATTTGTATTTTTATTAAGTACACTTTTCTGTTCTTACATGATATATTTCAAAGAAAATGTAAAAAGTTATGGCAGGTTGAAATTAGTTGCATATACAAGGTGTATCAGTACAGCAGCGACAAATTTTCTGGAGAGATAAGAGTACACCTAGACGATGGGAAATCATGTACTAGTGCATGGTCGGAAATGCTTTCCTGACTCTATAGGGATGACACAAGCAGTGAGACAAAATGTGTTTTATTATGTTCAGTACTGCAGAAACCAACAAATAAGAACATAAACAAACAACAATCATCAATAAAGCTGTTCGAAATTACAACCTCGGACCGTGAAGTAGGCCTCACTTTTCCAGAGCATGAAAGATTGCATGGCAGATGCATAAGATACAGTTCCTGCATCACGGTCCGGATCGTAATTTCGAACACCACCTTGATGATGGTGATCATCGGTTTTTGTTCTTATTCCTTGGTTTCATTGGCACTAAGCATAATAAGCATCATACTTACCCTGTTTGTGTCCCTCCTTTCTTGTGTTTTTTGTTGTTACTCCTGCGCTAGCAACGTGTTTCCAACTATGCATTGCTATGTGATTTCCCATCGTCTAGGACTACTCTATCTCTCCTGAAAGTTTGTCAATGCTGTACTGATACACCCTGCATGAAGACCTATTCAATAATAAACTGTTCTTGAAAAAGCATTTCACAAATTATTTGGTATTTTATCAGTAAAATTTACTATTCATTCCATATTTTTTTAAATAAAATATTATAATTATAATCATCTGTAGAGAAAATAATATATCTCTAACACAATCGTCCATACAGAAAACAACTTCAAAAGTTGTGGGGGGGGAGTTGCTTTTATGAAGTGTGCCAAAAAAAAAAGTCTAAGTGTGTAGCTTGAAAATAAAAGTGGAGTTGACAAGAACTGTTTTGGTGACGTCATGCCACACATCTCCCCTTTCCATGCGGCCAGTTTCGACTTAACTGATCACATCAGTTGGGAGTACTGCACCATTAAGTTGAACATGTGCAACTTCTGAAAAAATGGCTAATATAAAAAAAAAACCGAACATCGAACCAACATCAAGTTTCTTGTGAAACTTAAGAAAGCAGCCACGAAAACATTTCAAATGTTATGGAAATGAAACTTTGTCTCATGTATGTGTGTTTGAATGGCATAAGTGGTTTTTCAGGGAGAAGAGACAAACCACGCATGTCAAAATCAAAATTCATGGCCATGTTAATTGTCTTCTTCGACATTAATGGACTTGTAATGATTGAGTGGGTTTCCAGTGGTCATACTATTAATCAACACTACTACACTGAAGTACTAAAAACACTTTGTGAAAAAATTAGGGAAAAAAGGTCACAGTTGTGGAGTGATGGATGGCTATTCCACCAGGACAATGCACCCGCTCACACAGCCCTATCTGTCAAGCAGTTTCTGACCAGCAAAAACATTACTGTGATGAGGAATCCTCCATATTCACCTGATTTGGCTCCATGTGACTTTTTTTTTTTTTTTTTTTTATTTATTTCCTGAACCTTTAAGCTAAATCAGGCTTAAAGGGAAGCCATTTTATCTTAGTTGAAAAGATTCAGGCAAAAATGGAGAATCTCCTGAAGGGCCTTCCAAAAACCTTGTTTCAGAACTGTTACCAGCAATGGCAGCACCGAATGTAGAAGTGTGTGAATGCTGAGGCGGACTACTTTGAAGGTGATAATGTCATGGAGAACTGATTCTGTAAGTACAATAATTTATTGGACCAGTGTCTTTTTTTTTTTTTTTTTTGTCTGTGTGTGTGTGTGTGTGTCACGCCTTGTAAGCTATTATCACACGTAGTTCTGGAAAAACAATATTTGTAATTCCTCCCTCTTGTAGTATATAAGCTAGCAACTATTGCAAACTACTAGGTTTCCATAAAAGAAAAATGATTTCACTCGGCACCTGATTATCAGCTATGTTGTTCAGGCCTAGGACCATGAGTTTAAAAGGGCTTCCCAATATTTTACCTGCTCAGAATCCTTCTTTTCCCTTAACAGAAACAAGTTGTAGTTAAAGATCTCTACCACCCTGAATTATTTTTTAGAACTATACAAGCTCTGTAGGCACTCTACAAGTTTGTATGCATGTATTTTTGCCTGCTTTCTTTTGTACACTTTTTGTGCACTGTTCAATAAAAAATGTCAAATATGCATTTTATTTGTGATGATTTAAACTACTAAACATAATAATGTCATGTTATGGCCAAAAGGGAAAACTGTGCTATAGGATTTCTAACTTCAAAATTTGGAATGCCAGGCCTTACAATAACTAAGTTTTGGGTCTAATAACGAGAAAAATAATTTTGTAATACATTAGGCATACTAATTTCTGGCCTCTAATTTTATAATGTTTAAATTTTAATATATTTACTGTGCAAAATAAGATAATGTAAAAGTGCATAACTTTATAATGCATAATTTCTGATGTTTTTGCATTTATTATATATAATAAAGTGTATGGTAACTTTTATCCTGAAAGCTGCATGCAAAATTTTTATATAGTTCTACTTAATGAAAAGATTGGACAGCTCTGTTATAAAGCATGAAATAGTATCTAGTATTTTTTAGTCAAAACTGCTCTGAAAAATTTCACTGTAAATAGCATCTTTATTATAAATGAAAAATCTAAGAATTTTTAATACAAATATTTTTTGATATTCAAATGTAAGTAGGCAGATATTTATTAAGGTACTTTATGAACTCCATTAAGTCAAAGTAACATATGTAAAGAGAATCTGATATTTATATAAAAATTGTGTTAAAAAAATTTCCATGTAAAATTCCAGCATACTCGAGAAAAATTTTCAAAATTGTTTGTATTTGTATCTTGCTATACTTCATGTGAACATTTGCTGTTATTCTTATGTAGATGACTGCATACTATTCAGTTTATGAAGACTATTTCAGGGAGAATCTTCCTAGGCTTTCAGATGTATTTTCAAAACAGAATTTAAGCCCTGATCTCTATTTAGTTGACTGGTAAGTAACCATATCAATGGATTGCAATTGCATAGTTTTCGTGTTTATTAAAAAACATATTTTAAGAAATATATATGCAGTCAAACCTCTGTTTAGCAAAGCTGCAGAATCCCATGAAGGTCTTTGCAAAATGGACATTATGAGAAAACAAGAGAACATCTTAGTATGAGAAATTTTTTTAATTTAAATGTAAAATAGTAGTAAAATGAAATATGAATGCAAAATTACATGTATATTTCATTTAATCAGTTACATTTAATTACATTTCAATTAATCAGTTACTTTAGTTCAGCGGTCGCCAACCAGTGGTCCATGATAACTTTTTGCTGGTTCGCAGAAAAACTTTGACATTATTTATGTTTTTATGAAGATTCAGTTTAAAAAAAAACAACTAACAAAATCTATTATAGAATATGAATTATACTTTTTTTTTTTTTAAATTTTAGCTACTACTTTTGCAGATGTATCTCGCGACATTTGAAAGTGAGAGTTGGCATCCATGGATGTGCTGCTGTTATCAATATTAGCATGAACTGGAATTCTCTTTCCTTTTGAATTACAAACATATGCTATTGTAGCCGTTAAGAGAACAGTTTTTCTTGGTGTCAATAGGCAACTTGATGACTTATTTTTATGAGAACCATCTGCATTCTTGTTTATAATTCCATCACTGGAAGTTTCGGTTTTTGTTATGTCTAACTGTTGATCAATGGTGCCATTGCTGAGTATGCAATGATTATTATGTTTACAACAATTAAAATTTGGTGGCATAACACTGTCAGTTTATTTATGTTGCTTTGCGTTTGCTGGTTTGTTCTTCCTTTTTGTGAAGTTCCTTTTCAATGATTTGGAAATGTGAAGCTTTTTGTACAAGAAGATAAGATTTTTGTGCTTTTCATGTAATTTTTCAATGTGAACGAAATATGTGTAGTTTGGTGATTATTATTGTATAAATGTATTTATCTTTTTTTTAATTCATATTAGTGGCTCGCCAAATATAAAATTATATATGTAGTGGTCCGTGAAGTTCTAAGGGTTGACGACCACTGCTTTAGTTTGTTTAAACTTTTGGGAGGAAAACTGCATGTCATTATAGTTCTGACATTTGTGTAATGCCTGGAAAACATCTTTTAGTACACTTTCTTCAAACTGGAAAATCATGTCATAAAATATCAAGCACATTTAACATATATTCTGGTGAAGATTATGTGCATTCATTAACATTAAAATTTTAATCTTCTTCATTATCTGTCTTTTTCATGCTCTCTGGCTGCTATTTTTTATGCTTTCCAATATACCGTCTTCAGTAGGAATTCCTGAGGTCGTTATTTATAAATAAATAATCTTGTAATTGTTCATTTTTCTTTAATTGCCCTTCATTTTACAATTGCAACCACATATTATTCTATTCTTCATTTTGCCCATTGTCATCATTGATACCACTATTTTCAGTAGTATCAATTTTGCTGATGAAACCAACATTTTCAGTCACATCATAATTTCATACTTTTGCAAGTTCAGATATACAACCATGTTAACTTATTACACATAACAGCTGATTACTTTCAATTTCTCTCAGTACCTTTTTCAAAATTATTTTGCAATAATGAGGATGAGCACTGCAGTTGTCTTATCACTAGAGCAATTTTTCATTTCCATACAGGCATATACTTATCTAAATTTTTTAACCACATTTCAAAAGTCATTCAGTTCTTGTTGAAATCATAACCTACTTCCTGTGATTTAATAACCCTAAAACATTTTGGGTTTTTACCCTTTCTTCTAAGTAAAGGTTTCAATTTTTCATTCCCTTTCAGATTTGTTCATATTTACACATAGCAGTACAGTAACTGTATCTTTGCTGTGCTTACCTCTAAAATATTTTTTTTTAAAAAAATTAATTTTCTTTGTGGTAAATGTTAACACAATAAGGAGAGAGTCGTAGTATTACAATTTCTCTCGACTGTAGCTTAAAGGCGGGAGTCGTAGTACTACGATTTATCTCGACTGTAGCTTAAAGGCGGGAGTCGTAGTACTACGATTTATCTCAACTGTAGCTTGCACATTTATCTCGACTGTAGCTAGCGCATGGATTGCGCAATGTGGTTTGCAACCACATTGCACAATCCATGCACCACTTTACATTTGTATTTAGTATGTTTTGTGGTTTGAAGCTGTTTGTTCAAATTCTACTTACAATAAATTTTGAAATCCTTCAATATGGTTTCATGTGAAAATAAAGATATATATGCAGACGATTTGATGGACATTGAAAAGCCGCAACCTGGTACGTCAAACTTGACACCACGGACTCCACGATATAAAATTGGTCCGCCTAGACGTCTTTCGCTAGACATCAAAAAGCACAAATTAATTCGGATAGAAAATAAAGGCAAAAAGCTATATGCCCAACGAAACTGCATAGTTTGTGCGGCACATAAAAAAAAAGAAAGTTGATTTGCTTCAAATGCGAGTTTTGCAATGCACCTCTTCACCGTGGCGAGTGTTATCAACATTATCACACTCATAAAAAATACTAGATTCTTCTCATAAATATGTATTTTAAAACATTTTTTGTAATTAGTGTTTAGTTCTTTTTAATATTTCTTGTATTTAAGAGTTTAAATAAACTTTTTTAAGTCTAAATTTTTTTATGATTACACAAAATATCGCCCGCTCTAGGACGTACGAGGCGAAGCGGTCGCTGCGTTACCTAGCATATTTTCGTCAAGATCCCCCGCCTTTAATGTGTTAATAAAGTAAGCCAGTAATCAGCATCGAAGATACCTTTTGCTTTGTAAATTTCATTGATTTCCTTTAGTTTTCAATCTTTTCATGTGACTCATTCATCTTCATTAACATCTTTGCTTTTACCATATGTGATTTTTGCAACTACTCCATTTCGTTTTTTTTTTTTTTTTTTTTTTTTTTTTTCCCCCAGCCATCCATTGTTTGAATGAAATTCACTTTGTCCTATAGGTTTGGTAAACTCCATAACCTTTTTCAACATCATTGTTCCTGATATTGGTACACTTTTTTCTCTTAACTGTCTGCTGCCATTTTTATGCTGCTTTACCAGTATCTTTAAAAATGGACATTTTCTTATGTTTGGAGCTTGGATCAATGAAATCAAAGCTTGGCAAAATTGTACCCCAATTTTTATGGTTTATCATTAACTTGTTTTGCAAAATACCAAATTTTATGGCAATGTCTTTCTTCTTCACACCCTTTGTCCACTTTGTTGAGAATCTGTATTTTTCCTGTAGGTGTTAGATACTTTCGTTTTGACATTTTTATGATTTAGTAAACAACTAACTTTAAAAAAGATATGCAGTATAAAAAAAAAAAAAAAAAAAAGTTGAAATATGAATAATGTAAAGTTGTTGCTTAAGCTTAAACTGGTTTGCAAAAGAGTATTAGTTGGGAAATTTTTAACAACAGGATGGGTAAATGCTTTATTATTCATGAATCTCCTTCCCCCCCCCTTTTTAACATCATGCAGAATGGAATGGGACAAAAGGTAATGAGCCGTATGCTTTTTTTAGGACCACAGTTGCACACACATACTTGTCACAGCAAATGAATAAACAGTTTTAAATTAGAAAGAAAAATTTTGAAAAAATATTCATTCAAAATCTTTTTTAAATAGAGTGTGTACTTCATTATTTTGAGTTTTTTTATGCAAGAAATTCACACGTCTGGCAAAATCCCACAAAAAACTTAAATCCGTGTAAAGTAGAATGTTCACTAAATAGAGGTTTGCCTGTACAATATATTAATATACAAAATTTACATTTTAAGATAATGATTATATTTTAAGATTTAAGAAAATCCATATGTTCCTCATTAGCATACTTTTCTACTAATGCTTCCAGGCATCAAATAAGTTGCACATATTTAGTTTTGCTTGCATCTGGGTTACGAATACCTGCAGCAAGGTTACAAATACCTGACTGGGTAAGCCCTTGTGAGCCTTATGGCTGAACATAGTTTCGGTTAGGTAGGCTGGAGGTTGTACCCCTTTCAATTACCATTTACTTGTAGCAAAGGTGGTTACACGAATTTCCACCACATCCTACTTTTTGATATTAGATGAGTTTGTAGATGGATCTGTGATGGCAATCGACAGTTTGCTGGAATGCCCCATGCCACCCTTCTAACCAAATTGTTTATCCTCAGAAGACTACAGGGGATGCACTCATGAACATTCCATATATGTAATCTAAATTGTGGTTGTGCTCAGTGATTGTGTCTTATTCATATATGTATCGTCTTAGTAACCAATAATAGACTGTAGTCCATCTGGGAAGTTCTGAACTAATTCTTCAAATATTCCTATAACATCATGTTGTGGCCAAAGTGCTGACAACATTTTATTGCGAACATGCATATTTTCTTTATTTATATAAAGTTCTGTTAGGTTCAATTGATCGATTGAGATCTTACTCTTTTCTCCATGAAGACTGCTCCAAATGAAACAAACAGCTGGCAACTTTTGTGTCATTAAAAACTTCTAACACAATGTTTTGAATTGCATTTGTTGTATTCATTTAATATACTAGATGAATGCAAAGTTTCCATCAGCTGTAACAGCTTCTGAAATATGCAAACATATGTTGCTTCAAATCTGAGTTAAAGCAACATGCTGAATGACAGATATTGGAGGTTTTAGGGCACCAAGAATCAGTATGACATTCATAATTTTGCAAGATTAGTTTAAAGGTTAACCTTCAAAACTAACCCTGCAATTTTTTTAATAATATGCTGATTCTTGCTGCCTTAGCCCTTCTGATAATATGTTATTTCAGTTTTGTTTCTTAGTGGTATAAACCAATGACACTTTTTAATCAAAATAATTAAAGTAATTATCTTAGGTATATAATCTATTATGTATCCAAAGAGAATTATTTTACTACACCTGGCATGGACTGTTGTGACTTATTACTTGTAGTAGTAATTATTTTCCCTTTTATATTAACTGGCATTAATCTAATGTTGTATAAAAGCTGTTAATATTCTCTTGTATTATTAAAAAATAATTATTTACTCTTGAAAGCTGTTTTATTGGGGCTACTTAGTCTTGAGGTCTTCCACTGGAGCTCTTATGGCATGGGCTGCTTTGACAAGTCATGGCTTAATTTATATAGATTTGAGAGTTTAAAAAAAAATGTTAAAAATTTGTTGTTGGGAATGTTAAAATACAAATCCTCATATATATGGCTTTTATTAGAAGGCATTTATATATTGGATAAATATAGTTGTCATATTTTTTGTTGAATAATTATGCTTTACAAGGTAATGCTTATGTGTATATCAGTAAGTGAAAAATAGTCATTCTCTTAAAGTTAGCACATATTTACCTCTGATATATCAAACTAAACTTTGGCTGTCTATGTTTCTCTTGCAAGATGCTCTGTGTGAGATACTTTTGTCACAACACACATCTACTGTGTACATCAGGAGTTCCCAACCCTATGCCTGCATCCCTATGCCATGGCACCCGCTGATCATTTAACATGTGCCCACCACTGTGCGATCAAAATAAAAATGTTTTAGATTTCAATAAAATTCCATGTAAAAGTTTTCTCATTTTTTATGAAATAGAAATTGCATCCAACACAGATATCAGCACAAAGCAAAATGCAACCAATGTCTTTTTTGTGTGTGTGCATCAAAATCTAAGTAAGTAATTCTATTCAACTATAAATTCATTTTGAAAAAGTAAATGGTGCCAACCGTCCAACAGATATTGTAGAATGTGCTCTTAAGGACAAAAAGGTTGGGGACCCCTGGTGTAGAGCAAATACAAATGCTCACCTGGCCTTTAAGTTTACTTAATGTTTCTTTTTGGTGGGAAGAGTTGTATGTTAAAGATTGAAGATATTGTTTTTGTGCTTCCATTGCCATGCAAACTTAATGAACTCAAAATCTGCGTTATCCACATGCCATCTCTCCAGATATGCTACAATGTGGGTTTGATATAGACCATAGACTATTCATTATTTAACAAAAGGATTTTGTGTAGACTATGTAGAATGTCTAATAAGAAATTAGGTTAGTTAAAATTTGATTTGGTGTATCACAGGTAAATATGTGCCAATTTAAAGTGTTTTCTGTCTGTCATCATTTGTAATAGTAACAGGATGGTTCTTTTTGGCTTAACTGATATGCAATTCTATAAAAAAAAAATAAATAAATAAATAATAATAATAATAATAAAATGTCATTTTTAAGATGTCTTAACTTTTCATTTATTTATTTTTAAACTTTTCCTAGGCTTTATACTTTGTACAGTAAATCTTTACCACTGGATGTTGCTTGTAGAGTGTGGGATGTTTATCTCAGGGATGGAGAAGAATTTTTAGTTAAAACTGCCTTAGGTATGTCTGTTCTTGATGGTAAAAATAAATAGTTTGTAAAACTTTCCTTTTACTTAAAATGCACTCTATTAAAAAAAAAAAAAAATGATGCACCAAGATGGAGTTGTCCGATGGTAACAAAACACTGGTGAATAGGAAAATTATGCACAGAATAGAAAATGATTAAAATTTCAGAACAAATAATTTATTTCAGAGTTACGTAGTTACAAAGTAATGAGCTCAATAAGGTGTACGACGTGATGCAAACTGCCACATGGCGTGACATAGACTGATAAAACTCTTGGTTGGTCTCCTGTGGTATTTCTTGTCAAATTTGCTCCAATTGTCGGGCTAGGTCACCAACATTTCCTGGTAGGTGCAGTCGCCTTCCCATCATATCAGACATATGCTCGATGGGAGAGAGATCTGGCTGGCCAAGGAAGTGTTTAACAAGCTGTAAAACAGTTCACAGCAACATGTGCCATATGTGGTCTGGCATTATCTCGCTGAAAAATAAGGCCAGGGTACTGTAAAAGGAACTGTAGCAGAACAGATCTCAGAATGTCATCAACATACCACTGTGCCTCTAATGACGACTAAAGGGATCTAGCTATCAAGGGAAATGCCACCCCAGACTATAACTCCTGGTTGAGGGCCTGTGTGGCGTGCAGTAGTAGTAGCGAAAGCAGGATCGGCATGCTGCTCTGAGCATCTCCTGACATGTCTTTGATGATTGTCATGACACTTTTGGAAGCGGGATTCGTCGCTAAAGACTATACATCCCCATTCAGCATCATTCCAACCTGATCGAGCCAAGCACCCTGTCTGTGAATGGTCATGGTGGACACTCGTGTGCACGTCATATGTCTGATGGTTGATAGCAATGAATCAGGCACTGTGACAGCTGATCTGACCCTTACTCTGTCCTCCCGATCTGTTGTGGCCCTAGGTCGACCGCTACCATCATGGCATTGAAATCTGCCATTGTCCAGTCATTCTTGCCAGCATCTTCTAATCGCTTTAACTCGCATGACGATTTGCCCAACCTGCCTCTTTCAATCGGTGATATGACAATTTCAATATTAAATCCAATGATACGACCTCTTTCAAACTCTGACAGTTGCTCATAATGAGCTTGAATCCTGCAGCGAGAGATTTTTTCAGTTTTTGAAAGGTATCCTAAATCACAATGCAACAGAAATTTTTAACAACAGTTCAAGAACAGCTCCTTATATACTACATCTGCTGGATGTGCAGTTCCGATGCATTGGAGATCGCACCATTCATTCACTGGACACCAAATTTTAATCATTTGCATATTTGGTGAAAACATTTATGCATACAAAATTTCAAAGCAATTGTATAATTCCTTCTTGGTGCGTCTTTTTCTTTTTTGTTATAGAGTGTATAATTACCTTTTTCCATCGTATTCTTGATTCACGTAACCTAATTTAAATATCAACCTTAAATTGATCTATTTTCCATTCTTAGAAAAGTTAATATGGAGTCAAGGGAGTTCTGAATATCTTTTATTAAAATGATGATAAATTGCTTAAACTTCTAGCAACTTGCAAAATCAGTCTTGTAATTGTGCACAGATGTCTGTACACCAGATATAGTATATACATTAATGCTGAATTTTCATCTTCTCCATGAGGCTGTAACCAGATGGAGAAATGACTGTGCATTTTTGGAATTCAGTTACAAATCCTTTTATAGGAACTGGTCTTATGAAATAAAGTGATAATTTCACTGCATAATAGCTGATCAGACAAAACATGTATATTACTAAGGTGAACTGAGACAAGTGTTGTTAATAAGTTTAAACTTTGACTGATGGGGGGGGGAAAAAAAAAAGATGCTGCTATTGCTAGAGTCATGAAGCTGTTCCAAAGTAAACATCAGACCTGTGCATTTAAGTAGGAATGGGATGTTCAGAATTGTCAATTTTAAAAAAGATTCATTTGCACTTTTGGATCATTGAAATGTCTCAGATTCTAACCTAAAAAAACTATTAATCATTTTGACTCAGAATTTTAACAGGATAGTTTTATTGATGACCAGCAGAAATATGCATTAAAAAAAGAATATGGCTTTGCAGTTTCCGTAATACCTAGATCCCAGTGTCCTTGAGAGTTAAAACTCTTTCAGTATGCTATTTAATGAAATCTTTTGGAACTTCTAAATACTTTGTACACTGCACTTTCTTGAAAATATTCAAAACTATAAACTATACTATATTCAAAACTATAAACTATATCTTATACTGTAAGAAAGTTTTGGAAGATAACTTACTATGGGTAGGTGATAGATTTTTCTAGTAGCTCATACAGATGGTATATAAACACTACATCATGCTCAAGACTCCAGTTGTCCACCGTTGAACTTGTCGAAGTAGTCGAATTTTAAACTGTTACTTAAATATTTTATGGTACTCTTCTGTTATTGGGAACAAGTTCAGAAATGTGTGTATATTTGCACATGTGTATGTATGTATGCACATTTGTATAGACACACATATGCATAGTACGTACATACTGTTGCGTGTGTATGGGTTCGTAATAGATTGAATACACAAGTTTAATAAAATTCATTCTTAGTAAAAGAAATATAACAGAATGCTGGAATTTTCCCAGAGATATTCGTACAAGTGTTCAATATATCATGTAATATATCCAGTAAAACATTAGAATACAGTATGGTGCAAAGAGAAAGATAATCCGATCTCATGCTGAATTTACAAAAAATAACAACGGCAGCTAATTAAACAACTGAGCTGAGATGTTCTCTGTCTGCCTTTTTATAGCTTTAAATCAGTCGCGAGAAATTTCTGCTTCTCGAGATTTCTGGAAAGCAAAAGAGTAGAATTACGGTTACAGCTAACATAGTAGTCAATTACGTTTATTTAAATTAAATATAAATTATCGAGATAAACTTTTATTCAATGTTAAATGCACATGCTCCTGTATTTTTACTTTTCTGGCGTAGCTTTCTCTTAAAGCTCGGCTCGTGCTGCATTGCACAGGGAAATAAAATAGTTTTAATTATAATTCTACTAATATTAGCTATTCAAATACAAAATTCATAATAATACATATATATACATGAACACATTCATCATTCCATATATGCATACATACATACATTTCTCAATCCAGTCCTGATAACTGAAGAGTACCTATTTTTTATCAAATTATGTCGAGGAAATAAACCTTAAAATTCAAGTTTAATTATAATTATTATTAAGAGTTTTAATTATGCACTTTATATATTAAATTTCTTTGTATCTTCTTAAGTGATATGGATGAGTTTTTAAAAAGTATATTTTTACATTGGTTTTTCATTAAATGCAAATTTGAATTTTGCTTTAATTAAAAGTTTTTATTATTAAGTAAGAGTACATTCTTTTTCCTCTCTCTTGTTCTTGCATGAAGGGTTTGGATTCAAGAAAATATAGATTCATCACATGAATACTTTTGGTGACAGTCAGAAAATGTTTTTGTTATCTATCTGAAAAATATAATACGTGTAATGTTTTTAATTCTAACTAATGCTCTGTATTTGTTATATTTGAGGCTCTTAGAATTATGCATGCATAATTTTTCTGTTTATTATTATTATTATGTATTATTTTGTTAATATATTCATTATTACTTTATTTCAGGCATTCTAAGAATGTATGAAGATATACTATTAGAAATGGATTTTATTCATTTAGCACAGTTTCTTACAAAGTTGCCTGAGGATATTGATGCTGAAAAACTTTTCAGCTCAATCAGTGCCATTCGGATGACTGTAAATAAAAAATCGTTTTCGTGTGTTCTGCAGCAGCATATAGAAAGCTTGGCCAGCGTATAGATAAAGCTTTGTTCATTATGGAATGCCTCATTTTTTATACTATTGATAAGTATAGGCCATTATTTAGGAGCTTGATTTGACATTACAAAAAATACTGTACTGAAATTTTCACAAAGCATAAAAATATAAACATATTATCTGAGAATTCTTCATGATCTAATTTTGGTAGGTAACATTTAAAGTAATAAATAAATCTTTTTGTGTGAATATACAGTGTATTGAATGAGATATTATGGATAATCTAATTAAAATAAATATATTAGTATAATCAATAAAGTGTATGCTGTAAAATCTCATACATATAATTATGAAATCATAATGTTATTTTGATATTAAATAATCATTTTATCTTGCAAAGCATTTATTTAAGTTATCATGAATGAATACTTAATAAGCATCATTTTGTTTCTTAAATTCATATTAATTGTGTCATCAGATAATTTTAGTGTATTTGCAATCAGAACTAAATAAAATATAGATATTTATCAGTTAATTTACAAAAGTCAGTGCACTGCAATCGTTTCCCAATTTTTAAAACTTATGCATTAAAAGTAGAGTTGTATGCTAATTTACATGTACTAAATAGTTTTGTGTGTTTTTAACTCCAGGGTTCAGTAATAAGCAAGATTTCACGTACCTTATTGCTGATTTGAGCAAAATATGAATTCACAGTTACGTTTTTACTCATGAAATAGTAATATATAGAGAGTTTGTATGTAAAAGTTTCAGCATTAAGGCTGTACATATGAATACCTATTTCATAAAATTTTGAACTATTTACATTAATATATTTTGCAGTTAATATTTTGTCTGCATATTTGTAAGATTAGAATTCTATAATTTTATATGTTGTGTACTCATTCTTGTCATTCACATTGCCCTTTGGGAGGAAATTTCTCAGTAATAGAAAATGGTTTTTGTCATTAGGAACCTAAGAATTAATCCCCTAAGCTATGTGGCCACTTTTATGTAGTTTTAAAAACTTTTCCACTGACGAGCATTATCTTATTCCTTTAAATATTTTACTGTCTTATTATATTTAATGATCTAGAAATAATTTTTACAATCTATAGGTTATGAAAATAAATTATCTTACAAATCTAAGCAAGAAATGGCACAACACTGCACAAACTAAACACTGTAAAATATACTGCAGTTCAGAGGGTTAAAATTTTTCCTTTTGCAAAAGAAGACTTTATAGAAATTGAACAAGAAAAATAGAAATGAAGAGTTGTTTAAAATAAAAATAATTTTTCTTTTAAGGTGTAATATATTTGGAAGTATGTTTTTTATAAAATATATTTTGTCATGTTGTCATTTGAATATACAACCTTCTTAGTATCATTTTAAATGACTTAAAAGAAATCTCTTTTATGACTTGGAATGCATAATAGTTGTAAGGTGCTGCATATTTTCTATAAATATTGCTCAGTATCTTTATGTTAGATCACACTGTGCTCATTTTGTGTGAATTTTCATAAATGTTAATACTCAGACTCCTTTAGAGCTTGTTTTGTGCTATATGTTGAAATAGTATGTAAATTACTTGTTGGTATATATTTTAAGCTTTTAATTGTAAATTTTAAGTGTCTGTTATTTTAACTTTAAAACAAATTTTTGGTTTTTGTAAGTCTGTGGAATTAAATACATTATTATTGACAGTATAGGCATTGGTTAGAAGAAAGCTCTCAAATTTTTCATAGCCATTGTCATTGTATGTGGATTATGTTATTCAGCAAGTTTACTCATAATCATGTGCTTTTTTTTTTATTACGATAGCTGAGTAACTCAAGGAATATTATTACTAGAGTTTAATTAAATGAATTTGCCTTTGAAAGATGCTATATTTTTGGTATCATACTTATAATTTTAATTGAAATATCTTTTCTTTTGATATTCCTAAAAATGTATATAAAACAATAGTTTAAAAATTTGTAGATTTTAGTGTAAAATTATTAATAATGTTTGAAATCTTTTCTATGTATTTTAACTATTTTATGCATATTTTCACTAAAATGAAGCAGAAAAGTGATATAGCATCAAACAAATAATTGATATTGTATAAAATTGAAATTTACGCAAGATTTTTATGGCAGTTATATCTTCTTCTGCTGCTATGTAATATCTAAATTCCGAAGTTTTATTTACTATATAAATATTTTAATTGATTTTTGAGATTTTAAAACTTTAGTTTTTTTTGTCAAGCATTTCATCTTATCAGTGTTTTTAGTCCTATAGTTAATTATATGAACTTTGCTAAGTATTATTTTATACTGTGTGATCAAAATAATTTTGTTAAATTATTATGAAATTCAACTGAACATTATTTTGAAATCTAATAATAAATAAATGAATTATATGTTAAATACACTTCCTTGTAACTAAAGGTGAACTTCGATTAGTGAACCAAGAATTGTTAAATGCCAGCCTACATTCTATAAGCAGAAAACGTCCAAAGTTTTATTTTGAAATACAGAGATTTATTTTTAATTAGCTCTCATGTATTTATTACTTACTTTTTTAAGGGAAAATATGTCAGATGATGTTCACATAGAAAAAAGTTTTGACAAAGATACGTCTAAATAAATCGGTTTGGGAATTTTCTGCTTAAGTAGCATTCTTGTCTTGCATCCTAACATTAAAAAACCTATTGTGAAATTATCAAATTTAGTTCTATCAAATGGTAAAAAATAACTCATTTTCGCCATCAGTAAAAATATTTTTAATGTAGGTTAATCATTACGAGTTCTAATGTTAATGATAAACAAAAACCTCATGCAGTTTCCCTAAATTTATTGTAATTATAGATTCTTGAGATAAAATAATCATTCACTGTATGGAATGAATTTATTCTATACATAATTTTGTTCTAAGTTCGCACAAAACAATTCATTAATTGAATTTCATCATATAGAAATTCTGATATGTATGAGTGTGTGTATGTATGCATGTATATAAAATGCTTTAATACATATGTATGTATACATAATGTTTAAATGTTTGTTATGTATGATCTAATTAAATTAAAAAGTAGATTTTTTATAGATGTCATGAAGTCATTTAAGAAACTGCATATTATCTGAATATTTCTTGTAATATATATTATGTATTGATCTGACAAACATTTATATTTTGTACATAATAAGACTGTTTGTTTCTTTGTGTTTTATATTTTAGAAATATATTGTATTGTTAATGTATATCATAAAAATGTTTAGCTCTGGAAAGAATAATTTGCAAAAATTTAAATAAACATATCTGGTTTAGAATTTCATTGGTATTTTGGGATATGGGGAATTATTTACAATTAGTTTAAAACTCAACTGAATGTGGTTAAATTAAAACAGTCATTTCTCTTAGTTTTATATATATATAAGGAATAAATTTTCAGACAGTCATCTAGGAGATATTAATTCATATTTTTCCAAAGTCTGTTTTTACAAGCTCTGGGAAAAAGATGTAAATTATTTCTATTTACTCCTGAATTTAAAATATTGGTTGCTTATTTTTTTAAATGTTGACTTTTCTCCTCATAGCTAGACTGCTACAGATTATAGATATATATTTCAAATATATAGTATGATTTTTTTTTCTTTTATCTCAATTTATTTGAATGCTGTATAATATACTCAACATTTTATGGAAACCATCATCTTTTTGTACACTGAAAATATAGATTACATGCATTGCACAAATGTTAAAGAACTTTTTTCTTATCAGATAGTAGTAAGAAATGGATGCATCATTTTATCATTAAGCACAAAAATATCTTAACAGAAAAAAATTATTCAGTTATCATTTGCATATATTTTTTATAATTTTTATAAAAATTGTCTAGTGAAACATTTATAATGTATTGCTGTATTTGAGTATATACTATGTATAGTTTAAGTACTCTTATTGTATTGTGGGAGCCAATTAATCTATGCAATACAATTGCAATAATTGTACCATTTTCAACTTCATACATTTCCTTTTAATGTGTTGTGATAGTAAAAACAAAACTTTTATGTGTACAATTTTTGGGGGGGGGCAGGGGAATTACCTAGCATGATAATTCAGTGTTTTTAATTTTTGCAAGTGAATGTTTAAGTAATTAAAATTGTTATGTTTTTCTTACTTTCATTAATAAATTACTTCTATAACTAATTAACAGTGCCTAAGTAAATGCATGATAAAATGTTTTCAACTTTTTCTAGCTGTATATGCATGAAACTTCAGCTATTTGAATCAATATGTATTATGATGATGAAAAAATTTATTATGTAATAATTACTGTCATATATAATAATTATTACTGATATACTAATTATTATTGGGTATAATAATTATTACTGAACATATTATATTTAACATTAAAATACTAATGTGGGTGAGTTGTTTGCTTTTATCTAAAAACCTCCTTTTAATTGCATGTCATATTAATTTTCATTACAAAAATTCTTGAAAATCTGACCTTTCCTGTTATTTATATATTCTCTTCACTCACATGTACAGTTTAAGTGAATGTAACAAGTCAAATGTAGGAAAAGCATCACTTTAAAATTAGTTTATATATTTTATTCCATTTAAGAAGCTTTGTTTTTTCTGAAAAATTGCAGAACTAATATTAGGTAATTGGTGTCATTTTGGGATGGCAATGCAGAAAATATTTAATTTCTTAATCATCTACATAATCGCTATCATTACAAATAACACTTTTAAAATCAAATGCTCAATGCAGTGAAAAATCATTTAAATTTTTTTTTAGACTGGCATGTGATGTTTAATTTGAAGAACTTGATTCATCTGATTAAAGGTTTGACAGTAGAAGTTTCCAGTCATAATCGGACCAGGTTTCAATACCTTGAAATGAATTATGCTTACAGTATTCAAACAAATGCACAGCAAACCTCTTTAGGAGGTGGAATGCTAACTTACTTTTGCTAATGGCATTTGACCTTGTTTTTTGCATTTGTAATTATGTATAGAATCCATTTCTCATTTTTATTCCGAATTTGGTGAAGAATTGTTATTTCTCCCTTGCTGTTGAGCAAGGAAATGTAACTGGATAAATGCTGAGATTTTGTGGTCACATGATAGTTTATATGATGCTGAAATGTCTTGTTTATAGATGTTGCCAGTTTATTTAAGGTATTCTGGTAGATTATAATAATTGCAGTTGCCTTAATGTGTCATAGTCTGATGATAATTTTACTTTAGTAGCTGAGTGAAACAGCTCGTCATCTGATGTATGTATAATTGTTTAAATCTGTGTAGTATAATTGTTTCTGGCATTTGTTGTTATATTTTTGGCCTTAGAGAATTCAAAAAGCATGCCATTATAAGGATGATTTTCCATGAGTTTTATGACACTCTTCATGATTGGGTTGCATGCTAATGAAACTAGATGTATAACTTTGCAACAGATCATTTCATGCCACTTATCTGACAGTAACATCGAGTCTGAATTTTTTCATAGCTAAGAAGTAAGGGATGCGTTTGTCATCAGCTTAGGCTTTGAGCACATGACAGCTGACAATATGAATTTATCCAGCTCCATCCCAGTTTTTAATGATCCACAGGGAGCAATAAATTGAGGGTTTCCCCTTCCACTAATCTTTCCAGAGGCGTTTCAGATGAATTTAGAAACCGCCGTACTATCTTCATGGTTTGAATTAGGGTCCAAAGCTATGGCAACCAGCTTCCTTACCACCATGCCAACAGGGAAGCAGACCAGTTCATTCTTCTAAACAATTATTTCACTTTGGTAGGATTCCTTGATACAACATTCTCAAAATTGCATCAAATGAAAACAGCATCATTCTTAATAATTTTTCTCTTATATGAAAAGTGAAAAGGCTATATCTATTTTTAAAAAATGAAAATCTGTTAATAAAAATTGCAGAAAACTCTTACTCCCCCATCCATTATTGGTGAGGAATAGAAATTTTAACGTTTGTGCTTGTTTAAAGTATTTTTTTATGTAATAACTTGAAAGTACACTTTAAAATAAAATCACAAGTATTCTCTCGTATGTGATTCAGTATTGGTAACATTAAAGATATAAAATAACACATAAAATTCAAAATTTATATTTTATTAAAAATCTTTGTTCTTATAATGATGCCAGATTTTTCATAAATTCTAATTCCTAATGAAATCAGGTAAACATTTAGCCACTAACAAATTTAAATATTTAAAGCAGAAAGAATATTTTATAAAAATAATCCTTAGTGTTAATTAAATAATTTAGTCAATAGTAATAAACTTTGAAAAGGGCACATTTCCTTAGAGTCAGTTTATCAGATTTAAAAAGAAATTTCTCTTAAACAGTGAAGGAAATTATAAAAATATCTGATGTGGACACCACGACTTTCTTGTATGGCTTATTAAAAAATAAACATTTTTTGCTACACTTCATTTAAAATTATTTGCTTGAATTTGATTAGATCATTTCAGTTCTGACTTTATGACAAAGCAGAAATACATAAAAACTATGTTCATTAAAAATTAGAAAATCCTTAAACAACAAATACAGTTTCTACGGAAAAACAAGCTTTTGGTGGCTCTCGGCAAAAAGATTGACTTAATTCAGTAGTCTGCTGAGTTTCAAATGTAAATAAATCGTTAGTCTCAGCACTATTAAATTGTTGATAATTCTACAACTATTGCATTTAGATTAACTGAAAGGCATAAAAATCTTAACGGAAACATAAGAACAGCCTAATTCAGTCTCCTTTTTAAAAAGAAAATGAACAATACCAACATGTAGAAATAAAAAACTGAATGTGTAAATATAGTATATATGCTGCCCATTGCAACGAAAAGGGAATGGGCAAAGCTACATATTGTAACCAGTCTCATATACATTCTACATCTACTCGTTTTTGAGTTATGCAACATAAGTGCGTATGCTGTGCCCTAAAAAAAAAGGGGGGGACACTTCCATTTCTCCCGTTCTACTGGGCCGACTGACAAAATTCAAATTGCGTTTTTCATGTCTCGAAAGTGATACTTAGGATATCTATTAGATTTGTATGCAGCACTGTTTTAATATAGGTATTTTGACACAAAATCTGACTTTTTCTTAAACGACATGCCATTTTTTTCTCCATATTTTGATTCTACGATTCAAATTATATGTAAGTATTCAATTTTGGTGCGAAATTTACGGAAAAATAAAAAATCTTGGTGCATTTTTTTCAGTTTGCGCCAAAAATAATTCACTTGCATATTTCTTAATTTATAGCAACCTATTTGACTTTCTTTTTGCTCATTGTAAAACAGCAGAGAAAAAAAAGTCATTGTTCATTATTTCAAATAATTTTGGCAGTGTGTAAATTACACTAGTGTTGAAATTTGGCATATTTGTTACAAGCAATAATAAAACGCGCCAACATGTAAATTCACGTAGATCTTGGGAAATTTTAAATAAAAAAACTTAATTTTTTGCATGTATGCTTAAAAATACATCTACTTTAAGATGATGGTAAAAATTTTATAGGTTATAATTCAAAATTTGTTTCGAAAAATTTATATAAATTAAAAAATATATACATATTTAAAAAAATGGACAAATTTTATTTAGAATGAACCTAAATTTCGAATTTTGGAAGAAGGAATTAAGTAAGTTTAATTAAAAAAAAAAAAAAAGAGATACAGTAGAATTCCAGAAATCCGCAAAGCTTGGGACTAGAGGTTACAAGGATTTTGTGGATTTCAAGACAGAAAAGATAAAGCATAATATTCTGACTAAAAGTGCAAGATGAATAAGGTGTATTAGATACATTTAATTAAATTATTATTACATATATATATATTCCTCGTCATGATAACGCGCATTGAAAGAAATGTTTAATAAAGTAAACAAATAAATATTAAGCTTTTTTTTTTTTTTTTTTAAAATTTTGATACCCTTTAGATCATAATTGCTCTTTATTTCATAAATTACGGTTTCATATTTTTAATTTTATAATTTCTGCATGCCATCTTACCAGATTTAAACTGATGATCTATAATCCAGAATAGTCTAAGTCCCGACAAATCCAGATTAAAGACTTTCGACTGTATAAGATGTCTAAAATGAAGTATAAAAGAAATTAAATAAAAAATAAACACGTTTTCATAGACGATTCAGCGCTGCTTACCTAATGTACTTGTGCTCCTCATAAACATTCTTCTCTGTCTAAAACATAGTGGCAACAGTATTTTCTGCTATTATGAAACACTTATTTCCTCGAATTTCATTAGAGATTTATTTCTCAATTATTTAATTCAGTTCTCACTTTGTGCAAGGCAAAAATAATAATAGCACATATCTTCATAAAACTTTAAAGATATAGAAAAACATAAAACATCAAATTCAGTTAAAAAATTAAAAAAAAAAAATTACAATTAAAATTAAAGTTTCTATGCTAAAGCAAGCAATTCAGCCAGTGGGTAAGAAGACAGATTTTGTGGTGCACAAAACTAAGTTTACTTTTGGTCTCACTCAGCAAAAAGACACTGAAGGTGTAGAAACTGACTTAATTTGATGTGGATGCTATGCTGAGTCGAGTGTATGAGATAATTTAATGATAGTTCCGGAATGGATAAGCATGATTTAATTCACAATAATAAAAGAAGACTTTTTTTGTTGTTGCAAACCTTAGTTCCTCTAGATTGGCAATAAATCCCCTATTTTGCTAAGTTTCAAATGTAAACAAATATGGCTGCCATGGCACAAAAAATTAGGCTTAGCCGCACTTAAACAACTTTTAAACTGTTAATAAGTCAGAAGGTATAACTTAAGAACTGTGAGATAAGAGCAACATAATTCAATCATTATTAAAGCAAAAAATGCACAATTTACAAACATATAAGAATAAAGAAACTGAACTCACTGAGCCGAGTAACAGAGTGGATGTACACATATATTTATATATTTATGGTGCGGCGAATTGCAACTAAAATAAGAGGTACACATCTACATTTTATAGCAGTCCTATATACAAAATTTCAACTTTCTGAGGCTACTCGTTTTTGAGTTATGCAAGATATATACATACGTACATACAGATGCCACGGAAAAAATATCTTCAGAATCCATTTTAAATCAGTTATAATTTTGTGGGGGGGGAGGAAGAGTCTTTTATTTGGTCCTTACGTATATATGTCACCCAAAAATATCATTAAATTGCATTCGATAGCAGTAAAAATGGATATTTTCATTGAAATATGATACCCAAAATTTTTCATGATCACAATACTTCCATTTTACTTCATACAAAGAAGTAAAATTGAAGTAATAACATGAACCTGTGCTCAATAATAGAAAGTTGTCATTAGAATCAAAACATACCTTAAGATAAATATTAATCTTAGTAAGTTTTTCCCTTGTTAATACATAGTTGTTTACGGTTAAATTTGTTAAGAGGTCACCTTTAGGACCAGGAAACAATTATATATTATCTGCAGTTGTAAGAACAGCCTTTTTTCTGTACAAATCAGTAAAATAAAAATAATAAATAATAATACTTATTAAGCATTGAAAAAAATTTATATGAAGGAACAATAGTATAATAAATTTAGCCCTGCAATAAAAAATACCTGAAACTAGTATTTGATTTCTGTACTAAGTTTCCTTCTCCAACCAAAAATATATTAAACCCTTAATAAGATTGGATAAGAATATTTATTGATAATTTTATGTTTGAAATTGATTGTTGTTTTCTGAAGACGGTATGAACTTTTCTATGATATCAAACTCTTCAACACAATTTTATTGTTAGTACTTTTTGAGAAATTTTGCTGTTTTCACACTTGGAAGTTCCACTGTTACCAAGTTTCCTCCTCCAACAAAAACATATTAAACCCCTAATAGGAATTTGGATAAGAATAAGGTGAAGTAGATTTCTTCCCCTACTTGGAAGGCAGTGATGAAGTTACAATTTCTACGGAAAGGAATAGAATATAATTATAGATTGAGAACAAAAATTTGGTGAAAAAGAAAATTGTTTTTCTGATAGAGAATAAATAGTTTTGTTCACATTACATATTTGAATGTGGAGTCAGCATATTAAAATTGGCTATACATTACAAGAAATAGCTAATATACATTATAAGAAAATGAAACAGGAACTAGTTGGGACCAAACATATTTGATTCAATGAGTGACCAATTATTCAAGTATTCTGATAATGAAATTGACTGCATGTATATAACATTTTAAGAAACTTGGTAACAAATTATTTTAAATAAATTTCAATAATTAAAAATCTCAACTGAAAGAATTTAAAAGTGGGTATAATTTTTAAAGAACTCTCTTCTTTCTCTTGCAGCTGTTGAAAAATCTTTTGAGTATAAATTGCAAACTCAAGCTAAATTTCACTCCCACACTGTAATAATCTTAGATTTAACATAAAGTGGTGCATAACCTTGCCAGAATGCACATGATTACGCATGGCCGAGACTGGGAATCGGTAAGGTCAACCTGTCAATGGTGTGGCGCTCCTCCCTTAGGAGTGGGTCATTTACATAGACTCCAACCTTCAGCAAACCTTGTCAGTAGTCAACGCGCGAACGACATTTTTACAACTTTCAAAATGTGCGCGTAGCGTGTGCTGTAATTAACCATTCATTAATTTAAAATTAATAATTAATTGTAATCAGTTTTATTACATTTAAAATCCATATACATATAAAACTGAATAATTAAAAATATACCTTGTAAATTATATGCACATTTAATTAGAAATTTTCTTTTAACTCCTCAAGCATTCACTAATAAAAAGTACTTCAAATCACTACTAATCATAGAAAAAATCAGAAGCTATAAATCATATCTTTATTCTGGATATGATTTCTACAGGGAAATAAAATTTAAATAACCAAGAATGATACATATAAGTATTAAACAAAATACGCATAATTTATGAATGCAAAGATTTATATGTAGCATGCTTAGCAAGCTTAAGTTCTGATTTTGAGAATGTTTTCTTTATAACACAGTTCTTCATTTGCCTGCATATTTATTTTTTCAATCAAAACTGCTTCAAGAGTTTTAAGACCTAAATTTGGTCGAAATTCCGTCTGATTTTTTTTAACAATAGAAAAAATTCTTTCGCAAGCTGCATTTGAATGAGGTATTATTAAGACAGCAAGCATTACAGAAGGCAATACTTTGTATTTAATAAACCCATTCATATTTTTTAATTTGGCAATTTCTCCCCATGCTATATCAATACGCAAATCTACAATTTCTTTCAAATCATCTACTTGATACATGGAAAATTCAATTTCTACTTGATTAAGACATTTTTCATCAATAATGGATGGAAAAGTATTCATCAAGTAAAGAACAGATGAAAATGAGACTTCAGTTCTCAAGTTGATGTCAGCAACTTCAGCATGTTTTAGAAATGGATCACTCAGTGGAAATTTATCAATTATATATGAACATGCAGTTACAAAAAAAGCTCGCACAGAATTGAAAAATGATTTCACTTCACTTTCATTCAACTTGGCATTTTTTAAATATAGTCTTGTTTCCGCACCAATCACTAAATTTTCATTTTCTTTTTGTTTACTATACTTCTGAAATGGAATAGACGTTAGAGTAACATCTTCATTTTCTTTAGAAATTACTGATGGTTTTACGAATCTAACAAATAAATTCATTAAAAGTTCAAAAAGTTCTCTTCTCAATTTATGTATATAAGGAACTTGTTGTTGCAAATTAATATTTACTGTTATAAACAAAGGCAAAGTATTTTTCAAAAATAACAAGTACAATTTGGTGGTTGGTGACTGTAAAATTTTTTTAATGTTTTGCAATCTCTTTCCTTCATTCTCACTGTTATCTGGTTTATCTCCAAAAAAATTTATCACAGCATCCCACTGTTCCAAAATCCTTGTTATAGATTATAAAAGAGACAACCATCTCGTACTGCAATATTTCAAAATTTTATGAGATTTTGCATTCTGTCCCAAAATTTGTTGAGCAACTTTGAAGCTATGCTTCCGTTTCGAACTTTTCTCCAAGTAAAAATATATATCTATTATCAACATTTCAATTTCTGAGCCAATTAATTTTTCAGTAGCTTTTTTTGCAGCTATATGCAAGAGGTGGCACGGACAACCTCGGGTGATTATACTTGGTTGATGCATTTTGATAAATGATGCTACACCTTTAAACTTTCCAATCATATTACTAGCATTATCTGAAGAAAATGATAAGCAATTTTTCCATTCTAAACCTTTGTTTTTAAAGTTTTCATTTATACAATTAAAAATACCTTCTCCTGTATTATTCGTGCATTCTAAAATAGAAATCAATGAAGTAATTATCACTCCCTTTTCTTTACTGTAGTATGTTATAACCAATGGGTACAGTTTGTTATCATTGTTATCATTACTTCCATCAGTACTTAGAGAAAATGATGTACTGCACACTGATTTTATAATATCAGCAACAGTATTTTCTGCAAGCGTTTTCACAATAGCAGCAGTTTTGGTATGACCGCAGCAAAATTTTTTTGCTATGGCAGAATCCAGAAACATTGCTTTGAAAAGCTCTTTGGAATGATTCGAAACAGAAAGCGGTAGATTATGTTCAATTAAAAAATGAACAAAATAGTATTCGGCTTTTATAGGATCTGTTTCATCATCTTTTATTAAGAAATTTGTTATTTCTTTAGATTTTACGGTGCCAAGTTCTATATGCTTTTGAGAAAACACATGCCGTTTACAGTTATCTTTTCCACCATGAGCAACTGAGAAGTCTTTGTTGCATACACTGCAGTGTGCGTGATTCACAGAAATTTCGGACGTTTTAATGCATGGAAATTCTGAAGAATATGAATCTTTAAACTTCTGCTTTGATAATTTCGGCTTCTTCGTTCGAGGAAGCAGCATGATTAAAAATCTTTCACCTGATTCACAGTTCACAAGACACACGCTAAGCTCTCGCCGTAAACTACACAATGCAGCCTAAACACGCATCAGCGAGGAACCTGGGAGACAGACAATTGGGTGGAACTATTGATAAGTCGTTAACGGTTGGAGTTACTGATCTACGATTGGCTAATTCTTCAAAACTAGGAACGCACTCAACACGTGATATATGATAACACGAGTATTCAGCCAATCATCGGATGAATTAGTTGGTTCCGTTTTGCGTACTGGTTCTCCTGCTCTTGTTTCTGTAAAATCCGTAGTTTTTTCCATACTTTTCGTAGCTCGTAGTTTTTCATGAATTTCCGTAGAAACTACGGAGAATCCGTAGTAGTTGGAGTCTATGCATTTAGTATATGACTGACCATTGCCTAGTACATGTGTGGGGAAGACCTTCATTCAAACATATACTCAGTAGACACTCATTGGGTATAGAGGCAGAACAACTAGGAATGCAAAATTGTAAGCAAGCCAATTAGTAGATACATCTGGTTCCAATTGGACAGCACAATGGCAAACACAACTAAAGCTATACTGTGACAGACATTTCCAAACTGTCTGATTTTGATATGATTTTGGCATCATGTTCTCCAATTGATAGTTCAGACTACTTCCTGAGGATTAACTAAAAGAAAGAGTCTTTTTTTGTCATTTGCTGATTATTGCTATTCACTGTGATCTACATGCTATTCCATAGGACATGTTCAAAAATATCAAAATGATTCCCACATCGCCTGAAAAAATACATTCAAGGAGCAAAGCATTTAGAAGACTCTATTTTCAACATTCACCAAATATCCATATGATAAACTGCATTAAATATCTACTATTACTTTACAACCAAGTTACTTCGAGCTATCCTTTTATTGTTATTTAACGTAGGCAGATATAATATGTATCACTATGTATGCTAAAGTGCATTACAAATTTTATGAATTCAGTATAATGTCTTCTGTGTATCTGCAAAATGGTAAAAATACATTTACACAAAATTTACTAATGTATTTTCATAAAATTTTATTACACCGGGTGATTACAAGTAAAAAAAAAATGAAGTTAATACCCAATTTGTTTAAAATCCTATCCTTGTACATAGATTAAGTCAAACTAATATAGTTTTACTACTATATTACAAAGAATGTTATACAATGTCATAAAATTTAAATACACATATCAACACAATGTTTAAAATGATGTACTGCTGTTTCTCCTAGTTGAGATTTCTTGCATCGGAAAATCTGAAAAATACATTGCTTAAAAACTGTTTTATAATTTTTTTACACTCAAACTATAAATCACTAAGAAATTATTAGAATTATGTAAGCCAAATCATTTCAGTTGATTGTAAAATTCAATATTATCATGCAGTTAATTTTCTGCTATTTTTCACTATTTCAACATGATCCTTTTTTTTTTTTTTTTTTTTTTTTTTTTTTTTTTTTTTTTTAACGACTTCAACACCAACCTTAAAATTATATGAAATCCAAAGATGCAGGTTTACTTTAAGCATATCTCTTAAGTCAAAAGATCCTGGAGGGAAAATCCAGAAAATTTTCATATTCCCTTTAGACAATCTATTTTTCCTTCTAAAACTCTAATCCAGAAAATTTTCATATTCCCTTTAGACAATCTACATTTCCTTTCAAAACTCTGCAAGAGTTTCAACTTTCCCTATTTTAAAGCTCAATTAACTATATCTTTAATTTACTAAAAATTTGCTTGCTCTATGAATATGCTATCTTGAATTTACTAAAAATATATTTCATTCAAAATGATCAATATTTAAGTATTTTTTACATGCTGAAGTTCTAGTTATTTTCATGTTAATTTTTGGCAGTCTTATCATTTTGTTCATAGGAATGAATACAAATTTAAACTTGAACTTTTATAATACTGAGCTATTACATGTTTACTGTTACTGTTATTACAAGCTTGCCACTTCTGGTGACTGACAGATATGGTTGTTTTAACAAGGTAGTGTGAAACGTATATAGTTTTACATGAGTCAGGATGACTGCCCCTTAAAAATACATACTAACGTTTGCAAGAAAAAGGGAGTACTTTCTGATTATCTGCACCCCTGGTTTCAACTTTCAGTCGAACTGTCATTTCTGGCTTATTTTTCAGTATATATGTGACAATTTACGTTGCAGAATTCAAAAGTTCCCGGACTGAGTCTATAACGTAAAAATATTTTGCAGTAGTGAGACTACGAGAACGCTTTTGTGTTACTATGTTCTCCCCTTTTCTAAAAGTGGTATATCCCAAATCACATGGTCAAAAGCTCATGGCAACAGCATTTTTTGTAGGCAGGTGCATTTAGTAACCAGCAACAGAAAGAAATGGTGACAGTTGAGCAGAGAATCAATATCAAATTTTGTGTTCGCTTGGGAAAGAGTGCTGCAGAGACTTTCTAAATGTTGAAGCACGCATACGGAAGTGAAACGTTATCAAGAACACAAGCTTTTGAGTGGCATCGTCTTTCAGAGAAGACAGGGAAAATGTTGAAAACAACGAACGAATGCTGTGGCCATCCCGAGACTTTGCGCACCGATGAAAGCATCAGAAAGGTGTCTTTTGTACATGCGAACAGGCAGCAAACAATTTGCCAAACAGCAGAATCAGTTGGGATATCAAAGGCCACATGTCAGTAGATACTGACTAAGGATCTTAACATGTAAGGGTGTATCAACACATCGTTCTTCACATGTTAAACGTAGACCAAAAAGGAATTCGAATGGAAATGGTGGGAGACTTAATCTCGGCTGTTGACAAAGATCCTTCCCTTCCACAATTATTACTGGAGACGAAAAAGGTGTTTTTTTGTATGGCTCGCAAACCAAGAGAGCAACGGCAACATGGAAATCACCACAATCTCAACACAAGCAGAAATTCCACCAAGATCATTCTAAAGGAAATGTCATGCTAGAGGTATTCTTCAATATCTAGGGCATTGTGCATCTGGAATTTATCCCTGGATGACACACTGTGAACAAAGAACTCTACGTCGAAATCCTGCATCATTTGCATGAGGCGATCTGGAAGAAGAGACCAAAAATGTGGGCTGAGCAATCATGGGTGCTATTGCATGACAACACTCCTGCTCACTAAGCTCTACTCGTCAATGATTTCCTTGTGAAAATTAAAACAACTGTTTTGCCACATTCTCCTTATTCCCCTGATCTCGCATCCTGAGATTTCTTCCTATTTCCTGAACTTGGATCGTCGATTTCAATTTTCAGATGAAGTTAAATGTGCATCGCAGGCTGACATGGTCAAAAATGGATTCCAGACATGCTCCAATGAACTTTACAGGCGCTGGCAAAAGTGTGTTGTTGAACAAGGGTCTTATTTCGAAGGAGGATGTGTTTCTGCAATTTAATTTATAATATTTTTTATGTTATAGACTCAGTCCAAGAACTTTTGAATTCTACCTTGCATAATCCATGAATATGCATACTACTTATGTGTTTCAGTACATGTAGATTTTACATGTTTAATATTTAGCAGTCATTTTGATAACCCAGCTGTAAAAATGCAAATATTGATTACACAGATTTTTGTTTATTTTTCCCTATAAAATTTCTTGTTTTTTTTATAAAATGCTTTTATTATTATTATTTATGAATAGAAAACACTTATGAGCTATACTATAGTCAAACAAATGTTTTTTGCCAATTCACAATGTCGCTGATGAACTAGAGATTTTTCATGAAAGTGTGGATAATCAGAAAGTAATGAAAAAAGAATTAGATTTGTTATCCAAATTTATATTTGCTTTTATTTCATTATCTTTAAAGATTTTTATGATATTACTATCATATTACCGTAAGTGAACTCAATGCAAAACTGTTAACCCTTTCCGGCATGTTACCTTTTAAAGTTGGAGTTTTGATTAAAAAAAAAAAAAAAGGTAGGCAGTCTAATTAGGCCTAGAGGAGTACACAAGTAAAATTTTGTGACTTATTTTTTAATTCTGTGGGTGTGCCCAAAGTGGGCATACTGATTGAATAGAGCTTCGAAAAAAGTGCTGAAACGAGCATTGCTATCAGTGAATTGACCGATGAGATGCGGAGAAACAAAGAATACAGACTCTCATTTGTCCTAGATTATTGGTGAGCCTGGTCTGGGCACACCTAGGGTTCGCCGTTTGATTTTAAGCAAGATTTCAAGGTAAAAATTTAAAACTAATAATAAGTCTTATTTCAAAAAATAAGGAGAATAGCATACAGCCAAAAAAATAACATAGAAATTTCTTTTCAAACTATTCCTTTTATACCCTAAAAAAAAATCTAGAAGATTTCTTTGAAAAATGAGGGTCTTAAAAAACTAAACATGACTAAAATATATGGACTGGTTTGTGTTGAGCTGCCATCTACTATAAATAAAGGAGGTTCAGAGTAACCAATAAATAATTTTTCATTCATTTTTTCTGTGCATACAGAAGGAAATTTTTAGGTGTGTCCAAATTGGACACACTGTGCCGCAAAGGGTTAATTTAATATAAGTCCAACAATTACAAAAAGGAAAATGTTACAATACACCTCACTGTAGTTATCTCTGAAACTTACATCTAGTTGTACTTTATTAACATATAAGCATTTTATTCGTTTTATGTGTAATTTGCATGTAACTATTTCATTTATTTAATATGTTAATGACACAAATTTTTAAACAATGGAAATATTTATTCATTAATTTTAGGAGACATTTCTACATTATTTTTTAAAAAGTAGTAAAATCAATTATTAATGAGTGTTTAAATTTTTCCTTTATTGAAAGAAATTATTCTTCAAGGGAAATATTTAGTTGCTGCTGACGACTACTGGACATATAACACAGCTTCAACTAATATTGTTAAATTAGGAAACATCCCCCCCCTTGTAGCAATTTTAATTTAGAAAACTTTATTCTCCCTCCTCTCCAAATGATTTTTTTTTTATCTTTTCTTTGTGCTTCTAAAATAAGAATTCTTATAAATAAGACAATAAGAGACTTCTCTTTAGACTCTTTAACTAAATACTTCTTCTAGTACCTAGTTAAAGAAAACACTTCTAACACCCTATCAACAGTTGTTAAGACTGCACTTCTATCAAGTATAATTCAGCAGCATAAAAATACCAGTCTCATTGATTTTTTGGCAAAATATCACATCTGGAAATAACGAATTGCTACTGTTTTCATTCTTGGCACATCTAGTATAAATTATGCAAAACTTCTAATTGATTGTTTGTAACATCATGCTTATCCATTACTAGCAACAAATCATACTGTTTGGTGACAATTTATATATGTTAATAATATTGCAAGCTCCATAATGCCATTACAAATTTCTCATTTAATAAATTTTTTAGACACTTTTTTCCTAGAATTCTTAAATATTCCAGTTAGCTTAATGCCAGATTATCAGCCTTTTACTGTACATATGTTCATTACAACATATGCATCTGTTTATATTTGCTTAAAAGTGGAATACAGTATGCTCTTTTAAAAAATAATAAACGCACAGATTGTATTATGCAAACTGCATAAAAATTAATGTGAGATGGCCAAATGTTGCCAGGTGAATTTTCTAGAGGAAAAGAATTGTAATGAAGATATCTGCTTACTGTATAAGGTATTTCTCCCGATTCGTTCTTCCTGGTAAGGCGTGGTTCTGCACGCAGGGCCGGTATTCTAGAGGTCCGTGGTTCGAGTCCCGGCGAAGGCATTGCTAATTTTTCATCTTGCCTGCTTCCAAAAAATCCTAAGGTATCTACAATTGTAGGTAGTTTGATGTTGTGGTAAAAAAGGATGAAAAATAAAATATACATCAACATTCCCTTAACTGCTAAAAGTTAAGAGAAAAAAAAAATCACGCCTTTATTGTGAAGGATAAAACAGCTTTTAAGGCTGCTTGTGAGACAAGAAAGCATATTCAAGAGTTGGATCATTACCAATGTATAGGTGGCAGATCTGTACCTAGGGTTTTCAGCTCCCCATACCAACTGAAGACTTTGCATCCCTTTCTGTATGCCAAGAATGAAAAACATTTCATTTTAAAATTTCTTAACATCAATTTGGCACCTTCGGGATGCTGCGCCTGGAAATATGTGTCCCCCACTTGCCCCCCTAGCTATGCCACTGATAGATGTGTTCCAGCTAATACTTAAGTAATTGTAAAACTGGTGCACAAATTTATAAATTTAATATTAATATATTCATGGACACTTTTATTGAAGAATTCTTCTACCCTTTAAAGCTTATTAATTGTCATATGTAATAATTGGTAGCATATGTTGCTTTTTTTTTTTCTCAATGCATCAAAGCTGCACAGTACATAGTGCTGTATCCCCTATACATAGACTGGCATATGCCACCCTATCTGTGAATGTGTTAAATAATTTACTGAAGATGTTCAATACATGAAAATGAGGAAAGCAACATTATCTGATGTCAATTTTTCCAATATTCAAACCTGAAATTAATGTTGAATATCTTCAAAGTAGCATTTAAAGTGCAGTTGAATATCTTCAACATATCAATTATCTTAATTAAATTAATTTAGTAAATTCTATAAAATACATATTAATTGCATTAATAAATTCAAATTCACAACAAACCTTCATTTAAAAAGCCAGATTTATGAAACTGATGTCACTGCTTCCCAATGATCTGCAGACACTGTTTCTTCACGACACTGAGCTCTAAATTAAAGAAAAGCATAATTTAGTGGAGTACTGCACAAGTCATTTCAAAATCTGATGAAAGCAGTTTTGGTGTTATCTGATTGCAGCAATAAATTTCAAAAGAGTATTTTCCAGATAAATAATGTATAATTTCCATTTTCAGAACTACACTTACCATTTTTATCAGAATTTGATTAATGCTTCTGTAATGAAAAAGTGTATGTGAGTTGGGTATAATGTTACTGATATACTTCCTTTTCCAATAAATCAGATATTCTCCATACTTTGAATTAAACTGGCCTAATTTGGCAGCTGTTATGTTATTTTCACAAATGCAGTAAAAGCTCGAGTATCCACCAAGTACAGGAAATGTCAAATTCTGGATTCATGAAAATTACCGATAGTTGAGTGTAAAAAGAAAAAAAAAAAAAAAAAGAAAGAAAGAAAATTCCACATTATAAAAAAACCTGAATGGGAAAAAATTCTGCTTTAAAAGTATGAAAACAGTGATCAAATTTGCTACCAATTTGAATATCAAAGCCTATACATTATTTAAAATTATGTAAGATTTTTGAGGTGAGAGATGCATTTCTGTCATAAAAGCCAATATATTTCTATTATGAAATCCCGTCGAACATGAAAGTTGATGGGGATGTCGCCAATCTTTCTGGTAGAAATTTAAATGAACAGATTTTTCTTTATTTAGTTTGATAATAAAGCAATACAGATACAAGTATAGCATATAAAACACTCACACTGCTCTTTGTAATTTTTCTTGTTATAATATCATCATTTATCGATTTTTAAATTCACATATCATGGCCTTTTTTTAATGCCTGGATCATGTAATGTTGAAAATATTCCATTTCATGCAGTCCAGAATATTAATATTTTTTTCCAAATATGATGTAAAAATAGAACTCATATCCTTCCTTTTAACTGGCTTGTAGAAAATTAATCAAATTTACATTAAACTGAAACAAACTTCTGAATGATTGTTTGTAACATTATGCTTATCCATTACTAGCAATAAATCATAATGTTTGGTGACAATTTATATATGTTAATAATATTACAAGCTCCATAATGGCAATACAAATTTCTAATTTAATAAATTTTTTTAGACAATTTTTTTCTAGAATTCTTAAATATTCCAGTTAGCTAAATGTCAGATTATCAGCCTTTTACTGTACATATGTTCATAACAACATATGTATCTGTTTATATTTGCTTAAAAGTGGAATACAGTATGCTCTTTTAAAAAAATAATAATGCACAAATTGTATTAAATAATTACACTAATTAAATGTTATATGCTGACTTATAAAATAGGGCATTGATTAATATTTCAACATTCCTCTGAATATATACTAAAATTAGATTGAAAACACAAAGGTTACCTAACTACAATTCTGAACTGGAAGTCTGTAAATTCTGCATGCAAAAAACTGAATGTAGCTTCATGTGTACATTAATTTTGTATTGTATAATTATTACACTCCAAAAACACAGAAAAATTTTGCTTTCACAAGCTTGGTGACTTTTTTTTTTAACTGATACTTCTTGTTCTAAAAAAAAAAAAAAAAAAAAAATTCCTCAGATTCCATGCTCTGCAAAGATGTAATAAATCTAGTTTCTGAAACTAATTCATTGCATTAAACCACAAAATTTTCAGTTAAATAACGGATTTCTCTTGCCTTTTTGCACAATGCAATTATAATCAACCCCTGAGTTACAGGGGGTAAAATTATAAATCCATGGTTACCCTTCTCCCCAAAAAAATAAAGGTTAATATTTTAGATGGTGATGTAGGAGTTATAGCTACAACCAAAACTGTCATTGGAAGATTCACAAATAAAAAGGTGCCAGATAATAGCAGAATACCAGATGCCATAATATGGCGAATGTATAGCAACTCATATTTAACCCTCAGAGCGCCATGACCGGCTTTATCCGGTTATGAGATTTTTTTGTCATTTAGTATATATTTGCTTATAATTTATAATATTTTGCTCTATTACTTTCTTTAATAATATAAATTTCATTTTATGACCACATCTGAAGGAGTAGGGATGACTTGCAGAAACTTAACAATAGTTGACTATTGCAGCACGTATAATTTTCAAGAAAAAGCTGGTGATAGTGCCTCATTTCACAAATTAGAATTTTTAGATATTTTTATTTTTGAAACTGAGATTGATTTTTAAAAATTTAGCACGTTTATCAGGCATAATTAATGTTCTAAATAATTATAAAGTTGTTGCATGCTTTCAGGTCTGGATATTTTTTTAGCTTTTCCTATACTGTAAAGAAATTTGCATCTACTTCTTTTAAAAAAATAATATTTTAAATCTGAACTAATAAAAAAATTCAAACAAACAATTTTCTCTTACAATTTTTAATATTTTTATTGGTGTAAATAACTAAAAAATACTAAAATCCAAAAAAATAGATTTTTGAAAGTTTTTAAAATTCTTAATTGTATTGCATTTTTAAAATTATATCTGAATATTATAGCATAATATTCTACAAAGAAGTTTTATTTCAATAATATTTCATAATACATCATAGTGATAAACACTTTTAACATGTTAATAATTTTTATGCATTTATTCTAATGTTAAAAATTGTATTTAACTATAATACTTAATTGTGCTAGTATTTTATAATGATTATTTTTTTAACTTATTTCTAGTTCTGCATAAGTTTTCTTATTTATTGTGAATTTATTTTATTAACGAAAAGGGGCGGCAGCTCAGAAAAGCAATTAGTTTCGAAATGGCATTTTGCTTTGTTTCACCATAAATGTTCGTTTCACTTTGCAAACTGTTGCCACCAAATATTATCGCCCTATATTGTATTTAAAGAAATTAAATAATGAAGAATCTGCATGAATGCATGCATGTTTCTCTCACACTGTAAAAAAAATAACGATATTTAGAGCCATCAAATTTTGAATAACGTAATCCTCCACCTGAACATGAGCACCTGGACAACCTAATTTCGAATTTGTTTTAATCAATTTCTTATTTTGTAACTTTAACGAAATTTTAATTGACAAACTCAGAGAGTTCAAAGCAAGCAATGGCAACCCTGTACGGAAAATAACATTTTTATCTCCAGTGCGGAAATTCTAAAGATATGCCATTTTCAAGTATTTTTTGATATTGCTCTTGAATTGAATTTTATGTGGTTTATTTGCGAAGAATATGATATTTAATAGATAAAGGTAACACACAAAACATTACAAAAAACGCTCCTTTGGACGAAATATAAATCTGAGTGCTTCCAGAGTTTATCTCTTTTTTTCCTCGTTACACTCAGAAAAGTTTATGCTCCGAATTTTATGAATTACTACAGTAAATAATCACCTTGTAATGTTAATAATTAATGATCATATAATGAAATAAATGATCGTCTTGTTATGTTATAACAATTTGAAAAACTACTGCTTGAAAATGCTCATAAAAATCAAAGAAAATTATCAGATCTTGTTTAATTTTACCTTATTTGTTTCAAAGCATCATGTGCTATAAATATTATTTAATTTTACTTTATTTGTATGCAAAAATAAGTTCATAAGTTTTGCGTTTAGAATTTTTACCGTTTTACTAAAGAAATTTATACAAGAATTATGCTTGAAAAAATGCGCAAAATGCAGTAAAAAATGCTTTTATAAGATATATTAAATCTTATTTGTAAAAACTGTAACCTTCATAATCTCATCACTTATACAACATATCACATAAATAATTAAACGACATATAATAATTAAAAACAGTTACAGAGGCTGTTCGCATATTTTTTAGACGATTTTGGTAAGCGGTAATAAAAAATCGTTTGCTGCAAAAGAAGTAATTGCAATTGTACTATGTTTTTAAAAGTCAAAATTATCGTCTGTGGCTTGAAAGTTTTGATTTTATTCAAAATGGCGAATTTAACAAAGCAGTGGTTCGAAGGCTACATTTATGGCTCTTTCCGAAGAGAAATATGCATACTCCATTATCCAAAAACGATGGAGAGTTATGTAATATCTAAAGCATCGATAGGTAATATCATCAACAAGAAAGAAAAAAAAACATCAAATTGGAGCCTCAAGTGGGACAAAAATTCCAAATAAGTATCCAAATAAAAAACAGACATCTTCGACTATTGCCAAGGTACGCTGTTTAATGTTAAAAGAAAATCCGCCTAGTCAAAGGACAGTTGCAAAATCATTAAAATGCTCGGTGTCCACTGTAAACAAAATGATAAACGTTGATTTAAATCTTAAGAAAGTGAAAAAATGCAATGCCATCGTCTTCTTCTAAAGCATATCGCTCAATGCAGGACACGCTGCAGAATTCTATATGAGAAACACTTATCCAAAGAAAAATGGAAAACAATTGTCACAATAGATGAAGCATGGGTGTATTTAAATGATTGTAACAAAAAAAGAGCCATTTATTATCATAAAAGGGGAGAAAAAAATTTAAGTACATGGTTCAAAGAATCGAAAGAAAGTTTTTCTAAGGGATTCATGATTGTTGCTGGTTTTTCTTATAATGGCAAGTTAAAAATAAAGAGAGTGCAAAAAAAATGTCAAGATTAACTCCAAATACTATCAGGAACATATTTTATTGCCAATTTTTCTGAATGAAATACCATGGCTTTACCCATAGTGCCATCAATCTGTGAGACTCCATCAGGACAAAGCTAGCAGTCACACATCAAAATCCACTGTAAATTTCCTAAAAGAAATGGAACAAAAAACTGGTATCAAGGCCATACCCTTCACTGATATCCCTACTAAATCTCCCGATGTGTCACCTATGGATTTTTGTGCTTTTGGACTTTTAAAAACTGCATTATCCAAACATTGTCCCAAAACCTTAACAGGACTCTGGAAAGCTGTTCCGGAGGAATGGGATAGAATATCTCTTCTGCCACTTCAAAAGGCATTATTATCCTGGAAATTGCAATTTTGAAAGATAGTTCAGAATAAGGAATGTCAAATAGAACATTTAAAACACAAGAATTTTATGTAATTTAGTTTTGTGAATACAATATACATCGTCTAAAAAATGTGTACAGCCTCTGTATGTGATACAAACGCCATAGGTTTTCATGTTAAAGTAAGCCAGATCATCCCTACTCTTTCTTGCAGACATGTGAGTGACACACGCTCCGCCCACTGCGTTAGTCTATCTCTTATAAGGTCCATGATTACAGACCCCAAAACCCGGGCCACACAAAGGGTTAAGAATCATTCTTAACCACAATTCTCGGATTAAGTGACTTCCATTTCTACTGCATTGCATAGATTGTAACATTTATTAATTATCCTTTAACTTACCTGATAACATGTAGTTCCTTTCAATGAAATCTTAAATTAATGGAAATAATTTTGATATTTTCTAAAAATTCAGAAAAAACATGACAAAAAAAATAAAAAAAAGGTATTCCAATAAATGGTTTCCACAAAAGCATTCAAAAGTTGTGAACACACCAATAGACAAAATCTGTTAGAAAAAACACATGCAACAAACTAAGCAGTTATACAGTTTGCCTTCTCCGAATATTATCTTTTTTAAATAAATTCTGTGCTGAAACTTTACACAATCCTAGTATGAACACTTAGGTCTTTATGTAAACATTATTTTAATATTATTAATTTTTTTATGTAATATTAATTTAGGTTATCTCAAAATACCGTATGTTGCCGACCTGAGTGTTTTTAACTCAGGACACCATTCATAATCTGAGATATTTTTTGTTCAGATAATTTGTTCATGAGCATGTTCATCCCGTAGTTGAGTTCATCACGTTGAGGCATTTGTGATCTGAGTTTATTTATTATTAATACTTTATTTATTATGAAATACAAAATACTTCATAAAACAGTAACAGCTGGGAATTCATTATAAATTAGCATAAATTTATTCATTTTGCTTTTTGCTTTATAAAACTCACCTTTCAAACATAGCCTTTAATATTGCACCACTCTCCTTGTAACGATCTTCATTGGCTTTAGCAGCTTGTTTCCATCTGAGAAAATTTGAAAAATTTGAATTTGTAAAATTTAAGAACTGTTATAAAATTTCCAAAAAAAATATAATTTACAAATATATAAAAATTATTTACTTTCGACGCACTGCCTTCCAACGCTGTAGGTGTTTTGCCATCAGTGTTTCTTTTGTTAAATCATTTTGGTCATCCTTATATGAAATATAAAAATGTAATAATTAAAGAGGAAAAATTTTAAATATCTGTTATAGTTACATATTTTTATCAATTTCACTACAATATAATGTAAATTACAATGACATAATCTTTAAAAGGAAGTAAGTTCATTATATACAACTTTTGAATGAAGAGTTTACCAAGTTAGTCAAAAAATTCATTTACCCTCTTCCTCTTCCCCCTTTGAAGCAATGATTAAACTTCAGTGAAATTTACCATAGTAACAATAAGCTTGGAACAACAAAATTGTTTTATATTTTATTTTTGAGATTGAATTGTCATAATATGTTCTGTTATTTCAACTTGTAAATAAATTAATATATTTCTAAATACAAATCGAGTTATAAATTGGAAAACGTTTCACCCATTCCAAAATGGTATTATTCTGTATTAGTGGCATGGTTTATCCGGGCATGATATTTGAAGACAACATCACATTGTAATACTGAACAGTGGCAAGATGGAAGCAAGTTAACAGTCATCAGTTCTTAAAAACAGTAAGATCAATAATTTAGCTTACAATTTTCAACTGCTCAACTTTCGTGCATTGTTTTATATTTAACAACATTTAATAAGTTAAAAGCTTTTTTTGAAAATTAAATGTGCATAACAGTGAAACTCAAATTGTCAAACTCTCTAGAGTTCATTTTTGTGAATCTTTATTTTGGAAAAATAATCCAGAATTATGGTTCATAAAATTAGAATCAAATTTTAATTTACCTGTTATCACATCAGATCACATACAGTTTCACTCAGACACAGCTGAATCAGATGCAAAAGTTTTGACATATATATCTGATACTGTGCAAAATCCTCCAACTAACATGTACAACCAACTGAAACTAAGAATTTTAGACCAATTTTTTTTTTTTTTTTTTTTTTCAATCAGAGAACTCTAAAATGTGTATGCTTTTACAAGAATTCTAGTTAGGAGATAAAAGACCATTGCAACTCTTATTTGAAATGCACAATTTATCAGCCGGGAACTTCAGCGAGGAAGTATTAAAATCCATTTGGCTTCAAAAACTCCCAGTTTCAATTCAAAAGATATTGTAATTAGATGGTTCGGCAAAAACTGAGATATCTGGCTACCCACCTGAAACTGCGACTGTAAGTGGTAATGCACTAACTCTTCAAATCTTAAAAGATAAAATCATGGCATTGAAAGCAACAGTTAGAGTGCACATCTTGCACTAAATTTCAGCGATGTAGTGAAAGTAGAAAGCAAAATTCAAGTAAATCAAGAGGTGAAAATCATTATGTTAAATCGCAAACTCACGGTTTGTGCTGGTATCACAGCCGTTTTGCTCAAAAAGATAAAAAATACATTTCCCCATACAAATGGCAGGAAAACTTTCAGGCATCTCTGTATTAGTGGCAATGGATGATAGTCAAGTGCACTGCCCACTTGTTCATTTTGGATAAAAGTACAGGTTTTCAATTCTTGATTGATAACAGTGCAGCAGTTAGTTGCATTCCTAAAAAATTTACAAAATGTAAGATGCATCAAAATTTGACTTTATATGCTGTCAATAGTTCAAAAATATGCAGTTATGGCACTAAACATTTTGAACTTGATCTTGGTTTAACACAGTAGTTGGCAAACTTATTAGCCAAAGAGCCAAATATGAACATTACAACAATTAAAAAAAAAAAAAATTGGGAGCAACATCTGCTTGTTTAGTAAACTTTTATTACACTAAATAAAACTAAATTTAATACTTAATAAATATTTATTAATGCGAACAATGTGCTTGCATCTCCTTGGAAAGTTTGAGAATGTCAGGTTTGTATGTTGTTTTTAATTTTAGGGATGATTCCAAGTTATCATCAATAAGACGACTTCTCAGTTTACTTTTGATAATGTTCATACTTGAAAAAGATTGTTCGCATATATATGTAGAACCTAAAGGGGAAAGAACGCAAATGCAAGCTTTTTCAGCTGATCGTAAGAGTCAGGAATACTATTCCAAGTGTTGAAAATGATCATGTCTTCCTTCTCCAGGTCATTCAAAGCAGACCACTTGTGTTGTAAACTAAGATCACATTTTTCTTCTCCAATATTTCCAGTTCAACACAAAGACGTTTGAATTTAGAGCGCCATATCTCTTTGTTTATTAAATCCAGCAATTGTATTTCAAAGCTACCAATGTCAATTTCAAAAGGAGAAGATTTCAACTCGATCATCGTAACATTAAGAGGATTTTTGACAAACGCTAAAGATGCTCTGCTGTTTTTAAATTCTTGAAACCTGCTGAGAAATGCTTCCCTCATATTTAAAATTATTGTTTTAAAATGGTGTTTATCAACAGAGGAATTATTTTCTTGGCGATGCTTCACCAGCCTCGGAAAGTGAAACAATGTTTCCCTTTCAAAATCCTGTGCAAAAATGGATAATTTATTTTCGAATGTTATTACTTCTAACATCGAAAAAATTAAGTTTCCTTTCCCTTGTAGTTTACGATTCAGCTGATTTAGATGAGACGTAATGTCTATGATGAAATAAAAGTTTTGGATCCACTGATCGTCTGTTAGTTCTGGATAGTGAACGCCCTTGTCAAGGAGAAATGCTTTAATTTCCGGAAAAAATGGACGCGAAACGTTTAAAAACATTCCCTCTTGATAACCAACGTACCTTGTTATGAAGCAGAAGATCAGCGTACTCACTCTTTGAAATGGAGAGATTATTAAGACGATGATTAAGAGCTTTAGCTAAAATGGAGTAAATAATGGTAATCACTAATTCCATAACTTTACAAATTTCTTCCGCAAATGTTTGTGCACAAAGCGCTTCTTGGTGAATGATACAATGGTAAACAAGTATCTTGTGATTAATTTTTTCTTTCAAAATAGCAACAACCCCTTTTCTTACGCCGTTCATACTTTTGGCCCCATCTATTGAAATCGACACAATTTTATTGAGGGGAATATGATGCTTATCCATAACACTCAATTACAGCATTGGCGATATCTTCTCCACGCATCTGACCTTTGAGTGGCAATAATCCTTAAAAGTTCTTCTTTAGGGCCTGAATGAGACACAAATCTTACAAAAAGTGAAACTTGCGCTGTATCATTTATGTCACAAGACTCGTCAACTGCTATTGATAAAGCCGAAACCAATTTCAGATCTTCGATATGCTGGGTGGTTATATTCGAACACATTTTAATTGTTCTATCTTTAATTGGTTTTGCAGACAACGGTAAATCTTTAATTCTTTTCAGAATATCTGCTTTTTTCTTAAAATTCCAAAATAGCTCTTCGGATGCATTTATAAAACAATTTTTTATGTATTTGTCGTCTATGTACGGTTTTCCTCTCTTAACAATCTCTTGGCTATAAACAAAACTTGCCATATTAATATTGCTGGAAGATTGCATCCAGTTATTAAACACAGAAGTTGACAACTCTTCTGAAGTTCCTCAACTGCTTTCTTCCTTTGCATCACCGGTAGGATATTTAGTGTTAAATGACGCGTGCTTTCTTGTAAAGTGTCTCTCTAAATTTGACTTCTTGTTATGCGCGAATTTCTCCTTACAAATAAGACGTGTCGGAAGTCCATTCAAGTTTTGAATAAACGCAAAATTCTCGGTCCACTCAACTTTAAATTCGAGGTTTTCATCTTCCGTTTTTCTTTGCTTTTTTTTGGTAGCCATGTTAATTGGGGTGCCTATAAAAATATTCCAAATATATTTTTTCTAAAGCCACCAGTACAAAATTATTATCATTATTAAATTGATGAAAATAAAAATTAAAAAAATCTTTTTAAATAATGCAATTTTATTAATATATGTAACTGCACTAAAAAGAAAAAAATAATTTTTTCCATCATCCGAATAACAAAACTTTTAATATGATCGAAAATGGAAGAAAACTTCTAATATTTGGACAAATAGAAGTTATCGAAAAATCGATTACAAATTTTGTACCGGAACCACAAACATACATAGCAGGTGTAATAAAATTGTATAAAAATACCTGTAAGATGTGCAGCTAGATTAAAAAATACAACTTTTTAATAAGACAGGACAACGGCAGACACGGTAGATAAGACAAAACTGTTCACACTGCAACTGTTGCTCTGTGATGCCAATTTGTACCTTCACTACTTAATAAAACGCATGCACATGCATGCCGGTAGCTTGTACATGATTTATGTTTACGTTTACGAAATCTAATAAAATCAAACTTGATGTTCGTTACGTATTTTTACAACAATATAAAATTTTAATTACCTATCTATCTTTTTACACAAACAAAAAATTATACATGTTCTCGATTTATAGAAGAATTTAAATTTATCAAAATAAGATGTAAGTTTTTTCTTACCAAGTTTTTTTAAATGAAAATATTATTGCGCCTTCCATGGATCGCACTTAAGGAGCCAAAGAGCCACATGCAGCTCCAGAGCCGCACTTTGCTGACCACTGGTTTAACAAGACAGTTTTCCTGGCACTTCTTTAATTGTGGATATATAACAACTTATCATTGGTGCAGATTCTTCAAATAAATTTGGAATTTTGGTGGATATGAAAAAACAACATTTCATTGATAGCCTTATCAACCTCTAGTACAGTGCTTTAGGATCTTCTTTGGGACTAACTCTCATTTGTGACAATGTCCCTTATAGACAAATTTTAAACAATTTTCATGAATTATTTAATGTATTAAAAAAAAGTAATAACTCAACATTCGCCCTCAGCCAAACAGGGAAAAATAAATTTCATGCTTACTCTCCCCTCCCCCCCCCTCTGCTAAAAAAAAAAAATCTTCCTAGCAAAGTCTAAAACAGCTTTTAGAGTTACTGCAATGAGCAAAAGAAAGCCGAGATCATGGGTTGTACTGGCAGGTGCCAGCCAGACATCATTTTTTCTAAGCATCCATTTTTCATCATAATACTTCATTATAAAAATCCCACAAGTTTAAAAAAAAATATGCATAACTGAGATTACTGATGTAAAACAACTTACTGAACAAACTGTAAAGACTTCTTCTGGTTGTGGAATGGGTGATGGTATTCGTAAATCCCGACCATTTAAAGGTCTTGGTGGGGGTAGCTGGCGAATTTCTTCAGAGTTGGGGTCTTCTAGAACCTTTAAAAAGAGAAACAAAATTGTTTCAGAAAATGCATTTTCTCTTGATCATTTAGAATAAAATTCAATATAATTTTTGGCATTTGAATTTCATTATGCCGCAGAAAAAAATTATCATCACTAAATGTGATTATAGAAGCACTATCATTTTGTTATCTCTCGTCATCACTCTTTTTACTTAATTTGTAAGGCTTATTTAACATGTGATTTTTATGTTAAATTTAATCTGTACTTTTTTTTCGGTCAGCCTCACCAGGTTGTAAATAAGGTGGGATTGCAGTCCAAACTGGTTTTGGCATTTCTTGGCTTTTGCTAATGTTTATATCTACAGGTTGTGAGTAATTTGGAGCCAGGTTGATAGAAATTAAATGTACTATTTGTATTGTACACATTTATATGTTCGTGTTTCAAGACCCCTCAAAGAGCAGTGAAAAAAGTTCATTAAATTTTTAATTATAGTTATAAATACACTTACAAGTATAATAATTACATTGTAAATTTACTTATAGTTTAATGTGAACTTGCTCTGCATTCACTTATTCACTAGAGTTTTACATTTCAAGTTACTGAGTGAGGACAACAAATCTAAGATAAGAGGATTAAATGGCAGAAAGCAGATGTATAAAATATAAAAAAATGTAGTAAAATTTCAAATACTTGCCTATTAAAATGAAGTATATTAAAATATGGGCTTTACGCTTTATTTTCCTTTGTAAAACAATGTTTTAAAGGTTTTTAATAATTTAATTTGCTTATATATTTGTAACATGATTTTAAAATTATGATGCTAGGAAACCATGTACTGTATTACCTGTTTTATTACTACTGTAAATAATTTTAGATGGTATTAGAATTTGTACATGACTATGAAACTGTAATAAGTCTGTTGTGCTATGCAATAAAATGTTTCAGAATCATTTGAATCATTAAGTTTAAAAAGATTAAATATTTATAATATCTCAATGAAATAAGTCAATACTCATGCTATAAAAAATTCTGTTAAACTTTGGAATATTTAATATTTTAAATTCTTCTCCAACAAAAATCAAGATATTTGCCTTATCAGCTTCATCACAAGTTTCAATCTCGTCGGCAGTCGGTTCCTCCTTTGGTTGTTGACTTGCATTGTACAATGACTGGTTATTGATCCAAGCTCTGCAGATAGGATACAGTGGAGTCTTCTCAGTAAATGGAGTGAGATCAACAGCACGGTCAAATAGTTTCATCACATAAGAATCTTTAACAAAAATAATTCAGAGATAAATGCATTATAATTTGTTAATCAATTTTTTTCTTAAAAAAAGCTCTATAACAAATATCAGTTTTTAATAATTTTTAAGTGGAAATTTTTGATCAATACTTTTAAAGTACTGATTACTTTTCATGCTGAAATAGCATTAGACTAATTAATTCTTTAAAAGCAGAATTCTAATTCATAGTCACATAGCTCTTATACTTTTTAAATCTTTTTTTTTTTCTTCTAATAGCATAAAATTATACACTAACTGACACAGAAAATGGAATATCATTAAGATTTTGCCACAAATTAAAAAAATACAAAGCTCAACAATCTATGCAACTGATTTAAAATTCAAATTGGTCACATGATTAATGAGCGAGATAAAAGTGGAAAATCGGATAAATTACATTTGTCAATCCTAATGGATATATTTTTACTTATCAATTTTTCATGCCAAAATAAATGCTAAGTAGTAAAGATGCCTGAGAGACAATGCCAAAGAAGTTTTTAAGAAACTGCTAATTTAATGAAGGGTTTCATTTTAAATCTAGATACTAGCTGATTGGTCAGTACCATCACATCAACATTTGTTAATTGCGCACAGGATTTAGAGATCATGAATTGAAAATGGGAATGTGAATCATTAGAGGGATACAAGTGCATCTAGATGAATATCAGCATACTTGGGTTGAATGTATGCAGTAGCAGCCTCACAATCCACTACTGTCTATAATCTACATCAGCGGTCGCCAACCAGTGGTCCGTGATAACGTTTTGCTGATCAGAGAAAAATTGGGACATTATTTATAGTTTTATGAAGCTTCAGTTTAAAAAATGACATGTAACAAAACCTATTATAGAATATGGATTATACTTTTTTTGACTAGCACCTTTAGAGAAACTCCTGACTTTTTAGCTACTTTTGCAGGTGTATCTAGCAACATTTGAAAGTGAGATTTGGCATCCATGGATATGCAGCTGTTATCAATATTAGCGAGAACTGGAATTCTCTTTCCTTTTGAATTACAAACATATGCTATTGTAGTTGTTAATAACACAGTTTTTCTCCGTGTCAATAGGCAACTTGATGGATTTTTAAGTGAACCGTCTGCATTCTTGTTTATAATTGCATCACTGGAAGTTTCCATTTTTGTTTCATCTAACTGTTGATCGATGGCGCCATTGCTGAATAAGTGATGATTATTATGTTTGCAATAATTAAAAAGTTATAACACTATCAGTTTATTGATATTGCTTTGCTTTTGCCGATTTGTTCTTGCTTTTCGTGCAGTTTCTTTCCAGTGATGTGGAAATGTGAAGCTTTCTGTACAAGAAGGTACAATTTTTGTACTTTACATGTAATGTTTCAATGTGAATGAAATGTGTGCAGTTTGCTGAATATTATTGTATAAATGTATTTACCATTTTTTTAAAATTCATATTAGTGGTCCACCAAATATAAAATTATATATATAGTTGTCCATGAAGTTCTAAGGATTGACGACCGCTCTTCTACATGGTGTGCAAAGAGCTAACTTTATATTCTCCAGTATTGGTAATCTCTAACTGAACAAAAAAGTACATATGTTAGGATGGAAAGTATGCAAATTAGGCAACTGAAAACATTTCTGAAATGGATGTCTGTTGGAATTCAGTGCTTAGTTTTATTTAAAGTTGATGTAGTTTCTGAAAGTGATCAGTATTCACTAAAAGTAAAATACATAATATACATGAAAGACAAAAACAGGGGCTAACAGAAAGACTTTAAGGGGGTGACATAAATGGAAGTTTTTGAGTATACTTTAAAGTGTCATATCAAGAACATGGAATCACTTTTTAACTTTTGAATTAGTCTTTCTAATGCTGCACAAGGACTTGACAAGGTTGGACTCTATGAGGAAAAAACCAATGGTTGGAGGTCCACTCAATCCAACTTCTAAAGGGGGCCCATGTAAAAGTGGGATAATCATCATGTTATTGGACCAAAGAGGAAAAGAATTATACACTGTTTACTAGGAGAGTCAAGCTATAACTTAAACTGTGATTTTAAAGATATTTCGATTTAGAAGGAACATATAGCTTGCCCTCCTGTGTTAATGAAAGATCCTGTTTCCACAAAAACATTGTTGGAGGGTGGAATTGTTAAAAACAGCAGCATTAAGATGTACATTTTTGATGGAGGTTTTGTAATTGATCTCAGATATGTGGACAAAGTTTTAGAGCTCCGTGTAAAGCTGGTTAGAGGTGCAACTAGACCAAAAATTTGTTTAAAAGATGATAGAACTCATTCACATTGAGAATCTCTGATATCAGAACACTTGGAAACAGAAGATAACATTTGGATAAATTAGCAAGCTTATTCATCACACTCTCAAAACCAGATTCAGCAAGTGTAGAATGCCTCAAGCTGCAACAGCAGAATGATAATTTCTCTCTGGACTCAACAGGCTCTGAAAAATGTACTTTACAAACAGCTGCACACAATTTTACAATATTCAACTACTAGTAATCCTATGAGAATAAGATGTGATATTTACATTTCTGTCAGACATGGCCAAAGAAAGATTTAATGCAAAAGAGAAGAGAGAACTTTTTCCTCATTTTTTAAAGTACATATATTTGACTTTAAACAGGGTTGCCACTCAAACAGGAGAATGAAATTCCCTGACTTTAGGGGAATGTTTTAAGAAAATTCAAGTCTATCTGTGTAATGCACGTTGGCTGTGCTAAGAGGTAAATTAATTACAGTATTACTTGAGAACACAAAAATTTGCAAATTACACATGACTTATATCTATATAAATACGAGGGCTATCCAGAAAGTAGATTACGTTTTGGAATAAAAAAATAAACAAAGTATAGGAAACAAATTTTATTATATACAGATGAAAGCCACACTCAAATACTACTTTTCTACATAGTCACCATACAAATTAAGGCATTTATCGTAGCGATGTACGAGCTTGGAAATTCCTTCGTCGAAAAATTCGGCCGCCTGCGCCTTCAACCACTTCGTTACCTCTTCTTGCAGCTGTGCGTCGTCATCAAAACGCTGCATAGCCAGCCACTTCTTCATTGCTGGGAATAGGTGGAAGTCGCTCGGTGCCAGGTCGGGACTGTACGGTGGATGAGGAAACAACTCCCACTTAAAAGATTCAAGAACTTTACGAGTGACATTTGCCGTGTGGGGCCGGGCGTTGTCGTGAATCAACAAGATCTTAGAGCTCAACATTCCTCTGCGCTTGTTTTGAATTGCTCTTCTGAGTTTTTGGAGAGTTTGGCAATACCTTTGAGAGTTTATTGTAGTGCCTCTTTCCAGGAAGTCCACCAAAATTATACCTTTTCTGTCCCAAAAAACAGTCGCCATCATCTTCCTTGCCGACATTGTTTGCATGCATTTCTTGGGTTTTTGGGGAGAACTTGTGTGCCCCCACTGCATTGATTGCAATTTCGTTTCACAGTTCACATGTTTCACCCATGTTTCGTCACCAGTAACGATGCGATCGAGTAAAGAGTCACCATCCTTATGGTAAGCGTCCAAAAAGTTCAACGCTGCAGCCATTCGCTGATTTTTGTGGTCCTCTGTCAAGATTTTTGGAATCCATCTTGCACAAAACTTGTGGTAACCAAGCTTTTCGCTGATGATTTCGTGCAACAAACTTCACGAAATTTGTGGAAAACTCAAAGAAAGTTCCGTTACGAGTATTGTGAAATTTCGATTTTCACGGACTTTAGCATCGACTTTTTCGAGAAGTTCGGCGGTCACTATGCTGGGTCTCCCACTTCGATCTTCGTCGTGAACATTGGTTCGGCCATTTTGAAATCTTATGACCCACTGACGCACTCCACCTTCAGTGATAATGTTGTCCCCATATACTTCACGAAGCTGCCGATAGATTTCTATCGGTTTACAGTTTTTTGCAGTCAGAAACCTTATTACTGAGCGCACCTCGCAGCTCGCGGGATTTTCAATTAACGCAGACATTTCAAACCGTCACAGTATCTGAACGGAGCACAGCACGAACCTCTCACTAGCACGGCTAGATGCAGACTGAGCTGCGCAACGCTCTGACCCCAAGATGGCCGCGCTAGCCCCGCCCCTAGCGGACACAGACGGAAACGTAATCTACTTCCTGGATGGCCCTCGTATAATCCCCAAAGCATTACTATTTTAACTATAATAGGAACTGTTTTCTCCACTGAAGATTAAGATTAGAATCTGCCTAATCTGGATTAATAAATGTCTTTTTTTGCATACATTTTGCAGCTAAACAAAAGAAAGAAATATATTCAATGATATTTTTAAATAAATTCAGGTATTTTATATTTATTCAGCAGCATACATAAGCAAAAAATATGTGCATTAAATTTCATGATGGCATGTCATCATACCACTAGAATTTATTTCAGAATTTTGACAGAGAAAATTTCCTGAAACTTGAAAGGATTATTTACTAATAATAAATAAATTTAGAGGGAAGAAGTAGCATTAAATGATATGAATAACATAAAAATAAAGCTAATTACTTAAAAATTGAATTAGAATAATCAATGATATTTTAGCGAATATAGTTATATTTAATGGTTAGCCTAGATAACTGATTACTATTCTTTTATTTTACTGTAAAAGGACAAATAAGGCATTAAATAGGGAAAAAAAAAGCTTTAAAAATTTTGTGATAAAATCCTAGTATACGGTAAGGCCTTGGGACGATTTTGAAAATTGTCGCCAACACCAAAATGACCCGTTTACTGCTCATCATAATGTCGCCATATCCCGTGTGTACTGTATATGGAGGTTATTCTAACCTAAGAAAGTATATGTAAAGAAGGAAAGGTTCCATAGATGTAATGCTATTACGCCGCTAGAAAGCGGAGGGAAAATTCGCCAAGGAAATTGAAGAACGTGTTAAGAAGAAATATTCTTTGACAAAATGTTTTTTCTTTGATTTTTCACAATAATTTAAACACGGATTTTCATAGTTTTCTTCCCCTCAAAATAACTGATCCATTAATTAATTTACTTAAGCGAAAAAATATTTTCTTTTGTTTTAAAGTTTAAAGAAATTTTAAACAAAATTCATTTTATGAACTCTTGATAACATGACCTTCGAACTTCAACACTGGCTTTGAGCTTTGGCCAAATACATATTCTTTGATTCTAACTTTCATATTATCGTATACTAGGATTAAACTGATTTTGTTTTATAAGAGAATAAGTATATTGTTTAGTTCAACATGCACTGCACGTGCGCATGCGATTCTCGAGGTTACTGGAAACCAAAGTTGCTGGAAACTTGCTTTGCCTATCTAAAAGATAATCTAATTGGAGCTTCAAAAATTGGCTCTTTGCCAACTGCCCGAATGACACTCACGCGATACACAATTCACCAAGAAAGTTATCGCTTCCAACGTCGGCACATAACTCGCTTTTTTGGGGGGGATTGGCATATGAAATTCCTTGACTTTTCCAGATTTTTACTAAAATATTTAAACTCCCTAACTTTTTCTGGTTTTCCAGGTAGCATGGCAACCTTGTTTAAATTCAATATTTTGAGATTAATCAACTGGCAATATACGAAAATTAATCAAATAGGAAAAGATAAATGCAATGTAAAACTTAATATAAGCCAAAACAGCAACCTTATTTTTGCGTAGATTTTTAAAACTTGAATGATTTTGAGGGCGATCAGACACATACCCCATTTCTTCAAGAGCAAAAACATTTTGTTAACATGGGTGGAGCAACTGTATCAAACACAAGGATGAAGCAAAGCAAACATGAGTATAATGCCACCTGTCAAGGAAAATAGTAATGGAACATGACAACCTAAGGTATTAGAATTTTTAACTGTGTTAGGAAGGACTAAATGCAAATTGATGTAAATAACTACATAAGATGAATTTTAACAAGTATAAAAAGATTCACAGAAATCCAAATCATTAACTGATTTCCATGGATAATTCCATGGAAGTTCCATGGATAATTTTTGTAAACTCAAAGTCAAAATTGTGATTAAATTTCCAACCATGATTAGCTATCAAAGATTTCTTCTTTTCGAAGATAAGATTTGTGTTTCTTGATGTGAAATTTTAATGTTCTTTTAGTTTGGCTGATATATCTCAAACCACTCAACAAGACACTATAAATTCCCTAAGATTTAAAGTCAGAGATGGTATCTTTAAGAATCAAACAAAGAATTTCACTTTTATTTGGGAAAATTACCTGAAAGTTGAATTTATGGAGAATCTGACCAATTTTTATAATTGATAAAAAGACGAAATGGAATGATGATGAGGTTATTACAATTCTTTTGAACAATGAATGTGTTCTTATCAATGATCATGCGAGAAAATTTTTTCCAATGACACTTGCTTTCGAATAACTGAAATCATTAGGAAGTACTGGACTGAGGGACCATAGCTAGTTCTTCATTTTGGTGATAATAAATATTTTTGGAAAGAAAGCAGGATTAACTCAAACTTTAGGGACAGAAATTTACTCCTCAGTTTCAGTATGCATGAAATGAAATTCTCAAAGTTTCAAAGCATTTGCTAAAATATTACTAAGCAGTGATTTTGCATCAAAAGAAATCATAACTGAGTGCTGAGAAGAAATATCTTTAAGTTTCTCAAAAACTTCAAAAATAATTTTTTTCATAGTGTAATTATTGTTAAAAAGTAAAGAAAAACATCTAGAAACTAAATATTGGTTAAAGTGCATCATGTTGTTCCTAAGTTAGAAACTATAAGATGAAAAGGAATCCCAATTTTGTGAATTTTGGGAAGAGCATAAGATTAAGCACAGTCACCAATATGTGGAATGTGAAGTCTTTTAAACTCATTTGGGAGTACATGAGAAGACATAATAGCTGTTTCAAATTTTATCAGAAGGATCTTTAGAGATCAAGCAGTATGGGCCTTCATTTATCAGTTTCATGACTCCATCAATGTATTTAAGTAATTAACTGGAATATTATATCTTTCAATGCTTCTGAAATTTAAATCAGTTTAAAAGCTTGCTGAGTATGAGCAATGATTTGAGTAGTTGAAGGTTTCCATGTCCATGGAAGGTTGAAGTTTTATTTTAATACTTTTATCTTATCCTCTGAAAGATTAACATTAGAGATATTAAGATTGGAATTAATATTTAGTTTTTGGAATTTGGAAGCAGAATTCTTTATGGCGTTGATATGTGATTTTGGTTCTAGACCAAGATTTATGATCAACAGAGGAAAAATTTGAAATAGTTCGACAGTTCTTAAATGGAAATGATATACTCAGTTTTAGATGAACGTTGTTTCCCCCCCCCTTTAATGTGACAGTTTGAATTACACATAATTTTAGAAATACTTACAGAAGATTTTTATTTACATTTGACTTTAAGGAATGATATTCTGACATTTGCATTTAAGCAGAAAATGAAGATGTTTCAAAAATTTCATACACTTGAGCCATAGCTAACAAAGCTGGTTTTTTTCTTACAAAACTGCATGGATAATAAGAAAAATGTTTAAAATGATAGAAATTATAGGTAATAAAAAAGTGCTTATAATGCAGGATAATTTTAGAAAGTTAACAAAGAATTATGAAATTATCCAACAGGGGCAAAATGATCAAAGAGAAATACAACTGGAAAAAAAAAAACTCAGCGACTTCTGACAATAAAAGAATCCATCATCAATGTAAAATGATAATCCAAAAAAACAAAACCAAAAGAACCTTCTCAAAAATACTAGTTAATAACAGAAAACAAAATAGAAAGAAAAATATGCCAATGTAAAACTTAAATAAATATGATCTATGTTAAATAATTTTTTTGTATAAATAGTTTTTAATATTTTTTCAACAAATAACAGTCGAATTTTTTTTTTTTTTTTGTTAGTATCCTTAATTTTGATCACAGTATATTTTTAAATGTATAATTTCCCTTTTCAAATATTTAAAAATATTGTTTTATATATATATATATATATATATAAGTAAAACATGCTTTTAAGTACATAAAAGTGAAAAAGGCTTGCTTTTTATGATTTCTTTCCTTTCTCATAGCACTTAATTTTCATATTTCCTTACTTTCTGTGGTATGTGTTACAAACGTGATGCATGAATTCTTTATGAATTCAATCTGAATTCTATAAATAAATATATAAAAGCAACAGATATATACTTGTGTTTTTATTCAATGATTCATCTTTTCTACGACGCTTCCTCTGAGCTCTCTGAGCAGGTTTCTTGGCAGGAGAAGAAACAGGAGAAGGTTCCCTTTAAAAAAAAAAGTAAGTTACTCTCTGTTGTTGATAAACATAACAGTAACACAAACAATACATTTTTCTATTATATGTATTACATGCCGAATTCTTAAGAGTTTAAAAAAAAAAAAAAAAAAGAGGAGACTTTTAAGAAAGAGAATTACATTTATAACTTTGCACTGCATTTATAATTGTTATGAAATTAAAAATTATCTATTTGCAAGATGAGTCATTTGTCTGTTAACACCTATAGCAACACTATCTTGTGGCATTATGATGCCATTGTTAGAAATCAAAAATGCAAATATAATGTTATTATTATTATTATTATTATTATTATTATTATTTGCATATTATATATTTTTACTTCTAATTTTTACTTACCAGGATGTTACATACTGATAACAAAGCAACAATATCACTGCTTTACTTTGCAAGATAAATAAAATCAATATTACTGTTTTGCAGAAAAATAGCTTATACAATAAAAAATGATGATATTTTTATGATGTACAGCAGGGGTTCCCAACCTATGGTACGTGCAAAAGATATGCAAAAGCATTAGCAGTAATTATAAAAAAAAAACAACAAAGTATTATAATGAATATACTGATGAAAAAAATTAAATGCTCAGACAGTTTAAATTTATCACTGAATAAAAGGGACAGTAACTGTGAGGAATTTGGTAAAAATATATTTACGGGTGCCTCTTTGCAATACCTGGATACTGCTACACAAAGACCAAATATTAACTTAAATAATTGCATAAACTCGGTATCCATGCACACATCGACCTATTTTCACTTAAAGAAACTTGGCATTGCACACTCTCTTGACTTTATCCATGTATGCATCAACCTATTTTCACTTGAAAAAAATCAGAGACTTGAATAAACTTGGCAATGCGCACTCCTTTGACTTTGTCCATGTACACATCGATGTATTTTCACTTAAAAAGTCAAAGGAGCAACAAGTTCTACAGTAGAGCCAAACAAAAAATACATAATCTCAGTAAGGTACATTTTAAATCAAACAATAAAATAACATAAAAAAGGGAATGCAAGGATCTTATGCATCTAAGCACTACACAAAGCAAATATCCACTTACCTTATTTAGAAATTTATGCATCTTCAGTCTGTGGACATAAAATTCCTTAACAGCATCCAAAAAATTCCTAAAATTATCTGAACTAGAATCTGTATATTGGCATCACCACATAAATTCACAAAAATAAGACCAAAAAATATCCTCCATAGTGCCGGACTGTCGATGGCATTTCTTGCATGAACCTTTCTTACGACAAACCCCAGACCCATTCAAAGCCATCTGAACGATGTTTACGTTCGACCATACACATTTCCTTCCTATAAACAGGACAGTTTTAATGGCTACTAAGTAAACCTTCATTTATGCACCAGTCAATTAATGCTATTTTCCCTTTTTGTTAAAAATCTTACAGAAACTTCAAATTAATCTTACTACATTCTACCATATAAACCAGAAAACAAGCAATGTACTTCCTAATCAACACACACCACAAGCCCTTACAAATCTTTTCCCATCATTCAAAATTTACTGCAATCACACAACCGATTATGTCATAATAGGATTTCCATAACATTCAACTACTCAGATTACCATAAATGAAACAACTTGGCAATAAGTGAAACAACAACTTCATAATTAACAACTTCATGATAATACAAGGGGCACCCTTCAATCTACTTTAACCGTGAATTCTAATGTAACGGTCACAGACCAAATTGCATATGAGAGCAACGTAAATATTTGTAACTAATGCCCCCAACACCATTTATGTTGTTTGACTCCTTAACTTTATCCCACTTCCTGCTTTCTCATAATGAGTTGTATTAAATGATTGGAAGCCAATAATATGTTTAATATTTGAGTGAATCTTCAAGTGAATTATGTAACTGTCTTTCTTTAAAGTTATATTACAGTCAAATTTGCTTGATGTTTTTGGAATTGTTAAGTAAGAAGTTTGTTTAAATAAAATGGAAAAGAGGTTAAGAAGTAGACTTTGCACAGAACTACTATGATGGTGCAGAGGTGGTCCGGTGCACTGGCTAGCAAGATGGCTAGACCTCACTTGCACTGACTACTTCCTCTGAGACTATGTCAAGATACTGGCATATGAAAGCCCAATTTCAAGTACTGAGGAACTTGTATTCATCATGACAGCTACTGTCCAGGACATGTGTGATGTTTTCCAGAAAATATCAGATCTTCCATGTGCCAAAGATATGAGGTCCGGGGTCATAATTTCAAACACCTTCTTTGATGATGATTGTGACTACTTTTATTCTTATTTCTTGATTTCTGCTGTATTAAGCATAATAAACACGTTTCCTTGGTTCATGTTTTTCCTTTCTTGAGTTTTGTGTTGTCACTACCATGCCAGGAAAAACTTTTCGACAACGCACTACTATGTGATTTTCCATAGTCTAGGTGTAGTCTATCTTTCCTGAAAGTTTGTAACCGATTTGCTGAAACACCCTGTATATATATAATCAGCCTTATTTCATTAAATCATCAATGACTAATTACTTAATTATTAATCAATTCAATTTTAGCTTGTGCTTTTTGCAGTATATTTTGACATTAACTTGATTTATAAAAGCATTTTCATAATAAGTTCTTTCCACAAATAACTCAGGCTTAATAAATTAAATTTATTTAATCTTAGCTGCATTAGGTTTTAGTTTTCAAAGCTTATTTTATGCTCACTTGTTACAATTTATTTTATTTAAATATACATACATATATATAACTCTCTTTCATAAGAATAAATTGAATTTAATTAAATAAATTTAAATTAAAAACAAATTTAATTAAATAATTCTTTGCACCATTGCTGCAAGGAATGGAATTTAAATTTAAACAAATTTAAATTTAAATTTTAACTAACACGTATAAAAGTAAAAAAGCAAATTTAAAGCCAAAATTAAAAACAAAATTAAAAAAGCAAATTTAAAGCAAAAATAATTTAAAAAAAATATTTTAAAAATGTGCAAACATATAAAAGATTTAATTCTCGAACTAATCTACAATATCATTTAAATTCAGAAGCATAAGCAAAGCAAGTGCTAAATCAATCTATGAAAATAAATTCACTAATTTAGCAAATTAAAATTAATCCAAACAATTTTTTTAAAAATGCATAAGTGAATGACTGTTGAGCAGACAGGAGACAGACTTATCAAGGGGAAGTTGCCTCCAAACCTAACTCTCCAATCATTCAATTCGTGTTTCGTAATTCATGCAGGCAAGGGTAAAAGTCAAAACCAAAGTAAAAAGTGAAGAATGTCCAAAAAGAAATACCAATAAAGTGGTGCCCTTAGAAATTAGCATTTAAGAATTAAAGTTCTAAAAGGAAAATACTAATGAAGTCTTTTTTAATTTTGGCTTTAAATTTGCTTTTTTACTTTTATACGTGTTTGTTTAAATTTAAAAATAAAAATATAATTCTCTTTCTATACATATATATATCAGGGCTTAATTTCTAAAATTAGAAGTACCATAGCCCTATGGAAGACCGTCAGCAAAGAGTAACAAGAGTAAATAAATAAATCAAATGACTATTAAACTCATTAATAATTTTAAAATTAAACAGTTGATTATTATCAAATTAATTAATTCTAATTTAATTGATAATTATTAGATAATTAATTAATTATTATTTATTGAAATAATTAAAATTAAATTAAATGTAAAGAGATAAATTAAAATTTAATAAGCGATTTTTAATATAATTTTATTGCTAAAAATAAAATTTTCGAGGTACAATTTCTACTGCTTTTGTTATTCAGTTACATAAATGAAGTGCCGTAACCTTCTTATTTAGGGCTCCGGTGTGCTAAGGCTAGAATTATGATTTATTACCAAAACTAAGAAGCATAGGAGCCGGGATCAGGTGAGCTCCGGCCCAAATTAAACTCTGATCGTAGGGGAGAATTATCACAAAAATTAAATATACTTAAAGTATAGCTGATGAAAATTAAAGTAATGCTATAACAGGGTGAAACAGAATGAGGGTATGAGTGGGTAGAAATAAAAAATGAGGGGAATCTTGGTGAGAGAGAACGTTTTCTTTGACCACAGCTCTCTGCTGTTATAATTATAGCCATCAAGCGGATGTGTGTCAGAGGCAAAATGAGTCCTGAATCTGCCTCCTAAGGATGAATGTAAAGTTGCTGGTTATACTTTTCGCTACCCCCTATTTATTTACATTAGTGGATACTGTGGGAAGACGATGTACAGGACGTGCTTGAGCAGTTTATCTCATCATTTCACCATTATTGTACTCGCTGTTATTTAACGCACATTAAAGAACACAAATTTTCCTTCCTGTGAGGATAACTAACCATCGATACCAATACACTAAATACGATAGCATGGCGAGAAATTTACGCATTCCTAAACACACTCCCCTAAATTTATTGCCCTTCTTAAAGGGAAAGTTTCTGCGTGTGAGTGAGGAGACTGAACGTCTCATGTTCTCATGAGTTCGTATTTCTACGGAAATAGAGTATTGGAAGGTCTGCTTATTGTTAAACTAAAATGTTAGGAATTAAAAAACTTTTTTCCCTTGAAATTGTGGTTCAGTTTTATAAAAAGAAGTACCGGAGCTCATCTTATTTAGGGCTCCGGTTCGCTCCGACTAAAATTGTAATTTATCTTAAAAATTGAAAAGTACCGGAGCCGAGCTCCGGTGCAATTTAAACACTGATATATATATATAAATTCACTAGTAAAATAAAAAAATTTTCTATACTTTACATTTATAAATCATTCAAATTTTACAGGTTACTTTTCCAAATAATAAGAGAAAATGAGCATCTATGGTTCGTTGTTTCGAATGAGAAAATAAAAGTATAAAAATTATTGAAATATTACCTCTTAATAATTATTTCTGTCAAACCTTTATTGCATTCATCTTCAGAAGTTGAAGGGCTTCAAAGAAAAGGGGGAAAAATTCAAAATTTAATGTACTTTATATCTTGATTATAATAAACTATAAAAACTATTAAAATTTGAATTACCTTTCATCTGTCTTTTCCATAATGTACTGTAATGCTTCTTCTAGCTTTGCCCTTGCACTTTCTAGCTCGGGTGCTGAACAAGCGAAAAAAAAAACAAACTCACATTCACGTTTTCATTTTGATACCATACAGTTTTAAATAATTTAAGCCTAAAGAGCACAATTAATGAGTATTCTTTAGCTTCATGTCGAAGTATAATGAGCATAATTGTCAGGAACTTATATGCATTCCTATTTGCTATTTAGGCAAAAAATTATGTTACAAATTTCGGTACTTTTCCGTTTCGCCGGCGCAAATCTCGCCAAGCAGATTTTATTGCCGACAACATATAGTATACACATAAAAAATTTTAACACATGTTAGTTATAAGAATTTTTTATTTCGAAGGCATAAACATTTTAATATTGTTTAAAATTTATAGAAAGCCAATAAATTTGTAAAAAGACATTAATTTAAGAATTTACTAGGCTTTCATGGTTCAACATCCTGATTCGCTGGTTCGTATTACATGACCCCAAGTGATCTCATCAAGTAAATTACAATACAAAAATCTCAGTAACTATCTACATTAATTTCAAGTTAAATCTTAATTTAGAATACAAGTTTAAATGGAAGAATTATGTCTGTTTGTGCGAATAGCTTACTCAGAAATTATGTAAAACCGCAGTGCTTTACTTCGCTAGTGCATTCTCATTAGAATTGATGAATTTAACCCTTGACCTTTACTATATTTTCGGCTTCGGGTATGGCCTTAGGGCATAAAATTGAACAATCTGGTAAAAATTTGATGTAATTGTACTGTGAAAGAAACAATCAACTGATCTGATATGAAATGGCTGTGACTTGTTTTGAAAATTTCAAAGCATGGACAGTGTAAGTAATGCGAGACATACCAAGAAGACAACTATATTTTACATGTGAGTGTTTTGAAAACTTACCTACTTGCCAATCACATTTTCCTGAGAAGCCAGCATTATTTCTATATTTGATGATTCCCATGTAGAATGCAAAAATGAAACAGGACGCAATTATAAGAACAAGTGGTGATGTACCTTTCGCCACTTGTTACACTTGATACATCGCCACATGTGGCGATGTATCAAGTGGCGTTTATTAGCAATTCAATCTCGAGAGCCACTATAATAAGGAAGTAACCAAAATCCAATGCCATTCCTAGCGGGGTAGCAGAGCGTAAAAGTATGCGGGCAGCCAAAATCAGGGGCGGCCAAACTCTTTCGATATCATGCCTAAATATTTTTAATTCATTGTAAATACTTGTCATATGTAAGTACTTTTGGTACTTTTACGTTTTGCCGGCACAAACGATAAAGTCGCCAATAATGGTACAACTGATGCCAAACGGAATATCTTCGCTGGTAAACATTTACGCTTCATTTTCAAAACAAGTCACAGCCATTTCTTATCAGATTGATTGTTTCTTTCAATACTGGCATACAATTACATAGAATTTTTACCAGACAGTTAAATTTTATACCCTAAGACCATTCTCGGTAATTAAGTCAATTAGAATGCAATCGCACTGCTCACCCGAAGGCGAAAATATAGGAAAGGCAAAATCAAGGGTTAAATTCATCAATTTTAATGAGAATGCACTAGCGAAGTAAAGCAGTGCGGTTTTACATAATTTCTGAGTAAGCTATTTGTACAAATTGAAATAATTCTTGCATTTAAACTAGTATTCCAAAATAAGATTTAACTTGCAATTAATGTAGATAATTACTGAGAAAATTAAACTTTTGTAGCGTAGTTTACGTGAGATGAGATCACTTTGGGTCACATGATACAAACCGGCGAATCAGGATGTTGAACCATGAAAGCATAGTAAATTCTTAAATTAATGTCTTTTTACAAATTTATTGTCTTTATTTATTGGCTTTTTACAAAATTTTAAATCATATTAATATGTTTATGATAATTTCAAAATAAAAAACTTAGAAGTAAAATTTTTAATGTGTATAATGTATGCTGTCGCCAACAAACTCTGCTTGGTGAGATTTGCGTCAGCGAAATGGAAGAGTATTGTACTTTTTATACAATTTGTTATATGCAAGTACTTAGTGAGTGAAATAAAAATTTTATTAATAACTGAGCACTTTTTTATAAATTTGGGGGCAGCAATCTTGGGAAAGTATGCAAGCTGCCAATGGCCTAGGAATGACCCTGCCAAAATCTATAGTAAGCAAAGTTTTATCATATTTGAACAATGTTATATTTGAAGTGAAGTCAAAGGTCTGGTATCTGGGCCTGGTACACGAATCAATATGTGACAGAAGCTGAACTAAGAATGAAATTCTAAAAAACTACTGCCTACTGTTAGACATGAGGGTAGAAACATAATGGCTAGAGGATGTTTTTCTGCCTTTAAAATAAGAAATTTAGTGTTTATCGAATGTAATATTGATTGGTAAAAAGAATATTTATATTTAAATATATGTTTAAATATATTTTGAAGGCATTAGCAAGAAAATTTGGAATGTAAAATATACTTGAATTCTATCAGGAATGATCCTAAACTTGAGCTCTAAATATTTGCAAGTAGTTACTATACAACTGTTCTGAAGTTATTAAATTTCTCCTTATTATCCAGACTCCTGTTTCTATAGAACATGTATGGAGTGACATGGAGAAAAGAATAAGGAAATGCGATGCCTCACAGAAAGTCCTACTAAGAAAAATAATGTTATTTTGTAACTAATAACTGATATTTGCAAATAAAACTGAAAAACACATGTGTCAAAAAACAAATGTAAGCCATTGTATATGTGTGGAAGCCAATTTGAACTTCAGTTAAAATTAAGTCTTGTGTTGGCATCAAAGAGCTAAATTTTATCCAGTTTTACATCAAATGGCAGTTACACTTTATATCTGATTACATAAAAAAGGAGTAAGTCTACGTTTACATTCACTTTTCTCCATTTTCCTAAAAGAATAAATACATTAAAAAAAATTAATATACGAAGTCATACTTTCGTAAAAATTTCTTTTTATTTCAAATACAAACTGCATGAAACGTGAAAAACTAAGACACTGCAACATTCAATTAATATATTCGAATACATGATACAAAAGTATGACAACAACACTCAAAAAAAGTATTCCAAACTTACCCGTTTTTTCTTGTTTGATCTTAAATGCCATTATTTTCCTCCTTCCTTATTGTATTTTATAGAAAATCAATAACCAACTTTAAAACAAAATAAACAGTATTGTAACTTTCTATATTAATTACGAACAAGCACGGTACGAATATTTCGGTCAATTTGTGACCTGAGAGGGAGTGTATTGATCAGGCGCAACATGAAGCTCGAAACAAAAATATAGTCCTATGACTAATGTTACATATTTTACAAAAACAATGAATGTAACACAAACACTACATTTAAACTACTTGCCAAATGTTATCATAATGAATTGTATCGCATATCGATTAACGAACGATTAAGAAAAAAGAAAAAACACTTTTTCTACTATTCTCATTGATTTTATTCCTGTTTTTTCTATCTGCCAAGAACTAAATAACTGCTTTAAGCTTACTATTCTGCAGATTCATTTAAAAATTATATGTATTTTTTTGCGCTGATCAGATCATCTGTTGCTTTTTTTTTTTTTTTTTTTTTTTGTATTTGCTAAAATATCTCCCAAGGGTTGTTTATCACACAAGATTATTTTGAAATGAATGACGTTTGGCATCTGTATGTTTATCAGACTGCTTTAAGAACATTAATAGATTCGAGCTTAACAATTTTAAAATGATTTAAATTTTTAAAAAATATTAATAATTATCATAACAGCTTTGATAAACAACAAATAGATATTACAAAATCTATTTAACTTAGTGCTGAAGTATTCTGCAGAGGAAATGACAATATTAGTTTCCCTTTATCGTAATCGTTCGTCATATGACATGCATAGATTTGTTTAATTTTTTTTTCTTCTTGGTTGTGATATTTTGTAACTCTTATTATTAATCATTTGAGTAAATGAAAGTTTCCAAATTTAAGTATGAAGATTTCGAAATCAAGTACAGTTTTTTATAAGAGGAAATATCCCAAAGGAAATTACGTATAAAATAGTAAGGATTTTATTTTATTTTAAATTAAATAATTTGGTGAATGTATTGTATGAAAAATAAATTAGTTTCACTACAAATTAATTGTTTGGACAATTCAAATGATTTTATAGACGTGTTGTTGTGTATTAGAATAAAATGGTGTAAATGTTTGCCAACAATTTATACTATTAAGTGTTTATACTGTGTTGTTATTTTACATACAACTTACCTCTGTTTTATTGTTTTCGTGTACCTCACGATTTTTTTCTTCATTCTGATAATTTATTTCTTCAGAATAGTGTCATATAGTCATAAAAGGTTTAAATATAGTCTGTGTCTTTGTAATTTATTATTAACTATATGAAAAAGAATTATTCATTCGTTCATATTGCTTTGAATCGTATAGTTCTTTAAGCATGTGATAATTTAATGCTGTGTAACTCATAATTTGTGTGTTTATGCATTGTATCAAAAAGGTTTTAAGCATTTGTTACCTTCAAAAGAAAATTATTTGAACAAAATTGTATTTACACTAGGAAAATGTTGCTGTTTAGGAGTTTATCATGTGGACTGTCAATAATAGTGAGTAATGTGTAATTCTGCATAGATCAGTTAATGTTACTTATGCCTCGCAAAGTCCTCGTGTGAACACTCCATTACTTTTAACATGTTACCATTGTCAGTGAGTGGTGTGTGTGTGTGTGTGATTATGGCAAAGCCTCGAGGACTACCTAAGGGGAGGGATGCCTTCTTGGAGGACTTTCTAAGGGAAACTGGCTCGTATACACGTTACACATGGGGAAAACTACGAAAACGCCCATGCAGCCAGCCCGTTTGCGGGATTCGAACCTCAGACCGAACTACCAGTGTTCAGCGACTTTACCGCTCGGCCGCTGGTGGGCTGTCAGTGAGTGGAAATGGAAGGTTCAGCATGCCCTTCGTAGGTAGTTTGCTGGGATTTGTCTCTTTTAGTAAGATGAAAACAGCTACTAATGAACAAATCCATTTTGACACATTTCTATCCAGATATACCCAACATTTATTTTGCCCGCATGGTTTTAATGTGTAAATGATGAATGAAAACAAATTGTGGTCTGCAAAACATAGAAACATTTAGGATGTGATGTTATGATATGAGGGACATTTAGGATATGCTAATAAAAAATTTTTTTAAAAAGCCGAAATTCAATAACATTTTGTACTCAGCGATATTAAAATTTAGGAGTGTTTATTTTTTCAGTGCCTTCAGGAAAAGTAAAATTATGTGAATATTAAAAAAAAAAACTAGTTCCTTGTGCCAAAAAGTCATGAGGAAATATACATGAGTGAATATGGTATGTGCTACATGGAAATGATATTAAGTCCACATGTTTTTTTTTGCAGTGGGTGTTAACCATATCTTTAAAATTGATTATAAAATACAGAAACTGTAATAATAGAGGAAACCACCTTTTAACCAATAACTTTATTTTTATGTTTTACTTATTGTTGTATTAACCCTTTAACTGCTTAAGACGTGTTTAAACGTTTTTGGAGTTTCCTTTAAAAATGCTTAAGACGTCTTTACACGAATTTCAATTTTCAATTTCAATTTCAATCAAAAATTTTTGATTTTCGAAACGAGTTGCTGTCAAAAACGCATCTTTTCGTTGCTGCATATATTTATTTAAAGCAAACTGTTTTGCGCGTGTGCTTTTATATTTGAAAAGATCCAGAGAATTTTCAACAGGGAAATAAAGTTATTAATTTTATTGAATTTTGTGGATTCTTTGTGTTTTGAGGTAAAAGTCAAACCATCAGATATGTGATAACCTTAAAATAAGGGTATATATATAATCAGGATTTTGCGGCCAGACATTCCCAGCGAAATATATTACAAAAAATTATCTATGTAGAATTAACGTATATTCCGTTTAGTATTTGAATTTATCAGTGTTATTACACATCAGTTTATCAGTGTAAGTTATATCGAGATTTAGTTGTGTTCGATATTAGAATTTTATTTGGTTTATATAAATCCGATTTGTGTAATAATATTATATTTATTAAATAGTATTTATTAGGTTTCCAAATCTGGCAAACCCAATCAATGGCCTCCTGGCTAAGATTTCTGATTACCGCTAGTTCGACTCATATTCGAACCCAAACAAACGAACTGGTTGCATGGTTGAGTTTTGTGATTTTCCCTATGTGTAACATGAACATGAGTACGTTTTACTTAGAAAGTCATCCATGGGGACATCCATGAGGTAAAAACAAATTTTTAATAATTTTTCAATACAGTAGTTTTTAAATTGCTTGTTTTCAAATTTTATTTCATTTTTATGTATGTACTAATATACAGTTTATATGTGCGAAAGTGTGCTTGTTCGGCATATCCATCTATATTAATTAAATAAATCTGATTTGAAAATGCATGCACTAATGCGCTATTCTAGTAATTTGAAAAACACTAAAGTATTGTCTGAGAAAAATATTTATAAAAAAAATTAAATTTCGTCTCCTTACTCGGTGCTGTGTAAAACAATTTAAATAAGCTTATTAATTCTTTTTCTTCTTTATTAAAAACAAATTAGTTTATTTTTCATCTATATATGAAAAATAACAAAATCTTGCTGTCAGACTGGAAATTCTTAAAAATATAAAACTCGTTTTTTTCGAACAAAGGTTTCTGAGAAATTTCTTCTGGTCAGCAGGTAGTAACAGGACCCCTGACTGCTTTATTTGAAAAACCCGATGAAGTGGATGATTTTACCCCCAAAAAGTTTTCTCTAACAAAGCAGATGCGGTCCAAATGGCTTTGCTGAGAAGAGTTCGTATTTGAATAGCTAGAAGCTTAAGTTGGAAGACTTATTGTTCCCGAAGCAATCAGTCAGACAGCAATAAAATTTGTTATAGATATTTCTCTCTCTCTCTGAGTTCTTGAAATCTTGGAATGGGTGAAAGTTTATTTTGTTTTACATATATAAGGAAACTGCATGTAAAGCAAAATAATTCAAGGCACGCATTGTATGTTAATCATTGTACGTCCCTTCAGCTCTTCGGTTGGATATTAAGAAAAGAAATTCCTATAATGCTTTTGTATTACTATATAGTGAAAGATTTGTATAGTGAAAGATTTGAAAAAAATAGCTTCATATTAAAAGGTTTTCTCTGATGAACGAATACAGCTGAAAGCATGTTTGTGTCTTTAAGTATATCCACAAAACATGAAATAGTATTGTACTCTTTTGTGTTGTATTGCATTTTTATATTACTTCGTGGTAAATTTTTTGATTCTTAAATTTCTCTCTCTTTTCTTATAATACACAAGTACTCTTTCAAATATGGCTCACCTATGAACCTAAATTTTTATACTATAAAATTTTATATAAAAATTAGCCGTAATCATTAGACACAGCTTTGTGTATATTATATTCTTGAATACATGCCTGCAATTAATACTAAGAATACTATTGATAAAATTTGTGATATAATTAATAATGAAATTACTGTTTAAGCTAAAAACCGATTTGAATCTTTTTTTGATTATAGGGTAACATGAGCCAAACAATTTTCATTAGAAATATACAATTATGCTAACTTGACACATCAGACAGAAATTATTTTATCGTCATCATCGGCTATGATAAAAGGTTTTTACGCTTAAGATTTTGGATTATGATAAAGCACACAGGACCTATTTGTCTAAGGGAAAGGAAGTCTTCATGGTAGATTTTTTTCTTTTGTGGGAAACAAACTGTTAATTCACAAGTGTACTTGTGAAAAACCCTTAAACCTCCCATGCAGCCGCTACAATTTACCGGTGCTCAGCTATCTTGCCGCTTGGAGACTAGTTGGCTTTCTGAGCTTACGCAATATCTATCTGAATTTGAATATTTCTATAAAAAACAAGCAAAATAAAATGACACATTGTAAACAGTACATTTTACTGAAATCAAACTTACTTTGAAAAAGGAAAATTAATTGTAAGGAATAAGATGGATGCATTTAATTAAACGGCGGGCAATAACAGTGCTGATCACATGTTTTTGTATAGGAAATCATTTTGTTCGTGTTATCGTATAACGAAAAATATCCACAGATTATATTTTACAGTTTTTAAGAAGTCATGGGTTATCTGCTTTAAGAGAACACCTTCATGGGTAATTTTCTAAATAAAATTGGCTTGAATTCACGTTACGCATTGGGAAAATCATAAAGACCACAAGCAGCTAACCTGTTCGGTTGCCAACGACAAACTACCTATAGTGAACTTTAATTAATGTTTGTATATTATTAGTAGTATTAAAATAACGAAAATATTTATTCCAATAAAAATTTTTGTTTAAATATCATCCCTAGTAAGGTATTTCCCCCCCCCCTTCTCGGGGTCGAAGTAGAGAACTCTGCGAAGCTTACTGGCTAGGATCTGTACCTAGGCAGTCTCGGCCACGGGGCATAAAATTTATGAACTTGGTGGTTCTGAAGCCCCTGGGAAAGGTCATTTATTGGCCGGCCTCGGGGACTGGCATGTCCTGAGCGGTGTGGAACCGTAGCCGGAGGGCTTGGTTCCCCCCGGTTTGCTGGGTAACGGCCAACTGCGACTGGTAGGAGCATTAGACGACCGGTGCTGCCTGGTGAATTCCAGGTGGTGCGCTGCTCCTCTGGAGGGTAATAGTGGAGGTTGAACCTCCACGACGTGCCCAAAGGAGAAGTAGACCTGTAGTGTGATTTAGTTCACGGGGCAGGGAAGCCTAAATTGTTGTTGTTGTAGTAAGGTATTTCCTTTGGTTGGAGATTTGTCAATAATAAATGCTACGTTCAAACAAAACATTTATTTAGAGCATAATGCTTCAAAAATATATGCTGGAATCCCTAGAAAAAAAATATCGCCGGAAAATATATCTCTGAAAAAAATATTTAATTATTTATATTCTTATGATTAATTATTAAATAATTAATAACTTTTATACTTATTAAATGCAATGCTTATTTATACTTTACCAAATGTACAGCAACACTCTTTCTTTACAAAAATACCATATTGAATAAATTATAAGCTAATGAGTAACAACATAGCTTTGTTTAATTAAGATACAATAACAAGCCAAACAAACATTAAATTGGAAGTCAAACAACAAAAATCAGCATTATATTTTCAAATTTTCACAATCTAATTTTCATTATATCTTATCTCGTTCATTTGCGCTTTTGCAGCTGAGGATGATGGTTCGGTAAAACCATCGAAACTTGTCCTGTGAAAATTTGAAAATATAATGCTGATTTTTGTTCTTTGACTTCCAAATTAATTGCTTTGTTTGTTATTAATATGTCTCATCTTTCCTATTTCAGATAAAGTTTACTAGTGTTTCTTGGACAGGAAAACAAGAATTTTTAATTTGAATCAATAAATTTATGATACACTGAAAACAGTTTCAAGTTATAATCGCCTTTCTGAATATCTTGAACGTATATAAAAAAGTAAAATGCAAATTTAATATTAATATTATCACCCTTAAATAACACCCAAATTATTCGTTTATTACTCTTAAAACTACGTTATCAATTAAGGCAAAAAGAAATTATTTAAAATAATTATTATTTGCATGCAGTTGAATATAGGAAAATGCTGAAAGTTTTAAAGATTTTTAATTAATGACAAAAATACAGAAAATCTGAAATAATACGAAATGTTTCAGCAATATCTCAGAAGGAATGAAAGTTGCACGTGATATTTGTCAGAATAGAATTTTAGTGATAGCAGTTTAATCAGTTTGCATTGAAATTCCTGTGATAATCAGTGACATACAGATTTAGGTTACTTAGGTTAAAAATGCGTAATAATTAAATATTTAACAGGGTAAATTTTAAAACCAATTTATTTGAAAACTAACAGCTTCGCTGCCAGCCTTCGTTTGGCTTTTAAATGTACCGGGAAAATGGCTGAAGGGAACACCAAACGTTAAATTTAAAAACTGCATAGAACTTTACTCTGCAGAAGAACTTCATAAAAAAAAGTTATTACGTATAACAAAATTACAATGAAATAATATATCCCTTAATACAAATATTAATACAATAACCCTTAATACAAATATTAATTATCCTAATAAATAAATTAACCAACTTCCCTTTGCAAAATCTTAAGAACTCAAATGGTATAAAGGAGGTTAAGAACTTTGTTTCCTAAAAAAATCATTCAAAACTTTTCAGTATCTTAAAAATAATGAAATGAGCAATAAATAACATAAAAGAATACAAAAAAACAAAAAATTCTGAAAAGCAAAGTATAATTAATGATATTTTATCTTATATCTTCAAGAGAAAAAAAATTGCAATAAAATAAGCTATATTCCTTGATACAAATATTAATTATCCTAATAAAAAATTAACCAACCAATTTCGTTGAAAAAACAAAATCATGCAAAACTTTTCAATATCTTACAAGCAGTGAAATAAGCAAAAAATAACATGAAAGCAACTCAAAAAACATAAAATTCCACACAGAATTTTACTCTGCAGAACAACTCTATAAAAAAAAATCAGTAAAATTGTATTATATATATATATATATATAAATGACAATGAAATATGCCAATCTCTTAAAAACAGTGACATAAGAAATACGATGAAAAATTGTTGCCAATGCGTTGAGATATTTGTCATATCGCTTGATAAGCTTCAAAAAGTCCTCCAAGAAAAATTCACGCTTTGCATATGGAAGAAGCGTTGAACGGCTATGGGCGAAAGGCGACACAGCAGGAAAACGCACAAGTCACTGATACACCATTGGGTAGAGGTCGCTGCAAATCAAGCAGATGGCGCTGTTGCAGTGCCTGCGCAAAGCGGAGATCAGCCTCTCATTTGAACCCCGGTAGGTATGGAGAGAAGATGCGTTTTGAATTCGTGGTCAAAGGAGGAAGTGAGAGCGGTTATCCGCTTTGAATGGGCACGTGGAGTATCAGGAACAGAAATTCATAACCGCCTCGTGGAAGTCTATGGGCCAGGTGTGATGTTGAAGCAAATGGTGCGGAGACGGTGTCGCACATTCAGTGATGGATGTCAGCAAGTGGAGGACATACCGAGAGCTGGACGGACGCACACGGCCACTACAGATGCAAATGTCAGGAAGGTGGATGACATGATTAGAGCGAACCGGCGTATCACCATCGATGAAATAGCGGAAGAACTTGGAATCTCACATGAGCGAGCTCAAAACATCATCCACGACATTCTTCGATACAGAAAAGTGTCAGCACGATGGGTGCCCCGACAAGTGACCTCGACACACAAGGAACAACGCATGGGGGTCAGCCTGGAACATCTCGTGCATTAGCATGAAGATGGCAATGACTTTCTGTTTTGGATTGTGACGGGGGATGAAACGTGGGTCCACCATTTCACGCCAGAATCGAAGGCCGCATCTATGGAGTGGAAACATCCGTCATCACCTGTCCGAAAGAAGTTCAAGACAACCCTCTCTGCAGGTAAAGTGCTCCTCACAGTTTTCTGGGACGTCCAAGGAGTTTTGTTGCTGGACTTTTTGGAGGTTGGAACCATCAATGCTACGCGCTACTGTGACACCCTGTCGAAATTGAAAGAGGCGATTCGGAAAAAGCGGCCTGGCCTTCTCACATCTGGCGTTCTGCTGTTGGATGACAATGCCAGACCACATTCGGTGATGGCAACGCAAAACCATATTGCAACTCTTGGTTGGGAGTGCCTACACCATCCGCCATACAGTCCTGATCTCGCACCAAGCGACTTCCATCTGTTTCCAGCTTTGAAGAAAAATCTCGGGGAAAGGCACTTTGGAAGCAATACTGAAGTGAAACAAGCCATTCAACGCTTCTTCCATATGCAAAGCCCTGATTTTTTTCCTGGAGAGCTTTTTGAAGCTTATCGTTAATTATTGAAGCGTAATAAAGAATTTCGTAAAAGTCACTTTCAATTTCTTTAAAAAATTCAACAAACTGTCGATGATTTAAGGCACGTCCTCGGATAAAATTCACAACTTTTGTCACCACAGTAACGACGTGATTCAATTTCAAGACTTTTCTACATAACACTTCTTGATGAATAATGCAGTGTAAAAATAATATATCCTGTTCTGGCTGCAACTCTTTTACTTTGTCGCTGATTTGTTTTAGTAAACCCACATTTATCCCTGTTAAACTAGGACAGCCATTTGTAGTGATGCTTACTATTTTGTTCCAAGTTAAATTTATTTTAACTAAACACTCTTCAACAGCGATAAAGAAGTCTTCACTGGTAGTTGTATCTTTCATTGGATGCACACTAAGAAGTTCCTTGCTAATTTCACATTCCTTGTTAATACCTCGGATAAATATTAATAATTGACTTGTGTCAGTAATATCACAAGACTCATCTAAAGCCAGAGAACAATATGTAAAATTGGCAATTTTTGTGCTTAGCTGTTCAAGTAAATTTTCTGCAATATTTTCGATCTGTCGTATTATTGTTCTTCTCGAAAGGCTTACATTTTCAAAAATATGTTTTTTTTTTTTCAGGACAACATATCTCTGACACTTGTATCATGCATTGTTTAACAAATTCTGCTTCAGTAAAAGGTTTACAGAACTTAGCAATTTTGTGTGCAACAGCATAACTTGCTTTTGTGGTAGATTTCTCGATATTACTTTGTTTGGTACAAATATTTTGTTGCTTATTCAAGTTTTTTGTCATGTTTTCTGCTGCACTTTGAAGTTCTTTTAAAGAAAGTGATGCATATTTTGGATGTTTTATTTAAAATGCCTGTTTAAATTGTATTCCTTGAAAACAGCAATTGTTTCCTGGCAAACTAAACAAATTGCTTTCTTATCAGTGTTTGTAAAAAGGTATTTTACCATCCATGCTTCATTGAAATTTCTGCATTCCAAATCAACTTTTCTTTTTTTAGATTGACTCATTTTACAAAGGCCTGCAAATAAATAATTTAGTTATTACAATAAAATAATATATATATATTATTAAGAAATAAGACATATATATAAGAGATTAAAAAAGATATATTTTAAGAGGATGTTACGGCATATAAGAGATTAAAAAAATTGCATGCAGGATTTTTCAACTGGCCGGATAAAATAAGCTGCCCGCGGGCCGGCTTTTTCCCACCTCTGAGTTTCAGCATGATATGATTTACGCATGTAGTGTTATATTTGCTAAATGTTTTTACAAAATAAAAATGTTGAATTTAAATCAAGTTCAAAAGCTTTTTACTCATATTTTACATAAGTATGTTCAGCTGGGTTCCATCATCAAAGTGCATAAAAACATAAATTTTATTTTTAAAATTTTTAATTTCTACCGAAATTTTAAAAGTTTTTGTCTTCAGACTTACATAACTATATTCAAGCACTCATCTCTACAAATGCGCATCAAAAGTATGCAAAATTAATTTTAAAAACAAAAATTAACAATTTGCAGCTACCTGGGAAAAAATGTCTTAGAGGGACATACTGGCTCTCAAAATTCAGGATTTTACTCTAGATTTTTTTAAGTCTCAATTTTGTGTCCTTAGGGTGCATAAATTATAGTTCATGCAAAACTTTGCCACAATTTAAATTATTTTATATATCGCACCCCTCAAAGGGTTAACTAGTCATTAAATCTCTGTCAATCTAGAGGATTTGCTTTAAACAACTAGAAAACCCATTTGGATTATTGAGTTCCTCAAAACACGGTTTGGTTTGCAAAATGCAAGAATTCCGGATATTTAATCTTTTATGTACTTTCTGGTTTAGAATTGTGTGTTCCTTACGTTGATGATTTGCTTGTGGCTTCAGCAAATGAAGTATGCTGAAGAGCATGAGAGCCACCTGCGTTTGATTTTTGATAGAATGCAAAAATACAGATTAAAATTGAATTCTTCTAAATGTATTCTGGTAAAGTCATCGGTATCATTTCTTGGATGCTTAATTACTCCTTCAGGTGTTCAGTCTCTTCCTGAAAAAACCATTTTGCCGATAATATCGGGTTTGGCGAAAATACTCGGCCGAATAATCCCAAAGTACCTTTTTATTTTATAAATCTGTTAACACTTAATTATTGAAAATACTGAAATTTAAATTTAATATTTCATTAACTTAATTAATGATCTTTTCATTTATATGTTGTTAATTATTTGCAATTATTTTCATGTTTTAAACTAGCATTGTAGTGGCATCTAAGAAATTATTAACTAAAAGCAATAGATCACATACTACATTATCACCAAAAAATATTTATGCCATATTTGGCCCTGAACGTTGAACAGTATCGAATAAGCCTTTGTTTAATATACATACAAGTTTTAACTTTTGTGCAAGAAAACTTGAAAAATACATTTGCTGTTTGTTTGTGCTAGGTTCATCAAAGTGGCTGAAGATCACACTTTGGCCTTCCTTACTGTATAATGAAGTTCTACAATCACTGATTTTTCTGTGCTGCAGAATTTTATTAAATATTTCATGCAGTTAAGCAGCGTTATCTTTTTTCCCTGGTGATTAAATTTTCTGTAAATTTTTTAGATCTATTAGATTTGAGGTTTACTGCTAGACTTATTCTATCAAAAGATTACAAGCACAGGCACAATATCTGGTGTGAGAATTACTCAAAATGTTTCAGCTCATTGTATCAGTTCTTTAAAAAGCAACTTATTTACCACTTTATGAATGTTGGCTTTATGAAATTTTGCTTTCACAAGAGATCTACATTAGTATGTTTTCTCACTTGATTGAAGAAACCCAAAAATGATTCTGCTTTTACAAATAAAGGTGAAAAGTAAAACTGTGCTCTAGTACATTTTCTATGATTATCGAAATGTACGACTAATTATATAGCATGTAAGCTTAATGCACTTTTAGAAGATATTTTGATTGCTTGTGAGGAAATGTATACTAGGAGGGAAAAAATGAATCAGCAACCAAGCATACTACCTTTTTGTACCTTTTCACAACAGAAAAGAGAACAGCAAATCTTGATTTTCTAGGTTTATTCCAAGAGGCATTAAAACTGTAATCACAATTATCTCGTGAATACAGATGATAATAAGATACCACTAGCTGACCCTTATCCTTTCTTTTGTACATTCCAAGTCTTGGATCTCCCACTGTCATATCTGCAGTTACTTGCTGTATCAATAATATGGTTGCCACTTGGAAATTTTATAATAAGCTTGCTTTATTTTTCATTTCATAGTTGAAATTATACTGCATAGTTATTTCTATTTATATGGACTGTGTATAAATTATATATGTTTAGTTATTTTAGACTTTTAACTGAATGGCGTGATTGTCTTTATCCAATCATGAGATTTATTGTTATTTGGTATAGAGTACTACCTTGCTATTTAAAATATTTTGCATTATTTTCTGTAACAATTTTACTATTATCCTATTTGAGCAGAAGGTTATGAAAACAGAGATTGAAAAAGTATTTGTAAAAATCTAGTTAGTGAATGCTGTGTAAAAGCAGTTTTTCAAGAGCAAATCTAAAAATCTGCACCATTACCATTGAGAAATTTAAAAGTATTTTGGTATGATTTCATAAGTTACTTTGAAAGCCATGAAATACTCAAAGACTTTTCCCATGTAGATTAATGGTATTTGCTTCTTCATTATATGGTTTTTGTGTTTATGAAACATTTAACAGCAATAATCTAATTTTCTAAAGTGAAGATGAAACCTGTAGTGTAGGTACTTCATTTTATGTCGTTTCTCAAAGAAGTTGCAATATATGCCAAGTTCTTATAGAAGAGAATAAGCAGAGAAGAGAACAAATACTGAAACTGTAATGTGAGGGCTGAAGTCTTTGATTAAGAAAACTGTTGAAAGTATTTTCCAAGATCATTTAAGCTGTTGCAATATATATTTATGAAAAAACATATAATTGTCATATTACTGTGTAATCTTCAATTATTCACTGTAGCATTTGAATTCAGCTTATAAACCTGCCAAGTTGAATATAAAATTTTGAAATATCAAAATTCGGTCAAAAAGTCGAAAATTTTGGCTTCTGAATCTGAAGTTATGTTTATTTGATGAGGAAGTTGTATTAGCATTATTTTCTCAATAATATAATTTGACTTTATGTAATGCTGCTGAATATAAACAAACTCATTAAAGAAAATTTAAAAAGTGAAGTTTGCTTTTATTTCTTTCAAAATCTACTTATCATTTGTAACTATAGCTGTTTTGAATTTTTTATTATATTTTTTAAATTAGTGTAAACATTTTTAGTATTTTGCAAAATGGCCATTATTTCTTTTATTGTTAAAGTAGAGATGATTACTTTTTTCTCTATTTTTTAAAATTGCTTCCATTTTTTAAACTTTCTACCTAAAACCACATGCTTGACTGTGCTCTTATTTTTTTCCCATTTCTTTGCTTGTTGCCTGTTTGCTGAAATCTTCATTTGAAATACTGTACTACATTTTCGTCTCCTTTCATCGGTTTTTCTTTTTCATTTGTATGTGAGGAATTGAGCTAACTGGTTTCTTATTTTCTTCATTCTGTTTCCAGGTGTTGTTATGGTTAGCAGTTCACTTTTATTCTTCAAAAATTTCGAGTGGGAAAATGTGAAAAAATGATATCGGAAGCTGAAAAGCAGCATTTGAAATTCTTTCCCTTGAATAAGGAGAATGGTAAGAAAATGTAAAAAATTTTATTACGCTGAACTGTTAAAAGTTAACAAGGTATCACAAAAGTCAGAATTTTTATCAAAGAACTCTCAAAATAAGAAACATATTTAGCTTTATGAAGAGTATATAAGAAATTTAATTTTGAGCTCTAGAAATTTTTTCTGTGAGTTAGTTACTTAGCACATACTTAATATTTTTAACATGTTTGTTCCCAGTATGCACTGGTATGTGATGTGGAATTGTTGTGGAAGAGCCAATCATGCATTTGTGCATGGTATGGGGTGATGTGTTACGTGCTAATCACGTGCTGATGCTGAAAAAGCTACAGCTCACCTCAACACTTCATTCTCTGTTTAAATCGGCATAACATTTTGAGCACATATGCTAATACTAGCATATAATGAATGTTAGAAACTAGTTGTAAATGTGTTTGGCTTCAAATTAATTCCTTTTACTTATTGGAAAAAAAAAAAAAAAAAAAAATCATCTAACAAGTTGTACAGATGATAGTTACAGGCTTTCACATCAAAGAAAAGAGAAAAATAAAAGACTTGTAATAGCTCATAAGGTTACAAGTTTGTTGGCTGAGCTATCAAATGATTACCCGGATGATTTTAGTTATAATGGTAACAATGTCGAGGATTTCTTTCTTCCCAAAGATTCCTATGAGATTTCGGATGTAGGATGCTAGATATAGGAAATAGCATATTAGTAGACAATTATTGTAACATTTGTGAACTGGCAAAATGTCATGTTGATAGAAAAATACATTGCATTAGAATAATCAGAAAGAACAGGAAGACATTTCTGAAAGAGGATAGAGAAAGAAGAACTAAAGAAAGGGCACATTGTAGCAAAGTAGGCTAATGGTATTATGATTGCTAAGTGGAGGGAAGAAAGAGATATCACTTACATTTCTACTGAAAAAAAAAAAAAGTGTTATAGAAATGAAAAACAATATAGGCTAAATGAAATCAAAACCCTGTAATTCAATATTAAGAATTTATGATAGGCATTGATGAGCAAGATCAAATGCTTCCCTATTATCCATGTGAAAATGAAAGCCATTACGTGACTTACTAAAATATTTTCTGCATTTTGCAAATAATGATGATGAATTCCTTCCTCAACAGATATTACAATAAAAACATGTCCCTTTATGACTTTCAGCAATGCAAAAAGATGTTTATTGAAACAGCTATCTGACCTTCATGCTCCTGTATGTGATGTGCTGAATAAGATTGTATGTTCAAACTGCAAGAAAAGAAATGCCAGAAAATACTATGAACGCATTGCAAAAGTTGCTATTCCTGAGGAAATTGTAAACATACCATCTACAGAGTTGCCAACTCTCCCGATTTAGGCGGGAGACTCCCGATTTTCGACCGCTCTCCCGCCAACCCGATTTACAATATATTTCTCCCGACTTTTTCTTATTCTTAATATTTCTCACGATTTTTATGGAACTTGGCTTAATACTTCGTTATATGAACAAAAAAAAAAAAAAAAAAAATGATTTTGGACATCTGAAAGTAACTGAATTTTCTCTAGATTATATCTAAAATGAAACCTTGCGAATCAGATGAGAATTTCTGCTTTGTGATTGACAGCATACGTATCCAGCAACGTCGTTCTCCAGTTGTCCAATGGGCATCGAGCTCCACTGCGTGTCATCTGGCATATATTAGCCAATGAGCACAAAGCAAGCTCAAGGCCATTGGCCGTTCTCTGGATGTTCTTTCGCTATTTCGTTCATCTTGTCCTGAGTTGTGTGAGTACACGTGCCTTTAGGAAATAATTTTAGAAATTATCGTCTTTTGATATGTCTGCGAGAAAGGTGAAATACTCGTGCACGTTTAAAAAATCGTACACAGTTGACTTTCCTTCCATTATTTCTTCAAGGAAATGTAATAAATTTGCGATCTGTACCATCTGTCGTTGCGATTTTTCGATTTCGCTTGGTGGAAGGGCAGATGTTCTCAAACATGTGCGTACACAAAAACACAAGGACAACATGAGTTGTTTTGAAAAAACGAAAAATTAAATTTTTCTTCGGAAACAAAAGACCAAAAAGTGATTAATGCAGAATGTCTGTTCTCTGCCTTTTTACTGGAGCACAACCTGCCACTGAATGCATCGGATCACGCTGCAGCTTTATTTAGAAAAATGTTTCCAGATAGTGAAATCGCTAAGAAATACTCAAATGCAAGGACCAAAACAGGTGCAATTGTTAAAGAAATGGGTTTGAAAAATAAATCGTCAGTTATTGATTGCATTAAAACAACTCCGTTCTGCCTCTCTACGGATGGAAGCAATAATACCAATTCAAAACTGTATCCAATTGTTGTTTCTTTTTTTAATCCAGAGTCTTCAGAAATTGAGTGCAGTTTACTTTGTGACCCCACTTTAGAAGGACATTCGACAGGCTTTAATATAGCACAGCTAATTATTAAAACTTTAAAATAAAATGCAGTCCCTCTGGATAATTGCTTAGCGCTTGGTGCCGATAATGCACCAGTAATGGTAGGCTTGAAGACTGGTGTTGCAGGCATCTTAAGAAAGGCAAATTCAGATTTGCAGATTATGAGGTGCACCTGTCACCTCTTAAATTTAGCAGCTGAAAAAGGAGCAGCTTCTTTACCATTAAATGTGGATGAACGCATTGTTGATATTTATTATTATCTTGAAAGGAGTTCTAAAAGAAAGGAAAAATTGAAACAGTTCCAACAGCTGCATAATACTGAAATGAGAAAAATTTTGATTTTTTGTAATTTCTGCATCATTCAGCAATTCAACTGGCAGTTCTCAAAATAATACTGCAAAATATAAGCGTAAAGCTGATACAAATTTCTCTCAAAATTAAAAAAAAAAAATTGCTCAACACACGAAACATTTTCCGATTACTGTAAGTTTATCTTGTGAAGAACGAATATTTATGTTTTTCTCTTCGGACCTTAACAAAGCTTTTTGCTTTTTTTTTACAGTTCATTTTGCCATCATTCGATGTTCTGAACACAATTCTACAAAGCAGAATTCCATTAATTCATGTTTTGCAATCAATGATTTATGATCTGTTTAAAGACATTTTTTCAAAGTTTGTAAAACCAGTCTGTGTTTTGTCTTGTAATTCTATATATGATGTGATTTATGGTGAAACAGAAAATCAGAAGGAAAATGAAGATTTGGCAATAGGAACTGCAACTACAAAAGTAGTGGAAGAACTTTCAGAAGAAGACAAAAATAAGTTTTATCTTCATGTTAGAAGTTACATCTGTCAAGTACGTGATTACACACTACATAAATTTCCAGTCAACGATAAAGTGATTTTGCATGCTAAAGTTTGTGATGTTTCTGCTCTAGCAAATGCATTTTTTTTTTTGATATAAGGTACTTTTTGAACAGATTTCCTGTGTTACTTCGTTTAGTCATGAAAGATGATGATATTGATGTTGCTACTGATATACTGCAGTCGCAATTTTGCAGTTTACATTTAGAAAACTTGGATGAAGTTATAAAATCAGCTAGGATTGACACCCAGTGGAGGTTAATTGGAAAATTGAAAGGTGCTGATGGAATTTTAAAATATAGTGAACTCTCTAGAATTATGTTGGCCATCTTGACAGTTCCCCATAGTAATGCAGAGTGTGAGAGGATTTTCAGTGTTGTTGCGAAAACGAGGACTAAATTTAGATCTAATATTAGTGATGACACATTAGAAAAACTTTTATTGGCGAAAGCAGGCCTACATGGCAATTGCTATGAACAAAATTATGAAGTTTCTTTCTTAACGAGAGCAAAATCTGCCACTGTCCATAACATTTGTATGAAAACTGATTAAAGTGCCTTTTTTTTTTTTTTTAAACGATGAAAGTAATAAAAATGTTTTTTATGTCTAAGGTATTTTTTGTTTTGCTTGCATTTAAGACTTAGTAACTATTTAAAGTTAATTCATTATTAAAAACTATATTTTTATCATTTAAAAAGTCTTTTTAACATTGTGAAAAATCTCCTGATTTCTTAAAAAAATCTCCTGATTTTTGAGTGTCATAGGTTGGCAAGTATGCATCTATATGTGCAGAGTTTGTGAAAGGTCGGCTGTTGTTTAGATGGTGCCAATAGAATACAAAAATAAACACATTTGAAATATATAGTTTGTAATAATATCCTTGTAATATACCTGTGATAAATTGATATATACAGTTAAAAGTCTTTAATCTGGACTCGTAGGGACTTCAGCGATTCCGGATTATCGATTTTTCCGGATTATAGATCATCAGTTTAAATCTAGTAAGATGACATTCAAAAATTATAAAATAAAAAATATGAAACCGTAATTTATGAAATAAAGAGCAATTATGATCTAAAGGGTATCAGAATTTACAAAAGAAAAAGCTTAATATTTATTTGTTTACTTTATTAAACATTTCTTTCAATGCGCGCATGCGTAAAGCATACATTACGCATAGTCGAAATTAGAAAATTGCAACCATAAAACTATTTGATTTGTATTCGTGATATTTATAATGACGAGGAATTTGATTTAAATCATATCAAAGACGGAGTACATTGAGATGAAATACTACATTTAGTAAGGAATTATAAGCCGAATAAAATAAAAACATCTGCCCTGAAGATAAGGATAGTGCTGACAGATCAACTCCAGTTCATTGCGTGCCACGACGTCACCCCCCCCCCATCCGCACAGAGCATCGTGAAATTGATAAACCGATTTCAGGATGGTTAGAGAAACAAAAGTTGTGCCTTTATCCATTTTTTTCAGCAATTCCACTTTTTGTTTGATGGACATCGAAACATGCTTTTCCTTTGTAGATTCTTTTGCAGCTCCAGCATCGGAAATTCTATTTGACATAATCGAAAGTTCAAGCTTACTTTTATAAAATTGCTCTAACAGTCTGCAAAAAATAATAAGCCAGATCCAATTCGAAGATTAAGGAACAATGCAATCTGCAACGTTAACTGAATTAGATAATTTTAGCTTAGCTTATACCGTCCGTTATACATTAAACGCGCATGCGTAAAAGTATTATGCGCATGCGCACACGCATATGCGCAGCCGTTAAGGTCTTGTAGCTTTGAGGTCAGGATTGTAGATCATTTCGGATTATGGGTGTCCAGATTAACGACTTTTGACTGTAATATGTTTATTTGTGATATAGTATCATATAAAAATAATACAAATTGTTACTTATTTTTCTAATTTTGATTCATTTTTAAGTGCCATATGTGTAATGCAACATTGAGGAAACAATTGCATCTCTAATCCAGTCATGCTGTGTACAAAGTTATAAAACTCTGTGATTAAAGTCTTAGTAATCAGTTATGATACATATAATCATCTTTGTTACCTCTTTTAAAATATATTTCGTGTAATAACTAAATCGGTATATGGCATAATCTACTTCTATGTCATTGTAATAATTATCAACACAACTTCACATGATGGTCAGTAAAAGTATTGATTATCTTTACTTCAGTGTAGTAATTATCAGTTAAAGACTTCTAGGTAATAGTATGCTTTCAAGGAAAGAATCTAGGTGCTAACTGTTTAATAAATTTGTAGTTGCATAAGCTACTTGATTATATTTCAGCTCACACAAATGATACTGATAATTAATATAAACAATATGCATCATATTTAAGAACAATGATTTATATAGTCATGAGTAATTAGGGCCAGTTTTAGCATTAGGTGAACCTTAGTAGTTGCTTAAGGATGATAAAATATGGACTCGCAGGACTTATTTATTAAAAAAGAAATAATTAGATTGTTAAATCTTTTCAACTTTTTATGTATAGCAAAGTATGATTTAATCTTAAATAAATTTTATATGAGTAGGAGCTCAGATCTAGTAGAAGCATCTGCCCATGTATGGCATGATGACCGATGTCTCAAGTTATGAACACTTAAAGTCAGAAACAGGTGATTTTCAAAGTTTGGATGTAACCTTTGTCAGAGAATTAGTACTCAGGTACTTCTGTAGACAGCATTTTAATATTTTCCATTGCTTAACTTTCATTAATAAAGCATGGCCGTAAGTGACTTTCAAGACCACGAATTTGACAGGCAGAAAATTACAGCTTAATAGAGTTGCAAGCAAAGATTTTGAGGGCTTTAATACTGAGAATATTTTTCTTACCTTGTGTCTATCCAAAAGCATGGACTTGTGAGTTAACAATGAATACATGAAGTTACTAGAGAGCAGTGAAAATCAGTTTAACTAGAAAAACTGAAGTATGTTCACAAGCAGCAATAAAAGTCAACCCCTAAGGAAGGTAACCTAGTTCTTTGATCCATGAAATTTGTGAAAAATGTTGGGTAAGGAGCAAAGTTTCATGTAATGATATTCCTCTGATGAAGTAGTAGCAAGTTACTGTAAAATATTTTTAATGGAAGTGCTACTTCTCATTTTAAAAATATTTTTAAATGTAGACAGATGTCATTGGACAAATTTTAAGTAAAACAGAGTTCCTGTGAGATTTAAGCAGACTCAAGTGGTGCTAAGAGACAAAAGATAAAAGAAGATGCTCCAGGAAAACTCTTACCTGTTATTTTTATTAAAGAGGCCTCCTCATTTAAGCAGTAACATCTTTTCTTTTTCTCATCACGTTACATTTATGCTATCCACTTCATCTGTGTAGGTAGAATTAATTTTTTGTCTATTTTATCTGGTTATTACTGTTTTACTTTTTTGTCTTAAATTTAATGATTTCCATTATTTCTGTCTTATGAACCTGTGCACAAAGTATTGTTGTGAATTTTGGATAAGTTATCATTTCTGGTTCAAGAATGGAATTATCCATTTTACATTAACTCCTTAAAACATACTGATTAAAGCAGGCATTGGCAATGAGGCATTGTCTGCACCATACTACCTTCACAAACATCGATCAATGGTTGTTGGAGATGGAACCCTTCCAAATAATGAGCTGTAATGTAGGACAAGAATGCATTGGGCTCACACATGAAACAGAAACAAAAAGTATTGGAATGTTTGTTGTTTCTCCATCTACCAGTACACGATCAGCAGCTGAACTGGATATTCATTATAAAATGGCGTGGAAAGTTCTGTGTGCAGGAAACATGCATAATGTCCAACTCCAAGCCGATGCCGACTACTCCCTTCGGGTAGAGTTCATACACTGGCTGCTTGATGCCACACAGAATGATCACAGTTTCCTGCAACTTTTTTGTTCTGCTTTGAAAGAGAAGGCATGGTCAACATGCGCAATCTGAATTTATGGTAATCTGAAAATCTGCACAGCACTGTCTCGTCGAAAGTGCACCTCAAGTTCAGTATTTAGTATCTAGGGAGGGATTCTTCGAGTTCATCTTTTGGGATTGTACCTTCTGCTCGAATGCATCCCAATGGCACAAATTACCTTATTCTCTCTCCTATAGCATGTCATCCCGGATTTGATGCAGATAATACCAGCCACTGTGCACTAAAACATGGTTCATGCATGATGATGCACCTGCACATTTTGTAATTGCAGTGTGTAACCACCTTGATGGTATATATCCTGGGAAGTGGATTGGACATGACAGACCTGTTCTTTGGCATCCACGATCGCTGGATCTCAGTCCCGTGGATTTCTTTTGGGGCCACCTGAAATCGATTGTATATCAGACAGTCTGTAGATGCATTGAAGAATCTGACAGCGCGGATCGTCACTGCTTCAGCAGACATCGCCAGCACACCAGGTATCTTTAAACATGTCCAGCAATCCTTCATCCATTGATGTTGACTGTGCAACGAGCTTCGCGTCTCCTGTCTGACATTGAACTGTGATGCTTTGTAATTCTGCTTTATATCAAATAAATGTTTTTATACTTATTATTGTCCACTTTTGTTCAATTTGACATGCACCCTTCATAACTATTTTTGCAATTTTCTCCCACTAAACATGGTTTGTGACCCCACATTCTGTGGCAAATTTTCATCCTCTTGATGCCTACTATCACCCCTCTGAATTTGTTGATCAAATTCCAGAACGCCTTGCATATATGATTTAACCATGTTATAGAATAGCCTTTTTATTTACTTCTAAAAGAAGTAGTTTTTGTTTTGTATTGTTCAATTGGGTCTAGATCCCATGTTGCAATAGTCGCAGGACATATGGAATAAAAATTTAAACTTTTTTTTTTTTTTTTTAATTTGTGGCTATACTTTATTCGTGCTTAAATTGACACTTTAAATCATTAAATTTCTGTCTGCTGTGTGATGATTAGATAAAAATATTTTTGTGTGATAGCAGTTTTATGGAAGCACGAGATCATTGTAGAGTAGATCAGTTTATATTTTCTTCCTAGTTTAAAAATAAGTGATTGATTTTGCTGTAATTGTGTTTTTTAATTCAGTTTTAAATATGATATTTCATATTTTTATCTTAATATTACTTACTTTTATGCCTGCTTTATTTATGTGTATGAATAAAATATTTTTTATAAATTTATGTTGTTTTAAATTATAAACAATGTTCTTCATTCAAGTGTATTTTTAATGAAGGTAAGCTTCATGTCTTGTTTCAGAACAATAGTTCTTAAACCTTCTAATATTACTTAAATTTTCTAAAGTCTTTTGTGGACCCTTAGCAGTTTGTTAGTTAATAGTCAGATGTGTGAGTGTTTCAAATTATTATGATTTTGATTTCATTATAGCCTGTAAAAAAATCATCAAATCTACTTTTCTTTTTAAAAAAAATCTTTAAACGAAAACATTGACTTTATAAGATGAAGATGCATAATTATAATGCAGTGCTAAAATCAGGTAAAAAAGCAACCTTAGTTTGACATAAATTTTATATAAAGCTTGGATCTGTTTTGAAAGTTTTATTCAAAATCTGTGTCAAACTGAGGTTGCTGTTTCACTTAATTTTAATTTTGCATTTCCGTGTTACTCTACAGTTTGATATAATGCAATGATTCCATGTATATTGGTGGACATTCAAAGTGCACATATGAAGAACAGGAGATCGAAACCATATTTGGTGAATAAAGGTGATTTGATTAAAATTATAGCTCTATTTGGCTTGCAGAATATAAAGAAATCGGTATTTTGTGTAGTTGCCATAGCTTGCAAAAACTGCTGCAACGCACCTCAGAATTGAAGAAAAAGATCTTTGGATATGAATATTTGCTGTTTATTTTCACTCATTGCCAGAATTTGTCTGGATTGCCATAATTAATGTATTATGGCAATACGGCCACTTGTTTGCCAATCATTGACCAAATGTATATTCAGTAAGTGCTATAATTGGATTAGGCCAAGCCTTCAGTACAACCTATTGGGCTGTGAAAAATTATTGAATGTTGTATGTTACATGCAGTTGCACATTATCCTTTTGAAACTTGGCTACAGGCAAGCCTTGAAAATAAAGAAGGACCAGCAGAGTGTAAAACTTCAGATATGTATCAGTGGCTGTTGAGTATGGCAGCAATACTTATTGGCAGGTGCAGGAGTAAAATTTATCGTTATCTCAAAACATAACTCCAGGTAACAGGCTAGTATGAAAAAGCATAATGCAAGGATGACATCTGTTATTGTGGTGTTACCAGGCTCAGATATAACCATCATGATGTTATAGACAGAATCAAGATTCATCCAAAAAGAAAATGGCATTATATTTGTTCTGTCTAGCACTTAGTTCTCCATTGTTGCCATACAAGTCCATGGTAAAAGGTAGTAACTGTTGCAGACATCATTTAATCGTACGTGTTAATACAGATTGTTGTGCAACAGAGTCTCATTCTTGTGCTTACGTTCCATATTATTACTTTGCAGCCCTTATTGCCATGCTTGTCTCTCATTCCTTGGTCTCATCACTCTGGCTTGATTTTGTTCAACACAAAATGTTTCTCAGAAGGATAATCCACAGTTTTGATAAGCCCCATTTCTTCCTGTATTAAACTCAGACACTTGCTCAAAAGACTGTTCCTCCCATGGCATACTGAACATCCTGTGCAAAGGAAAATGGAAAACACTTAATTCCAGCATCAAACAACTTTTGTTACCCTTTTTATGTGGCATTACTGACACACATGATTTGCATGTGCACTGCCATACACATTATTTCCATGTCTTATCGAGGTCTGTGCATGATGCAGATTTCAAGCTTCTTTCATGATGTTGCATTTTGATGACAGGCAGTGTAACTTGCTTTCAAGAAGAACCTTTTCAGCTTTAGATTGAGTGGAAGAAGTCAAGCTGCTACTTCTTTTCTCTTCAGTATGCATTTGTGATCTTGCACACACACAAATACAAAAAAAAAAAAAAAAAAAAAAAAAAAAAAAAAAAATCAGTATTATTTGGATTTTGAACCAGGCTTATTCGTACATATTTTCAACATTAAGTTAGCTAAAGTATATCCAGGGACAAAGATGCAATACTAGCTTTTCCTGAAAAACAGAAGTAAATAAATAATGTTGTAATCATAATAACCGTTTTTTTAAGCTAATTTTGAGAACATTCAAAATTAAACTTGGAATTCTAATAATTGTTATAGTGAACTATAAATGATGAAAACATTTCCTTATCCTGTATTAAACAAATGTAGACACTTCCTTCTTAAAATGGTCACTGCATAAGTCTCTGGCAAATACGAAATGTACATGCTATGAATTAAACAATTAAATTTGCCAATTTGGCAGCTAAGTGAGGTGATTCCTTTAACTTTCGAAGACCAAAACGCCCAGATCGCCCTTCGTTCAAACAACCACAACTACCCGAAATGGCCAAAATAGCAATGTTATTTTCCTTCCTTCCCCTAAGTTATGCAGTAGCAGGTACAGTTTCTCCAAATGCATTGTATCAGTTTATTGCAGACAGCTTGTCCTAAAAGGATTTATTTGTGGTTTCTTATCTTTATATGTTAATGTGTAGAAAGGTTGTCATTTTAAATCTTCACATCTCTTTGTGCCTTTTATGGATGGGGAGGGGAGGAAACTGCTGTGAACCTCGAAAGGCATTTTGGGCACTTCAGTATTTCAAGCATAGATGTTAGCAAATGCTTCAGTTTTCAAAGAACTAATGAAGAAATACCCAAAAATATCAAACTAATGATTAAGTATTTGTTAAAAGGGCATTTGAAATTTTAAAACATTTTTAAACATGCGAACTTGCAATGTTTTAAGAGCCAATGATTTTCAGAAAGCATTAGCCGTTTACTGCAATAGAATTTATGCCAGAGGAAAGTATTCTGTATTATTTTTTTATGTTATTGATTCTTTTCACTCTTATTACTTTTAGTTTATATAATATCATGTGCTACACGTGGAATTTTCTAAAAACAATTAGAACTAAAAGTTTGGATATATTTAATTTTAGTGTTTTCCTAAATGGATGCCAGAAACGAAGAATACCGCCCACTCTTTGGTGGAGAGGTGACAGATAAACCTTTATTTGGTGTGTCAAACAAAAAGGTATACCCTTCGTAAAATTCTTTTTGGTCAGGTTTTGCATGATATGTATTTTTGAAATTTTTTCCTGCGTTTGAATTTTATTATTTGATAGTTTTGTTTGGTTATGCCATTTTTAATAGAAGTTGAAAAAACAAATTATTATGCCAATGAATAATTGGCTTAAATTTTTGGTATTCTAGCAGCTTTTTCACCAGCTGCCTAAAATAGTTATTATAAAAAGATATAAAATGAAATTATAATTAGTCCACCCAGTCTAAAAATGAATATCTTGCATTTTGCCAAATGGCTACGCACTACCACATGGAAGATAAAAATGTTTTACATCAAGCAGTGGCTGAACATTGCTTTTAAATAGTTGAGTTTGTTGAATTTGAAAGACAAATGAATAATCTAAACTTTGTTCTGTGGCAGCACAATTCTTTTAAATAAGTAAGTTTTTTGGTTAATTTGAAAGTAAAATGTTTGCTTCTATAGTTTGCCAAGTGGCAGCATGTTGTTTTTAAATTGCTGGGCTTGTTTATAAAAATTTCTGTAAGTTCACAAGATTTAAAATAAATAAAAAAGCAAATTTGAGCTTTGAGAGGCATATGTGTGGATGGAAGTAGGTTCAAAATTTGGTGCTTCTAGATGCCACCATCTTTCCACAATACGAGGGACAAGCATACTACATAAATACAGAATCTATATTATTTAATAATGGTAAATGACTTTGTTCCAAAGATTTTAATTGAATAGATTCAGTATATATTAAAATATAACAGATGATCACTTATTCTGGTATGTTGAATGTGTTGTATAACAAGATGGTCAATATTTTTTTAATGTCAAAATTATTGTGATATAGTGTTAAAAATTGAAGTGAGCAGGATAGTATTGATATCTGTTCAGAAACAAAATATTTTTATTTTAGAAATAAATAATGATAATGTGATTGCAAGTATTGTTATTTATATAGTATATTAATGTATGAAAAGTGCATAAATGTGAAACATGCATTGATTCATTACAAAGAATGCTTTTCTTTGAAATACTTCCAGAATTAGTTTGCAGTTTCAAAAGATTCTTTTTTAAACCAGTTACTGATTTTATATGCATCACAGCATTTATCTTAGAGCACTTACAATTTGGACCAATTGTGAGCACAGAACTTTTTATTATTTAATCTTATGACAGAGCAGGGAATCCTCTTTCTTTAAGTGAGTATAATCATCTTGCTTGTTGTAGTGACTGGCAACTCTGTCTGTCCTAACCAGTTGCCTCACTGGAATTTGCTATGTTTTATTTGGTGTTCGGATTGTTTATGATGAATATCGGCAAGAATTCATTCTTTCATATAAAGAATAGAGTTTAGTATTGTCGAATAACACCTGCAGCATCAATTGTCCAATTGACATTGACTCTATTATCCTGCTACAATTCATGATTTTCTTTAAGTGTGTTTTGTGATTGTTAAATTATTGAACTTTATCGAAAAATTGTACAAACACTATAAATCACTGGTCTGTAAGTTCAATTCTTGGTATATATACAACCATGTGAGTATTATTTTTATTTTTGCTTACCTGCTAGTGAGAAATATTCATACTATAAGTTCACTTTTATAAGTAATAACCAAAATCTTTTCACACCTTGCACAAAAAAAAAAGGGGGGGACAGTTCTATATTTCTCGTTCTACTGGACCAATTGTCCAAATTTAACTTGCATTTTCTACGTCTCGAAAGTATGACTTAGGATATATATTAGATTTATATATAACATTATTCTAACATAGGTATTTTGACAAAAAATTGGATGTTTTCTGAAATAACATACCAATTTTTTTCTGTATTTTAATTCGACGACTCAAATTATGCCTAGATATTAAATCTTGTAACTTTTAGAGAGAAATTTATGGAGAAATTTAAAAATTTATCTTGGTGCATTGTTTTTAGTTTGCACCAAGAATTATTCACTTGGCGAACTTCTTAATATATAGCTACCTATTTTCCTTTTTCCACTGTATGTGGGCAGAAGAAAGGTCATCATTCATACTTTCAAGTAATTTTAACAAAGTGCATAAAGCACATTTGGCATTATTATCGCTTATAATGGATATGCATTTGCCAAACTTCAAAACACAGCAAAATGTAAATTCACATATATCGTGGGAAATTTTGAATTAAAAAACTCTAATTTTTTGCTGGTATGCTTTGAAATACATCTACTTCAAGATGATGCTGAAAATTTTATGAGTTATGATTCAAAAATTTTATAAAAATTATTTAAAAATACAAATTTTAAAAATAAATCATAAAAAATGGGTGCATTTTGTTTGGAATGAACCTAAATTTCAAAATGTGAAGGCAAGAATTATATAAGTGCAATAAAGAAAGATATTAATAAATATATGCCAAATTCAATTAACGTGGAAGAGCTAATTTTTTAAAAACTACTTGTGCGATTTTTACAAAACTTGGCGTTTTGGTATAGTTTGAGTAGCAGATTTGAATTAGGGAGAAAAATTGGTATGTTATATCAGAAAAAGTCCAATTTTGTGTCAAAATACCTATGTTAGAACAATGCTATATATAAATTTAATATATATACTAAATTGTGCTTTCAAGACCTGGGAAACGCAAGTTAAATTTCGACAATCAATCCAGCAGAGCGGGAAATATAGTAAATATAGTCTATAATATAGTCCCCTCCCTTTTTTTGGTGCAAGATGTACCTGTACTAATTAAATTAGGATATAGAGGTAATTCAATATATATTATATCTGAATAGTTAATATTATAATATGACTTTTATTCACAATTACACATCCGTTTTTTATAGAAATAATAGTTCAGTTACATAATTTAAACCCATAAATTTGTTAATAGTTACATAATTTTCATATCCATAATTTTAAAAACCTTAGTTTGCAGTGTAAATACATTGATGGACAGTCAAGATCAGTTGTTTGTTTGTAGTTAGGGGGTGGCGAATTTGGTCTACACCCAAGGCAGCTTCAAACCCACACTACTGTTCATAGTGTTTTCTTGGCTTACTATTACCGTATTTGACGGCATATAAGACACACTTTTTTTCCTAAATTTGGTCTCAAAAAAGTTACCTGCGTCTTATACGTGAAGGACACAGGTTAACTTTCAATAGCCCGGATTAAGGTCTAGACACACATAACTTTCTTTACATCTGCCGTAATTATTTTGCGCACAGTTGAACAGGTTCGACGGTCACATTTCGTCTATGGAGCCTTTCCTTCTTTACATAGACTTTCTTTGACTCAGCCAACACACGTGTCGGTATCAGTTCTACTCTGTATAAACGTGCTTAAAACTATTTATTTTAAAAAATTACCCTGGAAATATGACTACAGGAAACAAGAGATTAAGCTATACAATTCAATATAAACTAGGCGTGTTAAACTATGCCAAAGTGCATGGAAACACAGCAGCAGCAAGGCATTCGGTCCACCACCTACCGAAAAAATGACACCTACTTGGCGACTGAAGGAAGATCAACTGAAGACTGCTATAAAACCAAAAACATAACCTTCGATACCCAGCTCCATCTTGACCTGAACTTGAAAATGCCGTAAAAATGTGGGTGAGAGATGAGAAGAAATCTGGGATAAGTGTTTCAACCAAAATGATAATCAGTGAGGCCAAAGGATTTGCAGAAAAACATGGAAATCGGAACTTTTTCAGGGTCTGAGGGCTGGTGCTACAGGTTCATGAAAATGCAAGGCTTATCAATGTGCAGAAAAACAACTATTGCACAGAAAATGCCAGCAGATTATGAAGAAAAAATACTAGCATTTCATAGGTTTGTTATAAATGCATGCAAGAAAACTTCTTTTGAGCTCGGTCAAATAGGAAATATGGATGAAATTCCACTCACATTTGATGTACCATCCAACAAGACTGTGAGTATTAAAGGGTCTAAATCAATAACCATAAAAACCACAGGTCATGAAAAACCCTGATATACGGTAGTTCTAACATGTTGTGCTGATGGCAGAAAACTACCGCCATTTTTCATATTCAAAAGAAAAACTCATCCGAAAGAAAAATTTCCAACGGGTGTAATTGTTCATGTTCATCCGAAAGGCTGAATGGACGAAGCTGGAATGAAACTGTGGTTACAGAATGTATGGACGAGGCGATCTGGTGGACTCTTAAGAAAACCCTCTCTTTTGGTTTTGGATCAGCTAGTTAACTGAAACCATAAAGAATAAAGCGAGAGAATTAAAAACCCAGATAGCTGTCATTCCTGGTGGACTGACTAGCCAATTGCAGCATTTAGATGTATCCGTGAATAAGCCATTTAAGGAAAAAGTGCGAGAATAATGGAACAAGTGGATAGGAGAGCCACATCACGCCCTCAGACCTTCAGTTAGAATGAAGCGGCCTCTATTTCACAGATCTTGGGAGGACATAAAGGCTGAAGTAATTGTTAAGTCCTTTAAGAAGTGCGGAATCAGTAATGCTCTTGACGGAACAGAAGACAATGTATTATTCGAAGAAGGTGATACTAGCGATGACGGAAACAGTCGTGATGACGATATTCTCGTTTTCGATGATTATGATAGTAAAAAGGATTTTTATGGTTTTGAAAGTGATTAAAGTCTAATTTCATGATAGGCAACGTTTTCCTTGAATCTGTGTTTTTTGTTGTTTCTGCTTTATTTTGTATTATGTTTGATTGCTTGCCATTCATTCATTTATTCATTATTGAAATTTACATATCATGTTCAAAATAGCTTGCCATTTGTTAATTTTCCTTAATAAAAATATGTTTGGTAATTTCATTCAATGATTGATTATTTGGCTTTTATGAAACATGAGAACTAAAAGAAGCTACATTTTAAGTTATTGTGGTACCGTGCTGTCATGCGGACTATTGAAAATTTTTTTCCTTGTGTGTGGTCTTCTAAATAAGGGTGCGTCTTATATGCCGTCAAATACGGTATTTCAGATTGGAAGAGAAGCGTAGCAATTTAAGTAAAAAGGCAACTTTTAGTTGGCATAGATTTTGAGTGAAACTGTTATTATTTTTTAGAGCATTTTTGCTCTTGGAAGAAGAGGGATCCATGCCAGATACCCTTGAAATCGATAGTTTTTATTCAAAATCGATGTCAATCTAAAGTTGTTTTTGTGTGTAATCTTAAATTACTAAATGGGGGGGAGAAAAAGATTTCTTCCATTTAAAGTACAAGATATTGATTTTTTATCCATATGTTCTAATTTATCAAGATGTACCGCTGTTATATTACTAATTAATTTAAATGTTTTCCTTCTGTGTTTACTTTAATTAGCCTTATTTGTATGTAGACAGTAACTTTTCTCATATGTAAGTGTATTTTTCTGTATTGAAATCTACTTTTACATGTGTGAATTTGGATAGAATTTAACTCATAATAATAACAGAAACAACAAAATTAAATTACAAAACTCGATCTGTATCATTATTAACACAAGGTAAGATAGATAACTTTTGAGGAAGGGTGTAATAAACATAATTTTTTTTTTTTTTTTTTTTTTTTTTTTTTTTTTTTTTTTTTGCTACTGTGTAGCAATCTCTTTTATAATTTGTTGTATTGTTTTGGATAAATCCAAAAGAAAAAAAAAAATTGCTCTTATCCTGCTAAATTTGAAAGACAAAAGAATCTTAATATGTAAGTTTATGTGAAATTTCAGAAATTGAATGCATTTATTTTTAAATTTAAGCAAGATTTAATGTATTATGAGCAGCATTAGGGTAAAATAAGATACTGGAATTTCTTTTTTTTTTATTAGTTTTATCGATGCCATGGTATTATCAATGTCATGGTGAACTGTGTCACTAGATCTTAATGTTATTGAATACATCTGGGATGTCAAGCAACAGTATGCACCCTGTATTTTCTGCATGAAAGATCTGCTTAGCATATGGCACTGTACCATTTTTGTCCCTTTCACAACTTTAATATATTCAGAAATATTCGAGGGGGAAAAAAGCATTCATTAGTCTTTTATTGGATACCAAATAAGCATAGCTGCAGAGGAGCATGGCTAGCTTAATTTTTATGTATAGTATGAGCAAACTTTGATACATAAGTTTGTTCCGTATTTTGAAAACCTATGTTAATACATATGCAAATACAAAATTCAGGCATGTATAGAGGGTGTTTACACATTTTTATAACAATTTCAATAAATAATTTTTTAAATGTTTTGGAGTAAAATTTTCTGACAATAGCCTATTATATGAAATATCATCTGCTACTTTTAAATGTATCCTTCTTTCAAAATGTCACATGTTGTTTATTGAAGGATATGTTTTTGCACTTTCAAAAAGAAATATTCCTATTCCATAATTCAAGAACATTGTAACATGCATGATATTAAAATTTCTATGTGCAAAATAAGCAACATTATTAATCAGAAAGGGAGAAATCATCAATCATTACTTTTACAAGAAATGAAGATTCCAAATAAATATCCCAGTATCAGAAAAGGAGAAAGAGAAAAGGAGCTTCGTAAACATTAACTTAAAAAAAAAAAAAAAAAAAAAAAAAAAAATTAAAAAATTCAAAGCTGCTTACTGGTGTCTGAAATGAAGAGTGATAATATGAAATCTTGATAAAAAGGCCGTTTATGAACATTTAGTGATTTTAAATAAAACCTTTGGGAACTAGATTCACAGCTGGGAAATACTGTTTTCTATGGTGCTTCTTTCATGATGAGGAATAATCAATTGAAAGCTATTTTGGGGAATATGACAAAATCATTTCTTCTCTGGTATTAGAGAGCTGATGAAGAGATGTGAGCAGCACTATGTCAAAATCTTGAAACTGCAGAATCTCTGGAGAAAATTGGCACATGCTTGACTTTTAGAATGAATTTAGTTATGGGTTTTGTATAATAATTATCATGAATTCTAACTCAAAGAATTTGCATTTCTTTCTTTTTAGACTTATTGTAGAATATATATATACAGTCAAAAGTCATTAATTCGGACACCCATAATCCGGAATGATCTATAATCTGGACCTCAAAGCTAAAAACTTTCTGCGCATGCGCCGCGTTGACACATGCGCATAGGCATTTATGCGTGCGCGTAAGACCTTTTACGTCTGCGCATATGCGTGTGCGCAAGTGCAGAATACGTTTTCGCATGCACGTTTTATGTATAACGGACGGTATAAGCTAAAATTATCTAATTATCTATTTCAGTTAATGTTGATGATTGTGTTGTTCCTTAATTTTCAAATTGGATCTGGCTTATTATTTTTTGCAGACTGTAAGAGCAATATTATAAAAGTAAACTTGAACTTTCGATTATGTCAAAAAGAATTTCTGATTCTGGAGCTCCCAAAGGATCTACAAAACGAAAGTATGTTTCGATGTCCATCAAACAAAAAGTGGAATTGCTGCAAAAAATGGATAAAGACATGAAGAATGTGACAAAGAGGTTAGTGAAAACGAAAAAATTTCGATTGACAAGTTAGTCGGTATTCTCGGCACAGCAATTAACGGAACTTGAACAGCGGAACTTTGTAACTGAACAAGAAATTATGTCTGTTTATAGAATTAAAGAGAAAATATTATCACATAAAACGAAGCAACTTAAATAACTTACATTGAAAGAAATGCTTAATAAAGTAAACAAATAAATATTAAGCTTTTTTTTTTTTTTTTTTTTGTTTTTTTGTAAATTTTGATACTCTTTAGATCATAATTGTTCTTTATTTCATAAATTACGGTTTCATATTTTTAATTTTAGAATTTCTGCATGCCATCTTACAAGATTTAAACTGATGATCTATAATCCGGAAAAATCGATAATCCGGAATCGCCGAAGTCCCGACGAGTCCGGATCAACGACTTTTGACTGTATATAAAACAAATAATCATGCAAAATGCATGTAAGTGAAAACACCCAAAACTGATGATTTATGGTTTTGCATTGTGAGTACAATATGTTAAATGCATTGACATTCATAATCCTGAGGTAGGAAAAATATTTTTCATTTCATCTTTTATCGTTATTTGCTAAACTTAGAATCTGTTGAATATTCATTGTATGTCTAGTTGTCTGTGAAATTTTTCAATGCAAGATCTGAGGAAGTCAAGCTTATATTTAGTATGCTACATATAAAGAAAACCAGAAAACATTATACAGTATGTTCTTTCAGAACATAGGGTGAACTATCAATGTTTTGGCAAATCATTGATGGTTTATTCAGGTAAGTAAAGCGTTGCTGCTTATATCAGTGATGCTGTGCAAACCGCCCGTTGCTCGTGAGGTCCTTTTCTTTGGTCTTCTGGATGTATGTATACTTTCATATTTTTTTTTCTTATACTTTCTTTTTTATATTTCTTTCTTATTCCTTTTTCAAAAGAAATGCCATTCAACCCATTACATAACCAGAATACCAAGGACAGAAATGCACATTAATGTCAATCATTTAATAACAAAATAAAAGCAATGGGAATACTAATTGTTGATTCTAGCTACAAACGTTTATTGTAGAACACATGGCACAAAAACTATTCTTAACAAAAAAAAAGAAAAAAAGAAAAAAAAAAAAAAAAAAGAAAAGAAAAGAAAAGAAAGAAAGAAAAAAAGAACTGTTGCCATTCACTACAAACTGAATGTAATTTGAAACTCTGTAACCATAAATTGCTGAGGTTTGAATTCCGTGAATGGGCTGGGTGTTTTCGTGGTTCCACACATCTGTAATGTGTATACGAGCCAGTTCCCTCAGAAAGTCTTCCACGAAGGCATCCCTTCCCTGAGGCAGATAGCCCTCAAGGCCTTGCCGTAAACACTTAAACAAAATAAACAAAAGCAACCATAAGTTGGCAGACAACAAAACAATGCAATATTTTTGGAAAAGAAAGAAACTATATACATTTTCTGTTTAAAATTTCAAAATTTTTACAATCGAAAATGTAATTGGTACTTACGTATTATCGCAACCAGGTTGGCGCTATTTGTAAGTTTGAGTAAAAAAGTATGAATAGAAAGAAAATGTACATTTATTAATTACAGATAATTTTTATTACAGTTTTTTATATTATTTTGTTTTAAAATATAAAATAGCAATTAAACCCTTCCGGTTTCGAATTTGAATAAGTTGCAGAATTATTTTTTCGGCGGAAATCTTTTGGCTATTGCTTTTAGCAGTCATTCAAAACCGTATTCGCCATAACCATGTACGCATCGACTTATTTTTACTTAAAAAAACATCCCAGAATTGCACAAAAATGGCATTGCGCACACTCTTGACTTTATCCATGTACACTGCTATTTTCTCATAAATTACAAAAATTTGCACGAAAATGGAGGAAAATTTTGTGAATCTCCACATGCTCTTTTTACAAAACTACGTATAACACGTAGGGTTGCCGTAAGTAGGGTCGCCAAATTTGTCAATTTATGCGAATTTTGGCCTGGTTGCGTTAATACGTAAGTACCATGTAATTTTTTAAAGTTCAGAAAGTAAAAGTTTTTATAAGTTCAGTTCTAAAGAATGCTTAACAAGTCTCTAATTCTCCCATAAATGTTCATAGACAAACTATCCTGGTAACATAGTCTTGTCCAGGTCACAATTCAATAATGAGGCTTAAAAATCATTTTACATTATCACTGCTAAAAGCGCAGCTTCACCAAGTTGAATTTGTTTCTTGTGGTCACTTCTTTTAATCAAGAGATTCAGGTATTCAAACCTAAATCTTTTCTGGATATCTGTGATCGATTGTTGATGGTATTTAATTCTTTTGTTAAGAACAAATTCATCTATTTGATCAAAGTTGTAAACACCACTTTGCTGAAAATCTTGCAAAAATGAATTAGGTGACAAAGGTATGAGTTCACCATCCCTTTCTGACATATGAGAAAGTGGTCTGGAGTTTATAACAAATTCTGCATCACATAAGATAGTGATTATATCTTCATAAGATAAAAGAGCATTTCCCAGAGCTCATCAGAAGATTAAAAGAAGAAAATCAGAAAATTAAAGATGCTTCCAGAGCTCTAATGAAGAGTCAGAAAAATTATGCTGAGATTGAAAAAGAACTTTTAGCTATACTTTTGGATGTTCTAAATTTCATCTCTCTCTTATATATATGGTAAATATTTTACAGTGGAAACTGTTCATCCCCCATTAAAAAGCATAACTAAGAAACCTCTTTTTTAAGGCATCTCAGCGATTGCAAAGAATGCTGTTAAATTTACAAAAGTATGATCTAGATGTACGTTATAAAAAGGGGAAAGACATACTAATTTTGAGTACAACAGAAGAAGATAATGATGAAGATATGCTAGAAATCTGTACACTGATTCGAGCATCTGATGACAAAATTGATGAATTGAAGAAGGAAACTGAATGTGATGCTACAGAAATATGTTCTGGGAGGTTAGCCAGAAAGGAAACATCGACTATAAACTAGAGAGGAGTTGACAGTGAAATGACTTATTTTTCAAAGGAGGAAGGATAATTATCCCTTTATCTATACAGAAAGATATGTTAAATTTAATTCATGAGGGTCACTCTGGTATAGAAAATGCAAGAAAATGGCTAGCGATATTTTGTTTTGGCCACTTATGAACAAGCAGATTGAAGATAAAATTTCAGAAATGTTCTATATAGTATAATGAATATTGGAACAAAAACATAAGTGAACCTATGATACCACATGAAGTTTCTAATTTAATTTGGTATAAAGTTGGAACAGATTTATTTGAGATTAATAAAGATATATACTTATTAATTGTAGATTACTATTAAAACCTTTTTTTTTTAATCTCCAAATTACCGGATACTCGAGGAGAGACAGTGATCAGGTATATGAAATCTCAGTTTGCAAGTAAAGAATTCGTCCAGAAATACCGATTTAAACTTACAACGAGCAGTCCATACCACCCGCTGTCGAATAGATTAGCAGAGCGTTCAGTACAAACGGCGAAGAAATTGTTAAAGAAAGCTAGAGCAGATCATACCGAATCTTACTTAGCATTGTTAGCTCAGAGGAACACTCCAACAAATGAGATGTTAGGATAACCAGCTCAGTGACTTATGAGGAGAACAAGAACAATTCTACTACATCAGAAAACTTGTTAAAACCTCAAGTTGTGAAAAACGTAAAAGAAGAAAAAATCAACCAAGAAAGAATTAAGCAAGAAGGCATGGTATGAACGTTATACAAAAACATTACGATTGTTAAGCAAAGGAGATTGTTTTAGGGTACATCAAGATAATCGCTGGAAGCAAGTAGTTGAAAAAGAATTATATAAAACGTCCAGATCGTATATATTGAAATCAGGAAGAACGTTATTTAGAAGAAACAGAAAAGACATTAGTCAAGCTAAAGACAACAGTTCAGCTGCCGAAGAGAATATCAGAGGAATATAACAAGAAGTTAATGCAGACAAAACAGATAGTCAAAAGTCGTTAATCCGGGCTAGTCGGGACTTCGGCGATTCCGAATTATCGATTCTTCCTGATTATAGATCATCAGTTTAAATCTGGTAAGATAGCATGCAGAAATTATAAAATTAAAAATATGAAACCGTAATTTATGAAATAAAGAACAATTATGATCTAAAGGGTATTAACATTCACAAAAAAAGTTTAAAATATATTTGTTTACTTTATTAAACATTTCTTTCAATGTCAGTTGTTTAAGTTGCTTCGTTTTATGTGATAATACTTTCTCTTTAATTCTATAAACAGACATAATTTCTTGTTCAGTTACAAAGTTCCGCTGTTCAAGTCCTATAATTGCTGTGTCGAGAATACCGACTAATTTGTCAATCGAAATTTTTTCGTTTTCAATAACCTCTGTGTCACTTTCTTCACTATCGGAAGCGAATTTTAATGACGAGGAATTTGATTTAAATCATATCAAAGACGGAGTACATCGAGATAAAATACTACATTTAGTAAGGAATTATAAGCCAAATAAAATAAAAACATCTGTCCTGAAGATAAGGATAGTGCTGACAGATCAACTTCCAATTCATTGCGCGCCGCGGCGTCCCCCCCCCCCCCCGTCGCTGCAGAGCAGCGTGAAATTGATAAACAGATTTCGGAATGGTTAGAGAAACAAAGGATATGCCTTTATCCATTTTTTGCAGCAATTCCACTTTTTGTTTGATGGACATCGAAACATACTTTGGCTTTGTAGATCCTTTCGGAGCTCCAGCATCAGAAATTCTATTTGACATAATGGAAAGTTCAAGCTTACTTTTATAAAACTGCTCTAACAGTCGGCAAAAAATAATGAGCCGGATCCAATTCGAAGATTAAGGAACAACGCAATCTGCAACGTTAACTGAAATAGATAATTAGATAATTTTAGCTTATACCGTCCGTTATACATTAAACGCGCATGTGTAAACGTATTATGTGCATGCGCACACGCATATGCGCAGCCGTAAAGATCTTACGCGCATGCGTCAAAGTGACGCATGCGCAGAAATTTTGTAGCTTTGAGGTCCGAAATGTAGATCATTCCGGATTATGGGTGTCCGAATTAACGACTTTTGACAGTATTTAAAAAAAAAGAGAGAGGGAGAGAGCGGATATTCTCAAGAACAAAGAGATTGACTATCAAACTCCGCCTCAAAAACAAGGGAAGGTAAGCAAAGAACTAGATGACGGAGAGTGATTAGAAAGCCGGGATATTGAAATAATAATAATAAAATTAAAAATAAGTCTGAAAGCTTTCAAATTTTACATTACGCGCAAAGGGGCGTTTTTTTTAACGTTTTTCTTTTATTTATTAAATATGTTCTTCGCATTTAAACCATACGTGCTAGGAGATAAAACAATCTGATGTGTACACCACATGAGTTCCTTGTACGGAATATTAAATTATACGCGTTTCTTCTTGCATTTCATTTAAACTTATTGGATTGAATTAAATCTACTTCGCCGACAGCGCATAAACCACACTAGAATAAATGCATTCTTTAAAATTCACTCTGTTTGTTTACCATAGCGACACTCTGGCACTAGGTTCACTTAACAGTATTATATTTCGTTCATATTATAACTCAGAATGCACAAAATTTATATCATTTAAAGAATTATCTAATCGTTGCCACGTGTTCTACTCAAATACTATAATAAAGCTAGAACGATGTATAAAAGAAATTAAGCAAACAAAAAAAAAAGAAACATTTTTCAGGAACGATTGAGTATTTCTCATTAAATGAATTCAATTCTCACTTCGCGACAAGGCAAAAATACATAAAAACTCAAAATATCTGCATTAAAAATTACGAAGTAAATCTTAAACACTTATTTCCTCGAAAAAATTCCAGAAAGGATTAAGCATGATTTAATTCGCAATAATAAATGAAGGTGTTATCTTTGTTGTTGCGAAGCTAAGTTTCTCTAAATTGACAACGAATCCACTACTCTGCTGTTTCAAATGTAAATAAGCAATGGCCGCCATCAAAAAAAAAAAAAAAAAAAAAAAAAAAAACCCTATCGGGCTTAGTGGCACCTAAACAACTTTAAAATTGTTGATAATTCTAAAAATACTGCATACAGATTTACTAAAGACATAAAAACCTTAACTGGAAGATAAGAACAACATAATTCAATCATTTTGAAAGCAAAAAATGTACAATTTACAAACATATAAGAGTAAAGAAACTGAGATCACTGAGTCAGGTAACAAAGTGGAAATATATATAAATGTATTTATATACGTTTGGTGCGGCCGATTGCAACCAAAATACGAGGTGCACATCTACATGTTATAGCAGTCCTATATACAAAATTTCAACGTTCTGAGGTTACTCGTTTTTGAGTTATGCGAGGTTCGCACAGACGCACGAAAAATTCTCTTCAGAATTCATTTTAAAGCAGTTTTATCATGTTTTGGAGGAAAAGAATCTTTTATTCTCTCCTTACGTACAGATATCACGCAAAAACATCGCTAAATTGCATTCGATAGCGAACAAAATGGATGTTTTCGCTGAAATATGCCGCCTGAAACTTTTCGCTATTACAATATTTCCTTTTTACTTCGTATGAGGAAGTAAAAAAAGTTTTATTTATTTCCCGTACAGTGTTGCCATTGCTCGCTTTGAAATCGTTGAGTTTGTGAATAAAAAATTAGTTAAAGTTTTACAAAATATGAAATAGATAATAAAACAAATTCTAATAAGGACTTCCAGATGCCCATATTCGGGTGAAACGTACGTTATTCAAAATTTGATGGCTGTAAGTACCGTTGTTTTATCTCAATGCGAGAAGCATATGTATTATAAAAAGTATATTATACTTTTTTATGCATATTCTTCGTTATGTATTTTTTTAATATAATATAGGATGATAATATTTGGTGGCAGCAATTTTAAAACTAAATCAACGTTTATAGTGAATCGTCGCAAAGTGCCAAAATTAATAGTCCTTCTGGGCAAATTGCCCCTTTGGACTTAAAAAAAAAACTTTTGAAGGTTCCCCCCCTTCTTCTTCTTCTTCTTCTTCTTCTTCTTTTTTTTTTTTTTTTTAGTCCAAAGGGATTTGAATCCCGAAGGACTATTAGTTTCGTTTTGGCATTTTGCGTCGGACGGATAAATGTCGGTTCACTTTTCAAACTGTTGCCATAAAATGTTAGAGTCCTGCATTATATTTGAAGAAATTAAATAATGAAAATTTGCGTAAATGTATGTATATTTCTCACATTGTCATAAAATAACGGTACATAGAGTCATCGAATTTTGAATAACGTAATCCTCCAACGAATATGAGCATGTGGAAGACCAAATTTGAAATTTGAAATTTGTTTTATGATCGATTTCCTATTTTTTAAAACTTTGACGAATTTTTGATTAACAAACTCAAGGATTTCAAAGCGAGCAATGGCAACGTTGTGCAGAAAAAACATTTTTATCTCCAGCGCGTGAGTCTCTGTATCGGAAATTCTAAAGATATGCTCGTTTTAAAACTATTTTGCGATATTGCTGTTGCACTGGATCTTATGGTTTAAGTGCGAGGAACATGATATTTAATAAAGAAAGGTAACACACAAAATGTTAAAAAACGCCCCTTTGGACGTAATTTAAAATCTGAAACATTTCAGATTTTTTTTTTTTTTTTTAGGAAGATATAACATTTTATATTCAGTAATTTTTAAATGTCTGTATTTAGCATTTAGTATTTTAGTAACTTGTGAATGGCAACAGCGTAGATGCATGTAAAAATAGAACTATGTTAGTTTGAATTATAAATGTACCCTCTTTTTTTTTTTATTAAGACGAGGATAATTTTAAGAATTTTTTTTAATCCGAATTTATTGCCCAGAATGTGTCCTAATGAGGTGAGTATGTTGGATTCGGCTATTTCTAGTCGCAATTAAAAATGTTAACAATCAGTTGAAAAAGCTCATTAAAAAAGAGGAAGGGAAATCACATCTGCCATTTTGGTATTGTTTAAGAGAAAAACACTCGATAACTGAAATACTAAAAAAGGTATAACTTCCGAGTGGAATAATCGGAAATAAGATCTGTAAATAGCTCTTCTTTCGGGCTGAATGCTCGAAATAAATTAAAATGGTTGCCCCTCTCTCTCTGGGAAATACCTATTTGATAGATTTCGCATTTTAGCGCGTGTTTATCATACAGCAGTATGCACGCGAAATTTCGTCGTTGAGTAGAGGAATAAGTTTTCATTTCGATGTTTTGTGAGTACATTTTTAACACAAGGGAAAAAAATAACCGTATATTATTTTGATATGGAGGATGAACCGAAGAATGAAAATCTTTCTGAACAGGAAACGAACATAGAGAGCGAAGAAAAAATGAATGCACAAAAAGAGAGCTCAGAAAAAACGAGCGCAAAAAAAACAGACATAGAGATATGTGAAGTAAATAGTAGTGGACTTTCTGAACAGGCAGATGATGTGAAGTCGGTAAGTAAAAGAAACAATGGCTTGTATTTTTATAAGATGGACAATGCGTTGGATTGACGGGGAGTAGCATTGACACCCGTCACCGAATCGATAGCGCCATACAATCGATAGAATGCAGAATAAATTGATAATGTAATAATGAGTAAGATTTTTAATGCACAAAATCGTCACAAAAATAATACTGTGTATGTGTAGGATCAATTAACTTAGGACCGGAATTGTGTAAATTGACACCCAGATGCCGCTCTCATTAGCTTAGCAAGCTCATTAGATAAACAAGGTTTATAATTATGTAATGGAACAGGTGAACATACAAAAGTGCATGGGGTACCAGAGATTTCACTCTAGAATGGAATAGGTATTGCTCCAATTTAGCTAAAGTTTGACGCTCGCGTGAAGTGCTTATATTAATGCTTAACTGGATGAGCCTAAACCGTAGACCTGCGGCGACACCAAAGGGATCGAGGGGGTTAAATTTTGAATCGAAAGTTATAAATTGACTGTATGCTCTTTCTCCTGAGAAAACACTGGAATATTATACATTGGAGTTGTTACATTTAAACATAAGTAGATATTAATATACAATTAGGCAAAGTTACGTAACACAAATTCATTACAATATTAGATTACGTTAGAGCTGATACTTTGGAAATCGTTGCACAGGAATTTTAACATTTTTATGTAAGTAGATAACGCTATGGGGTTTGATTTTGCTAATATATTGGAATGTTTGTTTCTTACTATGTGAGGAGATGTTTCTTACATGCAAAGACCGTTTTTATCTCAGATCTTTCAGCCCAAAATCTGTTCCAAAATTCATAAATAAAGATCGTAGGCTCAGATTAGTACATTCGGTGTCTTGAAGAAATATAAATTGTTGATATTGTTCGAAATCAGCTATTTGGGATGTAGAAGCCAGTGCTCTTTCCCCTTTTTCTTTCTTTCCCCCCCCCAAGGTGTGACTTGGCATAGGTTCAGTCTTATGAGCGTTGAGCTTTTTGTGTATTTTCACGATTTTTGGATATAGATGGCGTTGAAATATCACCAGTCTTTTGAAGTCTAGATTGGTGGGTTTTCGGAGGTGCAAGTCACTTGAAAGAGGGCTGAAGAATAGGTAATGGCTCTGCCGATCCTAGACCGTCGTGCAAATTAAAATTGGCCGTCCTTTTTTACAGAAACATATGTTTGATAATCATTTCGCCGCCCTTAAATTTGACCGCCCACCTGTTTTGCACCATCTTGCTCCCCGCTGGGGTCATTTCCTTTGCAGACGCATAACCAAGAAAGAATATGATCAGTTTATCATTTTTAAGCTATCCTGCATGTGATCGAGAGTGCTATCTTGCATAAGAGAATTTTTTGAGTTGCTTTATCGATCATGTGTTGCAGAAAATTGTGTCCAACTTACCGTAGTGTCTATTCCGTGTGTCATTCCCCAGGTAACTCGCAAATTTTCTTGTTTCTTGGAAAACTAGGAATTGGAATCGACAGTCAAGCAGATCCAGTGTTATGAGCTCGTAAATAGTACTATGTTATGTTTTAGGTTAAATCTTTGAGTCAAATGTACATGATTGGCGATCTTTGGCGACATTTTTTTCAGGAAAAGGCAGTTGTTCTCTATGCTAAAAAAAAAAAAAAAAAAAAAAAAAAAAACTGTACAGTCAAATAAGGACATTTTTTTCAGTAAAAGGCAGTTGTTCTCTATGCTAAAAAAAACTGTATAGTCAAATAAGGACATTTTTTTCTTAAAGCTGTTGCCGCGTAAGTCTTGAGTGACAATTAAAATTTAAACTTTTACTGGTTAGTTGATTAGATTCGCCATTTTTAGTGAGTAAGCGCATAGATCTCTCCAATAAGGACAGGATGAGTTTAAGGAATTTCGGGGGTTGGAAGATGGGGGCTTCCTAACGCGATCCCCTTATATAATTTTTATCACTAATCCTTTTATTTCGATTTTAGTGCATGCAAGATTTAAAAAAAAAATTAATACGAAAGTCTTGTTCAATGAGAAGTTCATCTTATTGTTATTAGTATTTATGCATGACGGCGGCCCGTTTCAAGCTCGGAGCTCTTCCCACCTGCGATGGACACCTGCGGAGTATCGCACCTGCAGGGCCCCTAAACCGGACTTGAACTGGAAAGTACAATACGAAGTTCCAAATCTGGAATAGTCGGTGATTCCGGATTTTAGGTCATTAGATTAAACTATTATTATTAAACTCATTATCTACTATTATCTAGTAAGATGACATGTAGACATGGCAACATTGGGTTTATTGTTAAGCCAGATAGAAAAATGCATGCATATCCTACACAACCACTAAAGGAACGAAAGTGAGATCCTGGGTGACAGCACTATAACACTAATTATTTATTATCATTGGCCACGGTGCCACTTTCGTAGTCCGCGGGTATTTAAATGTGATATGCAGAAATGTCAGCTGGCCCAAATAAAGAATCGCATTTACGGCATACAGAAAGAGGAGTTTTAATCATTTTTCATTCCTAGACTCTGCAAGGGGAGAGGGTTGGATTTTTTTATATTGTTTTATTTTATTTATTTATTTTTCGGCTGGTGGTCCGGAATTCCGAATATTGGATGTCCAGATTTTGGACTTCTGTAATTAAAATTATAATTATTTTACTTTCTTGCAATTTTGCATGCCATCTTTTTATTATTAGTAATTTATAGTGGACATTTTGCTATAAGCAAGTAATTGTATGTGATTTTTGTGAGATTTTTTTAATAAGTAATATTTTGTGATTGTGTGATCTATATAAACGTATAAATTTATGAAGCACTTGCATGTTAGGAACAAGTGATAAGTAGTCAGATATGGTTTCTAAAGTTGCAAATACCAGTATTAGATGGCATATTAACCTTTCCCAAACGGAAGCATAATTATTTTAAAAAGGTTAAAATTATTATAAATTGTGAACGATTATATAAATTTTTGTTTATTAAAATTTTGAGTCTTGAATTTTAGGATTTAAACTTGTACCAAAATGTAGATGGAGTTGTAGTAAAATTTTTATAAGAAAATGGGAATTATATATTAACCATATGTCGCAAGATTTATTGTATTCATAATTCCCTAAATATTAGGAAACCATTTTGTGGTAGAAATACTTTTTTGTTGTACACAAGCAACACTTTTGTAATGCATTTAAAATTCTTTCTTATTTATTTATAGGACAAAATTATTAACCTGTTTGTTGGATGTGTAACTACTTTGATATTTGTGGTAAGTTATTACAATACTGTTCATTTTTTATGTTTTTTATATTGTATAATTGAATCTATTTAACATGCAAAATTAAAATTTTTCTCATTATATTATTATGTTGGGAGGGGGAAAGAACAGTTCTTAGAAGTAATTTAATTTTGTAAGCAGAAATGATGTAGAGAATGTGCTTAACTTTTGAAATGCATTCCTAAACTATTTACTATTATAATATTAAAGCTAGGCCATTTAATATTTATTAATGATTTATATTTATGTTTTGAGACATTTTAGGCTTAAAGTTCGAAATGTAGAGAAAAAAATTAGATAGTAATATGGCACTGTGGAGTTTCGTGCCAAAAATATTTGGCGAGAAATTTGTCGCCAAGTGAGGGCGTATATAAGAGTAGTTCCTGAAAATTTTTATAATTAATCAATTTCTCATTATTTAATTAACTGTTGCCTATTTAAAAGTACAATAAAATCTCATTATAAGGAACCTTAAAAAAATTATAGTTTTGATTTGCTGTGTTTAGTTGTTTTTAACAAATTATAAAAGAGCTGACTAAACATTGTAACAAGAGATCATAGCATCAATTAATTGCAGTTATTAATTACTGTATTTTTAGCATATAAGTTGATGTTATAAATCAAAAAATACTTCTGGAAAAGATATACCTTGTTATACCCTAACTATGAAAATTCATGATTTATATTTACATTTACTAACAAAGTTGATATTTAACAAAAGTGACTAATTATGTAAGTAGTTATAATTCTAAATAAAATATTGAGTAAGATATTTATACCTGTTAAAATAAAAATAAAAATAAATAAATAAAAACATGTTCTGTGAAAATTTTATGAAAAGGAAAAATAGGTAATGGTAGACATGTGCACTGACAGGAATTATTTAACTGTCCAAGCATAATAATACGAAAAAAAAAGGGGGGGAACCTGTTTTGCAGGTGAAATTGAAATTTTTTTTTAATTGATTTATTTTAAAAATCATAGACATAGATTTAAAGTCTGAAAGTGAATGGTTCATATATTTCCTTTTTATTTTATGTTACTGCTGTTGCAGCATTGTATTGATCCTGTTGTTTGGTATTTGAATTATGGTATATGAATTTCAGTGTAAGCCTTCCACAAACTAATCAGGTGCTTTCTGTTAACACAGTAATATAGGAAGAACAAAAGCCAAAAAATGTAAATCAAAAATGAAATGTAATATGTAATTGATTTCAAAATGCACATGATGCAGTAGTAGTATAAAGTAATTTATAAAGACCTTTTTTTATTTTATAATTTTATTTTCACACTGCTGCTTCCTTTTTATTTTTATATTAAATTATATTTGTATACATTTCGTTTTATTGCTATGTGGTGCTGTTGTTTGTTTCAGCATTCCCGTTTCTACTGTTTAATTGTATATTTTCCATTTTGTCTTCTATTTTATATTTAAAAATTTTCCATTTTATTTTTATTATCCTTCTTTTTACATGCATATTTTTATATTTATTTTTGTGTTTACACATTTTATAATTGTCAAAGTGGCTGTGAGTGAGGGATCACATCATTAAATATTTCCTATTTGTTAATGAAGCAAACATAACTCATTTTATAAAGAGTTAGAGAGAAAATTTTTTATATATTGAAATCTTTGAACTTAATAGATATTATTTTGCACTTGGGTAACTTTCAAGTGTGTACTACTTTAATTATACATGCTAGCTCAGGTTAATATGTATGAACATTTGAAATATTTGTGCATAAAATATTTTATATATATTATATTCTTATATGCAGGTTACATTGCTGTCTGCCTTTTTATCTCGAACTCCACCTCGGGGATTAAATATATATTTTGCACTTTGCATTTCACTCATCGGTTTCAGTCATCTTTTATTGGTTAGTATACAGCAAATACATATGCTTTTACTCATTTATTATTGGAAAATGTTATTGAGATGGTCTACAACTAATACCTGTCTTTATTTTCAGATTTATTGGTATCGTCAAGGTGACCTTCATCCTAAATTTAGGTTGCTAATTTATTATAATGCTTTCACTGTAGTACTTCTCAGCATTTGTGCCCTTTCATTTTTCTTCACTGAGGAGTGACAAATGCATGCTCTCTAACTGTGAAAGTAAGTTCTTGTTTTTGAAATTCAGGTATTGTCAATCCCTCAGCTGATTTTAAAATATAGAATTTAAAAATTTGATAAAAGTGCATTAGAATTTGTAAAGTGTTATGTTAGTAAAAAGAAAGAAATTAAGTAACTCGGCTGTCAGCAATTTTTTATTAACTAATATTTTCTGTTTACTTTTGAGGTTTAGAATATCAGCGGTGTAGCTCTGCACGAGGCAGTTTTGAAAAAGATACTTTCAATTAAAAAATGTAAAAAAAAGAAAGAAAGAAAAAAAAAAAAAAAAAAAAGGAAAATTCTGAGTTATTTTTATCAGCTTTTTGTATCAAAATTCGTAGCTATTAAATAAATTTGTCCACTGATATTCATCTGCCTTGAAGTTTTCATTGCTTTAACCCATTGTACAACTAATTATGATTGCTTAGACATTGAAACATCTTTCCCATTTGACAATTCTGTGGTCCCCCTTTTGTTCTCTGTGGCAAAATATGGACCACCGCCATTGGCAGACGTGCACTGTACTATTTGGATGTGACTTCTGCAACCACTGCTAGGAGGCTAGAGAATATTTAGGCACCAATGAACTTTTCTTATTCTCACTTTGTTATTATATTTTGTTCTATGTACTTATAATTTTCTGTTTGCTTCAAATACAACTGCAACAGATTACCCTCATTCCAGTCAGTTATTGTATTATGTTAACTGTTCTTGAAAGTGAAGAATATAATGGTCAGTAAATGTCTTGCAACATACCTTTCATATTTTTCTGGAAAGTTTTTTTATATATATATATATATATATATATATATATTGTGATTCATACCTTTTTGTATGATCTGTGTAAGAAGATGATTAAAAAGTATAGTCGTATGTGTGCTTATAACACATGTAAGATTTGCTGTAGGCACTGAATCCAATTTTCAAAAGCTAATAACTTGAATCCAAAAAGACTGCATAGTAAGACAAGTAACATTACCTGAGACAGTTCATTCCAAATAAGAGCTGTTGGTAAAAGATATATTTTCCTCCTATTTAACTATAACTGTATGCATTGGCAATGAAATGGTTCCCAAAATTACCAGATTTATAAAATAATGTATTTACTAATATTAAATGTTTTAAATCAATAAAAGGACTGAATTGAGCAAATAATTAAATATCATTAGTTAATAGTTAATTCTGTAACACAGACATAAAAAAAAGGAAGAAATAATTTAATATAAAAAAAAGAAGTACTTACCTCTTCATTGCTACTAGCTACTTATGCATACACTAAATCTTTTTTTGGCAAATCTTAAACTTTGCGGTCATCAATTGTAAAATTTGCTCAAATACCAGGATGTAATGATGCATTGCAAGCCTGGTATTTACAGTCAAAAGTCTTTAATTCGGACTCGTCGGGACTTCGGCGATTCCGGATTATAGATCATCAGTTTAAATCTGGTAAGATGGCATGCAGAAATTATAAAATTAAAAATATGAAACCGTAATTTATGAAATAAAGAGCAATTATGATCTAAAGGGTATAAAAATTTACAAAAGAAAAAGCTTAATATTTATTTGTTTACTTTATTAAACATTTCTTTCAACGCGCGCATACGTAAAGCATACATTACGCATAGTCGAAATTAGAAAATTGCAACCAGAAAACTATTTGATTTGTATTCATGATATTTATAATGACGAGGAATTTGATTTAAATCATATCAAAGACGAGGAAATACTGCATTTAGTAAGGAATTATAAGCCGAATAAAATAAAAACATCTGCCCTGAAGATAACGATAGTGCTGACAGATGAACTTCCAGTTCATTTCGCGCAGCGACGTCCCCCCCCCCCCCGGGCGCACAGAGTAGCGTGAAATTGATAAACAGATTTGGAACGTTTAGCTAAACAAAGGATATGCCTTTATCCATTTTTTGTAGCAATTCCACTTTTTGTTTGATGGACATCGAAACATACTTTCGTTTTGTAGATCCTTTGGGAGCTCCAGCATCGGAAGTTCTATTTGACATAATCGAAAGTTCAAGCTTACTTTTATAAAATTGCTCTTACAGTCTGCAAAAAATAATAAGCCAGATCCAATTCGAAGATTAAGGAACAACACAATCATCAACATTAACTGAAATAGATAATTAGATAATTTTAGCTTATACCTTCCGTTATACATTAAACGCACACGGAAAAACGTATTCTGCGATTCAAAACGTAATGTAATTTATTGCAAGTTTTACCCTTGATTGAGCTTTTGCATGTGTTTACACAATGATGATTATCAAATAATTTATAAATGTATTATTCTTACCAGGATAAATTGGTTTATGCACCATAAAATTAAAAAATGCTAAATGTTTATATAAATGTTGCTGATTTTTTCACATTAAACCCATGTTGTTCTTGAAAGTGTTAAATTTTTTAGAACAGCACTCTTTTATAAAATGTTTTTCTTATATTTTTTTGCATTTTACTATTTTGCAGTCCTAGAATGCTTTGTAAGAAAAGTCAACTGATTTTTCAAAACACTGAAATTTATCCATTTTGAAAGTTTTTTCCCCACCAGTTATATATCATAAAATCTAAACTGTATTGAATTAACCATCCAAAAGAAAGAATACACTCAAAATCAGTATTTCTAAACACTTTTCATTATTGCTGATTATTGCTTTAGAGAATATTAAATGAAAACTCTTCTTCTAGTTTACTACTAAAGTGCAAACTTAGTAGTAATAAACAGTTGTACTTTCTACTCTATTTTCATACATAGTTTATTTTTTAAATAATCATGAATGCATCTTTCTAATACAGTCAAAAGTCGTTAATTCGGACACCCATAATCCGAAATGATCTATAATCCGGACCTCAAAGCTAAAAACTTTCTGCGCATGCCTCGCGTTGACGCATGCGCATAGGCATTTACGCATGAACGTCAGACTTTTACGGCTGCGAATATGCATGTGCACATGCGCATAATACGTTTACGCATCCGCATTTAATGTATAACGGACAGTATAAGCTAAGCTAAAATTATCTAATTCAGTTAATGTTGCAGATTGCGTTGTTCCTTAATCTTCGAATTGGATCCGGCTTATTATTTTTTGCAGACTGTTAGAGCAATTTTATAAATGTAAGCTTAATATTTCGATTATGTCAAATAGAATTTCCAATATATATTTACTAATATGTAAAGGATCTACAAACCGAAAGTATGTTTCGAAATCCGAAATCTGTTTATCAATTTCACGCTGCTCTGCGGCGGGGGAGTGCGGGGGAAACGCCGCGCAATGAAATGGATGTTGATCTGTCAGCACTATCCTTATCTTCAGGGCAGATGTTTTTATTTTATTTGGCTAATAATTCCTTACTAAATGTAGTATTTCATCTCGATGTACTCCGTCTTCGATATGATTTAAATCAAGTTCCTCGTCATTATAATTCGCTTCTGATAGTGAAGAAAGTGACAGAGAGTTTATTGAAAACGAAAAAATTTTGATTGACAAATTAGTCGGTATTCTCGACACAGCAATTATAGGACTTGAACAGTGGAACTTTGTAACTAAACAAGAAATTATGTCTGTTTAATAGAATTAAAGAGAAAGTATTATCACATGAAACGAAGCAACTTAAACAACTTACATTGAAAGAAATGTTTAATAAAGTAAACAAATGAATATTAAGCTTTTTCTTTTTGAAAATTTTGATACCCTTTAGATCATAATTGTTCTTTATTTCATAAATTACGGTTTCATATTTTTAATTTTGTTATTTCTGCATGCCATCTTATCAGATTTAAACTGATGATCTATAATCCGGAAAAATCGATAATCCAGAATCTCCGAAGTCTCGATGAGTCCGGATTAACAACTTTTGACTGTATATGTTTATCCAAATCTTTTTCTGCATTAAAAATGAATTGTAATTAAAAGAAAAAATGAGGCAAGTGTTAATTTACAGGATTTTCTATTGCTGCTTGATAAGTAGGTACCTGATAGAATTATTTTTCTAAATAACAGTTTTTGTTTGGGATAATGTCAGATGCAACCCATTAAATGTTTCACAGTAAGAATTGCAAGTTTTTCAATACCTCTCATTAAGTGTCCCCCTTTTTCCCCCCTTAATTTGGGTCAATCGCCATTACAAAATTAAACAGTTTCTGTACCTTTTTAACAATTAATTTAATTTCTTGTATATTAAAGACTCTTATCTCTATCACTATTGATGCTTATAAAATTATTCAGTTCTCCATTTGTCAATTCATAATGGTCATTCTGGATTAATTCTTTAATTTCAGCTTCTTTTGTATCTGAAAATCCTTTGCTGCTTATTGCTTTTGCAATTTCTATGATTTCCTTGGCTTCATTTTCAGTCAATGGAAATCCTTTAAAATTATTGGCAAAATTTGGCCAGCACTGATGCCAGCAAGGATTCATTGTTGATGAATTCTTTTCATTTCTAAACTATGTCTTATATTGAGTTGCTTCTTAAATGACATTAGTGTGTTGTTCTGTCCTTAGCTAGTGCTTTATTAGCGGGGTTGTAAATATGCCTGACACAATAGGCTTTGAATGTTTTTATGATTCCTTGATCCATTGGTTGTATTAAGGAAATGGTGTTTGGTGGAAGGAATAATACCTGTACATTTTTATGCAATGTTATGAAGACTTCAGTATTGTGTCTGGAGCATTATCGGGAATTATGAGAAATTTAAAGCTCAGACTTTGATGTTTAGTAATATTTGTTTTCTTTAATGACTGAATTATCGACCAAATTATTAAAGAGGACTGTTGCAACGGTTCAGCATTCAGCAGCATACTGCATATAATTGAAATTCTCACATCAGAGAGATTAAATAAAAACAATCAAGATAACATCCATACATAAAATCTCATTTTGCAAGTCCACATTTGGCAGGGTATGTATCTATAATATTTTAAATTTTATTTTATAAATGTATCAATTTAGATTTTAAATATGCGAACTTACATTTAGAAAATGGTACCATATGTATCACAAAGGAAAAAATTACCTTTCTTCTTTTGTGCAACTTTCATTTAAGTAAAGAAAGCTAAATCCACCATACACTTGCTTACAATATCCATGCTTGTACTGGTGAATCATAAAATATGCTCGATTCTTTAGTATTGATGAATCCGTGGTTCATAAAATTGATGATTCACAAAATACTATAAACTCCAGTATTGACTTGATCAAATGTTTATCTCACAGTAAATGTATGATATAGGGTTACCTTGCTGGTAAATCTTATTCTAGTAAGCATTATGAAGTAAACTTGTGTGCTGGATAATGGATTAATTTTATGTCAGGTTATTTTAAACAGAATCATATTTATGAAAATTTAATTATATTAAAAATTCAGTTTTAGTAATCCAAGATGAAAGCATTGATTTTTAAGTGCTCTTGGAATTAATAAAAAATATGAAAATTTAAACTTTTATTATCTGTTGAATTCTCTAGTTTAATCAGTGGTAATGATAAAGCAAGCCAATATTAATATTGATGTATGTTAAAAATGCCAATATATATATATATATTTATATTCATTCAGTTCATATAATATATATATGTAAGATATAATAAAATACTATGGCTATATTAAGAAATAATTCACAAACTCAAAATTTAACTATTCTAGATTTGATGTTCTTCCTCCCTAAATTCATCTGTTCTCCCAAATTCGAGATCATTTCATATTACATAACACTACTTGAAAAAGGTAACTAAAAGTAAAATTAACCAGTCATGGTTTAGATTCACATATGCACCTATGGAGTATAGATACTGCTTCATGAGGAAGTATGTTCCTTTTTTCCTAGCTTCCAACATGCAAATATCTTAATGCTGCTTATGCTTCCCTGCCTGAAATGACGTCATATCTTTTTTCCTGTTACATAAAAATTTATTGTATTCGACAATGATTGAAAAGTAATTTGTTTGCCAAAGAGATGATTTGAAATGTATAAAAATAAAGATGGTGATTCTTCAATTCAGTTTTATCAATAGCATATTCCTGCCTTTTCCACGTAGCCATGTCTACAGCCAGAAATTAAAGTACCAGATTCACGACTGCGCACTCAAAATATCACACATATATATATATTCAGTTCATATAGGTATATCCTATATCTCTAAAGTTATAGCAGATTTGAAATCAATATCAAAGATATACCCAAATATGTTGTTATTGTTGGCACTGTTGAATCATGTTGTATGTTAGTCAGTATTTACCATGTTTTTCTCTCAGCAAATAAAGAATCATAAAAATGCAACTTAAATAATTGTAATTAATTACTGGAATGAAAAAAAAATTCTGGTAAAATTATATTTGCTCAGAACAAGGGATAGCCTGAAAATATCAAAGTCTATATTCAACACTTTCTAATTATTCGCAACTGCATGAAAATTTGCCAACTCATTGCTGACTTAGTGAATTAACCAAAAATATCTGTTCGCCTCAGAAATTTTAATGATATGCTCATTTCAAGATTATTTTGTGATATTGCTGTTGAATTGAATTTTATGGTTTAAGTGTGAAAGAACATATTTAATAAATAAAAGTGACACACAAAATGTTAAAAAAAGCTCCTTTGGGCATAAAGTAAAATCTGAAAGATTTCAGATTTTGTTTATTATTATTATTTGCTAGCTAAAATTGTCAGGGAAAACTTAGGTACTTGTCTTCTGTAGCAGCCTTCGTCAGAGTAAGTGAATTCGGTATATTTCTGCAGTGGTGAGAAATAAAACAGTTACGTACCTACTTGTGTGAAAGAAGCATAGCCACTGATTTGCTCATGTTCGAAAACAAACTTTTAATGATCTAACTGACTGCTTTTTCATTATAAAATACTCATTATATTTATTACTTTAAATCTTCTGTCAATGGAAAAAGAAGCTATAATTGAATGTTTGAGGCATTGTTAGAAGCACTTGCTAAACTGTGGCCACCAGAAAGAATCTAAAAAATGAATTTTCCAGTATGTTAATGTCAATTTTTCCTTTTAATAAATTATACTAAATAAAGTAATAGAATTTTCTTCCACACTTATATATTTTATTATTTAAATTGCTTACGAGGTGGTATTAAATACTACAATAAATAACTTTTATTGTATAGATATTGAATAAATTCCCAATTCGTCATTACCATAATCAGTTTCATTTTTCTGGATATTCATTTGGCAATAAACTGCACTATCTGAAGCCCAAATTGAACCAATGGTGTTTTCCTTCACCAAAGCCATTACAATAGACAAGTACCAAAAATAAAATCAGTTAAATAGCTAATAACAATAAAATAATGATATTTTTAGTTTTCTTACCTTTATATAAATATTAGATAGCCAAAAAAGAGAAACGTTTTCTGAACTAGTATATGTTCAATCAGGTTTAAACAATTAGTGTTCTGTTTTATATATATGGTTTTAGATTTTTTGATGATTTTCTTTTTCTTTATCCTTACAGGTAATATGTGATACATTTCCATTCCACATGGCTTGCAATTTATGTAATAAAAGTCTACACCAAAGATTTGTTTATTAACTTCTGAAAAGCATGCATCAATTCTCTCCACAAAGTCTGGGATACATTTTGAAGTGTCTACATTTTCTATTCACAAATTTGGCATCACTAAAGCACATTCAAATTGCATATTAACTGCCAAACTATAGTAGTGAGGCATGTGATTAAGCAAAGTATATTCCAAAGTTTTGTTAAAAGTGAGATTATTGGTTTATTTTATATTTGTGATTGTTTGTATTTATCTGTATATTGCATTTTTGTATACTCTATTTTGCAATGAAAATCAAATTTGTTTTAGATAAGTTTTGAAATGCAGTATTTTTAAAAATATTATGTTATGTTTGTACAGCACTTACAAATGAGTGAAGTATTTTGTATAAAGAGTTTTAAATCCAAAATTAAGAAAAATTGTTTTTAGCAATAAATTATCAAGAAATTATCTTTGTTTTTAAGATGTGCAAAGATTTGACAAAGTTAAAAATTTACATTCCTGTAATTTCAAGTAAAATTGTTTAATAAATATTTTACTATGATGTAGATACCAACAATTATTGTTCATTTATTATTATTATTATTAATTAGACATATAAGATACTAAAATTGGAAATTTCTATTTTATTACATGTTCTATGGTTGAATTTACAATAAAATCATGAAAGTAATACATTATACAAAATCATTTACAAATTGTCTCACTCATTATCATTATAGAAAACAGTTTACTCAGCAGTACTTAATTATATAGCTACAAAATATGTAAAAGAATATACAAATAATGATATATGAATAAACATAGTAAAAGTAATGTGTAATGAGTGTTTTTAGATCCTCATTTAAAATTGTGCAATACTTAATCTTTATTTGCAGGCTTCTTTTTTATATTCTCATGTAATTTATTTCTCACTCGAATCTATTGTAATTAAACCCTAATTCATAATAACAGTGCACACTAAAACATCTCATGAAAACTTACTGAGAAGTTCCAATGTTAAAAGCACAAGCAAATGTTTGTCATCAGATGACATTTAAAGAAGAAATTTTAAAAATTATAAAGATTATTTGTTGCTTCTGTATAATTTTATAAAATTAAGCATAGGCTAAATTTACTTTTGTCAAATTACATAATTATAAATAAATTGTCTCAAAAACAATGTTTTAAAAATATATTGTATAAAAATAGGTGCATTAACTGGTGTTGGCAATAAAAATTTGTTTGGAAGCTCAAGATTTCAGCATTTGTACTATAGGAATCTGGGAATGATTGCCTTGTCAAGACACAATACAATTTTTTTCATCCTGTTTCCGTCTCCTTCGTAGACTTTTTGCACCGGACGATTGAAGAGTACCTGATCTCTGTCTTGCGACTGCAAGAGCATCATTACTTACATATGATATTCGTACTCCTCCATATGCTCGCCTTGGTGGCAATTCGTAAGGATCATCCTCAGAACTTGAACTTGAGCAAGTACTGCATCGATCCTCATCTGGTCTTTGATATCTAGATTCTGAACATGGTGCACTCATGCCTCTCTGAAAGCTAGATTCAAGTTCAGATTGATCACCATAGCTTCTGCTTCTAAGAACACCTGAATTTCTTTTATTTGTAGGTGTATTTATTTGACTTCTGTTGAAGGTCTCTTCACTGCCTGTCCCTGAAGAGGATGAAGAATGTTCAACTTTTTGTGAAAGAGCTTTTTGCTCTTCGTCTTCACTTGAGGGAGGCAACTTAGCAGTGGAAGGACTGAATCGTACAATCAGTTTTTTTGAAGAAACCGTTCCACTGCTGGTACCAGTGCCACTGTTCTGGTCAGGTGTAACTTTAGTTGGGCTTTCAGGTGGTGTAGCTGAGCCAGTATCTCTTGTGAGATCTGGCATGGAAAAGTGAGCCGTTGTGCGCCGATGATGATATCGACTGCGATCCTTCCGCTGCTCCTGAATTTCTTCAACTACCTATAAATGTAGTGAAATTTGTTTATTTGGTAATACAAACTTGGTATGAATTAAATATAAGACAAATACATTAATTTGACTGATATTGCAAGCTGTAAACAAAACAGACACTTAATGCCAAACTGCTACAAAAGCAATTTTTTTTTTTTTTTTTTTTTTTTTTTTTTTTTTAACATTCGGTGTATCTTTGGTATCAAAGTAAGGATAAGGCTTCTTTCAGCTACCATGCTCAAAATTTGTGCTAACTTGTGTTTTTGCAAAATTGCTGATATCTGAATCGGATTGTTTGTTCCAAAAATGGTTGTTTGACAGATCTTGTACTTTTACCATTGGAATTATGCCACTAGCATGGCAGAAGTAAAATCTTACCTGTCCTATTCCTTATCTTTAAGTAAAATAAAAAGGAATGACAGTAAAAAATACACATTTTTGACTATTCTTCATATGAAATATTGCAGTATCATTGTTTTCAGCAATTTATAAAGAAATTGATGACTTATTTATATGTGAAATAAATTTTTTGCACTATGCACATACAGTATATCCTTGACTTATCATTTTAAAAATTTATTGACAATAAAAAATAATTATGAAAAGAAAATGCAATTAAAACAGAAACATTAGTACTGAAGTATTATCCCATCAATTGCAAAACTGTCACCATGTGTTATGTCAAACATACCCATAACATTTGCACTTTCATTTGATGTAACCCCCCAGTTGGTTTTTGATAATCTACCTTTTGATTTAATGAACAAGGATATGAATTAATTATTATTGCTGTATTTTTTCCTTTCATTTTGGGGAAAAAATAAATCAAGGGTCATAGAATCATGTTTGTGATTGAACTCTGGCTACTCAAAAATTAATATCTGCTAAAAGAGGGAAAAACAGCTGAATCTGGAAGTTTGTTCTCATAACAGAGTTTCTGGTAAAAATCAGAGGGCCTAACAAAATAAATTAGAGAAAGCCTTTTAAGGAGTGCAAAATTGAAAGTGGGTCTAATACTTAGTGGGTATTTAGTGTATATGTAGAGAGAAAAAATGCTTTACTGTAACAGCTGCATATAGAAAGCATGGCTCAGAATTCCACATGAATGATTGGCAAAACATGCCTAGAACATTCGCCAAGGTTATGGATGGGTATTAAGTACCAAAACATTTTAACTGGTTATTAGAGAAATTAGAAAATATATAAATAAAACATTGGTATATTTATTTTGAAGTTGTAAAAATCATTGTTGTTAATTTAATTATATTTTAAATTTAAACCAAAATCAAATTAAATTTATATGCACATTTATCTCTTTTACTCTAGCATAAACTCAGCAATTAGCTGTGAAAGTATAAATTACTTTGAATAATGCATCCTCCATTATATTGCACAGATAGTGAATAGAGGAATGTTACAACTTCTAATAGGTTGGAAAAGATGTTAAAAATTAATTACATACCTGTACAAATACTTGGGGTGATTTTGCCATTAAAGCATCTAAAGTTAAATCTGACATATTTATAGGATCTCTTGATCGTCCATTCATTGCAGAATTTTCATTTTCCACTGTTGTTTTTTCCTCTATATTTAAGACAGGGTCCCTAAATAGTAAAGAATGTATTTAATATTTATAAAGAATTTTAAGATAATACATTAAAAGTTTGATAATAGGAAGTCTGGGACTTTGGCTATGTCAAAGACAACGTGGCAAGAACAATTTTGCTAACCTAATTCAACCTACTATAGGAATACAAAATTTTAAATAAAGCTGTATACAGAGTAATTAAAAATATATTTAATGATTAAAAATATGCTAGGAGATAAACTACAGAATATGGTACTTTTCTGTTTTGCCGGCGCAGGCGATAAAGTCGGCAGTAATGGGTACAACTGATGCCAAACAGAATATCTTCACTGGTAACATTTTACGCCTCATTTTCAAAACAAATCGCAGCCATTTCTTATCAGATTGTTTGTTTCTTTCAATACTGGCATACAATTACATAGAATTTTTACCAGATAGTTCAATTTTATGTTCTAAGGCCATTCTCGGCAATTAAGTCAATTAGGATGCAATCACACTGCTCACCCAAAGCGAAAATATAGAAAAGACAAAATCAAGGGTTAAACTCATCAATCCTAAAGAGAATGCACTAGCGAAGTAAAGCACTGTGGTTTTACATAATTTCTGAGTAAGCTATTCGTACGAATTGAAATAAGTCTTGCATTTAAACTTATATTCCAAATTAATATTTAACTTGAAATTAATGTAGATAATTACTGAGAGAATTAGATTTTTGTAACATAATTTACGTGAGATGAGATCACTTGGGGTTACGTGATATGAACTGGAGAAAGCATAGTAAATTCTTAAATTAATGTCTTTTTAGAAATTTATTGTCTTTATTGGCTTTTTACAAAATTTTAAATGATATTAAAATGTTTACACAATTAAAATTGAAATTTCTTAGAGCTAATATTTGTTAAAATTTTTTATGTGTATACCGTATGTTGTCGCCAAAAAAGTATGCAAGTCTGCTTGGCAAGATTTTCACCGGCAAAACAGAAAAGTACCCAGAATATGCATAATTTATAATTCTTAATCAGTTTTTGTTTAGGGATTTACTATTGAAGTTGTGTAAAAGCTTGAATGTCCACCTTCCTATCAAACTGTCTTTCAGAAGACTATGACAATTATTTGAATTTCCATTGTTTTGTGTTTGGTATACTCTTTAAATATCACTAACATATTAAATGCTTTGACAGCATAGCACCAAGTAATGTTATTCATCACTCTCCTGTTCCTTTGGCATCATCAGGATTTTCCATGTCTTTCGTTTACTTAATTTGTCACACATTTAAGCTTTAGAATATGTGACTAAAGAATTGTTTGAAGAAATACTTTCAGCAGATCAGGAGTGGTTAATCATATGACTGTCAATGCTAACATTTTATGCAATAAATATAAATTTAAGCTTTTATTCTTCAAAATATGGGAAATGCTGTCCATATTTTTAATATTTATGTTAAATTACAAATTATATTCCTAAGCGATATGAAAAATAGGTCACCAACAGTTTTTGGGTACAGCAAAAATGCTTAATAAAGCTAATACAGTTAGGTTTCCCAATCTAGCAATTCAGAAGTATTTGGTTTCTGTAGACATCAGTGTAAGATGACCAATAATATTTTCAAAAACTGAAGAAGTAAACAAATGCTCTCCAAGTGACTCAGTTGTAATTTGGTGAAATACAGGAACCCAAACATGTTAATGCTATCTTCCTACATATATATATATAAAATCAACCAATAGCACAAATAATGTATGTTCTCGATTTGCAACAGTGCTTCATTGTTTAAAGAATACTGATGTTATTTTTTTTAAATTGTTCAGTTATGTCTTGAAACTGCATGTACTATGAGGATCCCTGTCTAGAGCATCAATTAAGCTGCTGTCACAAGTAACAAGTAAATAAAGGTATATTTTACTTAAAATAATCGGTAATAGATTTAATTTACATGGGGAAATACTATTTCTGATTACCTGTGGTGACAAAAATGCTGTAGCCAAGGCTGGCTTTATCATTTCATGATAATTACACTTATATCATATTTTTTGACATATAGGTCAATATTCTAGGCCAAAAAATATTTAAGAAGTTGTTCTGGCTTTTATGCTGAATATAAAACATTTTAAATAATGGCTTCTATTTACACTGGTGTGCAAAACTTAAGCAACAATATAAATTTTAATCAGATAGCCATAAAGTTCCAGAAAAGGGGTTCTTTCGATCAGTACTATGAATACACAATTCAGTAGAAAGGTCATGCGTATGCAAATGTCAGGAACAAAACATCACAGGCAACGTGAGTGTACACAAAACGCGTGCAGTTGGCGCACTCAAGTTTACAATAAAAGGAAGGACGGATACACAATTAAAGACATTTGATGCAAGTCCATATGAGTTCTTTCATGAAATATGGCTAGAAGAAATCACCTGGATGACATCGCACGTGGAAGAATGATCGGAAAGCTGGAGGAGGAGCATAGTGTCACCAGTGTAGCTCAAGAGTTCAGAATCAACAAAAGTGTCATTTTGCGCACTTGGAAAGCCTTACAAACAATAGGTACAGTTTTTAGAAAGGTTGGTGGTTGCAGCCGCAGGAAATCAACTGCTGCGGATGACCAATATATCATCCTGAAGGCAAAAAGAGCCCGAAACCAGTCAGCAAGCGCCATAGCTCAACAAGTATGTACAGCAACGGGGCGACAAGTGTCGTGATTAACTATGTCCAGACACAGAAGGTAGCCTTTCGCAGAAGGTCCGCTGTTTCAAACGTTGCATCCGTTTGAAAATTGGTCATCGGCGCCACCATTTAGAGTGATGCAAGGAGCATGAACTTGGACATCTCATCAATGGAGTTTTGTCCTCTTTACGTATGAGAGTCGTTTTAGTGCTACAAGAGATTCTCAACGCCAGTTGATTTGAAGAGAGGTCGGGACACGGTTTCATCCCAGCAACATCACGGAAAGAGATCGTTATGGTGGTCCTGGAGTTCTCGTCTGGAGAACCATTATGCTGCACGGGCAGACAGAGCTCTATGTTTTTGACAGAGGTTCTGTAACCGGAGATTGCTATTGTCAGGAGGTAATCCTTCCCCATGTGGGTCTGTTCCGAGGTGCCATTGGAGCAGATTTCGTTTTTATGGATGATAATACACGGCCACACCAGACTCCTGTTTTTCAGAAGCTAGTGGAAAGTGAAGATACCACTGGAATGGATTGGCTAGCGTATTTCCCTGATTTAAATCTCATAGAACATGTGTGGGATGCTTTAGGGAGACGCCTTGCGGCGCGATTACATCCTCCGGGGAACACCCAACAACTGAACAGATGCTGATTGGACACTCTTACCTCATGATTTGTTGGACAATATGGTGCTGGGTATGAAGCGACGGTGCGAAGACACCATTGCAGTAACAGGAGGGCATATCCCATACTAAGGAACATCTGCTTGTTGTTCTTCCTCTTGTGCAGACAATCATGTGTAACGATACTATGAGTTCAATAAAGCCGTTTTTTTGTTTGATTCCATATTGTATGCATTTTTGCGCTAATATTCTTTTGTCATTGTTTAAATACAAAATGCTGTCTCTCATTTCTGAATTTCATGTCTCTCAGATGATTATTTATGGAGTTATGGCCAAAAGAACACCTGTTGCTTAAGTTTTGCACACCAGTGTACATTAACCAAATTATTGATTATTTAGAAAAATAATAATAATAATAATAATTTCTAAAAAATTTTTTTAAAAAAAGAATAGTATTCTATGAAAATTTTATGCAAATGCAAAAATAATAGCATCCTTCTGTCTTGTCCAAAAACTTGGAAATAAGTTTATGCAGTTAAAACCATTTTTTATTGACTTATAGGCTATATGAAATTACAGGCGATCCTTATTCAAAGTCTTTGTCTTCAAACTGTGTTAATTTATTTCATTTTTTGGCTTCTGCTAAAACATAATACAGAGAGTGTTCACACATTTTTGTAATGATTTTGCAAAGATTTAAATATAAACAACCTTTACAATTTTATTTTCAAATATGTTCGGTCTGATAGCCCTTTTGTTGAACTATCATATTTTAGATCTTGATTTCCGAGATAAAAGTCCTTTTTTTTTTAAACATCAAATTTGATTTTATTCCACCCCTCTTTCACAGTCTTCCAGAGTCCATCCAATGTTTTGGAATGCCGCTCATAAAGAACTCATTTTAAAACTTCAGTTGCACAGTAATCCATAGGAGACACATTAAGGGACTTGGGTGGGATGCATTTAAAGGGAATAGTTTCAATTCCAGTTTCATTTGTCATTTTTTCAAAAAATAGATTGGTAGATTTAGAGGTATGGCTGAGAGCCTTATCTTGATGGAACTTATCACAGTGATGATTGTTTGGATTAAGAGAGGAAATTTCTTCTTTAAAAATAGGTGTTCAAACATATTTCTGATAGTAATCCGAATTAATTTGACATTTTTTTCTACTTTCCTTATTTTAAGCTTTCCGTCATACTAGAATAGTGCCGAAGTGAAATGAAGAATCGGGAATCTCCAGATGCCGGGGGGTGGGGGTGGAATCAAATGCTCATGCATAAAGCACATACACAAAATAAATAAATAAAAGTTGGTGATTGCTTTGAGGTCCAGATTTTAGATCATTCTGGATATATACATCTGAATCTCGAACTTTGAACTGTATATGACAGTGATTGCGAACCTATAACATGTATGTCATAAGTGACATGTGAACCCATTTTGGGTGACACGCCTCATGCATTTCAGACACCAATGAATTGCAGAATACAAAGATATGTCTCTTGCAACAGTTTTGTCATTCTCAATAAGTGCTATACTTACTTCAGGTGCATTCTTGGCAGATGGATGACTGACAGAAGGTTCTATATGTGACATGATATCAGAATTAAACTAGTGTTTTTCCAAATTTTCACACACTGAGCTCAAAAGGTTCACATTACTGGTATATGAAATATACAACTGTAAACATATTTCATTTGTAAGCTAAAAAAATTAATTTATTTCAAAGAGCTTTAAAAAAACATACTTATTGTTGGGACTGCTGATTTGTTCAGTTTCTTGAGGAGAAAGATTGTGGGTCTGCACTGGATGACTGGATGGAACATTGCGATAAGGAACAAGGGGACTTCGAGGAACTAGAGGGCTTGAAGTTCGGACATCATTCGCATAATTTCCTCCTTGTGGCTTATTTCGTTTACCACTGCTTGGCTCTCCTGTTCATAAAAATGTTTTAAAAATTATGAAAATCAATGGCACAATTTAAAAATTATTTTAATAACTCTCTTTTGCCACAATTTTCTTTGTGATAAACAAAGAACAATTATACAAATTTAAAACTTTTGTTTGAATTCTGTTTGCTTTAAATAATGTACAATGTGGTGGAGCTACGTTAACACTAATTTCGAGATTACTCCATTTGACAATGTACTTACTCCTTTTACTTCATCTGAATAGAGTTTCCAAAATTCCACTAGTTTGCCTTTTATGCATCCCCCCAAAAAAGTTTCTGCATTAAATTTAATATTTGTTGTATGTTTATACTCAATGGAGGCATGGTACCTGAGAGTTGAAACTGAATTCAATTGAAACTCATTCAGGCTTAAAATACTTGAGCAAATTGCCTTCATCTAGTAGTGGATGTAATTTAAATGACAATATTTTCAAATAAATTGGATTTATGAGAAAAATTTTGTACAAATTGTGAAAAGTCACCAACTGTTGTTTTGAATTAAAAAGAAATATCATACTGAAGATTTTCAACAAGACTGAAAAACATACTACTTCATGTTTCGGTGAGTAAAATAAAAGCAGTTGAATAGCATGTTAGCTGTCTTAAAATGCTAAAGTTTAATCACATACCATCTCAATATATTTAAAATATTGCCTCCTTTTTGTAAATTTTCAGGAATAGTAAGAAAATTGCATTTTTACACCAAATATGTAGAAAGATTTACTTAAGTGACCTAAAATAAAATTTAAAAAATTGAATATATAAAAATTACTATTATTCCTTTAATGCTGGCTTTTTTCCTACAGGGTGATTTAAGTAGTAAACTAATTTTGCATAAGTTTGGCATTTCATATATATAACATATTTGGAAATTTCTCAATGCAGATTTTAGTTTAGCAAAATATATATTAAGCCTTAACAATCCTAGGATTTTTTCCCCAGTAACTTGAAACCAGAAAACATACAAATTTTATTTGATGCATGGACTTCCAATATTTTCTACATGAAAATGGATGCAAGTCATTTTAATGGTATGACTGTCAGCATAATTAGTTTGCAACACAGCCATAAATATATCATCATTATCAGAAGTGGTTCCAAGAATTGAACAAATTCACGCTCAATTCAATTGTACAAGAATGGAATAATTCGGGCGGTTAAGATACAATAACACGCCGAACAAATATTAATTTAGAAGTCAAACAACAAAAATCAGCGTTATATTTTCAAATTTCACAGGACTAGTTTCGATGTTTTTACTGAACCATCACCCTCAGCTGCAGAAGCACATATGTTGTGCAAATGTCCATTTGCACTTTTGCAGCTGAGGATGATGGTTCAGTAAAACCATCGAAACTAGTCCTGTGAAATTTGAAAATATAATGATGATTTTTGTTGTTTGACTTCTAAATTAATTCTGGTAGTGTCATTGACATTCACGTGAACAGATGGTGTGCATAGAAATGAAAACTTGGTACATCAACTGAAGAATTTTTTTTTTTACATCAGTTTTGCAGAATACAACAGACTGTTGAACATTATTGTCTAATCTAATCCATTATGAAAAAGATGTAAAAATCTGATTTATATTTTGCTTAGTAAATTTTCAAAGGCACTAAAATCAAAACTTCCACAATTATTGCTGTCACTATCAAAATCTTCCATTTCTAACATACAAAAATCAAGTACAAACTACATTAAATAAAACTTAAATCTTCAATATTTGCATCTAAGAATAAATTAATAAAATACTTAGGAAATGTACTACAGTAACTAATTAACTATTGCACTGCCATTCAGTTTTCATATGATCTCACAAAGACAGTAATTTAAGTTGAAATCTGCATATTTACAGAATAACATTTACCACTTCACAATGTTGTGTTTAATCCTATGCCAGCTATTCAACTACAAAATTGTGGTTGTGCCAGCTATTCAACCACAAAATCAAGTTAATGTGGTGGCTCTCATAGTTACTCTAAAATTTTGCCACACAGACAAGAACCTCATAATCTAGGCTTAATATTGAGATCCTGAAAAAAGAAAGAGCACTTAAAACAATTCTTTATATTCTGTTTTGCTATTTTTGAAGTGGAAGTCCATACGTTATGGCTACTGCCAATGCAAGTGAAGCATACAGTAGATTTGGTCGAATGCTTAATGTAGAATTGTCCAATTATTGAGTAAATATTCACAAGTGTCTTATAGGCCTTAGTTAATTTGCATCAAGAATAATACCTACATATTTTACCCATGTATGTTTTGGCACTATTATATCATTTAAAATAAAGCAAACACCCAGATATCTGGCTTCAAACTAACCAAAAACCTCAAGCCAGCAGAAAATTTTAGAATTTCAGTTTTTATAATGCATCCTTTCTTAAAAATCAACCCAATGAGAGACTTTTAAAGCCATTATAAAGCACATACAGGTCTCTAGAAACTCCACTGATACTTTTTAAAATGTGATAGAATTACAGACTTTTCTTTCTGAAGCTGCTGCTTACATCCCTTTTCCCTGCACCATTGTATCCATCATATTGTTCTAAGAATTCGTCCATGAAAGAAGATACATCTCATACAAAGAAAAGTGAGGAATTAATATCCAGTAAAGTTCTGACTTTTCTTTGTTACTAGAGTACAGGAAAGTTCTTTGTTACTAGAGTACAGGAACGTATGAAAGATTTCAAAGTTTAAAATACGTGTTTAGTTTGTTTATTACAATCACTATTCTCATCAGTATGCTTAATGGGGGCAATGAGTAGAGTAATAGGCTTTATAAAATTTAAAGAAGGGATGAGTAAAATGAAAGTTTTATTGTTACATTATTTTTTCAAATATTGGCCTTATATTTTTAACTAATGCAAAAATTTTAAAAAAAATGTACCCTGCAAATCATCACTAAATGAACAAAGATGGCAAATTTAAGTATGTTTAATCGTGGCACCCCTGATGGGTAAAAAATGGATTAGAGCTTGTTTCTACAACAAAAGACAGCTGTAGATGATCTGTCAAAGGGTCTATTGTGATAGGTAGAGAGTGCAAAGGTCTGTGGCATGCAATAGGGTAGAATTTGGAAGGAGTAACCTTACAACAAGTGCTCAAACAGAAATTAAAGTACGTTCATCTCTTTTATCAACATAAATTACAATAAATTAGTCATAATCTTAATCTCACAATAAAAGACAAACTTGGTTCAAATTATCCTAATTAAATAAAGAACAATCTTTTTCCTTTAACCTTCTGCTGGAATGACGGGCACAAGTTTGGCAGCATATCAGCCAATTTTCAATGCAGACAGAATTTTATAATCAAATAAGATGATTTCATTTCATATGTTGAAGGCCTATAAAATACATCAGATTTTATTTAAGAAATGATTTTTTTTTTTCAAAAATTTGTATAATTTTTAAAGTAGGCTTTTGATATTCAAGCTGATAACAAATAAGACGACTGTATTTAGAATTTCAGACAATAAATTCCTTTCTGCACTCACATGGCATTTTTTTTTTTTTTTTTTTTTTTTTTTTTTTTTACCATTCCATTTTGTATAAGTTAAACTATCTGGAAATTTCATGTATCAGGGATCAGCATTCCAAAAACAACCTTTTACTGTAATAATATTAATTCTTTTCAATACATTTTTTTCCCTTTTTCTCTGAAGAAAATATCTGTGTTTTTTAACAAGCAAAGCATGAGGAGATGACACTGACAGAATCTTGTAATTTTACACCAGCATATTGTTTGTAGATTACCAAATCATGTTTCAGAATATCTTTGATCTTGTTAAAACAGGGTGCTGAATCATTGAACTATGAATAACAATAAACAAACTATTGTTTATTTGGACTTTAAAGTTTTACAGTAGTCAAAATTAATCGTGTTTTGTATCAAATCAACACAGGAAGAGGGGGGGGAGTGTCTTCTATAACTGAACAACACTGTCTATGAATAACTCAAAAAGCAAGATACAATAAATGAAATTTCATAATTAAAAATTCCTATATCACACACAGGCAAATCACACAGTGTCCACACGGCATACAATCAATATTTCTAAGTAGGTAATCAGTGTACATCAAAATATGAAATACGCACATTTTTGAAAACAAAAATATATGCAATGGACTATAAAAAGTAAAAGTTGCGTTTGATAAATTTAGCACTTATTGAGATCATTAAATATGTTCAAAATATACATGTACTGAATGCTATGAAAATCAATACATTTTATTTTTTAATTTATATTAGTATGCTGATGCATGTAAACAGTGAGTAAATGTTAGAGAAATTTAAGCAAAAGAGATAAAAACAATGGTTAACAGACAAATTACTTGGCACATTACTTTTATCTGGACATGCTTACAAATATGAAAGTATAAAAAACTAATGATAAAAGTATCAATTCACCAACTAGATATGAAGAATACTTGCCTTTACTACAGTGGACGGAGCAATAAATGAGGCCTCTCCTTGGTAGAAATGGTCTGCCTAATAAAGGAAGGTGGCAAGCATGACAACGGAAGCAATTTTCTGTGGCATGCCAATGCTGCCCTTCATGTGACATTTGTCCCTGATCTACTCCAATGGGATCACCACATGAGTCACAATATTCTGCAAAAGTGGCATCAAAACAGTGAAGGCAAAATGGACGACCATCCCTCATAACATATCGTTCTCCTCCCAGTTGACGATCACATTCAAAACAGCAAAAGTGGCGCATGTGCCAAGCACGTCCCTCAGCTTCTGTACATTCATCAGCAAAGATTATCTAAAAGAAAACATCAAAAATTAATATTTCATTTTCCTTATTATTTCAAAGCATTTTATAAAAGTTTCTATTTATACTCATGGAGTACTGAGAAAAGACTGCTGCCTAATTAAATACCTGATAAATGAATTGCTACATAGATAATCCAATTTTTCAAGTAATGAATCAAATAAGCCAGGTCTCCAAACCATAAACAAATATATATGATATATAAATATAATTTTTTATAAAAGTGTTGAAGAAAGGGAAAATATTGATGATGGTATGTGTTTTTTTCATAGCTGAATTGATAAAAGAAACTACTTAATATTATGAAAACCAATGTAATAATCAATGTACTCATATTTAATTTAACTTTGAGACAATGTCCACAAGACATGCCTCAGTATTGTTTAAGACAGTTTGGCATAATAAGTTTTCAAATATAAATTTCCAAAAGATATTTTTTACATCGTAACTCAATAATTTAAAAGTACTGGTTTTAAACTGTCCTTTGTAGAAACAGTAAAATTAAAAAAAAAAATATATAAAATGAATTAGTTTTACACAACCTTTAAAACTGATGCACTTTTTTCAGGTGGAATTTGTTTCAAGTTTTGGCATACTTTTGAAATAGATTTTATAAGATTATAATTTTTTTGCTTCAGGAATGCCATAAAAATTAAAATACTCATATTTAATTTATATTATACTGCTTGAACCCAGATAAAGTATAAATGCATAATTTTCAGTGCTACTCTACATATAATTCTATAAATATCTTGAGATATAGAAAATCAGCTGCATGTAAATAAGAGATGACATAACAGAGATGAGAAGCTTTCAGGCATGGCCATTGTTTCAACATAGCTTTATTTCATAACAGAGCAAGTTTTGATACACATAAATAGGTTTACAGATCATCATTTTATGGGTGCGCTACACATAAAGTGATTGTTATGAAACTATAATGCGATACATATAAATATGTTCATACATCATCATTTATGGGTGTGCTATACACCCCACAATTCTGTACAGCTTATCTGAAGCAGCAAACTATGTGTGTCAGACAGCAAGGCAAAGCAGGAAAAAGGGCGCACAATTAGCAACAGCAGTATTTATAGACTTGGTTACTTTTTTAAAATTTTGAACTGTGGTTAGATAGAAAAATATACCTTTGATATAAAAATATACCTGCAAAGCTTTTCTTACATAAAAGCATGATGCAGATTAATTTTCAGATGATGCTCTTCAGATTTATATATTTAGTATTTGAGAAGAAGGGAATATAACTTTATTTAAAGGACTATTGCTAAATAAAATTAGGAGTTTTCTTTCATATTTTCCCCCATAACACAAGACATCCTCAGGATATCCTCTTTAAGTCGCAATGTCCCGGGAAGCAGTTAGGATATCCGGAGCATGTTGATTCTCAAATATCCTGAGGACTTCTTAAGTCAACATCCTGAGGATATCCTATTCAAATCTCAATGTCCCGGGATATATGAAGATCTCCTCAGGATGTTGATTTTCAGATATCCTGAGGACTTCGTAAATCAACATCTTAAGGATGTCCTGTTCAAGTCGTAATATCCCGGGATATATGAAGATCTCCTGAGGATGTTGTTTCTCAGATATCTTCAGTACTTACTTTTTATGGAAGCTCATATCTGAAAATATTAAAGTAAAGTAACCTTGTACCACTCGCAAGTCATGTTATAATAATCGAAATCTTACTCTATGGATTACCTATTCTGCATATGAAAATTTAATTGTTATGCTTACACTAGTTTTTGTCTTGTATATGTTGGCTGTAAGTGTTAATTAATAATATTTTCAAATTTTTGTTTTTGTTTCACAGTGTCTAGTGATCAGAGTCTTTCTTACAAATTATATGCACATGTTTTCAGCCGTTTTGAGTTTCATATTGAAACTGTGTTTACGATTAAATTCTAATTGCTACATAATATATTTTGTAAACATTATTTTAGATACTTTTCTAATATCTTTGAACACAAATATTATTTACGTTACAGGTTAACTCAGAAAATCTTTCACGAAGACATCCTATGAACTTATCCTATGATCCTATGAACCTATGAATCCTATGATCCTGTGAACAGATGGGCATGATGTACATCCATGCCTTATCTGGCATTCGAACTTGAGCCCTTCTGTACGGCAATCAGTCATTAATCACTTACCCATCTCTGAGGCATTAATCAGAAATATCAAGTTATAAAAGTATTCTATTAAATTCATCAATAGTTCTTAGCATAGAAATAACTATATTTTGAAACTGCAAAAGAAAAAAGTACTTTTTTATCTGTTACACTATTATATTAGTAATGAATGATGTTTAGTGCTGTGCAGTAATAAGTAACAATAATTTTTTTTTTTTTTTTTTTTTTTTTTTTTTTTAACAAACGAAATTTTAGTTTACAGACGCAGTTAAAAACTAGTCTGTACGAGGTTTAACTTGCTTTAATTTGAATTTATAAACAGAAGAATAATTTTATTTGGCTAAAAATTGCATTGCAGTTTCTTCGTTCATTTTCTGGTAAGTTCTTTAATAATGAGAATTAGTCTTTCAAAGTGACTGAGGTAAGAAGTAACTGATTTTTTACCTCTCTGAAATAGGAAAATGAGGTTTAAGAATGGGAAGAACTAACATTAAGTTCTTACTCTCCTCAAACCTCACTTTGCTACCTCTTTAACCATACAAATATTCGGTCTTTGCTAAACAAAGCGCGAAAAAATATATCCGAAGCTCTGCAGTCTTATACGTTATGCCGGCAATGCTACATGACTCCTCATAATTTAACAATAATTACTGCTTTATTAATTTATTTGTAACATCCAGAAAATGCAGTAAACACGTTTCTCCAAGGTATATAACTCAAAGTTAAATGTTGTTATGAAAACTCAAAACTAGATAACGGATTAAATAGATGTTCAAACTTTAAATTAAAATGATTTAATTTTTAAATTAAACATGTTCTTTAAACTCAGCAGTTTTATTACTTTATTTTATACTATAAATAACAATTGCAGTTGAAAATCTTAAATGTTTGTTTCCATCACTATCATTGTTCGTAAAACTGCTTCTCAAATTTTCTTTGCTTTTGAGAAACTGAACTCCGCTCAGAATGTAACACCTCTGAGCACTTTTTCTGTAGCCGATGCCCCAAGAAGATTTCTCTTTTGTTAACGTGACAGATTTATGTGTCAGACCTTCCCTTCATTGTATCCCCTACAAGGGAAACATCCCTTCACAACAAAGGACGCCCCCAATGGTTTTAATTGCTCCGTAATGGTGATATCCTTGAAGAACCCCACAAAGTGGAAAGTACACGTACTTCTTTCTGATTTCCAGAATTCAGCTATTCTGCTAAACGTTAAAAGCCGTCGTTCCAAATTCTCTTTCAGTTACGAACTGACTTGCTGACGCTTGCAAGCGTTACATTGAGAGAGTGTGAAAAGTAAGTTTCAAAATTTTTCCTTTATTCTACAAAAATGATCAGAACTAAAAAAAATTATCTCAGATATCTAAAAGATGGATTTACAGCAGAATAAATCAACGTATATTATCAGATTCGTCACAAGATGAAGTAGCATTTAATTATGAAAAAAGCCTGTGACGAATTTTCGCGCTAGAAAATATTCTTTAAGTTCCATTTCAAACTGTGATTTGGAATATGAATTTTTATGTCTCAAGAAGAACTGACTGATGATGATTACCAAAACGATTATCCCATTTTAAGGAATATTCCAAATATAGGACTAATAAATATTCTGTTAGACTTTATGCCCCTTGTGTGCTTAAGAGTAGTACAAAAAATGATTACTATTAGGATAGGCGGAGGCCCCTTACAAGCACGATTACCACATAAAAATGTTGAACTAATTTTTTTTTTAAAATGACCAGTTTTAATGCCTTATGTACCAATTGAATTTGCAAGAAAACCAAGGAACCAACTCTAAGAGAATTTGAAACACTGGAAAGCTACAGAATACCGTTAATTTTTACTGTACACTAGCCCACATTTTTTTTTTTTTTTTTTAATTTAACAAAAAGCTATATGATCATTTTTTACTACTTCATATTTCGATTAGACTCTTATGCAAAATACAGAATCAGACGGCAATTGACGAATATGCATAGTCTCTATTAAAACTCTTCATAGTAAATTTTGGGCTTTATTATGAAAAACAGTATACAGTCATAAAGTCGTTAATTCGGACACCCATAATCCGGAATGATCTATAATCCGGACCTCAAAGCTACAAACTTTCTGCGCATGCGTCGCGTTCATGCATGCGCACAGGCGTTTACGAGAGCGCGTAAGACCGTCACCACCGGAAAAACAAGGCCTCCCTTCTGCTGCGAGTGACGTCAGTCAGCCAGGGACTAGTAGGCATAACAAACCGTCACCGCTCCTTTCAGTAGTAACGTCAACGTGCAAGCATGCTTGTAGTTTTAGCGGGAAATTTCTATATTTCATAAAACATTTAATAATATTTCATTTGTTAATAATCTGTTGAAGGATGGTTTATACTTGTTGTGTTCCTAACTGCAGAGGAAACTATCCAAACACTGAAAAAGTACAGATGTTTTCTATACCCAAATCGGATTCGTTGTGCAGAAAATGGCTCCGTGCAATTCACCGGCAGAATTTCATCCCATCAAATCATTCTAAGGTACGTACAATCAATTTTTTAAACTTATGATTTATTTCGCGATAAAAAATTAGGCCTTATTGTTGCTTTTTTTATACTAATTAAACTTCTATATATGATATTGTTGTTATAAACTTAATTTGAATTCTATAAAATCTGAAATTAATTATCCTGATACATAAATCAACAAATAATACAGTTCGTCATTAATTCTAAAGCATTTAAATCTGTAATGAAATTTAGTGAGATATTATTTAAAGTACAATATTTAAGTTAATATTAGGTAAGCAAAAACTTTCTAGAATATCAGCTGAATTTCAGTATACATACACATCATTCCAGTACATAATGTGTAGAGTATGTCTTGAAGTACTAGGTAGATGAATTTTAGCTAGTATTTTTCAGGTTCCAAAATTTATTTCTGAATGGAAATCTGTATTTTCATTTTACATTTAAATTATTTGTAAGATTTTTCGTATGAATCTACAATGATACTCAATACTGAATTTTTCATTCTCTTTAGGTTTGAGAGAAACATTTTGTCGAATCAGATATTGAAAGAACAGTCGAACATTTTGATGAGAAAAAAGGAACTTCAATAAAAATTAATTTAATTCGTCCAAGGCTTCGAAAGGATGCTGTACCTTCACAGCTGCCTGGCTGTCCAAAATATTTATCAGGTAAATCTTCAACATCAAGAGAAAGTGCCGATGATAGAAGAGTTCGAATTGATAGAAACAATATACAGAGTGCTCTTGCTGCAAGCATAACCAGTAAAGAAATTTACGACAGAAAAAAATGTTTTTACTCGTTTAGTGAATTTTTATCGTGCATAAAGTCTGAGAATGTTCCTGATGCTTGGACAGTTATTTTCAAAGACGGTAAAGTTGTTTTTCTTATTATTGATACTGAGTCTGTACCGATTATTGAAGCTTCAGTAGTAGTGGCAGAAAATTTAATGTGTCATGTTTTTATCGGTAAATCAGAATTAAAAATAATAGATAACGAAGTGTTTCCTAAAGTAATAAATAATATAAATAGCTTGTTTGAAGTTTTAGACTTTGTATTGAATATTTCTAAACCACAAAATGAAAATTTATTTTCCAATGTTATAAAAACAGCTATTACTCTATTGAAAACTGTTAAGACTGATGATAGTGATAAACAACAAACTGTTGAATTCATTACAGAACAACTGTCCAATCTTATTTGTAAAAAGGAATGCATACGTTATTCATCACATATGTATGTTTTCTTCGTTATTTTATATTCCATTTCTCCCCATGCATATAAATTTTTTAGAAGTTCATGCAATATCATTATGCCACATCCAAGAACAATTTACAGAATATTTTCTGGATTTAATACTAATCCCATTAAAGAGCAGTCTGATGAAAACTTCTTATCTTTCATAAAACAAAAAGCAGATGGCTTGAATTCAGAAGACCTTATAATTACATTAATGTTGGATGAAATACACATAAAACCATACATAGACTATAAGGGAGGAAATGTTGTTGGTATGGCATATAACAGTAATAGTGTTGCAAATACAGCATATGTATTCATGATACAAAGTTTATTATCATCATTTAAAGAAGTTGTACATATATTGCCCATTAAAAGAATCCAAGCTGAAGACCTTTTTTCAGTTTTAAAGAAAACAATAATTGGTTTACATAGTTTAGGGTTTAAAGTTGTCAGTGATAATAATGCTATAAACAGAAAAGCAATGTCTTTTTTTTCTTCCCCACCCCAGTTAAGTATTGTTTATCAACACCCATGTAATAAAAGTGATCCTTTGTTTTTTATCATCGATTCTGTTCATATCTTTAAAAGTATAAGAAATAACTGGTTGAATCAAAAAAATTGTGAACAAGCATTTTATTATTCTGATTTTGATGATTTTGAGAAATTACCATTATCCACTGCCTCATTTAAATCACTAAAACAGCTTTATGAAATTGAGTCAAATTCTTTAGTAAAATATGCATATGGATTATCCTTAAAATCCCTCAACCCATCAAACTTGGAGAGACAAAATGTCAAACTTGTTAACAGTATTTTTAACAATTATGTTATTGTTGCTCTTTCTACCATTGGCAAGGAGAATAATATTTTAAATTATGCTAGTACTGCAAGTTTCATAGAACTAATTTATAACTGGTGGAATATTGTCAATGTTAAAACACCTTTGAAAGGTCAGAGGCTAAATGATCCATTGCAAATGCCAATATTGCCTAATAATTCTTTGAATGAAAAGTTTTTAAAAAGATTTCTGTTATGGTTAGATGTTTGGAAAGCTAATGCTCCCACAACTGGGACCTTTACAAAAGAAACGCATTTAGCTGTTTCTCACACCACACATGGGTTATTAGAATTATCTAAGTATTGTTTTCATGAGTTAGGATTTAAATATTTTCTTGCAGGAAAGATACAGACAGATGCATTAGAAGAGCGATTTAGTAAATATCGCATGCTTGCTGGATCTCAATACCTAATATCAGTAAGACAAATTTTTGAAAGTGAATCAAAATTAAGAATGCAAAATTTTCAACCTTTATCTCTGAGATCAGTAGCACGTGGGAACATTTTAATCGACTGTATTGGAGAAGACTGTGTTACAGATGATAACTCAAATGTTTTAGACTTATGCTCAGAGTTCAATATTAATATTTCTGAAAATGATTTTCAAAATATTCAAAATGTGTTACCAGTCTTAACATATATATCCGGTTATTGCTCATATATGGCTGCAAAAACACTCGGATGTAATTCCTGCTTTAAATTAATTGTCCTTGACAAAAATCTAAAATTAAGTGCAAATTATAATTTTATACGAAATTTAGACAGAAATGAATTACTCTTCCCCTCAACAGATGTTGTTACTGCAGTAACTTATAATTATGTCGTAATACAAAAATTATTAAGCGAAGAAAATGAAAAAAAGTTTTTGAAGCAAAATAATCAAAGAAATATTGTTGTTGAATTATCGTCTACTATTATTGATGAATGTGATTTTTTCTTAGTCAATGAAACTTGTGATAATGGCCATTCCAATGACACTTTATTAAATATAATTTTAAGAACATCTACAAATTGTTTTTTAAAAAATTATTGTACTAAAAAAAATGATCACATGCCTGTAACAAAAAAGCGAAAACTGCAAACTGTGAAACTTAATGCTAATTAAATTTTCCATAAAAAACCATTTTCTTTGTTAATGGCTTTTTTTAAATGAGTATATATTATTGCAAATATCAGTTATGAATTCATTCTATATTACATGTACATAAAGTGCATTTATTATTCATTGCTCTGAGAAGCTGCAGTGCATTAAATAAAATATTATTAAAATTTTGTGTATTGTTTTTTTAACTTATTTTAATAATTAATACATTTATTAGCTTTTTCTCCATTCAATTTCTGTTCAGCTGGTTTCAAAATAATCAATTTTTTTTACTGCTTTCAGTAGAATCAGTTTTATATGCTATGTTCTGTACACATGAATAATGCACAAAATTTTACTTGCCCTTTTAAATTATTTTATGAAAAGCCTAATAATTCCTGTAAATGTTTATCAATGCTAAAAACAACAAAATTCTTAATAGACCAGTGTTTATGACCAGTGTTAAAACTTATAAATTTAATGTGGAAACAGTTTGATAATAATTAAAATGCAAGGGACATTTTAAATACCCAAAATTTTCAAAGATCATAAACGCAAGGAAATTGAACATAATTTCTCCTAGTTGCATAACTTGAAAACTGACTTATAAATGCTTTTATATTGTAGTATATCATTACACCATCACTAGCTTTTTCTAGGTTCTCTTGTTTTTGCTCAATTGGTTTCAACAGAATTAATTTTATATGCTGTGTCAAATTCTGTAGACAAATGAAAGTGCATAAATGTCACTTGCCATTACATTTCATATACTGCTAACCTAATTTAACTTACATTTCATATGCTAGACAATAACTTATAAATGCTTTGACACTATTAGATTCTAATTATTAGTTCTTTCTGAATTCAATATAATTAATTTTATATGGTATGCTATGTAAATAAACAACACAAGATACATCACCTTCTATTATTATTTCAAATATTGTTTATCTCATGTAGCTTAAACTTATATGGTAGAGAATAATTTAAGCATCCTCATGCATTATAATATACCACTACTTCATTTATTAGCTTTTGTTAAATTAAGTTTTTTGTTTAATTGGTTTCAAAAGTAATAAATGCCGTACACAAACATTATTTTTCACGTTACTGCCTAAAAACTTGTTACTTTAGTTATTCTATATAGCAGTGTCAATAAAATATTAAGTGTAAATAATATACATCAAAGCTTATATTTATTAAATTTTATACAGCTTCTAATTTTCATTACATCATTTTGAATATGTTTTTTAATATTTAAGAAAAATGTTGTAATTAAATCAATAAAATATATTTTTGCTATTCTGTATAATATTTCATGTAAGAAAATGATTAAATTTTAGTCAGAAAAAATATAGCTAATTAAATATCTGAGTTTTCCATATCATCACCACCATAATGTAAAACTTACATTAGATGATCTATTGCTTGCAGATTTTTCTTGTTATGATTATGTCTAAGGACATGAATTTGTTTCATCTATATGCATATTTTGATTTAGATTTAACCATAGATTTTAAACATACAGCAAGCAAACTTCGTTACGGCGCTAATATAAACAAAGTTGAAAGCAGATGTTCTTGTCATTCAAGGGAAAAATAATGTACATATTGTGGTTCTTACAGTAAAAACAAAATGAATTTGTTGGCTAACATGGTGGGAAAATGTATGGAAACCATTGTGTGTCAGTCTTTTAAATGCCCTTTGAAATATTCATGCATACAGCGAAAATTCACCTGAACTTAAATTTTTTGAAGAATTTTATTTACTTACATTATTTTTTATTTTGGGGAATAAAAAATGAAATTTCTAATTTTTGAAGAAAATTCGCGCTGCCTAGAAGCTGCGAGCCCGTTTATTCCTTTACCCGCTACTAGTGACGTCACGATCGCAGTGACGAGGCCTTGTTTTTCCGGTGGTGACGGTAAGACCCTTACGGCTGCGAATATGTTTGTGCGCATGCGCGTTTAAATTGTAACGGAGTTATACGCTAAGCTAAAGTTATCTAATTCAGTTAATGTTGCCGATTGCGTTGTTCCTTAATCTTCGAATTGGATCCGGCTTATTATTTTTTGCAGACTGTCAGAGCAATTTTATAAAAGTAAGCTTGAACGTTCGATTATGTCAAATAGAATTTCCGATATATATTTACTACAAAGCGAAAGTATGTTTTGAAATCCGAAATCTGTTTATCAATTTCACGCTGCTCTGCGGCAGAGGGGGGGGGGCAGAAACGTCATTATTAGATTATGATAGATTAGAAAGATTATGTCAAATAGAATTTCCGATATATATTTAATAATATGTAATTTGTATCTACAAAGCGAAAGTATGTTTTGAGATCCGAAATCTGTTTATCAATTTCACGCGGCGGATTGGGAGTTGATCTGTCAACACTATCCTTATCTTCAGGGCAGATGTTTTTATTTTATTTGGTTTATAATTCCATACTAAGTGTAGTATTTCATTCTGTCTTTGATATGATTTAAATCAAGTTCCTCGTCATTATAATTCGCTTCCGATAGTGAAGAAAGTGACCCAGAGGTTATTGAAAACGAAAACATTTCGATTGACAAATTAGTCGGTATTCTCAACACAGCAATTATAGGACTTGAACAGCGGAACTTTGTAACTAAACAAGAAATTATGTCTGTTTAATAGAATTAAAGAGAAAGTATTATCACATGAACCGAAGCAACTTACATTGAAGGAAATGTTTAATAAAGTAAACAAATAAATATTAAGCTTTTTTTTTTTTTTTTTTTTTTTTTTTTTTGTAAATTTTGTTACCCTTTAGATCATAATTGTTCTTTTGTTCTTTATTTCATAAATTACGGTTTCATATTTTTAATTTTGTAATTTCTGCATGCCATCTTACCAGATTTAAACTGATGATCTATAATCCGGAAAAATCGATAATCCGGAATCGCCGAAGTCCCGACGAGTCCGGATTAACGACTTTTGATTGTATTTCTCATAATGTTCACAGCCTACTGCATATTTGCGAAGATGTAAAAATGTTTGGGCCGTTAGATAATTACAGTGCATTTAAATTTGAAAGCTATATATCTTCTATAAAAAATTGATTAGAAAAGAAAATATTCCGCTCCATTACAGTAGATAGCAAGACGAACTCATGAACTGTTTAATCGTATTGTAGCCATGAATAATGATTCAATCAGTAACCGACTTTAAGTTCAGAATTTCAAAATTTACACACATGTGGTTCATTACTTAAAAGTTATTAAATGCTTAATTTTATTATTGAATTTTAAATACAAATTAACTGTAGTCAGAACTGAATTTGTAGAATAATTTAATTATGAATATGTCGACGAATTCAGTTTTGGGCTATTGAATGGTTAAAAATGATCGAAAGATTTTTCATATTTTAAAGCAAAATTTTCTCTTATAATATTTTGTATTAATAATTCATTTAAAGTCTTTTGCTCAGTTTTAGATATATTTACAAATTATTAAATAAATTGAAAATCAAATTAGAAAATAAATTGAATAAATATTCTTAATTCTTAATATTTCTTATTTTTCCATAGTAACCACAGATGGAGGACCTGAGACTGTCTGTGGAAAATAAGCAAGTTTCAGGTTATCACAACACCTTCACACACTTTCACTGGAATATAAAGAAGATTTCTGGGGATATACTGGAATGTAACATTAAGCAGTTGAGAGTATGTATTTAAGAGGTTAAAGGGATATTGTAACTAGTATTTCAAATCCTGATAACATCCCATATGCTGCCGGTGGGACCTAGATAGGATGTCCTGAGGATATACTGGGATGTGACATTAAGCACTCGGGAGGATGAGTTTAGGAGGAAACTGGGATATTACGGGATGTCCTGAGGATGTAGTAAGTAGGACTTTAAATCCTAATAACATCCCATACACTGTCAATGGGACATAGATAGGATGTTTTTAGGATATAATGGGATGTTTTTAGGAGGTTAGTGGGATATCCCGGAATGTCCTGAGGATGTAGTAAGTAGGAGTTCATATCCTAATAACATCCCGCACGCTGTCGATGGGACTTAGTTAGGATGTCCTGAGGATATCCCGGAATGTGACATTAAGCACTCAGGAGGAGGTGTTTAGGAGGTTCGCGGGATATTCCGGGATGTCCTGAGGATGTGCGCATATCCCGTGAGCAACATCCTCGGGATATCCCAAGGATGTTTTTGTGCTATGTGGGTTATATATATATATATATACAGGGTGAGCATAATTAAACTTGGCCTATTCAGAGTACTCTGTAACTGTAACTGAAATACATATTCATTCAAAAATATGTAGTGACACAATTCAAAGGATGCACTGAAAGAACAAAAAAAAAAAAAAAAAAAAAAAAGGCTAGGGTGCACATTACAAATAAATAATTGCGGGCTATTTTAACATTTTTTAGAGCTCTTGAGTGAGTAGCATTCTTTCAATTATAATGAATACAGTACAAAGTCTGTAATCTGGACCTCAAAGCTACAAACTTTTATTTGTATGCATTATTTTATTTGTATGCGCGTTTAGCACAATAAACGAAACAACTTACATTCAAAGAAATGTTTAATAAAGTAAACAAATAAATAATAAGCTTTTATTTTGTAAATATTGATATTTTTTAGATCATAATTGCTCTTTATTTCATAAATTCTGGTTTCATATCTTTAATTGTATAATTTCTGCATGCCATCTTACCAGATTTAAATTGAGGATCTATAATCCGGAAAAACCCTTAACCTGGAATCGCCGAAGTTCCGACAAGTCCGGATTATGGACTTTGTAATGTATTAGTTTCAGAGATCATGCATTAATTATGAAACTACGAAGGCTGTAAATTAAGTAATGGCAACATAGGTATAAATCAATTTTAATGAACTTAGAAGTGCAATTGCATCACATGCCTTCTATGTAATCACCATGCCTTCTATGTAAAGCTTATAACCTTTTGCCAAATGTCGGGAAGCCATTGTAGACCAGTGGCAAGGTGTTGATTGTTGATGTGAGCGACCGAGCGCCCTACTGCATGGAGCACAAACGAAATGTCATGAAATCGGTGACCTCGGAGGGGCTCCTTCAACTTCGGAAACAGATCGAAGTCACAAGGACTCATGTTGGATGAGTAGAGAGGGTGTTCCAGGATTTCCCACTGCCACCATCGTAAAAGAAAAGTGACTTTGTTTGCGACATGGCAACGAGCGTTGTCATGCAATATGATAAGGAGATTGTTGTGCTGTGCAATAAACGTGGACGTTTGTGCCGCATAGCTGGACGCAGATTATGCTGTAGGAATAGGCAATAGTAATCTGCGTTGACAGTTTGTCCTTCAGGTACAGCATGTGTAAGAATCACACCATCTCAGTATGCCATAATCAGCATAACCTTCACACGACTGGGTTCCTGTCGAAATTTCTGCGGACGTGGCGAACCTTGGTCATACCATTCATTTGATTGACGCTTTAATTCAGGCTGATAGGCTCGTGCCCCTGTCTCATAAATGGTGAAAATACACTGCAGCAATGCGTCTCCTTCATTGCGGTATCTCTCCAAGTGGGTGCCATTTCTGTACTTCGGTTAGTCGATGTAGAATTCAGCGGGAAGCAATTTTCCTCATGTTGAGAGATTTCTTCATTATGCGCCACACCGTTTGATGACTCAGACCAACCTCTAAGGATAATTCTCGGACAGTCCATAGGCGATCTATGGTAAGGAGATCGCTCAGGATGTCAATCTGCTCTTGAGGAATGGAGGGCCGACCTGTGCATTGCAAATCCACAGTCTCATTCCGACCTGAACGAAATGCTTGAACCCATCGTGCTACTGTCCTATACGGTAAAGCATTTGTGCCACAGGCTTCCACTAATCCTCAATAGCATTCTGTTGCATTTTTGCCATGGCTAACCTCGATTTTAAGCCATGATCGCTGATCACCTTTTGAAAACATGCTTTAGAGCGATGGAAACGAAATTCGTCACTTTAGCGCCACACAACAACTACCCTTCTAAGCAGATCGACTGTTTTCTGCACTCTACACATCGACAACAGTGCCACCTCACTGCTCCCATATCTTATTTGCGCATGTCTACCCTTCTGCGAGTTTCAAGGTTAAGTTGCCACTATTTAATTTACAACCCCCGTATTTCCGTGTTTTACAAAAATCAGGATAATTCTGTATCAGCTCTTCGTGAATTTCAGAGTCAAAAGAAATTGTGCTGAGAACTAGTTTCTCTACAAGGTGTGACAAACATAATATTTGGATTCTGAAAAACTTGATTATGGCAAAAGGCGAAAACCTATTAGTGAAGTTGTTTTAGAGGTGGCAAGAGCCATTCTCGAGCAGTCACTGATGAATAAGCATGATGTCACTAGGGTACATGCAATATCACTACAATTAGACATATCTTGTGGAACAGCAGGGAAGCTACTGAGAAAAATAGTTCACTTCTATTTAAGAGTAGCCACAACTAGCATCTGCTTGTCACTGACAATGACTGTTATTTATCGTTTGCACCGACTTTCTTGCCTGAATGAAAGTCGATGATTCTTGGCCATAGAACATCCTCTGCAGTGATGAGGCACATTTTTATCTCAAGAGAAGCATGAATACCAACTGGACCATGGAAAGTCCACATGCCTTCCACACAATTCCACTACACTCACCTAAAGTTCCCATCCTGGTGTGGATTCATTTCCCAATTTGTCCTTGGACCATTCTTCTTTGAGGAAAATTATGATAATTTCTCTGTAACATACTGTGTAACAACCCTCAGATATTGTGTCATGCTCAACAGTTTCTTCTTACCTTGACTTCATTAGCCTTGCGTCTACCACTTTTATGTGGGATGATGCCTTTACACATAATGGCCTCTGAGAATAGAGGTTTTCGAGGCAACATTTTATTGATACCAGGGTAATTAGTCACTCATTTCCCACTCCTTGGCCAGCCTGATCTACTAATCTCAATCCATGTGATTTTTAGCTATGGAACTATTTAAAGAGCGTGGTTTATTGGAAAAAACTTGCAACTTTGGCTGACATCTGAAAAGCTGTGTAACGTTGCACAGGTGAAAGATAACTGGCGATCAGCTACGGTCAGCTGTTGAACACCCTGTTCATTGACTACACATTTTACAATTTAATGAGGGGATTCCCGCTGAACAATATGCTTTAGATTGCTAAAAAAATTTTTTTAAACTTTTTTTTTAAATATTTCAGAGCATCCTTTGAACTGTCTATCTACAAATTTTTGAATCAATTGGAATTTTAGTTACAACTACAGAGTGCTCTGAATAAGGAAAGTTTAACTACGATCACATAGTAAATATATGTATATATTTGATACTTCAAAATTTACATTAAACCAAGGTTACATTTTAACCTAATTTAAAATTCTACACTGGCATTTTATTTTTCTAATTTGATTTGACTATTCAAGTTTCCTGTCACACATTACAGATGTACAATGAGAAATATTTTTATCGAACACCTACATCCAATTTAGCCCAAAGACGCAATGCATTACTAACTTGGACCTGAATCCTTGTCATATTTTTGTGGGGCCTGATATGTTAAACATATTGTTCTTGTGCTGATATTGCCATCACAGTACATTCAAAATCTGCATTATCTATATTGTCTCATCAATCACATTCAATATGCTTCAATGTGTGTGGAATGAAATGGACTGTAGACTGCATGTGTATCCTGACATAAAAGGATCTCATACAGAGCATATGTATGACAGGAAATTAGGATAGCCAAAATTTAATTTAATGTATCACTGGTAATATGGGTCAATTGCATTGTTTACTATAACCTTTTGTAACAGGATGATTCCTTTGACTTGTTGTGTATTATGGAATAATTTACTAATAAACTCCACTAAGAATTTTTACACTCTACTCCTTACAAACAAATATTACTGTGATAAAATATTTAGTTATTATTTATTAGCATAAGGAGAAAAATACTTTCTTAATACTAATTTTGGGAAAGACGTTAAAAAAGCAAAGAATATCAGTTAGAAGGAAGGACTTCCTACTTCATCACAGGCTGCACATCTGGGCTTGAGACTTTCTGCATGATGCCGTCCACAGTATAGTTTCCCATCTTTGAAGAAGTAGATGAGATCCACCAGCAACTCCTTGCAGACGCAACATGTAAAGCATCCTGGGTGCCAGCAAGAGGTGGGCCCTGCTCTGGATGCGAATACAGCCATATCTCCCCTGGATATGGCTTCTTCACACTATAGGAAGAAAGTATCATGATTAATGCCAGTTGCTGCAAGTGAAAAAACAATAAACATATTCATATATAAGACAGGAAGAGAAGGAACTGAAAAGATTAAATGTACAATTTACTATAATTCTTATAATTCTTTTATATAAAAAAGGCTAGTACTACAAACTGTTTTTTTAATGGCCAGGCATTTTATTTAATAGCCATTAGCCTTGCATCACTACAAGGGCCAGAACTGGAGCCCATTTCATTATAAAAGCACCTAATATGTGACCACCGCTGCCTCCTATGAAGGGACGAACAGTTACAACCATGCCTTCTCCGGGATTCGAACCCAGGCCCATCGCTAGGGCAGTCAGCGTCATTAACCACTATACTGGTAGGGTAGGCGCTAGTACAAACTATCTAAAAACATTTAATTGCATTGGATGTCCTATTAGTTTGGCATCAAAGGCTTTAAACACAAGCTTCCAAGATAATGGAGAGATTGTCAATGAGATTTTGAGTAATCTCTTTGACAATCTGTTTGAGAGTATTAATTAATTTATTTGAGAACTAATATTACTCGACTTTGCCAGTCAGACTACCTAAAATTTATGATTAATTGCCATGACTGCTAGTCTACAACAGTTGGAAGAAAGGATGTCATGCCTGTCAGATTGATATGAATGGCATTGAACAAGTGTTACTGGAATGGAAGTATCAACTGGATCTTTGTCTTATACATTAAGACAGATCATTCAACAGAATTGATATATATATATATATATATATATATATATATATTTCTAAAATTCCTTTTCATGCTAGAAACAATTTTGGCATTGTGTGACCTGATTATATTTCCTCATCGTGTTAATCAGGTAACTTAATTGCTAGTAGTTTAGATTTTAATATAAAAAGAGAAAGGATATAAATTGAGCTTTACAGAATGACTTATGCTTTGCCTTTTTCAACAAAGATTTACTCTTTACTTGATGGAAGAAAAATTTCGCCATCTATTTCAGCAGTGACAGGTGACATCTGATAACTCTCTGCATTTGAAAGAAAAAAGGAAATGAACCAGGATAACAGCCAGGAAAGATATGTGTCCCTTTACTTCTTCGCATCAAGTATTTATTAAATATTCAAACGATAACTATGTATTATCTGATATCTGCCAATGCATCGCTAACAATTCATTGGTATCTTTTGGGGACTGAAGTACATTTTCTACGTCGGTAGACTGATTAAATTTTTTTTTTAAATTCCAGCGGTTATTGTTTGACAATCAGATCACTCCGTAACTTATTTTCTGAATAACTTATTATTTTCTAACTTATTTCAGCTGAATAAGACGACAAGCCCAAACTTTTATTTTAACACTCTGTAGTTATTTTAACACTCTGCATTTCATTTATTCATCATATATTTTCCTTCATATTCAGTTTCAGTAAGTGACTTTTTGGTAAAATACCATAAGCCTGAAAATAATGCATTGACCCTGATTGAATTCTCATCAGATCTGGTAAACGCATTTAAAAAAATTAGCATGAGATGAATAAACAAATGGTTGTTTAAGTTGAAATGGCGTCAAACACCTGAATGCTTGGACTCTATCCGAAATCCAACTTATTTGGACGTGCGAATTATTAGCATTGAATAACTTACATACTACGCAAGCAGTGAGCTTAGTATGTCAAGACGTTGCACAACATTTATAACAATTTTTTCAATAGACGCTGGTTGCAAATGGTAAAAATCAGAAACACAAAACAAGAAGAATATCGGTACAAAATGGAGAATATCGGTACAAAATGGTGCCCGCAAGTAACTAAAATATAACAGATTAATAAACACAAAATAATAATAAAAATATAGAACACAAACAGGTATATTAAACAATTGTTCGGAAATGCTTTCCAAGAGATAAACATTAAGGAAAAAAAAAAAAAAAAAGACGCAATGCTAATATACAGAAGCTGTTCGCACATTTTTTAGACGATTATGGTAAGCGGTTGCAGGGTTTATATTTATTTTAACTAACATTTATTTTAAGCTATCTTTCCTGTCAAGCCTTTACTTTCCCCTGGAATTGCCAATGCCAGAGTATGTAAATCGTAGTAGAACGCGCAGAGTATTCAAATTTTTAGCAGAAGTAATTTGAGTTAAATATAAGGGAAACGAGATTGTAGGTGTACTTCTTGAATCACGAGCGTGAAGGCTGCTTGGTAGAAAGTTTAAGAACCGCGCGTTTCGGCCTGTGCGCCTATTTCGACAGTTAGTTGAATCTTTCAACTTCTTAATCAGAAAGTTTGCTGAATCTCAGCTGTATCTTAGAACGCGGTTAAGATAGTTACGATTATAGAGCCTCGTAGATAGTGACTTCATTAATTACGCATCCTGTCATTTATTTTTAGTTGTACTTTTCTATTTTTCTAACAAAGCAGTGGTTCGAAGGCTACATTTACGCTCTTTCCGAAGAGAAATATGCATAGCTCCGTTATCCCAAAACGATGTGGGAGTCATGGTTTTGTGATATTTAAAGCGTCCATAGGTAATATCATCAAGAAGAAAGGAAAAAAACGTCAAATTGGAGCCTCAAGTGGGACAAAAATTCCAAACAAGTATCCAAGGAAAAAATGGACATCTTCGACTATTGGAAAGGTATACGTTCTTTAATGTTAAAAGAAAATACCTCTAGTCAAAGGACAGTTGCAAAATCATTAAAATGCTCGGTGTCCACTGTAAACAAAATGATAAACGTTGATTTAAATCTTAAGAAAGCGAAAAAACGCAATGTGCATCGTCTTCTTCCAAAGCATATCGCTCAACGCAGGACACGCTGCAGAATTCTATATGAGAAACACTTATGTAAAGAAAAATGGAAAACAATTGTTACAATAGATGAAGCATGGGTGTATTTAAATGACTGTAACAAAAAAAGAGCCATTTATTATCATAAAAGAGGAGAAAAAAAATTTAAGTACATGGTTCAAAGAATCGAAAGAAGTTTTTCTAAGGGTGTTATGATTGTTGCTGGTTTTTTTTATAATGGCATGTTAAAAATAAAGAGAGTGCAAAAAAATGTCAAGATTAACTCCAAATACTATCAGAAACATATTTTATCGCCAATTTTTCTGAACGAAATACCATCGCTTTACCCACAGTACTATCAATCTGTGAGACTCCATCAGGACAAAGCTAGCAGTCACACATCAAAATCTACTGTAAATTTCCTAAAAGAAATGGAACAAAAAAACTGGTATCAAGGTTCTATTACCCTTCACTGATATCCCTACTAAATCTCCCGATGTGTCACCTATGGATTTTTGTGCTTTTGGACTTTTAAAAACTGCATTATCCAAACGTTGTCCCAAAACCCTAACAGGACTCTGGAAAGCTGTTCGGGAGGAATGGGATAGAATACCTCTTCTGCCACTTCAAAAGGCATTATTATCCTGGAAATTGCGATGTCGAAAGATAGTTCAGAATAAGGGATGTCAAATAGAACATTTAAAACACAAGAATTTTATGTAATTTAGTTTTGTGAATACAATATACATCATCTAAAAAATGTATGAACAGCCTCTATATACTTGTCGAATTTGGTCTGAAATTTATCTCCATCCCCCAAACAATACAAGGAATATTAACAAGAAAACGAAAAAAGGAATAAAAAAACCCCCTCTTTAGGGGAAAATTCAGAACAATTTTACGGTTCCTGAACGCCTGCAGAAATCAGAATAAAAAGTGGTCTTGTTAGCCAAGAAGTAACACACGAGTACCAAAAATGCAGACAGGCCATGAGGACCAGCCGCATCGCGCGGCAGAATTTTAGAGCAGCAAGATTAACGGACAGCAAATTTTTTAAAATTTAGTGGAGACACTAAAGCAGAATTTTTAAAATTTAGGAAAGCGCTAGGCAAATTCCAGCAGAGATTAGCGCGGGACTTGTAGAAGACTTCGAAAAAGAAATTTTCAATTCTACTCAAAGTATTAACATATCACTTCGAATTTAAGCCGCACTTTTAGATTTTTAAGGTGTAAAATTAGATTGCAGCTCAAATTCAAAGAGAATATTTTAATATCTTATTTCTGCCGATCTCCCCTAATATTAGAAGAATGGCCCTGAAGAAATTATCAAACAGTCTTGTTTGAAATGTTGCGTTTGCGTTACCAATGATTTAAATGGTACTGAAGAGCATGTGTTCTAGTGCAACAGCAAAGCTTAAAATTTAAGTTTTGAAAGCGAAGATATCGGAAGTGATAATATACAGTACATCAGAAATTAGGCAGTGTGTTTTATTTATGCAAGTACCAATTTAATTAATCAAAAATGTTTCTTATTTTCCATTACCTATACCAAAATAATTTTTGCTTTCTATTACTTTTTTCCAATTTTGAAATCAACTAAAATTCGAAGAAATACGAGGAAAAATTGTGTTCTTCAAAATTCAGCAATTAATTTGATAATGAATTACAGTTTCCTGCAACTGTAACTCATTATCAAAATTCTTACAACAAAATCAATAAAAAATTTAAAGACTCGATAAATTCCTGTTGAGTTTATACGCTGCTAGCTTCAAATTTAGCAGTAAGCGAAATTTTTTAAATGGCCAAAGTAATATCCCATTCTCAGAAACTTCTAATAAAAACAACAAAAAATTTGAAAGACATGAACAATTAAAATCATTGCAGCATAAAGGCTGTGCGACCGGCTCTGGACCGTACATTAGTTAAAAGAAACTTCGTTCTGCTTATGATATTGCACAAGAAGGAATCATTCGATTGCCGTTATATCAAAAATACGATTCTGACAGTTCTTGTGTCCGTTGTAGATATGAATAATCCTTCTTTTTCGCACAAGTCTACGTCAAAAACGCGTAATTACCACGATGGAGAAAATAAAAGGTTACCTGGTTCACCGGCATAGCGTTCTGTTGTTCGCAAGCAACTACTGTAGCTTTATGGCTCCAAATTCAAGCGTAAATGGAAATACCACGTGCAGAAAAATGCGTGCACATACCTGAGGCGAGCAAAACATTCTGACCGATTCGCGTTGAAAACTTTCGTTCGACAGTGATGATGATGCTGCGATGCGTGGGATGGCCCCTCCAAGGCATGATGTCATCCGCATCCCGAAACTAATCCCGAAGCCCATTTTTCACTTTTCCCCTCGAGAGAAATGCATCATTGCGCCTGATTCTGACTCGCGTATTGTTAGCGAATTATCGATTTTTCAAGTTCCCGCTTCAAGAGCAAATAATGCTACGTATCACAGAATGATTCAAATGCTTATGTAATTCTACGTTTAGAAGACAGGCGTGCACACTGCAGTTATTTCCCCCCACAAAAGCAGGATCACAGTAGCGAATTTTTTTCCCGTTCCAAACACCCTGTCATCCTTCTATAATCAAGTTTCTATCTCCTATTTTGCAGCCGTCTCAATAAGTATTATACTAAACAGAAATTTTCCAGCGGCTGAATTCTTTGGTTGCTAGAAGAATGGTTGAGCTTTAATTGAGGCTTCATGACTTCTGGAATTGATGACGATGAGTAGACTGGCAATCTTGACTTCTAATATATTTCGGTGAGTCATCTCAGATTGGTGAATTTACTTGAAAAGATTTAATGATGACGTTCTACTGAAGGATTATAAGGATGCAACTCTGTTATAACATAATTTTATTAAATGGCATAAATTCAAGTTTTTTGTTAGGTATGACTTACTTATCCTGCACAAATATCAGTCAACAAACTTATGGCAGCTTTGTTATGACCATAATCATGATGTCAGTTCTTTCTTTTATTTTTATGAATCAGGAATATAAGTAACTGTAAAACTGATATTTATATAAAAGAAAGAAACTACTGGTCAAGTGGCAGGTATTTCATTAAAAATCTCGCTTGCATTAGTAAATGATATGCAAGGCCGATGCCAGAGAATGTGCAACCGGTGTGGCCGCACCGGGCGGCAGAATCTAATGGTGGCAAAATTTTTAGAATTTAGGAAGGAACCAGGCGGTAGAATTTTGAAGTCGCGGTGTTTGCACCGGGCGGTAAAATGTCTAGCGCCGACCCTTGATGATACGCCCCCTCTTCTCAAAAAGTTCAGAGAAAAATCATGTCATGAACGTAAAGCTGTCAATAACTAAATTTGGATGTTAGAAGGTCTTAAGAGGTTTTTAATTTATAAAAGAAATGTATAAAGTGATTTCGAGGACAACACAGTTCGCGTTGCAGTGCAAACGGTTAAAGCATCTTTTGACCGTTTGGCAGGATACCGCATGTTGAGCCCTCTTCCCCGAAAAAGGACTTTAAAGTTCTTTTATCTGGGAAAAAAAAAAAAAAAAAAAAAAAAGAAAATTCCATATTGTGACCACGACCATCTTATTAATCCTATTTCTCATTTTCTTACTGTGATGTTCTCTTTATTTAAGATTGTTCAAGGAAGTCAATGCTTTCAGACAGTTTAAACTATCCAAAACGATGTTAGAAGTCTATGGCAGATATGAACAAAGGCATTTTACCAACGCTTCTGAGAATCTTAGTAGTCCTGAAGCAAGTACGTGTGTTCCGATGGATGCGACTTCAAAGATGACTAGATAATGAATTTTTAAATTTCAAACAACATTGCCCTATAAACATTTTCCACCTGAAATCAGGAACAGTACTGCGCTTCATCAGCAGGTTTCCACAAAGACGTACATATAGCTTATGGTCAAAAGGATGATGAAATTTTATAATAAATGTAAGAATTACGACTTCGAACTTACAAATCGCGTGTTATGGTCAAGTAGTCAATTAAATTCCTCTCTTCTTATAATCAATTAAAGAATGCATTCTACCATACATAATCGCAGCCACTGGCTCCTGGATGTGCATTAATACGATTAAGCTCAGCAAGGTTCCTCAAGGACTAATATAAGGATAAAGGGAACTAAGTCGAGATCCTTAGCACCGATACTTGGTTCGAATAAATAATTTAGATACATTCAAAATTGCCATGTGGCTAGCAATATTTTATAAACTTGTGCTGCAGTTCTACTTTTCTTTTCTTCACTTCAGAAAAATCTGCCGTGTCTATTTAGGCTTATTATTTATACAGAAAGAGTAAATATACAGTTTCATATCACATTTGTGATATATTTAAAAACAATTACATAGACTGTTAAAAATTTTGCTACACGCAATGCGGATAATTTTCAAATAATCACCTCTTAGAAAATGTAATATCATATTTAAGAAATTTATCAAAATTTATCACATCCTCCCGTGGTGTAAGTAGTCAGCACATCCAGCCAGCAAATGGGTGATATGTGATTCTTGACAAAGACATAGGCTATTCGGGTGAATCCGGGCGAGGACGTAGGCATTCCTGGTGAATTCTAGCGAAGGCATAGTTGACTTTTTATGTTTCCTGATTCAAAAATCCTACAGATTCTGATGTAGCTTCAAAAAGCTGTCGCTTAGCTGGTCTCTACAGCGGTACCGGTATTAAAATGTGGTGGACGATAAACCTCAGCACCTAAATTGGGTCGATTAGATCTCGTGTCTCTCCCAAGTCGTCCTTAAAGTGAAAGAAAATACGAAGAATTATCGTTGTTTCCCATTCGTGCTCTGGTGATTTAGTACGTCCAGCTAGCAAGTGCGGAAGAGCCATGTTTCGAACCCCGCCCAGATGTTTTCTGCTTCAAAAATCTTAATAGTCTACAAATTTATAAAAGTATTAGAATAGAGAATTTTTTGTAAAGATTTACCTCTAAACGAGGTTACGAAAATGGATCTAAAAATACGATGGTATGTAATTCGGAATCATTTTAATCTTCCATTAACGTCGATATTTTAAGTCATTAAAGTTTATTTTTTATTAACTTTATTTAAGCCATTAAAGTTTATTTTTTATTAAGACAGTAAGCTTGGAAAATAAATTGTGAAACAGACAGTATCTCATCTTCTAACGGGCGAATTTGGAAAAGCAACTAGGAAATGCGTGTAAGGAAACACATAAACTACCCGTTTGTAAACAGAAGCATCCAATTACGAAAGCAACGGAGCGCATCCATCTACGAAAACAAAGATTACACTTTTTAATTCCATTTCAAGAAAAGGTAGCGTTTCTGTAGCTCCAGGATACAAGCCAGAAAGCACCTCATTCTTTACTCTTCGGATTATGTGTATTTAGTGCTTTTGCTCATAAACGGATGACAGTACAAGAATTTTCCAACACGTTCCGGTTAGAAATTTTTCTCAGTATTGATGCCTGAAACGCCTAACTATGCTATATGAGTAGGCTTAATACACAGTAGCTCTGAATATCCGGATTGACTGGGAACTCCAGCTGGATTTCAGAAACTCTGAAAACTGGATTGCGTTTTTTCTGTTGACCAAATATACATACTCATTTATTGTTATGAAAATGTGCGAATGTGAATAAAAATAAATTATACAAATGTGCAACTTTTATTTCAAAGAGGATTATACAGCAGTTAAAACACACTGCGCTTTATACTCATGAAAAATATGATACTCTGTCTTCAAGAGCAAAACATTCTGTATTTTTTAAATGTAGATCCCAAATTATAAACATCGAATTTGGAAATTACAATAATATTGTCCTAAAAACTAGCTGTACTAAGTAATTATTTCGTTTATTTGTTTCAAATTGCACAGTGGGAGAGACCAAATCGGCAAGTCCTCGGTGTTTGGAAAAATTAATATTATATACATAATATACAAGGTATAATAATAAAGCTCGATAAATGATGTCATAGGATGCGCACGCGCGATCGTGGGCGAACGACGAAGCGCAGCAAGGGTACTCCATAATGTGTTTGAACATACCAAAAAAGCATCATGGATTTTTGTTGATAAACATTTATATGCAAACGCGCAGCAGTAGCTGAAAATGGAGTATCGAACAAATTTTCTGCCTCAAGCTTGGTAAATCTGCAAAAGAAAGTCATTATATGCTGAAACAAGTTTACGGAGATTAAGTACCCCTAGTATTTTTAAAGTGCGTTTAATGAATGTTTAAATCTTTTCGACAGTCCGCTGAAGACAGTGCTCGAAGTACTAGACGTATGGATTTTGTTTGTAATGACGAAAACATTGAAAAGTGAATGTTAACCGAAAAGAGCAACAATGAATACTAAAACTTATGACGTTCAGGAAAGTTTATTATAAAGGATCCGTCACGTACGTCCAGAATACGTCAAGGTCAGCTCTTAGTTCCTTCTCCATGATAATGCCCGACCATATTTGGCCCTTGTCTTGAAAGAGTGTATAGCCTGTAAAGGAGTTGTAGAGTTCGATCATTCGCCGTACTCCGATGATATTGCTTTAGAAGACTTCGTTCTGTTCCTGCTTCTGAAACGAACACTAAAAGAGAACGATTTTCGGATATACCGAACTTTCAAAGCCATGCGCCGAGAGGTCCCCATGCAATTCTGAAAGAACACTACCAGCACTTTTCAAGAACTACAGAATCGTTATCAAAAGTTCACTGCAAACGATGGATAAATAAATAAAACGCTTCAAAGTATTATAAAATGTTTTTTTTTTATTATTATTTACTAAGAATCTGTTGTTTATAAACCCATTCACATGACATACCCTGGTGTTGGGGGGTGCAAATCACAAGGAAAAGGGGTAATATATATATATAATTTTTTTTAATGTTTTATGGTCGGTAAGGCTAGAATACGAAAGAAATTTTTTGAGACTTAAGCCTAATTAAAGTCAGAGAGAGTTGGCAACGCAGTTTTATCATATTTCCGTCTACATGTAATCCATCCTGGTTTCGGTGGATGCCTTAAAGCTTTTGCTAGTATTTATGCTTTATGGATCGGCCATATTTTATAGTCTGTTACTTTAGAACAGTAATTTCAAGTCATTTCTTATCCCGAACTACGACTCATAAATGTAGCAACGACTGCTTCGGAAAAAAAAAGGTTGAACCCTCTAATTTGCTAAATTCCCTTATTTCTCTCTGCGCAGTGATGACGACTCATGTTATGATCTTAAATGAGGGAAGGATTACTATGAAGTGCCTATTTTGAAGAAACAGACTATAGCAGACAGGTTGCCCTGGTGCAGATAGCTTTACTTATGTCATTCATGTTTAACACTATCAGATTCCAAGAATCTTGTAAGATGAAGTGAATAAGTTTGTTATGCTTTTAGTTTAACAACCAGTTCATAGGAATAAAGTTATAATTTGGATTTTACTCTTGCTATATTCATTAGCATTTTTGATTTCAAGTTAAAATGTGAGGACAAGTCGCAGACACAGGACGGATTAATGGCGCCATAGAAAGCTTAACCAAAGTGCTTAAGTGTAAATTACCTTACAAATTTACGTAAATGAACCAATGGAAATAATAACCATGGAAAGGAGTATTTGATTCAGTCAGTGCCCATCTAAAATGAACCATAGTTCGTTTTGAATATAGTTATCCAAAGTTTATTCATTAATGTCCTTATTTAGAAATAACCGACGAGTAATGGTGCCATATGAAAGTATTCAGAGTTAACTCTAAAAGTTGAAGATGAAATGAAAGAGATGTTTTCTTACATTTTTGCAGGGCTGTGGGTCGGAGAGTTGCTTGAGTGTTCCTCTGCCCAAAGCTTCCTTTTTTCGCTGCTGAGAGAACAGCCGTAGCTCTTTCTTCTCGTCCTCGTGCAAAGCATTACAATAGCGTACCTCATTGTCGTGGGGAGGCAGTTGGTGCAATAATTGCTTGATGCGGTACTTCTCGCCGACGCTGTTCACGTAAGGCACCTTCGCTTCAGGGATGCCGCTGAAGTACAGATGAACCTGTCAAACATAAAAATATATAACATAAAAATATCGCAAGCTGTTGTTCAGAATACCAAACCACTACTGACACCTTGCTATATACAGTTAATCAATCAATCAACAATATCTTGTAACTACTGGGCAGAGAAGGCGAGGATCTCCTTCCCCTCTCCCGTAAGAAAATAAATTAAAATTTGTTCATTTATTAATCAAATAAGATTGTTAAGATTTCGACCGTTTTTCCAAGTGAAAAGGCTTAGAAATGACATATAATTTTCCGAAGCTTGCGAACCCTGGCGCTGCAAAATATTTGGTCTTCCATATATAAACTATGCCACCCTGAAAGGTACGGAGGGTAACTGCCATGTCAATTCCGAAAGACATGGGTTTACGCAGTATATTTTTTCTTTGCGAACGTAATATCGGTATACTCTGTGATGCAACTGCTCAGTATTTTCGTTGAGAAGACGGTAAAAATGATCGAAGGAATGACCCATTCCAAGGAGAATGCCAATCGACAAATCCGCGATCTTTCGAAAAATTGGATCACATACAAAATACTTTATGTTACTTTTCCTTTAACAAAGCATTTGGTAGAAATTCAGATTTGTGATGGCCAAAGCTAATGTAATTAATATAATCAAATATCCGACAGAATGTTAAGTTTTGCCATATATTTTTTTCAGGCTTTTCTCAGTTGATCATATCAATGTTCAGTTTTGTTAACAAGATGGCCTACACAACTTTTTTTATTGTGTGTGTTTTTAATTTTATTATTGACTATCACTTCTCACTTATGCCACATAAAATTCAACAGCAAAATCACAAAATTTTAAAAACAGCATATGTTCAGAATTACGATACACTGTTAAGTGTTGCCATTATTTTTTTTTCATTAAAATGACTTACTTCGCATTTATGTCACGTAAAAATCAACAGGAAAATCACAAACTATTTAAAAACCGCATATCTTTAGAATTCCTGATAGAGTGTTGAGTGTCACTATATAGTTTTATATTCGTTATAATATACTTATATAATACACAATACTTACATAATATATACAAAACTTTTTATATTCGCCATGTATTATTTATGGTTATAACGTTTGGTGGCAACATCCTTTTATTTCAAAACTGATACGGACACAACTGATGCGAACAAAGGAGCGAAGATTGAGATTAATAGCACTTCCAGTGTTAATAAAATAAAATCAATTTACAATGAACTAATAAAATTTTGTAATATAGTCTATATATTCCAGTAAAAATATCCTACCTTCTCATTAAACCCTTTGAAAAAATAAAGCATTCAGAGTAGAATGCGCACGGCCGCATCGTTAGAGCTTGTTCACATTTGTGCAAATTCATCCTTGACGAAACATTTTTTCGCTACTGTTCGCTGACACTTAAAAGAAAATTCTTTGATGTTTTCCAGTCCAATTTGATTTCATTAACAGTTCCAGTTAACTATGTTATTACCTGAGAGAAAAAAAGCTTATATGCCTAGGTCAGAAAAGTTCCAGAACAATTTTTTTTTTTTTTTCTAAATTTCTGAGTTTGGAGTACGAAAGAGGAACAAATGTTGTTTTTATGTTACCTGGTATGCATTCTTACTTGGCATGAACTGGGCCATGTTTTCACGCAAACTTATTAGGTGGTAGAGCTATGCTTGGCAACACATTGGTCAGATTGCTGTCGCATTCGTTAAGGTGACACAATGGATGCTGATTGTGAGCAAAGAGTGAACATTAAGTTCTGTGTTAAGCTCGGGAAAACCCTTAATGAAATGTGGAACATGCTTAAGCAAGCATATGCAGGCGAGGCACTTTCAAGAAGTTGTGTTTTCGAATGGCACAAAAGGTTTCGTGAAGGCAAAGATTCAGTACAAGACGATCCCAGAGCTGGTCACCCATCCATAGCTGCAAGAAGACCGTCGTGTAACTGTGCGTATGATATTAAAAAAACTGAATTTGAATCGTGATGTGTGTTATAAGATTTTGCGCGAAGATTTAGGGAAACGGAAACTTAATGCAAGAATCGTCCCTCACTCATTAAACAGATGAACAGAAAGAGGAAAGACGAAGAATTTTTGCTGAACTATTGGATACAGCTAGAGTTGATCCCACATTTGTGTCAAAGATTATTGTGATTTTTTCTTGTTTCCGCGAGTGAAAAAGTGACTGACAGGAAAGCTTCATTCATATTATTACAAACATCCAACGTGTTGTGACAAACAGCTTGCAAGCACTGCAGTTGAAGATTTCTTCGCTTGCTTCCAAGAGCTCCAGATACGTTGACAGTTGTGTATGGACAGCCAGGCGGACTAGTTTGATAGCAGCTAGGATGGTAAATTCAATTTTCTATTTTTTACGACCTTTGTCCTGGAACTTTTCTGACAGAGGATGTAGAAGCTAAGTGTGATTATGATGTTTATTTATTAGGTTAAAAAAAAAGAAGCCAGTAGAAATAAGCAGCATAAATTGTTTATTGCATTATTAGAATGCTCTCCATATTTATTCCGTCGCGGTAACATCTTTATTAAGTACAGGATATCGTTCCACTCAAAACAGGCACCATCACAGCTAAGCCATAATATCCAAGTAAATCCTGGTAATACATACTTAGACAAACATAAAATGTATCGCATCACAATAAAAATGCTGGATATGGAAGACTCCTCCCGTGTTTGCGTATATCTTAGTACAGCTGAAGTAATCAATTTTACTGGCAATGTTTCCATTCAGTTTCGAAATAGTGCGTAATTTGTTAACACAGGATTTCAGTATTCACCATAAGACATTAGAATGGCATCAGTTTTTTAAAGTGAATTTTATTATCATTACCGTTATTACTTTATCTGTTTAGTCACCATAAGACATTAGAATGGCATTAGTTTTTTAAAGTGAATTTTATTATCATTATTGTTATCACTTTATCTGCTTTATGTTCTATTGATCAAATCAATAAAAATCACATTATGGAAGATTCCTTGCAGTATCTTACACAATGGTCGATGTCAATGGAATTGCTGCCTTCTGATGTTCGTGATCCTATTCTGAATTCATTCAATTTTTACTGCCGATCTGAATAATCATTCTGACTACAAATGGCTAATCGACTAAAAGCAGCAAAACAATGGAAGTTTCGTCCGCCATTCGTTTTCTACCAAAGGGTTTATGGATTTGTAGTGTCATTACGTTATTTTGATGCTGGAGACGTAAAAAATGAGCAATGTCCTCGCTGGGGCTGTAACCCGCATCTCTCAAATACGCATCTAGTGTGCTAACCGTTATGCTGGAAGGAGAGAGAAAATATATTACGTACTCCCTCTTTTAAAGGGCAACTGGGGATTAGGGGACTCAAACTCCAAACCTTGATGGTGAAGAATCATCATCCACCACTTTTTAGTTCGGGCGCCACTGTAGATTATTAGGAATTTTTGCGATGTCGAGAAACTAAAAAAAATGAGTAATGCCCTCGCCGGGGCTGGAACCTGGACCTGTGGAATACGCACCGAGTGTGCTAACCGTTACACCACGAAGGCATGCAGAAAGGAGGGAGAAAATACCTTATATAATTCCCCTCTTAAAGGGCGACTGGGGATTAGGGAACCCAATCGCCAAATCCTGGTGGTGAAGCATCATCATGCACCACCTTTTAGTTCGAACGCCACTGTTAAGTCATAGGTTATTTTTGATGCAGGAGTACATGAAAAATGAGCAATGCCCTCGCCGGGACTCGAACCTGGACCTCTTGAATACGCGCCGTGTGTGTTACACATGCTGGAAGGAGGGAGAAAATACCTCAAAAATTCTTCGCGGGCTTTTTGATATATGACACTAATACAAGTCAAATAGTTTTACAGAATCTTTTTCACTGTTAAAAAAGTATGCAGAAATTAATTTCGTTACAAATAACGTTAACACATAAACAGTATTAAGCATGTTAATAATAGTAGCGTACGAGTAATAAGAAAATATGCCGTTTGGTTATGACTGAATAAGGCAAAACCAGCGCGAGAGCTGAACAAAGAAAACAAGAGAGCTAAGTAACACGATGATTACCGACCATGGAGTCATTTATGATCATCAATCAGACAATTGCTCGATCAAGATCTAAGGAATAAACATGAGTTCCATTTTTAACTTGCTTCCTCTTCGTTTGCGTGCAAAGCAGGCTTCCTAATGATGACATCAATGAAATTAAACAGGCTGCACCTTCAACACTACGACTCCATATCTGCACAATGGAAGTCAATGCAGAGTCATTATCTTTGATAAAAGATATAGGACTCAATTTACAGATATTTATTGGCAAGTAATATTTGAACTTGAATGAAATAATAATATTCTAGTGATTAGATCTCTGCAATTAAATATTGCCTCAAGGGTTGATGTTAGGAGAAGTCACATATTAAATATTTTTAGGCCTCTCCTTAAGTATGAATTTGAGAAACACCAACAAAATATGACGCTGAGCAACCAGTGCTCATAAATTACCAGGCAGTAGAAGTTATTTAATTCGTACGTAAACACAACTCTGATTTAGCTAGGGAACCAATGCCTTTGTCAACGCCGGGGGGGACAGAGTGGTGTTTCCTGCTGAATAATATTGAAACAGTGGTTAATATGTTTATAACTACAAACGCATGACTATATAAACTATCTTCTCAAATTGATACGCCCCACATCAACATTATAATACTATGTTACAAGGAAAGTATTATATTCAAACTGAAGAATATTCTAGTTTTTTTCTAATTAGTTATTTCATGTAAGCGAAAAGCGAAAAGGCATGCGTTAATAGATTTCACTGCCTTTTTCATAAGCGTCTAATCTCACAAAACATTATTCATTGCCTTTTCCATAAGCGTCTAATCCCACAAAAAAATTAGGTCAGTTTAGAATAACTGATTAAGGCAAAGGATGTGCATTCCACAAGAAGTAATATAATTGCTGCTTACATGCATTCATTTTCTCTAAAAATATGGAAAATTTATAAAATTTTAAATACTTTTACTAATGCTAAAACAGTTTGAAATAATTTTAAGTAATATTGATGAAAGAAATTACAAGTTAAATATTATTTTTCATTGTTTATTATTGTTTTTCTACCGAATTATTGTTTTTCCTACTAAATAAATTTTTTCACATTATTCGAACACACACAGTCCACAAAAACTTGCTTACGTATCATAACGAATAAAGTGACTAATAACAAGGCCTATTACTGTGGACTAACTGACTTGTTTATAATAAGTATCTGTTAAAGAAGAAATGAGTAATAAATAATCTTGATGTGATGCAATGCTTAAAACTGTACTGCACATTCTAGCTAAGAAAATCTACGCCAATATTAAAACTGATTTTCAATACAGGAAAAAAGCTCAAAATCAGAAATAAATTTAGGTAAATGTATTTCGAAAATCCATTATTCAATTAAGTTTTTGTACCTGACTTTAGCCAAATTACTCACCCCAAATTTTTTGGGGGGAGGATAGTGTAATAATATCGCCAGGAAGACCCGTTTTGCTTAATAATTACAAAGCAAAGTACGTATTCCTCTCAATGTAGTAACTTTTACATACTATTCTTTTATTATCAGCCACCTGTAACACCTTCTTTTATAAATAAGCACTAGGAGGTTACATATCGCCATGAAAAACGGAGTCGGTTACCTTATTTAGTCGGTTAGCCGATTTTTGCTTGAATTTGTTGCAGATAAATAACAGAACTACGCATTTCTCATAGATTGGTAAATGATGACAACTAAGGCACTAGGGAAAATCATTCCAGATTAATTCCTCTTTACTAATTACACCACTTGTACCAGACCCTTGGAGAATAATAAGTCAGAAGGCGACTGTCGAATTGCAGATTACTAGATGACGATTTATTTGGCGGAATAAACGTGCCATGAAGAATAAATGGTTCATTTTATCTGAAGGAGGAGATCTTTAATTAAAGCAAGGCTTAGACAAACACACTGATGGCCTTGGAGGCCACATACCCAGGGGAGTGGGCCGCAGCCATTTGTTAAGAACACTGCTGTCATTACACTTCCATGGACGTAACAAGAAAGGAAAAGAATGACAATCATTTGCCTCTAGGGTCTATAGCATTTCCATCGATTAGTGAAATGGATTTATCAAGGAAAAATTCATCCGATAGTTGATTTTCATGCTGTTTGCAAGACGTACATACTTTTCGGATCAGAAATAATTTATTTTTCCCGAATGCGTTTTTTTTTTTTTTTTTTTTTTTTTTTTTTTAAGATCTGAACTGCTAATTCTTTGTATTTAGATGTTCGACGGACTATTATATAACTTCTAACTAATAGGATAGTGTAGGACTAAAATGAGAATACAATGAAAATCAATGTTAAAAAGGTCAGGTTGCATTCCGAACTGCAGAAAATTAATGTACGGGTGAAATAGATACAGAATTAGCTCTGCCTTTTGATGTAATTTGTATCTTCCATCCCACTTGCTAGTGGTGCTCGTATACGTGATAACTGAACATGATATTTATTCTTCGTTTAATACCACATTGCAGACATTAGCAGTATTCAGAGGAACTTTATTTAAATAACTATGAGAAAGATAAATCAGAAAATGAAATTCAATAAAAGAGGATTTAGAAGTAAAATGTTGTTATTGTGTTCATAATTTATTTAAGACCGATTTTCTACGATTACACTTGCAAAAAATGAATTCTACAAGACAGTGAGTAATTACAGTGTGAGGAAAAAGCACGCAAAAATTAGCATTTATTTGGTGTTAAGTTCAACAGAAACAAACTTCTTCTGTTGAAATTAAATCTGCATAAAGGTAATAATTTTATAACACGCAGAGGATTTGGCACAGAAATTTAGACTGGTAATAAAGGAAGCGAAAAGCGATTACAGGCTCTTAACGATTCAGCCTTTTAATGTACTGAACTCTCGAAACACATTCAAAGATTAAAAAATGCTATCACAGAATGGCAACACGCAATCCTTCCTGTCTTTGCTCCTGAGTGCAAAACGCGGATTAAATCTTCTTGATTTCCAGCTCATTAAAGGCAGATAGATATGATTAAACGTCCACAAGAATAGAGATGTATCTAGAATTGATGTAACACGATTCATAATTATGATTAAAAAAATACACGTCACACGCTAGGGAATCTCTGGATTAAATGTAATCACAGTCAGTTCCCCCTATTGTGACAGCATTTCTCATAATAAGCGAATGAAAATAAAAATAATGAGACTTCGCACAAATTAAGTATAACCATAAAATATAATACCGACACATCAGACAGCTTTCTAAACGTTGACATTGGTCAGATTGATACTATCAGTGCACCGTATCGTTTGCATATCAATGAAAAACTTTTGATTTTAGGCTTTTATTCTTATTCTATGGGACTACGCTGATTTGATCATAAAGAAATATCACAGTATTTAAATCAACACTAAAGATAACAAATGTCAAGCTGAAATTTTGATTTAAAGCCATGGTGCCAATTAAAAACAGTCGTTAAAATTTCGGAGAAGAGCCAACTTCGCGTTAATTTGATTTGTGTAGCCTGTGATTACTAGATCCTGTTCTAAATTCGAAATTGACTGTTATTTTAAGACGGAAGTGTATTAGTTTAAGGTTACTGTGTGACTGTGTATTAGTTTATTAGTATTGACTGTGTATTAGTTTATTAGTTAGTAGCTGTGTATTAGTACTGTGTGACTGTGTATTAGTTTAAGGTTAATTTTATTAAGGCGGAAAAATCTGCTATTACTGATATAGAAGCAGATCTAATAACTCCATCTTGGCCCAAATGCCAGCTAAAATATCAAGTGCCTAAGAGAACAAATATGGGAAGAAGAGTTGAAAAAAAAAAAAGCGATAAAGGGAGAGGACTGTTCCAACTTAAATCTCACGTCAATACAGACAGAATTAGCATGAACCATCTAATCAAATGGTTTATGACAGGACATAGTCCCTTCCCCATTTATTTTTACGAGCAAAACATAGCTCATTCCGAGAAATGTATATGTGGAGGAAGGGCCTAATCACTACATCGCCAATTTCCCGTTAACAGATAATTATCACTTAAAACATCCAGAGACCAATATATATCAGAGCCTGCGAACAGCATTAAAAAACCAATCAACTAAGAAGAAATACGGAACTCTCAGACATATTCCTTGCTAGTACAGAAGAACTGTGCAATACAAGATAAGCATACAATGAACGCACTCGAATTTAAAAAATAACTTGAATTAGAACTGACAAAACACGACCTACTTGGCAAAAAAAGACTGAAGGATGAAATAGAAGAAAGTACAAGGACATACAACATCTCTTTGCATCTAACAAAACAAAAGAAAGATTAAAATTTTCTGAAAAATAATTCACATACAAAATGCTGTACTCGGTATGTACTCTATCTACAAAATGCTCTCTGCATATACTCGGAACGTACTTTCTGCGTGTATATGTACAAAATGCTCTCTGCATAATATTTATATAATCATATTATTATATATGTATGTAAAAGTACTGCTATACATTTACCATTATGTATTACAATATAAGTACCAACGGCACCATATGTCACAATTATATTGCAACTATATGTAAAATTGTAAATATGTCAAAATTCTTCAAAAATAACATTCAAAATAAATATACATGGTGCAGCTGGACAATACTGACATTGCCTATGTGGTTAACCGATGGGTGTCGACTGCAACTTGAACCTGTTACTTTAAATTACTTCGCCGCAAATGGTTGGCTGATTTTGTCAAGTACGAGAAGTGCATTTTATGTTCAAAGTTCTGATTTAATAAAAAGGTTATTTTGCAACCTCCTCAAATCTTTGCCGTTATCTTCAGACATAGGCGATAGAAGCTCCTAATAGACTTGTAGCGATAATTCGCTACAAGTCTATTAGGAGTTTGGATACCAATTTATGCTACTAAAGAGTACCAAACTCTATAAAGCAAATAATCATTCTCCTCCATGCCCCGAAATGAGTCGAAGCTGAAGTTAAAAGATATAGTATTCTCTTAGCTGGGAATATCTGGATCATCGGGGGAAAATCAAATATTACGTTTTAGAATAGACGTCTCAAGTTCATAATTTCCTACTTATTTTAGCACCTAATGTGTGTCATCGATGATATCCCACAGTTCACGGCGCTCTTGATCCCTTAGCCCTGTTACAACATAAGGTAAAGAGAGATGACGAGATCTTAAGACGCCTTTTTAAAGTAATAATAAAATTATAACTGAAGTTATTAGAAGAGCAAAGTGTAAAGGTGTGGATTTTGGTTACTTGGATTACGGCACACAAGGGCTATCTGCTTAAAAAGAAGGACTTGCTGCGTCCGTATTATTCACGGATGAAACATACTTCACACGTGAGGAATTCTTCAATCAGCATAGCGCCCATGTGTGTGCTTTGGAGAACCCTCATCGTACGCAACCACGCGCAGCTCAAGAGCGTTTATCGGTCTATGTTTGGACCGGCACTCTTGGAGACTACCTCAATGGACCGTACCTTCTGCCCAGTCCTTTGGACGGTAAGGCATACCTGATCTTCTTCCGTCCTGCCCGAACTTCTTGACGTAGCACATGTTTCTCCGTCGTTGCACCGCTCCATGCGGTACCAGCATGACGAGGCTCCTCCACATTACACGACTGACGTCCGCCGACAACTCGACGTAACCTTTGGACAGCAGTGGATAGGTCCCGGTTGCCCGGTTTATTAGCTGCCAGATCACAGAACTTATCACGACGCATGGACTTTTTCTCCTGGGGTCGCATGAAGAATTTGTTGTACGTTCCTTCAGTTGAAGACCTCGTCCCTCGAATATCTATAGCTCACGGAAGGATACGTGACATGCCAGGAATCTTCCAGAACGTAATACATTCCATGCAGCGCCGCTGTCAGGCCTGCCAGACGACTTCTGGTCGTAATTTCGAACAGCTGTTGTAGTAAAACCTTTCAATCAAATGTTTTCTGTCCCATTATTGTGTTGCTGTTTCTGTTTTTCTTCTCTGCTTCTTTGCACCATAGCTCGCAACTACGCCATTTGCGAGCCTGAACTCCTATGCAATTCGGAGTCGTCTCTGTACCCCCTATGCACACTACAAGTTTGTCAGTATGGCAGCTAATCACCCTGCATACAGCCAGCCCGTCCAGGCAATCGTATCCAGGATGAAATAATCAGCAAACCTACCCTCTCGGCCTCTGGTGGACCTTGTCTGGGAATATATGTGGAGCTTCCATATTACAATTTTATTCTGACTATTTATACATTTTGTCTGTGCAATTTTTAGATTTAATGCTACTAATTAATTGATTAATTTTAATTGCTAATTTTCAGATCTCTACATCTAAAGGATAGCCGATCGCCTTGGTATTATGCCAACATGACAATTAGTTTTCAGTGAACTGTGTAGGAATGCAATTTCCATATGCTTCTGAATTCAGAATTTCCATTTCACTTCCGTGTTCACACCTTTGAGAAATACTCGACCACCAAGAATGCCTAATCAGCTTGACATCGACAACCATGGGGATCTTTGATGTAAACAACGATTGGACGTTCTGGAAGAAGGGAGGGTTATTGGACTTTCCCTCCATTAACCGCAATCATGTTCGCACATTTTAAAAGTTCAACAACTCGTCGACAAGTTCCAAAAAGAACAAAAGTGCAAAACGAAAGAATTAATAAATTAATGAAACTACGATATGTCAAAATGAAAAGCAGCTTTAATGGTATCGCGTTCATCAATACTTTTTCTTTCCTAGTGCCATTAAAGAAGTGTGCGGGGAATTGCGATCCTTTCCCCATGGCATGAGGTCAAGAAAAACACGAACATCCTTCTTAAACTAAAGAGATGACGCTCTGCATTAGCAGAAAAAAGATTTTTACCAGGCCCTTAGAATGATGGCCTTCGATTCGGTAGCCGACAACCAGCCTATTAAAAAAAAAAAAAAAAAAAAAAAAAACCACTTAAAGAAGGGGAACCTTGAACATAGAAAACAACTTTTTCCCAATTGGCACGTAAATGAGGACGAGGAGGAACCACGCATCACTGATTCTGCGCCTGCCACCCCTTCGCGGAACCATTTTCGCGCCCACTCGGGCAAACTAGGCGCCTGGGATTTTTGTGGTTATGAGCGACATTTCACACTGAATGTTAATACAATGTAACGCTTTAACGTTTCCATTCGTGAAGACAAAACACTGTAATTAATCGTAGCATGAATTTAAAAAAAGTTATTAAGAATATAAGCCCCCCTCGACCTGAAAATATTAAATAAATCCGAGAATTCCGGATCTTTTCCAATTACCTTTTAATTTCTATTATAATTACCAGGTAATTTTCAGAATTATTCTTTTAGAGCTCTGACTGAAAGTTAGTCTGTTTTTAGACTATTAACTTCACAGAAAATTCATTAATGATTAATTTTTCGATTACAATAATTTAATTTCAAGATGTTTCTGATTGCTCTTTACTTTGGAAGAAAGGAGCTTTCCGAACGAGCTTTCTCCCAGAAAGTGAAAAACATGTCATTGTTTTTAAAAATTTGTCTATGATTATTACAGAAAACTTTGAGTATATTAAGATTTATTACATGTTTACTGTTAACTATGTTAATTATGCTGATTCGTAATGAATTGTTGAAAATGAAACAAAAGCAAGTTATTGCTGCTATAATGAAATGTTCGTCAGAGATTAAAAACTGGCAATATAACAAATCGATGAAGATTTTCGTGTACCGGTACGAAATTAATGAAGTTATTAATAAAACTACATAATTCTCTTTTTAAAGGAAATTCATGCAATTTAATGAATTTCTATGGGGTACGATAGCAACTGCTTCTCGAAGCATTTCTCTGAATGTGAGAGACATGAAATTTATAAAAGTAAATAAATACTGACAAAATAAATGGTCATTGAATATTAATGGCGTACACAGAGCTTTTGCCACAACTTTCAATATAAACAAAACAAAACAAACAAACAAACAAACAAAACAAACAAAAAAAAAAAAAAAAAAAAAAAAAAAAAAAAAAAAAAAAAAAAACCGCTAAATGTCAAAATGATATTTATGGAAATAAATAAAAGCTTTGTGTTTACTTTTGAAATAAAAGTTTAATTCTAACATTCCAAAGCGCTATTTTGCTTGTTTTGCCGTTAGCGAAATCGTCGACGTTATTCTTAAATTTTGTTTTATTATTGCTATTCTGTACACACTACAATAAGATTTCTTAAACTTAAAATACTCATTTTTAAGTCTTAAGTGCTTCTTAATTCTTTTTATATTTAGAAAAAAATTCTTCTCACAGCACTTATAGCAACTGTGAGAAAATTTCGTAGCAGTATTAAAACGTTTGGATTATCGGAGATTGTATTTTAGAACAAACTGCATTAACTTCCTTTGTTTCGATTTTCAGAACAGTAACAGAAACAAAACTTCTTCACTCCAATTATTTTCCTTCATTAAAGAATTCGTCCTTATTTATATAACTGTGATAAAAATTTAATTGAAATTCCATAGCTGCCAACCCTGAAATCTGATGAAAAACCGCAAGAAAGCGCGAGGTTTTCTCTTTGTGCGGTGATGATGAGCATTTGGTTTGGTTTATGTGATTATGGCAAAGCCTCGAGGGCTATCTGCCTAAGAGGAGGGATGCCTTCGTGGAAGTCTTTCTAAGGGAAACTGGTTCGTATACACTTGACACATGGGGAATACAACAAAAGCGCCCATGCAGCCATCCCGTTAGCGGGATCCGAGCCTTGGACCAAGCTACCAGTCTTCAGCGACTTTACCTCTCGGCCGCTGGTGGGCCCCAGCGAGCTCCCGTTTGTCTTAAATTCAATTTCAAATGTTATAATAATGCATGAATCAAGTTGTTAAACTATTTGTAATAGAATTCAGATGTGAAATATATTAGAATTCAATTCTGATGATCAAACTTTCATGTTCGTTGGCTAAATTTATTTTATAATTTTCTTATACCTTTATACTAAGAAAATACCGAAACGGGAAAAAAAGCTTTTATTTATCGAACTACTTTTAAATATGATGAAAATAAAATTAATAATTAACGTACATAATATTTATCTGGATAAATTTAGTAATGTACCATACGCTGAAGTAAAATTAACTGATTAAACATCGGCTGAATATTCATATAAAAATCTACAAATGTCTGCAGTAGATTAAAACTTTTAGATAAAATTAAATTTAATAAGAAAAAAGTCCATTAAATGTAATTAAAAAATACAGTTCAGATGAAAGAGAATTTAAACAAGAAACATTATTATGAAAATCACTAGGGGTAGAGGAATAAAATTTGCACAATTTTTTTTTAAAGTTTCCTTTACTCAATAAATTTTATTTATTGCTGGAAAATATTAACAAAGCCTAAAAATTAAAAAGCGGGAGATTTGGCGGTGATTTCTTTGAATAGTATGCCCAGTAGAAAAACAATTTTCATCTCAATTCAATTTTGTATGCTAACTCAACATCTCGTAATTCTTAACCTTATCAAAGACCTGGTGGATATGATGGTTGAATATCGGTAGTTCGACCTGAGTCAAATTCCAAAGAACAGACTGGTTGTATCAACATGGTTATGTTCTATCTTATGCGTAATGTACGGAAACATAGCATTCACGTACGCACGACATCAACAGACTCCTTTCATAGCCTGAATATGAGCAACTTTAATCAACCACGAAGGTGTCACTTCCCTTTAGGCCAGGGTTTCTCAACCAGGGCGGAATTTGATACTTTCGGGGGGCGGATGCAGTGAGCCTTTTATTTACTTGATAAGTATTTAGTTTTAGTTTATGAATATAAAAAACTATTTTTATTCAAGTTTTGGTATTTCTTTCGTTGTTTAATTTACAAAACACATTAAAAATAATCTAAATAAACGTATAGAATCAGGCCAGGGGTTCTCACAACCAGGGTGGAATTTCACAGTTTCAGAAGGAGAATGTAGTCAGCCTTTTATTTACATGATAAGTATTTAGATTTAGGTTATTGAATATAAAAAACTACTTTTATTCAAATTTTGGTATTTGTTAACATTTTCTATACTTTTTCTTGTTTAGTTTATAAAAAAAATAACATAAATCTAAATATACATGTATTTTAGAGTCAGGGAAAAGAGGGAGGGAACGACGGTCTAGCAGTGATGAATGAGGTGCATGGGGCAAAAAAGGTTAAGAACCACTGCTTTAGGCAAAATAACCCTTGCTGAAATCCAATACATATCAATTCTTTTTCTTCTGATGATCCATATGACTAACTCCTATAAAATGTTTTACATGAAAAACGGCCGTCCTCAAAACTTACTGCCAGGGTGGACTGCCACCCCGCTAGCTAAGCAACGTTAAATATCATCTATTAAAAAACAAATCAAATGTATTTCAAAGAAAAAATTTTAAACACCCCTTTCGCAAAAATAAAAAACCAACTAATTAATTAAAGATTACAAACATTGTGATTATTAATCAATACTAATATTTAATTTTTAACGCGATCATAAGCTTGAAATAAATATCCTATATGTTTACATATTCTTCGAGAATATAATTTTATATAACCCTGATCAAATATTAATCCGAGAAACATTTAGTTTTGATGATATTAAAACTGATAATTCAAAGTACGCCGACCACTTATTTACTAGATGAATGCATTTAATGATTACAATTTAGGTACTCAAGAGAAAGCAGCCAAAGAAATGATTTAACAAACGCCCAGATTCGTAAACTTACATAAAGCATCACTAGAGGGCGCTGCATTTCACACCTCCAAAACGAATTTTTACTTGTTTCAACACATGTCAGCATGGACCTTATAAGAAAGGTCTCTTATAAGGTCCATGCATGTCAGCTGATTACGTAATAAGTAGAGTAGCATCTTATGGAAGAGTATCACGGGCTTTCAGAATCGAAAAGGAATATTAGCCCATTTGGGAATAAGAAAATAAATCGTCTTTCTTAGCTTTTATTATATTCCTTTTTTCTGCTGTAAGCATTTTTAAATACCAGAAAAGTACAGGACAATGAAAACGCTGTGATACAAGTGTTTTCTAATCTGTATTGACAAGATTTCGAAAAGAATACAGTTTTGCACTTTAATATATTTATCACTTTATATATTTTTTTCCTAAAATTTAACAAACGCACATTTATTTATTCAAAAATTTTTACGAGTTAGCTCAATTAAAAGATAAATAATAAAACTGATTTTTAAACACAGCCAGTAAAATTAAGTAATATAATATAAACTCCAAGTATATATGCTCACAAGTTAAATACATTATTTTTTAATATTTAGCAAGAAAAACATTAAATCATATAATTCCTATTATTACTTACGTTATCATCAAATTTAAATTCATATTAGGGTAAATCCTTTCATAGCGACTCATTGCCATATATAACCTCTAAAAATGACCACTATTAAGAACATAAAGATCGGTATTCATAATTATAATGTTGTTTTCTAAAAGCATACTCCCTAATTCCTAAATAATTAAATATTTACATTACAGTTTCTTTTCTTAAAAAATAAAATTAAAAAAAAAATACATAAATGAAAGAAAAAACAGAGAATACCTACAAGGAACACAGCCGCAACTTTTAGTTTTAAACAATATACATGACGGTCATAAATACACTTTCCCGATATATGAACACCTACCGGTCTATGCACGCAAGCAATCGAAACAAAATTTTAAATATTGTTATTTCAAGGCATGCGCCGTTCAAGATTGTGATGATTTAAAACAACAGAGCTCTCACGGTTACGGTTATAGTGAAAAATTTCGAAATTCTCGAATAGCAATAACCACTTTTTTCCCGCTCTGGGGAAAGCCACCGGGCACACTGGTATTACGTACCACATGGAAAACCATGTTGTCCTTCTCTCGATCGAACCACTTTTTTTCTGCACAAAGTGATCAGCGCATTGAAAAACCATAAAAGGCGTTGGAACGAAACACGTATGACAAAAACTACCGGCGTAAAATATTTGCAAAGAAGAGCATTGTAAAGGATAAATGACAACATAGAGAAGTGATGCACTTTGCAGGGATAGACAAAGAAGCACCAATCGCAGAACATCATATGCAAACTATTGCTTGTGAAAGACCTTTAAAACCTTTAATAATGGGAAGATTGTTTCTTAAGTGTTTGAACGTACTAACAAGATGATACTTATAGGAAAACAACGAGGTGACTTCATAAAACTGTTTTATCTAAACAGGGGAAATGCTGCCGAAGCAGAGCGAGTTTACCGACGAAATCATAAGCTAAGACGAGGCCTATGTTCCGTAAAAACTGTAAGTGATTTGTCGAAAAGATATGAAGAAGGCACGCGATCCGGACGACCATGTTGATGCTGATGTTGTTGCGAAAGTCTAGATTACTGCAGGTTCATTACTGCAAGAAGTATTGCCGTAGTTTGGATGTACCGAAAACCACAGTCCTCAAGCTTTTACGCTCTGTACTGCCCGGATGTTCCTTTTTCGATTTCATTCTCCTTAACTGGGAACGCATACTTCAAGAACTGCGTTCATTGGGTTGACGAAAATCCTCACGATGTAGCACCAGCACCTTTACACAAAGCTAAAGTGACTGTATAGTGAGGCATCGCAAGCACATCCGCTCTCTGTCTGTACTTCGAAGAGGTCACTTCCACATGATGAACGTAACATGATGAACGTAACATTGCAGAAGGAATCTGTATAATTTCACATTTATCCACAGGTCCACAGGTATGAAAATCCACAGGTATGAAAACGTGCTTCATCGTAAGGTTTCGGCATACAACAACGTGTCCGAGTTAAGTAGTTCTAGAACTGGAGTACCGAAATGCTGTTAATGACACTATGGATAGATGCAAGATGGTTTTCCTCCACACGTTGCCATATGTGTTTAGCAAGTACTGCAATAGTACTTTGGAGACAGTCATCTACTGTAAATTTGCAGTTTCGTGGCCACTGCAAACTTTCGACATTACTCTGACAGACTTCTGGTTCGGGGTTACCTGAAACGTAAGGTGTTCACATCAAATCCATGAGATTTGTCAGAATAGAAGGGTGCTATAAAATGTGAAATTATACAGATTCCTTCTGCGATGTTACGTTCATCATTGTTGACAACAATCACCCGCATGCAATGCGCTATCATCTGCGAAGGCGGCCACGTTCAAAACTTGTAATTCCACTAAGTTCCCCCCCCCTCTCCTCTCCTATGTTGTCATTGGTCCATGAGATTTGTCAGAATAGAAGGGTGCCATAAAATTCCAAGTTATTCAGACTCCTTCTGTGATGTTACGCTCAACATTGTTGACAACAATATCTGGCATGCAGTGCGTTATGATCTGCGAAGGCGGGCACGTTGAAAACTTGTAATTCCAATAAGTTTTTTTTCGCTTCTTCTCTCCTATATTCTCACTGGTTCTTTACATTGATCTTCTTTTCAAATGTTTTAAACTGGGAGTTTTAGTCATACGTGTTTCGTTCTAACGCCATTTACGGTTTTTCTCAATGCGCTGATCAATTTGCGCAGGAAAAAAAAAAAAAAAAGGGTGTTGCCATTTGGAAATATTTTCACAGCAACTATGAGAGCTCTATTTTTTTTTTTTTTTTTTTTTTAATCATCACAATTTTGAGCTCATACCTTCAATACCTAAAATTTCATTTTGATTGGTTGAGCGTATAGGCTGCTAGGGACTCATGCTGTGTAAAGTAGACAAAACAGAACAAATTATTAGCACAATGATTAGCAATTAATGTACATTTATAATAGTCTTACCCGTCTTACAATAGCAAAGAATGAAGAGATGTGTGAACAGCATATATGGTCTGACCATTGCCATAAAGCTAGAAGGCGAAGCCCTTCAGAAGCCTATCATAAACGTAAAACTATCGAAATTGTTCGATAGTCTGCCCAAATGCAAATAGCTGCGCCAGTTTTATTTTTACTTAGTCAACTAATTTTGTTTTCTATTTTTCAGCAAGCTAAATAATATTTAAACTGGATACCAGTTACATAAAAAGCATTGAACATCGACAAAAATAGTCATTATAATAAAAGAATATATATGTTACCGTGAAAGACCGAAATTGGAGAATGTCGACTTTCACCGGAGAATGTCAACATTCACCAAATACGTCGGTGAAAATCGAATATTACGTTACATTCTTGTACATTCGAACCCTCACCGGTGCATGTCGACAATCACAGATATGCAGGTCGAAAAGAGAGGAGTATACGTACACGCTGACATTGCAAAACTAAGTGTTCCACAAATAAATGCACTTGTAAAAGCAAGGGCCTCTTGTGCAATTTAGAGTGTTATAATAGTTTAAGTTAATGCAATAAATAAGATTTGAATCACATAATTTAATAAGTTTTTAACTTCTATTATTTTCCTTTTTCATTTTGAATGTACTGTGTGTTTCAAGTTCTTATGTTCTTAAGTTCTTATTTTAAGTCTCAAGTGCGTTTTTTCGCGACTGAGTTTCGGAGAAGAAAATATAATAATCTTATATGTTCAACATTCACCAATGGTGAATGTCGACATTGACCGGTGTAAGTCAGAAATGAGAGTATTTGGAAAATATTTCGAACATACACCAAGCGACTATGCGAATATTGACATTCACCAGATTTCGGTGTTTCACCGTACCATATATAATGATTTTAATGAGCACAGCTAGAAATCATTACTGCGCGTATTGCTTTTAAATTGCATAGTTTTTTAATCAGTAACAGACAAACTGAATCTAAAAGAAAATTAAATACTTTACGCTTTGACGAATGGCAACACACCGGCGAGTGGGGAATAAACATATATTATTTCCGGAATACGCAATATATTTCTTTTAAATGGCTTTATCTTACACATTGACACACCTTTTCTTTAAATCGCGAAGTTTGTTGATTAAATTTGAAACAAATCTTACGCTTTACCGAAGGGCTCCACATTGCTTTTAAATTGGTGATTTTTATTAATAAAAATGTAATTAAATTTGCACAAAAAATGAAATAAATAATAATAATAATCAAAATTCAACATTTGAGCTTCGCGGTTCACATATTCGAACGGAATATTAAGTGTGTAGAAAATTTAGTGGCTTTAAGTGCTGCCATTTTTACACAATACGAGGAACATATTTCATACAGATTCTTCCTTATTTATTAAACAGAGACAGAGATTATTAGTCAGCTCTGTGTTATATTTAACCGCCCTCATATAACGCGATTTTAGGCTTAATTGTAGTTCTCATTATTCCGATTAACTGGAAGTTGACAGTACTTTTCCGAAAATTAAATTTTGAGTGTGAGCTCAGGTCCAAATCCGTTCTTTATAAAAACATTTGAAAATGTGTATTTGCACAATTCCATTTCTTTCTGTTGATGAAGTCAGAAAGTGCTGTAAACTGCTTATCACTCTTTATATAGAAATTAATGGAAATTATGCGATGAAAATTATATTCTACTCCCTGAAGCCTATTCCTAATATACACTGGTACAGATGAATTTGAGAACGTAATTTTAATAATTTTTTCTAGAAAAACACTTTAATACTCCGGCTTGAAAAAGAAATGGAAATCAGTCTGCCCACGCGGAAATACATGTTAGTGATTGGAGGGAATGTTAAGGAAATGTAACAGTATTAACTAAGTCAAAACAAACCCCCTCAGAACAAGGCGGCTTGTTGAACGTTTTTGCTAAACATTATGACCTTGAGAATGGAACAAGCTGTCAATCAGATTTTATCACGACCACCAACGTAATGAAATAGATTAAGCACGTGAAATCTGAAAGACACAATCCTTTTTTTTTTTCCTTTTGTCTATTTTATTTATTTATTTTTTGGACGTAGATAATAAGAATATTTTTAATAAATGAAGGCTAAATTTCAACATATATTTTGAAAAAATCTTTACAGAAGTAATTCGCAAATTTTTTTTTTTTTTTTTTTTTAAATTATGAAGGAAACAAAAATGCAAGTTTTAAAAATGATTTCGTAATTTATTTATTTTTGAAGGCATTTAATACTTAAACAAGACACCAGATATATGAGTTTTTAATTTCGGAAGTATTTGATCAATTTCACTCACTATGTACAAGACTGGTAGGATTTTCGAAGTAAGAAAACGTGAAAAAATCAGCTGTGTCCTCTCCGGGATTCCAATCACAGATTCGAACCACGAACACCAGGGTAGCAAGGGCGGAAGAATGTGACAATTCCTTACAATTATGATTACTGAAGAAGATTTTTTACTCAAAGTAATAATAAAGCACAAAAAATGAAAATAAATTATTACTCAGCGATTACTTTTAATCAGACCATATATGATATATATGTAAAATAAACCCATATACTGATTTCTGCAACACGCTATCAAAAAAGGTCAGTCGACTAAATATTATTTTGAAAATTTCAAAAAAGGTTTTACAAATTAAGCTTTTATTTAAGGGGTATCAACAACCCCTATACTGACAATGTTAAATTGGCCATTTTCGATGCACCTTTTCTCAAAATCTGCTGTAGATACACGCTCGAAATTTTTTGTGCAATTAAAGTATACCTATCTGATTATACTGAAATGAGCTTTTGAAACATTTTAAATTTTAGAGTAATTTACAGAATGTTTTGTTAGGAATAGTAAAATGTATACTTTTCTCACACAAAAAAATTTTTAATTTTTTTTTCCAAGTTTATCACAAAAAGCTCATTTCAGTAAATATTAGAGAACCTAATAAATAAGCCATACAAATTTTAGATACCTGTGAGCAGTAGTTCCTGAAAAAAGATACATCGAATATAAAAAAATCACGTTTGGAGAAAAACAAGTTTTTATGTAAAAGTTCTCATTGATCAAAGCAGTCGATGACAATTTAAAACTAGATTTTTTACAGTATTAATTTTGATAGAGATTAAAGAATGGTATTTTTAGAAAGATAAAAGTGTAGAGAATTTGAAAATGCAAAAATTCGAAATCACAATTTTTTGAAGATTTCGGGGTTCCAACACCCCTTAAAACTCATAAAGGAATGAACTAAAAATAGAAAAATAATTTTTTACGTAAAATTTCATATAAAGGAGAGATTAAATCATTCTCTTTACAAAATTCTCTAAACTATTTTATATCGTTTACATAGACGATACAGTTTTATATCGTGAATAATGAAAGCGTAGGCACCTTTGATTAAATTTATAAAGATCCCGAACGTTTTTTTACATCTGGTTTAATAACTGCAACTTGACGTACTCCAAATTTCGATTTTGAAGCAGTATTATTTGCTGTAAAACGTGCTTGTAACTTTAGTGTTTGTTTTAAAGTTTTTAAGTATTAGATAATCGTTGTGACTTCTGATGAATTATAGAGATTTTAGCAAGGAAGATATTTGCCATCTGGTGTCTTATTTACAGAAACGGTAGAAGAAACCTCAAGGTGAGTATCCTTTCATTGAACTTACATGGCTTATACTAATTGAAGATGCAATTCGATTAACAGATTTCGTTATTTGGGCGCCTTGATTACTCTGACATAAAATTATAGAAGAATTTTATAAAAATAATTATTTAATCTTTCGTTCCAATGAAACTATATGCTAAATTATTTTTCTCCTATTAGTTCTTCATTAATTGTTTTAGAGTTTTAAATAAAAGCTTACTTTATAATTTTTGAAAAAAAAAATTTGAACTTTTTATTCTCAATCATATGCTGTCAATCAAATTATTGTATTGAAAGACAGTTTTACAATAATGATTAATCATGCTTTCGCTTCTACTTCACTCTTACGTTAAATGATTGAACAAAATCGAACGATTTTAGAAAAATATTCACAAAAAAGTCAGAAATTAAGTGACAGATTTTATATGAACTTCATTTGAAAGATTAATTGCCGCTCTATCTGATGGTGCATACAGTACAATTTTGATAGTTTTAGTTTGTCCATTAATCGAAAACATACGCCAAAACCGTTTCAACATAAAAAAAAATAAATAAATAAATAATATATTTTTTTTTTTTTTTTTTTTTTTTTTTTTTAATCCTTATCGAAGTCTGCAAAAATTATTTTGCCAAACTTATACATGTCCATAAAGTGTGTACGTGTGAATTATGAGCTTGACAGTTTATCAGAAAAAAAAATAATGACTTTTGATCATCCTGACAACGCACGAATAAGCTAAATAAAAGCTTATACATTACAAGCTATAGAACGGAAACTTGGTCTTGAAATCTTTACTTCGTACAGCTTCGATATTAATAATTTTACAAACACCGTATATTTCAGCTGACACAGAATTTTGGTTGTGATTTTGAACAAACCAAAAGCACTAAAGGATCGAAAATACTAATAAAAAATAAAATAAACTTCGCTTTTCCTCAGATTCGCATATGGGATCTCGAGCATGATTAACCGATATATGAAACGTGCTGCGCTAGAATTGCATACAGGAGAAAATCTTATTTCCTAATAATTAATATCAAAACATTAATTTGTGAAAAAGAAACTTTCAATCTGAAATTTTAAATTAAGCTAAATTAAAGCTATTATCGACATTTTTTACATGACAATTTGGTGACTGCTAGAGGAAAAATTACAGTCAATTCTCTCTATAGCGATCCCTCAGTACAGTAAACGTTCATTACATCGACCGGTGTCAAAAGTTCTTAATTGATCACAGCATTAAACCTCTTTCGTTATAATAACCAATCTCTGTACAATCCTTTTTCTGAAGGACGCGAGGGGTCGTTATAACGAGTGTTCAATTGCAAATGAAAATTACAAAATTATCAACGAAATAAATTTGTAATTTCGTTTTTAGTATTTTACTCTTCACAAAGAGATCTTAAAATCGTAGGTATCCACCTGCCGCCGAGCAGTAAAGTTGCTGAAAACTGGTAGTGCGGTTCGGGGTTCGAATCTCTGCGAATGGACTGGCTGTATGGGCGCATTTTTGTTTCCCCCATGTGTAACGAGCATAGGAGCCAGTTTTCCTTAGACAGTCCTTCACAAAGGCATCCCTCCCCTTAGGCAGAGTGCTTTGCCATAATCAAATAAACCAAACCAAACCAAATACTCGGCAAATAATACACCACAGTAATAAGATAGGCTTTTAAAGAAATGTTCTAATAATAACTGTTTCAGTGCAAACGAGTCAAAGATCATAAAAAGTAACAGACGGAACTGAGTTTATCGCTTCTTTGTTGCAAAAGTGCACAACTATACGAAGTCTTGGATATTTGTAAAGATGTGGCAAATAAACTCCGTAATCTTCTTCTCTTATTGTCAAACTTCTTCATTCGTAAAGAAAATAATAATAATAAAATGGGAAAAGCAAAAATTGGAATTCAAGAATAACATTCCACATCAAAGCTGATAAAACTTCCACCGTAGTTTCTTATTTGAATAAAGTCTCATCACCCGCCGGGGAAGAAAACCCTATCATTTGGTGGGCAGAATTGTAAAGCTTTTGCCAGAGAATTCTTCCTCCTCCTCAGATTCGCCAACATGGAATCACGATGAATGACGAAACGGTTTCAGGTTCCCTCACCCGAAGACTACCAAATCACCTCTTCATTTAAATTCAAGTCCTGATTTTAAAGAGAACGAGATCTGTCTCATGAGAAAGAGATTTCATTCTGGAATTGTCCAAAAAGAAATCCGTTAAGATTGCTTCTTTGGAAAGGAAAGGACCGACAGTTAATCGCGTCCATTAAGTCCGCATCCATCGAATTTTTGACTTATTACATATAAACAGGTTACCAGTTCCCTAATTAAACAAAACTCATCTCATAAAAGTAAACATATTTTTCGTCTTTTTCTATCGCTGATGGACTTGGCCTTTGAATTCGATGTAATCCAATATGCAAGGCAAAGAATGTAGAAATTGCTTTTATTTTAGATATTTTAATAAACTAGGAAATGGATTTAATATACTATCATCAGTTTGCAGACATGTTTACGTATTTACTGGAGCAGGAAATATGAAAAATCAACAATGCCTTTATCGGATTCGAACTCTAGATCTTCCGATTGCTTGTTTCCAGCGGTGGCGAACCTTTTTGGGGCCGCGTGCCCAAAGTGCAATGGCCGCGTGCCATTCCGTTTAAGATATTAAATTAACATTATTCATAAGTTACCTCAAAATGCTTAGATTCGGAAACTGGATCTATTTAACAATGAAAGTATTAAAATTCACCGGCAGTCTGTAATAAATTTGAATTCGTTTTAGCAAACATTAGCTGCTTCAACTTTGGCGTAAGTTGTTCTTTGTCATGTAACAAGTAATATGATTGGACCAAACAACTGAAATGTCATAAATTGGGTCAATAAATATGTATATCATTTCTTTGGCGATATATGAAAATCTTATATCTAGGCTTAGGCCCTATGCCAGTGGCATTATGCGATAAGTAAGTAAGTGAAACGTTCAAGAACAGCCTAAATCTGTTAAATTATATAGTATATTTTATTGTGATTGTTGATTAAGGCAATAATATTTTATTCGTGCGTCGGCTGATGAGGCTCTGTGTGCCGACTGTGGCACACGTGTCATAGGTTCGCCATCAATTCACTATGAAGAGACTCAGTGAAGATGGAGAAAATTCTTTATATTCTCCCCCACTTGAAGTGTGAATGGAGAGAAAAAGGACTCGTCGTCAAATCTAGGTGGTTGCGAACTATCCTCCACCATATTTTGGCCAGAAGCCACAGCAAAGCAATTAGGCACTTATTTAGGGAGCAGAACCATGATAAAGTTATATGACATGAAGTTATGATAAGTTACGTGACAGAAACATGTCAAGTTCTGGTCGGGTTTCGAACTCGGGACCTTTTGACTGCTAGACGGACCTGTTTCAGTTATACCATCAAAGCATGCGGTGAGGTAGAGAAATATTATAAAAAATTGTAAATTATAAATTTCCAGCAAGAAATATTAAGCAGCTCATAATTGGCATATTTAAGTATGTATACAACATAAGGTATTTCTCCCGCCTTTCTAGCGTGCCTTCGAGGTGTAATGGTTCTGCACGCTGGGCCGGTATTCCAGAGGTCTGTGGTTCGATTCCCGGCGAAGGCGGTTGCTCATTTTTCATCTTTCCTGCTTCCAAAAAAATACTTAATGTCTCTACAGTGGCACCGGAACTTAAAGGGTGTTGGATGATGATTCTCCTCACCCAGGATTTGGCGATTCGGTTTCCTAAAAAAAAAAAAAAAAAAAAAAAACCAGTAGCCCTTTAAAAGGAAGAGTATATAAGGTATTTCTCCCGCTTTCCTAGCGTGCCTTCGTAGTGTAGTGGTTCTGTATACTGGGCCGGTATTTCAGAGGTCCGTGGTTCGATTCCCAGCGAAGGCATTTGCTCATTTTTCATCTTTCCTGTTTCCAAAAAAATAACTAATGTCTCTACAACAAAAATAAAAATAACACAGAATAGCATAATTTAAAACCCAATTAATTACTTAGTTGGCGATCCACTACAAACAAATTCATAACTATTTTACATAATTCAAACTTTACGCTCAAACAAGGTTCTTAGTTATTGCGTAACATCTTCTAAAGGCGGAACAGATGTTACCAGTAGTAATAAAAAATTAGAGCAGATAAATAGTTTTAATTTGAGCTTTCTTCTCTCCCAAGAAAGGCATCTCTAATTTTTAATAACTGAAATTTCGAAGTCTTTATCAATGTATTATTTAATTCACCTCAGTTTTGATTTTCCTTCTTGTTCTTTTATGTACTGGATAGCTCCCAAATATTTATTGTTTCCCCCCCCCTTCGGTCATTCGAATCATACAAGTATGACTACTCATTCCTTTCTTCTTAATTTTGCCATTTGTCAATAATATTTCCCTATTTAATTCATACAATAAGTAAACATCCTAGGCCATTTTCAATTTACTGAAAAGTTGCCAAACAGTGAACAGAAATAGATCATGCATTTTATTTTATTCAGATAAAGAATGTTCCCTTCTTCTCTAAATTTAATTTGAAAGAAATAAAGAAAGAAAATTATATATTTAGTTTACGGTTTAACTTAACAAAGAAACATCTGTAAGTTTTAAGATTTTATATTACACTCAATGGGGCTTTATTTAACGTTTTGTGTTACCTTTATTTATTAAATATCATAGTCTTCGCACTTAAATCATAAAATTCAGTTCAAGAGCAATATTGCAAAATAATTTTAAATTCAGCATATCTTTAGAATTTCCGATACAGTCTCACGCGCGCCGGAAATATCCCCCCCCGTACGTGTTGCCATTGCTCACTTTGAAATTGTTGAGTTTCTTATTCAAAAACGCATAAATGCTTTGCAAGATATGATATAGATAATAAAACAAATTTCAATTTGGGCTTCCAGATGCTTATATTCGGGTGGAGACGTACGTTATTCAAAATTTGATGGCTCTAGGTACCGTGCGAGAAACATACATGCATTTATGCAGATTCTTCATTATTTAATTTCTTTAAATATAATATTTGGTGGCAACAATCTGAAAAGTGAAACACCACAAAATAATGCCAAAACGAAATTAATAGCCCTTCTGGGCTAACAACCTCTGGGCTTTAGGAAAAAAAAAAAAAAAAAAAAATACACTAACAATTTAGTTGAAGGTCAATTAGGTTATGTCTTTGGGCAAATTAAAGGTAATTCCATTGCTTAATTTTACCAATAAACAATGTTTTTGCTTCTTTAAGAAGTAAAGGACATACTGTAATCGCGAAAATTTCCGAGTATTACATTTCAATAATAATTGCCATATTGAGCACTCTTGATTCTGTTTAAATCTTTTTTTGTGTGTGTCATTTGTATGTAAGGACAGAATAAATTACCCCTTTTTTTCTGAAACGGATTGTAAAATGGATTCAGAAGAGATTTTTTCGTGACGTCTGCACGTACACACATATGTATCTCGCTTAACTCAAAAGCAGATAGCTGTCGAACGCTGAAATTTTGTATACGGAACTACTATAACATGTAGTTGTGCAGCTCCCTTTTCCGTTGCAATCGGCAGCATCAAATGTACATATGTATATATATTCTGCTCCTGTTGCCCGGCTCGGTGCACTGAGTATTTTTATTCTCATAAATTGGTATATTGTGCAATTTTTATTTTAAAAGTGGTTGAATTATGTTTCGGGTAACTAACTCTTTTATGCCTTTAATTATATGTATGCAATAGTTGTAGAATTATCAACAATTTAAAAGTTTAAGGGGAGCTAGGCATAACGAGGCAACCATTTGCTTACATTTGAAACTCATATTAGAACAATGAAGTCACTCAGTGTACTAACTTCATTGCACAAGAAAGTTAACTTTCAATTTTTTTGCACCGATTCTCCCCCTTTTGCAGAATTGCTTGTTTTCTTGTAGAAATTCTAATTGCTAAAAAAAAATAATGTTTTTAACTGTCTTTGATGGTTTAGCTTTTATTTATTTATTTATTTGCATTTTAAAACTTTTAATGACGATGTTTTGAGATTTTGAGATTTTATGTATTTTTTCCTTGCCGCGAATTGAGAACTGAATTGACTGAATGAGAAATATATTTCGAATGAAATTTGGGGAAATGAGTTTAAGTGAAATACGGCAAAAAATGTATATAATTTAATAGGCCGTACGAGGAAGTCATATGGTGTCCACATCCGATATTTTGTTTTACAGAAATTTATTTTAAGCATACGAAATGCCGAGCAGTAAAACCCCTGAACAATAGCAATTCGATCTGGTTTCAAATATCGTTGAACAAGAAATTAAAATAAAAATACATTTTATTCTTGTTCCTCAATTTTTTATTTTGATATCCCAGAAACAGGAATAAATTGCGTAAAATTTTGCGCATTTATACTACTATAGAAGGATCTGGAGGTTTCGTGAAAGTGAAAACCTCCTCCAGAATCAGGTCTTCAGCACCGATGTTTTATGTATGAGTTACGTAAGGGAGAAAAGAAGTCAGGTTCTGCCCTCTAAGCCATTCTTTCCAAACAAGATGACCACAAAATGTTTTGCTTTATTATTCATAACCTATCAGCCATCCACCCATACATTACAGAAAAATGCCCAATATCGCTTAACAAACAGATGCACGTTCCACTTTTGTTTTCTTTCTGTGCGAGATCCATGACGTGAGATTCTGTAAATGGCGATCATATCTCTCTTTCTTTCCCACGATTCACAGTGTTCAAACTGCATCCCTTTTGTGCTGTTCTGAACGACGATCATTGTCCCTATCGACGCTTTACCTAACGACAGCATTTTGTTCCGGCCCTGCGAAGTGCTTGCTGCCTGCTTCAAAAGCGAAAAGTCTCCCTCAAGACTAACGAGGCGTATAAAAAGGAGCAGACGATTAGAAGCCGTTTGTTTGCAAGGTGGGAGGAGAGCAGGGAGGCGTTTCTGCCATCCCCCTTCTTATGTTTATGTTGAAGGAAAGGTATCCTGTTTGAAGCAGGTACCCAAACACTTTTACGTTTCCGAATTTTGTTCTCGGCTCGCTTACAACGCCCTTTGCCCAGAGGGCAAGAAGAATGAACTTGTAATCGTTAAAGTTTAAAAAAGAGATGGAAATAAATACGATAGTGCTCGTACGTCTTACTCAAATTTCTCCACATCTCATACAAAAGCTCCGGTTTCCTATCTAAATTATACAATTAGAAAATACCCCTAGGCCAAAGATAGAAATCTCTTTTTTAAATACGAGGGCTATCCAGAAAGTAGATTACGTTTTGGAATAAAAAAATAAACAAAGTATAGGAAACAAATTTTATTATATACAGATGAAAGCCACACTCAAATACTACTTTTCTACATAGTCACCATACAAATTAAGGCATTTATCGTAGCGATGTACGAGCTTGGAAATTCCTTCGTCGAAAAATTCGGCCGCCTGCGCCTTCAACCACTTCGTTACCTCTTCTTGCAGCTGTGCGTCGTCATCAAAACGCTGCATAGCCAGCCACTTCTTCATTGCTGGGAATAGGTGGAAGTCGCTCGGTGCCAGGTCGGGACTGTACGGCGGATGAGGAAACAACTCCCACTTAAAAGATTCAAGAACTTTACGAGTGACATTTGCCGTGTGGGGCCGGGCGTTGTCGTGAATCAACAAGATCTTAGAGCTCAACATTCCTCTGCGCTTGTTTTGAATTGCTCTTCTGAGTTTTTGGAGAGTTTGGCAATACCTTTGAGAGTTTATTGTAGTGCCTCTTTCCAGGAAGTCCACCAAAATTACACCTTTTCTGTCCCAAAAAACAGTCGCCATCATCTTCCTTGCCGACATTGTTTGCATGCATTTCTTGGGTTTTTGGGGAGAACTTGTGTGCCCCCACTGCATTGATTGCAATTTCGTTTCACAGTTCACATGTTTCACCCATGTTTCGTCACCAGTAACGATGCGATCGAGTAAAGAGTCACCATCCTTATGGTAAGCGTCCAAAAAGTTCAACGCTGCAGCCATTCGCTGATTTTTGTGGTCCTCTGTCAAGATTTTTGGAATCCATCTTGCACAAAACTTGTGGTAACCAAGCTTTTCGCTGATGATTTCGTGCAACAAACTTCGCGAAATTTGTGGAAAACTCAAAGAAAGTTCCGTTATTGTGAAATTTCGATTTTCACGGACTTTAGCATCGACTTTTTCGAGAAGTTCGGCGGTCACTATGCTGGGTCTCCCACTTCGATCTTCGTCGTGAACATTGGTTCGGCCATTTTGAAATCTTATGACCCACTGACGCACTCCACCTTCAGTGATAATGTTGTCCCCATACACTTCACGAAGCTGCCGATATATTTCTATCGGTTTACAGTTTTTTGCAGTCAGAAACCTTATTACTGAGCGCACCTCGCAGCTCGCGGGATTTTCAATTAACGCAGACATTTCAAACCGTCACAGTATCTGAACGGAGCACAGCACGAACCTCTCACTAGCACGGCTAGATGCAGACTGAGCTGCGCAACGCTCTGACCCCAAGATGGCCGCGCTAGCCCCGCCCCTAGCGGACACAGACGGAAACGTAATCTACTTCCTGGATGGCCCTCGTAAATAAATTAATCAATAAAGCGTAACTATTATCAAAAAAATCATAGAAATTATTTTGCAGGATAACTAAGATTAAAAGGTCAAAGAACTTAAAAGGACAATAATAGAGACAGATAAAATAACAGCCAAAATCCAAAATTAGTTGAATTTTGGCTCACCCAATAACGAAATTATCATTCAATTTCGGCCAAATTATTGGATAGTTTGGCGAATCCTGTTAGTGGATTTGGATCTAATAATAAGTTCAAAATGTATATCAAATATTTGTGTATAAAAGCATACATAGAAAACTTAAAAATAAACAATACGTTTCTGACAGAATACAGTTTAAGCAATTTGAGGTATAGTCTAGCATCGCGGATCAAAGGAGGAAATGATCCATTTGCCCTATCACAAAGCGAAGGAAGTTTTTTTTCTTCCCTTAGACACTACAAGGGATATTCACACTTTCCGAAGAAAACACCTGACAAGAAACCCCCTTTCAAAAAGCCATGGAGGTAGGAATAATATAATAAGAATAAATTATTTTCTACCTCCATGCAAAAAGCTGAGGGTTACCATTTATTTTTAGTTTGTATAGTCATTAGGTTATTTGAAGCAGGGGACTCGAATCTCGACCTCTCGAATACGCGCCAAGTGTGCTACCGTTACACCACGAAGGCATGTAGGAAGGGGGGAGAAAATACCTTATTGAAGCCGGATAGTTACTTGAAAAACATTAATAAATGTAAAGCTAGCAAAGAAAACAAAGGGTATTAGTAAATGCAAATATTAGAAACATCTTCCATTAATTAAAAAAACCAGAGCAAAGCATACTATATACTCATATGCTTTATATCATAAATTAGATAATTATAAAGCATATGAGTTATATTTCTTACTAATCACATCTGTTTATGCTACTATTAATTTAACTTCTTCCTTTGATTGTAACAATAATGAAGTCTGTATTAGGGTAGAAGACTTAATCAAGTGGCACACAAACGATTATTCGGTACCAAAGGATGTTAAAAGTGTGCTAAACATATTTTTTTAAATGTTTGTAGAAATTATTAGTTTGATATATTTGTTTCCTGTGAGCTTATAGAGACATTAGGATATTTTTGGAAGCAGGAAAGATGAAAAATAGCAACCGCCTTCGCCGGGAATCGAACCGCGGACCTCTGGAATACCGGCCCAGTGTGCAGAACCACTACACCACGAAGGCAAGCCAGGAAACTGGGAGAAATCCTTATAAGATTAGATGCAAAATAAATTGCAGTAGTGATAGTATTAAAAATAAATTTTAATACATTTTCATTGCTTTTTAAATTTCTAAAATTAGTTAAGCAAAATAAAGTTTTAATTTGAAAAGTAAATTAAAGAACTTATACTATATCTAATAGTGAACCGCTGAGGTATGCCAATTTGCCAAGCAAGGTCAATGATAAATTAGATCTATATACTTTAATATGGCAATGCTCTGCCAGGCCAAATAAATAATGAATGCCATTGCCACGGAACGATAGTGCAAAAAAATCGAAGACTAAAACCAGACAGTTTAATACCTGCGACAAACACATTTATAAATATATGAATGCTGTGTTAAAATGTAAATATTAAACATTATAAAGGGCACAAAAATTAAAAAGTAAATAAAGACTTAACATGAAATTTATTCTAACAATATTATTATTTACTTGGAATTATTTACATATAATCACATATTTAAAAAAAAATTGTATTATATGATTTAATTTTCTAAAACTTACAGATAAGAAAAACAATATAAACTGCGCTACAAATTAATATAGCTTCACTCAATAATCCAGATCCAATAATTAATATGTTACCTTATTCTGGGTGTAACTTCCTTTTTATCAAATAAAATATATATATATAAGAAAGAAAGTTTACTTTGCAAAAATTGATTTATTTTTATTTATTAATTTATAACACATTTTACTTATTTTATTTATTTACTTAATTTTTGGTTTTGAACGTATTTTTACTTTTTGTCTTCTGAATAATGAATGCATTGAGAAGTTCATAAAGTTAAACATTTATATTTTGGAATTAGCAAATGTTATGTGAATTAGATGGAATCAGTCCATATTTTAACATTATCCTTATGAATCGAAAACTTCGGGATAGATTGTGACGAGGTAACAGTCATACAAATTGAGTTCATTTCTGTTCTTATTTTTTTATTATTAAAGGGATACGAAAAGAGATCGGCTAAGGTAAAGGCGAAAATTACCGATGCATAAAATATTGTATTCTATCAAGTATCTTTAAGTGATAAATTAAAAAAATATACATTGCCACATACAGAAAAGTTTTTCTATGCAGGAAACATGTATTATTTCTATATTAAATATATTCCGAAAAAGGAAGAACTCTTGATAAATTTAGTTTATTTGGATCATGGCGAAACGAACGAAGACTTTCTGTTTATGATAAGGGATGCCTTTGTGGAGGAATTTTTAAGAAAAACTGGCTCATATTCACATTACACATGAGGGAAAATCACGAAAACTGTCATGCAGCCAGCCTGTTCTCGGGGATTTAAACCCAGGACAAACTACCAGTTTTTAGACAATCTAGAGCTTGGTCGCTAGTGGACTGAAGGACCTCTTAAATTAGTCTAATGAGATGCTATGTGCTGAGCAATACATTAAAGCAAATAGAAGTTAAGATACCAGTAAACGCCAAAGTCTGCTAACAAAGTGTTATACACAAAAGTGCTATAGAATTACATGTTTGGTAAATGAGATAAAATTATCTGTATGCCATTACGAAATGTTATGAGTATAATATAAAATAGTATATATGCAATAACGGTTTTAGTATGCTATTCTGATTAGTCAAAGCAAATGAAGGTTCTGCTTGCATGGCAATAACCCAGCACAAAGGTGCCAGAACTTGTTCTTTTCTCGATGTGTAAGCACCTTTACGCCTAGGCACTGTTATGAAAGTTTTTGAATGAAGACTGATTTGCATAAGGGTGCTAGCACCTTTATGACGGGTACCATGATGAAGAAGCTTCCAAAGCAATAATGATAATTTAGGGAAAGATGTTATGCCACGTTGAACTGCAACACTCTAGTTTAACTCCCCAAGAAACACGGAAGTTTTTAAAGGTCTTACGTTTGTTGGAACGTATAGGCGAACAGGCAACACATTCCTGGTCGTAAGGATGATAAATGCTGTAGTAGCTTAAATTAATGACTCCAACAACAGAAGATTCCGCTACAGTTGTTTCTTACCTCAAAAGAGGAAAAAGAAATAACTTGTATTGGATTACAAATCTCTCCTCTAAACAATCTTGATAAAATCCCCATTACAGAGCTTGAAGACGAAGGATGCGGAACACACCTTCTTTCTTTGTATCATAAATAGCGTAGGACAATGCAACAGAAGAAGAGAATCTTAAAGAAAGTCAAACAGAAATAAGAAAAATTCTTCTTTAATCTTCTCACAGGAAGAGATTTTTACCCCCCCCCAACCTTTTCGGAACAATGACCACAGCTGACAGAGACTTTATTAGCGCGGCAGTTTTCTGAAGAAATGAAAATAACTGCAAGCGAAATTCAAAGTCAGAATGAAAATGTTTTTCGAGGGAACAAAAATATCTATTTTAGCAATTTTCCCCAGCTTGTGAATGTCCAAAAAGCACCTTATGTGACTTTTTTTTACTACTAATAAAAACTGCTCCATATTTTTACTCTATATATAACTAGCTGCTGCCGTGGCCAGCCGTCTAAAATAGTTATTATGAAAAAAGCAAAAATATGTAATACTTTTTGTGAGTCTCGCTCGTGTAATTTTATGGATCTAGCTAATGATTCATAATAAAGACCTTCGTTTATTGCTTTTAAAGCGCTTAGTTAGTCAGATTTCTTTTTTATGAATAAAAATTAGTATACACAGGAAAATGACAAAATTTTAAAAAGTATATAACCGCTTGAAAATGAATTATGTTTTGTTAGGTTATAATATAATTAAAAATTTATTACTGCAATATGATTGTAATATTTTGCCCAACGATGTGATGAATCAAATCATAAAGTGAAAACAATAGCATTCCTCTGAGGCGTTGAAAATACTTTTCAGTAAAATATTGTGTAAAATTTCACTACAATATTATTTACATTTAGGTTATGAGTAATTTCATATACAGAAAACTATGTTCATACAGATGTAGTGCTCAAGCTGTTTTTTCCCTTTAATAGAGTTTAAACTTTATTAGTAATAAATAAAGTTTATCAGAACAAGTTGTTTTTCCCCTTTAACAAAGTTTAAACTTTATTAGTAATAAATAAAGTTAGTCAGAAACTTTTTAATACAGTTTAAACTTTATTAAAGGAAAAAAACAACTTGAGAACTACACCCTAAACGTATTTAGAAGGTCAGCCCCTGCTGACCACCGTAATGTCTGGACTAAACGAATTTAATGTGTTATGCAAGCCGTAATTACGAGATGACTCGCATTCCAATGGGTCCTAAACCTTGTAAGGATCTTAAGTTTTACTAACGTTTATTTTATTTTAAATCTTTACTATCACTTCTTATTTTCTACTTCCGGCCAGTATTAAAAGCTTTAACTTATTTATGCAAATTTGTCTTGCGAACGCCAAGTACTTAAGTTGTGGTTTTTTGCCAAGCAAGAGAGAGGAAGGAGCTATTAGAAGCAGGCCGCTTGCCATAGTAGTTTTACTCGGTGGCTGGTTGCCTTCAAGGCCAGAGGTTTAATCCTCTTGATAATTTTAAACGTATCGTAGTGTTAGCAGTTCTCTGTACTACATACGGCTTTTTGCTAATATACGGCCAATCTTGGAGTAGGCACTTGTTTGAGTTAAGTTTAGTTAGAGTTTAGTTAATATTTTTATATTCTTACGTTCAGACCACAAGTGGTTGGTCTCTGTATTCCGAAGTCCGGAAATCATTGTAAAGAGAGAAAAATAAAGGGTTTCGTATATCCTTCCTGTGTGTATTGTCTACTTCCCAAATTTATTGAACATAGCTTTAGTAAGCTCCCTGTTCCGAGTCAGGACATTTAATGTTCCCAAAGCAAGTAAGGAGGAACACAGAACCTGATAACCTTAATTAATTAAAAAAAATAAACATCTTAAAATAACCCCCCCCCCAACTTCATACATTTATCACTGCTTCTAGGTGCTGCTAAATTTAAAAAGAGCTAATCATGCTAAAAATATTCATGCCGAAACGAAACATAACCAAACGCAACATAACCACAGAACTTAACATTTATTAATTTACAAAACCGATGACAGATCTTGGCTTAGAAAAAGTAGGAACATTGATGACATCATTAAAATTTCAAAGAAATATGTATCCAATGTATGTATCTCTTTGGCATTTCCAATGTGTTTCATAAAAATTATTTATCATTTATATCGACGATTAAATTTTCCAAGCAGTAAACTACATAACCAAATTACAACAATAAAATGATAAATACTTAAGCAGCAAGTACCAATATCGGTGTGATCACAGAATAAGTTTCATCAAGGATAAACATGCCAGCAACAAGCAATCCACTCTTGAATTGCAAATGGCCTCCACCCATAAAAAAGGGTTGGGTCATTCTTATGACTGGATCTTAAGACTGGATCATAAAAACGAAAACGATTCTCCTCTTGTTCGTCGGTGCCCACAGACCCAGTTCCGATAACCTTCATAACGGATCTCTGGCACGGCAGCGGATCAGAAATTCGAAAAAGTTTGAGGCCCACTTTATGGGCCATAAACAAGAACCGAACGCCGCTAAAAGCAAATACTTTCTTTTGCTCCTTGAAAGTAACTGGCCGACTGCAGATTTGATACCCGTCTTTCAATTGAGCATTATCCCCTCCCCCTTCAGGAGATAAAAAAGTAAGAACTATCGTAAAGTTATGTTGATGATACTTGTAGCTTAGAAGCGCTCAATCGTGCTGAGCAGCTACTTCAGCAAGAAGGGGAAAAAAAAAAAAAAAAAAAAAAAAAAAAAAAGAGGACAGTAAGGTTAATGGGGTTTACGTGTGACACAGCAAAACAGAAAATGCAGTCTTAAAACATTGATGGCTAGGTTCGGGTTTTGCATCAGACTGCATATTTTTGACAAGTTCTTGTGAATAAAAACTATAAATTATCATTTAAAACTTTACAAAAGTTAATTGAAGATGTCGATCTAATATATTGGCTATTATACTAAATATTATTACGCAAACGGCGATTACCCGAGCTAGTGTAGACTATGGACTAGCTAGGGTTGCCCAGAGTAACTACAAACAGTAAAAATTTATGAATATAAAAAGTACCCCTCCCAATGGCGGGCACTTGCCTATGCCGGCATCGGCCACTCCTAAGGCCAGATGTGGTGGTCTCTTTATTATGGAGGCACCTAATGGGTGGGCCACCGCTGCCTCCTATTTGAAGGGACAGACAATTACATCCATGCCTTCTCCGGGATTCGAACCCGGGCCCTTCGGTATCGCAGTCAGGCTTCCCTAACCACTATACCGTCTGTGCGACTGAATATACAAAGTTTGATGGGGTAAATTTAAAGGGGAATTAACACAGATTTTTATGTCTCTTTTTGCGTATATTTTAGTGAACTTCATACTTCTTACACAAATCATGATTTTTTCGAAGCAAGAAGCCTAAAAAATTAAAATGTACCGTCGTTGGGATTTCAACAAAGAATTTTCCAGTTATACTAGTTATATGTGCTAACAGCTTACAACACAACAGCATGCAAAGGGGGTGCGACATTTCTTTACATTCTGCTTCATTTACGGGCTATTGGGGAAGCACATAAGACCTGGTCGACCAAGCAGTAAAAAGGGACAGTAAGGTTAATGCTACTAAACTTTAGGCACTTCAAAGTTTTTACTAAGCTCCCTACTTTATGATCGCGACGCGTGTCGTTATCATCGCACAACACTTACTTTCATCACCTTATTTGAGGATATAATTCGAAGTCACCCTTCATTCCTGCTCTAAACTAGTGGTTCTTAACCTTTTAACTAAAGTGTACTATCCCAAAAAAAAAAAAAAAAAAAAAAAAAAAAAAAAAAAAAAACTTTACTACCACCACTACGTTTTACAATTATTTTTCAATTTCCCAGTAGAAACATTAAAAACATAATTGCCATTTGCACAACCTATTGACTATTTTATTAAATGTGCACACACACAAAAAAATATTAGATTAAAAACGTTTACCATTTATTATCAAAATTTAAGCTATAAAACTTTAATTATAAACTTAGTGTGAAATTTGGGTCCATTTATAAGATATGGATTTCTTTGTGTCTAGTTTTATCGCACTTAGTTTTAACCATGAATTAGGATAAACTTTTAATTTTGATCTGTATTTATTTTTCAAATATAATATGGAAGATAATCCTTGTTCACACAATAGGTTGCACAAAAAAGCAATAAAAATTAAATAGCTTTATTTGAAATCCCTTTAAATTCTTTTTTTTTTTTTTTTTTTTTTTTTTTTGTTGAGCCAAATTTAAAGAGTGTGTGTTATTTTTGAAATCTTCAGTCAGAGTTCGATCACAGGAAATTTCTATCAATTTTTCTTTTTCTTCACGGGATTTTTGAATTTAATAGTTAAAACGACTTAGTTTCTTTGAGTACCACCGGTTGAGAATCGCTACTATAAACGGAACAGAAAAAGAATTACGGGAGGCATATTTCACAAGTGCACATCAGCGTAGCCACTGAGGGAGGGGTTTCGAAAATGGATCAATGAGCTGCTATTGCTCTTGTGACGCTAAATCTTCGTGCATGTGAGCGTATGTTGCTTACGTTTTAATTTGCATTTGTTTCGCAGTTATAAATATATGGCGTAATAGTAGAAAATCTCGTAGTGCTTTCGTTTTCTGAGTTTCATTAATCGCTGACATTTCACTTTCGCGATTTTTATCACGCATTAATATTAATTAGGATTGATGTTCACGACATATTATGCGGATTAAGAGAATTCAAGTGTATATTTTTTTTTTTAATGAGCTGAGAATGACAAAGTGTTGCCATGAATTTAGTGTTTTCTAACTTTAGTGCGTGCATTCTTTTGATTTTTAAAATGTAAGATTCAGAATACATATATGATCTGATTATATCTATTATTTAATATTAAAAAATATATGTGAATAAATTGAAAATACTCGTTGTGAATACGATAAATTCACTCTCTTTGATGAGTATTTCTTGTGTAGACAGTACATTTAAGAGTGAGCATTTATTAAATGTGAAATTTAACGCATTAAATGTATACGAATGCAAATTAGTAAAGTTCACTTTGAATAAAATTCTGCATTGGTTATTATTATAGAACGTCTTTTTCATATAGACTGCAATAAAAAGTGCTGACTTCTATTTACATATATAATTGGTGTAAATATTTTTCTCATACGCATAGTTTTATATAAAGATTGCTTTTGGGGTCAGATGTTTATCACACATTTCTTTCTTCATCTTATTTACCACTTATTAAGTAATATTTCCCATCGATATTATCCAATATGTGATAAGTATCCAATATGCGTTTGCATTTATTTCAACCAGGTAGTGAAATCTTCATAATTTCCTATATTTGATCTAACTTCGCAATGAAAAGTTTCATAAGCAATGGACGATCCCTTAATTATTTTGTACAGAAAATTGCGTGGCAGAATATTTTCAACAATCTTGCTTAAATCTTAAAGTACGCGAAAGTCATGTGACATGACAGAAATATTACTGGATGCTCATTGGTCCATCCTAGAAGCCACTTCCTTGGTGGCTACACAGATGTGCACTTGTGAAATATGCTTACGGGAGTCCACCAACTGCCGCAGTGGTTACGGGAGGGAGAAAAGACAGCTACATTTTTTGATTCGGCCGTCACTGTGGAAATCGCAAATTCTTTTTTAAGTAAAAAACACGAAAATTTACTCTGTCCTCGTCGGGATTTAATTGTCTCAAAGTAAAATTGCATGCCAGTCGAGCGCACAATCTCAAAGCAGCTGATGGGCCAATTTTTTTTTAAACTAAAATGAAAACTTTTTTTAACAAGACAATTTTTTTAATTACCTTTCAAATTTTATTTAACAGATATTTATAAAAACAAACATAAACGTTGATAATAATGACGCAAAAGAAACAATTCCAATTGATATTTTTCTCCTCTCTCTTTATATTTTTCCGTCTACAATCTAAAGGCTGGTATCTGCGAGAAACTTCTCTCGCTTTCACTTTGTAATTCAACCAAAATAGTAAACGAAAATTTAATGTTTATAATTAATAACTAAATATTAACTCCTCGTTTGCTGTTTTGGTTGAATTACAAAGTGCAGCCAACAGAAGTTTAATGTTTAACATTAATTTTCAGGCTGACGTTGATTTCAAATAATTCTAGTACGTTGAATTAATCACTAAATGACTTTCTCAAAATAAAAATAAACAAATTAGGAAAACTTTGGGAATAAATGACGACAACCTGCTATCTTTATTTTATTTATTAAATTTTTTCATGCATACTGAAGAAATACATATACGTATATGCATGTAAATTATTATAAGCTTCTTTCTACACCTCACGGCGTTTCGATTTTGATGAAGTTCGTAATCTTAAACAAAAATTATTAGAAACTATTTCTATCACGAATTGTTAGATGCTCACTGGTCAATCTGATTCCTTTTATAGACTTATTAATTTTCAATTATGGGAACAAACGATTCACAAATGAATGTATTCCCAAACAAAGCGACTATTATTACTTCCCCCCTCTTCTTTTTGAAAACATTCGCAACTGAGGGTATTTAACTTCTGATAAATACGGGACAATACTATTCAAATCTGTATCTTTAAATCTTTGAATAAGACTTTTATCAGAGTGTAAACTAATTAGGTCCATTTGCAGATTTTCTGGGACATTATTCAGGTTCATTTTCAATGCTAATGAATGACTATAATCAAAATCATTAAAATCTTAAAACCTTTCTTCAAATGTATTCACGGGCCCTGTAAAATTGTTCCGCAAGCCAGCAGTTTGAGACTTAACATCATGCGCGATAAAGATAACGCTTTTCGCTCGTGAACTGGTACAAAGAAGCAACTCACTACAATAAGCGAGCGAACGACTGATTCGTCAAAAAACGGCTGTAGCTCTTTTTTACAGTTCAACTAGAGCTCTTTTTGGAAGGGTGCCAGAAGCGTTTGATTTTCATTTTAGGGATAAAAGAGTATTTATGCCCCCTCCGTTAAAAAAAGGTTTAATTTTTATCATTTCTCAACTTTCAGAACATATTTTGTATTCTAGAATTTTACTGTTAGTTCAATGCAGAAAAGAGTTTTGAGGAATCTCAAAGCTACAGTAATAAGAAATCAATCAGTGTAGGGAGTTAGCGGTGAGTCGATTCTTCTAATTCCACTGCTCGTTCGACTCTTCCCGCTTTTCGATTACAGTTCTTAGTTCACTCCCCGATCCCAATCTTATTCATCAAGGTTATAGTTAGTACGCTGTGAGGCATAAAGAGAACTATTCAATTCAATGAGCGAACGGATCTGATTTCATAAAAATGCGGTTTTGCTTATCTCTAATAAGCATAGATTAAAAATACACAGTCACAGTTATGTTAGCGGTACGTCATTTATTAAACAGTTAATATGTAGTATACTATTCAGAATAAAATCACAAATGGATGGATGGATGGATACTTGTATTTAAGAATGAATGGTCATACACAGACGGTCATAAGATAAAATCCAACAAACACATATCATTCTGCAATGCAATTAATTTTTCTAACCTATGAATATAGCATTTTTGCCAAAGCCAGAAAGTGTGATTGCGGGGGGATGATTTTTTTTCTACATTTACTCATTGATATCATTAATACATTAAAGTGTAACTGCAAAAAAATTAATAATAACATGAAATACATTGTTAATTTTATTATTTTACATAAATTAAAAATGCTTTATTCAATTACAGGTAAAAATATTATTTATTTATCATAAATAAAAACATTTCCTTCACTTTTAGCACAATATAAGTTGAATACGATAAAATGTTCGGTTTTAATGTCTACAAAAATTTCATTGCATTATCCCAGTTGAAACAGACATAACTCACGCGTTCAGAGATTACATTTTGTGTATTACATTAGAGACCCCCCCCCCAAGTAACTGTGTAATTTTCACTGTGGTGAGCGATAAAACGAAAAAATAAAATTCTCTCATTTGTATTACAGCGTTAAGGGAATGCAAACAATAGAATTTCATTTCTTCGTTAAACGGATGCGTTAGAGTTCCACTTAATCCGAATATTTAGAGTTCTTAGTCTGTTGTCTAGAAAACTTTTAGTCTGTTTCCATGAAAAACCACTGCAAAATTAACTGTTAATTAATTAATTAAATTTCTCACGGTAACTCCCAAGACAACGTTTACAATTAACTTATAATCCGAGGATAGTTAAAAATAAGCAGGCAAGAAGTTAGTAATACGAGGGCTATCTGTCTAAGGAAATGGACGCCTTCGAAGAGGACTTTCTAAAGGACACTAGATCGTATTCATGATACGCATAGGGAAACCTCCGGAAACCAACCATGCAGTCTAAAAAGTTCGCATGGTATCTTATTTCTCAGTATTTAGCTATAACCACTCGTGGGATAGTTACAGATTTTAAGAAGTTGGAAGCTGTTGATGGATACATTCAATGAGTCTCTCTTCCTCTCATACTATGGTGCATGAGAGAGAAAATCATTAATTATTCCCACCACGTTACCACGCCTACTGTTTTCTTCTTTATATACCCAAATTCTAAGAGCGAAAATTTGTCGCCTGGTCTCGCTGATTATAAAACGCTTCAAATACCATTATGTGCTTCAATGGTTCCTCGACCTGAGTTCTTCACACGCAATAAAATGAATTCGCATTAAAGCTTCGTATTCTTTTATAATTAAAGGCATATTTTAACTCAATAACTGCAGAACAATAAAGCTCTGAAAGATATTTTTATTCGTTTTTAAAATTATTTTACAAAAGCGAAAATTCTTTTTAGATTTTTTTCATAAATGGAAAAAAAAGTTTTAATTTCAGAAATATATCATAAAGGTGTAGTAAAATTAAGCAAAGTACCCTTAAAAAGCGAGGAATACCAGCATTATATTTTAAAATGTTGTATATAAGAAGCAAAGTTCTACGATCTCGAAATGGCAAAAGAATTTTAGCACCTTATTTCACCGAAGATGAATATTTAAAACTTACCCTCCTTTCATACTGAGCAATAATACTTTAGTTAATTTTTGATGAATAGAAATATAACCTATTCTAAATCTGTTACAGACAAACCTCCGTCAACGGCATTCCTCTTTAACGGACACTCAGTTAATGGAAAGCTCATTGAAGAAAGAGTCTAATACACTTCCAAGTCAATGGATACTTTCATCAAGGAGTCCATTTAACGGATATTTCCATTGAATGGTCTCCTGAGTATCTTGTAACAGGAAGTTTGTATGTACTTTATTTTAGCAAAATAAGAAATAATTTCTTTGTTTACTTTTAGTAAGTAAAAATGAAAAATAATATTTTGTTAAGTTTTAAGGCCTCAACATACATGAAAATTAACTGTATAACCTTTTATTGGTCGATAACACGTGTTTTACTTTTCGTTTTAAGGAAACGAACATGTTTTCATTTTTTTAATTGAAGGTACTAGGCTGAAATAAACTCGATTAAAAAATCATTCATCAATATAAAAATAAATACATATTTGGTATGCATTATAAAGGAAAGAAGAATTCCAGTTAACCGAATATTACGGATATCAGCACAAGCTGCGGTTCCAATTATTTCGGATATTTGGAGCTTAAATGCAATTAAAAAGTTTGCAATGCTTAAGCTTCCTAGACTGATTTCGCAAAATGATACGTCTGTGCATCGCTTTTATTGCTGGTACGTAAAGTAATAATTTACAACCCTGACATTTTTATGATAGAAAAACGGAGCAGAGAAGATATATTCTGTCAGCATAACCGTAATTTTTTATTTAATGTCTTTCTAAAGATAAAAATAATGTGTCAATTAAAATTATTCTTCCGGTTTTCATTTACGAAATTATGAACTGCTCTACTACGCATAAAGAGGGACAAGACATGGGCAATAGCTTTTTAGTATTGTATTGGATCTAGTACTTTTTGTAAACCTTTAGTATTCTAGTATAGTTGCCATCATATCTAGAATTTTTCCATAATAATAAGAACAACCGAGAGAGTTATGCATTAAAAAGTTAGCTGCGTGAATTTATACATTATTTGGAATGCAACAGCAGATATTATTTAACAAGTCACATGTTTAAACTGCTGTTTAAAAAAAAAAAAAAGATTCCAGCTTTTATATTACGTTCAAAAGGCCTTTTTTTTTTTTTTTTTTTTTTTTAACGTTTTGTGTGTTATCTTTATTTATTAAATATCAAATTCTTCGTACTTAAACCATAAAATTTAATTCAACAGCAATATCACAAAATAATTTAAAAAGAGCATATATTTAGAATTTCTGATGCACAGTCTCGCGCGCTACAGATGGAATACCCCCCTCCTGTACAGTGATCCCATTGTTCGCTTTGAAATCGTTGAGTTTCTTAATCAGAAACTCATAAATGCTTTACAAAATATGAAATACACAATAAAACAAATTCCAAATTTGCTTCGGGATGCCCATATTCAGGTGGAAACGTACGTTATTCAAATTTGTATGGCTCTACGTACCGTTGTTTTATCACAATGCAATAAATATATATACATTTATGCAGATTCTTCATTATTTAATTAGGGCGATAATATTTGGTGGCAACAATCTAAAAAGTGAAACGCCACAAAATGACAAAATGAAATTAATAGCCCCTCTGGGCTAACGCTAAAAATCCTTAATTAAGGAATAGTTTTTTCTTCTTCACATTCACAAAACCAAAAACAGCAAACCAAAATTTAGGTTATTTTTATTACTTTTAACTGAATGTTGCCTTTGTCTTCTAATTTTTGTTAGTAGGTCAAATAAAAATAATTATAAAACATTTTATGAAATTTTAACGTGTTACAAATAACATCAATCAAAAAAAAAAAAAAAAAAAAAAAAAAAACATATCCAGCAGACAATGTGCAGTTTACATACAGGATGACAGTGGACGCTATTCTGAAAGAAGTTTAGATGACAGTGCATAGTTCTGGAAAGAGACAGTTGAGATACTTGTCCATGTGTTTAAATCATGTTTTCAAAAGCTAACTCTCAAAGTTATTGTGCTATAAACGTTAGCGATGACAAACCGTTAACTAGCTAATGAATGTAACTGACTGTCGACACTAACTAAACTAGACACTGGTAAGTCATTGATAGTTTGACGACTAAAGCACATACTAACATACAGTCAACAAAATCAAACATAGTATTAGCAGTAACACGCAGAAATTCCTAGGATTGCTCAGTCTTCTGAGAGGGAAACACAACTATCCAATGCTAATTTGGTAGAGGGAACATTATACAGGTAGAAGAGGAGGGGATGGAGGTACAGATGAGATGCTGAGGCGTGGCGTAATTACTTTCCTCCACGACCCCACCACGTCATTACACGGTTGGCAGCTGCCGAACACTGCACCTGCGGCCGAAAATGAGATTCGCCACCATCCACACATACATATGATCAACAGCAGAGACCACAACCTGCTACACAGCCCATCCTCTTAATACTCCAAGAGTTACGGACATAGTAATAGATACTCTCAAATTCCATTCAAAATTATTATTAACGTAATGGTCTCGCAAGCCAAGTCTAGAAGCAACAACTGCAAGAAAGTCAAAGGAAGTTAAAGACTAAAACGGCATTTCTGAGAAGTTTCGAAAATATTTTCTTTTGAAGTATTTAGAAAATAAAATTAAATATAATAATGATTTTTTTACACTTAATTGAAAATTATGCATTACGCTATTGAAAAAACCGGTTCCGAAAGTATCGGAAATTAAATATCAGAGCCTCCTAACACCATCAGATTATTTACCAGACTAACAATTTAATATTAACATAAGAACTTCATTTCGGTTTTCTTATGAAGTTTATTTCTTTACTTTCTAACTTCAATTAAATGCAGTGTTAACGTTTACATTTAAAACAATTTTTGCATTTATTCTAGGTCACGTGCTTTAAGACCGCAGACGCAAGATAAATTAACTTTCTGGTTTGCAGTGCTTTTTAGTCCACTTACAAACCTTTTATTACCTTTATAAGATACCGACCGGGCAACGAACACCGCTATAAAGGGCTTCTTTTAATTTTCGCATTACCTTATTACATAGCATGGAGTATTATACAACGGTTGGAATGATGAGGAATGGTTTATCTGTATTTGGAACACTGGATTGGTAATTCTTTGCATATTTAAGCTCAGATTATCACAAATTACAGGATTTTAATTTCGTGACTATCATAAAATAATTTGCCGCGAAACGGTACATCATGAATCTAATCATTATACGCATAATAAATATGACGTTGACGTAAAACAAGTGCGAAATTTCTATCGGCCGATTGACTTGTGCATTAACCCGGCGGAAGTCGCACCAAGAAAAGTTACTAGAGTGGGCGCGTGGGGTATCACATACCCCAATATTTAAAATATGATAAAAATAGTATTATTTAGTTTTAAAACTTTTTTTTTGGTTCTCGCGTGTTATAAATACGTGAATAATAATTGGGTTTCAAAAAATTAATTTCCGAAATAATCTTAGAGTTAAAATTAAATGAAAATAATAAAAAAATAAAATCATGCCTCTAAGTTTCACTGCATCTTTAATATACCATACTTATTTTATTTCTTCATATTTTGAACGAAATACATTCAAGTGTTCTTGGCACAGAATGTTTCCACATTTTAAACATTGCATTGACGTTCTTCTGTCCTTGGCGCGAGAGCAAAAAATTTATCACATCTTTCACATTTAGTTGTTTCGAATTTCATATATTCGTTTTAATTCTTCGTCGAAACTTCTGCTTTTGTTTTGCATGCAGTACATCAATTCCTTGGAAAAGTATTAATCTCTGATCTTTGTTCAATATTTTTTTTCATTAATTATAATGCTAAGTCCTTCAAAAACAGACTTCTGTTTCTGGTTGGTGGATTAGCAGTTGAATGTAATATAATTCAAGCATTTATTACAGCAACATTCAGTTCAGGAAAGAAAATTTCAATTGGCCACCTCCTTGTTATTCTGGCAATTGAATAATTGGCTGACATTCCATCCCCCATATCCACTGCTCCTTTAGTCATATTATTAAAACATATAATTCCTGACGTTTTATTTTCTGCAATAGTATCATCTATAATATGATCGTTATATAATGTTGAAAGCATAAGAATAGTTTTTCCTTTTTTTAGGAACATCAGGAATTAATGTTTCATCTTTTTCGAAACCAAAACATTGTAGAAAATATTCTTAGTTTCATCTTCAGTTTCCGAAATGCAATCTTCATCGCTTTCAAATATTTCTAATAAATCTCACAAGCATTGCATCTCCAGTTCATAGGGACTCATTTTTTTTTTTTTTTTTACCATAATGCAGTTAGAAATTTTTAAGAATTTAATGTCAAGTACTTTAAAATCACTTGCGAGTAGAAATATTTACTGTTACACTTTAAAAATTTCTGAACTAAATATTCAGTCAGAAAAACACTTACACGGACAGGCGCGTGGGGTGTGTCATACCCCAGTTCCAACAAAATACCGATAAATCTTTTCCTGAAACACACAGACAAAGGAAAAGCGGTTCTGAAAGTCAACCACAACTAGAAACTCAGATACTGAAAGCAGCACAGAATTTCAGTTTCACAAGTTAGGAATATTCCACTTTTATGTAGGGTTGGGGTATGATACACCCCACGCGCTTTACCGCGAGTTAAGTATTACTATATATGTACTATTGTAGCGCCTTTCATTGCTGAATTTTATTCAGAGTACAATATAGTTTTCATACATTTAAATCTGTTTCACATCTCAATGAAGATTAAGGAATTTTGAACTAAACTCACTATTCCTATTAAAGGCAGCTTCTTTCGGAAACGATATCCATAAAAGCAACTCTCAGAAGCTACGGCTTATATGTACATTCTGATTGAAAGCTTTATCTGTTAAGTTCATAGTTGCTAATTATGGGCGTTATCGACTACTAGCAGGCGCTGAGATTTCTGGGGTGTTACTGGTCAGGAGAGCAGTAAGGAGACAATAAAAAGCAACTGGAGAACAAGAGCATGCTGCCAAACTTTAGTTCTAAAAAAATTATTGAAACATTAACTTTATTATATAAATATTACAGTAAAGCATCTTTGCGTGAATCATACCATCATGGCAGTCGACCCTTCATACAAATTTGTCCAAGCGGTTTCATTCTTCCATTCCAAACGTTACAAATGATCTTAACAACTATTGTTTGAAAGTATTTCGTATTTTCAGTACAAATTATGAAAGTATACTCGGTTTATTGTTTGAATGCTATAGGTACTACTTGTAACATGCTTTCTTTAGGGTCTTTTATGACTATGTTACTTATTTCTTGTGTTCTTGAAGGCCTTGTATGCCACTGTAAACTTATTCTGCTTAGTCATAATAAATAGCTTCTGGAGGCAAGGGCTTTAATCCGTGTAAGGCAGACATCATGTCAGCTAGGTAATGGAGCCCCTGTTCTCTGGTTAACAGTGTCTTTCGGGATCATCAACTGGTAAGACCCCTACTGAAAGACTGAGTAGCGAATTCTCGCTAGATCTTGAAAGTACAGATAACTGCAGAAGAAGGTTACAATAACCTTTTTATTTTAATACTAAACTGAACAAACGCACTCACTCGATACTCATAATTTAACCACTACTTGTGGCTAAGTAACTCGAACAGAAAATAAGATATACAATCACAATAAAGTAAGACTGGGTACGCGATTGGCTCCTTCTTTATCTAAACCGCTAAATCGGCTGCACACAGGAAAGCCGAACCTGTGCAATGTTGCTAAATCCACCCACGCGTCATAAACTCAGAACTAACTATCCTACCGCGATCACTTAAAATTGCTCTTTAAGTACTGTATTGCACTAAGTACTGTTTTCAGCTCACTTAGATTTGCACACTTCTTTAAATTTACATTCTGGCAGGAAATTGAAATTAAAAGGGAAGGGAAAGTTTCTTTAAACTAAAAATAGTTGTTTAGAATAAAATAAGGTCTTTACACTACCAGTCAATATTTTAAAAACTAAGCCTCAGAGACTTAATTGCAGTGGTTTCCAGTAAACCCAAATAGCTTATACTTTCAATATATACTACTCCCCGTGTTGTGACAATTATTAACACGTATTTTGCAGGTTCCTTATTACAAATGTTGTGCAAAATCTTGAATCATTAATGCTGTTTCCATATGGTGTGATGAGTTTTTATTAAAAATTTGATGTAGTGCAAGTGCAATACATACTTGGAGAATTTTATGCGCCTGCATTCCGTGCCTGCACGGTAAGGGACGCTGAACAAATTCGAAGGGAAAGCTCAGCAAATTAAAAGTTGAAGAGGGGATTCCTACCAACAGAAAGTTGAGAAAGTATATAGTCAATAGGTCGACTATATTTAAGATGATCCTAAAAAGCAATTTCATTTAAAATGCAACTGTTTAACTTAAATATGCATTCATTATTTCTCCAAAGCCGATTAAATTATACAACTTAAAATTGTATTTATCAGTTAATTTAGAAACAAAGCTATGAATATGTTTGTTGCAATGCATTTGCATGTAACTGAAAAGTTATTGAAATTATCATACCAAACACAATGACATACCTGTTCAGGCTTTAGTCCTGGCGGCACCCATGTATATTCCTCAAGCGCGCATCCCGAATCATCGTCGGAATGCGAGTGGCGGTCGGAGGGGGACCCAGCGCCGCCCCCGCCGCCGAAGTGAGCAGCCATCTTGTGAACGATGCGTTCGCTCTCCGCCATATTAGACACGCCGGACGCCCCCTCGTGCTCCTCCCGGGGGCACTTGCAGTTCCGGCACACCTTCCTATAAACAAGAAGAATCGGGTCAATGCAAATTAATACATACTACATTAATCAATCTTATAAAGAAATTAAGCTCTAGTTCAGTTACCTGACAGCAAGAACAAAACTTGACAGCAATCATACGTTAACTATTTAACATTATCCATCTAACCTGTGATAGCTTTTATTATGCACATCAAGCTCTACCGGTAGAAGTTAATGACAAGAACATACGCGGTCACAAAAAATAAAAAAAATCGCTAGTCACTTTTGAGGATTCAGATCAGAACTGCTAAGTTCTTAAGCCTTTTGGCAAATACATTGCAGGAATAAATTTTAAAAGCACATATACATCTTGCATATTCTTCATCTTTCAGCATATTTTATTTACCATTACATAGTAATCCTTCTATTAACTAGCGCTGGTAGTGGTGCATTAGACCATTGAAAGCTGATATATTTCGAATTCCAGCAACCAAAAGGTCTGACTTTCCAGATTTTGGGGAATTTCCTCATGTTCAGCAAGGACATGCGTTTTTAAATTAATAACAGTTCTTTAATATCTTGATACAAAGTCTATCATTTCCAAGACTGCCATTACTGGCACATTTTAAGGTAATTAAATTAAATCTTTAACTAGTTTAATGGGATCAAGAGATTAAATAATTCTCTTTGCAAAATTCAGCTATATTTTCATATCACGAGTAAGAAAAGCGTGTGGCGCCCTTGATAAATATACATATAAAAGTAATGGCTTATACATTTGATTATGCGATCCGATTATTCGATTTCGTTATTTAGGCGAGCACGTACTATTATTCACGTCTTAAAGACGTAGATAAATTTTGTACAGAGAATTATTTAATCTCATTCCCATTAAACTATATAATAAAGCATTTTCTCCTTTCAGGTTATTAATGGTTTTACGAGTTTTTTAAATAAGAGCTTAAATTATAAAAACTCCTTTTGCAATTAATTAATTTTTATCCCCTATGGCACGTCCTCAATCAAATTATTCAATTGACAAATTATTTTTCAACAACGAGTAAGCACTCCTTTCACTCCCAACAATTCTCTTACGTCTAATGGTCGAAAAAATTCAGCTTTTTTTTTGTGGGGTAAGGGGGGAACTGAAAGCTTTCAGATTTTATATTACGCCCAATGTGAGTTTTTTTTTAACGTTTTGTGTGTCACCTTTATTTATTACATATCATGTTCTTCGCACTTAAACCACATAAAATTCAATTCAACAACATCACAAAATATTTAAAAAACATCATGTCTTTAGAATTTCGATACATAGTCTCGCGGGCTGGAGATAAAAATATTTCCCCCCTCCTTCTGTGCAGTGTTGCCATTCCTAGCTTTGAAATCATTGAGTTTGTTAATAAAAATTCGTTAAAGTTTTACAAGATGTGAAATAGATAATAAAACAAATTCGAAATTCAAAATTCGGGCTTCCAGGTGCCCATGTTGGGGTAGAGGATTACGTTATTCAGAATTTGACGGCTCTAGGTACCGTCTCTTTTTTCTCAGTGCGAGAAGTATACCTACATTCATGCACATTCTCCTTTACTTAATTTATTTAAAAATAATACAGGGCGATAATATTTGCTGGCAACAATTTGAAAAGTGGTTCAACGCAAAATCCCGTTTCGAGACTAATAGCCCTTCTCAGCTAAGGCTCTTTTGGGATAAGTCATAAACTATGTTAAAAATAATGTTAAAATCTCATAAAAGATTCATTTGAAGGAATTTTTTATATGCTCTATCCACTGGTGCAAACAGTAAAACTCCGAGGTTTGCTCATTAAACGAAGATATGTGCGAAAAATCTAAATCGAATTTTGAAAAAAAAAAAAAAAAAAAAAAAAAAAAAAAAAAAAAATCGCTTCACGCATTGTATTGTCATCAACAAACAGCGTACGCCCAAAATTTGAAATTTGAGTTCAATAGTTTATTGGAAAGTCGCTAATGAGAAACTTTTCACTATAAGACAAACATCATCAGTGAGCTAAATAAAAGCTTTTAAAATGGGTCGCTCAGATTAAATGCTTTAGAATCGTCAGTTCCTAATAATAAGAAGAGAAGTACAGTGAGAAAAAGAAAGCAAATATTTAATCCACAGCACATAACAGTTGAGCAGTTAAAACAAATGCAAAATCCTTGGGATGAAAATTTATGTTTATTTTCCAGTTTTTACTGTTCAATTCACGAATTATCTACGGATGGTTAAATTTTATAGATTGAGTAAATACGTAATGAAACACTGGAACTCATAATTTCATAAATAGAATTTTTCTATAAATACTACAGTCTATACTATTTTTCTATAAAATACTACTATCGTCCTGCTGCGGAAGATTAGAATTATTAGAAACTGCTATCAATATTGGCCAAAAGTGTGTAGCTTTGTGTGAATAAGTGTTTGCTGCCGTTTGCAACTTTCATGAGATAGACGGAATGAGAAATAACCAAATAATATGTGATAGTAAAGTTACGACTAGTGGCTTAGTTCCCAGACTACTACCGACACCTGCACGCAAAAAAAAAAAAAAAAAAAAAAAAAAAAAAAAAAAAAAATGTGTATTTTAATTATTACATACAAACTGCATATCTATTTATCTTACCCAAATTTATGAAACGGACATACATGCATATATTCAATACTTTAAATCTATACACATAGAAAACTCTTCTACACATTAAAAGAAATGAAAGCATTTATTCGTGTAAGATATGAATTAGAGTGCAGCGTTTATACGAGTAGAAAAGCAGCAGCAGGCATTTAATTTGTAAGTAGGAAAAAATAATGAAGACATGCTCACTAAAAAAGAAGCAGCATTAAAAAAAAAACACAGTATTTAATTTATTGTCTTTTATAAAGAAAATGATTTTTCTTTATCTGACTGGCCATCTTGCGTGCGAATGGGAGGAGCTTTTGGCTAGGATTTACATCCATTGAGTGTCAACTAGTTCAGCATTCTTTGAGAGGTATGTACAGTATTAGGCTGCGCTCTCATGAATGGTGTTAAAGTATACAATGTAGAATCACTATAGTCAGATTACAAAAATTGGGGGAGAAACGAAAATGGAAAGAGAGATTAACAGCTTTCTGTAATAAAAACATATTTCGAAAACGTTCATTTCGAAATATTGAATTGGAAATAATATACAGCCGCTGGGCTTCGAACTGAGTGATGAAGATGCAAAATAAGTGGGGTGTAAATATGATCTGTGCCTTGCCTACTCAGTTTTCCCGCCAGCGATAAAGCGCGAAACCGCAGAGTAACGGTGCTTCGACCTAAGTTAAAATGGAGGAACGGGCTGACTGATTAATAGCAAGATTCTCTTAGAAAGTCCTACACGAAGGTCTTACTCCCCTTAGGAAACGGAATGAAGAAAATCTACAAGCAAACACAAGAAAATCATATAGTGTTATTTTCAAGCCTTTTTGACTCCAAGTTCAGTAACGGTTATAATGAAAGTTTGGTAAAAATACATGATACTTTGTGTTGTTCCGCTGGTAATGGCTGACTAACGATCAAATGACCAAGAATACTACGCAATGGTATTTTCTCCCGGCTGGCAGAACAGCTGACTTATGGGAGATTTCGTGAATTTTTACCTTTTTTCTACCACATGTTTCGCCAGTTAAATTGATAAGGCCCTTCATGAAGACATGCCTGTCGAGCAGAGAACTCTTATGATTTACCAAAATAAAATATTTATAAATTTATATCTTATTCACTAATGATTTATGTAACTGATCTTTGGTCAGCATTAAGGCATTTAAGAACGTCTTGAGAAATCTGCAGCACAAAGCAACCTGTCTGCATCCGCTCCCCTTCCCTCGATTTTAATTCACTGAGCCCGTTGCTAGAAGCTTTTGGGCGTCAGGAAATGTAAAATCGCACAAAATAAAAATTTTCCGATGTGGATGTGAGGCATTAATTGCATGTTTATTGTGTGCTTTTAGATATCTGTGTGCGAATATCAAGCCTTTTATGATCCAATATCTGAATCATGAAAGGCAACTTCAATAAATTAAGCAAATTAATTACCATTGAACAAGCCCTCTTTTTTTGACATCCTTTCACTGTCCACGTTGATTAACAACGGAAAGTTGTGCAAGGTTTCAGGCTATGAATTCTCGACTTTCTAACTTCAAACTCCGGCTTATAGATTAAATAACGACGCAGATCCTTCCACCGTCCTTGAAGCTACGAATTCATTGCATATTTCTCTAATTAATGACACTAAGAGAAGATCAGATAATATTATTACATATGGAAAGAAGTGGGAAGAGTGGACCACGAGGTGACCATTCCTTTAAATAAGCAATCGCTTTCGAGCACTAAAAAATGGCATGCGATCGAATTAGTCATCAATCATGGGCTGCACGACTCATAAGAGGGAATGCTAAAGATAGCCAGAGGGAGACAAAACTGTAGCAGAAACGACTGTTCGCAATTCCAGATTTTTGTTTTGTTTTGTTGTTGTTGCTGTTATTTTGCTTGCGAAGGCGACATGAAATGATGGCATCCATCACGCAGCTGAAGTTAAAATATCCATCATTATCCAAGCATGCGTGGCAACAAGAGATGAAGTGCGTCCGATCTTCCGAATTTTGCCATTTTGTTTGCGCGGCACGTGTTCATGATGGACGGCGGACTCATCTTCGGCAGTGCTTTTAGATAGGAAATGTCACTTTAGAAAAGATAGCGGTGGACTGTTGCTGCTGTTTTACGCCAAAAAATAGAGAAAAAAAGGAGGGTGGGGAATGGTGAAATTGCGGCACTTTTTTTACATCCGGGTGGTCTTGTTTCCTCTCGTTACAGTTTGTTCTAACTAATTCTTACATTTTTCGAACTTAATATCATCTGCTGTATGACAGCAATTTAGAAGGGAAGACGAAGAAAGGTGAAAAGCGCAGTGATACAATCCCCATTCTTCCGAAGAGGAAGCAGAGAATTTAATGAAACGAATTAGGGAATTTAAAGAACATTAATGAAGATGCTCTAATAGCAGAATAGAAAATTCAGTTATTAATATAACTCCGGGTTCGGTTTTCATGTGGATGATCTAATTCTGGAAAAACACATTACGGCTATCTACCTACAGGGAGGGATAAATTCGGAGAGAACTTCATTAAAAAACCGGCGCGTATTTTTACTATAGACAGAAGGAGAAAATCACCAACACTTCAAGCAGCCAACTGTTTAGCTGCCAAGTAGAATCGAAGATGTTTTTTACTCCATTACGGCAAAGCACGCGAGGCTATTTGCTTACGGGAAGGGATGCTTGCATGAAGGATCTCCTAAAAGGAAATCACTTATTTGAATAAGGCAAAGTACAGCAGGATTGCAGAATACGAATTTTTTCCCCCAACGGTCAATATAACATTTATGAGCAAACTAGCTGCCATTAGACAAATTTTTATAGAACATGTTGCTTTTGCTATTCACCTGTTTCGCTTTCACTAAAGGATGGCGAACTGCATTCATGTTGTGCTACCACACATCCAAATTACTACATTTTTTATTGCGAACTTATTCACCAGCAAAACACCAAGCCGCAACAACCTGCCAGGCTGAGCGCCCAATACAAGCAAATAGGCACAGAGTAATAAACTTGAGTCCATTTGCTTGCGTCCTTCTTTTACTAAGAATCATGCTTTTAATTATTTTATTTTTAGTTACAGTTCTACGGATTGTAAACTTACTGCATTGTTGCATGTCATTCTCCTCCTCCCATTGTAACCTAATTTCAATACAATAATGTTCTTGTTGATTGACAGAATTATGGAAAAGAGCATATCTGCTTTCTAAGTACTATAATTGTGCTTCTGCATAAAAATTTTCCTTTGCGTAAGGAACATTAAATTACACCAGTCAGCCTCCCCCCCCCCTCCTCAATTTTTTTTTCCAGTAAATTCTTTGTAACTTTGTTCACGCTTATTTTCTTTCCTTTACCAATGCATCTAAAGCAAACCAAATCATCTCCCCCAATTAAAATGCATAAAATCTGTTAACGGACACAAGCCTCATGCTTTCATTAAGTTGCATCAATTCCCATGAAAACTGCCTCAAATTCTGCGCGACTTAAAAGCTTAAGGCCAGAAGTCTTCTTCTAATCAAAATGAAGGGTCAAGGAATGGGTTCTATAAGGAAGAGATATCATCGTGGTGGTCTTCCTACAGGAATCTGGCTGCATTTATTTCACAACGGGGGCAGGGGATCACACAAAAACGCTCATGCATCCAGTACATTCGGAGCTAGCTCAAAGTATACCTAGCAAAGAGTAACTAAGTAAACTATTGCGCGGGTTTAAGCATTCCGCCAGAGGTCGGCTTCTTTAGTCTTTGAGTAGTATCTTATAATGCATCTGAATTACTGAGGAATTTATACCTTTCCTTGTAATTTAATATTACAATAGATTTGTACTTCCTTGTATATTTTGTTCCCTAGTGTCATTACTTTGTATAAATATTAATTTTCTGTTTATGGACACAAATAATTCATTATGTTTTAGTGCCAGATATTTTATATTCATGATTATTCACAGCTTATTAATACCTCCAAAGATTTACATGTAACGGATATCGAAATCTGCGACTAAAACAACATGTATAGTGAAGTGAAAGAAAATTCATAAAATGGTACTTATTGCTGAACCCTTTCAAATTTTCAACAGTTTAGACAGATGGCAGTTTCTGAAAAGCAGCCTGCTTTTATCCTTAAAGAAGGAATATCCTGAATAATCCTGAATATCCTTAAAGAAGTTGTACTATCAACTATATCAAGGAAACCGACCGATTATTGTTATGCAAAGTATTAAAGCTAAAAGTGCAAATGCCTTACAAAAAACTAAAAATTTTACAGCGTTCTCCAATTAAATTTCATTAGAACAGTTAACTAGAGAAATAAGAACAGCAAAAAGCATTTAAAAGTCAGATAAGACAGACGAAATATAAACTAGAATATCGAAATTACTAAATAAAGATACGTTCTCTCTCCATTCAGCAATTCGAAAATTTCAAAATCCAATTACATATAACAGGAATGTATATGGCATACTATATTTAACAAGCATTGTCTATCTATCACTCATTTTATTCGTTTAAGCAATACTCGAAACTCAAGCAGCGCATTCTCCTCCTCCCATTGTAACCTAATTTCAATACAATAATGTTCTTGTTGATTGACAGAATTATGGAAAAGAGCATATCTGCTTTCTAAGTACTATAATTGTGCTTCTGCATAAAAATTTTCCTTTGCGTAAGGAACATTAAATTACACCAGTCAGCCTCCCCCCCCCCTCCTCAATTTTTTTTTCCAGTAAATTCTTTGTAACTTTGTTCACGCTTATTTTCTTTCCTTTACCAATGCATCTAAAGCAAACCAAATCATCTCCCCCCTGGGAATACTTTGAAACAGGATTGAGTAATTACTTTGATTTGCCGACGAACGTTACTTATCAAAATTAAAAATATTTTTTGTGCGATTTAGGTCTTCATACCAATAAAATTCAAAATGTCACAACAATCCATCAAATTATTACCCCTTGAAATCAAACTGACTCGAAAAAAGAAAATTCAGCTTAAGGCTTATTGCATTTTAGTTCACAAAAAAAAGCAATATAAAATAATGAAAAATTAATAAATAAAATTACTTAAGAGGTAATGTATAAGAGAGAAAATATTATAATTAACATGTAACTCAAAGAATCACAAAGAAAATACTTTTTAATTAATAAACAACACAACAAATGTAAAAAAACGAAAAAGCATGTTAATTATATCGGCAGTTGACAGATGAATAAAGCAAGTTTTTATCTTTTTATTAGTTGCCAGATGCAATGATCAGTTCTGAAAAGAAAAGACCCACCTGAATTCATGAGGAATGCTTTCAATCTCCATGAATAACGCACCTTTCCATTGTCATGCCTTTAACATTCTTACAGAATAAATAATGCATTATTAAGAATTTTGAAACAGAATTCCTTTTATAATATTTGCCCGGGGATAATTTATTCTTTTCGTTGCTTATTGTGGCCATATAAAATTTAAAATACTTGAAGTGGGGTTCGACAAACTTTAATAATACGTTATGGAAGATAACAAATTTTGTTATGTATCCATTCAATGCATAAGGCCATTTTTTAAACAGATGGGATTACAGAATATAAAACAGCAGTTGCTTTCAAACATAAATAGAATAATTTATTATCAAAAGCGCATAACATTTATTTTTTGGAAATGCGAATTCCTACTCTGACTTAACAGAAATTAAAGAAAATGTTTGTCGGTAATAATCTCTAAACGGGAGGGGGAGGGAATCTTAACACAGTAATTACTCAGAAGTATTTTAATTAATACTTTTAAACAGTTTATCATATTATTTGCTTCTGTTTGAGGGAATCTAGAAGAAATTTAATCATATACAAATGTAAAATTCACATACAGTAAGACCCCGCTTAACGCTGTTTCGTTTAGCGCTGTTTCGGTTTAGCGCTCTTTTATTTCAACCCGGGGATTCTCCGAAATTGTGCGCAGCGCTAGGTTTCCAAATAACATATCCGAAACAGTGTAGTTGTGTTTCTTGCTTTTTATCATTTGAAACAACATTTGTTGACATTATTGTAAGTTTGTATAATACTATAACGATTAATACAGTGACAAATATTATGATCTTTAGTTTTTATCATGGGTGATAATAAAAAACAAGAAAAGAAAGCAACCAGAAAAAGCATTTCACTGCGGAAACTCAAATGCAAGTGATTAGAAGATTAGATTCTGGTGAACGTCAATCTCAAATTAGTGCTGCATTGATTTTGGCAACTTCAACAATAAGGACAATTCTTAAGAATAAAGAAAAAATACTGTCATCGGCAACTGCAACTACGTCGAGCTCTGCAACTAGAATTACCCGTTCTAGAAATAACATTATAGAGGAAATGGAAAAACGACTGTCTATATGGATTGACGACGAAATTGAACGCAACATGCCATTAAGCCAATCTATCATAATGCCTTCTTGACAAAAAGGCAGAAAATTGGAAACCCAGAATAGACTGAATGATCTGACTGAGAATTTTATTTGTTTTTAAAAGTATATGCGTTTATATTGTTTTTATTTTTGTAAGAAATTTATTTTTGATTTTATTTTTATTAAAAAAAACATTATTAAATTTAATGCCTAACTATTTTTTATCCGTCTTCCCCTAACCCCATTATTTACATGTTAAGATAGCCTCGCTTAGCGCTGTTTCGCATTACGCTCTACTTCGATGGAACGTATCCCCCGCGTTAAGCGGGGTCTTACAGTATACTCTTTTTGAAAGACATTACGTTTTTTATCGCCACATACCAGCATATATGAATTCTATTTCTCCCTTAGTATGATTATTATTATTATTTTTTTATGTTAATACTCGTTGTGTGTCTTGCTTTTTGTAATTTGCTTAGAAAAATAGACCTATCTTTGAGTTTTATTAATTCTCAAATAATTTCAGACTTTATTCCCCCCCTTTACAATGTATCTTGATTTTTCAGATGAAGTACAATAAAACTTTGATGATGTGGCAAGTTCGGAACTTATCTGGCAAGTGCGGATAATGCTGAGTTATCGATTTAACCAGGATAAAGCAGTAAAAATAATTTCGTAAATGCTAGAGCAATTCTATAGATGCATTTCATGACTGAAAACTCTTGATGAATATATATTTTGGAATCTACTATGTTGCTCTTGCATGAAGATTCTTCAACGTTAGAATGTTTGCTTTCTTATCGAAACTTCATAACTTCAAAGGCAGAATATAAAAATTCATTATATTATGTTATATTAGTTATTTTATGCTCTGCAAATTCTACGGAATATATTTAATGCTTCGGCATTCTTACACTAAGGAATATCAGTTAAACATTCTTCATCATTGCTGTCTACTTCTTTGACACCAGTGCGGTTTCCTACTAGTTTATATTCGAAAGAATAGTCTATATCAGCGGTTCTCAACCGGTAGTACGCGTACCATGTTAGTCTGTAAAATAGGTGGTAAGAGAAAAATAGGTGGTACGAAAAGAAGCAAAGTATTTTTAACTATTAAATTCAAAAATCTCATGAAGAGAAAGAACAATTGATAGAAATTTCCTGTGATCGCACTGTGACTGAAGATTTCAAAAATAACACACTTATTAACTTTTGGCTCAATTGAAGAAAAGAATTTAAAGACATTTACAGTAAAGCTATTAAAGTTTTATTGCCTTCTTGCACAACCTGTTTGTGTGAACAAGGAGTTTCTTCCATGTTATATCTAAAAACTAAATACGGAACAAAATTAAAAGTAGATATTAATTTGTGAAATAAGGCCAGCCATAAAGAAACTGATCTTTCTTAAACAGGCCCAAATTTAAGACTAAAATTTCGAATTAACGTATTATAACTTAAATTTCGATAATTAAAATGGTAACCAATTTTTAATCTAACATTTTTTCTGTGTGCATATTTAATACAAATAGCCAATAGGTTGTGCAAATAGTAAAATATATTTTCAAAAAATAATCATTGTAAAATGTAGTGGTGGCACTGAAGTTTTCAGGTTTTGATTAGATAGTACGCGTCAGTCAAAAGGTTGAGAACCGCTGCTCTAGACTGAACTCAGAAGTTAACAGCGGTTAATAATACGACTAGAAATTTTGTGTTTTCTTCGAAAGAATTTTGTTATATAACACTCAGCCTTCATAATGCTGGCAAATGTCGCTTGCTTCCAACTAACAAGACGTTTGTATTTTCGTCATATAACACTCATATCGGATAAACTCTTTCCGGATTATCGAGCGTGTCAAATGATTAGGTGACGGATAATCAGACACACTTACAGCACACAGCACAAAGGTTATCCACCTAAAGTAAGAAAAGCTTTCATGAAGGACTTTTTCAAGGAAACTATTCCGTTGTCATGTGTACATAGAGAAAATCCCGAAAACTTCAATGCATCCAACCCGTTAACCGGAACTGCAATGGGAGTCAAAATCACAATGTTCAGCGACTATACCGCTCGGCCCTTAGTAGGTTCGCCAAATTATCGAACTTACCTGTAAAAATTATAACGGCATCATAACAAAATCTTGAGACAGCTAAATGAAACAGAGACTGTTGTCTCTATCCACTTATCTCTTCTGCAATTTCTCTGCTTCTGAAATCTAGAAATTCTGTTTATATACTCTTCACATAACTAAACGCTTCTTAGGCTTAAATTCTCAAGGTTCCTGATGTTCGAAAAATCCTAATTTTATAAAAATTTTCAAAATATTTCCTTATTTGAATCAATCATTTTCCATTCTTTTATTTTAACGCTTTATTCATTCAACGCAATATTCATTACAAAGATAAGTAAGAAACTTCAGTTCAATAAATAATGATTTCACCGCATTTTGTAACTGGTTCAAATTAAGAACCCTGTCGAGCAGCGGTTCTCAACCTTTTGACTAACGCGTACCATGTAAACAAACACTGAACACTTTTAGTATCACCAATACAAAGTACTACTACCACCACCACGCTTGAACAAACCTCATATTGCATAAATTTACAAGTATTACACAAAATAATTAAATCAGGATGTTGGGGTTTTAATTTTTGAATTTAATAGTCAAAAATACCACCAGTTAAGAACCCCTGCTGTAGAGTCCTTAGGTATTTGGAAGCAGGAAAGATGAAAAATATGCAACGCCTTCGTTGGGAATCGAACCACGGACCCCTTCATTTCCAAATACATCTATAAAGAATTTTGTAGAGACATTAAGCATTTTTGGAAGCAGAAGAAGTGAAAAAATGAGCGACGCCTTCGCCGGAATCGAACAACGGACCTCTGGAGTACGTGCCCAGCATGCGGACCACTACACCACGAACGCATGCTAAGGCGGCGGAAGAAATACCTTATAACTCTTCTGATATGACAGATACTTGTTATTTAAATTTCAGTTGAAAGAAATCTGAATTTGCTCAATTATTTTTAAAACAAGATAAAATTATGCCTGGAACATTTAATTACTGAAAATGTATACTGCCTTCTCTACATGGAAAAGCCAATTTTCGTAATTTCTGATACGACGATGCTTTCTAAACTTAAGAGGAATTCAGTTTGTGGATTTATAGAAATAAATTGCAATCCTTTTGTACCAACCAGCACCAAGAATAACCTAGATCTGTACGCTTCTAGGTATTATCATTTTTATTTGAATATATACCTATTTCTGTTTTGCTGCACATGAAAAGTTATTTGTGATTTAAATTTCTTTTGAAAGAAATCTGAATTTACCCAAGTAATTACAGTTTTAAGTACAGTTCTAATACAGTTTTAAGTACAGTTTTTAATTACAGTTTTAAGTACAGTTCTAAAAGTTTCGTCCGCACTATTTACGCTGGAGTTTACTGGGCTTTAATTTATTTCTTTCTAAAAATATTTATGAAAATTTGACCTATTGGCAACAATACATTCCTACTGAATTTTTCTATCGGTTTTTACACGGACTAGTCTACGGGTACCGGTATACTCTACTGGTTCATCAACCGACTTTTATCGTACTATAAGGCATTTTCTTTCTCCTTTCTGCACGCCTTCGTGGTGTAATGGTTAGCAAACTCGGCGCGTATTCGAGAGGTCCAGGTTCGAGTCCCGGCAAGGGCTTTGCTTACTTTTCATGTTCTTGCTTCCCCCCCAAAAAAAAAACAGTACAGTGGCGCTTGAACTAGAAGGGATGGTGGATGGGTCCCTAGTCGCCCTTTAAAAGGGGGAATACATAGGGCAAGTTCTCCCTCCTTTTTGCTTGCATTCGTGGTATACTAGTAGCACTCTTGGCACGTATTCGAGAGGTACAGAGTTCAGGTCCCGGCGAAGGCACTGAACAGTTTTCATGTATCCGCATCAAAAAAACCTAATTTCTCTAGAGTACAATTATCCATTTTGCGGGAATCTGGTTTATGGACACACTTACAGATTCTAACGGTCCTTTTCTATGCGTTACCATAAGCCAATTATAAGAGCATATTTTTTTTTCTAACGATCTGCATGGGCATTTTCGGCAGTTCTCACCTGAAAGTTTCTAGTTTTCTTGAACTGCGCGGTAAGTTACACCATACAATTTTATAATACACTGTATGTATAAATAAATTATTTATTACGTGGTCGGCCTAAGAGAAACTGGATGGTATACAATACACACGTTACATATTTAAAAAGCACGAAAACGCCCGTTCAGCCAGCTCGTTCGCAGGGACTCGAACCCCGGACCGAACTCCCAGTACTTAGCAGCTTTTGCCGCTCAGTCGCTGATGGGCATATCTGTATATCACCCCAGTGTGCCATAAAATAACATTGTTATTTGTACTACATTATGCAGAGAAAGAGAGGCAAGCAGCTGGAGAAGGAGAGGAGCTGCGATCTTGTCTTTGTACTCGGATTCCAGTTTAATACCTGAAATGTTTTCATATTAAACAGTTAAGTTAGACTTACAAGAATTAAAAACCAAGACTTCACTCACTACAAATTCAAGATATAGAACACAAAGTGATATACCGTATATTCCGGGATATAGGGCGTACCTATAATTTGAAACTGCATTTATTAATTTTTAAGCATATTCGCCGTATAGTGCGCATTCTTTTCTTTACAAAGAAACCTGAAAGATACATGTAGATTGCTTTTATCTTTTGAAATAATTCATTTGAAGAATTTTCCGAGGCGTTCGAACAACAGTATACTACACTGACAAGCGATAAGTTGAACAATACGTGTGTGAAGGAGTAAATAATTCTGCAAAGAGGGTGGGTTATATTCAGTGCAGGGGGCACAAGAATATTATTCTAGGTTTTTGGGAAGAGGGGAGCAGAATTTGGGGTAAGAATGTCCTTCCGACACGAATGAATTCGCAGAATTAAGAGTCAAGTGTTTCCTCTTTCTGTAGTCATTTGAAGCGTAATTTTGAAACGAACATCGAAGGGTTTAATAAATCGCATTTGCTTTTCTGTTGATTTAGTGTTAAATACGGTACCTGCCATACTAAACAACACAGTGATGGTTTCAAATGCAATGCGATTTAGTTTGCAAAAAGAAAATGGAAATCGTGCTGCAGCAAGCGTGTTTGGTGTTGGTGAAATATGGAACGGATCATGACTATTTATTTATGGATAAGAGCGACAATGATGATGAAGATTTTCATTTTATCCGATAATTAATATTTTTACGTTCGTAAGGTATGCAATTTTTTTAAAAATAAACAGCGTTTAGGTGCATGTAAAAATCTGACTTTTGTATGCATTCGTTCGATCTTAATTTTTGTAATAAAAGTGCCGTTATACGCCGGAATATACGGTATTTAAAACGGGCCATTCTAAACAACAGTGCGAAACGGTAAAGGGCTTTCTATAATATTATTCCATAATGAATAATACCCATATGATGGTTTTGTGTTTATTTAATAATGAAAAGACTTGATTAATTATTTAATACTAGCTATGCATATTTTTTGTAGATCGCTAGCACGCAAGATTTTCCGCAAGGAAAGAGACCTTTTCTATTTTGCCCGGACACAAAAATTCTCGTACTGAGAACAATAATACTTGATTTCATGCGTTAAAATGAAAGCATTATTGGAAAGGAAAGAAAATTCATGATGGTGTTTAACACAATGAAGAATTTTACTCCCATTTTATAAAAAAAAACGAAAAAAAAAAATATTAACAAAGAGTTAACATATAGAACTTCCACGGATGATCAGGAAGAACAGAGCATGACGGTGAAAATTATATTTATTTTACTAAATACATAACAATACTCTGTACGCAAGAAGTGTTGGGCTCTAAATCTCTTCCGCAAACTCCAAGAAAGGATAATGCACAAAACGTGTTAGAAAAATGCATGCCTAGTTCATAAAAAAGTATATATACATTAAGAAAGGGAAAAAAATGGACATGCTTTTAAATAATAGTTACGAGTCGTTAGTATACAATAGTTATCTTTGGAACAGAAAGCACGTCATGCTTAATGGCTCAAACACAAATCACAGCAGGACTCTTGAGTGCTGAAGTGGAATTACGATGTTTACTTTTTGAAAAGTGTTACAAATTCTGATTTTTCCAACGATTACAGAGAGAAAATTTTTAACCAGTTCTTTACGTTTTCCGGTTGGGAGTTTGACAATATTTTAAATTTCAACGTGAAGGGGGGGGAGACTGGTTATAAATTCAGATCACAAAATAGTTATTAAGCGTTTATGACCTAAAATGATAAATATTCGAATTAATATATTTATATTTTATTATATTTTACCATGAAATTTCAGCAAGAAATTTTAAAGATTTAAGTTACATAACCAGAGCATATCCAGTACAATCTATAAATTGTTAAGTTTATTTTTTACATGTGGCAACAATGATTGAAAACAAACATATTCATTAAAAAATAATTCGTAACAGAATATGCGCTATTTCCTTTTCTTTAATATACAGTGAGTGCCTTGGAAGCATTAAAAAATTAAACCAGACAGTAAAAATCTTTATAAAATTATGAATTTCATATATAGGTTTACAAGTACTTTATTGATATTTATGTTTACATATATTTTATTACTAACATTTATAATGACATAAAATATTAAATGATATAATTCTATAACATTAAATGATTCGAATTTTATAAATGGCTCACTTTGTTACACTGTTGACTAGAGTACTACTCTTCTTTGAAAGATAAACGAATTTATGCCATGTGGACTGAATTTCCTGTTTCACGAGCACACGATTTTCTTCGCAAATTAAAAAACAAAATCTTTTTTCCAAAGCTGAAAGTAGTAGTTAGAAGAAAATACGTACACATCGGAATGCCACAGTTTCATCTTAAAATGAAAGTCATATCTTAAAATTATAAATTAACTTATAATTATTACATATTGTAATTTGGTACAAGATAATTCTTTACTATTCATACATCAAACGTTGAACAAAAAACGCAAATACAGCGCAACTCCATTATCCGAAACAACCGCCACCTCAGGGGAGGACCCCTCCTTCAACAAGATATAGCTTAGCTTTTCATGTAATGCAAGCACAGAATTTTTTTTTCATTTATTTATTTATTATTCATATAATATTTGATTTTTACAAAGACTATATAACAGGAGGAAAATTGAATTTAACAAACATTCTCTATTCGTATAAAGCAAATTTAAAGTTAATTAAAAATTAAATTTATATTATGAAATTTTAATTGCATACAAATAATTATTGCTGCGAACTAATTTACAATATCATTTAAATTCTGATAGCATATGTAAATTAAGTGCAAGTATCTAAAACCATGAATAAATACAGGGTGTTTCATAGATCATGGGATAAACTTGGAGGGGTGGTGGAGCGTACTAAAACATGCATTTTTTTATAGGAATGTAGGGTCTGAAGTGACGGGTTAAGGCAGGAACGCAAAAAAACGACACGAGCGGAAAATGTGTTTAAGTACAAAATCAACGCAAACTAGTCCTTTGTAGCAATACAGTATTCACAATAAATGTTCAAAATTGCGACCACCAGCTGTAACACATGCTTGGTAATATCGCAGAACGGATTGACTAAATACATAACAATACTCTGTACGCAAGAAGTGTTGGGCTCTAAATCTCTTCCGCAAACTCCAAGAAAGGATAATGCACAAAACGTGTTAGAAAAATGCACGCCTAGTTCATAAAAAAGTATATATACATTAAGAAAGGGAAAAAAAATGGACATACTTTTAAATAATAGTTACGAGTCGTTAGTATACAATAGTTATCTTCGGAACAGAAAGCACGTCATGCTTAATGGCTCAAACACAAATCACAGCAGGACTCTTGAGTGCTGAACTGGAATTACGATTTCTTTTTGAAAAGTGTTACAAATTCTGATTTTTCCAACGATTACAGATAGAAAATTTTTAACCAGTTCTTCACGTTTTCCGGTAGGGAGTTTGACAATATTTTAAATTTCATTTTGAAAAACGACAGGCATTTCGCGCACGCTTGCAGCCGCAATGGATAGTCGTGCAACGAGGTCCTCCAGTGAGTCCAAGCTGGATAAATCTGGCGAACGGGGTGGACATCGAACGGGTCCACCACGGCCAACCCATCGGCCAATAAATGTCCCATCCAAGTAATTGCGGACCCGCACGTGGTTATGGGCTGGTGCACCATCACGCTGGAACCACATGCGATCACGAACGACAGACGGAACATCCTGCAGGAATTCCGGTAACACCTCTTGCAGAAAAATATGATAACATAAGCCATTCCTACTTGCAGGTAGGTAGGTAGCTTACGGAGGATTGGAACGCCTGGTGTTTAACAGAGGTAAACAGGCATGTGTTCCACGCCCTCCTCTAACTACAGCAAAAACTTCCTGGAGCCAATGGGCCTATAAGGTAGTCGTTAACAATACACGCCCACACATTCACGGAGAAGCGGGTTTGGAATGCATGTGGACGTGTGCCGTGTGTAGATTATGAGTTGTCCACACATGCATATTGTGGCTATTGAAGATGCTGTCCTGTGAGAAAGTTGCCTCGTCCGTGAATTGCACATCCGATGGGAAATCCGCTTGCGCCGCACACTGCTGCAAGAACCAATGACAGAAATGAACTCGAAGAAGGTAATCTGTCTCTTGCAAGGCTTGGACTCTGCAAATGGTATGGGTGCAAACCATTTTCATGCAATACTCTCCAAACGGTGGAATGACTCAGCTGCAGACGACTTGTCTGACGTGATTCATGCACAATGTTCAAGATGGATTCTTTAATGCGAGGTGGTCGTGCACTTCTTCCATTCTTAGGGTGGCTTCAAATGACCCGTTTTTACACAGAGACCATAGGTGGCTTCAAATGACCCGTTTTTACACAGAGACCGATGCAACCTCTCGAACATTGTGTGCTTCGGCATACGCCTGTTCGGCAACCGTTCCTGGTACAACCGTAGCGCTGCTCTACCGTTCCCGTTAGCAGCACCATACATGAGATGCATGTCAACTTTTTCCCTTTGCGTAAACTCACCCATCACGCTCGACATCAGAGTTGCTAATTATCTTCTGATGCATCGGATCGTGGTTTAGCCGACTCACTACCGCCCTCTACCGCTGCATTGCCAGCCAATCACAGTCGTAGTTCCTATTACTGTTCCCTTTTTTGAACATTTATTGTGAATAATGTATTGCTGCAAAGATGCACTTTGCATTGATTTTGTACATAAACACATTTTCCTCTAGTGTCGTTTTTTTGCGTTCCTGCCTTAACCCGTCACTTTAGACCCTACATTCCTAGACAAAAAATGCATGTTTTAGTACGCTCCACCACCCCTCCCAAGTTTGTCCCATGATATATGAAACACCCTGCATATAATATTCCAATTTTTTTTTCAAAGACTAAATTAATTTGCATTAGTGAATAATTGTTGAGCAGGCAGGAGACAGATCTTATCAAGGGAAATTTGCCTTCAAACCTAACTCTTCAATTACTCAATTCGTGTTTCGTCATCCATATAGGCATGGGTATAGTAATATTTAAAACTAAAAGTAAATCAAATGTAGTGAATTACAAAAATTTAAACAAACATTTTGAGAAATTTAGAAAGAAAATTGACTAAAAAGCAAAAATAATTAACAGGGGGAAAATATATTTATTTCCATAAAAATTTTATTGCTCAAATAATAATAATAATTTTTAGCCCAAATGAGTGTTGACTGAAAAGGGCTATTAATTTCGTTTTGGCATTTTGCGTGGATTCACTGTAAATGTCACTTTTCAAACTGTTGCCACCAAATATTATCGTCCTGTGTTATATTTAAAGAAATTAAATAATGAATCATCTGCATAAATGTAGGTATGTTTCTCGCCCTGTGATAAAACAAATGTACATAGAGCCATCAAATTCTGAATAACGTAATCCTCATCTCAATATGGGCATCTGGAAGCGCAAATTTGGAATTTGCTTTATTATTGATTTCATATTTTGTAACACTTAACGAATTTTTGATTAAAAAAAATCCTCCAGCGCACGAGACTGTATAGCGAAAATTCTTTCGCTTTTAAATCGTTGAGTTTGTTAATAAAAAATTAGTTAAATTTTTACAAAATATGAAATCGATAACAAAACAAATTCTAAATTTGAGCTTTCGGATGCCCATATTTGGGTGGAAACGTACGTTATTCAAAATTGGATGGCCCTAGGTACCGTTGTTTTATCACAATGCGAGAAACATGCATACATTTATGCAGATTCTTCATAATTTAATTTCCTTAAATATAATACAGGGCGATAATATTTGGTGGCAACAATTTGAAAAGTGAATCGGGCATTCATAGCGAACCAACGCAAAATGCCAAAACGAAAATAATTGTCCTTCAGAGCAAATTGCCCCTTTGAACTAACAAAAAAAATTTACTTGTAATGGTTTGCATAATGATAAGCTTACCAGGGGTTAAGGAACATGAATGGCCTAACAGCGTAATGTGATAGCGACAAAATGACAAATTAAACTAGAGACGTTCCTATAGATGTCAAAATATTTAAATAAATTAAAAACAAATTTAAATTGCATATCACTCAAGAAAAGCAATCCAGATAACTGGAATTAAAGAAATGAATAGGAAAAATATCTTAAAGACTTAATCATCGTTATAAAAATTCTAAATGGCTGAACAAACAAATACTGGAGTTCAGCAACGGTCCTCATGATCCTGGATGGTTTTGATGAAATTGAGAACTTAATTCAAGATAAATAAGATTATGACAGGTGGAATAAAAACAAAGTTTAACAGATCGACCGTTGTGGTTCTTTGATCGTGCCAACAAAAAGATGAATTGGTTGAAGTGGGGAATAATCCACTACTTCAGTTTTATAACTTTTAACCTATAGCAATCCAGACTTCCCCCCCCCGTTTTAAAAATATGGCTTTGTTATTTCAAAAACGTTATAGTTTACTTTCGGCCTAGCACTTTTGTTGATATTTCAGTTATTATACAGTTATAACACTAATTTCAGTCAGACCACAGATCTTTATCAACATTTCCTCATGTGTTTACTTTTCTTTTTATTCTCTCTCTTTCGTTTTGATGAATCTTTTCATAAAAATCACTCAAGCGGAAGAAGTTTTCTAAAAGCAATAAAAATGAGTTTCTTCAAATATTATCTTAAAAAACCAGATATAAATACAAGGGCGTTCGCTTTAAAGTTATCAGCTGTTTGCAAGAGTTCTGTTTTGCTATCGAAATATATAAACACCACCAAAAAGTAACTACATTTACGACTACAAAATGCTGTTCCAATACGAAATAAATTGCGGAAGCGAATGGTAAGAGTATTTATATCATAAAAACAGGTCAAATCAGATTTAACATTTGGACCTGATGCAATTCTAGTTCTGTCAAATTAGACTTGAAGTTGAGTGACAAAGGTTAGAGTTCAGCAGAGCAGCGGAAAAATATATAAAATAAAAACTGAAAAATGTAAGATCAATGGTGAATTTTTTTTTAAACTTTTTAAAAGCGTCAGTAAGAAAGAGATGCAGTTGTTAAGTTATGATTAAGCATATACTCATATGGATATATCCAACCTGTCATACATACACCTGTCATACATATACCTGTCATACATCGTCATAAGTACGATACGATTTAAATAGTAAATAACTTTTTCCTTGCATTGGATTCCTCCTCCTTTCCTAGGATTTCAAACACTTGAAAATTTTATGATAGAAAGGTTCACCACCAGTACCAAGATTGAATTTCTCGATTTTCCCGAATTTCCCGATTTTCGAATATTAACTCTTCAGCGCGTCATTTAACGTTCGCATAATTATTTTTTCTCTGCGATTACATAAAAAATAATGCATCCAAATAAACTACGAAAAATACAACAATTCAAATCTATTCGACGACCAGCTCATGAGTTCAGATTTGAAATTCCAGTAAGAGTTATGGAGAATTCCTTGTGTACGGCACTCCGAGTCGAGGCTAAAAATGGTCGCAGTTTGTTGGATATAATTATTAAAACTTTATGTAATATATGTTAAAAACCGAACAAAAAATTAAAAAAAAAAAAACTCAACTCTAATATTATTTTTTTAAAAAAAGGAAAGCTTTCAGATTTTATATTACGTTTTTTGTAACGTTTTTTGTGTTAGCTTTATATATTAAATATCATGTTCTTCGCACTTAAACCATAAAATTAAACTCAACAGCAATATCACAAAATATTTAAAAAGAGAATATCTTTAAAAGTTTCGATAGACAGTCCCGCGCGCTGGAGACAAAAATGTACTTTCCCCCCATCCAGTACAGTATTGCCATTCAATCGCTTTGAAATCGTTGAGTTTGTTAATCAAAAATCATTAAAGTTGTACAAAATAGGAAACAGATAATAAAACAAATTTCAAATTTGGGCTTCCAAATGCCCATACTCGAGTGGAGGACTACGTTATTCAAAATTTGATGTCTCCATTGTTACCATTGTTTTTTTTCACAATGCGAGAAACATATATCGAGTCATGCAAATTTTTCATTATTTCATTTCTTTAAATATAACATAGGACTCTAATATTTGGTGTCAACAGTTTGAAAAGTCGACGCCACAAAATGCCAAAACGAAATTAATAGCCCTTCTGGGCAAATAGCCCCTTTGGGCTAATAAATAATTTTTGTTAAGGAGAAAAAAAGGCCATCTGGAGTAAAGTGCAATCTATGTAAAAAAATCTGTGTCGCCACAGACAATGCTGTGTTTGGGTTTCTTTGGAGCATAATCCTTCTGACTGCTGTGTTAAATAACACTGTGGTACAATTCTAAATGAGTGAGTTTATTTTTCATCTACTGTTTCTTTAGATCTTTAGAGAACTTTTCTATCTTCTTATTCTCAGAACAACGAATCGGCCAACCTAATGAAATACATCTGCAAATTGCATCTTGGTGATAAGTTGGCTGTATTGCTTGAAATTGAGGTGAAAAAGGTGTCCCTTCACACATTTGTACGGCAGGGTGACAAATGGTTAGCTGGCTAAAGAAGTTTGACGTACGTTAAAAATCTCATGGCAAACAACTGACAGAAAACTCAAGTAACTATAACAGAATATCGTACGCAAAAAAACAGATTAAATGTGTTCCTGTCAGACGTCAAAAGTTCAAAGTTAATCTTTTCATGTATTGACAATCACCCCTTATATAAATGCCCACATTACAAGGAATTATCTGTTAATGAGCATGTTGAGTACGTAAAAACGAACAATTATTATTTTAATTGTCCAGGAAAACAGTGTCAAATTGAAACTTTCATGCAGTCTTTACAAGTGTCAGCATCTGGTGACTTTGCATTTCCTAAATGGACAAAAACAAAACGAAACAAAAATGCGCAGAGTATGAATGTAAATTCTTCTGACGTCAACATTCTTTCTCCGACGAGTAAATTCGTTGGAAAGTATTTCTCCGGAGTATGAATGTAAATTCTTCCGACGTCAGCATTCTTTCTCCGATGTTTTATTATTTGCTGTATAAGACAAATCAAGAATACGAGTACGATCGTTTAGATTTCTGTCGGGGTACAAACCAACTGAGGGTAAATTAAATAAAATTGTAATACAACCCTAAATGAGCAAGCTTATTTTTATATTAGCTATTTCTTTAGAGTAAGGTAACATGAGCTATCGACCAATGTTAAAAGGAAAATGTATTATTCTTTATTTAAATTATGAGATTGCGTTATTTAATTATGCTCTAAGAAATATTATTCCCACCCAATAGATGAGAATTCCAGCTCAGAAAAATTTAATAAAGGACCGCGAACTCGAATCTATATTATTTGTTCATTTAAACAAATAAAACAATCACCTAGACACTATGTATTCATAAATTATAACACAATTCTCGATTTGTGAATCAAACATGCCCTATCTGAAATAAAGTTATTATTACTATTAAAGAAAAAGGGAAAAAAAATCAAAATTATCAGCTTAAAAGAGAAGTGTCTACGGAAAATACAAAGAAGAAATAAAATTCGTAGGATAGCAGTACAAAAGACTCATGTCATAGTATTTGGGAATTTTTATTTTAAATCCAGAAAATGGCATAACATCTAATACCAATATATAAATACCATGTAATAAAAACAACAAGATTTACTTTTTTACAAGAGTATAAACCAGGGATCGGCATCCTTGTGGCTGTGGTATGTCAAACCGACTTACCAATATGAATCAGGATACCGCACAATAGGAAATATTTGAAACAATTCGATTCCGCGGCAATGCATGCAGAGAATTAGGGAGCAAAGACTATTAATTATACATTATTTAAAGACATTAATGAACACAAAAATAAAATAAAAATACAGGTATTCTTCAACATTAAAAAAAATTGTACATATATTATGTCTTGTGTATCTTTCAAACAAATTTATTAGTAAGGAAAATTAAACGATATAAAAGATAAGTATTCCTTCAATATATGTAGTTAAATACAAAATTAAAATTTCAATGCGAATCTTGTCCTTGTACCCCCTCAAATTATTATTGCAATATCGGGGATATAATTCGTGATTTTCAATTTGACACATGATTCTGAATATTCAGTTGTTAAACAATATTGCTGTTAATATTTAGTTGTTAACTTCTTTGTGGACTCAAAATATTTTTCATATGAGAAAATATCTGTTCACATAGATATGCGGAACCAAAAACGGAAAGCAGAGCACATGCAATTTTCTCCAAACAATTAAATTTCTCCGGCATTGACGTTCAGCAATTTAAAATAGCTGTCGATTTATCGTTAGAGTTATCTTTCAGATTTTTCGTAATTCCATAAATTTTGCTTCTCGTACTTCTGAAGATGTTATTTCAATAAGTTCCATTTGAAAACTATCAACTTCCATCCGCTTAAAACTGATAAACCGGACGGGATCATTAATGGGTCTATTAAATCTGGTTTGATTATAAAGAAAATAATATATTATTATTTTCATGCAGTCTTTACAATTATATATTCATGCAGTCTTTACAATTATTATTAGACTTTATAAGCTTCAAAGTCTTTGCATCTTTTTGAAAAATTCCTCGTTCAGTGCTTCAGTATAAGTTTGAAGTTCATATTTGTTTAAGGTCGACATATTTGCAAGCGCTTTACATTTGGGAAGTATTCATAGGTACTAGTATTAATATCACGGGAAAATATATTAAATTTTGTAGTAAAACCTTTCAAATATTAAAAAAGTTCAAGCACTGTTTGGTCCTTTACTTGCAATTCTTAGTTCATTGAGGTGTTTAGATACACCAATCAGAAATAGCAGTTTACATAACCATTTATTATCGTTCAATTCGGGGAAATGTTGATTCTTCTCATTAAGAAAAACTTTAATGTGTTCCATGTATGACAAAACTTATTCAAGACATTACCTAAGGGGAGATCCATTTATTCGCTTTCCGTTTCTTCTAAAGGAGATTTAAATTGTCTTTGTACCAATGAAGAATGAGACACTATAAAATTAATTATTTTAACTAAAATTTCCAGAGAGGACAGACAAGGAGATTTATCTTTGTCTGATAACTTTGTAGAGTGCCACTGCGAACTGTACCACGTGCCAAATCTGGCACGCGTGTCATAGGTTGCCGACGCCTGGTATAAACTCAATGATGTCGTTCAAGGCTCACTTTTTAACTCACTTTCATTTATAACTCAGTCTATCTCTTACTAATTTAAACCCTTTCAACGTGTAAAAATGTAAAACATTCCCTGTGACGGGTGCAAGGTGCACTTATTAATAAGCAGACTTTTTACATTATAAATCTTGATACTTTGAAACTCATATTGCTCCCAGCCCCACTAGTAGTACACTGGATAAGACTGCAAAACACTGACAGTTCGACTTAGGTTCAAAACCCTTACAGTGACAGAATATGTATTTTCTTCGTTTTCAGCACATGTAACGTAAATAGGAGCCAGCTTACTATAGAAAGACTTCCATAAAAGAAACTCTCCCATTAGGCACACAGCCTTTGCATACTTTGTCTTACTCAATTAGCCATCTCTGCGATTCACAGGCCTACTATGCATATAAGCATTCGCAGGCCACAAGAATGGAATTTTTTCCGGTATGTATACTGTATGCCCCAGTTTGCCTAATGCATGCAATTGCTACGCGAATGGGCTGTCTGCATGGGCCTTCGAGATTTTCCCCATGTGTAACATGACTAGGAGCCGGTTTCAATTACAAAGTCCTCAAAGGTGCCCTCTTCCCTAATGCAGATAGCCCTCATGAGCCTTGGCATATTTAATTAACGTGCATACAATAAATAGCTTAAAGGACCGAAAACGTTGATGGCACCACCCCCATCCCCGAAAAGGGGGAGAGAGGAAGTGAACGCTTCAAGACAACCACCGAGAGTTTCAAGTAATTTTGACCTTTGGAGGAAATGGTCACTTCAGAAAACATCGCTGATACTCAATACTTATTTTAATCATGTTCTCAGAAATATTACCGTTTTCAGACATGAATGTCTTACGACGGTGGCCATCTTTCATTGTTCTACAGGGCTTTTCAGGATCTACCACTATATAAACATTATCAAACTTCAAAATTATTTTCTAGTGGTCCTTTACTAGCCGAAATAGGTAATTCACTTGGGGGTAGAGATAGGTATGGGCTTTTCAGGATCTACCACTATATAAACATTATCAAACTTCAAAATTATTTTCTAGTGATCCTTTACTAGCCGAAATAGGTAATTCACTTGGGGGTAGAGATAGGTATATAAAAATGCAGTTGTATAAATCAACGAGACCTTACTGAGCAACATCAAAAGCATAATTACTGAAACGTTTAATTACTAAAGAAAGGTGAAAAACAAACTGGAGCTTAACATCGTTCGCTCATAAGTGAAAGGACATTAGTATGATAATGAATCATAACGTCACTGATATAATGCAAATGCAATTACTACTAATGAAATTGTGTCATGTCATTGTACGAAAATTAAACTATGCCACCGTAACATCATTTCACCCTGTTTTATAACATCCACAGCGTGCATTTATGAGTTCAGTGTGTAAATTGGCTGTTTTTTACTACACTAATCTAGGTAGATTGAAAAAAATCAGCCAAATGACTCTTCCAAGCGTGATTTTTTTCCCCTCCGATTACGATATCTTTTCTATTTCATCGACACGCATAGATAAACATAATTACTTTTTGGACTAAACCTGCAATTTACCGAATTCTTTGATGGGTCTACAGCTTTCAACAGAATGATAATTTTGACAAGTAGACAGGCCACTTATATTCCAGTTTGGAATTTAAAAAAAAAAAAACTGAAACAATTCTCTCCTCCCCTATCAGATATGGGCTTCAGAATATCTACACTGTATTTCAGAGAGAATGAAGGATTATTCACCACGTTGTCTCTTTTTAGCCGTAGTCAATTTTCTCTTTGAAAAAAATCGGATGCTATAAATTCATGGATAGACACCTATATCGAAGAAGGGAAAATTAAAACCTGTGGCATTAATCAGCTGTTTAATTTTCAGTATTCAAAACCAAGACTCAAATATGCAGTATGAAATTATAAACTGAAATCTTTCACAACATACATAACATGAATTATGGAACTTGCACGGATATGGAATCTTTTTCAATTATTAATTAAAAAAATTGAAACCGTTTATTGTTTCAAAAACAAAATTCTTATATATGAATCCATATCACAAATTCAGCTTAGAAATAATCACTCCATACCTATTTATAAACACTTACAAGCTTTCAGTATCTGATGGGCTTTTAAGTCACAATCGTAATAATTGTTTTACTCGATTTGCTGTTTATTCTAAGCAAACAGAATAATTTCAAGGTAATTAAAACTTGGCAATCGCCGAACTGTTTGCTAAACATGAATGTAACCTCGCCATTTCTTCATCCTGAGCTGCGCGTTTCAGAAATCCACGTCTTCAGGGAAAATGATGAGAATGCTAATTGGCAAGTTCCACCTAATCACAGATGATATGCGGCAAAATACCCCGGTCTGTTGGGCTCGTTCTAAAGAGATTATCACATCTAGCGACGGTCGCTGCTCGACGGAACTTTTCTGAGAAACGAGATTCTGGTAGCACTGGTTTAAACGGCAGGATTCCTAAAAAACAGCTCCGCTGGAAGCGAAGTCCCGCCTAGCTACGGAAACGATTTACCGACTATGCGGGATTTTCTGAAACCTCGGCGAAAATGTTTCGGCTACAGCTTTGGCCTCGGTAGAGATGAACCAATCAGATGAAAGTTCTTCTTCTGAAGGATCACGTGATCCCAATCTGAGCGGTAATCGATTGCTGTTTGGTGTTCAAGTCTTTGTAGCAAGTGAAAATGGTAACCTATTTACGTGGGTTTCCTGGAAATGTGCGGGTTTTGAGAATTGTTCCTTTCGACGTCCAGTCCCTTGTAGTGGAAATATGTGTGATTGGGACTTCATTCCTCACCCGCATCGTCTTGATGGATGTACGGGCGCCTTTAAGTATCTGCTATCAGATCAGTAGAAAATCAACATTAAGCCTCTTTTGTACTGTTTACGCTTGTTTGTGACAAGGGAATATGAAGCAACACAAAACAACAACAAAACCTAGCACCCAAGATCATTTGCATTCACACTTAGCTCCGCATTAACTCTCTTTTCATCATAATCTAGATGTCTTCAAATGTAAACTGTGACGAAACTATACTAGGTAATATCTGCTTTTCATATAATTAAGCAACATTTCCCCCTATTCCTGAAAAAACAGAAGCTTCTTTTTAAATAGTTGAATTGGAGTGTTCGGATAATTCGCGGTGTTTTCTAGTTATTGGTAGTAATGATTACATCAAAAATAAGGCTGATTTTAAAAGTTCTACAATACTGACAGGAAACTGAATTCAGGGCAAAAGGGCCACGTACTTTGACTTCCAGGAAGAACTTCCAAATTTTAAAACCATGTATTTCAGTTTTTTTGAGTCTTTTTTCGAAAATCAGACTCTAATCCAGTGCATTCATTTGACATCATATAACCATGGAGGTAGGAAGTAAGATGGAGTAGCCCTAAACAAGTTTCTCCCGTACCCTGCTCTGAAGCACCGGCGATCCCTACGTGGTGACCAAAACATTGGGTCATTTACCATTGAATTCAATGGGATTTGACGCGTTCGGATGTAAATATTTTGTAATTATGTCGTAAATATATATGTAAATGTAAATGTATATATTTTCTTTATCTACAACACTTCAGAGTCTTAAGTATATGAAAACAACATATTTTTAAACAAAATTTCATTCTGAACGGAATTAAATGCTATACTTTTCACAGGACAGTTTTCTCAAAATGGTTGAATTTGAATGAAATATTTTCACAAGTTTTCGTTAATTACATTAGAAAAAAAATTTAAGGTAATTCGATTTTATTCGGTTAAGGTACAAAAATTAAGATCAAAGTTTATTGTATTATTAATGTTAAAATTATGCAGTATTTCTTTTCTATTTATAGAGCTTCTTTCTAAAATACTTTCTTAAATATGACATGATTTTTTAGCTTCTGAGGCATCTTTTAAATCGTGTGTATGTGTGTATTGAGAATACGGCAAAGCACACTAGGGCTATCTGCCTAAGGGGAGGGATGCCTTCGTGGAGGACTTTCTAAGGGAAACTGGGTCGCATACACGTTACACATTGGGAAAACCACGAAAACGCCCATGCAGCCAGCCCGTTCGCGGGATTCGAACCTCGGACCGAACTACCAGTCTTTTAAATCGAAAAATATAAGTCAATTTATAATTAATGCTCTATTCGGTCCATTGAGAAACAAGCAGAGAATGGAGAACATATTTCTGATTAGAAAAAAAAAAAGAACTTTGTTTATTTTAATTTTGAAAAATAAAAGTATAAAAAAAATACCGCATAATTTATAAAACGACCCAATATTAGCGAAGCCTTGATTTTTTTAACGTTAACATGCACAGTAACGTATTTTATAAATTAAGAAACAATTGAATTGCATTGTTTTGGTCTTACCTCTGTAATTTAATTAAAGGTCCGTAAGAAAATCAGTAAGAAATCTGCAAATTCTTCCCTTTATCCGACTTTTTTTTTAACAGGATAAATAACACTAGTTTAAAATGCACAAACTTTTATTTTATGCAGCACATAATAAACTGAAAATTTGAAAACATATCGAAAGATAAAATGTACTTTGTGATAATTATTACTTCTGTGATATTTATTACACTGAAAATAGTCAGGGAAATAATTCTTCATAAGAAGTTTTAACCGTAAATCCAATTTCATAAAATGGATCTTGGGCATGACTCCAAAATTCTAGGCAGAATTTACACAGAACCCGGATAGAAAGGACACGTACAGATCGTCATTTTCTTGTAAAACTATCTTCGAACAATAAACAAACTATGAATTTTGAAGCTTTCATGCATATTACTGCAGGGCGTCTATCAAGAATAACATACAAAATCCGTCGTATATAATTAAGCAGTTAGTTTAAGAGTGACCCCTCGATGTCGATTTCCAAGAAGATGATTTCTCGCGTATTAAGTTTTTATATGTGGCTCAGGGAAAACGCCTACTAAATATTCGGGAAGTTGACTTAAAAGAGAATAAAAAATTACTTTTCTTTTTCTTTTATATGGCATTAAAGACGGGGAGGGAGGTCTTTCTGCTGGGAAAGATTAAAGCCTTTGACGTTTGGGCCATTTTTGCAAATGGTGAGGTCAGCGGCGGGATCTGGGTCGATGTAGCTTTTACAGGAGGTTATTTATGGGCATCCGCGGTCTTCGACGGCAGTACTCGCGACCGCCTTTTTTTTGTGTTTTTTACCAATCATTCCAACTACCTTCGGGGAACTCGCGCTTCCAAACGAAAGGAGTGGCAAAATTAGGTTTAATGGAATGTAAAAACAGATCAAAATAATGATGAAGAAATAACGTTCTTATAACAGAGCCACACTTTGAAATAGAGCACATCGAAATCGAGTACGATGAATTAGTTAATCTTCAACAGATAGGCCAGCTAGTGATTTGGAGGAAAATAATTTGGCAATTCATTAAAAAGACCTCCCAAGTCCCACTGACCTAAACACTTGCAGCATCTCATCAATTCTTAGCAAAAGCTTAGGACAGGCGTTTGCAAAATTCTGTTCTTACAACGTTTGTAATTTTCTTATTTACTTCCAATATCAATTTATAGGATGGTTATAATAAATTATGAAGTGCATTTCAGTAATGAAAAGTAAGTCAATTAAAAACAGATCCATTTGCATCATATATGGTTATGCAATAACTAAAGTAATTTTGTTACAATATTCTAAATAATAAAACAAATATCTCAATAAACTCACCTTTTAGGTTACGTATATTATTTCAGTTAATTTTCAAACTCTCGCCACGTATGTTCCAGCATTTTGGGCGTTATCTTTTTTATGACTTCCAGAATTCCTTATTTGAGTTTAAACAATGTTACGGAATTTAGTTGAGGAAACATATTTTACAACCCCGTACAAAAAAATCCGAACGATTTGTATGAGATCGAACTCATCAAGAAATCAGTTAACATAATACTGCTAAGTCATTTCATGCGAAAAATTTGTAAAAGACTGTGTTCAAGTAGCAAATCCATTCACTTAAATACATCATGGTTAGATTTGCTGCATTAATTTGGAAGACATATTTCCGAGAAGCACTTGAGAGTGAAATTGGTCCAAACTTAGTATGTAACACCTGGAAACTAAAATATAAAATATCATGCTGTCTATCAGTTAATCTGCTAAAAATAAAGCATGGCCGATATACCAGTGTTCAGCGGTTCTTATGTGCAGCTGAAGTCGCATAATGCTGCATTATGAAAATTAAATGGCAAAAAATTAATATCAGTTAAAACTACTTTCAGAACGTTTTGCTAGCAAGAACTATTTCGCAGTTTATTTGGTTACGATGCCTGAAGAAGTTCGGCAAATGAAGGGAAAATAGCTTTTCCTGCAGAGAAGTTTAAACAATATTTTATGGAGACTAATACTTCGCAAAGACCATTAGTGCTTTCGGAGCAAAAAACTTAATTAACAACGCCCTTGCCAAGATTCAAACTATGGATCTAAATGGCAGCTGAACGGACTAACCGCTTACATCACAAAAACACATACAAGAGGAGGGGAGAGGGAATGCAACATTTAAAGCATGATTGGGGAGAGGCATGAAAGCGGGTCAACCAAATTCAGCTAATGACGAGTTACGGTCTTCCACATTTTAGTTCGGGCACAACTGTAGAGACCATTAGAGTTTTCGGAGGAAGAAGCGTGAAAAATCAACTGTGCTCTCGCTGGGAATAGAGCCACGGATCTTCTAGTTGTTGAATTCTTCTGAATTTAGCAAAAAAAAATCTCATCAAGGAATATTTTCTTTATTTTAAAATATATCGCACTGATCATGAAATCTAATTTTACATCATCAACTTTAAGTTCGGGGGGGGGAACTATTTATCTATGGTTAACCGAAGAAGTGCATTACCTAGAATAAATGCTTTGCACGTAGCGAAAGATTTTTTAGTCAGTTACACAGTTGAAGAATATGCATATTAAAAAGTGAAAAATACAGCTTTTCATCATAAAAGTAAATCCGAAACAAAACGCACATAGCCTTAAAATATTTTCAATGACATTTAAAAATTAGAACATTTGATAATATGTACTGATTCGTGGTTTTTCCCGAATTCCTTTATTCATCTACACGGAAGATTGAAGATTTCTTAATACCGTCTGGTTAAAATAAAACAAAATGTAAAAATTTCATGCTTGCAGTCATAAATTCTCCGGTGAAATCATGTTTCTTCATGCGAAAGAGCTTTTGAATAACATATATAAATATTTTTCATTTACGAAGTTTGAGGAATGCATGTTAATCGTGATAAAAACAACACAGACAAGCAGCGAATAAAAAATAAATAATTGTTACAGATCGTTCGTTGGATGTTAAATGACCCAAGAAATGACAAAGAAGTTTAAGAATAACAGAACAGAAAACTTAACCGTATATTTAGTAAGATCCGTTTTACATTAAAAACCTCTTCAAGCGATTGCAGTTTAAAAATTTATCGAACGACTCTTTGGATTATAATTTGCACTTGCTGAGCAATTTTTCTTCATACGATAGACTCGTACACAAAAATTCTATGATGACAAATAATATCAGGAAAAGGGATTCGCCGAAAATGTTTTTCAAATTTTAAACTAATACAATAAAAGTTATGCAAGATAATGCTCAACTTAGCAATCTGCTGTGTTGTTATTAAGCTCATGTTTAAAGAACTATTTTTTCATAGATAATCATAGGTAAACAGAAATTTGCACCAGTCGCTAATTTGACTACTTAATTTTTTAGTGATGACAGAGCGTTGACGTTCTGTACAATTCAGAAGGAGTAGAATTTGCACCAGGCAGGAAAAAGCCTACGGCCGGCTTTGCTTTCTGATTCTACTGATCAAGAATATTATACGGATATTGAGTTGGTAGGTTTCGAATCTTTTTTTTTCCCAGCATCGATTTTTGGAGATGACTTTCGGAAGCGCACGATTATCAAGTATCACTGTGAAAAGATAGAGGACGTGCATGTCTTTCCCTATTAACTAACCTCATCAGAGAACTTTCGTACATTTTGTATTAAGTTTTTCCAACATTCACTTATAAGATATTTCTTCCGCCTTCTTCGTGGTGTAATGGTCAGCACGCTCGGCGCGTATTTAAGAGGTCCGTGGTTCGAGTCCCGGCGAGGGCATTGCTCATTTTTCATGTTCTCCTGCTTCCAAAAATCCTAATGTCTCTAAAGTGGCGCACGAACTAAAAAAGGTGGTGGATAATGATTTAACACCACCAGAATTCGGCGATCGGTTCTCCTCACTCCCAGTCGCCTTGTAAAAGGGGAAGTATAGTATAAGGCAGTATTTCTCCCGCTTTCTTAGCATGTTTTCGTGTAATGGTCAGCAAGCTCAGCGCATATTCGAGAGGCCCGTGGTTCGAGTTCCAAGTACAGCATTGCTCAATTTCAAGTTCTCCTGCTTCCGAAAATCCTAATGTCTCTACACAGTGGAGCATAACGAAATTTACATAGTACAGGCTGGCAGTACTGCGCATTTTCGAAAGACTACGGTTCCAGCAAACCGCTGATTTCGCCATATTACACGTTAAAAACATTTCGGAAATAGAACTGATTAGTGCAATTTTTTCTGCTTTGTAACATGATATGAAACAGACCATGGCCACGGACTACTTTTGCGTTACCATGCAAATAGGAGACTGATACTCCATTACAAACACGGAGACTACTAAAATTAAAGCTGACTGGTTGCAAGACGTACAACTAAAAATTTTTAGGGTAGGAAAGAAAACATCTTGGTCCATGACAAAACCAAAAAATTTTTTGAAAGAGACAAATGTGTGATAACACTTTAAAAAAGAAGTTCCGTGCCCGACGTGTTCTCTATTTTTGTCGGCATACGTTTTCTGGAACATGAATTGTCAAATGAAACAACAAGGAACTAAAGGTAAAATTAAAAAAAAAAAAAAAAAAAAAAAAAAACACTACATGTGTCTATGTTTAATGCTTGTTGTTACAGTACCACAGAATAGTCTTAAGAAAGTAAGAAATATCTTTAAAAACTGATGATAACCTCCACTGGGATGGTAAACAACTCTGCTTGGACTGTCATATTAGGTCAGAAGTCATCTCCGCAATGCAAAGTCTCAATTACTCAAACAGTTCAAACAGCAAGAGAAAAAACCTGCATAAACAGACTGCAGGATTGTAACATAGATACTGCAGAATATTTGAGCAGTGTACAGTTAAAAAATAAGAAATAGGATAGAGGAATGTCATTATTATTAACTCTAGTATATTCAATTATTTTGAAAAATAAATAAATATTTGAATTATATTTCATGATATCGACTTCAATTTTAAACGCGCCAGAATCTCGTAATTCATCATTCACATGATCCCAAAAAGTAAATGTGGGAAGCACTTTATAAAAGCAAATTTGAGTCAGGTTTTCCAGATACATTAAAGCATCCACTCTGAATCACTAATTATGAAATATACTGCTTTTTTTCAGAATAAAATAATCTGAACAAATGTTTTAGTTCGAGAATATGAATCTCAGTCGTCGTTTTATCTCTGCAGCCTTTTTAAACATTTAACTTTATTTTTACAATTTTTGTTATCAAATTAATGACGAAACACTTTTCAGATAATACTAGACACATTTGAATTTTAGATTAAACAAATGTGCGTTTAAGAATAAACAGCTGTGTGTCAAGCAAGTTAAAAACTGAATTCATAAAAAACAGTATAACAAGAAACTTCATCATTGTTTATATTTCCATAAATATTTCTTCCCTCTGATGTTGCATATCTTACGTTCATACAGCTTCTGAATACCTTCGCAGAAGTTGCACATATCTCAATTACTCTGAATGTTCATTCCTGGATCCATGAAGACAGCCAGATGACATCTCGTCTCGTTTTAAACTTCTAAATAAATAACTTCAAGTCAGTAAAAAGATTTAAAATATTTTTTTTATTGAATCGCCATCCGGACGGTTACACAACCTACGTAATAACAGAAAACATTATCGACAGCTTGTGGGAAAACAGCAAGTTACAGCGGAATTCAAGTATTAATTCTACAAGGTCTCTCTACAAGCTTTGGCTCAGGCTCTCAAACTCTCGCTAGCAGTAACGGCTAACAAAGTTAAAGCCGATTCAAGTAGTTCACCACCTAAAGAGATGCAGCAGCAAAACGGTCAGCGATAGCTGCCAAAAGTTCACTCTCGAACTCAAGAACTTTCAGAACCGTCTCGTATGTATGGGACCATTGGGCACTTGCCCGGGAGCCTCATGATAATCCATTTAGATTTCATTTCTGTCAGTGGTTGCAGTGCCCAACATACTACTAGTTTGCCCAGGGGTCCATAATGCTGTTAGAAATGCACTGAGGACTCTGCTCATAAATATATTAACTAATTTGCATTCTGGAGGGAATCTATGAAAGTAGATGTAAAAGTAAAAACAATATAATAAGATAACTGGTTAATAAACGTAAAACCGTACTTGCAGTTTTTACTTATCTCAACAGCATCATTAGCGGTTAAGATTTAGGAAGAATGAAAGTATTTGTTTGCGCTTGGAGAGTAGTTATTCATGAAATGGATTCGTTTGGTGGTACTAATGATTGGGATTTACCACCAAATAGCTGAATATCTTCCAAAAAATTATTCTACAAATAATTATTGGCATATCGTAGTTCATCGAAAATGTTTCAGCAAGATCTTCATAATGCATCCTGTGTTGATCCCTCCGCTCTTTTTGAAATGAAACGGCAATTTATTCAGAATACCAAAAACATCTCTATTCAATATGTCTGTTACCAAGAAATTAAGAATAACACACATTCTGTCAGCTGTGCTACACTTTAATCACCTTGTCCAAAAGACTTACCGTAATCACCGATTGTAATCCCCATTTTCTAGTTTTCCATCTCATCAATTTTACAACAATCGCTGGCTATGAGTTGCGCTTAGTCCGTGAAATCATAACACCTTAAGGCATAGATGACAGACAAGAAAAGACACACAGGTCGAATTTAGAACTATTAATTACCCTTTAAGTTATGAGTTACGCAAGGTAGATTTTAAGTTCATAAATGGACAACTTCTCCTCAAAAACCCAGAACCCAAACTTAAAAATGCTGCATGTAATGCAAGAGTAATTTTACGGCTGTGCATCAATAAGAAGTACTTATTCGACGCAAAGTTCATTTGAAAACATCGCATGTTTAAGCTTTCACGGTAGTAGAATTACCGAATATCATTACATATGCTATAAAACGCTTACAAAATTCTAAATTAAGAACATAATTAAGTGTCACAATTTCTTACAATTACAAGCAGTACGTTCATGTAGAACTCACCTACCAAGCTTAGATACGATTTTAAATTTCTTCAAATGGCAATGGATAGTTGGTAAAGATGGATTAACCTCTTTAGCCAACTCTTCAACAACTGCATATGGCTTTTCTTCAACTCCAGCTTTCAATACAACATTATCAAAAAAGAAAGGACGCCTAGCGGCTGGCACCTAACAAGTAAGGTTACCATGTCGAAATTTACAAAACCATACTTTACACTTGCGAACATTCAAAATACCTTTACCACAGAATTCCTCCCCACATTTTACAGTATTTGCTGCACAACTACTTCTTTTAAACTCCTAAAACATGACATGCCTGTCAGGGCCATCTAGTGCCTGCCAACGGGAACGGGGGAGGAATTACCTGAAAGAAGCTGTCTTTTCTCAGAACTATTTATTTATATATACATCAAAATCACTTGTCTATGCGCATTAGAACATGTTTTAGCTACTCTTATCTAAAAAATGTCATTATTCGTGGCTATCTCCAGGCACAGGTGACAAAGGCAGCCGCCTAGTCCAACGTTTCGAAGAGGCCACAGCGAGTTTTCTTGCAACGGACAGCTAAATAAAGGCACATTTAGTCGCTTTTAATTATTAGTTTATACAGGGTACCAACCATATTGATCGCGCAAAAAGTGCTAAAGACAGGTCTCATATTATTTATGGGATGACATGATAAGCAACTAATTACTGATATTTTCTTTGAACACATGCTACTTGAATTTCCTTTGAACAAATGATACTGTTGGATGATTGGGCACAAAAGATAAGCGCGGCGGGATTTTTTCCCCCTTCTTCTTCTTTTCAAAATCTTTTATCATACCGTGATACACTATTCGGAAAGTACTTATTTAATTACAAAAAGGGATTCTTCGCCCCCCTCCGAGTTCATTCCAGTTCTTGGAAAGGTGGCCCAATCTTCGACATGAACTATTAACTGGGCGGAGAAATAAATACGAAACAGTGCACAGAAGAGTCAATTAATTTCTTTAATGATCCATCGGAAGGCGACAGAGCCATCATTATGCGACGCCAGTCGGTAACGTTACGTCACAGTTAACTAGGATGTCGCAGGGTTCTAATGTCGCGATCTTGTTGCAAGAGCCCATTTTCTACTCGAGAAAGGAAGTGATTGGAATCTTGGAAACAGAGACTACTTAATTAAAACCATCCGTGATTATATAATCGAGTCGACTATAACATTACACGTCGCATGGATTTAGTTAAGCAAAAATTGTTCAAAGAAGAGAGATGATCAAGAAAATGAAAATTACACAACCTGTAATTATGCATTTCTATTCATGTTCCCATACCCTCGGTGTCACTCATTTACCCGCGATTTCCAACACAATTTTAATCTACCATCTCATAGCACAATACTTAAGCAGAAATAGAAGAGTTTCGGCCCTTCAGCGAGGACGTTAGCAATTCTGTCTTTTAAACTTAAATTAATTTGCTATTTCTGGCAACACAGAGGAAACAATAGAAAGCAGGAAAGTTTCGACATAATTAATTAAAATAAAATTTACTACTTAAATTATGATGACAAAACGTGAGGTTTATTAACTTTAATGAAACGAACAGTAAGGATTATTATTTCCCAACTATTAGTGTTATTTCGAAAGGTGACGAATCTGTCCGATATCATTTAAAACAAGAAGCAATTGATGAACAGCAATGCGGAAAATGGGGAAAGCAGGAGAATAAAAATAAAGATATTAAATCATGCCAAATATATCCCAGAAAAAAATAAGGCATGAACAAGATATTACACAGCTGTCCACAAATCGTCAAATTTTCTTTTCATTTAGACTTAAATCCACGCAGATATATGCTTTATTTAGTATTTTCCGCTTATATTAGTATCTTTGTGATATACAAACCGGCAATTTATCAAACAACGTCCTGAATATAAATGTGAATGTAAAGTCGAATTCGGTATTATAGAAAATGAAATCACATTAACGGAATGTCATTACCAACTTCATTATACATGCGCAACCATGTATGTGACCATAAAATTCAAAACCGCAAAAATCGCCATTAAAAAACATATGAAACGATCCCCAACATGGAATAATATATATATACATATATATATAAACCCTCTAAGCGTTTGTTAAATCTAATGTCAGAGCTACTAATTTGGCACCGCCGAAAATATCAGAAATGACCCTCACACAGAAGAAACGTAGAATTACGACTTATGAATGAGGTTACTAATTTTGCACTTTATTAATTACCCCATCTTAAAGAAAATTCTCGCAATTATGCTGCTATTTAAAGTGATATCACCACCTATTAGCATATTACGACATTTCGATTGTAGATTTTAGTTAACATTTCTTCAGTCTTGTTAGAAAAGATGCATAGCAGCAATGCTTTGATATTTAAAATACCTCTAAGTTTAAATCCGATTTTTTTTTTTTTTTTTAGAACTTTCTCGATACTTCCTTAAACTAAAACTTTCTTTCTTGGAAAAAAACAAAATCTTAAAAAACGACTTTCTTAAAACCTAAAAAAAATTAAACACCTGTTTAACCTTTTTTGTCCAAAAATTGTCTCCTGTCTATCATTCTATCTTTAGTTTAGATTTGGAAAACACGGCTATATCATACCTGTGAATACGAAATGCAATAATTTTCAGAGAAACACACTTCTAATTTGAACGGCCGATTTACACCGCCAAATATGAGAAAAATGTTGCGTTTAGTGTTCTGCTTCCCATATGTATTCACAACTATTTTACGATGCTAAAGTAAAAAAAAAAAAAAAAAAAAAAAAAAAAAAAAATGTACTGAAAATTTTCTTTCATGCAGGTCAACCAATTAGAGAATTCTTCTTCTACATACTACATTTTTGAGGGCAATGCATTTCTTGAAAAATATTTCTTACTGCCTTTCGCTTCCGTAGGTCCGATAAAGGTTTGTTACGTGAATGTAACAACAGGAGAAGCATATAACAGTTTTTCGTTACAATAGGGTTACAAAGTAAGACATTAACAAAAAACTTCACTTCTTGTGGCTGAGACTACAAGAATGCTTTAAATAATTACAAATCAAATAGCAAATTAGGAACTAATAACCCAGCTCATAATTTAGAAGTCAAACAACAAAAATCAGAGTAATATTTTCAAATTTTCACAGGACTAGTTTCCATGGTTTTACCGAACCATCATCCTCAGCTGCAAAAGCGCAAATAAACGAGATAAGGTATAGTGATTAGATAAGATAAGAAATATTGGACTGGAGTCAAGCTACTGGAGCCATCTGTTGATGAAACAAGCTGAGGATGGTGGTTCGGTAAAACCATCGAAACTAGTCCTGTGAAATTTTGAAAATATTATGCTGATTTTTGTTGTTTTACATTAATACTTGTTCAGCGTGTAATTGTATCTTAACCCAGCTCATAATTTAAGCACAACTTCTAAATGCAACAATAGCAGCAATACTTCGCATAATCTTAACCTGATAATTTCAAAATAAATTAATTTTTAACACAGCAAAATAAAAAAAAAAAAAAAAAAAAAAAAAAAAAAAAAAAAAAAAAAAAAAAACTTTACACACACACACACAAATCCCAAGTTCCTCTTATCTTACAATCAAATCTTTTTTATAGTGTGTAGTGCGGTTTATTTTTATGCGTTTCCAAAGTTATGCGATAGGGTATAGCATATTTCCGTTTAGTAATTTAGTTTTATTGTATATTCTGAAATATATTATGTTCCACGAGCTTATTTTATCAGAATTTTGGAAGAGCTACGACGTCAATGTTATAAAAAATAATATGCGAAGCATGGGATGAATTGACGGCAAGCAATGTGACGTCAACATGGATACATATCATACCATAATGTACAAATGATTTCATTGATTTTGACTATTTGTACATTCGATTTCATTTGTATGTTATGGTATTCATTTGCTAAGGTAACTAATTAAATAATAAAAATACGGATAGTAATTGGATTTTTAATGCGTTAAATTCAGTCAACGCAAATGAGAGCATCAAATCGAATATGAATGAATTCATGATGAAACATTTATTAACATAGATGGACAATGGCAAGCGAAAAACATTGACAGAGCTTATTAACATAGAAGGACAATGACTAGGGCAACGACGACTGCGCTGATATATGTACAGCGAGAATAAACAGCTGAACAATTATTATACTACAAAATACGGGTTGTGGTGTTCATTTCATATGCATAATTTCGCTTGATTTTCATTTGTGTTTAGAACAATGAAAAGAAAATAAGTGTCTTCCCTTAGAAAGAAAAGAAAACGAAATTCTTAGGAAATGATTGTACTTCATCTTGCTGATATTTTTTATATATTTACCTAATCATTTTTAGCTGTTTGGAGCTTCGTAGATATGATTGATGAAGGAATTAGCCCAATGCAATTGAAGGTTCCTTTATATGATATTCGCATTTTAAAGACAACTGAAAAGCAAGAAGTGAAAAAGAAATTTGAAAGGCGAAACTGATAAGAATTTAAAAGAAAATCATATATATATTATTGTTATTATTTCCGTTGATGGATTGAAGAACTTGCAAAACGGCCATTTCTTGCAATTTCAAAACGGCCATAAATCAAAAATCGCAAACCTGACATTTTGATGGAAACGGTTGCAGTAAAAATCTTATATTAGAAAAGGCAAATGTGCCTCGTTGACGGAAGTCTAATGAAAAATCTTCCCATTTACAGAATGTCAGTGTTGTTCTATTTTTTTTAATATTCGCTACAGTATTTTGGCTTTAAATTGGTGAAATTACCCGAATGATTTACTTCGGATATCTTCGCCTGTAAGAATTGTTACTACTTGAAGTTGTAAAAAAAATTCCAAGTTTTTGTTTAATTTTTTTGCTTTTCTGGCACATTTATTCACAAAGTTCATACGAACTACTGACACAAATGCCAATTTAGTGTCTGAAAATAACGGAAAATATCAAAATATTGAATTTAATTTTCTTCTTTTAAGATATTATGAAATCAGTAAGTTTTAAGGCATGAGTTACCTAATTAGTTATTATTCCTATCTTTAGCAGTGACATCAGCATCTTGGTTGACATGATTCAGAAAGGCGAAGGGAAAAAAATTGGAGAAGAAATAAGAAGAGCGAAGAGGGGGGGAAAAAATCAGTATGGTGTGGACGTGTAGCTGCTGCTGGTGAGGTACGAGGTATTTCATAAATAGGGGTTAAGTACTTTCTTTTTTAGTAGGAGAAAAAAAAAAAATTCGGAAAATGAATTTCAGTAATATATTTTAAATGCTTTAGTCTGAATTGCTAAAAATGACTGTAGCCTCGACACCAGATGAAGTTACAAAGAAGATTACATTTAAAAATATGCATATGTACATAGGGAAATTTAAACAAACCGACATTTCGATTTTAAACCACTACAGACTATCTCAGCTGGATAATGTTTACGTTTACAAGTAATGCTTCCGAAAATGAGAGTAATCAAAATCAGTCCCCGAGAGATCACTGAGCAGTCAAAAAACTTTAGATCTCATTGTGCTCTAGACGAGTGAACATCAGCAATGAACATTCAAAAAAGTTCGACTCTGTGAGTTCGACGAGAGTTAACATCAGTATTAACTGGAGACAGATAACTGTGGTCTCAAGGGTTAAACGTTGTACAGGACAGAGGTACGTTGGTTGATTACTTGAGTTTAAAGCATTATTCGATTCGTTACACAATAGAGAGCTTTACACATTTCAAACATAATTTAATACCGCTGAAAACAGACTGGGAGCAAAAATACATACATAATTTTCATACAGGGATACCACCAAAATTCATTTTTTAAAATTTTCCTGTCAAACATAACGAGGTATTTATCAAATTAAGTTTTGAATAAATCAAGTTTTATCTGCTTAGTACAAAATACAATGTAATCACCATGAAGAGTCTAAAAACTTAATTTATCTTACTTATTATCGTGAAGCAAATGAAAGAAGATAGGAATAAATATATATAGCATACGAATTTTCCAAAAAACTCTTTAGGTTCTTTAAAGGAATCTCGGGTACTTACGGATTTTTTCGTCTTCCATTTTCGAGATATAAAACTGCAGTCAAACAGTGCAATTTGCGCTAATAATGAATAATAGTGAGGTCACAACATACTAATATAAGACTTTTGCATTGGTCTTATATAACCGCGATATTCAGTGATTCAGCTTAGTTTTGATTGAGACTAATAGCCTCTCTGGCGTTAATAAATGAACATTTTAATTTCAGATGATGATGCTTGAAATCTGTGCCTATTATTTAAGGATAAGTCAACAAAGAAAACAGTTTACATGCACGATTTTTTACAGATTTTTGACAGCATGAAGGACCTATAAGGAAGGATAGTATATGTAATTAAAAGTCATTATTGATAGCTAATATCTGCCGTAAAATCGATAAGACTTTATAGGATATTTTTGCAGAATAAAATATTGACTTATACGTTGGAAATAACGGTATATTCTATTTGTTTGATGAAAGAAAGGACTTACCAGTCATCTTTCTGTATAGTGAAAGAGGTAGAGGTGGTTTTCTTCTTCCCGTATAGCTGACGGTACAGCTTGTATTGGTCGCCGTACACCCAGCATACTTTCCACCACTGACGACAGACGAGTACAGAACTCGCCTTTACTCCCGAATTACTCATAGGGGGCGATATCCATTTTCTAGGTAGCAGAAAAGTATTAATTCTCCTGCCATGCACATTTCATGTAGTACTGACAAACGTAACCGGCGATGCACAGTGGATCTTTTCTTATTAAAACGTGAGGAAAAAATGTATGTAACATAGTGCCACAAACATCATCCTCATCACCAACACATTTTCACAACAGGTCCATAAACATTGATAATCCGAAGTTTGTAATACTCAAATTTATAGTTTTCCACGATTCACTGCCCATTATTAATCCAAGGAGAGAAATAAAAAATGAAAAGTACAAAGGAAGAGAAAGAGAGAGGCTGAAGAAAAATAAATAATAGCGTAAGACAAATGTTCCCTACAACCGTGACTGCGAAGTAAGAATGGAGCCAGGAAACGTCCGGCCACAGGTAAACACTTTTTTAATTGTCAAACGCCGTTCCCGTTTGGAGCCACGAATGATGGACGGCGAATGTTCGCTAAAACCCTCAACTTGTTCGTCCAGCGATGAATCAGCTTTTGCTCCGGACACCGCCAATTCGCCAAAAAATTTTCGCCAACAAGTTTCTCGTTTGTAAGGTGAATGGGATTGTTCCTCAAATCCAAAAACTTAATAATAAAATCTGACGACGAATTAATAGTTACCTGTAAATTTGGCTCGGTGGTTCCACATTCTTTTACTAACTTTCCTAAAAATAAAATTTGTAAACAAATCCGATACATGCATCTGATACCCATTTAATAGCAAAGAGCGAAAAATTAATAAGTGCTTTTAACTAACTGCCATTTAAATTTAACACAAGGCGGATTAACTAAGTCCTTAATATCAAAAATCATCAGCGTAAAATAAACTGTGTATGGAACATACGTGGAATAACAACAGTGATAGTAGATGATGTCATAATATTTGTGTTTTAATCCATAATAATAAAAGCGTAAACTTACCTATATAAGCATTATAAACTCAGTAAAAAATAGAGCGTGTTTGAACTCAGTCAAGTAAAAAGTTCATACTTTTCTGAGCGTGTTTGAACCTAGCCGATCTGTTCAAACTTTATTGTGAATATTGTTCTTCATTAAAAGTCTAAAGAATTATCATTCTTCAGACTTTTAATGAAGATTCATAGCAACATATTTATGAAAAGTCATAATAGGGTTTCCAAATGTTATGCTTTATGTTTTGTAGACATCTTAATTTAAGGCAAATTACTTGAAATTTATGAACACAACTGTAAGCATACGCGCTTGAGGTTGTCGAATTTGAAATAAACATCACAGATTGCAACAACATCAAAATATGAATTGAATTGCCATCCGGTGCCACTTAAATCGAGGATTTGTTACATATTGCCTTTATAATAGTTTCTTCATTTCTAATGATTTAATTTCTTCCTTTTCTATAATGCATTCTTTTTTGTTTAGAATATTAATTTAATTTGCTTAACAAAATGAACATATTTTCCATATTAGATTGCTAGAAAATATATGAAAATAACTCTCTTTCTGTTAATTTCTCTTTTCCGTGCATTTTTGAGCCGCATTCGGATTACCCTGTTATTTAAAGATAACAGTGGACGTCGTCTCTAATATTACCTCCGTTAGTCGGGAGTTGAGTGTATAATCAATTGTTTATCAGTCTTACAGTGTGCTTAATTTTCTTCCAAGCTCTCTCTGTAAAGTGAACTACTGTATTTCGACTTTATACAGGTCCTCATACCATTTCTGTTTTTTATAATAATGAATTAATATTAATTTAAGTTTTACGTATTAATTCGTGCAATCTCAAACTGATTATTTTTTGAGTCTAAGAATATTTTAAAAATGCTTCTCATATAAACCAACGATAATTCTTTTTTCTTTACAATGCCATTTCGGCTCATACGAAAGATATTAAACAATTATGAAAATTTCACTTTGCGAATAGCGGAGGAACTTGTACTTCTTTTGGCGTACCTGTACTATTGAAAATGTGTATTTTGTAGAGAAACCTGCACTTCTTTTGTTTACTGTTTACTAGGGCCTGATTACTATCTGGATCAGAAGGCTTGGACTAGACCCTGAAATCACTCTATAACTATCCGTATAATCAATCCTGTTTTGACCTCATAAACACCAAGAACAGTGTTGCTGACAGCTTCTGAAAGAGAACTGCGTGTCAAGAGTCTTTATTGAACCCCGCCTTAATTTTTCTGAATTATATCTCTATTTTATTTTTATGAAACACAAGAATTTGTTCGCTGTCGAATGCTTACACAGTCCATGAAGAGCTGTAGGTGCATATTGCTGATGAATAGCGATTTTAGAGATACCCGAGTCTGATTTCTGTGCAGCATGATTCCAATAGAGATCAGGGAATGATATCCTTCTCTAGCACTAGCAACATCTTCAAAAACCTTTTACACTAACAGATTTTAAGTGCTCCATGAACCCTCAACAGTCGCAAACATACACGCCTCTTCAGGGATTCGAACCGCAAAAGCAATTTACCTAACCGCCTTGCTGGTTTAAATGGAAAGCGGATTCAATTATTTGGATTACGGCAAAGCATGCAAGGTTTATCTGTTTAAGAGACGGAATGCCTTCACAGAAACCTTTCTAAGGGAAACTGGCTCATATTCACATTAAACACGAGAAAAAGCCATGAAAACTCCATACAAACAGCTCATTCACTGGGATTCCAGCTGGGCCAACTATACGTGCTCAGATGAAATTATACTCGTCTGTATTTTTTTTTAATGGTATAGCTATCGTGTACTTTGCCGTATTCAAGGAAACAAACAAACAAAATCCACTATTCTCATATTATTTATCCCTCCCTGGTTTCAATATTCGGTAGATTTGCTATACACTGGTGTGCAAAAATTAAGGACGAGACGGTTTTTTCAATATAACTTTGTACAAAAGCTTTCCAAATCAACACATTTAATACCGTAAGATCCCCAATACGTAACGACATGAGTAATGTAAGCAACACTTACTAAAAGAGAAATCAGAACGATAAAAAGAAGCTTTATTGAAAAAGTAGCCTGGAGCGCAATGCGACTGAAGGCCGAAACATCCCTGTGATGGGTGTCCAGCAAGAAACATCCGGTCTTTAATGGGGGAATCCATCTCCCCTGACTACTAGGCAGGTTTCACAGCGTCTGCCCATGCTGAAAATGAGGGTGTCAATGAGTTGTTGAGGCATTGCTGCCCATTCGTCTTGCAGCGCCAATCGAAGCACCGGAATCGTTACTGGTGGTAAGGTACGAGCTGCCAAGCGTCTGCCTAGAAAATCCCATGCATGCTCGATGGGATTGAGATCCGGAGATCGTGCCGGCCAATCCATACGTTCAATATCCTCACTCTCTAAGAGCTGTTCGGCAGCTACTGTGCGATTACATGGTGCACTGTCCTCCATGAAAAGGAACTGCGGACCCATAGCGCCTCTAAAAAGACGCACATATGGAAGAAGAATCTCGTTACAATAACGGGTCCCGTTGACTGAACCTGCGTCAAAGATGTGAAGGTCTGTACGACTACCGAGCATGATGCCTCCCCAAACGAGAACACCGCCACCTCCATACCTGTCCCTTTCAATGATGTTCGAGGGATGATTGCGGCTTCCCCGCTGTCTCCAGATGAGTATGCCATGAGAATCGCTACTCAGACTGAATCTGCTCTCATCTGTAAAGAGTACTCGTCCCCATTCATTGTCTCTCCAATTCCGGTGTTCCCGGTACCACAGAGAATGCCTTCTCCGATGGGCAGGCGTTAGAGGTACACACCGTACAGGGCGTCGTGCAAACAGACCACCACCGTGCAGTCTTCTGGCCACGGTAAAACGCGATATCGGTCGTCCATCGCCTGTGTCGTGTGTCTAGCGATTTCTCCCGCTGTCTGCCGCCTGTTTCTTCTGGCCTGTAAGGCAATATACCGGTCATCTGCGGATGTGGTTCCTCGTGGACGACCACTACTAAACCCCCGGATAGCTGTTCCGTAGTTTGAAATTGTCTCCAAAGTCGTGAAACGATGCTGTGAGCAATTCCGAACTCTGCAGCCACACTTGTCACACTGCGGCCTTCCTCCAACTTCCCAATGATTCGACCTCGGGTAAAAGCATCCAGATGTCGTCTAACAGATTGATTATTCGCCATTTCTCGCTGAGGCAGCAACTCGGTGTGATTTTAACTGCTATACGGCGTGCGATTTCTTTGCCAGAAATACTGATCTTACACCGACAACATGCTTTATACTACTCAGACACTCCCCCATTACGTCTACCTGCATATCTACGCATGTGCTACCGTACATCACCTTACTTAATCTCCTGATTGGTCTTTCTGTCCGCTCTGCCTCTTCGTTCAGCTGATATGCTAATTTTTCGACTTCGTCCTTAATTTTTGCACACCAGTGTATTTTGGATAACCACGAAAACTTCCATGCAGCCAGCCTTTTCACCGGGACTTGAACCGAGGTCGAACTACTAACATTCAGCGGTCTTACTGCTCTGCCCCGGCGGGCTTAGACCAGAAATGATAGCAATAACAGATTAATACTACGTCGCAATGTTCATTGTCAGGTTCTTGTCCACAACTAGAAAAACACGATTTTGCTAAAATGTTTTACTGGCCAATCTCGCAATCCATTCCTGTTTAAAAAAATGAAGTTTCCTACGGATCACGACCAACTGCGTTAATGATATACAGCCAGGAAGCAATTCCCAACGCATGTTTTAAAAACACATTTAAGTTATCTACCGTCTAATTAATTCATGAGACTGACCACCGGCTCATTAACTAGTTCCATTAATTCGCCCACTGGCTCATTAATGCACGCAAATCATTTTTCAGGAGGAGGACTAATGATTAAATTCTAAATTCTACACTCCTACAAAATTTCGACCGTATTATTTTATGTAAAGCACGGCATTTTATGTAATAATTATTATAATGATTTTGACCTGTACCTCACTTGCATTTTTCTCGAAATTATTAATTATCCTCTGCAATAAAAAAACTAAGCAACTGTACCCATCATGGAAATTATTAAAGAGAATCAATTTTATACCAGAAAGAAAGGCACTGACAATACGAATTAACACAAAATCAGAATTACCATCATTTTTTTTAATTCGGAAAAGTAAATACTGACGAGTTTTACTAAATGTAACGGAATTACATACTGTTTTAATTGACTAAACTGTCTATTATAAAATCTACTTAATATACTAACTGCCGCTACGACTTATTTTTACGCTTCGACTATTATTTCACTTCTATTAATGCATGTATTAGCTACAATTATTTGAGAGACAGGAATGCTTCAAATGCTCTTTTCTTCCTTTCGCATGGAAATTGCATTGTATTGTTGCCTATTCAAGACGAATAACACTTTCATTTAGTTTTCTGTACTTATTACACGAGTGTCTAAAATTGCGATCCTGCTGAGGAAAAGCCCCCCCCCCAAAGGAGTTCTCTCCTCAGCAGGATTTTCTAATTAAGATATATTCTAGGTGAATCATTACAGCATATATTGGTAATCAATCTGTCAAATTTATTTGTGAAGAATGTTCAAACTGCAATAACTGCCCAAACGATAACCAGATATTTACATGAAACAGATGTTGCCAACCTTGAAATATAAAAGGCACTGGGAAGTTCTCGCGAAAAAATTGCTTTTACTGGAAGGTTTTCAAGCTGCGCTGAGAAGTCATTTGAAAAGAATTTCAAATTAACTTATTCACTTTAAAACGCTGGGTTATTGAACTATTTTTGATATGGTTCTTAAGTAAAATAGATTATTATTTTACTAAATATTCTTAAATTTTATCCTCTTTGACGAATTTTATTTTGTAATTTTCTTACACTAATCCTATGTAGGTAAAAAAAGCTTTTATTTATTAAAGTATATTTAAAAACACGGTGAAAATAAAATTAATAGTTAATGCGCATACTACTGTGCCTATAAATTGATTTAATACAAAATTAAATATGAATATTAACTGATTGGACATTAGTTGAATATTCATAAAAATGATTCATAAATGCCCACAGTAGATTAAAATAATTCACATCAAATAAAGTTTAATAAGAAAAGAACCTGAAAACCACTAAGGGAAATAGATTTTTCCCAACTTAAGTTTCATTAATTTCCTTCCAATCAAATAGTTGTTTCAATTGAAAGAGGGTTTCCTTCATTAGAAATTTTTAGCAACAGCGTTCTGAGCTCACATGTTACAATTTTCACAACAACAAATATACATCATCGGTTCAGAATACAGATTTTAATTTATTTTACAAATTATACTAATAGTGTAAGCAATAGCAACACTATTATAGCTTGAAAATCAAATATATTCAGAGTAGTTTAGTAAGCCAGAGATTCTATACATTTGGCCACTGGTGGGCCTCTTTATAAGAAGTTTAAGGTAGTACTTAATTAAGATAAAGCACTCCACAGAACAACTAAGAAGCCAGAGAACATCATAAAGGATTTTCTAAGGAAATGATTCTGTTCATCTTAAATTCAAGGAAAGAAACAACAACATCATCAAAAATACTTTAATCCTTGAGAAAATGAGTCTAACAAGGTCTATTGCAATTAATTCTGTGACTGCATCTAACCAGCCGTTGGTAACCGAGGATTAGTAAATCTAGATTATGTCTGGTTGATTTGAATCAAGGCAGAACACGTCAATGTTCTGCTAAGAGAAGGATACCTTCGCGGAGGGCTTCCTAAGGGACACACACATAATACATAACACGTGCGGAACCTCACGAAAACGCTCATACAACCAGCCCCTCAGCGTGCATTATAACTCGGATCGAACTAGCAGTCTTATTCATTAGGCCACTGATGAGCCTTAAAAAAGTCTAAAATTATAAGTAAGTATTCAAAAATAAGCAACTTATTCCCCAACCCTCGGAAATGTAGGGAAAAAATTATATGCATATTTCGAGTCCAAGACAGAGTTGCAAGAAATAGTAGGCTGTCTAAATACTTCCATAAGACAAAGGTCTAAGAAAGGTAAATTGAAGTACAGGAATGCTACATACACTTCCGTCACAATGATGAATCTGATTACTTTGAAATTCTTTTTTGTCAGTTACAATAACTGATGTGGAAGAAGTTGTTTCTAACTTTATTTTGTTAAGATGCTAAACAAAATAACTTTAAAAATTAGTAAATGCTGACGATAAGGAAAAGGGGAAAAAAAAAAAAAAAAAAGACTGCTACATACATAGTGACATCAATCAGCCGAAATCCTACATTCATCAGTCTTAACTTCTCTAACAAAATCCCAAATCCCCCTGGAGGTATTTTAAATCACATTTTGCAACAACAGATAAAATATTTCCATCATTTATTTGATAACAGTTTTCGAAAGCACACATTTCATAAACATTTTTTTTTTTTCGACGACCAGACTAAAACAAATCCTACTCAGCCACATCCCTCAATCTGGCTTCTTTAAAACAAAAATAAAACGCTAAGTTCCAATAAGATTGGTCATTTCTCCTCTTCGGATTTAAGAGTGGCAGGTAAGGAAGGTATGAATTCGAAGAGTCGTCATGCCTGGGGAGAGAGAGAGCGAAGTTCGTCTAATGGCTTCTCTGTGGGGATGTTAGGAAGGGGGGAAGGGAAGATGAGCTCCTGGAAAGAATGATAGAGATTCCTGGGCTGGGTCCGGTGTCGTACCCCCTCATTAAAGGTCCTGATGGATGGCGGAAGGACCGGTTTCCGTCAAACCTCCAGGCGATTCCATTTCTTAATACACAATCGGCGGAACAAATAACGCTTAAGGCTCGTTGTTGCCCACAAAAGGATAGGCACACCTTCCACTGGACTACCCAAGTGAAATTAAAAAGCTTTCCCTCCGCAGCCACTACTGGCTTGATTGTTTGTCTAACAACAAAGTTGCCGACTAACAGAAGTGTATGGTTATAAATCGGACATCAGACACAAGTGGAAAACTAAACAGACATTAGAACTGATTTTTTACGTATTCGCTGTCGCCGTATAAAATGAAAGGCGAAAGCGCCACAGAAAAAAATTTAAAAAAGAAATGAAGTTCAGTAACTTATTCAAAATTTGACATCGATGGTTCACAGTGTAAGCACTGAGGAAATCTCGGAGGTATTGCTCCGACGGACAGGTCAGGGGGGCACTGACAGGCAAGTAAGTAATACAAAAATGATTGGAAAATTTGGCAGCCTAAACATTTCGAAACCTTTACTCACTACCATTATTTTTCTGCATTGTGTGGTGAGTTTTTATTATTAATTTGATACTGCACGGTTGCAATAAATACCTGTAACGTTAAACGCATTTTCGGACACACTGCATTATCACATTCAAAGCGATTCTAATACATTATTGTTGCAAGCTATCATGGGAGGGAGGGGTAGGTATAACGAGAAATAAAAAGGGTAGATGTAACGAGAAAAATAAAGAAACAATGATCCATTATATAGCGCAAAGAAAGTAATGTTTAATGATCTGATGAGAAAAACTCATTCCAATTTTAAAAATCGTATGTAGACACCACATGACTTCCTTGTATGGCCTATTACGTTCTGCATATTTTTAGCTGCATTTCATTTAAACTTATTTCTTAGAATTTCATTACAGATATAATTCTCTTTCGATCAATTCAGTTCTCACTTCGCGGTAAAGCCAAAAATACATGTATCTCCATTAAAAATTGTAAAATACAGAAAAACATACAACACTAGCTACAGTTAAAACGATTATATATAAATATATATATGTATATTTTACAACAATTAAAATTACAGTTTCTACGCAAAAACGAGCAATTCGGAAAGAGGACAAGGAGGAACTTTTTTCGGTGCACGAAACTGAAAGTTTACGTTTGGTCCCACTCGGCAAAGAGACACTGAATGTGCAGAAACTGACTTAATTCACTCTATTGAGTTTCAAAATGTAAACAAATGGCGGTTCGTTACGCTTAACTCGCCACTTAAACTTTTATATAGCTGACAATTCTAGAACTATTGCATGCAGATTAATAGGAGGCATTAAAAACCTTAACTGGAACATAAAAACCACAGAATGCACTCACTTTTAAAGGGGAAAAAAAAGAAAATTTACCAACATATAAGGATAAAACAACTAAGCTCAGCGAGCGAGGTAATTCAAACAGACGTCAAGAAAAAAAGTTTTTTAAGAATCCATTTCAAATGCATTTTACAATCCTTTTTGGCAAAAACAATCCTTTACTCTGTCCGTACGCAGAAACATCGTTCAAATTGTTTCGAGAGCGGTTGCAATTAAATATTATCGTTGGAATATGATACCCGACATTTTTCGCGATTACAATACTTCCTTTACTTCGTACAAAAGGAAGTAAAAAAGTAGTCTGTTTTTCTTTTCCTTTCTACCCTTTTTTTCTGTACTAAATTTCTGAAAATAAACAGAAATGAAAATCAAATCCTTTAGTAAAAATCTATTTTAAATTTACCTGTTATAACGCTATTACTGGCTAATAATCTTAATGTTTGGATAGTAAAAGAAATAACTATAAATGCAGAATAAACACGGGTAATACACTAAATTATGTTCTATACACCCATTAAATAATTTTCGCTCATTTTGCAGAACATAAATTTCTTTAATACAGCATTTCAATGAATTCCGATTAGAATGGATTCAGCTAAATTTGTTCCGTCCAAATCAATATACAAAATCCCTGTACTACTTTAAGGTAGTTTATATTTTTTCTAGTTCTTTTCAGAACAGCATTTCAAACGTGAGGGGGGATTAATTAATTGATTGTATTAGATTAAACTCTAGAGTAAAAACACTTCTTTGAAAAGAGGAAAGATAATGCACATTTAATAAATATGATTTCACGGTCAGGTTACACAAAACTAACGCAAGGGTTTAGTAAAACAGTTAAGGAAAAAATAATATACACAACACGTTTCAGATTTTTACATCCTATATTGTGTTTCGAAATTGCAATCAGTTTCGATGTAGGTTGGACCTAGACTTCGAGTATTTTGGTGTTTACAGCATTCTATGTGGGATACAAGACAAAATGGGAACCGAGGAGACAGTAGAAACACTTCCACCACAGTAAAATGACACGGTGATAAGGTCGCATAAAGGTTCTTTGCCTATGATGAATGATTTCAGAATGCAATGGTACCTTTTTCAGTCCAGATAAAAATCCTTGTGAAATGAGGTGCCTTTGTTAATGATTCCGGTTGCAGCCTCGAAGTCACTCCAAGGGACAAAGGGATAAAAGAAGTTTTTTCATCAGAGTCAGAGGATGGACACCTTTTTTATATACGCGTGAAGGATTCTTCGCTCAGGAATTCAGCGCAGGTAACGACACCGTGAATTAGTAAGGTTTGGAGCAGCGAGACAAAAAGGTGGCCTTTTTCCTGAGATGAGCCAGGATTTTCCTGCTGAAGCAATGGATATATTGTCTCACTGGAACTATCCTTCCTCGTGTGTAATGTTAATAGTGATAGCGCATTCTTCCTTTTAACAAATTTCTGAAATTACCCAACTGAATGTATCCAATCCCACATCGTCATGAGTTGCAATTGTTAACATTTTTATTTATTAAAATCCACGTTATTGTTAGAACCTGAGTTAGAAGTTCATTCCAATCTTGTATTACAACCCGGGGTTTGTGTAGCAGTTTCGGTCACTACACCACAGCATAAAAAATACGTCATATAAAATAAGCGGTATTCTAACAATAGGTGATCTACCGGGTCGTATCTATAACAACAAGTGGCATACCCTATATTTGCCTTTACTTATAAGTATGAATCACGTGATTTAACCTTTATTTGTCCCGCTCTGGTCTTGCATATGCCAGGGCTACTCACTGCATTTTCGTAGCACCCCCACTCCCTTGGGTAAAAGAAATCAACGGAAATGAGATCAGTCAATATGCTAATTGCGAATAGTGCTAGAGAGCAGCTAAATTTTATCGATTTATTGCAATTGAGGAATCTGCAGTACGTTGCCCGCGATGCTGCCTCTCACCGTGCTAAACTGTAGTAACGATTTGTCTACAATGGGGATAAATTTCTGGCCATATTGAGAGACATCAAGATAGTATGTGCATGAAAAATAGTGACTTCTGTCAGTGCAATTTTACATCTGAGTACAGTAGTACAATGATGACTATCGGGAAATGTGAAATAGCTTGCCACAGTCGGCAATTATCAAATAAGATCGCTTGAACTACTTTCTAAATGTATGTGTTTCAAGTGCAATGACGACCCTCGACGCATATAATAGATCGTATTCGAGACCGTATCAATGCATTCTTCTGGTAATGTTGTATAATTTAATATAATAATCTGGTAATGTAACTTCTTTGTCATATAAAAGGCGCTAGGAAATTTTTATTCTTTTAACACAATCTGAGAAAAGTCAATTGACGATTTCTGTAAGAAATCTCGCCACATAAAATTAAAGAATACAACCAGAAGAGTGGTAAAATTTCTTGAATTATTGAGAGAGCAAGAAGTAAATGACAATATGCTATAGTCAATTTTAAGCATAATCTCATTATCTTTGGCTCTTGAATTGACAACTTATGTTATTTTCTATGCATCTTTAAAACTTAACACACTCCTTACTCAGATTGTAGAGACATTAGGTTATTTCGAAGCAGGAGACATGCGAAATGAGCAATGTCCTCGCCGGGACTTGAACCTCCAACCTCTCGAATACGCACCGAGTGTGCTGGCCATTACACTACGAAGGCATGCTAAGCAGGCGGAAGAGATACCTCATAAGATTTACCAGTGACATTAAAGGTATTTAGAACTCCTCTTGCAAAATTCGATACTCTGAATAATGGAACTATAACTACGGGTTAAAGCTATCCAAACAAAACAACATTCAGTAAAAATTCTATAATTTGACTCCTAGTATGTATGCCACGCGCAGGCTGATATGAGTGCTGCTAGAGACTATGAGCGCATCTTTCAGAAATAGTTGAAAGCATTTAACTTCATTCGGAGCCAGCTTTATTATGAAGAAAATTATAAAATAAAATTCTGTTGAAGGAAAAGAAAATATTAATATATCTGCGATTAACCACTGCAAATTACTAAACTTAGTCCTCGTGCTCTTTTGAAAATTTCTCTAATCGTACTTTTGGAAGACAAAATTTGCCGAATGGATTAAGGACGCCAAAGATGAGCCAACTGGGAAAACCTCACAGGTGTTAAGGTTGCAGAGCAATGAGGAAGGAAAGTTTAACCGATATTATTTGTTTAAAACTCTCTAGACCAGCGATTCTCAACCTTTTGACTAAAGTGACTTTTGACCCAAACAAAAACCGAAAACTTTAGTACCACCACTACGTTTTACAATCGTTATTTTTCAATTTCCCAGTAGAAATATTATATATATATATATATATATTGCCATTTGCACAACCTATTCACTATTTTATTGCATGTGCACACACAAAAAAATATTAGATTAAAAATGGTGACCATTTATTATCAAAATTTAAGCTATAACACTTTAATTATAAAGGAAGTGTGAAATTTGGGCCTATTTAATAAGATATCAATTTCTTTTTGTCTAGTCTTATTTCACTTAGTTTTAACCATGAATTAAGATAAACTTTTAATTTTGATCTGTATTTATTTTTCAAATACAGTATGGAAGATAATCCTTATTCACACAAACAGGTTGTACAAAAAGGCAATAAAAATTAAATAGCTTTATTTGAAATGCTTTTAAATTCTTTTTTCGGTTCAGCCAAATTTAACGAGTGTGTTATTTTTAAAATCTTCAGTTAGAGTTCGATCACAGGAAATTTTATCAATTGTTCTTTTTCTTCATGAGATTTTTGAGTTTAATAAATAAAAATACTTTGTTTCTTTGCGTACGTACCATCAGTAGTACGTGTACCACCGGTTGAGAATCGCGGCCCTAAACCATTAAATACATCCGTGAAATTTATACAGCATAACAGTCACAAATTAGTGGAGATGTAATCAAACAATCCACCATAATGTTTTGAGAAGAAAGCGGATATTCAAATCTAGAAATATTTATGCAATAGCAATACAGTATATTCCAAAATATATATTAAGAATAATAAGGTATTCATGTTCTGTAATTTATCTTCTACTGTGTTTTCATCGAGTTAAATGCATTTTACGGTTATTCTGTATATAGCATGCATTCTTACAGTATATTAAATTACGTTAAGAAAACCGATTTTTTACGCATTGTCTTCATAAATCCGATAATCCAGCATATTTATTATTCGGCATTACTCAACTTGGCAGATCATCGAATTTTTACTGTAACAAATTTAATTTCTAGGCGGTTTTTTAAAACATCTTTAAGGAATATATGTTTATCAAACACTTAAAAATCTCACCCCTGCAAATTAAGTTTTTCTTTCGTAGCATGCAAATAAGATTTTTGAACAAAGCTGCAACAGGTGAAAAGGCGAAAATAACATTAATTATTTTAAAGGCATAACCTTGTTCTTATCTTTGAAAACAATATGAATTACCTCACCAATTTCTTTATCTTCCTGAAACTGCGTCCAGACAGACCTTTCGATAAGCCCAAGATTAATTGTTGGAGTAATTAAATTCTTTGAATCCATTTCTTCAAGCTAATTAAAATAAATTTACTGAAACACTTCATTAACCTAGCCAGTCTGAAAGATACGCTCCACGTCCAAATGTCGTTTATCTTTGAAGAATCCTCATGCAAGTTGATTAATTAACAAGCACGAGTACACTGACTGCGTTTAAACTAATGTGTTTTAATATGCGCATTAAAAGTTTTCCGAGAAATTACTATATTGTCACAATACAATAATTATACATATTTTTCAATTTGTTAAGGCTTTTTGATGCTGCAAATATATTCTCGATATACTAATTCCCCTTTAAGAAAATCAGAGCATCTCCGACATACATTCGGAAAATACATACCACATACGCGACGCAATATGTATTATTGCCAAATTAAATCAGGCACATCTGTGCAAGCTTCATCACACAGCGAAATGTTATAGTTTCACTCTCGAACACCTGACATTCAGAATTTCATCGTTGCTCCTAATGTTACTATGCAGATTAAATATCACATACGCGATGACGGAGATTCATTGCTACAAATTTAATTTAATTTATTTTATTGCGATTTGGATTTATTATGCTCGAAAGTTTCTGTAGTACGAATTCCTCAGTTTCTTGGATTCATAGAAGGTCGAATTAATTTCAATGGATCAATTTAATTTACTTACCTATTTTAACATCACACCAAATCTGTGACAGTGATGTCACAAATTTGTAAATTTAATTGGGCTGTTACGATTTAACTGTACTTAATTAAGCTCTACAGGAATTATTAAATTTTACTCTTGTTGCAATGACATTATTATGAATGAGTGTTATGATTCAGGACGCATGACAAGAATTGCCACTAAAAGAGGACTACACTGTTCGACAATTGCTAAGAAACAGAGTCATTTTACATCATAACTAATTATAGACATGATTTCAAGAAATTACTGTTGCGTGTATACGGGTTCGTAATAGAATGAATGCGCACAGAACCGATGATAGCTTGACAAAATTTTACCAAAAGAAACATTTTACAGTTCTGGAACTTTGCACAAAAAGACTCGTACAGTTTTTCTCAGCATCACACAGAGTACTATCCGTAGTTACACTTCAAACTATAAGAATGTTAAACACAGCGGAATGAAAAGCGCATCTAAAAGGCGAAGCTCCCATGGAGATCTTTCAATACTCCGAACTCAGTTGAACTAAACAAATGAGAACTGAACATGGAGGGAACATCATTCTACTGCTAGCGTCAACTTTTTAAAGTTTTCATTAGTAAATTGAAATTTGCCCTAAGGCCTTTTACAGAAATCTATGGGAGGTAAAATGCATTCGCATAGTTCGTCAAAGACAGGAATGAAAATCATGATAACCAGAAGTCAGCATTATATAGCATATCATCGTAGGTGCCATCATATACGGACTGGTGGTGAAACCTTGATTGCAGTAAAAGTCATAAAAATTATAGGTAACACAAGAAAGTACTTAAGACACAGTAATAGTCATAATATGATGGGATGCAAAAATGAAGCAGAGTAAAAACACTTGATCACGAAAATAAAAGTTCGAGGCTCGAACGGATGACCTGTGAGATGGTAGTAATGTCTCTAACCACTAGACTGTTGAGTCTTCAGACGAAAATACACACGAAATCAGTATAATAGCACAAATAGTAAAAGTAAGAATTTTGATTAAATACGAAAAGTAGAGATGTACACAGCTGTTTACAAAGTTGACCGTAAGAATTTCACCACCACGTAGGATTATGATGAATCATCCTTTTTTGTATAGTTTCCCCTCGGCCGCCGAGAAATCTCTAGTACCTTCCATTTATTGAAATTACTAAAAGGGATAAGGTTAAAGTTACATACAAGGGCCGAATATGGTTACAGTTACATATAGGGACGAATTACCGTTACTTAATTACAATACCAATTACTGTTATATAGGGACCTGACCAAAATGTTGTCAAATGATCGCCAAGCTTGGAGTCAAAAATTAGTCGCCTAAACCATTGCCAACTTGGCGATATCTCGCCACTTTACCGACATAGCCATTTACCTCTACGAGTTATATTTTTCGGCGTGCTTCGTCTCTTCAGACTTTTCATGTTACATTCTATAAAAGACACTACAATTTCACATAGAATTTCATTAAAACTATTCACATTATATATATATATATATATATATATATATATATATATATATATATGTATGTATATATATTCATAATATTATTGTGCAATTTGTTCTTCGCATATTTTATGTGAATTTAGATCAACAGATCCAAGAAAAGTGCATTTGTGGAAGATTTCAAAGCCAAACTGATTCATAGTTAAACCCACTTTGCCAAAAAATATGAAAATGTTCTGGAAAGTAGCTGATTTGCTCCAGAAAATACAAATCCAGACGAAACCAACATTAATGTTCCGGTTATTTGAACATTGCAATCAGTCTAAGGGAAGGTAGTCTTTCGTGGAGGAATTCCTCAGGGAAATTGGCCCATATATCATGTTACACACTGACCAGCAATATTCCAAGGTTCGCTACTTGGCCAGTGGCTGGCTTAGTCTTTTCACAGACTTAAGAGTAATTTCGGAGAAATTTCATGACAAGAAATTTTCTTTAATCAAATCAAAAAGCATACCACTATCAATGGTGAATTGTTTTTTTTACCGTTGTTACAATTTTCTATTTCAAAAGAGATTTACATTGATACTGTATTATAATGCTTTACAAAAAAATTAAATGGTAAGTTAAGAAGAATAATTAGGCGTTGTTATACAGCAATCACATAAGTACAACAGCGTTTTGAAGAATATATTCGACAGGCGGTTTTTAAACATATCCACCACTTATTTTTAGATGTTAGTATGCACACTGGTCCAGGTTACTTTTCCATGCTTAGAAATATTTCGAACTACAATAATTTCGTTGGTAATTTTAACTGTCAACGAATATCACACAAATAAATCTTTTGCGCTTTACAATCAAATAACCCAACATGCTGAAGTAAGTGTTATATGTCTTGGCTGAAAAACAGCTTTGTCTTAAAAAAAAAAAAAAATACTGTTTAGGAAATAAATTATTATATATATATATATATATAGTCGATTATGCTATAATACAGTAAGTAGATTGTACTATAATACTGTAGATCTTATGTCAGAAATGCCAGTTTGAAAAAAGAAGTCTGTAAATTTTATAACCTATCCTGTTTTATGCATCTCCCGAGTTTCCCCCCTTTTCTCATAATTGTTAATACAGTAACAACGAGGACAATGTATCTGTTATTTTTATGTACTACACACGCCATTTATCATACAATATGATATGACACCAACGATTTCACCATATCATTTTTATGAGTCCAATTACTCTCCCCACTACACTTCTGTCATCGTCATTCAAAATCTTTCACCTACGCACAGTTCACGCCCAACAGCGCAACCTGCTCTTGATGTTGCTGCAATGTAAACGACAGACTGATGACTTAACTTCTGTTGCAACTTTTTTTTAACACTCCTAATCAGTGAATACAAAAAATAGTTCAGTAAGGTTAAACAAACATGGAAGGAACTACTGAAATTTATGATTCATTTTACATCGTAATTCCCATTTTACTACTCTGTAAAATCTGCGAAGTATTTCATTTTTGATATTAAGTTATAAGGGATTATCACTCTTCCATATGCATGATCACGTGGTGTAAGTGGTTAACATGTCTAGCTAGGAAACAGGCGATCCACCGTTCGAATCCCGGACACTGATTTCTAACGTTCGATGGTCCGAAAAACCTAAAATATCTGTAAATATAGTAAATAATATAAATGTCTATCATATATGAATATCATTAATTATGCATGAGAAGAAAATTAACATTTTACAGAACAATGGCATATTCATTACAGGTTTTTAAGAATTCCTCGCGTTTTCTTAGTACGCGCATAAGCTGAGATCTTCCACGCAGAAATAAACGTAAAACTAATTAATATCGAAGAATTTTTTAAACAATATACTTCCAAGCATATTGTTTTGTTGTTGCTGTCATTTATTCTCTTGATCTCAGAGGACCTGGAGCAGATCCACGGATTCATTAAAGCCAAAAGGCAAAGAACGTCTGTCATTGGCAAGGGCCTTGGTAATCTTATAGGTGACAATTTGACTTTACACAGCTCCGTCTTAGGTTTGATTGAAAAACATCCCTGGGAATAGATACAGGAGTTCCCTTCCCCTATTTTCCCCCATACAACATAACTTTCCAGGTCAGATTCCGCTCAACGATACTTTAAATACCCTCCTCCCTGCCGCAAAGACATCGCAAACATCTATGCCTTCTTTAGAATTCGAACCTGGGTCCGATGATATGGCAGCCGGCACCATTAACCACCAATTGCTTTAAATATTGCTTTATGATAATTTCTTTAAACAGTTGCTGACGCTAAACTAAATCTTCAGCATATGCCAAAGTTTTATGTTTCTTTGTTTGAAGAGGCTACAGACCACTGTAGTTGGTATAAGCTCCCAAGCAGGATATCCCAAGGCAGCCAAAATTTGTCTTTTGGTCAGTGAATTTTCATCCATCGTGATTTAAACTCCATCGAGCAGTTGGAAATAGAAAAAAACCATATCATATCTAATATAAGCTATTTCAATATGCTTTTCTGCACCTTTAATTGCAGAGATCATATAACTTTTCCCACTAGGATACATGAAAAGTCAATTGTACCCGTTCCTCGATTTGACACACGGATCTACCAATCATAACTTAAATTAATAACCGCTTCCATTAAGAGAACACGTCGCGCAACCGGATTAGAGGTTAGCTTCGCCGTGCCGAAGGGGCCGGGTTCGAATCCCGGAGAAGATATGGATGTTTATATAGTGTCGGTGCGGCATGGCGACACTCTAAATATGCATTGAGCCGAAAGTCCTCTCGTGTGGTTTGGTGGAAGGGGAGAGAGATGAGAAACCCTCGAATCCGATCCCCCCCCGAGTGCTCTCCATCAAAATTGGGGGCGGAAATGAGCAAAATCGCACTGTCACATGTACGGCGCTCAAGGTTGTTGCCAACGATAGTCATATCTTGAGCGTTTCTTGCCCCGAAGAATTTCGTGAGCTTGAGTTGATGTCGCTGCCAGACAAGTAACAACAACAACACTAGAACACGCATGACAGAATGCGATAATTTCTTTATTCTTTCACTTAGATGATAAAAAGGAGAACGATCTGAGACCCAATCGACCAAATTTATGCATGATGATTTAACAACTAGATTCTAGCTACTACATCAGAGACCATTTCGAACCACGAAACATGAAAAATCACTTTGTGCTTGCCTGGATTTGAACCACAGATATTCTATTTCGTAGTTGGATATGCTAGCCATTTACAACCCAACAGCACAAGCTGGAAAATGTAATATTTTCTCATACAGTGAACGTTTTCATGATTAGAGGTAAAAATTTGGTGAAGAAATGTTAATTTTTGCTCAAAATTAGTAACTTAATAAACTGAAGAAATGCCACTACATATATGTAGTTGAAAACGCCTAAGCCACCAATAGTCGTAAGTAAAAAACTACATGACAGATGCAATAAAAACTTTGGCAATTTATTCATCCACTTTTACATCCCGAACTGAAAAGGACCGCTTGTACTCAAATTAAGCATCGAATTTATTGATATTTAATTACACACAATTAGGTTCAAGACAATCGCTCGAAATACGAATCCAATGGCAGCAGCCTATTAAACTTCCATTAAAAATGTTACTTCGGAAACTGCAATCACGGAGTTGAAACAGTTTTCACGGTGATTAACTTTTTTCATGACTGACGGGCACGATTGCCCCCCTTCCTCAATCTGTACTACTAATCTAAGAAAAATAACAGACGTTTTTACCTTCCTTGTACGCCACTTCACTACTACAACATCTTTGCAGCAAACATTAAGAAATTTTTGACTTGCAACATATTCCTTTCGGTGCTGATGAATAACATTTTGAAATAAAGTAAATGTAAAATAATTCATAGAAACGTAAGCGATGTAATTTTTCAGTTTTTTCCGATTTATAGCACAATTGTCAGTTCTGAAATATGAAAAATCCAAGAGCATTTTGCGCCACATGGCAATGTGACTCCAAGATTCCAAACCAAGCAATTCTGATTTGCATAATGAAGAAGTCAAATGCATAATGAAGATTTAAACAAAAAAAAAAAAAAAAAAAACTATTACTTCCTATGCACAGGACCGGATTTAGATTCGACGAGATCCTGAGCTGCTTGAGATTATGGGGCCCTTTATGAGCTATATGAGTCAATTTTTTTTTTATATGGGATACGCTACAGTTTTTCAGCGGGCGGGCAAGAAAGTGGAAGCCCTAAGCTATAGCTTTTTCAGCTTATACGTAAATCCCGCACTACCTATGCATAACACTGCTAAATTGACATATTATTTGATAAATAAATGTCTCATCTCGGATAACAATTTCCCCGCAGCGAACGTTACCTTCTGTCATTCTTTTTAATTTAATTTATTTTATTTTTTAGAAGTGCGCACAAATTATAACAGGGAAAAAAATTAGATGAAAATGTTAGTTTCCTGTCCAGTATTCAACATATTGTACAAAAGTTTGAAATTTCTGCATGTGTCATAGGAATAAACTTTCTAAATTGAAAGCAAGAACAGCAGCATTTATTTATTTATGTTTAATAAAATACGTATTAGATAAATTTTTCAAAAATGAGAAATTCTTCTAAATTTATTTCAAACATTTCTTTTCATTCGCAAACAGCTTTACGACTTTAACAACAACAACTGAGGCATATGAATATCCCTAAATTTAAAGCTTGCAACTCCTAATGGCAAGAAGTTTGGCCACCCAAGGTATTTAATTTAGATACAAGTCTTACGAATCTATCCAGTCATTGCCGCTATCCTAGATTTGACTCTCTGACATCCTTTGCAGCTCTAAGTGAAGATTTCTCACGCTTCTATGCACACGCAGGAGCTGAGTAATTGCGGTAAGCAATTAGAGGCCCACAGTTAGCCATCACCCGAATTGTTGTGCATCGACTTTACACAACAAAGGCCGAATGAACTTTTTACGTAACTCGCCGCCAACTGGCAAGGTAAGTCGGGAATTACTTTTATTTGCCTCTGAAAAAACCTCTTCATGAAAGAGAGGTAATCTGTCATGGGTCTAGGCATTTTAAGGTACAAAAAAACGCATTTTTAAATTGAAAAACCAAAGGTTATTATAAAAAGCTAAAGTTCTCAATATCCTTAGACAGTGTTTAAAGAGTGAAGTGCAAAAATTTGTTACCTGTTTAAAGATCAAACACTTTAATATCTGTACTTGTTTTCTTTAATAGCTATGCCTGTTTTGTTTGAAGAGCTATTAATTTCGATTTAGAATTTTGCATTGATTCTCTTTTCAAACTGTTGACACCAAATATTATCGCCATGTATTAGATTTAAAGAAACTAAATAATGAAGAATCTGCCTGAATGCATGAATGTTTCTCGCATTGTGAAAAAAAAACTGTACCTAAAGCCATCTAATTTTGAATAACGTAGTCCTCCAATCGAAGATGGATACCTGGAAGCCCAAATTTGGAATTTTGGATTTTTTTTATTGTCTATTTCATATTTCGTAAAACGTTAATGAATTTTTGATAGAAGAACTCAAAGATTTCAAAACGAGCAATGGCAACACTGTATGGAAAAAACATTTTTATCTCCAGAGCGCGAGGCTTTGTTTCAGAAATTCTAAATATATGCAGTTTGGTTGTTTTCAAATATTTTTTTATATTACTGTTGAATTGAATTTTATATGGTTTAAGTACGAATCTGAATCTTAAATCTGAAAGTTTTCAGATTTTTTTTTCCTTTGTTTATTTTATTTTGCCCAGTTTTAATACCGTTTTGAAGTATGACAGTCTTGTTTATTTATTTATTTTTATTTTCTTTGGTTACTGCCGTTAACCAATGAAAATCAATTCAGAAATTGCTCTTATTCTTACCATATCATAGACGCCATTCGCAATAACCCAAACAAAATCTACGAAAGCAGTTTAACCGTAGCAGTGCCCCCCCCGAAGGTAGTTGTATTTTGATTTACTTATCCCTCCCCAAAAGTCTGTTAACAATAGTATGCAAGATTGGATACTGCCGTAGCTTAACTCATGTGGCACTGTATTACAAAATCCATGCAGGTAGCATAAGAAAAAATAAACAAGATGGAGAAGACAAAACAGATAAGGTACGATCTCAGGAACAAACACGCCAAATTTTGATATTGATTGTGTCATTTATTTATTCATAATCAGATGCAGTCAGTCCACTGATGATAACAGAAACTGTAAAATGATTAAGAAAAACAGAGGCAGTTCCAATGCATCATTATTGTCTCAAAGGACAGCAAAAGTCTTTTAAAGACATTGCAAGGGAAGTACAACATAAACTTCTGATTTCAAACTTTATTTGGGAGAGAAAGAAAATGGAGAAAGAAAGAGAAACACATAAACATGCTTACATCGTCAAGAACAGGAATTTAACAACACATAACACAGGGATGGGCAAACTACGGCTGGCAGGAAGGTTCTATCCGGCCGCGGATATAATTTTAATTTGCTGGTCCGAGGCAAATTAAAAGAAAATGTATTATTTATATATTATATCTCCATCTCCTTTTCTACTTTGTTTAAATATTAATTTTTCTTCCTTTTCTTCAGAGGATCTTTTTACTTTCTTTATTTTTGTTCTACGAAACATAAATCGACGGAAATAGCAAGCCCAGATAGCTTTCAATACCTAAAGAGTTAAAAGCGGCATTCACAGGTAATTTCGAGATTTTCTTCAGTCAGTGCAATCTGAATACTCTGATGTACTTTATTACACGAAAGTAAGGTGGCTTAGCGCAGGATGTTTTTTCCAGCGAAGTGTGGCAGCTGAAAGACGACACTGTGTCGCTCTTCCATGAGAAACAGCGTTCTGCGGAGTGTGAAATGTTAAAAGATACAGAATGGCTTTCGGACTTTGCATTTTTCACAGATCTTCTTTGTCATATTAGCAACTTGAACGTCAAGATGCAAGGGGAAAATCAATTTATATATCTGGGCCCTTATCAAAGCTTTTAAATTAAAACTTAATCTGTTTTCTGGGCAGCTAGATAAGAACGACTTGTCTCATCCCGAGGCTAAATTCAATACTCTCAGTAACTGAAGAGAAGCTTCAGAATTATGAAGATTGCTTGAAAAAAGCTTTGTGTTCGAACGCAGATTTGAAGATTTCAGTGTCCTTCAAACAAAATTGTATATTTTTACCAAGCCTTTCAACGCAAAATGTGAAGCAGTGAGGCAGCTTGAATTAATTGTGTTGCAATTTAACGATCATCTCAAACAATTGTTTCTAAATATGCCAAAGTTAGAGTTTTACAAATTATTACTTTCGATATATCGAAAGTAAGTTTCCCAAATTTAATATCTCACGCCCAGAAAATCAGTGCTATGTTTGCTTTATCTTATATATGTGAACAAGTGTTTTCAACTATGAAACTTAGAAAGAATTATTTGAGAAGTAGACTGGCAGATCAGCATTTAGCCTCCTTCCTTAGAATCAGTACATTTCACTTCGAACCTCAATGTAAGGAACCTTTAAAAATGAAATCTCAATTTCATTCATCTCATTAACATATTTAAATTGTAATACTTGTATATTGTTTTTAAAATTTTAGAAAAATTTATCTTGCCCCGCCAAACTTTTTTTTTTCAATTTTTGGCCCGCGACCGAAAAGGTTTGCTCATCCCTGGCATAACACTTACCGAAGGAATAAACGCTCCGTCAGGAAGACAATCTCTTCAAAATAGTAAATAACTCCTTTTTGAACGTACCAAAACAGTAAACATACTATTCGCATAATCAGACCGTCGCCCATGACTCAACTAGATGCTTTATAACTATAACATTACTTTTGCATTTCGAGACTCTGTCAAGGATGCGCGATTATTAATTTGGCAATATTTCACCTGTGATTTTTTACGTTATCGGAAAACACATCTTTTCTGAAATAATGCAACCAATCGTCATCAGGACTGACTAATAAGCAAAGTTTTAAAACTAATGATTAATAGTAATTTCTTTTCAGCCCTAATTCTCTGATAAGAGTTTGTGGTGTATGATTATGGGTTGAATTCGGTATGGACAAAAAAGGGCATGTGCCCACGCTATCTCCTTTTAAGGAGGTCTTCCGAATTTTCTTATGACATTTAAAATATATCATGTTCTATACATATTTTTGAATTTAGTTTTAACATATATAAAATCAACAGCAGTACGCATCAGAAGAAACGATTTCTTTAACGTTTGAAATAAACTGCATTTTTGAATTCTACATTTTACTCGCATACAATATATAAGCCCTAGATAAAAAAATAGTACGTTTCGTAAATCTTCACGTATACATGGAATTTGTGAATTGTTTGATCCTAACTTCGTAAGAAACTGCCTTATTTATAAATACATATGTTTGTAGAAGAGAAGATTGAAATATTTGCAAAGCATGCCAGAAGAAAAATTCCTTTATTTTTTAACAAAACATTGGTTTCGTCGTAGATGAATATTCTGGATACATCACTAATGAACTGGCGATAACCGCTGTCCGTTCTTGAATGAATTTCACATTTTGATGCTACAGCAAGAAAGGAAACCGCGAAAGCAATCTAGCTACAGCGAGAAGAGGAGAGAGAATGCAATGTTTCAAGAGGAAATCTCCTTTTCGAATGATTTATTTCGATTTAACTTTCTTTTGATGCGTAAAGCTTTTAAAATAATTATCATTGGCTGAAGCTTTAGGTAAGTGTCTGTGCATTTTTAGCATTATGTAAAAATCATATGATGGGTTTGAATTTTGATTCAATTTTGAAATGACGCAGTTTAATGAGGTTTATCATAAGCAGTTGCTTCTTTTAGGACAGAAATAACCAAATTAAAATGGAAAACCAAGGGACTAATGCAAACTAAAATTAACGTTTTGATCTAGATCATGAAACATCATTCATTTTGCATTTCGGATAACTTAAAAGGATTAATAAACAACGGCAATAAACAAGTGCGCGAATATTGTTTAAATAAAAGAACAATGCGGTCAGGGAAAGAGCTGGGTTAGGTTAGATTATTTGAATATCGCAAAGCCTCGAGAGCTATTTGCTTACACGAGGGATGCCTTCTTGGAGGTCTTTCTAGGGAAAAGTGGCTCCTATTCACGGTCAGAGAAAATAGCAATTGTTTACGGAGTTCTTCCTTATTTCTAATCAGTAAATTTCAGTTTGAATGTTACAGCTTTTGCGTATTTTTTAATGTTTAATGAACTGACAGAAGATTTAAATGCCTTAATGTAGTCGTATCTATATTTAATCTAAGTTTGTAGAAGTTCTTTAGGCTCTTCTCTTTTCATTAGTTTCCTTCAGGAAAAATAATATCCTGCTTTAAGATATGTAAGTTGATATTTTATGCAACGCATACTAAGCCAGAAACATGGAAACGAAACATATGCGAAATGTAGCTTTTCGTTTAAATACCTGCTCTCAACGGAAAACATTAAATTGTAAGAATATTTCCCGAAATACCTTTCTATGAAATATACAGTGCATGATGTTGCATCAGCTACATCTGCTACATTGAGAAACATCGGGGGGGGGGGGAGCTTCTAAGATCTCCGGTTTTATAGATCGGGAAGTGTAATATCCATTCTCTTAACGAGGTGTGTATATATATATGACTTAAAAGTGTTAATTAACTAAGATAAACCCATATGGCAGATAACTTATATCTAAAAAAAAAAAAAAAACGGGGATTTGACAGCAGCATTTTTTCATTACAATTAGCTAAATTCTAGATATACTCTTTACTAGCTTAGGTTATCTATCTGATTGGTGGCTCCCATTTACCGGCCTTACTTTTACAAAATTTCCTGAGAAATAGGGTATGTTGTTGAGATTTGAAGCGAATCTTTAATTAGGTGCCGGCTGAAAGAACTACGAGACTGCCATGACATGCCGATAAAAGCGTTATCTTTGATTTTGCTTAAACTCATAAATTACTGTACTACAGATCTGAATACTAATAGCTGTGTAAAGCAAACTTCCTTTTTTCTTTTCTTTTAAAGATTCGTATAGAGAAAAAGAGGCGCAGTTTGCTTTGGGAACAAATAACACTTGCTTAAAGCATTTTTTGTCACCAAGTTATTAATTATCGAGCTATATTTTCTGAAGGAACAATAGAGGCTAGCTTAAAGGTCAAAAGGTGCAGTTAATTTGTGGCTACTGTTTTGCATTTGAATTCTGGAGCTATTCTTGTTAAAGCAGGGTGGCAGGAAGTTCTTTCAAGGTTGTAAGACATAATACAATATTTTCTTACAATGCATTTTAACACTGTAATCATGATTTGTCCAGACTATACGACAAATATTCTATGCAACTTAATATTTATTACTACACACATGTACATACTATAAGGAAGATATAAAATACTAATTACATTAACAATTTGAAATAAGAAAATTCAAAATGAATTCCAATGTGAGTAACTACAAAACAGATTACTCATTTTCGTGAAAAACACGAATTTTCCCTCTGACTTAAAAACGAGTTGAATTTAACTACAGCAGGAGGAAAGGGGGAATACCAATTTTAATGCTTAGAAGATAAAAGTCAAAACTTAATTAAAAGAATAAATAATTGTTTAACATAAGAGTGCTGAACGTTTTACGTTCAACGCAAATTGTTGCCCGGTTAATAATATTTAACTCTGATTTAATTGCAAATCTATATCGCTTAGATTTGGTTCAAAATACTTGCTAGAAATATTTATTAAGAATTCTAGATCTACAGTCAACATTTAGAACTCTTTATGAAAATTTCTAGCATGAAATTGTTATCTATAGCGTTAAAAAAAGGCTATCGTACTTAGGAAGGATGAAAGTCTAAAGTAGCTGGCTTGTATTCATATTACTCGAGCCGTCAACCACAAAAACTCTGCAGACATTTCATTTAAATCATCAGAAACATGAACTCAGAACTAGCATTCAAATGGACGCATCTGCTCGACGACTGAGAAGAAGACAAGCAAAATGCAAAAATCGGGAACTTCGTTTTATTGAGCGATTTTATTCAAAAAGCAGTTTAACTCGAAACGTAATTGCAGGCAAGCAAAATACGTACACAGAAGTGAATATTATTAATACATTTTGGCAAAAAGGGAAAAGATGTATCAAAATCTCGAAGATGTATCAAAATCAAATTCATCTTAAATGTTGAAGACAACAGTCTCGTCATCTTAAATATTGAAGACAAGAGTCTCGATCAGGTATTCGTAAATGTTCTTTTGCATTTCTGAGAAGCTAGTGAAGTATGCATGTCACATTTGGATTCTTATTTTTAATACTATGATAATTTACTGCAGTTACTATTGGTGTAGAGACTATTAGATTTTCAGAACCGGGAAACATGAGACATACGCTTGGGCCAGAATTCGAATCACGGATCTTCTTCTGCAGGATAGACGTGACAACCGCTTACAGTACGCAAGAATGCGATATTTCGCATATTCTTTTCTAATTAAAGGGCAACTGTGGTACTTCACAAGAATGAGTCAACCAAATCCAAATGGACGAAATATCGTTCACTGCATTTTAATTTGGTTCCCTGTAAGGACAATTAGATGATCTAAATCAATAAACATGAAAAATCAATTGTGTAAGCGACAGCATTCCTAGCACGCAGCTTTCATTTACTAGCTGCATATTCTACATCACGACAGCACACACGAAAAAAATGTGGTAATTTCATACATTCTCTTCCATTTAAAGAGCGATTATGGCATGAGATCCAGTTGAACAAAATCTGGTGGCGAGGAAGTACAGTCGACCACATTTTAGTTCAGCTTCCGCTATTCTGAAAATTCTAAAATTCTGATGAGTGTCTACTCATCAGAATTTTCAAAGTTAAGAAACATAAATATCAATCTTCCTAGTTATCTTTATCATACACTAATAAAAATAGTTATCTTACAGGAATTGGAGTTCGTGATTCTCCGATTAAGAACACAAAGTTCGCGCTTAACATATGTGCCAGGTCAAGGAAGTATAAAGTTCTGAAATTTTTTCCTTACGACTCAATATATATTTCTATTGGGAGCCATAATAATGACAGCAGTAGCTTGGCGCATCGGGAAAAAAGTTTTCAGTTTCAAAAAATGCAGTTCAAGCACGAAAAACATACTTGAAACGGGGTATCAAAAACATCGCCATTTTCGAAACGGATAGGGCACCCGTCGAACAAAAACAGGCAATGTTTGTACGCTAGAGCTATCAGCAAAACAAGAGAAGTGATTATAAACAAGCACAACAAGAAAAGAGCGCAGTCAAACCGGCTTCATTAAAAACCCACTCCCCTATTCCACAATATCTTGGGGCGGAAAAACAAAATATTATCCCTCTACCATCTATTGGTAGCACCTGACGGACAGACAACCTATAGTGGTGTGTACGCCGAGTGGGCTCTACTATCTACTCCCGCCACAAGCAGAGGTTTATATTGGGCGTATAATGATCCGGCTTCTGGCTCTGGGCAGTTTTTCATACTCCTCCTTTTCTAAAGTCGGGAAATCCAAGCTCAGAAAGCACAACCACAATTTATCTCAACAAGAAGTGTACTTTATCTGTAGACCAACAAGATATTTCCGAATTTTACGAAGGCTTAGAGCAGAACTGAGCATAGCGACTGATACATAATGCGACTCTTTTCATTTTATATATGCTGTCAAAGTAAGTCGCGAAGAAGTTTTTTCATAGTGCAGAATTTTTTTTCCTTCCCATGACTTACAGAATGATGTACTCTTTTCCGGAAACGGCTGCATAGGACGTTTATTAGATGGCAAACGGGGCTCGTGCGCTATGCCACCAATTTCAAGACCTCTAAATCATTTCTACATTATTTAAAATATATATTTTACATATTACTTTTATAATTCTAGGTTTTAAAATCTGGAGCACGAGGAAAAAAGTTAATTTATTTTAGTTTCTTATGTAATGGCATAGTTAGTGGTATGAGTGGAGAGGCAGTTCGCACAAAGCGACACAATTTTAGGAGAAGCATTTTCCATGTGTAACATTATTTTATAGGGGTAAGTTCTGTGGATCATTGACGCAAGTGAAGACTAAGGAGATCCCTAGTTGAAAATTGAATAAAATAATGGCTTCAACACTAGATAAAGCATTCAAAGAAACTGTAGAGTGATTAGGTTATTTCGGAGCAGGAGAGATGAAAAGGAGCAACGCCTTCGCCGGGAATCAAACCACGGACCTCTGGAATACGCGCCCAGCGTGCACACCCCACACCACGAAGGCATGGCAGGAAGGCGGGAGAAATACCTTATATACTCCCCCCTTTTAAAGGACGACTGGGTTTTAGGGGACCCAATCGCCAAATCCTGGGTGGGGAGAATCATCATCGATCACCCCTTTAGTTCGGGCGCCACTGTAGAGACATTAGCTATTTTTGGAAGCAGGGAAGATGAAAAAATGAGCAACGCCTTCGCCGGGAATCGAACCATGGACCTCTGGAATACGCTCCCAGCGTGCAGACCACCACACCACGAAGGCATGCCAAAAAGGCAGGAGAAATACCTCATAAAATCATTACAAGATCTTCAAATGTAACATATTCTTGTTACACCTTGTATACACACCGTTGAAACTTTTGAATGAAAAATACAAATATAAAATAAATTATGATCACCATGACATTAATAAGAAAGAATTTCTCGTTAAGAGAGAAATATTTCAGAGTATTATTTCCATTATTGCAAGGGAAAACTAGAACTGAGTTGTGGAAAAACGGGCCTTCTGAACTTTTGCAGTTTGTTTTAAAATTCTAAAACATAACCTCCTGAATAAAGAAATACTTAAATAAGACTGAGAACTTTCTTCAAAACTGACTTAAGTGCCGGCAGCTATAAAAATCTTTTAATAAATATTTAACACTTACAAATAAATACTTTGTATTAAAAAAAATTTTCTATACTGTCTATAAGACACCAGCTGGAATAATGAAATACACCTTTACTACGTCTACGATGGTTTCATGAAGGGAAAAAAGCGAGCAAAATAACAGTTTGATTTTAAAATGTTGGAATTAAAGATTTTACTTCAACAATAATAATTAGTTTTAATTTATTTTAATATATGTCATTTTGACATTTTGTGGCTATTTTCTTGCGTATCGAAAGAGGATGTCAAGTCAGAAATTGGTAAAATCTCTGGTAATGTCACTGTTTTCAAATCATCTTTAAAAATCAGACATTGGGCCACTGTCTTGCACTCTTATTGACAAGTGATATTATTAAAATATAGCGTATTTTCATATAGTGGGGGGGGGGGAAATTTTAGGATAAAAATACACTATTTTCTTTCTTAGATCAACTCCCACCGGTTGAAACTGTACATCATCGGGGAAGTAATGTTTCTTCAACGCTGAAAAAAATCTGAAACTTTTAATTCTAATATTTTATTGCTATATTTAATTATTAAATTAATGAATAATTGTATTGCGTTGATTTGGTATTTTCTTTGTAATTTAATTAAATAAGGTTTTGTAATCTATAAGAAAACAAGATCTTGGTTTAAATGCATAAAATGCTTATAGTATAAGTAACACATAATAAACAGAAGTATGAAAGCAAAGCATACTGAAAGATAAACAGTCATTAAGTCTGTCTAAGGAGAAAACATGAAAAACATGCAACGCTTTCCCTGAAATTCGAACTTGAGTTTCCAACTCCTAGCCGGACGTGCTACCAATTACACCACGAAAGCATGCAGTAAGGAGGAAGAATATATCTTACAAAGGTAAAATATACAATTTGTTTAAATAGCGTGCCTGAAATAAGGTGAATTTTACAAGGTGAATCTAAAAGTTATTTCATGAAGCAAGCAATATAATTTGCAACAGTGATACTTAACACGTTGGAAAAGAAATGGAATTCTTATTTTAGCACAAAAAGATATATCAAATGAAAGAGGCTTGCTAGAGAGAGGAGAAAACATTAAAAAATGCATTCCTTCTTTTACTATACTTAATAAATTATTTATTGCATTTTGCTATTTGGTAATAACATGCATTCATTGATAAAGAATCTTTCCAAGATCAAATAAAGTATTCTTTCTTCCTTTGATTAGTTTATTTATTCCTTCATTTCAATATGCTTGCAGAAAACTGTACTCCAAACGAAGTGAATCCATTTAAACATTCAAGATTATTAAATTAACTGCAGTCATTAAAATCTAGATCAAACTAAGGAAAATTAGAAATTTTATTCCAAACTTTTACAGTACCTTCATAACACGATTTATAATAGGTATTTTGGGAATAATAAATAAATAAAAAGACACGTGGAAGTACTAATTTTAATCCTATATTTCAAACACATAAAAAATTGTAAAACTTTTATTTAAAATATTCTATTTCAATAAATTCTGAATGAAAAGAAAGACGGCATGCTTCCATTTACGTTTGCTACAACACATGGAATACCCAAACGAAACCTTTCAACTGAGTAAGTCTGATAAATATTGTTCTTTTCCTAGCGACAGAAGAATAAACTGCAGTTGAACAAAACGTGATAAGAACTAACTGTGGCCAGAGAACTACGCCCATCTGAAAATTGCTTACTTTACCACACGTGGATAAAAAAAGCAAAAGAGGAATTTAATTCCGTCACTGCATGAAAAGCAGAGAATACCCGTCCATTCCCCTACATCTTTTTTTTTTCTTTATAAAGAAAGCAACATTGCAGCAGACAGATTTCCAGATTTGGTGCACTGAGCGAACAGTATCAACTTTTAATGCACAATGAAAGCAGTATCAACTGCAATTTAGGGAAACATTTCAACTAGGAAGATGGAAAAAGAAAAAGAATTGCAAATCATAGGTTTGTGACCATTTCCATAGAAGGGAAAAGAAAATACTGTCTACTACTAAAAAGAAGCAAAATACCAGATAAACCCAACGATGCGATAAAGATAGTTTAAAAAAGTGCATATAGGGGAAGGCAGGAAGAAGTCATTGTGCAAGGTGAACGACCCATGCATGGATAAATCTCTCGTCTTTTTGCTGCTTTTCTTCGTCTCTCCATTTTTCTGTAGATTTTGCACTTTTCTGTCCGAGCGAGAAATGTCACCGGACGGCCGACAAGATAGTTGGCGATCATGTAACGGGTCGTTTTGAATTTTATCTCTCACGCACCGTTCAAACCAGTCACGGAGGGTGCTGTGTCATCTTTACGGCCTTTGAAGACAGCTGAAATAAGATGAATAAGTTTCTCTTTTTGCGACGACGCAGAGCTGAAAGATTACCAACTATCAGGATAGCATTTAAGCGGAGAGCTCGATGACGGATTTAAACTTCGTAGAGCATTTTTGCGATCCATTTATTTCCTCACTTCTACATTCCTACGTGGTGTACTTACTAATATGGAATTCATGGCACGTCTCTTCTGCGGAGGGGGAGGGATTGGTTAAAGCATTGTTATTTTTGTCGAATCATTTATAAGAATTATGTTTATAATGAATCAGCTAAAATACAGACGAAGAAATTGAAATAATCGAAACAGAAACACGGAATACACATTTCGATATTCCCGATTTTGTATCAGTCATCTTGATCTATGTATTAAAGATGTATGCTACATATGATTATACATATTTAAACGTTCCATTTTCAAGAATGTCAAGGGGAATCATAGATCAGAGCAATGGCTGCAGAAATTTCCTTTTTAGCCCAAAGGGCGTTAGTCCAGAAGGGCTATTAATTTCGTTTTGGCATTTTGCATCGAAAACTTTAAATGTCCGTTTCACTTTTCAGATTGATGCCAACAAATATTATCGTCCTGTGTTACACTTAAAGAAATTAAATAGTAAAGAATCTGCATAATTGTATGCATGTTTCTCCCTTTGTGACTTAGAGCTATCAATTTTTTGAATAACGTAATCCTCCACCGAATATGGGCATCTGGAAGCCCTAATTTGGAATTTGCTTTATTTTTATTTTTTTTCATTTATTTATTAATTTTTATTTTTAAAATTTTTTTGTTCGTTAACATCAACGGAACAACCATGTCACACCATGTGAAAAATGCATACTGAAGATGGTGGGTACATCAGGAGGAAACCTCGAACGAGAGGGCAATTATGACAGTGGATATTATGGTCAATTAATGACTCGAAGCGATACGGAATTAACGTGACACGCAAGCCCCGGACAATCGTGATGAATGGTAGAATGTCATGATAAAGAGTTTGTGAAAATCTCATGAAAAGCAGCGATCACATCGCTTTTGTCAATCCATGACACTATAATTCCATTTAAAGGTATGGATATGTCCATCACAAATATTGCACACCTATTATATTATTATAAACAGATTACAACATTATATAATATGATTTATAAAAACAGCACTGTATTCTAAAAGACCACTTAAATGCTTGGCACTTTCTAGTATATAGATGAAGATTCCAAGATACCATGAGCAGTCCTCCGTACTTCTGTCACAGGGGCACAGTATGCCGACGATCAATTTCGTTATGACACTTATAATATGTATGTATGTTTTTTTTTTTTTTTTTTTTTTTTCCCAAAAGATAATGCTTTTGGCTCAGAAGTTTGTCATAGGTCTTTCAATAGCTGATTACGTAATGCTATATCTTCTACTTAATGCTATACCACTATATCTTCTCATAATTAATTCAGTCACGTGACAGCCCTCTGGTATAATTTGGTCGACCATCTTGGCTTGACAGAGGAGACGATTCTAGAATGTCGGCAAAATGGAAAACTGATTACCTTATATCTGACACTTTCTATGAATTGTATGCGCATATTTTTCATCCTGCGTTGAGATTTTTCCTGAATTAATGATACCACTACTCTAGGATGCTAAACATTTCTATTCTTCTTTCTTTAATTATATACAACACAAATTTTCATATCATTTAGTCTCGAATATTCCTTTCGACTGCATTCTCCAATTAAAAATGTATTATACACAAGATATTAAAGAGAATAAACTATGACCTTTTATGAAAGCATATGAATAAAAAAGCTAAAAAATATTAACATAAAGTTAAATTTAAATTTCAAAGATTTCAGAAAATACCGATAGCTTTATCTGGAATTAAGGCATGAATTCTTCCCCCAGCGACTTTTATTAACATTATTCGTGTATCAAAGCTCGTTCTAGCATGTCATTGTTGTGACTTATCTCACTTGTGTAACAGTAAAATCAGAACAAGCCCACGAAATACATCGTAGCAAGGATTGCAAGATTGCGCCTGTCGTAGGGAAGAGCCTTGAGCACCATACAGTTGACATTACGACTTCGCTTGGTTCCGCCCCCAATTCTGATGGACAGCACTCCCCCCCCCGGGGGTTGATCAGTTCGAGGGTTTCCCCCTCCTCTTTTCCCACCACCGACCTCTCGATAGCACTCTTGGTCACCGCATATTCAGAGTGTCCTCATGCTGCAAGGACACTATGCATTTACAAATATCCATGCCTTCTCCGGGATTCGAACGCGGGTCCTTCGTTGCCACAATAAGCTTCCCTAACCATTATACCGTCCGGGCGGCTCGTTCTAGCAGACTACTGGCAGAGTGGATAAATATTAAAAAGTGGTAGCTCGTCGCTTATTCGATTCCGACAGCTGAATATGCTGACTGCATGGACAACACTACTTCGTAATCATAAAGATTTCAATTATTTCTTTCTTTAATTATATACATTATTAGTTTCAAAAGACAATGCCTTTGGCCATGCATTAATGACTTGGACTGCTACACATTTTAATATGCAGGTTAATTCCAAAAGTCGCGTTTATTTATATCACGCAGCAACAGTTGAGTGATGAAGATTTAGTTCGTAAAGCGAGAACCGTTTATTTAAATAAAAATAAGCCAAGTTCGTCACTCTTGTAAGGTATTTTCTTCTTCCTTACGCCTTCGTGGTGTAATCAGAAGCATGACCGGCAATCAATCGGAAGGTTCGGAGTTCGAATTTCGGGAAGGGCATAGCTTATTTTTCGTGTTTCCTGCTTCAAAAACACTAACAGATTCTACAATATTTCTTCATTTATTTCTTAACTTAATTCCAGCCCACCAGCGGCCGAGCGGTAAAGTCGCTGAACACTGGTAGTTCGGTCCGAGGTTCGAATCCCGCGAACGGGCTGGCTGCATGGGTGTTTTTGTGGTTTTCCCCATGTGTAACGTGTATACGAGCCAGTTTCCCTTAGAAAGTCCTCCACGAAGGCATCCCTCCCCTTAGGCAGATAGCCCTAGTGTGCTTTGCCATAATTAAAATACACAATACACACTTTACTTAATTCCATTTTTTGGATAAATAGTAAGTTTAATTTATTATTCCAGTATAATATGCCCACCAGCAGCCGAGCGGTAAAATCGTGGAACACTGATAGTTTGCTCTGAGATTCGAATTCCGCGAAAGGGCTGGCTGCATGGGCGTTTTCGTAGTTTTTCCCATGCGTAACGTGTATACGATGCAGTTTCCCTAACAGAGTCCTCCACGAAGGCATCCCTCTACTTAGGCGGATAGCCGTTGAAGCTTTCCCGTAATCTCATAAAACCAAACCATCCTTAATATATAAATATTATTATTCACATTTTAACAATTTATTCAGCTTTATTTATCTCTTTTCACTTTTCGTCAACGATATTCCTTAGTTCAATTTAGAAATATTCTTGCAGAGACATTAGGATTTTTTTGGAAGCAGGCAAGATGAAAAATTAGCAATCGCCTTCGCCGGGAATCGAACCACGGACCTCTGGAATACCGGCCCAGCGTATAGAACCGCTACAACACGAAGGCACAACTAGGAAAGTGGGAGAAATACCTTATAATCTTATTTCAAAACTGAATTCTTCTTACTTCTTAAAGTTCATTTCTTATTTTAGAAATTAAGTGCTACGGAATTTTAATCAGTTCTCTAAAGTAATTTAGAGAACTAATTAAAATTTTGAATTATAAAGCGAAAATAATTAAAAATATAACACGAGTCATGATTAAACATACAATTGGAATAAAAAAAAACATTAATACGCCGCTATTAGCAGCCAAAAATTTAGTTTATGTATGGAATAAAGCTGTTTTTTATTGAACACAACAAAATAGTTCGGTGATTTCATTCTTATTTTTAATATCTGTTCTCCCCCCCCCCATTTCTTTTAACTCGACTTTTTGTGTTGTATCCAAATGTAACGTTGAAGAGTAAGCACTTTTATTTTACATTTTTCCTTGTACTACGCAAATATATACGCTCCTTCTTACTCTTAGCTGGATTTATGGGTATTACGGCCCTAAGATTATACAGAAATAAAGTTCATCCACTCTGGTAAGTTTATGGCAACTTTTCTTGCACATCGCGGACCCCAGCCGAGAAAAGAATTTCCTCTAACCGAGATGACGCGTGGCTTAGAGCTCCAATCACATCATTAAAAGCGGCGATAGTGTGCTGCAAACACGAGGTCAGATATTTTTTAATACTGGTGGCTATAAAGTCAGATTTCCATCCCCATAAAACAGCGTCTTGGTTTTTTTAATTACTGAAATTCTCTAGTACTAATTCATGAATTCAGCCTGGAGTGCACTAATCGTAATTTTAAAAGTTTGCAGATTAAAGAAATAAGTGCAGAATTTATGAATAAAAAATGCAAGTTATTATGCATCTTTTAAGATTGTTTCAGTAACGAATTAATTAAACTTTTTTACATATTGCAAAAATATTTCTTCCGATATTATCACAAAAGGATTATTATTCTGAAAGCGTAAGCATAAAAATATTTTCGAAGTTTAGCTTAAACTATTTTTGTCTCCATGTATGTCTACAAAATGAAAACAATATATTACCAAAAAATGGATCAACATTTTAAAAATTAATAATAAAGAAAAGTCATTGAAAATATTTAAATAACTGTATCAACGTAGAGTCAACCTTCGATTTATAGTAGTAATAACCAGAACGGCATCCAAAGTTAATTCAAAATTATGATGCGAAGGAGATTAAAAAGAACTCGGCAAAGAGAAATAACACATATCATAATTAACAGAAAAAATACTATTAACTAGTTTAATCTGATGACCCACCTACTTACATCCATTATAACGTTCGGGTAGTTCACCATATTTGTTATATGTATCATCTGACATTTCAATGAAAGGAGGGATCTGGAGGATCTAGGTTCAGAACACAGGCAAGTTATAGCCTCTATTAATGTCCGCCAACCGACAAGCCGAAGTTTAAAGAAATCTCGGTATTTTAAAAAAGCAAATTGGGTGACTTTTGAAGAAATGACTGAAACAGAACTCGGAGGAGTCAAGTTTCAACATTAACTTCTTCCAGAGAAATCAGCTTAACTTAACAAAGGCAAAGGCATGCATACCACGCGGCAGAATCAGATTCTGTAAGAGCTTCTGGTTCCCTAAATTGGAGGAACATAAAGAGAAACTGGACCGACTCATAAGATAAGTTCACTATAAAGGCAGTCTGATGTTGTTGCATGGCAAGAGCAGGCTATCATGGTAAAAAAAAAAAAAAAAAAGTATTACAGGTCAAAAATAAATTCTCTGAAGATTTTATTTTACACATTGATTACAGCAAACAAATTTTTAAGTTTGTAGAGTCCAGTAGATAAACTTCTGTATGAAAACTGGAGTAGCAGGAAACTATACAAGAGAAGGGTTAAAGTACCCTTTATTGGCTATTTAATTTTTACAATGCATCAACCCGACGCTACCAAACTTCGCCTCTGTTGGGAGGTAATTGAAAATCAAGTAACGAAACTAAAATTTGAGGATATTAAAAAATGATAGCACTAAACTACAGGGCTCAATGAGATCCCGTAACTCAATGAGCCCCCCCCCCTTTGAAACTAGTGGCAGCAAATAAATGCAACTAAGCCACTTGAACCAGCAATAAGCAAACGTATTTACGGCAGAGGTGGCGGCTAGAACTTAACTCTCTCTTTCTCCTACCGAAACTTGGCTTTTAAATACTTCCCGCAGAGTAGAAATTTGCATTCCTTCACGCCCGCTAAAACATTTAAATACTCTGGCACTGACAATTAGGAGAATGAAAGGTTATAGGAAAGTGTTTAAAATTAAATTTTAACTTGTTAGTTAAAATAAATATAAATCCATACAAGCTTATTTCTAACATCCTTAATCGCAAACCCTCGTGTAGAAAGAATCCGAATTTCCGCTGGAAATAAATTACTATTTTCCGATAAGGACACTGCAAACTACTTTGGACAGTTCTATTACCAGTTCCAGCGAAAGGGAAAATATGCAAGAGAAATGTCAAGGAAAATTAATGTTGAACGGAAAAAGTTCATCAAGATGCAGAATGTTGCGGAAGAACTTAAGTGGGAGACTATCTTTGATGCTCCCTTTAGTACACAAGAACTGAAACTTGCACTTAGACGTCTTAAATTCAAGAAATAAATCTCCTGGTGTGCATTATATACACACAAGAGTTCTTTATCCATTTCGGCAGTGAGGCAAGAAAAATAGTATTGGATGTCTTTAATTGAGTATGGAAGTCGGGTCAGATTCCGCCACATTGGAGAAGAGCTAGTATTATTACTCCAGTCTTAAGGAAAGAGCCCCGGCAGCTGAACAGCTATGGGCCCATTTCGCTTACAAGTATTCTTGCGAAAACTATGGAAAGATTTGTGGTAAACTGTTTGAACCGGTACCTTGAGGAATATAGTATTTTACCTGTAGAACAGGCTGGTTTTCGAAGAAATAGGTCAACGTGTGACCAGGTGACAAAATTCATCAAGTTTATTAAGAATGTATCGGATAACAGAAACATTTTGAAAGATGTCTATGTTGACTTTAAGGGGTCTTATGATTTTGTCTGGAGGGAAAAGAGAGCTCGTGAGTATTGGTATTTCATCAAAATTATTTAATTGGATTAGATGTTTTACAAGTCAGAGGTTATGCAGAGTAAAGTTTGATTCCTTCTCCAAATGTTTTAATTTACAAACTGTGCTTCCTCAGGGAGCAGTTAGTAGCTGCATTTTGTTTACTATTGTATATATCAAAGATTTAGTTTCTCCTCTTAAATCAACACCTGGTATTAATTGTTTACTATTTGCTGATGATTTGGTAATTTGGACTGAAACTACAAAACATGATGCAAAAAACCTTATTGAAAATCTAATAAATAAGGACTTGCAGGTGCTCTCGAGTTGGTATGAAGAAAATAATATGACAGTAAATTTGGAAAAGACAGCTTCACAGTTTCTTTCTCTAACCAATGAAATTTTTCGCCCAGACTTAAAGTACTAAGATACTTTGATTACCAACACGAACAACTTTACATACCTGGGAAAGACTTTTGATAATAAATTAAAGCTGAAAGTTTCATGTTGAGCAGCTTACCGAACGTGTTTCAAGTACACTTAGTACTCTTAGTAAGAGATTAGCAGGATGTAAGGATGTAACTGGGGAGTGCGATCGGTCGACTCTCAACCTTACATTTAATACTTATATACTGCCTTTAATGACGTATTCTTGTGAAGCTCTCGACACACCCCCACAATTGCTCGTTAATAAACTTGAAATGAAGCTAAACCAAGATCTTCGCCTGGTTACAGGAGCTGTGAAGTTTACACCTATTCATGCGATGTTATTGTTGAGGGCCTTGGTTCTCTATGTAAAGCTGCTGCAGAGGGAGGATCCATACTGAAAAAGGCAGTCATTTTCTTTAATTCTCTAGCAGCCTTTCAATCAACTTGCTCAGTTAAACACCCATTAACACCTGGAAATTTGCAATGTCAAGAATCCTTGAGAACTCTCACTTTAAACAAAAGGGAGGAATACATTTAAAGGGGAAAACAAATCGTTCTCCAGTGGGTGCTTAGAATTGTGGCCTTCGGGGCAATGAACTAGCGGACTTCCTTCTAAAAAGAGGTGCCAGCTTACTACCATCATCCTAATACAGCCATTTCTTATTGAAGGATTAAACTGCTTTAAAAAAATTGATTTACATCTAATATTTTACGAAATCTTCAGACTCGTACAGCCTTAAAAAGTAGGAAAATGTTAATTAATTCTCTTATTCCTGATAGTTCAAGACGCAATGCAGTTGCAGCTACTGTCTGTCTACAGGATATGACTGCCTTGCCGTCCACCTGCACCGAATAGGCATTTCAAGCGATCCTATTTGCTCACTTTGTGATTCTGGAGAAGAAATGGATTGGGTTATTTAATTATGGCAAAGCACACGAAGGCTATCTGCCTAAAGGGAGGGATGCCTTCGTGGAGGACTTTCTAAGGGAAACTGGCTCGTATACACGTTACACATGGGGAAAACCACGAAAACGCCAGCCCGTTCGCGGGATTCGAACCTCGGGCCGAACTACCAGCGTTCAGCGTCTTTACCGCTCGGCCGCTGGTGGGTTCGGAGAAGAAATGGTCAAGTACCAATTGCTCTAGATGTGGGCTCTTCGTGGTCTTACAGAAGAAACGAGATAGAGGCAAGAACGCTCTTTAGGCAATGACTTCAATCTTTTTGTTCTTATTCTATTGTTTGTAACCTCTGTTTATAAGATTTTTGCTCTTTGTAACTTTTTGCCCAGCCATTGGAAATTTAAAAAAAAATAATAATAATAAAGTTTAATCTGAGGGGCGAAAAAATCATTTGGTTATGTAAATTAAATTAATATTCATGACATAAAGAACGCGTTGTAAATAATGGACAAATAAATATAACCGGAAAAGAAGTAATTAAGTAAGAAATTGCATTAAAGAACAATATAAGAAAACTTGAACAATATCCTTGAATTCAAACTAACATAATAAAGTAAACCTTTTTGCTGTTAATTATTCGATGTTTATATATTCCGAATTACGAATTATTATAAATTAGATATATTATTAAATCAGAAATTGTCCAAGATAAACATGACTACAGAATATTATAACATCATTTGATACTACTGTTGTTATTCCTCACACTTTTCTTATCCGTTTTGTGCTTACCACAGACAATTTTGTTTTACGCTGATGGTTTATAATGTTACGAATTTTGTATTTAGATAGCTACTGTTAGCAAAATTATAATTAAAACTCTAAAAACTAAACTCAGTGGTGTTAAATAGAAAAATTTTATGTTTGTATTTTAATATCATTTAACTTTGAACTTTGACTGATGGTGCCGGACAAAAATAACAAAAAAAAAAAAAAAAAAAAAAAAAAAAATCAAATAACAAATACATTCAAAAACTAATTCATAATATTCATATATCATTTCGACATTCTTATAAATATTCGTATAATAAATCTATCAATCAATCGTATATCATATCTATCAATCAATCGTATAGTGATATAGTACAATTTACTTTTAGGTTTGCGTTGTGAGTAACCTATGTAAAGGAAATATCAATAACTCCAAACTCAATTAAACTCCATGTTTCTTAAAAGCCTCCCGGCTCAAACAAATGGAGGGACATGACAGACCACAGTAAATACACACAACATAAATAAACAATTGCAATTAAATTTTAAACAAACATTTATTAAATTCTTGACTATTTTATATAATTAAATAATGGATAACTGATCAGCAATACATATTTTTTCTAAGCAAAATAACACATAATACTACACCAAATTACAACTTATATTAATTAAGATTAACATTATCAAATTCTACTGTATCATAAGTGTAACACTAGTATTTTCTCCCATTTCATCTTCTAACTTAAAGTATTTATCATGGTAATTCACTTTAAGAACACTGATAATTTCCACATCGATTAATTAAATTAAGTAATTGCTCAAATTTCAACAAACATTAAAATGACGACTCTTGCTTGAGTATTAAGATAATTATTGAAGTAAAACAAATAAAAAAAAAAAAAAAATCACTCACGGGGTGAAGTCCAATCTGCAACACTCACTTTACTCGGGAATACCTTCGCATACTGATTTAATAAGGTGTTTTGACAGCTCCACAGATCGTCCAGCGTCCAAAGTTTACTCGAGCACCACATTATTCCTGCTGTCCTTTATTCACAAAATCATCGTTATTGGAGGCAGACAGTTCTTGCGAATTTTAAAGATGACTTGGTTGCAACACCACTGAAGCTGTCCTTACAATAAATAAATTCCAGAGCATGGAATGATGGAAAAAAATCGACGCAGCTGGCACAGGCAGAATAAACAGCTACGCACACCTTAGAAGAGTCCTACACGAGTCTCTTTCATTCTGGAGCCCTGAAACTCACCATAAGCGTAGAGCACCTTTGGAACAAAATCTAATTAGGAAGTCAAAGCCAGTAAAAACAGGAATACCGCATCAGGATGTCAGGATCACCAAGAGAATCTGCCGAACAATTCTTGGGATAAGAGAAATCGAAATTCTTCTGCTGAGCTCTATGCCTTATGCCAACGCAAATTCTCGCCAGCTAAAAGCCGAGAGAAAAATCATACCCTCTGCCGGCTGTTCACGCGGCTCGCGAGAAGCAAGACCCGAAGGGTCAAGCCCCCACTTTTTCTCCTCTTACTCTTCTTGCAAATCAGAATCAGAATAATGAACTCTAGCCTGGTGCAAGCACCCAGGAAATCTCGGTTTCTCCACCTCTGTGAGTTCATAGGCTTTCAAAAATATCATAAAATTATATCTTACCAATCCCGGAATTTTAAGTTATCTAAATTGAGAAAATGACACACCCATGACGAATCAAACACCAGAAAATCTGACAATGCAATCCGAAAAACATCTGCACTCATAACGGGAGAAAAAAAATAGACCCCCCAACTAAGAAGTGAAACTAAGCTTTTACGAAAATCCAATTACCAGCCACCCCCACTGTCTTGAAGTAATAAAACTGCAAACTTACAAAGCGACTGGAAAGCGCTTTCCGTTTCACACGCATTAGCTAAAAAAGACCCTACTGCCTCCATTGTTTGTAGGAAAAGGCTATAACCAATAAACCAGATGTGTTTCCTTGCAACCGTCTCTCGCCTTTGTTACAATTCCTACTCAAGAATAATGAGTTTAATAAAACCTTAAGAGCTTAAGAATACTTTTTTCCAGATTAAAATACACATGAATACAAATAAAAATATTAGAAACACAAAATATTAAAACACATATTAGTAATTGAAATTCGCGACATAACGAATTCGCGAACAGCCCTAGTGGGTCAATGCCTGCAGTGCTCCGAAATCTGTTTTCTTGAACGTGGCCCCCCGGGGTGCGTAAGCATATGGTCGAAGTCATACAATTACAATTTGAAAATTACGTTAGGGATTTTATGTCACATCAAATAGTAGCTCTGAAAATCAGCTATTGGTCATGTCGCGTGAGAGATAAAGATCCCATACCTCGCACAAACGCGATGCTATATCGAGCAGATAATAAATGACATAGTAACATGGCATCATGCCATTACAGCCCACAATTTTTGAAAAGATTCAAGCTGAAGATGTTCTATTGCGAAAAGAGAAATTTATTAAAACCTGCAATTAAAAATTTACTTTTAAAATTAAACTTTATGAATTTTGATATGGTGAGAGATTTCGAAAAATTTTGCTTTGCTTATATCCTTCTTGTTGCTCTTTTTCTGACAAATTATGCTCTCTCTGAATTGTTCGATTTAAAATTTTAAAAAAGTCTCATGCAGAGAAAGATGTTATAAGTATTTCAGATTCTTTTTAAGTCAAGTATCAGTCTAGGTGAGGGTTCCATTTTAAAACAACAAGTATAGACCTTTACATATCACATACAACATGCACTATGTAACACTATATGTAACATGCGCTATATCAATATTAGTGACGAAGCACAAGTTTCTAAAATTGAATGCAAGCATTTAATAAGTGACAACCTTAATTAGACACAAAAGTGCCCGAGACTTATTAACAAGGTGCTCTAAACAGTCACAACACAAATCGGACTAACGGAAATTTACAATAACCGACGACTTCACTAAAGCTGCGAAAAAAAAAAAAAAAAAAAAAAGAGGAGGGGGGCAGTTTTACATCGCTCGTTGTACTTCAACTTCAGTTTTTCATGTCTTGAAAGCGTGACTTAGGATATGCACTAGATTTATATATAGCATTGTTCTAATATAGGTACTTTGACACAAAACTGGACTTTTTCTAAAATAACATACCAATTTCTTTTCCCCATATTTCAATTCTACAACTCAAATTACGCCAAACTACCAAGTTTTGTAAAACTCGCACGAGTAGTTTCTAAAAAATTGGCTCTCAAAATTTTAGCTCCTCAATGTTAATTGAGTTTGGTATATATCTATTAATCTCTCTTTTTTTTATTAAACTTATTTGATTTTTCCTTTCGCATTTCGAAATTCATGTTCATTCCAAATAAAATTCATTCATTTTTTTATGATTTACTTTTAAAATTTATATTTTTAAACAATTTTTATAAATTATTCAAAAAATTTGAATTATAATCTATAAAAATTTTACCATCATAGTAGTAGATGTATTTTTAAGCATACCTGCAAAAAATTAGGTTATACGTGAATATATATATTGGCGCGCTTTGAAATTTGGCATATTTGTTGAAAGCGATAAAACATCAAATGTGGTTTAGACACTTTGCTAAAATTATTTGAAAGTAGGAACGACGTGCAATGGAAAAAGTTAGGAACGAGATGCCTTTTCTTTCCGCTACGGCATAATGGAAGGAAAAGGAAAATTGGTTGCCGTATATTAAGAAATTCAAGTTTATTATTGAAAAGAATCGCCAAGCGAAATTGAAAAAATTGCGCCAAGATAAATTTTTGAATTTCTCCGTAAATTTCGCACCAAATTTTACAGAGTTTAATATCTGGCATAATCTGAGTCGTAGAATTGAAATATGAAAAAAACTGGTATTGTTACTCCAGAAAAAATCCGCAGGAACTGCATCCGGCAGGAGAATTTAGGAACTAAGTGGGAAATGTGCATAAGAGAGGTAAGAATCTTACATTTCAGTCACTGATGTACAATATAATTAAAATATAATACTTTTTTAAAGCTTTAAAACTTAACAAAATTTAAGTAATCCTATATTTTTAAAGAAATTTTACAGTTTGAATTTCTGCAGCAATTCAGTTTAAAATGCTGTTTAATTTAGAATGATGTTTAAGAAAGTAACTGTATGTAGAAATTAAGTTTAGAATTTCTTTATGCAAAAGCATTATAATGCTACACTGAGTAATCAAAAACTGATGTATTAATTTATCTTACAGCTATTTGCAACTTAAGCATTTACTGTACTTTTGTAATTTTAGCTTGAAGCTAAAATTGCAAGACAAAGCTAAAATTACAAGACACTGATCTACAATATAATTAAACTAAAATATTTTTTAAAGATTTAAAATTTAACAAAATTTAAGTAACTGTAAACTGCTGTTTAATTTAGAATGATGTTTAAAGAAAGTAACTGCATGTAGCAATTTAGTTTGGAATTTCCGTTATGCAAAAGCATTATAATGCTACATTGAGTAATTAGAAACTGATGTTTTAATTGATACTAAAGCTATTTGCAACTAAAATATTTACTGATACTTAACTTTGAAGTTAAAAATTACAGAGATTATTAACAAGAACAGAACTTCGGCAGTTGTTTGCGGCTTGGTAACATAACGTCAGTTATTTACAAATTAAATATTAAAGACAAAGTACTTTTCTCCTATACCTTCTCAAGAACAAAAAAATGAAAGTTTTAAAGCCAACAACAATCAGTAGAGCACTTCAGCCAGTTGAATCAGTGAGACAACGCTCTGGGCCTAAATTACTAAGCAAAGCTCTCCCTCTAAACTTATATTCTCATTTGTTCAAATTTGGATCTTCTTGTGGAGTAGGTGAAACAATAGAAAGGTCAGTAGAAGTACAGACGAAACAGCAGAAGTGAACGAAAGTTTCATGATAATAATGTATTAATTCGATTAATCTTACTGCATAATGAACTTTTTAAATTTATATCAAGTCGTTCTAAGCCCATGAGTCACCCTGATATGGCTGTAAAACTTTAAATTTTCAGGAATGAACATAAACACATCGCTGAGTAGCATACTACAGCACAATACAATTTTCTTAGCAATGGTATATGACATAAATACAAAAGCATACAACATGCGAAACTAGCATTAAGTATAGCAGTGCTATCTATATATATTGCTAGAAAATTTAAAACAAGCGCACAGAAGTAGTGCCTCAAAAGTTTGAAGCCCACAGCGTCTGGTGGACCCTGACCAAGCCTGGGAAAGGGGGGCCAAAAGAAAGGTCTTCTGTGCTAGAGGTTAGTCATTGGCATGCTGCATACGCGGCCTCATAAAATGCTTTGTTGCTCCCCAGATCATAAACTAGGATCCTGCTCAATTCCCCCTTTCCCAGCCTCCCCCGAGAACTCGATTTTTATATGAGACGGTAAATGAGATTCTCTTGGAATGCAAGGTCTTTCATCGATTTAATAGCGGGCCGATTTTATGGAAGTGAAACAGTTTTCCTCATGCAAAGCTCCAGGCAACTTAAGTATCGGGTCCGAATACACACGACATGCTAACTCCAAATTGGCAAATCTTATGAATATTAAAAAGCCAATACATAGCAGTGGATAATGCCCTTATTATTAAGCGTCGACATTACATAGCTGTTAAATGACATTATCAATGAAGCAGCTATATAAATTTACAGCATTTTTTATCGGTTTTGAAGTTGTGGCTATTAAGGATCGACAGCCTACAAAAGGAGAAATTACTTATATAGTTATTTCACTTTACGAAAGTTCGCTTTATGCTACTCTGAGATATCAGAATACTAATTATCACATTTGGTATTATTAGCATCATATTTAAATATCGGAAAATGCCTCAACAGGATTTTGGTTTTTGCGAAAGAGTGAGATAAACGAAAATCTCATTCAGCGTTTGTTAGTTTTTTACCTCAGAAAAATGTGACTGTGTCGTAATTATGAAGGAACACACAGGTTTAAGGCAGTTTTAGAGGACGTTTGATCGCTTATGAGAAACTAAATTATACAGAAATTGCGATAGTCTTAAGAATGAAACATACTATCATATATCATACCTGTCACAGAAGACCATAAACTCTACTTTTGACACTAGGCAGGTAGGCATAGGATCCTGCTAGCTCGGACAATGAAATAATAGATTACTTTTGTTCTTTTCCTCCCCACATCTAGTCATTATCTTCTACAGCAAATTTAATCGCTTAAAACACCATCTTCATTTTCATCATTTCTAAGCCAACCAGTGTGCTCGATGCATTCCTCAGTGGCGGCTTGAGAGGATGGCGAACTTCTGGGGCCCAGATTTTCGAAGGGACCCTGTGAACATACAGCAGAAGCGTAGCAAAGGTTGTCAGCTTCCGGGACAGCTTTCCCGCCCACCGGCCCACTCCTCTTTGTTAAAATGCAATAAAATCAATTGGTCTCTTTCTGGATGCTGCTTTCGGGACAGATGTCCCTTCTTGCCCCCCCCCAATTATGATACAGTTACACAAAGGTTTGAAAGCACAAGCTTAAACTGAAGACCGATAATTAATCAAAATTGTTTATTACAATTACTTTAATGAAATAATATATTCATCAATCCGTTTTACTTAAAAACAACAAATCTAAAAAGATGGTCATATTTTTAATTTTGTCCTATTCTCCTATCAACTAAATTTTTTGCGTTCTTAGAAATTATGTACTGAAACTTCCCGAAAACGGCTGCTGCTTAGGTGGCAGCAGTAGCACATAATTAATTAATTAATTAATTAGTTTTGAGCTTCCATATAGAGGTGATAGATCGCTTAAGACAGAATGACTGCCACTGAAGAGCTCAGTTTGGTAGTTTTCCACGAAATACTGGTCAATGTCAGAATCTATTATGAAAGTAGTAGCTGCGTTTCAGATACTGTTGCGGAAATAATAGCTGTAAACGCTGTGAAAGGTCTCTAAACGTTTCGTACCAGAAGTACAGGTAGAACATTTGTTGATAACTGTCGATGAGCCATTAAGCAGTAAACAACGTTTCTCATTTTTTAACAAGTCTGGCTTCATTACACACAAAAGTCGCCAATTACTGTTATAAATCTTTCTGTTGACTTGCTAAGTGTAACATTTTAAACAGTGTTGCTGTCTTCAGTAAGTCGGATATAATATTTCAATGTAGTTTGAGTGCGAGTTATTTATAGAGAGTCAAATAGTGCGAGTCATAGACTTTGCTAACGTTTATTTTGGCGAAAATCATTATAGCTATTCCACATTTGTTAAACTGATAAGTATAATCATTTGTATAAATAATTTTTGAATATCTTTCGCGAATGGTATATTATTTCAGTTTAAATACATAACCATATTATGGAGATTAATTACAATATAAATCGCCCAGTCGATATAGTGCTTAGTGACCCTGGCTGCCGTAGCGATGGGCCCGGTTTCGAATCCCGGAGAAAGCATGGTTCTAGCTGTCCGTCCCTTCACTCCGATGCAACGGTTGGCCACCTATTAGGTGCTTCCATAATGAAATAGCAATTATTTCGGCCCTTGTAGCAGCGCAAGACTAATGGCTATTAAATAAAGCACCCGGCCATTAAAAAAAAAAAAAAAAAAAAAAAAAAATTAAAATTCACCGCATTGTGTAAGAAAAGTATTTCCCAATTCTCAAAGTTAAACTTTCTTTCAACTTAACTTCGATTAATAATACTAAAAATTTCCTCCTGGTGTTAATATTTTCATTTCAGATAAAATCCAACACGGAATTAAAAAAACTGAAGCCTAGTTTCCACACACTACCTTTTAGTTTACCTTTCTCATCACAATGCAGTAATCCTTGCAAAGTGACACACCTGCAAAAGGGACATATTATGCACCTTTGCTACAAATTTCTCGTCAGAATGTACATTACTACTTGCATCAAAAATAAAATGTACCAATAACAATACAACTTACGTTGTCTATACTAGCGTTTTCCAATTACATTCATTACGGACCCTCTATATTATGAACAACATACCATAAATCCTCCTTAAGTGCTTTTAATATAGCATACCAGGGGGGAGTCGACTAGTTTGCTGGCTAGGATCTGTACTTAGGCAGACTAGGCTTTGGGGGTATGAAGTAGTCTATATTCTCCCGAAATTGCTGGTGGCTTCGGGCTTCCGAGAGAAGGGGCGGGAACAGCGTTCTTGTTGGACTCATCGCTCCGCGCTGGGTGAACTTTGTTGTGCGTCCTTTGAATGCGATGCGGTACAGGTAACCTCATAATTAGTTAATAGCTTAACTAACATTATAAATGCGAATGTAAGTTTATATTTGTTTGTTTGTTTGCAATGCTTTCACGCCTTGAATACTTAACCAATCATCATGACATTTTCAAGAAATATTTTTGATATATTAGAAAAGATTATAGGCTATAAAATGTAACTTATCTGTTGAAACTTATACTATAGGTTTTATAGCTGAAAATGATTATCGTTATATAAACATTAAATGTTGAAAGTTTCATAACGATAACTTAAACGATGTAAAAGTTTGTCTGCGCGCGCAGGTGCGTGGCTTAAACCACGCAAACATTTTATAGCCTATAACCTTTTCAAATATATCAAAAATATTTCTTGAAAATTTCATGATGACCGGTTAAGTAATTAAGGCGTGAAAGCATAACATTTATTAATTACGCGTTTATTAATTTTTATTTGTTTAATTTAATTTATTATTTAAAATCCTTCAGGATTTCCGGCTTTTGGTTCTTCTTTGACAAACATTTTTCAGTCATTAGAAAATATACGTAGCAGTTTTACTAGATTCCGTAGCGATACACTCCGCGTAAACGCAAAATATCCGCGGCCTATAGGTATTGAAGAAGGGTAGTACTTACTGAAATTTTACGAAGAGTATGTATTTTTTAAAATTCACGCGGAGTTGAAACTTATTTAAGGACATTAACGCGAGCGAAGCCGCGGGTAAAGCTAATAGCATATAAGAGGTGAATTCATTGTAGGGGAAAAATTCTTGCGGTCTGGGTCAAAATGCGTTTTAATTGAAAGTTTTACAATTCTAAAGAATATTCAAGTACCATTTTATCCTTGTTTGATGCCAAGCATATGAATACAATCGACATGTACATGAAACTAAATAACATAATTTTAATCTTTAATAGTGGTGTTATATCCTTCATTTTTGTAGTGTTTAAAAGTACAGAAAACACTAACGTGTAAGCGCCTATTCTCCTATTTTTGTCCCATCTCATGAAATCCTAAATCAATCACTTCTGATGGTCGCTTTGTAATACTTTTGAGAAGACAAGAATGCTAATGTAAATCGAAATTAAGATCTGTCAGTTTTGGAATATAGAAACACAGTAAACATATCTCGACAATATTGTTCAGACCACCAGATACGAAAATAATTGTAAACATTTTGATTTTAATATGTAAAAATGTAAATCAGAATCGATAGAAAACTATTTTGGTAACCACTAGTTTACGTATTGCTTTATTTCTGAATTTTAATTTAAAAAATTAGAGCTTAGCTTCTATTACCCTGTTAATCATTCAACCAAGTTAACTCGGGTACACCGAACTAAATTATTGCCGCATGTCTGAATAAAACGTTCAAGCATTTTTTTTTTTTTTTTTCAGTTGAGGATACAGCAGAATATATCCACTACAATTCTGAGTTAAAATAAAGAAAGAGGTTAAATTTTAAAAAAACGAATTAAAAAGAATAACGGAAATCAGACAATTTTCTGAATTTTTATTGGTGCATTAAGGTGCATTAAAGGCAAGAATAATTTTTTTTAAATAGAAAAGCTTTTAAGGCTTTCCTGTTCGTTTGTGTTTTCATTATGTCAATTGCACAGCATTCAAAATCTTAGCAAAATCTACTTAGTTAACGTATTATACACATGTATGAGTTTAATAATGTATTCCTCATACAGATTCTATTTTTACTTTTATTTATATATTCCGTATGCATTAAGTAGGTAAGAGTTAATATTTAACTTATAAGAATATTAATTTGGACATTTTGATATGTATAACAGTGCAAAAAGACTAGCTTATAACAACAAAATAGCGGGTGTAGACTTATAAAGTAGAATATAAAATATTAAGACTGTAATTTTCTTCAAGATACATTATTCTTAACACTTGTATTCATTTGCGAAAAATTTGTTACGTTGAAACGTGTTGATATAAACATGCATGCGGCAAATACGTTAGTAAAGGTTATGAGAGTTCTGGATCGGAAGCTTACGCAGTAGGGCTAAGTCTGACTCGATAATTCAGGGTAAGAAGGAACTCTCAAGAAGAAATGGTCCGTCCTGGGACGAAGGCTTATCTGACAGCGGAGATTGGAAGCTTTATCTGTCGGCGGATATGGGAAAAAGTGTCGATACATGGAAAGGTAGAAAACTAGTTTCCAATTATTTTCTTTAGTATATGCTTGGCATTCCTGCAGTCTTTTTGAGATAAATAGGAATTTATGAAATATTTTCTTACAGAAAAGTTTTTAACTGTGTGTTTTTCTATTCCGCATAAAGATTTTAAGTTTTGTTTCTTCACACCATATTAGTATTCGAAACTGTATTCTAGGAGAGCTCGAGGTTCCTCGGGATTTTGTACATAAAAATTAAAATTCGAAAGCACGTGGACACTATGAAGTAAATGTGCTTTTAATAAGTAACATTGTAATATTTTCTTTCCGTTTTCCTCATAAAATGAACACAAAGTTAATATATTTTCAATTTAGTGTTTTCTGAGGATGGTAGGAGTTTCGGCAAAAAAAAATTATAATAAGGTGTTACACAAACGAAAAATTTAGTTTTAGAGGTTATATAGACTTTTAGGGGTTTACTAAAAAATTATAATTTTCAAAGGTTACATACCAAAGGAAATTATAGATAGTAATCGGAAAGATCCATTCTACACATTTTTTGCAAAAGTAATCATAACAGTGTTCCCTCCCCCAGTCTCTTCTACGGCAAAACTGATTGTCCTAGCCCAGTATTTTGTTAATTGAGGTAAAAGAACCTCTATGCTTGTCTCGCTATGAACAATTTCTTTACAATACCAACGTCGATCCAAAGTTCAGTTTTGCCTTAATATTGATCCTAAATTGGGCACAAAAAAGGTTTGCTCTAAATTCAAAAAAAAAAAAAAAAAAAAAAAAAAATTCATTTTTAAGGTTCAACATTTTGTTATTTCCTCGGGATTGTAAAATTTTCAAAAATAGACGCAAATCTAGCTTTACACATTTTACGAAAAGAATCGAATAAATAAGATCACGAGAATGAAAAATGTTAGCAATTATGTCTCTTTTGGTGGCGCCATCTTCAATTGAAAATCAAAATTAAAAGCAAAACCAAGATCATGAAAATTAATTGCACATAAATTATGCGTTTACGATAAGGTAAGACTTTAAACACATACGAATGTATGGTTAAAATGCATCGCTCAGACCACAATATATATATTGTTTTAATATCCATCGATTTAAGTTAAAAAAAAAAAGCTGAAATTATACATAACTTTTTGAAAGCTTATTAGATTGACTATTTTTTAATTTGATTTTCTACATGCATGAAAATTTCAGGAACTCGCAATCTGACTTATTCACTTTAAACCGTCACATTTTTAAAACTAATGAAGAAGTTCGTAATAAAATTAACTATTTTTTATATATCCACTTGACTATTCAAATTTAATTATAGTTAGAATTTTATGATCTTCCTTTCATTATATAAGCACATAGTTGGGAAAAAAATATAGAATTATTAAAAAAAATAATAATAATATGCAGTTTTGTGACATATTTCCAGATAGGAACACTGACATTTAGTTCGTACATCGTTTTCACTAATGAATTCATTCAATACTGAATATTTACAAGCCATTAATCAATTATTTTGAATAAATAACTTAAATCATCATAAATACTTATTTTGAATTATATTATTAAGCACTTATTTTGTCATTAAATAATTACTTTAGGTTAAATTTATACAGTCTGGCTTGCTTTGGGAACATAAACTAGTTCCAGACTCCTAACAAAAGTAAATTCAACCTTAGTTTCACGTATATTTAATATATTTAATCCTTCTTGTTCAGAAGGAATTAAAACTGCAAAATGGGAGGGGAAAGACCGTAATTATATCGAAAGCAATGGGTAAAGCAAACCGAACGCGAACGCAGCGCCATCTTTTAAAGAAAATAGTAAGCGCTAGGAAAGATTGCAATGGAATTAATTTCAATAACTAAATAACATAAATTTCTGTGAATATGAAAATCTTCAACAAATTCAGTTCACCAAATGAAGAAGATTTACGGGTAACTTTTTGAAGAACCAAAATTTGATCAGTTGTCTAACTATGCTTACTATCGAAAATTTATTAATTTTGCTTTTTGCTTTTTTTTTTTTTTTTTTAATTTGAATGTTTGTGTATAAATACGAAATTGAAATCGAAATCTCATCAAAATTTAAATAATAATCATATTTGACATTATTTCTGTAATTAAGTTAATGACATCGTTTAATTAGATCTTTATTATTAAAACATGATCCTTCAATTCATAAAATTAAAGAAAAAAAATCTGATGTGGACAGGTGAATACCACATGACTTTCGCCTATTAAATTATGCAAATTTTTTTCGGCACTTCACTTAAACTTATTTCTTCCAATTATTGTAACTTAATTAGCTGATCCCTCAAAGAGAAGCTGAAAATGAAATCAAAAACGGAAATTAAATATATCGATCAATTTTTGTCGTATGAGAATCAAACTTCTTGCACCTTTTATTTTTTCATAACAAGTATAAAGCTTTCCATAAATATAAGTATATAACACGAGAAAGCGCATGAAACGTTGCATTTCGTTATTTGTTCAAAATTATTATTTTTTTTTAATTTGAAATTGCCAAAACATGAATATTTTCGTAATTTACAACACTTCTGTTATCCGAAGTATATGTCTAAGACCAAAGATTCAGGGAAAAAAAACCGAGTAAGACATATATACATATAGTAAGAAATTTAGAACCAACATATTTCCCAAAGACCAAAAATCGAAATTCATAATTAATAAATTTCAAATAATCTTATAAATGCAATTTTTGATTTTTTCTTATTAATTATGAGGTGTCCGCCGATAACATCGCGGACGAAAACGTCGCAGAAAAAACAACGCAAGGCGAAAACGTCGTGCTACAAAACATCGTGGGAGAAAACATCGCAAAGAGAAAACATCGCAGTTCTAAAACATCGTGGTATAAAACATCGTCGTCGAAAATAAAGCGGTTCAAAAACTTCGCAGTTTAAAAACATCGTCGTTGAAAATATCGTAGTAAAAAATAAAGTATCTACAAATCATCGCATGACGATAACATCGCAGACATGCTTTTTTCAGACTTTAATAACTGTAAATAGATATTCCCATAACAATTTGTGAGCGCAAAATAAAAAGTAGGATAATTTGTTTTCATATTTTATATTAACTAATTTTTGCTGAGGAAATAAGAAGGAAACATAAGCATAGAAAATTAATGCAACTTATAGCACTTAATAAAATTTTAAACCGACATAGTTAACTAACAAAGACCATTAATAAATAATTTTATATAGTTTTTACTGGTAATTTTTCATAAAAAGTATAATCTATAAGTTGCATTTAATTTTCTATTATGTTTCCTTCTTACTTTTTCAGCAAAAATTTATTAGTTAATCAAAAAATGTGAAAGTAAAAATTATTATTCTTTACATCTTGCGCTCTCAAATTATTATGGGAATATCTATTTACAGTTATTAAAGCCCAAAAAAAGCATGTCTGCGAAGTTATCGTCATGCGATGATTTGTAGATACTTTATTTTTTACCACGATATTTTCGACGACGATGTTTTCAAACTGCGAAGTTTTTGAACCGCTTTATTTTCGACGACGATGTTTTGTATCACGATGTTTTAGAACTGCGATATTTTCTCTTTGCGATGTTTTCTCCCACGATGTTTTGTAGCATGACGTTTTCGCTGTGCGTTGTTTTCACTGCGACGTTTTCGTCCGCGATGTTTTCGGCTGTAACCAATTATGATATTCAATTTTTGGTCTTTGTGAAATATTAGTTCTAAATTTCTTAATTTATATCTTTAATAATAATTTTTCTGGAGTTGCCGATCGCAATAAAAAAGGCAGTCTCAACAACTATAGGTGTAATAACAGTCCTATATACAAAATTCTAACGTCCCACGGCTAATTGTTTTTGAGTTATACGCGTGTGTATATGTGATAATGGCAAAGCCTCGAGGGCTATCTGCCTAAGACCTAAGGGGAGGGATGCCTTCGTGGAGGACTTTCTAAGGGAAACTGGCTCATATACACGTTACAATGGGGAAAACCACGAAAACGCTCATGCAGCCAGCCCGTTCGCGCGATTCGAACCTCAACCGAACTACCAGTGTTCAGCAACTTTACCGCTCGGCCACTGGTGGGCCTTTTGAGTTATACAAGACACATACGTACGTACATACATACGCACAGATGTTAGGAAAAAAAATTTACAATCCGTTTTGGCATAAAAATAAAGAGTCGTTTATTTCATCCGTATGTTCGAATGTTTAAAAAATAAATAAATAAATAAAAGTAATAATTTAAAAAAAAAATCTGAAATATTTCAGATTTTAAATTACGTACAAAGGAACGTTTCTTTAACATTTTGCGTGCTACCTTTATTTATTAAATATCACGTTCTTCGACTTAAACCATAAAATTCAGTTCAACAGCAATATCGCAAAATAGTCTTAAAATGAGCATATCCTTTAGAATTTCCGATACAGAGACTCGCACGTTGGAGATAAAAATGTTTTTTTCTGTACAACGTTTCTACTGCTCGCTTTGAAATCCTTGAGTTCGTTAATCAAAAATTCATTAAAGTTTTACAAAATAGGAAATCGACAATAAAACAAATTCCAAATTTCAAATTTGGTCTTCCACATGCCCATATTCGTAGGAGGATTACGTCATTCAAAATTCGATGGCTCTATATACCGTTGTTTTATCACCATGCGAGAAATATACATACATTAATGCAGATTTTTTCATTATTTCATTTCTTCAAATATAATGCAGGAGTCTAATATTTGGTGGCAACAGTTTGAAAAGTGATTCGCCGTTTTAGTGATTCAACGCAGAATCGCAAAACGAAAACAACAGTCCTTCAGGGACAAAGCCCCTTTGGACTTACACACACACACACACACACACACAAAAAAAAAAAAAAAAAAAAAAAAAAAAAACTAATGTTTTGGTTTAAATTCGAAATTTTTCACGACTTCAATACTTCTTTTACTCTACACAAGGAAATGAGAACATGGCAAGATATTTTAAAGCACAAAAGCATGAATATTTTCGTCAAATACTTTTAATAATCTATGAAAAGAACTGTAGCTTGCTCTTTATAAATTATGAAAAATACACCTTTACAGCTACTAAAATCCATTCGGCGTTTACTACTCTAAGAAAGAATTGACAAACATTCTTCATAAAAGTCTTGCAAACAAAAAAAATTACAATCTGAAAATTTCACATTATTATCGAAAAATTACCGTCGTAAACAAATAAATATGATTAACGTAGTAAACAAGTAAACATTAAAAATTCGAAATAAATAAATAAATGAAATAATTAAAAAGATAAAATTGTAAGATTAAAAAGAACCTGCAATCCAACTCTGGCATGCAGATTTCAGTGTAAAAGAATCTTGAACCAAGTAGTTAAGAGAGGTCTACTAATTTAAGGATTACAAATTAAAAATTATATAACATAAATCTTATCCCTTAAGAATTAAAATTATACAATATAAATTTTATAATTAAAATGAACTGTTCGGAATGGACAAGAGGGAGTATATATTCTCACTGCAAATTAATGGCAGTTGAAAACTTACTCATTTATTATTTAATTCAGTGATTTATTTTCCTGCAGGCACAAAAAGGCTTGCAACAAATATTTCTCAAAACGCACTTTTTTCCTGAGAAAAGGGCCTGGACACAAAAATTTGCTTACTGGAAACAAAATACTTTCCAAATGTTTAAAAAAATCCTCATATTAACTTTGTAGCAAGGCATACACCTGCAATATACTTTTCTTGCTTTGTATTCAGCACAACTTTTGTTCAAAATATTTATTGCTCACATTTTTTATAAATAATTCTTTAGTTAAATATTCGTAAAGTATGTTTGCTTTTTTTTTATATATATATATATATAAAGAACAGTGCTATTTTTACTTTATTGTACGAAGTAAAAAGGAAGTATTGTAATCGCGAAAAGTTACAGGCACCAAATTTCAACGAAAATCTCTCTTTTCACTGCTATCGATGCAATTTAACGATGTTTTTGCGTGACATCTGTACGTAAGGGCGGAATAAAAGACTCTTTTCTCCCCAAAAAAACTTATAAAACTGATTTAAAATAAATTCTGAAGATAATTTTTCGTGGCGTCTGTGCGTACGTACGTATCTCGCATTACTCAAAAACGAGTAACGTTAGAACGTTGAAATTTTTTATATAGGACTGCTATAATATGTAGATGTGCACCTTGTATTTTGGTTGCAATCGGCCGAAAAAAAAATACGTCAACATATGTATATATAATGTTGTATGATCTTAAATTCACTTGGTGCGAAATCGAGTTATTCTACTACTTGCGCAATAGCTGCAAAGTAAGTTAATAAAAATTTATTTACTAAAGAAATATTGATTATATTATCTCCTAAGATTAATTTTAGTAGAATTATCTAAAAAGGGTGAATCCATAGTTAGTAAGTTTAATTCCGAAAATTCTTTTAAAGTAACTTGAATGTAAATTGTTAAAAATGTTTAACGGGGACTTGAATTAAATCATGAATAACAAAATTTCAGTTGTAAAAAGAAATTAAATTCAAAGCAAGTAATCATTGCCATTGATCGGAAATTAGTTGACTTTTCAAGGGGAACAAACCAACTTCCGTTCAATGAACACTAATTAAGAAATAAATACGAAGGTGTTTCGTCCTTTACTCAAGTAATAAGGCGATGCCAAACTGGCAATTTAAGTTAGGCCAAATATTTGTGTGAATTGACGGCATCAAGAACCAAAGCAGAGCACTAAAGAACTCATTCTGATTAAGCATTTTCGCTAATTCAATTTTGAGTGAAAAGCAATGTCTCTTACTTCTCCTAAAGTCTCTTACTTCGATAGGATCATTATTCTTAAATCAATAATACATATTTTGTTAAAAATGCGCTCTTCAACTTCTACACAAAACACAGGTGGTACTGCTTCAACATTTGTCCTTTGTTCTACTACACCCTCAGGCATCGATTGTGAAGTGAATGAACAGATCACGCTCCAATTAAAACCAAAGCCCACGGCACTATTATCTCACAATAAAGCGCAAAGCCAAAGCACATGGAACGTTTTACTGACTTGATATCCACAGGATGGCGCCACAATCACGCCAAAACCAACTTTGTAATAATTCAGAAACTTCAGCTGATAATATTTTATTCTATTAAATTTTATCATAACTCTTTTTTTTTTTCAGACAATTAAATCAAACAAAAAAGATGCATATATTTTACATGTTAAGAACTCAAGTAGATGGTAGGCGGGGCAGAAAGATTCTATACATATTTTGACCTCAGCGCGCGTGTCCAGGCGGTTTATTCTTTTCTTGCATGGATGGTAATTGCAGAAAATTGGTATCTGGAAAACAATCGTTGAGGCATTTTTGAAACCTTTAATGAAGCAGTCGTGATTCAGGTAAGTGCGTAAACGGATAATTTATGATCTGCTGATCTTAGGAGAAACTGGATGAGAACTGAACACGGTAAATTGGAAGTACGGGTCACACGAAGAAGCGAAGAAAAACCTGTAGAAGTATAATCTTGTCTTAGATGCTTCCTCGTTTTTCACTGGCTGGTAAATCTTCTAAAAAAGTGGTTCATTTGAACTTCTTTTGCCTTGTTTGGTAAGAATAGATAATCCTAATGGAACGTTCAATGAGTAGTTGAAAAATGGCTGTAGGAAGCTAAATGGCAGGGAAAAAAAAAAAAAAAAAGAATCTCATTCATTGTTTAAAATACTTGGTCAGCATCTAACATCTATGCTTTTCATTACTATTGATATAAATAAAATGCCGAGAAACACAAGAAAAACAGTCGGCTTGATTATGAGAAAAAAAGGACAGCATGCAAAATAATAGTTTATGAACCATAGCACTCAAATTATACTATAGATATACAATACACTGAACTATAGCAATTTTACAGCACTGAACACTGCTAGTTCGACCCTGGTAATCAAAAGTTGGCTGTATTTTCACGAATAGAGCTAGTACAGCCTGTTACTTTAAAACAGGACTTTTTCCCAAAAGGCCATCTCCCGCAAAATGATCATGACTCATAACCATGGCAACAAGAAAAAGGTCGAAAATTCTAATTTGCTAAAAATCCCTTAACTCTCTTTTCAGTGACAACGACGACACATCTCACAATTGATGGAATGAAGAAAGTGTCACTAATGTTAATAATAAATAATGTCACTAATGTTAAATAAATGTGTTTAAAAGTAATAGATTACAGTTCTATTTGGTTATGAAGGGAGTTGCAGTGAGGGCATACCTGTTATTAAGTGTTATAAATCTATTTTATTTATTATACTAATGTTGTAACATAACACTTTTTTCAAAATGTTATTAAGAAATATATATGAAATTAGTTTTAAATGATTTACTTGTTGTGCTCATAAACAACTCTTTTTAGTCCAAAGGGATTTGAATCCCGAAGGACTATTAGTTTCGTTTTGGCATTTTGCGTCGGACGGATAAATGTCGGTTCACGCTTATTTACCTTGAAGAAGAGCCGCTGAATTTAAACAACTCGCATACTCATTTTTATTCGGGGGGGGGGATTAGAGCGTTAAACTAATTTACTCATTTTCAATGGAACTATTGTCCTAATCTGTAGTCAGTCAACTCCTAATTTTGACTCTGATCTTGCTGCATTCTTAAGAACGATGGATGGATGTCACATTCTGTAATTAGGGCCAGCTACCCCAAATTCAGATCCACCGTCGTTATCTTCGTAATCAAGGTTTTCTGAATTGCTTTTGCATCGCAGATATATTTTGATGCCCATTATTTGTCCCTACTTTTTAAGAAAAATCTTAGTCCCCATCTCGAAGATAAGGCTACTCTGATATTTATTCATTCAGGGTACATTGATTAATAGATAAAATCACGATTAAGGCAGATTAATTATTTTCAAATTTAAGGTAATGTGAATAACCTGATTTCCTTCATAGTATAAAAAATGCAAAAAGTTCATTTTTGCTAGCTGCTTCGGTGTACGATCACTTTTGTGATCTGTTTTATCTATGCCTCCTTACATTTTCAATTTTAGAAAAAGAAAATAAGTCAGTATTAAAAATTAGAAAATTTGGTTTTACTCAAAATCACATGAATATGATATGAAAAAATATAGGGCTTTATAATCGAATTCAATTTCGGGTTACAGCGCTTTTTCTGCAAATTCTTAAAGTGTGCAAACACTTTTGTAGTTCGATCCGCGTTCAGATTCCGGCGAACAGATTGGCTGCATGGAAGTTTTCGGTTTCTTCCATTAGCAATTTGAATATGAGCAAGTTTACTTCAAAAAGTACTCGACGAAAGCATCTCTCTCTTTTAAGGCAGAAAGCCATTATGTGCTTTGCTTTTCCAAGTAATCCAAATTACAAACGTGCAGTACATGTGAAAATGTGAATTTAAATAAACGTTGGCGATGATGAAGAGTAATTATTAAATTTTAATTTCAGAAGTGTGGATGCATTTTCTAGATAACTCAGTTGTGGATAATTATTTAGCAGACAGCGAAGTCACAAGAAAATATATTGCATAAGTCCGCTTTCTGCAACACCCGTAACTTTTAGATTTAATTTAAAAAAGCTAATTTGAATCAAAAAATCTTCATTACTATTGGACGTTTGTTTGATAATGATAACAGTGTCTTTTGTGATCGCTCGTCGACACCGGAAAGAGAAGGGAAAAAGGAGAGAAAAAACGTACGAAGAGGGAAGGGAAAAAAAAAGCGCAATGAATCAGAAGTAATGTTCATGAGAGCATTGGCTACAATGAAGCATTCAAAGAAGAGTACGCCCATTTGGGAATCTACAACCAGACTTCGCAACCCTTTCGCAGCCTTGTAAAAGGTTTTGACCTCTAAGGCGCTCCAATCGCGGTCTTCAGCATCACAATTGCCATTCAGAAGCTCAAGAAAACAATAGATGTTAACGCGCGTTGCGTGGTCGAATCAGTTGGATTATGGACTTAACATTTTAGACAGCATTAGCGAAAGAACAGACGTGATTGTTTTGCAAATTCTTGTGATACCAATGATTTTTTTCATGTTCAAAATATGGCATTAATTCAGAACATGTTTCGGTAGTTTTACTTTCAATGAGCTTTAGCTGATCGATGCCTTTGCAGAATAGTTTTTACGACTGACTTGTACAGGTTGAGATAAAAAAGTCCAGCAAGCTCCGGACCACAGAAATGCGGGATTTTTGAAAATGTTGATTTTTTTTAGGATTACATATGCTGCACATATTTAACAGAAATGACTACTTGCATAGTCCTTTAAAGAAAGAAAATTTAACACTAAATGAAAAGCAAAAGAAAAATACTGTCTGCCAACTAATTACAACAATTCTGCAGAATTTTAATTCAACTGAATAGTAAAATAACTCAATAGAATACTAATTCGGTTAAATAAAAAGAGGTTCCTTAGAATTTTAATTCCACAAAATTTTAAATTATTGTACCTTCGAAAAGAAGCTAAATAGCAGATGAAATGTCAGGATGATCATCTCCATGACTGACAGTAACGGCATCCTCAATAATACGAATTGCTTCAGTTTGTGGAAGAGCTGGTGGTGACAGCAAATTTGGTTGACTTGAAGTTGCTGGCAGTGGGCTGTCAAGTGCGGACACAGCAGCTACTGCGTCTTAACTATTGTTTTTGAAAATCCATCACAACATAAACGGCGCTCCCAGAAAAATGAGGCGCAACAGGCGATTAATCTTGAAAATGCATTCCTAAGTCTACGCTAGAAATCTGAAATAATCGGATAACTGATAGCCGGATTTTTTAATATCAACTTTCATAGTTCAACCCAGATTATCACAGGAAAAACGTTCTGTATTAAAATTACATATATTTAAAATATACAAGTCTTGAATTGCCTAAAATTTACAGCATGTTCTACGGGAGACAAAACCGGAAGCCTGAGGTATCATACACAAACTAAGCTGAATAAGCGGAAGCTCAGATAAAACCAAATTTTGCAGATATTTCAAAGAAAAAAACTGCTATCATCTTTAATCTTGTGGAAAATTCACAAAAATTCATGTTATTCTTGAGGTATATCTAGTATTATACAATCAACTCCCAATTTACCGAAGCTGGATTAATTGGATTGAGGATTAATCAGTTTTCCCTGAAAAAAAAATCGATTTGCTTATCAGGAACGATCAAACGATCAAAAAACGCTGAACGATAAATATATATATATATAAACCATTAGGGTAAAACAAAACAGTTTACGGAATATACACCCCTCCCCCTCCCCCCCCAAAAAAAAAGAGAGAGAAGGGGAAGAAATATTTGGGATTTTTTTTTTTTTAATCCGCAACAGCAGGCAATTTAACTGTACGTAATCTGAAACTGAAGTGTTAAACCATCCATTAAAAGTAAATCGCTGAATAATAAAAATAAATCATGTGTTCAGGCATTTATTTTTCTGTTTCATATTAACTCTTACCGCAAAGCAAGAACAAACAGTAAGTGCATTAGATATACATATATATTTTTTAATATTTATTGACTTAATTTATGTAACCAAATGTACTTCTTTTTCAGACTAAACTGCTTGAAAATACCGATAAATCGCTCATAATACTTTTCTGTTCATTATGGGTTATTTTCTTTACCTGCACTTTTGAACTGCTCTCGACCGTCACTAACCGTGACTTATTTTAGTCAAGAAAAATTGACAGAAAAGGCCTTATTAATAAAAATGATGTTTCACCTCAGATAATCGAAAGTTCAACTGTATTCTAACTCATATCAAGCTTTATAAGGTATTTCTCCCGCCTTCCTAGCGTGCCTTCGTGGTGTAGTGGTTCTGCACACTGGGGCCGGTATTCCAGAGGTCCGTGGTTCGATTAAAGTCTCTACAGTGGTGCCCCAAATAAAAGGGTGTTGGATGATGATTCTCCTCACCCGAGATTTGGTGACTGGGTCCCCTAAAAACCCGTCACCCTTTAAAAGGGGGAGTATATAAGGTATTTCTCCCGTCTTCCTAGCGTGCTTTCCTGGTGTAGTGGTTTTGCACGCTGGGCTGGTATTCCAGACGTTCGTGACTCGATTCCCGGCGAAGGAGGTTGCTAATTTTTCATCTCTCCGGCTACTTCCAAAAATACCTAATGTCTCAACAAGCTGTCTAAAAAATAATACGATATTCTATAAAACCAATTTATTTATAAATACTCTAAGTGCTACGTAATAATCAAGAAGATCACTGAGCGCTTGTCATTAAAGTCTAAGTTCCACTCAAAGCTCGGCTCAACAGTCGCCAAGCGGATAAGATCACTGAATACTAGAAGCCGGATTCCAGTTCAAATCCCGGTGAACGGGGTGCTATGTATGGGAATTTTCGTAATTTTCCTAATGCGTAATGTGAAAACGAGCCAGTTTACCTAAGAAAGTCCACCACGAAGACATACCTTCGCTCAGGCAAATAAATGCGCTTTAACATAATCAAATAACAGATAGTTTGAGTAATTGGGTTCCGCCACTTGTAGCATAGCAAAGTGAATACGAGTTAATTTCCTCCAGAATATCCTTTACCGAAGCATTCTTACGACCCCAGCTCTAAAGTCTTGTCATAACAAATTACTAAATAAATTTAAAGAGACATTAATACTTCTGATTCAAAAGCTTCTACTGTTGCATCTTAATACAGCGTCCACGTAAAAGACTGCCATTAACTTATATCATTATAATGTGCTGCGTTGGAAAAAAAAAAACTTTTTTATATTAACTTTTTTAATGTGAAAACTTCTTTTTAAATTACTTTTCATATTAAATTAATTAGAAAGGTCAGAGTTCTGGCCGTTTCATAAGTGCTGAGAGGAAAATGCCAGGTAACTTTGGATATGTACAAAAGCGTGGTTCAACAGTAATGACGCCACGCTTTAATCAGATGTTTGCATGAAGATGATAACGGTGCCACAACGTGCAAAAAGCGCATTTAGAGTGCCTCCATGCCGCACAGTCACTATACATTTACAAATATCCATGCCTTCTCCGAGATTCGAAGCCGGGTCCTTAGGTACGGCAGTCAACGTCGCTAACCACTATCACGGTTGAGCGACATAAATACTTATTTTATATACATTACAACAATATAATAATAATTTATTTTATATGTATTATTACAACAATACAATGAAATTCGCTTAATGCAAAAACGCTTTAGATAAAATATCGGTTAACATGAAATGATACCAACAGTCCGGACAAACTACTATACATTTTCACGCATTTTGTTTCTCTTAACACGAAAAGATACCCTTTTTGGGAATGAACAAAATACGGAAAACACCGGCCTCGCAGGCGAGATTTAAGAGGGGTGCGAAATGAAAGAGAGGTGGTTTCACATGTTTCGTAGAAAGGTGGCTAACTTGGCTTTGAAATATTCTCGGAATGGCCTGTGACACGAGCCAGTTTTGTTTATCTAAACTACTTTCACCTTTCAGCCCTACAAACGCCACACAAACATCTCATCTCTCATCAGTTGGCTTTGGAATTCGGTGACGAGTACATCGCAGTGTGAGTAAAAATCTGTTAGTAGGGTTCATATGTTCATATCTGCATGGAATTTTATTGATTCCAAAGACGAATGAAAATTGTTTTCGTCATGCACGATTCTCAAAAGTATCAGATCTTTTGGCGCCAAAAGAAATGGATAAGGTGGATATTGAAAGTAAACCGACACTTAATGAAATGTTTGAGAAAGTTTCTGTGTTATTGGACTGTCCTACTGTATTATGGAAAGAATTCGTTGCAGTAGTTGATGATAATGTGTGTGCAGCCCCAAGACATTTTGGAGTTTGTTCAAAGCACAAAAAAAAAAAAAAAAAAAAAAAAAAAAAAAAAATCACTGATGCAGATTTCGACGACGAAAATGAAATGAATAATGTTCCCACGTCATCCGAAATCAGCTCTGTTCCCACGTCATCCGAAATCAGGAACATCATAAAATGTATGCGCAGTTATTTAGATGCACATTTCCAATGGTGAAATGAATAACAAAAAGGAAGACATTGAACAATTTGTTAACAATTAGATGCTAAAAACGTCAATGCAAAGAAATATATCAGATTATTTCCCAAAAATTCAATAAATGATTTGTTTTTCAAAAACTTAAAAATTTTGTATTAAATTTTATTAAGTTCCTGTGGATGTTTTTGTTTCATTGATTTTTATTAAATACATGTAACTTTGCAGCAATTGCGCAAGTAATAATAACTTGTATTCGTACTAAATGGATTTAAGTTCATACAGCATTATATATATATATATATATATATATATATATACAGTGGTGGCCAAAATTGTGGACACTTTTGGAAATTTTTATGTTTTTGAACTTTGTATGCTTATAGAAAATGTTACGTTTCGCAAAATGCAAACATGTATCTATCATTTTAAAGAGAATTTATTACTGAATTCAATACAAAACACAAATTTCAATTATTTGCAATACAAAAAAAGTTATATGTACTTTAATATAAATAAAAACACAGTTATGAAGTGGTTTGTAATGTCTAGCTTTCCTGGTCAATCACTGTTCTTGTTCTGAGAACCAATCAAATGTTAGTAACTGCCAGTAGAAGCTGACATCATGTTTACACTTGAAACAATTCATTATTTTGCTTTGTTCTGTAGAAGGAGGACCTGCTTCTTATACACTGCAATTACAAGTAGAAATTTTTGTAAAAATTTTTAATATTTAGTCAAGAAGCAATGACATCAAATAAAAGAGTAGATTGGACAACTAGAAAGAGATGTTACGAGAAAGTGGTCTTTCCTATGCTGAAATTGCAAGACAGGTGGGTGGTTCAGTGACTACATCTGGAGGAGAGTTTTGTTTACGATACCAGGAGACAAATTCAATAAAAAACAAAAAAAGAAAAGGCCGAAAAAGGTGCGTCACATCTATTGATGACAGAAGAATAAAAAGACTATGTCTCCAAGATAGAAAAATGTCATCAGCGGCCAACAGAAGTGATCTGAATGATGCTGGTGCTTCTGTCAGTTCAAGAACAATCAGAAGATTAACAGATGTTGGACTGAGAGGTAGAATTCCACGAAAAAAAGCCTTATCTTAATTTTCAGCAACGAAAAAAAAAAAAAAAAAAAGACTACAGTGGGCAAAGGAACACATTAATTGGACAGATGATCAGTGGTCACAAGTTATATGGAGTGATGAAACTAAGATATCGTTATTCGGTAGTGATGGGCGAAAATAGTATGTAAGACGTAGAATAGGAGAAGAGCTAAATCCTGACTGCATTCAAGCAACTGTGAAGAACCCAGTTAGTGTTATGATTTGGTCATGCATGTCAGCAGATGGTATTGGTCGCCTTCATGTCATCGATTGGACACTGAATGCCAGAAAATATATTGACACTATTCTAGAACCAAAACTTCTACCTTCCATCAGAGATCTCTTTCCTAACAATGCTTCGTTTATTTTTCAGCAGGATTCTTCTCCTTGCCACACGGCCAAAATATTGAAAGAGTGTTTTCGTACAAAGAGCATTAAGCACCGTTTGAAAACTTTTGTCCGAATGAGGCGCCCATCAAATAAAAGGGAAATAATTGAGGCTATAATTGTTTCCTGGCATCATGTAATAACGAAAGAAGAGCTTAAAACTCTTGTCAGCTCAATGAAACGTCGATGTGAAGCTTTAATCAAAAAAAAAAAGTGTACCCTACTAAGTACTGATAACTCACTGCAATCATCACTATCTAATGTATATCGATAACTATTATCGTTTAACTTTTTTTGTATTGCAAATAATTGAATTTTGTGTTTTGTATTGAATTCAGTAATAAATTCTCTTTAAAATGATATATACAAGTTTGCATTTTGTGAAACGTAACGTTTTCTATAACCATACAAAGTTCAAAAACATAAAAATTTCCAAGTGTCCACAATTCTGGCCACAACTCTATATTGTTACGAAATGTACAGGCGCAGTGAGATAGCTTCCCCGCAAAGCAGTTTTAGGGTTGCCATAAAATGGCAAGGAAAAGCAGAGTTACCACATTTGGCGACAAAATTGGCGATATACCATGGACGGATGGAGAACCTTCTGGAACGAATTCTTACCGGTTTAGCCCAGAATGTTCTCGAACACAAGCCGAAAGCTATATAAACCCTGCTGGTCCGCAGTCAGTGTGTGTGTGCCTCGTCTAGAGTGCGAATTAGTTAGTATCGAGTTGGTGTCTCGTCTAGCGAGTCCATCCCTGCGGAGTCGATCGAGTGGACAGCCGGGCAGCGAGTGCCGAGTGGATCGTCGAGTGCACAGAAGGAGTCTGTTAGTGTATCGCGGTTAGTGCATCATCGAGAGAGCGTGTTGAGCTCCGAGAACGACTGAACCGAAGAGTCGGGAGCTGTGCTCGTGTGTCGTCGAGTGCATCGCAAGTTGTAGCGTGGAGAGTCTCGAGAGTACGTGGATTTCCGAGAACGACCAAGCAGAGTCGGGTGCTTTGCAGGAAGCTGTCTCCACAGTGATAGCTTGATAACCTGAAGGCTGTGTCGCTGATTGTTCTAGCGTGTTTATAGCAGATCTTCGACGACTGTAAAAAGTGTTATTGGAGCTGTCCTGATTAATATTGGCTAAATAAAGTGTGTTTCGATACTTCATCAAGTGCCGTCGTTATTCACTCCAAATCCACACGAAACCCGTACGAACGTGAAGGAAGAAAATAACGTAACGATATATATCTACGTAAATAAAATGCATTCTAATAAAGCTAATATTGTTAATGTATATATATTTTTCAATTTCCTTTAAGGGGACTTGTACACCTTAAAACCCATAAGCTCTTCGAATATGTGACTGTTGCAAGAATTGGGATAACTTATTTATTTTAAAAGCAATTAATTCCAACGTTTTACAGCTGACTGCATAATATAGCTGCTTTCTGAAATAGTGATCAGAAAGTTTGTGTTGCCACACATACTTTTATAATTTAATACGCTTTTTGACAAAAATTTTCGTCATGCTTCCACCTTGCGCGCACAGTTTGAAACATTCTGTTGCATAATTTAATTCCATATTTAATATATAGCTTTTATAACATTTAGAAACTACTGTGAACCAAAAATTTTAAGAATTTGATGTTAAATTTTTATTTTATTTGGAGTGGAGTTTATAAAATGTATTTTATTAAAAAAACCTGTAATGTTTTCGTCCATAAAATTTTTTAATATTAAAATATTCATCAGATTTTTGGTTCAGTTAAAAAGTAGAGCTCATATAAAGAATTCCATCAAATTTCAAGTACGTACCATTAGCCATTTTTAAAATATCGTGCGCGCAAGGTGGAAACGTGACGAAACATTTTGTCACAAAGCGGATTAAATTACAAAAATATTTGTGGTAACACAAACTTTCTGGTCACTAGTTTCCAAAACAGTTATATTATGTAGTCAGCCGTAAAAAGTTGGAAGTAATTGATTTTAAAATAAATAAAATATCCCAATTCTTGCAACAGTCACATATTCGAAGGGAGTTAAGAGGTTTAAGGTGTATGAGCCCCCTTAACACGAAAAAATATTTCAGTTCCCTCAGTTTCGTGTTAAACGATTTTCACTGTACATTTCAAAAAGTCTTTACCTATGGTTCTTCGAAATAAAACCGAATTGAAAAATTATATTGGATCGGAAAAAAGTGCTTAATTAATGTAATTATTGATTATAAAGTACACACCAACTGTGCAATTAACTACTTAATAAATTTTCGAGGAATTGATAAAATTGCATTGAGGTGGATAGAAAAACATCGGTTACACTTTACTCACTTTCTTTTTATGACAGGCTGTTTTTTTTAAGGATTTTAGTTAAAATATGACTTATTATTTGAAGAAAACTGATCATTACACACTTTTAAAAAAAAGAAAAAATTCCTGAATTTTTGTCTGGAAAACGTTTTGATTTTTAATGACGTTCTCTCTTACTTTCTCTATCCATTTTTCATTTCTTGACTTTTAAAAATTTTTCAGGTGATTGGAAGCCCTGATAAATAACAATACTGCAAACGCTTGGCTTATTCTTTTGATTTCCAGCAACGAATATTTTTTTTTAATTCACTGCACAATTTATGATGCAAAATCATTTTCTAATAATAGCATTTTGTTTTGTATGTGTGTTGAATAGTCTCGAGAATCAACAAAAATGACACATTTTTCAATAATTCAAACATGAATACAACTCTGTCGGTTAACTCCACAGATAACAATTTTAATACAGTTATACTCTCCATGTGAAAAACGTCAATACCGAAACTAGCTTTTGGTTTAAATTCTCGTTGCGCACCAGTTTTTCGTAAGTGCTTATAGATACATTGCACTCTCCTGCCATTAGTGTACACATTCATAAAAATTACTTCAATAACTGTATTACAATAAGAGCAACCAGACGTTATTCACTGTCGAATAAAAGAGCCTAAATAATAAAAATATTATGTCTCAATGTACATTCATTGAAACATAAGCCTTTATTTCAGAGATGTTTCGCAAAAACATAAAATATGGGTACCACTGTTTAAACAGAGTTCACATTCATTCTCCAGTTTTTAATCGGAGAGGCAAAGTATTTAAAAAGCAGAGAACGAAAAATTTTTTACGATACAGTATCCACAGACTGTTGCAGTAAAGATTTGCTTCTGCTTCGAACTGCTACACTGCAACCGTAAGTGACTTTTCGTTTATTTTTATTGTTTCAAATTGATAATGTTTTACACTTAAATTAACCACTTATTTAAATTATGACACAAGGCTTTATTTTTTAATACTTCTTCACGGATATTTTTTACCTAGATACAACCTTTGACTGAATTCAAAAATAAAAAGTACAAGAGAATCATTATAATGAGCTCAATAAAAACAACAACAAAATAAATAAATAAATAAATAAAATAAAATAAAATAAAAAATAAATAAAAATAAAATAAATAAATAAAATAAACTAACCAGAAAAAGCAACAAAAGGCGATCTTAAAATAAATGTCTTTGGAAGAAAAGGAAGAAAGAAATATTACCCTAATTTATTAATCCGAGAAATAATGCATAATGGAGTAAATTACAGAATTTTCACGTAACGATAACATCCTGAAAAAGCATTAGCAGGCTACAGCATAAGCATTCTGAATCACAATGCCATATCTCACTTTAAAAACATCTTAAAATCCATGTAACAACAATTCAAGATAAATTTTGAGTGAAATAAAGGCTCAATGATTACCAAGCAGAATCTAGTGGAGCATAGGGGAAGTAAACCGTTTAGGTTTATGTGATTACGGCAAAGCATCGAGGGCTGTCTGCCTAAGCGGAGGGATGCCTTCGTGGAAGATTTTCTAAGAGAAACTGGCTCGCATACACGTTACACATTGGGAAAACCACGAAAACGGCCATGCTGCCAGCTCGTTCGCGAGATTCAAACCTCGGACCGAGCTACCAGGGCCTGGGAAGTAAAGAGATGTGCTCTAAAAAGGCAATACGTTACCAGGTGTTTTTATGCAAGAGAATTGTGCCTGCATACATCTTCCCCGTCATCGTACACTCTTCTTCGTTACCAATACAGGAAAATTAAATTACATCATCTAGTACTAGTTTAGTAAAATTAAATAAAATTAAGTAAGTCTTTAATTTAAGTAAATCTTACTTTATCTGCTAAATGCATTGTGCTTATTTTTTTTTTTAATATATTTAATGATTTCCTTTAGTTTTGGCTTATGAGCTTCTGCACAAAGTATAGCTATAAAGTTATATAAACAATAATCTGTAGTCCAGGAAGGAATTAATTCATTTTATATTAATTCTTACGGGAAAAAAATTGTCTCGGCTTACGAAATATTTCGCTTGACGAACAGTCTTCAGAAACGAATTAAATCTATGAACCTAGGTTTAACAATATAATAAAATCTCCATCGCACAAATACTCTTTAAATTAGATGAGCGTATAAATAAATGTAAAACGGAGTTTTCCATAACAATTCATAAAAGCTTTGCCATGGGCAAAAGTATCGTATACAATTTCTCATGCTGATGCTCATAATGCCGTTGAAATAAATATTGACCTTGTTGTTAATGGCCTTACACCATGTAATTTGAGGAAAAGTTCTGAACAAACAATGTGTTCATGCAACGAAACTATATAATTTTGACAATTTGCGAGGAAGAATTAAAGCTGTCAATAACATTATACCACCAGCATGCGCACCCATGATCTGAAGCTACATGAGACAGGCACAAAAGTGGGAAAGGATGGCAATTCGCAGCATGTGAAAACATTAGCATATAAATTAGTTCAATACTGTTCAATCAAAAAAAGTAAATATATATATATATATAACGAGATGTATATTTTCTATTCCCATACAATATTAAAGTGTCTTAATTAACCCATATATTTTTATGTAATATTTATGAATTCATATCGAAATTGTTTCAGTACCAGTTGATCAAGATTTGAATACTTTTTCTTAAGAGTCAAAATAAATTTTCAATTCTCTTCATTTTTAGTATCGTTAATTTAATTTATAGTTATGAAGTAAGATTTAAATTGTATACAAGCATCAGTGGAATTAGGTATGATGATGCTAAATTTATTATTAAGAAATTTACAAGGAATATGAAAAATATGTTACAAACTAATTTATTTTTGTTGCCTTTTATCACTTTATTTTAAACTTCCATGTGCGATTCGTAACAAGTTTTGCCATTACACTAATACTTATTTCTAAACGAAAAATTGATCTTTCGTGAAAAGTCTGTACAGCCTTCCACTATTCTTTTATGAATATATAATGAATATAATTTATTGCTTTTATGAATAAACCAAGCACTAACTCTGAAATTATGGTTACAACAGCATTCCCAAAATAATCTCGATTTCAACTCCAAACAAAATTTTTCTGCAGGAAACGTAGCACGAGAAAAGTAAATATTGCAGAAAAAGTCGACAACCGACCGGATGCTTATCAAATTAAGCAGACGAGAAGGTTTTCCTGTTTGCATTTGGCATGTATCAGCTAGGCAACCATAAAGTCAGGCTCCGCTTGTTGTGTTAGGATTTGCTTATAAAAACATCTGCAAATTCAATCTTCTCTTACAAGATTTAAATATATTCTTAAACCTCTCAATATATTCTATCAAATTCTTATTATTTACTCTTAGTTGCTGCTAGAGTGCTAATTTAAAGATAGGGGAAGAAGGAGAGGGGTTATTTTGTTGAATTATTTATTGAAATAATACAAGGAATCAAATACAGACATTAGACAAATTTCTTAACGTTAAACATGTCCTTCGAAGTATCTCTCCCAAATTTTTGGACAATTATTTTTGTTATCTCATATTACGTAAGTCCCGCGCTGACACTGAAAGAAAAACAAGGTCTTTTAATTATCATGCGCCATAACTGTTCACACATAAATGTATTTCCAAACAAAACGATTATCCTTATTGCAAAAATTCATAAGTGAGAACATTTATTTTTTGACAAGAAAGAAGAAAATTTAATCAAAACAGTATTTTCAAATATTTGAATAAGATTTATATCGCAGTATAAATTAATTAGCTCCTTTTGCAGGGTTTCTGGTGCGTTACTACGTACATTCAACTCAATTAAAATATTGCATCGAGAATAAAATTACCAAAACTTAACTAAAACTCCAAGAAAATTCGAATTTTAATGATATATTTATTTTTTTAATTAATATAGTAGCAAAAAAACAATGAATCGAAATGTAAACAGTATAGATAGATACAAAATAAGCAAAAAATAATTTACCAAATTAAAGGAAATAAAAACTAAAATCAATTTTAGACCAGATAGCTGGATATTTTGCGGACCGGCTAATATTTCTTGCGGACCGGCGGTTAAGAAACACTGGTATAGATAATAAATAGCCTGGTAACATAACATACTGTAAAGGAAAGGTTTACAAAATTTGTTAAAACTCGTGCTACATGCGTTTCTAAAATTAAAAAATAACAAATTACGAAAATCTATTCACACAGTATGCACTATTTTCTAAATTCGAGCAGTAAAAATAAGAAACGCCTTATAACGAAACGAAATTCGTGCACCAAGATGGACTTATTGATATTTCCATCTTCAACAAACACACAGGGAGGATGGGGGGAATCAATCTTCTTACAAAGTTTATTGCAGTTGACAGCAAGATTCGTAATTTGGAATATAGTCAACTGAAAAGTGTTTCTTGAAACAAAAATATGCTAAACATTAAACTTGGCAATTTCCAAATGTCTGGATTCAGTTTTTATTTCTTTTACATCGCAGATTATACGTATATAGCATGCAAAATAGTTGCTTTTAAAGTTAAAAGAATTTAAATATACAATTTTTCTTCTGTTTTGTTGTTAAAGATAAAAACAAAAGTTTCGTAAAGTAAATAAATAAAGCTAAAAATATTTAAGGCAATTTTTAAATAAGGGGATAATTTATAATTTTATTTGCTTACACATAAAAAATATTCAGACGCTCAAAACACACATTCTGTATTTGATAATTAAAGATAAAGTTAACAAATTCTTAAATAATCAGTTTAATCTTAATATAAAATAAATTTATTGATCTTAAAAATGTTATAAATTTATAATACTTTTAAGATCTTCATAGTCAGAAAACGTGGGCGCCGTTCCCGAGAGTTGACTTTATAAGAATTTTATGTTTATAATATGTTTATAGAGATGTCTCTATGCAACGTGCTCCTTACTATCGATCACATCAGGAACAAATAAACTTTCAGAAGGCCTAATGCAGGAGCTTCTGAGTATTAATCCATTTAGTAACCGGTCGATTAAAAGCAGACGGACAGTCGATGCTTTCGGAGACATCCGGAGTCTCAAAGTCGCGATTCTTCTGACTCCACAAAATTCGCAATTTACGAGGTGCCTTTCTATGGAAGAAAAAACAGGGAAGCACAGACACTTTTCCCAAATGCGGAGGAGGCGCCACTGAGAATTTAAAAGAAATCCCGACGTTACCGTCTTCGGAATAGAAAAGAAGAGAGTAATTTCTCTAATGGGCACAGGAGGGGAAAGGGAATGTTAGTTCCTCCAATATTTTTCTTTCTTTTTGAATTTGCGTGATTTTTCCCTCTCTTAAGTACTCAAGGACTTCTAAACTGCAAATTCCTAAAGCCTTAACTTTCGATCAAGAATAAGTTCTTCTCACTACAGACTGAATAAGAAATATGGTTACGCGTTTGAAATTCAATACCTCGGTACCAGAGGTAACGTCATTAATCCGTTCCAGATTCTTGGACGCAAACCAAACAAACTTTACCAATAAGAAAAAGGGAAAATAATTAAACGTTCTTATTAGTCCAAAGGGATTTGAGTCCCGAAGGACTATTACTTTCGTTTTGGCATTTTGCGTCGGACTCCTATAAATGTCGGTTCACTTTTCAAACTGTTGCCACAAAATGTTAGAGTCCTGCATTATATTTGAAGAAATTAAATAATGAAAAACCTGCATAAATGTATGTATATTTCTCGCATTGTGATAAAACAACGGTATCTAGAGCCATATAATTTTGAATTACGTAATCCTACTGAGAATATGGGCATCTGAAATCCCAAATTTGAAATTAGGAATTTGTTTTATTATCGGATTTTCTATTTTGTAAAACTTCAACGAATTTTTCAGTAACAAATTCAACAATTTAAAAGCGAGCAATGGCAACACTTTACGGGGGGGGGAACCTTTTTATGTCTAGCGCGTCGAACAGTGTATCGGAAATTCTAAAGATATGCTTATTTTAAAATTATTTTGCGACATTGCTATTGAAATAATTTTTATGGTTTAAGTGCAGTGTTGAAAACACGCACCTTTGGACGTAATTTAAAATCTGAAACATTTCAGATTTTTTTTTTTTTTTTTTTTTTTTTTTTTTAATTCTATTGTTATTACTACATTACTGTTTAATACAAATGCAGTAGGTGAAACGTATACTGTACATAAATGAAGCACCAGTGTACATGAAATGTTTTTCTACTATCCATACCAAAAGCATTTTTTCTACATGCTCTAACGTCTCTGATCTTTGTTTGGTAACTGATTTCATCCCTTTGGTAAAGTTAGTCAGTTTAACAGCCTCTTTGTTTTTCCACAATCGTGGACATCACCGTACTCAGCCAAGTCTCGTACACGCATGCCAGCTCGATACTTTTCAGCAATTTCTTTTTTCATCTCCATGATGATCCTAACAATTTTCGTCGTTGCTCGATTTTTCGCATTAACTTTTCGAAAACTCATTTTCAATAAATTTACAAAACATTTACGCGAAAAAACGCCAAATCATTTAAAAATTCAGAGTTATAGTGCGAACTGCTTACTGAGTTACAAAAGACGTACACATGCATGCTATTGGACAATCGTACCATTGTCTCGAATTTCCCGAAAAATTATGATCTAATTCTTGTGGTCCGTAAGATTCCTGTCAAGATTTGTCATTATTTATAAATATGTTTATTATAGGTAAGAGGTAAATACGTGTAGCGTGAGTAACCATCATTCATCGAATTCGAGACGCATTCCTTAGAAATATCTACGGGAGTCAAAAATTTTCGCGTCCTTTTTGAATGTATATGAAGTTCGACATATTTCAAAGCAGACGTATACCTAGGTTTCCCCTGTATAGTGTGTTTTCGTATACTGTAGAGAAAAATGGTGAAAGGCATATTATGTATGACCTCCTTGTTTAAAATAAGGGTCACGTGCCTGGGCTTATATCATTAATCAGGATCAACGAGTTCGTAAATGTTGCACGCTACGCATAAACGATAATACGCTTGAAAAAATAAATATTGCTGCTATAATAAGATAACGTAAATAGCTTAATTCGAACAGTATAAAATGCACACGGAGTAGCAACTCTAAAAGAGTTGTACCGAATTTAGGATAGTGCCCTCTGCTCACCGCCTTAAAAAATGTAATAAATTACATAAACTGTAGGGTTTTATACATTAATTAAAAAGTTATCTTATCACTTTTTATTAGGTATTTACGCTAAGAGTTCATGAGTTCGAGACACAGCCTTCGGCAACTATCCTTAACTGTTACCATATTACTTCTCTTTGCAACTGAATTACTTAAATCGGCTTTAACTTTGCTAGCCGTAATAGCTTCGTGAAAATACTGATGATGTGCCAAAGCTTAAAGCGACTTACAAGTATTTAATATTTCGATTTTACGTAAGCATTTGTTCTGCGTTTTCTTCTGAAAGTTGCAGATATTAATTTATTATTATTATAATTAAGTGGTTGACAAGTAAATAAACTGGTCTGTTTCAAACCTTCATTTGAGTATGTTCTGCTGCACTTTATGAGTTACAAGGGGATGATTAATTGTCTGAATATCTGTATGGTTCTATGATAGAGGTAGTCTGTTCTGTTCTAGTATAGTAGTTAGCATTTGTAGTGTGAAACTAAATTAAGGTATGAACACTATATGCATACAACGAACAAGACGCACAGACCAACTTTTATCATAAAACCCTATAGGAGCCCCCCCAAAAAAAGAACGGAAGGGGGGTTGGTTTATTAGATTATGGCAAAGCACTCGAGAGCTATCTGCCTTAAGGGAGGGATGCCTTCGTGGAGGACTTTTTAAGGGAAACTGGCTCGTATACACATTACACATGGGGAAAACCACGAAAACACCCATGCAGCCAGCCCGTTCGCGGGATTCGAACCTCTAACGGAAGGGGGGGGAATGTGCGTTTAAACAGTCTATACTCTGTTTAATAACTAGTTTTCGTGGCATGCACGTTTCTGGTTACCTAAATGTACGTGCTTAGTGTAAATTCAGAAATACATACAAGTTGTACGCCTCCTTGCTCAGTCGAAGTGTTTCATGGAATATTTGTTAATGATAATAGACTTGTACTGTTTTGCTTTGGCGCTTCTAAATAAGCCAGGGAACGAAATTTTCTAAAACCCGATTTATTAAGAGAAATAACAAAAAATACAAAAGAAAAGAACAGAAAACAGGGGTCAAGAGTACACTGCCACCGAAGAAATTTGACAGTACTAAATCCTATAAAAACAGAATAACAGCCACAGCAACAGGACTATTTATAACGTAAAAATCTATGATTTAGCTTTACAGTTCGGAGCTTAGATGGAAGATGACATAGCTTACAGGCGACGTGCTACGAGTACTGAAATGGAAAACATGCAGGCTAATGAAAAATATGGCAAACAAGTTCAGTGAATGAGTTCATAAACAATAGGAATCTTACCCAAATCAAGAAAAATATTTTACATTCCTTCTAAGTAATATTTGAAATTTACAATTCATTTTTCGCACCTTCTGTGCAGTTCCTGAAAACTTCGAGCAAAGTCTTCTTTCGGTATCGCATGGCTTTGAGGGTCTGGAACATTCGAAAATAATTCTTTCTCTTTTAGGGTTCGTTACAAAAAAGGGAACAGAAAGAAGTCTCCTGGCGTAAGATCAGTGTGGTTAGTGACATTAACTGCCGTATCGATGGGTGCGAGTTCAAGTTTCATTGAAGGCATGGATGTTTGTACGCGTATAGTGTCTGTGCAGCTTGACAGCTGTCAAAATGGACCCCTCCCTTAAGTGCTCTTCCTCAAAATAGGGCGGAAGGTTAACACAGATCTAGGTTCAGCAATACCCCAATTACCTGTGGTACTACAGAAGTGCTGGCTTAGCTTTTACCTGTACCTCCATTGTCTATTCTATTAAGATATCCCCAAAATAATAATTTAATTGAATTCTTACCCTGCCAGCCGTTTCTTATTTTAGGCTGGTGTAAATTCTATGGGTTATTCATTGATCTTACGCTGGTGTAGATTCTATACGTCACTATTCAGTGCTTTAATTATTATTGTGCATTCTATGCATTATTATAATTCTATGTGTTGTTCAGGATTATGATCAATTTAAAAGTTGTTTAAGTGCGGCTAAGCCTAATTTTTTTTACTATGGCAGCCTAATTTTTTTTACTATCGTCCTATTTGTTTACATTTGAAATTTAGCAGAATAGTAGATTTGTTGCCAATCTAGAGGAACTAACGTCTTCTTTTATTATTACTTCTTTTATTATTACGACGTTACGTTACGTCGTTACGACTCTGTGCAGGTGACAAAATATGCATCAATTCTGTTACTCAAAGCAGGCACAGGTAACTGTACTGGCTGCCTACATGAGAACAACAGTAAATATTTGACATACTAATAACAATAAATGATTCTTTTTACTTCCTTACAAAAGTATAAGTACAAAGGACTAATGCAGTATACTTTATACTTCATTAGCAGTAGAAGACGGTGTCCAAAAATGATACCGCAAATGGCGCCGGATGAAATGAGGAGGTTATTATTGTGATCACGAAAAATTCCGGGTACCACATTTTAACGAAAATATCCATTTTGACCGCTATCGAATGCAATTTAACGATGTTTTTGCTTGACATCCTGTTCGTAAAGAGAGAATAAAGGACTCTTTTTCCCCAAACGAATAGTAAAACTGATTTAAAATGGATTCAGAAGAGATTTTTTCGTTGCATCTGTACGTACGTATGTATCTAGCGTAATTCAAAAAGGTGTGGTGTGGTGTATTTAATTATGGCAAAGCACACTAGGGCTATCTGCCTAAGGGGAGGGATGCCTTTCGTGGAGGACTTTCTATGGAAAACTGGCTCGTATACACGTTACACATGGGGAAAACCACGAAAACGCCCATGCAGCCCGCCCGTTCGCGGGATTCGAACCTCGGACGAAATACCAGTGTTCAGCGACTTTACCGCTCGGCCGCTGGTGGGCGTAATTCAAAAAGAAATAGCCTCAGAACGTTGAAATTTTGCATGTGGGACTGCTTTAACATACAGATGTGCATCTCCCTTTTTGGTTGCAAGCAGCCTCATCAAACATATACACACTCTGTTACTCGACTTGGTGAGCTCAGCTTTTTTTATTCTTGTATGTTGGTAAATTGTGCATTTTTTGCTTTAAAAATGATTTAATTATGTTGTTCTTATCTTCCGGTAAAGGCCTTTATACCTTTAGTTAACCTGCATGTTATAGTTGTAGGATTATCATTAATTTAAAAGTTGTTTAAGTGCGGCTAAGCCTAATATTTTTTACTATGGCAGCCATATTTGTTTACATTTGAAATTTAGCAGAATAGTGGATTTGTTGCCAATCTAGAGGAACTATAACGTCTTCTTTTATTATTTCGAATTAAATCATGCTTAATCATTCTAGAATTATCATTTAAATTATTACCCATATATTGACTCAACATAGCGTCAACAACAAATTCAGTTTCTACCCATTCAGTGTCTTTTTGCAGAGTGGGACCAAAAGGAAACTTTTAGTTTTTTGCACCGAGAAATCTGCCTTTTTGCCTGCTGCTGAATTGCTTTGTTTTCGAGCAGAAACTCTAATTTTAATTGTAATTTTTAAAATTATTTTAACCGTATTTGGTGTTTTATGTTTTCCTATATCTTTCAATTTTTAACGAAAAAGAAGCAGTAAATGTTTTGAGAATAAAGCACGCTAGTACTAAATGAAAAGATTAGCGCAAAATGCTGCTAAATCATAATTTAAGTTGAGTTTAAAAGCATTCAAAGATCCAACTATCAGTTCGGGTCTTATTACTTATAATTGGATCTTTGAATGCTTTTAAACTCTTAAACTTCAATTTTTAATGATGATATTTTGAGTTTTTATGTATTTTTGCCTTGCCGCGAAGTGAGAACTAAATTAATTGAATGAGAAATATATCTCTAATGAAATTCGAGGAAATAAGTTTAAAATGAAATGCAGGAAAAATGCTTATAATTTAATATTCTGTAGAAGGAAGTCATGTGGTGCACACATTAGATTTTTACAGATCAGAAAACAACCAAGATGCTTTTTATTCTTATTAAAATAAATGTAAACCAATTTAATTATTTATCTTTTTCAAAATATAAAGCATATGTAATTGGTGACACAATTGTAAAGAACGTAAATATGAAGTACATTTAAAATGCTGTATATATATAAAAAAAATTTTTTTTGTTCATTTCTTTTTCTAAAGAACGTCCTACGTCCGTCGCCCTTATAACCATTTGCGTTTTATTAAAATTCTGTCACCTTAAAGTTTTGTATTTTTTTTTTAAATTTTAATTTTTTATGACTAATTTTACCTTTAAAATACATAAAATGCTGGCACTTCGCTGGGAAAAAATAACGTCCGTAAATGCAAAACTACACCTTCACTTTCTACAGTTCGTTCAGATTACTTTATACTTCATTAGCAGTAGAAGACGGTGTGCTAAAAGGATACCGCCAATGGCGCCGGATGAAATGAGGGGGTTATTATACCCACACCGGAGAGAAAGTGACGACCCCGCCACATTTTCCAATCATTCATTTCTCACCGCACTTTCGACCGCAATAAGATGTGCTTGAGAGACGAAGATGAGCGTGGGAGAAGAAGCCCTAAAAATAAATCTCGAAGCAGCGTGAGAAAAAAGTTCCTCCAGACCTTTCATTAGCTTTGGCCTACCCGTCTGGAGCTCGTGCGGGCAAAACAGCCGCTTCGCGCGTCCCCAAAGCAAACAGTCATCGTGAAGGGAGCTGTCCACCTACATCACTTGGATATCTGACAGCAGACAAACGCAACACCGCCGACAGAATTTCTGACAGCGGACAACATCACATCGCGACAAATTGCTTGGAGACACTGACATCATCTCTCCACTCAGCACATATATCGAGATCTAAGCGTAGCAGCAAACAAATTGCTATCGAGATTCATTTATCTTATTTCTAACATACGTTTTTTGGTATATAATTTAGAAAATTCCGATTTTTAGATAGCGACGCATGGCGTATGAGTAGATAGCAAAATTCATTATGCAGATAAAAGAATATTAATAATAAAGTTACTGAACTGTTGCCATTGGTAATGGAATATTCTGTTCATGTTAGCGTACAGTTAAACAAAAAAGCACTCAAGAAAAATTTCATCTTACTTGTACGTCGCGCTTCATCTAAAATTACGATTTCACTAGAAAACTGTAGCAAGGCTTCGACTGAATTTAAGTCATAAATAAACTAAAATTTATAATTGTAACCAGTGGTGAATTATGAAAACTTAATCTCATACAAAATAAAATTTATAATTAAATCTTTTGTTTTTTCTAAAACAGAAAATACAAATATACGTGCGGATACACAAGAAAAATATTAAAAAAATATAAAAAAATCTCTAAAATTACAAAAAGCCAGAAATTATAGAGATTACAGAAAACAAGGATAAAACTTAATTATGCAACATAATTTATACCAGAAGGTGCTACCCATTACTTTTTTCTTCATTCAAGTCAATTCACTTTCGAAGAGGTTCTAAGGCCAAGCCATGAATTTCTAAAAGGTGTTTTTCAAAAATAAACAATTTTTTTTTAAACGTCATAAATAAACTAAAATTTATAATTGTAACCAGTGGTGAATTATGAAAACTTAATCTCATACAAAATAAAATTTATAATTAAATCTTTTGTTTTTTCTAAAACAGAAAATACAAATATACGTGCGGATACACAAGAAAAATATTAAAAAAATATAAAAAAATCTCTAAAATTACAAAAAGCCAGAAATTATAGAGATTACAGAAAACAAGGATAAAACTTAATTATGCAACATAATTTATACCAGAAGGTGCTACCCATTACTTTTTTCTTCATTCAAGTCAATTCACTTTCGAAGAGGTTCTAAGGCCAAGCCATGAATTTCTAAAAGGTGTTTTTCAAAAATAAACAATTTTTTTTTAAACGTGTGCTTTTTCAGGAGATTGCCATTAAATCTGATATAAGTCATACATTCAAAGAAGATCTTGTATATTTTACAGAACTTCAGATCACGAACGTCTCACTTTACGAACAAATTATCTGAACAAAAAACGTCTCGGATAACGAACGGTGTCTCGAGTTACGAACGCTCAAGTCGACAGCATAACACCCAGGGCCTTTTCATTAATAAAGCCTGGTAACAAGGGACTAAAGGGCCATGACTTCACCTTGCAAGAAATTGTGACCAGCTTCGGTTGCAGGCAGAGACTGGCATTTAGGTCTTTTTTGTTACTGTTGTTATTTTTTATATCTACACAAGACCATGGGCTAGAAAGTTAAAATTGAAAACGTAAAGAAGTTTGAACGAACTGAATTTTAAACAATAAATTATAAGCCTTGGCCAGCAATGTTCTAGCTTTAAACCCATGCCACATAAGATGCATGGGTTGATAAAAAAAAAAAAAAAAAAAAAAAAAAAAAGGAGATTAATAAGAAAGAATTACAAAAACTTCAGAAACAGCAACAAAAGAAAATATTGGAAGAAATGATTCCAAAAAAAAAGAGGAAGAAAGGAAACTGACCCTACTTCTCAGATCTGATTAAAAATGGTAGATGGCACACTGTTGTTTCATGCCACCTAAGTTTGTTAGATCCTATGGGAATTCCAAAGTAGGACGTAAGAAATCTGTTGAATTCATGTTACTTCAATGTATTTTTTTTTTTTTATAAAAATTACCTTTCACGAGAAGAAAATGTCAAAAGTCCTTAATAATTGCGCTTTCTGACTAGTTGAAATTTTTTAGTTCCCGGTGGTATTTTCGGTTAGCTTTTCATTCGTGTTCCTTTCTATTGTCTACCAGTCGGCAGTCATATAGCGCACGCGAATTTTGAAATTTATGATAAGAAAATGGCGCCCCTAAATACTCAGCGCCCTGCGCCGCGACACAGGCTACACAGCCTTGGAACCGGCCCTGAGTATAAGCATTTTCAGAGATAATACTGAATTTCATTTCGGAAGCATTTCAAAATATACGCAACAAAAAATCTCACTGGACATATTTTGAATGAAGCAAATATGAAGTGAGTTTTAAGCAGAGTCGAGTGGCACTTAAAGACAAAGAAAAGATGAAAGAAAATGCCGAAAGAATTATCTGATGTTTTTATGGAAGGAAATTTTGCATTCAAAGAATATCTTCCTTATTATTTTCCACGTAAGTTTCGTATGTCGTATCTGTTAAATATTGTGTTAATATATATATTTTTTGTATTTAACGATCTGCTTCATTTATTTTGTAAATAACTAGTGTTTCCTGTACTTCTACCTACACTTGTATTTAATGATTTCCATCACTTTCGAGTTATGAACTTATGCAGAAAGTATTATTGTAAAGTTTAAACAAGCAGGTACAGATAGAAACTAGGCCAGCAGCTCTGTAGTACCTACAGCTGATAGCTAATTGAAATTGACTTCCTTGAATACAGATTATACTAATTTTTAATGCATCTATTGATTTTTTTTTTTTTTTTTTTTTTTTTTTTTTTTTTTTTTAAAGAATAGCTAAGTGTTTTTTCTTAACCTCTCCCTTCAGAAATGGCGGACAAATATTCCCTCTCGATTTTCAAAAGGAAAAATTAGTAAACAGTTGGAGGGGGGGCGAATATGCGAATATGGTCTCTGAACTTTAATTCGTATTACAATACTCACTAAAACATTCATTAAATGTTAAATATGAATTTTATGCTCCCTTTTTTGGGCTCCCAATATTTTTTGTTACGCAAAAGTACTTTTACTATCGTTTATTTGCATCCGATTAATTTTAAATTCAGTAAAAGGTTAATATGATTTGAACGAACTAAATTCTAAACAATAGTTTATAACATTCTTAGCTTTGCCAGCAAAGCCAAGAATGTTATAAACAAGCAAGCATTCTTGGGTATTCTAACTTTAAAACCCATGTCATATAAGATGCATTAGTTCATTATAGCTAAGAAGGGATGAGTATATAAATTCTAGAATTATTCATTTACAAAATCAATGACCATTCTCCGCTTAAAGCCAGCAGACTGCACGACTGACTAACCCTTCCTCCCCTCCCTCTCGTTTCTTTATTTCGCTTCAAGAAACTTTCGTAAGAAATAAAATTATTCGCAGCGATCTCAAATGAAACAAACCAGAATATCCCACAAAACCACAAAATTCACACAAATAATTTTGATTTTAACTTCACAGAAGTGATAAAAAAGTGGGCTATGAATTAAAATCCTGAAGTTCATGCGATGCGATTGCACCATTAATGCAGTATCGCGCTTTTGATCTTGTTGAACTTATGCATTGCCATTAATGATATCCCTCAAATAAGTAGCTATTGGATATTTCCGTCCTTGTCTGCTTCTTGCCGACTAAATAGGCTTGCTATACGATGGTTACTCCTCTATAACATAAATACCAGCAAGTCTCCCTCAGAAAGTTCTCTACAAAAAAGCCCTATTTCCCGAAGTACACATCTATTATGCTTTGCCATAATAAGAAATAATCATAACAAAGTTCAATCCATAACGTGAGACATTCTGATTTAAACACATAGATTAGTTCGTCTTAGACTGGAGACACAACAGAAAACCGGATTAGTTAGAGTACGAAAAAGCACTTAAGTACTATCTAAGGGAAGGAATGTTTTGTGGAGAAGTTGCCAGGGGAAACGTATTCACGTTACACATTGGGAAAACCTCGCAGTCAGTCTGTTGTCCTTGGATTTGGAAACAGATCGAACTATCAGTATTCTGCCATTTTATTGTCCGGGCTCACTCAAGCAACCGCCCCATCAGCGGCCGGGCGGTAAAGGTCGCCGAATACTGGTAGTTCAGTCCGAGGTTCGAATCCCGCGAACAAACCGGGTTGGCTGCAAGGACGCTTTCGTGGTTTTCCCTACGGGCCAGGTTCCCTTAGAAAGTTCTCCACGAAGGCATTCCTCCCTTTAGGCAGATAGCCCTCGAGTGCTTTGCCATACTCAAATAAACCAAACCTCTTAGGCTCCCAGTAGAAGGGAATTGGCTGTGTAAGTGTTTATAGTCTATCAAGGTTCCACAATATACTCGTACAATAAATATGAGTCAATTTTTCTGCTGAGAATTTTTTATAAAAGCACCCTTTACAAGATATACAACGTATATGGCCAGTCTATCTACCTTACAATTCATCTCGTAATTTGTTCATTAAAGTCAAAAACAAGATACTGCATTGTATCATAGAATATACAATGAATGGCTGTTGAAACAAAGGCTAGATTTATTCCCTTTTTCTCTTTACCGGATAATTTTAACAGTCTCGGTAATTTATTTTTACGCTTGCTTCGAAATATTTTAAAAAGAAATTTACTACAACATTATAACTCCTTCATAAACTCATCGTCAAAGTTTTCTATAAACTGCTTATATTGATTCTGAATGCAAATACCTAATTTTATTTTCTCATGACTTATGAAACATTTTATATCAAAACTTAGGAAAATATTTTCTGTAAGACATTTCATCGGTCATAAGAAACTGGGAAAAATGATTTCTTACGCAGAGTAACACCACAATACACCATATTCAAGATGCATTATATTATTATTTTTACTTAAAACTGGCTCAAAGTTAAATGCAAAGTAAATTTCAGAGGGGAGGAAAAACAACGACGATTTTTCGAAAACTTTCTTTTTCCTGTTTCGATCTCAAAATATCTTCGCATGTACTTCGTTATTTCTATTTATTTATTTTTTAAAAAGCTAATAATTAAATTTTAAGTGAATTTTGCATACGTTGTTTGTTCACAATCATTTTTTAATATAAATTTTCCTTTAAATCTGATGACACTCTTCGGCAGTTTTTGATTATTTCATCCGCCCACCAATAGCCAAGCGGGTAAGACCGCTGAGCATCGGTAATTCGGCCCGGCTACAAATCTTGGCGAACCGACTTTGGCTGCATAGGTATTTTCATAGTTATCCCCATGTTTGAAGTTTACCAATTTATCATTACGAACCAGTTTCCTTCAGAAATTCTCCACGAAAACATATGTCCTCTAAGGGGATAGTTGAGTGATTTGCATTAAAGGGGTTAATCTCTCCTAACCTTGTTAATTTCATCGACATGTTTTCCCCGCCGTGAGTAAAAAAATATCGGGAACTTCTCTAATAATGAAATGCAGATACTTTTCATAAATATAAAATAGTATTAGGCAGTATATATGTTCTGTTTTTCATATGAAAATAAAATGCTTCTGCACGTGCCCATATTAACTTATGATTATCAAATATAACCACATTCAAACACTGAGAGATGAAAATGTCATAAATAGGTGTTTTTGCATAATTAAATCATACACGACTTTCCGTATTAAAATATAACTGTAGATATAAATGTCATATTACAAAGAAAGAAACTCTACCTTCAGTTCGCACATATAAAAAAGGTTTAGAGATTTTATTCCAAAGAAATAAGAATGGTTTCCACTGTTCGCTAAATTCACTAAATCAAAATATCTAAAAAAGTTAATTTGCACTTTAACTCCAATAATTATTCAATGTTACTCTTTTTATAACAACTTAGCAGGTGTATCGTTATAAATATTCAACAACCGGTCAGACCAGCAGATTTTTAATGTTTTGCGGCATAATTAGTTAAGCGAAAGGCTAAAGAAAATCAGAGAAACTACATATAATTAAAAGAAAAATCTATACATATTTATGCGTAAATTTTAATGATACAAGGTAGGAGAAAGCATGCGCTGTCCAAAAAGGGATACGAACAGACGTTTCTCTAATAGTAATCATCAACATGATTTTTTTAATAATTATATGTTTATAAACAATATTTGAAAAATAAGTAAAACAGATCATTTTCATTGATAGAAATTGCATTTAATACAAATATGTAACATGAAATATTTCTAGAATGAAATACTAACTTATAGCGCTTTTAAGAACAGGAAAAAGTTGGTAATTAAAAATTTCGAACATTACTAAATTACCTCGCACTAAAGTGGCAAATTTTGACTAGCTTAGTTTGAAATATCGTCATACGTCTCATCCTCCCTGTCGTATAATCAAACGTTAAAAGAGTGACAAAAATTGGATGGCTAATGTGTTAATAATTTTTAATCTTAAACAATTTACATTAACAGACGTTATTCATCCCATTTTGGAACCCAAAACAGAATTTTGGACTCCTTGAATAGTAGTTTTAAGAATGCCCAATTTTAGAAATATCGATCATTTGAAGGTAATCATCAAAACACCTATGACGGAAAAAGTCACTGTCGGAACATATAGACAAATTTACTATGAAGAAGTTTTACTTAAATATTTCATGAACGCTAGTTTGAGATTGCAAAACAGTATAATCATTTTTGAAATGTGCTTTAATATGTGATTAATACACAGTCTTGAGAATTCTATGGCAATTTTACTTTTCAATTTGTCCCTATTGCTCTGCTCGTTGTTTCTGTTGATACTATATTTCTAAGGGTTTCTCAAGCAAAGCTCTTTCTAAAAGCAGAATTTGTCCTGGTGGCACACTACTAATTACCATTGAAGTTAACTATAGTTATAAATCAATTAATAAAATATTCCGCTCTGATCTTAATCTAAAACTGGAAACGATTTTGTACGAAATTTACTTGTGATCCAAACATTAATAAATAATTTAGATGTTACTACTTTGGGGTTGAACATCCCAAAGTTGCTAACAGTTAACTTGTTATGAACAAAAATGATGGACTTACAAGATTTGTAAGAGAAGGCTCATATTACTATACCCCAAAGATTCTTCAACTTCTGGCCTCTAAAACTAATATTAAATTCTCAATTCATTAAAAAGGCCTCTGATTTCATCTTATCCACCTGTGTTAGGACTGATGATCCTATTAAATGAAAAAAAAATTTAAAATATATATATATTCTGCTGTTTTCAGTTTAAGAAATTTTCATTCATATCTTTAATCAATTATTCATTCTTCACCAGAGTTGAGTAAATCTTTTAATCCAATTTTAAGATCCAATTTACTGATCAAATCCATATGCCTGTTGCGTAAGCAAATTCGAATCAAAACCTCTGCGATATCAGGGGTGGAAAATTTACGATGCATTTAGTCAATAAATGGTTTCGTTTATTTGATTACGATAAGGCATTTCAGGGCTACCTGCCTAAGGGAAAAGATATGCCTTCGTGGCGAGCTTTCTAAGAGAAACTGGCATGTTACACATGAGGACAACCATCAAAACCCCAATGTAGCCAGCTCGTTCGCGAGATTCGAACCTCAGATCGGACTGCCACTGTTCAGCGACTTTATAGTTCGATCGCTGGTCGGAATTTTGGACAATAATGAGCGACAACATTTTAAATAATGCAACATAATATGAGGCAAAAGATTTTAAACTTATTTGCCTAGAAGATAACTTGGAACACTATTCTTAGCAAAACAAATCCTATCTGCAAACAACTTCAAGATAAAATTATGAATATTAAAGTTACTTTAGAACCCGCTACAGAAAAATCAATATTTTTATACAAATCAGATTTAATCTAAATATACAAATCAGATTCTAATCATATCAATATGCTTCAAATTGCAAAACTGAAGGTCTAGATAGGAAATTTCAATTTCAATTTGTAGTTCAAGTCTGACGAAGGTAAAAAGACACGTCAGCTTCAATATGAACATCAAGACTGCAAACAAGATTGCAAACATCTCAGAACAAATTTAGTATGCTTTAGATATCGCATGGACATCTTTTAAATAAACGTTTTCTAAACTACTAAAACTGCACAGTGGTAACTTTAGGTTTCCTTTACAATTTAGCAGAAATCCATAAGGAAGATCTACGGAGAAAGTATAACAATTCGGAGGAAAAAATCCGAAGATCTGTGCTCTTAAAATTATTTGCAGAGGTAAAAATAAAATTTTAAATCCTTTTGACATTCTGCCGTTAATTTCATCTAACAACTTATTTTACTTACATGTCCATTTCATTGTAAATATTATTGACTTTGCCTGTTTGGCGTTGGAAGCGGTGGATGATCTTTTCCAAACTAAAATTAATTAAAGACTTAGTTACCTACGAGTATGTCACAAGAAAGATTTGTGAAATTTGCATTAATACCAGTTGAATATGTGTCGAATTAGATATTAAAGAAATAATTTTTTCATCTAAAATGTAGAAAAATAAAAATTCAGATGGAGACTGCTGTTTAATGAATTACATTTTTATACACAAATGTTTAATAACTAATTTTAAATTAATTATTTTTGATTAAAATGCAACGTAACTGTGAAAAAAAACTGATTTGTCTCTTCTAAATTATTTTTCATGATTAACAGATAATTAAAAATAAAAAAAGCTGATCTTGAAAGACGCTTTGTTTTGTAATTCGCCGGAGGGCGCTGAACACCTGATTAAAAAAAATAATTTTTTGATAAGATTCTGTATAAAATTTTTCTTAAAATGTGGATAATTTGAATACTTCAAGTTATTACATTTACATTTTTGAGATGCAGGCTATGATCAAACAAGACCAGCAGTGTTTTAATTAATGTTGTCCACGTTTCTGAACTATGAATCATACTTCGCCAAACCTCATATTCACTTAAAAATCTTTTAGATAATTTTGCTATTACATGAAAAAAGAATGATATTTACTATTATTGAGTGATAAAACTAAATCTTCACTTTTAATAAAATTAAAGTGAACTAAAAAAACTGAGTTTTGGAAATTCCCATGTTTGTTTATCTTAACTTTCAGAATCTCTCATGGAAAGGAAAAAAAAAAAAAAAAAAATTAAAGCTCTGGCGTTTGTTTTTGTATTAAATTTTTTAACGTAAAAAGGTATAATCAGAAAAATAGTCGAACACTGAAATACCTAAATATTAAAAACATACTATTAAAAATATCTACCATTCGAATAAAATCAAAATATACATGAATGTATGTATAATATGTTTACGTATGTCTATGTTTAATATGTTTATGTATGTATAACATATACAAAATTAGATTATTATCATTGCTCATATTATCATCATAATTTACTTGTTTACTTCTTATTTTATTTTATTTTGATTCAAATGTCACATTACCCAAAAAGTGAAATTAAGTTTTGCATTAGTTATGCTAAATTATAATGTCAAATTATGCGTATAATATTAATGGTATAAAAGACATGTTCTAAAATGTCATTAAAAAGAACAGATAAAACTACTTTTTTAAATGATTAATTTTTTGTCACACTGATGAAAAAATAATTTTTTTAACTGTATGGAAGATATTTAGGCCTCATGGATCGCCAGTAGCTTCTCATTTTTATTTGGTGTGTCATAAAAAAAGCTAATTGAAAACAATAATATCCCCTCTGCTGTGCTCTTTTTAATGAAGAATCTAAAAGATAAACGAAAATATTACTTCTGCTTTATATTTCGGATAAGACAGACAGTGCCTAACCTCTGATTAGTTACATAAATATTTATGGCGATATATCAGCGAATGTTAACACTGGCTGATTATATCAGCGAATGACAGCATTTTAAACAGCAGTACTGGTTGATTACATAAACGCACGGCAACATTTTGAGCAAAATATAAAAAGAATGGGTTTGATAAAACTGAACCGGCAAAATAAAACAATTTAATCGGTGAAAGTTTCATCGCGTTGCAGATCACAAGTCAAGAAATTACAAATAGAGATAGATATGCTTGAGATATTACTCGCTTGTTCAGCATTTTACAGAGAACAAGCGTGTGAATATATATCAGATTACATTTTTACACACATATTTCACTTAATATAATATGTGTAATATTAATTATATTAAGATAACTTGGAACACTTCTACACCCTCTCCATTTAAACGAATGCACATTTTTAATACCTGATATTTTTCTGTTTACGACATTTGATGTTCTTGAAATGCAACGTCGGAATTTTGTAAAATTGAAAGTGAGTTGAGTTTCAATTTTATGCAGTAAATATTATTAAGGTCTATAAGTTTCCAATAGCAGAAATTATTTTCATTTAAGAAGCGAACTATTGGATTGGATTGGATTATTTAATTATTTAATTATGGCAAAGCACACGAGGGCTATCTGCTTAAAGGGAGGGATGGCTTCGTGGAGGACTTTCTAAGGGAAATTGGCTCGTATACACGTTACACAAGGGGAAACCACGAAAACGCCCATGCAGCCAGCCCGTTCGCGGGATTCGAACCTCAAACCGAACTACCAGTGTTCAGCGTCTTTACCGCTCGGCCGCTGGTGGGCCAAGAAGCGAAATATATATGTGATTAATGGTAAACTTTTCTTCGAGGTGTTATACAGTAATCTACAATTCTTACTGAATGTTATTTTTATTTATTTACTTGTTTACTTTTCATTTTAAATTGACTTTTTGCAGAAAATAAACGGCTAAACTACTTCTAGTTAGAATTAAGCAACATAGAAATTAAAACGTTTAGACCCTTTCCATTACGAGACAGAAAGCGGCACACAGTTTTCTCAGGAAAGGTATATGCGCAAACGAAGCTTTCGTTAAATTAAATGTATTGTCCTTGTATCTAACAACAGTGCCTTTGTTTTCAAAGCAAGTACCGTCAATTAAAAGTTCTCACGCTGTTTCATTTCTTTTTTAAACCAGCTAACCCAAGGTACTGTTTTTATTTATGTTTAAGAAAAATATTACAACCGAAATGAACTGACAACGGAAGTAAATTTTCTCGTTATAGCGTATATAGTATCTTTTTAGAAAATTATTTGGTGAGTGTAATCTAATAACTAGAATTACCTAATGTAGGAAAATTAATTCAAGACTTTATGAAGAATTTATTTCAGTGTGAAGAAAGTCTCAAGATTAAGTTAATGAGACAGATCTAAAATATCTCCATTCTAATAGAAATATTACTTATTACTTCTCTTTCCTCCCTTCTTCTAAAAATTATATTTTTTTTTCTTTTTCAACTTTACAATGGTGCAGTTAAAAATCCCAGACACATCCCCAGGCATAATTAGAATTATAGGACAGTCTGCGGCCGTTTAGGAAGTCTGGTAACCGTAATTATGGCAGAGACATTGTAATAACAAATAATGTACTGGGATGTTTGGAATGTCAACGTAAAAAACCTTTTAATGCAGACAGATTAAAGTGTTATAATGCAGGGTGATTTAAAAATCTGGGAGCACTCGGCATTTTGATAATAAACGACTTCTAGCTAAGTAGCAAATTTTAAGTAAAAAAATTCAAGGATTCTCTTTTCTCTCATCGCTCATGAATACTACTTTGTCCAATCTATTTAGTAGCGATTTACATTCATATATTAGCCTTTTATATAAATATTTTTTATAATTTAGCGTAAAATTAATTTAAAATTATTACATCAAGCATTATTTGGATAAATTATAATAATTGTACATATATTCACTTTAAGACAAAAAATTTATCACCTCAATGTCAAAGAAATTCGTACTAAACAATTAAATATAAATTATGCAAGATCTAATTTTATTTGAAAATTTGTATTAAAAATAGATGGCATTTACTGGTATAAGAGATAAAAATTGCACTATAACGAGCTCAAAATTATCAGCAACGGACAACAGTCGGAACAGAAGTGGTGTTGAGGGTGAATTATTAAAATCTAAGAAAAATTTGTGCATATTTTCCTCAAATTAAAAAAATTATTTTTTGTTTTGAGGGAAATCTAACTGATTACATTTCTGAACTTCATAATGCTCAGAACAAAAAATTGTTCTTTTTTAATCTCCAAACTTACTAAAATTTGGAGAGAGTAGGTTTTACAGCATTAGAGAGGAGCCAATTTTTTTTGTTTGAAAATTTATTTTTGCCTTCATTGATGAGGCTCGTATCTTGCAAACATGAACGAAAGCAAGAGCATATGCGATACTGCATTTGAAAATGAGCTCGCGAAGGAATTTTTGCGGAATATACTTCCTTTCTTTTACTTTGTAAAATATACTGTGGACTACCAAATTGCAATGACCGGATAAACTGGGCTCTGTCTTAAGGAAGGGGGGGGAGTTTATTCCGCAATGACAGAAAAAATATTACCACAAACCATTACCGTAACAACTTTTGAATTCCAAAACGAAATGAAAATTCATGAAATAACAGCAGCGACAGCAGATAATGTCATAGTCATTTACAATTTTGTTTCTTCAGTTCTAATGAAGTTTGTTCTTTCGTTATTTACATCGCGCTCTTTTTCCTTTGAATACTGATTTAATTGACGAAACTAACTCCTCATATTAAACTGTTTGAAAATACAAGTAAACTGTCAATAATATTTTTCGAATAATTATAATACGGGTTATTCCTCTTTCCTGTGTTCTCCCCACCCCAATAGTGCCCGAATTATTAGCGAGTTTGAGTTAATGGTGAACATCGAAATGGTTATATTAATTCAGAAGTCAAACAACAAAAATCAGCGTTAATTTACAAAATTTTCACAGGACTAGTTTCGATGGTTTTACCGAACCATCATCTTCAGCTGCAAAACCGCAAATGAACGCTGTAAATTAACGCTGATTTTTGTTGTTTGACTTCTGAATTAGTATTTATTCGGCGTGTTATTGTGTCTTAATCGAAATGGTTAGCTTACTTTCGACTGAAGTTAAGGACTGCCAAACATTCTGAATTTAGATTCGAAATGTAAACAATAAAAAAACTTACCCGATAAAGGATCACCCGAAGATTAATCCATTCATATCCTAAAAACTGGCAAATAACACAATATATTATCGTATTCCACAGAAGGTTCGAGTTTAAGATTTCGAGACGGTTATGCTGCGAGCCTGGGTTTGACCGTTTATCCGGCCGTCAGAGCGAACCGACCGGTGTTATCTCACGCACATAGCTCACCATGCTCGCCGCTGCAGAACAGATGGGCTTATCAGGAAAGTCGAGAAAAAGTTTCTCCACTCGCGAAGATCGTGAGCGAGAGAGAGTAAGTAAAGCGTACGTGTTCCGGATACCACTGCTCTCTTCTCTCTCTCTGGTCAGAGTCTCGAGATGGGTTTTTCTCGTGACGAGATAAAAACAATAGACGGATCACGACCCGTCCGTCCGTCCGTGTGGGGAAAGAGAGAGAGGATGAAGTTAAGAGATTTTTCCCTCCGCTCTGGAGCCGGACCAATCGGGAGGCTGAGCCAGAGATTCTCTTCCGGCAAGCCGGGAAGCAGAGTAACAGATCTCGATTGCACGAAAAGCACTTCAGATTTTATATATTTCGTCCTCCCTCTAGATCGATGGGAGGTCAAATGTCAGACGATTATATTTCTTTCGGACACTGGAACGGAAGAAATCATGAAAGGCCTGCGGGAACGAAGGACATTTCATTTTGCCCGTGCTAAAAGTAAGCAAAAATATTTTAAGTGTTCTTCGGCTCCGCTTGCAATTTAATAATTTTTTCTTCTTCGAAAGGAAATTTTTTATTTTTGTTCCTATGTAATAGATTAGAAAAGTTTCGCATAGCGAATAAAACATTCGAATTTTTCACGTTCTCAAACAAAAAATAAAATTCTGACTTTATTACAGCCCAGTACAGATGATTTTTAATCTGCTTATTTCTTCTTTCAATCCTAAAAACACTAACATGCCTATCAGAAATCTTTCTTTCACGCGAAAGCAGTGGCCAAGTGGTTAAGACCGCTGAATGCTGGAAGTACGACACGGGTTCGAACCTGCACAAATGGGTTGTCTTCATGGTTTGTTTTCATGATTATCCATTCGTAACATGAATACAAGGCAGTTTCCATTAGAAAGCCCTTCACGAATATATTCCTCTTCTTAAAGGCAGGTAGCTCTCGTGTACTATGTGCATGCATCACTAATCTCGCACGCATCACTAAAAAATAAATCCTTGTTGTATGATTTTCATATAAAGCTCACTGTGCATGTCCTCAGGTAACGCATGTTAAATTATCAAACAGCAATGTTAAATTTTACAAACCAAAACCTAAATTAACCAACGGAAATGAAGTGGAATTATAACTTCATCAATATTGGAATCGATGCACTTCTCGGCTTCTTTGCCTCTCTAGCATATTTTCTGCAGCATCTTTTTCTTCTTCAGATATATTACACTAATGTGAAAAATACATATGTAATTTATGAAAAGCGCTGTAGTCTTGCTCCAGTTTAAATGTATAATGCCTGCTTTAAAAATGTTTTACCTTCTATATATATAAAAGGAAGAGACTGCCTGTGTGTGTGTGTGTGTGTGTCTTTCGTTCGTGATGCGTGTAAGCTAACTAAATTTGGTACGTAGATGCATCTAGACAAGAGACAGTGCACTTTGAAGCGAGTTTTTCAAAATTCGAATAATATTTTTCTTTTCTTCCTTTATATTTTTTGATGAAATCGCATCAAATCGATAATTCTCTCTCGTTGTATCAGCAATAATGGCACGCAACCATTGTTGCTGATATATCACTGTTGCGACTCGGAAAAATGAAGGTGATAATTCAGCGCAGTTTTTAAATTTAATGCTTCTCTTGGAACTGGACGTTTGTCGAGAGAAGGCAACGGGAAGTTGGTTAATTTATTTATTAGGCTAATTAATATTTGTATTAAGGGATATTGCTTATTTCATTGTATTTTTTTTTATATCTAATACATTTTTATTGATTTTTTTGATAAAGTTGTTTAGCAGAGTAAAATTCTGTGCAGTTTTTAAATTTAATGTTTGGTGTTCCCCTTAGGTATTTTTTCAGTACATTTATTTAAAAGCCAGACGAAGGCTGGCCGCGTAGCGAGTAGTTAAGAATAAAGAAGTGTTAAACTAGCCACGACTGCTACTACATTTTTATACGTCATGTTCTATATCATTACATCTAAAATATTATTACATGCACATGCAAAACTTTTTACATCATATATGGTGAGAAAAGATTTACAATTCTTAGCAACTGCAGTGCATCGATGTTTAGGAAAGGTTTATTTAAATTAACATGTTATTTCTTATATTAAATCTTTTCTGCATTTCTACTATTTCATTTACTTCACCGGAATATGAAAATGAAGTGAGAATCTAAGTATAGGAGAGAAAATTAGCGATATCAGCCTGCCGGGATTAACTCCTCTGTGATTGTTTGCCTTTAGCGTTGCTGGTACCAGCTGATGAGTAATTCTATTCAAATTAAGTTAACAGTCATGAAACAGCGCAGCCAGATCGTTAGGCTTTAAATTTCAACTTTGACTGGTAAATACTTTGGATCATTATTGTCTGCCCAAAGCGTAGGAAGCAGAAATAAATTTTTTAATTGTTCTACTTTTGTAACTTTAAGTTGAAGTTGATATAAATATTGTTGTTTTGCTTTGTGGTAATAACTGAGTGTTCTGATTTGTAAGGTAAACTGGGATAATACATCTGTTTAGATTACGTCAAATTCAGTCTAACCTTCTATCTTGATTATTAAGGTCCCATCTCGATAAAAAGTGGCATTGGTATTTTTCCTAATACACAAACAGATTTTACAGAAACTGAAATGGGATGCTGAACAAAGCAACACAAATTCTATTACAAGGTACGTATATATGGCAGAGAAGCATCTCGTATTAATTATAATAATGCTACAAACGTTTATAAATTATCAGTTCAGTTTCTGATATCAGATTGATATACACATTGTTCTGATATACACATTGTTAAATAATATACACATTGTTAATTGTAATTAAACAATATACACATTGTTAATTGTTTCTGATATACACATTGTTAAAAATAAAATATACATATAAACTATTAATAAGAATTCTTATTACTTCGAAACCATTCAGTCTGTAGAGCAACTGCAGCTATAATTCGAAAAGAAATTTGAAGATTTTTGATTTGATTTGTGTTTATTCTACGATGAATGTTAGACTCTGAGAACGGACTATTTGTCAGTCAGCGTAGGAGATATATTAAAGATTACATGCGATGGCAACAATCATAGCCTGCCTGCACGAATAAAAAATGCTCTGGAACTGTACTCAAATTTAACAACAAACAACTGGACTGATTCCACTACAAACATAAAAAATCATAAAATATAAAAATAAATAAACACAGAGCGTGCAGTTCTTCGATTTTCTATAAGCGATAAAAACTTATTAGGAAATAACATAGGGAGGCACATAATTAGCTTTATAAAATAAATAATTTGTTTTTTGTGTGTGGTGCGTGTGCAGTACTTTTTATTTTCAGGATAACTAATATTACCAATACTGAAAATTTTATGATGGAAAGACTCACCACACAGCAAAGCATGAAAACTGTTCAATTTACTTTAACAATCTACACTCTATTACTTATATACACTCTATTACTATGTCTACTATCGTAGACAAAACGAGACAAACTCTATTATTTTGAAACTTCTTTAATGTTTGGAACGCGACCTAGAGTAGTTCCAACATTTACCAACTGGTTCAATACTTCATCGAAAAACAATGACTCTTTCGAGGGAAATTTTTAGCAATCGCATTAAGTTCCCGATTTTCGAATTTAAACTTAAAACTGAAAAATTCGGTTATTTACAGGTGTAAGCAAAGAGCTATTTAACAGCCTATTGCCAATATTCGACTCGCAGTTTAAGCGTAAGAACCCGAAAAACTAATTAAAAGATTACTTGAACAGACAGTTTCGAGGCGAATAACAGCCGCCATTTTTCCAGATATTATTTTTAAAACATAACGCAAATATATTTCCATAAGTTGTATTTAATATTAAGAACGGAAAAAATAAATAACGTTAAAAATAAAAAGTTTTATTTATTACTTAAACTATGATATTAATCCTGCGTAACCCCACAGTCGCTTTGCTTAGACCAAAACATAATTTTTTCAATGCAGTCTTCACATTAACATTTTAAATCATATTATTTTTTAAAGAACTTATAGCGATTTCTGATGAAACTCCTAGATATTCCCATTTAGAGCTGCCCAATATGGTGTACTAACAAATAAAGGAACACTCCGCTAAGCTTAGCGTTCTTTAGTGCGCGAACAAGTCATTCTTTGTGTATGATTCAGATGCTTTTTAGGATATTTTAAAAAGGAATCCAGTGTGAAATGTACCAATCTAGAACTCCAAACTTCATAAAGTACCAATTAAATCAATCTCCAGTGGTACCACATCCAATTCTACTCTGAATAATGACTACAAATACAGTATAATACATAAAGAGAATGAAATGTAAGTAAGAACCATTAAATATATGCATTTTTCAAACTTTCTAGTTACACGCTTTGAAGAGAGATCCATTCCATGAGTACGATCACGAACTCAGGGCGGTTGCTATTTCAAGCAACAAACGGTTCTTATTCACTTCTGGAGCTGTGCCAAATGCGGCCAGATGCAAAAGAGCAGGAAATAAATAAATATTATCCATCTCCGAAAAGTTGAGCTAAGAACTCCCAAAATGTGAGCTCGGTTGCGCATAGGATTTCTTTCCCAGGAGCAAGGAATCCCGTTTTCGCATGGGTTTTTATTGACCTTTTTATTGCTCAGAACAAAAATATTTCCGGGATACTTAATGGCAACATATAAATTGTGTTTTTCTTTTCTTTCTTTCTTTCTTTTTTTTTTTTTTTAATTCAAATAACTTTCAATTTACTGGCAGCAAGTTATACGCAATAAGTATGAAATAAAGTATATTTTAAAACGATGAAAAAGTTATCGTACACCATCAGACATTTTCGAAAGATAAAACCATCAAGCTTAAAAAGGAAAATTGTATTCAAACAAAACAACACAAAAGCTCTAGCCAACTTTTTTACATGATTTAAATTTGGTTTGATTTTATCTGATTATGGCAAAGCACACGGTTTTCTGCCTAAGGGGAGAGATGTCTTCACGAAGAATTTTCTAAGAAAACTGGCTCGTATCCACGTTACATACGGAGAAAAACACCAAAACACCCATGCAGCCATCCCGTTTACCAGGATCTGAACCCAGATCGAACTACCTGTGTTTACTTCCATGCCTCTCGAATTAATTTAGACTTTTCCGTTGCCCTGCGTTGGCAACACGCTTTGGATTTGTCGTCGATAAATTCTGTCGTTAAAATGTAACTGGCCTATAACTATTCTAATACTTACATTAAAATTTAACTGTTTTATTTGATTATTACTAGATGTTTTACGTATGGATACTTTACGAGTTTACAATATGATTTGTATAAACTGAGAGTAGTTGACTTTATTAAAGTTATTTCAAAGCGAAACTACTCTTTTGATTTCGGCGACATTTCAATGCAGGAACGTAAACAACTTGTGTTCAGCTACTTTACTGCTCGGCCACTGGTTAGACTTTGTGCGAGTTAGACTGAGTCTTTTAATTGAAATTTGCATTAAATTTTTAACATTATTTCTGATTTTTTGCTGAATTTTCGGCAAACGCTCAATTTTTTTTCGACTACTTGATATATATGATTTAAAATTTCAAGATCTAAAAATGCATCGATTACAAATTTTGAAATTTTCTCAGGTTCTGAAACAAATACTCCGTTCTTTTTTAAAACAAGAATAATTTTTAAAAATTCAGGCAATTTTCTAAAAGTTTTAAAATAAGTATGTTATAATCTGAACCCAGTTTGGTGTATTTTTGATGACAAAGCAGGCAAGGGCTATATGCCTAAGGGAAGGGTTGCCTTCATGGAGAAATTTCTAAGGGAAACTTGCTCGTATACAAGTTACACATGGGATAAACCACTAAAACACCCATACAGCCAGGCCGTTCGCCAGGATTCGAATCTTGAACCAAACAACCAGTGTTCGGCAATTTGATCCAAAGGCAGAAAAACTGGTTTTTACTTGCCGTATGGCTTTCAAATATTATTCAAATGTTATGTCACACGAATTTTCATGCTTCTGTACAGATCTCTTTAAATTGATTTTACTTATTTTAATTTAGAAGTCAAACAACAAAAATCCCCTATTATTTTCAAATTTTCACGGCTATGAAAATTTGAAAATATAACGCTGATTTTTGTTGTTTGACTTCTAAATTAATATTTGTTCGGCGTGTTTTTGTATCTGTATTTATTTATTCCATTCGCTGCATGATTCATAAACACGCACCCCATTTCCTAAATAAAACTAATTTCTTGATTATATTCCTAATAATAATAAACAAAGACTTGTGAAACAGATTAAACTTCCGCAACTTGTGGGAGATTTAAATTAACATAAAAGACAGTCAAATTCAAACGTTGATAACGTAGTCTAAGACTACAGATTAAACAGAATAAGCTGGCTCAGATATTTTAGCGTCACATGTTTAAAACATCGGCTAGAAAGAATGATAAAGCCGAAATACACTGCTGGCCACCCAAATTGCAACACCAAGAAAGGCAAGAGATATCACAACAAAATTTATTTAGTAAATAACATGTTGACCAAGTATCAAATGATTAAATTTATAGACTTTTGTGAAGTGTGGTCCCTTCCAGAATCAGTAGCCGGAGTAGCCGCCCATTGTTGGAGATCGCCGCTGCCACACGCCTCGGCATTGATTCAAAGAGACTTTAGATGTGTTCTTGGGGTATTTCAGACCAAGCAGCTTCCACACGTTGCCAAAGCTGATCTGGTGTGGCAGCTTGGAATGTAATCTGGGTCAATCGTTCAGCAACCATGGACCACATGTTTCTATCGGCGAAAGATCCGGAAAGCGAGCCGGCCAGGAACGCAATTCAATCTGGTGATTCACGGTGATTCAATCTGGTGACCCTTGGACAATGCGTGCCACGTGTGGTCGCGCATTATCCTGTTGTAATATGGCTGCGGGCAAGCCCTGAAGGTAAGGAAGGGCAACTGGCTTCAACACCTCGCAGATGTAGCGCTGGCTATTTAAAATACTCGCAGTGCGTATTAGAGGAGTTCGAGAGTGATATCCAATACTGCCCCATACCATAATACCCAGTGCAGGACCAGTGTGGCAGTGTATAACGCAGCTGTTCAGTATTCTCTCTCCACGGTGTCTCCAGACTCGAATCCGACCATCGTGTTGTTGCAGACAGGAAACTGACTCGTCCGTAAAGACAATTTCCTTCCATTCTGCCTCTGCCGTCCACATCCTTCTTTCATCGCAACATTGGCGGCGGAGACGTCTGTGGTTCTGCGTCAAGGGTAGACGAAGCAATGGACGTCTTGCGGACAGACAACTCTTCTGTAAACGGCGTCGAATGGTACGCGCAGACACTGGATGTTGCGTTACAGACCGAATGTGCTGTGCTATGGTTCGGGATGTGACTGAGCGATCCGTCACTGTAATGCGCACAATGTTCCTGTCATCACGTGATGAAGTGGCGCACTGAGGTGAATGCGATTGAACACGTCGGTCCGTCGTACCCTCCTGCATCCAACGGTCACATATCCGCAGTATAGTTGTTTGGTTTCGTCCAACACGACTACCGATTTCCTTGAAAGATAATCCACACTCTCGGTACGCCACTATCCTTCCTCTGTCGAACTCGGATACTTAATCAAACGATAATCGCTGTATACTACAAGGCATAATTGATCTTTTTTTTTTTTTTTTTTTTGAAAAAAACCACAAGAAAAACACAAATGCCGAACTTGAAATCGTCGAAAACTCCAAGCCTTAAATAGCGCATTGAAGTGGCGCCACAGGCGCGCGTGATGTTCGTCTGCCCTGAAATTATAATCATTTGCATATCTCACCTCCGCTAATGCATGTTGTAAATTTCATGTTATTTGCATGCTTCCTTCAGGGTGTTGCATTTACGGTGGCCAGCAGTGTATATTTTGGAATCTACCGTGTTGCTATTACATGAAGATAACACTTCAGCAGAGCTGGAGAAAATGCTAACAAAAACACGCGGTTGCCAGACGCTTTAATCTCAACAATTAAAACCCTGAGCTTAAATACACAAAAATCTAATTTGCACTCTGGTAGGGGAAGGAGTAGTTATAGTAAAGATTTAAATCATAATAACTCGTTAATTAACGTAAGATACTTACAAGTAAACTCTTCTTTCCTTGGATACCGGTTTCCCTGAAACCCATATATTTTCTGAAAGCTTATGTCACAAGTAGAAAAACTGTGAAACCCAGAGGTACAAGCGGTTAGGAGCTAAAGGGCCCAAAATGTATCAGAAAAGTGTTACAAAAATGCCACCAAAAGTCGCTAAAATGCTCGTTTCACGTATTTATGTCAACTAATAATATGGTAAAACGGTGGGGATCTTAATGTAAAGGAAGAAACAACTCGTTGAAAAGAAACATTATACGTTCGATGTTGAAAATTATCTTGAAAAATCTTGTTATTGACTTCAAACAAATTCTATTACAGGAAACAATGAATGTCCAGTTCATCGAATAAACAGTGAGACAGGCAGAGAGACAATGGGCACATTTTACAAAAGCTATAACCTCACACTTTGCACACTCATCATTTGCCAATGAATTGAAACAGTAATCCATTGGCGCAATCCACATTCCAGGTTCGTCGTCCAAGTATCTGCCCTTATAAAAAGCATACTTAATCAAGTTCTTAAAACGAGGAGCGCTGAATTGATACAGTGAAAAGGACTGCACGGCCAGAAAACTATTGCGATGCCACATGTGCTCCTGTGCCTCGATAATGATTAGGTCCATTATGTAACGAACAAAAGATTTGTAGTGTTTGAAAAAATGAATATTCAGAGGCTGGATATTTCCCATAAATCCTTCAGGTACCAATTCTTTTTGTAGGACTTTACCATCAAGTACTTCAGAAGCAGACAATGAATGAACATACAAGAAATAGAGAAGTGATTACGGAAATATGTTCATCTATACACACTTCAATGATATTTTGTGGGTTCTATAACTCCTAAACGCTTGTCTCTCTGCTCCTAAGACTTCACAGTTTTTCTACTTGTGATATAATATTTCTATGCTGATGGAAATAGTTAAAGGTGAAGATTCGTGACAAGCGTTCACTTTTATGAATATGTAAGAATTATGTTAATTTTATTAACAGTTAAATTTTGAGTGAAACTTCCTTTGCTATCGCTTCTTAATTTCAACTAGCCACTTCCGGCCAGAACGTAGTTTTAGAATCACGTATAAATGCTAATGAGGAAGAGCGGTATTTAACCGCTCTTCCTCATTAGAAGTTCTAATGTCTTAGTGAGAGAAGTTCTAACTACGAAGTTCTACTGTCTTAGTGAGAAGTTCTTACTGCGAAATTCTACTGTCTTAGTGAGAGAGATACCAGATATTCCGGCTAGCACGCGTCTGCCTTTTTTAGGCTACTATCTCGTAAACTATTATTACGCTCGGCCGTACTTTAGGCCCTTGATAGCTTCGCAGTCAATTAGCGTTAAAGGGCCAACTCCGTTAGAATCTTGATAGCTTCGGCTATATCTCTTTAATTAAGATTAGTTTAGTTTAATTCGTAGTCTCTTAAGTGCAAGCCCGAGTGTCGGCTTTATTGTACAACTCCAAGACGGAGTTCTGTTAAACCATATTTGAATAATAAAGGGTCTTTTAATTCTTTCCAAGTTTATTTACTGTCTCACGTACTGAAGCGATTATTCGCTTACTAATTTTTATGATTCTTCATATCCAACTGATAATTACATAATGGGGAAATCTATAAATTCATACAGCTGCTCGCGGCAGGCAATACTGGGAAGCAATATAACTTTCTGGAAAATAATACAAAATTTTAGGAATGAAAAACTGAGAAACTGTAATCAAGACACACCGAACAATAGCACGCCACAAACACAATAACACGCCGAACAAATACTAATTCAGAAGTCAAACAACAAAAATCAGCGTTATATTTTTGTTGTTTGACTTTTGAACGAGAAACTGTAGTTGTACCATTTTGCTTCGAACTTCATAAATAAAGACACAAACGCATTTAAAAAAAAAAAAAAAAAAAAAAAAAAAACTTCATTCCATTACATTTATTTGTTGATATAAAATTACTTACGTCTTCAGACGAAAACTTGATAGTTTGAACAAGTTTTTATATTTTGAGTTACAGCGATTCATCTTTCAGGTTTATTCTGAAAGTTCACTCCCAGTCAAGTTTTGGTTATTATAATTCATTCGCTTTTACTATCTGGCATAAGACGATCAAATTTCTCAAGAAGGAAGGCGGATCAATAAAGAAACAAATATAAAAATTACAATCTCATCTTTCAAATTCCAGTTTAACGTCCGACAAGTGTCATAATCTGGCATCCTCCCACTGTAAAACGTGAAAGTCAGTTAAAGAATCTGAGTCTCCCTCTCCCGTTTTGAATTGCAAGAAATATTTAATACATAAAACTAGGAAATATTTAACATACCGAATTGTACGAAAAGGAGTTTTTAATTCTTTTCTATGCTTTTAATTTTTTCGATGCTCTCACCGCAAATTATGTTAATGTTTAAAAGCGAGTGAAACTGGTATCGCTACGCGGACAGGCAATGATAGTAATCAATAAGTTTTGATTATTGTATTGTGCCAAAATACACTAGGGCTATGTTCCTAAGGAAACAGCCGCCCTGCGTATCATTGGGTATATCATGGTATATGTGCGGCATGAGAGCGCTTGAAATATTGGCAAGTTCTGTCGAGTGTTGACAATAGCAACTGAGGAATAGGAGACCTAAGATCCGTCCACAGGGGGGTCTTCCCCATCAAAATTGGGCGCAGCTGCACAGTTTGTGCAATGGATCTATGCTACGCGACCGATGGTGAAATTCTGTACTGCATACTTCTACCTGTACCTGTCTAAGAAAAGAGATGCCTTTGTGGAGGACTTTCTTGGGAAATTTCCCTCGCATTCGCATTACACACAAGGAAAACCACAAAAACACCTATGCTGTAAGTTCGTTCACCGAGATTTGAATAAGGTTTGAGCAGCCAGTGTTCAGGTATTATCCGTCCGGCTGATTACGGTACAGGAAGCAAGAGTTACCTACTAAAGAAGAAGTGTTTTCATGAAATATAAGGGAAAAAGATTCTACTTCAAATAAGGGAAAAAGATTCTACTTCAAATAAGGGAAAAAGATTCTACTTCAAATAAGGGAAAAAGATTCTATTTCAGATTACACATGCACAAGAAAAAGAAAATATTACAACAAACCATTTGGCCTTCACAGGAAAAAATACCAGTGTTTTACATTTTTACCACCTGGCCATTGGTCAACTAATCATTTAATTGAACCAAAATATTATGAGTCAGAAATATTCCAATTAACCTGCATCGGCTGCGAAATGTATGCTTTTGCTTGTCATTAGAAAGATCAGTTAGCGAATATCATCTGAAATAAGCACTTCATTTGTAAAATTTATTTTAACTAACACGTAAGCTAAAAATGGAGTTGAAAGATTTTGTGTTAACTCTTCACAATAACTGCAATTTTTCCCTTCGGTCTTTACAAAATTGCATATTGAGCAGAATTTAAACAACGAGCGGATGTGCACTTTAGGAAGAGAGCTTTGGCAACACAGCAAGCGGTTTTTTACGTCAGCCTTACAATTGTTCGGCAATCTGCTTTTAAGGAGTTATTTAGCGCTTAAACCGAGAAGTCGCGAGTAAATGAAGCGCATTGCTTTAGACGCTGAAACTATTTTATGGTGTTACACATACAAATACATATATTTAAGAATACAAAAAAATGATTCCCTAACAAATATAGAGATGGAATTATGATTTCGACAACTTATTAGCTGAAATGCAAACAAGCCGCAACTTTTTGTGGAAATGAGAAAAAATAAAAAATTCGCGTCTTTTTTTCAGTGATAAATAAATCCTTAGTGATAACGTTTTTGAAACAGATTGGTCGTTTAAAAGAAAGATGTATGATAGCTCTTTTTAACCTCCGTGAATTGCGGAGGATATATTTTGATAATTTTTAGTTACACCTACAAGATATTGTGTTAATAAACATTTTTGTTAAGTTCTTATCTTTTATTTGTGATAAGGTATTTATAATTCCAGGTAAACGAGAATTTATAATTCTAGCAAGATCTCGTCCAGACCACATGGAGGTAAATAGTTTGCAGTTTAATATTTATTAATTAGCTTTAACCTCATACAGTACGGTATACCCGCTTTAACCTCATACAGTACGGTCTACCAGAAGTAACAATAATTTTATCAAACAAAGAAGTATCGGATACGAGCTATTGCGCTCGGGCTGAAAGTAAGCACTAATAGCAGCTTCCTTGGTTAAGAGTGTGCAGCAAACAAACTGGCACATTCAATAACTTCACCATCAGGGGAAGGGGGGCAGCTGGATTGTTTTATCCCTTCATTCCCGAGCATTTTTATGGATCTAAGTTCAGCAGCGCGTTCCCGTATTTAGCAGTTCTCTCAGTCGGAGGGATTGTTGGTAAGCTTACTGAAGCGGCAACTTCCGCTAAGGGTGTCGATGAGTAAATAGAATTTAAGAGCCTCTGCAACACATCGAGATGCACCGGTTAATGGCTTTTTAGGGAACAACGGAATGGCGTGACGGAAGACCACATCTTGAAACAACGGGGAATAACACATAATAGAGCGTGAACAAATCATGCAAATACTACAATAGCAGGGATGACACGGCGAAATTGCTTTTTCACCACCCCCGTCTTTCAATAGAGTGTTAAAAAAATGATAACAGTCTTTCCAGAGCCTCTTGTCGTGCTATCTAAAACAGAGTTTTTATGTTAACAATTTTGCTACGTTCAAAAAAAGTAATTGCTATAAACAATGGAAAGAAATGTTTGCACGGGCTTTTCAACGCATCTAACTGCTGTATCCATAATGTTAAATCTAAACCTCTAATTTGTTAATTTGAAAACTACAGGGACAGGTTGGTAGCAGAACTGAAAGCTTGGAAATCTGCCCCACAACTCGGAACATTTTTGGTGATTAGCAAAATTATTTGCGAAATTTAGTGAATATTCGTTCAATTTTGGTTTAAAAAAAAAAAAAAAAAAAAAAGGGAAGTTTTTATACCGAATTACAAAATACTTATTGTGGTTTAATTAATCAAACAAATAAGGCCTACAATCCTGACAAACTAAAGGCGACGATAACCGAAACAAGTTTTGTTTACAGAAACACTGGAATACAATGTTTTAAAATTTTGTAAAAATTCAATCATCCGGAATTGGGAGATGTGGAAGTACAGATGGTAATTCTCCTCTAATGATTACAATAAACGGCACTTGAGTATTATAGTTCGATATTTTTTTTAATTGTAGAAAATTCCACGAACATCACGATAGCATGCACAGAGTAAACGATAATTATTTACTGTAGTCTGCTACTTTAAAACAGGAACACCAAGGTTATATTCCGCAACCTGACTTTTCTCGTAACCATGGAAACGAAAGGTACAGCACACACTTTTAGTGGCTTAATTTTTTTTTTCCCTCTCACTACATTTCCATTTAGTGTGTTTCGCCTCAGGATTAAGCGTGCGAATGAATGCTTACTCGAACTACAGTCTCAAATGAAGTGGCGAAAGTAAGTGCTATGCGGTGAAGACAACACGCCTTACGACCGCAAATGGGTGGTATGTGGTGTATTTAATTATGGCAAAGCACACTAGGGCTATCTGCCTAAGGGGAGGGATGCCTTCGTGGAGGACTTTCTTAAGAAACTGGTTCGTATACACGTTACACATGGGGAAAACCACGAAAACACCCATGCAGCCAGCCCGTTCGCGGGATTCGAACCTCTGACCGAACTACCAGTGTTCAACGACTTTACCGCTCCGACCGCAAATGGGAAGACTGTCGCTTATTTTAAAATAACAGACTACAGCAATATTCTCAACAAATGATTTGCGCATTACTGTAGAGAAATACAACACAAAAAAGAGAAAGGAAAACATCTGATACATTACCAATGAAAATTACGTCTTCTACAAATATCAACACTGAAGTATTCTAAAAGCTACTTTCAGCTTTAGCGGGAAGAAATAAAATAATGACATTGATGAACCTCTGTAATATCTTTCTTATAAAATTGAGTTAATTTAATGAATCGAAATTCTTTGTGCTATGTATGTATTAAGACAAGCACAACAATACAGAGTTTCAGTATACTCACATATTTCATTTTCAGAATAATATTCGTTACAGTAAATTACTATATAAAATATTTACAATTTTATAATAAAACAAGCTTTGAGTTTAATGGTAATGCCCAGCTGAAGGTGAACGTAATCTTCTCAGTACATTTAAAACACATTTTCAGCTTAAAGATTTTTCATCTTTTTCATTAACAGAGATATCTGTATGTAAACGCATCGTAAATCAAGAAGTGCACAGCAGGGAGAGGGGGAAGGACAGTTCTATATCTCCCGTTCTACTGGCCCGATTCACGAAATTCAAATTGCATTTTTCATGTCTCGAAAGTGCGACTTAGGATGTATATTAGATTTATATACAGCATCATTTTAACATAGGTATTTTGACACAAAATCGGACCTTTTTTCTGAAATGACATGCCAATTTTTTTCCACATTTCGATTCAACGACTCATTATACCTAAGTATTAAATTTTGCAAAATTTGTGTGCAATTACAGAGATATTCAAACATTTATCTTGGCGTATTTAATTCAGTTTTCGCCAAGGATAATTTAAATGGGGAACTTTTTAATTTACAGCAACCTATTTTCCCTTTCTTTTTTTCATTGTAGACGAGCAGAGAAAAAGTGATCGTCCATACTTTCAAATATTTTTAACGAAGTGCGTATTATCGTTTGGGGTTATTATCGCTCAAAAAAAGATGCCAAATTTCAAAAAGCAACAATATGTAAATTCATGTATATCTTAGAAAATTTTGAATAAAAAACTCTAATTTGTTGCAAGTATGCCTAGAAATACATCTACTCTAAGATGATGCTAAAAATTTTAAAGGCTATAATACAACTTTTTTTTTTGAAAATTTTATAAAAAATATTTAAAAATAAATATAAAAGATGTGGAATTACATTTGGATTAAGCTTAATTTTCGAATTCTGGATGAAGTAATTAAGTAACTTTAATAAAAAAGAGATATTAATAAATATATATCAGATTCAATTAACACTGAGGAGCTAAAATTTTGAGAGCTAATTTTTTAAAAACTACTCGTGCGATTTTTACAAAAATTGGCAGTTTGGCATCATTTGAGTCGTAGAATTGAAATATGGAAAAAATTGGATGTGTCCTTTCAGAAAAAGTTCGATTTTGTGTCAAAATACCTATATTAGAACAACGCTATATAAATCTAATATATATCCTAAGTCGCGCTTTTGAGACATAAAAACCGCACTTTAAATTTCCTCAATCGGCCCAGTAAAGCGGGAGATATAGAACTTTCCCTCCTTTTTTTCGGGGGGGGGGTCCCCAGTTGTACATGTAACAGATCTTATGACGAAATGACAATTTTATTTTTTCAATACCAGTGTAATTCATTTATTATACAGTGAAGCTAATTTAAACTCAGGCAATTAAAAAATGTTCCGTCGATGCACTTTGATTGTTGTTCAATATTATCACTAACTCAGCAAATTTAACAACAGAATAAATCTGTTAACAGTAACGTAAGGGAATGTCTTTATACGTCTTAAGAGATCTACATTTCTACAGGAATTTCACAAAAAATGCCTCTTTTGTTACCAGTTTATTTGCCAAGTCTTTTAATGCTCAAAATTCCCTTTTTATTTTTTTTATTTTTTACACAGTTTTCGTTTCATTACTTACAAATCATATGAGAGCATTTAACTAGAACAGAATACATTGCATATAGAATTTTCGACATGTTTGCGTTTGAAAATACTCAAATTTATAATTTCATAGTTCTCGTGTACTCTTTCAGGTGTTAATTTCCGTTAACCCGTTCAGAGATCACTCACAAATGATTTTGGTCTTCAGCGGAGATTGTTGTTTCAGAAAGTAATGTTCAAGTTCTCATCCACAGTTTCCTATAAACACTAGTCACATTTGGATGCAGACCTCTAAAGAAAACAGTCGAGAGAAGTGCTCACTATATTTGCGTTGAACATTTATATATTTAATCTCTAGAATGTCACTACGTAATTATCGAGTAATATTTGTTTAAAAAATTTTAGAGCAAAGCAAAATCCTCTAAAAATGTGCGAACAGCCTCTGTACGTGAGCTGAATTAATGAGAAAATAGGACAACGTTTAAAGTAAACTTAACTGTTAGTAAAGTTAAAAAATCTGATGTGTACACCACATGACTTCTTTGTACGGAATATTAAATTATATGCATTTTTTCTTGCATTCATTTAAAATTATTGGATTCAATTAAATCTACTTCGTCAATACTTCATAAACCATAATAGAATAAATGCACTCTTTAAAATTCACTCTATTTGTTTACCATAGCGACACTGTAACGCTAGGTTCACTTAACAGCGTTATATTTCGTTCATATTATAACTCAGAATGCACAAAATTTATATCATTTGAAGAATTATCTAATCTTTGCCACATGTTCTATTCAAATACTATAATAAATCTAGAACGATGTATAAAAGAAATTAAGCAAACAAAACAAAAAAGAAACAGTTTTTCTTTGACGATTCAGTATTTCTCATTCAATTAATTCAATTTTCATTTCGTGACAAGGCAAAAATGCATAAAAACTCAAAATATCTATATTAAAAATTACGAAGTAAATCTTAAACACTTATTTCCTCAAAAAAATTCCAGAAGGAATTAAACATGATTTAATTTGCAATAATAATAAATGAAGGCGTTATCTTTGTTGTTGCGAAGCTTAGAAGCTTAGTCTCTCTAGATTGGCAACAAATCTACTATTCTGCTGTTTCAAATGTAAACAAGCATGTCCGCCATGTTATTTTTAAATTAGGCTTAACGGCACTTAATTGACAAGATTTTAAATTGTTGATAATTCTACAAATATTGCTTACAGATTTCCTAAAGGTATAAAAACTTTAACCGGAAGATAAGAACAACATAATTCAATCATTTTTACAGCAAAAAATGCACAATTTACAAACATATAAGAGTAAAGAAACTGAGATCACTGAGCCGGGTGACAGGGTGGATATATATACGTTTGGTGCGGCCGATTGAAACTAAAATACGAGTTGCATCTACATGTTACAGCAGTCCTATATACAAAATTTCAACGTTCTGAGGCTACTCGTTTTTGAGTTATGCGAGATACATACGTATGTACAGACTCCACAAAAAATTCTCTTCAGAATTCATTTTAAAGCAGTTTTATAATTTTTTTTTTTTTTTTTTTTTTGTAGGAAAAGAGTCTTTTATTCTGTCCTTACGTCACGCAAAAACATCGTTATATTGCATCCGATAGCGGTCAAAATGGATATTTTCGTTGAAATATGCTACCTGAAACTTTTCGCGATTACAATACTGTCTAATAATAAAACTTGTTGTGAGGGATGTTTTTATAGTGTATTGATTAACAATAGCAATGCATATTTATACACAAATCACATTTATTCAGTTTTAACTAAAAAAAAAAACTGAAAGGTTTCAGATTTTAAGTTACGTCCAAAGACGCGTTTTTTTAACGTTTTGTGTGTTACCTTTATTTATTAAATATCACGTTCTTTGCACTTAGACCATAAAATTTAGTTCAATAGCAATGTCGCAAAATAATTTTAAAATGAGCGTATCTTTAGAATTTCCGATACATAGTTCCGCGCCCTGGACATTAAAAGGTTTTTTTTTTTTTTTTTTTTTTTCTTTTTTCCCGTAGAGTGTTGCTATTGCTCGCTTTGAAATCCTTGAGTTTGTTACTAAAATATTCGTTAAGGTTTTACAAAATATGAAATCGATAATAAAACAAATTCCAAATTTAATCTTCCACATGCCCACATTCGTAGGAGGATTACGACATTCAAAATTCGATGGCTCCATGTACCATTGTTTTATCACAATGCGAGATACAGACATACATTTATGCAGATTTTTCAATATTTAATTTCTTCAAATATAATGCAGGACTCTAACATTTGCTGGCAACAGTTTGAAAAGTGAAACGGACATTTATAGTGATTCAATGCAAAACCGCAAAGTGAAAACAATAGTCCTTCAGGGACAAAGCTCCTTTGGACTAATTAAGTTGTCAAAAGGTAAGTTAATAGAAATCTCAATATAATAACACAACACTCCACGTTAAGAAAATAAGGAATTAATCAGAACGTATTTATAGTGCAGTCAGTCTGTAAAAATTATAACTCACCTCATAAGTGGACTACAGATTTGGCGCATAGCCACCCGCATCTTCAGAAATCCATAACACGTCAATCACTATGTGAAAAACAGCTTGGAGGTAGGCAATTTGTTTGGGATTAGCTTGATATCTAGTAAGGCTTATTTTTTTTCCGTTCGTGGTCGAAATCTTATAAACTTATGCCTACGAGAAAAGTAAAAATTACAAATTCTTTTGCACACACACACGAGAAGAAAAAAAAAAAAAACCGTTATGAGTAGTTATAAATCGTCGAAAGTTAAAGCTTGCTTCCCAACCTTTACCAAGAAGTTATCGACTGCACCCAGAAACGAACAGTACGGTGCTCTTCAGCGAACAATACAGTTAACAGTTTTATACTCTTGATGGAAATATTAAAAATGAATCAGGAAAACTGAGTCACGATGAGCAGCAGGAGTGCACATCTTCACCCACTTCCAGCAGAACGAGGATTCTGCTCCCAAGGCGGCGGTTGATGACACATTTGGGGTTGACTTTTGAATAGAAGAGCAAATGCTAATTGACTTACACGGACCATTAAACACAAGTTCTGAACAATTTTCAGGGTATGGAAAATAACTTTATTTGCGGAAACATCTGGACATAAGATTTAACATACGATATTTACTCAAAAACTTTTTGCTATATTCGACTCCGCTTTGCTATATTTTTGTTCTAAAATAAGGTAGGGTCTAATAAATGACTATTTTAATAAATGAAATTGGAGAATGAGAGGAAGGTGGTGTGGAGGTGTATTTAATTATGGCAAAACAGACTAGGGCTATCTGCCTAAGGGAAGGGATGCCTTCGTGGAGGACTTTCTAAGGGAAACTGGATAGTATACACGTTTCAGATGGGGAAAACCACCAAAACATTCATGCAGCCAGCCCGTTCGCGGAATTCGAACCTCGGACCGAACTACCAGTGTTCAGCGACTTTACCGCTCGGCCGCTGGTGGGCGAATGAGAGGAAGGAGTTGTTACACTGTGTTGAATAATTAGTATTACACTGTTTTGAATAATTACACTGTTCAAATGCTAACAAATCACATAGGTTAATTATCGTATACATAAAGTGCAAAATTGCTGCTATTTATAATAACCACGTCTAGCTCAAAAATTTCAATTTTGTCATGAACTTACTATACTGGTTATTCGTTATGTCTGGAGGAAAAAAAAAAAAAAAAAAGAGTAGGTAACTAGCGCCTTGGGCCACACCTAACAATACTTTTATTTCAAGAAAATTCTGAAAAAGTTGTGGTTGGGAGGGTTAACATTTCCTTTCTTAGTTAGCACTTACTGAAAGAGAAAATAAAGATTCACCAACACTTCTTAAAATTTATTCCAAAATTAAAAAAAGTCTTATTTTCGAGTAAATACGGTAGCTGAAAGAAACAAATGTAAAATTGCATATATATAAAGTGAATCTAAATTCTTTTTATAAATTAAAAGGGGTGATAGTATTCATCCAGATGAGCAGTAATTACCATAGAACATAGGGTCACTTTCCACTCTCAGAGGCAAAAAAGTAGAATATTAGAATTCCAACCTGAACTTACAACAGTGTTGACAGCGCGAATGAACGACACCAAAAGTTAAACAATCAGTTTGGTGAAAAACTCACAGAGAGTGCACAAAACGGATAAAACCGAAATCTTGATGTTCAGGTGTTAATTCGAACTTTAATGGCAAACACTTATTGCACATCTTTGATTCGTCACGTCTCAACTTCGCAAACGATTGCAACAAGTGAATTATCTAATCAAGGGCTGAATATTATCAACTAACTCCAATTCAAGTTAAGTTTGATACTATCCAAAGTAGATGTTCCCCCCCTTCGCCATCTTCTATCCTGCCTCCCGGATTTACTGTGCTCATTTTACTTGAAGCGCCCTTCTACGGACACAAAGTTCTGACAGTCGAAACACAGCATGAACTTTTTATTCTAATCTCGGCGTACAGTGGAAGTTGGAGTTAGTTGATAATATTCAGCCCTTGATTAGATAATTCACTTAATCGTTTGCGAGGTTTAGACCTTGCGAACCAAAGATGTGCGTTTGAGTGTTTACCATCAAAGTCTGAGCTCGAATTAATCGTTTGGTCAGATTAATTTTTTCAGAACGTCAAGTTTTCGGTTTTATCCGTTTTGTGCACTCTCTGTGAGTTTTTCACTAAACTGATTGCTTAACTTTTGGTCTCGTTCATTCGCTCTCCCAACACTGTTTAAGTTCGAGTTGGAATTCCAATATTTCTCTTTTCTACCTCTCAGAATGGACTGTGACCCTGGATGAGTACTATCACCCTTCTTAATTTGTAAAAACACCTTGTATATTACCTGACTGAATCACCCTGTATATTATCTGACTGTATATTACTTTATTTCCATTCGACAAATAACATACATTTAAATCCTAATGCAACTCTTGATGCAAATTAAAAGGATTTAGTATAAACTAGAGATAAATTAATAATGAAATAAAATACGCTATTATCCTTTAGGAATGCAAAAAATAATAATTAAAAAAAATCTGATTCAGATTATAACAATCGCCTATAAGGTTCTTTTGAAGTTTAACATTTTCTGTCAGTAGAGGTTAAGAATACAGTAGCCCAAGTGAAATAGCGAAGCCTTTTATTGGGATATTAAACGAATATGCATTCAGACTAACATGAGAACATTATATATCTTCTGTATATTTAAAAAGTGAAAAAATAAGTAATACAATTCTATAAAAATATTTAATATTTTTCAAGGATATACCATGCATTAAATGTACTTTGATTTAAGTGAATCAGAATAAAATATTTAAAAAAATATTATTTAAAACTGCATCTACTACTTTTAAATAATTTAGTTTGTTAATTAATAACAGAGAAATTAAATATGAAAAAATAAAACCTTCTGTTTTTCCAAATGGCAACAGACTCGAATGAAAAGTGAAACAACGCAAAGTCATATTTCAAGACTGATATCCCTTTTGGGATAATAATAAATGAACAATTAAAGAAAAACCTTGCTCTTTTTCGTTTTGAATCTCAAATTATCATTTTGAAAATCCAATCAGGAGAAATTAAATACAAAAATTAGTAAAAACAAATACACAATTCACTGCTGGCTCAGTCCGCTGAGCATTGACCAATTTCATTTAAAGTAAAAAAATAATCGTCTGACAAAATAATTAGTTGCATGAAGCAGGAAAAAGTATCATTTCATTTTTTAACTGACCATCGTGAATATTAAAATTAAGTTAGTTTCACGATACTGAAAAAGGAATATGAGTACCATATGCATATGAATTAAGGTATAATAAACAGCTTACAAAATTATGCAACGCTTGTTGTTGATTAGCATAGTCCTGATTTGATGGCAACTTTCGATCAGGCCCAAGTGAATGCCTTACAAATGACAGCATTGCTATTTCTTACCGCTGTCCTAAATTAGAAGGAAAATACTGTCCTTGAAGGAAAATACTGCCGAGGGTCTTATACCAACCCCTCGAAAGGACTTTCGACTAAACAGAACTTTAAATACTCCCATGCCGCAAAGACAGTACACATTTACAAATATTTTATGTCTTTTCCGAGACTCGAACCCGGAACGAAGGCTATGGTAGGGGCTGAGAAACATACCTTTCACATTCTATGCAACTTTGTATGTTAACAAAATCTCAATGATGCGTATACCTTCGAGACTATACCTTTCCTTTTAAGTTCGAGACTATACCTTTCCTTTTGCTATGTCATGCATAAAGTTTTGGGATTTTGAGTTTAAAAATGGATTTAGTATCATTAAAGAAAAGGGGGGGAAGAGAGAAAGAAGAAGGAGGGAAAAGAAAGGGAAAAACTGATATAGCCCTTCGCATAAAAACTTATATTTCAACGGCATTTATAATTTCACGCACACACACACAAACAAAACAAAATTTCCCTAATGCGTAACAGCCATCCACAATCCTCATAAAATCTATATGATTCAGATTAATACATCTGTTAGACATCTTAAGGTTGCAATAGGTAAATCCAAATTAAAAAGTTAAGCCATCTGGTTTGATATAAAAATCAAAATTTCTCACTGAGTAAATATACCGCACATGTAGGTCCTCTTTCCAATTCAGTTATCGACAGTTGACAATTGCACAGTTTCAATCTTACCATAACGTGGAATAATTTATATTTATTGTACTGAAGGTACGGTTTTAATTTTGCCGCTGGTACATGAAGAATTCCCATCACAAAAGGAACCAAGAATGATCCATGTAGTGGCGCCATCTATGGGATTACAATGAAACTAATACTTCTCTTAATTTAAACAGAGAAAAATAAATTTCAGCCTTTCTTTCAATTCTACACAGCTCTTTATTTAAATTATGTTCTCAATTTCAAAATATACACGAATAGTATTGTTTTAGTATACATAAAGTAATCTAAATGACAAAATTTTAAAGAAAATATTTGTAATTTAGTAAATTTAATGAATAAACGTCACTTTATTTTTAATTAACATATATCTACGTTTCCAGTAAGTCTACATAAAATAATGTAGAAAAGATAACATAAACTACTAAAATATACTTTTTTAAGAAATAAAAAAATTATAAAAGGATGAAATTCGCACAAAGTAAATATAAGATCCATTTCAGTTTCAGTACCTAGTACTTGCAAAATAAATGCTAGGAATCAATTGTTTTTTAAAAAAAAAAAAAAAAAAAATTACTTCTAAAATGATAGATTGGTACAATACATATTGAAAATTACATATTGTGGAATATATAAAATTCACGAGAGCACACATATAAAAACGGAATCAAAATAAAGCTCATTCCTAAATACAGAGTTTCGTAAACTGTGGGTAGCGACTCCCAAAGGGGTCGCCAAAATTTTTAGCAGTTTTGATATTTCTTTAACTTATACTAATTTTACAACTACCAAATATTTTTACACAATGTACTACATGAAAATAAATAAAGATAAGACAATACAGAACGAAAACGTTTCGACACATTCTTTTTAAAATATATACGTTCATTTTCCTTGCTTTGCACGTGACGCTGTCATTTCGTCTGTTACTTATTTAAAATTTTCACATTGTTCTACGTCTTAAAATTAGAAATTAATGACATAGTATATTACAGTACAAGTGAACAAATTGACAGTTTCACTCACGCGTGTGTCGGATTTGTGCAATACTTATGGGGTCCCACAAAATTTTTGTAAATATAATGAGGTCCTGGGGGTTGCGAAAAAATCTCAGTGATAAAAAGGGGTAGCGACCGATAAAAGTTTAAGAAACCCTGTTCAATAATATTCCTCCCTTTGAAAGTAGGTTTCTGTTTCAAAATCAAAATGGGAAATTAATTTAAAATTAAATAAATTTTGAAATTGAAAGGTTATTACTTCTAGTGAATATGTTGCATATATAGATATAAGATAATCAAATCGTATTTGGAATTAATCTAAAAATATTATATAATAAAACACAGAATTAAAAAAATTAAAATTATTGAAAGTTCTCTCGTATTTTTTTCCCAGCGACTAACTTTAGCTGTACACAAAAAACCAATCACCGAAAAACTGAATATAATTACTTTTCTACCCCCGAAAGGTGATATAACGGTAACATACAGAAGGGTGTTCTCACATTTTTGTAACGATTTTGATTTTCTCCACGAATTTAAATATTAATTTTAAAATAGAAACATGACCGGCATCAAATTGGAAAAAACAATTAATTATCGCCCGCAGCATTAAAAATATTCTTTTCTTTAAAATGTGGCTGAAAAATAAACAATGGATCGAAGGCTATATTATTGCGCTGTTCGAAGAGAAATACTCTTAATTCAATTATTAAGAAAAAATGTGAAAAGCATGGTTTTAATATTTCTAAACGTAAAATAAGTGACATAATTAATATGAAAGGAAAGAAACGTCAAAGTTTACATCTGATTGGGAAAAAAGCAAAAAATGCATACCCAACAAAGGTACATACGTACAGTTATTACTAAATCTAAAGATGCATCTCATGTCTTAAAAGAAAATCCAGCCTTTCAAAGAGCTATTGCAAAATCTAAATATCTCTGTAGGAACTGTGAACAAAATTAAAAAATCTGATTTAAAGTTAATAATAATAATAATAATAATAATAATAATAATAATAATAATAATAATAATAATAAAAAAAAAAAACATGATGTTCATCGCCTAACGTCGAAACATGTTTTTCAGTGTAAGACTACAGCAGATTGCTGTGTGAAAATTGTTTAGCAGGTGAAAAATGGAAATATATAGTTACAGCTGATGAGGTTTGGATATCTACTGATGAGGTTTGGATAGTCTGATTGCAATAGAAAACGTTCGATTTACTACCAAAATAAACTTAATATATTGGTTCAGAGAAAACAAGGAAAGTGTTTCTAAAAGTTTTATGGTTATTACTAGATTTTCTTATAGCGGAAAACTTAAAATAAGGAAAGTAGAAAAAAATTTCAAAATTAATTCTCAATACTATCAGAAATATGTTTTAACACTTATTTTTAAAGAAGAAATTCCATCTCTTTGTCCAATCTTCACTGTGTTCCATCAGGATAAGACTCCAAAGCCATACCTCTAAATCTATTGCTCTATTTTTTTAAAAAACATGAAATACAACCGGAATTGAAGTTATTCCTTTTAAATGGATCCCAACCAAGTCCCCTGAAGTATCTCCTATGGATTACTGCGCATCTGGACTTTTAAAACAAGCTCTTTATAAGCGGCATCCCAAAACATTGGATGGACTCTGGAAGATTGTGAAGGAGGAGTAAAATGAAATCAACCTTGATCTCTTAAGAAAAGGATTTTTATTTTGGAAATTAAGAAGTAATATGATAGTTCAACAAAAGGACTATCAGAGTGAACATATTACAAAATAAAATTCCCGGATTTGTTTATATTTAAATTTTTAAAACATCGTTATAAAAATGTGTGAAAGCCCTCTGTATATATGTGATGATTTATTTAGTTGTAGATAACTTGATATTAGATGAGAGCTTGACTAGGAAAGGCATCAATTCACATTTTAATTGCAGCGGAAATACTTTTCATAAAACCGTAAAATGCTCATCAAATAACTGGTTTTTCAAAATAATAATAACTTTACAACATGATTACCGGTGAAATATGCACCCCAAAATTTTGAAAGCTTAGCTCATCTTCAGACAATGAACGGACGATACAGCAAAACAAACGGTGACGTATCAGCTAGAGCAAAGCGGGGGGGGAGGTAAAAGAAGATGCGTAGTTTGTTGCAGTGGTATTTATAAGCTTCGCTTCTTTGCTTCAATATTGAATGATGATTGGGCAAGAACTTTCACATTGTGAAATACTGCAGGGCAGTGGAGATGCATTGAAGGAGGTTTTATTTATAGTGAAATCAGAAATTAAAAAGGGTTTTTACTTATTATGTGCTCCGCCTTTAGGCACTGCACAGAAAGGGAGGGATGCCCCGTGGAGGTCTTTTTAAGGGAAACTAGCTCATATCCACGTTACACATGGGAAAAACCACGAAAACGCCCATGCAGCACAAACCCCGGACCGAGCTACCAGTGTTCAGCGGCTTTAACCGCTCGGCCGCAGGTGGGCATTAAAAAGGTTTATTGTCAAAATTCTGTTAGTGATTATCTCTCACAGTAGTTTATATTTTACACACACACATGCTTACCGTTAAGGTGAAATAACTGATCAAGTCAGTTAAAAGTCTGTAAAGAATTTCACACTTTAACTAGTTATTTCATAAAAGGCATTCGCTCCGGGCGCAGCTTGATTGGAGGGGACATTTTATCTGATTTCCATTATTTGCGGGCAAATGACTTTTTTCGATAAACGTTCGCAGACATATCGTTATGTTTTTCTTTCATTTTACATCTTAGAAGTGGTAATTCACGAGAAACAGTGGCCAAATCCTACCCCAAACAAAGACGCCAGATCAAGAAGGGGCGCTATTTTTATTCATAAAAACTCAAAGAGTCATTGGGTTTCTGCCTCTGGTGAAAATTCATTAAAAGGCCTAAAGAAAAGCAATAAAAGTGGATATGTACAAATATATTTGCTGATTCATACGAATTTTATTTTCATTCACAGCTATCTGAATTTTAAGACGTTTATAAACCAAATTTTAAAGTATTTTACAAATATATAAGGCGTTTAAATTTTAATTTGTCTATGCTTATAATTATTGTGGTTGTTATTCCAGATAACGAAAGTAAAATCCCGATGAATGAACAAATAGATATACAAATCATTCTTGATTATACTTCCTTAATCCTTTTAACACTTAGAAAGCCAATGCCTTCGCTAACTTGTAAGCTTAAAATACTAAAACGACCTAAATTCCATCTTTTTTAAATCCACAATAATTTTCTCTCCCTTTCCATTCACAAACAAAGATGTTTAAAGGTTTCAAATAATTTAAATGGTTTAAAGGTTTCAAATATTTAGTTTCCAAAACAGAAGTTTCCATTAGCCCCTGAGTATACCCGTTAAAAAGGGAATGTTTTTAAAATCAACACAATTCAACGTCGTTGTATTATTAATATTCTGGAATACAATATTACGTAAAGAAAATAAAGTAAATTTATTTTTACAGGACAGAAAGAGAGGAAGAGAAATAAAAAATATGTTTGGTGAGAAGGCTTCTGATGATTAATTTTCAATGACTGAAACTGTATTGCTAAAAAAAAAAAAAAAAAAAGATATTTTGGGAAGTATTAGATCAAATAGGAATACAAATCAATGGAAGATTTACAGCTTCACAAGAGATAGCAAATGATTTCTGTTTCTAAATGGAGATGCATTAAATTTTTTGCCGCTAATTAACCTGAACAATGCGTAGCTGACTTAGCTTTGAAATATAATACGGACTTAGATCCTTCCAAATTTATAAGTACAATAGTTTCAAATATCAAGCGATGGAAGCATTAGAAAATTAATGTGATATGAATGCTCTTCAAATATTTCAAAAAAATTACGAATTCTCATTGCATAATACCTATCTAAAGGTTAATAATGCACTGAGGATTTTCGTAACAATGATTGTTACAACTTCTTGCGAACGTTCATTTAGCAAACTGAAGTCGTAAAATCGGACCTATCTTCCATTGGACAAGAGCAACTTATAAATGTGTTTATAACAGCAATTAAAAAAGTATTAAATCATGCTAAACCAGGTCTAAGGCATCAAATCACGATGATATAATAGATATATTTGCAAATGAAAATGGTTGAGGAATTATTTTGTAAAATATGATAAACTTAATTTTTTATGATAAATATTATTTTGATTTTCAATGTACGCATATTGAACTTGATTGTTAAATATAAATGAAAACTTAGTTAACCCATTTCTTTAGTTGTAAAATATGTTTCTATAAAAACCATTACTTTGATTTTGTACTGTAGTACTTGTATTTTCCTACTTTTGCTCATTAAACACGAATGAAAATTATTTAAACGATTTATTTTTTATACCTATAAATATATAATTGTCTTACAGTAAATTCAAAATCTATTCATTTTAATGGAAATAATTCGTTGTTATCTTTAAATGGAGCATTATTAAGTACTGTTATCTTTAAATGGGGAGAAAAAGGAGGTGCTATTAGACCCTTCCTACAGGCGTTGGTTACCCTACTTACGGGCTAATGTATTGCGATGTACAGGGTAATTTTAATTACAGTTTCGAATTAAAAAGGCTATAAAGCGAGAACTGGCCAGAAATAGCAAGTCTTTATGAAAATTATATATCTGACCAATACACCCATGAAAATAACAGAACAAAGATTATTTTCAATCGGAAAGAAGAAACGGACACGTAAAACTCCCGATCCCAGTTCAGCTTTTTTTGACCGAAAACTTATTAAGGTCGAAGGCGTGTCGGACTTACAAAAATTGCTCCGGTTGTTTGCTACGGCTCAAAGTATAGGTACCGGTCATGGATTTGAAAAATGTTCATATGAAACGCTAGTGCGTGGAAAAAAATATATATATTTCTTTTAGAAATAATGTTCTATGTAATTTCAAGAGCTATTTTAATGATTTCTATCGTTAACAAATGATTTTATTGTATCTTTAGGGGAAAAAAGAAAAAAAAAAAAAGAATATTTTTATACTCACTTTGTGAAGAACTGCAATGGAAACAATGAAAATTCTTTTAGCAGCAGTATTCGAGAACTATCTGCTTTTAGAAGAAATACTTCCAGAAGGATTTTAGAGAAAAAATTGGTTTGTAATTCAAACTTCAAGTGGTCAGCCTGCTCAGTTATCGGAAAATGGAACACAGAACAAGAACTAGCATGCAATATAATGTACGGTCTACTAGTGTCCGAAAAGCTAAGATTTGGTTATTTGACCGCAGCTCAAATCCCAGATGAAAAGGCTAAGTGCATGGGAAGTCACTAATTTTTCCACATGTAACACAAATAACAGTAAGTTTTCCCTACAGAAATCTTTCACGAAATCATGCCTTTATTGGATTTTCCTCCTACTTAGGCAGTCAGCTTTAATGAGCTTTAATGACATAATCTAATAAATCCAATACTCTCATCCCTTCGGGCAACTGACGTCAGCTTACGAAAAAAAGGCAGAAAATAACGTATATTTTACATCATTTAAATTTTTCGGCAATATACACATAAATAGTTCCATTCTTTTCGATTGAACACACTCATGATCTTTCGCATTGTAATTTGGACTTTAAATAATTATTAATATTCGTCAGAATTACACTGCATTGAGTCTGCATTTCGTTTATACAGGTACAGGTAAAAGCTAGGCCAACACCACCGTGGTGCCACAGGTAATGGAGGTATTGTTGAACCTAGCTAATTGTTAACGGATTATCACATCTAAAGGCCGTCGACGCTACACGAGACTTTTGTGAGAAACGAGATTTCTGGTAGCACTGGTTAAACGGGAGGATTCCTAGAATAACAGTTCCTCTGGAAGCGAAGTTCCGCCTTAGCGACGGAAACGATATCCCGGTTACACAGGATATTTTGGAACTTCGCCGAAAATGTTTCGTCCCGAGTAAGTTTAAGTGCCGAGTACCAATCAGGTAAGTACACCAATCAGACGAAAGTTCTACTTCTGAAGGATCACGTGATCGCAATGTGAGCGAAAATCGATTACTGTTTGGCTTTCAAGTCTCTTTAGTAAGTAAAAATGGGAATCTAACTACGTAGGTTTCGTGGAAATGTGAGAGTTCTGAGAAATGTCCTTTTCGACGTCAAGTCCCGTATAGCAGAAACATATGTGATAGGGACTTTAAGCTTCCGTCCCAATTTTAAGGGAGAACATCCCGGAGGGCTCTTCGCCTACCACCAACCCCTTGAGAGGACTTAGGGCTCGCCGTGTATTTTGAACGCCCCATACCGCACGGGCACTATATTTCGTTTATACAGTTCCTCCCGATGTGATGGAATAAATAATAGTTTAAATAACTCGTCGAATAACGATTATTGGAGGTGCTAAGGCAATATAAATCTGCCTAATATTCCTAAAACTGCAAAACTAGCTTCGAAGTTTAAAATGTAGAACCTTCTGCCTTAGTTGCAGAAATGCAAATGACGAAAGAGACGCCTGTGTTCAGGCAATGGCAATGAGAGGAACGAAGCTGAGCTACTGGTGCCATCTATGGATGAAAACTGAAAATAACTGAGAAATAATTCCTTAAACGCTGATGGTAAAGATGGAATGGAATTGGGATCGTTAGTTAGAACTGAAAGATATTTATGAAGGTGAAACACTCCTCTAGAAAAATCTAATTCGTCAATAGAAGGTGTTTATTTGCATAATTCTGGCTGGAGAAAAATGGAAAATGTGATTTCCTGACCTACAATGTTTGGTAACAGGGAATTTGTGTGTTTCTTTTTTCCTAACATACGCTCCATGTTCTTTAACGAAATTTTAATTTTCTCTGACCAATGTAAATTCAAAGAATCACGGAGTTCATAGTCGGAAAGGGGTCCTTAAGTAAGGAACTGTAAATTTTATTGATAGAACAGAAAACGACCCCTGATTTCTGTAAATACGTGCAATTTTATAGCAAATTAACGGAAAGAAAGGAATGACAACATATTCTTACCTTCTGAAGCGAGATAGGAATTTTCGATGTGTTGAAATGAGAATTTTTTAACCGCTTGTTCAATACTGGTAGGTGAAAAACCTCTGTCAATAGCAACTGCTTTTAAATAGCTGAGATCTTGATCAAGAGGTGAACTGAAGAAGCAAACTTGAAGTGCTCGGAAAACGAACGAATAAAATGAAACTAACTTCCGTTTAGTCGACTGACATGATCTGAAGTGTGTTGCTAAGCAAACAGATGAAAGTTTACGGCATACAGTAGCATTATAGTTGGGCATGTTCTATGTGACCAAAATAACCACAAACAGAAAGGAATTGTACATCTCAAGTTTAAGTTGCTTTTTCAGCTTTAATTACTGACCTCCTAATCTTGCAATATTAGCATATTAGATACACTCCGAATGAAATCTGTAGACACTGACTGCAAATGCATAGTAATTTATAGTAACACTACACCAAGTCATTAATTAAAATTTATGAAGTACAGGTAGAAGCTAGGCCAGCACCTCCGTAGTACCACAGGTAATTGATATATTGCTGAACCTAGCTAACTGTTAAACCTTCCCCCTCCCCCAATTTTGAGGGAGGTGGTCCGAGGATCTCCCGCCCCTTTCTTTTTACCACAACCTCTTGAGAGGACTTTCTGAGATCACTGATTTCCGGTATTATTAATGTACACAAATCATACTGAGAAAAGACTGTTCTTGAAAAGTTCAACAACTGATGTTTCCAAAAGTCTAAATGTATAACAAATGTCCCTTCTAAGGCGGAGGTGTAATAAGCAAGTCTTTGGAGCTCCCGTCTATCAGCATTGCGTATAGAAAAATGAATTGTTGGAACATTAAACTAAAAAATTTAAATAAATATATTTTAGTAATACATGAACCAAGTCTTTGGATATGTATAAGAATGTCTCTGATTTTGGCCCTAAGGTGTCTGTTCTTTATTGCGTATTTCTTAAATGGCATTAGATTGTTGTTAGGCTTAATCAGATGTTTACCGTCTGTTAGATTACAGTAAAAAACCTGATGTATACACCACATGACTTCCTTGTACGGATTATTAAATTATACGCATTTTTTCTTGCATTTCGTTTAAACATATTGGATTGAATTAAATCTACTTCGTCGACAGCATATAAACCACAAAAGACTAAATGCATCCTTTTTAAAATTCACTCTATTTGTTTACCATAGCGACACTCTGGCGCTAGGTTCACATAATAGCGTTACATTTCGTTCATATTATAACTCAGAATGCACAACATTTATATCACTTAAAGAATTATCTAATCGTTGCCACATGTTCTGTTCAAATACCATAATAAAGCTAGAACGATGTATAAAAGAAATTAAGCAAACAAAACAAAAAAGAAACAGTTTTTCACAGACGATTGAGTATTTCTCATTCAATTAATTCAGTTCTCACTACGCGACAAGGCAAAAATACATAAAAACTGAAAATATTTGTATTAAAAATTATGAAGTCAATCTTAAACACTTATTTTCTCGAAAAAATTCCAGAAAGGATTAAGCATGATTTAATTCGCAATAACAAATGAAGGCGTTATCTTTGTGGTTCCGAAGCTACGTTTCTCTAGATTGGCAACAAATCCATTAATCTGCTGTTTCAAATGTCAACAAGCAATGACCGCCATCAAAAAAATTATTAGGCTTAGCGGTACTTAAACAACTTTAAAATTGTTGATGATTTTACAAATATTGCATACAGATTTACTAAAGACATAAAAACCTTAACCGGAAGATAAGAACAACATAATTCAATCACTTTGAAAGCAAAAAATGTGCAATTTACAAACATATAAGAGTAAAGAAACTGAGATCAATGAGCCAGGTAACAGAGTGGATATATGTATAAATATATTTATATACGTTTGGTGCGGCCGATTGCAACCAAAATACGAGGTGCACATCTACATGTTATAGCAGTCCTATATACAAAATTTCAACGTTCTGAGCCTACTCGTTTTTGAGTTATGCGAGATACGTACGTACGCACGTGCGTACATACGTTCGTACAGACGCCACGAAAAATTCTCTTCAGAATTCATTTTAAAGCAGTTTTATAATTTTTTTTGGAGGAAAGTCTTTTATTCTGTCCTTACGTACAGATATCGCGCAAAATCATCGTTAAATTGCATTTGAAAGCGGTCAAAATGGATATTTTCGTTGAAATATGCTGCCTGAAACTTTTCGCGATTACAATACTTCCTTTTTACTTCGTACAAGGAAGTAAAAATGTAATGATCAGGGTCACCCCTTTCGCCAGAAATGCAGAGATCCGTGGGGTACACGCCTCTGTCATGGAAGTAGGTGGGGAAAGGAAACAGAACGGTAGTGATTAAATATTTTGAGAACAACTGAACTAACCAATCTGAAAACCTCGCACACATTTCCAGCCATAGCACGCGAGTAGTAGTATGCAGAGGTGGACTATTCGCTCAGTTAACTGATTTAAAGAACCCATCCACTTTATTTAGCAAATTTACTCGACCCATCTTACTGAAATGGGATTTTGACTAATTGTATACTTATGATTTCTATTATTTGCGGTTCATTAACTTTTTGGCCACTCGGGATCTCGGCATTGGTTTTCCGAATGCTGAATACCTAACCATAATACTTTAAGTTTGCTGCTAAATTTGGCTGGGTCGCTGGTCGTCCCCGTTTGTAGCTGGGGCTGGGTGCAGGCCGCTATGTCACACAACCGTCTTTCGGACCAGGGCTGAATGAACCATTCAGCAATATACGCACGTGCTTTAGGGCATCAAGGAAAAGGGGCACCAAAAAAGTTCGCATTCCCGGTACACAATATGTATATAATACTTTAGTTGTATGAATTTCACCACGAATGTAACCAAAACATGTTGAGAATAATTCATTTAAAATACGCACATGCAAAGATATCGCATGCAAAGGTTCTTTTGAAAATTTACTACGACTATTATTGACATCTGGCAACAATCCGTATTTTACTTCCTTTTCTGGTTCGCAAATAAATTCGTTTTCAATAATTAAAAAAATTTTTGCTTTGGCGATTAAGCAAAGACCAAGTATTAATTTCCCCCGCCTTTCCTTTTCGAAATAGAATTTTTGCTATGAAAAATGTTCGAAATTTTGCAGAAGGCTTTTCAGGTTAACAAGAATTTTCGTATGCACAAGATGTTTAAAGAAGGCAGAGAATGCTTCGAAGAAGCAAATTTTAATAAACCATCCACATCAATCTATGGAGCAATACACCAATCGAGTCAGAGATGCGGTGCTTAGAGATCGTAGGAATATTACGCAATACATTCTTGCATAAATGGATCCTGCGAAACAATTTTGAAAGATCATTCGAACTTAACGGATCATCCGAAACCACTAACATTTTAATAAATAAATAAATAAATAAATAAATAAATAAAAACCACAAGGTATTCAAGTGGCCAAACAAGATGCTTTCTTCGAGAGAGAGAGAGAGAATCCTTCTTAAAATGAATTACTACGAGTGCTGGAATACGTATCTACGCTCATGATGAGTTTCGCTTTAGTTTTGATATGCATATAACTATATTACTCGGCGCAAAGCTTCTAATTTTCTAATTGTATGTTACCACTGCAATATAAAACGAACTTTTAACTGCAATTCCATAAGAATGCTAAATGTTTCAGTTGTAGCTGATAAAAAGGCTTGTTTATTTGTCCTTGGAATTGGGAGACCCGGCGAATGGCGATCATCCCAGACGAGAAACACAAACAAGATGATGCTCAGCCGTGGGAGTCCTGAATTTGAAAATAGTGCGTCATCGAGTCGGAAGTGGAAAAGCGGTGGCGCAAGATTCTGTCTGCCCCATTGGAGTCGGACCCCCAAGAAAGAGCCGAAACCGGTTCTCCCCGTTCAAACCCATTCCGTAACTGGAACATCTTCGACAATGGTCCTCATTCGCGCCCGGCGTGTTACCACATCTGCGGTCTGGTTCTAATGGAAGAAGGCGTTACTGCGGAAGGTTTTTCGTCAAACCTTCCGAAATAAGTAACGATGATCATTTTTTAATGATTATAACACAGTTGCAATCTAACTACGGAGTGACGAAAAGTCATTATCTTTGGATCTCCTGCTCATTACAGGATAAACAAAAAATATTTGAAAAACCACCTCTGGGAAAAAAAAAAAAAAAAAAAAAAAACACACGATTTCAACTAAAAGTTCTGCAGTTTGAAAAGTTTATTTTCCGAATTTTGCTTTTGTTATTTAAAATGGCATAAATTAGAAAACCATGCGATTACCACTAAACAGCAAATCACCATTTCAAAAAAAATAAAAGAGAAAGAAACACTCAAATGATTGCAAGCTATATACACCTTTATAATTTTATCACTATCATTAAGTTTATTCTTGATGCAAATGATAGTGTATAAAAAGTCATCTTGTTGCGGAAGTATATAATTCAGTGAGTTAGAATGTCTTCTTATTAATCCTTAAAAACATGGGCAGGAAAAAATGGGCAAGGAAAAATTGCAAATTTGACAAAAACCTCACGAATATTTTGCTTTTATTACTTTTTAATTAAAGAACGCTGTTCAATAAAAGAACAGCTGTGAATTCCATAAAACTCGCCTGACTATTTCGATTCCATTAGTTTTTTTTTTTTTTTTTTTTTTATTAAAGTATGCCATTCGATAAATAAATACGTACTGAAAAATTGCACTAAAATGTGTGAATATTTTGTTTTAAAAATTTTTAATCAAAATATCCTAATCAGTGAACAGTTGAAAAATCCATAAAACACGCGCATTAATATTTTATTTCTGGTAATTAAAATACGCCATTCAATGAATAAATGTAAATTTTGCCAAATTTGCTTGACATTTCGTTTCTGTTAATGTTTAATTAAAATATGCTATTAACGAAAGACCAGCTGAAAATTCAGTAACACTCACATGAATATTTCACTCCCGCAATCTGATTAAAGAATACCATACAAATTATATGGCTATTTCATTTCTCATAATTGATTAAAATATGCCATTCAACGAATGAACAATCCCACATTCCGCAGAAATCGAATAAATGTGCAGTTTATACCATTTTATATTTAATGTATGTCATTCATTTAAAGAAAGCAGAAAATTGCACCATACTATATAACCTACATTACAATGATCTGATCAACTGATTTATGATCTCACTCTAAATTACATTAATATTTCGTATGATCAAATTATATTTATTTTTTTAATAGAGAAGATTATTACGAATAAAATATGATTGTAATATGTTAATAACAACACTGAACTGTTTTTCTGAATACTAGTGTATGTAGATCTAGTTTAATAAGCGTTGATAGCGTAAGTATGTTAAAAATGATGGCCAGATATTTTTGAAAATTTTCTGAATGCTTTTGGATAGTTACGGTACGTTACGCTATTATGCATTATCATCTGGTTGGAATGCTTTGCTATAATCAAATAAACCGATACCGTATCATTATCTGGACTTAATGAGTGTTGTCGTTGCTCGTATCATGAACGTCTTTAATTTATTTAATTTACACGAAATCCCATATTTCAGTTTTTAGTGTTTTGTCATTCGGCAAAATTTGAGATTTTAAATTTAAATTTACATTTCAAAATTAATCGTTCTACAGATACTTAAATAACAGCGATTTTAAAGAAATAAACGCCTTCTTAATAATTTAAAATCTTCGTTTTTTAATAACCTAACTAACTAATGCAATTTTAAATACCTTTAGAGCGTACATTATAGTCAGCTCGAAAGTTTTATGAATGCTGGAAGCATTACTTTAATTCACAAAAGATATTTCTAAAATTGCGTGCTGCTCACTTGGTACAAGTTTCTTTTAAATCTTATTTTACATTTTTGTATGCTTTATACGTGGGGGGGGGGGAAGGTGAGCATTACAGGGTACTTTTTGATTATTCCCCACGGGAAAAGTCGACAACCTAATGAGCCGGCGAAAAAAAAATTTTTTTTATCATCTGTTTTATTCATAAAAAGAAACATATTTACAAAAAACCATATATTTTATGAGAAAATAAAGATCTATATGGCCGATATTTATATTTTGACAGCCGTAAACACTGTTCAGAAAAATGATAGTTAAAATAAAAAGCGTACCAAAGCTTTTTGTCAGTTAGCGATTATTCACTTGCCATGACATCAAAGAGAAACACTGCACATAGAAATGTTAACGAAATACTTTGTTAACAATGTTAAAAAATGTTAAACAAATGTTAACACTTTACTTTTTTGAATAAATTTTTGAACCTAAACTTAGATTGATAAGCATAACAGCAACTGAAAAAAATGTACTCAAAATGTTTGTTGGTGTTGTTGTCGTGTCCATATTACATGGAACAATGGTTGCCATAGCCTACTCCGAAGAGAGGTTGAACCAAAGAATCTATAGTTCCCCTAGAGATTCTTTGGTTGAACTTCTATTTTCCACCCCAAAATTTTGAGGGAGTGCACTCCAGGGGAATCCGGGGGTCTCTCGGCCCTCTCCTCTTCAATCCACACGAGAGAACCTTCGGCTCGCCGCATATTTAGAGTGCTGCCATGCCGCGCCGACACTATACATTTACAAATAACCATGTCTTCTCCGGGATTCGAACACAGGCCCTTCGGTACCGTAATAGGCTTCCCTAACCACTATACCGTCTGGGCGACATTCAAAATGTTTTTCTGAAATATTTAATATTATTTTACATTTTGAATGCGTCTACATACAGAGAGGAGGTGGGAGAATAAAAAGCTTTGAAATAACCACCATTTCCTATTTGTGCAAGGCGGCGAGAGGGGGAGAACAAGAATTGCACAAGAATACTAGAGAAGTGGAAGAACTGCTATCCCCTTTAAGCACACAACAACACGAAAGCTTACTTAAATTATTTTTTTTATGTAGCGTATTTGACTGCTACTTATGCATTCCATTTACATGTCAGTTGAGAATAAAGTAGCAAGTACAGTAAAATGCATATTTGTTTACGATTTACATGAATTTGTCTCCACAGAATTTCACAATGAAATTTCTACTGATACTACAGTAAGCTTGCAGCAATTTTAATTTAATTCCCAATGCTTTTAACTCTGAAAACATCATGTATTAGTTGATTTTTGCCTTAAGGAAGTAGATTCATCACTAATATTCGCAGTTAGCCATTAAAAATGAAGTTCTCATTTTCATGTTAAATATTGCTCGCTCTCACACTTCCGTTCATTTTTCGGTTATAAGACGCAATACACCGTTGCTGGAGGCACTGGCTAGGAAAGAAATCGCTCATGCAAAGCACCTCAAGAGTCAAGATCCATCCCCCTGCAGTACGTTTCAAGCAGAAAGAGAACAAACCAAGCGGCACACCTAAACCGCAGTTATGTCCATTCCAAGGAATAATTATGACCACTGCAGATCCGTTGCGCGCTGATACGCAACATCCACATTCTCCAAGAAGCTACTTCGATGAAATACGAGTCGGCACAGCGAATATGAATTGCAAAGTGAATTCATTTCAGCTTCCCAAGACCAGCTCTGCAGGTGGGAATGAAAAATCATACACAATAGTAATTGCCAGTTATTCTTTTGAAAATGTTTTTTTTTTTTTTTTTTTCTTCCATAATATACTAGCCCTGAAAAACGAAATGGCAGTGAACCCCGCACAAAGGTAAATCTACATGCGTACACAAAAGTAAAGAATATATATTTATCTAAAGTACTTCTTACTAATTTAAAATTCAGTCAACAGCAATACAGACCTGCAAGTATAAATAAACCAAAGGGCATTGCGATTATCATAATGACGCATTAAATGTAATATCTTTTTACTAATTTTGAAATTTTTATTTCTCTCAATCACGAAGAGAATTCCCCCCCCCCCGCCTGAATACGTTTTCACTGCTAGCCTCTTGTTCATGAGTGATAGAAAGAAAGATTATACTGAGAAGATTGTTTAGATGTGGGATATGAATGTAAAAATGTATTCGGTAAGCCTTATTGTAGCTCATCTTACAATATCTCGTTCATTTTACTCAAATAACCCTTTAAGACTTTTATTCTATATACATGATCGCTAAGAAAGTTTTCTATTGCTAACTGTAATATATGATCATGGACAATATTCTCTCTAAATAAAGCACGGTGAGCAGTCATGCATTGATTTTTGTAAAAGTACTTTTTTTTCTTCGTGCACATACAGTGGATAACAGGGTATTAAAACACAAATCTTCATAAGGATTTAAAAGATGTACAGTGAAGCTATATTTTGCACTGCAAATTTGTGATGCAAATTGATAACATATTCTATCTATACGAGGCGATGATGATGTTGTTAGCCCAAAAGGCTATGAATTTCGTTTTGGTACTTTGCCTCGATTCATTATAAACGGCGAGGCACTCTTCAAATTGTTGCCACCAAATATTATCGCCCTGTGTTATATTTAAAGAAATTAAATAAAGAAGAATCTGCATAAATGTAATATGTTTCTCTCATTGTGATAAAACACCAGTATTTATAGCCATCAAATTTTGAATAACGTAATCTTCCATCAAATATGGGCATTTGGAAGCCCGAATTTAGAATTTGTTTTATTATCGGTTTTATATTTTGTAACACTTTCAAACTCACCAATTTCAAAGCAAGCAATGGCAACATTGTATGGGAAATATATATATATATCTCGAGCGCGCGAGACTGTGTAACGGAAATTCTAAAGTTATGCTCATTTAAAAATTATTTTGCGATATTGCTGTTGAATTAAACTGTATGGTTTAAGCGCAAAGAACATGATATTTAATAAATAAAGGTAACACCCAAAACGCTAAAAAAGCGTCCATTTGGGTGTAACGTAAAATCTGAAAACATTCATATTTATTTATTTATTTTTATATTATCGTCAGGAGACGATATATCTTCTTTCGGATGATCTTACAGCGACTGAGTTTTCTAAATTACGCAAAAGATAGTGTAAGTATAGGAGAAGAAGAATAAAAACATATCAGGCAAGAATCGAAATTACCTTTCGAATGAAGAACAAACTTCAGATTAAAGGCAGAAGTTTTATTTCAAGCAACATATCTATACTGCATAACTAAAACTAGTGATGGCAACACTGAGAACTGTACTTTTTCTTTCCTATCCAGCAGCGGCCAGGTCCCACGCAGGAAATTTATAAATCGTTCCGTCGGTTTTATCTAGAAGGAAAGAATTAACTACTGGCTTGTTTCATTGCAAAGGAAATGTTTCAGAGTTAAACGGATGTTCAGAGTCTTGTGCTTATATAGCCGGTAACTGCAGACGCCTCAGTACCAGTGTCGAAACCGTAGAATAAAGTTTCCATTTGGGGTCAACAAAATCTGAACTACAGGAAGTTTACAATGTGCAGAATCTCTTAAAGGACCATGAGTATCCTGGATGACACCTTAGTAATTAGATTTAACTAGTGCATTTCTGCAGGTCTATTTTTGTCTACCACACCAGCATGAATGACTTGCAGTAAACACAACCTTGCATAGCGTGCGATGTCGCAACAGTTGCAGGAAACACATACAGGGGTTGGACAAAAATATGGAACCACCTTTAAAAAACATGTTTCTTTGCTTAATATGGTGTAGGAAACAAGTTGGCATCCAAAACATCTTGCAGTCGTCTCGGAATGAATAAATACAGTTCCTGTTTGTTTGCCAAAGGAATATTATACCATTCTTCCTGCAAAACGGTGGCATATTCAGATAACGATGTTGGCGGTGGATAACGAGAACGCACTTTCCGTTCCAACGTAGACCACAAAGGTTCGATAATATTCAGGTCTGGTGACTGTGGTGGCCAGGGAAGATGGGACAACTCATCCTCGTGCTCAGAAAACCAGTCCTGGACAATGTGAGCTGTGTGAACAGGGGCTTTGTCGTCTTGGAAGACACCATCACCATCGGGGAACTAAGTTTGTACCATGGAATGAACTTGATCGGCCAAAATGTTCACATAAGTCTTGGCAGTCATGTGCCCTGACACAGTTATCATGGGGCTAGCAGAGAACCACGATATGGCTGGCCAAACCATAACAGAACCCCCGCCATGTTTCACTCTTGGCAACAAGCAGTCTGTATTACAGGCTTGAGATGGCGTTCTCCAGACGTAAACTCGGCCAGAAGTGGGAAACAATGTGAAAGAAGACTTGTCAGACCATATTACTCGCTTCCACTGCTCTATAGTCCAGGCTTTATGACTTAAACACCACCTTTTCCTGTTACGGGCATTAGCATCACTGATGAGTGGCTTCTCAATTGCAGCACGGCCAGCAATTCCCTGTTTATGAAGCTCCCTTCTAATTGTTTTGGTACTCACAGGGTTCGGTAACACAACATTCATTTCAGCAGTAACTTTTGCAGCTGTGGTTTTCTTATTTTTCGTCACAATTGCCCTTAATGATCGTCTGTCACGATCACTCAGGACACACTTTCGTCCGCGCTGTGATTTAGCAGATGATGTTTTTCCGCTTTTCAAATATGCGGAATAAATCTTCGATACAGTACCTCTTGAAACACTAAACACCTCGGCTACCTTGCTTACGGAAGCAACTACCATACGTGCTCCAACAATTTGCCCACGTTCGAAGTCTGTTAACTCTGATATAATGCAATGACAACCTCACATAACAGTACTCCGACAACTGAACTGTTTAGCACATTTACAAAGTTGTATAGGTTGCGTCAGTAGTCAAAAACAACAGCGCCACCTACATATTTCATTAAAATCAATCTTTCTTTTCAAACATGCATTTCACAAGGTGTTTCCATATTTTTGTCCATCCACTGTATATGCCAAGCAACGTGAAATGAGATTGATTTAGGGAATTTCAGTGTGACACAATGTTTGTTGTGACACATCAGAATTAATCGAAGCAATAATATGGACAGAAAACTTTGATATTTTTCTTTTTTTATAATGATGTAAATAAAAAAAATTCGATATTAAATATTTTTCAAAATAAAATTCAATATTTAACGTACCTTTCGTTTGAATAAACTCTTATTATTTCAAAAATAAATATACTAAAAATATGCTGGAATATTTTTCTCTGTTTATGGATAATATATTTTTTTTTTTTTTTATTTTTCTTGTACGTGCGTTATATATTTCTTATTCATCACATGTACATAATGTTTCGTATGTTAATATTTTGCGATCAGACTATACGCAAAAAGCAAAATACTCGAGCAACTTCATAAAAATGAGCACATGGCCAAGCAAGCGCGCAGATCAAGAGACAATTCAAATACGAAAACAAACCAATGATTTATTGAATTAAAAAACATACGAATCAAAAAAATAAAAAATTGTAAAAAATTTTAACCTATCTCAATAGATTTCCACATTCTAAAGTTTTTCTTCTGCATTTCTTTTTTAACATGCTGAGATTTAATTTTAATATAGTTCTATATTAGTTGTTGGGAAGAAGGAGAATCAGTCCCGAATTCGAAGTTTTCGATTGTTCTGAAATCCGAATTGAGCCTTGATTATAGCGCAGGTGATAAGATGAGACATAACAGATTAAAGAGAAAAAAGTGGAGGGAGAAGTTAAGGAGAATACCGCGATTTTGGAATAAAAGACCAGTCCAAATACCTATCATTCTCACCGCAAACCTGATGTGATTCAATCTGTGAGAATGAACACTAACGCAGGCTTTAAGATGGGGCAATATGACGCTGGTTGGGGTCATTTTCGAGTGCAGCGGAGGGCGCCCAATCGGAACGATCGAAACCATTCGGGTTTTGTCTTCTTTTTTTGGCGCGAATCAGCCAGGTATGTGCGGGGCTGAAAAGGGAAATCAGATAAAATATAGGAGAGTCGTAATGGGCTTTCAACAAATGAAAATGCACGAGGAAAAGCTGGGAAATCACTGAACTTCACTTAGTTGGCTTAATCCTTTTTCTTTTTTCCTTCGTTTCTTGTATTTCACAACAGTTAATTAAGATGGATAATTTTCGAATATCGAAGGAAGTTAATGGTAAGTGAGAACACTAATTACAGCACTTAGCTGGTGCGTTCTGGTTAGCTGGTTTGAAATTCAATACAAAAATTCGAGGTCAATCTTCAGACAAAAGAATAAAAAAACTGTCTTAACATTTTTGTTGGGCAATCAGAAATGTTAAAAAAATGTTTTTGATAGCAATATAAAATGCGATGATCTTATCAGTTACATGTTTAATAAGAGTTACTCATAACATCTCTAAACTTAAATGAAAAAACGACAGATTAAGGGGTGTCAGCAACCCCTATATCGACAATGTTAAATTGGCCATTTTCGATGTACCGTTTCTCAAAATCTGCTGTAGATACACGCCTGAAATTTTTTATATAGTTAAAGTATACCTATCTGATTATATTGAAATGAGCTTTTGAAACATTCTGAATTTTAGAGTAATTTACAGAATATTTTGTTAGGCATAGTAAAATTTAGCACTTTTCTCAAACAAATTTTTTTTTTTTTTAATTTTGTTTTCTTAGTTTATCACAAAAAGCTCATTTTAGAAAATATTAGGAAACTTAATAAATAAGCCACAAAAATTTTAGATACCTACGAGCAGTAGTTCCTGAGAAAAGGAACACCGAGTATAAAAAAATAACGTTTGGAGAAAAACGCGTTTCTATGTAAAAATTCTCATTTATCAAAGCATTCGATTACAAATTAAGACTAGATTTTTTAGAATTCTAATTTTCATAGAGATTAAAGAATGGTATTTTTAGAAAGATAAAAGTGTAGAGAATTTGAAAATGCAAAAATCCTAAATCACCATTTTCTGAAGATTTTTGCGTTCCAACACCCCTTAATCTACATATGAGAATCAATAATAATCGAAGAAATCTGGGAAAAACTTTGTCTCTATAAAAAAATAAATAAATAAAATTACAAAAGAAAATGCTGTGAAAGAATACATATCAGTGTGTCCCAAGTGTAGGTCGCGACCCACTAAGGTAATTTTTAAGTATGTTTAAGAGGTAATTTTTGGTAGATCACGAAAATTTTCAAAATACTTACTATTTTTTCTTTTGGTATAGTTACATATTTACGTGTAATTACGAATTAATTTATAATCATTCATTAATATATGAATATGTTAATATAGTATCACATAATTCTTTTTCTACCCATTAAACAAATTCTGATTTGGGAACGACAGGCAAGAGATATTCATATCGGGGCTGAGTTGAAACAAATATCCTGGAGACTGAGGTGGAACATCACCATGCATGACGACAAAGCTTACTAGGGTTATTTGTCTAAGGAGAATACCCTCGTGGATGACTTCGCAAGGAAAAATGGCTTTTTACGTTAGACCGCTTCACGAGATTTAACAAAACAGAATCTAATTTCATTACAAGACTATAAAACTCCAAAATAGATTCCAGCATTAATGTTTAATATATGATCTACTGATAAAAACTTAGAAATGCTTAAAAGAGATTAACAGCCACTGAAGCATTGACATGCCACTGCACAATTGTTTTTTGGCCACAGAAGCGAAAAACAGAACGTAATTGCTCGTTAATTGAAATGGATCACTTAATGTAAAAATATTTGACGATACCGACATTTACAAAACTGATGTTATTAATGTCAACAGATGTTCCAATGATGATGTTATGATTTACTGATTTCCAGCTGAGTCGCTTGATGATGAAATTATCGAATAAACTGTCATATGGTATAGGTAAACCAGTTTCAGTACTAAATGGTTAAAAAACTTTCAACAACTATGGAAGGAATTTGATGCCTTCTAAATGTGACCAGTCATTTCTACCTGGATATAACCGACGCACAATGAAACGCATTCCAGAGAAAATGGCACAGATCCATATCAATGGATTGTGTCGCACGTTCCATCAAAAATTTTGAAAGTCAGATCCCAGAAATCGTGCCTGGCCTTGAGTGAGCAGAGAAAGGACGAGGGTAGCCAGTCATTCGGAAATAATAGCGAATATCATTTGAGTGGGCGAACTACACACACGGGCGGTTTGCAAGCACTCCAATAAATTGCCACAACCCATGATGGATAATCCGAAGGGTTGACTGTCCGCATGGTCATGGCACCCTTATATTTATGCCCTCAGGGAAGACTTTCCAGTTGAAAAGAGCAGATGCTGTTTTTGTTCCTTTTACAGAAATATTATTCGAGGAAGAAGAACCCTGCCGATGTCGATCAACTTGAGAGAAAGCTTGAAGAACTGGAACATAATGAATGAAACACATAAATGTCTAATATGATTTCCCTATTAATTACGATTAGTATTCATTTAAACATATAAACTAACGATTTTATGTAATGGATGGCCATAAACTGTAAATCCAAAGATAAAATTGCTATAATTTTTTTTCTTTCATTCTTCTTCCTCCCCCTTTATTTTGGTAAGGCAGTAGTTGAAGATTAATTGCGTTCAAGCATGATATTCGAACCCCTGATTGTGATTTTTTTCAGTTCTGTGAATGCAGTGAATGCTATTAAAGCTTTTTGTGACTTTCTGGTGGAGATTTTAGCGATTAGTACTGTGTAAATGCAGAAAGAAGGTGTATTAATTTTAATTATATTATAATTAATTTATTTCTCATAAATGTACCGATTTATTGGCCAAAAGAGCAAAGCATTTAACATTTCAATTAATCTTTAATAAATATTCGCCGTTATTCCTAGAGATTATGGAAAGGGTGCCATCTGATCCTCACATTCCAAACAAATACTTCTATATTTATTTATTCCCCCCCCCCACACGGAATAAAGTCCTAAAAATTCTTCGTTTTATCTTTAAGTACTCTTCATGATAAAATATTTTAAAATAAGAGACCTATGGTTCATGTAGTATGAGATGCATGAGAGAAGTCTGTAATATCCATGACAAAATTTCTTTCAAAGCAAACAGCAACAATGAAATATAAAATAGTAGAAGGTAATGCAAATTTACAACAAAATGTAAGCCTCTAAGTATGCGAAACACAAGAAATGAAACGTTTTTCTGCACCTGTACCAAATCAGACACGTCCTTAAACAGTTTCACGAACTGTGCACGAAAAATAATGAAGTATTTTAAATCTTATTTCTGCCTATAGATATTATTTATTATAAAATCTTCCGTTTTGAGGATTGTATTCTACACTTATTAGGTATAAGTTGGTAAATCAGAGCAATTCCGTTTTCTGAAGATTCAGTTTCAAAAATATTACAACTCAAAAGCAAAAAGCTTTTGAACTACAGTTGGATAGACCATAATCAAGCGAACAAGATTAATTATTTGTCGCTATTGAATTCGCAGATAGGTAGAAACTTTACAGTATCAAAAGAAGGAAAGCGAGCATTTTTTTTTTTTTTTTTTTTTTTTTTTTGAAAAATGTCCCTATTTTGACCCAAACATTACTTTTTTATTATGTTTGAAGTAATCTTTTGAAAATAAGTTGCCTTTCAGTAATTTAACAGTCGCTGGTCTTAATTCTTAATTATAAATTATGTAAATGTGTGAGGAAAGTCATGTTTCACTCCAGCTACAGAATTTAATTAATATTTTACTAGTAAGCAAAACTCTTTTGCTTACTACTCTTTACTCTTCGTATTTTTAATGAAACTGACCGAATTCCATGTTTTATTATTGATTTGAATTTCTAGTCTTAACAAACACATTGAAACATTATAGTTAAGGTATTTGATCTATATGAATATTTTTCAACTTTTCGATTATTTTTCAAATCATTTCATTTCTAGTGAAATTAGATTCTTTGCCAATTACTGAAGTTTTTGCTAACTTTTGTATCTTAGATATGCTCATAAAAGTCACTTGACGAAAGAAGAAAGTAAGTGAGAGAGTGTCTTGAGTATATTCGTGTATATGTCTGTACCGTAAAATAATAAGAAATGAAATGTTTTCGGCATGTATCTTAACTAAACTGGGAAGAAATATACATGTATTTGTTTAAGAAGACTTTAATTACTAATGAATTGTAAGATTTGATTTAGTTGAAGTCAACAGATCTTAGAGTTAAGAAACTTCTGCAAGTCTGTTTTTACTTTTAGGGGGGAAAAAAAAAATTAGAAATGTAACATGAATATATTTTAAAAGCAGCATAAAAATGAAACATAAGGAAGAGTGTGCAAACTGGAAGTAGAATAAAATTTAGATTTGCTGCACACAGTTTCGTGAATTCTTTGAATAAAAGTAATACGTAAAACAAAATTCATAATGGTTTGTACAGTGCTTCAAAAAGTTAGTACAATCATTAGTAGTTTGTATAATACATTCGAAGGGAAAGCCCTGAGTATCTCCTGTTAAGCGTTAGCAGTATAAAATTGTAGAATGTAATATTCCAACTAAGCTATACAGAATAAATATCGTACGTATTGGTTCAAGTCAATTTTAAGTTACAGGAAATATTATCCACGAAGGCTTGCTGAGTGAAATGATATGCATGTTAATTCCAGTTCAAATGAAGTGGACAGAGAAATATATGTATGTATAATTTTGGAGGATTGAAATAAGTATTTAATATAAGGGGGGGGGGAGTTAAGCATAAAGAAAAAAATTTTAAAGTATAAAAAACATACATTTGTAAAAATAGAAAAAGATTTGAAAAGAAAAAAGTTGAAATTTGCTTTCGAAGTAAAATATAGAAAAAATAAAAAATTGCGTTTGTGAAAATAGAAAAGTGAAAAAAAATTTAAACTTATGAAAATAAATCAGTTGAAAAATGTAGAAACAGCTTTTTTAAAATAAAAAGCGAAAAGAAAAATTAAATTGAAAAAAATATTACTTTCGTAAAATAAAAAGAGTTAAAACTAGGAAAACAATTTTTAAGTGCGAAGGTAAAGTTGAACTTGTGAAGAAAATATTACCTTCGTAAAAAAAAAAAAAAAAAAAAAAAACTGAAATGTTTCAGATTTTAAATTACGTCCAAAGGGGCGTTTTTTAACATTTTGTGTGTTACCTTTCTTTATTAAATATCATGTTCCTCGCACTTAAACCATAAGATCCAGTGCAACAGCAATATCGCAAAATAGTTTTAAAACGAGCATATCTTTAGAATTTCCGATACAGAGACTCACGCGCTGGAGATAAAAATGTTTTTTCTGCACAACGTTGCCATTGCTCGCTTTGAAATCCTTGAGTTTGTTAATCAAAAATTCGTCAAAGTTTTAAAAAATAGGAAATCGATCATAAAACAAATTTCAAATTTCAAATTTGGTCTTCCACATGCTCATATTCGTTGGAGGATTACGTTATTCAAAATTCGATGACTCTATGTACCGTTATTTTATGACAATGTGAGAAATATACATACATTTACGCAGATTTTCATTATTTAATTTCTTCAAATATAATGCAGGACTCTTAACATTTTGTGGCAACAGTTTGAAAAGTGAACCGACATTTATCCGTCCGACGCAAAATGCCAAAACGAAACTAATAGTCCTTCGGGACTCAAGTCCCTTTGGACTTAAATAAAAAAAAAAAAAAAAAAAAAAAAGTTAAAAAAAATTCTAGAATAAAAAAGTGAAAAGAAAACAAAAAGTTGAAAAAAAATTTTTGCAAAAATTTGAAACGTGGAAGGAAGAGAAATGTAAAAAATAAAATTTATATTTGTATACAAAAATAAATGCGGAGTGAAAAAATAATAAATTCAATTTAGTAAAAGGTGAGAAGGATAAGGAAAATAAAGGAAAAAAAAAACATATCTGTAACATAAGTAAATGAGAAATTATAAAATGTGGGAAAATCTCATAACTAAAACCGAAAATAAATTTCAACTGATGCCACATAATACTCCAGGAAACAAATATGCTAAATGTTGAAACAAGAACAGCGAAACAGGCGAACACTAAATTAGCGTGTGCGAATTGGTTCGTTCCGGACTTGATTGGATGAAGAGTGGATCAATTATCCACTTGATTGGATAATCGAGAATGGATGAAAGAGTTCGTTCGTCGTTGCGGATGCAAGATAGTATGAAACGGCGTGAGTTTGTTGGAACAGGCTTATGCGTGCTAATTTTTCATCGCACTGACGTTATGGTTGTTTCGACTGTTGGACAAGGTGAAAGCACAGATTGTAAGAGACAAACCTTGGCTTTGTGGTATCGTGCGCGTCTTCCATGCAAGAGGTGACAGGTTCAAATCCTAGCTTTTTAATTTCCATAGAAAAATGACTGTTATTAAAATAAATAATGGAATCAATTAAAAAGAATAAACAAGCGATGCTCAATTAAAAAAAATGGCAGAACACAGAAACAGAAAATAATACAGGAAAATTAATTAAAATTAACGTTATTTCAAACATCTGATTCAAGAGGCTGTTGCCACAACATAAAAAAACTATTATATTAAGTAGTTCAAATATATATTTAAAAAGTATTAGGCAATTCAAGGCTACGTCGCCTCCTCGAATATACAAGTTGGCGAAGTTATATCTGGTTAATCAAGCTCTTTTTCTGTGACGTCACTTCCATCGACTGAGAACGCTAGAATTACTACACTCAACTCTCTTACTAAATAACCAAGATGAATTCACCTAAAAATGTTCGTAGATTTTTTCCCCCATACTTCTGTTTTTGCAAATAAAATACCATAAAAAAGCTTTAAAAGTTTAATTATGGCCAAGAACTGACTATTATTAAATATGGCAGGGAGTATTTAATAACAGCCAGTCCTTTAGCTGACGCACATAAATGACCAGGTCAAAACTGGGGTCAAGAGTTACCAAAAACGATTATTTATATACACGCAAATCAAAGGAGAAAAAAGAAACAGAAAGCTAAAGGCATGATATACAGATATTTGAGATGTAGAGACATTCTAATGAAAATCCTAAGTCCTCAAATTTATAATAAAATTATTTTTAGAATAATTATGATCTTACTAATTTTTAAAATAAAAAGGAGGGGGAAAATACTCAATTTAAATTTAGCTCATTGTCGTCACATAGACACATAATTCGTATTCAATTCCAAAAAAGTAATTCACTTGGAAGTATCATAAAAATAACAAATATAGTTCATATGAAAGTCAGTATAGATGTCGAACCGAAAACATATTTCACACACATAGCGTGACGAATGTCGACAGATGCAAAACAAATGAAATATCATATAAGCGAAAAGAACAAATGGCCCAATATGTTATCAGATAGAACAGAATCCTTTATCTCCATCTTGCAACTGCGAAATCCTGACCTACCGTCAAAGATCACACACACTTACATCCATCACAGAACTAACCTTTTCCATTAGAAATCTGGCAGATGTTTACGACCACCCGGTGAGGCCCCTTGTAACAAATAGCTCACGCAACTATTACCATCCCTAGATATTTATGTGCCCATTCCGCGGGCACACACATATATACTATATGGAGGAAGTCAGAGACTTACTCAATAGTTTTCGTTATTAGCTAACTAAAAATCATGTTTTAATCAAGTGCATGCACAAGATTTAACACATTCTGTCTTTTTTTTTAATGTTTTCCCTTACTAATTAAAGCTTCAATTAAGAGCTCTGGCATCAAATGTCATTCTTCTAAGAGAGTTTATATGAGCACTTTAAAGTCGGAAAAGAACGCTGGCGCACCACAACTCCGTGACCTATACCTCAAACTTATACAGGATGATTCGCTATCAGATCGACAAACTGGCATGGTGTGTTGTAAGCGACTCGGAATCACAAAGGAACGCAGGGTCGCAAATGCCGTAGTTGCGAGCCATGGTGCAAAGAAACAGATAAGAACAGAAACAGTAACATATTAATGGGACAGAAAACATTTCATTGAAAGGTTGTACTACAAACAGGTGTTCGAAATTACGACCAGAAGTCGTCTGACAGGACTGAGAGCGGCGCTGCTCTCATATATCCCCTCCTGGTAAATTCTGTGATTGTGGTTGGTTGATTCTGTGAATCTCCTGGTTGATTCTGTGAATCTGCCTATATAAAATCGGCAGATTCAACAATCACAGAATGTCAGTCTCCTAGTGCAATTCATTCAGCCTACAGTCGCATTTCAGTCATTATTTCATGAGGCGTGAAAGCAATAACTAAGGCATACCAAAAGAAAAGTATAGAAGAAAAGTGTTGTTAAGGTGATGGTAAACAGTGTCATCATAATTGAATTCATTGAGCTATAGGTGTTGGATAATAGCCAGCAACCATTATTTTAAAGAGATTTTTGAAGGATGTCCGATTGTTCTGTGGTGTAACTAGTGCAGCATTTCTTTTTTTAATGCTACATCTCATAGAAGCAATGCAATTTGTCATGAATAGTGATGGTATCCGGTACAAAATTGGATGCTTTCAGACATCAAACCCTCCAATTCACTCAGTACGTATGAAACATTACGGGGAAAAAAAATTAACTACGTTAAACTAAACATGGAGGAATGAAAAATCTGCCCCAGAAACTCTTAAACCACTTGATATCTCCAGAATCAAATCTGCCCCAGAAACTCTTAAACACTGACCATCCTACAGCGCTGTACTTGCTGCATCACAGTTTGAAGTGGACATACCCACACTAAAATGCCTAACTGCTTTATATTTTTCATTCATATATCATTTAAGATTGCTGCATGTCCTAAGATTTGCTGCCATTACTTTGAACTGGTATTTCCAACACATTGTAAGTTATTACTCGTATGTTGTTTTGAGTATCAAAATAAACAGTTTGCCTGTTTGATTCCTACCATATGCAGTTTTCGCTGTACACGCAAAAAGCATTGCTTAAGTTTTCGACAAGAAGTGCGATATGCTATTTACGTTTTCAAAGGTATGTTTTATAAATTAGCCATTTTCTGCACCGACAACAGTGAAATCTGAAAACACACAAGCTAATGCATTTTATGATACATATGATTATGTCTTGATAAATTCTTTTGCGTTCATCAGACACCTCGCTCATGGGCGAGTGTAACAGGATTCATATTAATTGATGATAATTACGGGAATAATAAAAATATTTCCAAAAATGAAAATTTCGTGCCTGTTTTCAGTTAAGTATGTCGTCAACCAGAACACGTTAGGAATCATTCGCTGAGAAAAGAATACCGTTAAGCTAGAATATAGTTGAAGCAGAGCAGTTCGAGGCTAAATTGTTCTCCAATAAAACTGCTACTTGAGGATAATTTATTTCATAAAATATTTTTATTTTTCTTGTTTTAATAACCTAAAAGGTCATGTGATTCTGTAAGAAATCTACATCATTAAAGAAAATACGATAATGAAATATTTTGCGAAATAAAATAGTAAAAATAAATTGGGGGCATAAATGATGAACAGAAGAAAATGAACATGCAATTTAGAGAGTTTATTGCTCCTTAGTTCAGTTGACAAAGAAAGAAAACAAAGTAGATGCTTCATTCATCTTCCTTTAGGCATCCTTTTAAATTGCAAATGGTGTCTGTTTTGTTTTATTTAATTTTTTTTTTTGCAGCAAAGTGCAATGCATTTAAGCTATTCTTCTATAAAAATTAACCAGCCAGAATGAAGAAGGAAGTGAATACCAAGCCCCCCCCCCAAAGTCATAGAGGCAGCCTACGCACTGGTATGTTAGCATATCGGCCAAAAAGCTGCAACGACATAACTATCAGTACTCCCAAGACAGAATATTACGTTCTCCACGATTATCAGAGACTAACGACCAGTATGCTAATAACCAAAATCATGGTTTTAGCGTTCTGGATTATATACTGTAAATTTATGCAGTGCGAGAAAAGAAAGCTTATTGCAGTACGTATCTGATGCTTTAAAACGTATAGCAATTAAACATACAATAAAAGAAAGATATGCTATCTGTGCCCTTGTAATAATAATGATATAATACAGCCTACGTAGAACTGTATAAACACATGCTTTGTGGTAAAGAAATGTAAACATGTGACAGCACCACTGACATTTAAAATTTAAATCTGATAGAAATAACTGTGATGTTCTCCCCCTTATCTGCGTTTCACGATACCGAAATCAGCAGAATTGATCGCCATCGAACTCTTTTAAAATTAGGTGTAATGAACGGCTTTTAAGTTATAGAAGACGCATCAAGTGAAAATGGGTCACAATATGATGAAATACAAAAGCGCAAGTGCACTTTGTGCTGTTTTATTTCGCATGCTCGACTAGCCACAATGTTTCATTGCTTATGAAATTCTTAGACGCATATTTTTTTTTCCCTTGAAGAAGGGAGGAGGAGGAGGAGTGTCTGTCAGTCCTTGACTCCAGTACAACTACACATATTTTACATTTCTCTTCCGTTCCGTGAGGATTAAGTTAAAACGTCGGAACCTCAAACTCTCATAGACAAGAGAGATGGATGGCATGTGTGATTATGTGAACGATATTCGTTGGACACGGAACATAACACTTGCAGTGTACACTGATAACACAGCGATCCTTGTACAAAATGTATTTCTACGTCCAATCATTCAACACCTTCAAAACCAAATACAAGCACTACAGACCTGGCTGAAATAATGGAAAATCCAAGTAAACGTTGATAAACCATTGCAATAATGTTTACGAGGAAGAAAATCATCGACAAGCATCTCAAATTTTATGAAAATGCTTTGATCTGTGCTAAGTAAGTCACTTATCTTAAAGTGATCCTCACAAATTCTCTCACATGGTCTACACACATACATGCTATTATTCAGAACTTTCGAATACGTAAAGCTAAACTCTTCCCCTTAAATGCTCGAAACAGTGTTCTATCCATAGATAACAAGTTACTCATTTATAAATCCATACTGCGTGCCATGCCATGTGCCATGGCATGGCACGCAGTTTGGGTTTCCTCTATTCAAACAAACAGAAAACACTACAGAGGGCACAGAACTCTGTTCTACCTCAAACTGCCAACGCATTCTGGTATGTGCGAAACAATGTTATCCATGAAGAACTGTATATTGTTACACAACTCCGTACTTTCTACTACCACTTGGCCAAAAAGGTTCATGTCCAAATGAGAAATATCTCAAACTCTAAAATCAGAATCTAAATATTAGTATGACCAATAAAAAGAGACTTAATGGCAGTTTCAAAACACTGTGATGGAAAAGTAATGTAGTACGGGTTGTCTCTGAAAGTATTATAAATTTTGGGTTGTATTTACATTAATGTAGCATTTCTATTTGTATTTGCATTTACTATACCTTTTGCGCAAATATATTGCTAAGAAAAGGAGAGGTTAAAAACCTAGCTAGAGCCGTAAAGAACATTTGAACATCCTATCTAATTTCTGAGATTACGTGTAAAACAATGCCAAATCATCTAAATCAAAGTTAAACAAAATATGTACGCGAAATAAACCTATCCTATCTATATATAATAGAAAAATTGTAGAAAGCGAAAAAAACCCTATCCAATCTACATAAAATACAAAAATTGTGCATATATAAAAACATGGTCAATTTTCTCTTCAGAGCTTCAAACAGAACTTATTAAGGGAAAAGTGTTTGAAGCCCTCAACTAAGATGATTAACCCACAAAAACATGCAAACACGTTTCGTCGAGCAAACATATTGAGACTGAAAACGGCCTTCCTTGTAATTAATTTTCTAATTCATCTACTACTAACGATGTCTCAATAGATTTGTTCCTTTTCCCGAGGTGTTTGCGTGTCTTAAAACAGCAAAAACTTTAAAACACCAAAGCAATAAATTTTAAACTCTAAAGAAGTACTTGATTTCTTAAAGAGAAAAATTATTTAAAAGATGTAAGAAAATCCTATACAAAGTGGCCTGGTAAGGCTAATGTCAATCGAATTATTCAGTGTTAATCCTGAAAGTTCAATAAACATCAATTTAAGGGGCAGGCCTCTGAGCGTAAAAAATAAAAACTTTATCCTAAAGAAAAAATCTTTATTAAAAGGAGTCTTGTTAAGACCAAAAGGCAGAGTAATTCGTGAAGAAATGAAACTTACAAAATTTGCAAACATACCTGTACCCGACTCGAGTTCTTCCTAAAATTAAACTGAGCTAAAAACGTGGAAAAAGGTTGCTAGAAAGTGATTAAGACCTAATGAGTACTATTAGACTCAGAAAACAGTCAAATTCCACCTATTGGAGGGGAGTATGATACAGAAGCAAGTTAACATATTTTTGTAGAAGCCAATGGTATTGTCCGAGATGAGATAACTCCTATGGGGTTGAGGAAGGAGGAAACTCGTTCAAAGTGGCGTCGTGTTTAATCGTCGTGTAGAGTCTCAAATGACTCAGGAACGAAACATGTATTCGGAACTCATTAATCAATTTGGTTTAAGGCTTCAAAAAACTTTTCCCTGGACAAGTTCTGTTTGAAGCGTTGAACAGAGGAGATAAATACATAGTTTTTGTTCATTATTATATTTTGTATTATTTTCAGTATTATATACGTATTTGAAATGTTTAGATAAACATGTTGTGAAAAAATATGATTTCTTATTCCCCCGCCCCTTTTAAATTTCGATCCGTCAGTTGCTTTCGGGTTGTCCTCCTGGCCCGCGTGGCATTTCGGTTTGTTACTGGCCAACGCAATTCACCCATTCTGCCAGGAACCTATTATGCATTAAGAGCTGATAAGGGTAAACGTATTTTTTAACGCTTCTACCTATTTTATACTGTGCGAAATAGTGATAACTACTAGCAGAACAAGCTCCATTGAAATGAATTCGGAATTTTAATCACAAATTGATACATTAAAGAAAAAGTAAAAAGCAATGCAGACTTCATGCGTGTCTTTTCCACACCAATGATTAAGGCAATCAGTTTACAAGTCACAGAAAACTGATTGCACCACCCAACCTAGTAACTACATGCAGAGAAAAGATTTAAAAAAAAAAAAAAAAAAAAAAATGCAATCTTCCACAACGCGACGGTCTATTCCTCCTCTATTGCTACGCGAATGCGAAAGGGGGGGGACAAAAAAAAAGAACACACGGGAGTTTTGTAAAGACATAATGATAAGTAAGAATAGAAATGAACAAAATTCGGGGCGTACAAGACAGACTCTTTTTGACGAGAAGAAAATCGAATTTGTCGTCAACAAAGGGCACATTTAAATGCACAGGGTTTTTAATTTGAGGGAGGCAGCGAAGCGAGAGAATGCGGGAGTCAAAAGTACAGGCAAAGGCGAGGATAGATGAAAAAAGTTGACTCTGGCACAATATACGACTCGACTTTTACCTATTCATTAGTTCAACCGTCGGCACCCATCTCACCGGAACGATGGCTTTCGACGTTTCCAGCCTTCCAGGATTTCTTTTTTCAAGTTGAGATTTTTCTTCAGTCACGGCACTAAAATCATATTCAAGAGATTTGTTTTTCGAATACATCCATGCTCTATGCATGCCGCTTAAATCATACCCTCTAGAAACACTGCATTCATAAACAAAAGATTGCTAAAAGAAACCAAAGAGCCAACCCCAGTTCCAAGAAAAATAAGGATGATGTTTAATCCACTAGGCCGCAGTACGGGCTGAAAACTTTTTGTTCAGTAAAGCACCGTCTAACCAAACAGTTACGCAATGTGAGACAGAATCTTGAAGTCCGAACCAAGTGTTTTCCAGTATTTAGTAAAGACCAATCAGTTCCGTTTCTTTTTCTTCCCCCCCCCTTTTTTTTTTTTTTTTTTTTTTTTTTTTTAATGATTTGGGTACTTACATTGAAGACCAAACAGTTACGCAATGTGAGACAGAATCTTGAAGTCCGAAACCAAGTTTTTGGGTACTTACATTGAAGAGATTATTATGTTTTTTGGAGCAAGAAACATGAAAAATTGATCGATAAGAGAGATTCGAACTATGAAACTTTTAATCGCTCGCTGGAATGTACTAGCTGCTATGGGAAAAAGCAATCTCTTACAACATCACATTAAATTATGCTTCGTACCAAGCAGGCCCATACTCATAATTGTGCGCTTTAAATGAGGTTTACATCATAACAAGCAATAGTTTTGTCTTTAAAATATCATTACGATTTGAGTTCACTTTTTAAATTCTGTTATATGTGCAATAATTTTACGCAATATTAAAATATGCGTTATTTCTGCGACGTCTGTTGATTTTAGAATATATGGCATACCAACAAAGAATAAAAATACGCATTAGTAACACTTTACATACGTACCTCATATTTTACTAGAAAGGGTACTAGCGATATAACTTAGTTCTTTATATTTATCCCATCATTATTTTACTATTATCCCCTCCCCACTATTTATTCCATTTTTTTATGTTATTGATATTTATACTTTTTAAATACAAAATATGTAATTTAACTTACATACCCGAACTTTATGTTATAAAACCACATGAAACTGTGGCTTTTGAACATTATCAGGACTGCTCGCTAAATAGGAGTACATTGGTTTATCACAATGACAGCCTAGGATAAGGAAATATGCCTTCGTTAAAGTGTCCTTTAACGGATTTGACTGCTTTTATATATATTATTTATTAAAAAAAGATAAATATTGACCAAATTATGTTCATTGACCATTGACCATTGAATTATGTTCTAGTTGCATTAAAAAGCTATAGTTATTCTAGAGGGTAGTGAATACCAAAATTATGCATAGACAGACTATTTTTATTGCTCAATTAAAAGCAAGATTTTCTTAAAGAAGTATAAGTATTTTCAAAAATAAATAACAGAAAAATGACGGAACAGTGAATTAAGAGCTACATTGAAACCCATTCATCATCCACTACCCTATTAGAAAATAAGCGAATTTTAAATAAATAACAAAATATAAAACCATTTTTTACATATACGTTTCACATTTTATATATTTACTTACTATTACATTCTATATATTTCTCATAATTAATTACACGGTTACTTACTTCTTACTGTTTTATTTTTTACTGCTTAAAACGCATCACACTATTCAAAATTTTCTACTTTCTACCGGCATATTTAACGATTAATGGATTTTGATTTAACACTTTATTTAAAACACTAACACAGTAATCATGCTACTATTATTTACAGGCAAAATATACCTATACCACTGTAAAATCATTAGGTTTATTTCAGAACAGGACAACTTAAAGTAATAAAATAATGCCCTCGCCGGGATTCGAACTTCGGACTTTCCAACTGCTACCCGGACGCGCTTCGAATTACAATGCAAGTGGTAAGGAGGAAGAGAATTTTATATGCCTCCACCCAAGAGCGACTTAGGTTACTTCTCGTTGTTCAGATGACATTGGCCGTAAGGCTGGGGTGCTTAAAGGATTAACGAAACTGGAAAGGAGCGGAGTGAAGTCGCCCAATCCAGATGTTGATGAATTATGGGTCACTGCGTTTTGGTTCGGGGACCGCAAGTAGAGTCGCTCAATTTACTTCAAAGCAGTAAACACGAAAAATCATCTATGCCCTCACCAGGATTTGAACGTCGGACCTCCCGATTGGTAGCCGGACATGCTTCCAATGGCACCACGACTGCACATAGTAAGGAGAAAGAAAATTCCTCACACTCTTAAGTAAACCTTACCCTTAAATGACCAGTAATAACAATCTACTTTTGAAGATATTTTCCACATTATTTCATACATGCAATTCCATTAGTAATCTTATACCTATGGTTTTACATACATATACAGGAGGTATACCAGTACGTACACATTTGCCAGAAAGTATGTGAAGTATAAAGAAACCTTGAAAAACCTTTCAAGTAAATGAACTAGATTGCAAAATCACTAGGGCTAGAGAGTTAATCAAGGACAAAATTGTCATTTCCTATACATAAATTGGTAACACTCGCTACTACGCCACAGACTATATTTCTTTACAAATAAAGCATTTGGCAATATTTAGGAATGTAAAAACTACATGCTAAGAAAACATATAAATATTCATAAGATGCATGATGCTTCCAACGGGGAGCAAGATAGGTGCTCCCGTATCTTGCTCTTAAAAGTAATTTAAATTTATGTTGACAAAGTGGAACGCCATACAGTGTATGGTTAAATACAGCAAAGCACTGGAAAGCTATCAGCCTTGGAAGGAATGCCTTAGTAATGGACTTTCGAAAGAAAAAAATGACGTTTCATATAGTTAAAAACGCGAAAACTTCAGTTGTTTAGCAACAATCCCCTTTAGTTGCCATCAACTGAAACTTAACCCAACAACTGCCACTATTTAAAGATAAATGTAGAAAAATGAATAAGGATATGTTATTTTACGTTACGAACTAATTAGCTAGAATAAAATATAAACTTTACAGTGTTATACAAGATAACGCTCCATTTTAAAACTGAGGGGCAACTGAAAAGCAAACGCATGCCAATTTCGAGCAACAAAACGATACTGAACATACTTTTTAAACAGAAACTTTTAAACGAAAGGAAAACTATATGCATGTATATGAGGTGGGTGAGTGAAGTTCGAACTAGAAAAGAAATACGTGTCTCACGATCGTGCACCTGCCCTGCGGGAGAAAGGGGGGGGATCTTTTTATACTAACCAAATACCACAGATTTTTCTTTCCTTTATTATTATTACTCTCTTTCAAACGCGCTGCTTTTCTTCTTTAATTTTTTTATTTTGACGATTTTAAAAAACAATTCTTCAATAACACGTCGACGACCGGTTTCCAAGGCGAAAGTAAGACAGAAAGTTGCTGCCGTGCGGTTAATTCACAATGATAGCTTCGACTAATTGTGGGAGCCGCATTTCTTTTCCTCGTCGACATCGTTATTCGGAAATATTTTCAAAAGGAAGATTACTGGTTCTCCTTTCCCTTCAGAAACAAAGAAGACCTGGCTGCCTGTATCTACGTGATGTTTGCTGATTCTTTTGAACTCCAGCAATGTTCTTAAACTATCACGCTAAATAGTTCCGGGATTAATAAAATACAGAGTGCAGTATTTCATAATAGCCGTTTGGAAAACTGGATTGAACTGAACACGATTAAGTAAATTAACCGTAAGTAATTAAATTTAAATTAATAGTTCACCAAAAAAGACTGTCAAACGACGGTTTGCCAAACTTGACTTCCTACCTAGAAGTATCACAATCAACATAAAATCCAAAATAAAAATAATTATTAACACTTTGGATCTCATGGTTACGGTAAATGAAATTAACAAAAACTAACCTTCCACCAACTTGCAAGTAGAATAATAGCTTCTCAACACGAATTCAAAGAAATTCGAATAGCAATATAAAATCAGCATAGCTTAACTTAAATCTCTGCTCCTCCTTCCTAAATTGCAAGTGGAGAATTAACCCATACAGATTCCGGGAAGTTAGTGCATACATCCCTCAGTTTTAAAATGGAGCAAATTCTTGTATTACGTAAAGAAAGCAATCAGCAGAATCAACTGATCAGCAATCAGCAGAAACGTAAAGTAAGCAATCAGCCTAAGTTGCTAAAAGTTCTACAATAGACTTTGAAACTTGACTTATATTTATTTACACATTGAAGTAATCTGCATTCTGGTTGAAGCTGACGAAAAGAAAGAATATAGAAAAACAAAACTAATAAGACACAACTGAGGAATTAAATTAAAGTCTTGAAGTCAGTGTCTTGGATTCGCAAAAGGAATCGCGCTTCTTCAATACTAAGTCCTGGACATGTCCACTAAAATCAAAGACACTGCTGCTATCTACAGTGGCTAAAATTAAAACTCAGATACCTGCTTTTTTACTCACTGTGAAATGATAAAAGGAAAAGAATTTAAGCAAAATTATAAATTATATTTATTTACTCTTTTAAAGTACATACAAATTCAAAAAACAATAAAACATAATCTTTTTTAATTAATTTTGAAAAAATGAAAATTCAAGAAAAATTAAAAGCAATTTCAAAATCAAATTCAGACATAATTATTGTTGTAATTAACTTGAGTTATTTCAATAAAATTTAGTATTTCGTTGGCTAAGACTATAAGGTGAGTGAGTGCACCACTATGATGGCTTCCGACCACGGCAAGACTATAAGGTGAGTGAGTGCACCACTATGATGGCTTCCGACCACGGACAAGACTATAAGGTGTTTCCTCCCTCCTGTTTGCATGCCTTCGTAGTGTAATTGGAAATACAGTCGACGCGTATTCGAGAGGTCTGGGGTTCAAGTCCCGGAGAGAGTATTGCACATTTTTCCCGTCTCTTGCTTTAAAATAACCTCAAGACTATTTTCTACAACAGATTTAGATCAATTCGGCATTGAACGGAATTGAATGGTTAATGCATTCGGAAGTTGACTTATAAAGGCTATTTTACATTTTATTTCAATTATTTCTTACATTGAAAATTGTTTTGTAGAATGCAAAAATATCAGTGTCCGACTTGTACTTTGAAGCACTGTACCAGGTGAACACTAGTGATGACGCGATATAGAGAGTCCCACATAAATATTCGCAGTGTCCTGTTGAGCTGCATTTTTAAAACTGGCAAATATCGGTTTCGGTTAAGCAAAAACTTCACCTTTCATATACCTCCAATAGGCGGGAGAAAAACTAACAATTTTAAATTAAAAAAAAAAAAAAAAAAAAAAACGGGGGCGGGGGATTTGACTTTTCGATAGACTGGTTGTTAATCAATTATGATCTTTTGTGGAACCGTAGAATTCTATGGGTTACCGGAGCAGAAAATTCGGTCTCCCAGATAAAAGACACTGAGATTTCGTACCTTTTTTTAAACTGCATAAAGCAGATTTAAGGTTGCTCAATGTATGTATCACGACCCAGGAAGGAATTAAGTGACTATTAAAGGAAATTTCAGAAGCAATTTAAAACTGCATTTTCCATGAACAATGCGCGATTTTATTAGGGGTAGAAGAAAAATAAATTTTTTTCCATATTCGAATCTTTCTCAGGAGAATAATAATAACAGTATTTAAAAAATATCTCCTGTGAATACCACATGACATCCCTGTACGGAACATTAAATTATACGCATTTTTTGCTGCATTTCATTTTAACTTATATCCTCGAATTTTATTAAATTTATACTTCTCATTCCATCAATTCAGTTCTCACTTTACAGCAAAGTAAAAATACATAAAAACTCAAAGCATCTTCATTAAAAATTATGAAATACAGAAAAACATAAAATCACCAATACAGTTAAAAAATAATTTTTAAAATTAAAATCAGAATTTCTATGCCAAAACAAGCAATTCGGCCAGCGGACAGGAAGACAGCTTTTCCTGTGTACAAATTGACTTAATTCACTGTTCTACTAAGAGTTTCAAATGTAAACAAATCACGGCCTCGTTAGGCTTAGCAAAAATTTAATAAAACTGTGTTGATAATTCGACAACTATTACAGATTAACTAAAAGCATAAAAATCTTAACCGGAACATAACATAATTCAATCACTTTTAAAGCAAAAAGTGCACAAATGACCAACATATAAGAACAAAAAAACTAAGCTCACCGAGCTGGGTACCAGAATAGGTATATAAACAGAAAACATAAATAGATATTTTCGTTGAAATACGATACCCGAAATTCTTCGCGATTACAATACTTCCTTTACTTCGTACAAGGGGGGGGGAATGAAGCAAGATTTTAAATGCGGCTTTAATAAGAAAAGAACAAAAGAATACAGTTTTAAAAATGCTCCTAAATTTATTAAGGAGCTATAAAAATAAAATATAGTAAATCAAGCATCTAATTTGTTAAAAAATACAAGTAACAGTTTAAGTTCTTTTAAAATATTTAAAAAACAGAGTGTAGTAGTCAATAGTAAGCGAAAGTGGGTCTGGAGTAAAAGTGGTTTCCTAGGAGAAAGGATTCAACTGAATCTGATATACCCCCTTTTGATACGTTGAATCAGATTTTAAATGTATTCCTATTCCCTCCCCTTCTTTTTTAATTCCTTTCTGTTGTTATCGGGAATTCTGGTTTGAAAACTCTTAGTTCATTTGTTTTTACATTTTTAGTGGGAAATTTTGGGATTTTACTGGTTTTTATTTCATTTCTGTCTTTGTGAATTAGGTTCTAATTTTTTTATTACTTTGTACTTCTCTCTCACTATATGTATAGATATATTTCGAAATAATTTTCAGAACTGGTAAACACGGCTGTTATAATCAATACAAATGACAGTGAGTTAGTAAGGAGTAGCCAGAGATGCATATTCAAGATGCATGGAGCTGCTTTATTAATTGCATAAACAGACTGCATAAAAGTGCAAAAAGTGAACAGTGAGCCATTGGACATGAACTCAACATAATTTTTTTTCGGATGCACAGAAACACGATTCTCAGGATTGCCATTTATTTTCGGTTGCACAACCCTACTTCACCACATGGTAATAAGTAAAATGAGAGAGACAGATAACGAAGGAATCTAGCAAAAAACGTACATACTAGTTTTATTAAACACTATGGTTCAGATAATAAGGAAACTGCTTCGACACAACAAGTAATTTTTCTCAGTTGGAAACGCTGATCATGCTTTTTGTATAAAAATAATGTTGTTGGCAAAGATAAGAAATCAAGAATAACAGCATTTAAAAAACATCTCAATTCTTTCGCAGTTACACGTAATTTTGAACACAATTCATATATTATGCGCTTTGGAAATTCTATAGAAACCAAAGAATTAAGATTTTCACAGAAAACGAGAACAATTAACTCTATTCTCGCCGGGATTCTCCAGTTGCGAGCAAGACATGCATGCAGACCAATTCTATTTTGAGAACATGCATTGTGAAATGCGATAATTTCTTATTAATCTGCTGCTGTTTAACAGTGAATTATCTAAATACAGAGGAAATCAATATTCTCGTTTCTGTTCTTAACATGCATTCCACCTCCTTTCTATTTTATTCCATAGCTGCTTTTGTTTTACTGTTTGATTGCATTGTGCTTGTTTAAGTGACATACTTTTACTCCTTTAAAGCGGCAGGCAATTGACAGACTCTTCTGAAATGTATAAAGCTTTTCCAAAAAAACCAATGTCACTCTAAACTTGAATTTAACAAAATTTAAAAACTGAACTAAGGGATTTAAAATTCTTAAGATAAAAATTTGTTTGCTTTTGTGATGAAGACGGGAGCATCTCATTTCATTTAATGAAGAATGCACTATTTTCTTTTTTAATCTATTCTTATTAGTCGTAAATATAACGTTAAATTAATTGATTACGCAAATGACTCGAGGACAATCTATCCGTGAGGAGGAATGCCGTTGTGGAGGACTTTTTAGGTGAAATTGACTCATATACACGTTACATATGGGGAAAACTAAAAAAACTTCCATACAATCAGCCCATCAATCGGAATGTGAACCCGAGTCGAACTATCAGTGTTCAGAGACTTTTCTACCTCGTCTCTGTCGAGCAAGGTGCAAAGTAAAAAATAATACAATTTTGTACATATAAAAAACAGAAATTCCACATAACAACCAGCGGAAAGTAAAAGCTCCTGAATACCATAAGAAATTAAAATAAAATTATAAATAAAATAAAAATTCAAACTATAATGAAAATCTTTTGGCAAAAAAGCAAAGGATGCTTCTCATTGTACAATTTTTCAATGCGTTTTATTTGAATCCATCAATAACTTTGTAAAACAGTGTCCATTTTCTCAGGCTCTGGGAAAAAGCTGTTGCAGCAAATCTGTCAACTAAATGAAGAGATCTCAAAGATGCAGCTACTTCTTTTTTTAATGCATATATTGTTGATACTATTGTTATGATTGTCTTTCATTTACTTGAATGCAGATATGAAAGGGATTTATCAAAAGAGGTCCAATTTACATTGTAACTGTGAAAGAGCACTGTGCCTTTTACCCTGTGATAGTCACACTTGGATGTGACTAGTCAAATTTCATCCTTTTGGGACCTTCCAATTTTTTCTATCAAGATATATTTTACTTGGTTTTAAATCGGTATTTATCGGTTTTCAATGCAAACCATGAACAATAAATTTTTTACACCCATTAAAAAACTTAGTTCTTTATTCGTTTTATATATGTATATATATAAACTTAAATCATCTAAAGTTAAAATTAAATTGGAATCAAAGCAAGGCAATTCCTCAACAATAATAATTGTAACCGTGGACAAGAGGTTTAACACTGTATCTAAACATATCTCTTATCTTCGGTTAAACCTCTTATCCACGGCTGCAATTATTAATATTGTAGAGGAATTACCTTGCTTTGATTCCAATTTAATTTTAACTTTAGATGCTTTAAGTTTAATTTACTTCAATCCTGCAGCTATAGCGCAGGACTGGTTTTAAAGAACATTAGTTTTTAATTTTTGGACTATTACTACGTTTCTTTATATACTATACATACATATATTCATTGAGATATTAGAAAAAGTGAGATATTAGCTACATCTTACGTTTCTGCGAAACGAACAATTCGAGATCTTTAACTGGTTAACGACCTATGATGGCATTGCTTAATAAACTGTGAATTCAAATAAATGAACTCGTTGGAGATATTTTTGTCCTATTAGTAACAACAAACATTAAAATAATCTCAAAATGTTTTTAAAATTATAACAATGTAGCGTTTCCTAACAAGCGACGATACTTCAGAGGTTATGCGGACTAAAGCGGTCAGTCAATAATACCGGAAATAAGTTTAGAGATAAACTGTTTTGCAATGACATAAAAAAATGCACGGCTTTGCATGTGATGTCGCATTTAGATAATAGCCATATAAATGCCTCATTAACTTAGATTGAAAACTTGATTTAAGATAATCTGAGAAGAGCAGATTTTAAAAAAATACAAAAGATAGATGACTTTAATATAGGCTTAGTTGTAAATCTGAAAAAACAAATGACTGCCTAACTTTTGCATTGACTTTTTTAGCCCAAATTGGGCGTTAGCACGGAAGGGCTATTAGTCTCGAAACGTCATTTTGCGTCGAATCACTATAAACGGCTGTATCACTTTTGAAATTGTTGTCACCAAATATTATCGCCCTGCATTATATTTAAAGAAAATAAATAATGAAGAATCCACACGATTGTACGTATGTTTCTCGCACTGTAAAAAAAATAACGGTACCTAGAATCATCAAATTTTGAATACCATAATCCTTTACTCCAACATGGACACCATGGAAGCCCAAATTTTGAATTTGTTTTAGTCCCTATTTTATATTTTATAAAACTTTAAGGAATTTTTGTTTAAAACACTCAACCATTGCAAAGCGAGCAGGAATAAAACCTTAGGAAATAGGAGCAGGACCTTAGGGAATAAAAGATTTTTATCTCCATCGTGCGAGACTATCCATCGGAAATTCTAAAGATATGCTGTTTTTAAATATTTTTAGCCCAATGTGGCCTTAGCCCAAATGCTCTCGAAATATGCATGTGTCTGTAAATGAAAAAAAAGTAATATGAAATCTGAAAGCTTTTTTTTAATTTATTATTTTTTCTTACATTTGATGTGATAATAAGTCCGATTAGTCTTTTAGTTCAAATGTGAATCACTATCACGCTTCATTCCATCATTAATCTTAATATTCATTAACAATTAGTTTTAACATCAATGAAAGAGGAATTCGTAAAAGAACTGTCCTGAATACAACAGGTTTTGAAGAATGCGCGGAATTGATTTAATACCATTGAAACAACGCTTTTACGTGTCGAACCCCACTTGCTTACATTTTGAAGCCTATGTGCATTTTGGCAAAGAAGAAATGAATAACCATAAAACAAAAATTTTGTTAATAAAAAACTTCCAAGAAAGTCTAAACGATTAAATATGTTACAAAATGATTTAAGCTTGATATGTTGTGTTTTAATTTCGGTATGGCTAGGTTGTGCTAGGTTATTTGCATACAGCAAATATCATTAGAGTTATCTACTTAAGGGAAGAGATGCCTTCGTGGATAGCTTTTTAAGGGAACTGGCTCGTCGTCACGTTCACATGGGAAAAAGCTACAGAAACAACAATGCAGTTAACTTTTGGATGGGGTTTCAAACACCGGACGTGTTTAGTAGTCTTATCACCAGCCTCCACTGAGCTCTTAATTTCAATGAGACACACACGTTCGTTGGCATGTAACTAAAGCAAAACATGTTATTTGGAAGCTTTTGAACATCTACAGCTTATTGTTTCAAATTTTTGCCTGATATTAAGTTACTTTACGCTGTAATTTATTCTTCACGCGGCTTTACATATTGCCATTCTGATGATGTTGCTATTCTACGCCGTATATGGTCATTAACTTGTCATTTAAATAGATATCATTGCATCCAGGTTTTAAAAAATATTACTTTGCATCGCTGCGTTAGAGTAAATTGTGGCCTGAGACCGCGGTCATAGATGACGAGTCGAATGACGAAAGGCAATGCTCCATTTTACTTGACTAAGAGCAAAAACCTATTTTTGTCATTTCATATAATATTACTGAAGATTCTCTGCTTAAAAAAATGTCCGGCGCTCGTATCCGACATTTTGGATTTAGTTACATGTTCGGAGAAGGTTAGCATTAATAAAGGGGAGGTGCAAGTATGGGTAGGATTTGGAAAATTTTGTTCCCTGCACACTTTCTCAATGCGACTACGAAATAATTGAGCATATTACTAGGGAAAAGAAAAGATTATCATGAGGGGAGAGACGATATACAGCAAGAAGTTATGTGGAAGGAAGTTGCTGAAAGACTGTACACATTCGTAGGATTTGCCGAGCAAAAGTTTATCTGTATTAGCACGGGATGTTACGAAGCTTCACTCCATACACAGCGAATTATAAAAATTCGCGCGACAATCTTGTATACAGGCGTATATTCGAAGTTGCAAGCCATAACAGTAAGAAATTCAGAAAACTTATGTGATAAAGATATGGCATTTTTTTTTTTTTTTTAATGAAACATAAAACTATCTGCATGTGTTTTAAATTTAAATAGCCTGTATAATTTTAAATGTTATTTGTTTAATTGCGGTCAATAGATCGAAAAAATAAGACCATTGGACTTCACATGCGGCAATTTCTCTATAGATCGCATCAACGAAACATGATCAGACATGTTCTAAAAATGCATATTCATTTATCCAGAAAAACTTACTGCCAATTAAAAGAGATTTTAATATACTTGATTACTGAATTGATAAAGAATTTTAATGCATTAATTTGGTTATATCTGTGCCCCTTAATTAAAGTTTATAGTAACATTAATAAAAATTCTTTACCCTTTTCTTTCAGCAAAAATAAGATTCTGGTTTAAGATGTGTAAGTTGGTACTTTTTGCAACACATATACTAAACTGAAACCATGAAAATGAAACGTACAAAACGGCGATTTTGTTTGTTTGTCTGTTTTGTTTCAATAACTTTGAATGAAAAATAATAAATTATAAGATTATTGCATTACTTTACAGGAGATACAAACTCGTGCTAAAAAATAAGCAACAAACGCTAAAAGGAAAGATACGAATGTAAAAAGCGGAATTAAAGTACACAATTTATAGAGGTAGAGGTTCCATCGCCGAATGCAAACAGAAAACCAAAACGCAATCGCGCAGTCACAACACAACGCCTTAAAATAGGGGCATGCCAGACGTATGGGTGAGTTCACAGGTACCGATAGTTTTCTGTAATCCGAGAAAGCCAAAGCGGAAAGCATGAGCCGAAGACACCATCTGCACAATGAAATGCGTTGTAGGGCTGTCGGGATTTTGCAAGCTGGTGCGAGAAAATGCGCTGTTGCGAGGGAGCTGAATATCCATCGAAAACTCATCGATAGTCTGTGGAATCGTTACCAAAAGGATCAAAACCCCTGCAGAATACATGTGTCTGGACGCCGGACGATTAACACAACGGTAGACGATCGCATCCTGTGTCTATGTGCAAGATGACGTAGATGAATAACAGCACGACAGCTGGCGTCGCATCTCTCTGCCGCTGCAGGAAGGCCCATATCCCTCCAAACTGTGTGACGTCTACTGCATGAAGATGGAATGTACACCCGACGACCTGTTGGTTTGTGTTCCTTTGTCCCCATCGCATATCAGGGTGTGGTTGAATTGGCTCGTGAATTTCGCGGTTGGACACCAAAGCAGTGGGATCACATATTCTTGACGGATGAGTCTCGATTTAACATCCAAAACGATTCTCGAAGGGCAATGATATGATATGGCGAGAATCAGGGACACGTTATCGGGCGCCAAATATCATCGAAAGAGAAGATATTTTACAGAAGAGAAGGCTTACTTGTGTGGGCCGGGATAGCAACAAACGGCCGCACCGACCTCTTCGTGATTTCTGGTGGTTCCGCTACAGCTATCCGGTATCGCTACGAGATTCTACAACCTCTTGTGCGTCCTTTTATCGCTGCCATGGGTACCGCCGAGATATTTATGGACAATAATGCTTGCCCGCATAGAGCGCGATAGGTGGGGAGTCGTCTGGAAAGTGAAATCATTCCACATCTGCCGTGGCCTGCTACATCACCGCACCTGAATATTCATAGAACATATGTGGGACATGTTGGGTACGGATAGCAGGTCGCAGTGTGCTGCCATGAACCCCTCATGAACACCGACATGCATTACTACAAGAATGGCTGCAACTGCTCTAATAAGCAATCAACGACATCATTCCCAGCTTGGCTCGCCGTTAATGAGCCTGCATTTCAGCTAGAGGAAAATCCTCTACAAATTTCTGTGTTGTCACACATCGATCACTTAAACCTTAAAAGCGTTAATTGCTTTCTGCATAATGATCCATATCTGTGCGAAACCAGAAGATGAGTCTTCACCAAGTGGTGCGAAAAGTTTATGATTTTTTCATGCATGTCTGGCCAGAAATGTACCACACCTGATATACTCTCTCCTAGACTTCTAAAAATTATGCCAGAAACGGCTCCAAAATGTTGAGAGATTCCTATCAAATTCTTAGAGTGATCGAGTTTGGCTCGTGTTCACGTAACACACCCAGAAAGTACAAAAATGTCTATTTGCCGGGATCTGCGCTTGGAGTGAACTATTCGTTTCAACTTCTTATTCACTTGACCAGTAGTGGGCCCAATAAGTGGGCAAAACATGTGACATTTGTTGTCAGTATTAAAAATTTATGAACATTTCTAGTACCCCTGGTAGTTTTTTGGACATCCCTCAGAAACAAAATTACAATTCGAGATGCCTGATAACCTATGGATTATACTGAAATTAGCTAACAAGGCAAAATTTCGAGTCAGTGAATAAACTGATATTTGCGTGACTGAGTAATCAAACTTTCATTTTTATACATTATTTAATTCACTAAGGTACCAGAACAGGCTTAGAAATGAAATATATTGACTATATATTTTTGCTTTCGTTAGCATTTTTATCAAGAAATGGCAACATCTTTCCGAATGCAATTACCAGAAGTACTATCGAGGCGCATTAACTCTTATAATCAGATTCTAATGTAGTACCTCATAAAACTTGATTTAAATTTAATAAGATAAGAAATGATATGCAATGCTTGTATAAATTGATCAAATATTTTCATATGTATTAGCATACAGAAATATCTATGTCCTTTCCCAGCATTTAGATACCCGAAGCATTACTAATACGGATTACATCCAATAATCGAAATTCTGCAGCATTTCTGGAATAAAATTTAGTTCAGTAATATCAAAAGAAGACACTGAAAAGGCGTACCAAAAACATCAAACTCAGCAAAACAGGTTATAAATCTAATTAAAAAACTCGATTGTTAAACTTGACAGGAAATCAAGATATATAAATAAATAGACAGAAGCAGATCATTTATTTGAAAACGGACGGGTTAAACACCGCCGAGATGAAGTTGTGTCGGCGGCAGATTATACAACTTCAAAACTCTCAATTTCTTTCCGCCCTGAACGTGTCACGGTCGCTCGCGTGACTCAATAATCGGACGTTGCGACACGACGGGTCACATATGTGGACAATGGAATGGCGTCAGCGCTTGACCCGATCGGACAAAGCTTTCATATTCGATAAGCCCAAAATACGTAATTATCTAATCCTTTCATTCCTGCCATTGCGTTGACGGTCGCGGTTGGAGAAGTTGAATTGTCAGAATGGTAAACTATGGTTCGGAATTTCCAGTGGTCACGCATGCATGTGCAACAGATGCCAGAACGGACACAACTTTATTACCTCCATTATTATGAATTTTGAACTTGAATTTAAAACGAATTGAAGTTTACTATGAAATATTATAATAAAGTTCGGCGCACATTTATATATATATAATAATAGAAATTTAGTATAGTATTAGAGAAGAAAAAAAGAGGATGATATAGCTGACTTTTTTTTTTTTTTTTTTTTTTTTTGTTGTTGTTGTTGTTTTTTTGTTTTGTTTGTTTATTGATCTTTCATCTAACAACAGGATGTTGTGTATATTCACAAATTCTCTCTAGTCTTTTGCATAACTGTGAATAAAGGTATACACAGGCCCTAAGATAAGCCCACCCGCTATTTGGCAACTATAGGTTTACGTCTGATACAAATGCAGGCGACAGAAAAAGAAGAGAAGATAAATGACATGCTATTAGGACAGAAGTATCAGCGAAAAGAGAATACGATATTGATCATAAAAGTGAAGCAACAATCTGTGTTAGGCGTAGATTTTTAGTCTTTCCCTTACTATTGGATAAAACACACATCGGGTTTCACTTTTACGATTATGCAAATAAATGCGCCATTAACGCTGCTTAAGAAACATATGATAGGGATTAATATTGAAATGACGCAATGAAAAGGCACATATTACTATATCTGGGATAGAAAAGAAAAATAAATAAATTAGAAAGCAAACGTTAGAAGGTAATTTCTCTCTCCGTTCCGCACGCCTTTGTGATGTAATTGGAAGCATACTCGACGTGCATTCGAGAGGTGCAGTGCTCGAGTTCCGGCGAGAGCACTGCACGTGTTTCACATCTGCTTTTAAAAAATAATAATAATAATAATAATGATGATGATGATAATTAAAAAAGACCTAATGACTCTAGAGGTGCCACCCGAACTAAAAGCTGGTGGACGACAATTCGTCACCACCACGATTTCGCGAATGGATTCCCTAATCCCCAGTTACCCTTTAAAAGGATTATCATATAAGGTATTTTCTCCTCCTTTCCGCATACCTTTGGGGTGTAACTGGTAGCATAGTCGACGAATATTCCAGAGGTCCAGGGTTCGAGTCCCGGCCAGGGTACTGCACATTTTTTACGTCTCCTGCTTTAAAAAAAAAAAAAAAAAAAAAAAAAAAAAAAAAAAAAAAACTACGGACTCTTCAACGTATATTGATTATTATGTATAAATTATGATATTATTATGGTTATAATGTATAAATACTAAACACACAGACACACACACATATGTATATATATAGTTAAATTAAAAGGAAGAGTCAGAACTTAAAAGATAGATCATATATATGATGTTTGGGTGTGTGCTTAGTATTTATACATACAACTTCTTTTTGTACTATTTGTTTATTACAAGAGTTAATTACTTACAGATCGTTTAAACTTCAATCAAGACAGAGATATTGGCTATCGAAATCTGGCGAACATAATAACATTTGGTAAGCAGTAGATAGAAGCAATAGACATACAGCAATAGACAGAAGCTTCTAATAACTTAACGAGAAATTGATGGTATCACTAGAAGTATGTGAAAATCAGGTACTGACAGGTCACATCTTTTTGCCAGTCGCTATTTAAGGAAAATCTGTATCATCTAGTACACTACCAATTTTTATAGACTATTCTGTTCTGAGATCAGCGAAAAAGGCCTACTTCCAGTGTCTTTTCGACTACAACGGCCCTCGGATTTCAATTTACAGAATTTCAATTTACTTTATATTGAAGAAGAAAACACGAAATTTGTTCCCGTTTTAATAAGATCTTTCCTGCGATATTTTTAATAATTGAACAATTCAAAATTTCATTAAAAACCAAAATTTTTATATCATCGGATTATATATTCGGCTGATCAGGCATAAATTCTGAAACACAGAGATACGTTTATAATTTATTTAATTTAGTTTTTTTAAATATTACGTTCTTCCAATCTTTACCTTGCTTCTACAGTTTTGTTTTGACAGTTCAGTTTTTCAAAAACTTGCTCGATTCTTTCCTATCTTAACACTTCGTGTTTTGGTGTCTATATGAAGCACCTCTTGAAAATTTGCGTAATACAACATGTACAGAACTGGAAAAAACCTTTGGTACTATTTGTATAATACATCAAGTACAGAACTACACAAACCTTTCGCATTGTCACTACGGGAAGTGCAATCCTCTTGGTGGAGAGTATATTTTTTACGAGTATTTTCTATTTGACGCCTCTACTGAGCAAGTCTATCTGCTAAAACGTTTGACAGTCTCTGATTAGAGTACACACTAACTAATTTCTATTTAATGGAAACTAGCCAGTATGCGTAGGTACAGACATTAGGTAATTTCGAAACAGGAGACATGAAAAATGAGCAATGCCTTCGTTGGCACTCGAACCTCTCGAATACGCGCCGAGTGTCCTGGTCATTACACGAAGACATGGTAAGAAGGCGGGAGAAATACCTTACATACTCTCTTTAAAGGGCGACTGGTGATTAGGGGACTCAATCGCCAAATCCTGGTGGTGGAGACTTATCATCCACCACATTTTTTTAGTTGGGGCGCCACTGTAGAGACATTAGGATATTTTGATGAGGGAAGACATGACAAATGAGCAATGCATTCGCCGGGAATGGAACTTCGGACCTTTTAAATACGCTCCGACTGTGCTGGCCATTATACCACAAAGGCATGCTAAGGAGGTGGGAGAAATACCTTATAGTATTTGATTAACGCTAACATAAAACGAATATTCTTCCTACTTCCATCTCACAAGAAGGCGTTAATCAATCATAATATATCGTAATATAAGTTTTTGCTAAATGAATTACAATGTAGTTGAAATGATAATTAAATTGTGGCTACAATTATGATGCAATTACAGTTAACACAATTATAATTGGAATTATAATGTAATTCTATATACAATAAGACAATTACATTGTTATTTTAATTAAAAAGCTATTGTAAGCTTTGTAGTGTGATTTAATTTGGATTATATTGTAATTACATTTATACTGTTATTATAATTACACTATCTTAATTACATTGTAACTGGAACCGCAAAGTAACTAACTATACAATTTAAATACAATACAGTCATATAATTTTATTTTTATTATAGTAGAATTGTAACTGCAATTACTTTTGGTCCAACTATGTTCCCACCCACAGTTATTCAATAAGTATGTCAGACCCCTCCCCCAAGAAAAAAGTAACAGCTCTATTTGATAAATATGCAAATCCAAATCAAACATGAGTGCTTTACATTCAGGATTATAACTGTCGCAAGAAAATGTCACACTATATTTGATTAAGTACTAGTTACATGGAGGTGTTGGATGATGAATTATTTATTTCAAGCTGTATATTCAAAGTAAAATTATTTAATTTTTGACTTATTTTCTTCTATTAATTTACTATATAACTTTATTCCATAAAACGACAAATCAGTTAGATCGCAATTCTCAGCTATTAACGTGTCTCGCAATCGCATGTTGTCACTCACATTTGCGTGGGTTGAAGTGCTGCGACATATTAATCTCGCAGCACGACCATTCTCTAAGAAATTTTCAACCACGTTTAAACACATACATGATCTAATATATTTCTTTCCGTGTAAATGGACAGATGAATGCAGAGTTTGGCGAAACAAATTGAACGGCACTCACCTCCAGAAGTGGGGGACATATCCGGGACAGTGCTTGGAGGACGGCGCCCTCTTCACCAGAGTCCTCTTCTCCATCCTTGGCCGAACATTCTGCAATGACGAAGAAAAATATAATAGTCCGTGAAACAGGGAAACAAAGGTATCAGAAATATCATAACCAGTTTCAAGGCAAAGAATGTCTATGATTACTCCTCTAGGCGACCATATTAAAACTTCGCTTGTGTCCCACACCCCCCTCTTTTTTTTAGTTTTAATCTTATAAATAAAGACTGCAATGGATTCTTTTTCAGTTTCAATTCATAATTCTACCCTCAGTCCAAGACTTAAAAATAAAATAAAAAATCGCAGACATTTTGCTTGAAGCATATTATTATCGTAATTGATGCAAAAACACAATAATTCCTTCATTTATATCTATTTTTTATTCCCATTTATGTAAGGAAATTATTTTTTCTTATCGTAAGCTCCATCTGATAGGAAATTGATAGGAAATTATATGACATTTACATCAGTTTTCTTCTTAATTTGCATTAGGATCCACGCTGAAAGAAATAATGAAGAGACATTTAATTACCTAAAGTATTTTGAAACACAAAGGGAGAATGTTAAAAAAAATTGATAATAAAAGTGTTTAGCTACAGAAAAAATAATCAGGCTAACTACAAAATAAGAATTTTTATACTGTATAAATGCATAATAAGCTCTTTTTCTTCATCGGAAACTGCACTCAGAATAAGGGATTCCAAGTTACACGAAGAGATATTCCGATGAATTAAAATTTATTCGTACAGACTGAAATCACTACACTAGTATCCAGATATGGGCCAATGCTATCTCATATAAACCAGAAAGCTGCAATTATTTTCAATAAAAGATTACGGATACAATAAGATTTCATCAATTTAACCAGCATTACATATTATGGAGAAGAGATTAACAGACATTTGTATATAGCAATCGAAATCATTGTACACATTGCAAGGTAGTGCTTGGCAACTACAAATATTCTAAAGGACTTATAAAATTTATTATTTAAAGTACTGTATAAGACTTCATTACTTTACTTATTAACATTCACACTTTGAAAGCACTTTTCAAGTAAGTGAATTTAATATTATACAGCAACAAAGAAGAATGAATAGTAATATTCATTTTTGGGACACATCGTTTCTTATGTAACTAATACTTTCGCCCCTCTTCCAGGGGCCGAGTGTTTAAGACCACTGGATACTGGTCGTTCGAAGTCGGGTTCCAACCCAGGCGGATGGGTTGGTTGCATGGTTGGATTCTGGAGTTTTTCTCATATGTAATGTAAATATGAGCTAATCTGCCTTTAAAAATGCACCACGAAAACATACCTCAGAATAGATAGCCCATGTGTGCTTGGCTATATTCAAATAACCTCAGAAAGTTTTTACGGCTTTCATAAAAAAAATCAAGCGGCTGAGAAAATCAAATATTCGTGCTATGCTGTAATTTGATACTCATTTCATTTAATTACCGTTTAATAACGGTTGGATCTGGATAAATGGACAATTGCATAAATAAGCAGACGTTAGACTCATAAAAAAGATAAAACAATTCTGTAAACCGGAATTTACCATGAAAAAGTTTTTTAATGTATATTACAGCCATTAGCGGAGAAGCAGGTAAGACCGCTGAACACTGATAGCCCGATCCGGGTTACTATCCCGGCGAACAGGGCTGGTTCCAAGACCGTTTTCGTGGTCTTCCGCCATGTGTAAAATAAATACGAACTAGTTTCCTATGGAAAGTCTTCCATGAAGGCATCCCTTCCATTGTGTAGATAGCCCTAATATGCAATATAACATAATATAAAAAATGCAGCTCAATCTAAATACTTATTATTAATTAATATTACGCCAAAAGTTTAACTAACTCTTCAAGAAAAGAATGTTCTGCGAATATGAATAAAAATTAATGTTTGACGAGTTTTAGTAGCGAAACATTCTCTTCTAGAAGGGAACCCTCGGATTATTTTACATTATTCTGCAATAAATAAATCTTTTACTTAAATAAGTTATATTATTGATGTAATATTAAATTAATTTCCTTTCCCATATATTACTTTTGTGGAAGATCCGAACCACCTTTCCATGGTTTTATAGATGAGGATCATTAAATCAAGTTTAATTTGTATTTCGTATCCTTTTTCCAAGCTACTAGCTCGAATCGAGCTATTTAATGCGATTTTTTCCCTTTATACAGCTTTAACTCAATCTTTATAAGATAAGAATGAAAATAAAATAAAACTGATTACCAAAACATAGGTAAGGTGAACTCATTACCAAAACTTAGGTAGGCTGTAGCAACTACAAGTTGAATCTACTGCTACTTACAGTTTAACAATCATACGATAATTTTTTACAATTATGATAGCCACCATTAAATAAAATTAAGCTTAATGATTTCGCTTTTACTTACTCCGCAGAGATTAGATCCTTGTGATTGTTTATGAGACAGTTCAAAATAGTGGTACTTAAAATCTATTTAAAATTCCTTTGTGACCGTCTCCTAGGAGAATTCAGCTTTGCGTACCATAGGTTAAACAAAACTCAGTTGTTGGTACACCGGCATGCTTCAACTAAGCTTAAGAATTACGAAGATGGCTTGGAAAAAAAAAAAAAAAAAAAAAAAAAAAAAACTGCATTTTGAGTTTGAACGCAGATTTCAAGATTTCAGTGCCATTCAAACAGAATTAGAAATTTTTACCATGCCTTTCAACGAAAATTGTGAAGTAGTGATGTTAGATTTGCAGCTTGAATGAACAGAGTTGCAATCTAAAAATCATCCCAAGCAGTTGTTTCTAAATATGCCGAAGTTAGAGTTTTACAAATCATTATCGAAAGTAAGTTTCCCAAATTTAATATCACACGCTCAGAAAAACAGTGCTATGTTTACTTCATCTTATATATCTGAAGAAGTGTTTTCAACTATAAACCTTAGAAATAATTACTTCAGAACTATACTGACAGATGAGCATTTACCCTCGTTCCTTAGAATCAGTGCATCTCACTTCGAACCTCATTATAAGGAACTTTTAAAAATGAAATCGCAATTTCATTCATCTCATTAACATATTTAAATTGTAATACTTGTACATTGTTTTTAAAATTTTAGAAAAATTTATCTTGGCCAGCCAAACTTTTTTTTTTCCCGAATTTTGGCCCGCGACCGAAAACGTTTGCCCATCCCTGGCCTAGATACTTGTTTCTTGTTCCATAGGAAATTAACAGTGGATTTTGACGTGTGGCTGCTGGCTTTGTCTTGATGTAGTTCTATTGATTGATGGCACTGTGGCTAAACAGAAGGTATTTCGTATTTGAAAATTTGGTTAAAAAATGTGTTCTTGATAATATGCGGAAATGATCTTAACATTTTTCTCCACTTTCTTTAGTTTTAATTTGCCGTTATATGGGAAACCAGCAACAATCATAAATCGCTTTGGAAAACTTTCTTTAGATTCTTTGAACCATGTTTTAATATTTTTTCTTCTCTTTGATGGTAATAAATGGGCCTCTTTTTATTGCAGTCATTTAAATACACCTAGGATTAATTTACTGTGATAACACTTTTCCACTTCTGCCCGAGGTCAATGTTTTTTCATAAAGGATTCTGCGTTCAGCGGTATGTCGCAGACAAAGACGACGCACATTATATTGTTACGGCTTTTTAAGATTCAAATCAGCATTAATTACTTTGTTTGCAGTTGACACTGAGCATTTTAATGGTTTTGTAACTGTCCTCTGACTCGGCAGAATTTCTTTTGCAACAACCGTTTTTGTATTTAGAACAATTTCTCGACCTGAAGCCAAACTTTGACGTTTTCTTCCTTTCTTGTTGGCAATATTACCGATCGTAGTTTTAGTTATCGAAAAACCATCGCTTTCACGGTGTTTCTTAATAACTAGATAGGAATAATTTTCTTCGGAAAGAGCACCGACATAGCGTTCCAGCCATTGCTTCTTTAAAGCCAAAACAAAATTGTAAAGTGGCAGATGATAATTTATACTTTGAAAAATGTAACTGAAGTTAAAAGAAAAATTCCACGCAGACGAATTTTTTATAGAAAAGCAAAATCATTTAAAAAAAATCTGCGAACAGCCTCTGTTAACTGCATACCTTTCCTCACGTATTATTGTGATAAATACAGAAATCAGTTAAAACGAACGTAAAAAAAAAATGAAAGCAATATACTGTGACTAATCCATCACTGATCGTGACATTATAGTTCATCAATTGTTTAAAACATAATACTCACGATTGCATTCTTTTACTGCCCATTTAAATTATCTTAGGCGTGTCACAATAGTACCGGATATAAACAAAATTACTTATACAATACCGGAACTCTCTTTTTTCTTTCAAATAAACAAAAATATATACATGTGTGTATGTGTGTGTGTATGTATGCTTAAGAAGGGGGAAAGGCAGCTGCATCTCCCTCAAGAACTTCTCTGATCCAGATAGCGCCTTTTAACTGTTATTTACTCGAACTACAAAATCAGCCCACAAGGAAAGCTCATCGGGTCCGTCTAAAGGCGAAGAAAGACCGCTTTTGTTATGGAAATTGCAAATTCCCGACCAGGCTTCTTCACAGACTACGCCCGAGTAGTTTTTTGTAATCAGACTGTCTTGTAAATGCTCGGATATGTCAAGGAAACAAACAGCTTACCGAAGACGCGATTAGTAAACTGACGATGTAAAATTTCAATTCCACGTCTTCTATATTTCCCTAGTGCTTCTCATTCGGAGGGGGGGGGCAAGATGTTTAAGGCGTAGCGTTCTTCAGGGTATAAAATACAGAAATTTCATTTACCAAAGAATCGTGAACTAATTAAATTAACAGCGTGATATAACATCTTGGTGCATTCTGTGTATATAATTTATGCTAAATGCTCAAAATTTAGTCATAATAATGTGCTACGCAGTTTGATTTAAAATCATAACAAAGACTAACGTTTACTCATTACTGTGGCATTTATTAGATATGTTAGAAAATCATTAAACGAAATTAAATCGTAATAGCATGGCTTTCTAAACTCTATGATAAAAATTTCTCCTACTTAAACTAATATACTGACAACCCCCCCCAAAAAAATAAGTTGTAATTCCAAACTCTCAAATAAAGAACACAACTATACATTTTATTGTCCCGAAAATTAATATCTGTTGTCAATTGTGACACGTAAATATTAAAACACGTGGAAAAAGGTGCTGCTTAATACAGATACGATGAAAATGATGTGTTACGGACAACAGCTTAAATGCCCAACGAAAATTCATCATAAAATTTTAGAGTTGATTGAATTAAATTTGTCTCTATTTCTGAAAAAGTATTCGGAAGATTACCAATGATGCTATTCTGTTGGGAGACTACAGATAAATAGACGTTTATAGAAAAAGGTTGACAATCTGACACTCTTCAGAGGGTAATTTAAATATTTTCCTTTAGACTGTGATCCAGAGAATATATTGGCTACCATATTTATTCAATACTTTCACTCGCAAAATGTTACTGCGCAATTATCTTTCTATCTTAGGGCAAGAGTTCTGTACATCAAACAAATTCAAATCCATAAAAGTATTTCATTACCCAAATTTAACTAGATCAAGAAAGTCAGTATAAATCTCCCACAGGATTCAAGGATATGAGACAATGCATATCATGGAAGCAGCAAATTTTTTTTCTTGTGGATTATTCCGTCTTTTCATTCTAGCGGAAGCAGTTCTTACTAGAGGAAGCAGAGGCCTCAAGACATGTTTCTATGAAGCTTTTTGGGTTACGAAGAATGGTGATCAGGACATAAATAACTGGCCCAAAGCGACTGCCAAGCTAGCACTCAGAATTTTTATTATTGCAACTACAAGACACCCCTCTGACCGGCACAGCCTTATTTTATATACGGTCCAGAACATTTTTGACTTCTTCAAGAAAATATAGATACATGCATCTTGAAGTATGTCCAAGAATTTAAGGCACTATATTAGTATATAAATTTATGTATACAGTACCAGAGGCATATTCGCAATAAAACCATGAAAATACTTCTTTCTCATAACAGTTTTGGGAAATTTGGGCTTTTTTAGCAAAAACTTCCGGCCGATCAGAGAGTTACGTCAAGACTAAATGCAAAAGGTTTCCCTTTTTGTCTATGGTGTATAGAGTAATCTCTTTGATACCAGAAGCATGACCTAAGTAATGCCGTTAGTGTGTGATTTAGACAAAAGCCCAATGACGCAAAGATGAATAAGATTTCTCGCCCTAACTGAAAGATGACTGCGCAGAAATATTTTGCGAGGGAAAGTATTGAATGAATGTGGTGGCCAATATATTTTCTGGATCACAATCTAACGAAAAATACTTAAATTGCCCTCGGAAGAATCTCAGATCGTCTACCTCTTTCTATAATCTTCAAAGATCTACTAACTGCATTTTCTACAAATATAAGAATTACAGCTAGTGTCCAACTTCAGTGTCTTTTTGTCCAGTGACATAAGGTTAAATTTATGTGCACCGAAAATCTTTCTCCTCGTTGGCCAAATTGCTTGTTTTGGCGTAGAAACTCCAATTTCAGTTGCAAAAATTGTTTCTTTATTCTGTTTTTAACTGCATCCGGTGTTTAGATTTTCTGTATTTTACAATTTTTAATGACGGTGTTTTTAGTTTTTTATGTATTTTTGCCCTGCCGCGAAACGAGGACTGAATTCATTGAATGAGAAATAATATATCTTTTGAAATTCGATGTCCATAATTTAATAGACCGTACATGGAAGTCATTTGGTATCCACATCAGATTTTTTTAATAACTGTACACAGTTCTAATTTTAAATAACAATCATTATGATGAATATGCGAGTCATCAAGTTAGATTGAAAATATTTACACGTGAAAGAAAAACAAAAGCAAATCTGAATTTTTTTTAAAAAAAATAAATAAATAAAATTCACTTACAGACTGGCAATAAGTTTTACAGATAAAACTTAGTGATTTAATATTTACCTCCTTTTAAGTAAAAATATTTAATCAGAACCAACATTCTCTTTTTAACTCAAACAAAGGGAAACAGATTTTTATGAGCTTATTTTAGTTATTTTTTAAACCTTTTTAAATTTATACAGGTATGCTTACTTTTCTTACACCAAGCTCAATACATTAACATACAGAATATTCGTAATAACTGAAGGGTGTACCATGCAAATATATTTCTGCACTAAAAAAAAGTAAACGAAATTGCCGGGCAACCTTCCAGTAATATTACGAGCAGGAGATAAATATACGTAAAATATTTGAACAAATCAGCAGACTACAAGTTATAATAGTAAACATAAATGAAAATAAATACCAGCTTCAGGAACTTCTTTTAATGTTCCCGACCACTCACAATACTCATACCGATAATAGTAATTTATTTGCAACATGATCTTGAAGCATATGACTCATAAAACAGTGGCGGGAAAAACGATCCCAGAACAATACCAAACTGAACCGACTACGGACCAATTAAGTATGCAAATGTTAATCACGGAAAAAATCTAACTGGCAAACGAGAGTCTTTTTGTTGGCGTAAAAATTTCCCCGACACCATCTTTCTCAGCAAGTGGTATAGATAACAGCTTTTTAGACGCCCCACGAGGGCCCAGAATCATGAACTTTCCAATAATCATCAACTCCGTGAAACGGACCCCGTTATTGTCAACTTGTATAGCCCTAAACCTTATTTAGGAGGCATTTGGGATACCGTATAAGTAAAACAAAAAGCGAAAAGAAGCCTGTAAAATCAGGGGTGGAGGTGGGGACAAACTGCCGAACACGAGGAACTGGAAAGCCTTCGGGGAGAAAGAAGAGGTCTCTTGAGGTTAAATCGGGACCATAAGTCACGATCGCATTTCTTTTGTTTCGGTTAATAATTCTTAAGGTTTAGAGGTGTATTTCGAAAACGCTTCGTTAGGGATTATTGGAGAAAAAAGCTGGGCCATGCCTTATTCTTGAATGCTGGAATGTTAGACCGCATTATGAATTACGATCACAGCTTGATCAGCAACATTTGTTAGCGTTAATGATCATTTAAGAAACTAAATATCAAATTTGTCTGTTACCGAAATTAATTTCTAACAAATGTAACTCTATCACAAAATAGAAATTTAAATCGGCTTCAAAAACAGCCCACTTATAAGAAAAATGTGCATTTGCATTTCAGATTGAAACGCATGAAAATTTCATCCAAGAAAATTCAAATTTTAAGATTTAAAATTTAAAAAATTCAGATTGCTGTGAAGTATTTTAACTTTTAAATATCAATTCACTGATCATTTCCTTTGATTAAACCCAACAAAATTCTCTATAATGCTCAATGAAACAAATTTTGAAGAAGAAAGAACAGGTTAGGGTATTTTAAACAAAAAAGCGAATGGCTATCTGTCACTTGAGAGCTGGCTTCTGTGAATATTGCAAAGCCCACCAATGCTATCTGCCTAAGAGAAACGATACGTCTGTGAAGGACTTACAGAAGGCAATAGGCTTGTATTCATGTAACACAGGGAAAAAACATGAAAAATCTATGCAAACGGTCCGTTCGCCGCAACTCGATCATGGGTCGAAAATTATTGGTATTATTATTGGTATCTTATCCACTTCCATATTAGCGGATGCTTGCTATTGGTGGGATACCTTTTCGGGTGTTTTCTTAAGAATTCAGTTCGTATTTATGTTATATAAAAAGAAAGGCACCAAAATTTCCTGTTTAGTGAGTAATATTATATGTTATCAGTCATGCAAGGGTTGCTTAGATGCTTAAGATGAGACATGCTTTCGGAAAGAGCTGCCTACGGAAAGCTGTCTAAATTACATTAAAAAAAAAAAAAAATCACGAAAACGCACATGCAGCACTATTCATTTGCCAAGATTCGAACCGCAGTCCATCTCCAAATTTTCAGATGTGTAGCTGCCGGTCAGCTAAATAAATTTCGTTTAATCACTGGAAATTGTTCATTAACTTTATCTACTTTATACCACTAGTAAGCGTTTAAAAAGCAAAATGAGTTAAAATATAGATAAGAGATGATAAAAGCAATATAACTCTTTGAGAATTCTGTAAGTACGCTTTCTTTCATTTAAAATTGAATTACAGCACATTTCCGATGAAACGTATGTCTTTATAAACAGCTGATGGAGACGCTTTTACTTTTGGTTTAGTTTATTAATGAAAAGCATACGAGGGTTATTTGCCTAAGGGAAACGATGCCTTCGTGGAAGACTTTCTAAGAGATACTGGCTCGTATACACGTTACACATGGGGAAAACCACGAAAACGGCCATGCAGCCAGTCCGTTCACCTGAATTCGAACCCATGTCGAAACAACCGACGTTCTGAAAACAGACATGCTAACAGCTAGTCAATTCATAATTACGTAAAAAAGCTGTGTTTGTAGTTATTGGAACCATCATACGGCTTAATCTGTGCTCTACCAGTTTATTAAAAGAAAAACTATATACTGATCAAAGAATTCCAAATATTTTCGAACTCTTAACGTTTTAGCTTATTCTTTTCTTATTATGGAGTCGGTTAATGACAATGTAATAGACGATCAATTTTGAAATAATTTATTATTTTATTATTTTTTAATGATCTTAAGCTATTACACTATATTAGCTCCATTTTGCCCTACAAAGACTATTTATTCTCTATGGAAAAATGGATAATATTACTGTCATATATGTAAATACGCGTTTCTCCGGTACATTTCGCCGTAATCTGTTAAGAACTATTATTTTCAAGCACTTATTTACGCATTTCACAAGACTCTACAGCTAAAATAGAGAAATCAGGCCATATATATAGTTGAAAATAGTTAATAATATGCCAAAACATATCGTCACCAGTATCGCAATAGAATGTATGTCAAAAGATACCCAAATTTACAATAAATGTTATTCAATAGAAAATAAGATACCTTTATTTATGCTGAATATTGTAAGTGACAAGAAATGTGGAAGAAAGTACAAACATAATGCATGAATCCCACACAGAGCTAAAGCTCTTTTAAATATATCTTGCCTTTTTAACTCTTAATGAAAAGCTCATTTTATTTATTTGCTTCTGACACATGATTTATAATACAACAATAATCATACGTTACCTTTCTTACTTCATCCCCAAATCTGAATTTCACAAATTAAAATAATTGTTTCAATTCTAATGTAAATTATATCATGCAAGCAAAAAATTCTCATAAAAAAAGTTCAATATTCGGTTTGAATTCACGATTTGAAAAGAATCCTTCATCTTTGACGTAAAAAATCATCAACTACTTCGCGTTTTGACGCGTAGGATGGTGTTCCTGTTCGCGAACAATCATCAGAATGTTCTTCGATTAAATCGAGATCTGCACTTTACGATATTCATCAATGAACACAATGACTTGAATTTATGTTAAGTGGAATTCAAAAGAACTTTATATTGTATGCTTAAGAATGGAAGTTCCCTCTTATCAACCAGACTCTAGATGTTATTATCTGCTACATAGCACTTTTATAGAAAGTTATTCTGAATATCCGCCATCTCCACCTTTAGTTCCACGCTGAGAAAACGGTTCCACTTACAAGCAGCTACTCCTCTTATAGTTGCTAAAAAATTTCATCGTTTATATTAACAACAATTGTTGTTGTTTGTTCTTGTGATTTATCCAACACATTTAAATCGAAATCCAGATTAGATTCATAAATTTCGCACACTTTTTTACTGCCGCCTCTCACTGCAGAAATTGCTACAATTAACAACTTAGTAAACAACTAATAAACAATAGAACTGAGATGTTTTTCTCCGGCTTTTATGAGCTTTTTAATCATACACGAGAACATTCTGGTATTTTCTCGAGATTTCTGGAAAGCAAAAGAGTACAGTTACGAAATACCCATTTTATTAAACGTTAAATGCGCGTGCTCCTGTATTTTTACTTTTTCGGCGTAGCTTTCTGTTAAAATTCGTCATACGCTGCACTACACGGGAAAATAAAACTATTTTAATTATAATTCTACTAAAAATAGCAAATTAAATACAAAATCCGTAACACTGCCCCATTTCCCAAGGACTGCACGTCCCAGGCAGTACAATCCCTGGATAGGAAGGCAAATTTACAACTAAGGCATCAGTGCAATAATAAACATTACATTAACAAACAACATAAAAAATAACAATAAGTAAAATAAAACAAATCAAATACTAGCAAATTACATATAAAATCCGTAACAGTATTATTGTATGGCAATGTACTCTGCCAAAGCCTTTATATGGCATTACTTTAAATGAATTTCAATAAATATGCTGGGTCTCGCCGACTGGTGTGATGGGTTCGTGTGGCGCATCACCCTTCTCCATACAATCTTGGTGTGCTCTAGACCAGCGGTTCTCAACATTTTGATTAATACGTACCATCTAAACAAAAAATTGAAAACCTTTAATACCACCACTACAAAGTACTATTGAAAATCTTTAATATCACCACTACAAAGTACTATTGAAAACCTTTAACACCACCACTACAAAACACTATTGAAAATATTTAATACCACCACTACAAAGTACTACAACCAACATCACTCTTGAACAAAGCTCAGATCGCATAAATTTACGAGTGTTAGAGAAAAAGTTCATTCAGGATGTTGGGAGTTTTAATTTTTGAATTTAATAGTTAAAAATACCGGTGTTTCGTGTGTTCTGAGAAACAATGCAAGGATTTTCTGAGGATAAAAGGTTGAGAAATGGTAATCTATAGCACTGTTCTTCTTTGGGAATTCTTTTATGAGGAAGTGAAATTTCAGATTTCTGTTTCTCGAGAAAATGCGCCATTTCCCGACATATGAAAACACCGAAATTCTGGAAAATGCCCTATAAAATTAAGGCAAGTTTTGATATTTACTGTTAGCCATACAGTAGGGAAGAGGTTACAGGAAAACAGTTATGTGGAAACAGTTTCAGATATTCAAACTGTAAACGCATTAAAAAAATCGCAAAAATGTGTTGAAAATACATTTTTATTGATCTGGGCTTGTAAGATAGGCTGAAATACCGTGAAGGTCAAGACTAAACGGGTTTTGAGCATAACAATATATTACGAATTTTGTATACATGCAAATAATTTAAGTGAAATTGTATGTGGAAATGTAGTACTTTTTGTACAACGTGACATGAAATGCTTGAAAAGACGAAACTCTGCCGGAAAAATAAGATTACAGAGACAAGTCTATTTAGCATTGAGGTAAATGGCTATCTCGCTAAATTGGGCAGATAAATTTTATCAAGCTATCAACAGTTCTGTGTGTATTCAGCCCATTACGAACCCGCACGCACGCAACAATATTAATTAAAAAGGCGCTAGTTGATCTGAATGTGAACAATATATGACAAAATGATTTCATGAAAATTAGTGAACTATGGCAAAAGCCTATTAAGATAGTTTGTTTCAACAACTCTAACGATTTAGACATGAAAATTAAATTCTTATGTGTGGAAGCCGATGTTTTTGTTTAGAAATTTTTAAAAAATCTGATATGTATACTACATGACTTCCATGTACGGTATATTAAATTTTACGCATTTTTTCCTGCATTTCATTTAAACATATTTCATCGAACTTCATTAGAAATATATTTCTCATTCGATTGAATCAGTTGTCAATTCGCTAAAAGGTACAAATATATAAAACCTTAAAATATCTTTATTAAAAATTGAAAAATATAAAACACCAAATACAATTACAACAATTAAAAAATAATCTTTACAATTAAAATTAGAGTACACAAAAACAAGCAGTTCAGTCTGCAGGCAAGAAGGCAGATTTTTCGGTGCACAAAACTGAATTTTTGGTCCGATACGGCAAAAAGACACCGAAGGTGCAGAAAATGACTAATTCACTACTCTGCTAAGTTTCAAATGTAAACAAATATGGCTGGTGTGGTTTAAAAAAAAAAAAAAAAGTCTTTAACCATATTTAAACAACTTTTAAATTGTTGATAATTTTACAACTATTGCATAAGGGCATACAAATTTTAACCGGAAGATAACAATTTTTAAAGCAAAAAATGAACATTTTACCAACATATAAGAATAAAAAAACCGAACTCATTTTACATATATATATATATATATATATATATAAGGTAAAAAGAATATATATATATATGGTAAAAAGAATATATATATATATATGAGCTCAGTTCATATATATATATATATATATACTTCTAGTGCGACTGATTGCAACCAAAAAGGGAGGTACACAACTACATGTTACAGCAGTCCTATATACAAAATTTCAACGTTCAGAGGCTACTCGATTTTGAGTTATGCGATATACATATATACATACGTACGTACAGACAATCACGAAAGAATCTCTTCTAAATCCATTTCAAATCCTTTTTGCAATCCAATTTTGAGAAAAAGAGTCCCTTATTCTATCCTTACGTACAGATGTCACGCAAAAACATCGTTAAACTGCATTCGATAGCGGTCAAAATGAATATTTTCGTTGAAATATGACACCTGAAAATTTTCGCGATTACAATACTTCCTTTACTTCGTACAAGGAAGTAAAAAGGATTAGCACTGAAATAAAAACACAACTTATAGCACTATACTCTTAAAAACTTCTTCAGAAATGTAGTATTGGGCTATAAATAATATAGTATTGGATTTAACTCTGGATATTTTTAATGATGAAATGTTGTCTTGGGGCATTCTTTAGTTATATGATTTATACGACAAGTACTGTAGTTTTAGAAATTAAGGAGTTGTTACTTATGCTCATTTGTCTCACATTAACATCAGCCCAAGCCCACAAAACTCCTCGTGGCAAGAAATGCAAGATACGGCTGGCAAAAGCCTTAGTACCTTACACGCGACAGTGCGATTTTACGCAGTTCCGCCCCCAATTTTGATAGAGAGCACCCCAGGGGGACGAGTCCGAGAGTTTCCCATCCCTCTCCCCTTCCCCCAAACCACACGAGAAGATTTTCTGCTCGCCGCATATTTAGAGTGCTGGCATGCCGCACCAACACTATACATTTATAAATATCCAAGCCTTCTTCGGGAATCGAACCCGGACCCTTCGGCACGGCAATTAAGGAGTAATAAACTGTAACAGAAATGCCAATACAAAATTTTAATAATGCAAAGCATAAAGCTCTATGGATTTCGATGGCAATCAGACAATACATAAGTTCTCTTCGTCCGAAGCAAATATATTTTTCAATGATGCTCGCGGAAATGCACATCACTTGCCGCTATGGCCTTTGTGAAGTCGACAAACGGCTACGGACTCTCTTAACGCTGCTGTAATAACCGGTCGAAGAAATAGTGAGGAATACAACATATATTTTTGCGCAATTTAATATTATAATTCAGAAACTAATTTCATTTTTAATGCAAAATAACGTAATATTTTTCAAAACAGTTGTGCCTGGAAATGAACTGTATTAACCAGATCCGGATGAATACTTTTAGAGGCCCTAAGCACCTAATATATTTTGGTGCCCCCACATATGTTTACACCAGTTTTTTTTTTCCTGTTTCTAATCTCTCATTTTGGTTTAGCTACACTATACATACATACTACTACGGTAAAACCAGCAATGGGAAATGTTTGTTGTTTGTTGTGTATGTTTCGAGATGTTTGTTGTTGTGTATGTTTCGAGATGTTTGTTGTGGCGTAGGTAGAAATGTTTGCATTTTTTTGCGGTGCCTACTTCTCTTGATGTTTTAAGCAAGTGCTTATTTTGCTTAATGGTTAATATAGCTCTGTTGTTAACAAATATTCTTATTTTGTCGTCGTTATCAAAATTTGTAATCAATCATATGTATTATATAAAATGCAATTCCCCAGCACAGCGTTTGCCATCAGATCACGGACTGCATGCAAACACTCCAGAACGAAATATGAAAATAATTTTAAAAATTAAACTCTAAACTATTGACGAATAGTTCCCTAACATAATGCATGAAAAATATTCTGGAACATACACAAACAACAAAGCTTGAAAAAAACCAGCCGAAAAGAGAACTGCAATTTTTATACACTTTTCTAAGGATTACAGATAACTTGACGCCGGCCAGAGAGTAAAAGACGTAAGATGGAGTTGATACAGCTGGTTTTTCTTGTAGTTGAGATATCGTCCAGCCAATGATATTTAGTGTCAGAGTGGCAAGTCACATCTTAACCACATATGTGCACTCGACGGTCAAGGAAACCACAGAACGCTAAGAAAAAACACTCGTGAAAACTACTCAAGCAATAGCAATCACATTGCTTCCTACCATCCGTGATCATATGTCATCTACAAATATGGGTGTATCCATTCTGACACAAGTGAATTAAGGAACGATACTCTACCCCAAAAAGTTACTTCGTGGCTTACCATTAATAAACGAGCATCGTTAGCGCCATATGCAGTGGTACCTGCCTGGATGCCTATGGTACAATTTGCAGCTACTCTTGAGATTTTCGGTAAGACGGAGGTGGCTCATGGAATCGATCGTCTGGCGTGTATATGTTGGAGATTTGATTACTATTGAATGCTACACATCTAACTACGAAAAGAGATATCTTTAGTAGTTCCCCGTATTAAATGTCCATGATATTCTGTAAGCATTCTTATTGTTCAGTTCCTTACCAGATCATACCACATTAATTTTTAATAAGATAATAATCAACTGCATGCAGCAGAACTCTCCGACATCTAAATTCACAACACCGACACCTTCCTACAGCATTCTCGTAATTTCTCCTTGACCGAATGCGTTTGGCAAATTATGGGACGCGCTTATCTCAGAATATTATCGAAATGACCAGTCAACTGTTCTATATGTGGTACGTTATTACTGCTCGTAAGCTGATGTATCTACACCACGTTGGTTAATCGCTAGCATCTGTACTACACAGACCATTGCAACATAATGATTTTTCCACGTTTATAGTTGTTTTATCCGAACAAATGGCTTCAACGCTCTGATTGTTAACGTTAAGATCTTCAACATTAAGATTTCTACTCTCGTTCGATTGCATAATACATGCCAGTTATCACACCTGGATAATTCCTTCTGGATGCGCCCTACTCCCTTACGTCTGTATAAAAGGAAGATTCTGAAAGCTGTTAATGGACGAGCGCTTAATGTTAATCTGCATCGTTGAATCTTAACTGATTTAAAAACCATTTCGAATTGACAGGCAATCCAAAAATTCCGAACACTACATGATATAAATTTATATTCTTTGTTCCTCTATTATCTGCAAAAGCATTCGTATCGCATCTAAACACGCAGCACATTTTGAATGATGACAGTTCCCAACTACTTACGCTTAAGAATTGTTATTATACGTAGATTACACAAATACACTTCCCATCAAAGAATTTCACGCTAGCTTAGATTTCATAACTTCTTATACTTTACATACATACATAATAATCCTTAAAAGCAGCAATATTATATTTTGTTTTCATCTCATCTTACCGATGTTACCAGTTTAATGGATGCTCTTGAATGTAAGAACGAATGTCACGCTTAAATGCTAATAGAAAATATTGTAGCGTATCAATCGGTCGTTCAACCCTCACTCGGTCGTTGAAATATTATCATCACATTATAGTACTGTTGATTTAAATATATATATATATATATATGTGTGTGTGTGTGTGTAAGTTTCATTCTTTAACTTACGAATAATATGGCGGGACCATGATATATTTTTATTAACGTTAAGTAATTCTAAAATGTAATACTTCAGTTAAAAAAACAACCAAAGATAAAGACACATACATTGTGGACCAATATTAAAACAAATTCCACTGCCTTCACTTCTTAAGAGTTATGTAATGAATAAATAGGAATAGATGTTTACTACCTATGAGAACATACTGAGTTACTCATGTCAAACATCATTAGCATTATTTATGCTCTGCTATGAAAATAATAGAAAAATCAATATTTTGTAAGAAGAATTTCGCTAATCTCATTTTAATACTTTCAGCATTCAGCTGACAAATTTCAGTTAAGTTTCTTTCGGTATTATTTTGTTTTCGTTCCTTTTTCAAGACTGTATTCTAGTTTACGCCCGGTTTTACCTTTTAAGAAAAATCTATCATTTTTAAGCTCCTGAATGACACAAGTACTCAACAGAAATAAGGTTTGGGAACACTAGTTTTGAAGTACTCTTCTTTCCGCTACATAATTTTTACAGCATTACATGAAGTAAGTTCGCACTCACTGAATCGTTAATAATAAAAACTTTAACCAATAAATTCAAACTTCACTTGACACACGATAATGAATATGGATTTGATGATACGTAGCATTTTTTCTATCACTTTTGTGAATATCCACAATGAAAGCTCGCTTTCTCAACCTTCGGTTAATCTGTAGGGTTTATATTTATTTTAACTAACATTTATTTTAAGTTTAAACTATCTTTCCTGTCAAGCTTTACTTTCCCCTGGAACTGCCAATGCCAGAGTATGTAAATTTTAGTAGAACGCGCAAGGATTCAAATTTTCAGCGGAAGTATTCCGAGTTAAATAGAAAGGAAACGAGTTCGAGGTGTGTGATATTCAAAGTTTGCTGAATTAGCAGCGGTATTGTAAAACGCGGTGAGGTTAGTTACTTTTAGAGAGCCTCGTAGTTAGAGTCTTGTTATTATTTCTTTTCAGGTTCTTATTTTTATTTTACCGCCGGGTCGGCGTAGTTTGTGAGCGTCAAGAGCACGCAATTGTAATTTCTTAAGTTGAATAAAAAGGGACTTAAACCCTTAGCAAGACTCTGTCTATTTTCCAGTTACAACAGTCACCTCTTGGTTGCGTGCAGGTTGGAGGCGCGCAACTCTATATTGGCGCCCGAACACTTATCGAACTGAAATGGCCGAAAATCGGATGGAAGCCGCGGGACAACACCAAGAAATGGCAAGTCAATTGGAAGGATTTGGATACCTGGTCCAGACTTTGAGAGCGTCAATCAAGCCAAACGTCAATTTCGACGGAAAAAATTCGTTGGCGATATTTCTAGAAGGCCTAGAAAATCACTTTCAGCTCTACCCTGTGCCTGAAAGACAAAAAGTTGCCATCGCCACATCTGCACTAAGAGGACAGGCCGCGCTATGGTGGAAGAATATAGACAAATTTTTATTAGGGGAATTTGGAAGCCAGACATATACATTTGAAAATTTCAAAAAATCGTTAGTAAAGACCTTCCCCATAGTGAAAGATAGAGCAAGGCTGGAAGCCGAACTATATAGTTTCTATCAACGGTATATAGAAGAGTTGACGGACTTTATTTTGAGAAAAATTAAGCTGGCGGATATGCTGTATGGGAAGAAACCCGACGCGGAGATTATTGAAATAATCTTACCAAGATTGTTACCTGCTGTTCAAGACTACTTCGAAATTAGAAACCCAAGCACATTGCAGGAGCTCTTCGAATTGGCGGTGAAGTTTCAAAATCGCAGAATAGCGGAAAAAGCTAGAGGGGCATCGTATTCTCAAAGTACCAAACGAAATCTTCGAATGAGCAAACCAGAAATGCAAACCGCTCTTATGGGGGAAAGAGCTATCAAGCTAACTCATCGAACCTCGAAGGTCAAGGCCCAAAAAGAAAATTCGAAAACAAACATCCGCGTACCCAAGAAGCAGAGAACTGAAGAGAGACCTAGCCCTTCTACAACCCAGACGACGGTACCAAAAAGAAAAAATGAAAACTTTCAAACTCCAGCATTTAAGAAAAACAAGAATGCAAAGCCACCGCGTAAAGAAACCTTGGTAAAGAGGAAAACACCCCCTACAACGTATCGCAGTAGAAATTATACATCAAGAACGCTCCCAGGGCCAGAGAGTCAGGTGCAAGCAAGGCCGCCGTTCCGGAAACTGAAAAGACAACAGGAGGAACGAAAATACCAGGAACAACAGAAGAAATTCAAGAAAGACTCCAGACCGGAGGTCGTCAAGACCAGCCGTCCAAGAGAAAAACGAAAAAGACAGCAACCCGACGACTACTCCGCCAAGAGGCCAGCATGCAGAGGACGCAAGAGAAAAACTAATGTGGACAACACTCGGAGGTCAGTAAGGAGAAGATTGACGTCCATGAAACCTATAACGTGGGAACAATTTTGCCAGAAAAGAATGACGGAGTTTCAATCAGCGAAAACTCAAAGATAAGTTAAAATCTTCTATAAATTTTTTTCTTTTGTGCCGAAATGTTATGCATAAGTACTAAGTTCTATGTTTTGACGAAAGTCAATATGTCTCGGTTGAGACTTAGTTTTGTTTTACTTTATTTAGCTAAGGCAAAAGTATTATTTTCTTTAAGTACAAATCTAAGAACAAGCATTTTCTGTTGGTCGAAAGACTAATTCTGTTATGTTAAAGCCAAAATTTGGCCGAAGATAAAAATAACTTCGTATTCTTGTATTAATAAGAATTTTAGTTTCAATGCCGCCAGCTTGGCAAAGAATGAGTAAAGTAAAAATTTATTTTCTCTTATTCATTTTATGGTAAATTGTAAAAATCATATGTATTAAAATTTTGTAAATATACGTAAATACTTGAAAGTTATGTAAAAGTAGAATTTAGTCTAGAAGCATAAAATTTTAGATTCTAAAAGTAAATGCTTAAAAGCAATGAATTCGAATTTAAGTATTAAACTGTAGATAAAATCATGCTTTACAGCGAAAACCTGCATGTCTAAAGATGAATGAGGGGGAAGTTAGAATGAATGTGTTTTGTAGGGTTCTCCACCTACACTTGAATTTTTAAGAATGTTAAAGTAGCTCATCGAGTTGTAGAATGTCGAGTAAGGTGTGTCTATTTGGTCGTTGAATTCTAACAAATCATGGTGGTTAGGGGAAGTGTTGTAAGACTAAAACACGAATATTCCCGTTTGACAACACACATGGTGGAGAGCCAGGGTAAAGTTAAATTAATGCTTGAAAAATTAAAGGAATGTGAATTAAGCAATAACTAAGGAAAACGAATCGTTTCAAAACAAAAATTTATTCAGTGTCAAGAAAGTGTAAATTATAATGTATTTAGAAAGATACTGATACTTATTCCTTCCAGATGCTGGAAGGAAAAGAACAAGATTGATTGATGAAGTCCAGGAAAGGTTGCTGTAAGAATAGAGATTTATATAAGTATCGACAGAAATTTAGTATACAGTTTGTTACATAAGATTTTTTTTTTTTTTTTTGTGTGTGTGTGTGTGTGTGTAAACGAGGCTCTTGAGAGTTAGTTCAGAATTATAGAAACTTTACAACAGGTCATTTGTAGGACCTGCTTCCAAGCTTTCCAAATTCTGGCAGCGGCAAATGTAGGGTTTATATTTATTTTAAGTTTAAACTATCTTTCCTGTCAAGGTTTACTTTCCCCTGGAACTGCCAATGCCAGAGTATGTAAATTTTAGTAGAACGCGCAAGGATTCAAATTATCAGCGGAAGTATTCCGAGTTAAATAGAAAGGAAACGAGTTCGAGGTGTGCTGTTCTTACTTCACGAGCGCGGAGGTAGTTAGCCAGTAATTGAAGAACCCCGCGTTTCGGCCTGTGTGCTTGCCTCGGAGAATGGTTAATCGTTCAACGTGATATTCAAAGTTTGCTGAATTAGCAGCGGTATTGTAAAACGCGGTGAGGTTAGTTACTTTTAGAGAGCCTCGTAGTTAGAGTCTTGTTATTATTTCTTTTCAGGTTCTTATTTTTATTTTACCGCCGGGTCGGCGTAGTTTGTGAGCGTCAACAGCACGCAATTGTAATTTCTTAAGTTGAATAAAAAGGGACTTAAACCCTTAGTAAGACTCTGTCTATTTTCCAGTTTCAACAGTCACCTCTTGGTTGCGTGCAGGTTGGAGGCGCGCAACTCTACAAATCCAACATTCTGGATAACTCAAACTTTCTGTTTGCAAAAATATTGCGGTATGGAGGTTAAACCTCTAACTTTATATTGCCCCCCCCCCAAAAAAAAAAGAGAAATTCATTTTATAGATTCATCTCACTTGCATGTTTAAATTAACAAAAGTTAAAATTGGAAGATTGCCACTTATTTTAGAGGACTGAACTGAACGAGGTTTATCAAACTACAGCGAAGCATAATATGACTATCTATTTAAAGGGAGGAATATTTTCGTGAAGGATTCTTCAAGTAAAACTGGAGCTATTCACATTACACATAGAAAAACCATGAAAGTAAAGAAGTAAAAAATTTGTGAGTTGATATATTAGTTACAGCAGATAACGTCACAATACATGGGAATTCTTTTTATCCACAAAACTACATAATTTATTGTACATAATCTGCAATATATTGTTGCGTTTTTTTATTCTTCTGACACCAGTTGTTACGTTATTTTCTTCCTTCACGTTCGTACGGGGTTCGTAGATTTGAAGTTCGTAGTTCGTAGATTTGAACTCGGCGCTAGACTTCGAGACACTTGCTCAATGACTGACTATCAGCTCGATAGACGAGACAACTGACTGCGAACCAGCAGGGTTTATGTAGCTTTCGGCTTGTGTTCGAGAACATTCTGGGCTAAACCGGTAAGAATTCGTTCCAGAAGGTTCTCCATCCGTCCATAGTATATCGCGAATTCGTCGCCAAATGGGCGATTTCATGCCAAATGTGGCAACCCTGCTTTCCCTTGTCATTTTATGGCAACCATAAAACTACTTTGCGGGGAAGCCATCTTACCGCGCCTTTACATTTGGTAACAATATAAACATTAAACGCTAAATACGTATGTTAAATAACCCGTTAAAAATAAGTTTCTTGATCGTAAAAATTAACTAAGTGCACAGCCATTCTTCGTTTTCAAATTGATTCCTATACAAATACGAGATTAATATAAGCAAAAATATAATGGGTGCGTATTATAATGGGTCGTAATGGATTGAATGCACACAGAATTTAATTTTATAAGTAAACTATTAATACTAGGCATGTTAATAACTATATTTGGGTTAACATTTTCTATATCTTGTCCAGAACAAAATTCACTGTTTTTCCACCTTTCCTTAATAATAATGAATAAAAACTGAGGTCCTAATCGACATATTTCTAAAAAGATATTTTTCGATTATAATGAAAATTTTATATTTATAATTGAGTGTCTGGTGGAATGCGGAAGCTGATCTCTTCTTCTAAAGAAAATTCCTTTTTACCCCAAAATTAAAAGTTAATACGTAAGTTATTTTGAAAATCCTATATTACGAAACGCTATCAAACAAAGTACTTCTTATAGCATGACAAAGCATTTGGCAATGCAGTATTTACTACTAAATGCAGTATGGCAAGAAGATAATTTTTGTGCCCTCCTGACACTTGATTCCGAAACACCATGAAGCTTAAAAATTTTGATTTTTTATGACTTTAAAGTTGGACTAAGTTGCTTGCTATGTGGATTACGTTCATGTTTTTTGTGAAATCTCCTTCTCAAGCCACAGTTTACAAGTGGTACAATGAATTCAGGAATAGGCAATAATCTTTTCAAGATGAAGATCACCGAGATTGACTTGGCCAGTCCTTGAACTGCTTGTGGAGCAAATCTTAAAAGATTATAATAATATCTATAAAATGTCAAAGATAATTATTATATAAAGAATGTCAAAAGTAACTTATGCTCAAAGTTAACACATTCTAAGTACTGGACTGGCAGCCGTTAGAAATATCTTTCATGAAAAATAAAGTGTTAAGAGGTTTTATAGCCGTTGAATTCTTCATCTGCGACAGTTCAACGAATAAGCAGAGTGATACCTAAAATGCTTCAAAGATTTGATGAAAGACTTTCTAAATTGATATTCACTACCATACAGGTGACGAAACTTGATTCTATCACGATCATCCATAAATGAAATCAATGTTATTCGTATGGGTTTTCGCTGGTGAAGATCCTCGCACTACAGCAAGATCAAATGTTGGAAGCAAATGGAGTTGCCTTTCTTCTTTATAATTGAATTTACCTAAAGTGTTCGAAAAAATAAGACTTATTAAGATTATAAGAAACTAGTGCAACGAATCCTATTGCCTCACGAGAATTCAAAACTTCACTAAACTTGGCTATCCTGCTTATAATCTGGATTTAATTCCATGTGACTTTTCATTTATCATTGCCAAGGAATCAAGTAAATTCCTGGACAGAGATTCACCTGGCTTACACGGTACTTGTGGAAAAAATCCCAAATGGAGAATGACACTAGTAATTTTACAAGTTATTTGAAAGAACAAGAATCTGTATTCAGTACAAGGGAGAGGAATTTAAAGAAAATGCGAGAGGCTTATTTTTGATATCTATCCATTATAACAGAAATTCTAGAGATTTTCAGAGCGATTCTCGTATTTTACCTATCGAGAAAAATAAAAACGGATATAAATTTACAAAGGTGAAAGCATAACATAAAAGTACGAATGACAGGAATACAATAAGTCCTCCCTAAATACACCGCTTCCAATGGCTAAAGCACAGTATTTTTGAAGCCTTAGTTTCTCAAGGGCATCTAACGATTTTTAACTTAACTAAAACTAACTAGAAAATACCGATAGTAATTAACCAATTTATATAAATTAATTCTAAAATAATAATGCAAATAGTGTCAATAAGGGTAAACTATATATGCCAGCTTTAAAAATATGAGAAATTCAATATTAATTTGGTATTGGTTTCTGGTCAAAAGTCTCATAAAATAAGGGGCATACACAACTAAGCTTCAGAAGCTGAACAACAGCCTATTTAAATTTTTCATTTATGAAAATTTCGTGCTTTGCTTTTAATAATATTACAGTAATTCTGATACAGCAATAAAGTGATCTAGAAGCAAAACTATATCACAAGTTTAACAAAAAAAAAAAAAAAAAAAAAAAGTCAGTTCAAAAATAAAATACATTACCTTTTTCTAATATATAAACCCCTTCCCATTCAATGGCTTCAGCATCCTTCATCTCTTTATCTTTTCGAAAAAGCGGATATATTTTGAACTAGCATTTGTCAAGATAAATAAACTACACGCATATGAAGTAACACTTTTATATTTCAAACTGGATATATAAACCATTTATATATCCAGTTACGCTACAGATTGTTTCGGCCATAAAATTTAATTGTATCATTCAACAGCAGGTGTTTTCAGGCAGAACGAAAAGTTCAATAAAAATTCAAGACAGAGAGATAAAGTTAAAATGACAGCTGGGCCAACAAAAACTGGTCTTCTGAGGTCATTAGCCATCACTGTTATCTCTTGATACGGAAGATTAGGTTGCCTGTTTGCAGTATGAATCACAGATGCTAATATTTATAATTTGCATTAAAAAGCATGTATTAGGACTAAATATAATCTGCCACATTACATCACAGCCATATAATATTAGCAAGGTAAATGCAAAACAACAGCAAGGGACAAAATAGTGAAATTTGATGATAATTTTATAAAATATTTGTGCAGAAAATGAAATTTTAACCTTTGTACTCTTCGATGAAAGATGAAAGAGTGGACGCAAACAGACCTGTCAGCTGCTATGCATAAAAATTAAATTTTCCTTATATAACGTTTATTTCTTCACCACAATAATATTTACCCTTAGCTAATCTGTCTCAATAAAATTACCCCTCACCTTGAAAACAATGACCGAAACATAAACGTTATCTAAAAAAGTCACACATTATGAAAAATCTATATATTTAATAATAGTATATAAGGAATTTTCTTCCTCCTTTCTGTGTGTTTCCGTGGTTAACTGGAAACATGTCCGACGCGTACCGGGAGGTTCGGAGTTCCAGTCTCGGCGATGTCATTGCACATTTTCACCGTCTTCTGCAACGATAAACCTAAATAACTTTACATTCGTATTTATATTTATGGAGACTTCCAATCAACTCAGAAAAAGAAAGATGACGCGAGAAAAGACAGCAAACACAGATAGAGACACCATGATTTGATTATCCATCAAAGTGTCGTATCAAGAACTTGAAACAGCGTTTTAAACTGTGAAACAGTTAGTAGACAATCCAATCAGTCAAGGGCTGTTAGAAGGAACTACTGCACCCGAAGTCCGTGTTTAATTACCGGCAACTTAAGAAAAACAATGAAACAACTACAAAAAAGTTGGTTTTAGACCTTCCGAGTGCCACAGAAGCTTGAATCAGCCTTTTGACTACTATACAAAGCCTTCACAAGGTTGGACTTACGCGAGAGAACTCATGATTTTTGTCCCATTCATTCCACCTTTCTAAGGAGTTTATTTAAGATGACGTCATCACATGTTCAATAGATCCAAGAGAAAAGGCTCCAAGTACTGTTTACCGAGGAGCTTAGATATAGTCTGAATTGTGATTATAGACGTGCTTTCATCTGGAGAGAACGATGAATGCGCAGTTTACCTTTCCTTGTTCAAGAAAGTTCCCGTTTTCACGAAATGGGTTTCATGGTTCGGGGTGGAATCGTCAGAAATGGACGCAGAGTTGCATATCTGATGGAAGTTCTGTAACCAGTCACAGATATGTTGTGAAGGTCTTGGAATCTCATGTAAGGCTGTTTAGGGGTTTATTGGTTTAGAATGTTTTGCTGATGGAAGTCAATACTTGTCCGCATCAAGCATCTCTGGTGTCAGAATACTGGAAACAAAAGATATCACTTGAAAATTGACCAGTTTTCTCACTCAGCTATGTTAGATTAGGTTATTTGAATATAGCAAAGCTCCGAAGGTTATCTGCCTAAGTAGAGGGATGCGTTCGTATAGGACTTCCTGAGGAAAACTGACTCGTATTCACGTTGCATATGGTGTCTTAACTACACTTGAACTTATTTCAGCATGTATGGGATGATATATGCCATCGAATACAAAGCGCCAGCTAGACCCCCGGACCTTCCAAGACATGAAAACTACCGTTTAGAAGAATGGCATATGCCACACGACTTGATCAATAGTTTAGCCTATGAAATCATGATGTGAGGTTTGCATTTTCCTTAGTTCTGAACAGCAATGTAAAATGGTGTCAATATAGGCCCGAAGTGATTCACAATTTGTATTCATATGGTGTACTACCCGTTAGATTTTAAAAGGGATTATGTTTGATCAGATGCACGAGACTTCAGTCCTCTGAGTCAAATTGCAGCGGCAGACAAAGAGTAATGATGAGAGGAAAAACATGCAAAGGCTGTGCAAGAATAGAGCTTTCGTGCAACATTTTCTGTAATTTATTGGCCAATATTAATATTGCACCTTGGGAAACTATACAAAAAAGCATGCAGCTAGCCCATTCAAAGAGAAGCTGAACGACAGACGGAAACACCAAAGCTCAGCACTTCTCGCCCGTTGATAGGCTGCAATCGATGTAAGAAGTTTTTAGTCTTTTTCATCAAAGCTTCGTTTAAAGGAGGTATCAAATGCTATCCTATATTTTTTTAAGGCTAATTTTACGAAGGTCTTAATCTAGGTACCTATCAATCTATCAGTGATATTCCAGCATAAAAAAGAGAGTACTTCAAATACTACACAAGAGTTTTATTAATTACACCTATCGATTACTTCGAGTATAATATTTTCATCTAAGTTTTTAGAGTGAGTGTTATAAATCACACGCCTGGTATCAAGGTTTCATTCGAAGAGAACAAAGAAACCGACGCTCTCGAAAAGGAAACAAACAAACAAAAAAAATTATTTGCGTCCGCGTAGGTCTCAGATCTAACCGTATCTCCTTCGACTGCCATAGATTTTGCAATTAAGTTTTATATCCCCCCTCGCTCCCGCTGGATTGGCTGCAGACTGGCTCACCCAGACACAGGAGATAAAATTAAAAAAATATGGAGCGAGGAATCTATTACAAGGATACTCTAGAAAAAGCTATTCTCATTCTTTAGTTTTTTAATAGAGTGCAGAGAGAAATATTTCCTGGCATAAAAAGAACAGAAGCTAATAAAATAACTTCCAGGATGGAGTAGAAAAACAACACGATGTATATCAACTTCCAAGAAACGCAACTGGAATTAGAGTGTAAAGCAGAACTGAGCTCTCAGACATACTATATATGCCAGCACTTCCCAATATTTGCATGTATTCCAAAAATAGAATTATTTCTTATTAATCTGCACCACATTTATTACTTGGCTTATAACTTCTGTTCGGAGATATTTGAAGCTAACTAAACATTCTGAAAAGTAAAAAACATTCTGAAAACGAACTAGAACTAATTGTATTCAAATATCAATTAATATGCACATGATTATATAATTTAATGTATCATTATATAATAAATATATTCAAAGCTTTAGAGTAACTTAACATTACTATTTTAATTTGCTTTTCTCGTATAACCTCTCAATGAGCAGAAAAATACTACATACTCAGAAAACAAATACATGTAATGAAGCAGACTTAGAAGTAATGATATTATAGAAATATTGACAGCACAGATACTTAAAATATTGATCCATAATGAAGAGAAAACTGGGAGCTGAGGCAGATTAAATATTTATTTTTTATTTACAAAACAAACGGCCACAAACAATTTGGCACATTATTCGTGCGTATTTCAAAACGTTTACATTTTTTATCTTTGCTGAAATACGTAGTTGCTTTCCTGCCTTACTCTCGCTCGTGCAAACGTGTTCTGCTTATTTCTCTGCTTCATCCACTATCTAGCCATGTGATCAAATGTATAAAATTGTGGGGTGCTTATGACATCCACAATGATGATGTGAAAAGATGAATGTGTATCCTTAGAATTAGTTATCGAGGAATAAAATTATGTGTTGTATCTAATCCCTGTCTGTTTAACTCTTCTTCTCTGTTATGTCATCTTGTGAAACCACGCAGCTCTATTATTCTCTATGTGCAGTAGAGAATCTTTAAGTGTTCATAGAAATTATATATATCAAAAGCAGCCAAACTTCATGAACACAAGGGCCACATGATTTCGATACAGCACTGAATTCTCCAAGAGCCGCAAATCCATATTTATAACGTTTCAAAAATAATGAGACAGGCTTTGAATAGAAAAAACTTTTGAATTAAATTAAGGAGAATTTAGCACTTTTTAATGTAATAAAAATGTTTACAAATAAACAAATCTGTATTTCTTACTCTGCGTTAAAAAAAAATATATGTCCCAGCTAAATGTAAATTTAAAACTAATGTACTATATAGCTGAGCGTCTTTTTTCAAATAGAAAAATAAAGCATTTAACTGCCCGTTCCCCCCTCCCGCCGCTTATAACTGTTTGGTTTCAACAAAAGTACACTGAAATCGGAATATGTATCGAAGAATGCATTGGTCTTTATGAAAAATGAGATCGAAGAACACGTATTTGTCTTCATAAATAAAATATATGTTAGACGTAAGTGAAAAATAAATCATAAATTTAAGAAACAATTCGAATTTTATAAAACCTTTTTCTATTCAACTTATGCACATTCTTTTAAAAAGAATAAAATAAATCATCACAAAGCGCGCATTGTAGAGGAACCTTTATTGGAGAAAGGAAATTATTTAAAAATAATCGATTAACTTTTTAGGTTATTGCATAAAAATTAATAATTTTGTTTTATCACACAATTAATATGAGGACCAACATACCGAGATCAAATCGAAATTTAAAAAAAGAAGCAAAATATGAAGGATTTAGATTTTTAACGTCGCATCAGAGGATTTATTAAGGATTTTTAAAGTTTGCTGAGCATCGGAGCCTACTAATCTGCTCTTGGACTCACTCCAGCCAACATATTTCTTTTTTGTCTTTTTAAATTTATTATTAAGCATTGTTTTCTTTGCATTTACGCGCATAAAATTAAACAGAAAAATCTAAAAATATTTAAAAACAGCATCTTACGAAAGGCGAATATGTGTGCCATGAAGGCAGTCAACTGAATAACGTTCACGTTTACATTTTATTAAATGTTGCCATTCTTTTTTTTTTCAATATTCGCTATATTATTTATATTTGGGACACAAACTGATGAAAATATCGGAATGATTTGCCCCAGATATCATCACCTGCAAAAAGTGTTACTGCTTTAAGTTGTAAATAAGGTTCCAAGTTTTAAAACTTTTATTCTGGAAAATAGGTAAGATGTCATTTTAAAATATTAAAATTACGAATTTTAAGATTCCATTAATACAATCAATAAGATGTTATAAGCCTTCTCATTCTAATCTAATTGTATGATTTACACTCTGTGACCTGTTTTCATGTTAGTTTTAAGATATTATGAGATGAATGAGTTTTAAGGCATATGAGGTGAATGAGTTTTAAGGCATCAGTTATTACCCTAGCATTAGCAGTGACATCAGCATCTGGGTTAATATGATTCAGAAAGGCGAAGAGACAAAATTGACCACAAAAAAAGAAGGGTGAAGATGGGAAGGAAAAAAATGTGTGTGCCGTGGACATGTAGCTGCAACTGACAGCATTAAAAAGTAATAAATAGGTACTAAAACAAAGTCCATTACCGATTGTTTAATCAAATTAACATTACTGATTGCTGATTAAATAAACAGGCGTCAGTTCCTGCAGAAATCCGCAGGAACAACTGGCCTAACTTTGGCGAGATCTCCAACTTTCAATGGTAGCCAACTTTCACGGTTGACGTGGGAATATGCAAATACCCTTTTCTTATTTATAAAAAAGAAATGTTCGAAAAAAGAACTTCAATAATGTATTTTATTTAAGTGTTTTAGTCCCCCCCGGCCATTCTGAACTACTAAAAAAATTATTGTAACCTCGAAGCAATATAAAAAGTAGCGTTTACAAGTGTAATCAGTGTAACGTTACAAGTAATGTTTTGGAAAATTGAGAGTACAATCAAAAAGAATCGGAGAAAGATCATTCAGCAGTCAAAAAAGTTCAGTTTTCTCCATGCCTTAATAAGAGTTAACATCAGTGTTAACACATCTAAAAAATTAATCGAGATATGATCCTTGGGGATTGAAAATAAGAGTTGCACGTTGTACAGGACATAGGTACGTTGGTTGGCTAGTTTAATTTAAAGTATTATTCAATTCGTTAGAGAATCGGGGTCTTTACTAGTATCTTTAAAATGCCCATTAGAATGTTAGGGGCTGCCATACATTTTTTAAAATTATTTTTATTATTATTTAAAATTTTTTTTTTATAATTGCTCTTTTAATTACTAGCCACTCTAGCGGTCAGACGCCTAAAAGGGTTATTGAAAGAAAATAGTATATAATGGTTTTAACGAGTTTAGCTAGTGTCACTTCATAAAAATATTATGTTTAATATTTCTAATTACATATCATATGATTTAAATGCATTCTATTTAAACCAATCAAAACAAAAGCAGAAAAATTATTTTCAACCCTTTCCGGCACGCTACCTTTTAAATTTTTTTTTTTTTTTTTTTTTTTTTTTTTTTTTTTAAGGATAGGCGATTTAATTAAACATAGGGGAGCACACAGGTAAAATTTTGTAGACAGCACTTCCCGTTTCAATTTTAAGGATGTGCCCAAGGCGGCCTCACTGAATGAATGGAGCTTCGAAAAGCGCGCAGAAGCGAGCATTCCTGGGTACGCGTAATAGAGTAAACGATTTTCCTTACGATTAAAAAACACGAGATTCTGATTGCGGTAGCAGATTTAGCATTATCCACGGTGCACTACGGAAAGGCCAACTACTCTACTCCCCTCAAAAAGAGCACTTCTTGGTTATATGATTACATGCATAGGAAAAAAAAAAAAAACCCTCACTGATCCATTTGCAAATTAATTAAAAAATCAGAAAAAATAAACTTATATTTACACCTAAGAAAATATAAACTGTAAAGTAAAATTATATAAACATTTAGAACACAAAACTATCAACACGTAGAGCTAAAAAAATTTCCTTTAACGAAAGTGAGAGGGAAAAAAAAAAAAAAAAAAAAAAAAAAAGACCTGATCTAGCGAAAATCAAAGAGCTAACTGATAAAATTACCCCCGAGCTTCAGAAAAACAAACCCAACAATTCCTTAGATGATAACCAAGATCTAAGGAATCCTTAGATGATACCAACCCCCCCCCCCAAAAAAAAAAAACTATGCTTTCGTGAAGTACGTGACAGACGTAGATGATGATCGAAGATTATGAAGACCAAAAAGATCTATAAGTTAAAGAAATGTAGTGCTGGCATCAAGGCCAGGTAACCGGTGTAGATGCACTGAGCAGAACTAAAGAGGTAAAAATTGTAGAAGTACCTTCGAAGAAAGAACAGCACTGGCTCTAACACAGTGCGATATATTTGTGTCGAGCTAGAAAGAAAGAAGTTCGTCAACGAGAAAATATTACAAGCAATTTCATCAGCATCAGTATGCCGCATTTTGACAAAAACTTTGTAGAAGAGAAAAGTTTGCGTCCAATTGCTCCCTCATTGTACCATGTTTGGTTTGGTTTATTTGAATATGCCAAAGCCCTCGAGGGCTATCTGCTGAAGGTTCATGCCGGGAGATAGTTTTCATTCCTCCGAGATTCAGTCCCAGGAATTAAAACTATTTAAACCAGTCCCAGGAAGGTTTCCTGCATGAAGATTTCACGTTATTTCTTTAGATGAAAACTTAATATGAGTTTCTTCACGAAATCATTTCTTAGAGTAGGACAACAACCATCGAAAGTTTTGACAAATTTTTCAGCATTATGAGTAAAAATAATAAATGTTAGTAACTCTAACAGTCCGATATTCTGGCTTATTTGATAATTCGACAATATCTGTTAAGTCTCAAACTTACCGGATTATCGAGCTTTTATTACAATATATTTTGCATAAACGGTGTTAAATTAAAATTCACTAATATATCAAAAGACGTCTTAGTAAAAAAAATTGACAAAAAGCAATATCAACCAGACAAATGGCCGATTTTTTCCCCTCTCTTCGTTTTTTTACCTCACTTCTTTTCAAATATTTGTATTTTTTAAATCTAAAACAGACGCGAATTTCTGTTTCATCCGACCATTCACATCTCTCCGAGTACAACATCATCTACATCTCAGAAAATCCAGATTCCAATCTCTCTGCATTAAATTAGTTTTCAGTCTCTAAAGTTTCCGCGAGTAGTTGGAAATCCGGCAAAAAAACTTATGTTGTTTAATAGGAGAACAGTAGCATAATTTTACCGCTCCCGAAAACAAATAATAATAATAATTTTAAAAAATTAACTTTAAAAAATATTTTGTTTAATTTCTGAAGATTACTGTCCTACGTAGCAGTCCTAATTAAACCATTTCTTTAGATAATAAAAATGACGTACAAGTGCTATTAAAACTCATTATGCTAAGAGTAATTAACGTTCAGCTACAAATAACTTAATTTATAGTTCAGGTCATTTATCATTTTCTCTTGATTGATTTTTACGAACGAGATACATGATACTTACGCAGAGTATCATTTTTAATTAGTTGGTCTCCAGACATCCAGAACTCTAATTATCCATATCGCTTGCTCTTTTTAAGCCAGATAAAATTCTTAGATTATAAAGAAAAATATTAATTTAATACTTTGCAATTTCAAGTATTTTCTAGTTTGCATTCGGTCTACAAGAAGTTACATGGATAAGATTGTTGAAATTAGTTTTCCACATAAATTCACATCACGGGTTTGGTTGTACGAATTTTTTATAATTTCTCTCACGAACGTAAATACGAACCAGTTTTGAAACGCCTCTACGAAAGCATCTCTCCCTTCGGGTGCTTCGCCTTAGTAAATTTTTAACCGGCCAAACAACCTAGTTTGCACGTAACTAATTCTGAGTCCAACCCTTACTGCATTTTTTACATACTAAAGTCAGCCCACCAGCGGCCGAGCGCTAAAGTCGCTGAACACTGGTAGTTCGGTCCGAGGTTCGAATCCCGCGAACGGGCTGGCTGCATGGGTGTTTTCGTGGTTTTCCCCATGTGTAACGTGTATACGAGCCAGTTTCCCTAAGAAAGTCTTCCACGAAGGCATCCCTTCCCTTAGGCAGATAGCCCTAGTGTGCTTTGCCATAATTAAATACACCACACCATACTAAAGTCAATTACACTAAACATTAATTTGAAATGAAATTGATTGCCCCTATCATCAGGATCTAAAAACTGTGATATGTCTCCAGTATTATCAAGATAAAAAGATTATCGATTTCATTTAAATGAGCATATGAGGACAACCTAGTCCAAAATATCCTTTAGAATAGTTTAAAAAACAATCGATTTCGTTTAAATGAGCATATGAAGACAATCTAGCCCAACTAACCATATTAGTAAAATGTATAAAGTATCCACAAATATTTTGGATATTGTTCAGAAGTTCATAAAATAAATGTATAAAAGAAATACTTTGTGAACAGCAAAAACTATCATCTAAAATAATTTATTAAACAACACATTTTTTTTCTGTTGTTACTGTTACCTAAAATAATGTGAATCAAATCTGTTTTTATGAACGAAGTTGTAATAAAATAACACGTTTCACTTAATTTGCCACATAAAGTGAGCATAACATGGATATTTTCAATTATTTTTTAATTTAGTTTTCTAAGTATGGTAAAGGTTCTACCAAAAAAATTAATAGTTTTAGGGGTTTCGAGACTCAACAAAATCTGAGGATCACTAACTACACTTTAAGTATCGCTTGAATGGCTATGAGCGATAGTCGCTAGGCATTTAAAAAAAAAAAATATGAAACTGCCGAATAAAATAACTTTGAATATAATTAAGACACAATAACACGCCGAATAAATACTAATTCAGAAGTCAAACAACAAAAATCAGCATTATATTTACAAAATTTTCACAGGACTAGTTTCGATGGTTTTACCGAACCACCATCTTCAGCTGCAAAACCGCAAATGAAAAAATGATTTCATTTGCGGTTTTGCATTTTTTCATTTGCGGTTTTGCAGCTGAAGATGGTGGTTCGGTAAAACCATCGAAACTAGTCCTGTGAAAATTTTGTAAATATAACGCTGATTTTTGTTGTTTGACTTCTGAACTTTGAATATGTTATCCGGTTCTAGTTTATAAAACTCTTTTCTTTTCTATTGGAGTTTCCGACAAAAACGCTCTCAAAACAATCTGACGTCTTTAGCTAACATGCAATATTTGAAATACGTATATACTTTTTTTTTAATCTCTCTTTTCCTGTTCTCTTGTTCTGTACAAAACAGTGCCATACAATGAATGAAAGGATTGCACTGCATTTGATTTTCATACTGTTACAAACTTACAAAGAGTAGTATTTTCTTTTATTTCAGCTCTTTTGTTTCTTACAGTACTAAAAGAAGAGCAATTTAGAGACATCGACGACGAATAAATTCGTCTCGGTCATTGTGAAGCATGTCAATAAAATAATAATAAAGGGCAGTGACAAGAGGGATGAATCAGATTATTTTATCGATTACTAATTCTCATACAGATAATGATGGTACAACAGTTGACGACTCCACATTTTAAGTCTCAATTTAAAATAAAAATTACTGATATAATAATTCATTCCGACTTACATAAGGCAAATCAAGTAAAAATTATTGATTAGGCGATTTGAATAAACATAAGTCTTTTTAAAATTAAAATATATAATTAATCCTAATATTTTCAGCAGACTGTAACTAATAAAACAGCTGGAATCATTAGGTTGATATATTAGGTCCACCAGCGGCCGAGCGTAAAAGTCGCTGAACACTCGTAGTTCGGTCCGAGGTTCGAATCCCGCGAACGGGCTGGTTGCATGGGCGTTTTCGTGGTTTTCCCCATGCGTAACGTGTACATGAGTCAGTTTCCCTTAGAAAGTCCTCCACGAAGGCATTCCTCCCCTTAGGAAGATAGCCCTCGAGGCTTTGCCATAATCACACACATACACGTTGATATATTACGTAATTTTTTTTTCCATACAAGAATGAATAAAAATAGATTTTATATTTACCTGTTTTCCACATATAATTATGTTCAAACTGCATGCATTCAAAACTCTTAAATATCTGCGACTACATCTTGAATACTTGCACGAGAAAAGTACAAGTGTGTTAAAAAATTCCGTTTTAAGAGAATGCAGTTTTTTTTTTTTTACTTTCCATTAGAAGGTTCAAGCAAACTAAATATCTCTATATAATAAAAGAAAAAATCTGTCTGTGTGTGTTTTTCGTTCGTGCTGCGCATAAGCTAGTAGACCCAGGGCTACGAAATTTGGTATATAGGTGCATCTAGACAAGAGCCAGTGCACTTCGAAGCGATTTTTTTTTTTTTTTTAATTCGAAAAAATTTTATCTTTTTTTTTTTTTTTTTTTGAAGAAATTGCATCATTTTGAATAGTTGTTTTGGCAACAGTTTTTCATTCAATGCTTCGTATTCTGGACTGCTGACTGTTGAAAATATGAGATAAAATATTTATTACGTATTTCACTGTTTTTAAGATACTGAAAAGTTTAGCATGATTTTTTTTTTTTTTTTTTTTTTTTTTTTTTTGTTACGGGAAGTTGGTTAATTTATTTATTAGGATAATTAATATTTGTATTAAGGGATATTGCTTATTTCATGCTGCTTATTTTCTTTTGATTTTTGGACACGCAACACGCACCTGGCACTCTTCTTATTCTGACGCGCACGTGTCTCTCAAGGCACACAGAAAGAATTCTTTTTTCCCTCGCTCTCTTTATTAGCTAATGGCAAAGAGTTTTGTATATTTTGAAATTATGCCATCCACGAAGTACAATATTGATTGGTTATTGCTTTCTGATGATAGTTTCATTCTTTTAGAAACTGTTTTGGTAACAGTTTTTCCTTCATTGCTTTGGATACTGCACTGCTGACTGTTTTCTCTTGAAAATATGAGATTTATTGCTTATTTCATTGTAATTTGTTTATATTATTCTTGAATTATATATAATTATACAAAAAGTTTTGCACGATTTTTTTTTAGGAAACAAAGTTCTTAACTTCCTTTATATCAGTTGAATTCTTAAGATTTTGCAACGGGAAGTTGGTTAATTTATTTATTAGGATAATTAATAAATGTATTAAAGGATATTGCTTATTTCATTGTAATTTTTTAATATGTAATACATTTTTTCTGATAAAGTTTTTCTGCAGAGTAAAATTCTATGCGGGTTTTAAATGTAATGTTTCCCTTTAGGCAGTTTTACGGTACATTCAAAAGCCAGATGAAAGCTGGCAGCTTAGCGGCTAGTCACATATATTCAAGCAAACTAGATATTATATATTTATATTGAAGAAGGGTTAAAAAATGCAGGAAGCACAACTGCTATATAATTTAAAATTTAAGCCGGAAGTTTAATACAATATTTTAAGATTTAAAATTAAGATGAGGCTTAAATGCAAAGCAATATTTTAACATATTATTTCCGCTGATATCCCTTCCCGCAATGATATTGTTTAAATCTGCTTTAAAAAATCTTTTGTATAATGTTGTAGAGACATTAGGTATTTTTTGGATAAGCCGGAGAGATGAAAAATTAGCAATGCCTTCGCCGGGAGTCGAACCACGAACCGCTGGAATACCGGCTCACGCGCAGAACCACTACACCACGAAGGCACGCTAGGAAGGCGGGAGAAATACCTTATATACTCCCCCTTTTAAAGGGCGATAGGGGCTTTTAGGGGCCCAATCGCCAAATCCTGGGTGTGGAGAATCCTCATCCAACACCCTTTTATATCGGGCGCCACTGTAGAGACATTAGGGATTTATAAATAAATTGGTTTGATAGAATATCGTATTGAGACAGCTTGTTGAGACATTAGGTATTTTTGGAAGTAGCTGGAGAGATGAAAAATTAGCAACGCCTTCGCCGGGAATAGAACCACGGACCTCTGGAACACCGGCCCAGCGTGCAGAACAACTACACCACGAAAGCACGCTAGGAAGGCAGGAGAAATACCTTATAATGTTACATTACTACTGACTTAAATTGCAACGAAAATGCTATGCATTGGTACACTAATGAAGACCAAAGTTCAAAAATAAAGATTAAATTCGAAGCAATACGATAATTATTATACAGGTGCTATTTTGCCTACAATGGTCTTCCAAGAATTGAACCTCCAAACGTTTCCCAGAAAAGTTCCAAGCACCAGAAAAATCACTTGTTCGCAATCACAAAATGGATATCCTTCGCTTAATTTACACTAGTTAATTTTATTCTGCTCGTCAGCTCATACTGAACTTTCTTCGTGATCCTTGCAATTAGTCTTACATTCAGCCATGATTCGTCCTTGATTTTTTACAATCTTCGTGACCTTCAAATGTACATTATACCTCTGAAAAGAAATTTTTCTTTCTTTATAAAACCTCACTGTTACATTTGAGGAGGATTCTTACTCGGTCACTTATTAGACACCGCACTGCTCATTTATTATCACTTAGCAACAGCTGTTGTTCAGAAATCTCCACGTCCCTTTTTTTACTGCATGATGAGTTCTAAAGTCAGAGAAATTGCATAACATTTTCCTTTTTATCAGTTTAATGACCAAAAACACATTTTCTAGTTCAACTCCTCCATTAAAATGCGATTCAACTTATAACGCTAAGGTACTCAATCTTCGTCAACAGAAATTTCTAATAAATTATAAACATAAATAAAATTCAGCATTGTTAGCTACAACGGACGCAATCATAGCCTGAACAATCAGCAATACGTTCCATCGTTGAGAAATCGTTCGGTTTTACAATTAATCAATGAATAACCGATTCCTGCACAAAAAAATCAATTTTATTTAAGTTGGGTTGGGCTAGTTGAATATAGCACAATACACAAGGTCTATCTGTCTAGGAAGGAGGGGTGCTTTCGTGGCAAATTTTCTGAGGTTTTGGTTTTATTATGGCAAAGTTACTTTTACAGTAAAATACAATTTAAATACTTTTTACAGGAGTCCGATTAACGGTTTGTTTGATTATGGCAAACTAAGCAAGGATTATCTGCCTAAGGAGATGGATGCCTTTATAAAATACTTGCTAAAGGAAACTGGCTCGTATCCACGTTAGACAAGGGAAAACCATGTAAACCAACCATGCAGCCACCCCGTTAGCCTGAAATTGAACCTGGGTCGACATCCCAGTATTCAGCGATTTTAACTACTTGGCCACTTGTATTGAACAACGACGTAAAAATTATTATCACAAATCTCTGGGAACTGACACACAAGAAGAAAAGACGACAGAAAACACGAAAAGTAAAATAAAAATACGATGGAAACAAAAATAATAGCCATTGTAAATTTGGGAGTTATTTTTTAACACAAAAACACGTAATTTAATTGTATGTGATTTGAATCATTAAAATGTTTATCCGAAAAAAGTAAAATGCTTAGGAAAATTGAATCAAGTACTCTGGCCGATTTATTTACGTTGATTTCGTTTTGAATACCGATTAAGAAATGAAACAGACAACAGCTTTCAGACAACACTACGATAATGTGAATCACATAACAATACTAGCAAAAATATACGAAGCTTATCCCTCTATAAGCCATTTTGAGGAAGAAAAAAATTTAAAAAATTTAAATACTTTTTACAGGAGTCCGATTAACGGCAGAACGGTTAAAAACCGACGAACACCGGTATTTCGTCCCGAGTTCCCATCTCGGGAAACGAGCTTGCCGCTTAGGAGTTTTCATAGTTTTCTCCCCTATAACTTAAGACATGGCATTTTTCCTTAAAAGGTCCTCTGACCGGCATCCCTCACTTTAGGTTGATAGCCCTAATGTGCTTTGGCATAATCTGGTTCATCCAAAATTCATTATACATTATAATTTATAAATATTAATATACAATCGCGATTTCAAGTTTATCAGCTACAACAATGCTAAAATTCGAAAATTGTTTCTCATAAAATGAAAATTTTATATAAAATATGTCTTTCGTCCCTCCTGATTTAAAACAAAACCAAACCAAACAAAAAAAGAGCAGTAAAGTTGCCCAATACTGGGAGTTGCACCTAGGCTCGATTCCAGACGAACGGGCTGGATCCAATGGACGTTTTCGTGATTTACCTCTCGTGTAACGTGGATACGAACTATTTTTCCATATAGCCTTAGCATGTTTTTCCATAAACCAAATAAATAAACTAAATGAAAAATTAGTGCCTATTATTGTTACACAGTCAAAACGCCTTTCCCGCTTCCTAAGTAAAGCTTGGGAATTACATTTCAAGATAGATAGCATGTGAAGACTATACTTGTTGACCAATGGGTACAGAGCTCTAGTGTTCTTCGTGTTGGTACCTTTCCTTGCAGTTAGCCCATTTGCCGGAAACTGTCTGTGTTCTTCGTGTATCTCAGTGCCTACCTGTATCTCAGTAAAGCAACCTGTAAAATTCCTCTGACGACAATCTGATCAAAAATTTTACTAACCGTTTTATATGCTACAAATATTCGTCGGGTGATTGTAGTGAGTTCTATTAAAATGAAAAATACATTTGGGAAATAATATATTGACAGATCAAAACTATTTATTTTATGAATTACTAATCTCATTAAATTCGGCACATCGATTAAAACATACCAACGTCTAATGAGAAAGAATGTCTACGTTGAATATCTACAGAAAAACTAACCAGCATTTAAATTAAAGCACTGAGAGGGGTCATACAGCCAATTTCGTTTTGCTATCAGGAATAGAAAAGATGAATATTTAAGTTTCGCGGCGTTTAGTATACTGTTTGGCTTATTACATATTTTGGCGCAAATGCATGTGAGATAACGATTCGTACACAGTTAATATTCAACATGGAAATGTAGAACAAAAGAAAGTAAACTTTCTTCCTCAAAAGCAAAATTTTGCGCAGATTCATTGCGCATATAGCAAAACACAAAGGAAAGATTTCTTCAACATAAAAAGAAAACTGTAATCACGCGTACTCGTTCGAGGAAAGGTCTACTGTACCGAAAAATGAATACAAACCGGTCAGAAACGTTTGAAAGCTCCCAGACCGTGTTTTAAGAGGTTCAACTGCACTAACCTTATTCCAATACAATAACTCTTTTACATACAAATGCTATAACATGAATATGCTCCAAGCAAGGCTGGGAGGAAAGTGAATTTTAATGCTGTAGGAAACGAACTAATTATCTTTAAACAGAAGTTCACACAGATGATGTAATCGTGGAGTTACAAAGTAGATAAGGTTTAATAATGCACAAGCCTATCATGAGATCAGTAAGGCTAAAGTGAGAACTTTTCACGATCAAGTGATTGGTTTCTATGCCCCCTCCTTCTTTCTGGCCCCAATTCTAATTATTTCATTTTTACTCCTTTTCCGTCACCGGTGTGGAAATTCTTCGGCTTCTGTAACTACGCCAAAAGATGGCCAGGAAGTTTAACTGAATACGGTAAAGCATTCGATATGTATCTCCGTCTTATGAGGGTTTAATTTACAGGTATTCAATGGTATTTTTATGGAAAAATGAATCGTATTCTTTTACACATACAGTAAATAATGAAACTCCATGCAGCCTACCTACTGCAAATCGTTTTCCAAACGAAATATCAATTCTATTTGCCGGTATTCGGACACTGGGGATATGTTACAAAATCATACTTACAAGATATGGTCTGTTGAAAAATTTAACGTGATCATGCCTACTGAGGGTTTTCTTGCAAATTATACAAGAAGAAACACGCAAAAGCTGCGTAAAACTAAAAGAGGTTAAAAAATTTCACTGCATGTTTATATAATTTCGGAATAAATCAGCTAAAAGATATACATGAAATTCGTTCGAGCACAATAATGGCTTAATATGAACTTTTATTCAATTCAATGGTAATGCGCATTAGGCAATTCATCTTAATATGTCCATGAATAAAAGATACAATTTAGCAAAAGTAGATAAATTTTTGTATAATTATTTAACCAACCAAGCAAAAGCTCCTCCTATAGCGCAGCATAAAATCAGATTTAGAATTTCAGAAAAAATATAAAAGATAATTCCTAGTGAAAATGACCGCAACTGAAAGAATATGCTTTTACGGATTTTAGATTATGAAAAACACACACAAATACTTCGTAATAAAATAAAATCGAGCAAGCAAGGGAATGCCTCATTAAACTTACGAAGCAGATGTTTCAGAAAGAAGCTGAAAAATCCTAGTTCAGTTCAAAAATAAACTAAAGTTACAGCTGGGAGTTCCACTGAAAGTGGGAATAAAAACAAGAATGATGAACAACAAGAATGATGAACAACAATAAAAACAAGAATTCCAATGAAAGTGGGAATAAATCCCACTGAAAGTGGGATTTAAAAGATTCCCCCCCCCCCCGCAAACATACACAAATGTAACTGCCATATATCTCTGAAACGCAGTAAATTTTTTTAAACCGTCTTAGAACTTCTACGCCGAGAATAAAACCTAATAAAATTAAATTACCTTTTCTAATAAAGTTGTTACTTCACAGCTGATTTGACCTACTGATAGTAAGTAAGCTTTTGGCACGCATGGAATCACATCAAATGTTGAAAACTATAAATCAGACGTCGCGACACTTCTGCCTAAATATTATAATTACAAATGAAGCATTTTTTCGAAATTAAGATGCAGTTTGATACTGCTGGGCCCTTTTATTAATTTCTTTGCATGCTAAAGCTATCAGGGCATTCATCGGTCAGATATTATTACTATACCTGGGCATCCTAAATTGCTAAATTGTCGTAAATTTGCCATTTTATGAAAGCTAATTTTTATTACTTAAATGATAACTTAAAAAATAATTTTAAATAAAATAATATAGATTTATCTACGACCTTTCGTCAGGACTTAGTAACTCAATATAACACAAGGCAAGGTTCTCTACGCCAGGGGTCGCCAACCGACGGTCCGTTAAGACTTTTTGATGGTCCGCAGAAAAATTGGGACATTATTTAAGTTTTTATGAAGATTCTGTTTAAAAATGACGAGTAACAAAACCTATTATGGAATATGGATTTTATATATATATATTTAATTTTAGCTACTACTTTTAGCGAAATTCCTTCTGAATTTAGCGATTTTTGCAGGTTTACCTAGCGAAATTTGAAAGTAAGAATTGGCATCCATAGATATGCTGCTGTTATCAATAGTAGCGAGAAGTGGAATTCTCTTTCCTTTTGAATTACAAACATATGTTATTGTGGTCTTTAATAGAACAATTTTTCTCCGTGTCAATAGTTATCTTGATGGATTTTTATGAGAACCATCTCAATTCTTGTTTATAATTGCTTCCGTTTTGTCTAACTGTTGATCGATGGCGCCATTACTGAATAAGCAAATGTTTACAATAATTAAAAATTGGCGGCATAAACACTGTCAATTTATTAATATTGCTTTGGGTTTGTCGGTTTGTTCTTGCTTTTCGTGAAGTTCCTTTTCAGTGGCGTGTATACGAGCCAGTTTCCCTTAGAAAGTCCTCCACGAAAGGCATCCCTCAGACAGATAGCCCTAGTGTGCTTTGCCGTATTCTCAATAAACAAAACAAAAAAAAAAAAAAAAAAAAATTCAGTGGTCTGGAAATGAGAAGCTTTCCGTACAAGAAGGTAAGATTTTTGTACTTTTCATGTAATTTTTCAATGTGAACGAAATATGTGTAGTTTGCTGATTATTACTGTATAAATGTATATACCTTTTTTTTTTAAATTCATATAAGTGGTCCACCAAATGTAAAATTATATATGTAGTGGTCTATGAAAAGAGTTGACGACCACTGCTCTACACCACTAAGTAGCCACCATTGCCTTGAACAAACTTTTCTGGCAAAATGGATCCACACCTTATGTTGCCTCTGCCGACCTACATTTTAACATTTCGATGCAATAAGCTATAGAGTTCTTCTCATATAACTAAGTGCCTTTCTGCAGCCAATTACATGGTACAATGTTTCATAAGAACAGTTAATAGTGGAACACGAATATAATATATACTTCTGTAGTCTCGTGCATGCAATGTGCAAAGTACCATCTGCTTGCTCTACTAAGCTCTGATGTGACCTTCGCCACCTAATGCTCAATCCTCAAGCCTGTTAGACACCTATTAAGCTGACTTCATCTATCCATGAGAGATGGATAGGTGTACAACGTTTGCTCTCTGGGCTGATGATATGTCTACAGATGGTATATTGGAGGTAGATATTTAATTTGTTAGCTCCTGAGAATCTAGAAAAGAGAGATTGATCAAAGATACATTACTAATGACGGAAAGAATCGGACAGTGTGTCATTCTGCGCCCAGAATGCTTACATAATCATATAAGTCATTAAACTGATGTATGTCCTATAACATCCATTGCGACACACCTTTGTTTGTTTATTGCCTTTGTTTTTGATGCTCCAGTCTGCTCAGATGGAAAAGAGTATGGATTTATTACCGCAAAGAATCCAGTAACGACATTGCATTTTTTACTCACTAGATTAGCCAAAGGCTAATCGGTAGTGGTTTTAGAGGTAACGAGTTAAACAAAAGCTGTTGACTGATTAAAAAAATTGAATTATGGCAAAGCACGCGAGAGCTATCTACCGAAAATGCGGGACACTTCTTAGGAAAACTGGTTCGTATCCACGTTACAGATGAGGGAAATCACGAAAACACCTATTCAGCCAGTCTGTTAGACTGGAATTGAATCCAGGTCAAATAATTACCAGTGTCCAGCTACTTTACTGCTCGGTCGCTGATGAACATAGAAAATTATTGTTAGACAGAAAAAAATATGATATTAAGCTATTTATCACTGCTGTTCATTCTAAGGTTCTGGATATTCAGAGTAGTAGCATTCAATAGCACTCTTTAACAAGCAGATATTTACGTTTTCTATATAACTGAAATTATTCTTGCTGCGCAAAATATATCACAGGCAGCTTAACCCAGGTTCAAATCCAGTTGAATGGGCTGGCTGCATTCATGGGATTTCTTCCGTTTTGGGAGAACACCGACTAAGTTTGAACAAAAAGATCATCAGATATCGATCAGCGTTACCTAGTGGCCACCGCAAAATTTTAAATGTGTTACTTTATTGTGTAGTGTTTTTGTTTTTACAGTAAGTATTGTCAGTATAAAATTTTTAAAGCGTGTCATTCTTTGTTCAAGGAAATAACAAACTCAAGAAGTCTATTCCTTATGTTTAGAAAAATTTTACCTAAGTAGAAGTGGGCGAAATATTAGAATTTCACCATTAATCGTACAAGTATAGTCTAATCGCATTAACTGTCCAGCTCCGTCGCAATTTTGACAGAGACCACTCTAGGGGTGGATTCGAGAGTCTCAGGGCCCATTTCCTCTACCAATCAAAACCACTCGAGAGGACGTAAGACTAGGCAGTATTTTAAATGCGTCCCTCCCATGCCACATTATACTTACAAACATCCAACTCTTTTCCGGAATTTGAACACGAGTCTAAATAACCAATATGACGATGCGCCGCTGAGATGGCTTTCGGGAGATTCAGAGTGATAAACCAAACGGAATTGTGAAACAGAACACATAGTTAATATCACTACTCGAAATAAGAACATGACGAAAGCATGTTTTCTCGTTGGAAATATCAAACTGGGGCAAATATCTTTCTAAAGAAAACTGTTTACCGTACGTTGCCTTTCAACAATAAAGATGCATTTGATATTTTCTGCGCATGTTCCACAATTATGAGTCACTTTTCCTTCGAAAATTCATTCCCCCTTCTGACAAATAACCCTGCTATATTTTGCTTCATTCAGAGAAATAAACACAAAGAATTTTCTATCGTTAGTCAAAATTGAGGTTGTTTTTCTTTGCATAAAAAACATAAATTTTTTGACTTGTTTAAACGCCTTTTACATTTATGAACATTTTTATAAAAATACATACTGCGGGTTAATTAGAGAGTTTTGATAGTCAAATGAATATAAAGCATATATTTTATCAGAAGTTTTCTTTCTTTTTAATAATTGTTTCCCCTTCTTCTTCCTGAAAGACATACAATGAGCAGTACTTTGCAGCTTAAAAGACATTAAGATATTAAACTACGCTGCCGACTTAAAACGGTGCCACGGTAACTTCGATCTGAATACCGGCAGATTTCAGTAACCAATCTACAAAATGGAGATATCAATTCTCTCTCTATATCAGTAATACAGACTACTTGAAGATATTTATTCCGTTTTATGATAGTTTTAACCAGCATAGAGTAACTTGGCAAAATCTGACGGATAACTGCTTGTGCAATAAGTCGTATGGCTTTTGCAATTCTGTTCCGGTAAAGTTGAAGGATGGTTAGAAGAGGATTTATAAAGTGGGGGCCTCACCTAATCTGAACATTTGAGGGCTTTCCATCTTAAAACAAAAGGCTATTAAAATTCAATTAATGATCTCGGGGCCTTTCGTGATTACGACCTGCACGACCCCATAAATTAGCCTGGATATGGTTGCGAATATAGCGAAAGTTGAAGGTATGGTTGCAAGAGGAAGGCTGACATTTACAGCAAATTATTGCTCTTTGGGGTCAAGAGAAATAAGTGGTTTCCTCAAGTATCGAAAAATGTTTAGCCATCTTATTCCAGATTAATGATCCTAATCCACTAGACAAAAGCTTCTGCCAATTAATTCAGAAAAGAGGCTTTTCCTTTTATGAGAATAAGTAATTTTTCTAAGCAGCAGAAAAGGCCAGGAGAATTCCAGAGAAGAATTTATGTGACGGCACAAGTTACAATCGCGATGGACCTGGCATTTCAAGAGCCCCCAAATCTATGCTTAATTTGCAATGAAAGATAAACAAACCTGCGCCTTAGAAATAGGGTCCTCCCATTTCATAAATCTACAACTGTATAATTATTAACTTTAACAGGATTTTCATTCCTCATGAGTACATTTGGAGGTATTAAATGCTTATTTTTGAATGAGGAAATAAAAGTATAGTTACATTTTGGTTTGAATCTTTGAATATGGCCTGAAATATTATTTATATCACCATAGAAAGGATGAAATTAATGATATTCCATTCTGGTCATGGCATTTGAAAGCAAAAATATGTACAATAGTAATTCAAATGTTCAGAGATACATACTGCTCTGAATCTTATTCAAGGATACATATTGCACCAATAACTTTTAAATTATTATCAGAATTTCAAATTAAGTATAAATGAATACATAAGATCTGTATTCAAGACCATCATAAAAAAGGCTACTGAAGTAATTTTTTATTAAAGTACTCAAACTTAGTTGCATGCCCTGATTACAGAAATTGAACTTATCAAGAAAACTTATTTTTTTTTAAATCAAGACTAAGTACACTAAAGCAGAATATGCACTGAATAAAGAGGACGGCATAAAATTGCAAGAGAAAGGGAAATCAAATTTATCATGCCAATATAAGTAATTTTTTTTAGTTTGACAGATGCCATAAAATAAATGAATAATTAAAAAAAAACTTCTCATACAAAATAACACGACCAACAAACAGGACTTTGATATTCCACTTTGGAATGATAAGTATAAGGTTTAATTTTTCTGTAAAAGAAAATACACAGGATACATCTACTATTTGTGACTATTTGTTTCTTTACGGAAAAAAATCTCTTTTTGCTTGTACAAGCTCTGTAATGATCTGCTGAATAGAGATTTCATCTTACTTTCTCCATATTTTAAATTTTGAATTAATGCCTATATATATTTTGCTGCTAAATCATTCAGATATCATGTGAACAATTTCATGAACTAAAATACACCACTAAATGTTAAATAAACAATGTTTTAATTTACTACATTAAAAATAAAATTATTTCTTGCACATTTCCATATACTAATAATATCTGAAAAAATTTATCAGTTTCAAAAATTCAGTATTCCTGAAGTATTTCTTCAGAGCTAATTTTTTCACTTTGAAGAAAGTGCTATGCAAAGCTACAAACAAACCTCTTCCACCGTCTTATGTATGATTCTTCCTTTATGGAAAATGAAAGATTAGTATGGAAAACCAATGAAAAATTAGTCATTGTTGAATATCGGATTTACTTTTTGTCTAACAAATATAATGCTTATCAGTATAGAAGAAAGAATCACCTAAAACAATGTATGCTTATTGATAACATTTTAGAAAAGTAGTAATATTTATATCATTATTACCATTAATAAAATATGTCTGTGATTTGATATATTATATACTTTTTGCTGCAGAATTTTTCTAAACTGTATACTATAATTTGTAATTTTGCATATATCGATGATAATTATGCATAGATGGTAATTATCTGTAATATAGATGGCAAACTGGAAGTACACAGACCGTGGCCTAATAGATAAAATTTGTCAATTATTAATATTATTGATTTTCTAGATATGTAGAATATTTTCATACTTTTTCTCTGATGATCCAATGAATATGAGATTTTATTGCAGAAAGGCATCATTTGGCTAGAACGATGGTATCTTTTCAATCAGTTAAAGATGCAGAACAATTATGAGACACTCTGAACATGGCAAAAAATGATCAGGTGATTTTTGCAGGAGACATACATTTATAGTTATAAGACCATACAAATGTGAACGCAGGTGATCCTGGAGAAGGCATTGGATGTAAAATTGTCTGCCCCTTCATAGGAGGTAAGGGTGGGCACCTATTAGGTGCCTCCATAATAAAATGGCCACCATTTCTGGCCTAAGTAGTGGCCAATGATGTTATAGGCAAGTGCCTGCCATTGAAAAAAGAAAACTTAAACTACATATATATATATCTACTATCTAGATTTAACTTGCATCTACTGTACCAGGATGCATAAACTAAATTCTGTATGTACAAAAATTAGCTATCTCTGTTATATAAAACTCTCTTTCCATTTTTATAGCTTATTGTTTTTCAATAGTGTGACGAATTCAAAAGGCAAGAGGTAGCGTAAATAAATTTATTTGGGTTCTTTCTAAACTATATGCAAAAAAAAATAAAAATAAATAAACTTATACAGTATTGTTCTCACAGCAAGGTGAGGAGAAAAGAAATATAACCAGTTCCAGACAGTGTGAATAAAGTCCCTGTTTAAAACTCAGCCAAGATGAAAGTTCTCGTTTGGAAATAGTTCAAGCTGGTGGCTGGTTCAAGATAAGACTATTTAGAATTAATCAGCTCTCTAAGCCTGTGGTTGCCGGACTGAGCTGTGTCCGAGCAGGATGCTCTTCGTGAGGTAGCGGCGAACCCGGCTACCTCGCTGTAAATCTTTTCGCAGAGATATTAATATCGCTCTACACAGAGCGAAGCAAAAATATGCTCATGGCCGCGGTGGAAAAAGCGAGAGAAGGTTTGTCTCTCTACTTACTGCAACTAACTCTCACTCGCTCTTCCCTCTGGAACTGTGTTCCATGATTTTGTTCAAGTTGTACTGGCCGTGTTGAAATGAATCCCAGGATCCTCATTTGTCCATAACTTTTAGAAGTGCTTCTTGATTGGCAAGAGAACTTTGATTAACAACTGGATATAATGAAGACAGCCTGGGGAAAAGTCAGCGAGAACTTTTCGATTCCAACTGGGGACTCAAACCGAGTGGTCTGAGACACTGAATCCTATAAACTGATGAAAGGGAACGGAACAATGTTTCCCTTCAAACAACTATATTAGGAACAAAAACTTGAAATTGTTTTGTTATTGCTGGTCACTTCATCTTTTCGAGAATTCGTTAAGAAATACTCTGTATGTGGGAACATTCGAAGTGGCCATTCTTTTTCTCAGAACTTTGTGGTGGTCGATAAAATAGCTTAAGAAGTTACACAAGAATCATATTCCCCTATCTGGCTTGCCTACTAATAATAGAAATGACAGTTGAAGCACATGGTTTGTGTTGCATATTTTTTTTTTTTTTTTTCATTTCCATTCAGCATGCTTTATTTTATAAAATTGTACAAATGAAGGTTAACTTGAATTACCATCTCAAATGAGGTGGAGAAAGTAAGTGCTGTTCAATAATAAAGACATGCATTAACAATCGTAAATTGGAAGGGCTAGCAAAGCACTTGAAATGCTTAAATTAAGAAACAGACTATAGCACATACTTTTCAAAGAATTTTCAAAATGATTTAGCCAATACTGAAAGGGAACAGAATCCATATATTGCAGCTAAAATTAAATTTTACTAAAATTCTAGCTGCATAATTTAGTTTTGCAAACTGCACAAAAAATAATATTAGAGAAAAAGTATTTTATCACTTGATGCGCAGTATAGATTTTCATAATTCGTTTGTAAAGGTACAGAAATTCATATCATTTGCAACCGTCAAATAAAAATTCTACCTCATAATAGTATCTGGCAGAATATTTCAGAAGCATGTTTATAAATTATGTTCTAAGTAAGTGCCAGTAAAATAGTTTCATCCGTTTGGAAAGGTGCTCCATGTTAAAGCACTTAAAAGGCAAGATGTAGTTTCAATAGCTTTAAGAAACTTAATACTGTTACATAAAAGTGCTAACATCCCTTCAAATAATAATAATAAAAAAAAAAAAAAAAAATAGAATATCTCTTAAATTATTTAAACAATATGAAAATTTACTTAAATACAAAAAATAAATGTGTTTTGTGAAGATAAAAGTAACTAAAAATGAAATTTAAAATAATAAAAAACAAAAATAAAATTCTTTTGTGATAATCATACTATTTGAAGAAACAAGCAGAATAAATAATTAAATAAATAAAATAAATGATGAGAAACAGGATTATGAAAGTTTCCATATTTCAGTTTCAAATTTAAATATTAATATGTAGTAGTGATAATAATTATATATTAAATATTCATATTAAAAATCTTTTCAGAAGTGTTTAAAAATTAATATAATGTATACAGAACCTCTTATATTAAATAATGAAAAATTCATAAAAAGGCACATGAAATGAGTGTTTTAAAGAGTCGTGGTAATTTAACTCGGAAATTTATTTCACTCTCTCTTCCAAAAACATGCCCCAAAATTCTATTTTATATTAGAAAAATGCCTTTTAATTCTTTTACAAGCATGGCACTTCTTTGGTAAGCAAATCAAGAAAAATCTGAAGTCATTATTTTAATTTCAAAATGTGAAAATTTTAGGAAAAACATCAGATTCAAGAAGCAAAACAAAACATTTCTGACAAATTTAATTTTCCAAATTCGGCGTTCACGATGATTTGAATTAACTTACCGATTTGTACGCGAAATGTAAAATCATTAGAGGAATTAATGTAGCCAGTGCTTACATTTAAAAATCCTTCTCTAAAAATTAGAAATCGCACATTTCAATAAAATTAAATATAAGCAGCCATTCAATATTATTCTGTTTTCCTTTATATTTTTATTATTTTAATAAGCTGAGAATTAGATTCCTACAAAAGTCTTTCCTACAGATGAAAAATTAATAACAAACTTCTGAATAGTTAAAAGTCTTATAATAATATTTATTAAGCATTAGTTTAATATTCAAGATCTGTTATTTAGTATACATAGGAGAAACTAACGTCAAAAATCAGTCATATGATGTTTTTTTTATTTGACTGGTAAAATGTATATAGTGATACAAACCGACTGTTATTTACTCCACATAATCCAGTTCTTCCATACGATCTTGTTCAATAAATATCCTTGCGTGCAAAATATAACATTTCACATATAATAAAAATTAAAAACTTGCAAAATGCTCCGCAAAACAGCGCACTATCCGTACCATATATGCGTTTGTATCCACTGAAAACAAAGCCGAATCTAGAATGCTTAAGCAGACGACCACAATACACCACCACGATTTTAAACACTGTTGACGGTAGTTTTGTTGCAGCTACGTAACACGCCGAGTTTAAATCGTAGAGTTTAGATGTCTGACAGATAGAAATTCTATGGGGCGAATTCAAGTGCAACGCTTGTCATGGTAATCGCACTTGCATTGCAAAACCGAATTCAAGTGCAACGCTTTTCGGACACGCCTACTGAAAATACGTCACTACCATAGAGGAATTTTGCGGCTACTCCTGACCTGCCGCAAACTCTTAACAGCGACTGTAAACAAGATGGCTGAAGTGATTTTGCTCAGACGTTTAAGAAATCGGAGAAATGCTGATCGAATCCCTTGGCATTTAAGAGACAGTTGTAATGCTTTTGAAATGGTGGAGCGTGAATTCATCAGTTGATTCAGATTAAATCGGTTTGCTTCAATGAATTGAAACCTTTTCTGAAGGCAACTGCCAATGGATATTCTCTGCAAAAGCAGGTTTGTTTTTACTTCAGATTATGAAAACTGAAATACTTCTGGAAATGTTACCGAATCAAAGACTATGCTTAAATGACCTAGTTGAGAATATTATATATTTTTATACGTAAACACACAAATTTTTAATGTTATTGTATCAGGATTCTTTCTTTTTCATCCCGTTTTTTTTTCGTAGTAATGATCGAAATCGTTAATTACTGCGAATTTTGGAATGCAGTAATAATATCACCATTAATTTATTGTTTTAATTACTCTAAAACATAATCTCGGAGAAATTGTTTTTCTAACAGAAATTATGCATATGCCTGTCTTTGAGATATATATATATATATATGTATATATTTGGGATTAGTTTTTTGGAATATTATATATTTTTTCATGGTTTTAGATACGTGCATTTAATTTACATATGCTCTCAGAATTTCAGTGATATAGTAAATTAGTTTGCAGCAATAATTAATCTTTGATATGTATGCAATTAAAATTTCATAATTTAAATTAACTTTATATGAATAGAGAATATTTGTTAAAATTCAAATTTCATTCTTTGCAGCAATGGCACATGAGAATTATTTAAATTTAACTTTACTTTTTATTCTTATGAAACAATATATATATATTCTGTAACTGTAGGGGGAAAAACCATGAATTTTTCTCAGCTGTTTAAACAGTTCCCATGTGTAAAATAGTATTTCATCCCCCCAAAATATTAGTTAATTTTCTCCTAATGTATAATGTCTTGCCTGTTCGTACAGTGTGATTAATGTCATGGTAATTTTTGATACTTTCTATAGATCTTGCATAATAACTACACATGTAAGTTATATACACATTCATAAATCTCTTATGATATGAAAAGTTATTGCAGACTTTCACATAACTATTAATAACTTGATATTCTCGATAACAGGTGACTTACCTTACTTCCGTAGACCATGATCAGAATTAAATAAACTTATAAGGTTATCATACTAAATTACACGAAAAGCAGCATGACATAAATAAATACAAAGAAATTAAATGTATTTACTGTACTAATAGATTATTATATTACATGACATTGGTTTTGCCCATGTATAATAGTAATGAAAGCCAGTTTTCCATAGAAAGTCCTCTACAGAGGCATCTGTTTTCTTAAGCAGATTGCTTTTACCACATTTCAGTGACCTTGATTTAAGTATGAAACTGGATAATATTTTCTTTCTGCATGAAATGTGTTAACTGAGTTTTAGAAATATAAGCCATCTTGCAGTTACTGTGATAATCCTAATTTTTGGTACCTCCATATTATACCATCAACCATGAAAGTTGTGCTAATTACTGCTGTGGAATTCTGAGCCAGACATTTGTATACAGCAGTTACAACAAACCATACAACAGTCTCTCTGCAGAATACATGAAATAACCCTGCTGTGAAAGTATTGGACACACTTCGTGAATAAACATTCGTTCATTACTACTGTTTTATTTGCGGTCAAATTTTACCGAAAGCTCATTTTAGAATGCTATGAATACAAGTTGTCCACAGGTAATTGTTCCAATTTCTTACTGTTTTGTTCGCTATTTCCATATGCAGTAGATGTTAATTCTTTCGACCAGCTGTAAAAGAACTGGAGTGCAATCACAAATGTGATTCTACCTAGCTTACCAAGAATTATTTTGGGTTACATACAAATGAAACCGCAGATGTTGCGAGTGTGGTGATATTAATTTTTGTTTTGTCTTCATTAACCGGAAAAATAAATTTTCCATTAATGGTGAAAAGGTAAGAAATATATGATAATAAGTATAATATTATAGTCATTTCAAATTACTGCAAGAAAGTTTCATTGTTATTCAAATAATAATAACAAAAAGCTATCTATACTATAATTATAGTGAAGTGTAGATATTAAATAATACAAAATATTAAATAAATTTTAGAATCACCTATTTACTATAATTACTACAATTTAATAAAAAAGGGTAGCTTTTTTTTTTTTGTGTGTGTGTGTGTGTGTTTTAACGTTTTATTGCATATTTTTTAATAATGAAAAAACAGTGACATATTTTTGTTAAAAATGGAAAGTAAACTCCTTAAAAAGACTGATTTATTAATATATCAACTATATTTAATGTTAAAAATCTGTATATTAAAATTTCAGATGAAACTTTCTTTTGACTTAGGATTTATGTTTTTCTAGGTATGGAATGCTGGTCTAAGGGTTCTCTATGCTATAGGACAATGGCAGGCAATACTCATGATGCATTTATATGGAGTGGACTGAAACAAAATCTAGATAGTATTTTGTCGCATCGTGCATATCTTTGGGAGATAGTGGATTATATTCCCATTTTATCACGGGAATATCTGTATAATGAGAAGCACAGAAAAGTTCGTGCAGCTATAGAGATCAAATCAAGATTTAGGGTACTGCACGATACTGGTGGAACACTATTGTATTCACGAAGCAAAATATGTAAAATGGTCATATCTGGTGGCCATTTTACATAATATATGCTTAAGGTATTGTGTTGAAAATCCTGAGATTGATGTGTTTGAAGATGATGAGTTGGTACCTTCAGAAAGTTTTCAGTCAGTGCATGTTGAAATTGCATTGCACAATGAATTATCTTTAAATTTTGAAACTCGATAATAAAAACCCAAAGTGGGCAACAATGAACCTCTGGCAAAGGTGAAACCCCCTTCATGGATAATAAAGAATATATTATGAAAAAAATTACTTTCATAATATATTCTTGGGGACCCACAAGCCATGGTTTATATTTAAACCTGTAACTAAATGCACAACCCTAAATGATTTTAATTTATAATAATAATCCTAAATAATTTTATTAGTCCTGGTTTCAAATGCATACTGACAACTTTTATCATTATTGTTCTTCCCTCTGAATTTCTTGTTTCCATCATTTATGTTTAAAAACTCTTGACCACCAGAAATAACTTAATAGGCTTGATATATATATATTTTAGTGTTGAGTATGCCAGTCATGATTTACAATAGTAAGTCACTATAAATTAGCATTGCACTTAATTTATCTTAAACTTAGCAATAAGATTTACTGCACCGAAATTCAGTTTCTTCCAAAAAGTCAAATGTTTCCCTTTCGTCCCCTTCCGTGGGACAAGATAGAAAATTTCCATGTGACAATACACATTTAATAGCATAAGAACTTCATGCTTATTTATTATAGTATAAATTAAAACTGACATATTCTGTCAAAGATATTTAAATGTATTTCCTAAAAACAATTATTTCACTCTATACTGTTTATGTCTTCTTGGGGGTGGGCAAAACAAATATTGGACAGTTCAATTTGCTCCACCATTCCTGTGAGCGTATTCTTCGATTAAGCAGGGTTTTGCTCCAGTTCCTGAATAGCATAATATGTAAAGAAAAAACAGCCTATGATTTATGCCTCCATATCCTCTTGTATTATTTTGAAGAACATACATTTTTCTTTTAATTCTAGATTTTAAAACATTAAAGTAAGGGAAAGATTGTTTGCTGAATTTAGATTTATATCATCATTACGCATTCACTATAATAACTTACTGCATACTTACCTCAGTGGGTTTGCCATTAAAAGAAATACATTAAAAAGAAATTAAAAGAAATACATTTAAAAAGAGAAGGGGGAAAATAAATACAGTTTGATTCACTTAATTTTTAGTACGCGACTCAACACTGTTATTGTAAACTAGACATTAGCCATACTTTAATAGTTGTCATCTCTGTATTTTTAGAACTTCGAAATTAGAATGTCAATTTTATCTGCCATTGTTATGGAGCTGTAGGATATCGAATGTTATTTCTTCAATGATAAAAAGAAATGAAATTTTTAATACCACATCTCATTCATATAACTTATTAACATAATTGAAAAACAATTTAATTCATTTCGTGTTATATCTGAAAATTAAAATTTGTAATACATTGACTAAAGATTCTTACAGGTCTTATTCCCATTTTCTCCAGGAAAAAGATAATTGCTGTGTAAAATGCATAAATATTTTCACGAGACTTATAATAGTGGTATTAGAATTATTATAATGTTTATGTCATATAATGGATCTGTGAATTTCTTTTAAATAATTTTTATAATCACAAAATTTTATAAAATTAAGAAAGTAGTAAATTTTACAATTAAAATATGAATCCCACACTGCAGAAATACATACAAGAATGAAAACACTGTAATATTTGAAATGCATGATTTATTTTTTTAATAAATTAATAATTATATTTTGATTTTCTATGACAGCAGACTGATTTGCAACTGATTGCTTATACAAGTCACATATTTCACACAGTACATTAATATATTCTTCTGCGTTTTAATTATTTCCTTTTCTGCAGCTGTAATATCATCTCTCTTCCTTTCTTCTCTTCGGTCTCCTGCTTTGAATAGTTGAGCTTCTATCTGAGAGAAAATTTTAAAATATTCATTCAAATTCAAATATTCTTAATTTTTATATTTCATAATGTAAAACACTTTTTATAATTAATTAAACAATGAAACTTCTCTAAAAAGGAACAATTCATAATATTGATTTCTTTAACTTTCAATTTTTTTCCCTTTATAATTTTTAAGATTGTTTATAGATCAAGAGGATTTAATGATTATTATTTTAAATTCTTAAAATCGTGTTGTTAATAAAAGACATACTCTGTATATAATGTTCGCAATAAAGAATTGAAATAACTCTTTTGTATGAGAAATATTAATTTACATCTGTTATAATTAATTTATACCAGTGGTTCTCAACCGGTGGTATGCAAAGAAACAAAATATTTTTAACTATGAAATTCAAAAATCTCATAAAGAAAAGAATAGTTAATAGAAATTTCCTTTGATCGAAATTGACTTGAAGATTTGGAAAATGACACACTTGTTAACTTTTGGCTGAAACGAAAAAAAGAATTTAAAGGCATTTAAAATAAAGCTATCAAATTTGTATTGTCTTTTCGCACAACCTGTTTGTGTGAAAAATAATTTTTTCCATGTTAAATTTGAAATATAAATACTCATCAAAATAAAAAGTGGATCCTAATTTACCATTAAATGAAATAAGAGCAGACATAAAGAAATTAAATATTAAAATATTAGAACTGAAATTTTGATAATCAAGTGAATAATTAATTTAATTAAATTTAATTTTGATAATTAAGTAATCATCAGTTTTTAATCTAATAGTTCTTTATGTGTACATATTTAATACAAAGAGTGTGCAAATGGCAATATATATATATATATATATTTAATATTTCTATTGAGGAATTGAAAAATAAATATTGAGGAATTGTAAAATTAGTGGTGGTATTAATGTTTTTCAGTTTTTGCTTAGATGGTACACTACAGTCAAAAGGTTGAAAACCGCTGATTTATACCATTAAAGTTTTTCTGTTGGGAGGAAAAAGAAAAGAAGAATCCAGAAAACATTAGATTTTATGTAATAGATACAAACTTGTCATTCCTAAATGCCATTGCAGATTTCCTCGTGATAAAGGTGTGGAATTTTCTAATGTAAAAAAGAAAAAAGCATAAAATAAGCACAATTTACTCAACAATCTTGACTGAAATATACATGCTTTCAGAGATAGCATAAAGCAAGAAAAGTTTACTCAACAATCTTGATTGAAATATACATGCTTTCAGAAATAATATACAAAGCATACTGCATAATCAAAGTTATGAGTTTATATACTATGAGATACTATACATGTTTATAATATACCACGTTCCTGTACACCTAACACCTCGTCCACAATTTTCTATACAATTCATTAAAGATAGTTCCTGAAACATAACTGACTTAAGAGAAACATGCATACTTCTAATTTATGCATAATAATTTGACAAACATTGATTTCAGGTAAAGAGCTACATGTATTATATCAAAGAAAGAATGAATAAATGTAATTTGCCTTTATCCTACAAATACTTAAAAATATTTACATTAAAAAAATGAATTATACATAATGGTAGCAAATTTTTAATGAAAAACAAAACAAGAGTTGAAAACTTAATGCAGTTTTTGTCAATATTTTACTCTCTTAAAATTTATATAAATGTATAGAAACTTGAAATGCATACCGCATTTGGCTGGAAAACTTGTGGTATTGTGCTGCACTCTAGGGAAAGGGGAAAAGTATACAATGAAGCAATCATAAGAATAAAAGATATTTGCATATTATTGAAACCACCTTAATAAAAGTTATCAAATTTTCAAAAATGTGCCAAACTCTGGCAACGATTATGTATCAAAATTTTTCAGGTAACATGCTCATGACAATTTTTTATTCAAGCAATGTCACCATTTTCATATGTGTTTCTTATGTTGTATTTCAAGTTCCAATGGATTTTAGATACGAATAGTTGTTTTAGATTAATTTCAGATTTAAAATACTGCTTGTGGAGCTTACCATCAAAAGACGAAGCTGTGTTAAAAGTTCTGCAGGAATAGAACATTTTAGTACAAAAATTTCTAATGGAAACAACTATGAGATGAATTTGGTACATAGACAAGGCATGCAGTATCAAGTTTATGTAATTCTCTGATTTTTTTTTTTAAGTGAAAACAGATCACTTGGCACAAGTGCTAAAAAATTAGACAAAAAATTTGTGGATAATTTTTTTTAAACTATCATATAATTTTTATTTAATAATTCAAATTAGTATTTTAAAATTTGTTAAATGTTTTTTCCTTTGATATGTTGATAACATTTTGCCAACTTAGATAAATATTGATAGTTTGGTTATGCTAAAAGCAAGCTGCAAAAACAACGTACTTCTCCTGATAAGTATTTTTCTCTTTTCATATATAAAGACCACCAAACTGATCCAGGTGTTTGTGTTAATACGTAAGTACCAAAAAATATTGAAGAATGCACAATCAAAGATGGCAACCAGTATGGTAAAAGATATAATTAATATATGCAATGAAAGAAATCTTATTAAAAGATGACTTTCATTATCAACAGAGAAGCATGACACAGTTACAGTAAAGAAATTAAGCTTTTGTTTCTGCACTTGTAGCTTTTAATAGCCAAAAATTGTTTTTTGAAATTTTATGAAATAAATAAATCTGAATATAACTGATATCAAATGAGAATGGGTCCAAACTTTCACTTAAGAAGCAGAAAGTGCACTGTAAATGCACAATATAATGAGCAGAACACAAAGCATAATACATTGAAAAAATGAAGAAAACACTCATGCAGCCAGCTTTTTCCCTGGATTAAGAAGAGACTGGGATAGCGGTGTTCAGCAGGCTTATCTGCTTGTAGATAGATGGGCTTATTAATTACTATATAATTCAAGAACTAGTTAATTTTCATATGGTAAACATGCCTACTGTCACTGAAGAATCATGCATCTGCATTAAACAATAAAAATATAACATAAATTTGAATTTTAAATTAAACTTACTATTAGAAGAATTAAAACCAAATGCTGTAATTTGAAAATGGGAAAAAAATGTGGTTTATATTTGAAAAAGCAAGTATTTTTGTCTGAAAAGTAAAATATATTTTACACACACCTGTTGCTCTAGATTACTTTGGAGGGAATCTATAAGATAAAGTAAATAAAGTTGTACACATTACATTACATGTCTGTATATTTCCTTCGTTTTCAAGTCTGGAACACTTCGTTACACCACACTACAACGCAGTAAACACTTGACCATAAGCTCAGAGGAATTATAGGAACTGATGTTTTTTGTTTACATCCACACGCAGTCTCATTGGATATTGATGTAGTTTATCGGACAAGCTCTCCTGGCACGAGAGCAAACCAGCTCCCCATTGCAATTTTGACGTCATCAGTTACCAGAGCGGTAAAGCGTTGCACTTGAATGCGACTTTAGCAGCCGATAGCAGGAACGCCTCTTGCGAGCTAACATTTGCAATTTATCAGAGCGTTGCACTTGAATTCGCCCCTATATTTATGTTCAAGTTGTTTGACTTTCTGATGATTCATTTAACCGTCATTATTGAATAGAAAGAAAGCCGAGTAAAATTGAAAATAAGATGACTTTTATCATAATTTGTTACTAGCAAGTAGTTATTTTGCATCAGTTAATTCATAACTACTGCAGTTAAGCACAGTAAAATAATATTTTAAGTATCTGAGACATTCATTGCTCAAATTAAATACTTAAAAATATCCAATTCATACAACATTAGGAATTAAAATGTTTATTCAGGAGCACTGTTTGATTTTAGAAAACCAGATTTGAATTTACTATGCTTTCCAAATTTACGAAATTTCACTGTAACCGTGTTTATTTTTGCGGGATATTTAACTTTTTCAGCTTCAAAATATTAACAGTTATAAGCCGCAAGTTAGTTTATATAAAAAATGTTCATATAAATTAAATGATTCTTAGATGTTTCTAAATTCCGTGTGTAGTGTTCACATGTATTCTGCAGTCTTTAATGGCTTAGAAATGAGTTGACTCTAATCTCATGTTTAGAGTAATCATAAATTCGAAACATGTAAACATTTACCGATGAGAACTTTCTGTGCTGATATTTTTTACTAAGCATCGATGTAATTGTGTACTTTTTTTATTAATCGTATTATTGGAAAATCTTCTGAGCGTTATGTTTTTTTCCATACAAATTCTGCACTTCGTAGTGTATATTCTGACGTGTGTTTTTATCGTTTTTTTTTTCTTTAGAAATGAAGAATGGATGGCGATTATGACTATGAATTGGACTATTATTCCGATGCTGAGTATGATGGAATATATGAAGATTATGGAGGTATTTATCCGAGTATTATGGATTATACCATCCAGGATCTTTGGCATGATTGTCTGTTGCCCACTCTTTCTGATGGATTTAATTCATCATCCAAGCTGTTAGTTTGTTGCATGCTGTTGAAGTTAACTCTTTCACTTAGTAAGTTTTTCCTTTTTTAATGTATTCCTTCCTGTCTTCTTGAATATTTATATAAATAGTTTTGGTTAAATCTTAGGAGAGCCCACACCCTTGGCGACCAACTGTGAAAGTGCAGAATCACCCACTGCTTCTCGCTTTTCCCAAAATCGCTAACTTGAAAATAAGTAAAAAAATTGCACAAACTCGGTATCCATGTACACATCGACCAATTTTCACTTTAAAAAAATCTCAGAATTGCACAATCTTGGCATTGCACACTCCCTTGACTTTGTCCATGTACACATTGATACGCACCATATAAGTGGCCGCGCCAAGAGTGTGGGCTTTGCTAGGATCCAACCATAGTTTTTTTAACAATAGCAACTCACGAGCATAGTTTTTAGAATAAACAGTGAAGCATTTTTTAATAATATTGTATATTGCTGATTTTGAAAAAGGCTATATATCAAATAGATTTCAAATTGACAAACTAGTTGTATTTGATAAACTAGCTATAGCTGCATTATCAAAATTAAGTTTGACAAACTAACCATAACTATGTAACTCTGCATTGTCAAAATTAGGTTTCATGATACTTTTACATTTTGCACCTGCCGTGGTTTTTGGCAGTATGAAAGAGCAGTCAAATTAGATGTTAAAACCCAGCCATAACGTCAGTCTGGGGATAACGTATACATGCATGTAAACAAGAATAATCAAATACACACACAAACTGAATATTACAATAATACTGCCAACATGTGTGGCAGATGCAATATGGAAAAGTACTGGTTTGACAAACTAATGGTAACTTTGCATCATCAAAATTAGTTTTTACATTATCAAACTATTTGACAGAAATTTTAGATGTTTACCAATGCATAAAATTATTTTTGAATAATATTTTACTCAGTTTATCATTTTAATTTCATATCTGAAAAATGTTCTAAATAATTATGAGATTCGATAGGATCTTGAATAAAATTATATCTACTGTTTATTATATGATTAGTAAATCATGTTTACAGACAAGCTCATCATTAATTGCAAACTCTTTAAACTGAGAATGTTTTCCTGGCTGTTTACTTTTGTTGGGAATTGATTTTTTTTTTATTCAGAAGGGCAGAAAATAATTATAATGAACAATTATTTCTCTTCTGAACAACATATATGTACATAGAAACTTTTTGCTAAATTTTTAGGTGTGAGGTACAGATGTCAAAATTGGTTGAATGCAGAACTGATTAATGCAAATACATTTGAGACATTGAATTAGATTTTACATTTTTAATGATAAATAAGCAGCAACAAGTATATTTCACGGCTGATCTTTGGAATATGGTAACAGGTAGTTTGGCGACATTTTGGAGGCGATAAAGGTTACTACCTAGGACTTTGGTAATAATGTGAGAAGTACTCAGTTCCGATTACGCATTATTTTGTGTGAGGGAAATGAAAGATCATGAGATGTGTCATGTGACATTAATGGGTGAATTACAGTTCTTTAATCGGAAAAGGGGGTAAAATTTGGAAAAATATCTGTAGTAATACGAGGGCCATCCAGGAAGTAGATTACGTTTCCGTCTGTGTCCGCTAGGGGCGGGGCTAGCGCGGCCATCTTGGGGTCAGAGCGTTGCACAGCTCAGTCTGCATCTAGCCGTGCTAGTGAGAGGTTCGTGCTGTGCTCCGTTCAGATACTGTGACGGTTTGAAATGTCTGCGTTAATTGAAAATCCCGCGAGCTGCGAGGTGCGCTCAGTAATAAGGTTTCTGACTGCAAAAAACTGTAAACCGATAGAAATCTATCGGCAGCTTCGTGAAGTGTATGGGGACAACATTATCACTGAAGGTGGAGTGCGTCAGTGGGTCATAAGATTTCAAAATGGCCAAACCAATGTTCACGACGAAGATCAAAGTGGGAGACCCAGCATAGTGACCGCCGAACTTCTCGAAAAAGTCGATGCTAAAGTCCGTGAAAATCGAAATTTCACAATAACGGAACTTTCTTTGAGTTTTCCACAAATTTCGCGAAGTTTGTTGCACGAAATCATCAGCGAAAAGCTTGGTTACCACAAGTTTTGTGCAAGATGGATTCCAAAAATCTTGACAGAGGACCACAAAAATCAGCGAATGGCTGCAGCGTTGAACTTTTTGGACGCTTACCATAAGGATGGTGACTCTTTACTCGATCGCATCGTTACTGGTGACGAAACATGGGTGAAACATGTGAACTGTGAAATGAAATTGCAATCAATGCAGTGGGGGCACACAAGTTCTCCCCAAAAACCCAAGAAATGCATGCAAACAATGTCGGCAAGGAAGATGATGGCGACTGTTTTTTGGGACAGAAAAGGTGTAATTTTGGTGGACTTCCTGGAAAGAGGCACTACAATAAACTCTCAAAGGTATTGCCAAACTCTCCAAAAACTCAGAAGAGCAATTCAAAACAAGCGCAGAGGAATGTTGAGCTCTAAGATCTTGTTGATTCACGACAACGCCCGGCCCCACACGGCAAATGTCACTCATAAAGTTCTTGAATCTTTTAAGTGGGAGTTGTTTCCTCATCCGCCGTACAGTCCCGACCTGGCACCGAGCGACTTCCACCTATTCCCAGCAATGAAGAAGTGGCTGGCTATGCAGCGTTTTGATGACGACGCACAGCTGCAAGAAGAGGTAACGAAGTGGTTGAAGGCGCAGGCGGCCGAATTTTTCGACGAAGGAATTTCCAAGCTCGTACATCGCTACGATAAATGCCTTAATTTGTATGGTGACTATGTAGAAAAGTAGTATTTGAGTGTGGCTTTCATCTGTATATAATAAAATTTGTTTCCTATACTTTGTTTATTTTTTTTATTCCAAAACGTAATCTACTTTCTGGATAGCCCTCGTATATTATTTTGTACAGTCAAAAGTCGTTAATCCGGACTCGTCGGGACTTCGGCGATTCCGGATTATTGATTTTTCCGGATTATAGATCATCAGTTTAAATCTGGTAAAATGGCATGCAGAAATTATAAAATTAAAAATATAAAACCGTAATTTACGAAATAAAGAACAATTATGATCTAAAGGGTATCAAAATTTACAAAAAAAAGCTTAATATTTGTTTACTTTATTAAACATTTCTTTCAGTTTAAGTTGATTCGTTTTTTATGTGATAATACATTCTCTTTAATTCTATAAACAGACATAATTTCTTGTTCTGTTACAAAGTTCCGCTGTTCACGTCCTATAATTGCTGTGTCGAGAATACCGACTAATCTGTCAATCGAAATTTTTTCGTTTTCAATAACCTCTGTCACTTTCTTCGCTATCGGAAGCGAATTATAATGACGAGGCATTTGATTTAAATCATATCAAAGATGGAGTACATCGAGATGAAATACTACATTGAGTAAGCAATTATAAGCCAAATAAAATAAAAACATCTGCCCTTAAGATAAGGATAGTGAATTCATTGCACGCCGCCGCCGCGTTAAAGATAAACAAAGTTTAGATAAACAAACGTTAAAGTTTAGATAAACAAGCGTTAAAGTTTAGATAAACAAAATATATGCCTTTATCCATTTTTTGCAGCAATTCCACTTTTTGTGTAATGGGCTCCGAAAGATACTTTCGCTTTATTAGTAAATATATATCGAAAATTCTATTTGACATAATCGAAAGTTCAAGCTTACTTTTATAAAATTGCTCTAACAGTCTGCAAAAAATAATAATCCGGATCCAATTCGAAGATTAAGGAACAACGCAATCTGCAACATTAACTGAAATAGATAATTAGATAGTTTTAGCTTAGCTTATCCCGTCCGTTATACATTAAACGCGCATTCATAAACGTATTTTGCGCACACACAAATTCGCAGCGGTAAAGGTCTTACGTCAACGCGACGCATGCGCAGAAAGGTTGTAGCTTTGAGGTCCGGATTATAGATCATTCCGGATTATGGGTGTCCGAATTAACGACTTTTGACTGTATTAAGCTTCATTGTGTGTTGTGTGAAATAGTGTTGATTAATTTTCGGATTGCATGGCGCTATGTAAAGTGAATTCTAAATTTTTAATGCGTTTATCTGATAATAATAACTTGAGATTGTGTGAAAGGAAGGATATTACAGATAAGTTTGAATGGCAGTGCAAGAAATCTGGTGAAAATGGACATTTTGTGAAACGGAGTGTAAGGAAGGGTACGTGGTTTGCTGAAAGTAGTTTGAATATGGGTGAAATTTTATTAATTTCTTATTACTGGGTGAATAGACTGCCAGTTGACTATTGGATTTCGGATTTAGAAATTAGCAGTAGTACTGCAGCCGATTGGAACTCTTTCTGTAGGGAAGTGTGCGTGCCACGTAATGAAGATTCTGAAGAAGATTAGGTAAGTTAGTATTTTTAATCATTTGAGGATATTATTTTTATGCATTGTTCTAAATGTAAGGAGTAAATAAATTAATATGGTATTATGGAAAATTGTTATTAGCAATGATTTAGTTTAAAATAATTAGGATTGTAATCTAATTTTTATTAATTTAATGTATGTGCTTATTTATATTTTAAGTAGTGTTTTTTAATTTAATGATCGTGATTTTGTGAGTTATATGTTTGTAGTATTTTGGAATACGTTTGAGTAGAATACGTTGAGTATTTTCATGCATTTTCGTGAAATTTTTCTAATTTATGAGAAAAAAGCAGTGTATATGGATATAGTGAAGAGTGTGCGCAATGCCATTTTTGTGCAATTCTGGGATGTTTTTTTAAGTAAAAATAAGTCAACGTGTACATGGTTCAGTAATATTTTAATTAAATGATAGTTATTTTGTGAATTTTATGTTTGTAACAATTTGGTATACGTTTCAGTTGAAGTAAACGTGTATGGAAATAATTTAAATATTTGACACTAAGTATTGGTAACTATTTTTAATGTTTGCGGTAAAAATTCGTTGGTGACTTTATAATATAATAGATAATTTAGAGGTAAAAGTTTTTGGATAATTTATTTATTTTATATGTGGAAATGTTCATCCTTGGAAAGGGTATATACTTTTTCGCGATCAGGTAATTTCATATATGTGCTTTTTACCGAGTTTAAAGATTCAGAAAATTTTCCTGCATTTTCGTGCAAATTTTTGTAATTTATGAGAAGATAGCAGTGTAGATGGATAAAGTTAACAGTGTGTGCAATGCCATTTTTGTGCAATTCTGGGACTTTTTTTAAGTAAAAATAAGTCGACATGTAAATGGTTATGTGCTATTCTGAAAAACGCGCAAGGAGTTTGCGATTGTGCACTTTTTCCCAATTTTGCAGTTAATATTTGTCATGATTAAGCAGTTTTGTTACATAAAATTTCTAGCATAAGTGTAATTTGGATAGTGGATTGTTGGAAAAAGTGTTGAGTAAATAAAAAGAAAATAAACATGTCTACTTCGTGAAGACAAAATGGCGGCGAAAAAAAAATAGAGGGTTGATGTAGCAGAGTTGGTCGCCAAAAAATCGCCAAGTTACCATAATCCAAAGATCAACCTATTTCACTTTTCATAAAAGTCTTGCAAATACAATTTCATTTTATTTTTGTGAGCTGAGTTTGTTAACCAAACTCTCTGTATCAGAGGTTCTCAAACTTTTTAATTGTGTTCCACATAAATAAGAATAAAAAATAAATGTACTATCATGTACCAAAAGGATGCCATTTACATTCACATAAAAATTTTATGTAAAAATTATATCCTCAAAAATAGTTTAAGCACATCTGAGAGCCAAGGCTTCTTTTTTTTTTTAGTGAATTTGTAGAAATTCCTGAATTAAGTTTTATGAAATACAATACTATTTTCTCAGGTACTTTTCTCTCCCTTTTTTAATTAATTTTATTATCCAAAAATCGAGGGATAGAATTGTGTGAACAATTTGATTTCTAAAGGTTGCAATTCTATAAGAACATTACAACTGAAAACGGATAAACTAAGGTAACTATTACAACATTATACCTTTAAAAGAAACTTACATTGCAATAAGAATACATAATAATATTAATACTACAGTATCTAATAAGCTAGCTTCATCTCTACTTCTCTGTAATTTGAATCTTGCCGATTCATTACTGTTATATTTGCTACTTCTTATCATCCATATATAATTAGAGAAACCAAATGGGCAGCTGACTTAGCAAAATCATAGACTGAATGTCAGTTCATGTTTACCTCACTCTGATGGGTCAGTTCTTGTAAATATTGTTAAGCAGTTAGAAGGGAAAATTTCATCATGTCTTCCAGAGATAGTTATTAAGGATATATCTTTGTTAGTAAGAAAAAAAAACAATTACTTTTGATGACTAAACCATTTTAAAATTTTGGAACTCATTTTCTGAACGCATTTAGGAAGGAGAACATTACATGAATAATTTTTTTAGTTTTCAGAACCTGATGCTAAAAAGCTAGAAGGGAAGACACATAAGAAAATATGATATACTTTTTAATTATGATTAAATGCAAAGAAAATAATGCCAATGTGAGGAGAAGACTTACTGGAGATGAAAAATGAATGAGAGCAATATGTTTTTTGAAAGTAAATAACTTTTTTAGGAAAATAAGTTAAAATGTTGTAAAAAGAATGGTGTATCAGTGAGTGAAATTACATTCAAAGCACTTTTTCTTCTGCTGAATGTAAAAAGAAAATGCCCTTTTTAGAGAACTGCAATGAAGTTTTCTCTAAATTTTTTCCCTTGCACTTATTCTGCCATTATATTTTGTTCGTTTGTAGTCTTATTCGTTTGTAGATTGTAGTCCTATTGTAGCAATTATCTGAAAGTGCTGCAAATACTTTTCATTTTTTATGCTAGAAAATTCTGTGAAAAGTTTTTAATAATCTACCCATATTTACTGCCTTTATTAACAAGCTTGCATATTTCGTGGAAAGTAAACAAACATGACATTAAAGTGCATTTACGTTAAAATTCATTGCCTGAAACATTACAGAAAAATAAATTCTTCTTTCATGTGAACCTCATAAACCCAGTTATTTGGACCCAGTTACTTTTAAAGTTAATTTTAAAAGATTTTAAAGGTTTATACAAAAAAGGAGGGATTGATATGAAACAAAAAATTCTCAGAAATTCATAATTCATGTTTACTTTAAAATAGGAGCACCCACATATGCAGAAAATGTTAAATAACTTAGAGAAAAAATTAATTTATTTCTTTTAGAAAATATTATAATTGGCTTAAAAATTCCTTTCTATATACATTTAAGAAACAAAAAAATTGCATTAAGTTTACCATGCTGAATTTTCCGAAAATCAGAATTTTATTTATTTGCATCCAAACATAAAGGAAGATTATGAGCATTTGCAGATTAAGTGATCATGGACTATAAGAATTCTGTTGAATAAATAATTGATTAAAGTAGTAATATTTTTGTAATTTGAATGGAATTAGAAGTTTTTGTTTTATTTATGTTCATTTGCAATATGCATCGAAGAAATTCAATTTTCATATGCATTCTTTTTGTTTTTTTTCCAAAGTTTAAAGTTTTTATAAACAGGTTTAAACAATTAAGACACAATAACACACCAAATACCAATTCAGAAGTCAAACAACAAAAAGCAGCATTATATTTTCAAATGTTTGACTCTGAATTAGGTTTAAACAGTTTTTGTAAACAATTTGTGATATTTTTTGTCTTAAGCTTAATTTTAAAAAATGCGCTTGTGGAATTTACCAGCATTGAAAGAAACTGTGATAAACTTTCTGCAGGAATATAGAATTTTGCTTCAAATCTCTAAAGGTGACAATGTAGAAATGTGTTTGGTAGATAGCCGGTGTTGCTAAGGCTAATGCTAAATCTCTGAAATTCTCTGATCCCCTCCCCAAAAAAGCAGAAACAGATCATATGTATTTGAGAAGAATAGCATAAAACAATGCAAAAAGATTTAGAAATGAATGCAAGTGTTTAATTTTTTTTAACATACTTTGTAATTTTTATCTAATAATTAAACTTGTATTCTAAATTGTTGAATTATCTTTCCTTTTCGTATGTTGATAAAGTTTACAGACTTACAATAAATATTTATATTTTGGGAATCTTTTTTAAAATAAAGTTGTGAAAAACACTAATTTGGTCTTGATGAGGAACTTTTATCTTTTCATCTGTAAAACACTAACATAATGTTCAAAGGAGATTGCGTTAATGTGTAAATACTAGTTAGTTTAATGAATAATCTGTAGTTAAATAGTTTACTGCATAATGAACCAAGGCAGACCGAACCTGACTGAACCCAACCGAAGATAAGAAAAACTTTGCTGTTATCATCAATATAGCAGTGTGTAATAATATATTGTATTCCATGTAACAAACTGTGCTGACTTTAAATGGAAAGAGTAGAAAGGCATGGATGGGAAAAATGAAACACAATTTTTAGCTGTGAAAAAATAATCGAGTTACAGCCAATCTGCAGTAGAGATGCTGGTGAAAATGTGCGGATGAAGAATGCCAGGATATTCATTGTAGAAAGATATTAATTACAAAGCAGATTACTAAAAAAAGTACAAGAAAAATTTTGTGTCAAGTTCAATAGTCAAATCATCCATATATAAACTCATAAACTGCAGAAGTAAAATATTTACCAGCGAATGTTTCAGATCCCCATAAAGAACTATGAAAATCTGTCACAAAAGTGAGCCCACCAGCGGCCGAGCGGTAAAATCGCTGAACACTGGTAGTTCGGTCCGAGGTTCGAATCCCGCGAACGGGCTGGCTGCATGGGTGTTTTCGTGGTGTAATGTGTATACGAGCCAGTTTCCCTTAGGAAGTCCTCCACGAAGGCATCCCTCCCCTTAGGCAGATAGTGCCGTAGTGTGCTTTGCCATAATTAAATACACCACCTGTCACAAAAGCCTGGAATGCCAGCATATCATGAAGAACTTTAACCTACAGCCGTATAAGATCATGACATTACCAGAGTTAAATCCTGCACAGTGTGTTGAATGTGTACAGTGCTGAACATGGTTACTTGCAGAAAAATAAGATGTGGTTTTCATGATCCATACTTATATTTCATGATGGACAAGGCATGATTCCAGCTCGGTGGCTATGCTAATTCAAAAATTCATGGTATTGATCAGTTAAAATCTCACAACCAATATCTGAGCTACTGCAAAGACTGGAGTGTGGTGTGTTGTTCTGAGTGGGAATGAGAATTCTTAGGCCCATTTTTCTTTTGAGACACAGTGAAATCAGCACATTACATTTCCAGCATCTTTGAGCCCTTTATAGAGGAACTGACACCAGGTAAATGACGTTTTACTAATTTCTTGCAGGATAATGCAATAGCACAGACTGGACATGCCTCCTTGGAAGCAATGTATTTGTGCTTTCACAATTGACAGATCTATCTCGAAAAATCTCTGGCCTGCATGGCCTTCTGATCTGTGCAACTGCAGTTTTTATTTGTGGGCAACCTGAATATCAATCACATAATCCTCAAAATATTGACCACAGCAGTCCTCAAACTCATTAACCTCATCCTATTGACACACTGCAACAGAACATATGCAGTCACTAATTTCCAATGGGTGAGTTACAGCTATTTGTACCTAGCATGATCTATGAGACCAATCTGCGACCTGAACAACGTAATTAACATTTTCAGCAGTACCTGTAGAGATGGAGAAATGCATGTAAATAAGCTTTTTGATTTAGTTTATAACATTACCTTGCAATTCATATGTTCATTACTTGGTTTGGGCTCAGATTATCTTGGCTCATCCTGTATTAGAAATGTAACTCGTAAGATCTTTTACTAACTTGTAACTAGGAAAAAAAAAAAAAAAAAAAAGAGAGAGATAAGAAAGTTTTTATTATAAGTAGCTATCAGGGCAGATTTATGAAATGGAGCACACCTTATCTAAACATTTGGAGGTTCCTCTTAAGATTCAGTGTGTGTTTATATTATTTTTTATTTTATTTTATTTTATTTTATTTTATTTTATTTTAGTTCCTGGAGGCCCTTCACAGTTGTGACTAGTGCAAATTTATAAATACATCTCTGATGTTCATGTTATAGCTTTTTCTTAATTAGATGCATTTCTAAAAACATATACTATAATTTTAAAATTATTTTAAAGATAAAAGGATTTTCTTTTAGAACTTGCCAATAATGTTCTTCTTTTTACTTCCTTGTATAAAGTAAATGAAGTATTGTAATGGCGAAAAATTTTGGTTGTCATATTTCAATGAAAATATACATTCGACCACTTTCAAAACCATTTGAATGCTGTTTTTGTAGGGTCCATACATATGGACAGAATAAAGGACTGTGTTTGTCAAGATAGATTATGAAATGGATTTAAAGTTGATTCAGAAAAGATTTTGTCTTGATCTCTGTATGTACGTATGTATGTATCTCATAGTATAACTCAAGAACGAGTAGACGTGGAATGTTGAAATTTTGTGTATGGGACTTCTATAACATGTAGTTATGCACCTTCCTTTTTTGTTGCAATCGGCTGTGCCAGTCATATATTTTTAAAGTTAAAATTGTAACAGCAGTGATATAAAACAGGTTACTAGAGGTTGTATAATAGAGCACCTTAACATTTTAATCCTGTGATATGTTATGCTATTGTTAATGATGTCAAATTTGAAAAGATTCCATATAGATTTTGTGATGTTATTCCTTTCTTATTACACACCACTTAATATAGAGAATATTAGCAGGTTTTTCTGTGTAGATCAATAGCTTCATCATTAAATGAAATGGAATTAGTTTTGCATTTCTTAACATGAATTTGCTGTTTTTTTATGACATTTTGGTGGTTGTAGCTAAAGAAAGCAGTAGGAAAACAGTATCTGTCTTTTTTTGTATACCAATTTTATAGGAAGGAAATTAGGAACTTACTTTTGTACAGAATATTAATTAATAACAGCTAAATAGTGCATTTATTATTATTATTGTTATTTTATTACTGTGTCTCTAATGCAAAGAAATTTACTAAATTATTATTGCAATTTTTTTTAAACAGATTTTTTGCCAGAATATGCCTTTCACTTAACATCATCATTAACGGGTCTTTACTGCTTGTACCATTTCTTTGAAAATGAGATTCTCTACATTATTCTTTTTGCTGTGGTTGGTTATGGCATTTTACTGTTAACAAATATTATTTTGAAGCAGTATCAAGGAATTGTGTGTGTTTTTGCAAATTATGCATTTTTAATTATATGGTAAGTTTTCATTTATTTAAGTTATTTAATTAAGATATTTTTACTTGTTATCTACTTCATTTACTATTGTTTATGTTTTTTATAGTGAACTGTTTTTTGCCGAGAAAACTCTATGGCATCGTATACGAGGTAATCAGTGTCTTAGTAATATGTACCTGTATTGTATTTTTATGCAAATCTGTTGATAAAGTTCTTGTTCTTAATTCTTGTGTATTTTACTTATTTTCAAGTAGTTGTGCTAATGCATTTCAGTTCACAGGTTCTCAAATGCTGCTGTCTATGAAATTAATATCTTTAGCTTTTGATACTGGAAGTATTGCTAAAACTATGCCTGAAACTTTTGCTTGCTTTGGTTATTTATTCCATCCTGGAACTGTGATATTTGGTCCTTGGATCAGTTATACTACATACATGAATAGCAAACAGAACACAAAAATTGTAAGTAAAAATATTCAGAGCTTTTTTTTTTAACATTCTATATTTATATTAAATTTGTTTCCATAAAAATTTGAATTCAGCTTTTTATCAGAAGCGTAAATTTTACCTGTTTGGGATTGGTTCATGATCGCATTATGTGCAATTGTACCTCAGTATACATCAGTTTTAAAGTAAGTCCAACAAAAAGTTTTGTTTGGTGTACAATATTTCTTTTGTATATGACTTGAGTTTGATGAGTGATCACTGCATGCATTACCTTGTAGTATTACTTTTTTTGAGGTAAGGCTATGACTGCCCATGACTTTCAGTATGCCAGTTCTATTCAGTAAAAAATTCATGAACAATAAGTTAAGAGAAAATTAACTAGAGATATTAAGCAATGAAGTAAAAGGTTAGAGTCACCGTGGAGATTAAAAAAAAAAAAAAAAAAAAAAAAAAAAAAAAAAAACTGTTGAAAAGTATGAAGGTGACATCTATACTCAGGACTTGGCTATTGCATACCGTATGGTGAGAATGGTAGTATCTATGATTGTGAAAAGCAAAGATGCTATTAGATCATCTAATGTAAGATCTGGCAGTTCTTAATTAGGTCCGAGTAAGCACTTGACAAAAACTTGAGAACTCATTGAAACTTAAGTAGGATGACATTAATAAAAGAAAGAGATTAATAAATTTTTTAAAGTTTTCATTGTGTACAGCCTATATTTCACGTACTGCATTTTTATTTTAGTATTAAACAGTGTTATAATAATAACAGTTGGAATATTTTAATAGAAAGGATTAATTAGTTTTCTTTTATTGGAAAAGATCTGGAAGGAATTTATGATTATACTGAGATACCACTGTATATGGAAATCTATGAAATTTTTTGTAGCCAACCTGATCAGCTGCCAAAAAACAAACATAGTCAGATTACCAGTTATATGGTTTTAGGCTCTCAAGTATTAATAAATATGCATCAAGAAATATATAAATTTATCTATTTTTATTTTTCTAAATTTTGTCCTTTATCACATATATTATTCATATATTTGGTTTGTTTTAATACTGATATTCCAAAGAATAGAATTTTTATAGGTACTTGCATTATTAGGGTAATACGGCCTGGTATACATGTGGTCACCATATGTGGCGATATTTTGTGTTGGATGGTTTAGTTGAGATTTTATTTGTATGGCAAATCTTTTTACATGGAAAGTGTTGGGAGGAATGTGGTTGCACTTCGTCATGATGGTTTTTTGCTTACATGTTGAAAAAAGGTGTATAGTTGCACGAAGTCATGGAGATATATCGGCCACATGTTTCAGAGTGTATTCAAAGCTAGATTTAGTTCAAGAAGATATGTTGTTGAAGTTATTAATGAAGCATTTGTTCTTGGTTGTCTTCATTCTGACAGAAATCTATTTTTGCAATTTTTATGGGATACAGGATTTTTGAAGCCAATCTTGACATGTGAGAAGTGCGGTTCTGATATGAAGATTCGGAAGAAAAATTGTGTTTGTGATGGATTTGCAAAAAAATTGTTCAGGGTAAATGTGGTTCTCAACAAAGCTGTAATGGTCTGTTGTGATGATTTGGGCAGGTTCAACATCTCTGCTTCGGATCAACTGTAATTTGAACGCAGATCAATACATTTTTGACGTCTTATGTCCAGTGGTTGTGCCCTATCTTTGAGGCCTGCCAAACACCATCTTCAAACTAGATAATGCAAGACCACATTTTGCATGTTGTGTTCTGACCTTCCTCGTATATAGGTCATCATCCTATAGAGTATTCGATTGCTGCCATGGCCTGCTTGGTCTCCAGATCTGTCACCAATTGAAAAGATATGGTCATGGGTTGCTGAGAGATTGACCTGCCACCCATCTCCTGCTAATACGATTAATGAAGTATGACATAGGAAGCAGCATGGAATGAGTTTTCTGTTTCTGTCATCCAAGCCCAGTTAACTCCATGCCTAAACACATAAAGGCCGTTTCTTCTAATTTCGCTCCCCTGTAGCGCTCCAAACTGCTTACAAATTTAATCATTTTGTCTTCATGCCATACTGTTTATGTACAATGAATATTTACACCTTTTTGGTGAGAAAATTCACGCTTTTACTTATCTAAATTTTTTGTTTTTATTTCAGACTTTTACTGTAAATCGTGTGCAAAAATGTGGTTTTTGCAGACATTTTAGGCTTTAAGTTTGAAATGTAAACAAAACATTTAGGTAAGTAAAATCATAGAATTTCTTGCTAAACATTTTTGGCGAGAAATGTTTCGCCAAATATATGACAGCAGTTCCACATATTATCACAACCACCTTGGTGCAGTGTGGTGAATTTTATGGAGGAAAAAGATCAATTACTTTTAGTATGAAAAATTATATATTACATATATGCATATTATTACATACTATTACACATTTCAACTGTATGTTTATTCCAAAAGACAATCAGTAAACCTAATTACGAATGTGTTTTTGTTGTGACAGAAATTTCGCAGTTGTCGCCTATGAGAAAGAATTTGAAGCATTGTTCGTATAACAATTTTGCAGAAAAATAATGTATTCCTGCAGAAATTTCACCTCTCATTCTTCTAGAGGAAATTCCTACAAGCATAAATTTTAAATATAAGACAAAAATTATCATAATTTTTCTATGAAAGCCATTGGCATTTGGAATACAATAAAAATAATGTATACAGAACTGAATATTTTTCATGTGCATAGTTGCCTGAATAATTGTTATGCACCGGAGTTTGGTGTATTCTGAAACTTTGGCAATTTCTACTAAGGTGGTTGCGATAATCTGTAAGTACATTTTCTTTTAAGAATTTGAATTTTGTGCAGAGTTTTTTAATTTCCATTGCTTTTTACTTCTAAAACTATAAGAATTAGAAGACTTTTTTTTTTTTCGAAAAAAAAAAAAGAAGTATTAGTCAAAATAGGTTTTTGACGTATTAAAAGGCAAAGATTCTAATCAGAAGGTGAAGCTACATGGTAGGGATGATGCTTGGAAAACAGTAGATCAGTTTGTAAAATATGAATCTTTGCTTAAGCTCATTGTCAAAAATATTGGCTGAAGGTAAGAAAATATGATTGTGAATTATTTATAATTTTCTTATTAGAATGCATATCAGAGTTTGGGTGTTTATGTATCTGTGATCCCGAGATTTATTCATTTCATTTAACTTATGAAAACCACCATTAATAACATATTCATTGAAAGTTAAGTATGGTGATATTAAATAAACTTATTTAAAGCTGTGTATCTACTTAATTTATGTAGCTATTAAGCTGTGTATCTACTTAATTTATCTTTACTTAATCAGACCTTAATTTTACATTTTAGAGTTTTTCATGGTTTTATTCCATTGTGAAAAATCTTGCATTGAGCTTCAGTTTTTTGACTGTTTCCACTTGCTGGACATCTTGGTTACTATATTCTTCTGGCTGGAAGTAAGATTGATTTATATAATTCAGACTTTTTACATAACAATTAAAATTTTTTGTTAATAGAATCATTATTATGATTAACAAAATTAATCAGTTCTATTTTTAATCTGTAATCTTTATTGCAACATTGCAATTAAAATCATCCATAACCTTCAGTTCTATATAATTTAAATTTTATTTAGCAAACCTAAATGTTAAAAGCTTCAGTTAATTTTGTAGTTTGTTTTATTTTTCTGAGTATCTTATTTTATGCAAGGCTAACATAACCTGAATTCAAAATTTCCATGAGCATCAGAAATGTAATTCAAATGCTGCCTATTCTTGAAATCATTTTAGTGTTATAAAAAGTATTTTTAGTATTTGCTTTTAGGGCACGTTCATATGTTATGTTTTCATGTAATATTTAATATTGTATGACTTTTTCATGTTAATCCAAAGTCATTTCCCCAATTAAATAGTTGGAAACTGTTTTTAAAAATCTTACTATTATTAGATTTCATGTTATTGCATCGCAAAATCTTCATTTAGTAATCTGCCTTTTTTTTAAAATGGGAAATTTGCTTCATTATTCAAGTATTTGCTTTCCAAATGACTACAACTGCAGTTTTCAGTCTGAAGCTTCTGGATTTCAGTTTTGTTGCCTTGAAGAGTTTACCATTAAAGTTTCATTAAATTAAATAAATATTTAAAAAAATTAAAAATAATGAGATTAAAAAGAAATTGCATCTGCTTTTGTTATGTAGATTTCAGCTTAACCTTTGAAACAAGAATCAAGTTTAAGAATTTGTTGCCCAGAGATTAATGATATAGAATGTGGAATGTTCTTAATTAGTGGAACCTTGGATTACATGTTTTGGATAGTGAACAAATTATTGAAACAAAAAGTGTCTTGAGTAGTAACTATCAGTCCACAGGCTGAATCAAATTCTTCATTCGGTTATTAATATATATAAATGTTACATCAAAATGCTGCTTTTAGTAATTTTCACACATGAAAAGAGAATTTTAGCTGAAGAAAAAATTTTGCTTTACACTAAATTGTGAGCCAACTGTGTGTGTTTGTATTCATATACAAGCATAGAGTTAGAGACAGTTTGGCAATCATATAATACATTATAATAAGTGAAATGATATTGTGATGTATAGTTATGCTTTTCCTTTTGAAATTCTAGCAAGCTATTAATTGAAATATAGAAAATATTAATCCATGAATGATTCTGAAATAAAAAACTTTTCATTAAATTTGACCATACATCAGTAATTTTTATTGCAACCGGGACTGTATCTTCTTTCTGATGAATAATTTTTGCAATTTAGTAAATGTTCATAGTTTTCATAATTTCTGCATTATCTGAGCTTTTCAGATATTCTTTCTAATTGTAATATGCCATTAGGTCTAACTGTAACAACTTGTATTAAAGTAATCATTTTCTTGAAAGTACTTTTTTTAGTAGTTTCTATTTTTATTACTACTAAAGTAATAACCCTTTTTTTTTCTTTTCAGATGGGTAGATGCATATCGGGATGCATTATCTTTTCGATCCAGTCATTATTTTGTCAGTTATATGTCTGCAGCTACAGCCATTACATCTGGTTTGCGGTAAGTCTAGAAAGATATTTTGTACAAAAGATGAAAATTGAAGTATAAATTATGTAATTTTATGATATTTGAAAATGAGACTTTTCATAGTTAATTGAATTCATGTGATATAAAAAATCTGCAAATGTTCCATATTATTTTTGTTTGAGAAGTATTTTCTGTAACAAAATTACAAAAAAAGTATTGTTACTCAAAAATCAGAGGATATACTTTGAAATAATCTGTAAGAAACTGCATTCTTCACGGTATAAGAAATTTGAATGTGAAACTATAGAAAATAGAAGAAAACTTTTCTGTTCTCGCAATGAATCATTGTTATTTGGCAATAAAATATTTTATTGATATTCTACAATTCCTTTTAGTAGTTTGGTTTGGTTATTTGAATATGTCAAAGCACACCAGGGCTATCTGCTTAAAGGAAGGAATGCCTTTCTGAAATATTTTCAAAGAGAAAGTACCTTGTATTCATGTTATACAGGGCAAAATCCAATCATGCAACCGACCTGTTTGCCTGGGTTCAAACCCAAGATGAACTATCAATATTCAGCTTTTTTTAACTGCTCGGCTACTGGCGAGGCCCTTTTAGATGCATATAGTATTTTTATTTATGTTCAGTTAGTAATTATAAGTAATGAGTGTGCATTCAGTTTGAGAGAAGCAACTGAATTCCAAACCACTGAATATGTTCCAGATCTTGTCAACATCTTGAAACATTATCAGGGTCTGGGAAATAATATTTGACATAAACTCTTAGCTATGTTTTAAAGAGTTGCGTAATACATTTTTCTAACCATGAGAAAATATCAAATAATAAATATCTTTAGCTGACTAGAAATTTACAGAAGACTATTTTATGGCATAATGTTTGTAAAAAAAAAAACCCTGCAAAAGAAATCTCAACTTATTGGCTTTCTGTGCTCTTTAAGTTTTGACATTAAGCATAAATTATGCTGATCACAATTACAACTGTTCTCAGAAAATTAATTGGTACTTTTCCGTTTTGCCTGTGCAGACGATTAAAGTCACGAATAATGGTACAACTGATGCCAAACAAACAGAATATCCTCGCTGGTAACCTTTTACGCCTCATTTTCAAAACACTTCATGGCTATTTCTTATCAGATTGATTGTTTCTTCCAATACTGGCGTACAATTACATAGCATTTTTACCAGATAGTTCAATTTTATGCCTTCAGGCCATTCGCAGTAATTAAGTCAATTAGGATGCAATCACACTGCTCACCCGAAGGTGAAAATATAGAAAAGGCAAAGTCAAGTGTTAAATTCATTAATTCTAATGAGAATGCACTAGCGAAGTAAAGCACTGCGGTTTTACATAGTTTCTAAGTAAGCTTTTTGTACGAATTGAAATAATTATTTCATTTAAACTTGTATTCCAAATGAAGATTTAACTTGAAATTAATGTAGAGAGAATTAGATTTTTGTACCGTAGTTTACGTGAGATGAGATCGCTTGGGGTCATGTGATATGAACTGGCGAATCAGGATGTTGAACCATAAAACCATAGTAAATTCTCAAATTAATGTCTTTTTACAAATATATTGTCTTTATATATTGGCTTTTTACAAAATTTTAAACGATATTAAGATGTATATGCCTTCAAAATAAAAAATTAAGAACTAACATTTGTTAACTTTTTTATATATATACTGTATGTTGTCGCCCATAAAGTCTGCTTGGAGAGATTTACGCCGGCGAAACGGAAAAGTAACAATTAATCTTTACAGTGATTAGTTGCCATTCAGTTTAAATACTGACTGTAATTTCATAAGGATGTCAGGGGCTCACTATTTGTGAGAACAGGTGTGGCAATTCCAAAGTACTCTAGCTTTCGAAGGAATCACCTTGGTGAGATGGAGGCCATGAGCCTGGAACCCGACTTATCTTTCCTTCTTTCTTTTCCTCTTTTTTTTCATCCCTTGTGATTTTCCTTTACATAGTTTGGGGTCAGACTAAAATGCTGTTATATCCCTTTGTTTCTAGTTTTCATGGAGAGTAAACTGCCAAATGTTTGCTGTGCATGGAGACCCATACAGCTGCAGAAGAGGATCTTGGTAGTGAGGAACGAGGTACTATGCCCAACATACTGCTTTGGCTTGTGCTTGAGTCCAAATGGGAGGCACATAGCTGTCCTCACTAATCTTTTGTGTCAGTGGCTTGGAGATAATATTTGGGTAGTTACTTTGCCGTTCAACCACTGGTGAGCCTCCTGTTTTGGGGAAAACTGACTGTGGGGCTTCAGATTACATATACACCCATTTAGACATGGTGCAATAATCTGCGTCCCCTTGTTGGACTCCGGAATGGGTGGTGGTGGTGAGCCCAAATTTATATTCATTTCTAATATGGTTCTACTATTTCTCAAACAACTTCTGAAAATGCATCTTCATTAAAAAATAATAAAATAAAAACACTTATAAATGTTAATGCTGATCAGAAAAGTACTTTTTTTCCTTTCTTATTGGTTGTATTAACAGAAACAACCAAAATACCCTCCTCACTTCTAAATCAAAATCAGTTTCTAGATTTTTGATGAATAATATAATGCCCATTTGTCATTCATAGCATCTCATTTACATTTCAAAATTACACATTTGCAAAACTTTTAAAAATTTCTATTTAAATCTTCTAAGTGCTTGTTTAAGTTTTATAAAATCCTTTTAATAAACTTCACTGTGAAGAAAGCTTTTAAATTTATAAATTTCAGCAAGACTAGGAATGTATTTAATAAACACAAAGGGTATTAATATTACGATTTTTACTTTAGAATATCTGCTGTTGTATCTGCATTTGATATTGAGGTTCCACGTTCTCTGGTGGAGGTAGTAATCTGGTGGAATGTTCCCATGCACTTCTGGCTCAAAACATGTAAGTCTGATATCTGTTTTTAAAATTACATTCTCTTTGTATAAACATACTAATGTCAAAGGTATTCAAATTTCTCAGATCCCTAGAACAGTGATGTGATTAAGAAACTAACTATTAGATTCTTCTTGATGTCATCATCTCAAAATGAGCCTTCCTTCCCCCCAAGAGGCAGCTTAGTGTTTCTATTTCATTTGCTTTACACTCTTTTCAAATTAAAACTTATGTGACTTTGAAATTAAAAGTGAATGGAATATCTCATGTTGGTACTAACCTATGAACCTACACTATTATTTTGTTATATTTATATCATTAAATATATGACTGCTTTTCATGCTTAAATATTAATAACTAATATTTAGTTCAAAATTTTATTTCAAGTGTTTTGTTTATACTGATAGTTATATATTTAATATAAGAAAATAATCTGACATTTTTACATATATTAGTGGGATTTATATGCACTTCCTTACCTTTTAAAATTTAAAATTTCCCTTTTATTTGTCACATTTTTGCCTAGAAATTTTTATACTTTTTTTATGGTTTAGTGAATTTTTAGAATAATTTTAAAATGGTTATGTAAGTTAGGTGAAAAGCTAGGGAAAATGAATCGAAGTGAAGTTATAGTCAGTTTGCAAATAGAGTGGAATTAATTGCTTTAATTTTTTCTGTAGTTTTCTCATAGTGTTTCCTTACAATCTACAAATATAGTGTTAACTCAACCAGATATAGTGTTAACTGTTAATATAGTGTTAACTGTAGTCTTTTCACTGTAAGGGAAAACTACTCGAGGACCATGAAACTGTCACTAAGGAGCACAATCTAGCACCAATTATGGATAAACATGGCGTAACAACACACTCATAACATCTGTGCTTTCATTTGGTGCAATACCAATTGATTTTCTTAATAAGTAATCTTTTGTCTTTATGAAAAAGGATAAATTAACTGTCAGCGCTGTATTTTTTCTTGCATTTTGAAAAAAAAAAAAAAAAAAAAAAAAAATTAAAATTTGGTACCTGCTTTCTATAGATCAGCAAGAAAAGAATTATTTTCAGTTATGGGATCCTACCATAAAAACAAATGTGTTTTAATGAACATAATATAGTACATTATTCAAAAATAATAAACAATAGCGTGCAATGGGAAAAATTGCATAAACAGTATATCCATTCAAAAGAGAACCTGGTTTGAGAGCTATAGAACATTGTCTGAGAGCTACATTTGTAACTGCAGTCTGGTTGATTTACAGCCGGCTCATTTATGTCCTTTAACTATTCAGTCTACAACTTGAATGAAAGTAAGACTGCAATATTGATATGACTTATACACTGTGTATGGGAAAAGTAATGACCTTGTCATTTAGCAATTGAATTTGATTGAAAATTTTATTATGTGTAGGATGGTTTATAAAAAAGAATAAGATTTTTCTTTCTTCTACCCACCTTGCCATACAAAAATATGCCATATATCAGAGACCATATTGTCTTTTTATTATTTGAAGTCTCCAAGATTTATCTCCTGTATTTGTTTTTTTCTCTGAGAATTCATGAAATTAACCATGTATGCAGTACTTGCATCTTTAGCAGCAGATTGGTGCAAGAGTGTATTTCATATTTACTGAGCAGATAGAATATGTGCAGCATGAAACTGCCACTTTGATATATAATTAACTTACTGAATGTACATTCATAGAAGGTCTCATGTAGCAAACTTTCATCTGAGTTATAACACATTTTTTATCATTGTTCTTGTGTGATACTTGAGCTGTTTTATATGTTTGGACTGATAAGTAAAGCCCTATGTAACACATACATTTTTGTACTGCAAGAAATGATGATTTATAAGCAAGTAAATTCTCATCCTCCTTTTTGTTTATAGAAGGGGGTTTAAGCTTGTATCTTTAAGCTTTTTTACCTTGTATGTAGTTAAGAGCCTAATTAAAGAAGAATTCTTTAATTAGGCTCTTCAAACAAATTTGTTGTTTTGAAAGTTTAATAATCAAAATGAAGTTTACTTTTTATCCTTTCTTAGAATGACTTCTGGTCAATAAGAACAAGAATAGCATTTGTTCAAATGCTTTTGTATGGTTTACACTTTTTCTGACATTTAAATTTTTAAGCGTACTTGTAATCTTATGAATAGTAGTTATCAGAAGTAGAAATTTTAAATCATTTTATCTGTTGATATGTAGTATTTGCAAAACAAAAATCTTAAAATTTTGATATAGCAACTTTTTATAGACTACTAAATAAACAATTTATTGATAGTTTTAAAAATCTGGTCATTATGGTAGTCAAAACATATATGGTTCTGTTGTTACAAAGTATATTGGATACATGTGATATGTGTATTAGTATATATAATTATTCATCTTTTATTTCCTTTAAAATTGCATCATTTTTATCTTCAGATGTCTTTAAAACTGCAAGGCCATTAGGTGATTTTATTGCCATATTGCTTACCTATGCTGCCAGCTCGTTTCTTCATGTAAGTAAAATTAATTACTTAATAAATATAGTGATGTAATATTGGATTTTCCCCAAAAAAATTGTTGTTTAAGGTATCATAACCTTCTCCTCTGTTTATTTCTTATCTTTTAGTCATATTATAAAGCTTATACATTGTGCATGGCAGCTGTAATATTTGTAAATGTAATATGTGTGGTGATATTTAAGTGTTACTTAAACAAATTAAATGTTTATTTAAAATTCTTATTGAATGCTAATGGACAAATGCAGTATTAAAAAAATCATTATATGTAATAGTACTGAAATGTTGTGTAATTTATTGGAATAAATAATTCATAGCTTTTGAAAAATGTTAGATTGACCTTTTTATTAAATTTTGATGCTACTAACATATTATCCCATTGACCCTGAAACTGCATTCAAGCTATGCAATTTAGCGCCAGTTATGAATAAGTGTGATGTAACAACACACTCATAACATCTGTGTTTTCTTTTGGTGTAACCTGATTGATTCCCAGTAAGCCGTCTTTTGATTTTATGAACAAGGATATAAATTAACTTAAAAAAAAAGAAAAAAGAAAAAAAAAAAAAAAAAAAAAAGAAAGAAAGAAAAAAAAGTCCGTAAGCTTTCAGATTTTATATAACACCCAAAGAGGCAATTTTTTTTTCCTCCATTTACATACACATGCACATTTTGAGAGCATTTGGGCTAATGTCCCTTTGAATTAAAAATAGCTAAAAACAGCATATCTTTAGAATTACCGATAGATTTTTCTATACATTGTTACAATCGCCCGTTTTGAAATCATTGATTTTATTAATCAAAAACTCATTAAAGTTTCAGAAAATATAAAATAGACAATAAAACAAATTTGAAATTTCACAATGTGAAAAACATGCATACATTCATGCAAATCCTTCATTATTTAATTTCTTTAAATGTAATACAGGGAGATAATATTTGGTAGTAGCAATTTTAAAAGTGAAATGGACATTTATAGTGAATTAATGCAAACTACTGTTTTGAGGCTAATAGCACTTCTGGGCTAATGCACCTTTGAGCTAATTATTGCTGTATTTTTCTTACATTTGAAACTAAGTATTTAAATTTGAGATTTGCCTTCTACAGAGCAGCAAGCAATGGATTATTTTCATTTTCAAGTTATGAAAGCTTACCATTAAAAAAGTATGTATTAATGGGCATGATGTGATTAGCTGAATATAGCCAAAAAGACAGTAATAGATTGGAATAATTACCTGTAGGAACTTCACTTGTAGTGGTCTAAACAGAACTTCCGATAAAATTAGAAGGTTTGACTTAATAATAGAAATCGACAAAAGGCCTTCTGTGAAGCACAAAAGAAAATGAGTTAAATGCTGATTGTTTATTAGATGAAGAGCTGCTAGGTTTTTTTTTTTTTTTTTTTTTTTTTTTTCAGAATTCCATAGGAATATTTGACACAATTTTGGTGGGATTTTGACTAACTTTCAGGGTTTGATAATAGCCAATGTTCACAGTAGATGGAATATTATTTAAGTACAATTTTAAAATTAAACCTGAGATGCTTAATTGCCTCAAAATTCTATGACTGAAATGTTATGTGTTATAATGAAACACAATCAACTGCAGTATTTTTATTATAAAAAGTCTTCAACTAAGTCTGTGTTCTCATATCCTTTTCTAAAATTTTCTGACCTGTAATGAAAGAGAAAAATAATGTCTTTATCTAACTATTAAGCCCACCAGTGGCCGAGCGGCAAAGTCGCTGAACACTGATAGTTCGGTCTGAGGTTCGAATCCCGTGAACGGGCTGGCTGCATGAGTGTTTTCGTGGTTTTCCTCATGTGTAACGTGTATACGGGCCAGTTTCCCTTAGAAAGTCCTTCACGAAGGCATTCCTCCCCTTAGGCAGATAGCCCTAGTGTGCTTTGCCATAATTAAATACACACACATTATCTAACTATTAAAGGAAAAAGTAAGCCTAGGAAACTGAATTTGAAAAGTAAAAAGGAAGTTAAAAAATATTTATGCAATTAGAATTAAAAAGATGATTGCTGAATCAAAAATAATTAAAAAAATTTTTCTCTAAATATATTTTAGTGTAATGATTTTAATATAAGTAGAAAATCTCTTTCAAAAGCTAGCAATAGCATTTGAGTTTTTAAAAAACAGTTTTATTCAAATATGATCAATTTCTTTTCTTCTTAAAAAAATTAAAACTGAAATATACTTGTATGTCATGGAGGTTTTTATGAAAAAATATTAATTATTTAATTAATCTCTATAGTTGAATGCTAATTGAAAACCAACCCTATTTAAAACCTCTATCAGGCAACATAACTTTTCCAATCAACAACTTTCACATATTTTTAAATGCTTGTAACACCATGTGAAAGTTCTTTTGACAAGTAAATAAGCCACAGTCCTATTAAATAAGCCATAATAATGTCTTTCTCCTTCCCTCAACTTTTAAGCTTGTATCTATCTCTTGGTATTTTCAGCATTGATGTATAAATGCATTTTGAGACCATTTTTGCATATTCTGTTACAAATAACAAGCCTTTTTGTTTTTTGGCATCACTTTGAGGTTTACCTAACAAAATATATGCAGCACTAGTATAAAAGGCCAGAGCTAAGCGTTTTGCCACCCGGTGCAAACTCTGCAGGGCTTAAATTTTGCTGCCTGGTGCCTCCCTAAAAATTTTGTTATACCTAAATTATGTTGCCTAGTGCAGTTGCATAAGAAACAAATGCTCTTTTGAAGCCATATTAACAGAAATTGCAGGTATGTAGCAATTTCTGCTAATTTACACTTTCTTTTGATTTACCATTAAAATAGATTGTGTATGAATTTTTTTTTTTTTTAAATTTAATTTATGTAATTGCATTTGGGCATTTGTTTTAGGGATTGAACTTTCAGCTTTCTGCAGTTCTTCTGTCTCTGGGTTTTTATACATATATAGAACATGGTAAGAATATCATATTCAGTCTAAAATTTTTTAATGAAAAGATACTAATATATTTTTGAAAACATTTATTGATATTTGCAAAGATGTATTTAAATTTAATGATTAATTTATATACAGGGTGATTATAATTAAATTTTAAGTTTCAAAACGCTATAAAAAAAGAACCACTGATGAAAATGATGTGAAATTTGAAAGGAATGTTATTGAAGAAGGCGGAAAGCGTATGGCAGAAGAAAAAATTTAGTTTCAAAAGTTAGCAACAGATGGCGCTGTAAGCGGCAAAATCACGACGAGAAACGAGAAGCGATTCGTAAAACAATGGCTAAGGTGGAAGTTACACATTAAAATGCATTGACAAATTAGAATTGTTGAATAATTTTATTTGCATGACTGTACATATCACATCGAAAGGGACAAATCGGTTTCAAGAGTTATGCGGCGACATACCGCATAAGAACCATTCATCAAAGAAGTTCGGAACTGTCGCGAGACTGGCACAAAACATGTTCAATATGGTTTGTGTGCAACAAGTTGAAAGCGACAAACAGCATGTTCCACAACGGATCGCAGTGTCTCCGGGGTGATGTTCAGAATGTGTTGCGAAATGCGTGCCTTTAATTCCGCTAAATTTGCAATTGGAGCACGGAACACAGCATCCTTCAGATATCCCCACAGCCAGAAATCACACGGAGTAAGATCAGGCGATCGGGACGGCCAGGCTGTAGGGAAATGACGGCCGATAATTCGAGCATTTCCGAAATGGCGCCTCAGCAGCTGCTTCACGGGATGTGCAATGTGCGGAGGAGCGCCATCTTGCATAAAAATGATTTCATCCACACATCCACGCTGTTGCAGAGCTGGAATCACGTGGTTGCGCAAAAGAGACGCATACCTCTGACCAGTGACGGTTGCAGTAACTGGACCGGAAGCACTCTGCTCGAAAAAATGTGGTTTTAGGATGAATGATGCCGTAAAGCCACACCATACCGTGACCTTTTCAGGATGAAGTGGTACGGGGTGCGTTGCCAGTGGATTTTCTGTTGCCCATATTCGACAATTCTGGGTATTCACGTATCCTGTCAGATGGAAATGGGCTTCATCTCTCCACAAAATTTTCCACGGCCATTCATTATCCACTTCCATGCGAGCCAGGAATTCTAACGCAAACATCTCCCTAGCTGTCAGGTCAGGCGGAAGCAACTCCTGCACATGGCCAATTTTGTATGGATAGCATTGCAGGATGTTTCGTACAATTTTCAGCACCGTGCTCGTAGGCCTGTCCAATGTTCGGGCAATTCCTCGTGCACTGCACGGTTGCACACCACCGGCCGACCCCTCCTGTAATGCTGTGGCCACTTCTTCAACTACCGTCGAATGCACTCGTTTTCTCCCTCTACCAGATTGCACATCAAACAAACCTGTCGTTTCGAATTTTTGCATCATTTTCTTTAGACCTACGACACTCATTGGACGAACGCTTTCTTTTATACCCTTCAGTGTCCTGAATTTTTGCAGAGCTACTCTTGCACAATCATCATTCTTGAAATACAGCTTTACCAGCAGAGCGCGGTCCTGCAGTGAAACACCCATGGCGAACGTCTGAGACGCGAAATGAGGAACAGCCTGGTATCTGACGGCTTTATAACACTGAAATTTAACTAACATTTTAATTTGTCTTCTTCCGCTTGCAGCGCCATCTGTTGCTAACTTTTGAAACTAAATTTTTTCTTCTGCCATACGCTTTCCGCCTTCTTCAATAACATTCCTTTCAAATTTAGCGTCATTTTCATGAGTGGTTCTTTTTCTATAGCGTTTTGAAACTTAAACTTTAATTATAATCACCCTGTATTACCTTATCTTAAAAATTTTGATTTACAATTTAGTCTAAAAGTATTAAACTATTTGATTCAACTTAAATTAATCATTACTTCTTAATTACCCTATTTGCTGGCTTATAAGATGCACCTCCTTTTTTTGTACACATTTTTGAAGGATAAAATTTTGTTACTGATCATTATAATGAATTTACAGTATTTTAAATATAAAGTAATACAAATAGAAAGTAATACTTTCTGCAAATACCAATCTATGAGTTGCTTTTCTAGATCATGTACCTGATTCTGCTAAGTTCTTATCATTTTCTTAGTTGGGGGTGGCCCGAAATGCCTCTCTGCAGCTCTGTTTCCATGTACTTTACCATATGCAATCACACGTAGCTTGTATGCTATGTTATAGCAATGCCGACATTGTTTTTGAGCCATGACTTGCCAACAAATTTAAGAAAATTGAACAGTAGAAATTTCACTCACTTAAAAGTCATTCACAAAAACTAGAAAGTTTAAACAAATCCTGCTGTGATCGTCTGATGACAGCGCATGCACATTCACTGAACTCTACAAAAAACTGTAATATTCCTACACTTTGGAAGGAAACAAGAAAAAAAAAATCACTTAACTCCGAATAGAGAAAATTTCCAGAAATGAATATAATAAAAAATTGAATATCGACGTATGAGACGCAGTATCGACGTATAAAATGCACCCTGTTTTTCAGACTTATTTTCAAAGAAAGAAAGTGAATCTTATACTCCTCCAAATATAATATTTAATTTTAAATATGCACTTTTTTAAAAGCATCATGTATCATAATATGTTAGCATTTTCACAGTTTCATATTTGTGTTTCCTCCTTGAATTAATATATCAAATTTATACTTGATTTTCATGGTGTCTTTTCTAGTATTGAGGAAGAAGCTATCAAATATTTTCAATGCTTGCATTTTGGCAAGGAGGTGCAGATCTGAGTGTGATCATTTATTTAAATATGTAAGTATGATAAATTCCATGTAATAAATATAGCATTGATTGATAAGAAGCTAATTAGGTTTAGAAGAAGGCTCATTATATTAAGGCTGTGATTATTTATAGATTTATTACTTTCACATAATATTTAAATTAATAATATGTAATGATGTTAGTATGCAAGGGGACGTAGTTTGCAATGTTAGTATGCAAGATAGGTTATTCGCTAGCCAAGTAAATATTTTAGTTTTTAAGAAAGTTTCATTTCTAAATTGTATACGGACTCCTTCCCGCCTTCTCCCCCAACAAAATACAGTGCAAACTGTTAAATTTTTTATGACTATTGATTGCTTTATTTAGTTAATATGTAAAGAAATATCTGTAATGCATAATTTAGAGGTTTTTTTTTTTTTTTTTTTTTTTTTTTTGCTGTTATATTAAAAATATCATTTTGGTTAGTATATGTATTTTGCTGTACAGTATACAGCACTTAAGTTGCATAGAATGTATGTATCACAAATTATTAATCTGAGCTTATTTCTCAAAGTTAATATTTTCAATTAACTCATGAATTATTTTAATTAATTTTTATTTTCAGAAAAATGTAGATAGATGATTTGAAAATGATTTCGAGTTTCAAATACTGATGACTTCATGCATTAAAATTTATCTCAGTTTTTGCAGAATCAGATATTGTCAGTGAGATAAAGAGAAAAAAATGTACTCATATAATACTATAAAGACTCCCTTGCATATTTTCATGACACAAGACTTAAGTATAACAAGATTTTTATTGTAAGCTTCATGGTTCTGATCCCGACAAAGGTGCATTTGGTTTTTCATATTACTTGATCTGAAAAATTCAAGACCCTGCAAAATGGCATCCAAACTAAAAAGATCTGATGGATGCCAACTGTCAACCCCCTGAATTTGGTCACCTGAGTCTCTTGCTTCTGTCCAGTCAGTCATTAATTGGGGGAGAATATAATGAATTACTGTAGTCTCTTGTGCGTCCTCTGATGGTGTAACATTTTGTCACATTCAGCTAGTAGTTAAAAGTTCCATGGTTTGAATCCTGGCAAGGGAATAGTTGATATTTCATGTTTTTCTCTTCAAAAGTGTTATAAAGGTCTATAAAGTTTTTATTAAATAAAGCATTTTTATCATGTGTAATTTTTTAAGGGGTGTTGAAAGCCAAAAGTCTTCAAAAAATGGTGATTTTGGATTTTTGCATTTTCACTTTCACTACATTTTTAGCTTTCTAAAAATATCATTCTTTAATCTTTATGAAAATTAGAACTCTAAAAAATATAATTTTAATTTGTCATCGAATGCTTTAATAAATAAAGATTTTTACATAAAAAAGCATTTTTCTGTGAACGTGATTTTTTTATACTCGATGTGCCTTTTCTCAGGAACTACTGCTCACAGATATCTAAAATTTTTATGGCTATTTATTATGTTTCCTTATATTTACTGAAATGAGCTTTTTATGATAAACTAAGAAAAAAAATTTTATGTGTGAGAAAAGTGCTAAATTTTACTATGCCTAACAAAATATTCTGTAAATTACACTAAAATTCAAAATGTTTCAAAAGCTCATTTCAGTATAATCAGATAGGTATACTTTAATTACACAAAAAATTTCAAGCATGTATCTACAATAGACTTTTATAAAAAGTACATCGAAAATGTCCAATTTAACATTGTTGGTATAGGGTCTAAAAATCTCATAGTGGGATTTCCACTATGGGAAGTAATACAAAAAAAAAAAAAAAAAAAAAAAAAAAAAAAAAAAAAAAAGTATGCGTAATTTTAGCTTGAATTTCTTTATAAGTTTAATTGTTTTTTTTTTTTAATGGCGAGCACTTGCTTGTAACGGCATTAACCACTACTAAGGCCAGGGGTGGTGACCATTTTATTGTGGGGGCACCTAATAGGTGGCCATCGTTACTTCCTATGAAGGGACAGACAGTTTTACATCCATGCCTTCTCCAGGAATTGGGGGCCCACCGACAGCCGAGCGGTAAAGTAGCTGAACACTGGTAGTTCGGTCCGAGGTTCGAATCCAGTGAACAGGCTGGCTGCATGGGTGTTTACGTGGTTTTCCCCATGTATAACGTGTATACAAGCCAGTTTCCCTTAGAAATTCCTCTGCGAAGGCCTTCCTACCCTTAGGCAGATAGCCCTCGAGGCTTTGCTGTAATTAAATAACCTAACCTAACCTCCGGGATTCAAACCGTGCCCTTCGGTATCACAGTTAGGCTCCCCTAAACACTATATCATCTGCGCGTCAGTAACGACAATGGCCACTTGTACGGCTAGAAGTGGTGGCCGTTTTATTGTGGAGACAACTAATAGGTGGCCACTGTTGCCTCCTGTGAAGGGACAGACAGTTTTAGATCCATGCCTTCCCTGGGATCCGAACCCGGACCTTTTGGTATTGCAATTAGGCTCCCCTAACCACTATATCGTCTGAGGGAAAAAATAAATAATTCTTCCCAAATGAAGAACATTGTAAAACATTTTTCTTAATTTATGAGAATAATGTGATAAGTAATATTACCATTATGAATCATTATCTCTGTACTACCTCTCAATAACATTTATAAGAAAATGCATAGTCTCCAAGTCTACTTTTTCCATTTAGGACCACCCTTATGTTGTAATTACTAATATTGCCTTTGGACTGCTTTCTGTTTTCCACCTTGCTTATTTAGGAGTCATGTTTGATAGCTCTTCATCTCTTGAAGAGGAGGTAAGAACTTATTCAACTTTTTTTTTATAGCTTCTGTTTATATATTAGTTTATTTACTTTTTTTTCTTATATACATATTTGGTATACATATTGTCTCGTGTATGCATATCTGCTAACTTTCAAATTTTTTGCAGTATGCACAAAAACTATTATATGATCTTATACACAAAATCCTCTTTTTATGAATTATGTAATTTTATGGGCAGATGATAAAAGTTGTGCTAGTTTGCCAGTTTGTTACCATATAGTATTTTAAATGCATATCTTACAGGCAATCAAGTTGCTATTTAAATCTTCACTCTTTGTTTCATAAGAAGTTCTTAGGATTTTGAAATATAATTTTGTTTATTTTTTCATTATTTTGTTGTTATGTATTATTAAGTTTGGCAACTTATCAGCATTTTGCTGATTCTAAGATCAGTTTGTCAAAAAAAGTTTGGTTTGGTTACTTGTGAATTTCATGATGATTTTTTAAAACAATAGCATCATGATAATGCAATTAAAATAATAATAGTGTGTTAAGATAGTTTTTTTTTAATTAAATAGAACTAAAATGAATTTTTGTTTCCTCCCTCTTGTTTTAAAATGTCTTTACTTTTCATTTTGAATTCATCTGATTTTTGAATATCTTAATTCCAAAACTGAAACAAGATAGTTATTTTTGGCAATATAATTGAATTATTTTTCAGCAAAAGCAAAAATCAGATATATATCAGTTTGGTCCATGAAAATCATTGTACACTCTTTCTTAAAATTTTCTTTTTGTGTCTTTTTTTTTTTTTTTTTTCTTACAAAGCTGACAGGCATGATGATCTGATATTAGAAAATATAGCGTGGAAGCAATTATATGGCATGAATAAGAATGTGATTACTAGGTTTAACACAGTTTGCATAAACTGCAGCTTATGCAGTTTTGAGCATTTTTGAGCATTTGCAGTTCAGGAATATTACCTGGCAACTAGTGAGCAGTTTTATTCCATATATTTTTGTGAATTTTCTTTTTAACACAAGAATTCTTCCCAAAAAAATCAGTTGAATTTCTTATAGATAGATACATAATAATACAATATTTTATTTAGGATTAACATAATGTTCAGTCAATGATTTAGTATTCACGTGGATAATTGGGCAAAGCAAAACTTGTGTTTGCCATAGATTATAGTCAAGTCTCTATCAATTTTGAGAGCAAACAACTGTAGGTCTCTCTTCATCAGGAACAAAGAAATATGCAGTGAAGAGAAAGCCATTATTGTATTCATATCCAAAAGGAGTAATGCGAACAAAAAGCTATCACTATCTGTTGGCAGAAATAGTAACAAAAAATGAAAAATAAGAGGATTTTAATACCATTAGGAAGAACTAGATTGGAATTAAAATCATTAACTAAACAATATAATTCTTTGTGAATGTAAAAAGATTCAAGAAAATTCAGTTCACCAGTGGAAGAAGCTTTTTAGATAATTTTTGCAGGCCCCAAATCAAAACTGTGATTTTTTTAAACTAAGTCCTTATTTCTAAATTCTAAAAGCTCACACCCCAATCGGCTAGTCCCACCAATCCAGTTAAAACTTTCCACTGTAAATACTAATCCCATTGTTAATATTTCTAATGTTAATCGTTTGAAGGATCATATGAAAATATTAACTATAACTTCAACTTTTCAAAGACATTTAAACATTCATTTTCTCAAATCTTTGCCATATTGAAAAAACTTTTAAATCATCTAAAACTTCAGAAACACAGAAATACACAATTTGTCACTTAATTACTCATAACGTTAATTTTAATAACAAATCATTTGTTTCGAATCTTAATCAAAAGGAAAGAAGGGCCTAATCTGAAATTCATTCTAATTCTAAGATTATAATTTCCAAAGCTGGTTGGGTGGATAGATTGTTACTATGGATGAACACACATACATTGAGGAAATAAAATACTGATAAATGAATACTGCTCAGTTCCTAAAGTTCCTTAACTTCTGACCTCATGAAAGTTAAAAGAGTTGTTAAATATTTTCTTATACTTCCAACTCAGTTTAAAGAATCATTCATTCCATCTATTGCCAACTGTGCTAAGTTTTAGGCTTTCATTAAAGTCCACAAAATTGAAATTCCTTTTTGAACTGAATCATATTCTTTGACCAAATATTTAGTTTCCATATTTTGTCCTTTACTTTCTAAAAATATTTACAATGTAAAAAAATCTTTTAAAGTCATTGATAAACTTAAGCATATTTCTCTCCTGCTCTCCATTATGATTTCTTCCGATGTTGAACCACTGTTTATTAATGTTCCAGTCAATGGAGCTCTAAAATGTTGTGAAATTAGGCTTCAAGAATTCCATTTCATATGTACTGAAACTGAATAGTTAATTTTTCTTATTAAAGTCTCTTTGAGTCAAATTCACTTTGTTTTCTAAAATGAATATTATTGCCAAGTTGAAGGATTAGCTATGGAAAATCCTTCCAATCCTGTGCTTTCTGACATTTATGTCCACTATTTTGGGGTCAAATTATTTAAGAAACTACCTAGTCTCTGAATTCACTATGCACACAAAACTTTTGTGCTTTTTGATTGTAATAAAAAAGAGATTTATTTTAGATTTTATCTGTTATAAATTCAATTAATGCAGCTATCCAGTTCACTTTTGAAACTGAATCTGACAATACAGTTCCCTTCCTTGTTATTCTTATAATCCACAATGGATCTGCTTTCAGCACTACTGTTTACCATAAAACCTTTTCTGTTTGCTTGTCTCCCAATGCCATGTTCTGTCATCTGTCTAAGAAAAAAATGCCTCCTTTTACTATTTCCTATTTCGTGTTCTCAGTTTGCTCCTCAGAAACTTCACTCGCTAAAGAAAATTTTTTGAGGTCAATTTCCACTGTTTATGGGAAGTCTTTTTTTGATGATTTTCTCTCTTATTTATTGATAAAGCCTTTAAAAAATATTAATCTTGCCATCAAAGAAGACACTCTGCATTAGAATTAATAACTTTATCCTGCTTGCAAAATTGTACGGTTTCATCAAAAATTCTATTTTCATGCAAAGATTCCATTTCTGACTTTAATTCTTGGGGAATTTATATGTATCTTGTCAATTTAGTTTGAGATATATCAGTCTAACTAAAAGAGCATTAAACTTCTGCATCAAGGAACGCAAATCTTATGCTTGAAAAAGTGAAATTATCAAGTCTTCAATAGCTTAATCATAGGTGGAAATTTAATCACAATTTTGATTTTGAGTAAAAATTATCTGAAAAGCTTTTTCCATTGGCGAATGGGATTTTCTTGAAGCTTATCACATTCATGTAGATTTATCTTAATTAATTATTTTTAATTCTCATCCAGTCCTTCCTAATGCTTTTAAAATTTTATTAATTTTTCAATTTTAATTACTATTAAAATTAATTACTATTAATTTTAATTACTATTAATTACTATTATTATTAATTACTATTACTATTTTAATTACTATAACTTTTAATTACTATTAAATTACTATTTCTGCCAACAGACTTTCTTATTTACTTTGCTCCTTTTGGGTTTAAATACAACCATGGCTTTCCCTTTGTTACAGATTTCTTCCCTCCTGTTGAAGAGGGACTTTTTTTGTCCTTGAAATCGACAGAATTTTGACTAAAATCTATGCCAAACATAAAGTTATTGCTCTGCCTAATTTTATATTTTATTATGTTCCTGTTCTGTCTTGACATGGACAATGTTTTTAGGTTAATATTTCTGCACTCTCACACTTTCTAATATTGTTGCATTGTAAATGGTATTTTAAAAGCATAGAATAATGGGTGAAAGATAAATAATATCTGTTGGAAGTTAAAAATCATGAGAGATACGTGACTTGCTTTTGTGTATATTTTTCAAACCTGTTTATAATTTTGTAGAGCTATCGATAAAAAATGCATATAAGCTCATATTGATGATTATATATATATTAATAAAGTTTGATTTTTATGTGATTTTCATGCCAAAAATAAGTAAATTTATGTATAATGATTTTACGTTATATTTCTTTATCATTCTCATTCAGATTAATGTATTCTAAATATACATGGTAAAGGCAAATAGTAGTAGATGAAAAATAAAACACAATCAATTCCTAATTGACAAAAGGGATTAACCTGGTGACAGATTAGCCAGAACTTGCCTGAGAACAAAGATTAGTTTGTTTATTATAAGAATGGCAGAGAAATTCTATCACAGACCTTCAACATAAAGCAAAACTGTTTATGGGAAGTAAGAAAAAAGGGAAAGAACAGTAGATATACAGTAGAACAGTAGATGTGAGATAACGGCCGAGATAGCAGATGATATCACTGTATTTTGGGAGTTGTTTTAGTCTAGAATATTTACTTATCTACAAATGCCTGGTTTTTAGCACTTAAGCTATGCTTGCTTAAGCACCTTCCTTGCCATTACTTTTGGATGACAGAATTAAGACTATTAAGTGCAGATCATGTGTTTAAATGTTCTTTGTCCAACATTACAGTGAGAGAACACATTAGGAAATTTCTGAGTCTAATGTAAAAGAGACGAACACTAAGATAATTATGTCCAGCAAAAAGATGAAATGGTGGCTCCGCTGTAGAATGAACAGGGTCTGGGATATTATGTTTCTTAGTTCAGGAGATACTGCCAAGCCTTTCCCCTAGCTTTTATGTACCAATTTGAGTCGTGAATGTTGCTAATTTTGTATTTATCAATCTCCTAACAAAATAAAAGCTCGTAAAATTTCTGGATTTTTGGAAGACAGTTGTTTCTTTCTTTGCCAGGGAATTTTTGCTCTCATTCCCATTACTCCATGGTAAGCCAGCATCCACTATAATGCTTCTAAGCTGGTAAGAGTACTTACTCAATGGTGTGTTGGTTTTCTTTATATGATTATGACTAAGCCGCAAGAGCTATCTGCCCAAGGGGACTATAGATTGAAACATATTTTGTTTTTATGAACAAGGATCTAAATTAACTGCTATCGCTGTTTTTTTTTTTTTTTTTAATTTGAGAGTTGTAGAATCATATTTGCAGTATACTATAGATTGAAACATATTTTGTTTTTATGAACAGGGATCTAAATTAACTGCTATCGCTGTATTCTTTTTATTAAAAAAATTTGAGAGTTGTAGAATCATATTTGCAGTAGGAGTCTGGTTCATTCTGGTCAAAAAAATTAATATCTGACGAAAGGAGAAAACAGTTGGATATGGTCAAAAAACAGTAATAGATATTAGAATACTCACTTGCAGGAAATTTGTACTCCTACCATTCTAAACAAAGCTTTTGGTAAAAATCATAGAACCTAACAAAATAATAGAAATTGATCAAATCATTTTTATCAAACACAAAAACGAAGCAAGTCAGATACTTCTGCAGCAGTGGCTAGTTGGTATATTGTACAGAGAGACTGACAGTAGTTTATGATAAGAATAGCAGACAGAAGTGTAGCTCAGAATTCTGTATGAATGACTGGTACCAACTCTGCTAACTTTCATAATTACATGGTCAAGTAAATAATATGGAAGTACCAAAACTATATATGATTATATTAAATTTAAGTTTTCCTTCTTGGTATAAAATTTTATGCATTTTTAGAGAAAATAAAATTTTGTTCTTTAAATTCTGATAAAAGTTTCTTCCTTCTCCCAGGGCTACAACATGCATCACACACTGCAGAAGTGGTCCGATCTGAGTTTCAGCAGTCACTGGGTAGCTTTATTCTGTTATATATTTTATTACCTAGTTTAATTTAACTTTTATAACACTGAACTGGATGTTGGTGATCAACTTGCTGTAATTCTGATCAAATTAAGTCTTCTGCAGGAACAAGAACAATCAAATGCCTATACAACCTGAAGATAATTTGGAACAAAAAATGTAAAATATAGGTTATAGTTCTAAGATTTTATGTAGTTAATTAGTAGTAACACTCATTTGTTAATTTTAGTAGCCAAAAACAGTCATTCATTTTTAGATTTAAATAAGTGAAGCTTCAATTGAAAAATTTGAATCTTTAGGTTAGAATTCAAAGTTAGTGAAATTGAGCTTTAAGACCAATATGTTATTTCTCTTACACCCTTTTCAAAGTATATTTCACCATCATGATCTGTTCTTAGGAAATATATTAAGGTATATTTTGTTGTTACATGAAGAGGATGAATTTTTATGTGAAATATTTACTTTTAATAAATTTTAATGCTTTTTTAATGTGTGTTTCATTGAATAATTCTTATATATTTTTACTTAAAAATATCCAAATTTAAAAGAATAAACTAATAAACTCTATGTCAGAGTAACTATATTTAAAATCTATGTAGAAATATAGCTAGCTAGCTATACTTTTTTTTTTTTTTCTGAAGTTTTTTTAGTAGAATTTATGTTACATTCAGACATGCATTTTATACTTTCTATTATACTTTTCTTTTTGAAAGATTCTGGAAATGTTATTTCACATGTAAAATCTGCAGCAAATGAATTTAGCTATTAGAAGGCATTAGTGAGCCCTTTATGGGAGAAAGATATGAAGTGATATCCCCTTACAAAGCATAATTCATATTGCAGTTCAAATGAAGTTAAAGTATCTTTTCCAGCAGTGTTATGCCACATTTTGAGCAAAACAGTATATTTTCAGAGTACTGAAGATATCCCAAATGATGAGACAAGTCTATAACAGATACCAAAAATGCATTCTATTAGTGCTTCCAAGAAATAAGAAAGTATTGTGTATGCTTAAATGGATGTTATGTCGAAGGTTACTAGATGATTTTTTTTTTTTTTTTTTTTTTACTTTTCAAGAAAAAATGCTTGACAAACATTTCCTGTGAATTTTTTAACATAAGAGTATATCATATTGATATATAGTAACTGAGGCAAGTATAAAAATAGCATTTTAATAAAAGTGTACAAAATCTGTTTAACAATACACTGAAAACATAAGAATAATATTTACAGTTGTAGCTTTTGAATTCTTTTGTGTGCTCAGTATTTAAGATTTCAGTATTCCTTTTATCCAGGGTAAGTAGTTTGGTATCCTGGTATAAAAACCATACTTGTTAGCTTTTCCACAGCCTTCTCCCCAACTGACAACACCTATCAAATACCATCTGGCTTGGTAATTCATAACAAATGGCCCTCCACTGTCTCCATGACAAGCATCTCCTACTATTTCCTGAGCATAGCCTGCACAAAACATATTGCGACTTACCTAAAATGAAAAAGGCACATTTTAAACACATTTTTGAACATTTCTGTAGGGGGGAAAAAAAAAAAAAAAAAAACAATTTTTTGTCTATCATAAACTAATCATACATTAGAACTTTTTACAACTCTTTTTTTTTCATTTAATAATTTGACATTTAAATTTCTATTGCAGAAAAAGATCTCTCATGAATAAATCAGGCTGAAACAAGGTTCATGTAACTGCTATCAAAAATTAATGTTGGGCATACAAATGATTCTTCATATCTTTCAACTTGTGCAAAATTATTTAATAAGAAAATGATTCTCAGATAAAAACTGATACCGATATTCTATAATATCAGATTTATAAATTGGGCCCTCTCTCAACTTAAGGTTCCTTATTTTAAGGCATGAGTTATGTTTGCTAGTTAAAAAAATTATTTAATGATATCTGGAATTCTCATGATTTCAACTTGCACAGCCCAATAAATCTACCTGTGTCTCTCTGTCCAAGATTCAGGTTTTGATCACAGTACAATGTCTTGATGCATTCAATATCTAAATATATGCTATAAATGATTAAATGATTCTTTGGGAGCTGGGGGATAGTGTACAATTTTACAATACTTTTTCTTGTTTTGGAAAACACTTTATTAAATTATTAGTTTCTAAACATTAACCCATAAAATAAATGTCTGATGCATAACACTTTTTCATGAAACTACAAAATTTACTAAAATCTTGTTCTCTTACATTTAGAAAATAAAGTCAGCAATGAGATGGATTTATTCCCTTATCATAAAAACATTTATTTATTAATAGCAAAGTATGAGATAAGCTTTAAAATGAGTAGTTTTCTGATATAGAAATATACTACCTTGGCCCAAATCTAAGAAAGCTTTTATTCCTCTTAAAATTTAGAATATTTAAGTATTTTTATAGTGCTCGAAAATTGAATTTATTGCTCTCCTTAAGGAATCAGTTAAAAACAAGTTAGTATAAATTAAGGTTCTTTTGATTTCCATGTAAGGCCATTCAATGATATTCCTTTTTGATTTACTTATGTGTAAAATTTTTTTGATTTACAATTTTTAGTGGGTTATGGAACAAAATCTTATTCTCTTACATTAGAACAAAACACTGAATGGACCACTAATTTTATTGGTACTTTAACTGTTGAGAAGTATACATAAATAAAATTCAGAATATTGAATAGATCATCATGTGACTTCTGATAAGATTTCACAACTGTGTAGTTTCCACATGATAGCATTCCACCACATAAATTAATAGAGCCTCAGAATATTTTAAGGAATACATTAGGAACTAATGTACAGCCAATCATGATTGGATATATCTGTCATGATCATATGACTTAAACATACTAATTTTTTCCCTGGGGATTTTTAGAAAGGACGTTTACAAAAGGGAATTAATAAGTCATATAGACCTGTTCAATCATATAGAAGTTACAAGTGCAAATGTAACACAATTATACTAAGAGTCCAAGAGCGTTTTATTTTATGGGCACAATTATGTGTAACAGCTGATGGCAGATGTTTTGAGCAATATTACTCTAAAATAGAGAAACCTTTGTTTCACCTAAGAATTTCTCATTTTATTTATTTATTTATTTATTTATTTATTTTTTTTTTAGGGTAAAAGATTTCTTTTTTCTTGATATTAATATAAATTGTTCTCCTTATTTTCAGAATTTTTTATTTATTTTATATTTTTTTATTGTGCATGACCAAATTTAGAATAGTGTAAAATAATCTTTTTTTAATATCTAAACTTATAGTCACTAAGAGAGTTTTTACCTCTTTTCTGAAATACAATATTTGATTATTTATAATTAAAAAATATCATTTAATTTTTTTTCCTATTAAAAAATATTCAGACTTTTTTTTTTTTTTTTGTGTGTGTGTGTGTGTGTGTGTGTGTTATGGACTCTACTGTTTGCAATATGTGCTAAAAAATTAAATCTGTTTAAAAATTGTCTTAGAACTTGTCATAACAGTCTGCATATCAGTGCTCACTACTTAAAATCATTTACATCAAATACCTTTTTCTCTACTTTAATGTTTTATTTTGAGTTCCATACAAATTTAACTATTGCTCTCTGCAATTTATAAACAACTCCTCAGTTTTCAGAAAAAATTATTTGAAACATTCAAAATATCTAGTCAACTTTTGTCATATGTGAGTTGTACTTTGTATCATGAAAATACCTTTATCCAGTATATAAGGACTGGGAAAATGTTTAAAAAGTTCAAAGTCTGTGATACAGGTCTTTTTTTTTTTTGGTAATTAACATTAAAAATTGCAGGGTTATGTTATATGTAGGGCTATCAACCATAATGATCTGGTTACAGGATTAGTTTTGGCTAATATAAAGTGTAACAAGTTCCTTTATGCTTGGAAAGGATAGTAAAAGCACTTTTTATGCTATCAAACTGAAAAACATTCTCTTTTAAAAATAATGTATTTAAAATGTTATAATTGCTTTTGAATATCTTAGTAATCATCTGAAAAGTAATGCTAAATATTAAATTTTCAGTAATTTTCTGTTATACATCTGCTATACTTTTTGGGGTTTGGGAAAGAGAAGAAGAGAAGCCAAACTACGACAAGACTTGATGATAGCATCTTCTTGGCTATAGATATGCGTGTATCTATAAACTATTCTTATAACCAGAAATTGTTAACAATTAAAAAAGCTGGCCAAAATGCATGGCAGGTGCGTAATGGAGAATTACCAAATTTTCTTACTGTGTAATTTGTAGATGCCATGCATGTCTTTTGATCAACTATTGGTAGGCGGATCTCTTGTAAGAAACGTGGAGAGAGTCCATGCTGCTTTAGTTTTCCCCATCCAGTGACTGTACCCATTCTAACTTGGGAGGTATCCCCATCTCCTGTTAGTAATCTCTCACCTAGCTCTTTGTTGCTGAGACAAATTGGCAGAATATAATCAGTGAATTGGACATGATCTCTCAAACGAACCAGCGCGAGATCATTATCAAAAGTCAATTTGTCATATGCTGGATGCACAACAATGGAGGATGGGTCTGCAATACTTGTCCTGAACTCTTCCTGCTCTTCATATTCACGGTCATGTTTGCCAATCTTAATGACAATTCTGTCCCATCGTAATCCTCTGTAATTTACAAAGCAGTGTGCTGCAGTTGCGATCCATCTTTCATTCAACAAGGATCCTCCACAGAATGATTCTAAATTTGGTTCCCATAGCATGACCTGAAATAAAATATCAATGAATTATTTTACCAATACAGAACCCAGACATTTAATTTAGGGCTTATATATTAAAGAAGAACTATTAGAAGAAGACTAGTTAATCTCCGTTTTGAACATTATGGACTTAAAGATAGCATAAAATAAAGGAATATTAGCCATTAACAGTTCTATGTTTATTTATGATATTAATTTCAAGAATATTTTATTTTCCACCGATAAGATGTTTAAAACATTGTGGCAAATACAAATAATGCAATAACAGAATATAGGTTCCTCATCATATAGAAAGGTACTGAATAATCATATAGAAAGACACTGAATAGTGTAGTATGCAAGGTTCTAATAATGGAAGTGATCCATATGAGTAAGTGTTTGAAAACAGATGCCGTCATGAAAAATGTAAAAGTTTTTAAGTATCTAAAAATTTCTCAAATTTTAAATCTAAATCAAGATTTGCTTTCAGTTTCAGTACAGATGAAATTTAATAAAAAGCCCACATAATTTAAGGTATTTTCATCATAGATTTAAAACTGCATCAATAATTGTGTTTTACAATTTTTGTGCATAATTAAAATTTTTATATAGGTATTGTTACTTATTTTAGAAATACCTTAAATATCTTTCCAATCAAAAATTTAAGTGCATTTTCTGAACTCATTATTTTTATTTACAGAATATTTAAAAAATACAAAATTCTTTAAACGAGATTGCATTTTGCACATTTAGATGTAAACCTGATTAGGATTTAAGAAACAAATCAAACAAGGTAAGCTTTTGGGTACTAATAGTAAGTATATGAAAACTTTAAATTTTCTCATGTGCTTTCTGCTGAGAAGTGAAGAGAAAATCTCAAAATGTTCTAATGCTTAATTTTGAATCATTGCTATTATGTAATATAAAAATGAAACATTTGTAATTATTTGGTCTTAATCTGTTTTCTGAGATGAAAACCAACTGAGAAAAACTTCTATGTTTTTTTAAAGCTAAAATATTGAAATTCATTTTCTAAAAAATTGAATTTTAGCATTTCTGCATATGTTAATTTGCAGTTTAAGCATAAACTTTTATGCTTATCTGATGTGAAATTATCTTATAGAAATTTGAATTTGAAACTCTGTTTGCATAAATGTTTTTAGCGATATTTATGTATGGTTTCCACACAATCTAATAAATAGTATCTTTGTAAGTTTAATTATATAAAAAATTTATCTATTTTATCTTGTATAGGAAGAAAAAAACCTTCTGACTGCCATTTTCCCCCTTCTTTTCCTATGAGGCTTGCATTAAAATTGAAATTTTAAATATGTTGTACTCCAAATACCTTATGGGATTAATCTTTTGAATTAGAACCATAGCTCCATGATCAACTGTTTAAGAAATATTCAATTATGCTAGCTTTTTTAAAGCATCTGTATATCTTATTATTCCAAAATATTTCAAATCAGACAAAGAAAACACAAATGCATAAATCTAATCCTCTATAAAGCTCTCTTACCTGCCACGGATAAGCACCTTTCTTTGTATTATGACCACCTATAATCTTCCCATGTTGCGTCAGTGGTACATCATTAGATGGTTGACCAACTTTAGGTTTCCCACAAACTGAAATGAAATTGATAAATTAGTTCTGTAAAAATCATTTGAGAAAGAAACAAAAGATGTATGTATTTCATTGAAAAATCTATTGCATTTTTTTAAAATTCATAGTACAAAATTTAAAATTGAGATATAATTTAAACTATATTAAATATTAGAGTATATACTCCAAATATCCAGGGGAATGACTACCGGCATGCATGTTCCTTACTGAAATGCAAAATCATTTAGCTCATGAAGTAATAACTTTTTCAAAATATTAGCAAAATGTGCATTCTTATCTCTCTTCTTTTTATGTATAATTTCTTCATGTAATGTAATTTTGCATTTTTAATAAGTAAAAATGAAGTATAAATTTTAAGACATATTAAATTTCAGCCATGTGTATGGTTATTCAAGTTTAAATATTTCCTGCCACTGGCCTAGCACATCCCAGTTTTGAAATATAATGCAGATTATGCATTCTAGTACCTGAAAAATGCTGAGCTGGGAAAGGGTAAGAGGAAATCCTGGTTATTTTATACCTCATTTGAGTCAAGTGACTTCATTGCTGTTACCTTTTCAACAGACTTCAGAAATAAATAAAACTTAGACAATCCTACATATTGTCATTTGCCATTTTTTTACAGTCATTAAATATATAAAAATTTATTTAGAAGCTATCAATATTATAACCAATATAAAAGAAAGTAAAACTAAACTCAGTGGTGCAACAGCCCTAGTGGGCCATTGCTAGCAGTGCCCCGATATATGCTTTCCTGACCCTGGGCCCTGGATTGCTTGAGCATATACCCTCAACTAGTGGGTCAGCTTGTCACAGAACCCGGTGTTTAGTCCTCAAACGAACTTGGTATTAATTTTGTCGACCCACTGGAAGGTTAAGTCAACTTTGCTCAGTCCTGGGATGGAACCTCGAGCCTGTGGAGCTTCTGCACAATGTGCTAGCCACAGCCCCTTCCCCCCAAGTAAAAACCTATATGATTAGTTGTTGAATAAATTCGAATTTAAGTATTCCAGTTCTATTTTTTATGTGATACGTAATTCTTTTTAGAGTCATTCTAACTTCATTTAAGGAATAACAACAATCAACTGAATTTATAATAGAATTAATAGTAATTAATTCAAATTTGGTTGTTGGTACTACTTCTAGATGTGAGACGCAAAAATTAATTAATACTTACTTTCCTCAATATTTGCTCTCTTACTCACTTGAAGAAATGCAGATGCTCGTTTCTGGCAGTTAGCTGCTTCATCAAAGGCTACACATGTATAAATTCCTGTATCCGCAAGTGTCACTTTGTCCAGGAATAGAAATCCGTTCTTTAGAAGAGTCATGTGTTCTTTTCTTTCGAGTGGCTCTCCATTTCTTTCCCATGATAATTGCACATGTGTTCCTGCTGCTAGGCATTCTAGATGTGCAAACTCGCCCTCCGCAAATGAAGAATCCTTAGGAATTTTTCGAAATACTACAGAAAGAAAAAGGGGAGCTACTTTATTCATTAAGAGTTAGCATTTTGAAGTTTCAAGTGCTGTTCATGTTTTCGAATGATGTATCAAATTTCTACTACATATGTAATGCATTATATATTTATTTTTCATTGTATTTGATGAGTCGTATGCATTTTGTTTAATTACAAATCACTACTTGCACATCTTGCATTTAAAAATCAGCAATCAACCAGTTTGTTAATATTATTAGAAATGACTGCTGTGTTTTTTTTCCCTTTAAAATGTGAAAAATGTGCTATTTTGTCAGTTAGTTCTTTTTTATATCTAAAAAATATCAGAATAGATGAGTATAATGATGCAGTTACCAAAAAAAAAAAAAAAAAAAAAAAAAAAAAAAAAAAAATGAATATTCTGTTTATTACTATGAAAACTACTGTCTCAATTGCTTGTTTTTAATTAGATCAAATGTTGCATATACATTTAATTAGAAAATGCTACACATATATTTTCTTGTTTGAAAACATTCAAAATACTTTTAACTATTGAATAGCTTTAACAACAAGGCAATAAGTGCATTTTAATGTTGTCTAAAATTATAGATGGAAGTTCGCCATAAACTGTAATTCTCTCATCTTATTATCATGTTCAGAGTTGGAAGAACTTTCTTTAGAAAGCAGGAATAATAGCAATATCTGAAAACATCTGCAAATATACTTCAAATATTTTATAAACACTTTGCCAAACCACAAATTTAAAGAATTTGTTGTTTTCAAATTACTTTCTTTTAATAATTATGTAAATCCTGAGTCACATGGCCAAATTAAGTGCTGATATTAATGTCCATTTGTGTTGTAAACATTACACGTTGAGCAAAACAATGATTTCAAACCTGAAGCAACAGTCATAAAGTTTGCACTAACCCATGCTGTAGAAATAAAAGCAGATAAAATCATTGTTCATTTCGACGTTAAGCATGGATTCAAGAAATTTCTAATTTTAAACATTTGTTTCCGCCAATGTAAGAAATGTGTGATTTTCCTACAATTCGCTAAAGAACTCCAAATCAATATCTCTGGATACGCGCACATGCAAGCCACGATGGGAATTAACAAGCAGACCACCTTGTAAGAGAAGCAGCATTAGACTCTACACACAACATATCGACATAAAAAATGGATAATATATCAAATTTTAGACACATTTAACAGCAATGCAGTGTTGCAAACTAGCAACAAGAATGAAATCGAACAGATCAAGGATGCAGGATATATATGTTCTATCTCTCAGTCAACTCAAAAGGTATATCCAATAATTCTTTACTCTGTGCTTTTTTCACACTTTATTATTCATGGAAATATAACATCTAACAATCAATGTGGAAAAGTAGCATGCCAGATCATTATGTTTTTGATTAAAATTTAATATACATTGCTTGAGGGAATTATATTGCAGCATATGAAAAATATATGCTCAATGTAACTTTCCTCTATTTTAAAAAAAACATAAAAATTCATGACAAAACTTACAACTGTGGATCTAAAGACCTGTGCTAGGCATAATATGTAAAATTTGCATGTAGCTCACTACTGTAGTAACATGCATATTCTAAGATATAGTACACCATATAATTAATTATATTAAAAAAATCAAGAACTTAAACACTTCAAGCAGACACTGTGGCATGCTTCAAATTCCTAGGGATATATAACAATAATAGAAAATAAAAGGGACAGATATACGTATATCTCCCTTTCTACTGGGCCGATTGACGAAATTCAAATTGCGTTTTTCATGTCTCGAAAGCGCGACTTAGGATATATATTAGATTTATATATAGCATTGTTCTAACATAGGTATTTTGACATAAAATGGAATTTTGTCTGAAATAACATACCGACTTTTTCCATATTTCGATTCTATGATTCAAATTATGCCTAAATATTAAATTTTGTAAAATTTGTTGCGAAATTTACGGAGAAATTCACAAATTTATCTTGGCGTATTTTTTTCAGTTGCGCCAAGAATAATTAACTTGGCGAACTTCTTAATATAAGGCAACCAATTTTCCTTCCCCTTCCATTGTGCAGGAACGGGAAAAAGTGACATCGTTCCTACCTTTTTACATTGTCCATGAGCGGAAAAAAGTCGCATCGTTCCTCCTTTCAAATAATATTAACAAAGTGCTTAAACCATATTTGATGTTATTATCGCTTTCAACAAATATGCCAAATTTCAAAACGCGCCAATATAAAAATTCACGTATATCTTCGGAAATTTTGAATAAAAATATTAATTGTTTGCAGGTAAAAATACATCTACTTTACGATGATGGTAAAAATTTTATAGATTATGACTAAAAAAATTTTTCGAAAAATTTATAAAAATTATTTAAAAGTACAAATTTAAAAAATAAATCATAAAAAAATGGGCGAATAGTATTTGCAACGAACCTAAATTTCGAAATGTGAAAGGAAGAATCAAATAACTTTAATAAAAAAAGAGATATTAATAAATACATACTAAACTCAATTAACATTGAAAAGCTAAAATTTCGAAATCTAATTTTTTAAAAAATTATTCGCGTGATTTTTGCGAAACTTGCAGTTTGGCGTAATTTGAGTCGTAGAATCGAAATATGGAAAAAAATCTGCATGTCATTTCAGAAAAAGTCCCAATTTGTGTCAAAAATACCTATGTAAGAACAATGCTATATGTAAATATAATATATATCCTAAGTCGCGCTTTCGAGACATGAAAAGCGCAATTTGAATTTCGTCAATCGGCCCAGTGGAACAGGAGATATAGAACTATCCCATTTTTTTTCGCAGTGTATATTAATTGCTCGAGACATATATCAGAAATTTTGCAATATTGTCAAAATAGACAAGAGCAAACAATGCTCCACTCTCTAATTGTGCATCGAATGATGTTCTGTATGACGACATAATTCGAATAGTTAGGTTAGATTACTGAAAAATGGCAAAGCATGAGAGGGCTCTCTGCCTAAGGTTATAGATGCCTTGGTGAAGGACTTTTAAGAGAAGTGGTTCGAAATCATGTTACAAAATCTCAAAAACCAACCATACAACTAGCCTATTCTCTTGCGATTGCAAACTTTATTTTCACGAATTTGTTGTTTCCTTATAAGGTGTCCTGAAATGCATTTATCCTTTCACCCATAATGCAGCAGTATGATAGGATTTGGTTCTGAAAACTATCAATAATTCCCAGTGCCATACTAAATTTTTCATTATCTTGCAATTTATGCTTTGCAATACCTTTATGGAATACAGTAATGCTACAGGACTTTACCTGTATCACTAAAGTTAAAGTCTTGGCATAAGATGTTTCGATGTCGGTTTAAAGCGAACCTAACAGTTCTGTTATATATGGAGTCACGTATATTAGCAGCTATATCGCCAGTCATTCACGTCTAGAATATGATTGCTTGTACTCGAAACTATTACTGATGCATGTTGAATCCGCACGGGAATGAAATGTCAACGCAAAATATATACCGCTAAATAACTATGCGTTTAAAATATCCATGCCTTCTCAGGGATATGAATGTGGGCCTAACGATATGGCAGTCGGCGCAATGCGAAATAGAATGGCATAGAAAATGTAGGTGGTGATGTAGAAAAAATAGCATATGGTTGAAGAAATCAGTTTAATTCTAAAAATAAAAGTATTTATAAAGATTTTGTTACATATTATTCATATGTAATATATTATTTAAAATAAAATTTTACATAAAATAATATTTATTATATTTAAAAATTTAATAAATGTTGTTAGTTCTATAACTCAATACATCTACTGCATTCAACTGTTTCTCATGCGGACCAAAAAAATTAATAACAGAAATGTCTTGATCTACGACATATTTTATTTCTCCTGAAAAGTTATCATAAAAGTAGAAATAATTTACCTACATTTAGGTAAGAAAATAATCTTATAGATGGCTATCTTGAAACCATTTATAAATATTATTAATATTAAAAATCACTTTCGCAAATGGCACTTACCTATTTCACACGTTGAGTTACTGCTACTTGATTCATTTTCAAGGCGCACATATACATGCACAGAAATGGTGTCGTCAGGGGAAACAGCAACGCATGTATACATGCCACTCAAATGCTGATCCATTCTTTGTATCCAGAGGGTACCATTAGAAAGCATCTTTAGGCCTGGCAATGGATTTCCACCAGCAAGAAAATGATCACCTTTCAGCCTAAAAATTACACCATAATAAATCACTATTTTTGTTAAAAGTATACAGCTTTAAGTATAAAATTATTTAAAAAAAAAAAAAAAAAAAAAAGTTATTTATCTGAGCTACCTTTTTTGTAACAGAGGGTAATTAAAAAGAATGAAAGGTTATTTGTTATCTATGTGCAGGAAAAATAACGAAATTTTATTTAAGTACTACGGAATTTTCGCATTTCTCTGTGCGCATTCTCTTGGTGCATGTGGTAGCATGTCCAACTAGTAACTGCAAGATCGTATTTGGCTTAGTACCGTTCTGTCCTTTTCTGATTCATCCTCAGCTCCAAATAATGTCGATTTACCCACTGCACCCCCATCCATCCCTCTTTCCTTTTCATCTGCTCCTCGAAAAATCACTTTCTGTTACAGCAAGCGTCTGCATTCGTCAATTATAACGTTATAGACGAGGTGACTGTTAAACTTGCTTTCAAATGTTTTAGTTTTCAGTTTCTGACATTTATTAAATATTTCATAAAACAATTTAATCTAAGCGGAATAAGGAACTGAGGCATGCTCAAAATACATATATCTGAGGATCAGATATACGTATTTTGAACATGTTGAGGTTTTGTAATAAAGTGCTCATTTTTTTTAGTTTCATTTCTTTTTAAAGCAATATAAATATAGTTCCATTGCTGTGAAAGAAAATAAAAGTCTAATAAATGAATGATTAAAGCCAATGCACATGTTTTATAAAAAGCATAATCTCTTTAATCGCTTAAATGCAACCATCCAAGGTTTTAAATGTTTTCTGAGTTTTGTGGATGTGATAGTCTTATAGAGGTGATACTTAGTACAAATGTTTATGTGCTCAAAAATACTGATGTCCTTTAGAAGTGTCACCACCAGAGGGTTCAGTAGAATTGTTTTCTAGTAGGTAATACACTGACTACCAATAAGTATTTGGACACCTGTGATAAAAAAGAAAAACTAACTTTATTGAAAATCAATAGTTGGTAGAGCCTCCACGAGAGGTAATTACAGCGTGGACCCTTTGGGGCATACTTTCCACAAGTCTTTGTATGACAGCTAGTGGTATTTTCTTCCACTCGGCTTGGAGAAGACATAGAAGTTCCTTCACCGATTTTGCACGGGTAGTGCACCCCTGAATTCGGCGATGCAACTCGTCCCAGAGGTTCTCGATAGGGTTCAGGTCTGGACTCTGGGCAGGCCAGTCCATTCGATGAACTCCATTGGCACCATACCAAGCCTTGGTTAACGTAGAAACATGACAACTGGCATTGTCGTCCTGAAAGTAACAGGGGTCCAACCCGTATAACTGCCACAACGTAGGAAGCACATTGTCATCCAAAATAGTGCAGTAGGCATCGGAGTTGAGCTTACCATGAATGGGGACCAAGGGTCCCAGCCCATACCAGGAGAAACACCCCCAGACCATAATTCCACCTCCGCCGAACTTGACTGTTGGCACAATGCATTCTGGCAGGAGACGTTCTCCAGGTAGACGCCTGACCCAGGCCCTGCCATCCGAACGGTAAAGGATGAACCTTGATTCGTCACTGCAAAGAACCCGTTTCCACTGATCTACGGTCCAATTTCGATGTGCTTTGCACCACATTAACCGAGCAGCGCGGTTGGACTTTGTGATCAAAGGCTTATGGGCAGCAGCACAACCATGAAAATCAAGCAGATGTGCTTCCTTACGGATGGTATTCATTGAAACAATACTCCCGGATGCCTGTTGAAACTCCTTGCAGATGAGGGCCATCGGTTGGGTGCGGTTCTTCCGAATTTCTCTGGACAGCACTCGTCGGTCTCTATCTCCCAGTTTCGTTGGTCTGCCGACTCAGGGCACATTCCGACAATCAACGCTCACCTTCCACTTCTTAATCACATAAACCACTGTCGATTTTGGGTACTTCAGATCGCTAGATAAGTCCCTTAAGGATCGGCCACATTTGTGATACCCGATAATTATACCTTTCTCGAAATCAGAGAGCTCCGAACTGCGAGGCATCTTGCATGCTACTAAAGCCGATGCTGTTTCCTACACGATATATACCGGCGGAGTCCGTGAAATACCTTAGGACCGCAGATATCGTCATTTGCATAGGTGTCCAAATACTTATTGGTAGTCAGTGTAGAATTAATATAATCTATCAGTTAAAAGTGGCTGTTTATTCTAAGAGAGATAGATATAAGAGCAATGTACCTAAAATTTTTCTTGCACAATTAGCTGTTATATAAATTTGTTTTCTACAGGTACCCTCTTCCTAAGGCCAGGTTGTGGTACGTTTGTCCTGTGGCGTACACCTAGATGCTAATCAAATTTTCACCATATACTCTGCGGAAGTTCACATCGAAGGTTTCAGTGCTTTTTCGATTCAGACGGCATGCATTATTTCTTAGTTTTTTTAAGTGTAAGAAAGTATTTAATAGATCGACTACGCAGTTTGAAGTATTAAGTACGCTTTCGAAAATCTTACAGATCTTGATTAGAGAAGGAATGTTACACAGTATTTCAATACAAATTTATGGGATGAGTCGGGCACAATGCAGTATCTCGAAGTTTTAGCAGTTAACCGCTACATGTCAAATGATTAGATAACCTGACATTACACCCTCTATTTTTTCCCTATATTCGAAATGCAATTTTATCTTTGCATATTCGAAGTCTTTAATGATTAATTTATTTACAAGTAAAATCATACAAAGGTACTGAATATATCTGCGAAAGCATTTCTTTGATCAGATTTCTCATACAAATCCCAATAAATCACTTCATATGCCATAAATTACCTTGTTCAGTATGACTTCACTATGCTATTCATTATATTGTATTTATATTATAATGTTAAAAATACAAGTTCTGCTATATTTTTACTACAATGTATAATATACGTCTGTGGTTCTTAAATTGTGCACTTTGGCACGTTAGGGCACCAAGGGTGGTTTATTTGGCCGAGCATCGAAATATTTCAGTGCTTTTCGTAGACATTAAGCTTAGTGCACATAGTTTTAGAATTGGACCATCGATGTGCTGATGTTATGATAGAAAGTATACCTAACAAACACTATACAACCTATAGTTTTGGAAAGTACTTATCAGGTATATCAGCTGATTTGGAAATTACTTTCAAGGAGGTAACGGCAATAAGTTTGCAATGAGATTCAAAGCTCTTTCACAACCAAAGCTCCATCTGAATTAATTTCGGTACTCTTCTGTTATCAGGACGGGATTCAGAAATGTATGTATGTATGCACGTGTACGTGTGTGTATACACACGTATGTAGCCACATACGTACATAAACACGTCCATCTACCTACATGCATACATCATATATTTCTGAACCCGATCCCGATAACAGAAACCAGAAATAAAGGTATATAACCTTTATTTCTGGAGAGGAAAATGTTATTGAACTTTCTTTGAGACACTGCATCGAAGACTCAATTCGACAGCAGGGAAATAACTAAATTTTGGATATCATTAAAATATAGTATATAATTCATGTGTGATATCATATTTGAGAAAGCAAGATTTTCGGCAGTTCATGTGATAAAGCAACTATTGTGAAAAGAGATGAACGTGGAATAAAAGTTGAGATGATTATAATCAGGCTGATTCCAAGATTTCAAAAAATATGCGAAGTAAGAAGGCTCACCCTACCTACGAATTACGATTCATTTATTAAACGCTATGATTGTTCAAAATATGCATAAATTTAGTTTATTTTAAGCAAATTTCTGAATTTGAATTATGAGTTTCATTCATTTTTTTAAGTTTATAAGATATTTTCTCTTTCCTTTTTGCATGCTGGGTTTCCTAATCCCCAGTCGCCCTTTAAAAGGGGAATATTTTCTCCCTCCTTTCCGCATGCTTTCGTGGTGTAACGGTAGCACACTCGGCGAGTATTTGAGAGTCTCAAGTTCGAGTCCCGGCGAGGGCATTGCTCATTTTTCATATCTCCTGCTTTAAAAAATCCTATTGTTTAACTCTACAAGTTTAACTAACATAACCATAGCAGATGCTTGTTACTAATTGTTTGGCAAGCCTATGTTTTGACTTCGATCCGCGGGGAGAACATTTTGATACATCAAGGGCGCTACGAAACGGAAGTTTTTGGGAACTACTGGTGCATGTACATCATCGAGTACGATACAGAATTAATAATGTGTGTAGCATTTTAAATTAAACAATACTCTCAAATATATTTGGGCACAGGTGTTACAAATACCTCTTATTCGCGATTATGAGTCTTAGGAGTATTTTTATACCTCTTAATAATATTAAGATTCCAAAAGATCTTGCCAAATTTTACTGAGATTCATCATTACATTTCTATTTCTATAAATGACTACTTACCACAACATAATAACTTACCACCGTATTCTTGCATTTAGATCACGTGCACTACAGTGCATCATGTGCGAGGATCCTTTTGATAATGTAGCATTCTGAGGAATATTCAGAAATGAATTCTTTACTGCAGTAGAGCCCCTTACATTTTCTGGACGTGCGTTTTCTGTATCTAGAATAAACAACGACTTGAGTTCAGAAAGGTCAAACTTTATATGAAATACTGCACTACAAATTACCATGATAACAAAAGAGAGAGGGGGAGAATTAGAACGTTTAAAAATTGCTTCTAACTATAATCTATATTTTCTCAAACTTGGGCGTTATTGGCCAGCGATGAGGCTGAGAATTGAGAAGGCGCTACTTGTCTGAAGGGCAGTAAAGGAGCAATGACAAAAATGTGGGCAATATGAAGATGCTTGCAAAATATGGCTGCTTAAACGCTTTTTAAGCGAGCAATTAAACATGCATTTTTCTGTAAAATTATTGTAGTTATGTATATTTTTAAGAATCCTATCATTCATGAAAGTTGATCTAATCTGCATATACTTTCATTATATACTACTTTACTATTCACTATTTTTATCAGTACTTTTTTTTTTTTTTTTTGGAGGGAGAAGAAGATTCAATCTATTTGAAAAGTATTCAGAAAATAATAGACTGTTTATTAAAATCTAAAACATGATTAAATTTGATGAATAACTATTACTTACCAGTCTCATTTTTGAGGAATTGGTATCTAATTTTAAAACCTGAGAACTCTGCAAAATCATCAGAACGGAAAATGAGCTCCACTTCGTTACCTCTAGTAGTCAAATTTTTAGGTTCATTCCCTCTTCCACAGTACCTTCCAATGGTGCTAGAATCTTGCAGTGATGAAATAAGACCTGTTAGTTACATTTTAAAAACAATAAAGTTCTTATGTCCATGCAATTTATTTTAACGTTATCTAAATATCGCTTTACTTTGAGTCTCTATTATATTTATGCTCTCATCTTGTATATAATATACTTATCTGACTAATTAAAGAATGCATGTGTGTTCTTTTGTAGAGGACAAATTTATATGTATTGCCTTTGCGGTATTTTTTCCAATATACGAACACGAACGAGCTGAAGTTTTTCTTTTTCTCCAAATTGATCTTTTTTACTTCCTTGTTTTTAATGGGGACCATTGATGTTTACATTTGAAACAGGAGGCTAGTGGACTTGTTGCCAATCTAGGGAAACTTAGCTTCGCAACAACAAAGATAACGCATTCATTTATTATTGCCAATTAAATCATGCTTAATTCTTTCTGGAATTTTTTCGAGGAAATAAGTGTTTAAGATTTACTTCGTAATTTTTAATATAGATATTTTGAGTTTTTATGTATTTTTGCCTTCTCGCGAAGTGCTAACTGAATTAATTAAATGAGAAATATTCAATCGTCTGTGAAAAACTGTTTCTTTTTTGTTTTGTTTGCTTAATTTCTTTTATACATCATTCTAGCTTTATTATAGTATTTGAATAGAATATGTGGCAACGATTAGATAATTCTATTCTTTAAATGATATAAATTTTGTGCATTATGAGTTATAATATGAACGAAATATATAAGTTAACTGTTATATAATTATTAATACTGTTAAGTGAATCTAGCGCCAGAGTGTCGCTATGGTAAACAAATACTAAAGTGAATTTTAAAGAATGCATTTATTCTATTGTGGTTTATGCGCTGTCGGCGAAGTAGATTTAATTCAATCCAATAAGATTAAAATGAAATGCAGGAAAAAATGCGTATAATTTAATATTCCAATTTAATATTCCAATACAAGGAAGTTATGTGGTGTACACATCAGATTTTTTAAGATTAACTTTAAAGTGTTCGAAAACAATTTTATCTAACTTTGTTGGGCAGTATGATGTCCAAGAATCTAATTAGTTGAGACATTTAACACTGTTTTTGTACTATTTTAAACCCCTAAAATATATAGTCTACATCTCAGAATTCTGAGGTAAGAGAATCAAAATGATTTAAACAATATATCCCTTTAAGCATTTTTTTCCTATGCATGATGAGTAAATTGCATCCCTATCGAAATCCGTCAGTTAAAAAATATATTTAATTTTGAGACATTTTCGCAATTTAATGCTCAGGATAGTAGAATTTCTTTTCCTTAAAAAATGGTTGCAGCTTCTTCTGCAGATAATAGTAAATCTCAAATATTCATACTTCACTTAAGTCACCAATGATTTTACAATTAGAAATGCTTGTTGAATTTCATTTGATAAATTAAAAAAAAATTGGATCCATAACTTGAATTTAAGAGCAGTTTAATGCACAGTATGGTTACTTGCAATATAAAATTAAAATTATTGCTTATGTTCTATAAAAAGTTCGCAACTTTTTATCTCTCTCCAATATGGTAATAGCAAATGTATAAATCTTCATTTAACATTTTGTGTCTAGCTTTTCAACAAGTACCTAAGCACGTTTAACTGGACTTTATTTTGCTGCGCATTCATTTTAGTTAACAAAACTATGGTGTAAGTTATAAAAACTGCGAAGACGCTTTGATAGTCAGTACGAAGACAGGAAGCTAATTAAGGAAACTATGGAAGAGGTAAAACTAAGGAAGTTTATTTATGTACAGTCAAACCTCATTAAGAAATTCTTTTCGGCCAGTAAAAAATGATTTATGATCTGGAGTTGTAAAAATAGTTTTTTGTGGGAAGCAAATAAAATAAATTATTAACACTGATTCTCATTAAGCATTAAAAATAACGTTTAAGGCATCTACGTTAAAGGGTAATGTAAAATAAGAATTGACTACCCTATCGGCATGGTGGTAGGTAAACTAACTGCTACAGCCTTAAGCTCGGGCTCGAATTCCGAACATGGCATAGATATTACTATGCTATCTTCGGATCTTAGTGTGTTTGGAGAATAAAAGCACTTAATCTTTTCGAGCTAAAAGTTTTTTCGAGAGATTGCTGGTAAGGGAGCGGAGGATAGGAGCTCCTTGGATCGGTCTACTGGGCTATTTGCATCAAAATTTGGATATTTTCCTTTTCTTACGGATGTAATTCGATCGCCCTCTGTGGTATCCTTGGTCAACGTTTTTGGTGGTGGTGGTGTTGTCTTGTCCATGTAATTCATGGAAGAATAGCTGCCAGAGTCTCAAGGAGGCTGGACTTCTACTTCCACCCTAATTTTGAGAGACAACACCCCGGAGGGGTTGGTCCGAAGTTCTCCTACCCCTCTCGCCTACCACCAAACCACACGAGAAGATTTTTGAACCGCCATACATTTACAGTGCCCTCTTGGCGCAAAGACACTATAAATTTACAAATATCCATGCCTTCTCCCGGATTCGAACCGGGCCCGCAGTAGGCTTCGCTAGGCTGTTCCGTAGTAACCCTTAGGTACCGCGTCATGCAGCAAAAACTCCAATGTCACGGCGAAAGCCAAGTTCCATAATTAAGTAAGGTTCGCTAACCGTCTGCTATACCGTCCGGGCAGCGTTTTTGCATATGAAAAGGCTAAATGACCGATGGGTTTCGACCACACCCGATAAATGATTTAATCTGAAACTGCCCTGTCATTTGAAGCAACTAGCAAAATAAGAAATTTTGAAACTAATTTTTCGCTTACGGTGCAGTTACGGTGTAATTATTCGTTTAGATCGATACAAACGTTTAATTTTATATATAATTTGATCTACATTTGATTTGTGACCTTCTGATGTTGTTTCCTTAACAGATAACATACACTATTTAATGATTACCAGAATTTCCATAACGCCTTTCGGAATTGATTTTTTTTTTTTTTTTTTTTTTTTTTTTTTTTTTTTTTTAAGAAAGTGTCTTGCGTCACTTTTAGAAGTTCCATTGTCCTTATTTCCTTTCCCAAACAACAACATACCGACCACTCCCGAAAAATCAAATGACTCTGGTAACATCTGAACATTTTTTATGCTTCAGGATCTAGCGATAGAATTACAATAGAAACTGTAGTAGAATTTGGAAACAAATGCGTAACCTTCCTACTTATGGAAATTGGTATCTAAAATTGTTTTACCTTTTGACTGACAGATTTACTGAATTGGTGGATTTTTAAAGATGATACAGAGAAAAGTAACCGTTGTCACAAAAATTTAGAATCATGAAGAAACCTGCTTTCTTTCTGAGAGTAAATAATTTTATTCGCATCATGAATTTAATGTAGCGTGACAGCAAAATGAGAACCTCGAAAGAGACTAAATCAGCAGTATTGATAACATCGAAATGAAATAGGAATTTATCGACACCAAAAGAATATGACCTATAATGAGCAGAGTGAGCTACTATCCGGTCACATGATAATGAAGTTTAACTGCATGAGGAAAATCAAATTCATTTATTTAATCTAATGATTTTTTTAAATAAAGAAACTTATAAATTTGAGTTTTTATATACTATGTCAGAAAAATGAATCAAAGCGAGAGCTATAAAATATTAACTGTTAACAATAAAACCCGACTTTTTTTAATAAGAAAGAGTATATTTCTTATTTGTTGCGAATTCATTATTTTGATATTATTACAAGTTTCATATATTACTTAAACTCTTAACTTACTTGATGGAGGACCTTCTTTGATTTGCAGATAATCATACGTACAATTTGCTTCCATTTCTAACTGCAGTGCATCAAAAATTAGAAGTATTGTCTCTCCCTGAGGAGCCTGCAGCCATATGCTACAATTAGAGAAACTTGGATAATTGGAAGGATAATTTGGACTAGCAATAGTGCCATTTCTTTCATCACTTTCCCATAAGCAGTCTGTGAAAATAAACTAAGTTAAGAATGCACTCCTAAAATATTTAAATGAATAAACTAAAAATAATTACTGAATATTTTTGGATTATGTAACGTTTACTGCATTCTAAAATTGCTAGAATGTTACGGGAAATTGAACAAGATGAAAATTTACGGCATCATTAACTTTCGATACATTTTATTTCTCAATTGACTTAAAAATATGAAACGGCATATTAAAATATAGACATAAGAATTCAGTATCTCGTATTGATTTCAGTTAGAAAAAACAGTATATGAATTTGTTTATTTCCTTTCAAAATGCTGTTAGCTTTTCCAATTAAACTTAAAGATAAACATGACAGATGCATTTTGCTAATTACACTGGTGAAATAAATTAAGCGCATTTGCATATTTTGTTGAATTGCGTGAAAAGAACTGAACTGAAAGAAAAACCACTACTTCTAGATAAAAATGCAAATCTTGTACGGCAAATACGTAAGCGTACATGTGTGTGTAGGCGGAGCCAGCAGAAAAACAGGCTTTATAAGCGTGAGGAGGGTAAGGTCTTACCCTCCTCACGCTTATAAAGCCTGTTTTTTCACGCATTGCGTGAATGCTTGCCTGTACAATAGTTATTTTCCGAATATATGGAAGTCTGCTAAAATGATAGTGATCCCAAAGCCGTGAAAGAATCTGACAAAAACGGATGGGTACAGGCCCATTAGCCTGCTGCCCAGTATGGGAAAAAAACTTGAAAGAATTGTCCTTAGCAGAATTCAACCACACCTGGATAAATTACCACTTGAACAGTTTGGATTCAGGAAAGCCCTATCCACGACGAAGCAACTGGTTAGACTTAATGAGTTCATAAGTAGTGCACTGCACAACAAAAGATATGTTGCCTTACTCATGCTAGACGTGGCGAAGGCGTTCGACCGCGTCTGGCATGAGGGGTTAATTTATAAATTAATCAGTTTGCAGTTCAGCACTGAGTTAATCAAAATTATTCACTCGTTTCTTTCAAACAGAACATTCAGTATTCACATTGATGATAGCACTTCAGATAAGAAGCAAGTACAGGCTGGGGTCCCTCAAGGATCTATTTTAGGGCCCGTGCTCTATTTATTCTACGTGGCAGATCTACCTGCAGAACATCTAGATCATAATTTTTTCATGGGCTGCTACGCAGACGACACAGCTTTTGCCGTCAAGTCTGGGTCGCCAAATTTTGCGATTAAGAAACTTCAAAAATTTATGCCGAAACTTGAAACCTGGTGCGCCAATTGGAAAATTGCAATTAATGCGGATAAATCTAAGCTTATGATTTTTAAACAGAATAAAATGAATCACCTATTAACTGCACAACTGTTGTTATTTGATACTGTTGTACCAGTTGTAAAAACTGCTACTTACTTAGGTTTAAAATATAGTGCTAATTTCCTTTGGAAAGAGCATATAAAATGTGTCAGAGGTAAGACTATTGGAGTAATTCAAAGTCTTAAGCCGCTCCTGTCTGCGACCTCCAAATTAGACATCAAGAGGAAGAGACATATTTATAACTCCATTATACGTCCTATTTTTGCGTACGCTTCTCCGGCCTGGGCAACAGTTCAGAAAAAGGAGTTGAACACGCTACAAATTATTCAAAATAAAGTACTTAGAATGATAACAAACGCTCACTATTATGTCTCGAATCAAACCCTGCACAATGATCTGAAAATGGAATCTGTAGAAACATATCTACACAAAGCAAATAATAAATTCTTCAACAAGGCACAAGAATGCAACCATATGACCGATTTAAATGTATTAGATTATGTAATTCTTGAAGAAGATGCTGCACTTAGACCGCTCGCGGCCCACCTCGCCAGGGACTTAAATTTTCCCACGTAAAATTATCATGATGGGAATGCACAGTGCCTGTATATATTGTATATAGTGTATATAGTGTATTTTATTTTACTTCTCATTTATTATTTGTATGCTTAGTTTGTATGTTCTTTTCACTTGTTTTTATGTAATAATGTATGCTTATGTTTAATTGTTATGATATATATTAATTCAGATGTCATGATTGAATCTATTGGATTCTGTCTGTGTCTTCTTTTATGATACAACACAAACATATCATACAGATCCTCACGGCTCCTGCTTTGCAAATTTCTTGATGCGCGCGCCACTCTTTGGCTTTGCGACTCATGGTCGCCCCCTGTAACCACCTTTGACCTCCTAGAAACTTGTCATGAAAAATTCAAAGTCATGCGCCCTTCGGGCTTAATTTTCAAGAGCCGGATAAGTTGCGCAGCTGCGCGACTCTTTGGCAATAACCGTGCAGACTAGACTAGACTAGACTAGACGAATTGCGTTCGCTAGCACATCTTGACGAATTTCTTGGTGTTATCTTGCAGCAATCGGTTAAATTCACATCGGAACAGTAAAAATGAGTAACCACCAACGTTTAGATGATGGAAAGAGGTGGGGAGGCAGGCCAATCGCAAGTCCAGATATGCAAAGAGTTTAATTTAACGCGCAGCGTTGTATGTAACCTATGGCAAGAGCTCCAGGATACTGGATCCATCGAGAGAAAGCCTGGGCAATGTCGTCCAAGAGCCACGACGGCCAGAGAAGATGGCTATTTGTCCATTTTATGTAGGCGTAACAGAAAGGATACAGCTTCTAAGATCTCTCGGGACCTGTATGCAGCCACAGGAACCTGTGTAACAAGGGTGACTGTTTTCCAAAAAAACTGAATGACAGAAGTTGTTTGCCAGAAGACCGGCTATTTGCGTCCCGCTCACGTCTACGGACAGGCGAGTCCGATTAGCATGGTGCAGGCAGCATGGTGATTGGAGTACGGAGCAATGAGCGACCGTTTTGTTCACCGACGTGTCCCGTTTTAGCCTAAACACCGATTTTAGCCATACTTTCAAATGGAGAGAGCCAGGGACCTGCTACCTTCTCTCCAATTTCCGCGAAATGGCGGTGGCGGTGTAACAGTCGGGGGGGGGCAGGCATCATGTTAGATGGCCGCACATCTCTCCACGTCTTTGACAGAAGCTCTGTGACTGGTTTAAGGTAAAGGTCTTGGTAGGGATGAGGTCTTGGAGCCCTATGTTTACCTTTTCCGGGATGCAATGCGCCTCGAGTTTATCTTACGAGACGATAATGCGAGGCCACACAGAGCTCGTCTGCTCGACGAATTTCTCGAGAGTGTGGATGGATTGGCCAGTCAGGTCTCCAGATCACAGCCCTATAGAGCATGTCTGGGACGCTCTGGGGAGGGCAATTGCAACTCACAACCCTCTTCCGAGAACTATCCAGGAACTGAAAACAGCCTTGCTGAATGAGTGGGACCAATTGCCACAGGCACTGATAAACTGCCTTATTTCCAGTATGACATCACGCTGCGAGGCCTGTATGGCTGTAAGAGGGGACCATACCCCCTATTAACCCATTTCTTTTGTGTCTTCTGCAACCGCTGTTTTAGACCTTCAGACTCCCATGAGTGTTACACACGAACATAATTCTATCAACCTATGTTCACACCAATTTTTATTATTAAAATCTGTCCAGTAGTTCTGGAGATCAGAGATCAAATATGAAAATTCTCTTAATTTCTTACACCAGTGTAGTAAATGCAAGCTTTAAATATAAATCTGAGGAATATTTATGATAGATATTATAAATTTTTATAGTATTAATTAATTTATTTTTACAAATGCCAGACATTTGGCCACTAAGCCAGTAGTCTTGATTTTGCTTCTCAGTACTTAAGAACAATAGAAGTAAAACATAATAGTGCAGTGCATTCGTCAGTATGCTTTTTGTAGTAATAAAACATTGGCAGGATATGGGTACTTGCACAAGGCAAATGGATTGTATCTTTGAATTCTGATAAATACATTCTTCACTATATTCATAGATTTTAACAGCTGCCAGTTTGAAAAATTCGGTGATTGGGGCACAATTTGAGGTCATGTTGTAAGGTATTTCTCCCGCCTTCTTAGCATGCCTTCGTAATGTAGTGGTCAGCACGCTCTGCGCGTATTCGAGAGGCCAGTGGTTCGAGTCCCGGCGAAGGCGTTGCTCATTTTTCCATCTCCTACTTCGAAGTAACCTAAAGTCTCAACAGTGCTACCCGAATTAAAAGGTGGATGATCGTTCTTCCCAAATTCCGAGTCTCCCTTTAAAAAAGGGAGTATATAAGGTATTTCTCCCGCCTTCTTAGCATGCCTTCGTAGAGTAGTGGTCAGCACGCTCGGCGCGTATTCGAGAGGCCCGTGGTTCAATTCCCGTCGAAGGGGTTGCTCATTTATCCATCTCCTGCTTCGAAATAATCTAATGTCTCTACACTGTGAAAGGTCTTGGTGTATTTTGAAGCCTTGCATCTTGTTGTAGACTGGCTATTGTTGCATATCCCCATACATGTGTTATAGTACGTAATGATGGAAAACTTAAAATTCTTTTGCATAAGATAATATTGTTTTTTTCACAAGGTTTGTTTTTCGTAATGAATAAAACCTTTAAATTGGCAAGGTTGAAGTTGGAGTTTTGAAACGTTTTCAAAATGTAGCCTGATTGTAAACTTGTTATCTAAAGTGACACCAACGCATGTTGTTTAATTTCTCCACTCAATTTCTTCTTCAAATAGCACTCTGTTGATTGATTTGTCTATGGATGTAAATTTTCTGAAAACCATTGCTGCTGATTTCCGAGTATTTGCAGTTATTTTCTAACCGTAAATAAATTTTAAGAACAACCAGATGATTCTGCATTTACTTTTGCGCAATGTTTATATATGCATGTTGGAAGAAGAATAGCTGAATCATTAGCAAAGAAGGCTAACTGAAGTTTTAAATTATGAAAGATTCAACTAAATAACTATAGAACAATTATAGTTAATTTATTTGTCTTAGTATTCAAAGTAAGCAAGCATACCTCCAATGGGTGAACTTCTTTTGTCAATGGAAGAGTAGTGTGCTCGGTAACCTCTTTTATTGACTGATTCATCCGAATGAAAATGTATAAGCAAAAAATTATTTGAAGATTCAAATTTTGTTTCACTCAAATGAGAGCAAACACTTCCCAAGACAGGAGAATCTAAAAAGAGAAACATAATATCAAGACTCTGAGATACTTTGAATTAATTAGCTGAAGAATACAAAGGACTGCGCTTACCTCGGGTTGCCCCATCAAATATTTTTACATAATCAAATGTGCAATTCTCTCCATATTCGAGGTCTAAAGTATCAAAGAATAATGTAATCTTTTTATTTGAGTTGACAGTAATTAAAGTCCAGCAATCTATACTATCTGGATAATTCTCAGGAAATCCGGGACTTCTTAAAACACCCGAGCCTTCTGTCAATGATGTCTGACAATCTGGAAAATATGCAAGAAAACATTATTCATTTTACAGTACAGATTATTGTATTCTGTATTGCAAAGTGAATAATGCTGCTGAAATTTTTAATAAAATTTAATATCATTTTGAAGAAATAACCTTCAATAATTTTTTAGTACACTCAGCACATGCAAAACTCAAAGAGTCACTAGTACTCAAAATATAATGCATTTATTCAGCTCCTAAAATATACCTCATCAACATCAGCATGCCGGCCAGAGAGCTCTGCTTCTTGAATGTCATAGTACCAAACTTTCACAGTGTCATATAATACAACATTAGTATCTAAAGCTGTATACAGTGTCTCACAAAAGTGATGGGACTATTGTGCTTTACAAAAGGAAACTGTAATAAAATAAATTAAAAAAACATGTAAAATTTTTTTGTGGGTGTGTTTCATACTGAAATTTAGTAAAAATTATTACATAACATACATTATCTCAAAATATTAAAATATTAATTTAATAAAAATACAATTGTTTAGAACGGAGCAAAAAATGGCTCACATAAGTGATGGAACACCATTAGACACTACTACGTACTACAATAGAAATATTTTTTGGGGTTTTTATTTTTACTCAAAAGCAATTGGCAATAATTTATAAAATCGTCTGCAGTATTTCTCTCCAGTTTTTTTTGGAATTTTTGTGCTTTTTAGCTCTGTGCAGCCATGAATGCTAAACGAAAAGAATTTTTGCCTGAAATTCGAAAATTAGTTATTAATTTGCATATTGAACGTGGAAAATCTATGAGAGAAACTGCTAAAACAGTTAACTTGAGTCATTCAACAGTTTTCAATATCATTAAACGATATAAAAAGAATCATATGATTCAGGATAAAAGACCTGGCCGACCATCAAAGCTATCCAATGGAATAAAGTGAATTATCGTTCGAAATATTAAAAAAAAATCCAAGAACGGTTGCTCCTAAAGTTACTACTGATTTACAAGCATTGTATGGAGTAATTGTTAATCCTGAGACTATAAGAAGAGTAATTCGATCTGCTGGATATCACGGTAGAGCAGCCAGGAAAAAATTCTTCGTAAGTGAAAAGAATAGAAAACTCAGACTGGCTTTCGCAAAATAACATAAATAAGAATTCTGATTACTGGAATGAAGTTATATTTGCTGATGAGAGTAAATTTAATATATTTGGTTCTGACGGTAGAATCTTTTTGTGGAGAAAACCCAGGGAAGAATTTCGCAAACAGAACTAGGTGCCAAAAGTAAAACGTGGTGGAGGAGGAGTTATGGTATGGGGGTGTATGTCGTCCGCTGGAGTTGGTAATCTTGTTTTTATTGACAGTATAATGTATCAGTACAAGTATATTGACATTTTAAATCAAAATTTGAAATCTTCAGCACGAAAATTTAACCTTCATAACGATTTTAAATTCTACCAGGACAATGACCCCAAGCACACTGCTTTGAACGTTAGACTCTGGCTGCTGTATTAACTGTCCTGAAATAATAAAAACACCACCACAATCTCCAGACTTAAATCCCACAGAGAATATTTGGCAAGAATTGGAATCAAGAATTCGCAAACACAGCATTTCTTCAAAACAACAATTCAAATCGGTGCTTCAAGAAGAATGGGGTAAAATAACTCCAGAAATCACAAAAAAATTAGTCGAATCCATCCCAAGAAGATTAAATCATGTTTTAAAAGTAAAAGGAAATCCAACAAAATATTAAAATCTTTTAAAAAGTAAAATTTTTGGATAAATATTTGATGGAAAAGTAAGTGTCCCATCACTTATGTGAGCCATTTTTTGCTCCGTTCTAAACAATTGTATTTTTATTAAATTAATATTTTAATATTTTGAGAAAATGTATGTTATGTAATAATTGTTACTAAATTTAAGTATGAAACACACCCACAATTTTTTACATGTTTTTTTATTTAATTTACTACAGTTTCCTTTTGCAAAGCACAAGTGTCTGATCACTTTAGTGAGACACTGTATATGATTTGGTGACATTCCGTAGCTGACTTTTTTGCAGCAGAACTGGAAGTAAGTGGCGGTTCTAATCTGGTAGCGTGATAGTTCCATTTTAAGTAAATGATGGTTAATGATAACGTTATAACTTGTACTTAATGATAATTTTTTTTTACAAATTTCACAACACAGTGTTCTAAAGCAAATTTCTTTCTTTCAAACGGCAAAAATCGTTTGACAAAATACTATCAAACACGCCAACGAGAACTTGTTTGCGCAGGCGATATTTGGTGGTGGGAAACTTTCGTTAAAACTTGATACAAGGTAAATTTCATATAAGCAGGCTTGTGAAGACATTAAAAATCAAGATCTTTGGCCAATAGATCTTCTTGGTCAATAGAATGTTCTTCACAGGATTGTAGTCAAATATTTCGAATGTTTTACTTGATTTTTAAAAAAGCCTAATTTGTTAGAAAATTCGAAAAACAGCATTAGTGAGGCAACCTAGATTATTGACATCGCTAATGTGATACACCTTTGATAATACGAAACTTTAATTTCTTTTGTATCTGGAAGTCGAAATTTTTCTGTAATTTGTATGAATGATGCAACATTACACTTTTATATACTGAATATCCCACTGTGCCTAGGTTGTGTGCTGAAAGTTATGCTTAATTTTATGGATAGACTTCCTAGTTAAATGCCGTGCTTAATACCGGGTGACCCATGATAAACCGAACCGGTCATGAAACACTTCATTTACTTTGAGTTCAGTTTATCTTGGGCCACTCGATTTAACAAATATTCAACATCCTGAAATCACTTATAACAATACTTAAGCGATATTTCTCGAAAATACGAAGCAAAACATACTATATTCATCCCCTTGCCAATAGGAGTAGTAACAACCTTTACGAGACCATTATTACGGTGTCCTATTCTCTTGAAAGAAGAATGTGTGTATGTGACTATGGCAAAGCCTCGAGGGCTATCTGCCTAAGGGGAGGGATGCCTTCGTGGAGGACTTTCTAAGGGAAACTGGCTCGTATACACGTTACACATGGGGAAAACCACGAAAACACTCATGCAATCAGCACCTTTGCGGGATTCGAACCTCTGACCGAACTACCAGTGTTCAGCGACGTTACCGCTCAGCCGCTGGTGGGCCCAGAACGAGAAGAAAAAATATAGCTATTCATTGGGGGCGAGTGTTTTCAGTACAGCTCTTAAGTAAGCTGAGTATATAAGGTATTTTTTCTCTCCTTTCTGCATACCGTTGTGGTGTAATGGTAGCACACTAGGCGCGTATTTGAGACGTCCAGGTTCGAGTCCCGGCGAGGGCATTTGCTCATTTTTCACGCCTTCAGCATCAAAATAACCTAATGACTCTACAGTGACGCTCGAGCTAAAAAATGGTGGTGGATAAGGATTCTGCGCAATCAGAATTTGGCGATTGGGCTCCCTAATCCCCACCTGCCCTTTAAAAGAGGCAGTGATATATATTTTATCCCTCTTTTCTGCATACCTTCGTGGTGTAATGGTTAGCACATTCGGTGCGTGTTCGAGAGGTCCAGGTTCGAGTCCCGACGAGGGCATTGCTCATTGTTCACGTTTTTAGCATCAAAATAGCCTAATGACTCTACAAGTGTACAATATTTTCTATCCATCTATTAAATATTGTTTACCTTTTTGAGTCTGCGTGAAGTAGTCAATAGCAAAGCCTTTATCCTCATAGACAGGATCAGAATGGAATACAAGGAGAAGCTTGGAAGAGTTTGTCTTTAATACTCTGTCATTGATGTTGCCACAGAAGGGGCCCAAAGAAGGTGCAAGCGTTGAGGCCCCGAGGTAGACCTGTAAGTAGTCCAGTCTGAAATGAATGGGACCGATATTACTCCAAGTAATTCATTAATTTATACCTCTGGCGGGAGAACTATCAGGTGGGCTCGATGTCGAATTCTCAAAAAGCATCTTTCGCCTTCATATGTGAGCTGAGTAACAGAAGAAACTATTTTCAGAACTGTACGCAAAGCGTTTGGTAGTGCAAAGTCTTTTACATCATGAAATACTGTGAACTGTGTGTGTGTGTGTACGTCTGAAAAAATAATGTTTCCTAAAGCAAACTCTGGCAGCTTTTTTCAATAAATTCAACAAATCGAGCCCTACCGACACCCACCAAAGATGTGTTTCAAAGAACATTAACAATACATGATTGTAGTTAATTTCGAAAAAGGTTATAATTTAAGGATTTGTTTAATTTACTAGCTTAATATATCAAGATGAAAAATTCTGGAATTAGTTAACATAAATTAAAGTATATTACTTCCGATTTTTATACTGTAAAATTTTACATCAGTATAAAGTTATGATATTAACAGGCATGAAAAACGTTCCTCTTCTTTTCTGATTAAACTACTAAGTTTGTTCAATTTGAGAACAATTTTTCTTTAAAATTCCGCATTATTTATTTACAATATTAATTTTATCTAACAGTTTGAATTTCCGAATAAATATGATAATTTACGTGCATATAAGAATGGGTTTACGTATGAAATGAATTAAGTAATTCGCATCTACGAAATGGGTACACTTTTTGAATATATTCGACTATAAAAATGAGCGTTTGTTATTTAGCTTGAATGGAGTTATTATTACGTTCATTATTATAGGGACTAATTTGAAAAATTATAACTTACTTGCAGTCCGTGTCCGGCTCAATATGCAGTTTGTCAATTCTGAGGTAAATGGTAGCATTGGGTTCTGTCGCTGTCAGCTGCCAACGACAGTCTACATTACTCGGATAATTATCAGGATATTTGGGGCTGGTCAAAGTACCTCCACTGCCTGCAACTGTCAGGTTCCATATGCAGTCATCTAGGGAGGAAAAAAAGCCATATATTCAAATATTTGATTCTTCCTATATGTTAAGCAGAAAAATTTTAAGTTAAAAAAATGACTGAATAGAGATAAAAGCAATTTTTCGAAAGCTAAAATACAGCGTTAGTATGTTCAAAGTCAGAATCCTCCTGTGAAGGTTAGGTCCACCAAAAGTCGAGCAGTAACGCTGCTGAACTCTTATTAGTTGAACTTATGTTTGAATCCTGGTGAATAGACTAGATGCGTGGTAGTTTTCCTCGATTAGGCCAGGGTTTCTTAAACTGTGGGTCGCGACTCCTAAGACAGTCGCGGGACTTGCATCAGGGGGGTCGCCAAAAATTTTAGCAGTTTTCATATTTCTTTAACTTATTATAATAATTTTACAATAATGTATTTGAAAATAGATAAAGATAAGACAACACAGACAAAGAAAAAGACGAAAACGTTTCGACGCATTCTTTTTATAATATAAACGTTCATTTTCCTTGCTTTGCACGGGACGCTGTCATTTTATCTGTTACTTATTTAAAATTTTCACATTCTTCTATGTCGTAAAATTAAAGTTAATGACCTAAAACTGCAATAGTATTTACAGTACAAATATTACAGTACAAGTGAAAAAAACTGACAGTTTCACTCACGCGTGTGTCGGATTTGCGCAATATTTATGGGGTCCCACAAAATTTTTGTAAATATTATGGGGTCCTGGGGTTCGCGAAAAAATCTGTGATATAAAAAGGGGTAGCGGCTGGAAAAAGTTTAAGAAACCCTGTATTAGGCCATGTGTTAATAGACTTACGAGCATCTTTATAGTTAAGTTTCCTATACTAAAGCTTTTCGTACCTTAGTAGGTAGCCCATGTGCGGTTTGCTACAACCCAAGTAATCTAACTCATTAAGGATATAATCTGCTGTTGCTTTCTTCTTATATAACTTTCCAAGTTTTTGAATTTTAATCTCCGAAAGGAATTTAGACTACTTTATCCCTTCCCCTAAATATCTGTCTAGTTTAGTCTAGATCAGTGGTTTTCAACCTTTTGACTAACATGTACCATCTAAGCAAAAAAAAAAAAAAAAAAAAAAAAAAAAAAAAAAAACTTTAGTTACCACTACTATATTTCAGTTTCTCAAAAGAAATATTAAAAAAATATGTTTTGCCCTTTGACGAACCTATTGGTTTGGACAAACCTATAATTTTGTCGGTAAACTAAGAAATGTGTGCAAAATAAAAAGGATTTTTAGCACCAAAAATTGAACGCTACATTAAAAAAAAGTGCTATAGGAAGAATGCAGTAAATTTCCCTAAGACAATATCCGTTTTACGTTAAAATTGTAGTCAATATAAAAGATGTTTTACATTGATATTTGCTAATGTTCTCAGAAATAGTGTTCTCTCTCAAATATACTGGCCTACAGGAGGTGACCACCATGAGTGTTTTATATGTGTTACTCATTAAACTAAAACATTTACTGAAACATTTTAGAAACTTTGCCTTATTGCTTAGCAAACTTAGATTTCCGTTAAAAGTTTGGACTATTTATTATTAACAGCTGGAGTAGTCGTACAGCTTGGAGGTTAGGAAGGATCGCATTTCTGGAACCGACCAATTTCTGGGAGGAGACCCGGGGTCTGATCTGGACCTTCTGAGGGTGGGTATGGCTACAGTGCAGTGACATCTCCTGTCCACATAGCCTCTTCTGTCCCAGTCCGACATAGGCCTCCTCATGGCCTCGCTGATAACCAGGTTTGCCTGGGCTGACTTCGTTCGGACAACCATCTCTGGGATTCGACTAGGACTGACTATCCCAGCGTTCTGGCCAGATCAATTTCTAGACAGCATCGACTTCTGGGGTAAATAATGTCTTCACAAGACTAGAACCATCGTTTATTCGGTGGTAGGTTCAGGCTTGGCAGGGACCGGACTGGTACTGTCCTGTCTGCCCCTTGGTTGTGGGGACCTTACATGATTTGATATCGCAAGACAACCCTTGGTCAATATTGAGTAATGGACGATGTCAACCTTGTGATTTTGCTTTTTTCGGTGGATGCTAGCCGTCCACTACTGTGTTTGAGTTCATTTACTGTACGAGTGTAACATTTAAAAATCCCTCTGGATTGACTCCTCGAATCGCCTCTGGAGATTAGGGTATTTATTAACCGAGTTAAGGGTGCCTCAAACATTCCAGGTCTGGGATTCTCTTCCTCTGGTGATCTGTTTATTATTAACACTAATTTTGGGTAAGGTGTTGGTGGCCTCGACTAGCCCAGCGTGGGACTCAGATTCGGAATTTGGAAAAGGAATCGATATTTGTAATTGATTAATCCTGTTCTCGCAGGTATAATATGGGTCTCCACAGCTAAATGATCAATGAGTTCGGCCTTTCCTGTTTAGTAAATAAGAAAATGTCCGGCATTGGAACAAAAAAAAAAAAATAATGATAAGCCTTGAATGATTTTTTTATTTAAAAAAATAGTTTATATAGTCACACGGAAAAAAAATCTATGTATTTTGAATTCGAAAGGGAAACTATGTAACACTATCTAATGGTTTGGTTTGATTATGGCAAAGCACTCGAGAGCTAAGGGGAAGGATGCCTTTGTGAAAGACTGTTTTTGTTGTGACTTGTCTCACGTATCTGACAGTAACATCAGAATAAGGCCACGAAATTCATCGTGGCAAGGACAGCAAGATTACGCCTGTCGTTGGGAAGGGCCTTGAGCACCATACAAGTGACAGTGCGACTTCTCTCAGTTCCGCCCCTAATTTTGAAGGAGAGCACCCTGTAACACCGGAGGGAGGCTTCCGACTGAGACGAAAACAGAACGGAACAATGCCTGCTCGGTAGAACATCTACTAACCAACAGCTTCCACTGCCACAGTCGACAGATGAATATACTCAATCAAGTGAGCATTTGTTGCGCAACTGGAGACAGAAACTAAGACACATGAATACAATGCATCGACTAATTAATTTTAGAAGTTGTAACTTAATTTAAAAGACTTAAAACGAAGTAAAAGGGTGGTGAGGTTATCACTGATGACATCTTACAATCAGAATTGGATATTAGTAAAGCCAATACTAGTTAATATGATGCCAGTAAGTTCTAATTCAGAGTTTACAAGTCCCTACGATTTTTGCACTTGTCACTACAACAGTCGTTTTACTACGTTTGCAGTTCAGTACAAGCATTATTTATTTACTAAGACTCAACAATCCCCCATGCCTCACCCAGTCATTATCAAATCTTTTTTGTAGTCAATTATCAAATTAAGTTAGTTTAATTGAGCTTTCAGATTTTTAATATGATACCAATCAATTTTTGCTTTCTAATTCTTGAGACCTAATGAGATAAACGCTATGTGGTTAGCTGTATGACATGCACATATACTAGTATATAGTACGTATATATGCAATTTTCGTTCAATGTGGTTTCTAGTTAACGATATAAATTATAATAAAAAGCACATACAGTATACTACATACACGCTTCTCAGTATACGTGCAAAATACACATTCAATAAACAATTAAATACTTATTGATAAATAAAAACCTAATTTTTACGCTATATAGAATGACGTGCACACAATATACAATATTTGGTACGCTTCAATAAAATACAGTGCATCTACTATATACAATATGCACGTACAGTTGCAATGTACTTTCAATATGAACTTCTGGTCAACAATATGCAATTAAAATGCAAAACATACAATTTACTAAATACTTGTAATTCACGATATACGTGCAATTTCTGCATACAATATACACATGACATACAGATACATAAAATCCCAATCATTACGATGTATAGAATGACATGCATACAATATACAATATTCAATAAAATATAAAAGACTATATACTTTAAATGTACGCAAAAATGTAATTTTCCTTCAATATGCACTTTTAGTTAACAATATAGAAGGAGAGCACCCCGGGAGGACGGGTCCGAGGGTTTCCCATCCTTCTTCCCCAACCACCGATCTCTCGAGAAGACTTTCTGCTCGCCTCATATTTAGAAAGCCCCCATGCCGCACAGACACTATACATTTACAAACATCCATGCCTTCTCCGGCATTCGAACCCAGGCCCTTCGGTACCGCAGTAGACTCCCCCAACCACTATACCGTCTGGGCGACTTCATGGAGGCCTTTCTAACAAAAATTAACTATCTAATGGAACTAAAACAACTCACCATCGGCTTCCTTGGCTTCTCTCACTACCCGCCTGCTCAAAGAATGTGCTCCGCTGTCAGTGAATCTGTAAATAAAAAATTATTCTTAATAACCAAATTACATCTATTATCAATCACTTTTAATTAAAAAAAATAATTCAATAGGAAATTCAAGCTCGTACAGAAGGGAGGATTTCCCCTCCTGGGGGCTGAATAATTGCTATTCAGTGATCCCATTTTAAGAATATTAAAATATAATTAAATTTTTAATTTATGGTATGTATATGATAAAACGCACTTTTAGATAGCAGAATAATTTATATTATGCGCAAAAAAGGAAGTACCAAATACTCTATTTTAAGATATCATTATTTTGATAATTGCTTTTATAATTTATGTTGTTCATAGACAGAGTTGCAAATATAGGACTAAAATGTACTAATATGCAAATCTACCATTCAAAAAATAGTTAAAATTCATCATGTAACATTATATTCGTGGAAGGTGATGTCAATAAAGTGTTTCATCTGAAGCGATAAATTTTGCGATTTCATTTCATTCAAGCAAAATACGAGTAGGTAAATAAAAAAATAATTACTTGTTTTTATTTTAAGTGTGTCACCTCCAGTTTTGTTTCGAAATTCTACTGCTTCATAATTATAAATTACACCATGCCTCCTATTTTTGGTAGGTTTACATTTTTTTAAAATTTGTCAAATCTGATATGTTATTCAGGCTCTGATTATCGCGCAGATCTACAAAGTTTGAGCCAAGAGCTCCCACATTTTAGGTAATAATTCTAAAATTATTTTCTATAAAGACAACAAATATATACTAAGGCGATCACCAAAATACCTAATTTTGTTATTAAACATAGTCATTTTTATGTAATAAATTAATCAAGAGGTATATAATGTGTCATATCTCAAATTATTAATGTACACTGCGGGGAAAAAAAAAAAAAAAAGAGACAGTTCTATATCTCCCGTTTTCTACTAGGCAAAGTGAGGAAATTCAAATTGCGTTTTTCATGTCTTGAAAGCAGGACTAAGGATATATATTAGATTTATATATAGCATCATTCTAAGATATTTACTTTGTAAGGATTATGTTAATTTTATTAACAGTTAAATTTTTAGTTAAAACTTCTTTCCTGTCAAATTCTTAACTTCAACTTACTACTTCCGATCAGAACGTAGTTTTAGAATCACGTCTGAATACATGATGAGGAGGAGCGGTATTTAACCGCGGAGTTCTACTTGCTGAATGAGAGAGAATCAGAGATTCTGATTAGCGCGCGTTCGCCTTTTCGGCTACTCTCTCTCAAAGCTGTTATTACGCTCGGCCGTACTCAGGCCCTTGATAGCTTCGCAGTTATCTCGTGTTTAAGAGGCCAACTACATTAAAACTTTGATAGCTTCGGCTATACTCTTTAGTTAAGCTTAGTTTAGTTTAGTTCTTAATATCTTAAGTTCAAAGCCCGAGTGTTCGGCTTTATTGTAAAAATCCAAGTCGGAGTTCTGTTAACTTTTATCTGAATAATAGAGAGTTATTTTACCCTTTTTGTTTGTTGTTTCATCTACACTAATTCAAGCGATTATTCGCTTACTAGTTCTCAAGATTCTTCACGTTCAACTGTAACGTAACATTTACAAAGTGAGGAACTCTACATTTTGCGCCCGAAACGTTTTCAAAGGACCATGCCGTTAGAGAGTGAAAAGTTCACGTTGACCCCTCCGACCTTTCAGGTCCCTCAGACTTCTACGAATCCTATGGAAGGGTTTGGATAGATCATTGAAACAATGCGGGCTGCTATGAAACCAGCCGCAACGTTTGACGGAAAAGGTTCGGTAAGGACTTTTCTCGAACAGCTGGACCTGCATTTCACTTTGCATCCTGTGAACCAGCTGCAAAAGGTGACCATCCCTACTACAGCCTTAAAAGGTCAGGTCCTCAGCTGGTAGGCATTGGAAGGTTCTTGTTGGGGGCCCCAGGATCAGAATCGTATAGCTGTGAAAATTTCAAGTCGGCATTACTGAAAGCATTTGTAGTTGTCAAAGACTGTGAGAAGCTAGAATAGGAATTGTATAGTAAATACCAAGGAAGTTTCGAGGAGTTGACGGTACGGGAAGAGGCCAGATAATGAACTCATCGAAAGGATTTTTACCCCGTCTACTACCGTCAGCTCAAGATTTCCTCGAAGTCCGTAACCCGCAAATGTTAGAAGATCTATTTCAGCTTTCGGCGACGTTCCAAAGCCGATGGAACCCGGAGAAAGCACGTGCAAAACAGTTTGGCCAACTCTCAAGATTTACTCCTCAAAAGAAACCAAAAGTTCAGCACAATGAGTATCGGCAGACGGAAAAAAGTGAAAAGTTCAATAACAAGAGCGCGGATAAATCTAAGGGTGGCGGATACAAAATTCAGCGTAAAGAGGCGGCGGGGAACCAGATTTAAACGCAAACCGGTGATCGAGAAGGGAGAACGATCACCGTGTGGGAAGAAAAGCCCCTCAGAAATACGATTGAACTCAGTAGTGGAGCAAAATCTAGCCATACCGGAGGTTCGTATTCTTGTAAATAACGTACCAACCCCGACGCTCTTGGACACCGAAGCAGAATGTTCATTTCTCTCGCAAGAGTTCTTAAAAAAACGTTTTCGTCGTTATAGATTATTTAGAGTTACAGGACAAAAAGTAATTGCCGCCCAAGGCAAACAGTGCGTATGTTTGGGAAAACCCGCACAACATGTACAAATTAAAAATGAGGTCAGTCTGCAAGTGGCAATCAAGTAAATTAAAAATATCATTAAATTTGACTTTTTTTTTATCTTACTGCAAACAGTAAATCATCACTTTAGGATCTTGAAATTATTAAATCATTTACCTTTATTATAATATTAGTACACATAATTAACATAATAGACATATTAAGTATGATATGCAGATCAAATAATTAAGAAAGATTCGGTAGTGTTGGTCGAATAGGCCAGAAAAGAACGGAAAAACGTATTTAGGAATAATTTTTGATTGCATCAAAGTACAAACACCAAATTTTAATCTTGACCGGAAATGAAGTCTTAAAAAATTAGATCAATAATTAGATTCTGATATACATGAACAGAAAAAAGTATCTTCAGGTTCACTTATAGAAGAGCATTTTTTCTGAAATTCATGTCTATGGCTCTCTTTTTCTAAAGAAGCGAAAGAAATTCTGATGGAAGAAGAATTATCTTTTTACAATATTTTAAATCAAGAGAAATTTTATTCTAAGTTTTGCTTTCTTATTACATTATTATTAATAATTTTAATAATTATATTGCATTATTGTATATATTTATTAATTATATTGCATAATTGGTCATTATATTGCATTATAACGCATTTCTACTTTAGCAGTTTTCTTTAACAAACGTCAAGAGTTTTTTAAATAGGATAAATGCGTTATGTAAACCAATAATCGCCGTTTGCCATCTTTCTTTAAGCAAGCATATCCACAAAAGTCTAAACTTATGAGTAGTTATAAAAGGTTCACTGTGTTTTAAAAAACATTATTGAAATTAGTGATTTTTGATGCATTTCAGTTGAACTTATTTCATTAGAGATATATTTCTCATTCAATTAATCCACATCGCGGCAAGGCAAAAATACATAAAAACTCAAAATATCTTCATTACAAATTGTAGAATATAGGAAAACATAAAACACCGAATGCAGTTAAAAGAAGTTTTTTAAAAAAATTACAAATAAAATTAAGATTCTACTCGAAATCAAGCAGTTCCTCCAACTGGCAAGAAGGCAGATTTTTCGATGCACAAAACGGAAAGTTTACTTTTGGTCTCTCTCGGCAAAAAAGACACTGAAGGTGCAGAAGCTGACTTAATTCACTGTTCTGCTAAGTTTCCAAGTAAACCAATATGGTGCTCTGTTAAGCTTAATCGCACTTAAACAATCTTCAAATTGTAGATAATTCTACATCTGTTCATACAGACTAACTAAAGGAATAAAAAACAATAACCGGAACAACATAATTCAAACACTTTTAAAACAAAAAAATGCACAATTTACCAGCGTATAAGAATAAAAAAATGAGCTCACCGAGCCGAATAACAGAGTGGGTATATATATATATATAGTTTTGGTATGGCCGATTTCTAGCAAAAAGAGAGGTGCACTACAACATGTAAAAGCAGCCCTACATACAAAATTTCAACATTCTGAGGCTAGTCGTTTTTGAGTTATGCGAGATACGTAAAGACGTCACGAAAAAAATTTCTTCTGAATTAATTTTATAATCCGTTTTGGGAAAAAGAGTCCTTTATTCTGTCCTTACGTACAGATGTCATGCAAAAACATCCTTAAATTGTATTCGATAGCGGTCAAACTGGATATTTTTGTTGAAATATAAAACGCGAAATTTTTCGCAATTCTAATACTTCCTGAAAGTAAAAAGGAAATCAGAAAAACTTCGTCAGTGCTATTTCGATGCTATTGATGTTATTTAAACTTCCTTAGTGCTATTACCTGTGTGGAACGAAAACTAGTTAAAAAAGTTGTACGATATAAACTAGAAAGTACATCAAATTTCCAAATATCAAAGATTTTTTTTATACAAGTATGTATAAATAAAGAAAAAATGTATTCCTGTCTTTATTTAATTTTAGTTTGTGGAAAGTTCTCGCATTCCATCGTGCGTGCTCTCGGGATGCAAATGGTTCGCATGTCTGGCTAGCAAATTAGATGTTGTTATTCGAATACTGTCAAAGGCGCAATTGATTTTTCACGTTTTCCTGTTACATTAACCTAATGGTGTCTATAATTTATATAAACTCATATTTATAGTGCTCAACAATTAACAATTATATAAGGAGAGTAAAAAATTTTGAGCCTCGCAGGAAACTGTAGAAATTTTGTATGATGTTAGGTTGAAATTTTATGACATACTGTGCAAAATTTCATTTTTATTTATTTATTTATTTTTAAGTGGAAAAGGAATGAAGCAGCCAAGAAAAGAATGGCAGACAGGCTCGTGCGTGATTTGGTACCTTAGTCGAAAAGGCCTTAATGCAATCGCGACACTGCATTAAGAACATATTGCAGACGTTAGGAAATTAAGGACATTGCAGATTAAGGACATATTAATTAGGAAATGAAGCCTTATCATATGCATTCGTTAAACATTGAGATAACGTTTTCAAACGTGGATGTACCACAAGGACATCCAAAGACGACAACAACAACACCAGAAAACAACAAACATTGTGCTGGATATGATCATGGACAAGCTTCGAGAGAGTGTGAAAACAGTACCTGAACGTTTGTAGATCTCGAATGAATGTGTGCGGCACAACGAAACACCAGTCTCAGCAATGTCCCCATTCTTCATAACCACTCTTTGTTACTACCGTCGCAAAATTTAAAGCGACTGCAACTGTAAGCAACGTGACAGCAGCGACGTTTTGGGATAAATAAAGGGTTAATATTGGTTGATTTTGTGACAAAAGGTTCAACAATCAGCGGGGAATATCATGCCTATCTGGTGCATAAACTGAGAGATGATGTGGAGGGAAAACACCAGAGAAAATTGAATCATTCTGCATCAAGACAATGCACCTTCTTAGTGTACTACATTTGCACAAGCTGCCTTGCTCGATTTTCGTGGTTTTAATTTTCTTCACCATCCACTTTATTCTCCCGGAATGGTCTCATCAGATTTTCATCTGTTCCCTGCTGTAAAAAATTTACTTCGGGAATACCATTTAAACACGGATGATGAGATCATTGAGGCGACCGTTCAGGGGTGTTAGACTCAGGAAAAATCGTTCGAACCGTCGAAGAGAACTGTAAACCAATCGTAAAACAGAATTCACAAATGCATGAATATAGCGGATGATTATGTAGAAGAAACCGTAATCGAAAACTGTAGCTCAAAACAGTTTTCATACATTCCTCGCAAATTGAGCCCCGGAAACAATCATGACCCACAGTTGTAAGCGAATGCACGCAGTTCTATGATGTTACCAGATTCAGCTAAGTTCTATGATCTTTCAAACTTATTCTGAGCATAAAAGATATAAATTATATAATTTTTAGATGTAATTTTTATGACGTTAATTTAAGAAATATGTTGAAAAGTTCATATGGTTTGAATTCTTATAGTAAGAAATTAAGTACGAAAAACGATTAAATAGATTTAAAAAAATATCCGTAAAAAAATCATCCAACAAGAAGTAAACAACGGAATACGAAGAATAGCAGATCAAGTGCAGATATAGGTCAAGCACATGCGATAAGTAAAGAGAAGGACAAGTATTCAGATAAATATTTCTATTGTATGTTTTAGGGGGGAGAACTCATCTTTAGTAAGTACGTTTACCAAGAACTTTAATAATTGTGTCTCAACTTTCCTAAGTTTGAGTTTCTTGTACATAGATACTTCAACAGTAATAAAATCGCTCCTGTTGTTGAGGTGGAACCATATCACAGATATCTGATATTTTCTTCCTACAAATCGTACACAAAAACTTTAATTTCTTACATTAATAAATGTGTTACACTATAAGTAAGTATCACATTTCCCTACACGTGCTGTCGTGATGTCAGTGGTTAACGTACACATCTGGCAAGTAGAAGAATATTAGCCTTTCCACGTGCATTATTTTGGGAAGTAAATCTATCTAGTTAACAAACGTTATCTAGTTAACATTTAATCTATCTAGTTAACAAACGAAAGGTGCATAGTTCGTATCCTATAAAGAGGGTACTGTTGACTTTTTATGTTTCTTGCTTCGAAACACTTAATCATCCTTACAGCATGATCAAAATTGTCTTGATTGGCTTACGTTTTTGATTCTCATTTCTTAAAATGATAATACAGATTTAAGCCCAACCATATGAGACACATTCAGCCATTCAGTTATTTTGAAACACTTTGTATGCTTCATGAAACTTACTGAGATGGCAGTAACACACACTTCTGTTATAAGAATATATGTATTTAAATATACCCGAAATTAAGTCGTGTTTCATGCAAATACTTTCCAGATATTTTCAGCAATAAATTATTTTCCTTCAGGTATTTTTAGGTACTTACGTATTAGCGCAATCTCCTTAGCAGAAGTCACCAAATTTTCAGGATGTTTCAAACTCTTATACCTCGCAATTAAATTAAATGATGACTTATGCCATAATTTTTTTTTCATCTATAAGAAATTGCCGAATAACGCCAAGGTAGTTACGTTAATACGTAAGTGCCTCATTTAATCGCCTGTATTTCATGATAGAGAAAATATTGCGTAATAACCTGCTGCGAAGAAATTGTGTACTCGATTTGAGCAGGACATGTAAAATATTTCTTACGCATTACGCTTTTATACTTAATTGCATTCGTATCTACTCTTGCCGTTGACATAGACAATAAATCATCATGGATGGTTTCCACCCGGTTTGCGCTATCTCAGCAACGGCTAAGTGGTAAAATAGCTGAAAAGTGTTAGTTTGACCAAGCCCAAATCCCGGTGAACACGCTAACTTCATAGAGTTTTTTTCCATGTGTAACGTATATGCAAGCTAGTTTCCCTTAAAAGGTATTATAAGCAGGCATCCCTCCTCTTAGGCAGATAGCTCTCCATGTGGTTGGGAATAATCCATGTAATCCAGTTCAATGCGCCCGTTCTGAACCTGTGTGGAACAGACGTGATGCAACAGATGAACTGTTACATAGGTTATCTTAACATAAAGCAGTAATCCTGAAACCGTGACTTAACGGGCTTATATTTTGTAAAATTTATTGTTACTTAGGCTATAAGGTTATTATTTAAATTAATTATTTATAATTTCAGACTTTACTTTAACTTCATTTTTCCATTTCCTCACCATAATGCAAGTGAGATAGCTAATACTTGAACTGAGATTTTTGGGATTTTTAAGACAGAGCGCGTTTCTGGTTGCGCGAGCACACTACGTTTAGCTCCTGCAAGCTCTGATAATTGTAATTATTCAATTTTGTGTTATATCGCTGCCGAAAATTTGATTTTGAGGCTTCGATAGGATTATTCAACCGGTTTTGAGTATTCTTTGACTACTGTTACTGTACTTAAATTTGATAGTTCTGTTCAGTTGCATCACTACGAGATGTGGCTGATATTGCTAGCATAAGAAAGTTCGTTTATGTTAATTTTGATTTAATAAAAAGGTTATTTAAAACCTTCACACGACATATAGTTACTTCAGACACAGCGATAATTTGCTTCACATCTGTCAAGGTAATAGATTAAGTACGAGTTTCAGATCAAGTAAAACTCCGCAAAGCACTTATATGTGTCCATTACCGAAGCGCAAACTATTTTGAGAACTGCCAGCTTTTTTTTAATTTAATAAAATTATAATTATTATACTGGTTGATATGTTTGGTCCAATGAAATCTAAATGTCTGATGTGGTCCTCATTTGGTTTAAAAAAAATTTAAGATATCAATCCATTATACAATGAAATATAACGATAAACAATTATATCAAATTCGAATTGCATATTGGCCGAATGCATGGTCTAAAAACAGCTGACGGTCAAATTTCTTTTTTTTTAAATGAAAAATTTTATTTACAAAACTAAAGATATTTTTAAAAAAACAAAAATTCTGAAAGGTTTCAGATTTAAAATTACGTCCAAAGGGGCGTTATTTTAACATTTTGTGTGTTGCCTTTATTTATTAAATATCATGTTCTACGCACTTAAACCATAAAATACAGTTCAACAGCAATATCGCAAAATAATTTTGAAATGAGCATATCTTTAGAATTTCGTATACACAATCTCGCGCGCTGGAGATAAAAAATGTTTTTTTTTTTTTTTTTTTTTTTTTCCTTTCTGTACAACGTTGTCATTGCTCGCTTTGAAATCCTTGAGTTTGTTAATAAAAAATTCGTTAAAGTTTTACAAAATATGAAATCGATAATAATGCAAATTCCAAATTTCAAATTTGGGCTTCCAGATGCCCATATTCCCAGGAGGATTACGTTATTCAAAATTGGATGGTTCTAGGTACCGTCATTTTATCACAATGCGAGACACATACATACATTTATGCAGCTTCTTCAATATTTAATTTCTTTAAATATAATACAGATCGATAATATTTGGCGGGCAAATTACCCCTTTATACTAATAAATTTTAATTTTGCTTATTAAGTATTTATCAAAACATGCATAAACAATAATAATATCGCAAAAGAAAAAATGCAAATTTATGTTTATTTCTATCTGAAGTCTAAAATTTGGTTTCTGTAAGACATAGTTCTTGGTTAGTAGTTCAAATATATTGACGACTAAATATTAAATACTTAGACACAAATTTCTTTTAAATAATGTTTATTTAATTAATGCCAACATTAACCAACATTAAATAACTTGCTTTAATTTAAACTGAAAATAAACAAATTATGAAAACTTTCTAGGTTTTCAGAGAAATTTTACCAAGTGGGACAAAGTCTGAGAACAAATAATAATAACCCAGTCTTTTTTTTTTCTTATCTATAAATTTTTCTTTGATACATAAATAAAAATAACATATGTTTGTGTGTGAATAATTGTAAACTTTTTTATTTCTTGCTGTAGCTTGACACTTGATGGCTTTTAAATCGTGATGCAATTTGTAGCCTTAGAGAGAAATTATTAAACATTATCTTTATCATGGACTGTAGATGCTCAATGGTTATCTTTTTTGTTATTAATTTATAAGCTCTGAAAAAAAGCTGTTCACATATAATTGTATTTATTCTCAAACAAAAAGATTATTCTTAGTACAAAAATTCGTATAACTAAGGTTATTAATTTTTTTGATAAGTACGAATGAATTTTAATAAATTCTGCATAATTAAATCCGAATAAGATTGTTGTATCACATAGTTGTATATAGTTATTATATATGTATAGTTTTTCCATTCTTTTAATGAAGGAAATTATACATGTGCTGAGCCTGAAGCTGAAGCGATCTTAGCTTCAGCAACAAATTTTATTTCCTCTATCTATATACTATTGCCAGCATAAAAAATAAGTAAATATTTTTATTGTAAATAAAATTACAGAAAACCTAATAGTAATATTAAAATTTTGTTAGCATTCATAAAGCATACTGTGCATAAAGTGCAGCCATCAGTTCATCTCGTTCTAAAATTTTAATTGAATAGTGAAAACTTGATTGAATTAGATCACAATATTAAATATTATTTTTGAAGGAAAAGCAAAGCGTTAGATTTATATAGTTGAATACAAATATATATACATTTATAGAGTTAAAAATATAGTTTTTGTTTAGCATTTTCAATCCATGAATTTCGCATCCTAGCAAAACAGATAATACTGCCACCTGAAGGAACTATTTGTCGCAAATCTCATCCATAAGCGATCCGGTGAAATAAATGTATGGCTACACCTTGAATGATTCTTTTCTTTATTAAATAAATGCAATGTGGCGATGATTTACAATGCAGTTACATAGAAAATTTCATTTTCTTTCTTTTTGCTGTTTTGAAAAACTGCTTTTAAATGCAATTGTTTCATGCCTTTAACATTTGGACGCCTAATTCTTTAACTAGCAAACTCGTCATATTTGCTCAGTTCAAAACCGTTTCAGATTTTAAACTAAAATATGTATACGAAAATCAGACAGAAATTTCTTTTCAATTTTATGACAACTTTTTAAGATATTTTATTATTTTTGAAATTTTAAAGGTATAATTTTCTAGGTAGCAGACTGTAGTTAAGTTTTCAACTTGCAACTTTTTTCCTAACTAAATTCCGTTTTAGTAAAATTTGATTCTTAGAATTTAGTATCTTTATAGTTCCGGTTTAATATACATATCATACATATATGAATGAATAAATATTTCTCATTAGAAGAAGATAATTAGATCTAGAATTTTTTGATGGACACACATTTCAAATTGCAAACTACTACTACTTAATGAATTTGGAATTTTCAGATTTCAAATTTTTGTTCCCTTTTCCCATTATTTACCAAAGAACTAATAAAGTGCTCAAATCGAGTGCTAATAAGATAGCAAACTGATTTCTAAATAAGATAAGATTAATAAAATAAACACCAGAAAAACTTAACGAAGCTTTAAGATATATTCTACAAGTTTTAACAAATAAGAAAGGGATCAAGTGACTTACGATTCCGGGACATTCTGAATGATTTGGAATGTGATAAAGGTGAACACGAAGCATACCAGTCCGAATATTTCCCAACATACTTTCTTCGACCTGTCGCGGACAACGTACTGGCCCGCCATTTAACTGGAAGATCTTGTTTCTGTCCATAGTTGCGCAGACACCCAAGCCTTAATCTGATAAAGATTCGCAAAGACCAGAGTCCGAGCTTTTACTGACTTCCTTTCCCAGAAAAGAAATAACTTGTACGTTGAATAAACGCTGCGAGTTCATGAATGGTTAGATTAGCGGAAGTATTCATATTTTTCTCACGTGGTCATCGATATATAAGATATAAACATCGTCATCGATCATCGGCATATAAACTGAAACCACGGAGAAGGCAGGGAAAATGTATATCAAGTGTAATAGGAAGTGCAGCAGTTTTAAAATTGGATAAAAACCGCCTCGAACTCACGTTTAATGTTAAACAAATATTCTAGGCTTTCCTATAGAATCTGATAAATTCTTTTTCAAGCAAAAACATATACTGATCAGATACTGATTTTGACGGAATATGTCCATGGAGAAAAGAGGCCTGTAGCATAATCTCTCAAAATTCACAGAATATTTCTCTAACTTAATGCCAATTTAAATTTAAGTTTTCGCCACTTTAATTAATAACTACTCTTTGAAATCTAAGGAAGTGGGCGAATCACAGTATATTCATATGCAAAAAGGGTGTCCACCTAACTGCTTTTGGTGGTAATTTAGGCTGTTAGTCTTGAGTTGTGCCATAACGTGAATTTGAATAAAATTATAAAATCACGCAACTGACTTTAAATAAAACATTATACATTTCAGCTACAATATAACTGTAGGATTGCGCATAATTCGAGCTGTGATTTAGATTAGGGTTTCTCAAACTGTGGGTCGCGACTCCCAAGGGAACCTGCAGCAGGGGTCTCCGAAAATTTTAGCAGTTTTGATATTTTTTAACTTATTATAATAATTTTACAATTACCAATTATTTTTACACGATGTATCTGAAAATAGATAAAGATAAGACAATGCAGACAAAGAAAAAAACGAAAGCGTTTCGAAGCATTCTTTTTATAATATAAACGTTCATTTTCCTTGCTTTGCACGTGACGCTGTCATTTCGTCTGTTACTTATTTAAAATTTTCACATTGTTATATGTCTTAAAATTAGAAATTAAAGTTAATGACCTAAAACTGCAATAGTATATTACAGTACAAGCGAAAAAAATTGACAGTTTCACTCACGCGTGTGTCGGATTTGCGCAATACTTATGCGGTCGGACAAAATTTTTGTAAATGTTATGGGATCCTGGGGGTCGCGAAAAAATCTCCGTGATAAAAGGGGGTCGCGACTGAGAAAGTTTAAGAAACCCTGATTTAGATAATGAATAACATTTACTTGAATTTGCCAATTTTTTCTTTTTTATTATAGGACTGTATAATCAATCAATACTATAAAATTTTATGATAGAAAATTTTATCACCAAGTAAAGGAAGAAATTTGTTAATTGAATCAAGTTATATTTGAAAATCAACTCGCTTTTATCTTGATGTGATAAGCATAGCGCAAATTCTTTAATGTTCTGAACGTGCCTAGTTCTTCAACAGTTTGCTGACTCGGCAAAACAACAAATTTAGCTTGATATATATTTTGACAAAAACTTTGTAATTTCGAGGGTGATCAGATACAGGTTCCTCTTCTTCTGAAAGTGAAGAAGGCAGGGAAAAAAAAAAAAAAAAAAAATGGGAGGAGCAACGACCTATTTATTTCGAAAGCAATAAGCGGAGGAAAGTGAACCTAAACGTAGCGCCATCTGTGGAGAAAAATAGTAATGAAACGGGAAGAACTAAGATATTAAAATTCTTAGAGTATTACGAAAGATTGGGTTAGAATTTATGTCTTAAATTAAACAAAATAAATTTTTCTGAATGAGAAAAGCTTCAAGGAAAGCCATTTCATGATCAGAAGAAGCTTCATGGATAATTTTCGCTTAATCAAACTCATAACTGTGGTTATCTTTCCAACTATTATTAGGAATCGAAGATTTGCTTATTTCTCCTTTTCGGACATAAAATGCGTGTTTTTTGAAGCGGAATTTTAACGCTCTTATAGTTTGGCAAATCTCAAATAATACTGACAAGATATACTATAAATTCAATATGAATTAAAGTCGATCTTTAAGACCCATTTACACTAGCGGAACTTTGAACCTAAGAAACGGACGATATATATAAGAGTAAAAAGAAGCCATTTCTTTTTCCTTAGCAGATTAAAATGATCTAGCATGGCAAACAATAAACAAACAAACAAATAAAAAAGGTTTATGGAAAGGGTAAAGAGGGATTTTATTCAATAAATTATTAATTTTAATATTAATTATTATATTTAATCAATATTATTAATGAATTATCATATTTAATATTAATTATTATATTTAATCAATATTATTAATGAATTATCATATTTAATATTAATTATAATTATCATATTTTAATACTAATTTATTAATTATAATAAATAATTATTAATTTTAAATTGTTTACTTAATTGTTTTTTACCTAATTTTAAATCTGTTTAAAATGCGATTTGAGGTTTCTCTTTCAGTTTAATTTACCGACTATTTTATAACTTTCAGCTTTTTTGAGAAAATGTTCCGATACCGAACAAACTTCCGATTTTCGAAATTTACTGCCTATCGCGATCGCCAGATTTAACGGCCGAAGATTTTTTTTTTTTTTTCCTGTAGAGCTACTGTTAAGAAAAGTGCATGTTAATAAGCCAAAAACCATACAACAGCTTAAAAGCAATATTAGAGGAACAGTTTAAGAGTTGTGATCCAAATTTCCAGCAGGAGAATTTCCTAAAGAGAGCTTGCCCAAACGAAGTTAACAATGACAGCCATTTTCCAGATATTATTTAAAAAATATAATCCAATAATTTCTGTAAATCTTATTTAATGCTAGAAACTGTATAAAAGATATTACATTAAAAATGTTACGCACTATTTAAATTACAAGATTAAGTAGCGTCATCCTATGTAAAGCTCATGGACGTGAATTAATCAGAAACGAATTTACCAACCTCTGTGAAATGGAAGTAAATTAAATAGAATTGAATTCTAACAACAAACAGTTAGGTTTGCCAATTCGCAATAAATGATATCGAAATAAGTTAATTGGAAAGACTGACCACTGATATGAGAGTGAAAGGCCATGCATCTGTAACAAAGAAACTACTCCAGAGTTAAATCTGACAGCAACACCAGGTTCAGTGCCACCAAAAAATTAAGAAATGATTGTATATAAATCTGCTTATTTAGAAATGCATAGTAATGAACAATTTAGTTGTTAATATTCTATAAATAGACAGTTAAAATATTGTTACGAAAAGCCCAGCTGCGGTAAGATAGCTTTCCCGCAGGCAGGTTTGCCAGATTTGGCGCGAAATCGCCCGTTGATATTGGCGATATGCCATAGACGGAGAACGAACATTCTAGAACGAATTCTTATCGGTTTACCCCAGAATGTTCTCGAAGGCAGGTCAAAAGCTATATAAATCCTGCTTGTACGCGGAGTAGCAGTGTATCGAGAGTCTGTGGTAGGGAGTATAGGAGTACGTTGAGTTCAGTAATAGTTTTCCGAGAGTGATCAACTGAGTTGAGACCTGTACCTTAGTGCTTTGCCGTGAAGCTGTCTTCCCCGTTATAGCCCGACAGCCTGAATGCTATGTTGTTGATTGTTTCAGTGTGTTTATCGTAGTTTTTCGACGGCTGTAAACGTGCCTTTGGAACTCTCCTGTGTACTGACGTATAAACTGTGTTTTGATTCTTCATCAAGTGTTGACATCAATCACTCCAAATCCACGAACCCGTAGAACTTAACAGTATTGTAAAAACATAATAAAAATTGACAATGCAGCGTTATTTGGCGACTTTCCAAATTTTTAAAATGTGGAAGCTCGCCAAATTGATCATTTCACGCAAAGGAAATATAAAGCAATTTATGAAGAGGTGAAGAACGAGAGATACGTGTTTTGTTCAACATACATCAACTTAAAATAAAAAAAATTAAATCGTACTGATCGAAATTTAGAAGAACATATCATTATTAGAAATTTACAAATTGCCATGTCTTTGATGGCTTTCACAGTTCATGTCATGCCTTCATCATACATTTCTATGCAGTAATTACTACAAAATGCATTATTAGAAACTTACAAATAAGCTGTAACTATTACAAAATAAGTTACAACAAGGGAATTTATAAATAAGACAAACCGCATACTTCGTTCAACTCTAAAACGAAACAAAATTTTTAGAACTGAAAAACTTTGGAATCATTCTTTTAATTCTACACAGGATACTATAATTCAGCTATTATAGTTTCATTATAGTCACTGAAATAGGTATTTTGTTTACTAAGCTGCTTTTGGTTTCTGAGCATCTGGTAAGAGGGAATTCCGCAGATGGCTCCACCATGGTGCAACGAAAGCTGCATAAATATTACGTTGTAGCCTATGGAGGAATCTGCGGTTTGTTCCTTTTTGTAGTTTTATTGTGGTAGAACAGAGGAAATATATTAAGAAAATCATTTGAACTCAGAAAGGGCAGTGCGGTAAAATAAATCTCAATAATAAACATCAGGGGAGTCTATTTCTCTATTTCACCCGTAATATGAAATCAAAATCTTCTTTTCTTTCATTCAGCTTTTACCACTCGTACGTAGTATAAAGTACAATGCTGACTAAATCAATGAATGATGAATTTAGAAACTGATATTTTAACATATAAACCATTTTCTTAATTTATCAGTATTTAATAACGAGCATAAAAAATTTAAAAAATAGTATTATTGTTAAATGAACTGTATTTAATAAAAATTTTATCTTTATATAATTGAAGTCTGCTTTTCTGAGACCTCATTTTTGAAAAATTGACTGCGGAGAATTAAAGGTTAGCTTCGGGGATGACCAGGAAGAAAAAAGATAGTGACATGTATTTTATTGCTGGAATTATTAAGAGTACTTTAACTGATTAAAATAATTAAAATTAATTCTTGAATTTAGCGTTTTAAATTGATTCCTAAGTGAGGAAGTAATATAATTTGCTAAGTTAGTGGAACACGTAAAGCAATTAATCTTTTGAAGACGGGATGGCCATTATAGTGGCCATAGAGTCCTCTTCTTGAAAAGACGGGGTTGTCCACTTTAGTGGCCATGTCTTTTTCTCCCATTTTCCAGGCTGAAAAGTGAGGTGAAATGTCAAATTTGAAGTCACTGGGGTTTTCACCACTTATCTCTTTCAAAGATCTTCCTTTTGTGACATAGATGCACCCCTCTGAGAATCCATTAAACTACATACAAGAATCTTTGTTGCAAAATTCTTAAAGAAGGGAAAGCATTCGGTTCAAGATTCCCCGTCCCTTGGTAGCTGCTACCAAAGCCCTCGCCTCAAAAGGTTAAATCTATTGGCTGTTGAAAACTCTATTACATACATTTAATTTTCCATTGCTTTCAAACTAATTAAAAATTTAAGTGCTCTATTATTTGTTCAATTTATTATGCATCCTTGCCGGAAAACAAATTTAGGTTCCTAGATATACTAGGAAATTTATCAAGAATTTCTTCATCATTTACATGGGAGTTCTTATGAATGAATGATACTAAAAGATTCCATTTGATCAACCAATGCTGAATATCTCTAAAATAGTTTTAACTGTCTTAAGCTTGAAAAATGTCTTTGAGCAATAATTACAGGAAACGGACGAAAAACAAACAAATATTTTTTTTTTAATGTAAATATTCAAGAAAGGAAACTTTTCATAAGCTACACTAGCATTAATAATGCTTTTGGCATATCTTCTTTTCAAGAATAATAAATTCGGAAACGAAATTGCTTTCATAAAACGTTATAGCTAGCTTCACTGACAAAACAACATTCTTGCAATAGTATTCTGAAAATGCATTGTAATGTTACAAACTGCTCCTTTAACGTCTTCAACATTTACATAAATTTCGAATTTTATTCCGTTATAATATTTAAAAGAAAAACTGATTGGAAATCTAAATTTTTTTCTTCATTCCTTCGGGCGGGACTCAACACTATCTCTCGTCCCTTTAAATACTTCTTTAGAATTAATCACTCAAATTTATACCAGGATAAACAAAACAAAACAACAACAATAAACAGACAGAAAACTGATACAGCAGATTATTAACAGTATATATATATATATATATATATATATATTATATAAATTGCTTAACTTTTTCCATTTACCCAGAAGAGTTCTACGTTTTGAAAACAAGGTAATTAATTACTTAGAAAATAAAACCAAGAGTTTATGAGGTCTATTTTGATACCCCTCACAAATATTTAAACGCATAGAGGAACTGAAAGTACTTTTGAACAAACGTGAATATTAAAGGGAAGATTTCTTGAGTTAATTTGCTTCTTTCAGTTAAATAGCTTATCAACGCCTCTTTAAGAAGGTGCGCATCATTAAGGCGTTTTGTGATGCATATTAAGAAGTTATTGTTTTGTAATAAACTTAAAACCTTTGTACGCATGAACGTCACTAATTTCTTGCTCTTTGAGACATTAACTACTTCGAAACGCTGTTAAACTGGTAACTAAATGACGCAATAAATCAGTTGATCTATTATTCCTAACGTCTGAATAAAACAAGTAAAATACAAACCATTCCGGATAAGGATACATATGACGGATGTCAGAATCACGAAAAGCTTTTTATTTCAAGGTCAAGTTCTGCCTCGAGTAATTCGAATTATAGATTCCTTTTCTCATTTATGATCAAACATCTATTTAAATCAAAAATAATTATAAGAACTAAATGGGTGGCGAAGAGAAGTTTTATTTTCTCTCTCTATGCTAAATATTTTTGAATAACTGAAATTCTGTGTACTTTTACATGCATTTTGCAAGCGTGTATTTGAAGAAACATTCATATAAAAGTTCGACATAACTTGTTTTATTGAAAAATAAATCTGGCAATCTGAGTTCGAAAATTTTATAAAAACGACATAATTTACTTATTTTTATGAGCTAATATTCATCTTGAAACTTTATAAATTTTTAAGTAAAATCTAAATTATAATCCAGTCTATCATTTACTGTTTCAAGAAGGCGTATCATATGAATAATTTCTACCAAAATTCAGGCCTATACGTTTATGACTTTGTTCCAATCTAAGAAGAAACAAACGTATAGTTATCTTAGCTTTATTATCATTTTAAATGCGGTGTCTTTTTCATTTCCTTATTTTTAATGAGATCATTAACATATATTTCATGATTGTTACTCCACATTAAAACTTCTAAGAAACATTTCTGTTTATTTTTATTTATACCCCTTGATACTTGATTGAATACTTACTATTTAATGGTTTGTAAATGCAACATGAAGTCTAGCCATTATCGCATTCAAAGGCCTCTAAGCTTTATATTAGTTTGGCATTATAAATTCAAAAGCTTTAGCGGAGTGTGTTGTTTATTGTTGGAAAACGGGCAAAATATGTTTTGTCAGTAATAAGATTTAGGTAAAGCCCCGCTGTAAAATCTCAGCACACTTTTATCCTTTTTTCCCATTCTTGCTGTGTGAATTAATTGCATAGTCAGGATTTTAAATTTAAAGTACGTTTCTTTGGAAATGTATAACTCACAGATAGAAATTAACATTTATTAAAATATTGATTACTGAGATGAAGAGGAAATTTCCTTGCAAGAACGGATTTGGGAATCATACATTTCACTGTATGTTATGTTTTTCCTTTCCGTTCATTAATCTTTTATATTTACTGTTATTTTCAATAGCTTGTTTCATCACTAAAGCAAAAATGATTGCTACTGACATATTTATTCAAGATAGTGTTTATTGCTAGCACTAATTAACGCTCTTTGGATGATTTAATTTTTTTTTAAATCACATTATACCACATATACTTAGCTTACGACTGGGATCTAAAACCAAGAACTTTCTCTGGGATAAGAACAGGTGGTATGGCAAGACTGCTGAGTACTGGTAGTTCGAACTCAAGTTCAAATTTTTGTAAAAGGGCTGGTTACAGGCGAATTTACGTTGCTTTCGCCTTATGTAATGTTAATACGAACCAATATCTCTTAGAAAATCCTCCATGAAGGCCCCATCACACTTAATCAGATAGCTCTCATTTACGTTGCCATAATCCAAATAATCCAACTCAGTCCGAGGATAAATGATCTTGCTCATTCAATCTTAAACAGTAGCCGACTCCAGTATTTTCTACTGAACGATATATATTGAAATAAATCGATTTGATCTGAACTTACTAATGTTAGAGGTTCAACACCGCTTAGTGGAGCGGAAGCGACTTTGTACAGAGTTACATCTCTCATAAAACAGTTTACAAAAATAAAATAAAATTACTGTAGACAAAATTTTGTTTATTCAGTGTACAAGTGTAAGACACACATTTCACGCATATATAAAAAAGCACCTTGAAAAATAAGAAATAAAATAAATTACTCCAAAGTAAATCACAATGCAATAATATATTTTGGACTTTGGTTATAAGTGACATACATAACACATATAATACAGTCTATATTTAGACTCAACAAGGGCCTTGTAGTTAAAGTTAAGCTATTTGACTATTGCAAAGCACACAAGGGATACCTTACTAAGAGTAGGGCTTCGCTGAGGACTATCTAAGTAGAACTGGTTCGCATTCACATTGCACATGGGAAAACCAAGAAAAACAACATGCAGTTAGTCTGGTTGCTTGGATTCGAACGTGAGTTGTACTACTATTACTCAGCGGTCTTAACTATTCAGCCCCAGATAGCGCTTCCTGCTTGTTAAGAGAGTTTTAGTAGTTCGATCCAGTTAAAATCTCGGCGAGGGGCCGTCTGCATCACTGTCTCCAGTCCAGTCCAGTCCGTGTCTTTATTGTCGGTGTGCAGCGAGTATATGCTGCTTTACCGGCTCCTGATAAGTGATGGCACCTGACAATTGGCTTTCCGGAAGAACTGTCTCCTTGGTCTTCCCCATGTATAACGCAAACAGGAGTCAGATTCCTTCAGAAAATCATCCTCGATAGCCCTTCTCTTCTCAGCTAGGTAGTCTTTGCTTTTCCATATTTAAATAAACCAATAACCCAGTGGCGTAGCTATTGTGGGGCAAGGGGGGACATATGTCCCCGGGCGCAGCATCCAGGTGGCGCCCAATTGACGCTACGAAATTTTTTAATGAAATGTTTTCCATTCTTGGCACACAGAAAGGAGCGCAAATTTTTCAGTAGTCCCCGGGCGCTGGAATCCTAGCTACGCCACTGCAATAACCTAATTTAAATATTCCCAATTTAATATTTCCCAGCTTAAGTAAACCAACCTTTGTAATTTTAATCAACACAAAAATCTTATTTATATTAAATACTCTAATATATCATAACCTAGCGAGCAGTCGTGGCCGAGTGGTTAAGGCGATGGACTTGAAATCCATTGGGGTTTCCCCGCGTAGGTTCGAATCCTACCGGCTGCGAAGGTTTTAACCACCTTTACCCTAAATGTTTTATGGGCCTCAGCAAAAATGCAGGATTTCGCTTGTTAGGTTTCTGTTATGAATTTAATTCGTAGTTTTATAAGAAGTGTTTTCCTCTGTAATACGGATGTACCAAAGTTTCATTCAATAATTTTTCATTAATAAATCATTTCTTTTTCCAGGTGCGATTGATGGAAAATAACTTTTAAATAATTTTAGCTTTGAAAAAGTTCCAATGCCCAAAGATGCGGATACGAATAGCATTCCATAAATAGATAAAATATAACAGCATCTTGAAAAGTATCAATTAAATTATATTCATATTAATATTTTAAAGAATTGTGAAAGGCACACACACACATATATATATTATGAAACTTAATTTTAAGGGCTCTCATTTTTGAAATAAAATATTAGCGTCATTTTCATGTCGTCGTTCAATTTTATGTGCATATCTTTACAGCGTTAGAATAAATTTCCATTACATTCCTTTTAACTTGTATCGTGAATAAGTCGTCATAGCGCTGTTTCAGCTGTACAGCTCTTACTGTAATTGATGGCACTATTGTGACAAAAATAAGGAAAGGAGTAACAAGATTTAAAATTTTCTAAATCATTCTCTGTGGACTTAGCAAGTGCTTCACATACAAACTTATTTTTGTTTTATTTGAAGTTCTTAGAAAAACAGGATTGATATCGAGATCCTCTGTCACTACCTTGATAGAAGTAATAACATTCACGAATATTGAAACACTCCTGAGATTCTTCAGACCCTTTGCAACGAGATCGAGATCATGAATATATTCTGTAATTTCTAAAACAGCCTCATAAATTTCGTTTTATTATTATTTTTTTCTTTAAACTAGTTTATTTCTTCAACTCTGTTTTCTTGCCTGGGAATAGGAAGCGGTTTTAAAATTAAATATTGCCTATATCAGGGATATTGAAAAATAAATATGTAATTTTTATACTCTTCTCCACCAGAAAATTATATTTTTTAAATTAAAACGCCATCTTCTTTGCATATTGGCAGGACTTTCATATGCTTGGTATACTTAAATCTAAAACAATGATATTCAGTAAATTTAAATGTTTCCTGAAATTTCCGACATTGTGTATTGAAAAATGTTAAGAAATATGTCAAACATTACTGTAATTGTTTTGTATTTTTATTACATGAAACAAATCAAGTGATAGTAGATTGAAAATAACAGTATGAAATCCTGATCCCTTTGTGCAGAGCACACTCGCATGCTTGGTGCATCTGATCAAATCATGAATACATTACCTATCATCAGATTCATTTTTCATGCATTATCAGTTATATCTTTTCGATTACTTGGGGAAAAAGTTGGTCCGAATAAATGGGAAAATATTGAAGTGTAGATGAAAACCTCTGAATAATCTGCTTTTGTGTTGCAAAAGACACACCAAATAAGATAGACGCTAAAGAAACTAATAATTAGCTTAACGTAAGTACACGAAAGTTGCAGTATAGTTTTGGAGATCAAGCAGAACAGTCTTCTTCAGTTGCGAATGTAAAAATTCTGGATAAAAATGAATTTCATATTCTGAAGAAGAAAGTTCTGCTCGACTTTCGAAACTATAATACTGCAAATTTATTTACACTACTCCAATTCCGTATTTCCCATCCCCCTTCTGCATTTTGCTCTAGTTTACATGATGTGCTTGTATCACAACTTAACTGCAACTAACACTCAATCCTAATTCATGGGTAGGATGCTCTGTCCTGCTGAGTTTTAAAAAATGAATGAGGGAAAGAAAACTCTGTTTCGATAAATATAATATTTTAATAGCATAAACAAATGCTTCAAGGATTATTCCATATCCATCCGAGAAGACTTGGGAATAGAAAGATTTTAAACGCCTTTACTCTATCTAAGAGTAACAGGAATCAGCAACTGACCCCAGTTATTTTCTAGTTAACGATAAGATTTGAGTGATTTGATTTTATTATAAATACACTTGCGTGTGCTCTTCATGATATCACCACAATCTGTAAAAGTTTAGCGACACAAAAACTCTAGCAACACATACAGAGGCTCTCAAAAGTGTTCCTACACTTATGATTTTCATTGAAATAGGGCTCTATCCATTAATTAAAAGTAAACTTTCTGAATGAGATTTTAATAATAAGATCTATAATCTATTCGTAACAAAATTACATGAAATAGTTTTAAAATATAGCGAAACTTTATTTTTAAGAAATTAATAATCAAAAAATGACAAACATTTTATCTCACAAAAGTCTTCGTACACTTCAAAAAAATCTTGACATATTGGTAAATATTTTCATTTTTCGTTAAATTAATAGTTAGCAGGATATGCTTTAGCATCCCCGACAGCTTTTAAAAGTCTGGAAATAGATTTTACTAATTGTTTTGTAATTTCTGTATCAATGTTCATCCATTTTTACACCATGACTGTTTAGAGTTCACTTTTCGTTTTGGTGTCGTGTTTTTATATTCTAACCTCCAGTTCTTTCCAAATGTGTTTTATGGGGTTTAAATCTGGCAACTGAGGTGGTGTTTTCAAAACCCTGTGGACAATTATAGAGACACTACAGGCGAACGTTGAGAGCCGTATGTTTAGGATCGTTATCATGATTAAAAATAAAATTGTTTCCAATACCCAAATTTTAGGCTGATAACTTTAAATTGTCTCTTAAAATATTTAAATAAAGAGAATGATTCATAATGCCATGAATAAATGCCAAATTACCTAGTCCTGATGTTGCCATGCACCCCCACACAAGAACACCTCCACCGCCATGCTTAACTGTTCCAACTAAGTTCTTAGAATGAAGTTCCTCATTTTTCCTTCTGCATACAGTTATTCGACCATCGGAACCAAAAATGTTGAATTTGCTTTCGTCAGCAAATAGGACATTATTCCTTTACGTTTCGGGTGTATTTATCATTGATTTTGCGAATGAAAGCCTAAGCTTTCTGTTTTTCTCACTAACAATTTTTTTTTACGGGCAGAACGCCCATGTAATCCAGCTTCTCTGGGAACTCGTCGAACAATTTCAGGTGAAATTGAAGTAGAAAACTTTGTATTAAATTCTGCAGAAACTTTTACAGCACTTAAACTTGTGTTTTTCACAAATTTTCTAATAATAAATCTCTCATAATGTTTAGTTAACTTTCTCGGTCGACCTTTTCTTACCTTGTTTTCAATCCGATTTTCTTCTTTAAAGCGTTTTATCACATACTGCACTGTAGAATGGAATAAATTAAGTAATTTAGCGGTATTTCGAATTGATTTACCATTACTTTGGTGAAAAATTATCAATTTTCGAATGCTGTTTGTAATTTTTTTACGACTGCGACCCATTTTTCAATAATAAATAGAATATTATGAAGTAAACAATAAAAAATTAAAGCAAACGATTTTTTAAATGCCATCAGAATGCAAAAATTAAAAAAAGAGGCAAACGATAATTCTAATTTTGATTTTATCTAAAAATATTTCAGTGTAGGAAGACTTTTGTGAGATAAAAAGTTTGTCATTTTTTGATTATTAATTTCTTAAAAATAAAGTTTCGCTATATTTAAAAAATATTTCATGTAATTTTATTACGAATAGATTATAGATCTTATTATTAAAATCTCATGCAGAAAGTTTACTTTTAATTAATGGATAGAGCCCTATTTCAATGAAAATTATAATTGTACGAACACTTTTGGGAGCCACTGTATCAGTTTAATTAGCATAGTTACAGACCTTAGATGATATTCTCTTTCCGTCTTCAACAAGTTTGCATGACCTTGTGAATGTCGATTCGCACAGCGAAAAAGGAAATGCAATATAAAAAGCCATGGAATTAATATTTAGCAAAATATTCATATAGAAGAGATAAAATTGAACATTTTTATAAGTATTCTATACATCAAAAAAAAATTAAATAATATTAATGAAAACTTACGTAATTTTATTTAAACATATTTACCCCTTTAAAACCAATATGGATGAGCATCTCCCGGTGTTTTGGAAAAGCAACGCAATGAATAAAAGAAAGGCTAAAAAATATTATTGAAATATTTTGAAGACTTTTTAAAAATACTAACTTAACTAATATAGCTGTCAGAAAAAATACGTAAATATCAACATGCACATAATAGCACCAAGCAATAAACCTAACTGTTCAAAATTAAAATTTTTACCCTTAATTTTTAAAAAAAGGTTTAGAACAAAAATAAGAATTAAGCAAGTCCTATAATAGCCTTAGAAAGTATTTTATAGTTTTGAATTTAACATCTTTGAAAGTTTAGTTGAATCTAACATTTTAGGAAAATTTATCATTTGAAAAATGCTTAATTTTAAACATTTAAGCGCAAACATAATTTTTAATCACTTAACGTTATTTTCACAAACAGCATCAAATTAAAATAATTAAATAAATAAAATTCCACTTATCGGGATGGCCTTGAAACAAATAAAAATAACAAATATAAAAATAAACCATTTAATATGATTTAATAAAGCATAATTCACGCAAAATTTTCATAGAAATTATTACTTACCTTATGAAGAGTAACACTAATGAAATTATTCCACGCCACTTCATAACTATCTAATTTTTTAATTCTTCATCAAAACGTTTCTGTTATAAAATAAAAGTGAAAAGGCAACAGCTGCATTCTCAGTAATAAGCGAAAACATCTGAGCCGCTGTAATTCCATTTTACGTTCTAGCTAAATTCTTTATTCTCCAGCATTAATGCGAGGTGTGCCACCTTTTTTTGTTGTTTTCAGCGTAGTTCGGGGAAAAAACAGTGCCTGTCTACCGTGTGCAGTTTCTGTCCCGTAGAACCGAATTCTGAACAGGTATTGAAGCCGTGAAAACAGGAACTGCGTGCGCGGAATGCGTGGAAAGGAAAATGGCGTTTTTGGGTACAGGTGTTCGAGAAACCTTCTGTGACGTCACTTAAAAACAGTTGCTCTTGCTTGGGATTGCGACAACAAAAATTGTGTGTTAATTGTAAAACTCATCCTTTTTGTAAAGTTATTCATATATTTTCCATGTAACGAGGAAATAATATTACACAATGAAAGTAGTAACATGCTTAATAATAGCCATAAAAGGATTGAAATAATTTGGAATGATGCTATTGAAAGAAAAATAAGATAAAAATAATTAATTTTAGCACTTTTAATAGCAGCAATCTTTTTTTCAAGAAATATCGAGAAGTGTTAAGTAATTTGGCCTATAAATCCTTCGTTTTGTAATTTGAGAGCAAAATTCATTAGCTAAATATGTTTCCTACTGAGAATTTTACCAAATTTTCATTAATATATTTAAACTCAAAGACAGACTCAAATGATAAAATATATTTATGTAACTTATTACGAAATATTTAGTTTGGAATTTTTTAATATATATGTTGCAAAGAAATTACTTGGGAGTGAAAAAAAATTATCTTGAAAGTCAGGTGATAATTACTATGTTCAGCTCATTAAGCAGTAAATTTAGTATATCATTCCTTCAACTCACTGAACATTTTTTTCATTCTTCTTTTGAAAAGTATAAGGAAAATTTTTTTCCATAGGTAAAAATTAAAAAATATAATAAATAAATAAAATAAACAAGAATCTGAAAGTTTTCAGATTTTATATTACGCCCAAACGGGAGCTTTTTTTTAACGTTTTGTGTGTTACCTTTATTTATTAAATATCATGGTCTTCGTACTAAAACTATAAAATTCAGTTCAACAGCAATATCACAAAATATTTAAAAGGTCATACCTTTAGAATTTCCGATACACAGTCTCGCGCTGTGGAGATATATTTCTTCCCCGTACAGTGTTGCCAATGATCGCTTTGAAATCCTTGAGTTTGTTAATCAAAAATTCGTTAAATGTTTACAAAATATGAAATAGATAATAAAATCAATTCCAAATTTTGGCTTTCAGATGCCCATATGCAGGTGGAGACGTACGTTATTCAAAATTTGATGGCTCTAGGTACCGTATTTTTATCACAATGCGAAAAACATACATACATTTATGCAGATTCTTCATTATTTAATTTCTTTAAATATAATACAGGGCTCTAATATTTGGTGGCAACAATTTAAAAAGTGTTTCGCCGTTTATAGTGAATCGACGCAAAATGCCAAAACGAAATTAATAGCCCTTCTGGGGAAATTATCCCCTTGGGCTAAAAACAAAAAAGAGAAAGAGGGAAAAAAAGCTGTTTCATTCTTCAGTTATGATAATGCTTGAATGAAAGTATATTCAAAATCTTGTTTTTGAAGTATTCATAAGTTAGTAGCCTAACAATTAACTAAAGATTATTGTTTATAATTAAATGCGAATAATCAGGCGGCTTTGGGAGAGAAAATAAAGTAAATATTAAGTATAAAATAAACTTTTAAGTTAAAAGTGAAGAGCTATTTAAATTACAAATTTTACAAATTATTTAAACTGCAAAAGAATTATTTTATGTGCCTTTCCTTATTCTATCAATCTTGAATATATATATAAACAAAGTTATTACTGTAGTAACAAATAAAACTTATTAACCTTCCTATGTTTAATGTTTCAAATAGAACTTTTCAAGAGGTTAGTATTTAAAACACTAAACCCGGACGATTAATGAGTGCCGAGTACATGTTTCGTTCTTCCTGCTATCATATGATTCTAACCGCTGTTAATAAATTGTTTTCACATGCAAAATAATATTTCTAATACTCACATGATGCCAACTACCCGAATTTAAATTTTGATACTTTTTACACTCGAAAAAAATGAAATGGTTCATCTTTGGCGGAACGGATTAGAATTGAAAGCTGTTACCATGTTATTGAATAAAATTCATCATCAAGACCTTCTATAGATTCTCACGGAATAGTTACTGCAGGCTTCAAGAATTATATAATGCTAGTAATCCTGTTACATGACCCAATTTGGTAAGATCTCGACGGTGACAAAATAGCGCGAAAATTGCTGTATCATTTTCTTAAGAAATTTAAACGTCTATCATTGTCATGACTTCATTTGGAGTTATAGGATGGAAAGAAAGATGCGGCAGTTGATACCAAATAGAAAAATATTCGAGATATAATCTAAGCTGATGATGTATAAATCTGTACTGATGCTCTGATTCGATAACAGTTCGCATTTGCAGAAAAGTTAATAGACAAAAGAAAGATATAAGCAAGATGTCAATACCTATTTAGAACGATTTGAATATATACATCTATATCTATCTATATCGATCTATATCTATATCTATATATATATATATCTATACCGATCTATATCTAAAGCTATCCATATATCTATATCGATCTATATCTCTATATATCTATATCGATCTATATCAATATTATCTATCTATATATATTGTTTTAAATTTTAATTTCTTCTTCACTTTTTATTTTATTTTATATCGATTTTATTTCGTTAAATTTACTTTAATTTACTTAATTAATTAAGGCTTAACTTAATTAACTAAAAGCGGTATATATAGAGACTTTTAATATGCCAGAGAAATTAAGGGAATATATTAAAAGAACATCATTACAGATATAAAATTAAAGTTCGGGTTAAAGTGTTAATTTCAGTTACGGATTAATTTTTGAATTTTTGATTCACGACCTAGGCTACGTCTCGAAAAAGAACAAGGAATTATCTATATCTTATTTTCTATTTTTATTTATAATTTAATATTCTACGAACATCATTGTATTGATTTACTTTTGTTTTTTCCTGTTAGTAAGCTCGCCATTATGAAAGATTTAATTTATTTTACTATCGCTTTATTATTCAATTAATTGTGCAGCATTCTGCGTGAATTTAATGATTAATAATTATTACTTTATTACAAATTTCTAATAAGTAATCGATATAATTTGAGAATATTAGACAAGGATACTTGTCATGTTCAATGAGATGCATCACTTTTAAATGATTCATACAGTAAAGCAATTAGATTCTTTAAGCAACATACCGAATTTATTGAGAAGGAATAGAAAGGCATAGAATTTCTATTAATAGATAACAAGGGGAATAATACTGAAAAATAAAAGTTACGTGACTCTATTTAGGCTAGTTTTTGAAAGTAATAACAAAATATCACGTGTCTTGAGCCGATCAAGTGCACTTCTAGGTTTTCAAGACTACGAGAATAAATTAAGACATTGTAGGTTCATTATGTCACTTCCCACGTCGATTTTACTGCATTTGCAGAGCTTCACACTTGCCTCTTTACGTGTCTTTTTATTTTAATATTGTTTTAGGAATATAGATCTATTAGCAAATGCACTTGTATCATTTACTTGATTTTGGAACCATTTTGCATTCACTATTTAAATTTTAGTGATGGATAAAAACAGGTGTTTTACTCGTGAGATGTTTTTAAAATGTATACGATACTTTAATGTTAAAGTAGATCTCAAATAAGCTCAAAAATCTCCTACAATATGGATAAACAGAGCAACCGATTTTGGACTTGTAATCGAATGAAAACCGATTTTGGACTTGTAGTGGTGTGGTGTGGTGTATTTAATTATGGCAAAGCACACTAGGGCTATCTGCCTAAGAGGAGGGATGCCTTTCGTGGAGGACTTTCCAAGGGAAACTGGCTCGTATACACGTTACACATGGGGAAAACCACGAAAACACCCATGCAGCCAGCCCGTTCGCGGGATTCGAACCTCGGACCGAACTACCAGTGTTCAGCGACTTTACCGCTCGGCCGCTGGTGGGCCCTTTTTTGGACTTGTAAGCGAATGAATAGAACCATACAAAATGGTTTCGTTTAAAAGAAATTTGTTTCAAATAGCGTAAAGTATTTATAGATAAGATTTTTGAATATTTTATGGAAAGAAATATTATTGCTTTCACATGATAAAACGAAAAGTAATCATATCCCTCTAAATCTACAAAACAGGAATTCAACAGATATATTCAATAAAATTTTATAAATAATTTTTAATAATCTAAATAAAAATTAATAATCTAAATAATTTTTTTATTTTTCATAAAAGTCACAAAACATTGGCAAAAACGTTACGTAAAATATAACATATTTAATTTTGTCTTATGAATTAATATATGAATGGTTAAAAAAGTCGGTAAAATGCTAAAGAAACCAGACTTTAACGAATTAGAAAAATTTCTGCATCTGTATATTTTTAAATAATAGAACATAACCTTATATTTTTTTAAAGGTGATTTACTAGTATAATCGTATATTCTTTACATTTTTTTTATATATGAAACGAAAGCTATTATTGCGTTATTGAATAAAATTCGTCACTAGGATCTTCTTCTGGTTCTCACGAAAAAGATGTTACTGTAAGTTTCAAGAATTCTGTAATGCCGGTAATCCTGTTGCATGACCCAGTTTGGTAAGATCCCTAAGGTGACAAACTGTCGAGAAAGTGGCTGTATCATTCTTTGCAAGCAATTTAAGCATCTATCATTTTCATTATATTTGAAGTTTTTCATTTTATTTGAAGCTACGGGACGGAAAGAAATAAAAAAAAAGTATCGTCGTTATAATCTAAGCTGAAAGTGTGTAAACTTGTGACACAGGTATAGAAGTTACACTTTCTTGATGAACTCTGTGCTGGTGCTCTGATTTGATAACAGTTCGCATTTGCAGAAAAGCTAGTGTTAATAGATAAAGGAGAGACATGTTCAAGAAGTCAATACCTATTTAGCACAATTTTTCAAGTAGATTTGAACGAAGCCTCAAAGAGGAACAGGACTACGTGGATATGAAAAAGAATTTGTATTCCTGTTTTCTGGGGGAATAAAATATTATATGAAACTAAATTCGTAATTTGTGGCAACTAAGAAGATATTAATAAATTCACATAAAAAAGTAGAATTATTAGGTTTAGGTGGGTTAAGATGTATGCCTGTTTCTCACCGAGGATTGAGAATATGTGGTACTTTCAAACGAATTTCAATCTTCCTGCCTCCGAAGGCAAATGATATTTTTCCTTCAAAGCAGAAAGTTTTTCTGTCTGACTCCATTCATTTTACAGGGAAGCGTTCGCCATTAAATAATAATGGGTGTACAAATAAGTTTTGAGGGAATGGGGAAATGGAAAAATTGGAATCAATTACATTTAGAATGAGAAATAAGAAATTAGGAACTAGTCCCAACTGTTAATAATTAAATCAGTTAAATTTCAAGAGATCATATGTCTTTTTTGGATAATGAAATACATTTCTCTCTGGAGTACACTTATAACATTAGTACTGTGTCAATACAGAAATGATCATCAGCAGTAATATGAAATTGGAATTAATGATTTAATTATTAAATAAAATTTCAATATTTTGGCACTATCACATACATAAATTATGTTAATAATGTAATGTATTGCTGAGAAATGCTCATCTGTGGTAAAATAGCTTCCCCGCAAAGCGGGGTAGGGTTTCCAGATTTGGCGCGAAATCGCCTATTTGGCGACAAAATTGGCGATACATCATAGATGGAACAAGAATATTCTAAAACATACTCTTAGCGGTTTCCTCGAGAATGTTCTCGAAGGTAGGTTAAAAGATACATATTTCCTACCTCTACGCAGAGTATGTTGTTGGATTCGCTAATAGTGTCTTGAGTTTAGAGAGCTTGAGAGCGATCGAACCGAGTCGGGAGCTGTACATTAGTGCTTTGCCGTGAAGCTGTCTTTACCGTTATAGTGTTATAGCCTAAAGGCTGTGTTGCTGATTGCTTCAGCGTGTTTGTCGCAGTTTTTTGACGACTGCAGACTCGTCTTTGGAACTGTCCTGTAAAAGACTGGCGAATAATTTGTGTTTTGATTCAATCACTCCAAATCCACGAACGCGTAGTAAGCAACAGTATGTTACAGAATATACTGATGAAGGGAGTTACGAAATAATTCTGAGTTGTCCAAATAAGTGTAACATGATATTGCCTGAGGATTGAGTCTGTTTCCTTACGTTAAACTAAATTATCATGAAACTAAATTTCTCATATTGTTTATTTCTATCATACCATAATAGTTTGGGTACTTGAAAAGACATAAAGCCTGGTTTAGTCCTGAAAGCATTTTAGAAATTTTTCTGACAATTACAACTGGTTATACCTTTCGTAAATAACTTAGTGTAGTACATTAGTTTTTTGTGCATTGAAGCAGATATTTTAATGTTCTAGTTATTTTCTGTTTTAAATAATAGAAAAATAAATGTATTATTATTTTAATTTGTTTTTACAAGTTATATATACCTAGTTTATATATAAGTAATTTGTGTATAACTAGCTTGCTATGACTAACTAGTTTGTGTTTTTGAATGCGTCTAGCTTTAGGAGTTGGATTACGCTAGTGTAATTATGTGAAATTTAACTCAATTTTTTACGTGGCTTACTGATTTTAGTTGAAATTTATTTTCTGAATTGATCAAACTGAAAGAGAAATACGTCAGTGTAAAAACTCAAAAGTCAGGGGAAAAGGCAGCCTTTTATTTACTAAATTTTAAACAAAACTGCATCTATTTTGATCTAGTCCGATAAGATACGGGTCCTTCTTACAAGAAATGTTATTTGGAAAAAGCAGCACTGTTATTTCAGAGTATCTAATTTATTCACAGGAATAAATTTACTTTGAATTTCAAACTAACCCGCTATTAAGCTGTACCGTTCTGTGATTTCATGCCTTGTAAACTCAGAGGAAATTTAAAATCCATTATTATTAAATTTCACATTCGTTTAAATATTATTTGAAATATTTACTTAAATGACACTTCACAAATTGCGCATTTTTAGTCCAACCGAAACTTCCCATAACTTCATCAACATCCCTTTAACGTTATTAAAAGACTCTGATTTTTATTTCAATAATCCGCTTGGAATTAAAGGGATGCGAGGACAAAAGTATGAATCAGCCTTCAAAAAAGTTGGCATTGCTTCCTTTATTTAGAACGCGTGACTTAACACAAAGAATGCACTGAACAAAAGCACATTTTTAGTTGAAAATGAAAGAACATAAATAAAATTATTTGTGTGGAAGGTCTGTTCAGTAGTATTTCATGTCTCTGCAAATATGTCATGCTTTGATTATATAAAATGAAATGTACGATTTCCACAACTTGTTGCTTACGTCTGTTTGTTTAAAAAATATCTTTTCCATTTCTGTCTCTTTATATAAAAGCTATACTAAAACTTTAATTAGATTAAGATACCAACAACGATAATATTCTTTTTCCACACGGCTATCGAACAAACAGTGTACAGTTTCACAAAATAAGGCAAACTTATGCAGAATAAAATTTTTTTGGGAAACGTTTCTGATGAATTCAACTGATGTCCTATGTTGAACAAAACTGAGGAAAGTAAACGCGATTAAAATAATAAACATTTTAAAATCCTTCTAATTTATCATGTACGAGGGCCATCCAGGAAGTAGATTACGTTTTCGTCTGTGTCCGCTAGGGGCGGGGCTAGCGCGGCCATCTTGGGGTCAGAGCGTTGCGCAGCTCAGTCTGCATCTAGCCGTGCTAGTGAGAGGTTCGTGCTGTGCTCCGTTCAGATACTGTGACGGTTTGAAATGTCTGCGTTAATTGAAAATCCCGCGAGGTGCGCTCAGTAATAAGGTTTCTGACTGCAAAAAACTGTAAACCGATAGAAATCTATCGGCAGCTTCGTGAAGTGTATGGGGACAACATTATCACTGAAGGTGGAGTGCGTCAGTGGGTCATAAGATTTCAAAATGGCCGAACCAATGTTCACGACGAAGATCGAAGTGGGAGACCCAGCATAGTGACCGCCGAACTTCTCGAAAAAGTCGATGCTAAAGTCCGTGAAAATCGAAATTTCACAATAACGGAACTTTCTTTGAGTTTTCCACAAATTTCGCGAAGTTTGTTGCACGAAATCATCAGCGAAAAGCTTGGTTACCACAAGTTTTGTGCAAGATGGATTCCAAAAATCTTGACAGAGGACCACAAAAATCAGCGAATGGCTGCAGCGTTGAACTTTTTGGACGCTTACCATAAGGATGGTGACTCTTTACTCGATCGCATCGTTACTGGTGACGAAACATGGGTGAAACATGTGAACTGTGAAACGAAATTGCAATCAATGCAGTGGGGGCACACAAGTTCTCCCCAAAAACCCAAGAAATGCATGCAAACAATGTCGGCAAGGAAGATGATGGCGACTGTTTTTTGGGACAGAAAAGGTGTAATTTTGGTGGACTTCCTGGAAAGAGGCACTACAATAAACTCTCAAAGGTATTGCCAAACTCTCCAAAAACTCAGAAGAGCAATTCAAAACAAGCGCAGAGGAATGTTGAGCTCTAAGATCTTGTTGATTCACGACAACGCCCGGCCCCACACGGCAAATGTCACTCGTAAAGTTCTTGAATCTTTTAAGTGGGAGTTGTTTCCTCATCCGCCGTACAGTCCCGACCTGGCACCGAGCGACTTCCACCTATTCCCAGCAATGAAGAAGTGGCTGGCTATGCAGCGTTTTGATGACGACGCACAGCTGCAAGAAGAGGTAACGAAGTGGTTGAAGGCGCAGGCGGCCGAATTTTTCGACGAAGGAATTTCCAAGCTCGTACATCGCTACGATAAATGCCTTAATTTGTATGGTGACTATGTAGAAAAGTAGTATTTGAGTGTGGCTTTCATCTGTATATAATAAAATTTGTTTCCTATACTTTGTTTATTTTTTTATTCCAAAACGTAATCTACTTTCTGGATAGCCCTCGTAATTTGTTGAAACAATACTCACCATAATTGCAAATAAATAATATAAAAAATCTTATTTTATTTTGTGCATTAAGAGCCCGAAAGGATATACTAAACTTTATTCCGAAGAAAGAGTCTCAATAAAAGTCGTTTCCGTTTCAGTTGAAGATGACAAGATATTTCTTGACGATGAAGACTGAGGGGACTTATGTGCGGTTGTCCACAGTTTCGCATATGCTTGCTTCAAAACCTTTTGCATGGTAGATTTTTCGGAGATCGGGAAATCGGTTAAAGTACTTTTGTCCGCAGTAGAAGGCCCTGGCATCTGGTGATCCAAAGAAGGAGCTAAAAAGGCAATAAAATTTTTAATTACTGATAAATATCATAATTGCAGAGGCGGTTGAGGCACCGAGTGCCTGTAACGTTGCTTCCTTACTTCATGCCAGTGGTTCATACGGATGAAACATTAATTAGAGCTGTAGAATTCATGCAGCAAAAACGTTAAACTCATCAGAAGACATGGATTTAATGCTACTCTAAAAAATCGAAACATTAAACTAATGATAACTGCATTAAATTCAAAGTTTTAACCCAGTAGTGGTTAGCTCGTCGCATGTTAATAACTATTGGGTTAAATTGTCCACTCCATTGCATCAAAGCAAGAAACTTTCACCTACCGCCACAAAGTTGGTTTTACAAAATGTTAGAAGGATGCAAATGTAAATACGTATGTTCGCCAAGTCACAGCAGCCTTGATGAAGTTTGCTTTCTTCATCTTACTTAATTTCATAAGAGTGCTACCACAGATGTGCACTTACGTTAGGGTACCCTTGCATCTTGGAGAGCGGCTGTCAGTAAGAATAAAAGATGCCGGTACCTTCACGCCTTGACGAAGGAAAGGTTATTTGAGAAAACTGCTAGGAAATGTTTTTTCAAGTTGCCCGCGCTTGTTAGGTAATCCCTTCCACCCCTGCATAATTGTAACAGAAATATAAGCTGCATGCAGTCGCTTGAGTTAAATGGTCTGCCCGGCGTGATGAATTTTCAAAGCAATTTTTCGCAATTGATGTGGTGCAAATCTGCTCGAAAGTGTTGCGAAATTTCTGAAATTAAACATGCCGTTTAGAAAGGCTACACAGAAAATACAGTTGCAGCTCATTAGTGCCTTTCGTAACGTATACTTCGAAATTGTTTGTTTATAGTTATTTTTCACCTGGCAATAAAATAACAAACTCTCATCTTTTTCTGAATGATAAAACAAATATGCTTATTTAATTAACATACAATAACACGCCCAACACATATTAATTTAGAAACAACAAAATTTGAAAATATAACTCTGATTTTTGTTGTTTGACTTCTAAATTAATGCTTATTTACTTTGAAAGAAGTGATTTAGTGAAGAAAAACTTCGAAAATAAAAACTTGAATTTGATCTAATCTATATAGTATAAGGTATTTCTCCCGCTTTCCAGCGTGCCTTCGTGGTGTAACGGTAGCACGCTAGGCCGGTATTCCAGAGGTCCGTGGTTCGATTCCCGGCGAAGGCGGTTGCATATTTTTCGTCTTTTCTGCTTCCAATTAACGTAATGACTCTAGAAGTGGCGCCCGAACTAAAAGGGTTGTGGATGATGATTCTTCGCACCCAGGATTTGGCGACTAGGTTCCCTAAAACTAGTCGTCCTTTAAAAAGGGGAGTATATAAGGTATTTCTCCCGCTTTCCAGCGTGCCTTCGTGGTGTAACGGTAGCACGCTGGGCCGGTATTCCAGAGGTCCGTGGTTCGATTCCCGGCGAAGACGGTTGCATATTTTTCGTCTTTTCTGCTTCCAATTAACCTAATGATTCTACAATAGCACCGCTAGAACTATTAGTTTATTGCCTTTAAATATTATAGTTTTATCAAACACAGAAAGTGTCCATTTTCTTGGCATGAGACACTTCCCTAATCATAAGAGTTCTGTAAATAAACGGCAAGTTGTCCAAAACAAGTGATGAAACATCCAGTCTTGTTAAGACAGGTTTAACATTTGTCTCGGATAAATCGCTATTCGAATTATGCCGCTGTCCTTTAATAGAGCTGTTGGACAGTAAATGTAAAGGTCATTACGTAACATATACTACACAATTAATAGGTTTGAGTTAAAGGCTATCTTAAATAATTTTATAAAAAATAAATAACGATGCTGAATCTTAATTCCTTATGCTATATTAAGAAATATTTATGTTTAGTTGTTTGCTCTTAAAACAAACGTTAAAATGATAAAAATTGCCACAAATGCATTCATTTTCGGAGAATAAAAGGAAGAATGTCGCTATTACTTCTTAACATTCTCTTAAAAATCATATAGTTTATGTACAGTATAAAAATCTAAAAGCAGTCCTAAAATGTAGTAAATTTTACGCATACTTCAAGTAAAACCAAGAAATCAGGCAAAATAATCATGAGATAAAACCGATAATTTCTAGAGGTGAAACTTTTAAATAGTGAATAAACTGACGTTGAAAGTTTCAAAGCAGTGTCACTATTCAGTGTGATTTATATAGTTGCATAACAATTTAAGTGCACAAATAAATTGCCATTTTCGAAGCCATGCTGCCTGGACTGTTTGATAAACTGCATGAATTATTTGAGATATACGTAAATAATAACTTTAAATACACCCTTTACATAGTACCATAATAAAAGGTTTTTTGAATTTTCATAATACGGAAGTGGTTATTTCAGGTGACTCTGAGAAGTGCTAAAGGCAGCGAGAGGAGTGCAGCAGCATTTCAAAATGAGTTGGAAACGTGGTCTCCTGTCAGAGTGTGAGTTTCAATTTTTGTGATCCGAAGAATGTCCATAATCAATGTCATCAAAGTTTATAATGATTACATCATATTAGATAATTTGTGTTAAAAGGTCTTCGTTTGTTTGTTCTAATACAGACGAGGTGGAGATTCGATATCAGACAAATAGTACATATCTTTGCTCGCTCACGAAATGACCAATACTGCGCATGCTGGCAAATGGTTAAGAGACAGATAACATTGCGCAATGTTGTTTCCGAGATGAAAGTTTCGGATGGTGTTATGAAATGGTGAATGCTTTTCAGTAATTCATGGTCTGTATGTCAGAAAATGGTATATGAATTATGCATCGTTCTCAAAGTTGTCCGCTGATAAATTATTTTGAAAGTTGTTTTCAAAATTATGCTGAAATGAGACATCCTTCTTGACAGTATTTTGAATGGGGATTCTATCACTTCATTTTCGTCAATAAAATGTTTCACCCCCGAGGAAGTTTAAAGTAGCATTATCTATTGAAATGATTATGATATCCTTTTTATGGGGCTTTACAAGTATGATACAATGGTTATGCAACATAAACATACCATTAGACTCTATATGGTACTAGGATAATCCAAAACAAATTGCCCGAAATCATCCGACAAAACCACAAGCTCAACAGAACACAATAATCCTTCTTCTTCATCACAATACTTGGCTACACATCACCGAAACTATATAAAAGTTGTTTCAAAAATTCCGTTCAAAAATGTGGATGCATCTGACTCATAGCCTGGTCTTGGCGCTAGATTATTGCTTGTTCTGAATAGCATCTATTTTCTTAGCATTTCGGTTTCATATTAGGGAAAATAGTTATACATGTATATCGTAGTTCCAGAACAGGTAATGATATTTGCAAATAGCAAGAATCGTCGCAGCAATTTCATCAAGAAGTATAGCGTTTTACATACTTTGACATTTCGAGCAAACACTTCTTAGCGTTTTCTTTTCTCTCATGTCATTCATTCATAATATAAACAATTGCAGCAATCATGAAAACACATGATGATACCTATTGAGATAGATATAACTCTACATACGTACTAAAGACTCGCTGAATTCTACATATAGTAAGAAACTTACAATTACTGACCTGGGATATTTCCAGGCTTTCTAAATTTATAAAAGGCAATCCATCTGGGCCTTCTAACGGGCTGTGAGGACGATGGGATTTCGGAGCTGACATCTGTCAGATAACCTAAACATTAAAGATATTATTGTGACATTGATGGGCAGAATATTCTTAGTCTAGATTTGCCGATAGGAGAAAAAAAACTGTTGCATGCAAGTTCTGTTGAGAACTACTTACGTAAATGGGGATCGAATTTAGTCATCTCACGAAAATAAGAAACCACTATCAGAGAACCATAGATCTGAAACAGAAAACTTTAAAATTAGTTCTTATCTCAGACCGATATAGCTTTTCTGTCTTCCCCCTTTTCTTGCAGATAAATTTTGCATTTAAGATTTAGTTTTATTTTAATCTCAAAATCAACATAATTAATCAGCGTTTAAAATGATTTGCAATGAAATCTGCCACATAATTTTTAATATTTTGCATTTAATAAATATATACATTTTACGTTAAAAGTTTATTTCTTAATTTTATTATGGTATGTAACACATTATATTCTTTTATGGAAATTTAAAAGTCTAACGTTCAAAAATGTATATACTATAAAGAATTTAAGTTTTGAAAGGTAACAAATCACTCTTCACCTCTTTAAAACAAGAATGGTGAAAAAAATATTAGTTAGGCAACTTTCTAGAATTTATTGAAAAAGTATATGAGTTTTTCCCGTCGTTCATGGTATTTCAGTCGAAACATGCCCTTGATTATTAAATTATTTCTTGATAAGCGAAAGAGCTTAAATTTTGCACACCTACTCATTGTGGATGGTAATGTGGTGAAACGATTTTCTTAAAATTTGGTTTAAAATTAAAAAAAAAAGTGATGAAACAATTTTTAGCATATATCTCGTTTTGATCAACTAAAACTCCGAATTCCTTTAAAAAAAATCTTTTAAGAAGTTTATACGAGATTTGTAACATCATTTCTGACATTTTAGCAAAATGATGGATGGCCATTAGGTGTAGGAGAACAGTGGGAAGTTAAAGGAATGATTATTCATTATTGAAAAAAAAAGTGATTATTCATCATTGATTTTTCAATAGAATAATTTGATTTATAATGAGACATCTAGACGAAAAAGCTGCGAATAATAAAATAAAATAAGATGAATGTTTTTTTAAATGCTTTTATTTAAAATTCATAAACTAATTAAAGAATCAAAGAAAGGAAATAAATGAATATAGAGTTTAATTAGTAACAACAGATCAAATAAGTCCCTTTACAAATTTCATGTATAATTTCATATTGTAACAGACCTATTTAAGTGTAATTGAACAATTTTATTCACGCCATGAACTCATGAACTGTAACCGAACTATTTTATTTAAACGCCATCTCGTGGCGATATGAAAAAACGTCAGTCGAACTCCAGCCGCCATGATGTTAGTTTACTATGTCTCTATTATTCAACTGTTTGATGTTCCATTTGGTATATGTTTCATTTTTATGTATATTTCTTTTGTTTGTAACCGTTCCTGTGTGCTCTGTTAATAAATCCTTTTAAAGCTAGCCGGCATTAGTGTCTATTGAGGAACGGCTACATCACAATATCATGAATAACAAAAGCTTAATAACAAAATCTGTTAATCAAATTCATTGTGAAACACGCCCACCAGCGGCCGAGAGGTAAAGTCGCTGAACAGTGGTAGTTCGGTCTGAGGTTTGAAATCCGTGAACGGGCTGGCTGCATGAGCGCTTTCGTGGTTTTCCCCGTGTGTAACGTATATACGAGCTAGTCGCCCTTACAAATTCCTCTTCGAAGTCATCCCTCCTCTTAGGCAGATAAAGCTCGAGACCTTGACGTAATCACATAAACAAACAAAACAAAAAATTGTAAAACCTTATAAGCTCCTACTATTATAAATTTATTAATGACGCCCCAAAATTTTATCCGTAATATAAAATTGTTTTGTTAACATAATTATTTAATCTGCTATTCCCATTAAACTATATGATAAATTATTTTTTCTTTTTAAAGTTCCTTACTTATTTAATGAGTTTTAAATAAAAGCCTACTTTAACAAAACTTATGTTTTATTTTACTTTTTTATTGTGATGTGCGGTAACGAAGAACAAAGCGTTAGACATACTTAGAATTTTACTTTCTGTGTCAGATTTAAAACTCAACATCCTCGAACAACAGCTGTTTAAAATTCAACTAGAAGTATAGTAAAAAATTATCCTTATCGAAGTAAATAAGTCTAAAGGTAAAATTTATGTAACACGACTAAAGTGTTAATGTTGTGTAAAGTTATGTAATAGATTTATGAAATGATCTGCCCTTTTTTTTATTCAAATCCAGTGCTAATCGAAGGCTAAATATTGACTCTTTAAAATCCTTGAACAGTTTCGTAATTTGAAGCATGTTTTTCACCCATTCTGTTATCAAAGCAATTCTGCGAAATATGTTTTCTAAAATTTGTCTTTCAGCTGTTAATCTTTGTCCATTGACTTTTAAAATTGAGAATACAGAATACAGCTTATTATATAAACATCAAGAAATAAGCTTAGCTAAAATAAGAGGGAAATAAAAATAAGGCGTTTAAATATTATTTTATATCCTTTATAGCTGCAGAGTAATATACCAAGGAACCTGTGACAAAACGAATCGAACATTATCTCATGTTTATCGCGTGTTTACTGATTAATCATTCAAATGATAAACAAAACCTGGATTTTATTTAATCATACCGAGATAGGTTGAAGATATCTAGAAACATAGTAATGGATTGTACTATTAATTAGCAATAGGAGCAGAAATTAGTCTAACATCAAATAAAAGAACTTTTAGGAGGTAGAGATAAGTATTCAAAATATGACTCCATTAGTATTTAAATATTTATTTATTTAGTTAGTTAGTTACCATTTAAGAATATCTAAGTACATAAAAGAAACTTATCCTGATACAAACTCAAAAATCAAAAATATAAAAATTGTCGTTCCAAAGTTTATGAGCTTATCGTTAGCTTATCGTATTTTTCGCTTAATGGGTTTCGCACGTTCGCTCCGATTGGTCGGCTCTTATACCAAGTCGGCAGAAAGTTGGAAACTTTATGCTTAACTCTCAAAATCGGTTTCTGTGACGTATCAATATCTGTTTATCTATCAAATAAGCTCTGTTTAAACCAATTAGGACACATGGACCACCGTTTGAACGCAGCCTTACACACCTGCCGTTTGCCTTGACGGTGCCTTCTTTCAACCAATGAAATTCGAGTGAGTAAGGCCTCATTTAGAAACTTCTTGTCCTCTTAACGGACACATAAAAGCATAATTAAAGTATCATAATGTTTAATAAAAAAAATTTTATCTCTTTTTTGATTATATAATGAATGGTGCACGACTTTTCTTTAAAATGCATTTTTAGGGTTAATTAAAAACAGAAACATATTCTGTTTAAGAATTAACTAGGGTAAACAAGTCAAGTGTGGGTTATTCCTTGGAGTAAACAAATGGAGGTCGGGCATTCTTATATTTATTATAATAACTTGGATTTCAAAATTGTTTTCCGAATGATATACTAATTTTTAATTACAAACTAGCATATATAAAATATCTAGAAAAGACGATTTATTCGATAACTGAAAAATTTACAAGAATGTATACTTACCATAAAGAGAAAGATCATTAGGCAAAAGCAAATCACTGGAGCTGCGAAGTAAGGCTAGAAGATAATGAGAATAATTTTGAGCTTATACGTAAAGGTACAGTGAACGAAATTAGAAATGATATAAAACAGTCGAAAAACTGCTGAATTATTGCTTACTTCAAGAAATAGAATTGATTGGTATTGAATTGACTACAGAGCACCTAAACGAACAACCTTGATGGTATAAAAAAGAGGAGAAATTTCTATTCAAGAACATAATTTCTATTCGAATTTGATTTTGCCTACACATTTTGACTCCACAAATACTTATCAAATAATATCTGTACAGTATGAGCTTATATCACTAGTTCACAGAGGACGTGCAGTTGGACTAGAAGAAGCAAAATGATCAATTCAAAGAATCTCTCAACATTTGGGTTGGAGCGATGCCGCCCTCCGATGGCAGGAATGGTTGAATTAAGGCAAAACATACTTTCAAGAAGGTAATCATCAATCTAGGGAGACGACAGAATGTGAGGACAGAGTGATCGCCAGTGTGGTTTTCACAGTACCTGATTCATCATTATCAACTATCAGGCGTATAGAAGGAATACCAGTGGCCTCAAGGAATATTGATAGGTGCTTCGAAGAACGAAGTTTACGCTCACGATGTCAATAACGCAAACTATGTCTTACTTATACCCGCTGCCAAGCGAGTTTGCAGTGATGAATCCCACTTCAAACAGAGCCGCAGTAACAATCGAAGTTGTCTCTGAATACAGCTGGCCCAGACGGATTAGCGGTTAAAGTGAGTGAAATAAAAACTCAGTTTCGAATTCTGGAGAACGCATGGATATTTGTAAGCGTATAACGTCTGTAGCAAGGAGACATTAAAAATACATTGGCCAGCTGAAATCCTCTCTGGTTGATGACAGAGGAAGAGGAATGGGAGACCTTCAACGACAAGACATTTCAGAATTTAAGGGAGGAACTAAACAGCAGAATTTAGGGATGGAAATATTTGCAAGATTCAAGAAGGTACTGAGGAACAGAAATTAGGACTCATAGAGACTGCACGGGGCTGCAAAATGCCTATGTCTCAGCCCAGATTGTGTATGAGTGTTGCCTGCTATGATCATGGTTGGCACAGCTGCTTACTCTTAATACCCAGCTACAATTCACAAGTGGTAACTAACTGTACTGGCAGTTGTTTTCATCCATATGCACCCACGCAGTTGTACTGCAAAACAAAACCGTTTCATTACAGCTCTCAGATACACTGATGCTGTTCGTTCTAACAACTCCGAATATTTTCAGCTGCAATTTAATATTAAATTTCTTCCAGAATAAAGCAAAATTTATTATCACTCTTACTGCAGGTGTAAAAATCAGTTTTAGATAAATAACATTAAGATTTGTGAAGATCTCAAGATCCATCTATTTGTCGAAAATAAATGTCATGTTACTCATAGGTTGCAAAATAAATGTCGTGTCCCTACAAAATAGATTGTTTCACGCATACAAATCGGAAGATATAAGTTTTTCAGTTCTAACTATAATCATTACAAAAAAATAATCCCCACCTTGTCAAATGAAATTCATCTAGTTTTAAGTAAAAACATATTGCAGTTTATAAATATCGTTAACTCGAAATGAAACCCTATTCGGAACGGGGAAAAAAGTGGTGCTTCTTTCCGTTAATGGTAAATCCGGTAGCGGATTATTGGAAACAGGTTATCTGAAATGTAGGGAAGTGTGATAGTGATTTAACAGTTTGCATATATAAATAATAGAAATCGTAATACTTACGTCTTTTATGATAACCAAAACAATCTCTATAAAGATCGCTGCTAACATCAATGGACACCATCCTAACCACGGTATCAACAAGGCGCTAATATCCTATCATGATATTAAAAGAAAATCAAACTCGTTAATATCTAACACGGGGGAAAACTATAAGAGATAGAAAGTGAAATATAAATTCATTTTCAAAGTTAGACTTGACATTATCAGATGTTACGAAACAGAAACGAGTTGGTGTCATCAGATAACGGGATATGACCGTGAGTAATAAAACGACATATAGGACTGATTCGTCTCCATTCAGATGGCAGTTGTCAAATGACAGTTATGTTTAATAATGTGAGAAGTTAAAATGGAGTTTAAACTGTCAAATAAACTCTGTTGTCGGTCTTCACATATTCTTCCAGTTGTTCCATGATTGCTGGTTTAACGATTACATCTAAGTAGCGAAGTCTGGTGTAACAGGTTTTCCTAACCTTGAAGGAAATGTACTTTCCTTTACGAGCTGCATGCCAAATGCAGTTTTCTCTATCCTCCTATAAATGTCGATTGGCTTGTTTCGGGCAATGAAAAGTATATTTGTTATTCATCTGCTGAAGAATTTTGAAATTGAAGAGTGTTTCCAAGGCAGCGCACCAGAAACTGCACATGTTATCCTGTATGAACATAACTTCTTTACATGTTCAGGTCTCTCTCTCCACGGAAGGCTGTCAGGCGATTTATCAGCCTTTCTAAATCTCTCCGTAAAGACATTCCAGCATAGAAAAAATACACATATTTAGTACTTCTTCAGCCTAACAGTACATAATTTATATAATAACTATTAAACTTCGCTGATTGGGGGAATAATAGAAACAAAGATTACAATAAAGTATGAAAACATGAGATTTACAAGACAAAGCAAGCCTCCAAGTTTTGATTCAGGTCCTTAAATTACGCGAGTAATTATGGCTACTAAAAACCGATTCAGGTAATTCAAGCGCTAGGAGAAGCAGTAACGAGAGATTAGCGATAGTTACCACTAGCTCTTTTCCTAAACTCAAGAGTTCTGTCCGTAAATACATTAAATAATTCACATTCTCGTGGAAGCCGATGAAAGTAGGAACGCCAGTAAAGGGAAAAGTAATAAATGATTAATAAGCATAAAAAGCCTACACTCGACTGGATGAAGACATTGTTTCTACACACTGCACCATTTCACGTGGTAATTCTTCATGGTACAACGGCATCACGGATTTGTTTCTCTGTCATAATATCAAGAAGGTTAACGCAATCTTTGAAAAAGGATAACTATTTGGCTACAGTAACCTTAAAATAGTAAAGCTTCGTGTATAAATATGCTCAAATTAAAAAATAATGCAAGAATAAATAAACGGTGCGGTACTGAATATTAAAAAAGACCCTCTTTTCTAAAATTTGTTAAAATATCTACAAGAAGAAAACGGGATCCCGAATTTTCATAATAACATTAAAACCAGCAGTTTTAAATGTAAGAAATCCTAACATTTAAATTACTTTTCCAACATAAAATAATTCCTGGAAATCCTTTTATTCCTTCTCAAAAAAGTATGAATTATGCATATTAAATATAAAAATTATTACAATGGATTGCTATCATATTGTCGGAACATTAACTCATCAGTTTAAGAGCAAATTCTTAGGTAATGTAGTTAGATTTAAAAAAAAAAAAAAAAAACTAAACTTCTTTTTCAATTAATACTAAAATACATAAAAATTCTTAAAAAAGTTTTTTAAATACTTACAAATAAAAATTCGTACAAGTTTCTTCAGAACTGAATTATTAGTTTTAGATAATTGAATTATTAGTTTTAGAATGATTAGTTCCTGAAATGGTATAACTTTTAAGTTCAGCCTACCTATTTCGCTCTTCCTCACTTTGGGCTTAAGACAGTTAAACAAGGTACAAATCACGACAAATGCGTGCAATGGATGCTGCAGTTTAGGAAAGGAGAAAATTTTAAATTAGTTTAGCATTTATGTAAAAAAACACTATTTCACAGTTTATTTCAAGGGATATACTGCCCAATCTGCTTGCTTCTAATGCCCGGCCTTTGGAAAAGGGGCACTGTTAAAGCTTCCTTCAGGTTGTTAAATTCATCCTCACATTACTTTGTCCACAAGAACCTTTGCTTGCTCTCTGCCAGCTTATGAATGGGTCTTGCGATGGAAGAAAAGTCCTTCACAAATCTCCTGTAGTAGGTGCAAAGCTTCAAGAATGCTGATGGGCATTTTCGGGGAGTCTCCAGTCTTTAAGTGTTGACCCTTTTTCTGGATCTGTGCACACACCATCAGCAGATATGACATGTCCAAGATAAGTCACTACCGGTCTGAATAATTTACATTTTGGGGGACTTAATTTTAAATTATCTCTTGTCAGTTTCTGAAGCACTTTTCTAAGATGTTCTAAATGTTCTTCAAAAGTTTTCCCGACGACGATGATGTTATCGAAGTATATCAGACAGGCTTCACAGAAAAGACTTCTCAGCACGGTCTCCACGCGGCGTTCGAATGTACTTGGCGCATTACATGACCCAAACGGCGTCATCTTAAACTGCCAAAGTCCTTGTCCGGTAGTAAATACAGTCTTTTCTCGGTTATCAGGGTGCATCTCTGCCTGCTAATATCCAATTTTTGTGTGTCGGAAACCAATTGCTTCAAGAAAGTGTGTCTAAGATATCATCAATTCTAGGAAGAGAGTAGCTATCTTTCTTCGTAATCTTGTTCAACCAGCGATAGTCAACGCAAAATCAAGTTGAGCTGCCTTTCTTTCTGACCAGGAAGATGGGAGACGCCTATGGATTTGCTGAAGTTCGATAAGGTCGCTTTCTTGCATGTCTTTTAAAAGTTTCCCTACCTCTTCCCGTTTAGCAATTGTGTTGGAGGATTTTCCGTATCGATTCTATGCTGTGTGATGATAGACGGCATTTCCAAACTTGAAGTTAGCGTTTAATTGTCTGTCGATGTTGATCTTCTCGCCGGACACAGTGTGGAGGGTAACGCAGTGCGGCGTCCAGATGAGTTTACCTTCCAGTTGTTGAGCCACATCTTTTCTGATGATGGTAACGTTGACTCATATATCGATGGTCATATTGCAGAGAAGCATCAGTTTTAAAATCTCTGCGTTCCTTTATGTGCCTTCAAAATGTATTTCTAATTATTCAAGATTACTTCAAAAACAGGAAATGTATGATTTTTACAACAAAACTGAAATTGTGCATAATCAAGTCAGCGGATGTCCAGGGTCTTGCATGAATGCAGATCTCTGGAACATCAGTTTCAACAACATCATTGCCTGTCCATGGCCAGACCATTGAAAAATTGTAGCTTCTGCAGATGATTTATTACAAGCGGCCGTACAAGAGATATTTTACAAGATTCCAACGAAACACATCAGATATTTAGTTTAATTCAAAAACTGCAAATTTCACATAGTATGTCTCAAGTTTTAGTGATCCATAAACCAGGGGAAAATATAACTAAAACTTTAGCTCAAAAAATTGATAATCAAAAGGTAAAATCTATGAATAAAATCAAGTACCTCGGTTTAACTATCGACTAGAAATTCTCCTGGATTCCTCATCTACAAAATATTAAACTTCGTATAATATCAATAGCTAATTGCCTACGACGTATGCATGGATATAACTGGGGCTTAAATCACAATATAACATGTACTGTTCTAAAAACAGCCATATCAAAATAGTAAATTACGGAGTCGGAATTTGGGAACAACCAGTAACAGTGATAAAGATTAAATGTTCAAATTCAATTCAAAGCCCTTTCACTCTTACATTACTCGGCATTGCTCGAGCATATCGCACAACTTCAAATATAGAACTTGATACTTTAGCTGGTACTTTTGCACTTCAACTTTAACTTCAACTCTTTGGGCGTTCCCAGTTTCGTAAAATCAATTACACTACGGGTGCACCCCCTTTGGGTCACATCGGGGAGGTTCAACCTCCACTATTACCCGTCCGTCGCAGAAGGCCGTTACCCAGCAAACCGAGGAAAAATCCCACGGCTACGGATCCAACTGCTCAGAACATGCCAGACCTCGAGGCCGGCCAATAAGTGACCTTTCCCATGGCCTTCAGAACCACCAAGTTCACAAATTTTACACCCCCGTGGCCGAGACTGCCTAGGTACAGATCCTAGCCAGTAGCTTCGCAGAATTCTCTACGTCGACCCCCGGGGGGGGGGTACTCTTGCACTATCAGTCAGTGCAGAAATGGAAAGCTATGCTTTCATATAACTGGTCAAGTTATATATACTGGTCAAGTTACATATAACTGGTCAAGTTACATATAACTGGTCAAGTTAACTTGACCCCCAATGCAAGCTTCGCATCTCTGTACTCGAATCCTTCATTAAATCTTTATATATATTTTATATAAGGGCTAAAGTTTGTGTCGCCGATAGTTTCTTGCTGCCACTCGGAAAAATGAGCGCAGAAATTAATGTTTCCGCAGTTTTTAATTAATATCTCGGCCGATTAAAGTCGTACGAAGATGAGAACGGTATCGATGGATTCGGAGAATTTTTTGGAATCCGAGGATACGCGTGTCGAATTTCCACTCGGCGCTGTTCCATAGATATTCGAGAAAAAAGAATTTGGCACGTAGCCAAATCCCTCTAATAAGGAAAACCCAAGAAAGAAAGTGGAAAATGTAGGGAAAACGTAGGGAAAAATTAGTTTATAATTAATATCTCTGCTAATTAAAGTCCCATGAAGACGCCAATGTTCAAAATGGCGTGCCACGGACCTGCAGAATCTAACGGTGTGCTTCGCTAAGCCCAAGAGCCAGCCGTTTCAGAGGAGAAAATGTTACTTCCCCTCATATATATATATCCGGCTTAAGTGTCTGTTTATCGTTTATAGTTTATTGGTTGCTTGCGTAACTGTACTAGCCAATGGGGGGAAGTTGCCACGGCACAGGGTTGCCGTTTCAATTGAGACGTAGACAATTTCCTGTAAAACTTGCCTTTGCTATGACCATTTATAAGTCCCAGGGCCAAACGCTTAAGCGTGTTGCCATTTTTTTACTTGAGCTTGCATTTGGACACAGTCAACTTTATGTTGCCTGTTCAAGAGTTCGTGAAAGAACGGACGTAAAATTAAAAATAATGGATGCTCCTCTGCAAGGCGAGCTTAAAAATGATGGAAAGATCTACACAAGAAATGTTGTGTACAAAGAGATCTTTGACATGTGAATTAACATTTCATTATTTAAAGCACCTTTATTTATTGAGCTAGCGGGGACTCTTAAGAAATGTACCGCCAATGGTTTCTTTCATTGCACTCTACTTTAAGCAATTAAGCAAGTAGAAGGGGGAAACCCCGTGGGGCAGTAAGCAAAGGAGCGTCCTCGCCGCCTGCCCTGGGTAGTTCAGTTTAAATTAGCAGACACCTTTGCACAAATCATTTTAATTACAATTTATAATATCTAGAAGAGTGGTCATTTCGTATGACCGCCGGGCTTTCTATTTACCATATAACGGGACACGGACCCTTCCCCACATATTTCTGCTCAAGAAATAGGACGAACTCCGATATAAGCATATGTGGAGAACCAGGAAGTAACTCCTTACACTTTTTTATGCCCCTTAACTTCGGATATTCACATAAAATCCCCACGAGCTGATCTCCTTACATTCCAAATGTTTTTAATTAAGATAAACATCAGTATCCAAAGTTTCAAAAAAAATTATGAAACGATTCTCTTCCTACGGCCTAGATCTCTGTCAAATGTAAGTCCACATACTGCATAAATTTAGTGAACTTTTACATGCTGTGATTATGGACAAAAAGACTCCACTCTTGAATTTTATAAATTGCAATTATTCTTTATATCTGAAATAACCCATAGACACCCACATCTTTAGCATTATCATTACAATTCATTACAACATTGTGTTGAGAGTGCTAATTATAATTATCTCATTATGTTTATCTGTTTACTAATTATGTTTATCTTTTATTTTTGTTGCACCAAATTAGATGTTCAATTTAATTTGTGAATTTCAAATTGTATTCAGACTATCTTGTAATCTTCTTATGTTCTACATTATTATTTTTAATACATACTGGATGCGGTGCGTACGGTGGGATTGCACGATGTACCATAATGGGCAAACTCTAGACCATTTGGAAAGCTTCAGTCTATGTAAATTCTTATAAAACTTGCATTTATCTCCCCCTTTATTTTTCTTCTTCTTTCTCTCTATTTTTTAATAGTTAGTGTGGGAAGGCATTACCAGTTGATTCATGGTACATGGCTGGTGTCCCCCATAGTTTTGCCTGTACCTGTAGCTGCAGGGAACTCCATTTGAAATGTCCAATTATAATAAGTCCACTACTGCCGATAATATTTGAAAAAAAAATCTGAAGCACTTTGAAATGGGGCTTCTCATTATCTGGCAATGTTCATCCCGCGAGATAGCCAATAATTAAATTTCTCTTCTGGCTGGGAGAGGTCTTTGCTTCCATGATCTAGGGTGTTCCGCAATTCCTTCGTACGTGGCCTTCAGCAGCGCAATTCCAGCATTTTAGAGTCGGCTTCTTGTCACTCCTGTTCACTCTCAAAGCATTGACTTGTCTGGTTAAAACGTCTAGACGAGCCGTTACTTGAACCACTGGCTCCTGGACGTAAGCAGCTGTGATTGGGTCGTGGTCTCTATGAGTTGCCTGCTGGGCTACTTCGAATTTCATGGCATACACAGAGGCGCGTTTCAAATCCTTCACATCCGCCATTCGTAGAACTTTCTCTATTTCAGGATCCCAGATACTTCAGGGACAGGATTTCCCTTGTTTTTATCGGGCACTCCGAAAAGGCAAGATAAGACAGCCTTTCAACATCCGTGGCTCTCTCCTGAAATGTTTCCGTGGGTTTCTGTTGACGGGATTTCAATTGAAGCCTGCTGTAGTCTTTTAAACATTTCTTCCGAAAGCCCAGCTCCAGCGCGCGGGATAGAGCTTCGAGGTTAAGTCTTGGTTTTCTGGAAGCGTCTGCAGGATATCCGCTGCGTCTGCTCTCAGAGAATCAGCGAGATGACAGGCCTTAGTTTGGGAATCCCATCCATTCCCTTCCACCACTATAGAAAACTGTGTCTTATATGCTTGCAAGGAGGTCTTACAAGTCATATATGGAAAGATTTAGAGAGGGATGAGAAAACATACGTAAACAATTTAAAACCATTAGAATTGCTTCTTGCTGTCGCTATGTATTTTTTTAAGGTTTCAAACTCTTTGGCGATTGTAGCAGAAATCCTGCCTTCAATTTGTCGTTCAATTTGGACGGCAGAAACTATTTCTTGAATTTCTCCAACTTTATCTTCAACCATGTCTATTCTGCCTTGCATAGCTTCCAATTTGTTTTCATTTATGCACGTAATTTCTCTTTTCATTTGTTCTTGACCTGCTTCGATATGTCTTGAACAACGTTCATCTCCTTTTTAACGGATTCTTGAACAGCTTACATCTTTCTCGAAATGCAGTAAATGCAGTCACAAGCTGTCTTAGTTGCTCATCCATCGCTCTTGTTCCCGGCATTCAATCCCAATTCTGACACCAAAACGTGTTGCGTGCATACGGGTTCGTAATAGATTGAATGCACACAGCTCCGATGATAGGTTAATAAAATTTATTTTAATAAAAGAAAAACTTTAGAGATCTGGAACTTTCCACAAGAATAGTCGCACAACTTTTCACAGTATCACAATCAGTTGTTACACTTTAAACTACTATGAACGTTAAATACAAAGCAATGGAAAGAGCAGCTAAAGAACGAAGCTTAAATGAAGATAGTACTCGTAACTCACGCTCAGCTAACAGCTAACAACAACTGAGAGCAAGTGGTGTCACCGGCCTATAGTTCTATAGTTTTCACTTCTCACCTTTCTCATAGTTTTCGGCCTCTCATCCTTATAGATTCCGGCCGCCGAGATATTTCTGGTACTTTCTGCTTCTTAAAGTTACTGGAAAGTAACATGAGGGTCGATTTACGGTTACAGCTAGTATAGTGATAAATTATATTTATTCGATTATAATACGTATTACGGGTATGCAGGGAGAGGAACAAATATCGCCAAGTTTGGCGACTTTGAGCAACTTCTTGGCAAATTTGGGGACAGAAATATGACGAATTTTGTATATAGATAGGTAATTCTAGTACAATTATATGTGGAACTGTTGCATTTTTCTGGGTAATGTAACCATATTATAATAACAAAGAGCAGAATTATGAATTACCTTTGTAACACCAAGGATAAGAATAATCGACACAACGAGGAAGATAGCGTGGAATACGATGCCAGGTATATCCATAAAGTAACTGACTGCAAAAATAAAGTTCACATATTTGAATCTATCATTCCTCGATTAGAAGATAAATAACAATAAAAGAAATGTAATCTTTGAATATCATTTTAACAAAATTCTTTCTCAGTAAGAAAATGCATTTCTTTTGTGTTTTGATATTTAACTCATCGGCTACTAATTAATAAATTAAACTATTTAAAAGCAATAGATTTAGTTTTTGAGAATATTATTATTATTATTAAAATTTTTATCTGATTGATTTAAATAAAAATGCATTTAATTCATGATATATCTAATTAAAATAATTAAATAATTTTCTAGAATTACATTACATAAAATTACGTGATAAGTGTATATACGGCACTCCGGCTGCTACAGATATATACAATAAAATTTTATACTTGTACTAAAAAATAAAACTTAAAAATTTTGACTGCTTTCCGATAAAATAACTAAGATATTTAATTTTAGTTTTTTCTTTTAAAAAAAGTTTTTTTTAATCCTTAATACAATTATTATGACTTTCCTTGAGAGGACGATTGAAAAATAAAATAGGGTAATTCGAGTTAATGTTATTTAATGATATTCCTTTGTGATTTACTGTTGTGTAATATTTTTTAATTTATAATTTTATTCCGTATTGCATGGCGAAAGCATTTTCACGTAAATAGCTTAAATCGTCCTTTGATTTAGAATGTAAATGATGTTAAGAATTGACTGGGAGTAAATTTTTGATTCGTTTGATATATCTGATTACGGCAAAGCCCTCGCGAGCTACCTGCCTAAAAAGAGGACGCCTTCATGAAGGATCTTGCTGAAGGAAACTGGCTCGTATACACGTTACACATGGCGAAAACCACGAAAATGGCCATGCAACCAGCTCGTTCGCGGGATACGAACCTCGGGCCGAACTAGCAGCCTTTGGCAGCTTCACCGCTGGACCGCTGGCGAGCCCACAAATTTTTTAAGCCTGCTTCTGTTTTCTAGAGCACGAATGCTATTGTAAGGATCTTAAGTTTTACTAACGTTTATTTTATTTTAAATCTTTACTATCACTTCTTATTTTCTACTTCCGGCCAGAATTATAAGCGTGAAGGTATTTATGCAAAGTTTGTCTGGCGAACGCCAAGTATTTAAGTTGTGGCTTTTTGCCAAGCGAGAGAGAGGAAGCAGTGAGTCGAAGCAGGCCGCTTACCTTAGAAGTTACGCAGTTGCTTGTTGCCTTCCAGGCCAGAGGTTTTAATCCTCTTGATAAATTTAAACGTATTGTAGTGTTCGCAGTTCTCTGTACTACATACGCTTCCTGTTAATATAAGGCCAATCTTCCACGTTTATTATTTTAACATTAAATTAGAGTTTAGTTCTATTTTTATATTTTTACGTTAGACCCCAAGTAGCGGGTCGGTGTATTCCGAAGTACGGAAGCTTTTGTAAAATAGAGAAAAATAAAGGGTTTTGTATATCCTTCTTGTGTATCCTGTTTACTTCCCACAGTTTTGAACATAGCTTTAGTAAGCTCTCTGTTCGAGTCAGGTCCTTGCATGTTCCCGAAGAAGGATAGAAGGAACATTGATCCTGATAGTGGCGCCCAACGAAGAAGAATAACCATGGCCGAGTTTCAAGAAGAACCTGTGCTGCCTGCAGAAACGGCTCAGAATCCAGAAATGCCAGCTGCCGCCCTGGAAGGATTTGATTACATCGTCCAGACCATGCGCGCTTCGATGAAACCAGAAGCAACATTTAATGGAAACTCACCGGTAACCAGTTTTTTGGAAAAATTGGATGACCACTTCATGCTCTACCCCGTGCACGAGTTTCAAAAAGTTACCTTAGCTACCAGCGCTTTGATGGGCCAAGCGCTTAACTGGTTCAAATGTATAGGCAGAAGTCTCTTGGGTCAAGCAGGAAGTCCCACCTATACTTACGAAAATTTCAAGACTGCCCTACTAAAAGCCTTCCCTGTTGTAAGGGATCGTGCGAAATTAGAAACGGAACTTTTTAGTATATATCAACAAAGAATCGAAAACCTCTCAAGCTTTATTTTAAGAAAAATTCACGTCTTCAAACTCTTGTATGGAAACCGTCCGGATCCTGAAATAATTCAACTGATTTTGCCGAGGTTACTGCCCCAAGTGCAAGACTTTATTGAATTAAGAAATCCGACTACACTGGAAAAGTTATTTGAGCTAGCAATCCAGTTTGAAAGTAGAAGAACGGCGGACGTCGAAAGAAGACGCCAATATCAACAACGAAACCAATTTGGTGCGCCAAGACTACAGCAAACTCAAGCACACGGCTACGGAAGCAAAGCGAATCAGTGGGCAAGGAAACCCGAGCATTCAAAAACAGCCGGCGAACGTCGACAGTTCAATAGCAACCCAGGAAAAAAGTCTCAAGGCCAGTGGAAAAAGAAGGAAAGCATGGAAACAAAAAAGGATTTAAACTAAAACGGATTTCTGCTGACGGGAGGGTGCGGAAATCCGAAGGCCACGAAAACCCCTCTTCCTACAAGTTAAATACAGTAATGGTGAAAAATTTGACTCTTCCGAAGATTGAAGTGTTGGTGAATAATATCCCAGCCACCGCACTCTTGGATACAGGCGCGCAGTGTTCCTGTGTGGCAGAAGATTTTTTTAGGAAGTATTTTCGAAAATACCGCATATATAATTCGGATAATACGACAGTGTTAGCGGCGCAAGGAGAAAAATGTAAGTGCATAGGTAAAGTACCGTTGTATATCCGTATCAAGGACGAACAAGTAAAGGTGATGTTTTTTATAGTAAAGAATCTGCAAGCACATATAATCTTAGGAATAGATTTTCTTTCAGACGCACAAGCAACACTGGATTTTAATGAAGCGTCCCTTAAGCTGACAATGAAACCAGTCCGTGCAGAAAAGGCTGAACCGCCGATGTTAAAACTTGACCACCTCCCTAATGACGAGCAAGGAAGAATCCGACAAGTGGTAAGTGAATTTGCTTCGTTATTTAGTGATATTCCAGGATTTACTCAGGTTACTAACCATAGTATTGACACCGGAGATGCAATGCCAGTTAGCCAAAAACCATACCAGTATGATAAGAATAAGGAAAAAATTATAGAATGGCATATTACCGATATGCTACGTAAAAAGATCATAACGCCCATCTCAAGTAGTTATGCTAGCCCGGTGGTTTTATGTAAGAAAAATAATGACTATCCTTTGACGCATCCAAAAAGGTGGAGATTCGCTATTGATTACCGTAAATTAAATTCCATAACTAAATATCCGGTATATCCGTTACCGATCATTGAAGAAATTCTAAGCAACATAAAATCAACCAAATTTATGACGACTTTAGACTTAACGACTGGTTATTTTCAAATAGGGGTTAGGCCTGAGGACGTGCCTAAGACTGCTTTTATAACCAAGTCTGGCACTTATGCATTTTTGCGTATGCCGTTTGGCCTTTCAGGGGCACCGGCAACATTTCAGCGATGCATGGACATTGTGTTAAGACCTGTTCTTGGAAAGTCCACATTTATCTATTTAGACGATATCATTATTACTAGTGATAATCTCGACCAACATGTACAGGATTTAAGACAGGTGTTTTCTTTATTAAATGAGGCCGGTCTAAAAGTTAATGTTGAAAAGTGCAAATTTGCAGCCCCTGAATTAAAATATTTAGGTTACAAAATATCTCAAAAAGGAATCGAGACAGACGAATCAAAAATAATCGCTGTACAAAAGTATCCGACTCCAAACACGGCAAAGAAGCTCTCTTCTTTTCTAGGACTTTGTTCATATTATAGGTCCTTTATAAAATATTTTGCGGCTATCGCTGAGCCATTGTTAAAATTAAAAAGGAAAAAGGCAAGGTTCTCGTGGACGGCCGAAGCCAATAGTGCTTTCGAAAAATTAAAAAAAGCATTAACGCAAGCCCCTGTGTTGAAATTTCCTGAAAAGGATGAGAATTTAGAAATTTCAGCGGATGCTTCGAATTATGCGGTAGGAGCGGTACTTTCGCAAAATCAGCAGCCCGTGGCATTTTTTAGCCGAACTTTAAATCAAACACAAAGAAACTATTCCGCGACCGAGAGAGAGGCACTTGCAGTTCTGTTAGCAGTGCAAAAGTTCCGAGTCTATTTTGGAAAGGCGCCGATAACAGTGTACTCTGATCATGCGGCGGTAACTAGATTGTACTCAGGGAAAAATTTATCCCCAAGGTTAATAAGATGGGCACTCAAGCTGCAAGAATATAATCTGGTAATCAAGCATACCCCCGGAAAGGAAAATATCGTAGCAGATGCCCTATCAAGAATTAAAATAGATGAACAAGGTAATACCGTAAAGGTGGCAATGCTCACAGCATGTACAATAAATTCCCGAGAAACTGTAATAACCGAACTGGGTAAGGATCCTGAGTTTGGAAGCATTTATGAGTATTTGAAGGATCCTGAAAATTTTAGCCACCAAGATACTGTGGCGATAAGAAATAGGGCGGCCCATTACGAACTAATAGATGGTCTATTATTCTATACAAAAACTACGAATTCCAACAACGAATTTCGACCTGTTATCCCAGCTAGTCTTAGATTAAATATCCTGCAGGAGCTCCATGACAGCCCTTTAGCTTCTCATGCTGGTATTCGAAAAACTATCCAACGCGTACGCGAGGCAGTCTACTTTCCTGAACTGCAAAAGTTAACAAGGGCGTATGTCCAGTCCTGCCCAACATGTCAAGTAGTTAATTATATTAATTTCCGCCCGGCCGGGTTTCTAAATAGTATTAAATCCGAATTTCCAAATGAAATAATTGGCATCGATTTATTGGGCCCTTTCCCTAAAAGTTATATCGGATAATGGTCCTCAATTTGTAAGTAATATATTTGAAGACATGTGCCAAAAACTGGGCATACGTCATTTAAAAATGGTCCCGTATCGGCCGCAATCAAATATAGCGGAACGGGTCAATAGAAATATAGTGAAAATTATCCGTAGTTATGTTAAAAATTTTCATAAAAGCTGGGATAACTATGTCAATGAATTTGCTTTCGCCCTTAGGACCGCAAAACATGATACAACGGGCAAAACTCCTGCTGAGTTATTTCTAGGCAGAAAGATTATAACGCCGTTAGATAAATTATTTTATGTGCAACAAAGAGCCCCAGAATTTAAAATGGGTGATATAGAAAAACTAATTAAGGAAGCAAAGAGGAATACGGAAGTAGCACAAAGAAAACAGAAGCTCTATTATGATTTGAAACGACGGGGAGTAACTTATAAAGTAGGGGATGAAGTTTTAAAAATTAAGCATTCACTTTCTTCAGCACCAGAAGATAAGACTGCCAAATTTTTTCCACGATTTGAAGGACCATATGTTATAGAAAAAATAACTCACGCTGTAGTAGTGTTAAAAGCCAGAAATGGCGAAACCTGCTCCGCAAACATTGATCAAATCAAACCCTACTTTGATCGTAATAAAATGCAAATATTTTCTGATATTTTGCAGGATCCGGCACGGCAGACACCGCAGGCACAAGCTCCAGAGGTGGAAAAACGACAAGTACAAGGGCAAGCCATTAAGAGGCAGGAGCAAGTGAAAAGAAAATTTCCCCGCGGAAAAATTGAAGGTAGCAAGAAAAAGAAGCCGTTCCACCGTCCAGAAAAGAGAGTTCACGAACACCCCCAGAATGAAGAAGGGAGAAGGACGACGTATGCAAAGAGAGCCAGGAGAAATGACGGCAACTATAACCCGGCTCTAAAACGGAAGATCTACTCATCCGACAGGACTCTCCGCAGCAAATGTCGCCGAACTGCGGAAGGGCCATCAGCGGCGGAGGAAAAGTTACAAGGAAAATTTGAACGGCCAGCAACGAGGTCCAAGCAGGAACACGACAGAAGTTTCTCGGTTCCGCCAAGACCAGCTGCCATCAAACGGCCAAGACCACAAGCAGAGGAGAAAAAGAAGGTATTCAAGGGTGACCGAACTGGTGAAAAAAGGAAGCTTCCAGAGGAAGGCACTGAAGGGCGAGCCCGTACAAGAAGGAGGATAAATCAAACGACTATCTTCAATACCTTTAAGGACTGGGCCCAGAAAAGTATGTCCGAATATCACAAAGATAAGTAAAATTTTATGTTACTTTGCAAAGTTAAGTTAATCTTTCATTCTTACTGCAAGTGGCAGATTTCAAGAAGTTTTACCTCATGCGAGGTCTACCTTTATCGCCATAAGGGCGAGAAATGAGTTGTTACCGATTTTGGTATTATGTTTTTCAATTACTCACGCGTAAAACTAAAGTTGATGTATAATAGCATTGCGTAAAGACTTAAATATTGTAAAAAGTTATTGTATAAATTTTATTTAAATCATTCTAGCAAGAAAGAAGTTTTAGTCTGAAAAACTTTTTGAAATGTAGTATTTCAATGTAGAAAGAATTGGCACTTGCTTTGAAAAGAATAGAAGTTAACAATATACTACTAATGTATGTTTTCAAATGTGTAAAATTAACGGCATGTTGATATGTTCTTATATACATGTGAACTGTTATTTTAAATGTTAAGAAATACCGTGATATGGTAAAAGTGAATGTTAAATTTTTTTTTATTCGCGTGACTGTAAAAAGACTAGATCATGGTGAATATGTGTTAAAGGTTGAATGATGTAGTTAGGCTCTCTGACGCTACACTTCAGAGTTAGACACTTTCAGAATAGTACCTCAGGGTTTAGAGTTGGAATTAGGGTGTGTTACGAGGTCTTGGCATGTTGAATTTTAACACGTTAGTATTTTGATTGTAGGAGGAAGTGTGGAACACGTAGACAGAAACACATTCGTGTTTGGTGTTCTTTTACAACACATGTCAGAGAGCACGGGGAGAGATAATTAAAATAGTCATGAATGAAATAAGAATGTTAAGTGCAATATAATTATACATGTTACTTGCCATTTCATTGTGTAACATTTCATTAAACTAGTTTTCCTTCCAGATCTCTCAGGAACCAGATTTGAATAAGAGCTCCTGTTTGGATGCAGTACAGATGAAAAAAAAATGTGTATCCTGGGAGCTGCTATTGTAAAAACAAATTTCTTTCTTTTAAATTTTTAGTTTCTAGCGAAAAATATTTGTAAAAGATTGGCCTCGCGTTAGATTCTAGAGCTAAAAGTTTTCAACAAGGTCGTTTTAGACCTCAGTTTCAAACTAATTAACTCTGGCGGGAAGTATGTAAGGATTTTAAGTTTTACTAACGTTTATTTTATTTTAAATCTTTACTACCACTTCTTATTTTCTACTTCCGGCCAGAATTATAAGCGAGAAGGTATTTATGCAAAGTTTGTCTGGCGAACGCCAAGTATTTAAGTTGTGGCTTTTTGCCAAGCGAGAGAGAGGAAGCAGTGAGTCGAAGCAGGCCGCTTACCTTAGAAGTTACACAGTTGCTTGTTGCCTTCCAGGCCAGAGGATTTAATCCTCTTGATAAATTTAAACCTATTGTAGTGTTCGCAGTTCTCTGTACTACATACGCTTCCTGTTAATGTAAGGCCAATCTTCCACGTTTATTATTTTAACGTTAAATTAGAGTTTAGTTCTATTTTTATATTTTTACGTTAGACCCCAAGTAGCGGGTCGGTGTATTCCGAAGTACGGAAGTTTTTGTAAAATAGAGAAAAATAAAGGGTTTTGTATACCCTTCTTGTGTATCCTGTTTACTTCCCACAGTTTTGAACATAGCTTTAGTAAGCTCTCTGTTCCGAGTCAGGTCCTTGCATGTTCCCGAAGAAGGTTAGAAGGAACAGTGATCCTGATACTATTAGATGTAGCATTCTTGGAAAAATCTTCATTGACTGAAACGTTTAACGATAGTTTAAATATTAGTGCCCGTCACGTAATCCATTAACTGATTTTCATACAAAACTAAATACTTTGCCCTTTACTTTCCCCACAGTTCTTGAAGTTTCGATAAACATGATCTCAAACTATAAATTAAATATTTTCGTTGCATGTTAGACGAACATTTTGTATGCATTTTTTGAAAACAAAATGAATTTTCGTTACATTTAATTACATGAACGGGACTCGCAATCTTTGTAAAATATTTATTTTTTTTTTAAATTTTAAATGTACCAAATCATATAAATATTTATCTTAGTTAACATTATTTTGTATTGGTAGTACACATCAAAGACTAACAGTTGCGAAAATTCAGACCGCACAAGAACTTTTGTGGGTATGCTGAATATTTAATAACTTGAAAGGAAGTGTCAATCTCTTCTTACCTCTCATCAATGACTGAATGAGCGGATCTGCCCAGGTATAATAATTTAAAGTGGAACAAATCGCTGCTACTTCTCCAACAAGAGCTACACCCTATTGAAAGAAAAATACTTGCCTTTAGACTTTCGATTGTATTATTGATGAAATTCACAAAACTGCAGTAAGAAGGCTGAAAATATTAGAATAATGAGAAAATAAAACAGAACACAGTCAAAAGGAAAACAACAGGATAATTTTAGTACAATGTAACATTCTCATATTATGATGAAGCTAAACAATATGGTATTTTATGAACAAACAGTTCACGGTCTTTTTTTTTCAAAATAAGCTTGTGTGATTTTAAGATTAGAAGCAAGTTTTTTTAGTCCAAAGGGGCTTTGTCCCTGAATTAAATAATTTAAAATCCGTATAAATGTACGTATATTGAAAAAACAACGGTACATAGAGCCATCGAATTTTGAATGACGTAATACTAAAGCGAATATGGACATGTGGAAGCAAAAATTTGAAATTTGGAATTTGTTTTATTATCGATTTCATATTTCGTAAAACTTTAACGAATTTTTGATGAACAAACTCAAGGATTTCAAAGTGAGCAATGGCAACGTTGTACAGAAAAAATATTTTTATCTCCAGCGCGTGAGACTGCTAATCGGAAATTCTAAAGATATGCTCAATTTAGAACTATTTTGCGATATTGCTCTTGAACTGAATTTTATGGTTTAAGTGCGAAGAACGTGATATTTAATAAATAAAGGTAACAGACCAAATGTTAAAAAACGCCCCTTTGGACGTAATTTAAAATCTGAAACCTTTCAGATTTTTTAATTATTACTTTTTGTTGTTGTTGTTGTTCCTAAAAGTTAGAAGTCAGCTCTTTTTTCTGAAAAGTATTCTGGAAGGCTTTTCCACACATTTAATAATTTATTCCTAATTATAAATAAAGTTTTAACTTAATCTGGGACCAAAGAGTTATATTAGTGTACTTTTGTTTAAACGCCACCCAGACGGTATAGTAGTTTGAGCAGCCTACTGAAGTACCGAAGGGCCAGGGTTTGAATCTCGGAGAAGGCCCATGGATGTAACTTCCGTCCCTTTATGAAGGCAACTGTGGCCGCCTATTGGGTACCTTCATAATAAAATGGCCACCATTTCTGGTCATAGGAGTGGCCAATGCTGAATAGGCAAGTGTCCGCCATTGGATTAAAAAAAACTTTCGTTTGAATTATTAAATAGCGCATCTATTATAGAATTGCGACTGGAGTCTGAACATAGTTAAAAAAGAATGTCTCTGCATCGCGCAAATATGTTCACACAGGTAACATAAAATTTTCTTGTTATATTTCAAAGTTCATTTCTTCGTGTACAATATGCGGTACACACTGAAAATGTGCGTCATTTTCAGAGATTGCAAATTTCATTGAATGTATTATGAATATTTTATTAAATGTGTCTTATTTAAGACCCTGAAGACTGTCCCTCGATAATAATGCAAAACATAATTTTAATAAATGTAAGAACTTTCCTGAGCTTTCTTGATTCTTCTTAAGTCTTTTGCTTGCACTCTGCATTAAGTTAGAATCATATACCGAGCTACACTGGTGTGCAAAAATTAAGGACGAGACGGTTTTTTCAATAGTATAACTTTGTACAAAAGCTTTCCAAATCAACACATTTAATACCGTAAGATCCCCAATACGTAAGGACATGAGTAATGTAAGCAACACTTACTAAAAGAGAAATCAGAGGGATAAAAAGAAGCTTTATTGAAAAAGTAGCATGGAGCGCAATGCGACTGAAGGCCGAAACATCCCTGTGATGGGTGTCCAGCAAGAAACATCCGGTCTTTAATAGGGGATATGATCTCCCCTGACTGCTAGGCAGGTTTCACAGCGTCTGCACATGCTGAGAATGAGGGTGCCATTGAGTAGCTGAGGCATTGCTGCCCATTCGTCTTGCAGTGCCAATCAAAGCTCCGGAATCGTTACTGGTGGTAAGGTACGAGCTGCCAAGCGTCTGCCTAGAAAATCCCATACATGCTCGATGGGATTGAGATCCGGAGATCGTGCCGGCCAATCCATACGTTCAATATCCTCACTCTCTAAGAGCTGTTCGGCAGCTACTGTGCGATGACATGGTGCATTATCTTCCATGAAAAGGAACTGCGGACCCATAGCGCCTCTAAAAAGACCCACATATGGAAGATGAATCTCGTTACAGTAACGGGTCCCGTTGACTGAACCTGCGTCGAAGATGTGAAGGTCTGTACGACTACCAAGCATGATGCCTCCCCAAACGAGAACACCGCCACCTCCATACTTGTCCCTTTCAATGATGTTCGAGGGATGATTGCGGCTTCCCCGCTCTCTCCAGATGAGTATGCGATGAGAATCGCTACTCAGACTGAATCTGCTCTCATCTGTAAAGAGTACTCGTCCCCATTCATTGTCTCTCCAATTCTGGTGTTCGCGGCACCACAGAGAACGCCTTCTCCGATGGGCAGGCGTTAGAGGTACACACCGTACAGGGCGTCGTGCGAACAGACCACCACCGTGCAGTCTTCTGGCCACGGTAAAACGCGATATCGGTTGTCCAGTCGCCTGTGTCGTGTATCTAGCGATTTCTCCCGCTGTCAGCCCTGTTTCTTCTGGCCTGTAAGGCAATATACCGGTCATCTGCGGGTGTGGTTCCTCGTGGACGACCACTACTAAACCCCTGGATAGCTGTTCCTGTAGTTTGAAATTGTCTCCAAAGTCGTGAAACAATGCTGTGAGCAATTCCGAACTCTGCAGCCACACTTGTTACACTGCGGCCTTCCTCCAACTTCCCAATGATTCGACCTCGGGTAAAAGCATCCAGATGTCGTCTAACAGATTGATTATTCGCCATTTCTCGCTGAGGCAGCAACTCGGTGTGATTTTAACTGCTATACGGCGTGCAATCTCTTTGCCAGAGATACTGATCTTACACCGACAACATGCTTTATACTACTCAGACACACACCCATTACGTCTATCTGCATATCTGCGCATGTGCTACCGTACATCACCTTACTTAATCTCCTGATTGGTCTTTCTGTCCGCTCTGCCTCTTCGTTCAGTTGATATGCTAATTTTTCGACTTCGTCCTTAATTTTTGCACACCAGTGTAGTATCACATCCCGCTTTCCACAAAATGGCAACCATCATTTTAGAAAAAAATATATTAGTCTATCATGGACATTGAAATTAGCTTTAGTTCTTTTCAAGGATGTGAGATGACGAAAGATTAGATGATGATAATTAATTGATAGAAATATGCTACCTTATGTTTGTCACATATGACTAAACGAATAAAACTATGCTTTTCTTTTAATGATAAACTACTAGAAGGATTGTTCTAATACCTCGTTGTGTTTGACAAGATGTTTAGCCACAAAAGTTAAAAATCAAATAAATGAATTTGTAGCTTTACATACATTTACATATGAATATATTTTACATTAAAATGAATGCATTTTACATATCAGAATGGCTTTTTTATTTACGTTATTGTTATTTCTTATTTTATCTTGATACAGTTCATTAACTTTTGACTGAAACTGAAATAAATTTTGATAATTATTGCCTTTAGTTTGCTGTTTCAATATTTTACTCTTGCTGGCTTGAAAACATTTCAGTTTTTTTACCATAAAGTGGGAAATTGCCTTTCTGGGTGAATATCATTACTGAGGTTCCCGCAAAGCTTCGATCCATGTTTACTGATTAAGGCAACCGCATGTGATTTCTTACACACGCATGACTTTAGCAGTCATTTGACTTTATGTTCTCCTCCGAACCATAGAACATGTTTGAAATATTCTAAAATTTGTTAACCATTTCTTCTGAGTATTATATTTTCTTGTACATGTAAGTAATTCAAATGAAAATTTTAAAAGTTTAATAAAATTCCTAAAATGTTATTTGTTTGATTTGTAAGTTAACAGAAGTTATTCTTCTCAAAGAATGACAAACTAATGGCAATATAATGGTACTGTTGAGGAAAGAAGCAGAGCCTGTGCAAAGATGGCGGCCTATTTCCCATATGCACCACCGCGTTGGAGCAGCAGATTGTGATGCACTTTTTAAATAATGAAAGTGTTAAACCAACTGAAATCGCACGATGAAATGTTAGTATGGGGATTCGTATATGGCCCTGCAGCAAATGTGGTGTAACACGTTCAAAAACGACATTACTTCTGTGGAGAAGTTCATTCCATAAAAACGGAAAAAAGGTACGTCCGTACTGATGTGATTCACTCGGACCATAACATTAAAACAATTGATGTTATTAAAACACTTAGTCAAAATTTGTTCCTCAAAATTGGAGAGATTGAAAACAGAGCACTTCAGCTTTAACTTGGTATTCAAAATTCACAAAAACGACCCAGAGCCATCCATCATGGGCCGAGACTACGACATTTATCATCCTGCTAAATGGCGTAGACATGATTCCGCCTCTTCAGCTTCAGCCCCCGCGCCGTGAAGGACGGACGTCTCTTTTAATATTGCTATTTCTCACTGGCGATTCCTAATTGCTATCTTCTCAAGTTCAACTGAAAAGTGTCCTTTCTTTGCACCGTTATCAATCTGTTCGTTTAAAATTCACATCATACCCTGTGAATTAATTTCTGCCTTGGATATTTCCTCGCGTTTTCACAAATTTTACTACATTCTGAATTAGCGCCATATGCCAATGAGCCTCTTAATCTCTAAAATCTCTCCTATCCGCCTTTTACTTTTGTGTTTTATGTATGTCATAAAAATATACAATACCCCCTCCCCCCCAAAAAAAATTAAAAATACAAAAATTTATAAAATCAAAACAACCAAAAAAATACAAAAAATCAAAACTTTTGATTTATTTTATTCCTCTACCAAAACTCTTTCGAGCCAATGTGGCTTCGTCTAACTTGCATCAAACTAACCAGTAATGTAATTTTCCTATTTCTGCTCACTACTTAGATAATTTTTTGATGTGGAGGTACATGGTTTAGAACCATAGACACTCCAAAATACTTAATCATTGGCATTAGCAAACATGGAAAATCATTTGAAATGGAAACGGGATAATGTTGGAACATTGCATGAATAAGGCAGTAATGTATAGTGACCGGTATTTCTTATGGAGATCTGCCTCAAAATTATCTTCACTTTGAAATCATGAGTAGAGGATTGATTCAAATGTTTGGTTACTGCATGACAAGGCTAAACTCAATACTGCTCGTTTCAGGATCCAGGATAAGAAATATGATTATCTAACACAGGCTCCTTATTCACTAAACGTCTCCCTGAGTGAATTTCATGCGTTCTGATGGCTGGAAGAGATACTGAGAAGCAAATATTTTCAAAGTTATGAGAAGGTAAACCATGCACTTTCGAAGCGCAGGAATACTTGCATTGCTCGTCATAGCGATCACGCTGAAGAATTATATACGTATAATGTTTTTGTATTTCGTCATTTGCATCAAAATAAACAGTTAAGGTTTTAATTTAAACCACTACTGTAATTCAAAATCACTCTGTTTTTTCAAGTATTTATTGTATATTGTTTAGAAAACGGAATTGAGAAATCATTTCTAAGTGGTCTGAAATATCTTTGTAAACAACTGATTTGAGGTACATTGTTGGGCAAAGCTAAAGAATGATTTACAAAAGCAAATATTATTCAAAAGACATTAATGCAAATTGAAAGGAATTAGAAAATATTTACGGGGCAAAGGAAAGAACAAATTAAAATATTTTATTACTGAGTCCCCCAAAATAGTACTACTGTGGTTTATGAAGAATCCACATTCTGTGTTATACAACAGTGTTAGTGTATTTCCATGGAGGTTATTTAGGCTATCAATAAATTCTTTCTAAATTATATACCACTCCTTTAAGAGAAACTATTCGAGTTTCTGCAATGTTTTTAATTACCTGCTTGGTTCCTTAAACGGTTCAGTGATGTCAGATCGAATTCACATCCGACAAATATTTTGGGTAGTCCATTCGGATGTACCTCCAAATTCCAGATAGTGTTTTGTCAGATGAAATTTATTAAGTCTAAAATTAACATTTATTATTCAAAATTCTGGTCCGAGAGCACCTGTAAGAAAATTAACACCAAAACGACAGACAGACTCATCACTACACATTCAGTCGGTTATTGACCCTCTTGAAAAGATTTGTAGCTATGTGACGCCCTTTGTAACAGTAAAGAATTAATAAAACAAACGGAAAATCATCCAGCCGCCATTGCTGCACAAGAGATGCCGATGAATTCATCTTAAATACGACTCTTTGAGGAAGGAAGCTACAGTGTCAGAAACCAAATTTCCGTTGCACAAAAACTTTGATTCTTCAGTCTATAATAAACAGTAAATCCCCTTCTTCTCGTCTCAATGGATGGACTTCTACTGTAAAATAAAACTGCCTTTAATATCGAGATGGCATTTCGCGAACATTTATTTCGCAGGTACCTGACAGCGACTGGCATTTTCCAACTGAAGCAGTCATTCAATACTTCTACGATTCATATTTAAAAGATGTCTTTGAGACAATTTCAAGAATACCTCAATCCGCAGTAACTTCAGCAATGTTTCAGTGAAAGAAAATGAGTCTCGGTGCAAGTCTTTATTCGCATATTTTGTGCTCTAAATGATGCGGATTATCACTTTCAGTTCTTTCTCATATTCCGTAACGTGCAGAAGAACGTAAAATGCATTTTGAATCATTAATCTTGAGTAAGATTGAAATTTTCTATTATTCCTTACTTTTACATTTTGGTATAACATTTCATATTTTTTAAATAGAAGTTTTAAATTAATAATTAATTTATAAACCAAACTAGGAAGTTAATTTATTAATAAACTGAAAGTATTTTGAAAAACTTATCATTAATCTTGAAAATAGTCTATTTTATTCTCTGTTTAGTTTTAAACTTTGACAACATAGTGTAAACAATTAGGTTTATTTAAAACTTTAACAAATTCTGCCAGTTCGATTTTGTAAATCTGAAATCTATCTCCAGATCCAAATTCGTTTATTGAGGAAAGATGAAAAACGTACAGAAAAAGCATCATCTCTCGAAAAAGTGCTGTTTATGAATTCAGGACATTTATCCGGCGAAAATTGAGGTAAAAATACCACGAAAACCCCGCAATCAATTCCTTTCAAATTTCTCATCTGCAAACAAACAGAACCCTTATTCTTGTTGATGTTGAGAAGAAGAGAAATGATTTTCATAATCTCCTTCAAAACTCTTTTCCTTGTTTGACAAGTAACAAGCCTTGATACATGAGATTTCCAACGCCAGGTGCGGTAAACGTCTCACATGAAAGGTTTCAGGATTAAAATTTTAAAAGGTTTCGAGGTTTAGCTCCCGATCCTTTGCATCTCTCGCCGTAAAATAGTTATCACATGAAGGGGATTAACGTATTTCTGTGCTTAGTACCTTTCAGTTAATAGTATGGTTTGTATCTATTTATCGAACGGAAGCTGAGATTTTGAAATCGTCCATAGCAACAAAAAGACTTGCTGATCAATGCATCAATTGTTTGTTATCTTTAGGATACGTTAATCTCAAGATCATAATAATGTTTTTTATCCTAATACCCAGAAGTGATCAAACTAATTATATTTAATGTTTTCCTGATATCAGTTTATGTAACACTGATAGATTATTTGAATAATTTTAAGGAACATTAACTGACTTGCAGATAACGAAATTTAAACATTTTTCGTACATTTTGATTATCCGCCTCCCTTTCCTCCGAAAAGTAGCCAGTTCACTCGCAACTATGTAAACTGGTAAAGAAAATTTCCTTGCCTGTCTTTTACAGGTAATGCTGAGAAGGCGGTATTTCTCCCGCCTTCTTAGCATGCCTTCGTAGTGTGGTGGCCTGCACGCTGGGCGCGTATTCCAGAGGTCCGTGGTTCGATTCTAGGCCAAGGCGTTGCTCATTTTTCATCATTCCTGCTTCCAATTAACCTAATGTCTCTACAAGCTACTGCTTTATCCATAAATAATAACAAAAGAAAACATTATAAGAAATGAAAACTTTCATGAGAAGAAAGTATATGCCCAATATTTACACGATAACATACACTAAAATATGTGCCATAGGACAGCAATTCTACCTACGTCGAAATCGGGGGTGCGAATAATCAGAAAATACCTAGTTTGTTGTGAATTATCAGGATAGATTACAGCAGGTTCAATGATGAATAATAAGCAGGAATCAAAATATAGATCATATATTAAATACCATCTCTGCCAAAGTAAACGCAGGTGCCAAAATTGAGTAATTATCCAAGTTTCTGCTTATTATCAGCTTATAATTTCTGCTTATTATTTGTTTTATATATATATTTCTTGAAGGGGGACTAAAGACTGTCCTAATTCTGATACTGAATGATCTGTGCATTTCAGATTCAGTAACTGAACACATGAAGTCTCTTGTATTGTATTATTGATGAAACCTCAAATGCCTTAATTTTATATCTTTATCACTGAAAGTTATACAAATCTGCAGAGGCAATATGCGTAATTTGTTATAATTACTCTTCTCATATGTACTAGTAACTGCATCACTTTTCTTATGTGTACATTTATATAAATAACGTTACGTACTTAAAAGTATATACATTAAAAATTCTTACCACACAGATAAATCCAGTTATCACGGTAGCATCTTTTAAAGGAAATATAAAGCAACAATCACCCACTAAAGGCATATGTAGAGGTCTTTAGATTCCAAAAGTTCGTGATTTTAAATATGTTTTTGTTTTGCTTTCATATTATGAAAGAATGTAAGTCATCTCTTTTATCATTATATTTATCAAGTAAGGAAACAGGAAATTCAAAATAGTACATTTCATGGGCAATTTCATAATGTTGCCACTCAATCAGTTAAAAAAAATATTTTTAATATTTTGACGATTATGCATGACTAATACGTGAAGCATAATCTGGTAATCTGGTAGCTAATACAAGGGAATGCAAAAGTTATTGGGACTGATACTGCTATGTTACCGGCAATGTTGAAGCAGGCATTGTATAGAACGGCGAAAGACATCAAAGTGTGAAACGATTAATATTTCACACATTTTCCTAGAGATTTTATGCATTATCAAAAGACAAGCCATTGAATAATAATTTCCTTCATGCTAAATTATGGAATAATTTTTTGAAAGTAATTTTAATATCAACTGTTAGGCTGCTAGTACTTTTTGAAAACAATGAATTTTGAATAGTATTTATTAGATGCCCTTCCTGTTATACAGCCGTATTGAGTTTTATCTCTGGGTGTGTAGGTTATTAGCATTATTTTCCCGCTGAATAGTTATTTTATGTTTCTGATCTTTACTATCATTTCTCGTTTCCGTTTCCCAAATAGAGAATGCAAATGAGTTAAAATCTGCTTCTCGAGGTCGCCTTACTATATTAGCTAGCTCAGATCAGATTGTATTATTCTGCTTTGCTTTATAATTGCCGATATTTAAATTGTTATGTCGGTAAGAACTTGAGAGCCAACTTCGCGTTAAAGCCTTTGAGTAGCCCTTGACTTAGTTTTAATTTGAAATTTGAATTTACTTAAGTTACATCGCCACAAGTCTTTGGCTGATTTGCAAGCACGAGTCGTGCATTTATGTTCAAACTTCTGATTTAATAAAGAATTTGTTTAAACTTTTTCAAGTCTATATCATTAACTTATTCAGACGGAGTGATAAATCGCTGCCAGTCTGTTAGGAGTTTGGAATTAGTTTATGCCAGAGTAATTTAAACTTTATAGTTGTTTACAAATTTTTAGAACGATTTCTATAAAATTTTTTAAAAATGCAAATGTTTTTAAATAAAAGTTTTTGGCTCCACCTTATTATTTGAAACGCGAAATATCGTCTGCTACTTTTAAATGCCTTCTTCTTCCAAAATATAGCATGTAAACAAGCTATGGATCGAACGATATGTTTTTGCGCTTTCCGATGAGAAATATTCCTAATAAAACAGGCAAATCGACAATCTTGTATTCGGCATAGATTTTGTAAAATCCTAATCGATTTCGAGGGCAAAACGGGTCTCCCTTCATCAGGAGCAAAATTTTCTGCAAAACCGAGAAAGTGAATGTCAATCATATTTATACCTTACAGGCAACTAGTGAAAGAACAGATAGCGCCATCTTTCGGCAGAAATAGTAACGAAAAATGAAGGGTTAAGTTAGTAGAATTTTAAAGGCATTAGGCAAGACTTTATCATTGACTAAAGTCATTGACTAAACAGGATACATTTTTGTGAATGTGAAAAGCTTCAAGAAACTCCAATTCCTTAATAGAACCAGCTTTCTGGATAATATTAGCAGAACCAAACTCAAAATTGTGATTGAGTTTCCAACTATGATTAGCTATTAAAAATTTGTTAATTTCGCCTTTTCGAACTTGAGATTCATGTTCCTTTACGCGAAACTCTAATGCTCTTTTTGCTTGGCCAATATAACTACAAAATCTACGCCGAATACAAGGTTGTCGATTTGCCGGTTTCTTTTCCACGTCGCGTGTTTGCCTTGCGTCTTGAGAAATATTCCTATTCCGCAATTAAAAAGTGTTTTGAAATGCAGGGTAATAAAACTTTTATGCGCAAAAAAGGCAGCATTTTTAATCGGAAACGGAAAAACGGTAAGTCGTTACTTATACATGGAAAGAAGTCTCAAACGAATATCCGAAAAAGTGTGCTGTTTCTAATGTTTTTAAAGTTAAATTATTGGCAATATGAGAAAATACGTCGACGCAGAAATCAGTTGATAAGTCCTTAAATATATCTGTAGCAACAATAAATAAATAATAAACTAAGATTTACAACTAAAAAAAAGAAAGAGAGAGAACATTTGTAGAAAAAGCTTAGACTGCGCATATTTTAAATACCTTGTTTCAAAAGGGGGAGGTAGTTATCATTTGGGAGAATACAGAACATATTATTTTATAATGTTTAGGTGCTTTAAAAAAGACCTTTTGCGAATTAAAAGTGTATCCTCGTTGTTTTTGGTCATTTATTTGACTGTTTTTCTCTGGTGATCAAATGTTTCCTTGGTTATTTTTATTGTTCTTTGACGTTTCTCAAACATTCATCCTACATGTGAAATTTTCCTGATAACTAAACTAAATCTTTATGAAATGAACGATCAGTTAGTTTTTATAGAGTCTTATAACTCTAAAATCGCACAAAAAACTAGTCCTCTTAACTTGGATTTCCTGGCTAGCATTTAGTGAAAAGTAGATTTTCTTTCTTCAGATATGCTTAATAACATTATTACGTTTAAGATTTTACTTTATTATCTACTGCTCAGTTCTTTTATTAAGGCTTAATACTTTATTTTTTACACATATGTTTTCATTTGAACCCTGCTCAAAACAGAATGAAGTACGCAAGAATAAGCTTCCAACGCTTTAGAAGGAACTTAAGAAATAAGCAAGCAACTGAAAAGCTAATTAGATGGTAGTTATTTAAAAAAATAAAAAAATCTGATAGCTTTCAAATTTTATATTACTTTCAAAGGGGCGTGTTTTTCGTTTACATACACATACACGATTCGAGAGCATGTGTACTAAAAATATTTAAAAACAGCTTAGCTTCAGAATTTACGATAGACAGTTTCGCGCGTTGGAGGGAAAAAAAAAAAAAATTCCCGTGCAGTGTTGTCACTGCTCGCTTTGAAATCGTTGAGTTTGTTAATCGAAAATTCTTTAAAATTTTACAAAATAGAAAACAGATAAAACAAATTCCAAATTAAAAATCTTGGATTTTCAGCTGCCCATGTTCGAGTGGAGAATTACGTTATTCAAAATCGGATGGCTCTAGGTGCCGTCGTTTTTTTCACAATGCGAGAAACATGCGTGAATTCATGCATATTCTTCATTATTTAATTTATTTAAATACAATACATAACTACAATATTTAGTAGCATCAATTTAAAAACTAATTCGCCGTTTAGTGAAACGCCACTAAATACCGTTTTGAGACTAGTAGCCCTCCTGGGCTACCATGCCTTTGAGCTAATAATGCTGGTGTTGTCATGAAATCTGTATTCCGTATCAGGCCATGTCTAAAATATTTCCAGTTTTGAAAAATAAAGATAAAATAAAATTCGATTATCACTACTGATTATGTTTTGTGTTTGGCCCATGTCCATTTTGCTCAATTTTCTGCTCACAGAATTAATCTTGTCGAACGGAAATGAAAAACTAAATTGCTAAATTTGCTATCATTTGGTGAATATCAACACAGCAAAGACAGCAAAGACAAAAGTAAATAAATATAAATCAGAAACAAGATATTATAATATAAAGTTTTACTTCATTTTTAAATTACAGAAAGCCGAAGCCAGCAACAATATACGATAAGACTATACAGATTGTATATGGTTAAGATTAGACAATTTAAACTATTCAATATTTTATCACATTATAATTTTCTAGGTTGGGAAAGTTTTTTAAATGAAATTATCATTATAAAAATATCTGAAAGGTTTCAGATTTTAAATTACGTCCAAATGGGAGTTTTTTTTTAACGTTTTGTGTGTTACCTATATTTATTAAATATCACGTTCTTCGCACTTAAATCATAAACTTCAGTTCGAGAGCAATATCGCAAAATAGTTTTAAATTGAGCATATCTTTAGAATTTCCGATACAGAGTCACACGCGCTGGAGATAAAAATGTTTTTTTTTTCTGTACAACGTTGCCATTGGTCTCTTTGAAATACTTGAGTTTGTTAATCAAAAATACGTTAATGTTTTACAAAATATGAAATCGATAATAAGACAAATTACAAATTTGAAATTTGGTCTTCCACATGCCCATATTCGTAGGAGGATTACGTCATTCAAAGTTCGATGGCTCTATTTAGCGTTGTTTCATCACAATGCGAGAAATAGACATACATTTATGCAGATTTTTCATTATTTAATTTCTTCAAATATAATACAGGACTCTAATATTTGGTGGCAACAGTTTGGAAAGTGAAACGGGCATTTATAGTGATTCAATGCAAAATCGCAAAACGAAAACAATAGTCCTTCAGGGACAAAGCCCCTTTGGACTAACAACCCTTATCGCCTGTGATTGCTGAACTCCCGCTGCTTGTTTAAAATATGCTTAAGTCATTTCCGATGAATTCTTTGATGTTAAGAGTTAATTTAACGCAAAATTTCAGTTCTAGCAAGATTATTAAGTTGAATAAGTAATTTAATATTTTAAGAAAACTTCCATCGTAAAAGTCCTTGTGCATGATTTAAATCTTTATAAAGTATCTAGAAGCTGCTGCACTAAGAGTAATTCTGTTTAAGTAACAAAAGTATTTTAAACTGCGAATCAGAGTTTCGTTATTCTTAAATTGAATTGTTTAACGTGGAGTTTAATTTTACATTTAAAGTTCATTTAGTAGTAGTCAGAGGAAACTTGGAGTTTCAAGCAGATTAAAAAGAGTAGCACTTACTTAATCGGGTGTTTAGGCACTGAACTTTCAAATAACTCTCAAGACGCTTTAAAATTGTGTTTTAATAAGAAGATTTTTACATTAACTATTTTAATAATATTCTTTCTTTTATAACATCCAATAACAAAATGTGACAACAGGCAAGTAATGTGGTCAAACTGTGTTAGAAAATAATCAGCAATATTTACTCAACACAAAAAGTGTGTTCACCACTTAATAGGAAAATCACGAATAGGACAACAATCCTGCGGAGGATTGCATCCGTTGACTTGAGCTATTCTAGTTGCTGCTTCGATGCCTGCCTTCGTGGCCCATTCCACATTTCCGCTGACGACGTAATGAGCCAAGAATCCACCAGCTAATGCATCACCACACCCCACACTGTCCACAACAGATACAGTTGGTACTTGGATCTTGTAAAGACATTCCGATCCCACATATACCAGTACTGGTTTTGCTCCGCTGCTAACAATAATGATCCTTTTGCGTTGATATTGTTCTCTGGGAAGAGCAGCTATATCTTGGATGGCATCTTCCAGATCTGAAATAAATTTCTCCTAAAAGTGAGTTCTTTTAACGTATTTAAGTACTTAAATGACATACTTGATGGAGTTGGAAATGGTACAGTTTATGAAACTAATCGTAAGAGTAACAAAGCATGTAATATTTTAAATTGTTTGTTACCTGAAATAAAGGCACAAGCTGTACATTTTTTAAATATGCTTCTTTAATTCTAAGCTACATTAAATTAAATTTTCAGAGTAACAATTTTTAACACAAAGGAACATTTCTTGATAACACGAGGTAATTAAAGTCTATCAGGTAATTATTTAGGACAAAGTTGTCTGATATACCTTATTCTGATACACAAGAAAATACACTTTCGAGAAGAGATGTTTAAGAAAGAAAAAGATTTTTTTTTAAGAAAAGAAAAGTTAAGGTAAGCGAAAATAGGAAAAATCGGGAAAATCTCACGTAGCCATACCATTGAATTATTGGTAACCGAAATTAGCTTGTTGAGAGTTGAAAAGAATATTACCAGGATTTTTACAATTAACCATAATAGCAATGAGCAGTGTTAGGATAACCTCGAAATTGGGAAAGTAATATATTTTAGCAAGTTGATGGAAAATGATTAAAATCCGCAAGCAACCAAGGAAAACATAATGTATTATACGTTGGCTTCACGAATCAATTTTGCGCAGAAGGGCTATATCATCCTTTTTCATACTGCATGCTTCCCGAAAAGAAAAGGTAAATACTTCTGCAGTTTTAGAAAACTTTCTTAATGAAATTTGAAGCAAATATACTTTAGCATTACATTTGCGTCAAATTTTGTTTTTAAATGAATACTGCGATGGCTAGATTAACACCTTCATCCTAGAAAGCTGTCAGAGAAGCTAATGTTAGTTGCTTTTGGCCAAAGGTAGCCAGCCTACAGATGCTTCTCCACTCTCATCTTAATTTAAAAGTTGCACGTATACTGGCCTAAGTACGATATCAATAATAAAAATGCCGACACTGTTTCGAAGATTCTGTTTAGTTAAAACCCACAAGTGGATTAACGACTAAAGCCGGTGAATACTAATATTCTAATTTTTTTTTCTAGATAGTTCGATAGCACTCCGAAGTTAGCTATCCTGCTGCTGATAACAATAATCGATTTTTAAACCAGAAGATTTAATCGATTATTGTTAGCAGGGCTAATATTTAAGTGGTGATGAGTTCGGATTTCTACAGAAGAGAAAAATTTAGTGTGAATAAATACGACCTTACTTGAGATTTAGAGAATATTTTCTTATGATCAGAAGCAACTATTTTCTTTTATATTGCTTCTTCGTATTCTATATAAAGTAAAATAAATAAATAGATCAATGTATAAATATAAAAAAAGGTCAGGGTCTTTCGGTGTCGCTGTCGGCTCCTCTAACCCTAAACTATTGGCGCGGCTTAGTAAAAAATATAGATTACATGTTTGTTACTTTTTTACCTTTCGTACTGAAAAAATAAATAAATAAATGAATAATAATAATAATTAAAAAAAGTCTGAAAGCTTTTCAGATTTTACATTACTCATAAAGGGGCGTTTTTTTTAGCTTTTCGTGTGGTACCTTTATTTATTAAATAGCATGTTCTTGGCACCTAAAACATAACATTCAATTCAATAGCAATATCGCAAAATAATTTTAAAATAAGCATATCTTTAGAATCTGGGATACACAGTCTGGCGCACTGGATATAATTTTTTTTTTTCGTACAGTGTTGCCGTTGCTCGCTTTGAAATCGTTGAGTTTGTTAATCAAAGCTTCGTTAAAGTGTTACAAAATATGAAATCAATCGATAATGAAACAAATTTCAAGTTCCAAATTTGGGCTTCCAGATGCCCACATTCAGTGGAAGATTACGTCATTCAAAATTGGACGACTGTAGGCACCGCTGTTTTATCACAATAAGAGAAATGTATATACATTTATGCAGACTCTTCATTATTTAATTTCTTTAAATATAATACAGGGCTCTAATATTTGGTGACAACAATTTGAAAAATGAACCGACATTTATAGTGAACCAATGCAAAATGCCAAAACGAATTAATAGCCCTTCTAGGCTAATGCCCTTTGATAAAGAATAATAATAATAAATAATAATAATAATAAACGTAATACTAATAATAATAATTACTACTATTACTACTACTAATAATAATAACAGTAAAATGAACGTGGCAAAAATGGGATATATTTTATATCCTAGTTCGAATCTTTAGATTTGGAGATATGTGTCGTATGGTCGGCTTATTAAGTGTGCATAATGCATTTTGCATTCTTAGGAACATAGCTCAAACGAAGGTATGAAAATTGCGTGCCCGGTTAATGATTTCTGCGACACTGGTGCAGTAATAATTTTTTTGTTTTAAGAGAGAGAATTAGATACTTTTATTTCGCTTGTCAGGGGAAATTTATGAATGGGTCCATCAGACTCGCAGTATATTTATTAATTTTTATACATTCATTCATGATTGGAACTCGCGACTCTTAGATTTTGCAACTTCTTCAGCTGCATAAATCCGATATGTTAGAAAACGAAATAGAGCTGCGTCACAAGGCTGAATTTTGTCACAAAGCATGGAATTCGTCGGAAATTTCTATCGGAAGGACGTTTCTTTCCGTTATGATTATACAGATCATAATCGGAAACATCCGGAAACTACTGGAACTAGGAATTACTCTTCTCTGTATTTTTAAAGTGATTACATAAAGGAAAAAGTCTTATATAATTTATTTTTATAGTACTTTGTGGCTTATACTGCTTTATTTTATACGGAATTTGTGGTTCTTTCTGTAGGCTATTGCGGAGACGTCTTTAATACGAATGAGAATCACAAGATACTTGCGTTTGAATAGAAAAAAATGTATTGCAAAAAAGAATTTACAAAAATAGTCCTATTAAAAGCAAGTACAAATGCGGAAGTGGAGCTTAAAATATCCAAAATTTAAAAAGCCCAGGGAAATGGAACTTAATTAAGAACTGTGTCACACGAGATACTGCATTATCATAATAATAAACAAAATGAACCCCTCAGAACTCCTCAGAACGAGAATAATTTATTTCTTGAATTGTAAGAATATGCGTGCTTTTAGCAATATATATAATATCCACACCATTAGTCAAACTAACAAAAGATGAAGAAGGGCTACCAAAGTCCAAGAGAATAAGAGAGTTGAATACTTGTGGTTCGATCCTGATTAAAAATTACGGCGAATGGGTTGGTTGCGTGGTATTTTGATGGGCTTTTTTCCATGTGTAACTTGAATATTAGTCAGTTTTCTTTACTAAATCCTTTACGAATTTCCACTCACTTGAGGCTGACACATCGTGTGTCATTACTTAATTACTGAACCTAACAATTTGAAAAGTTTACGTTAGGTTATTTGAATAAGGCAAGGCACACTAGAGCTATCAGCCTAAGAGAAAGGATGCCTTCGAGGAGGACTCCCTGAGGAAAACTAACTTGCATCGACGTTACACATGGGGAAAACCACGAAAACAATTACACAGCCCGCACGTTAGTCTGGGATGAAGCCTAGGTCGAATTCATAGTATTCTTAACTACTCGTCAGCTGGTGGGCCTCAGCCCCTTGAAGATAAATAAGTTTTTTCCAAGAACTATAGCTTTCATAAGAAAACATTTTGCTAGTCCACCAATTGTTAAAGCTTTGATTTGTTATACTATAAGGTACTTCTCCCGCCTTCCTAGAAGGCCTTCGTGGTCTGCAGCTTGACGCGTATTCCAGAGGTCCGCGGTTCGATTCCCGGCGAAGGCGGTTGCTAATTTTTCATCTTGTCTGCATCCAAAAATATACCTATTGTCTCTATAGTGGCGCCCGAACTAAAAGGGTGTTGGATGATAATTCTCCACACTCATGATTTGGCGATTGGGTCCCCTAAAAACCCCAGTCGCTCCTTAAAAGGGGATTATATAAGGTATTTCTTAGCATGTCTTCGTGGTAGGGTGGTCTGCACGCTTGGCGCGCATTCCAGAGGTCCGCGGTTCAATTTTAGGCTAAGGCGTTGCTAATTTTTCATCTTGCCTGCTTCCAAAAATATACCTAATGTCTCTACAGTACTACCATCAGTCCAGTCGGTATTTAAGTGTCAAAGTAAATTTGGCATAATTCTTGCTCCTTTTGAGATGTATTAATAATCATTTTAGAGTAGGAACTGAAATTTCTCATCTTAATTCCTATTAGTTTTAATTTCCGTAAGCAATACTTAATAATTTCCTTCTTATGATGAAGGGAAGTTACACTTCTTTCACTATACACAATTTCAACATGAGATAATTTGTAATTCAAAAGCTTGCTCAATCACGTATCTATATGATTAAGGTTAAATTTTTCTCCTCAAAGTAACTAATAAATTTTTTCTTAATTTAATTAATTTAAAATTAATGGTAAACACTATTTAATGTTATAATTTAAAATATTGATATTTTTTGTATATTTACTTAAGATTTTACAGCTGTCGTTCTTCTTTTAACAAACTAATAATAAAGAGAAATAGCTTTGAAATCCAGCCTATAAATTTTTGTTAAATATAAATTTAATTTTTTGTTTACTGCATTTTTGATTTTTATTCTAGAAAATAGTATTATTCGTTTCCTGCTTTGCAAATTTCTCTCTTTATTAAATCCTATGCATGATTTTACGATTTTTAGCTTTGACCTTCTAGTCTACATTCTTCTGCTTCGTTCAGGAGTTTATAAATCTAATAATCAAAATTAGTTTATTACAAAAAGAATTGGTTCTCCAAACTTAATTAATTTTCTCATCTGCTTTTCAGGACTCTTACTACATTGCAAAATGAGGTTATAAATTTGTGATACATACCATGAAGAACAATATACATAAATTTGTGATACAACTTCAGTCACACTGATGGAAAAAATTAACAGCCAAATGCCTTTTTCCGTTCCCGTTAATGCTTATATTCTATGGATATATATAAAATAATGTTATATTGTATAATATATAATATTCATTTTTCACTGATATACCTTTTCTTTGAATTCACATGGAATGTTTACTTTTCAGTTGGATTTGTTTTTATCACTCCAGGGAACAATTTTAATCACTTTTGTGCTATTTAAAAGTATTTTTAGACTTTTACATTTTGGTTTAATATAATCTTTTTCACATTTCAATATTTTGGATGTTAGATTAGTGATTTTATATTTTGATATCAAAGAATCTTTTAGGAAATTTAATACCTCCGTTTTACAGAGTGGAGGTTATTTTGATGTTTGAAAAATGATTTCTTTATTCCCATTTTTCATAACTTTTTACATGATATTTTGATTAAATTTTATTTTTGTTTAGCTTTAGTTTGGCTGGTTTTTTTTTGCAATTGTTCTAGGATTTAGTTGTATTCCTAATTTAAATTTATCGTAGAGTTATTTCATTTTTGAAGATTTTCCGCTTATTAATTTTCTACAGTACTTGTTTAATCTGTTTTGTCTAATTACGTTCGGTTCTACTTTTCTATATTTGAATTTGCTTTAAATTTTACTTTAATTTTTAATTATCTATCTATCTCTATATATGCATACATATATATGTAACAATAACAAATTTAGGAGTACTGATGTAGGAACACTTAACAGATAGAAACGCAGAAATACTCATGGCAGATAGCATAGAACGTAGATCCGCATTGAAGAATAAGACTTCTGATTGCGTACAATGCTAAAATGTTGAACTCATGAGTAAGAAACTTCGCAGCCGAGCCGGTTTAAAGTCTATTTTTATTTAACTTGACATTTGACAATTCATTTGGCACTCTAATCGTACTTATTTCTCGAAAACTTTTCCCGGAAAAAAAAAAAAAAAAAAAAAAAAAAAAAAAAAAAAAAAAAAGAAGGTTTTGGTTGAAGTAAGAAATGTTTCAGTTCTCAAAGTTTTGAGTTCAAGTTCTGAATTAGCTACGTCGTCAGCATTACGCAAGCCATGTGGCATTAATTAACGTAGAAATGGCACAGTCCAGGAAAATTGCTAAGATTTTTAGAATACAAAAAGGACATAACCAAATTAAAAATAAGTAATTAAAAGGCTGTCACTAAATTAAATTATAAAGCTAATTTACATATTTTTATCTTTCATGTATACAAATTTAATTATTAACTTTATATTTATGATTATCTCCAAAAAAGGAAATGTAAAACTAACGCAAAACTGATATTACAAAATGATAATGCTTCAGAGGACTGTGTTAAAACTGTTAAAAACTTGTAAGAAGTTTAAACTTTGTAATGGCATGCGTCAAAGACCATACATTTTTGAAAAGAAAAAGAAAAAAAATAGTACATAAATAAAAATTAGGTAGAACAGTATACATATAAAAGTAAGTAAATTATTGTTGGTTTCCAGGAAGAGGGTTGACTTTGTAGAGACAATAAGTATTTTTGAAGCAGGAAGACTTGAAAAATGTGCACTGCTTTCGCCGCAACTCGAATCTGGACCTCTCGAATACGCGCGGAGTGTGCTACCGTTACTCTACGAAGGCATGCAGAAAGAAGGGAGAAAATACCTTATATACTCCCCTTTTAAAATTCACAAAACGGCAGAAAAAACATTAAATTTTAAAATATAAATGTTCTGCGCAAAATAAATAAATCGACCAACGGGCCAAAAATTACATTCAATAATGCACCAAAAGATCGATCAGTTATTCCTGGTAATATTCATAAACTCAAATCAAGTTTTTATCAATTGGCCAAAAGTCTTAGGAAGTGCAAAACACGAAGCCTTCAAAGGTAAACAAATAGCGGCCAAATTAAGCCTAACGTCACTCAAAAAGTTTAAGTGCAAATATTAAATTAAATATTCAATCAATCGCTATGCTTTTAACCATGGACTTACAGTAAGTAATAAAGAGTCTAAAACATAAATCAGAAGTCATTTGCGCAGTAAATCCATGAAATAATAAGCAAAAATCTATTCATCGTATGCTAATGATCCGGCTAGCACTCGCAGAATTCAAAGTCCGTGAATCTTCAAAAATACGACTTCTAGTTCGAAATAAAGTTATAAAACACAGATCGGAACACAAAACAAGTCAGAAAAATGCACTTTAACTCACTTAATTCAAATATTTACCAAGATATAAGCATTTTATTTCTCCACTCAAACAACACAATGCACCATGGCTGCAAGCATCAAAGAGATTCGGTCTACAAGAAAATGGTGGTGGTGTGGTGTATTTAATTATGGCAAAGCACACTAGGGCTATCTGCCTAAGAGGAGGGATGCCTTTCGTGGAGGACTTTCTAAGGGAAACTGGCTCGTATACACGTTACACATGGGGAAAACCACGAAAACACCCATGCAGCCAGCCCGTTCGCGGGATTCGAACCTCGGACCGAACTACCAGTGTTCAGCGACTTTACCGCTCGGCCGCTGGTGGGCCCCTACAAGAAAATGAGTTATGTTATAATTGTGGAGTTACGGGTTCAGTTAAACATTTTGTAAATGAATGTGATTTAACTTATGATATAAGACAAAAGTTTGGACATATTAATTAATACATTTACTGGAAAAAACACTGAATTTGAATTTGCTAGGGAATTAATGAATTTTATTAATAATAATCGTGTTAATGTCGGAATTTTGATTTAACATGTGTTTAGTGTTTTTATGATAGAGCATGGTCTGTGTATTGTGTTTTGTCCTTTTGTTTAGTTAGTTTCTAACCATTCTATTTATTTTAATTATTATTGTGCCGTTAAGGTCCATTAGGTTATATTCTAATGGGCGTATTTTATTATGTGGTTTTTAACTTATCGCCCTCCTGGAAAAGTCATAAAATCAAATCGATTAGGTGGATGGGGGGCTGCGCCTCTTTCTGTACCTTATATACTCCCCTTTTTAAAGAGCGACTGGGGGTAACGGGTCTCAGTCGCCAAATTCTGGTGTTGAAGAATCATCACCCTGCACCTTTTAGTTCGGATGCCACTGGAGAGTCATTAGGGTTTGTTGAAGCAGGTGCCGTTAAAAATGCGCAATGCCCTCACCTGGACTCGAATCTGTACTTGTAGAATACGCACCGAGTGTGCTACTTTTACACCATGAAGGCAAGCAGAAAGGATGGAGATAATATCTTATAAATTATCAAGGAAAATTATCCCTCTTCCCAAAACATCCGCATTAATTTGTTTTCTTCTTTCTAAAAGAACGAGTTCTTTCCAACTAAAAATTCTTCATTCTTTTAGTTGGAAAATCTAATATATATAAAATTTGTATTCAAATGTACAATTAATGATTTTCAAACATGAAGGTGATTTTCCGACGTCATCAAAAAGAACATATTTAAAAAAGATTGTTATAAAAACTGTTGGAGAAATGCTTCTATATATGTAAATATTCACAAGGCTTGGAATAAATAGGTTCCTAGTTTTCTCCGGAACCTAGATAACAGACAGGAATAAAAGACATTGGATCGACGTTTCATGATTACTGACTCTTCTTTGTAAAATTCTTAAGTTTGAAATGTTCTGAAATAAGAATAGCAATTGTTTTCATTCATTAAAACCGTTTTGCTAAAAAGAACGTTTTAATTATACGCCTGAAACATCATATTTTAAACTTCAAAAAATTACCCGAAAATAAGGACTGTTAAAATGAGCGGGAAATTATTTTTCGATATTACTTTGTGTAGAACTAAAGATATTTTGATTACGACACTGATTATAAAAGCTATTTGAAATATGCTTGATTTCTTTCCAGTTATGTCTGATGCATCAACTAGTGAACCATTTAAAGCGGATATGCTTTTATTTCTGCAGTAATTTCGTAAGATTTCCAGAAAAGAATATGCCATCGAACGTTTAATAGCTTTACGACATTCATCATGGCGATTTCGTCGTTGAAATTTCAAGGCTTTAGTTGCATATGATTTAACTCCACTGACTATGAAAAATCAGTAAATCGTCTATTGCAATCGAAAGACCATGAAGATTACACAGAAGGAAGTAAGGAAAATATTGAACTCTTCAGATACCGCATTGCAGTTGTCTTACAGAATTCAAGGCAATGTCACTGACCTGTGATTTCCTTGTCCTCGTGCATGGCCCTGGCCAAAGCCTTCACCTCCTCAGCGTTACCGAAAAGTACGTCAACCCTCGGCATCACTTTAAGTATGACCTCGGTGTGTTCACGACATACGTATTCGGCCGACAAGCTCAAACAGAACAGTTGCTGAAGAAGTACAAGAATTTAACATGAATTTTTAACTGAAATGCAAAATCATATAATTACTACATGATTCCTGCCATTGATGTATTTTACAGTAAGAAACATAATGATAACAAATTAGACGCGGAATGATAGCACAATTTTATTTTTTATGAAAAAAAAGGGGGGGGGGAATAATATTATGCGTTGTTTAAATTCTTTTATACTTTTATATTATAACTTTAAGATAAAATTATAATTTTAATTCGGAATAGATTCTAAGCTCTCTTTTCTAATTAGGTTGCTTTTCCTTTATATTTTAAAAATAGAAATATACCCATAAGGAATTTTTAAGAAGTGTGGTGTTTCAAAATTATTTCCTATCATGTAATTCTTACATAACAATAACGGCACATGCGTTTAGATATTAGCAAAACAGAAGTAAAATTACTTATCCAATTACGATTAATCGAAGCTTTTTTAGTTGAAATGTATCTATAACTAAGCATGTAGCAACAAAGCGATACTGCGTTGAGAAATTAACTAATGTCACTACTCTTAATTTAACGACAATAGCATAATCTTCGTTCTATTAACGCTTACCTTTTATACCGTGAACATGCCATTTGTACTTTCTCAATTTTTTTAACGCTAGTTGTAATTACGAAATACTGGCCGCGCGTAGCGCGCCATTTTGTTTAAGTATTTTTAAGAACGGTACGCCAAGCTCGAAGAATTGTATCAAACAGTCTTAAATGCATCTTTCTTCTAATTATACGGATATTTATTTTCATCCCCTACGCCACTAAATGTTTATTTTTATAAAAAATATATTAAATCTTTTTCAAACTTATTTCTTCTAAAGGCGTGGAAGTTCACCATTTGCGATCGGCGGTCAGAAATGCAATTATTTCCGAGTTAACGTCAACTTTACTTCGGAATCTAAATTATGAGACTAAATTAGATTTAATTCTATTTTAACAACGTTTGGTATGAGCAGTAATTTGTTTATAGATAAATAGGCAAACGTTTGTGTTTGGATTCTAACTAAATTATTTAAGAATCAGGATAGATATGAATGATAGACATACGAAATTAAATTGTAAAAATGTTGTAATCCGATTCCTGAATCTTTCGCCATTTTATTTTCATTGAAGTTCAAAATTTAACAATGCTGCAAAATCGACGAAAATTCTGCAATTAATAATTAAATGTGAAATTATTTAGGTAGAAGAGAATATGACGGCTGCAAGAAAGACATAAATTTAGCCGAATCTAAATTATTATAAATACAGAAGTTTTATTACTAGAAAAGCGAAATTATCCATCTGAGTTAAATTAGGTATTTATTGAGAATTGTGGCTTTAAAATATTTCAGTACTTTCTTGTTAAAGCGGCTACCATGCGTGGTCGCCAAATTGGCGAACTTAATTGTCCAAACTGAAACAAGCAAATTTCAAATGTCGTCAAAGACAATACCAACTTTATTGTGGGAAAGTACCGATATTTCACTCTCTTAGGTTTTATTTTATAATATTTCGAGTTCACAGTGCACCAGTTTTATATATTGTTTTGAAAAGATGCTATTATAGTGGCAACAAAATTACCTCCTCGTTTTGGCAAAGTTCAATCAATGCAAATACGGCATCAATACAGTGCGCCAGGAAATAACCCGCTACGAAAATGCAGTTTGCACTTTTCACTTCTGCCAGTATGTCTTCAGAGAATAGATGACTTCTGCTGAAACTAGCAGATGCCGAGAGCCTGGCAACTAAGGATCTATGATTGCCAGGAGTTAGGAGGCATGCACAAACTCCTGTTTGCTTAGAAGAGTCGATGGCATATAAAGGTTTCACCCCCTCCGACCGCAGATGCTCTGCCATCCATGATCCGAATTCATCATCACCAACGCAACCTGTAATGACGAAAGAGTTTCAGCAATTATTTTGATATACATTTTTATGCCCTAGAGTAAGAAACATAATTATAATAAGCAAAATTCTTAGGTATATGGATTTTCAGCAAATAGGTAACAAATTTTAATTTTGGGCAGTTTAGTATTATTAATTTACAATTGCCATTAATTAATCATTATTTAACAAATATTAAGTCAGGCTTGTTTTTCTTACAATAATAAACTTAACATTAGGAATGGTTTATATTAGCTTATTTGAATATGGAAAAGCACCGTATAATTATCTGCCTAATGGGAGGAATGTCTTTGGAGGCCTTTCTAAGATAAATTGGCTTTTATTCACATTACACACGGGGAAAACCACGTGCAGCCAGTCCTTTCTCGTGGGTTCGAATCGAAATCAAATTATCAGTATTCAGCTGTCTTAACTGTTTGGCCATTAGTTGAACAACAGCAGGAATAGAAGGTAAATAACTTTAAGCATATATGTCTTATTAATTTAGAAGGCAAACAACAAAAGTCAGAGTTATATTTTCAAATTTTCACAGGACTAGTTTCGATGGTTTTACCGAACCATCATCCTCAGCTGCAAAAGCGCAAATGAACGAGATAAGATTAATTTACATTGGTCAAACTAAGAGAGCATTAAAATTTCGCGTTAAGGAACATGTCGCATATGCTAGAAAAAAGAAAATGCAGAAGTTTTCTTTTACCCAGCATTGTTGGCCCGAAAATCGCACTTTAAATTTTTCTGCAGCCAAAATTATTCAAAAAACATCTTCCATTGGTGAATTAGATTTTTTAGAGGCCTTTCACATCCAAAAAAAATCTTTCTGGTCTAATTAATAACCCTAATTCCAATTCATCTTTGCCTTCAGCCTTCAAGGAAATTATGTTTTAGTTCTCGTTTCATCAACAAATGGCGCCAGTAGCTTAACTCCTGTGCAATCTTTCTTATCTTACCTTATCTAATCACTATATCTTATTTCGTTCATTGGCGCTTTTGCAGCTGAGGATGATGGTTCGGTGAAACCATCGAAACTAGTCCCGTGAAAATTTGAAAATATAACGCTCATTTTGTTAACAGCAGTAGCATTTTGTTGTTTGACTTCTAAATTAATACTTGTTCGGTGTGTTATTGTATCTTAATTATATGTTTTATGTTTAAAGAAAATTTATTGCTGGCTAAGATTTACAGACAGATAAAAAGCGCCAATTCTAAATAACATATGGACTTGGAATGCTTAAATTCTTCTTATTGAGTTAGTTTAAAAAAATTGTCAAATTAATTTGATCAAGATTCATAATTAAGGTAACAGACAAAATTTTATGTTTAAAATTTTGGTACCTTTCCGTTATGCATCTACTATGCATTTTGGGATGGGCGCACATAGTGGAAAAGTACAGTACATGTGTGTTTGCCTAATCAAAAAATACCATCAAACCAAAAATCATAACCAGAAAGCTATCTGGAAACTACAGCTTGTAAGAAGTTGCCTTATTTGCCCATACATTCGGGCTTGTGAATTATATATGTTAGCATGTTCAACTATCACTACAAAAACCAAGGCTCTAAACCCAAAGAAAGCACAGTTAATTTTTATATGTATTCGCAACTCTGCGCTGTCGCTTAAACTAAAATGCAGTCTAAGATAGACTATCTGGTTTTATTTGACTAGGTTTCGTGCCCCTTCCCATTCCATGTTTGAAAAGTGGAAGAGAACGTAAGGAATTATCACATGCTCCAATTCTAAATAACGCTCCAATTCGCGTGCTCTTATGATGTAAGTGGAGAAGTTTCAGCTAGCATTGGAAGTTCCCTGGTCCAAAATCCCGGGGGGGATGTAACTGTGAATTTTTATGTCTTCGGTCTCCTGAAAATATTAATAGTCTCTGCAAGCTAAGAATTAAAAAAAAAAAAAAAAAAAAAAAAAAAAAAACTGAAAGCTTTTAGATTTTATATTACGTACCTTTATTTATTAAATATGATGTTCTTCGCACTTAAACCATAAAATTCAGTTCAACAGCAATATCACAAAATAATTTAAAAACAGCATATCTTTAGAATTTCCGACACGCAGTCTCACGCACTGGAGATAAAAATACTTTTTTTTTTTCATACAATGTTGCCACTGCTCGCTTTGAAGTCGTTGAGTTTGTTAATTAAAAATTCGTTAAAGTTTTACAAGATGTGAAATAGATAATAAAATAAATGCCAAATTTGGGCTTCGAGATGCCCATAATCGAGTGGATGACTACGTTATTCAAAATTTGATATCTCCAGGTATCGTTGTTTATTCACAGTGCGATATATATATATATATATATATATGTGTGTGTGTGTGCAGATTCTTCATTATTTAATTTCTTTAAATATGAAACAGGGCTCTCTTATTTGGCAGCAATAATTTGAAAAGTGAAACGCCGTTCATAGTGAACCAATGCAAAATGCTAAAACGAAATTAATAGCTCTTCTGCGTAAATTGCAAAATATGATGAAATCGCTGTGCTTGCTTCCCACCCTCCTTAGAACAAACATATCATTCAGAAACACGTTCCTTATTCAAATTAGTTTCGATTTGTTATTTTAGGAGGAAGTAAGATTAGGCTTTGTAATCTGCATTTGAAAACTTTAAAATTTGATTATCAGCATTATCAAAGGCTTGATTCAAATTTCCTTATAAATAAATAAAGCAAAATATGGTTTTTCAAAAATGAAAAAGTAAATTGCCATAAATAATGCCTAGTTTTCATTTGTTGCCAATAGCTTTGCAAGCAAAAACTAATTACTCCTGAATATTATCTTCGAAGTAAATTTTCAAACCTTGAGAATATTACGTCTTAATTGGTATTACTGAAATTGTTGAAGAGAAAGTCAAAATGCTAATTATTGAACAAACACACATATTTGAAATTTATAATACTGTCTAAAATATTTTGATATTCATAAACACACGAACAGTTAAATAATTCTTAAATTTTCACAGTTGATAACTGAGTATTATAAACAAGTTTCGTTCTTCGTAGAAGTAGTTTAGCTCCAACGATTTGACTAGTATAGTATAAGTTATTCTAATGCTAGTAATAGATAATATTTGTAAAAGGCTTCATAATTAAAAAAAAATGATTTTTTCAAAAGGTTGAAAGTGCTAGAACGAACACAAGTTACCCAAGAAAGGCAATGTAAGGAACTCTGCCATTTGCAGTTGTGATGGTCTTGAACACAGCTGTATAAAATGCAAGACTTCAGTTTAGAAGATACAATTTGCCATGGAAAAGGGAGCGAAAGGAGAACTGCTATTTTTAATTGCTATGGTAGTACAAATTTCAATATTTTGAATGGCGAATACTAGGTTTAGAAAACACAATTTACCTTGTGATGGTAAATGGAAGGAAGACTGCTGTTTGTTATTTATGGGAGTCACAAGCATTCGAGAACTATCGTGCAACGTGTATCTCTGCTGTAAGGCTATGTACGCAATCTGGCAACGAGAGATTGAACGAAAGGAAATAGTTTTTCGCTGCGGGTACAATTTTATAGATTGCATGAGGTAGAAAAGGAAAAGGCACCAGTCCGTCCCCAAATGGCCACCAGCTAACATATCTATTCACTGTCTTGGAACACAAAAGGCTGCTGTGATCATCAGCACTGAATGCCTTGCTGCAATGTTACTTGGCACATTCTGATCAAGTTAATGCGTTTCTAATTAATTCGTATTTAATACATAAAATTCAGTAGAAAAATGTAGTCTTAAATTTAGTCTTAATTATAGGCCTTAATATTGTCCTAATATAAATATTTTGGATAAATAATACGATCTTAATGTAATTAACACTAAATAAAATAAAACAAAGTATTAAATACGATCTTAAAAGTATATTTCATGTAAGAACTATTGTAACAGATTTAAGATGCTATTAATAACAGCAGTTTTATTTTCTTCTATGTTACTTGACACAAGTTTGTGTACTTGTGAGTTTGTACATAATTTGAAGGTTCCTCGAAAACGAGCTCTGGATTTCAGACTCAACGAAAAGTCCACGGTGAACATAATACATAGAATTGGAACTACAGTAAAAAATGGCTTCCCTTAGACATTTTACTCGCATCTGTGTATTGCTTATTTGTTGATGAGAATAAAATTCCGTAGTGGGCAAACATTTACCTGCAAATGATACTTTGCCTCTATCTCCCAAAACCCAATTGGCTATTCTAGCACTGTTCTGAGCTGAACCGCCAGGCAATAGTTGAGTGTCTGGATGTTTGAAAAGGTAGTGAAAGAGAGGCTCATGCTCTGCTACAGGTCGAGCACTACCATCCGCTTCTAAACCATATTTCTGCAAGAGTTCTGGATTACCAGGGGTTGTGAGGTCAAGAAGAGGATGGCCTATGAAGAATAATCGAACATCCCGCTGAAAAGAGAATGTTACTTAACAAATATACAACAAATTGACAATGTTTTTCAAGTAAGAATTTACTTTTTACAAAATTTGAATGATATAGAGCTTACTATACGTTTCATTTCACAATAAAGTGATTTATTTTACTTATAACAACATTTTAACTACAGAGGCTGTTCGCAAATTTTTTGACGATTTTGGTTTGCTATTAAAAAAAAAATTCGCCTCCTTGGCAAAAGTTTTTAACAGCAACTATATTTTTGAAACTGTAAATTATCATCTGCTACTTGGTAATTTTGTTTTCATGCAAAATGAGGCCTTTAAAGAAGTAATGGAGGGGGGATGGTTTTGCTCTTTCCGAAGAAAATTATTTGCATCTAGTTATTAAAAAATGTTGCGAAAGTCATTGTGATAAAATGGCATAAAGGTTCCTAGTCTAGAATGAGTGATTTCAGAGTGCAATAGTTTTCATATCAGTGGTGAAATTCTGTGCCTTTGTTAATGATTCCGAATGCAGTGTCGAAGGTCACTCCAGTGGACTAAGAGATAAAAAGTCTTTTCATCAGGGTCAAGAGATGGACACTTTATTAGGTATGAGTGAAAGAATCCCCCCTTCCCCTGGGAGTACAGCGCAAGTAAACACAAGGAGATATATAGGGTGGTTTCCTGTTTAGAGCCATGGGCATGTTGGCCTGCTAAGAACAATCATTCCTCGTGTATAATGTGTTAGAGCATTTTTTCTGTAAGAAAATTCTGAAATTGCGGGACTAAATATACTCAAGTCATACAGTCAAGATATGCAACTGTCTTTTCATCTTATTAAAATTCATGCTATTGTTAAAACTTGAGTTAGAAGTTAATTTCAACCCTGTGTCACAACCCAGGGTTTGCGTAGCGGTTTCGGCCACTACACCACATCATGATGTTTCGGTATCTAAAGCAACGATAGGTAATATTGTCAATAAGAACGGGGAAAAACGTCAAAGTTTAGTTTCAAGGAGAAAAATTGTTCAAATTACATATCCAAGGAAAGAACGGAATGTTTCGAATGTTGCAATGGTAAGAACTTTAATGTTAAAAGCCAATCTGCGAAGTTAAAGGACATTTGTATAATCACTAAAATGCTCAGTGTCAACTTCAAGCAACGTGATTAATGCTGATTTGAATCTTAAAAGGGCGAAAAAATGTAATTTGCATCATCTTTCTCCACGAAATTTCGCCGAAAGCAGAACGCGCTGTAGAACTATGAGAACTTATGAAGAACTGCACGACTAACAATTATTCGAACAAAAATAGAAAAATGTTGCCACAATAGATGAATTTTGGGTATATTTAAATGACCGCAATAAAAAGAGATCCATTTATTATCATCAAAGAGAAGAAAAAAAATCTTAGAACATGGTTCAAAGAATCCAAAGAAAAGTTTTCGAAGAGATTTATGATTGTTGCTAGTTTTTGAAATAACGATAAATAAAAATTAAAGAGATAGAGAGAGAGAGCAGAAAACTGATAAGGTCAACTCCATATATTATCAAAAATACATTTTCAAATTTTCAAATATGAAATGCCTTTTCTTTACTCACTTTGCCATTAATCAGTAGAGCTGCATGAAGACAAAGCAAGCAGCCGCATGTCCACTGTCAGTTTGCTGGAAAAAATGGAACAAGAAACGTGTATCAAACCCATACCGTTCACTCAGATTCTTACTAAATCTCCTGATATAATCATTGACGGATTTTTGCACTTTTGGTCTTTTAAAAAGCGAACTATCCAAACGTTGACATATAGCCCTTCTTGGACTCAAGTCAATAATTTACTACGGAAAAAAAGAAAGAGTTTGAATATTTCTGAACGTGTTGAGTTAAGAATCAAATAAAGCAGTTTAAGCTAAACATTCAAAAATAGCATCAATGGATCAATCGCAGACATCACATTAACTAAAATCGAACTTTAGGGCGTTAGAGTCTGTGATTTTGTTTCTGATAACTTGTTTATGTTTCTTAAATTAAAAATAATAATAATAATAATAATAATAATTAAAAAAAAAAAAAAAAAAAAAAAAAAAAAAAAAAAAAAACCATAAGTTTAAGAAAACATTTTCTCTCCCCTCGAAAACTTTTGTTCATATTTTTAGTCTAACTGTAGAGACATTAGATTTTTTTTTAGAAGCAGGCAAGATGAAAAAATGCAAAGCCTTCGCCAAGAATCGAACCGCGGACCTCTCAGTTACGCGCTGAGCGTGCAGACCACTACACCACGAAGGCTCGCTAAAAATGCGGGAGAATATCTTATATACTCCCTCTTTTAAAGGGCAACTGGGGTTTTTTAGGGGAACCAATCGCCAAACCCTGGGTGAGGATAATCATCATCCAACAACCTTTCAGTTCGGGCGCCACTGTAGAGCCATAAAGTATGTTTTGGAAGCAGGCAAAATGAAAAATATGCAACGCCTTCGCCGGGAATCGAACCGCTGACCTCTCAGTTACGCGCTGAGCGTGCAGACCACTACACCACGAAGGCTTGCTAAGAAGGCGGAAGAATACCTTATACCTGTTATGTTTAAGTTATCTACGAGCAATTATTTGTATTATGATTACGTTGTATGCTATATGTATATATAAATATATAAGGGGAGATCGATGAAGAAAACTACTCTTTCAAAAGGGCTCGATGCAAGAAAAAGATTGGTAATTCCTGCTCTAGACAAATCAAAAAGACCTGTGGTCGTGATCAACTGTTTTATGACCAAAACTGCAAGAGGTTTATTCTTCCATTATACAGGGTGAATCTGAGCAAATGCGAAAAACTTTAGGGTGTCATAGAAGGCAGCTATAAGAGGAATATTCGTCATAGAATGTGTGGTTGGAACCTAAACGGCGAGCCGCTAGGTGGCATTGTAAATAAATGGTATAAAAAGGGTTGGTTCTCGCACCGAACGGCATTTTTTTCTCGAATTATCTACATCCTTCTACGGAGATAACTCAGGGAAATTTTCAGTGTAATTTCAGGAAAATTTCAGCTCCGCAAGGAACTCACTTATTTATCTGGGAAGTATCGCTCAGGCGATAGAACCCGAGAATAAACACCGTATATCGCAGTATCGCCCCCAACGACATTTTCTACCGTGGATTACCGAGAGCATGGCTGGTTATATGAACCACGATATTTCCATGACAATGACAGAAAGCGGTCGAGGTGATCCTGTAGCTTGGCCACAAAGATCACCGTATTTTTTTTGTTTGGACTTTTTTCTGTGGGGCAATATGAAAAGCCTAATCTACGAGTGCCCCAATTGAAACCAATATGGATCTAGTCGCCAGGATCGCCGTTGTTGCAGGCGATATTTGGTAAATGGCTGGTGTCTTCAAAAATGTGCGTCAGTCCCTATCTCGCAGGTGCGAAGCCTGCTTTACAGCTGGCGGAAAGTCTTTGGAGTAATTTCTATGAACATGTTCTTTCAATAATCTCCTCTAGTTTTAATTCTTTAAACTTGACAGGGGAAAAGAGCCCTTTAAACTCCTCACCATTTGCGGTGCGACCATACATTCTATAACAAATATTGCTCTTATAAAGTCCCCCCCCCCTAAAATTTTGCTCACTTGTTCAGATTCACCCTGTATATTCAGAGTATATTGGCCTTTTTATACAGTAGTATTATACAGTACACGGTACTTTGTTTTACAGTATATTGGCTTTTTTAAATCGGATTGTATAGAGTATACAATTACTTTTATACAGTATACAGTATATTGTATAGAGTATACAATTACTTTTTTATACAGTATACAGTAGTATTATACAGTATACGGTACTTTGTTTTACAGTATATTGGCTTTTTTAAATCGGACAGTGGTGAAAAAAATTCTATCGCACAATTGACATTAAGAAATTCATTTACTCACTTCAGTCCTTCCTTTTCGCCTTCAGAATATCTACTAACACTATTAGAAATCTGTAGAACTGTTAAAAATCTAAATTTGAAAAAGGCTCCAGGACTAGATGGAATAGATAACAGAATAATTAAGATGCTTTTTGAAATCTCTCCTAGATTGATCCACACATTAATGCAAACTTGTTGGAAGATGCAATACTTCCCGAAAAGCACTAAAGTAGCAGAGGTTGCACTGTTTCACAAGACTGGTAAAAATCCACACCTCATAACTTCTTATAGACCAATCTGTTTAATCTCAGGTTTTGGAAAATTATTGGAAAGGATTATACTAGAAAGATTGCAGTATCACCTCTTACAAAATGGCATCCTGAATAAATGACAGTTTGGATTTTTGAGAGGCAAATTGACGGAATTGGCTATATCGAAATTTATGGAAATAGTATGCAGAAATAAAGATAATAAACAGCATTCACTGGTTGTTAGCTTTGATATCCAAGGGGCATTCGACTCATTATGGTGACCGGACATAATTAATGCTCTGGTCACCATGAAATGTCCCTCTGATCTTATTTCACTAATACAAAGTTACTTAAGTCATAGAGTTGTTCAAATTACGCTTGACTCTGGACTTATATATAAACATTTACAGAGGGAATGTCCGCAGGGATCATGTCTAGGACCAATTTTGTGGATCTTAGTTGTAGATTCGTTGTTGAATAAATTGAATAACAATGCTTACTGGGACTTGATAGCATTTGCGGAGGACTTTTTATTAGTAGTCAAAGGCCGCTCAAAATTGCAATCAATAGCACAACAGCAAATGGATACAATAAGTAATTGGGCAAGAGAACACCAAATCACCATTTCCTGTTCAAGAACGCAAGCTCTACTTATAGGGCTTGAACGTCCAATAAGGAAGAAATCGTTAATAAAAATTCAGGGCATATCGATCAAATTTATAAGCAATTTAAAGTATCTAAATATCTAGGACTATTAATCAGCTTCCGTCTCTCTTGGATCCCTTACCTTAAATACATCAAAAATAAAGTCAATATCCTAAACCAAAACACGAAGAGAACGGCAGCAAGCACGTGGGCAGTTTCCTCCAAAATTTTGAAAAATTGGTACATCACAGTAATTGAGAAAATGACAGGATACTGTTCAAGCATATGGCCTCTTCCATTACTACTCATGAAAGCAGACTGCTACTATCACTAAAAAAGGCCATTCCTTCTATAAATAAGTAGAGGTTATAGGACTACTTCCACAATAGCACTCCAAGTTTTAACAGGTTTACCTCCAATAGATCTTGTTATGGAAAGAGAAGCAACAATAGCCTATGTTTTACGACTACATTCATCAACAGTCTTGTGGGGCAAGACCTTTCATTTTACGGATTTTGAACACAAAGACCATAACTATCTCTGTCACCCAGCAAATAATGACCTTGATTACAATATCCACCTCAATAATGTTCATACAATTAATTGTCTAATACAAATCTACACGGATGGCTCCCATATGGTCTAATAGCCTTAACAATAAAACCAAGAACCCCATGGTTTATAAGATCCAGAAATTATTACTGAGTTTTCCTGTTCTGCTTTGTCCTATTCTCTCATGGACATCAGCCCATGTAGGTAAAGTGGGGAATGAGTTGGCTGACTCTAAAGCAAAAGAGGCCGCCATGGGAGTTGATCTCTCAGAATTTCCTCTTTCTCACTCGTACCTTAAAAGATTTACTATGAACGATCTAATGATTAGCTGGCAAGAACGCTGCTCTTCTTCCTCCACTTGTCGAAGGACTTAAATTCATATCAAAAGTGACTAATCGCCTAATAACGGGAGCATCTGCAATTACCACCTTTTTGTCTGGACATTGTCCTTATCCATCCTATCTCCATAGATTTGGATTAAAAGACAATGATAACTATGCTTGCGGGACAACCGGAGCCCCAGACCATTATGCATTTCATTGCATACTGACAAATAACTATCTTATTGAACCACAAGATCAATTTTTACCTCATTGGACAAATAAGATTGTTTCCAACATTATCGATAGGAATAAACTTTTTAAATTATTTCATATTTGTACAGACTTAAACTCTTTCTCAGTGACTACTGAGGACAAAAGATAAAGATAATATCTTGATACGTACTCATTATTCAAGGATCTCAATTAAATATGCTTATCTATAATTCTCTTAATTCATTTCCTCACTTCAGTGATATTATTACTAATTGCCATTCCATTAAAATGTAAACAAGATATAAACTGAATTGTTATGACCTACATTTGTAATATCTGCTGTAAAATACACAACTTAGTAGTTGTAAAAGCAACACAGCAATTGTATTTTATTACTATCATACAATATTTACTCAGTGTAATATTATATAACATTAATAATATATTGTGAAGTGTATAATGTTATATATATAATATAAGGATTGACTATATTGTGCTTTGCAAATTGTAAACTTTGTTATGTATTATATTTTTCAAAATTCAAGTTCGAAATCATATACAAATGTCAAATGTAAATGTTCATTTTGTATAAGTTGTTGTATATGTCAAATTTTAGGTTCGAAATGGAATATAAATGTCAAATGAAAATGTGCATTCTGTGAAACTTTGCATATTATGAAATTAAACTTTATTATTTGTGTATATATCAATATTTTAGTTTAAAATTGTATATGTATGCTGATATTTCCATATAATGTTTCTTAATAATATTGTACAATAGTTTGTAATATTTATTATATGTAAAAATTTAACTTCAACATTATTTTTAAATAGTACATTTTTAATAATTTAGAGTCGGTTTAATTTTAATAATTAATATTTTGTTTTCTAATTATGATATTATGTAATAATGTAAAAATAAGAAATATTATTTAACAGCAATTGAATCATATTGATGGAAAGCTGTTAATCATGTATACAACAGCCATTATGTATATTGCTAAAGATTTTTGTTACTAAAAGTCTTTATACTTTGAACTATGTAACTATCATAGTCCATGAAAGCTCTGTACTAAAAATCACTCTGTAAAAATTACTCTGTATACGCATCAAATGTCGAATGTAATTATGTGAAAAGATGTATACTGACTGTAACTGACATTTTATGTAAAATTTGAAATAAATGCCGCTGGACTGTCAGCCCCTACCTTGGTGCGTGGAGGCTGCTGTTTAGTAGATATCTCCACTGAGCTGCTTTATTCCGCTTGCCATTTCGCCTAAGGTTGGAAGCCACTCAGTGTCGAAGGCCACTCCAGTGGACTAAGAGATAAAAAGTCTTTTCATCAGGGTCAAGAGATGGACACTTTATTAGGTATGAGTGAAAGAATCCCCCCCTTCCCCTGGGAGTACAGCGCAAGTAAACACAAGGAGATATATAGGGTGGTTTCCTGTTTAGAGCCATGGGCATGTTGGCCTGCTAAGAACAATCATTCCTCGTGTATAATGTGTTAGAGCATTTTTTCTGTAAGAAAATTCTGAAATTGCGGGACTAAATATACTCAAGTCATACAGTCAAGATATGCAACTGTCTTTTCATCTTATTAAAATTCATGCTATTGTTAAAACTTGAGTTAGAAGTTAATTTCAACCCTGTGTCACAACCCAGGGTTTGCGTAGCGGTTTCGGCCACTACACCACATCATGATGTTTCGGTATCTAAAGCAACGATAGGTAATATTGTCAATAAGAACGGGGAAAAACGTCAAAGTTTAGTTTCAAGGAGAAAAATTGTTCAAATTACATATCCAAGGAAAGAACGGAATGTTTCGAATGTTGCAATGGTAAGAACTTTAATGTTAAAAGCCAATCTGCGAAGTTAAAGGACATTTGTATAATCACTAAAATGCTCAGTGTCAACTTCAAGCAACGTGATTAATGCTGATTTGAATCTTAAAAGGGCGAAAAAATGTAATTTGCATCATCTTTCTCCACGAAATTTCGCCGAAAGCAGAACGCGCTGTAGAACTATGAGAACTTATGAAGAACTGCACGACTAACAATTATTCGAACAAAAATAGAAAAATGTTGCCACAATAGATGAATTTTGGGTATATTTAAATGACCGCAATAAAAAGAGATCCATTTATTATCATCAAAGAGAAGAAAAAAAATCTTAGAACATGGTTCAAAGAATCCAAAGAAAAGTTTTCGAAGAGATTTATGATTGTTGCTAGTATTTGAAATAACGAAAAATAAAAATTAAAGAGATAGAGAGAGAGAGCAGAAAACTGATAAGGTCAACTCCATATATTATCAGAAATACATTTTCAAATTTTCAAATATGAAATGCCTTTTCTTTACTCACTTTGCCATTAATCAGTAGAGCTGCATGAAGACAAAGCAAGCAGCCGCATGTCCACTGTCAGTTTGCTGGAAAAAATGGAACAAGAAACGTGTATCAAACCCATACCGTTCACTCAGATTCTTACTAAATCTCCTGATATAATCATTGACGGATTTTTGCACTTTTGGTCTTTTAAAAAGCGAACTATCCAAACGTTGACATATAGCCCTTCTTGGACTCAAGTCAATAATTTACTACGGAAAAAAAGAAAGAGTTTGAATATTTCTGAACGTGTTGAGTTAAGAATCAAATAAAGCAGTTTAAGCTAAACATTCAAAAATAGCATCAATGGATCAATCGCAGACATCACATTAAGTAAAATCGAACTTTAGGGCGTTAGAGTCTGTGATTTTGTTTCTGATAACTTGTTTATGTTTCTTAAATTAAAAATAATAATAATAATAATAATAAAAAAATAAAAAAAAAAAAAAAAACATAAGCTTAAGAAAACATTTTCTCTCCCCTCGAAAACTTTTGTTCATATTTTTAGTCTAACTGTAGAGACATTAGATTTTTTTTTAGAAGCAGGCAAGATGAAAAAATGCAAAGCCTTCGCCAAGAATCGAACCGCGGACCTCTCAGTTACGCGCTGAGCGTGCAGACCACTACACCACGAAGGCTCGCTAAAAATGCGGGAGAATATCTTATATACTCCCTCTTTTAAAGGGCAACTGGGGTTTTTTAGGGGAACCAATCGCCAAACCCTGGGTGAGGATAATCATCATCCAACAACCTTTCAGTTCGGGCGCCACTGTAGAGCCATAAAGTATGTTTTGGAAGCAGGCAAAATGAAAAATATGCAACGCCTTCGCCGGGAATCGAACCGCTGACCTCTCAGTTACGCGCTGAGCGTGCAGACCACTACACCACGAAGGCTTGCTAAGAAGGCGGAAGAATACCTTATACCTGTTATGTTTAAGTTATCTACGAGCAATTATTTGTATTATGATTACGTTGTATGCTATATGTATATATAAATATATAAGGGGAGATCGATGAAGAAAACTACTCTTTCAAAAGGGCTCGATGCAAGAAAAAGATTGGTAATTCCTGCTCTAGACAAATCAAAAAGACCTGTAGTCGTGATCAACTGTTTTATGACCAAAACTGCAAGAGGTTTATTCTTCCATTATACAGGGTGAATCTGAGCAAATGCGAAAAACTTTAGGGTGTCATAGAAGGCAGCTATAAGAGGAATATTCGTCATAGAATGTGTGGTTGGAACCTAAACGGCGAGCCGCTAGGTGGCATTGTAAATAAATGGTATAAAAAGGGTTGGTTCTCGCACCGAACGGCATTTTTTTCTCGAATTATCTACATCCTTCTACGGAGATAACTCAGGGAAATTTTCAGTGTAATTTCAGGAAAATTTCAGCTCCGCAAGGAACTCACTTATTTATCTGGGAAGTATCGCTCAGGCGATAGAACCCGAGAATAAACACCGTATATCGCAGTATCGCCCCCAACGACATTTTCTACCGTGGATTACCGAGAGCATGGCTGGTTATATGAACCACGATATTTCCATGACAATGACAGAAAGCGGTCGAGGTGATCCTGTAGCTTGGCCACAAAGATCACCGTATTTTTTTTGTTTGGACTTTTTTCTGTGGGGCAATATGAAAAGCCTAATCTACGAGTGCCCCAATTGAAACCAATATGGATCTAGTCGCCAGGATCGCCGTTGTTGCAGGCGATATTTGGTAAATGGCTGGTGTCTTCAAAAATGTGCGTCAGTCCCTATCTCGCAGGTGCGAAGCCTGCTTTACAGCTGGCGGAAAGTCTTTGGAGTAATTTCTATGAACATGTTCTTTCAATAATCTCCTCTAGTTTTAATTCTTTAAACTTGACAGGGGAAAAGAGCCCTTTAAACTCCTCACCATTTGCGGTGCGACCATACATTCTATAACAAATATTGCTCTTATAAAGTCCCCCCCCCTAAAATTTTGCTCACTTGTTCAGATTCACCCTGTATATTCAGAGTATATTGGCCTTTTTATACAGTAGTATTATACAGTACACGGTACTTTGTTTTACAGTATATTGGCTTTTTTAAATCGGATTGTATAGAGTATACAATTACTTTTATACAGTATACAGTATATTGTATAGAGTATACAATTACTTTTTTATACAGTATACAGTAGTATTATACAGTATACGGTACTTTGTTTTACAGTATATTGGCTTTTTTAAATCGGACAGTGGTGAAAAAAATTCTATCGCACAATTGACATTAAGAAATTCATTTACTCACTTCAGTCCTTCCTTTTCGCCTTCAGAATATCTACTAACACTATTAGAAATCTGTAGAACTGTTAAAAATCTAAATTTGAAAAAGGCTCCAGGACTAGATGGAATAGATAACAGAATAATTAAGATGCTTTTTGAAATCTCTCCTAGATTGATCCACACATTAATGCAAACTTGTTGGAAGATGCAATACTTCCCGAAAAGCACTAAAGTAGCAGAGGTTGCACTGTTTCACAAGACTGGTAAAAATCCACACCTCATAACTTCTTATAGACCAATCTGTTTAATCTCAGGTTTTGGAAAATTATTGGAAAGGATTATACTAGAAAGATTGCAGTATCACCTCTTACAAAATGGCATCCTGAATAAATGACAGTTTGGATTTTTGAGAGGCAAATTGACGGAATTGGCTATATCGAAATTTATGGAAATAGTATGCAGAAATAAAGATAATAAACAGCATTCACTGGTTGTTAGCTTTGATATCCAAGGGGCATTCGACTCATTATGGTGACCGGACATAATTAATGCTCTGGTCACCATGAAATGTCCCTCTGATCTTATTTCACTAATACAAAGTTACTTAAGTCATAGAGTTGTTCAAATTACGCTTGACTCTGGACTTATATATAAACATTTACAGAGGGAATGTCCGCAGGGATCATGTCTAGGACCAATTTTGTGGATCTTAGTTGTAGATTCGTTGTTGAATAAATTGAATAACAATGCTTACTGGGACTTGATAGCATTTGCGGAGGACTTTTTATTAGTAGTCAAAGGCCGCTCAAAATTGCAATCAATAGCACAACAGCAAATGGATACAATAAGTAATTGGGCAAGAGAACACCAAATCACCATTTCCTGTTCAAGAACGCAAGCTCTACTTATAGGGCTTGAACGTCCAATAAGGAAGAAATCGTTAATAAAAATTCAGGGCATATCGATCAAATTTATAAGCAATTTAAAGTATCTAAATATCTAGGACTATTAATCAGCTTCCGTCTCTCTTGGATCCCTTACCTTAAATACATCAAAAATAAAGTCAATATCCTAAACCAAAACACGAAGAGAACGGCAGCAAGCACGTGGGCAGTTTCCTCCAAAATTTTGAAAAATTGGTACATCACAGTAATTGAGAAAATGACAGGATACTGTTCAAGCATATGGCCTCTTCCATTACTACTCATGAAAGCAGACTGCTACTATCACTAAAAAAGGCCATTCCTTCTATAAATAAGTAGAGGTTATAGGACTACTTCCACAATAGCACTCCAAGTTTTAACAGGTTTACCTCCAATAGATCTTGTTATGGAAAGAGAAGCAACAATAGCCTATGTTTTACGACTACATTCATCAACAGTCTTGTGGGGCAAGACCTTTCATTTTACGGATTTTGAACACAAAGACCATAACTATCTCTGTCACCCAGCAAATAATGACCTTGATTACAATATCCACCTCAATAATGTTCATACAATTAATTGTCTAATACAAATCTACACGGATGGCTCCCATATGGTCTAATAGCCTTAACAATAAAACCAAGAACCCCATGGTTTATAAGATCCAGAAATTATTACTGAGTTTTCCTGTTCTGCTTTGTCCTATTCTCTCATGGACATCAGCCCATGTAGGTAAAGTGGGGAATGAGTTGGCTGACTCTAAAGCAAAAGAGGCCGCCATGGGAGTTGATCTCTCAGAATTTCCTCTTTCTCACTCGTACCTTAAAAGATTTACTATGAACGATCTAATGATTAGCTGGCAAGAACGCTGCTCTTCTTCCTCCACTTGTCGAAGGACTTAAATTCATATCAAAAGTGACTAATCGCCTAATAACGGGAGCATCTGCAATTACCACCTTTTTGTCTGGACATTGTCCTTATCCATCCTATCTCCATAGATTTGGATTAAAAGACAATGATAACTATGCTTGCGGGACAACCGGAGCCCCAGACCATTATGCATTTCATTGCATACTGACAAATAACTATCTTATTGAACCACAAGATCAATTTTTACCTCATTGGACAAATAAGATTGTTTCCAACATTATCGATAGGAATAAACTTTTTAAATTATTTCATATTTGTACAGACTTAAACTCTTTCTCAGTGACTACTGAGGACAAAAGATAAAGATAATATCTTGATACGTACTCATTATTCAAGGATCTCAATTAAATATGCTTATCTATAATTCTCTTAATTCATTTCCTCACTTCAGTGATATTATTACTAATTGCCATTCCATTAAAATGTAAACAAGATATAAATTGAATTGTTATGACCTACATTTGTAATATCTGCTGTAAAATACACAACTTAGTAGTTGTAAAAGCAACACAGCAATTGTATTTTATTACTATCATACAATATTTACTCAGTGTAATATTATATAACATTAATAATATATTGTGAAGTGTATAATGTTATATATATAATATAAGGATTGACTATATTGTGCTTTGCAAATTGTAAACTTTGTTATGTATTATATTTTTCAAAATTCAAGTTCGAAATCATATACAAATGTCAAATGTAAATGTTCATTTTGTATAAGTTGTTGTATATGTCAAATTTTAGGTTCGAAATGGAATATAAATGTCAAATGAAAATGTGCATTCTGTGAAACTTTGCATATTATGAAATTAAACTTTATTATTTGTGTATATATCAATATTTTAGTTTAAAATTGTATATGTATGCTGATATTTCCATATAATGTTTCTTAATAATATTGTACAATAGTTTGTAATATTTATTATATGTAAAAATTTAACTTCAACATTATTTTTAAATAGTACATTTTTAATAATTTAGAGTCGGTTTAATTTTAATAATTAATATTTTGTTTTCTAATTATGATATTATGTAATAATGTAAAAATAAGAAATATTATTTAACAGCAATTGAATCATATTGATGGAAAGCTGTTAATCATGTATACAACAGCCATTATGTATATTGCTAAAGATTTTTGTTACTAAAAGTCTTTATACTTTGAACTATGTAACTATCATAGTCCATGAAAGCTCTGTACTAAAAATCACTCTGTAAAAATTACTCTGTATACGCATCAAATGTCGAATGTAATTATGTGAAAAGATGTATACTGACTGTAACTGACATTTTATGTAAAATTTGAAATAAATGCCGCTGGACTGTCAGCCCCTACCTTGGTGCGTGGAGGCTGCTGTTTAGTAGATATCTCCACTGAGCTGCTTTATTCCGCTTGCCATTTCGCCTAAGGTTGGAAGCCACTCAGTGTCGAAGGTCACTCCAGTGGACTAAGAGATAAAAAGTCTTTTCATCAGGGTCAAGAGATGGACACTTTATTAGGTATGAGTGAAAGAATCCCCCCCTTCCCCTGGGAGTACAGCGCAAGTAAACACAAGGAGATATATAGGGTGGTTTCCTGTTTAGAGCCATGGGCATGTTGGCCTGCTAAGAACAATCATTCCTCGTGTATAATGTGTTAGAGCATTTTTTCTGTAAGAAAATTCTGAAATTGCGGGACTAAATATACTCAAGTCATACAGTCAAGATATGCAACTGTCTTTTCATCTTATTAAAATTCATGCTATTGTTAAAACTTGAGTTAGAAGTTAATTTCAACCCTGTGTCACAACCCAGGGTTTGCGTAGCGGTTTCGGCCACTACACCACATCATGATGTTTCGGTATCTAAAGCAACGATAGGTAATATTGTCAATAAGAACGGGGAAAAACGTCAAAGTTTAGTTTCAAGGAGAAAAATTGTTCAAATTACATATCCAAGGAAAGAACGGAATGTTTCGAATGTTGCAATGGTAAGAACTTTAATGTTAAAAGCCAATCTGCGAAGTTAAAGGACATTTGTATAATCACTAAAATGCTCAGTGTCAACTTCAAGCAACGTGATTAATGCTGATTTGAATCTTAAAAGGGCGAAAAAATGTAATTTGCATCATCTTTCTCCACGAAATTTCGCCGAAAGCAGAACGCGCTGTAGAACTATGAGAACTTATGAAGAACTGCACGACTAACAATTATTCGAACAAAAATAGAAAAATGTTGCCACAATAGATGAATTTTGGGTATATTTAAATGACCGCAATAAAAAGAGATCCATTTATTATCATCAAAGAGAAGAAAAAAAATCTTAGAACATGGTTCAAAGAATCCAAAGAAAAGTTTTCGAAGAGATTTATGATTGTTGCTAGTATTTGAAATAACGAAAAATAAAAATTAAAGAGATAGAGAGAGAGAGCAGAAAACTGATAAGGTCAACTCCATATATTATCAGAAATACATTTTCAAATTTTCAAATATGAAATGCCTTTTCTTTACTCACTTTGCCATTAATCAGTAGAGCTGCATGAAGACAAAGCAAGCAGCCGCATGTCCACTGTCAGTTTGCTGGAAAAAATGGAACAAGAAACGTGTATCAAACCCATACCGTTCACTCAGATTCTTACTAAATCTCCTGATATAATCATTGACGGATTTTTGCACTTTTGGTCTTTTAAAAAGCGAACTATCCAAACGTTGACATATAGCCCTTCTTGGACTCAAGTCAATAATTTACTACGGAAAAAAAGAAAGAGTTTGAATATTTCTGAACGTGTTGAGTTAAGAATCAAATAAAGCAGTTTAAGCTAAACATTCAAAAATAGCATCAATGGATCAATCGCAGACATCACATTAAGTAAAATCGAACTTTAGGGCGTTAGAGTCTGTGATTTTGTTTCTGATAACTTGTTTATGTTTCTTAAATTAAAAATAATAATAATAATAATAATAATAATAATAATAAAAAAAAAAAAAAAAACATAAGCTTAAGAAAACATTTTCTCTCCCCTCGAAAACTTTTGTTCATATTTTTAGTCTAACTGTAGAGACATTAGATTTTTTTTTAGAAGCAGGCAAGATGAAAAAATGCAAAGCCTTCGCCAAGAATCGAACCGCGGACCTCTCAATTACGCGCTGAGCGTGCAGACCACTACACCACGAAGGCTCGCTAAAAATGCGGGAGAATATCTTATATACTCCCTCTTTTAAAGGGCAACTGGGCTTTTTTAGGGGAACCAATCGCCAAACCCTGGGTGAGGATAATCATCATCCAACAACCTTTCAGTTCGGGCGCCACTGTAGAGCCATAAAGTATGTTTTGGAAGCAGGCAAAATGAAAAATATGCAACGCCTTCGCCGGGAATCGAACCGCTGACCTCTCAGTTACGCGCTGAGCGTGCAGACCACTACACCACGAAGGCTTGCTAAGAAGGCGGAAGAATACCTTATACCTGTTATGTTTAAGTTATCTACGAGCAATTATTTGTATTATGATTACGTTGTATGCTATATGTATATATAAATATATAAGGGGAGATCGATGAAGAAAACTACTCTTTCAAAAGGGCTCGATGCAAGAAAAAGATTGGTAATTCCTGCTCTAGACAAATCAAAAAGACCTGTGGTCGTGATCAACTGTTTTATGACCAAAACTGCAAGAGGTTTATTCTTCCATTATACAGGGTGAATCTGAGCAAATGCGAAAAACTTTAGGGTGTCATAGAAGGCAGCTATAAGAGGAATATTCGTCATAGAATGTGTGGTTGGAACCTAAACGGCGAGCCGCTAGGTGGCATTGTAAATAAATGGTATAAAAAGGGTTGGTTCTCGCACCGAACGGCATTTTTTTCTCGAATT